>NW_026535844.1:4829070-9658140 GCF_028551555.1 Melozone crissalis
TTCCTTAGGCCACGAAGGTCCTTCAGGGAATAAGACTCAATATTTGCATCTGATCTTGCACCTGCTGCTTTGACTCTTGATTTTATGTCAGGAGGCATTGAGGTTCCTTCTCCCTCTCCTTCATCATCATCATCATCATCATCATCATCATCCACTGGTTGATTGGTCTTGTCCGTGCATTTCCCAATTCTAGTACTGGCAGCAACAGCCATTGGTTAAGGCTTATTTTCTGGTTTAGCTGCTGGCTTAGACTCACTATCTGGTTTAGCTGCTGGCTTCGAGCCTGGGCTGTTGGCTGCAGCCTGAGTCACCGGGATAGTTGCTGATTTATCTCCCTGCCCCCCTGCCTCTGTCTGCTGCCCGACAGGATCTAGCAGTGAGCGATGAGCACAAGCCAGGGCCCAGCTCACTGCAATGACCTTCCTCTCCTTAGGCTCATCCTGATACTTCTCTTTCAGATATTTCCCCACCTCAGCTGGGTTGTGAATTTGCTCATGGGGAAAATCCCAGACTATAGGGTCAGAGAATTCCTTCAGGATTTGGCCCATATCCTCCCATTTCCCACACCACTTAGGATTTTCCACACCGGGGTCTACTCCTGAGTCAGGGGTCTCATCAGCCCGTCTAGAAATCTCAGCCCTCATTCTAGAGAAGCAGCAGGCTGTATAGACGAAGGTTACCAGATTGAATACCAGAAAGATGGTCTCTTTAACATTCAGGGGAAACGCAACATCCTTCAATAGTGATGCAACAGATTCATAGGAGAAGAAGGAAAGCAAAGGCTGAAAAGCCTCATCCCCGGCTGCTCCTCCTCTAACAAACTGGATGCATAACCATAGCCACGAACCATTCATACCTGAAGCAGACCCCAGCATGTTTACAAACTTTTTACACATCATTACCACCAAGCCCAGCAGGATAGCTATTCTGGTCACTGCCCCTCTGCTATAAAAAATACATATTAGGGACAATATTAAAGCTATTTCTGGGTAAGAAAATAAACCTAGGGACCATAGAGGTATTAAAATCTCAAAAAACCTTAGAGACCAGAAATGCATGCAAGCCTTCAGCCCAACAGACATTATGAATTCAAAAAGCATGGCTATTAACTGCTTTATACAAACACAGAGTAATGGCAACCAAAATGCACTCAAAACAGGGTTTTTCCACTCTCTCTCGAGCCCCACGTGTTGGCTGCCACATTTTGTCCTGGTTTAGGGTAAATTTGGTAGAGAATCTCCAAAGGGGGCCCCTCCAGAAAGCAAACCCACACGACCCCTCCCCCCAACCAGTTTGGGAAGAATTCCTCAGAGAGAAGTGGAAAGAACCTGTTTATTTAACAGGCACAGCACCCCTAGCACACAGAATGAACAATACCGGATGACACCGATCTGAAAAAGGTGACAAATTCAGAAAGTCTCTCTCGGGGGTGGTTGCTCTGTTCTCAGTCCCTCCGGCGCTGGGGCAGCTGCTGCAGCCAAAAGGTGCAAACTCTCGGTGTTCCCAGGTCCCAGTCTGGAGCAGGTTTGAGATGGTCGAAAAAGAGGAGAGGACAAACAGTCCAGGAAGGAATTTGGACTGTTTAGCTAAACTAGTTAATGAGTAGGAGCAAAAGCAAGCAGAAGCGAGAGCAGAGAGAGAGAGAGCGAAGCAAAAAGCAAAAGCAGCAAAATCAAGACCCGCGGTCTCTCTGTGTCCCACCAGGCTGATAAGAATACCCAAACAAAACTTTCACTCTTCAGAGCCAGTCTTAAAGGCACAGAACATGATATCCAGCATTAACAGAACACATGAATGGGGACACAAGCATCATAACATCACCCTAGGACACCTTCGAAATCTGGTCCAGGAGCAGTTGGACCAGGGTCATCTGGAGACTTCTACCAGTCCCTGGAACACTCCTGTCTTCTGCATCAAGAAAAAATACGGGAAATGGAAGTTGTTACAAGGCCTCCAAAAGGTCAATGTCATGATGGAAAGCATGGGAACATTGCAGGCGGGCATGCCGTCGCCCACCATGCTTCCCACAAATTGGCCAGTCCTCATCGTGGATCTGAAGGATTGTTTTTTGCAATTTCTTTGCATCCTGATGACAGACCAAAATTTGCCTTCTTGGTGCCAGCAATTAACAATGCTGAGCCCACACAGTGATATCAGTGGAAAGTTTTGCGCCAAGGAATGCAAAATTCTCCGGCCATATGCCAACAGTATGTGGCCTGTGTCTTGTCTGGAGTTCACAAGCAGTTTTCTGATGCACGTCTGTATGATTATATGGACGACATTTTAGTGGCTGCATCCAGGACGAGCTGCTGAGGATTAAGCCTCAGTTGCTCAGTGCTTTGTATTCTCATGGGCTTCAGGTGGCTCCAGAAAAGGTTCAACAACAACCTCCTTTGAAGTATTTGGGGGTCAAAATTCTGGAATAGACAATCCGACACCAGGAGGTGCAATTTGTACATTTGGTGAAGACACTGAATGATGCCCAGAAATTGGTAGGTGTCATAATTTGGTTACGTCCGTACTTGGGACTGACCAACACACAACTGTCTCCTCTGTATGATTTGTGGAAAGGAGACAATGGTCCTGCTTATGCATCACAGAAGATGTGGCAGTTCCTGCAGTTGTGGGGTGTGTCACACAGGTTTGGTATCCCTCATGCTCCGACTGGTCAGGCTACTGTAGAAGATGCTTGTGGTACTCTGAAGCGGGTTCTTCAGAAACAAAAATGGGGAATGTAGGGTAAAACCCCACACAGTCAGTTGGCAAAAGCTTTGTACACCATCAATCATCTTACTGTGCCACAGAACTCAAAAAATCCTGTCATTTTGAATCATCACCTTTCGTTGCAGGCTCTGGATGAGACACGTCAGCCTCAAGCGAAGGTTCAGATGCGGAATTTAGTCACCAAACAGTGGGAAGGTCTCTATGACCTTATCACTTCGGGGCGTGGGTATGCTTGTGTATCCACAGATACTGGGGTACCCTGGGTACCTTTGAAGTGTGTTCGTCCTGACCTGCGACTGCAGAGACAGAATCCAGCACACGGGCAAAATGGAAACCGTGACCAAACTGAAAGTCATCAAGTGGATGAATCGTTGAGTGATGACTCAGATACAGATGGTGTGAGTGATTACTCCAATGATTCCTCCATGAGTGTACACTGAATGTTGTTCATTTTTCCTGTTAACATTACTCGTTTTTCTTTCTTTTTTTTTTTTTTTAAAGGAAAAAGGGTGAGATGTCGCCCTGTTCTTTGAAGGTTCTTCTAAGCCTTCTGATGTTTACATTTTTGTAATGGAGTTTTTTACACACTTTCCATGTAAATAATGATTGTTTTGCAGTCCTTTCTGGAGGAGGAGAGAATTGATGGACTGTTGGTTTGACCAGTGTGGTTGGAGAGGTGGCAATTTTATCTTCCAATCCATGGATGCTTTTGGAATTTTATAAATATCGAGGTCCAGAAAAAAATGTGCCTTTTTTGCCTTGGACATCTCAGGGTGTGAGTGTCGTTCATTTTGTGTCGTATTGCGACACCCTACCTCTCTAAGCATCTGGATGCAGCGGCTAAGGGGTGGCCAGGACGCCCCAGAGCTGTTGTGGCAGTGGCAGTGAACATCCAGGAAGCACAGAAGTTCACCCTCGGCCAGAAGATGACAGTGCTGGTGTCCCACACAGTGTCTGCAGTGCTGGAAGTAAAGGAGGGACATTGGCTCTCCCCACAGAGATTCCTGTAATACCAATCCACAATGGGGGAACGGGATGATGTAGAAATTGCGGTAACTAACATGGGGAACCCAGCTTCTTTCCTCAGTGCTTGTATGGGAGAAATGGTGTGTGACAGTGGTCACAAGGGTTGCAGGATGAAGAGAGAGGCGAGAATGTTGACCTCATGTTCAGAAGGCTTGATTTATTATTTTATGATATATATTATATTATGACTATACTAAAAAGAATAGAGAGAGAGTTCTCAGAAGGCTAGCTAAGCTAAGAATAGAAAAGGAATGAATAACAAAGGAGCTGTGTCCCGGCAGAAAGCGAGAACAGCTCTGCCGGGAGTAGTCAGTAAATCCAAACATCCACCAGAGACGAATCACGGATCCACCTGTTGCATTCCACAGCAGCAGATAACCATTGTTTACATTTGTTGCTGAAACTTCTCAGCTTCAGCAGGAAAAATTCTAACGAAAGGATTTTAATGAAAAGAGGTCTGTGACATGTCAGTTTTTAAATTTAGTTTAATTAAAAAGAAAAAGTGTTTGTAATTTTCTCTGCTGTGCAGAGAAAATTATTGTGGTTATCAATCAAATATTTGTGGTTGCCAATCAAAACTTCAGTCAAGTGCTGGTGTGGAATGAACAGGGAATTTCTTCACCTGTAGAACATACAATTCTATCAAATCACCAAAACAATTTTACAATATAAGAAAATGCAAAAACAATGCAAAGAAAGTTCAAGCCCAAACAACTGAGTTTCAGGAAAAAGTCCATGGACTGAAGATGTTCCTCTTTGCCATCTCTGAAAGTCTCTTTTGGTCCTGAAACAGGCTTGCTGCAGAAAAGTCCATCAATAGTTATCAAAAGCCATTGACAGTTATCAAACAATTTGGAACAATTTGAGACAACTTCTGGAATGTCCTGCCACAGCCCTTTATTGAATAACTTTGGGCTGAAGCTAATTTTTGGCCCTTCAATGCTTCAGAGCTGCTGCCAGCTATTTCAACTCTTTTTTTTTGGTGTTTAAAAAGAGCAGCAGCAGCAGAGCAGCCAAAGAAAGTCTCTGGGGGGCCCTGGCCCATGTGGAGGGATCAGGAACCCCAGATCTGGCCCACAGAAAGGCAGGCCAGGACCGATAGGGAGAAGCAAAATCACCAAACCCATCAGGAGGCCGGGAGGTGGCCCTGGCCCAGGGACCCGAGCCAAACAGCCCAGGCCCAACATGGCAGGCGGGCTCTGCCTTCCCACAGCCTGGCCCCACACTGCCAATGGAATGGTGACCAAACGCTTCTTTTCCCCAAAATCACCAAGGCATGCCAGCAGCAGGGAAATAGAAGAAGCCCCAAGAACCCTCATCTCGTGTCTAGGAATGTTTTTTCTCCACAGCAAACAAGCCACGATCGCTTCCCGCTGTGCCCTCTGCAATGCAAATGCAACAGGTGTGTCTCCCATCTGCCTCACGGCACCACCCCCTCTGGGCTGGGGACCAAAGGCAGAACTCTCGGCACCCACCTGCCCCTCGCCGCTGGGGCGTGAGAGGGGCAGCAGAGAGATTCGCAGCCCCCAAGGGAAAGCAACTGACCAAACACCCCCCAACCCGCCAAGAACGCTGATTTTGAATGCAGGCAGACGGGCTGCACCCACAGTCAGCTGTCGAGCCATGCCTCCTCCACGGAAAGGGAGGCCGGCGCCCTCTTCCCCTGTCCCAGCTTCCCCTGCAGGAGCAGCCCCGGGACAGCCCGAAAAACTCGGGGGGGAAGCCACGCTGGGTGCAGGAGCAGCTGCGGGCTGCTCCGAGGGTCCCGTGGGTTCGGCGCCGTCTCCAGCATCATCCTGAACAGGCACTAGCTCAGTTTGAGGCGGCGGGGCCGGAGAGGGGGCTGGTGGACGCAGCAGGACAGCCGGGGGGGCGGTGCCGAGTCGCTGTTGTCGCCGAGGGCGTCTCCTACCAACAGCGACGCAGCCGCAGGGAGCGGTGTTTCTGAGCTCTCAGGCGCAGGCGTGGAAGCCGGTGAAGCCACGGGCAGGACCACCCGGGGAGGCGGCCGCGGGGCGGGTCCAGGAGGAGGCCCTGCAGGCCTGGCAGGCGGGACCTCGGAGACCGGTGCTGCCCCCATCTCTGAGCGGGGCAGGGCCCAGGAGGCCGGCCAGGGCGGGGCCTGCAGGGCTGTAAGGGGCGGTGCAGCCCACTCCCATCCCCCCGGAGAGAGAGAAGGGGGGGAAGGGATGGCTGCATCTGAGCATGCTCCGAAGACGCAGTAAAAAAAACTTCGGCTCCTGGTGAAACTTCCCCCCCACTGCCGGGATGCAGGGAGGCTGGGAAGCAACAAATCATCCCTTTCCAAAGGATCTTCTCCCGCTGGAGTCAGAGGAAATGGGACGAGCCCGTTGCAGTTGGCAATCCAGGGAAAAACAGCTGCTCTCCGGTTCAAAACTGGAAAGTACATCCTAAATGCTGGATAAATCTGGGGGTATCCAAACCCACGGTCCAAAACGAATTGGAAAATGGAGTCCATGCACTCCCATATGAAAGCATCAAGGGCACAGAGCACATTCGTAAAGAACCGAAAAATCTTTGCCCATCAAAAAAACTCATAGATATCTGTCTCCAACAGGCAAAGTCCATCCTCTTCACCCCATTTTTGCCAGAGGGCAATAAGCTTCTCCTCTGAAGGGGAGAACCGAACCTCCTCCTCTATGGGGGAAGCCCTCCACATCAGCAGCCACAAACTACAAAGGGCCGCATTTTCAGGAAGGGAAAAGCCAACAGTACCTTTTGAAAGAGTCCAGCATGCTCTGGCCAGCTCCATTGCGCTGCTGCGCTTTCCGAACATCTTCCTGGAGGCTTTTCAGAAGGTTCTCTTTGTGGTCAGCCTTGCTGTGAACTCCAAATCAGGATCTTCAGTTCTTCAGCTCCTGGCTAGAATCCACTTCTGTGGTCACTTGTGAAGCAACCATCAATGCCACACATTCGGGGTTTACCCAGTGCAGCAATTGTTCCTCTGGGGGTCTCTCCAAGTAATTTGCTCTTCAGACGAGGGGTCACCAATTGATGGTTTTGTCCTCCTCACTCACTCAGGGTTCACCAATTGTCACAGTGGTCACAAGGGTCTTCAGGGTGTAAAGAGAGACGAGAATGTTGACCTCATGTTCAGAAGGCTTGATTTATTATTTTATGATATATATTACATTATTACTCTACTACAAAGAATAGAAGGAAAAGTTCTCAGAAGGCTAGCTGAGCTAAGAATAGAAAAGAATGAATAACAAAGGTCTGTCGACCGGCAGAAAGCGAGAGCAGCTCTGCCATGAATGGTCAGTAAATCCAAATATCCACAGGAGACCAATCACAGATGCACCTGTTGCATTCCACAGCAGCAGATAACCATTGTTTACACTTTGTTGCTGAGGCCACAGCTTCTCAGAAGGGAGAAAAATCCTAAAGAAAGGATTTTTATGAAAAGATGTCTGTGACACCCCACCTATCTCTCTAACCCTCAGATGCCTTGCCTACCTTTTTGCCGTGGATCTTGTCCTCTGAGAGTTCTGTCGTTGTCCTGGTGTGAGGGTTGCTGTCCTGTCCCACCGGGAGGGTTCCGCTCTGGTCTCGCTGTCAGGGTTGCTGTGTTGTGCTGCTGTTGGGGGAAAAGGCTGTGCTGTTGTTAGGGGGGCTGCTTAGGCTGAGGTGAGGGCTGGGCTGAGGGCTGGTGCGCCTGTACCCTAATTTGCCTCCTAAGCTGTTCCCTGTAGCCCTGATCTCCAGTGCACTGTGCAGCCCTCAAGCCTTCTCCCTTGACCCCTCAAGCCCTCCCTCAACCCCTCAAGCTCTGTTTGTCACCCTCAAGCCCCCCCTGTGGCCCTCAAGGCACCTCTCAGCTGCCCCTTAGCTCCTGTGTGTCACCCTTAATCCTCTCTTTGCCCCTCAGCCCCCAGCTTCTCAGTGTCACCCTCCATCTGCCCCTGCCACCCTCAGCATCTCTGTGTGTCACCCACTGTCCCCTCTCCCTGCTCCTCCCTCAGCCCCCAGCCTCTGCCACCCTCCAGCCCCTACAGTACCCCTCAAGCTGCCCCTCAGCCTCTGTCATGCCCTGAAAGGACCCTAAAAAACCCTCTAATTCCCTAAAAAAGGCATAGTTTTCAAAGTGTCCTAAACACCCCACAAAAACAAAAAATAGCTTCAGAATACACTAAAAACACCCTACTTTTAAAAAGCCCCCTAAAACACCTCTAAAAATCCCCAAAGAACCTTTTGGGACTACTCAGAGATTTTTTAAAGAGTTCTGAGAATACCCCTAAAGTCCTGAAAATGCCCTGTAAGACCCTAAAAAAGCCTATAAAATTCCCCCCAAACCCCTAGAAATAACTTAGTCATAAAAAAAATTCTCCATTTACCCTCAATACTCTTCAAAAAGCCCTAAAACCTTTTAAGTAGTCCTTAAAAAGGCCCCAAAATATCTGAAAACACCCCTAACAATTCCAATTAGTGGTAAGACATCCCTTAAAACACCCTAAAATATATTTTTAAAAGCCCTGAAAAAGCCCTAAAGGTTCCTAAACATTCCCAGAGAATTCCTAAAAAACTCCTGCAAAAAAAACCCCCTAAAATATCCTTAAAAATCCCTGAAAAAAAACCTAATAAAACCCCTAAACCTCTGTTAAACTCCTACCTGTAACTCTGTGGCCTCCAAACCTCATCTCTACCTTCCAATCAGGGTAACTGCCTGCAGCTGCTGGGAGGGCTCTGGGGCTGTCCCACCATGAGGGTGGCACCTGTGCCCTAACCTTGCCTGGTACCCCGTGTCCTTTGCACCCCAACCCTCAGGGTCAGCTCTCTACCTGTCCAGCCCCCCCATCTTTGCCCCTCAGCAATGTCTGTGTGTCTCCCAGAGCCGCATTCAGGATCCCACGTGCTGCAGGGAGTCACCGGTGGGCAGTGGGGGAAGTGAGGGATGGGGCAGGGGTGACCTGGATTTCAGAACTCCAGCAGACGGCCGGGCACTCAGCACCACAGGCACCCGAACACCAACGCCACCATTGTTCCTTGCACACAAAACTCATCAGGCCAGGTTCCTGATGGAAGATTGTAGGAGCCACTTGGCAGGAGCCGCGGCGCTGCCGAGCCCGCCCTGCTCCGGACTGGCGCTCCCAGCGCAGCGCGGCTGCTTTGGGGCTGCTGCTCCCTGCCCGGCCCCGGCCATGGGGCGAGGGGCGGCAGCTGGGGCCCTGTTGGTGGCACTGGTGGTGCTGGGAGCCCCCCCGGGTGCGGGGGCGGAGCTCTCGGGTGAGCGGGGGGCGGGAGGCGCTGGGACAGGGGGGGAGAAGGGGAAAAAGGGGGCGAAGGGGGGAGCCCAGAATGGAGGGGGAGGAGGAGGGGACCCCCCAAAGGGAGAGCGGGAGAGGCTGAGAGGTGGGGGGAGGTGAGGGAGGGGTGGGAGAGGGTGGGGAAGGGGGGAAAAGGGGAGGTGAGACACCATATCTGAGCGGGAGGGGCCTGGGGTTTGGGGAATTTTTGGGAAAATGGGGAATAGGGACCTAAAATTGATTTTGGTGCGGCCGGAGTGGGAGGGGAGAGGATGTGGAAGTGGAAATGGGGGAAGGGCGGCAAAGAGGAAGCGGCAGCGCGGGCAGGAGAGTCCAATGGCTGCCGTGGGGCACAGGGGGTGCGGAGCGGGGAATCCAGGGTGGCCCCCGGAGCTCTGCGGGTGCTGGGGGTGCTGGGGCACCCCCTGAGCTGTGTCCTGCACTTACAGCGGTGTTCCTGCACATGGGAAAGCAGGAATGTTACTTCATTAACGGCACGCAGAAGATAAGGTCCGTGGAGAGGCTCATCTACAATCGGGAGCAGTACCTGGTGTACGACAGTGACGTGGAGCTGTACGTGGGGTTCAACCCGTATGGGGCGATGAATGCCAGGCGTTTAAACAAAGACCCGATGTGGCTAGAGTACCAAAGGACTTCGGGGAAGTGGTTCTGCAGAGTCTGGTACGAGGGGTCCACCCCGTTCATCACGGAGCGCCGAGGTGAGCGCGGGGCCGAGCGTGTCCCCTCGGGCTCTGCCCTGCCAATGACCCTGAAGCCGCTCAAAATCTCCCTGGGAATCGCCCCAGAGCCCTCAGCCCTCCTTGTGCCCATCCCCGGGGCCCCTTGTCGTCCTCAGTGACCCCCTTGTCTCTCCCAGTGACCCCCCGCGCGTCCATTTCAGCGACGCGTAAAGCTGACTCTTTTCAGCCAATCAGATCGCGTCTCTATGATGACTCATCTGTTGCCAAGCAGATCCGCAGCGCCGAGTGCCCCGCGCTGGACTCGGCCTCCCAGTGCTGCGCACTTCATCCCAGTTCCATAAGAGTTCCTCCAAGGCCGTCCCAGTCCCTCCCAGTCCATTCCCAGATCCCTCCCAGTGCCTTCTCAGTCCCTCCCACTTCTACTCAGGTCATTCCTTGTCCATTCCCAGTTCATTCCCAGATCACAATCCTCAATCCCTTGGCCCCTCACCCCTTCCTATTTCTCTCAATGCCGCCCCAGTCCCTCCCAGTCCTTCCGAGTTCCACGCAGCCCCTCCAAGTCAATTTCCAGTCAATCCCAGTTAATTCCCAGTTCATTCCCAGACCTTCACCCTCTCTCCAACTACCCCCCATCCCCTCCCACATCTCTCAGTGCTACTAATCTCCCTCCCAGTCTATTTCTAGTGCCTCCCAGTATATTCCCAGTCCATTCCATTCCTTTCCAATCCATCCCCAGTCTCTCCAACTCCATCCCAGTCCATCCCCAGTCCACTCCCACTCCCTCTCCAGCCCACCCCAGCCCTCCCTTCTCTCTCCCAGTGCCCCCCAGCTGATCCCACTGTGTCCCCGCTCTCTCTCTCTCCCAGTGCCCCCCAGCGTGTCCATCTCGCTGGTGCCCCCCTCGAGCTCCCAGCCCGGCCCCGGCCGCCTGCTCTGCTCCGTGATGAATTTCTACCCTGCTGCCATCCAGGTGAGGTGGTTCCAGGGCTAGCAGGAGCTCTCAGAGCACGTGGTGGCCACCGACGTGGTCCCCAACGGGGACTGGACCTACCAGCTGCTGGTGCTGCTGGAAACCCCCCCCCGCCCCCCGCCCGGCGCGGGCTCAGCTACAGCTGCCAGGTGGAGCACGTCAGCCTGGAGCAGCCCCTGAGGCGGCACTGGGGTACGGGGGAGCCCCTGGGGGCGCTGGCAGAGCCACTGGGCTGTGCTGGGAGCTACTGGGAGGGAGCTGGAGAGAGCCGGGCTGGAGCTGGGAGAGGGGCTGGGGGCAGGGCAAGGGCTGGGCAGGGGTTTGGGGGATGCTGGGGTGGGTGGGATGGGGTTGGGCGGGTCCTGGTGGGCACTGGGAGGGAGTTTGGGGGTGCTGGGTGTGACTGGGAGGGAGTTTGGGGGTGCAGGGAGGCCGGAGGGGCTGGAAGGAGATTGGCGATGGCAAAGCGGGGCTCGCCATGAGCTTGGTTGTGCTGGGCACAGCCTGGGAGGGCTCTGGCTTAGTCCTGCTAGGGCTGCCAAGGGACTGCGAGAGGTCCTGGGGGTCCTGGGGCAGTGGGGAGCACCTGGGAGGGGGCTGTGGGATGCTGAGAGGGACGGGAGGGGCTTTGGTGGCTCCTGGCCAGGACAAAAATGGATCGCGGGGAGGTTTCAGGGGGTCCTGGCTGGGCTGAGGGCCACAGGGAGGGTGCTGGGAAGGGCTCGGGGTGTCGGTGAGAGGTTTTGGGGGCGCTGAGCCCTGCGGACCCCCCAGAGATGCTGCCGGACGCCGCCCACAGCAAGATGCTGACGGGCATCGGGGGCTTCGTCTTGGGCTTCGTCTTCCTGGCGCTGGGGCTCGGCTTCTCCCTGCGCAAGAAGGTCAGGGCGGGTGCCGGGGGTGGCGTCCCCCCCGTGGCGGAGCATGTGCGCTCCCACCGGGGCCCCCAGCCCGGTGTCACCCCCTTTTCTCTGCCCACAGAGCTCCTGAGCCGGCGGCGGCCGCAGCCCCTCCCCGTGGGCTCGGGCCCGGCCGGGACCCCCCGCTCTGTCCCCGCTCCGCTGATTTTGAGGGGGTCCCGTGTCCCCCCCAGCCCCGCTGGTGCTCTGCCCCCGCCCAGTGCCTGCTCCCAGTGCTCCCAATAAAGCTTCCCAGTTGGGCCTGGGGCCGTTTATTAGGGGGCGGTGGGGAGGGGTTTGGGGGGGGGCAATGGGCCGGATTTGGGCAAAGGGAGGGGGACAAAGGGTGGGGGCTGGGCCCGAGGGGAGCGGGAGGAGGAGGTGGAGGTGGAGGTGGACGAGGAGGAGGAGGAGGAAGAGGAAGAGGAAGAGGAAGTGGAAGGGGAAGGATCAGGAGAAAGGCCGGAGAGAGGAGGAAAAGGAGGCAGGATAAGAAATGAGGAGGAGGTGGGGGAAGGAGGAACTGGAAAGAAGAAGAAGAGGAGGAAGAAGAGCAGCAGCACCAGAACCTCGCCGTTTTTCCACCTCCCCAGAGCTGCAGCCCCCCCGGCCCCATCAGCATCCCCCCCTCCCCACATCCCGCACTGAGCAGGGAGGGAGAGCTCAACCCTTGTTAAGAATATCTAATGAATTTAAAATAACTAATACTTCTAAATTTTAATAAAATGTTATTTTAATTTAAGAAAACACCATATAACTTAAATTTATATAATTTAAAAAATAATTTTATATTGGTGTAAGAGTCGGTTCCAAATTTTCCCTCGTCTGCCTCAGGATCGTCATTTGGCGACCACTAAGAAAAGACCGCCCCTTTCTTAAATCTCTGGCTCCAAAGGAGAAAGTCACATGCCAACAACGCCCTAGATCTGAGAGCCTTGCTAAGCCATTGTTGTCACAGGTGTTGTTTGCTGTGTGCTACACTGAGCCCAATGAGAAGAAGAAGGGGGCACTGTGCCCTTTTTGCAACAACAGCCTTGGGAGCTGCTGCACCTCTCGGCCTGGCTGGACTTCTCCTGAGTTTCAGGTGGTCCCCCCACAGAAGACCCTCACCTGTTTTACAACCACCGTGACAGACAGACTGAGATGGAAGGAGCCTCTCCATCAAGGACTGAGACATGGAACCCCCATGTGAAAAGGCCCCTCTGCTCCTTCCAAGGACTGGGACTGAAACCCCCAGCCCGGGGCAGGTGTGTGGGGGAGGCAAGCTGACCAAAGCGAGATGTTTGCCTGCAGGTTGTGGCCGCTGGACCAAGAAGACAATGGCTCTCGTTTACTGCTGAGAGCATGGACTACCTGTTACATCTATTCCTTATTGTATCTGTTTCCCCATGCTCGCAATTTCCAATAGAGTTATCATAATAAAAACCTCTGAGTTAGCGAGAGACTTCGAGATCTCCCCGACGCAACAGGCGGATCCTCGACTGGACTGGACCAACGGACTTTGTCTCTACATTTGGCAGCCCTATTCCCTCTCTCTTCCTTTATCTTTTCTCTCCCTTAATCCCTCTATCGCATTTTGCTGTGGTCATTCAATAAAGGTGCATCTGTTTTGATTATCATTGCAAACCCCTTTGTACTGTGTCAGTTCTTTTTGCACCCTGAGATCAAATCCATGAACCATCAAGAAACCCGTCCGTGAGGACGGATTGTGACACCCCCCGAGGACACCTCCCCAAATCCCCCCCCCAGCACCCCCAGACCCCTGCTAAAACCCCCTCAAGTTCTCCCCAGACCCTCCCCAAATCCCCCCCCAAACCTCCTCAAGACCCCTCCCCAAATTCCCCTCACGACCCCTCCAGGACCCCTCACCTGTCCCTGCGCCTCCTCAGCAGCTCCCGGAGCCCCCCCGTCCTCTCCCAGTGCCTCCCCCGCTCTCTCCAGCACCTCCCGCAGGACCCGCCCGAGCCCGGGGCGGCTCCCAGGGGTCCCTGAGGGGGTCCCTGGGTGGGGGGGGGGGGATTGGGGGCGCCTGCTCCATGCCCAGCCCGTGGTCAGGGGGTGCTGTTTTGGGCTCAGCTCTGATTGGTTGGAGACACGCTGGGAGGGCAGGAGTTGCTGAGGGGAGGCACCCGGTGAGTGGTTGGTTTGATAGAGGACGCGGTGATTGACAGGAGAGGGGCGAGGGAGGCGGGCTTTGCCGAGGGGAGGCGCGCGGTGATTGGTTGGTTCAGCTCCAGAGAGGCGGGAGTAGCTGAGGGGAGACCTGCGGTGATTGGTTGATTTGGCGCGTGAGAGGCGGGCGGTGGGGAGGCATGCGGTGATTGATTGGTTAGTTTGGGAGATGAAGCGTGGTGATTGGATGGTTTGGGGTGGGGCGCGCTGCTATTGGCTGGGAAAAGTCCAGGATTTTTTAAAGGACTTTCCCTGTTTTTTGGGGAAAAACTCTCAGATTTTTAAGGAAAAATTCCCGTTTTTTTGCAGGAGAAACATGCCCGGGTTTTTTGACCCCACATGACCCCAAATAACCCAAATAACCCCAAAACACTCGAAATAAACCTCAAAGAACACCCAAAAACCCCCAAATACCTGAAAATGCCCCAAATAACCCCAAACAAATCCAAATAACCCAAAAAAAAAACAAACAAAAAAACCCAAATTAAACTCAAAGACCCCCAAATGATTTCAAGTACACTGAAAAAATCCCATATACACCAACATAACTCCCAAGAACCCCAAATAATTCCAAAAAAGCCCAAATAAACCCAAACAAACCAAAATACTTCCAAATAAACCCAAATAATTCCAAATAACACCAAATAAACAGTAATAAATCAAGTAAAACCCAAGATAAACCCCAAATAGTCCATAAATAGCCCCAAATAAACCCCAAACAAACCCTAAATTAACCCAAAGAAACCCCAAGTAACCCCAGTTCCTCACGTCCCCACCCATAAACAGATCCCGACCAATCACAACGCGCGGCACTGATGACGATCCACTTGCTGGGCACAAACTCAGAGCCCTGGCCCCGCTCAGCGATTTTCAGCCAATCAGCGCCCGGCCCGACTCTGACTCATCACTTGCCAGGCACAGACCAAGGCCTCTCACTGCGGTAAATACTCAGAGACCGCGCGGGGTAATTTCCAGCCAATCAGAGCATGTCTTGCTGATGACTCATCAGTTCCCAGGAGCGGAATTTGGGGAGGGGGGGAAGTGACCCTGGGGATGGGCTGGGGTGTTGCCTTCTGGTATAAGGCAAGGCGACCTGGTTCTGAGGAAACGGCACGGCGAACCACTCTCCAGGGTCGCTCGGGCCAAGGACACACGCAGGCACCAATGTGATGGACGGTCCAAAAGCCTTTGTTATCTCATCTCTTGGGGTTTTATAGTCTTGGGGGTCTCTACGTCACAGTGGGGTTTGTCTTTACCATCTATGGTTAGTAAGGAGTGGAAAGTCACTGGGTAGGGGATGGAAAGTTACTGGTATTCGGTTAAGGGAGGCTACATTCCTATGTTAATTTCTTATCTAAGGGGAACAGAGGGTCTTATCTAAGGGGAACAGAGGGTCCTGCCTTTCCGTCACATTGCGAGATCTTCCGAACGCCTGTCCCTGTCTACCACATCTCCCCCCCCTTTTTTCACAAATGAATGAGGTAGTCATATACATAGGCACTGAAATGAGGTATAAGGTTGTAGTTCGACAAGGGAAAGGGTTTGGTAAACCTGAGTAAGTCTTTGCCAGACAAGTTTAGGACTCGTGACTGGCAGTGTTCCCTGGTTGAATTTGTTGGAATCCATAAGGTTAGAGGGTTTTTAGGAAATGGTTAAAAAAGTATAGGCCTCAGACTGAAGTTTTGTTAGCATTGCAAATGCAAGCAGAAAAGTTTCCCATGCAAGCAGAAAAGTTTCCCAAGCAGTAGACGTGACAAATAACAATAGATCTCTGTAGAATTGGTTTTAGGATGGCAACAAGGTTATTTAATGTATATCTTTAGAAGATTAGCATGAATAGAGCTCTGTTCATTGTCTCTTATGAACCAGTCTTTGTTTTAGCTACGATTACATATACTTTGTGAGATTGGATAGAATGCTTGTCAATATGTGTTTTCTGAGTGTGATTGGCTGAATTCTAGATTGAGATGATTCTATGTATTGCTGTATGAGCCCTACTGGAGGAGACATTTTGGGGTGGATCAGTGAGCTGTCATGTCTCCTTTTTGTATTATGAGACTGATGTGCTGGAAATAAAATCAAAAATCTTTTCACTGGTCTGTTTGCAATGTTATCCATATTTGGATATTTTGCCGCGGCCTAGTGGGTTCCTTTTTTAAGACGTGGGTTCCTGACACAACTGGACTTATATCTACCCATCCCCCGGCAAATGGTGCCCCGTGTGAGGAACAAAATATGGATTAGTTCTATATTGCAGAGTTATAAAAAGACATGAAAGCCAACGATGTAAAGTCTCATTACTAACATCCTTTAAAATTGAACCTTCTATTCTCCTGACTACATTAGCAACATAAGCAGAATCTGTAACTAGATTAAAAGGCTGAGGGAAAAGCTGAAAAGCTCGAACTACTGCAGCAAGTTCAACAATTTGAGGGGATCCCTCTACCGCTTGAATATCTGATTCCCAAACATTAGTCTTTTCATTAAACCAAGTTACTACGGACTTGTGGCTTTTACCAGAGCCATCAGTGAAGAGAGTTACAGCATTTAAAGGTTCTTCACTTAATTTAGGTTTTTCTCTGAAACTCAATTTTGCTTGCAGTAGTTTGTGAGCTGGATAGTGTATGGAACAAACACCTGGGAAACCTAAGAATGCATATTGTAAATCATCAGAATTTTGCATTGCCCAATTGAAGTAATCATTTTTCAAATAACACACAGGCAAAACTGAAAGAACATCCTCCTGTTCTAATTAGGAATCCTGACTCTGGACAGATGGAAGGTCCGTTTCAATTAATAACGTGGGGCAAAGGGTATGCTTCTATCTCCACAGGTGCTGGAATTAAGTGGGTTCCTGCCAAAAACGTCAAACCATATCGCACTTCAGAACCTGTTGTCGAATCCAGAACCGAGGAAGCAAGTACGCAGACGTGAACCGAATCGAAGGATCCCGGGTCTCGCCTGACGCCTCTTGTGCCTGACGTTCTTTGTGCATCGGTGGAACCCATGAACTCTGATTTTGTGCCAATGTTATTCTTGAATATACTAATTGAATGCTGAATGTTTGCTTTACAAAATTAATATTTGGCTGAAAACTTAGGTTGTCGTTTTTGTTTAGAAAGAATTCTGCCAAAACTTAGTTCCTGAAAGAGATGGGGCAAATTCAAATAGTATACTTGTTTTGCTTGATTTTAATTGTTTTTTGTCATGCAGATTTGCCTGTGGATCAACCGAAAACGAATGTTTGGGTGACCTTAGCCAAGGCTGCTGGATCGGATACTATATGTCTGTCTAATTCGGAACCAGAAAAGCCTTTTTCAACCTGTTTGGTTGGTGTGCCAGTGAGAGAGTTGCCTTTGATCAAAAAACAATCTAATGGTAAACCAGGTGGAATTGACAATGGAAACAGTCCTTCCTTCAATTGGAACATTTGGTCCAAAAAACTCCTTAGGGCAGCATCTGAATCTCAAGAATTGGAAATCCTTGGTTCTTTGACCATGGATTTTTGTTTTACTTTCATGACTCGTGCCTGGCAAAAAGGTGATCCCCCAAAGTTCAGTGTTACTCCTCATTATTTTGCATATAAAAATTTGAGTTTTTGGTGTAATGTTTCGAATAGTTGGGATGTGTTTCCGGAGACGGATCAATATCCACGGCAATTGCCGAAAGGGTATTGGCTCATCTGCGGAGACAGAGCTTGGCAAGGCATTCCAGCTCACCTTGAAGGTGGCCCTTGTAGCATTGGTATGCTCACCATAATTGCCCCCTCTGCAAAAGCAGTGATGAAAAAGAAACAAAGGAGAACAAGAGCTGTTCCTCATTATGATGAGAACTGTCAGAGTGATTTTATGCCTTGGAATGCCGCCAGAAGGGTTTCAGCAGGTATCTTTTTACCACAATTGGCTTCAGCAGTGGCATTGAGACAATTAGATCGAGTTGGATGTTGGCTGAGCAAACAAGCTAATGCCACATCCTCCGCAATCAGTGATATGTTGACCGATGTTGATAGTATTAGACATGCTACTCTTCAAAACAGAGCAGCCATTGATTTTCTTTTACTGGCACAAGGACATGGTTGTGAGGAATTTGAAGGATTGTGTTGTATGAATTTGTCTGATCATTCTGAATCCATTCACAAAAGCATTCAAAAATTAAAGGATCTGACAGCCCAAATTAAAGAAGATGGAGGTTCCTGGCTGGATGATTTGTTTCAAAATTGGAATTTTGCACCTTGGCTAAGGCAACTTTGCAAGATAGGTCTTTACGTATTAGGTGTTCTAATACTGATATTGATAGTGGTACCTTGTATACTCTGTTGTGTTCGGCGAATGATGAACAAAACAGTCCGAGAAGTTTTTGTCATTCAAGCAGGAGAATTAGGAAGTAGAAGCACGGAGAGTGTACGAAATCTTACGAAAGCAGTAGATGAAGGTATTGACATGAACGAAGGTTTTGAATTAAGGCCTTGGAATCGACCAGAGTTTTTTGAACGATAACTTGTGACTGTTGCCGAACGTGAATCATACCTCTTTCAAGGATTAGGTTTTCACAGCATTAAGTTGCTGTGCCGTAATATAGCAATACTTCAGTTTAGTGAAAATATGTCTTCAACAGATAATAAGCAGAAATTTTGCAATAGAGCTATGAAACGCAAGTAGTAAGCGACAAGAAAATGAAAGTTTCTGTGTCAAACAGAGAGGGGGAAATGTTGGAATCCATAAGGTTAGAGGGTTTTTAGCAAATGGTTAAAAAAGTATAGGCCTCAGACTGAAGTTTTGTTAGCATTGCAAATGCAAGCAGAAAAGTTTCCCATGCAAGCAGAAAAGTTTCCCAAGCAGTAGACGTGACAAATAACAATAGATCTCTGTAGAATTGGTTTTAGGATGGCAACAAGGTTATTTAATGTATATCTTTAGAAGATTAGCATGAATAGAGCTCTGTTCATTGTCTCTTATGAACCAGTCTTTGTTTTAGCTACGATTACGTATACTTTGTGAGATTGGATAGAATGCTTGTCAATATGTGTTTTCTGAGTGTGATTGGCTGAATTCTAGATTGAGATGATTCTATGTATTGCTGTATGAGCCCTACTGGAGGAGACATTTTGGGGTGGATCAGTGAGCTGTCATGTCTCCTTTTTGTATTATGAGACTGATGTGCTGGAAATAAAATCAAAAATCTTTTCACTGGTCTGTTTGCAATGTTATCCATATTTGGATATTTTGCCGCGGCCTAGTGGGTTCCTTTTTTAAGACGTGGGTTCCTGACACAACTGGACTTATATCTACCCATCCCCCGGCAGAATTCCCTGGTTGAATTCGCAGCAATTGTCGCCGGCCTATGAACAGGATGTTGGTCCGTTCTAGGCGGGCCTGAACGAATGAACTAGCTTGTTCAGCAGGCATGGTCCAAAGGTGACTGCTAGAAGCAGCAATGCCAGCAGACCTATTAGGGTAGAAATCAGAGTGGTTAGCCATGGTGATTGATTGAACCAGGACTCGAACCAACCCTGTTGGGCTTCCCTGTCTTTCTGTCTCTGAGCCAGTCTGTTTCAGAGTTCTGCCATGGAGTCTCTTACGACTCCTGTGTGGTCTGCGTAGAAGCAGCACTCCTCTTTCAAGGCGGCACACAGGCCTCCTTGCTACATGAACAGGAGGTCCAGACCTCTCCTGTTCTGCAAGACCACTTCTGAAAGTGAGGAGACTGACTTCTCTAGAAAGGAGATGGATTTCTCGATCCTTTGCAGGTCCTCGTCGATGGTCGCTTGCAGCTGGGACAGTCCTTGGTGCTGGGTCGCTAAGGCTGAGACACCCGTTGCCGTTCCTGCTGCTCCTAGGCCGAGCAGCATTGCGATAGTTACACTGTTATTATTTCTCTTTTGTGGATCCGGCTGGGTTCCTCAAGAAGATGGTACACATCTTTGTCTGAGTGGTACAGGACCCTAGGAACAATCAGAACTTGGACACAAAAGTCATTAGAGTCATCAAATTTGGCAAGGAACACACAGGGACTCACTCCAGATCTCTGGCAAACCCACATCCCAGATGTGGCTGGGACTACCCACTTATTGGTTTTCCTGTTAGGCCTGACAATTTTGGTGCAGACGTTGCCTCCCCGCTTGGCTAGGGTTGCATTGCCAAAGCATCTGCCCTGGCCTGTGACCTGACTCAGGGTGATTCCTTTGCGAGGGGTATCCCATCTGCACTGGTGAGGGGCGTTGGCTGTGGAGTAACTGAAGGGAGTGTTTAGAGCGACTCCTTCGTAAAAGGGGGGTTTGATATCGTAACAAAGCCATCAGGACTCGGTTAGGTTAGGGTTGGATTCGTTCAGGGATACAAAGGTAGCTTCTAACATACGAAGGATTGGGTCTGAGTCCGACCCGGCTAAACGGCCTGTCTGAAAGGCTTCCGCATGGCCAGTTGGGACGTTGCGGACCCCTGTGGGTAAGGGTTTAGGGTAGGTTACGTTTCTCCCTTTTGGCACGCTTTTAATCGCTTTGTTGGGTCTGACCGCTGGGGTGCCGGCGGTTGGAGCCTGATAATTCGCACATTCACCCTCTTGACCCTTGAAGGACTACTGTCCACGTTCTGCCTACGGCCCAACTGGGGTGATGTGGCTGCAAGGCTGTCATGTTATAACTAGTGCATTTCCGAATTTTTGGGACTTTATGGCGATTTCAATAGAAGCTTCCATGTATGAAGACGGGTGTTTTGCAGCCGCTGGGTGCCCAGGTGAACTGTAGGAATTTGTTGGGCTCTTGTGGATCCCACCCCGGCCCTGATGGTCTGGCATCTGTAATTATGGTTTCGCAGCCCCAGTGCCCACAATATCCCCACCCTGGGTGATTGCAGTAGCTTTTCCCAGGGTTTGAAGCTGGGCACCAGTAGGATAGGTACATGTGTGTAGCTTGTGGGGAATTGGGGTCTACCTTTGGTCGTCCTGGAAACAGGTCGGTGATGCGGAGCACGAAGGGTGGGGTGTTTGGTGTAGTGATTTCACTGAGCACCTTGTCGCTACTAAGGTGTCGCATGACTCACCTGAATGGCCGATGGGGGTAGTGGTCTGGGCTGGCTTGCCCTCTGGCTACAAGCCCCAACAGCAAAATCACACAGAAACATCCTTGATGCTTGGGTCTCACCCGTGCGGGTCTCTAGGGCGCTGCCTGACGGCTTGGTGGTCTGTCTCTTTCCTCTGGAATGGGAATGTAGGCGTCACGAGGACGTCCCACGAGCAGGTCCTGTAAACAGAAACTCGCAATTCTCGTTAGTCTCATTCTGCTCGTTATGGAGGTCGGGCTTAATTGACTTAAGTGGACACCACCTGATTTTGCCATCCCTTTTGACAGCTGCGTACCCTCGCCCCGTGAGCATCAACCTCCATCCCTGTTCCCATTTGCCTAGCTCATTTCTGATTACCACCTGAGGGCCCTCCTCTAGCATTCGAGTGGCCCAGTGTTTTTGAACGGGACTGTTTGTTTCATCTCCCCTAGGGAATTGATTCTGTGCTAGCAAAGCGGTTGCCAGCATACGCGCCTGATCTCCTGGGGGAATGGAATTGGCAAAGCCCTCTGCTGTCGCCAATACTTCTAGCTTGGTTTTCAGGGTCTGATTTGCTCTCTCAACTATGGCCTGCCCGGTACTGTTATACGGGATACCTTGCACTAATGTGATGCCCCATTTTGAGGCGAATTCCTGTACTGGTTTGGAGGTGAAATTGGAACCGTTGTCCATCTTGATCTGCTTGGGGATACCAAGCCAAGCCGTGGCTGTCAGCCAATGCTGAATTTTGGCCTTGGAGTTTGTTTTGGCGTGTTGTGTGGCTATGATCGTTCCGCTATAAGTGTCTGCTGTCACTGCTAGCCATGCTCAAGGCTTCAGCAGTTCACACCAGGTGAAGTCTGACTGCCAGATCTCTGAAGGCTTGAGGCCTTTCGGGTTGACCCCACAGGTCCATAGGGGTGACTTCTGGCAATAAGCGCAAATGGCTACCACATGTTTCGCGTCCGCTGTCGGGATTCCACATCTCTTCGCCAGTGCTTTGGCTCTGATGTGGAGCGACTCATGCAGCTGACAAGCTTCCTGCAACATCCATACGCCTTTTGCTGCGGCGTCCGCTTTGTCGTTGCCGATCTGGAAGTAACCCTTGACTGGGTCATGGCTGTTGATGTGAATAACTGACATGATGCCCTGTCGCGAGGAGAGTGCTTCTTCCAGCATGAGGGCTGCTGCTGATGTTGACCCTCCTGGTCCTGCCACGGCTAGGCTGAGCCTTGCCACGAATATAGAGTCCGTTACGATGTTGAGGTGTTCTTCTTGGAAGAGTCCGCAGGCCAAGACCACTGCTGCTGCTTCCAGTTGTTGTGCTGACAATGTGGGGTCACACACTTTGACGCAATGCCATTGCTCTCCTGCCTGCCACACTGCTGTTGCAGTTGAAGTCGTGGAGGAAGCGTCTGTGAAGACCGTTGGTCCTGGCTGCTGTCTGTCCTTGACCTTTGGCGGCATGTCCATGTCGACTACGGTCAGCAGCTTAGTCCAGGGTGGCTTGGAGGAGTAGGAGATTTCTCCTCCGAAGCCGGTGAGAGCAAGGGCTAGGTACTCCGATATTGTGGCTGACTCCGAGGTCAGTTGCTTGCGAAACGGAAGGTAGGTGCTTGTTGGCTCTGTCCCTAGGTGTTTCAAGGCAAGTTTCCTGCCTTTCATGATGAGGTTAGCGATGCATTCGATTCCCGGGGAAAAAGCACGAGCAGGTCGTCCGAGAACCACCCATTGAATTGGTCGGGCCTTTTCGGAAGGTCCTTGGGCCAGTGCTCCCACTCCCCCCTTTGGTGTAAAGTGGACGTATAAGTCCAGGGGCACGGCTGGATTCCACCTGGCAAGTGTGCCAGTGGACATCTGGCTTTCGATGAAGTCAAGGGAGCTCGTTGCTTGCGGCGTCAGCTCCTTGGGTTCCCAGGGGTACTTTCCTTTCAGGAGGTCATATGAAGGGTCCGTGACCTCGGGAGGAATCAGGACAATGTTGCGAAGCCACTGCAGCAATCCCACCAGGCGTTGCATGTCGTTGAGTGTTTTGATGTCTCGACTGACCTTCACCTTGGGGGGTGTCACATAGGAGCTTGTGATCCCTACTCCCAGGAAGATCACGCAGGGCCGTCTCTTGATCTTTGCGCTCGCGATCTCGAAGCCGTTGGCCTGAAGGGTTTCCGTGATTGTGGACACCAGGTGATCTACTTGGCTTGCTGATGGTGCTGAGACTAGGATGTCGTCCATGTACTGAATGATGGTTGCGTTGGGATGGGAGTGTCGGACTGGCATCAGTGCTTTGTCCACGATGATTTGGCATATAGTGGGACTGTCCACAAGGCCCTGTGGTAGTACTCTCCATTGGAAGTGAAGGTTAGGCCCCTCGCCGTTTCGGAATGCCACGGAAAAGGCGAATCATTCTCTGTCCTCAGGGTGCAGGGGTATTGAAAAGAAACAGTCCTTGATATCCAGCACCGCGCATGGCTGCCCTGTGGGAATGGCTGAGTTTTTGGGTAGCAGTGTCTGGACTGGACCCATGGGTCGGATTGTCTTGTTCACCTCTCTCAGGTCGTGGACGAGGCGATAGCCGTCTCCAGACCTTTTGGGGGATCATGAATACAGGGGTGTTCCATAGGCTGATGGAGGGTTCTATGTGACCCTTTTGCAGTTCGCGGTCGACCAGTTCCAGCAAGGCTGCCGCTCGAGGCTCTGTCAGGGGCCACTGCTCAACCCATACAGGGTCTGATGATTTCCAGGTCAGTTTGATTGCCAGCGGAGGGTGTACGGCAGTGGCCCTCAGGATAAATTTGTAATCTGGAATCCTAGCATGGAGAGAATGTCCCTTCCTAACAGGGGTGGAGAATTTTGCAGTATGTAGGGGTAGATCGCCACTGTCTGTTCTGGTCCCTTTTTCGTGTGAAGTGTTATAGCCACCAGCTGGGTGCTTTTCCATGCCTGGGACTGCCTTCCCACTCCGTTCACTGGAGGGACTTCTTTGAATTGCCAATGTCCGGGCCAATGTGCTTGGGGAATAATCGTGCAGTCTGAACCTGTGTCCGCCCAGAACTGAAACCCTATGACGTGGGGATCCTGGCTGCCATAAAGGTGGCATGTCCTCCACACCATCAGGGGTTCCTTCCCTATTCTCATGGCCAAGGCCACCCAGGGATCCTGCTTTGGGGTGCCTCCTGCTGGCCCTGTACCACCGGCGCAGGTTGTGGCAGTGGGGGGTGCGAGGGTGCTGAGGGTGCTGCATGACTCTGCCATTGCACCGTAGGCGGGGATGCAAAATTGACTGCTCCCTGTGGGGGCATGGGGTATGAGGGTCCCCTGCCCCACTGGGGGTTGCTGTAGCTGGGCTGCTGCATATTCCAGTTGGGAGGAGGCTGGACATGGCCCTGGTGCCCCCTCCCTTTCCCATTTCCCTGGGGCCTGGATCTGCATTCCCTAGCGAGGTGTCTTCCCACAGCTCCTACAGATCCCTCTCGGGCGTGCTTGGAGTGAGTGTGCTGCCAGGGAAAGCTGTGCTGGCTGGGGACAGCTGGCTGAGTTGCTGCCCTTCCCCAGAAGCCTGGGCTAACGCGGTTGTCCTGCCACTCCTGCTTAAATACAATCCGCCCTGCCCCATCGAAAAGCATGCAGCTTATTTGATCAAAAGTGAGCAGATCATTATTGCTAGAAAGGTCGTCAACAAGAGTGGGTACTACAGCTGAGTTGACCCTTTTTTCTGAAATCGCTTTGGCTTCTTTTGGGTTAACTGGGGTATATGCCCTTTGTTGGTTCCCCCCCCGCTCCGGCAACCCCCACTGGGAAAGCGTGCATGGAGGCTGCCGGAGCCCGGTCCCCACAGGCTGCTTTTATTTTTCCCTAATCGGTGAGTTTGTGTTGCAATTGTTTCCCGATATTGTTTAAAGCTTTATTCGGTTTTGCTCGAAACCGCATTAATTCTGCTCTCTCGGTTTCCGAGTCCCAGCCGGGCTTGGTCGGCTCTTCCGAGCTGTCTGAGCAGCTGTTACTTGACTCTGAGGCGGAAGTTGGCTGGCGGTACACTTCCGGTGCTCCGTGCCGTTTTGTTCGGCTTCGGCCCCGCTCCTCCCTGCGGGGGTGGTGCCATTCCCTCCCCCTGGGCTCCCCCGCCTCCTGCTGGGGGAGGTCCTTGCCCTATAAGGACCTAATTTGAATAGAGCGCTCTGATTGGTCTTACGGTCCTCCGTGGGGGCCGCCCCTTCTCCCCGCTCGCCCGCGCATGTGTTGTTAAGCAGCCTGACTGCGTTTCCTTCCCCCGCCTCCTCCCTTCCGCCCTCGCCATGTGGTTCGGCGCCATTTTTAAATGCACATGGCGGGGGCGAGTTTTTACCGATCCCGACGGGGTCCGACAATCCGGCCGCGTTCCGCGCCTCCTCCGCGAGTCCCTGCCAGAAGCATCGCACGCGCTGCTCTGCCTCCTGCGCTGGATTGGCGACTGGCGGGGAAGGGACGGATAGAGAAACCGCGGATTTTTCGGATGTTTCCGCGGGGGGGCTGGGACCCAGCGGGCTCTGCGGGAGGGTCGGGGGGTCCGCTGGGGGCTCCGGTAGGTCTCCTGGGTGCTCTCGGGGGTCTGGGCTCGGGCTCGGGAAGGGGTGGAACGCGCCTGGCCCCCGCATATTCCCGCCTTCAATCCGAACGCTCTCAGAGGCAGTGTGTGTCGCGGCCCCCACCCCCAGCTTTGGTGTAGCTAATAAACATGTACGCCTGGCTTTCCGTGTCTCCTGTTCTTCTAACGTCTTGCGTAGTGCCTCTTCTACTTTTCCCCACGCTTTGAGGTTTTTGCCACTGCCTGCGGACTTAAGAGTCCTCTGCTGAGGCGGCAGTGCACTTCTCCCGCGCTTCCAAATATAATATATTTACCGGATGTTCGATCGTCCCCAGCTCTAGGAGCCTTGCAATAGCAAGATTAGAATTCCTGAGCTCACCTTTAATTCCCCATTGCTCATGAGCCTGACTTACGACCTTCGCTGTGGATTCCATGATCCATGCGGGCCCGAGGGCGTCCCCTCCGCTGCACAAGGCCAGCTGTGCAGCCGCCGTCCTCTGTCCAGGCGATCCCTGTTCCCCGGGTGCTGCGGCTTCCCGGGT
The DNA here is from genome assembly GCF_028551555.1 of Melozone crissalis. Lineage (NCBI taxonomy): Eukaryota > Metazoa > Chordata > Aves > Passeriformes > Passerellidae > Melozone > Melozone crissalis. Next base: position 4,854,967 of record NW_026535844.1, read on the forward strand.
TTTGGCACCAGTTGTTGCCTTCTCGTATAAGGCAAGGCGACCTGGTTCTGAGGAAATGGCACGGCGACCCACTCTCCAGGGTCGCTTGGGCCAATGACACACACAGACACCAATGTGGTGGACGGTCCAAAGGCCTTTATTATCTCATCTCTTGGGGTTTTATAGTCTTGGGGGTCTCTACGTCACAGTGGGTCTGTCTTTACCATCTATGATTAGTAAGGGGTGGAAAGTTACTGGGTAGGGGATGGAAAGTTACTGGTATTCGGTTAAGGAAGGCTATATTCCTATGTTAATTTCTTATCTAAGGGGAACAGAGGGTCTTATCTAAGGGGAACAGAGGGTCCTGCCTTTCCGTCACATTGCGAGATCTTCCGAACGCCTGTCCCTATCTACCACATAAATCTCCCTGAGGACTTGGTGGCCAAGGTGGCCGTGGCCGAGCAGCTGTGGGAGGCCAACGCCCGACTGGTCAAGGATCACCTGGGGAAGACACTTCCAGACACAATCAAATTCTTTTTCAATGGTGGTCATGACAGCCCCTGTGCCTGTGGGGTGGCCGAGCAGTGCCAAAGAGCCATCGAGGACATCCCAAGGCTCATTCGACCCCCTGAATGTCCCCAAGTTGTCCCCAGGGTGTCCCCATTGAGCATGGAGCTCCAAGAGGTGCGACTGACTGGGAGGCAAGGGGGAGGGATGGGTCACTGTGGAGGAAGGGGACAATGGGGCATGGAGGGGACACAGGGGGTGGCAGGAGGATACAGGGTGCTGCAAAGGGGAAAGGAGGGAGTGGCAGGAAGGGGGGAGATGACAGAGGGGTGGATTGGAAACAGGCGGGGATGGGGGAGTGGGGGATGGGGGGACATGGGGGAGAGGGGACATGAGGGCTAGTGGAGGGTGGCAGAGGGGACAGCAGTGGAAGTGAGGGAGTAGGACAGGGGACAGCAGAGGGGCTGGGGGATGGCAGAAGGGAAAGCAGAGGGGCAAGAGGCAGGAGGGGCTACGAGGCGAGGCGCAGGGGGTAGCAGAGGGACGAAGAGGCTGACGAAGGAACAGAGGTGACCCCTCGGGGGCAGGGGGCCACCCCAGAAATCTCTAAGCGCCACCAGCTCCCTGACACCTCTCCTGTCCCCTCCCCAGCTGTCCCCCGCCCTGCTGCAGCCACAGGTCACCATGGTGGCCATCCTGCGTGAGCTGCTGGCCACCCTGCCCCGTCGGGACGAGGAGATGCTGCTGCTCATGTCCCCATTGTGCCTGTACTGGGACCTGGAGGAATTCACCAATGAACTCCGGACCACCCTGTACTGTACTGATGACACCTGGAGGCACCAGAATGTCACTGTGAATGATGATGACCCTGTCACCTTCCTGAGCCAAGCCCTGGCTGCCTGCAAGACCATGCCATGGATGTCCCAGAACCCTGTGACAATGGTGGCCAGCAAGTGGCAGGGGTTGGTGACTGCACTTGTGGACAGCTGGGCCGAGCTGGCCAGGAAGGCCTCTGAGCTCCGCAACACCTGGAGGGAGATGGTTACTGAGGCGTCCACCGCCCGGGCCAGGGAGCTGCAGGACGAGGCTGCCCGTGATGGGACAGCTCAGGAAAACATGGTGGAGCTGGGTCAGGCCCTGGGTGGGGAGGAGGGGGCCGAGGTGGTGGCCAGGCATGAAGCCCAGGTGAGGAGAGAGGCCATGGTGGCTGCCAACGAGGCAACAAGGGCCACCATGGTGAGACAGCGGGTGGAGAAGGCCTTGGGGCTGCTGGAGCGCTTGGTGGCCACGTGTGACGAAGCCACCGCGTTCCCCCGGGAGCTGCAGCCCCTGCTCAGTGACATTGATGCCACCCTGGAAGGGACAAATGAGGCACGCCCCACTGTCCCTGAGGACTTGGTGGCCAAGGTGGCCATGGCTGAGCAGCTGTGGGAGGCCAACGCCTGCCTGGCCAAGGATCACCTGGGGAAGCCTCTTCCAGACACCATCGAATTCTTGTTCACTGATGGTCCCAACAGCCCCAGTGCCTGTGAGGTGGCCAAGCAGTGCCAAAGAGTCATCGAGGACATCCCAAGGCTCGTTCGATCCCCAGAGTGTCCCCAGAGCGTCTCCAAAGTGTCTCCCCAGTGAGCGTGGATCCCCAAGAGGCGCGATGGAGGCTGGGAGGTGAGGGGGACAGAGAGGACACTGGGGGGGATGGGCTAATGGGGGATGGGAGGTTCTGGGGGGTGGCAGGAGGGGACAGGGTGTCTTAAAGGGGACAGGAGTGAGTGGCAGGCGAGGGGGAGGTGCCAGGCGAGGAGACATGATGGGGAGGGGGCAGTGAGGAATTTGGGGGACATGGGGTGATGGGGACATGGGGGCTGGCAGAAGGTGACAGACAGGACAGGAGGGGTTTTCAGGAGCTAGGAATGTAGTGGTAGGGGGTGGCAGAGAGGACAGCAGTGGCAGCAGGGTGGTGACAGAGGGGACAGCAGACGGGCAGGGGGCAGGAGGGGCTGCGAAGAGAGTGGCAGGGGGTGGCAGAAGGAAGAAGAGGCTGACAAAGGGATGCAGGGGACAAAAGGGAACCCATTGTGGGCACAGGGCCACCCCAGGAGGCCACAAATGGCACCAGCTCCCTGACACCTCCCCTGTCCCCTCCCCAGCTGACCCTGGCCCTGCTGCAACCACACGTCACAATGGCGACCATCCTGGGCAAGCTGCTGGCCACCCTGTCCAGTTGTGATGAGATGAATCTGCTGCTCACGCCCTCAAGGCACATGTGCTCGCACCTGGGGTCATTCAGCTGGCAGCTCAAGGCCATCCGGGACTGCATTGAAGTCCCCTGGTAGTGCCACAATGTCCCCTACGATGATAAAGACCCTTTCACCTCCCTGAGCCGGGCCCTGTTCGTCGGAGAGAAACCCCCATGGCCCCCCCAGAAGCGTGTGACAATGGCAACCAGGAAGTGGCACAGCTCAGTGGTTCCACTTGTGAACAGCTGGGCCCAGCTGGCCAGGGCGGCCACCAAGCTCCGCAACGCCTGCAGGGATTTGGCCACCAAGGTGGCCGACAGAGCTGCCACCGCCCGGGCCAGGGAGCTGCAGGACGCGGCTGCCCGTTATGGGACAGCTCAGGAAAACATGGTGGAGCTGGGTCAGGCCCTGGGTGGGGAGGAGGGGGCCGAGGTGGTGGCCGGGCATGAAGCCCAGGTGTGGAGAGAGGCCAGGGTGGCTGCCAGTGAGGCAACAAGGGCCACCATGGTGAGATAGTGGCTGGAGGCGGCCCTGGGGCTGCTGGAGCGCTTGGTGGCCGCGTGTGACGAAGACACCGCATTCCCCTGGGAGCTGTGGCGCCTGCTCTGGGACATCAAGACCACCCTGAAGGGGATAAATGAGGCATCCCCCAAAGTCCCTGAAGACTTGGTGGCCAAGGTGGCCGTGGCCGAGCGGCTGTGGGAGGCCAACACCCGCCTGGTCAAGGGTCACCTGGCAGGGACAGTTCGAGACATCATCAAGTTGTATTTCGATAGCGGTCCTGGCCGCCCCAGTGCCCACATCCTGAGACAGAGTAAAGATCCATTCTGAATTAGGTGAAGTGTCTAAGAGAGGTGAAAAGTCTGTGAGGCCAAAGCTGAAGGAAGAACTCGCATGCTGAGACAGCAAGGAGACAGAGAAAGAAAAACAGAAAAGACCACAAGGTCGATTTGCCCCCAACTTAGAAATTCCTTTGATAAAGAAGAACTGGTGCTAAATGTCACACGGAATGAATATGTATGAACTTATTGTGAAACTGTATGCATTTGCATTTGGAAGGGGGATAAAAGAAGACCCGAGGTCTTCAGAGGCACGCATGCCTTGTTGGGGGACTTGCATCCGGCACGCGTCGTAATAAAGGCATACCAGGCTTTACAACTTTTACAAAGTTGTGAGGTTTCTTCTTTTCTCTGCAAAACATTATGGCGAGATGGTAGTAAGAGCATAGAGGGGTCTGGCAAACAGTTTATAATTATAAACTTACAGCTGGCACTACTTTACTATGCTTAAGAAGGTTTAGAGTTTTTTTGTTGTCTGGGGTTTTGGGGTTTGGCATATGGCTTCTCTGCTTTAAAGTTTGCTGCTCAGCACTTACTTCTTACTCTAGGTAGATTACTTTCTGTTTCACTACTTGTGCTTTTTTCTTTGAGACTCTGTATCTTTGAAGTTTTAGGAAATTTAAAAGGCTTACTGTCTAGGTTTCTCTTGCTTTTTTTGTCTGAGTGGTTACTAGAAGATCGTCTACGTACTGCAACAGCTTCTTTTTTTCTTGTGGAGTTTTTTGGGACTCTGGGTTTTTGCAAGTTGTTTTCTAATCGGAGTGGGGAATTTTGAAGCTTGAGACACAAATGAATCTTATCTCTTATCTCAGATAAGCTTCATTTGTAAAAACAATACTATTAATGCTCAAAATGTGTGTTTAAACACTGAGCAAAATATTTGTCACTTCAAAATCCATCCAGTCACTAACCAGAAAACTGTGCTCGTATATACTAGGAAAAAAAATATACTTAAGAACTGCTCGTGCTGCTGTACAAATTAATAACAATGATGTTATTCTGTCTAGTAGAAACCATTCTAATCTCTGTATTTGTAATTTTGTTAAAATTATTAAATGTAATCTTTGAGTAGTCACCAACTACAAATAAAATCTTTAATAAATTGTGCCACCCCATTGTAGTTTTACTAATATTAGTTAAAATAAACTTAAAATTATCTATTATATTGTTAATTTTAAACTAGAAAATGCTACAACAAATAACTGTACTAACATCTTTGTCAAACGTACATAATAAAGCACTAAAAGACACTTACTATTATAAAAGTTTTCATTAAGTAAAAAAATTTACTTATTTCCTAAGAAAGGGGGGAATGAGGCAGAGTAAAGATCCATTCTGAATTAGGTGAAGTGTCTAAGAGAGGTGAAAAGTCTGTGAGGCCAAAGCTGAAGGAAGAACTCGCATGCTGAGACAGCAAGGAGACAGAGAAAGAAAAACAGAAAAGACCACAAGGTCGATTTGCCCCCGACATAGAAATTCCTTTAATAAAAAAAAACTAGTGCTAAATGTCACACAAAATAAATATGCATGAACTTATTATGAAACTGTATGCATATGCATTTAGAAAAGAGATAAAAGAAGACCCGAGGTCTTCAGAGGCACGCATGCCTTGTTGGGGGACTTGCGTCCGGCAAGCGTCGTAATAAAGGCATACCAGGCTTTACAACTTTTACAAAGTTGTGAGGTTTCTTCTTTTCTCCGCAAAACAATCCCAAGGCTCCTTCAACCCCCAGAGTGTCCCCAAGGTGTCCCCAATGTCTCCCCAGTGACCATGGAGCTCCAAGAGGTGCGATGGGTTGGGGGAGTGGTGGGGGGAGAGAGGAGCCAATGGGGGATGGAGGGGACATGGGGGCTGGTGGGAAGGGACAGGGGCCACAAAGGGAGGGAGTGGCAGGAAGGAGGGAGGTGACAGGTGGAGGGGAAAGGCGGGGGAAGGTGGCAGTGGGGGATGGGGATGACTGGGGGGGTTGGGGACACATGGTCTAGCGGGCAGTGGCTGAAGGAACAGCAGAGGGTGGCAGGGGCTACGAGTGTGGTGGTAGGGGGTGGCAGAGAGGACGAGGGGGTGACAAATGGACAGCGGGGGAAGCAGAGCCCTCAAGGGAGGGGACAAAGGGGACCCCGGGAAAGGACTGGGGCCTCTTGAGGAGGCCATAAGTGCCACCAGGTCCCTGACTCCTCTCCTGTCCCCTCTCCAGCTGTCCCCGGCCCTGCTGCAGCCAGAGGTCACTGTAGTGGCCATCCTGGGTGAGCTGCTGGGCACCCTGCCCAGGCAGGACGAGGAGATGAATCTGCTCGTGTTCCCAGGGTGCCTGTACGGGGACCTGGAGGTTTTCACCAGCAACCTCTGGGACACCCTCTACAGCATTGATGACACCTGGAGGCGCCGCAATGTCACATCACATGACGATGACCCTGTCACCTCCCTGCGCCAGGCCCTGCCTGCCGAGAAGAGCACCCCAGGGATCCCCCGGAACCGTGTGACAATGGCAGCCAGCGAGTGGAAGTGGTCGGTGTCTGTGCTGATGAATAGCTGGGCTGAGCTGGCCAGGACAGCCACTGAGCTCCACAACACCTGCAGGGATTTGGCCACCAAGGCGGCCGACAGGGCTTCCACAGCCACCACCTGGGCCAGGGAGCTGCAGGATGAGGCTGCCCATTATGGGACCGCTCAGGAAAACATGGTGGAGCTGGGTCAGGCCCTGGGCAAGGAAGAGGGGGCCGAGGTGGTGGCCGGGCATGAAGCCCAGGTGAGGAGAGGGGCCATGGTGGCTGCCAGCGAGGCAACAAGGGCCACCATGGTGAGACAGCGGGTGGAGGCAGCCCTGGGGCTGCTGGAGCGCTTGGTGGCCGCGTGTGACGAAGCCACCGTGTTCCCCTGGGAGCTGCGGCGCCTGCTCAGGGACATCGATGCCACCCTGGAGGGGACAAATGAGGCGTCCCCTGATGTCCCCAAGGACTTGGTGGCCAAGGTGGCCGTGGCCGAGCAGCTGTGGGAGGCCAAGACGCACCTGGTCAAGGATCATCTGCTGGGGGTAGTTGATGACATCATCAAGGTCTATTTCACTGGTGGTCCTGCCTGCCCCAGTCCCTGTGAGGTGGCCGAGCGGTGCCAAAGAGCCATCAAGGACATCCCAAGGCTCCTTCGACCCCCAGAGTGTCCCCAGAGCATCCCCAGTGTCTCCCCAGTGAGCGTGGAGCCCCAAGAGGTGCGATGGGGTGGGGGGAGAGGGGGACAGAGGGGACACTGGGGGTGATGGGCAGTGGAGGATGGGGGGACATAGGGGATGTGGTGGGAGGGGACTGGGGGTCGCAAAGTGGACAGGAGGCAGTGACAGGAAGGGTAGAGGTGACAGAGAGGGGGAAGGGAAATGGTGTGGGGGCAGGGGGGGATGGGGGTGACAGAGGGGGATGGGGACATGAGGGCTGGCAGAAGGGACAGCAGAGGGTGGCAGAGGCTACGAGTGTGGTGGCAGGGCCTGGCAGCAGGGACAGCAGGGAGGGTGGCAGGGGGTGGCTGAGGTGATGAGGGGGTGACAAAGGGACAGCGGGGACAGCAGAGCCCTCCAGGGAAGGGACAAATGGGATCCCAGGAGGGCACAGGGGCCACACAAGAGGCCACATGTGCCACCAGATCCCTGACACTTCCCCTGTCCCCTCCTCACCTGTCCCCTCCCCAGCTGCCGGAGGCTCTGGTGTCCGTGGTGGCCACTCTGGGTGATGTGATGGCCACCGTGACCGGGCCACACCGGGGCGTGCGGCGCTGTGTGCCCCCAAAGTTGCTGCACGCGGCCCTGAGGATCTTCACCTGGAGCCTCCGTAAGGCCCTGGAACACCCCGGTGTCACCTCCCTGGGTCAGGCCCTGGCCTCCCTCGGGGCCACCCCTGGGTCCACCTGGGCCGATGTGAGAGCCGCGGGCAGCGCCTGGTGGGAGTTGGTGTCTGCATGGGAGGAGAGATGGAAACAGCTGGTCGAGGAGATCACCAAGCTCCGTGATGCCTGCAAGGACGCGGCCCTCGCCTGGGCCAGGGACCAGCAGGACAAGGCCACCCGCAGGGGGACAGCTGGGGACAACCTGGCAGCCACAGCCCAGCAGCTGATGGTGGCCCTGGACAGGGATGAGGAGGCCTCAGTGGGGGCCACACGTGATGCCCAGGTGGCAATGGCCACCAATGAGGCCATGGGAGAGGCTGTGGTGGCCTCCAGGCGGGCGAGGGCGGCCATCAGGAGGAGACAGTGGGCAGAGGTGGCCCTGGAGCCGCTGCAGCACTTGGTGGCTGCGTGTGACAGAGCCACTGAGTTTATCAGTTACATGGAGTGCCAGCTCAGGGACATTGAGGCTGCCCTGGAGGGGACAAAGGAGGCATCCCCCAATGTCCCTGAGGACTTGGTGGTGAAAGTGGCCAAGTTTGAGCAGCTGTGGGAGGCCAGCGCCTGCCTGTTCAAGCATTACCTTTTGGGGACACTTGGGGACATCCACGACCTCCTCTTGAGTCCCTATAGTGGCCACGGTGACCCCAGTGGCCCTGGCAGCCGTGCAGTGGCTGAGCAGTGCCAAAAAGCCATCAAGGACATCCCAAGGCTGCTGCGGGGACAGTGATGTCACCACTGTGATGTCATTGGTGTAGTGATGTCACTGGAGAGACTTGTGGACAGTCGAGTGCCACCAGCTCCTTGAGTGCCACAGCACTGTGTGTCACCAAGAGCCCCTCGAGTGCCACCAGTTCCTCAAGTGCCACCAGCTTCTCGTGTCACCAAGAGCACCTCAAGTGCCACCAGCTCCTTAAGTCACCACGAGCCTCCGGAGTGCCACCGGTTCCTCAAGTGCCACCAAGAGCCCCCCGAGTGTCACCAGGACTGGCCCAGTCGCTGTGTGGGGGTCCCTGGTGTCACCAGGATCTCTCTCTGTGTCACACGCTGTACTTGAGCACCCACTGGGACCCCCCTGAGCACCGGGACCCCCGAATTTCACCGTCCTCATGCACCAGGACGCCTCCCTCCCACCGGTACCACCGGACCTCCCCCGAGGAACCGGGGCCCTCCCCTGGTGCACCGGGACCACCGGAGACTCCCCCATCAATCAGTGCTGTCATCGTTCATTGGGACCCCCCCTCAGGCACTGGGACCACCAGAAACTCCCCCAAATCACCGAGCACCGAGACCCCCCCTCGTGCACTGGGGCCACTGGAGACTCCCCCGAATCACTGAGCACCCCCTGTGCACCCGCACTGGGACTGGACCCTCCTCGTGCCCTGATCCCCCCTCACTGAGCACTGGGACAGGGACTGGACCCCCCCTCGTGTACCGACCCCCACAAGCACCGGGCCGGGACCCCCCTTTGTGCCCCCCACCCATCACGGGGGTTCTGCCCCCTCCCCTTTGAGCCCCCAGAGCCGCGGGACCCCCGGGAGCAGCACCGGGACTGGGGGGAGCCGGGAGTGGGACCGGGGGGCTCCGAGCGCTGGGGGGGCACAGGGGGGTCCCCAGCCCTGGGGGGGTCTCTTGGGGCTCAGTCCTGTCCCCCCCCCCCATTATCAGCCGGGACCGCCTGTGAGAAACACAGGTCAGAATTGAAATATTTATAAAAGTTCGTTAAAGGTTAAAATTCTGGTGCTAATTGCCAAAAGCTCACCGTTAATTAAGCCATGTTCTTTACGTCCTGTTACATCAAAGAGGTTTTCATGCATATTCATTAGGGTTTATGCATATTCATAATATAATGGTAATCAAAATATATATTAGCATTATATAGAGAGAGTAATACAATAGAAATATTATATATTTGATAAAAATATTTTACATTAATGTATTTTATACTAACAGAATTTATATTATACTTATGAATTATTAATATATTAACTAAAAATTTGCTCCTTTTTATATAAAATTATGCATATATTTTTCTATATTCTATATAAATCATTTTCAAACATTCCTGTGAGTTCAGATGTTCTTTTGTTTGGTTTTAACCCTTGACTTGCCTCCACGCTATCTTGTGCATTAAACCAATTTATTTTATTTCTCCTCTCAGTTAAATCGTGTCGTGTTTTCACTCTCTGGTGACGAGAGAAGAATTCATAAATTCTTCTTTTTTGCTGTTTTGCTACCAGGGTGGAACTGGGGACACTGGGACAGAAATGGGAGCACTGGGACAGGGACGCTGGGACAGGATGGGGACACTGGGATGGTGACATTGGTATGGGGACAATGGGGCGGTGGCACTGGGCTGGCACTGGGAGCGCTGGGCTGGTGGCACTGGGACAGGACTGGGGACACTGGGCTGGCACTGGGTTGCTGATGCCAGCATTAATTAATTAATTAACCCCCCAAGCCCCGATTGTTTGCGAAGGCAAATCTCTTTTTGCATCCATCGCTCAGGGGAACCCTTCCCATCGTTCCTTTGATCTCTCGGAGTCGGTTCGATCTCCCCGCAGAGCCAGAGCCGAAGTCGAAGGAATGGCGCCCGCCGGAAAGGGGCGGGGCGATGTGACGTCACAAAACCAGGCCCCGCCCCCGCATGGCCACGGCCCGCTGGTGGTCCCGCTGGTGGCCAGGTGACACCGCGATGTCCCCTCACCCACTGGGCCACTTGGCAGGACACGGCCACCGCGGGCAGGGCCAGCAGCAGGTGACCGTCCTCAGCCACCCCAGGGACACGGTGGGGACACGGGGACACCGCACAGGTGGCACCAGGGACACAGCAGTGCCACCCATCCAGTGCCACCTGTTCAATCCCAGTGGCATCAGTTCAATCCCAGTGTCCCTGTGCCACTGCCACCAGCCCTGTCCCCATGTCCCCAGTTCCATCCCAGTGCCACCAGTCCAGTGCCAGCAGTCCAGTGTCCCCAGGGCTGCCCCACTGTCACACCCCAGTGTCCCCAGTTCAATCCCAGTGCCACCAGATTCATCCCAGTGCCACCAGCCCAGTTCTATCCCAGGACTCTCAGTGCCAGCCCAGTGCCACCACCCCACTGTCCCCATACCAATGTCACCATCCCAGTCTTCCCAGTCCCCTCTCATTGTCCCCAGCTCCAGCCCAGTGTCCTCAGTCCTGCTCCAGTGCCACCTGCCCAGTTCCATCCCTGTGCTCCCAGTGCCACCACCCCATTGTCCCCATACCAATGTCTCCATCCCATTGCCACCAGTTTCACCCCAGTGTCCCCCTTCCTGTCCCACTATCCCTGTCCATTTTCCCACCAGGATCTTGATTTGAAATTGGTTTTTGTGGATTGTTTTCGGAGATCCAGTAGGGGTCTGGGCTTTGGGATTGGTTTGGATCCAGGATTTGTGACCTTTTAGGATTGGATTTGGGGTATCCAGCGGCATTTGGGATCTGGGAAGTTTTGGATCCAGGATTTGGGATTTGAGACCATTTGGGGTTATTTCTTGGGATCCAATAGGATTTGGGATCGCTTGGGAGCCTTGGTGTCCCCAACAACCCCCCAGTGTCTCCAAGGGGTCTCTTTTTCTCCCCTTCCCAGGCTCCACTTGGAACCCCGCCCCTTTCCCACGCCCCATTCCTTGCTCGCAAGGTCCCACCCAGTTTCGTTTCCTTTTAGGCCCCGCCCCTTTCCCCGCAACATTCCTTCTCCGTCAAGCCACGCCCACTTTTGTTTCCCTCCAGGCCCCGCCCCTTTCCCACACCCCCATTCCCTGCCCGCTTTTTCCCCGCGCTCAACTTTTTTCGCATTCCAGGCCACGCCCTCTCCCCTCCCCATTGGCCGCCACTTATGGGGCTCCGCCCCTTTTATACGCTCCCATTCCTTGCCTTTCTAATCCCCGCCCCCTCCGCGCTCTGCCAGTCTCCATTGGCCGTCCTGCGGGGCCCCGCCTCCCCGTGGGCGTGGCTACAAGCCCGATCGGCGTTGATTGACAGGCTCCGCTCAGCGGCGGCCCCACCGGGGCCCAACGCGGGCCGGGGGCTCGGGGGGGCCGGGGAGGGGCTGGGGGCGTTTCAGGGGGGTTCAATCAATGGTGGGGTGCCAGGGGGGTCCTGGTGAGTGCGGGGAGGTCCCATGGATTGGGGGGTCCTGGTGAGTGGGAGGGCAGTGAGGGGTGGGGGGTGGGGGTCGGGTCCCATGGATGGTGGTGTCGGTGTCCTGGCGCACTGGGGGGAGCTCATGGATCGGGGGGTCCCAGCGCTTTGGGGGAATCGGTGAAGGGGGGGAGCAGTGAATGGGGGGGCCCTGGTAAATTGGGGGGGGGTCCTTGATGATAACAGGGCTGGGGGCAGAGGCAGGGACTCAAGGCACCATTAGGCAAACAATAAATCGGTAACACAGTGCACACATCAACGGATAGATTATATTGTACCAGCAAGCAGCTGCAAGGGATTATCAGTCATCAGTATCAATACCAAGCACCATAGCAAAATACTTGTGATCAATAACAACAATTGCAAAAGCCAATACAGGAATTGCAAAAGCCAATACAGGAATTGCAAAAGCCAATTGTTATATTGTCATTTATAACCCGGCTCCACTGCAGCCACGGCGGAAAGCTGCCTCTGCTGCAAGGCATCGAGGGGGCTCATTCACCCCCTGACCTGCTACCATGTCCCTGCGTGTCCCCAAAGTGTCCCTGCGTGTCCCTGAGCATCCCAAGTGACAGTACCCCAGGAATTCCCATCAGGATTTGGGACAATTTCAAAGAAAATTCCCAGAAAATTCCCTAAATTTGTCTCAAATCCCATGTGGGGAGTAGGGAGGGGACAAGTGACACCAGTGATGTCCCCGATGATGTCACTGTCCCCAGTGACAGCACAGTGGTGACATCACTGTTCCCACAGCAGACTTGGGATGTCCTTGATGGCTCTTTGGCATTTCTCGGCCACCTCATGGTAGCTCTGGTTATCAAGCCAAGGGTCATAATAGGAATCCCAGTAGATGCACTCCATGTTCCCAAGTGTGTGCAGCAGGTGATCGTTGGCCAGGCGGGCGCTGGCATCCCACAGCCGCTCGGCCTCGGCCCCCTTGGCCGCCAAGGTCACACGGAAGTCGCGGGACGGCTCATTTGTCCCCTTCAGGGCAGCTTCGATGTCCCGAACCCTGCGCCGCAGCTCCCGGGGGAACGCAGTGGCTTCGTCACATGCGGCCACCAATTGCTCCAGCATCTCCAAGGCCGCCTCTGCCTGCTCTCTCATTTTGGTGGCCTCCTCCTCCTCCTCACTGCTGTCCACCTCGGCCTTTCCCATAGCATCTTCTATGGCCGCAGTGGTGCCCTCACCGGCGACCACGTCCCTGCAGGCGTCCCGGAGCTCGGTGGCCTTCCCCAGCAGCTGGAACCAGCTGTCCACGAGTGTGGCCACCGACTTCTGCCAGGCCCTGGCCACCCTCGTCACCTGGGCCCAGGTGGTCCATGGAGTGCTCTCATAGGCGGCCAGGGCCTGGCCCAGGGAGGTGAGAGTGTACTTGCACTCGAAGGTGACACCACGGTGCCACCAGGTGACGCCACCGTGGTCCAGGGTGTTCTGGAGGCGATTGGCGAAGCCCTCCAGGCCTGCGTGCAGGCACTCGGGGGGCACATCCAGCACCTCATCGATTTTTTCCAGCAGGGCCGTGGTGTCTGCCACCTTGTTCAGGGTGGCCACCACGGTGACCAGCGACTCCAGCAGGGATGGGAACAGCTGAGGAGGGACAGGGGAGGTGTCAGGGACCTGGTGGCTCTTGTGGCCTCCTGTGGTGGTGCCTTTGTGCCCTCCCAGGGTCCCATTCGTCCCCTCCCTGGAGGGCTCTGCTGTCCCCTCTGTCCCTTTGTTACCCCCTCGTCCCCTCTGCCACACCCTGTCCCCCACTGTCCCCCCAACCCCACCACCCTCAGTCCCCTCCACCCCTCTGTCACATCCCCCCTTCCTGCCACACCCTCCTGTCCCCCTTGTGAACCCCTCTCCCCTCCTGCCCCCCCACCACCTTGGTCCCCTCTGGCACCCCCGGCCCCTCCCGCCACCCCCTGTGTCCCCTGTGTCCCTCCCGCCCCCGTGCCAGGATTGTCGCACCTCACGGGGCTCCATGGCTGCTGGGGGACACGCCGGGGACGCCTTGGAGACACTCTGGTGACACTTTGGTGACACTCCGGGGAGTGAACACACCCGAGTGACAGTCAGAGACTCGCCCGAATGGGGTGGTCGGGGGGGTGGGGAGGGGCGAGAGAAAGGTGAGGTCACCCCGCAGCACCGCCCCCCGCCCGCAGGGCCAGGGCGGGGTCCCCAATGTCCCGCCGATGTCCCCAACGAGACCCCAATGTCCCCTGAGTGTCCCCACATGGCCCTGATGTCTCCTCAGCGTCCTGAACAAGGCCCAAGTGTCCCCCGATGTCCTGTTGGGGACACTGCGGGGACATCAGGGACATTGTGGTGACCCAAAACGGGACAGGGGACGTCAAATGGGTCCTGGTGTCTCCAAGGGAAGGACACAGGGGTGTCCCTAAGGTCCCCAATGTCCCTCAGGGTGTCCCCGTGCCCCGGCGGTGACAGTGCCACCCACGTGTCCCCACCCTGTCCCTACCCCTGCCCTGCCAGTGCCCCCTGGGCCACCTCCAGCCTCCGTGTCACCTCCTTGTGCCCTTCCCCCGGTGTCCCCAAGGCCACCACGATGTCCCCGAGGACCTGGGCAGCGCTGAGGAAGCCCTGTCCCCTTTGTCCCCCATGGCGTCACCTCCCTGTCCCGGGTGACAGCGGCCACCAACGTCCCCAGCGCCAGCATCACCTCCTCCAGCTGCCCCAGCACATCCGCGGTGGCCTCGGCGCTGGCCCTGGTGGCCGCCACCCGCCGGGCGCGGTCATGCAGGCGCAGGGCCATGTCCCGCTGGTGGCCCCGCTGGTGGCCAGGTGATGCTGCAATGTCCTCAGATCCCGCCAGGCCACCTTGCAGGACATGGCCACCATGGCCAGGGCCAGCAGCAGGTGACCATCCTCGGCCACCCCCAGGGACACTGCAGGGACATGGGGACACTGGACAGGTGGCACCAGGGACACGGCAGTGCCACCAGCCCAGTGCCAGTTGTTCAATCCCCGTATCCCTGTGCCACTGCCACCAGTCCTGTCCCAGTGTCCCCAGTTCCATCCCAGTGCCACCAGCCCAGTGCCACCAATTCCACCCCAGTGTCACCAGTTCTGTCCCACTGTCACCACCCCAGTGTCCCTAAGGCTGTCCCAGTGCCACCACCCCTGTGTCATCATTCCAGTGCCACCAACCCGGTGTCCCCAGCTTCATTCCAGTGTCACCAAACCAGTGCCACCAGTTCTGTCCCACTGTCACCGGTGTTTTGGGGGGTTTGGGGGATCCCAGGTGGAGTTTGGGGGCTCTCGGGGGAGTTTGAGGGAATCCCAGATAAAGTTTGGAGGGTCCTGGGGGGGTTGGGGGGATCCTGGAAGGTTTGGAGCTCCCAGGTGAAGTTTTGGGGGTCCCAGGTGAGGTTTCCAGGGAATTGGGTAATCCCAGTTGAGAATTCCCAAAGATTTGGGGTTTCCCAGGTGAGAACACCGGCCGGGGGTTCAGGGGGGCTGAGGGGCTCGGGCCTGGGAGCATTTTGGGGGCTTCAATCAATGGGGAGGGCCTGGGGGATGCCGAGGGGGAGGCGTGGTGAGTGTGTGCGGGGCTCTCATGGATTTGATGCCTCAGGTTTTGGCTTTTCTGTTTTTCAGATTCTGTGCTGCTTTACTCTGAGGGTCTGGGCTTCATATTAAGGGATGCTGAGCTCTGTTCACAGAGCAGGGAGACAAAACAATTCCTTTCCAGCTGGGAACGCAAGGACAAATGATCCAAACTTCAGGCCCAAGAGCATAAACAACGGGCACTGAAGAGAGAAAAACAAGAAGGATGGGACTTCATCATCTAAAGACATAATTGGACAATTAACTCCAATATGCAAATGGAGCAGAACTTATAGAAGTGACAGACCTCGTGACCGGCCGTCCATTTTGTGGCCATTTTGGTTCATCTTGGGCGTAGCCCTGGCTGGGCTCTTGTTCTGCCCAAGGTGTATCCATCGAGGCCTTTTAACAAATGCCTGCTTTATTGTGTAACCGTGTCTGGCCTCTGTTCTAGGTCAGCCTTGTGAAGGCCTCAGTTTGTGGCGAGCACGAAGGGAGCCGAGGCACCTGGGCAGGGCTGGAGCAGAGGCAGAGGAAGGTGCAGCTGCTGCCCCCAGCCCGCGGCACTGGCGGGGCCCAGGTGCGGGGCAGAGGGTGCGGGAGGCCGAGAAGCTCGGGAGGAGCGAGAGAGGCGTGAGCAGCTGCAGGGGCGCTGTGTTTATCGGGCGAGCGCGGTGGGAAGGGGCGTTTTGTGCTCGGGAGCGCAGCGGGTGCGGGACTCGCTGTGCCCCGGGCCGGGGAGGGCGGGCGCTGTGAGCAGCGGGGTTGGATTGCGGGGCTGGGCTTGGCCTGGGGCCGGCAGTGCTGGCGCAGGGATCGTTCCCGCCCCGCCGCTCCGGAGCGCCGCGATCGGAATCTCGCTCTTTCTCTCTCTCGTTGGTTCTTTTAATTTCTGCTCAGAACTGTTAAAATTCCGTGTGTATATTCTGCTGCGAGTGCTGTAGTGGTAATATCCCGAGAGACAGTCCCTTAAGTTTAGCACTGAGAAACTGGGGCAGAGTAACCCACGCTGCAGCACTTGGAGGGGGCTGTGCCCCATGGGATGGACTCAGCTTGGAGAAGTTCCTGGAGAAGTCTCTGGTGGGAGAGAGCCCAGGGTGCAGCAGGGGAACGACTCCTGTCCCTGAGCAGAGGGAGAAGCCCTGGGGCATGAACTGAGCCCGGCCCCATTCCCTGTCTGCGGCACTGCCGGGGTAGGAGGTGCAGCTGGAAGGAGGGAGGCGTGGGGGAAAGCTGCATTTAAGGCTCTTCACTTATTTCTCATTATCCTGCTCTGAGTTTTTGGAGTTTTCTGTCCGAAATCTCTCCCCTCCCCCACTCATCCACAGGGCTTTGGGGCGGTTTCCCATTTCTAGGGGAAATCAAAGCGATGCACTGATGCTCCTAATTAGGGGTAGGAGAAGTGAGGCTCCAGGGCTTCCCGCTGAGCCGGAGCCACCGGAGCCGCAGTGCCGGGAAAGCCGTGACGGGAGGTGCGGAGAAGTTTGTTTGTGTTTTCAGCTCAATCCTCCTTGGGCCCGGGCCCGTTCCAGGGCTGTTCCTCAGCTCCGGCTCTGCCCTCACGCAGCCCGGGGGGCCCGGAGAGCGCGGGGCGGGGCTGTGCCGTGTGCAGAGCCCGCCCCTGGCTGGGATTGGGCGATGGTGCCGTCAGTCGTGGTTGTGGCGCGCTGATTGGTGGGAGAGGGGCGGAGCAGGGCCCCGGTGGCGGGCTGAGGGCGGCCGTGGCTGGGCAGCGGCGCCATTGTCGGAGTGTGTGTGCGGGCCCGCGAGTGGCGGCAGCGGCCGGAGCGCGGTGAGGCAACGGAGGGGGGGCAACGCTCCTTGGCCTGGGGCAGGAGGAGAAGGGAAGGAGAAGCAGGGTTGAGGAACAAAAGGGTCAAACGATGCACGTGAGAGGAGAAGGTGACATTGTGCAGGAGAAGGAGGAATAGCAGGAGGAAGAGGAGTGTGAGCAAGAGTAGGGACCCAGGAGGAGGAACAGAAGAAGAAGTAGCACGAAGTTCCACTCTCCCTCTATCTGCAGCCTCCAACCCCAACCCCAGGAGCGTTGCCCCCCCTCCACATGCAGCAGGTGACCAGGGATTGGGATCCACGATTTTCCCGGGGTGAATCTTGGTATTTCTGAGCTTTATTGGCCTAATTGTTGGTGCTTTGTTTTTTTGTGGGGGCTGAATCTTTATATTTTGGAGGGGGCTTTGTTGAATCTTGATGTTTGGGAAGTTTTTGATCTGTGTCTTGATGTTTGGAGGATTTTGTGCTGAATCTTGGTGTTTTGGAGGTTCTTACATACACAAGATTCCCAATGACTTCCTGAGATAAACTTGAGCAAGTAGGAACTCCCAGTCCAAGACACTCTCATTTTGTTTTTTACCCATTCCAGGATTTTTCATTCCTAGCACATGTGTGGATGGAGGAGGAAGAAAAGCCCTGGAGATTCTGCACAAGGAGGGGCAGCAAACCCAGCCCAGGGAGCTGCGGGGAGGGAAGAGCCCCCCTGAGCAAGGAAGGCAGCCGGAGATGCAGCCAGAGCTCAGAGCTGGTGGAGAAGCCCCATGGCAGAGAGAAGCCCCACAAGTGCTTGGAATGTGGGAAGGGTTTTAGTCGGAGCTTGCACCTGATCGAGCACAAGGTGATCCACACTGGGGAACGGCCCTATGAATGTGAGGAATGTGGGAAGCATTTCAGCTGGAGCTCCAGCCTGACGCGGCACCAGAGGATCCACACTGGGGAGAGGCGCTTTGAGTGTGAGGAGTGTGGGAAGAGCTTCAGCCAGAGGGGGAGCCTGATGCAACACCAGATGATCCACACTGGAGACCGCCCTTACGAGTGTGGGGAATGTGGGATGAGCTTCAGCCAGAAGGGCCACCTGATGCAACACCAGAGGATCCACACAGGAGGAAAGCCCTATGAGTGTGTGGAATGTGGGAAGAGCTTCAGCCAGAGCTCTGGCCTGAGGAGACATGAGAGGATCCACACTGGGGAAAAGCCCTTTGAGTGTGGGGAGTGTGGGAAGAGCTTCAGCATCAAGTGCAAGCTGACGGAACACCAGAAGATCCACACTGGGGAAAAGCCCTACAAGTGTGGGGAATGTGGGAGGAGCTTCAGAGAAAGCTGGGCCCTGATTCGGCACCAGATGATCCACTCAGGGGAACGGCCCTACACCTGCTTGGAATGTGGGAAGAGCTATGGGTGGCACACTGACCTGAGAAAACACCACCAGCGTGTTCACTCTGGGGAGAAGCCCTACAAGTGTCCCCAGTGTGGGAAGAGGTTTCACAGGAGCTCCGATCTCCTCAAACATGAGCGGAGTCACAGCTAGGAGGGGCCCTTCCGCTGCCCTGACTGTGGGAAGGGATTCAAGCTAAACTCCCACCTCACCCTGCACCGGCGCATCCACACGGGGGAGAGGCCCTACGAGTGTTGGGAGTGTGGGATGAGATTCTCATCGAGCTCAATCTTGACCAAACATCAACGGAGGCGCCACTAAGGGAAGCCCTGTGAGTGCCCTGAGTGTGGGAAGAGCTTTGTGTGCTGCTCCAGCTCCATCCCCCATGGGAGGATCCACATTGGATGATCCCCAGTGACCCTCGTTTGTCAGAGCCCTGGTGATCTGTGGTCCTGGTGATCCAAGTTGGAAGGCATCGGGCTGGGGGGCTCCACATCTTCCTGGTTCCCTGTGGGCACCTAGATAAACCCAGCAGCAGGAACATCCATCAGGATGCAGACCTACAATGGGAATTCCTTGGGGAGAAGAGATTTGTCAAATTTCAACCCCATAAAATCTTTTGCATTCAGTCCTGTCTTCTGGTGACATCAGGGAGTACTGAATGGTCCCTGAGGTATATTCTGTGTCGACTATAAGATGCTTGTGTCCCCAGTCTGTTCTGTTTGTGCTGAATAAGAAGTTTTGCACCTTCAAGACTTGTCCTGAGAGTGAAGGGGGGAGAGAAGAAGTGTGGAGTTTGTTTTAGACACTGCACTCACTCCTCCACAATCCTGCTCCTGCACTGTGTTGTCTGCGGAAGGACAGACAGCGGGACAGAGCTCTCCTTTGCTTTTAGTTAGTTTTAGCTAGCTGAACCAAAGTTCCCTGAACTGTGGGGTTTTTTCCCTTTTCTTTGGACCTGTTCAAACCTGCTCTGGCCTGAACACCAGAGGAGCACGGGCAGCTCACACCTGTTGCCCACTGGGCCAGGCCTGGGCTGCGGCATTTCCAGCACCAGAGGGACTGATCAGAGACTGAGTGAGCTGAGCTACAGCCCACAGAGGGACTTTGTGAGTTTGTCTGTCTTTTAGAGAAACAAGAGGTTTTATTGTTTAATATTATTTAGGTTTTATTGTTTAATAAACAGTTTTTTCCACTTTTCTCCAAGGAAGTATTTTATTTTTCCTGAACCAGTTGGGGGAGGGGCCGATTGAATCTGCTGTCCAGAGGAACTCCTTTGGGAGTTCTTTCCCAAATTTGCCCTGAACCAGGACAAGGTCTTTTCCAACTTCAGGGATTCCACAATTTTGATTTCCTGTTGCCCAAGGGTGTCTTCTGCAGCCAAATGGTGAAAAACTGGGGAAAAGGCCAAGATTTTAGAGACAGTGGGATAGAAATTCCACCAAAAAAGGTTCTTCCCTTCCACCTAAGCTGTGGATCCTCAGCTGGTATGGACAAGGAAATCCCTTTCTTATGCCTCAATTTTGTTTTAATTTCTCTTTATCCCTTTAAAATATCCAATATTGAGGTAAAAATAGACATTGAACTAAGACTTGGGTGTGGTCATGGTAGGACACATGGACAAATGGAGAGAGACTTGGGGATGCATGGATATTAACAGAGAAGGGGCCATTTGTGGGGACAGGGACATGGGCATGGATGGAGATGTGGGGGACAATGACAGGGATGGAAACATGGTGGGGAGAGAGCCATGGGTGAGGACATGGTGGGACATGGGCAGTGACATGTGGGGACATGGCCACGGCTGGTGCCATGGGGGGAACTTGCAGGGGATGTGGGGGATGCTGGGTTTGAGGGGGTTGAGGGTTCCTGGGAGGGACTTGGGGCTTGCTGAGGCCTTTGGGGACCCCAGGCTGAGCAGCTCCAGCTGTGCTGGGAGACCCTGGGGGAGGTTCTGGGGCAGCTGCTCAAGGACCCCCTGACCTGGAGCCCCAGCCAGGCATTGGGCTTCTGGAAGGGGATGAACATCCTTGTCCCCAGGAGGGAAATCCCAGCACCCCCAGGGTGTCGGGGGCAGCTGAGGGGCCACAACAGGGAGGGGAAAGCCAGAGAGAGCTGTCACACTTATAAGCTAAACCCCAAAAGTCCCAAAACTGAGGGATTCCTCCCAGGAAAAAGCAGCCAGGAGCTGCCAGAATTGAGGGAAAGGGGGAATGTGACCCTCCAGACTGAGCAGGAGGGGCCTGCATCCCCCAAAACCAAGAACAGGGGTGAGGGCTGGGGCTGGGGGCACAATGGGGAAGGGGTGGAAGAGCAGGGGAAAAGAGGATTCAGAGCGCGAGAGGATGGCACCCCCAAACTGACTTGGGAGGGGTCTTTGTGTTGGAGGAATGACGGGTATGGGGAGGGAAAGGTGGGGATGGAACAGAAAAAGAGCGGTTCCATGGGGATCCCTTTGTGTCCCCATCATTTGATTCCTGGAGTGATTCCCTGGGGCTCAGGGGGGGAATGGATCCGCACTGGGTGGGTCCCCAAGCCCCCTGCCCATCCCTGGGGGGTTCATGGGGGGTTCCCTCCACCCAAATGCTGGTGGTGCTGCAGCCATGGGGGAGAGGTGGGATCTGGAATGGGCAGGGAAGGAAGAGCAATAGGAAGAGGAGGGAGAGGAGGAGGATGGAGGATGGAGGAAAGGAGGAACAGGAACAGGAGGAGCAAGAGGAGGAGCCCCAGCAGAACCACTCTTTTCCCACCTGCCCACTGAGTCTGCAGCTCCCCTGGCCCTGGCAGCATCGATTCCCCAGATCCCACAGGTGAGCAGGGAGGGGGAACTGACCCCAAATCCATCGGGAAATCTCTGGAAGGGTTTGTTTCTGGGGAGGGGATGTTTGGATCTTGCAGGTCCCCAAGGGTGAGACGCAGATGCCCCTTTGGAGATTTGTGGAGGGTTCCTGTGGCAAACTGGCTGGGGAGGTGGTACCAGTTCTGGGGGGACATTGGCATCAGAGTGGGGAGAGCAGCAAAGGCCAATTCTGGCAGCCTGGAGGGGTGGGGGAGGCTGGAGATGAGCAGGGTCTGGGCCTGCCTGACTGTGAACAGGGCTGTTACTTCTGGAGCTGTACTTGGGCAGCAGGACCAAGGGCTCACCCATTGTTTTTCCCCCAAGCCAGGATTTGTCAATCCCAAACTTTGTCTGGATGGAGCTGGAGGAGGCTGCCAGGAAAAGGAAGATGGCCTGGGACACTGAAGCAGGTGAGGAGGAAGTCAGTGCCCCTTTCCCCCCCTCCTCTGCTCTGTGTCTCAGCCCAGTATTGCCCCTGGATGCAGGACAGCCCCACTGCTGACACCATCCTGCCAGGGATGAACTGGTGGGATCTCTTCCCCTTCCCTCTAGCACACAGGCAAATCCCATCCTCTCCCTGTCCACAGCTCCTTCCTCTTCTCTTTCTGTCCTTCCTTCCTCATTCCTTCCTCTCCTTTTCTTTCCTTACCCCAGGCACTGAGCTGCAGATGGAGACCAGGGAGGACAAATCCCTGTGGTATTCACATTTCTTTGAATAGAGACATAATTCTCTCTCACAGGATTTTTCCTGGGAAGCTGTGGAAAAGCTGAGAAAGCTCAGAAAGTAAGAAAACAATTCTTATCTCACTTGCTGCACCTGTTGTTTGGCACATGTGGAATGTGTTATGGAGATTGTTTACCCAGAGTGATTTGTTAATTGGACACTGGTGATGGTTGTTTGGACTGATTGACCAATTAGGTCAAAGCTGGGTGGTGACTGTCTGGAAAGGGTCAGAGGGTTTTTTTTAGTATGTAATTTAGTATAGATTTAGTATAGCAATAGTGTAATGTAGTATAATATAGTATAGAATAAAGCATCTGTTCAGCCTTTAAAATCATGGAGTCAGAGCATATAATTCCTTGGATGGGTGAGACAAAGTAGAAATTTAACAGGATAGAAATGCATTTTTGGATTTAGGTGAAAAGTGCTGTTCTGAGCCTGTAACTTGTTTATCTGTGCTTAACACTCCCTGTTCTCACAAGAGAGGAAAAAAAACAAAGAAAAAATCTTGTGCTCACAGAATGGCCTCGACCAAGAGAAGGAATTCAAATTCCCAAGATAAACGGAGGCCCCTTTGTTGGGGGCAAAGGCTGAGGCTGTCCAGAGAGCTCTCTGCGCAAAGGGCAAGGAGTGATAAAAACTAATTGCAACCTGTAACGTGAAATCAGTAAAATGATTATGAATGAGACAATATGCATATGTATAAGCAAAGGGGAATACCCAGGGGTGCGTGTGTCCTTTGGGGGAACAATTCCCACATGTGTCCAGCGCTAAACATACCGGCTTTACGACTTTTTACAAAATTGTGCAGTTTCCCCTTTTTTTTCCACTAATCATTTTGGCGAGCCAGCCAGGCGATTGACTGTCCTCACAGGGGTGGAAGGGAGGACGGACTCCTGGGCGCTCCCTGGGATTTTCCTGGAGGAGCTCTGCTCCATCTCGGCTTGCCTCCTGCAGATAAAGACAATGACCTGCTGCTGTGCAGATACACGGTATGTCTGTCAAAGGGCCCAGGGGAGATAGGGCTGCTGATAAGTCACTCAGAGACATCTGAGTGCACAGCCTCGTCCCTGTGCTTGCAGGCAGCCATCGACCAGGAGCACGGTCAGTGGCACTGGTTCCTGGTTGATAGCGTGACTGGGAACGGGTTCATTGTTCAATAGAGCGGCCGCTAGCGACTCTGGGGTGAGCCGAGTGAACCGAACTTTGTGTGCTTGTGGTGTCCTGACATTGTATGGCTAATGCGTTGTGTGGTTAATGTTAGCGTGTTTGTAATTGTGTGAGTGTGTGGTGTATAAAAGCGATCGAGTGAGTGAGTGAGTGTACCCACGGCATGCGGGGGCAGTTCTACCCATGTCTGAAGCAGCCAGGTGAGGCCCGGAGCGCCGGCTGGGGCAGGCTGTGAGGGCAAGAACACCCCGTGGAGTAGTGGAACAAGAGGAGAAACGTGGGTGAGGACATTTATTAATTTATTGTGTTTAAAGGTGGTGATGTGTGATTTGTGTAGATTGTGCACATTTTAACCGTGGCTAGATGAACTCAGGGGATTCTTCTGCCCCCGCAGTTTGGACTTGGTCCCTGGAATTTTACTGTGTGCTGTTATTTTGATTGTGTCCAGAGTGTGTGAGGACCAGAAGAGGCTGATAAGCTGATGTGGGTAGATGCTGAAGTGTTGTATGTTGGGTTGTGTCAAGGAAAGTGGGCACTCTTAAGAGATACCCCTTTCCCAGTGAGTTTGTGTGGTTCCTCCCCCACATTGTGGTAATTTGATTCTCGGTATTGTAGGCTTGTGTTTGTGGAGATTTTAGGATTTTGTTTGCAACAAGTGTAGCATTTTACATGGAAAAACTGCAGTATGGTGATTTATGTTTAACTGTGGTAAAACAAATTAAAGGAATTCGAGGAATTCCCCTCCCACAGCAACCTAAGCCATGAGTCTCGTGAATTTGAGATGCAGGGTATGTGTGTCTGTGTCTGTGTCTGTGTTTGTGGGCATATCAGAGTTTTTGCTGTGAGAGGCACAGCTTTTTGCAAGGCAGCAAAGTGAGTGTCAGTAGAAACAATGCTTGAATTAGATTGTGCGGGAAGAGAACTGGGAAAGAATGAGATTTTGTAAAGCAAAGTTTATGTGGAAGAGACCAAGACAGGCACTTTATGTTATTCTAAGGAAACCAAGGCTACTCAGAGAGCTCTAAGGAATTTAGTAGCAACCGGTCACGAGAAGCAAAGAAGTAACAGGATGTTTGAATTATTAGAAAAGAGAGTTTCATGTAATTTAAGAAACCCAGCAGAAATAATTAAAGCTGAGTGCGTTCAGCCTATCTTATACCTCAAGACTTTGAATTAAGGCAAAGAGTTGGGATAGGGTAGAAAGATGGGAGCTAAGAAAATGGAATTTTTATTGCACACGGGGGCAGCAAACTTAGTGTTAAATAAAGCCTCAATGCCTGTAACAGATGATTATGTTATGGTAAGGGGGCAACTGACCAATCTGAAAAATCATATTTTGCAAACCATCAAAATAGTCATAGTTTTTTTGTATGTGCCCAACTCTCCAAAGGCCCTGTTGAGTAGGGACTTGTTGGAGCAGCTGGAAGCAAAGATCACATTTAAAGATGGAGAGATTATTTTAGACGTAAAGGATCAAGAATATGGAGATATATTGAGCTTAATTTTAACAATTAGTGAAACTGAAATTGAAAATAAGGATGAAATTAACAAGAAAATAATGGATCCAATGTTTCCTGGGGTATGGGCCTCTAACATAGCAGGGAGGGCAGAGAATGCACCTTTCCTTAATCAAGTTAAGGAAAACAACAAGCTACGGTCAGGCAGTAAACCTTGTGGCAAACCCATACACCCTACTAACATGTTTGGCACCTCAGCTATCCTAGTTTACTGTTTTAGATCTGAAAGAGGCCTTCTTTTGCCTCCCTATCCATGAAGCCAACCAGAAAATTTTTGCATTCAAATGAGAAAACCCTAAAAGCAGGCGCAAAACCCAGCTCACATAGATTGTGAAGGCCTCAAGGCCTTCAAGGCTTCAAAATTCCCTACTCTGTTTGGAGAACAACTTACAAAAGACCTAGAGCTCCAGGAAGCTCCACAAGAAGAAGGAAGGCTATTACAGTACGTGGATAATATCTTGATATCCACCCAGACAAGGGAAGCATGTGTGGCCTGGACCGTGAACCTTTTGAATTTCCTAGGGGTCCAAGGATACAGAGTATCAAAGAAAAAAAAAAAAAGGCACAGGTAGTGAAACAGAAAATAATCTACCTGGGGTATGAGGTCAGTGCTGGGCAAAGGACTCTGTAGTCATTAACCTTGTGAACCCAGCTTCTTTTCTCAGTGGGATCAAGGAGAAGCAGCACACCACGATTGCCTGGAGACCATTGAAGCTACTTACTCCAGATGCCCGGACTTGAAGGACACTCCTTTGGATGGTGCAGAGACCTGGTTCACTGATGGGAGTAGCCACGTTGCCAATGGAAAGCGACGTGCTGGATATGCAGTCACTACCTGCAGAGAGGTAACAGAATCTGGACCCTTACCAACAGGCACCTCTGCACAGAAGACCAAAATAATTGCACTGATTCTCTTTCCTTTTGGCTTAGAAATGGCAGGAGGAAAGAGAATAAAATCTATACAGAGCCATGGTATGCATTTGGAGTTGTGCATGGACATGGAGCCACCTGGAGAGAGGGGGGACTGCTGACCTCACAAGGAAAGAACATCAAACATGCACAAGAGATGATCGGGATAATCGGGCTGCTGGAAGCAGTTCAGCTGCCTGAAAAGGCAGCAATTATGCATATTAGGGCACACCAGAGAGTGAACTCAGAATTGGAAGAAGGAAATGAGCTGGCGGATAGGGAGGCAAAGAAAGCAGCAAAAGGTGAGGTAACTACTGAAGGAGCTCTGATTTTAGATGGACAAATTTCCCTTGAAGGTAAGCCAGAATACAATAAGAAAGATAGAAAACTAATCAAAGATCAAAATGGGACATACAACCAAGAAGAGTGGGCTGCCATTGAAGGGAAGCTGGTAATCCCTTCCCATTTCTTGTAGTCACTAGTAAGGGAGGAGTACCAGAAAACACACTGGGGAATAGATGCCCTGAACACCTACTAGATTGAAAGAATCGTTGCCTGGAATTTATATGCCACTATTATTCAAGTGACAGTGTGATCTTTGCCTCCAGACTAACCCCAAAAATACCCGCAGACCAAAACTTGGTCAGACTGGGAGAGGCCATGGGCCTGGACAGCAGTGGCAAATTGACTTATCCATCAGAAGGCAGAAGCTGTTGTCCCTTCCTGGAATGATTTTTGCTTGGAAGTGATTATCTGCAGCACAAACCCACCATCCACTATTGACTTTCACAGGACAATGACATTCTTATAGAGATACTGTCAAGTTGCCTTGTGTGCTTCTGGCTGTTTTTCTTTCTCTCTGGGTGAAAACATCAGCCCAGCGTCTGATGGCCAATGCTGCGGGTGCTGCCCATCAGGCTGTGGCCAGCAGCTCATGCCCAAACACAAGCGGGCGCCTTCTGGGCAAGGGGATGGACTGGCACGAGCAGCCATTTTCCCTGGTGAACCTGGGAGGAACCTGGGCAAGTGCAGAAGATTGGGATGACCCTGGCATGAGAGAACGTGTGGTGTGTCTCTGATGATGCTGCCAGCACTGAGAAGGAACAGCCAAGACAAGCACTGGAAGCAGACACATCCTGCCAGTTTCTGCTTGTGAGAGTCTGTCCGAATTTTCCCTCATCTGCCTCACAATCGTCATTGGGGGACCACTGAAGAGAAGACCCCCCTGTCTTAAATCTCTGGCTCCAAGAGAGAAAGTCATGTGCCTGAGACCTGAGAGCGTTGCTAAGCCATTGTTTTCACAGCTGTTGTTTGCTGTGTGCTACACTGAGCCCAAGGAGAAGAATGGGGCACTGTGCCCTTTTTGCAACAACAGCCTTGGGAGCTCTCCCACCTCTCGGCCTGGCTGGACTTCTCCTGAGTTTCAGGTGGTCTCCCAACAGAAGACCCTCACCTGTTTTACAACCACTGTGACAGACAGACTGAGATGTAAGGAGCCTCTCCATCAAGGACTGAGACATGGAACCCCCATGTGAAAAGGCCCCTCTGCTCCTTCCAAGGACTGGGACTGAAACCCCCAGCCCGGGGCAGGTGTGTGGGGGAGGCAAGCTGACCAAAGCGAGATGTTTGCCTGCAGGTTGTGACCGCTGGACCAAGAAGACAATGGCTCTCGTTTACTGCTGAGAGCATGGACTACCTGTTACATCTATTCCTTTTTGTATCTGTTTCCCCTCCCTTGCAATTTCCAATGGAGTTATCATAATAAAAACCTCTGAGTTAGCAAGAGACTTCGAGATCTCCCCGACGAAACAGGCGGATCCTCGACTGGACTGGACCAAAGGACTTCGTCTCTACGTTTGGCAGCTCTATTCCCTCTCTCTTTCTCTCTCTCTCTCTTTTGTATCTCTCTTCCTCTATCTTTTTCTCTCCCTTAATCCCTCTATCGCATTTTGCTGTGGTCATTCAATAAAGGTGCATTTTTTTCGATTATCATTGCAAAGCCCCTTGTACCGTGTCGGTTCTTTTTGCACCTTGAGATCAAATCCATGAACCATCACGAAACCCGTCCGTGAGGACGGATTGTGACACCCCCCGAGGACCCCTCCCCAAATTCCCCCGCAGCACCCTCAGACCCCGCTAAAACCCCCTCAAGTTCCCACCAGACCCTCCCCAAATCCCCCCCAAACATCCTCAAGATCCCTCCCCAAATTCCCCTCACGACCCCTCCAGGACCCCTCACCTGTCCCTGCGCCTCCTCAGCAGCTCCCGGAGTCCCCCGTCCTCTCCCAGCGCCTCCCCCGCTCTCTCCAGCGCCTCCCGCAGGACCCGCCCGAGCCCGGGGCGGCTCCCGGGGGTCCCTGAGGGGGTCCCGGGGGGGGGAGGGAGCACCCGCTCCATGCCCGGCCCCGGGATCATGGGGCGCCGCTTCGGGCTCGGCTCTGATTGGCTGGAGTGGTGCGGGGAGGGCAGAAGTTGGTGAGGGGAGACGCGCAGTGATTGGTTGGTTTCGTAGAGGGTGCGGTGATTGACAGGAGAACGGCGGGGGAGGCGGGATTTGCCGAGGGGAGACGCCCAGTGATTGGTTAGATTGAGAAAGGAGAGGCGGGCATTGCTGAGGGGAGACGTGCAGTGATTGGTTGGTTCAGCGCGTGAGAGGCGGGCGAGTCTGAGGGGAGGCGTGCGGTGATTGGTTGGTTTGCGGCGGGGTGTGCCGTGTTTCGTTAATTCGGGAGATGAAGTCCAATGACTGGATGGTTTGGGGCAGGACGCCCGCTATTGGCTGGGAAAAGCTGGCAATTTTTAGGGAAACATTCCCGGTGTTTTGGGAAAAAACTCTCGAATTTTTAAAGAAAAATTCACATTTTCTGCAGGAGAAACATTCCCAGTTTTTTTAACCCACATGACCCCAAATACTCCAAATAACCCCAAAATACTCGAAATAAACCCCAAATAACTCCAAACAATACCTAAAAGTTCCCCAAATAACCCCAAACAAATCCAAATAACCGCAAAAAACCAAAAAAAACCCCCAAATTAAGTAAAAAAAAAACGCAAATGATTTTAAATACACCTAAAAAAAACCCCATATAAAACAACATTAACCCCAAGAACCTCAAATAATTCCAAATAAGTCCAAACAAACCCAAATAAACCTAAATAATTTCAAATAAACCAAGTAAGACCCAAGAAAACCCCTGAATAGTGCATAATTAAGCTCAAATAAACCCCAAACAAACCCTAAATAAACACAAAACACCGCAGGTCCTCCCGTCCCCACCCATACAGATCCCGACCAATCACAACGCGCAGCACTGATGATGTTCCACTTGCTGGGCACAAACTCAGAGCACTGGCCCCGCTCAGTGATTTTCAGCCAATCAGCGCCCGGCCCGACTCTGACTCATCACTTGCCAGGCACAGACCAAGGCCTCTCACTGCGGTAAATAATCAGAGACCGCGCGGGGTAATTTCCAGCCAATCAGAGCGTGTCTTGCTGATGACTCATCAGTTGCGAGGAGCAGAATTCAGGGAGGGGGGGAAGGTGACCCTGGGGATGGATTGGAGACCCCAAATTAATCCACAACAGGGTCGGGACCCCAAAACGGAGCAGGAGGGGCCTGGAGCCCCTAAAACCAAACACGGGGGAGTGGATTGGGGGAATGATTGGAAAGGGGAGAGAGAGTGGGGAAAAGAGGGTCAGGACCACAAAATTGAGCTGGGAGGGGAATGGGACCCCCAAATTGAGGTGGGAGGGGAATGGAACCCCCAAATTAGGCTGGGATGGGTATGGGGTCCTAAAACTGAGCTGGGAGGAGGATGGGACACCCCAAATTGAGCTGGGAGGGGGGTTGGACCCCCAGACAGGATGAAGCCAATTTTTTTCCTGGAATATGTAAAGTACTTCATGGATATGCAACAAGGCCATGAATATGCAACGCATTGATGTAATGGGAGACAAGGACCATCGAGCAAAGGTTGTTATGGCCACCAAGACCCCCCAGTTATTTTCGGGGACACCCCTTAATTAATCTGGTTTTAATTACATCAGCCTGTTGCATATTCATAGACCCTCACGCATATCCATAAACTAATTTACATCTTTCAGGAACTATTTGACATGGCCCATCCTTGGGGGTGTCTCCCCATTTCAGGAGCCTCCACTGAAATGGAAAATGAAAATCCCCTCCCTTTGATGATGATTATTGAAGTGAAGGGAGAAACGACCATCCTGGTAATGCATCGAACTCCACTTTATTGATCAATCAATCACCTTAAATAAGAGTGTTAACGAACTTTATGCATATTCTGTAATCCAGATTCATTATAGGCTAACAAAGAAAACTCTAACCACTCCTTTTGTTTTAGAATACCTACAATTGTTTATCAAAAACAGAACCAGAGTTCCCAAAG
Organism: Melozone crissalis; assembly: GCF_028551555.1. Lineage (NCBI taxonomy): Eukaryota > Metazoa > Chordata > Aves > Passeriformes > Passerellidae > Melozone > Melozone crissalis. The sequence continues at coordinate 4,884,852 of NW_026535844.1, forward strand.
CTTTCACATCTGTTCCCAGGGTGCCAGTTTTTCCCAGAGACGGTGTTCTGCTTATTATGGGAAGACAGTCTGAGAACTTTATTGTTTATAAAGAGAGTCTAATTGTTTATAGAAATCAGAAGGCTGAGAACTGTTAGGAACTGCTTTACTTTTTCCTTTTACTTTTCTCTCAATTGTATGTCGCATGGCCTTTTTCTTTAAGCCATTCTTGAACTAAACTCTCCACAGATGATGATGATTACATTAATTAGTTTTGAAATTAGGGGTTCTCAGGCCAAGATACGGGAGTAGAAATAACAGTTCTTTATTAGGAAAAATTAAAAATACAAATGCAGTAGTACAAACAAAAAAAGACAGTGACACAGTCAGAATCCTATGGGGATCCAGTGAAAAAGGTTGATCATCTGGAAATCCAGTGGGAAAAGATTTATCCTCTGGGAATCCAGTGGGAAAAGGCTGATCCTTTGGGAACCCAGTGAAAAAAGGGCTGATCCTTTGGGAATCCATTTCTTAACCCCTAAAGACAGGGCAAAGGCAGGGCTGTGGAGTTTTTATCGGGTATCCCAAGGATGGAGTTGGGGTTTGGGTCAGGGGAGGAGTTCTTAGCAACACAAGAAAGGTGAGATCAAATTCCTGCCTCTTAGCAACAGCAGCACTCCACACAGAACGTGTCCCCAAATCCTAAATTCCCTCTAAAACAACTGAGAAATTATGCAACGTCAGATATATTCGATTAATTTCCTTCATTTAACCCAGCTTTGGGTGTTTTTAAAGGATGAAGGTGAAGCAGAGGCCAAACCAAAAGGCGAAGCAGCCAGGTGTGTTCCCAACATGGATCACAGGGAATGTGAGTGACCAGGGCTGTGCCCAAAGTGCCTCCTCCAGTGGGGGATGGAGCTGGAGCAGCACACGAAGCTCTGCCCGCACCCGGGGCACTTGCAGGGCTTCCCTTAGTGGTGCCTCCGTTGGTGTTTGGTCAAGCTAGAGCTGTGTGAGAAGCTCTTCCCACACTGGGGACACTCGTAGAGCCTCTCCCCAGTGTGGGTCCTCTGGTGCCTGATCAGGCCGGAGCTCCCGCTGAAGCACATCTCACACTCGGAACACTTGTACGGCCTTTCTCCAGTGTGGGTCCTCTGGTGGCTGATCAGGTGGGAGCTCTGGTGGAAGCTCTTCCCACACTCCCCACACTCGTAGGGCTTCTCCCCAGTGTGGATCCTCTGGTGTAAGATCAAGTGGGAGCTCCGGCTGAAGCTCTTCCCACACTCCCCACACTCGTAGGGCCGTTCCCCAGTGTGGATCCTCTGGTGCCTGATCAGGAGGCTGTTCCACCTGAAGCTCTTCCCACACTCCACGCACGTGTGGGGCTTCTCCCCATCATGGAGCTGCTCATGGAGCACCAGCTCTGAGCTCTGGCTCCGTCTCCGGCCGCCTTCCTGGCCCAGGCTGGCTCCTTCCCCCTCAGATCCCCGCTGGCTGCGTTTGCAGCACCTCCTCGTGCGGCATCTCCGGGGCTTTTCCTCCCCGTTGGCTTCCTGCGCCGTGGAGCCGCTCAAAACGGCCTCTGCCACCAGGTTCTGCCGCGGGCATTTGTCCTCCCTGCTCTCCATGCTCACCTCCTGCTCTGGGGGAGGAAGGACAAGGACAGGATGGGATTTGCCTCCGTGCCACAGGCAAGGGCAAGGAGATCCCCCCAGGGCTGAGCTGCAGCCGGGGCCGTGCTGGGCTGGGAGATGGAGCAGCACAGAGGGGAAAGGGGCACTCATCGCCAGCTCGGGGCTGTGCACAAATCACAAACAGGACTGGACTGCTGGGAATGCGTCCTGAGCTGTGTGATTTTCCAACCATCTGTCTCATTACTTGGTTATGACAATGGGAAGATGCCAGTAGCTCACATCAAAGGTAGCAGACAAAGGACTTCATGTTAAAACTTACTTTAAAAGGTTTTTGGCCAATCACACAAAGCAAAAGCATATTGACTGTAGTTCCATCCAAGCACTATAAGCACATTGATGGTTAAAACAATGCTTGCTTATTTCTAGTACAATACCTGCTTGTAAGCCTTAAAAAACAATACACAGAGCTCCATTATTAAGCTTGAAACTTCCTAATATCTAGCTAGATATACTGTTCCGCAGGTTAGGGAGTTATTCTAGGTAAGTGTTAACGCACAGACCATTGTTCTATTTCTCCTTAATTTCTACTTCTTATACAATTTTTCTGCTGATCAATCTATTGGCTGCTGCAAAGCTCAAATCAGTTCTACTGTCTCTGAGGTTTGTCTTCTGCAGCTTTCCCAAAACCCTCTGATTTTAAGCATTCCAGGGACACTGACTTCCTCCTCACCTGCCTCATTGTCCTGGGGCATCTTCCTCTTCCTCGCAGCCTCGCAGGAGTTGGCAATGGGAAATCCTGGTTTGGGGAAAACAAGGGATGAGAACATTGAGTTTGAAGGTGCCTCTGCCCAAGTCTGTCTCTACAAGTCACTGGCACTCTGGGCTCCAGAAACACCTCCCAACCACCACGATTCAGCCCTGAAAAAGCTTCCCAGGTGTTCCCTGTCCCTGGTCCCTCCCCTCTGGTGTTCGGGGGTTCCCCCCGTCCCAGCTGCTGGGGATCACGCTTGGATTGGGGTCCCCCTTCTCGTCGGTGCCCGCCCTGCCCAGGCTGCTGGCAGTCCCAGCAATGCCAAAAGCTCCCCCCGCTTCGCTCTCCCCATTTCGGGATGCCAGGGATTTTTGGGCTCCCGGGCTCCCTTCTCCCCTCATTCTCGGCTCTGGGCTGCAGCGGCTCCAAGGAGTCCCCCCTGCCCCTCTCCAGGCTCTTGAGGTTTCCGCCAATGGCGCTGCTCCCCCCTCTCTGGGCTCCCCACTTTGGGCTCCTGGGGGACACAGGGCTCTGCTCCTCCAGGCTGCCTCTGCCGGCAGCCGCCACTGCCACCCCCGATGTCCCCCCAAGGGGCCTTTTCCGCTCAGCCTTGGACTGGTTCATTCTCTAAACATCCCCAAAAACCCCACCCCAGGGACCCCCTGAGATATCCGGGCCCAGCTCCCTCCCTCCGTTCACCGGCGCGATTGGGGGGGCGATGATCCCACAAGTGGGGGCTGCGAATTCGGGCAGGGATCGACGACGGTGTGGTTCCCTCAGCTCAGCCTTGATCTGCCTTTGTTCCTCCTCTTCCTCCCACTCCTCCCCTTCCATCTCCCATCCTCCTCCCCCTCTGCCTTATCCCCACCTCCTTCTCCTCCTCCATCCCTCCCCTTCCATCCCATCTCCTCCTCCTCCCTAACCCCACCTCCTTCTCCTCCTTCCATTGCTGCTCTCTGCCTTCATCCCTCCTCTTCCATCCCTCCCCCTGCTCCCCCTCCCTAACCCCACCTCCTCCTCCCCCTTTGTAATGAGTTAATGTCTTAGTTTGTTCATCAAGTTGCTAAAGACTATGAAAAGGGGAAAAGCCAATAATAGAAAAACCACAATGAAAGATGTAACAAGCTAGTATGTTGCAAGATGAATATAACGGGCTAATATACTGCAAAATAAATGTCATAAGGCTTAAACTGCAAAATGTTAGAAGCTAATATGTTGAAAGGCTAAATAAGCAATGTGTAACTATACGTAGCTATGTGCCTATTGTTAGCCAAGGAGTAAGGGGCAAGGCTGTTGACACGGGTAGCAGGCCTGCTATGATTGATAGCAAAATATTTGCTTATCTGCTCAGTAAGCTTAAAGTTCCAGGAACCAGACCAACCATACCAACTAAGAAAAGGTTGACCATGGGGCAAGAAGTGAAAGACTACCGGCCTTCATCCTCGGACCACCGGGAGGCAGACTACGACCGCCTAGCAACAGGAGGAGAATGCACAGAGTGCTACCCTGAAAGACACGCCAACCCGGAAGCAGGACTGTATATAAACCCCACGAAATACCAGAAGCGGGCGGCAGTTGGCGGAGCAGAGACTCCCCTGTCGCCCAGCGCTGATTTGCTTTTTGCCTTGCTTGCTGTAATCAATAAAAATTGTTAATCTGATTATACTCACTCGGCAGATTGTCCACTCCAATTTATAACACCCTTCATCCCTGCCCTTCCCTCCCTCCTCCTCCTCCCCCAGCAGCAGCCACACCCTCGGTGCCCCGTTCCCGCAGCCCTCGCAGCCTGCGGCAGGAGCGGGGATGGAGCCGGGACAGGTCGGGATGGGCAGCGCGGGGCTCTCGGCTGCTCCAGCCGCTGCGGGCGGGGGGAACCCTGCCCGGCCCAAAGGAGAGGCAAACTGGGCAAACTGGGGGCTGCACATCCAAACTGGGCCTTGCTGGGGACCCTGCCTGGGCACTGCCAGCCCTTGGGGCTCCTCTCAGCACATCCGCCAGGGGGGAACGCACACAGGGCTGGGGGATGCCAGCAGTGGCAGCACTGCCAGGGACTGGGCTGGACTGGGATCGTACTGGGAGTGACTGGGAGTGCACTGGGCTTGTACAGATATCATACTGGGATCGTACTGGGAGTGACTGGGACTGTATTGGGCTTGTACAAATATTATACTGGGATCATACTGCCATGCCAGGGCAGACTGTGATCGCAATGATGGACACTGGGATCATACTGGGAGTGAGCAGGAGCCTGCAGGAGGCAACTGAGACCATGTTAGGGGCAAATGGGATATACTGGGAGTGACTGGGATTATGCTGAGGATTACTGGGAGCAGCTGTGAGTAACTGGGATCATGGTAGGAGCAACTGGGAAGAACAGGGAGTGACTGGGTGCATGCTGGCGGCGACTGGAAACTGCTGGGCTTGTGCTGGGATGAACTGGGATCATACTGGTGGTGACTGGGATCATACTGGCAGTGAGTGCCACAACTCTGAGGCTGACTGGGAGTGCTTGGGAGCAAATGGGATGATACTGAAAGGAATTGGAAAGATGGTGGAGGGAACTGGGCTACCCTGGGAGACACTGGGAGTGACTGGGAGGAAAGTGAGGGTGAAAGAGAGGAACTGGAACCATGTGGAGCAAAACTGGTACATTCTGGCAGAGACTGGGAGCACACTGGGCTCATATTTGGATCATACTGGGAGGGACTGGACTAATACTGGGAGCAACTGAGTGTCACAGTGAGCACACCCTGCACATCATCCCCCATACTGGGCCTGACTGGGAGCAACTGGGAGCAAATGGCATCATACTGGGACTCACTGAGTTGATTGAGGAAACAACTGGAACCATGCTGGCGGCAGCAGGGACCAAACTGGGAGAGACTGGAAATAAGTGGGATTATACTTGTAAAAAATGCATATTTTGTGACTGGGTTATCCCAAATATTAAAATGAATATTATATGTCTTGTGTTAGAAAGTACTGCTGTATTAATTCTCTTAAGTAGTGAGTTGAATATGGTTTTAGGTTATTAAAAAATGTTAAGATATAAACGATGCTTGGTATGAGACTTTTTTTAAAGAAAGGACTTGCAGTGAGATAGCAGCCACACGATACCTAAATCTTTTAGAGAAAAAGAATTTATTGCCCTCTTATCAGAAGAAATGAACTTCTTCAAACCTCAAAGCTGCTGTTAGGATTCAGAGGCAGAAGCTGGCACTGACCAGACAGAATCCTGTGTTTGAATGGAATTTATGCATCATGTATGAAGTGTATGAATATGCAACAGGCTATTGTTTTTAATGGTTAATCCTGTATTAACCGGTATCCTTTTTCAGGCTTGTGCTGCCCAGAAAAAGGTACCCGGACATCCGTAACTTTTTGTATTTATTGTCTCATATTGTCCTAATTCGATTTCTCCAAACTGTGATTACTCTAATTGTATTACTATTTTTCATACCATTTTATTACTATTATGGTTTTAAAATTTTAAAAGCAAGTGATCGGCGTTTTTCACAATTTTGGTAGCAGAGGATGGTTACTAACACCTCGCTGCCGGTGCTTTAGGAGAGTCAGACTGGGGAAGGCGCACCCTGCCCCGTTGGCAGCCTCGCTCTGTCTCCCCTGGGGTGACCAACAGACGCAGGTTATGGTGGAAAAAAGGAGACAATAAAACAAAGAGAAGGGAAAAAGGCACCCTACAACCGCCGTAATTGGCCCCCTAAGAGTAGTAATGTGCATTAAGAACCCGGGAAGGAAAAGGGATTGGTAAGTATTTCTCAGGAGGGCAGGTACAGAGGGATGAATGTGTGTGAATGAGAGGAGGGCTGGTTGTCCCAGACCTGCCAAGTGAGTGCTGGAGTCTCCCACGCTGCGTTTCCAACTTCCCGCGGTAAGTGGCCAGGAAAGAGACGAAGTGAATGTTAACAGGAGTGAGAGAATCCCCCGGGGTAACTGGGACTGGGTCTCAGAGAGGGGCTGGACCCCTCGGAGGAAGGGAGCAGAGCAGTTTCCGAGCTAAATCCACTAGGAAATGGGACAAAAGGGGCTCCTAAAAACCTGCTGGATTAAGGGATAAGACAGCCCAAGAACATCCAGAATTAAAACCTGCTGGGTTGAGGAATTAACATTCCAAGAGGATCCTGGGTTGTGCAAAATTCTACTGGATTGAGGATATGCTCAAGAGCATCGGGGGTTGGACAACACAACTGGGCTGAGGGATATCCAAGAGCACGGGGACTGGCAAGGAACACCTAAACTTGTAAAAGGTGACGTGAAAGTGTAGTATATGGTAGAGATAATTAAAGCAATTAATGTATAAAATATCGTAAACTCCACACTAGGTCTCTAGACCATCCTGGCAGGGAGCAGTGTCTTATTCATACACATCCAGTTCCTGGACTTGGTTGAGATAAACATCGTGGTTTTTAATGAAAGAATAGAAGCTTCCAGGGCGATAATCGCTGGCTTCACCAGGTCACCAGGTCCAGCCAAGAGTGATTATTGCCTCGACGATTACACAGCTACCACAATGATCCACAGCCCCACCCTGATGCATGTGAATGCTGACTTCCCCGGAGTCTACTGACAACATCAGACACCTGGACTGAGTCTTTGTCCACCTCTGCACAGGTAAAGACACGGTTATGCATGGGAAGAGACACAAAGAACATTCGGTCACCTCTGCCTCGAGCAGAATAAACTGTAAAGGAACTCGCTGCGTCAGGCAGCATTTGTGAACAGGGGGAGACTGACATTCGGAGGTCAGATCCGTGTTCACCCAGCACCGAACCCGGACTCGACGCGGACCCTTGCCTGTGGTAGTGTAGATGACCGAACTTCTGTCTTGCAGGAAAATTAATAAATCTTTGCTAAATTTTCCTATAAGTTTGGCTCTCAATTTGATCATTTATAACAGAAGGTACCTTATTGTTGTCTTCTTGTGTGTGAGAGTGAGTCACACACAAAATCAGCCTCAGCTTCCCGGGCGGGTGGGAAGAGGGGGCCGTGGAAAGAGGAGTGTGTGACCCAGAAATAAGCCATTGTTCTCCTGGGCGTGTGGGGGCTGTGGCATAAGGTACAGGTGACCTGCAAACGGGCCATTGTCCCCAGGGCGTGTGAGGGGGCCGTGGCTAAAGAGTGTGAGTAACACACAAATCAGCCTCACAGGTGAACGGCACCAGAGGCAGCAGAGTCAGGGCCCTCCCAGGAGGCCTGGAGATACTGAGACCCAGAGGCCACCCCAAGGCGAGGGGGGGCCACAGGGAACCGCGATTCTCTGTCAACAGGGATCCACTCTGTGTCCTGAGGGTGGGAAAGAATGTGTGGAAGTGAATGGGAAATAAAAGTGAGTGAATGTAGACGAATGAAAATATAGGTAATGTAGATTGTGTATTTTAAGCTTCACTATACCTCCTTGGAGGGAGGTGTATTGTACTGAAAGTAGTGTGAGAAAAAAGTTTTTTATTTTTGTGCGTGTAGTTGAAAGAAAAGTGGTATTTAGGTTGTTAGTGAATGTGAAAAACAGAGGCATAAGATTAATAGATAAGATCTTGAAAAATGAGACAGAAAACCAGTAAGTTGGATACAGGGAAAAAAAAAGAAAAAAAATAGTCCTTTGGGAGTTATGTTGGCTAACAGAGATACAACTCCTTGCAAAAGGAGAAAATACAGGGTACGTAGTAGTCAATGGGAAAAACATGCAAACTATGGAAAAAGGGAAATTAACCTTAAACTAGTAAGCTCAAACTTGTGAATTATATACTTTAAAAAGAGCACTAGAATATTTAACACAAAATAAATGAACTATACATACTGATTCAAGGTATGCCTTTAGAGTAGTACATACCTTTAAAATATTTGGAAAGGAAAAAGATTACTTAATTCAAGAAGAAAAGGATTAGTACATGAGGAACTTATTTTAGAGGTTTTAGAGGCATTAATATTACCTAAAAGAGATAGCTATAGCACATATAATGGAACTCCAAAAGGGAAAGACCCCAGAATGAGGAGGAAATAATTTGGCAGATCACAAAGCTAAGGATGCAGCAGAAAATGGAGCTGAAAGAGTTATGTTAATATTAACTCCAAATGAGGAAAAACCGGAAATTCCAAAGTTTAGGGAAGCCGAGAAAAAAGGATTAAACAAGACTGGAAGTGAACAAGATAAATCAGGGAAATGGAAACTTCATGATGGAAGACAATTACTTAATAAAATGTGCTTCTAAGACAATATTAGAAGACAGGCATCAGAAAACACACTGGGGTACTCAAGCTTTGTGCGATCATGCTTTATGGAACTATGGGTGCATTGGGATTTTTGGAGTTGCAAAGCAAGTAACTAAAAGATGCTTAATTTGCCAAAGGATAAATAAAAAGGTGATGAGAAAAAAAATATTAGGAGGTCATGAGTTAGCTCATTCACTATTTCAAAGTATCCAAGCAGAAGTTTAGATTTGCTAGGGTCTGGATTTATTTGTTAAAAAACCCATTTAATCTAGAAGAGAATATGCCATATGTTAGACAGGAGATTTTAGAAGAATAAAAATCTTTGAAGTATGAGAAACCTCAGAGAAAAAACAAGAAAAGAAAAAGGGGAAATGGAAGGGAAGGGAATAAGAGAAAAAATCAGAGAGTGGGATCCTCTGCAGGTCTTGCCCCCTCTGTTCGCGGCCCAGGCGCCTATCCCGGGTCCCGGCTCGCTGCCCGCCTCAGCTCCGCCTGCCCCAGTTTGCATCCCAGGTGCGGCCTCACTGCCCAGGGCAGCTCCACCTGCCCCGGCGCTGTCGCTCAATTTGTGTGTCCTGCTCCCACTGCCTGGCCCGCGGCCGCTCTGCCGGCCATGCTGGGCAAGATGGGGGTTGCTCTGTCCTGCCGCCTGCTCCGAGGTCACCGTGCCCACCGCACCCAGGGGGCTCCCAGCCATCCCATCCCCGGCTGCCCTGCCCGTGCCACCTGCGCTGGGCACCGCCGCTGCTGCCGGGCTCTCCCACCTGCCTTTGCTCTGCCAGCAGCTGCCGGATCAGCCGCCATCAGCCATGTGGGGGCTACCCACGCTCCGCCTTGGGCTCCACGGGAAGATCCCCCTCTGGCAATTCCGGCAGCAGACCCTGCCCACACTCCCACCGAGCCTCGGCGGGATATCCTCCCCTGACCCCGTCCGGCTCTGAGTTATGTCCCCTTGGTAACCACAGCTCCAGCGGTCCAGGGAAACTCTGTCTCTCTAGAGGAAGCACCTTATTGAAACACTAGGAGCTCAGTTAAAAGGCAGTCCTCTCCAAATTCTTTCCCAAAACACGGGAGGAAGGCTAGAGAAGGTAAAAAAGTGAAAGAGTTAGATGAAGGGATTGCTCTATTTCCGTTCAGAGAGGTTCCCATGGGAGGGATGCGCTGCCCCGCCCCGCGGGAGCTGCCAGCGCCCCTGCCGGCCGTGCCCGGAACTGCACCCAAGGGGAAAGCGCCGCAGCCCAAAGGCCAGGACTGGGTCCGGGCTCTGTTTGCTGTCAGTGCCGCAGCTGTTGGTGTTTGTTTGCTTTATTTTACACACTAGTAAAGAACTGGTATTCCTATTCCCATATCTTTGCCTGAGAGCCCCTTGATTTCAGTAGTCTAATAATTAAGAGGGAGGGGGTTTGCATTCTCCATTCCAAAAGAAGCTTTTTCTGCCTTCCCAACCAGACACCTCTCTTGTAAAGCAAGACAAGCACCCACAGGCACTGAGGGGGGCTGCAGGAGGGGCACAAGAAGGCCCTGCAGCACTTGGGCACAAAGGCACAGCAGGTGAGTGCAAGAAGGGAGCAGCAAAAGGCCAAGCTGAAGACAAAGGCCCGGGCACAGTTCCTACAGCCCCTGAGGGATCAACCCCAGGGCCCAAGGGGGCCCAAGCACCCAGGGCACGGGCTCGGCCACAAGCACCTGGCAGAGGCATTGCCCTCCTCGGCAGGGGAGAGCCCACCCAAACAGCCCCTGGCAAGGAACCAGGGCTCCAGCTGCAGGGCACAAGGACACTGCAAGCACAGACAGCAGCACCCTCAGGACCAGCAAGTCCACCCTGAAGCCATTCATTATAATGAACAGTAGTTTCCGAGGAATAAAAGAATTAAAAGACCTGAGGAATAAAAGAATTAAAAGACACTCTATCAAGGGAAACACAGAAGTTAATAAATAACCTAAAATACATTGTTTGGGAAAACTTTGATTAGATAAGTTAATAAATGATCTAAAATACACTCACAAAAGAAACTTTGGAATTAGAATATTTGAAGAAGCGAAAGTAGAAGCCAAAAAGTTAAGGTGACCTGCCAAGCCGTCAGAATCAAGCCAAGTGCAACAGTGATTTCTGCCAAGTCATGGAAAAACATGCCAAGGATGACAGGAAGATGCCCAAATTAGGAGAAGCTTAAAATTTAACTAAGGAAGACCAAGAGTTCCTGGAAAACCCCGCCTATACTCCTGCCTACTTATTAATATGCATATAATAAATGATGTAATCCTTGTTCAAAATTGTATAAAAAAACCTGCTTTTGCTGTACCTGATCCAGAAATCCACTTGGTGATTTCTCCAACGCGTTGTCAATAAATACCTCCTGCCTATAGACCTCAAATCTAGTCTCTGGGCAGCTTATTATCGCCTTTTGGGGCAAAATTCGGCATCATTTTTGGCGACCGCGGTAGGACGGAAAGGGTCCTCCCGAGCCTTGGCTCGGGGGGGACCGGGATCTCTTCGGGGCCCTTGACGGAATTCTGTCAGAAGGGATCCCCATCCCCCAGCCAACGCGCAACGGTGGACAAGAACTTTCTGCATCTCCTGCTCCAAATTAAGAGGTATTTATCTTTGCTTAAGGGGTTTATGGTAAAGCGCTTTATTGGGAAACGAGGGTCAGACGTGACCGCTCGAAGGGAAGCCGGGGGACGCCCTGGTAAAGAATCCCAGTTGTGTTAGAGGTACGGTAATAGTAACGCAGGTTAGAGTCCTGCTGAAAGGAGTATTTGTTTTTCGTTTATCTTGGTATTCTTTGGAAGGAATATTGTTTTTCGTTTATCTTGGTATTTTTGGTTTGTTCTTATTATGTGGGAAACCGTTTTAACATTGTGTTTAATGTTATAATACTGTGAATTAAGGGTCAAGAACTGAAATTGTTCTCTGAGACCGGAAGAGAGGTCGGTCAGTTCGTGGTATTTTTGTGTCTGCTCTATTTGTCTGTTGCAAAATCTTACAGGAGGCGTCTTGTCACTCTTCATGTAATAGATGCACGTCTCAATCCCGGGAAGAAATTTGTCACCCCCTGCAATTGTTACGGTGCTTTGCGATTGCATGAATCTGGCAAACCGGTATCTCACGGTCTGTAGGCGACCTCTCGTGACCCTACCTGGTAAACAATCCGTTCTGATATAGACCATAAGGTAGGAACTATTTCATAAAGGTGTGTGGGTGAGAGCGAATGAGACGCAGCATCGCTGCGAAGCGAGAGGGAGTCCCACTCCACATTTCCTGTTCTTCACGAGAAGCCAGGTCGGAAACGGACAAAGCGATTGGAAATTGCGTGTATGAAGTGTTAAAATCGATTGGCATATAGTATTTGCGAGAAAGAGACTGTTCCGGTTAAACAGAAAACGCAGACACAGGAAATAGCAATGGGAGGTCAACAGAGTAAGGACGTAAATATGAAAACCCCCTTAGGATGTATCCTAAAGCACTGGAAGGACTTGGGAGGGATTCCGGGGGGAAACATAAGTAAAAAGACACTCCTTAAATATTGCACACAGTGGTGGCCATTGTATAAGTTAGATGACGATGAGAAATGGCCACCGGAGGGAACAACTAATTGTAACACTATTTTACAACTGATGCTTTTCCTCCGTCGACTTAATAAATGGGATGAAGTGATGTATGCTGACATGTTCTTTACCCTAAGAAATAAACCAGAGTGGCAAAAAGAATGCGGGGTAAATGTAGCACCTCAGGACCCCCTAGTACTAGCTCTAGAAAAAGATAAGAAAGGTTCAAAGCCTAAAGAACGTTGCTGTGATGCATGTAGCATTGGAGAACAATGTCTTAAGCTAACGAGAAGGGATAGTGGAAAGGAGAGCGAAATAAGCCTGTGGGAATATCATCCATTCGCCCCAGGACGGGAAGGGCCTCTACCCAGGCCAAAAGAGGAACAAGGGGACCCTAGCCCATTAAAGGAACTGGAACGATGGTGGAAGTCTAAGTTTGGGCGCAGCCCTCAGAAGCTAGACAACAGTTGGCAAGAAGGTAGCCCATCAAAATCGGGGGTTGAAAAGAGGGAAAGCAGCCCGCAGGGACCAGATAGTCCACAGGGGTCGGGGAGCTACAGGGATGCTGACAGCCCACCCAGACTAGAAGTTGAGAGGGAAGAAGCCAGTCCACATGGAGCTGAAAGCCGGGGGGAGACACGCAGCCTGCCCGAACTAAGTCCATGTAGGGCTAGTAGCACACCTAAGGATGAAAGTTTAAGGAAATCAGGTACCTGTAGAATGGAAACTAGCACACCAAGGACTAGAGACAAAAGTAGCTCACTGGGAGGTGATGTCTCTGAGTTGAAATATAGTGAGAAGAATGACAATGAGGCATGCGAAAGAGAGGCAGGGAACAACTCACAAAAGCTGAATATAGTAATCCAGATAGAGGATAAGAGAGACGGAAGGGGAACGGAAGATGAGGAGGACAGTAGCCCGGAACAGGACAGGCGTCGGCAGATGCGGGAAGAAAGGCGACAGATGCAGAGCGAGAGGCGGTTGGACTGTGTAAACCATGTTAGGGGAGTAGTAGGAAAAGAGTTGACAGAAATTGAAAGTGAAGATGAAGAACAGGGAAAGGGAAAGAGAAAAGAGAAGAGAAAGAATAGGGAAGACACTGAGGCGCAGGAAGAAGATCCCGGGGAGGGGATCAGTCACTCGTATTATACCAGATCTGTGGCATGGAGGGAAGCAAAGCAAAGAGAGGAAGGTAATCATACGATAGCTCCTCTCCGACAAATTATGCCAATGGTAGGGGAAAGGACTAGGGTAAAGGTGCCGTTCTCCACGACTGACTTGAACAATTGGAGGGATGAGGCAAGGAACTTCAGGAGGAATCCAGAGGGAGTAGCGAAGAGGTTTGAATTAATGGCGAAGAATTTAGATATTGATTGGGAAGACATAGAGGTGATGCTTTCAGAATTGACAGATACCGAAAGGGAACTCGTATTAGAAACAGGAAAACGACATGCTCAAGTATTATCAGGGAGACTAGAAGATAATTTCCCCAGCAGTAAACCAGAATGGGACCCGGGCAACGAAGAGCACTATCGGCGGCTGGTGCAGTATAGAAAACTGATAGCGATGGGCTTGCGTAATGCGATCCCTAAGGCTATCAACTGGTCGATGCTATATGACATCAGGCAGGGAAAGAATGAGACCCCATCAGAGTTTTTGGATAGACTTAGGGCAGCCATGAGACAGTATACACCCCTGGACCCAGCAACGGAAGAAGGGAAACAACACCTGTTAGGATTAATGATGGGGCAGAGTAATCCAGACATCAGGAAGAAATTACAAAAGCTTGAGCATCCAGCAAATAAAAACCTGGAGGCATTGCTGAATGAGGCATGGAAAGTGTATAATAATAGGGAAATAGAGGAAAAGAAAAAAGAGGATAAGAGGCTAGCTCGAATAGTGGCTGTAGCAGTAGGAGCTCAAAATACAAACTATTTGGGGCCTAACACCAGGGGTAGGGGTAGAGGCTACCCAGTGAGAGGGGGAGGGAGGTTCCAACCCCACCCAGCTAGAATAGGGCCAAACCAGTGTGCCTATTGCCTCCAAACGGGACACTGGAAACATGAGTGCCCTCAATTAAGAGAAAGATCAATGGACACTACTACTATCGCACATCAGGGCAGTGAATGAGGGGGACCGGTGGGCCGTACCCTAGCAGACCCACTGGTTAAAATGGAGCTAGGGGAAGGTAAAAAGGAATTGGATTTTTTGATTGATACAGGAGCAACATTTTCGGTTTTAAATCAGGAATTGGTACCTAAGAGTGATGAATTTGTACAAGTTGTGGGAGCAACAGGCCAACCAGAAAAAGCTTACTTTTTGAAACCCATTAAATACAAAATTGGGAAACAAATGGGAATTCACCAGTTTCTGTATTTGCCAAATTCACCAAAGCCTCTACTAGGAAGAGACTTACTGGAGAACTTGGGAGCCATAATAAAATTCAATAAAGACAAATTGGAATTTCAAGTAAGTGAAGAGCAACTGATTACAGCCTTAAGCCTAACAATCAGTTGTATAGAACCGAAGCCCGAAGGCCACAATATTGAGCGTATCCTGAGTGAAACATATCCATTAGTATGGGCTACCGATACACCTGGGAGATCAAAACAAGCAACACCTATCATTATTGAACTTATACCGGGAGCGAGGCCGGTAGTTAGGAAACAATACCCACTGAGGTTAGAAGATAGAAAGGGAATTGAGCCTATAATCAAAAGGTTTTTAGAATTAGGGTTATTGATAGAATGTGAATCAGATTTTAATACCCCAATTCTGCCAGTAAAGAAACCTAATGGAGCTTATAGACTAGTCCAAGACCTGAGGGCAGTAAATGAGATAACCAAGACGCTACATCCGGTAGTTGCTAACCCTTACACACTCTTAACTAAATTAAAAGATAATTTGACATGGTTCACAGTGTTAGATTTAAAAGATGCATTCTTCTGCCTTCCTTTAGCTCCGGAGAGCCAAAAGATCTTTGCGTTTGAATGGGAATCTGTAGATAGGGGAAGAAAAGTCCAACTCACCTGGACGGTGTTGCCACAAGGATACAAAAACAGCCCTACAATTTTTGGGAATCAATTAGCCAAAGAATTAGAACAGTGGGAAAGGCCGCTGGGAGATGGTACTCTTTTGCGATACGTAGATGACCTCCTAATAGCAACAGAAACGGAGGAAGAATGCATTGAATGGACTATTTCCCTGTTAAACTTTCTGGGTTTAAGTGGATATCGAGTTTCTCAACAGAAAGCACAGCTGGTACAAGAAGAAGTGGTGTATCTGGGATATGAAGTTTCCAGAGGACAGCGATCCCTGGGAGCAGCCAGGAAAGAAGCCATCTGCCAAATGCCTAGACCAGAGACGGTGAGAGATTTGCGTGCCTTCCTGGGCATGACCGGTTGGTGTCGGCTATGGATCTATCAATACGGAATACTCGCCAAACCACTCTATGACTTACTGAAGGAAAGTAAGGGTGTTCTAGTTTGGACTCCCGAGGCAAAGGGAGCCTATAAGAGACTGAAACAGGAACTCATGAGAGCACCAGCCTTGGGTCTTCCAGACGTAACAAAACCATTCTGGCTGTTTTCTCATGAGCGACAAGGAATGGCCCTAGGAGTCCTAGCACAACAGTTAGGACCACATAAAAGGGCTGTGGCCTACTTCTCCAAGCAGTTGGATGAAGTGAGTAAAGGATGGCCTGGCTGCCTGAGAGCAGTGGCCGCAGTGATAATCAACATTGAAGAGGCCAGAAAGCTCACGCTGGGCCAGAAAATGACTGTGTTAGTGGCTCACACTGTGTCTGCTGTGTTAGAGCAGAAAGGGAATCACTGGCTGTCACCTTCCAGATTCCTAAAGTATCAAGCTATTTTGGCTGAGTCAGATGATGTTACTATTCAGGTAACTAACGTTGTGAACCCAGCTTCATTCCTAGAAGGAAAGACCTCAGCAGAACCCATCGAGCACGATTGCCTGGAAACAATCGAAGCCGTTTACTCCAGCCGCCCGGATCTCAAAGAAGAGCCATTCGAAGATGCAGACGATTGGTTCTCGGATGGTAGCAGCTTCGTAAAACAAGGAATAAGAATGGCTGGTTATGCAGTAACTACTACAGAAAAGGTAATCGAGTCAAACCCTTTGCCTGCAGGGACCTCAGCCCAGAAGGCAGAATTGATAGCTCTGACTCGAGCCCTGGAATTGGCAGAGAACATGCAAATAAATATTTGGACAGACTCTAAGTATGCCTTCTCCGTTGTTCACGCTCATGGAGCCATCTGGAAAGAAAGAGGACTGTTGACCACTCAAGGGAAAACAGTCAAACATGCAGAGGAGATTCTACGATTGCTAGAAGCAGTCCAACTCCCAGCACAAGTGGCCATAATGCATTGTAAAGGACATCTAAAAGGTAACACTATTCCAGAAGTTGGGAATAGAAAGGCAGATGCAGAAGCTAAATTAGCTGCTGAAAGGACCGGAAAGGTAAATATAACAGCTCTGATACCAGGGGAGCTGGATGTAAACCTCCAACCAAACTATCAGGAATCAGATCATAGATGGATTCAAAGGAATAAAGGTAAACTGTTAGACAGTGGATGGGGACAATTAGAGACAGGACAGTTGGTAATACCAGGGAACCTAATGTGACAGGTTGTAAAGACGGAGCATGAAAAGGCCCATTGGGGTCTAGATCCGCTTTACCAATATTTGCAAGCCAGGATAGCAGGACCGAAATTATTTACCACTATAAAGCACGTCACATCCCAGTGCGAGCGGTGTCTGAGAAACAACCCGAATACGGGAACCAAGGTACACCAAGGAGCCATAAATCGAGGTAAATTCCCAGGTGAAGTATGGCAAATTGATTTTTCTGAACTCCCAAGAAAAGGGGGGTTTCGGTATTTGTTGGTATTAACTGATACATTTTCTGGGTGGCCTGAAGCATTCCCTTGCAGGACAAATAAGGAAAGAGAAGTGACTAAAGTGCTGTTGAATGAAATTATTCCACGGTTTGGGGTACCGAAAAGCATTTCTTCGGATAGGGGTACACATTTCTGCGCAAAAGTGGTAAGAGCAATAAGCAAAGCATTACAAATCAAATGGCAATTACACACGCCTTACCGTCCACAGGCCAGTGGGCAAGTGGAAAAGATGAATCATCTCATCAAACAGCAAATTGCCAAAATATGCCAGGAGACTAATTTGCAGTGGTATCAAGCTTTGCCTATTGCTCTGCTTAGGCTGAGAGTCAAACCAAGATCAAAAGAAAAGTTAAGCCCATTTGAAATTTTGTATGGTAGACCTTATGCTATGCAAGCGGTAAATGGAGACGCTATAGACCAAATCGGTAATCAGTACATTTATGATTATGTAATTATGGTGGGGAAACAGTTCGATAAGAATGCTACTGTGGTGATGGAGCACCAGCCTAAACAACCTGATTGCAAATTGCATCCGTTTAATCCCGGTGATTGGGTCTATGTTAAGAATCTTTTAGGAAAACCCCTACAAGAAAAGTGGGAGGGACCTTTCCAAGTGCTGCTGACTACCTTCACCGCGGTTCGGATCAAGGAGCGACCTACATGGATCCATTACTCACGGGTCAAGAAAGCTCCGGGGAATAAACAAGAGGAGCAGACACCATGATCCTGACTTCACCTCAGACCCTCCTGATCATTGGACTGATAAGTATTCTTCCCCGAGACTCCGCCTCAATAGACCCATGGTCTAATGCACACCAGTGTATCCACCCGGAATTGGAAACGGAATCGAAGGGACCCTATTTTGAGGTATATGCCTTACGTAACCAACAGCCATACGCGAGTGAAGTATGGAATCAGCCTTCCATGGTAGCATACAAGGGAGACCAAATCCAAATTGGGTGTCGAGAACTTGACCCAGTAGAAGGAAAAACAAGGCGGCTAGTATTAACAATTCAACCCTCGATAGCAGCCTCTGAAAATAACCTAATTACCTTTAGTCCAGTGAAAATGGGCAAGCCCACTGTCTGGATCCAGCAAAAGGGCCCAATTTCATGTCAGTGGAGTGATTTCAGGGAAGATCCACCCGGAACACAAACACAACCCCAAAACTCGGTAATCTATACAGAAGATTCACTTGGGGAACTACATCCTCGAAACATAACCCTCGACCCCCACCCTCTTCTCTCCCCTGCAGGAAAGATCGTAGTATCTAGTGGTCCTGAGGAAGGGAGAGTGCAGTGTGAGATGGCCTTTAGATTAGACCAGTCGGTGACCTTCACATGCGAAAGGGAGTTGAAAATGCTAGAGCGGGGTTTTGGCTTCCCTAGGCGTGCTGTCCAATATAAGGTGGCATTACCGGGAGACATGATCCCATTGTATCCAGACCTAGACCTGCCCCAAGAAATCACTCCACCGGTGGAATGTAAAGCAGTACACAACCTAACCTTTATAGGGCCTCAGGTGATTAGAAGATCTAATGAACAAAAATTATTGTTAGACCCCACTTATTCTCTGAAAAAGGTGCAGATGAACATTCACACCGATATTACGTATTTACAGAAGGACTGCCAACCATTTATACAGAAAAGCCTAAAGGGATGGAATGCATGGCTAGCAGCAAGGTCTCATCACAGAAGAGCACAACGAGATCTAAGTGGGTGGATTGGTACAGGATTTGGTATATTGAATACAATAGACCAAGAGGTTTTAGTGAACAAATTAAGTACCGTCATGTCAAACTTAGGAAAGCTTAAAATGCCCCTCAGTTCGTCCATACTTACATTAGCAGAAACACAATCGTTAGTAGTAAAATTGCTAACCATGGTAGCAAACCACACTGCAGAGGACTTTGTGAAATTCGCTGACTATACAGGAGAACTTAACAAGGAAATCGCACTAGCTATCCAATGCCCTCAGACGCAACAATGGGTACAATCAGTAGCGGCAGGAATAATGAGAGAAGGAACGGCAGGTATATTACCTCAAGAAATCAGAGGAACAATATTAAAAGACAATCATACTACACAATTTGAAAGAGACCACTAAGCCTGGTGGCAATTAGTAAATTTCACTTATGACTCTCAACAAGAACACATTGAAGCCTATGTCCTCACCATTAGTGCAGCAGAGGAAAGAGCTATCTTTCCTATCCTCACTCTAGGGACAATACATCAAGATATCATTGTTAAGCCAATAGACCATAATGTCTGGGCCAGTTATGATAATTCCAAAAATAGATGGCAATCGGTTAGTATAGACGCATGTATTCCTAGTGGACAATTAGGCTATATCTGCGAAAACGCTGTAGTAGAAGCAGAAGATTTATGCTTAGATGCCGAGAATAGTATATGTACTTTTGAAATGCTTCCGCATAATAGAACACAATCACAAGTATACTATATAGGGAATGGGTGTGCTTGCGTGAGGACAGCTTGTGACAACATCACTATAGATAATTGCCAAGAAGAGACTAATAACACTAACTTCTGTGTATGCAACTTCACCAAGATAGTAGGTTGTGACTTTCATTATACTGTCCCAATAACTACTCAACAGCTAATTAACGCAGATTTCAACCTATATCAAGAGATACCGAAATTACAAATAGGGATGGACGTCAAAGTTCTTAAAGCAATGCTTGCACATCCTAAAATAGAAAAATTGGCGCGGAAGGTGAATCAAACAACTAAACGAATGGTATGGCAGGTAGAACATAATTCAGAAAAAATAAAGAATGTCCTGACCGAAGTAGAACAAGTAGGCCAGCATCATTGGTGGGATATCTTCACAGGACACTCCCCAACAGCTACACAGGTCTTTAACTACCTGGTGCACCCAATGCTAATAGTAGTTGTAGTTCTGTTACTATTAACTCTCACAAATATTTGTATGTGGTGGAGACTAAGAATCATAATGAAAAGGACCCAAATGATTTGGGCTATGGTACGAGCGTACCAGCGCCCTATAGGATTAGAATTTGACGAAAGAATTCGTAAGTTATAAGAAAAGGGGGGAATGAAGCCATTCATTATAATGAACAGTAGTTTCCGAGGAATAAAAGAATTAAAAGACCTGAGGAATAAAAGAATTAAAAGACACTCTATCAAGGGAAACACAGAAGTTAATAAATAACCTAAAATACATTGTTTGGGAAAACTTTGATTAGATAAGTTAATAAATGATCTAAAATACACTCACAAAAGAAACTTTGGAATTAGAATATTTGAAGAAGCGAAAGTAGAAGCCAAAAAGTTAAGGTGACCTGCCAAGCCGTCAGAATCAAGCCAAGTGCAACAGTGATTTCTGCCAAGTCATGGAAAAACATGCCAAGGATGACAGGAAGATGCCCAAATTAGGAGAAGCTTAAAATTTAACTAAGGAAGACCAAGAGTTCCTGGAAAACCCCGCCTATACTCCTGCCTACTTATTAATATGCATATAATAAATGATGTAATCCTTGTTCAAAATTGTATAAAAAAACCTGCTTTTGCTGTACCTGATCCAGAAATCCACTTGGTGATTTCTCCAACGCATTGTCAATAAATACCTCCTGCCTATAGACCTCAAATCTAGTCTCTGGGCAGCTTATTATCGCCTTTTGGGGCTAAATTCGGCATCAACCCCTTGATGGACAAGGATTGGCAGGGCTGTCACAGCTCCCATCACACCAGGGACCCTCCACACTGGAGCCCTTGAGAACATTCAGGTGGGTCTGCATTGAGAGGAGGCATTTCCTGATGGACACAGGGGCCTCTCAATGCACTATGAATGTTCGACATATGGGGGGGAAAATGCTAAAAATATGTTTTATTAGTGAGGAGTTAAGTGGGAAAGATGTGTGGTTTTATTCAACCACTATTGGTACATCTGGGAGAGGGATTTGAAATGCATGAATTTTGACTTGGTCCGAATTGTTATCATGATTTACTGGGAAGGGATTTGATCGCTAAACTCGGAATGCAAATTAATATTATAAAAGGTGATACAGAGGACAGTACTGTTGTACCTTTGTGTCAAATGTCTGTCGAGGGCTATGCTCAAGTGAATCCAGAAGTGTGGGCAGGCCCAGGGAAATAGGGATATTTTGATATGGATTCTCTCCAAAGCACTCTGAAGCAACCAGGACAAGCGGTGTCTAAAAGCAACACCCTGTTCCAGGGGAGGGAAGGAAGGGGAATCAGACACAGCGCAGGTCACTGCCCCATGCTCAGCTCAACCCGCCCAGCTGTGGGTGCTTGTGAGAGCCTGGCACTGAAATGCCCTGAGCAGGAAGGCTTCAATATCTTCTGCTGACGACACCATGGCACCTAACAGGGGGGCAAAAGCAATTCTCACTGCTTCAGCAACCACTGGAGCAGATATCAAGGGATACTCTCCCACAGGAAGCTGGGCTGGCACACAGCCTGCCTTGGCACTTTGCTGCTGCCAAAACCCAGCCAGGACATCGGCTCCTGCCTAAGGAGTGCCAAGCAGCACCACTGGTGGCCAAGGGGCCCATGCCAAGTGTCCCTGAGGCCAGAAACAGCCGCCAGCACAGCTCAACACGGGGGGACCCCTCAGCCTGGCCTCAAGGGCTCTGAAGCCCCTCAGATTTGCACTTCCTGCCTGCAGCAGGAGGATGGGAGGCCGCCCCTGAGCCTGCCCTGAAGGCAACGCAGAAGCAGCCAGGGCTCCACAGCGGGCCAAGCCCCTGCGCCTGCCCACAGATCCTCGCCTGGAATCCTCTGCAATCCTGGCCACCCTCCTCTGCCATCTCCAGCCACTGGGGCCAAGCCTTGCTGCCACTGCTGCAGCTTCAGCGCTGACTGGGCCTGCACTGCCACAGCTGCTGGGGAACACCACGGCACAATTCCACTCTGGGGCTCACTGACACCCACACTCTGGGCTGCCTGCCATTGCACTGCTGCAAAATGCACCGATTTCGGTTCTTTTAAACCTTATTTCTCTACTCAGGCTTGGTTTTCTTTGCCTTGGGGAAATGAATTTTAAAGGGTTTTTTTAAGGGGTGTTACAGTGCTCAATGAAGATGAGTTTAGCACCTGAACAAACTGGGAACAGCACAAAAGACACCCACAGAGATAACGACCAGCAACAAAACATCAACATTGCTCAGCAGCAGGAAGAGAAGCTTCATTCCAGGCAGCCTGCAGAGGAGCTTTAGAAATGCAAATGAACACTGGTGGGCAAAGGGTGGACAATGCACCTGGGTCTCTTGCCTGGGGCAGGAATTGAGCTGATTCCCTCTGCCCCTCACCCCAAGCTCTGCCTGCTTGCACTGATGGAATTTGCACAGCTCAAGGCAGAGCCCAGGGGGAGGATATCTGACCCTGCAACAGAAACGGGTGAAGCTGCAAAGGGAAACAGCAAATGGACAATGTTGGGAAAACTTCACTAGAAATAAATGGGGGGGGAATCATCCCGCTGCCCACTCCAACATGTGCTGTCACTGTCTGTGTTATGTAGGTTAAATTAGAGCACTGGGGGTTTTTTGCTAACAAAAATTCAGAGAAATAAGCTGGGAATCCAAGGATTTGATGATTTAATTAGAGAAAAGCAGTCAATTGATGCAGCCCTGGCTGGAGAGAGCGCCCAAAAATAGGGAAAAGATGAACGGCCAGCAGAACAAATCCTACAACACCATGGACCAGCCCCTGCGAACCCAAACCAATTCATATCAGGAGCCACAGAACCCATTTCTCATTTCAATGGCATCATTAGATTACAAGCTCTTCTCAGAATAATAACCAACCAGACAGCTCCAGCTCCTGACCTTCCTGCTGACCAATCCACTGAAATGAGGAACACAACACTTAACCATGGGATGGAATCAGATCATCTGTTAGCAGAAAAAGGAGGAGTTTGTGGAAAATTAATTGACACAAACTGCTGTTGGCAAAAAGATGAAAAAGGAAAAGTGGTGAAACAGATAACAAAGGAAATAAGAAAGTAGCTCATGTACGGATTCAAACGCGGAAAGGATGGGAATGGGACACGGTTTTGTGGCTCCGTGGCAGATCATGGGTTAAAAGAATGCTGTTTCTCCTCTGATGTGCTGCAGCAACTCTCATCTTTTTACCATGCTCCACACCTTGAGAGTGCAGCTCATTCAGCAGCTGAGCGAGGGGCCAGGGACTTGTAGATAAGGAAGCAACGGGCGAAACCACCAGCTTCAATAAATGTTACTAATTAACATGGATTGCTGCTCACAGATAGTCCCGCTAAATTCCTGAACTTCCAGAAGAACAAGGATTTAACAGAGCCGCGAATATCGGCTGTTATACAAAAGTGGGGATGCACATTAACGAGGGCATCCACTTGGCGGATCGGGAGGTCTGAACCTTCCAAGCACTTCAGCCCGTGCACAAAGGGAGAGGGAGATGAGGCCGGGAAAATGAGGATAAAAAGGAGGCTGCGAACTACAACAATGGCAGAGAGCGCACGGCAAATGCCCCACGGCCTCTCCCTCTGCTCAGCAATAAAGTCACTTTTACAGGACTCCTCTGTCTCCTCTGGGCACAGAAACCTCCGGCCACGGGAATTCCCCGCACAGCCCCGGGCACGGGGCAGCCCCCTCTGTCCCAGCCACAGCAACCGGGCCGAGCCAGCGCTGCTCCGGCAGCGGCTCCTGCCGAGGCAGCGGCTGCAAGGAGACCGCGGGCAGCCGCTCCCGCAGCGCCCTCACGCCAGCGGCAACACGGGCCGGACGCGGCACAACGAACCCGCCCGAGCCCCCGGCCGCCCCCGAGGCCCGCAGCCAGCCCCGAGCCCCCGCACAACCCAGCGCGGCTCCCACCTGCCCTGCGGCCGCCTCCGAGCTCCGCCGCCGCCTCACCGCGCTCCGGCCGCTGCCGCCGCTCGCGGGACCGCACACACGCTCCGACAACACCGCCGCTGCCCAGCCACGGTCGCCCTCAGCCCGCCACCGGGGCCCTGCTCCGCCCCGCTCCCACCAATCAGCGCGCCACAAACACGACTGACGGCACCATCGCCCAATCCCCGCCAGGAGCGGGCTCTGCACACGGCACAGCCCCGCCCCGCGCTCTCCGGGCCCCCCGGGCTGCGTGAGGGCAGAGCCGGAGCTGAGGAACAGCCTTGGAACGGGCCCGGGCCCGAGGGGGTTGAGCTGAAAACACAAACTTCTCCGCAGCTCCCGCCACGGCTTTCCCGGCACCGCGGCTCCGGTGGCTCCGGCTCAGCGGGAAGCCATGGAGCCTCACTTCTCCTATGTCTAATTAGGAGCATCAGTGCATCGCTTTGATTTCCCTCAAAAAGAGAAAACCGCCCCAAAGCCCTGTGGATGAGTGGGGGAGGGGAGAGATTTCTGACAGAAAACTCCAAAAACTCAGAGCAGGATAATGGGAAGTGAAGAGCCTTAAATGCAGCTTTCCCCCACGCCTCCCTCCTTCCAGCTGCACCTCCTACCCCGGCAGTGCCGCAGACAGGGAATGGGGCCGGGCTCAGTTCATGACCCGGGGCTTCTCCCTCTGCTCAGGGACAGGAGTCGTTCCCCTGCTGCACCCTGGGCTCTCTCCCACCGGAGACTTCTCCAGGAACTTCTCCGAGCTGAGTCCATCCCACGGGGCACAGCCCCCTCCAAGTGCTGCAGCGTGGGTCACTGTGCCCCGGGCTCAGTCCTGCCAGGACAGGCTGCTCCAGCGGGGCCCTCTGGCCACGGGGTCACAGCCTCCTCTCAGGCATCGCCGTGCTCAGCGTGGCTGCTCCGGGGGCTGCAGGGGGATCTCTGCATCCAAATGGATCTGCAGGGGGATCTCTACAACCCTATGGATCTGCAGGGAGATCTTTGCATCCCCGTGGATCTCCAGGGGGATCTCTGCATCCCCGTGGATCTCCAGGGGGATCTCTGCATCCCCGTGGATCTGCAGGGGGATCTTCGCAGCCCCATGGATCTGCGGGGGGATCTGTGCATCCCTGTGGATCTGATGGGTGATCTCTGTGTCCCCATGGATCTCTGCACCTGGCACCGCCGTTTTTGGAGGCACCAGGAATAGGCTGAGCTCTGCCTGAAGCTCTTCTCACATTCCCCAAACCCTTCCCAGCACAGGGAGGGTTTTACCTCCTCTCAACTCCCCAGGCTGCGTTTGCAGCCCCTCCTCGTGAGGGATCTCTGGGGCTTTTCCTCCCCATTGGATTCCTGTGCCATGGAGCCGTTCCAAATGGCCTCTTCCACGAGGTTCTGTGGCAGGGATTTGTTCTCCCTGGTCTCTGTCCGCAACTCAGGACTTGGGGGAGGAAGGACAAGGAGAGGAAGAGACAGGGAGAAGGGAAAAGGAAAAGGCAGGAGGAGAGGAAGGAACAAGAAGGAACAAGGGAGGAAGGAGATGGGAAAGGAACGTGGATGGATGAAGGACAGAATGAGAAGAGGAAGGAGGGCAGACAAGGAGAAGATGGGATTTGCCTCCATGCCAGAGGGAAGGGGAAGGAGATCCCCCCAGTCCATCCCTGGCAGGATGGTGTTGGCAGTGAGGCTGTCCTGCAGCGATGCTGGGCTGGGAGATGGAGCAGCAGAGAGGGGAAAGGGGCAGTGATTCCTCCTGCCCTGCCTGGCTGTCCCAGCCTGGAGCATCCTGGCGCTGCCGAGGCCCTTGGAGCGTCCGGCACTCTGGAGCCCAAAGCTCACGGCTGCTTTATAAAGCTGACAAAGTCGGCAGGATGGGTCTGGGTATGATCTGCAGCAAACTGGGTTTATTGGAACAGGAACAGGGCACAGAGCTGAACAGGGCCCAGGGACAAAGACAGGGTGCAAGCTGAGGGCACAGGGGGTTTTTATATGGGGTAGTGAGGGTGGAGCTGAGGGTCAGGGTCCAATGGATATGGGGGAAATGGGGCAAAGGAGGGGTTAAGGGTCGGGTCAGCTAATAGGGAAACAGGGGCAGAGGAATGCAGTAAATTAGGGCAAATGGAGGGACAGAGAGAGAGAACACTCTAGGGACTAACCAAAGATGGGTAATAGGGGGTGAACTGGGGTAATTAGGCCAATGGGCCAATGGGGTAACATAACTTTCCATAAATCAGCATGTGCCTGCAGAGATCAATGGGAGAAGCAAGCTTATCACCATAACCTTGAAATCTATTCTTCTTCTTGAGGACCAGTCCCTCATGGGTGGGAGATTGAGACTCCCACGGGCCTCCACACCAGTGCATCTTCCTTTTCCTCGCAGCCTCCTTCTCCTCCATCCAGACAAAGTTTAGGATTGACAAATCCTGGCTTTGGGGGAAGAACAAGGGGTGAGCACCTTGGGTTTTGTGAGAAAGGAGCCTCACTCTTTAGAATTTTTGAAAGTTTAATAAGGAATAATAAGGGACAAGTCAGTAACAGCACTGGGTGCTTGGCGATGGCCAGAGGCACACCGGTTAACCACAGCAACTCTTCTTGTCTAGGTTTCCCATTGTACTGTTCAAATACATATTCTTAATGGTTATACACATTCAAACATTTCTCTGAACTCGTCTACATGTTCCAGGAATTCTTTAGGTTTGTTTGACCCCCAACTCGCCGTTTTAGAGCCCGTGCAGGAATCGTGGATTGCTGTTTTGAGGGTTGTGTGTCACTCCCTCACAAGGGCCCCTCTTCTGTGGTTTCAGCAGGTGACAGTTATTGACAGTGGAAGGGTCAGTGGCAGGGCTCCTCATCACATCCCTTCCTTAAATGTTATCTGACCATGCAGACGGTTTTAGGTACTTCTACAAGTACTTGAAGGAACATTATCTATTTCACAAACATCTCTGAAGTGTTATTGTCAGTTAATTACAAAAATAAAAGCATTACTTATTATTTCACAACTACAGCTACTTCTGCAAAAGTTAACATTCTAATGCACAACACATGACATCCACTTTAATGTTTTGCAAAACCCAAAACTATAATGTATGTTTTTCACTGTCCACAAACTGAAATATCATCCATAAATGATGTTCTGAGGATATGAGCTACACAGGGGCCAGGGCATTGGCCACAAAAAGCTGACAAATTATACTATAGCAAAAGCAGTTAAAAGTGATTACAAACTGCACTCTATCAAAATCAGTGTGATTAAGAATAGTTTGCAGAAGTCAATACCTAATAGCAAAAGCCAACACTACTCAGTTATTTGCAACAAGCCCAGGGCAGGTTTTTCCCTTGCATGGAGCACTTGGGCCTTCCCCGGGCCCCTTCTGCCCTCGTGCAGAGCCGGTGGCATTTTCCAGCACACCCAGTTTGTAACCAAGAGCCGGGTGCAGCCCAGAAGGCTCCAAGCGCCTCCTTCCAGGCTGACTCTGCAGGTGCCGAGGCTGCTCTGGGCTCTGCCAGGGCTCTGCTGGGGCTCAGCTTTGGGCCAGGCTGGGCCCGCTCTCCCCTCACATTGCTCCGGGCAGCTGAGGCACAGCGGGAGAAGGAAGGGACACGGCAAGGCAGTTGAGGGTTAAGAGAGTTTTTATTCAAACAACTGCCATAACAAACAGGCTGTCCTAACTACCATAACCAACTACAGTGCTAACGACCATAACTAACTACCAGTGCTAACTACCATAACTAACTAGTTGTCCTAACTACTAGAACTGAAAGCTGTCCTCAAGGGCTTCATCTCCTCTGCTGCTCCCTCAGTTGCTTCGCTGCAGTGATCAGAGGGGTCAGGCTGGAGAGAGGCTTGGCTGATGATAAAAATGGGTGCTGCCCAAAGGATACAAAGGAAAGAAATGAACTGTTACTTTCCAAAGTCAAGTTCCTCACAGGCTCTGTTGCAACAGGACAAAGGGAAATGCTTTGAAACTCAGGAGAGGGAAGCAGGCTCAGATTAGATCTCAGGAAGAATTTTTTAACCAGCAGAGTGGGGAAACACTGACAGAAGGTGCCCAGAGATGTGGGAGGTGCCTCCTCCCTGGAAACATCCAAGCTCAGGTCAGGCAGGGCTCTGGGCCCCCTGAGCTGCTTGAAGATGTCCCTGCTCGCTGTGGGGCACCAGGCCCAGATGAGCTCCAAAGGAGCCTGCCAAGCCACAGCAGGCGAGGATTCTGCTTGCTCTGCGTGTGGAACGCAGCCAGACTGGAGACTGTCGGAGGGGGCCCCACAAGAAAACCCCTCCCTGGCGCTGCTGCTTCCCCTGCAGCCCCTGGCCCTCAGCTGCAGCAGCTCCTGGGCAGCCCAGCGCCGCTCCTCGTCCGGCTCCAGGCTGCACTCGAGGCAGTCCCGCAGCAGAGCCGACAGGCGCCGGGGCTCCTGCAGCTGCGGGGTCCCGTTCTGCCGGATCAGAGCGCGAGCCTGCAGGGAAAGCAAACTCAGCGCTCTGCCAGCTCCCTTCACACCCACACGGGCTCACATCCACCCCGGGGCCTCAGCCCCAGCTCCAGGGGCACTTTCCTCCCTGACACAGATGCTGCTCACAGCTCATTTTGCTATGCCAGCCAAAAAACCCAAACCCTGGGGCTGCCACAGCCACTGCAACATCCAAATGATCTCGCCTTGAGAGCCAGTTTCATTGGCTGACTCTGTCAGTAGGAACCTCCATCAGAAATAGCCCATTTTGCTTCTCTAAATGTGGACACCAGCTTTACAGGCCATTTTCCAGAGTCAGTGTGGTCTGCCTGTGTTATTTCAGAGGATTCTTACATCAAGTGCATCTCTGCAGTGCCGCTGACACTCAAGTAAATGCATTCCTGATGCCCCATCCCAGAAACTGCCAGGCAAGAAACAGGAGGTTTGTGATGCTGAAAGCTCAGGCTTGGTGACACAGAGAAAGTAGCTTGGACTAGGAGAGAAATATGTTAGACTATGGGGATGTTAAACAATCATCTTCATGTTCTCGACAAGTTTCCCAGTGAGAAGAATCAGGGGGAAGATCATCTTGCAAAATGTCCTTTAGAAGCTCCTGCAGAAACTTTGTTTTGTTTGGGGCTGGGATGTGGGGTTGGTGTGGGTTTTTCTTGCAAGGTAACATTAGAGTTGATGCACTTGCTTCACATTTCCAGCTCATCCTCACAGCCAGATGAGCTGCAACAACTTAAATCCCAAAGCAAATTATTGCTGGAGACTGAAGAATTTTCATCTGTGTTGGTGCTGGAGTCCTCTGGGAATTCCCTTCCCATGTGCAGAAACCTCCAGCTGCTGCTTCCACTGCAGGGTCCCCCTGTGCTCACAGGCCTCTGCAGCCACTGGAGAATTTGCCCCTTACCATGGCCTCCGTTTCCCTGAAGTAAGGAGGTTCTCCTTCCACCATCTCGATGGTCACAGTGCCAAAGGCCCAGATGTCCACCTTGGGGCCATAAGGAGATCTGGTCACAACTTCTGGGGCCATCCAGTGAGCAGTGCCCACCCAGCATGGAGCTGCGCTGGTCCTGCTCAGGGCTGAGCTGAGCGCAGAGGCCAAAATCAGCTGAGGACAGAAACAAACCCTGTCAAAGGCAGCTGGAATGAGGAAACCAAGCACCAAGACTCCCCACTCTCAGTCTGAGAGTGCAGTAGTGAAGTCAGCTGGAAAAGCCCTCAGGGCTGTAGCCAAGGAAAGATGGAACTGGACCCTTCAAGAAACCATTGAGGAAGGGGCGGGGGATGTGAGAGAGAAGAGGGAAAGGAGGCGGGAGGAGGAGCAGGGCGGGGGCAGCCATTGAACCGGGGGAAGAGAAGGGGGAGATGAGGAGAGGAGCAGAAACAGGAAAAGTAGCGGGGATCCCCCGGCCTTCATTGAGGTGTCCACGGTGGGCCAGGAAGGTGTGGAACCCCCAGCCAGGAGTGTTCCCAACACGGGGGGCTCTGACCCTGGGGGTCACCCGGGATTATCCAGCGTGGATCCTCCCACGGGGGATGGAGATGGAGCGGGCACTGCGGAATCCGCGGGCAGCGACCCCTCCCCCCGGGCCCAGCCCCCACCCTTTGTCCCCCTCCCTTTGCCCAAATCCGTCCCATCGCCCCCCCCCAAACCCCTCCCCATCGCTCCCCAATAAACGGCCCCGGGGCCAACTGGGAAGCTTTACTGGGAGCACTGGGAGCAAGCACTGGGCGGGGGCAGAGCGCCAGCGGGGCTGGGGGGGACACGGGACCCCCCCAAAATCAGCGGAGCGGGGACGGAGCGGGGGGTCCCGGCCGGGCCCGAGCCCACGGGGAGGGGCTGCGGCCGCCGCTGGCTCAGGAGCTCTGTGGGCAGAGAAAAGGGGGTGACAGCGGCCTGGGGGCCCCGGCGGGAGCGCACACGCTCCGCCACGGGGGGGACGCCACCCCCGGCACCCGCCCTGACCTTCTTGAGCAGGGAGAAGCCGAGCCCCAGCGCCAGGAAGACGAAGCCCAAGACGAAGCCCCCGATGCCCGTCAGCATCTTGCTGCGGGCGGCATCCGGCGGCATCTCTGGGGGGTCCGCAGGGCTCAGCAGCCCCAAAACCTCTCACCGACACCCCGAGCCCCTCCCAGCGCCCTCCCTGTGGCCCCCAGCCCAGCCAGGAACCACTGAAACCTCCCTCCGATTCCTTCCCAGCCCCACCAGGACGCACTAAGACCCCTCCCAGTCTCTTCCCCGCACAACCAACCTCAACCCAACCCCTGCTTTGCCATTCGCGATCTCCTTCCAGCCTGTCCAGTCTCACTCAAACTCCCTCCGTTTACACCCAGCACCCCCAAACTCCCTCCCAGGCACACCCGGCGCCCCCAAACTCCCTCCCAGTGCCCACCAGGACACCCCCAACCCCATCCCACTTTCCCCAGCGTCCCCCAAACCCCTTCCCAGCCCTTGCCCAGCCCTTGCCCAGCCCCTCTCCCAGCTCCAGCCCGGCTTTGTCCAGCTCCCTCCCAGTGGCTCCCAGCACAGCCCAGCGGCTCTGCCAGCGCCCCCAGGGGCTCCCCCGTACCCCAGTGCCGCCTCAGGGGCTGCTCCAGGCTGACGTGCTCCACCTGGCAGCTGTAGCTGAGCCCGCGCCGGGGCTGCGTTTCCAGCAGCACCAGCAGCTGGTAGGTCCAGTCCCCGTTGGGGACCACGTCGGTGGCCACCACGTGCTCCGAGAGCTCCTGCTGGCCCTGGAACCACCTCACCTGGATGGCAGCAGGGTAGAAATCCATCACGGAGTACAGCAGGCGGCCGGGACCGGGCTGGGAGCTCGAGGGGGGCACCAGCGAGATGGACACGCTGGGGGGCACTGGGAGAGAGAGAGAGAGCGGGGACACACTGGGATCAGCTGCGAGGCACTGGGAGAGAGAAGGGAGAGCTGGGCAGGGCTGGAGAGGGACTGGGAATGCACTGGGAGGGACTGGGAGCGATTGGGGTGGCACTGAGAGAGATGGGACAGGGTGGACGTCTGGGTTTGAACGGAGAATGAACTGGGAATTAATTTGGAATGGATTTGGAATAGGCTGAGAAGAGGAGGGAGGGACTTTGGAAGTACTGAGAGCGACTAGGATGGCACTCGGAGGGATTTTGGTGGCCCTGGAATTAACTGGGAATGAAGTGCGCGGCACTGGGAGGCCGAGTCCAGCGCGGGGCCCTCGGGATTTGAGCGCCAGGGACTCTGCATGGCAACCGATGAGTCACCAGACAGACGCGCTATCATTGGCTGAAAGGAGCCGGCTACACGGACAACCGGGATGCACACGCCGGGCAGGCACAGGGATGGACTGGGACGGACTGGGAGAGCCACGGGGGTCACTGGGTGGGACAGGAGGCCCCGGGGTTTTTCCGAAGGCGGGCTGAGGGCCCTGGGCTGATTCTCAGAGACGTTTTGAGGGGCTCCAGGGTCATTGGCAGGGCAGGGCCCGAGGGGACACGCTGTGCCTCGCGCTCACCTCGGTGCCCCGTGAGGAACGGGGCAGCAAGCTCGTAGCCGGCCCGGCAGAACGCGTCAATCGCAGCCCTATTATCCTCCAGTATTTCCGGGATTCCGTTGCAGCACCGAGCCTGTGTCTCCCCACAGGGCGTGTCCCCCACGAACACCCCCACGTCGCTGTCGAACGTCAGGTACTGCTTCCGGTTGTAGATGTACCTCCTCACGAACCTCACCTTCTCCGTACCAATAATGAAGTGACACTCTCTCGTTCTCATCTCCTGGAACACTCCTGTGAGTGCAGAACACAGATCCGGGGTTGTCCCCCCAGCACGCCCCCAGCGCTCCGGGGGCCACCCTGGATCCCCACTCCGCACCCCCTGTGCCCCACGGCCGCCATGGGACCCTCCTGCCCGCGCTGCCGCTTCCTCTTTGCCGCCCTTCCCCCATTTCCTCTTTCACATCCGCTCCCCTCCCACCTCCGGCGGCTCCCAAATCACTTTTGGGGTCCCATTTCCCCATTTTCCCACAAATCCCCCAACCTCCAGCCCCCTCGGGATCAGTTTTGGGGTCCTCCCTCCCCTTTTCCCCCCTTCCCCACCCTCTCCCTCCCCTCCCTCCCCTCCCCCCACACCTCAGCCCCTCCCGCTCCCCCTTTGGGAGGTCCCTTTTTCTCCCCCTCCATTCCGGCCTCCCCCCTTCGCCCCTTTTCCCCCTTCTCCCCCCCGTCCCAGCGCCTCCCGCTCCCCGCTCACCCGAGAGCTCCGCGCCCGCAGCCGGGGGGGCTCCCAGCACCACCAGTGCCACCAGCAGGGCCCCAGCTGCCGCCCCTCGCCCCATGGCCGGGGCCGGGCAGGGAGCAGCAGCCCCAAAGCAGCCGCGCTGCGCTGGGAGCGCCAGTCCGGAGCAGGGCGGGCTCGGCAGCGCCGCGCGCTCTCATTGGCTGCCGCCGCTTCTGGGCGGCGATCGGCCACGGGCTCTGCCCGGCAACCGATGAGGCAATCCAACGCCCCGAGCTCTCATTGGCTGTGCCGCCTTCTGCTTGCGCTGCCATTGGCTGAGGCCTTTCCGGGGCGCTGCAGCCCCGGGCTGGGGGTTTTTTGGGCAGGGGGAACCTTGGGGCGCTGGGCAGGTGGGGGCGGGGATGGAGAGGCGCGGGCTGTGCTGGACCAGCCAATGAGAGCCGCTCATTTCACATTTAACTCCATTTTTTGGTTTACTGAGCTCGTTCAGGATTTTCTGTTCAGAACCCTTGGTCCCGCTGTCCTGGTTTGAAAAGGAAGTGAGTTCTTTGGCATG
The DNA here is from genome assembly GCF_028551555.1 of Melozone crissalis. Taxonomy (NCBI): domain Eukaryota; kingdom Metazoa; phylum Chordata; class Aves; order Passeriformes; family Passerellidae; genus Melozone; species Melozone crissalis. Next base: position 4,918,007 of record NW_026535844.1, read on the forward strand.
CTGTGGTCAAACCAATCAGTGCTCAGATTTGAATACTGTCACCTAGTGTGGCCCCTGAGGACATGGATTCACCTCTGAGCACACAGGAGGTTAAAAGCAGAGAACTCCCAGTCGAAGCTCTCTTGGTTCCGGTGGGTGAAAGGTTCAGAGCTGCCCTGCCCGGCTGCGGGCTGGGTGCGGGAGGGGAAGCCATGAGGCCGGGTGAAGGGAGCCGGGCCTTGGACAGAGAAGGGAGGTGAAGGCCCCTGCAGGATGGAAGGGTGGAGGAGCACTGAGAGGCATCGGGAAGCGCCCCCAGAGAGAGAGGGAGAGCCGGTGTGTGTGCCTGTGCCACCTTGAAATTTGCTACCTTGTGCTGGCAGCACAGCCGAGAAGGAGAAGGGGTGCAGAGAGAAGGTGCCCGGCAGGGCCAGCGTGGGAGTTCTGGGCAGGCAGAGCCTGAGATTTTAACCTTTTTCTTGGATGATGGAAACCTTACAAATGCTGATCCTCCTGGAGCTGAATGAGAAGAGAGATAGGGATGAAATAGGAGAAAATGGGCAAGTGTGATGAAAGTCCGTGCAAGTGAAAGATGTCAGAAGAAGTTGAAAAGAATCCTAGGTGGGAGGAGATGATGGAGTGGCCTTTGGCCGGACTTTTCTTGTGCAGCCATGGACAGAACCATTTTTCCTGTGGCACAGAGACTACATTTAGGGGGAGGCAATGGCTCGGAGCCAAGAGAGTGCAGTGATGTGATGTGAAAGAGTGGCATGAACAGAGATGGATGAGGAGGGTGGTGGTGCCCTCTGCCTTCAGTGAGGAAGAAGATCTTTGTTCTTGAGACCCCTCGGCCCCAGGGGGTGAATTTGGGAGGGAGAGGTGTCCCAAAAGTGAGAGAGACTGTGCTCATTTTTGGAACTGGGCAAAGCATCCTTAAAAGGGGAACCCCAGAAGCAGCTCTGGTCCATGTGCAGTGCTGAGAGCACTGGGCATGGAAGGAAGATGTCACCATGGGAAATGATCTCCGGGCGGTGCCACGTGTGACACGGAAACACAAGAGGTTTCAACTGTGTTTCCTGGGGAAGCCTGTGGCACAAGAGGGACTCCTCTCTCCTTGATGAACTGAGAGTTGATTATCTGAGGGGTGGTGATGGACTGACAGTTGGTGACCTGAGGGGTGGCAACTGAATTGTGAGTCCAAGGTTTTGCCTTACTGTGATGTATTGGGAATTTGGTTGGGAGGAGGAGGAATGTTTGGAAGGTTTTCATTGTTTCTGTTTCTTTTACATATTGTAAGTTAATAAAGTTTTTTTCTTTGTATTCCGAAGCTGGAGCCTTCTTTGCTCTATTCCTGGTCACATCTCACAGTAGACACCAGGGAGAATGTATTTTCATGGGGGCAGTGGCATTGTGCCAGCATCAAACCGTGACACCAGGGAAAATGGCTGCTCGTGCCAGTCCATCCCCTTGCCCAGAAGGCACCCGCTTGTGTTTGGACATGAGCTGCTGGCCACAGCCAGACAGGCAGCACCCGCAGCATTGGCCATCAGATGCTGGGCTGATGTTTTCATCCAGAGAGCAAGAAAACCAGCCAGAAGCACACAAGGCAACTTGACAGCGTCTCTGTAAGAATGTCATTGTCCTGTGAAAGTCAATAGTGGATGGTGGTTTTGTGCTGCAGATAATCACTTTTAAGCAAAAATCATTCCAGAAAGGGACAACAGCTTCTGCCTTCAGATGGATACCAAGTGTCTGGGTTTGGAAAGACAGGAGTCTGCCAAGGAAGGCAGGAGCCTCCCCTGAAATGGACAATGTAAACCCTCCCCACCCTTCCTGATTACTATAATTTTTTAATTAAGAGGCTCTTAGGAAAAAATATGGGAGCAGGAAATAACAGTTCTTTAATAGGAAAAAGAAAAAAAAAAGAATAAAATAAACAATGATGTATGCTGGAATTCATGAAGTTAGAGGGTTTTAAGGAAATGGTTAAAAAGAGTAGGCCTCAGACAGAAGCTTTGTTAGCATTGCAAATACAGCAAAAAGTTTTCTAAGCAGTAGAGCATACGTGACAAATAACAATAGACCTCTGTAGAACTGGCTTATGGATTGCAAGAAGGTTATTTAATGTATATCTTTAGAAGGTTAGTGTGAATAGATCTCTGTTCTTTGTCTCGGATGAACAAGTCTTTGTCTTACCTACCATTACGTGTGGTTCATATGATTGGATAGATTTCTTGTCAATATGTGTTGCTCTAGGTGTGATTGGTTGAAATCTAGGCTGAGATGGTTTTATGCTATGCTGTAATGCCACACCTCTTTGGCATTTCCTGTGGATCAGCGAGCTGTTAACATCCTGTCTCCATTGTCTAACAATGTGCTGAGACTGATGTGTTGAATAAAAAGCTCATGTCACTGGTCCGGATGTCCCATTCCGTTCGTGATTGTATATAGTCTTGCCGGTGGCAGAATGGATCTCCTCGTTGTGCGTGGCAAGTGGTGCCCCGTGTAAGGACCGTAGTTTAGGGGAAAAAAAGAAAATTGTGGAAATCCGGGCCGCTGGAAACCCAAGTTAATCAGGAGGACATTATCATCCCTCTCGCCGTAGCCGACGTGTTTGTAAGTAAGTTTTCTCGAGGGGGTGCTTGGGTAACAAAAATGGGAACAAACATCAAAAATAGAGTGGGATGCATTTCACCAATTAGAGACAATGTTACAAGAGAAAGGTTGTTCTGAGATTTCAAAAACCGAGCTTAAAAATTTAGTCATCTGGGTTAAAGCGAATACTCAAGATTTAAATTTACAGTCTGCTTTTACTTTTCATTTTTGGTATCAGATAAACTGGAGAATCTATAATTTGGTCTCTCTCAAAAAAGATGAAAGCCTGAAAGCACTTCTAGGGCTTTGATGGAGTATTTTAAACAAACTGATACTAATAAGGTCAACTCTGATTCACAAAGCAAAGTTGCTGGTTCTGACTCTTTAAATCCAAGTAAAACGGAGTCTGTGTGTGTATCGGAGAATGTATCAAATGTGTCTTCAGACTCTGGGAACAGTGTTGCGTCTTCTGGTTCTCTCAGGCTTCATAATGTCCCTGCAGCCAAAAAAAGTCTTTCGTCTCTCCCTCTGGGAAAAAATGAAAACTGTTCGGACTTTTCGCAGTGTTCTGTGAATGTGAAAATATGTGAAACTTGTATGGGGGAGGGGGTAAAATGTGTAGAAAAGGGAAATGAAAAGAGGTTCTGTGATAAAGAGACTGTGCTTTCTAGAATTGTTCATGCAGGGACAGTGAAAACTGATTTAGACTCTGCTCCCTCTGGGGGGGGGGGGCTGGAGGACCTGCAGGGGTCGCTCCCACTCGGGAAATTGTGGCTCCGGGTTCAATTCAAACGTGTCGGGTGCATGGGGACTTGGGGAGTTCTTTTTTGGTAAAGCAAAGACCTGGATTTTCCGCTGTTTGTCAATCTATGAATTCAGAGAAAGAAAAGTTAGCTTTGAGCAAAAGGATGGAGTCCCATGGAAGGATTGGAAGTGATAGCCAGGAATTGATTCAAGTTAGAGGGAGAAAAGAGGTGGATGAAAAGGCAGAACAGTTTCAAAAGTCCTCTGGAAAAACACAGGTTGAATTTTTAAAATCCCATTATTTCCTTCCTTGTATTTTAGAGCAAAGAGATGTAAGTTTAAATCCTTGGTTTGATGTTGGCAGCCCTCCAGCTGAGTTTTCCTTGGCAGGGAGACACTGTGAAACATGCAGTAATACTTTTAATGTAACAAATTCAAGGTTGAAGGCCAATGTTGGATGCGTTCCTGAATCAGAGGAACACGCCTCTGTCCTGGCCCCTTTGGGCAGGGCTTCGGAGGAGGCGTGTTGTCTGATGGAGCCCACCCCTGTCTTTCACGGCCAGGCTCCAAGGGGGGCGTGTTGTTGTTTGGAGGTTTCTGCCATGAATTTGGAGGTGTGTCCTCATGTTCATATTGGCAGGATTCCCGGGCTTGGCCAGGCTCCCGGGCTTGGCCAGGTTCCCGGACCTGGCCAAATTCCCGGACCTGGAAGGGTTCCCGGAGCTGGCAGAGCTCCCGGAATTGGCAGAGTTCCCGGACAAGAGTACAATGTCCCTGCCAAGAATTTGGACATTGGCAGAATGCCTGGATAGCACTGGTAGTTAGACTCTGACAAAAGGCCTCACTGCTTTGTCTGTTGTAAACCTGGTCATGTAAAAAAAAAAGATTGTCATGTGTAAAGATTCCAACCAAAATGACTTTCTACCTGTCATAAGTTATGATTGTCATGATATATACGATCTGTTAATGTCTTGTTGTACAAGTTTTGTCCTCAGTTCACAGAAATTTTCAGGATTCAAGATTCTACACTACATGAATTATTTGTTCATCACAGCTTCAACTCAGACAGAGATGCAGCAAACCTGTAATAGTGTTGAGACTGAAATCCAAAATTCTGGACTTGACATTTAAGATTCAAGGTTGAGACATCAACTCTTCAAAGAAGACAACCTCATCACTGGATTCTGATGGTGGTTCAAGTTTTTCAGCTTTTCCTTCAACCTTTTAATTTAATCACAGATTCTGCTTATGTTGCTAATGTAGTTAAGAGAATAGAAGGTTCAATTTTAAAGGATGTTAGCAATGAAATTTTACATCGTTGGCTTTCATGTCTTTTTACAACTTTGCAATATAGAACTAATCCATATTTTGTTTCTCACATTAGGGTTCACTCTTCGCTTCTTGGATTTTTAGTGGAAGGAAATGCGAGAGCAGACAAACTGACAATGGTTATTTCTAACACTTTGCCAAACATTTTTGAACAAGCAAAATTGAGTCATGCTTTCTTTCACCAAAATGCACAAGCACTCATGCGAATGTTTCAAATCTCTAAAAGTCAAGCTAAAGCTATCATCAATACTTGCCCTGACTGTCAGCTTGTGCAACCTCCTGCTTCTACAGGAGCAGTCAACCCCCGAGGCTTGCAAAGCCTGCAGTTGTGGCAAACAGACATCACTAAATACCCTTCCTTTGGTAAATTTTAAAATATTCATGTTTCCGTGGACACGTTCTCTGGTGCAATTTTTGCTTCCCTTCACACAGGTGAAACCAGCAATCATGCCTGTCATCATTTCCTGCAAGCTTTTGCTTCATTGAGTGTATCCCAAGAAGTAAAAACTGACAACAGTCCCGCATATACATATCTCAAAAATTGGCCACATTTTTAAATGAATGGGGTGTTCGGCACATCTTTGGTATTCCCCACTCTCCCACAAGCCAAGCAATTATTGAAAGGGCACATCAAACCCTAAAATGCATTTTAGATCAACAGAGAGGGGGAATGGAGATCACTCCACAGATGAGACTGAACAAGGCTCTGTATGTTTTTAATTTTCTAAACAGTTCAAGTACAGAACCTGATCCACCAATCTTTAGACACTTTTCAAATAACACACAGGCAAAACTGAAAGAAAATCCTCCTGTTCTAATTAGAAACCCTGAATCTGGACAGATGGAAGGTCCGTTTTGATTAATAACATGGGGCACAGGGTATGCTAATGTCTCCACAGGTGCTGGAATTAAGTGGGTCCCTGCCAAAAGCGTCAAACCATATCACACCTCAGAACCTGTTGACGAGCCCAGAACTGAGGAAGCAAGTACGCAGACGTGAGCCAAATTGAAGGATCCCGGGTCTCGCCTGACGCTCCTTGTGCCTGATGTTCTTTGTGCATCGGTGGAACCTACGAACTCTGATTTTGTGTTAATGTTAATTATGAGTATGCCAATTGTATGTTGAATGTTTGTTTAACAGAGCTAATTTTTGGCAAAAATTTAGGTTATTGTTTTTGTGGAGAAAGAATTCTGCCAAAACTTAGCTCATGAAAAAGATGGAGAAAATTCAAGTTGTATGTTTGTATTGGTGGATTTTAATTGTTTTTTGTCATGCAGATTTGCCTGTGCAACAACCGAAAACAAATGTTTGGGTGACCTTAGCCAAGGCTGCTGGCTCGGATACTATATGTTTGTCTAACTTGGAACCAGAAAAGCCTTTTTCAACCTGTCTGGTTGGTGTGCCAGTGAAAGAGTTACCTTTGGTCAAAAAACAATCCAATGGTAGGCCAGGTGGAATTGACAATGGAAACAATCCACCATTGAATTGGAACATTTGGTCCAAAAAACCTCTCAGGGCAGCATCTGAACCTCAAGAATTAGAAATCCTTGGTTCTTTGACCATGGATTTTTGTTTTACTTTCATGACTTGTGCCTGGTGAAAAGGTGAACCCCCAAAGTTCAATGTTACCCCTCATTATTTTGCATATAAGAATTTGAGGTTTTGGTGTAATGTTTCAAACAGTTGGGATGTGCTTCCTGAGACTGATCAATAGCCATGGCAATTGCCAAAAGGGTATTGGTTCATTTGCGGAGACAGAGCTTGGCAAGGCATTCCAGCTCACCTTGAAGGTGGCCCTTGTAGCATTGGTATGCTCACCATAATTGCCCCCACTGCCAAAGCAGTGATGAAAAAGAAACAAAGGAGAACGAGAGCTGTCCCTCATTATGGGGAGAACTGTCAGAGTGATTTTATGCCTTGGAATGCTGCCAGAAGGGTTTCAGCAGGTATATTTTTACCCCATTTGGCTTCAGCAGTGCCATTGAAACAATTAGATCGAGTTGGATGCTGGCTGAGCAAACAAGCTAATGCCACATCCTCTGCAATCAGTGATATGTAAACCAATGTTGATAGTGTTAGACATGCTACTCTTCAAAACAGAGCAGCCATTGATTTTCTTTTACTGGCACAAGGGCATGGTTGTGAGCAATTTGAAGGACTGTGTTGTATGAATTTGTCTGATCATTCTGAATCCATTCACAAAAGCATACAAAAATTAAAGGATCTGACAGCTCAAATTAAAGAAGATGGAGGTTCCTGGCTGGATGATTTGTTTCAAAAATGGAGCTTTGCACCTTGGCTAAGGCAACTTTGCAAGATACGTCTTTATGTATTAGGTGTTCTGGTATTGATACTGATAGTGATACCCGTGTATCACTATCAGTGTATACGTTGTTGTATACGGCGAATGATGAACAAAACGGTCCGAGAAGTTTTTGTCATACAAGCAGGAGAATTAGGAATTAGAAGCACAGAGAGCGTTCGAAATCTCACAAAGGGAGTAGACGAAGGTATAGACATGGATGAAGGTTTTGAATTAAGACCCTGGAATCGACTAGAGTTTTTTGAACAATGACTTGTGACTATTGTCAAACGTGATTCGTATCTCTTTCAAGGACTGGGCCTCCACAGCGTTCAGTTGTTGTGCTGTAATATACCAGTGCTTAGGTTCAGTGCGAATAGGTCTCCAGCAGATAATAAGCAGAAATTTTACAATAGGGCTATGAAACGCAAGTAGTAGGTGACAAGAAAATGAAAGTTTCTGAGTCAACAGAGAGCGGGAATTGCTGGAATTCATAAAGTTAGAGGGTTTTAAGGAAATGGTTAAAAAGAGTAGGCCTCAGACAGAAGCTTTGTTAGCATTGCAAATACAGCAAAAAGTTCTCTAAGCAGTAGAGCATACGTGACAAATAACAATAGACCTCTGTAGAACTGGCTTATGGATTGCAAGAAGGTTATTTAATGTATATCTTTAGAAGGTTAGTGTGAATAGATCTCTGTTCTTTGTCTCGGATGAACAAGTCTTTGTTTTACCTACCATTACGTGTGGTTCATATGATTGGATAGAATTCTTGTCAATATGTGTTGCTCTAGGTGTGATTGGCTGAAATCTAGGCTGAGATGGTTTTATGCTATGCTGTAATGCCACACCTCCTTGGCATTTCCTGTGGATCAGCGAGCTGTTAACATCCTGTCTCCATTGTCTAACAATGTGCTGAGACTGATGTGTTGAATAAAAAGCTCATGTCACTGGTCTGGATGTCCCGTTCCGTTCGTGATTATATACAGTCGTGCCGGTGGCAGAATGGATCTCCTCGTTGTGCGTGGCACAGTACACTAGAACAACACTGACACAGTCAGAAGCCAACCTGACACCCTGTGGGTCAGGGTGTTGGTGGCAGTGCAATTGGAAATGTGGCTGCAGTCCTCCTGGAGGGTCAGGTGTGGTTCTGTTGGAGCAAGGGGGTCCTGCGGAGAAGGATGTATTCTTCCTCTGAAGATTCAGTGGAAGAAGAGGCAGCTGCTGTTCTTCTGGGGAATCCAGCCGAGAAAGGCATGCTAGTGTCTCAAAAACTCCTGGATTATATCTGGGTAGGAATGCTTGGCTCTTCCCTCTAGGTGGAGCATCTCACAATGGGATTTAGAGTTCTTATCAGTCACGCAGTGACACTCAGTAGTTTGTTATCAGCAGATGTCCCCTCTCAAGGGAGGTGTGAATGTGGTCACTCAAAGAGAGAGATAAGACAAACTGCCCACTTGACAAAGGTAATTTGCCATACAGATGGTAATTGAAAACATCTTGCATTCCAATCTTCAACAGCAGGATATTTTTTAAAGAAAGGAATGAGGTATTCACACCAGAAAGCAGCCACAGGACAGATAAATCTTTCAGAAAAAAGAATTTATTGCTCCATTATCAGAAAAAACTAACTTTTTTCCCCCTTGCTCAGCTCTAAAGACTCCATTAGCATTCAAAGGAAGAAGTTGACACTGGCCAGACAGAATCCTTTGTTTGAATAGAATTTATGCATCATGCATGAGATGTATGAATATGCAATTGGCTATTGCTTTTAAGGGTTAACCACTTTACATGTGTGTCCGTGTTTGGGCTTATTTAGCCCAGAAAAAGGTACCTGGAGCATCAGTAACTCTTTGTTCTTATTACCTTGTATCGTCCTAAATCTCAGTTATTCAAATTTTTATTACTCTAATTATATTACTATTTTTATAACCATTTCATTACTATTAAACTTTTAAAATTCAAAAACCAAGCGACTGGCATTTTTCACAAGTACACCTTTCAGCTGAAGCAAGTGAATGGACTATAGTCAAAAGAAACAATAAAGACTTGAAATTGGTCCTTGCGAGAGTCCATCCGAATTATCCCTCATCTGCCTCATGATCTTCATTTGGGGACCGATAAAGAGAAGACCCCCCCCGCTCTGAAAATCTTTGGCTTTGTAGGAGAAAGTTACACAAGCCAATGGCCCCGAGACATGAGAGCACAGTGCTAAGCCATTGTTTTCACAGGTGGTGTTTGCTGTGTGCTACACTGAGCCCAACGAGAAGAAGAAGGGAGCACCGTGCCCTTTTTGCAACAACAGCCTTGGAAGCTGTCCCACCTCTTGGCCTGGCTGGACTTCTCCTGAGTTTCAGGTGGTCTCCCAGAGAAGACCCTCACCTGTTTTACAACCACCGTGACAGACAGACTGAGATGTGAGGAGCCTCTCCATCAAGGACTGAGACATGGAACCCTCATGTGAAAAGGCCCCTCTGCTCCTTCCAAGGACTGGGACTGAAACCCCCAGCCCGGGGCAGGTGTGTGGGGGAGGCAAGCTGACCAAAGCGAGATGTTTGCCTGCAGGTTGTGACCGCTGGACCAAGAAGACAATGGCTCTCGTTTACTGCTGAGAGCATGGACTACCTGTTACATCTATTCCTTTTTGTATCTGTATCGCCCCCTCGCAATTTCCAATAGAGTTATCATAATAAAAACGTCTGAGTTAATGAGAGACCTCGAGATCTCTCCGACGTAACAGGTGGATCCTCAACTGGACTGGACCAAAGGACTTTGTCTCTACGTTTGGTAGCTCTATCCCCCTCTTTCTCTCTCTCTCTCTCTCTTTTGTCTCTGTCTCTTCCGCTATCTTTTTCTCTCCCTTAATCCCTCTATCGCATTTTGCTGTGGTCACTCAATAAAGGTGCATTTGTTTCGATTATCATTGCAAACCCCACTGTACTGTGTCGGTTCTTTCTGCACCCTGAGATCAAATCCAGGAACCATCACAAAACCCTCCGTGACAATGGATCGTGACACCCCCCGAGGACCCCTCCCCAAATTGCCCCCCAAAGCACCCCCAGCACCCTCAGACCCCGCTAAAACCCCCTCAAGTTCCCCCCACACCCTCTCCAAATCCCCCCCCAAACCTCCTCAAGACCCCTCCCCAAATTCCCCTCACGACCCCTCCAGGACCCCTCACCTGTCCCTGCGCCTCCTCAGCAGCTCCCGGAGCCCCCCGTCCTCTCCGAGCGCCTCCCCCGCTCTCTCCAGCGCCTCCCGCAGGACCCGCCCGAGCCCGGGGCGGCTCCCGGGGGTCCCTGAGGGGGTCCCAGCGGCGGGGGGGGGAGGGGGCGCCCGCTCCATGCCCGGCCCCGGGGTGAGTGGGTGCTGCTTCCAGCTCGGCTCTGATTGGCTGGAGCGGCATGGGCAGGGCGGGAGTTGCTGAGGGGAGTTGGCCGGTGATTGGTTGCTTTCGTAGAGGGCGCGGTGATTGACAGAAGATGGGCGGGGGAGGCAGGCTTTGCCGAGGGGAGGCGTGTGGTGATTGGTGTGATAGAGGCAAAGAAGGTGGGAGTTGCACAGGGGAGACAGCCAGTGATTGGTTGGTTCAGCTCAAGAGAGGTGGGAGTAGCTGAGGGGAGGTGTGCAGTGATTGGTTGGTTTGGGGCGGGGTGTGCTGTGATTCATTAATTTGGGAGATGAAGCGTGGTGATTGGATTGTTTGGAGCGGGGCACGTCGCTATTGGCTGGGAAATGCCCAGCATTTTTTAGGGAACACACCCCATTTTTTGGGGAAAAACTCTTGGATTTTTAAGGAAAAATTCCCGTTTTTTGCAGCAGACACATTCCCAGATTTTTTTAACCCACGTGACCCCAAATAACCCAAATAACCCCAAAATACTCGAAATAAACCCCAAAGAACCCCAAAAAACCCGAAACAAATCAAGATAATCCTAAAAAAAACCAAAAAAGGCAACCTAAACCCAAAAATCCCCAAATCATTTCAAGTACACCTAAAAAAATCCCATATACACCAACATAAACCCCAAGAACACCAAATGATTCCAAATAAACCCACATAAACCCAAATAATCCCAAACAAACACAAATACTTCTAAATACACCCAAATAATTCCAAATAACCCCAAATACAGAGGAATAAACCAAGTAAACACCAAGATAAACCCTAAATAGTCCATAAGTAACCCCAAATAAACCCAAATAAAGCCCAGTTCCTCCCGTCTTTACCCCAAAACAGATCCAGACCAATCACAACGCGCGGCACTGATGACGATCCACTTGCTGGGCACAAACTCAGAGCACTGGCCCCGCTCAGCGATTTTCAGCCAATCAGCGCCCGGCCTGACTCTGACTCATCAGTTGCTGGGCACAGACCAAGGCCTCTCACTGCGGTAAATACTCAGAGACCGGGCGGGGTAATTTCCAGCCAATCAGAGCGTGTCTCGCTGACGATTCATCAGTTGCGAGGAGCAGAATTTGGGGAGGGGGGAAGGTGACCCTGGGGATGGGCTGGGGACCCCAAATTAATCCAAAACGGGGTCGGGACCCCAAATCGGAAAAGGAGGGGCCTGAAGCCCCTAAAACCAAACAATGGGGAGGGGATTGGGGGAACGATCGGAAAGGGGAGAGTGGGGAAAAGAGGCGGGTGGGAGACCAAAATTGAGCTGGGAGGGAGATGGGACCCCCAAATTGAGGTGGGAGGGGAATGGGATCCCAAAACTGAGCTGGGAGGTGGATGGGACACCCCAAATTGACCTGGGAGGGAGGTGGGACCCCCAAACAGGATGAAGCCAATTTTATTCCTAGAATATGTAAAGTACTTTATGGATATGCAAAAAGTCTAGGAATATGCAACAGGCTGATGTAATGGGAGACAAGGACCATTGGGCAAAGGTTGTTATGGCCACCAAGGCCCCCAGTTATTTTTGGGGACACTCCTTAATTAATCTGGTTTTAATTACATCAGCCTGTTGCATATTCATAGACCCTCACACATATCCATAAAGTAATTTACATATTTTAGGAACTATTTTACATGGCCCATCCTTGGCGGTGTCTCCCCATTTCAGGAGCCTCCACTGAAATGGAAAATGTAAACCCCCTCCCTTTGATGATGATGATGATTATTAGTAGCAGTAATAATAATAACAATAAACAACTATAAAAATAATAATTTTGAAATTGAGGAGCTCTCAGGCAAAGATGTGGGAGTAGAAATAACAGTTCTTTATTAGGAAAAATTAAAAATACAAATGCAGTAGCACAAACAAAAACAACAGTGACAGAGTGTCATGGTTTGACACTGGCATAATGCCAGTGCCCCCATGAAAATACCCTCTCCCTGGTTTCTACTGTGAGATGTGACCAGGAATAAGCAAAGCAGGCTCCCACTTAGAAATAAAGAAGAATTTAACAACTAAACTACAAGGGAAAAAAAAAAAGAAACACACAAGGAAAATGAAAATTTCACAAATACATCTCCCCCTCCTCCCCACCAACTCTCCAATACAATACAATACATTCCCCAAATCACCAACTCTCAGTCCGGCACCACCCTTCAAACAATCAATCTTCAGCTCATCAAGAGGAGAGGAGTCCTTCTTGTGCCATGGTGACCTCTTCCTTTCATGTCCAGTGCTCTCACCACTGAAGACGGACCAGAGCTGCTTCCAGGGTCATCTTTTAAGGATGCCTTTTCCCATTCCAAAAAGGGCACAGTCTCTCCTTCGGGACACCTGCCCCTCCCAAATTATTCCCCCTGGGGCCGAGGGCCACCAACACTGAACCCTCTTGGTTCCAGGGCATTGTCCCCCCTGGATACAGTCTCTATATCACAAGGAAACATGGTTCTGTCCACGGCTATACAAAAAGAGTCTAGCAAAGCAGCCACTCCATCATCTCTTCCACCCGAGTTCTTCTCTATTCTTTTCATATGTCTCCCTTGCTCAGACCTTCAACACTTGCTCAGTTCCCTCTTCATCTTCCACTCCATCTCTCCTCCAAGAAAGGTCAATGCTCTGCAATGTTTTCATTGTCCACAAAGGGGTTAAAAGCTCCTGCAAGCAGCCAGACACTCGGGCAGGCTGTGCTGGCAACACGTGATATCAAATTTCAAGATAACAGTCCCTGGCACGGCTCTACAACAGCTCTCTCTCTCTCTCTCTCTCTTCGTCTCTCGGGGCGGGGGGGGGGGGGGGGGGGGGGGGGGGGGGGCGGGCAGGACATACCTCTCAGTACTTCTTCCATTCTTCCACCGTTGGGCTGCGCCTACCTCCCATCTCTGTCCCAGGCCCGGCCACCTCACGGCCACGTGGCTTCCCCTCCCCCTGCCACTGAGAGATCCAAACCCTTTTCCCACCGGAAATCCAAAGAAAGCCGCCCAGGGGAGAGCTCTGCTTTAAACCCTTGTGTTCTCAGAGGGGGATCTAATGTCCCAGGGGCCAACCCAGGTGCCAATATTAAAATCTGAGCACCCATTGGTTTGACCACAACATCCTAGAAAACCTATTTCCCGTCAAATCACCACACAGAGTCAGAATACTCTGGGAATCCATGAAAAAGGTTGATCCTCTTGGAATCCAGTGGGAAAAGATTTATCCTCTAGGAATCCAGTGGGAAACGGTTGATCATCTGGGAATCCATTGGAAAAAAAGGTTGATCCATTGGGAATCCAGTGGGAAAAGCTTGATCCTCTAGGAATCCAGTAAAGAATGAGGCTGATCCTTTGGAATCCAGTGAGAAAACGACTGATCCTCTGGGAATACAGTGGGAAAATATTTATCGTCTGGAAATACACTGGAAAAAAGGTTGATTCTTTGGGAATCCAGTGGGAAAAGCTGAAATTTTAAGAATCCACTGGGAAAGGGCTGATTCTTTGGGAATCCAGTGGGAGAAGATTTATCCTCTGGGAATCCAGTGGGAAAAGCTGAAATTTTGGGAATCAAGTGGGAAAAGGGCTGATCCTTTGGGAATCCATTCCTTACCCCCCAAAGACAAGGCAAAGGCAGGGCCGTGGAGTTTTTATAGGGTATCCCAAGGGTGGAGTTGGGGTTTGGGTCAGGGGAGGAGTTCTTAGCAACACAAGAAGGGTGAGATCAAATTCCTGCCTCTTAGGAACAGCAGAACTCCACACACAACGTGTCCCCAAATTCTAAATACCATCTAAAACAACTGAGAAATTATGGAACGTCAGATACATTTGATCAATTTCCTTCATTTAACCCAGTTTTGGGTGTTTTTAAAGGATGAAGGTGAGGTAGAGGAAAATTAAGGCCAAACCAAAAGGAGAAGCAGCCAGGTGTGTTCCCAACATGGATCACAGGGAATGTGAGTGACCAGGGCTGTGCCCAAAGTGCCTCCTCCAGTGGGGGATGGAGCTGGAGCAGCGCACGAAGCTCTGCCCGCACTCGGGGCACTCACAGGGCTTCCCTTAGTGGTGCCTCCGCTGGTGTTTGGTCAAGTCAGAGCTGCTGGAGAAGCTCTTCCCACACTGGGGACACTCGTAGGGCCTCTCCCCAGTGTGGATGTGCCGATGGGTGACGAGGTGGGAGTTGTTCTTGAATCCCTTCCCGCAGTCAGGGCATTGGAAGGGCCTCTCCTCTCTGTGAATCCGATAGTGCTGGAGGAGATGGGTGCTGGTCTTAAACCTCTTCCCGCACTTGGAACACTCGTAGGGCCTCTCCCCAGTGTGGGTGCGCCGGTGGGTGACGAGTTTGGAGTTCTCTTTGAATCCCTTTCCGCAGTCGGGGCATTGGAAGGGCCTCTCCTCTGTGTGACTCAGATAGTGCCGGAGGAGACGGGAGCTGGTCTTAAACCTCTTCCCACACTTGGAACACTCATAGGGTCTCTCCCAAGTGGGGGTCATCTGGTGCTTCATCAGGCTGGAGTTCTCTCCGAAGCACATCTCACACTCGGAACACTTGTACAGCCTTTCTCCAGTGTGGGTCCTCTGGTGCGTGATCAGGTGGGAGCTCTGGCTGAAGCTGTTCCCACACTCCCCACACTCGTAGGGCTTCTCCCCAGTGTGGATCCTCTGGTGCACAATCAGGCCGGAGCTCAACCTGAAGCTGTTCCCACACTCCCCACACTCGTAGGGCCTCTCCCCAGTGTGGGTCCTCTGGTGCGTGATCAAGTTGGAGCTCTCTCTGAAGCTCTTCCCACACTCCCCACACTCGTACGGCTTCTCTCCAGTGTGGGTCCTCTGATGTATGATCAAGTGGTAGCTCCGGTTGAAGCTCTTCCCACACTCCCCACACTCCTAGGGCCGTTCCCCAGTGTGGATCCTCTGGTGCACAAGCAGGTTGGAGTTCCACCTGAAGCTCTTCCCACACTCCACGCACATGTGGGGCTTCTCCCCATCATGGAGTTGCTCATGGAGCACCAGCTCCCAGCTCTGGCTCCGTCTCCGGCCGCCTTCCCGGCCCAGGCTGCCTCTTTCCCCTTCAGATCCCCGCCGGCTGCGTTTGCAGCCCCTCTTTGTGCGGTATCTCCGGGGCTTTTCCTCCCCGTGGGCTTCCTGCGCCGTGGAGCCGCTCAAAACGGCCTCTTCCACCAGGTTCTGCCGCGGGCATTTGTCCTCCCTGCTCTCCATGCTCAGCTCCTGCTCTGGGGGAGGAAGGACAAGGACAGGATGGGATTTGCCTCCGTGCCACAGGCAAGGCCAAGGAGATCCCCCCAGGGCTGAGCTGCAGCCAGGGGCCATGCTGGGCTGGGAGATGGAGCAGCACAGAGGAAAAAGGGGCACTGACTTCCTCCTCACCTGCCTCAGTGTCCCGGGGCATCTTCCTCTTCCTTGCAGCCTCCCAGGGGTTGGCAATGGGAAATCCTGGTTCGGGGAAAACAAGGGATGAGAACGTTTGCAGGAGCATTGGGGGGTAGGACGGTCACGACGGACGGAGACGAGAGAGCTCTGCAGCCAGGACATGGAACTTGCGGTTTATTGCAAAGGGCCTGGGTGCAGGGCCCTGCTTGGAGCTGCCAGGCACAGCTCGGAGCAGGCCTGAGAGAAGAGAGGGGTAGAGAGGGAGAGAGGGTAAGAGAGTAAGAGGGGAAGAGCGTAAGAGAGTAAGGGTCCCATTACAATACAATAAATCTTCTTCTGTGTTGAATATTCTATTTCTCACTAACCAATCTGGTACAAGATAGAAATCCTAGAGCATTTACATACAGCCTATAAGAATCATTACATTACCATACTGTGTTAAATTTTAAACCCTAAAAACTCCTCTTTGGACCCCTTCTGCCAAGTTAGGAGGGTCTGCCCTGACCCTTGGACCTGTCTGCAAGCAGAGGGAATTGTTTCATTAAAAGGGGATTACCTTCAGCTGGCCACACCATTGTTTTCCAGTTGTTCACGAATTGAGGGATCTCTTTCATTTCAATCTTCCTTATACTTTCTATATTCTCAAAATCTTTTCCAGACAATCATATTTATAAGGCTTTCCTGTTTCATCTTCCCCAACACACATTGACTTTGAAGGTCCCTCTGCCTGAGTCCATCTCTACAAATCACCAGCCATCTGGGCTCAAGATCCATCTCCCAAACACCAAGATCACCTCCCAAACACCAAGATTCAGCCCTGAAAAAGCCTCCCAGGAGTTCCCCGTCCCTGGTTCCTCCCCTCTGCTGTTCGGGGGTTCCCCCCTGTCCCAGTTGCTGGGGTCACGCTTGGATTGGGGATCTCCCTACTCCTCGGTGCCCACCCTGCCCAGGCTGCTGGCAGTCCCAGCAATGCCAAAAGCTCCCCCCGCTTCGCTCTCCCCATTTCGGGATGCCAGGGATTTTTGGGCTCCCGGGCTCCCTTCTCCCCTCATTCTCGGCTCTGGGCTGCAGCGGCTCCAAGGAGTCCCCCCTGCCCCTCTCCAGGCTCTTGAGGCTCCCGCCAATGGCGGCGCTGCCCCCTCTCTGGGCTCCCCACTTTGGGCTCCTGGGGGACACAGGGCTCTGCTCCTCCAGGCTGCCTCTGCCGGCAGCCGCCAACGCCACCCCCCGATGTCCCCCCAAGGGGCCTTTTCCGCTCAGCCTTGGACTTCTTCATTCTCCAAACATCGCCCAAAAAACCCAACCCAGGAACCCTCCCAGGATGTCTGGGCCAAGCTCCCCCTCCCCGCTCACCGGCGCAATTGGGGGATGATGATCCCTCAGGTGGGCGCTGCGAATTCAGGCAGGGATCGATGGCGTGGTTCCCTCAGCTCAGCCTTGATCCGCCTTTTTCTCTTGTGGGGGCCTGAATATATGTATTGTTATAACAGCAATAAGAATACAACAACTGGAATGTAGTGAGAGTCCTATGTATATTGGATAAGTGGGTCCTAGCTATTCTAAATGAGTCACAGCTGCAAAGTCCTTAGTTGGGCAGCAGCTGTGGCTGGTAAAGATAGCTGGGATAAAAGGGATGGGTCGAGAGCCCAGGAGGAGCCCCTGTGAAACCATGAGGAACTGCACTACAGAGAACAGAGAATAGCTATGTGGCAGAGAACCAGCAAGAAGGTATGGACTCTTTAACAATATAATAACAATAAGATAACAACAGTCTCTCCTCTCCCTCTTCATCCCACTCCTGCTCTTCCGTTCCCCCTCCCCCTGCTCCTCTTCCCTAACCCCACTTCCTCCTCCCCCCCCATCCCTGCCCTTCCCTGCCTCCTCCTCCTCCCCCAGCAGCAGCCACACCCTCGGTGTCCCCTTCCCGCAGCCCTCGCAGCCGCGGCAGGAGCGGGGATGGAGCCGGGACAGGTCGGGATGGGCAGCGCGGGGCTCTCGGCTGCTCCCAGCCGCTGCGGGTGGGGGGAACGTGGCCCGGGCCAAAGGAGAGGCAAACTGGGCAAACTGGGGGCTGCACATCCAAACTGGGCCTTGCTGGGGACCCTGCCTGGCCACTGCCAGCCCTTGGGGCTCCTCTCGGCACATCCGCCAGGGGGGAACGCACACAGGGCTGGGGGATGCCAGCAGTGGCAGCACTGCCAGGGACTGGGCTGGACTGGGATCGTACTGGGAGTGATTGGGACTGTACTGGGTTTGTACTGACATCATACTGGGATCATACTGGGATCATGATGGGACTGTACTGGGTTTGTACTGACATTATTCTGGGATCATATTGCCATGCCAGGGCAGACTGTGATCGCACTGATGGACACTGGGATCATTCTGGGATCATACTGGGAGTGACTGGGACTTTACTGGCTTTCTATTGACATCCTATTGGCATCATACTGGGATTGTACTGAGTTTGTACTGACTCCATGATGCCATCATACTGGGATCATGCTGAGATCACACTGGGAGTGAGTAGGAGCCTGGGGGGGGGCAATTGAGACCATGTTAGGGGTAAATGGGATATACTGGGATGAACTGGGATGGTGCTGAGGATGGCTAGGATCATACTGGCAGTGAGTGCCACTACACTGAGGCTGACTGGGAGTGCTTGGGAGCAAATGGGATCATACTGGAAGGAACTGGAAAGATGGTGGAGGGAACCGGGGTACGCTGTTATATACTGGGAGTGACTAGAAGGAAAGTGAGGGTGAAAGAGAGCAACTGGAACCATGTGGAGCAAAACTGGTACATTCTGGCAGAGACTGGGAGCACACTGGGCTCATATTTGGATCATACTGGGAGGGACTGGACTAATACTGGGAGGAACTGAGTGTCACAGTGAGCACTCCCTGCACATCATCCCCCATACTGGGCCTGACTGAGAGTAACTGGGAGCAAATGGCATCATACTGGGACTCACTGAGTTGATTGAGGAAGCAACTGGAACCATGCTGGAGACAGCTGGGACCATACTGGGAGAGATTGGAAGTGGGATTATACTTGTAAAAAATGCGTATTCTGTGATTGGGTTTTCACAAATATTAAAATGAATATTATATGTCTTGTGTTAGAAAGTAATGCTGTATTAATTCTCTTAAGTAGTGGGTTAAATATAGTTTTAGGTTATTAAAAAAATGTTAAAATAGAAACTATGCTTGGTAAGAGACTTTTTTTAAAGAAAGGACTTGCAGCGAGATAGCAGCCACAGGACACCTAAATCTTTCAGGGAAAAAGAATTTATTGCTCTCTTGTCAGAAGAAATAACTTCTTCCTGCCTTGAAGTCGCTGTTAGGATTCAGAGGAAGAAATTGACGATTACCAGACAGAATCCTGTGTTTGAATGGAATTTCTGCATCATGTATGAAGTGTATGAATATGCAACAGGCTATTGTTTTTAAGCGTTAATGGGTGTCCTTTTTCAGGCTCCTGCTGCCTAGAAAAAAGTACTCGGACATCAGTAACTCTTTGTATTTGTTGTCTCATATTGTCCTAATTTGATTTGTCGCAATTGTTATTACTCTAATATTATTACTACTTTTTATAACCATTTTATTACTGTTAAAATTTTAAAATTTTAAAAGCAAGTGATTGGCGTTTTTCACAATTTGGTAGCAGAGGATGGTGTTACTAACACCTCGCTGCCGGTGCTTTAGGAGAGTCAGAGTGGGGAAGGCGTGCCCTGCCCCGTTGGCAGCCTCGCTCTGTCTCCCCTGGGGTGACCGACAGACGCAGGTTATGGTGGACAAAAGGAGACAATAAAACAAAGGGAAGGGAAAAGGCTCCCTACAACCGCGGTAATTGGCCCCCTAAGAGTAGTAATGTGCATTAAGAACCCGGGAAGGAAAAGGGATTGGTAAGTATTTCTCAGGAGGGCAGGTACAGGGGGATGAATGTGTGTGAATGAGAGGCGGGCTGGTTGTCCCAGACCTGCCAAGTGAGTGCTGGAGTCTCCCATGCTGCGTTGCCAACTTTCCTCGAGGGAAGCAGCCAGTAAAGAGACACAGCGAGTGAAAAGAGGAGTGAGAGAATCCCCCGGGGTAACTGGGACTGGGTCTCAGAGAGGGGCTGGACCCCTCGGAGGAAGGGAGCAGAGGAGTTTCCGAGCCAAATCCACTAGGAAATGGGACAAAAGGGAACCCTAAAAACCTGCTGGATTGAGGGATAAGAGTGGCCAAGAGCATCCAGAATTAAAACCTGCTGGGTTGAGGGACTAACATTCCAAGAGTATTCAGGGTTGAGCAAAATTCTGCCAGATTGAAGATATGTTCAAGAGCATCTGGGATTGGAGCACACAGATGGACTGAGGGACAAAAAAATGCCCAAGTGCTGGGGAAGATGAAACACGAAAGCCTTATGATTGTCTGGCAAAAGATTTTGACAATATAGAAACTATAAGCGAGATTGAAATGAAAGCAAGCTTTGAACTATCTTAGTTCCTGAACAACTAGAAAAAAAATGGTGTGGCCAGCTGAAAGTAATCCCCTTTTGATGAAACAATTGCCTCTGCTTGCAGACAGGTCCAAGGGTGAGAGCAGACCCTACTAACTTGGCAGAAGGGGGCCAAAGAGGAGTTTTTAGGGTTTAAAATTTAACACAGTATGGTAATGTAATGATTCTTATAGGCTGTATGTAAATGCTCTAGGATTTCTATCTTGTACTAGATTGGTTAGTGAGAAATAGAATATTCAACACAGAAGAAGATTCATTGTATTGTAACGGGAACCTTACTCTCTTACGCTCTTCTCCTCTTACTCTCTTACCCTCTCTCCCTCTCCACCCCTCTCTTCTCTCGGGCCTGCTCCGAGCTGTGCCTGGCAGCTCCAAGCAGGGCCCTGCACCCAGGCCCTTTGCAATAAACCGCAAGTTCCATGTCCTGGCTGCAGAAATCTCTCGACTCTGGCCGTCCCGACCATCCTATCTCCCGACACTCCGGCACCCAAGAGCATCTGGGGTTGGACAACACAGCTGGGTTGAGGGATATCCAAGAGCACCGGAACTGGCCAGAAACACCTAAAATTGTAATAGGTGATGTGAAAGTAAAAGGTACCTTATTGTTGTCTTGTTGTGTGTGGGAGCGAGTCACACACAAAATCAGCCTCAGCTTCCCGGGCGAGTGGGAAGGGGGGGCCGTGGAAAGAGGAGTGTGTGACCCACAAATAAGCCATTGTTCTCCTGGGTGTGTGGGGGCTGTGGCATAAGGTACAGGTGACCTGCAAACGGGCCATTGTCCCCAGGGCGTGTGAGGGGGCCGTGGCTAAAGAGTGTGAGTGACACACAAATCAGCCTCACAGGTGAACGGCACCGGAGGCAGCAGAGTCAGGGCCCTCCCAGGAGGCCCAGAGATACTGAGACCCAGAGGCCACCCCAAGGTGAGGGGGGCCACAGGGAACCGCGATTCTCTGTCAACAGGGATCCACTCTGTGTCCTGAGGGTGGGAAAGAATGTGTAGAAGTGAGTGAGAAATAAAAGTGAGTGAATGCAGATGAATGAAAGTATAGGTAATGCAGATTGTGTATTTTCAGGTTCACTATATTTCCTTTGAGGGAGGTGTATTGTATTAAAAGTATTGTGAGAAAAAGATTTTTTATTTTCGTGTGTGTAGTTGAAAGAAAAGTGGTATTTAGGTTGTTAGTGAAAGGGAAAAACAGAGGCAGAAGATGAATAGATAGGATCTTGAAAAATGAGACAGAAAACCAGTAAGGTGGATACAAAGGACAAAAAAATAAAAAAAACCAGTCCTTTGGAAGTTATGTTAGCTAACAGATACAACTCCTTGCTAAAGGAGAAAATATAGGATATGTAGTAGTTGATGGGAAAAACACGCAAACTGTGGAAAAAGGGAAATTAACCTTAAACTAGTAAGCTCAAACTTGTGAATTATATACTTTAAAAAGAGCACTAGAATATTTAACACAAAATAAAGGAACTATATATACTGATTCAAGGTATGCTTTTAGAGTAGTACATACCTTGAAAAAATTTGGAAAGGAAAAAGATTACTTAATTCAAGAAGAAAAGGAGTAGTACATGAGGAACTTACTTTAGAGGTTTTGGAGGCATTAATATTAACCAAAAGAGATAGCTATAGTACATGTCAAGGAACCCCAAAAGGGAAAGACCCCAGCAGGAAGAGGAAATAATATGTTGGATCACAAAACTGAGGATGCAGTGGAAAATGCAGCTGAGTATGTTAATATTAACTCCAAATGAGGAAAAACTGGAAATTCCAAAGTTTAGGGAAGCCGACAAAAAAGAATTAAACAAGACTGGAAGTGAACAAGATAAATCAGGGAAATGGAAACTTCTTGATGGAATACAATTACTTAATAAAATGTGCTTACAAGGAAAATATTAGAAGACATGCATCAGAAAACGCACTGGGGTACTCAAGCTTTATGCGATCATTTTTTAAGGAACTATGGGTGCACTGGCATTTTTGGAGTAGCAAAGCAAGTAACTGAAAGATGCTTAATTTTCCAAAGGATAAATAAAAGCTGATGAGAAAAACAACATTAGGAGGTCGTGAGTTAGCTCATGGACCATTTCAAGTATCCAAGCAGAAGTTTAGATTTGTTAGGTTCTGGATTTATTTGTAAAAAAACCCATTTAATCTAGAAGAAAGACAATATGCCATATGATAGACAGCAGATTTTAGGAAAGTAAAAATCTTTGAACTCTGAGAAACACCCGAGACCAAACAAGAAAAGACAAAGGGAAATGAAAGAGAAGAGAACAAGAGGAAAAATCATAAAGAGAGTGGGATCCTCTGCAGGTCTTGCCCCCTCCGTTCACGGCCCAGGCGCCGGGTCCCGGCTCGCTGCCCGCCTCAGCTCCGCCTGCCCCGGTTTCCATCCCAGGTGCGTCCTCACTGCCCAGGGCAGCTCCACCTGCCCCAGCGCTGTCGCTCAATTTGTGTGCCCTGCTCCCACTGCCTGGCCCGCGGCCGCTCTGCCGGCCATGCTGGGGAAGATGGGGGTTGCTCTGTCCTGCCGCCTGCTCCGAGGTCACCGCGCCCACCGCACCCAGGGGGGGTCCCAGCCATCCCATCCCCGGCTGCCCTGCCCGTGCCACCTGCGCTGGGCACCGCCGTTGCTGCCGGGCTCTCCCACCTGCCTTTGCTCTGCCGGGAGCTGCCGGATCAGCCGCCATCAGCCATGTGGGGGCTACCCACGCTCCACCTCGGGCTCCACGGGAAGATCCCCCGCTGGCGATTCCGGCAGCAGACCCTGCCTACATTCTGATCGAGCCTCGGCGGGATATCCTCCCCTGACCCCGTCCTGCTCTGAGTTACGGCCTCTTGGTAACCACAGCTCCGGATGTTCAGGGAAACTCTGTCTCTCCACAGGAAGCACCTTATCGAAACACTAGGAGCTCAGTTAAAAGGCAGCCCTCTCCAAATTCTTTCTCAAAAAACGGGAGAAAGGCTAGAGAAGGTAAAAAACTGAAAGAGTTAGATGAAGGGATTGCTCTATTTCCGTTCAGAGAGGTTCCCATGGGAGGGATGCGCTGCCCCGCCCCGCAGGAGCCAGCAGCACCCCTGCCGGCCGTGCCCAGAACTGCACCCAAGGGGAAAGCGCCGCAGCCCAAAGGCCGGGACTGGGTCCGGGCTCTGTTTGCTGTCAGTGCTGCAGCTGTTGGTGTTTCTTTGCTTTATTATACACACTAGTAAAGAACTGGTATTCCTATTCCCATATCTTTGCCTGAGAGCCCCTTCATTTCACTATTCTAAAAATTAAGAGGGAGGCGGTTTGCATTCTCCATTCCAAGAGAAGCTTTTTCTGCCTTCCCGACCAGACACCCATCTTGTAAAGCAAGACAAGCACCCACAGGCACTGAGGGGGCTGCAGGAGGGGCACAAGAAGGCCCTGCAGCACTTGGGCACAAAGGCACAGCAATTGAGTGCAAGAAGGGAGCAGCAAAAGGCCAAGCTGAAGGCAAAGGCCAGGGCACAGTTCCTACAGCCCCTGAGGGATCAACCCCAGGGCCCAAGGGGGCCCCAGCACCCAGGGCACGGCTCGGCCACAAGCACCTGGCACAGGCATTGCCCTCCTCACCAGGGGAGAGCCCACCCAAACAGCCCCTGGCAAGGAACCAGGGCTCCAGCTGCAGGGCACAAGGACACTGTAAGCACAGACAGCAGCACCCTCAGGACCAGCAAGTCCACCCCTTGATGGACATGGATTGGCAGGGCTGTCACAGCTCCCATCACACCAGGGACCCTCCACACTGGAGCCCTTGAGAACATTCAGGGTGGGTCTGCATTGAGAGGAGGCATTTCCTGATGGACACAGGGGCCTCTCAATCCACTCTGAATCTCAGACCCCAAGGGGAGAAAATGGCAAAAATGTCTTTGATTAATCATGGGATAAGTGGGAAGGATGTGTGGTTTTATTCAACCACTGTTAGAACATGCGGGAGATGGGTTTGAATTGCATAAATTTTTATTTGCTCCTAATTGTTATCATGATTTACTGGGAAAGGATTGCATCACTAAGCTTGGAACGCAAATTAATTTTATAAAAGGTCATACAGAGGTCAGGTCTGTTGTACCTCTGTGTCAAATGTCTGACAAGGCCCATGCTGAAGTGAACCCAGAAGTGTGGGCAGCCCCAAGGAAATAGGGAAAATTAGATATGGAGCCTCAACAAATTCCTTTAAAGCAACCAGGACAAGCAATACCCGGTTCCAAGACAGGCAAGGAAGGGCTCAAAGCCCTGTATTGATTCCCTGTGAAAGGCATGGCTTTTGGAGCCAGGAGTGTCTCCCTACAACACTCCTATCCTGCCAGTCAACAAACTGGATGGATGGACAGCAGGAGGAAACACAGAATTTTCAAGTGTTAAAATGAAGATTAAATAAAGCAGGTGGCCTGGGCCTTCCAGACAGGGAAAAAGAATTGGAATTATAAGTAGATGTTATAACAGGGTCTTGCCAAAGGAATGCTTGTGTTAATATGTTTAACCCAGTGGCCACAGAGTGGCCTCATTGTCTGCAAATTGTGCAGCCAGAGCTTTCATGGGAGCTCAGGTCTGAAAACTGATGACCACAGGAGGATCTCATATAGTTCAAGTCTGGCATCAAGGTCTCCTTTGCCAACCAAACCAACAAAGCTTTGCCAACCAAAACAGCCTAAAAATGGATGAGCAGGGTTAGGTTATTACAGTATGAAACTTGTTCAGTGGCACAGGAGGATTCAGAACTGAGGACAGGGCAAGGGTTTAACCCAGCCTCCTGTTTGAACAGCCTGGAGAGGGGCTGGCAAGGAACCCAGGACTGCACTCAAGGGACAGAGCTCCAGACCCAGGCTGGGACAGATTGATGATGGGACATTCCCTGGCCTGAGGGAGAAAATGTGTTTGTGGATGGCTCTGCAAGGGCAGCAGAAGGGAAAAGAGCTACAAGACAGGCTGTTATTAAGGAAGGGGAATCAGACACAGCGCAGGTCAGCGCTCCATGCTCAGCTCAACCCACACAGCTGTGGGTGCTTGTGAGAGCCTGGCACTGAAATGCCCTGAGCAGGAAGGCTTCAATATCTTCTGCTGACACCATGGCACCTAACAGGGGGGCAAAAGCAATTCTCACTGCTTCAGCAACCACAGGAGCAGATATCAAGGAATA
The DNA here is from genome assembly GCF_028551555.1 of Melozone crissalis. Lineage (NCBI taxonomy): Eukaryota > Metazoa > Chordata > Aves > Passeriformes > Passerellidae > Melozone > Melozone crissalis. The sequence goes on from NW_026535844.1 coordinate 4,943,390, forward strand.
TTCTCCCACAGGAAGCTGGGCTGGCACACAGCCTGCCCTGGCACTTTGCTGCTGCCAACACCCAGCCAGGACATCGGCTCCTGCCTAAGGAGTGCCAAGCAGCACCACTGGTGGCCAAGGGGCCCATGCCAAGTGTCCCTGAGGCCACAAACAGCCGCCAGCACAGCTCAACAGGGGGGGACCCCTCAGCCTGGCCTCAAGGGCTCTGAAGCCCCGGAGATTTGCACTTCCCGCCTGCAGCAGGAGGATGGGAGGCCGCCCCTGAGCCTGCCCTGAAGGCAACGCAGCAGCAGCCAGGGCTCTACAGCGGGCCAAGCCCCTGCGCCTGCCCACAGATCCTCGCCTGGAATCCTCTGCAATCCTGGCCACCCTCCTCTGCCATCTCCAGCCACTGGGGCCAAGCCTTGCTGCCACTGCTGCAGCTTCAGCGCTGGCTGGGCCTGCACTGCCACAGCTGCTGGGGAACACCAGGGCACAATTCCACTCTGGGCCTCACTGACACCCACACTCTGGGCTGCCTGCCATTGCACTGCTGCAAAATGTACCGATTTTGTTAGTTTTAAATCTGATTTCTCTGCTCAGGCTTGGTTTGTCTTTGACTTTGGGAAAGGAATTTTCAAGGTTTTATTTAAGGGATGTTACACCACTCAATAGGGATGAGTTTAACATCCGAACAGTCTGGGAATACCCAGCAGCAAACAACAACCAACAACTACCCCAGGCACTGCCCCCGGCAGAGCTGGAGACACCTGGGCTGGAAAAGGCTGAGAAGGAAATCCAGAAGTGTGGACCGAATTCACATCAGAGGGGAAGAAATCCGGGTCCAACAGGAAACCAAATACTGAAAACTTACACAACTTGGAAGCAATGAACATTAAAGCAGCGGATTTAGATTGGTTCAGACTACATAAAGTTTAGGAAAATCTAGTAAAACTCACATGGCATGGAATGATTTTCTCTGCACAGCTGGGCTATTTGTGAAAGAAATTATTTCTGTTGCACATCCTGGCTAGAACCAAGGAATGCTTTGACTCTCTAACACTAAAGAGATTCTTGGAGAGTTTTTGTTATCCATGCAGTTTCAGTGAAAAAATTACAGCATGAGAAAAATTTTTCATAATATTCCCACTCTATATTGCCAGGTAGGTTTGGTACAGAAATGTGAGAAACAATTTTTGGTCTGGGTTTTTCCACGTTCTCCTTTATGTTGCATTTTGCAAAATAGAAGAGATTTAACTGTAATACTTTGAACATAAATAGTCAATACTTTTTTTAAATAAGCATATTCTTGGAGGGCCACATGTGACTCACCAGATGGCTGCCCTGGAAGAGAAGCTTCATTCCAGGCAGCCTGCACAGGAGCTTTAGAAATGCAAATGAACACCGCTGGGCAAAGTTTGGATAATGTACCTGGGTCCCTTGCCTGGGGCAGGAATTGGGCTGATTCCCTCTGCCCCTCACCCCAAGCTCTGCCTGCTGGCACTGATGGAATTTGCACAGCTCGAGGCAGAGCCCAGGGTGAGTGAAGTAAAGTGAAAATTTTCCAGGATAGAAATCCATTTTAATTTAAGTGAAATGTACATTTTTGAGTTGAGTCTGTAGTTAGAAACCATAGTTATTTAGCTAGACTGCAAGGTCTGAGCTCAGTGGAGTTACTTCAGCGAAGGACAGCGATAAAGGGGGGGAGACAGAAGATGATAGAAGGAGACAGGGACTGCTGTGAGGGCAAGGCAACCTGACCTCGGAATTTTTTCTAATACAAAGGAACTAGTGGTAAATGTCACAGGAAACCCATAAAAATGAATATGTATGAACCTGTTGTGAAACTGTATGCATATGTATTTAAGAGTGAGATAAAAAGAGACCTGAAGTTCTCAGAGGTACACATGCCTTTTTTGAAGAGAGCAATCTCCGCATGCATCCAGCGCTGTAATAAACATACCAACTTTACAACTTTGACAAAGTTGTAGAGTTTTCTTCTTTTCTTCGCAAAACATTATGGCGAGCCAAGGCAGGAGTTCTCTGTGCCCGCAGGGGCAGGGGGGATAGACAGACCTCCAAGGCGCTCCCTACGATTTTTTTCCTGGTGGGGCTCTGCTCGTCTCGCCTTGCCTCCTGCGAGGACAGACAAGGAACTGCTGGCCTGCGGAGGAAGATATGGTAGGTACTGAGGGGCCCCTGGGGGAAAAGAGAGCTAGGGAGTAAATCACTCAGAGACGTCTAGGTGTAGCTGGTGGAGCAGCTGGATTAGAGACGGGGGTTCATTGTTCTGATGGAGCATCCGCTAGCGACCCTGGGGGTGGGTCGAGTGGACCTCTATGTGTGTGTATGTGTGTAGTGTCTGGACACTGTATTGGGGGTTCATTGTCTGATAGAGCAGCCACTAGCGACCCTGGGGGTGGGTCGAATGAATCTCTGTGAGTGTGTGTCAAACACTGTGTCGCGGTATGGTTAATGCATTGTGTGGTCAGTGCACTGTGTTTCTAATCATGCAAGTGTATAAGTGTATGGTGTATAAAAGAGAGTAGATCTACAGTGCTCTACAGTGCGGGGGGAGTGAGTACCACCCGTGTTTGAAGCAGCCGAGTGAGGCCTGAGGCGCCGGCTGCAGCAGGCTGTGGGGGCAGGGAGAGAAGTGCCCCTGCAGAGAAGCGGGTGGAGAAACGTCAGTGACGGTATTTATTGTGTTTAAATGTAGTGATATGTGTAGATTTGGCACATTTTAACCGTGAGTACGAGCTCACAGAGTTCCCTTGCCCTGAATGTTTGGACTCGATCTGATCTCCGGACTGTGTGCTGTTATTTTGATTGTGTCCTGGGAAAACTGATGTTACTAAATGCTGAATTATGGTATGCTATGTTGTGTTGAGAAAAGTGGGCACTTTGAGAGATATGCCCTTTCCCAGTGATTTTGTGTGGTGATTTTCTTCCACTGCATTATGGTAATTTGATTCTCGGATTGTATAGTGGTGTTTGTGGAGATTTTCAGATTTTGTTTCCAACAAGAGTAGCATTTTACACAGAAGAACTATGGTATGGTGATTTATGTTTAACTATAGTCAAGCAAATTAAAGGAATTCCAAGAATTCTCCCCTCACAGCAATTCAAGCCCTGGCTCTAGTGAATTTGAGACAAAGGGGGGGGGTGCATGTGCCTGTGTCTGTGGGAGTATCAGAGTTTCGGCTGTGACAAGCACAGCCATTCTGCAAGGCAGTAAAACGAGTGGAAGTAGACACAGTACTTAATTAGATTGTGCAAGAAGAGAACTAGAAATGACTGATATTTTGTAAAATGGAGTTTAGATAGAGGAGATGAATGAGTTTATCAGACTTCAGCTGGTACTATAGTAAGTCTGGACTGGGACCAGCCTGCTGTAGGGATTTAGAGTTCTCTGTAATAAACAGAATAGCCTGCCTCTGCGGGCAATTGCTTCGGTGCATCAAGAGGCTGGCATGCTGCGTTAATATTATTGCAGTGCGGTGTTTGTGAGAAACGCTGGTATTGCTGTTCTAATAAGGGTCAGGGCACATGCCCCGAGTGTAAATTAAAGGTTTCTGATCAAGCTGATTCAGAACCTAAGATCTTAAAGCTCGTGTGTGGGAAATCACATCTGATACCTGCCACCTGGAGCTGTGTGCGTGTGTGTGTGTAGAAGGAAGACTGAGAAACTACTGTGAAGCTTTGTAAAGAGAAGTTTGGGTGGAAGCAAGACAGGGCAAGGAGAAAGAGATAATGAGAACTGACCAGAGCAAAGAATTGCTAAATTAGCCCCTTTTAGGAGGAGCTCACTGGGAGAAGGCTGCCAGTAGGAGCAGCTCAGAAAATAAGAAGATTTATAATACTTCATTGCAGTTAAAACTGTTTTAAAATAGGAAGGTAAATGGGATGGGGTTTTGTATGCTGATATGTCTTTTTGTTTTAAGAAATCACCTAGAATGGCAAAGAGACTGTGAGATCAGACCGCCCTCTGGTCTTGGCCCTTGAAAAGGAAAGACAAGGCAAAGAGAAAGCAAATCAAATGTGTTTTTCAGCATGCAGCATAAGATAGCAACATATCAAGTCAAACAAAGATTATCACGCTGAAATGCAAAGAGATTACAGTTCGCAAAATGAGTACATATGATTTGTTAAAGGCTCCTCCTAAGGTAAGGGAGGAAGGATAAAGATGACCTCCCTAAAAGGGAAGAAGACTTAGGCTCCAAAAGTAAACCCAATTGAACCCATCCCCCTCCTGGCAGTTCAATTTCATCCAGAACTAGGATGTAACAGACCCCTCTGCAAGAGGCAGTGAGATCAGAAGATAGAAAAGGGTAGAATTTTAGTCAACACAAGGGCCATATATTCAGTTTTAAACAAAGCTTTATTACCTATGGAGAATGTTTAGGTTGTAGTGTGGGGAAAAACTGGCCAGTCCGAGAAGGCATACTTTTGCAAACCTTGAAAGTAACATGTGTACTATGTGTACTTAGAAGCTTTTGTACAATTCGCTCAATTCGCTAAACATTCCCAAATGAGAAACGTTACTCTGGAGGCAAATGACATAAAGATGTCAGGCTTAACATTAACAGCCATTGAAATTAAGAAAAACATCAGTGAAGAGACAGTAAATATACTAGAATAAGTAAAAAAGGGTTTTCGAGGGTTTGGCCCTCTGCTGTTCCAGAGAGGGTGAAAAATGCCCCCACACAGTAATCAAGCTTAAGGAAAGAACACAACCAGTGAGAATTGAGTAGTACCCTCAAAAGGAAGATAGGGAAGGAATCAGCCCAATAATTGATAGTACTGGATTGAGGGCTGTCAATAAGATAACACAGAATTTATACCCTGTGGTAGCAAATCCATATACTTTACTAACTCGTTTAGCACCTGAGCTAACCTGGTTCACTGTTTTGGGCCTAAGAGAAGCCTTCTTTTGCCTCCCTATCCACAAAGCCAGCCAGAAAATTTTTGCATTCAAACACAGCTCACATGGTCCAGGTGCCTGAAGGCTTCAAAATTCCCCACTCCGATTGGAGAACAGCTTGCAAAACCCAGAGTCCTGAGAAGCTCCACAAGAGGAAAGGAGGCTGTTGCAGTACGTGGACGATCTTCAGGAAGCCACTCGGATGAGGGAAGCCTGGACGGTAAGCCTTTTGAATTTCCTAGGACTCCAAGGATGCAGAGTCTCAAAGAAAAAGGCACAGGTAGTGAAACAGAAGGTAATCTACCTGGGGTAAGAAGTGAGTGCTGAGCAGCAGACTTTAAGGCAGGGAAGCCCTATGCCAAACCCCAAAACCCCAGACAACAAAGGAACTCCCAACTTTCTTTGGCATGGCAGGATGGTGCCGGCTGTGGGTTTATAGTTATGCACTGCTCGTCAGACACCTCTATGCTCTTATTGCCGATGGAAACAGAGATCTTCAGTGGAGCTACACGGGCTTTTCACCAGCTAGAGAGTGTCCTTATGACAGCTCCAGCCTTGAGACTTCCAGATGTAAGTAAACCATTCTTTCTATTTTTCCATGCAAGGAATTGCCCTGGGAATACTGGCTCAGGACTTGGGTCCATACCGAAGGGCAGTTGCTTACTTCTCTAAGCAACTATATGCAACAGCCAAAGGATGGCCAGGCTGCCTCAGAGGTGTAGCAGCAGTTGTGATGAATATTCAAGAAGCACCCAGGTCTACCCTAGGACAAAAATGACTGTGCTAGTGTCCGCAGTACTGGAAATAAAGGGTGGCCAGTGGCTTTCACCACAGAGGTTTCTGAAATACCAGGCCATCATGGTAGAGCAAGATGATGTAGAGATAGTGGTGACTAATATTGTCAACCCAGCTTCTATTCTCAGTGGAATCAAGGAGAAGCAGTACACCACGAGTGCCTGGAGACCATTGAAGCTACCTACTCCAGCCGCCCAGACTTAAAGGACACTCCTTTGGACGATGCAGAGACCTGGTTCACTGACGGGAGCAGCTACATTGCCAGCGGAAAGCGACATGCAAAGTACACAGTGACTACCTGCAGAGAGGTAATAGAGTCTGGACCCTTACCAACAGGTACCTCTGCACAGAAGGCTGAGATAAATGCATTGACCCATGCCTTAGAAACAGCAAAAGGCATTCAGAGGCATGCGCATGGAGCCATCTGGAAGGAGAGGGGACTGCTAACCTCACAAGGGAAGAAGTGACAATCCGGCTGCTGGAAGCAGTTCAGCTACCTGAAAAAGCATATTAAGGCACACCAGAGAGTGAGCTTAAAATTGGAGGAAAGAAATGAGCTGGTGGATGGAGAGGCAAAGAAAGCAGCAAATGGTGAGGTAATTATGGACAGATTTTCCTCAAAGGTAAGCCATAATACAATAATACTAATCAAAACAGACATACAACTACAAGGGGTGCGTCACCCTGGCTTTTTAGGATTTTCTATGCCTTCTGATGTTGACATTCTTGTAGTGAAGTTTCTCACGCATTTTCTGTAAATAACTCATTGTTTTGCATTCCTTGATGGAGGAGGAGAGAGTTGATGGACTGTTGGTTTAACCAGTGTCATTGGAGAGGTGTCACTGTCACCCTCCAGTCTGCTGTCACTTTTGTAAAACTATAAATATTGGAGTCAGAAAATAAACTGCCCTTTTTTCCTTCACCTTGAGAACGGTGGTGCGCTTGTGTTCTTTCGTGTCCTGCAGCGACATCTGGTGATCGCCCAAGTGCTCCTCACCATCTTTACTGCAATCAAGATTAAGGAACAAAGCACCTAGATCCATCATTCCCGAGTGAAGAAGGCTCCTGAGGGACTTTAGAAAGTTACAATGGGTAACAACAAACTGAAATTAAAACTTTCTCAAGAAAATAAATAGAGTGTGAGTAAAATGATAAGTACAGTGTAATAATCCCCCTAAGAACAGAACGACTTGTCATTGAAATAGATAATCAAGTAGGTGTAGTTTAGACAGTTGTGGCAGTTATGATTATTGCTGTAACCACAGCTGATGCAGCACCGCTTCCATATCACGTGACTAGTAAATAAGTGCTAAGGGAAAGCCTATGATTTTAACTCCCCTAAGTCTCTGGGTCAAATGCTAAAAATTAAAAATGCCACTGTGTAAGAAAGAAGAAATGTTTGGGGGATGTAAATCTGTGTTTGTCCAAGACAGATTCCATGAATCTCATCAAGAATTCTAAATACCGTGACAAATGCTTAACTAACTGCTCTGAGTTTAGACTTAGATACAGAGCGAAGTATTTCTCACTTTGAAATGAATCCCATTAACCAGACAACCTTGCCTGTGTATACAAGACAAGGTTGTATCTGCCTCAGAACAGCATGCCCCACTATAATAGTAGATGAGATCACAGTGAAGGAAACTCAATTTAACTTGTGCATTTGTAACTTTGTCAAAATCAAAGGATGCACTTTTTCCTATCAGGCACCTGTCGTGTCATACCAACATAGAAAGGCGAATTTGATCACTGTCCAAGAAATATTGCCTGTGCCTATAGGGATGAACTTAAATTTGGTTACCCAATTGTTAAAACATTATGAATTAAAGAAAATTCTAAAAAAAGTTAAAGATAAAAGGAAAAGAACTTTGATTACAATACACCATGACACAGAGACTACATGGAAAGTATTTAAAAGATTGGAAAAAGGCCCATCCCATCATTAGTGGGATGTGCTTTGTGAGCAGTCTCCAATGGCAACTGACTTGCTCAGTACCTTCGTTCATCCAATTATTGTTTTACTTCTCTTGGTTAGTATAAGTTTGATTTTGTCTATTACAGTACTTATTTAGAATTAGAGACTGTTGCAGCAAGTAGCAGCTTTAACTTCAATATTGAGAACATATGGTACGGTTTTAAGAAACACCACATAAGTTGGCTCAATAAAGAAGAACCTATATAGTAAAAGAATTTACCAACTTTGAAGAATGAGTAGGGATTGAATTATGATTTAAAAAATTTAAGATTTTAACTGAGGGTTAGAACCAATTCATATTGAAGTCAGATACACCAACAACTGGTTAATGATTATTAGATGCTTAAGTTAAAGCTAATTGTTATATTATGAGCTCATTTGTAGAAGAAAGAGGAGCAAGTGAACCAATATAGGAACATATTGAAGCCAGCAGATCAATGCCCAGCACCTGGACTCTGCGTCAATCCATCATGAAGCAGGGGGCCTTGGATTGTGCCAGAGGGTCACAGAGACCTGACCAAGACCTTCCTGACTTCATCCCTGGGACCACTGACCCAATTTGGGACCACTGACCCAATTCAAGAGAAGAATTGCGCACACGTGAAGGACTAATAACCTCATTTTAATACAAAGCGGGGATGGGAGGTGCTGGGGTTATGCATATATATTATTTTGGGAAATAAATAGAAAGCGAAAATCCTTCTGTGGTGCAGTCACACATTTCAAGAATGGCCCCTTCCAGGCCAGCCACCAGCGTAATAAACATACCACTTTCTAACTTTAACTAGATAGAGAGTCTTTGTTCCTGATTTTCAGTTTTAGTGATTAAGTGACAATGCTATAGACCCAAAACTGACTACATCTGGCACTGCACAAAAGATTATGTGCATACAAAATAATAAGAAAGACCACTTGGAAGAAGTGTGGTAGACAGGGACAAGCGATCGGAAGATCATGCGATGTGACGGAAAGTAGTAGGACTCCTTTTCTTCTAATCCCTTAAGATAAGAGATCTCTCTAGGAATGTAACTAGCAATGTAGCCCCCCTAACAGTAGTGCCAGTAACTTTCCACTCCACTCCCGGTAACTTTCCACTCCTTACTAACCATAGAAGGTAAAGGCAGACCCCCTTTGACATAGAAAGACCCCTTAGAGTATAAAACCCCACGAGAAGAGATAATAAACGCCTTTGACCGTCCACCACATTGGTGTCTGCATACTCTTTGGCCCAAGCGACCCCGGAGAGTTTGGGTCGCTGTGCTGTTCCTCAGAACCAGGTCGCCTTGCCTTATATCAGAAGGCAACAACTGGTGCCGACACCCGGGAAGGAGCTCGAGGAACGGGAATTCACCTGGACAGAGGACAGAGGCTGCACAGCTGGCCTAGTGCAGCGGGAGGGACGCCTCTGGACCGGCGTGGACCATGGAAGCCATCACAAAGGTCGTAACACAGATGCATGCACAATGGGGTATAGAATGTAAACTTAGGGATTTAAATCTCGCATTGCCGAGACTGATTAAGCTTGGGGCTATAGAAAGCCCTGTGGATATCCTACACTCGGGGGTGTGGGATAATTGTACAAAAGCTCTGGCGGAGGACACTATGTCCTTGGGCTCAGGGAAAGCCCTAAAATCGTGGGGCAGAGTTATCCAGGCTCTGCAAAAAGCTCAACAAGAGAAAGAAACCTGGAAAGCCGCGCGAACCTGTTTATTAGCCAAGCCGCAGCTTCGGGTGGGCGCAGCAACACAGACCGCGGAGGGTTTTGACCCAGGCGAGTACGCGGAGGCGTGATCGCCGTAACCCCCTCAGCGAGCAGACTCACCATCGGAGCGGGGGGAGAACACGCGCGAGCGTTCTGGCAGGGGCTCGCGGAGGAGGCGTGGAACGCGGCCGGATTGTCGGACCCTGTAGGGATCGGTAAAACCACCCCCCCACCATATGCATTTGAAAATGGTGCCAAGTCGCGTGGTCAGGGCGGAAAGGAGGAGGCGGGGGGTGGAAATGCAGTCAGCCTGCTCAACAACACATGCGTGGGCGAGCAGGGAGAAGGGGCGGCCCCCGCAGAGGAGCGTAAGACCAATCAGAGCGCTCTATTCAAATTAAGTCCTTATAGGGCAAGGACCTCCCCCAGCAGGAGGTGGGTGGACCCCAGGGAAAGGGAACGGCCCGACCCTCGCAGGAAGGGGCGGGGTCAGAGCCTGAGAAAAAGTCAGAGCAGCCCGGAAACGTCCAGCCAGTCGACTTCCGCCTTGGACTCGGACTCGAGCTCTGAGCTCGAGAGGGAATCGGAGGATTCCGATTCGGATTCTAGCTTTAACAGAGAGAGAGCAGCGGCATGTAAGGTCTTTAGTCACAGTGCTCCCGCGTGGTTGAAGGGGTTATCAGAGAAAGACCGAATCCCTCTTACAGACTGGTGGAAAATAAAAATGGCTTGCGCAGAATGGGCCCCGTCTGCGACACTGGTGTTCCCGGTCAGTGTGGGGGGGGCAGGCGGGAACCAAAGAACCTATTCCCCTGTAATCCCAAAAGATGTGCAGGCAATTGTAAAAGCGATTGCAGACAAGGGAATTAATTCTGCCATGGTTTCCACACTCATTGACGGCCTTTTTGGAGGGGACGACATGCTTCCCTTTGATATTAGGCAGACATGTAGAATGATTTTTGATGGGGCAGGGATGATCGTTTTTAAATAAGAGTGGGAAGACAATCGCACGAAGCAGCTAGCCTTAGTAACGGGAGCTGAACATCCACTGCACAACTCCAGCATACAGAGGTTAATGGCAACAGACCCCACTATGATCACCCCCCAGGCGCAGGCTGAGGGCTTGAGGGCCCATGAGGTCATGACAACAACCCGTGCTGCCCGAGAAGCCATCCATGATGCTTCCAAAGTAATAGCCAAACCCTCTACATGGTCCTCCATAAAACAGAGTGAGAGTGAGAGCTTCACTCAGTTTGTGGACAGGCTTCAGGAGGCATTCGATTCCTCTGCGTTGCCCTCAGAGGCTAAGGGTCCGGTGCTGGCAGAGTGCCTACGCCAGCAATGCAACTCAGCCACCAAGGACATTTTAAGATCACTGCCGCAGGGGTCTAATATAGCAGCCATGATCAGACACGTTGCAAAGGAGGAACATCTAGTTCCCATCCAAGCAGCAGTTCACACTGCAATAACCAGTGTGATGGCGTGCCTTAAGTGTGGTCAGGCAGGCCACTTGGCAGTAAACTGCCCTCAGCCAAGACGCCTATCAGCAGCTGCTCCACCACACCAAGGGGGACTTAGGGGACCGTGCTGGGCATGTGGAAGGAAGGGGCATTTAGCTAAGGAATGCAGATCCAGGCCTCAGGGAAACGGGAGAGGGCGGGGGCAGCCGGGCCGTATCCAGCCTCCTCTCACCTGGAACATGCAGCAGCCCAGCTACAGCAACCCCTCATACCCCATGCCCCCACAGGGAGCAGTCAATTTCGCATCCCCGCCTACAGTGCAATGGCAGAGCTATGCAGCACCCTCAGTAACACCTTCGCACCCCCCACCGCCACAAGCCGCGCCGGTGTCACAAGACCAGGAGGGGACGCCCCAGAGCGGGATCCCTGGGTGGCCCTGGCCATGAAAATAGGGAAGGAACCCCTAATGGTGTGGGGGACATGCCGCCTTTACGGCAGTCTGGATCCCCACGTCATAGGCTTTCAGTTTTGGGCGGACACGGGATCAGACTGCACAATTTTTCCCCAAGCACATTGGCCCGGACATTGGCAATTAAAGAAGTCCCTCCAGTGAACGGAGTGGGAGGGCAGTCCCGGGCATGGAAAAGCACCCAGCTGGTGGCTATAACACTTCACACGAAAAAGGGACCAGAACAGACAGTAGCGATCTACCCCTACATCCTGCAAAATTCTCCACACCTGTTAGGAAGGGACGTTCTTTCCATGCTCGGATTTCGGATTACAAATTTATCCTGGGGGCCACTGCCGTACACCCTCCGCTGCCAATCAAATTGACTTGGAAATCATCAGACCCCATATGGGTCAAGCAGTGGCCCCTGACAGAGCCTCGAGCGACAGCCTTGCTGGATCTGGTCCACCGCGAACTGCAAAAGGGTCACATAGAACCCTCCACCAGCCTATGGAACACCCCTGTATTCGTGATCCCCAAAAGGTCTGGAGAAGGCTATCGCCTCGTCCATGACCTGAGAGAAGTGAACAAGACGATCCGACCCATGGGTCCAGTCCAGACACTGCTACCCACGAACTCAGCCATCCCCGCAGGACAGCCGTGCGCAGTACTGGACATCAAGGACTGTTTCTTTTCAATACCCCTGCACCCTGAGGACAGAGAACGATTCGCCTTTTCCCTGGTGTTTCAAAACAGCGAGCGGCCCAACCTCCGCTTCCAATGGCGAGTATTGCCACAGGGCCTTGTGGACAGCCCTGTCATATGCCAACTCACCATGGACAAAGCACTGACACCAGTCCGACACTCTTACCCCACCACGACCATCATTCAATACATGGACGACATCCTAGTCGCAGCACCATCGGCAAGCCAAGTAGATCACCTGGTGTCCACAATCACAGAAACCCTTCAGGCCAACGGCTTTGAGACCGTGAGCGCAAAGATCAAGAGAGGACCCTGCGTGACCTTCCTGGGAGTAGGGCTCCTACAAGCTCCCACAAGCTCCTATGTGACACCCCCCCAAGGTGAAGGTCAGTCGAGTCATCAAGACTCCACAACGTGCAACGCCTGGTGGGATCGCTGCAGTGGCTTCGCAACATCGTCCCAATTCCTCCCGAGGTCATGGACCCTCTATATGACCTCCTGAAAGGAAAGCACCCCTGGGAACCCAAGGAGCTGACACCGCAAGCCACGAGCTCCCTCGACTTCATCGAAAGCCAGATGTCCACTGGCACGCTTGACAGGTGGAACCCAGCCGTGCCCCTGGACCTATACGTCCACTTTACACCGAAAGGGGGAGTGGGGGCACTGGCCCAAGGACCTTCCGAAAAGTCGTGACCAATCCAATGGGTGGTCCCCAGAAGCTCCGCTCGTGCATTTTCCCCGGGAATCGAATGCATTGCTAACCTCATCATGAAAGGCAGGAAACTCGCCTTGAAACACCTAGGAACCGAGCCAACAAGCATCCACCTTCCTTTCCGCAAGCAAGCGACCACGGAGTCAACCACAATATCAGAGTACCTAGCCCTTGCTCTCACCGGCTTCGGAGGAGAAATCTCCTATTCTGCAAGACCACCCTGGACTCAGCTGCTGACCGTAGTCGACATGGACATGCCGCCAAAGGTCAAGGACCAACCGCAGCCAGGCCCAACAGTCTTCACAGACGCTTCCTCCACGACTTCAACTGCAACGGCAGTGTGGCAGGCAGGAGAGCAATGGCATTGCATCAAAGCATGTGACCCCACACTGTCAGTGCAACAACTGGAGGCAGCAGCAGTGGTCTTGGCATGCAGACTCTTCCAAGAAGAACACCTCAACATTGTAACGGACTCTATATTTGTGGCAAGGCTCTGCCTAGCCATGGCAGGACCAGGTGTGTCAACATCTGCAGCAGCCCTAATGCTGGAAGAAGCACTCTCCTCGCGACAGGGCACCATGTCAGTTATTCACATCAACAGCCATGACCCAGTCAAAGGCTACTTCCAGATCGGCAACGACAAAGTGGACGCCGCAGCAAAAGGTGTGTGGACGTTGCAGGAAGCTAGTCAACTGCACGAGTCGCTCCACATTGGAGCCAAAGCACTGGTGAAGAGATGCGAAATCTCAACAGCGGACGCAAAACATGTGGTAGCCACCTGCCCTCATTGCCAGAAGTCACCCCTATGGACCTGTGGGGTCAACCCGAGAGGTCTCAAGCCTTCAGAGATCTGGCAGTCGGACTTTACTTGGTGTCATCTGCTGAAGCCCCGAGCATGGCTTGTAGTGAAAGTGGACACTTATAGCGGAATGATCATAGCCACACAGCACCACAAAACTAACTCCAAGGCCACAATTCAGCACTGGCTGACAGCCATGGCTTGGCTTGGTATCCCCAAGCAGATCAAAACTGACAACGGCTCCAATTTCACCTCCAAACCAGTGCAAGAATTTGCCTCAAAATGGGGCATCACATTAGTGCAAGGTATCCCGTATAACAGTACCGGACAGGCCATAGTCGAGAGAGCAAATCAGACCCTGAAAACCAAGCTAGAAGTGTTGGCGAAAGCAGAGGGCTTTGCCAATTCCATTCCCCCAGGAGATCAGGTGCGTATACTGGCAACCGCTTTGCTAGCACTGAATCAATTCCCTAGGGGAGATGAAACAAACAGTCCCGTTCAAAAGCACTGGGCCACTCGAACACTAGAGGAGGGCCCGCAGGTTGTAATTAGAAACGAGGTAGGCGAATGGGAACGGGGCTGGAGGCTGATGCTCACGGGGCGAGGGTACGCAGCTGTCAAAAAGGACAGCAAAATCAGGTGGTGTCCACTTAAGTCAATCAAACCCGACCTTCACAACGAGCAGAATGAGACTGATGAGAATTGCGAGTTTCTGTTTACTGGACATGCTTGTGGGATGTCCTCGTGACGTGTACATCCCCATTCTAGAGGAAAGTGACAGACCACCAAGCCGCCAGGCAGCACCCGAGAGACCCGCACGGGTGAGACCCAAGCATCAACGGTGTTTCTGTGTGATTTTGCTGTTGGAGCTTGTTGCCAGAGGGCAAGCCAGCCCAGATCACTACCCCCATCGGTCATGCGACACCTTAGTAGAGACAAGGTGCTCAAAGAAATCACCACACCGAACACCCCATCCTTCGTGCTCCGCATTACCTACCTGTTTCCAGGACAACCAAAGGTAGACCCCAATTCCCAACACGCCACACACATGTACCTATCCTACTGGTGCCCAGCTTCAAACCCTGGAAAAAGCTACTGCAACCACCCAGGGTAGGGATTTTGTGGGCACTGGGGCTGCGAAACCATTGTTACAGATGCCAGACCATCAGGGCCTGGGTGGGAGCCACAAGAGCCCAACAAATTCTTACAGTTCACCTGGGCACCCATCGGCTGCAAAACACCCATCTTCCTCCAGGGAAGTTTTTATCGAAACCGCCATAAAATCCCTAAAATACGGAAATGCACTGGCTACAACATGATGGTTTTGCAGTCAGATCACCCTAGTTGGGCCATAGGGAAAACGTGGACAGTAGGCCTTCAAGGGTCGAAAGAGAGGGTGAATGTGCAAATTATCAGGCTCCAACCATCGGCACCCTGAGCAGTCGGACCCAACAAAGTGATTAAAAGCGCACCGAAAGGGACAAACGCGACCTACCGCAAAGCCTTGCCCAGAAGTTAACCAATATCCCAAACGGCCATGCGGAAGCCATTCAGATAGGCCGCTCAGCTGGGTCAGACTCAGACCCAATCCTTCGTATGTTAGAAGCTACCTTTGTATCCCTGAACGAATCCAACCCTAACCTAACCAACTCCTGCTGGCTTTGTTATGATGTTAAAGCCCCCTTTTACGAAGGAGTCGCTTTAAACACTCCCTTCAGTTACTCCACAGCCAATGCCCCTCACCAGTGCAGATGGGATACCCCCCGCAAAGGAATCACCCTGAGTCAAGTCACAGGCCAGGGCAGATGCTTTGGCAATGCAACCCTAGCTAGGCGGAAAGGCAACGTCTGCACCAAGGTTGTCAAGCCCGACAGGAAAAACAGTAAGTGGGTAGTCCCATCCGCATCTGGGATGTGGGTTTGCCAGCGATCTGGAGTGAGTCCCTGTGTGTTCCTTGCCAAATTTGATGACTCTAACGACTTCTGTGTCCAAGTTCTGATTGTTCCTAGGGTCCTGTACCACTCAGACGAAGAAGTGTACCACCTTTTTGAAGAACCTAGCCGGCTCCACAAAAGAGAAGTAATAACAGGTATAACTATCGCAATGCTGCTCGGCCTAGGAGAAGCCGGAACGGCCACGGGTGTCTCAGCCCTAGCGACCCAACACCAAGGACTGTCCCAGCTGCAAATGACCATCGATGAGGACCTGCAAAGGATCAAGAAATCCATTTCTTTTTCTAGAGAAGTCAGTCTCCTCACTCTCAGAAGTAGTCTTGCAGAACAGGCGAGGACTGGACCTCCTGTTCATGCAGCAAGGAGGCCTGTGTGCCGCCTTGAAAGAGGAGTGCTGTTTCTACGCGGATCACACGGGAGTTGTAAGAGACTCCATGGCGGAACTCCAAAACAGACTAGCTCAGAGACAGAAAGACAGAGAAGCCCAACAGGGCTGTTTCAAGTCCTGGTTCAATCAATCACCATGGCTAACCACCCTAATTTCTACCCTAACAGGTCCATTGGCAATGCTACTTTTAGCTGTTACCTTCAGACCATGCCTGCTGAACAAGCTAGTCTCATTCATTCAGACCCACCTAAAACGGGCCAACATCCTGTTCATAGGCCGGCAACAATTGCTGTGAATTCAACCAGGGAACATTGCCAGTCGAAAGATTTTCTAAACTTGCCTGGCAAAAACTTACTCAGGTTTACCAAACCCCTTTCCTTGTCAAACTACAACCTTATACCTCATTTCAGTGCCTATGTATATGACTACCTCATTCATTTGTGAAAAAGGTGGGGGGAGATGTGGTAGATAGGGACAGGCAATCGGAAGATCACGCGATGTGACGGAAAGTCGCAGGACTCCTTTTCCCCTAATCCCTTAAGATAAGCGATTACTCTAGAAATGTAACTAGGAATGTAGCCCCCCTAACGATAGTAGTGCTAGTAACTTTCCACTCCTGGTAACTTTCCACTCCTTACTAACCATAGATGGTAATGCAGACACCCTCTGACGTAGAGAGACCCCTAAGACTATAAAACCCCACGAGATGAGATAATAAAGGCGTTTGACCATCCACCACATTGGTGTCTGTGTGCTTCTCTGGCCCGAGCGACCCTGGAAAGTCGAGTCGCCGTGCTGTTCCTCGAAACCAGGTCGCCTAGCCTTATATCAGAAGGCAACATGCAGCTGCTCTCCATTCGCCTCTTCCAAGACGTGATTGCCTTTGTAGTGGCAAAGGGAGAAAAGCCCCTGAAGAAGCCTGGCAGCCAGAGCCTGTTCCCACTCTTCTTCCAACTGCCGAGAACCAGTGTGTAGCACAGGTGAGGCCTCCTGGGTGTCCCCATGGGAGGGGCTCAGCTGTCTCCCCACCCCCTGGTACCTGACGGGCTCCAGCCTCCTCCCAGCCCTGGCACAGAGATGCGGCTCCTGTGCCCTGGGCTGCGGTGCAATCTCTGGGTCTCTGCTGCTCTGCAGGCCTCTTGGGAAACGCTGCTTTCTGCAGTGAGGTTCCTGAAGAGGAAGGATCTCAAGCAGCTGCTGCAGACAGATCAAATGCAGAGATTTGCCGAGTGCTTGGTAAGGACAGCCTGGAATGCCCAGCCCAATCCCCGGAGCAGCCGCCTGCCCACGGCGCCCAGTCTGTGGGGCTGGCAGCTGTGGCCCCTGCCCAGTGCTGCACGCAGGGGCACTGGCCTGCGCCCCACACGCCGCTCCCTTCCCTGGGCCGTGCGGGCTCTTCTCCAGGCTCCTGTGGCACCAAGGCCGGTGCCGATGGAGCCCTGAGCCAGCTGAGCTCTGCCGTGAGGCGGCACCGTGGCTCGCCGGGCCCTGTGCCCCGTGCCGAGCCTGGCGCCTGCGGCTGCTGGCCAGGCCTCGGGGCTCTGTGGGCAGGGGGAGCAGCGCCGGATGCAGGGAGCGCCCGGCCCAGGGGCAGGGCCCGCATCAACGCTTTCCCACCGTGCCCTGCCGCTCTCTGCAGTTGGCAGAGGACAGGAGCCGAGTGGCCGAGCACCTGAGGAGTGCACAGGAGCCCCTGCGAGAGGACGCCGTCAGGTTCATGGGTGAGCGCCAAGCCCAGCTCCCTTCCTGGCCCGCGCCATTGCCGCAGCTTGGCCCCGGCCCCGCCTGCTGTGCCGGCAGCAGGATCCGGGCGCGGGCATGTGCAGCCCCCGCTGGCCTGGGCATTGCTGCTGCCGCCCTCTGGCAGCCGTGCCCTGGGGCGGCAGCGTGCGCCAGGTGCCCGGGCTGAGCCCTGCCGGGCCAGCAGGGCGTGTGGCCTCAGGGCTGGCAGCGCCCGTGGGCGGCAGCTGTGCCTCTGAAGGCAGGACACGCTCTGTGTTCCCCAGGGACGGCCGGGCGCTACCTGACAGGGCAGCAGCCGCAGTTCCGCATCATCTGCAGCGGTGAGTGAGGCCCGCGGGCTCTTGGCGGGGGCTGCCGCTGGCAGCTGCGTTCCCTGGCCCTCCTGCCGACGGCTCCGCTTACTGCGCGCCCCAAGGGCAGCGGGGCCACAGCACAGACACCTTGCAGGGGCCTGCGGGACATTCCTGGCCAGCAGCTGCCAGCTCGTCCTTCTTGGCTCCTGCTTCATCCAGGCCGTGCCAGCAGCTGCGTGGCACGGATGAGGCTGGAGGCTCTGCCCAGCTCCCCGCAGATCCAGCCTCTGACTGTGCCTCTGTTTCTCTGCAGCCCTTCAGGACATGACGGATGACAGCAGCCCTGCCATCTCATGCCTGGCGCTTCAAGCTCTGCACATCCTTTTAGCTGTACAGAGCGTTCCCTCCTCCCGGCTCCAGAGCATGCCAGACCAACTCCGCCGCCTCTGGAAGTCGCGGCCTTTCCTGTGTGCCCGTGGCTGAGTGTCCTGCCGCGGCGCTGTGGAGAACTGATCCGGGAGGCTGCGTCTGCTGGGGCCGCCTGAGCCTGCGGGGAACACCTCTCCTCTGCCAGCACTTCCTTTCCCTTCACCCACTCGAGGAACATTAAATTGTTGTGTTGGATAGCCGAGTGTCCAGGAGCTTTCTCTTGGTGCACAGTGTCTTCAGGCCAATGGAGAAGAGGGGAAAAGGCTGCTGGGTCTGCGCAATTTGCCCAAGCGTGCGGTGTGGAAGGGAAAGTGACCAAACGCCCCTTGGCCTTTGGTGGTTCCTGCAGGAATGTTTTTGTTGCTGCATCGAGTCTTCTGGAGCTGGAGGAACAAGTGTGTTCCGTGTCCATGGAAGAGCAGAAAGTGGCAGGATGTGTCTGCTTCCAGCGCTTGTCTTGGCTCTTCCTTCCCAGTACTGGCAGCATCTTCAGAGACACACCACACGTTCTCTCATGCCAGGGTCATCCCAATCTTCTGCACTTGCCCAGGCTCCTGCCAGGTTCACCAGGGAAACTGGCTGCTCATGCCAGTCCAGCCCCTTGCCCAGAAGGCACCCGCTTGTGTTTGGACATGAGCTGCTGGCTACAGCCAGACGGGCAGCACCCGCAGCATTGGCCATCAGACGCTGGGCTGACGTTTTCATCCAGAGAGCAAGAAAAACAGGCAGAAGCACACAAGGCAACATGACAGTATCTCTGTAAGAATGGCATTGTCCTGTGAAAGTCAATAGTGGATGGTGATTTTGTGCTGCAGATAATCACTTCCGAGCAAAAATCATTCCAGGAAGGGACAACAGCCTCTGCCTTCTGATGGATACCAAGGGTCCTGGTTTGGAAAGACAGGAGTCTGCTAAGGAAGGCAGGAGCCTCCCCTAAAATGGAGAATGTAAACCCTCCCCACCCCTCCTGATTGCTATAAATTTTAAATTAAGAGGCTCTCAGGCAAAAATATGGGAGCAGGAAATAACAGTTCTTTAATAGGGAAAAGAAAAAAAAATAATAAAATAAACAATGCAGTACACTAGAACAACACCGACAGAGTCAGAAGCCAACCTGACACCCTGTGGAGTGTTGGTAGCAGTCCAATTGGAAATGTGGCTGCAGTGCTCCTGGAGGGTAAGGTGTGGTTCTGTTGGAGCAAGGGTGTCCTGTAGAGAAGGATGTATTCTTCCCCTGAAGATCCCGTGGAAGAAGAGACAGCTGCTGTTTCTCTGGGGAATCCCATGGAGAAAGCCATGCTAGTGTCTCAAAAACCTCTGGATTATACCTGGGTAGCAATGCTTGGCTCCTCCCTCTAGGCGAAGCATCTCACAATGGGATTTAGAGTTCTTATCAGTCATGCAGTGACATTCAATTGTCTGTTATCAGCAGATGTCCCCTCCAGAGGGAGGTGTGAATGTGGTCTCTCAAAGAGAGAGATAAGGCAAAGTGCCCACTTGACAAAAGATAATCTGCCATACAGATGGTAATTGAAAACATCTTGAATCCCAATCTTCAACACTAGGATATTTTTTAAAGAAAGGAATGAGGTATTCACACCAGAAAGCAGCCACAGGACAGATAAATCTCTCAGGAAAATAATTTATTGCTCTATTATCAGAAGAAACTAAGTTTTTCCCACCTTGCTCAGCCCTGAAGACTCCATTAGCATTCAAAGGAAGAAGCTGACACTGACCAGACAGAATCCTTTGTTTGAATAGAATTTATGAATCATGCATGAGATGTATGAATATGCAATAGGCTATTGCTTTTAAAGGTTAATCTCTTTACATGTGTGTCCTTGTTTGGGCTTATTTTGCCCAGAAAAAGGTACCCAGAGCATTGGTAACTCTTTGTTCTTATTGCCTTGTATTGTCCTAAATCTCAGTTATTCAAATTTTTATTACTCTAATTATATTACTATTTTTATAACAATTTTATTATTATTAAACTTTTAAAATTCTAAAACCAAGTGATTAGCGTTTTTCACAAGTACAACCTCCAGATGAGGCAAGCAAATGGACTACAGCCAACAGAAACAATAAAGACTTGAAATTGGTCCTTGCAAGAGTCTGTCCGAATTTTCCCTCATCTGCCTCACGATCATCATTTGCAGACCACTGAATAGAAGACCCCCCTGTCTGAAAATCTCTGGCTTTGTAGGAGAAAGTTACACACGCCAAAGGCCCCGAGACCTGAGTGCGTTGCTAAGCCATTGTTTTCACAGCTGTTGTTTGCTGTGTGCTACACTGAGCCCAATGAGAAGAAGGGGGCACCGTGCCCTTTGTGCAACAACAGCCTTGGAAGCTGTCCCACCTCTCGGCCTCGCTGGACTTCTCCTGAGTTTCAGGTGGTCCCCCCACAGAAGACCCTCACCTGTTTTACAACCACCGCGACAGACAGACTGAGATGTAAGGAGCCTCTCCATCAAGGACTGAGACATGCAACCCCCATGTGAAAAGGCCCCTCTGCTCCTTCCAAGGACTGGGACTGAAACCCCCAGCCCGGGGCAGGTGTGTGGGGGAGGCAAGCTGACCAAGACGAGATGTTTACCTGCAGGTTGTGACTGCTGGACCAAGAAGACAATGGCTCTCGCTTACTGCTGAGAGCATGGACTACCTGTTACATCTATTCCTTATTGTATGTGTTTCTCGGCCTCGCAATTTCCAATAGAGTTATCATAGTAAAAACCTCTGAGTTAATGACAGACCTCGATATCTCCCCGACGTAACAGGCGGATCCTCGACTGGACTGGACCAAAGGACTTCGTCTCTACGTTTGGCAGCTCTATCCCCCTCTTTCTCTCTGTCTCTCTTTTGTCTCTCTCTTCCCCCATCTTTTTCTCTCCCTTAATCCCTCTATTGCATTTTGCGGTGCTCACTCAATAAAGGTGCATTTGTTTCGATTATCATTGCAAACCCCCTTTACCGTGTTGGTTCTTTTTGCACCCTGAGATCAAATCCACGAACTATCACGAAACCCATCCATGAGGACGGATCGTGACACCCCACGAGGACCCCTCCCCAAATTCCCCCCCAAAGCCTCTCTAACGCACCCAGACCCTGCTAAAACCCCCTGAAGTTCCCCCCAGACCCTCCCCAAATCCCCCCCAAACATCCTTAAGACGCCTCCCTAAATTCCCCTCACGACCCCTCCAGGACCCCTCACCTCTCCCTGCGCCTCCTCAGCAGCTCCCGGAGCCCCCCGTCCTCTCCCAGCGCCTCCCCCGCTCTCTCCAGCGCCTCCCGCAGGACCCGCCCGAGCCCAGGGTGGCTCCCGGGGGTCCCTGAGGGGGCCCCGGGGGGACAGGGCGCCCACTCCATGCCTGGCCCTGGGGTCAGCAGGCACCACTTCGGGCTCGGCTCTGATTGGCTGGTACGCGCGGGGAGGGCAGAAGTTGCTGAGGGGAGAAGCCCGGTGATTGGTTGGTTTCGTATAGGGCATGGTGATTGACAGGGAAGGGGCGGGGGCGGTGCAGGGTGATTGGCTGCATAGAGGCAAAGAAGGCGGGAGTTGCCAAGGGGAGACGCGCGGTTATTGGTTGGTTCAGCTCAAGAGGGGCGGGAGTAGCTGAGGGGAGGCATGCAGTGATTGGCTGGATCGGTGTACAGGAAGGCCGGTATTCCTGAGGGGAGACCCGTGGTGATTAGATGGTTTGGGGCGGGTCGTGCTGCTAATGGCTGGGAAAAGTCCCAGATTTTTAAGGGACATTGCCGGTTTTTTGGGGGAAAACCCTCAGATTTTTAAGGAAAAATTCCCGATTTTTGCAGGAGAAACATTCGCGGAGCTTTTGACACCACACGACCCCAAATAACCTAAATAACCCCCAAACACTCAAAATAAACCCTAAAGAACCCCGAAAAACACCCAAATACCTGAAAATGCCCCAAATAACCCCAAACAAATCCCAAATAATCCCAAAAAAACAAACAAAAAAAACCAAATTAAACCCAAAAACACCCAAATGATCTAAAGTAAACACAAAAAAAACCCCATATACAACAACATAACTCCCAAGAACCCCAAATAATTCCAAATAAGCCCAAATAAACCCAAACAAACCCAAATACTTCCAAATAAACCCAAATACTTCCAAATAACCCCAAATAAACAGAAATAAACCAAGTAAAACCAAAGATAAACCCCAAATAGCCCATAAATGACCCCAAATAAACCCCAAACAAACCCTAAATAAACCCAAAGAAACCCCAAGAAACCTCAGTTCCTCCGGTCCCCACCCCAAAACAGATCCCAATTGAACACGCGGCACTGACGACATTCCACTTGCTGGGCACAAACTCAGAGCACTGGCCCCGCTCAGCGACTTTCAGCCAATCAGCGCCCGGCCCAACTCTGACTCATCACTTGCCGGGCACAGACCAAGGCCTCTCACTGCGGTAAATACTCAGAGACCGCGCGGGGGAATTTCCAGCCAATCAGAGCATGTCTCGCTGATGACTCATCAGTTGCCAGGAGCAGAATTTCAGAGGGGGGGAAGGTGATCCTGGATATGGGCTGGGGACCCCAGATTAATCCAAAACGGGAATGGGACCCCAAAACGGAGCAGGAGGGGCCTGGAGCCCCCAAAACCAAACACGGGGGAGGGGACTGGGGGAAGGATCGGAAAGGGCAGGGAGAGAGGGGAAAAGAGGGGGGTGGGACCCCAAAATTGAGCTGGGAGGGGAATGGGACCCCCAAAATTGAGATGGGAGGGGAATTGGACACCCAAATTAGGCTGGGAGGGGAATGGGACCCCCAAACAGGATGAAGCCAATTTTGTTCCTGGAATATGTAAAGTAGTCTATGGATATGCAAAAAGTCTATGAACGTGCAACAGGCTGATTTAAGGGGAGAGAGGACCTTCGAGCAAAGGTTGTTACAGCCACCAAGACCCCCCAGTAACTTTCGGGGACACCCCTTAATTATTCGGGCTTGATTACATTAGCCTGTTGCATATTCATAGACCCTCATGCATAACCATAAACTCATTCACCTATATGAGGAACTATTTGACATGGCCCATCCTTGGGGGTGTCTCCCCATTTCAGGAGCCTCCACTGGAATGGAAACTATATACCCCCTCCCTTTGATTAATAATAATAGTAATAACAATATGATGATGATGATGATGATGATAATAATAATAATAATAATAATAATTTGAAATTAAGGGGCTCTCAGTAAAAGATATGGGAGTAGAAATAACAGTTCTTTATTAGGAAGAATTAAAAATAAAAATGCAGTAGTACAAACAAAAAAACAACAGTGACAGAGTCAGAATTCTCTGGGAATCCAGTGAAAAAGGCTGACCCTCTTGGAATCCAGTGGGAAAAGGGCTGATCCCCTGGGAACCCAGTCGAAGAAGAGCTGATCCTTTGGGAATCCAGTGGAAAAGGGCTGATCCTCTGTGAATCCAGTGGGAAAAGCTTGATCCTCTAGGAATCCAGTGGAGAATGAGGCTGATCCTTTGCAATCCAGTGGGAAAAGGGCTGATCCTTTGGGAATCCATTCCTTACCCAGCAAAGACAAGGCAAAGGCAGGGCCATGGAGTTTTTATAGGCCATCCCAAGGGTGGAGTTGGGGTTTGGGTCAGGGGAGGAGTTCTTAGCAATACAAGAAGGGTGAGATCAAATTCCTGCCTCTTAGCAACAGCAGCACTCCACACAGAAAGCATCCCCAAATCCTAAATTCCCTCTAAAACAACTGAGAAATTATGGAACTTCAGATCTATCTATTTGATCAATTTCCTTCATTTCACCCAGTTTTGGGTGTTTTTAAAGGATGAAGGTGAAGCAGAGGAAAATTAAGGCCAAACCAAAAGAAGAAGCAGCCAGGTGTGTCCCCACCTTGGATCACTGGGAATGTGAGTGACCAGGGCTGTGTCCAAAGCGCCTCCTCCAGTGGGGGATGGAGCTGGAGCAGCACACGAAGCTCCACCCGCACTCGGGGCACTCGCAGGGCTTCCCTCAGTGGTGCCTGCGTTGGTGTTTGGTCAAGTTAGAGCTGCTGGAGAAGCTCTTCCCACACTGGAGACACTCGTAGGGCCTCTCCCCTGTGTGGATGCGCCGGTGGGTGATGAGGGTGGAATTCTGCTTGAATCCCTTCCCGCAGTCGGGACAGCGGAAGGGCCTCTCCTCCCTGTGAATCCAGCAGTGCTGGAGGAGATTGGAGCTGGTCTGAAACCTCTTCCTGCATTTATCACACTCGTAGGGCCTCTCCCCAGTGTGGACGCGCCGGTGGTTGGCGAGATCGGAGTTCTGCTTGAATCCCTTCCCACACTCGGGGCATTGGAAGGGCCTCTCCTCCGTGTGACTTTGATAGTGCCGGAGGAGATGGGAGCTGGTCCTAAACCCCTTCCCACACTTGGAACACTCATAGGACCTCTCCCCAGTGTGGGTCCTCTGGTGCTGGATCAAGCTGAACTTCCGGCTGAAGTGCATCCCACACTCAGAACACTTGTACAGCCTTTCTCCAGTGTGGGTCCTCTGGTGGATGATCAGGCTGGAACTCTGGCTGAAGCTCTTCCCACACTCCCCACACTCGCAGGGCTTCTCCCCTGTGTGGATCCGCTGGTGCCTGATAAGGTCGGAGTTCCACCTGAAGCTCTTCCCACACTCCACACATGTGTGGGGCTTCTCCCCATCATGGAGTTGCTCATGGAGCACCAGCTCCGAGCTCTGGCTCCATCTCCGGCCGCCTTCCCGGCCCAGGCTGGCTCTTTCCCCCTCAGATCTCCGCAGGCTGCGTTTGCAGCCCCTCCTCATGAGGCATCTCCGGGGCTTTTCCTCCCCGTTGGCTTCCTGCGCCGTGGAGCCGCTCAAAACGGCCTCTTCCTCCAGGTTCTGCCGCGGGCATTTGTCCTCCCTGCTCTCCAAGCTCAGCTCCTGCTCTGGGGGAGGAAGGACAAGGCCAGGATGCGATTTGCCTCCGTGCCAAATACAAGGGCAAGGAGATCCCCCAGGGCTGAGCTGCAGCCGGGGCCGTGCTGGGCTGGGAGATGGAGCAGCACACAGGGCGAAGGAGAACTGACTTCCTCCTCACCTGCCTCAGTGTCCCGGGGCATCTTCCTCTTCCTTGCAGCCTCCCTGGGGTTGGCAATGGGAAATCCTGGTTTAGGGAAAACAAGGGATGAGCACATTTGTAGGAGTGTCGGGGGGTAGGACAGTTGGGACGGACGGAGACGAGAGATCTCTGCAGCCAGGTCATGGAACTTGCGGTTTATTGCAAAGGGCCTGAGTGCAGGGCCCTGCTTGGAGCTGCCAGGCACAGCTCGGAGCAGGCCTGAGAGAAGAGAGAGGTAGAGAGGGTGAGAGGGTAACAGAGTAAGAGAGCCAAAGCGTAAGAGAGTAAGGTTCCCGTTACAATACAATAAATCTTCTTCTGTGTTGAATATCCTATTTCTCACCAACCAATCTAGTACAAGATACAAATCCTACAGCATTTACATACAGCCTATAAGAACCAATACATCACCATACTGTGTTACATTTTAAACCCTAAAAACTCCTCTTTGGACCCCTTCTGCTGAGCCACTAGGGTCTGCTCTGACCCTTGGATCTGTCTGCAAGCAGAGGGAACTGTTTCATGAAAAGGGGATTACCTTCAGTTGGGCCACACCATTGTTTTCCAGTTGTTCACTAACAAAGGTATCTCAAAGCTTGCCTTCATTTAAATCTTCCTTATTCTTCCTATATTCCCAAAATCTTCTGCCAGACAATCATATTTATAAGGTTTTCCTGTGTAATCTTCCCCAACACATATTGAGTTTGAAGGTCCCTCTGCCCAAGTCCATCTCTGGAATCACTGGCACTCTGGGCTCCAGAAAAACCTCCCAAACACCAAGATTCAGCCCTGAAAAAGCCTCCAAGGAGTTCCCCATCCCTGGTCCCTCCCCTCTAGTGTTCGAGGGTTCCCTCCTGTCTCACCTGCTGCGGGTCACGCTTGGATTGGGGGTCCCCATTCTCCTCGTTGCCCGCCCTGCCCAGGCTGCTGGCAGTCCCAGCAATTCCAAAATCTCCCCCAGCTTCGCTCTCCCCATTTCGGGATGCCGGGGCTGTTTGGGCTCCCGGGCTCCCTTCTCCCCTCATTCTCTGCTCTGGGCTGCAGCGGCTCCAGGAAGTCCCCCCTGTCCCTCTCCAGGCTCTTGAGGCTCCCGCCAATGGCGGCGCTCCCCCCTCTCTGGGCTCCCCACTTTGGGCTCCTGGGGGACACAGGGCTCTGCTCCTCCAGGCTGCCTCTGCCGGCAGCCGCCAACGCCACCCCCCAATGTCCCCCAAGGGGCCTTTTCCGCTCAGCCTTGGACTTCTTCATTCTCCAAACATCCCCCCATAAACCCCAACCCAGGGACCCCCCGGGATATCCGGGCCGAGCTCCCCCTCCCCGCTCCTTGGCGCAATGGGGGGGCGATGATCCCTCAGGTGGGGGCTGCGAATTCAGGGAGGGATCGACCGCGTGGTTCCCTGAGCTGAGCCCCATTCCGCCTTTGTGCCTCCTCTTCCTCCCGCTCCTCCTTATCCGTTCCCCCTACTCCTCTTCCTCTGTCTCCTCTCCACCTCCTTTTCCTCTTCCGTCTCTCCTCCCCCTGCCTCTCATCCCTAACCCCGCCACCTCCTCCCCCTTCATCCGTGCCCTTCCCTCCCTCCTCCTCCTCCCCCAGCAGCAGCCACACCCTCGGTGCCCCGTTCCCGCAGCCCTCGCAGCCCGCAGCAGGAGCGGGGATGGAGCCGGGACAGGTCGGCATGGGCAGCACGGGGCTCTCGGCTGCTCCAGCTGCTGCGGGTGGGGGGAACCCGGCCGGGGCCAAAGGAGAGGCAAACTGGGGGCACATAACAAAGCTAAGGATGCAGCAGAAAATGGAGCTGAAAGAGTTATGTTACCATTAACTCCAAACGAGGAAAAAAATGGAAATTCCAAAGTTTAGGCAAGCCGAGAAAAAAGATTAAAACAAGACAGGAAGTGAACAAGATACATCAGGGAAATGGAAACTTCTTGATGGAAGACAATTGCATAATAAAATGTGCTTACTAGGAAAAAAATAGAAGACATGCATCAGAAAACCCACTGGGGTGCTCAAGATTTGTGTGATAATTTTTTAGGAACTATGGGTGCACTGGGATTTTTGGAGTAGCAAAGCAAGTAACTGAAAGATGCTTAATTTGCCAAAGGATAAATAAAAACATGATGAGAAAAAAAACATTAGGAGGTTGTGAGTTAGCTCGTTGACCATTTCAAAGTATCTGAGCAGAAGTTTAATTTGTTGGGCTCTGGATTTATTTGTAAAAAACCCATTTAATCTAGAAGAAAGACAATATGCCATATGTTAGACAGGAGATTTTAGGAGAATAAAAATCTTTGAAGCATCAGAAAGGCCCGAGACAAAACAAGAAAAGACAAAGGGAAATGAAAGGCAGAGGAACAACATGAAAAATCAGAAAGAGAGTGGGATCCTCTGCAGGTCTTGCCCCCTCCGTTCGCGGCCCAGGCGCCTGTCCCGGGTCCCGGCTCGCTGCCCTCCTCAGCTCCGCCTGCCCTGGTTTCCATCCTAGGTGCACCCTCACTGCCCAGGGCAGCTCCACCTGCCCCGGCGCTGTCGCTCAATTTGTGTGCCCTGCTCCCACTGCCTGGCCCGCGGCCGCTCTGACGGCCATGTGGGGAAGATGGGGGTTGCTCTGTCCTGCCGCCTGCTCCGAGGTCACCGCGCCCACCGCACCCAGGGGGGGTCCCAGCCATCCCATCCCCGGCTGCCCTGCCCGTGCCACCTGCACTGGGCACCGCCGTTGCTGCCGGGCTCTCCCACCTGCCTTTGCTCTGCCGGGAGCTGCCGGATCAGCCACCATCAGCCATGTGGGGGCTACCCACGCTCCGCCTCGGGCTCCACGGGAAGATCCCCCGCTGGCAATTCCGGCAGCAGACCCTGCCCACACTCTGACCCAGCCTCGGCGGGATATCCTCCCCTGACCCCATCCGGCTCTGAGTTATGTCCCCTTGGTAACCACAGCTCCGGCTGTTCAGGGAAACTCTCTCTCTCTACAAGAATCACCTTATCGAAACACTAGGAGCTCAGTTAAAAGACAGTTCTCTCCAAATTATTTCCCAAAACACGGGAGAAAAGCTAGAGAAGGTAAAAAAGTGAAAGAGTTAGATGAAGGGATTGCTCTATTTCCGTTCAGAGAGGTTCCCACGGGAGGGATGCACTGCCCCGCCCCGCGGGAGCCACCAGCGCCCCTGCCAGCCGTGCCCAGAACTGCACCCAAGGGCAAAGCGCCGCAGCCCAAAGGCCGGGACTGGGTCCAGGCTCTGTTTGCTGTCAGTGCCGCAGCTGTTGCTGTTTCTTTGCTTTATTATACACACTAGTAAAGAACTGGTATTCCTATTCCCACATCTTTGCCCGAGAGCCCCTTCATTTCACTATTCTAAAAATTAAGAGGAGGGGGTTCCCATTCTCCATTCCAAGAGAGGCTTTTTCGGCCTTCCCGAGCAGACACCTCTCTTGTAAAGAAAGACAAGCACCCACAGGCACTGAGGGGGCTGCAGGAGGGGCACAAGAAGGCCCTGCAGCACTTGGGCACAAAGGCACAGCAATTGAGTGCAAGAAGGGAGAAGCAAAAGGCCAAGCTGAAGGCAAAGGCCAGGGCACAGTTCCTACAGCCCCTGAGGGATCAACCCCAGGGCCCAAGGGGGCCCCAGCACCCAGGGCACGGCTCGGCCACAAGCACCTGGCACAGGCATTGCCCTCCTCACCAGGGGAGAGCCCACCCAAACAGCCCCTGGCAAGGAACCAGGGCTCCAGCTGCAGGGCACAAGGACACTGCAAGCACAGACAGCAGCACCCTCAGGACCAGCAAGTCCACCCCTTGATGGACATGGATTGCCAGGGCTGTCACAGCTCCCATCACACCAGGGACCCTCCGCACTGGAGCCCTTCAGAACATTCAGGGTGGGTCTGCATTGAGAGGAGGCATTTTCTGATGGACACAGGGGCCTCTCAATCCAATCTGAATCTCAGACCTAAAGGGGAAAATAGTAAAGGAATGTTTTAATTTTTAAGGGAATGAGTGGGAAAGATGAGCAGGTATGATTTGTTCAACCACTATTAGAAGCTGTGCGGGATAGGTTTGAAATAAATGAATTGCTTTTTCTTCCTCCTGTGATTGTAATTAACTGGGAAGGAATTTGAGAGCTCTATTTTAATACTGTAAAAGGGGATACAGAGGCCAGTTCTGCTCTACCGTTGTGCCAAAAGTCTGACAAGGCCCCTGCTGAAGTGAACCCCAAAGTGTGGGCTGCCCCAGGGAAATGGGGAAAATTAGATATGGAGCCTCTACAAATTCCTTTAAAGCAACCAGGACAAGCAATAACCTGTTCCAAGAGAGGGAAGGAAGGGCTCACAGCCTGGGATTGAGTCCCTGTTAAAGGCAGGGCTTTTGGAGCCAGGGATGTCTCCCTACAACACTCCTATCCTGCCAGTCAACAAACTGGATGGATAGACAGGAGGAGGAAACACAGAATTTTCAAGTGTTAAAATGAAGATTAACTGAGGCTGCTTGCCTGGCCCTTCCAGACAGGGTAAAAGAATTTGAATTATAGGTGGATATTAAACAGGGTCTTGCCAAAGGAATTCTTGCGCTAAAATATTTAACCCTATATAGGATCTCCTACAGTTCAAGTCTGGCATCAAGGTAAAGGTCTGACAACCAAAAGAGCCTCTAAATGGATGAGCAGGGCTCGGTTATTACAGTATGAAACTTGTTCAATGGCACAGGAGGATTTAGAACTGCGGACAAGGCAAGGGTTTAACCCAGCCTCCTGTTTGAACAGCCTGGAGAGGGGCTGGCAAGGAACCCAGGACTGCACTCAAGGGACAGAGCTCCAGACCCAGGCTGGGACAGACTGATGATGGGACATTGCCTGGCCTGAGGGAGAAAATGTGTTTGTGGATGGCTCTGCAAGGGCAGCAGAAGGGAAAAGAGCTACAAGACAGGCTGTTATTAAGGAAGGGGAATCCGACAAGATGCAGGTCACCGCAGTGCTGCAAAATGTACCGATTTCGTTCTTTTAAACCTTTTTTCTCTACTCAGGCTTGGTTTTCTTTGCCTTGGGGAAAGAAATTTTAAAGGTTTTATTTAAGGGGTTTTACACCACTCAATGGAGATGAGTTTAACATCTCAACAGACTGGGAATAACCCAAAAGACACCCACAGAGATAACGACCAGCAACAAAACATCAACATTGCCCAGCAGCAAACAGCAACCAACAGCTACCCCAGACACTGCCCCCGGCAGAGCTGGAGACACCTGGGCTGGAAAAGGCTGAGAAGGAAATCCAGGAGTGTGGAGACCGAATTCACATCAGAGGGGAAGAAATCCGGGTCCAACAGGAAACCAAATAATAAAAACTTACACAACTTGGAAGCAATGAACATTAAAGCAGTGGATTTAGATTGGTTCAGACTACATAAAGTTTAGGAAAATCTAGTAAAACTCACATGGCATGGAATGATTTTCTCTGCACAGCTGGGCTATTTGTGAAAGAAATTATTTCTATTGCACATCCAGGCCAGAACCAAGGAATGCCTTGACTCTCTAACACTAAAGAGATTCTTGCAGAGTTTTTGTTTTCCCTGCAGTTTCAGTGATAAGATAACAACATGATAATAATTTTTTATAATAATTCCCACTTTATATTGTCAGGTGGGTTTGGGACAGAAGTGTGAGAATCAAGTTTTGGTCTGGGTTTGTCCAAGTTCTCCTTTATGGGGCATTTGTAGAACTGAAGAGCTTTAACCGTAATACTTTGAACTTGTAAATAGTAAATACTTTTTTTTAAAACACAGCAGATTCTTGGGGGGCCACATGTGACTCACCTGATGGCTGCCCTGGAAGAGAAGCTCCATTCCAGGCAGCCTCCAGAGGAGCTTTAGAAATGCAAATGAACACTGCTGGGCAAAGTGTGGACAATGCACCTGGGTCCCTTGCCTGGGGCAGGAATTGGGCTGATTCCCTCTGCCCCTCACCCCAAGCTCTGCCTGCTGGCACTGATGGAATTTGCACAGCTCAAGGCAGAGCCCAGGGGGAGGATTTCTGACCCTGCAACACAAACGGGTGAAGCTGCAAAAGGAAACAGCAAATGGAGAATGTTGGGAAAATTTCACTATAAATAAATGGGGGGAATCATCCCTCTGCCCCCTCCAACATGTGCTGTCACTCTCTGTGTTATATAGGGTATATTAGAGCACTGGGGTTTTTTCTGCTACCAAATATTCAGGGAAAAAAGCTGGGAATCCAAGGATTTGATGATTTAATTAGAGAAAAGCAGTCAATTGATGCAGCCCTGGCTGGAGACAGCGCCCAAAAATAGGGAAAAGATGAACCACCAGTAGAACAAATTCTACAACACCATGGACCAGCCCCTGGAAACCCGAACCAATTCCTATCAGGAGCCACAGAACCCATTTCTCATTTCAATGGCATCATTAGATTACAAGCTCTGCTCGGAATAATAACCAACCAGACAGCTCCAGCTCCTGACCTTCCTGCTGACCAATCCACTGAAATGAGGAACACAACACTTCACCATGGGATGGGATCAGATCATCTGTTAGCAGAAGGAGGAGGAGTTTGTGGAAAATTAAATGACACAAACTGCTGTTGGCAAATAGATGACAAAGGAAAAGTGATTAAACAGATAATAAAGGAAAGAAGAAAGCAGCTCATGTACCAGTCCAAACGTGGAAAGGATGGCAATGGGACACGGTTTTGTGCCTCCGTGGCAGACCATGGGTTAAACGAATGCTGTTTCTCCTCTGATGTGCTAGAGGAACTCTCATCTTTTTGCCATGCTCCACACCTTGTTAGTGCAGCTCATTCAGCAGCTGAGCGAGGGGATTCAGGCGGCAGCCAGGCCTCCTGATCCAGAAACGGCTACAGAACGACAGGGAATGAGGGCACAGCGAACAATCCCAAAACCAAAGAAGAATAAGTAAGGAAAAAAAAAAAAAAAAACACTAAAAGAAAAAAAAATCACTGAGTGAATCTGCCTGGAGATTAGGTTCGGGACTCGTACATAAGGAAGGGAAAAAACATCAGTTTCAAAAACTGTTACGAATTTACATGGACCGCTGCTCAGACAAAGTCCCGCTGAATTCCTGAACTTCCAGAAGGACAAAGACTTGACAGAGCCATGAATATCGGCTGTTCTACAAAAGCGGGGGTGCACATTAACGAGGACATGCAGTTACCGGATCGGGAGGTCTGAACCTTCCAAGTACCTCAGCCAGTGGGCAAAGGGAGAGGGAGACGAAGTCGGGAAAATGAGGATAAAAAGGAGGCTGCGAACTACAACAATGGCAGAGAGCGCACGGCAAATGCCCCACGGCCTCTCCCTCTGCTCAGCAATAAAGTCACTTTTACAGGACTCCTCTGTCTCCTCTGCGCACAGAAACCTCCGGCCACGGCAATTTCCCCGCACAGCCCCGGGCACGGGGCAGCCCCCTCTGTCCCAGCCACAGCAACCGGGCCGAGCCAGCGCTGCTCCGCCAGCGGCTCCTGCCGAGGCAGCGGCCGCAAGGAGACCGCGGGCAGCCGCTCCCGCAGCGCCCTCACGCCAGCGGCAACAGGGGCCGGACACGGCACTACGAACCCGCCCGAGCCCCCGGCCGCCCCCGAGGCCCGCAGCCAGCCCCGAGCCCCCGCACAACCCAGCGCGGCTCCCACCTGCGCTGCGGCCGCCTCCGAGCTCCGCCGCCGCCTCACCGCGCTCCGGCCGCTGCCGCCGCTCGCGGGACCGCACACACGCTCCGACAATGGCGCCGCTGCCCAGCCACGGTCGCCCTCAGCCCGCCACAGGGGCCCTGCTCCGCCCCGCTCCCACCAATCAGCGCGCCACAACCACGACTGACGGCACCATCGCCCAATCGCAGCCAGGGGCGGGCTCTGCACACGGCACAGCCCCGCCCCGCGCTCTCAGGGCCCCCCGGGCTGCGTGACGGCAGAGCCGGAGCTGAGGAACAGCCCTGGAACAGGCCCGGGCCCGAGGGGGATTGAGCTGAAAACACAAACAAACTTCTCCGCAGCTCCCGCCACGGCTTTCCCGGCAGCGGGAAATCCCCGGAGCCTCACTTCTCCTGCCCGCAATTAGTACCATCAGGGCATCGCTTTGATTTCCCTCAAAAAGAGAAAACCGCCCCAAACCCCTGTGGATGAGTGGGTGAAGGGAGAGATTTCTGACAGAAAACTCCAAAAACTCAGAGCAGGATAATGAGAA
Organism: Melozone crissalis; assembly: GCF_028551555.1. Lineage (NCBI taxonomy): Eukaryota > Metazoa > Chordata > Aves > Passeriformes > Passerellidae > Melozone > Melozone crissalis. The sequence continues at coordinate 4,976,996 of NW_026535844.1, forward strand.
GTATGGTAAATAGGTATGATTCGTGCTGACAAAATTGAAACAGTAATCAATATTGATACAGTAATTAATATTTGGAAATTATAAAATAGTTCAAAGGTGTAATGCCAAGAAAAAAAGGGAGAGAAAGGGTTCCATCCCCCCCATTCCTGCAGATATTCAAGGATACAAGGAAAAGCAAGAGATAACAGTTACTAAAAATTAACAGAAAGGAAAATCTGATTGGGTCTCAGGAAAATGCTAGTTATAAGAGATTTATTCCTTTGGTGCTTAAATACAATATTATGTTCGTTTTGGCTTACATTATACTGGCTTGGTGCACATGTGTAACCCAAGGGTGAATTAAAGGACATCGAGGAAGAGGAGAGGCCTTCATCAGTGACCTACCCCAAAGACTTGTGCGACCACCAAACCGAGTGGTGGAGCATGCGCGGTAAAGGTGGTGATGAGGGCGGAGGTAGAAGTGTGATGATTCGAAAATGGGACGAGATGGCATTGACACATGGCACAAAAGGGGGAATTTTCACTTGGCAAGCTCCTACGTGAGGGTGTAGGAGTCCAAGGGCCCTGCTCTCCGTACCCCTCGCTGTTTGGTTTTTTTTGCTTATGCGCTATTATTGGAACCAAATTATCCCTTATTTTAACCAAATTACATTGTCAATATTTCAAGTGTATCCGATTTTATATATTCTAAGCTATTCAATGAAAATTGCTACTACTTTTAATATTGTTTGGTTTTGTTGATGATGGGATAATTGGGCAAATATAACACCACTCTTCTCCCTCTCTCGGGCCTGCTCCAGCTGTGCCTGGCAGCTCCAAGCAGGGCCCTGCACCCAGGCCCTTTGCAATAAACCCCAAGTTCCATGACCTGGCTTCAGAGATCTCATCTCTCTCCATCCCGACCATCCTACCCGTTTTTCTACAAAAACACCCCCAAAAAACCCCAAACTCTAGTGAGAGATCACAAAATTACCCCAAAATAACCCAAAAAAATCCCCAAACTCTGGTCAGGGACCATGAAATTACCCCAAAATGGCCAAAATCTGGTGAGGAACCCCAAAATGACCCGAAAATACCCCAAAATCCAGTCAGGTATGCCAAAATATCCCAAAATCAGGACAAGGACCCCAAAATCTGGTCAGATAGCCAAACTTACCCCCAAAACACCTGAAAATACCCCAAAGTCCCCTCAGGGGCTCCTAAATTACCCCAAATACTCCCAGAATCTAGTCAGGGACCCCAAAATTATCTGAAAATACCCCAAAATTCAGCCAGGGATCCCAAAATTCCCCAAATGCCCCCAAATCCAGTCAGGTTCCCCAAAATAACCCCAAATCACCCCTAATCCAGTCAGGGACCCACAAAATCCACTCGGGGATCTCCAAAATTCCCTCAGGATGCCCCAAATCTAATCGGAAACTCCCAAAATCCTCCCAAACCCACTCAGAATGCCCCCAAATGCCCTCAGAACCTCCAAACTACCCTCAGTACCCCAGGTCCCCTGCAGGGCTCCCATATCCTCCCTTGGACCCTCGAAAATCTCCTCAGAATCCCCCCAGATTCCCTCATGAGTTCTCTATATCCCCTCAAGACCCCCCCAGATCTACTGAGAACGCCACAAACCCCCTCAGGACACCTAATTCTCCCCCAGGACCCTCCACATCCCCTCACCATGTCCCAAACCCCCTCACAACCCCTCAGCCCCCTCACAATCCCCCCAAACCCCCTCAGGACCCCCCAAATACCCTCAGGATCCCCAGTTCTCCCTCTTACCCCCTCACATCCCCTCACAACCCCTCCAATCCCCTCAGGAGCCCCCAAACCTCCTCACGACCCCCAGTTCTCCCTCTCGATCTCCCCAAACGCCCTCAGAACACCCCAAATCCCCTCAGGACCCCCAGTTCTCCCTCAGTCCCTCCCGATCCTTTCATAACCCCTCCAAACCCCGCCTCATCGCCCCTCCCCCTCTCCCCGCTCCCGGTGCTGACCGCGGTCGCTGTCGCCCATCCCGCGCTGCCGGGGGGGTCCCGGGGCTCCCTCGGCGCCCCCAAAATCCCGCCCCACCCCCTCCCCCCCCCGCGGCCTCAGCCCCGCTCCGCCGCCGCTGGGCCTCACCGGGACCACAATGCCCACAATGCACCGCGGATTCGCCGGAAGCAGCTGCCGACGCCAATGCAACGGGAACTTCTGCCAGTACTTCTGGCCGTTGCGGCTTATGATTGGTCCGCGCAGCCTTTGGGGCTTCTTGGCAGAGGTCTCGCGAGAGAAGCAGCGCGGCCCTGTTTGTTGAGGGCAACTCTGCGGGCTCCTCAGAGCGCTCCACGTTCCCTCGTAAATCCAGCCGGGAACGGCGGAATGAATCCGCCTATAAATTGTGGGATGGAACCAAAATCCCCTGGGGATGGACCCTAAATCCCCTGGGATTCAACCAAAACGGCCAAATCCAGGCGCTTTCCATGGATAGGGGCGGTACTGGAAAGGGCGGGCGGTGACGTCACCTCGCCCAACCCCTTTTCCGGCCCCTCCTGAGGGAGCTCCGCCTTTTCCCGGCGCCGACCCCGGGACCTGTTCTGGGCCGGGACCGGAGCTGGTGCCGGGGCTCCTTCGCCAGCGGAGCGTCCCCAAGGTGTCCCCAGTGAGCATGGAGCCCCAAGAGGTGCGACGGTGGGGGAGGGGGCAGTGGGGAACGGGGAGCACACGCGAGCGACAGTGCGGGGTAGCAGAGGGGTCGGGGGGTTGACAGAGGGACAGAGGGGACAGCAGAGCCCTCCAGGGAGGGGACAAAGGGGAGCCCGGGAGGGCACAGGGGTCATCGCAGAAGTGCCACGAGGTCCCAGACACTTCCTCTGTCCCCTCCCCAGCTGTCCCCGCCCCTGCTGCAGCTGCAGGTCACCGTGGTGGCCATCCTGGGCGAGCTGCTGGCCACCCTGCCCAGCCTGGACGAGATGACTCTGCTCGTGTCCCCATTGCACCTGTACTGGGACCTGATGGACTTCACCAATGAGCTCTGCGACAGCCTGTGCACTGATGAGACCTGGAGGCACCGCAATGTCACCTACGATGATGATGACCCTTTCACCTCTGATGATGATGACCCTCCCGCCTCCCTGAGCCAGGCCCTGGCTGCCTACAAGAGCACCCATTGGACCAGCAGGTTCGATGTGCAAATGGTGGCCTGGGAGTGGCAGCGGTCAGTGGCTGCACTCAAGGACAGCTGGGCCCAGCTGGCCAGGACGGCCACCAAGCTCCCCAATGCCTGCAGGGATTTGGCCACCAAGGCAGCCGACAGGGCGCCCACCGCCCGGGCCAGGGAGCTGCAGGACGAGGCTGCCCGTGATGGGACAGCTCAGGAAAACATGGTGGAGCTGGGTCAGGCCCTGGGCAGGGAGGAGGGGGCCGAGGTGGTGGCTGGGCATGGAGCCCAGGTGTGGAGAGATGCCAGGGTGGCTGCCAGCGAGGCAACAAGGGCCACCATGGAGACACAGTGGGTGGAGGCGGCCCTGGGGCTGCTGGAGCGCTTGGTGGCCGCATGTGACGAAGCCACCGCGTTCCCCCAGGAGCTGCAGCGCCTGCTCAGGGACATCGATGCCACCCTGGAAGGGCCAAATGAGGCATCCCCTGATGTCCCTGAGGAGTTGGTGGCCAAGGTGGCCGTGGCAGAGCAGCTGTGGGAGGCCAAGATGCACCTGGTCAAGGGTCACCTGCTGGGGGCAGTTGATGACATCATCAAGGTCTATTTCACTGGTGGTCCTGCCTGCCCCTGTGCCTGTGGGGTGGCCGAGCGGTGCCAAAGAGCCATCGAGGACATCCCAAGGCTCCTTCGACCCCCAGAGTGTCCCCAGAGCATCCCCAGTGTCTCCCCAGTGAGTGTGGAGCTCCAAGAGGTGCAATGGGGCGGGGGGAGAGGGGGACAGAGGGGACACCTGGGGTGAGGGGCAGTGGAGGATGGGGGGACATAGGGGATGTGGTGGGAGGGGACAGGGGGTCGCAAAGGGGACAGGAGGCAGTGGCAGGAAGGGGAGAGGTGACGGGGGAGGGAAAATGGTGTGGGGGCAGGGGGGGATGGGGGTGACAGAGGGGGATGGGGACATGAGGGCTGGCAGAAGGGACAGCAGAGGGTGGCAGAGGCTACGAGTGTGGTGGCAGGGCCTGGCAGCAGGGACAGCAGGGAGGGTGGCAGGGGGTGGCTGAGGTGATGAGGGGGTGACAAAGGGACAGAGGGGACAGCAGAGCCCTCCAGGGAAGGGACAAATGGGATCCCAGGAGGGCACAGGGGCCACACAAGAGGCCACATGTGCCACCAGGTCCCTGACACTTCCCCTGTCCCCTCCCCAGCTGCTGGAGGCTCTGGTGTCCGTGGTGGCCACTCTGGGCGAGGTGACGGCCACCGTGACCGGGCCACACCGGGGCGTGCGGCGCTGTGCGCCCCCAAAGTTGCTGCACGCGGCCCTGAGGATCTTCACCTGGAGCCTCCGTAAGGCCCTGGAACACCCCGGTGTCACCTCCCTGGGCCAGGCCCTGGCCACCCTCGGGGCCACCCCTGGGGCCACCTGGGCCGATGTGAGAGCCGCGGGCAGCGCCTGGCGGGAGTTGGTGTCTGCGTGTGAGGAGAGATGGAAACAGCTGGTCGAGGAGATCACCAAGCTCCGTGATGCCTGCAAGGACGTGGCCCTCGCCTGGGCCAGGGACCAGCAGGACAAGGCCACCCGCAGGGGGACAGCTGGGGACAACCTGGCAGCCACAGCCCAGCAGCTGATGGTGGCCCTGGACAGGGATGAGGAGGCCTCAGTGAGGGCCACACGTGATGCCCAGGTGACAATGGCCACCAACGAGGCCATGGGAGAGGCTGTGGTGGCCTCCAGGCGGGCGAGGGCGGCCATCAGGAGGAGACATTGGGCAGAGGTGGCCCTGGAGCCGCTGCAGCGCTTGGTGGATGCGTGTGACAGAGCCACTGAGTTTATCAGTTACATGGAGTGCCAGCTCAGGGACATTGAGGCTGCCCTGGAGGGGACAAAGGAGGCGTCCCTCAATGTCCCTGAGGACTTGGTGGCGAAAGTGGCCAAGTTTGAGCAGCTGTGGGAGGCCAGCGCCTGCCTGTTCAAGCATCACCTTTTGGGGACACTTGGGGACATCCACGACCTCCTCTTGAGTCCCTATAGTGGCCATGGTGGCCCCAGTGGCCCCAGCAGCCGTGCAGTGGCTTTGCAGTGCCAAAAAGCCATCAAGGACATCCCAAGGCGGCTGCGGGGACAGTGATGTCACCACTGTGATGTCATTGGTGCAGTGATGTCACTGGAGAGACTTGTGGACAGTCGAGTGCCACCAGCTCCTTGAGTGCCACAGTGCTGTGTGTCACCAAGAGCCCCTCGAGTGCCACCAGTTCCTCAAGTGCCACCAGCTTCTCGTGTCACCAAGAGCACCTCAAGTGCCACCAGCTCCTTATGTCACCACGAGCCTCCGGAGTGCCACCGGTTCCTCAAGTGCCACCAAGAGACCCCCGAGTGTCACCAGGACTGGCCCAGTTGATGTGTGGGGGTCCCTGGTGTCACTGGGATCTCTCTCTGTGTCACACGCTGCCCTTGAGCACCCACTGGGACCCCCCTGAGCACCGGGACCCCCGAATTTCACCATCCTCATGCACCGGGACGCCTCCCTCAGGACCCCCCTTCAGGCATCAGGACCCTCGAGTTTCCCTCCCTCTCCTCGTGCACCGGCACCACCGGACCCCCCCCCGAGGAACCGGGACCCTCCCCTGGTGCACCGGGACCACCGGAGACCCCCCCATCAATCAGTGCTGTCATCGTTCATTGGGACCCCCCTCAGGCACTGGGACCACCAGAAACCCCCCAAATCACCGAGCACCGAGACCCCCCCTCGTGCACTGGGGCCGCTGGAGACTCCCCCGAATCACTGAGCACCCCCTGTGCACCAGCACCGGGACTGGACCCTCCTCGTGCCCTGATCCCCCCTCACCGAGCACCGGGACAGGGACCGGACCCCCCCTCGTGTACCGACCCCCCGAGCACCGGGCCGGGACCCCCCTTTGTGCCCCCCACCCATCACAGGGGTTCTGCCCCCTCCCCTTTGAGCCCCCAGAGCCGCGGGACCCCCGGGAGCAGCACCAGGACTGGGGGGAGCCGGGAGTGGCACCGGGGGGCTCCGAGCGCTGGGGGGGCACAGGGGGGTCCCCAGCCCTGGGGGGGTCTCTTGGGGCTCAGTCCTGTCCCCCCCCCCCATTATCAGCCGGGACCGCCTGTGAGAAACACAGGTCAGAATTGAAATATTTATAAAAGTTCGTTAAAGGTTAAAATTCTGGTGCTAATTGCCAAAAGCTCACCGTTAATTAAGCCATGTTCTTTACGTCCTGTTACACCAAAGAGGTTTTCATGCATATTCATTAGGGTTTATGCATATTCATAATATAATGGTAATCAAAATATATATTAGTATTATATAGAGAGAGTAATACAATAGAAATATTATATATTTGATAAAAATATTTTACATTAATGTATTTTATACTAACAGAATTTATATTATACTTATGAATTATTAATATATTAACTAAAATTTGCTCCTTTTTATATAAAATTATGCATATATTTTTCTATATTCTATATAAATCATTTTCAAACATTCCTGTGAGTTCAGATGTTCTTTTGTTTGGTTTTAACCCTTGACTTGCCTCCACGCTATCTTGTGCATTAAACCAATTTATTTTATTTCTCCTCTCAGTTAAATCGTGTCGTGTTTTCACTCTCTGGTGACGAGAGAAGAATTCATAAATTCTTCTTTTTTGCTGTTTTGCTACCAGGGTGGAACTGGGGACACTGGGACAGAAATGGGAGCACTGGGACAGGGACGCTGGGACAGGATGGGGACACTGGGATGGTGACATTGGTATGGGGACAATGGGGCGGTGGCACTGGGCTGGCACTGGGAGCGCTGGGCTGGTGGCACTGGGACAGGACTGGGGACACTGGGCTGGCACTGGGTTGCTGATGCCAGCATTAATTAATTAATTAACCCCCCAAGCCCCGATTGTTTGCGAAGGCAAATCTCTTTTTGCATCCATCGCTCAGGGGAACCCTTCCCATCGTTCCTTTGATCTCTCGGTGCCGGTTCGATCTCCCCGCAGAGCCAGAGCCGAAGTCGAAGGAATGGCGCCCGCCGGAAAGGGGGGGGGCGATGTGACGTCACAAAACCAGGCCCCGCCCCCGCATGGCCACGGCCCGCTGGTGGTCCCGCTGGTGGCCAGGTGACACCGCGATGTCCCCTCACCCACTGGGCCACTTGGCAGGACACGGCCACCGCGGGCAGGGCCAGCAGCAGGTGACCGTCCTCAGCCACCCCAGGGACACGGTGGGGACACGGGGACACCGCACAGGTGGCACCAGGGACACAGCAGTGCCACCCATCCAGTGCCACCTGTTCAATCCCAGTGGCATCAGTTCAATCCCAGTGTCCCTGTGCCACTGCCACCAGCCCTGTCCCCATGTCCCCAGTTCCATCCCAGTGCCACCAGTCCAGTGCCAGCAGTCCAGTGTCCCCAGGGCTGCCCCACTGTCACACCCCAGTGTCCCCAGTTCAATCCCAGTGCCACCAGATTCATCCCAGTGCCACCAGCCCAGTTCTATCCCAGGACTCTCAGTGCCAGCCCAGTGCCACCACCCCACTGTCCCCATACCAATGTCACCATCCCAGTCTTCCCAGTCCCCTCTCATTGTCCCCAGCTCCAGCCCAGTGTCCTCAGTCCTGCTCTAGTGCCACCTGCCCAGTTCCATCCCTGTGCTCCCAGTGCCACCACCCCATCGTCCCCATACCAATGTCTCCATCCCATTGCCACCAGTTTCACCCCAGTGTCCCCCTTCCTGTCCCACTATCCCTGTCCATTTTCCTGCCAGGATCTTGATTTGAAATTGGTTTTTGTGGATTATTTTTGGAGATCCAGTAGGGGTCTGGGCTTTGGGATTGGTTTGGATCCAGGATTTGTGACCTTTTAGGATTGGATTTGGGGTATCCAGCAGCATTTGGGATCTGGGAAGATTTAGATCCAGGATTTGGGATTTGAGACCATTTGGGGTTATTTCTTGGCATCCAGTAGGATTTGGGATCGCTTGGGAGCCTTGGTGTCCCCAGCAACCCCCCAATGTCCCCAAGGGTCTCTTTTTCTCCCCTTCCCAGGCTCCGCTTGGAACCCCGCCCCTTTCCCACGCCCCATTCCTTGCTCGCCAGGCCCCGCCCAGTTTCGTTTCCTTTTAGGCCCCGCCTCTTTCCCCGCCGCATTCCTTCTCTGTCGAGCTACGCCCACTTTTGTTTCCCTCCAGGCCCCGCCCCTTTCCCACTCCCCCATTCCTTGCCCGCTTTTTCCCGCGCTCCCCTTTTTTCGCATTGCAGGCCACGCCCTCTCCGCCCCCCATTGGCCGCCGCTTATGGGGCTCCGCCCCTTTTCTACGCTCCCATTCCTCGCCTTTCTAAGCCCCGCCCCCTCCCCGCTCTGCCAGTCTCCATTGGCCGTCCCTCGAGGCCCCGCCTCCCCGTGGGCGTGACTACAAGCCCGATAGGCGTTGATTGACAGGCTCCGCTCAGCGGCGGCCCCACCGGGGCCCAGCGCGGGCCGGGGGCTCGGGGGGGCCGGGGATGGGCTGGGGGCGTTTCGGGGGGGTTCAATCAATGGGGGGGTGCCAGGGGGTCCTGGTGAGTGCGGGGGGGGTCCCATGGATTGGGAGTCCTGGTGAGTGGGAGGGCAGTGAGGGGTGGGGGGTGGGGGTCGGGTCCCATGGATGGTGGTGTCGGTGTCCTGGCGCACTGGGGGGAGCTCATGGATCGGGGGGGTCCCAGCGCTTTGGGGGAATCGGTGAATGGGGGGAGCAGTGAATGGGGGGCCCTGGTAAATTTGGGGGGCGTCCTTGATGATAACGGGGCTGGGGGCAGAGGCAGGGACTCAAGGCACCATTAGGCAACCAATAAATCGGTAACACAGTGCACACATCAACGGATAGATTATATTGTACCAGCAAGCAGCTGCAAGGGATTATCAGTCATCAGTATCAATACCAAGCACCATAGCAAAATACTTGTGATCAATAACAACAATTGCAAAAGCCAATACAGGAATTGCAAAAGCCAATTATCATATTGTCATTTATAACCCGGCTCCACTGCAGCCACGGTGGAAAGCTGCCTCTGCTGAAGGCACCGAGGGGGCTCATTCACCCTCTGACCTGCTATCATGTCCCTGCATGTCCCTGCGTGGGTCCCAAAGTGTCCCTGAGTGTCCCTGAGCATCCCAAGTGACAGTACCCCAGGAATTCCCATCAGGATTCGGGACAATTTCAAAGAAAATTCCCAGAAAATTCCCTAAATTTGTCTCAAATCCCATGTGGGGAGTAGGGAGGGGACAAGTGACACCAGTGATGTCCCCGATGATGTCACTGTCCCCAGTGACAGCACAGTGGTGACATCACTGTTCCCACAGCAGAATTGGGATGTCCTCGATGGCTCTTTGGCATTTCTTGGCCACCTCACGGTGGCTATGGTTATCAAGCCAAGGGTCATAATAGGAATCCCAGTAGATGCACTCCATGTCCCCGAGTGTGTGCAGCAGGTGATCGTTGGCCAGGTGGATGCTGGCATCTCACAGCCGCTCGGCCTCGGCCACCTTGGCCGCCAAGGTCACACAGAAGTCGCGGGATGGCTCATTTTTCCCCTTCAGGGCAGCTTCGATGTCCCAAACCCTGCGCCACAGCTCCCGGGGGAATGCAGTGTCTTCGTCACATGCGGCCATCAATTGCTCCAGCATCTCCGAGGCCGCCTCTGCCTGCTCTCTCATTGTGGTGGCCTCCTCCTCCTCCTCACTGCTGTCCACCTCGGCCTTTCCCATAGCATCTTCTATGGCCGCAGTGGTGCCCTCACCAGCGACCACGTCCCTGCAGGCGTCCCGGAGCTCGGTGGCCTTCCCCAGCAGCTGGAACCAGCTGTCCACGAGTGTGGCCACCGACTTCTGCCAGGCCCTGGCCACCCTCGTCACCTGGGCCCAGGTGGTCCATGGGGTGCTCTCATAGGCGGCCAGGGCCTGGCCCAGGGAGGTGAGAGCGTACTTGCGCTCGAAGGTGACACCACGGTGCCACCAGGTGACGCCACCGTGGTCCAGGGTGTTCCGGAGGCGATTGGCGAAGCCCTCCAGGCCTGCGTGCAGGCACTCTGGGGGCACATCCAGCACCTCATCGATTTTTTTCCAGCGGGGCCGTGGTGTCTGCCACCTTGTTCAGGGTGGCCACCACGGTGACCAGCGACTCCAGCAGGGATGGGAACAGCTGAGGAGGGGACAGGGGAGGTGTCAGGGACCTGGTGGCACATGTGGCCTCCTGCGGTGGTGCCTTTGTGCCCTCCCAGGGTCCCATTCGTTCCCTCCCTGGAGGGCTCTGCTGTCCCCTCTGTCCCTTTGTTACCCCCTCATCCCCTCTGCCACACCCTGCCCCCCACTGTCCCCCCAACCCCACCACCCTCAGTCCCCTCCATCCCTCTGTCACGTCCCCCCTTCCTGCCACACCCTCCTGTCCCCCTTGTGAACCCCTCTCCCCTCCTGCCCCCCCACCACCTTGCTCCCCTCTGGCCCCCCCGGCCCCTCCCGCCACCCCCTGTGTCCCCTGTGTCCCCTGTGTCCCCTCCCGCCCCTGCGCCGGGATTGTCGCACCTCGCGGGGCTCCATGGCTGCTGGGGGACACGCCGGGGACGCCTTGGAGACACTCTGGTGACACTTTGGTGACACTCCGGGGGGTGAACACACCCAAGCGACAGTAAGAGACTCGCCCGAATGGGGTGGTCGGGGGGGTGGGGAGGGGCGAGGGAAAGGTGAGGTCACCCCCCAGCACCGCCCCCCGCCCGGCAGTGCCAGGGCGGGGTCCCCAATGTCCCGCCGATGTCCCCAATGAGACCCCAATGTCCCCTGAGTGTCCCCACATGGCCCTGATGTCTCCTCAGGGTCCTGAACAAGGCCCAAGTGTCCCCGGTGTCCTGTTGGGGACACTGTGGGGACATCAGGGACATTGTGGTGACCCAAAACGGGACAGGGGACGTCAAGTTGGCCCTGGTGTCTCCAAGGGAAGGACACGGGGGTGTCCCCAAGGTCCCCAATGTCCCTCAGGGTGTCCCGTGCCCCAGCGGTGACAGTGCCACCCACGTGTCCCCACCCTGTCCCTACCCCTGCCCTGCCAGCGTCCCCTGGGCCACCTCCAGCCTCCGTGTCACCTCCTTGTGCCCTTCCCCCGGTGTCCCCAAGGCCACCACGATGTCCCCGAGCGCCCAGGCAGCACTGGGGAAGCCCTGTCCCCTTGTCCCCCATAGCGTCACCTCCCTGTCCCAGGTGACAGCGGCCACCAACGTCCCCAGCGCCCACGTCACCTCCTCCAGCTGCCCCAGCACATCCGCGGTGACCTCGTTGGTGGCCGCGGTGGCCTCGGCGCTGGCCCTGGTGGCCGCCACTCGCCGGGCGCGGTCATGCAGGCGCAGGGCCATGTCCCGCTGGTGGCCCCACTTGTGGCCAGGTGATGCTGCAATGTCCTCAGATCCCACCAGGCCACCTTGCAGGACACGGCCACCATGGCCAGGGCCAGCAACAGGTGACCATCCTCGGCCACCCGCAGGGACACTGCAGGGACGTGGGGACACTGGACAGGGGGCACCAGGGACACAGAAGTGCCACCAGCCCAGTGCCACCTGTCCAGTGTCCCCCAGCCCAGTTCAATCCCTGTGTCCCTGTGCCACTGCTACCAGTCCTGTCCCAGTGTCCCCAGTTCCATCCCAGTGCCACCAATTCCACCCCAGTGCCACCAGCCCAGTGCCACCAATTCCACCCCAGTGCCACCAGTTCTATCCCACTGTCACCACGCCAGTGTCCCTAAGGCTGTCCCAGTGCCACCACCCCTGTGTCATTATTCCAGTGCCACCAACCCGGTGTCCCCTGTTCCATTCCAGTGTCAGCAACCCAGTGCCACCAGTTCTGTCCCATTGTCGCCAGTATTTTGGGGGGTTTAGGGGATCCCAGGTGGAGTTTGGGGGCTCCCGGGCGAGTTTGGGGGAATCCCAGATAAAGTTTGGAGGGTCCTGGGCGGGTTGGGGGGATCCTGGAAGGTTTGAAGGTCCCAGGTGAGGTTTTGGGGGTCCCAGGTGAGGTTTCCAGGGAATTGGGTAATCCCAGTTGAGAATTCCCAAAGATTTGGGGTTTCCCAGGTGAGAACACGGGCCGGGGGTTCAGGGGGGCCGAGGGGCTCGGGCCTGGGAGCATTTTGGGGGCTTCAATCAATGGGGAGGGCCTGGGGGGTGCCGAGGGGGAGGCGTGGTGAGTGTGCGGGCCTCTCATGGATTTGATGCCTCAGGTTTTGGCTTTTCTGTTTTTCAGATTCTGTGCTGCTTTACTCTGAGGGTCTGGGCTTCATATTAAGGGATGCTGAGCTCTGTTCACAGAGCAGGGAGACAAAACAATTCCTTTCCAGCTGGGAACGCAAGGACAAATAATCCAAACTTCAGGCCCAAGAGCATAAACAACGGGCACTGAAGAGAGAAAAACAAGAAGGATGGGACTTCATCATCTAAAGACATAATTGGACACTTAACTCCAATATGCAAATGGAGCAGAACTTATAAAAGTGACAGACCTCGTGACCGGCCGTCCATTTTGTGGCCATTTTGGTTCACCTTGGGCGTAGCCCTGGCTAGGCTCTTGTTCTGCCCAAGGTGTATCCACGGAGGCCTTTTAACAAACGCCTGCTTTATTGTGTAACCGTGTCTGGCCTCTGTTCTAGGTCAGCCTTGTGAAGGCCTCAGTTTGTGGCGAGCACGAAGGGAGCCGAGGCACCTGGGCAGGGCTGGAGCAGAGGCAGAGGAAGGTGCAGCTGCTGCCCCCAGCCCGCGGCACTGGCGGGGCCCAGGTGCGGGGCAGAGGGTGCGGGAGGCCGAGAAGCTCGGGAGGAGCGAGAGAGGCGTGAGCGGCTGCAGGGGCGCTGTGTTTATCGGGTGAGCGCGGTGGGAAGGGGCGTTTTGTGCTCGGGGGCGCAGCGGGTGCGGGGCTCGCTGTGCCCCGGGCCGGGGAGGGCGGGCGCTGTGAGCAGCGGGGTTGGATTGCGGGGCTGGGCTTGGCCTGGGGCCGGCAGTGCTGGCGCAGGAATCGTTCCCGCACCGCCGCTCCGGAGCGCCGCGATCGGAATCTCGCTCTTTCTCTCTCTCGCTGGTTCTTTTAATTTCTGCTCAGAACTGTTAAAATTCCGTGTGTATATTCTGCTGCGAGTGCTGTAGTGATAATATCCCGAGAGACAGTCCTGTAGGATTAGCACTGACAAACTGGGGAGCCCTTACCGGGGGGAGCCTTGTTTTTCAAATGCAAACTCATTGGACTCTCAGAAAAGATCTGGCCGCGGTATGGAGGAGCTAGAGGACAATCAGACGAGGCCCGAGTTTGGTAGTTGGGATAAGAGATTAATATCAAGTTTGATTTGCCGTAGACGCGAGGATAAATACTCAGGGTGCTCAGGTGAGCTGGAGTATGCGAGGCTCTTTATGGTGCCAGCATGTCAGGGGAGTCCCGCAGCAAAGCAAAAGGAAGAGCATCCCTTAGTCTGAAAGGGAAAAGGGGAGAAAAGGGAAAAAAGAACCAATATTGGCAAAGAAAAGTAAAACAAGGGAGGAAAAAGGCTCAGACCGAGTCTCTCCCGCCCTGAGGGTGGGGTCGGTCGGGTCCGGGCCAAGGCGCGCCCCCCCCGCCGCCAGCCCCGACACGATCGGGGGGCGGGGGAGGCGCAGCTCAGACGGGGCCCAGCCGGGGAAGGAGGAGAAAGGCGAGCCCGGGCAGGCAGGGATGGCGCCGGCCCCGGGCCAGGAGGAGGAGCCGGGGCAGAGCCTTGTGCCGGGAGAGGGGAGGGGATGGATGGCGGGCACCGCCCACGGCACCGCCCCGAGAGGAGGAGGAGGAGCCGGGGGCGGAGCCTTGTGCCGGGAGGGCGGAGAGGGAACCTCCCATGGGGGCGGGGTCTCTCCACTCCCAGCCCTGTCAGTTTCCATGGCAACCCTGAACGCCGGGGAGCGGCTTCGGAGGATGACGTCACCGGCGCGGGCGGACGCGCAGCCCGGGTTAAAAGACGCAGCAAATACCGCGTGGGGCTCCCTAGGATCGGGGGGAGGCAAAATAGATTATATGGTACAACAGGGTCAGCCGAACCAGAGAGCTCCTGCTCCAGCAGCTCCGGGGAAGGTGAAATTGATGAACTCATTGCAGCCTTGAGCAAGCGAAGGAGGGGAAAGATCGTGAGAAAAGCCATCAAAGAGTGTAGCCCCATAGTGAAACGTACAAGCTAAAAAGTGAGAAAAGAACCGGTTTTACAATCCCCACTACGACCAGCAGTTGGCAACCAGGGACCGATACATGTTAAGGTTCCATATTCCCTTGTGAAAAACACGGTTCACTTTCCTGTTAAAATTTAAAACTTTAATAAAGGACAGTAGGAGACAGAGACAGTAAAACAAAAATTACGGCTCAGTGCATCTTAGTACTAAGCCAAGAACACCCCTGCTAGTTTGGGAAACACCCTTTTGATACCATTTCTATTACATCAGCCTGTTGCATATTCATAGACTCTTTTGCATATCCATCATCTAGTTTACACATTTCAGGAACTGTTTAGCACGGCTCCTCCTCAGCTCTGCCTTTTTAGAGCATGTGTGTTTCTTGGCTGTGGTTTTGGTTCCCTCTCTTGATCACTTCCACTCTGGGCCTTGGTCCACACTTTCTTCCGATGGCAGATGCTGATAGTTGGCACGTCAATAGCAGGGTGCTCATGACGTGTTCACTGGATGTTATCCTGACCAAACAGACAGTTCACTCCTGACTAGATCAGCTACCACTACTACTAGGTCTAAGTTTTTATTAACAGCAGAAATAAAAGCAAAATTATTTTAACATTGTACATATAAGATTCCTCTTAATATAACAATATAAAAGCACCTATAATAATCTTCCCTCTTCCCTTTTTACAAATAATTTGGCTTGAGCAGTATTTTTTTTTTCTATCCTCCATTATTTGCTTTTTTTTTCCTAAATAATGTTTTCTTCTTCCAAGTGGTCTTTCTTATCATTTTGTATGCACATAACCTTTTGTGCAGTCCCAGATGTAGTCAGTTTTGGGTCTATAGCATTGCCACTTAATCATTAAAACTGAAAATCAAGGACAAAGACTCTCTAACTAGTTAAAGTTAGAAAGTTGTATGTATGTATGTTTATTACACTAGTGGGTGGCCTGGAAGGGGTCATTCTTGAAATGCATGACTGCACCACACAAGGATTTTTGCCTTCTGTTTATTTCCCAAAATAATATATATGCATAACCCCAGCACCTCCCATCCCCGCTTTGTATTAAAATGAGGTTATTAGTCCTTCACATGTGCGCAATTCTTCTCTTGAATTGGGTCAGTGGTCCCAAATTGGGTCAGTGGTCCCAGGGATGAAGTCAGGAAGGTCTTGGTCAGGTCTCTGTGACCCTCTGGCACAATCCAAGGCCCCCTGCTTTGTGATGGATTGACACAGAGTCCAGGTGCTGGGCATTGTTCTGCTGGTTTCAATGTGTTCCTATATTGGTTCACTTGCTCCTCTTCCTTCTACAAATGAGCTCATAATATAACAATTAGCTTTAACTTAAGCATCCAATAATCATTAACCAGTTGTTGGTGTATCTGACTTCAATATGAATTGGTTCTAACCCTCAGCTAAAATCTTAAATTTTTTAAATCATAATTCAATCCCTACTCCTTCTTCAAGGTTGGTAAATTCTTTTACTAACATATGGGTTCTTCTTTATTGAGCCAACTTATGTGGTGTTTCTTAAAACTGTACCATATGTTCTCGATAGTGAAGTTAAATCCGCTACTTGCTGCAACAGTCTCTAATTCTAAATAAGTACTGTAATAGGCAAAATCAAACTTAAACTAACCAAGAGAAGTAAAACAATAATTGGATGAACGAAGGTACTGAGCAAGTCAGTTGCCATTGGAGACTGCTCACAAAGCACATCCCACTAATGATGGGATGGGCCTTTTTCCAATCTTTTAAATACTTTCCATGTAGTCTCTGTGTCATGGTGTATTGTAATCAAAGTTCTTTTCCTTTTATCTTTAACTTTTTTTAGAATTTTCTTTAATTCATAATGTTTTAACAATTGGGTAACCAAATTTAAGTTCATCCCTATAGGCACAGGCAATATTTCTTGGACAGTGATCAAATTCGCCTTTCTATGTTGGTATGACACGACAGGTGCCTGATAGGAAAAAGTGCATCCTTTGATTTTGACAAAGTTACAAATGCACAAGTTAAATTGAGTTTCCTTCACTGTGATCTCATCTACTATTATAGTGGGGCATGCTGTTCTGAGGCAGATACAACCTTGTCTTGTATACACAGGCAAGGTTGTCTGGTTAATGGGATTCATTTCAAAGTGAGAAATACTTCGCTCTGTATCTAAGTCTAAACTCAGAGCAGCTAGTTAAGCATTTGTCACGGTATTTAGAATTCTTGATGAGATTCATGGAATCTGTCTTGGACAAACACATATTTACATCCCCAACCATTTCTTCTTTTTACACAGTTGCATCTGTAATTTTTAGCATTTGACCCAGAGACTTTTAGGAGTTAAAATCATAGGCTTTCCCTTGGCACTTATATACTAGTCACATGATATGGAAGTGGTGCTGCATTAGCTGTGGTCACAGCAATAATCATAAATGCCACAACTCTCTAAGCTACACCTACTTGATTATCTATTTCAACGACAAGTCGTTCTGTTCTTTGGGGGATTATTACACTGTGCTTATCATTTTACTCACACTCTATTTATTTTCTCGAGAAAGTTTTAATTTCAGTTTGTTGTTACCCATTGTAACTTTCTAAAGTCCCTCAGGAGCCTTCTTCACTCGGGAATGATGGATCTAGGTGCTTTGTTCCTTAATCTTGATTGCAGTAAAGGTGGTGAGGAGCACTTGGGTGGTCACCAGATGTCGCTGTAGGACACGAAAGAACACAAGCACACCACCGTTCTCAAGGTGAAGGAAAAGAGGGAAGTTTATTTTCTGACTCCAATATTTATAGTTTTACAAAAGTGACAGCGGATTGGAGGGTGACAGTGACACCTCTCCAATGACACTGGTTAAACCAACAGTCCATCAACTCTCTCCTCCTCCATCAAGGAATGCAAAACAATGAGTTATTCACAGAAAGTGTGTGAGAAAGTTCACTACAAGAATGTCAACATCAGAAGGCATAGAAAATCCTAAAAAGCCAGGGTGACACACCCCTTGTAGTTGTATGTCTGTTTTGATTAGTATTATTGTATTATGGCTTACCTTTGAGGAAAATCTGTCCATAATTACCTCACCCTTTGCTGCTTTCTTTGCCTCTCCATCCGCCAGCTCATTTCTTTCCTCCAATTTTAAGCTCACTCTCTGGTGTGTCTTAATATGCTTTTTCAGGTAGCTGAACTGCTTCCAGCAGCCGGATTGTCACTTCTTCCCTTGTGAGGTTAGCAGTCCCCTCTCCTTCCAGATGGCTCCATGCGCATGCACGACTCTGAATGCCTTTTGCTGTTTCTAAGGCATGGGTCAATGCATTTATCTCAGCCTTCTGTGCAGAGGTACCTGTTGGTAAGGGTCCAGACTCTATTACCTCTCTGCAGGTAGTCACTGTGTACTTTGCATGTCGCTTTCCGCTGGCAATGTAGCTGCTCCCGTCAGTGAACCAGGTCTCTGCATCGTCCAGAGGAGTGTCCTTTTAGTCTGGGCAGCAGGAGTAGGTTGCTTCAATGGTCTCCAGGCACTCGTGGTGTACTGCTTCTCCTTGATTCCACTGAGAATAGAAGCTGGGTTGACAATATTAGTCACCACTATCTCTACATCATCTTGCTCTACCATGATGGCCTGGTATTTCAGAAACCTCTGTGGTGAAAGCCAGTGGCCACCATTTACTTCCAGTACTGTGGACACTGTATGGGACACTAGCACAGTCATTTTTGTCCTAGGGTAGACTTGGGTGCTTCTTGAATATTCAGCACAACTGCTGCTACACCTCTGAGGCAACCTGGCCATCCTTTGGCTGTTGCATCTAGTTGCTTAGAGAAGTAAGCAACTGCCCTTCGGTATGGACCCAAGTCCTGAGCCAGTATTCCCAGGGAAACTCCTCGCACGGAAAAATAGAAAGAATGGTTTACTTACATCTGGAAGTCTCAAGGCTGGAGCTGACATAAGGACACTCTCTAGCTGGTGAAAGGCCCGTGTGGCTCCTTTTGTCCACTGAAAATCTCTGTTTCCATCGGCAATAAGAGCATAGAGGGGTCTGACGAGCAGTGCATAACTATAAACCCACAGCCGGCACCACCCTGCCATGCCTAAGAAAGTTGGGAGTTCCTTTGTTGTCTGGGGTTTTGGGGTTTGGCATAGGGCTTCCCTGCCTTAAAGTCTGCTGCTCAGCACTCACTTCTTACCCCAGGTAGATTACCTTCTGTTTCACTACCTGTGCCTTTTTCTTTTAAACTCTGTGTCCTTGGAGTCCTAGGAAATTCAAAAGGCTTACCGTCCAGGCTTCCCTCATCCGAGTGGCTACTAGAAGATCATCCACGTACTGCAACAGCCTCCTTTCCTCTTGTGGAGCTTCTCGGGACTCTGGGTTTTTGCAAGATGTTCTCCAGTAGGAGTGGGGAATTTTGAAGCCTTCAGGCACCTGGACCATGTGAGCTGTGTTTGATTGCAAAAATTTTCTGTCTGGCTTTGTGGATAGGGAGGCAAAAGAAGGCATCTCTTAGGCCTAAAACAGTGAACCAGGTTAGCTCAGGTGTTAAACAAGTTAGTAAAGTATATGGATTTGCTTACACAGGGTATAAATTCTGTGTTATCTTATTGACAGCCCTCAATCCAGTACTATCAATTATTGGGCTGATTCCTTCCCTATCTTCCTTTTGAGGGTACTACTCAATTCTCACTGGTTGTGTTCTTTCCTTAAGCTTGATTACTGTATGGGGGCATTTTTCACCCTCCCTGGTACAGCAGAGGCCCATACCCTCAAAAACACTTATTTACTTATTCTAGTATATTTACTATCTCTTTACTAATGTCTTTCCTAATTTCAATGGCTGTTAATGTTAAGCCTAACATCTTTATGTCATTTGCCTCCAGAGTAACCTTTCTCATTTGAGAATGTTTAGCGAATTGAGCGAATTGTACAAAAGCTTCTAAGTACACATAGTACACATGTTACTTTTAAAGGTTTGCAAAAGTATGCCTTCTCAGACTAGCCAGTTTTTCCCCGCACTACAACCTAAACATTCTCCACAAGTTCTAAAGCTTTATTTAAAACTGAATATATGGTCCTTCTGTTGACTAAAATTCTACCCTTTTCTTTCTTCTGATCTCACTGCCTCTTGCAGAGGGGTGTGTTACATCCTAGTTCTGGATGAAATTGAACTGCCAGGAGGGGGATGGGTTCGAGTGGGTATACTTTTGGCGCCTAAGTCTTCTTCCCTTTTGGGGAAGTCATCTTTATCCTTCCTCCCTTACCTTAGGAGGAGCCTTTAACAAATCATATGTACTCATTTTGCGAACTGTAATCGCTTTGTATTTCAGCATGATAATCTTTGTTTGACTTCATACATTGCTATCTTATGCTGCATGCTGAACAACACATTTGATTTGCTTTCTCTTTGCCTTGTCTTTCCTTTTCAAGGGCCAAGACCAGAAGGCGGTCTGATCTCTCAGTCTCTTTGCCATTCTGGGTGATTTCTTAAAACAAAAAGACATATCAGCATACAAAACCCCATCCCATTTACCTTCCTATTTTAAAACAGTATTAACTGCAATGAAGTATTATAAATCTTATTTTCTGAGCTGCTCCTACTGGCAGCCTTCTCCCAGTGAGCCCCTCCTAAAAGGGGCTAATTTAGCAATCTCTTTGCTCTGGTCCGTTCTCATTATCTCTTTCTCCTTGCCCTATCTCGCTTCCACCACATCTTCTCTGTACAAAGCTTCACAGTAGTTTCTCAGTCTTCCTCCTACACACACACACACACAGCTCCAGGTGGCAGGTATCAGATGTGATTTCCCACACACGAGCTTTAAGATCTCAGGTTCTGAATCAGCTTGATCAGAAAACTTTAATTTACATTCAGAGCATGTGCCCTGACCCTTATTAGAACAGCAATACCAGCGTTTCTCACAAACACCGCACTACAATAATACTATCGCAGCGTGCCAGCCTCTTGATGCACCGAAGGAATTGCCTACAGAAGCAGGCTATTCTGTTTATTACAGAGAACTCTAAATCCCTACAGCAGGCTGTTCCCAGTCCAGACTTACTATAGTAGCAGCTCAAGTCTCATAAACTCATTCATCTCTTCTATCTAAACTCTGTTTCACAAAATATCAGTCTTTTCTAGTTCTCTTCTTGCACAATCTAATTAAGCACTGTGTCTACTTACACTCGTTTTACTGCCTTGCAGAAAGGCTGTGCTTGTCACAGCAGAAACTCTGATACGCCCACAGACACAGACACACGCACCCCCCCCCCCCCTTTGTCTCAAATTCACTAGAGCCAGGGCTCTAATTGCTGTAAGGGGAGAATTCTTGGAATTCCTTTAATTTGCTTTACCATAGTTAAACATAAATCACCATACCATAGTTCTTCTGTGTAAAATGCTACTCTTGTTGCAAAAAAAATCTTAAAATCTCCACAAATGCCACTATACAATCCGAGAATCAAATTACCACCATGCAGTGGAAGAAAATCACCACACAAAATCACTGGGAAAGGGCATATCTCTCAAAGTGCCCACTTTTCTCAACACAACACAGCATACCATAATTCAGCATTTACTCACATCAGTTTTCCCTGGACACAATCAAAATAAAGGACACAGTCCAGAGATCAAGTCCAAACATTCAGGGCAAAGGAACTCTCTGAGCTCGTACTCACGGTTAAAATGTACCAAATTTACATAAATCACTACATTTAAACACAATAAATACCGTCACTGACGTTTCTCCACTCGCTTCTCCTCGGGACACTTCTCTCCCTCCCCCCACAGCCTGCTGCAGCCTCAGGCCTCACTTGGCTGCTTCAAACACGGGTAGTACTCACTCCCCCCGCACTGTAGGGCACTGTAGATCTACTCTCTTTTATACACCATACACTTATACACTTGCACGATTAGAAACACAGTGCACTGACCACACAATGCATTTACCGTACAGCGACACAGTGTTTGACACACACACGCATATAGAGATTCATTCGACCCACCCCCAGGGTCGCTAGCAGCTGCTCTATCAGACAATGAACCTCCAATACAGTGTCCGGACACTACACACATACACACACATAGAGGTCCACTCGACCCACCCCCAGGGTCACTAGCGGCTGCTCTATCAGAACAATGAACCCCTGCCTCAAATCGAGCTGCTCCACCAGCTACACCTAGACGTCTCTGAGTGATTTACTCCCTAGCTCTCTTTTTCCCCCCCAGGGGCCCCTCAATACATACCGTATTCTCCCCCACAGGCCAACAGGTCCTTGTCTGTCCTCACAGGAGGCAAGTCGAGACGAGCGGAGCCCCACCACGAAAAAAATCGTAGGGAGCGCCTTGGAGGTCTGTCTATCCCTCCGCCCCTGCAAGGACAGAGAACTCCTGCCTTGGCTCGCCATAATGTTTTGCGGAGAAAAGAAGAAAACTCTACAACTTTGTCCAAGTTGTAAAGTTGGTATGTTTATTACAGTGCTGGATGCATGCGGAGATTGCTCTCTTCAAAAAAGGCATGTGTACCTCTGAGAACTTCAGGTCTCTTTTTATCTCACTCTTAAATACATATGCATACAGTTTCACAACAGGTTCATACATATTCATTTTTATGGGTTTTGTGTGACATTTACCACTGGTTCCTCTTTATCAGAAAAAATTCCGAGGTCAGGTTGACTTGCTCTTACAGCAGTCTCTGTCTCTGTCTCCTTCTATCATCTTCTGTCTCCCCCCTTTATCGCTGTCCTTCGCTGAAGTAACTCCACTGAGCTTAGACCTTGCAGTCTAGCTAAATAACTATGGTTTCTAACTACAGACTCAACTCAAAAATGTACATTTCACTTAAATTAAAATGGATTTCTATCATGGAAAATTTTCACTTTGCTTCACTCACCCTGGGCTCTGCCTCGAGCTGTGCAAATTCCATCAGTGCAAGCAGGCAGAGCTTGGGGTGAGGGGCAGAGGGAATCAGCCCAATTCCTGCCCCAGGCAAGAGACCCAGGTGGATTTTCCACAGTTTTCCCAGCAGTGTTCATTTGCATTTCTAAAGCTCCTATGCAGGCTGCCTGGAATGAAGCTTCTCTTCCAGGGCAGCCATCTGGTGAGTCACATGTGGCCCCCCCAGAATATGCTTTTTGAAAAAAAAGTGTTAACTATTTATGTTCAAAGTATTACAGTTAAATCTCTTCAATTTTGCAAAATGCAACATAAAGGGGAACGTGGAAAAACCCAGACCAAAATTTGATTCTCGCACTTCTGTCCCAAATCTACCTGACAATATAAAGTGGGAATATTATGAAAAATTTTTCTCATGTTTTAATTTTGTCATTGAAACTGCAGGGAAAACAAAAACTATCCAAGAATCTCTTTAGTGTTAGAGAGTCAAGGCATTACTTGGTTCTGGCCAGGATGTGCAACAGAAATAACTTCTTTCACAAATAGCCCGGCTGTGCAGAGAAAATCATTCCATGCCATGTGAGTTTTACTAGATTTTTCCTAAACTTTATGTAGTCTGAACCAATCTAAATCCACTGCTTTAATGTTCATTGCTTCCAAGTTGTGTAAGTTTTTATTATTTGGTTTCCTGTTGGACCCGGATTTCTTCCCCTCTGATGTGAATTCGGTTTCCACACTCCTGGATTTCCTTCTCAGCCTTTTCCAGCCCAGGTGTCTCCAGCTCTGCCGGGGGCAGTGTCTGGGGTAGCTGTTGGTTGCTGTTTGCTGCTGGGCAATGTTGATGTTTTGTTGCTGGTCGTTATCTCTGTGGGTGTCTTTTGGGCTATTCCCAGTCTGTTGAGATGTTAAACTCATCTCCATTGAGTGGTGTAAAACCCCTTAAATAAAACCTTTAAAATTTCTTTCCCAAAGGCAAAACTTTGAGTAGAGAAACCTTTCTGAGCAGAGAAATAAGATTTAGAAGAACCAAACTGGGTGCATTTTGCAGCAGTGCAATGGCAGGCAGCCCAGAGTGTGGGTGTCCGTGAGCCCCAGAGTGGAATTGTGCCCTGGTGTCCCCCAGTCGCTGTAGCAATGCAGGCCCAGCCAGAGCTGAAGCTGCAGCAGTGGCAGCAAGGCTTGGCCCCAGTGGCTGGAGATGGCAGAGGAGGGTGGCCAGGATTGCAGAGGATTCCAGCCGAGGATCTGTGGGCAGGTGCAGGGGCTTGGCCCGCTGTGGAGCCCTGGCTGCTGCTGCGTTGCCTTCAGGGCAGGCTCAGGGGCGGCCTCCCATCCTCCTGCTGCAGGCAGGAAGTGCAAATCTCTGGGGCTTCAGAGCCCTTGAGGCCAGGCTGAGGGGTCCCCCACCCCGTGTTGAGCTGTGCTGGCGGCTGTTTCTGGCCTCAGGGACACTTGGCATGGGCCCCTTGGCCACCAGTGGTGCTGCTTTGCACTCCTTAGGCAGGAGCCGATGTCCTGGCTTGGTGTTGGCAGCAGCAAAGTGCCAGGGCAGGCTCTGTGCCAGCCCAGCTTGCTGTGGGAGAATGTGCCTTGATATCTGCTCCAGTGGTTGCTGAAGCAGTGAGAATTGCTTTTGCCCCCCTGTTAGGTGCCATGGTGTTAGCAGAAGATATTGAAGCCTTCCTGCTCAGGGCATTTCAGTGCCCGGCTCTTACAAGCACCCACAGCTGCGCGGGTTGAGCTGAGCATGGGGCAGTGACCTGCGCTTTGTCTGATTCCCCTTCCTTAATAACAGCCTGTCTTGTAGCTCTTTTCCCTTCTGCTGCCCTTGCAGAGCCATCCACAAACACATTTTCTCCCTCAGGCCAGGCAATGTCCCGTCATCAATCTCTCCCAGCCTGGGTCTGGAGCTCTGTCCCTTGAGTGCAGTCCTGGGTTCCTTGCCAGCCCCTCTCCAGGCTGTTCAAACAGGAGGCTGGGTTAAACCCTTGCCCTGTCCTCAGTTCTAAATCCTCTTGTGCCATTGAACAAGTTTCATACTGTAATAACCGAGCCATGCTCATCCATGTAGAGGCTCTTTTGGTCGTCAGAGCTTTAACTTGATGCCAGACTTGAACTCTAGGAGATGCTCCTGTTGTCATCAGTTTTCAGGCCACAGTTCCCATGAAAGCTGTGGCTGCACAATTCTGCAGAGAATGAGGCCACTCTCTGGCTACTGGGTTAAACATTTTAGCACAAGAATTCCTTTGGCAAGACCCTGTTTAACATCCACCTATGATTCAAATTCTTTTTCCCTGTCTGGAAGGCCAGGGCCTGCCACCTCAGTTAATCTTCATTTTAACCTTTGAAAATTCTGTGATTCCTCCTCCTGTCCATCCATCCAGTTTGTTGACTGGCAGGATAGGAGTGTTGTAGGGAGACATCCTTGGCTCCAAAAGCCCTGCCTTTACCAGGGACTCAATACCAGACTGTGAGCCCTTCCTTCTCTCTCTTGGAACAGGATATTGCTTGTCCTGGTTGCTTTAAAGTAATTTGTAGAGGCTCCATATCTAATTTTCCCTATTTCCCTGGGGCTGCCCACACTTAAGGTTTCACTTCAGCATAGGCATTGTCTGATTTTCACACAAAAGTAGAACAGAACAGTCCTCTGTATCCCCTTTTACAGTGTTAAAATCCATTTATTTCAGTCCTATCCCCCACAGCTTCTAACGGAGTTGAACAAATCATAGCTGCTCATCTTTCCCACTCACTCCCTTAAAAATTAAAATATTCCTTTCCTTTAGGTCAAGAATTTAGAGTGGATTGAGAGGCCCCTGTGTCCGTCAGGAAATGCCTCCTCTCAATGCAGACCTACCCTGAATGTTCTCAAGGGCTGCAGTGTGGAGGGTCCCTGGTGTGATGGGAGCTGTGACAGCCCTGGCAATCCATGTCCATCAAGGGGTGGACTTGCTGGTCCTGAGGGTGCTGCTGTCTGTGCTTGCAGTGTCTTTGTGCCCTGCAGCTGGAGCCCTGGTTCCTTGCCAGGGGCTGTTTGGGTGGGCTCTCCCCTGGTGAGGAGGGCAATGCCTGTGCCAGGTGCTTGTGGCCGAGCCGTGCCCTGGGTGCTGGGGCCCCCTTGGGCCCTGGGGTTGATCCCTCAGGGGCTGTAGGAACTGTGCCCTGGCCTTTGCCTTCAGCTTGGCCTTTTGCTGCTCCCTTCTTACACTCACCTGCTGTGCCTTTGTGCCCAAGTGCTGCAGGGCCTTCTTGTGCCCCTCCTGCAGCCCCCCTCAGTGCCTGTTGGGTGCTTGTCTTGCTTTACAAGAGAGGTGTCTGCTCGGGAAGGCCGAAAAAGCCTCTCTTGGAATGGAGAATGCAGTCCCCCTCCCTCTTAATTTTTCGACTAGTGAAATGAAGGGGTTCTCAGGCAAAGATATGGGAATAGGAATACCAGTTCCTTACTAGTGTGTATAATAAAGCAAAGAAACACCAACAGCTGCAGCACTGACAGCAAACAGAGCCTGGACCCAGTCCCGGCCTTTGGGCTGCGGCGCTTTCCCCTTGGGTGCAGTTCCGGGCACGGCCGGCAGGGGCACTGGTGGCTCCCGCGGGGCGGGGCAGTGCATCCCTCCCATGGGAACCTCTCTGAACGGAAATAGAGCAATCCCTTCATCTCACTCTTTCACTTTTTTACCTTCTCTAGCCTTTCTCCCGTGTTTTAGGAAAGAAGTTGGAGAGGACTGCCTTTTAACTGAGCTCCTAGTGTTTCAATAAGGTGCTTCCTGTGGAGAGAGAGAGTTTCCCTGAACAGCCGGAGCTGTGGTTACCAAGGGGACGTAACTCAGAGCAGGACGGGGTCAGGGGAGGATATCCCGCCGAGGCTCAGTCGGAGTGTGGGCAGAGTCTGCTGCCGGAATTCCCAGAGGGGGATCTTCCCGTGGAGCGCGAGCCGGAGCGTGGGTAGCCCCCACATGGCTGATGGCGGCTGATCCGGCAGCTCCCGGCAGCACAAAGGCAGGTGGGAGAGCCTGGCAGCAGCGGCGGTGCCCAGCGCAGGTGGCACGGGCAGGGCAGCCGGGGATGGGATGGCTGGGATCCCCCCTGGGTGCGGTGGGCGCGGTGACCTCGGAGCACGCGGCAGGACAGAACAACCCCCATCTTCCCCAGCATGGCCGGCAGAGCGGCCGCGGGCCAGGCAGTGGGAGCAGGGCACACAAATTGAGCGACAGCGCCGGGGCAGGTGGAGCTGCCCTGGGCAGTGAGGCCGCACCTGGGATGGAACTCGGGGCAGGCGGAGCTGAGGCGGGCAGCGAGCCGGGACCCGGGACAGGCGCCTCGGCCGTGAACGGAGGGGGCAAGACCTGCAGAGGATCCCACTCTCTTTCTGATTTTTCCTCTTGTTCCCCTCCCTCTCACTTCCCCTTTTTCTTTTCTTGTGTTTTCTTGAATGTTTCTGATACTTCAAAAATTTTTTATTCTCCTAAAATCTCCTGTCTAACATATGGCATATTCTCTTTCTTCTAGATTAAATGGGTTTTTTTACAAATAAATCCAGAGCCTAGCAAATCTAAACTTCTGCTTGGATACTTTGAAATGGTCAATGAGCTAACTCATGACCTCCTAATGTTGTTTTTCTCATCACCATTTTATTTATCCTTTGGCAAATTAGGGATACATCCTAAATCCGAAAATCCCAATGCACCCATAGTTCCTTAAAAAATGATCACACAAAGCTTGAGTACCCCAGTAGGTTTTCTGATGCCTGTCTTCTAATATTTTCCTAGTAAGCATATTTTATTAAGTAATTGTCTTCCATCAAGAAGATAAATCATTTCCCTGATTTATCTTGTTCATTTCCTGTCTTGTTTAATTCTTTTTCCTCAGCTTCCCTAAACTTTAGAATTTCCAGTTTTTCCTGGTTTGGAGTTAATATTAACATAACTCTTTCAGCTCCATTTTCTGCTGCATCCTTAGCTTTGTGATCTGCCAAATTATTTCCTCCTCTTTCTGGGGTCTTTCCCTTTTGGAGTTCCCTAATATGTACTATAGCCATCTCTTTTAGGTAATTGTAATGCCTCTAAAACCTCTAAAATAAGTTCCTCATGTACTAATCCTTTTCTTCTTGAATTAAGTAATCTTTTTCCTTTCCAAATTTTTTACAGGTATGTACTACTCTATAGCCATACCTTGAATCAGTATATATAGTTCCTTTATTTGTGTTAAATATTCTAGTGCTCTTTTTAAAGTATATAATTCACAAGTTTGAGCTTACTAGTTTAAGGGGAATTTCCCTTTTTCCATAGTTTGCATGTTTTTCCCATCGACGACTGCATACCCTTTATTTTCTCCTTTTGCAAGGAGTTGTATCTCTCTTTTTTTCTTTTTTGTCCCTGTATGCAACTTACTGGTTTTCTGTCTCATTTTTCAAGATCTTCTCTATTCATCTTCTGCCTATGTTTTTCACATTCACTAACAACCTAAATACCACTTTTCTTTCAACTACACCCACAAAAATAAAAAACTTTTTTCTCACACTACTTTCAGTACAACACACCACCCTCCAAGGAAATAGAGTGAAGCTTAAAATACAGAATCTACATTACCTATATTTTCATTCATATACATTCACTCACTTTTATTTCTTACTCACTTCCACACATTCTTTCCCACCCTCAGGACACAGAGTGGATCCCTGTTGACAGAGAATCATGGGTCCCTGTGGCCCCCCCTCACCTTTGGGGTGGCCTCTGGGTCTCAGTATCTCCGGGCTTCTGGGAGGGCCCTGACTCTGCTGCCTCCGGTGCCGTTCACCTGTGAGGCTGATTTGTGTGTCACTCACACTCTTTAGCCACGGCCCCCTCACACGCCCTGGGGACAATGGCCCCTTTGCAGGTCACCTGTACCTTATGCCACAGCCCCCACACGCCCAGGAGAACAATGGCTTATTTGTGGGTCACACACTCCTCTTTCCACAGCCCCCCCTTCCCACCCACCCGGGAAGCTGAGGCTGATTTTGTGTGTGACTCACTCTCACACACAACAAGACAACAATAAGGTACCTTTTGTTATAAATGATCAAATCCAGAGCCAAACTTATAAGAAAATTTAGCAAAGATTTATTAATTTGTCTGTACAACTGAAGTTCGGTCGTCAAAATCACCACAGCCAAGGGTCAGCGTCAAGCCCGGGTTCGGTGCTGGGTGAACACGGATCTGACCTCTGAATGTCAGAGTCTCCCCCTATTCACAAATGCTGCCTGGTGCAGCGAATTCTTTTACAGTTTATTCTGCTCGAGACAGAGATGACCAAATGTTCTTTGTGTCTCTTCCCATGCATAACCTTGGCTTTACCTGAGCAGAGGTGGACAAAGACTCAGTCCAGGTGTCTGATGTTGTCAGTAGACTCCAGGGAAGTCAGCATTCACATGCATCAGGGTGGGGCTGTGGATCATCTTGGTAGCTGTAATAGTCGAGGCGATAATCACTCTTGGCTGGACCTGGTGACCCGGGGAAGCCAGCGATTATCGCCCTGGAAGCTTCTATTCTTTCATAAAAAACCCCGATGTTTATCTCAACCAAGTCCAGGAACTGGATGTATATGAATAAGACACTGCTCCTGGCCAGGATGGTCAAGAGACATAGTGTGGATTTTACAATATTTTATACATTAGTAGCATGAATTATCTCTACCATATACTACACTTTCACATCACCTATTACAAGTTTAGGTGTTTCTGGCCAGTCTTGGTGCTCTTGGATATCCCTCAACCCAGCTGTGTTGTCCAACCCCAGATGCTCTTGAGCATATCCTCAATCCGGCAGAATTTTGCTCAACCGTGGATGCTCTTGGAATGTTAATTCCTCAATCCAGCAGGTTTTATTTCTAGATGCTCTTGGGCTCTCTTATCCCTCAAACCAACAGAATTTTTAGGAGCCCCTTTTGTCCCATTTCCTAGTGAATTTGGCTCGGAAACTCCTCTGCTCCCTTCCTCCGAGGGGTCCAGCCCCTCTCTGAGACCCAGTCCCAGTTACCCCGGGGGATTCTCTCACTCCTCTTATCACTCGCTGTGTCTCTTTACTGGCTGCTTCCCTTGCGGAAAGTTGGAAAGGCAGCACGGGAGACTCCGGCACTCACTTGGCAGGTCTGGGACAACTAGCCCTCGTCTAATTCACAGCCCAGAGCAGAGAATGAGGGGAGAAGGGAGCCCGGGAGCCCAAAGAGTCCCGGCATCCCGAAATGGGGAGAGTGAAGCAGGGGGAGCTTTTGGCATTGCTGGGACTGCCAGCAGCCTGGGCAGGGCAGGCACCAAGGAGAATGGGGACCCCCAATCCAAGCGTGACCCCAGCAGCTGGGATAGGGGGAACCCCCGAACACCAGAGGGGAGGGACCAGGGACGGGGAACTCCTGGGAGGCTTTTTCAGGGCTGAATCGGGGTGTTTGGGAGGTTTTTGTGGAGCCCAGATGGCCAGTGACTTGTAGAGATGGACTTGGGCAGAGGGACCTTCAAACTCAATGTGTTTTGGGGAAGATGAAACAGGAAAGCCTGATACATATGATTGTCTGGCAAAAGATTTTGTGTACATAAAAAGTATAAGGAAGATTGGAATGAAAGCTAGATCTGAGAAACCTCAGTTAGTGAACAACTGGAAAACAATGGTGTGGCCCAACTGAAGGTAGTCCCCTTTTGATGAAAAAATTCCCTCTGCTCGCAGACAGATCCAAGGGTCAGAGCAGACCCCACTAGCTGAGCAGAAGAGGTCCAAAGAGGAGTTTTTAGGGTTTAAAGTGTAACACAGTATGGTGATGTAATGACTTTTATAGGCTGTATGTAAATGCTCTAGGATTTGTATCTTGTACTACATTGGTTAGTGAGAAATAGAATATCTAACACAGAAGAAGATTGATTGTATTGTAACGGGAACCTCGCTCTCCTATGCTCTTCTCCTCTTACTCTCTTACCCTCTCACCCTCTCTACCCCTCTCTTCTCTCGGGCCTGCTCCGAGCTGTGCCTGGCAGCTCCAAGCAGGGCCCTGCACCCAGGCCCTTAGCAATAAACCGCAAGTTCCACGTCCTGGATGCAGAGCTCTCTCATCTCCGTCCGTCCCGACCGTCCCACCCCCTGACGCTCCTACAAACGTGCTCATCCCTTGTTTTCCCCAAACCAGGATTTCCCATTGCCAACCCCAGGGAGGCTGCAAGGAAGAGGAAGATGCCCCAGGACACTGAGGCAGGTGAGGAGGAAGTCAGTGCCCCTTTCCCCTCTGTGCTGCTCCATCTCCCAGCCCAGCACGGCCCCGGCTGCAGCTCAGCCCTGGGAGGATCTCCTTGCCCTTGCCTGTGGCACGGAGGGAAATCCCATCCTGTCCTTGTCCTTCCTCCCCCAGAGCAGGAGCTGAGCATGGAGAGCAGGGAGGACAAATGCCCGCGGCAGAACCTGGTGGAAGAGGCCGTTTTGAGCGGCTCCACGGCGCAGGAAGCCAACGGGGAGGAAAAGCCCCGGAGATACCGCACGAGGAGGGGCTGCAAACGCAGCCGGTGGGGATCTGAGGGGGAAAGAGCCAGCCTGGGCCGGGAAGGCGGCCGGAGACAGAGCCAGAGCTCGGAGCTGGTGCTCCATGAGCAGCTCCATGATGGGGAGAAGCCCCACACATGCGTGGAGTGTGAGAAGAGCTTAAGGTGGAACTCTGAGCTGATCAGGCACCAGAGGATCCACACTGGGGAGAAGACCTACGAGTGTGGGGAGTGTGGGAAGAGCTTCGGCCAGAGCTCCAGCCTGATTGTGCACCAGAGGACCCACACTGGAGAGAAGCCCTACAAGTGTGGGGAGTGTGGGATGTGCTTCAGCCATAGCTCCCACCTGATCAGGCACCAGAGGACCCACACTGGGGAGAGGCCCCATGAGTGTTCCAAGTGTGGGAAGAGGTTTAAGACCAGCTCCTGTCTCATCCAGTACTATCTGAGTCACAGAGAGGAGAGGCCCTTCCAATGCCCCGACTGTGGAAGGGATTCAAGAAGAACTCCCACCTCATCAGACATCGGCGCATCCACACTGGGGAGAGGCCCTACGAGTGTGATAAATGCAGGAAGAGGTTTCAGACCAGCTCCAATCTCCTCCAGCACTGCTGGATTCACAGGGAGGAGAGGCCCTTCCGCTGTCCCGACTGCGGGAAGGGATTCAAGTACAGCTCCGCCCTCATCACCCACCGGCGCATCCACACTGGGGAGAGGCCGTACGAGTGTCCCCAGTGTGGGAAGAGCTTCTCCAGGAGCTCTCACTTGACCCAACACCAACAGAGGCACCACTAAGGGAAGCCCTGCGAGTGCCCCGAGTGCGGGCAGAGCTTTGTTCGCTGCTCCAGCTCCATCCCCCACTGGAGGAGGCACTTTGGGCACAGCCCTGGTCACTCACATTCCCTGGTGATCCATGTTGAGAACACACCTGGCTGCTTCTACTTTTAATCTCACCTGCATTTTTTTCTATTCTCCATCTGTTTGCACTGCAGAAGCCAAGAGGAATGGATCTGTCACCTCAAAACCACTGAAATCCCAGTGAAAACAGCTCAATCTTACTCCAAAAAGAGCTCAAACCCACCTGAAAAAACTCAATCCCATGCCAAACTCACTCGATTCCGCAGCCTTTAAGCTGAGATGAGGTTGGGAAATGATTTAGAGTCGTGGGATCTCAGTTAGAGTGGTGGGATGGAGATTGTGTGGGGCTGGGTGTGTGGGATGTATTTGACAGCAAATAAAACTCTGAGACTTACTGATTTCTCTCCCGTTCATGTTCAGTCTGTTGCAGTTCTGTTTGCAGAGTGCCGCCTTCTCAGCTCATTGTCTTGGTGTCCCCTTTTCTCTCCTACCTCTCTTTGCCTGCTCTGTTTCTCTCTCAGTGTCTCCCTGGACCCACGGACCACCAGAGACCCTCCCTATATTTAACTGCCTCAGGGACCACCCAATACCCTCCCCTGATTTATTGCCCCAGTGACCACCAAAGACCCTCCTCTGATTGAATTGACCCTTCCCCTGATTTAATTGACCCCTGCCACGAAAGAGCCTCCCCTGATTCAGTTGACCTTTCCCTGTTTTAATTCCCCTTCCCCTGATTTAAGTGACCCCTGCCCTGATTGAGCTGTGCCCTTCCCTGTTTTAATTGACCCCTGCCCTGAATTAATTGACCCCTGCCCTGATTTAGATGACCCCTCTGTCACCACAGACCCTCCCCTGATTATTTATTATTTTATTTCCCAATTATTATTTCAATTCCCAGTCCCAGGAGCTGAAGTCCTGAAGGCCGGCATGGAAATGTCTCTGTAGGATTTTGCTCCATTTCCCTTCAAGGGCAGGAACATCTTTTCCTGGCTGGAAGCTGGAATTGCAGACTTTTGGAATGTGTGCAGGGCAATACGGACTGGCATCAAACATGGAGTGGGATCAAATAGGGGTTGGGATCAAATGTGGACTAGGATCAAACAGGGACTGGGATCAAATAGAGACTGGGATCAAATATGGACTGGGATGAAATACGGACTGGGAGCAACTATTCACTGGGATCAAATATGGACTGGGGTCAAATATGGACTGGGATCAATTATTGATTGGAATCCTACAGTGTGAGATAAACTGGACTGAGCTTATATAGACTGGGATCAAATATGGGCTGGGATCAAATATGAATTGGGATAAAAAATGGACTGGGATCAAATATGGACTAAAATCAACTATGGACTGGGATAAACTGGACTGGGATCAAATATGGACTGCGATCAACTTTGGACTGGGATCAACTTTGGACTGGGATCAAATATGGCCTGGATCAAATATGACAGATTTTATGGACTGGGATCAAATGTGGACTAGGATAAGCTATGGATAGGGATCAAATATGGACTGGGATCAAATATGGATTGGGATCAAATGGACTGGGTTCCTACAGACTGGGATAAACTGGACTGAGATTATATAGATGTCGTGGTTTGAGAGGAAGTTAGTTTTCTGGGATATGAGGTGGTCAGGCCAATAGGTGCTCACATTTGAATACTGGCACCTGGTTTGGCCACTGGGGACATTGGATACGCCTCTGAGAACTCAGGGGTTAAAAAGCAGAGCACTCCGGGGGAAGCTCTCTTGGGTTCCAGCGAGGGAAGCCGGTCGGGCCTCCCCTGCCCAGCTCCTGGCTGGTTTGGGGCTGGGTGAGGTAGGCCTGGCCCGAGGATGGAAGGGTGGAAGAGCCCCGAGAGGCATCGGGCAGCCACACCTCCCCCCCAGGAGACTGAGAGACAGAGCGCCTGTGCCACCATGAAATTTGATATCCTGTGCTGGCAGCACAGCCCGGCTGGCGGAGAAGGGCGGGGGGATGCAGCGAGAAGGGGTCCGGGAGCTGTGGGAGCTTTGGATGGGCAGAGCCCGAGCTTTTAACCCTTTTTCGGACAAGGAAAACTTTGCAGAATATTAACCTTTCCTAGAAGAGAGATAAGAGATGAAATGGAGGAAGGAAATGTGCAAGTGTGAAGGTCTGGGCAAGTGAAAGATATTAGGAGAGTAGAGAAGAATCTTAGGTGGGAAGAGATGATGGAGTGGCCTTAGCTGGACTTTTCCTGTATAGCCATGGACAGAACCATGTTTCCTGTGACACAGAGACTGCATCCAGGGGGAGGCAATGGCTCAGAGCCAAGAGGGTTCAGTGTTGGTACCCCTTGGCCCCAAGGGGTGAAATTTGGGGGGCACAGGTGTCCCAAAGATGAGACTGTGCCCTTTTTGGAACAGGACAAAGCATCCTTAAAAGGACAACTCTAGAAGCAGCTCTGGTCCATGTGCAGTGGTGAGAGCACTGGACATGGAAGGAAGATGTCACGATGGCAGATGTTCTCAGGGCGGTGCCACGAGTGACATGGAAACACACGAGATTTCAGCGGTGTTTCCTGGGGAAGCCTATGGCACAAGAAGGATTCCTCTCCCCTTGATGAACTGAGAATTGATTACCTAAAGGGTGGTGATGGACCGAGAGTTGGTGATTTGGGGAATAGATGTATTGGAAATTTGATGGCGGGGGGAGGAAATGTTTTTGGAAAGTTTTCATTTTCCCTGTGTGTTTCTTGTTACTCAGAGTTGTAGTTTAGTTAATAAAGGTTTCTTTTCTTTATTTCTAAGTGGGGGCCTGCTTTGCTTATTCCTGGTCACATCTCACAGCAGACACCAGGGAGCATATATGTTCATGGGGACACTGGCATTGTGCCAGCATCAAACCATGACACCTACACTGCCAGCTGGCCTTTTTCCACCTCTCCAGCCATCCCCACAGAGCATTGGCTACCATTCATGAATCAGTGTAGAGGCAGAGCTTTGGCCATTTCTCTCCCTTAGCAATGTCCAGGGACAGCTGAACAGCTTTGACTTCTGTAAGTTGACTTGATCCACCTTCTCCTTCAGCAGCCTCTGCAACCTGTCGTGTGGGGCTCCATACGGCTGCTTTCCACTTCTGGTTCATCCCTACGATGTGACAGGAACCGTCAGTGAAAAGAGTGTAGCGCGTTTCCTCTGGGGGCAGTTGGTTATAGGGAGGAGCCTCTTCAGCCCGTGTCACTGGTTCTTGTGGCTCTTCATCAGTAAGACCAAAGTTCTCACCTTCTGGCCAGTTTGTAATTATCTCCAAAATCCCAGGGTGATTCAGGTTTCCAATACGGGCGCACTGTGGGATAAGAGCAATCCGTTTACTCCATGTAGCGTCAGTGGTGTGGTGGGGGGTGGGAACCCTTCCTTTGAACGTCCACCCCAGCACCAGTAGTCGGGGTGCCAGGAGGAGTTGTGCTTCCGTGCCAATCACCTCTGAGGCAGCCTGGACTCCTTCATAGGCAGCCAAGATTTCCTTCTCTGTGGGAGTGTAGTTGGCTTCTCACCCTCTGTAGCTTCGACTCCAAAATCCCAGTGGTCGGCCTCGAGTCTCCCCAGGCACCTTCTGCCAAAGGCTCCAGGACAAGCCATGGTTCCTGGCTGCAGAGTAGAGCACGTTCTTCACCTCTGGTCCTGTCCTGACTGGGCCAAGGACAACTGCATGAGCAATCTCCTGCTTGATCTGGGCAAAGGCTTGTTGCTGCTCAGGGCCCCAGTGGAACTCGTTCTTCTTGCAGGTGACCAGGTAAAGAGGGCTCACGATCTGACTGTACTCAGGAATGTGCATTCTCCAAAAGCCTATGGCACCTAGCAAAGGTTGAGTTTCTTTCTTATTGGTCGGTGGAGACATCGCTGTGATCTTGTTGATTACGTCTGTAGGAATCTGATGCCGTCCATTAATAAGGCCTCCGATCAGCCTTATCATGAAGCAGAGCCTTGGTGCTCAGGATCTCAGTCCCTGAGGAGGGACCAGGTGCCCGAAGCCAGCTCAGGCCAATGCCGCAGGGCTACCTTTCTAGCAAGCCTGGTGATATTCAGCTCTATAGTGATTAGCAGCTCTTAGGACCTCAGCTCTTTGCTTGCTGCGTAGTGGAGCCCCGGGCTTGAGGCAGCAGCAGACGGAGAGAGGAGAAGGAGAAGGCAGAAGCTGTTCCACAGAGAAGGCTTTATTTGGGGGTCCGCAAAGGGTCTCAGCTCTTCTTCTTCTGAGCTAGTAGGGTACAGCATGCTACTTTTATAGGCTTGGCAAGTATCCAAACTTGACCAATGGCAAGGGATTAGGGGGACCATAAAATGACCGATAGGTAAAGGCTACCATGGCATTTTCTCACATGGTTATAGAATAGGTTATAGGGCAGATGTCCATGGAGTCAGGAAGCTTCCTTGCTGCTGTGTCAGCATTCCTTTTGTTAGATTCTCCATGGTGCTTTTGCTAAATGTATGGGGTTTACTACAGTCCATCTTGCCACTTCACTGCCAGGAACTGAATCTCATGAGCTGGTCCCTTTACCTTGACTTTTTAATGGCAAAACCAGCTCCCAGGAGGATTTGGATGATTTCCTTCCCTTTCTCAAACACTTCCGCAGCTGTGTTCCCCCCACACAATGATGTCATAAATATACTGCAGATGTTCTGGAGCCTCTCCCCTTTCCAGTGCAGCCTGGATCAGTCCATGGCAGATGGTGGGGCTGTGCTTCCACCCCTGGGGCAGTCGGTTCCAGGTGTACTGCACTCCCCTCCATGTGAAAGCAAACTGAGGCCTGCATTCTGCGGCCAGAGGAATGGAGAAAAATGCATTGGCAATGTCTATAGTGGCAAAGCACTTTGCTGCCTTGGACTCCAGCTCGTACTGGAGCTCTAATATGTCTGGCATGGCAGCGCTCAGTGGTGGAGTCACTTCATTCAATGCATGGTAATCCACTCTCAAGTCAATCTCCATTCTCCTTCAGATTTTTGCACAGGCCAAATGGGGCTGTTGAAGGGTGAGTGGGTCTTGCTGACCACACCTTGGCTCTCCAGCTCTCGGATCATCTGTTGGATGGGGATCACAGATTCTTGAGTGGTTCTATACTGTCGTCGATGCACTATGGAAGTGGCAATTGGCACTCGTTGCTCTTCTCCCGTCAGGCATCCTACTGCAGATGGATTCTCAGACAACCCAGCAAGGTGTTCAATTGCTGGATGCCCTCTGTCTCTACAGCAGCTATTCTAAATGCCCATCTGAGTCCTTTTGGGTCTTTGAAGTACCCACTTCGAAGGTAGTCTATGCCCAAAATACATGGGGCCTCTGGGCCAGTCACAATAGGATGCTTCTTCCACTCATTTCCCGTTAGGCTCACATCAGCTTCCACCAAAGTGAAATCCTGGGATCCCCCTGTCACACCAGCAATAGAAACAGACTCTGTCCCTACATGTCTTGATGGGATTAACGTGCATTGCACACCAGTATCGACCAAAGCTTTGTACTCTTGTGGTTCCGATGTGCCAGGCCAACGATTCCACACAGACCAAAAAACACGATTTTCCCTTGCCTCTACCTGGCTAGAGGCAGGGCCCCTCTAAGCCTGGTTATCTTTCTTTCCCTGGGCATATGTTTTGGATGTTCCTTCGAGGGGATCAGATATGTCATCATCATCATACCTGGCCATTCGGCTACGGGCAACTGGAGTTGCTTTCCTTCTGGTGGCTTCCTTCAGTTCTCTCACCCGTCATGCCAGAACAGCAGTAGGTTTCCTATCCCACCTTCTCGTGTTTTCCCCACAATCACGCAGATAAAACCACAACTCAGCTCATGGGGTGTATCTTCTCTCACCATCTGGGAAACGTCTGCCTTGGACACCAGAACCTCGGATCTGTACTGCTGAAATTTGGAGAAGGTCTTCTGTAATCTCCTCTCTAAGCTTCTTATGGTTCTCCTCTATCTTATCCTCTAAGTTCTGCAGACGTGTTTCTACCGCTGCGATTCTGGCATGTGTCGGGCCATGTACAGCAGCTGCATATGCTCGGAGCTTCCTTGCCATGTCAAGCACAGTCTCATCCCTCTCATCCCTCTTCATGATGGCTAAGGCAGAAGCATATTTGTGTGTCCCAAGTCGTACGAGTGTTCGCCACATCACAGACGTGCATGGTACTAAGTCTGGGTTCCTAGTTGTTACATCATCGGTGAAGATAATCTCTGCCACTGCCATTTCTCTCAGGCATTGGATCCCTTGCTCTATTGTCTTCCACTGAGTTTTCTGCATATAGAGATCGTCTGCGCACAGGTATCTTTCTGCTACACTTCTTAGGACCCTTTCCCAGAGGCTGTGAGAGTTAGCCCCCCTCATCATTCCTTGGTCTATGACAGGATCCTGTGACAGGGATCCCAAATGCCTGGCTTCACTGCTGTCCAGAATTGTAGCCTCGCGTGCAGTATCCCAGAGACAGACCAGCCAACTAATTATGGATTCATCAGACCTTCGAGTGTAATTCTTCCGTAGGCCACGAAGGTCCTTCGGGTAAAAGGACTCAATATTTGCATCTGATCTTGCACCTGCTGCTTTGACTCCTGATTTTATGTCAGGAGGCATTGAGGTTCCTTCTCCTTCATCATCATCATCCCCTGGTTGATTGGTCTTGTCCATGCATTTCCCACTTCTAGTGCTAGTAGCAACAGCCATGGGTTTAGATGCTGGCTTTGAGCCTGGGCTGTTGGCTGCAGCCTGAGTCACCGGGATAGTTGCTGATTTATCTCCCTGCCCCCCTGCCTCTGTCTGCTGCCCTACAGGATCTAGCAGTGAGTGATGAGCACAAGCCAGGGCCCAGCTCACTGCAATGACCTTCCTCTCCTTAGGCTCATCCTGGTACTTCTCTTTCAGATATCTCCCCACCTCAGCTGGGTTCTGAATTTGTTCATGGGGAAAATCCCAGACTATAGGGCCAGAGAATTCCTTCAGGATTTGGCCCATATCCTCCCATTTCCCACACCACTTAGGATTTTCCACACCGGGGTCTACTCCTGAGTCAAGGGTCTCATCAGCCCATCTAGAAATCTCAGCCCTCATTCTAGAGAAGCAGCAGTCTGTATAGAGGAAGGTTACCAGATGGAATACCGAAAAATGGTTTCTTTAACATTGAGGGGAAACTGAACATCCTTCACTAGTGATGCAACGGATTCATAGGAGAAGAAGGAAAGCAGAGGCTGAAAAACCTCATTCCCTCCTGCTCCTTCTGCAACAAACTGGATGCATAACCATAGCCATGAACCATTGTCCTGGGGGGACGTTATGATGCTTGTATCCCCATTTATCTGTTCTGTGCCTTTAAGACCGACTCTGAAGAGTGGAAGTTTTGTTTGGGTTTCCCTTATCAGGGACACAGAAATGAGCAGTACATAGGGTTGTTTTTCACTTCTAGCTTGCACCTTGCTGCTTTTGCTTGCTTGCTTTTCTGCTCTTGCTTCTGCTCTCGCTTTTGCTTCTGCTTATTAGCTAGTTTAGCTAAACAGTCCAAATTCCTTCCCGGACTGTTTCTCCTCTCCTGTTCCTGTGACCATCTCGAACCTGCTCCGGACTGGGACCCGGGAACACCGAAGGCTTGGCTGCAGCAGCTGGCCCAGCACCGGAGGGACTGAGAACAGAGCAACCACCCCCGAAAGAGACTTTCTGATTTTGCCATCTTTCTCAGAGCGGTGTCAGCTGGTATTGTTCATTTTGTGTGCGGCGGGTGCTGTGCCAGTCAAATAAACAGGTTCATTCCACCTCTCTCCAAGGAATTTTTTTTTCCCGAGCCGGTTGGGGGGAGGGGCCGTGTGGGTTTTGCTTTCTGGAGGGGCCCTCCTTTCCAGATTCTTTAAAAAATTTGCCCTAAACCGGGACAACCATTCATACCTGGAGCAGACCCTAGCATGTTTATAAACTTCTTGCGCATCATTGCCACTAAGCCCAGCAGGATAGCTACTCTGGTCGCTGCCCCTCTGATGTAAAAAGTACGTATTAGGGACAATACTAAAGCTATTTCTGGATAAGAAAATAAAGCTAGGGACCAGAGAGGTATTAAAATCTCAAAAAACCCTAGGGACCAGAAATGCATGCAAACCTTCACCCCAACAGACATTATGAATTCAAAAAGCATGGCTATTAGCTGATTTAAAAGAACACAGAGTAATAGCAACCTAATATGCAGTCAAAACAGGGTTTTTCCACTCTCTCAAGCCACCAGGATTGGCGCTAAATTTTGTCCTGGTTTAGGGCAAATTTGGTAGAGAATCTCCAAAGGGGCCCCTCCAGAAAGCAAACCCACACGGCCCCTCCCCCCAGCCGATTTGGGAAGGATTCCTCAGAGAGAAGTGGAAAGAACCTGTTTATTTAACAGGCACTGCACCCCCCAGCACACAGAATGAACAATACCGGATGACACCGCTCTGAAAAAGGTGACAAATTCAGAAAGTCTCTCTTGGGGGTGGTCGCTCTGTTCTCAGTCCCTCCGGCGCTGGGGCAGCTGCTGCAGTCACAAGGTGCAAACTCTCGGTGTTCCCAGGTCCCAGTTCGGAGCAGGTTCGAGATGGTCGAAAAAGAGGAGAGGACAAACAGTCCAGGAAGGAATTTGGACTGTTTAGCTAAACTAGTTAATGAGCAGGAGCAAAAGCAAGCAGAAGTAAGAGCCAGAGAGAGAGAGTGAAGCAAAAAGCAAAAGCAGCAAAATCAAGACCCACAGTCTCTCTGTGTCCCACCAGGCTGATAAGAATACCCAAACAAAACTTTCACTCTTCAGAGCCAGTCTTAAAGGCACAGAACATGATATCCAGCATTAACAGAACACAGGAATGGGGACACAAGCATCATAACATCACCCTAGGACACCTTTGAAATCTGGTGCAAGAGCAGTTGGACCAGGGTCATCTGGAGACTTCTACCAGTCCCTGGAACACTCCTGTCTTCTGCATCAAGAAAAAATACGGGAAATGGAAGTTGTTACAAGGCCTCCAAAAGGTCAATGCCATGATGGAAAGCATGGGAACATTGCAGGCGGGCATGCCGTCGCCTACCATGCTTCCTGCAAACTGGCCAGTCCTCATCATGGATCTGAAGGATTGTTTTTTGCAATTTCTTTGCATCCTGATGACAGACCAAAATTTGCTTTCTCGGTGCCAGCAATTAACAATGCTGAGCCCACACAGCAATATCAATGGAAAGTTTTGCGCCAAGGAATGCGAAATTCTCCGGCCATATGCCAATGGTATGTGGCCTGTGTCTTGTCTGGAGTTCACAAGCAGTTTTCTGATGCACGTCTGTATGATTATATGGACGACATTTTTGTGGCTGCATCCAGGACGAGCTGCTGAGGATTAAGCCTCAGTTGCTCAATGCTTTGTATTCTCATGGGCTGCAGGTGGCTTCAGAAAAGGTTCAACAACAACCTCCTTGGAAGTATTTGGGGGTCAAAATTCTGGAATAGACAATCCGACACCAGGAGGTGCAATTTGTACATTTGGTGAAGACACTGAATGATGCCCAGAAATTGGTAGGTGTCATCACTTGGTTACGTCCGTACTTGGGACTGACGAAAACACAACTGTCTCCTCTGTATGATTTATGGAAAGGAGACAATGGTCCTGCTTATGCATCACAGAAGATGTGGCAGTTCCTGCAGTTGTGGGGTGTGTCACACAGGTTTGGTATCCCTCATGCTCTGACTGGTCAGGCTATTGTAGAAGATGCTTGTGGTACTCTGAAGCGGGTTCTTCAGAAACAAAAATGGGGAATGTAGGGTAAAGCCCCACACAGTCAGTTGGGAAAAGCTTTGTACACCATCAATCATCTTACTGTGCCACAGAACTCAAAAAATCCTGTCATTTTGAATCATCACCTTTTGTTGCAGGCTCTGGACGAGACACGTCAGCCTCAAGCGAAGGTTCAGATGTGGAATTTAGTCACCAAACAGTGGGAAGGTCTCTATGACCTTATCACTTCGGGGCGTGGGTATGCTTGTGTATCCACAGATACTGGGGTACCCTGGGTACCTTTGAAGTGTGTTCGTCCTGACCTGCGACAGCAGAGACAGAATCCAGCACACGAGCAAAATGGAAACCGTGACCAAACTGAAAGTCATCAAGTGGATGAATCGTTGAGTGATGACTCAGGTACAGATGGTGTGAGTGATCACTCCGATGATTCTTCCATGAGTGTACACTGAATGCACTGAATGTTGTTCATTTTTCCTTTTAACATTGTTCATTTTTCTTTCTTTTTTTTTTTTTTTAAAGGAAAAAGGGTGAGATGTCGCCCTGTTCTTTGAAGGTTCTTCTAAGCCTTCTGATGTTTACATTTTTGTAATGGAGTTTCTTACACACTTTTCATGTAAATAATGATTGTTTTGCAGTCCTTTCTGGAGGAGGAGAAAATTGATGGACTGTTGGTTTGACCAGTGTGGTTGGAGAGGTGGCAATTTCATCCTCCAATCCGTGGATGCTTTTGGAATTTTATAAATATCGAGGTCCAGAAAAAAATGTGCCTTTTTTGCCTTGGACATCTCAGGGTGTGAGTGTCGTTCATTTTGTGTCGTATTGCAACACCCTACCTCTCTAAGCAGCTGGATGCAGCAGCTAAGGGGTGGCCAGGATGCCCCAGAGCTGTTGTGGCAGTGGCAGTGAACATCCAGGAAGCACACAAGTTCACCCTGGGCCAGAAGATGATTGTGCTGGTGTCCCACACAGTGTCTGCAGTGCTGGAAGTAAAGGAGGGACATTGGCTCTCCCCACAGAGATTCCTGAAATACCAATCCATAATGGGGGAACGGGATGATGTAGAAATTGCGGTAACTAACATTGGGAAACCAGCTTCTTTGCTCAGTGCTTGTATGGGAGAAATGGTGTGTGACAGTGGTCACAAGGGTTGCAGGATGAAGAGAGAGGCGAGAATGTTGACCTCATGTTCAGAAGGCTTGATTTATTATTTTATGATATATATTACATTATGACTATACTAAAAAGAATAGAAAGAGTTCTCAGAAGGCTAGCTAAGC
This sequence comes from Melozone crissalis, assembly GCF_028551555.1. NCBI lineage: Eukaryota > Metazoa > Chordata > Aves > Passeriformes > Passerellidae > Melozone > Melozone crissalis. The sequence continues at coordinate 5,019,575 of NW_026535844.1, forward strand.
TAAGAATAGAAAAGGAATGAATAACAAAGGAGCTGTGTCCCGGCAGAAAGCGAGAACAGCTCTGCCGTGAGTAGTCAGTAAATCCAAACATCCACCAGAGACCAATCATGGATGCACATGTTGCATTCCACAGCAGCAGATAACCATTGTTTACATTTGTTGCTGAAACTTCTCAGCTTCAGCAGGAAAAATCCTATCGAAAGGATTTTAATGAAAAGAGGTCTGTGACATGTCAGTTTTTTAATTTAGTTTAATTAAAAAGAAAAAGTGTTTGTAATTTTCTCTACTGTGCAGAGAAAAATATTGTGGTTGTCAATCAAATATTTGTGGTTGCCAATCAAAACTTCACTCAGGTGCTGGTGTGGAATGAACAGGGAATTTCTTCACCTGTAGAACATACAATTCTATCAAATCACCAAAACAATTTTACAATATAAGAAAATGCAAAAACAATGCAAAGAAAGTTCATGCCCAAACAGCTGAGTTTCAGGAAAAAGTCCATGGACTGACAATGTTCCTCTTTGCCATCTCTGAAAGTCCCTTTTGGTCCTGAAACAGGCTTGCTGCAGAAAAGTCCATCAATAGTTATCAAAAGCCATTGACAGTCATCAAACAATTTCAAACAATTTGAGACAACTTCTGGAATGTCCTGCCACAGCCCTTTATTGAATAACTTTGGGCTGAAGCTAATTTTTGGCTCTTTTGGGGTTTTTTTTTGTTTTGTTTTTTTTTTTTTTGGGGGGTTTTTTTTTTTTTTTTTTTGGTGTTTAAAAAGAGCAGCAGCAGCAGAGCAGCCAAAGAAAGTCCCTGAGGGGCCCTGGCCCATGTGGAGGGATCAGGAACCCCAGATCTGGCCCACAGAAAGGCAGGCCAGGACCGATAGGGAGAAGCAAAACCAAACCCATCAGGAGGCCGGGAGGTGGCCCTGGCCCAGGGACCCGAGCCAAACAGCCCAGGCCCAACATGACAGGCGGGCTCTGCCTTCCCACAGCCTGGCCCCACACTGCCAATGGAATGGTGACCAAACGCTTCTTTTCCCCAAAATCACCAAGGCATGCCAGCAGCAGGGAAATAGAAGAAGCCCCAAGAACCCTCATCTCGTGTCTAGGAATGTTTTTTCTCCACAGCAAACAAGCCATGATCGCTTCCCGCTGTGCCCTCTGCAATGCAAATGCAACAGGTGTGTCTCCCATCTGCCTCACGGCACCACCCCCTCGGGGCTGGGGACCAAAGGCAGAACTCTCGGCACCCACCTGCCCCTCGCCGCTGGGGCGCAAGAGGGGCAGCAGAGAGATTCGCACCCCCCAGGGGAAAGCAACTGACCAAACACCTCCCAACCCGCCAAGAATGCTGATTTTGAACGCAGGCAGACGGGCTGCACCCACAGCCAGCTGTCGGGCCATGCCTCCTCCACGGAAAGGGAGGCCGGCGCCCTCTTCCCCTGTCCCAGTTTCCCCCGCAGGGGCAGCCCCGGCACAGCCCGAAAAACTCGGGGGGGAAGCCACGCTGGGTGCAGGAGCAGCTGCGGGCTGCTCCGAGGGTCCCGTGGGTTCGGCGCCGTCTTCAGCATCATCCTGAACAGGCACTGGCTCGGTTTGAGGCGGCGGGGCCGGAGAGGGGGCTGGTGGACGCAGCAGGACAGCCAGGGGGGGCGGTGCCGAGTCGCTGTTGTCACCGAGGGCGTCTCCTACCAACAGCGACGCAGCCGCAGGGAGCGGTGTTTCTGAGCTCTCAGGCGCAGGCGTGGAAGCCGGTGAAGCCACGGGCAGGACCACCCGGGAGGCGGCCGCGGGGCGGGTCCAGGAGGAGGCCCTGCAGGCCTGGCAGGCGGGACTCGGAGACCGGTGCTGCCCCCATCTCTGAGCGGGGCAGGGCCCAGGAGGCCGGCCAGGGCGGGGTCTGCAGGGCTGTAAGGGGCGGTGCAGCCCACTCCCATCCCCCCGGAGAGAGAGAAGGGGGGAAGGGATGGCTGCATCTGAGCATGCTCCGAAGACGCAGTAAAAAACACTTCGGCTCCTGGTGAAACTTCCCCCCCACTGCCGGGGTGCAGGGGGGCTGGGAAGCAACAGATCATCCCCCTCCAAAGGATCTTCTCCCGCTGGAGTCAGAGGAAATGGGACGAGCCCGTTGCAGTTGGCAATCCAGGGAAAAACAGCTGCTCTCCGGTTCAAAACTGGAAAGAACATCCTAAATGTTGGATAAATCTGGGGGTATCCAAACCCACGGTCCAAAATTAATTGGAAAATGGAGTCCATGCACTCCCATACGAAAGCATCAAGGGCACAGAGCACATTCGTAAAGAACCCAAAAATCTTTGCCCATCGAAAAAACTCATAGAAATCTGTCTCCAACAGGCAAAGTCCGTCCTCTTCATCCCATTTTTGACAGAGAGCAATAAGCTTCTCCTCTGAAGGGAAGAACCGAACCTCCTCCTCTATGGGGGAAGCCCTCCACATCAGCAGCCACAAACTACAAAGGGCCACATTTTCAGGAAGGGAAAAGCCAACAGTACCTTTTGAAAGAGTCCAGCATGCTCTGGCCAGCTCCATTGTGCTACTGTGCTTTCCGAACATCTTCCTGGAGGCTTTTCAGAAGGTTCTCTTTGTGGTCAGCCTTGCTGTGAACTCCAAATCAGGATCTTCAGTTCTTCAGCTCCTGGCTAGAATCCACTTCTGTGGTCACTTGTGAAGCAACCATCAATGCCACACATTCGGGGTTTACCCAGTGCAGCAATTGTTCCTCTGGGGGTCTCTCCAAGTAATTTGCTCTTCAGACGAGGGGTCACCAATTGATGGTTTTGTCCTCCTCACTCACTCAGTGTTCACCAATTGTCACAGTGGTCACAAGGGTCTTCAGGGTGTAAAGAGAGATGAGAATGTTGACCTCATGTTCAGAAGGCTTGATTTATTATTTTATGATATATATTACATTATTACTCTACTACAAAGAATAGAAGGAAAAGTTCTCAGAAGGCTAGCTAAGCTAAGAATAGAAAATAATGAATAACAAAGGTCTGTGTCCCGGCAGAAAGTGAGAGCAGCTCTGCCATGAATGGTCAGTAAATCCAAATATCCACAGGAGACCAATCACGGATGCACCTGTTGCATTCCACAGCAGCAAATAACCATTGTTTATACTTTGTTGCTGAGGCCACAGCTTCTCAGAAGGGAGAAAAATCCTAAAGAAAGGATTTTTATGAAAAGATGTCTGTGACACCCCACCTATCTCTCTAACCCTCAGATGCCTTGCCTGCCTTTTTGCCGTGGATCTTGTCCTCTGAGAGTTCTGTCCTGTCCCACCGGGTGGGTTCCGCTCTGGTCTCGCTGTCAGGGTTGCTGTGTTGTGCTGCTGTTGGGGGAAAAGGCTGTGCTGTTGTTAGGGGGGCTGCTTAGGCTGAGCTTAGGGCTGGGCTGAGGGCTGGTGCACCTGTACCCTAACTTGCCTCCTAAACTGTTCCCTGTAGCCCTGATCTCCAGTGCACTGTGCAGCCCTCAAGCCTTCTTCCTTGACCCCTCAAGCCCTCCCTCAACCCCTCAGGCTCTGTCTGTCACCCTCAAGCCCCCCCTGTGCCCCTCAAGGCCCCTCTCGGCTGCCCCTCAGCTCCTGTGTGTCACCCTTAATCCCTCTCCTTTGCCCCTCAGCCCCCAGCTTCTCAGTGTCACCCTCCAGCTGCCCCTGCCACCCTCAGCATCTCTGTGTGTCACCCACTGTCCCCTCTCCCTGCTCCTCCCTCAGCTCCCAGCCTCTGCCACCCTCAAGCCCCCACAGTACCCCTCAAGCTGCCCCTCAGCCTCTGTCATGCCCTGAAAGGACCCTAAAAACCCCTCTAATTCCCTAAAAAAGGCATAGTTTTCAAAGTGTCCTAAAAACCCCTCAAAAACATAGAAATAGCCTCAGAATACACTAAAAACACCCTACTTTTAAAAAGCCCCTAAAACACCTCTAAAAATCCCCAAAGAACCTTTTGGGACTACTTAGAGATTTTTTAAAGAGCTCTGAGAATACCCCTAAAATCTTGAAAATGCCCTGTAAGACCCTAAAAAAGCCTGTAAAATTCCCCCAAAAACCCTAGAAATACCCTAGTCGTAAAAAAAGTTCTCCATTTACCCTCAATACTCTTCAAAAAGCCCTAAAACCTTTTAAGTAGTCCTTAAAAAACCCCCAAAATATCCCAAAACACCCCTAACAATTCCAATTAGTGGTAAGACATCCCTTAAAACACCCTAAAATGTTTTTTTAAAAGCCCCGAAAAAGCCCTAAAGGTTCCTAAACATTCCCAGAGAATTCCTAAAAAACTCCTGCAAAAAAACCCCCCTAAAATATCCTTAAAAATCCCTGCAAAAAAACCTAATAAAACCCCTAAACGTCTGTTCAACTCTTACCTGTAACTCTGTGGCCTCAAAACCTCATCTCTGCCTTCCAATCGGGGTAACTGCCTGCAGCTGCTGGGAGGGCTCTGGGGCTGTCCCACCATGAGGGTGGCACCTGTGCCCTAACCCTCCCTGGTACCCTGTGTCCTGTGCACCCCAACCCTCAGGGTCAGCTCTCCAGCTGTCCAGCCCCCCCATCTTTGCCCCTCAGCAATGTCTGTGTGTGTCCCAGAGCCGCATTCAGGATCCCACGTGCTGCTGCAGGGAGTCACCGGTGGGCAGTGAGGGAAGTGAGGGACGGGGCAGGGGCGACCTGGATTTCAGAACCCCAGCAGACGGCCGGGCACTCAGCACCACAGGCACCCGAACACCAACGCCACCATTGTTCCTTGCACACGAAACTCATCAGGCCAGGTTCCTGATGGCAGATTGCAGGAGCCACTTGGCACTGTCAAACCAACCCTGCCAGCTTTAATCTGGGAGGCATCCTGCAGAATGTGGAATTTCAACAGCCAGCTGGCCACTCCAGGACACAGGCCCCTGAACAGCAACGCCAGCCCATTTCCCTGGAAACAAAACTCACCTGCCCAGGTCCCTGATGGCAGATTGAAGGAGATACTTGGCACTGCTAAACCACCCTTCCTCCTGCAGGAGCCTTCACCTCCCTTCTCTGTCCAAGGCCCGGCTCCCCTCACCCGGCCGCATGGCTTCCCCCCCCGCACCCAGCCCGCAGCCGGGCAGGGCAGCTCTGAACCTTTCACCCACCGGAACCAAGAGAGCTTCCCCTGGGAGTTCTCCGCTTTTAACCCCCTGTGTTCTCAGAGGTGAATCCATGTCCTCAGGGGCCACACCAGGCGCCAATATTCAAATCTGAGCACAGATTGGTTTGACCACAGCATCCCAAAAAACTCACTTCCTTTTCAAACCAGGACAGCGGGACCAAGGGATCCGAGCAGTAAATCCTGAACGAGCTCAGTAACCCAAAAAATGGGCTTAAATGTGAAATGAGCGGCTCTGATTGGCTGGTCTAACACAACCCGCGTCTCCCCATCCCGGCCCCTACCTGCCCAGCGCCCCAAGGTTCCCCCTCCCCAAAAAAACCCCCAGCCCGGCGCTGCGGCGTCCCGGAAAGGTCTCAGCCAATGGCAGCGCAGGCAGGCGGTGTAGCCAATGAGAGCTCGGGGCGTTGTATTGCCTCATCGGTTGCCGGGCAGAGCCCGCGGCCGGTCGCTGCCCAGAAGCGGCGGCAGCCAATGAGAGCGCGCGGCGCTGCCGAGCCCGCCCTGCTCCGGACTGGCGCTCCCAGCGCAGCGCGGCTGCTTTGGGGCTGCTGCTCCCTGCCCGGCCCCGGCCATGGGGCGAGGGGCGGCAGCTGGGGCCCTGCTGGTGGCACTGGTGGTGCTGGGAACCCCCCCGGCTGCGGGCGCGGAGCTCTCGGGTGAGCGGGAGGGCGGGAGGCGCTGGGACGGGGGGGAGAAGGGGGAAAAGGGGGCGAAGGGGGGAGCCCGGAATGGAGGGGGAGGAGGAGGGGGCCCCCCAAAGGGAGAGCGGGAGAGGAGGGGTGGGAGAGGGTGGGGAAGCGGGCAAAAGCGGAGGGGGGGACCTCAAAACTGATCGCAATGGGGACTGGGGATTGGGGAATTTGTGGGAAAATGGAGAAATGGCACCCCAAAGTGATTTGGGGAGCGGCCGGGGGTGGGAGGGGAGAGGATGTGGAAGGGGAAATGGGGGAAGGGCGGCAAAGAGGAAGCGGCAGCGCGGGCAGGCGGGTCCCATGGCGGCCGAGGGCCACAGGGGGTGCGGAGTGGGGATCCGGGGTGGCCCCGGAGCTCTGGGGGTTCTGGGGGAGGGTGTTGGAGAGGCACCCCCCGATCTATGTTCTGCACACACAGGGGTGTTCCAAAGGATGACAAAGTCCGAGTGTTACTACATTAACGGCACGGAGAGGTGAGGTACGTCCAGAGATCCGTCTACAACCGGGATCAGTTCATAATGTTCGACAGCGACGTGGGGCACTTTGTGGGGTTCACCCCCTATGGGGAGAAGTTGGCCAAGCTCTGGAACAGCAACGCGGTATTCATGGAGGACAGACGGACTGCGGTGGACTGGTTCTGCCGGTGCTGGTACAAGAATTTTACCCCGTTCCTCACGGAGCGCCGAGGTGAGCGCGGGTCAGAGCGTTCACCCCCTATGGGGAGAGGTGTGCCGTGCGCTGGAACAGTGACCCGGACACACTGGAGTACAGACGGTCTTCGGTGGACACGTACTGCCGGCAAAACTACGAGGGCATGACTCCGTTCATCACGGAGCGCCGAGGTGAGCGCGGGGCAGAGCGTGTCCTCTCGGGCGCTGCCCTGACAGTGACCCTAGAGCCCCTCAAAACTTCCCTGGGAAACGCCCCAGAACCCTCAGCCCTCCTTGTGCCCATCCCCGGGGCCCGTTGTCCCCCTCAGTGACCCCCCCAGGCCATGCCAGTCCCTTCCAGGGCCCCCCGCGCGTCCATTTCAGCGACACGTACAACTGACGCTTCTTAGCCAATCAGATTGCGTCTCTCTGATGACTCGTCTGTTGCTAGGCAGACCCGTAGCTCTGAGTGCCCCGCGCTGGACTCGGCATCACAGTGACGTGCAATTCATTCCCAGTTCCATCCCAGTGCCTCCCATTCCATTCCCAGATCCCTCCCAGTGCCTCCTCAGTCTCTCTCACTTATACTCAGGTCATTCCCAGTTCATTCCCAGCTCATTTCAAGTTTATTCCCAGGGCACCATCCTCAGTCCACGGGGCCCTCACCCACTCCCATTTCTGTCCGCGCCACCCCAGTTCACTCTCAGTCCATTTCTAGTCAATTTCCGGTTACTCCCAGTCCAACCTTAGTCTCTCCCACTCCCATCCAATCCCTCCAAGACCATTACCACGCTATTCCCAGTTCATTCCCAGTTCACTCCCAGACCTCCACTCTCTCTCTAACTACACCCTTTCCTCTCCCACCTCTCTCAGTGCCTCTCAACTCCCGCCCAGTCTATTCCAAGTGCTTCCCAGTACATTCCCAGTACCTCCTAGTCCATTCTCAGTTCCTCCCTGTGCCATCTCAGACCCTCCAACTACTTCCCAGCTCATTCCCAGTTCATTTTCAGTCTGTTGACGGTTCATTCCCAGTTCATTCACACACGTCCATGCTCTCTGCCTGTGAACGTTATTCACTCACATATCTCCCAGTCCCTCCCACCCCAGCCCTCGCTTCTCTCTCCCAGTGCCCCCCAGCTGATCCCAGTGTGTCCCCACTCTCTCTTTCTCTCTCTCTCCCAGTGCCCCCCAGCGTGTCCATCTCGCTGATGCCCCCGTCGAGCTCCCAGCCCGGCCCCGGCCGCCTGCTCTGCTCCGTGACGGATTTCTACCCTGCTGCCATCCAGGTGAGGTGGTTCCAGGGCCAGCAGGAGCTCTCGGAGCACGTGGTGGCCACCGACGTGGTCGCCAACGGGGACTGGACCTACCAGCTGCTGGGGCTGCTGGAAACGCCGCCCCGGCGCGGGCTCAGCTACAGCTGCCAGGTGGAGCACGTCAGCCTGGAGCAGCCCCTGAGGCGGCACTGGGGTACGGGGGAGCCCCTGGGGGCGCTGGCAGAGCCACTGGGCTGTGCTGGGAGCCACTGGGAGGGAGCTGGAGAGAGCCGGGCTGGAAGTGGGAGAGGGGCTGGGCAAGGGCTGGGAAGGGGTTTGGGGGATGCTGGGGAGGATGGGATGGAGGGGTCCTGGTGGGCACTGGGAGGGAGTTCGGGGGTGCTGGGTGTGACTGGGAGGGAGTTTGGGGGTGCTGGCTGTGACTGGGAGGGATCGCAGTGAGCCCGGAGGGGCTGGAAGGAGATCGGCGATGGCAAAGCGGGGCTCGCCATGAGCTCGGTTGTGCTGGGCACAGCCTGGGAGGGCTCTGGCTGAGTCCTGCTGGGGCTGCCAAGGGACTGCGAGAGGCTTTGGGGGTCCTGGGGCGCTGGGGGCAACTGGGAGGGGGCTGTGGGATGCTGAGAGGGACGGGAGGGGCTTTGGTGGCTCCTGGCCAGGCCAAAAAGGGATCGGGGGGAGGTTTCAGTGGGTCCTGGCTGGGCTGGGGGCCACAGGGAGGGCGCTGGGAGGGGCTCGGGGTGTCGGTGAGAGGTTTTGGGGCTGCTGAGCCCTGCGGACCCCCCCAGAGATGCCGCCGGACGCCGCCAGCAGCAAGATGCTGACGGGCATCGGGGGCTTCGTCTTGGGCTTCGTCTTCCTGGCGCTGGGGCTCGGCTTCTCCCTGCGCAAGAAGGTCAGGGCGGGTGCCGGGGGTGGCGTCCCCCCCGTGGCGGAGCCCCGTGCGCGCTCCCGCCGGGCCCCCAGCCCGGTGTCACCCCCTTTTCTGTGCCCACAGAGCTCCTGAGCCGGCGGCGGCCGCAGCCCCTCCCCGTGGGCTCGGGCCCGGCCGGAAGCCCCCGCTCCGTCCCCGCTCCGCTGATTCTGGGGGGGTCCCGTGTCCCCCCAGCCCCGCTGGCGCTCTGCCCCCGCCCAGTGCCTGCTCCCAGTGCTCCCAGTAAAGCTTCCCAGTTGGGCCCGGGGCCGTGTATTGGGGGGTGATGGGGAGGGGTTTGGGGGGGGGCGATGGGACGGATTTGGGCAAAGGGAGGGGGACAAAGAGTGGGGGCTGGGCCCGGGAGGAGCGGGAGGAGGAGGAGGAGGAAGGAGAAGGGGGAAGAAGGAGGAAGGAGGGAGGGACGTCAGAGATGAGGGGAAGGAGGCGGGAGGAGGAGCGGGAGGAGCGATTGAACCGGGAGAGGAGAGGCGGGAGGAAGAGGAGGGGGAGATGAGGAGAGGAGCAGAAACAGGAAAAGTAGCGGGGATCACCCGGCCTTCATCGAGGTGTCCACGGGGGGGCCAGGAAGATGTGGAACCCGCAGCCAGGAGTGTTCCCAACACGGGGGGCTCTGACCCTGGGGGTCACCCGGGATTATCCAGCGCGGATCCTCCAACGGGAGGTGGAGCTGGAGCGAGGCACGGAGCTCGTCCCGACCCGGGGCACTGCGAGATCCGCGGGCAGCAACACGTACTCCTCCTGCTCCATCCCCCCTCCTGCTATCCGGCTTTGCCCTCACGCAGCCCGGGGGTGGTGGGGCGGGGCTGTGCCGTGTGCAGAGCCCGCCCCTGGCTGGGAGTGGCCGATGGTGCCGTCAGTCGTGGTTGTGGCGCGCTGATTGGTGGGAGCGGGGCGGAGCAGGGCCCCGGTGGCGGGCTGAGGGCGGCCGTGGCTGGGCAGCGGTGCCATTGTCGGAGCGTGTGTGCGGACCCGCGAGCGGCGGCAGCGGCCGGAGCGCGGTGAGGCGGCGGCGGAGCTCGGAGGCGGCCGCAGCGCAGGTGGGAGCCGCGCTGGGTTGTGCGGGGTCTCGGGGCTGGCTGCGGGCCTCGGGGGCGGCAGGGGGCTCGGGCGGGTTCGTAGTGCCGTGTCCGGCCCGTGTTGCCGCTGGCGTGAGGGCGCTGCGGGAGCGGCTGCCCGCGGTCTCCTTGCGGCCGCTGCCTCGGCAGGAGCCCCTGCCGGAGCAGCGCTGGCTCGGCCCGGTTGCTGTGGCTGGGACAGAGGGGGCTGCCCCATGCCCGGGGCTGTGCGGGGAAATTCCCGTGGCCGGAGGTTTCTGTGCCCAGGGGAGACAGAGGAGTCCTGTAAAAGTGACTTTATTGCTGAGCAGAGGGAGAGGCCGTGGGGCATTTGCCGTGTGCTCTCTGCCATTGTTGTAGTTCGCAGCCTCCTTTTTATCCTCATTTTCGCGGCCTCATCTCCCTCTCCCTTTGCCCACTGGCTGAGGTGATTGGAAGGTTCAGATCTCCCCATCTGCCAACTGCATGTCCGTGTTAATGTGCACCCCCACTTTTGTATAACCGCCGGTATTCACGGCTCTGTTAAGTCTTTGTTCTTCTGGAAGTTCAGGAATTTAGGGGGTCTTTCTGTGAGCAGCAGTCCATGTTAATTAGTAACATTTATTGAAGCTGGTGGTTTCGCCCGTTGCTTCCTTATCTACAAGTCCCTGGCCCCTCGCTCAGCTGCTGAATGAGCTGCACTCTCAAGTGCGGAGCATGGTAAAAAGATAAGAGTTGCCGTCGCACATCAGAGGAGACTCAGCATTCGTTTAACCCATGGTCTGCCAGGGAGCCACAAAACCGTGTCCCATTTCCATCCTTTCCAGGTTTGGGCTGGAACATGAGCTGCTTTCTTATTTCCTTTGTTATCTGTTTCACGACTTTTTCTTTGTCATCTCTTTGCCAACAGCAGTTTGTGTAATTTAATGTTCCACAAACTCCTCCTTTTTCTGCTAAAACGTAATATGATCCCATCCCGTGGTTAAATGGTGTGTTCCTCACTTCATTGGATTGGTCAGCAGGAAGGTCAGGAGCTGGAGCTGTCTGGTTGGTTATTATTGCGAGGACAGCTTGTAATCTAATGATGCCATTGAAATGAGAAATGGGTTCTGTGGCTCCTGATGTGAATTGGTTCGGGTTCCCAGGGGCTGGTCCATGGTGTTGTAGGATTTGTTCTGCTGGTGGTTCATCTTTTCCCCATTTTTGGCCGCTCTCTCCAGCCAGGGCTGCATCAATTGACTGCTTTTCTCTAACTAAATCATATCATCAAATCCTTGCATTCCCAACTGATTTCCCTAAATATTTGGTAGCAAAAAATCCCCAGTGCCCTAATATACCCTATATAACACAGACAGTGATAGCACATGTTGGAGTGGGCAGAGGGCTGATTCCCCCCATTTATTTATAATGAAGTTTTCCCGACATTCTCCGTGTGCTGTTTCCTTTTGCAGCTTCACCCGTTTGTGTTGCAGGGTCAGATATCCTCCCCCTGGGCTCTGCCTTGAGCTGTGCAAATTCCAATAGTGCAAGCAGGCGGAGCTTGGGGTGAGGGGCAGAGGGAATCAGCCCAATTCCTGCCCCAGGCAAGAGACCCAGGTGCATTGTCCACACTTTGCCCAGCAGTGTTCATTTGCATTTCTAAAGCTCCTCTGGAGGCTGCCTGGAATGAAGCTTCTCTTCCAGGGCAGCCATCAGGTGAGTAACATGTGGCCCCCCCAGCATCTGCTGTTTTTTAAAAAAAGTATTAACTATTTACAAGTTCAAAGTATTACGGTTAAAGCTCTTCAGTTCTACAAATGCACCATAAAGGCGGACATTGAAAAACCCTCACCAAAACTTGATTCTCACACTTCTGTCCCAAACCCACCTGACAATATAAAGTGGGAATTATTATACAAAATTATTATCATGTTGTTATCTTATGACTGAAACTGCAGGGAAAACAAAAACTCTGCAAGAATCTCTTTAGTGTTAGAGAGTCAAGGCATTCCTTGGTTCTGGCCTGGATGTGCAACAGAAATAATTTCTTTCACAAATAGCCCGGCTGTGCAGAGAAAATCATTCCATGCCATGCGAGTTTTCCTAGATTTTCCTAAACTTTATGTAGTCTGAACCAATCTAAATCCACTGCTTTAATGTTCATTGCTTCCAAGTTGTGTAAGTTTTTAGTATTTGGTTTCCTGTTGGACCCGGATTCCTTCCCCTCTGATGTGAATTTGGCCCACACTCCTGGATTTCCTTTTCAGCCTTTTCCAGCCCAGGTGTCTCCAGCTCTGCCAGGGGCAGTGTCTGGGGTAGCTGTTGGTTGCTGTTTGCTGCTGGGCAATGTTGATGTTTTGTTGCTGGTCATTATCTCTGTGGGTGTCTTTTGGGCTGTTCCCAGTCTGTTGGGATGTTAAACTCATCTCCATTGAGTGGTGTAACACCTCTTAAATAAAAGCTTTAAAATTCATTTCCCCAAGGCAAAGAAAACCAAGCCTGAGTAGAGAAATAAGATTTAAAAGAACCGAAATCGGTACATTTTGCAGCACTGTGGTGACCTGCGCTGTGTCGGATTTCCCTTCCTTAATAACAGCCTGTCTTGTAGCTCTTTTCTCTTCTGCTGCCCTTGCAGAGCCATCCACAAACACATTTTCTCCCTGAGGCCAGGGAATGTCCCATCATCAATCTCTCCCAGCCTGGGTCTGGAGCTCTGTCCCTTGAGTGCAGTCCTGGGTTCCTTGCCAGCCCCTCTCCAGGCTGTTCAAACAGGAGGCTGGGTTAAACTCTGCCCTGTCCTCAGTTCTGAATCCTCCTGTGCCATTGAACAAGTTTCATACTGTAATAACCGAGCCCTGCTAGTCTATTTAGAGGCTGTTTAGGTTGTCAAAGCTTTAACTTGATGCCAGACGTGAACTGTAGGAGATCCTATATAGGGTTAAATATTTTAGCACAAGAATTCCTTTGGCAAGACCCTGTTTGTTATCTACTTATAATTCAAATTCTTTTACCCTGTCTGGAAGGGCCAGGCAAGCAGCCTCAGTTAATCTTCATTTTAACACTTGAAAATTCTGTGTCCATCCATCCAGTTTGTTGACTGGCAGGATAGGAGTGTTGTAGGGAGACATCCCTGGCTCCAAAAGCCCTGCCTTTAACAGGGACTCAATCCCAGGCTGTGAGCCCTTCCTTCCCTCTCTTGGAACAGGGTATTGCTTGTTCTGGTTGCTTTAAAGTAATTTGTAGAGGCTCCATATCTAATTTTCCCCATTTCCCTGGGGCAGCCCACACTTTGGGGTTCACTTCAGCATGGGCCTTGTCAGATTTTGGCGCAAAGGTAGAGCAGAACTGGCCTCTGTATCCCCTTTTACAGTATTAAAATAGAGCTCTCAAATTACTTCCTAGTTAATTACAATCACAGGAGGAAGAAAAAGCAATTCATTAATTTCAAACCTATCCCCCACAGCTTCTAATAGTGGTTGAACAAATCATACCTGCTCATCTTTACCACTCATTCCCTTAGAAATTTAAACATTCCTTTACTATTTTCCACCCTTCGGTCTAACATTTAGAGTGGATTGAGAGGCCCCTGTGTCCATCAGGAAATGCCTCCTCTCAATGCAGACCCACCCTGAATGTTCTCAAGGGCTCCCGTGTGGAGGGTCCCTGGTGTGATGGGAGCTGTGACAGCCCTGGCAATCCATGTCCATCAAGGGGTGGACTTGCTGGTCCTGAGGGTGCTGCTGTCTGTGCTTGCAGTGTCTTTGTGCCCTGCAGCTGGAGCCCTGGTTCCTTGCCAGGGGCTGTTTGGGTGGGCTCTCCCCTGCCGAGGAGGGCAATGCCTCTGCCAGGTGCTTGTGGCCGAGCCGTGCCCTGGGTGCTGGGGCCCCCTTGGGCCCTGGGGTTGATCCCTCAGGGGCTGTAGGAACTGTGCCCTGGCCTTTGCCTTCAGCTTGGCCTTTTGCTGCTCCCTTCTTGTATTCACCTGCTGTGCCTTTGTGCCCAAGTGCTGCAGGGCCTTCGTGTGCCCCTCCTGCAGCCTCCCTCAGTGCCTGTGGGTGCTTGTCTTGCTTTACAAGAGAGGTGTCTGCTCGGGAAGGCAGAAAAAGCCTCTCTTGGAATGGAGAATGCAAACCCCCTCCCTCTTAATTTTTAGACTAGTGAAATGAAGGGGCTCTCGGGCAAAGATATGGGAATAGGAATACCAGTTCTTTACTAGTGTGTATAATAAAGCAAAGAAACACCAACAGCTGCGGCACTGACAGCAAACAGAGCCTGGACCCAGTCCCGGCCTTTGGGCTGCGGCGCTTTCCCCTTGGGTGCAGTTCTGGGCACGGCCGGCAGGGGCGCTGCTGGCTCCTGCGGGGCGGGGCAGCGCATCCCTCCCATGGGAACCTCTCTGAACGGAAATAGACCAATCCCTTCATCTAACTCTTTCACTCTTTTACCTTCTATAGCCTTTCTCCTGTGTTTTGTTGAAGAATTTGGAGAGGGCTGCCTTTTAGGTGAGCTGCTGGTGTTTCAATAAGGTGCTTCCTGTAGAGAGAGAGAGAGTTTTCCCTGAACAGCCAGGGCAGTGGTTACCAAGGGGCCGTAACTCAGAGCAGGACGGGGTCAGGGGAGGATATCCCGCCGAGGCTCGGTGGGAGTGTGGGCAGGGTCTGCTGCCGGAATCGCCAGAGGGGGATCTTCCCGTGGAGCCCGAGGGGGAGCGTGGGTAGCCCCCACATGGCTGATGGCGGCTGATCCGGCAGCTGCCGGCAGAGCAAAGGCCGGTGGGAGAGCCCGGCAGCAGCGGTGGTGCCCAGCGCAGGTGGCACGGGCAGGGCAGCCGGGGATGGGATGGCTGGGACCCCCCCTGGGTGCGGTGGGTGCGGTGACCTCGGAGCAGGCGGCAGGACAGAGCAACCCCCATCTTCCCCAGCATGGCCAGCAGAGCGGCCGCGGGCCAGGCAGTGGGAGCAGGGCACACAAATTGAGCGACAGCGCCGGGGCAGGTGGAGCTGCCCTGGGCAGTGAGGCCGCACCTGGGATGGAACTCGGGGCAGGCGGAGCTGAGGCGGGCAGCGAGCCGGGACCCGGGACAGGCGCCTGGGCCGCGAACGGAGGGGGCAAGACCTGCAGAGGATCCCACTCTCTTTCTGATGTTTCCTCTTGTTCCCTTCCTTTTCATTTCCCCTTTTTCTTTTCTTGTTTTTTCTTGGGTATTTCTGATACTTTAAAGATTTTTATTCTCCTAAAATCTCCTGTCTAAGATATGGCATATTCTGTTTTTTCTAGATTAAACGAGTTTTTTTAACAAATAAATCCAGAACCTAACAGAACTAAACTTCTGCTTGGATACTTTAAAATGGCCAACGAACTAACTCATGACCTCCTAATGTTGTTTTTCTCATCATCTTTTCATTTATCCTTTGTGAAATTAAGCATCTTTCAGTTTTTGATTTAGTATTCCAAAAATCCCAGTGCACCCATAATTCCTTAAAAAATGGTCACACATAGCTTGAGTACCACAGTGCGTTTTCTGATACATGTGTTCCAATATTTTCCTAGTAAGCACATTTTATTAAGTAATTGTCTTCTATCAAGAAGTTTCCATTTCCCTGATTTATCTTGTTCACTTCCTCTCTTGTTTAAGTCTTTTTTCTTGGCTTCCCTAAACTTTGGAATTTCCAGTTTTTCCTGGTTTGGAGTTAATATTAACATAACTCTTTCAGCTCCATTTTCTGCTGCATCCTTAGCTTCGTGATCTGTCAAATTATTTCCTCTTCTTTCTGGGGTCTTTCCCTTTTGGGGTTCTTTAACATGTACTATAGCTATCTCTTTTAGGTAATTGTAATGCCTCTAAAACCTCTAAAATAAGTTCCCCATGTACTGGTCCTTTTCTTCTTGAATTAAGTAATCTTTTCCCTTTCCAAATTTTTTACAGGTATGTACTACTCTAAAGGCATACCTTGAATCAGTATATATAGTTCCTTTATTTTGTGTTAAATATTCTAGTGCTCTTTTTAAAGTATATAATTCACAAGTTTGAGCTTACTAGTTTAAGGTTAATTTTCCTTTTTCCATAGTTTGCATGTTTTTCCCATCAATTTTACATACCCTGTATTTTCTCCTTTTGCAAGGAGGTGTATCTCTGTTAGCTAACATAACTCCCAAAGGACTATTTTTTTTCTTTTTTTTCCCTGTATCCAACTTACTGGTTTTCTGTCTCATTTTTCAAGATCTTATTTACTGATCTTCTGCCTCTGTTTTTCACGTTCACTAACAACCTAAATACCACTTTTCTTTCAACTACACACACAAAAAAATAAAAGTTTTTTCTCACACTACTTTCAGTACAATACACCTCCCTCCAAGGAGATATAGTGAAGCTTAAAATACAGAATCTACATTACCTATACTTTCATTCATTACATTCACTCACTTTTATTTCTCATTCACTTCCACACATTCTTTCCCACCCTCAGGACACAGAGTGGATCCCTGTTGACAGAGAATCGTGGGTCCCTGTGGCCCCCCCTCACCTTGGAGTGGCCTCTGGGTCTCAGTATCTCCGGGCCTCCTGGGAGGGCCCTGACTCTGCTGCCTCCGGTGCCGTTCACCTGTGAGGCTGATTTGTGTGTCACTCACACTCTTTAGCCACGGCCCCCTCACACGCCCTGGGGACAATGGCCCCTTTGCAGGTCACCTGTACCTTATGCCACAGCCCCCACACGCCCAGGAGAACAATGGCTTATTTGTGGGTCACACACTCCTCTTTCCACAGCCCCCCTTCCCACCCACCCGGGAAGCTGAGGCTGATTTTGTGTGTGACTCACTCTCACACACAACAAGACAACAATAAGGTACCTTGTGTTATAAATCATCAAATCGAGAGCCAAACTTATAAGAAAATTTAGCAAAGATTTATTAATTTGTCTGCAAAACTGAAGTTCGGTCGTCAAAACCACCACAGCCAAGGGTCTGCGTCGAGCCCAGGTTCGGTGCTGGGTGAACACAGATCTGACCTCCGAATGTCAGAGTCTCCCCCGTTCACAAATGCTGCCTGACGCAGCGAGTTCTTTTACAGTTTATTCTGCTCGAGGCAGAGATGACCAAATGTTCTTTGTGTCTCTTCCCATGCATAACCGTGTCTTTACCTGTGCAGAGGTGGACAAAGACTCAGTCCAGGTGTCTGATGTTGTCAGTAGACTCCAGGGAAGTCAGCATTCACATGCATCAGGGTGGGGCCGTGGATCATCTTGGTAGCTGTAATAGTCAAGGCGATAATCACTCTTGGCTGGACCTGGTCACCCGGGGAAGTCAGTGATTATCGCCCTGGAAGCTTCTATTCTTTCATTAAAAACCCCGATGTTTATCTCAACCAAGTCCAGGAACTGGATGTGTACGAATAAGACGCTGCTCCCTGCCAGGATTGGTCAAAAGACATAATGTGGATTTTACAATATTTTATACATTAATAGCATGAGGTATCTCTACCATATACTACACTTTCACATCACCTATTACAAGTTTAGGTGTTTCTGGCCAGTCTTGGTGCTCTTGGATATCCCTCAACCCAGCTGTGCTGTCCAACCCCAGATGCTCTTGGGTGTCAGAGTGTCGGGGGTAGGACAGTTGGGACGGACGGAGACGAGAGATCTCTGCAGCCAGGTTGTGGAATTGCGGTTTATTGCAAAGGGCCTGGGTGCAGGGCCCTGCTGGGAGCTGCCAGGCACAGCTCGGAGCAGGGCTGAGAGAAGAGAGGGGTAGAGAGGATGAGAGAGTAAAAGCATAAGAGAGCGAGGTTCCTGTACAATACAATAAATCTTCTGCGTTGAATATTCTATTTCTCACTAACCAATCTAGTACAAGATAGAAATCCTATACCATTTACATACAGCTTATAAGAATCATTACATTACCATACTGTGTTACATTTTAAACCCTTAAAACTCCTTTTTGGACCCCTTCTGCTGAGGTAGTAGTGTCTGCTCTGACCCTTGGATCTGTCTGCAAGCAGAGGGTATTGTTTCATCAAAAGGGGATTACCTTCAGCAAGCCATACCCTTGTTTTCCAGTTGTTCAGAAACTAAGAGATCTCAAAGCTTGCTTTCATTTCAGTCTCGCTTATAGTTTCTATATTGTCAAAATCTTTTGCCAGACAATCATATTTATAAGGCTTTCGTGTTTTATCTTCCCCAACACTTTGGCATTTTTTTATCCCTCAACCCAGCTGTGTGCTCCAATCCCAGATGCTCTTGAGGATATCTTCACTCTGGCAGAATTTTGCTCAATCCTGAATGCTCTTGGAATGTTAGTCCCTCAACCCAGCAGGTTTTAATTCTGCATGCTCTTGGGCACTCTTATCCCTCAATCCAGCAGGTTTTTAGGGGCCCCTTTTGTCCCGTTTCCTAGTGGATTGGGCTCAGAAACTCCTCTGCTCCCTTCCTCGGATGGGTCCAGCCCCTCTCTGGGACCCAGTCCCAGTTACCCCAGGGGATTCTCTCACTCCTGTTAACATTCACTTCGTCTCTCTCCTGGCCACTTACCGCGGGAAGTTGGAAACGCAGCGTGGGAGACTCCAGCACTCACTTGGCAGGTCTGGGACAACCAGCCCTCCTCTCATTCACACACATTCATCCCCCTGTTCCTGCCCCCCTGAGAAATACTTACCAATCCCTTTTCCTTCCCGGGTTCTTCATGCATATTACTACTCTTAGGGGGCCAATT
Organism: Melozone crissalis; assembly: GCF_028551555.1. Lineage (NCBI taxonomy): Eukaryota > Metazoa > Chordata > Aves > Passeriformes > Passerellidae > Melozone > Melozone crissalis. The sequence goes on from NW_026535844.1 coordinate 5,038,002, forward strand.
ACTGCAGTTGTAGGGAGCCTTTTCCCTTCTCTTTATTGTCTCCTTTTGTCCACCATAACCTGCATCTGTGGTCACCCCAGGGGGAACAGAGCGAGGCTGCCAATGGGGCAGGGCGCGCCTTCCCTACTCTGACTCTCCTAAAGCACTGGCAGCGAGGTGTTAGTAACCATCCTCTGCTACCGAAATTGTGAAAAATGCCAATCACTTGCTTTTAAAATTTTCAAAGTTTAATAGTAATAAAAATGGTTATAAAAAATTGTAATTCAATTAGAGTAATAATAATTTGGAGAAATCGAATTAGGACAATATGAGACAATAAATACAAAGAGTTACGGATGTCTGGGTACCTTTTTCTGGGCATCACGAGCCTGAAAGAGGACACCTGGGCCTGAAAAAGGACACCTGTTAACACAGGATTAACCATTAAAAACAATAGCCTGTTGCATATTCATACACTTCATACATGATGCATAAATTCCATCCAAACACAGGATTCTGTCTGGTCATTGTCAACTTCTTCCTCTGAAACCTAACAGCAGCTTCGAGGCAGGAAGAAGTTCATTTCTTCTGACAAGAGAGCAATAAATTCTTTTTCTCTGAAAGATTTAGGTATCCTGTGGCTGCTATCTCGCTGCAAGTCCTTTCTTTAAAAAAGTCTCATACCAAGCATTGTTTCTATTTTAACATTTTTTTAATAACCTAAAACTATATTTAACCCACTCCTTAAGAGAATTAATACAGCGTTACTTTCTAACACAAGACATATAATATTCATTTTAATAATTGTGAAAACCCAATCACAAAAAATGCACTTTTCAAAAGTATATTCCCACTTACTTCCAGTCTCTCCCAGTATGGTCCCAGCTGTGTCCAGCATGGTTCCAGTTGCTTCCTCAATCAACTCAGTGAGTCCCAGTATGATGCCATTTGCTTCCAGTTGTTCCCAGTCAGGCCCAGTATGGGGGATGATGTGCCGGGAGTGCTCACTGTGACACTCAGTTCCTCCCAGTATTAGTCCAGTCACTCCCAGTATGATCCAAATTTGGCCCCAGTGTGCTCCCAGTCTCTGCCAGAATGTACCAGTTTTGCTCTACATGGTTCCAGTTGCTCTCTTTCAGCCTCATTTTCCTTCCAGTCGGTCCCAGTATATCCCAGCGTACCCCAGTTCCCTCCACCATCTTTCCAGTTCCTTCCAGTATGATCCCATTTGCTCCCAAGCACTCCCAGTCAGCCTCAGTGTAGTGGCACTCACTGCCAGTATGATCCTAGCCATCCTCAGCACCATCCCAGTTCATCCCAGTATATCCCATTTACCCCTAACATGGTCTCAATTGCCCCCCCCAGTCTCCTACTCACTACCAGTGTGATCTCAGCATGACCCCAGTATGATGGCAGCATGGAGTCAGTACAAACTCAGTACAAACCCAGTATGATGCCAATAGGATGTCAATAGAAAGCCAGTAAAGTCCCAGTCACTCCCAGTATGATCCCAGTATGATCCCAGTGTCCATCAGTGCGATCACAGTCTGCCTTGGCATGGCAATATGATCCCAGAATAATGTCAATACAAGCCCAGTACAGTCCCATCATGATCCCAGTACAATCCCAGTAGAGTCCCAGTATGATCCCAGTATGATATCTGTACAAGCCTAGTACACTCCCAGTCACTCCCAGCACGATCCCAGTATGATATCAGTACAGTCCCAGTCACTCCCAGTACGATCCCATATGATATCTGTACAAGCCCAATACAGTCCCAGTATGATCCCAGTATGATATCTGTACAAGCCCAGTACAGTCCCAGTCACTCCCAGTATGATTCCCAGTCCAGCCCAGTCCCTGGCAGTGCTGCAGCTGCTGGGATCCCCCAGCCCTGTGTTCGTTCACCCTGGCGGATGTGCTGAGAGGAGCCCTAAGGGCTGGCAGTGCCCAGGCAGGGTCCCCAGCAAGGCCCAGTTTGGATGTGCAGCCCCCAATTTGCCCAGTTTGCCTCTCCTCTGGCCCGGGCCGGGTTCCCCCCACCCGCAGCGGCTGGAGCAGCCGAGAGCCCCGCGCTGCCCATCCCGACCTGTCCCGGCTCCATCCCCGCTCCTGCCGTGGGCTGTGAGGGCTGTGGGAACGGGGCAGCGAGGGTGTGGCTGCTGCTGGGGGAGGAGGAGGAGGGAGAGAAGGGCAGGGATGAAGGGGGAGGAGAAGGTTGGGTTAGAGGGGAGGAGCAGGAGGAGGGATGGAAGAGAAGGGATGAAGGCAGAGAGAGAGCAGCGATGGAAGAGGAGAAGGAGGTGGCGTTAGGGAGGAGGAGGAGTGCAGGGGATGGAAGGGGAGGAGCAGGAGGAAGAGGAAGAGGAGGGACAAAGGCAGATCGTGGCTGAGCCGAGGGAACCACGCGGTCGATCCCTGCCTGAATTCGCAGCCCCCACCTGTGGGATCATCGTCCTCCCCCATCGCGCCGGTGAGCGGGGAGGGGGAGCTTGGCTCGGATATCCCGGGGGGTCCCTGGGTTGGGGTTTTTGGGGGGATGTTTGGAGAATGAAGAAGTCCAAGGCTGAGCAGGAAAGGCCCCTTGGGGGGACATTGGGGGCCGGCGGTGGCGGCTGCCGGCAGAGGCAGCCTGGAGGAGCAGAGCCCTGTGTCCCCCAGGAGCCCAAAGTGGGGAGCCCAGAGAGGGGGGAGCGCCGCCATTGGCGGGAGCCTCAAGAGCCTGGAGAGGGGCAGGGGGGACTCCTTGGAGCCGCTGCAGCCCAGAGCAGAGAACGAGGGGAGAAGGGAGCCTGGGAGCCCAAAAAGCCCTGGCATCCCGAAATGGGGAGAGCGAATCGGGGGGAGCTTTTGGGATTGCTGGGTCTGCCAGCAGCCTGAGCAGGGCGGGCACCGAGGAGAAGGGGGACCCCCAATCCAAGCGTGACCCCCAGCAGCTGGGACGGGGGGAACCCCCGAACACCAGAGGGGAGGGACCAGGGACGGGGAAGTCCTGGGAGGCTTTTTCAGGGCTGAATCGGGGTGTTTGGGAGGTTTTTGTGGAGCCCTGATGGCCAGTGATTGTAGAAATGGACTTGGGCAGAGGGACCTTCAAACTCAATGTGTGTTGGGGAAGATGAAATAGGAAAACCTTATAAATATGATTGTCTGGAAAAGATTTTGAGAATATAGAAAGTATAAGGAAGATTGAAATGAAAGAGATACCTCAGTTAGTGAACAACTGGAAAACAATGGTGTGGCCTGACTCAAGGTAATCCCCTTTTGATGAAACAATTCCCTCTGCTTGCAGACAGATCCAAGGGTTACAGCAGACCTTACAGCTTGGCAGAGGGAGTCCAAAGAGGAGTTTTTAGGGTTTAAAATGTAACACGTTATGATAATGTAATGACTTTTACAGGCTGTATGTAAATGCTAAAGGATTTGTATCTTGTACTAGATTGGTCAGTGGGAAATAGAATATTCAACACAGAAGAAGATTGATTGTATTGTAACGGGAACCTTACTCTCTTATGCTCTTCTCCTCTTACTCTCTCACCCTCTCATCCTCTCTACCCCTCTCTTCTCTCGGGCCTGCTCCGAGCTGTGCCTGGCAGCTCCAAGCAGGGCCCTGCACCCAGGCCCTTTGCAATAAACCACAAGTTCCACGACCTGGCTGCAGAGATCTCTCGTCTCTGTCCGTCCCGACCGTCCTACCCCCTGACACTCCTACAAATGCGCTCATCCCTTGTTTTCCCCAAACCAGGATTTCTCATTGCTAGCCCCAGGGAGGCTGCGAGGAAGAGGAAGATGCCCCAGGACACTGAGGCAGGTGAGGAGGAAGTCAGTGCCCCTTTTTCCTCTGTGCTGCTCCATCTCCCAGCCCAGCACGGCCCCGGCTGCAGCTCAGGCCTGGCGGGATCTCCTTGCCCTTGCCTTTGGCACAGAGGCAAATCCCATCCTGTCCTTGTCCTTCCTTCCCCAGAGCAGGAGCTGAGCATGGAGGGCAGGGAGGACAAATGCCCGCGGCAGAACCTGGTGGCAGAGGCCGTTTTGAGCGGCTCCACGGCGCAGGAAGCCAACGGGGAGGAAAAGCCCCGGAGAAGCCGCACGAGGAGGGGCTGCAAACGCAGCCGGCGGGGATCTGAGGGGGAAAGAGCCAGCCTGGGCCGGGAAGGCGGCCAGAGATGGAGCCAGAGCTCGGAGCTGGTGCTCCATGAGCAGCTCCATGATGGGGAGAAGCCCCACACATGTGTGGAGTGTGGGAAGAGCTTCAGGTGGAGCTCCCACCTGATCAGACACCAGAGGACCCACACTGGAGAGAAGCCCTATGAGTGTGGGGAGTGTGGGAAGAGCTTCAGGTTTAGCTCCGACCTAATTGTGCACCAGAGGACCCACACTGGGGAGAGGCCCTACGAGTGTTCCAAGTGTGGGAAGCGGTTTACGAGTAGTTCCCATCTCCTCCAGCACTATCGGATTCACAGGGAAGAGAGGCCCTTCCAATGCCCCGACTGTGGGAAGGGATTCAAGTACAACTTCACCCTCGTCACCCACCGGCACATCCACACAGGGGAGAGGCCCTACGAGTGTGATAAATGCAGGAAGAGGTTTCCAACCAGCTCCAGTCTCCTCCAGCACTATTGGATTCACAGAGAGGAGAGGCCCTTTCGCTGCCCCGACTGCGGGAAGGGATTCAAGCGCAACTGCAACCTCATCACCCACCGGCGCATCCACACTGGGGAGAGGCCCAATGAGTGTCCCCAGTGTGGGAAGAGCTTCTCCAGGAGCTCTGACTTGACCAAACACCAACGGAGGCACTAGTAAGGGAAGCCTTGCGAGTGCCCCGAGTACGGGCAGAGCTTCGTGCGCTTCTCCAGCTCCATCCCCCACTGGAGGAGGCACTTTGGGCACAGCCCTGGTCACTCACATTCCCTGTGATCCATGTTTAAAACACACCTGGCTGCTTCACCTTTTGGTTTGGCCTTAATTTTCCGCTGCTTCACCTTCATCTTTATAAACACCCAAAACTGGGTTAAATGAAGGAAATTCATCGAATATATCTTCAGTTCCATAATTTCTCAGTTGTTTTAGGGGGAATTTAGGATTTGGGGACACGTTCTGTATGGAGTGCTGCTGTTGCTAAGAGGCAGGAATTTGATCTCACCCTTCTTGTGTTGCTAAGAACTCCTCCCCTGACCCCAACCCCAACTCCACCCTTTGGATACCCTATAAAAACTCGATGGCCCTGCCTTTGCCCTGTCTTTGGCGGGTAAGAAATGGATTCCCAAAGGATCAGCCATTTTCCAACTGGATTCCCAGAGGATCAGCCCTTTCTCACTGGATTTCAAGAGGATCAGCCTTTTTCACTGAATTCCCAGAGGATTCTGACTCTGTCACTGTTTCTTTTTGTTTGTATTACTGCATTTGTATTTTTAATTTTTGCTAATAAAGTACTGTTTTTTCTGCTCCCATATCTTTGCCTGGGAGCCCCTTAATTTCAGAATTTATTAATATTATTATTATTATTATTACTAGTAATAATAATAATAATAATAGTAGTAGTAGTAGTAGTAATCAAAGGGAGGGGGTTTACATTTTCCATTTCAGTGGAGGCTCCTGAAATGGGGAAACACCCCCAAGGCTGGGCCATGTCAAATAGTTCCTGGAAGATGTAAATTAGTTTATGTATATGCATGAGGGTCTATGAATATGCAACTGGCTGATGTAATTAAAACCAGATTAATTAAGGGGTGTCCCCGTCCCCGAACATAACTGGGGGTCTTGGTGGCCATAACAACCTTTGCTCGATGGTCCTTGTCTCCCATTACATCAATCCGTTCCATATTCATGGCCTTGTTGCATATCCATGAAGTACTTTACATATTCCGGGAACAAAATTGGCTTAATCCTTTCTGGGGGTCCAACCCCCCTCCCAGCTCAATTTGGGGTGTCCCATCCTCCTCCCAGCTCAGTTTTGGGACCCCATACCCATCCCAGCTTAATTTGGGGGTTCCATTCCCCTCCCACCTCAATTTGGGGGTCCCATTCCCTTCCCAGCTAAATTTTGGGGTCCCGACCCTCTTTTCCCCGCTCTCTCCGATCGTTCCCCCATCCCCTCCCCCGTGTTTGGTTTTGGGGGCTCCAGGCCCCTCCTGCTCCGTTTTGGGATCCCGACCCCGTTTTGCATTAATTTGGGGTCCCCACCCCATCTCCAGGGTCACCTTCCCCCCCCCCAAATACGCTCCTCACAACTGATGAGTCATCAGCGAGACACGCTCTGATTGGCTGGAAATTACCCTGCGTGGTCTCTGAGTATTTACTGCAGTGAGAGGCCTTGGTCTGTGCCTGGCAAGTGATGAGTCAGAGTCGGGCCGGGCGCTGATTGGCTGAAAATCGCTGAGCAGGGCCAGTGCTGTGAGTTTGCGCCCAGCAAGTGGAACATCATCATTGCCGTGCGTTGTGATTGGTCGGGATCTGTTTTGGGGTGGAGACGGGAGGAACTGGGGTTTCTTGAGGTTTATTTGGGTTTAATTAGGGTTGGTTTGGGGTTTATTTGGGGTTATTTAAGGACTAATTGGGGTTGCTCTTGGGTTTTACTAGGTTTATTTCTGTTTATTTGGGGTTATTTGGAAATATTTGGGTTTATTTGCAAGTACTTGGGTTTGTTTAGGTTTACTTGGGTTTTTTTCAATTACTTGGGGTTCTTGGGGTTAATGGTGGTGTATATGGTTTTTTTTAGGAGTACTTGAAATCATTTGGGGGATTTTGAGTTTAATTTGGTTTTTTTTGTTTGTTTTTTTGGGGTTATTTGGATTTGTTTGGGGTTATTTTGGGCATTTTCTGGTATTGTTTAGGGTTTTTTGGAGGTTCTTTGGGGTTTATTTCGAGTGTTTTTGTTGCCTTCTGATATAAGGCAAAGCGACCTGGTTCTGGGGAATAGCACGACGACCCACTCTCCAGGGTCGCTCGGGCCAATGAGCACGCAAACACCAATGTGGTGGACGGTCCAAAGGCCTTTATTACCACTTCTCGTGGGGTTTTATAGTCTAAGGGGTTCGCTACGTCACTGGGGGGTCTGCCTCTACTATCTATGGTTAGTAAGGAGTGGAAAGTTACCAGGGGTGGAAAGGAACGTTACTACCGTTAGGGGGGTTACATTCCTCCTAGGGTGGTTTCTTATCTTAGGGGAACAGGGGGTCCTGCCGTTCCGTTACATCGTGTAATCTTCCGAACGCCTGTCCCTATCTACCACATCATCCCCACCCTTTTTCACAAATGAATGAGGTAGTCATATACATAGGCACTGAAATGAGGTATAAGGTTGTGGTTTGACAAGGGAAAGGGGTTTGGTAAACCTGAGTAAATTTTTGCCAGGCAAGTTTAGGACTTGTGACTGACAGTGTTCCCTGGTTGAATTCCCTGGTTGAGTTTACAGCATTTGCCGCCAGCCTAGGTACAGGATGTTGGTCTGTTCTAGGTGGGCCTGAATGAATGAGACCAGCTTGTTCAGCAGGCATGGTCCGAAGGTAACTGCTAGAAGCAGCAATGCCAGCGGACCTCTTAGGGTAGAAATCAGAGTGGTTAGCCATGGTGATTGATTGAACCAGGACTCGAACCAACCCTGTTGGGCTTCCCTGTCTTTCTGTCTCTGAGCCAGTCTGTTTCGGAGTTCTGCCATGGAGTCTCTTACGACTCCCATGTGGTCCGCGTAGAAGCAGCACTCCTCTCTCAAGGCGGCACACAGACCTCCTTGCTGCATGAACAGGAGGTCCAGATCTCGCCTGTTCTGCAAGACCACTTCCGAGAGTGAGGAGACTGACTTCTCTAGAAAGGAGATGGATTTCTCGATCCTTTGCAGGTCCTCGTCGATGGTCGCTTGCAGCTGGGACAGTCCTTGGTGCTGGGTCGCTAAGGCTGAGACACCCGTTGCCATTCCGGCTGCTCCTAGGCCAAGCAGCATTGCGATAGTTATACCTGTCATTACTTCTCTTTTGTGGAGCCGGCTGGGTCCCTCAAAAAGGTGATACACTTCTTCGTCTGAGTGGTACAGGACCCTAGGAACAATCAGAACTTGGACGCAAAAGTTGTTAGAGTCATTGAATTTGGCAAGGAACACACAGGGACTCACTCCTGATCGCTGCCAAACCCACATCCCAGGTGCAGATGGGACTACCCACTTATTGTTTTTCCTGTTGGGCTTGACTACTTTGGTGCAGACGTTGCCTCCCCGCTTGGCTAGGGTTGCATTGCCAAAGCATCTGCCCCGGCCTGTGACTTGACTCAGTGTGATTCCTTTGCGAGGGGTATCCCATCTGCACTGGTGAGGGGTGTCGGCTGTGGAGTAACTGAAGGGAGTGTTTAAAGCGACTCCTTCGTAAAAGGGGGGTTTGACATCGTAACAAAGCCAGCAGGATTCGGTTAGGTTAGGGTTGGATTCATTCAGGGATAGAAAAGTAGCTTCTAACATACGAAGGATTGGGTCTGAGTCCGACCCGCCTGAACAGCCTATCTGAAAGGCTTCTACATGGCCGGTCAGGACGTTGCTGACCTCTGTGGGTAAGGTTTTGGGGTAGGTTACGTTTCTCCCTTTCGGCACGCTTTTAATCGCTTTGTTGGGTCCGACTGCTCGGGGTGCCGACAGTTGGAGCCTGATAATTTGCACATTCACCCTCTCTTTTGACCCTTGAAGGACTACTGTCCACGTTCTGCCTATGGCCCAACTGGGGTGATCTGGCTGCAAGACCATCATGTTGTAGTCTGTGCATTTCTGAATTTTTGGGACTTTATGGAGATTTCGATAGAAGCTTCCCTGGAGGAAGGCGGGTGTTTTGCAGCCGCTGGGTGCCCAGGTGAACTGTAAGAATTTGTCGGGCTCTTGTGGATCCCACGCAGGCCCCGACGGTCTGGCATCTGTAACTATGGTTTCGCAGCCCCAGTGCCCACAATATCCCCACCCTGGGTGATTGCAGTAGCTTTTGCCAGGGTTTGAAGCTGGGCGCCAGTAGGATAGGTACATGTGTGTGGCGTGTGGGGAATTGGGGTCTACCTTTGGTCGTCCTGGAAACAGGTTGGTGATGTGGAGCACGAAGGATGGGGTGTTCGGTGTGGTGATTTCTTTGAGTACTTTGCCACTACTAAGGTGTCGCATGACCCACCTGAATGGCTGATGGGGGTTGTGATGTGGGCTGGCTTGTCCTCTGGTAACAAGCCCCAACAGCAGAATCGCACAGAAACACCCTTGATGCTTGGGTCTCACCCGTGCGGGTCTCTCGGGCGCTGCCTGGCAGCTTGGTGGTCCGTCTTTTTCCTCTGGAATGGGGATGTACGCGTTACGAGGACATCCCACGAGCATGTCCTGTAAACAGAAACTCACAATTCTCATCAGTCTCATTCTGCTCGCTATGAAGGTCGGGCTTAATTGACTTAAGTGGACACCACCTGATTTTGCCGTCCTTTTTGACAGCTGCGTACCCTCGCCCCGTGAGCATCAACCTCCAGCCCCGTTCCCATTCGCCTAGCTCGTTTCTGATTACCACCTGAGGGCCCTCCTCTAGCACTCGAGTGGCCCAGTGCTTTTGAACGGGACTGTTTGTTTAATCTCCCCTAGGGAATTGATTCCGTGCCAGCAAAGCGGTTGCCAGCATACGTGCCTGATCTCCTGGGGGAATGGAATTGGCAAAGCCCTCTGCTTTCGCCAATACTTCTATCTTGGTTTTCAGGGTCTGATTTGCTCTCTCGACTATGGCCTGCCCGGTACTGTTATATGGGATACCTTGCACTAATGTGATGCCCCATTTTGAAGCGAATTCTTGCACTGGTTTGGAGGTGAAATTGGAACCGTTATCCGTTTTGATCTGCTTGGGAATACCAAGCCAAGCCATGGCTGTCAGCCAGTGCTGAATTGTGGCCTTGGAGTTAGTTTTGGGCTGCTGTGTGGCTATGATCGTTCCGCTATAAGTGTCCACTGTCACTGCAAGCCATGCTCGGGGCTTCAGCAGTTGACACCAGGTGAAGTCCGACTGCCAGATCTCTGAAGGCTTGAGACCTCTCGGGTTGGCCCCACAGGTCCATAGGGGTGACTTCTGGCAATGAGGGCAAGTGGCTACCACATGTTTCGTGTCCGCTGTCGGGATTCCGCATCTCTTCACCAGTGCTTTGGCTCCGATGTGGAGCGACTCGTGCAGTTGACGAGCTTCCTGCAACGTCCATACGGCTTTCACTGCGGTGTCCGCTTTGTCGTTGCCGATCTGGAAGTAACCTTTGACTGGGTCATGGCTGTTGATGTGGATGACTGACACGGTGCCCTGTTGCAAGGAGAGTGCTTCTTCCAGCATTAGGGTTGCTGCAGATGTTGACACACCTGGTCCTGCCATGGCTAGGCAGAGCCTTGCCACGAATATAGAGTCCGTTACGATGTTGAGGTGTTCTTCTTGGAAGAGTCCGCACGCCAATACCACTGCTGCTGCCTCCAGTTGTTGCACTGACAGTGTGGGGTCACACGCTTGGACGCAATGCCATTGCTCTCCTGCCTGCCACACTGCTGTTGCGGTTGAAGTCGTGGAGGAAGCGTCTGTGAAGACCGTTGGTCCTGGCTGCGGTCCGTCCTTGACCTTCGGCGGCATGTCCATATCGACTACGGTCAGCAGCTGAGTCCAGGGTGGTCTGGCAGAATAGGAGATTTCCCCTCCGAAGCCGGTGAGAGCAAGGGCTAGTTACTCCGATATTGTGGCTGACTCCGTGGTCGGTTGCTTGCGAAACGGAAGGTGGATGCTTGTCGGCTCTGTCTCTAGGTGTTTCAAGGCGAGTTTCCTGCCTTTCATGATGAGGTTAGCGATGCATTCGATTCCCGGGGAGAATGCACAAGCGGGTCTTCCGAGGACCACCCATTGAATTGGTCGGGCCTTTTCGGAAAGTCCTTGAGCCAATGCTCCCACTCCCCCCCTTCGGTGTAAAGTGGACGTATAGGTCCAGGGGCATGGCTGGGTTCCACCTGGCAAGTGTGCCAGTGGTCATCTGGCTTTGAATGAAGTCGAGGGAGCTCGTTGCTTGCGGCGTCAGCTCCTTGGGATTCCAGGGGTGCTTTCCTTTCAGGAGGTCATATAGAGCATCCATGACCTCGGGAGGAATTAGGACGATGTTGCGAAGGCACTGCAGCGATCCCACCAGGCGTTTCACGTCGTGGAGTGTCTCGATGTCTCGACAGACCTTCGCCTTGGGGGGTGTCACGTGGGAGCTTGTGATCCCCACTCCCAGGAAGGTCACGCAGGGTCCTCTCTTGATTTTTGCGCTCGCGATCTCAAAGCCGTTGGCCTGAAGCGTTTCCGTGATTGTGGACACCAGGTGATCTACTTGGCTTGCCGATGGTGCTGCGACTAGGATGTCGTCCATGTACTGAATGATGGTTGCATTGGGATGGGAGTGTCGGACTGGCATCAGTGCTTTGTCCACGGTGATTTGGCATATAGTGGGACTGTCGACAAGGCCCTGTGGTAGTACTTGCCATTGGAAGCGAAGGTTGGGCCGCTCGCCGTTTCGAAACACCATTGAAAAGGCGAATCGTTCTCTGTCCTCAGGGTGCAGGGGTATTGAAAAGAAACAGTCCTTGATATCCAGCACTGCGCATGACTGCCCTTCGGGGATGGCTGAGTTCGTGGGTAGCAGTGTCTGGACTGGACCCAGAGTGGACCCATGGGTCGGATCGTCTTGTTCACCTCTCTCAGGTCATGGACGAGACAACAGCCCTCTCCGGACCTTTTGGGAATCATGAATACAGGGGTGTTCCATAGGCTGATGGAGTGTTCTATGTGACCCTTTTGCAGTTCGCGGTCGACCAGTTCCGGCAAGGCTGCCGCTCGAGGCTCTGTCAGGGGCCACTGCTCGACCCATATGGGGTCTGATGATTTCCAAGTCAATTTGATTGGCAGCGGGGGGTGTACAGCAGTGGCCCTCAGGATAAATTTGTAATCAGGAATCCTAGCATGGAGAGGACGTCCCATTCCTAACAGGTGTGGAGAATTTTGCAGGATATAGGGGTAAATCGCCACTGTCTGTTCTGGTCCCTTTTTCGTGTGAAGTGTTGTAGCCACCAGCTGGGTGATTTTCCATGCCCGGGACTGCCCCCCCCACTCCATTCACTGGAGGGACTTCTTTGAATTGCCAATGCCTGGGCCAATGTGCCTGGGGAAAAATTGTGCAATCTGATCCCGTGTCCGCCCAAAACTGAAACCCTATGACGTCGGGATCCTGGCTGCCATAAAGGCGGCATGTCCCCCACACCATCAGGGGTTCCTTCCCTATTTTCATGACCAAGGACACCCAGGGATCCCGCTCTGGGGCGTCCCCTGCTGTTCCTGTGACACCAGCGCGGCTTGTGGCGGTGGGGGGTGCAAAGGTGTTACTGGCGGTGCTGCATAGCTCTGCCATTGCACCGTAGGCGAGGATGCAAAATTGACTGCTCCCTGTGGGGGCATGGGGTATGAGGGTCCCCTGCCCCACTGGGGGTTGCTGTAGCTGGGCCACTGCATATTCCAGGTGGGAGGAGGCTGGATACGGCCCGGCTGCCCCCTCCCTCTCCCGTTTCCCTGAGGCCTGGATCTGCATTCCTTAGCTAAGTGCCCCTTCCTTCCACATGCCCAGCACGGTCCCCTAAGTCCCCCCTCGCGTGGTGGAGCACCTGCTGGTGGGCGCCTTGGCTGAGGGCAGTTTACTGCCAAGTGGCCTGCCTGGCCACACTTAAGGCACGCCATCACACTGGTTATTGCAGTGTGAACTGCTGCTTGGATGGGAGCTAGATGCTCCTCCTTTGCAACGTGTCTTGTCATGGCTGCTATATTAGACCCCTGAGGCAGCGATCTTAAAATGTCCTTGGTGGCTGAGTTGCATTGCTGGCGTAGGCACTCTGCCAGCACCGGACCCTTAGCCTCTGAGGGTAAAGCAGAGGAATCTAATGCTGCCTGAAGCCTGTCCACAAACTGAGTGAAGCTCTCACTCTCACTCTGTTTTATGGAGGACCATGAAGAGGGTTTGGCTACTACTTTAGAAGCGTCACAGATGGCTTCTCGGGCAGCACGGGTTGTTGTCATAACCTCATTGGCCCCCAGACCCTCAGCCTGCGCCTGGAGTGTGATCATGGTGGGGTCTGTACCCATTAACCTCTGTATGCTGGAGTTGTGCAGTGGATGGTCTGCCCCCGTTACCAAGGCTAGCTGCTTCGTGCAATTGTTTTCCCACTCTTCTTTAAAAACTATCATCCCTGCCCCATCAAAAATCATTCTACACGTCTGCTTAATATCAAAGGGAAGCATGTCGTCCCCACCAAAAAGGCCGTCAATAAGTGTGGAAACCATAGCAGAATTAATTCCCTTGTCCACAATCGCTTTAACAATTGCCTGGGCATCCTGTGGGTTTACCGGGGAATAGGTCCTTTGGTTTCCGCCTGCCCCCCCCACACGGACCGGGAATACCAGTGCCCCAGACGGGGCCCACTCGGCGCAAGCCATTTTTATTTTCCTCCAGTTTGTAAGCGGGGTTCGGTCTTTCTCTGATAACCCCTTCCCCCATGCAGGAGCACTGTAACTAGTGACCTTACATGCCGCTGCTCTCTCTCTATTAAAGCTAGAATCCGAATCGGAGTCCTCCGATTCCCTCTCGAGCTCGTCCGAGCTTGAATCAGAGTCCAAGCCGGAAGTCGACTGGCCGGACGTTTCCGGGCTGCTCTGACTTTTTCTCGGGCTCCGACCCCGCCCCTTCCTGCGGGGGTCGGGCTGTTCCCTCCCCCTGGGGTCCCCCTGCCTCCTGCTGGGGGAGATCCTTGCCCTATAAGGACCTAATTTGAATAGAGTGCTCTGATTGGTCTTACGCGCCTCCGCGGCGGCCGCCCCTTCTCCCCGCTCACCCGCGCATGCGTTGTTGAGCAGGCTGACTGCATTTCCACCCCCCACCTCCTCCTTTCCGCCCTGACCATGCGGCTCGGCGCCATTTTCAAACGGATATGGCAGGGGCGAATTTTTACCGAACCCTGCGAGGTCCGACAATCCGGCCGCGTTCCGCGCCTCCTCCACGAGTCCCTGCCAGAATGCCCGCACGTGTCCCCCCCTCCTGATGGTGAGTCCACTCGCTGAGGGGGTTCCGGCGTTCGTGCCTCCGCGCGTCCACCTGGATCAAGACCCTCTGCGGTCTGTGTCGCTGCACCCACCCCCAACTGCGGCGTGGCTAATAAATAGGCTCCCGCGGCTTTCCAGGTTTCTTGCTCTTGTCGAGCTTTTTGCAGAGCCTGGACAACTCTGCCCCATGATTTTAGGGCTTTCCCTGACCCCAAGGACATGGTGTCCTCCGCCAGAGCTTTTGTACAATTATCCCACACCCCCAGGTGTAAAATATCCACAGGGCTTTCTATAGCCCCAAGCTTAATCAATCTCGGCAATGCGAGAGTCATATCTCTAATTTTACATTCTATTCCCCATTGTGCATGCATTTCTGATATGACCTTCGCAATAGCGTCCATGCTCGTCACTGGTCCGAGGGCGTCCCCTCCACTGCACTAGGCCAGCTGTGCAGCCGCCGTCCTCTGTCCAGGAGAATCCCCGTTCCCTGGGCGCTGATCGGCTCCCGGGTTTTCGGCACCAGTTTTTGCCTTCTGATATAAGGCAAGACGACCTGGTTCTGAGGAACAGCATGGCGACCCACTCTCCAGGGTCGCTTGGGCCAATGAGCACGCAAACACCAACGTGGTGGACGGTCCAAAGGCCTTTATTAACACTTCTCGTGGGGTTTTATAGTCTAAGGGGTTTGCTACGTCACTGGGGGGTCTGCCTCTACTATCTATGGTTAGTAAGGAGTGGAAAGTTATCAGGGGTGGAAAGGAACATTACTACCGTTAGGGGGGTTACATTCCTCCTAGGGTGGTTTCTTATCTTAGGGGAACAGGGGGTCCTGCCTTTCCGTTACATTGCGTAATCTTCCGAAAGGCTGTCCCTATCTACCACATGTTTTGGGGTTATTTAGGCTATTTGGGGTAATGTGGGATCAAAAAATCCGGGAATGTTTCTCCTGCAAAACATGGGAATTTTTCCTTAAAAATCTGAGAGATTTCCCCAAAAAACCGGGAATGTCCCTTAAAAATCCCGGACTTTTCCCAGCCAATAGCAGCGTGCCCCGCCCCAAACCAACCAATCACCGCGGGTCTCCCCTCAGGAACACTGGCCTCCCCGTGCGCCGATGCAGCCAATCAGAGCTAAGAACGGAGCAGTGCCCCCTGACCCCGGGGCCGGGCATGGAGCGGGCACCCCCTCCCCCCCCCGCCCCCCGGGACCCCCTCAGGGACCCCCGGGAGCTGCCCCGGGCTCGGGTGGGTCCTGTGGGAGGCGCTGGAAAGAGCGGGGGAGGCGCTGGGAGAGGACAGGGGGCTCCGGAAGCTGCTGAGGAGGCGCAGGGACAGGTGAGGGGTCCTGGAGGGGTCGTGAGGGGAATTTGGGGAGGGGTCTCTAGGAGGTTTGGGGGGGGATTTGGGGAGGGTCTGGGGGGAACTTGTGGGGTTTTTAGCGGGGTCTGGGGGTGCTGGGGGTGCTTTGGGGGGGAATTTGGGGAGGGGTCCTCGGGGGGTGTCACGATCCGTCCTCATGGATGGGTTTCGTGATGGTTCGAGGATTTGATCTCAGGGTGCAAAAAGAACCGACACGGTACAAGGGGGTTTGCGATGCTAATCAAAACAAATGCACCTTTATTGAATGACCACAGCAAAATGCGATAGAGGGCTTAAGGGAGAGAAAAAGATGGGGGAAAAGAGAGTCAAAAGAGAGAGAGAGAGAAAGAGGGGATAGAGCTACCAAACGTAGAGACGACGTCCTTTGGTCCAGTCCAGTCGAGGATCCGCCTGTTGCGTCGGGGAGATCTCGAAGTCTCTCGCTAACTCAGAGGTTTTTATTATGATAACTCTATTGGAAATTGCGAGAGGGGGGAAACAGATACAATAAGGAATAGATGTAACAGGTAGTCCATGCTCTCAGCAGTAAACGAGAGCCATTGTCTTCTTGGTCCAGCGGTCACAACCTGCAGGCAAACATCTCGCTTTGGTCAGCTTGCCTCCCCCACACACCTGCCCCAGGCTGGGGGTTTCAGTCCCAGTCCTTGGAAGGAGCAGAGGGGCCTTTTCAAATGGGGGTTCCATGTCTCAGTCCTTGATGGAGAGGCTCCTTACATCTCAGTCCGTCTGTCACGGTGGTTGTAAAACAGGTGAGGGTCTTTTGTGGGGAGACCACCTGAAACTCAGGAGAAGTCCAGCCAGGCCGAGAGGTGGGACAGCTCCCAAGGCTGTTGTTGCACAAAGGGCACGGTGCCCCCTTCTTCTTCTCCTTGGGCTCAGTGTAGCACATAGCAAATAACACCTGTGAGAACAATGGCTTAGCAACGCTCTCAGGTCTCAGGCACATGACTTTCTCCCTTGGAGCCAGAGATTTCAGACAGGGGGATCTTCTCTTCAGTGGTCCCCCAGTGACGATCATGAGGCAGATGAGGGAAAATCCGGACAGACTCTCACATGACCCCATGACTCACGATTGTCTTGAGGGATCTTCATCAGCAGAACTCTGGAGTATCGTTGATGAGTCTGCAGAACTCACAGTACATTGGTAGTATAACCTGGAAAAATAGGGATGTCAGAAAGAGAGGAAAAAGAGAGAGAGAGAGGGAAAAGAAAGGATAGGAGAAGGAGGGGGAAAGGGAAACAATAAACAAACATAATATTGATTATCATAACAATTTTCACAACTGGTTGATTAATTAAAACAATATTACTTTTAAAACAATATTTAAGTGGTAAACCCAGTCACAAATAATCAAAAGCAAAAGCAATCAACACATATTAATACAAGCATTAACTTTAAAAAAGTATTTTCTAAAACAATTCACTAAAAATCAAACGTAATTTCCACAAAATCATAAATGGAAATCAAGGATTATTCCAAAACACATAGGCTTCATTCATAATTGCCTTGTGTCAAATTTCATGGGGATGTCCACAGTGTAGAGAACATCAGCCAAGTTGTGTGCATTAACTATAGACGTCAATCTTGTCAGCTGTTCCATGCTCCAGTTAATAATGAATAGGACTACTGATAAAATAAAACCAAACAGAATTGGTATCAAAAGGATAACAATGGGATGACAGTGTTCAGGACACCCGTGTGTCCTAGGGTGACGTTACGATGCTTGTATCCCCATTCATATGTTCTGTGCCTTTAAGACTGTCTCTGTAATGTGAAAGTTTTGTTTGGGTTTTTCTTATCAAGGACACGGAGACAGGGCAGTGCATAGTTCTGCTTTCGCCTTTTTGCTTTGCTCTTCTCTCTGGCTCTTGCTTCTGCTTCACTTCTGCTTGCTTTTGCTTCTGCTCATTAACTAGTTTAGCTAAACAGTCCAAATTCCTTCCTGGACTGTTTCTCCTTTCCTTTTTTCAACCTTCTCGAACCTGCTCCAGACTGGGACCTGGGAAAACCGACAGTTTGCACCTTGGGGCTGCAACAGCTGCCCCAGCACCAGAGGGACTGAGAACAAAGCAACCACCCCCGAGAGAGACTTTCTGAATTTCTCACCTTTTTCAGAGTGGTGTCATCCAGTATTGTTCATTCTGTGTGCTGGGGGTGCTGTGCCTGTTAAATAAACAGGTTCTTTCCACTTCTCTCTGAGGAATCCTTCCCAAACCGGTTGGGGGGAGGGGCCGTGTGGGTTTGCTTTCCGGAGGGGCCCCCTTTGGAGATTCCCTACCAAATTTGCCCTAAACCAGGACAAAATGTGGCAGCCAACACGTGGGGCTCGAGAGAGAGTGGAAAAACCCTGTTTTGAGTGCATTTTGGTTGCCATTACTCTGTGTTTGTATAAAGCAGTTAATAGCCATGCTTTTTGAATTCATAATGTCTGTTGGGGTGAAGGCTTGCATGCATTTCTGGTCCCTAGGGTTTTTTGAGATTTTAATACCTCTGTGGTCCCTAGGTTTATTTTCTTACCCAGGAATAGCTTTATATTGTCCCTAATATGTAGTTTTTATAGCAGAGGGGCAGTGACCAGAATACCTATCCTGCTGGGCTTGGTGGTAATGATGTGTAAAAAGTTTATAAACATGCTGGGGTCTGCTTCAGGTATGAACGGTTTGTGGCTATGGTTATGCATCCAGTTTGTTAGAGGAGGAGCAGCAGGGGATCAGGCATTTCAGCCTTTGCTTTCCTTCTTCTCCTATGAATCTATTGCATCACTATTGAAGGGTGTTGAGTTTCCCCTGAACGTTAAAGAAACCATCTTTCTGGTATTGAGTCTGGTAACCTTCCTCTATACAGCCTGCTGCTTCTCTAGGATGAGGGCTGAGATTTCTAGATGGGCTGATGAGACCCCTGACTCAGGAGTAGACCCAGGTGTGAAAAATCCTAAGTGGTGTGGGAAATGGGAGGATATGGGCCAAATCCTGAAGGAATTCTCTGACCCTATAGTCTGGGATTTTCCCCATGAGCAAATTCACAACCCAGCTGAGGTGGGGAAATATCTGAAAGAGAAGTCCCAGGATAAGCCCTAAGGAGAGGAAGGTCATTGCAGTCAGCTGGGCCCTGGCTTGTGCTCATCGCTCACTGCTAGATCCTGTCGGGCAGCAGACAGAGGCAGGGGGGCAGGGAGATAAATCAGCAGCTATCCCGGTGACTCAGGCTGCAGCCAACAGCCCAGGCTCGAAGCCAGCAGCTAAACCAGATAGTGAGCCTAAGCCAGCAGCTAAACCAGAAAATAAGCCTCAACCAGTGGCTGTTGCTGCCAGTACTAGAAGTGGGAAATGCACAGACAAGACCAATTGACCAGTGGATGATGAGGATGATGATGATGAAGGAGAAGGAATCTCAATGCCTCCTGACATAAAATCAGGAGTCAAAGCAGCAGGTGCAAGATCAGATGCAAATATTGAGTCCTTTTCCCTGAAGGACCTTCGTGGCTTACGGAAGGATTACATGTGGGGACGGGGTCTGTTTCTATTGCTGGTGTGACAGGGGGATCACAGGATTTTACTTTGGTGGAAGCTGAGGTGAGCCTGACTGGAAATGAGTGGAAGAAACATCCTATTGTGACTGGCCCAGAAGCCCCATGCATTTCAGGTATAGACTTCCTCCGAAGTGGGTATTTCAAAGACCCAAAGGGACTCAGATGCACATTTGGAATAGCTGCTGTAGAGACAGAGGGTGTCAAGCAGTTGAACAGCTTTCCTGGACTGTCAGAACGCCCATGTGCAGTAGGACTTCTGAAGGGAGAAGAGCAACAGGTGCCAATTGCCACTTCCATAGTGCATCGACGACAGTATAGAACCACTCGAGACGCTGTGATCCCCATCCAAAAGATGATCCAAGAGCTGGAGAGCCAAGGGGTGGTCAGCAAGACCCACTCACCCTTCAACAGCCCCATTTGGCCTGTGCAAAAATCTGAAGGAGAATGGAGATTGACTTGAGAGTGGATTACCATGCATTGAATGAAGTGACTCCACCACTGAGCGCAGCTGTGCCAGACATATTAGAGCTCCAGTACGAGCTGGAGTCCAAGGCAGCAAAGCGGTATGCCACTATAGACATTGCCAATGCATTTTTCTCCATTCCTCTGGCAGCAGAATGCAGGCCTCAGTTTGCTTTCACATGGAGGGGAGTGCAGTACACCTGGAACCGACTGCCCCAGGGGTGGAAGCACAGCCCCACCGTCTGCCATGGACTGATCCAGGCTGCACTAGAAAGAGGAGAGGCTCCAGAACATCTGCAGTATATTGATGTCATCATTGTGTGAGGGGAACACAGCTGCAGAAGTGTTTGAGAAAGGGAAGGAAATCATCCAAATCCTCCTGGGAGCTGGTTTTGCCATTAAAAAGTCAAGGTAAAGGGACCAGCTTGTGAGATTCTGTTCCTGGCAGTGAAGTGGCAAGATGGACTGCAGAGAAGGAAATCTTGGCTGCCTATGAAGGAGTCCAGGCTGCCTCAGAGGTGATTGGCATGGAAGCACAACTCCTCCTGGCACCCTGACTACCGGTGCTCGGGTGGATGTTCAAAGGAAAGGTTCCCACCCCCCACCATACCACTGATGCTATATGGAGTAAACGGATTGCTCTTATCCCACAGTGGGCCCGTATTGGAAACCTGAATTGCCCTGGGATTTTGGAGATCATTACAAACTGGCCAGAAGGTGAGAAGTTTGGTCTTACTGATGAAGAGCAACAAGAACCAGTGACACGGGCTGAAGAGGCTCCTCCCTATAACCAACTGCCCCCAGAGGAAACGCGCTACGCTCTTTTCACTGACGGTTCCTGTCACATCGCAGGGATGGACCAGAAGTGGAAAGCAGCCGTATGGAGCCCCACACGACAGGTGGCAGAGGCCGCTGAAGGAGAAGGTGGATCAAGTCAACTTATAGAACTCAAAGCTGTTCAGCTGGCCCTGGACAATGCTAAGGGAGAGAAATGGCCAAAGCTCTGCCTCTACACTGATTCATGGATAGTAGCCAATGCTCTGTGGGGATGGCTGGAGAGGTGAAAAAAGGCCAACTGGCAGCGTAGGTGTCATGGTTTGATGCTGGCACAATGCCAGTGTCCCCATGAACATATATGCTCCCTGGTGTCTGCTGTGAGATGTGACCAGGAATAAGCAAAGCAGGCCCCCACTTAGAAATAAAGAAAAGAAACCTTTATTAACTAAACTACAACTCTACGTTACAAGAAACACACAGGGAAAACGAAAACTTTCCAAAGACAAAAACATTTCCTCCCCCCCCCACCAAATTTCAAATACATCTATTCCCCAAATCACCAGCTCTCGGTCCATTACCACCCTTTAGGTAATCAATTCTCAGTTCATCAAGGGGAGAGGAATCCTTCTTGTGCCATAGGCTTCCCCAGGAAACACCGCTGAAACCTCGTGTGTTTCCACGTCACTCGTGGCACCGCCTGGAGAACATCTGCCATTGTGACATCTTCCTTCCATGTCCAGTGCTCTCACCACTGCACATGGACCAGAGCTGCTTCTAGGGTTGTCCTTTTAAGGATGCTTTGTCCCGTTCCAAAAAGGGCGCAGTCTCACCTTTGGGACACCTGTGCCCCCCAAATTTCACCCCCTGGGGCCGAGGGGTAC
This sequence comes from Melozone crissalis, assembly GCF_028551555.1. Taxonomy (NCBI): domain Eukaryota; kingdom Metazoa; phylum Chordata; class Aves; order Passeriformes; family Passerellidae; genus Melozone; species Melozone crissalis. The sequence goes on from NW_026535844.1 coordinate 5,059,088, forward strand.
CAACACTGAACCCTCTTGGCTCTGAGCCATTGCCTTCCCCTGGATGCAGTCTCTGTGTCACAGGAAACATGGTTCTGTCCCTGGCCATACAGGAAAAGTCCAGCTAAGGCCACTCCATCATCTCTTCCCACCTAAGATTCTTCTCTACTCTCCTAATATCTTTCACGTGCCCAGACCTTCACACTTGCACATTTCCTTCCTCCATTTCATCTCTTATCTCTCTTCTAGGAAAGGTTAATGTTCTGCAAAGTTTTCCTTGTCTGAAAAAGGGTTAAAAGCTCGGGCTCTGCCCACCCAAAGCTCCCACAAGCGGCTGGACCCCTTCTCGCTGCATCCCCCCCTCCCTTCTCTGCCAGCCGGGCTGTGCTGCCAGCACAGGACATCAAATTTCACGGTGGCACAGGCCCTCTATCTCTCTCTGTCTCCTGGGGGGCAGGTGTGGCTGCCCGATGCCTCTCGGTGCTCTTCCAACCTTACATTCTCGGGCCAGGCCTACCTCACCCAGCCCCAAACCAGCCAGGAGTTTGGCAGGGGAGGCCTGACCTGCTTCTCTCGCTGGAACCCAAGACAGCTTCCCCCGGGAGTGCTCTGCTTTTTAACCCCTGAGTTCTCAGAGGCGTATCCAATGTCCCCAGTGGCCAAACCAGGTGCCAGTATTCAAATGTGAGCACCTACTGGCCTGACCACTTCATATCCCAGAAAACTAACTTCCTCTCAAACCACGACATCTATATAATCTCAGTCCAGTTTATCCCAGTCTGTAGGAACCCAGTCCATTTGATCCCAATCCATATTTGATCCCAGTCCATATTTGATCCCTGTCCATAGCTTATCCTAGTCTATATTTGATCCCAGCCCATAAAATCTGTCATATTTGATCCAGGCCATATTTGATCTCAGTCCAAAGTTGATCCCAGTCCAAAGTTGATCCCAGTTCTGATTTGATCCCAGTCCATTTTTTATCCCAATTCATATTTGATCCCAGCCCGTATTTGACCTCAGTCTATATAAGCTCAGTCCAGTTTATCTCACACTGTAGGATTCCAATCAATAATTGATCCCAGTCCATATTTGATCCCAGTCCCTATTTGATCCTAGTCCCTATTTGATCCAAGTCCCTGTTTGATCATAGTCCATATTTGATCCCAACCCTTATTTGATCTCAGTCCATGTTTGATGCCAGTCCGTGTTGCCCTGCACACATTCCAAAAGTCTGCAATTCCAGCTCCCAGCCAGGAAAAGCTGTTCCTGCCCTTGAAGGGAAATGGAGCAAAATCCTACAGAGACATTTCCCTGCCAGCCTTCAGGACTTCAGCTCCTGGGACTTGGAATTAAAACAATAATTGGGAAATAAAATAATAAATAATCAGGGGAGGGTCTGTGGGGACAGAGGGGTCATCTATATCAGGGCAGGGGTCAATTAAATCACGGCAGAGGTCAATTAAATCAGGGAAGGAGACAGCTAAATCAGGGCAGGGGTCAATTAAATCAGGGGAAGGGGAATTAAAACAGGGAAAGGTCAGTTAAATCAGGGGAGGCTCTTTGGTGGAAGGAGTCAATTAAATCAGGGGAGAGGTCAGTTTAATCAGGGGAGGGTCTTTGGTGGTCACTGGGGCAATTAAATATAGGGAGGGTCTCTGGTGGTGCCTGGGTCAATTAAATCAGGGGAGGGTCTCTGGTGGTCCGTGGGTCCAGGGAGACACTGAGAGAGAAACAGAGCAGGCAAAGAGAGGTAGGAGAGAAAAGGGGACACCAAGACAATGAGCTGAGAAGGCGGCACTCTGCAAACAGAACTGCAACAGACTGAACATGAACAGGAGAGAAATCAGTAAGTCTCAGAGTTTTATTTGCTGTCAAATACATCCCACACATCCAGCCCCACACAATCTCCATTCCACCACTCTAACTGAGACCCCACCACTCTAAATCATTTCCCAACTTCATCTCAGCCTGATGGCTGTGGAATCGAGTGAGTTTGGCATGGGATTGAGTTTTTTGAGGTGGGTTTGAGCTCTTTTTGGGGTAAGATTGAGCTGTTTTCACTAAGATTTGAGTGGTTTGGAGGTGACAGATCTATTCCTCTTGGCTTTTGCAGTGCAAAGAGATGGAGAATAGAAAAAAATTAAGGTGAAAATACAAGGCGAAGAAGCCAGGTGTGTTCTCAACATGGATCACAGGGAATGTGGCTCACCAGGGCTGTGCCCAAAGTGCCTCCTCCAGTGGGGGATGGAGCTGGAGCAGCGCACGAAGCTCTGCCCGCACTCGGGGCACTCACAGGGCTTCCCTTACCAGTGCCTCTGTTGGTGTTGGGTCAAGTTAGAGCTCCTGGAGAAGCTCTTCCCACACTGGGGACACTCGTAGGGCCTCTCCCCAGTGTGGATGCGCCGGTGAGTGACGAGGGTGGAGTTGTGCTTGAATCCCTTCCCGCAGTCGGGACAGCGGAAGGGCCTCTCCTCTGTGTGAATCCGATAGTGCTCGAGGAGACAGGAGCTGGTCGGAAACCTCTTCCTGCATTTATCACACTCGTAGGGCCTCTCCCCAGTGTGGACGCGTCGGTGGGTGACGAGGGTGGAGTTCTGCTTGAATCCCTTCCTGCAGTCGGGGCATTGGAAGGGCCTCTCCTCCCTGTGAATCCGATAGTGCTGGAGGAGATGGGTGCTGGTCTGAAACCTCTTCCCACACTTGGAACACTCGTAGGGCCTCTCCCCAGTGTGGGTCCTCTGGTGCCTGATCAGGTGGGAGCTCCGGCTGAAGCTCTTCCCACACTCCCCACACTCATAGGGCTTCTCCCCAGTGTGGATCCTCTGGTGCACAATCAGGCTGGAGTTCTCTCTGAAGCTCTTCCCACACTCCCCACACTCGTAGGGCCTCTCCTCAGTGTGGATCCTCTGGTGCCTGATCAGGAGGCTGTTCCACCTGAAGCTCTTCCCACACTCCTCGCATGTGTGGGGCTTCTCCCCATCATGGAGCTGCTCATGGAGCACCAGCTCCGAGCTCTGGCTCCATCTCCAGCCACCTTCCCGGCCCAGGCTGGCTCTTTCACCCTCAGATCCCCGCCAGCTGCGTTTGCAGCCCCTCCTCGTGCGGCTTCTCCGGGGCTTTTCCTCCCCGTTGGCTTCCTGCGCCGTGGAGCCGCTCAAAACGGCCTCTGCCACCAGGTTCTGCCGCGGGCATTTGTCCTCCCTGCTCTCCATGCTCAGCTCCTGCTCTGGGGGAGGAAGGACAAGGACAGGATGGGATTTGCCTCCGTGCCACAGGCAAGGGCAAGGAGATCACCCCAGGGCTGAGCTGCAGCCGGGGCCGTGCTGGGCTGGGAGATGGAGCAGCACAGAGGAAAAAGGGGCACTGACTTCCTCCTCACCTGCCTCAGTGTCCCAGGGCATCTTCCTCTTCCTCGCAGCCTCCCAGGCCTTGGCAATGGGAAATCCTGGTTTGGGGAAAACAAGGGATGAGCACATTTGTAGGAGTGTCGGGGGGTAGGACGGTTGGAACGGACGGAGACGAGAGAGCTCTGCAGCAAGGTCGTGGAACTTGCGGTTTATTGCTAAGGGCCTGGGTGCAGGGCCCTGCTTGGAGCTGCCAGGCACAGCTCGGAGCAGGCCCGAGAGAAGAGAGGGGTAGAGAGGATGAGAGGGTAAGAGAGTAAGAGGGGAAGAGCGTATGAGGGTAAGGGTCCCGTTACAATACAATCAGTCTTCTTCTGTTGAATATTCTATTTCTCACTAACCAATCTAGTACAAGATACAAATCCTAGAGCATTTACATAGAGCCTGTAAAAATCATTACATCACCATACTGTGTTACATTTTAAACCCTAAAAACTCCTCTTTGGACCCCTTCTATTGAGCTAGTGGGGTCTGCTCTGACCCTTGGATCTGTCTGCAAGCAGAGGGAATTGTTTCATCAAAAGGGGATTACCTTCAGTTGGGCCACACCATTGTTTTGCAGTTGTTCACTAACTGAGGTATCTCAGAGCTTGCTTTCATTTTAATCTTCCTTATACTTTTTATGTTTACAAAATCTTTTGCCAGACAATCGTATTTATAGGGCTTTCCTGTTTCATCTTCCCAAAAACACATTGAGTTTGAAGGTCCCTGTGGTAGATAGGGAAAAAGCGCTGCGGAAGATCTCGCGATGTCACAGAAAGGCAGGACCCTCTGTTCCCCTTAGATAAGACCCTCTGTTCCCCTTAGATAAGAAATTAACATAGGAATGTAGCCTCCCTTAACTGAATACCAGTAACTTTCCATTCCTTACCCAGTACTTTTCCATTCCTTACTAACCATAGGTAAGAAGGACAAACCCCCTTCTGATGTAGAGACCCCTTAGACTATAAAAACCCAAGAGATGAGATAATAAAGGCCTTTTGACTGTCCATCATATTGATGCCTGCGTGTGTCATTGGCCCGAGCAGCCCTGGAGAGTTTGGGCCGCCGTGCTGTTCCTCTGAACCAGGTCGCCTGCCTTGCTCCAGAAGGCCACATTTTGGTGCCGATACCCGGGAAGGCCGATCAGCGCCCGGGGAACGGGAATTCTCCTGAAAGAGGACAGCGGCTGTGGCAGCAGGCCTGACCACAGCGGGAGGGACGCCTCCGGACCAGCATGGACCATGGAATCCACAGCGAAGGTCATAAGTCAGGCTCATGAGCAATGGGGAATTAAAGGTGAGCTCAGGAACTCTAATCTTGCTATTGCAAGGCTCCTAGAGCTGGTGATGATCGGACGTCTGGTAAATATATTATATTTGGAAGCGCGGGAGAAGTGCACTGCCGCCTCAGCAGAGGACTCTAAGTCCACAGGCAGTGGTAAAAACCTCAAAGCGTGGGGGAAAGTAGAAGAGGCCCTACGCGAGACGTTAGAAGAACAGGAGACGCGGAAAGCCTCGCGTATACGTTTATTAGCTACACCACAGCTGGGGGTGGGGGCCGCGACACAAACTGCCTCTGAGAGCGTTCGGATTGAAGGCGGGAACATGCGGGGTCCGGGCGCGTTCCACCCCTTCCCGAGCCCGAGCCCAGACCCCCCGGAGCCCCCAGGAGACCCCCCGGAACCCCCAGGGGACCCCCCGACCTTCCCACGGAGCCCGCCAGGTCCTAGCCCCCCCGCGGAACCATCCGAAAAAACCGCGGTTTCTCTATCCGTCCCCTCCCCGCCGGTCGCCGATCCAGCACAAGAGGCAGAGCAGCGCACGCGATGCTTCTGGCAGGGACCCGCGGAGAAGGCGCGGAACGCAGCCGGATTGTCGGACTCCGCCGGGATTGGTAAAAACTCGCCCCCGCCATGTGCGTTTAAAAATGGCGCTGAACCACATGGCGAGGGCGGAAGGGAGGAGGAGAAGGGCGGAAATGCAGTCAGCCTGCTTAACAACACATGCGCGGGCGAGCGGGGAGGGGGGGCGGTCCCCGCAGTAGAGTGCAAAACCAACAGAGCGCTCTATTCAAATTAGGTCCTTATAGGGCAAGGACCTCCCCCGGCAGGAGGCGGGGGGAGCCCAGGGGGAGGGAGTGGCACCACCCCCAAAGGGAGGAGCAGGGTCGGAGCCGCACAAAACGGCACGGAGCGCTGGAAGTGTACCCGCAGTCAGCTTCCGGGTCAGAGTCAAGTAACAGCTGCTCAGACAGCTCGGAAGAGCTGACCGAGTACGGCTGGGACCCGGAAACCGAGAGAGCAGAATTAATGCGGTTTCGAGCGAAACCGAATAAAGCTTTAAAGAATATCGGGAAACAATCACAACACAAAATCACTGATTGGGGAAAATTAAAAGCAGCCTCTGGGGGCCGGGCACCGGCAGCCTCCATGCGCGCTTTCCCGGGGGGGGTTGCCGGAGCGCGGGGGAACCAACAAAGGGCATATACCCCAGTTAACACAAAAGAAGCCAAAGCGATTTCAGAAATAGGGATCAACTCAGCTGCAGTACCCACTCCTGAGGACGACCTTTCTAGCAATAACGATCTGCTCACTTTTGATATTACGCAAATAAGCTGCATGCTTTTTGACAGGGTGGGGCGGATTGTATTTAAGCAGGAATGGCAGGATGACCGCGTTAGCCCAGGCTCCCGGGGAAGGGCAGCAACTCAGCGAGCTGTCCCCAGCCAGCAGAGCTTTCCCTGGCAGCACCCTCACTCCAAGCATCCCGGCCCCGGGGAAACGGGACGTCCTTTCCATGCTCGGATTTCGGATTACAAATTTACCAGGAGGGCCACTGCTGTACACCCCCCGCTGCCAATCAAATTGACTTGGAAATCATCAGACCCTGTATGGGTTGAGCAGTGGCCCCTGACAGAGCCTCGAATGGCAGCCTTGCTGGAACTGGTCGACCGAGAACTGCAAAAGGGTCACATAGAACCCTCCACCAGCCCATGGAACACCCCTGTATTTGTGATCCCCAAAAGGTCCGGACAAGACTATCGTCTCGTCCACAACCTGAGAGAAGTGAACAAGATGATCCGACCCATGGGTCCAGTCCAGACACTGCTACCCACGAACTCAGCCATCCCCGCAGGGCAGCCATGTGCAGTACTGGATATCAAGGACTGCTTCTTTTCAATACCCCTGCACCCTGAGGACAGAGAACAATTTGCCTTTTCCGTGGCGTTTTGGAACGGCGAGCGGCCCAACCTTCGCTTCCAATGGAGAGTACTTCCACAAGGCCTGGTCGACAGCCCGACCATATGCCAAATCACCGTGGACAAAGCACTGATGCCGGTCCGACACTCCTACCCCGCCGCAACCATCATCCAGTTCATGGACGACATCCTAGTCGCAGCACCATCAACAAGCCAAGTAGATCACCTGGTGTCCACAATCACGGAGACCCTTCAGGCCAACGGCTTCGAGATCGCGAGTGCAAAAATCAAGAGAGGACCCTGTGTGACCTTCCTGGGAGTAGGAATTACAAGCTCCTACGTGACACCCCCCGAGGTGAAGGTCCGTCGAGACATCAAGACGCTCCACGACGTGCAACGCCTGGTAGGATCGCTGCAGTGGCTTCGCAACATAGTCCTAATTCCTCCCGAGGTCATGGACCCTCTGTACGACCTCCTGAAAGGAAAGCACCCCTGGAATCCCAAGGAACTGACACCGCAAGCAACGAGTTCCCTTGACTTCATCGAAAACCAGATGGCCACTGGCACGCTTGCCAGGTGGAACCCAGCCATGCCACTGGACCTGTACATCCACTTTACACTGAAGGGGAGAGTGGGAGCACTGGCCCAAGGACTTGCAGAAAAGGCCTGACCGATCCAATGGGTGGTCCTCGGAAGACCCGCTCGTGCATTTTCCCCAGGAATCGAGTGCATCGCCAGCCTCATCATGAAAGGCAGGAGACTCGCCTTGAAACACCTAGGGACAGAGCCGACAAGCATCCACCTTCCGTTTCGCAAGCAGCCGACCACGGAGTCAGCCACAATATCGGAGTACCTGGCCCTTGCTCTCTCCGGCTTCAGAGGAGAAATCACCTACTCCTCCAGACCACCCTGGACTCAGCTGCTGACCATGGTCGACATGGACATGCCACCGAAGGTCAAGGACCGACCGCAGCCAGGACCAATGGTCTTCACAGACGCTTCCTCCACGACTTCAACAGCAGCAGCAGTGTGGCAGGCAGGAGAGCAATGGCATTGCGTCAAAGCGAGTGACCCCACGTTGTCAGTGCAACAACTGGAGGCAGCAGCAGTGGTTTTGGCGTGCAGACTCTTCCAAGACGAACACCTCAACATAGTAACGGACTCTATATTTGTGGCAAGGCTCTGCCTAGCCATGGCAGGACCAGGAGCGTCAACATCTGCAGCAGCCCTAATGCTGGAAGAAGCACTCTCCTCGCGACAGGGCACCATGTCAGTCATCCACATCAACAGCCACGACCCAGTCAAAGGTTACTTCCAGATCGGCAACGACAAAGTGGACACCGCAGCGAAAGGCGTTTGGACCTTGCAAAGAGCTCGTCAACTGCACGAGTCGCTCCACATCGGAGCCAAAGCACTGGTGAAGAGATGCGGAATCTTGACAGCGAACGCAAAACATGTGGTAGCCACTTGCCCTCATTGCCAGAAGTCACCCCTTTGGACCTGTGGGGTCAACCCGAGAGGTCTCAAGCCTTCAGAGATCTGGCAGTCGGACTTCACCTGGTGTCAACTGCTGAAGCCCCGAGCATGGCTTGCAGTGACAGTGGACACTTATAGCGGAATGATCATAGCCACACAGCAGCCCAAAACTAACTCCAAAGCCACAATTCAGCACTGGCTGACAGCCATGGCTTGGCTTGGTATCCCCAAGCAGATCAAAACGGACAATGGTTCCAATTTCACCTCCAAACTAGTACAGGAATTCGCCTCGAAATGGGGCATCACGTTAGTGCAAGGTATCCCATATAACAGTACCGGACAGGCCATAGTTGAGAGAGCAAACCAGATCCTGAAAACCCAGATAGAAGTGTTGGCAAAAGCTGAGGGCTTTACCAATGCCATTCCCCCAGGAGATCAGGCACGTATGCTGGCAACCGCTTTGCTGGCACTGAATCAATTCCCTAGGGAGGATGAAACAAACAGTCCCGTCCAAAAACACTGGGCCACTCGAACGCTAGAAGAGGGCCCTCAGGTGGTAATCAGAAACGAGCTAGGCGAATGGGAACGGGGCTGGAGGCTGATGCTCACGGGGTGAGGGTACGCAGCTGTCAAAAAGGACGGCAAAATCAGGTGGTGTCCACTTAAGTCGATTAAACCGGACCTTCATAGCGAGCAGAATGAGACTGACGAGAATTGCGAGTATTTGGCTACAGGACATGCTCGTGGGATGTCCTCGTGACGCATACATCCCCATTCCAGACGAAAGTGACAGACCACCAAGCAGTCAGGCAGCACCTGAGAGACCCGCATGGGTGAGACCCAAGCACCAAGGGTGTTTCTGTGGGATTTTGCTGTTGGGGCTTGTCGTCAGAGGGCAAGCCAGCCCAGACCACTACCCCCATCCGCCATTCAGGTGGGTCATGCGACCCCTTAGTAGTGGCAAAGTACTCAAAGAAATCACCACACCGAACACCCCATCCTTCGTGCTCCGCATCACCGACCTGTTTCCAGGACAGCCAAAGGTACACCCCTATTCCCCACACGTCACACACTCGTACCTATCCTACTGGTGCCCAGCTTCAAACCCAGGGAAGAGCTACTGCAATCAGCCAGGGTGGGGATATTGTGGGCACTGGGGCTGCGAAACCATAGTTACAGATGCCAGACCGTCGGGGCCTGAGTGGGATCCACAAGAGCCTGACAAATTCTTACAGTTCACCTGGGCACCCATCGGCTGCAAAACACCCTCTTCTCTCACGGAAACTTCCGTCAAAACCGATATAAAATCCCTAGATTTCGGGCATGCACTGATTACAACATGACGGTCTTGCAGCCAGATCACCCTAGCTGGGCCACAGGCAAAACGTGGACAGTGTTCCTTCAAGGGTCAAAAGAGAGGGTGAACGTGCAAATTATCAGGCTCCAACCGTCAGCACCCCGAGCGGTCAGACCCAACAAAGCGATTAAAAGCGTGCCGAAAGGGAGAAACGTAACCTACCCCAAAACCTTACCCACAGGGGTCAGCAATGTCCCGACCGGTCAAGTGGAAACCTTTCAGATGAGCCGCTTAACCGAGTCAGACTCAGACCCAATCCTTCGTATGTTAGAAGCTACCTTTGTATCCCTGAACGAATCTAACCCTAACCTAACCGAATCCTGCTGGCTTTGTTACGATGTCAAACCCCCCTTTTACGAGGTAGACACTCTAAACACTACCTTCAGATATTCCACAGCCGACGCCCCTCACCAGTGCAGATGGGATACCCCTCGCAAAGGAATCACCCTGAGTCAAGTCACAGGCCGAGGCAAATGCTTTGGCAATGCAACCCTAGCTAGGCGGAGAGGCAACGTCTGCACCAAAATTGTCAGGCCTAACAGGAAAAACAATAAGTGGGCAGTCCCATCCGCATCTGGGATGTGGGTTCGCTAGCGATCTGGAGTGAGTCCTTGTGTGTTCCTTGCCAAATTCAATTACTCTAACGACTTCTGTGTCCAAGTTCTGATTGTTCCTAGGGTCCTGTACCACTCAGACGAAGAAGTGTACCATCTTCTTGAGGGACCCAGCCAGATCCACAAAAGAGAAATATTGACAGGTATAACTATCGCAATGCTGCTCGGCCTGGGAGCAGCCGGAACGGCCACGGGTGTCTCAGCCCTAGCGACCCAGCACCAAGGACTGTCCCAGCTGCAGGCAACGATTGACGAGGACCTGCAAAGGATCGAGAAATCCATCTCCTTTCTAGAGAAGTCAGTCTCCTCGCTCTCAGAAGCCGTCTTGCGGAACAGGCGAGGCCTGGACCTCCTGTTCATGCAGCAAAGGGGCCGGTGTGCTGCCTTGAAAGTTTCTATGCAGACCACATGGGAGTAGTGAGAGACTCCATGGCAGAACTCTGGAACCGACTGGCTCAGAGACAGAAAGACAGGGAAGCCCAACAGGGCTGGTACGAGTCCTCGTTCAATCAATCACCTTGGCTAACCACTCTGATTTCTGCCCTGACAGGTCCATTGGCGATGCTGCTTCTGACAGTCACCTTCGGACCATGCCTGCTGAACAAGCTGGTCTCGGTCGTTCAGACCCGCCTGGAACGGACCAACATCCTGTTCTTAGGCCGACGACAATTGCTGTGAATTCAACCAGGGAACACTGCCAGTCACAAGATTTTCCAAACTTGTCTGGCAAAAGCTTACTCAGGTCTCCCAAGACCCCTTTCCCTTGTCAAGTTACAACCTTATACCTCACTTCAGTACCTATGTATATGACTACCTCGTTCATTTGTGAAAAAGGGGGGGGGAGATGTGGTAGATAGGGTAAAGGCGCTGCGGAAGATCTCGCGATGTCACGGAAAGGCAGGACCCTCTGTTCCCCTTAGATAAGACCCTCTGTTCCCCTTAGATAAGAAATTAACATAGGAATGTAGCCTCCCTTAACTGAATACCAGTAACTTTCCATTCCTTACCCAGTACTTTTCCATTCCTTACTAACCATAGGTAAGAAGGACAAACCCCCTTCTGATGTAGAGACCCCTTAGACTATAAAAACCCAAGAGATGAGATAATAAAGGCCTTTTGACCGTCCATCATATTGATGCCTGCGTGTGTCATTGGCCCGAGCGGCCCTGGAGAGTTTGGGCCGCCATGCTGTTCCTCTGAACCAGGTCGCCTGCCTTGCTCCAGAAGGCTACAGGTCCCTCTGCCCAAGTCCATCTCTACAAGTCACTGGCCATCAGGGCTCCACAAAAACCTCCCAAACATCCAAGATTCAGCCCTGAAAAAGCCTCCCAGGAGTTCCCCGTCCCTGTTCCCTCCCCTCTGGTGTTCGGAGGTTCTCCCCTGTCCCACCTGCTGGGGGTCACGCTTGGATTGGGGGTCCCCCTACTCCTCAGTGCCCGCCCTGCCCAGGCTGCTGGCAGTCCCAGCAATGCCAAAAGCTCCCCCTGCTTCACTCTCCCCATTTCGGGATGCCGGGGCTTTTTTGGCTCCCGGGCTCCCTTCTCCCCTCATTCTCTGCTCTGGGCTGTGAATGAGACAAGGGCTGGTTGTCCCAGACCTGCCAAGTGAGTGCTGGAGTCTCCCACACTGCGTTTCCAACTTTCCTCGAGGGAAGCAGCCAGTAAAGAGACACAGCGAGTGATAAGAGGAGTGAGAGAATCCCCCGGGGTAACAGGGATTGGGTCTCAGAGAGGGGCTGGACCCCTCGGAGGAAGGGAGCAGAGGAGTTTCCAAGCCAAATCCACTAGGAAATGGGACAAAAGGGGCTCCTAAAAATGCTGTTGGTTTGAGGGATAAAAGAGCCCAAGAGCATCCAGAATTAAAACCTGCTGGATTGAGGAATTAACATTCCAAGAGCATCCACGGTTGGGCAGAATTCTACCGGATTGAGGATATGCTCAAGAGCATCTGGGGTTGGACAGCACAGCTGGGTTGAGGGATATCCAAGAGCACCAGGACTGGCCAGAAACACCTAAACTTGTAATAGGTGATGTAAAGTGTAGTATATGGTAGAGATAATTCATGCTACTAATGCATAAAATATTGTAAAATCCACATTATGTCTTTTGACCATCCTGGCAGGAGCAGTGTCTTATTCATATACATCTAGTTCCTGGACTTGGTTGAGATAAACATCGTGTTTTTTAATAAAAGAATAGAAGCTTCCAGGGCAATAATCGCTGGCTTCCCCGGGTCACCAGGTCCAGCCAAGAGTGATTAACGCCTCGTCGATTACAGCTACCACAATGATCCACAGCCCCACCCTGATGCATGTGAATGCTGACTTCCCTGGAATCTACTGACAACATCAGACACCTGGACTGAGTCTTTGTCCACCTATGCACAGGTAAAGACATGGTTATGCATGGGAAGAGACACAAAGAACATTCGGTCATCTCTGCCTCGAGCAGAATAAACTGTAAAAGAACTCGCTGCGTCAGGCAGCATTTGTGAACAGGGGGAGACTCTGACATTTGGAGGTCAGATCCACGTTCACCCAGCACCAAACCCAGGCTTGACGCTGATCCTTGGCTGTGGTGGTTTTGACAACCGAACTTCAGTTGCACAGACAAATTAATAAATCTTTGCTAAATTTTCTTATAAGTTTGGCTCTCGATTTGGTCATTTATAACAAAAGGTACCTTATTGTTGCCTTGTTGTGTGTGAGAGTGAGTCACACACAAAATCAGCTTCAGCGTCCCACGTGGGTGGGAATGGGGGATGAGGAAAGAGGAGTGTGTGACCCACAAATAAGCCATTGTTCTCCTGGGCGTGTGGGGGCTGTGGCATAAGGTACAGGTGACCTGCAAAGGGGCCATTGTCCCCAGGGCGTGTGAGGGGGCCGTGGCTAAAGAGTGTGAGTGACACACAAATCAGCCTCACAGGTGAACGGCACCAGAGGCAGCAGAGTCAGGACCCTCCCAGGAGGCCCGGAGATACTGAGACCCAGAGGCCACCCCAAGGTGAGGGGGGGCCACAGGGACCTTCGATTCTCTGTCAACAGGGATCCACTCTGTGTCCTGAGGGTGGGAAAGAATGTGTGGAAGTGAATGAGAAATAAAAGTGAGTGAATGTAGATGAATGAAAATATAGGTAATGTAGATTCTGTATTTTAAGCTTCACTATATCTCCTTGGAGGGAGGTGTATTGTACTGAAAGTAGTGTGAGAAAAAAGATTTTTATTTTTGTGTGCGTAGTTGAAAGAAAAGTGGTATTTAGGTTGTTAGTGAACATGAAAAACAGAGGCAGAAGATGAATAGATAAGATCTTGAAAAATGAGACAGAAAACCAGTAAGTTGGATACAGGGGAAAAAAAAGAAAAAAAATAGAGATACAACTCCTTGCAAAAGGAGAAAATACAGGGTATGCAGTAGTCGATGGGAAAAACATGCAAACTATGGAAAAAGAGAAATTTACCTTAAACTAGTAAGCTCAAACTTGTGAATTATATACTTTAAAAAGAGCACTAGAATATTTAACACAAAATAAAGGAACTATACATACTGATTCAAGGTATGCCTTTAGAGTAGTACATACCTTTAAAAATTTGGAAAGGAAAAAGATTCTTTAATTTAAGAAGAAAAGGACTAGTACATGAGGAACTTATTTTAGAGGTTTTAGAAGCATTACAATTACATAAAAGAGATAGCTATAGTACATATTAGGGAACTCCCAAAGGGAAAGACCCCAGAAAGAAGAGGAAATAATGTGGCAGATCATGAAGCTAAGGATGCAGCAGAAAATGGAGCTGAAAGAGTTATGTTAATACTACCTCCAAACAAGGAAAAACTGGAAATGCCAAAGTTTAGGGAAGTGGAGAAAAAAAGACTTAAACAAGACAGGTAGTGAACAATATAAATCAGGGAAATGGAAACTTCATTATGGAAGACAATTTCTTAATAAAATGTGCTTCTAAGAAAATATTAGAAGACATGCATCAGAAACCCACTGGGGAACTCAAGCTTTGTGTGATCATTTTTTAAGGAACTATGGGTGCACTGGGATTTTTGGATTTGCAAAGCAAGTAACTGAAAGATGCTTAATTTGCCAAAGGATAAATAAAAAGGTGATGAGAAAAACAACATTTGGAGGTCATGAGTTAGCTGGTTGACCATTTCAAAGTATCCATGCAGAAGTTTAGATTTGTTAGGTTCTGGATTTATTTGTAAAGAAAATCGTTTAATCTAGAAGAAAGAGAATATGCCATATGTTAGACAGGAGATTTTAGAAGAATAAAAATCTTTAAAGTATCAGAAACCTCTGAGAAAAAACAAGAAAAGAAAAAGGGAAATGAAAGCGAAGGGAACAGGAGGAAAAATCAGAAAGAGAGTGGGATCCTCTGCAGGTCTTGCCCCCTCCATTCGCGGCCGAGGTGCCTGTCCCGGGTCCCGGCTCGCTGCCCGCCTCAGCTCCGCCTGCCCCAGTTTCCATCACGGGTGCGGCCTCACTGCCCAGGGCAGCTCCACCTGCCCTGGCGCTGTTGCTGAATTTGTGTGCCCTGCTCCCGCTGCCTGGCCTGCGGCCGCTCTGCCGGCCATGCTGGGGAAAATGGGGGTTGCTCTGTCCTGCCGCCTGCTCCGAGGTCACCGCGCCCACCGCACCCAGGGGGGGTCCCAGCCATCCCATCCCCGGCTGCCCTGCCCGTGCCACCTGCGCTGGGCACCACCGCTGCTGCCGGGCTCTCCCACCTGCCTTTGCTCTGCCGGCAGCTGCCGGATCAGCCGCCCTCAGCCATGTGGGGGCTACCCACGCTCCGCCTCGGGCTCCACGGGAAGATCCCCCTCTGGCAATTCCGGCAGCAGACCCTGCCCACATTCTGACCGAGCCTCGGCGGGATATCCTCCCCTGACCCCGTCCTGCTCTGAGTTACGGCCCCTTGGTAACCACAGCTCCGGCTGTTCAGGGAAACTCTCTCTCTCTACAGGAAGCACCTAATCGAAACACTAGGAGCTCAGTTAAAGGACAGCCCTCTCCAAATTCTTTCCCAAAACATGGGAGAAAGGCCATAGAAGGTAAAAAAGGGAAAGAGTTAGATGAAGGGATTGCTCTATTTCCGTTCAGAGAGGTTCCCATGGGAGGGATGCGCTGCCCCCCCCACCGCGGGAGCCACCAGCGCCCCTGCCGGCCGTGCCCGGAACTGCACCCAAGGGGAAAGTGCCGCAGCCCAAAGGCCGGGACTGGGTCCGGGCTCTGTTTGCTGTCAGTGCCGCAGCTGTTGGTGTTTCTTTGCTTTATTTTACACACTAGTAAAGAACTGGTATTCCTATTCCCATATCTTTGCCTGAGAGCCCCTTCATTTCACTAGTCTAAAAATTAAGAGGGAGGGGTTTGCATTCTCCATTCCAAGAGAGGCTTTTTCTGCCTTCCCAACCAGACACCTCTCTTGTAAAGCAAGGCAAGCACCCACAGGCACTGAGGGGGGCTGCAGGAGGGGCACAAGAAGGCCCTGCAGCACTTGGGCACAAAGGCACAGCAGGTGAATGCAAGAAGGGAGCAGCAAAAGGCCAAGCTGAAGGCAAAGGCCAGGGTACAGTTCCTACAGCCCCTGAGGGATCAACCCCAGGGCCCAAGGGGGCCCCAGCACCCAGGGCACGGGCTCGGCCACAAGCACCTGGCAGAGGCATTGCCCTCCTCGGCAGGGGAGAGCCCACCCAAACAGCCCCTGGCAAGGAACCAGGGCTCCAGCTGCAGGGCACAAGGACACTGCAAGCACAGACAGCAGCACCCTCAGGACCAGCAAGTTCATCCCTTGATGGACATGGATTGGCAGGGCTGTCACAGCTCCCATCACACCAGGGACCCTCCACACTGTAGCCCGTGAGAACATCCAGGGTGGGTCTGCATTGAGAGGAGGCATTTCCTGATGGACACAGGGGCCTCTCAATCCACTCTGAATCTTAGACCGAAGGGGGAAAAATGCTAAAAATATTTGTGATTACGGAGGGGATAAGTGGGAAAAGTGGGAAAGATGTATGGTTTTACTCAACCACTATTAGTAGATCTGGGAGATGAATGAAATGGATTAATTTTTATTTACTCCTAATTGCTATGATGATTTACTGGGAAGGGATTTGATCACTAAACTCGGAACAAAAAATTAATATTATTAAAGGTGATACAGAGGCCAATTCTGTTGTACCTCCGTGTCAAATGTCTGGCCAGGCCTATGCTGAGGTGAATGGTGAAGTGTGGGCAGGCCCAGGGAAATACGGATAATTAGATATGGAGCCTCTCCAAAGCTCTCTGAAGCAACCAGGACAAGTGGTGTCTAAAAGCAACACCCTGTTCCAGGGCAGGGAAGGAAAGGGAATCAGACACAGCGCAGGTCACCGCCCCATGCTCAGCTCAACCCGCAGAGCTGTGGCTGCTTCTAAGAGCCTGGCACTGAAATGCCCCGAGGAGGAAGGCTTCAATATCTTCTGCTGACACCAAGGCACCTAACAGAGGGGCAAAAGCAATTCTCACTGCTTCAGCAACCACTGGAGCAGATATCAAGGCACATTCTCCCACAGGAAGCTGGGCTGGCACAGAGCCTGCCCTGGCACTTTGCTGCTGCCAACACCCAGCCAGGACATCGGCTCCTGCCTAAGGAGTGCCAAGCAGCACCACTGGTGGCCAAGGGGCCCATGCCAAGTGTCCCTGAGGCCACAAACAGCCGCCAGCACAGCTCAACACGGGGGGACCCCTCAGCCTGGCCTCAAGGGCTCTGAAGCCCTGGAGATTTGCACTTCCCGCCTGCAGCAGGAGGATGGGAGGCCGCCCCTGAGCCTGCCCTGAAGGCAACGCAGCAGCAGCCAGGGCTCCACAGCGGGCCAAGCCCCTGCGCCTGCCCACAGATCCTCGCCTGGAATCCTCTGCAATCCTGGCCACCCTCCTCTGCCATCTCCAGCCACTGGGGCCAAGCCTTGCTGCCACTGCTGCAGCTTCAGCGCTGGCTGGGCCTGCACTGCCACAGCTGCTGGGGAACACCACGGCACAATTCCACTCCGGGGCTCACTGACACCCACACTCTGGGCTGCCTGCCACTGCACTGCTGCAAAATGTACCGATTTTGTTCCTTTTAAATCTTATTTCTCTGCTCAGGCTTGGTTTGTCTTTGCCTTTGGGAAAAGAATTTTAAAGCTTTTATTTAAAGGGTGTTATACCACTCAATGGAGATGAGTTTAACATCCAAATAGACTGGGAATACCCAGCAGCAAACAACAACCAACAGTTACCCCAGGCACTGCCCCCGGCAGAGCTGGAGACACCTGGGCTGGAAAAGGCTGAGAAGGAAATCCAGAAGTGTGGACCAAATTCACACATCAGAGGGGAAGAAATCTGGGTCCAACAGGAAACCAAATACTAAAAACTTACACAACTTGGAAGCAATGAACATTAAACCAGTGGATTTAGATTGGTCCAGACTACATAAAGTTTAGGAAAAATCTAGTGAAACTCACATGGCATGGAATGATTTTCTCTGCACAGACGGGCTATTTGTGAAAGAAATTATTTCTGTTGCACATCCTGGCTAGAACCAAGGAATGCTTTGACTCTAACACTAAAGAGATTCTTGGAGAGTTTTTGTTTTCCCTGAAGTTTCAGTGACAAAATTTCAACATGAGAAAAATTTTTCATAATATTCCCACTTTATATTGTCAGGTAGGTTTGGGACAGAAGTGTGAGAATCAATTTTTGGTCTGGGTTTTCCCACGTTCACCTTTATGTTGCATTTTGCAAAATCCAAGAGATTTAACTGTAATACTTTGAACATAAATAGTTAATACATTTTTTTAAAAAAGCAGATTCTGGGGGGGCCACATGTGGCTCACCAGATGGCTGCCCTGGAAGAGAAGCTTCATTCCAGGCAGCCTGCAGAGGAGCTTTAGAAATGCAAATGAACACTGCTGGGCAAAGTGTGGACAATGTACCTGGGTCCCTTGCCTGGGGCAGGAATTGGCCTGATTCCCTCTGCCCCTCACCCCAAGCTCTGCCTGCTTGCACTGATGGAATTTGCACAGCTCGAGGCAGAGCCCAGGGTGAGTGAAGCAAAATGAAAATTTTCCAGGATAGAAATCCTTTTTAATTTAAGTGAAATGTACATTTTTGAGTTGAGTCTGTTGTTAGAAACCATAGTTATTTAGCTAGACTGCAAGTCTAAGCTCAGTGGAGTTACTTCAGCGAAGGACAGAGATAAAGGCGGGAGACAGAAGATGATAGAAGGAGACAGAGGCTGCTGTAAGGGCAAGTCAACCTGACCTCGGAATTTTTTCTGATACAAAGGAACTAGAGGTAAATGTCACAGGAAACCCATAAAAATGAATATGTATGAACCTATTGTGAAACTGTATGCATATGTATTTAAGAGCGAGATAAAAAGAGACCTGAAGTTCTCAGATACGCATGCCTTTTTTGAAGAGAGCAATCTCCACATGCATCCAGCGCTGTAATAAACATACCAACTTTACAACTTTGACAAAGTTGTAGAGTTTTCTTCTTTTCTCCACAAAACATTATGGCGAGCCAAGGCAGGAGTTCTCTGTCCCTGCAGGGGCGGGGGGATAGACGGACCTCCAAGGCGCTCCCTACAATTTTTTCCTGGTGGGGCTCTGCCCGTCTCGACTTGCTTCCTGCGAGGACAGACAAGGACCTGCTGGCTGCAGAGGAAGATATGGTATGTACTGAGGGGCCCCCGGGGGAAAAGAGAGCTAGGGAGTAAATCACTCAGAGACGTCTGGGTGTAGCTGGTGGAGCAGCTGGATTAGAGACGGGGGTTCATTGTTCTGATAGAGCAGCCGCTAGCGACCCTGGGGGTGGGTCGACTGGACCTCTATGTGTGTGTATGTGTGTAGTGTCCGGACACTGTATTTGGGGTTCATTGTCTGATAGAGCAGCCACTAGCGACCCTGGGGGTGGGTCGAATGAATCTCTGTATGTGTGTGTGTGTCAAACACTGTGTCACTGTATGGTTAATGCATTGTGCGGTCAGTGCACTGTGTTTCTAATCGTGCAAGTGTATAAGTGTATGGTGTATAAAACAGAGTAGATCTACAGTGCCCTACAGTGTGGGGGAGTGAGTACTACCTGTGTTTGAAGTAGCCGAGTGAGGCCTGAGGCGCCGGCTGCAGCAGGCTGTGGGGGCAGGGAGAGAAGTGCCCTGCGGAGAAGCGAGTGGAGAAACGTCAGTGACGGTATTTATTGTGTTTAAATGTAGTGATTTGTGTAGATTTGGTACATTTTAACTGTGAGTACGAGCTCAGAGAGTTCCTTTGCCCTGAATGTTTGGACTTGATGTCTGGACTGTGTGCTGTTATTTTGATTTGTGTCCAGGGAAAACTGATGTGAGTAAATGCTGAATTATGGTATGCTATGTTGTGTTGAGAAAAGTGGGCACTTTGAGAGATATGCCCTTTCCCAGTGATTTTGTGTGGTGATTTTCTTCCACTGCATGGTGGTAATTTGATTCTCGGATTGTATAGTGGCATTTGTGGAGATTTTAAGATTTTGTCTGCAACAAGAGTAGCATTTTACACAGAAGAACTATGGTATGGTGATTTATGTTTAACTATAGTAAAGCAAATTAAAGGAATTCCAAGAATTCTCCCCTCACAGCAATTCAAGCCCTGGCTCTAGTGAATTTGAGATAAAGGGGGGGGTGCGTGTGTCTGTGTCTGCGGGCGTATCAGAGTTTCTGCTGTGACAAGCACAGCCTTTTTGCAAGGCAGTAAAACGAGTGTAAGTAGACACAGTGCTTAATTAGATTGTGCAAGAAGAGAACTAGAAAAGACTGATATTTTGTAAAACGGAGTTTAGATAGAAGAGATGAATGAGTTT
This sequence comes from Melozone crissalis, assembly GCF_028551555.1. Taxonomy (NCBI): domain Eukaryota; kingdom Metazoa; phylum Chordata; class Aves; order Passeriformes; family Passerellidae; genus Melozone; species Melozone crissalis. Next base: position 5,078,956 of record NW_026535844.1, read on the forward strand.
ATGAGACTTGAGCTGCTACTATAGTAAGTCTGGACTGGGAACAGCCTGCTGTAGGGATTTAGAGTTCTCTGTAATAAACAGAATAGCCTGTCTCTGCGGGCAATTGCTTCGGTGCATCAAGAGGCTGGCACGCTGCGTTAGTATTATTGCAGTGCGGTGTTTGTGAGAAACGCTGGTATTGCTGTTCTAATAAGTGTCAGGGCACATGCCCCGAGTGTAAATTAAAGGTTTCTGATCAAGCTGATTCAGAACCTAAGATCTTAAAGCTCGTGTGTGGGAAATCACATCTGATACCTGCCACCTGGAGCTGTGTGTGTGTGTGTGTAGGAGGAAGACTGAGAAACTACTGTGAAGCTTTGTAAAGAGAAGTTTGGGTGGAAGCAAGATAGGGCAAGGAGAAAGAGATAATGAGAACTGACCAGAGCAAAGAGAGTGCTAAATTAGCCCCTTTTAGGAGGGGCTCACTGGGAGAAGGCTGCCAGTAGGAGCAGCTCAGAAAATAAGAAGATTTATAATACTTCATTGCAGTTAATACTGTTTTAAAATAGGAAGGTAAATGGGATGGGGTTTTGTATGCTGATATGTCTTTTTGTTTTAAGAAATCACCCAGAATGGCAAAGAGACTGTGAGATCAGACCGCCCTCTGGTCTTGGCCCTTGAAAAGGAAAACAAGGCAAAGAGAAAGCAAATCAAATGTGTTGTTCAGCATGCAGCATAAGATAGCAACATATCAAGTCAAACAAAGATTATCATGCTGAAAAGCAAAGTGATTACAGTTCGCAAAATGAGTACATATGATTTGTTAAAGGCTCCTCCTAAGGTAAGGGAGGAAGGATAAAGATGACCTCCCCAAAAGGGAAGAAGGCTTAGGCTCCAAAAGTATACCCACTCGAACCCATCCCCCTCCTGGCAGTTCAATTTCATCCAGAACTAGGATGTAACAGACCCCTCTGCAAGAGGCAGTGAGATCAGAAGAAAGAAAAGGGTAGAATTTTAGTCAACAGAAGGACCATATATTCAGTTTTAAATAAAGCTTTAGAACTTGTGGAGAATGTTTAGGTTGTAGTGCGGGGAACAACTGGCCAGTCTGAGAAGGCATACTTTTGCAAACCTTTAAAAGTAACATGTGTACTATGTGTACTTAGAAGCTTTTGTACAATTCGCTTAATTCGCTAAACATTCTCAAATGAGAAAGGTTACTCTGGAGGCAAATGATATAAAGATGTCAGGCTTAACATTAACAGCCATTGAAATTAAGAAAGGCATTAGTAAAGAGATACTAGAAAAAATAAATAAGTGTTTTTGAGGGTATGGGCCTCTGCTGTACCAGGGAGGGTGAAAAATGCCCCCACATAGTAATCAAGCTTAAGGAAAGAACACAACCAGCGAGAATTGAGCAGTACCCTCAAAAGGAAGATAGGGAAGGAATCAGCCCAATAATTGATAGTACTGGATTGAGGGCTGTCAATAAGATAACACAGAATTTATACCCTGTGGTAGCAAATCCATATACTTTACTAACTTGTTTAACACCTGAGCTTACCTGGTTCTCTGTTTTAGGCCTAAGAGATGCCTTCTTTTGCCTCCCTATCCACAAAGCCAGCCAGAAAATTTTTGCATTCAAACACAGCTCACATGGTCCAGGTGCCTGAAGGCTTCAAAATTCCCCACTCCTACTGGAGAACAGCTTGCAAAGACCCAGAGTCCCGAGAAGCTCCACAAGAGGAAAGGAGGCTGTTGCAGTACGTGGATGATCTTCCAGTAGCCACTCGGATGAGGGAAGCCTACACGGTAAGCCTTTTGAATTTCCCAGGACTCCAAGGATGCAGAGTCTCAAAGAAAAAGGCACAGGTAGTGAAACAGAAAGTAATCTACCTGGGGTAAGAAGTGAGTGCTGAGCAGCAGACTTTAAGGCAGGGAAGCCATATGCCAAACCCCAAAACCACAGACAACGAAGGAACTCCCAACCTTCTTAGGCATGGCAGGGTGGTGCCGGCTGTGGGTTTATAGTTATGCACTGCTCGTCAGACCCCTCTATGCTCTTATTGCCGATGGAAACAGAGATCTTCAGTGGACAAAAGGAGCCACACGGGCCTTTCACCAGCTAGAGAGTGTCCTTATGTCAGCTCCAGCCTTGAGACTTCCAGATGTAAGTAAACCATTCTTTCTATTTTTCCATGCAAGGAATTGCCCTGGTAATACTGGCTCAGGACTTGGGTCCATACCGAAGGGCAGTTGCTTACTTCTCTAAGCAACTAGATGCAACAGCCAAAGGATGGGCAGGTTGCCTCAGAAGTGTAGCAGCAGTTGTGCTGAATATTCAAGAAGCACCCAAGTCTACCCTAGGACAAAAATGACTGTGCTAGTATCCCACACAGTGTCTGCAGTACTGGAAGTAAAGGGTGGCCAGTGGCTTTCACCAGAGAGGTTTCTGAAATACCAGGCCATCATGGTAGAGCAAGATGATGTAGAGATAGTGGTGACTAATATTGTCAACGAAGCTTCTATTCTCAGGGGAATAAAGGAGAAGCAGTACACCATGATTGCCTAGAGACCATTGAACTACCTACTCCTGCTGCCCAGACCTAAAGGACACTCCTTTGGACGATGCAGAGCCCTGGCTCACTGACGGGAGCAGCTACATTGCCAGTGGAAAGCGACATGCAAAGTACACAGTGACTACCTGCAGAGAGGTAATAGAGTCTGGACCCTTACCAACAGGTACCTCTGCACAGAAGGCTGAGATAAATGCATTGACCCATGCCTTAGAAACAGCAAAAGGCATTCAGAGGCATGCGCATGGAGCCATCTGGAAGGAGAGGGGACTGCTGACCTCACAAGGGAAAAAGAGACAATCCGGCTGCTGGAAGCAGTTCAGCTACCTGAAAAAGCATATTAAGGCACACCAGAGAGTGAGCTTAAAATTGGAGGAAAGAAATGAGCTGGTGGATGGAGAGGCAAAGAAAGCAGCAAAGGGTGAGGTAATTATGGACAGATTTTCCTCGAAGGTAAGCCATAATACAATAATACTAATCAAAACACACATACAACTACAAGGGGTGTGTCACCCTGGCTTTTTAGGATTTTCTATGCCTTCTGATGTTGACATTCTTGTAGTGAACTTTCTCACACACTTTCTGTGAATAACTCATTGTTTTGCATTCCTTGATGGAGGAGGAGAGAGTTGATGGACTGTTGGTTTAACCAGTGTCATTGGAGAGGTGTCACTGTCACCCTCCAATCCGCTGTCACTTTTGTAAAACTATAAATATTGGAGTCAGAAAATAAGCTTCCCTTTTTTCCTTCACCTTGAGAACGGTGGTGTGCTTGTGTTCTTTCGTGTCCTACAGCGACATCTGGTGACCACCCAAGTGCTCCTCACCACCTTTACTGCAATCAAGATTAAGGAACAAAGCACCTAGATCCATCATTCCCGAGTGAAGAAGGCTCCTGAGGGACTTTAGAAAGTTACAATGGGTAACAACAAACTGAAATTAAAACTTTCTCGAGAAAATAAATAGAGTGTGAGTAAAATGATAAGCACAGTGTAATAATCCCCCAAAGAACAGAACTACTTGTAGTTGTAATAGATAATCAAGTAGGTGTAGCTTAGAGAGTTGTGGCATTTATGATCATTGCTGTAAGCACAGCTAATGCAGCACCACTTCCATATCATGTGACTAGTATATAAGTGCCAAGGGAAAGCCTATGATTTTAACTCCCAAAAGTCTCTGGGTCAAATGCTAAAAATTACAAATGCAATTGTGTAAGAAAGAAGAAATGGTTGGGGATGTAAATATGTGTTTGTCCAAGACAGATTCCATGAATCTCATCAAGAATTCTAAATACCGTGACAAATGCTTAACTAACTGCTCTGAGTTTAGACTTAGATACAGAGTGAAGTATTTCTCACTTTGAAATGCATCCCATTAACCAGACAACCTTGCCTGTGTATACAAGACAAGGTTGTATCTGCCTCAGAACAGCATGCCCCACTATAATAGTAGATGAGATCACAGTGAAGGAAACTCAATTTAACTTGTGCATTTGTAACTTTGTCAAAATCAAAGGATGTGCTTTTTCCTATCAGGCACCTGTCGTATCATACCAACATAGAAAGGCGAATTTGATCACTGTCCAAGAAATATTTCCTGTGCCCATAGGGATGAACTTAACTTTGGTTACCAAATTGTTAAAACATTATGAATTAAAGAAAATTCTTTAAAAAGTTAAAGATAAAAGGAAAAGAACTTTGATTACAATACACCATGACACAGAGACTACATGGAAAGTATTTAAAAGATTGGAAAAAGGCCCATCCCATCATTAGTGGGATGTGCTTTGTGAGCAGTCTCCAATGGCAACTGACTTGCTCAGTACCTTCGTTCATCCAATTATTGTTTTACTTCTCTTGGTTAGTATAAGTTTGATTTTGTCTATTACAGTACTTATTTAGAATTAGAGACTGTTGCAGCAAGTAGCAGCTTTAACTTCAATACTGAGAACATATGGTACGGTTTTAAGAAACACTTACCACATAAGTTGGCTCAATAAAGAAGAACCTATATGTTAGTAAAAGAATTTACCAACCTTGAAGAAGGAGTAGGGATTGAATTATGATTTAAAAAATTTAAGATTTTAACTGAGGGTTAGAACCAATTCATACTGAAGACAGATACACCAACAACTGGTTAATGATTATTAGATGCTTAAGTTAAAGCTAATTGTTACATTATGAGCTCATTAGTAGAAGGAAGAGGAGCAAGTGAACCATTATAGGAACATATTGAAACCAGCAGAACAATGCCCAGCACCTGGACTCTGTGTCAATCCATCACGAAGCAGGGGGCCTTGGATTGTGCCAGAGGGTCAGAGACCTGAGGAACACCTTCCTGACTTCATCCCTGGGACCACTGACCCAATTTGGGACCACTGATCCAATTCAAGAGAAGAATTGCGCACATGTGAAGGACTAATAACCTCATTTTAATACAAAGCGGGGATGGGAGGTGCTGGGGTTATGCATATGTATTATTTTGGGAAATAAATAGAAGGCAAAAATCCTTGTCTGGTGCAGTCACGCATTTCAAGAATGACCCCTTCCAGGCCACCCACCAGCGTAATAAACATACCACTTTCTAACTTTAACTAGTTAGAGAGTCTTTGTCCCTGATTTTCAGTTTTAATGATTAAGTGACAATGCTATAGACTCAAAACTGACTACATCTGGGACTGCACAAAAGATTATGTGCATACAAAATAATAAGAAAGACCACTTGGAAGAAGCAAAAATTATTTATGAAAAAAAAGCAAATAATGGAGGATAGAAAAAAAGAAATACTGCTCAAGCCAAATTATTTGTAAAAAGGGAAGAGGAAAGATTATTATAGATGCTTATTATATTGTTATATTAAGAGGAATCTTACATGCACAATGTTAAAATAACTATGCTTTTATTTCTGCTCTTAATAAAAACTTAGACATGGCAGTAGTGGTAGCTGATCTAGTCAGGAGTGAACTGTCGGTTTGGTCGGGATAACATCCAGTGAACACGTCATGAGCACCCTGCTATTGATGTGCCAATTATCAGCATCTGCCGTCTGAAGAAAGTGTGGACCAAGGCCCAGACTGGAAGTGATCAAGAGAGGGAACCAAAACCACAGCCAAGAAACACACATGCTCTAAAAAGGCAGAGCTGAGGATGAGCCATGCTAAACAGTTCCTGAAATATGTAAACTAGATGGTGGATATGCATGAGTCTATGAATATGCAACAGGTTGATGTAATAGAAATGGTATAAAAAGGGAGTTTCCCAAACTAGCAGGGGTGTTCTTGGCTTAGTACCAAGATGCACTGAGCTGTAATTTTTGTTTTACTGTCTCTGTCTCCTACTGTCCTTTATTAAAGTTTTAAATTTTAACAGGAAAGTGAACCGTGTTTTTCACAAGGGAATATGGAACCTTAACATGTATCGGTCCCCGGTTGCCAACTGCTGGTCGTAGTGGGGATTGTAAAACCGGTTCTTTTCTCATTTTTATCTTGTACGTTCCACTATGGGGCTACACTCTTTGATGGCTTTTCTCACGATCTTTCCCCTCCTTCGCTTGCTCAAGGCTGCAATGAGTTCATCAATTTCACCTTCCCCGGAGCTGCTGGAGCAGGAGCTCTCTGGTTCGGCTGACCCTGTTGTACCATATAATCTATTTTGCCGACCCCCGATCCTAGGGAGCCCCACGCAGGATTTGCTGCATCTTTTAACCCGGGCCGCACGGGTGACGTCATCCCCCGAAGCCGCTGTCCGGCGTTCAGGGTTGCCATGGAAACTGACAGGGCTGGGAGTGGAGAGACCCCGCCCCCATGGGAGGTTCCCTCTCCGCCCTCCAGGCACAAGGCTCCGCCCCCGGCTCCTCCTCCTCCTGCTCTCGGGGCGGTGCCGTGGGCGGTGCCCGCCATCCATCCCCTCCCCTCTCCCGGCACAAGGCTCTGCCCCGGCTCCTCCTCCTGGCCCGGGGCCGGCGCCATCCCTGCCTGCCCGGGCTCGCCTTTCTCCTCCTTCCCCGGCTGGGCCCCGTCTGAGCTGCGCCTCTCCCGCCCCCCGATCGTGTCGGCGCTGGCGGCGGGGGAGGCGCGTCTTGGCCCGGACCCGACCGACCCCACCCTCAGGGCGGGAGAGACTCGATCTGAGCCTTTTTCCTCCCTTGTTTTACTTTTCTTTGCCAATATTGGCTCTTTTTCCCTTTTCTCCCCTTTTCCCTTTCAGACTAAGGGATGCTCTTCCTTTTGCTTTGCTGCTGGGCTCCGCTGACATGCTGACACCATAAAAAGCCTCGCATACTCCAGCTCACCTGAGCACCCTGAGTATTTATCCTCGCGTCTACGGCAAATCAAACTTGATATTAATCTCTTATCCCAACTACCAAACTCGGGCCTCGTCTGATTGTCGTCTAGCTCCTCTATACCGCGGCCAGATCTTTTCTGAGAGTCCAATGAGTTTGCATTTGAAAAACAAGGCCCCCCCGGTAAGGGCTCCCCAGTTTCTCAGTGCTAATCTCAGGGGACTGTCTCTCGGGATATTATCACTACAGCACTCGCAGCAGAATATACACACGGAATTTTAACAGTTCTGAGCAGAAATTAAAAGAACCAGCGAGAGAGAGAAAGAGCGAGATTCCGATCGCGGCGCTCCGGAGCGGCGGTGCGGGAACGATCCCTGCGCCAGCACTGCCGGCCCCAGGCCAAGCCCAGCCCCGCAATCCAACCCCGCTGCTCACAGCGCCCGCCCTCCCCGGCCCGGGGCACAGCGAGCCCCGCACCCGCTGCGCTCATGAGCACAAAACGCCCCTTCCCACCGCGCTCACCCGATAAACACAGCGCCCCTGCAGCCGCTCACGCCTCTCTCGCTCCTCCCGAGCTTCTCGGCCTCCCTCATCCTCTGCCCCGCACCTGGGCCCCGCCAGTGCCGCGGGCTGGGGACAGCAGCTGCACCTTCCTCTGCCTCTGCTCCAGCCCTGCCCAGGTGCCTCGGCTCCCTTCGTGCTCGCCACAAACTGAGGCTTTCACAAGGCTGACCTAGAACAGAGGCCAGGCACGGTTACACAATAAAGCAGGCATTTGTTAAAAGGCCTCCGTGGATACACCTTGGGCAGAACAAGAGCCCAGCCAGGGCTACGCCCAAGATGAACCAAAATGGCCACAAAATGGACAGCCAGTCACGAGGTCTGTCACTTTTATAAGTTCTGCTCCATTTGCATATTGGAGTTAATTGTCCAATTATGTCTTTAGATGATGAACTCCCATCCTTCTTGTTTTTCTCTCTTCAGTGCCCGTTGTTTATGCTCTTGGGCCTGAAGTTTGCATTATTTGTTATTATTTGGGTTCACAGCTAGAAAAGAATTGTTTTGTCTCCCTGCTCTGTGAACAGAGCTCAGCATCCCTTAATATGAAGCTCAGACCCACAGAGTAAAGCAGCACAGAATCTGAAAACCAGAAAAGCCAAAACCTGAGGCATCAAATCCATGACAGCCCCCCACACACTCACCACGCCTCCCCCTCGGCATCCCCCAGGCCCTCCCCATTGATTGAAGCCCCCAAAATGCTCCCAGGCCCGAGCCCCTCGGCCCCCCTGAACCCCCGGCCGGTGTTCTCACCTGGGAAACCCCAAATCTTTGGGAATTCTCAACTGGGATTATCCAATTCCCTGGAAACCTCACCTGGGACCCCCAAAACCTCACCTGGGAACTCCAAACCTCATCTGGGAACTTCAAACCTCACCTGAGACCTCCCAAAATGCTTCCGGGACCCCCCAACCCCCCCCAGAAACCCCCAAACTCCACCTGGGATCCCCCAAGACCCCCAAAACACTGGTGACAGTGGGACAGAACTGGTGGCACTGGGTTGGTGACACTGGAATGGAACTGGTGGCACCGGGTTGGTACCACTGGAATGATGACACAGGGCTGGTGGCACTGGGACAGCCCTGGGGACACTGGGGTGGTGAAAGTGGGATGGAACTGGGGACACAGGTGGTGACACCAGGGCTACCCTGTTGGCACTGGTCAGGTGCCACTGGGATGGATCTATGGACAGTGTGAGGGGACTGGTGGCACAGGGACAGGGGTACTGGGCTGGAACTGGGGACACTGGGAGGGGACACTGGGATGGGGACATTAGGAAGGGACTGGGGACACTGGGCTGGTTGCACTGGGGTGGAACTGGTGACACCGGGACACAACTGGTGACACAGGGGACAGAGGGGACAGGGGGTACATGAGGGTGACAGAGGGGACACGGGGGAATGGAGGGGACACAGAGGGTGGTGGGAGGGGACAGGGGGTCTCAAAGGGGACAGGAGGGTGTGGCAGGAAGGGGGGAAGTGACAGAGGGGTGGAGGGGACTGAGGGTGGCAGCGGGGCAGAAAGCGGGGAGTGGCAGGGGGGTGGCAGATGGCATTAGGGGCTGACAAAGGGACAGAGGGGACAGCAGACACCTCCAGGGAGGGGACAAAGGGGCCACCCCAGGAGGCCACAAGTGCCACCAGGTCCCTGACACCTCTCCTGTTCCCTTCCCAGCGGCTGGAGGCTGTGGTGGCTGTGGTGGCCACCCTGAGCAAGGTGGCAGCTACCATGACCAGGCCACACAAGGATGTGAGGGGGCACATGTCCCCAAAGTCCCTGCACACAAAACTGAGGAGATTTACCTGGTACCTCCATAAGGTCCTGAACTACTGTGCTGTCACCTCACTGTGCCACTCCAGTGTCCCCTCCCTGGGCCAGGCCCTGGCACCACCCTGGGACCACCTGGGCTGATGTGAGAGCCGTGGGCAGCGCCTGGTGGCCTGGTGGGAGTCGTTGGAGGTGCTCGAGAACAGCTGGGACTGGCTGGCCAGGGCGGCCACCGAGCTCTGTGACACCTGCAGGGACACGGCCACCACTGCTGCCATCGCTGCAGCCACTGTCGCTACCGTGCCTGGAACCTGCAGGACAAGGCCACCCACTGGGGGACGTCTCTGCACAACCTGGTGGCCACGGCCCAGCGGCCGTTGGTGGCCCTGGACAAGGAGGAGGTGGCCTCGGCAGTGGCCGCACTTGAGGCCTGGCTGGTGGCGGTCACCAGTGAGGAGGAGGGGGCCACCAAGGCCATGAGAGAGGCCATGGTGGCCACCAGCTGGTTGAGAGTGGCCACCAGGAGGGGACAGCAGGCAGAGGTGGCCCTGGGGCCACTGGAGCACTTGGTGGCTGCGTGTGATGAAGCCACCACATTCCCCTGGGAGCTGCAGCGCCAGCTCAGGGACATCGAGGCCGCCCTGGAGGGGACAAATGAGGCATCCCCTGATGTCCCCGAGGCCTTGATGGCCAAAGTGGCAGAAGCTGAGTGGCTGTTGGAGGCCAGCACCCACCTGGCCATGCATCACCTGCTGAGGACACTTGGGGACATCCACAAACTCCTCTTCAGTCGCTATGGTGGCCGCAGTGGCCACAGTGGCCCCGGTAGCCCACACGGCTGAGCAGTGCCAAAAAACCATCGAGGACATCCTGATGGTGCTGCAGGGACAGTGATGTCACTACTGTGATGTCATTGGGGTAATGATGTCACTGGGGAGCCTTGTGGACACTCAGGTGCCACCAGGCATTGGAACGCCCCCGTGCATTGACAGCACTCCCCCCATCATCGAGCTCCAGGACTGGGACTGAGCCCCCCTCTCCTGTACCAACACCCCCAAGCACTGGGCCTGGAACCCCCTCTGTGCCTCCCCACCTATCATGGGGGTTCTCCCCCTTCCCCTTTGACCCCCCAGAGCTGCGGAATCCCCTGGGAACAGCACCGGGACCGGGGCAGGCCCAGGAGTGAGACCAGGGGGGCTCTGAGCGCTGGGGGGGCACAGGGGGGTCCCCAACACCGGGGGGGTCCCTTGGGGCTTCACCCTGTGATCCCCCCCCGTTATCAGCCAGGACCCCCTGTTATCACCAGGGACCCCCCCAGTTTTCTGGGCCCCCCCTCACACCAGGAGCCCCCCTTCACCAACCCCTAAAAGTGCTTGGACTCCCCTGGCCCATGAATGTGGTAGATAGGGACAGGCGCTCCGGAAGATTACGCGATATCACGGAAAGGCAGGACCCCCTGTTCCCCTAAGATAAGAGATTACCCTAGGAGTGTGGCCCCACTAACAGTAGTGCTAGTAACTTTCCATTCCTTACCCAGTAATTTTCCATTCCTTACTAACCATAGATAATAAGGACAGACCCCCTTTTGATGTAGAGAACCCCTTAGACTATAAAACCCCATGAGAAGAAGTAATAAACGCCTTTTGAACCGTCCACCACGTTGGTGTTAGCGTGTTCTTGGCCCGAGCGACCCTGGAGAGTGGGTCACCGTGTCGTTTCCTCAGAACCAGGTCGCCTTGCCTTGCACAAGAAGGCAACACATGAACCCCCACCCAGTGCACCAGGATCCCGCACTCACTGCCCCTTCCCCATCCGTGGGATCCCCTCACACTCACCAGGCAGCCCCACTGACGAGGACCCCCCAGTCCGTGGGACTCCCCCCACACTCACCATGTCCCCCCTCAGAACCCCCCAGGGCCCTCCATTGATAGGAATAGTCCCAAATGATCTCAAATCCTGGATCCCAAACAACCCCAAAGCACTCAAAGATCTCAAATCCTACTGGACACTCAAAACCAATTCTAAATGCTCTCAAATCCCAAATCCTGGATCCCAAAAAATCCCAGATCCCAAATGCTGTCAGATACCCCAAATCTGATCCTAAAAGATCTCCAATCCTGGGTCCTCAAATAATCCCAAATCCCGGACCGCAAATCCTGCTGGATCTTCATAAACAATCCCCAAAACCAATTCCAAATCAGGGTCTTGGCAGGGGAAATCAGGGCCCTGAGGGGTCAATGGGGTCCTGGCAGGGAAATGGAGCACTAATGGAGTGATCCAGGCCCCGAGGGGTTAAAGCCAGCCCCAAAAGGTTCCCTGAGCTCCTGGCAGGGCCAGTTCTGCCCCTCGGGGGAGGATCAGGGCATGGGGCCCTCTCTCCTCTGAGCCTCGACGCCCTCTGCCCTCAGAGCTCCGGCTGCAGCCTCCGGATGGGGACCGGGATGGAGCTCAAGGTGGGAACCCCAAAACCCCGGGGTCACCCCCAGTGGGCACCCGAGGGGATCTGGGAGGATTTGGGGGGGATTTGGTGAAGTTTGGGAATCCCCAGGGCCAGGGCTGCAGCTGGGAGGGAAAAGAGAACTGGAAAGTTCTGGAGTCTTGGGAGTTCAGAGGGGCTGGGGAGGGGGAAAAGGGGGGTGGGACTCCCCAAATTCCTAGGCGGATTCAGGTGGAACCCCCCAGAATCTCACCTGAGTACCTGGGAACCCCCAAACCTCCCTGGAGCCTCACCTGGGACACCTGGGAAACCCAAAATTCTTGTGAATTCTCATCTGGGACACCCAGATCTCATCTGGGAGTCCCTTAAGACCCTCACCTGGCCCCGTAGGACCCCCCAAATCCTCACCTGGGCAGCTGGGAAACCCCAAATCTTATTTCTCAACTGGGAAGCCACAAATCCCTGGGAAACCTCAACTGAGAGCCCCAAAACCTCAACTGAGAGCCCCAAGACCTCACCTGGAACCCCCAAAACCTCACTTGGGACCCCTTCAGTCTCTTGGGAGCCTTACCTGGGACTCCCTTGACCCCTCTGTCCACCCTGACTACGCTGTGCTGCATCCCGTGTTCACTTGGGACCCCCAAATCTCACCTGGGACCCCCAAAACCCCATGTGAATCCCCACAGAACCCCTCCAGGGCCCCCAAAAGCCCCCTCAGGATCCCCCAAACTTCATCTGGGGCCCCCCACACCCCAAAAACCTCACCTGTGATACCCCAACCCCCCTGAGCCACCCCTGAATACCCCTCTGGACCATCCAAAAACACCCCCAGAACCCCCAAACCCCACCGGCAACCCCCCAAACTCCCCTCCCCGAACCCCCCAAACCCTTCCCCCCCTCCCCTAACCCCCCTTTCCTGTCCCCAGGTGTCCCCCCCTGCCCTCCCTCCCAAGGTGGCCCGGGCAGAGGCCGCATGGCACCGGGCCCTGGCGGCCCTGGTGGCCCTGGCCGAAGCCTTGGGGACACCGGACAGCGTCCCCACGGCACTGGCTGAGGCTGAGGCCGCACTGAGCCAGGCTCGGGTGGCCCGGGCAGTGCTGGAGAGGGCCCAGGAGGCCGCGGTGGCCCCGGCGGCGGCCCTGGGGACCCTGGGGGATGAGGACGAGCAGCGGCTGCGGCAGATCGGGGCCAAGGCTGAGGAAGAGGCAGCGGCGCTGGAACGTGAGGAGCGACAGGCATGGCGGTGCCAGTGCTGGCTGCGGGCTGGGCACGGGCTGACCATGGGGCTGATGGTGCTGTGCGGGGCTGTGCGTGAGTAAAAAAACCAGTATGAACCAGTATGGACCAGTATAAACCATTATAGGCCAGCATTGATCAGTATAGAGCAGTATGGAGCAGTTTAGAGCAGTGGGAGGTAGCGTGGACAAGCATAGACCAGTAGAGACCATTATGAACCGGTTTAGGCCAGTATAAACCAGTTCAGACCAGTATACATCTTTATAGAACAGTGGGAGGCAGTTCAGACCAGTTCAGATCAGGTCAGACCAGTGTGAGTTTCTACAGACCAGGAGGAACTTTCTCCTGTGTTTACCAATATAGACCAGTATAGACCAGTACAGAGCTGTGGGGACCGGTTCAGACCAGTATGAACCAGTATAAAACAGTTCAGACCAGTATAGACAGTATGAATATCTACAGACCAAGAGAGACTTTCCCCTGCCCTGACCAGTATAGGCCAGTTCAGACCAATATAGACCAGTATGGACCAGTGTAGAGCAGCATGGGGCAGCAGGGGATGCAGGGAACCAGTACAGACCAGTTCAGACCAGTTTGGAGCCCTACCGACCAATAGAGACCTTCCCCTGCCCCAGGATGGGGACACTGGGATGGAACTGGTTACACTGGGATGGTGACATCGGTATGGGGACAATGGGGCGGTGGCACTGGGTGGTGACATTGGTATGGGGACAATGGGGCGGTGGCACTGGGCTGGCAGTGGGAGCACTGGGATGGAACTGGGGACGCTGGATTGGTGACACTGGAATGTTGACATGGGGCTGGTGGCACTGAGGCAGCCCTGGGGACAATTGGGTGGTGACAGTGGGATAGAACTGGTGGCACTGGGATGGAACTGGTGACACTGGGACATGGCTGGGAATACTGGGACAGGGACATCAGATGGGATAGGGGACACTGGGTCAGGACTGAGGAAACTGGGGTGGCATTGGTGACACTGGGATGGGGACACTGGGGCAGAATGGGGGACACTGGGGAGAAACTGGGGACACTAGGATTGAACTGGTGACACTGGGCTGGTGCCATGTGTGGCACTGGTGACACTGGGATGTGGCTGGTGATACTGGGATGACTCCCTGGGTTGGTGGTACTAGGATGGAATTGGGGACACTGGGAGGGGACTGGGGACACAGGGACACAACTGGGGACACTGGGATGGAACTGGGGACATTGGGATGGTGGCATTGGGATGGGACTGGGGACACTGGGAAGGGACACTGGGATGGGGACATCAGGAAGGGACTGGGGATACTGGGATGGGACTGGGGACACAACTGGGGACACTGGGATGGTGACATTGGTATGGGGGCACTGGGGTGGTGACACTGGGATGGAACTGGTGGCACTGGGATGGAACCGGTGACACTGGGGTGGTGACACCAGATCAACCCTGTTGGCACTGGGCTGGTGACACCAGGACTGGGACACTGGGCTGGAACTGGGGACAATGAGAGGTGACTGGTGACACTGGGACAGGACTGGAGACACTGGGCTGGTGGCACAATGATGGAACTGATGACACTGGGACACAACTGGGAACACTGGGACAGGGACACTGGGACAGGATGGAGGACAGTGGGACAGGACTGGGGACACTGGGAGAAAACTGGGGACACTGGGGACACTGGGGACACTGGGGACACTGGGATGGTGACATTTGGATGGATCTGGTGACATTGGGATGGTGACGATGGTATGGGGACAATGGGGTGGTGGCACTGGCCTTACACTTGAAGCACTGGGATTGGACTGGAAGCACTGGGATGGAACTGGGGACACTGAGATGGTGGCACTGGGACAGGACTGAGGACGCTGGTCCTGCAACTGTGTTGGTGATGCTGGGCTGGTGGCACTCAGGTGGTGACAGTGGGACAGAACTGGTGGCATTGGGATGGAGCTGGTGACACTGGGGTGGTGACACTGGGGTAGTCCTGGGGACACTGGGCTGGTAGCACTGGGGTGGGACTGGTGCCACTGCTCTGCCCCTGGTGCCACGAATCTGGTGCCACTAGACAGGTGGCACTGCCGTGTCCCTGGTGCCACATGTCGGGTGTTCCCATGTCCCTGCAGTGTCCCTGGACTCAGCCCGCACCGCCCTGGGGGTGACCGAGGACAGTCACCTGCTGCTGGCCCTGACTTTGGTGGCTGTGTCCTGCGAGGTGGCCTGGCGGGGCTTGGGGACATCACGGCATCACCTGGCAACTGCTGCGGGCCACCAGCGGGACATGGCCCAGCGCCTGTATGACCGTGCCCAGCAGGTGACGGCCGCCAGGGCCAGGGCCGAGGCCTCAGCGGCCACCAACGAGGTCACCGTGGATGTGCTGGGGCGGCTGGAGGAGGTGGCATGGGCGCTGGGGACGTTGGTGGACGCTGTGACCCAGGACAGGGAGGTGACACCCCGGGGGACACAGGGACAGGGCTTCCCCAGCGCTGCCCGGGTGCTCGAGGACATCATAGTGGCCTCGCGTAAATGGGGGAAAGGGCACGAGGAGGTGACGCGGAGGCTGGAGGCGGCCCATAGAGCGCTGGAGGGGCAGGGGTAAGGACAGGCTGGGGCCATGGGGGTGGCACTGTCACCGCCAGGGCATGGGGACACCCTGAGGGACATTGGAGACTTTGAGGACATCCCCGTGTCCTTCCCTTAGGGACTCCCAGGCCACCCTGGCATCCTCTGTCCTGTTTTGGGTCGCCACAATGTCTCCGATGTCCCCCAGTGTCCAAAACAGGATCCTAGTGTCCCCTAGTGTCCCCTGCAGGACATCAGGAGACATTTGGGCCCTGTTGGGGACATGGGGGGGACATCAAGGCCTCTTGGGGACATCATGGTCACACTGGGGACTCACAGGGACATCAGGGACTCAGGGGACATCAGGGTCACGCTGGGGACACTGGGGGGATATCTGGGCTCTGTTGAGTGCCCTGAGGGGATGCTGGGGACATTGGGCTCCTGTTGGGGACATCAGGGAAGACATTGATTCCCTGTTGGGGATACTGAGGAGATACTGAGGGTGTGTTGGGGGACAACAGGGCCCTGTTGAGGACATTGAGGGGACATTGGGGTCCTGTTGGAGACACTCAGGGGACACTAGGGCCATGTGGGGACCCTGAGGGGACATTGGGGTGCCGTGGGGGCCTTCAGAGGGACATCGGGCACCCTGCAGGTGGGCGGGCGGGGCCAGGGGCTTGACGTCACTTCTTCCTCTTTACTGCCGCCGTGCAACGTTCCTGTGTGTCACCCAAGTGTCCCCCGGGCGTGTCCCGATCCTGTCCCCTGAGGCCATGGAGCCCCGCGAGGTACGGCAATCCAGATGTGGTGTGGGGGGTGGGGGGGAGAGGGGACAGGGGATTGCAGAAGGGAGAGGGGTGTGGCAGGACTAGGGTAGGTGACAGAGGGGTGGAGGGGACCGAGGGTGGCAGGGGGGAACAATGAAGGGTGGCAGGAGGTGGCAGAGGTGACGAGGGGGTGACAAAAGGACTGAGGGGAGAGCAGAGCCCTCCAGGGAGGGGACAAAGGGGAACCCCAGGAGGGGACAGAGGCCATCCCAGGAGGCTACGAATTCCATGAGGTCTCTATCACCTCCCCTGTCCCCTCCACAGCTGCTGGAGGCACGGGTGGATGTGGTGGCCACGCTTGGTGAGCTGGCAGCCACTGTGGCCGGACCATACGGGGACGTGCTGCTGGGTGTGTCACCAAGGTCCTTGCAGGTGGCCCTGGGGACCTTCATCGGTCACCTCTGGGACACCCTGGGCCACCGCAGTGTCACCTCCCTGGGCCGGGCCCTGGGTGCCTTTGGGGCCACCCTGGGAGCCACCTGGGCCCATGTGACAAGAGCGACCAGTGAGTGGCGGGACTTGGTGGCCACGATCGAGGACAGCTGGGCCCGGCTGGCCCTAGAGGCCACCGAGCTCCGTGACGCCTGCAGGGACACGGCGACCAGGGAGGCCACCACTGCGGCCACCGCCAACACCCAGGCCAGGGACCTGCAGGACAAGGCCACCCGCTGGGAGCCATCTCTGCAAAACCTGGTGGCTGAGGCCAGGCAGGTGCCAGTGGCCCTGCACAAGGAGAAGATGGCCTCGGAGGAGGCAGCGCACAAGGCCCGGCTGGAGGCAGCCACCAATGAGTTGGGGGTGGCCACTGAGGCCAGGATAGAAGCTGAGGTGGCCAGCAGTGCAGGGGGGGTGGCCACCAGGAGGGGACAGTGGGCAGAAGCAGCCCTGGAGCCGCTGGGGCGCTTGGTGGCTGTGTGTGACAAAGCCACTGCGTTC
Source organism: Melozone crissalis (assembly GCF_028551555.1). Classification (NCBI taxonomy): domain Eukaryota; kingdom Metazoa; phylum Chordata; class Aves; order Passeriformes; family Passerellidae; genus Melozone; species Melozone crissalis. The sequence continues at coordinate 5,096,119 of NW_026535844.1, forward strand.
CCCCAGGGGCTGCAGTGCCGGCTCAGGGACATCGAGGCCACATTGGAGGGGACAAATGAGGCATCCCCTGATGTCCCTGAGGCCTTGATGGCCAAAGTGGCCAAGGCCCAGCAGCTGTGGGAGGCCAGCAGCCGCCTGGCCACGCGTCACTTGCTGGGAACACTTGGGGACATCCGCAGGCTTCTCTCGAGTACCCCTGGTGGCCCTGGTGGCCTCAGTGGCCATGTGGTGGCCAAGCAGTGCCAAAAAGCCATTGAGGACATCCCGACACTGCTGCGGGAACAGTGATGTCACCACTGTGATGTCATAAAGGGTGGTGAAATCACTGGGGAAATCACTGGTGTCACCTGTCCACTCCCTCCTTCCTATGCAATATTTGAGACAAGTTTGGGGAATTTTCTGGGAATTTTCATTTAAATTACCCCAAATCCTGGTGGGAATTCTTGGGGTCATGTCACTGGGGTCGCTCTTGGGACACTCTGGGGCCACTCAGGGCCACTCAGTGGCGGGCTGGGGGGCGAATGAAGCAGCTTTCCACCATGGGTACAGCAGACAGTTTCTCAAGCCTCCTCAAAAACCTTCAGGTCCCTTTCCTTCCGTGGGCACTTTCACCTCAAATGCCCAATTTCCCTGCGCTGGTGACAGATTGGGCCTCAGTTGTTCAATTGCCCTTTTCCCTTTTAGGGCCTCTCCCCCAGGGAGTTCTGGTCCCATTCTCCTCCCCCTGCTCCTGTTTGCCTTGCCCTGACAGGGTCTCACTTCCCTCTGGGGGTGGCTCCTTGCACGCTGGCTCCCCTCAGCAATAGTGGCTCCATTATCTTTGCTTTCCCCTTGGCTTTCTCCTCATCCCTCCCTCTGTACATTGACCTTCTGGGCTTCCTTTAACAGGTCATTCAATCCCTTATCCTGCCATTTCTCCAGTCTTTCCAGCTTTTCCTTATATCCAGCCAAGCATGCATGAAAAAGGTTATCTTCAATAAAGCTTGTCCAGCTATTGTATCAGTCTGTACCTGAGTATTGCCTCGTATTTCTTTTAACCTCTCCACCCATTCAGTTGGAGTCTCATCCTTTTTTTGTTGTTCAGCAAATGCCCTATCGTTGTTCTGAGTTGGTGGAGCAGCCTCCCTAATTCCCCTGATAATTAATGCTCTATAATCCTCCATGTTTCACCTTCCCCCAGGGTTATGGTGGTCCCAATTAGGGCATTGCAGGGGCATTTTCTGCTCCCCATGGGGTCTGTGGCGTGCAGGTTCCCTCTCCCAAATCCACATCCCCACTAGTCGGATCATTTGTCTTTCCTCAGGTGTAAACAAAAGGTTAATTCTGGATTCCACTTTGTCCCAGTTATAAACATTGGGTCCCAAAATTGGTCTACTTGTTCTGCTGATCCAATTGGATCTTCACGTAGAACTTTTAATTCCTTTTTAAATGCTCTCACTTTGGAGGAATTAAGTGGGGAAGTGACAAACCCAATTCCCTGTGTGCCCCACCCAATGGCACTTCTCAGAGGGGGTTTAGTGCCACTGCTTGGTTCTCATTTTTCCATTCCTCTCGTTGGACTGCTCTGTCCCTGTTATCCTGGCTGGGTCCATCATGGGGTGCAGGGGGTGCATCAAGTGCTGGCAGATATGGAAGGGACGGATACTCTAAGGGGTCCCAGGTTTTAATGTCTTTTAATTTAAATGTGTTTGCCTCCCCCAGGAAAACCTTGCTATGCCAACTGGCAGCAGAATCAGTTTTTTCCTGACTGGCTGGTTCTTTGGCATTCACATGGATATTCAAAGTTTGGCATATCCACCCCTCAAAGGAACTCTATTCTGGCCAGATCAGATCAATGATAAATGATCAGATCTTATCTCCTGTTTAGTCTATTTTCTCATATAATATTGAATCATTTTGATACTGTTTTCATTCTTTGTTTCAGGATTATGTACCCACTGTGCCATTTTTATCCCTAGGAGGCTGTTTGGAGGTATATCCATTAATGTTTCTCTGCTCCCCTTTTCCCTGGGGGTTTTCTCCTTGTTTATTTTGTGTCCCATTTTCTCAGCTTATCCTGGCACTGTCCCCATGCCTTTTTTTTCCCCTTCTTTCTTAATTTCCAAGCAAATTAGACTCTATGCTTTTCACATGTATTTTCCCAGTCCCTCTCAGGTACTGTTCAGATTCCATGAAGTAAATGCTACTTTCCCATACGCTCTTTCCTACAGAAATTTTAAAAAATTTAATAGCTAATTTCTGGGTGTCAATTCTAATCTTTCCCACTCCTGGCCCCAGGCACTCTTTAGTGTTGCTGTGCAGTGCCACCGCTCATGACAGATTTTACACTCACACCATATCCAAGGATCCCATCCCACTCCACAGCTTAAACACAAAATTACACTCATACGTGTTATGATGGGAATCATTCATTGGAGGCACACAAACAACTTGAACTCTCAAAGGTCCTTGTGACAAACTGCCTCATTTATTGTTCGGACCCTCTTTATATGGGGGGTTTGAATCTCCTGGCTTAAGACAGCTGATGGGATGGGTTCTCTCTCTGCCCTGCTCTCTGACCAGTGCTGTATCTGCATCTAAACCTGAACAGGGTTGGCTGAAGTCTTTGCTTGGGTTTGACTCCAACCTGTCCCCGCCTTATCCGGGGACTTGTTTTCTTCTGGGCTGGTTGAGTTTGGGGGGCAGCTACAGACCAGCTGCAATGTGACAACTCACCCTCTTAGTTAGATTAAAAAATGTAAATGATGAGCCTAGTTGAATGAAGCTTTTTCACCCAATTCAGCAAGCCCAGTCTCCCACAGCTAGTGATGTACCTCATGTATCATTGGAGTTGTGACATTCACGTCCAGAGCTGTCAGGCAAAACCACCAACATTATAATTCTTTGTGTTAGCTTGTCACAGGCTTAATGTTTAGAAGTTACAAAGTTCCAACTTAGCACTACAAACAATAAACAATTCAACTCAAAACTATTTCAATTAAAACCTCACACATTTCTACTATTCGTTTTGTAAATATTTGAGTCTTGGAATAAGGTGATGGGCAGATTGTCTTACCATTGACAATCTTCTGCTTCCGACGAGCCTTTGGCTTGCCAGGTTATGTTGTGATTTTATTGGAAAACACCAGAGAAATATGAGAACATGAGAGTTTGAAATAAACATCACAAGTTTTATAACATCCGTAGTGGCTTTCAGAGCTTGTTGATAATACTTTTCTCCTCGTTGAAGTAAAATAGAAGTTCATACTTTAATGACTGGTTGTTCCTCTACGGAGGTTAATCCGCCTCTTTCTTTGGTGGGGTTTTCCTTCTATTTTTCAGCTTTTTTCTTTCTCTGACTCCTACACCATTCAGTTTTTTAGCCTTTCCGTCTTTTCCCGGCTCCTTCACTGTTTGGATTTCTTTGCTTACCGGCTTTTTCCGGCTCCTACATGGTTCAGTCTCCCCTGCTCTGCACACAGAAAATGGCTGAATCGCATCACTTCGTGGATCACTGCGTATCACGGTGGGGGCCGTTCATCGGCGACATACAAACAGTCCAACTCTCCAAGGTCCTTGTGACAAACAGCCTCAGGTTTATTCTCGCAGCTCCTTTTATAGGAGCTTCAAATTTCCCTTGCTTATACATGTGATTGGTTGGGATCTTAGCACCGTCCAGCTCCCTGGCCAATGGTAGGTCTGCATTTAGAGCTGAATGACATTGGCTGAGGGTTCCTGTGTAGAACTGAATCCAACCTATCCTTGTTCACTCAGGGACTTGTTTACTTCTAGGCTGGTTGAATTAGGAGGGCAGCTTCAGACTGTTTGCACTGTGACACCCCTGCCCTGACCAATATCGACCAGAATAGACCAGTTCAGACCAGTATAAACCAGTACAGACCAGTATAAACCAGTATGAATATCTACGGACCAGTAGAGACTTCTCCCTATGCTGACCAGTACAGACCAGTACAGACAGCTCAGACCAGTATTGACCAGTATGAGACTCTATAGAGCAGTAAGGATCAGTATGGGCCAGAGTAGAGCAGTGGGGACCAGTTCAGACCCGTTTAGACCAGTATGAGTTTCTTCAGAGCAGGTGGGACCTTCCCCTGCCCTGCCCAGTATAGACCAGTATGAACCAGTATAGTGCAGTATGGACCAGTTCAGAGCAATGGGGACCAGTTCAGATTGCTATGGACCAGAACAATCAAGTTCAGACCAGTACGAACCAGTATGAATATCTACAGACCAACAGAGACTTTCGCCTGCTCTGACCAGTATGAACCAGTTCAGACCAATATAAAACAATATGGACCAGTAAAGAGGAGCCGGGGCAGCAGGGGATGCAGAAAACCAGTTTGGACCAGTAGAGACCAGTAGAGACGAGTTCCGACTAGTATGGAGCTCTACAGACCAGCAGAGACCTTCCCATGCCCCGGGATGCAGACACTGGGATTGAACTGTCACAGTGGAGGGAACACTGGGATGGAACTGGGGACACTGGAATGGAGACATTGGTATGGGGACAATGAGAGATGGTGGCACAGGGCTGGCAGTGGGAGCACTGGGATGACACTGGGAGCACTGGGATGGAAGTGGGGACACTGGGCTGGTGGCACTGGAATGGAACTGGTGCCACTGCATTGTCCCTGGTGCCACCTCTGTGGTGACCCCCATGTCCCCACAGTGTCCCCACATGAGCCCAGTGTGTCCCCCATTGTCCCCAAGAGGACATTTTGGGAACACTTGGGCACTGTTGGGGACACTCAGTGGACATTGGGATCCTTTTGGGAACATTGGGGGCACATTTGGGACCCACGATGGCCTCTCAAGGGAGGGGTGGGGGGGGGAGCCAGGGGTGACGTCACCTCTCCCTGCCTGCCCCCCCAACCCTGCCTGTGTTCGGAGTGTCTCCTGGGAGTGTCACCTCCCTCTGCCAGCACTCCTGGAGTGTTCCCAGTGTCCCCAAGGCGTCCCCGCAGTGTCCCCAGAGGCCATGGAGCCCCAAGAGGTGCGACAATCCCGGCATAGGGAGGGGGCAGGAGACGGGGATACACGGGGGTGGCAGGAGGGGACAGGGGTGACAGAGGGGAACAGGGTGGTGGAGGGGAAATCGGGGGCTCCAGCAGGGGACAGGGGCATGGCAAAGCGGAGCACATCATGGTAGGAAGGGGGGAGGTGACCCCAAGGGCGGCAGGGAGGAACAGTGGGGGGTAGCAGGAGGTGGCAGAGGGGATGAGGGGGTGAGAAAGGGACAGAGGGGGCACGAGAGCCCTCCAGGGAGGGGACAAAGGCGGCCATAGGAGGGCAGAGGATCCACCACAGGAGGCCACAAATGCCACAAGGTTTCTCACACCTCCCCTGTCCCCTCTCTTTGTATCCCCTTCCCAGCTGCTGGAGGCACTGGTGACCATGGTGGCCACCCTGGGTGAGCTGGTGGCTACCATGAGCGGGCCATACGGGGACGTGCTGTTTGACGTGTCCCCAGGATCCCTGCATGCAGCCCTGGGGACCTTCATTCATCGCCTCTGGGACACCCTGAGCCACCCCAGTGTCACCTTCCTGGCCAGGGCCCTGGCTGCCCTTGGGGCCACCCCGGGGGCCACCTGGGCCCATGTGAAAAGCGCGGTCAGCGCCTGGTGGGACTTGGTGACCACGCTCTTGGATAGCTGGGCCCACCTAGACCGGGAGGTCACCAATCTCTGCAATGTCTGCAAGTGATTTACTAAAATTATGGATATTGATCTAGTACTGATATTCCAACTGTGATGGACAAAGACTCTCTAACAGTTTAAAGTTAGAAAGTGGATGTTTATTGCGATGTGGGATAGCTCCCAAATAGACACCACAATTTACAGGTGTGTTTTGCAGAGCAAAGAAGAAACCTCACAACTTTATAAAAGTTGTAAAGCCCGGTATGCTTTTATTACGACGCGCGCCGGACGCAAGCCTCCCCAAAAGGCAAGCGTACCCCTGAAGACCTCAGGCCTCCTTTTATTCCCCTTCCAAATGCATATGCATACAGTTTCACAATAGGTTCATGCATATTCATTCGCGTGACATTTATCACCAGTTTTTCTTTATCAAAGGAATTCCTAGGTCGGGGGCAAATTGACCTTGTGATCATTTCTGTTTTCCTTTCTCTGCCATCTTGCTGTCTCCGGCATCCGACTTTTTCTTCAGCTTTGGCCCCACAGACTTTTCACCTCTCCTGGACACTTTACCTAATTCAGAATGGATCTTTACTCTGTCTCAGGTGATTGCAGAGTCCTTTTATCTATACCAGTAGTGAATACCCAAAATACAAATGCATATTAATAACTTTGGTACATCCCATTCCCCACTTCGTATGGTAATTAGTTCAAAAGCTATTAACCATGCGTTGTTTGTTCCTCTAAATGGGTCGGTGGTCCCTTTCATGGGGAGGAGTCCCAAACTGAGGGAGTAAATGAAGTCTTCCTCATTCTGACCTTTCTAACTTTTCAATGCAAATATGACAAATGAACCCTTGGTAGAACTCCCATTCTCCATCTTCAATTGGTTTCAGAACAGAGGAAACCACAATTGTCTTATGTTCCTAAAAGCTATTTATCAGTTTCTATATTCTTCATTAAAAACCCAGCTAACCAAACAGTATGTTGACAAGCAATTATAAATTAACTACTAACTCTTAAGTTCCTCAAGGCCTTCCCATTTTTTGATTAACTCTAATAAAGCTTATCTCTAACTGAAACCTCAGTTCCTTTAAAATCTCTAAATTTCTTAAAGTTTATGTCTCACAGGGACGTGGCCACTAATGAGGCCACCACTGCGGCCACCGCCACTGCCCTGGCTGGGGACCTGCAAGACAAGGCCACCTGCTAGGGGACATCAATCCACAACCTGGTGGCTGCGGCACAGCAGCCGCTGGTGGCCCTGGCCAAGGAGGAGGTGACCTCAGCGGTGGCTGCGCTTGAGGCCCGGGTCGCAGCCTCCGCCATGGAGGAAGAGGCAGCCACCAAGGCCATGGGAGAGGCCATGGCGGCCAGCAGCCAGGCAAAGGTGGCCACCAGGAGGGACAGAGGGCGGAGGCGGCCCTGGGGCTGCTGGAGCGCTTGGCGGCTGCCTGTGACGAAGCCACCGTGTTTCCCCGGGAGCTGTGGCACTGGTTCAAGGACATCAAGGCTGGCTCTGAAGGGGACAAATCAGACATCCCCTGATGTCCCCGAGGCCTTGGTTGCTGCAGTGGCCAAGGCCAAGTGGCTGTGGGAGGCCAGCAGCCGCCTGGCCACGCGTCACCTGCTGAGAACACCTGGGGACATCTGCAGGCTCCTTCTGAGTCCCCCCAGTGGCCCCGGTGGCCTTGGTGGCCGTGCAGTGGCTGAGTGGTGCCAAAAAGCCACTGAGGACATCCAAAAGCTGCTGCGGGAACAGTGATGACAGCACTGTGACATCATCAGGGCAGTGACATCATCAGGGACATCGCTGGTGTCACTTGTCTCCCCTCCCTGTGTGGGATTTTAGACACATTTGGGGAGTTTTCTGAGAATTTTCATTAAAATTGCCCCAAATCCTGGGGTAATTCCTGGAGTAACACACCAGGATCCCCCCCTTTCCTGCCTGCCTGCTTCACAACATCCCCCAGAATGCCTCCAGCCACTTCCCCCTCGGTCCTCCCAAGCCCCTGGCCCACGTTGGGCCCTGCTGGGGCCTGGCTAGCTCTACCCCCTGGGGCCCCCCAGAGTTTGACTGCCATTTTCTCTTCCTCTGGAAGTACCCCGACACCTATCTGCACTTGCAAATCCCTTCCCATCAGATTATATCCTTCCCCCCATACGAATAAAACATCCCTCATTCCTAATTTGTTTGTTCCTTCAAATATTACATGTTTTATAACAGGTGCTTCATATCCTTCTCCCTTTGCCCCTACTACTTGAACTGTATTTTGGCTTTTTTTTGCATCCTCTTGGAATTCTATAAACATGTCCTCTTAGCCCCTGTGTCTACTAAAAATTCAAATTCTTCCTCCTGAGGGCCTAGTTTGAAATTTATCAAGGGCTCTTGTTGATATTTTCACCCCAGGAGACAAAGCCGCTGACTTCCCTATTCAACCCAATTCTCCGTGTGCCCCTCCCAGTGGCACTTCTAGGAGGGGGTTTAGTGCCACTGCTTGGTTCTCATTTTTCCATTCCTCTTGCTGGACTGCTCTGCCTTGGAATTCTGGCTGGGTCCATCAGGGGGTGCATCAAGTGCTGGCAGATATAGAGGGGACAGATACTCTAAGGTCCCAGTTTTCAGTTTCTTTTAATTTAAATGTGTTCACCTACCTCAGGGAAGCCTCACCCTTCCAACTGGCAGCAGAATCTGTTTTTTCTTGACTGACTGGTTCTTTGGCATTCACATGAATATTCAAAGTTTGGCATATCCACCCTTCAAAGGAACTCTATTTTGGCCAGATCAATGATAAATGATCAGATCTTGTCTCCTGATGAGTCTATTTCATCATATAATAATCAATCATTTTGATTTTATTTGCATTCTTTTTGTCAGGGTTATGCACCCTCTGTGCCAATTTTATGCCTAGGAGGCTGTTTGGAGGTATATCTGTTGCTCGATTGATAAATGACACAAAACTCGGATAAGTTTTGTGGGTGCTTTATTAAGGGCCCGGGGGAACTGGGGGACTAACGTCCCAAAGCCCGAGCCCCCCGATTTCACGTATGGGTGCTTCCCTCTTATACATGCGATTCACAACAAAGTCTCCAAGAAACAGTTCCCCTTGCCTAGTCACAGTCCACTTGTGATACATTCCTTAGTTCACAAGCAAGATCATAAATCTTCTGCTTATCTTATTCTAAGAGCATTGTATGCTGCCTCCAGACAGGTTAGCATTCTTACTTTCCTGCACTAGTTTAATTATTTATTAAATTCCTAAGACTACCTGCTAGGTTACACACAAACCCAACACACACACTATCAACGGCTACAAAACTGCAAAACTGCTTTTAACAAACCAATTCACACACAACTCATAACTAAACTATAATTACACATTTTGCTAAATTTCATTTCTTTTCCAACATTTCCCCCCTTTTGAGCATCCTTCAGTCCTGCTGCAAGGATGCTCAATCAACAGTATTGACAGTAACATCTTCATAACGAGGTGGGGAGTGTTCTTCATTCTGCCGCCCGCGGGTCATCGCCTTCAGCAACCGGAGAGATTGCTTCTTGTCCTTTTCGATCACACCCAAGAGGCATCTATATACAATACATATAGTCATTAAAAATACCAAAAACATTAGTGCATACTGTATAGCAGACGTAATGAAGCCAGACAGGTGAAGCCCCAAAGAATAAAATACTGCTCCTATCCAGTTATGCTGTGCTTCCTTTTCAATTTCCTTGGGTTTTGTTTCCACTTCTGCCAGTTGAGAAATATCTTTCTCAACTTCAAGTGTAACATTTGGAATGTGTACACAGCAATGATCTATTCTCCTACTCAGGTAACCACAAACTCCATGTTCTTTTAACAGTAGCAAATCCAATGCCATTTTGTTTTGTAGGGTCATTCTTGATGTAGCTTGCAATTGCAAATTTAGATCTTTAAATCCCTTCTTAGTAGCTGCTGCCAACCTTTCTGTCTGTCCTAAAAAGTTGTTGAGCATTTCCCTATTTCGATATGTCGCTACCGGAGGGAATAATGACTCTAATATCCATCCAAATTGTACTCCTGAGCTAGGTTCATGCCACTGCTCCTCTAGGGGTTCTTCCCTCTTTCTCAGTCCTTTCCTTTGGATCAATCTATTCTGTTTCCAGTATGGACACAATGTGGGAACCCCTAGGGTGATTTGTGTTACTGATCCATCTAGAAGTAAATGTGTGGTCCACTGTCCATGTCCCAACACCCAGACTAGATTTCCAGGGCTATGCACAGTAGTATATCTGCAATCTATAGGTCCATCCATGGACTCTCGGCTAACCGTGTGATCATACCCCCTACACTTGCATCCCCACTTTAATGCCATTTTCACTGGTACCAATCCAATTCGGTCTTCCGAATGGACTTACGCCTACCTTTTCCCTTGGTTTAATTCGAATCCTGAGTAGGGCCAAAGGTAAAGCTTGAGGCCAGTGCAGTTTAGCTTCCTGGCAAATCTTTTTGATTTGTCCTTTCAGGGTTTGATTCATCCTTTCCACCTGCCCACTAGACTGAGGTCTCCAGGGGGTATGCAAATTCCAGGTTATATCTAACAGTCGTGCTAATTCCTGCACTACCCCGGCTATAAAATGCGGACCCCTATCTGATGACAATCCTAAAGGTACTCCAAATCTTGGTATTATTTCTTTTAACAAGGTTTTTACCACCTCCTTAGCCTGATTAGTTCTACATGGAAAAGCTTCCGGCCACCCTGAGAACGTGCATACATACACTAACAAGTATCTGTATCCCTGTGCCCTAGGCAATTCGGAAAAATCAACCTGCCAGTAATCTCCCGGTTGTGGCCCGACTTGCAGCTTTCCCATTTGTATTTGTCTCCTAACTACTGGATTATTTTTCAAACATACCGGGCACATTGCATTAACTCTTTTTGCCATTGTTAACATCTGATTAGAGATTATCTCATTCTTCAAAAATTTTACCAATACTTCTGCCCCCCAATGACATTTGTTATGTTCTGATTCCAAAATAAATTTCATTATGCGAGTAGGTACCACTATTTGTCCCATTGGTGTAACATATCACCCAAGTTGATTCCTCTGTTCCCCTAGCAAGTTTATTAGTTTTCCATCTTCTATTGAATATTTGGGCTCCTGATTCAGGTATGGGGTAGCCAGATTCGTTCTTACCGGTACCAATGCCATTTGAGTCCATATTTCCCATGCCACTTGCCGTGCTGTAACATCAGCAAATCGGTTTCCTCTGCAAACGTCTCCTTCCGCAGTCTGATGTCCTCTAACATGCATAACTGCAACTGCTTTGGGACTATGTACCGCATCCAGGAGCTGTAGCACTTCTTCCCGGTGCTTGATGTTGGTTCCCTGTGAATTCAAAAGCCCCCTTTCCTTCCATAACGCCCTATGTACATGAACCACACCAAAGGCATATTTAGAATCCGTCCAGATATTAACCCTTTTGTCCTTGCTCAAATACAGGGCTCTGGTGAGTCCAATCACCTCTGCCTTCTGGGCCGAAGTTCCAGGTAACAAAGCCTTTGCCTCTATTACCTGATCCAATGTTACCACTGCATACCTGGCATAGCGAGTCCCATTCTCGACAAAACTGGATCCATCAGTGTATAGTACCCATTCAGGGTCTTCCAATGGTTCATCCTTTAGGTCGGGTCTGCTGGCATATACTTGTTCAATTACCTCTACTCAATTGTGCACCAGTCCCCCAGCCTCCTGGTCACTGCGTAAAAATTCTGCTGGATTAACATGATTAGTAGTCCTTATTTCAATATCATCCTGTTCTCTCAGGATGGCCTGGTATTGCAACATTCGACTGGATGATAGCCAGTGACCCCCCTTTTGCTCCAAAACGGCCATGACCATGTGGGGAACAACACTTTCATTTTTGCCCCCAAAGTCAATTTCCGGGCCTCTTGAATAAGAATTATTGTTGCCGCCACGGCTCGTAAACACGAGGGCCACCCGGAACTAACCGAATCCAGTTGTTTAGAGAAGTATCCCACTGGCCTCTTCCAGGATCCCACCTTCTGGGTGAGGACCCCCAATGCCAGTTTTTGCCTCTCATTCACGTACAACTGGAATTCCTTGGTCAGGTCAGGGAGTCCTAGGGCTGGGACCTCCTTTAGTGTCTGCTTCAATTCCTGGAAGGCCTTCTTTTGCTGTGTTGTCCACTCCAGCCGATGTTGCTTCAAGGCCTCATACAGTGGCTTGGCTAGGAGACCGAAATTCATGATCCACAGTCAACACCATCCCACCATTCCTAGAAAAGATCTCAATTCCTGATGGTTACGAGGCAAAGGAATAGCACATATTGCCTCTATTCGGTTTACTCCCAAACGTCTCTGCCCTTGTGTGATCTCACAACCGAGATAAATAACACTATTTTTGACCATTTGAGCTTTTTCCTTAGAAACCCGATACCCTGCTTGGCCCAGCATGTTGAGTAATTTAATTGTTAATTCCACACACATTTCCCTTTCTTTAGTAGCCAGAAAAATGTCGTCCACGTACTGCAGGACTACATACAAGGATGGGGATATTGTTACCTGGGTTATCTTCCATTCCTCCAGCTCCTTGGCCAGTTGGTTTCCAAAAATAGTAGGGGAGCATTTAAATCCCTGTGGGAGTCTCGTCCACATAAGCTGCTTCTTTCTCCCAAAATCAGGACTCTCCCACTCGAAGGCAAAATATTTCCTACTCTCTACTGCCAGTGGGATGCAGAAGAAGGCATCTTTAAGATCAATCACTGAGAACCATTTAAACTCCTCCGATACAGATGTTAACAAGGTATAAGGATTAGCAACAACTGGATGTATGTCTTTCATTATTTCATTAATAGCCCTTAAGTCCTGTACCAAATGGTACTTACCATTAGGTTTCTTTACTGGAAAAATTGGAGTATTATACTCCGATTCACATTCCTGTAATATTCCTTGAGCCAAAAATTGTTTAATTAACGGGGCTACTCCCCTCCTTGCCTCAAGCTTCAAGGGGTATTGCTTTACCCTCACTGGTCGGGCCCCTTCCTTTAGTTCCACCTTTACTGGCTGTGCAGCTTTAGATTTTCCGGGGACCCCTGACTCCCATACCCAGGGTACTACAGCCTGCTCAATTTCTTCTGGAATAGGAGAGGCATCCACTTCCTTGATCACAAAAATTCCTGCTATTTGTTCCTCAGGTATTTCCAATTTCACCCTTCCTCCCTCAAATATTATTTTCACATTAAGTCAGGACAACAGGTCTCTGCCAAGAAGGGGTGTGGAGCCGTTTGGCATATACAAGAATTGGTGATCTAATTCCTCCCCCCCAAACCTAAGATTTAAAGGTTGTAAAAATGATTGTTCCTCTAGCTTCCCTGTTGCCCCCACCACCTGTACTGTTGTGTCACTCAAAGGTCCCAATCATCTATTAAGTACAGAATATGTTGCTCCAGTGTCTACCATAAATTCTTGATCCTTTCCATCTATCTCCAAAACTACCCTAAGATCCTTTTCTAGTCAGCTTTGATTCTGATAGTTTCCCAAAACTAGTGCTTGAGCGACTTCTGCATGTCCTCCCATGAATCCTCCCACAGGAGCATTCCCCATTGGACCTGTCCTTAATCCTATGTTTCTCATGCCCATACCTCCTCTAACCGGGCATTCATTTTTCCAGTGTCCCAATTGTCGGCAAAACGCACACTGGTTTGGATCCAACCTCCCCGTGTTAGGTGCAAACCCAAATCCTCCCCGACCTCTTGCCAGCCCCCTCTGTCCGCAATTAGCTCCTCCCCGACCTCGACCCCTAATGGGTCTTCCTCCTACCCCTGTCTGTTGCATTACAGCCAGAATACTAGCTTGTTGTCTTTTTGCAGTTTCTTTTTCCCTGTTGTTGTATACCTTCCACGCTACCTCCAACATTTTATCCAAACTCCAGGTATCCTCTCCTTCCAGCTTTTGTAACTTTTTCCTAATATCCTCTTGTGATTGCCCCATAAACAACAATGCCAATTGAAGTTTTCCTGATTGATCCTCTACATCTAAATTAGTAAACTTCCGAGCCATGTCTTTTAATCGTTCTAAAATGGCAGACGGAGACTCATTCTTGTCCTGCTTGACCGAATAAGACTTGGACCAATTCATAGTCTTAGGTATTCCTGTTCTAATTCCTTCCACCAACAATTCCTGATATCGTTTTACAGCCCTTATTCCTCCCGTAGAGTTTGGGTCCCACCTTGGTTCCTCACTAGGTACCAATTCATCAACTGTTTCATTTAGTTGTCTCAACCGAATCTCCTCACGAGCCTTTTCTCTAGTGGCTCTAATAACCATTTCCTTTTCCGTGGAATCCATTATAGTATCTAATAATACCTGTAAATCATTCCAGTCCAGATTCTGAGTCTTTATTACCATTTTAACCACCCTTGCCACCCTTTCAGGATCCTCCCGATAACTCCCCGCTGATTGCTTCCATATTACCAAATCCCCGGGGGAGAAAGGCACCTTTATAAGTATCCTTTCTCCCTGTGGTCCCACAGCTTCCCTTAACAGCGCAATTAACTGTGGCCTCTTCTGCCCCTTCATCCCCTTGCGAGTCCGCCCTGCTAACGGAGTTCTTTTAACACTCTCATTCTTTTCACCATCATCACCATCACTATCACTCTCACTAGATCCCGTTTTTATAGCTATATCCACAGGGGGAGCAGGGGGCACATTAGGAGCAACCGGAGCCCTCGGAGGTGCTATACACTAAGACAAATCTTCCTCGATTGAAGGATACAAATTACGCTCCTTTCTTTCTTTACATCCCACACACACCCTCTCATCATTCACTTCTAAAACCAAAATACCACACTCCTTTTGCCATTCATCTTTCCGGTGTAAAACAAAGAACAAATCTAAATATGGTATTTCCTCCCATTTCTCATTTTTCCTTAAAAATTGCATCAGAGATTCCATTATCCCCAATTCCAGTGTACCATTCACCGGCCAACCCACTTCCCCAATCTCATATTCAGGCCACCAATCATTACAATAATCTATCATTTTGCTTTTATCCAATTCTTGATAATACCCCTCACTTTTCCATCATTTCAATATACAACCTAATGGTGTATTTCCAGGTATTTTACCATTGGCTTGCACTAAGGTTTTAAAAGTTTTAAAAGACATCATATTACAACCTTTAATTCCACCTTTATTCCCAGTAAACCAATATACCTTAAACCAATATACCTTCTCGCCGTCCTTCCCAAAAAACAGGAGGCGAGTTCCAGTCCTGCGTCCTTAGACGTCTTATGGGCGGAGCCTAGGCTTTTTACCAACCACCAAATCCAAATCCAGTTATCACCTTTTTCCAGTATAAAGCACCTTCGGGCTTACCTTGATGCAGTTTGTCCGACAGGCGCGGGGGTCGGGCACGACCGATGACTCCCCGAGAAATGCTCGGTGCCGTCTTGGAGTGGATCGAGACGCGGAACCGCCCTGGCTGCCTTCGGAGTCCTGCCGCGGTCGCCAGAAAAACTGTTGCCCGATTGATAAATGACACAAAACTCGGATAAGTTTTGTGGGTGCTTTATTAAGGGCCCGGGGGAACTGGGGGACTAACGTCCCAAAGCCCGAGCCCCCCGATTTCACGTATGGGTGCTTCCCTCTTATACATGCGATTCACAACAAAGTCTCCAAGAAACAGTTCCCCTTGCCTAGTCACAGTCCCCTTGTGATACATTCCTTAGTTCACAAGCACGATCATAAATCTTCTGCTTATCTTATTCTAAGAGCATTGTATGCTGCCTCCAGACAGGTTAGCATTCTTACTTTCCTGCACTAGTTTAATTATTTATTAAATTCCTAAGACTACCTGCTAGGTTACACACAAACCCAACACACACACTATCAACGGCTACAAAACTGCAAAACTGCTTTTAACAAACCAATTCACACACAACTCATAACTAAACTATAATTACACATTTTGCTAAATTTCATTTCTTTTCCAACATATCCATTAATGTTTCCCGGCTCCCCTTTCCCCTGGGGGTTTTCTCCTTGCTTGCTTTGTGTCCCATTTTCTCAGCTTATCCCGGCACTGTCCCCACACCTTTTTTTTCCCTTCTTTCTTAACTTCAAAACAAATCTGATTCTACATATTTCACATATATTTTCCCAGTCCTTCTCAGGTACTGTTCAGGCTCGTGGAACTAAATGCAGCTTTCCCACACACTATTTCCTACAGAAATTTTTAAAAATTTAATGACCAATTCCTGGCTCAGAGTTCCACTTTTTCCCACTCCCGGCACAAGGCACTCTTTAGTGTGCCTGTGCAATGCCACCTCTCATGACAGATTTTACACTTACACCATACCCAAGGATCACATCCCAGTCCACAACTGAAACATAAAATTGCATTCATACAGACAACACAAAATCTTTATTAAAATTTTTATTCATATGCAAAACAAACACTTTGCTTTTTCTGGCTGTCTCGGTCACCCGAAAAGAGGAAACTCGGCTCGAAGCTCCTTGTTTGTTTTGTATTGCAGTACATCTCATTCACTCAGCAGCTATACCTATCAGCCACACAAGACACAGGACATAAACATTCACTTCCCACTCTCCTCATTTCCCATTCACACTTTCACACAATACTGAGGTGTAGCAATGGGGAATAAAGAGACACAGATGCCCTTGTGCATCTGAAGGAGATCACTTCATTGTAGAAACCACCCTCCTTTTATAGCTTTACTCTGAACCTGACAAAACCAGAACTCAACAGAAGAAGGGCACCCATTGGCTGGCTGAGCTGCAGTCTGCTGTCCACAGGTCCTATCACCCAATCTGTTTCCCTTTCATGCATTCATCCGTGCATTCCTCCTCATAACTGCCTCTCACTCCCCAACCAATCTCCAACCATCCAGCCTGCAGCTGTGCCTTCCCCACAGGGCCTTCTGTGGGCATAAGCCTTAACAACTTTAGGAAATATCACCCCATATTCCACATACTGCCCTTCCTTTTTTTTAGGCAATGAAAACATAATAAGAAAAACCTAAACAACCCCTAAAACATTTATTACAGTGATAACAATAATAACTTTAACAACTTTTTAAAAATAGTAACATATACCTATAACATAGCAACTATATACACATGGTATCAGGACAGTGAGACAAAAGGCTGCACACTGTGATGGATCCCACTCCACATGGAGACACTGTGGAGACACAGGCTCAGCCCCTTCCCCATGTCAGTAAGTCCAGGGCTCCTTTCCATTGTCCAGCCAGTAAGTCCTTCACCAGAACTGGAGGTCTTAGATGAGCCTTTGTGCTGAAGGAATGCTCTCTGTCACATGCAGTCTGTCCCATCTTGTCCCGATTTAAAAAACTGAAGACATATAGGGCTTTAGCTACTCTGTTGTGAGGGTACCCCAACTCCCCCTCGTTTTGTTTTTCAAGCATGGTTTTTAGGGTCCTATGGGCACACTTGACAACAGTTTACCCTGTGAGAGAGCGGGGAATGCCAGTATTGTGAGGCACACCCCATTGCTGCAAGAAGTTACAAACTCTCTCTGAGGTGTAGGCAGGTCCATGGTCCATTTTAATGGGGTCAGGAAGGCCCAGAGTGGCAAAACAGGTGAGCATCACAAGCCTTCTCTCTGGTGTAAGAAGTCGCTTTTAGAAAATGAGAATAGGTGTCAATGGAAACGTGAACATATTTTAAGCAACCTGTAGTAGATAGGGTTAGGCGCTCGGAAAATCTCGCAATGTCACGGAAAGCCGCAGGATTCCTCTCCCCCTAACGCCTAGTGATAAGGGATCACCCAAGAATGTAGTCCCCCTTAACATTCGTAACTTTCGACTCCTTACTAACCAATTACAGTAAGGTAAGAACCCTGAGGTAGAGAAAAAACTTTCCCAGTATAAAACCCTACGAGACGGGACAATAAAGGTCTTGAACCGTCCACCATACTGGTGTCTGTGTGTGTTCTTGGCCCGAGTGACCCTGGAGAGTTTGGGTCGCTGTGCCGTTTCCTCAGAACCAGGTCGCCTTGCCTTGCATCAGAAGGCAACAGCAACCAAACTCTGGGATAGGGGTGACATCAATTTGCAAATGGAGTTAGGAGCTAAGCCTCAGGGCTCAGTGCCTTCTGCTAAAGGAGCAGGATCAACCTCATGACAGGAGGGACAAGACAACAGGATATCATAGGCTTGTGAGGAACTTATTTGAAATTGCTTGTGAAGAGAATAAGAATTCTGGTGTAAAAAAGTTGTGACATAGCTTGGCCTGTGCAAAAGTATTTTGTAGGAATGTTCCCCCTATTGAAAGAGTGACCAAATTATCCTTTATCTCCTTAAAAAGGAAAAAACCCAGAAGTTTCTCTCCTCAATTTCGTAAAAAGACACCTCACAGAACCTTTGGGACTTCATCTCAAACTTAAGACTACCCAATTGGATAGAAGCCAAAAAGTCCTGCCTAAGTAATTCACTAGAAAAAGAAGAGAACAAAAGAAATCATTGTTTTTGTGGGGTGTTTTTAGCAGGAGCAAGAACCTCTTGCCCCTGGCTCGGGTTTTCTCTGCCAAGAGCTTTGTTATTTGCCTTTTATTAAAACTTTCCTGTTTCCAACACTACCTCAGAAGTCATCCTGCTAATTTTATGCCATTTGAAGTAGCTGAGCTATCTTGGGTGTGATAAGTCCTCTAAGAGCTCATGAGACCTGGCTCGAGGAGAAAACTTATCAGTATTTGGTACCACACCTGTCATGACAATGACATCTGCATAGTTATTACCTTCTGCAATAGGGCCAGGTGAACCTGTGTGGGAGCGAACATGCAACACATAAAAATCATGCAGCTGGCTGTTAATTAAAGTCCACAATGTTCTTAACTCTGTAAACAAAAGATAGTTATTAACATGCTTTAAATAGGAAAATTGTCAATGGAATACAACATTGGCAGCATACAAGGAATCAGTTACGGTGTTAAGTGGTTCCTGTGAAAATCACTGAAGGGCATAGCGGATAGCAGCCAATTCTAAAATGTGCACCGAGGCATTCTTTAACATTAATACCCTTTTATGCCACTGGAAAGAGTCACCTTCATGCCAAATCCCTGCACCTTTGTTGGTTTTGCTGGATGAATCTGTAAAAACACCTGGTCTGTTGACAGGGGTCGTGCTGCAGTGATGCTTTGAGTGCAGGGGGAGGTTACCCATCTCTGTCCATAAACGATGTGAGGGATAATGGATACATAATTGTCCAGAAAAACCTGCAAGCACAATTTGGAAGTTAGTTGCTGTCAGAGTCTTCTTTACTTGCAAGTACGTTGATGGCATGATGATCCTGGCCATTGAGAGTTTGCAATCTGTTTCTACCTTTCTTAACTAAATAAGAGAACATATCATTAACAGTCCACACAGGTTTTGTTGCTATGTGAGGTAAGAATAACCATTCTAACACAGGCAAACGGTCTGTATCATTAGCAAACAATCAAAACAGAACAGCAAAATGTTGAAATTTTTTAGCAATTATGGCAAGGTACACAGATTTATCAGGATCCCCTCTCCAATTCTGTTGGTTTTCTATTGCTTGA
Organism: Melozone crissalis; assembly: GCF_028551555.1. Taxonomy (NCBI): domain Eukaryota; kingdom Metazoa; phylum Chordata; class Aves; order Passeriformes; family Passerellidae; genus Melozone; species Melozone crissalis. The sequence goes on from NW_026535844.1 coordinate 5,115,334, forward strand.
GCACAGTGTGCAAGGGCACTTCTAGCTTCTGGGATAAGCTGTCAAAGTGAATGCAGGTGGGGGTTTCCTCTGAGTAAGCCAAAAAAACGATGTTAAAGTTCTGTGGATGTACCCAAAACAGGATGCAGCCAATTCAAAGAACCCAGCAGTTTCTGTAATTCATTTAAAGTGAGGGTGACTTTAACACAAAGCCTCAAAGGCTGAGGTTCTGCATGATTGGAGGTAGGCACAGAAAAGGCAAACAGAGATACATCATCAGGGTGTAAAGGTATGGTGAAATAACAATCTTTAGGTCTAACATTACTAAGGGCCAATTGAATGGCATCATTGTAGTTGATGGAAGAGCACCCATAGCTTCAATAACTGCATTTACTGCCCATTAATACCTCACCACTTGCCATTTTGCTTAGGTATACAGAATATTGGTGTTACGGGGGCTAGAAGATCGACAGATATGGCCTAAGGGCAATTGCTGTTCCACAAGCTGTTTTAAATTTAGTAGATGTTCTTTTCATAAGGGCCATTGGTCGACCCATGCAGGGTCTTCAGTCCACCTTGGGAGTTGACATATGTCCAGTATTTGGTTTTGGAACGGCTGATCAATGGCCCCCATGAAAAAGGTGAGGTCAAGTCTATGGTGACAGAGGGACAGAACCAGCAGCGCTGGGCTGGAACTGGTGGCAATGCTGTGTCCCTGGTGCCACCTGCCCTGTGTCCCCATGTCCCCACAGTGTTGCTGGACTCAGCCAGCACCACCCTGGCTGTGTTCGACCCCTGGAGTGTCCCTGGAGTGTCCCCAGTGTGTCCCCAGCGGCCATGGACCCCTGCAAGGTGTGACAATTCCGGCAAGGAGGTGGCAGAGTGGACACGGGGGGTGGGGGGAGGGGGCAGGGGGGACAGAGGGTCACAAAGGGCACAGGAGCGTGTGGCAGGATGGGGGCAGGTGACAGGGGAGTGGAGGGGACCAAGGGTGGCAGGAAGACGGCAGAGAGGATGAGTGGCCTGTCAGGGGGGTTGGCAGAGGGGACAAGGAGGTGACAAAGGGATAGAAGGGACAGTAGAGCCCTCCAAGGAGGGGACAAAGGGGACCCTGGGAGGGCACAGGGGCCCACCACAGGTGGCCACAAGCGCCACGGGGTCCCTGACACCTCCTCTTTCCTCTCCCCAGCTGCTAGAGCCACTGGTGGCTGCGGTGGCTACCCTGGGCAAGGTGGTGGCCACACTGACCAGGCCATACAAGTGTGTGTGGCAGCGTGTGTACCCAAAGTCCCTGCACGCAGCCCTGAGGAACTTCACCTGGCACCTCTGTTAGACCCTGGACCATGGCGATGTCAATTCCCTGGGCAGATTCAATGTCCTCACTCTGGCCTGGTCCCTGAGAGTCCTTAAGTTCTGCAGCATCAACCCACAGATCTTCTGAGCCAGTGTCTGGCGGGACTTGGTGGCCATGCTCATGGACAGATGGGTCCAACTGGCCAGGGAGGCCGCTGATCTCCATGACACCTGCAGGGACATGGATACTGCTGAGGCCGGTGCTGCAGCCACCACCACTGCCCAGGTTGGGGACCCGTGGGACAAGGCCACCCGCCCGGGGATGTCAATGCACACTCTGATGGCCATGGCCCAGCGGCCTCCAGTGTTTCTGGCCATGAAGGACTTGGCCTTGGCAGTGGCTGCACACAAGGCCCATGTGGCAGTGGCCACCATGAGGTGGTGGCAGCCCCCAAGGCCATGAGAGAGGCCATATTGGCTGCCAGCCAGGCAAGGGCAGCCACCAGGACGGGACAGTGGGTGGGTGTGGCCCTGGGTCCACTGGAATGCTTGGTGACCGCGTATGACAAAGCCACACGGTACCCCTGGAAAATGCGGCACCTGCTCGGGGACATTGAGGCTACCCTGGAGGGGACAAAGGAGGCGTCCCACAATTTCTCCAAGGCCTTGGAGGCCCCCGTGGCTGAGGCTGAGCAGCTGTGAGAGGCCAGCACTCGCCTGTTCATGCATCACCTGCTGGGGACACTTGGGAACATCCACGACCTCCTCTTCAGTCCCTGTGGTGGCCCCAGCAGCAGCACGGTGGCTGAGTGTTGGTTTTTCGGCTGTTTTATGGCCTGGAAAGGCTCGGGGATGGCCTTGGGCAGCCTGCGCTTCAAAGGACGAGAAGAGGCTTCAGGTTTTTCTCGGTCTTCAGTATTTATTAGTTGTTTATCTAAAAGATTTTCTCTCGGCCCGACAGAGGTCTGCACAGCAAGTCAGCCATGAGCACACTGAGCGCCCCCGGGGTGGTCACTTATCTTTATACTCAAAACTACGTATACAATATTTATCTATTTCCCCCAATACCTCTTACCCTTATTGACCAGTGCACTTTTAGTAATAACCAATCCCAAAGTGCCAACATCACCACAAAAGATGGAGGCCAAGAAGAAGAAGAAGAAGGACAGGACATGCCCCAATTCCTCCATCTTACTTCTTTAGAACCCCGTGTACAGAAATCCTAAACCCTGTGTTTCACACTCTAATTAACTTATCCCTTCACCATTTACCCCAGTGAAATCCTCCCATCCTCATACAGGTGTCGTCTCCGGTGTAGGATCGAAGTCCAGCCACCAGACACTTCTGGCAACATTCCAGGACCTCCGAGCCCCCCAAGGGTGGTCTCGGACACTCTGGACATCAGTCCTGAGGTGCTGAGATCCCACAGCTGAGCCATGCCAAAAAGCCATGGAGGACATCCCAAATCTGCTGCAGGGACAGTGATGTCCCCGCTGTGATGTCATTGGGGGTGGTGACATCAGCGCTTATGTCATCTGTGCCCTCCCTCCTCTCCACACAGGATTTGGGACAAAAGTGGGGAATTTTCTGCGAATTTTCATTGATATTCTTGGTGGGAATTCCTGGGGTGATGTCACTGGGGACACTCTGGGGACACTCTGGCAGCACTCAGGGACACGCAGGGACATAGTGGCAGGTCAGGGGGTGAATGAACCCCCTCAGTGCCTTGCAGCAGAGGCAGCTTTCCACTGTGGCTGCAGCAGAACTGTCTTATAAATGGCAAAATAATAATTGGCTTTTGCATTTCTGTATTGGCTTTTGCACATTGTAATTGATCACAATTATTTTGCTATGGTGCTTGATATTGATATACATTATTGATAATTCCTTCTATCTACTTGTTAGTACAATATAATCTATCTAGGTTTTTTGTCCACTGCAGAGCCTTTTTAATGGTAACATAATGGTCCCTTGGGGCTCGGCCCTGTCGCCCCCACCCTGTTATCACCGGGACCCCCCATTGTGATGGTGTTCGCAGGGGTCTTCAGATGAGGCAAGAGCAGAGGATGCTGACTCCGTGTTTCAGAAGGCTGATTTATTATTTTATGCTATATATATTATATTAAAACCATACTAAAAGAACAGAAGGAAGGATTTCATCAGAAGGCCAGCTAAGAATAGAAAAAGAATGAATAACAAAGGCTTGTGACTGACCAAGACAGTCCAGACAGCTGGGCTGTGATTGGCCATTAATTAGAAACAACGACATGACACCAATCACAGATGCGCCTGTTGCATTCCACAGCAGCAGATAACCATTGTTTACATTTTGTTTCTGAGGCCTCTCAGCTTCTCAGGAGAAAAAATCCTAAGGAAAGGGTTTTTCAGAAAATATCATGGCTGCACCCTATTATCACCAAGGACACCCCTCAATTTACCAGGGCCTTTGTTGGAGATGAAGGGAGAATCGACCATAGTTATGCATCGAAACTCAACTTTATTGATCAATCAATCACCTTATATAACAATACTAACGAACTTCATGAATATTCTGTAATCCAACTCCATGATAGGCTAACAGAGAAAACTGTAACCACACCTTTTGTTTTAGAATACCTACAATTGTTTATCATAAGCAGAAACCAAAACAGAAACCCGAAACTATAACAGAAACTAGTGTTCCCAAAACCTCTGCATCTGTTCCCAGGATAACAGGCCTTCCCAAGGACGGTGTTCTGCTTGCCATGGGAAGACAAGCTGAGAACTCCATTGTTTATAGAATGATGCCTGAGAGAGTCTAATTGTTTATACAAATCAGAAGGCTGAGAGCTGTTAGAAACTGCTTTTACTTTTACCTCTTACTTTTCTCTCAATTGTATGTTTCATGGCCTTTTTCTTTAAGCCATTCTTGAACTAACCTCTCCACAGGCCTTCCCTGTGGTGAGACGCACAGCTTTAGCCAGGGCCCCGTGGAGAATCTGAATAATAGAAATGCTGACACAGCAGCAAAGAAACTTCCTGACTCCAGGGACATCTGCCCTATAACCTATTCCTAAAACCATGTAAGGCAATATCTTGTTAACCCTACTATTGGTCACTTATGGTCCCTCTAACCTTTGCCATTGGTCAAGATTGGAACTGGGCCAAGGCTATAAAAGTAGCATACTGTACCCCTACTAACTTAGAAGAAGAAGTTCTGAGACCCTTCACGGACCCCTCCAATAAAGCCATACTTGTGGAACAGCCGGCATCTTCTCCTTCTCCTCTCTCTACCGTCTGCTGGAGCCTCAAGCCAAGGGCAAGCTACCTAGCAAGCAAAGCTGAAATCATAAGAGCTGGCTAATCACTATAAAGCTGAATATCCCCCTGCTTGCTAGGGGCTGACCCGCGGCCTTGGTCTGAGCGAGCTGGCCTCTGGCACTCAGTCCCCTTGGGGGCTGAGCTCTGGAGCTGTCATAGCTTGCCCTAGGAAAAGACCAATTAAGGCTCATTACTCCCCCATGCACTGGGACCCCTCCTTCACTGCCCCCCCATTCACTGTCCCCCCAAAGTGCTGGGACCACCCTGATCCATGAGCCCCACCCAGAGTGTCAGGACACCCCTTGGCCTCCCCCGAAACCCCAGCCTGCACTGGGCCCTGCCAGGGCCAGGCTGGCTCCAAAACCCTGCGTGGAGCCATTCAATAAATGCCAATCGGTCTTGTAGTCATGCCCATAGAGGGGGAGGACTGCTTGGGGCGGCCAGTGGGGAGCGACAGAGCAGGGAGGGGGCAGGGATTGAAAAGAGTTAGAAATGGGACTGTGGGAAATGGGGCGGGGCCCAGTGAGTGATGGCCGATGGGGAGATGAGAGGCCTGGGGGGCTGGAATAGGAGCGTGGGAAGGGGCAGGCAATGAATGGGGTGTGGAAAAGGGGCGGTGCCTGGACAGAAACAAAAGTGGGCGGTGCACAGCAGGTGTGGAATGGGGATGATTCTGGATGATTTTCTCTCCTTTCTCGAACACTTTTGCTGCCATCTTCCCCCACACAATGATGTCATTGATGTACTGCAGCTGTTCTGGAGCTTCACCCTTTTCCAGTGCAGCCAGGATCAGTCCATGGCAGATGGTAGGACTGTGCTTCCACCCCTGGGGCAGTCGGTTCCAGGTGTACTGCACACCCCACCAGGTGAAAGCAAACTGAGGCCTGCATTCTGCTGCCAGAGAAATGGAAAAAAATGTATTAGCAATGCCAATGGTGACAAACCACTTTGCTGCAGATGGGGCTGTTGAAGGGTGAGTGGGTTTGGCTGACCACCCCTTGGCACTCCAGCTCATGGATCATTTTGTGGATGGGGATCACGGCATCCCAATTCATCCAATACTGCCGGCGGTGCACTGTCAAGGTGGCAATTGGTATTTGTTGCTGTTCTCCCCCCACGAGTCCTACTGCAGATGGGTTTTCTGATAGTCCAGCCAAGGTGTTCAACTGCTTTATGATCTCTGAATCTACAGCAGCTATTCCAAAAGCCCACCTGAGTCCCTTTGGGTCTTTGTAAAGCCATTTCAGAGGACGTCTATGCCCAGAATACATGGGCCAGTCACAACAGGATGTTTCTGGGAAGGATCCACTCCTTCCCAGTCAGGCTCACCTCAGCTCCCAACAGGGTCAATTGCTGGGATCCCCCCGTCAATGGAAACAGGTTCTGCCCCCACATGCCCTGATGGTATCAGGGTACACTGCGCACCAGTATCAACTAAGACATTGTATTTTTGTGGTTCTGATGTGCCAGGCCATCGGATCCACACCGTCCAAAAGATCTGGTTTTCCGTGCCTCTCCCTGGCTACAGGCAGGGCCCCCCTTTCCTGGGCATACATGCTAGAGGTACCTTCACTTTAGTGGAACTCCCTTGGTTAGTGTTTCCCTCCTTGAGCTGATGCACCCGTGCTGCCAGGACAGAAGTGGGTTTCCCATTCAACCTTCCCATGTGTCATAGTTTGACCCTGGCACAATGCCAGTGCCCCCATGAGAATACCCTCTCCCTGGTGTCTGCTGTGAGATGTCACCAGGAATAAGCAAAGCAGGCTCCTGCTTAGAAATAAAGAAAACTTTATTAAGTAAGCTACAAGAAAAGAAAAAAAAAAAACACAAGGAAAATGAAAACTTTACAAAAGCATTTTCCTCCTCCCACCCACCAAATTTCCCAATGCAATACATTCCCCCCAAATCACCAACTCTCAGTCCGGCACCACCCTTTAGAATACTCAATCTTCAGTTCATCAATAGGAGAGGAGTCCTTCTTGCACCATAGGCTTCCCCTGGAAACACGCTGAAACCTCGTGTGCTCCCATGTCACTCAGCACCGCCCGGAAAATCCTTTGCCATCGTGACACCTTCCTTCCATGCCCAGTGCTCTCACCACTGTGCATGGACCAGAGCTGCTTCTAGGGTTGTCTTTCAAGGATGCCTTGTCTCACTCCAAAAAGGCAGAGTCTCTCCTTGGGGACATCTGTCCCCCCCAAATTTTTTGCATCCCTGGGGCTGAGGGGTACCCACACTGAACCCTCCTGGTTCTGAGGCACTCCCTCCCCCTAAATGCAGTCTCTGTGTCACAGGAAAAAAATGGTTCCATCTATGGCCACACAAGAAAAGTCCATCCAAAAGGCCACTCCGTCATCTCTCCTCCCACTCAAGAGTCTTCTGCACTTCCCTCGTGGCCCATCCCCTCTTATCTCATCTCTTATCTCTCTTCTCATGCAGCTCCAGGAGGACCAGCACTTGCAAGGTTTCTATCACGCAAGAAAAGGGTTAAAAATTTCAGTCTCATGCCTGTCTGGAGCTCCGGAACTCCCACGCTGCCCTGCCAGGCTCCTTCTCGCTGCACCCCCTCCTTCTCCTCCTGGGCCGGCACCCGCTATCAAATTCAGATGCTGGCTCTCCCTCTCTCTCCCCTGGGGGGGGGTGGGGGGTGGCTGCCTGATGTCTCTTGCCGCTCTTCCACCCTTCCATCCTCAAGGGCCTCCTCACCTCCCATCTCTGTCCAGGGACGGGAGAGGGAGATCCGACCTCTTTCCCTCAAAGTCCCAAGAGAGCTTCCCAGAGGAGCAGCTCTGGTTTTTAACCCCTGTGTGTTCTCAGATGTGTCTCTGAACCTCAGTGGCTACAACAGGTGCCAATGTCAAAACCTGAGCATCTATTGGTAACCACAGCATATCCCAAAAAAAAACCCTACTTCCTGTCAGTGAAACCACGACAAAATTGTACTCTATCAAAATCAGTGTGATTAAGAAAAATTTGCAGAAGTCAATACATAATAGCAAAAGCCAACACTACCCAGTTATTTATAACAGACCCAGGGGAGGTTTTTCCCTTGCATGGAGCACTTGGGCCTTCCCCGGGCCCCTTCTGCCCTCGTGCAGAGCCGGTGGCATTTTCCAGCACACCCAGTTTGTAACCAAGAGCCGGGTGCAGCCGAGAAGGCTCCAAGAGCCTCCTTCCAGGCTGACTCTGCAGGTGCCGAGGCTACTCTGGGTCTGCCAGGGCTCTGCTGGGGCTCAGCTCTGGGCCAGGCTGGGCCCGCTCTCCCCTCACATTGCTCCGGGCAGCTGAGGCACAGCGGGAGAAGGAAGGGACACGGCAAGGCAGTTGAGGGTTAAGAGAGTTTTTATTCAAAAAACTGCCATAACAAACAGGCTGTCATAAGAACCATAACTAACTACCAGTGCTAACTACCATAAACTAACTACCAGTGCTAACTACCATAACTAACTAGTTGTCCTGACTACTGTAACTGAAAGCTGTCCTCAAGGGCTTCATCTCCTCCACTGCTCCCTCAGTTGCTTCACTGCAGTGATCAGAGGGGTCAGGCTGGAGAGAGGCTTGGCTGATGATAAAAATGGGTGCTGCCCAAAGGATAAAAAGGAAATAAATTAACTGTTACTTTCCAGAGTCAAGTTCCTCACAGGCTCGGTTGCAACAGGACAAAGGGAAATGGTTTGAAATTCAGGAGGGGGAAGCAGGCTCAGATTAGATCTAAGGAAGAATTTTTTAACCAGCAGAGTGGGGAAACACTGACAGAAGGTGCCCAGAGATGTGGGAGGTGCCTCCTCCCTGGAAACATCCAAGCTCAGGTCAGGCAGGGCTCTGGGCCCCCTGAGCTGCTTGAAGCTGTCCCTGCTCGCTGTGGGGCACCAGGCCCAGATGAGCTCCAAAGGAGCCTGCCAAGCCACGGCAGGCGAGGATTCTGCTTGCTCTGCGTGTGGAACGCAGCCAGACTGGGGACTGTCGGAGGGGGTCCCACAAGAAAACCCCTCCCTGGCGCTGCTGCTTCCCCTGCAGCCCCTGGCCCTCAGCTGCAGCAGCTCCTGGGCAGCCCAGCGCCGCTCCTCGTCCGGCTCCAGGCTGCACTCGAGGCAGCCCCGCAGCAGAGCCGACAGGCGCCGGGGCTCCTGCAGCTGCGGGGTCCCGTTCTGCCGCATCAGAGCGCGAGCCTGCAGGGAAAGCAAACTCAGCGCTCTGCCAGCTCCCTTCACACCCACACGGGCTCACATCCACCCCGGGGCCTCAGCCCCAGCTCCAGGGGCACTTTCCTCCCTGCCACAGATGCTGCTCCGAGCTCATTTTGCTATGCCAACCAAAAAACCCAAACCCTGGGGCTGCCACAGCCACTGCAACATCCAAATGATCTCACCTTGAGAGCCAGTTTCATTGGCTGACTCTGTCAGTAGGAACCTCCATCAGAAATAGCACATTTTGCTTCTCCAAACATGGACACCAGCTTTACAGGCCATTTTCCAGAGTCAGTGTGGTCTGCCTGTGTTATTTCAGAGGATTCTTACATCAAGTGCATCTCTGCAGTGCCACTGACACTCAAGTAAATGCATTCCTGATGCCCCATCCCAGAAACTGCCAGGCAAGAAACAGGAGGTTTGTGATGCTGAAAGCTCAGGCTTGGTGACACAGAGAAAGCAGCTTGGACTAGGAAAGAAATATGTTAGACTATGGGGATGTGAAACAATCATCTTCCTGTTCTCAACAAGTTTCCCAGTGAGAAGAATCAGGGGGGAGATCATCTTGCAAAATGTCCTTTAGAAGCTCCTGCAGAAACCTTGTTTTGTTTGGGGCTGGGATGTGGGGTTGGTGTGGGTTTTTCTTGCAAGGTAACATTAGAGCTGATGCACTTGCTTCACATTTCCAGGTCATCCGCACAGCCAGATGAGCTGCAACAAAATAAATCCCAACGCAAATTGTTGCTGGAGACTGAAGAATATTCATCTGTGCTGAGGCTGGAGTCCTCTGGGAATTCCCTTCCCATGTGCAGAAACCTCCAGCTGCTGCTCCCAGTGCAGGGCCCCCCTGTGCTCACAGGCCTCTGCAGCCACTGCAGAATTTGCCTCTTACCATGGCCGCTGTTTCCCTGAAGTAAGGAGGTTCTCCTTCCACCATCTCGATGGTCACAGTGCCAAAGGCCCAGATGTCCACCTTGGGGCCATAAGGAGATCTGGTCACAACTTCTGGGGCCATCCAGTGAGCAGTGCCCACCATGGAGCTGCGCTGGTCCTGCTCAGGGCTGAGCTGAGCGCAGAGGCCAAAATCAGCTGAGGACAGAAACAAACCCTGTCAAAGGCAGCTGGAATGAGGAAACCAAGCACCAAGACTCCCCACTCTCAGTCTGAGAGTGCAGTAGTGAAGTCAGCTGGAAAAGCCCTCAGGGCTGTAGCCAAGGAAAGATGGAACTGGACCCTTCAAGAAACCCTCAGCTTTCATGCAGTGGCTTTTACTGATTCCCTTGGAGCTTTAGATTCCCACTGCTGCCCCTCTGGCAGAGCCATAGGCAAAGCAAAGGCACTGCTGGCACCCTGCGCCTCTGCTGAGCTCTCTGCAGGGGCAGCCGCTCTCAGCTGGCAGCAGGGGCCGGGCAGTGCCCCCAGCAGCCCTTGTGGGGCTCTGGCCCTCCCTGGGAAGCAGCCCCACACCCGCAGCCCGGGAGCGCCGTGCCTGGCCAGGAACACCCACCCAGCCTGACAGAGCTGTCCATGCCCAGGAGGATGTTGGAGCTCTTCAGATCCCTGTGGATCACCCGCTTGGAATGGAGGAAATCCAGGCCCTGCACACACTGAGAGAGAACAATGTGGTAAATAGGTATGATTCGTGCTGATAAAATTGAAACAGTCATCAATATTGATACAGTAATTAATATTTGGAAATAATAAAACAGTTAAAAGTTGTAATGCCAAAGAAGAAAGGGAGAGGGAGGGCTCTACACCCCTCTCCTGGCAGATGTTCAAGGATAGGAGGAAAAAGCAAGAGATAACAGTTACTAAAAATTAACTGAGAGAAGTGAACATCTTGTTGGGTCCCAGGAAAATGCCCGCTATAAGAGATTTATTGCTTTGACGCTAAAATGTAGTAATATCTTAGTTTTGGCTTACATTATACTGGCTTGGTGCGCATGTGTAACCCAAAGGGGAATTAAAGGACAATGAAGAAGACTATACGGCCTTCATCAGCGACAACCCCCAAAGACCTGTGCGACCACCAAACCGAGTGGTGGCGCATGCGTGGTAAAGGTGGTGAGGAGGGCGGAGACAGAAAAGTGGCGAACCAAAAATAGGAGGAGATGGCATTGACACATGGCATATAAGGGGCGACTTTCACTTGGCAAACTTGCACGTGAAGTGGCAAGGGTCATTGAACCCTGCCCTCCGTACCCCGCGGTTGTTTTTGCTTATGCGCTATTATTTGAACCATATTATCCCTTATTTATATATTTGCTAAACTATTTAATTAAAATTGCTGCTACCTTAAATATTGTTTGGGGTTTTTTTATGATGGAATAATTGGGCAAACATAACACCTGCAAGCACAGAAGGACACCGGTCAGGGCTGGGCTGGCTGCTGAGAACGCCTCAGGCAGGAGGATCCTCCGGCAACGAGCCCAGAGCCACTCTGGGCACTGAGGCCTCCATGTCCCACAGCAACGGGAACACCACGGGGATGTGGCGCTGTTCCTGTGACATCCCAGCAGCAGCTCACGCAGAAACCGCCTGGAAGGTTCTCCCGTGTCACAAAGGAGCACAAAGAACCCTCCCAGGGCACAGCCTATGGCCCAAAGGCTGCAAGAGGAACTCGGAAAATGCAGCAAACAAGGACACCCCACAGCCCAGCCTGAACACTGAGGAGGAACAAGGATGGCACCAAACCAAAGGAAACGTGACCTTTAGTCACTGATACTTCTGACTAAAAGCAGCAAGCCTTGTTCCATCTGGGATCTTTGTTCTAGTTCTAAAAACGAGCAAGGTTCCCCACTCTAAATACACAGAAGGCAGGAACTGGGGAGGAGGTGGGGTTAGGAAGGAGGAGGAGGAGGGACAGAGAGAGGAAAAGGAGGAGCAGGAAGAGGAGGAGCAGGAGCAGGAACAGGAGGAACAGGAGGTTGCAGTGCCCCCTGTGACCGCAGCCGCGGGACCATCGCCCCCAGCTCGTCCTGCAGGTGAGCAGGGAGGGGGAGCTCGTCCCAAATCCATCGGGGGGTCCCTGAGAGGGTTTTTTATTGGGGTGTGTTTGGAGCTTGCAGGTTGTGGAATTGACCCCAAATATCATCTGGTGTCTCTGGGAGGTTTTTTTCTCTGTGTGTGTAGGTTTGGATCTTGCAGGACCCCAGAGCTGAGCCCCTTGGGGGATCTTTGGGGGCCCACAAGGCCATTGCCCAGTATGGGCAGGGGAGGATATTGGTCCTGGGGACCCCCGGGAGAGCAGAGGAGGGGAACCCCTGGGACCCCCAGAGTGGGGAGAGCAGAGAGGGGCAAGCCCAGAGCAGGGGGACCCCGGCAGACTGGAAAGAGGGGGAGCCTGGAGAGGAGGGACCCCTGGGATCTCAAAGTAGAACATCAGGGTAGAAGGGACCCCATGGACCCCCAAAAGCCCCTGGATCATCCCTAAGCAGGACGCCGGAGAATGAAGAACCCCTGGAACCATTGGACCCCTGTGATCCCAAGGAAAGGAAACCTCTGGAACCCCAAAAGTGGAGAGATCAGCAATAGGGAACTCCTGGGAGAGTTTTTTCAGGCTAAATATTGATGTGTGGAGATTTTCATGGACACAAGACTCCTGCTGAGTTCCAGAGATGGACCTTGCCAGGAGAAGCCTCTACTCCAAGGTGCTCCCACCTTGGTTTCCCCCAAACCAGGGTTTGTAATTCCCAAGCTGTGGCCAGATGGAGGAGGAGGAAAAGCCGCAGAGATCCCTCACAAGGAGGGGCTGCAAACCCAGCCCAGGGAGGTGTGGGGAGGAAAGAGCCGCCCTGAGCCAGGAAGGCGGCCAGAGATGCAGCCAGAGCTCAGAGCTGGTGGAGAAGCCTCATGGCAGGGAGAAGTCCCACAAGGGCTTGGAATGTGGGAAGGGTTTCAGCTCCAGCTCCACCCTGATGGAACACCTGAACATCCACACTGGGGAGAGGCCCTGGGAGTGTGGGGAATGTGGGAAGCGCTTCAGTGGGACCTCTGATCTCAGCAAGCACCACAAGATCCACACTGGGGAATGGCCCTAGGAGTGCTTGGAATGTCAGAAGAGCTTCAGGTGGGATTCAGAGATCGTCACTCACCAGCACTTCCACACCAGGGAGAGGCCCTGCGAGTGTCCCGAGCGTGGGAAGAGCTTCGTGCGCTGCTCCAGCTCCATCCCCCATGGGAGGATCCATGCTGGATGATCCCCAGTGACCCCCGTTGGGCAGAGCCCTGGTGACCCCTGTTCTGGGTGATCCGTGTTGGGCAGGGGGAAGGTGTTGGAGAGATTTCTTTCCCTTCTCCTTGTGCTGCTATGATTTGGTTGGCAATAAATTCCCTCTGTGTGTCCAGGCCGGATCTGTTGTGCCCGTGCGGGATTTGCTTCGGGATCTCTCCCGGTCCTTGTCCCCACGCAGGAACCCTCGGTTCCATTTTCTGTCCCTGTGTGGCTGCGGGGGGCAGGGACAGAGCGGCTCTGGGGGTGCCTGGCATCGGGCCAGCGTCACCGCTCGCCACGGGCAGCCCTGAGATGCCGCGCACCTGGGCCCGCATTGCTGGGCTCACCTGAGCTCCCACCTGCCCGGCGCCCCAAGGTTCCCCCTGCCCAAAAAACCCCCAGCCCGGGGCTGCAGCGTCCCGGAAAGTCCTCAGCCAATGGCAGCGCAGGCAGGAGGCGGTGCAGCCAATGAGCGGTCGGTGCGTAGGATTTCCTCATCGGTTGCCGGGTAGAGCCCGTGGCCGATCGCTGCCCAGAAGCGGCGGCAGCCAATGAGAGCGCGCGGCGCTGCCGAGCCCGCCCTGCTCCGGACTGGCGCTCCCAGCGCAGCGCGGCTGCTTTGGGGCTGCTGCTCCCTGCCCGGCCCCGGCCATGGGGCGAGGGGCGGCAGCTGGGGCCCTACTGGCGGCACTGGTGGTGCTGGGAGCCCCCCCGGCTGCGGGCGCGGAGCTCTCGGGTGAGCGGGGGGCGGGAGGCGCTGGGACGGGGGGGAGAAGGGGGAAAAGGGGGCGAAGGGGGGAGCCCGGAATGGAGGGGGAGGAGGAAGGGACCCCCCCAAAGGGAGAGCGGGAGGGGCTGAGGGGCGGGGGGAGGAGAGGGAGGAGTGGGGAAGCGGGCAAAAGCGGAGGGGGGGACCTCAAAACTGATCGCAATGGGGCCTGGGGTTTGGGGTATTTGTGGGAAAATGGAGAAATGGGACCCCAAAAGTGATTTGGGGAGCGGCCGGGGGTGGGAGGGGAGAGGATGTGGAAGGGGAAATGGGGGAAGGGCGGCAAAGAGGAAGCGGCAGCGCGGGCAGGCGGGTCCCATGGCGGCCGAGGGCCACAGGGGGTGCGGAGTGGGGATCCGGGGTGGCCCCGGCGCTCTGGGGGTTCTGGGGGAGGGTGTTGGAGAGGCACCCCCCGATCTATGTTCTGCACACACAGGGGTGTTCCAAAGGATGACAAAGTCCGAGTGTTACTTCATTAACGGCACGGAGAAGGTGAGGTACGTCCAGAGATCCGTCTACAACCGGGATCAGTTCATAATGTTCGACAGCGACGTGGGGCACTTTGTGGGGTTCACCCCCTATGGGGAGAAGTTGGCCAAGCGCTGAAACAGCAACGCGGTATTCATGGAGGACAGACGGACTGCGGTGGACTGGTTCTGCCCGTGCTGGTACAAGAATTTTACCCCGTTCCACACGGAGCGCCGAGGTGAGCGCGAGGCAGAGCGCGTCCCCTCGGGGCCTGCCCTGCCAGTGACCCTGGAGCCCCTCAAAATCTCCATGGGCATCGGCCCAGAGCCCTCAGCCCTCCTTGTGCCGACCCCCGAGGTCTCCAGATCCTCCCAGTGCCCCCCCGCGCGTCCATTTCAGCGACCCGTAAATTTGACGCTTGGCAACCAATGAGATCGCATCCTGTTCATGACTCATCTGCTGCCAGGCAGACCCGCAGCGCCGAGTGCCTCGCGCCGGACTCGACCTCCCAGTGCCGCGCACTTCATTCCCAGTTCCTCCCAGTGCCACCAAGATCCCTCCCAGTGCCATTCCAGTCCCTCCAAGACCATGCCCAGTTCCTCCCCAGTCTCTCCCAGTCCATTCCCAGTCTCCTCCCAGTTCATTCACAGTTCACTCTCAGACCTCCACCCTCTCTCCCAGTTCCCTCATTCCTTCCCATCTCTCTGTGTCACCCAACTCCCTCCCAGTTTCTCCCACTCCCTCCCAGCACATTCCCAATCCATCCGAGCCCATTCCCAGTCCCTCCCACCACATTCCACAATCCATTCCCTGTCACTCCGAGTCCATTTCAGTCCGTTCCCAGTCCCTCTCCAGCCCAGCCCAGCCCTCCCCTCTCTCTCCCAGCGCCCCGCAGCTGATCCCAGTGTGTCCCCGCTCTCTCTCTTGCTCTCTCTCCCAGTGCCCCCCAGCGTGTCCATCTCGCTGGTTCCCCCCTCGAGCTCCCAGCCCGGCCCCGGCCGCCTGCTCTACTCCGTGATGGATTTCTACCCTGCTGCCATCCAGGTCAGGTGGTTCCAGGGCCAGCAGGAGCTCTCGGAGCACGTGGTGGCCACCGACGTGGTCGCCAACGGGGACTGGACCTACCAGCTGCTGGTGCTGCTGGAAACGCTGCCACGGCGCGGGCTCAGCTACAGCTGCCAGGTGGAGCACGTCAGCCTGGAGCAGCCCCTGAGGCGGCACTGGGGTACGGGGGAGCCCCTGGGGGCGCTGGCAGAGCCGCTGGGCTGTGCTGGGAGCCACTGGGAGGGAGCTGGAGAGAGCCGGGCTGGAACTGGGAGAGGGGCTGGGCAAGGGCTGGGAAGGGGTTTGGGGGATGCTGGGGAGGGTGGGATGGGGTTGGGGGGGTCCTGGTGGGCACTGGGAGGGAGTTTGGGGGCGCTGGGTCTGACTGGGAGGGAGTTTGGGGGCTCTGGGTGTGACTGGGAGGGATCGCAGGGAGCCCCGAGGGGCTGGAAGGAGATCGGTGATGGCAAAGCGGGGCTCGCCATGAGCTCGGTTGTGCTGGGCACAGCCTGGGAGGGCTCTGGCTGAGTCCTGCTGGGGCTGCCAAGGGACTGCGAGAGGCTTTGGGGGTCCTGGGGCGCTGGGGGCAACTGGGAGGGGGCTGTGGGATGCTGAGAGGGACGGGAGGGGCTTTGGTGGCTCCTGGCCAGGCCAAAAAGGGATCGGGGGGGAGGTTTCAGTGGTTCCTGGCTGGGCTGGGGGCCACAGGGAGGGCCCTGGGAGAGGCTCGGGGTGTCGGTGAGAGGTTTTGGGGCTGCTGAGCCCTGCGGACCCCCCAGAGATGCCGCCGGACGCCGCCCGCAGCAAGATGCTGACGGGCATAGGGGGCTTCGTCTTGGGCTTGGTCTTCCTGGCGCTGGGGCTCGGCTTCTCCCTGCACAAGAAGGTCAGGGCGGGTGCCGGGGGTGGCGTCCCCCCCGTGGCGGAGCGTGTGCGCTCCCACCGGGGCCCCCAGCCCGGTGTCACCCCCTTTTCTCTGCCCCCAGAGCTCTTGAGCCGGCGGCGGCCGCAGCCCCTCCCTGTGGGCTCGGGCCTGCCGGGACCCCCCGCTCCGTCCCCGCTCCGCTGACTTTGGGGGGGTCCCGTGTCCCCCCCAGCCCCACTGGCGCTCTGCCCCCGTCCAGTGCCTGCTCCCAGTGCTCCCAGTAAAGCTTCCCAGTTGGGCCCGGGGCCGTTTATTGGGGGGCGGTGGGGAGGGGTGTGGAAAGAGGGAGGGGGACAAAGGGTGGGGGCTGGGCCCGGGGGGAGCGGGAAGACGATGTGGAGGAGGAGGAGGAGGAAGAGGAAGAGGAAGGATCAGGAGAAAGGCCAGAGAGAGGAGGAGAAGGAGGCAGGATAAGAAGAAAAGAGGAGGAGGTGAGGGAAGGAGGAACTGGAAAGAAGAAGAAGAGGAGGAAGAAGAGCAGCAGCACCAGAACCTCGCCGTTTTTCCACGCCCCCAGAGCTGCAGCCCCCCCGGCCCCGTCAGCATCGCCCCCTCCCCACATCCTGCACTGAGCAGGGAGGGAGAGCTCAACCCTTGTTAAGAATAGCTAATTAATTTAAAATAATAGTTTTTAATTTTAATAAAATGTTATTTTATTTTATGAAAACACCATACAACTTAAATTTATATAATTTAAAAAATAATTTTATATTGGTGTAAGAGTCGGTTCCAAATTTTCCCTCGTCTGCCTCAGGATCGTCATTGGGGGACCACTAAGAAAAGACCACCCCTGTCTTAAATCTCTGGCTCCAAAGGAGAAAGTCACATGCCAACAACGCCCTAGATCTGAGAGCATTGCTAAGCCATTGTTCTCACAGGTGTTGTTTGCTGTATGCTACACTGAGCCCAAGGACAAGAAGGGAGCATCGTGCCCTTTTCGCAACAACAGCCTTGGGAGCTGTCCCACCTCTCGGCCTGGCTGGACTTCTCCTGAGTTTCAGGTGGTCCCCCCACAGAAGACCCTCACCTGTTTCACAACCACCGTGACAGACAGACTGAGATGGAAGGAGCCTCTCCATCAAGGACTGAGACATGGAACCCTCATGTGAAAAGGCCCCTCTGCTCCTTCCAAGGACTGGGACTGAAACCCCCAGCCCGGGGCAGGTGTGTGGGGGAGGCAAGCTGACCAAAGCGAGATGTTTGCCTGCAGGTTGTGACCGCTGGACCAAGAAGACAATGGCTCTCGTTTACTGCTGAGAGCATGGACTACCTGTTACATCTATTCCTTATTGTATCTGTATCCCCCCCCTCGTAATTTCCAATGGAGTTATCATAATAAAAACCTCTGAGTTAGCGAGAGACTTTGAGATCTCCCCAACGTAACAGGCGGATCCTCGACTGGACTGGACCAAAGGACTTCGTCTCTACGTTTGACAGCCCTATTCCCTCTCTCTTCCCCCATCTTTTTCTCTCCCTTAATCCCTCTATCGCATTTTGCTGTGCTCATTCAATAAAGGTGCATTTGTTTCGATTATCATTGCAAACCCCCTTGTACCGTGTCAGTTCTTTTTGCACCCTGACATCAAATCCATGAACCATCACGAAACCCGTCCGTGAGGACGGATTTTGACACCCCCCGAGGACCCCTCCCCAGATTCCCCCCCAGCACCCCCAGACCCTGCTAAAACCCTGTCAAGTTCCCCCTAGACCCTCCCCAAATCCCCCCCCAAACATCCTCAAGACCCCTCCCCAAATTCCCCTCACGACCCCTCCAGGACCCCTCACCTGTCCCTGCGCCTCCTCAGCAGCTCCCGGAGCCTCCCGTCCTCTCCCAGCGCCTCCCCCGCTCTCTCCAGCGCCTCCCGCAGGACCCGCCCGAGCCCGGGGCGGCTCTCGGGGGTCCCTGAGGGGGTCTCGGGGGAGCAGGGGGAGGGGGCGCCCGCTCCATGCCCGGCCCGTGGTCAGGGGGCGTTGCTTTCGGCTCGGCTCCGATTGGTTGAGGAGGGGCGGGGAGGGCGGGAGTTGCTGAGGGGAGACGCCCGGTGAGTGGTTGGTTTGATAGAGGGCGCGGTGATTGACAGGAGAGGGGCGAGGGAGGTGGGCTTTGCCGAGGGGAGGCGCGCGGTGATTGGTTGGTTCAGCTCGAGAGAGGCGGGAGTAGCTGAGGGGAGACCTGCGGTGATTGGTTGATTCGGCGCGCGAGAGGCGGGCGGTGGGGAGACATGCGGTGATTGGTTGGATCCGCGCACGGTAAGACCGGTGTTCCTGAGGGAATACCCGCGGTGATTGGTTGGTTTGGGGTGGGGTGCGCCATGATTCGTTGGTTTGGGAGATGAAGAGCGGTGATTGGATGGTTTGGGGTGGGGCGCTCCGCTATTGGCTGGGAAAAGTCTGGGATTTTTTAAAGGACTTTCCCGGTTTTTTGGGTAAAAACTCTCAGATTTTTCACGAAAAATTCCCTTTTTTTACAGGAGAAACATTCCCGGGTTTTTTGACCCCACATGACCCCAAATAACCTAAATAACCCCAAAACACTCGAAATAAGCCCCAGAGAACACCCAAAAAACCCCAAATACCTGAAAATGCCCCAAATAACCCCCAAAAAAAACCAAAAAAACCCCAAAAAAACAAACAAAAGCAACCGAATTAAACTCAAATACCCCCAAATGATTTCCAGTACACCTAAAAAAACCCCATGTACACCCACATAACTCCCAAGAACCCCAAATAATTCCAAAGAAGCCCAAATAAACCCAAACAAACCAAAGTACTTCCAAATAAACTCAAATAATTCCAAATAACACCAAATAAACAGAAATAAATCAAGTAAAACCCAAGAGAAACCCCAATTAGTCCATAAATAGCCCCAAATAAACCCCAAACAAACCCTAAATTAACCCAAAGAAACCCCAAGAAACCCCAGTTCCTCCGGTCCCCACCCATAAACAGATCCCGAACAATCAGAACGCGCAGCACTGATGACGATCCACTTGCTGGGCAGAAACTCAGAGCACTGGCCCCGCTCAGCAATTTTCAGCCAATCAGCGCCCGGCCCGACTCTGACTCATCAGTTGCCGGTACACACTAAGGCCTTTCACTGCGGTAAATACTAAGAGATCACGGGGGAAGGGGAAGGGTGTAATTTCCAGCCAATCAGAGCGTGTCTCGCTGATGACTCATCAGTTGCCAGGAGCGGAATTCGGTGGGGGGGGGAAGGGGATCCTGGGGATGGGCTGGGGACCCCAAAAATATCCAAAATGGGGTCGGGACCCTAAAACGGAGCAGGAAGGGCCTGGAGCCCCCAAAACCAAACACGGGGGAGGGGACTGGGGGAACGATCGGAAAGGGGAGGGAGAGCAGGGAAAAGAGGGGGGGGGGACCCCAAAATTGAGCTGGGAGGGGGATGGGACCCTCAAACAGGATGAAGCCAATTTTGTTCCTGGAATATGTAAAGTAGTTTATGGATACGCGAAAAGCCTATTAATATGTAACAGGCTGATGTAATGGGAGAAAAGGACCGTAAAGCAAAGGTTGTAATGGCCACCAAGACCCCCCAGTTATTTTCAGGGACACCCCTTAATTAATCTGGTTTAAGTACATCGGCCTGTTGCATATTCATAGACCCTCATCCATATCCATAAACTAATCTACATATTTCAGGAACTATTTTACATGGCCCAGCCTTGGGGGTGTCTCCCTATTTCAGGAGTCTCCACTGAAATAGAAAATGTAAACCCCCTCCCTTTGATGATGATGATGATGACATTAATTAATTTTGAAATTAAGGGGTTCTCAGGCAAAGATATGGGAGTAGAAATAACAGTTCTTTATTAGGAAAAATTAAAAATACAAATGCAGTAGTACAAACAAAAAAAAACCAGTGACACAGTCAGAATCCTCTGGGAATCCAGTGAAAAAGGCTGATCCTGTGGGAATCCAGTGGGCAAATATTTATCCTCAGGGAATCCAGTGGGAGAAGCTGAAATTTTTGGAATCTGGTCAGAAAAAGGCTAATCCTCTAAGAATCCAGTGGGGAAAGGGCTGATCCTCTGGGAATCCACTGGGAAAAGCTTTGTCCTCTAGGAATCCAGTGGAGAATGAGGCTGATCCTTTGGAATCCAGTAGGAATAGGGCTGATCCTTTGGGAATCCATTTCTTAACCCCCAAAGACAGGACACAGGAAGGGCCATGGAGTTTTTATAGGGCGTGCCAAGGGTGGAGTTGGGGTTGGGGTCAGGGGAGGAGTTCTTAGCAACACAAAAAGGGTGAGATCAAATTCCTGCCTCTTAGCAACAGCAGCACTCCACACAAAACGTGTCCCCAAAGCCTAAATTCCCTCTAAAACAACTGAGAAATTATGCAACGTCAGATATATTCAATGAATTTCCTTCATTTAACCCAGTTTTGGGTGTTCTTAAAGGATGAAGGTGAAGCAAACCAAAAGGCAAAGCAGCCAGGTGTGTTCTCAACATGGATCACAGGGAATGTGAGTGACCAGGGCTGTGCCCTAGGTGCCTTCTCCAGTGGGGGATGGAGCTGGAGCAGCGCACGAAGCTCTGCCCGTACTCGGGGCACTCGCAGGGCTTCCCTTACCAGTGCCTCCGTTGGTGTTGGGTCAAGTGAGAGCTCTGTGAGAAGCTCTTCCCACACTGGGGACACTCGTAGGGCCTCTCCCCAGTGTGGATGCGCCGGTGGGTGATGAGGGCGGAGTTGCGCTTGAATCCCTTCCCACAGTCGGGGCAGCGGAAGGGCCTCTCCTCTGTGTGAATCCAATAGTGCTGGAAGAGACAGGAGCTGTTCTGAAACCTCTTCCTGCATTTATCACACTCGTAGGGCCTCTCCCCTGTGTGGATGCGCCAGTGGGTGACGAGGGCGGAGTTGCGCTTGAATCCCTTCCCACAGTCAGGGCATTGGAAGGGCCTCTCCTCTCTGTGACTCAGATAGTGCCGGAGGAGATCGGAGCTGGTCAGAAACCCCTTCCCACACTTGGAACACTCATAGGGCCTCTCCCCAGTGTGGGTCCTGTGGTGTGTGATCAGGATGGAGCTCTCTCTGAAGCACATCCCACACTCGGAACACTTGTACGGCCTTTCCCCAGTGTGGATCCTCTGGTGGCTGATAAGGTGGGAGCTCATGCTGAAGCTCCTCCCACACTCCCCACACTCGTAGGGCTTCTCCCCAGTGTGGATCCTCTGGTGCACAATCAGGTGGCAGTTCCACCTGAAGCTCTTCCCACACTCCATGCATGTGTGTGGCTTCTCCCCATCATGGAGCTGCTCATGGAGCACCAGCTCCGACCTCTGGCTCCGTCTCCGGCCGCCTTCCCGGCCCAGGCTGGCTCTTTCCCCCTCAGATCCCCGCCGGCTGCGTTTGCAGCCCCTCCTCGTGCGGCATCTCCGGGCATTTTCCTCCCCATTGGCTTCCTGCGCCGTGGAGCCGCTCAAAACGGCCTCTGCCACCAGGTTCTGCCGTGGGCATTTGTCCTCCCTGCTCTCCATGCTCAGCTCCTGCTCTGGGGGAGGAAGGACAAGGACAGGATGGCATTTGCCTCCGTGCCACAGGCAAGGGCAAGGAGATCCCCCCAGGGCTGAGCTGCAGCCAGGGCCGTGCTGGGCTGGGAGATGGAGCAGCACAGAGGGGAAAGGGGCACTCATCACCAGTTCGGGGCTGTGCACAAACCACCAACAGGACTGGACTGCTGGGAATGCGTCCTGAGCTGTGTGATTGTCCAACCATCTGTCTCATTACTTGGTTATGACAATGGGAAGATGCCAGTAGCTCACATCACAGGTAGCAGACAAAGGACTTCATGTTAAAACTTACTTTAAAAGGTTTTTGGCCAATCACACAAAGCAAAAGCATATTGACAGTAGTCCCATCCAAGCACTCTAAGCACATTGATGGTTAAAACAACGCTTGCTTATTTCAAGTACAATACCTGCTTGTAAGCCTTAAAAAACAATACACAGAGCTCCATTATTAAGCATGAATCTTCCTAATATCTTGCTAGATACACTTTTCCGCAGGTTAGGGAGTTATTCTAGATAAGTGTTAATGCACAGACCATTGTTCTATTTCTCCTTACTTTCTACTTCTTATACAATCTTTCTGCTGATCAATCTATTGGCTGTTGCAAAGCTCAAATCAGTTCTAATGTGTCTGAGGCTTGTCTTTCACAGCTTTCCCAAAACCATCTGATTTCAGGCATTCCAGAGACACTGACTTCCTCCTCACCTGCCTCATTGTCCTGGGGCATCTTCCTCTTCCTCGCAGCCTCCCAGGAGCTGGCAATGGGAAATCCTGGTTTGGGGAAAACAAGGGATGAGCACGGTGAGTTTGAAAGTGCCTCTGCCCAAGTCCATCTCTACAAGTCACTGGCACTCTGGGCTCCAGAAAAACCTCCCAAACACCCCGATTCAGCCCTGAAAAAGCCTCCCAGGACTTCCCCGTCCCTGGTCCCTCCCCTTAGTGTTCGGTGGTTCCCCCTGTCCCAGCTGCTGGGGTCACGCTTGGATTGGGGGTCCCCCTTCTCCTCGGTGCCCGCCCTGCCCAGGCTGCTGGCAGTCCCAGCAATCCCAAAAGCTCCCCCTGCTTCACTCTCCCCATTTCGGGATCCAGGGGCTGTTTGGGCTCCCGGGCTCCCTTCTCCCCTCATTCTCTGCTCTGGGCTGCAGCGGCTCCAAGGAGTTCCCCCTGCCCCTCTCAAGGCTCTTGAGGCTCCCGCCAATGGCGGCGCTCCCCCCTCTCTGGGCTCCCCACTTTGGGCTCCTGGGGGACACAGGGCTCTGCTCCTCCAGGCTGCCTCTGCCGGCAGCCGCCACCGTCACCCCCTGATGTCCCCCCAAGGGGCCTTTTCCGCTCAGCCTTGGACTTCTTCATTCTACAAACATCCCCCAAAAACCCCAACCCAGGGACCCCCCAGGATATCCGGGCCGAGCTCCCCCTCCCCGCTCACCGGAGCGATGGGGGGATGATGATCCCACAGGTGGGGGCTGCGAATTCAGGCAGGCATCGACTGCGTGGTTCCCTACCCCAGCTCAGCCTCGATCTGCCTTTGTCCCTCCTCTTCCTCCCACTCCTCCCCTTCCATCCCCTGCACTCGTCCGCCCTCTCTGTCTTATTCCCACCTCCTTCGCCTCTTTCATCGCTGCTCTCTCTCCGCCTTCATCCCTCCTCTTCCATCCCTCCCCCTGCTCCTCCTCCCTAACCCCACCTCCTCCTCCCCCTCCATCCCTGCCCTTCCCTCCCTCCTCCTCCTCCCCCAGCAGCAGCCACACCCTCGGTGCCCCGTTCCCGCAGCCCTCGCAGCCCGCAGCAGGAGCGGGGATGGAGCTGGGACAGGTCGGGATGGGCAGCGCGGGGCTCTCGGCTGCTCCCAGCCGCTGCGGGCGGAGGGAACCCGGCCCGGGCCAAAGGAGACACAAACTGGGCAAACTGGGGGCTGCACATCCAAACTGGGCCTTGCTGGGGACCCTGCCTGGCCACTGCCAGCCCTTGGGGCTCCTCTCGGCACATCCGCCAGGGGGGAACGCACACAGGGCTGGGGGATCCCAGCAGTGGCAGCACTGCCAGGGACTGGGCTGGACTGGGATCGTACTGGGAGTGACTGGGACTGTACTGGGCTTGTACAGATATCATACTGGAATCATATTGGGTTTGTACTGACATCATACTGGGATCGTACTGGGATCATGATGGGACTGTACTGGGTTTGTACTGACATTATTCTGGGATCATATTGCCATGCCAGGGCAGACTGTGATCGCACTGATGGACACTGGGATCATTCTGGGATCATACTGGGAGCAACTGGGACTTTACTGGCTTTCTATTGACATCCTATTGGCATCATACTGGGATTCTACTGAGTTTGTACTGACTCCATACTGCCATCATACTGGGATCATGCTGAGATCACACTGGGAGTGAGCAGGAGCCTGGGGGGGGGCAATTGAGACCATGTTAGGGGTAAATGGGATATACTGGGATGAACTGGGATGGTGCTGAGGATGGCTAGGATCATACTGGCAGTGAGTGCCACTACACTGAGGCTGACTGGGAGTGCTTGGGAGCAAATGGGATCATACTGGAAGGAACTGGAAAGATGGTGGAGGGAACTGGGGTACCCTGGGAGATACTGGGAGTGACAAGAAGGAAAATGAGGGTGAAAGAGAGCAACTGGAACCATGTGGAGCAAAACTGGTTTATTCTGGCAGAGACTAGGAGCACACTTGGGCCAAATTTGGATCATACAGGGACTGACTGGACTAATACTGGAAGGAACTGAGTGTCACAGTGAGCACACCTTGCACATCATCTCCCATACTGGGCCTGACTGGGAGCAACTGGGAGCAAATGGCATCATACTGGGACTCACTGAGGTGATTGAGGAAGCAACTGGAACCATGCTGGAGACAGCTGGGACCATAGTGGGAGAGACTGGAAGTAAGTGGGAATATACATTTGAAAAGTGCATATTTTGTGATTGGGTTTTCACAATTATTAACAATAATGGATATTATATGTCTTGTGTTAGAAAGTAATGCTGTATTAATTCTCTTAAGTAGTGGGTTAAATATAGTTTTAGGTTATTAAAAAATGTTAAAATAGAAACTATGTTTGGTATGAGACATTTTACAGAAAGGACTTGCAGCGAGATAGCAACCACAGGACACCTAAATCTTTCAAGGAAAAAGAATTTATTGGTCTCTTGTCAGAAGAAATAACTTCTTCCTGCCTTGAAGCTGCTGTTAGGTTTCAGAGGAAAAAGTTGACAATGACCAGACAGAATCCTGTGTTTGAATGGAATTTATGCATCATGTATGAAGTGTATGAATATGCAACAGGCTATTGTTTTTAAGGGTTAATCCTGTGTTAACGGGTGTCCTTTTTCAGGCTTGTGCCGCCCAGAAAAAGGTACCCAGACGTCCGTAACTTCGTATTTGTTGTCTCATATTGTCCTAATTCGATTTCTCCAAATTGTTATTACTCTAATATTATTACTATTTTTTATAACCATTTTATTACCATTAAACTTTGCAAATTTTAAAAGCACGTGATTGGCATTTTTCACAATTTGGTAGCAGAGGATGGTTACGAACACCTCGCTGCCGGTGCTTTAGGAGAGTCAGAGTGGGGAAGACGCGCCCTGCCCCGTTGGCAGCCTCGCTCTGTCTCCCCTGGGGTGACCGACAGACGCAGGTTATGGCGGACAAAAGGAGACAATAAAACAAAGAGAAGGGAAAAGGCTCCCTACGACCGCAGTAATTGGCCCCATAAGAGTAGTAATGTGCACGAAGAACCCGGGAAGGAAAAGGGATTGGTAAGTATTTCTCAGGGGGGCAGGTACAGGGGGATGAATGTGTGTGAATGAGAGGAGGGCTGGTTGTTCCAGACCTGCCAAGCGAGTGCTGGAGTCTCCCACGCTGCGTTTCTGACTTTCCAAGGTAAGTGGCCAGGAGAGAGACAAAGTGAATGTTAACAGGAGTGAGAGAATCCCCCGGGGTAACTGGGACTGGGTCTCAGAGAGGGGCTGGACCCCTCGGAGGAAGGGAGCAGAGGAGTTTCCGAGCCCAATCCACTAGGAAACGGGACAAACGAGGACCCTAAAAACCTGCTGGATTGAGGGATAAGAGTGCCCAAGAGCATCCAGAATTAAAACCTGCTGGGCTGAGGGACTAACATTCCAAGACCATTCAGGGTTGAGCAAAATTCTGCCAGAGTGAAGATATCCTCAAGAGCATCTGGGATTGGAGCACACAGCTGGGCTGAGGGATAAAAAAATGCCAAAGTGTTGGGGAAGATGAGACAGGAAAGCCTTATAAATATGATTGTCTGGCAAAAGATTTTGACAATATAGAAACTATAAGCGAGATTGAAATGAAAGCAAGCTTTGAGATATCTTAGTTTCTGAACAACTGGAAAACAATGGTATGGCTTGCTGAAGGTAATCCCCTTTTGATGAAATAATTCCCTCTGCTTACAGACAGGTCCAAGGGCAGAAGGGGTCCAAAAAGGAGTTTTAAGGGTTTAAAATGTAACACAGTATGGTAACGTAATGATTCTTATAGGCTGTATGTAAACGCTCTAGGATTTCTATCTTGTACTAGATTGGTTAGTGAGCAATAGAATATTCAACACAGAAAATTCATTGTATTGTAACGGGAACCTCGCTCTCTTACGCTTTTACTCTCTCACCCTCTCACCCTCTCTACCCCTCTCTTCTCTCGGGCCTGCTCCAGCTGTGCCTGGCAGCTCCAAGCAGGGCCCTGCACCCAGGCCCTTTGCAATAAACCGCAAGTTCCACGACCTGGCTGCAGAGATCTCTCGTCTCCGTCCGTCCCGACCGTCCTACCCCCCGACACTCCAACACCCAAGAGCATCTGGGGTTGCACAACACAGCTGGGTTGAGGGATATCCAAGAGCACCAGGACTGGCCAGAAACACCTAAAGTTTTAATAGCTGATGTGAAAGTAAAAGGTACCTTATTGTTGTGTGTGAGAGTGAGTCACACACAAAATCTGCCTCAGCTTCCCGGGCGAGTGGGAAGGGGGGGCTGTGGAAAGAGGAGTGTGTGACCCACAAATAAGCCATTGTTCTCCTGGGTGTGTGGGGGCTGTGGCATAAGGTACAGGTGACCTGCAAAGGGGCCATTGTCCCCAGGGCGTGTGAGGGGGCCGTGGCTAAAGAGTGTGAGTGACACACAAATCAGCCTCACAGGTGAACGGCACCGGAGGCAGCAGAGTCAGGGCCCTCCCAGGAGGCCCGGAGATACTGAGACCCAGAGGCCGCCCCAAGGTGAGGGGGGCCACAGGGACCCGCGATTCTCTGTCAACAGGGATCCACTCTGTGTCCTGAGGGTGGGAAAGAATGTGTGGAAGTGAGTGAGAAATAAAAGTGAGTGAATGTAGATGAATGAAAGTATAGGTAATGTGGATTGTGTGTTTTAAGCTTCAATGTATTTCCTTGGAGGGAGGTGTATTCTACTAAAAGTAGTGTGAGGAAAAAGATTTTTTATTTTCATGAGTGTATTTGAACGAAAAGTGGTATTTAGCTTGTTAGTGAATGTGAAAAACAGAGGAAGACGATGAATAGATAAGATCTTGAAAAATGAGATCAAAAACCAGTAAGTTGGGCACAGGGGAAAAAAAAATGAAAAAAAAAATTCCTTTGGGAGTTATGTTAGCTAACAGAGATACAACTCCTTGCAAAAGGAGAAAATATAGGGTATGTAGTAGTTGATGGGAAAAACATGCAAACTATGGAAAAAGGGAAATTACTGTTAAACTAGTAAGCTCTAACTTGTGAATTAAATAATTTTAAAAGAGCACTAGAATATTTAACACAAAATAAAGGAACTATACATACTGATTCAGGGTAGGCCTTTAGAGTAGTACATACCTGTAAAAAATTTGGAAAGGAAGAAGATTACTTAATTCAAGAAGAAAAGGACTAGTACATGAGGAAATTATTTTAGAGGCATTACAATCACCTAAAAGTGATAGCTATAGTACATATTAGGGAACTCCAAAAGGGAAAGACCCCAGAAAGAAGAGGAAATAATTTGGCAGATCACGAAGCTAAGTATGCAGCAGAAAATGGAGCTGAAATAGTTATGTTAATATAAACCCCAAACGAGGAAAAACTGGAAATTCCAAAGTTTAGGAAAGTCAAGAAAAAAGAATCAAACAACACAGGAAGTGAACAAGATAAATCAGGGAAATGGAAACTTCTTGATGGAAGACAATTACTTAATAAATTGCTTTACTTCTAGGAAAATATTAGAAGACATGCATCAGAAAACGCACTGGGGTACTCAAGCTTTGTGTGATCATTTTTTAAGGAACTGGGATTTTTGGATTTAGGATTAATCCTTAATTTCCCAAAGGATAAATAAAAAGCTGAAGAGAAAAACAACATTAGGAGGTCCTGAGTCAGCTCGTTGGCCATTTCAAAGTATCCAAGCAGAAGTTTAGATTTGTTAGGTTGTGGGTTTATTTGCAAAAAAACCACATTTAATATAGAAGAAAGAGAATATGCCATATGTTAGACAGGAGATTTTAGGAGAATAAAAATAGTTGAAGTATCAGAATGCCCCGAGAAAAAACAAGAAAAGAAAAAGGGAAATGAAAGGGAAGGGAACAGGAGGAAAAATCAGAAAGACAGTGGGATCCTCTGCAGGTCTTGCCCCCTCCGTTCACGAGGCGCCTGTCCCGGGTCCCGGCTCGCTGCCCGCCTCAGCTCCGCCTGCCCCGGTTTCCATCCCAGGTGCGGCCTCACTGCCCCGGGCAGCTCCACCTGCCCCGGCGCTGTCGCTCAACTTGTGTGCCCTGCTCCCACTGCCTGGCCCGCGGCCGCTCTGCCGCCCATGCTGGGGAAGATGGGGGTTGCTCTGTCCTGCCGCCTGCTCCGAGGTCACCGCGCCCACCGCACCCAGGGGGGGTCCCAGCCATCCCATCCCCGCCTGCCCTGCCCGTGCCACCTGCGCTGGGCACCGCCGCTGCTGCCGGGCTCTCCCACCTGCCTTTGCTCTGCCGGCAGCTGCCGGATCAGCCGCCATCAGCCATGTGGGGGCTGCCTACGCTCCGCCTCGGGCTCCACGGGAAGATCTCCCTCTGCCGATTCCGGCAGCAGACCCTGCCCACACTCCCACCGAGCCTCGGCGGGATATCCTCCCCTGACCTCGTCCTGCTCTGAGTTACATCCCTTTGGTAACCACAGCTCCGGATGTTCAGGGAAACTCTCTCTCTCCACAGGAAGCACCTTATCGAAACAGTAGGAGCTCAGTTAAAAGGCAGCTCCCTCCAAATTCTTTCCCAAAACACGGGAGAAAGGCTAGAGAAGGTAAAAAAGTGAAAGAGTGAGATGAAGGGATTGCTCTATTTCCGTTCAGAGAGGTTCCCATGGGAGGGATGCGCTGCCCCGGCCTGCGGGAGCCGCCAGCGCCCCTGCCGGCCGTGCCCGGAACTGCACCCAAGGGCAAAGCGCCGCAGCCCAAAGGCCGGGACTGGGTCCGGGCTCTGTTTGCTGTCAGTGCTGCAGCTGTTGGTGTTTGTTTGCTTTATTATACACACTCGTAAAGAACTGGTATTCCTATTCCCATATCTTTGCCTGAGAGCCCCTTGATTTCACTAGTCTAAAAATTAAGAGGGAGGGGGTTTCCATTCTCCATTCCAAGAGAGGCTTTTTCTGCCTTCCCGAGCAGACACCTTTCTTGTAAAGCAAGACAAGCACCCACAGGCACTGAGGGGGGCTGCAGGAGGGGCACAAGGAGGCCCTGCAGCACTTGGGCACAAAGGCACAGCAGGTGAGTGCAAGAAGGGAGCAGCAAAAGGCCAAGCTGAAGGCAAAGGCCAGGGCACAGTTCCTACAGCCCCTGAGGGATCAACCCCAGGGCCCAAGGGGGCCCCAGCACCCAGGGCATGGGCTCGGCCACAAGCTCCTGGCAGAGGCATTGCCCTCCTCAGCAGGGGAGAGCCCACCCAAACAGCCCCTGGCAAGGAGCCAGGGCTCCAGCTGCAGGGCACAAGGACACTGCAAGCACAGACAGCAGCACCCTCAGGACCAACAAGTGCACCCCTTGATGGACATGGATTGGCAGGGCTGTCACAGCTCCTATCACACCAGGGACCCTCCACACTGCAGCCCTTGAGAACATTCAGGGTGAGTCTGCATTGAGAGGAGGCATGTCCTGTTGGACACAGGGGCCTCTCAATCCACTCTGAATCTTAGACCTAATGGGGGGGAAATGCCAAAAATGTCTCTGATTATTCAGGGGATAAGTGAGAAGGATGTGTGGTTTTATTCAACCACTGTTAGCAGAAGTGGGAGATGGGTCTGAAATGCATGAAGTTGTATTTGCTCCTAATTGTTATCATGATTTACTGGGAAGGCATTTGATCGCTAAACTCGTAATGCAAATTAATATTATAAAAAGTGATACAGAGGCCATTTCTGTTGTACCTCTGTGCCAAATGTCATGCAAGGCCCATGCTGAAGTGAACCCAGAAGTGTGGGCAGCCCCAGGGAAAGAGGGAAAATTAGATATGGAGCCTCTACAAATTCCTTTAAAGCAACCAGGACAAGCAATAACCTGTTCCAAGAGAGGGAAGGAAGGGCTCACAGCCTGGGATTGAGTCCCTGTTAAAGGCAGGGCTTTTGGATCCAAGGATGCCTCCCTACAACGCTCCTATCCTGCCAGCCAACAAACTGGATGGATGGACACAAGGAGGAGGAAACACAGAATTTGCAAGTGTTAAAATGAAGATTAACTGAGGCGGCTGGCCTAGGCCTTCCAGACAGGGAAAAAGAATTTGAATTAGAGGTGGATATTAAAGAGGGTCTTGCCTAAGGAATTCTTGAGCTAAAATATTTAACTCTACATAGGATCTCCTATAGTTCAAGTCTGGCATCAAGTTAAAGCTTTGACAACCAAAACCGCCTCTAAATGGATGAGCAGGGCTTGGTTATTACAGTATGAAACTTGTTCAGTGGCACAGGAGGATTTAGAACTGAGGACAGGGCAAGGGTTTAACCCAGCCTCCTGTTTGAACAGCCTGGAGAGGGGCTGGCAAGGAACCCAGGACTGCACTCAAGGGACAGAGCTCCAGACCCAGGCTGGGACAGATTGATGGGACATTGCCTGGCCTGAGGCAGAAAATGTGTTTGTGGATGGCTCTGCAAGGGCAGCAGAAGGGAAAAGAGCTACAAGACAGGCTGTTATTAAGGAAGGGGAATCAGACACAGCACAGGTCACCGCCCCATGCTCAGCTCAACCCGCCCAGCTGTGGGTGCCTGTGAGAGCCTGGCACTGAAATGCCCTGAGCAGGAAGGCTTCAATATCTTCTGCTGACACCATGGCACCTAACAGGGGAGCAAAAGCAATTCTCACTGCTTCAGCAACCACTGGAGCAGATATCAAGGCACATTCTCCCACAGGAAGCTGGGCTGGCACAGAGCCTGCCCTGGCACTTTGCTGCTGCCAAAACCCAGCCAGGACATCGGCTCCTGCCTAAGGAGTGCAAAGCAGCACCACTGGTGGCCAAGGGGCCCATGCCAAGTGTCCCTGAGGCCACAAACTGCCCCCAGCACAGCTCAACACAGGGGGACCCCTCAGCCTGGCCTCAAGGGCTCTGAAGCCCCGCAGATTTGCACTTCCCGCCTGCAGCAGGAGGATGGGAGGCCGCCCCTGAGCCTGCCCTGAAGGCAACGCAGCAGCAGCCAGGGCTCCACAGCGGGCCAAGCCCCTGCGCCTGCCCACAGATCCTCGCCTGGAATCCTCTGCAATCCTGGCCACCCTCCTCTGCCATCTCCAGCCACTGGGGCCAAGCCTTGCTGCCACTGCTGCAGCTTCAGCGCTGGCTGGGCCTGCACTGCCACAGCTGCTGGGGAACAGCACGGCACAATTCCACTCCGGGGCTCACTGACACCCACACTCTGGGCTGCCTGCCACTGCACTGCTGCAAAATGTACCGATTTTGGTTCTTTTAAATCTTATTTCTCTGCTCAGGCTTGGTTTGTCTTTGCCTTGGGGAAAGGAATTTTAAAGGTTTTTTTAAGGGGAAGTTACACCACTCAAAGGAGATGAGTTTAACACCTGAACAGACTGAGAATAGCCCAAAAGATACCCACAGAGATAACGACCAGCAACAAAACATCAACATTGCCCAGCAGCAGGAAGAGAAGCTTCATTCCAGGCAGCCTGCAGAGGAGCTTTAGAAATGCAAATGAACACTGCTGGGCAAAGTGTGGACAATGCATCTGGGTCTCTTGCCTGGGGCAGGAATTGGGCTGATTCCCTCTGCCCCTCACCCCAAGCTCTGCCTGCTGGCACTGATGGAATTTGCACAGCTCAAGGCAGAGCCCAGGGGGAGGATATCTGACCCTGCAACACAAACGAGTGAAGCTGCAAAGGGAAACAGCAAATGGAGAATGTTGGGAAAACTTCACTATAAAAAATTGGGGGCAATCATCCCTCTGCCCACTCCAATTTAGAGCACTGGGGGTTTTTTGCTACCAAAAATTCAGGGAAATCAGTTGGGAATCCAAGGATTTGATGACTTAGTTAGAGAAAAGCAGTCAATTGCTGCAGCCCTGGCTGGAAAGAGTGGCCAAAATTGGGGAAAAGATGAACGGCCAGCAGAACAAATCCTACAACACCATGGACCAGCCCCTGCGAACCCAAACCAATTCATATCAGGAGCCACAGAACCCATTTCTCATTTCAATGGCATCATTAGATTACAAGCTCTGCTCGGAATAATAACCAACCAGACAGCTCCAGCTCCTGACCTTCCTGGCGACCAATCCACTGAAATGAGGAACACAACACTTCACCATGGGACGGGATCATATTACCTTTTAGCAGAAAAAAAGGGGAGTTTGTGGAAAATTAAATGACTCAAACTGCTGTTGGCAAAGAGATGACAAAGGAAAAGTGGTGAAACAGATAACGAAGGAAGTAAGAAAGCACCTCATGTTCCAGCTCAAACAGAATGGGAATGGGACACGGTTTTGTGGCTCCCTGGCAGACCATGGGTTAAACGAATGCTGTTTCTCCTCGGATGTGCTACAGCAACTCTTATC
Organism: Melozone crissalis; assembly: GCF_028551555.1. Lineage (NCBI taxonomy): Eukaryota > Metazoa > Chordata > Aves > Passeriformes > Passerellidae > Melozone > Melozone crissalis. Next base: position 5,148,096 of record NW_026535844.1, read on the forward strand.
TTTTTGCCATGCTCCACACCTTGAGAGTGCAGCTCATTCGACATCTGAGGGAGGGGATGCAGGTGGCAGCCAGGCCTCCTGATCCAGAAACGGCAACAGAAGGACAGGGTATGAGGGCACTAAGAATAATCCCAAATCCAAAGAGGACGAAGGAAGAAAAAACAGAGTCAATGAGTGAGTCTGCCTGGAGATAGGGCCAGGGACTTGCAGATAAGGAAGTAATGGGAGAAAACACCAGTTTTAGAAAATGTTAGAAACTGACACAGAAAGCTCCTCAAAGTCCCGCTAAATTCCGGAACTTCCAGAAGAACAAAGCCTTTACAGAGCCGTGAATATCGGCTGTTATACAAAAGTGGGGGTGCACATTAACACGGACATGCAGTTACCGGACCGGGAGCTCTGAACCTTTCAAGCACGTCAGCCAGTGGGCAAAGGGACAGGGAAATTAAGCCGGGAAAATGAGGATAAAAAGGAGGCTGCGAACTACAACAATGGCAGAGAGCGCACGGCAAATGCCCCACGGCCTCTCCCTCTGCTCAGCAATAAAGTCACTTTTACAGGACACCTCTGTCTCCTCTGCGCACAGAAACCTCCGGCCACGGCAATTTCCCCGCACAGCCCCGGGCACGGGGCAGCCCCCTCTGTCCCAGCCACAGCAACCGGCCCGAGCCAGCGCTGCTCCGGCAGCGGCTCCTGCCGAGGCAGCGGCCGCAAGGAGACCGCGGGCAGCCGCTCCCGCAGCGCCCTCACGCCAGCGGCAACATGGGCCGGACACGGCACAACGAACCCGCCCGAGCCCCCTGCCGCCCCCGAGGCCCGCAGCCAGCCCCGAGCCCCCGCACAACCCAGCGCGGCTCCCACCTGCGCTGCGGCCGCCTCCGAGCGCCGCCGCCGCCTCACCGCGCTCCGGCCGCTGCCGCCCCTCACGGGACCGCACACACGCTCCGACAATGGCGCCGCTGCCCAGCCACGGCCGCCCTCAGCCCGCCACCGGGGCCCTGCTCCGCCCCGCTCCCACCAATCAGCGCGCCACAAACACGACTGACGGCACCATCGCCCAATCGTAGCCAGGGGCGGGCTCTGCACACGGCCCTGCCCCGCCCCGCGCTCTCAGGGCTCCCCGGGCTGCGGGAGGGCAGAGCCGGAGCTGAGGAACAGCCCTGGAACGGGCCCGGGCCCGAGGGGATTGAGCTGAAAACACAAACAAACTTCTCCGCATCTCCCGCCACGGCTTTCCCGGCACTGCGGCTCCGGTGGCTCCGGCTGAGCGGGAAGCCCTGGAACCTCACTTCTCCCACCCCTAATTAGGAACACCAGGGCATCGCTTTGATTTTCCCCAAAAAGGGAAAACCGCCCCAAACCTCTGTGGATGAGTGGGGGAGGGGAGAGATTTCTGACAGAAAACTCCAAAATCTCAGAGCATGATAATGAGAAGTGTGCTAAATAGGTATGATTCATACTGACAAAATTGAAACAGCAATCAATATTTATACAGTAATTAATATTTGGCAATAATAAAACAGTTAAAAGGTGTAATGCCAAGAAAGAAAGGGGAGGAGGGGTTGCATTCCCCCCCACTTTCCTGCAGATGTTCAAGGTAGAAAAAAGCAAGTGATAACTGTTACTAAAAATTAACAGAAAGAAAGGAAAATCTGGTTGTGTCCCAGGAAAATGCTAGTTAGAAGAGATTTATTGCTTTGATGCTTAAATATAATATTATGTTCGTTTTCGCTTACATTTTACTGGCTTAGTGTGCATGTGTAACCCAAGGGTGAATGAAAGGACATCAAGGAAGAGGAGAGGCCTTCATCAGTGACGACCCCCAAAGACGCGTGTGACCACCAAACCGAGCGGTGGAGCATGCGCGGTAAAGGTGGTGATGAGGGCGGAGATAGAAGTGCGATGAATCTAAAATGGGAGGAGATGGCATTGACACATGGCACAAAAGGGGGAATTTTCCCTTGGCAAGCTCCTACGTGAGGTAGCAGGGGTCCAAGGGCCCTGCACTCCGTACCCCTCGCTGTTTGGTTTTTTTTGCTAATGCGCTATTATTGGAACCAAATTATCCCTTATTTTAACCAAATTACATTGTCAATATTTCAAGTCTATCCGATTTTATATATTCTAAGCTATTCAATGAAAATTGCTGCTACCTTTTATAGTGTTTGGTTTTTTTGATGATGGCATAATTGGGCAAATATAACACCACTCTTCTCCCTCTCTCAGGCCTGCTCCAGCTGTGCCTGGCAGCTCCAAGCAGGGCCCTGCACCCAGGCCCTTTGCAATAAACCCCAAGTTCCATGACCTGGCTTCAGAGATCTCTTGTCTCTCTCCATCCCGACCATCCTTCCCCTGTTGTCCTACAAAAATACCCAAAAAAAACCCTAAATTGCAGCCAGAGATCACAAAATTACCCCAAAATACCCAAAAAAATCCCCAAACTCTGGTCAGGGACCATGAAATTACCCCAAAATGGCCAAAATCTGGTGAGGGACCGCAAAATCCAGTCAGGTATCCCAAAATATCCCAAAATCTGGGCAGGGACCCCAAAATCCGCTCAGAAGGCCAAACTTACCCCAAAAACACCTGAAAACACCCCAAAATCCCATCAGAGACTCCTAAATTACACCAACTCTTCCCAGAATCCATTTAGGGACCCCAAAATTACCTGAAAATACCCCAAAATCCAGCCAGGGATCACAAAATTCCCTAAATGCCACAAAATCCAGTCAGGTTCCCCAAAATAACCCCAAACCAACCCAAATCCAGTCAGGGACCCATAAAGTCCACTCGGGGATCTCCAAAATTCCCTCAGGATGCCCCAACTCTAGTCGGAAACTGCCCAAATCCTCCCAAACCCACTCAGAATGCCCCCAAATGCCCTCACAATCCTCCTAACTACTCTCACTACATCCAGGTCTCCAGCACGGCCCCCCAGTCCTCCTCAGGACCCTTAAAAAGCTCCTCAGAATCCCCCCAGATTTCCTCATGATGTCCCCATATCCCCTCAAGACCCCCCCAGATCTCCTTAGAGCCCCAAAAACCCCCTCAGGATACCTAATTCTCCCCCAGGACCCTCCACATCCCCTCACCACGTCCCAAACCCCCTCACAACCCCTCCAATCCCCTCAGAAGCCCCCAAATCTCCTCACGACCCCCAGTTCTCCCTCTCGATCTCCCCAAACGCCCTCAGAACACCCCACATCCCCTCAGGACCCCCAGTTCTCGCTCAGTCCCTCCCAATCCTTTCATAACCCCTCCAAACCCCCCCTCATTGCCCCTCCCCCTCTCCCCGCTCCCGGTGCTGACCGCGGTCGCTGTCGCCCATCCCACGCTGCCGGGGGGCGGTCCCGGGGCTCCCTCGGCGCCCGCAAATTCCCGCCCCGCACCCTCCCCCCCCCACGGCCTCAGCCCCGCTCCTCCGCCGCTGGGCCTCACCGGGACCACAATGCCCACAATGCACCGCGGATTCGCCGGAAACAGCTGCCGACGCCGAAGCAATAGGAACTTCTGCCAGTACTTCTGTTGGAAAAGAAATGAAATTTAGCAAAATGTGTAATTATAGTTTAGTTATGAGTTGTGTGTGAATTGGTTTGTTAAAAGCAGTTTTGCAGTTTTGTAGCCGTTGATAGTGTGTGTGTTGGGTTTGTGTGTAACCTAGCAGGTAGTCTTAGGAATTTAGTAAATAATTAAACTAGTGCAGGAGAGTAAGAATGCTAACCTGTCTGAAGGCAGCATACAATGCTCTTAGAATAAGATAAGCAGAAGATTTATGATCTTGCCTGTGAACTAAGGAATGTATCACAAGGGAACTGTTTCTTGGAGACTTTGTTGTGAATCACATGTATAAGAGGGAAGCACCCATGTGTGAAATCGGGGGTTTGGGTTTTTGGGACGTGAGTCCCCCAGTTCCCCCGGGCCCGTAATAAAGCACCCACAAAACTTATCTGAGTTTTGTGTCATTTATCAATCGGGCAACAGTTTTTCTGGCGACCGCGGCAGGACTCCAAAGGCAGCTGGGGCGGTTCCGCGTCCCGATCCACTCCAAGCCGGCACCGAGCACTTCTCAGGGAGACATCGGTCGTGCCCGACCCTGCGCCTGTTGGACAACTGCCAAGGTAAGCCCGAAGGTGCTTTATATTGGAAAAAGGTGATAATTGGATTTGGATTTGGTGGTTGGTAAAAAGCCTAGGCTCCGGCCATAAGACGTCTAAGGACGCAGGACCGGAACTCGCCTCCTGTTTTTTTTCTGGGAAGGACGGCGAGAAGGTATATTGGTTTAAGGTGTACTGGTTTACTGGGAATAAAGGTGGAATTAAAGGCTGTAATATGATGCCTTTTAAAACTTTTAAAACCTTAGTGCAAGCCAATGGTAAAATACCTGGAAATACGCCATTAGGTTGTATATTGAAACGGTGGAAAAGTGAGGGGTATTATCAAGAATTGGATAAAAGTAAAATGATAGATTATTGTAATGATTGGTGGCCTGAATATGAGATTGGGCAAGCAGGATGGCCGGTGAATGGTACACTGGAATTGGGGATAATGGAATCTTTGATGCAATTTTTAAGGAGAAATGAGAAATGGGATGAAATACCATATTTAGATTTGTTCTTTGTTTTACACCGGAAAGATGAATGGCAAAAGGAGTGCAGTATTTTGGTTTTAGAAGTGAATGATGAGAGGGAGTGTGTGGGATGTAAAGAAAGAAAGGAGTGTAATTTGTATCCTTCGGTTGAGGAAGATTTGTCTTACTGTATAGCACTTCCGAGGGCTCCGGTTGCTCCTAATGTGCCCTCTGCTCCCCCTGCGGATATAGCTATAAAAACGGGATCTAGTGAGAGTGATAGTGATGGTGGTGATGGTGAAAAGAATGAGAGTGTTAAAAGAACTCCGTTAGCAGGGCGGACTCGCAAGGGGAGGAAGGGGCAGAAGGGGCCACAGTTAATTGCGCCGTTAAGGGAAGCTGTGGGACCACAGGGAGAAAGGATACTTATAAAGGTGCCTTTCTCCCCCGGGGATTTGGTAATATGGAAGCAATCAGCGGGGAGTTATCGGGAGGATCCTGAAAGGGTGGCAAGGGTGGTTAAAATGGTAATAAAGACTCAGAATCCGGACTGGAATGATTTACAGGTATTATTAGATACTATAATGGATTCCACGGAAAAGGAAATGGTTATTAGAGCCACTAGAGAAAAGGCTCGTGAGGAGATTCGGTTGAGACAACTAAATGAAACAGTTGATGAATTGGTACCTAGTGAGGAACCAAGGTGGGACCCAAACTCTACGGGAGGAATAAGGGCTGTAAAACGATATCAGGAATTGTTGGTGGAAGGAATTAGGACAGGAATACCTAAGACTATGAACTGGTCTAAGCTGTATTCGGTCAAGCAGGACAAGAATGAGTCTCCGTCTGCCATTTTAGAACGATTAAAAGACATGGCTCGGAAGTTTACTAATTTAGATGTAGAGGATCAATCAGGAAAACTTCAGTTGGCATTGTTGTTTATGGGGCAATCACAAGAGGATATTAGGAAAAAGTTAAGAAAGCTGGAAGGAGAGGACACCTGGAGTTTGTTGGAGGTAGCGTGGAAGGTATACAACAACAGGGAAAAAGAAACTGCAAAAAGACAACAAGCTAGTATTCTGGCTGTAATGCAACAGACAGGGGTAGGAGGAAGACCCATTAGGGGTCGAGGTCGGGGAGGAGCTAATCGCGGACAGAGGGGGCTGGCAAGAGGTCGGGGAGGATTTGGGTTTGCACCTAACACGGGGAGGTTGGATCCAAACCAGTGTGTGTTTTGCCGACAATTGGGACACTGGAAAAATGAATGCCCGGTTAGAGCAGGTATGGGCATGGGAAACATAGGATTAAGGACAGGTCCAATGGGGAATGCTCCTGTGGGAGGATTCACGGGAGGACCAGCAGAAGTCGCTCAAGCACTAGTTTTGGGAAACTATCAGAATCAAAGCTGACTAGAAAAGGATCTTAGGGTAGTTCTGGAGATAGATGGAAAGGATCAAGAATTTATGGTAGACACTGGAGCAACATATTCTGTACTTAATAGACGATTGGGACCTTTGAGTGACACAACAGTACAGGTGGTGGGGGCAACAGGGAAGCTAGAGGAACAATCATTTTTACAACCTTTAAATCTTAGGTTTGGGGGGAAGGAATTAGATCACCAATTTTTGTATATCCCAAATTGCCCCACACCCCTTCTTGGCAGAGACGTGTTGTCTTGACTTAATGTGAGAATAATATTTGAGGGGGGAAGGGTGAAATTGGAAATACCTGAGGAACGAATAGCAGGCATTTTTGTGATCAAGGAAGTGGATGCCTCTCCTATTCCAGAAGAAATTGAGCAGGCTGTAGTACCCTGGGTATGGGAGTCAGGGGTCCCCGGAAAATCTAAAGCTGCACAGCCAGTAAAGGTGGAACTAAAGGAAGGGGCCCAACCAGTAAGGGTAAAGCAATACCCCTTGAAGCTTGAAGCAAGGAGGGGAGTAGCCCAGTATTGAAGTGAAGGGGAGAACGACCATCCTGGTAATGCATCCAACTCCAACTTTATTGATCAATCAATCACCTTAAATAACAGTGCTAACGAACGCCATGAATATTCTGTAATCCAATTTCATGATAGGCTAACAGAGAAATTTCTAACCACTCCCTTTGTTTTAGAATACCTACAATTGTTTATCAAAAACAGAAACCAAAAACAGAAACCAGAAACTAAAACAGAAACCAGTGTTCCCAAAAGTTTTACATCTGTTCTCAGGATGGCAGGCCTTCCCAGAGACAGTGTTCTGCTTGTTATGGGAAGACAATCTGAGAACTCCATTGTTTATAGAATGATGCCTGAGAGAGTCTAATTGTTTATACAAATCAGAAGGCTGAGAACTGTTAGAAACTGCTTTACTTTTCCCCCATACCTCTCTCTCAATTGTATGTCTCATGGCCCTTTCTTTAAGTCATTCTTGAAAAACTCTCCAACATTTCCCCTGTTTTTTTCTTTGAGAGAAAAGAGGTTAGTTTGCCAGGTCTTCTCTATCATTCTACCAACCATCTTTTGGATACAACAAGGTAAGATAATGGTGAAGTTTTTCCTCATAGAAACTCTTGCGGAGGAGGCATTACCTCCTGTTCACTATCAGGGGCAAAGAAAAAAGAAGGGAACTCATCCACTATGCTTGGCAACACTTTAAACTTCAGAGCAGCTTCATGTGGGCATGAAGCAAACTTCAAAAGTGCAGACCCCACTCTGCCAGGGCTCAGCTGCACCTAAGGCCTGAGGATAAACAGGGCACTCAGAGTCAGAAATGTGATCCTGTGGAGAAGGATCAGAACCAGTGCTCAGAGGTGGAAAAATGATGACTTGCTTAAATAACAAGATCCACCCTGCGCTTGGGCTGGTATTCCATTCCAGGCTCTATCTCCACAAATTAAAAATATCCCTGTGGGTAATTTCCTAGGTGTCATAATAGTAGAGCCTTTACACTGGTTATAAAGCTGTTTAGACACTATTTCCAGGTTTAGAGATGAATCCAGAGTAGCCCATGTCTGTTTATGCTGACTCATCCTTTGGAAATTAGAGTAATCAAAGCTGAACTGCAATTATCTAATGCTTGATTGGGATCTCTTCTTATAGGGCCTACAACAGAATGTTGTGTTAAAGGCACCAGTTTTCTACATCTTATTGAGGCTATATATGAAGCACTTTGATCTTTAACCTTTTTCAAAATACACTGTACCTCCCATCGATAATAAGCCAAGATTTTCTGCTCATGAGATTCATAAAGGCCTAAAGCTGAGGCAGTGTTTAGTCCAGTCTCATTCCGTAGTGCCTGCTCCCAATTATGTTCCCAGATATGCCTATAATTACAGGTGTGGCACCATAAATGAAAAAGTAACAACTGATCACAACTCCCACAAAACAGTGCAACCCAAGCAGCACAATTTAGGCTGTGACATTCAAGACAGTTCTCTTTTGCCGGTCCTCTTATATGGAAAGATGATAATGATTCAATAATGTCAATCAGTTCCCTCATCGTCCGGCAACGGCGTGTTACGGCCTTATCAGGCATTGCACAACAGGTGGTAATTGGACTAAGAAAAGAAAGCTGTTAACTGTTTTCATTCATGCAACCTGGAGAGAAGGTGAAAAAGTCTGAAAATGATTCTTTCTGTCCTTGAATTTATCACATCCACCTTTTTTCATGAGCTTCCCAGAAATGTTCAAAGTCAGTTTTCAGTTTGTAATCCTTTAGTCATTTGGCTCAAATGGCATCAACTGGGAGATTCTCAGTCCTTTGTTAATTTGGAGTGGTGAAAAGATAGTATGCATTTAAGGCACTTAAAATATTTAACTTAACAGACTTATTTGCAAATCATGTAAAATCACTTAAATCTAATTCAAACTTAACAGAATCTAACTTAACTTACTTAATAATACTTAACAAAATTTAATTTTCTTTAAATCTCACACAACTCAAACCTATATATAATTTAAACTTAGCAGACCTCGAACCCAACCGAAAACAAGCTCAACAAACTTAACCTTAACATTTAATGGCACTTAATTGATAACCCAACTTAAACTACTTAATAACAGATAAAACTTACTATAGAAATAATATATGGCATTCACTATAACTCACTCACGGGCCCGATTCCAAAACACTCAACCAAAACAACCTTTCTCACGTTTTTTGCTGCAGCATTTATACCAAAAACACACTCACAACATCTCACTCATACAATCAATCCAAAACATCTCAACATTTTTAAACTTTTCAAAACACAGCTTTAAAGTCTAATGTTCCACCGGCCCAGCCATCCGGGCTTCTGACGTTCAAAGTCTCTGGTAATACAGGTGTTTCCAAGACAGCATAACCAATGTCGAGCCAAATCGGCCGAAACTTGACTCCTGCGTTCATTTACGCTGATCTGCTTTACAGTCTGTGCTGGGGAGAACAAAAGATCTCTCTAACTTAGGTGAAAAACATCCTGACAGCAACAGTCCTTGGTGTCGCTTGTTTAGTTTCACTGGTCTTTTAATTGCAATAGGAATCTTTTCTTTTGTTGACAAGAGTCACAGTTATTACGGCTGTTAGATCTCAAACTGTAGCTTTTGCCGGCTACGGGGCGGAGGGAGAAGCGCTCCCGCTCGAAAAAGCACTCTGAAGTCGGAATCCGCTAAGGAGTGTGCAGGACGAAAACTATCAATGCACAGCATGATTGCTCCTCCATCACCTGCTCTCTGATGTCCAGTCACTGTTCCCAAGCAGCAACTGGCCGCCCGTGGACATCTGGCCCCCAGTTCACACATGAGGGCGATGCGGCTCCGGTCGCTCCCCCCGCGGCGCTCTTTGATCACTTCCGGCGCGGCTCTCGGGGTGGCGCGGCTTGGTTTCTGCGGCGGCGGCTCCGCTCTAGGGGCGGCGCGGCTGCTCCCGCGCAGTGGCTCCGCTCTCGGGGGCGGCGCAGCTCAGCTCCTGCGGCGGCGGCTTTTGATCTTCCCGCCGCTGCCTCCGGTGCGCCCGTGCCAAGTTCGGAGTAGCACAGCACTGCAATTCTACCATAAATCACCGAATTCACACATTTCCGTTAATCCGTAAACCATATGGAAAATCCCTTTACCGTAACTATAAGTCCAAAGTCCTGTTAAATCCTTCTACTAATTCATATCTGCTCTGCATTGCGGGTCACTCCCTTCGCGGCGGTTCAGCTTCGCCCGCGGTGGCTCCCTGTGGTGTCGGAGGATTAGAGGCAGGAAAAGGTACCGATGATGCAGCGATGGCTTCTGTTGGTGCTTGGCATTCCCGGCGCAAGCGGCCCGTGCCTTCGCAGCATATCGTGCGGCCCTCTTTATTTGATGTTGCAAACGCAGCTGACGCTTGAAGAGGTGCAAGAGCGGCTAACACCTGACTCTGAGAGGACCTTGCCTGTTCTTGCAAACCTATTCCTATCTGTTTGAGTGCATCTACCACAAAAGCTTCAAATGTCTCATCTTTGCCTTGCTTAATTCCCATATACACTGGTATCCCTCCTGGTTCCTTTACCATATCTATCGCGAGTCTGACTAACCGCATTGCCTCCCGGCACTTTTCCGGACCTATTAAAACTTGTGCATCAGTACGAAGAAAAGGCCCCAGCCCCATAAGCTCATTAATAGTGATACCATGCAAGGAATCCCCCGGCTGTCTTTGAACTGCCACACATTCATTAGCTAAAGCTTGCCAGTGGGCGTTAAACAGCAATTGTTGATGTTGAGTAAAAATTAATTTAACTATCCCACGACAATCATTAACAAGAAGGATACTGGTGTCAAAAATATAATCGAGCATTTGCTTAGCTGGTTCACTCTTAAAGCCAAACTGACTAACAGTAGCTCGCAACTGAGATAACAGCTTCCAGTCAAGAGCGCTAATTGTGGCTTGAAAACCTCCTCCAGGCTGGGGGTTAAAGACAACCGGACAAGCCAGTTCTCGAGCCGAACTTATCAGCTCTTGATCTCCCTTGTCAATTGCATCTTTGGCCAGGGCAGCCCACGCGTCCCGTCTTTCCCTTGCAATCGCCGCCGCCAAGCCGATTTCTGACCCAGGGACCGGCTGATTGCTTGTCGGGAACGGAGTACACGTATCTGGCCCAGCTGCTGAGACGCAGCAGGTACGGGAGAGTCAGAAGTGCTCTGTGTAGCCTGCGGCAAAGCAGACAACAAGGCACCCCGCGAAGCTTGGCTGGTTAGGGGGGGCTGCGAAGCGCGTACTAAAGCAGTCTGCGTAGCCTGGTTTGTAGGCTGGCTCGTAGCCGGGCTTGTAGCCTGGCCCGTTAAGGGGGGCTGCGCGGCGGGCAGTGAGGCGGTCTGCGCCTGGCTCATAGTGTGACTCATAGCCTGGCTTTCCGAGGGAGGCGGTGAAGCAGGTAATAAAACTGTCCGCGTTGCGGGGCCAAGAGGAATTCCCGCGTTCTTATCAAATTCCCTATCTTGATCGCATTCTTTGTTACGATCGTAAGCGGCAGTAGCCTGGTGAGCAGCCCTTTTTTCAGCTTGAATTTGCAAAAGCTCGGTGTTAACGACCCGCCATAATTTACCCCACTTGTTAGCAGTTTTATCATCATCTAACGTAGCCTGCCACAATAAATCACCAAATCTACGCCACTCCAACAATTCGTGAACTGTGTGAGGATTTATAAAGATCCCCCTTTCTAGGCCATAAGTTAAAAGACCCGGTAAATCTTTCTGTAAATCTATTCCCTTAATTTGCCGTTTTTGCAAAAGGGTAATAAAAAGTTCATATGCGGCTTGCCTTTCCATACCTATGTGCGCACGTTGCAGCTCTTCAAATCAAGGTCGCGGCCGCATGTCTCGGACGAGCCTATCTGTATAGTCGCTCGCAGCGCGGCGCGGGCCGGCGGGTTACCCTCCGCTTTGTCTTCCGCGCTTCTTCGCCGTTCCGGCTGCAGTTTCGATCTTACGGAACCCGAAGCTGGCTTCACTTCGCGTGGCGTTCGCTTCCCCGTGGTGTTCGCTATCACGGTCGGAGGTCACCATATATTGAAGTGAAGGGGAGAACGACCATCCTGGTAATGCATCCAACTCCAACTTTATTGATCAATCAATCACCTTAAATAACAGTGCTAACGAACGCCATGAATATTCTGTAATCCAATTTCATGATAGGCTAACAGAGAAATTTCTAACCACTCCCTTTGTTTTAGAATACCTACAATTGTTTATCAAAAACAGAAACCAAAAACAGAAACCAGAAACTAAAACAGAAACCAGTGTTCCCAAAAGTTTTACATCTGTTCTCAGGATGGCAGGCCTTCCCAGAGACGGTGTTCTGCTTGTTATGGGAAGACAATCTGAGAACTCCATTGTTTATAGAATGATGCCTGAGAGAGTCTAATTGTTTATACAAATCAGAAGGCTGAGAACTGTTAGAAACTGCTTTACTTTTCCCCCATACCTCTCTCTCAATTGTATGTCTCATGGCCCTTTCTTTAAGTCATTCTTGAAAAACTCTCCAACAGCCCAGTTAATTAAACAATTTTTGGCTGAAGGAATATTACAGGAATGTGAATCGGAGTATAATACTCCAATTTTTCCAGTAAAGAAACCTAATGGTAAGTACCGTTTGGTACAGGACTTAAGGGCTATTAATGAAATAGTGAAAGACATACATCCAGTTGTTGCTAATCCTTATACCTTGTTAACATCTGTATCGGAGGAGTTTAAATGGTTCTCAGTGATTGATCTTAAAGATGCCTTCTTCTGCATCCCATTGGCAGTAGAGAGTAGGAAATATTTTGCCTTCGAGTGGGACAGTCCTGATTTTGGGAGAAAGAAGCAGCTTACGTGGACGAGACTCCCACAAGGATTTAAATGCTCCCCTACTATTTTTGGAAATCAACTGGCCAAGGAGCTGGAGGAATGGAAGATGACCCAGGTAACAATATCCCCATCCTTGTATGTAGTCCTGCAGTACGTGGACGACATTTTTCTGGCTACTAAGGAAAGGGAAATGTGTGTGGAATTAACAATTAAATTACTCAACATGCTGGGCCAAGCAGGGTATCGGGTTTCTAAGGAAAAAGCTCAATTGGTCAAAAATAGCGTTATTTATCTCGGTTGTGAGATCACACAAGGGCAGAGACGTTTGGGAGTAAACCGAATAGAGGCAATATGTGCTATTCCTTTGCCTCGTAACCATCAGGAATTGAGATCTTTTCTAGGAATGGTGGGATGGTGTTGACTGTGGATCATGAATTTTGGTCTCCTAGCCAAGCCACTGTATGAGGCCTTGAAGCAGCATCGGCTGGAGTGGACAACACAGCAAAAGAAGGCCTTCCAGGAATTGAAGCAGGCACTAAAGGAGGCCCCAGCCCTAGGACTCCCTGACCTGACCAAGGAATTCCAGTTGTACGTGAATGAGAGGCAAAAACTGGCATTGGGGGTCCTCACCCAGAAGGTGGGATCCTGGAAGAGGCCAGTGGGATACTTCTCTAAACAACTGGATTCAGTAAGTTCCGGGTGGCCCTCATGTTTACGAGCCGTGGCGGCAACAATAATTCTTATTCAAGAGGCCCGGAAATTGACTTTGGGGGCAAAAATGAAAGTGTTTGTTCCCCATATGGTCATGGCCGTTTTGGAGCAAAAGGGGGGTCACTGGCTATCATCCAGTCGAATGTTGCAATACAAGGCTATCCTGAGAGAACAGGATGATATTGAAATAAGGACTACTAATCATGTTAATCCAGCAGAGTTTTTACGCAGTGACCAGGAGGCTGGGGGACTGGTGCACGATTGCATAGAGGTAATTGATCAAATATATGCCAGCAGACCCGACTTAAAGGATGAACCATTGGAAGACCCTGAATGGGAACTATACACTGATGGATCCAGTTTTGTCGAGAATGGGACTCGTTATGCCGGGTATGCAGTGGTAACATTGGATCAGGTAATAGAGGCAAAGGCTTTGTTACCTGGAACTTCGGCCCAGAAGGCAGAGGTGATTGGACTCACCAGAGCCCTGTATTTGAGCAAGGACAAAAGGGTTAATATCTGGACGGATTCTAAATATGCCTTTGGTGTGGTTCATGTACATGGGGCGTTATGGAAGGAAAGGGGGCTATTGCATTCACAGGGAACCAACATCAAGCACCGGGAAGAAGTGCTACAGCTCCTGGATGCGGTACATAGTCCCAAAGCAGTTGCAGTTATGCATGTTAGAGGACATCAGACTGCGGAAGGAGATGTTTACAGAGGAAACCGATTTGCTGATGCTACAGCACGGCAAGTGGCACGGGAAATATGGACTCAAATGGCATTGGTACCGGTAAGAACGAATCCGGCTACCCCATACCTGAATCAGGAGCCCAAATATTCAATAGAAGATGGAAAACTAATAAACTTGCTAGGGGCACAGAGGAATCAACTTGGGTGATATGTTACACCAATGGGACAAATAGTGGTACCCACTCGCATAATGAAATTTATTTTGGAATCAGAACATAACAAATGTCATTGGGGGGCAGAAGTATTGGTAAAATTTTTGAAGAATGAGATAATCTCTAATCAGATGTTAACAATGGCAAAAAGAGTTAATGCAATGTGCCTGGTATGTTTGAAAAATAATCCAGTAGTTAGGAGACAAATACAAATGGGAAAGCTGCAAGTCGGGCCACAACCGGGAGATTACTGGCAGGTTGATTTTTCCGAATTGCCTAGGGCACAGGGATACAGATACTTGTTAGTGTATGTATGTACGTTCTCAGGGTGGCTGGAAGCTTTTCCATGTAGAACTAATCAGGCTAAGGAGGTGGTAAAAACCTTGTTAAAAGAAATAATACCAAGATTTGGAGTACCTTTAGGATTGTCATCAGATAGGGGTCCGCATTTTATAGCCGGGGTAGTGCAGGAATTAGCACGACTGTTAGATATAACCTGGAATTTGCATACCCCCTGGAGACCTCAGTCTAGTGGGCAGGTGGAAAGGATGAATCAAACCCTGAAAGGACAAATCAAAAAGATTTGCCAGGAAGCTAAACTGCACTGGCCTCAAGCTTTACCTTTGGCCCTACTCAGGATTCGAATTAAACCAAGGGAAAAGGTAGGCGTAAGTCCATATGAGATACTATATGGCAAACCATATCATGCAACTGTATTAAAAGGGGAGGTACATGTGAGTGGGGACCAGGCGATTGCAGAGTATGTTATGTCACTTAATAAGATCTTGAATTCTTTAAGAAATACTTTACGGTGGAATAGACCGCTCACGCTGGAGAATTCGGTCCACGACATTCAGCCTGGGGACCAGGTGTACGTCAAGAAGTGGATCACGGATCCGCTACGGGAATCATGGAGCGGACCCCACCAGGTGATGATGACGACCTACACGGCGGTGAAGGTCCAGGGGATGGACGCTTGGATCCATTACACCAGGGTAAAGAAGGCACCGTTCCAATGGGAAACCCAGATAGTGTCTCCAACCCGGATGATCTTCCGCGCAAAGCCGCCTTCTTAATTATATTACTGCTAGTGATCATGAGACTATTACCCATTCAAGGGTCTACTCTAGTACAGGTTGAAGAAACAAAGGTTACAGTCATGGAAGGGATGGATGTTCAATTAACTTGTGTTATATTTGACAGCCAGAAAGTTGAGGCCGGTGAAGTTATTGCAATATGGCAACGGGGGGCTGAAAGAAGCCGAGGCAAGATCGGAGTCGGTTGGGATCAGGATAAACAACAAGGAAACACGGTACTGAATCTTACTAAGGTAACCACAAACGATACGGGAGAATACACATGTTTGGTCAAGATACGGGATAGTGTTGATTACAAAAGAGTGAGTATGAGGGTTTTGCCAGGGACAGGGGATCGTGCTGAAAACATAAAGGTTGATCCAGTATCAATGACAGCGGACATGTGGGATGGGTCACCCCTTTGAATAAATTGTTCCTTCCTAGTAAGATCAAGATATCAAAGGAACCTACGGGTCAAATGGTGGAAGCAAAATAGGGAACTGACCTGGGACAGAATAGAGGACGGGACCAGTTGGTGGGAGAAGGAAGGCAAAGGTTGTGGGTGGTTGAATGTCACTAATCCTAGAATAGGAAATGCATGGTGGAGGCATGACAGAATGATGTTATCCTTACAGAGACACGGTAGAAGGAGTAGACGGGAGACTAATGATACAATAGAACGGAATACTGAGCAGGAAAACTTAGTGGTAGGATTAATTAGAGATTTTGGGATCATGCAGAACGTGACTAAAATAACAGCTTGCCTACCATTACCACAGGCTGCAGGTGAACCAATTCCCTGGGGAATAATACCAGTAACCAAAATGCCTGAAACATTTAAGAATGTTTCATGGTCCTGCCAGTCAGTTCCCAAACCAGTAGATGTATGGAGGGATTTGTGTATGACCATTCGGGCTATGACTAGAGAGGAATGTGAAAAGAAACCCAATCATTATGGTTGGATTCAAAATACCAGGAGGTGTTTAATTGCAACCCCAATAGATGAGCCATGCAATACAGTACGAATAAGAACGAAATCCCACCAAAATGAGATGAGTTGTCAGAATGTCACACAGAATTTTGACACCTGGAATAGTTGGAAGACATTATGGGGACCTAGTGTTTTAGAACACTATAATTATCTTGGAGAAGTACAGTGGTGCATCCAATGGTCAGGAGTAAAGAATCAGTCACATTATAGGGCCCTCATCACGTCTACATCTTCCCGAGAGTTCAGACCGCAGAAAGAGGATTGGAATTGTACTGAGGTTTTTACATGTGATACACCGGAAGACCGAATTGGATTGGTACCGGTGAAAATGGCATTAAAGTGGGGATGCGAGTGTAGGGGGTATGATCATACAGTTAGCAGAGAGTCCATGGAGGGACCTATAGATTGCAGATATGCTACTGTGCACAGTCCTGGAAATCTAGTCTGGGTGTTGGGACATGGACAGTGGACCACACATTTACCTCTAGATGGATCAGTAACACAAATCACCCTAGGGGTTCCCACATTGTGTCCATACTGGAAACAGAATAGATTGATCCAAAGGAAAGGACTCAGAAAGAGGGAAGAATCCCTAGAGGAGCAGTGGCATGAACCTGGCTCAGGAGTACACTTTGGATGGATATTGGAGTCATTATTCCCTCCGGTAGCGACATATCGAAATAGGGAAATGCTCAACAACTTGTTAGGACAGACAGAAAGGTTGGCAGCAGCTACTAAGAAGGGATTTAAAGATCTAAATTTGCAATTGCAAGCTACATCAAGAATGACCCTACAAAACAGAATGGCATTGGATTTGCTACTGTTAAGAGAACATGGAGTTTGTGGTTACCTGAGTAGGAGAATAGATCATTGCTGTGTACACATTCCAAATGTTACACTTGAAGTTGAGAAAGATATTTCTCAACTGGCAGAAGTGGAAACAAAAACCAAGGAAATTGAAAAGGAAGCACAGCATAACTGAATAGGAGCAGTATTTGATTCTTTGGGGCTTCACCTGTCTGGCTGGATTACGTCTGCTATACAGTATGTACTAATGTTTTTAGTATTTTTAGTGACTGTTTGGATTGTATGTAGATGCCTCTTAGGTGTGATCGAAAAGGAAAAGAAGCGATCTCTCCGGTTGCTGAAGGCGATTACCCACGGGTGGCAGAATGAAGAACACTCCCCACCTCGTTATGAAGATGTTACTGTCAATACTGTTGATTGAGCATCCTTGCAGCAGGACTGAAGGATGCTCAAAAGGGGGGAAATGTTGGAAAAGAAATGAAATTTAGCAAAATGTGTAATTATAGTTTAGTTATGAGTTGTGTGTGAATTGGTTTGCTAAAAGCAGTTTTGCAGTTTTGTAGCCGTTGATAGTGTGTGTGTTGGGTTTGTGTGTAACCCAGCAGGTAGTCTTAGGAATTTAGTAAATAATTAAACTAGTGCAGGAGAGTAAGAATGCTAACCTGTCTGGAGGCAGCATACAATGCTCTTAGAATAATATAAGCAGAAGATTTATGATCTTGCCTGTGAACTAAGGAATGTATCACAAGGGAACTGTTTCTTGGAGACTTTGTTGTGAATCGCATGTACAAGAGGGAAGCACCCATGTGTGAAATCGGGGGTTTGGGTTTTTGGGACGTGAGTCCCCCAGTTCCCCCGGGCCCGTAATAAAGCACCCACAAAACTTATCCGAGTTTTGTGTCATTTATCAATCGGGCAACACTTCTGGCTGGCGCGGCTTCTGATTGGTCCGAGCCGCCTCTGGGGCTTCTCGGGAGAGAAGCAGCACGGCCCTGTTTGTTGAGGGCAACTCTGCGGGCTCCTCAGAGCGCTCCGCGTTCCCGCGTAAATCCAGCCGAGAACGGCGGAATTAATCCGCCTAGAGATGGTGGGATGGAGCCTAAATCCCCTTCAACTGAGCCTAAATCCCCTGGGATTCAACCACAACGGCCAAATCCAGGCGCTTTCCATGGATAGGGGCGGTACTGGAAAGGGCGGGCGGTGACGTCACCTCGCCCAACCCCTTTTCCGGCCCCTCCTGAGGGGGCTCCGCCTTTTCCCGGCGCCGACCCCGGGGCCTGTTCTGGGCCGGGACCGGAGCTGGTGCCGGGGCTCCTTCGGCAGCGGAGCGTCCCCAAGGTGTCCCCAGTGAGCCTGGAGCCCCAAGAGGTGCTATGGTGGGGGAGGGGGCAGTGGGGAATGGGGAGCACACGGGAGCGACAGTGCGGGGTAGCAGAGGGGTCGGGGGGTTGACAGAGGGACAGAGGGGACAGCAGAGCCCTCCAGGAATGGGACAAAGGGGAGCCTGGCAGGGCACAGGGGTCATCGCAGGAGGCCGTAAGTGCCACTAGGTCCCTGACACCTCCCCTGTCCCCTCCACAGCTGTCCCCGGCCCTGCTGCAGCCACAGGTCACCGTGGTGGCCATCCTGGCGAGTTGCTGGCCACCCTGCCCAGCCTGGACAAGATGACTCTGCTCGTGTCCCCATTGCACCTGTACTGGGACCTGATGGACTTCACCAATGAGCTCCGCGACAGCCTGTGCACTGATGAGACCTGGAGGCACCGCAATGTCACCTACGATGACGATGACCCTTTCACCTCTGATGATGATGACCCTCTTGCCTCCCTGAGCCAGGCCCTGGTCGCCTACAAGAGCACCCCATGGACCAGCAGGTTCAATGTGCAAATGGTGGCCTGGGTGTGGCAGCGGTCAGTGGCTGCACTCAAGGACAGCTGGGCCCAGCTGGCCAGGACGGCCACCAAGCTCCCCAATGCCTGCAGGGATTTGGCCACCAAGGCGGCCGACATGGTGGCCACCGCCACTGCCCGAGCCAGGGAGCTGCAGGCCAAGACTGCCCATTATTGGACAGCTCAGGAAAACATGGTGGAGCTGGGTTAGCCCCTGGGTGGGGAGGAGAGGGCCAATGGTGGCCAGGCGTGAATCCTGGGTGAGGAGAGATGCCAGGGCTGCTGCCAGCGAGGCAGCAAGGGCCACCATGGTGAGACAGCGGCTGGAGGTGGCCCTGGGGCTGCTGGAGCGCTTGGTGGCTGTGTGTGACGAAGCCACCGCGTTCCCCAGGAGCTGCAGCACCTGCTCAGGGACATCGATGCCACCCTGAAGGGGACAAATGAGGTGTCCCCTGATGTCCCTGAGGACTTGGTGGCCAAGGTGGCTGTGGCCGAGCAGCTGTGGGAGACCAAGACGCACCTGGTCAAGGATCACCTGCTGGGGGCAGTTGATGACATCATCAAGGTCTATTTCACTGGTGGTCCTGCCTGCCCCAGTCCCTGTGGGGTGGCCGAGCGGTGCCAAAGAGCCATCGAGGACATCCCAAGGCTCCTTCGACCCCCAGAGTGTCCCCAGAGCATCCCCAGTGTTTCCCCAGTGAGTGTGGAGCCCCAAGTGGTGCGATGGGGTGGGGGGAGAGGGGGACAGAGGGGACACTAGGGGGGAGGGGCAGTGGAGGATGGGGGGAGATGGGGAATGTGGTGGGAGGGGACAGGGGGTGGCAAAGGGGACAGGAGGCAGTGGCAGGAAGGGGAGAGGTGAAATGATGTGGGGGCAGGGGGGGATGGGGGTGACACAGGGGGATGGGGACATGAAGGCTGGCAGAAGGGACAGCAGAGGGTGGCAGAGGCTACGAGTGTGGTGGCAGGGCCTGGCAGCAGGGACAGCAGGGAGGGTGGCAGGGGGTGGCTGAGGTGATGAGGGGGTGACAAAGGGACAGAGGGGACAGCAGAGCCCTCCAGGGAAGGGACAAATGGGATCCCAGGAGGGCACAGGGGCCACACAAGAGGCCACATGTGCCACCAGGTCCCTGACACTTCCCCTGTCCCCTCCCCAGCTGCTGGAGGCTCTGGTGTCCGTGGTGGCCACTCTGGGTGATGTGACGGCCACGGTGACCGGGCCACACCGGGGCGTGCGGCGCTGTGCGCCCCCAAAGTTGCTGCACGCGGCCCTGAGGATCTTCACCTGGAGCCTCCGTAAGGGCCTGGAGCACCCCGGTGTCACCTCCCTGGGCCAGGCCCTGGCCACCCTCGGGGCCACCCCTGGGGCCACCTGGGCCGATGTGAGAGCCGCGGGCAGCGCCTGGCGGGAGTTGGTGTCTGAGTGTGAGGAGAGATGGAAACAGCTGGTCGAGGAGATCACCAAGCTCCGTGATGCCTGCGAGGACACGACCCTCGCCTGGGCCAGGGACCAGCAGGACAAGGCCACCCGCAGGGGGACAGCTGGGGACAACCTGGCAGCCACAGCCCAGCAGCTTATGGTGGCTCTGGACAGGGATGAGGAGGCCTCAGTGGGGGCCACACGTGATGCCCAGGTGGCAATGGCCACCAACGAGGCCATGGGAGAGGCTGTGGTGGCCACCAGGTAGGCGAGGGCGGCCATCAGGAGGAGACATTGGGCAGAGGTGGCCCTGGAGCCGCTGCAGCGCTTGGTGGATGCGTGTGACAGAGCCACTCTGTTTATCAGTTACATGGAGTGCCAGCTCAGGGACGTTGAGGCTGCCCTGGAGGGGACAAAGGAGGCATCCCCCAATGTCCCTGAGGACTTGGTGGCCAAAGTGGCCAAGTTTGAGCAGCTGTGGGAGGCCAGCGCCCGCCTGTTCAAGCATCACCTTTTGGGGACACTTGGGGACATCCACGACCTCCTCTTGAGTCCCTGTAGTGCCCATGGTGGCCCCAGTGGCCCCGGCAGCCGTGCAGTGGCTGAGCAGTGCCAAAAAGCCATCGAGGACATCCCAAGGCTGCTGCGGGGACAGTGATGTCACCACTGTGATGTCATTGGTGCAGTGATGTCACTGGGGAGACTTGTGGACAGTCGAGTGCCACCAGCTCCTTGAGTGCCACAGCGCTGTGTGTCACCAAGAGCCCCTCGAGTGCCACCAGTTCCTCAAGTGCCACCAGCTTCTCGTGTCACCAAGAGCACCTCAAGTGCCACCAGCTCCTTATGTCACCATGAGCCTCCGGAGTGCCACCGGTTCCTCAAGTGCCACCAAGAGCCCCCCGAGTGTCACGAGGACTGGCCCAGTCGATGTGTGGGGGTCCCTGGTGTCACCGGGGTCTCTCTCTGTGTCACACGCCGTCCTTGAGCACCCACTGGGACCCCCCTGAGCACCGGGACCCCCGAATTTCACCGTCCTCATGCACCGGGACGCCCCCCTCAGGACCTCCCCTCAGGCATCAGGACCCTCGAGTTTCCCTCCCTCTCCTCATGCACCGGCACCACCGGACCCCCCGCCAAGGAAACGGGACCCTCCCCTGGTGCACCAGGACCACCGGAGACCCCCCCATCAATCAGTGCTGTCATCGTTCATTGGGACCCCCCTCAGGCACTGGGACCACCAGAAATCCCCCCAAATCACCGAGCACCGAGACCCCCCCTCGTGCACTGGGGCCACTGGAGACTCCCCCGAATCACTGAGCACCCCCTGTGCACCAGCACCGGGACTGGACCCTCCTCGTGCCCTGATCCCCCCTCACCGAGCACCGGGACAGGGACTGGACCCCCCCTCGTGTACCGACCCCCACAAGCACCGGGCCGGGACCCCCCTTTGTCCCCCCCCCCTCCATCACGGGGGTTCTGCCCCCTCCCCTTTGAGCCCCCAGAGCCGCGGGACCCCCGGGAGCAGCACCGGGACTGGGGGAAGCCGGGACTGGGACCAGGGGGCTCCGAGCGCTGGGGGGGCACAGGGGGGTCCCCAGCACTGGGGGGGTCTCTTGGGGCTCAGTCCTGTCCCCTCCTCCCCCATTATCAGCCGGGACCCCCTGTGAGAAACACGGGTCAGAACTGAAATATTTATAAAAGTTCGTTAAAGGTTAAAATTCTGGTGCTAATTGCCAAAACCTCACCTTTAATTAAGCCATGTTCTTTATGTCCTGTTACATCAAAGAGGTTTTCATGCATATTCATTAGGGTTTACGCATAATCATAATATAATGTTAATCAAAATATCTATTAGTATTATATAGAGAGAGTAATACAATAGCAATATTATATATTTGATTAAAATATTTTATATTAATGTATTTTATACTAACAATTTATATTACACTTATGTATTATCAATATATTAACTAAAAATTTGCTCCTTTTTATATAAAATTATGCATATATTTTTCTATATTCTATATAAATTATTTTCAAACATTCTTGTGAGTTCAGATGTTGTTTCGTTTGGTTTTAACCCTTGACTTGCCTCCATGCTATCTTGTGCATTAAACCAATTTATTTTATTTCTCCTAGCAGTTAAATCGTGTCGTGTTTTCACTCTCTGGTGACGAGAGAATTCATAAATTCTTCTTTTTTGCTGTTTTGCTACTGGGGTGGAACTGGGGACACTGCGACAGAAATGGGAGCACTGGGACAGGGACGCTGGGACAGGATGGGGACACTGGGATGGTGGCATTGGTATGGGGACAATGGGGCGGTGGCACTGGGCTGGCACTGGGAGCGCTGGGCTGGTGGCACTGGGGCAGGACTGGGGACACTGGGCTGGCACTGGGTTGCTGATGCCAGCATTAATTAATTAATTAACCCCCCAAGCCCCGATTGTTTGCGAAGGCAAAGCTCGTTTTGCATCCATCGCTCAGGGGAACCCTTCCCATCGTTCCTTTGATCTCTCGGTGCCGGTTCGATCTCCCCGCAGAGCCACAGCTGATGTCCAAGGAATGGCGCCCGCCGGAAAGGGGCGGGGTGAGGTGATGTCACAGCACCAGGCCCCGCCCCCCGCATGGCCACGGCCTGCTGGCGGCCCCGCTGGTGGCCGGGTGACACCGCGATGTCCCCTCACTCGCTGGGCCACCTGGCAGGACACGGCCACCGCGGGCAGGGCCAGCAGCAGGTGACCGTCCTCAGCCACCCCAGGGACACTGTGGGGACACGGGGACACCGCACAGGTGGCACCAGGGACACAGCAGTGCCACCCATCCAGTGCCACCTGTTCAATCCCAGTGGCACCAGTTCAATCCCAGTGTCCCTGTGCCACTGCCACCAGCCCTGTCCCCATGTCCCCAGTTCCATCCCAGTGCCACCGGTTTCATCCCAGTGCCACCAGTTCCATCCCAGTGCCACCAGCCCAGTGTCCCCAGTTTTCCATCCCACCCAGGATTTTCAAGGGGAAATATCTTAGTGAAAGCACCTTGAAGCAGCTCCCTGGCTGTGCTCCCCTCAAGGAATGTTGGCATGGATTTATTGACCACTCGTCCCTCAGTAGGGTCAGTGATGTGTCTGACACAGAGTTCAGATCAGCCCAGGCTGATTTATATAGAGGATATTATTAATTATTTAGTTAATTAATTAATTTAGAGGCTGTACGGTGCACACATGAACTGACAGATTATATTGCAACAACCAGCAGCTACAAGGAATCACCGATAATCAATATCAGTATCAAATATCATATCAAATTGTTGGTGATCAATAACAATGCGCAAAAGGCAATACAAAAACGCAAAAGGCAATTATTAAATTGTCATTTATGACCCAGCTGGGCTGCAGGCACGACGCAAAGCTGGAAGTTCTTGAGGGGACTCATTCACCCCTGTCCCTGTCCCCGTGTGTCCCCAGAGTGTCCCTCTCTGCCCTTGAGTGTCCCCAGTGACATCACCCCAGGAACTCCCATCAGGATTTGGGACAACTTCGATGAAAATTCCCAGAAAATTCCCCAAATTTGTCTCCAATCCCAAGCAGGGAGGGCACAGGTGACAGCAGCCATGTCCCTGATGATGTCACTGCCCCAATGACATCACAGCTGTGACATCACTGTCCCTGCAGCAGCCTCGGGATGTCCTCAATAGCTCTTGGCACTGCTTGGCCACCGTGCAGCTGCCGGGGCCACTGGGATCACCTCGGTCACCATAGGGACTCAAGAAGAGATTGTGGATGTCCCCCAGTGTCCCCAGCAGGTGACACATGAACAGGTGCGCGCTGGCCCTCCACAGCTGCTCAAGCTTGGCCACTTTGGCCGCCAAGGCCTTGGGGATATAGGGGTACACCTCCTCTGTCCCCTCCAGGGTGGCCTCGATGGCCCCGAGCCGGTGCTCAGCTCCGAGAGGAACAACCTGGCTCTGTCACATGTGGCCACCAAGTGCTGCAGCAGCCCCAGGGCCACCTCTGGCCAATGTCCCCTCCTGGTGGCCACCCTCGCCTGGGTGGTGGCCACCACAGTCTCTCCCATGCCCTCACTGGTGGCCACAGCCTCCTGGTCCTCTTGCGCAGCCCCCACCAAGGCCACCTCCTGCCTGTCCACGGCCACCATCTGCTGCTGGGCCATGGCCACCAGGTTGTCCCCAGCTCTCCCCCTGCGGGTGGCCTCATCCCACGGGTCCCCGGCCCGGGTGGTGGCCTCAATGGTGGGCTCGGCATTGGCCGTGTCCTCGCAGGCGTCACGGAGCTCAGCAGCCTCCCTGCTCAGCTGTTCCCAGCTCTCTGTTTGTGCGGCCACCGACTCCCACCAGGCACTGCCTGTGGCTCTCACGTGGGCCCCGGTGGCCTCTGGGCTGGCCCCAAGGGCGGCCAGGGCCTGGCCCAGGGAGGGGACACTGCCGTGGCCCAGGGTCCTATGGAGGTGCCAGCTGAATCTCCTCAGGACGGCGTTCAGGGACTCTGGGGACACGCGCTGCCGCACGTCCCTGTGTGACCCGGTCACAGCAGCCGCCACCTCGGCCAGGGTAGCCACCATGACCACCAGCGCCTCCAGCAGCTGGGGAGGGGACAGGGGAGGTGTCAGGGACCTGGTGGCACTTGTGGGCTCCTGCGGTGGCCCCTGTGCCCTCCTGGGGTCCCCTTTGTCCCCTCCCTGGAGGGCTCTGCTGTCCCCTTTGTTCCCTTTGTCCTCCCCTCGTCCCCTCTGCCACCCCCTGCCACGCCCCGTTTTCCCCCCTCCCCCAGCCACCCTCGGTCCCCTCCACCCCTCTGTCACCCCCGTCCCGTCCCCCCTTGTTGCGGTGTGTTGTAATGTCCTGTTTTAGACTTCCCAGTCCCTTCCCCAAGTGTGCCAATACCTCTCTCCCTTCCCCCGTGCCCCCTTACTGAGTGAGTCCTGTCAATCAGGCTTAACATTCCAGGAAGGTCATCGTGTGGTTGGTCAGGTTCAAAAGATGCCCCTATGCCCAGAGGTCATTGGCCTGTTTAGGTGTCATCCTCCCCTGAGACCCTGCCCCTCCCACCTGGTTGGTGGCTCACCTGTCCCTTCCCTCCCCCTCCCCCGGGAGTTTAAAGAGGTAATCAGACCATGCGGTCGGGATTCTGTTGGAGCTGTTGCCCACGTTCAGACCTCTGTAACCATGGAATAAACCTCTGGATATAAACCCTCCAGCAGAATCCATCTCCTTTTCCTCCTCACCATTCGCCTGAAGCCTTCCTCCTGAGGTAAACAGAGTCCCTAACAAGCCTGGACTTGTTCACCTGCCCAGCTGCAATCTCCAGCAAGCCAAAGGTATCTCTGGGGTGATACACCACAGTTGCTCCCTTTGGCCCAGCAGCAAGGGTCAGACAGGCCCAGGCACAATATACCTGGTAATATTGGGATTCTTATTCCAATACCCCCTCACATGATGCCGAATTTTGCCCCAAAAGGCGGTAATAAGCTGCCCAGAGACTGGATTAAAGGCCTATAGGCAGGAGGTATTTATTGGCAACGCGTTGGAGAAATCACTAAATGGGTTTCTGAATTATGTACAGCAAGAGCAGGTTTTTATACAATTTTGAACAAGGATTACATCATTTATTCCATGCATATTCATAGGCAGGCAGGAGTATAGGCGGAGTCTTCCGGGAACTCTTGGTCTTCCGTAGTTAAATTTTAAGCTTCTTCTTATTTGGGCATTTTCCTGTTGTCCTTGGCATGTTTTTCCATGGCTTGGCAGAAGTCACTGTTGCACTTGGCTTGATTCTGACGGCTTGGCAGGTCACCTTAACTTATTGGCTTCTACTTCTGCTTCTTCAAATATTTTAATTCCAAAGTTTCTTCTCTGAGTGTATTTTAGATTATTTATTAACTTATCTAGATATCTAATCAAAGTTCTCCCTAAGAGTGTATTTTTAGGTTATTTATTAACTTCTGCGATTCCCTTGATAAAGTGTCTTTTAATTCTTTTATTTCTCAGAAACTATTGTTCATTGTAATGAATGGCTTCACACCCCTCACCGGGACTGTCGCACCTCTTGGGACTCCATGGCCGCTGGGGACACTGCGGGGACACTGCGGGGACACTGCGGGACACTCCGAGGAGCGAACACGCCCGGGGGACAGTTGGGGACACACGGGAACGCGGCGCGGCCAGAGAGGAAAAGCAGGAAGTGGTGACGTCACCGCCCCTCTCGCCCGCCTGCGGTGCCAGGGCGGGGTCCCCAATGTCCCGCTGGTGGCAAGGTGACGCCAGGATGTTCCCAAATCCCGCCAGGCCACCTCGCAGGACACGGCCACTGCGGGCAGGGCCAGCAGCAGATGACCGTCCTCAGCCACACCAGGGACACTGCGGGGACACGGGGACACCACACAGGTGGCAGGTGGCACTGGGGACGCCACAGTGCCACCCATCCAGTGCCACCAGTTCAATGCCAGTGTCCCCGTGCCACTGCCACCAATCCTGTCCCAGTGTCGCCAGTTCCCAGTGCCACCAGTCCAGTGTCCCCAGGGCTGCCCCACTGTCACCACCCCAGTGTCCCCAGTTCAATTCCAGTGCCGCCAGTTCTGTCCCACTGTCACCACTCAAGTGCCAACAGCCCAATGCCACCAACCCAGTTCCAGCCCAGTGTCCCCAGTCCTGTCCCAGTGCCACCACCCCATTGTCCCCGTACCAACGCCACCAGCCCAGTACCACCAGTTTCAGCCCAGTGTCTCCAGTCTCATCCAAGTGCCCCCCATCCTATACCAGTGTCCCTGTCCTGGTGTCACCAGTTCCATCCCAGTGCCACCAGCCCAGTGTCACCAGTCCCTTCCTAATGTCCCCACCTCAGTGTTCCCTCCCAGTGTCCCCAGTCCTGTCCCAGTATCCCTGTCCCCGTGCCACCAGTTCCCTCCCACTGTCCCCAGTTCCAGCCCAGAGTTCGTGTCCCAGTGCCATCAGCCCAGTGCCACCAGGGATGCCCCAGCGTCACCAGCCCAGTGCCACCAATTCCACCCCAGTGCCACCAGTTCTATCCCACTGTCACTACCCCAGTATCCTCAGGGCTGGTGTCATCATTCCAGTGCCACCAACCCGGTGTCCCCAGTTCCAGTCCAGTGTCACCAACCCAGTGCCATCAGTTCTGTCCCACTGTCACCAGTGTTTTGGGGGTTTTGGGTGATCCCAGGTGGAGTTTGGGAGCTCCTGGGGGGTTTTGGAGGCAGCTGGAAGGGTTTTGGGGGGGGTCCCAGGTGAGGTTTGGAGGTTCCAGGGGAGCTTTTGGGGGTCCCAGGGAAGGTTTCCAGGGATTTGGGGCTTCCCAGTTGAGAATTCCCAAAGATTTGGGGTTCCCAGGTGAGAACACGAGCCAGAGGCTCAGAACGGCTGAGGGGGGAGGGCCTGGGGCCATTTTGGGGGGCTCCAATCAATGGGGGGGCAGGGAGTGCCATGGGGAGGGTCTGCTGAGTGTGAGGGGCTCTCATGGATTTGATGCCTCAGGGTTTGGCTTTTCTGTTTTTCAGATTCTGTGCTGCTTTACTCTGTGGGTCTGGGCTTCATATTAAGGGATGCTGAGCTCTGTTCATAGATCAGGGAGACAAAACAATTCCTGTTCTAGCTGGGAACCCAAGGACAAATAATCCAAACCTCAGGCCCAAGAGCATAAACAAAGGGCACTGAAGAGAAAAACAAGAAGGATGGGACTTCATCATCTAAAGACATAATTGGACAATTAACTCCAATATGCAAATGGAGCAGAACTTATAAAAGTGACAGACCTCGTGACCGGCCGTCCATTTTGTGGCCATTTTGGTTCATCTTGGGCGTAGCCCTGGCTGGGCTCTTGTTCTGCCCAAGGTGTATCCATCGAGGCCTTTTAACAAATGCCTGCTTTATTGTGTAACCGTGCCTGGCCTCTGTTCTAGGTCAGCCTTGTGAAGGCCTCAGTTTGTGGCGAGCACGAAAGGAGCCGAGGCACCTGGGCAGGGCTGGAGCAGAGGCAGAGGAAGGTGCAGCTGCTGCCCCCAGCCCGCGGCACTGGCGGGGCCCAGGTGCGGGGCAGAGGGTGCGGGAGGCCGGGAAGCTCGGGAGGAGCGAGAGAGGCGTGAGCGGCTGCAGGGGCGCTGTGTTTATCGGGTGAGCGCGGTGGGAAGGGGCGTTTTGTGCTCGGGAGCGCAGCGGGTGCGGGGCTTGCTGTGCCCCGGGCCGGGGAGGGCGGGCGCTGTGAGCAGCGGGGTTGGATTGCGGGGCTGGGCTTGGCCTGGGGCCGGCAGTGCTGGCGCAGGGATCGTTCCCGCACCGCCGCTCCGGAGCGCCGCGATCGGAATCTCGCTCTTTCTCTCTCTCGCTGGTTCTTTTAATTTCTGCTCAGAACTGTTAAAATTCCGTGTGTATATTCTGCTGCGAGTGCTGTAGTGGTAATATCCCGAGAGACAGTCCCCTGAGATTAGCACTGAGAAACTGGGGCACAGTGACCCACGCTGCAGCACTTGGTGGGGGCTGTGCCGCATGGGATGGACTCAGCTTGGAGAAGTTCCTGGAGAAGTCTCCGGTGGGAGAGAGCCCAGGGTGCAGCAGGGGAACGACTCCTGTCCCTGAGCAGAGGGAGAAGCCCCGGGGCATGAACTGAGCCCGGCCCCATTCCCTGTCTGCGGCACTGCCGGGGTAGGAGGTGCATCTGGAAGGAGGGAGGCGTGCGGGAAAGCTGGATTTAAGGGTCTTCACTTACTTCTCATTATCCTGCTCTGAGTTTTTGGGGTTTTCTGTCAGAAATCTCTCCCCTCCCCCACTCATCCACAGGGCTTTAGGGCGGTTTTCGCGATGCCCTGATGCTCCTAACTAGTATAGGAGAAGTGAGGCTCCAGGGCTTCCCGCTGAGCCGGAGCCACCGGAGCTGCAGTGCCGGGAAAGCCGTGGCGGGAGGTGCGGAGAAGTTTGTTTGTGTTTTCAGCTCAATCCCCCTCGGGCCCGGGTCCGTTCCAGGGCTGTTCCTCAGCTCCGGCTCTGCCCTCACGCAGCCCGGGGGGCCCTGAGAGCGTGGGGCGGGGCTGTGCCGTGTGCAGAGCCCGCCCCTGGCTGGGACTGGGCGATGGTGCCGTCAGTCGTGTTTGTGGCGCGTTGATTGGTGGGAGCGGGGCGTAGCAGGGCCCCGGTGGCGAACTGAGGGCGGCCGTGGCTGGGCAGCGGCGCCATTGTCGGAGCGTGTGTGCGGTCCCGTGAGCGGCGGCAGCGGCCGGAGCGCGGTGAGGCGGCGGCGGAGCTCGGAGGCGGCCGCAGCGCGGGTGGGAGCCGTGCTGGGTTGTGCGGGGGCCCGGGGCTGGCTGCGGGCCTCGGGGGCGGCAGGGGGCTCGGGCGGGTTCGTTGTGCCGTGTCCGGCCCGTGTTGCCGCTGGCGTGAGGGCGCTGCGGGAGCGGCTGCCCGCGGTCTCCTTGCGGCCGCTGCCTCGGCAGGAGCCGCTGCCGGAGCAGCGCTGGCTCGGGCCGGTTGCTGTGGCTGGGACAGAGGGGGCTGCCCCGTGCCCGGGGCTGTGCGGGGAAATTGCCGTGGCCGGAGGTTTCTGTGCGCAGAGGAGACAGAGGAGTCCTGTAAAAGTGACTTTATTGCTGAGCAGAGGGAGAGGCCGTGGGGCATTTGCCGTGTGGTCTCTGCCATTGTTGTAGTTCGCAGCCTCCTTTTTATCCTCATTTTCCCGACTTCGTCTCCCTCTCCCTTTGCCCACTGGCTGAGGTACTTGGAAGGTTCAGACCTCCCGATCCGGCAACTGCATGTCCTCGTTAATGAGCACCTCCACTTTTGTAGAACAGCCGATATTCACGGCTCTGTTAAGTCTTTGTTCTTCTGGAAGTTCAGGAATTCAGCGGGACTTTCTGTGAGCAGCAATCCATGTTAATTAGTAACATTTATTGAAGCTGGTGGTTTCGCCCGTTGCTTCCTTATCTACAAGTCCCTGGCCCCTCGCTCAGCTGCTGAATGAGCTGCACTCTCAAGGTGTGGAGCATGGTAAAAAGATGAGAGTTGCTGTAGCACATCAGAGGAGAAACAGCATTCGTTTAACCCATGGTCTGCCAGGGAGCCACAAAACCGTGTCCCATTCCCATTCTTTCCGCATTTGAATCCGTACATGCGCTGCTTTCTTATTTCCTTTGTTATCTGTTTCACCACTTTTCCTTTTTCATCTTTTTGCCAACAGCAGTTTGTGTCATTTAATTTTCCAGAAACTCCTCCTTTTTCTGCTAACAGATGATCTGATGCCATCTCATGGTGAAATGTTGTGTTCCTCATTTCAGTGGATTGGTCAGCAGGAAGGTCAGGAGCTGGAGCTGTCTAGTTGGTTATTATTGCGAGGGCAGCTTGTAATCTAAAGATGCCATTGAAATGAGAAATGGGTTCTGTGGCTCCTGATATGAATTGGTTCGGGTTCCCAGGGTGTTGTAGGATTTGTTCTGGTGGCCTTTTATGTTTTCCCCATTTTTGGCCGCTCTCCAGCCAGGGCTGCATCAATTAGCTGCTTCTCTCTATTTAAATCATCAACTAATTGTATTCCCAACTGATTTCCCTGAATTTTTGGTAGCAAAAAATCCCCAGTGCTCTCCTATGCCATATATAACACAGACAGTGACAGCACATGTTGGAGTGGGCAGAGGGATGATTCCTCCCCCCATTTATTTATAGTGAAGTTTTCCCAACATTGTCCATGTGCTGTTTCCCTTTGCAGCTTCACCCGTTTCTGTTGCAGGGTCAGATATCCTCCCCCTGGGCTCTGCCTTGAGCTGTGCAATTTCCATCAGTGCAAGCAGGCAGAGCTTGGGGTGAGGGGCAGAGGGAATCAGCCCAATTCCTGCCCCAGGCAAGAGACCCAGATGCATTGTCCACACTTTGCCCAGCAGTGTTCATTTGCATTTCTAAAGCTCCTCTGCAGGCTGACTAGAACCAAAGCTTCTCTTCCAGGGCAGTAATCTGGTGACTCCCCCGTTCCTTTCCCACCCCCCTTCCCTTGCTTTTTTTTGATGCCTTTTTTTTTTTCCTTTTTTAAGCAGTATTCTGTTAACTGTTGATGAGTTACAGCGTCACATTTAAATCTTTTCTAGTTTTTCAAAATGCATCCTAAGTGTGAACATCGAGAAACCCGACCAAAATTGTGCCATTGTTACGAACAAAATTCGGGTAATATTTTTTTTGTGAGAAAAAGTTACAAAAAGGCAGCCAGACCACGGTAGCTGCTGAAGTTCTTCGTGTTTTGTTATTGTAATCACGAGTCGTTGTGGCTAATCGCTCCTTTTGTATCAGCAGAGCCTCGCCCGAGGCTAAGTTGTACCTTTCCCAGAAGGGTGGGAACCTTCCGGAACATGAGGCGAAGACACCTGAGAAGGTGAAGGGGGGGCTATGCAAAGTGACTCCAAGACCACAATGCAGCATGGGTCCCCCGCTGTACGGAAAAACCCCAAAACAACGAGCCACCTAAGAATTGAGAGACTGGAGTGATGTCTGGACGTGAGGAGCCGAATGCTGGACCTGCAGAGACGCGGAACACCTTCGGACCCTCTCGCCCTGACCATGAGAGACGACCCCGGCGGTGAGACCAGGCCGACTGAGCCGGCAAAAGTACCACCTGACGGGGAATCACGCCCTAAAGGCTCCCACGAGGACTGGATTCCCCCAGCTCTGCCCCTTGTGGACAGAGCTGCGCATTTCCTCCTCCTCTGAGTTACCTTTGGAGACAACGGGACCTGCAGACCCGCCGAGCCACCCAATCCTGAGCTGATCACTTTCAATAAAGGCATTAAAAAGGAGAAGAAGTCTCCTGGCCCTGTTTATTTCACCATCACTAAGAGAAAAACACACACATACCCAAAAAGCCTCTACTTCTCCTAAGAAGAAAAATTTGTTCTGACACCCCTGACCCAAACCTTACGGACTAAAAGAAGGATTATTAAGAAAAAAACATTATAATGTTGTAATCTTGTCACCAAAACGGTGTGAAGAGCCAAAATTCTGCAACATTTTCAGTGTTAGAGAGTCAAGGCATTACTTGATTCTGCCCAGGATGTGCAACAGAAATAATTTCTTTCACAAATAGCCCAGCTGTGCAGAGAAAATTGTGCAATGATACGTGAGTTTTACTAGATTTTTCCTACACTTCATACCATCCAAAACCCATAGAAATCCACTGCTTTAATGTTCATTGCTTCTAAGTTGTGTAAGTTTTTAGTATTTGGTTTCCTGTTGGACCGGGATTTCTTCCCCTCTGATGTGTGAATTCGGTCTCCACACTCCTGGATTTCCTTCTCAGCTTTTTCCAGCCCAGGTGTCTCCAGCTCTGCCGGGGGCAGTGTCTGGGGTAGCTGTTGGTTGCTGTTTGCTGCTGGGCAATGTTGATGTTTTGTTGCTGGTCGTTATCTCTGTGGGTGTCTTTTGGGCTATTCCCAGTCTGTTCAGATGTTAAACTCATCTCCATTGAGCAGTATAACACCCCTTAAATAAAATCTTTAAAATTCCTTTCCCCAAGGCAAAGACAAACCAAGCCTGAGCAGAGAAATAAGGTTTAAAAGAACCGAAATCGGTACATTTTGCAGCAGTGCAGTGGCAGGCAGCCCAGAGTGTGGGTGTCAGTGAGCCCCAGAGTGGAATTGTGCCGTGGTGTTCCCCAGCAGCTGTGGCAGTGCAGGCCCAGCCAGCGCTGAAGCTGCAGCAGTGGCAGCAAGGCTTGGCCCCAGTGGCTGGAGATGGCAGAGGAGGGTGGCCAGGATTGCAGAGGATTCCAGCCGAGGATCTGTGGGCAGGCGCAGGGGCTTGGCCCGCTGTGGAGCCCTGGCTGCTGCTGCGTTGCCTTCAGGGCGGGCTCAGGGGCGGCCTCCCATCCTCCTGCTGCAGGCGGGAAGTGCAAATCTGCGGGGCTTCAGAGTCCTTGAGGCCAGGCTGAGGGGTCCCCCCATGTTGAGCTGTGCTGGAGGCTGTTTGTGGCCTCAGGGACACTTGGCATGGGCCCCTTGGCCACCAGTGGTGCTGCTTGGCACTCCTTAGGCAGGAGCCGATGTCCTGGCTGGGTGTTGGCAGCAGCAAAGTGCCAGGGCAGGCTGTGTGCCAGCCCAGCTTGCTGTGGGAGAATGTGCCTTGATATCTGCTCCAGTGGTTGCTGAAGCAGTGAGAATTGCTTTTGCCCCCCTGTTAGGTGCCATGGTGTCAGCAGAAGATATTGGAGCCTTCCTGCTCAGGGCATTTCAGTGCCAGGCCCTGACAAGCACCCACAGCTGGGCGGGTTGAGCTGAGCATGGGGCGGTGACCTGCGCTGTGTCTGATTCCCCTTCCTTCCCTGCCCTGGAACAGGGTGTTGCTTTTAGACACCACTTGTCCTGGTTGCTTCAGAGAGCTTTGGAGAGGCTCCAGATCTAATTTTCCCTTTTTCCCTGGGGCTGCCAGAACTTCATGGTTCACGTCAGCATAGTCCTGGCCAGACATTTGACACAGAGGCACAACAGAACTGGCCTCTGTATCCCTTTTTATAATATTAATTTGCATTCCCCGTTTAACGATCAAATCCCTTCCCAGTAAATCATGATAACAATTAGGAGCAAATAAAAATTCATGCATTTCAAACCCATCTCGTAGATCTACTAATAGTGGTTGAATAAAACCATACATGTTTCCCACTTAGCTCCTCAGTAATCAGACATATTTTTATCATTTTCCCCCTTGGGTCTAAGATTCAGAGTGGATTGAGAGGCCCCTGTGTCCATCAGGAAATGCCTCCTCTCAATGCAGACCCACCCTGAATGTTCTCAAGGGCTCCAGTGTGGAGGGTCCCTGGTGTGATGGGAGCTGTGACAGCCCTGCCAATCCATGTCCATCAAGGGGTGGGCTTGCTGGTCCTGAGGGTGCTGCTGTCTGTGCTTGCAGTGTCCTTGTGCCCTGCAGCTGGAGCCCTGGTTCCTTGCCAGGGGCTGTTTGGGTGGGCTCTCCCCTGCTGAGGAGGGCAATGCCTCTGCCAGGTGCTTGTGGCCGAGCCGTGCCCTGGGTGCTGGGGCCCCCTTGGGCCCTGGGGTTGATCCCTCAGGGGCTGTAGGAACTGTGCCCTGGCCTTTGCCTTCAGCTTGGCCTTTTGCTGCTCCCTTCTTGCATTCACCTGCTGTGCCTTTGTGCCCAAGTGCTGCAGGGCCTTCTTGTGCCCCTCCTGCAGCCCCCTCAGTGCCTGTGGGTGCTCATCCTCTGACAGCTGCTGAGCTTTCTGCAAAATCATTTGTATCTACAGTAACCCTAATAAAATCCTTAAAAGATAATCTCCATGCTAAAATATACATTCCACATTTCCCAGGTGTTCCTTGCTCCTCCTCCCTGTGCTCAGGGTGCCCTCCCCAGCCCGTATCCCAGAGCCGCTCCCTGTCCTGCCGCAGTGTCCAAAGGCGCCCCCGGTGGGCAGGGCCGGCAGCTCCGCGGGGCCGGGCAGCGGCCGGGGCGTCCCGCAGCCTCCTGGGGGCCGGGGGCCGCTGCCGGCCCTGCCCGGGGCTGGTGGGGTCAGGCAGCGCCCGGCGCTGAGCCCCGGCTGCCCCACAGCCCTGGCCCGGCCCCGCAGCTCCCCACAGGCCCCCAGCCCGTGCTCCCGGTGCCACAGCTCTGCGCCCGGTGCTGCCGCTGCCCCCCACAGAGAAACCCCCTGAAACCCTGACCTCCTTGTTTTCCTGTCCTGGACACCGGGGGTACAAATGATCTGAATCAGCTGAACAAGTTTTGAGGCTAAGGCCCTGCTGATAAACATCCCAATCCTCAGTATTTTTCTCTTCCTCCTCTTTTCCATCATCCTTTTCCTTCCCACATAGATTCCTCCTGCAGCTTCTTGCCTTAACCATATTGCTGCACACTCCCCTTCACGCAATCCCTTTGCAGCACACCAACACCATCCATGCCCTGTTGTCCAAATGCGAGGGGAATTTGGGGAGGTGGGAGTGGGGCGGCGCCAAGGCCGGGCCCCCCAGCGCTGTCCTGGCGGGAGCGGCTGCAGTGGGGACCGAGTGCGGGCGGGAGCGGCCGAGAGCCCAGCGCTGCCCCAGCCCGACCTGCCCCAGCTCCATCCCTGCCCCTGCCGTGGGATGCTGTGGGTTTGGGGGGAAGAGGGAGCCGGCAGTGGGTGCTGGGCCTGGGGCAGGAGGAGAAGGGAAGGAGAAGCAGAATTGAGGAACAAAAGGGTCAAACGATGCACATGGGAGGAGAAGGTGGGATTGTGCAGAAGGAGGAAGAGGAGTGGGAGAAAGAGCAAGGACACTGGATGTGGAGGAGGAGCAGAAACAGGAGGCACCACAAGGTTCCACTTCTCCCTGTATCTGCAGCTTCCCTGCCAGCCCCAGTAGCATTCCCCCCTACCATGCAGCAGGTGACCAGGGATTGGGATCCACGATTTTCCCGAGGGTGAATCTTGGTGTTTCTGAGCTTTATTGGGCTAATTGTTGGCGCTTTGTTTTTTTGTGGGGGCTGAATCTTTATATTTGGAAGGTGCTTTTGTTGAATTTTAATGTTTGGGAAGTTTTTGATCTGTGTGTTGATGTTTGGAGGACTTTTGTGCTGAATCTTGGTGTTTTGGAGGTTCTTAGACATACAAGATGCCCAATGACTTAATGAGATGAACTTGGGAAAGGAGGAGCTCCCAGTCCAAGACACTCTCATTTTGTTCTTTTCCCCAAACCAGGATTTTTCATTCCTAGGGCGTGTGTGAATGGAGCAGGAGGAAAAGCCCTGGAGATTCCGCACGAGGAGGGGCAGCAAACCCAGCCCAGGGAGCTGTGGGGAGGAAAGAGCCCCCCTGAGCCAGGAAGGCGGCCAGAGATCCAGCCAGAGCTCCGAGCTGGTGGAGAAGCCCCATGGCAGAGAGAAGCCCCACAAGTGCTTGGAATGTGGGAAGGGTTTTAGTCGGAGCTTAGACCTGATCCAGCACCAGGTGATCCACACTGGGGAGAGGCCCTACGAGTGTGAGGAATGTGGGAAGAGCTTCAGCTGGAGCTCCAGCCTGAGGCAGCACCAGGTGATTCACTCTGGGGAGAGGCGCTTTGAGTGTGAGGAGTGTGGGAAGAGCTTCAGCCACAACTCGGTCCTGATCCAACACCAGAGGATCCACACTGGGGAAAAGCCCTTTGAGTGCGGGGAATGTGGGAAGAGCTTCAGGCAGAGGGGGAGCCTGATGCAACACCACAGGATCCACACAGGAGGGAAGCCCTATGAGTGTGTGGAATGTGGGAAGAGCTTCAGCCAGAGCTCTGGCCTGAGGAGACATGAGAGGATCCACACTGGGGAAAAGCCCTATGAGTGTAGGGAGTGTGGGAAGAGCTTCAGCATGAAGTGCAAGCTGACAGAACACCAGAAGATCCACTCTGGGGAAAAGCCCTACAAGTGTGGGGAATGTGGGAGGAGCTTCAGAGAAAGCTGGGCCCTGATTCGGCACCAGGTGATCCACACGGGGGAACGGCCCTACACCTGCTTGGAATGTGGGAAGAGCTATGGGTGGCACACTGACCTGAGAAAACACCAGCGCATCCACAGTGGGGAGAAGCCCTACAAGTGTCCCCAGTGTGGGAAGAGTTTTCACAGGAGCTCCGATCTCCTCAAACATGAGCGGAGTCACAGGGAGGAGAGGCCCTTCCGCTGCCCCGACTGTGGGAAGGGATTCAAGCTAAACTCCGCCCTCACCCTGCACTGGCACATCCACACGGGGGAGAGGCCCTACGAGTGTGGGGAGTGTGGGATGAGCTTCTCATCGAGCTCAATCTTGACCAAACATCAACGGAGGCGCCACTAAGGGTAGCCCTGTGAGTGCCCCGAATGTGGGAAGAGCTTTGTGTGCTGCTCCAGCTCCATCCCCCATGAGAGGATCCGTGTTGGATGATCCCCAGTGACCCCTGTTGGGCAGAGCCCTGGTGATCTGTGGTCCTGGTGATCCAAGTTGGAAGGCATCTGGGTTGGGGGCTCCACATCTTCCTGGTTCCCTGAGGGTACCTAGATAAACCCAGCGGCGGGAGCATCCATCGGGACGCAGACCTATAACGGGAATTCCATGGGGAGAGCAGATTTGTCGACTTTCAACCCCATAAAATCTTTTGCATTCAATTCTATCTTCCTGTGACATCTAGGAGTATTGAATGGTCTTGGAGGTATATTCTGGGTTGACTATTTGGTGCTTGTATCCCCAGTCTGTTCTGTTTGTGCTGAATAGTAAGTTTTGCACCTTCAAGACTTGTCCTGAGAGT
The DNA here is from genome assembly GCF_028551555.1 of Melozone crissalis. Taxonomy (NCBI): domain Eukaryota; kingdom Metazoa; phylum Chordata; class Aves; order Passeriformes; family Passerellidae; genus Melozone; species Melozone crissalis. Next base: position 5,185,459 of record NW_026535844.1, read on the forward strand.
GAAGGGGGAGAGAAGAAGCACAGAGTTTGTTTTCAGAAACCGCACTCACTCCTCCACATTCGTGCTCCTGCACTGTGTTGTCTGTGGATGGACAGACAGTGGGACAGAGCTCTCCTTTGCTTTTAGTTAGTTTTAGCTAGCTGAACCAAACAAGTTCTTTGGACTGTGGAGTTTTTCCCCTTTCTTTGGACCTGTTTAAACCTGCTCTGGCCTGAACACCAGAAGAGCATGGGCAGCTCATGCCTGTGGCCCACCGGGCTGGGCCTGGCCTGTGACATTTCCAGCATCGGAGAGATTGATAAGAGACTGAGTGAGCTGAGCCTACAGACCATGGAGGGAATTTGTGAGTTTGTCTCTCTTTTAGAGTGGCAAGAGGTTTTATTGTTTCATATTATTTAGGTTTTATTGTTTAATAAACAGTTTTTTCCACTTTTCTCCAAGGAGGTATTTTATTTTTCCTGAACCAGCTGGGGGAAGGGCCAATTGAATCTGCTGTGTTAAAGGAACCCCTTTAGGGGTTCTCTCCCAAATTTGCCCTGAACCAGGACAAGGTCTTTTCCAACTTCAGGGATTCCACAGTTTTGATTTCTTATTGCCCAAGCGTGTCTTCTGTTGGCAAATGGTGAAAAACTGGGGAAAAGACCAAGATTTTGGAGACAGTGGGATAGAAACTCCACCAGAAAAGGTTCTTCCCTTCTACCCAAGCACATGGATCCTCAGCTGGTATGGACAAGGAAATCCTTTTCTTTTGGCCATGATTTTGTTTTAATTTCTCTTTATCCCCTTAAAATATCCCATATTGAGGTAAAAATAGACATTGAACTAAGACATGGGTGTGGTCATGGAAGGACACATGGACACCTGGAGAGTGACTTGGGGACACATGGATATTAACAGGGATGGGGCCATTTGTGGGGACATGGGGGGACACAGGCATGGATGGAGATGTGGGGGACAATGACAGGGATGGAAACATGGTGGGGAGACAGCCATGGGTGAGGACATGGTGGGACATGGGCAGTGACATGTGGGGCCATGGCCATGGCCGGTGCCATGGGGGGAACTTGCAGGGGATGTGGGGGATGCTGGGTTTGAGGGGGTTGAGGGTTCCTGGGAGGGACTTGGGTCTTGCTGAGGCCTTTGGGGACCCCAGGCTGAGCAGCTCCAGCTGTGCTGGGAGACCCTGGGGGAGGTTCTGGGGCAGCTGCTCAAGGACCCCCTGACCTGGAGCCCCAGCCAGGCATTGGGCTCCTGGAAGGGGATGAACGTCCTTGTCCCCAGGAGGGAAATCCCAGCACCCCCAGGGTGTCAGGGGCAGCTGAGGGGCCACAACAGGGAGGGGAAAGCCAGAGAGAGCTGTCACACTTCTAAGCTAAACCCCAAAAGTACCAAAACGGAGGGATTCCTCCCAGGAAAAAGCAGCCAGGAGCTGCCAGAATTGAGGGAAAGTAGAGATGTGACCTTCCAGACTGAGCAGGAGGGGCCTGCATCCCCCAAAACCAAACACAGGGGTGAGGGCTGGGGCTGGAGGCACAATGGAGAAGGGGTGGAAGAGCAGGGGAAAAGAGGATTCAGAGTGCGAGAGGATGGCACCCCCAAACTGAGTTGGGAGGGGTCTTTGGGTTGGAGGAATAATGAGTGAGGGAAGGGAACGGTGGGGATGGAACAGAAAAAGAGCGGTTCCATGGGGATCCCTTTGTGTCCCCATCATTCGATTCCTGGAGTGATTCCCTGGGGCTCGGGGGGGGAATGGATCCGCACTGGGTGGGTCCCCAAGCCCCCTGCCCATCCCTGGGGGGCTCATGGGGGGTCCCTCCACCCAAATGCTGGTGATGCTGCAGCCATGGGGGAGAGATGGGATCTGGAATGAGCAGGGAAGGAAGAGCAATAGGAAGAGGAAGGAGAGGAGGAGGAGGAGGATGGAGAAAAGGAGGCGCAGGAACAGGAGGAGGAAGAGGAGTCGTCACAGCAGAACCACGCTTTTCCCACCTGCCCGCTGAGTCTGCAGCTCCCCTGGCCCTGACAGCATCGATCCCCCAGATCCCACAGGTGAGTAGGGAGGGGGAACTTGCCCCAAGTCCACTGGGGGGGCCTCTGGGAGGATTTGTTTGCAGGGTAGGGGATGTTTGGATCTTGCAGGGCTCCAAGAGTGAGATGCAGATGCCCTTTTGGAGACATGTGGAGGGTTCCGGTGGCAAACTGTCTGTACTGGCTGGGGAGGTGGTACCAGTTCTGGGGGGACATTGGCATCAGAGTGGGGAGAGCAGCAAAGGCCAATCCCAGAGCTGAGGGATCCCAGCAGCCTGGAGGGGTGGGAGAAGCTGGAGATGAGCAGGGTCTGGGCCCATCCGACTGTGAACAGGGCAGTTACTTCTGGAGCTGTACTTGGGCAGCAGGACCAAGGGCTCACCCACTGTTTTTCCCCCAAGCCAGGATTTGTCAATCCCAAACTTTGTCTGGATGAAGCTGGAGGAGGCTGCAAGGAAAAGGAAAATGGCCTGGGACACAGAGGCAGGCGAGGAGGAAGTCACTGCCCCTTTGCCCCTCTCCTCTGCTCTGTGTCTCAGCCCAGCATTGCCCCTGGCTGCAGGACAATCCCACTGCTGATGTTATAAACAAAAATCCGCCTTTTTTTTTGGTGAGAAAAAGGTTACAAAAACTAGTCAGATCACTGTTGCTGCTGAAGAGCTACCTGTTTGTTATGATAATTACAAGTTGTTGTCGTTAATGGTTCTTTTTTGTATCAGTAAAGGCCCTGGCCAAGACTAAGTTAATGACTCTTCTCCTGAGACAGTGAAGGGCAGGGACCTCCCCAGACAGTGAGGAGAAAGGACTAAACGTGGGAGAGGGGACATGCTAAATAACTTCAGGACCAGCATGCCATGAGAAGCTACCACTCCAAACTTACTGAAAAGACCCCCAAAACAACGAGCCAATATAGAGTTGAGAAATTGGAGTGATGCCTGAACGTGAGGAGCCGAGTGCTGGACCTGCGGGGACGCTGGGGGCCTTTGTTGCCCCTCACCCTGGGTGTGGGGATCTTCTCGGACCGGGTCCTGAAGGGAGCGAAGCTGGGAAAGTCAACATCTGGGTCACGCCCAAAAAAAGCTCCAACGAGGACCAGACCCCCAGCTCTGTCCCTAGTGGACAAAGCTGCAAATATCCTCCTGCGAGTCACCTTTGGAGAGACAACGGAGACTGCAGACCCGTCGAGCTTCCCAATCCCGAGCTAATCACTTTTAATGCAGGCATTAAAAGGAGAAAAAGTCTCCTGCCCTGTTTATGTTAGCTGACACTGTCCTGCCAGGGATGAATTGGTGGGATCCCTTCCCGTTCCCTCTAGCACAGAGGCAAATCCCATCCTCTCCTTGTCCACAGCTCCTTCCTCTTCTCTTTCTGTCCTTCCTTCCTCATTCCTTCCTCTCCTTTTCTTTCCTTACCCCAGTGTCCTGGTTTAGGCCTGGCAAAGCCAGAGCCCCCATAAATATAGTTATGCAGTTCCAGCACGGGCTGCATTCTCTCCGTCTCCAAAAAAGGGGGGGGGGGGTGGATAAACAGTCGCTCGATGCTCCCTCCACCCTTCCACCAAATCCGGGCCTACCGTAGATGGGCCACATGGCTTTCCCCTCCCCTAGCCCAGCCAGCAACTGGGCCGGGGGAGGGAGGCCCAGCTCCTTCACGCCGGAAATCCCAAGAGACCTCTGAAGGGCAAGAGCTGTGCTTTTAACCCCTTGGGTTCGTAGTCTCAAGAGGCGGATCCAAACGCCTCAGTGGTCAAACCAGGTGCTCATCTTAAAATCTGACCATCCATTGGTAACCACAGCAAAACAACATATCCCAGATGTCCCATTTCCGGTCAAACCACGACATTCCACCCTTCGCCTCTTGAGACTACAAACACTAAAATTATTAAATAAATTACAAAACATTTCTACACAATAAACCAACTTAATACATGCTTTGTTCTTATTCCTCTTTGGTCCCATCTCACAGCTTCATCCCATCACTCTCTCAAAATTCGATTCCCAGTCAGGGGAAACCAAATAAATGTCCTGGTTTAGGCCTGGCAAAGCCAGAGCCCCCATAAATATACCTTTTACCTGATATCTGCTGTGAGATGTGGCCAGGAAAATAAGCAAAGCAGGCTCCAACTTAAACATAAAGAGAAGTTTATTAACTAAACTACATACACAATTACTAAACTACACACACAATGGAAAAAAAAACACACAAGGAGAATGAAAACTACACAGAAACACTTCCTTATCCTCCTCCCACCAAATTCCCAAGCACATTTACATTTCTAAAAGTTATCCAGACTCGGTCTGGCACCACCCTTTAGAAAAATCAAATCTTCAGCTCATAAGGGATAGACGGAGTCCTTCCTTGTGCCACGGACTTCTTGTCACAATCAGCAATCCGCCCGGAATCTTGCTATCTCGTGACATCTCCTTTCCATGCCAAGGTGCTCTCACCACCAGGCATGGGATGGGGCAGGGGCCTGCCTTCAGGGCCTTTTAAGAATGCCTCGTCTCGTTCCAAGCAGAGCACAGTCTCATCCCTGGGACCATTGTCCCCCCCATCTCTTCTATACCCCCTGGGGCCGAGGGGTCTCAAAACCAAACTCTCTTGACTCCGAGCCTCCGCTTCCCCCTGCAATACAGCCTCTGCATCACCAGGAAAGAGTCCATGGATATACAACAAAAAAGAGTCCAGCAAAAACTGCCACTCCATCTTCCTCCATTCCTTCAACATCTCTCTTCTCTCTTTGCCAGACCCCCATTACTGGCCTGGTTTCTTCCTTCATCTTCCACTCCTATCCCTTTACCAGGAAAGGCAATGTTCCGTGTAAGTTCTCACTATCCACAAGAGTTAAAAGCTCATCCAGACGGCAGGGCTACTAGCTGTCCCCCCCCCCCACTTCTCCTCCCAGCCGTGCTGCCAGCACATGATATCAAGGTTCAAGGTAACAGTTCCAGTTCCAGCACGGCTGCATTCTCTCCGTCTCCAGAAAAGGGGGGGGGGGGGGGATAAACAGGTCGCTCGATGCTCCCTCCACCCTTCCACCAAATCCGGGCCTACCGTAGATGGGCCACATGGCTTTCCCCTCCCCCAGCCCAGCCAGCAACTGGGCCGGGGGAGGGAGGCCCAGCTCCTTCACGCCGGAAATCCCAAGAGACCTCTGAAGGGCAAGAGCCGTGCTTTTAACCCCTTGGGTTCGTAGTCTCAAGAGGCGGATCCAAACGCCTCAGTGGTCAAACCAGGTGCTCATCTTAAAATCTGACCATCCATTGGTAACCACAGCAAAACAACATATCCCAGATGTCCCATTTCCGGTCAAACCACGACACCCAGGCACTGAGCTGCAGATGGAGACCAGGGAGGACAAATCCCTGTGGTATGCACATTTCTTTGAATAGAGACATAATTCTCTCTCACAGGATTTTTCCTGGGAAGCTGTGGAAAGGCTGAGAAAGCTCAGAAAGGAAGAAAACAATTCTTATCTCGCTGCACCTGTTGTTTGGCACATGTGGAATATGTTATTGAGATTGTTTACTGAGAGTGATTTGTTAATTGGACTGTGGTGATGGTTGTTAGGACTGATTGACCAATTAGGTCAAAGCTGGGTCGTGACTGTCTGGAAAGGGTCAGAGGTTTTTCTTTAGTATGTAATTTTGTATAGATTTAGGATAGCAATAGTGTAATGTAGTATAATATAGTATAGAATAAAGCATCTGTTCAGCCTTTAAAATCATGGAGTCAGAGCACATATTTCCTTGGATGGGTGAGACAAAGTAGAAATTTAACAGGATAGAAATGCATTTTTGGATTTAGGTGAAAAGTGCTGTTCTGAGCCTGTAACTTGTTTATCTGTGCTTAAGACTCCCTGTTCTCACAAGAGAGGAAAAAAATCAAAGAAAAAATCTTGTGCTCGCAGAATGGCCTTGACCAAGAGAAGGAATGCAAACTCCCAAGATAAGCGGAGGCCCCTTTGTCAGGGCCAAAAGCTGAGCCTGACCAGAGAGCTCTCTGTGCAAAAGGCAAGGACTGATAAAAACTAATTGCAGCTTGTAATGTGAAATCTGTAAAATGAATATGAATGAGACAATATGCATATGTATAAGCAAGGGGGAATTCTCAGGGGTGCGCGTCTCCTTTAGGGGGAACAACGATTCCCACATGCGTCCAGTGCTAAACATACCGGCTTTACAACTTTTTACAAAGTTGTGGAGTTTCTCTTTTTTTTCCACTAATCATTTTGGCGAGCCAGCCAAGCGATTGTCTGTCCTCACAGGGGCAGAAGGGAGGACGGACTCCTGGACGCTCCCTGGGATTTTCCTGGAGGAGCTCTGCTCCATCTTGGCTTGCCTCCTGCAGATACAGACAATGACCTGCTGATGTGCAGATACACGGTATGTCTGTCAAGGGGCCTGGGGGAGATAGGGCTGTTGATAAGTCACTCAGAGACATCTGAGTGCACAGCCTCGGCCCTGTGCTTGCAGGCAGCCATCGACCAAGAGCACGGTCAGCGGCAGAGGTTCCCGGTTGATAGCGCAACTGGGAACGGGTTCATTGTTCAATAGAGCGGCCGCTAGCGACTCTGGGGTGAGCCGAGTGAACCCGAACTTTGTGTGCTTGTGGTGTCCAGACATTGTATGGCTAATGCATTGTGTGTTTAATGTTAGCGTGTTTATAATCGTGTGAGTGCGTGGTGTATAAAACAGACCGAGCGAGTGAGTGAGTGTACCCACGGCGTGCGGGGGCAGTTCTACCCATGTCTGAAGCAGCCAGGTTAGGCCCAGAGCACCGGCTGGGGCAGGCTGTGAGGGCAGGGAACACCCCGTGGAATAGTGGAACAAGTGGAGAAACGTGGGTGAGGACATTTATTAATTTATTGTGTTTAAAGGTGGTGATGTGTGATTTGTGTAGATTGTGCACATTTTAACCGTGGCTAGATGAACTCAGGGGATTCTTCTGCCCCCGCAGTTTGGACTTGGTCCCTGGAATTTTACTGTGTGCTGTTATTTTGATTGTGTCCAGTGTATGAGGACCAGAAGAGGCTGATAAGCTGATGTAGGTAGATGAAGTGTTGTATGTTGGGTTGTGTCAAGGAAAGTGGGCACTCTTAAGAGATACCCCTTTCCCAAGTGAGTTTGTGTGGTTCCTCCCCCACATTGTGGTAATTTGATTCTCGGTATTGTAGGCTTGTGTTTGTGGAGATTTTAGGATTTTGTTTGCAACAAGTGTAGCATTTTACATGGAAAAACTGCAGTATGGTGATTTATGTTTAACTGTGATAAAACAAATTAAAGGAATTCCAGGAATTCCCTTCCAACAGCAACCTAAGCCCTGACTCTCGTGAATTTGAGATGCAGGGTGTGTGTGTGTCTGTGTCTGTGTTTGTGGGCATATCAGAGTTTTAGCTGTAACAGGCACAGCTTTTTGCAAGGCAGCAAAGTGAGTGTCAATAGAAACAATGCTTGAATTAGATTGTGCGGGAAGAGAACTGGGAAAGAATGAGATTTTGTAAAGCAGAGTTTAGGTGGAAGAGACCAAGACAGGCACTTTATAATTTATGTTATTCTAAGGAAACCAAGGCTACTCAGAGAGCTCTAAGGAATTTAGTAGCAACTGGTCACGAGAAGCAAAGAAGAACAAGGATGTTTGAATTATTAGAAAAGAGAATTTCATGTAATTTAAGAAACCCAGCAGAAATAATTAAAGCTGAGCGAGTTCAGCTTATTTTATACCCCAAGACTTTGAATTAAGGCAAAAGGCTGGGATGGGGTAGAAAGATGGGAGCTAAGAAAATGGAATTTTTAGTAGACACAGGGGCAGCAAACTCAGTGTTAAATAAAGCCTCAATGCCTGTAACAGATGTTATGGTAAGGGGGCAACTGGCCAATCTGAAAAATCATATTTTGCAAACCATCAAAATACTCATAGGTTTTTGTATATGCCCAACTCTCCAAAGGCCCTGTTGAGTAGGGACTTGTTGGAGGAGCTGGAAGCAAAGATCACATTTAAAGACGGGGATATATTTTAGAGGTAAAGGATCAAGAATATGGAGATATATTGAGCTTAATTTTAACAATTAGCGAAACTGAAATTGAAAATAAGGATGAAATTAACAAGAAAATAATGGATCCAGTGTGTGGTAGATAGGGACAGGCGATCGGAAGATCACGTGATATGACGGAAAGCGGCAGGACTCCTTTTCCCCTAATCCCTTAAGATAAGAGATCAGTTTAGGAATGTGACTAGGAATGTAGCCCCCCTAACGATAGTAATGCTAGTAACTGTCCACTCCTGGTAACATTCCACTCCTTACTAACCATAGATGGTAATGCAGACCCCCTCTGACGTAGAGAGACCCCTTAGACTATAAAACCCCACGAGATGAGATAATAAAGGCCTTTGACCATCCACCACATTGGTGTCTGCGTGCTTCTCTGGCCCGAGCGACCCCAGAGAGTTTGGGTTGCCGTGCTGTTCCTCGAAACCAGGTCGCCTTGCCTTATATCAGAAGGCAACAACTGGTGCCGACACCCAGGAAGTAGCTCGGGGAACGGGATTCGCCTGGACAGAGGACGGCGGCTGTAGCGGCGGGACTGTCTGCAGTGGGGAGGACGCTTCCGGACCAGCGTGGACCATGGAGGCCATAGCGAAGGTCGTAAGTCAGATGCATGCGCAATGGGGTATTGAGTGTAAGCTTAAAGATTTAAGTCTTGCATTGCTGAGACTCATTAAGCTTTGGGCTATAGAAAGCCCAGTGGACATCCTCCATTCCGGGGTTTGGGATAATTGTACAACAGCTTTGGCCGAGCACACTATGTCCTCGGGCTCAGGGAAAGCCCTAAAATCGTGGGGCAGAGTTATCCAGGCTCTGCAGAAAGCTCGACAAGAGCAAGAAACCTGGAAAGCTGTGTGAACTTGTTTATTAGCCACGCCGCAGTTGGGGGTGGGTGCGGTGACACAAACCGTGGAGGATTTTGACCTGGGCGAGCGTGCGGAGGCGCGAACGCCGGAACCCCCTCAGCGAGCGCACTTACCATCGGTGGGGGGGAACATGTGCGGGCGTTTTGGCAGGGACTCGCAGAGGAGGCGCGGAACGCGGCCGGATTGTCGGACCCCATAGGGATCGATAAAAACGCCCCTCGACCCTATGCGTTTGAAAATGGCACCGAGCCATGTGTTCAAGGCGGAAAGGAGGAGGTGGGGGGTGGAAATGCAGTCAGCCTGCTTCACAACACATGCGCGGGCGAGCAGGGAGAAGGGGCGGCCCCCGCGGAGGAGCGTAAGACCAATCAGAGCACTCTATTCAAATTAGGTCCTTATAGGGCAAGGACCTCCCCCAGCAGGAGGCGGGGGGACCCCAGGGGGAGGGAATGGCTCGACCCCCGCAGGAAGGGGCGGGGTCGGAGCCCGAGAAAAAGGCAGAGCAGCCCGGAAACGTCCGTCCAGTCGACTTCCGGCTCGGACTCTGATTCGAGCTCTGAGCTCGAGAGGGAATCGGAGGATTCTGATTGGGATTCTAGTTTTATCAGAGAGAGAGCAGCGGCATGTAAGGTCACTAGTCACAGCGCTCCCGGGTGGGTGAAGGGGTTATCAGAGAAAGATCGAACCCCGCTTACAGACTGGCTGAAAATAAAAATAGCCTGTGCGGAGTGGGCCCCATCTGCGACACTGGTGTTCCCGGTCCATGTGGGGGGAGCAGGCGGAAATCAAAGAACCTATTCCCCAGTAAATCCGAAAGATGTGCAGGCAATTATTAAAGCAATTTCAGACAAGGGAATTAATTCTGCCATGGTTTCCACACTCCTTGACAGCGTTTTTGGAGAGGACGACATGCTTCCCTTTGATATCAAGCAGACGTGCAGGATGATTTTCGATGGGGCAGGGATGATCGTTTTTAAACAAGAGTGGGAGGACAGCTGCATAAAGCAGCTAGCTTTGGTAACGGGAGCTGACCATCCACTGCACGGCTCCAGCATACAGAGGTTAATGGGAACAGACCCCACTATGATCAACCCCCAGACGCAGACAGAGAGGGGTGCATCGCTAACCTCATCATGAAAGGCAGGAAACTCGCCTTGAAACACCTAGGAACAGAGCCAACAAGCATCCACCTTCCTTTCCGCAAGCAACCGACCACGGAGTCAGTCACAATATCGGAGCACCTAGCCCTTGCTCTCACCGGCTTCGGAGGAGAAATCTCCTACTCCTCCAGACTACCCTGGACTCAGCTGCTGACCATTGTCGACATGGACATGCCGCCAAAGGTCAAGGACCGACCACAGCCAGGACTAACGGTCTTCAGAGACGCTTCCTCCACGACTTCAACCGCAACGGCAGTGTGGCAGGCAGGAGAACAATGGCATTGCGTCAAAGCATGTGACCCCACACTGTCAGTGCAACAACTGGAGGCAGCAGCAGTGGTCTTGGCGTGCAGACTCTTCCAAGATGAACACCTCAACATAGTAACGGACTCTATATTCGTGGCAAGGCTCTGCCTAGCCATGGCAGGACCAGGTGTGTCAACATCTGCAGCAGCCTTAATGCTGGAAGAAGCACTCTCCTCGCAACAGGGCGCCGTGTCAGTCATTCACATCAACAGCCACAACCCAGCCAAAGGTTACTTCCAGATCGGCAATGACAAAGCGGACGCCGCAGCAAAAGGCGTATGGACGTTGCAGGAAGCTCGTCAACTGCACGAGTCGCTCCACATAGGAGCCAAAGCACTGGCGAAGAGATGCGAAATCTCGACAGCGGACACGAAATATATGGTAGCCACCTGCCCTCATTGCCAGAAGTCACCCCTTTGGACCTGTGGGGTCAACCCGAGAGGTCTCAAGCCTTAAGAGATCTGGCAGTCGGACTTCACGTTGTGTCAACTGCTGAAGCCCCGAGCATGGCTTGCAGTGACAGTAGACACTTATAGCGGAACGATCGTAGCCACACAGCACCACAAAACAAACTCCAAGGCCACAATTCAGCACTGGCTGACAAACATGGCTTGGCTTGGTATCCCCAAGCAGACCAAAACTGACAACGGTTCCAAATTCACCTCCAAACCAGTGCAAGAATTCACCTCAAAATGGGGCATCACATTAGTGCAAGGTATCCCATATAACAGTACCGGGCAGGCCATAGTCGAGAGAGCAAATCAGACCCTGAAAACCAAGATAGAAGTGTTGGCGAAAGCAGAGGGCTTTGCCAATTCCATTCCCCCAGGAGATCAGTTGCGTATACTGGCAACCGCCTTGCTGGCACTGAATCAATTCCCTAGGGGAGATGAAACAAACAGTCCCGTCCAAAAACACTGGGTCACCCGAGTGCTAGAGGAGGGCCCACAGGTTGTAATTAGAAACGAGCTAGGCGAGTGGGAACGGGGCTGGAGGCTGATACTCACAGGGAGGGGGTACGCAGCAGCCAAAAAGGACAGCAAAATCAGGTGGTGTCCACTTAAGTCAATCAAGCCCGACCTTCAAAATGAGCAGAATGAGACTGATGAGAGTTGTGAGTTTCTGTTTACAGGACATGCTCGTGGGACGTCCTCGTGACATGTACATTCCCATTCCAGAGGAAAGTGACAGACCACCAAGCCGCCAGGCAGCGCCCGAGAGACCCACACGGGTGAGACCCAAGCATCAACGGTGTTTCTGTGTGATTTTGCTGTTGGGGCTTGTTGCCAGAGGGCAAGCCAGCCCAGACCACTACCCCCATCGGCCATTCAGGTGGGTCATGCGACACCTTAGTAGCGACAAGGTGCTCAAAGAAATCACCACACCGAACACCCCATCCTTCGAGCTCCGCATTACCGACCTGTTTCCAGGACTACCAAAGGTAGACCCCTATTCCCCACACGCCACACACATGTACCTATCCTATTGGTGCCCAGCTTCAAACCCAGGAAAAAGCTACTGCAATCACCCAGGGTGGGGATATTGTAGGCACTGGGGCTGCGAAACCATAGTTACAGATGCCAGACCGTCGGGGCCTGGGTGGGATCCACAAGAGCCCGACAAATTCTTACAGTTCACCTGGGCACCCACTGGCTGCAAAACACCCATCTTCCTCCAGGGAAGTTTCCATCGAAACCACCATAAAATCCCTAAAATTCAGAAATGCACTGGCTACAACATGACAGTTTTGCAGCCAGATAACCCTAGTTGGGCCATAGGCAGAACGTGGACAGTAGTCCTTCAAGGGTCGAAAGAGAGGGTGAATGTGCGAATTATCAGGCTCCAGCCGTCGGCATCCCGAGCGGTCGGACCCAACAAAGTGATTAAAAGTGCGCAGAAAGGGAGAAACGCGGCCTACCCCAAAGCCTTGCCCACAAAGGTCACCAATATCCCGACTGGCCATGCGGAAGCCTTTCAGATAGGCTGTTCAGCCGGGTCGGACTCAGACCCAATCCTTCGTATGTTAGAAGCTACCTTCCTATCCCTGAACGAATCCAACCCTAACCTAACCGAATCCTGCTGGCTTTGTTATGATGTTAAACCCCCCTTTTATGAAGGAGTCGCTTTAAACACTCCCTTCAGTTACTCCACAGCCGATGCCCCTCACCAGTACAGATGGGATACCCCCCGCAAAGGAATCACCCTGAGTCAAGCCACAGGCCAGGGCAGATGCTTTGGCAATGCAACCCTAGCTAGGTGGAAAGGCAATGTCTGCACCAAAGTTGTTAAGCCCGACAGGAAAAACAATAAGTGGGTAGTCCCATCCACATCTGGGATGTGGGTCTGCCAGCGATCTGGAGTGAGTCCCTGTGTGTTCCTCGCCAAATTCAATGACTCTAACGACTTGTGTGTCCAAGTTCTGATTGTTCCTAGGGTCTTGTACCATTCAGATGAAGAAGTGTACCACCTTTTCGAGGAACCCAGCCGGCTCCACAAAAGAGAAGTAATAACAGGTATAACTATCGCAATGCTGCTCGGCCTAGGAGCAGCAGGAACGGCAACGGGTGTCTCAGCCCTAGCGACCCAACACCAAGGACTGTCCCAGCTGCAAATGACCATCGATGAGGACCTGCAAAGGATCGAGAAATCCATTTCCTTTCTAGAGAAGTCAGTCTCCTCACTCTCAGAAGTAGTCTTGCAGAACAGGCGAGGACTGGACCTCCTGTTCATGCAGCAAGAAGGCCTGTGTGCTGCCTTGAAAGAGGAGTGATGCTTCTACGCGGACCACACGGGAGTCGTTAGAGACTCCATGGCGGAACTCCGAAACAGACTAGCTCAGAGACAGAAAGACAGGGAAGCCCAACAGGGTTGGTTCGAGTCCTGGTTCAATCAATCACCATGGCTAACCACCCTAATTTCTACCCTAATAGGTCCATTGGCAATGCTGCTTCTAGCAGTTACCTTCGGACCATGCCTGCTGAATAAGCTGGTCTCATTCGTTCAGACCCGCCTAGAACGGGCCAACATCCTGTTCATAGGCCGGCAACAAATGCTGTGAACTCAACCAGGGAACACTGCCAGTCACAAGATTTTCTTAACTTGCCTGGCAAAAACTTACTCAGGTTTACCAAACCCCTTTCCTTGTCGAACTACAACCTTATACCTCATTTCAGTGCCTATGTATATGACTACCTCATTCATTTGTAAAAAAGGTGGGGGGAGATGTGGTAGATAGGGACAGGCGATCGGAAGATCACGCGATGTGACGGAAAGCGGCAGGACTCCTTTTTCCCCTAATCCCTTAAGATAAGAGATCAGTCTAGGAATGTGACTAGGAATGTAGCCCCCCTAACGATAGTAATGCTAGTAACTGTCCACTCCTGGTAACTTTCCACTCCTCACTAACCATAGATGGTAATGCAGACCCCCTCTGACGTAGAGAGACCCCTTAGACTATAAAACCCCACAAGACGAGATAATAAAGGGCTTTGACTGTCCACCACATTGGTGTCCGCATGCTTCTCTGGCCCGAGCGACCCTGGAGAGTGTGGGTCGCCGTGCTGTTCCTCGAAACCAGGTCGCCTTGCCTTATATCAGAAGGCAACACCAGTGTTTCCTGGGGTATGGGCCTCTAACATAGTAGGGAGGGCAGAGAATGCACATTCTGTGCAAGTTAGGGAAAACAACAAGCTAGGGTCAGGCAGTACACCTTGTGGCAAACCCATACACCCTACTAACACGTTTGGCACCTGAGCTACCCTAGTTTACTGCTTTAGATCTGAAAGAGGCCTTCTTTTTCCTCCCTATCCATGAAGCCAACCAGAAAATTTTTGCATTCAAATGAGAAAATCCTAAAAGCAGGCACAAAACCCAGCTCACATAGATTGTGTTGCCTCAAGGCCTTCAAGGCTTCAAAATTCCCCTACTCTGTTTGGAGAACTGTTGCAGTGTGTTGCAATTTCCTGTTTTAAACTTCCCAGTCCCTTCCCCAGGTGTGGCAATACCTCTCTTCCCCTTCCCCCCTCGCCCCCTGCTGGGCTGTCAATCAGGCTTAACATTCCAGCAAGGCCATCGTGTGGTTGGTCAAGTTCAAAGGATGCAATCCAGGCCTGGGGTCATTGGCCTGTCTAGGTGTCCCTCGTCCCTTGAGACCCTCCTCTTCCTACTAGGTTGGTGCCTCACCTGTCCCTTCCCCTCCCCCTGTCCCTGGGCTTAAATTGACCAAGGACCATGTGCTCGTGATTCTGTTGGAGCTGTTACCTGAGATTCAGACCTCTGTGACCATGGAATAAACTCTGGATATTAACCCTCCAACAGAATCCGTCTCCTTTCTCTTCACCATCGCCTGAAGCCTTCCCACCTGAGGTAAACTGAGTTTCTACAGGCCTGGACTTGTTTCAGCTCCCAGCTGCAACCTCTAGCCAGCCAAAGGTGTCTCTGAGGTGAAATACCACAGTTGCTGCCTTTGGCCTAGCAGCAAGGGTCAGACAAGCCCAGGCACAATCTACCTGGTAATACTGGGATTCATATTCCAATATTTTGGCACCCATGGTGGGGCAAAGCGACTCTGCAGCCCCAAGAAGGAATCTCAGTACCTTGGAAAGACTTCGGCAGCCGTGCACCCAGCTGCAGAGCCTTGGTTGCAACACTCTCAGCAGAGACTTTGGGATTAAGCCCAGAAAAAGTTTTGTGGACGGCTCAGTGCCTCTGGAAAGTGAGCTCCTTTCTGGTGAGCGGATTTGCCAGAGGAAGAACAGGGTAGCCTCTCCTGCCTATAGAGGGGTCCTGTTCCAATGAAGAACACCCTGCCTGACCTGGCCAGCAACAGCTTCCATTTCATTAAGTATTCTCTGCTCCTTGGTGGAGCATAAGCTCAAAAACAGACTCTGCCGTGAGTTCTGTTCCTTTTTTGCCTTTGCTTTCAGGCTGCGCAGCCCCATAGACGTGATACCATTGCGTTTTAGGCTTTAGCTTTTGCGGCGTGTTTCGCTGTCTTTTGGAATTCGCGCCGGCAGAGGAGCGGGGGGGCACTCTCCCTGCCCTTCCCCTCGGCTCAGTAGCGCAGTGTGCTCAGCTCTCTCTGCGGGGGGGAGCTCTCTCGGTGCGGGGGACTCTGACATCTCTCTGTGCAGGGGAGGGGGGCTCTTTACACGTGGCCGGGGGGTCTCTCTCGGCGTGAGGCGGGGGGTGCTCTGTACATGCAGTGCGGGCCGGCCCTGGTTTCGGCTTGCCACGTGGTGTGGGCAGAGGCTGCTCTCTCAGCTCCGCGGGGGGGGCTGCATTCTCGGGCGGGAGAGGCTTTGTCTCCTCCTCGGCTCGGCAGGGCGTGTCCTGCTGCTGCTGCCCGGGAATTTTAAAAGAAGTAAATACAGCTGCATTTGAAAGCTTTTGTCTGGTCTGCTCGTTAACGCTTTCCTATCTGTGTGTTTTTTTTTTTTTTAATTATAAATCAGTAGCTGATTTTGGCTTAGTCTTTTGTCAGGCGGGATTTTGCACTTTGCCTTTTACACCTAACATGGGCTCGAATCTCAGCACAGTACAAAAAGGAGTGTATTATCATATTGTTAGTATTTTAGTCAGTGGTAATGTGAAGTCCTCTCTCTAAAGGTAAATTGAAACAGTTTATAAGATGGCTTTTTCTACACTTCCCACAAGTCTCCCCTAAAGAAATCCACAATATTCAATTTTGGGATAAAGTAGGAAATGAATTGATAACCTTAGGACAGTCTGGGAACACATCCTCAGCTAAATTTGTGTTCTGGAGTTTACAAATTCGAACAGCCTTGCTCAAACAAAAGGAATTGGAGAAAAAGCCAAATGTAAAGCCATCTACCTCTGCTCTCCCTGTCTCTCTCTCTCCTAGCTCTAAAACCCCTAAACCTTTTACCCCAAAACTTGGTATTTTAAAGAGAGCACTCTCATTGGGAAGTTGACTCCCTGAGTTTGTTAAAATGCCTGAGAAGCCCTGTCCACAAGGCCCTGGCCAGGCTGCATGGAACCTTTCCCAATCCCGTGCCCCCTCCTCTGAAACCCACAGCACGTGTCAGCTTTCCAGACAGCAGTGATGCCCAAAATGGCCCCCAGTCCCTAGGGGGTCCACAAGATGGAGGATGCCACATCATCCCAAACTTGGTCTTCTTCTTCCCAAGATCCTCTTAAGCATGCTAAAATTCCATCCCCATCCCCCTCGCCTCCTGTTCCTCATGATACCTTCCCCCCTCCCCCTCCCTTTCCTGCAGTACCCTCAGCTCCGCCCCTCTACTCCTCCCAGGGGGCGTTTGCTGACGTGATGTCGCAAGGTGTCCCCGCCCCCTGCCTGTCCCCTGACCCCGCCCTCTGTCCCCACAGTGTCCCCGTCCCTTGCCAGCCCCCTGTCTCCACCCCCTGTGCCCATTGCATCCCTGCCCCCTCCCCGGGTTCCCACGGTGGGGACACACCCACTGCCTGTCCCCAAACCTGTATCTGTGATCCCAATGCTTCCAATTCAAAGGATACAGAGCAGGGAACTTCCGACCCAACACAGGGTCCCACCTTGTCATTGGCTCCTGTTACGTTTCAGCCTGCAGCACAAGGGGGGGCAGCCCCAACTGCTAATTGGAACTCTTTTGGACAACAATTGATTAAAGAGATCTGTAAATCTCATAAAGAATATGGTCCACACAGTCCATATTTCCGTGGCCTTTTAAATTCTGAATTGAGTAGGACTGTAGTAGTCCCACATGATTTAAAACAGCTTTTTTCGTGTCTCATGACCTCCACGGAATTCAAATTATGAGAATTAGCATGGAAACAACTGCTAAAAGACACTCTTCCAGGCTTGCATGCTGATCCAAACACAATGAAGGACAATAATGGTGTGCCTATTACAACGGACCACCTCTCTGGCGAGGGCCAATGGTCTTTACCCTCAATCCAAGCTATGGCAATTCCTGTAGAAACACTCAAGAAAGTAAAAGAAGCAGCTGAAAAAGCATTCTTTTCCCTCCAACCTGAGGGGCCTTTTGAGCCCTATAGCAAAATTAAACAGCTACCATCAGAGCCCTTTTTGAAATTTGTAGAAAGGTTTACTAGAGCTATTGAAATACAAGTTAAAAAAGAGAATGCTAGGGAAGAGGTTTTAGAGGAAATGGCATTTACGAATGCAAATGAACAGTGTTGAGCAGCAATCCTGAGCCTTCCTATAGAACCCCCCCTACACTAAAAGATATGCTTCTCTTCCTGTAACAGGAAAGTGCCTCTGATGAGTGTAGCTGAAGACACCAGATCAAGACTGCTGCCAAGACTACTTCAGCGTGTTGCCATTGCCAGCCCTGTGGCCATTCCCTCAGCACAGCAGTACCCTGGGCAGCAGCGGAGACCAGCAATGGTTGAGCCCACAAAGCCATGCCTGCTTTGCAATAACCTTGGGCACTGGAGTAACCAGTGCCCCCTGAAAAGGCAATTCGATGAATTCAGACATGGCAGGGGAGAAGAACTACAAGCACTCCCTGAGGGTGAACAACAACAAAAAAACTGAAGAGGGAGCGCCGGCCTGCCAGGCATGCAGACACAAAAAGAGCAGGCCAAGGGAATAAGGGTCGCAAAACAAATCAAGTGCGCGGTAATATTTCTGTAAGTGAAGCAGGTGCTTGAAAGACTACGTCTGCTGGTCCACTGTTAAAAGTAAAACAAAATAACCTTTGTTATGATTTGGGTGATCCTATGTTAATCACGTCTTCTGTCAATGAGCCTTACAGGTTGCAGCTGACAGAGTCACTCCACCTGAAAGACACTGACTGGCATTTTGTCTCTGTCAGTCCAGAACAGAAGGGTACTTGGAATTTGTTGAAGAATTCGTTGTAAGTACATCGTCATTGGGGACACCAAACACACACCACAAGAGATCGAAATTGCTCCAGGAATGACAACATCAGATCCTGAGCAATTCGTTCTCGGGCTGCACTGTTTCCACCCACCCCTGTTTCTTCCCAAGGGACAAATTGTTGCACAAGCCATCCCTGTGCTGTCTTTACCTGAAAGTACTGAAAAACAAGGGCCCACAGTCGCCCGGGTCCAAGTTATTGGGAAAGACAAACCCAAATTATGGTGTAATGTCAGTGGGGGTGGGGAGTCAAAATGCATTGAGATGCTTGTAGACACTGGTGCAGACTGCACAGTGATTCCAGTACAAGACTGGCCAGCACACTGACCTTTGCAAAATGATGCCGGTCACATTCAAGGTGTAGGAGGCCTGCAATTGGCAAGACAATCCAAAAGCATCATTCAAATTGAGGGACCAAACGGACAATTGGCAAATATTCATCCATTTGTGTCCATTCGTCCATTAGATTATTCAGAACCTTTGTTAGGGAGAGATGTAATGGCCCAGTGGGGTGTCACAATTGATATTCCAGACTCTCCACAGCATTTTTGTACAGCAGTCATTGAACAACAGTGCCCCACCCAAAAACTGAAGTGGAAAACAGACAAACCAGTTCAGGTGAAACAGTGGCCGCTCAGTAAACAAAAAATAAAGGCGCTTGAGGAACTAGTGGAAGAGCAACTAAAAAAGGGTCACATTGTGGAGGCCATGTCCCCATGGAACTCCCCAGTGTTTGTCATCCAAAAAGCTGACAAAAAGAGATGGTGGCTCCTCCATGACCTTTGACAAATTAATAATGTAATTGAAGATATGAGTTCTCCCCAACCTGGTATGCCATCTCCAACAATGCTTCCCCAAGATTGGAAATCAGCTGTTATTGATATTAAAGATTTTTTTTTCCAAATCCCCTTGCACCCTGACAATGCACTGCGTTTTGCATTCTCGGTCCCTTCCATCAACATGGAAGCCCCTATGTAAAGGTACCGTTGGACAGTTCTTCCTCAGGACTTGAAGGTCTCACCAGCTATCTGCCAGTGGTATGTCTCTTCCCTGCTGTCCCCAGTGCGTGCAGCCACAGAGAAGGCCATCATCTATCATTATATGGATGATATCCTCGTGTGTGCCCCCAATGATGATTTACTCACACATGCGCTTGACCTAACGATCGATGCATTGATTGTTGCAGGGTTTGAGCTCCAAGAAAAGAAAATTCAAAAGATGCCACCTTGGAAGTATTTGGGCTTAGAAATTGGAAATAGGACCATTGTTCCTCAAAAACTAGAAATCAATCCAAGGATCAAGACCCTTGCGGATGTCCACAAGTTGTGTGGGTCTTTGAATTGGGTAAGGCCATGGCTCAGTCTGACTAACGAAGACCTTGCCCCTCTTCTTGATTTTTTGAAAGGGGGAGAGGACCCAGGTGCTCCTAGGTCTATTACCCCAGAGGCACGGAAAGGGGGTGCTCTAGAAAAGGTTCAGATTGCAATGTCCACAAGACAGGCAAACCGATGTCGGCCTGACCTGCCATTTAAATTTATCATCCTAGGTAAGTTGCCACACCTCGATGGAATTATTTTCCAGTGGGAGGAAAAACAAACACCTAAGGCAAAGGAAACACCTAAAAAGGGCCAGGACCAGAGGGACCCTCTCTTGATCATAGAATGGGTTTTCCTCAGTCACAAATGATCTAAGAGACTGACAAAGCCTCAGGAGCTGGTAGCAGAACTGATCCAGAAAGCAAGGACCCAGATCAGGGAGTTAGCAGGATCTGATTTTAAGTGCACTCACATTCCAGTTGAGTTAAAATCGGGTCAAAATACTATGAAAATACTGGAACAATTGTTTCAAGAAAATGTAGTGTTGCAGTTTGCTCTAGATTCCTACTCAGGACAAATTTCTGTAGCGTGGCCCACTCACAAATTGTTTGAACAAGATGTTCAATTCACTGTGAAATTGAGAAGTGCTCTAAGTAGAAGACCTTTAAAAAAGGCTCTGACTGTCTTTACAGATGCGTCCAGGAGGTCCCACAAGTCCGTTATGACTTGGAAGGATCCTCAAACCCAGCAGTGGGAGACGGACATTGCTGAGGTGGAAGGTTCACCTCAGGTTGCTGAATTGGCTGCGATTGTTAGGGTTTTTGAAAGGTTCTCAGAACCATTCAATCTGATTACAGATTCTGCATATGTGGCAGGAGTAGTATCCAGGGCAGATCAAGCAATACTGCAAGAGGTGTCTAACATCACACTTTTCGAATTGCTCTCAAAACTGGTAAAGTTAGTCACTCACCGAGAGCAACCATTTTATGTGATGCATGTCAGGTCACACACTGACTTGCCAGGGTTTATCGCTGAAGGCAACAGAAGGGCAGATGCTCTTGCTGCACCTGCAATGATGGCCACTCTCCCAAATGTTTTTGAACAGGCAAAAATCAGCCACCAGCTTTTCCACCAAAATGCACCTGGCCTGGTTTGTCAGTTTAACATCACTCGAGAACAGGCCAAAGCAATTGTGGCCACATGCCCAAATTGCCAACAACATGCAGTCCCTACAGTGAGTACGAGAGCAAACCCAAGGGGACTGAACAGTTGTGAACTGTGGCAAACAGATGTTACACACATACAGTCTTTTGGATGGCAGAAATATGTTCATGTTAGAGTAGATACCTTTTCTGGAGCAGTCTATGCTTCTGCCCACACAGGAGAATCATTTATCGATGCCATTAAGCACCTCTTACAGGCTTTTTCTGTCATGGGCATCCCCAAGGAGTTGAAAACTGATAATGGGCCTGTTTATAAATCCAAGGAATTGGGGAGCTTCCTGCAGCAATGGGGAGTAGAGCACAAAACTGGCATCCCCTACTCCCCTACAGGTCAAGCCATTGTAGAAAGAACTCACTGTGATACTAAAAGAGTCCTGGACCAGCAACAACAGGTTCTGAAGGTAGAACCTCCCCACATCCAGTTATCCAGGGCACTGTTCACAATCAATTTTCTGAATTGTTCCTTTGACAGCCTGAACCCGCCCATCCTACACCACTTTGGGGGGAGCAGTCATAGGTTGATGAAAGAAAAGCCTCCGGTTTTAGTAAAAGACCCCGAGACTTGGAAAATGGTGGGACCTTACAAATTGGTTACTTGGGGACGTGGATACGCTTGTGTGTCCACCCCCTCTGGTTTAAGGTGGGTTCCTTCCAAATGGGTAAAGCCTTATGTTCCCAAGGTCTCAGAGAAATCTACGGAAGTACCCCAGGTTGCTCATGCTGCCTGGAGAAGGAAACGCCGCACGCATTCTCTGGATGAAATTCCATTTAAGCCTCCTATCTGGAATAGTTTGTAATATATGTTTCTCTCAAGTTCCTTGTACCAGTTTAGATCCCACTGTTCGTGTGTATTCAGTCTCAAGACACCATAGTAAAGCCGCAAAACGGATAGCCTTCAAGAAATAATGAGTTAAAACATGGAATGTGAAACATTGGAAGAAAGCATAGCACTTAGGAAACATATAGAGCAATAAATCGGCTAAGGCATGGGACACAATGACAGGAAAGAGAGATAGGGATAGGGGAATTGATGGGCTAAGCATGTTCTGAGCCAACGATGTCAAACTGACCCTAAGAGCCTTGCCAAGCCATGGGACCAAGCCAAGTACACCGGGAATTGGCCATATTAGGATAGGAGTTCAAAAGTTTAAGGAGGAAGACTCATCAGGTGACCCCTGCCCACGATGAAGGCAACCGGAACGACCACCAAAATGATCCTCAAAAGAGATGCCTCCGCCCACGCTCCGCCTACACCATGCCTCTTATGAATATGCATGCAAAAACATGATTATGCATGTGATATGATGTAACTTTATATTCAAAACTGTATAAAAGGCTTACTTTTGTTACAAGATAGGGAGAAATCCCTTTTGTGATTTCTCCGACGCGTCGTAATAAAATACCTCCTGTCTATGCTGACTTAAATTGAGTCTCTTAGGCAGTTATTCTCGCCCTTTGGGGCAAAATTCGGCATCAATAGACCGAGCCTGCTTCTCGTCCTACTCGTGATCATCCCACCTGCGATCTCCTGCATAGTCCCTCAGCCCAAAGCACGTATGGACTACCTTGGCAAAAGCTCTCGGACATCAACAGAGAAACTGACAATGGGCTGAATGGACTGTTCAAAGGCTGGGGACTCTTGGGCTGGTTGGGATCTATGCTGAAAACTGTGTTTTAGTGCTGTTTATTTTAGTTATTGTTATTGTAGTTGTTAGCATTGTTTTTGGACTAATCAAACGCATGGTTTTCAAGTTAGTTTCAAGCCCATCTCCCCCTCCTGTAGAGGAGGAACCAATTTCATCACAAACCCAGTCCCTTTCTTTTTAAACAACACTAGGGGGAGATGTGGCACTGTGTTACAATTTCCTGTTTTACCTATCCTAGTCCTTCAGGTGTGCCATCTTCCCCCGCCCCCCTTTTCCCCTGCTGGGCTGTCAGTCAGTCTTGGCATTCCAGCAGAGCCATCGTGTGGTTGGTCAGCTTCAAAAGATGCCCCTATGCGCACAGGTCATTGGCCTGTCTGGGTGTCATCCTCCCCCGAGACCCTGCCCCTCCCACCTGGTTGGTGTTCCTCTATCCCTTCCCTCCCCCTCCCCCTGGAGCCTAAAAGGTCAATCAGGCCATGCGGTCGGGATTCTGTTGGAGCTGTTACCTGTGATTCAGACCTCTGTGACCATGGAATAAAACTCTGGATATTAACCCTCCGGCAGAATCCATCTCCTTTCCTCCTCACCATCGCCTGAAGCCTTCCCACGTGAGATAAAGTGGGTTTCTACAAGTCTGGACTTGTTCACTGCCCGCTGCAGCATCCAGCCAGCTAAAGATGTCTCTGGGGTGAAACACCACAGTTGCCGCCTTTGGCTTGGCAGCAGGGGTCAGACGGGCCCAGGCACAATCTACCTGGTGATATTGGGATTCATATTCCAATAGAGGGCAGAGGTAAAAATGTGATGAATCGAAAATGGGAGGAGATGGCATTGACACATGACATATAAGGGGGGAATCTTCACTTAGCAAGCTTGTACGTGAGGTGGCAAGGGTCCAAGAGCCCTGCACTCTATACCCCGTGGTTATCTTTTGCTTTTGCACTATTATTTGAAATGAATTATCTGTTATTTTTAATCAAATTATATTGTCAATATATATTTTCTAAACTATTCAATTAAAATTGCTGCTATCTCAAATATTGTTTGGGTTTTTTTATGATGGGATAATTGGGCAAACATAACAACAAGAAACACAAGGGCAAAACCAATGGCCGGAATATATCAGACAAGAAAGGACAGTTTAGAATTTTGCCAACAGCAGCTTTGCTGTGACAGGCCAGGAGTGCAGTGCACACAAGCTCCAGGCAAACAGTTCAAGGCAAAGCTGAGAACAGCAAATCAAATCCAAACCAGTCAGAGAGTACCACAACAGCAGGAGAGAGAACAAGAACAGAGTAGAAGTGCAGTGATGCTGGCAGGCCGTTCACTGCAGAGGCTCTTTCTTCTCCAGCTCATAAAAACAACACAGAAACAAAGCCCTGAGCATGGAGCCACTCCTGTTCTCACGCCCTGTTTGGAAGGACCATCGTGCCCCAGCCATGGAGTGACAAGCGGGACCCCTCACCTCCCGACTGACAGCTGCCATCTCTCCTTCAGCCATGCGTGTCTGTCTGACAACGTCCTGCAAAGTTCCTGCATCCATGTATTCCATCACCAGCCAGAGATCTCCATCAACAAGGAAGCTGGAAGAGGAAAGCAATGGCATGGAGATGAAAGTGCAGAGCTCAATTCCCCCATGGAAAAACCTGGAGTGGAGCTTTGTTTCCAGGTCATTTGTCAATGAGGACAGAATCAGATGGAGAGATATTCCTGCCAGGCTGCACAGCCCTTGGAATCTGCACAGTCTAAAGGAGAAGGTGACACCTGTGAGAAAGGAGAGGCCTGAGATGGCAAGCAGGTGAAAAATGCAGTTTAGCAACAGCCCAGATCAATGTGGAACCACAACCCTTGGCCCCAGCTGGTTCAGCTTCTGAACTCATCAGTTCCACCATTCCCTGCAGAACAAGGCAACACAACTGCCAGGGTTATCCAGGGGAGGAGGCTGTGCAGCACTTGGGACAAAAGCAGTCAGAAAACCTTTCAGAAAGTCCCTTCAGAAACAGGCAAGGCCAGTGAAAAATGGGCAAATGAGGCATTTCTGGAAACAATAACCTGATCTTCCTGGCATTTGTAGCAATGGAAAAGGGCTGGGAAGAAGAAGCCAAGGGAAATAATTTCTGCTGTGGTTTATCAGCACTTCTTGGGAGACACAGCAAACGGGGAGGAACTTGAAGGAAAAACCAAAGCAAAGCAACGAAAGCACATGGAGAGAGTGAACTGCCAGGCTGTTTGGGAAGATGTGGCTGGGTCAGGCATTTTCCAAACAGGCTACAGACTCCGGATGCCAGGAAAGGTTAACGCAGGGCCCGGGCACGGGATAAGAGCTGAAGCACTCACCTGTCCAAAGAGTTGACAATGTTGGGGTTCTTCTTGTCCTTCAGGAGCAGGATCTCATTCACAGCTTGTTCCCTGTTCTGCCCTCTGAGACTCATTTTCTTGATGGCCACCTGAAGGGACATTGCAGCCTTTAACTGCAGGAGTCTGTGGCAGGAGGCCACAGCAAACACGGAGCGAGTCTTTTTGGAGCGACGGAGCCGGGCTGGGCCCAACTGCCTTGGGATGGGACACCAGAGCTCAGCAAGGGCCATTCCCACAGCCCATTGCTCTGCCAGCTGGGGGGTGCTTACAGGACACATGGCCAGAGACATTTGGCCTTGCAAGCTCTGCAGAAATGGTCCCTCAGCTGTCAGCCTCAAAGCTCTAACTACATTCTCTGCACCTACAGTCTTCTCTAATGGCCTCAACACTCTCATTATTATTATTATTCAAACACATTTTGCAAGCAGGAGGTAATTCTGGTTCTGTGAAAAAAGAGCAAAACAGCCAGGAACTCTTTAGCAATTCTATGGGATTTGGTCATGATTTCAGATCCAACTGCTCTGTTTGGGATTGCACAACAAAGCAAACACACACACCCATTGCTCAGGTGATCCCTGTCACAGGCTGTCACTGACACCAGACCCAAACACAACTGCAGGGTTTAGGAGAGAGCTTTGCTCTGGACACCCATCTTCTCATTTCTCTCCCTCTCCCTCTGTGAACAGCTGAAGTTGGACTAATACCCCAAACTGAGCCCAAGCAGGATCTCTCCCTAATTAGGGCTTGAGGTTCCCTTTGAAGATGAAAGGCAGGATGGAAAAACAGCTAAATAATGTTCCTCTCTGAGGCTGGGATGAAGATTAATGGGGCCTCAGTCTCCAGCAGCTGATGCATTCACACTTTTAGATATAAAGACCAAGCCAGGGTGTCCTGCTTTGACAGACACCGCTGCCCTCCTTGCATTCCTTGGGCACTTGAGAAGGACCAAGTCTGTCCCAGCTGTGCTCTGCAGGCTGACACTGCTCTGCCTTCAGAGGAGCAGCCTGGGCAGGAAAGCTCTGCTGGCCCCCAGAGCTGCAGCCACAGCTCCCAGCAGAGGGGAAAGCCCTGCAGAGCTGCCGGCCGTGCTGGGCGTGTTGGCACTGACCTCTCCTCCAGTGGCCCTGTCGAGTCCTTTAGAAACAGCTCCGAAAGCCCTGGAGACAAAAGAGCAGAGAAGAAAGAAGCAGCGCTTTAGGCCCTGGCAGTGAAAGCCAGCCCAGACAGGAGATCTCTGCTGCCTGCAGCGTTCACAAACACCTGGGTGCATCCACCCTTCCATCACCAGCACAGAAGCCACCAGCCCTCTGCCATGCAAGGTGTGCAAGAGGAAACTGAGACACAACACGAAGGAACTGGGCTGGAGCAAATCCCAAATGTCCATGCTGAATTGCTTTAGTTCCAAAGCTAGGAGGAGAAATGGGTGTCTAAAGAACTGGAAAAGAATGCATTTCATCCTTTTCCATTTCCAGGCTAAGTCCTGCCTGTTCTACAAGGGCCCTGCCATCAGACAGGTGATGCATTTCCCCCCAGAGTGCATCAGCTCTGTGTCTGTTACTGAATGTATGGGGTCTGCTACCTGTGCTAGAGTACAGCACTTATTGGTTCATCTCTGGTTTCTGTTTCTAAACCATTAGGTTGATAATCCTGACTGGTGGATATTATTTGAAGGAAAATATTTGAAAGAAATCTTCTTGAGAACTGTTTTCTGACAGTCACCAGATGGTGAGTTGCTCTTTTAGGCAATCAAGTTCCAGGGACAGAAGATCTTCCAGGTCCTGCTCCTTGCTGCAGGCAGGACACTGCCAGCCTCAGGGGCCTTTGACGGCACCTTCTGACCACAGTTATCAATTCTGATCAGGACTGAGAGACAGCAGGATGGTAGCCCAGTGCCTGAAGGTGCTTTGGGCTCTCCTGACACTCACTTGATCCTGCACCAGCGCAACACCCAGCCCTGCTTGTGCAGAAGCAGCTGCCCTGCACTTACCCTTGGCCAATCTGCTCCACTTCCAGGTATTTCTGGGCAGACTCCGCCTCGCTCATGGTGTTCCCTGAAAGAAAAAACGTGGAAGATGCTCCCTCCCAGAGTGAGAGCCCACCTTGCAGCAGAGCAAGAACCAGCCCCGCTCCCTGGGGCCGTGAGCCCCTTGGTGTCAGCTGGGGAAGGACAATAAATGGCTCTGTGACATTCAGCTGCAGAGCAACCATGGGTGCAGCTGATGCCCAGACACACACACAGCACCTGCTCGGGCACCCAGGAACAGAGCAGACGTACTCAGCTGCATCAGGCACCACTCCCCTCTCCCCTCTGGCTGCAGGGCTGTGCTGCTGTCAGAATGTTCAGCCCAGGATCCCACAGCGGAGGGAGCTTCATTGTCCTCTTCCCAAGCAGAGGGAGGTTCTCCATCCTCTTCCCAAAATGCTGCAGCTTCTCCATCCTCCTCCCAAAATGCTGCAGGTTTGCGATCATCTTTCCAAGCCAGGGGATGTTCACTGACCACTTCCCATGCTGGGAGATGTTCACTCTCCTCTTCCCAAGACACAGGATGTCCTCCATCCTCACCCCACTCCAGGAGATGTCCTCCATCCTCATCCCACTCCATGGGAGCTTGGCCATTCTGGTCCCACACCAGGGCACATCCACCACCCTCGTCCCACGCCGGGAGATGTCCCCTGTCCTTGTCCCACCCCGCGGGAGCCTCGCCGTTGCATTCCCACACCACAGGATGTTCGCCCTCGTCTCCCAGAGCAGCGGGAAGTTCACTGTCATCTCCCGGCACTGAGGGAAGTTCACCATCGTCCCCCAGAGCAGCGGGAAGCTCACTGCTGTCTTCCTCCTCTTTGGAAGCAGAAGGAGCCCCAGGAGGTGCTGGTGCTGCTTTTGTGCCCTGAGGACAGACGGCAGCGTGAGGGACGGGAAGTTCTATCTCAGTTATCACCTTATTTATCCTCAGCTGCACATCCAGCTGCACTAAGCAGAAATTGGGTTCAGAGCTGTTCCAACTAAAAATGGGCTAAAGTCGACATTGCCACTTATTGTTGGGAATTCGATATTCCACCATGGCTAAAGCCAGCAAGCAATCCTCTGCCTCCAAAGCCAGACCTGCAGCTCTTCTAAAGCTCTTCAGCAGAAAAGGAGAAAACTGCCGGGGATCCCTTTGCTGCTGCTGCTGCTGCAGGCACTGACAGGAACTTTCCTTCAGCTTCCCAGGCTGGCACTCAGCTGCCACATGCCGAGCTCACAACTTGCTGCACAATTCCAAACACCAAAGGTTCCTTTCCCACTCACCGAAGGAGGAGCTGCTTGGAATCCAGACATGAGGTGCCCTGCAATGGGAGAGGGAACATGAACCAGATGCTGTTAGGAGAAAAACTGCCTGTGGTGGGAAATGCCACAGAGCAAGGCAACCCTGAGAGAGCATTTTGCTTTCACAGCATCCCTCCAGGAGCCACAGTCCCTTCCCACAGCAAGCAAGAGAACAGCACAAAATACTGGGCTGGGTCAGTTCTTGGCTGGAGCAGCAAAGGGAGGGAGTTCCAGGCTCTGCTGGCACAGACTCCCTGCTTGAGGGAACAGAACCCCCCAGGGCCCATTGCAGATGCTGTGCACGCCCCACTGGCTGCAGACACCCCCTTTTTCAGCTGCAGCTGCTAGCAGGAGCTCTCCCAAAGCAATGGTGTCTTCATGGCAATTTGGTTCCAAAGTCAGCTCAGCTCCAGAGGAAGAACAGAAAGCACACAGCAAGCCCAAAGCCACAGATGCTGCAGTGAGGGAAAACCTCGACTTACGTGCCAAGTGGGTTAAAAAATACCCCGAATAAGCCACAGAGTACAGAGTGCAAACTGCAGCAGCCACGTGCTGGAGCATTTTGGCTGCGCTGCACACCTCTTCAGCCTGTAGCCCTGCAAGCACAGAAGGACACCTGTCAGGGCTGGGCTGGCTGCTGAGAATGCTTCAGGCAGGAGGATCCTCTGGCAACGAGCCCAGAGCCACTCTGGGCACTGAGGCCTCCGTGTCCCACAGCAACGGGAACACCACGGGGACGTGGTGCTGTTCCTGTGACATCCCAGCAGCAGCTCACGCAGAAACCGCCTGGAAGGTTCTCCTGTGTCATAAAGGAGCACAAAGAACCCTCCCAGGGCACAGCCCATGGCCCAAAGGGTGCAAGAGGAACTCGGAAAATGCAGCAAACAAGGACACCCCATAGCCCAGTCTGAACACTGAGAAGGAACAAGGACGGCACCGAACCAAAGGAAACGTGACCTTTAGTCACTGATGCTTCTGACTAAAAGCAGCAAGCCTTGTTCCATCTGGGATCTTTGTTCTAGTTCTAAAAACAAGCAACGTTCTCCACTCTAAATATACAGAAGGCAGGAACTGGGGAGGAGGTGGGATTAGGAAGGAGGAGGAGGAGGAGGAGGGAGAAAGGAAAAGGAGGAGCAGGAAGAGGAGGAGCAGGAGCAGGAGCAGGAGCAGGAGGAACAGGAGGTTCCAGTGCCCCCTGTGGCCGCAGTCGCGGGACCATCGCCCCCAGCTCGTCCTGCAGGTGAGCGGGGAGGGGGAGCTCGTCCCAAATCCATCCGGGGGTCCCTGAGAGGGTTTTTTATTGGGGTGTGTTTGGAGCTCACAGATTGTGAAATTGACCCCAAATATCATCTGGTGTCCCTGGGAGGTTTTTTTCTCTGTGTGTGTAGGTTTGGATCTTGCAGGACCCCAAAGCTGAGCCTCTTGGAGGATCTTTGGGGGCCCACAAGGTCATTGCCCCGTATGGGCGGGGGAGGACATTGGTCCTGGGGACCCCCGGGAGAGCAGAGGAGGGGAACCCCTGGAACCCCCAGAGTGGGGAGAGCAGAGAGGGGCAATCCCAGAGCAGGGGGACCCCGGCAGACTGGAAAGGGGGGGAGCCTGGAGAGGAGGGATCCCTGGGATCCCTGGGATCTCAAAGAAGAACATCAGGGTAGAAGGGACCCCATGGACCCCGAAAAGCCCCTGGATCATCCCTAAGCAGGACACCAGAGAATGGAGAACCCCTGGAACCATTGGACCCCTGTGATCCTGAACCCCAAAAGTGGAGAGATCAGCAATAGGGAGCTCCTGGGAGAGTTTTTTCGGGCTAAATATTGATGTGTGGAGATTTTCATGGACACAAGACTCCTGCTGAGGTCCAGAGATGGACCTGGCCAGGAGGAGCCTCTACTCCAAGGCACTCCAACCTTGGTTACCCCCAAACCAGGGTTTGTCATTCCCAAGCTGTGGCCAGATGGAGGAGGAGGAAAAGCCCCAGAGATCCCTCACAAGGAGGGGCTGCAAACCCAGCCCAGGGAGGTGTGGGGAGTAAAGAGCTGCCCTGAGCCAGGAAGGCGGCTGGAGATGCAGCCAGAGCTCAGAGCTGGTGGAGAAGCTTCATGGCAGGGAGAAGGCCCACAAGTGCTTGGAATGCGGGAAGGGTTTCAGCTCCAGCTCCACCCTGATGGAACACCTGAACATCCACACTGGGGAGAGGCCCTGGGAGTGTGGGGAATGTGGGAAGAGCTTCAGTGGGACCTCCGACCTCAGCAAGCATCACAAGATCCACACTGGGGAATGGCCCTAGGAGTGCTTGGGATGTCAGAAGAGCTTCAGGTGGGATTCAGAGATCGTCACTCACCAGCACTTCCACACCAGGGAGAGGCCCTGTGAGTGTCCCGAGTGTGGGAAGAGCTTTGTGCGCTGCTCCAGCTCCATCCCCCATGGGAGGATCCGCGCTGGATGATCCCCAGTGACCCCCGTTGGGCAGAGCCCTGGTGACCCCTGTTCTGAGTGATCTGTGCTGGGCAGGGGGAAGGTGTTGGAGAGATTTCTTTCCCTTCTCCTTGTGCTGCTATGATTTGGTTGGTAATAAATTCCCTCCATGTTCCCAGGCCGGATCTGCTGTGCCCGTGCGGGATTTGCTTCGGAATCTCTCCCGGTCCTTGTCCCCACGCAGGAACCCTCGGTTCCATTTTCTGTCCCTGTGCGGCTGCGGGGGCAGGGACAGAGCGGCTCTGGGGGTGCCTGGCATCGGGCCAGCGTCACCCCTCGCCACGGGCAGCCCTGAGATGCCGCGCACCTGGGCCGGCATTGCTGGGCTCACCTGAGCTCCCACCTGCCCAGCGCCCCAAGGTTCCCCCTGCCCAAAAAACCCCCAGCCCGGGGCTGCAGCGTCCCGGAAAGGCCTCAGCCAATGGCAGCGCAGGAAGGAGGAGGCTTAGCCAATGAGAGGTCGGGGCGTTGGATTGCCTCATCGGTTGCCGGGCAGAGCCCGTGGCCGATCGCTGCCCAGAAGCGGCGGCAGCCAATGAGAGCGCGCGGCGCTGCCGAGCCCGCCCTGCTCCGGACTGGCGCTCCCAGCGCAGCGCGGCTGCTTTGGGGTTGCTGCTCCCTGCCCGGCCCCGGCCATGGGGCGAGGGGCGGCAGCTGGGGCCCTGCTGGTGGCACTGGTGGTGCTGGGAGCCCCCCCGGCTGCGGGCGCGGAGCTCTCGGGTGAGCGGGGGGCGGGAGGCGCTGGGACAGTGGGGGAGAAGGGGGAAAAGGGGGCGAAGGGGGGAGCCCAGAATGGAGGGGGAGGAGGAGGGGACCCCCCAAAGGGAGAGCGGGAGGGGAGGGGTGGGAGAGGGTGGGGAAGCGGGCAAAAGCGGAGGGGGGGACCTCAAAACTGATCGCAATGGGGCCTGGGGATTGGGGAATTTGTGGGAAAATGGGGAAATGGCACCCCAAAGTGATTTGGGGAGCGGCCGGAGGTGGGAGGGGAGAGGATGTGGAAGGGGAAATGGGGGAAGGGCTGCAAAGAGGAAGGGGCAGCGCGGGCAGGAGGGTCCCATGGCGGCCGAGGGGCACTGGGGGTGCGGAGTGGGGATCCGGAGTGGGCCCAGAGCTCTGGGGGTGCTGGGGGAGGGTGTTGGAGAGGCACTCCCCGATCTATGTTCTGCACACACAGGGGTGTTCCAAAGGATGACAAAGTCCGAGTGTTACTTCATTAACGGCACGGAGAATGTGAGGTACGTCCAGAGATCCATCTACAACCGGGATCAGTTCATAATGTTCGACAGAGACGTGGGGCACTTTGTGGTGTTCACCCGCTATGGGGAGAAGTTGGCCAAGCGCTGGAACAGCAACGCGGTATTCATGGAGGACAGACGGACTGCGGTGGACTGGTTCTGCCGGTGCTGGTACAAGAATTTTACCCCGTTCATCACGGAGCGCCGAGGTGAGCACGAGGGAGAGCATGTCCCCTCGGGGCCTGCCCTGCCAGTGACCCTGGAGCCCCTCAAAATCTCCATGGGCATCGGCCCAGAGCCCTCAGCCCTCCTTGTGGCGATCCCCGGGGTCTCCAGATCCTCCCAGTCCCTCCCAGTGCCCCCTCGCGCGTCCATTTCAGCGACCCGTAAAGTTGACGCTCCCCAACCCATGAGATCGCATCCTGTTCATGACTCATCTGTTGCCAGGCAGACCCGCAGCGCCTCGCGCCTCGCGCCGGACTCGGCCTCCCAGTGCCGCGCACTTCATTCCCAGTTCCTCCCAGTGCCACCAAGATCCCTCCCAGTGCCATTCCAGTCCCTCCAAGACCATGCCAAGTTCCTCCCCAGTCTCTCCCAGTCCATTCCCAGTTCATTCACAGTTCACTCATAGACCTCCACCCTCTCTCCCAGTTCCCCTGCGGACCCCCCAGAGATGCCGCCGGACGCCGCCCGCAGCAAGACATTGATGGGGACTGGGGGCTTCGTCTTGGGCTTCGTCTTCCTGGCGCTGGGGCTCGGCTTCTCCCTGCGCAAGAAGGTCAGGGCGGCTGCCGGGGGTGGCGTCCCCGCCGTGGCGGAGCGTGTGCACTCCCGCCGGGGGCCCCCAGCCCGGTGTCACCCCCTTTTCTGTGCCCACAGAGCTCCTGAGCCGGCGGCGGCCGCAGCCCCTCCCCGTGGGCTCGGGCCTGGCCGGGACCCCCCCGCTCCGTCCCCGCTCCGCTGATTCTGGGGGGTCCCGTGTCCCCCCCAGCCCCGCTGGCGCTCTGCCCCCGCCCAGTGCCTGCTCCCAGTGCTCCCAATCAAGCTTCCCAGTTGGCCCCGGGCCCGTTTATTGGGGGGCGATGGGGAGTGGTTTGGGGGGGGCGATGGGACAGATTTGGGCAAAGGGAGGGGGACAAAGGGTGGGGGCTGGGCCCGGGAGGAGGGGTTGCTGCCCGCGGATTCCCCAGTGCCCGGTGAGGGACGAGCTCCGTGCGCCGCTCCATCTCCATCCCCCGTGGCAGGATCCGCGCTGGATAATCCCGGGTGACCCCCAGGGTCAGAGCCCCCCGTGTTGGGAACACTCCTGGCTGGGGGTTCCACATCTTCCTGGCCCCTCGTGGACACCTCGATGAAGGCCGGGGTGTCCCCGCTACTTTTCCTGTTTCTGCTCCTCTCCTCATCTCCCCCTTCTCTTGCCACGGTTCAATCGCTCCCCCCGCCCTGCTCCTCCTCCTGCCTCCTTCCCCTCTTCTCTCTCACATCCCCCGCCCCTTCCTCAATGGTTTCTTGAAGGGTCCAGTTCCATCTTTCCTTGGCTACAGCCCTGAGGGCTTTTCCAGCTGACTTCACTACTGCACTCTCAGACTGAGAGTGGGGAATCTTGGTGCTTGGTTTCCTCGTTGCAGCTGCCTTTGACAGGGTTTGTTTCTGTCCTCAGCTGATTTTGGCCTCTGCGCTCAGCTCAGCCCTGAGCAGGACCAGCGCAGCTCCATGGTGGGCACTGCTCACTGGATGGCCCCAGAAGTTGTGACCAGATCTCCTTATGGCCCCAAGGTGGACATCTGGGCCTTTGGCATTGTGACCATCGAGATGGTGGAAGGAAAACCTCCTTACTTCAGGGAATCGGCGGCCATGGTAAGAGGCAAATTCTCCTGTGGCTGCAGAGGCCTGTGAGCACAGGGGGACTGTGGTAGAAAGGGACAGGCGCTGCGGAAGATCTCGCGATGTAACGGAAAGGCAGGACCCTCAGTTCCCCTTAGATAAGACCATCTGCTTCCCGTAGATAAGAAACTAACATAGGAAAGTAGCCCCCCTAACCGAATTCCAGTAACTTTCCATCCCCTACCCAGTAACTGTCCACCCCTTACTAACCATAGAAGGTAAAGACAGACCCATGCTGACGTAGAGACCCCTTAGACTATAAAAACCCAAGAGATGAGATAATAAACGCCTTTTGACCGTCCATCACATTGATGTCTGCGTGTGTCATTGGCCCGAGTGGCCCTAGTGAGAGTGCTGCTGTGCTGTTCGTCTGAACCAGGTCGCCTGCCTTGCTTCAGAAGGCAACAAACTGGTGCCGAACCCGGGACTGCTGCAGCCCCCGGGGTTCGGGGATTCTCCTGGACAGAGGGCAGCGGCTGTAGCGGCGGGTCAGACTACAGCGGGAGGGACGCCTCCGGACCAGCGTGGACCATGGAATCCACAGCGAAGGTCGTAAGTCAGGCTCATGAGCAATGGGGAATTAAAGGTGAGCTCAGGAACTCTAATCTTGCTATTGCAAGGCTCCTAGAGCTGGGGACGATCGGACGTCCGGTCAATATATTATATTCGGAAGCGCGGGAGAAGTGCACTGCCGCCTCAACAGAGGACTCTAAGTCCGCAGGCAGAGGTAAAAACCTCAGAGCGTGGGGGAAAGTAGAAGAGACCCTACGCGAGACGTTAGAAGAACAGGAGACGTGGAAAGCCGCGTGTACAGGTTTATTAGCTACACCAAAGCTGGGGGTGGGGGCCGCGACACAAACTGCCTCAGAGAGCGGTCAGATTGAAGGCGGGAACATGCAGGGGCCGGGCACGTTCCACCCCTTCCCGAGCCCGAGCCCAGACCCCCCGGAGCCCCCAGGAGACCCCCCGGAACCCCCAGGGGACCCCCGACCTTCCCACGGAGCCTGCCGGGTCCTAGCCCCCCCGCGGAGCCATCCGAGAAAACCGCGGTTTCTCTATCCGTCCCTTCCCCGCCAGTCGCCGATCCAGCACAAGAGGCAGAGCAGTGCGCGCGATGCTTCAGGCAGGGACCCGCGGAGAAGGCGCGGAACGCGGCCGGATGGTCGGACCCCTTAGGGATCGGTAAAAACTCGCCCCCGCCATGCGCATTTAAAAATGGCGCCGAACCACATGGCGAGGGCGGAAGGGAGGAGGAGAAGGGTGGAAATGACGTCAGCCTGCTTAACAACGCATGCGCGGGCGAGCGGGAAGGGGGGACAGTCCCTGCGGTAGAGTGCAAAACCAACAGAGCGCTCTATTCAAATTAGGTCCTTATAGGGCAAGGACCTCCCTCGTCAGGAGGCGGGGAGACCCCAGGGGGAGGGAACGGCACCACCCCCACAGAGAGGAGTGAGGTCGAAGCCGCACAAAACGGCACGGAGCGCCGGAAGTGTACCGGCATTCAGCTTCCGGCTCAGAGTCAAGTAACAGCTGCTCAGACAGCTCGGAAGAGCTGACCAAGTCCGGCTGGGACTCGCAAACCGAGAGAGCAGAATTAATGCGGTTTCAAGCGAAACCGAATAAAGCTTTAAACAATATCGAGAAACAACTGCAACACAAACTCACCAATTGGGGAAAAATAAAAGCAGCTTGTAGGGACCGGGCACCGGCAGCCTCCATGCACGCTTTCCCGGTGGGGGTTGCCGGAGCGTGGGAGAACCAACAAAGGGCATATACCCCAGTTAACCCAAAAGAAGCCAAAGCGATTTCAGAAAAAAGGGTCAACTCAGCTGTAGTACCCACTCTTGAGGACGACCTTTCTAGCAATAACGATCTGCTCACATTTGATATTACGCAAATAAGCCACATGCTTTTTCATGGGGCGGGGTGGATTGTATTTAAGCAGGAGTAGCAAGACGACCGCGTTAGCCCAAGCTTCTGGGGAAGGGCAGCAACTCAGCGAGCTGTCCCCAGCCAGCACAGCTTTCCCTGGCAGTACCTGCACTCCAAGCACGCCTGAGAGGGATCTGTAGGAGCTGTGGGAAGACGCCTCGCTAGGGACTGTCGATCCCGGCCCCGGGGAAACGGGAGAGGGAGGGGGTGCGCGGGCCAGTCTCAGCCTCCTCCCGCTGCAAATGCGAGACGGCCCATCTATGCCAACCCCCAGTGGGGCAGGGGACCCTCATACCCCATGCCCCCACAGGGAGCAGTCAATTTCGCATCCCCGCCAGCAGGGCAATGGCAGAGCTATGCAGCACCCTCGGTACCCTCGCAGCCCCCACCGCCACAAGTCGCACCGGTGTCACAGGGCCAGCAGGAGGCGCCCCAGAGTGGGACCCCTGGGTGGCCCCGGCCATGAGAATAGGGAAGGAACCCCTAATGGTGTGGGGAACATGCCGCCTTTACGGCAGTCAGGATCCCCACGTCGTAGGGCTCCAGTTTTGGGCGGACACGGGATCAGACTGCACGATTATTCCCCAAGCACATTGGCCCGGGCGTTGGCAATTCAAAGAAGTCCCTCCAGTGAACGGAGGGCAGTCCTGGGTGTCGAAAAGCACCCAGCTGGTGGCTTTAACACTTCACACAAAAAAGGGACCAGGAGTGTCAACATCTGCAGCAGCCCTTATGCTGCAAGAAGCACTTTCCTCATGACAGGGCACTGTGTCAGTCATTCACATCAACAGCCACGACCCAGTCAAAGGCTACT
This sequence comes from Melozone crissalis, assembly GCF_028551555.1. NCBI lineage: Eukaryota > Metazoa > Chordata > Aves > Passeriformes > Passerellidae > Melozone > Melozone crissalis. Next base: position 5,221,916 of record NW_026535844.1, read on the forward strand.
TCCAGATCGGCAACAACAAAGCGGACGCCGCAGCGAAAGGCATCTGGACGTTGCAGGAAGCCCGGAAAAAGGCTCAGATCGAGGAGCAGAGAAAGGCAGAGCTGGAGGACGAGAGGGACCGCGGGAGAGACAAGGATGAGGAGCTGCAGCAGGGGAAGCAGAAGCTGCTGCAGCGAGCGACAAGGATGAAGCTGGAGGAGGAGGAAGATGTGCGGGAACTGAACGCGTTGTTCCTCAGTGCCAAGTGCAACATGATCTGGGACAATACGAGGCAGCCGGCCGAGGTGTCAGAAATGGAGCAGCGAAGCTCCCGTGACGGTCAGTGGCAAGTCCTGGAGAAGCAGATGATCCTCGAGGAACTGGCGGAGGAAGAGAAGCGCTTGGACAAGATGATGGAAATGGAGCGGGAGAAGGGCATGGAGGTCCAGGAGGAGCTGGAGCGCCAGAGGAAGCAGGAGCTGATGAGAGCCCGGCAGGGCATTGTGAAACAGGTGGAGCAGAATGCAGAGGAGTGGGCATTGAGGGCTGAGGAGCTGTATCAGGAGGGCCAGAGGCAGCTGGAGCGACTGGAGCAGATGAAAAGGGAGGATCAGAAGGCCCGGGAGCAGAAACAGGAGCAGGGGGCCCACAGGTGGTAATTAGAAACGAGCTAGGCGAATGGGAACGGGGCTGGAGGTTGATGCTCACGGGGGCGAGGGTACGCAGCTGTCAAAAAGGACGGCAAAATCAGGTGGTGTCCACTTAAGTCGATTAAACCGGACCTCCATAGCGAGCAGAATGAGACTGATGAGAGTTGTGAGTTTCTGTTTACAAGACATGCTTGTGGGGCATCCTCGTGATGCGTACATCCCCATTCCAGAGGTAAGCGACAGACCACCAAGCCGCCAGGCAGCGCCCGAGAGACCCGCACGGGTGGAACCCAAGCATCAACGGTGTTTCTGTGTGATTTTGCTGTTGAGGCTTGTCGCCAGAGGGCAAGCCAGCCCAGATCACTACCCCCATCGGCCATTCAGGTAGGTCATGCAACACCTTAGTAGTGACAAAGTGCTCAAAGAAATCACCACACCGAACGCCCCATCCTTCGTGCTCCGCATCACCGACCTGTTTCCAGGACTACCAAAGGTAGACCCCCATTCCCCACACTCCACGCACATGTACCTATCCTACTGGTGCCCAGCTTCAAACCCTGAGAAAAGCTACTGCAATCACCCAGGGTGGAGACATTGTGGGCACTGGGGCTGCGAAACCATTGTCACAGATGCCAGACCGTCAGAGCCTGGGTGGGATCCACAAGAGCCTGACAAATTCTTACAGTTCACCTGGGCACCCACCGGTTGCAAAACACCCCTCTTCCTCCACGGTAACTTTTATTGAAACCACCATAAAATCCCCAAATTTCGAAAATGTACAGGCTACAACATGACAGTCTTGCAGCCACATCACCCTAGCTGGGCAACAGGCAGAACGTAGACAGTAGTCCTTCAAAAGTCAAAAGAGAGAGTGAATGTGTGAATTATCAGTCTCCAACCGTCGGCACCCCGAGCGGTCAGACCCAACAAAGTGATTAAAAGCGCACCGAAAGGGAGAAACGCGACCCACCCCAAAGCCTTGCCCACAAGAGTCGCTGATATCCCGACCGGCCATGTAGAAGCCTTTCGGGTAGACCGTTTAGCCGAGTCAGATTTAGATCCAATCCTTCGTATATTAGAAGCTACCTTCCTATCCCCAAATGAAACTAACCCTAACCTAACCGAATCCTGTTAGCTTTGTTACAATGTCGAACCTCCCTTTTACGAAAGAGTCGCTTTAAACACTCCCTTCGGTTACTCCACAGCAGATGCACCCAACCAATGTAGATGAGACACCCCCCGCAAAAGAATCACCCTGAGTCAAGTCACAGGCCAGGGCAGATGCTTTGGCAATGCAACCCTGGCTAAGCAGAAAGGCAACGTCTGCACCGAAGTTGTCAAACCCAACGGGAAAATCAATAAGTAAGTAGTCCCATCCGCGTCTGAGATGTGAGTTTGCCAGCGATCTAGAGTGAGTCCCTGTGTGTTCCTTGCCAAATTCGATGACTCTAACGACTTTTGTGTCCAAGTTCTGATTGTTCCTAGGGTCCTGTACCACTCAGATGAAGAAGTGTACAACCTTTTTGAGGAACCCAGCCGGCTCCACAAAAGAGAAATAGTAACAGGTATAACTATCGCAATGCTGCTGGGCCTAAGAGCAGCCAGAACAGCCACAGGAGTCTCAGCCTTAGCGACCCAGCACCAAAGACTGTCACAACTGCAGGCAACAATTGACGAAGACCTGCAGAAGATCGAGAAATCCATCTCCTTTCTAGAGAAGTCAGTCTCCTCACTCTCAGAAGTGGTCTTGCAGAACAGGAGAAGTCTAGACCTCCTGTTCATGCAGCAAGGGAGTCTATGTGCCGCCTTGAAGGAAGAGTGCTGCTTCTATGCAGACCACATGAGAGTCGTGAGAGACTCCAGGGCAGAACTCCGAAAAAGACTGGCTCAGAGACAGAAAGACAGAGAAGCCCAACAGAGTTGGTTTGAGTCCTAGTTCAATCAATCACCATGGCTAACCACCCTAATCTCACCCTAACAGGTCCATTGGCAATGCTACTTTTAGCTGTCACCTTCAGACCATGCCTGCTGAACAAGCTAGTCTCATTCATTCAGACCCGCCTAGAACGGGCCAACATCCTGTTCATAGGCCAGCAGCAACTGCTGTGAGTTCGACCAAGGAACACTGCCAGTCACAAGATTTTCTACCCAAGTTTACCAAACCCCTTTATCTGTCAACAACCCCATGCCTCATCTCAGTACCTATGTATATGACTACTTCGTTCATTTGTAAAAAAGGCGGGGGGAGATGTAGTAGATAGGGTTAGGCGCTCGGAAAATCTCGCAATGTCACGGAAAGCAGCAGGATTCCTCTCCCCCTAACGCCTAGTGATAAGGGATCACCCAAGAATGTAGTCCCCCCTAACATTAGTAACTTTCGACTCCTTACTAACCAATTACAGTAAGGTAAGACCCCCTGAGGTAGAGAAAAAACTTACCCAGTATAAAACCCTACGAGACGGGACAATAAAGGTCTTGAACCGTCCACCATACTGGTGTCTGTGTGTGTTCTTGGCCCGAGTGACCCTGGAGAGTTTGGGTCGCCGTGCCGTTTCCTCAGAACCAGGTCGCCTTGCCTTGCATCAGAAGGCAACAGCAACCAAACTCTGGGATAGGGGTGACATCAATTTGCAAATGGAGTTAGGAGTTAAACCTCAGGGCTTAGTGCCTTCTGCTAAAGGAGCAGGATCAACCTCATGACAGGAGGGACAAGACAACAGGATATCATGGGCTTGTGAGGAAGTTATTTGAAATTGCTTGTGAAGAGAATAAGCATTCTGGTGTAAAAAAGTTGTGACATAGCTTGGCCTGTGCAAAAGTATTTTGTAGGAATGTTCCCCCTATTGAAAGAGTGACCAAATTATCCTTTATCTCCTTAAAAAGGAAAAAACCCAGAAGTTTCTCTCCTCAATTTCGTAAAAAGACACTTCACAGGACCTTTGGGACTTCATCTCAAACTTAAGACTACCCAATTGGATAGAAGCCAAAAAGTCCCACCTAAGTAATTCACTAGAAAAAGAAGAGAACAAAAGAAATCATTGTTTTTGTGGGGTGTTTTTAGCAGGAGCAAGAACCTCTTGCTCCTGGCTCAGGTTTTCTCTGCCAAGAGCTTTGTTATTTGCCTTTTATTAAATCTTTCCTGTTTCCAACACTACCTCAGAAGTCATCCTGCTAATTTTATGCCATTTGAAGTAGCTGAGCTATCTTGGGTGTGATAAGTCCTCTAAGAGCTCATGAGACCTGGCTCGAGGAGAAAACTTATCAGTATTTGGTACCACACCTGTCATGACAATGACATCTGCATAGTTATTACCTTCTGCAATAGGGCCAGGTGAACCTGTGTGGGAGCGAACATGCAACACATAAAAATCATGCAGCTGGCTGTTAATTAAAGTCCACAATGTTCTTAACTCTGTAAACAAAAGATAGTTATTAACATGCTTTAAATAGGAAAATTGTCAATGGAATACAACATTGGCAGCATATGAGGAATCAGTTACGGTGTTAAGTGGTTCCTGTGAAAATAACTGAAGGGCATAGCGGATAGCAGCCAATTCTAAAATGTGCACCGAGGCATCCTTTAACATTAACACCCTTTTATGCCACTGGAAAGAGTCACCTTCATGCCAAATCCCTGCACCTTTGTTGGTTTTGCTGGATGAATCTGTAAAAACAGTTGGTCTGTTGACAGGGGTCATGCTGCAGTGATGCTTTGAGTGCAGGGGGAGGTTACCCATCTCTGTCCATAAACGATGTGAGGGATAATGGATAGATAATTGTCCAGAAAAACCTGCAAGCACAATTTGGAAGTTAGTTGCTGTCAGAGTCTTCTTTACTTGCAAGTACGTTGATGGCATGATGATCCTGGCCATTGAGAGTTTGCAATCTGTTTCTACTTTTCTTAACTAAATAAGAGAACATATCATTAACAGTCCACACAGGTTTTGTTGCTATGTGAGGTAAGAATAACCATTCTAACACAGGCAAACGGTCTGTATCATTAGCAAACAATCAAAACAGAACAGCAAAATGTTGAAATTTTTTAGCAATTATGGCAAGGTACACAGATTTATCAGGATCCCCTCTCCAATTCTGTTGGTTTTCTATTGCTTGAGCACAGTGTGCAAGGGCACTTCTAGCTTCTGGGTAAGCTGTCAAAGCGAATGCAGGTGGGGGTTTCCTCTGAGTAAGCCAAAAAAAGGATGTGAAAGTTCTGTGGATGTACCCAAAACAGGATGCAGCCAATTCAAAGAACCCAGCAGTTTCTGTAATTCATTTAAAGTGAGGGTGACTTTAACACAAAGCCTCAAAGGCTGAGGTTCTGCATGATTGGAGGTAGGCACAGAAAAGGCAAACAGAGGTACATCATCAGGGTGTAAAGGTATGGTGAAATAACAATCTTTAGGTCTAACATTACTAAGAGCCAATTGAATGGCATCATTATAGCTGATGGAAGAGCACCCATAGCTTCAATAACTGCATTTACTGCCCATTAATAGCTCACCACTTGCCATTTTGCTTAGGTATACAGAATATTGGTGTTCCGGGGGCTAGAAGATTGACAGATATTGCCTAAGGGCAATTGCTGTTCCACAAGCTGTTTTAAATTTAGTAGATGTTCTTTTCATAAGGGCCATTGGTCGACCCATGCAGGGTCTTCAGTCCACCTTGGGAGTTGACATATGTCCAGTATTTGGTTTTGGAACGGCTGATCAATGGCCCATATGAAAAAGGTTTTCTGGTGAGGTCAAGTCTATGGTGACAGAGAGACAGAACCAGCAGCGCTGGGCTGGAACTGGTGGCAATGCTGTGTCCCTGGTGCCACCTGCTCAGTGTCCCCATGTCCCCGCAGTGTTGCTGGATTCAGCCAGCACCACCCTGGCCATGTTCGACCCCTGGAGTGTCCCCAAAGTGTCCCCAGTGTGTCCCCAGCGGCCATGGACCCCTGCAAGGTGCGACAATCCCGGCAAGGAGGTGGCAGAGTGGACACGGGGGGTGGAGGGAGGGGGCAGGGGGGACAGAGGGTCACAAAGGGGACAGGAGCGTGTGGCAGGATGGGGGCAGGTGACAGAGGAGTGGAGGGGACCAAGGGTGGCAGGGAGGTGGCAGAAGGGACCGAGGGTGGCAGGGAGGTGGCAGAGAGGATGAGTGGCCTGTCAGGCGGGTTGGCAGAGGGGACGAGGAGGTGACAAAGGGATAGAAGGGACAGTAGAGCCCTCCAAGGAGGGGACAAAGGGGACCCTGGGAGGGCACAGGTGCCCACCACAGGTGGCCACAAGTGCCACGGGGTCCCTGACACCTCCTCTTTCCTCTCCCCAGCTGCTAGAGCCACTGGTGGCTGTGGTGACTACCCTGGGCAAGGTGGTGGCCACACTGACCAGGCCATACAAGTGTGTGTGGCGGCGTGTGTACCCAAAGTCCCTGCACGCAGCCCTGAGGAACTTCACCTGGCACCTCTGTTAGACCCTGGACCATGGTGATGTCAACTCCCCGGGCAGATTCAATATCCTCACTCTGGCCTGGTCCCTGAGAGTCCTCAAGTTCTCCAACATCAACCCACAGATCTTCTGGGCCGGTGTCTGGAGGGACTTGGTGGCCATGCTCATGGACAGCTGGGTCCAGCTGGCCAGGGAGGCCGCTGATCTCTGTGACACCTGCAGGGACATGGATACTGCTGAGGCCGGTGCTGCAGCCACCACCGCTGCCCAGGCTGGGGACCCGTGGGACAAGGCCACCCGCCCGGGGATGTCAATGCACACTCTGATGGCCATGGCCCAGCGGCCTCCAGTGTTTCTGGCCATGAAGGACTTGGCCTTGGCAGTGGCTGCACACAAGGCCCATGTGGCAGTGGCCACCATTGAGGTGGTGGCAGCCCCCAAGGCCATGAGAGAGGCCATATTGGCCGCCAGCCAGGCAAGGGCAGCCACCAGGAGGGGACAGTGGGCAGGTGTGGCCCTGGGTCCACTGGAGCGCTTGGTGACCGCACGTGACAAAGCCACAGGGTACCCCTGGAAAATGTGGCACCTGCTCGGGGACATTGACGCTGCCCTGGAGGGGACAAAGGAGGCGTCCCACAATGTCTCCAAGGCCTTGGAGGCCCCTGTGGCTGAGGCTGAGCAGCTGTGGGAGGCCAGCACTCGCCTGTTCATGCATCACCTGCTGGGGACACTTGGGAACATCCACGACCTCCTCTTCAGTCCCTGTGGTGGCCCCGGCAGCAGCACGGTGGCCGAGCAATGCCAAAAAGCCATGGAGGACATCCCAAAACTGCTGCAGGGACAGTGATGTCACCGCTGTGATGTCATTGGGGGTGGTGACATCACTGGGGACATCGCTTATGTCATCTGTGCCCTCCCTCCTCTCTGCACAGGATTTGGGACAAAAGTGGGGAATTTTCTGCGAATTTTCATTGATATTCTTGGTGGGAATTCCTGGGGTGATGTCACTGGGGACACTCTGGGGACACTCTGGCGGCACTCAGGGACACGCAGGGACATAGTGGCAAGTCAGGGGGTGAATGAACCCCCGCAGTGCCTTGCAGCAGAGGCAACTTTCCGCTGTGGCTGCAGCAGAACTGTGTTATAAATGGCAATATAATAATTGGCTTTTGCATTTCTGTATTGGCTTTTGCACATTGTAATTGATCATAATTATTTTGCTATGGTGCTTGATATTGATATCAATTATTGATAATTCCTTGTATCTACTTGTTAGTACAATATAATCTATCTAGGTTTTTTGTCCACTGTAGAGCCTTTTTAATGGTAGCATAATGGTCCCTTGGGGCTCGGTCCTGTGGCCCCCACCCTGTTATCACCGGGACCCCCCATTGTGATGGTGTTCGCAGGGGTCTTCAGATGAGACAAGAGCAGAGGATGCTGACTCCGTGTTTCAGAAGGCTTGACTTATTATTTTATGCTATATATATTATATTAAAACTATACTAAAAGAATAGAAGGAAGGATTTCATCAGAAGGCCAGCTAAGAATACAAAAAGAAAGAATAACAAAGGCTTGTGACTGACCAAGAACCAAGACAGTCCGGACAGCTGGGCTGTGATTGGCCATTAATTAGAAACAACCACATGACATCAATCACAGATGCACCTGTTGCATTCCACAGCAGCAGGTAACCATTGTTTACATTTTGTTTCTGAGGCCTCTCAGCTTCTCAGGAGAAAAAATCCTAAGGAAAGGGTTTTTCAGAAAATATCATGGCTACACCCCATTATCACCAGGGACACCCCTGAATTTACCAGGGCCTCCCCTGTGGTGAAACGCACAGCTTTAGCCAGAGCCCCGTGGAGAATCTGAATAATAGAAATGCTGACACAGCAGCAAAGAAGCTTCCTGACTCCAGGGACATCCGCCCTATAACTTATCCCTAAAACCACGTAAGGCAATATCTTGTTAACCCTACTATTGGTCACTTATGGTCCCTCTAACCTTTGCCATTGGTCAAGATTGGAACTGGGCCAAGGCTATAAAAGTAGCATACTGTACCCCTACTAACTTAGAAGAAGTGCTGAGACCCTTCATGGACCCCTTCAATAAAGCCATACTCGTGGAACAGCCGGCGTCTTCTCCTTCTCCTCTCTCTCTACCGTCTGCTGGAGCCTCAAGCCAAGGGCAAGCTACCTAGCAAGCAAAGCTGAAATCATAAGAGCTGGCTAATCTCTATAAGAGCTGAATATTCCCTGCTTGCTAGGGGCTGACCCGTGGCCTTGCTCTGACTGAGCTGGCCTCTGGCACTCAGTCCCCTTGGGGGCTGAGCTCTGGAGCTGTCATAGCTTGCCTAGCATAAGACCAATTAAGGCTTATTACTCCCCCATGCACTGGGACCCCTCCTTCACTGCCCCCCCATTCACTGTCCCCCCAAAGTGCTGGGACCACCCTGATCCATGAGCCCCACCCAGAGTGTCAGGACACCCCTTGGCCTCCCCCGAATTCCCAGCCTGCACTGGGCCCTGCCAGGGCCAGGCTGGCTCCAAAACCCTGCGTGGAGCCATTCAATAAATGCCAATCGGTCTTGTAGTCATGCCCACAGAGGGGGAGGACTGCTCGGGGCGGCCAGTGGGGAGCGACGGAGCAGGGAGGGGGCAGGGACTGAAAAGAGTTAGAAATGGGACTGTGGGAAATGGGGCGGGGCCCAGTGAGTGATGGCCGATGGGGAGATGAGAGGCCTGGGGGGCTGGAATAGGAGCGTGGGAAGGGGCAGGCAATGAATGGGGTGTGGAAAAGGGGCGATGCCTGGACAGAAACAAAATTGGGCGGTGCACAGCAGGTGTGGAATGGGGATGATTCTGGATGATTTTCTCTCCTTTCTCAAATACGTCCATCACCGTGTTCCCCCACACAATGATGTCATCAATGTACTGCAGCTGTTCTGGAGCTTCACCCTTTTCCAGTGCAGCCAGGATCAGTCCATGGCAGATGGTAGGACAGTGCTTCCACCCCTGGGGCAGTTGGTCCCAGGTGTACTGCACACCCCTCCAGGTGAAAGCAAACTGAGGCCTGCATTCTGCTGCCAGAGAAATGGAAAAAAATGCATTAGCAATGCCAATGGTGGCAAACCACTTTGCTGCAGATGGGGCTGTTGAAGGGTGAGTGGGTTTGGCTGACCACCCCTTGGCACTCCAGCTCATGGATCATTTTGTGCATGGGGATCACGGCATCCCAATTCATCCAATACTGCCGGCGGTGCACTGTCAGGGTGACAATTGGTATCTGTTGCTGTTCTACCCTCAGGAGTCCTACTGCAGATGGGTTTTCTGATAGTCCAGGCAAGGTGTTCAACTGCTTCATGTTCTCTGCCTCTACAGCGGGTATGCCAAAAGCCCACCTGAGTCCCTTTGGGTCTTTGTAAAGCCATTCCGGAGGAAGTTGATGCCCAGAATACACGGGGCCTCTGGGCCAGTCACAACAGGATGTTTCTGGGAAGGATCCACTCCTTCCCAGTCAGGCTCACCTCAGCTCCCAACAGGGTCAATTGCTGGGATCCCTCCGTCAATGGAAACAGGTTCTGCCCCCACATGCCCTGATGGTATCAGAGTACACTGCGCACCAGTATCAACTAAGATATTGTAATTTTGTGGTTCTGATGTGCCAGGCCATCGGATCCACACCGTCCAAAAGATCTGGTTTTCCCGTGCCTCTCCCTGGCTACAGGCAGGGCCCCCCTTTCCTGGGCATACATGCTAGAGGTACCTTCACTTTAGTGGAACTCCCTTGGTTAGTGTTTCCCTCCTTGAGTTGATGCACCCGTGCTGCCAGGACAGAAGTGGGTTTCCCATTCAACCTTCCCATGTGTCATGGTTTGACCCTGGCACAATGCCAGTGCCCCCATGAGAATACCCTCTCCCTGGTGTCTGCTGTGAGATGTCACCAGGAATAAGCAAAGCAGGCTCCTGCTTAGAAATAAAGAAAACTTTATTAACTAAACTACAGGAAAAGAAAAAAAAAAACACAAGGAAAATGAAAACTTTACAAAAGCATTTTCCTCCTCCCACCCACCAAATTTCCCAATGCAATACATTCCCCCCAAATCACCAACTCTCAGTCTGGCACCACCCTTTAGAATATACTCAATCTTCAGTTCATCAAGAGGAAAGGAGTCCTTCTTGCACCATAGGCTTCCCCTGGAAAGACGCTGAAACCTCGTGTGTTTCCATGTCACTCAGCACCGCCCGGAAAATCCTTTGCCATCGTGACACCTTCCTTCCATGCCCCGTGCTCTCACCACTGTGCATGGACCAGAGCTGCTTCTAGGGTTGTCTTTGAAGGATGCCATGTCTCACTCCAAAAAGGCAGAGTCTCTCCTTGGGGACATCTGTCCCCCCCAATTTTTCACCCCCTGGGGCCGAGGGGTACCCACACTGAACCCTCCTGGTTCTGAGGCACTCCCTCCCCCTAAATGCAGTCTCTGTGTCACAGGAAAAAAATGGTTCAGTCTATGGCCACACAAGAAAAGTCCAGCCAAAAGGCCACTCCATCATCTCTCCCCCCACTCAAGAGTCTTCTGTACTTCCCTCGTGGCCCATCTCCTCTTATCTCATCTCTTATCTCTCTTCTCATTAAGCTCCAGGAGGACCAGCATTTGCAAGGTTTCTATCATGCAAGAAAAGGGTTAAAAATTTCAGTCTCATGCCTGTCTGGAGCTCCGGAACTCCCACGCTGCCCTGCCAGGCACCTTCTCGCTGCACCCCCCCCTTCTCCTCCTGGGCTGGCACCGCTATCAAATTCAGATGCTGGCTCTCCTTCTCTCTCCCCTGGGGGGGGGTGGGGGGTGGCTGCCCGATGTCTCTTGGCGCTCTTCCACCTTTCCATCCTCCAGGGCCTCCTCACCTCCCATCTCTGTCCAGGCCCAGGCCTACCACATGGCTGCCCCTCCCCCGCCCAGCAGCAGCAGCTGGATGGGGGAGGGAGATTCGACCACTTTCCCTCAAAGTCCCAAGAGAGCTTCCCAGAGGAGCAGCTCTGGTTTTTAACCCCTGTGTGTTCTCAGAGGTGTCTCCAAACCTCAGTGGCTACATCAGGTGCCAATGTCAAAACCTGAGAATCTATTGGTAACCACAGCATATCCCAAAAAAAACCCCCTACTTCCTGTCAGTGAAACCACGACAAAATTGTACTCTATCAAAATCAGTGTGATTAAGAAAAATTTGCAGAAGTCAATACATAATAGCAAAAGCCAACACTACCCAGTTATTTATAACAAACCCAGGGCAGGTTTTTCCCTTGCATGGAGCACTTGGGCCTTCCCCGGGCCCCTTCTGCCCTCGTGCAGAGCCGGTGGCATTTTCCAGCACACGCAGTTTGTAACCAAGAGCCGGGTGCAGCCGAGAAGGCTCCAAGCGCCTCCTTCCAGGCTGACTCTGCAGGTGCCGAGGCTGCTCTGGGCTCTGCCAGGGCTCTGCTGGGGCTCAGCTCTGGGCCAGGCTGGGCCCGCTCTCCCCTCACATTGCTCCGGGCAGCTGAGGCACAGTGGGAGAAGGAAGGGACACGGCAAGGCAGTTGAGGGTTAAGAGAGTTTTTTATTCAAACAACTGCCATAACAAACAGGCTGTCATAAGAACCATAACAAACAGGCAATCCTAACTACCCTAACCAACTAGTAGTGCTAACTACCATAACTAACTAGTTGTCCTGACTACTGTAACTGAAAGCTGTCCTCAAGGGCTTCATCTCCTCCGCTGCTCCCTCAGTTGCTTCGCTGCAGTGATCAGAGGGGTCAGGCTGGAGAGAGGCTTGGCTGATGATAAAAATGGGTGCTGTCCAAAGGATACAAAGGAAAGAAATGAACTGTTACTTTCCAGAGTCAAGTTCCTCACAGGCTCTGTTGCAACAGGACAAAGGGAAATGGTTTGAAACTCAGGAGAGGGAAGCAGGTTCAGATTAGATCTAAGGAGAATTTTTTAACCAGCAGAGTGGGGAAACACTGACAGAAGGTGCCCAGAGATGTGGGAGGTGCCTCCTCCCTGGAAACATCCAAGCTCAGGTCAGGCAGGGCTCTGGGCCCCCTGAGTTGCTTGAAGATGTCCCTGCTCGCTGTGGGGCACCAGGCCCAGATGAGCTCCAAAGGAGCTGCCAAGCCACAGCAGGCGAGGATTCTGCTTGCTCTGCGTGTGGAACGCAGCCAGACTGGAGACTGTCGGAGGGGGCCCCACAAGAAAACCCCTCCCTGGCGCTGCTGCTTCCCCTGCAGCCCCTGGCCCTCAGCTGCAGCAGCTCCTGGGCAGCCCAGCGCCGCTCCTCGTCCGTCTCCAGGCTGCACTCGAGGCAGTCCCGCAGCAGAGCCGACAGGCGCCGGGGCTCCTGCAGCTGCGGGGTCCCGTTCTGCCGGATCAGAGCGCGAGCCTGCAGGGAAAGCAAACTCAGCACTCTGCCAGCTCCCTTCACACCCACACGGGCTCACATCCACCCCGGGGCCTCAGCCCCAGCTCCAGGGGCACTTTCCTCCCTGCCACAGATGCTGCTCCGAGCTCATTTTGCTATGCCAGCCAAAAAACCCAAACCCTGGGGCTGCCACAGCCACTGCAACATCCAAATGATCTCACCTTGAGAGCCAGTTTCATTGGCTGACTCTGTTAGTAGGAACCTTCATCAGAAATAGCACATTTTGTTTCTCCAAATGGGGACACCAGCTTTACAGGCCATTTTCCAGAGTCAGTGTGGTCTGCCTGTGTTATTTCAGAGGATTCTTACATCAAGTGCATCTCTGCAGTGCCACTGACACTCAAGTAAATGCATTCCTGATGCCCCATCCCAGAAACTGCCAGGCAAGAAACAGGAGGTTTGTGATGCTGAAAGCTCAGGCTTGGTGACACGGAGAAAGCAGCTTGGACTAGGAAAGAAATACGTTAGACTATGGGGATGTTAAACAATCATCTTCATGTTCTCAACAAATTTCCCTGTGAGAAGAATCAGGGTGGAGATCAACTTGCAAAATGTCTTTTAGAAACTCCTGCAGAAAGCTTGTTTTTGGGACTGGGATTTGGGGGTGGTTTGGGGTTTTCTTGCAAGATAACATTAGAGCTGATGCACTTGCTTCACATTTTCAGGTCATCCTCACAGCCAGATGAGCTGCAAAAACATAAATCCCAAAGCAAATTGTTGCTGGAGACTGAGGAATATTCTCCTGTGTGGAGGCTGGAGTGCTCTGGGAATTCCCTTCCCATGTGCAGAAACCTCCAGCTGCTGCTCCCAGTGCAGGGTCCCCCTGTGCTCACAGGCCTCTGCAGACACTGCAGAATTTGCCTCTTACCATGGCCGCCGTTTCCCTGAAGTAAGGAGGTTCTCCTTCCACCATCTCGATGGTCACAGTGCCAAAGGCCCAGATGTCCACCTTGGGGCCATAAGGAGATCTGGTCACAGCTTCTGGGGCCATCCAGTGAGCAGTGCCCACCATGGAGCTGCGCTGGTCCTGCTCAGGGCTGAGCTGAGCGCAGAGGCCAAAATCAGCTGAGGACAGAAACAAACCCCGTCAAAGGCAGCTGGAATGAGGAAACCAAGCACCAAGATTCCCCACTCTCAGTCTGAGAGTGCAGTAGTGAAGTCAGCTGGAAAAGCCCTCAGGGCTGTAGCCAAGCAAAGATGGAACTGGGCCCTTCAAGAAACCCTCAGCTTTCATGCAGTGGCTTTTACTGATTCCCTTGGAGCTTTAGATTCCCACTGCTGCCCCTCTGGCAGGGCCATAGGCAGAGCAAAGGCACTGCTGGCACCCTGCTCCTCTGCTGAGCTCTCTGCAGGGGCAGCCGCTCTCAGCTAGCAGCAGGGGCCGGGCAGTGCCCCCAGCAGCCCTTGTGGGGCTCTGGCCCTCCCTGGGAAGCAGCCCCACACCCGCAGCCCGGGAGCGCCGTGCCTGGCCAGGAACACCCACCCAGCCTGACAGAGCCGTCCGTGCCCAGGAGGATGTTGGAGCTCTTCAGATCCCTGTGGATCACCCGCTTGGAATGGAGGAAATCTAGGCCCTGCACACACTGAGAGAGAACAATGTGGTAAATAGGTGTGATTCATGCTGATAAAATTGAAACAGTCATCAATATTGATACAGTAATTAATATTTGGAAATAATAAAACAGTTAAAAGTTGTAATGCTAAGGAAGAAAGGGAGAGGAGGGGTTCCATCCCCCCTCCTGGCAGATGTTCAAGGATAGGAGGAAAAAGCAAGAGATAACAGTTACTAAAAATTAACTGAGAGAAGTGAAAATCTGGTTGGGTCCCAGGAAAATGCCCGCTATAAGAGATTTATTGCTTTGATGCTAAAATATAGTAATATCTTAGTTTTGGCTTACATTATCCTGGCTTGGTGTGCATGTGTAACCCAAAGGTGAATTAAAGGACAATGAAGAAGACTATACGGCCTTCATCAGTGACTACCCCCAAAGGCCTGAGCGACCACCAAACCGAGTGGTGGCGCATGCGTGGTAAAGGTGGTGAGGAGGGCGGAGACAGAAAAGTGACGAACCAAAAATAGGAGGAGATGGCATTGACACATGGCATATAAGGGGCGACTTTCACTTGGCAAACTTGTACGTGAAGTGGCAAGGGTCATTGAACCCTGCCCTCCGTACCCCGCGGTTGTTTTATCTTATGCGCTATTATTTGAACCATATTATCCCTAATTTATATATTTGCTAAATTATTTAATTAAAAATGCTGCTACCTTAAATATTGTTTGGGTTTTTTTTATGATGGGATAATTGGGCAAGCATAACACCTGCAAGCACAGAAGGACACCGGTCAGGGCTGGGCTGGCTGCTGAGAATGCCTCGGGCAGGAGGATCCTCCAGCAACGAGCCCAGAGCCACTCTGGGCACTGAGGCCTCTGTGTCCCACAGCAACGGGAACACCACAGGGACGTGGCGCTGCTCCTGTGACATCCCAGCAGCAGCTCACGCAGAAACCGCCTGGAAGGTTCTCCTGTGTCACAAAGGAGCACAAAGAATCCTCCCAGGGCACAGCCCATGGCCCAAAGGGTGCAAGAGGAACTCGGAAAATGCAGCAAACAAGGACACCCCATAGCCCAGCCTGAACACTGAGAAGGAACAAGGACGGCACCGAACCAAAGGAAACGTGACCTTTAGTCACTGATAGTTCTGACTAAAAGCAGCAAGCCTTGTTCCATCTGGGATCTTTGTTCTAGTTCTAAAAACAAGCAAGGTTCCCCACTCTAAATACACAGAAAGCAGAACTGGGGAGGAGGTGAGATTAGGAAGGAGGAGGAGGAGGGAGAGAGGGAAAGGAGGAGCGGGAAGAGGAGGAGCAGGAGCAGGAACAGGAGGAACAGGAGGTTCCAGTGCCCCCTGTGGCCGCAGTCGCGGGACCATCGCCCCCAGCTCGTCCTGCAGGTGAGCGGGGAGGGGGAGCTCGTCCCAAATCCATCAGGGGGGTCCCTGAGAGGGTTTTTTATTGGGGTGTGTTTGGAGCTCGCAGATTGTGGAATTGACCCCAGATATCATCTGGTGTCTCTGGGAGGTTTTTTTCTCTGTGTGTGTAGGTTTGGATCTTGCAGGACCCCAAAGCTGAGCCTCTTGGGGGATCTTTGGGGGCCCACAAGGCCATTGCCCAGTATGGGCAGGGGAGGACATTGGCCCTGGGGACCCCCGGGAGAGCAGAGGAGGGGAACCCCTGGGACCCCCAGAGTGGGGAGAGCAGAGAGGGGCGATCCCAGAGCTGGGGGACCCCGGCAGACTGGAAAGAGGGGGAGCCTGGAGAGGAGGGACCCCTGGGATCTCAAAGTAGAACATCAGGGTAGAAGGGACCCCATGGACCCCCAAAAGCCCCTGGATCATCCCTAAGCAGGACGCCGGAGAATGAAGAACCCCTGGAACCATTGGACCCCTGTGATCCCAAGGAAAGGAAACCTGTGGAACCCCAAAAGTGGAGAGATCAGCATTAGGGAGCTCCTGGGAGAGTTTTTTTGGGCTAAATCTTGATGTGTGGAGATTTTCATGGACACAAGACTCCTGCTGAGTTCCAGAGATGGACCTGGCCAGGAGGAGCCTCTACTCCAAGGCGCTCCCACCTTGGTTTCCCCCAAACCAGGGTTTCTCATTCCCAAGCTGTGGCTAAATGGAAGAGGTGGAAAAGTCCCAGAGATCCCTCACGTGGAGGGGCTGCAAACCCAGCCCAGGGAGGTGTGGGGAGGAAAGAGCCCCTCTGAGCCAGGAAGGCAGCCGGAGATGCAGCCAGAGCTCAGAGCTGGTGGAGAAGCCTCATGGCAGGGAGAAGGCCCACAAGTGCTTGGAATGCGGGAAGGGTTTCAGCTCCAGCTCCACCCTGATGGAACACCTGAACATCCACACTGGGGAGAGGCCCTGGGAGTGTGGGGAATGTGGGAAGAGCTTCAGTGGGACCTCCGACCTCAGCAAGCACCACAAGATCCACACTGGGGAATGGCCCTAGGAATGTTCAGAATGTCAGAAGAGCTTCAGGTGGGATTCAGAGATCGTCACTCACCAGCACTTGCACACCAGGGAGAGGCCCTGCAAGTGTCCCGACTGTGGGAAGAGCTTTGTGCGCTGCTCCAGCTCCATCCCCCATGGGAGGATCCGCGCTGGATGATCCCCAGTGACCCCCGTTGGGCAGAGCCCTGGTGACCCCTGTTCTGGCTGATCCGTGTTGGGATGGGGGAAGGTCCTGGACAGATTTCTTTCCCTTCTCCTTGTGCTGCTGTGATTTGGTTGGTAATGAATTCCCTCCGTGTTCCCAGGCCGGGTCTGTTGTGCCCGTGCAGGATTTGCTGAGGGATCTCTCCCGGTCCTTGTCCCCACGCAGGAACCCTCGGTTCCATTTTCTGTCCCTGTGCGGCTGCGCAGGGCAGGGACAGAGCGGCTCTGGGGGTGCCTGGCATCGGGCCAGCGTCACCGCTCGCCACGGGCAGCCCTGAGATGCCGCGCACCTGGGCACGCATTGCTGGGCTCACCTGAGCTCCCACCTGCCCAGCGCCCCAAGGTTCCCCCTGCCCAAAAAACCCCCATCCCGGGACTGCAGCGTCCCGGTAAGGCCTCAGCCAATGGCAGCGCAGGTAGGAGGCAGCTTAGCCAATGAGAGCTCGGGGCGTTGGATTGCCTCATCGGTTGCCGGGCAGAGCCCGTGGCCGATCGCTGCCCAGAAGCGGCGGCAGCCAATGAGAGCGCGCGGCGCTGCCGAGCCCGCCCTGCTCCGGACTGGCGCTCCCAGCGCGGCGCGGCTGCTTTGGGGCTGCTGCTCCCTGCCCGGCCCCGGCCATGGGGCGAGGGGCGGCAGCTGGGGCCCTGCTGGTAGCACTGGTGGTGCTGGGAGCCCCCCCGGCTGCGGGCGCGGAGCTCTCGGGTGAGCGGGGGGCGGGAGGCGCTGGGACAGTGGGGGAGAAGGGGGAAAAGGGGGCGAAGGGGGGAGCCCGAAATGGAGGGGGAGGAGGAGGGGACCTCCCATAGGGAGAGTGGGAGTGGCTGAGGGGTGAGGGAAGGAGAGGGAGGGGTGGGAGAGGGTGGGGAAGGGGGGAAAAGGGGAGGGAGCACCTCAAATCGTTGTGAGAGGGGGCTGGGAATGGAGCCTTTGTAGTAGAATGCGGAAATGGGACCCCAAAATTGATTTGGGAGAGGCTGGATGTGTGAGGGGAGAGGATGTGAAAGGGGAAATGGGGCAAGGGCGGCAAAGAGGAAGCGGCAGCGCGGGCAGGAGGGTTCCACGGAAGCCGTGGGGCACAAGAGGTGCGGAGCGGGGATCCGGGGTGGCCCCTGGAGCTCTGGGGGTGCTGGGAGAGGGTGGTGAGTTGGCACTCCCTGACCTGTGTCCTGCACACTCAGGGGTGTTCCAGAGGATGACAAAGTCCGACTGTTACTTCACTAACGGCACGGAGAAGGTGAAGTACGTCCAGAGATCCATCTACAACCGGGATCAGTTCATAATGTTCGACAGCGACGTCGGGCACTTTGTGGGGTTCACCCGCTATGTGGAGAGCTTGGCCAAGCGCTGGAACAGCAACGCAGTATTGATGGAGGACAGACGGACTGCGGTGGACTGGTTCTGCCGGTGCTGGTACAAGAATTTTACCCCGTTCATCACGGAGCGCCGAGGTGAGCGCGAGGGAGAGCATGTCCCCTCGGGGCCTGCACTGCCAGTGACCCTGGAGCCCCTCAAAATCTCCCTGGGCATCGGCCCAGATCCCTCAGCCCTCCTTGTGCCGACCCCCGGGGTCTCCAGATCCTCCCAGTCCCTCCCAGTGGCCCCCCGCGCGTCCGTTTCAGCGACCCGTAAAGTTGACGCTTGGCAACCAATGAGATCGCAAGATCGCATCCTCTTTATGACTCATCTGTTGCCAGGCAGACTCGCAGCACGGAGTGCCTCGCGCCGGACTCGGCCTCCCAGTGGCGCGCACTTCATTCCCAGTTCCTCCCAGTGCCACCAAGATCCCTCCCAGTGCCATTCCAGTCCCTCCAAGACCATGCCCAGTTCCTCCCCAGTCTCTCCCAGTCCATTCCCAGTCTCTTCCCAGTTCATTCACAGTTCACTCTTAGACCTCCACCCTCTCTCCCAGTTCCCCCATTCCTTCCCATCTCTCTGTGTCACCCAACTCCCTCCTAGTCTCTCCCGCTCCCTCCCATCACATTCCCCAATCCATTCCCTATCACTCCGAGTCCATTTCAGTCCGTTCCCAGTCCCTCTCCAGCCCAGCCCAGCCCTCCCCTCTCTGTCCCAGTGCCCCGCGGCTGATCCCAGTGTGTTCGCGCTCTCTCTTTCTCTGTCTCTCCCGGTGTCCCCCAGCGTGTCCATCTCGCTGATGCCCCCCTCGAGCTCCCAGCCCGGCCCCGGCCGCCTGCTCTGCTCCGTGATGAATTTCTACCCTGCTGCCATCCAGGTGAGGTGGTTCCAGGGCCAGCAGCTCTCGGAGCACGTGGTGGCCACCGACGTGGTCCCCAACGGGGACTGGACCTACCAGCGGCTGGTGCTGCTGGAAACGCCGCCCCGGCGTGGGCTCAGCTACAGCTGCCAGGTGGAGCACGTCAGCCTGGAGCAGCCCCTGAGGCGGCACTGGGGTACGGGGGAGCCCCTGGGGGCGCTGGCAGAGCCGCTGGGCTGTGCTGGGAGCCACTGGGAGGGAGCTGGAGAGAGCCGGGCGGGAACTGGGAGAGGGGCTGGGGGCTGGGCAAGGGCTGGGAAGGGGTCTGGGGGATGCTGGGGAGGGTGGGATGGGCTTGGGGGGGTCCTGGTGGGCACTGGGAGGGAGTTTGGGGGCGCTTTGTGTGACTGGGAGGGATCGCAGTGAGCCCCGAGGGGCTGGAAGGAGATTGGCGATGGCAAAGCGGGCCTCGCCATGAGCTCGGTTGTGCTGGGCACAGCCTGGGAGGGCTCTGGCTGAGTCCTGCTGGGGCTGCCAAGGGACTGCGAGAGGCTTTGGGGGTCCTGGGGCGCTCGGGGGCAACTGGGAGGGGGCTGTGGGATGCTGAGAGGGACGAGAGGGGCTTTGGTGGCTCCTGGCCAGGACAAAAAGGGATCGGAGGGAGCTTTCAGTGGTTCCTGGCTGGGCTGGGGGCCACAGGGAGTGCGCTGGGAGGAGCTCGGAGTGTCGGTGAGAGGTTTTGGGGGTGCTGAGCCCTGCGGACCCCCCAGAGATGCCGCCGGACGCCGCCCGCAGCAAGATGCTGACGGGCATCGGGGGCTTCGTCTTGGGCTTGGTCTTCCTGGCGCTGGGGCTCGGCTTCTCCCTGCGCAAGAAGGTCAGGGCGGCTGCCGGGGGTGGCGTCCCCGCCGTGGCGGAGCGTGTGCACTCCCGCCGGGGCCCCCAGCCCGGTGTCACCCCCTTTTCTGTGCCCACAGAGCTCCTGAGCCGGCGGCGGCCGCAGCCCCTCCCCGTGGGCTCGGGCCCGGCCGGGACCCCCCGCTCCGTCCCCGCTCCGCTGATTCTGGGGGCGTCCCGTGTCCCGCCCAGCCCCGCTGGCGCTCTGCCCCCGCCCAGTGCCTGCTCCCAGTGCTCCCAAAAAAGCTTCCCAGTTGGGCCCGGGCCGTTTATTGGGGGGCGATGGGACGGATTTGGGCAAAGGGACGGGGACAAAGGGTGGGGGCTGGGCCCGGGAGGAGCGGGACGAGGAGGAGGAGGAAGGAGAAGAGGGAAGAGGGAAGAAGGAGGAAGGAGGAAGGAGGGGGGGACGTCAGAGAGAGATGAGGGGAAGGAGGCGGGAGGAGGAGAGGGAGGAGCGATTGAACTGGGAGAGGAGAGGCGGGAGGAAGAGGAGGGGGAGATGAGGAGAGGAGCAGAAACAGGAAAAGTAGCGGGGATCCCCCGGCCTTCATCGAGGTGTCCACGGGGGGCCAGGAAGATGTGGAACCCGCAGCCAGGAGTGTTCCCAACACGGGGGGCTCTGACCCTGGGGGTCACCCGGGATTATCCAGCGCGGATCCTCCAACGGGAGGTGGAGCTGGAGCGAGGCACGGAGCTCGTCCCGCACCGGGCACTGTGGGATCCGCGGGCAGGAACACATGCTCCTCCTGCTCCATCCCCCCTCCTGCTATGCGGCTCTGCCCTCACGCAGCCCGGGGGTCGCGGGGCGGGGCTGTGCCGTGTGCAGAGCCCGCCCCTGGCTGGGATTGGGCGATGGTGCCGTCAGTCGTGGATGTGGCGCGCTGATTGGTGGCAGCGGGGTGGAGCAGGGCCCCGGTGGCGGGCTGAGGGCGGCCGTGGCTGGGCAGCGGCGCCATTGTCGGTGTGTGTGTGCGGACCCGCGAGCGGCGGCAGCGGCCGGAGCGCGGTGAGGCGACGGCGGAGCTCGGAGGCGGCCGCAGCGCAGGTGGGAGCCGCGCTGGGTTGTGCGGGGGCTCGGGGCTGGCTGCGGGCCTCGGGGGCGGCAGGGGGCTCGGGCGGGTTCGTTGTGCCGTGTCCGGCCCGTGTTGTCGCTGGCGTGAGGGCGCCGCGGGAGCGGCTGCCCGCGGTCTCCCTTGCGGCCGCTGCCTCGGCAGGAGCCGCTGGCGGAGCAGCGCTGGCTCGGCCCGGTTGCTGTGGCTGGGACAGAGGGGGCTGCCCCGTGCCCGGGGCTGTGCGGGGAAATTCCCGTGGCCGGAGGTTTCTGTGCGCAGAGGAGACAGAGGAGTCCTGTAAAAGTGACTTTATTGCTGAGCAGAGGGAGAGGCCGTGGGGCATTTGCCGTGCGCTCTCTGCCATTGTTGTAGTTCGCAGCCTTCTTTTTATCCTCATTTTCACGGCCTCATCTCCCTCTCCTTTTGCCCCCTGGCTGAGGTACTTGGAAGGTTCAGACCTCCCGATCCGGCAACTGCATGTCCGTGTTAATGTGCACCCCCACTTTTGTATAACAGCCGATATTCACGGCTCTGTTAAGGGTTTGTTCTTCTGGAAGTTCAGGAATTTAGCGGGACTTTCTGTGAGCAGCAGTCCATGTTAATTAGTAACATTTATTGAAGCTGGTGGTTTCGCCCGTTGCTTCCTTATCTACAAATCCCTGACCCCTCATTCAGCTGCTGAATGAGCTGCACTCTCAAGGTGTGGAGCATGGTAAAAAGATGAAAGTTGCTATAGCACATCAGAGGAGAAACAGCATTCGTTTAACCCATGGTCTGCCAGGGAGCCACAAAACCGTGTCCCATTCCCATCTTTCCACGTTTGGGCTAGAACATGAGGTGCTTTCGTACTTCCTTTGTTATCTGTTTCACCACTTTTCCTTTGTCATCTCTTTGCCAACAGCAGTTTGAGTAATTTAATTTTCCACAAACTCCCCTTTTTTCTGCTAAAAGGCAATATGATCCCATCCCATGGTGAAATGTTGTGTTCCTCATTTCAGTGGATTGGTCAGCAGGAAGGTCAGGAGCTGGAGCTGTCTGGTTGGTTATTGTTGCGAGGACAGCTTGTAATCTAATGATGCCATTGAAATGAGAAATGGGTTCTGTGGCTCCTGATATGAATTGGTTCGGGTTCCCAGAGGCTGGTCCCTGGTGTTGTAGAATTTGTTCTGCTGGCCGTTCATCTTTTCCCCATTTTTGGCTGCTCTCTCCAGCCAGGGCTGCATCAATTGACTGCTTTTCTCTAATTAAATCATCAAATACTTGGATACCCAACTGATTTCCCTGAATTTTAGGTAGCAAAAAATCCCCAGTGCTCTAATATACCCTATATAACACAGACAGTGACAGCACATGTTGGAGTGGGCAGAGGGATGATTCCCTTCCCATTTTTTTATAGTGAAGTTTTCCCAACATTCTCCATTTGCTGTTTCCCTTTGCAGCTTCACTCGTTTGTGTTGCAGGGTCAGATATCCTCCCCCTGGGCTCTGCCTTGAGCTGTGCAAATTCCATCAGTGCCAGCAGGCAGAGCTTGGGGTGAGGGGCAGAGGGAATCAGCCCAATTCCTGCCCCAGGCAAGAGACCCAGGTGCATTGTGCACACTTTGCCCAGCAGTGTTCATTTGCATTTCTAAAACTCCTCTGCAGGCTGCCTGGAATGAAGCTTCTCTTCCAGGGCAGCCATCTGGTGAGTCACATGTGGCCCCCCGATATCTGCTTTTTTTTTAAAAAGTATTAACTCTTTATGAGTTCAAAGTATTATGGTTAAAGCTGTTCAGTTTTGCAAAATGCAACATAAAAGCAAACATGGAAAAATGCAGAACAAAACTTGATTTTCACACTTCTGTCCCTAACCCACCTGACCATATAAAGTGGGAATATTATGAAAATTTTTTCTCATATTGTAATTTTGTCACTGAAACTGCAGGGAAAAGAAAAACTCTGCAAGAATCTCTTTAGTTTTAGAGAGTCAAGGCATTCCTTTGTTCCTGCCAGGGTGTGCAAAAGAAATAATTTTTTTCCCAAATAGCCCAGCTGTGCAGAGAAAATCATTCCATGCCATATGAGTTTTACTGGATTTTTCCTAAACTTTATGTCGTCAGAACTAATCTAAATCCACTGGTTTAATGTTCATTGCTTCCAAGTTGTGTAAGTTTTTAGTATTTGGCTTCCTGTTGAACCCGGATTTCTTTGACTCTGATGTGAATTCGGTCTCCACACTCCTGGATTTCCTTCTCAGCCTTTTCCAGCCCAGGTGTCTCCAGCTCTGCCGGGGGCAGTGTCTGGGGTAGCTGTTGGTTGTGTTTGCTGCTGGGCAATGTTGATGTTTTGTTGCTGGTCGTTATCTCTGTGGGTGTCTTTTGGGCTGTTCCCAGTCTGTTGGGATGTTAAACTCATCTCCATTGAGTGATGTAACACCCCTTATATAAAACCTTTAAAATTCCTTTCCCAAAGGCAAACCTTTGTTGAGAGAAACCTTTCTGAGCAGAGAAATAAGATTTAAAAGAACCAAAATCGGTACATTTTGCAGCAGTGCAATGGCAGGCAGCCCAGAGTGTAGGTGTCAGTGAGCCCCAGAGTGGAATTGTGCCCTGGTGTTCCCCAGCAGCTGTGGCAGTGCAGGCCCAGCCAGCGCTGAAGCTGCAGCAGTGGCAGCAAGGCTTGGCCCCAGTGGCTGGAGATGGCAGAGGAGGGTGGCCGGGATTGCAGAGGATTCCAGCCGAGGATCTGTGGGCAGGCGCAGGGGCTTGGCCCGCTGTGGAGCCCTGGCTGCTGCTGCATTGCCTTCAGGGCAGGCTCAGGGGCGGTCTCCCATCGTCCTGCTGTGGGCGGGAAGTGCAAATCTGCGGGGCTTCAGAGCGCTTGAGGCCAGGCTGAGGGGTCCCCCCGTGTTGAGCTGTGCTGGCGGCTGTTTGTGGCCTCAGGGACACTTGGCATGGGCCCCTTGGCCACCAGTGGTGCTGCTTGGCACTCCTTAGGCAGGAGCCGATGTCCTGGCTGGGTGTTGGCAGCAGCAAAGTGCCAGAGCAGGCTGTGTGCCAGCCCAGCTTGCTGTGGGAGAATATGCCTTGATATCTGCTCCAGTGGTTGCTGAAGCAGTGAGAATTGCTTTTGCCCCCCTGTTAGGTGCCATGGTGTCAGCAGAAGATGTTGAAGCCTTCCTGCTCAGGGCATTTCAGTGCCAGGCTCTCACAAGCACCCACAGCTGGGCGGGTTGAGCTGAGCATGGGGGGGTGACCTGCGCTGTGTCTGATTCCCCTTCCTTAATAACAGCCTGTCTTGTAGCTCTTTTCCCTTCTGCTGCCCTTGCAGAGCCATCCACAAACACATTTTCTCCCTCAGGCCAGGGAATGTCCCATCAATCTGTCCCAGCCTGGGTCTGGAGCTCTGTCCCTTGAGTGCAGTCCTGGGTTCCTTGCCAGCCCCTCTCCAGGCTGTTCAAACAGGAGGCTGGGTTAAACCCTTGCCCTGTCCTCAGTTCTAAATCCTCCTGTGCCATTGAACAAGTTTCATACTGTAATAATCGAGCCCTGCTCATCCATTTAGAGGCTCTTCTGGTTGTCAGAGCTTTAACTTGATGCCAGACTTGAACTATAGGAGATCCTATATAGGGTTAAATATTTTAGCACAAGGATTCCTTTGGCAAGACCCTGTTTATTATCCACCTAAAATTCACATTCTTTTTCCCTGTCTGGAAGGCCCAGTCCAGCTGCCTTAGTTAATCTTCATTTTAACACTTGAAAATTCTGTGTTTCCTCCTGCTGTCCATCCATCCAGTTTGTTGACTGGCAGGATAGGAGTGTTGTAGGGAAACATCCCTGGCTCCAAAAGCCCTGCCTTTAACCAGGACTCAATCCCAGGCTGTGAGCCCTTCCTTCCCTCTCTTGGAACAGGGTATTGCTTGTCCTGGTTGCTTTAAAGTAAATTGTAGAGGCTCCATATCTAATTTTCCCTCTTTCCCTGGGGCTGCCCACACTTTGGGGTTCACTTCAGCATAGGCCTTGTCAATCTTTTCACACAAAGGTAGAACAGAACCTGCCTCTGTTTCCCCTTTTACAGTATTAAAATCCAGCTCACAAATTCCTTCCCAGTTAATTACAATCACAGGAGGAAGAAAAAGAAATTAATTTTATTGAAAGCTATGCCCCACAACTTCTAATAGTGGTTGAACAAATCATACCTGGTCATCTTTCCCACTCATTCCCTTAAAAATTAAAGTATTCCTTTACTATTATCCCCTTTAGGTCTAAGATTCAGAGTGGATTGAGAGGCCCCTGTGTCCATCAGGAAATGCCTGCTCTCAATGCAGACCCACCCTGAATGTTCTCAAGGGCTGCAGTGTGGAGGGTCCCTGGTGTGATGGGAGCTGTGACAGCCCTGCCAATCCATGTCCATCAAGGGGTGGACTTGCTGGTCCTGAGGGTGCTGCTGTCTGTGCTTGCAGTGTCCTTGTGCCCTGCAGCTGGAGCCCTGGTTCCTTGCCAGGGGCTGTTTGGGTGGGCTCTCCCCTGCTGAGGAGGGCAATGCCTCTGCCAGGTGCTTGTGGCCGAGCCGTGCCCTGGGTGCTGGGGCCCCCTTGGGCCCTGGGGTTGATCCCTCAGGGGCTGTAGGAACTGTGCCGTGGCCTTTGCCTTCAGCTTGGCCTTTTGCTGCTCCCTTCTTGCACTCACCTGCTGTGCCTTTGTGCCCAAGTGCTGCAGGGCCTTCTTGTGCCCCTCCTGCAGCCCCCTCAGTGCCTGTGGGTGCTTGTCTTGCTTTACAAGAGAGGTGTCTGCTCAGGAAGGTAGAAAAAGCCTCTCTTGGAATGGATAATGCAAACCCCATCCCTCTTAATTTTTAGACTAGTGAAATCAAGGGGCTCTCAGGCAAAGATATGGGAGTAGGAATACCAGTTCTTTACTAGTGTGTATAATAAAGCAAAGAAACACCAACAGCTGCGGCACTGACAGCAAACAGAGCCCGGACCCAGTCCCGGCCTTTGGGCTGCGGCGCTTTGCCCTTGGGTGCAGTTCCGGGCACGGCCGGCAGGGGCGCTGGTGGCTCCCGCGGGGCGGGGCAGCGCATCCCTCCCATGGGAACCTCTCTGAACGGAAATAGAGCAATCCCTTCATCTAACTCTTTCACTTTTTTACCTTCTACAACCTTCCTTTCATGTTTTGGGAAAGAATTTGGAGAGGGCTGCCTTTTAACTGAGCTCCTCGTGTTTCGATAAAGTGCTTCCTGTAGAGAGAGAGGGTTTCCCTGAACAGCCGGAGCTGTGGTTACCAAGGGGCCGTACCTCAGAGCAGGACGGGGTCAGGGGAGGATATCCCGCCGAGGCTCGGTGGGAGTGTGGGCAGGGTCTGCTGCCGGAATTGGCAGAGGGGGATCTTCCCGTGGAGCCCGAGGCGGAGCGTGGGTAGCCCCCACATGGCTGATGGCGGCTGATCCGGCAGCTGCCGGCAGAGCAAAGGCAGGTGGGAGAGCCCGGCAGCAGCGGCGGTGCCCAGCGCAGGTGGCACGGGCAGGGCAGCCAGGGATGGGATGGCTGGGACCCCCCCTGGGTGTGGTGGGCGCGGTGACCTCGGAGCAGGCGGCAGGACAGAGCAACCCCCATCTTGCCCAGCATGACCGTCAGAGCGGCCGCAGGCCAGGCAGTGGGAGCAGGGCACACAAATTGAGCGACAGCGCCGGGGCAGGTGGAGCTGCCCTGGGCAGTGAGGCCGCACCTGGGATGGAAACCCGGGCAGGCGGAGCTGAGGCGGGCAGCGAGCCGGGACCCGGGACAGGCGCCTGGGCCGCGAACGGAGGGGGCAAGACCTGCAGAGGATCCCACTCTCTTTCTGATTTTTCCTCCTGCTCCCCTCCCTTTCATTTCCCCTTTTTCTTTTCTTGTTTTTTTCTCGGGGCTTTCTGATACTTTAAAGATTTTTATTCTCCTAAAATCTCCTGTCTTACATATGACATATTCTCTTTCTTGTAGATTAAATGGGTTTTTTTTACAAATAAACCCAGAACCTAACAAATCCAGAGTTCTGCTTGGATACTTTGAAATGGTGGACGAGCTAACTCAGGACCTCCTAATGTTGTTTTTCTCATCACCTTTTTATTTATCCTTTGGCAAATTAAGCATCTTTCAGTTACTTGCTTGGCTACTCCGAGAATCCCAGTGCACGTATAGTTCCTTAAAAAATGATCACACAAAGCTTAGGTACCCCAGCGGATTTTCTGATGCAAGTCTTCTAATATTTTCCTAGAAGCACATTTTATTTAGAAATTGTCTTCTATCAAGAAGTTTCCATTTCCCTGATTTCTCTTATTCACTTCCTGTCTTGTTTAATTCTTTTTTCTCAGCTTCCCTAAACTTTGGAATTTCCAGTTTTTCCTCGTTTGGAGTTAATATTAACATAACTCTTTCAGCTCCATTTTCTGCTGCATCCTTAGCTTTGTGATCTGCCAAATTATTTCCTCCTCTTTCTGGAGTCTTTCCCTTTTGGAGTTCCATAATATGTACTATAGCTATCTCTTTTAGGTAATTGGAATGCCTCTAAAACATCTAAAATAAGTTCCTCATGTATTAATCCTTTTCTTGTTGAATTAAGTAATCTTTTTCCTTTCCAAATATTTTTCAGGTATGTACTACTCTAAAGGCATACCTTGAATCAGTATATATAGTTCCTTTATTTGTGTTAAATATTCTAGTGCTCTTTTTAAAGTATATAATTCACAAGTTTGAGCTTACTAGTTTAAGGTAATGTCCCTTTTTCCATAGTTTGCATGTTTTTCCAATCGACTACTGCATACCCTGTATTTTCTCCTTTTGCAAGGAGTTGTATCTCTGTTAGCAAACATAACTCCCAAATGACTATTTCTTTTTTTTTTTTTTTCCCTGTATCCACCTTACTGGTTTTCTGTCTTATTTTCAAGATCTTATCTATTAATCTTCTTCCTCTGTTTTTCACATTCACTAACAACCTAAATACCACTTTTCTTTCAACTACACCCACAAAAATAAAAAACTTTTTTCTTACACTACTTTCAGTACAATACACCTCCCTCCAAGGAGATATAGTAAAGCTTAAAATACAGAATCTACATTACCTATACTTTTATTCATCTACATTCACTCACTTTTATTTCTCACTCACTTCCACACATTCTTTCCCACCCTCAGGACACAGAGTGGATCCCTGTTGACAGAGAATCGCGGGTCCCTGTGGCCCCCCCTCACCTTGGGGTTGCCTCTGGGTCTCAGTATCTCCGGGCCTCCTGGGAGGGCCCTGACTCTGCTGCCTCGAGTGCCGTTCACCTGTGAGGCTGATTTGTGTGTCACTCACACTCTTTAGCCAGGGCCCCCTCACACGCGCTGGGGACAATGGCCCGTTTGCAGGTCACCTGTACCTTATGCCACAGCCCCCACACGCCCAGGAGAACAATGGCTTATTGTGGGTCACACACTCCTCTTTCCACAGCCCCCCTTCCCACCCGCCCGGGAAGCTGAGGCTGATTTTGTGTGTGACTCACTCTCACACACAACAAGACAACAATAAGGTACCTTTTGTTATAAATGATCAAATCGAGAGCCAAACTTATAGGAAAATTTAGCAAAGATTTATTAATTTTCCTGCAAGACAGAAGTTCGGTCATCTACACTACCACAGCCAAGGGTCAGCGTCGAGCCCGGGTTCGGTGCTGGGTGAACACGGATCTGAGCTCCGAATGTCAGAGTCTCCCCCTGTTCACAAATGCTGCCTGACGCAGCGAGTTCTTTTACAGTTTATTCTGCTCGAGGCAGAGATGACCGAATGTTCTTTGTGTCTCTTCCCATGCATAACCGTGTCTTTACCTGTGCAGAGGTGGACAAAGACTCAGTCCAGGTGTCTCATGTCGTCAGTAGACTCTGGGGAAGTCAGCATTCACATGCATCAGGGTGGTGCTGTGGATCATCTTGGTAGCTGTAATCGATGAGGCATTAATCACTCTTGGGTGGACCTGGTGACCTGGGGAAGCCAGCGATTATCGCCCTGGAAGCTTCTATTCTTTCATTAAAAACCCCGATGTTTATCTCAACCAAGTCCAGGAACTAGATGTATATGAATAAGACACTGCTCCCTGCCAGGATGGTCAAGAGACTTAGTGTGGAGTTTACAATATTTTATACATTAATTGCTTTAATTATCTCTACCATACACTTTCACATCACCTATTACAAGTTTAGGTGTTTCTTGGCAGTCCCCGTGCTCTTGGATATCACTCAGCCCAGCTGTGCTGTCCAACCCCAGATGCTCTTGAGCATATCCTGTATCCGGCAGAATTTTGCAGAACCCTGAATGCTCTTGGAATGTTAATTCCTCAACCCAGCAGGTTTTAATTCTGGATGCTCTTGGGCACTCTTATCCCTCAAACCAACAGAATTTTTAGAGTTCCCTTTTGTCCCGTTTCCTAGTGGATTGGGCTCGGAAACTCCTCTGCTCCCTTCCTCCGAGGGGTCCAGCCCCTCTCTGAGACCCAGTCCCAGTTACCCCGGGGGATTCTCTCACTCCTGTTAACATTCACTTCGTCTCTCTCCTGGCCGCTTACCGCGGAAAGTCGGAAACGCAGCGTGGGAGACTCCAGCACTCACTTGGCAGGTCTGGGACAACCAGCCCTCGTCTCATTCACACACATTGATCCCCCTGTACCTGCCCCCCTGAGAAATACTTACCAATCCCTTTTCCTTCCCGGATTCTTAATGCACATTACTACTCTTAGGGGGCCAATTACCGCGGTTGTAGGGAGCCTTTTCCCTTCTCTTTGTTTTATTGTCTCCTTTTGTCCACCATAACCTGCGTCTGTCGGTCACCCCAGGGGAGACAGAGCGAGGCTGCCAACGGGGCAGGGCGCGCCTTCCCCACTCTGACTCTCCTAAAGCACCGGCAGCGAGGTGTTAGTAACCATCCTCTGCTACCAAAATTGTGAAAAACGCCAATCACTTGCTTTTAAAATTTTAAAACCATAATAGTAATAAAATGGGTATGAAAAATAGTAATACAATTAGAGTAATCACAGTTTGGAGAAATCGAATTAGGACAATATGAGACAATAAATACCAAGAGTTACGGATGTCCGGGTACCTTTTTCTGGGCAGCACAAGCCTGAAAAAGGACACCTGTTAACACAGGATTAACCATTAAAAACAATAGCCTGTTGCATATTCATACACTTCATACATGATGCATAAATTCCATTCAAACACAGGATTCTGTCTGGTCAGTGCCAGCTTCTGCCTCTGAATCCTAACAGCGCCTTCGAGGTGGGAAGAAGTTCATTTCTTCTGATAAGAGGGCAATAAATTCTTTTTCTCTGAAAGATTTAGGTATCCTGTGGCTGCTATCTCGCTGCAAGTCCTTTCTTTAAAAAAAGCCTCTTACCAAGCATAGTTTCTATTTTAACATTTTTTAATAACCTAAAACCATATTCAACTCACTAATTAAGAGAATTAATACAGCAGTACTTTCTAACACAAGACGTATCATATTCATTTTAATATTTGGGATAACCCAATCACAAAATATGCATTTTTTACAAGTATAATCCAACTTCCAGTCTCTCCCAGTTTGGTCCCAGCTGCCGTCAGCATGGTTCCAGTTGCTTCCTCAATCAACTCAGTGAGTCCCAGTATGATGCCATTTGCTCCCAGTTGCTCCCAGTCAGGCCCAGTATGGGGGATGATGTGCAGGGAGTGCTCACTGTGACACTCAGTTCCTCCCAGTATTAGTCCAGTCCCTCCCAGTATGATCCAAATATGAGCCCAATGTGCTCCCAGTCTCTGCCAGAATAAACCAGTTTTGCTCTGCATGGTTCCAGTTCCTCTCTTTCACCCTCACTTTCCTTCCAGTCACTCCCAGTATCTCCCAGGGTAGCCCAGTTCCCTCCACCATCATTCCAGTTCCTTCCAGTATGATCCCATTTGCTCCCAAGCACTCCCAGTCAGCCTCAGAGTTGTGGCACTCACTGCCAGTATGATCCCAGTCACCACCAGTATGATCGCAGTTCATCCCAGTACAAGCCCAGCAGTTTCCAGTCACCGCCAGCATGCACCCAGTCACTCCCTGTTCTTCCCAGTTGCTCCCACCATGATCCCAGTTACTCACAGCTGCTCCCAGTCATCCTCAGCATATTCCCAGTCACTCCCACTATATCCCATTTGCCCCTAACATGGTCTCGGTTGCCTCCTGCAGGCTCCTGCTCACTCCCAGTATGATCCCAGTGTCCATCAGTGCGATCACAGTCTGCACTGGCATGGCAATATGATCCCAGAATAATGTCAATACAAACCCAGTACAGTCCCATCACGATCCCAGTATGGTGTCAGTACAAAGCCAGTACAGTCCCAGTATGATCCCAGTATGATATCTGTACAAGCCCTGTACAGTCCCAGTCACTCCCAGTATGATCCCTGTATGATATCTGTACAAGCCCTGTACAGTCCCAGTCACTCCCAGTATGATCCCAGTATGATGTCAGTACAAGCCCAGTGCACTCCCAGTCACTCCCAGTACGATCCCAGTCCAGCCCAGTCCCTGGCAGTGCTGCCACTGCGGGAGTCTCCGCTCCGCCAACTGCCGCCTGCTTCTGGTATTTCGTGGGGTTTATATACAGTCCTGCTTCCGGGTTGGCGTGTCTGTCAGGGTAGCACTCTGTGCATTCTCCTCCTGTTGCTAGGCAGTCGTATTCTGCCTCCCGGTGGTCCGAGGATGAAGGCCGGTAGTCTTCTTCTTCTTGCCCCACGATCAACCTTTCCTTAGCTGGAATGGTTGGTCTGGTTCCTGGAACTTTAAGCTTACTAAGCAGATAAGCAAATATTGTGCTATCAATCATAGCAGGCCCGCTACCCGTGTCAACGGCCTCACCCCTTACTCCTTGGCTAACAATAGGCACATAGCTACGTATAGTTACACATTGCTTA
Source organism: Melozone crissalis (assembly GCF_028551555.1). Taxonomy (NCBI): domain Eukaryota; kingdom Metazoa; phylum Chordata; class Aves; order Passeriformes; family Passerellidae; genus Melozone; species Melozone crissalis. The sequence continues at coordinate 5,253,744 of NW_026535844.1, forward strand.
TTTAGCCTTTCAACATATTAGCTTCTAACATTTTGCAGTTTAAGCCTTATGACATTTATTTTGCAGTATATTAGCCCGTTATATTCATCTTGCAACATACTAGCTTGTTACATCTTTCATTGCGGTTTTTCTATTATTGGCTTTTCCCCTTTTCATAGTCTTTAGCAATTTGCTGAACAAACTAAGACATTAACTCATTACAAAGGGGGAGGAGGAGGTGGGGTTAGGGAGGAGGAGCAGGGGGAGGGATGGAAGAGGAGGGATGAAGGCAGAGAGCAGGGATGGAAGGAGGAGAAGGAGGTGGGGTTAGGGAGGAGGAGGAGATGGGATGGAAGGGGAGGGATGGAAGAGGAAAAGGAGGTGGGGATAAGACAGAGGGGGAGGAGGATGGGGGATGGAAGGGGAGGAGTGGGAGGAAGAGGAGGGACAAAGGCAGATCAAGGCTGAGCTGAGGGAACCATGCTGTCGATCCCTGCCTGAATTCCCAGCCCCCACCTGTGGGATCATCGCCCCCCAATCGCGCCGGTGAGCGGGGAGGGGGAGCTGGGTCCGGATATCCCAGGGGGTCCCTGGGTTGGGGTTTTGGGGGGATGTTTGGAGAATGAAGCAGTCCAAGGCTGAGCGGAAAAGGCCCCTTGGGGGGACATCGGGGGGTGGCGGTGGCGGCTGCCGGCAGAGGCAGCCTGGAGGAGCAGAGCCCTGTGTCCCCCAGGAGCCCAAAGTGGGGAGCCCAGAGAGGGGGGAGCGCCGCCATTGGCGGGAGCCTCAAGAGCCTGGAGAGGGGCAGGGGGGACTCCTTGGAGCCGCTGCAGCCCAGAGCAGAGAATGAGGGGAGAAGGGAGCCCGGGAGCCCAAAGAGCCCCGGCATCCCGAAATGGGGAGAGTGAAGCGGGGGGAGCTTTTGGCATTGCTGGGACTGCCAGCAGCCTGGGCAGGGCGGGCAACGAGGAGAAGGGGGACCCCCAATCCAAGCGTGACCCCAGCAGGTGGGACAGGGGGAAAGCCCTGAACTCCAGAGGGGAGGGAACAGGGATGGGGAACTCCTGGGAGGCTTTTTCAGGGCTGAATCTGGGTGTTTGGGAGATTTTCCTGGAGATGAGGTGGCTGGTGACTTGTAGAGATGGACTTGGGCAAAAGGGACCTTCAAACTCAATGTGTGTTGAGGAAGGTGAAACAGGAAAGCCTTATAAATATGATTTTCTTGCAAAAGATTTTGAGAATATAGAAAGTGTAAGGAAGACTGAAATGAAAGCAAGATCTGAGATACCTCAGTTAGTGAACAACTGGAAAACAATGGTGTGGCCCAACTGAAGGTAATCCCCTTTTGATGAAACAATTCCCTCTGCTTGCAGACAGGTCCAAGGGTCAGAGCAGACCCTACTAGCTCAGCAGAAGGGGTCCAATGAAGAGTTTTTAGGGTGTAAAATGTAACACAGTATGGTGATGTGATGATTCTTACAGGCTGTATGTAAATTCGGTAGGATTTTTATCTTGTACTTGATTGGTTGGTGAGAAATAGAATATTCAAAAGAGAAGAAAATTTATTGTGTTGTAATGGGAACGTTACTGTGTTATGCTCTTGCCTGTCTTACTCTCTTACCCTCTCACCCTCTCTACCCCTCTCTTCTCTCGGGCCTGCTCCGAGCTGTGCCTGGCAGCTCCGAGCAGGGCCCTGCACCCAGGCCCTTTGCAATAAACTGCAAGTTCCACGACCTGGCTGCAGAGCTCTCTCGTCTCCGTCTGTCCCGACTGTCCTACCCCCCGATGCTCCTACAAACACGCTCATCCCTTGTTTTCTCCAAACCAGGATTTCCCATTGCCAACCCCAGGGAGGCTGCAAGGAAGAGGAAGATGCCCCGGGACACTGAGGCAGGTGAGGAGGAAGTCAGTGCCCCTTTCCCCTCTGTGCTGCTCTATCTCCCAGCCCAGCACGGCCCCGGCTGCAGCTCAGCCCTGGGGGGATCTCCTTGCCCTTGCCTGTGGCACGGAGGCAAATCCCATCCTGTCCTTGTCCTTCCTCCCCCAGAGCAGGAGCTGAGCATGGAGAGCAGGGAGGACAAATGCCCGTGGCAGAACCGGGTGGCAGAGGCCGTTTTGAGTGGCTCCACGGCGCAGGAAGCCAACGGGGAGGAAAAGCCCCGGAGATGCCGCACGAGGAGGGGCTGCAAACGCAGCCGGCAGGGATCTGAGGGGGAAAGAGCCAGCCTGGGCCGGGAAGGCGGCCGGAGACAGAGCCAGAGCTCGAAGCTGGTGCTCCATGAGCAGCTCCATGATGGGGAGAAGCCGCACACGTGCGTGGAGTGTAGGAAGAGCTTCAGGCGGAACTGCAACCTGATCAGGCACCAGAGGATCCACACTGGGGAACGGCCCTACGAGTGTGGGGAGTGTGGGAAGAGCTTCAGGCGGAACTCCGATCTGATCAGGCACCAGAGGATCCACACTGGGGAGAAGCCCTATGAGTGTGGGGAGTGTGGGAAGAGCTTCAGCCGGAGCTCCAGCCTGATCAGGCACCAGAGGATCCACACTGGAGAAAGGCCGTACAAGTGTTCCCAGTGTGAGATGTGCTTCAGCCAGAGATCCAGCCTGGTCACGCACCAGAGGACCCACACTGGGGAGAGGCCCTATGAGTGTTCCAAGTGTGGGAAGCGGTTTCTGACCAGCTCTGATCTCCTCCAGCACTATTGGATTCACACAGAGGAGAGGCCCTTCCAATGCCCCGACTGCGGGAAGGGATTCAAGCGCAACTGCAACCTCATCACCCACCGGCGCATCCACACTGGAGAGAGGCCCTACGAGTGTCCCCAGTGTGGGAAGAGCTTCTCACAGAGCTCTCACTTGACCCGACACCAACGGAGGCACCGGTAAGGGAAGCCCTGTGAGTGCCCCAAGTGCGGGCAGAGCCTCGTGCGCTGCTCCAGCTCCATCCCCCACTGGAGGAGGCACTTTGGGCACTGCCCTGGTCACTCCCATTCCCTGTGATCCATGTTAAGAACACACCTGGCTGCTTCTACTTTTAATTTCACCTTAATTTTTTTCTATTCTCCATCTCTTTGCACTGCAAAAGCCAAGAGGAATGGATCTGTCACCTGAAAACCACTGAAATCCCAGTGAAAACAGCTCAATCTTACCCCAAAAAGAGCTCAAACCCACCTCAAAAATCTCAATTCCCATGCCAAACTCACTCGATTCCGCAGCCATCAGGCTGAGATGAGGTTGGGAGGTGATTTAGAGTCGTGGGGTCTCAGGTAGAGTGGTGGGATGGAGATTGTGTGGGGCTGGGTGTGTGGGATGTATTTGACAGCAAATAAAACTCTGAGACTTACTGATTTCTCTCCCGTTCATGTTCAATCTGTTGCAGTTCTGTTTGCAGAGTGCCACCTTCTCAGCTCATTGTCTTGGTGTCCCCTTTTCTCTCCTGCCTCTCCTTGCCTGCTCTGTTTCTCTCTCAGTGTCTCCCTGGACCCACGGACCACCAGAGACCCTGCCCTGATTTAATTGACCCAGGCAGCACCAGAGACCCTCCCTATATTTAATTGCCTCACGGACCACCCAATACCCTCCCCTGATTTATTGCCCCAGTGACCACCAAAGACCCTCCCCTGATTAAATTGACCCCTCCCCTGATTTAATTGACCCCTGCCACCAAAGACCCTCCCCTGATTTAGTTGACCATTCCCTGATTAAATTAACCCCTCCCCTGAATTGACCCCTCCCCTGATTTAATTTACCCTTTCCCTGTTTTAATTCCCCTTCCCCCGATTTAATTGACCCCTGCCCTGATTTAGCTGTCCCATTCCCTGATTTAATTGACCCCTGCCCTGATTTAATTGACCCCTGCCCTGATTTAGATGACCCCTCTGTCCCCACAGACCCTCCCCTGATTATTTATTGTTTTATTTCCCAATTAGTATTTCAATTCCCAGTCCCAGGAGCTGAAGTCCTGAAGGCTGGCAGGGAAATGTCTCTGTAGGATTTTGCTCCATTTCCCTTCAAGGGCGGGAACATCTTTTCCTGGCTGGGAGCTGGAATTGCAGACTTTTGGAATGTGTGCCGGGCAACACGGACTGGGATCAAATATGGACTAGGATCAGATAGGGGTTGGGATCAAATATGGACTAGGATCAAACAGGGACTGGGATGAAATATGGACTGGGGTCAAATATGGACTGGGATCAATTATTGATTGGAATCCTACAGTGTGAGATAAACTGGACTGAGGTTATATAGACTGGGATCAAATATGGGCTGGGATCAAATATGAATTGGGATAAAAAATGGACTGGGATCAAATATAGACTAAAATCAACTATGGACTGGGATAAACTGGACTGGGATCAAATCAGGACAGGGATCAACTTTGGACTGGGATCAAATATGGCGTGGATCAAATATGACAGATTTTATGGACTGGGATCAAATATGCACTAGGATAAGCTATGGACAGGGATTAAATATGGACTGGGATCAAATATGGATTGGGATCAAATGGACTGGGTTCCTACAGACTGGGATAAACTGGACTGAGATTATATAGATGTCGCGGCTTGAGAGGAAGTTAGTTTTCTGCGATACGGTCAGGCCAGTAGGTGCTCACATTTGAATACTGGCACCTGGTTTGGCCACTGGAGACATTGGATACGCCTCTGAGAACTCAGGGGTTAAAAAGCAGGGCACTCCCGGGGGAAGCTCTCTTGGGTTCCAGCGAGGGAAGCAGGTCGGGCCTCCCCTGCCCAGCTCCTGGCTGGTTTGGGGCTGGGTGAGGTAGGCCTGGCCCGAGGATGGAAGGGTGGAAGAGCCCCGAGAGGCATCGGGCAGCCACAGCTCCCCCCCAGGAGACAGAGAGAGACAGAGCGCCTGTGCCACCGTGAAATTTGATATCCTGTGCTGGCAGCACAGCCCGGCTGCCCCTGTGGGAGCTTTGGGTGGGCAGAGCCCGAGATTTTAACCCTTTTTTGGACAAGGAAAACTTTGCAGAACATTAACCTTTCCTAGAAGAGAGATAAGAGATGAAATGGAGGAAGGAAATGTGCAAGTGTGAAGGTCTGGGCAAGTGAAAGATGTCGGGAGAGTAGAGAAGAATCTTAGGTGGGAAGAGATGATGGAGTGGCCTTAGCTGGACTTTTCTTGTGTAGCCATGGACAGAACCATGTTTCCTGTGACACAGAGACTGCATCCAGGGGGAGGCAATGGCTCAGAGCCAAGAGGGTTCAGTGTTGGTACCCCTCAGCCCCAGGGGGTGAAATTTGGGAGGCACAGGTGTCCCAAAGGTGAGACTGTGCCCTTTTTGGAACAGGACAAAGCATCCTTAAAAGGACAACCCTAGAAGCAGCTCTGGTCCATGTGCAGTGGTGAGAGCAGTCGACATGGAAGGAAGAGGACACATTTGCAGATGTTCTCCAGGCGGTGCCACGAGTGACATGGAAACACACGAGGTTTCAGCGGTGTTTCCTGGGGAAGCCTATGGCACAAGAAGGATTTCTCTCCCCTTGATGAACTGAGAATTCATTACCTAAGGGGTGGTGATGGACCGAGAGTTGGTGATTTGGGGGATAGATGTATTGGAAATTTGGTGGGAGGGGGAGGAAATGTTTTTGGAAAGTTTTCATTTTCCCTGTGTGTTTCTTGTTACTTAGAGTTGTAGTTTAGTTAATAAAGGTTTCTTTTCTGTATTTCTAAGTGGGGGCCTGCTTTGCTTATTCCTGGTCACATCTCACAGCAGACACCAGGGAGATATATTTTCATGGGGACACTGGCATTGTGCCAGCATGAATCCGTGACACATACGCTGCCAGTTGGCCTTTTTCCACCGCTCCAGCCATCCCCACATAGCATTGGCTACTATCCATGAATCAGTGTAGAGGTAGAGCTTTGGCCATTTCTCTCCCTTAGCAATGTCCAGGGCCAGCTGAACGGCTTTGAGTTCTGTAAGTTGACTTGATCCACCTTCTCCTTCAGCAGCCTCTGCCACCTGTCGTGTGGGGCTCCATACGGCTGCTTTCCACTTCTGGTCCATCCCTACAATGCGACAGGAACCGTCAGTGAAAAGAGCATAGCGCGTTTCCTCTGGGGGCAGTTCGTTATAGGGAGGAGCCTCTCCAGCCCGTGTCACTGGTTATTTTTGCTCTTCATCAGTAAGACCGAAGTTCTCACCTTCTGGCCAGTTTGTAATTATCTCCAAAATCCCAGGGCAATTCAGGTTTCCAATACGGGCGCACTGTGGGATAAGAGCAATCCGTTTACTCCATGTAGCGTCAGTGGTGTGGTGGGGGGTGGGAACCTTTCCTTTGAACATCCACCCCAGCACCGGTAGTCGGGGTGCCAGGAGGAGTTGTGCTTCCGTGCCAATCACCTCTGAGGCAGCCTGGACTCCTTCATAGGCAGCCAAGGTTTCCTTCTCTGTGGGAGTGTAGTTGGCTTCTCACCCTCTGTAGCTTCGACTCCAAAATCCCAGTGGTCGGCCTCGAGTCTCCCCAGGCACCTTCTGCCAAAGGCTCCAGGACAAGCCATGGTTCCCGGCTGCAGAGTAGAGCACGTTCTTCACCTCTGCTCCTGTCCTGACTGGGCCAAGGGCAACTGCATGAGCAATCTCCTGCTTGATCTGGGCAAAGGTTTGTTGCTGCTCAGGGCCCCAGTGGAACTCGTTCTTCTTGCAGGTGACCAGGTAAAGAGGGCTCACCATCTGACTGTACTCAGGAATGTGCATCCTCCAAAAGCCTACGGCCCCTAGGAAAGCTTGTATTTCTTTCTTATTGGTGGGTGGAGACATTGCTGTGATCTTGTTGATTACGTCTGTAGGAATCTGATGCCGTCCATTAATAAGGCCTCCGATCAGCCTTATCATGAAGCAGAGCCTTGGTGCTCAGGATCTCAGTCCCTGAGGAGGGACCGCGTGCCCGAAGCCAGCTCAGGCCAATGCCGCGGGGCTACCTTTCTAGCAAGCCTGGTGATATTCAGCTCTATAGTGATTAGCAGCTCTTAGGACCTCAGCTCTTTGCTTGCTGGGTAGTGGAGCTCCGGGCAGCAGCAGACGGAGAGAGGAGAAGGAGAAGGCAGAAGCTGTTCCACAGAGAAGGCTTTATTTGGGGGTCCGCGAAGAGTCTCGGCTCTTCTTCTTCTGAGCTAGTAGGGTACAGCATGCTACTTTTATAGGCTTGGCAAATACCCAAACTTGACCAATGGCAAGGGATTAGGGGGACCATAAAATGACCGATAGGTAAAGGCTACCATGGCATTTTCTCACATGGTTATAGAGACAGTTTATAGGGCAGATGTCCATGGAGTCAGGAAGCTTCCTTGCTGCTGTGCCAGCATTCCTTTTGTTAGATTCTCCATGGTGCTTTTGCTAAATGAATGGGGTTTACTACAGTCCATCTTGCCACTTCACTGCCAGGAACTGAATCTCACGAGCTGGTCTCTTTACCTTGACTTTTTAATGGCAAAACCAGCTCCCAGGAGGACTTGGATGATTTCCTTCCCTTTCTCAAACACTTCCGCAGCTGTGTTTCCCCACACAATGATGTCATCAATAAATTGCAGATATTCGGGAGCCTCACCCCTTTCTAGTGCAGCCTGGATCAGTCCATGGCAGATGGTGGGACTGTGCTTCCACCCCTGGGGCAGTCGGTTCCAGGTGTACTGCACTCCCCTCCCTGTGAAAGCAAACTGAGGCCTGCATTCTGCTGCCAGAGGAATGGAGAAAAATGCATTGGCAATGTCTATAGTGGCAAAGCACTTTGCTGCCTTGGACTCCAGCTCGAACTGGAGCTCTAATATGTCTGGCACGGCAGCGCTCAGTGGTGGAGTCACTTCATTCAATGCACGGTAGTCCACAGTCAATCTCCATTCTCCTTCAGATTTTCGCACAGGCCAAATGGGGCTGTTGAAGGGTGAGTGGGTCTTGCTGACCACCCCTTGGCTCTCCAGCTCTCGGATCATCTTATCGATGGGGATCACAGCATCTCGAGTGGTTCTATACTGCTGTCGATGCACTATGGAAGTGGCAATTGGCACTCGTTGCTCTTCTTTCGTCAGGCATCCTACTGCAGATGGATTCTCAGACAACCCAGGCAAGGTGTTCAATTGCTGGATGCCCTCTGTCTCTACAGCAGCTATTCCAAATGCCCATCTGAGTCCTTTTGAGTCTTTGAAGTACCCACTTCGAAGGTAGTCTATGCCCAAAATACATGGGGCCTCTGGGCCAGTCACAATAGGATGCTTCTTCCACTCATTTCCCATTAGGCTCACATCAGCTTCCACCAAAGTGAAATCCTGGGATCCCCCTGTCACACCAGCAATAGAAACAGACTCTGTCCCCACATGTCTTGATGGGATTAATGTGCATTGCGCACCAGTATCGACCAAAGCTTTGTACTCTTGTGGTTCTGATGTGCCAGGCCAACAAATCCACACAGACCAAAAAACACAATTTTCCCTGGCCTCTACCTGGCTAAAGGCAGGGCCCCTCTAAGCCTGGTTATCCTTCTTTCCCTGGGCGTATGTTTTGGATGTTCCTTCTTGGCGATCAGACATGTCATCATCATACCTGGCCGTTCGGCTACGGGCAACTGGAGCTGCTTTCCTCCTGGTGGCTTCCTTCAGTTCACGCACCCGTCGTGCCAGAACAGCAGTAGGTTTCCTATCCCACCTTCTCATGTTTTCCCCACAATCACGCAGGTAGAACCAAAGCTCAGCTCATGGGGTGTATCTTCTCTCACCATCTTGGAAACGTCTGCCTTGGAGACCAGAACCTCGGATCTGTACTGCTGAAATTTGGAGAAGGTCTTCTTTAATCTCCTCTCTAAGCTTCTTATGATTCTCCTCTATCTTATCCTCTAAGTTCTGCAGACGTGTTTCTACCGCTGCGATTCTGGCATGTGTCGGGCCATGTACAGCATCTGCATATGCTCAGAGCTTCCTTGCCATGTCAAGCACAGTCTCATCCCTCTCATTCCTCTTCATGATGGCTAAGGCAGAAGTATATTCGTGTGGCCCAAGTCGTACGAGTTTTCGCCACAGCACAGACGTGCATGGTACTAAGTCTGGGTTCCTAGTTGTTACATCATCTGAGAGGATAATCTCTGCCACTGCCATTTCTCTCAGGCGTTGGATCCCTTGCTCTATTGTCTTCCACTGAGTTTGCTGCATATAGAGATCGTCTTCGCACAGGTATCTTTCTGCTACGCTTCTTAGGACTCGTTCCCAGAGGCTGTGATGGTTAACCCACCTCATCATTCCTTGGTCTATGACAGGATCCTGTGACAGGGATTATTGAAGTGAAGGGGAGAAGCGACCATCCTGGTGATGCATCGAACTCCAATTTATTGATCAATCAGTCACTTTATATAACAGTGTTAATTAACTTCATGCATATTGCAAAATCCAAGCTCACGATAGGCTAACAGAGAAAACTCTAACCACTCCTTTTGTTTTACAATAACTACAATTGTTTATTAAAAACAGAACCAACATTCCCACTGTGATATGAGAGTTTCCCAAAACTTCCATATCTGTTCCCAGGGAGCCAGCTTTTCCCAGACAGAGTGCTTTGCTTGTTATGGGAAGACTGTCTGAGAACCTTATTATTTATAAAATCAAGCCTGGGAACTGCTTTAGGAACTGCTTTACTTCTACCTTTTACTTTTCTCTCAATTGTATGTCTTCTTGGTCTTTTTCTTTAAGCCATGCTTGAACTAAACTCTCCAACATTTCCCCAGTCTTTTTCTTTTTGAGAAAGGAGGTTAGTTTGCCAGGTTTTCTCTATCATCCTACCGACCGTATTTTGGATACGACTACAAAAACAAGGTAAAATAAGCAAAAGCATTTAAAAGCACACCCAGTATCTCTATAAGATTCCCCAGCCATGGTCCGAGCAATGGCTTTTACGCCAAAGGGTTAAAACCACCCTCAGCTGAGCCATGATGTCCGGCCTTATCAGGCGTTGCACGGCAGGTGGTAATTGGACTAAGAAAAGAAGGCTGTTAACTGTTTTCATTCATGCGAACCCGGAGAGGAGGCGAACAGCTAGGGCTAATAATGCTGGAATGGACCCCAGTGTCCAACAAGCCTGAAAACGATCCTTTCTGTCCTTGAAATTCCACTCCCACCCTTTTCTTGGGTTTCTCAGAAATGTTCAAAGTCAGTAAGGTAAGTCCTCCGGTGGATTCAAAACCATTTCCCCCCTCTCTTGTCCTTTTACAGTCTGTAATCCCTTAGTCATTTGGTTCACGTGACACCAGCTGAGCGATTCTCAGTCCTTTGTTAATTTGGAGTGGTGAAAAAGTAGTATGCATTTAAAGCACTTAAAATATTTAAACTTAGCAGACTTATTTGCAAAACATGTAAAATCACTTAAATCTAATAAAACTTTAACAAAATCAACTGACTTTAAATTCTACACAACTTAAACCCAATATAATTCAAACTTAACAGAATCTAACTTAACTTAAACTTAATAACACTTAAACTTAACAGAAATTAATTTTAACAGAACTTAACTGGCTTCAAATCCTACATAACTTAAACCTAAATATAATTTAAACGTAACAGACCTCGAACTTAACCGAAAATAAACTTAACAAACTTAACCTTAATAGTATTTAACATTTAACGGCACTTAATAGAAAATTTAACTTAAACTACTTAATAACAGATAGAACTTACTAAAGAAATATATATAGCATTTACTATAACTTACTTACAGGCCTGATTCTAAAATATTAAGCTAAAATAACTTTCTTCACGTGTTTGCTGTAGCATTTATACCAAAAAGCACATTCATACAATTCTCACTCATACAATCAATCCAACACATCTTAACATTTTTAAACTTTTCAAAACACAATTTTTAGAGTCTGATGTTCCACCGACTGAGCCATCCGGGCTTCTGATGTTAAAGTCTATGTTAATGCAGGTGATTCTGACAGCATAACTAATGCCGAGCCAAATCGACCGAAATTTGATTCCCGCATTCGTTCACGCTGATTTCTGTTTCACAGTCTGTGCTAGGAAAAACAAAAGGTCTTTCTAACTTAGGTGAGAAACATCCTGACAGCAATAGTCCTTGGTGTCGCCTGTTTATTTTTACTGGTTTCTCAATTTCAGCAGGGATCCCCTCCCTTGTTGACAAAAAGTCACATCCATTAGGCTGTTAGGTCCAAAACCGAGGCTCTTTGCCAGCTGCGGGGCGGAGAGACAAGTTCTGGCGCTGGAAAAGCACTCCGGTCCCCCGCCGTTTGTGCCGGAGCGGGCGGGCCCCCCCCTGCTCTGCGCTGCGGGTCACTCCCTCCACGGCGGTCCCGCTCCCCCCGCGGCGGCTCCCTGTGGTGTCGGGTTGGACACAGGAGAGGGTGCCGATGCTGCAGCGATGACTTCTGTTGGTGCCTGGTCGTCCGAGCGGCATTTTTGGCCCCAATTAGCCGTCGGAGGCAGTGCTGCCGATGTTTGAAGAGGTGCAAGAGCGGCTAATACCTGACTTTGAGAGAATTTTGCCTGTTCTTGTAGGTCTAGCCCTACTTGTTTGATTGCATCTACTACAAAGGCTTCTGCTCCTGTTGGCACCAAAGCCATCTTTTCTAATGCCTCCTCTATAGTCCAATTGGCACCCAGAGTATTAAGTACTCTCCTAGTAATAGAATTACAATTTTGGAGAGCACACTCCTTGAGTAATGCCCCCCTAAGCTATTCTGGCACCCCAGCTCTTTCAGTTGCTGCAGCAGCCTTATCAATAAATGAGCCAAACAATTCTTCTGCCCCTTGCTTAATTCCCATATACCTGGGTATCACTCCTGGTTCTTTCACCCTTTCTATAGCGAGTCTAACCAACCTCATAGCCTCCCGGCACTTCTCCTGGCCTATTAAGGCTTGTGCCTCAGTACGAAGGAAAGGTCCCAGACCCATAAGCTCATTAACAGTGACGCCATGGAGGGGGTCACCCGGTTGCCTCTGAACTGCCACACACTCGTTAACAAGCGCTTGCCAATGAGCATTAAACAGCAATTGTTGATGTTGGGTAAAAATTAATTTGGCTAAGCCACGACAATCATTAACGAGAAGGATGCTAGTGTCAAAAATATAGTCGAGCATTTGTTTGGCTGGTTCGCTTTTAACTCCAAACTGACTAACAGTAGCTCGCAATTGAGATAACATTTTCCAGTCAAGAGCAGTGATTGTCGCTTGTATGCCCCACCCCGTGGTGAGGAGTGAAGATAACCGGACAAGCCAGCTCACTAGCCGTACTTATCAGCTCTTGATCTCCCTTTTCTATTGCATCTTTGGCCAAGGCAGCCCATGCGTCTCATCTATCCCTCGCAATCCTCGCCGCTAGGTCGTTTTCCGCCCCAGGGATCGACTGATTGCTTTTCGGGAACGGAGTATGCGTTTTTGGCCCCGGCTGCTGCGATACAGCAGATACGGGAGACTCAGAAGTGCTCCGTGTAGCCTGCGGCAAAGCGGACAATAAGGCACCCTGCGGAGCTTGGCTCGTTAGGGGGGGGCTGGCTCGTTAAGGGAGGCGGCGAAGTGGGTAATAAAGCGCTCTGTGGAGCCTGGCTTGTAGCCTGGCTCGCAGCCTGGCTCACAGCCTGGCTTGTAGCCTGACTCGCACTCTGGCTCGCAGCCTGGCTTGTAGCCAGACTCGCAGCCTGGCTCGCAGCCTGGCTTGTAGCCTGGCTCATAGCCTGGCTCGTAGCCTGGCTCGCAGCCTGGCTTGTTGAGGGAGGTGGTGAGGTAGGTAATAAAACCGTCCTCATTGCGGGGCCGAGAGGAGTTCCCGACTCCTTATCAAACTCCCTATCTTGATCGCATTCTTTGTTACGATCATGAGTGGCAGTAGCCTGGTGAGCAGCCCTTTTTTCAGCCTGAAACTGCAACAGTTCGGTATTAATGACCCTCAATAATTTACCCCACTTCTTAGCAGTTTTATCATCGTCTAATGTAGCCTGCCACAATATATCACCAAATTTACGCCACTCCGACAGCTCGTGAACCGTGTGGGGATTTACAAAAATACCCCTTTCCAAACCATAAGCCAAAAGTCCCGGTAATTCTTTCTGTAAATCTATCCCCTTAATCTGCCTTTTTTGCAAGAAAGTAATAAAAAGTTCATATGCGGCTTGCCTTTCCATACCTATAAATCGTAAGCGTGCTTTGCAGCTCCTCAAGGTCGCGGCCGCACGTTTCGGCCAGGCCCGTCTTTACGGTCGCCCAGGGCACGGCGCGTCTCGGTGGGTTTTCCTCCGCTATTTTTTCTCCGCGCTTCTTTGCCGTTCCGGCTGCTTTTTCGATCTTCGGAACCCGACCCGTTCTTCACTTCCCATGGTGTTTGCTATCACGTTCGGGTGTCACCATATATTGAAGTGAAGGGGAGAAGCGACCATCCTGGTGATGCATCGAACTCCAATTTATTGATCAATCAGTCACTTTATATAACAGTGTTAATTAACTTCATGCATATTGCAAAATCCAAGCTCACGATAGGCTAACAGAGAAAACTCTAACCACTCCTTTTGTTTTACAATAACTACAATTGTTTATTAAAAACAGAACCAACATTCCCACTGTGATATGAGAGTTTCCCAAAACTTCCATATCTGTTCCCAGGGAGCCAGCTTTTCCCAGACAGAGTGCTTTGCTTGTTATGGGAAGACTGTCTGAGAACCTTATTATTTATAAAATCAAGCCTGGGAACTGCTTTAGGAACTGCTTTACTTCTACCTTTTACTTTTCTATCAATTGTATGTCTTCTTGGCCTTTTTCTTTAAGCCATGCTTGAACTAAACTCTCCAACAAGGGATCTCAAATGCCTGGCTTCAGTGCCATCCAGAATTGTAGCCTCGCATGCAGCATCCCAGAGATGGACAAGCCAACTAATTATGGATTCATCAGACCTTTGAGTGTAGTCCTTCCGTAGGCCACGAAGGTCCTTCAGGGAAAAGGACTCAATATTTGCATCTGCTCTTGCACCTGCTGCTTTGACTCCTGATTTAATGTCAGGCACTGAGGTTCCTTCTCCTTCATCATCATCATCATCATCATCATCATCATCATTCCCTGGTCGATTGGTCTTGTCCGTGCATTTCCCACTTCTAGTACTGGTAGCAACAGCCATGGGTTTAGATGCTGGCTTTGAGCCTGGAGTGTTAGCTGCAGCCTGAGTCACTGGCATAGTTGCTGATTTATCTCCCTGCCCCCCTGCCTCTGTCTGCTGCCCGACAGGATCTAGCAGTGAGCAATAAGCACAAGCCAGGGCCCAGCTCACTGCAATGACCTTCCTCTCCTTAGGCTCATCCTGGTACTTCTCTTTCAGATATTTCCCCACCTCATCTGGGTTCTTAATTTGTTCATGGGGAAAATCCCAGACTATAGGGTCAGAGAATTCCTTCAGGATTTGGCCCATATCCTCCCATTTCCCACACCACTTAGGATTTTCCACACCAGGGTTTACTCCTGAGTCAGGGGTCTCATCAGCCCGTCTAGAAATCTCAGCCCTCATCCTAGAGAAGCAGCAGGCTGTATAGAGGAAGGTTACCAGATTGAATACCAGGAAGATGGTTTCTTTAATATTGAGGGGAAACTGACATCCTTCACTAGTGATGCAACTGATTCATGGGATCAGGAGGAAAGCAGAGGCTGAAAAACCTCATTCCCTCCTGCTACAAACTGGATGCATAACCATAGCCATGAACCATTCATACCTGGAGCAGACCCTAGCATGTTTATAAACTTCTTGCACATTATTGCCACCAAGCCCAGCATGATAGCTACTCTGGTCACTGCCCCTCTGATGTAAAAACTACGTATTAGGGGCAATACTAAAGCTATTTCTGGATATGAAAATAAACCTAGGGACCAGAGAGGTATTAATATCTCAAAAAACCCTAGGGACCAGAAATGCATGCAAACCTTCACCCCAATAGACATTATGAATTCAAAAAGCATGACTATTAGCTGATTTAAATGAACACAGAGTAATAGCAACCAAAATGCAGTCAAAACAGGGTTTTTCCACTCTCTCTTGAGCCCCACGTTGGGCGCCAAGATTTTGTCCTGGTTTAGGGCAAATTTGTTAAAGAATCTGCAAAGGAGGGCCCCTCCAGAAAGCAAAACCCACACGGCCCCTCCCCCAACTGGTTCGGGAAAAAATTCCTTGGAGAGAGGTGGAAAGAACCTGTTTATTTCAGGCACAGCACCCCCCAGCACACAAAATGAACAATACCCAATGACACTGCTCTGAGAAAGATGACAAAATCAGAAAGTCTCTTTCGGGGGTGGTTGCTCTGTTCTCAGTCCCTCTGGCGCTGGGCCAGCTGCTGCAGCCAAACGGTGTGAATCCTCGGTGTTCCCAGTCCCAGTCCGGAGCAGGTTCAGATGGTCACAGAAACAGGAGAGGAGAAACAGTCCAGGAAGGAATTTGGACTGTTTAGCTAGAACTAGCTAATAAGCAGAAGCAAAAGCAAGAGCAGAAGCAAGAGCAGAAAAGCAAGCAAGCAAAGCAGCAAGCTGAAAGAAAGAAGTGAAAAACAGGCCTATGTACTGCCTGTCTCTGTGTCCCTGATAAGAGAAACCCAAACAAAACTTCCACTCTTCAGAGTCGGTCTTAAAGGCGCAGAACAGATGAATGGGGATACAAGCATCATAACTATTGGAATATAAATCCCAAAATTACCAGTTAGATGGTGCCTGGGCCAGTCTGACCCTCGCTGCAGGGCCAAAGGCAGCAACTGTGGTGTAAATCACCCCAGAGATACCTTGGCTGCTGGTGGTTGCAGCTGGGCACTGAACAAGTCCAGGCTTGCCAGGAACTCGGTTTACCTCAGGAGGAAGAGCTTCTGGCGATGGTGAAGAGAAAAAGGAGAGGATTCTGCCGGAGGGTTTAATCCAGTGGTTTATTCCATGGTTACAGAGGTCTGGACATGAGCAGCTGCTCCAACAGAATCAAGCTGCATGGTCAGATTACCTTTTTAAGCTCCCGGGGCAGGGGGAGGGGAGGTACAGGTGAGCCACCAACCAGGTGAAAGGGGCGGGGTCTCAAGGGACGAGGGACACCTAGACAGGCCAACAACCCCTGGGCATAGGGGCATCTTTTGAACTTGACCAACCACACGACGCCTTGCTGGAATGTTAAGCCTGATTGACAGGACTGACTCAGCAAGGGGCGAGGGGGAAGGGAGAGGGGGATGTTGCAACACCTGGGGAAGGGACCCGGAAGCTTAAGACACACTGCAACAATAACGTCACCCCAGGACACCCAGGGAGGAGAAAAAGCATACATATAAGGGAAAAAGGGGAGGAGGAATTATATAACCTAGAAGATTGACAATATAACTGGCAGGACTGTGGCGGGAAAACTAAGGAGGGCAGAACCATTTTACACAAAATGGGGGGGAGCAGATACATAAAATGGGGGAGGAATTAAATGAACTTAATGAACACACTACAACATTACTGATGAAGAGCAACAAAAACAGTGACACGGGCTGAAGAGGCTCCTCCCTATAAACAACTGCCCCCAGAGGAAACACGCTACGCTCTTTTCACTGACGGTTCCTGTCACATCACAGGGATGGACCAGAAGTGGAAAGCAGCCGTATGGAGCCCCACATGACAGGTGGCTGAGGCCACTGAAGGAGAAGGTGGATCAAGTCAACTTGCTGAACTCAAAGCTGTTCAGCTGGCCCTGGACATTGCTAAGGGAGAGAAATGGCCAAAGCTCTACCTCTACACTGATTCATGGATAGTAGCCAATGCTCTGTGGGGATGGCTGGAGAAATGGAAAAAAGCCAACTGGCAGCGTAGGTGTCATGGTTTGATGCTGGCACAATGCCAGTGTCCCCATGAAAATATATGCTCCCTGGTGTCTGCTGTGAGATGTGACCAGGAATAAGCATAGCAGGCCCCCACTTAGAAATACAGAAAAGAAACCTTTATTAACTAAACTACAACTCTAAGTAACAAGAAACACACAGGGAAAATGAAAACTTTCCAAAAACATTTCCTCCCCCTCCCACCAAATTTCCAGTACATCTATCCCCCAAATCACCAACTCTCGGTCCATCACCACCCCTTAGGTGTCGGATTTTGGTGCTGTTTAGATGGTCTGGGAAAAGCCCAAAGATGGCCTTGGGCCCCCGGGTTCGAAAGGACGAGAGGAAGCTTCAGATTTGTTCTCGGTCTCGGTGTTTATTAATCGCTTATCTAAAAGATTTTCTCTTGGCCTGACAGAGTTCTGCTCAGCAGTCAGCCATGGGCACACACTGAGAGCCCCTGGGGCGGTCGTCTATCTTTATACCCGGAGTTACGTATACAATATTTATCATTTTTCTCCAATACCCTCTACCCTTATTAACCAGTGTTCCCCTAGTAAGGTCCAATCCTGGAGTGCCAACATCACCACAGAAGATGGAGGCTTAGAGGAAGAAGAAGAAGGAGAAGGGCACGCCCCAATTCCTCCATCTTACCTCTCTAGACCCCCCTGTACAGGGATCTTAAACCCTGTATCTCACACTCCAATTAACTTGTCCCTTCACCATTCACCCCAGTGAAATCCTCCTGTCCTCATACTGATGTCATCTCCCATGTGGGATCAAAGTCCAGCCACCAGACATTTCTGGCAACATTCCAGGACTCCCGAGGCCCCCAGTTCTGAGAGACTGAGATCCCACATCTCCCCCTTCTGTTTGCACCAAAAGACCTTTTTTGCTTTTATGTGAAAACCCCCCAAAGTCCTTAGTTTCTTTTCATTTCTCTTCTGGGTCGTTTTTCGCAGCCCGAGTCTCGACTTCTGTCTGAGTACTCGTCTCTTTGTTTCTCGGATCAGCATTCTCGTGTTCTTGCGTCCGGAATGGCTTCACGTGCCGTGCCGACACCCACTTCAAACCTCGATCTGTGGAGATACAAGCGAAACCCTTTCCCCAAGTGATTAGTTTGAAAGGACCCTCTATTTGTCCGGTCTCTGGGTTCCTGATCAAAACTAAAGGATTTTCCCTTAGCTTTGCCTGTGTGTTGTTTAGAAAATGTCTCACGATCGGTGGATCACGTTCCGAGGATGAGCTATTTAGGAAATTCAGCACATACAGTGCCTTATTTAATTTCATGTGAGGTGTTGCCTCTGGCTCACCCCTTCTCTGTCTGTCCAGAAGGGATTTTAGGGTGTGATGTGTTCTCTCAATGATTGCCTGACCTGTGGGTGAATGCGGAATACCAAACGTGTGTCTGACACCCCATCTTTTCAGGAATCTGTCAAGCACCCTGCCTGTGTATGTTGGACCATTATCTGTTTTTATCTCCTGAGGCACACCTAATGCTGCAAATGCCTGCAGAAAGTGTCGGCAAGCATGGTCTGCTGTTTCCCCAGCATGTGCTGAAGCAAAGACTGCACCTGAGAATGTATCTACAGAAACATGAACATTTTTGAGCCTCCCAAAAGATGGGTATTTTGTGACATCAGCTTGCCACAACTGAAGACTTTGCAGCCCCCGCGGATTGATGGCCCCGGTGGAAGAAGGTGGCTGCACAAGCTGACAGTCTGGACAAGCACTAATGATCTCCCTCGCCTGACTCTTTGTGAGACGAAAGGACTCCATTAATGCTTGCGCATTCTGATGAAAGAACGCATGACTTAACCTTGCCTGCTCAAAAATGTCCGGCAGTGTTTGCAAAATGGGCATTGTCAACCTGTCCGCCCGAGCATTCCCTTCCGCCAAAAACCCCGGAAGTGTTGTGTGCGCTCTAATGTGTGTGATAAAATACTCTCTTTCCCTGCTCTCTAGCAGTGTTTTCAAGCTTGTCAGGTATGAGTATAAAACCTCATTACTGACTTCTTTCAAGAGCGAACCCTCCAATCTCTTGACCACACCCGCAACATATGCGGAATCTGTCACCAGATTGAGAGGCTGTTTGAACAACTGAAATGCTCGGACAACGGCTGCCAACTCCACAATTTGTGGAGAGCCCTGAACCATCCTCACGTCTGATTCCCAATCCCCTGTCGTTGAGTCTCTCCACGTGATCACTGACTTGTGTGTCTTCCCCGAGCCATCCGTGAACACGGTGATCCCGTCCAAAGGTTCTTCACTTATCTGTGGTTTTGCTCTATAGCATATTTGCGATTGCAGTATTCTGTGTTGGGGAAAGTGGATTGTGCAAGTTCCTGGGAACGCTAACAATGCGATTAACAGGTCTTTCGATTGTTGCATTGCCCAATCGAAGTAGTCTCGTTTCAGAGGTAACCTGATGACTGAGAATTCTCTTCCTGCCATTGTCAGCAGCCTTGTTCTCGCCTTTATGATGATTTGTGCTGCCATCTCCAGATCTGTGAGAATCGTTTTCGCGGGCCTGTGCGGTAGGAAAATCCACTCTATGATTATCAAAGAGTCCTTTTGTGATTCATCCCATTGGAAGATCAAACCATGGAACTGCGTTTTCTTCCCCAGCACTGCCAACTGAAAAGGCAACGATGGAACAAATCGATGTGCCTGCCTTTTCTGTATCGCGTCCGAGATTTTCTCCAACTCTTTTCTTGCTTCTGGTGTGAGTGTCCTGGGAGAACGAATGTCTGTGTCTCCTCTCAAGAGATCAAGCAGTGCTGGAATGTCCCTATTTGTGATTCCCAAAACTGGTCTCATCCAGTTGATTTCTCCCAAAAGCTGTTGCAAATCATGCAAATTGTTGACCTTTGTGCTGATCTCCACCTTTTGAGGCTTTATTGTTTTCTCTGAGATTTTCCACCCTAGATATTTCCAAGGTGCAACCTCTTGAATCTTTGAAATGCTGATTTCCAGACCTGCCTTTTGCACCTCTGCGATCACACAGTCACGAGCTTCTTGCAGCTCCTGTCGTGTTGATGCTGCAATGAGCAAATCATCCATGTAATGAATGATCTTTGCCTTCGGAAATTTCTTCCGTGCTGGTGCCAAAGCTCGCGCCACGTACCATTGACAGATCGTCGGAGAATTTTTCAGGCCTTGTGGAAGGCAGACCCAATGGTACCGCTGCAGAGGCGTTTCCCTGTTGATACTCGGGACTGAAAAGGCAAATCTCGGAGCATCATCTGGATGGAGTGGGATACTGAAAAAGCAATCCTTGAGGTCAATGACCACAAGCTGCCAATCTCTGGGAATCATCGAGACAGATGGAAGTCCCAATTGACGTGGCCCCATGTCTTCTATGACTTTGTTGATCTTCCTGAGGTCGTGTAACAACCTCCACTTGCCCGACAGCTTTTTCTTGATGACAAACACCGGAGAATTCCAAGGGCTGTCTGTTGGCTTGATGTGTCCCTTCTGCAATTGTTCTTGGACCAGGTCTTTCAAAGCACTCAATTTTTTCCGCTCAAGGGGCCACTGATCCACCCAAACTGGATCATCTGTTTTCCATGTCAGCTTCAGTGTGGCGAGTGCTGCAGTGACCCCTATTAAAAATCCATTTCGATCTTCGCGCCCCATTGTGCCAAAAGGTCCCGACCCCAGACTGTGATCGGCTTTTGAACGACAAAAGGACGAATGATCGCCGTCTTATCTCCTGGTCCCGTGACAACGACGGAATTCTCACTTTGCAGACACAGAGATACTCCCCCGATGCCTGAGAGAGAGCCCAATGTCGCGACCAAGCTCCAATTGCGTGGCCAAAAGATGTACGATATTACCGTTACATCCGCCCCTGTGTCGAGCATACCTCTGATCGATATTGTCCTGTCCCCACATGTCAATTGGCACGTGAGCGTGGGTCGGTCTCGACCTATGTGCTTCACCCATGTTGTATGTACTTCAACATGCTCTTTCATAGGGAGACCTTCTTCGTCGAAGATTGACATGACCTCTCCAACTGCATGTGGTGGCAATGCAAAGGCTCTCGCAACCACAGTATTTTCCGGCACAGTCAATGGTGGACGAAGCGCTCTTGCCAAAACTGTTAACTCTGTATTTTTATCTGCTGAGACAACTGTTGGATAGACAATGAGCCCAAGAATACTGCACTTATCTTGTCCAATTATCAAGAAATCTTGTTTCTTGTATGAGTCCCCGCGGATACCTGTTGGTATCTCCGCATGACTTTCATCTAGAAAGCACACTAGTTTTGAAGCTGCCAATGCACACTGTGCCCCTGGTGGGAGGAGGTCTGGGTCACTGTGGAATCGACTGAGGGTTTTGCTGAGGGTATCTGCTTGTCGCTCACTGATGACTGCCCTGTCTGTTCTTGTGACACCGCCAGTACTTGTGTCGGAGCGCGCTGGGGATTTCTCGTGCTCAATTTCCCGTTTCCCGGATGCGGCAACGGATTTCCTTCCACATCTGTCCGGGAATAACATTCTTTCACAGAGTGTCTTCCTCTTCCGCACCGTGCGCAAATTGGTCTTTCCGCTCTCTGGGCTGGCGTTGGTATATGTGTCCGTGGGCAATTCCTTTTCATGTGCCCAGACTCCCCACATCCGTAGCACTGTCCTCCTTGGGGTCTGTTCTTTTTCTGCATTGCCGCAAGAACTTTGTTGATATTTTCGTCCTGTTGATGGAGTAATTTCTCGAACATCTTCTCCAATGTCTTGTCCTCTGATTGCCCTTCTGAGCGTCCCTTTAGCTGTTTCTCCCATTCCTCTTTTAATTCATCCTTTACAATCGCTGCGACGTGCTGAGGCGTCCCCACCTTGCTGCATGCCTCCACCATCTCTGCCAAGGATGGCCGTCCTGGCATGGTGCTAATCACCCGTTGACAATCCGGGTTGGCATTGCCGAAAGCTAAATTTTCCAAGAGAGGCCTCTTCACTTCTTCTGTTGTCACCTGTCGATCCACGGCTTGCGTGAGTCGGTCGATGAATGACATGAATGGCTCTGTGGGACCTTGCCTGATGCAAGAGAACGGGACATCCGGAGCTCCTGTTGGCGTAATTTGCATGATTGCCAATCGCGCTGCTTCTTTGATGTCGCTTAACACTCTCCGTGGAAGCCGCGCTGCTTGTTCCCCTGGATTGTCATCTGGAGGATCCCCTGCTAATTGCCCTTCTGTGAGGTTCGCATTCGGCCCACCTTGGTATCTGTTCCGCAACTCAGCAAGATATTTTCTCCACCTTTTTTCCCAGATAAGACTCTGTGTGTCAGTGAGGATCATTGCCACAATACTTCGAATATCATATGGTGTGAGATCATACATAGAGAATGTCCCTCTTAATAGCTGTTTGAAGTATTGTGAGTTCAGCCCAAAAGTCTGAGCTGCCTTCCCTAAGTCTTTGAGTGTCTCATGACCCATCCTTTCCCACCTTGGATTCTGTCCCTGGGCATCATATGTCACTGGCATTGTCAAATCCCCTGATCCCGGGAATAAATGCTTTTCCTTTTCCAATGCCTTTCTGATTTGCCTCCAATCCATTGTCTTCACCGGCTCTTGAAACCCCTCTTCATCAGACTCCATTGGGATTTGCATGAATAATGGTGTTGTAGATGTCATCGGTGATTCATGGTGTCTCATTTTTCGCCTTGAGGTTTTTGGCCTTGCTCCTAAATCCGAAAAGGAAACTCGAGGATCCTGTTGATATTTCTTCTTTACTGTATCGAATGAATGCAAGAAGCTTTTTGCTGCTTCTGCTGCTGATAGCATCCATGTTGGGACACCTTCCGATGCTGTGATCCTTATGACATCTTCCCCTTGTAGCTGTTCTTCATCTGAGCTTTCATCATCTTCATGAAATCCCGAAGTGGATGGATAATCCCTTTGTCGTGTTAACATTGTCTTCTTCGAGGTGCTTTTCTTTTTATATATTGTTGGAAAAAATTGCTGCATTGTTGCAGTCTCGCCACGAGATGGCGGTGTGGCTCCGCCGAGCCGACTCGGCATGTCGTGCACTTCTGCCCTCCTGCCACTAGGTGGCGCTGTCACCGGCCTCCCTGGCTCGGATGACGGAGCAATCTCGACTGCCCCACTTCCTCTTCCTGCTCGGCGTCTCCCATGAAGGGAAGAGACTGGGACTCCGAGGGTCTGAACCAAAGGCGCCAGATCTGGAGACGGTGTGGAGCCCCGGGACGTAGAATCCCTAACACGGCCCCTCCTCACCCGCGACGTCACAGGGGACCGGGCTCGGGTCCGCGCACGTCCTACTCTCTGCGCATGCGTACTCTCCGAGCTACTTCCTGTGTCCCCCAAGCTGACGTCATCGTCTCCCCCCTGTTTCACCTCCGAGGTCCCCGCCCCTCGGTCTGTCCCAGAGTCCGACCCCTCCCCCTCTGTCGTTGTGTTCGCCTCTCCCGCCGGCACTCCCGCTCTCCCCGCGATTCGAGCTGACCGTCGCACCGGATCTGACGTCACAACCGCGCGCCTCCTGCGTCTCGCCGCGGCGGCTCTCTGAGCCTGCACATTTTCCCTCAGCCCGCCTTCCGCGCTCGCCGCCCCCGCGCCCGTGTGTGAGTCTACACCCCGGTTTTTGCGAGTTTCGCCCTCCGCGCGCGTCTCCTCATCTTCACCCGCGCTGCTCGCGTTTGCCGCCGCCGCGTCGCCGCTTTCGCCGCGAGCAGGCCCCCCCCCCGATCCCTTATCTTCCTTCTCCCCCCCTTCCGCTCCTGACTCCTCCACACTCTCTGGAGTTTCAGGACGCCCTTGGGGTTTGTTGCATTTTTTGATCGGGGGTTTTAATATTTTTTCCTGCTCTCTTTTTTCGAGAGCCCTTTCCCCCTGGCTTTTTAAAGCCAGAGCAATTTTTTTCCCGGAGCTTCTCCGCTCCGCCCCCTTCTCTGAGGGTACCGCAGCTTCTCGCTGCATTTCCAGTCTTTTAGACTGCACTGAAATACCTTGTAACATGATTCTTGCCGGCGAGAGTAGCTTTAACGCTGTCTCATCTTTTTTTGTTGCTAAAATATATAAATGCCTATTAATTTCTTGCCAAAACCCCACTTCGAACAGCAAACATGTCTCCGCAAGTGGATAATTAAGCCTTGCCCATAGTAACAGCTGTTTTAATTCTTTCTTTGGGATCCCTTCTGTATATAATTCTGCTACACTTTGTAAGGTGGATAAGATTTCCCGTTGTTCTTGGGAGAGTGAGGCCCCCATAATTTTATTTTGGCCTTCTTACCGAATCTGTCGTCAGAGTGGTCTGGAAGCCCTCAGTCTCCGTCCAGCAGGTCACGAGGGATGGATCAGAGGCGCCTTTCTGGTCCCAGTCCAGGCCGCTCTGCTACGAACTGTCTTCAGCAGAAGCTGAGAGATGTGATTCTCAGTGACTGCTGATTTTTGCAGCTTCTCCCGGCCGGTTTTTTCTTTTTCTTCTTTCTTTCTTCAGGCTTCCCTCCTCAGGAGTTATCAGTGCTGTCCTCTTGGCTCTTCAGCTCTTCAGGGCTTTTCCCCCCCCCGAAAGGTTTGGTGGGAGATAGCCCGCACAGCGGACGCCAGTTGTTGGATTTTGGTGCTGTTTAGATGGTCTGGGAAAAGCCCAAAGATGGCCTTGGGCCCCCGGGTTCGAAAGGACGAGAGGAAGCTTCAGATTTGTTCTCGGTCTCGGTGTTTATTAATTGCTTATCTAAAAGATTTTCTCTTGGCCTGACAGAGTTCTGCTCAGCAGTCAGCCATGGGCACACACTGAGAGCCCCTGGGGCGGTCGTCTATCTTTATACCCGGAGTTACGTATACAATATTTATCATTTTTCTCCAATACCCTCTACCCTTATTAACCAGTGTTCCCCTAGTAAGGTCCAATCCTGGAGTGCCAACATCACCACAGAAGATGGAGGCTTAGAGGAAGAAGAAGAAGGAGAAGGGCATGCCCCAATTCCTCCATCTTACCTCTCTAGACCCCCCTGTACAGGGATCTTAAACCCTGTATCTCACACTCCAATTAACTTGTCCCTTCACCATTCACCCCAGTGAAATCCTCCTGTCCTCATACTGATGTCATCTCCCATGTGGGATCAAAGTCCAGCCACCAGACATTTCTGGCAACATTCCAGGACTCCCGAGCCCCCCAGTTCTGAGAGACTGGGATCCCACACTTAGGTAATGAATTCTCAGTTCATCAAGGGGAGAGGAGTCCTTCACGTGACATAGGCTTCCCCAGGAATGTTGGACAATTTTGCTCAGACATAGCTTGAAGGAAAAAAAAAGGCCATGAAAATATACAGCTCATGGAAAAGTAAAAGGCAGCTGTAAGCAGCAAATTCTCAAGCCTGATCCTGTAAACAATAAAATTCTCAGGCACGTTTCTGTAAACAGCAAGAGTTCTCAGGCTTGTCTTCAATAACAAGTAAATATCTTGTCCTTGGATGGTTATGGGAAAGCAGAGTGACAAACATGGAGGCCTTGAGAACCGTTCATAACAGAATGAGAAAAACAAGTCTTGGTCTCAATAAAAAACCACAGGTATTGAAAACAAAAGGAGGGGTTGGTGCGTAATCTGTAACCAATGATGAGCTCGGGTTTTGCAATATGTATGAACTTAATTAACACGGTTATAAAATGTGCATGTTGGATCAATAAATCGGAGTTCAATGCTGATCAAACGATGGGTCGTCTCCCTTCGCTTTCTACACAGGAAACACCGCTGAAACCTCGTGTGTTTCCATGTCACTCGTGGCACCGCCTGGAGAACATCTGCCATTGTGACCTCTTCCTTCCATGTCCAGTGCTCTCACCACTGCACATGGACCAGAGCTGCTTCTAGGGTTGTCCTTTTAAGGATGCTTTGTCCTGTTCCAAAAAGGGCACAGTCTCACCTTTGGGACACCTGTGCCCCCCAAATTTCACCCCCTGGGGCCGAGGGGTACCAACACTGAACCCTCTTGGCTCTGAGCCATTGCCTCCCCCTGGATGCAGTCTCTGTGTCACAGGAAACATGGTTCTGTCCATGGCTACACAAGAAAAGTCCAGCTAAGGCCACTCCATCATCTCTTCCCACCTAAGATTATTCTCTACTCTCCTGACATCTTTCACTTGCCCAGACCTTCACACTTGCACATTTCCTTCCTCCATTTCATCTCTTATCTCTCTTCTAGGAAAGGTTAATGTTCTGCAAAGTTTTCCTTGTCCGAAAAAGGGTTAAAATCTCGGGCTCTGCCCATCCAAAGCTCCCACAGCTGCCGGACCCCTTCTTGCTGCATCCCCCCCGCCTTTCTCCGCCAGCCGGGCTGTGCTGCCAGCACAGGATATCAAATTTCACGGTGGCACAGGCGCTCTGTCTCTCTCTGTCTCCTGGGGGGGAGGTGTGGCTGCCCGATGCCTCTCGAGGCTCTTCCACCCTTCCATCCTCGGGCCAGGCCTCACCCAGCCCCAAACCAGCCAGGAGCTGGGCAGGGGAGGCCCGACCTGCTTCCCTCGCTGGAACCCAAGAGAGCTTCCCCCGGGAGTGCTCTGCTTTTTAACCCCTGAGTTCTCAGAGGCGTATCCAATGTCCCCAGTGGCCAAACCAGGTGCCTATACTCAAATTTGAACACCTATTGGCCTGACCACTTCATATCCCAGAAAACTAACTTCCTCTCAAACCACGACATCTATATAATCTCAGTCCAGTTTATCCCAGTCTGTAGGAACCCAGTCCACTTGATCTCAATCCATATTTGATCCCAGTCCATATTTAATCCCTGTCCATAGCTTATCCTAGTCCATATTTGATCCCAGTCCATAAAATCTGTCATATTTAATCCAGGCCATATTTGATCCCAGTCCAAAGTTGATCCCAGTCCTGATTTGATCCCAGTCCAGTTTATCCCAGTCCATAGTTGATTTTAGTCCATATTTGACCCCAGTCCATTTTTTGTCACAATTAATATTTGATCCCAGCCCGTATTTGATCTCGGTCTATACAAGCTCAGTCCAGTTTATCCTACACTGTAGGATTCATATCAATAATTGATCCCACTCCATATTTGACCCCAGTCCCTGTTTGATCCTAGTCCATATTTGATCCCAACCCCTATCTGATCCTAGTCCATATTTGATCCCAGTCCGTATTGCCCTGCACACATTCCAAAAGTCTGCAATTCCAGCTCCCAGCCAGGAAAAGATGTTCCTGTCCTTGAAGGGAAATGGAGCAAAATCCTACAGAGACATTTCCCCACCAGCCTTCAGGACTTCAGCTCCTGGGACTGGGAATTAAAATAATCATTGGGAAATAAAATAATAAATAATCAGGGGAGGGTCTGTGAGGACAGAGGGGTCATCTAAATCAGGGCAGGTGTCAATTAAATCAGGGGAACAGGAATTAAAACAGGGAAAGGGTAAATTAAATCAGGGGAGGGGTCACTTCAGGGGAGGGGTCAATTAAAAAAGGGAACGGTCAACTAAATCAGGGGAGGGTCTTTGGTGGTCACTGGGGCAATAAATCAGGGGAGGGTATTGAGAGGTCCCAGAGGCAATTAAATATAGGGAGGGTCTCTGGTGGTGCCTGGGTCCAGGGAGACACTGAGAGAGAAACAGAGACAGCAAAGAGAGGCAGGAGAGAAAAGGGGACACCAAGACAATGAGCTGAGAAGGTGGCACTCTGCAAACAGAACTGCAACAGACTGAACATGAACAGGAGAGAAATCAGTAAGTCTCAGTTTTATTTGCTGTCAAATACATCCCACACACCCAGCCCCACACAATCTCCATCCCACCACTCTAATTGAGATCCCACAACTCTAAATCACCTCCCAGCCTCATGTCAGCCTGATGGCTGCGGAATCGAGTGAGGTTGGCACAGGATTCAGTTTTCTGAGGTGGGTTTGAGCTCTTTTTGGGGTAAGATTGAGCTGTTTTCACTGGGATTTGAGTGGTTTGGAGGTGACAGATCCATCCCTCTTGGCTATTGCAATGGAAAGAGATGGAGAATAGAAAAAAATTAACATGAAATTAGAAGTAGAAGCAGCCAGGTGTGTTCTCAACATGGATCACAGGGAATGTGGCTCACCAGGGCTGTGCCCAAAGTGCCTCCTCAAGTGGGGGATGAAGCTGGAGCAGCGCACGAAGCTCTGCCCGCACTCGGGGCACTCGCAGGGCTTCCCTTAGTGGTGCCTCCGTTGTTGTTGGGTCAAGTGAGAGCTGTGTGAGAAGCTCTTCCCACACTGGGGACACTCGTAGGGCCTCTCCCCTGTGTGGATGCGCCGGTGGGTGATGAGGTTGCAGTTGTGCTTGAATCCCTTCCCGCAGTCGGGGCATTGGAAGGGCCTCTCCTCTCTGTGAATCCGATAGTGCCGGAGGAGATGGGAGCTGCTCTTAAACCCCGTCCTGCATTTATCACACTCGTAGGGCCGGTCCCCTGTGTGGATGCGCTGGTGGGTGATGAGGTGGGAGTTGCGCGTGAATCCCTTCCCGCAGTCGGGGCATTGGAAGGGCCTCTCCTCTCTGTGAATCCGACAGTGCTGGAGCAGATGGGTGCTGGTCTTAAACCTCTTCCCACACTTGGAACACTCATGGGGCCTCTCCCCAGTGTGGGTCCTCTGGTGCTGGATCAGTCTGGACCTCTGGCTGAAGCACATCCCACACTCGGAGCACTTGTACGGCCGCTCCCCAGTGTGGATCGTTTGGTGCACAATCAGGCTGGAGCTCCAGCTGAAACTCTTCCCACACTCCCCACACTCGTAGGGCTGTTCCCCAGTGTGGATCCTCTGGTGCCTGATCAGGTGGGAGCTCTCTCTGAAGCTCTTCCCACACTTCTCACACTCGTAGGGCCGTTCCCCAGTGTGGATCCTCTGGTGCATAATCAGGTCGCAGTTCCACCTGAAGCTCTTCCCACACTCCACACACATGTGGGGCTTCTCCCCATCATGGAGCTGCTCATGGAGCACCAGCTCCGAGCTCTGGCTCCATCTCCAGCTGCCTTCCCGGCCCAGGCTGGCTCTTTCCCCCTCAGATCCCCGCCGGCTGCGTTTGCAGCCCTTCCTCGTGCGGCATCTGCGGGGCTTTTCCGCCCCGTTGGCTTCCTGCGCCGTGGAGCCGCTCAAAACGGCCTCTTCCACCAGGTTCTGCCATGGGCATTTGTCCTCCCTGCCCTCCATGCTCAGCTCCTGCTCTGGGGGAGGAAGGACAAGGACAGGATGGGATTTGCCTCCGTGCCACAGGCAAGGGCAAGGAGATCCCCCCCAGGGCTGAGCTGCAGCCGGGGCCGTGCTGGGCTGGGAGATGGAGCAGCACAGAGGGGAAAGGGGCACTGACTTCCTCCTCACCTGCCTCAGTGTCCCGGGGCATCTTCCTCTTCCTTGCAGCATCCCTGGGGTTGGCAATGGGAAATCCTGGTTTGGAGAAAACAAGGGATGAGCGCGTTTGTAGGAGGGTCGGGGGGCAGGACGGTCGGGACGGACGGAGACGAGAGAGCTCTGCAGCCAGGTCGTGGAACTTGCACTTTATTGCAAAGGGCCTGGCTGCAGGGCCCTGCTTGGAGCTGCCAGGCACAGCTCGGAGCAGGCCCGAGAGAAGAGAGGGGTAGAGAGGGTGAGAGGGTAAGAGAGTAAGAGAGCAAAAGCAAAGTGAGAGTAAGGTTCCCATTACAATACCATAAATCTTCTTCCATGTTGAATATTCTATTTCTCATTAACCAATCTAGTACAAGATACAAATCCTATAGCATTTACATACAGCCTGAAAAAATCATTAGATCACCATACTGTGTTACATTTTAAACCCTAAAATCTCGTCTTTGGACCCCTTCTGCTGAGCTAGTGGGGTCTGCTCTGAACCTTGGATCTCTCTGCAAGCAGAGGCAATTTTTTCATCAAAAGGGGATTACCTTCAGTCGGGCCACACCATTGTTTTCCAGTTATTCACTAACTGAGGTATCTCAAAGCTTGCTTTCATTTCAATCTTCCTTATACTTTCTATGTTCTCAAAGTCTTTTGCCAGACAATCACATTTATAAGGCTTTCCTGTTTCATCTCCCCCAACACACACTGAGTTTGAAGGTGCCTCTGCCCAAGTCCATCTCTGGAATCACTGGCCACCTGGGCTCCAGAAAAACCTCCCAAACACCCAGATTCAGCCCTGAAAAAGCCTCCCAGGGGTTCCTCGTCCCTGGTTCCTCCCCTCTGCTGTTCAGGGAGTTCCCCCCGTCCCAGCTGCTGGGGGTCACGCTTGGATTGGGGGTCCCCCTTGTGCCCAGTGCCCGCCCTGCCCAGGCTGCTGGCAGTCCCAGCAATCCCAAAAGCTCCCCCTGCTTCGCTCTCCCCATTTCGGGATGGCGGGGCTGTTGGGACTCCCGGGCTCCCTTCTCCCCTCATTCTCTGCTCTGGGCTGCAGCGGCTCCAAGGAGTCCCCCCTGCCCCTCTCCAGGCTCTTGAGGCTCCCGCCAATGGCGGCGCTCCCCCCTCTCTGGGCTCCCCACTTTGGGCTCCTGGGGGACACAGGGCTCTGCTCCTCCAGGCTGCCTCTGCCGGCAGCCGCCACCGCCACCCCCCGATGTCCCCCCAAGGGGCCTTTTCCGCTCAGCCTTGGACTGCTTCATTCTCCAAACATCCCCCAAAAGACCCAACCCAGACACACCCCGGGATATCCGGGGCGAGCTCCCCCTCCCCGCTCACCGGCGCGATTGGGGAGGAGATGATCACACAGGTCGGGGCTGCAAATTCAGGCAGGGATCGATGGTGTGGTTCCCTCAGCTCAGCCTTGATCCGCCTTTGTCCCTCCTCTTCCTCCCACTCCTCCCCTTCCACCCCCCCTCATCCTCCTCCTCTGTCTTATCTCCACTTCCTCCTTCCCTTTATCATTGCCCTTCCCGGCCTCCTCCTCCTCCCCCAGCAGCAGCCACACCCTCGCTGCCCCGTTCCCGCAGCCCTCGCAGCCGCGGCAGGAGTGGGGATGGAGCCGGGACAGGTCGGGATGGGCAGCGCGGGGCTCTCGGCTGCTCCCAGCCGCTGCGGGCGGGGAGAACCCGGCCCGGGCTAAAGGAGAGGCAAACTGGGCAAACTGGGGGCACATCACAAAGCTAAGGATGCAGTAGAAGATGGAGATAAAAGAGTTATGTTAATATTAACTCCAAAGGAGGAAAAGCTGGAAATTCCAAAGTTTAGGGAAGCCTAGAGAAAAGAATTAAACAAGATAGGAAGTGAAAAAGATAAATCAGGGAAATGGAAACTTCTTGAAGGAAGACAATTTCACAATAAAATGTGCTTACTAGGAAAATATTAGAAGACAGGCATGAGAAAACACACTGGGGTACTCAAGCTTTGGGTGATCGTTTTTTAAGGAACTACGGCTGCACTGGGATTTTTGGAGTAGCAAAGCCAGTAACTGAAAGATATTTAATTTACCAAAGGAGAAATAAAAACGTGAAGACAAAAACATTTGGAGGTCATGAGTTAGCTGGTTGACCATTTCATAGTATCTATGCAGATGTTTAGATCCATTAGCCTCTGGATTTATTTGTAAAAAAAATCCCATTTAACGTAGAAGAAAGAGAATATGCCACATGTTAGACAGGAGATTTTAGAAGAATAAAAATCTTTAAAGTATCAGAAACACCAGAGGGACCAAAAAAAAAAAAAAGGGGGAAATGAAAGGGAGGGGAAGAAGAGGAAAAATCAGAAAGAGAATGGGATCCTCTGCAGGTCTTGCCCCCTCCGTTCGCGGCCCAGGCGCCTGTCCCGGGTCCCGGCGCGCTGCCCGCCTCAGCTCCGCCTGCCCCGGTTTCCATCCCAGGTGCGGCCTCACTGCCCAGGGCAGCTCCACCTGCCCCGCCGCTGTCGCTCAATTTGTGTGCCCTGCTCCCACTGCCTGGCCTGCGGCCGCTCTGCCGGCCATGCTGGGCAAGATGGGGCTTGCTCTGTCCCGCCGCCTGCTCCGAGGTCACCGCGCCCACCGCACCCAGGGCGGGTCCCAGCCATCCCATCCCCGGCTGCCCTGCCCGTGCCACCTGCGCTGGGCACCGCCGCTGCTGCCGGGCTCTCCCACCTGCCTTTGCTCTGCCGGCAGCTGCCGGATCAGCCGCCATCAGCCATGTGGGGGCTACCCACGCTCTGCCTCGGGCTCCACGGGAAGATCCCTCTCTGCCGATTCCGGCAGCAGACCCTGCCCACACTCCCACCGAGCCTTGGCGGGATATCCTCCCCTGACCCCGTCCTGCTCTGAGTAACCTCCCCTTGGTAACCACAGCTCCGGCTGTTCAGGGAAACTCTCTCTCTCTCTACAGGAAGCATCTTATCAAAACACTAGGAGCTCAGTTAAAAGGCAGCCCTCTCCAAATTCTTTCTCAAAACACAGGAGAAAGGCTATAGAAGGTAAAAAAGTGAAAGAGTTAGATGAAGGGATTGCTCTATTTCCGTTCAGAGAGGTTCCCATGGGAGGGATGCGCTGCCCTGCCCCGCGGGAGCCACCAGCACCCCTGCCGGCCGTGCCCGGAACTGCACCCAAGGGGAAAGCGCCGCAGCCCAAAGGCCGGGACTGGGTCCGGGCTCTGTTTGCTGTCAGTGCCGCAGCTGTTGGTGTTTGTTTGCTTTATTACACACACAAGTAAAGAACTGGTATTCCCATTCCCATATCTTTGCCTGAGAGCCCCTTGATTTCACTGGTCTAGAAATGAAGACGGAGGGGGTTTGCATTCTCCATTCCAAGAGAGGCTTTTTCTGCCTTCCCGAGCAGACACCTCTCTTGTAAAGCAAGACAAGCACCCACAGGCACTGAGGGGGGCTGCAGGAGGGGCACAAGGAGGCCCTGCAGCACTTGGGCACAAAGGCACAGCAGGTGAATGCAAGAAGGGAGCAGCAAAAGGCCAAGCTGAAGGCAAAGGCCAGGGCACAGTTCCTACAGCCCCTGAGGGATCAACCCCAGGGCCCAAGGGGGCCCCAGCACCCAGGGCACGGGCTCGGCCACAAGCACCTGGCAGAGGCATTGCCCTCCTCACCAGGGGAGAGCCCACCCAAACAGCCCCTGGCAAGGAAACAGGGCTCCAGCTGCAGGGCACAAGGCCACTGCAAGCACAGACAGCAGCACCCTCAGGACCAGCAAGTCCACCCCTTGATGGACATGGATTGGCAGGGCTGTCACAGCTCCCATCACATCAGGGACCCTCCACACTGGAGCCCTTGAGAACATTCAGGGTGGGTCTGCATTGAGAGGAGGCATTTCCTGATGGACACAGGGGCCTCTCAATCCACTCTGAATCTTCGACATATGGGGAAGGAAAATGCTAAAAATATGTTTGATTAGTGAGGAGGTAAGTGGGAAAGACGCGTGGTTTTGTTCAACCACTATTGCTACATCTGGGAGAGGGATTTGAAATGCATGAATTTTTACTTGGTCCTAATTGTTATCATGATTCACTGGGAAGGGATTTGATCACTAAACTTGGAATGCAAATTAATATTATAAAAGGTGATGCAGAGGCCGGTTCTATTGTACCTTTGTGTCAAATGTCTGGCAAGGCCTATGCTGAAGTGAACCCTGAAGTTCGGCAGTCCCAGGGAAAGAGGGAAAATTAGATATGGAGCCTCTCCAAAGTACTCTGAACAAACCAGGACAAGTAATGTCTAAGAGCAACACCCTGTTCCAGGGGAGGGAAGGAAGGGGAATCAGACACAGTGCAGGTCACCGCCCCATGCTCAGCTCAACCCGCACAGCTGTGGGTGCTTGTGAGAGCCTGGCACTGAAATGCCCTGAGCAGGAAGGCTTCAATATCTTCTGCTGACACCATGGCACCTAACAGGGGGGCAAAAGCAATTCTCACTGCTTCAGCAACCACTGGAGCAGATATCAAGGCATGTTCTCCCACAGGAAGCTGGGCTGGCACACAGCCTGCCCTGGCACTTTGCTGCTGCCAACACCCAGCCAGGACATCGGCTCCTGCCTAAGGAGTGCCAAGCAGCACCACTGGTGGCCAAGGGGCCCATGCCAAGTGTCCCTGAGGCCACAAACAGCCGCCAGCACAGCTCAACACGGGGGGACCCCTCAGCCTGGCCTCAAGGGCTCTGAAGCCCCGCAGATTTGCACTTCCCGCCTGCAGCAGGAGGATGGGAGGCCGCCCCTGAGCCTGCCCTGAAGGCAACGCAGCAGCAGCCAGGGCTCCACAGCGGGCCAAGCCCCTGCGCCTGCCCACAGATCCTTGGCTGGAATCCTCTGCAATCCTGGCCACCCTCCTCTGCCATCTCCAGCCACTGGGGCCAAGCCTTGCTGCCACTGCTGCAGCTTCAGCGCTGGCTGGGCCTGCACTGCCACAGCTGCTGGGGAACACCACGGCACAATTCCACTCTGGGGCTCACTGACACCCACACTCTGGGCTGCCTGCCATTGCACTGCTGCAAAATGTACTCAGTTTGTTCCTTTTAAATCTTCTTTCTCTGCTCTGGCTTGGTTTGTCTTTGCCTTTGTGAAAGCAATTTTAAAGGTTTTATTTAAGGGGTATTACACCACTCAACAGAGATGAGTTCAACATCTCAACAGATTGGGAACAGTCCAAAAGACACCTACAGAGATAACGACCAGCAACAAAACCAGAAGAGATTTAAAGGTCACGCTTTAACTCATAAACAGTTAACAGAATACTCTTTAAAAACAAGAAAAAAAAAGGCATCAAAAAAAAGCAAGGGAAGGTGGGTGGGAAAGGAACAGGGGAGTCATCAGATTACTGCCCGGGAAGAGAAGCTTTGGTTCTAGTCAGGCTGGAGAGGAGCTTTAGAAATGCAAATGAACACTGCTGGGCAAAGCCTGGACAATGCACCTGGGTCTCTAGCCCGGGACAGGAATTGGGCTGATTCCCTCTGCCCCTCACCCCAAGCTCTGCCTGCTGGCACTGATGGAATTTGCACAGCTCAAGGCAGAGCCCAGGGGGAGGATATCTGACCCTGCAACACAAACGGGTGAAGCTGCAACGGGAAACAGCACATGGAAAATGTTGGGAAAACTTCACTATAAATAAATGGGGGGGAATCATCCCTCTGCCCACTCCAACATGTGCTGTCAATGTCTATTCTATATACGGTATATTAGAGCACTGGGGTGTTTCTGCTACTCCAACTTCAGCGAAATCAGCTGGGAATCCAAGTTTAAATTGATGTTTAAATTACAGAAAATCAGCCATTGATGCAGCCCTGGCTCTTCAGGCAGTGCAAACAATTGCAAAAACATAAACGTCTACCAGAACAAATCCTACAACACCATGGACCAGCCCCTGGGAACCCGAACCAATTCATATCAGGAGCCACAGAACCCATTTCTCATTTCAATGGCATCATTAGATTACAAGCTGTCCTTGCAATAACCAACCAGACAGCTCCAGCTCCTGACCTTCCTGCTGAGCAATCCACTTAAATGAGGAACACAACACTTAACCATGAGATGGGATCAGATCATCTTTTAGCAGACAAAGGAGGAGTTTGCTGAAAATTAAATGAATCAAACTGCTGTTGGCAAAGAGATGACAAAGTAAAAGCGGTGAAAAAAAAAACCAACGGAAACAAAAAAGCAGTTCATGTATTGGTCCAAATGTGGAAAGGATGGGAAGGGGACATGGTTTCGTGGGTCCCTGACAGACCTTGGGTTAAACGAATGTTGTTTCTCCTCTGACGTGCTACAGCAACTCTCATCTTTTTACCATGCTCCACACCTTGAGAATGCAGCTCATTCAGCAGCGGAGTGAGGGCATGCAGGTGGCAGCCAGGCCTCCTGATCCAGAAACGGCTACAGAAGGACAGGGAATGAGGGCACTGCGAATAATCCCAAAACCAAACAACTCTCAGTAGGAAAAAAAAAAAAAAAAAAAAAAAGGGAAAGAAAAAAAAAATCACTGAGTGAATCTGCCTAGAGATTGGGTCAGGGATTCGTACATAAGGAAGGGAAAAAACATCAGTTTCAAAAACTATTACTAATTTACATGGACCGCCGATCAGACAAAGTCCCGCTGAATTCCTGAACTTCCAGAAGAACAAAGACTTAACAGAGCAGTGAATATCGGCTGTTCTACAGAAGTCGGGGTGCACATTACGAGGACATGCAGTTACCGGATCGGGAGGTCTGAACCTTCCAAGTACCTCAGCCAGTGCGCAAAGGGAGAGGGAGATGAGGCCGGGAAAATGAGGATAAAAAGGAGGCTGCGAACTACAACAATGGCAGAGACCGCACGGCAAATGCCCCACGGCCTCTCCCTCTGCTCAGCAATAAAGTCACTTTTACAGGACTCCTCTGTCTCCTCTGCGCACAGAAACCTCCGGCCACGGGAATTTCCCCGCACAGCCCCGGGCACGGGGCAGCCCCCTCTGTCCCAGCCACAGCAACCGGGCCGAGCCAGCGCTGCTCCGCCAGCGGCTCCTGCCGAGGCAGCGGCCGCAAGGAGACCGCGGGCAGCCGCTCCCGCAGCGCCCTCACGCCAGCGGCAACACGGGTCGGACACGGCACTACGAACCCGCCCGAGCCCCCTGCCGCCCCCGAGGCCCGCAGCCAGCCCCGAGCCCCCGCACAACCCAGCGCGGCTCCCACCTGCGCTGCGGCCGCCTCCGAGCTCCGCCGCCGCCTCACCGCGCTCCGGCCGCTGCCGCCCCTCACGGGACCGCACACACGCTCCGACAATGGCGCCGCTGCCCAGCCACGGCCGCCCTCAGCCCGCCACCGAGACCCTGCTCCGCCCCGCTCCCACCAATCAACGCGCCACAACCACGACTGACGGCACCATCGCCCAATCCCAGCCAGGGGCGGGCTCTGCACACGGCACAGCCCCTCCCCGCGCTCTCAGGGCCCCCCGGGCTGCGTGAGGGCAGAGCCGGAGCTGAGGAACAGCCCTGGAACGGGCCCGGGCCCGAGGGGTTTTGAGCTGAAAACACAAACAAACTTCTCCGCACCTCCCGCCACGGCTTTCCCGGCACTGCGGTTCCGGTGGCTCCGGCTCAGCGGGAAGCCCTGGAGCCTCACTTCTCCTCCCTCTAATTAGGAGCATCAGGGCATCGCTTTGATTTCCCCCAAAAAGGGAAAACCGCCCCAAAGCCCTGTGGATGAGTGGGGGAGGGGAGAGATTTCTGACAGAGAACTCCAAAAACTCAGAGGAGGATCATGATAAGTGTGCTAAATAGGTATGATTCGTGCTGACAAAATTGAAACAGTAATTAATATTGATACAGTAATTAATATTTGGCAATAATAAAACAGTTAACAGGTGTAATGCCAAGAAAGAAAGGGGAGGAGGGGTTCCATTCCCCCCCCCTTTCCTGCAGATGTTCAAGGCAGGAAACAGCAAGAGATAACAGTTACTAAAAATTAACAGAAAGAAAGGAAAATCTGGTGGGGTCCCAGGAAAATGCTAGTTATTAGAGATTTGTTGTTTTGACACTTAAATATAATATTATATGTTAGTTTTGGCGTACATTATACTGGCTTGGTGCACATGTGTAACCCAAGGGTGAATTAAAGGACATCGAGGAAGAGGAGAGGCCTTCATCAGTTACGACATCCAAAGACGGGTGTGACCACCAAAGCGAGTGGTGGAGCATGCGCGGTAAAGGTGGTGATGAGGGCAGAGGTAGAAGTGCGATGATTTGAAAATGGGAGGAGATGGCATTGACACATGGCACAACAGGGGGAATTTTCCCTTGGCAAGCTCCTACGTGAGGTGGCAGGGGTCCAAGGGCCCTGCTCTCCGTACCCCTCGCTGTTTGGTTTTTTTTGCTTATGCGCTATTATTGGAACCAAATTATCCCTTATTTTAACCAAATTACATTGTCAATATTTCAAGTGTGTCCGATTTTATATATTCTAAGCTATTCAATGAAAATTGCTGCTACCTTTAATAGTGTTTGGTTTTGTTGATGATGGGATAATTGGGCAAATATAACACCACTCTTCTCCCTCTCTCAGGCCTACTCCAGCTGTGCCTGGCAGCTCCAAGCAGGGCCCTGCACCCAGGCCCTTTGCAATAAACCCCAAGTTCCATGACCTGGCTTCAGAGAACCCGTCTCTCTCCATCCCGACCATCCTTCCCTTGTTGTCCTACAAAAATAGCCCAAAAAAACCCAAAATTGCAGCCAGAGATCACAAAATTATTCCAAAATACCCAAAAAAATCCCCAAACTTCGGTCAGGGACCATGAAATTACCCCAAAATGGCAAAAATCTGGTGAGGAACCCCAAAATGACCCAAAATAACCCCAAATTCCAGTCAGGTATCCCAAAATATCCCAAAATCAGGGCAGGCACCCCAAAATCTGGTCAGAAGACCAAACTTACCCCAAAAACACGGGTAAATACTCCAAAATCCCATCAGAGACTCCTAAATTACCCCAAATCCTCCTAGAATCCAGTCAGGGACCCCAATATTACCAGAAAATACCCCAAAATCCAGCCAGGGAGCCCAAAATTCCCCAAATGCCCCAAAATCCATTCGGGGACCCCAAAATAACCCCAAATCACCCCTAATCCAGTCAGGGACCCACAAAATCCACTCGGGGATATCCAAAATTCCCTCAGGATGCCCCAAATCTCGTCGAAAACTCCCCAAATCCTCCCAAACCCACTCAGAATGCCCCCAAATGCCCTCACAACCTCCATACTACCCTCAGTACCCCACGTCCCCCGCAGGGCTCCCATATCCTCCTTAGGACCCTTGAAAATCTCCTCAGAATCCCCCCAGATTTCCTCATGAGTTCTCTATATCCCCTCAAGACCCCCCCAGATCTCCTCAGAACCCCACAAACCCCCTCAGGACACCTAATTCTCCCCCGGGGACCCTCCACATCCCCTCACCACGTCCCAAACCCCCTCACAACCCCTCAGCCCCC
Organism: Melozone crissalis; assembly: GCF_028551555.1. Taxonomy (NCBI): domain Eukaryota; kingdom Metazoa; phylum Chordata; class Aves; order Passeriformes; family Passerellidae; genus Melozone; species Melozone crissalis. The sequence continues at coordinate 5,292,370 of NW_026535844.1, forward strand.
TCACATCCCCCCAAACCCCCTCAGGACCCCCCAAATACCCTCAGGATCTTCAGTTCTCCCTCTTACCCCCTCACATCCCCTCACATCCCCCCAAACCCCCTCAGGATCCCCCAAATATCCTCACGACCCCCAGTTCTCCCTCTCGATCTCCCCAAACGCCCTCAGAACACCCCACATCCCCTCAGGACCCCCAGTTCTCCCTCAGTCCCTCCCAGTCCTTTCATAACCCCTCCAAACCCCCCCTCATCGCCCCTCCCCCTTTCCCCGCTCCCAGTGCTGACCGCGGTCGCTGTCGCCCATTGCGCGCTGCCGGGGGGGGTCCCGGGGCTCCCTCGGCGCCCGCAAATTCCCGCCCCGCCCCCTCCCCAACGGCGGCCTCAGCCCCGCTCCTCCGCCGCTGGGCCCCACGGGGACCACAATGCCCACAATGCACCGCGGATTCGCCGGAAGCAGCTGCCGACGCCAAAGCCATGGGAATTTCTGCCAGTACTTCTGGCCGGCGCGGCTTCTGATTGGTCCGCGCCGCCTTTGGGGCTTCTCGCCAGAGGTCTCGCGAGAGAAGCACCGCGGCCCTGTTTGTTGAGGGCAACTCTGTGGGCGCCTCAGAGCGCTCCGCGTTCCCTCGTAAATCCAGCCGGGAACGGCGGAATTAATCCGCCTAGAAATGGTGGGATGGAACCAAAATCCCCTGGGGATGGAGCCTAAATCCCCTTCTACTGAGCCTAAATCCCCTGGGATTCAACCAAAACGGCCAAATCCAGGCGCTTTCCATGGATAGGGACGGTACTCGAAAGGGCGGGCGGTGACGTCACCTCGCCCAACCCCTTTTCCGGCCCCTCCTGAGGGGGCTCCGCCTTTTCCCGGCGCCGACCCCGGGGCCTGTTCTGGGCCGGGACCGGAGCTGGTGCCGGGGCTCCTTCGGCAGCGGAGCGTCCCCAAGGTGTCCCCAGTGAGCATGGAGCCCCATAGAGGTGCGACGGGAGGGGGGAAAACGTGGGGTGCTGAAAGAGGGAGAGGATACCGGGGCGGGTGGGGAGGTGGCAGAGGGGACAGCAGTGAGGGCAGGAGGGTGCCAGGCGCTACCAGGGACGTGGCAGGGGTGGCAGCGGTAACAAGGGAGGGACAGACGGGCAGCAGAGCCCTCCAGGGAGGGGCAAAAAGGGCCCTTCGGGGGCAGGGGGCCACCCCAGGAGGCCGTAAGTGCCACCAGGTCCCTGACACCTTCCTTTTTCCCTCCCCAGCTGTCCCCGGCCCTGCTGCAGCCACAGGTAACCGTGGTGGCCACCCTGGGTGAGCTGCTGGGCACGCTGAGCAGTCAGGACGAGATGATGCAGCCCTGGTCCCCATGGTCCCTGTACTGGGACCTGGAGTTCTTCACCAGGGAGCTCTGGGTCACCCTGCACCGCATTGATAACGCCTGGTGGCCCCAAGATGTCACCTCCGACGATGATAGCCCTTTCAACGCCCTGAGGCAGACCCTGGCCGCCTACAAGAGCACCCCAGGGACCACCTTGTTACCTGTGGGATTGGCGGTTGGTGAGTGGCTGTGGTCGGTGTCTGCGCTTGTGAACAGCTGGGTCCGGCTGGCCAGGGCAGCCACCAAGCTCCGCAAGGCCTGCAGGGATTTGGCCACCAAGGCGGCCGACAGGGTGGCCACCGCTGCCACCCAGGCCAGGGAGCTGCAGGACAAGGCTGCACGTTATGGGACAGCTCAGGAAAACATGGTGGAGCTGGGTCAGGCCCTGGGCAGGGAGGAGGGGGCCGAGGTGGTGGCCGGGCATGGAGCCCAGGTGAGGAGAGAGGCCAGGGTGGCTGCCAGTGAGGCAACAAGGGCCACCATGGTGAGACAGCGGCTGGAGGCGGCCCTGGGGCTGCTGGAGCGCTTGGTGGCCGTGTGTGACGAAGCCACTGCGTTCCCCCGGGAGCTGCAGCCCCTGCTCTGGGATACTAAGGCTGCCCTGGAAGGGACAAATGAGGCATCCCCTGATGTCCCCAAGGACTTGGTGGCCAAGGTGGCCGTGGCTGAGTGGCTGTGGGAGGCCAACGCCCGCCTGGTCAAGGATCACCTGGTGGGGACACTTCAGGACATCATCGACTTCTGTTTTGCTGATGGTCCTGTCAGCCTCAGTGCCTGTGAAGTGGCTGAGCGGTGCCAAAGAGCCCTCGAGGACATCCCAAGGCTCCTTCGACCCCCGGAGCCTCCCCAAGGTGTCCCCAAGGTGTCAGCAGTGAGCATGGAACCACAAGAGGTGCAACATGGGGGAGCGGTGGGGGACAGAGAGTACACTGGGGGGACAGGGGGGCTGGTGGGGGGTGGCAGTAGGGACAAGACGCTGACAAGGGGATGGAGGGGCAAAGGGGACCCCTCGGGGGCACAGGGGCCACTGCAGGAGGCCGCAAGTGCCACCAGGTCCCTGTCACCTGTCCTGTCCCCTCCACAGCTGCAGGTGCTGGTGGCCGTGGTGGCCACCCTGGGCGAGCTGCTGGCCACCATGACTGGGCCACACAGCGACAAGTCCCCAAACTCTTTACATGAGGACCTGAAGAACTTCACCCGGAGCCTTCATGCAATCCTGAACCACAGCAATGTCGCCTCCCTGGGCCACCCTGGTGTCGCCTCCCTGGGCCGGGCCCTGGCCACCCTCGGGGCCACCCCTGGGACCACCTGGGCCAATGGGAGAGCCGCGGCCAAGGCCTGGCAAGAGTTGGTGGCCAGGCTCGTGGACCGCTGGGACTGGATGTCCAGGGAGGCCACCAAGCTCCGTGACAACCACAGGAAGGTAATCGCGAACCAGCAGCTGATGGTGGCCCTGGACAAGGAGGAAGTGGCCGGGGAAATGGCTACATACAATGCCCAGGTGGCGGCAGCCACCAATGAGGCCATGGGAGAGGCTGTGGTGGCCACCAGGAGGGGACATTGGGCACTGGTGGCCCTGGGGCTGCTGCAGCGCTTGGTGGCCACGTGTGACAGAGCCACCTTGTTCTACTGGAACATGGAGTGGCGGCTCAGGGACATCGAGCCCATCCTGAAGGGGACAAACGAGGTGTCCCCTGATGTCCTCCAGGCCTTGGTAGCCAAAGTGGCCAAGTTTGAGTGGCTGTGGGGGGCCAGCACCCGCCTGGCCAAGGATCACCTGCTGAGGACACCTGGGGTCATCGACAACATCCTCTTGAGTCCCTATGATGGTTGTGGTGGCCCCGGTGGCCCTGGCAGCTGCACAGTGGCCAAGCAGTGCCAAAAAGCCATCGAGGACATCCCGAGGCTGCTGCAGGAAAGTTTCACATGGGAGCACTGACATCATCAGGGACATCACTGCTGTCACCTGTGCCCTCCCTGTGCAGTATTTGAGACAGATTTGGGGAGCAGAGGAATTTTCTAGGAATTTTCAATGATACTGTCCCAAATCCTGATGGGAATTCCTGGGGTGACATCACTGGGGACACTCTGGGGACACTCAGGGACACTCTGGGGACAGTCAGGGACAGGGGACAGGGGTGAATGGGTCCCCTCAGCAGCTTCCAGCTTTCCACTGTGCCTGCAGCACAGCCGGGTCATAAATGCCAATTTAATAATTGCCTTTTGCACTCTTGTATTGCCTTTTACACATTGTTATTGATCACCAGCAATTTGATACAGTGTTTGATACCAATATCGATTATCGTTGATTCATTGTAGCTGCTGGTTGGTGCAATATAATCTCTTAGTTCATGTGTGCACCATACAGCCTATTAATAATTAAATAAATAAATGAATAATTGAATAAATAAATGAATGAATGAATAAATATATAAATGCCCTCTGTATGAATCACACCGGGCTGATCTGAAGTCTGTGTCAGACACATCACTTGACCATTGTCACTGCCATATTTTCTGAAAAAATCCTCTTTGCCCAGGATTCTTCTCCTGGGAAGGCGAGAAGCCTCAGAGAAAAAAAGAAAATAATTATCTGATTTGCTACTCCTGTGCTTTGCTGCTTTGGGATGTGGTTGGAGATTGTTTATGCAACATGTGAATTGTTTTTACTTAATGACCAATCACCATCCAACTCTGTCGGGACTCTGGAAGGAGTCACAAGTTTTTATTATTCATTCTTGTTAAGCCTTCTGTCTGTATCCTTTCTCTATTCTTTAGTAGAGTTTTAGTATAGCATTCTGTAATATAAAATAATAGCATAAAATAATAAATTAACCTTCTAAGAACATGGAGTCAGATTCTCAGTTCCTAGTTCATCCTGGGGACCCAGCAAATACCACAGACCCCACTGAGGGACGAGTGGTCAATAAATCCACCTCAATGTTCCTGGAGGGGAGCACAGCCAGGGAGCTGTTTCAAGGCGCTTTCACTGAGATATTTCCCCTTGGAAACCCTGGGTGGGATGCAAATACACCCAAGCAGGTGGCAAAATTAAAATGATATCAAAGTCTCATGGAATGTGGGTTAAAACATGGGGTCTCTAAAGCTGTAAATTAGTCAAAGTTTTACCCAGTGAGGCAAAATTATGATGAATCACCCACTGATTTTTGAACAGGTGAAGAGATCTGCCATCAAATATACTGATCTAGATCCTGAATCAGTTGATGGTAAAGCACACCTGGTTTTGTTTTGTGTGGGTCAGGCTTCAAAAGACATAAGGAAAGATAAAGGGAGTTGAAGACATGGATAAACTGCTGGAGGTGGCCTGGAAGGTGTTTTGAGACAGGGGCCCAACTGAAAGAGTTAATCCCAGCCCAGCAAGAAGGCAACTCGGGAAAAGTCACCCAAGAAAGCTTCCCCTGTGGAGAAGGCTCAGAGTGCATCCTGTAAGAAATGGGGGCATTGGAAAAAGGACTGTCCAGTGCTGAAAGAAAAATCATCAGTCCCTGTTGTAGCAGCAGTCCCCAGCGGGGAATAATGAGCATTGACTCCATGATTGCAGCAGGCTGTCCAATCCCTTTGTTATACCATCCTTTACCACTAAGAACAACCCATGGCCCTTGCCTGACAGTCACAACACACACGCGGATCCAATTGGTCAATCAAGCCAAACAACCATCACCAGTGGCCAGTTGTTCTGGTTTGAAAGCAAAACCAGTGAGAGACTCCAAGTCAGAAATAAGAGTTTTTACAAAAGGGGAAAACCCCCAAAATACATGAAACACAAAAGAAAAAGATATATAAATGTATAATGCACATAATAATGTATATAAAAGATATATAGATGTATAGATATATTGATATATATAAAATACAGAATGAAACCTTACACACAGATCTCACTTAAAATTAGGTCTCTTTGTGGTACACAAGGGGTTTCCCCGTCCTTCTGCATTACCCACCCAGAGTAACCAGGTCCTTGAGCAAAAACATTGGTGCCCTACCTTGGGCGCCAAAATTATGTTCTGGTTTGAAAGCAAAAGCAGTGAGAGACTCCAAGTCAGAAATACAATTTATTAGGAAAAGGGAAAAAAACTCCAAAAGACATGCAATAATAAAAAATAAAACTACTGACAGAGTCAGAATATATCCTGACACCCTGCTGGTTAGGGCAGTGGTAACAGTTCAGATGAAACGGTCTTGTTGAAGTGGTGATCCTGTAGAAAAGATCTGGCAGCTCTTGTCCTCTGGAAACCAGTGGGTAAGGGCTGCCTGTTCTGTCCCAAAGCCCAGGTTGTATCCAGGTAGGGATGCTGAGCTCCTCCCCCCTGGGTGGAGCATCTCCCAATGGGCTGATACCGTTCTGAGTCATGATTGGTCCTTGATTGCCCATCAAACAGAAATGGCTCCTGGAGGGAGTTACCTCTGAGTCATGGGGCAAGACATTGAGGGGCCCATTAACAGGAGATAAGGAAAAAACAATGCCTCTGCTGGTCTGAACAGCTCTTGAGGATGGGAATAGAATAAATCTTTATGTTTTAACCTAGGACATAATCCACCCCTTATCCTATTGCCATCTATACCCAAAACAATACTCTGTTACAGTTATACATATCTATAATGTAAAATGAAACTTTATACACAGTTCTCACTTAAATATAGGTCTCCTGGTGGTATACAAGAGGTTTCCCCATCCTTCTGCATTACCCACCAAGTGGAACCAGGTTCTTGAGAAAAAACCTTGCTGCCCCACTTTGGGTGCCAAAATTATGTTCTGGTTTGAAAGCAAAACCAGTGAGAGACTCCAAGTCAGAAATACAATTTATTAGGAAAAGGGAAAAAACCCAAAAATACATGCAATAGTACAAAATGAAACCACTGACAGAGTCAGAATAAAACCGGACACCCTGCTAGTTAGGGTGGTGGTGGCAGTCCAGATGAAATGGTCTTGTTGAAGTGGTGATTCTGCAGAAAAGATCTGGCAGCTCTTGTCCTCTGGAAACCAGTGGGTAAGGGCTGCCTGTTCTGTCCCAAAACCCAGATTATATCCAGGTGGGGATGCTGAGCTCCTCCCCCCTGGGTGGAGCATCTCCCAATGAGCTGATACCGTTCTGAGTCATGATTGGTCCTTGATTGCCCATCAAACAGAAATGGCTCCTGGAGGGAGTTACCTCTGAGTCATGGGGCAAGGCATTGAGGGGCCCATACAGTAAGGGTGTGATAGCTCTGAATCCACGTGCTTGCCTTCCAGTGGAAGTTAAAAATCCATGAATTCCTCACTTTATTAACCTGTAAAGCAAACCAGACAACCTTGGTTATAGGACCCATGTTTATATGAGGGCGTGTGAATGGGACAAATACAGCCATGGTCACATGCCCCCCAAACCAGGGCAAGCTGGACCACATGGTGACACCTAACAAGGTTTCTATATCAGCACACAAAATTAGATTACTCAAGAACTGTTATCCCCTTTTTGTTTCTATGCCCTCGAGCTTCACGTTGGGCGCCAAAATCTGTCTTGGTTTGGAAAGACAGGAGTCTGCTAAGGAAGGCAGGAGCCTCCCCTGAAACGGAGAATGTAAACCTTCCCCACCCCTCCAAATTGCTATAAATTTGGAATTAAGAGACCCTCAGGCAAAAATATGGGAGCAGGAAATAACAGTTCTTTACTAGGCAAGAAAATAAAAAGATAAAATAAACAATGCAGTGCACTAGAACAACACTGACAGAGTCAGAACACAACCTGACACCCTGTTGGCCAGGTTGTTGGTAGCAGTCCCATTGGAAATGTGGCTGTAGTCCTCCTGGAGCGTCAGGTGTGGTTCTGTTGGAGCAGGGATCCTCTAGAAAGGTGCAGTCTTCCTCTAAGATCCAGTGGAAGGAGAGGCAGCTGCTGTTCCTCTGGAGATGCAGTGGAGAAAGCCATGCTGGTGGTCCAGAACCTCAAGATTATATCCAGGTAGGAATGTTTGGCTCGCCCCTCTGGGCGGAGCATCTCACACTGGGATGCTGTAGTTCTTACCAGTCAGGCAGTGACATTCAATAGCCTGTTATCAACAGATATCTCCCCGGTTGTAGAAGAGATAAGGAAAATTGCCTACTTAACAGAAAACAACTGCCATACAGATGGTAAATAGAATACAATTTGCGTGACAATCCAGGACATTGCCCAAAGCAGGATTTATTGCCACAAGTAGATTTATTGCCCAAAGCAGGATAATTTCACACCAGAACTAAAGCATTGTAAATGTTTGTGGTTCTTGCCTTTAAAACACTGGGAAATGGAAAACTGGAAATGAATCCGTTAGAAAGACCTGTGGGGTGGGTGGGAGCAGCAGGATCAGCTCTGGTGGCAGCTCTCAGCTTTCCTGGGAAGAGGGAAGGGGCCAGATCCAGCTCCATGGATCACTCAGGCAGTGATTCCTGCCAGGATGAGAGAAGGTCATGGTGTCACCCTATCCCTGTCCCCATTCCACAGGGTAGACCTGGCTGGAGTCCATGGAGAGCAGGAGCTACTCCAGGATCCCACGTGATACTACCCGAATCCTGCCACAATCCTGCTCCATCCATCCCACCCAATTCAGAACTGGAATCCTTCCCTGATCTCACGCTATCCATCCTGGACCGATCCTGCTCCATCCATCCCACCTAATCCTGCTCCAGAATCCAGCCCCAGTCCCACTCTACAATTCCCCCTAATCTCACTCTGCATGGACCCCTGCCCTGATCCAGAATCCCTCCCTGATCCCAGTCCATCCATCCTGCCCCAATCCCCCTTTGGAATCTCACCCTGATCCTGCTCCATACCTGTGCTGAAGCTGTTGGTTCCCATGTCCCTTCCTGCAGAAAGAGAAGATCCATGAGATTCCAGCACAGATCACACACTGGGATTAACCCCAGGATCCATCCTGGGATCTGCACAGAGGGGATCTAGAGCTGGATCCACCACTGGAACTCACCAGCTGCCGGGTTGTATCCATTCCTGTCTCTCCTCCCTGTGGAAACAAAGTGGGATCAGCGTTGGTGGCACAGGATTCCCAGAACAGTGCCGGGTGGATCCGTGTCCCTTCCCGACCCCCATCCCGTGTGTTACCAGATTGGAGCTTCCAGACGCCGAATCCGATGAGGACAATGAGGATGAGGATGGCAGTGATGATGGATACAGTGACCACCATGGTGAGATTCCCGCCAGATGTCGGCTCTGGGAAACGCGGGATAGTGAGAAGGGGAAGGGGAATCCCCATTTGGGAATTCCAAATTCCCAATCCCCACATTCCCAGCCTCACCCCAAGTGAAGATCCCGGGCTCCGGCATTCTGGGATGCTCCACCCTGCACCGGTACTGCTCCCGCTCCTCCGGCAGCGCCTCGATCCTGGCCCAGGTGTGGAAGGTGCCGTCGCTGTTGGGAACGATCCCGCCCCACTCCGTCTCCTGATCCAAGGTTTCACCCCCCTTCATCCAGCTGACTGCGATGGTTTTAGGGTAGAATCCATACGCGTGGCAGGACAGGATCAGCGTCCTGTGTTCCTCTTTTCCAGACACATGGACATCAGGGGGCTCTGGAACGGGATAATGGTGATAGACATCATTGGAATGCCATGGGAGTGGGACTGGGGTGAGTTCTACCTATGGAATTCCCACAGGAATGGCATGAGAGTGAGATCTACCCATGGAATTCTCACTGGAGATGAGATCTATTCATAGAATTCCCACAGGAATTACTGTGTTCCCAAGTCCCCTATCCCCAAATCCCAAATCCCCACAGGAATTCTGCTCCCACCTTTGCGCTCCAGCTCCTTCTGCCCGTATTTGATGTATTTCTGGAGCCATTCGGGGCATTCGTGCTTCAAGTAATTCATCCAATACTCAGCCACGGTCCCATCCTGCTCCCAGCGCCTCCTGATGATCTCACCAACGCTGTCGGCCGCCACAAATCTCCTGGACTCCAGGTCAAAGGAGATTAAATCCCGCCCATTGTAGGCATTCCGGTGGGATCCACGGATGCTCCCATTGGACAGGAGGTCACAGCCGGAAACTCGCAACCTTGTGTGGAGACCTGGAGGGATTGTACCCACAGAGACCCATGGAATTGTGTCCCAGCCCCACAGAGCCCCATTCCAGCCCCATGGAGCCCCAGAGTCTGATGGAGACCCACAGAGCCTCATCCCAGCTCCTTGGAGCCCCATGGATGCAAATCCTAACTCCACAGATTCCAACCCAAGCCCACAGGTCCCATCCCAGCTTCACAGATCCCATCCCAGCCCCATGGATGCACATCCCAGCCCCATGGATCACAAGATATCCCATCCCAGCCTAATGGATCCCCATTTCAGCCACTTGGAGCTCTGTGAATCCACATCCGTAACCTATAGATCCGATCCCAGCCCTATGGATGCTCACCCCAGCCCTACAGTTCCCATTTCAACCCTACAGATCCCATCCCAGCCCCATGCATGCACATTCCAGCCCTACAATTCCTATCCTAGCCCCACAGATCCCATCCCAGCCCCATGGGTCCCCATCTCAGCCCTACAGTTTCTATCCCAGCCCCACAGTTCCCATCCCAGCTGCATGGATCCAATCCCAGCCCCACAGATCCCATCCCAGCCCCATGGATTCACATCCCAATCCATGGATCACATGATATCCAATCCTAGCCTAATGGATCCCCATTTCAACCACTTGAACCCCATGAATCCACATCCGACACCTATAGATCCCATCCCATCCCCCCAGTCCCATCCCACCCCCACAGATCCCCCCACTCACCCCCGCTCTGGTTGTATCGCTCCTGCAGTGTCTCCAGGTTCTTGGCATCCATGTGCTGGTTCCTCATACTGTTCCGGGTCTGCCACTCCCAAAATCCTGGCTCGACTCCATCCTTCATCCACAGCGTCAGCGGCTCCAGCCGGCCCTGCTCGCTGTCGTAGCGCACAAAGGGGATCCCATCCATGAACCCCATTTGCATGTACTGGGGGATCCCTGGGCTGGGCTCTGACACCGCCACGTGCAGGTAACGCAGGGAGTGGAGAACTGGGGGGACACGGAGATTTGGGGGGTTGAGGGGATCATGGATCAATGAAAAGGGGAACTGGGAGAGCTGGGAATGGGTTTGAGGATCCTGGGGCCAAGGAAAGGGTGTGCAGGGTGGGAGAGGTGGGATGGACAGGAAAGGGCCTGCAGGGGGTCCTGGTGTCCAGGAATGGGAGCTCAGAAGGGGGAGGGGGTGGTGCAGGGACTGGGAGAGTGGGATGGGGGTTCCAGGGGATCCCTGTGCCCAGGAAAGGGGGTCCAGGGATCCCCAGTCCCAAGGAATGAGGGGTCAAAAGGTGGGAGGACCTGGGAATAGGAGTCTTGGGGATCCTTGATGCAGAGGAAAGGGGAGTTGGGAGCTGAGAAAAGCAGGAATGGGTGTCCAGGGGGTCTCAGGGTCAAGGAAAAGGGGGGACTGGGGAAGGCAGGATGGATGAGAAAGGGGGTGCAGAGGGGGATTGGTACTGGATAAGGGAGTGCAGGGGGGTCCCAGTGCCCAGAAGTGAAAATTCAGGACCCCAAGGAACCCCCCGCCAGCAGGACACACGGGTGAAGAAATGGGGGTGCTGGATTTTGGGCTGTTTAGATGGTCTGGAAAAGCCCGAAGATGGCCTTGGGCCGCCCGCGCTCCAAAGAACGAGAAGGGACTTCAGATCTTTTCTCGGTCTCGGTGTTTATTAAATGCTTATCTAAAAGATTTTCTCTGGGCCTGACAGAGTTCTGCTCAGCAGTCAGCCATGGGCACACACTGAGAGCCCCTGGGGCGGTCGTCTATCTTTATACTTGGAGTTACGTGTACAATATTTATCATTTTTCTCCAATACCCTCTACCCTTATTAACCAGTGTTCCTCTAGTAAGGTCCAATCCCAGAGTGCCAACATCACCACAGAAGATGGAGGCCTAGAGGAAGAAGAAGAAGGAGAAGGGCACGCCCCAATTCCTCCATCTTACTTCTCTAGACCCCCCTGTACAGAAATCTTAAACCCTTTATCTCACACTCCAATTAACTTATCCCTTCACCATTCACCCCAGTGAAATCCTCCTATCCTCATACTGATGTCATCTCCCGTGTGGGATCAAAGTCCAGCCACCAGACATTTCTGGCAACATTCCAGGACTCCCGAGCCCCCCAGGGGTGGTCTTGGTCACTCTGCCCCTCAGCCCTGAGAGGCTGAGATCCCACATCTCCCCCTTCTGTTTGCACCAAAAAGATCTTTTTCGCCATCCGATTCATCGCACGTTTTAAACATGCAAATATGCATGGGACAACAAGTATGAGGACTAGGAGAACTATTAAAACATAGAACCCTATCTTTAAGATTCCTCTCCAAATGGGAGAGATGTCAAAGAATTCTGCCAGTTGATCGATCCATGATCCTGTGATCTCGCCAAGCTTATTTATGCTGTCCTTTATATTTTTGATATTTTCATGAATTGACTTTGAATGATCTGAGAGATTCATGCAGCACATCCCTTCGAACTCTTCACACCCATGTCCATGAGCGAGCAATAGATAATCGATTGCCGCTCTGTTTTGAAGAGTCGCCTGTCTCACACTACTGATGTCTTTTAACATGTCATCCAATGTGACAGACACAGACCACGCATGTTTGCTCAACCAACAACCCATGCGGTCGATCTGTGTCAAGGCCACCCCTGATGCTGTCTGAGGTGAGAAGATTGCTGTAGCAATACTCATTTCTTGTCCCAAGAAAACATTTCATCATTGCAATTTGCCGCATATTGTTGTATTGATCTTTTTTCTCTGTGCCTTTCCTCTCTTAACATGTTCAAATCAGGCGATAGCATTGAAATTTCCCCAATGCTGCATGGACCTCCCGTGGCATTAGCAGGAATGCCGTGCCAAATTCTGTCCCCGCAAATTAAGAACAGACCCCGCGGCAGTTGCACCGGGACTTGGATCGATCCTTTGGTGGTTCTCTTTGTATATTTACACCAAGCTGACGCATTCTTATAAAATTCATGAGTGGGAGTTAAATCGATAGTTTTCGCCTTTGTGACTTTTGGAGCTTCAAACTGCATGCAGAGTCTCATTGTCATGGACCCAAAAATCTCCAATTCCTGAGGTTCTGTAGAAGCCACAGGAAGCAGGTGTGTCCAAGCACACCACTCTTTTATAGGATTTTTAATGACCTGCGAAATGTTAATTGCGGAGTGCCCTGGAACTGGCCATTCGTCCACTGGCAATCCAACCATGCATGCTGAAAACGGTTTACCTGGTCTTGAATGTGTCAGGCAGATACTATCTAAATTCGCTGCCCGAGCTAAAGCCTCCCATACATTTTGCCTTGGTTGACTAACAGGTAAATCTCCCCCACTGCTTACTGCAATGAATGAAAGAACGATGCACATAAGCATCATGAAACCCATTACTTCGCTTTTATGTGAAAACCCCCCAAAGTCCTTAGTTTCTTTTTATCTCTCTTCCGGGTCGTTTTTCGCAGTCTGAGTCTCGACTTCTGTCTGAGTACTCGTCTCTTTGTTTCTTGGATCAGCGTTCTCGTGTTCTCGCGTCCGGAATGGCTTCACGTGCCGCGCCGACACCCACTTCAGACCTCGATCTGTGGAAATACAAGCGAAACCCTTGCCCCAAGTGATTAGTTTGAAAGGACCCTCTATTTGTCCTGTCTCTGGGTTTCTGATCAAAACTAAAGGATTTTCCTTTAGCTTTGCCTGTGTGTTGTTTAGAAAATGTCTCACGATCGGTGGATCAGGTTCCGAGGATGAGCTATTTAGGAAATTCAGCACATACAGTGCCTTATTTAATTTCATGTGAGGTGTTGCCTCTGGCTCACCCCTTCTCTATTTGTCCAGAAGGGATTTTAGGGTGTGATGTGTTCTCTCAATGATCGCCTGACCTGTGGGTGAATGCGGAATACCAAACGTGTGTCTGACACCCCATCTTTTCAGGAATCTGTCAAGCACCCTGCCTGTATACGTTGGACCATTATCTGTTTTTATCTCCTGAGGCACACCTAATGCTGCAAATGCCTGCAGAAAATGTCGGCAAGCATGGTCTGCTGTTTCCCCAGCATGTGCTGAAGCAAAGACTGCACCTGAGAATGTATCTACAGAAACATGAACATTTTTGAGCCTCCCAAAAGATGGGTATTTTGTGACATCAGCTTGCCACAACTGAAGACTTTGCAGCCCCCGCGGATTGATGGCCCCGGTAGAAGAAGGTGGCTGCACAAGCTGACAGTCTGGACAAGCACTAATGATCTCCCTCGCCTGACTCATTGTGAGACGAAAGGACTCCATTAGCGCTTGCGCATTCTGATGAAAGAACGCATGACTTAACCTTGCCTGCTCAAAAATGTCTGGCAGTGTTTGCAAAATGGGCATTGTCAACCTGTCCGCCCGAGCATTCCCTTCCGCTAAAAACCCCGGAAGTGTTGTGTGCGCTCTAATGTGTGTGATAAAATACTCTCTTTCCCTGCTCTCTAGCAGTGTTTTCAAGCTTGTCAGGTATGAGTATAAAACCTCATTACTGACTTCTTTCAAGAGCGAACCCTCCAATCTCTTGACCACACCCGCAACATATGCGGAATCTGTCACCAGATTGAGAGGCTGTTTGAACAACTGAAATGCTCGGACAACGGCTGCCAACTCCACAATTTGTGGAGAGCCCTGAACCATCCTCATGTCTGATTCCCAATCCCCTGTCGTTGAGTCTCTCCAAGTGATCACTGACTTGTGTGTCTTCCCTGAGCCATCCGTGAACACTGTGATCCCATCCAAAGGTTCTTCACTTATTCGTGGTTTTGCTCTATAGCATATTTGCGATTGCAGTATTCTATGCTGTGGAAAGTGGATTGTGCAAGCTCCTGGGAAAGCTAACAACGCGATTAACAGGTCTTTCGATTGTTGCATTGCCCACTCGAAGTAGTCTCGTTTCAGAGGTAATCTGATGACTGAGAATTCTCTTCCTGCCATTGTCAGCAGCCTCGTTCTCGCCTTTATGATGATTTGTGCTGCCATCTCCAAATCTGTGAGAATCATTTTCGCGGGCCTGTGCGGTAGGAAAATCCACTCTATGATTATCAAAGAGTCCTTTTGTGATTCATCCCATTGGAAGATCAAACCATGGAACTGTGTTTTCTTCCCCAGCACTGCCAACTGAAAAGGCAACGATGGAACAAATCGATGTGCCTGCCTTTTCTGTATCGCGTTCGTGATTTTCTCCAACTCTTTTCTCGCTTCTGGCGTGAGTGTCCTGGGAGAACGAATGTCTGTGTCTCCTCTCAAGAGATCAAGCAGCGCTGGAATGTCGCTGTTTGTGATTCCCAAAACTGGTCTCATCCAGTTGATTTCTCCCAAAAGCTGTTGCAAATCATGCAAATTGTTGACCTTTGTGCTGATCTCCACTTTTTGAGGCTTTATTGTTTTCTCTGAAATTTTCCACCCTAGATATTTCCAAGGTGCAACCTCTTGAATCTTTGAAATGCTGATTTCCAGACCTGCCTTTTGCACCTCTGCGATCACACAGTCACGAGCTTCTTGCAGCTCCTGTCGTGTTGATGCTGCAATGAGCAAATCATCCATGTAATGAATGATCTTTGCCTTCGGAAATTTCTTTCGTGCTGTTGCCAAAGCTCGTGCCACGTACCATTGACAGATCGTCGGGGAATTTTTTAGACCTTGTGGAAGAACAACCCAATGGTGCCGCTGCAGAGGCGTTTCCCTGTTGATACTCGGAACTGAAAAGGCAAATCTCGGAGCATCATCTGGATGGAGTGGGATACTGAAAAAACAATCCTTGAGGTCAATGACCACAAGCTGCCAATCTCTGGGAATCATTGAGACAGATGGAAGTCCCAACTGAAGTGGCCCCATGTCTTCTATGACTTCGTTGATCTTATTTTGGCCTTCTTACCGAATCTGTCGTCAGAGTGGTCTGAAAGCCCTCAGTCTCCGTCCAGCAGGTCATGAGAGATGGATCCAGAGGCGCCTTTCTGGTCCCAGTCCAGGTCGCTCTGCTACGAACTGTCTTCGGCAGAAGCTGAGAGATGGAATTCTCAGTGACTGCTGATTTTTGCAGATTCTCCTGGCCGGTTTTTTTTTTTTTTTTTCTTCTTTCTTTCTTCAGGCTTCTCTCCTCAGGAGTTATCAGTGCTGTCCTCTTGGCTCTTCAGCTCTTCAGGGCTTTTCCCCCCCCCGAAAGGTTTGGTGGGAGATAGCCCACGCAGCGGACGCCACTTGCCGGATTTTGGGCTGTTTAGATGGTCTGGAAAAGCCCGAAGATGGCCTTGGGCCGCCTGCACTCCAAAGGACGAGAAGGGACTTCAGATTTGTTCTCGGTCTCGGTGTTTATTAAATGCTTATCTAAAAGATTTTCTCTGGGCCTGACAGAGTTCTGCTCAGCAGTCAGCCATGGGCACACACTGAGAGCCCCTGGGGCGGTCGTCTATCTTTATACTTGGAGTTACGTGTACAATATTTATCATTTTTCTCCAATACCCTCTACCCTTATTAACCAGTGTTCCTCTAGTAAGGTCCAATCCCAGAGTGCCAACATCACCACAGAAGATGGAGGCCTAGAGGAAGAAGAAGAAGGAGAAGGGCACGCCCCAATTCCTCCATCTTACTTCTCTAGACCCCCCTGTACAGAAATCTTAAACCCTTTATCTCACACTCCAATTAACTTATCCCTTCACCATTCACCCCAGTGAAATCCTCCTATCCTCATACTGATGTCATCTCCCATGTGGGATCAAAGTCCAGCCACCAGACATTTCTGGCAACATTCCAGGACTCCCGAGCCCCCCAGGGGTGGTCTTGGTCACTCTGCCCCTCAGCCCAGAGAGGCTGAGATCCCACATGGTGGGACGCAGAGATTGGGGGGTCTGGGAGCGTCCAAGGGTCGGGAAGCGGAACCGGGAGAGCCGGGAAGGGTCCAAGGTCCAATGAAGGGACTGGGAGAGGCGGGATGGGGGATCTAGGGGTCCCCGGTGCCCACCAAAGGGGGTCCAGGGGTCCCCGGTGTTGAGGGCAGTGGGGTCTGGGAGCTGGGAAAGGCAGGAATGGGGGTTCAGGGGTCCCTGGGTCACGGAAAGGGGGATCTGAGGCTGGGAGAGGCGGGCGGATCCCGGGGACGCAGCTCGGGAGACGGAAAAATGAGACGGGGAAAAGGGGAATTCCAGGGAATTCATCTGGATCCCACTGGATCCTCGCTGAGACCCCCTGGGACCCCTAGGACCCTCTGGGATCCCTGAAACCCCTTCCAGGAAGCACCGGGAATAGAGAACTGGGAGGACGCAGAGATTCGAGAGATCTGGGGGTGCAAAAGCCGAGGAAAAGGGCGGGTCTGGGGTCTGAGAAGGCCGGGATGGCCGGGAATGGGGGTGCAGGGGGTCCCGGAGCACTGATGGGGGTGCGGGGAGATCCCAGTCCCGGGTCAGGGGTGCAGGGGGGTCCTTGCACCTGGACATGGAGATTCAGGGATGTCTCAGTGCCCAGGAATGGGGGTTCAGGGGGGTTCCCCCGTCGTTATTCGGGGTTCAAAGGGATCCTGATCCAAAGGAATGGGAGATGCGGTGGGTCCGTGGGCCAGATAAGGGGGTGCAGGGGGATTTCCCCGCCCAGGAATGGAAGTTCAGGTGATTCTTTTCCCAGAATTCGGGGTTCAGGTGGGTCTCAGAAAAAGGAGTTTCACGGGGTTCCGGTGCTGGGGAAGGGGGCACAGAGGGGTCCCCGTGCCCAGAAATGGGCGCTCAAGGGGTGCCCGTGCTCAGGAATGGGGGCT
This sequence comes from Melozone crissalis, assembly GCF_028551555.1. Lineage (NCBI taxonomy): Eukaryota > Metazoa > Chordata > Aves > Passeriformes > Passerellidae > Melozone > Melozone crissalis. Next base: position 5,309,527 of record NW_026535844.1, read on the forward strand.
CAGTAGATTCTGATGCCCGAGAATGGGGGTTCAGGAGGGTTTCCCTGCCCAGGAATGGGGTTCAGGGCAGTCCCGGTGCCAGATGAGGTGGTACAGGGGGGTCCCGGTTTGGGGGAGGGGATAGAGGACCCAAAATGGGGCTATGGGGGGTTCCCGCGCCCGGTAATAGAAGTTAAGGAGGGTCCCGGTGCCCGGAAATGGAAGTTCAGGGAGTTCCCGGTTTCAGGGTTCCCACTCACCTTTGATCGCGCCCCCCGGGTCCCCCAGGAGCCCCAGGAGCCCCCAGAGCAGCCCCAGACCCAGCGCTGGAGCCATGGCGCTGCTCGGCTGCGGCCCCGCCCCAGCCATGGCCAGGCTCCCTGAGCCGCATCCGGCCCCGCCATTGGCCCCGCTTTTTACTGCTCGCCAATGGCAGCCCGATCTGTCAGTGACGTCACCGGTCACCGGGCAGATCCCGGTCTCGCAGGTTGGGACGCGGAAGCGAAAGGGACCGATGGAGGGCGGGGCGGGGACGGGGGAATTGCAGAGAATCCCTCTGGAACCCTCTGGATCCCCGCTGCGACCGCCCTGGAGCCTTCTGAGAACCACCTGGGAACCCCTGGGAACCCCTTAAGGAAGCGCCTGGAGGGGAGAACTGGGGGGATCCGGAAATTTGGGACATCTGGGGGTGCAAAGGTGAAGGAAAAGGGCGGGTCTGGGGTCTGGGAAGGGCGAGAGGGCCTGGCAGGGGTGTAGGGGGTCCCAGAACACGTGAAGGGGGTCCAGGAGGGGTCCCAGTCCCGGATAAGGGGCTGCAGGGGGGTCCCCCTGCCCAGGAACGGAGGTTCGGGGGGTCCTTGTGCCCAGGAATGGGGGGTGAGGGCGATGGGGGTTCCAGGGGGTCCCTGTGCCCAGGAGGGTGCACGGGCCCCCGGTGTTGAGGAAGGTGATGGGTGGGGGCTGGGGAAGGCAGGAGGGGGGGGTCCAGGAAAAGGGGGTGCGGGGGGGCATTGGGGCTGGATAACGGGGTGCAGGGGCATCCCCGGGCTGGATGAGGGGAAGCAGGGGGATCCCGGTGATGGATAAGGGGGTGCAGTGGGGCCCTGTGCTGGATAAGTGTTTCATTCTTGTTGTTATACATATTTCTCAAGTCCCATACTGTAACAAGCTGTTTTCTCTGCAGCACAGTTCTTCATGTGTCTTCTCAGGGGCTCCTCCTGGGCTCTCGACCCACCCCTTTTATCCTAGCTGTCTTTACGAGCCACAGCTGCTGCCCAACCAAGGACTTCGCAGCTGTGACTCATTTAGAATAGCTAGGACCCACTTATCTAATACATAGGACTCTCTCTAATACATTTCAGTTGTTGTATTCTTATTGCTGTTATAACAATATATATATTCAGGCCCCCACAGATAAGGGGGTGCAGGGGGGTCCCTGTGCCTGAGAATGGAGGCTTTGGGAAGGTTCCAGTCCTGGATGTGGGGGTGAACAGGGGTCCTGGTGTTGAATAAGGGCATGCAATGGGGTCCTGGTACCCTGGAATGGGGGTTCAGGGGGAGTCGCTTCCTGGGAATCAGGGTTTGGGGGGGTCCCGGTGCTAGATAAGGGCCTGGCTGGATCCAGTGCAGGGGGTCCTCGTTCACTGGAATGGGGGACTCAGGGGGGTCCTGATCCTGTTCAGGGTGTGAAAAACAAAATTAAAAGTTTAATAATAATAGTAAGAGTAAGAGTAAGAGTAATAGTAATAGTAATAGTAGTAATAATAATAATAACAATAACAATAGCAATAATAATAATAATACAGAAAAGGACGATATTTCCCCCCCTCCCGTGCGCTGGAGTGCTCTTGGCCAACAGCCAAAGAACACAGGGGTGTACACAGACAATGTTATCTTTATACTGTTACACTGCTGAGATATATGCACATTCATGTGTTTCATGCTTTATTCAAAAATTCTTGTGAACTTTCTGATGTTTTGGGAAGTTCTTTCTTTGACTTCTTCACACTCCAGCTTATCTACACAACATCCTGTGCGTCAGGTCAATATATTTTATTTATTTTTGTGTCTCCATCCTGCTGTTTCACATCCTCTGATAAGGATTCAGTATGGCCTCCCTAATTTTAACATGGTATTGTCTAATTGTCCTCTGGTGCTCTGCTTTGTGTCACGGTTATCTTATTACTTGGACAGGCTGGTCAGTGGATGGCCTTACACTGTTTTTAGTTACACAAAAGCCTTTTTTCACATCTTATGTTTTGCTAAGTCCTATTGAATCATGATTTTAAAGGGTTAGGATTTTAGCTGAGTGTTAGAACCAATTCATATTGAAGTTAGATACACCAATGTTAGGTTAATGATTATTGGATGCTTAAGCTAAAGTTAATTGTTATATTATGAGCTCATTTGTAGAAAGAAGTTAGGAACATATTGAAACCAGCAGAACAATGCCCAGCACCTGGACTCTGTGTCAATCCATCACAAAGCAGGGGGCCTTGGATTGTGCCAGAGGGTCACAGAGACCTGACCAAGACCTTCCTGACTTCATCCCTGGGACCACTGACCCAATTTGGGACCACTGACCCAATTCAAGAGAAGAATTGCACACGCGTGAAGGACTAATAACCTCATTTTAATACAACGCGGGGATGGGAGGTGCTGGGGTTATGTATATGTATTATTTTGGCAAATAAATAGAAGGCAAAAATCCTTGTGTGGTGCGGTCACGCATTTTGAGAATGATTCCCCCGTGCTGCCCACCGGTATAATAAACATACAACTTTCTAACTTTTGACTAGTTACAGAGTCTTTGTCCATGATCTTCAGTTTTAATGATTCAGTTAGCAAGCCAGCCAGAAGGAGACTCTGCTGGGCTGTGAGACCAGCTCAGGTCATGGACCCCCTTGGTGCAACCTGTGGAGAAATGGCTACATGACAGAGGTCACATAGACATTCGCTTGTTAGCCGACCAGGAGCTGGGAAAGTACCAAACACAGCTAGTTGGAGTTTTTGCACCTGCAAGATAGCGTGTCCTTGGGCCTAGCTGGGTATGATAACGAGTGGACAGAGAGACGTGGGAAATAGAGAATGTAGGCCCAAAGGAATGAGGAAGAGTTGATGGTATAGTTTAACCAATAGTTCGCTTGGCTTACAGAATATTCATAAGCTTATTACTTGCTGTATAAGTGTCTGATGCTCTCTTCAATAAATGGAACTTGCTGTTGACTCATATTGAGCCCCGAGTTTTCCCTGCACCTGACAAATGGCTCATCCCCGACAAAGGCCGCATTCTGCAACAGCACCCCCAGGTTATTCCTGGAAGAGTGGGCTCTGCTGCACAGACTGTTCATCCAGCAGCAGACAAGGAGCCCTGAGTACTAAAACTCCAGACAAAATGGTATGTTTAAAAATAAAACAGTTTTAAACAGTGACCGGTAAGGCGTGGTCAGGAGAGGCCCTTTGGTAAGTCGTGGGAGATGTCCCACGTGCAATTTGTGCCTCTGTAGTGTGCTTGCAAGCTGAAGTTGCAGTTGAAATCTGGTTGCCAGCAGAAAGAGTTGTTGAACTGTTGTACTGAGCTCGGGCTTTTGGTGCTGCCATTTGTTTCAGCATAGAGAGCTCAGTTTGCCACCAACTGGGGCTAGCAGTCGTAAGGGCAAATGCTGGTCTAAGGTTGTTATAACTGAGTTGGTGTGTGTGGAAAGAAATACCCCTTTCACAGTGAGTTTGTGTGTGTGAACTTTCTAGTTTTGGGGAGCAGCATTCGCTGTGACACCTGGTGTTTGAGTATAACCAGTCTTTTGTAAGGCTTTGTGTTCAGTGTTAACCAATCCTTTGCCTGTGGGACCTGGGAGGCGAGGATCAAACGCTGTAGCACAATGCCTTTGTGGTCCCTCTCCTTGTGGAGTTTGCAAAGATGCAACTTTGGATTCATCTGGTGTAGTGTGAGATTTTGCTGACTATTGTGTAAAAGTTACAATTGTAACAAACTGGTAATTTTTGTTTTGTGTCATCTGTGTTAAGCTGCGTATTAAGCTTGAGCCTGAGTCAAAAGGGTTAAGCCATCCTTTTATAGGGTTTTAACTGTAACTGGTGTTTGTGGGCTGTCAGAGCTGAAATAGAGACAACTTGTTATAAGTTGATTCCCAAGACTTGAGGTACAGGAGAGCTGTGTGGGTTTTTCCCCTGCATTGTGGTAATTTGATTCTTGGGACTGTATAATTCTGTATGTGAGATTTTAAGATTTTGTTTGCAACAAGTGCAGCATTTTATGTGGAAAAACTAGTGTCGTGATTTATGTGCATTAAAGCAAATTAAAAGAATTCCAGGAAATCCCCCCCCCCCGCCCCCATTTGTGGTGTTTGTGGGCATACCAGATTTTTTGCTGTAACAGGGACAGCCTTTTTATTTATTTTATTTGTGGTTAGACAGATTAAAGGAATCCCTTTACCTTGGCAGTGTGAAAAGTGCATATCATATGTCTCTATGCAGATATAAAATACTATATGTATTTTCTTGTAGTGATTAGTAGGGCAGTATCAACATTTTAACAGTATGGTAAATGTAGTTTTCTAGTTAAAACAGGAACTATGTATGTGGGATGCTTTTTTAAGAAAGGAATGAGGTACTTTCACAAGATAGCAGCCACAGGACACCTAAATCTTTCAGAGAAAGAGAATTTACTGCTCTGTTATCAGAAGAAACGAACTTCTTCCCGCCTTGCTCAGCCATGAAGACGCCGTTAAGGATTAGGAGGAAGAAGTTGACACTGACCAGACAGAATCCGTTGTTTGAATGGAATTTATGCATCATGCATGAAGTGTATGAATATGCAACAGGCTATTGCTTTTAAGGGTTAATCCTCTGTTAACAGGTGTCCTTTTTCGGGCTTATTTTGCCCAGAAAAGGTACCCCGTCCTCTGTAACTTACTTCTTATTGTCTCATATTGTCCTACTTTAATTGTTCAAATTTTTATTACTCTAATTATATTACTATTTTTATGACAATTTTATTACTATTAAACTTTATTTTTTTAAAGTGATGGGCGTTTTTCACAATGGAGGCATGGGAGGAAAAGTGGATTTAAAGGTCTTCACTTACTTCTCATTATCCTGCTCTGAGTTTTTGGAGTTTTCTGTCAGAAATCGCTCCCTTCCCCACTCATCCACAGAGCTTTGGGCAGTTTTCCTATTCTTGCAGTAAATTAAAGCGGTGCACTAATGCGCCTAAATAGGGGTAGGAAAACTTAGGGCTTTCCTCGGAGCCGGAGCCACCGCAGCCGCAGTGCCGGGAAAGCCGTGACGGGAGGTGCGGAGAAGTTTGTTTGTATTTTCAGCTCAATCCCCCTCGGGCCCGGGCCCGTTCCAGGGCTGTTCCTCAGCTCCGGCTCTGCCCTCACGCAGCCCGGGGGGCCCTGAGAGCGCGGGGAGGGGCTGTGCCGTGTGCAGAGCCCGCCCCTGGCTGGGATTGGGCGATGGTGCCGTCAGTCGTGGTTGTGGCGCGTTGATTGGTGGGAGCGGGGCGGAGCAGGGTCTCGGTGGCGGGCTGAGGGCGGCCGTGGCTGGGCAGCGGCGCCATTGTCGGAGCGTGTGTGCGGTCCCGTGAGCGGCGGCAGCGGCCGGAGCGCGGTGAGGCGGCGGCGGAGCTCGGAGGTGGCCGCAGCGCGGGTGGGAGCCGCGCTGGGTTGTGCAGGGGCTCGGGGCTGGCTGCGGGCCTCGGGGGCGGCAGGGGGCTCGGGCGGGTTCGTTGTGCCATGTCCGGCCCGTGTTGTCGCTGGCGTGAGGGCGCTGCGGGAGCGGCTGCCCGCGGTCTCCTTGCGGCCGCTGCCTCGGCAGGAGCCGCTGGCGGAGCAGCGCTGGCTCGGCCCGGTTGCTGTGGCTGGGACAGAGGGGGCTGCCCCGTGCCCGGCGCTGTGCGGGGAAATTGCCGTGGCTGGAGGTTTCTGTGCGCAGAGGAGACAGAGGAGTCCTGTAAAAGTGACTTTATTGCTGAGCAGCGGGAGAGGCCGTGGGGCATTTGCCGTGCGCTCTCTGCCATTGTTGTAGTTCGCAGCCTCCTTTTTATCCTCATTTTCCCGGCCTCATCTCCCTCTCCCTTTGTGCACTGGCTGAAGTGCTTGGAAGGTTCAGACCTCCCGATCCGCCAACTGGATGTCCTCGTTATTGTGCACCTCCACTTTTACGGCTCTGTTGAGTCTTTGTTCTTCTGAAAGTTCAGGAATTCAGCGGGACTTTGAGGAGCTTTCTGTGTCAATTTCTAACATTTTCTAAAACTGATGATTTCTCCCATTACTTCCTCACCTACAAGTCCCTTGGCCCTATCTCCTGGCAGACTCACTCATTGACTCTGTTTTTTCTTCCTGTGTCTTCTTTGTATTTGGGATTATTCTTCTGGAAGTTCAGGAATTTAGCGGGTCTTTCTGTGAGCAGCCCTCCATGTTAATTAGTAACATTTATCGAAGCTGGTGGTTTCGCCCGTTACTTCCTTATCTCCAAGTCCCTGGCCCCTCCCTCAGCTGCTGAATGAGCTGCACTCTCAAGGTGTGGAGCATGGTAAAAAGATGAGAGTTGCTGTAGCACATCCGAAGAGAAACAGCATTCGTTTAACCCATGGTCTGTCAGGGAGCCACAAAACCGTGTCACATTCCCATCCTTTCCACGTTTGGACCAATACATGATCTGCTTTCTTGTTTCCGTTGTTGTTTTGTTTTTCACCACGTTTCCTTTGTCATCTATTTGCCAGCAGCAGCTTGAGTAATTTAATTTTCACAAACTCCTACTCCTTCTGCTAACAGATGATCTGATCCCATCGCATGGTGAAGGGCTGTGTTCCTCATTTCAGTGGATTGGTCGGCAGGAAGGTCAGGAGCTGGAGCTGTCTGGTTGGTTGTTATTCTGAGCAGAGCTTGTAATCTAATGATGCCATTGAAATGAGAAATGGGTTCTGTGGCTCCTGATATGAATTGGTTTGGGTTCCCAGGGGCTGGTCCATGGTGTTGTAGGATTTGTTCTGCTGGCCGTTCATCTTTTCCCCAATTTTGGCCGCTCTCTCACGTCTGGGCTGCATCAATTGACTGCTTTTCTCTAATTAAATCATCAAATCCTTGAATTCCCAACTGATTTCCTGGAATATTTGGTAGCAAAAAATCCCCAGTGCTCTAATATAGCTTATATAACACAGACAGTGCCAGCACATGTTGGAGTGGGCAGAGGGATGATTCCCCCCATTTATTTATAGTGAAGTTTTCCCAACGTTCTCCATTTGCTGTTTCCCTTTGCATCTTCACCCGTTTGTGTTGCAGGGTCAGATATCCTCCCCCTGGGCTCTGCCTTGAGCTGTGCAAATTCCATCAGTGCCAGCAGGCAGAGCTTGGGGTGAGGGGCAGAGGGAATCAGCCCAATTCCTGCCCCAGGTAAGAGGCCCAGGTGCATTGTCCACACTTTGCCCAGCAGTGTTCATTTGCATTTCTAAAGCTGCTCTGGTGGCTGCCTGGAATGGAGCCTCTCGTCCAGGGCAGCCATCGGGTGAGTCACATGTGGCCCCCCCAGAATCTGCTGTTTTCAAAAAAGTGTAAACTATTTATGAGTTCAAAGTGTTACGGTTAAAGCCCTTCAGGTTTGCAAAATACAACATGAAGGCGAACATGGAAAATCCCAGACCCAAATTTGATTCTCACACTTCTGTCCCAAACCTACCTGACAATATAAAGTGGGAATATTACGTAAAATTTTTCTCATGTTGTAATTTTGTCACTGAAAGAATCTCTTTAGTGTTGAGAGAGAGAGTCAAGGCATTCCTTGGTTCTGGCCAGGATGTGCGACAGAAGTAAATTATTTCACAAATAGCCCGGCTGTGCAGAGAAAATCATTCCATGCCATGTGTGTTTTACTGGATTTTCCTAAACTTAATGTAGTCTGAACCAATCTAAATCCACTGCTTTAATGTTCATTGCTTCCAAGTTGTGTAAGTTTTTAGTATTTGGTTTCCCGTTGGACCCGGATTTCTTCCCCTCTGATGTGAATTTGGTCTCCACACTCCTGGATTTCCATCTCAGCCTTTTCCAGCCCAGGTGTCTCCAGCTCTGCCCGGGCAGTGTCTGGGGTAGCTGTTGGTTGCTGTTTGCTGCTGGGCAATGTTGATGTTTTGTTGCTGGTCGTTATCTCTGTGGGTGTCTTTTGGGCTATTCCCAGTCTGTTCAGATGTTAAACTCATCTCCATTGAGTGGTGTAACACCCCTTAAATAAAACCTTTGAAATTCCTTTCTCCAAGGCAAAGAAAACCAAGCCTGAGTAGAGAAATAAGGTTTAAAAGAACCAAACACGGTACATTTACAGCAGTGCAATGGCAGGCAGCCCAGAGTGTGGGTGTCAGTGAGCCCCAGAGTGGAATTGTGCCGTGGTGTTCCCCAGCAGCTGTGGCAGTGCAGGCCCAGCCAGCGCTGAAGCTGCAGCAGTGGCAGCAAGGCTTGGCCCCAGGGGCTGGAGATGGCAGAGGAGAGTGGCCAGGATTGCAGAGGATTCCAGGCGAGGATCTGTGGGCAGGCGCAGGGGCTTGACCTGCTGTGGAGCCCTGGCTGCTGCTGCGTTGCCTTCAGGGCAGGCTCAGGGGCGGCCTCCCATCCTCCTGCTGCGGGTGGGAAGTGCAAATCTGCAGGGCTTCAGAGCGCTTGAGGCCAGGCTGAGGGGTCCCCCACCCCGTGTTGAGCTGTGCTGGCAGCGGTTTGTGGCCTCAGGGACACTTGGCATGGGCCCCTTGGCCACCAGTGGTGCTGCTTTGCACTCCTTAGGCAGGAGCCGATGTCCTGGCTGGGTGTTGGCAGCAGCAAAGTGCCAGGGCAGGCTGTGTGCCAGCCCAGCTTCCTGTGGGAGAATGTGCCTTGATATCTGCTCCAGTGGTTGCTGAAGCAGTGAGAATTGCTTTTGCCCCCCTGTTAGGTGCCATGGTGTTAGCAGAAGATATTGAAGCCTTCCTGCTCAGGGCATTTCAGTGCCAGGCTCTCACAGGCACCCACAGCTCCGCGGGTTGAGCTGAGCATGGGGCGGTCACCTGCGCTGTGTCTGATTCCCCTTCCTTAATAACAGCCTGTCTTGTAGCTCTTTTCCCTTCTGCTGCCCTTGCAGAGCCATCCACAAACACATTTTGTCCCTCAGGCCAGGGAATGTCCCATCATCAATCTCTCCCAGCCTGGGTCTGGAGCTCTGTCCCTTGAGTGCAGTCCTGGGTTCCTTGCCAGCCCCTCTCCAGGCTGTTCAAACAGGAGGCTGGGTTAAACCCTTGCCCTGTCCTCAGTTCTAAATCCTCCTGTGCCATTGAACAAGTTTCATACTGTAATAACCGAGCCCTGCTCATCCATTTAGAGGCTCTTTTGGTTGTCAAACCTTTAACTTGATGCCAGACTTGAAGTATATGAGATCCTCCTGTTGTCGTCAGTTTTGAGGCCTCAGTTCCCAGGCCTCAGTTCCCATGAAAGCTCTGGCTGCACAATTCTGCAGACAATGAGGCCACTCTCTGGCCACTAGATTAAACATTTCAGCACAAGAATTCCTTAGGGAAGACCCTGTTAAACATCCACCTGTAATTGAAATTCTTTTTCCCTGTCTGGAAGGCCCAGGGCAGCAGCCTCAGTTAATCTTCATTTTAACACTTGAAAATTCTGTGTTTCCTCCTCCTGTCTATCCATCCAGTTTGTTGACTGGCAGGATAGAAGTGTTGTAGGGAGACATCCCTGGCTCCAAAAGCCCTGCCTTTAACAGGGACTCAGTACCAGGCTGTGAGCCCTTCCGTCCCTCTCTTGGAACAGGGTATTGCTTGTCCTGGTTGCTTTAAAGAAATTTGTAGAGGCTCCATATCTAATTTTCCCTCTTTTCCTGGGGCTGCCCACACTTTGGGGTTCACTTCAGCATGGGCCTTGTCAGATTTTGGCACAAAGGTACAACAGAACTAGCCTCTGTATCCCCTTTTACAGTATTAAAATTCAGCTCTCAAATTCCTTCTTAGTTAATTACAATCACAGGAGGAAGAAAGATTCATTTATTTCAAACCTATCCCCCACAGCTTCTAATAGTGGTTGAACAAATCATACCTGCTCATCTTTTCCACTCATTCCCTTAAAAATCGAAATATTCCTTTACAATTTTCCCCTTTACGTCTAAGATTCAGAGTGGATTGAGAGGCCCCTGTGTCCATCAGGAAATGCCTGCTCTCAATGCAGACCCACCCTGAATGTTCTCAAGGGCTGCAGTGTGGAGGGTCCCTGGTGTGATGGGAGCTGTGACAGCCCTGCCAATCCATGTCCATCAAGGGGTGGACTTGCTGGTCCTGAGGGTGCTGCTGTCTGTGCTTGCAGTGTCCTTGTGCCCTGCAGCTGGAGCCCTGGTTCCTTGCCAGGGGCTGTTTGGGTGGGCTCTCCCCTGCCGAGGAGGGCAATGCCTCTGCCAGGTGCTTGTGGCCGAGCCGTGCCCTGGGTGCTGGGGCCCCCTTGGGCCCTGGGGTTGATCCCTCAGGGGCTGTAGGAACTGTGCCCTGGCCTTTGCCTTCAGCTTGGCCTTTTGCTGCTCCCTTCTTGCATTCATCTGCTGTGCCTTTGTGCCTAAGTGCTGCAGGGCCTTCTTGTGCCCCTCCTGCAGCCCCCCTCAGTGCCTGTGGGTGCTTGTCTTGCTTTACAAGAGAGGTGTCTGCTCGGGAAGGCAGAAAAGGCCTCTCTTGGAATGGAGAATGCAAACCCCCTCTGTCTTAATTTTTAGAGTAGTGAAATCAAGGGGCTCTCAGGCAAAGATATGGGAATAGGAATACCAGTTCTTTACTAGTGTGTATAATAAAGCAAACAAACACCAACAGCTGCGGCACTGACAGCAAACAGAGCCCGGACCCAGTCCCGGCCTTTGGGCTGCGGCGCTTTGCCCTTGGGTGCAGTTCCGGGCACGGCCGGCAGGGGCGCTGGTGGCTCCCGTGGGGCGGGGCAGCGCATCCCTCCCATGGGAACCTCTCTGAACGGAAATAGAGCAATCCCTTCATCTAACTCTTTCACTTTTTTACCTTCTCTAGCCTTTCTCCCGTGTTTTGAGAAAGGATTTGGAGAGGGCTGCCTTTTAACTGAGCTCCTAGTGTTTCGATAAGGTGCTCCCTCGAGAGTGAGAGAGTTTTGCTGAACAGCCGGAGCTGTGGTTGCCAAGGGGCCGTAACTCAGAGCAGGACGGGGTCAGTGGAGGATATCCTGTCGAGGCTCGGGGGGAGTGTGGGCAGGGTCTGCTGCAGGAATCGCCAGAGGGGGATCTTCCCGTGGAGCCCGAGGCAGAGCGTGGGTAGCCCCCACATGGCTGATGGCGGCTGATCCAGCAGCTGCCGGCAGAGCAAAGGCAGGTGGGAGAGCCCGGCAGCAGCGGCGGTGCCCAGCGCAGGTGGCACGGGCAGGGCAGCCGGGGATGGGATGGCTGGGACCCCCCCTAGGTGCGGTGGGCACGGTGACCTCGGAGCAGGCGGCAGGACAGAGCAACCCCCATCCTCCCCAGCATGGCCGGCAGAGCGGCCGCGGGCCAGGCAGTGGGAGCAGGGCACACAAATTGAGCGACAGCGCCGGGGCAGGTGGAGCTGCCCTGGGCAGTGAGGCCGCACCTGGGATGGAAACCGGGGCAGGCGGAGCTGAGGCGGGCAGCGAGCCGGGACCCGGGACAGGCGCCTGGGCCGCGAACGGAGGGGGCAAGACCTGCAGAGGATCCCACTCTCTCTCTGATTTTTCCTCTTGTTCTCTTCCCTTTCATTTCCCCTTTATCTTTTCTTGTTTTTTCTCAGGGCTTTCTGATACTTTAAAGATTTTTATTCTGCTAAAATCTCCTGTCTAACGTATGGCATTCTCTTTCTTCTAAATTACATGGGGTTTTTTTTACAAATAAAACCGGACCCTAACAAATCCAAACTTCTGCTTGGATACTTTGAAATGGCCAACGGGCTAACTCACGACCTCCTAATGTTGTTTTTCTCATCACCTTTTTATTTATCCTTTGGCAAATTAAGGATATGTCTTAAATCCATAAATCCCAGTGCACCCATAGTTCCTTAAAAAATGATCACACAAAGCTTGAGTACCCCAGTGGGCTTTCTGATGCCTGTCTTCTAATATTTTCCTACTAAGCACGTTTTATTAAGTAATTGTCTTCCATCAGGAAGTTTCCATTTCCCTGATTTATCTTGCTCACTTCCAGTTTTGTTTAATTCTTTTTTCTCGGCTTCCCTAAACTTGGGAATTTCCAGTTTTTCCTCGTTTGGAGTTAATATTAACATAACTCTTCCAACTCCATTTTCTGCTGCATCCTTAGCTTTGTGTTCTGACAAATTATTTCCTCTTCTTCCTGGGGTCTTTCCCTTGTGGAGTTCCTTAACATGTACTATAGCTATCTCTTTTAGGTGATTGTAATGCCTCTAAAACCTCTAAAATAATTTCCTCATGTACTAGTCCTTTTCTTCTTGATGGAAGTAATCTTTTTCCTTTCCAAATTTTTTACAGGTATGTACTACTCTAAAGGCATACCTTGAATCAGTATATATAGTTCCTGTATTTGTGTTAAATATTCTAGTGCTCTTTTTAAAGTCTATAATTCACAAGTTTGAGCTTACTAGTTTAAGGGTAATTTCCCTTTTTCCATAGTTTGCATGTTTTTCCCATCGACTACTGCATACCCTATATTTTCTCTTTTTGCAAGGAGTTGTGTCTTTTTTTTTTTCTTTTTTTTCCCTGTATCCAACTTACTGGTTTTCTGTCTCCTTGTTCAAGATCTTATCTATTCATCTTCTGCCTCTGTTTTTCACTTTCACTAACAACCGAAATACAACTTTTCTTTCAGCTACACCCACAAAAATAAAAAACTTTTTTCTCATACTACTTTCAGTACAATACACCTCCCTCCAAGGAGATACAGTGAAGCTTAAAATACACAATCTACATTACCTATACTTTCATTCATCTACATTCACTCACTTTTATTTCTCACTCACTTCCACACATTCTTTCACACCCTCAGGACACAGAGTGGATCCCTGTTGACAGAGAATCGCGGGTCCCTGTGGCCCCCCCTCACCTTGGGGTGGCCTCTGGGTCTGAGTATCTCCGGGCCTCCTGGGAGGGCCCTGACTCTGCTGCCTCCGGTGCCGTTCACCTGTGAGGCTGATTTGTGTGTCACTCACACTCTTTAGCCACGGCCCCCTCACACGCGCTGGGGACAATGGCCCGTTTGCAGGTCACCTGTACCTTATGCCACAGCCCCCACACCCACAAGAACAATGGCTTATTTGTGGGTCACACACTCCTCTTTCCACAGCCCCCCTTCCCACCCGCCCGGGAAGCTGAGGCTGATTTTGTGTGTGACTCACTCTCACACACAACAACACAACAATAAGGTACCTTTTGTTATAAATGATCAAATCGAGAGCCAAACTTATAAGAAAATTTAGCAAAGATTTATTAATTTTCCTGCAAGACAGAAGTTCGGTCATCTACACTACCACAGCCAAGGGTCAGCGTCGAGCCCGGGTTCGGTGCTGGGTGAACACGGATCTGAGCTCCGAATGTCAGAGTCTCCCCCTGTTCACAAATGCTGCCTGACGCAGCGAGTTCTTTTACAGTTTATTCTGCTCGAGGCAGAGATGACCGAATGTTCTTTGTGTCTCTTCCCATGCATAACCGTGTCTTTACCTGTGCAGAGGTGGACAAAGACTCAGTCCCGGTGTCTGATGTTGTCAGTAGACTCCGGGGAAGTCAGCATTCACATGCATCAAGGTGGGGCTCTGGATCATCTTGGTAGCTGTAATCGACGAGGCGTTAATCACTCTTGGTTGGATCTGGTGACCCGGGAACGCCAGCGATTATTGCCCTGGAAGCTTCTATTCTTTCGTTAAAAACCCCGATGTTTATCTCAACCAAGTCCAGGAACTAGATATATATGAATAAGACACTGCTCCCTGCCAGGATGGTCAAGAGACTTAGTGTGGAGTTTACAATATTTTATACATTAATAGCGCTAATTATCTCTACCATATACTACACTTTCACATCACCTATTACAAGTTTAGGTGTTTCTTGGCAGTCCCCGTGCTCTTGGATATCCCTCAACCCAGCTGTGTTGTCCAACCCCAGATGCTCTTGAGCATATCCTCAATCCGGCAGAATTTTGCTCAAGCGTTGATGCTCTTGGAATGTTAATTCCTCAACCTAGCAGGTTTTAATTCTGGATGCTCTTGGGCACTCTTATCCCTCAAACCAGCAGGATTTTTAGGGTTCCCTTTTGTCCCATTTCCTAGTGGATTGGGCTCGGAAACTCCTCTGCTCCCTTCCTCCGAGGGGTCCAGCCCCTCTCTGGGACCCAGTCCCAGTTACCCCGGGGGATTCTCTCACTCCTGTTAACATTCACTTCGTCTCTCTCCTGGCCACTTACCGCGGAAAGTCGGAAACGCAACCTGGGAGACTCCAGCACTCACTTGGCAGGTCTGGGACAACCAGCCCTCCTCTCATTCACACACATTCATCCCCCTGTACCTGCCCCCCTGAGAAATACTTACCAATCCCTTTTCCTTCCCGAGTTCTTCGTGCACATTACTACTCTTAGGGGGCCAATTACCGCGGTTGTAGGGAGCCTTTTCCCTTCTCTTTGTTTTATTGTCTCCTTTTGTCCACCATAACCTGCGTCTGTCGGTCACCCCAGGGGAAACAGAGCGAGGCTGCCAACGGGGCAGGGCGCGCCTTCCCCACTCTGACTCTCCTAAAGCACCGGCAGCGAGGTGTTTGTAACCATCTTCTGCTACCAAATTGTGAAAAACGCCAGTCACTTGCTTTTAAAATTTTAAAAGTTTAATAGTAATAGAATGGTTATGAAAAATAGTAATACAATTAGAGTAATCACAATTTGGAGAAATCGAATTAGGACAATATGAGACAACAAATACAAAGAGTTACGGATGTCCGGGTACCTTTTTCTGGGCAGCACAAGCCTGAAAAAGGACACCTGTTATCACAGGGTTAACCCTTAAAAACAATAGCCTGTTGCATATTCATACACTTCATACATGATGCATAAATTCCGTTCAAACACAGGATTCTGTCTGGTCAGTGCCAGCTTCTTCCTCTGAATCCTAACAGCGACTTCGAGGTGGGAAGAAGTTCATTTCTTCTGATAAGAGGGCAATAAATTCTTTTTCTCTGAAAGATTTAGGTATCCTGTGGCTGCTGTCTCGCTGCAAGTCCTTTCTTTAAAAAAAGCCCCTTACCATGCATATTTTCTATTTTAACATTTTTTTAATATCCTAAAACCATATTTAACTCACTACTTAAGAGAATTAATACAGCAGTACATTCTAACAGAGGACGTATAATATTTATTTCAGTATTTGCGAAAACCCAATCACAAAACACGCATTTTTCACAAGTATAATCCCACTAACTTCCAGTCTCTCCCAGTTTGGTCTCAGGTGCCGCCAGCATGGTTCCAGTTGCTTCCTAGAGCAACTCAGTGAGTCCCAGTATGATGCCATTTGCTCCCAGTTGCTCCCAGTCAGGCCCAGTATGTGGGATGATGTGCAGGGAGTGCTCACTGTGACACTCAGTTCCTCCCAGTATTAGTCCAGTCACTCCCAGTATGATCCAAATATGAGCCCAGTGTGCTCCCAGTCTCTGCCAGAATGTACCAGTTTTGCTCCACATGGTTCCAGTTCCTCTTTCACCCTCACTTTCCTTCCAGTCACTCCCAGTACCTCCCAGGGTACCCCAGTTCCCTCTACAATCTTTCCTGTTCCTTCCAGTATGATCCCATTTGCTCCCAAGCACTCCCAGTCAGCCTCAGAGTAGTGGCACTCAATGTCAGTATGATCCCAGTCACCACCAGTATGATCCCAGTTCATCCCAGTATACAAGCCCAGCAGTTTCCAGTCGCCGCCAGCATGCACCCAGTCACTCCCTGTTCTTCCCAGTTGCTCCCACCATGATCCCAGTTACTCACAGCTGCTCCCAGTCATCCTCAGCATCATCCCAGTCACTTCCACTATATCCCATTTGCTCCTAACATGGTCTCGGTTGCCTCCTGCAGGCTCCTGCTCACTCCCATTATGATCCCAGTGTCCATCAGTGGGATCACAGTCTGCCCTGGCATGGCAATATGATCCCAGAATAATGTCAATACAAACCCAGTACAGTTCCATCACGATCCCAGTATGGTGTCAGTACAAAGCCAGTACAGTCCCAGTATGATCCCAGTATGATATCTGTACAAGCCCAGTACAGTCCCAGTCACTCCCAGTATGATCCCAGTATGATGTCAGTACAAGGCCAGTGCACTCCCAGTCACTCCCAGTACGATCCCAGTCCAGCCCAGTCCCTGGCAGTGCTGCCACTGCTGGGATCCCCCAGCCCTGTGTGCGTTCCCCCCTGGTGGATGTGCCGAGAGGAGCCTCAAGGGCTGGCAGTGGCCAGGCAGGGTCCCCAGCAAGGCCCAGTTTGGATGGGATGCCCCCAGTTTGCCCAGTTTGCCTCTCCTTTGGCCCGGGCCGGGTTCCCCCCGCCCGCAGCGGCTGGAGCAGCCGAGAGCCCCGCGCTGCCCATCCCGACCTGTCCCGGCTCCATCCCCGCTCCTGCCACGGAATGGGGCACCGAGGGTGTGGCTGCTGCTGGGGGAGGAGGAGGAGGAGGGAGGGAAGGGCAGGGATGAAGGGGGAGGAGGAGGTGGGGTTAGGGAGGAGGAGCAGGGGGAGGAGGAACGGAAGAGGAGGGATGAAGGTGGAGAGAGAGCAGTAATGGAAGGAGGTGGGGATAACACCGAGGGGGAGGAGGATGGGGGATGGAAGGTGAGGACTGTGAGGAAGAGGAGGGACAAAGGCAGATCAAGGCTGAGCTGAGGGAACCATGCCATCGATCGCTGCCTGAATTCGCAGCCCCCACCTGTGGGATCATCGCCCCCCATCGCACTGGTGAGCGGGGAGGGGGAGCTCGACCCAGATATCCCGGGGGATCCCTGGGTTGGGGTTTTTGGGGGGATGTTTGGAGAATGAAGCAGTCCAAGGCTGAGCGGAAAAGGCCCCTTGGGGGGACATTGGGGGGTGGCGGTGGCGGCTGCCGGCAGAGGCAGCCTGGAGGAGCAGTGCCCTGTGTCCCCCAGGAGCCCAAAGTGGGGAGCCCAGAGAGGGGGGAGCGCCACCATTGGCGGGAGCCTCAAGAGCCTGGAGAGGGGCAGGGGGGACTCCTTGGAGCCGCTGGAGCCCAGAGCAGAGAATGAGGGGAGAAGGGAGCCCGGGAGCCCAAACAGCCCCGGCATCGCCGAAATGGGGAGAGCGAAGCGGGGAGAGCTTTTGGGATTGCTGGGACTGCCAGCAGCCTGGGCAGGGCGGGCACCGAGGAGAAGGGGGACCCCCAATCCAAGCGTGACCCCAGCAGGTGGGACAAGGGGGAACGCCTGAGCAGCAGAGGGGAGGAACCAGGGACAGAGAACTCCTGGGAGGCTTTTTCAGGGCTGAATCTGGGTGTTTGGGAGGTTTTTCTGGAGCCCAGGTGGCTGGTGAGTTGCAGAAATGGACTCGGGCAGAGTGACCTTCAAACTGAATGTGCGTTGGGGAAGATGAAACAGGAAAACTTTATAAATATGATTGTCTGGCAAAAGACTTTGAGAATATAGAAAGTGTAAGGAAGACTGAAATGAAAGCAAGCTTTGAGATACTCAGTTAGTGAACAACTGGAAAACAATGGTGTGGCCCAACTGAAGGTAATCCCCTTTTGATGAAACAATTCCCTCTGCTTGCAGGCAGATCCAGACCCTAGTAGCTCAGCAGAAGGGGTCCAAAGAGGAGTTTTTAGGGTGTAAAATGTAACACAGTATGGTGATGTAATGATTCTTACACGCTGTATGTAAATGCTGTAGGATTTGTATCTCGTACTAGATTGGTTGGTGAGAAATAGAATATTCAACACAGAAGAAAATTAATTGTGTTGTAATGGGAACGTTACTCTCTTATGCTCTTGCCTGTCTCACTCTTTTACCCTCTCATCCTCTGTAACCCTCTCTTCTCTCGGGCCTGCTCCGAGCTGTGCCTGGCAGCTCCAAGCAGGGCCCTGCACCCAGGCCCTTTGCAATGAACCGCAAGTTCCACGCCCTGGCTGCAGAGATCTCTCATCTCCATCTGTCCCGACCGTCCTACCCCCTGACGCTCCTACAAACGCGCTCATCCCTTGTTTTCCCCAAACCAGGATTTCCCGTTGGCAAGGCCTGGGAGGCTGCGAGGAAGAGGAAGATGCCCCGGGACACTGAGGCAGGTGAGGAGGACGTCAGTGCCCCTTTCCCCTCTGTGCTGCTCCATCTCCCAGCCCAGCACGGCCCGGCTGCAGCTCAGGCCTGGGGGGATCTCGTTGCCCTTGCCTGTGGCACGGAGGCAAATCCCATCCTGTCCTTGTCCTTCCTCCCCCAGAGCAGGAGCTGAGCATGGAGGGCAGGGAGGACAAATGCCCGCGGCAGAACCTGGTGGCAGAGGCCGTTTTGAGCGGCTCCACGGCGCAGGAAGCCAACGGGGAGGAAAAGCCCCGGAGATGCCGCACGAGGAGGGGCTGCAAATGCAGCTGGAGGGGATCTGAGGGGGAAAGAGCCAGCCTGGGCCGGGAAGGCGGCCGGAGACGGAGCCAGAGGTCGGAGCTGGTGCTCCATGAGCAGCTCCGTGATGGGGAGAAGCCCCACACGTGCAAGGAGTGTGGGAAGAGCTTCAGGTGGAACAGCCTCCTGATCAGGCACCAGAGGATCCACACTGGGGAGAAGCCCTATGAGTGTGGGGAGTGTGGGAAGAGCTTCACAGAGAGCTCCAGCCTGATCAGGCACCAGAGGGCCCACACTGGAGAAAGGCCATACAAGTGTTCCCAGTGTGAGATGTGCTTCAGCCAGAGCTCCCGCCTGATCAGCCACCAGAGGACCCACACTGGGGAGAGACCCTACGAGTGTTCCAAGTGTGGGAAGAGGTTTCCGACCAGCTCTGATCTCCTCCAGCACTATCGGATTCACAGAGAGGAGAGGCCCTTCCAATGCCCTGAGTGTGGGAAGGGATTCAAGCAGAACTGCAGCCTCATCAGACACCGGCACATCCACACTGGGGAGAGGCCCTATGAGTGTCCCCAGTGTGGGAAGAGCTTCTCCAGGAGCTCTGACTTGACCAAACACCAACGGAGGCACCACTAAGGGAAGCCCTGCGAGTGCCCCGAGTGCGGGCAGAGCTTCATGCACTGCTCCAGCTCCATCCCCCACTGGAGGAGGCACTTTGGGCACAGCCCTGGTCACTCACATTCCTTGTGATCCGTGTTGGGAACACACCTGGCTGCTTCTACTTTTAATTTCACGTTAATTTTCCTCTACTTCACCTTCATCCTTTAAAAACACCCAAAACTGGGTTAAATGAAGGAAATTGATTGAATATATCTGAATTTCCATAATTTCTCAGTTGTTTTAGAGGGAACTTAGGATTTGGGGACACGTTCTGTGTGGACTGCTGCTGTTGCTAAGAGGCAGGAATTTGATGTCACCCTTCTTGTGTTGCTAGGAACTCTTCCCCTGACCCAAACCCCAACTCCACTCTTGGGATACCCGATAAAACCTCCACGGGCCTTCCTGTGCCCTGTCTTTGGGGGATAAGAAATGGATTCCCAAAGGATCAGCCCTTTTCCCACTGGATTCCAAAGGATCAGCCTCATTTTTCACTGAATTCCTCGAGGATCAAGCTTTTCCCACTGGATTCACAGAGGATAAGCTCTTTTCCACTGAATTCCCAGGGGATCAACCTTTTTCACTGGATTCCCGGAGGATTCTGACTCTGTCACTGTTGTTTTTTTGTTTGTACTACTGCATTTGTATTTTTAGTTTTTCCTAATAAAGAACTGTTATTTCCACTCCCATATCTTTTCCTGAGAGCTCCTTAATTGCAAATTACTATTATTATTATTATTATTATTATTATTATTATTACTATTATTATTATTATTATTATCAGTAGTAGTAGTAGTGGTAATCAAAGGATGGGCCATATAAAATAGTTCATGAAATATGTAAATGAGTTTATGGTTATGCATGAGGGTCTATGAATATGCAACAGGCTGATGTAATCAAGCCAGAATAATTGAGGGATGTCCCCAAAAATAACTGGGGGGTCTTGGTGGCCATAACAACCTTTGCTCCTTGGTCCTTGTCTCCCATGACATCAGCCTGTTGCATATTCATAGACTCTTTGCATGTCCTTAAACTCATTTACATATCCTAGGAACAAAATTGGCTTCATCCTGTTTGGGGTCCCACCCCCATCCCAGCTCAATTTAGGGTGTCCCATCCCTCTCCCAGCTGAGTTTTGGGATCCCACCCCCTCCCAGCTTAATTTGGCGGCCTCATTCCCCTCCCACCTCAATTTGGGGTTCCCATCTCCTTCCCAGCTCAATTTTGTGGTCCGACCCTCTTTTCCCCACTCTCCCTCCCCTTTCTGATTGTTCCTCTAGTCCACTCCCCGTTGTTTGGTTTTGGGGGCTCCTGCTCTGCTTTCGGGTGATCCCATTTTGGAATTATTTGGGGTCCCCAGCCCATCCCCAGGGTCACCTTCCCCCCCTCTCCAAATCCGCTCCTGGCATCTGATGAGTCATCAGCGAGACACGCTCTGATTGGCTGGAAATTACCCCGCGCGGTCTCTGAGTATTTACCGCAGTGAGAGGCCTTGGTGTGTGCCTGGCAAGTGATGAGTCAGAGTCGGGCCGGGTGCTGATTGGCTGAAAATCGCTGAGCGGGGCCAGTGCTCTGAGTTTGTGCCCTGCAACTGGATCGTCATCAGTGCCGCGTGTTCTGATTGGTTGGGATCTGTTTTGGGGTGGGGACGGGAAGAAGTGGGTTTTATTTGGGTTTAATTAGGGTTGGTTTGGGGTTTATCTGGAGTTATTTATGGACTAATTGGGATTTATCTTGGCTTTTACTTGGTTTCTGTTTATTTGGGGTTATTTGGAAATATTTGGGTTTATTTGGAAGTATTTGGGTTTGTTTGGGTTTACTTGGGTTTTTTGGAATTACTTGGGGTTAATGTTGGTGTATATGGGGTTTTTTTAGGAGTACTTGAAATCATTTGGGGGATTTTGAGTTTAATTTGGTTTTTTTGTTTGTTTTTTTGGGGTTTTTTGGGATTTGTTTGGGGTTATTTGGGGCATTTTCTGGTATTGTTTAGGGTTTTTTGGAGGTTCTTTGGGGTTTATTTTGAGTGTTTTGGGGTTATATAGGTTATTTGGGGTCATGTGTAGTCAAAAAATCCGGGAATGTTTCTCCTGCAAAACACGGGAATTTTTCCCTAAAAATCCGAGAGTTTTTCCCCAAAAAACCGGGAATGTCCCTTTAAAATCTGTGACTTTTCCCTGTCAATAGTGACGTGCCCCACCCCAAACCATCCAATCACCGCAGGTCTCCCCTCAACAACTCCCGCCTTCCTTGCCTTTATCCAACCAATCACCGCGCGCCTCCCCTCGGCAAAGCCCGCCTCCCCCACCCCATCCTGTCAATCAGCACACCCTCTACGAAACCAACCAATCACCAGGCGTCTTCCCTCAGCAGCTCCCGCCCTCCCCGCGCGTACCAGCCAATCAGAGCCGAGCCCGAAGCGCCGCCCCCTGACCCTGGGGCCGGGCATGGAGCGGGCGCCCCCTCCCCCCCCGCCCCCCGGGACCCCCTCAGGGACCCCCGGGAGCCGCCCTGGGCTCGGGCGGGTCCTGCGGGAGGCGCTGGAGAGGGCGGGGCAGGCGCTGGGAGAGGACGGGGGGGCTCCGGGAGCTGCTGAGGAGGCGCAGGGACAGGTGAGGGGTCCTGGAGGGGTCGTGAGGGGAATTTGGGGAGGGGTCTTGAGGAGGTTTGGGGGGGGATTTGGGGAGGGTCTGGGGGGAACTTGAGGGGGTTTTAGCAGGGTCTTGGGGTGCTGGGGGGCTTTGGGGGGGAATTTGGGGAGGGGTCTTCGGGGGGTGTCACGATCCGTTCTCATGGATGGGTTTCGTGATGGTTCGTGGATTTGATCTCAGGGTGCAAAAAGAAACGACATGGTACAAGGGGGTTTGCAATGATAATCGAAACAAATGCACCTTTATTGAATGACCACAGCAAAATGCAATAGAGGGATTAAGGGAGAGAAAAAGAGAGAGGAAGAGAGAGACAAAAGAGAGAGAGAAAGAGAGAGGGGATAGAGCAACCAAACGTAGAGACGAAGTCCTTTGGTCCAGTCCAGTCGAGGATCCGCCTGTTACGCCCGGGAGATCTCGAAGTCTCGCTAACTCAGAGGTTTTTATTATGATAACTCTATTGGAAATTGTGAGGGAGGGGAAACAGATGCAGTAAGTAATAGATGTAACAGGTAGTCCATGCTCTCAGCAGTAACCGAGAGCCATTGTCTTCTTGGTCCAGCGGTCACAACCTGCAGGCAAACATCTCGCTTTGGCCAGCTTGCCTCC
The DNA here is from genome assembly GCF_028551555.1 of Melozone crissalis. NCBI lineage: Eukaryota > Metazoa > Chordata > Aves > Passeriformes > Passerellidae > Melozone > Melozone crissalis. The sequence continues at coordinate 5,331,969 of NW_026535844.1, forward strand.
CCCACACACCTGCCCCGGGCTGGGGGTTTCAGTCCCAGTCCTTGGAAGGAGCAGAGGGGCCTTTTCACATGGGGGTTCCATGTCTCAGTCCTTGATGGAGAGGCTCCTTCCATCTCAGTCTGTCTGTCACGGTGGTTGTAAAACAGGTGAGGGTCTTCTGTGGGGGGACCACCTGAAACTCAGGAGAAGTCCAGCCAGGCCGAGAGGTGGGACAGCTCCCAAGGCTGTTGTTGCACAAAGGGCACAGTGTCCCCTTCTTAGCATACAGCAAAAAACACCTGTGAAAACAATGGCTTAGCACTGTGTTCTGGTCTCGGGGCCTTGTGGCATGTGACTTTCTCCTACAGAGAAGGCAGGGAGGGTCTTCTCTTCACTGGTCCGCAATGACGATCGGTAGGCAGATGAGGGAAAATTTGGACAAACTCTCACAATCCTCCACCCTTTGTCCCCCTCCCTTTTTCCAGATCCGTCCCCATCGCCCCCCGGGCCCAACTGGGAAGCTTTACTGGGAGCACTGGGAGCAGGCACTGGGCGGGGGCAGAGCGCCAGCGGGGCTGGGGGGGACACGGGACCCCCCCAGAATCAGCGGAGCGGGGACGGAGCGGGGGGTCCCGGCCGGGCCCGAGCCCACGGGGAGGGGCTACGGCCGCCGCCGGCTCAGGAGCTCTGTGGGCAGAGAAAAGGGGGTGACACCAGGCTGGGGGCCCCGGCGGGAGCGCACACGCTCCGCCACGGCGGGGACGCCACCCCCGGCAGCCGCCCTGACCTTCTTGCGCAGGGAGAAGCCGAGCCCCAGCGCCAGGAAGACCAAGCCCAAGACGAAGCCCCCGATGCCCGTCAGCATCTTGCTGCGGGCGGCGTCCGGCAGCATCTCTGGGGGGTCCGCAGGGCTCAGCACCCCCAAAACCTCTCACCGACACCCCGAGCCCCTCCCAGCGCCCTCCCTGTGGCCCCCGGCCCAGCCAGGACCCCCTGAAACCTCCCCCCGATCCCTTTTTGTCCCGCCCAGGAACCACCAAAACCCCTCCCGTCCCTCTCAGCATCCCACAGCCTCCTCCCAGTTGCCCCCCAGAGCCCCAGGACCCCCAAAGCCTCTCGCAGTCCCTTGGCAGCCCCAGCAGGACTCAGCCAGAGCCCTCCCAGGCTGTGCCCAGCACAACCGAGCTCATGGCGAGCCCCGCTTTGCCATTGCCGATCTCCTTCCAGCCCCTCGGGGCTCACTGCGATCCCTCCCAGTCACACCCAGTACCCCCAACCCCATCCCACCCTCCCCAGCATCCCCCAAACCCCTTCCCAGCCCTTGCCCAGCCCCTCTCCCACTTCCAGCCCGGCTCTCTCCAGCTCCCTCCCAGTGGCTCCCAGCACAGCCCAGTGGCTCTGTCAGTGCCCCCAGGGGCTCCCCCGTACCCCAGTGCCGCCTCAGGGGCTGCTCCAGGCTGACGTGCTCCACCTGGCAGCTGTAGCTGAGCCCACGCCGGGGCGGCGTTTCCAGCAGCACCAGCAGCTGGTGGGTCCAGTCCCCGTTGGGGACCACGTCGGTGGCCACCACGTGCTCCGAGAGCTCCTGCTGGCCCTGGAACCACCTCACCTGGATGGCAGCAGGGTAGAAATCCATCACGGAGCAGAGCAGGCGGCCGGGGCCGGGCTAGGAGCTCGAGGGGGGCACCAGCGAGATGGACACGCTGGGGGACACTGGGAGAGAGAGAGAGAGAGAGAGAGCGGGGACACACTGGGATCAGCTGGGGGGCACTGGGAGAGAGAAGGCAAGGCTGGGATGGGCTGGAAGGGAACTGGGAATAGAGTGGGAGGGACTCGGAATGGACTGGGAGGGACAGGTGGCGACTGGAAGGAACTGGGAATTGACTTGGGGAGCATGGATGAGACTGGGAAGGACTGGGAGGGGCTGTGGTGGCACTGGGAGGAACTGGGAATGAAGGGCGCGGCACTGGGCGGCCGCGTCCAGCGCGGGGCACTCGGCGCTGGGGATCTACCAAGGAACAGATGAGTCATCAGCGGTGCGCGATCTCATTGGCTGGGAAGCCTCAGCTTAATGCGTCACTGAAATGGACGCGGGAGGGAGCACTGGGAGGCACTGGGAGGGAATGGGGGGAACAGGAGGCCCCGGGGATGGGCACAAGGAGGGCTGAGAGCTCTGGGGCGATTCTTGGGGAGGTTTTGAGAGGCTCCAGTGTCATTGGGAGGGCAGGGACCGAGGGGACACGCTCTGCCCCGCGCTCACCTCGGCGCTCCACAGTGATCGGGGCAGCAATCTCGTAGTTGTGCCGGCACCTGTCCACGTGAGCCCGCATGAACTTCATTATAGCCGGGTCGCTGTTCTACATCTTGACATTCTTCTCCCCTAAGGGGGTGAACCCCACAAAGTGCCCAACGTCGCTGTCGAACGTCAGGAACTGCTCCCGGTTGTAGATGAACCTCACCACCAACCTCACCTTCTCAGTGCCGTTAATGAAGAGACAATCGGCCTTATGCATCCACTGGAACATCCCTTTGAGTGCAGCACACAGTTCAGGGATGTGCCCCCCTCAGCACCCCCCAGCAGCACCCCCAGAGCTCCGGGGCCCAGCCCGGATCCCCACTCCGCACCCCCTGTGCCCCACGGCCGCCACGGGACGCTCCTGCCCGCGCTGCCGCTTCCTCTTTGCAGCCCTTCCCCCATTTCCCCTTTCACAGCCGCTCCCCTCCGACATGCAGCCACTCCCAAATCACTTTTATGGCCCCATTTCCCCACAAATCCCCCAATCTCCGGCCTCCTCGGGCTCAGTTTGGGGTCATCCCGTCCCCTTTTCCCCCCTTCCCCACCCTCTCCCACCTCTCCCTCCCCACCCCTCCCCCCACCCCGCTCTCCCTTTGGGGGTCCCCTCCTCCTCGCCCTCCACTCCGGCCTCCCCCCTTCGCCCCCTTTTCCCCTTCTCCCCCCTTGTCCCAGCGCCTCCCGCCCCCCCCGCTCACCCGAGAGCTCCGCGCCCGCAGCCGGGGGGGCTCCCAGCACCACCAGTGCCACCAGCAGGGCCCCAGCTGCCGCCCCTCGCCCCATGGCCGGGGCCGGGCAGGGAGCAGCAGCCCCAAAGCAGCTGCGCTGCGCTGGGAGCGCCAGTCCGGAGCAGGGCGGGCTCGGCAGCGCCGCGCGCTCTCATTGGCTGCCGCCGCTTCTGGGCAGCGATCGGCCACAGGCTCTGCCCGGCAACCGATGAGGCAATACAACGCCCCGACCTCTCATTGGCTAAGCCGCCTCCTGCCTGCGCTGCCATTGGCTGAGGCCTTTCCGGGACCCTGCAGCCCCGGGCTGGGGGTTTTTTGGGCGGGGGGAACCTTGGGGCGCTGGGCAGGTGGGGGTCGGGATGGGGAGACGCGGGCTGTGCTGGACCAGCCAATCAGAGCCGCTCATTTCACATTTAACCCCCATTTTTTGGGTTACTGAGCTCGTTCAGGATTTTCTGTTCGGATCCCTTGGTCCTGCTGTCCTGGTTTGAAAAGGAAGTGAGTTTTTTGGGATGCTGTGGTCAAACCAATCTGTGCTCAGATTTGAATATTGGCCCCTGGTGTGGCCCCATAGGACATGGATTCACCTCTGAGCACACAGGGGGTTAAAAGCGGAGAACTCCTAGGGGAAGCTCTCTTGGTTCCGGTGGGTGGAAGGTTCAGAGCTGCCCTGCCCGGCTGCGGGCTGGGTGTGGGAGGGGAAGCCATGCGGCCGGGTGAGGGGAGCCGGGCCTTGGACAGAGAAGGGAGCTGAATGGCCCTGCAGGAGGAAGGGTGGTTTAGCAGTGCCAAGTATCTCCTTCAATCTGCCATCAGGGACCTGGCCAGGTGAGTTTTGTTTCCAGGGAAATGGGCTGGCATTGCTGTTCAGGGGCCTGTGTCCCGGAGTGGTCAGCTGGCTGCTGAAATCCCACATTGCGCAGGATGCCTCCCAGATTAAAGCTGGCAGGGTTGGTTTGACAGTGCCAAGTAGCTCCTGCAATCTGCCATCAGGAACCTGGCCTGATGAGTTTTGTGTGCAAGGAACAATGGTGGCGTTGGTGTTCGGGTGCCTGTGGTGCTGAGTGCCCGGCCGTCTGCTGGGGTTCTGAAATCCAGGTCGCCCCTCCCCCATCCCTCACTTCCCTCACTGCCCACCAGTGACTCCCTGCAGCAGCACGTGGGATCCTGGACACAGCTCTGGGACACACACAGACATTGCTGAGGGGCAAAGATGGGGGGGCTGGACAGCTGGACAGCTGACCCTGAGGGTTGGGGTGCAAAGGACACGGGGTACCAGGCAGGGATAGGGCACAGGTGCCACCCTCATGGTGGGACAGCCCCAGAGCCCTCCCAGCAGCTGCAGGCAGTTACCCCGATTGGAAGGTAGAGATGAGGTATGGAGGCCACAGAGTTACAGGTAAGAGTTGAACAGACGTTTAGGGGTTTTATTAGGTTTTTTTGCAGGGATTTTTAAGGATATTTTAGGGGGGTTTTTTGCAGGAGTTTTTTAGGAATTCTCTGGGAATGTTTAGGAACCTTTAGGGCTTTTTCATGGCTTTTAAAAAAACATTTTAGGGTGTTTTAAGGGATGTCTTACCACTAATTGGAATTGTTAGGGGTGTTTGCAGATATTTTGGGGGCTTTTTAAGGACTACTTAAAAGGTTTTAGGGCTTTTTGAAGAGTATGAGGGTAAATGGAGAACTTTTTTTAAGACTAGGGTATTTCTAGGGGTTTTGGGGAAATTTTACAGGCTTTTTTAGGGTCTTACAGGGCATTTTCAAGATTTTACGGGTATTCTCAGAGCTCTTTAAAAAATCTCTAAGTAGTCCCAAAAGGTTCTTTGGAGATTTTTAGAGGTGTTTTAGGGGCTTTTTAAAAGTAGGGTGTTTTTAGTGTATTCTGAGGCTATTTTTTGTTTTTGTGGGGTGTTTAGGACACTTTGAAAACTATGCCTTTTTAGGGAATTGAGAGGGTTTTTTTAGGGTCCTTTCAGGGCATGACAGAGGCTGAGGGGCAGCTTGAGGGGTACTGTGGGGGCTTGAGGGTGGCAGAGGCTGGGAGCTGAGGGAGGAGCAGGGAGAGGGGACAGTGGGTGACACACAGAGATGCTGAGGGTGGCAGGGGCAGATGGAGGGTGACTTGAGAAGCTGGGGGCTGAGAGGCAAAGGAGAGGGATTCAGGGTGACACACAGGAGCTGAGGGGCAGCTGAGAGGGGCCTTGAGGGGCATAGGGGGACTCGAGGATGACAGACAGAGCCTGAGGGGTTGAGGGGGGGCTTGAGCGGTCAAGGGAGAAGGCTTGAGGGCTGCACAGTGCACTGGAGATCAGGGCTACAGGGAACAGCTTAGGAGGCAAGTTAGGGTACAGGTGCACCAGCACTCAGCCCAGCCCTCACCTCAGCCTAAGCAGCCCTCCTAACAACAGCACAGCCTTTTCCCCCAACAGCAGCACAACACAGCAACCCTGACAGCGAGACCAGAGCGGAACCCACCCGGTGGGACAGGACAGCAACCCTCACACCAGGACAACGACAGAACTCTCAGAGGACAAGATCCACGGCAAAAAGGTAGGCAAGGCATCTGAGGGTTAGAGAGATAGGTGGGGTGTCACAGACATCTTTTCATAAAAATCCTTTCTTTAGGATTTTTCTCCCTTCTGAGAAGCTGTGGCCTCAGCAACAAAGTGTAAACAATGGTTATCTGCTGCTGTGGAATGTAACAGGTGCATCTGTGATTGGTCTCCTGTGGATGTTTGGATTTACTGACCATTCCTGGCAGAGCTGCTCTCGCTTTCTGCCGGGGCACAGACCTTTGTTATTCATTCTTTTCTATTCTTAGCTTAACTAGCCTTCTGAGAACTTTTCCTTCTATTCTTTGTAGTATAGTAATAACGTAATATACATCATAAAATAATAAATCAAGCCTTCTGAACATGAGGTCAACATTTTCATCTCTCTTTACACCCTGAAGACCCTTGTTACCACTGTGAGAATTGGTGAACCCCGAGTGAGTGAGGAGGACAAAACCATCAATTGGTGACCCCTCGTCTGAAGAGCAAATTACTTGGAGAGACCCCCAGAGGAACAATTGCTGCACTGGGTAAACCCCGAATGTGTGGCATTGATGGTTGCTTCACAAGTGACCACAGAAGTGGATTCTAGCCAAGAGCTGAAGAACTGAAGATCCTGATTTGGAGTTCACAGCAAGGCTGACCACAAAGAGAACCTTCTGAAAAGCCTCCAGGAAGATGTTTGGAAAGCACAGTAGCACAATGGAGCTGGCCAGAGCATGCTGGACTCTTTCAAAAGGTACTGTTGGCTTTTCCCTTCCTGAAGATGCGGCCCTTTGTAGTTTGTGGCTGCTGATGTGGAGGGCTTCCCCCATAGAGGAGGAGGTTCGGTTCTCCCCTTTAGAGGAGAAACTTACTGCCCTCTGTCAAAAATGGGGTGAAAAGGACAGACTTTGCCTGTTGGAGACAGATTTCTGTGAGTTTTTTCGATGGGCAAAGTTTTTGGGTTCTTTATGAATGTGCTATGTGCCCTTGATGCTTTCTTATGGGAGTGCATGGACTCCATTTTCCAATTCGTTTTGGACCGTGGGTTTGGATACCCCCAGATTTATCCAGCATTTAGGATGTTCTTTCCAGTTTTGAACCGGAGAGCAGCTGTTTTTCCCTGGATTGCCAACTGCAACGGGCTCGTCCCATTTCCTCTGACTCCAGCGGGAGAAGATCCTGTGGAGGGGGATGATCTGTTGCTTCCCAGCCCCCCTGCATCCCGGCAGTGGGGGGGAAGTTTCCCCAGGAGCCGAAGATTTTTTTACTGCGTCTTCGGAGCATGCTCAGATGCAGCCATCCCTTCCCCCCCTTCTCTCTCTCCGGGGGCATGGGAGTGGGCTGCACCGCCCCTTACAGCCCTGCAGGCCCCGCCCTGGCCGGCCTCCTGGGCCCTGCCCCGCTCAGAGATGGGGGCAGCACCGGTCTCCGAGGTCCCGCCTGCCAGGCCTGCAGGGCCTCCTCCCGGACCCGCCCCGCGGCCGCCTCCCGGGATGGTCCTGCCCGTGGCTTCACCGGCTTCCACGCCTGCGCCTGAGAGCTCAGAAACACCGCTCCCTGCGGCTGCGTCGCTGTTGGTAGGAGACGCCCTCGGCGACAACAGCGACTCGGCACCGCCCCCCCTGGCTGTCCTGCTGCGTCCACCAGCGCCCTCTCCGGCCCCGCCGCCTCAAACCGAGCCAGTGCCTGTTCAGGATGATGCTGAAGACGGCGCCGAACCCACGGGACCCTCGGAGCAGCCCGCAGCTGCTCCTGCACCCAGCGTGGCTTCCCCCCCGAGTTTTTCGGGCTGTCCCGGGCCTGCCCCTGCGGGGGAAGCTGGGACAGGGGAAGAGGGCGCCGGCCTCATTTTCCGTGGAGGAGGCATAGCCCGACAGCTGGCTGTGGGTGCAGCCCCTCTGCCTGCGTTCAAAATCAGCGTTCTTGGCAAGTTGGGGGTGTTTGGTCAGTTGCTTTCCCTTGGGGGGTGCGAATCTCTCTGCTGCCCCTCTCGCACCCCAGCGGCGAGGGGCAGGTGGGTGCCGAGAGTTCTGCCTTTGGTCCCCAGTCCAGAGGGGGTGGTGCCGTGAGGCAGATGGGAGACACACCCGTTGCATTTGCATTGCAGAGGGCACAGCGGGAAGCGATCATGGCTTGTTTGCTGTGGAGAAAAAACATTCCTAGACACGAGATGAGGGTTCTTGGGGCTTCTTCTATTTCCCTGCTGCTGGCATGCCTTGGTGATTTTGGGGAAAAGAAGCGTTTGGTCACCATTCCATTGGCAGTGTGGGGCCAGGCTGTGGGAAGGCAGAGCCCGCCTGCCATGTTGGGCCTGGGCTGTCGGGCTCGGGTCCCTGGGCCAGGGCCACCTCCCGGCCTCCTGATGGGTTTGGTGGTTTTGCTTCTCCCTATCGGTCCTGGCCCGCCTTTCTGTGGGCCAGATCTGGGGTTCCTGATCCCTCCACATGGGCCAGGGCCCCCCAGGGACTTTCTTTGGCTGCTCTGCTGCTGCTGCTCTTTTTGATCACCAAAAAAAAAAAAAAAAAAAAAAAAAAAGTTGAAATAGCTGGCAGCAGCTCTGAAGCATTGAAGGGCCAAAAATTAGCTTCAGCCCAAAGTTATTCAATAAAGGGCTGTGGCAGGACATTCCAGAAGTTGTCTCAAATTGTTTGAAATTGTTTGATGACTGTCAATGGCTTTTGATAACTATTGATGGACTTTTCTGCAGCAAGCCTGTTTCAGGACCAAAAGGGACTTTCAGAGATGGCAAAGAGCAACATCTTCAGTCCATGGACTTTTTCCTGAAACTCAGCTGTTTGGGCTTGAACTTTCTTTGCATTGGTTTTGCATTTTCTTATATTGTAAAATCGTTTTGGTGATTTGATAGAATTGTATGTTCTACAGGTGAAGAAATTCCCTGTTCATTCCACACCAGCACTTGAGTGAAGTTTTGATTGGCAACAGATAACCACAATAATTTTCTCTGCACAGCAGAGAAAATTACAAACACTTTTTCTTTTTAATAAACTAAATTAAAAAGCTGACATGTCACAGACATCTTTTCATTAAAATCCTTTAGTTACGATTTTTCCTGCTGAAGCTGAGAAGTTTCAGCAACAAATGTAAACAATGGTTATCTGCTGCTGTGGAATGCAACAGGTGGATCCGTGATTGGTCTCTGGTGGATGTTTGGATTTACTGACCACTCACGGCAGAGCTGTTTTTGCCTTCTGCCGGGACACAGCTCCTTTGTTATTCATTCCTTTTGTATTCTTAGCTTAGCTAGCCTTCTGAGAACTCTCTTTCTATTCTTTTTAGTATAGTCATAATGTAATATATATAATAAAATAATAAATCAAGCCTTCTGAACATGAGGTCAACATTCTCGCCTCTCTCTTCATCCTGCAACCCTTGTGACCGCTGTCACACACCATTTCTCCCATACAAGCACTGAGCAAAGAAGCTGAGTTCCCAATGTTAGTTACCGCAATTTCTACATCATCCTGTTCCCCCATTATGGATTGGTATTTCAGGAATCTCTGTGGGGAGAGCCAATGTCCCTCCTTTACTTCCAGCACTGCAGACACTGTGTGGGACACCAGCACAGTCATCTTCTGGCCCAGGGTGAACTTGTGTGCTTCCTGGATGTTCACTGCCACTGCCACAACAGCTCTGGGGCATCCTGGCCACCCCTTAGCTGCTGCATCCAGCTGCTTAGAGAGGTAGGGTGTCGCAATACGACACAAAATGAACGACACTCACACCCTCAGATGTCCAAGGCAAAAAAGACACATTTTTTTCTGGACCTTGATATTTATAAAATTCCAAAAGCATCCACGGATTGGAGGATGAAATTGCCACCTCTCCAACCACACTGGTCAAACCAACAGTCCATCAATTCTCTCCTCCTCCAGAAAGGACTGCAAAACAATCATTATTTACATGAAAAGTGCGTAAGAAACTCCATTACAAAAATGTAAACATCAGAAGGCTTAGAAGAACCTTCAAAGAACAGGGCGACATCTCACCCTTTTTCCATTAAAAAAAAAAAAAAAGAAAGAAATATGAACAATGTTAAAAGGAAAAATGAACAACATTCAGTGTACACTCATGGAGGAATCATCGGAGTGATCACTCACACCATCTGTATCTGAGTCATCACTCAACGATTCATCCACTTGATGACTTTCAGTTTGGTCACGGTTTCCATTTTGCCCGTGTGCTGGATTCTGTCTCTGCAGTCGCAGGTCAGGACGAACACACTTCAAAGGTACCCAGGGTACCCCAGTATCTGTGGATACACAAGCATACCCACGCCCCGAAGTGATAAGGTCATAGAGACCTTCCCACTGTTTGGTGACTAAATTCCACATCTGAACCTTCGCTTGAGGCTGACGTGTCTCGTCCAGAGCTTGCAACGAAAGGTGATGATTCAAAATGACAGGATTTTTTGAGTTCTGTGGCACAGTAAGATGATTGATGGTGTACAAAGCTTTTGCCAACTGACTGTGTGGGGTTTTACCCTACATTCACCATTTTTGTTTCTGAAGAACCCACTTCAGTGTACCACAAGCATCTTCTACAGTAGCCTGACCAGTCAGAGCATGAGGGATACCAAACCTGTGTGACACACCCCACAACTGCAGGAACTGCCACATCTTCTGTGATGCATAAGCAGGACCATTGTCTCCTTTCCACAAATCATACAGAGGAGACAGTTGTGTGTTGGTCAGTCCCAAGTACGGACGTAACCAACTGATGACACCTACCAATTTCTGGGCATCATTCAGTGTCTTCACCAAATGTACAAATTGCACCTCCTGGTGTCGGATTGTCTATTCCAGAATTTTGACCCCCAAATACTTCCAAGGAGGTTGTTGTTGAACCTTTTCTGGAGCCACCTGCAGCCCATGAGAATACAAAGCATTGAGCAACTGAGGCTTAATCCTCAGCAGCTCGTCCTGGATGCAGACACTAAAATGTCGTCCATATAATGATACAGACGTGCATCAGAAAACTGCTTGTGAACTCCAGACAAGTCACAGGCCACATACCATTGGCATATGGCCGGAGAATTTTGCATTCCTTGGCGCAAAACTTTCCATTGATATTGCTGTGTGGGCTCAGCATTGTTAATTGCTGGCACCGAGAAGGCAAATTTTGGTCTGTCATCAGGATGCAAAGGAATTGCAAAAAACAATCCTTCAGATCCACGATGAGGACTGGCCAGTTTGCGGGAAGCATGGTAGGCAACGGCATTCCCGCCTGCAATGTTCCCATGCTTTCCATCATGGCATTGACCTTTCGGAGGCCTTGTAACAACTTCCATTTCCCGTATTTTTTCTTGATGCAGAAGACAGGAGTGTTCCAGGGACTGGTAGAAGTCTCCAGATTACCCTGGTCCAACTGCTCCTGCACCAGATTTCAAAGGTGTCCTAGGGTGACGTTATGATGCTTGTGTCCCCATTCCTGTGTTCTCTTAATGCTGGATATCATGTTCTGTGCCTTTAAGATGGCTCTGAAGACTGAAAGTTTTGTTTGGGTATTCTTATCAGCCTGCCGGGACACAGAGAGACTGCGGGTCTTGATTTTGCTGCTTTTGCTTTTTGGTTCGCTCTCTCTCTGCTCTCGCTTCTGCTTGCTTTTGCTCCTGCTCATTAACTAGTTTAGCTAAACTGTCCAAATTCCTTCCTGGACTGTTTGTCCTCTCCTCTTTTTCGACCATCTCGAACCTGCTCCGGACTGGGACCTGGGAACACCGAGAGTTTGCACCTTGTGGCTGCAGCAGCTGCCCCAGTGCCGGAGGGACTGAGAACAGAGCGACCACCCCCGAGAGAGACTTTCTGAATTTGTCACCTTTTTCAGAGCGGTGTCATCCGGTATTGTTCATTCTGTGTGCTGGGGGTGCTGTGCCTGTTAAATAAACAGGTTCTTTCTACTTCTCTCTGAGGAATCCTTCCCAAACCGGTTGGGGGGAGGGGCCATGTGGGTTTGCTTTCTGGAGGGGCCCCCTTTGGAGATTCTCTACCAAATTTACCCTAAACCAGGACAAAATTTGGCACCCAATATGTGGGGCTCGAGAGAGAGTGGAAAAACCCTGTTTTGAGTGCATTTTGGTTGCCATTACTCTGTGTTTGTATAAAGCAGCTAATAGCCATGCTTTTTGAATTCATAATGTCTGTTGGGGTGAAGTTTTGCATGCATTTCTGGTCCCTAAGGTTTTTTGAGATTTTAATACCTCTATGGTCCCTAGGTTTATTTTCTTACCCAGAAATAGCTCTAGTATTGTCCCTAATATGTAGTTTTTATAGCCGAGGGGCAGTGACCAGAGTAGCTATCCTGCTGGGCTTGGTGGTAATGATGTGTAAAAAGTTTATAAACATGCTGGGGTCTGCTCCAGGTATGAATGGTTCATGGCTGTGGTTATGCATCCAGTTTGTTAGAGGAGGAGCAGCAGCGGATGAGGCTTTTCAGCCTTTGCTTTCCTTCTTCTCCTATGAATCTGTTGCATCACTATTGAAGGATGTTCAGTTTCCCCTGAATGTTAAAGAGACCATCTTCCTGGTATTCCATCTGGTAACCTTCCTCTATACAGCCTGCTGCTTCTCTAGGATGAGGGCTGAGATTTCTAGATGGGCTGATGAGACCCCTGACTCAGGAGTTGACCCCAGTGTGGAAAATCCTAAGTGGTGTGGGAAATGGGAGGATATGGGCCAAATCCGGAAGGAATTCTCTGACCCTATAGTCTGGGATTTTCCCCATGAACAAATTCAGAACCCAGATGAGGTGGGGAAATATCTGAAAGAGAAGTACCAGGATGAGCCTAAGGAGAGGAAGGTCATTGCAGTGAGCTGGGCCCTGGCTTGTGCTCATCACTCACTGCTGGATCCTGTCGGGCAGCAGACAGAGGCAGGGGGGCAGGGAGATAAATCAGCAACTATCCCAGTGACTCAGGCTGCAGCCAACAGCCCAGGCTCGAAGCCAGCAGCCAAACCAGATAGTGAGCCTAAGCCAGCAGCTAAACCAGAAAATAAGCCTCAACCAATGGCTGTTGCTACCAGCACTAGAAGTGGGAAATGCACGGACAAGACCAATCAACCAGTGGATGATGATGATGATGATGATGATGATGATGATGAAGGAGAAGGAACCTCAATGCCTCCTGACATAAAATCAAGAGTCAAAGCAGCAGGTGCAAGATCAGATGCAAATATTGAGTCTTATTCCCTGAAGGACCTTCGTGGCCTAAGGAAGGACACTTGAAGGTCTGATGAATCCATAATTAGTTGGCTGGTCCGTCTCTGGGATGCTGCAGGCGAGGCTACAATTCTGGACGGCACTGAAGCCAGGCATTTGGGATCCCTGTCACAGGATCCTGTCATAGACCAAGGAATGATGAGGGGGGCTAACTCTCACAGCCTCTGGGTCCTAAGAAGTGTAGCACAAAATACCTGTGCGCAGATGATCTCTATATGCAGCAAACCCAGTGGAAAACCATAGAACAAGGGATTCAACGCCTGAGAGAAATGGCAGTGGCAGAGATTATCTTCTCAGATGATGTAACAACTAGGAACCCAGACTTAGTACCATGCACGTCTGTGATGTGGCGAAAACTCGTACGACTTGGGCCGCATGAATATGCTTCTGCCTTAGCCATCATGAAGAGGGATGAGAGGGGTGAGACTGTGCTTGACATGGCAAGGAAGCTCCGAGCATATGCAGATGCTGTACATGGCCTGACACATGCCAGAATCGCAGCGGTAGAAACACGTCTGCAGAACTTAGAGGATAAGATAGAGAACCATAAGAAGCTTAGAGAGGAGATTAAAGAAGACCTTCTCCTTCTCCAAACTTCTGCTGTACAGATCCGAGGTTCTGGTATCCAAGGCAGACGTTTCCCAGATGGTGAGAGAAGATACATCCCACGAGCTGAGCTGTGGTTTTACCTGCGTGATTGTGGGGAAAACATGAGAAGGTGGGATAGGAAACCTACTGCTGTTCTGGCACGACAGGTGCGTGAACTGAAGGAAGTCACCAGGAGGAAAGCAGCTCCAGTTGCCCGTAGCCGAATGGCCAGGTATGATGATGATGACATGTCTGATCCCATTGAAGGAACATCCAAAACATATGCCCAGGCAAAGAAGGATAACCAGGCTTAGAGGGGCCCTGCCTCTAGCCAGGTAGAGGCAAGGGAAAATCGTGTTTTTGGCTCTGTGTGGATTCGTTGGCCTGGCACATCGGAACCACAAGAGTACAAAGCTTTGGTCGATACTGGTGCGCAATGCACATTAATCCCATCAAGACATGTGGGGACAGAGTCTGTTTCTATTGCTGGTGTGACAGGGGGATCCCAGGATTTCACTTTGGTGGAAGCTGATGTGAGCCTAACGGGAAATGAGTGGAAGAAGCATCCTATTGTGACTGGCCCAGAGGCCCCATGCATTTTGGTCATAGACTACCTTCGAAGTGGGTACTTCAAAGACTCAAAAGGACTCAGATGGGCATTTGGAATAGCTGCTGTAGAGACAGAGGACATCCAGCAATTGAACACCTTGCTGGGTTGTCTGAGAATCCATCTGCAGTAGGATGCCTGACGAAAGAAGAGCAACGAGTGCCAATTGCCACTTCCATAGTGCATCGACGGCAGTATAGAACCACTCGAGATGCTGTGATCCCCATCGATAAGATGATCCGAGAGCTGGAGAGCCAAGGGGTGGTCAGCAAGACCCACTCACCCTTCAACAGCCCCATTTGGCCTGTGCGTAAATCTGAAGGAGAATGGAGATTGACTGTGGACTACCGTGCATTGAATGAAGTGACTCCACCACTGAGCGCTGCCGTGCCAGACAAATTAGAGCTCCAGTACGAGCTGGAGTCCAAGGCAGCAAAGTGCTTTGCCACTATAGACATTGCCAATGCATTTTTCTCCATTCCTCTGGCAGCAGAATGCAGGCCTCAGTTTGCTTTCACATGGAGGGGAGTGCAGTACACCTGGAACCGACTGCCCCAGGGGTGGAAGCACAGCCCCATCATCTGCCAGGGACTGATCCAGGCTGCACTTGAAAGGGGTGAGGCTCCCGAATATCTGTGGTATATTGATGACATCATTGTGTGGGGGAACACAGCTGCGGAAGTGTTTGAGAAAGGGAAGGAAATCATCCAAATCCTCCTGGGAGCTGGTTTTGCCATTAAAAAGTCAAGGTAAAGGGACCAGCTCGTGAGATTCAGTTCCTGGCAGTGAAGTGGCAAGATGGACTGTAGTAAACCCCATTCATTTAGCAAAAGCACCACGGAGAATTTAACAAAAGGAATGCTGACACAGCAGCAAGGAAGCTTCCTGACTCCATGGACATCTGCCCTATAAACTGTCTCTATAACCATGTAAGGCAATGCCATGGTAGCCTTTACCTATCGGTCATTTTATGGTCCCCCTAATCCCTTGCCATTGGTCAAGTTTGGATACTTGCCAAGCCTATAAAAGTAGCATGCTGTACCCTACTAGCTCAGAAGAAGAGCTGAGACCCTTTGCGGACCCCCAGATAAAGCCTTCTCTGTGGAACAGCTTCTGCCTTCTCCTTCTCCTCTCTCCGTCTGCTGCTGCCTCAAGCCCGGGGCTCCACTACCCAGCAAGCAAAGAGCTGAGGTCCTAAGAGCTGCTAATCACTATAGAGCTGAATATCACCAGGCTTGCTAGAAAGGCAGCCCCGCGGCATTGGCCTGAGCTGGTTTCGGGCACCCGGTCCCTCCTCAGGGACTGAGATCCTGAGCACCAAGGCTCTGCTTCATGATAAGGCTGATCGGAGGCCTTATTAATGGACGGCATCAGATTCCTACAGACGTAATCAACAAGATCACAGCGATGTCTCCACCCACCAATAAGAAAGAAACACAAGCTTTCCTAGGTGCCATAGGCTTTTGGAGAATGCACATTCCTGAGTACAGTCAGATCGTGAGCCCTCTCTACCTGGTCACCCGTAAGAAGAACACTTTCCACTGGGGCCCTGAGCAGCAACAAGCCTTTGCCCAGATCAAGCAGGAGATTGCTCATGCAGTTGCCCTTGGCCCAGTCAGGACAGGAGCAGAGGTGAAGAACGTGCTCTACTCTGCAGCCGGGAACCATGGCTTGTCCTGGAGCCTTTGGCAGAAGGTGCCTGGGGAGACTCGAGGCCGACCACTGGGATTTTGGAGTCGAAGCTACAGAGGGTGAGAAGCCAACTACACTCCCACCGAGAAGGAAATCTTGGCTGCCTATGAAGGAGTCCAGGCTGCCTCAGAGGTGATTGGCACGGAAGCACAACTCCTCCTGGCACCCCAACTACCGGTGCTGGAGTGGATGTTCAAAGGAAAGGTTCCCACCCCCCACCACACCACTGACGCTACATGGAGTAAATGGATTGCTCTTATCCCACAGTGCGCCCATACTGGAAACCTGAATTGCCCTGGGATTTTGGAGATAATTACAAACTGGCTGCAAGGTGAGAACTTTGGTCTTACTAATGAAGAGCAACAAGAACCAGTGACATGTGCTGAAAAGGCTCCTCCCTATAACCAACTGCCCCCAGAGGAAACGCGCTACGCTCTTTTCACTGACGGTTCCTGTCACATCGCAGGGATGAACCAGAAGTGGAAAGCAGCTGTATGGAGCCCCACACGACAGGTTGCAGAGGCTGCTGAAGGAGAAGGTGGATCAAGTCAACTTACAGAACTCAAAGCTGTTCAGCTGGCCCTGGACATTGTTAAGGGAGAGAAATGGCCAAAGCTCGACCTCTACACTGATTCATGGATAGTAGCCAATGCTCTGTGGGGATGGCTGGAGCGGTGGAAAAAGGCCAACTGGCAGCGTAGGTGTCACGGATTCATGCTGGCACAATGCCAGTGTCCCCATGAAAATATATGCTCCCTGGTGTCTGCTGTGAGATGTGACCAGGAATAAGCAAAGCAGGCCCACACTTAGAAATAAAGAAAAGAAACCTTTATTAACTAAACTACAACTCGAAGTAACAAGAAACACACAAGGAAAATGAAAACTTTCCAAAAACATTTCCTCCACCCCCCACCAAATTTCCAATACATCTACCCCCAAATCACCAACTCTCGGTCCATCACCACCCTTTAGGTAATCAATTCTCAGTTCATCAAGGGGAGAGGAATCCTTCTTGTGGCATAGGCTTCCCCAGGAAACATCGCTGAAACCTTGTGTGTTTCCACGTCACTCGTGGCACCGCCCTGAGAACATCTGCCATCGTGACATCTTCCTTCCATGTCCAGTGCTCTCACCACTGCACATGGACAAGAGCTGCTTCTAGGGTTGTCCTTTTAAGGATGTTTGTCCCGTTCCAAAAAGGGCACAGTCTCACCTTTGGGACACCTGTGCCCCCCAAATTTCACCCCCTGGGGCCGAGGGGTACCAACACTGAACCCTCTTGGCTCTGAGCCATTGCCTCCCCCTGGATGCAGTCTCTGTGTCACAGGAAACATGGTTCTGTCCATGGCCATACAGGAAAAGTCCAGCTAAGGCCACTCCATCATCTCTTCCCACCTAAGATTCTTCTCTACTCTCCTGACATCTTTCACTTGCCCAGACCTTCACACTTGCATATTTCCTTCCTCCATTTCATCTCTTATCTCTCTTCTAGGAAAGGTTAATGTTCTGCAAAGTTTTCCTTGTCCGAAAAAGGGTTAAAAGCTCGGCCTCTGCCCGCCCAAAGCTCCCACAGCTGCCGGACCCCTTCTTGCTGCATCCCCCCTCCCTTCTCCGCCAGCCGGGCTGTGCTGCCAGCACAGGATATCAAATTTCACGGTGGCACAGGCGCTCTGTCTCTCTCTGTCTCCTGGGGGGGAGCTGTGGCTGCCCGATGCCTCTCGGGGCTCTTCCACCCTTCCATCCTCGGGCCAGGCCTACCTCACCCAGCCCCAAACCAGCCAGGAGCTGGGCAGGGGAGGCCCGACCTGCTTCCCTCGCTGGAACCCAAGAGAGCTTCCCCCGGGAGTGCTCTGCTTTTAACCCCTGAGTTCTCAGAGGCGTATCCAATGTCCCCAGTGGCCAAACCAGGTGCCAATACTCAAATTTGAACACCTATTGGCCTGACCACTTCATATCCCAGAAAACTAACTTCCTCTCAAACCACGACATCTATATAATCTCAGTCCAGTTTATCCCAGTCTGTAGGAAACCAGTCCATTTGATCCCAATCCAAATTTAATCCCAGTCCATATTTAATCCCTGTCCATAGCTTATCCTAGTCCATATTTGATCCCAGTCCATAAAATCTGTCATATATGATCCAGGCCATATTTGATCCCAGTCCAAAGTTGATCCCTGTCCTGATTTGATCCCAGTCCAGTTTATCCCAGTCCATAGTTGATTTTAGTCCATATTTGATCCCAGTCCATTTTTTATCCCAATTCATATTTGATCCCAGCCCATATTTGATCGCAGTCTATAAAACCTCAGTCCAGTTTATCCTACTATGTAGGATTCCAATCAATAATTGATCCCAGTCCGTATTTGATCCCAGTCCATATTTGATCCAAGTCCCTGTTTGATCCTAGTCCATATTTGATCCCAACCCCTATCTGATCCTAGTCCATGTTTGATCCCAGTCCGTGTTGCCTGGCACATATTCCAAAAGTCTGGAATTCCAGCTCCCATCCATTTCCTTGAAGGGAAATGGAGCAAAATCCGACAGAGACATTTCCCTGCCAGACATCAGGACTTCAGCTCCTGGGACTGGGAACTGAAATAGTAATTGGGAAATAAAATAATAAATAATCAGGGGATGGTCTGTGGGGACAGAGGGGTCATCTAAATCGCGGCAGGGGTCAATTAAATCAGGGCAGGAGTCAATTAAATCAGGGAATGGGACAGCTAAGTCAGGGCAGGGGTCAATTAAATCGGGGGAAGGGGAATTAAAACAGGGAAAGGGTAAATTAAATCAGGGGAGGGTCTTTGGTGGCAGGGGTCAATTAAATCAGGGGAGGGGTCAATTAAATCAGGGGAGGGTCTCTGGTGGTCCCTGGGTCCAGGGAGACACTGAGAGAGAAACAGAGCAGGCAAAGAGAGGCAGGAGAGAAAAGGGGACACCAAGACAATGAGCTGAAAAGGCGGCACTCTGCAAACAGAGCTGCAACAGACTGAACATGAACAGGAGATTGAGCTGTTTTCACTGGGATTTCAGTGGTTTAGAGGTGACAGATCCATTCCTCTTGGCTTCTGCAGTGCAAAGAGATGGAGAATAGAAAAAAGTTAAGGTGAAATTAAAAGTAGAAGCAGCCAGGTTTGTTCCCAACACGGATCACAGGGAATGTGAGTGACCAGGGCTGTGCCCAAAGTGCCTCCTCCCGTGGGGGATGGAGCTGGAGCAGCGCACGAAGCTCTGCCCGCACTTGGGGCACTCGCAGGGCTTCCTTTACTGGTGCCTCCGTTGGTGTTGGGTCAAGTGAGAGCTCCTGGAGAAGCTCTTCCCACACTGGGGACACTCGTAGGGCCTCTCCCCAGTGTGGATGCGCCGGTGCCTGATGAGGGCGGAGTTCTGCTTGAATCCCTTCCCGCAGTCGGGACAGCGGAACGGCCTCTCCTCTGTGTGAATCCGATAGTGCCGGAGGAGAATGGAGCTGGTCTGAAACCTCTTCCTGCATTTATCACACTCGTAGGGCCTCTCCCCAGTGTGGATGCGCCGGTGCTTGACAAGGGTGGAGTTGTCCTTGAATCCCTTCCCGCAGTCGGGGCATTGGAAGGGCCTCTCCTCTCTGTGAATCCGATAGTGCTGGAGGAGATGGGAGCTGGTCTGAAACCTCTTCCCACACTTGGAACACTCATAGGGCCTCTCTCCAGTGTGGGTCCTCTGGTGGCTGATCAGGCCGGAGCTCTGGCTGAAGCACATCCCACACTCGGAACACTTGTACGGCCTTTCTCCAGTGTGGATCCTCTGGTGCACAATCAGGCTGGAGCTCCGGCTGAAGCTCTTCCCACACTCCCCACACTCATAGGGCTTCTCCCCAGTGTGGGTCCTCTGGTGCACAATCAGGTCACACTTCCATCTGAAGCTCTTCCCACACTCCACGCACGTGTGGGGCTTCTCCCCATCATGGAGTTGCTCATGGAGCACCAGCTCCGAGCTCTGGCTCCATCTCCGGCCGCCTTCCCGGCCCAGGCTGGCTCTTTCCCCCTCAGATCCCCGCCGGCTGCGTTTGCAGCCCTTCCTCGTGCGGCATCTCCAGGGCTTTTCCTCCCCGTTGGCTTCCTGCGCCGTGGAGCCGCTCAAAACGGCCTCTGCCACCAGGTTCTGCCGCGGGCATTTGTCCTCCCTGCTCTCCATGCTCAGCTCCTGCTCTGGGGGAGGAAGGACAAGGACAGGATGGGATTTGCCTCCGTGCCACAGGCAAGGGCAAGGAGATCCCCCCAGGCCTGAGCTGCAGCCGGGGCCGTGCTGGGCTGGGAGATGGAGCAGCACAGAGGGGAAAGGGGCACTCATCGCCAGCTCGGGGCTGTGCACAAATCACAAACAGGACTGGACTGCTAGGAATGCGTCCTGAGCTGTGTGATTTTCCAACATCTGTCTCATTACTTGGTTATGACAATGGGAAGATGTCAGCAGCTCACATCACAGGTAGCAGAAAAAGAATTTCACGTTAAAACTTATTGACCAATCACACAAAGCAAAAGCATATTGACAGTAGTTCTATCCAAGCACTCTAAGCACATTGATGGTTAAAACAATGCCTGCTTATTTCAAATACAATACTGGCTTGTAAGCCTTAAAAAACAATGCACAGAACCTCAGTGTTAAGCTTGGAACTTCCCAACATCTTGCTAGATACACTTTCCCACAGGTTAGGGAGTTAGTTATTCTAGATAAGTCTTAAAGCACACAGACCATTGCTCTATTTCTCCTTAATTTCTACTTCTTATATAATTATTCTGCGGACCAATCTATTGGCTGCTGCAAAGCTCAAATCAGTTCTAATGTCTCTGAGGCTTGTCTTTTCCAGCTTTCCCAAAAGCCTCTGATTTTAAGAATCCAGAGACACTGATTTCCTCCTCACCTGCCTCATTGTCCTGGGGCATCTTCCTCTTCCTCGCAGCCTCCCAGAAGTTGGCAATGGGAAATCCTGGTTTGGAGAAAAAAAGGGATGAGAATGTTGAGTTTGAAGGTGCCTCTGCCCGAGTCCATCTCTACAAGTCACTGGCCACCTGGTGTCCAGAAAAACCTCCCAAACACCCAGATTCAGCCCTGAAAAAGCCTCCCAGGAGTTCCCTGTCCCTGGTCCCTCCCCTTAGTGTTCGGGGGTTCCCCCTGTCCCAGCTGCTGGGGTCACGCTTGGATTGGGGGTCCCCCTTCTCCTCGGTGCCCGCCCTGCCCAGGCTGCTGGCAGTCCCAGCAATCCCAAAAGCTCCCCCCGCTTCGCTCTCCCCATTTCGGGATGCCGGGGCTGTTTGGGCTCCCGGGCTCCCTTCTCCCCTCATTCTCTGCTCTGGGCTGCAGCGGCTCCAAGGAGTCCCCCCTGCCCCTCTCCAGGCTCTTGAGGCTCCCGCCAATGGCGGCGCTCCCCCCTCTCTGGGCTCCCCACTTTGGGCTCCTGCGGGACACAGGGCTCTGCTCCTCCAGGCTGCCTCTGCCGGCAGCCGCCACCGCCACCCCCTGATGTCCCCCCAAGGGGCCTTTCCTGCTCAGCCTTGGACTTCTTCATTCTCCAAACATCCCCCAAAACCCCAACCCAGGGACCCCCCGGGATATCCGGGGCGAGCTCCCCCTCCCCGCTCGCCGGCGCAATGGGGGGCGATGATCCCACAGGTGGGGGCTGCGAATTCAGGCAGGGATCGACCACGTGGTTCCCTCAGCTCAGTCTCGATCTGCCTTTGTCCCTCCTCTTCCTCTTCCTCCCGCTCCTCCCCTTCCATCCCCTGCACTCCTCCTCCCCCTCTTATTCCCACCTCCTTCTCCTCTTCCATCCTTGCTCTCTCTCTGCCTTCATCCCTTCTCTTCCATCCCTCCCCTCCTGCTCCTCCCCTCTAACCCCACCTTCTCCTCCCCCTTCATCCCTGCCCTTCCCTGCCTCCTCCTCCTCCCCCAGCAGCAGCCACACCCTCATTGCCCCGTTCCCGCAGCCCTCACAGCCCGCAGCAGGAGCGGGGATGGAGCTGGGACAGGTCGGGATGGGCAGCGCGGGGCTCTCGGCTACTCCAGTGGCTGCGGGCGGGGGGAACCCGGCCCGGGTCAAAGGAGAGACAAACTGGGGGAATATCACAAAGCTAAAGATGCAGCAGAAAGACTTAAGTTATTATTAACTTCAAACGAGGCAAAACTGGAAATTCCAAAGTTTAGGGAAGCCGAGAAAAAAGATTTAAACACGACAGGAAGTGAACAAGATAAATCAGGGAAATGGAAACTTCTTGATGGAAGACAATTATTTAATAAAATGTGTTTCTAAGAAAATATTAGAAGACATGCATCAGAAAACCCACTGGGGTACTCAAGCTTTGTGTGACCATTTTTTAAGGAACTATAGGTGCACGGGGATTCTTGGAGTAGCAAATCAAATAACTGAAGATGCTTAACTTGCCAAAGGATAAATAAAAAGGTGATGAGAAAAACAACATTAGGAGGTCGTGAGTTAGCTCATCAACCATTTCAAAGTATCCAAGCAGAAGTTTAGACTTGTTAGGCTCTGGATTTATTTGTAAAAAAACCGCATTTAATCTAGAAGAAAGAGAATATGCCATATGTTACACAGGAGATTACAAGAGAATAAAAATCTTTGAAGTATCAGAAACACCCAAGACAAAACAAGAAAAGACAAAGGGAAATGAAAGGGAAGGGAACAAGAGGGAAAATCAGAGAGTGGGATCCTCTGCAGGTCTTGCCCCCTCCGTTCGCGGCCGAGGCGCCTGTCCCGGGTCCTGGCTCGCTGCCCGCCTCAGCTCTGCTTGTCCCGGTTTCCATCCCAGGTGCGGCCTCACTGCCCAGGGCAGCTCCACCTGCCCCGGCGCTGTCGCTCAATTTGTGTGCCCTGCTCCCACTGCCTGGCCCACGGCCGCTCTGCCGGCCATGCTGGGCAAGATGGGGGTTGCTCTGTCCCGCCGCCTGCTCCAAGGTCACCGCGCCCACCGCACCCAGGGGGGGTCCCAGCCATCCCATCCCCGGCTGCCCTGCCCGTGCCACCTGCGCTGGGCACCGCCGCTGCTGCCGGGCTCTCCCACCTGCCTTTGCTCTGCCGGCAGCTGCCGGATCAGCCGCCATCAGCCATGTGGGGGCTACCCACGCTCCGCCTCGGGCTCCACGGGAAGATCCCCCTCTGCCGATTCCGGCAGCAGACCCTGCCCACACTCCCACCGAGCCTCGGCGGGATATCCTCCCCTGACCCCGTCCTGCTTTAGGTATGTCCCCTTGGTAACCACAGCTCCGGCTGTTCAGGGAATCTCTCTCTCTCTACAGGAAGCACCTTATGGAAACACTAGAAGCTCAGTTAAAAGACAGCCCTCTCCAAATTCTTTCTCAAAACACGGGAGAAAGGCTAGAGAAGGTAAAAAAGTGAAAGAGTTAGATGAAGGGATTGCTCTATTTCCGTTCAGAGAGGTTCCCATGGGAGGGATGCGCTGCCCTGCCCTGCGGGAGCCACCAGCGCCCCTGCCGGCCGTGCCCGGAACTGCACCCAAGGGCAAAGCGCCGCAGCCCAAAGGCCGGGACTGGGTCCGGGCTCTGTTTGCTGTCAGTGCCGCAGCTGTTGGTGTTTCTTTGCTTTATTATACACACTAGTAAAGAACTGGTATTCCTACTCCCATATCTTTGCCTGAGAGCCCCTCGATGTCACTAGTCTAAAAATTAAGAGGGAGGGGGTTTGCATTCTCCATTCCAAGAGAGGCTTTTTCTGCCTTCCCGGGCAGACACCTCTCTTGTAAAGCAAGACAAGCACCCACAGGCACTGAGGGGGCTGCAGGAGGGGCACAAGAAGGCCCTGCAGCACTTGAGCACAAAGGCACAGCAGGTGAATGCAAGAAGGGAGCAGCAAAAGGCCAAGCTGAAGGCAAAGGCCAGGGCACAGTTCCTACAGCCCCTGAGGGATCAACCCCAGGGCCCAAGGGGGCCCCAGCACCCAGGGCACGGGCTCGGCCACAAGCACCTGGCAGAGGCATTGCCCTCCTCGGCAGGGGAGAGCCCACCCAAACAGCCCCTGGCAAGGAACCAGGGCTCCAGCTGCAGGGCACAAGGACACTGCAAGCACAGACAGCAGCACCCTCAGGACCAGCAAGTCCACCCCTTGATGGACATGGATTGGCAGGGCTGTCACAGCTCCCATCACACCAGGGACCCTCCACACTGCAGCCCTTGAGAACATTCAGGGTGGGTCTGCATTGAGAGGAGGCATTTCCTGATGGACACAGGGGCCTCTCAACCCATTCTGAATCTTAAGACCGAAGGGGGAAAATAGTAAAGGAATGTTTTCATTTTTAAGGGAATGAGTGGGAAAGATGAGCAGGGATGATTTGTTCAACCACTATTAGAAGCTGTGGGGGATAGGTTTGAAAGTAATGAATTGCCTTTTCTTCCTCCTGTGATTGTAATTAACTAGGAAGGAATTTGAGAGCTCTATTTTAATTCTGTAAAAGGGGATACAGAGGCTAGTTCTGCTCTACTTTTGCGCCAAAATCTGACAAGGCCCATGCTGAAGTGAACCCAGAAGTGTAGGCAGCTTCGCGGAAATGGGGAAAATTAGATATGGAGCCTCTACAAATTACTTTAAAGCAACCAGGACAAGCAATATCCTGTTCCAAGAGATGGAAGGAAGGGCTCACAGCCTGGGATTGAGTCCCTGTTAAAGGCTGGGCTTTTGAAGCCAAGGATGTCTCCCTACAACACTCCTATCCTGCCAGTCAACAAACAGGATGGATGCACAGGAGAAGGAAACACAGAATTTTCAAGTGTTAAAATGAAGATTACCTGAGGCGGCTGGCCTGGGCCTTCCAGACAGGGAAAAAGAATTTGAATTACAGGTGGATAACAAACAGTCTTGCCAAAGGAGTTCTTGTGCTAAAATATTTAACCCTATATAGGATCTCCTACAGTTCAAGTCTGGCATCAAGTTAAAGATCTGACAACCAAAAGAGCCTCTAAATGGATGAGCAGGGCTCGGTTATTACAGTATGAAACTTGTTCAATGGCACAGGAGGATTTAGAACTGAGGACAGGGCAAGGGTTTAACCCAGCCTCCTGTTTGAACAGCCTGGAGAGGGGCTGGCAAGGAACCCAGGACTGCACTCAAGGGACAGAGCTCCAGACCCAGGCTGGGACAGATTGATGGGACATTGCCTGGCCTGAGGGAGAAAATGTGTTTGTGGATGGCTCTGCAAGGGCAGCAGAAGGGAAAAGAGCTACAAGACAGGCTGTTATTAAGGAAGGGGAATCAGACACAGTGCAGGTCACCGCAGTGCTGCAAAATGTACAGATTTCGGTTCTTTTACACCTTATTTCTCTACTCAGGCTTGGTTTTCTTTGCCTTGGGGAAAGGAATTTTAAAGCTTTTATTTAAGGGCTGCTACACCACTCAATGGAGATGAGTTCAACATCCCAACAGACTGGGAACAGCCCAAAAGACACCCACAGAGATAACGACCAGCAACAAAACATCAACATTGCCCAGCAGCAAACACAACCAACAGCTACCCCAGACACTGCCCCCGGCAGAGCTGGAGACACCTGGGCTGGAAAAGGCTGAGAAGGAAATCCAGGAGTGTGGAGACCGAATTCACATCAGAGGGGAAGGAATCCGGGTCCAACAGGAAACCAAATACTAAAAACTTACACAACTTAGAAGCAATGAACATTAAAGCAGTGGATTTAGATTGGTTCGGACTACACAAAGTTTAGGAAAAATCCAGTAAAACACACATGGCATGGAATGATTTTCTCTGCACAGCCGGGCTATTTGTGAAAGAATTGGCTTCTGTTGCACATCCAGGCCAGATCCAAGGAATGCCTTGACTCTCTAACACTAAAGAGACTCTTGGAGAGTTTTTGTTTTCCCTGCAGTTTCAGTGATAAGATAACAACATGATAATAATTTTTTATAAAAATTCCCACTTTATATTGTCAGGTGGGTTTGGGACAGAAGTGTGAGAATCAAGTTTTGGTCTGGGTTTTTCAATATCCGCCTTTATGGTGCATTTGTAGAACTGAAGAGCTTTAACCGTAATACTTTGGACTTGCAAATACCTAATCCTTTTTTTAAAAAACAGCAGATTCTGGGGGGGCCACATGTTACTCACGTGATGGCTGCCCTGGAAGAGAAGCTTCATTCCAGGCAGCCTCCAGAGGAACTTTAGAAATGCAAATGAACACTGCTGGGCAAAGTGTGGACAATGCACCTGGGTCTCTCTTGCCTGGGGCAGGAATTGGGCTGATTCCCTCTGCCCCTCACCCCAAGCTCTGCCTGCTTGCACTGATGAAATTTGCACAGCTCAAGGCAGAGCCCAGGGGGAGGATATCTGACCCTGCAACAGAAACGGGTGAAGCTGCAAAGGGAAACAGCACATGGAGAACGTTGGGAAAACTTCACTATAAATATGTGGGGGGAATCATCCCTCTACCCACTCCAACATGTGCTGTCACTCTCTGTGTTATATAGGGTATATTAGGGCACTGGGGAATTTTGCTACCAAATATTTAGGGAAATCAGTTGGGAATCCAAGGATTTGATGATTTAGTTAGAGAAAAGCAGTCAATTGATGCAGCCCTGGCTGGAGAGAGCGCCCAAAAATGGGGAAAAGATGAACGGCCAGCAGAACAAATCCTACAACACCTTGGACCAGCCCCTGGGAACCCAAACCAATTCATATCAGGAGCCACAGAACCCATTTCTCATTTCAATGGCATCATTAGATTACAAGCTGTCCTCGCAATAATAACCAACCAGACAGCTCCAGCTCCTGACCTTCCTGCTGACCAATCCAATGAAATGAGGAACACACCATTTAACCACGGGATGGGATCGTATTACGTTTTAGCAGAAAAAAGGGGAGTTTGTGGAAAATTAAATGACTCAAACTGCTGTTGGCAAAGAGATGACAAAGGAAAAGTGGTGAAACAGATAACAAAGGAAGTAAGAAAGCACCTCATGTTTCAGCCCAAACGTGGAAAGGATGGAAATGGGACACGGTTTTGTGGTTCCCTGGCAGACCATGGGTTAAACGAATGCTGTTTCTCCTCGGATGTGCTACGGGAACTCTTATCTTTTTACCATGCTCCGCACTTGAGAGTGCAGCTCGTTCAGCAGCTGAGTGAGGGGTCAGGGATTTGTAGATAAGGAAGCAAAGGGCGAAACCAGCAGCTTCAATAAATGTTACTAATTAACATGGACTGCTGCGCACAGAAAGTCCCACTAAATTCCTGAACTTCCAGAAGAACAAAGACTTAACAGAGCCGTGAATACCGGCGGTTATACGAAAGTGGGGATGCACATTAACGAGGACATGCAGTTACCGGATCGGGAGGTCTGAACCTTCCAAGCACCTCAGCCAGGGGGCAAAGGGAGAGGGAGATGAGGCCGCGAAAATGAGGATAAAAAGGAGGCTGCGAACTACAACAATGGCAGAGAGCGCACGGCAAATGCCCCTCGGCCTCTCCCTCTGCTCAGCAATAAAGTCACTTTTACAGGACTCCTCTACCTCCTCTGCGCACAGAAACCTCCGGCCACGGGAATTTCCCCGCACAGCCCCGGGCACGGGGCAGCCCCCTCTGTCCCAGCCACAGCAACCGGGCCGAGCCAGCGCTGCTCCGCCAGCGGCTCCTGCCGAGGCAGCGGCCGCAAGGAGATCGCGGGCAGCCGCTCCCGCAGCGCCCTCACGCCAGCGGCAACACGGGCCGGACACGGCACAACGAACCCGCCCAAGCCCCCTGCCGCCCCCGAGGCCCGCAGCCAGCCCCGAGCCCCCGCACAACCCAGCGCGGCTCCCACTTGCGCTGCGGCCGCCTCCGAGCTCCGCCGCCGCCTCACCGCGCTCCGGCCGCTGCCGCCGCTCCCGAGACCGCACACACGCTCCGAAAATGGCGCCGCTGCCCAGCCACGGCCGCCCTCGGCCCGCCGACGGCGCCCTGCTCCGCCCCGCTCCCACCAATCAGCGCGCAACAACCACGACTGACGGCACCATCGCCCAATCGCAGCCAGGGGCGGGCTCTGCACACGGCACAGCCCCGCCCCGCGCCCCCCGGGCTGCGTGAGGGCAATGCTGGATAGCAGGAGGGGGGATGGAGCAGGAGGAGCATGTGTTGCTGCCCGCGGATCCCGCAGTGCCCGGTGCGGGACGAGCTCCGTGCCTCGCTCCAGCTCCACCTCCCGTTGGAGGATCCGCGCTGGATAATCCCGGGTGACCCCCAGGGTCAGAGCCCCCCGTGTTGGGAACACTCCTGGCTGCGGGTTCCACATCTTCCTGGCCCCCCCGTGGACACCTCGATGAAGGCCGGGGGATCCCCGCTACTTTTCCTGTTTCTGCTCCTCTCCTCATCTCCCCCTCCTCTTCCTCCCGCCTCTCCTCTCCCGGTTCAATCGCTCCTCCCGCTCCTCCTCCCGCCTCCTTCCCCTCATCTCTCTCTGACGTCCCCCCCTCCTTCCTCCTTCCTCCTTCTTCCCTCTTCCCTCTTCTCCTTCCTCCTCCTCCTCCTCGTCCCGCTCCTCCCGGGCCCAGCCCCCACCCTTTGTCCCCCTCCCTTTCCCCAAATCCGTCCCATCGCCCCCCCAAACCCCTCCCCATCGCCCCCCAAAAAACGGGCCCGGGGCCAAATGGGAAGCTTTATTGGGAGCACTGGGAGCAGGCACTGGGCGGGGGCAGAGCGCCAGCGGGGCTGGGGGGGACACGGGACCCCCCAAAATCAGCGGAGCGGGGACGGAGCGGGGGGTCCCGGCCGGGCCCGAGCCCACGGGGAGGGGCTGCGGCCGCCGCCGGCTCAGGAGCTCTGTGGGCACAGAAAAGGGGGTGACACCGGGCTGGGGGCCCGGCGGGAGCGCACACGCTCCGCCACGGGGGGGACGCCACCCCCGGCAGCCGCCCTGACCTTCTTGCGCAGGGAGAAGCCGAGCCCCAGCGCCAGGAAGACCAAGCCCAAGACGAAGCCCCCGATGCCCGTCAGCATCTTGCTGCGGGCGGCGTCCGGCGGCATCTCTGGGGGGTCCGCAGGGCTCAGCAGCCCCAAAACCTCTCACCGACACCCCGAGCCCCTCCCAGCGCCCTCCCTGTGTCCCTCAGCCCAGCCAGGACCCCCTGAAACCTCCCCCCGATCCCTTTTTGTCCTGGCCAGGAGCCACCAAAGCCCCTCCCGTCCCTCTCAGCATCCCACAGCCCCCTCCCAGGTGCCCCCCAGCGCCCCAGGACCCCCAAAGCCTCTCGCAGTCCCTTGGCAGCCCCAGCAGGACTCAGCAGAGCCCTCCCAGGCTGTGCCCAGCACAACCGAGCTCATGGCAAGCCCCGCTTTGCCATCGCCGATCTCCTTCCAGCCCCTCGGGGCTCACTGCGATGCCTCCCAGTCACACCCAGCACCCCCAAACTCCCTCCCAGTGCCCACCACGACCCCTTCAACTCCATCTCACCCTCCGCAGCATCCCCCAAACCCCTTCCCAGCCCTTGCCCAGCCCCCAGCCCCTCTCCCACTTCCATCCCGGCTCTCCCCAGCTCCCTCCCAGTGGCTCCCAGCACAGCCCAGTGGCTCTGCCAGCGCCCCCAGGGGCTCCCCCGTACCCCAGTGCTGCCTCAGGGGCTGCTCCAGGCTGACGTGCTCCACCTGGCAGCTGTAGCTGAGCCCGCGCCGGGGCGGCGTTTCCAGCAGCACCAGCAGCTGGTAGGTCCAGTCCCCGTTGGCGACCACGTCGGTGGCCACCACGTGCTCCGAGAGCTCCTGCTGGCCCTGGAACCACCTCACCTGGATGGCAGCAGGGTAGAAATCCATCACGGAGCAGATGATTTTGTCCCTCCTTTGTCCCAGGCGGCCGGGACCGGGCTGGGAGATCGAGGGGGGCACCAGCGAGATGGACACGCTGGGGGGCACTGGGAGAGACAGAGAGAGTGGGGACACACTGGGATCAGCTGGGGGGCACTGGGAGAGAGAGGGGAGGGCTGGGCTGGGCTGGAGAGGGACTGGGAATGGACTGGGAAGGACTGCTGAGGGATTGGGAGGGACTGGGAATGGACTGGAATGGACTCGGAGTGACAGGGAATGGATTGTGGAATGTGGTGGGAGGGACTGGGGATGGGCTCGGATGGATTGGGAATGTGCTGGGAGGGAGTGGGAGAGACTGGGAGGGAGTTGGGTGACACAGAGAGATGGGAAGGAATGGGGGAACTGGGAGAGAGGGTGGAGGTCTATGAGTGAACTGTGAATGAACTGGGAAGAGACTGGGAATGGACTGGGAGAGACTGGGGAGGAACTGGGCATGGTCTTGGAGGGACTGGAATGGCACTGGGAGGGATCTTGGTGGCACTGGGAGGAACTGGGAATGAAGTGCGCGGCACTGGGAGGCCGAGTCCGGCGCGAGGCACTCCGTGCTGCGAGTCTGCCTGGCAACAGATGAGTCATGAACTGGATGCGATCTCATTGGTTGTCAAGCGTCAACTTTACGGGTCGCTGAAATGGACGCGCGGGAGGGCACTGGGAGGGACTGGAGACCCCGGGGGTCGGCACAAGGAGGGCTGAGGGCTCTGGGCCGATGCCCAGGGAGATTTTGAGGGGCTCCAGGGTCACTGGCAGGGCAGGCCCCGAGGGGACACGCTCTCCCTCGCGCTCACCTCGGCGCTCCGTGATGAACGGGGTAAAATTCTTGTACCAGCACCGGCAGAACCAGTCCACCGCAGTCCGTCTGTCCTCCATGAATACCGCGTTGCTGTTTCAGCGCTTGGCCAACTTCTCCCCATAGGGGGTGAACCCCACAAAGTGCCGGACGTCGCTGTCGAACATTATGAACTGATCCCGGTTGTAGATGGATCTCTGGACGTACCTCACCTTCTCCGTGCCGTTAATGAAGTAACACTCGGACTTTGTCATCCTCTGGAACACCCCTGTGTGTGTAGGACACAGGTCAGGGGGTGCCAACCCACCACCCTCTCCCAGCATTCCCAGAGCTCCGGGCCCACCCCGGATCCCCACTCCGCACCCCCTGTGCCCCACGGCCGCCATGGGACCCTCCTGCCCGCGCTGCCGCTTCCTCTTTGCAGCCCTTCCCCCATTTCTCCTTCCACATCCTCTCCGCTCCCACCTCCGGCCGCTCCCCAAATCACTTTGGGGTCCCACTTCCCCATTTTCCCACAAATTCCCCAATCCCCAGGCCCCTTCCGCTCAGATATGGTGTCCCACCTCCGCTTTTGCCCCCTTCCCACCCTCTCCCACCGCTCGCTCTCCTCCCCCCACACCTCAGTCCCTCCCGCTCTCCTTTGGCGGTCCCCTCCTTCTCCCCCTCCATTCCGGCCTCCCCACTTCGCTCCTTTTCCCCCTTCTCCTCCCCCGTCCCAGCGCCTCCCGCCCCCCGCTCACCCGAGAGCTCCGCGCCCGCAGCCGGGGGGGCTCCCAGCACCACCAGTGCCACCAGCAGGGCCCCAGCTGCCGCCCCTCGCCCCATGGCCGGGGCCGGGCAGGGAGCAGCAGCCCCAAAGCAGCCGCGCTGCGCTGGGAGCGCCAGTCCGGAGCAGGGCGGGCTCGGCAGCGCCGCGCGCTCTCATTGGCTGCCGCCGCTTCTGGGCAGCGATCGGCCACGGGCTCTGCCCGGCAACCGATGAGGCAATCCAACGTTCCTAGCTCTCATTGGCTAAGCCGCCTCCTGCCTGCGCTGCCATTGGCTGAGGCCTTTCCGGGACGCTGCAGCCCCGGGCTGGGTGATTTTTGGGCAGGGGGAACCTTGGGGCGCTGGGCAGGTGGGAGCTCAGGTGAGCCCAGCAATGCGGGCCCAGGTGCGCGGCATCTCAGGGCTGCCCGTGGCGAGCGGTGACGCTGGCCCGCTGCCAGGCACCCCCAGAGCCGCTCTGTCCCTGCCCCCGCAGTCGCACAGGGACAGAAAATGGAACCGAGGGTTCCTGCGTGGGGACAAGGACCGGGAGAGATCCCTCGGCAAATCCCGCACGGGCACAAACAGATCCGGCCTGGGAACACCGAGGGAATTTATTACCAACCAAATCACAGCAGCACAAGGAGAAGGGAAAGAAATCTCTCCAACACCTTCCCCCTGCCCAACACGAATCACCCAGAACAGGGGTCACCAGGGCTCTGCCCAACGGGGGTCACTGGGGATCATCCAGCGTGGATACTCCCATGGGGGATGGAGCTGGAGCAGCGCACCAAGCTCTTCCCACACTCGGGACACTCGCAGGGCCTCTCCCTGGTGTGGAAGTGCTGGTGAGTGATGATCTCTGAATCCCACCTGAAGCTCTTCTGACATCCCAAGCACTCCTAGGGCCATTCCCCAGTGTGGATCTTGTGGCGCTTGCTGAGGTCGGAGGTCCCACTGAAGCGCTTCCCACATTCCCCACACTCCCAGGGCCTCTTCCCAGTGTGGATGTTCAGGTGTTCCATCAGGGTGGAGCTGGAGCTGAAAGCCTTCCCACATTCCAAGCACTAGTAGGGCTTCTCCCTGCCATGAGGCTTCTCCACCAACTCTGAGCTCTGGCTGCCTCTCCGGCCACCTTCCTGCCTCAGAGGGGCTCTTTCCTCCTCACACCTCCCTGGGCTGGGTTTGCAGCCCCTCCTTGTGAGGGATCTCTGGGGCTTTTCCTCCTCCTCCATCTGGCCACAGCTTGGGAATGACAAACCCTGGTTTGGGGGAAACCAAGGTGGGAGCGCCTTGGAGTAGAGGCTCCTCCTGGCCAGGTCCATCTCTGGAACTCAGCAGAAGCCTTGTGTCCATGAAAATCTCCACAATGTCAAGATTCAGTCCAAAAAAGCTCTCCCAGGAGTTCCCTATTGCTGATCTCTCCACTTCTGGGGTTCCAGAGGTTTCCTGTCCTTGGGATCATGGGGGTCCAATGGTTCCAGGGGGTTATCCATTCTCCAGCGTCCTGCTTAGGGATGATCCAGGGGCTTTTGGGGGTCCATGAGGTCCCTTCTCCCCTGATGCTCTACTTTGAGATCCCAGGGATCCCAGGGGTCCCTCCTCTCCAGGCTGCACCCCTTTCCAGTCTGCCGGGGTCCCCCAGCTCTGGGATTGCCCCTCTCTGCTCTCTCCACTCTGGGGGTCCCAGGGGTTCCCCTCCTCTGCTCTCCCAGGGATCCCCAGGACCAATGTCCCCCTCTGCCCATACGGGGCAATGGCCACGTGGGCCCCCAAAGATCCCTCAAGGGGCTCAGCTCTGGGGTCCTGCGAGATCCAAACATACACACATAGAGAAAAAAACCTCCCAGAGACACCAGATGATATTTGGGGTCAATTTCACAATCTGCGAGCTCCAAACACACCCCAATAAAAACCCTCTCAGGGACCCCCGGATGGATTTGGGACGAGCTCCCCCTCCCCGCTCACTTGCAGGACGAGCTGGGGGCTATGGTCCCGCTGCTGTGGCCACAGGGGGCACTGGAACCTCCTGTTCCTCCTGTTCCTGCTCCTGCTCCTCCTCTTCCCGCTCCTCCTTTTCCTCTCTCCCTCCTCCTCCTCCTCCTCCTTCCTAATCCCTCCTCCTCCCCAGTTCCTGCCTTCTGTATATTTAGAGTGGAGAACCTTGCTTGTTTTTAGAACTAGAACAAAGATCCCAGATGGAACAAGGCTTGCTGCTTTTAGTCAGAACTATCAGTGACTAAAGGTCACGTTTCCTTTGGTTCGGTGCCGTCCTTGTTCCTTCTCAGTGTTCAGACTGGGCTATAGGGTGTCCTTGTTTGCTGCATTTTCCGAGTTCCTCTTGCACCCTTTGGGCCATGGGCTGTGCCCTGGGAGGGTTCTTTGTGCTCCTTTATGACACAGGAGAACCTTCCAGGCGGTTTCTGCGTGAGCTGCTGCTGGGATGTCACAGGAACAGCGCCACGTCCCTGTGGTGTTCCCGTTGCTGTGGGACACGGAGGCCTCAGTGCCCAGAGTGGCTCTGGGCTCGTTGCCGGAGGATCCTCCTGCCTGAGGCATTCTCAGCAGCCAGCCCAGCCCTGATGGGTGTCCTTTTGTGCTTGCAGGGCTACAGGCTGCAAACGTGTGCAGCGCAGCCAAAAAGCTCCAGTAGGCGGCTGCTGCAGTTTGCACTATGTACTCTGTGGCTTATTCGGGGTATTTTTTAACCCACTTGGCACGTAAGTCGAGGTTTTCCCTCGGTGCTGCATCTGTGGCTTTGGGCTTGCTGTGTGCTTTCTGTTCTTCCTCTGGAGCTGAGCTGACTTTGGAACCAAATTGCCATGAAGATATCATTGCTTTGCGAGAGCTCCTGCTAGCAGCTGCAGCTGAAAAAGGGGGTGTCTGCAGCCAGTGGGGCGTGCACAGCATCTGCAATGGGCCCTGGGGGGTTCTGTTCCCTCAAGCAGGGAGTCTGTGCCAGCAGAGCCTGGAACTCCCTCCCTTTGCTGCTCCAGCCAAGAGCTGACCCAGCCCAGTATTTTGTGCTGTTCTCTTGCTTGCTGTGGGAAGGGACTGTGGCTCCTGGAGGGATGCTGTGAAAGCAAAATGCTCTCTCAGGGTTGCCTTGCTCCGTGGCATTTCCCACCACAGGCAGTTTTTCTCCTAACAGCATGTGGTTCATGTTCCCTCTCCCATTGCAGGGCACCTCATGTCTGGATTCCGAGCAGCTCCTCCTTCGGTGAGTGGGAAAGGAACCTTTGGTGTTTGGAATTGTGCAGCAGGTTGTGAGCTCGGCATGTGGCAGCCCAGTGCCAGCCTGGGAGGCTGAAGGAAAGTTCCTGTCAGTGCCTGAAGCAGCAGCAGCAGCAAAGGGATCCCCGGCAGTTTTCTCCTTTTCTGCTGAAGAGCTTTTGAAGGGCTGCAGGTCTGGTTTTGCAGGCAGAGGATTGCTTGCTGGCTTTAGCCATGGTGGAATATCAAATTCCCAACAATAAGTGGCTATCTTGACTTTAGCCCATTGTTAGTTGGAACAGCTCTGAACCCAATTTCTGCTTAGTGCAGCTGGATGTGCAGCTGAGGATAAATAAGGTGATAACTGAGATAGAACTTCCCGTCCCTCATGCTGCAGTCTGTCCTCACAAGGGCACAAAAGCAGCACCAGCACCTCCTGGGGCTCCCTCTGCTTCCAAAGAGGAGGAAGACAGCAGTGAGCTTCCCGCTGCTCTGGGGGACGATGGTGAACTTCCCTCAGTGCCGGGAGATGACAGTGAACTTCCCGCTGCTCTGGGAGACGAGGGCGAACATCCCGCGGTGTGGGAATGCAACGGCGAGGCTCCCGCGGGGTGGGACAAGGACAGGGGACATCTCCCGGCGTGGGACGAGGACGGTGGATGTGCCCTGGTGTGGGACCAGAATGGCCAAGCTCCCATGGAGAGGGATGAGGACAGCAGACATCTCCTGGTGTGGGATGCGGATGGAGGACATTTCTCGGTGTGGGATGAGGATGGAGGATATGCTGTGGCTTGCGAACAGGAGGATGAACATCTCGCAGCATGGGAAGTAGACAGTGAACCTCCCCTGCCTTGGAAAGATGATGGCGAACCTGCAGCATTTTGGGAAGAGGATGGAGAAGCTGCAGCATTTTAGGAAGAGGATGGTGAAGCTACAGAATTTTGGGAAGAGGATGGAGAAGCTCAGTCTTCTTGGGAATAGGACAATGAAAATCCCTCCGCTGTGGGATCCTGGGCTGAACATTCTGACAGCAGCACAGCCCTGCAGCCAGAGGGGAGAGGGGAGTGGTGCCTGATGCAGCTGAGTACGTCTGCTCTGTTCCTGGGTGCCCGAGCAGGTGCTGTGTGTGTGTCTGGGCATCAGCTGCACCCAGGGTTGCTCTGCAGCTGAATGTCACAGAGCCATTTATTGTCCTTCCCCAGCTGACACCAAGGGGCTCACGGCCCCAGGGAGCGGGGCTGGTTCTTGCTCTGCTGCAAGGTGGGCTCTCACTCTGGGAGGGAGCATCTTCCACGTTTTTTCTTTCAGGGAACACCGTGAGTGAGGCGGAGCCTGCCGAGAAATACCTGGAAGTGGAGCAGATTGGCCAAGGGTAAGTGCACGGCAGCTGCTTCTGCACAAGCAGGGCTGGGTGTTGCGCTGGTGCAGGATCAAGTGAGAGTCAGGAGAGCTCCAAACGCCTTCAGGCACTGGGCTACCATCCTGCTGTCTCTCAGTCCTGATCAGAATTGATAACTGTGGTCAGAAGGCGCCGTCAAAGGCCCCTGAGGCTGGCAGTGTCCTGCCTGCAGCAAGGAGCAGGACCTGGAAGATCTTCTGTCCCTGGAACTGGATTGACTAAAAGAGCAACTCACCATCTGGTGACTGTCAGAAAACAGTTCTCAAGAAGATTTCTTTCAAATATTTTCCTTCAAAATATATCCACCAGTCAGGATTATCAACCTAATGGTTTAGAAACAGAAACCAGAGATGAACTAATAAGTGCTCTACTCTAGCACAGGTAGGAGACCCCATACATTCAGTAACAGACACAGACCTGATGCACTCTGAGGGAAAATGCATCACCTGCCTGATGGCACAGCCCTTGTGGAACCTGCAGGTCTTAGGCAGGAAATGGAAAAGGATGAAATGCATTCTTTTCCAGTTCTTTAGACACCATTTTCTCACCTCAGGTTTTGAACTAAAGCAATTCAGGGTAGACATTTGGGATTTGCTCCAGCCCAGTTCCTTCGTGTTGGGTCTCAGTTTTCTCTTGCACACCTCACATAGCAGAGGGCTGGTGGCTGCTGTGCTGTTGTTGGAAGGGTCGATGCACCCAGGTGTTTGTGAATGCTGCAGGCAGCAGAGATCTGTCTGGGCTGGCTTTCACTGCCAGGGCCTAAAGCGCTGCTTCTTTCTTCTCTGTTCTTTTGTCTCCAGGGCTTTCGGAGCCGTTTCTAAAGGACTCGACAGGGCCACTGGAGGAGAGGTCAGTGCCAACACGCCCAGCACGGCCGGCAGCTCTGCAGGGCTTTCCCCTCTGCTGGGAGCTGTGGCTGCAGCTCTGGGGGCCAGCAGAGCTTTCCTGCCCAGGCTGCTCCTCTGCAGGCAGAGCAGTGTCAGCCTGCAGAGCACAGCTGGGACAGACTTGGTCCTTCTCAAGTGCCCAAGGAATGCAAGGAGGGCAGCGGTGTCTGTCAGAGCAGGACACCCTGGGTTGGTCTTCATATCTAAAAGTGTGAATGCATCAGCTGCTGGAGACTGAGGCCCCATTAATCTTCATCCCAGCCTCAGACAGGAACATTATTTAGCTGTTTTTCCATCCTGCCTTTCATCTTCAAAGGGAACCTCAAGCCCTAATTAGGGAGAGATCCTGCTTGGGCTCAGTTTGGGGTTTTAGTCCAACTTCAGCTGTTCACAGAGGGAGAGGGAGAGAAATGAGAAGATGGATGTCCAGAGCAAAGCTCTCTCCTAAATCCTGCAGTTGTGTTTGGGTCTGGTGTCAGTGACAGCCTGTGACAGGGATCACCTGAGCAATGGGTGTGTGTTTGCTTTGTTGTGCAATCCCAAACAGAGCAGTTGGATCTGAAATAATGAAATCATCCAATCACCAGTTGGATCTGAAATCCCATAGAATTGCTAAAGGATTCCTGGCTGTTTTGCTCTGTTTTCACAGAACCAGAATTACCTCCTGCTTGCAAAATATGTTTGAATAATAATAAGAGTGTTGAGGCCATTAGAGAAGACTGTAGGTGCAGAGAATGTAGTTAGAGCTTTGAGGCTTACAGCTGAGGGACCATTTCTGCAGAGCTTGCAAGGCCAAATGTCTCTGGCCATGTGTCCTGTAAGCAGCCCCCAGCTGGCAGAGCAATGGGCTGTGGGAATGGCCCTTGCTGAGCTCTGGTGTCCCATCCCAAGGCAGTTGGGTCCAGCCCGGCTCCGTCGCTCCAAAAAGTCTCGCTCTGTGTTTCCTATGGCCTCCTGCCACAGACTCCTGCAGTTAAAGGCTGCAATGTCCCTTCAGGTGGCCATCAAGAAAATGAGTCTCAGAGGGCAGAACAGGGAACGAGCTGTGAATGAGATCCTGCTCCTGAGGGACAAGAAGAACCCCAACATTGTCAACTCTTTGGACAGGTGAGTGCTTCAGCTCTTATCCCGTGCCCGGGCCCTGCGTTAACCTTTCCTGGCATCTGGAGTCTGTAGCCTGTTTGGAAATTGCCTGACCCAGCCACATCTTGCCAAAAGAACTGCCTGGCAGTTTACTCCCTCCATGTGCTTTCGTTGCTTTGCTTTGGTTTTTCCTTCAAGTTCCTCCCCGTTTGCTGTGTCTCCCAACAAGTGCTGATAAACCACAGCAGAAATTATTTCCCTTGGCTTCTTCTTCCCAGCCCTTTTCCATTGCTACAGATGCCAGGAAGACCAGGTTCTTGTTTCCAGAAATGCCTCATTTGCCCATTTTTCACTGGCCTTGCCTGTTTCTGAAGGGACTTTCTGAAAGGTTTTCTGACTGCTTTTGTCCCAAGTGCTGCACAGCCTCCTCCCCTGGATAACCCTGGCAGTTGTGTTGCCTTGTTCTGCAGGGAATGGTGGAAATGATGAGTTCAGAAGCTGAACCAGCTGGGGCCAAGGGTTGTGGTTCCACACTGATCTGGGCTGTTGCTAAACTGCATTTTTCACCTGCTTGCCATCTAAGGCCTCTCCTTTCTCACAGGTGTCTCCTTCTCTTATAGACTGTGCAGATTCCAAGGGCTGTGCAGCCTGGCAGGAATATCTCTCCATCTGATTCTGTCCTCACTGACAAGTGACCTGGAAACAAAACTCCACTCCAGGCTTTTCCATGGGGGAATTGAGCTCTGCACTTTCATCTCCATGCCATTGCTTTCCTCTTCCAGCTTCCTTGTTGATGGAGATCTCTGGCTGGTGATGGAATACATGGATGGAGGAACTTTGCAGGACGTTGTCAGACAGACACGCATGGCTGAAGGAGAGATGGCAGCTGTCAGTCGGGAGGTGAGGGGTCCTGCTTGTCACTCCATGGCTGGGACACGATGGTCCTTCCAAACAGGGCATGAGAACAGGAGAGGCTCCATGCTCAGGGCTTTGTTTGTGTGTTGTTTTTGTGAGCTGGAGAAAAAAGAGCCTCTGCAGTGAACGGCCTGCCAGCATCACTGCACTTCTGCTCTGTTCTTGTTCTCTCTCCTGCTGTTGTGGTACTCTCTGCCTGGTCTGGATTTGATTTGCTGTTCTCAGCTTTGCCTTGAACCGTTTGCCTGGAGCTTGTGTGCACTGCACTCCTGGCCTACAACAGCAAAGCTGCTGCTGGCACAATTCTAAACTGTCCTTTCTTGTGTGATATATTCCGGCCATTGGTTTTTGCCCTCGTGTTTCTTGTTGTTATGTTTGCCCAATTATCCCATCATAAAAAAAACCTGAACAATATTTGAGATAGCAGCAATTTTAATTGAATAGTTTAGAAAATATTATCGAAAATATAATTTGATTAAAAATAAGGGATAATTCAGTTCAAATAATAGCACATAAGCAAAAGATAACTGTGGGGTACGGAGTGCAGGGCTCTTGGACGCTTGCCACCTCATGTACGAGCTTGCCAAGTGGATTCCCCCCTTACATGTCATGTGTCAATGCCATCTCTCCTCCCATTTTCAATTCATCACATTTTTACCAGCGCCCTCATCACCACCTTTACCGCGCATGCTCCACCACTCGGTTTGGTGGTCGCACAAGTCTTTGGGGGTCATTTTGGATGAAGACCTCTCCTCTTCCTCTTTGTCCTTTTATTTACCTTTGGGTTACACATGCGCACCAAGCCAGGATAATGTAAGCCAAAACTAACATATTACTACATTTTAGCATCAAAGCAATAAATCTCTTATAGCGGGCATTTTCCTGGGACCCAACCAGATTTTCCCTTCTCTCAGTTAACTTTTAGTAACAGTTCTCTCTTGCTTTTTCCTCCTATCCTTGAACATCTGCCAGGAGGGGGGATGGAGCCCCTCCTCTCTCTTTCTTCTTTGGCATTACAACTTTTATCTGTTTTCTTATTTCCAAATATTAATTACTGTATCAATATTGATGACTGTTTCAATTTTATCAGCACAAACCATACCTATTTACCACATTGTTCTCTCTCAGTGTGTGCAGGGCCTGGATTTCCTCCATTCCAAGCGGGTGATCCACAGGGATCTGAAGAGCTCCAACATCCTCCTGGGCACGGACGGCTCTGTCAGGCTGGGTGGGTGTTCCTGGCCAGGCACGGCGCTCCCGGGCTGCGGGTGTGGGGCTGCTTCCCAGGGAGGGCCAGAGCCCCACAAGGGCTGCTGGGGGCACTGCCCGGCCCCTGCTGCCAGCTGAGAGTGGCTGCCCCTGCAGAGAGCTCAGCAGAGGAGCAGGGTGCCAGCAGTGCCTTTGCTCTGCCTATGGCCCTGCCAGAGGGGCAGCAGTGGGAATCTAAAGCTCCAAGGGAATCAGTAAAAGCCACTGCATGAAAGCTGACGGTTTCTTGAAGGGTCCAGTTCCATCTTTCCTTGGCTACAGCCCTGAGGGCTTTTCCAGCTGACTTCACTACTGCACTCTCAGACTGAGAGTGGGGAATCTTGGTGCTTGGTTTCCTCATTCCAGCTGCCTTTGACGGGGTTTGTTTCTGTCCTCAGTGATTTTGGCCTCTGCGCTCAGCTCAGCCCTAAGCAGGACCAGCGCAGCTCCATGGTGGGCACTGCTCACTGGATGGCCCCAGATGTTGTGACCAGATCTCCTTATGGCCCCAAGGTGGACATCTGGGCCTTTGGCACTGTGACCATCGAGATGGTGGAAGGAGAACCTCCTTACTTCAGGGAAACGGCGGCCATGGTAAGAGGCAAATTCTGCAGTGTCTGCAGAGGCCTGTGAGCACAGGGGGACCCTGCACTGGGACCAGCAGCTGGAGGTTTCTGCACATGGGAAGGGAATTCCCAAAGGACTCTTGCCTCAACACAGACGAAGATTCTGAGTGTCAGTGGCACTGCAGAGATGCTCTTGATGAAAGAATCCTCTGAAATAACACAGGCAGACCACACTGACTAAGGAAAATGGCCTGTAAAGCTGGTGTCCACGTTTGGAGAAGCAAAATGTGCTATTTCTGATGGAGGCTCCTACTGACAGAGTCAGCCAATGAAACTGGCTCTCAAGGCGAGATTATTTGGATGTTGCAGTGGCTGTGGCAGCCCCAGGGTTTGGGTTTTTTGCTGGCATAGCAAAATGAGCTGTGAGCAGCATCTGTGGCAGGGAGGAAAGTGCCCCTGGAGCTGGGGCTGAGGCCCCGGGGTGGATGTGAGCCCGTGTGGGTGTGAAGGGAGCTGGCAGAGCGCTGAGTTTGCTTTCCCTGCAGGCTCGCGCTCTGATCCGGCAGAACGGGACCCCGCAGCTGCAGGAGCCCCGGCGCCTGTCGGCTCTGCTGCGGGACTGCCTCGAGTGCAGCCTGGAGACGGACGAGGAGCGGCGCTGGGCTGCCCAGGAGCTGCTGCAGCTGAGGGCCAGGGGCTGCAGGGGAAGCAGCAGCGCCAGGGAGGGGTTTTCTTGTGGGGCCCCCTCCGACAGTCTCCAGTCTGGCTGCGTTCCACACGCAGAGCAAGCAGAATCCTCGCCTGCTGTGGCTTGGCAGCTCCTTTGGAGCTCATCTGGGCCTGGTGCCCCACAGCGAGCAGGGACATCTTCAAGCAGCTCAGGGGGCCCAGAGCCCTGCCTGACCTGAGCTTGGATGTTTCCAGGGAGGAGGCACCTCCCACATCTCTGGGTGCCTTCTGTCAGTGTTTCCCTACTCTGCTGGTTAAAAAATTCTTTCTTAGATCTAATCTGAGCCTGCTTCCCTCTCCTGAGTTTCAAACCATTTCCCTTTGTCCTGTTGCAACAGAGCCTGTGAGGAACTTGACTCTGGAAAGTAACAGTTCATTTCTTTCCTTTGTATCCTTTGGACAGTGTGGGATCTCAGTCTCTCAGAACTGGGGGGCTCGGGAGTCCTGGAATGTTGCCAGAAATGTCTGGTGGCTGGACTTTGATCCCACATGGGAGATGACATCAGTATGAGGACGGGAGGATTTCACTGGGGTGAATGGTGAAGGGACAAGTTAATTGGAGTGTGAGATACAGGGTTTAAGATCCCTGTACAGGGGGGTCTAGAGAGGCAAGATGGGGGAATTGGGGCGTGCCCTTCTCCTTCTTCTTCTTCCTCTAAGCCTCCATCTTCTGTGGTGGAGTTGGCACTCCGGGATTGGACCTTACTAGGGGAACACTGGTTAATAAGGGTAGAGGGTATTGGAGAAAAATGATAAATATTGTATACGTAACTCCGGGTATAAAGATAGACGACCGCCCCAGGGGCTTTCGGTGTGTGCCCATGGCTGACTGCTGAGCAGAACTCTGTCAGGCCAAGAGAAAATCTTTTAGATAAGCAATTAATAAACACCGAGACCGAGAACAAATCTGAAGCTTACTCTCGTCCTTTCGAACCCGGGGGCCCAAGGCCATCTTTGGGCTTTTCCCAGACCATCTAAACAGCACCAAAATCCGACAGGACAGCACCCATTTTTATCATCAGCCAAGCCTCTCTCCAGCCTGACCCCTCTGATCACTGCAGCGAAGCAACTGAGGGAGCAGCGGAGGAGATGAAGCACTTGAGGACAGCTTTCAGTTCTAGTAGTTAGGACAACTAGTTAGTTATGGTAGTTAGCACTACTAGTTGGTTAGGGTAGTTGGGATTGCCTGTTTGTTATGGTTCTTATGACAGCCTGTTTGTTATGGCAGTTGTTTGAATAAAAACTCTCTTAACCATCAACTGCCTTGCCGTGTCCCTTCCTTCTCCCGCTGTGCCTCAGCTGCCCGGAGCAATGTGAGGGGAGAGCGGGCCCAGCCTGGCCCAGAGCTGAGCCCCAGCAGAGCCCTGGCAGAGCCCAGAGCAGCCTCGGCACCTGCAGAGTCAGCCTGGAAGGAGGCGCTTGGAGCCTTCTGGGCTGCACCCGGCTCTTGGTTACAAACTGGGTGTGCTGGAAAATGCCACTGGCTCTGCATGAGGGCAGAAGGGGCCCGGGGAAGGCCCAAGTGCTCCATGGAAGGGAAAAACCTGCCCTGGGTTTGTTATAAATAACTAGGTAGTGTTGGCTTTTGCTATTAGGTATT
Organism: Melozone crissalis; assembly: GCF_028551555.1. Taxonomy (NCBI): domain Eukaryota; kingdom Metazoa; phylum Chordata; class Aves; order Passeriformes; family Passerellidae; genus Melozone; species Melozone crissalis. The sequence goes on from NW_026535844.1 coordinate 5,374,643, forward strand.
GACTTCTGTAAAACATCCTTAATCACAAGCATTTTGATATAGTACAGTTTGTAATCAGTTTTAACTGCTTTTGCTGTAGTATAATTTGTCAGCTTTTTGTGGCCAATGCCGTGGCCCTGTGTAGCTCGTATCCTCAGCACATCATTTATAGATGATATTTTAGTCTGTGGACAGTGTGAAAAACATACATTATAGTTTTGACTTTTGAAAAATATTAAAGTGAATGCCATGTGTTGTGCATTAGAATGTTAACGTTTGCAGAAGTAGCTGTAGTTGTGAAATAATAACTAATTCTTATATTTTTGTAAATAAATGACAATAATAACTCAATAATAACAATAGAATAACAATAATAACAACAATAATATAATACTAATGATGATAATAATAATAATAATAATAATCATAATATTAATAACAACACATATTTTTGTGAAATATCTAATGTTCATTTAAAGTACTTCTGGAAATAGCTAAAACCGTCTGCGTGGTCAGATAACATTTAAGGAAGGGATGTGATGAGGACCCCTGCCACTGACCCTTCCACTGTCAATAATTGTCACCTGCTGAAACCACAGAACAGGGGCCCTTCTGAGGGAGTGACACACAACCCTCAAAACAGCAATCCACGATTCCTGCACGTGCTCTAAAACGGCAAGTTGGGGGTTAAACCAACGTAAAGAATTCCTGGAGCATGTAAATGAGTTCAAAGAAATGTTTGAATGTGTATAATCATTATGAATATGTATTTGAACAAGACACTGGAGAAACTAGACAAGAAGAGTTGCTGTGGTTAACCGGTGTGCCTCTGGCCATCGCCAAGCACCCAGCGTTGTTACTGATTTGTCCCTTATTTTTCCTTATTAAACTTTCAAAAATTCTAAAGAGTGAGGCTCCTTTCTCACAAAACCCAAGGTGCTCACCCATTGTTCTTCCCCCAAAGCCAGGATTTGTCAATCCTAAACTTTGTCTGGACAGAGGAGAAGGAGGCTGCAAGGAAAAGGAAGATGCACTGGTGTGGAGGCCCATGGGAGTCTCAATCTCCCACCCATGGAGGACTGGTCCCCAATAACAAGAATACATTTCAAGGTTATGATGAGAAGCTTGCTTCTCCCATTGATCTCTGCAGGCACATGCTGATTTATGGAAAGTTATGTTGCCCCATTGGCCCATTAGCCTAATTACCCTAGTTAAACCCCTGTTACCCATCTCCGGTTAGTCCCTAGAATGTTCTCCCTCTCTGTCCCTCCATTGGCTCTAATTTACTGCATTCCTCTGCCCCTGTTTCCCTATTAGCTGACCTGACCCTTAACCCCTCCTTTGCACCATTTTCCCCCATATCCATTGGACCCTGACCCTCAGCTCCACCCTCACTACCCCATATAAAAACCCCCTGTGCCCTCAGCTTGCACCCTGTCTTTGTCCCTGGGCCCTGTTCAGCTCCATCCTCTGTTCCTGTACCAATAAACCCAGTTTGCTGCAGATCATACCCAGACCCATCCTGCCGACTTTGTCAGCTTTATAAAGCAGCCGTGAGCTTTGGGCTCCAGAGTGCCGGACGCTCCAAGGGCCTTGGCAGCGCCAGGACGCTCCAGGCTGGGACAGCCAGGCAGGGCAGGAGGAATCACTGCCCCTTTCCCCTCTCTGCTGCTCCATCTCCCAGCCCAGCATCGCTGCAGGACAGCCTCACTGCCAACGCCATCCTGCCAGTGATGGACTGGGGGGATCTCCTTTCCCTTCCCTCTGCCATGGAGGCAAATCCCATCTTCTCCTTGTCTGCGCTTCTTCCTCTTCTCATTCTGTCCTTCATCCATCCACGTTCCTTTCCCATCTCCACCGGGGAGGACAAGGCCCAGATATCCCACATGAGGAGGGGCTGCAAACCCAGCCTGGGGAGCTGAGAGGAGGTGGTAAAAGCCTCCCTGTGCTGGGAAGGGTGTGGGGAATGTGAGAAGAGCTTCAGGCAGAGCTCAGCCTATTCCTGGTGCCTCCAAATCTAGCGGTGCCAGATACAGAGATCCACGGGGCAGCAGAGATCCCCCTGCAGATCCATTTGGATGCAGAGATCCCCCCGCAGATCCACGGGGATACAGAGATCCCCCTGCAGATCGACGGGGATGCAGAGATCCCCCTGCAGATCCATGGGGATGCAGAGATCCCCCTGCAGCCCCCGGAGCAGCCACGGTGCCGCACCGCGATGCCTGAGAGGAGGCTGTGACCCCGTGGCCAGAGGGCCCCGCTGGAGCAGCCTGTCCTGGCAGGACTGACCCCGGGGCACAGTGACCCACGCTGCAGCACTTGGAGGGGGCTGTGCCCCGTGGGATGGACTCAGCTTGGAGAAGTTCCTGGAGAAGTCTCCGGTGGGAGAGAGCGCAGGGTGCAGCAGGGGAACGACTCCTGTCCCTGAGCAGAGGGAGAAGCCCCGGGGCATGAACTGAGCCCGGCCCCATTCCCTGTCTGCGGCACTGCCGGGGTAGGAGGTGCAGCTGGAAGGAGGGAGGCGTGGGGGAAAGCTGCATTTAAGGCTCTTCACTTACTTCTCATTATCCTGCTCTGAGTTTTTGGAGTTCTCTGTCAGAAATCTCTCCCCTCCCCCACTCATCCACAGGGCTTTGGGGCGGTTTTCCCTTTTTGGGGGAAATCAAAGCGATGCCCTGATGCTCCTAATTAGAGGGCGGAGAAGTGAGGCTCCAGGGCTTCCCGCTGAGCCGGAGCCACCGGAACCGCAGTGCCGGGAAAGCCGTGGCGGGAGGTGCGGAGAAGTTTGTTTGTGTTTTCAGCTCAAAACCCCTCGGGCCCGGGCCCGTTCCAGGGCTGTTCCTCAGCTCCGGCTCTGCCCTCACGCAGCCCGGGGGGCCCTGAGAGCGTGGGGCGGGGCTGTGCCGTGTGCAGAGCCCGCCCCTGGCTGGGATTGGGCGATGGTGCCGTCAGTCGTGGTTGTGGCGCGCTGATTGGTGGGAGCGGGGCGGAGCAGGGCCCCGGTGGCGGGCTGAGGGCGGCCGTGGCTGGGCAGCGGCGCCATTGTCGGAGCGTGTGTGCGGTCCCGTGAGGGGCGGCAGCGGCCGGAGCGCGGTGAGGCGGCGGCGGAGCTCGGAGGCGGCCGCAGCGCAGGTGGGAGCCGCGCTGGGTTGTGCGGGGGCTCGGGGCTGGCTGCGGGCCTCGGGGGCGGCAGGGGGCTCGGGCGGGTTCGTTGTGCCGTGTCCGGCCCGTGTTGCCGCTGGCGTGAGGGCGCTGCGGGAGCGGCTGCCCGCGATCTCCTTGCGGCCGCTGCCTCGGCAGGAGCCGCTGGCGGAGCAGCGCTGGCTCGGCCCGGTTGCTGTGGCTGGGACAGAGGGGGCTGCCCCGTGCCCGGGGCTGTGCGGGGAAATTCCCGTGGCCGGAGGTTTCTGTGCCCGGAGGAGACAGAGGAGTCCTGTAAAAGTGACTTTATTGCTGAGCAGAGGGAGAGGCCGTGGGGCATTTGCCGTGCGCTCTCTGCCATTGTTGTAGTTCGCAGCCTCCTTTTTATCCTCATTTTCCCGGCCCATCTCCCTCTCCCTTTGTGCACTGGCTGAAGTGCCTTGAAGGTTCAGACCTCCCGATCCGCCAACTGCATGTCCTCGTTAATGTGCATCCCCACTTTTGTAGAACAGCCGATATTCACGGCTCTGTTAAATCCTTGTTCTTCTGGAAGTTCAGGAATTTAGCGGGACTTTCTGTGAACAGCAATCCATGTTAATTAGTAACATTTATTGAAGCTGGTGGTTTCGCCCTTTGCTTCCTTATCTGCAAGTTCCTTGACCTCTCGCTCAGCTGCTGAATGAGCTGCACTCTCAAGGTGTGGAGCACGGTAAAAAGATGAGAGTTGCTGCAGCACATCAGAGGAGAAACAGCATTCGTTTAACCCGTGATCTGCCACGGAGCCGCAAAACCGTGTCCCATTCCCATCCTTTCCGCGTTTGAATCCGTACATGAGCTACTTTCTTCATTCCTTTGTTATCTGTTTCACCACTTTTCCTTTTTCATCTTTTTGCCAACAGCAGTTTGTGTCAATTAATTTTCCAGAAACTCCTCTTTTTTCTACTAACAGATGATCTGATCCCATCCCATGGTTAAGTGTTGTGTTCCTCATTTCAGTGGATTGGTCGGCAGGAAGGTCAGGAGCTGGAGCTGTCTGGTTGGTTATAATTCTGAGCAGAGCTTGTAATCTAATGATGCCATTGAAATGAGAAATGGGTTCTGTGGCTCCTGATATGAATTGGTTTGGGTTCCCAGGGGCTGGTCCAAGGTGTTGTAGGATTTGTTCTGCTGGCCGTTCATCTTTTCCCTATTTTTGGGCGCTCTCTCCAGCCAGGGCTGCATCAATTGACTGCTTTTCTCTAATTAAATCATCAAATCCTTGGATTCCCAGCCTATTTCCCTGAATTTTTGGTAGCAAAAAACCCCCAGTGCTCTAATATAGCCTACATAACACAGACAGTGACAGCACATGTTGGAGTGGGCAGCGGGATGATTCACCTCCCATTTATTTATAGTGAAGTTTTCCCAACGTTCTCCATGTGCTGTTTCCCTTTGCAGCTTCACCCGTTTCTATTGCAGGGTCAGATATCCTCCCCCTGGGCTCTGCCTTGAGCTGTGCAAATTCCATCAGTGCCAGCAGGCAGAGCTTGGGGTGAGGGGCAGAGGGAATCAGCCCAATTCCTGCCCCGGGCAAGAGACCCAGGTGCATTGTCCACACTTTGCCCAGCAGTGTTCATTTGCATTTCTAAAGCTGCTCTGCAGGCTTCCTGGAATGGAGCTTCTCTTCCTACTGCTGGGCAATGTTGATGTTTTGTTGCTGGTCGTTATCTCTGTGGGTGTCTTTTGTGCTGTTCCCAGTCTGTTCAGGTGCTAAACTCATCTTCATTGAGCACTGTAACACCCCTTAAAAAACCCTTTAAAATTCCTTTCCCCAAGGCAAAGAAAACCAAGCCTGAGCAGAGAAATAAGGTTGAAAAGAACCGAAATCGGTACATTTTGCAGCAGTGCAATGGCAGGCAGCCCAGAGTGTGGGTGTCAGTGAGCCCCAGAGTGGAATTGTGCCCTGGTGTTCCCCAGCAGCTGTGGCGGTGCAGGCCCAGCCAGCGCTGAAGCTGCAGCAGTGGCAGCAAGGCTTGGCCCCAGGAGCTGGAGATGGCAGAGGAGGGTGGCCAGGATTGCAGAGGATTCCAGGCGAGGATCTGTGGGCAGGCGCAGGGGCTTGGCCCGCTGTGGAGCCCTGGCTGCTGCTGCGTTGCCTTCAGGGCAGGCTCAGGGGCGGCCTCCCATGCTCCTGCTGCAGGCGGGAAGTGCAAATCTGCGGGGCTTCAGAGCCCTTGAGGCCAGGCTGAGGGGTCCCCCCGTGTTGAGCTGTGCTGGCGGCTGTTTGTGGCCTCAGGGACACTTGGCATGGGCCCCTTGGCCACCAGTGGTGCTGCTTGGCACTCCTTAGGCAGGAGCCGATGTCCTGGCTGGGTGTTGGCAGCAGCAAAGTGCCAGGGCAGGTTCTGTGCCAGCTCAGCTTGCTGTGGGAGAATGTGCCTTGATATCTGCTCCAGTGGTTGCTGAAGCAGTGAGAATTGCTTTTGCCCCCCTGTTAGGTGCCATGGTGTCAGCAGAAGATGTTGAAGCCTTCCTGCTCAGGGCATTTCAGTGCCAGGCTCTCACAAGCAGCCACAGCTGCGCGGGTTGAGCTGAGCATGGGGCGGTGACCTGCACTGTGTCTGATTCCCCTTCCTTCCCTCCCCTGGAATAGGATGTTGCTGTTAGACACCACTTGTCCTGGTTGCTTCAGAGTGCTTTGGAGAGACTCCATATCTAAATTTCCCTATTTCCCTGGGCCTGCCCACACTTCTGGATTCACTTCAGAATAGGCCTCGCCAGACATTTGACACAAAGGTACAACAGTACTGGCCTCTGTATCACCTTTTATAATATTAATTTGCATTCCAAGTTTAGCGATCAAATCCCTTCCCAGTAAATCATGATAACAATTCGGACCAAGTCAAAATTCATGCATTTCAAATCCCTCTCCGAGATGTACCAATAGTGGTTGAATAAAACCACACATCTTTCCGACTTAACTCCTCACTAATAAAATATATTTTTGGCATTTTCCCCCCCATATGTCGAAGATTCATAGTGCATTGAGAGGCTCCTGTGTCCATCAGAAAATGCCTCCTCTCAATGCAGACCCACCCTGAATGTTCTCAAGGGCTGCAGTGTGGAGGGTCCCTGGTGTGATGGGAGCTGTGACAGCCCTGCCAATTCATGTCCATCAAGGGGTGGACTTGCTGGTCCTGAGGGTGCTGCTGTCTGTGCTTGCAGTGTCCTTGTGCCCTGCAGCTGGAGCCCTGGTTCCTTGCCAGGGGCTGTTTGGGTGGGCTCTCCCCTGCCGAGGAGGGCAATGCCTCTGCCAGGTGCTTGTGGCCGAGCCGTGCCCTGGGTGCTGGGGCCCCCTTGGGCCCTGGGGTTGATCCCTCAGGGGCTGTAGGAACTGTGCCCTGGCCTTTGCCTTCAGCTTGGCCTTTTGCTGCTCCCTTCTTGCATTCACCTGCTGTGCCTTTGTGCCCAAGTGCTGCAGGGCCTTCTTGTGCCCCTCCTGCAGCCCCCCTCAGTGCCTGTGGGTGCTTGGCTTGCTTTACAAGAGAGGTGTCTGCTCGGGAAGGCAGAAAAGGCCTCTCTTGGAATGGAGAATGCAAACCGCCACCCTCTTAATTTGCAGAGGGCTGCCTTTTAACTGAGCTCCTAGTGTTTCAATAAGGTGCTTCCTCTAGAGAGAGACAGAGTTTCCCTGAACAGCCGGAGCTGTGGTTACCAAGGGGACGTAACCCAGAGCAGGACGGGGTCAGGGGAGGATATCCCGCCGAGGCTCGGTGGGAGTGTGGGCAGGGTCTGCTGCCGGAATTGCCAGAGGGGGATGTTCCCGTGGAGCCCAAGCCAGACCGTGGGTAGCCCCCACATGGCTGATGGCGGCTGATCCGGCATCTCCCGGCAGAGCAGAGGCAGGTGGGAGAGCCCGGCAGCAGCGGCGGTGCCCAGCGCAGGTGGCACGGGCAGGGCAGGCGGGGATGGGATGGCTGGGACCCCCCCTGGGTGCGGTGGGCGCGGTGACCTCGGAGCAGGCGGCAGGACAGAGCAACCCCCATCTTCCCCAGCATGGCCGGCAGAGCGGCCGCGGGCCAGGCAGTGGGAGCAGGGCACACAAATTGAGCGACAGCGCCGGGGCAGGTGGAGCTGCCCTGGGCAGTGAGGCCGCACCTGGGATGGAAACCGGGGCAGGCGGAGCTGAGGCGGGCAGCGAGCCGGGACCCGGGACAGGCGCCTGGGCCGCGAACGGAGGGGACAAGACCTTCAGAGGATCCCACTCTCTGATTTTCCCTCTTGTTCCCTTCCCTTTCGTTTCCCCTTTTTCTTTTCTTGTTTTTTCTCGGAGGTTTCTGATACTTTAAAGATTTTTATTCTCCTAAAATCTCCTGTCTAACATATGGCATATTCTCTTCTAGATTAAATGGGTTTTTTAACAAATAAATCCAGAGCCTAGCAAATCTAAACTTCTGCTTGGATACTTTGAAATAGTCAATGAGCTAACTCATGACCTCCTAATGTTTTTTTTCTCATCACCTTTTTATTTATCCTTTGGCAAATTAAGCATCTTTTAGTTACTTGCTTGGCTACTCCAAAAATGCCAGTGCGCCCATAGTTCCATAAAACATGATCACACAAAGCTTGGGTGCCCCAGTGGGTTTTCTGATGCATGTCTTCTAATATTGTCTTAGAAGCACATTTTATTAAGTAATTGTCTTCCATCATGAAGTTTCCATTTCCCTGATTTATCTTGTTCACTTCCTGTCTTGTTTAATCCTTTTTTCTCGGCTTCCCTAAACTTTGGAATTTCCGATTTTTCCTCATTTGGAGTTAATATTAACATAACTCTTTCAGCTCCTTTTTCTGCTGCATCCTTAGCTTTGTGATCTGCCAAATTATTTCCTCCTCTTTCTGGGGTCTTTCCCTTTTGGAGTTCCATAATATGTACTATAGCTATCTCTTTTAGGTAATTGTAATGCCTCTAAAACCTCTAAAATAAGTTCCTCATGTACTAGTCCTTTTCTTCTTGAATTAAGTAATCTTTTTCCTTTCCAAATATTTTAAAGGTATGTACTACTCTAAAGGAATACCTTGAATCAGTATGTATAGTTCATTTATTTTGTGTTAAATATTCTATGCTCTTTTTAAAGTATATCATTCACAAGTTTGATCTTACTAGTTTAAGGTTAATTTCCTTTTTTCCATAGTTTGCATGTTTTTCCCATTGACTACTACATAGCCTGTATTTTCTCCTTTTGCAAGGAGTTGTATCTCTGTTAGCTGACATAACTCCCAAAGGACTATTTTTTTTCTTTTTTTTTCCCTGTATCCAACCTACTTGCTTTTCTGTCTCATTTTTCAAGATCTTATCTATTAATCTTATGCCTCTGTTTTTCACATTCACTAACAACCTAAATACCACTTTTCTTTCAACTACACACACAAAAATAAAAAACTTTTTTCTCACACTACTTTCAGTAGAATACACCTCCCTCCAAGGAAATATAGTGAAGTTTAAAATACAGAATCTACATTACCTATACTTTCATTCATCTACATTCACTCACTTTTATTTCTCACTCACTTCCACACATTCTTTCCCACCCTCAGGACACAGAGTGGATCCCTGTTGGCAGAGAATCGCGGGTCCCTGTGGCCCCCCTCGCCTTGGGGTGGCCTCTGGGTCTCAGTATCTCCGGGCCTCCTGGGAGGGCCCTGACTCTGCTGCCTCCGGTGCCGTTCACCTGTGAGGCTGATTTGTGTGTCACTCACACTCTTTAGCCACGGCCCCCTCACACGCCCTGGGGACAATGGCCCCTTTGCAGGTCACCTGTACCTTATGCCACAGCCCCCACACGCCCAGGAGAACAATGGCTTATTGTGGGTCACACACTCCTCTTTCCACAGCCCCCCTTCCCACCCGCCCGGGAAGCTGAGGCTGATTTTGTGTGTGACTCACTCTCACACACAACAAGACAACAATAAGGTACCTTTTGTTATAAATGATCAAATCGAGAGCCAAACTTATAGGAAAATTTAGCAAAGATTTATTAATTTTCCTGCAAGACAGAAGTTCGGTCATCTACACTACCACAGCCAAGGGTCAGCGTCGAGCCCGGGTTCGGTGCTGGGTGAACACGGATCTGAGCTCCGAATGTCAGAGTCTCCCCCTGTTCACAAATGCTGCCTGACGCAGCGAGTTCTTTTACAGTTTATTCTGCTCGAGGCAGAGATGACCGAATGTTCTTTGTGTCTCTTCCCATGCATAACCGTGTCTTTACCTGTGCAGAGGTGGACAAAGACTCAGTCCCGGTGTCTGATGTTGTCAGTAGACTCTGGGGAAGTCAGCATTCACATGCATCAGGGTGGGGCTGTGGATCATTTTGGTAGATGTAATCGTCGAGGCAATAATCACTCTTGGCTGGACCTGGTGACCCGGGGAAGCCAGCGATTATTGCCCTGGAAGCTTCTATTCTTTCGTTAAAAACCCCGATGTTTATCTCAACCAAGTCCAGGAACTAGATGTATATGAATAAGACACTGCTCCCGGCCAGGATGGTCAAGAGACTTAGTGTGGAGTTTACAATATTTTATACATTAATAGCTTTTATTTTCTCTACCATACACTTTCACATCACCTATTACAAGTTTAGGTGTTTCTGGCCAGTCCTGGTGCTCTTGGATATCCCTCAGCCCAGCTGTGTTGTCCAACCCCAGATGCTCTTGAGCATATCCTGTATCCGGCAGAATTTTGCAGAACCCTGAATGCTCTTGGAATGTTAATTCCTCAACCCAGCAGGTTTTAATTCTGGATGCTCTTGGGCACTCTTATCCCTCAAACCAGCAGAATTTTTAGGGTTCCCTTTTGTCCCGTTTCCTAGTGGATTTGGCTCGGAAACTCCTCTGCTCCCTTCCTCCGAGGGGTCCAGCCCCTCTCTGGGACCCAGTCCCAGTTACCCCGGGGGATTCTCTCACTCCTGTTAACATTCACTTCGTCTCTCTCCTGGCCGCTTACCGCGGATAGTCGGAAACGCAGCGTGGGAGACTCCAGCACTCACTTGGCAGGTCTGGGACAACCAGCCCTCGTCTCATTCACACACATTCATCCCCCTGTACCTGCCCCCCTGAGAAATACTTAGCAATCCCTTTTCCTTCCCGGGTTCTTCGTGCACATTACTACTCTTAGGGGGCCAATTACCGCGGTTGTAGGGAGCCTTTTCCCTTCTCTTTGTTTTATTGTCTCCTTTTGTCCACCATAACCTGCGTCTGTCGGTCACCCCAGGGGAGACAGAGCGAGGCTGCCAACGGGGCAGGGCGCGCCTTCCCCACTCTGACTCTCCTAAAGCACCGGCAGCGAGGTGTTAGTAACCATCCTCTGCTACCAAAATTGTGAAAAACGCCAATCACTTGCTTTTAAAATTTTAAAAGTTTAATAGTAGTAAAATGGTTATAAAAAATAGTAATACAATTAGAGTAATCACAGTTTGGAGAAATCGAATTAGGACAATATGAGACAATAAATACCAAGAGTTATGGATGTCCGGGTACCTCTTTCTGGGCAGCACAAGCCTGAAAATGGACACCTGTTAACACAGGATTAACCATTAAAAACAATAGCCTGTTGCATATTCATACACTTCATACATGATGCAGAAATTCCATTCAAACACAGGATTGTCTGGTCAGTGCCAGCTTCTGGCTCTGAATCCTAACAGCACCTTTGAGGCAGGAAGAAGTTCATTTCTTCTGATAAGAGGGCAATAAATTCTTTTTCTCTGAAAGATTTAGTTATTCTGTGGCTGCTATCTTGCTGCAAGTCCTTTCTTTAAAAAAAGCCTCCTACCAAGCATAGGTTCTATTTTAACATTTTTAATAACCTAAAACCATATTCAACTCACTAATTAAGAGAATTAATACAGCAGTACTTTCTAACACAAGACATATAATATTCATTTTAATATTTGGGATAACCCAATCACAAAATATGCATTTTTTACAAGTATAATCCCACTTACTTCCAGTCTCTCCCAGTTTGGTCCCAGCTGCCACCAGCATGGTTCCAGTTGCTTCCTCAATCACCTCAGTGAGTCCCAGTATGATGCCATTTGCTCCCAGTTGCTCCCAGTCAGGCCCAGTATGGGGGATGATGTGCAGGGAGTGCTCACTGTGACACTCAGTTCCTCCCAGTATTAGTCCAGTCAGTCCCAGTATGATTCAAGTATGAGCCCAGTGTGCTCCCACTGTCTGCCAGAATAAACCAGTTTTGCTCTACATGGTTCCAGTTCCTCTCTTTCACCCTCACTTTCCTTCCAGTCACTCCCAGTATCTCCCAGGGTAGCCCAGTTCCCTCCACCATCTTTCCTGTTCCTTCCAGTATGATCCCATTTGCTCCCAAGCACTCCCAGTCAGCCTCAGAGTTGTGGCACTCACTGCCAGTATGATCCCAGTCACCACCAGTATGATCCCAGTTCATCCCAGTACAAGCCCAGCAGTTTCCAGTCGCTGCCAGCATGCACCCAGTCACTCCCTGTTCTTCCCAGTTGCTCCCACCATGATCCCAGTTACTCACAGCTGCTCCCAGTCATCCTCAGCATCATCCCAGTCACTCCCACTATATCCCATTTGCCCCTAACATGGTCTCGGTTGCCTCCTGCAGGCTCCTGCTCACTCCCCGTATGATCCCACTGTCCATCAGTGCGATCACAGTCTGCACTGGCATGGCAATATGATCCCAGAATAATGTCAATACAAACCCAGTACAGTCCCATCACGATCCCAGTACGATCCCAATATGGTGTCAGTACAAAGCCCCTACAGTCCCAGTATGATCCCAGTATGATATCTGTACAAGCCCAGTACAGTCCCAGTCACTCCCAGTACAATCCCAGTATGATATCTGTACAAGCCCAGTACAGTCCAGTCACTCCCAGTACGATCCCAGTATGATATCTGTACAAGCCCAGTGCACTCCCAGTCACTCCCAGTACGATCCCAGTCAAGCCCAGTCCCTGGCAGTGCTGCCACTGCTGGGATCCCCCAGCCCTGTGTGCGTTCCCCCCTGGCGGATGTGCCGAGAGGAGCCCCAAGGGCTGGCAGTGGCCAGGCAGGGTCCCCAGCAAGGCCCAGTTTGGATGTGCAGCCCCCAGTTTGCCCAGTTTGTGTCTCCTTTGGCCCGGGCCGGGTTCCCCCCGCCCGCAGCGGCTGGGAGCAGCCGAGAGCCCCGCGCTGCCCATCCCGACCTGTCCTGGCTCCATCCCCGCTCCTGCCGCGGGCTGTGAGGGCTGCGGGGACAGGGCACCGAGGGTGTGGCTGCTGCTGGGGGGGGAGTAGGAGGGAGGGAAAGGCCGGGATGAAGGGTGTTATAAATTGGAGTGGACAATCTGCCGAGTGAGTATAATCAGATTAACAATTTTTATTGATTACAGCAAGCAAGGCAAAAAGCAAATCAGCGCTGGGTGACAGGGGAGTCTCCGCTCTGCCAACTGCTGCCCGCTTCTGGTATTTCGTGGGGTTTATATACAGTCCTGCTTCCGGGTTGGTGTGTCTGTCAGGGTAGCACTCTGTGCATTCTCCTCCTGTTGCTAGGCGGTCGTAGTCTGCCTCCCGGTGGTCCGAGGGTGAAGGCTGGTAGTCTTTCACTTCTTGCCCCACGATCAACCTTTCCTTAGTTGGTATGGTTGGTCTGGTTCCTGGAACTTTAAGCTTACTGAGCAGATAAGCTAATATTGTGCTATCAATCATAGCAGGCCCGCTACCCGTGTCAACGGCCTCGCCCCTTACTCCTCGTCTAACAATAGGCACATAGGTATGTATAGTTACACATTGCTTATTTAGCCTTTCAACATATTAGCTTCTAACATTTTGCAGTTTCAGCCTTATGACATTTATTTTGCAGTATATTAGCCCGTTATATTAATCTTGCAACATACTAGCTTGTTATATCTTTCTTTGCGGTTTTTCTATTATTGGCTTTTCCCCTTTTCATAGTCTTTAGCAACTTGATGAACAAACTAAGACATTAACTCATTACAAAGGGGGAGGAGGAGGTGGGGTTAGGGAGGAAGAGCAGGGGGAGGGATGGAAGAGGAGGGATGAAGGCAGAGAGCAGGGATGGAAGGAGGAGAAGGAGGTGGGGTTAGGGAGGAGGAGGAGATGGGATGGAAGGGGAGGGATGGAAGAGGAAAAGGAGGTGGGGATAAGACAGAGGGGGAGGAGGATGGGGGATGGAAGGGGAGGAGTGGGAGGAAGAGGAAGAGGAGGGACAAAGGCGGATCAAGGCTGAGCCAAGGGAACCACTCTGTCGATCCCTGCCTGAATTCGCAGCCCCCACCTGTGGGATCATCGCCCCCACATCGCACCCATAAGCAGGGAGGGGGAGCTGGGCCCGGATATCCCGGGGGGGGTCCCTGGGTTGGGGTTTTGGGGGATGTTTGGAGAATGAAGAAGTCCAAGGCTGAGCGGAAAAGGCCTCTTGAGGGGACATCAGGGGGTGTCAGTGGCGGCTGCCGGCAGAGGCAGCCTGGAGGAGCAGAGCCCTGTGTCCCCCAGGAGCCCAAAGTGGGGAGCCCAGAGAGGGGGGAGCGCCGCCATTGGCGGGAGCCTCAAGAGCCTGAGAGGGGCAGGGGGGACTCCTTGGAGCCGCTGCAGCCCAGAGCAGAGAATGAGGGGAGAAGGGAGCCCGGGAGCTCAAACAGCCCTGGATCCCGAAATGGGGAGAGCGAAGTGGGGGGAGCTTTTGGCATTGCTGGGACTGCCAGCAGCCTGGGCAGGGTGGGCATCCAGGAGAAGGGGGACCCCCAATCCAAGTGTGACTCCCAGCAGCTGGGACAGGGGGGAACGCCTGAACAGCAAAGGGGAAGGACCAGGGACGGGGAACTCCTGGGAGGCTTTTTCAGGGCTGAATCTGGGTGTTTGCGAGGTTTTCCTGGAGACGAGGTGGCTGGTGACTTGGGCAAAAGGGAAGGTGAAACAGGAAAGCCTTATAAATATGATTGTCTGGCAAAAGATTTTTAGAATATAGAAAGTGTAAGGAAGACTGAAATGAAAGCAAGCTCTGAGATACCTCAGTTAGTGAACAACTGGAAAACAATGGTGTGGCCCAACTGAAGGTAATCCCCTTTTGATGAAACAATTCCCTCTGCTTGCAGACAGATCCCAGGTTCAGAGCAGACCCTACTGGCTCCGCAGAAGGGGTCCAAAGAGGAGTTTTTAGGGTTTAAAATGTAACACAGTATGGTGATGTAATGATTCTTACAGGCTGTATGTAAATTCTGTAGGATTTGTATCTTGTACTAGATTGGTTAATGAGAAATAGAATATTCAACACGGAAGAAGATTGATTGTATTGTAACAGGAACCTTACTCTCTTACGCTCTTCTCCTCTTACTCTCTTACCCTCTCACCCTCTCTACCCCTCTCTTCTCTTGGGCCTGCTCCGAGCTGTGCCTGGCAGCTCCAAGCAGGGCCCTGCACCCAGGCCCTTTGCAATAAACCGCAAGTTCCACGACCTGGCTGCAGAGCTCTCTCGTCTCCGTCCGTCCCGACCGTCCTACCCCCCGACCCTCCTACAAACACGCTCATCCCTTGTTTTCCCCAAACCAGGATTTCCCATTGCCAACTCCAGGGAGGCTGCGAGGAAGAGGAAGATGCCCCGGGACACTGAGGCAGGTGAGGAGGAAGTCAGTGCCCCTTTCCCCTCTGTGCTGCTCCATCTCCCAGCCCAGCACGGCCCCGGCTGCAGCTCAGCCCTGGGGGGGTCTCCTTGCCCTTGCCTGTGGCACGGAGGCAAATCCCATCCTGTCCTTGTCCTTCCTCCCCCAGAGCAGGAGCTGAGCATGGAGGGCAGGGAGGACAAATGCCCGCGGCAGAACCTGGTGGAAGAGGCCGTTTTGAGCGGCTCCACGGCGCAGGAAGCCAACGGGGAGGAAAAGCCCCAGAGATGCCGCACGAGGAGGGGCTGCAAACGCAGGCGGCGGGGATCTGAGGGGGAAAGAGCCAGCCTGGGCCGGGAAGGCGGCCGGAGACGGAGTCAGAGCTCGGAGCTGGTGCTCCATGAGCAGCTCCATGATGGGGAGAAGCCCCACACGTGCGAGGAGTGTGGGAAGAGCTTCAGGTGGAACTGCAACCTGATTGTGCACCAGAGGATCCACACTGGGGAATGGCCCTATGAGTGTGGGGAGTGTGGGAAGAGCTTCAGGCGGAGCTCCCACCTGATCAGCCACCAGAGGATCCACACTGGAGAAAGGCCGTACAAGTGCTCCGAATGTGGGATGTGCTTCAGCCAGAGCTCCGGCCTGATCACGCACCAGAGGACCCACACTGGGGAGAGGCCCTACGAGTGTTCCAAGTGTGGGAAGAGGTTTAAGACCAGCTCCCATCTCCTCCAGCACTGTCGGATTCACAGAGAGGAGAGGCCCTTCCGCTGCCCCGACTGCGGGAAGGGATTCAAGCACAACTCCGCCCTTGTCAAGCACCGGCGCATCCACACTGGGGAGAGGCTCTATGAGTGTGATAAATGCAGGAAAGGGTTTCCAACCAGCTCCCATCTCCTCCTGCATTATCGGATTCACACAGAGGAGAGGCCCTTCCGCTGCCCCGACTGTGGGAAGGGATTCAAGCACAACTCCCACCTCGTCACTCACCGGCGCATCCACACTGGGGAGAGGCCCTACGAGTGTCGCCAGTGTGGGAAGAGCTTCTCCAGCAGGTCTAACTTGACCAAACACCAACGGAGGCACCACTAAGGGAAGCCCTGCGAGTGCCCCGAGTGCGGGCAGAGCTTCGTGCGCTGATCCAGCTCCATCCCCCACTGGAGGAGGCACTTTGGGCACAGCCCTGGTCACTCACAATTCCTGTGATCCCTGTTGGGAACACACCTGGCTGCTTCGCCTTTAATTTCACCTTGAGTTTTTTCTATTCTCCATCTCTTTGCACTGCAAATGCCAAGAGGAATGGATCTGTCACCTCCAAACCACTCAAATCCCAGTGAAAACAGCTCAATCTTACCCCAAAAAGAGCTCAAACCCACCTCAAAAAACTCAATCCCATGCCAAACTCACTCGATTCCGCAGCCATCAGGCTGAGATGAGGTTGGGAAGTGATTTGGAGTCGTGGAATCTCAATTAGAGTGGTGGGATGGAGATTGTGTGGGGCTGGGTGTGTGGGATGTATTTGACAGCAAATAAAACTCTGAGACTTACTGATTTCTCTCCTGTTCATGTTCAGTCTGTTGCAGTTCTGTTTGCAGAGTGCCGCCTTCTCAGCTCATTGTCTTTGTGTCCCCTT
The DNA here is from genome assembly GCF_028551555.1 of Melozone crissalis. Classification (NCBI taxonomy): domain Eukaryota; kingdom Metazoa; phylum Chordata; class Aves; order Passeriformes; family Passerellidae; genus Melozone; species Melozone crissalis. The sequence goes on from NW_026535844.1 coordinate 5,391,011, forward strand.
TTCTCTCCTGCCTCTCCTTGCCTGCTCTGTTTCTCTCTCAGTGTCTCCGGGGACCCACGGACCACCAGAGACCCTGCCCTGATTTAATTGACCCAGGCACCACCAGAGACCCTCCCCTGATTAAACTGACCACTCCCCTGATTTAATTTAGCCTTTCCCTGTTTTAATTCCCCTTCCCCTGATTTAATTGATCCCTGCCTTGATTTACCTGTCCCCTTGCCTGATTTAATTGACCCCTGCCCTGATTTAGCTGTCCCCTTGCCTGATTTAATTGACCCCTGCCCTGATTTAGATGTCCCCACAGACCCTCCCCTGATTATTTATTATTTTATTTCCCAATTGTTATTTTAATTCCCAGTCCCAGGAGCTGAAGTCCTGAAGGCTGGCAGGGAAATGTCTCTGTAGGATTTTGCTCCATTTCCCTTCAAGGGCAGGAACATCTTTTCCTGGATGGGAGCTGGAATTGCACACTTTTGGAATGTGTGCAGGGCAATACGGACTGGCATCAAACATGGACTAGGATCAGATAGGGGTTGGGATCAAATATGGACTAGGATCAAACAGGGACTTGGATCAAACAGGGACTGGGATCAAATATGGACTTGGATCAAATATGGACTGGGATCAAATAGGGACTGGGATCAATTATTGATTGGAATCCAACAGTGTGAGATAAACTGGACTGAGCTTAAATTTACTGGGATCAAATACGGGCTGGGATCAAATATGAATTGGGATAAAAAATGGACTGGGATCAAATATGGACTAAAATAAACTATGGACTGGGATAAACTGGACTGGGATCAAATCAGGACTGGGATCAACTTTGGACTGGGATCAAATATGGCCTGCATCAAATATGACAGATTTTATGGACTGGGATCAAATATGGACTAGGATAAGCTATCAACAGGGATCAAATATGGACTGGGATCAAATATGGATTGGGATCAAATGGACTGGGTTCCTACAGACTGGGATAAACTGGACTGAGATTATATAGATGTGGTGGTTTGAGAGGAAGTTAGTTTTCTGGGATATGAAGTGGTCAGGCCAGTAGGTGCTCACATTTGAATACTGGCAGCTGGTTTGGCCACTGGGGACATTGGATACGCCTCTGAGAACTCAGGGGTTAAAAAGCAGAGCACTCCCGGGGGAAGCTCTCTTGGGTTCCAGCGAGGGAAGCAGGTCGGACCTCCCCTGCCCAGCTCCTGGCTGGTTTGGGGCTGGGTGAGGTAGGCCTGGCCCGAGGATGGAAGGGTGGAAGAGCCCCGAGAGGCATCGGGCAGCCACACCTCCCCCCCAGGAGAGAGAGAGACAGAGAGCGCCTGTGCCACCGTGAAATTTGATATCCTGTGCTGGCAGCACAGCCCGGCTGGCGGAGAAGGGCGGGGGGGGGGGGGGGATTCAGCGAGAAGGGGTCCCGCAGCTGTGGGAGCTTTGGGTGGGCAGAGCCTGAGCTTTTAACCCTTTTTCGGACAAGGAAAACTTTGCAGAACATTAACCTTTCCTAGAAGAGAGATAAGAGATGAAATGGAGGAAGGAAATGTGCAAGTGTGAAGGTCTGGGCAAGTGAAAGATGTCGGGAGAGTAGAGAAGAATCTTAGGTGGGAAGAGATGATGGAGTGGCCTTAGCTGGACTTTTCTTGTGTAGCCATGGACAGAACCATGTTTCCTGTGACACAGAGACTGCATCCAGGGGGAGGCAATGGCTCAGAGCCAAGAGGGTTCAGTGTTGGTACCCCTCAGCCCCAGGGGGCGAAATTTGGGGGGCACAGGTGTCCCAAAGGTGAGACTGTGCCCTTTTTGGAACGGGACAAAGCATCCTTAAAAAGACAACCCTAGAAGCAGCTCTGGTCCATGTGCAGTGGTGAGAGCACTGGACATGGAAGGAAGAGGTCACAATGGCAGATGTTCTCCAGGCAGTGCCACGAGTGACGTGGAAACACACAAGGTTTCAGCGGTGTTTCCTGGGGAAGCCTATGGCACAAGAAGGACTCCTCCCCTCTTGATGAACTGAGAATTGATTACCTAAAGCATGGTGATGGACCGAGAGTTTGAGATTTGGGGGTAGATGTGTTGGAAATTTGGTGGGGGGGGAGGAAATGTTTTTGGAAAGTTTTCATTTTCCCTGTGTGTTTCTTGTTACTTAGAGTTGTAGTTTAGTTAATAAAGGTTTATTTTCTTTATTTCTAAGTGGGGGCCTGCTTTGCTTATTCCTGGTCACATCTCACAGCAGACAGGGAGCATATATTTTCATGGGGACACTGGCATTGTGTCAGTGTCAAACCATGACACCTACGCTGCCAGTTGGCCTTTTTCCACCTCTCCAGCCATCCCCACAGAGCATTGGCTACTATCCATGAATCAGTGTAGAGGTGGAGCTTTGGCCATTTCTCTCCCTTAGCAATGTCCAGGGCCAGCTGAACAGCTTTGAGTTCTGTAAGTTGACTTGATCCACCTTCTCCTTCAGCAGCCTCTGCCACCTGTCGTGTGGGGCTCCATACGGCTGCTTTCCACTTCTGGTCCATCCCTGTGATGCGACAGGAACCGTCAGTGAAAAGAGCGTAGCGCGTTTCCTCTGGGGGCAGTTGGTTATAGGGAGGAGCCTCTTCAGCCCGTGTCACTGGTTCTTGTTCCTCTTCATCAGTAAGACCAAAGTTCTCACTTTCCAGCCAGTTTGTAATTATCTCCAAAATCCCAGGGCAATTCAGGTTTCCAATACGGGCGCACTGTGGGATAAGAGCAATCCGTTCACTCCATGTAGCGTCAGTGGTGTGGTGGGGGGTGGGAACCTTTCCTTTGAACATCCACCCCAGCACCGGTAGTCGGGGTGCCAGGAGGAGTTGTGCTTCCGTGCCAATCACCTCTGAGGCAGCCTGGACTCCTTCATAGGCAGCCAAGATTTCCTTCTCTGTGGGAGTGTAGTTGGCTTCTCACCCTCTGTAGCTTCGACTCCAAAATCCCAGTGGTCGGCCTCGAGTCTCCCCAGGCACCTTCTGCCAAAGGCTCCAGGACAAGCCATGGTTCCTGGCTACAGAGTAAAGCACGTTCTTCACCTCTGCTCCTGTCCTGACTGGGCCAAGGGCAACTGCATGAGCAATCTCCTGCTTGATCTGGGCAAAGGCTTGTTGCTGCTCAGGGCCCCAGTGGAAAGTGTTCTTCTTACGGGTGACCAGGTAGAGAGGGCTCACGATCTGACTATATTTGGGAATATGCATCCTCCAAAAACCTATGGTGCCTAGGAAAGCTTGTGTCTCCTTCTTATTGGTGGGTGGAGACATTGCTGTGATCTTGTTAATGACATTGGTGGGAATCTGACACCGTCCGTCTTGCCACTTCACTCCCAGAAACTGGATCTCTTGAGCAGGTCCCTTGACTTTGCTCTTCTTGTTGGCGAAGCTGGCTTTCAGGAGAATCTGGATGATTTTCTCCCCTTTCTCGAACACCTCTGCTGCTGTCTTCCCCCACACAATGATGTCATCAATATACTGCAGATGTTCTGGAGCCTCACCCTTTTCCAGTGCAGCCTGGATCAGTCCCTGGCAGATGATGGGGCTGTGCTTCCACCCCTGGGGCAGTCGGTTCCAGGTGTACTGCACTCCCCTCCATGTGAAAGCAAACTGAGGCCTGCATTCTGCTGCCAGAGGAATGGAGAAAAATGCATTGGCAATGTCTATAGTGGCAAAGCACTTTGCTGCCTTGGACTCCAGCTCATACTGGAGCTCTAATATGTCCGGCACGGCAGCGCTCGGTGGTGGAGTCACTTCATTCAATGCACGGTAGTCCACAGTCAATCTCCATTCTCCTTCAGATTTACGCACAGGCCAAATGGGGCTGTTGAAGGGTGAGTGGGTCTTGCTGACCACCCCTTGGCTCTCCAGCTCACGGATCATTTTGTGGATGGGGATCACAGCATCTCGATTCGTTCGGTATTGTCGGCGGTGCACTGTTGAGGTGGCAATTGGCACTCGTTGCTCTTCCACCTTCAGGGGATCTACTGCAGATGGGCTCTCTGACAGTCCAGGCAAGCTGTTCAACTGCTTGACACCCTCTGTCTCTACAGCAGCTATTCCAAATGTCCATCTGAGTCCCTTTGGGTCTTTGAAACACCCACTTCGAAGGTAGTCTATGCCCAAAATACATGGGGCCTCTGGGCCAGTCACAATAGGGTGTTTCTTCCATTCATTTCCAGTCAGGCTCACCTCAGCTTCCACCAAAGTGAAATCCTGGGATCCCCCACTCACACCAGCAATAGAAACAGACTCTGTCCCCAGATGTCTCGATGGGATTAGTGTACATTGTGCACCAGTGTCAACCAAAGCTTTGTACTCTTGTGGTTCAGATGTGCCAGGCCAACGAGTCCACACAGTCCAAAAAACACGTTTTTCCCCAGCCTCTACCTGGCTAGAGGCAGGGCCCCTCTAAACCTGGTTATCCTTCTTTCCCTGGGCATATGTCTTGGAGGTTCCTTCAAGGGGATCAAAAGTATTGTCATTATCATCATATGTGACAGTTCGGTTACTGGCCACTGGAGCTGCTTCCCTTTTGGAACTTCCTCTCTGAGTCTTCAGTGCACGCACCCGTTGTGCCAGAGCAGCGGTAGGTTTTCTATGCCATCTCCCCATGTCTTCTCCACAATCACGCAGGTAGAACCACAGCTCAGCTCGTGGGATGTACCTTCTCTCACCATCTGGGGAACGTCTGCGTTGGGTACCAGAACCTCTGATCTGTACTGCCAAGATTTGGAGAAAGCCCTCTTTAATCTCCTCCCTCAGTTTCTTGTGACGCTCCTCTATCTTGTCTTCTAATTTTTGCAGACGTGTTTCCACCGCTGCGATTCTGGCATGTGTTGGGCCATTCACAGTGTCTGCATACGCTCGGAGCTTCTTTGCCATATCCAGCACAATCTCCTCACCATCATCCCGCTTCATTATTGCTAAAGCAGAAGCGTATTCTCGTGGCCCAAGTCGTTCAAGTTTTCTCCACATCACAGATGTGCATGGTACCAAGTCTGGATTTACAGTGTTTCCATCATCTGAGAAGACAATCTCAGCCACTGCCATTTCCCTCAAGCGTTGAATCCCTTGTTCTATGGTTTTCCACTGGGTTTGCTGCATATAGAGATCGTCTGCGCACAGGTATTTTGTGCTACACTTCTTAGGAGCCATTCCCAGAGGCTGTGAAAGTTAGCCCTGCTCATCATTCCTTGGTCTATGACAGGATCCTGTGACAGGGATCCCAAATGCCTGGCTTCAGTGCCATCCAGAATTGTAGCCTCGCCTGCAGCATCCCAGAGACGGACCAGCCAACTAATTATGGATTCATCAGGTTGTCGGGTGTAATCTTTCCTTAGGCCACGAAGGTCCTTCAGGGAAAAGGACTCAATATTTGCGTCTGATCTTGCACCTGCTGCTTTGACTCCTGATTTTATGTCAGGAGGCATTGAGGTTCCTTCTTCTGTATCACCATCATCATCATCATCCACTGGTCGATTAGTTTTTTCCGTGCATTTCCCACTTCTAGTACTGGTAGCAACGGCCATGGGTTTAGATGCTGGCTTAGGCTCACTGTCTGGTCTGGCTGCTGGCTTTGAGCCTGGGCTGTTGGCTACAGCTTGCGTGACTGGGATGGCTGATTTATCTCCCTGCCCCCCTGCCTCTGTCTGCTGCCCTACAGTATCTAACAAAGTGCGATAAGCATAGGCCAGGGCCCAGCTTATTGCAATTAGCCTTTTCTCCTTAGAATCATCATGGCACTTCTCTTTTAGGTATTTCCCCACTTCTGCTGTGCTCTGAATTTGTTCCCATAGAAAATCCCAGTCTACAGGATCAGAAAATTCCTTCAGGGTTTGGCCTATATTTTCCCACTCTCCACACCACTCAGGATTTTTCACGCCTGCATCTGCTTCTGGGTCAGGGGTCTCACAGCTCCTCTGGATATCTCAGCCCTCATTCTAGAGAAGCTGCAGACCATATAGAGGAAGCTTACCAGATTAAATACCAGAAAGATGGTCTCTTTAACATTCAGGGGAAACTGAACATGCTCAAAAAGTGACATAACAGATCCGAAGGAGAAGAAGGAAAGTGAAGGCTGGAAAGTCTTATTCTCAGCTCCTCCTCTAACAGACTGAGTGCAATTACTAATAAATTCCCAAAACGTACTACTGGAATTGGGATGCAGGGTAGGATGAAGAAACCATAAATCATACATATCGTAAACAGACGCCAGTATCTTTGTAAACACTTTATAAGTCATTATCACCAAGGCCAGCACAACAGCTATTCCAATCCATACCCCTCTACCGTAAAAATTACTTGTTAAGGACAATAATCCTAGTGACCATAAAGGTATTGAAACCTCAAAAAGGTCTAGAGCCCAGAGCCACACGAAGGCTTTCACACCCGGAGACATCAGGGGTTCAAGCAGCATGGCTACTAACTGCTTTAACAACGACAAACACACAATTAATGGAGCTTTTTTCCAACTTTTCCAGCCCCACATTGGGCACCAATTCATGAATTTGTCCAGGTTTAGAGCAAATTTGGGGAAAGAATCCCCCAAAGGAGCTCCAGTGAGAAAAGCAGATCCAATCGGCCCCTCCCCCCAACTGGTCTGTGAGGAAAAAATAACTCCTTGGAGAAAGGAGGAAAAAAGCTGTTTATTAAACAATAAAACCAAAACAATATCAAACAATGAGACCCCTTGCCACTCTAAAAGAGATGACAAACTGAGAAAACCCCGGGTTGAAGCTCAGCTCACTCAGTCTCTGATCAGTCCCTCCAGTGCTGGAATTGTCGCAGGCCAGGCCTGGCCTGGTGGGCCACAGCTGCAGCTGCCGGTGCTCTCCTGGGTGTTCAGTCCAGAGCAGTTTCAAGAGGTCCAAAGAAAAAGGGAAAAAAAACAGTCCAGGGAACTTCTTTGCCTCAGCTAGCTAAAACTAACTAAAAAGCAAAAGAAGAGCTCTGTCCCGCTGTTTGTTCATCCACAGACAACACAGTCCAGAAGCAGGAATGTGGAGGAGGAGTGCAGCGTCTGAAAACAAAACTGCGCGCTTCTTCTCTTCCCCCCTTCACTCTCTGGAACACTCTTTAAGGTACAAAACTTACTATTCAACATAAACAGAATGAGACGATTGGGGATAAAAGCATCATAGAGTCAACCCAGGACAAGGTCTAAGATTCAGAGTGGATTGAGAGGCCCCTGTGTCCATCAGAAAATGCCTGCTCTCAATGCAGACCCACCCTGAATGTTCTCAAGGGCTCCCGTGTGGAGGGTCCCTGGTGTGATGGGAGCTGTGACAGCCCTGCCAATCCGTGTCCATCAAGGGGTGGACTTGCTGGTCCTGAGGGTGCTGCTGTCTGTGCTTGCAGTGTCCTTGTGCCCTGCAGCTGGAGCCCTGGTTCCTTGCCAGGGGCTGTTTGGGTGGGCTCTCCCCTGCCGAGGAGGGCAATGCCTCTGCCAGGTGCTTGTGGCCGAGCCCGTGCCCTGGGTGCTGGGGCCCCCTTGGGCCCTGGGGTTGATCCCTCAGGGGCTGTAGGAACTGTGCCCTGGCCTTTGCCTTCAGCTTGGCCTTTTGCTGCTCCCTTCTTGCATTCACCTGCTGTGCCTTTGTGCCCAAGTGCTGCAGGGCCTTCTTGTGCCCCTCCTGCAGCTCCCTCAGTGCCTGTGGGTGCTCATCCTCTGAAAGCTGCTGAGCTTTCTGCAAAATCATTTGTATGTCCAGTAACCCTAATAAAATCCTTAAAAGATAATCTCCATCCTAAAATGTACAATGCACATTCCTCAGGTGTTCCTTGTTCCTCCTCCCTGTGCTCAGGGTGCCCTCCCCAGCCCGTAGCCCAGAGCCGCTCCCTGTCCTGCCGCAGTGTCCAAAGGCGCCCCCGGCGGGCAGGGCCGGCAGCTCCGCGGGGCCGGGCAGCGGCCGGGGCGTCCCGCAGCCTCCTGGGGGCCGGGGGCCGCTGCCGGCCCTGCCCGGGGCTGGTGGGGTCAGGCAGCGCCCGGCGCTGAGCCCCGGCTGCCCCACAGCCCCGGCCCGGCCCCGCAGCTCCCCACAGGCCCCCAGCCCGTGCTCCCGGTGCCGCAGCTCTGCGCCCGGTGCTGCCGCTGCCCCCCACAGAGAAACCCGCTGAAACCCTGACCTCCTTGTTTTCCTCTCATGGACACCGGGGATACAAAAGATCTGGATCAGCTGACAAGTTTTGAGGCTAAGACCCTGCTGATAAACATCCCAATCCTCAGTAATTTTTCTCTTCTTCCTCTTTTCCATTGTCCTTTCCCTTCCCACATAGATTCCTCCTGCTGCTTCCTGCCTTAACCATATTGCTGCACACTCCCCTTCACGCAATCCCTTTGCAGCACACCAACACCATCCATGCCCTGTTGTCCAAATGCAAGGGGAATTTGGGGAGGTGGGAGTGAGGCAGCGCCAAGGCCGGGGCCCCCCCGCGCTGTCCTGGTGGGAGCGGCTGCAGTGGGGACCGAGTGCGGGCGGGAGCGGCCGAGAGCCCAGCGCTGCCCCAGCCCGACCTGCCCCAGCTCCATCCCTGCCCCTGCCGTGGGATGCTGTGGGTTTGGGGGCAAGAGGGAGCCGGCAGTGGGTGCTGGGCCTGGGGCAGGAGGAGAAGGGAAAGAGAAGCAGAATTGAGGAACAAAAGGGTCAAACAATGCATGTGGGAGGAGAAGGTGGGATTGTGCAGGAGAAGGAGGAATAGCAGGAGGAAGAGGAGTGTGAGCAAGAGTAGGGACACAGGAGGAGGAACAGGAAGAGGAAGCAGCACAAGGTTCCACCTCTCCCTCTATCTGCAGCCTCCAACCTCAGCCCCAGGAGTGTTGCCCCCTCCTCCACATGCAGCAGATGACCGGGGATTGGGATCCACTATTTTCCCAAGGGTGAATCTTGGTGTTTCTGAGCTTTATTGGGCTAATTGTTGGTGCTTTGTTTTTTTGTGGGGGCTGAATCTTTATATTTGGAGGGGGCTTTTGCTGAATCTTGATATTTGGGGAGTTTTTGATCTGTGTCTTGATGTCTGGAGGACTTTTGTGCTGAATCTTGGTGTTTTGGAGGTTCTTAGAGAGACAAGATGCCCAATGACTTAATGAGATGAACTTGGGCAAGGAGGAGCTCCCAGTCCAAGGCACTCTCATCTTGTTTTTTTCCCCATACCAGGATTTTTCATTCCTAGGGCGTGTGTGAATGAAGGAGGAGGAAAAGCCCTGGAGATTCCGCACGAGGAGGGGCAGCAAACCCAGCCCAGGGAGCTGTGGGGAGGAAAGAGCACCCCTGAGCCAGGAAGGCGGCCAGAGATGCAGCCAGAGCTCAGAGCTGGTGGAGAAGCCCCATGGCAGAGAGAAGCCCCACAAGTGCTTGGAATGTGGGAAGGGTTTTAGTCGGAGCTTGCACCTGATCCAGCACCAGGTGATCCACACTGGGGAACGGCCCTATGAGTGTGAGGAATGTGGGAAGCGTTTCAGCTGGAGCTTCAGCCTGAGGCAGCACCAGGTGATTCACTCTGGGGAGAGGCGCTTTGAGTGTGAGGAGTGTGGGAAGAGCTTCAGCCACAACTCTGTCCTGATCCAACACCAGAGGATCCACACTGGGGAAAAGCCCTTTGAGTGTGGGGAATGTGGGAAGAACTTCAGGCAGAGGGTCCACCTGATGCAACACCAGATGATCCACAGCGGGGACCGGCCTTACGAGTGTGGGGAATGTGGGATGAGCTTCAGCCAGAAGGGGATGCAACACCACAGGATCCACACAGGAGGAAAGCCCTATGAGTGTGTGGAATGTGGGAAGAGCTTTAGATACAGCTCTGGCCTGAGGAAACATGAGAGCATCCACACTGGGGAAAAGCCCTATGAGTGTGGGGAATGTGGGAGGAGCTTCAGAGAAAGCTGGGCCCTGATTCGGCACCAGGTGATCCACACAGGGGAACGGCCCTACACCTGCTTGGAATGTGGGAAGAGCTATGGGTGGCACACTGACCTGAGAAAACACCAGCGCATCCACAGCGGGGAGAAGCCCTACAAGTGTCCCCAGTGTGGGAAGAGGTTTCACAGGAGCTTCGATTTCCTCATACATGAGCGGAGTCACAGGGAGGAGAGGCCCTTCCGCTGCCCCGACTGTGGGAAGGGCTTCAAGCAAAACTCCAAACTCACCATCCACCGGCGCATCCACACGGGGGAGAGGCCCTACGAGTGTGGGGAGTGTGGGATGAGATTCTCATCGAGCTCAACTTTGACCCAACACCAACAGAGGCGCCACTAAGGGAAGCCCTGTGAGTGCCCCGAGTGTGGGAAGAGCTTTGTGTGCTGCTCCAGCTCCATCCCCGTTCCTGTGACATCAAGGAGTATTAAATGGTCTTGGAGGTATATTCTGGGTTGAATATTTGGTGCTTGTATCCCCAGTCTGTTCTGTTAATGCTGAATAAGAAGTTTTGCACCTTCAAGACTTGTCCTGAGAGTGAAAGGGGGAGAGAAGAAGCACAGAGTTTGTTTTCAGAAACCGCACTCACTCCTCCACATTCGTGCTCCTGCACTGTGTTGTCTGCAGATGGACAGACAGCGGGACAGAGCTCTCCTTTCCTTTTAGTTAGTTTTAGCTAGCTGAACCAAACAAGTTCTTTTCCCTTTTCTTTGGACCTGTTTAAACCTGCTCTGGCCTGAACACCAGAAGAGCATGGGCAGCTCACGCCTGTGGCCCACCGGGCTGGGCCTGGCCTGTGACATTTCCAGCATCAGAGAGATTGATAAGAGACTGAGTGAGCTGAGCCTACAGACCATGGAGGGAATTTGTGAGTTTGTCTCTCTTTTAGAGCAACAAGAGGTTTTATTGTTTCATATTATTTAGGTTTTATTGTTTAATAAACAGTTTTTTCCACTTTTCTCCAAGGAGGTATTTTATTTTTCCTGAACCAGTTGGGGGAAGGGCCAATTGAATCTGCTGTATTAAAGGAACCCCTTTGGGGGTTCTCTCCCAAATTTGCCCTGAACCAGGACAAGGTCTTTTCCAACTTCAGAGATTCCACAATTTTGATTTCCTATTGCCCAAGGGTGTCTTCTGTAGCCAAATGGTGAAAAACTGGGGAAAAGACCAAGATTTTGGAGACAGTGGGATAGAAACTCCACCAGAAAAGGTTCTTCCCTTCTGCCCAAGCACATGGATCCTCAGCTGGTATGGACAAGGAAATCCCTTTCTTTTGGCCATGATTTTGTTTTAATTTCTCTTTATCCCTTTAAAATATCCCATATTGAGGTAAAAATAGACATTGAACTAGGACTTGGGTGTGGTCAGGGTAGGACGCATGGACACATGGAGAGAGACTTGGGGACACATGGATATTAACAGGGATGGGGCCATTTGTGGGGACATGGGGGGACACGGGCATGGATGGAGATGTGGGGGACAATGACAGGGATGGAAACATGGTGGGGAGACAGCCATGGGTGAGGACATGGTGGGACATGGGCAGTGACATGTGGGGCCATGGCCATGGCCGGTGCCTTGGGGAACTTGCAGGGGATGTGGGGGATGCTGGGTTTGAGGGGGTTGAGGGTTCCTGGGAGGGACTTGGGTCTTGCTGAGGCCTCTGGGGAGCCCAGGCTGAATGGCTCCAGCTGTGCTGGGAGACCCTGGGGGAGGTTCTGGGGCAGCTGCTCAAGGACCCCCTGACCTGGAGCCCCAGCCAGGCATTGGGCTCCTGGAAGGGGATGAACATCCTTGTCCCCAGGAGGGAAATCCCAGCACCCCCAGGGTGTCAGGGGCAGCTGAGGGGCCACAACAGGGAGGGGAAAGCCAGAGAGAGCTGTCACACTTCTAAGCTACACCCCAAAAGTCCCAAAACGGAGGGATTCCTCCCAGGAAAAAGCAGCCAGGAGATGCCAGAATTGAGGGAAAGGGGAGATGTGACCCTCCAGACTGAGCAGGAGGGGCCTGCATCCCCCAAAACCAAGTCCAGGGGTGAGGGCTGGGGCTGGAGGCACAATGGGGAAGGGGTGGAAGAGCAGAGGAAAAGAGGATTCAGAGTGCAAGAGGGATGGGACCCCCAAATTGAGTTGGGAGGGGTCTTTGGGTTGGAGGAATGATGGGTGAGGGAAGGGAACGGTGGGGATGGAACAGAAAAAGAGCAGTTCCATGGGGATCCCATTGTGTCCCCATCATTTGATTCCTGGAGTGATTCCCTGGGGCTCTGGGGGGGAATGGATCCGCACTGGGTGGGTCCCCAAGCCCCCTGCCCATCCCTGGGGGGTTCATGGGGGGGTTCTCTCCAGCCAAATGCTTGTGATGCTGCAGCCATGGGGGAGAGGTGGGATCTGGAATGGGCAGGGAAGGAAGAGCAATAGGAAGAGGAAGGAGAGGAGGAGGAGGAGGATGAAGAAAAGGAGGAGCAGGAACAGGAGGAGGAAGAGGAGGAGTCACAGCAGAACCACGCTTTTCCCACCTGCCCGCTGAGTCTGCAGCTCCCCTGGCCCTGGCAGCATCGATTCCCCAGATCCCACAGGTGAGCAGGGAGGGGGAACTGACCCCAAATCCATCGGGGAATCTCTGGAAGGGTTTGTTTTCAGGGGAGGGGATGTTTGGATCTTGCAGGTCCCCAAGGGTGAGACGCAGATGCCCCTTTGGAGACATGTGGAGGGTTCCTGTGGCAAACTGGCTGGGGAGGTGGTACCAGTTTGGGGGGAGATATTGGCATCAGAGTGGGGAGAGCAGCAAAGGCCAATTCTGGCAGCTTGGAGGGGTGGGGGAGGCTGGAGATGAGCAGGGTCTGGGCCTGCCTGGCTGTGGACAGGGCTGTTACTTCTGGAGCTGGACTTGGGCAGCAGGACCAAGGGCTCACCCATTGTTTTTCCCCCAAGCCAGGATTTGTCAATCCCAAACTTTGTCTGGATGGAGCTGGAGGAGGCTGCAAGGAAAAGGAAGATGGCCTGGGACACTGAGGCAGGTGAGGAAGAAGTCACTGCCCCTTTCCCCCTCTCCTCTGCTCTGTGTCTCAGCCCAGCATTGCCCCTGGCCGCAGGACAGCCCCACTGCTGACACCATCCTGCCAGGGATGAATTGGTGGGATCCCTTCCCCTTCCCTCTAGCATGGAGGCAAAAACCATCCTCTCCTTGTCCACAACTCCTTCCTCTTCTCTTTCTGTCCTTCCTTCCTCATTCCTTCCTCTCCTTTTCTTTCCTTACCCCAGGCACTGAGCTGCAGATGGAGACCAGGGAGGACAAATCCCTGTGGTATGCACATTTCTTTGAACAGAGACATAATTCTCTCTCAGAGGATTTTTCCTGGGAAGCTGTGGAAAGGCTGAGAAAGCTCAGAGAGGAAGAAAACAATTCTTATCTCACTTGCTGCACCTGTTGTTTGGCACATGTGGAATGTGTTATGGAGATTGTTTACCAAGAGTGATTTGTTAATTGGACACTGGTGATGGTTGTTTGGACTGATTGACCAATTAGGTCAAAGCTGGGTCGTGACTGTCTGGAAAAGGTCAGAGGTTTTTCTTTAGTATGTAATTTAGTATAGATTTAGTATAGCAATAGTGTAATGTAGTATAATATAGTATAGAATAAAGCATCTGTTCAGTCTTTGAAATCATGGAGTCAGAGCACATAATTCCCTGGATGGGTGAGACAATGTAGAACTTTAACAAAATAGAAATACATTTTTGGATTTAGGTGAAAAGTGCTGTTCTGAGCCTGTAACTTGTTTATCTGTGCTTAAGACTCCCTGTTCTCACAAGAGAGGAAAAAAAACAAAGAAAAAATCTTGTGCTCACAGAATGGCCTCGACCAAGAGAAGGAATTCAAACCCCCAAGATAAGTGGAGGCCCCTTTGTTGGGGGCAAAGGATGAGGCTGACCAGAGAGCTCCCTGCGCAAAGGGCAAGGACTGATAAAAACTAATTGCAACCTGTAACGTGAAATCAGTGAAATGAATATGAATGAGACTATATGCATATGTATAAGCAAGGGGGAATTCTCAAGGGTGCGCGTCTCCTTTAGGGAGAACAACAATTCCCACATGTGTCCAGCGCTAAACATACCGGCTTTACGACTTTTTACAAAGTTGTGGAGTTTCTCTTTTTTCCACTAATCATTTTGGCGAGCCAGCCAGGCGATTGTCTGTCCCTGCAGGGGCGGAAGGGAGGACGGACTCCTGGGCGCTCCCTGGGATTTTCCTGGAGGAGCTCTGCTCCATCTCGGCTTGCCTCCTGCGGATACAGACAATGACCTGCTGATGTGCAGATACACGGTATGTCTGTCAAAGGGCCTGGGGGAGATAGGGCTGCTGATAAGTCACTCAGAGACGTCTGAGTGCACAGCCTCGTCCCTGTGCTTGCAGGCAGCCATCGACCAGGAGCACGGTCAGCGGCAGAGGTTCCCGGTTGATAGCGCGACTGGGAACGGGTTCATTGTTCAATAGAGCGGCCACTAGCGACTCTGGGGTGAGCCGAGTGAACCCGAACTTTGTGTGCTTGTGGTGTCCAGACATTGTATGGCTAATGCGTTGTGTGGTTAATGTTGGCGTGTTTGTAATTGTGTGAGTGTGTGGTGTATAAAACAGACCGAGCGAGTGAGTGAGTGTACCCACGGCGTGCGGGGGCAGTTCTACCCATGTCTGAAGCGGCCAGGTGAGGCCTGGAGCACTGTCTGGGGCAGGCTGTGAGGGCAGGGAACACCCCATGGAGTAGTGGAACAAGTGGAGAAATGTGGGTGAGGACATTTAGTCATTGATTGTGTTTAAAGGTGGTGGTGTGTGATTTGTGTAGATTGTGCACATTTTACCCGTAGCTAGATGAACTCAGGGGATTCTTCTGCCCCCGCAGTTTGGACTTGGTCCCTGGAATTTTACTGTGTGCTGTTATTTTGATTGTGTCCAGAGTGTGTGAGGATCAGAAGAGGCTGATAAGCTGATGTGGGTAGATGCTGAAGTGTTGTATGTTGGGTTGTGTTGAGAATAGTGGGCACTCTTAAGAGATACCCCTTTCCCAGTGAGTTTGAGTGGTTCTTCCCCCACATTATGGTAATTTGATTCTCGGTACTGTAGGCTTGTGTTTGTGGAGATTTTAGTATTTTGTTTGCAACAAGTGTAGCATTTTACACAGAAAAACTGCCGTATGGTCATATATGTTTAACTGTGGCAAAACAAATTAAAGGAATTCCAGGAATTCCCTTCCCACAGCAACCTAAGCCCTGACTCTCATGAATTTGAGATGCAGGGCGTGTGTGTGTCTGTGTGGGCATATCAGAGTTTTTGCTGTAACAGGCACAGCTTTTTGCAAGGCAGCAAAGTGAGTGTCAGTAGAAACAATGCTTGAATTAGATTGTGCAGGAAGAGAACTGGGAAAGAATGAGATTTTGTAAAGCAGAGTTTAGGTGGAAGAGACCAAGACAGGCACTTTATAATTTATGTTATTCTAAGGAAACCAAGGCTACTCAGAGAGCTCTAAGGAATTTAGTAGCAACTGGTCATGAGAAGCAAAGAAGTAACAGGATGTTTGAATTATTAGAAAAGAGAGTTTCATGTAATTTAAGAAACCCAGCAGAAATAATTAAAGCTGAGTGCGTTCAGCTTATTTTATACCCCAAGACTTTGAATTAAGGCAAAAGGCTGGGATGGGGTAGAAAGATGGGAGCTAAGAAAATGGAATTTTTAGTAGACACAGGGGCAGCAAACTCAGTGTTAAATAAAGCCTCGATGCCTGTAACAGATGTTATGGTAAGGGGGCAACTGGCCAATCTGAAAAATCATATTTTGCAAACCATCAAAATAGTCATGGTTTTTTGTATATGCCCAACTCTCCAAAGGCCCTGTTGAGTAGGGACTTGTTGGAGCGGATGGAAGCAAAGATCACATTTAAAGACGGGGATATATTTTAGAGGTAAAGGATCAAGAATATGGAGATATATTGAGCTTAATTTTAACAATTAGTGAAACTGAAATTGAAAATAAGGATGAAATTAACAATAATAGATCCAGTGTTTCCTGGGGTATGGGCCTCTAACATAGTAGGGAGGGCAGAGAATGCACGTTCTGTGCAAGTTAAGGAAAACAACAAGCTAGGGTCAGGCAGTACACCTTGTGGCAAACCCATACACCCTACTAACATGTTTGGCAGCTGAGCTACCCTAGTTTACTGTTTTAGATCTGAAAGAGGCCTTCTTTTGCCTCCCTATCCATGAAGCCAAGCAGAAAATTTTTGCATTCAAATGAGAAAATCCTAAAAGCAGGCACAAAACCCAGCTCACATAGATTGTGTTGCCTCAAGGCCTTCAAGGCTTCAAAATTCCCCTACTCTGTTTGGAGAACTGTTGCAGTGTGTTGCAATTTCCTGTTTTAAACTTCCCAGTCCCTTCCCCAGGTGTGGCAATACCTCTCTTCCCCTTCCCCCCTCTCCCCCTGCTGGGCTGTCAATCAGGCTTAACATTCCAGCAAGGCCATCGTGTGGTTGTCAGGTTCAAAGGATGCAATCCAGGCCTGGGGTCATTGGCCTGTCTAGGTGTCCCTCGTCCCTTGAGACCCTCCTCTTCCTACTAGGTTGGTGCTTCACCTGTCCCTTCCGCTCCCCCTGTCCCTGGGCTTAAATTGACCAAGGACCATGTGCTCGCGATTCTGTTGGAGCTGTTACCTGAGATTCAGACCTCTGTGACCATGGAATAAACTCTGGATATTAACCCTCCAACAGAATCCGTCTCCTTTCTTGTGGAGAGGTTAGTTCAAGAATGGCTTAAAGAAAAAGGCCATGAAACATACAATTGAGAGAAAAGTAAGAGGTAAAAGTAAAAGCAGTTTCTAACAGCTCTCAGCCTTCTGATTTGTGTAAACAATTAGACTCTCTCAGGCATCATTCTATAAACAATGGAGTTCTCAGCTTGTCTTCCCATGGCAAGCAGAACACCGTCCTTGGGAAGGCCTGTTATCCTGAGAACAGATGTAGAGGTTTTGGGAACACTAGTTTCTGTTTTAGTTTCTGGTTTCTGTTTTGGTTTCTGCTTATGATAAACAATTGTAGGTATTCTAAAACAAAAGGTGTGGTTACAGTTTTCTCTGTTAGCCTATCATGGAGTTGGATTACAGAATATTCATGAAGTTCGTTAGTATTGTTATATAAGGTGATTGATTGATCAATAAAGTTGAGTTTCGATGCATAACTATGGTCGATTCTCCCTTCATCTCCCACAAATGGTCGACCCCGGACGTGATAGTCGAATTCGGACGTGCCGAATTACGAGGAGCGCTCTTGGGGATAACGGAATACCACGGGAGGTGAGGAAGGTGTCCAGGTTCCGAGGTGCAGCAGCGGAACGGCAATAAGCACGATAAAAAAACGGACGGAGTCTGCCGATGGAGCGGACGGAGTCTGTCGATTCGTGCCGGCCCTAGGCGACCGTAAAAGACGGGTCCTAGCTTGGTACGTGTGGCCGAGGTCGGGAGGTGCTGCAAAGAGCGCTCAATTTTATTTAGAGATGGACCGACAAGCCGCATATGATCTTTTTATAACTTTTCTGCAAAAGAGGCAGATTAAGGGAATTGATTTACAGAAAGAGTTACCAGGGCTCTTAGCGTACGGTGTAGAGAGGGGAATCTTTGTTAATCCTCATACTATCCATGAATTATCTGAGTGGGGTAAATTTGGTGATTTATTGTGGCAGGCTACTTTGGATGATGATAAAACTGCCAGGAGGTTGGGTAAATTATGGCGGGTCATTAACACTGAGCTCTTACAATTTCAAGCTGAAAAAAGGGCTGCCCGCCAGGCTACTGCCGCTCATGATCGGAATGCAGAATACCATCGAGATAGGGAGTTTGATAAGGACTCCGGCACTCCTCTTGGCCCTGCATCGAGGACGGTTTTATTACCAGCCTCGCCGCCTCCTTCTGCGAGCCAGGCTGCGAGCGGAGTTTCGAGCCAGGCTCCGAGCCAGGCTGCAAGCGGAGTTCCGAGCCAGGCTCCGAGCCAGGCTGCGAGCGGGGTTCTGAGCCAGGCTCCGAGCCAAGCTGCGAGCCAGGTTTCGGGCCAGGCTCCGGTGAGTCACGCTTTGCAGAGCGCTGTATTACCTGTTTCGCCGCCTCCTTTAACAAGTCAGCCTCCCCCAATAAGTCAAGCTTCGCAAAACGCTTTATTACCCTTAACGAGCCAAGCTCAGCAGGCTGCTCAGCAGGGTGCTTTATTGCCCGCGTTGCCGCAGGCTACACAGAGCGCCTCTGCCTCTCCTGTGTCTGCTATATCACAGCAGCCGGGGCCACAAATGCATACTCCGTTCCCAAAAAACAATCAGTCGGTCCCTGGGTCGGAAAACGACTTGGCGGTGACGATTGCTCGGGATAGAAGAGATGCATGGGCAGCCTTGGCCAAAGATGCCATGGACAAGGGAGACCGGGAGCTAATGAGCATGGCTAACGAGCTGGCTTGTCCAGTTGTCTTTACCCCCCAGGCGGGGGGGAGCCTTCAGGCAACGATCAGTGCTCTGGACTGGAAAATGTTATCTCAGTTACGAGCGACTGTCAGCCAGTTTGGTTTTAAGAGTGAGCCAGCTAGGCAAATGCTAGACTATATTTTTGACACTAGCATTCTCCTTGTTAATGATTGCCGTGGTGTTGCGGTGTGTCTTAAGCTTCTGGGTCCCTTTCCCAGGTGTGCCTATATGCCTCTCCCTTCCCCCTCGCCCCCTTGCTTAGTGTGTTGTGTCAGTCAGGCTTAACATTCCAGCAAGGCATCCTGTGATTGGTCAAGTTCAAAAGATGCCCCTATGCCCAGGGGTCATTGGCCTATGTCTAGGTGTCCCTCGTCCCTTGAGACCCCGCCCCTTTCACCTGGTTGGTGCTCACCTGTCCCCCCCCTCCCCCTGCCCCGGGAGCTTAAAAGGTGATCAGGCCATGTGCTCGTGATTCTGCTGGAGAAGCTGCTGCCGTCCAGACCTCTGTAACCATGGAATAAACTTCTGGACATTAAACCTTCCAGCGGAATCCTCTCCTTTTTCTCTTCACCATCGCCAGAAGCTCTCTCTCCTGAGGTAAACGGAGTTCCTGACAAGCCTGGACTTGCTCAGTGCCCAGCTGCAATCTCCAGCAGCCAAGGTATCTCTGGGGTGATTTACACCACAGTTGCTGCCTTTGGCCCAGCAGCGAGGGTCAGACTGGCCCAGGCACCATCTAACTGATAATATTGGATTCATATTCCAATATTTTGGCGTCCCTGGGTGGGCAAGCGACTCTGCAGCCCGAGAACGGACTCCCAACACCTCGGAGAAGCTTCTGGCAGCCGTGCATCCAGCTGGAAGGGCTTTGGTTGCATAGCCCTCAGCTAGAGACTTTGGGAATATTCCCAGAAGAAGTTTCGTGGACTGTTCGGTGCCTCTGGAAAGCCCAGCTCTTTTGTGGTGAGCAGATTTTCCAGAGGGAGGACAGGGGAGCCTCTCTCGTGCCCAGAGAGAAGTCCTGTCCGGTGAGGAGACCTTCCTGTACCCAGCCAGCTTCAGCTTCCATTTCAGGTGAGTATTTCTGCTTTCAGTAGAGCAGAAGCTCAAAAACAGACTCTGCCGTGAGTTCTGTTCCTTTTTTTTGCCTTTGCATTTTTGGCTGCGCAGCCCCACAGAGGAATTCGTTGCGTTTTAGCTTTGCTTTCTGCCGTGTGTTTCACTGTCTTTTGGAATTCGCGCCGGAGCGGCGGGAGTGCTCTGCCCTTCCCCCCCACTCGGCAGCACAGCGTGCTCGGCTCTTTCCACGTGGCCGGGGGATCTCTCTCTCGGTGCGGGGGAGGGGGGGGCTCTCTTTCCACGTGGCCGGGGGATTCGTTTCTCGGTGCGGGGGAGGGGGGGGCTCTCTTTCCACGTGGCCGGGGGATTCGTTTCTCGGTGCGGGGGAGGGGTGTTCTCGGTACACGCGGCGCGGGGGGGGGCCCGGTTTCGGCTTGCCACGTGGCGTGGCTGCTCTCTCTGCTCCGCGGGGGGGCTGCATTCCACGGCGGGGGAGGCTTTGTTTCCACCTCGGCTCGGCAGGGCGTGCCCTGCTGTTGCTGCCCGGGAATTTTAAAAGCAGTACATACAGCTGCATTGTGAAGCTTTTGTCTGTTCGTTATCGCTTTCTATCTGTGGTTTCTTTTCGAAATCGGTAGCTGATTTTAGGTTCGTTTTTGGTCAGGCAGGATTAAGTACTTTGCTTTTTACATCTAACATGGGCTCCAAACTCAGCATTGTACAAAAAGGAGTGTATTATAATATTGTTAGCATTTTAGACAGTGGTAATGTAAAGTTCTCTAAAGGAAAATTAAAACAGTTTATAAGATGGCTTTTCCTCCACTTCCCAAAAATTTCCCTTGAAGAAATCCACAATATTCAATTCTGGGATAAAGTTGGGAATGCATTGATAACCTTAGGACAATCTGGCAATGCACCCTCAGCTAAATTTGTGTTCTGGAGTTTACAAATTCAAACTGCATTGCTCAAACAAAGGGAAATGGAGAAAAAGCCAAATGCCAAGCCATGTACCTCTGCTCTCCCTGTTTCTCCCTCTCCTAGCTCTAAAACCCCTACACCTCTTACCCCAAAACTTGGTATTTTAAAGAGAGCAAACTCATTGGGAAGTCGTCTCCCAGAGTCTGCTGAATTGCCTGAGTTGCCCTGTCCACAAGGCCCTGGCCAGGCTGCGTGGAACCTTTCCCAATCCCTTGTGTCCCCTCCTCTGAAACCCAAAGTTAGCTTTCCGGAGAGTAGTGATGCCCAAAATGGCCCCCAATCCCTAGGGGGTCCGCAAAATGGTGGATGCCACGTGGCACCTTCCCAAACCTGGTCTTCTTCTTCCCAAAATCCTCTTAAACATCCCAAAATTCCAGCCCCATCCCCCTCTCCTCCTGTTCCTCATGTCCCCTTCCCCCCTTCCCCCCCCTTTCCTGCAGTACCCTCAGCTCCGCCCCTCTACTCCTCCCAGGGGGCGTCTGCTGACGTGATGTCACCAGGTGTCCCCGCCCCCTGCCTGCCCCCTGTCCCCGCCCCCTCCCCGAGTTCCCACAGTGGGGACACACCCACTGCCGGTCCCCAAACCTGTAGCTGTGATCCCAATGCTTCTGTTTCAAGGGATACAGAGCAGGGAACAGCAGATTCAATGCATAGTCCCATGTTGTCACTGGCTCCTGTTACCTTTCAGCCTGCAGCACAAGGGGGGGGCAGCCCCGACTGCTATTTGGAATTCTTTTGGACGACAATTGATTAAAGAGATCTGTAAATCTCATAAAGAATATGGTCCACACAGTCCATATTTCCGTGGCCTTTTAAATTCTGAATTGAGTAGGACTGTAGTGATTCCACATGATTTAAAACAGCTTTTTTCTTGTCTCATGACTTCCACGGAATTCAAATTATGGGAAACTGCATGGAAACAGCTGCTAAAAGATGCTCTCCCAGGCTTGCATGCTGATCCAAACACAGCCAAAGACAACAGTGGTAACCCTATCACCATTGAGCACCTCTGTGGTGAGGGCCAATGGTCTTCCCCCTCAATCCAAGCTACTGCAATTCCTGCAGAAACACTCGAGAAAGTAAAAGAAGCAGCTGAAAAAGCATTCTTTTCCCTCCAACTTGAGGGGCCTTTTGAGCCCTATAGTAAAATTAAACAGCTACCATCAGAGCCTTTTGTGAAATTTGTAGAAAGGTTAACTAGAGCCATTGAAATACAAGTTAAAAAAGAAAATGCTAGAGAAGCAATTTTAGAGGAAATGGCATTTACAAATGCAAATGCACAGTGTCAAGCAGCGATCCTGAGCCTTCCTACGGAACTTACTCCTACATTAAAAGACATGCTTCTAGTCTGTAACAGGAAAGTGCCTCTGATGAGTGTGGCTGAAGACTCCAGACCAAGGCTGCTGCCAAGTCCACCTCAGCGTGTCGCCGTTGCCAGCCCTGCACCTTTCCCCTCAGCACAGCAGTACCCTGGGCAGCAGCGGAGACCAGCAATGGTTGAGCCCACAAAACCATGCCTGCTTTGTAATAACCTAGGGCACTGGAGTAACCAGTGCCCCCTGAAAAGGGAATTTGATGAATTTAGAAATGGCAGGGGAGGAGAACTACAAGCCCTCCCTGCGGGTCAACAACAAAAAAACTGAAAAGGGAGCGCCCGCCTGCCAGGCGCACAGACATAAAAAAGGCAGGCCAAGGGAATAAGGGTAGCAAAACAAATCAAGCGCGCGATAATATTAATATTTGTGTAAGTGAAGCAGGTGCTTCAAAGACCAAGTCTGCTAGTACGCTGTTGAAAGTGAAACAAAATAACCTTTGTTATGATTTAGGTGATCCTGTGTTAACCACGTCTTCTGTCAATGAGCCTTACAGGTTGCAGCTGACAGAGTCACTTCTCCTGAAGGACAGTAACTGGCATTTTGTCTCTGTAAATCCTGAACAGAAGGGTACTTGGAACCGAATTCGTTGTAAGTACATCGTCATTGGGGACACCAAACACACACCACAAGAGATCAGAATTGCTCCAGGAATGACAACATCAGATCCTGAGCAATTTGTTCTCGGCCTGCACTGTTTCCACCCACCCCTGTTTCTTCCCAAGGGACAAATTGTTGCACAAGCTATCCCTGTGCCATCTTTACCTGAAAATATCGAAAAACAAGGGCCCACAGTTGCCCGGGTCCAAGTTATTGGGAAAGATAAACCCAAATTATGGTGCAATGTCA
Source organism: Melozone crissalis (assembly GCF_028551555.1). Taxonomy (NCBI): domain Eukaryota; kingdom Metazoa; phylum Chordata; class Aves; order Passeriformes; family Passerellidae; genus Melozone; species Melozone crissalis. The sequence continues at coordinate 5,413,681 of NW_026535844.1, forward strand.
GTGGGGGTGGGGAGTCTAAACGCATTGAGATGCTTGTAGACACTGGTGCAGACTGCACAGTGATTCCAGTACAAGACTGGCCAGCACATTGGCCTTTGCAAAACGTTGCTGGTCACCTTCAAGGTGTGGGAGGTCTACAATTAGCAAGACAATCCAAAAGTATTATTCAATTCGAGGGTCCAAACGGACAATTGGCAAATATCCGTCCATTTGTGTTAGATTATTCGGAACCTTTGTTAGGGAGAGATTTAATGGCCCAGTGGGGTGTCACAATTGATATTCCAGACTCTCCACAGCATTTTTGTGCAGCAGTCATTGAACAACAGCGCCCCACCCAAAAACTGAAGTGGAAAACAGACGAACCAGTTCAAGTGAAACAGTGGCCACTCAGTAAACAAAAAATAAGGGCGCTTGAGGAACTAGTGCAAGAGCAACTAAAAAAGGGCCACATTTTGGAGACCATGTCCCCATGGAACTCTCCAGTGTTTGTCATCCAAAAAGCTGACAAAAAGAGATGGCGGCTCCTCTGTGACCTCCGACAAATTAATAATGTAATTGAAGATATGGGTTCTCCCCAACCTGGTATGCCATCCCCAACAATGCTTCCCCAAGATTGGAAATTAGCTGTTATTGATATTAAAGATTGTTTTTTCCAAATCCCCTTGCACCCTGACGATGCACCGCGTTTTGCATTCTCGGTCCCTTCCATCAACATGGAAGCCCCTATGAAAAGGTACCATTGGACCGTTCTTCCTCAGGGATTAAAGGTATCTCCAGCTATCTGCCAGTGGTATGTCTCTTCCCTGCTTTCCCCAGTACGTGCAGCCGCAGAGAAGGCCATTATTTATCATTACATGGATGATATCCTTGTGTGTGCCCCCAATGATGATTTACTCACACATGCGCTTGACCTAACGATCAATGCATTGATTGTTGCAGGGTTCGAGCTCCAGGAAAAGAAAATTCAAAAGATGCCACCTTGGAAGTATTTGGGCTTAGAAATTGGAAATAGGACCATTGTTCCTCAAAAACTAGAAATCAATCCAAGGATCAAGACCCTTGCGGATGTCCACAAGTTGTGTGGGTCTTTGAATTGGGTAAGACCATGGCTCGGTCTGACTAATGAAGACCTTGCCCCTCTTTTCAATTTATTGAAAGGGGGAGAGGACCCAGGTGCTCCTAGGTCTATTACCCCAGAGGCACGGAAAGCTCTAGAAAAGGTGCAGATTGCAATGTCCACAAGACAGGCCAACCGATGCCGGCCTGACCTGCCATTCAAATTTATCATTCTAGGTAAGTTGCCACACCTCCATGGAATTATTTTCCAGTGGGAGGAAAAACAAACACCTAAAGCAAAAGACGCACCAAAAAAGGACTGGGACCAGAGGGACCCTCTTTTGATCATAGAGTGGGTCTTCCTCAGTCACAAAAGGTCCAAGAGACTGACAAAGCCTCAGGAGCTGGTAGCAGAACTGATCCGGAAAGCAAGGACCCGGATCATGGAGTTAGCAGGATGTGATTTTAAGTGCATTCACATTCCAGTTGAGTTAAAATCAGGTCAAAATACTATGAAAATACTAGAACAATTGTTTCAAGAAAATGAAGTGTTGCAGTTTGCTCTGGATTCCTACTCAGGAGAAATTTCGGTAGCGCGGCCCGCTCACAAATTGTTTGAACAAGACGTTCAATTTACTTTAAAATTGAGAAGTGCTCTAAGTAGGAGACCTTTAAAAAGGGCTCTGACTGTCTTTACAGATGCGTCTGGGAGGTCCCACAAGTCTGTTGTGACTTGGAAGGATCCTCAAACCCAGCAGTGGGAGACGGACATTGCTGAGGTGGAAGGTTCACCTCAGGTTGCTGAATTGGCTGCTGTTGTTAGGGCTTTTGAAAGGTTCTCAGAACCATTTAATCTGATTACAGACTCTGCATACGTGGCAGGAGTAGTATCCAGGGCAGATCAAGCAATTCTGCAAGATGTATCTAACATCGCACTTTTCGAATTGCTCTCAAAACTGGTAAAGTTAGTCACTCACCGAGAGCAACCATTTTATGTGATGCATGTCAGGTCACACACTGACTTGCCAGGGTTTATCGCTGAAGGCAACAGAAGGGCAGATGCTCTTGCTGCACCTGCAGTGATGGCCACTCTCCCAAATGTCTTTGAACAGGCAAAAATCAGCCACCAGCTTTTCCACCAAAATGCACCTGGCCTGGTTCGTCAGTTTAACATCACTCGAGAACAGGCCAAAGCGATTGTGGCCACGTGCCCAAATTGCCAACAACATGCACTCCCTACAGTGAGTACAGGAGCAAACCCAAGGGGACTGAACAGTTGTGAACTGTGGCAAACAGATGTAACACACATACAGTCTTTTGGACGGCAAAGATATGTTCATGTTAGTGTAGATACCTTTTCTGGAGCGGTCTATGCTTCTGCCCACACAGGAGAATCATCTATTGATGCTATTAAGCACCTCTTACAGGCTTTTTCTTTCATGGGCATCCCCAAGGAGCTGAAAACTGATAATGGGCCTGCTTATAAATCCAAGGAATTTGGGAGCTTCCTGCAGCAATGGGGAGTAGAGCACAAAACTGGCATCCCCTACTCCCCTACAGGTCAAGCCATTGTAGAAAGAACTCACCGTGATATTAAAAGGGTCCTGGACCAGCAGCAACAGGTTCTGAAGGTGGAACCTCCCCATATCCGGTTATCCAGGGCGCTATTCACAATCAATTTTCTGAATTGTTCTTTTGACAGCCTGAACCCACCCATCCTACGCCACTTTGGGGGGAGCAGTCACAGGTTGATGAAAGAAAAGCCTCCGGTTTTAGTAAAAGACCCCGAGACTTGGAAAATGGTGGGACCTTACAAATTGGTTACTTGGGGACGTGGATACGCCTGTGTGTCCACCCCCTCTGGTTTAAGGTGGGTTCCTTCCAAATGGGTAAAGCCCTATGTTCCCAAGGTCTCAGAGAAATCTGCAGAAGCACCCCAGGTTGCTCATGCTGCCTGGAGAAGAAAACGCCGCACGCGTTCTCTGGAGGAAATTCCATTTAAGCCTCCTATCTGGAATAGTTTGTAATATATGTTTGTTTCAAGTTTTTGTACCAGTTTAGATCCCACTGTTCGTGTGTAGCCTCGAGATGCCATGAGACCGAGCCTGCTTCTCGTTCTGCTCGTGATCATCCCACCTGCGATCTCCTGCATAGTGCCGCAGCCCAAACCACATATGGACTACCTTGACAAAGGCTCTCAGACATCAACAGAGAAACTGACAACGGACTGAATGGACTGTTCAAAGGCTGGGGACTCTCGGGCTGGTTGGGATCTATTCTGAAAACTGTGTTTTTAGTGCTGTTTATTTTAGCTATAGTTATTGTAGTTTTCAGCATTGTTTTTAGACTAATCAAACGCATGGTCCTCAAGTTAATTTCAAGCTCATCTCCCCCTCCTGAGGTCTACCATTTGGAAGCCCTCAGTGCTCCAATGGATGACCTGGAGGCCTCAGTGGAAAACACTGACCCTCCTGTAGAGGAAGAACTGATTTACCAACCATAGTTTGGCAATCACTCTGCACCACAAACACAGCCCTCTTCTTTTTAAACAAAACTAGGGGGAGATGTTGCGGTGTGTCTTAAGCTTCTGGGTCCCTTTCCCAGGTGTGCCTATATGCCTCTCCCTTCCCCCTCGCCCCCTTGCTTAGTGTGTTGTGTCAGTCAGGCTTAACATTCCAGCAAGGCATCCTGTGATTGGTCAAGTTCAAAAGATGCCCCTATGCCCAGGGGTCATTGGCCTATGTCTAGGTGTCCCTCGTCCCTTGAGACCCCGCCCCTTTCACCTGGTTGGTGCTCACCTGTCCCCCCCCTCCCCCTGCCCCGGGAGCTTAAAAGGTGATCAGGCCATGTGCTCGTGATTCTGCTGGAGCAGCTGCTGCCGTCCAGACCTCTGTAACCATGGAATAAACTTCTGGACATTAAACCTTCCAGCGGAATCCTCTCCTTTTTCTCTTCACCATCGCCAGAAGCTCTCTCTCCTGAGGTAAACGGAGTTCCTGACAAGCCTGGACTTGCTCAGTGCCCAGCTGCAATCTCCAGCAGCCAAGGTATCTCTGGGGTGATTTACACCACAGTTGCTGCCTTTGGCCCAGCAGCGAGGGTCAGACTGGCCCAGGCACCATCTAACTGATAATATTGGATTCATATTCCAATACCGTGGTATAGTAAAATTAATTTTTACCCAACATCAACAATTGTTATTTAATGCCCACTGGCAAGGACTTGTAAATGAGTGCGTAGCTGTTCAAAGACAGCCAGGTGACCCTTTGCATGGTGTCACTGTAAATGAGCTCATGGGTCTGGGACCTTTTCTTCGAACTGAGGCACAAGCTTTAATTGGCCAAGAGAAGTGCCGGGAAGCAATGAGGTTAGTCAGACTCGCAATAGATAGAGTAAAGGAACCAGGAGGTATACCTGTATATATGGGAATTAAGCAAGGTAGTGATGAATCATTTGGTGCTTTCATAGATAGAGTTGCTGCCTCGATTGAGAGAGCAGGTGTCGCAGAATTTATGCGCGGGGCTCTTCTCAAACAGTGTTCAATTCAAAACTGCAATTCGGCCACTAGAAATGTACTTAATACCTTAGGTGCAAATTGGACTATAGAGGAGGCATTAGAAAGAATGGCACTTATACCAACTGGACAACAGGCCCTTGTAGTAGATGCCATAAAACAGTTAGGAGTAGGTTTACAAGAACAGGCAAAATCCGCTCAGAATCAGGTGTTGGCCGCTCTTGCACCCCTTCAAACATCGGCTGCACTTACAGCATCAAATAAAGAGGACCACTTGCGCCGGGAATGCCAAGCACCTTCAGAAGCCATCGCTGCATCATCGGTGCTCTTTCCTGCCCCTAACCCGACACCACAGGGAGCCACCGCGGGCGAAGCTGAACGGCCGCGAAGGGAGTAACCCGCAGCGCAAAGCAGAGATGAATTAGCAGAAGGATTCAACAGGACTTTGGACTTATAGTTACGGTAAAGGGATTTTCCATATGGTTTACGGATTAACGGAAATGTGTGAACTCGGTGATTTATGGTGGAATTTCAGTTTTGTACTACTCCGAACTCGGCACGGGCGCGCCTCTAGGGCCAACGGGAGGCAGCGGCGGGGAGAGCGGAGCCACCGCGCGGAAGGAGCCGCGCCGACTCGGGATCAAAGCCGCCGCCGCGGGAGCCGCGCCGGGAGCGACCGAAGCGCGCCGCGGGGGGAGCGACCGAAGAAGCCGGCGCCGCGGGAGCAGAGCGCCGCGGGGGGAGCGAAGGAGCCGCGCCACCGCGGGGGGAGCCACGCGTGCAGCGGTGCCTGCAGCAGTCAGCCGGCAAACAGTGAGTAAACAAAGAGCCCAGCGCGGGGGGGGAGTTTTCGCCCGCTCCGACACGAGCGCCGCAGGACCGGAGCACTTTTTCAAGCGGGAGCGTTTCTCCCTCCGCCCTGCAGCCGACAAAAGCTACAGTTTAAGACTTAACAGTCGTAATAATTGTGAACTTTTGTCAGCAAAAGAAAAGATTCCTATTGCAATTGAAAGACCAGCGAAACTAAACAAACAACACCAAGGACTATTGCTGTCAGGATGTTCTTCACCTAAGTTAGGAAGATCTTTTGTTCTCCCTAGCACACGCTGTGAAACAAAAGCCCAGCACAGACTGTAAAACAGAAATCAGCGTAAATGGATGCAAGAGTCAGATTTCGGCCGGTTTGACTCGGCATTAGTTATGCTGTCTTGGAAACACCTGTATTACCAGAGACTTTGAACATCAGAAGTCTGGATGGCTGGGTTGATGAAACGTCAGACTCTGGGGCTGTGTTTTGAAAACGTTGAAGATGTTAAGATGTGTTAGAATGATTGTATGAGATGTAATGACTGTGTTTTTGTATTCTTTAAGCTTTGTTTAAATGTGATAGAGGTAAAAGCAAGCACTGAATTCAAAAGAATTTTTTCACAGGTATACCTTGAATAAACTTCTGTTTAAGTGTATTTAAGTATAAAAATGCTATAGCAAATACGTGAAGAAAAGTTATTTTAGCTTAATATTTTAGAATCAGGCCTGTAAGTAAGTTATAGTAAATGCTATGTATTATTTCTATAGTAAGTTTTATCTGTTATTAAGTAGTTTGAGTTAAGTTATCTATCAAGTGCCATTAAATGTTAAATACTGTTAAGGTTTAGTTTTGTTAATTATCTCCTGTTAAGTAAGTGATAGATTCTGTTAAGTTTGAATTAAGTGCCGTTAAAAGTTAAATATTATTAAAGTTAAAATTGTTAAGTTTATTTTTGGTCAAGTTCGAGGTCTGCTAAAGCTTAAATTATATATAGATTTAAGTTGTGTGGGATTTGAAGCCAGTTAAGTTCTGTTGAAATTGGTTTCTGTTTAGTTTGAGTGTTATTAAGTCTGGGTAAAGCTAGATTCTGTTTAGATTATATTGGGTTAAGGTGTGTAGAATTTAAAGTCAGGTAAATTTTGTTATAGATAAATTTGAATTAGATTTAAGTGATTTTACATGTTTTGCAAATAAGTCTGCTATAATTAGTCTTGTTAGGCTTCACAGAGGATGAATGAGTAACTGAAATTAACTTTATTTTAATAATTCTGTTTAGTATATTTATTTTAGGCATAATTTCCTCAAAGCAGCTAATTCTGTAAATTACTTTCATATATTCTAAAGTTCTTAGAGCATTAATTTATTGCTGCTTTCTAAGTTTATATCTTCCAGAACACTTTTTTAAAAAAAGGTTAGATCTTGTTATTTAGGCAAGTTATCATTATTCCACCCTAACATATCTGTGCTAATGCAGCTAAGTCATAAGACAAGCAGGGAAAGGCACAGCTTACATAACTTAGACTGTAGTCAAATAGGAGATCCGTTTTTCTGGAGTAAATGTAAACAAGTGATGGTTTCAGCTCTCCTACCATGGGGTGCTGCAAGCAAAGCAATGACTTTAGCAAAACAAATAGGGTGTTGGACTAAGGGTGAATTAAATAAGACATCACAGATATTAGATATGCTAACTGCAGATGTACAAAGTGTTAATCATGCTGTTTTACAAAATAGAGCTGCTATAGATTTTTTACTGCTAGCACAAGGCCATGGTTGTGAAGAGTTTGAAGGGATGTGTTGCATGAACTTATCTGATCATTCTGTATCTATACATGCTAAGTTAAAAGAGCTACGACTAGGGCTTAACAGCCTTAAGGAAGAAGAAGGATTGGGAATTGATGAATGGCTTAAGAGTTTAGGATTGGGACCATGGTTAAGAAATCTTGTAATATATGCTATAGGGATATTAGGTGTACTTCTATTGCTTTTATTTATCTTGCCTTGCTTCTGCAGCTGTATCCAAAATATGATCAGTAGAACAATTGAGAAGACCTGGCAAACTAACCTCTTTTCTCTCGAAGAAAAAAGCGGGGGAGATGTGGAGAGGTTAGTTCAAGAATGGCTTAAAGAAAAAGGCCATGAAACATACAATTGAGAGAAAAGTAAGAGGTAAAAGTAAAAGCAGTTTCTAACAGCTCTCAGCCTTCTGATTTGTGTAAACAATTAGACTCTCTCAGGCATCATTCTATAAACAATGGAGTTCTCAGCTTGTCTTCCCATGGCAAGCAGAACACCGTCCTTGGGAAGGCCTGTTATCCTGAGAACAGATGTAGAGGTTTTGGGAACACTAGTTTCTGTTTTAGTTTCTGGTTTCTGTTTTGGTTTCTGCTTATGATAAACAATTGTAGGTATTCTAAAACAAAAGGTGTGGTTACAGTTTTCTCTGTTAGCCTATCATGGAGTTGGATTACAGAATATTCATGAAGTTCGTTAGTATTGTTATATAAGGTGATTGATTGATCAATAAAGTTGAGTTTCGATGCATAACTATGGTCGATTCTCCCTTCATCTCCAACACTTTCTCTTCACCATCGCCTGAAGCCTTCCCACCTGAGGTAAACTGAGTTTCTACAAGCCTGGACTTGTTTCAACTCCCAGCTGCAACCTCCAGCCAGCCAAAGGTGTCTCTGAGATGAAGTACCACAGTTGCCGCCTTTGGCCTAGCAGCAAGGGTCAGACAAGCCCAGGCACAATCTACCTGGCAATACTGGGATTCATATTCCAATATTTTGGCACCCATGGTGGGGCAAAGCGACTCTGCAGCCCCAAGAAGGAATCTCAGTACCTTGGAAAGACTTCGGCAGCCGTGCACCCAGCTGCAGAGCCTTGGTTGCAACACTCTCAGCAGAGACTTTGGGATTAAGCCCAGAAAAAGTTTCGTGGACTGCTCGGTGCCTCTGGAAAGTGAGCTCCTTTCTGGTGAGCGGATTTTCCAGAGGAAGAACAGGGTAGCCTCTCCTGCCTATAGAGGGGTCCTGTTCCAGTGAAGAACACCCTGCCTGACTGGCCAGCAACAGCTTCCATTTCATTAAGTATTCTCTGCTCCTTGGTGGAGCAGAAGCTCAAAAACAGACTCTGCCGTGAGTTCTGTTCCTTTTTTGCCTTTGCTTTCAGGCTGCACAGCCCCATAGACGTGATACCATTGCGTTTTAGGCTTTAGCTTTTGCGGCGTGTTTCGCTGTCTTTTGGAATTCGCGCCGGCAGAGGAGCGGGGGGGCACTCTCCCTGCCCTTCCCCCCGGCTCAGTAGCGCAGCGTGCTCAGCTCTCTCTGCAGGGGGGAGCTCTCTCAGTGCGGGGGACTCTGACATCTCTCTGTGCAGGGGAGGGGGGCTCTTTACACGTGGCCGGGGGGTCTCTCTCGGCATGAGGCGGAGGGTGCTCTGTACATGCAGTGCGGGCCGGCCCTGGTTTCGGCTTGCCACGTGGTGTGGGCCGAGGCTGCTCTCTCAGCTCTGCGGGGGTGCTGCATTCTCGGGCGGGAGAGGCTTTGTCTCCTCCTCGGCTCGGCAGGGCGTGTCCTGCTGCTGCTGCCCGGGAATTTTAAAAGAAGTAAATACAGCTGCACTTGAAAGCTTTTGTCTGGTCTGCTCGTTAACGCTTTCCTATCTGTGTGGTTTTTTTTATTTTATTAGAAATCAGTAGCTGATTTTGGCTTAGTCTTTTGTCAGGCGGGATTTTGCACTTTGCCTTTTACACCTAACATGGGCTTGAATCTCAGCACAGTACAAAAAGGAGTGTATTATCATATTGTTAGTAATTTAGTCAGTGGTAATGTGAAGTCCTCTCTCTAAAGGTAAATTGAAACAGTTTATAAGATGGCTTTTTCTACACTTCCCACAAGTCTCCCCTAAAGAAATCCACAATATTCAGTTTTGGGATAAAGTAGGAAATGAATTGATAACCTTAGGACAGTCTGGGAACACATCCTCAGCTAAATTTGTGTTCTGGAGTTTACAAATTCGAACAGCCTTGCTCAAACAAAAGGAATTGGAGAAAAAGCCAAATGTAAAGCCATCTACCTCTGCTCTCCCTGTCTCTCTCTCTCCTAGCTCTAAAACCCCTAAACCTTTTACCCCAAAACTTGGTATTTTAAAGAGAGCACTCTCATTGGGAAGTTGACTCCCTGAGTTTGTTAAAATGCCTGAGAAGCCCTGTCCACAAGGCCCTGGCCAGGCTGCATGGAACCTTTCCCAATCCCGTGCCCCCTCCTCTGAAACCCACAGCACGTGTCAGCTTTCCAGAGAGCAGTGATGCCCAAAATGGCCCCCAGTCCCTAGGGGGTCCACAAGATGGAGGATGCCACATCATCCCAAACTTGGTCTTCTTCCCAAGATCCTCTTAAGCATGCTAAAATTCCATCCCCATCCCCCTCGTCTCCTGTTCCTCATGATACCTTCCCCCCTCCCCCTCCCTTTCCTGCAGTACCCTCAGCTCCACCCCTCTACTCCTCCCAGGGGGCGTTTGCTGACGTGATGTCGCAAGGTGTCCCCGCCCCCTGCCTGTCCCCTGACCCCGCCCCCTATCCCCACAGTGTCCCCGTCCCTTGCCAGCCCCCTGTCTCCACCCCCTGTGCCCATTGCATCCCTGCCTCCTCCCCGGGTTCCCACGGTGGGGACACACCCACTGCCTGTCCCCAAACCTGTATCTGTGATCCCAATGCTTCCAATTCAAAGGATACAGAGCAGGGAACTTCCGACCCAACACAGGGTCCCACCTTGTCATTGGCTCCTGTTACATTTCAGCCTGCAGCACAAGGGGGGGCAGCCCCAACTGCTAATTGGAACTCTTTTGGACAACAATTGATTAAAGAGATCTGTAAATCTCATAAAGAATATGGTCCACACAGTCCATATTTCCGTGGCCTTTTAAATTCTGAATTGAGTAGGACTGTAGTAGTCCCACATGATTTAAAACAGCTTTTTTCGTGTCTCATGACCTCCACGGAATTCAAATTATGAGAATTAGCATGGAAACAACTGCTAAAAGACACTCTTCCAGGCTTGCATGCTGATCCAAACACAATGAAGGACAATAATGGTGTGCCTATTACAACGGACCACCTCTCTGGCGAGGGCCAATGGTCTTTACCCTCAATCCAAGCTATGGCAATTCCTGTAGAAACACTCAAGAAAGTAAAAGAAGCAGCTGAAAAAGCATTCTTTTCCCTCCAACCTGAGGGGCCTTTCGAGCCCTATAGCAAAATTAAACAGCTACCATCAGAGCCCTTTTTGAAATTTGTAGAAAGGTTTACTAGAGCTATTGAAATACAAGTTAAAAAAGAGAATGCTAGGGAAGAGGTTTTAGAGGAAATGGCATTTACAAATGCAAATGAACAGTGTTGAGCAGCAATCCTGAGCCTTCCTATAGAACCCCCCCTACACTAAAAGATATGCTTCTCTTCCTGTAACAGGAAAGTGCCTCTGATGAGTGTAGCTGAAGACACCAGATCAAGACTGCTGCCAAGACTACTTCAGCGTGTTGCCATTGCCAGCCCTGTGGCCATTCCCTCAGCACAGCAGTACCCTGGGCAGCAGCGGAGACCAGCAATGGTTGAGCCCACAAAGCCATGCCTGCTTTGCAATAACCTTGGGCACTGGAGTAACCAGTGCCCCCTGAAAAGGCAATTCGATGAATTCAGACATGGCAGGGGAGAAGAACTACAAGCACTCCCTGAGGGTGAACAACAACAAAAAAACTGAAGAGGGAGCGCCGGCCTGCCAGGCATGCAGACACAAAAAGAGCAGGCCAAGGGAATAAGGGTCGCAAAACAAATCAAGCGCGCGGTAATATTTCTGTAAGTGAAGCAGGTGCTTGAAAGACTACGTCTGCTGGTCCACTGTTAAAAGTAAAACAAAATAACCTTTGTTATGATTTGGGTGATCCTATGTTAATCACGTCTTCTGTCAATGAGCCTTACAGGTTGCAGCTGACAGAATCACTCCACCTGAAAGACACTGACTGGCATTTTGTCTCTGTCAGTCCAGAACAGAAGGGTACTTGGAATTTGTTGAAGAATTCGTTGTAAGTACATCGTCATTGGGGACACCAAACACACACCACAAGAGATCGAAATTGCTCCAGGAATGACAACATCAGATCCTGAGCAATTCGTTCTCGGGCTGCACTGTTTCCACCCACCCCTGTTTCTTCCCAAGGGACAAATTGTTGCACAAGCCATCCCTGTGCTGTCTTTACCTGAAAGTACTGAAAAACAAGGGCCCACAGTCGCCCGGGTCCAAGTTATTGGGAAAGACAAACCCAAGTTATGGTGTAATGTCAGTGGGGGTGGGGAGTCAAAATGCATTGAGATGCTTGTAGACACAGGTGCAGACTGCACAGTGATTCCAGTACAAGACTGGCCAGCACACTGACCTTTGCAAAATGATGCCGGTCACATTCAAGGTGTAGGAGGCCTGCAATTGGCAAGACAATCTAAAAGCATCATTCAAATTGAGGGACCAAACGGACAATTGGCAAATATTCATCCATTTGTGTCCATTCGTCCATTAGATTATTCAGAACCTTTGTTAGGGAGAGATGTAATGGCCCAGTGGGGTGTCACAATTGATATTACCGACTCTCCATAGCATTTTTGTACAGCAGTCATTGAACAACAGCGCCCCACCCAAAAACTGAAGTGGAAAACAGACAAACCAGTTCAGGTGAAACAGTGGCCGCTCAGTAAACAAAAAATAAAGGCGCTTGAGGAACTAGTGGAAGAGCAACTAAAAAAGGGTCACATTGTGGAGACCATGTCCCCATGGAACTCCCCAGTGTTTGTCATCCAAAAAGCTGACAAAAAGAGATGGCGGCTCCTCCATGACCTTTGACAAATTAATAATGTAATTGAAGATATGAGTTCTCCCCAACCTGGTATGCCATCCCCAACAATGCTTCCCCAAGATTGGAAATCAGCTGTTATTGATATTAAAGATTGTTTTTTCCAAATTTCCTTGCACCCTGACGATGCACCGCGTTTTGCATTCTCGGTCCCTTCCATCAACATGGAAGCCCCTATGAAAAGGTACCGTTGGACAGTTCTTCCTCAGGACTTGAAGGTCTCTCCAGCTATCTGCCAGTGGTATGTCTCTTCCCTGCTGTCCCCAGTGCGTGCAGCCACAGAGAAGGCCATCATCTATCATTATATGGATGATATCCTCGTGTGTGCCCCCAATGATGATTTACTCACACATGCGCTTGACCTAACGATCGATGCATTGATTGTTGCAGGGTTTGAGCTCCAAGAAAAGAAAATTCAAAAGATGCCACCTTGGAAGTATTTGGGCTTAGAAATTGGAAATAGGACCATTGTTCCTCAAAAACTAGAAATCAATCCAAGGATCAAGACCCTTGCGGATGTCCACAAGTTGTGTGGGTCTTTGAATTGGGTAAGGCCATGGCTCGGTCTGACTAACGAAGACCTTGCCCCTCTTTTTGATTTTTTGAAAGGGGGAGAGGATCCAGGTGCTCCTAGGTCTATTACCCCAGAGGCACGGAAAGGGGGTGCTCTAGAAAAGGTTCAGATTGCAATGTCCACAAGACAGGCAAACCGATGTCGGCCTGACCTGCCATTTAAATTTATCATCCTAGGTAAGTTGCCACACCTCGATGGAATTATTTTCCAGTGGGAGGAAAAACAAACACCTAAGGCAAAGGAAACACCTAAAAAGGGCCAGGACCAGAGGGACCCTCTCTTGATCATAGAATGGGTTTTCCTCAGTCACAAATGATCTAAGAGACTGACAAAGCCTCAGGAGCTGGTAGCAGAACTGATCCAGAAAGCAAGGACCCAGATCAGGGAGTTAGCAGGATCTGATTTTAAGTGCACTCACATTCCAGTTGAGTTAAAATCGGGTCAAAATACTATGAAAATACTGGAACAATTGTTTCAAGAAAATGTAGTGTTGCAGTTTGCTATAGATTCCTACTCAGGACAAATTTCTGTAGTGTGGCCCACTCACAAATTGTTTGAACAAGATGTTCAATTCACTGTGAAATTGAGAAGTGCTCTAAGTAGAAGACCTTTAAAAAAGGCTCTGACTGTCTTTACAGATGCGTCCGGGAGGTCCCACAAGTCCATTATGACTTGGAAGGATCCTCAAACCCAGCAGTGGGAGACGGACATTGCTGAGGTGGAAGGTTCACCTCAGGTTGCTGAATTGGCTGCGATTGTTAGGGTTTTTGAAAGGTTCTCAGAACCATTCAATCTGATTACAGATTCTGCATATGTGGCAGGAGTAGTATCCAGGGCAGATCAAGCAATACTGCAAGAGGTGTCTAACATCACACTTTTCGAATTGCTCTCAAAACTGGTAAAGTTAGTCACTCACCGAGAGCAACCATTTTATGTGATGCATGTCAGGTCACACACTGACTTGCCAGGGTTTATCGCTGAAGGCAACAGAAGGGCAGATGCTCTTGCTGCACCTGCAATGATGGCCACTCTCCCAAATGTTTTTGAACAGGCAAAAATCAGCCACCAGCTTTTCCACCAAAATGCACCTGGCCTGGTTTGTCAGTTTAACATCACTCGAGAACAGGCCAAAGCAATTGTGGCCACATGCCCAAATTGCCAACAACATGCAGTCCCTACAGTGAGTACGAGAGCAAACCCAAGGGGACTGAACAGTTGTGAACTGTGGCAAACAGATGTTACACACATACAGTCTTTTGGATGGCAGAAATATGTTCATGTTAGAGTAGATACCTTTTCTGGAGCAGTCTATGCTTCTGCCCACACAGGAGAATCATTTATCGATGCCATTAAGCACCTCTTACAGGCTTTTTCTGTCATGGGCATCCCCAAGGAGTTGAAAACTGATAATGGGCCTGTTTATAAATCCAAGGAATTGGGGAGCTTCCTGCAGCAATGGGGAGTAGAGCACAAAACTGGCATCCCCTACTCCCCTACAGGTCAAGCCATTGTAGAAAGAACTCACTGTGATACTAAAAGAGTCCTGGACCAGCAACAACAGGTTCTGAAGGTAGAACCTCCCCACATCCAGTTATCCAGGGCACTGTTCACAATCAATTTTCTGAATTGTTCCTTTGACAGCCTGAACCCGCCCATCCTACACCACTTTGGGGGGAGCAGTCATAGGTTGATGAAAGAAAAGCCTCCGGTTTTAGTAAAAGACCCCGAGACTTGGAAAATGGTGGGACCTTACAAATTGGTTACTTGGGGACGTGGATACGCTTGTGTGTCCACCCCCTCTGGTTTAAGGTGGGTTCCTTCCAAATGGGTAAAGCCTTATGTTCCCAAGGTCTCAGAGAAATCTACGGAAGTACCCCAGGTTGCTCATGCTGCCTGGAGAAGGAAACGCCGCACGCATTCTCTGGATGAAATTCCATTTAAGCCTCCTATCTGGAATAGTTTGTAATATATGTTTCTCTCAAGTTCCTTGTACCAGTTTAGATCCCACTGTTCGTGTGTATTCAGTCTCAAGACACCATAGTAAAGCCGCAAAACGGATAGCCTTCAAGAAATAATGAGTTAAAACATGGAATGTGAAACATTGGAAGAAAGCATAGCACTTAGGAAACATATAGAGCAATAAATCGGCTAAGGCATGGGACACAATGACAGGAAAGAGAGATAGGGATAGGGGAATTGATGGGCTAAGCATGTTCCGAGCCAACGATGTCAAACTGACCCTAAGAGCCTTGCCAAGCCATGGGACCAAGCCAAGTACACCGGGAATTGGCCATATTAGGATAGGAGTTCAAAAGTTTAAGGAGGAAGACTCATCAGGTGACCCCTGCCCACGATGAAGGCAACCGGAACGACCACCAAAATGATCCTCAAAAGAGATGCCTCCGCCCACGCTCCGCCTACACCACGCCTCTTATGAATATGCATGCAAAAACATGATTATGCATGTGATATGATGTAACTTTATATTCAAAACTGTATAAAAGGCTTGCTTTTGTTACAAGATAGGGAGAAATCCCTTTTGTGATTTCTCCGACGCGTCGTAATAAAATACCTGCTGTCTATGCTGACTTAAATTGAGTCTCTTAGGCAGTTATTCTCGCCCTTTGGGGCAAAATTCGGCATCAATAGACCGAGCCTGCTTCTCGTCCTACTCATGATCATCCCACCTGCGATCTCCTGCATAGTCCCTCAGCCCAAAGCACGTATGGACTACCTTGGCAAAAGCTCTCGGACATCAACAGAGAAACTGACGACGGGCTGAATGGGCTGTTCAAAGGCTGGGGACTCTTGGACTGGTTGGGATCTATGCTGAAAACTGTGTTTTAGTGCTGTTTATTTTAGTTATTGTTATTGTAGTTGTTAGCATTGTTTTTGGACTAATCAAACGCATGGTTTTCAAGTTAGTTTCAAGCCCATCTCCCCCTCCTGTAGAGGAGGAACCAATTTCATCACAAACCCAGTCCCTTTCTTTTTAAACAACACTAGGGGGAGATGTGGCACTGTGTTACAATTTCCTGTTTTACCTATCCTAGTCCTTCAGGTGTGCCATCTTCCCCCGCCCCCCTTTTCCCCTGCTGGGCTGTCAGTCAGTCTTGGCATTCCAGCAGAGCCATCGTGTGGTTGGTCAGCTTCAAAAGATGCCCCTATGCGCACAGGTCATTGGCCTGTCTGGGTGTCATCCTCCCCCCGAGACCCTGCCCCTCCCACCTGGTTGGTGGCTCACCTGTCCCTTCCCTGCCCCTCCCCCCGGAGCCTAAAAGGTCAATCAGGCCATGCGGTCGGGATTCTGTTGGAGCTGTTACCTGTGATTCAGACCTCTGTGACCATGGAATAAAACTCTGGATATTAACCCTCCGGCAGAATCCATCTCCTTTCCTCCTCACCATCGCCTGAAGCCTTCCCACGTGAGATAAAGTGGGTTTCTACAAGTCTGGACTTGTTCACTGCCTGCTGCCGCATCCAGCAAGCTAAAGGTGTCTCTGGGGTGAAACACCACAGTTGCCGCCTTTGGCTTGGCAGCAGGGGTCAGACGGGCCCAGGCACAATCTACCTGGTGATATTGGGATTCATATTCCAATAGAGGGCAGAGGTAAAAATGTGATGAATCGAAAATGGGAGGAGATGGCATTGACACATGACATATAAGGGGGGAATCTTCACTTGGCAAGCTTGTACCTAAGGTGGCAAGGGTCCAAGAGCCCTGCACTCCGTACCCTGTGGTTATCTTTTGCTTTTGCACTATTATTTGAAATGAATTATCCGTTATTTTTAATCAAATTATATTGTCAATATATATTTTCTAAACTATTCAATTAAAATTGCTGCTATCTCAAATATTGTTTGGGTTTTTTTATGATGGGATAATTGGGCAAACATAACAACAAGAAACACAAGGGCAAAACCAATGGCCGGAATATATCACACAAGAAAGGACAGTTCAGAATTCTGCCAGCAGCAGCTTTGCTGTGACAGGCCAGGAGTGCAGTGCACACAAGCTCCAGGCAAACGGTTCAAGGCAAAGCTGAGAACAGCAAATCAAATCCAGACCAGACAGAGAGTACCACAACAGCAGGAGAGAGAACAAGAACAGAGCAGAAGTGCAGTGATGCTGGCAGGCCGTTCACTGCAGAGGCTCTTTCTTCTCCAGCTCACAAAAACAACACACAAACAAAGCCCTGAGCATGGAGCCACTCCTGTTCTCACGCCCTGTTTGGAAGGACCATTGTGTCCCAGCCATGAAGTGACAAGCAGGATCCCTCACCTCCCGACTGACAGCTGCCATCTCTCCTTCAGCCATGCGTGTCTGTCTGACAATGTCCTGCAAAGTTCCTCCATCCATGTATTCCATCACCAGCCAGAGATCTCCATCAACAAGGAAGCTGGAAGAGGAAAGCAATGGCATGGAGATGAAAGTGCAGAGCTCAATTCCCCCATGGAAAAGCCTGGAGTGGAGTTTTGTTTCCAGGTCACTTGTCAGTGAGGACAGAATCAGATGGAGAGACATTGCTGCCAGGCTGCACAGCCCTTGGAATCTGCACAGTCTAAAGGAGAAGGAGACACCTGTGAGAAAGGAGAGGCCTTAGATGGCAAGCAGGTGAAAAATGCAGTTTAGCAACAGCCCAGATCAATGTGGAACCACAACCCTTGGCCCCAGCTGGTTCAGCTTCTGAACTTGTCAGTTCCACCATTCCCTGCAGAACAAGGCAACACAACTGCCAGGGTAATCCAGGGGAGGAGGCTGTGCAGCACTTGGGACAAAAGCAGTCAGAAAACCTTTCAGAAAGTCCCTTCAGAAACAGGCAAGGCCAGTGAAAATTGGGCAAATGAGGCATTTCTGGAAACAAGAACCTGATCTTCCTGGCATCTGTAGCAATGGAAAAGGGCTGGGAAGAAGAAGCCAAGGGAAATAATTTCTGCTGTGGTTTATCAGCATTTGTTAGAAGACACAGCAAACGGGGACGAACTTGCAGGAAAAACCAAAGCAAAGCAACGAAAGCACATGGAGGGAGTGAACTGCCAGGCTGTTGTTTTGGGAAGATGTGGCTGGGTCAGGCATTTTCAAAACAGGCTACAGACTCCGGATGCCAGGAAAGGTTAACGCAGGGCCCGGGCACGGGATAAGAGCTGAAGCACTCACCTGTCCAAAGAGTTGACAATGTTGGGGTTCTTTTTGTCCTTCAGGAGCAGGATCTCATTCACAGCTCGTTCCCTGTTCTGCCCTCTGAGACTCATTTTCTTGATGGCCACCTGAAGGGACATTGCAGCCTTTAACTGCAGGAGTCTGTGGCAGGAGGCCACAGCAAACACGGAGCGAGACTTTTTGGAGCAATGGAGCTGGGCTGGACCCAACTGCCTTGGGATGGGACACCAGAGCTCAGCAAGGGCCATTCCCACAGCCCATTGCTCTGCCAGCTGGGGGCTGCTTACAGGACACGTGGCCAGAGACATTTGGCCTTGCAAGCTCTGCAGAAATGGTCCCTCAGCTGTCAGCCTCAAAGCTCTAACTACATTCTCTGCACCTACAGTCTTCTCAAATGGCCTCAACACTCTCATTATTATTATTATTATTATTCAAACACATTTTTCAAGCAGGAGGTAATTCTGGTTCTGTGAAAACAGAGCAAAACAGCTAGGAACTCTTTAGCAATTCTATGGGATTTGGTCATGATTTCAGATCCAACTGCTCTGTCTGGGATTGCACAACAAAGCAAACAAACACACCCATTACTCAGGTGATCCCTGTCACAGGCTGTCACTGACACCAGACCCAAACACAACTGCAGGATTTAGGAGAGAGCTTTGCTCTGGACATCCATCTTCTCATTTCTCTCTCTCTTCCTCTGTGAACAGCTGAAGTTGGACTAAAACCCCAAACTGAGCCCAAGCAGGATCTCTCCCTAATTAGGGCTTGAGGTTCCCTTTGAAGATGAAAGGCAGGATGGAAAAACTGCTAAATAATGTTCCTGTCTGAGGCTGGGATGAAGATTAATAGGGCCTCAGTCTCCAGCAGCTGATGCATTCACACTTTTAGATATGAAGACCAAGCCAGCGTGTCCTGCTCTGACAGACACCGCTGCCCTCCTTGCATTCCTTGGGCACTTGAGAAGGACCAAGTCTGTCCCAGCTGTGCTCTGCAGGCTGACACTGCTCTGCCTGCAGAGGAGCAGCCTGGGCAGGAAAGCTCTGCTGGCCCCCAGAGCTGCAGCCACAGCTCCCAGCAGAGGGGAAAGCCCTGCAGAGCTGCCGGCCGTGCTGGGCGTGTTGGCACTGACCTCTCCTCCAGTGGCCCTCTCGAGTCCTTTGTAAACGGTTCCAAAAGCCCTGGAGACAAAAGAGCAGAGAAGAAAGAAGCAGCGCTTTAGGCCCTGGCAGTGAAAGCCAGCCCAGACAGATCTCTGCTGCCTGCAGCATTCACAAACACCTGGGTGCATCGACCCTTCCAACAACAGCACAGCAGCCACCTGTCCTCTGCCATGCAAGGTGTGCAAGAGAAAACTGAGACCCAACACGAAGGAATTGGGCTGGAGCAAATCCCAAATGTCCACCCTGAATAGCTTCAGCTTAGTTCAAAACCTGAGGTGAGAAAATGGTGTCTAAAGAACTGGAAAAGAATGCATTTCATCCTTTTCCATTTCCTGCCTAAGACCTGCAGGTTCCACAAGGGCCCTGCCATCAGGCAGGTGATGCTTTTTCCCCCAGAGTGCATCAGGTCTGTGTCTGTTACTGAATGTATGGGGTCTGCTACTTGTGCTAGAATAGAGCACTTATTAGTTCATCTCTGGTTTCTGTTTCTAAACCATTAGGTTGATAATCCTGACTGATGGATATATTTTGAAGGAAAATATTTGAAAGAAATCTTCTTGAGAACTGTTTTCTGACAGTCACCAGATGGTGAGTTGCTCTTTTAGGCAATCCAGTTCCAGGGACAGAAGATTTTCCAGGTCCTGCTCCTTGCTGCAATAGAGAGACAGCTACCATCTTGCTGTCTCTCAGTCCTGATCAGAATTGATAACTGTGGTCAGAAGGCGCCGTCAAAGGCCCCTGAGGCTGGCACATGCCGAGCTCACAACTTGCTGCACTATTCCAAACACCAAAGTTTCCTTTCCCACTCACCGAAGGAGGAGCTGCTCGGAATCCAGACATGAGATGCCCTGAAATGGGAGAGGGAACATGAACCAGATGCTGTTAGGAGAAAAACTGCCTGTGGTGGGAAATGCCACGGAGCAAGGCAACCCCGAGAGAGCATTTTGCTTTCACAGCATCCCTCCAGGAGCCACAGTCCTTTCCCACAGCAAGCAAGAGAGCAGCACAAAATACTGGGCTGGGTCAGCTCTTGGCTGGAGCAGCAAAGGGAGGGAGTTCCAGGCTCTGCTGGCACAGACTCCCTGCTTGAGGGAACAGAACCCCCCAGGGCCCATTGCAGATGCTGTGCATGCCCCACTGGCTGCAGACACCCCCTTTTTCAGCTGCAGCTGCTAGCAGGAGCTCTCGCAAAGCAATGGTGTCTTCATGGCAATTTGGTTCCAAAGTCAGCTCAGCTCCAGAGGAAGAACAGAAAGCACACAGCGAGCCCAAAGCCACAGATGCTGCACCGAGGGAAAACCTCGACTTACGTGCTAAGTGGGTTAAAAAATACCCCGAAGAAGCCACAGAGTACAGAGTGCAAACTGCAGCAGCCACGTGCTGCATCATTTTGGCTGCGCTGCACACGTCTGCAGCCTGTAGCCCTGCAAGCACAGAAGGACACCCATCAGGGCTGGGCTGGCTGCTGAGAATGCCTCGGGCAGGAGGATCCTCCAGCAACGAGCCCAGAGCCACTCTGGGCACTGAGGCCTCCGTGTCCCACAGCAACGGGAACACCACGGGGACGTGGCGCTGTTCCTGTGACATCCCAGCAGCAGCTCACGCAGAAACTGCCTGGAAGGTTCTCGTGTGTCACAAAGGAGCACAAAGAACCCTCCCAGGGCACAGCCTATGGCCCAAAGGGTGCAAGAGGAACTCGGAAAATGCAGCAAACAAGGACACCCCATAGCCCAGCCTGAACACTGACGAGGAACAAGGACGGCACCAAACCAAAGGCAACGTGACCTTTAGTCACTGATAGTTCTGACTAAAAGCAGCAAGCCTTGTTCCATCTGGGATCTTTGTTCTAGTTCTAAAAACAAGCAAGGTTCTCCAGTCTAAATACACAGAAGGCAGAACTGGGGAGGAGGTGGGATTAGGAAGGAGGAGGAGGAGGGAGAGAGGAAAAGGAGGAGCGGGAAGAGGAGGAGCAGGAGCAGGAGCAGGAGGAACAGGAGGTTCCAGTGCCCCCTGTGGCCGCAGCCGCGGGACCATCACCCCCAGCTCCTCCTGCAGGTGAGCGGGGAGGGGGAGCTCATCCCATATCCATCGGGGGGTCCCTGAGAGGATTTTTTATTGGGGTGTGTTTGGAGCTCGCAGATTGTGAAATTGACCCCAAATATCATCTGGTGTCTCTGGGAGGTTTTTTTCTCTGTGTGTGTATGTTTGGATCTCGCAGGACCCCAGAGCTGAGCCCCTTAGGGGATCTTTGGGGGCCCACGTGGCCATTGCCCAGTATGGGCAGGGGAGGACATTGTTCCTGGGGACCCCCAGGAGAGCAGAGCGTGGGGAGAGCAGAGAGGGGCAATCCCAGAGCTGGGGGACCCCGGCAGACTGGAAAGGGGGGGAGCCTGGAGAGGAGGGACCCCTGGGATCCCTGGGACCTCAAAGTAGAGCATCAGGGGAGAAGGGACCCCATGGACCCCGAAAAGCCCCTGGATCATCCCTAAGCAGGACGCTGGGGAATGGAGAACCCCTGGAACCATTGGACCCCCATGATCCCAAGGACAGGAAACCTCTGGAACCCCAGAAGTGGAGAGATCAGCAATAGGGAACTCCTGGGAGAGCTTTTTGGGACTGAATCTTTACATTGTGGAGATTTCCATGGACACAAGACTCCTGCTGAGTTCCAGAGATGGACCTGGCCAGGAGGGGCCTCTACTCCAAGGCGCTCCCACCTTGGTTTCCCCCAAACCCGGGTTTGTCATTCCCAAGCTGTGGCCAGATGGAGGAGGAGGAAAAGCCCCAGAGATCCCTTATGAGGAGGGGCTGCAAACCCAGCCCAGGGAGGTGTGAGGAGGAAAGAGCCCCTCTGAGGCAGGAAGGTGGCCGGAGATTCAGCCAGAGCTCAGAGCTGGTGGAGAAGCCTCATGGCAGTGAGAAGCCCCACAAGTGCTTGGAATGTGGGAAGGCTTTCAGCTCCAGCTCCACCCTGATGGAATACCTGAACATCCACGCTGGGGAGAGGCTCTGTGAGTGTGAGGAATGTGGGAAGCGCTTCAGTGGGATGTCCGACCTCAGCAAGCGCCACAAGATCCACACTGGGGAATGGCCCTAGGAGTGCTTGGGATGTCAGAAGAGCTTCAGGTGGGATTGAGAGATCGTCACTCACCAGCACTTCCACACCAGGGAGAGGCCCTGCGAGTGTCCCGAGTGTGGGAAGAGCTTGGTGCGCTGCTCCAGCTCCATCCCCCATGGGAGAATCCGCGCTGGATGATCCCCAGTGACCCCCGTTGGGCAGAGCCCTGGTGACCCCTGTTCTGGGTGATCCGTGTTGGGCAGGGAGAAGGTGTTGGAGAGATTTCTTTCCCTTCTCCTTGTGCTGCTGTGATTTGGTTGATAATAAATTCCCTCCGTGTGCCCAGGCCGGGTCTGTTGTGCCAGTGTGGGATTTGCTGCGGGATCTCTCCCGGTCCTTGTCCCCACGCAGGAACCCTCGGTTCCATTTTCTGTCCCTGTGCGGCTGCGGGGGGCAGGGACAGAGCGGCTCTGGGGGTGCCTGGCAGCGGGCCAGCGTCACCGCTCGCCACGGGCAGCCCTGAGATGCCGCGCACCTGGGCCCGCATTGCTGGGCTCACCTGAGCTCCCACCTGCCCAGCGCCCCAAGGTTCCCCCCGCCCAAAAATCACCCAGCCCGGGGCTGCAGCGTCCCGGAAAGTCCTCAGCCAATGGCAGCGCAGGCAGGAGGAGGCTTAGCCAATGAGAGCTCGGGACGTTGGATTGCCTCATCAGTTGCCGGGCAGAACCCGTGGCCGATCGCTGCCCAGAAGCGGCGGCAGCCAATGAGAGCGCGCGGCGCTGCCGAGCCCGCCCTGCTCCGGACTGGCGCTCCCAGCGCGGCGCGGCTGCTTTGGGGCTGCTGCTCCCTGCCCGGCCCCGGCCATGGGGCGAGGGGCGGCAGCTGGGGCCCTACTGGTGGCACTGGTGATGCTGGGAGCCCCACCGGCTGCCGGCGCGGAGCTCTCGGGTGAGCGGGGGGGCGGGAGGCGCTGGAACAGGGGGGAGAATGGGGAAAAGGGGGCGAAGGGGGGAGCCCAGAATGGAGGGGGAGGAGGAGGGGACCGCCAAAGGAGAGCGGGAGGGACTGAGGTGTGGGGGGAGGAGAGCGAGCGGTGGGAGAGGGTGGGGAAGGGGGCAAAAGCGGAGGTGGGACATCATATCTGAGCGGGAGGGGCCTGGGGATTGGGGAATTTGTGGGAAAATGGGGAAATGGGACCCCAAAAGTGATTTGGGGAGCGGCCGGAGGTCGGAGCGGAGAGGATGTGGAAGGGGAAATGGGGGAAGGGCGGCAAAGAGGAAGCGGCAGCGCGGGCAGGCGGGTCCCATGGCGGCCGTGGGGCACAGGGGATGCGGAGTGGGGATCCGGGGTGGGCCCGGAGCTCTGGGGATGCTGGGAGAGGGTGGTGGGTTGGCACCCCCTGACCTGTGTCCTGCACACACAGGGGTGTTCCAGAGGATGACAAAGTCCGAGTGTTACTTCATTAACGGCACGGAGAAGGTGAGGTACGTCCAGAGATCCATCTACAACCGGGATCAGTTCATAATGTTCGACAGCGACGTCGGGCACTTTGTGGGGTTCACCCCCTATGGGGAGAAGTTGGCCAAGCGCTGGAACAGCAACGCGGTATTCATGGAGGACAGACGGACTGCGGTGGACTGGTTCTGCCGGTGCTGGTACAAGAATTTTACCCCGTTCATCACGGAGCGCCGAGGTGAGCGCGAGGGAGAGCGTGTACCCTCGGGGCCTGCCCTGCCAGTGACCCTGGAGCCCCTCAAAATCTCCCTGGGCATCGGCCCAGGGCCCTCAGCCCTCCTTGTGCCGACCCCCGGGGTCTCCAGATCCTCCCAGTCCCTCCCAGTGCCCCCCCGCGCGTCTATTTTAGCGACCCGTAAATTTGACGCTTGGCAACCAATGAGATCGCATCCAGTTCATGACTCATCTGTTGCCAGGCAGACTCGCAGCACGGAGTGCCTCGCGCCGGACTCGGCCTCCCAGTGCCGCGCACTTCATTCCCAGTTCCTCCCAGTGCCACCAAGATCCCTCCCAGTGCCATTCCAGTCCCTCCAAGACCATGCCCAGTTCCTCCCCAGTCTCTCCCAGTCCATTCCCAGTCTCTTCCCAGTTCATTCACCGTTCATTCTTAGACCTTCACCCTCTCTCCCAGTTCCCCCATTCCTTCCCATCTCTCTGTGTCACCCAACTCCCTCCCAGTCTCTCCCACTCCCTCCCAGCACATTCCCAATCCATCCGAGCCCATCCCCAGTCCCTCCCACCACATTCCCCAATCCATTCCCTGTCACTCCGAGTCCATTCCAGTCCATGCCCCGTCCCTCCCAATCCCTCAGCAGTCCTTCCCAGTCCATTCCCAGTCGCTCCCCAGCCCACCCCAGCCCTCCCCTCTCTCTCCCAGTGCCCCCCAGCTGATCCCAGTGTGTCCCCACTCTCTCTGTCTCTCCCAGTGCCCCCCAGCGTGTCCATCTCGCTGGTGCCCCCCTCGAGCTCCCAGCCCGGCCCCGGCCGCCTGCTCTGTTCCGTGATGGATTTCTACCCTGCTGCCATCCAGGTCAGGTGGTTCCAGGGCCAGCAGGAGCTCTCAGAGCACGTGGTGGCCACCGACGTGGCCCCCAACGGGGACTGGACCTACCAGCTGCTGGTGCTGCTGGAAACGCCGCCCCGGCGCGGGCTCAGCTACAGCTGCCAGGTGGAGCACGTCAGCCTGGAGCAGCCCCTGAGCCGGCACTGGGGTACGGGGGAGCTCCTGGGGGCGCTGGCAGAGCCACTGGGCTGTGCTGGGAGCCACTGGGAGGGAGCTGGAGAGAGCCGGGCTGGAACTGGGAGAGGGGCTGGGGACTGGGCAAGGGCTGGGAAGGGGTTTGGGGGATGCTGCGGAGGGTGAGATGGAGTTGAAGGGGTCGTGGTGGGCACTGGGAGGGAGTTTGGGGGTGCTGGGTGTGACTGGGAGGGAGTTTGGGGCTGCTGGGTGTGACGGGGAGGGATCGCAGTGAGCACCGAGGGGCTGGAAGGAGATCGGCGATGGCAAAGCGGGGCTCGCCATGAGCTCGGTTGTGCTGGGCACAGCCTGGGAGGGCTCTGGCTGAGTCCTGCTGGGGCTGCCAAGGGACTGCGAGAGGCTTTGGGGCTCCTGGGGCACTAGGGGCACCTGGGAGGGGGCTGTGGGATGCTGAGAGGGACGGGAGTGGCTTTGGTGGCTCCTGGGCAGGACAAAAAGGGATCGGGGGGAGGTTTCAGGGGGTCCTGGCTGCGCTGGGGGCCATAGGGAGGGCGCTGGGAGGGGCTGAGGGTATTGCTGAGAGATTTTGGGGGTGCTGAGCCCTGCGGATCCCCCAGAGATGCCGCCGGCCGCCGCCCGCATCAAGATATTGATGGGGATTGCGGGCTTCGTCTTAGGCTTCGTCTTCCTGGCGCTGGGGCTCGGCTCCTCCCTGCTCAAGAAGGTCAGGGCGGGTGCCGGGGGTGGCGTCCCCCCCGTGGCGGAGCGTGTGCGCTCCCGCCGGGGCCCCCAGCCCGGTGTCACCCCCTTTTCTGTGCCCACAGAGCTCCTGAGCCGGCGGCGGCCGCAGCCCCTCCCCGTGGGCTCGGGCCCGGCCGGGACCCCCCGCTCCGCTGATTTTGGGGGGGTCCCGTGTCCCCCCCAGCCCCGCTGGCGCTCCGCCCCCTCCCAGTGCCTGCTCCCAGTGCTCCCAATAAAGCTTCCCAGTTGAGCCCGGAGCCGTTTATTGGGGGGCGATGGGGAGGGGTTTGGGGGGGGGCGATGGGACGGATTTGGGCAAATGGACGGGGACAAAGGGTGGGGGCTGGGCCCGGGGGGAGCGGGAGGAGGAGGAGGAGGAGGAAGGGGCGGGGGACGTGAGAGAGGAGAGGGGAAGGAGGCGGATGAGGAACGAGGAGGAGCGGAAGGAGCGATTGAACTGGGCAAGGACAGGCGGGAGGAAGGGGGGGAGACATGAGGACAGGACCAGAAACAAGAAAAGTAGCGGGGATGCTCCGGCCTTCATCATGGTGTCTGCAGGGAGGGCGAGGAAGATGCGGAGCCCCCAGCCAGTTGTGTTCTCAAGCCGGGGGGCCTTTCACCCTGGGGGCCGCCCGGGGTTATCCAGCGTGGATCCTCCCACGGGAGGTGGAGCTGGATCGGTGCACGGAGCTCCACTGGACAACCGCGTGTCCTTGTTCTGGAAGGAATGGTGGAAGGGGATGATTCTGATTCTGTCCTCACTGACAAGTGACCTGGAAACAAAACTCCACTCCAGGCTTTTCCATGGGGGAATTGAGCTCTGCACTTTCATCTCCATGCCATTGCTTTCCTCTTCCAGCTTCCTTGTTGATGGAGATCTCTGGCTGGTGATGGAATACATGGATGGAGGAACTTTGCAGGACATTGTCAGACAGACACGCATGGCTGAAGGAGAGATGGCAGCTGTCAGTCGGGAGGTGAGGGATCCTGCTTGTCACTCCATGGCTGGGACACGACGGTCCTTCCAAACAGGGCGTGAGAACAGGAGTGGCTCCATGCTCAGGGCTTTGTTTCTGTGTTGTTTTTGTGCGCTGGAGAAGAAAAAGCCTCTGCAGTGAACGGCCTGCCAGCATCACTGCACTTCTACTCTGTTCTTGTTCTCTCTCCTGCGGTTGTGGTACTCTCTATCTGGTTTGGATTTGACTTGCTGTTCTCAGCTGTGCCTTGAACAGTTTGCCTGGAGCTTGTGTGCACTGCACTCCTGGCCTGTCACGGCAAAGCTGCTGCTGGCAGAATTCTGAACTGTCCTTTCTTGTGTGATATATTCCGGCCATTGGTTTTTGCCCTCGTGTTTCTTGTTGTTATGTTTGCCCAATTATCCCATCATAAAAAAAAACAAACAATGTTTGAGATAGCTGCAATTTTAATTGAATAGTTTAGAAAATATATATCGACAATATAATTTGATTAAAAATAAGGGATAATTCAGTTCAAATAATAGCGCATAAGCAAAAGATAACCGCGGGGTACAGAGCGCAGGGCTCTTGGACCCTTGCCACCTCACGTACGAGCTTGCCAAGTGAAGATTCCCCCCTTATATGTCATGTGTCAATGTCATCTCCTCCCATTTTCGATTCATCACATTTTTACCTCTGCCCTCATCACCACCTTTACCGCGCATGCTCCACCACTCGGTTTGGTGGTCACACAAGTCTTTGCGGGTTGTTTTGGATGAAGACCTCTCCTCTTCCTCTTTGTCCTTTAATTCACCTTTGGGTTACAGATGCGCACCAAGGCAGGATACTGTAAGCCAAAACTAACATATTACTACATTTTAGCATCAAAGCAATAAATCTCTTATAGCGGGCATTTTCCTGGGACCCAACCAGATTTTCCCTTCTCTCTGTTAATTTTTAGTAACTGTTCTCTCTTGCTTTTTCCTCCTATCCTTGAACATCTGCCAGGAGAGGGGTTGGAGCCCCTCCTCTCCCTATCTTCTTTGGCATGACAACTTTTATCTGTTTTCTTATTTCCAAATATTAATTACTGTATCAATATTGATGACTGTTTCAATTTTATCAGCATGAATCACACCTATTTACCACATTGTTCTCTCTCAGTGTCTGCAGGGCCTGGATTTCCTCCATTCCAAGCAGGTGATCCACAGGGATCTGAAGAGCTCCAACATCCTCCTGGGCACGGACGGCTCTGTCAGGGAATCAGTAAAAGCCACTGCATGAAAGCTGAGGGTTTCTTGAAGGGTGCACTTCCATCTTTCCTCGGCTACAGCCCTGAGGGCTTTTCCAGCTGACTTCACTACTGCACTCTCAGACTGAGAGTGGGGAATCTTGGTGCTTGGTTTCCTCATTCCAGCTGCCTTTGACAGGGTTTGTTTCTGTCCTCAGCTGATTTTGGCCTCTGCACTCAGCTCAACCCTGAGCAGGACCAGCGCAGCTCCATGGTGGGCACTGCTCACTGCATGGCCCCAGAAGTTGTGACCAGATCTCCTTATGGCCCCAAGGTGGACATCTGGGCCTTTGGCACTGTGACCATCGAGATGGTGGAAGAAGAACCTCCTTACTTCAGGGAAACGGCAGCCATGGTAAGAGGCAAATTCTGCAGTGTCTGCAGAGGCCTGTGAGCACAGGGGGACCCTGCACTGGGAGCAGCAGCTGGAGGTTTCTGCACATGGGAAGGGAATTCCCAGAGGACTCCAGCCTCACCACAGAAGAATATTCTTCAGTCTCCAGCAACAATTTGCTTTGGGATTTATGTTTTTGCAGCTCATCTGGCTGTGAGGATGAGCTGGAAATGTGAAGCAAGTGCATCAGCTCTAATGTTATCTTGCAAGAAAACCCCAAACCACCCCCAAATCCCAGCCCCAAACACAACAAGATTTCTGCAGGAACTTCTAAAAGACATTTTGCAAGATGATCTCCCCCCTGATTCTTCTCACTGGGAAACTTCTCTAAAACCTGAAGATGATTGTTTAACATCCTCATAGTCTAACGTATTTCTTTCCTAGTCCAAGCTACTTTCTCTGTGTCACCAAGCCTGAGCTTTCAGCAACACAAACCTCCTGTTTCTTGCCTGGCAGTTTCTGGGATGGGGCATCAGGAATGCATTTACTTGAGTGTCAGTGGCACTGCAGAGATGCACTAGATCTAAGAATCCTCTGAAATAACACAAGCAGACCACACTGACTCTGGAAAATGGCCTGTAAAGCTGGTGTCCACATTTGGAGAAGCAAAATGTGCTATTTCTGATGGAGGTTCCTACTGACAGAGTCAGCCAATGGAACTGGCTCTCAAGGCGAGATCATTTGGATGTTGCAGTGGCTGTGGCAGCCCCAGGGTTTGGGTTTTTTGGCTGGCATAGCAAAATGAGCTGTGAGCAGCATCTGTGGCAGGGAGGAAAGTGCCCCTGGAGCTGGGGCTGAGGCCCCGGGGTGGATGTGAGCCCGTGTGGGTGTGAAGGGAGCTGGCAGAGCGCTGAGTTTGCTTTCCCTGCAGGCTCGTGCTCTGATCCGGCAGAACGGGACCCCGCAGCTGCAGGAGCCCCGGCGCCTGTCGGCTCTGCTGCGGGACTGCCTCGAGTGCAGCCTGGAGCCGGACGAGGAGCGGCGCTGGGCTGCCCAGGAGCTGCTGCAGCTGAGGGCCAGGGGCTGCAGGGGAAGCAGCAGCGCCAGGGAGGGGTTTTCTTGTGGGGCCCCCTCCGACAGTCTCCAGTCTGGCTGCGTTCCACACGCAGAGCAAGCAGAATCCTCGCCTGCTGTGGCTTGGCAGCTCCTTTGGAGCTCATCTGGGCCTGGTGCCCCACAGCGAGCAGGGACATCTTCAAGCAGCTCAGGGGGCCCAGAGCCCTGCCTGACCTGAGCTTGGATGGTTCCAGGGAGGAGGCACCTCCCACATCTCTGGGCACCTTCTGTCAGTGTTTCCCCACTCTCCTGGTTAAAAAATTCTTTCTTAGATCTAATCTGAGCCTGCTTTCCTCTCCTGAGTTTCAAAGCATTTCCCTTTGTCCTGTTGCAACAGAGCCTGTGAGGAACTTGACTCTGGAAAGTAACAGTGCATTTCTTTCCTTTTTATCCTTTGGGCAGCACCCATTTTTATCATCAGCCAAGCCTCTCTCCAGCCTGACCCCTCTGATCACTGCAGCAAAGCAACTGAGGGAGCAGCGGAGGAGATGAAGCACTTCAGGGCAGCTTCTTGTTACAGTAGTTAGGTCAACTAGTTAGTTATGGTAGTTAGCACTGTTAGTTGGTTATGGTAGTTAGCACTGGTAGTTAGTTTATGGTAGTTAGGGCAGCCTGTTTTTTATGGTTCTTATGACAGCCTGTTTGTTATGGCAGTTTTTTGAATAAAAACTCTCTTAACCCTCAACTGCCTTGCCGTGTCCATTCCTTCTCCCGCTGTGCCTCAGCTGCCCGGAGCAATGTGAGGGGAGAGCGGGCCCAGCCTGGCCCAGAGCTGAGCCCCAGCAGAGCCCTGGCAGAGCCCAGAGCAGCCTCGGCACCTGCAGAGTCAGCCTGGAAGGAGGCGCTTGGAGCCTTCTGGGCTGCACCCGGCTCTTGGTTACAAACTGGGTGTGCTGGAAAATGCCACTGGCTCTGCATGAGGGCAGAAGGGGCCCGGGGAAGGCCCAAGTGCTCCATGCAAGGGAAAAACCTGCCCTGGGTTTGTTATAAATAACTAGGTAGTGTTTGCTTTTGCTATTATGTATTGACTTCTACAAAATATTCTTAATTACACCGATTTTGATAGAGTACAATTTTGTCATGGTTTCACTGACAGGAAGTAGCTTTTATTTTTGGGATATGCTGTGGTTACCAATAGGTGCTCAGATTTTAATATTGGTACCTGATGTAGCCACTGAGGTTTGGAGACACCTCTGAGAACACACAGGGGTTAAAAACCAGAGCTGCTCCTCTGGGAAGCTCTCTTGGGACTTTGAGGGAAAGAGGTCGGATCTCCCTCTCCCGTCCAGCGGGGAGGGGCAGCCATGTGGTAGGCCTGGGCCTGGACAGAGATGGGAGGTGAGGAGGCCCTGGAGGATGGAATGGTGGAAGAGCGCCAAGAGACATCGGGCAGCCACCCCCCACCCCCCCCCCAGGGGAGAGAGATGGAGAGAGCCGGCATCTGAATTTGATAGCGGGCAGCCCAGGAGGAGAAGGGGAGGGTGCAGCGAGAAGGTGCCCGGCAGGGCAGCGTGGGAGTTCCGGAGCTCCAGACAGGCATGAGACTGAAATTTTTAACCCTTTTCTTGCATGATAGAAACCTTGCAAATGCTGATCCTCCTGGAGCTGAATGAGAAGAGAGATAAGAGATGAGATAAGAGGGGATGGCCACGAGGGAAGTGCAGAAGACTCTTGAGTGGGAGGAGAGATGACGGAGTGGCCTTTTGGCTGGACTTTTCTTGTGTGGCCATAGACTGAACCATTTTTTTTTCCTGTGACACAGAGACTGCATTTAGAGGGAGGGAGTGCCTCAGAACCAGGGGGGTTCAGTGTGGGTACCCCTCGGCCCCAGGGGATGCAAAAAATTTGGGGGGGACAGATGTCCCCAAGGAGAGACTGTGTCTTTTTTGGAGTGAGACAAGGCATCCTTGAAAGACAACCCTAGAAGCAGCTCTGGTCCATGCACAGTGGTGAGAGCACGGGGCATGGAAGGAAGGTGTCACGATGGCAAAGGATTTTCCGGGCGGTGCTGAGTGACATGGAAACACACGAGGTTTCAGCGTGTTTCCAGGGGAAGCCTATGGTGCAAGAAGGACTCCTCTCCTCTTGATGAACTGAAGATTGAGTATTCTAAAGGGTGGTGCCGGACTGAGAGTTGGTGATTTGGGGGGAATGTATTGCATTGGGAAGTTTGCTGGGTGGGAGGAGGAAAATGCTTTTGTAAAGTTTTCATTTTCCTTGTTTTTTTTTTTTTCTTTTCTTGTAGCTTACTTAATAAAGTTTTCTTTATTTCTAAGCAGGAGCCTGCTTTGCTTATTCCTGGTGACATCTCACAGCAGACACCAGGGAGAGGGTATTCTCATGGGGGCACTGGCATTGTGCCAGAGTCAAACTATGACACATGGGAAGGCTGAATGGGAAACCCACTTCTGTCCTGGCAGCACGGGTGCATCAACTCAAGGAGGGAAACACTAACCAAGGGAGTTCCACTAAAGTGAAGGTACCTCTAGCATGTATGCCCAGGAAAGGGTGGCCCTGCCTGTAGCCAGGGAGAGGCACGGGAAAACCAGATCTTTTGGACGGTGTGGATCCGATGGCCGGGCACATCAGAACCACAAAAATACAATGTCTTAGTTGATACTGGTGCGCAGTGTACCCTGATACCATCAGGGCATGTGGGGGCAGAACCTGTTTCCATTGCCGGAGTGACAGAGGGATCCCAGCAATTGACCCTGTTGGGAGCTGAGGTGAGCCTGACTGGGAAGGAGTGGATCCTTCCCAGAAACATCCTGTTGTGACTGGCCCAGAGGCCCCGTGTATTCTGGGCATCAACTTCCTCCGGAATGGCTTTACAAAGACCCAAAGGGACTCAGGTGGGCTTTTGGCATAGCCGCTGTAGAGGCAGGGAACATGAAGCAGTTGAACACCTTGCCTGGACTATCAGAAAACCCATCTGCAGTAGGACTCCTGAGGGTAGAACAGCAACAGATACCAATTGTCACCTTGACAGTGCACCGCTGGCAGTATTGGATGAATTGGGATGCCGTGATCCCCATCCACAAAATGATCCATGAGCTGGAGTGCCAAGGGGTGGTCAGCCAAACCCACTCACCCTTCAACAGCCCCATCTGCAGCAAAGTGGTTTGCCACCATTGGCATTGCTAATGCATTTTTTTCAATTTCTCTGGCAGCAGAATGCAGGCCTCAGTTTGCTTTCACGTAAAGGGGTGTGCAGTACACCTGGAACCGACTGCCCCAGGGGTGGAAGCACTGTCCCATCATCTGCCATGGACTGATCCTGGCTGCACTGGAAAAGGGTGAAGCTCCAGAACAGCTGCAGTACATTGATGACATCATTGTGTGGGGGAACACGGTGATGGACGTATTTGAGAAAGGAGAGAAAATCATCCAGAATCATCCCCATTCCACACCTGCTGTGCACCGCCCACTTTTGTTTCTGTCCAGGCACCGCCCCTTTTCCACACCCCATTCATTGCCTGCCCCTTCCCACGCTCCTATTCCAGCCCCCCAGGCCTCTCATCTCCCCATCGGCCATCACTCACTGGGCCCCGCCCCATTTCCCACAGTCCCATTTCTAACTCTTTTCAGTCCCTGCCCCCTCCCTGCTCCGTCGCTCCCCACTGGCCGCCCCGAGCAGTCCTCCCCCTCTATGGGCATGACTACAAGACCGATTGGCATTTATTGAATGGCTCCACGCAGGGTTTTGGAGCCAGCCTGGCCCTGGCAGGGCCCAGTGCAGGCTGGGGATTCGGGGGAGGCCAAGGGGTGTCCTGACACTCTGGGTGGGGCTCATGGATCAGGGTGGTCCCAGCACTTTGGGGGGACAGTGAATGGGGGGGCAGTGAAGGAGGGGTCCCAGTGCATGGGGGAGTAATGAGCCTTAATTGGTCTTATCCTGGCAAGCTATGACAGCTCCAGAGCTCAGCCCCCAAGGGGACTGAGTGCCAGAGGCCAGCTCGCTCAGACCAAGGCCATGGATCAGCCCCTAGCAAGCAGGGAATATTCAGCTCTTATAGTGATTAGCCAGCTCTTATGATTTCAGCTTTGCTTGCTAGGTAGCTTGCCCTTGGCTTGAGGCTCCAGCAGACGGTAGAGAGAGGAGAAGGAGAAGACGCCAGCTGTTCCTCGAGTATGGCTTTATTGAAGGGGTCCGTGAAGGGTCTCAGCACTTCTTCTTCTAAGTTAGTAGGGGTACGGTATGCTACTTTTATAGCCTTGGCCCAGATCCAATCTTGA
This sequence comes from Melozone crissalis, assembly GCF_028551555.1. Classification (NCBI taxonomy): domain Eukaryota; kingdom Metazoa; phylum Chordata; class Aves; order Passeriformes; family Passerellidae; genus Melozone; species Melozone crissalis. The sequence goes on from NW_026535844.1 coordinate 5,447,300, forward strand.
CCAATGGCAAAGGTTAGAGGGACCATAAGTGACCAATAGTAGGGTTAACAAGATATTGCCTTACATGGTTTTAGGGATAGGTTATAGGGCGGATGTCCCTGGAGTCAGGAAGCTTCTTTGCTGCTGTGTCAGCATTTCTATTATTCAGATTCTCCACGGGGCCCTGGCTAAAGCTGTGCGTCTCACCACAGGGGAGGCCGTGGTAAATTCAGGGATGTCCCTGGTGATAATAGGGTGCAGCCATGATATTTTCTGAAAAACCCTTTCCTTAGGATTTTTTCTCCTGAGAAGCTGAGAGGCCTCAGAAACAAAATGTAAACAATGGTTATCTGCTGCTGTGGAATGCAACAGGCGCATCTGTGATTGGTGTCATGTCGTTGTTTCTAATTAATGGCCAATCACAGCCCAGCTGTCTGGACTGTCTTGGTCAGTCACAAGCCTTTGTTATTCATTCTTTTTCTATTCTTAGCTGGCCTTCTGATGAAATCCTTCCTTCTATTCTTTTAGTATGGTTTTAATATAATATATATAGCATAAAATAATAAATCAGCCTTCTGAAACACAGAGTCAGCATCCTCTGCTCTTGCGTCATCTGAAGACCCCTGCGAACACCATCACAATGGGGGGTCCCGGTGATAACAGGGCGGGGGCGACAGGACCGAGCCCCAAGGGACCATTATGATACCATTAAAAAGGCTTGGCAGTGGACAAAAAACCTAGATAGATTATATTGTACTAACAAGTAGATAGAAGGAATTATCAATAATGTATATCAATATCAAGCACCATAGCAAAATAATTGTGATCAATTACAATGTGCAAAAGCCAATACAGAAATGCAAAAGCCAATTATTATTTTGCCATTTATAAGACAGTTCTGCTGCAGCCACAGTGGAAAGCTGCCTCTGCTGCAAGGCACTGAGGGGGTTCATTCACCCCCTGACCTGCCACTATGTCCCTGCGTGTCCCTGAGTGCCGCCAGAGTGTCCCCAGAGTGTCCCCAGTGACATCACCCCAGGAATTCCCACCAAGAATATCAATGAAAATTCGCAGAAAATTCCCCACTTTTGTCCCAAATCCTGTGTGGAGAGGAGGGAGGGCACAGATGACATAAGCGCTGATGTCACCACCCCCAATGACATCACAGCGGGGACATCCCTGTCCCTGCAGCAGATTTGGGATGTCCTCCATGGCTTTTTGGCATGGCTCAGCTGTGGGATCTCAGCACCTCAGGACTGATGTGCAGAGTGACCGAGACCACCCTTGGGGGGCTCGGAGGTCCTGGAATGTTGCCAGAAGTGTCTGGTGGCTGGACTTCGATCCTACACGGGAGACGACACCTGTATGAGGATGGGAGGATTTCACTGGGGTAAATGGTGAAGGGATAAGTTAATTAGAGTGTGAAACACAGGGTTTAGGATTTCTGTACAGGGGGTTCTAAAGAAGTAAGATGGAGGAATTGGGGCGTGTCCTGTCCTTCTTCTTCTTCTTCTTGGCCTCCATCTTTTGTGGTGATGTTGGCACTTTGGGATTGGTTATTACTAAAAGTGCACTGGTCAATAAGGGTAAGAGGTATTGGGAGAAATAGATAAATATTGTATACGTAGTTTTGAGTATAAAGATAAGTGACCACCCCGGGGGCGCTCAGTGTGCTCATGGCTGACTTGCTGTGCAGACCTCTGTCGGGCCAAGAGAAAATCTTTTAGATAAACAACTAATAAATACTGAAGACCGAGAAAAACCTGAAGCCTCTTCTCGTCCTTTGAAGCGCAGGCTGCCCAAGGCCATCCCCGAGCCTTTCCAGGCCATAAAACAGCCGAAAAACCAACACTCAGCCACCGTGCTGCTGCTGGGGCCACCACAGGGACTGAAGAGGAGGTCGTGGATGTTCCCAAGTGTCCCCAGCAGGTGATGCATGAACAGGCGAGTGCTGGCCTCTCACAGCTGCTCAGCCTCAGCCACGGGGGCCTCCAAGGGCTTGGAGACATTGTGGGACGCCTCCTTTGTCCCCTCCAGGGTAGCCTCAATGTCCCCGAGCAGGTGCCGCATTTTCCAGGGGTACCCTGTGGCTTTGTCATATGCGGTCACCAAGCATTCCAGTGGACCCAGGGCCACACCCACCCACTGTCCCCTCCTGGTGGCTGCCCTTGCCTGGCTGGCAGCCAATATGGCCTCTCTCATGGCCTTGGGGGCTGCCACCACCTCATGGTGGCCACTGCCACATGGGCCTTGTGTGCAGCCACTGCCAAGGCCAAGTCCTTCATGGCCAGAAACACTGGCGGCCGCTGGGCCATGGCCATCAGAGTGTGCATTGACATCCCCTGGCGGGTGGCCTTGTCCCACGGGTCCCCAGCCTGGGCAGTGGTGGTGGCTGCAGCACCGGCCTCAGCAGTATCCATGTCCCTGCAGGTGTCACAGAGATCAGCGGCCTCCCTGGCCAGTTGGACCCAGCTGTCCATGAGCATGCCACCAAGTCCCGCCAGACACTGGCTCAGAAGATCTGTGGGTTGATGCTGCAGAACTTAAGGACTCTCAGGGACCAGGCCAGAGTGAGGACATTGAATCTGCCCGGGGAGTTGACATCGCCATGGTCCAGGGTCTAACAGAGGTGCCAGGTGAAGTTCCTCAGGGCTGCGTGGAGGGACTTTGGGTACACACGCTGCCACACACACTTGTATGGCCTGGTCAGTGTGGCCACCACCTTGCCCAGGGTAGCCACCACAGCCACCAGTGGCTCTAGCAGCTGGGGAGAGGAAAGAGGAGGTGTCAGGGACCCCGTGGCGCTTGTGGCCACCTGTGGTGGGCCCCTGTGCCCTCCCAGGGTCCCCTTTGTCCCCTCCTTGGAGGGCTCTACTGTCCCTTCTATCCCTTTGTCACCTCCTTGTCCCCTCTGCCAACCCCCCTGCCAGGCCACTCATCCTCTCTGCCGTCTTCCTGCAACCCTTGGTCCCTTCTGCCACCTCCCTGCCACCCTCAGTCCCTTCTGCCACCTCCCTGCCACCCTCGGTCCCTTCTGCTGCCTCCCTGCCACCCTTGGTCCCCTCCACTCCCCTGCCACCTGCCCCCATCCTGCCACACGCTCCTGTGCCCTTTGTGACCCTCTGTCCCCCCTGCCCCCTCCCCCCACCCCCCGTGTCCACTCTGCCACCTCCTTGCCGGGATTGTCGCACCTTGCAGGGGTCTATGGCCGCTGGGGACACGCTGGGGACACTTTGGGGACACTCTAGGGACACTCCAGGGGTCGAACACGGCCAGGGTGGTGCTGGCTGAGTCCAGCAACACTGCGGGGACATGGGGACACTGGACAGGTGGCACCAGGGACACAGCATTGCCACCAGTTCCAGCCCAGCGCTGCTGGTTCTGTCCCTCTGTCACCATAGACTTGACCTCACCAGAAAACCTTTTTCATAGGGGCCATTGATCAGCCGTTCCAAAACCAAATACTGGATATATGTCAACTCCCAAGGTGGACTGAAGACCCTGCATGGGTTGACCAATGGCCCTTATGAAAAGAATGTCTACTAAATTTAAAACATCTTGGAAGAGCAATTGGCCTTAGGCCATATCTGTCCATCTTCTAGCCCCTAGAACACCAATATTCTGTATACCTAAGCAAAATGGCAAGTGGTGAGCTATTAATGGGCAGTAAATGCAGTTATTGAAGCTATGGGTGCTCTTCCATCACCTACAACAATGCCATCCAATGGCCCTTAGTAATGTTAGACCTAAAGATTGTTATTTCACCATATCTTTACACCCTGATGATGCACCTCTGTTTGCCTTTTCTGTGCCTACCTCCAAGCACGCAGAACCTCAGCCTTTGAGACTTTGTGTTAAAGTCACCCTCACTTTAAATGAATTACAGAAACTGCTGGGTTCTTTGCATCCTATTTTGGGTACATCCACAGAACTTTCACATCCTTTGTTTGGCTTAGAGGAAACCCCCACCTGCATTCGCTTTGACAGCTTACCCCAGAAGCTAGAAGTGCCCTTGCACACTGTGCTCAAGCAATAGAAAACCAACAGAATTGGAGAGGGGATCCTGATAAATCTGTGTACCTTGCCATAATTGGTAAAAAATTTCAACATTTTTCTGTTCTGTTTTGATTGTTTACTAATGATACAGACCGTTTGCATGTGTTAGAATGGTTATTCTTACCTCACATAGCAACAAAACCTGTGTGGACTGTTAATGATATGTTCTCTTATTTAGTTATGAAAGGTAGAAACAGATTGCAAACTCTCAATGGCCAGGATCATCATGCCATCAACGTACTTGCAAGTAAAGACAATTTGGCATGGTTGCTTTTAGAAGACTTTGACAGCAACTAACTTCCAAATTGTGCTTGCAGGTTTTTCTGGACAATTATCTATCCATTATCCCTCACATCGTTTATGGACAGAGATGGGTAACCTCCCCCTGCACTCAAAGCATCACTGCAGCACGACCCCTGTCAACAGACCAACTGTTTTTACAGATTCATCCAGCAAAACCAACAAAGGTACAGGGATTTGGCATGAAGGTGACTCTTTCCAGTGGCTAAAAAGGTGTTAATGTTAAAGGATGCCTCGGTGCACATTTTAGAATTGGCTGCTATCCGCTATGCCTTTCAGTGATTTTCACAGGAACCACTTAACACCGTAACTGATTCCTTGTATGCTGCCAATGTTGTATTCCATTGACAATTTTTCGATTTAAAGCATGTTAATAACTATCTTTTGTTTACAGAGTTAAGAACATTGTGGACTTTAATTAACAGCCAGCTGCATGATTTTTATGTGTTGCATGTTCGCTCCCACACAGGTTCACCTGGCCCTATTGCAGAAGGTAATAACTATGCAGATGTCATTGTCATGACAGGTGTGGTACCAAATACTGATAAGTTTTCTCCTCGAGCCAGGTCTCATGAGCTCTTAGAGGACTTATCACAGCTGAGATAGCCCAGCTACTTCAAATGGCATAAAATTAGCAGGATGACTTCTGAAGTAATGTTGGAAACAGGAAAGTTTTAATGAAAGGCAAATAACAAAGCTCTTGGCAGAGAAAACCTGAGCCAGGAGCAAGAGGTTCTTGCTCCTGCTAAAAACACCCCACAAAAACAACGATTTCCTTTGTTCTCTTCTTTTTCTAGTGAATTACTTAGGCGGGACTTTTTGGCTTCTGCCCAATTGGGTAGCCTTAGGTTTGAGATGAAGTCCCAAAGGTCCTGTGAAGTGTCTTTTTACCAAATTGAGGAGAGAAACTTCTGGGTTTTTCCTTTTTAAGGACATAAAGGATAATTTGGTCACTCTTTCAATAGGGGGAACATTCCTACAAAATACTTTTGCACAGGCCAAGCTATGTCACAAATTTTTTTACACCAGAATGCTTATTCTCTTCACAAGCAATTTCAAATAAGTTCCTCACAAGCCCATGATATCCTATTGTCTTGTCCCTCCTGTCATGAGGTTGATCCTGCTCCTTTAGTAGAAGGCACTGAGCCCTGAGGTTTAGCTCCTAACTCCATTTGCAAGTTGATGTCACCCCTATCCCAGAGTTTGGTTGCTTAAAATATGTTCACGTTTCCATTGACACCTATTCTCATTTTCTAAAAGCAACTTCTTACACCAGAGAGAAGGCCTGTGTTGCTCACGTGTTTTGCCACTCTGGGCCTTCCTGACACTGTCAAACTGGACCATGGACCTGCCTACACCTCAGAGAGATGTCGGAGGAAGGAGACCCAGACACCAATTGGTTCATCCAAGTCCAATTTATTGATCGAATATGGCGGGTTAAATACAGTTCTTAATAAGCTTCATACATATTGCAAAAGTTGAGCTCAGGATTGGTTAGTTACATATCAGCAACTACACCTACTTCTACATTCTTGTGCTTATTCTTTTGTTACATTCTGCAGATATTCAGGACTAATCTCACCTCCCTTTCCTCATGTTGCAGCAAGGTCATCCGGCATTCTTGCCTGTCAGCAGTCACTGAATCAGAGACTGCTGTCCTCCCTTTCGAGCTTAACCAGCGGCATTATGTCAGGATGGCCTTTCTCACTTAACCATTTATTAACAATATTCTCCACAGAGAGAGTTTGTAACTTCTTGCAGCCATGGGGTGTGCCTCACAGTACTGGCATTCCCTGCTCTCTCACAGGATAAACTGTTGTCAAGTGTGCCCATAGGACCCTAAAAACCATGCTTGAAAAACAAAAAGAGGGGGAGTTGGGGTACCCTCACAACAGAGTAGCTAAAGCCCTATATGTCTTCAGTTTTTTTAAATGAAGATGGGACAGACTGCATGTGACAGAGAGCATTCCTTCAGCACAAAGGCTCATCTAAGACCTCCAGCGCTGGTGAAGGACTTACTGGCTGGACAATGGAAAGGAGCCCTGGACTTACTGACATGGGGAAGGGGCTGGGCCTGTGTCTCCACAGTGTCTCCATGTGGAGTGGGATCCATCACAGTGTGCAGCCTTTTGTCTCACTGTCCTGATCCCATGTGTATATAGTTGCTATGTTATAGGTATATGTTACTATTTTTAAAAAGTGGTTAAAGTTATTATTGTTATCACTGTAATTAATGTTTTAGGAGTTGTTTAGGTTTTTCTTAGTATGTTTTCATTGCCTAAAAAAAAGGAAGGGCGTTATGTGGAATATGGGGCGATATTTCCTAAAGTTGTTAAGGCTCGTGCCCACAGAAGGCCCTGTGGGGAAGGCACAGCTGCAGGCTGGATGGTTGGAAGTTGGTTGGACGATGAGAGGCAGTTATGAGGAGGAATGCATGGACAGCACATGAAAGGGAAACAGATTGGGTGATAGGACCTGTGGACAGCAGACTGCAGCTGAGCCAGCCAATGGGTGCCCTTCTTCTGTTGAGTTCTGGTTTTGTCAGGTTCAGAGTAAAGGTATAAACGGAGGGTGATTTCTGCAATAAAGTGATCTCCTTCAGATGCACAAGGGCATCTGTGTCTCTTTATTCCCCATTGCTACACCTTAGTATTGTGTGAAAGAGTGAATGGGAAATGAGGAGAGTGGGAAGTGAATGTTTATGTCCTGTGTCTTGTGTGGCTGATAGGTATAGCTGCTGAGTGAATGAGATGTACTGCAGCACAAAACAAACAAGGAGCTTCGAGCCGAGCTTCCTCTTTTCGGGTGACCGAGACAGCCAGAAAAAGCAAAGTGTTTGTTTTGCATATGAATAAAAATTTTAATAAAGATTTTGTGTTGTCTGTAAGAATGTAATTCTGTGTTTCAGTTGTGGACTGGGATGTGATCTTTGGGTAGGGTGTAAGTGTAAAATCTGTCATGAGAGGTGGCATTGCACAGGCACACTGAAGAGTGCCTTGTGCCGGGAGTGGGAAAGAGTGGAACTCTGAGCCAGGAATTGGGCATTAAATTTTTAAAAATTTCTGTAGGAAATAGTGTGTGGGAAAGCTGCATTTAGTTCCACGAGCCTGAACAGTACCTGAGAAAGACTGGGAAAATAGACGTGAAAGACGTAGAGTCAGATTTGTTTTGAAGTTAAGAAAGAAGGAAAAAAAAGGTGTGGGGACAGTGCCGGGATAAGCTGAGAAAATGGGACACAAAGCAAGCAAGGAGAAAATCCCCAGGGGAAAGGAGAGCAGGGAAACATTAATGGATATACCTTCAAACAGCCTCCTAGGCATAAAATTGGCACAGTGAGTACATAATCCTGAAACAAAGAATGCAAATAAAATCAAAATTATTGATTACTATATGATGAAATAGACTCATCAGGAGACAAGATCTGATCATTTGTCATTGATCTGATCTGGCCAAAATAGAGTTCCTTTGAAGGGTGGATATGCCAAACTTTGAATATTCATGTGAATGCCAAAGAACCAGTCAGTCAAGAAAAAACAGATTCTGCTGCCAGTTGGAAGGGTGAGGCTTCCCTGAGGTAGGTGAACACATTTAAATTAAAAGAAACTGAAAATTGGGACCTTAGAGTATCTGCCCCCTCCATATCTGCCAGCACCCGATGCACCCCCTGCAGCCCTTGATGGACCCAGCCAGAATTCCTGGAGCAGAGCGGTCCAGTGAGAGGAATGGAAAAATGAGAACCAAGCAGTGGCACTAAACCCCCTCCTAGAAGTGCCACTGGGAGTGGCACACGGAGAATTGGGTTGAATGGGGAAGTCAGGAGCTCTGTCTCCTGGGGTCAAAATATCAACAAGAGCCCTTGATAAATTTCAAATTAGGCCCTCAGGAGGAAGAATTTGAATTTTTAGTAGACATAGGGGCTAAGAGGACATGTTTATAGAATTCCAAGAGGATGCAAAAAAAAGCCAAAATACAGTTCAAGTAGTAGGGGCAAAGGGAGAAGGATATGAAGCACCTGTTATAAAACATGTAATATTTGAAGGAACAAACAAATTAGGAATGAGGGATGTTTTATTCGTATGGGGGGAAGGATATAATCTGATGGGAAGGGATTTGCAAGTGCAGTTAGGTATCGGAGTGCTTCCAGAGGAAGAGAAAATGGCAGTCCAACTCTGTGGGGGCCCAGAGGGATAGAGCCAGCCAGGCCCCAGCAGAGCCCAACGTGGGCCAGGGGCTTGGGAGGACCGAGGGGGAAGTGGCTGGAGGCGTTCTGGGGGATGTTGTGAAGCAGGCAGGCAGCAAAGGGGGGGATCCTGGTGTGTTACTCCAGGAATTACCCCAGGATTTGGGGCAATTTTAATGAAAATTCTCAGAAAACTCCCCAAATGTGTCTAAAATCCCACACAGGGAGGGGAGACAAGACAAGTGACACCAGCGATGTCCCTGATGATGTCACCGCCCTGATGACATCACAGTGCTGTCATCACTGTTCCCGCAGCAGCTTTTGGATGTCCTCAATGGCTTTTTGGCACCACTCAGCCACTGCACGGCCACCAAGGCCACTGGGGCCACTGGGGGGACTCAAAAGGAGCCTGCAGATGTCCCCAGGTGTTCTCAGCAGGTGACGCGTGGCCAGGCGGCTGCTGGCCTCCCACAGCCACTTGGCCTTGGCCACTGCAGCAACCAAGGCCTCGGGGACATCAGGGGATGTCTGATTTGTCCCCTTCAGAGCCAGCCTTGATGTCCCCAAGCCAGTGCCGCAGCTCCCGGGGAAACACGGTGGCTTCGTCACAGCACAGGCAGCCGCCAAGCGCTCCAGCAGCCCCAGGGCCGCCTCCGCCCTCTGTCCCTCCTGGTGGCCACCTTTGCCTGGCTGCTGGCCGCCATGGCCTCTCCCATGGCCTTGGTGGCTGCCTCTTCCTCCATGGCAGAGGCTGCGACCCGGGCCTCAAGCGCAGCCACCGCTGAGGTCACCTCCTCCTTGGCCAGGGCCACCGGCGGCTGCTGTGCCACAGCCACCAGTTGTGGATTGATGTTCCCTAGCAGGTGGCCTTGTCTTGCAGGTCCCCAGCCAGGGCAGTGGCGGTGGCCACAGTGGTGGCCTCATTAGTGGCCACGTCCCTGTGAGACATAAACTTTAAGAAATTTAGAGATTTTAAAGGAGCTGAGGTTTCAGTTAGAGATAAGCTTTATTAGAGTTAATCAAAAAATGGGAAGGCCTTGAGGAACTTAAGAGTTAGTAGTTAATTAATAATTGATTGCTTGTCAACACAGTGTTTGGTTAGCTGGGTTTTTAATGAAGAATATAGAAACTGATAAATAGCTTTTAGGAACGTAAGACAATTGTGGCTTCCTCTGTTCTGAAACCAATTGAAGATGGGGAATGGGAGTTCTACCAAGGGTTCATTTGTCATATTTGCATTGAAAAGTTAGAAAGGTCAGAAAGAGGAAGACTTCATTTTCTCCCTCATTTTGCGACCCCTCCCCATGAAAGGGACCACCGACCCATTTCGAGGAACAAACAACGCATGGTTAATAGCTTTTGAACTAATTACCATACGAAGTGGGGAATGGGATGTGCCAAAGTTATTAATATGCATTTGTATTTTGGGTATTCACTACTGGTATAGATAAAAGGACTCTGCAATCACCTGTAAATTGTGGTGTCTATTTGGGAGCTATCCCACATCACAATAAACATCCACTTTCTAACTTTAAACTGTTAGAGAGTCTTTGTCCATCACAGTTGGAATATCAGTACTAGATCAATATCCATAATTTTAGTAAATCACTTGCAGACATTGCAGAGATTGGTGGCCTCCTGGGCTAGGTGGGCCCAGCTATCCAAGAGCATGGTCACCAAGTCCCACCAGGCACTGACTGTGCTTGTCACACGGGCCCAGGTGGCCCCCGGGGTGGCCCAAGGGCAGCCAGGGCCCTGGCCAGGAAGGTGACACTGGGGTGGCTCAGGGTGTCCCAGAGGCGATGAATGAAGGTCCCCAGGGCTGCGTGCAGGGATCCTGGGGACACAGCAAACAGCACGCCCCTGTATGGCCCGCTCATGGTAGCCACCAGCTCACCCAGGGTGGCCACCATGGTCACCAGTGCCTCCAGCAGCTGGGATGGGGATACAAAGAGCGGGGACAGGGGAGGTGTGAGAAACCTTGTGGCATTTGTGGCCTCCTGTGGCGGATCCTCTGCCCTCCTATGGTCCCCTTTGTCCCCTCCCTGGAGGGCTCTCATGTCTCCTCTGTCCCTTTCTCACCCCCTCATCCCCTCTGCCACCTCCTGCTACCCCCCACTGTTCCCCCCTGCCGCCCTTGGGGTCACCTCCCCCTTCCTACCATGCTGTGGCTCCCTTTGCCAGGCCCCTGTCCCCTACTGGAGCCCCCTATTTCCCCTCCACCACCCTGTTCCCCTCTGTCACCCCTGTCCCCTCCTGCCACCCCTGTGTATCCCCTGTCTCCTGCCCCCTCCCTATGCAGGGATTGTTGCACCTCTTGGGGCTCCATGGCCGCTGGGGACACTGCGGGGACACCTTGGGGACACTGGGAACACTCCAGGAGTGCTGGCAGAGGGAGGTGACACTCCCAGGAGACACTCCGAACACAGGCAGGGTTGGGGGGGGCAGGCAGGGAGAGGTGACGTCACCCCTGGCCCCCCCCACTGCCCCTCCCTTGAGGGGCCATCGTGGGTCCCAAATGTGCCCCCAATGTTCCCAAAAAGATCCCAATGTCCCCTGAGTGTCCCCAACAGTGCCCAAGTGTTCCCAAAATGTCCTCTTGGGGACAATGGGGGACACACTGGGCTCATGTGGGGACACTGTGGGGACATGGGGGTCACCACAGAGGTGGCACCAGGGACAGAGCAGTGGCACCAGTTCCATTCCAGTGCCACCAGCCCAGTGTCCCCACTTCCATCCCAGTGCTCCCAGTGTCATCCCAGTGCTCCCACTGCTGGCCATGTGCCACCATCTCTCATTGTCCCCATACCAATGTCTCCATTCCAGTGTCCCCAGTTCCATCCCAGTGTTCCCTCCACTGTGACAGTTCAATCCCAGTGTCCCTATCCCAGGCCATGGGAAGGTCTCTACTGGTCTGTAGAGCTCCATACTGGTTGGAACTCATCTCTACTGGTCTCTACTGGTCCAAACTGGTTTTCTGCATCCCCTGCTGCCCCTGCTCCTCTTTACTGGTCCATACTGTTTTATATTGGTCTGAACTGGTTCATACTGATCAGGGCAGAGGAAAGTCTCTGATGGTCGGTAGATATTCATACTGGTTCATACTGGTCTGAACTTGATTATTCTGGTTCATACCAATCTGAACTGGTCCCCACTGCTCTGAACAGGTCCATACTGCTCTATACTGGATCATACTGGTCTACACTGGGCAGGGCAGGGGAAAGTCCCTCCTGCTCTGTAGAAGCTCATACTGGTCTAAACGGGTCTAAACTGGTCCCCACTGCTCTATACTGGTCCATACTGATCCTTACTGCTCTATAGAGTCTCATACTGGTCAATACTGGTCTGAACTGGTCTGTACTGGTCTGTACTGGTCAGCATAGGGAGAAGTCTCTACTGCTCTGTAGATATTCATACTGGTTTATACTGGTCTGTACTGGTTTATACTGGTCTGAACTGGTCTATTCTGGTCGATACTGTTCAGGGCAGGGGTGTCGCAGTGCAACCAGTCTGAAGCTGCCCCCCAAATTCAACCAGCCTAGAAGTAAACAAGTCCCTGAGTGAACAAGGTTAGGTTGGATTCAGTTCTACACAGGAACCCTCAGCCAATGTCATTCAGCTCTAAATGCAGACCTACCATTGGCCAGGGAGCTGGATGGTGCTAAGACCCCAACCACATGCGTAAGCGAGGCAAATTTGAAGCTCCTATAAAAGGAGCTGTGAGAATAAACCTGAGGCTGTTTGTCACAAGGACCTTGGAGAGTCGGGCTGTTTGTATGTCGCCGATGAACGGCCCCCACCGTGATACGCAGTGATCCACGAAGTGATGCGACTCAGCCATTTTCTGTGTACAGAGCAGGGGAGACTGAACCGTGTAGGAGCCGGGAAAAGTTGGTAAGGCAAGAAACCCAGACAGTGATGGAGCTGAGAACTGACAGTAAGGCTAAAAAACTGAGTGGTGTAGGAGTCAGAGAAAGAAAAAAGCTGAAAAATAGAAGGAAAATCTCACCAAAGAAAGAGGCAGATTAACCTCCATAGAGGAACAACCAGTCATTAAGGTATGAACTTTTACTTCAACGAGGAGAAAAGTATGATCAACAAGCTCTGAAAGCCACTATGGATGTTATAAAATTTTGATGTTTATTTAAAACTCTCATGTTCTCATGTTTCTCTGATGTTTTCCAATAAAATCACAACATAACCTGGCAAGCCAAAGGCTCGTTGGAAGCAGAAAATTGTCAATGGTAAGACAATCTGCCCATCACCTTATTCCAAGACTCAAATATTTACAACCCGTGAGTAGTAGAGTGTGTGGTTTTAATTGAAATAGTTTTGAGTTGAATTGTTTACTGTTTGTATTGTTAAGTTGGAACTTTGTAACTTCTAAACATTAAGCCTGTGACATGCTAACCTAAAGAATTGTAATGCTGGTGGTTTTGCCTGACAGCTGGTGGATGTGAATGTCACAACCCCAGTGATACATGGGGTACAACACTAGCTGTGGGAGACTGGGCTTGCTGAGTTGAGTGGAAAAAGCCTTATTCAACTAGGCTCATAATTTAATTTTTTAGTCTAACCAAGAGGGTGAGTTGTCACATTGCAGCTGGTCTGAAGCTGCCCCCTAAACTCAACCAGCTCAGAAGAAAACAAGTCCCCGGATAAGGCAGGGATAGGTTGGAGTCAAACCCAAGCAAAGACTTCAGCCAACCCTGTTCAGGTTTAGATGCAGATACAGCACTGGCCAGAGAGCAGGGCAGAGAGAGAACCCATCCCATCAGCTGTCTTAAGCCAGGAGATTCAAACCCCCCATATAAAGAGGGTCCGAACAATAAATGAGGCAGTTTGTCACAAGGACCTTTGAGAGTTCGAGTTGTTTCTGTGCCTCCAATGAATGATTCCCATCATAACACGTATGAGTGTAATTTTGTGTTTCAGTTGTGGAGTGGGATGTGATCCTTGGATATGATGCGAGTGTAAAATCTGTCATGAGAGGTTGCACTTCACAGCAACACTAAAGAGTGCCTGGGGCCAGGAGTGGGAAAGAGTGGAATAGAGAGCCAGGAATTGGGCATTAATTTTTTTTAAATTACTGTAGGAAATAGTGTGTGGGAAAGTAGCATTTGCTTCCAGGAGCCTGAACAGTACCTGAGAAGGACTGGGATAATACACGTGAAAGGCATAGAGTCAGATTTGCTTGGAAATTAAGAAAGAAGGAAAAAACAGAGGCGTGGGGACAGTGCCAGGATAAGCTGAGAAAATGGGACACAAAGCAAACAAGGAGAAAACCCCCAGGGGAAAGGGGAGCAGGGAAACATCCATGGATACACCTCCAAACAGCCTCCTAGAGATAAAAATATCACGGTGGCTGCATAACCCTGACACAAAGAATGAAAATAGAATCAAAATGAAACATTATTATATGAGAAAATAGACTAAACAGGAGATAAGATCTGATCATTTATCATTGATCTGATCTGGCCAAAATAGAGTTCCTTTGAGGGATGGATGTGCCAAACTTTGAATATTCATGTGAATGCCAAAGAACCAGTCAGTCAGGAAAAAACAGATTCTGCTGCCAGTTGGAAGGGCAAGGTTTTCCTGGGGGAGACAAACACATTTAAGTTAAAAGACATTAAAACCTGGGACCCCTTAGAGCATCTGTCCCCTCCATATCTGCCAGCACTTGATGCACCCCCTGCACCCCATGATGGACCCAGCCAGGATTCCTGGGGCAGAGCAGTCCAGCGAGAAGAATGGAAAAACGAGAACCAAGCAGTGGCACTAAACCCCCTCTGGAAAGTGCCATTGGGTGGGGCACACAGGGAATCGGGTTTGTCACTGCCCCACTTAATTCCTCCAAAGTGAGAGCATTTAAAAAGGAATTAAAAGTTCTACATGAAGATCCAATTGGATCAGCAGAACAAGTAGACCAATTTTGGGACCCAATGTTTATAACTGGGACAGAGTGCAATCTAGAATTAACCTTTTGTTTACACCTGAGGAAAGACAAATGATCCAACTAGTGAGGATGTGGATTTGGGAAAGGCACCCTGCACAACACAGACCCCATGGGGAGCAGAAAATGCCCCTGCAATGCCCTAATTGGGACCACCATAACCCCGGGGAAAGGTGAAACATGGAAGATTATAGAGCATTAATTATCAGGGGAATTAGGGAGGCTGCTCCACCAACTCAGAACGACCATGGGGCATTTGCTGAACAACAAAAGAAGGATGAGACTCCAACTGAATGGGTGGAGAGGTTAAAAAGAAATACGAGACAATACTCAGGTATAGACTGATACAATAGCTGGACAAGCTTTATTGAAGATAACCTTTGTCACATATGCTTGGCTGGATATAAGGAAAAGCTGGAAAGACTGGGGGAATGGCAGGATAAGGGATTGAATGACCTGTTAAAGGAAGCCCAAAAGGTCAATGTACGGAGGGAGGGATGATGAGAAAGCCAAGGGGAAAGCAAAGATAACGGAGCCACTATTGCTGAGGGGAACCAGCGTGCAAGGAGCCACCGCCAGAGGGAAGTGAGACCCTGTCAGGGCAAGGCAAACGGGAGCAGGGGGAGGAGAATGGGACCAGAGCTCCCTGGGGGAGAGGCCCTAAAAGGGAAAAGGGCAATTGAACAACTGAGGCCCAATCTGTCACCAGCACAGGGAAATTGGGCATTTGAGGTGAAAGTGCCAACGGAGGGAAAGGGACCTGCAGGTTTTCGAGGGGGCTTGAGAAACTGTCTGCTGTACCTATGGTGGAAAGCTGTTTCATTCATCCCCCCAACCCACCACTGAATGGCCCTGAGTGGCCCCAGAGTGGCCCCAGTGACATGACCCCAGGAATTCCCATCAGGATTTGGTGCAAATGTAATGAAAATTCCCAAAAAATTCCCCAAACTTGTCTCAAATCTCGCATAGGGAGGAGGGAGTGGACAGGTGACACCAGTGATATCCCCAGTGATTTCACCACCCTTGATGACGTCACAGTGGTGACCGCACTGTCCCTGCAGCAGCCTCGGGATGTCCTCAATGGCTTTTTGGCACTGTTTGGCCACTGCATGGCCACTGGGGCCACCAGGGGTACTCGAGAGAAGCCTGCGGATGTCCCCAAGTGTTCCCAGCAAGTGACGCGTGGCCAGGCGGCTGCTGGCCTCCCACAGCCGCTTGACCTTGGCCACTACAGCCACGAAGTCCTCAGGGACATTGGTGGATTCCTCATTTCTCTCCTTCAGGGCTGCCTCGATGTCCCTGAGCCGGCGCTGCAGCTCCCGGGGGAACGCGGTGGCTTTGTCACACGCGACCACCAAGCGCTCCAGCGGCCCCAGGGCTGCTTCTGCCCGCTGTCCCCTCCTGGTGGCTGCCCCCCCCTTGCTTCTGGCCACCACAGCCTCTTCCATGGCCTTGGTGGCCGTCTCCATCTCCTTGCTGGGGGCCGCCAGCTGGGCCTCGTGCGCAGCCTCCGCCGAGGCCATCTTCTCCTTGGCCAGGGCCAGCAGCGGCTGCCAGGTGCTGCTGGTGGCCGCAGTGGTGGCCTCGGCAGTGGCCGCATCCCTGCAGACGTCACGGAGCTCGGTGGCCTCTCGGGCCAGCCGGGCCCGGCTGTCCTCAAGTGTAGCCACCGGGTCCCTCCAGGCACTGGCTGCGGCTGTCACATGGGCCCAGGTGGCCCCCGGGGTGGCCCTAAAGGCATCCAGGGCCTGGCCCAGGGAGGCATCACCAGGGCACTCCAGGGTGTTACCTCCCTGGTCCATGGTGTCCCAGAGGTGATTGATGAAGGTCCCCAGGGCCACCTGCAGGGACCTTGGTGACACACCCAGCAGCACGTCCCCGTATGGTCCAGCCACGGTGGCTGCCAGCTCACCAAGCGTGGCCACCACATCCACCCGTGCCTCCAGCAGCTGTGGAGGGGACAGGGGAGGTGATTGAAACCTCATGGCACTCATAGCCTCCTGGGATGGCCTCTGTCCCCTCCTGTGGTTTCCTTTTGTCCCCTCCCTGGAGGGCTCTGCTCTCCCCTCTGTCCTTTTGTCACCCCCTCGTCGCCTCTGCCACCCCCTGCCACCCTCCATTGTGCCCCCCTGCCACCCTCGGTCCCCTCCACCCCTCTGTCACCTACCCTAGTCCTGCCACACCCCTGTCCCTCTGCAATCCCCTGTCCCCTCTCCCCCTCACCCATCACACCACACCTGGATTGCCCTACCTTGCGGGGCTCCATGGCCTCAGGGGACAGGATCGGGACACGCCCGGGGGACACTTGAGTGACACACAGGAACGTTGCACGGCAGCAGTAAACAGGAAGAGGTGACGTCAAGCCCCTGGCCCCGCCCCCCCCACCTGCAGGGTGCCCGACGTCCCTCTGAAGGCCCCCACGGCACCCCAATGTCTCCTCAGGGTCCCCACATGGCCCTAGTGTCCCCTGAGTGTCTCCAACAGGACCCTGCTGTCCCCTCAGTGTCCTCAACAGGGCCCTGATGTCCCCCAACACACCCTCAGTATCCCCTCAGTGTCCCCAACAGGGACTCAATGTCTTCCCTGACGTCCCCAACAGGAGCCAAATGTCCCCAGCATCCCCTCAGGGCACCCAACAGAGCCCAGATACCTCCCAGTGTCCCCAGCGTGACCCTGATGTCCCCTGAGTGTCCCCAAGAGGCCTTAATGTCCCCCCCATGTCCCCAAATGTAGCCCGATGTCCTGCTGGGGACACTGGGATCCTGTTTTGGACACTGTGGAGACATCGGGGACATTGTGGTGACCCAAAACAGGATAGGGGACGTCAGGGTGGCCTGGGGGTCCCCAAGGGAAGGACACGGGGGTGTGTCCAAGGTCCCCAATGTCCCTCAGGGTGTCCCCATGCCCTGGAGGTGACACCCCCATGTCCCCAGCCTGTCCTTACCCCTGCCCCGCCAGCGCTCTATGGGCCACCTCCAGCCTCCGCGTCACCTCCTGGTGCCCTTTCCCCCATTTAGGCCAGGCCACTATGATGTCCTCGAGCACCCGGGCAGCGCTGGGGAAGCCCTGTCCCTGTGTCCCCCGGGACATCACCTCCCTGTCCTGGGTCACAGCGTCCACCAACGTCCCCAGCGCCCGTGTCACCTCCTCCAGCTTCCCCTGCACATCTGCGGTGACCTCGTTGGTGGCTGCTGAGGCCTCGGCCCTGGCCCTGGCGGCCGCCACCTGCTGGGCACGGTCATGCAGGCGCTGGGCCATGTCCCGCTGGTGGCCCACAGCAGTGGCCAGGTGACGCCGTGATGTCCCCAAATCCCGCCAGGCCACCTGGCAGGACACGGCCACCATGGCCAAGACCAGCAGCAAGTGACTGTCCTCAGTCACCCCCAGGGCGGTGCGGGCTGAGTCCAGGGACACTGCAGGGACATGGGAACACCAGACATGTGGCACCAGGGACGCGGCAGTGCCACCTGTCTAGTGGCACCAGACTGGTGGCACCAGGGACGCGGCAGTGGCACCAGTCCCACCCCAGTGCTACCAGCCCAGTGTCTCCAGGACTACCCCGGTGTCACCACCCCAGTGCCACCAGTTCTGTCCCACTGTCACCACCTGAGTGCCACCAGCCCAGCGTCACCAACACAGTTGCAGGACCAGTGTCCTCAGTCCTGTCCCAGTGCCACCATCTCAGTGTCCCCAGTTCCATCCCAGTGCTTCCAGTCCAATCCCAGTGCTTCAAGTGTCAGGCCAGCGCCACCACCCCATTGTCCCCATACCATCGTCACCATCCCAGTGTCACCAGATCCATCCAAATGTCACCATCCCAGTGTCCCCAGTGTCCCCAGTTTCCCCAATCCTGTCCCACTGTCCCCCATCCTGTCCCAGTGTCCCTGTCCCAGTGTTCCCAGTTGTGTCCCAGTGTCACTAGTTCCATCATTGTGCCACCAGCCCAGTGTCTCCAGTCCTGTCCCAGTGTCACCAGTCACCTCCCACTGTCCCCAGTTCCAGCCCAGTGTCCCAGTCCTGGTGTCACCAGCCCAGTGCCGACAGGGTTGATCTGGTGTCACCACCCCAGCATCAACAGTTCCATCCCAGTGCCACCAGTTCCATCCCAGTGTCACCACCCCAGTGTCCCCGGGGCTTTCCCGGTGCGGCCAACCCAGTGTCACCAGTCCTCTCCCAGTGCTACCAGCCCAGCACCACCATCCCAGTGCTCCCAGTTCCATCCCAGTGCCACCAACCCAGGGAGTCATCCCAGTGTTCCCAGTCCCATCCCAATGCCACCATCCCAATGTCCCCAGTTCCATCCCAGTGTCCCCAGTTGTGTCCCTGTGTCCCCAGTCCCCTCCCAGTGTCCCCAATTCCATTCCAGTACCACCAACCAAGGGAGTCATCCCAGTGTCACCAGCCACATCCCAGTGTCACCAGTGCCACACATGGCACCAGCCCAGTGTCACCAGTTCAATCCTAGTGTCCCCAGTTTCACCCCAGTGTCTCCCATTCTGCCCCAGTGTCCCCATCCCAGTGTCACCAGTGCCACCCTAGCTTCCCCAGTCCTGACCCAGTGTCCCCTATCCCATCTCATGTCCCTGTCCCAGTATTCCCAGCCATGTCCCAGTGTCACCAGTTCCATCCCAGTGCCACCAGTTCTATCCCACTGTCACCACCCAATTGTCCCCAGGGCTGCCTCAGTGCCACCAGCCCCATGTCAACATTCCATTGTCACCAACCCAGTGTCCCCAGTTCCATGCCAGTGCCACCACACCCGTGTCATCATTCCAGTGTCACCAACCCAGCATCCCCTGTTCCATCCCAGTGCTCCCACTGTCAGCCCAGTGCCACCGCCCCATTGTCCCCATACCAATGTCACCACCCAGTGCCACCGCCCCATTGTCCCCATACCGATGTCCCCATCCCAGTGTAACCAGTTCCATCCCAGTGTCCCCATCCTGGGGCAGGGGAAGGTCTCTATTGGTCGGTAGGGCTCCAAACTGGTCTGAACTGGTCTGTACTGGTTCCCTGCATCCCCTGCTGCCCCATGATGCTCTACACTGGTCCAAACTTGTCTATACTGGTCTGAACTGGTCTATACTGGTCAGGGCCGGGGAAAGTCTCTCTTGGTCTGTAGATATTCATACTGTCTATACTGGTCTGAACTGGTTTATACTGGTTCATACTGGTCTGAACCGGTCCCCACAGCTCTGTACTGGTCCATACTGGTCTGTACTGGTAAGGACAGGAGAAAGTCCCTCCTGGTCTGTAGAAACTCACCTGGTCTGACCTGATCTGAACTGGTCTGAACTGCCTCCCACTGTTCTAAAAAGATGTATACTGATCTGAACTGGTTTATACTGGCCTAAACTGGTTCATAATGGTCTATACTGGTCTATAGCTGTCCACACTACCTCCCACTGCTCTAAACTGCTCCATACTGCTCTATACTGATCAATGCTGGCCTATAATGGTTTATCCTGATCCATACTGGTCCATACTGCTTTTTTTACTCACGCACAGCCCCGCACAGCACCATCAGCCCCATGGTCAGCCCGTGCCCAGCCCGCAGCCGGCACTGCCACTGCCGTGCCTGTCGCTCCTCGCGTTCCAGTGTCGCCGCTGCCGCCTCAGCCTTGGCCCCGTTCTGCCGCAGCCGCTGCTCGTCCTCGTCCCCCAGGGTCCCCAGGGCCACCGCCGGGGCCACCGCGGCCTCCCGGGCCCCCTGCAGCCCCTCCCGGGCCACCCAGGCCTGGCTCAGCGCAGCCTCAGCCTCTGCCAGTGCCGTGGGGATGCTGTCCGGTGTCCCCAAGGCTTCGGCCACGGCCACCAGGGCTGCCAGGGCCCGGTGCCATGCGGCCTCTGCCCGGGCCACCTCGGGAGGGAGGGAGGGTGGGACATCTGGGGACAGGAAAGGGGGGTTAGGGGAGGGGGGAGGGGTTTGGGGAGTTCGGGGGGGGAGTTTGGGGGGTCGCCAGTGGGGTTTGGGGGAGTTTTTGGATGGTCGAGATTGGAGATATTCAGGGGTGGCCCAGGGGGGTTGGGGTGTCACAGGTGAGGTTTTTGGGGCGTGGGGGGCCCCAGATGTAGTTTGGGGGATCCTGAGGGGGCTTTTGGGGGCCCTGGAGGGGTTATGGGGGGAGTCCACGTGGGATTTTGGGGGTCCCAGGTGAGGTTTTAGGGGTCCCAGGTGAACAGGGGGCACAGCACAGGGTAGTCAGAGTGGACAGAGGGGTCAAGGGGGTCCCAGGTAAGGCTCCCAGGAGACTGAAGGGGTCCCAAGTGAGGATTTGGGGGTCCCAGGTGAGGTTTTGGGGCTCTCAGTTGAGGTTTCCCAGGTATTTGTGGCTTCCCAGTTGAGAATTCCCAAAGATTTGGGGTTTCCCAGCTGCCCAGGTGAGGATTTGGGGGGTCCCAGGGGGCCAGGTGAGGATCTCAAGGGACTCCCAGATGAGATCTGGGTGTCCCAGATGAGAATTCACAAGAATTTTGGGCTTCCCAGGTGTCCCAGGTGAGGCTCCAGGGAGGTTTGGGGGTTCCCAGGTACCCAGGTGAGATTCTGGGGGGTTCCACCTGAATCACCCCAGGAATTTGGGGAGTCCCCACCCCCCTTTTCCCCCTCCCCAGCCCCTCTGAACTCCCCAGACTCCAGAACTTTCCAGTTCTCTTAGCCCTCCCAGCCGCACCCACGGCCCTGGGGATTCCCAATCTTCACCAAATCCCCCCAAATCCCTCCCAAATTCCCCCAAATCCCCTCGGGTGCCCACTGGGGGTGACCCAAGGGTTTTGGGGTTCCCACCTTGAGCTCCATCCCGGTCTCCATCCGGAGGCTGCGGCCGGAGCTCTGAGGGCAGAGGGTGTCAAGGCTTGGAGGAGGGAGGGCCCCACGCCCTGATCCTCCCCCGAGGGGCAGAACTGGCCCTGCCAGGGCCTCAGGGAACCTTTCGGGGCTGTTTTTAACCCCTTGGGGCCTGGATCCATCCATCAGGGCTCCATTTCCCTGCCAGGACCCCAGTGACCCCTCAGGGCCCTGATTTCCCCGGACAGGACCCTGATTTACCCCCATTCACCCTTTCAGGACCCCACTTACCCCTCAGGGCCTTCATTTATCCCTTCAGGAACCATTTCCCCCTCAGGACCCCATTTATCCTTCCAGGACCCCATTGACCCCCTCAGGGCCCATTTACCCCACCCAGGGCTCTGATTTCCCCTGCCAGAACCCAGATTTGGAATTGGTTTTGGGGATTGTTTATGAAGATCCAGCAGGATTTGGGGTCTGGGATTTGGGATGGTTTGAGGACCCAGGATTGGAGATCTTTTAGGATCAGATTTGGGGTATCTGGCAGCATTTGGGATGTGGGATTTTTTGGGATGCAGGGTTTGGGATTTGAGAGCATTTGGAATTGGTTTTGAGTGTCCAGTATGATTTGAGATCTGGGCTTTGAGATTGTTCAGGATCCAGGATTTGAGATCATTTGGGATTCCTTGGAATCCAGCAGGATTTGGGATCTGGGGTTTGGGATTGTTTGGGATTGGTTTTGTGTATCCAGCAGCATTCAGGATCTGGGATTTTTTGGGATCCAGGATTTGGGATTTGAGATAATTTGGGTTTATTCCTTGGGTTTGAGCAGGATTTAGGATTATTTGGGAACCCTGCAGCCCCCAAACCCCCTCCTGCCCCCGATGTCCTCAAGGGGTCCCTTTTTCTGCCCTACCCAGGCTCTCATTGATGGCCCTGCCCCTTTCCCTGCCCCGTTCATGCCCGCCTAGGCCCCGCCCAGTTTTGTTTCCTTCCAGGCCCCGCCCCTCCCCACGCCCACATTCACTGCCCGCTCCTTCCTGCCCCCTCAGGCCACGCCCCCTCCACGCCTCATTGGCTGTTGCTCCCCCCCTTTTCCCACGCTCCCATTCCCAACCCTTTCCACTCCTTGCCTCTCCCCACTCTGCCGCTTCCCATTGGTCAAAGCACACGGCCCCGCCCCTCTATGGGCGTGGCTACAGCACCAATAAACGTTTATTGAAAGGCTCCGAGCAGTGGTCCCGGGTGTGGAGCCAGCCGCGGGGGGGCTGGGGTCATTGGGGAGCAGGGGAGCGCAATCAATGGAGGGGGTCCGGGGGGTTCTGAGGGGGAACATGGTGAGTGTGGGGAGAGAGGGTCCCATGGACTGGGGGGTCCTGGTCAGTGGGGGTGTCTGGCGAGTGTGAGGGGATCCCATGGATGGGGAAGGGGCAGTGAGTGCGGGATCCTGGTGCATTGGGGGGGAAGTTCATGGACCAGGGGAGTCCAAGCACTTTTAGGGGTTGGTGAAGGGGGTCTCCTGGTGCAAGGGGGAGCCCAGTAGATTGGGGGGCTCCCTGGTGATAACGGGGGGTCCTGGCTGATAACAGGTGGGGGTCACAGAGTCGAGCCCTAAGGGACACCACCCCCCGGGGCTGGGGACTCCCCTGTGCTCCCCCAGTGCTCAGAGCCCCCCTGGTCTCATCCTGGGCCTGCCCCGGTCCCGGTGCTGTTCCCAGGGGATTCCGCAGCTCTGGGGGGTCAAAGGGGAAGGGGCAGAACCCCCATCATGGGTGGGGGGGGCACAGAGGGGGTCCGGGCCTGGTGCTTGGTGGGGGTTGGTACAGGAGAGGGGGGCTCAGTCCTAGTCCTGGTGCTTGGTGAGGGGGAGGGGTGTCAATGCACGGGGCTGTCCCAGTGCCTGGGGGCACCTGAGTGTCCACAAGGCTCCCCAGTGATGTCATTACCCCAATGATGTCATTACCCAATGATAATCACAGCGGTGACATCACTGTCCCTGCAGCAGCCTCAGGATGTCCTCGATGGCATTTTTGGCACTGCTCAGCCGCATGGGCTACTGGGGCCATCGTAGCCACCATAGAGACTGAAGAGGAGTTTGTGGATGTCCCCAAGTGTCCTCAGCAGGTGACGCATGGCCAGGTGGCTGCTGGCCTCTCACAGCCACTCGGCTTCTGCCACTTCGGCCACCAAGGCCTCGGGGACATCAGACAATGCCTCATTTGTCCCCTCCAGGGCGGCCTCGATGTCCCTCAGCTGGCGCCGCAACTCCCGGGGGAACGCGGTGGCTTCGTCACATGCAGCCACCAAGTGCTCCAGTGGCCGCAGGGCCACCTGTGCCTGCTGTCCCCTCCTGGCGGCCACTCTCAACCAGCTAGTGGCCACCATGGCCTCTCTCATGGCCTTGGTGGCCGCCTCCTCCTCACTGGTGACCGCCGCCAGCCAGGCCTCAAGTGCAGCCACTGCCGAGGCCACCTCCTCCTTGTCCAGGGCCACCGACGGCCGCTGGGCCGTGGCCACCAGGTTGTGCAGAGACTTCCCCCAGCGGGCGGCCTTGTCCGGCAGGTTCCAGGCACGGGTGGTGGCAACAGTAGCAACGGTGGCTGCAGTGATGGCAGCAGTGGTGGCTGTGTCCCTGCAGGTGTCACAGAGCTCGGTGGCCTCCCTGGCCAGCCACTCCCAGCTGTTCTCGAGCAGCTCCAACAACTCCCACCAGGCCACCAGGCGCTGCCCGCGGCTCTCACATCGGCCCAGGTGGCCCCAGGGTGGTGCCAGGGCCTGGCCCAGGGAGGGGACACTGGAGTGGTGAGGAAGTAAAGGGAGACGACCATCCGATTGATGCATTGAGCTCCGATTTATTGATCCAGCTTACACACTTTTATAGTAGTCTTAATTAAGTGCATACATATTGCAAAACCCGAGCTCATCATTGGCTACAAATTACTCATCAACCCCTCCTTTTGTTGTTAATACCTGTGGTTTCTTTGTTGAATTAATACTTGTTTTTCTCATCCTGTTATTGACTCTTTTATCATTCTCAAGGCCTCCATGTTTTCCACCATGCCTTTCTTTCTCACCACTTCCTCAAGGACGTGGTATTTACTGTTGTTAAAAAACAAGCCTGAGAACTTTGCTGCTTACAGGAACAAGCCTGAGAACTTGCTGCTTACAGCTGCCTTTTATTTTTCAATCAGCTGTATATTTTCATGGCCCCTCTATAAGCCATGTCTGAACAAAATTCTGCAACAGAGTGGCGCAGTGAGGTGACAGCGCGGTAGTTCAGGACCTTATGGAGGTACCAGGTAAATCTCCTCAGTTTTGTGTGCAGGAACTTTGGGGACATGTGCCCCTGCATGTCCTTGTGGGGCCTGGTCACGGTGGCTGCCACCTTCCCCAGGGTGGCCACCGTGGCCACCACAGCTTCCAGCCACTGGGAAGGGAACAGGAGAGGTCTCAGGGACCTGATGGCACTTGTGGCCTCCTGGGGTGGCCCCTTTGTCCCCTCCTTGGAGGCGTCTGCTGTCCCCTCTGTCCCTTCGTCAGCCCCTAATGCCATCTGCCACCCCCCTGCCACCCCCCGCTTTCTGCCCCTCTGCCACCCTCAGTCCCCTCCACCCCTCTGTCACTTCCCCCCTTCCTGCCACGCCCTCCTGCCCCCTTTGAGACCCCCTGCCCCCTCCCACCACCCTCTGTGTCCCCTCCATTCCTCTGTGTCCCCTCTGTCACCCTCATGTCCCCCCTGTCCCCCCCGTCCCCTCTGTCCCCAGTGTCACCAGTTGTGTCCCGGTGTCACCAGTTCCATCCCACTGCCACCAGCCCAGAGTCTCCAGTTCCTTCCTTGTGTCTCTATCCCAGTGTCCCCCATCCTGTGCCACCAGTCCCCTCACAGTGACCATAGTTCCATCCCAACGCCCCAGTTCTGTCCCACTGTCACCAGTGTTTTGGGGGGTTTGGGGGATCCCAGGTGGAGTTTGGGGGCTCCCGGGGGAGTTTGGGGGAATCCCAGATAAAGTTTGGAGGGTCCTGGGGGGGTTGGGGGGATCCTGGACGGTTTGGAGGTCCCAGGGGAGGTTTTGGGGGTCCCAGGTGAGGTTTCCAGGGAATTGGGTAATCCCAGTTGAGAATTCCCAAAGATTTGGGGTTTCCCAGGTGAGAACACGGGCCGGGGGTTCAGGGGGTCCGAGGGGCTCGGGCCTGGGAGCATTTTGGGGGCTTCAATCAATGGGGAGGGCCTGGGGGGTGCCGAGGGGAAGGCGTGGTGAGTGTGTGGGGGGCTCTCATGGATTTGATGCCTCAGGTTTTGGCTTTTGTATTTTTCAGATTCTGTGCTGCTTTACTCTCTGGGTCTGGGCTTCATTTTAAGGGATGCTGAGCTCTGTTCACAGAGCAGGGAGACAAAACAATTCCTTTCTAGCTGAGAACCCAAGGACAAATAATGCAAACTTCAGGCCCAAGAGCATAAAAAACGGGCACTGAAGAGAGAAAAACAAGAAGGATGGGACTTCATCATCTAAAGACATAACTGGACAGTTAACTCCAATATGCAAATGGAGCAGAACTTATAAAAGTGACAGACCTCGTGACCGGCCGTCCATTTTGTGGCCATTTTGGTCCATCTTGGGCGTAGCCCTGGCTGGGCTCTTGTTCTGCCCAAGGTGTATCCATCGAGGCCTTTTAACAAATGCCTGCTTTATTGTGTAACCGTGTCTGGCCTCTGTTCTAGGTCAGCCTTGTGAAGGCCTCAGTTTGTGGCGAGCACGAAGGGAGCCGAGGCACCTGGGCAGGGCTGGAGCAGAGGCAGAGGAAGGTGCAGCTGCTGCCCCCAGCCCGCGGCACTGGCGGGGCCCAGGTGCGGGGCAGAGGGTGCGGGAGGCCGAGAAGCTCGGGAGGAGCGAGAGAGGCGTGAGCGGCTGCAGGGGCGCTGTGTTTATCGGGTGAGCGCGGTGGGAAGGGGCGTTTTGTGCTCGGGAGCGCAGCGGGTGCGGGGCTCGCTGTGCCCCGGGCCGGGGAGGGCGGGCGCTGTGAGCAGCGGGGTTGGATTGCGGGGCTGGGCTTGGCCTGGGGCCGGCAGTGCTGGCGCAGGGATCGTTCCCGCAGCGCCGCTCCGGAGCGCCGCGATCGGAATCTCGCTCTTTCTCTGTCTCGCTGGTTCTTTTAATTTCTGCTCAGAACTGTTAAAATTCCGTGTGTATATTCTGCTGCGAGTGCTGTAGTGGTAATATCCCGAGAGACAGTCCCCTGAGATTACTACTGAGAAACTGGGGCAGAGTAACCCACGCTGCAGCACTTGGAGGGGGCTGTGCCCCGTGGGATGGACTCAGCTTGGACAAGTTCCTGGAGAAGTCTCCGGTGGGAGAGAGCCCAGGGTGCAACAGAGGAACGACTCCTGTCCCTGAGCAGAGGGAGAAGCCCCGGGGGATGAACTGAGCCCGGCCCAATTCCCTGTCTGCGGCACTGCCGGGGCAGGAGGCGCAGCTGGAAGGAGGGAGGCGTGGGGGAAAGCTGGATTTAAGGGTCTTCACTTATTTCTCATTATCCTGCTCTGAGTTTTTGGAGTTTTCTGTCCAAAATCTCTCCCCTCCCCCACTCATCCACAGGGCTTTGGGGCGGTTTTCTCTTTTTGGGGGAAATCAAAGCGATGCCCTGATGCTCCTAATTAGGGGTAGGAGGAGAAGTCAGGCTCCAGGGCTTCCCGCTGAGCCGGAGCCACTGGAGCCGCAGTGCCGGGAAAGCCGTGGCGGGAGGTGCGGAGAAGTTTGTTTGTGTTTTCAGCTCAATCCCCTCGGGCCCGGGCCCGGGCCCGTTCCAGGGCTGCTCCTCAGCTCCGGCTCTGCCCTCAAGCAGCTCGGAGCGCCCTGAGAGAGCGGGGCGGGGCTGTGCCGTGTGCAGAGCCCACCCCTGGCTGGGATTGGGCGATGGTGCCGTCAGTCGTGGTTGTGGCGCGCTGATTGGTGGGAGAGGGGCGGAGCAGGGCCCCGGTGGCGGGCTGAGGGCGGCCGTGGCTGGGCAGCGGCGCCATTGTCGGAGCGTGTGTGCGGGCCCGCGAGCGGCGGCAGCGGCCGGAGCGCGGTGAGGCGGCGGCGGAGCTCGGAGGCGGCCGCAGCGCAGGTGGGAGCCGCGCTGGGTTGTGCGGGGTCTCGGGGCTGGCTGCGGGCCTCGGGGGCGGCAGGGGGCTCGGGCGGGTTCGTTGTGCCGTGTCCGGCCCGTGTTGCCGCTGGCGTGAGGGCGCTGCGGGAGCGGCTGCCCGCGGTCTCCTTGCGGCCGCTGCCTCGGCAGGAGCCGCTGGCGGAGCAGCGCTGGCTCGGCCCGGTTGCTGTGGCTGGGACAGAGGGGGCTGCCCCGTGCCCGGGGCTGTGCGGGGAAATTCCCGTGGCCGGCGGTTTCAGTGCGCAGAGGAGGCAGAGGAGTCCTGTAAAAGTGACTTTATTGCTGAGCAGCGGGAGAGGCCGTGGGGCATTTGCCGTGCGCTCTCTGCCATTGTTGTAGTTCGCAGCCCCTTTTTTATTCTCATTTTCCCGGCCTCATCTCCCTCTCCATTTGCCCACTGGCTGAGGTACTTGGAAGGTTCAGACCTCCCGATCCGCCAAGTGGATGCCCTCGTTAATGTGCATCCCCACTTTTGTAAAACAGCCGATATTCACGGCTCTGTTAAGTATTTGCTCTTCTGGAAGTTCAGGAATTTAGCGGGTCTTTCTGTGAGCAGCAGTCCATGTTAATTAGTAACATTTATTGAAGCTGGTGATTTCATCCCTTACTTCCTTATCTGCGAGTCTCTGGCCCCTCGCTCAGCTGCTGAATGAGCTGCACTCTCAAGGTGTGGAGCATGGTAAAAGGATGAGAGTTGCTGCAGCACATCCGAGGAGAAACAGCATTCGTTTAACCAATGGTCTGCCAGGGAGCCACAAAACCGTGTCCCATTCCCATCCTTTCCACGTTTGGACCAATACATGAGCTGCTTTCTTGTTTCCGTTGTTGTTTTGTTTTTCACCACGTTTCCTTTGTCATCTCTTTGCCAACAGCAGTTTGAGACATTTAATTTTCCACAAACCCCTATTTTTCTGCTAACAGATCATCTGATCCCATCCCATGGTTAAGTGTTCCTCATTTTAGTGGGTTGATCAGCAGGAAGGTCAGGAGCTGGAGCTGTCTGGTTGGTTATTGCGAGGACAGCTTGTAATCTACTGATGCCATTGAAATGAGAAATGGGTTCTGTGGCTCCTGATATGAATTGGTTTGGGTTCCCAGGGGCTGGTCCATGGTGTTGTAGGATTTGTTCTGCTGGCCGTTCATCTTTTCCCTGTTTTTGGCCGCTCTCTCCAGCCAGGGCTGCGTCAATTGACTGCTTTTGTCTAATTAAATCATCAAATCCTTGGATCCCCAACAGATTTCCCTGAATTTTTGGTAGCAAAAAATCCCCAGTGCTCTAATATACCCTATATAACACAGACAGTGGCAGCACATGTTGGAGTGGGCTGAGGGCTGATTCCCCCCATTTGTTTATAGTGAAGTTTTCCCAACATTGTCCATTTGCTGTTTCCCTTTGCAGCTTCACCCGTTTCTGTTGCAGGGTCAGATATCCTCCCCCTGGGCTCTGCCTTGAGCTGTGCAAATTCCATCAGTGCAAGCAGGCAGAGCTTGGGGTGTGGAGCAGAGGGAATCAGCCCAATTCCTGCCCCGGGCAAGAGACCCAGGTGCATTGTCCACACTTTGCCCAGCAGTGTTCATTTGCATTTCTAAAGCTCCTCTGCAGGCTGCCTGGAATGAAGCTTCTCTTCCTGCTGGCAATGTTGATGTTTTGTTGCTGGTCGTTATCTCTGTAGGTGTCTTTTGGGCTATTCCCAGTCTGTTCAGGTGTTAAACTCATCTCCATTGAGTGGTGTAACACCCGTTAAATAAAACCTTTAAAATTCCTTTCCCCAAGGCAAAGAAAACCAAGCCTGAGCAGAGAAATAAGGTTTAAAAGAACCAAATTCGGTACATTTACAGCAGTGCAATGGCAGGCAGCCCAGAGTGTGGGTGTCAGTGAGGCCCAGAATGGAATTGTGCCGTGGTGCTCCCCAGCAGCTGTGGCAGTGCAGGCCCAGCCAGCGCTGAAGCTACAGCAGTGGCAGCAAGGCTTGGCGCCAGGGGCTGGAGATGGCAGAGGAGGGTGGCCAGGATTGCAGAGGATTCCAGGCGAGGATCTGTGGGCAGGCGCAGGGGCTTGGCCCGCTGTGGAGCCCTGGCTGCTGCTGCGTTGCCTTCAGGGCAGGCTCAGGGGCGGCCTCCCATGCTCCTGCTGCAGGCGGGAAGTGCAAATCTGCGGGGCTTCAGAGCCCTTGAGGCCAGGCTGAGGGGTCCCCCGTGTTGAGCTGTGCTGGCGGCTGTTTGTGGCCTCAGGGACACTTGGCATGGGCCCCTTGGCCACCAGTGGTGCTGCTTTGCACTCGTTAGGCAGGAGCCGATGTCCTGGCTGGGTGTTGGCAGCAGCAAAGTGCCAGGGCAGGCTGTGTGCCAGCCCAGCTTCCTGTGGGAGAATGTGCCTTGATATCTGCTCCAGTGGTTGCTGAAGCAGTGAGAATTGCTTTTGCCCCCCTGTTAGGTGCCATGGTGTCAGCAGAAGATATTGAAGCCTTCCTGCTCAGGGCATTTCAGTGCCAGGCTCTCACAGGCACCCACAGCTGGGCGGGTTGAGCTGAGCATGGGGCGGTGACCTGTGCTGTGTCTGATTCTCCTTCCTTAATAACAGCCTGTCTTGTAGCTCTTTTCCCTTCTGCTGCCCTTGCAGAGCCATCCACAAACACATTTTCTCCCTCAGGCCAGGCAATGTCCCATCAATCTGTCCCAGCCTGGGTCTGGAGCTCTGTCCCTTGAGTGCAGTCCTGGGTTCCTTGCCAGCCCCTCTCCAGGCTGTTCAAACAGGAGGCTGGGTTAAACCCTTGCCCTGTCCTCAGTTCTAAATCCTCCTGCACCAGTGAACCAGTTTCATACTGTAATAACCGAGCCCTGCTCATCCATTTAGAGGCTCTTTTGGTTGTCAGAGCTTTAACTTGATGTCAGACTTGAACTATAGGAGATCCTATATAGAGTTAAACATTTTAGCAAAAGAATTCTTTAGGCAAGACCCTGTTTAACACCCACCTGTAATTCAAATTCTTTATCCCTGTCTGGAAGGCCCAGGCCAGCTGCCTCAGTTAATCTTCATTTTAACACTTGAAAATTCTGTGTTTCCTCCTCCTGTCCATCCATCCAGTTTGTTGACTGGCAGGATAGGAGTGTTGTAGGGAGACATCCCTGGCTCCAAAAGCCCTGCCTTTAACAGGGGCTCAATCCCAGGCTGTGAGCCCTTCCTTCCCTCTCTTGGAACAGGGTATTGCTTGTCCTGGTTGCTTTAAAGTAATTTGTAGCGGCTCCATATCTAATTTTCCCTCTTTCTCTGGGGCTGCCCACACTTTGGGGTTCACTTCACTATGGGCCTTGTCAGATTTTGGCAAAAGGTAGAACAGAACTGGCCTCTGTATCCCTTTTGCAGTATTAAAATCCAGCTCACAAATTCCTTCCTAGTTAATTACAATCACAGGAGGAAGAAAAAGGAATTAATTTATTTCTGACCTATCCCCCACAGCTTCTAATAGTGGTTGAACAAATCATACCTGCTCATCTTTCCCACTCATTTCCTTAAAAATTAAAACATTCCTTTACTATTTTCTCCCTAGGTCTAAGATTCAGAGTGGATTGAGAGGCCCCTGTGTCCATCAGGAAATGCCTCCTCTCAATGCAGACCCACCCTGAATGTTCTCAAGGGCTGCAGTGTGGAGGGTCCCTGGTGTGATGGGAGCTGTGACAGCCCTGCCAATCCATGTCCATCAAGGGGTGGACTTGCTGGTCCTGAGGGTGCTGCTGTCTGTGCTTGCAGTGTCCTTGTGCCCTGCAGCTGGAGCCCTGGTTCCTTGCCAGGGGCTGTTTGGGTGGGCTCTCCCCTGGTGAGGAGGGCAATGCCTCTGCCAGGTGCTTGTGGCCGAGCCGTGCCCTGGGTGCTGGGGCCCCCTTGGGCCCTGGGGTTGATCCCTCAGGGGCTGTAGGAATTGTGCCCTGGCCTTTGCCTTCAGCTTGGCCTTTTGCTGCTCCCTTCTTGCACTCACCTGCTGTGCCTTTGTGCCCAAGTGCTGCAGGGCCTTCTTGTGCCCCTCCTGCAGCCCCCTCGTTGCCTGTGGGTGCTTGTCTTGCTTTACAAGAGAGGTGTCTGCTCGGGAAGGCAGAAAAAGCCTCTCTTGGAATGGAGAATGCAAACCCCCTCCCTTTTCGTTTTTAGACCAGTGAAATCAAAGGGCTCTCAGGCAAAGATATGGGAATAGGAATGCCTGTTCTTTACTAGTGTGTATAATAAAGCAAACAAACACCAACAGCTGCGGCACTGACAGCAAACAGAGCCCGGACCCAGTCCCGGCCTTTGGGCTGCGGCGCTTTGCCCTTGGGTGCAGTTCCGGGCACGGCCGGCAGGGGCGCTGGTGGCTCCCGCGGGGCGGGGCAGCGCATCCCTCCCATGGGAACCTCTCTAAACGGAAATAGAGCAATCCCTTCATCTAACTCTTTCACTTTTTTACCTTCTCTAGCATTTTTCCTGTGTTTTGAGAAAGAATTTGGAGAGGGCTGTCTTTTAACTGAGCTGCTAGTGTTTCGATGAGCTGCTTCCTGTGGAGGGAGAGAGTTTCCTGAACAGCCGGAGCTGTGGTTACCAAGGGGATGTAACTCAGAGCAGGACGGGGTCAGGGGAGGATATCCCGCCGAGGCTCGGTGGGAGTGTGGGCAGGGTCTGCTGCCGGAATCGGCATGGGGGGATCTTCCTGTGGAGCCCGAGGCGGAGCGTGGGTAGCCCCCACATGGCTGATGGCAGCTGATCCGGCAGCTGCCGGCAGAGCAAAGGCAGGTGGGAGAGCCCGGCAGCAGCGGCGGTGCCCAGCGCAGGTGGCACGGGCAGGGCAGGCGGGGATGGGATGGCTGGGACCCCCCCTGGGTGCGGTGGGCGCGGTGACCTCGGAGCAGGCGGCAGGACAGAGCAACCCCCATCTTCCCCAGCATGGGCCACAGAGCGGCCGCAGGCCAGGCAGTGGGAGCAGGGCACACAAATTGAGCGACAGCGCCGGGGCAGGTGGAGCTGCTCTGGGCAGTGAGGCCACACCTGGGATGGAAACCGGGACAGGCGGAGCTGAGGCGGGCAGCGAGCCGGGACGCAGGACAGGCGCCTGGGCCGCGAACGGAGTGGGCAACACCTGCAGAGGATCCCACTCTCTGATTTTTTCTCTTGTTCCCTTCCCTTTCATTTCCCTTTGTCTTTTCTTATTTTGTCTTTGGTGTTTCTGATACCTCAAAGATCATATTCTCTTGAAAGATCCTGTCTAAAATATGGCATATTCTCTTTCTTCTAGATTAAATGGGGTTTTTTTACAAATAAAGCCAGAACCTAACAAATCTAAACTTCTGCATGGATACTTTGAAATGGTCAACCAGCTAACTCATGACCTCCAAATGTTGTTTTTCTCTTCACCTTTTTATTTCTCCTTTGGCAAATTGAACATCTCTCAGTTACTGGCTTTGCTACTCCAAAAATCCCAGTGCAGCCATAGTTCCTTAAAAAATGATCACACAAAGCTTGACTACCCAGTGGGTTTTCTGATTCAAGCCTTCTAATATTTTCCTAGTAAGCACATTTTATTAAGCAATTGTCTTCCATGAAGAAGTTTCCATTTCCCTGATTTATCTTGTTCACTTCCTGTCGTGTTTAAATCTTTTTTCTCGGCTTGCCTAAACTTTGGAATTTCCAGTTTTTCCTCGTTTGGAGTTAATATTAACTTAAGTCTTTCTGCTGCATCCTTAGCTTTGTGATGTGCCCCCACTTTGCCCAGTTTGCCTCTCCTTTGGCCCGGGCCGGGTTCCCCCCGCCCGCAGCGGCTGGAGCAGCCGAGAGTCCCGCGCTGCCCATCCCGACCTGTCCCGGCTCCATCCCCGCTCCTGCCGCGGGCTGCGAGGGCTGCGGGAACGGGGCACCGAGGGTGTGGCTGCTGCTGGGGGAGGAGGAGGAGGCAGGGAAGGGCAATGATAAAGGGAAGGAGGAAGTGGAGATAAGACAGAGGAGGAGGAGGGTGAACGGAAGAGAAGGAGCGGGAGGCAGAGGAAGAGGAGGGACGAAGACGGATCAAGGCTGAGCTGAGGGAACCACGCCGTCGATCCCTGCCTGAATTCGCAGCCCCCACCTCTGGGATCATCATCCCCCCATTGCACTGGTGAGCGGGGAGGGGGAGCTCGGCCCGGATATCCCGGGGTGTCCCTGGGTTGGGTCTTTTGGGGGATGTTTGGAGAATGAAGAAGTCCAAGGCTGAGCGGAAAAGGCCCCTTGGGGGGACACCGGGGGGTGGCGGTGGCGGCTGCCGGCAGAGGCAGCCTGGAGGAGCAGAGCCCTGTGTCCCGCAGGAGCCCAAAGTGGGGAGCCCAGAGAGGGGGGAGCGGCGCCATTGGCGGGAGCCTCAAGAGCCTGGAGAGGGGCAGGGGGGACTCCTTGGAGCTGCTGCAGCCCAGAGCAGAGAATGAGGGGAGAAGGGAGCCCGGGAGCCCAAACAGCCCCCGCATCCTGAAATAGAGAGAGTGAAGCCGGGGGAGCTTTTGGCATTGCTGGGATTGCCAGCAGCCTGGGCAGGGCGGGCACCGCGCACAAGGGGGACCCCCAATCCAAGAATGACCCCCAACAGCTGGGACGGGGGAAAACCCCTGAACACCAGAGAGGAGGGACCAGGGATGGGGAACTCCTGGGAGGCTTTTTCAGGGCTGAATCTTGGTGTTTGGGAGATTTTTCTGGAGCCCAGATGGCCAGTGACTTGTAGAGATGGACTTGGGCAAAAGGGACTTTGAAACTCAATGTGTGTTGGGGGATGTGAAAGAGGAAAGCCTTATAAATATGATTGTCTTGCAAAAGATTATGGGAATATAGAAAGTATAAGGAAGATTGAAATGAAAGCAGGCTTTGAGATACCTTAGTTAGTGAACAACTGGAAAATAATGGTGTGGCTTGACTGAAGATAATCCGCTTTTGATGAAACAATTCCCTCTGCTCGCAGAGAGATCCAGACCCTACTAGCTCAGCAGAAGGGGCTCAAAGAGGAGTTTTTAGGGTTTAAAATGTAACACAGTATGGTGATGTAACGATTCTTACAGGCTGTATGTAAATGCTCTAGGATTTGTATCTTGTACTAGATTGGTTAGTGAGAAATAGAATATTCAACGCAGAAGAAAATTTATTGTGTTGTAATGGGAACGTTACTGTGTTATGCTCTTGCCTGTCTTACTCTCTTACCCTCTCACCCTCTCTACCCCTCTCTTCTCTCAGCCCTGCTCCGAGCTGTGCCTGGCGGCTCCAAGCAGGGCCCTGCACCCAGGCCCTTTGCAATAAACCGCAAGTTCCATGTCCTGGCTGCAGAGCTCTCTCGTCTCCATCTGTCCCCACCATCCTACCCCCTGACGCTCCTAGAAACGCTCTCATCCCTTGTTTTCCCCAAACCAGGATTTCCCATTGCCAAGGCCTGGGAGGCTGTGAGGAAGAGGAAGATGCCCCGGGACACTGAGGCAGGTGAGGAGGAAGTCAGTGCCCCTTTCCCCTCTGTGCTGCTCCATCTCCCAGCCCAGCACGGCCCCGGCTGCAGCTCAGGCCTGGGGGGATCTCCTTGCCCTTGCCTGTGGCACGGAGGCAAATCCCATCCTGTCCTTGTCCTTCCTCCCCCAGAGCAGGAGCTGAGCATGGAGAGCAGGGAGGACAAATGCCCGCGGCAGAACCTGGTGGCAGAGGCCGTTTTGAGCGGCTCCACGGCGCAGGAAGCCAACGGGGAGGAAAAGCCCCGGAGATGCCGCACGAGGAGGGGCTGCAAACGCAGCTGGCGGGGATCTGAGGGGGAAAGAGCCAGCCTGGGCCGGGAAGGCGGCCGGAGACGGAGCCAGAGCTCGGAGCTGGTGCTCCATGAGCAGCTCCATGATGGGGAGAAGCCCCACACATGCGAGGAGTGTGGGAAGAGCTTCAGGTGAAAGTGTGACCTGATCAAGCACCAGAGGATCCACACTGGGGAGAAGCCCTATGAGTGTGGGGAGTGTGGGAAGAGCTTCAGCCAGAGCTCCAACCTGATCACACACCAGAGGATCCACACTGGGGAGAAGCCCCATGATTGTGGGGAGTGTGGGAAGAGCTTCAGCGTGAGCTCCCACCTGATCAGGCACCAGAGGATCCACACTGGAGAAAGGCCGTACAAGTGTTCCCAGTGTGGGATGTGCTTCAGAGAGAGCTCCAGCCTGATCACGCACCAGAGGACCCACACTGGGGAGAGGCCCTACGAGTGTTCCAAGTGTGGGAAGAGGTTTCCAACCAGCTCCACTCTCCTCCGTCACTATCAGAGTCACATGGAGGAGAAGCCCTTCCAATGCCCCGACTGCGGGAAGGGATTCAAGCACAACTCCTCCCTCATCACCCACCGGCGCATCCACACAGGGGAGAGGCCCTACGAGTGTGATAAATGCAGGAAGAGGTTTCCGACCAGCTCCATTCTCCTCCAGCACTATTGGATTCACACAGATGAGAGGCCCTTCCGCTGTTCCGACTGCGGGAAGGGATTCAAGCGCAACTCCACCCTCATCACCCACCGGCGCATCCACACAGGGGAGAGGCCCTACAAGTGTCCCCAGTGTGGGAAGAGCTTCTCCAGCAGCTCTGACTTGACCCAACACCAACGGAGGCACCACTAAGGGAAGCCCTGCGAGTGCCCCGAGTGCGGGCAGAGCTTCGTGCGCTGCTCCAGCTCCATCCCCCACTGGAGGAGGCACTTTGGGCACAGCCCTGGTCACTCACATTCCCTGTGATCCATGTTGGGAACACACCTGGCTGCTTCGCCTTTTGGTTTGGCCTTAATTTTCCTCTGCTTCACCTTCATCCTTTAAAAACACCCAAAACTGGGTTAAATGAAGGAAATTAATTGAATATATCTGAAGTTCCATAATTTCTCAGTTGTTTTAGAGGGAATTTAGGATTTGAGGACACGTTCTGTGTCGAGTACTGCTGTTGCTAAGAGGAAGGATGTTAATGTCACCCTTCTTGTGTTGCTAAGAACTCCTCCCCTGACCCAAACCCCAGCTCCACCCTTGGGATGCCCTATAAAAACTGCCTTTGTCTTGTCTTTGGGGGGTAAGAAATGGATTCCCAAAGGATCAGCCCTTTTCCCACTGGATTGCAAAGGATCAGCCTGATTCTCCACTGGATTCCTAGAGGATCAATCTTTTCCCACTGGATTCACAGAGGATCAGCTCTTTTCCACTGGATTCCCAAAGAATCAGCTCTTTTTCTACTGGGTTCCCAGGGGATCAGCCCTTTTCCCACTGGATTCCAAGAGGGTCAGCCTTTTTCACTGGATTCCCGGAGAATTCTGACTCTGTCACTGTTGTTTTTTTGTTTGTACTACTGCATTCGTATTTTTAATTTTTCCTAATAAAGAACTGTTATTTCTATTCCCATATCTTTTCCTGAGAGCCCCTTAATTTCAAATTATTATTATTATTAGTAGTAGCAGTATTAGTATTAGTATTAGTATTAGTATGTTGTTATTACTATTATTATTAATCAAAGGGAGAGAGTATATAGTTTCCATTCTAGTGGAGGCTCCTGAAATGGGGAGACACCCCCAAGGATGGGCCATGTCAAATAGTTCCTCATATAGGTAAATGAGTTTATGGTTATGCATGAGGGTCTATGAATTTGCAACAGGCTGATGTAATCAAGCCGTCATAATTAAGGGGTGTCTCCAAAAATAACTGGGGGGTCTTGAAGGCCATAACAACCTTCGCCCCTTGGTCCTTGTCTCCCATGACATCAGCCTGTTGCATATTCATAGACTTTTGCATATCCATAAACTCATTTACATATTCTAGGAACAAACAAAATTGGCTTTGTCCTGTTTGGGGTCCCACCCCCGTCCCAGCTCAATTTGGGGTGTCCCATCCCTCTCCCAGCTCAGTTTTGGGATCCCATACCTCTCCCAGCCTAATTTTGGTGTCCCATTCCCCTCCCACCTCAATTTTGGGGTCCCGTTCCCCTCCCAGCTCAATTTTGGGGTCCCAACCCTCTTTTCCCCACTCTCCCTCCCCTTTCCAATCGTTCCCCCAGTCCCCTCCCCCGTGTTTGGTTTTGGGGGCTCCAAGCCCCTTCTGCTCCGTTTTGGGCTCCCGACCCCGTTTTGGATTAATTTGGGGTCCCCAGCCCATCCCCAGGGTCACCTTCCCCCCCTCCCCAAATCCGCTCCTGGCAACTGATGAGTCATCAGCGAGACACGCTCTGATTGGCTGGAAATTACCCCGCGCCGTCTCTGAGTATTTACCGCAGTGAGAGGCCTTGGTCTGTGCCTGGCAAGTGATGAGTCAGAGTCGGGCCGGGCGCTGATTGGCTGAAGATCGCTGAGCGGGGCCAGTGCATCGGTGCCGCGCGTTCTGATTATTCGGGATCTGTTTTGGGGTGGGGACGGGAGGAACTGGGGTTTCTTGAGGTTTATTTGGGTTTAT
Organism: Melozone crissalis; assembly: GCF_028551555.1. NCBI lineage: Eukaryota > Metazoa > Chordata > Aves > Passeriformes > Passerellidae > Melozone > Melozone crissalis. Next base: position 5,485,112 of record NW_026535844.1, read on the forward strand.
TTAGGGTTTGTTTGGGGTTTATTTGGGGTTATTTATGGACTAATTGGGGTTTCTCTTGGGTTTTACTTGGTTTATTTCTGTTTATTTGGGGTTATTTGGAACTATTTGGGTACTTTGGAAGTATTAGTGTTTTTTTGGGTTTATTTGGGTTTATGTGGGTTTATTTGGAATTATTTGGGGTTCTTGGGGTTAATGTTGGTGTATATGGGTTTTTTTTTTTCGGTGTGCTTGATATCATTTGGGTTTTTTTGGCTTTAACTTCGGGGAGATTTTTTTCGTTTTTTGGGGTTCTTTGGATTTGTTTGGGGTTATTTCGGGGATTTCTATGTATTGTTTGGGGTTGTTTGGGGATATTTGGGGTTTTTTTTCAGGTGTTTTGGGGTTGAGTTATTTGGGGTCACTTAGGGTCAAAAGCTCCGGGTGATTTTCTACTGCAAAAATCGGCAATTTTTCCTTCAAAATCCGAGAGTTTTCCCCCAAGAAACCAGGAATGTTCTCTTAAAAATCCCGGACTTTTCCCAGCCAATAGCAGCGCGCCCGGCCCCAAACCAACCAATCACCGCAGGTCTCCCCTCGGGAACACCAGCCTCTCTGTGCACCGATCCAACCAATCACTGCATGCCTCCCTTCAGACACGCCCGCCTCTCACACACCGAACAAAGCAATTACCGCGTTTCTCCTCTCAGCTATTCTCGCCGCTCTCGACCTGAACCGACCAATCACCGGGCGTTTTCCCTCAGCAATTCCCGCCTTCTTTGCCTCTATCCAACCAATCACCGCGCGCCTGCCTTCAGCAAAGCCTGCTTCCCCCGCCCATCTCCTGTCAATCACCCCGCCCTCTACGAAACCAACCAATCACCGGGCGTCTCCCCTCACCAACTCCCGCGCTCTCCGTGCTGCTCCAGCCAATCAGAGCCGAGCTGGAAGCAGCGCCCCTTGACCCCAGGTCCGGGCATGGAGCGGGCGCCCCCTCCCTACCCCGTCCCCCGGGACCCCCTCAGGGACCCCCGGGAGCCGCCCCGGGCTCGGGCGGGGCCTGTGGGAGGCGCTGGAGAGAGCGGGGGAGGCGCTGGGAGAGGATGGGGGGCTCCGGGAGCTGCTGAGAAGGCGCAGGGACAGGTGAGGGGTCCTGGAGGGGTCGTGAGGGGAATTTGGGGAGGGGTCTTGAGGATGTTTGGGGGGTATTTGGGGAGGGTCTGAGGGGAACTTGAGGGGATTTTAGAGGGGTCTGAGGGTGCTGGGGGTGCTTTGGAGGGGAATTTAGGGAGGGGTCCTCGGGGGATGTCACAATCCATCCTCACGGACGGGTTTCGTGATGGTTCATGGATTTGATCTAAGGGTGCAAAAAGAACCAACACGGTACAGTGGGGTTTGCAATGGTAATCGAAACAAATGCACCTTTATTGAATGACCACAGCATAATGCGATAGAGGGATTAAGGGAGAGAAAAAGATGGGGGAAGAGAGAGACAAAAGAGAGAGAGAGAGAAAGAGAGAGGGGATAGAGCTACCAAACGTAGAGACGAAGTCCTTTGGTCCAGTCCAGTCGAGGACCCGCCTGTTGCATCGGGGAAGTCTCAGAGGCCCAGTTCATCTGGACCCCAATTATACTCTTTTTCATTGGGGCAAGGGGGATGGATTTTGCAGCCGAAACAACGGTAGTTTATTGTATCTTCGGGGGGGGGGGGGGGGTGGGAAATAAGGATACACACAGTCCAAGTTTGGCAGCAGGCGAGAGTCACTGTTTTCGTTGTCCACTGCCTACACCTGCAACATCCATCTTGCTTTGGGCAGCTTTCCTTCCTCGCCCTGTACACCTCCCCCGAGTTGGGGCTTTCAGTCCCAGTCTCTGGAAGAAGGTGAGAGGGGCCTTCTCACGTAGGGATTTCATGTCTCAGTCCCTTGATGAAGAGGTTTCTTACATCTCTACTTGTCTGTCACGGTGGTTATGAACGGTCTTCTCTTGGAGGAGGAGACCACCCTAATGCTCAAACCAGCCAGGCTGAGAGGTAGGGAGGATTCCAGAGCTACTGTGCAAAAGGGCAGGATGCCCTGTGAGCTCAGTGTAGTGTATAACAAACAACATCTGTGAAAACAGCAACTTAGCAACGCTTTCAGGCCTCAGGCACATGACTTTCCCAGCCACCGGATCAGCAAACGAGCGTTTTAATTTTTTGGTGGTCTCTCTCCATGCCAATCGTAAGGCAGACGAGGGATATTTCAGACAGACTCTCATAACACGGAACACACTTGTTCCCCCAGCTCCAGAAAACTTGATGCAGGAACAAAAACATTCCTGCAGGAACCACCAAAGGCCAAGGGGCGTTTGGCCACTTTCCCTTCCGCACCACACGCTCGGGCAAATTGCGCAGACCAAGCAGCCTTTCCCCTCTTCCCCATTGGCCTGAAGACACTGTGCACCAAGAGAAAGCTCCTGGACACCCGGCTATCCAACACAGCAATTTAATGTTCCTCGAGTGGGTGAAGGGAAAGGAAGTGCTGGCAGAGGAGATGTGTTCCCCGCAGGCTCAGGCGGCCCCAGCAGACGCAGCCTCCCGGACCAGTTCTCCACAGCGCCGCGGCAGGACACTCAGCCACGGGCACACAGGAAAGGCCGCGACTTCCAGAGGCGGCGGAGTTGGTCTCGCATCCTCTGGAGCCGGGAGGAGGGAACGCTCTGTACAGCTAAAAGGATGTGCAGAGCTTGAAGCGCCAGGCATGAGATGGCAGGGCTGCTGTCATCCGTCATGTCCTGAAGGGCTGCAGAGACAGAAACAGAGGCACAGTCAGAGGCTGGATCTGCGGGGAGCTGGGCAGAGCCTCCAGCCTCGTCCGTGCCACGCAGCTGCTGGCACGGCCTGGAGGAAGCAGGAGCCAAGAAGGACGAGCTGGCAGCTGCTGGCCAGGAATGTCCCGCAGGCCCCTGCAAGGTGTCTGTGCTGTGGCCCCGCTGCCCTTGGGGCGCGCAGGGAGCGGAGCCGTCGGCGGGCGGGCCAGGGAACGCAGCTGCCAGCGGCAGCCCCCGCCGAGAGTCCGCGGGCCTCACTCACCGCTGCAGATGATGCGGAACTGCGGCTGCTGCCCGGTCAGGTAGCGCCCGGCCATCCCTGGGGAGCACAGAGCGTGTCCTGCCTTCAGAGCCACAGCTGCCGCCCACGGGCGCTGCCAGCCCTGAGGCCACACGCCCTGCTGGCCCGGCAGGGCTCAGCCCGGGCCCCTGGCGCACGCTGCCGCCCCAGGGCACGGCTGCCAGAGGGCGGCAGCAGCAATGCCCAGGCCAGCGGGGGCTGCACATGCCCGCGCCCGGATCCTGCTGCCGGCACAGCAGGTGGGGCCGGGGCCGAGCTGCGGCAATGGGGCGGGCCAGGGAGGGAGCCGGGCTTGGCGCTCACCCATGAACCTGACGGCCGCCTCTCGCAGGGGCCCCTGTGCGCTCCGCAGGTAGGGCAGGGCCAGGCGCAGGTGCTCGGCCGCTGGGCTCCTGTCCTCTGCCAGCTGCAGAGAGCGGCAGGGCACGGAGGGAAAGGGTTGATGCGGGCCCTGTCCCTGGGCCGGGCGCTCCTTACGGCCGGCGCTGCTCCCCCTGCCCACAGAGCCCCGAGGCCCGGCCAGCAGCCGCAGGCGCCAGGCTCGGCACGGGGCACAGGGCCCGGCGAGCCGCGGTGCCGCCCCGCAGCAGAGCCCGGCTGGCTCAGGGCTCCGTCTGCACCGGCCTTGGGGCCAGAGGAGCCTGGAGCAGAGCCCGCACGGCCCAGGGAAGGGAGCGACTTGTGGGGCGCAGGCCAGTGCCCCTGCATGCGGCACTGGGCAGGGGCCACAGCTGCCAGCTCCACAGACTGGGCACCGTGGGCAGGCGGCTGCTCCAGGGATTGGGCTGGGCATTCCAGGCTGTCCTTACCAAGCACTCAGCAAATCTCCACATTTGATCCGTCTGCAGCAGCTGCTTGAGATCCTTCCTCTTCAGGAAGCTCACTGCAGAAAGCAGCGTTTCCCGAGAGGCCTGCAGAGCAGCAGAGACCCAGAGATGGCACCGCAGCCCAGGGCACAGGAGCCGCATCTCTGTGCCAGGGCTGGGAGGAGGCTGGAGCCCGTCAGGTGCCAGGGGGTGGGGAGACAGCTGAGCCCCCTCCCATGGGGACACCCAGGAGGCCTCACCTGTGCCACACACTGGTTCTCATCATGGCAGTGGAAGAAGAGTGGGAGCAGGCTCTGGCTCACAGGCTTCTTCAGGGGCTTTTCTCCCTTTGCCACTACAAAAGCGATCACGTCTTGGAAGAGGCAAATGGAGAGCAGCTGCACAAGGCTGTTGTCCTGTTGGAAAGGAAGCCAAAGCCCTCCACATCCGCTGCTCCAGGCCCCCCTGTGCCCAGGCCCAAGGCAGCACCCAAGTGCCCGTGGCTGGGGGCACAGAGCCTCACATTGTCAAAGAGGTGCCAGAGCGCCTCAGCCAGCTGCAGGGCGATGGGGCAGCCTATTGCCAGGTCTTTCTGCAGCATCAGGAGGCTGAGCACAATGAGGGTCTTCTCCACAATGTCTTCATCCCTATCCCACAGTAGCTTCACAAGGCTTTTGCTCAGGCTGTACATGCTTGGATCCTGTGTGCAAAACAAGGCTGGGTAACCCCACGCTGCTGCTGCTGCTGCTGCTGCTGCTGCAGGGCTCAGAGGCCAAAGGCCTGTCCCAAAGCACTCAGGCAGCTGAACAGCGAGCCTGGAGAGCTGGGAGCAGCTGCCACAGCTTTTAAAGCCCAGCTAAGCCCAAGGGGCTGCTTGGCCCAGCCCCACGCTGCCGGCACAGCTTCAGCTGCTGCCTCCTTCTCACCATCGAGGTGAGCACCATGAGGCCTCGGAGCGCCACGCGACGCATCTCCCTGGACTGGCTCTGCAGGTGCCTTGTCAGGATCTCCAGGACTTGTTCAGCGCATTCACTCAAGTCCAGGCAATCCAGGAGCTGAAAGGCACAGAGCAGGCACAGAGGTGCCCAGCTGGCAGGAGCCCAGAAGTGCACAGGGCCGAGCCAAGGCAGCAGCACAGGGCACAGGCAGCGTCCCAGGCAGCTGCGGCTACGAGAGGGCAGAGGGCTGGGAGGCAGCTCAGCCAGGCAGCGCTGGCCATGGGGCTCACCTCCACCAGGAAGGCCGGGGCGGGCAGTTCCCAGTCTGAAATGCCTTGGCTGAGCAGCTCAAAGAGGCAGGATGCCATGCCACAGCACCAGATGATGGAGACACGGCGCATCTCCCTGGCAGGGAGAAAAAGGCACCATTGCTCCTGGGCCGGACGGGCAAACCTCTCCCAGGGCTGACTGGCAGAGCTCTGCTCTGCTCCCGAGCACCCCGGGGGTGCTTTGGGATGTGGCTGTTCCCAGGCACCCTCCTCTGCCGGCCTTTTCCAGTCTGCTCATCCCTCCCTTGGTGACAAGGCCCTGCCGCCCATGAGCACGGGGACTGCGTGGGGCGTTGCGGGCACAAAGGAGAGGGGCGGTGGGGAGAACGAGGTCTCACCTGGCCAGCAGACCCACTGCACAGTGGCAGGTGTCGGCACGGAGCAGTGTGTCCCAGGCACGCTTGCGTTCCATGGACAGCACCACGTGCTCATGGCGCATTTGGCAGAGCAGGGCCTTCAGGGTCTGCAGCGCAAAGCTGTGTGCAGAGCAAAGGCCAGGTCACGCTGGGAGCCCCGGCTCCTGCCCTGGGGCATGGGAGGGACGAGGAGACTGGGAGGACTGGCCCGGAGCACCTGTTGGGGTTGGCGGAGAGGCCGTGTTGCTCCTGGCATCCCTGCCAGAAGGTCTCAACCTCTTCTGGCATCTCCTGTGTGCTGATGTAAGATTGGAAGAGCAGATGCAGAAAGAGACTGGGGAAATACTCCAGCACGGCAGGCGAGCGCCAGGCCAGATTGAAGATTTTCCACAGTGCCACAGTTGCCTGCAAGAAGTAAACCAGCCAGAGACAACACTCAGTGCCAAGACATCCACGTGGCAGGGCCTGAGCGTGCAAGGGAGAGGTCGAGGGAGACACGGGGGGAGCAGCCGGGCTGGTGCCCCTGAGCTCTGCCCCTAAGGCAGGATTCAGCCCAGTGCCTGAGGCAGGGAGATGCAGCTGGGGGGAGCACAGAGAGCTTGCTGCTGGAGAGGAGGCCTGGGGGCTGGCAAAGGCCGGCACCAGAAACTCACAGCCAGGGCAAAGACTCCTGCGTCGTCCCCATCGGAGGTGCACACGCTGTGCACAGGCCAGGCGCTCAGCACATGGAGGAGCAGCTGCAGCGCCGGCTCCGCAGTCCTGCTCGAGGACATGATGGTTCCCCACATGGTGGCGGCAGCTCTGTGGGGTCAGGGCTCTGTGTCAGGGCGGGCTCGGCCACAGCACCGTGGCCTGGGCAGCTGCAGGGCCCCGCGCTGGCCCTCAGCCCTGCCTCTGCCAACTGCCCCTGGCCGGCAGTGGCCAGCCAGCCCACGTGGGTACAGGCCCGGAGGGGCAGGGAGGGAGCGTGGCACCAGGCTCAGGAGCTGACATGGCAGCACTGGAAAACAGAGGAGCCAGAGGATCCTGGAACTGCCCGCCTGTCTGGCAACCAGCAGGGACAGGCTCTACAGGGTGACGGGCAGTGAAGCCTAAGCCCTCAAGGCACGTGGGGCTGCCCTACCTGTCACACGATGGGGCCCAGTGCAAGAGGGTGATCAGCACGTCACAGGGGTGTTCCTGGGCCAGCTCCTGAAGGGCCTTGTCCAGCCTGTGCCCAGCAGACTCATTGGCCGTGAGCCACTGGTGGATGTACCTCACCATGGCCGTCACCTGCAGAGGGCACGGGGAGACTCGCAGAGCTGCCAGAGCAGCAACTTCCCCTGAGAAGTGCTTCCCTTCCAACCGCATTGGGCCGGGTCTCAGAGGCCGAGGGAGCCCGGCAGAGCCGGCTGGAGGCGCCACACCACTGCTGGGGCCATCGAGCCCTTGCCCCAGGCTGCTTACTTGCGTTGGATTGGAGACACCCTTCTCCACAAGCAAATCCAGCATGGCAGCACCGGTCTCGGCATCGAGGAACGGAAGGTTGGCCAAGACGCCCATGCCCACACCGGTGGTCTCTTCCTGCCAAGGGCACGTGATGAATTCACAGAGGGTCTGCAGGAGAAGGGCAGCAAGAGAGGGAGAATCCATGGAGTGTTCCAAGCCTGGTGCTTGGCTGAGCAGTGCCAGCAGGCCCAGCCCAGGTGGGGATGGCTGCAGGTACCTGCGCCGTTCTGCCCAAGTGGCCACAGGTGGCTTCCTGTTCTTGTGTCCCGTCCTTGGCTGCATCTGGCAAAGAGCGAGTGCAGCCAGAGCTGAGGGGCTGTGGGAGAGGCCAGAGAACACAGCCCAGCCCTGAGCTCCCCAGGCAGGGAGAGCCTCGGGATGCCCAGCTTCTGTCCTATCCATGGATATGTCCACAGGGATGGGATGGGATGGGATGGCGTGGGATGGGATGGGATGGGATGGGATGGGATGGGATGCAATGGGGCCAAGCTGGCTACAGGCACCAGCCCTGCGGCCCAGCTCTGACACTCACGCTCCTGCAGGAGCTGGAACTGCTCCAGTTCTTCAGGCTGCTATGCTGAGGTAGCTCCAGCCTCTTCCTCCTCCTGCCAGGCCAGCTTGGGCTCGCTGGGGGCTCTCTGCTCCATGTCACTCTTTGCAGTTAGGAGCGCTTGCTGAAGCAGAGAGGCCTCAGAAGGGCTGGAGATGAGCAAGTGCTGCAGTTGTGCCCTGAAGGCACCTGCAACAGAGGAGCCTCGGGAAGGCTACAGGACAGGAACTCCTGCAGTCTGTCCTCGAGGGCAGCAGCAAGAGAGAAGTCTCAAGAAGGAAATAGGACTGCAAGTCCCGCAGTCTGTCCTCGAGGGCACCGGCCGCAGGGATGGCTGACGCTTGGGAAATGCTCCACGTTCCCGAGTCCTGCAGCCTGGCCTCGAGGTCACCTGCACAGGGAACGCCTCGGAAAAGCTCCGGGTCAGCAAGGAACGAGCTGGCTGTGTGGGGGCTCCTCACAGCCCTGCTCTGTCCCGTCCTGTCCCGTCGCGTGCACCGAGCACTGTGGCGTGGCCGTGGCGCCGCCAGCACCTACGTCACGGTGTGTCACAAAGGGTCACCCTTGCACACTCTGTCCCTTTCCATCCCACGGTGACCACGGTGCACTGTGTCACAGAGAGCCCCAGGACACACCTCCACGTGCCCTGGGGACACCCCCACCCCACCCAAACTGCCCCAGCTTGCAGGCAAGGCCTTGCCCCAAGTGTTGAAGACACAGCCCAGCAGGAACTTTAGCAACAGCCCAAACAAGAAGCAGCTGCTCCTCTGCTCTGCCTGCTCAGGCAGCAGAATGAGCCCCCATGGCTGCCAGCGCAGCAGAGCAGGAAGGGCACCGGGGCCTTCCACAGGCCCTGCCCAGCCTCTTTGGGACCAGTCCCAGTGCTGGGTGGCCGGCACACTCGCAGGGGCGTGACACAGACACGGGACGTGTGGCCCAGAGCTCCAATGCTGCTCTGTCCCCTGGTCAGCGCTGACAGCAGCAGCTGTGGAAGAGTCCCTGCCAAAGGAGATTTGCCATCCCCAAGGCCTGCCAATGCTGGTGCCTCTCTCCTGCCACAGAGACCTGTGGCCCCGGGGGACATCTCTGCCAGAGGACAGCCAAAGCCAACGTGCCTTGGTGTCTGTGTGATCTTTTCTGCAGGTGGCTGTTGGCAGGAGCACCTGGAGCAATTGGTGGCCACACTTGGTATCTGTCAGAAGGCAGAAGCTGTTGTCCCTTCCTGGAATGATTTTTGCTCGGAAGTGATTATCTGCAGCACAAAACCATCATCCACTATTGACATTCACAGAACAATGACATTCTTACAGAGATGCTGTCAAGTTGCCTTGTGTGCTTCTGGCTGTTTTTCTTTCTCTCTGGATGAAAACATCAGCCCAGCGTCTGCTGGCCAATGCTGTGGGTGCTGCCCGTCTGGCTGTGGCCAGCAGCTCATGCCCAAACACAAGCGGGTGCCTTCTGGGCAAGGAGATGGACTGGCACAAGCAGCCATTTTCCCTGGTGTCACGGTTTGATGCTGGCACAATGCCAGTGCCCCCATGAAAATACATTCTCGCTGATGTCTGCTGTGAGATGTGACCAGGAATAGAGCGAAGCAGGCTCCAGCTTCGGAATACAAAGAAAAAAATCTTTCTTAACTTACAATATATAAAAGAAACACACAGAAAGAATGAAAACATTCCAAACATTCCTCCTCCTCCCAACCAAATTCCCAATACATCACAGTAAGGCAAAACCTTGGACTCGCAGTTGTCACCCCTCAGGTCACCAACTGTCAGTCCATCACCACCCCTCAGAAAATCAACTCTCAGTTCACCAAGGAGAGAGGAGTCCCTCTTGTGCCACAGGCTTCCCCAAGAAACACAGTTTAAACCTCTTGTGTTTCCATGTCACACGTGGCACCGCCCAGAGATCATTTCCCATGGTGACATCTTCCTTCCATGCCCAGTGCTCTCAGCACTGCACATGGACCAGAGCTGCTTCTGGGGTTCTCCTTTTAAGGATGCTTTGCCCAGTTCCAGAAATTAGCACAGTCTCTCACTTTTGGGACACCTGTCCCTCCCAAATTCACCCCCTGGGGCCGAGGGGTCTCAAGAACAAAGATCTTCTTCCTCACTGAAGGCAGAGGGCACCACCACCCTCCTCATCCATCTCTGTTCATGCCACTCTTTCACATCACATCACTGCACTCTCTTGGCTCCGAGCCATTGCCTCCCCCTAAATGCAGTCTCTGTGCCACAGGAAAAATGGTTCTGTCCATGGCTGCACAAGAAAAGTCCAGCCAAAGGCCAATCCATCATTTCCTCCCACCTAGGATTCTTCTCAACTTCTCTTGTGGCCCATCTCCTCTTATCTCATCTCTATCTCTCTTCTCATTCAGCTCCAGGAGGATCAGCATTTGTAAGGTTTCCATCATCCAAGAAAAGGGTTAAAATCTCGGGCTCTGCTTGCCCAGAACTCCCACGCTGGCCCTGCCGGGCACCTTCTCTCTGCACCCTTTCTCCTTCTCGGCTGTGCTGCCAGCACAAGATGGCAAATTTCAAGGTGGCACAGGCACACACACCGGCTCTCTCTCTCTCTCTGGGGGCACTGTCCGATGCCCCTCAGTGCTCCTCCACCCTTCCATCCTGCAGGGGCCTTCACCTCCCTTCTCTGTCCAAGGCCCGGCTCCCCTCACCCGGCCGCATGGCTTCCCCTCCCGCACCCAACCCGCAGCCGGGCAGGGCAGCTCTGAACCTTTCACCCACCGGAACCAAGAGAGCTTCCCCTGGGAGTTCTCTGCTTTTAACCCCCTGTGTGCTCAGAGGTGAATCCATGTCCTCGGGGGCCACACCAGGTGCCAATATTCAAATCTGAGCCCTGATTGGTTTGACCACAGCATCCCAAAAAACTCACTTCCTTTTCAAACCAGGACAGCGGGACCAAGGGATCCGAACAGAAAATCCTGAACGAGCTCAGGAACCCAAAAAATGGGGTTAATTGTGAAATGAGCGGCTCTGATTGGCTGGTCCAGCACAGCCCGCGCCTCTCCATCCCCGCCCCCACCTGCCCAGCGCCCCAAGGTTCCCCCTGCCCAAAAAACCCCCAGCCCGGGGCTGCAGCGTCCCGGAAAGGCCTCAGCCAATGGCAGCGCAGGCAGGAGGCGGCTTAGCCAATGAGAGCTCGGGGCGTTGGATTGCCTCATCGGTTGCCGGGCAGAGCCCGTGGCCGATCGCTGCCCCCAAGCGGCGGCAGCCAATGAGAGCGCGCGGCGCTGCCGAGCCCGCCCTGCTCCGGACTGGCGCTCCCAGCGCAGCGCGGCTGCTTTGGGGCTGCTGCTCCCTGCCCGGCCCCGGCCGTGGGGCGAGGGGCGGCAGCTGGGGCCCTGCTGGTGGCACTGGTGGTGCTGGGAGCCCCCCCGGCTGCGGGCGCGGAGCTCTCGGGTGAGCGGGGGGCGGGAGGCGCTGGGACAGGGGGGGAGAATGGGGAAAAGGGGGCGAAGGGGGGAGCCCGGAATGGAGGGGGAGGAGGAGGGGACCCCCCAAAGGGAGAGCGGGAGGGGCTGAGGGATGCGGGGAGGGGAGGGAGGGGTGGGAGAGGGTGGGGAAGGGGAGAAAGGGGGAGGGGTAACCCCCCCGAGGGGGCTGGGGATTGGGGGATTTGTGGGAAAATGGGGAAATGGGACCCCAAAAGTGATTTGGGAGTGGCTGGATGTGGGAGGGAAGAGGATGTGGAAGGGGAAATGGGGGAAGGGCGGCAAAGAGGAAGCGGCAGCGCGGGCAGGAGGGTCCCATGGCGGCCGTGGGGCACAGGGGGTGCAGAGTGGGGATCCGGGGTGGGCCCCGGAGCTCTGCGGTTTCTGCTGGGGTGTGCTGGGAGGGCACCCCCCGATCTATGTTCTGCACTCACAGGGGTGTTTCAGGAGCAGATAACATCGGAGTGTCACTTCATTAACGGCACGGAGAAGATGCGGTACGTGGAGAGGTTCATCTATAACCGGATGCAGTTCGCGATGTTCGACAGCGACGTGGGGTTCACCCCCTATGGGGAGAAGGTGGCTAAGTCCTGGAACAGCGGCTCGGCTAAACTGGAGTACAAAAGGGCTCAGGTGGACAGGTACTGCCGGAACAACTACGAGGTGGCCACCCCGTTCCTCCTGGGGCGCCGAGGTGAGCTCGGGGCAGAGCGTCTCCCCTCGGGCCCTGCCCTGCCAATGACCCCGGAACACCACAAAACCTCCCTGGACATCGACCCAGAGCTATCAGCGCTCCTTGAAAACATCTCCGGAACCCCCTGACCCATCATTGACCTTTGTGGCTCGCCCAGTCCATCCCAGTTCCTCCCAGTGCCTCCCCGCGCCTCCAGCTCAGCCGAGCGTGGAGCTGAAGCTTCTCAGCCAATCAAAGCACGAATCTCTGATGACTCATCTGTTGCCAGGCACACCCGCAGCGCCGAGTGCCCCGGGCTGGGCTCGGCCTCCCAGTGCCGCGCACTTCATTCCCAGTTCCTCCCAGTGCCACCACAGTCTTCAAACTCCCTCCCAGTCCATTCCCAATCCCTCCCAGTACCTACTCAGTCCCTCCCAGTCCTACTGAGGTCATTCCCAGTTCATTCCAAGTTCATTCCCTCAGCATAATCTCCAATTCCAGGGACCCTCATCTCCTCCCATTTCTCTCAAAACCACCTCAGTTCCTCTCCGTCCATTTCCAGTTACTCCCAGTCCTTCCCAGTTCGGCCCACCCACTCCAACTCAATTCCCAGTCTATTCCCAGTCTATTCCCAGTTCACTCCCAGACCTCCACCCTCTCTCCCAATACTCTCCATCCCCTCCCACCTCTCCCAGTGCCATTCAACTCCATCCCAGTCCATCCCACTCCATCCCAGTACATTCCCAATCCATCCCAGCCCATCACCAGTCCCTCCCACCACATTCCCCGGGCAATTCCTTGTCATTCCCAGTCCATGCCAGTCTCTCACCAGCCCACCCCAGCCCTCCCCTCTCTCTCCCAGTGCCCCCCAGCTGATCCCACTGTGTCCCCGCTCTCTCTCTCCTTTCCCCGGTGCCCCCCAGCGTGTCCATCTCGCTGGTGCCCCCTCGAGCTCCCAGCCCGGCCCCGGCCGCCTGCTCTGCTCCGTGATGGATTTCTACCCTGCTGCCATCCAGGTCAGGTGGTTCCAGGGCCAGCAGGAGCTCTCGGAGCACGTGGTGGCCACCGACGTGCTCCCCAACGGGGACTGGACCTACCAGCGGCTGGTGCTGCTGGAAACGCCGCCCCGGCGCGGGCTCAGCTACAGCTGCCAGGTGGAGCACGTCAGCCTGGAGCAGCCCCTGAGGCGGCACTGGGGTACGGGGGAGCCCCTGGGAGCGCTGGCAGAGCCACTGGGCTGTGCTGGGAGCCACTGGGAGGGAGCTGGAGAGAGCCGGGCTGGAACTGGGAGAGGGGCTGGGGGCTGGGCAAGAGCTGGGAAGGGGTTTGGGGGATGCTGGGGAAGATGGGATGGGGTTAGGGGGGTCCTGGTGGGCACTGGGAGGGAGTTTGGGGGTGCTGGGTGTGACGGGGAGGGATCGCAGTGAGCCCCGAGGGGCTGGAAGGAGATCGGCAATGGCAAAGCGGGGCTCGCCATGAGCTCGGTTGTGCTGGGCACAGCCTGGGAGGGCTCTGGCTGAGTCCTGCTGGGGCTGCCAAGGGACTGCGAGAGGCTTTGGGAGTCCTGGGGCGCTGGGGGCAACCGGGAGGGGGCTGTGGGATGCTGAGAGGGACGGGAGGGGTTTTGGTGGTTCCTGGGCAGGACAAAAAGGGATCGGGGGGAGGTTTCAGGGGGTCCTGGCTGGGCTGGGGGCCACAGGGAGGGCGCTGGGAGGGGCTCGGGGTGTCGGTGAGGGGTTTTGGGGCTGCTGAGCCCTGCGGACCCCCCAGAGATGCCGCCGGACGCCGCCCGCAGCAAGATGCTGACGGGCATCGGGGGCTTCGTCTTGGGCTTGGTCTTCCTGGCGCTGGGGCTCGGCTTCTCCCTGCGCAAGAAGGTCAGGGCGGGTGCCGGGGGTGGCGTCCCCCGTGGCGGAGCGTGTGCGCTCCCGCCGGGGCCTCCAGCCCAGTGTCACCCCCTTTTCTCTGCCCACAGAGCTCCTGAGCCGGCGGCGGCCGCAGCCCCTCCCCGTGGGCTCGGGCCCGGCCGGGACCCCCCGCTCCGTCCCCGCTCTGCTGATTTTGGGGGGTCCCGTGTCGCCCCCAGCCCCGCTGGCGCTCTGCCCCCGCCCAGTGCCTGTTCCCAGTGCTCCCAATAAAGCTTCCCAGTTGGCCCCGGGCCGTTTATTGGGGGGCGATGGGGAGTGGTTTGGAGGGGGCGATGGGACGGATTTGGGCAGAGGGAGGGGGACAAAGGGTGGGGGCTGGGCCCGGGGGGAGCGGGAGGAGGAGGAGGAGGAGGAGGAGGAGGAAGAAGGGGCGGGGAACGTGAGAGAGAGGAGGGGAAGGAGGCGGATGAGGAACGAGGAGCGGGAGGAGCGATTGAACCGGGGAGGGAGAGGCGGGAGGAAGAGGAGGGGGGGACATAAGGAGAGGACCAGAAACAAGAAAAGTAGCGGGGATGCTCCGGCCTTCATCATGGTGTCTACAGGGGGGACGAGGAAGATGCGGAGCCCCCAGCCAGTTGTGTTCTCAAGCCGGGGGGCTTTCACCCTGGGGGCCGCCCGGGGTTATCCAGCGTGGATCCTCCCACGGGAGGTGGAGCTGGAGTGGTGCACGGAGCTCCAACGGACAACCGCGTGTCCTTGTTCTGGAAGGAACGGTGGAAGGGGATGATTCTGATTCTGTCCTCACTGACAAGTGACTTGGAAACAAAACTCCACTCCAGGCTTTTCCATGGGGGAATTGAGCTCTGCACTTTCATCTCCATGCCATTGCTTTCCTCTTCCAGCTTCCTTGTTGATGGAGATCTCTGGCTGGTGATGGAATACATGGATGGAGGAACTTTGCGGGACGTGTTCAGACAGACACGCATGGCTGAAGGAGAGATGGCAGCTGTCAGTCGGGAGGTGAGGGATCCTGCTTGTCACTTCATGGCTGGGACACGATGGCCCTTCCAAACAGGGCGTGAGAGCGGGAGTGGCTCCATACTCAGGGCTTTGTTTCTGTGTTGTTTTTGTGCGCTGGAGAAGAAAGAGCCTCTGCAGTGAACGGCCTGCCAGCATCACTGCACTTCTGCTCTGTTCTTGTTCTCTCTCCTGCTGTTGTGGTACTCTCTGTCTGATTTGGGTTTGATTTGCTGTTCTCAGCTGTGCCTTGAACCGTTTGCCTGGAGCTGGTGTGCACTGCACTCCTGGCCTGTCACGGCAAAGCTGCTGCTGGCAGAATTCTGAACTGTCCTTTCTTGTGTGATATATTCCGGCCATTGGTTTTTGCCCTTGTGTTTCTTGTTGTTATGTTTGCCCAATTATCCCATCATAAAAAAAAACAAACAATGTTTGAGATAGCAGCAATTTTAATTGAATAGTTTAGAAAATATATATCGACAATATAATTTGATTAAAAATAAGGGATAATTTGGTTCAAATAATAGCGCATAAGCAAAAGATAACCACGGGGTACGGAGTGCAGGGCTCTTGGACCCTTGCCACCTCATGTACAAGCTTGCCAAGTGAAGATTCCCCCCTTATATGCCATGTGTCAATGTCATCTCCTCCCATTTTCGATTCATCACATTTTTACCTCCGCCCTCATCACCACCTTTACCGCGCATGCTCCACCACTCGGTTTGGTGGTCGCACAAGTCTTTGGGGGTCATTTTGGATGAAGACCTCTCCTCTTCCTCTTTGTCCTTTAATTCACCTTTGGGTTACACATGTGCACCAAGCCAGGATAATGTAAGCCAAAACTAACATATTACTACATTTTAGCATCAAAGCAATAAATCTCTTATAGCGGGCATTTTCCTGGGACCCAACCAGATTTTCCCTTCTCTCTGTTAATTTTTAGTAACTGTTCTCTCTTGCTTTTTCCTCCTATCCTTGAACATCTGCCAGGAGAGGGGGTGGAGCCCCTCCTCTCCCTTTCTTCTTTGGCATTACAACTTTTATCTGTTTTATAATTTCCAAATATTAATTACTGTATCAATATTGATTACTGTTTCAATTTTATCAGCACGAATCACACCTATTTACCACATTGTTCTCTCTCAGTGTCTGCAGGGCCTGGATTTCCTCCATTCCAAGCGGGTGATCCACAGGGATCTGAAGAGCTCCAACATCCTCCTGGGCATGGACGGCTCTGTCAGGCTGGGTGGGTGTTCCTGGCCAGGCACGGCGCTCCCGGGCTGCGGGTGTGGGGCTGCTTCCCAGGGAGGGCCAGAGCCCCACAAGGGCTGCTGGGGGCACTGCCCGGCCCCTGCTGCCAGCTGAGAGCGGCTGCCCCTGCAGAGAGCTCAGCAGAGGAGCAGGCTGCCAGCAGTGCCTTTGCTCTGCCTATGGCCCTGCCAGAGGGGCAGCAGTGGGAATCTAAAGCTCCAAGGGAATCAGTAAAAGCCACTGCATGAAAGCTGAGGGTTTCTTGAAGGGTCCAGTTCCATCTTTCCTTGGCAACAGCCCTGAGGGCTTTTCCAGCTGACTTCACTACTGCACTCTCAGACTGAGAGTGGGGAATCTTGGTGCTTGGTTTCCTCATTCCAGCTGCCTTTGACAGGGTTTGTTTCTGTCCTCAGTGATTTTGGCCTCTGCGCTCAGCTCAGCCCTGAGCAGGACCAGCGCAGCTCCATGCTGGCACTGCTCACTGAATGGCCCCAGAAGTTGTGACCAGATCTCCTTATGGCCCCAAGGTGGACATGTGGGCCTTTGGCACTGTGACCATCGAGATGGTGGAAGGAGAACCTCCTTACTTCAGGGAAACGGCGGCCATGGTAAGAGGCAAATTCTGCAGTGGCTGCAGAGGCCTGTGAGCACAGGGGGACCCTGCACTGGGAGCAGCAGCTGGAGGTTTCTGCACATGGGAAGGGAATTCCCAGAGGACTCCAGCCTCAGCACAGATGAATATCCTTCAGTCTCCAGCAACAATTTGCGTTGAGATTTCTGTTGTTGCAGCTCATCTGGCTGTGAGGATGACCTGGAAATATGAAGGAAGTGCATCAGGTCTAATGTTACCTTGCAAGAAAACCCCAAACCACCCCCAAATCCCAGCCCCAAACACAACAAGATTTCTGCAGGAGCTTCTAAAAGACCTTTTGCAAGATGATCTCCCCCCTGATTCTTCTCACTGGGAAACTTTTTGAGAACATGAAGATGATTGTTTAACATCCTCATAGTCTAACATATTTCTTTCCTAGTCCAAGCTACTTTCTCTGTGTCACCAAGCCTGAGCTTTCAGCATCACAAACCTCCTGTTTCTTGCCTGGCAGTTTCTGGGATGGGGCATCAGGAATGCATTTACTTGAGTGTCAGTGGCACTGCAGAGATGCACTAGATCTAAGAATCCTCTGAAATAACACTGGCAGACCACACTGACTCTGGAAAATGGCCTGTAAAGCTGGTGTCCCCATTTGGAGAAGCAAAATCTGCTATTTCTGATAGAGGTTCCTACTGACAGAGTCAGCCAATGAAACTGGCTCTCAAGGCGAGATCATTTGGATGTTGCAGTGGCTGTGGCAGCCCCAGGGTTTGGGTTTTTTGGCTGGCACAGCAAAATGAGCTCTGAGCAGCATCTGTGGCAGGGAGGAAAGTGCCCCTGGAGCTGGGGCTGAGGCCCCGGGGTGGATGTGAGCCCGTGTGGGTGTGAAGGGAGCTGGCAGAGCGCTGAGTTTGCTTTCCCTGCAGGCTCGCGCTCTGATGCGGCAGAACGGGACCCCGCAGGTGCAGGAGCCCCGGTGCCTGTCGGCTCTGCTGTGGGACTGCCTCGAGTGCAGCCTGGAGCCGGACGAGGAGCGGCGCTGGGCTGCCCAGGAGCTGCTGCAACTGAGGGCCAGGGGCTGCAGGGGAAGCAGCAGCGCCAGGGAGGGGTTTTCTTGTGGGGCCCCCTCCGACAGTCTCCAGTCTGGCTGCGTTCCACACGCAGAGCAAGCAGAATCCTTGCCTGCTGTGGCTTGGCAGCTCCTTTGGAGCTCATCTGGGCCTGGTGCCCCACAGCGAGCAGGGACATCTTCAAGCAGCTCAGGAGGCCCAGAGCCCTGCCTGACCCGAGCTTGGATGTTTCCAGGGAGGAGGCACCTCCCACATCTCTGGGCACCTTCTGTCAGTGTTTCCCCACTCTGGTGGTTAAAAAATTCTTCCTTAGATCTAATCTGAGCCTGTTTCCCTCTCCTGAGTTTCAAACCATTTCCCTTTGTCCTGTTGCAACAGAGCCTGTGAGGAACTTGACTCTGGAAAGTAACAGTTCATTTCTTTCCTCTTTATCCTTTGGACAGCACCCATTTTTATCATCAGCCAAGCCTCCCTCCAGCCTGACCCCTCTGATCACTGCAGCGAAGCAACTGAGGGAGCAGCGGAGGAGATGAAGCCCTTGAGGACAGCTTTCAGTTCTAGTAGTTAGGACAACTAGTTAGTTATGGTAGTTAGCACTGGTAGTTGGTTATGACAGCCTGTTTGTTATGGCAGTTGTTTGAATAAAAACTCTCTTAATCCTCAACCACCTTGCCGTGTCCCGTCCTTCTCCCGCTGTGCCTCAGCTGCCCGGAGCAATGTGAGGGGAGAGCAGGCCCAGCCTGGCCCAGAGCTGAGCCCCAGCAGAGCCCTGGCAGAGCCCAGAGCAGCCTCGGCACCTGCAGAGTCAGCCTGGAAGGAGGCGCTTGGAGCCTTCTCGGCTGCACCCGGCTCTTGGTTACAAACTGGGTGTGCTGGAAAATGCCACCGGCTCTGCACGAGGGCAGAAGGGGCCCGGGGAAGGCCCAAGTGCTCCATGCAAGGGAAAAACCTGCCCTGGGTCTGTTATAAATAACTAGGTAATGTTGGCTTTTGCTATTATGTATTGACTTCTGCAATCTATTCTTAATCACAACGATTTCGATACAGTACAGTTTGTAATCACTTTTAACTGCTTTTGCTATAGTATAATTTGCCAGCTTTTTGTGGCCAATGCCCTGGCCCCTGTGTAGCTCATATCCTCAGAACATCATTTATGGATGATATTTTATTTTGTGGAGAGTATCAAAAACATACATTATAGTTTTGGCTTTTGAAAAATATTACAGTGGATGCCATGTGTTGTACATTAGAATGTTAACTTTTGCAGAAGTAGCTGTAGTTGTGAAATAATAATTAATGCTTTTATTTTTGTAAATAACTGACAATAACACTTCAGAGATATTTGTGAAATAGCTAATGTTCATTTCAAGTACTTGTGGAAATAGCTAAAACCGTCTGCATGGTCAGATAACATTTAAGGAAGTGATGTGATGAGGACCCCTGCCACTGACCCTTGCACTGTCAATAACTGTCACCTGCTGAAACCACAGAAGAGGGGCCCTTGTGAGGGAGTGACACACAACCCTCAAAACAGCAATCCACGATTCCTGCACGTGCTCTAAAACGGCGAGTTGGGCGTCAAGCAAACCTAAAGAATTCCTGGAACATGTAAACAAGTTCAGAGAAATGTTTGAATATGTATAATCATTATGAATATGAATTTGAAAAATACAATGGGAAAACTAGACAAGAAGAGTTGCTGTGGTTAACTGGTGTGCCTCTGGCCATCGCCAAGCACCCAGCGCTGTTACTGATTTGCCCCTTATTATTCCTTATTAAACTTTCAAAAATTCTAAAGAGTGAGGCTCCTTTCTCACAAAACCCAAGGTGCTCACCCCTTGTTCTTCCCCCAAAGCCAGGATTTGTCAATTCTAACCTTTGTCTGGATGGAGGAGAAGGAGGCTGCGAGGAAAAGGAAGATGCACTGGTGTGGAGGCCCATGGGAGTCTCAATCTCCCACCCGTGGGGGACTGGTCCCCAATAAGAAGAATAGATTTCAAGGTTATGGTGAGAAGCTTGCTTCTCCCATAGATCTCTGCAGGCACATGCTGATTTATGGAAAGTTATGTTGCCCCATTGGCCCGTTGGCCTAATTACCCCAGTTCACCCCCTATTACCCATCTTTGGTTAGTCCCTAGAATGTTCTCCCTCTCTGTCCCTCCATTGGCCCTAATTTACTGCATTCCTCTGCCCCTGTTTCCCTATTAGCAGACCCGACCCTTAACCCCTCCTTTGCACCATTTCCCCCATATCCATCGGACCCTGACCCTCAGCTCCACCCTCACTACCCCATATAAAATCCCCCTGTGCCCTCAGCTTGCACCCTGTCTTTGTCCCTGGGCCCTGTTCAGCTCTGTGCCCTGTTCCTGTACCAATAAACCCAGTTTGCTGCAGATCATACCCAGACCCATCCTGCCGACTTTGTCAGCTTTATAAAGCAGCCGTGAGCTTCGGGCTCCGGAGTGCCGGACGCTCCAAGGGCCTCGGCAGCGCCAGGACGCTCCAGGCTGGGACAGCCAGGCAGGGCAGGAGGAATCACTGCCCCTTTCCCCTCTCTGCTGCTCCATCTCCCAGCCCAGCATCGCTGCAGGACAGCCTCACTGCCAACGCCATCCTGCCAGGGATGGACTAGGGGGATCTCCTTTCCCTTCCCTCTGGCATGGAGGCAAATCCCATCTGCTTCTTGTCCGCCCTCCTTCGTCTCCTCATTCTGTCCTTCATCCATCCATGTTCCTTTCCCATCTCCTTCCTCCCTTGCTCCTTCTTGTTCCTTCCTCTCCTCCTGCCTTTTCCTTTTCCTTTCGCCCTGTCTCTTCCTCTCCTTGTCCTTCCTCCCCCAAGTCCTGAGTTGCGGACAGAGACCAGGGACAACAAATCCCTGCCACAGAACCTCGTGGAAGAGGCCATTTGGAACGGCTCCACAGCTCCGGAATCCAACAGGGAGGAAAAGCCCCAGAGATCCCTCACGAGGAGGGGCTGCAAACGCAGCCTGGGGAGTTGAGAGGAGGTAAAACCCTCCCTGTGCTGGGAAGGGTTTGGGGAATGTGAGAAGAGCTTCAGGCAGAGCTCAGCCTATTCCTGGTGCCTCCAAAAACGGCGGTGCCAGGTGCAGAGATCCATGGGGACACAGAGATCACCCATCACATCCACGGGGATGCACAGATCCCCCTGCAGATCCATGGGGCTGCGAAGATCCCCCTGCAGATCCACGGGGATGCAGAGATACCCCTGGAGATCCACGGGGATGCAGAGATCCCCCTGGAGATCCACGGGGATGCAAAGATCTCCCTGCAGATCCATGGGGTTGTAGAGATCCCCCTGCAGATCCATTTGGATGCAGAGATCCCCCTGCAGCCCCCGGAGCAGCCACGCTGGAGCACGGCGATGCCTGAGAGGAGGCTGTGACCCCGTGGCCAGAGGGCCCCGCTGGAGCAGCCTGTCCTGACAGGACTGACCCCGGGGCACAGTGACCCACGCTGCAGCACTTGGAGGGGGCTGTGCCCCGTGGGATGGACTCAGCTCGGAGAAGTTCCTGGAGAAGTCTCCGGTGGGAGAGAGCCCAGGGTGCAGCAGGGGAACGACTCCTGTCCCTGAGCAGAGGGAGAAGCCCCGGGTCATGAACTGAGCCCGGCCCCATTCCCTGTCTGCGGCACTGCCGGGGTAGGAGGCGCAGCTGGTAGGAGGGAGGCGTGGGGGAAAGCTGCAATTAAGGCTCTTCACTTCCCATTATCCTGCTCTGAGTTTTTGGAGTTTTCTGTCCGAAATCTCTCCCCTCCCCCACTCATCCACAGGGCTTTGGGGCGGTTTTCTCTTTTTGAGGGAAATCAAAGCGATGCACTGATGCTCCTAATTAGGGATAGGAGAAGTGAGGCTCCAGGGCTTCCCGCTGAGCCGGAGCCACCGGAGCCGCAGTGCCGGGAAAGCCGTGGCGGGAGGTGCGGAGAAGTTTGTGTTTTCAGCTCAATCCCCTCGGCCCGGGCCCGTTCCAGGGCTGTTCCTCAGCTCCGGCTCTGCCCTCACGCAGCCCGGGGCGCCCTGAGAGCGCGGGGCGGGGCTGTGCCTTGTGCAGAGCCCGCCCCTGGCTGGGATTGGGCGATGGTGCCGTCAGTCGTGGTTGTGGCGCGCTGATTGGTGGGAGCGGGGCGGAGCAGGGCCCCGGGGGCGGGCTGAGGGCGACCGTGGCTGGGCAGCGGCGCCATTGTCGTAGCGTGTGTGCGGGCCCGTGAGCGGCGGCAGCGGCCGGAGCGCGGTGAGGCGGCGGCGGAGCTCGGAGGCGGCCGCAGCGCAGGTGGGAGCCGCGCTGGGTTGTGCGGGGTCTCGGGGCTGGCTGCGGGCCTCGGGGGCGGCCGGGGGCTCGGGCGGGTTCGTTGTGCGTGTTGCCGCTGGCGTGAGGGCGCTGCGGGAGCGGCTGCCCGCGGTCTCCTTGCGGCCGCTGCCTCGGCAGGAGCCGCTGCCGGAGCCGCGCTGGCTCGGCCCGGTTGCTGTGGCTGGGACAGAGGGGGCTGCCCCGTGCCCGGGGCTGTGCGGGGAATTGCCGTGGCCGGAGGTTTCTGTGCCCAGAGGAGACAGAGGAGTCCTGTAAAAGTGACTTTATTGCTGAGCAGAGGGAGAGGCCGAGGGGCATTTGCCGTGCGCTCTCTGCCATTGTTGTAGTTCGCAGCCTCCTTTGTATCCTCATTTTCCCGGCCTCATCTCCCTCTCCCTTTGTGCACTGGCTGAAGTGCTTGGAAGGTTCAGACCTCCCGATCCGCCAACTGGATGCCCTCGTTAATGTGCATCCCCACTTTTGTATAACAACCGATATTGGCGGCTCTGTTAAATCCTTGTTCTTCTGGAAGTTCAGGAATTTAGTGGGACTTTCTGTGAGCAGCAATCCATGTTAATTAGTAACATTTATTGAAGTTGGTGGTTTCGCCCGTTGCTTCCTTATCTGCAAGTCACTGGCCCCTCGCTCAGCTGCCGAATGAGCTGCACTCTCAAGGTGTGGAGCATGGTAAAAAGATGAGAGTTGCTGCAGCACATCAGAGGAGAAACAGCATTCGTTTAACCCATGGTCTCCCAGGGAGCCACAAAACCGTGTCCCATTCCCATCCTTTCCGCGTTTGAATCCGTACATGAGCTACTTTCTTATTTCCTTTGTTATCTGTTTCACCACTTTTCCTTTTTCATCTTTTTGCCAACAGCAGTTTGTGTCAATTAATTTTCCACAAACTCCTCCTTTTTCTGCTAACAGATGATCTGATTCCATCCCATGGTTAAGTGTTGTGTTCCTCATTTCAGTGGATTGGTCAGCAGGAAGGTCAGGAGCTGGAGCTGTCTGGTTGGTTATTCTGAGCAGAGCTTGTAATCTACTGATGCCATTGAAATGAGAAATGGGTTCTGTGGCTCCTGATATGAATTGGTTCGGGTTCCCAGGGGCTGGTCCATGGTGTTGTAGGATTTGTTCTGCTGGCCGTTCATCTTTTCCCTATTTTTGGGCGCTCTCTCCAGCCAGGGCTGCATCAATTGACTGCTTTTCTCTAATTAAATCATCAAATCCTTGGATTCCCAGCTTATTTCCCTGAATTTTTGTTAGCAAAAAACCCCCAGTGCTCTAATTTAACCTACATAACACAGACAGTGACAGCACATGTTGGAGTGGGCAGCGGGATGATTCCCCCCCCATTTATTTATAGTGAAGTTTTCCCAACATTGTCCATTTGCTGTTTCCCTTTGCAGCTTCACCCGTTTGTGTTGCAGGGTCAGATATCCTCCCCCTGGGCTCTGCCTTGAGCTGTGCAAATTCCATCAGTGCCAGCAGGCAGAGCTTGGGGTGAGGGGCAGAGGGAATCAGCGCAATTCCTGCCCCAGGCAAGAGACCCAGGTGCATTGTCCACACTTTGCCCAGCAGTGTTCATTTCCATTTCTAAAGCTCCTTTGGAGGCTGCCTGGAATGAAGCTTCTCTTCCTGCTGCTGGGCAACGTTGATGTTTTGTTGCTGGTCGTTATCTCTGTGGGTGTCTTTTGGGCTGTTCCCAGTCTGTTCAGGTGCTAAACTCATCTTCATTGAGCACTGTAACACCCCTTAAAAAAACCTTTAAAATTCCTTTCCCCAAGGCAAAGACAAACCAAGCCTGAGCAGAGAAATAAGGTTTAAAAGAACCGAAATCGGTACATTTTGCAGCAGTGCAATGGCAGGCAGCCCAGAGTGTGGGTGTCAGTGAGCCCCAGAGTGGAATTGTGCCGTGGTGTTCCCCAGCAGCTGTGGCAGTGCAGGCCCAGCCAGCGCTGAAGCTGCAGCAGTGGCAGCAAGGCTTGGCCCCAGGGGCTGGAGATGGCAGAGGAGGGTGGCCAGGATTGCAGAGGATTCCAGGCGAGGATCTGTGGGCAGGCGCAGGGGCTTGGCCCGCTGTGGAGCCCTGGCTGCTGCTGCGTTGCCTTCAGGGCAGGCTCAGGGGCGGCCTCCCATCGTCCTGCTGCGGGCGGGAAGTGCAAATCTGCGGGGCTTCAGAGCCCTTGAGGCCAGGCTGAGGGGTCCCCCCGTGTTGAGCTGTGCTGGCGGCTGTTTGTGGCCTCAGGGACACTTGGCATGGGCCCCTTGGCCACCAGTGGTGCTGCTTTGCACTCCTTAGGCAGGAGCCGATGTCCTGGCTGGGTGTTGGCAGCAGCAAAGTGCCAGGGCAGGCTCTGTGCCAGCCCAGCTTGCTGTGGGAGAATGTGCCTTGATATCTGCTCCAGTGGTTCTGAAGCAGTGAGAATTGCTTTTGCCCCCCTGTTAGGTGCCATGGTGTCAGCAGAAGATATTGAAGCCTTCCTGCTCAGGGCATTTCAGTGCCAGGCTCTCACAAGCACCCACAGCTCTGCGGGTTGAGCTGAGCATGGGGCGGTGACCTGTGCTGTGTCTGATTCCCCTTCCTTCCCTGCCCTGGAACAGGGTGTTGCTTTTAGACACCGCTTTTCCTGGTTGCTTCAGAGTGCTTTGGAGAGACTCCATATCAAAATTTCCCTATTTCCCTGGGCCTGCCCACACTTCTGGATTCACTTGAGCATAGCCCTCGACAGACATTTGACACAAAGGTACAACAGTGCTGTCCTCTGTATCACCTTTTATAATATTAATTTGCATTCCAAGTTTAGCGATCAAATCCCTTCCCAGTAAATCATGATAACATTTCGGACCAAGTCAAAATTCATGCATTTCAAATCCCTCTCCCAGATGTACCAATAGTGGTTGAATAAAACCACACATCTTTCCCACTTAACTCCTCACTAATAAAACATATTTTTAGCATTTTCCCCCCTATATGTCGAAGATTCAGAGTGGATTGAGAGGCCCCTGTGTCCATCAGGAAATGCCTCCTCTCAATGCAGACCCACCCTGAATGTTCTCAAGGGCTCCAGTGTGGAGGGTCCCTGGTGTGATGGGAGCTGTGACAGCCCTGGCAATCCATGTCCATCAAGGGGTGGACTTGCTGGTCCTGAGGGTGCTGCTGTCTGTGCTTGCAGTGTCCTTGTGCCCTGCAGCTGGAGCCCTGGTTCCTTGCCAGGGGCTGTTTGGGTGGGCTCTCCCCTGCCGAGGAAGGCAATGCCTCTGCCAGGTGCTTGTGGCCGAGCCCGTGCCCTGGGTGCTGGGGCCCCCTTGGGCCCTGGGGTTGATCCCTCAGGGGCTGTAGGAACTGTGCCGTGGCCTTTGCCTTCAGCTTGGCCTTTTGCTGCTCCCTTCTTGCACTCACCTGCTGTGCCTTTGTGCCCAA
Source organism: Melozone crissalis (assembly GCF_028551555.1). NCBI lineage: Eukaryota > Metazoa > Chordata > Aves > Passeriformes > Passerellidae > Melozone > Melozone crissalis. The sequence continues at coordinate 5,510,325 of NW_026535844.1, forward strand.
GTGCTGCAGGGCCTTCTTGTGCCCCTCCTGCAGCCCCTCAGTGCCTGTGGGTGCTTGTCTTGCTTTACAAGAGAGGTGTCTGCTCGGGAAGGCAGAAAAAGCCTCTCTTGGAATGGAGAATGCAAACCCCCTCCCTCTTAATTATTAGACTGGTGAAATCAAGGGGCTCTCAGGCAAAGATATGGGAATAGGAATGCCTGTTCTTTACTAGTGTGTATAATAAAGCAAACAAACACCAACAGCTGCGGCACTGGCAGCAAACAGAGCCCGGACCCAGTCCCGGCCTTTGGGCTGCGGCGCTTTTCCCTTGTGTGCAGTTCCGGGCACGGCCGGCAGGGGCGCTGGTGGCTCCCGCGGGGCGGGGCAGCGCATCCCTCCCATGGGAACCTCTCTGAACGGAAATAGAGCAATCCCTTCATCTAACTCTTTCACTTTTTTACCTTCTCTAGCCTTTCTCCCGTGTTTTGGGAAAGAATTTGGAGAGGACTGGCTTTTAACTGAGCTCCTAGTGTTTCGATAAGGTGCTTCCTCTAGAGAGACAGAGTTTCCCTGGACAGCCGGAGCTGTGGTTACCAAGGGGACGTAACTCAGAGCCGGACGGGGTCATGGGAGGATATCCCGCCGAGGCTCGGTGGGAGTGTGGGCAGGGTCTGCTGCCGGAATCAGCAGAGGGGGATCTTCCCGTGGAGCCCGAGGCAGAGCGTGGGCAGCCCCCACATGGCTGATGGCGGCTGATCCGGCAGCTCCCGGCAGAGCAAAGGCAGGTGGGAGAGCCCGGCAGCAGCGCCGGTGCCCAGCGCAGGTGGCACGGGCAGGGCAGCCGGGGATGGGATGGCTGGGACCCCCCCTGGGTGCGGTGGGCGCGGTGACCTCGGAGCAGGCAGCAGGACAGAGCAACCCCCATCTTGCCCAGCATGGGCCACAGAGCGGCCGCGCGCCAGGCAGTGGGAGCAGGGCACACAAATTGAGCGACAGCGCCGGGGCAGGTGGAGCTGCCCTGGGCAGTGAGGCCGCACCTGGGATGGAAACCGGGGCAGGCGGAGCTGAGGCGGGCAGCGAGCCGGGACCCGGGACAGGCGCCTCGGCCGCGAACGGAGGGGGCAAGACCTGCAGAGGATCCCACTCTCTGATTTTTTCTCTTATTCCCTTCCCTTCCATTTCCCCTTTTTCTTTTCTTGTTTTTTCTCTGAGGTTTCTCATACTTCAAAGATTTTTATTCTTCTAAAATCTCCTGTCTAACATATGGTATATTCTCTTCTAGATTAAATGGGTTTTTTAACAAATAAATCCAGACCCTAGCAAATCTAAACTTCTGCATGGATACTTTGAAATAGTGAATGAGCTAACTCATGACCTCCTAATATTTTTTTTCTCATCACCTTTTTATTTATCCTTTGGCAAATTAAGCATCTTTTAGTTACTTGCTTTGCAACTCCAAAAATCCCAGTGCACCCATAGTTCCATAAAACATGATCGCACAAAGCTTGAGTACCCCAGTGTGTTTTCTGATGCCTGTCTTCTAATATTGTCTTAGAAGCACATTTTATTAAGTAATTGTCTTCCATCATGAAGTTTCCATTTCCCTGATTTATCTTGTTCACTTCCTGTCTTGTTTAATCCTTTTTTCTCGGCTTCCCTAAACTTTAGAATTTCCAGTTTTTCCTGGTTTGGAGTTAATATTAACATAACTCTTTCAGCTCCATTTTCTGCTGCATCCTTAGCTTTGTGATCTGCCAAATTATTTCCTCCTCTTTCTGGGGTCTTTCCCTTTTGGAGTTCCATTATATGTGCTATAGCTATCTCTTTTAGGTAATATTAATGCCTCTAAAACCTCTAAAATAAGTTCCTCATGTACTAATCCTTTTCTTCTTGAATTAAGTAATCTTTTTCCTTTCCAAATATTTTAAAGGTATGTACTACTCTAAAGGCATACCTTGAATCAGTATGTATAGTTCATTTATTTTGTGTTAAATATTCTAGTGCTCTTTTTAAAGTATATCATTCACAAGTTTGATCTTACTAGTTTAAGGTTAATTTCCCTTTTTCCATAGTTTGCATGTTTTTCCCATTGACTACTACGTACCCTGTATTTTCTCCTTTTGCAAGGAGTTGTATCTCTGTTAGCCAACATAACTCCCAAAGGACTATTTTTTTTCTTTTTTTTTTCCTGTATCCAACTTACTGCTTTTCTGTCTCATTTTTCAAGATCTTATCTATTAATCTTACGCCTCTGTTTTTCACATTCACTAACAACCTAAATACCACTTTTCTTTCAACTACACACACAAAAATAAAAAACTTTTTTCTCACACTACTTTCAGTACAATACACCTCCCTCCAAGGAGATATAGTGAAGCTTAAAATACACAATCTACATTACCTGTATTTTCATTCATCTACATTCACTCACTTTTATTTCTCATTCACTTCCACACATTCTTTCCCACCCTCAGGACACAGAGTGGATCCCTGTTGACAGAGAATCGCGGGTCCCTGTGGCCCCCCCTCACCCTGGGGTGGCCTCTGGGTCTCAGTATCTCCAGGCCTCCTGGGAGGGCCCTGACTCTGCTGCCTCTGGTGCCGTTCACCTGTGAGGCTGATTTGTGTGTCACTCACACTCTTTAGCCACGGCCCCCTCACACGCCCTGGGGACAATGGCCCCTTTGCAGGTCACCTGTACCTTATGCCACAGCCCCCACACCCACGAGAGCAATGGCTTATTTGTGGGTCACACACTCCTCTTTCCACAGCCCCCCTTCCCACCCGCCCGGGAAGCTGAGGCTGATTTTGGGTGTGACTCACTCTCACACACAACAAGACAACAATAAGGTACCTTCTGTTATAAATGATCAAATTGAGAGCCAAACTTATAGGAAAATTTAGCAAAGATTTATTAATTTTCCTGCAAGACAGAAGTTCGGTCATCTACACTACCACAGGCAAGGGTCAGCGTCGAGCCCGGGTTCGGTGCTGGGTGAACACGGATCTGACCTCCGAATGTCAGAGTGTCCCCCTGTTCACAAATGCTGCCTGACGCAGCGAGTTCTTTTACAGTTTATTCTGCTCGAGGCAGAGGTGACCGAATGTTCTTTGTGTCTCTTCCCATGCATAACCGTGTCTTTACCTGTGCAGAGGTGGACAAAGACTCAGTCCAGGTGTCTGATGTTGTCAGTAGACTCCAGGGAAGTCAGCATTCACATGCATCAGGGTGGGGCTGTGGATCATTGTGGTAGCTGTGTAATCGTCGAGGCGATAATCACTCTTGGCTGGACCTGGTGACCCGGGGAAGTCAGCGATTATCGCCCTGGAAGCTTCTATTCTTTCATTAAAAACCCTGATGTTTATCTCAGCCAAGTCCAGGAACTGGATGTATATGAATAAGACACTGCTCCCTGCCAGGATGGTCAAGAGACCTAGTGTGGAGTTTACGATATTTTATACATTAATTGCTTTAATTATCTCTACCATATACTACACTTTCACGTCACCTTTTACAAGTTTAGGTGTTCCTTGCCAGTCCCCGTGCTCTTGGATATCCCTCAACCCAGCTGTGTTGTCCAACCCCCGATGCTCTTGAGCATATCCTCAATCCAGTAGAATTTTGCACAACCCAGGATCCTCTTGGAATGTTAATTCCTCAACCCAGCAGGTTTTAATTCTGGATGTTCTTGGGCTGTCTTATCCCTTAATCCAGCAGGTTTTTAGGAGCCCCTTTTGTCCCATTTCCTAGTGGATTTGGCTCGGAAACTCCTCTGCTCCCTTCCTCCGAGGGGTCCAGCCCCTCTCTGAGACCCAGTCCCAGTTACCCCGGGGGATTCTCTCACTCCTGTTAACATTCACTTCGTCTCTCTCCTGGCCACTTACCGCGGGAAGTCGGAAACGCAGCGTGGGAGACTCCAGCACTCACTTGGCAGGTCTGGGACAACCAGCCCTCCTCTCATTCACACACATTCATCCCCCTGTACCTGCCCCCCTGAGAAATACTTACCAATCCCTTTTCCTTCCCGGGTTCTTAATGCACATTACTACTCTTAGGGGGCCAATTAGTGCGGTTGTAGGGTGCCTTTTTCCCTTCTCTTTGTTTTATTGTCTCCTTTTGTGCACCATAACCTGCGGCTGTGGCCACCCCAGGGGAGACAGAGCGAGGCTGCCAACGGGGCAGGGCGCGCCTTCTCCACTCTGACTCTCCTAAAGCACAGGCAGCGAGGTGTTAGTAACCATCCTCTGCTACCAAAATCGTGAAAAACGCCAGTCACTTGCTTTTAAAATTTTAAAACCATAATAGTAATAAAATGGGTATGAAAAATAGTAATACAATTAGAGTAATCACAGTTTGGAGAAATCGAATTAGGACAATATGAGACAATAAATACAAAAAGTTACGGATATCCGGGTACCTTTTTCTGGGCAGCACAAGCCTGAAAAAGGATACCGGTTAATACAGGATTAACCATTAAAAACAATAGCCTGTTGTATATTCATACGCTTCATACATGATGCATAAATTTCATTCAAACACAGGATTCTGTCTGGTCAGTGCCAGCTTCTGCCTCTGAATCCTAACAGCAGCTTTGAGGTTGGAAGAAGTTCATTTCTTCTGATAAGAGGGCAATAAATTCTTTTTCTCTGAAAGATTTAGGTATTGTGTGGCTGCTATCTCACTGCAAGTCCTTTCTTTAAAAAAAGTCTCATACCAAGCATCGTTTATATGTTAACATTTTTTAATAACCTAAAACCATATTCAACTCACTACTTAAGAGAATTAATACAGCAGTACTTTCTAACACAAGACATATAATATTCATTTTAATATTTGGGATAACCCAGTCACAAAATATGCATTTTTTACAAGTATAATCCCACTTATTTCCAGTCTCTCCCAGTTTGGTCCCTGCTGCCGCCAGCATGGTTCCAGTTGCTTCCTCAATCAACTCAGTGAGTCCCAGTATGATGCCATTTGCTCCCAGTCACTCCCAGTCAGGCCCAGTATGGGGGATGATGTGCAGGGTGTGCTCACTGTGACACTCAGTTCCTCCCAGTATTAGTCCAGTCCCTCCCAGTATGATCCAAATATGAGCCCAGTGTGCTCCCAGTCTCTGCCAGAATAAACCAGTTTTGCTCTACATGGTTCCAGTTCCTCTCTTTCACCCTCACTTTCCTTCCAGTCACTCCCAGTATCTCCCAGGGTAGCCCAGTTCCCTCCACCATCTTTCCAATTCCTTTCAGTATCATCCCATTTGCTCCCAAGCACTCCCAGTCAGCCTCAGAGTTGTGGCACTCACTGCCAGTATGATCCCAGTCACCACCAGTATGATCCCAGTTCATCCCAGCACAAGCCCAGCAGTTTCCAGTCGCTGCCAGCATGCACTCAGTCACTCCCTGTTCTTCCCAGTTGCTCCTACCATGATCCCAGTTACTCACAGCTGCTCCCAGTAATCCTCAGCATAATCCCAGTCACTCCCAGTATATCCCATTTGCCCCTAACATGGTCTCAGTTGCCTCCTGCAGGCTCCTGCTCACTCCCAGTATGATCCCAGTGTCCATCATTGCGATCACAGTCTGCCCTGGCATGGCAGTATGATCCCAGTATGATATCTGTACAAGCCCAGTACAGTCCCAGTCACTCCCAGTATGATCCCAGTATGATATTTGTACAAGCCCAATACAGTCCCAGTCACTCCCAGTACGATCCCAGTATGATATCTGTACAAGCCCAGTGCACTCCCAGTCACTCCCAGTATGATCCCAGTGCAGCCCAGTCCCTGGCAGTGCTGCCACTGCTGGGATCCCCCAGCCCTGTGTGCGTTCCCCCCTGGCGGATGTGCCGAGAGGAGCCCCAAGGGTGGCAGTGGCCAGGCAGGGTCCCCAGCAAGGCCCAGTTTGGATGTGCAGCCCCCAGTTTGCCCAGTTTGCCTCTCCTTTGGCCCGGGCCGGGTTCCCCCCGCCCGCAGCGGCTGGAGCAGCCGAGAGCCCCGCGCTGCCCATCCCGACCTGTCCCGGCTCCATCCCCGCTCCTGCCGCGGGCTGCGAGGGCTGCGGGAAAGGGGCACCGAGGGTGTGGCTGCTGTTGGGGGAGGAGGAAGAGGGAGGGAAGGGCAGGGATGAAGGGTGTTATAAATTGGAGTGGACAATCTGCCGAGTGAGTATAATCAGATTAACAATTTTTATTGATTACAGCAAGCAAGGCAAAAAGCAAATCAGCGCTGGGCAACAGGGGATTCTCCGCTCCGCCAACTGCCGCCCGCTTCTGGTATTTCGTGGGGTTTATATACAGTCCTGCTTCCGGGTTGGCGTGTCTTTCAGGGTAGTACTCTGTGCATTCTCCTCCTGTTGCTAGGCGGTCGTAGTCTGCCTCCCGGTGGTCCGAGGGTGAAGGCTGGTAGTCTTTCACTTCTTGCCCCATGGTCAACCTTTCCGTAGTTGGTATGGTTGGTCTGGTTCCTGGAACTTTAAGCTTACTGAGCAGATAAGCAAATATTGTGCTATCAATCATAGCAGGCCCGCTACCCGTGTCAACGGCCTCGCCCCTTACTCCTCGGCTAACAATAGGCACATAGCTATGTATAGTTACACCTTGCTTATTTAGCCTTTCAACATATTAGCTTCTAACATTTTGCAGTTTAGGCCTTATGACATTTATTTTGCAGTATATTAGCCCGTTATATTCATCTTGCAACATACTAGCTTGTTACATCTTTCATTGCGGTTTTTCTATTATTGGCTTTTCCCCTTTTCATAGTCTTTAGCAAGTTGATGAACAAACTAAGACATTAACTCATTACAAAGGGGGAGGAGGAGGTGGGGTTAGGGAGGGGGAGCAGGGGGAGGGATGAAAGAGGAGGGATGAAGGCAGAGAGCAGCAATGGAAGGAGGAGAAGGAGGTGGGGTTAGGGAGGAGGAGGAGATGGGATGGAAGGGGAGGGATGGAAGAGGAAAAGGAGGTGGGGATAAGACAGAGGGGGAGGAGGATGGGAGATGGAAGGGGAGGAGTGGGAGGAAGAGGAGGAACAAAGGCAGATCAAGGCTGAGCTGAGGGAACCACACCGTCGTCGATCCCTGCCCGAATTCGCAGCCCCCACTTGTGGGATCATCGCCCCCCCAATCGCGCCGGTGAACGGGGCGAGGGAGCTGGGCCCGGATATCCCAGGGGGTCCCCGGGGTGGGGTTTTTGGGGATGTTTGGAGAATGAACCAGTCCAAGGCTGAGCGGAAAAGGCCCCTTGGGGGGACACCGGGGGGTGGCAGTGGCGGCTGCCGGCAGAGGCAGCCTGGAGGAGCAGAGCCCTGTGTCCCCCAGGAGCCCAAAGTGGGGAGCCCAGAGAGGGGGGAGCGGCGCCATTGGCGGGAGCCTCAAGAGCCTGGAGAGGGGCAGGGGGGACTCCTTGGAGCCGCTGCAGCCCAGAGCAGAGAATGAGGGGAGAAGGGAGCCCGGGAGCCCAAACAGCCCCCGCATCCTGAAATAGAGAGAGTGAAGCCGGGGGAGCTTTTGACATTGGTGGGACTGCCAGCAGCCTGGGGAGGGCGGGCACCGAGGAGAAGGGGGACCCCCAATCCAAGCGTGACCCTCAGCTGCTGGGACGGGGGGAACCCCCGAACACCAGAGGGGAGGGACCAGGGACAGGGAACACCTGGGAAGCTTTTTCAGGGCTGAATCGTGGTGGTTGGGAGGTGTTTCTGGAGCCCAGAGTGCCAGTGACTTGTAGAGACAGACTTGGGCAGAGGCACCTTCAAACTCAACGTTCTCATCCCTTGTTTTCCCCAAACCAGGATTTCCCATTGCCAACTCCTGCGAGGCTGCGAGGAAGAGGAAGATGCCCCAGGACAATGAGGCAGGTGAGGAGGAAGTCAGTGTCCCTGGAATGCTTAAAATCAGAGGGTTTTGGGAAAGCTGCAGAAGACAAACCTCAGAGACAGTAGAACTGATTTGAGCTTTGCAGCAGCCAATAGATTGATCAGCAGAAAAATTGTATAAGAAGTAGAAATTAAGGAGAAATAGAACAATGGTCTGTGCGTTAACACTTACCTAGAATAACTCCCTAACCTGCGGAACAGTATATCTAGCTAGATATTAGGAAGTTTCAAGCTTAATAATGGAGCTCTGTGCATTGTGTTCTAAGGCTTACAAGCAGGTATTGTACTTGAAATAAGCAAGCATTGTTTTAACCATCAATGTGCTTATCGTGCTTGGATGGAACTACAGTCAATATGCTTTTGCTTTGTGTGATTGGCCAAAAACCTTTTAAAGTAAGTTTTAACATGAAGTCCTTTGTCTGCTACCTTTGATGTGAGCTACTGGCATCTTCCCATTGTCATAACCAAGTAATGAGACAGATGGTTGGACAATCACACAGCTCAGGACGCATTCCCAGCAGTCCAGTCCTGTTTGTGATTTGTGCACAGCCCCGAGCTGGCGATGAGTGCCCCTTTCCCCTCTGTGCTGCTCCATCTCCCAGCCCAGCACGGCCCCGGCTGCAGCTCAGCCCTGGGGGGATCTCCTTGCCCTTGCCTGTGGCACGGAGGCAAATCCCATCCTGTCCTTGTCCTTCCTCCCCCAGAGCAGGAGGTGAGCATGGAGAGCAGGGAGGACAAATGCCCACGGCAGAACCTGGTGGCAGAGGTCGTTTTGAGCGGCTCCACGGCGCAGGAAGCCAACGGGGAGGAAAAACCCCGGAGATGCCGCACGAGGAGGGGCTGCAAACGCAGCCGGCGGGGATCTGAGGGGGAAAGAGCCAGCCTGGGCTGGGAAGGCGGCCGGAGACGGAGCCAGAGCTCAGAGCTGGTGCTCCATGAGCAGCTCCATGATGGGGAGAAGCCCCACACGTGCGTGGAGTGTGGGAAGAGCTTCAGGTGGAACTGCGAAGTGATCAGGCACCAGAGGATCCACACTGGGGAACGGCCCTATGAGTGTGGGGAGTGTGGGAAGTGCTTCAGCCGGAGCTCCAGCCTGATCATACACCAGAGGATCCACACTGGGGAGAAGCCCTACGAGTGTGAGGAGTGTGGGAAGAGCTTCCACCAGAGCTCCCACCTGATCAGCCACCAGAGGACCCACACTGGAGAAAGGCCGTACAAGTGTTCCGAGTGTGAGATGTGCTTCAGCGGGAGCTCCGGCCTGATCAGGCACCAGAGGACCCACACTGGGGAGAGGCCCTACGAGTGTTCCAAGTGTGGGAAGAGGTTTCCGACCAGCTCCAATCTCCTCCAGCACTATCAGATTCACAGAGAGGAGAGGCCCTTCCAATGCCCCAACTGCGGGAAGGGATTCAAGCACAACTCCACCCTTGTCAAGCACCGGCGCATCCACACAGGGGAGAGGCCCTACACGTGTGATAAATGCAGGAGGAGGTTTCAGAACAGCTCCAATCTCCTCCAGCACTATCGGATTCACAGAGAGGAGAGGCCCTTCCGCTGCCCCGACTGCGGGAAGGGATTCAAGCAGAACTCCACCCTCGTCACCCACCAGCGCATCCACACTGGGGAGAGGCCCTACGAGTGTCCCCAGTGTGGGAAGAGCTTCTCACACAGCTCTAGCTTGACCAAACACCAACGGAGGCACCGGTAAGGGAAGCCCTGCGAGTGCCCCGGGTGCGGGCAGAGCTTCGTGTGCTGCTCCAGCTCCATCCCCCACTGGAGGAGGCACTTTGGGCACAGCCCTGGTCACTCACATTCCCTGTGATCCATGTTGGGAACACACCTGGCTGCTTCGCCTTTTGGTTTGGCCTCTGCTTCACCTTCATCCTTTAAAAACACCCAAAGCTGGGTTAAATGAAGGAAATTAATCGAATATATCTGACGTTGCATAATTTCTCAGTTGTTTTAGAGGGAATTTAGGATTTGGGGATGCTTTCTGTGTGGAGTGCTGCTGTTGCTAAGAGGCAGGAATTTGATCTCACCTTTCTTGTGTTGCTAAGAACTCCTCCCCTGACCCAAACCCCAACTCCATCCTTGGGATACCCGATAAAAACTCCACAGCCCTGCCTTTGCCCTGTCTTTAGGGGTTAAGAAATGGATTCCCAAAGGATCAGCCCTTTTCCCACTGGGTTCCCAAAGGATCAGCCTTTTCCCACTGGATTCCCAGAGGATAAATCTTTTCCCACTGGATTTCCAGATGATCAACCTTTTTCACTGGATCCCCATAGGATTCTGACTGTGTCACTGTCTTTTTTTGTTTGTACTACTGCATTTGTATTTTTAATTTTTCCTAATAAAGAACTGTTATTTCTACTCCCGTATCTTGGCCTGAGAACCCCTAATTTGAAAACTAATTAATGTAATCATCATCATCTGTGGAGAGTTTAGTTCAAGAATGGCTTAAAGAAAAAGGCCATGCGACATACAATTGAGAGAAAAGTAAAAGGAAAAAGTAAAGCAGTTCCTAACAGTTCTCAGCCTTCTGATTTCTATAAACAATTAGACTCTCTTTATAAACAATAAAGTTCTCAGACTGTCTTCCCATAATAAGCAGAACACCGTCTCTGGGAAAAACTGGCACCCTGGGAACAGATGTGAAAGCTTTGGGAACTCTGGTTCTGTTTTTGATAAACAATTGTAGGTATTCTAAAACAAAAGGAGTGGTTAGAGTTTTCTTTGTTAGCCTATAATGAATCTGGATTACAGAATATGCATGAAGTTCGTTAACACTGTTATTTAAGGTGATTGATTGATCAATAAAGTGGAGTTCGATGCATTACCAGGATGGTCGTTTCTCCCTTCACTTCAATAATCATCATCAAAGGGAGGGGGTTTACATTTTCCATTTCAGTGGAGGCTCCTGAAATGGGGAGACACCCCCAAGGCTGGGCCATGTCAAATAGTTCCTGAAAGATGTAAATTAGTTTATGGATATGCGTGAGGGTCTATGAATATGCAACAGGCTGATGTAATTAAAACCAGATTAATTAAGGGGTGTCCCCGAAAATAACTGGGGGGTCTTGGTGGCCATAACAACCTTTGCTCGATGGTCCTTGTCTCCCATTACATCAATGCGTTGCATATTCATGGCCTTGTTGCATATCCATGAAGTACTTTACATATTCCAGGAAAAAAATTGGCTTCATCCTGTCTGGGGGTCCAACCCCCCTCCCAGCTCAATTTGGGGTGTCCCATCCTCCTCCCAGCTCAGTTTTAGGACCCCATACCCATCCCAGCCTAATTTGGGCGTTCCGTTCCCCTCCCACCTCAATTTGGGGGTCCCATTCCCCTCCCAGCTCAATTTTGTGGTCCTGACCCTCTTTTCCCCACTCTCTCTCCCCTTTCCAATCATTCCCCCAATCCACTCCCCCGTGTTTGGTTTTAGGGGCTCCAGGCCCCTCCTGCTCCGTTTTGGGGTCCCGACCCCGTTGTGGATTAATTTGGGGTCTCCAATCTATCCCCAGGGTCACCTTCCCCCCCTCCCTGAATTCTGCTCCTCGCAACTGATGAGTCATCAGCAAGACACGCTCTGATTGGCTGGAAATTACCCCGCGCGGTCTCTGATTATTTACCGCAGTGAGAGGCCTTGGTCTGTGCCTGGCAAGTGATGAGTCAGAGTCGGGCCGGGCGCTGATTGGCTGAAAATCACTGAGCGGGGCCAGTGCTCTGAGTTTGTGCCCAGCAAGTGGAACGTCATCAGTGCTGTGCGTTCTGATTGGTCGGGATCTGTATGGGTGGGGACGGGAGGACCTGCGGTGTTTTGTGTTTATTTAGGGTTTGTTTGGGGTTTATTTGAGCTTAATTATGCACTATTCAGGGTTTTTCTTGGGTCTTACTTGGTTTATTTGAAATTATTTAGGTTTATTTGGGTTTGTTTGGACTTATTTGGAATTATTTGAGGTTCTTGGGGTTAATGTTGTTTTATATGGGGTTTTTTTTAGGTGTACTTAAAATCATCTGCGGTTTTTTTTACTTAATTTGGGGTTTTTTTTGGTTTTTTGGAGTTCTTTGGATTTGTTTGGGGTTATTTGGGGGACTTTTAGGTATTGTTTGGAGTTATTTGGGGTTTATTTCGAGTATTTTGGGGTTATTTGGAGTATTTGGGGTCATGTGGGATAAAAAAACTGGGAATGTTTCTCCTGCAGAAAATGTGAATTTTTCTTTAAAAATTCGAGAGTTTTTTCCCAAAACACCGGGAATGTTTCCCTAAAAATCGCCAGCTTTTCCCAGCCAATAGCGGGCGTCCTGCCCCAAACCATCCAGTCATCGGACTTCATCTCCTAAATTAACGAAACACGGCACACCCTGCCGCAAACCAACCAATCACCGCACGCCTCCCCTCAGACTCGCCCGCCTCTCACGCGCTGAACCAACCAATCACTGCACGTCTCCCCTCAGCAATGCCCGCCTCTCCTTTCTCAATCTAACCAATCACTGGGCGTCTCCCCTCGGCAAATCCCGCCTCCACCCCCGTTCTCCTGTCAATCACCGCACCCTCTACGAAACCAACCAATCACCGGGCGTCTCCCCTCACCAACTTCTGCCCTCCCCGCACCACTCCAGCCAATCAGAGCCGAGCCCGAAGCGGCGCCCCATGATCCCGGGGCCGGGCATGGAGCGGGTGCTCCCTCCCCCCCCGGGACCCCCTCAGGGACCCCCGGGAGCCGCCCCGGGCTCGGGCGGGTCCTGCGGGAGGCGCTGGAGAGAGCGGGGGAGGCGCTGGGAGAGGACGGGGGGCTCCGGGAGCTGCTGAGGAGGCGCAGGGACAGGTGAGGGGTCCTGGAGGGGTGGTGAGGGGAATTTGGGGAGGGGTCTTGAGGATGTTTGGGGAGGATTTGGGGAGGGTGTGGGGGGAACTTGAGGGGGTTTTAGCAGGGTCTGGGGGTGCTGGGGGGCAATTTGGGGAGGGGTCCTCGGGGGATGTCACGATCCGTCCTCACGGACGCATTTCGTGATGGTTCATGGATTTGATCTCAAGGTGCAAAAAGAACCGACACGGTACAAGGGGCTTTGCAATGATAATCGAAACAAATGCACCTTTATTGAATGACCACAGTAAAATGCGATAGAGGGATTAAGGGAGAGAAAAAGATAGAGGAAGAGAGAGACAAAAGAGAGAGAGAGAGAAAGAGAGAGGGAATAGAGCTGCCAAACGTAGAGACGAAGTCCTTTGGTCCAGTCCAGTCGAGGATCCGCCTGTTTCGTCGGGGAGATCTCGAAGTCTCTCGCTAACTCAGAGGTTTTTATTATGATAACTCCATTGGAAATTGCAAGGGAGGGAAACAGATTCAATAAGGAATAGATGCAACACGTAGTCCATGCTCTCAGCAGTAACCGAGAGCCATTGTCTTCTTGGTCCAGCGGTCACAACCTGCAGGCAAACATCTCGCTTTGGTCAGCTTGCCTCCCCCACACACCTGCCCTGGTCTGGGGGTTTCAGTCCCAGTCCTTGGAAGGAGCAGAGGGGCCTTTTCACATGGGGGTTCCATGTCTCAGTCCTTGATGGAGAGGCTCCTTCCATCTCAGTCTGTCTGTCCCGGTGGTTGTAAAACAGGCGAGGGTCTTCTGTGGGGGAACCACCTGAAACTCAGGAGAAGTCCAGCCAGGCCGAGAGGTGGGACAGCTCCCAAGGCTGTTGTTGCAAAAAGGGCACAGTGCCCCGTTCTTCTCCTTGGGCTCAGTGTAGCACACAGCAAAAAACAGCTGTGAAAACAATGGCTTAGCAACGCTCTCAGGTCTCAGGCACATGACTTTCTCCCTTGGAGCCAGAGATTTAAGACAGGGGGGGTCTTCTCTTCAGTGGTCCCCCAATGACGATCGTGAGGCAGATGAGGGAAAATTCGGACAGACTCTCACAAGCAGAAACTGGCAGGATGTGTCTGCTTCCAGTGCTTGTCTTGGCTGTTCCTTCGCAGTGCTGGCAGCATCATCAGAGACACAGCACATGTTCTCTCAAGCCAGGGTCATCCCAGTCTTCTGCACTTGCCCAGGTTCCTCCCAGGTTCACCAGGGAAAATGGCTGCTCGTGCCAGTCCATCCCCTTGCCCAGAAGGCGCCCGCTTGTGTTTGGGCATGAGCTGCTGGCCACAGCCTGATGGGCAGCACCCGCAGCATTGGCCATCAGACGCTGGGCTGATGTTTTCACCCAGAGAGAAAGAAAAACAGCCAGAAGCACAGAAGGCAACTTGACAGTATCTCTGTAAGAATGTCATTGTCCTGTGAAAGTCAATAGTGGATGGTGGGTTTGTGCTGCAGATAATCACTTCCAAGCAAAAATCATTCCAGGAAGGGACAACAGCTTCTGCCTTCTGATGGATAAGTCAATTTGCCACTGCTGTCCAGGCCCATGGCCCCTCCCAGTCTAACCAAGTTTTGGTCTGCGGGTATTTTTGGGGTTAGTCTGGAGGCAAAGATCACACTGTCACTTGAATAATAGTGGCATATAAATTCCAGGCAACGATTCTTTCAATCAAGTAGGTGTTCAGGGCATCCATTCCCGGGTGTGTTTTCTGGTGCTCCTCCCTTACTAGTGACTACAAGAAATGGGAAGGGATTACCAGCTTCCCTTCAATGGCAGCCCACTCTTCTTGGTTGTATGTCCCTTTTTGATCTTTGATTAGTTTTCTATCTTTCTTATTGTATTCTGGCTTACATTCAAGGGAAATTTGTCCACCTGGAATCAGAGCTCCTTCAGTAGTTACCTCACCTTTTGCTGCTTTCTTTGCCTCTCTATCCGCCAGCTCATTTCCTTCTTCCAATTCTGAGCTCACTCTCTGGTGTGCCTTAATACCCATAATTGCTGCCTTTTCAGGCAGCTGAACTGCTTCCAGCAGTTCAATTATCCCGATCATCTCTTGTGCATGTTTGATGTTCTTTCCTTGTGAGGTCAGCAGTCCCCCCTCTCTCCAGGTAGCTCCATGTGCATGCACAACTCCAAATGCATACCATGGCTCTCTATAGATTTTATTCTCTTTCCTCCTGCCATTTCTAAGCCAAAAGGAAAGAGAATCAGTGCAATTATTTTGGTCTTCTGTGCAGAGGTGCCTGTTGGTAAGGGTCCAGATTCTGTTACCTCTCTGCAGGTAGTGGCTGCATATCCAGCACATCGCTTTCCACTGGCAACGTGGCTACTCCCATCAGTGAACCAGGTCTCTGCACCATCCAAAGGAGTGTCCTTCAAGTCTGGGCATCTGGAGTAAGTAGCTTCAATGGTCTCCAGGCAATCGTGGTGTGCTGCTTCTCCTTGATCCCACTGAGAAAAGAAGCTGGGTTCACAAGGTTAATGACTACAGAGTCCTTTGCCCAGCACTGACCTCATACCCCAGGTAGATTATTTTCTGTTTCACTGCCTCTGCCTTTTTCTTTTTTTTTTTCTTTGATACTCTGTATCCTTGGAGCCCTAGGAAATTCAAAAGGCTCATGGTCCAGGCCACACATGCTTCCCTTGTCTGAGTGGATATCAAGAGATTATCCACGTACTGTAATAGCCTTCCTTCTTCTTGTGGAGCTTCCTGGGGCTCTAGGTCTTTTGCAAGTTGTTCTCCAAACAGATCAGGGGAATTTTGAAGCCTTGAAGGCCTTGAGACCTTCACAATCTATGTGAGCTGGGTTTTGCACCTGCTTTTAGGGTTTTCTCATTTGAATGCAAAAATTTTCTGGTTGGCTTCATGAATAGGGAGGCAAAAGAAGGCCTCTTTCAGATCTAAAACAGTAAACTAGGGTAGCTCAGGTGCCAAACATGTTAGTAGGGTGTATGGGTTTGCCACAAGTTGTACTGCCTGACCGTAGCTTGTTGTTTTCCTTAACTTGATTAAGGAAAGGTGCATTCTCTGCCCTCCCTGCTATGTTAGAGGCCCATACCCCAGGAAACATTGGATCCATTATTTTCTTGTTAATTTCATCCTTATTTTCAATTTCAGTTTCACTAATTGTTAAAATTAAGCTCAATATATCTCCATATTCTTGATCCTTTACCTCTAAAATAATCTCTCCATCTTTAAATGTGATCTTTGCTTCCAGCTGCTCCAACAAGTCCCTACTCAACAGGGCCTTTGGAGAGTTGGGCATATACAAAAAACTATGACTATTTTGATGGTTTGCAAAATATGATTTTTCAGATTGGCCAGTTGCCCCCTTACCATAACATCTGTTACAGGCATCGAGGCTTTATTTAACACTGAGTTTGCTGCCCCCATGTCTACTAAAAATTCCATTTTCTTAGCTCCCATCTTTCTACCCCATCCCAACTCTTTGCCTTAATTCAAAGTCTTGGGGTATAAGATAGGCTGAACTCACTCAGCTTTAATGATTTCTGCTGGGTTTCTTAAATTACATGAAATTCTCTTT
Organism: Melozone crissalis; assembly: GCF_028551555.1. NCBI lineage: Eukaryota > Metazoa > Chordata > Aves > Passeriformes > Passerellidae > Melozone > Melozone crissalis. The sequence goes on from NW_026535844.1 coordinate 5,526,581, forward strand.
TCTAATAATTCAAACATCCTGTTACTTCTTTGCTTCTCGTGACCAGTTGCTACTAAATTCCTTAGAGCTCTCTGAGTAGCCTTGGTTTCCTTAGAATAACATAAATTATAAAGTGCCTGTCTTGGTCTCTTCCACCTAAACTCTGCTTTACAAAATCCATTCTTTTCCAGTTCTCTTCCCGCACAATCTAATTCAAGCATTGTTTCTACTAACACTCACTTTGCTGCCTTGCAAAAAGCTGTGCCTGTTACAGCAAAAACTCTGATGTGCCCACAAACACAGACACAGACACAGACACACACACACACCCTGCATCTCAAATTCACAAGAGTCAGGGCTTAGGTTGCTGTGGGAGGGGAATTCCTGGAATTCCTTTAATTTGTTTTATCACAGTTAAACATAAATCACCATACTGCAGTTTCTCCACATAAAATGCTACACTTGTTGCAAACAAAATCCTAAAATCTCCACAAACACAAGCCTACAATACCGAGAATCAAGTTACCACAATGTGGGGGAGGAACCACACAAACTCACTGGGAAAGGGGTATCTCTTAAAAATGCCCCCTTTCCTTGACACAACCCAACATACAACACTTCAGCATCTACCCACATCAGCTTATCAGCCTCTTCTGGTCCTCACACACTCTGGACACAATCAAAATAACAGCACACAGTAAAATTCCAGGGACCAAGTCCAAACTGCGGGGGCAGAAGAATCCCCTGAGTTCATCTAGCCACGGTTAAAATGTGCACAATCTACACAAATCACACATCACCACCTTTAAACACAATAAATTAATAAATGTCCTCACCCACGTTTCTCCACTTGTTCCACTACTCCACGGGGTGTTCCCTGCCCTCACAGCCTGCCCCAGCCGGCGCTCCGGGCCTAACCTGGCTGCTTCAGACATGGGTAGAACTGCCCCCGCACCCCGTGGGTACACTCACTCACTCGCTCGGTCTGTTTTATACACCACGCACTCACACAATTACAAACACGCCAACATTAACCACACAACGCATTAGCCATACAATATCTGGACACCACAAGCACACAAAGTTCGGGTTCACTCGGCTCACCCCAGAGTCGCTAGCGGCCGCTCTATTGAACAATGAACCCGTTCCCAGTTGCGCTATCAACCGGGAACCTCTGCCACTGACCGTGCTCCTGGTTGATGGCTGCCTGCAAGCACAGGGACGAGGCTGTGCACTCAGATGTCTCTGAGTGACTTATCAACAGGCCTATCTCCCCTGGGCCCTTTGACAGACGTACCGTGTATCTGCACAGTGCAGGTCATTGTCTGTGTCTGCAGGAGGCAAGCCGAGATGGAGCAGAGCTCCTCCAGGAAAATCCCAGGGAGCGCCCAGGAGTCCGTCCTCCCTTCCGCCCCTGCAGGGACAGACAATCGCCTGGCTGGCTCGCCAAAATGATTACTGGAAAAAAAGAGAAACTCCACAACTTTGTAAAAAGTTGTAAACCCGATATGTTTAGCGCTGGACACATGTGGGAATCGTTGTTCTCCCTAAAGGACATGCACACCCCTGAGAATTCCCCCTTGCTTATACATATGCATATTGTCTCATTCATATTCATTTTACAGATTTCACATTACAAGCTGCAATTAGTTTTTATCAGTCCTTGCCCTTTGCGCAGAGAGCTCTCTGGTCAGCCTCAGCCTTTGGCCCTGACAAAGGGGCCTCCTCTTAACTTGGGAGTTTGAATTCCTTCTCTTGGTCAAGGCCATTCTGTGAGCACAAGATTTTTTCTTTGTTTTTTTTCCTCTCTTGTGAGAACAGGGAGTCTTAAACACAGATAAACAAGTTACAGGCTCAGAACAGCACTTTTCACCTAAATCCAAAAATGCATTTCTATCCTGTTAAATTTCTACTTTGTCTCACCCATCCAGGAAATTATGTGCTCTGACTCCATGATTTCAAAGGCTGAACAGATGCTTTATTCTATACTATATTATAGCACATTACACTATTGCTATACTAAATCTATACTAAATTACATACTAAAGAAAAACCTCTGACCCTTTGCAGACAGTCACGACCCAGCTTTGACCTAATTGGTCAATCAGTCCAAACAACCATCACCACAGTCCAATTAACAAATCACTCTCGGTAAACAATCTCCATAACACATTCCACATGTGCCAAACAACAGGCGCAGCGAGATAAGAATTGTTTTCTTCCTTTCTGAGCTTTCTCAGCCTTTCCACAGCTTCCCAGGAAAAATCCTGTGAGAGAGAATTATGTCTCTATTCAAAGAAATGTGAATACCACAGGGATTTGTCCTCCCTGGTCTTCATCTGCTGCTCAGTGCCTGGGGTAAGGAAAGAAAAGGAGAGGAAGGAATGAGGAAGGAAAAAGGACAGAAAGAGAAGAGGAAGGAGCTGTGGACAAGGAGAGGATGGGATTTGCCTCCATGCTAGAGGGAAGGGGAAGGGATCCTACCAATTCATCCCTGGCAGGACAGTGTCAGCTAAAATAAACAGGGCAGGAGACTTTTTCTCCTTTTAATGCCTGCATTAAAAGTGATTAGCTCGGGATTGGGAAGCTCGATGGGTCTGCAGTCTCTGTTGTCTCTCCAAAGGTGACTCGCAGGAGGATATTTGCAGCTTTGTCCACTAGGGACAGAGCTGGGGGTCTGGTCCTCGTTGGAGCTTTTTTTGGGCGTGACCCAGATGTTGACTTTCCCAGCTTCGCTCCCTTCAGGACCCGGTCCGAGAGGATCCCCACACCCAGGGTGAGGGGCAACAAAGGCCCCCAGCGTCCCCGCAGGTCCAGCACTCTGCTCCTCACGTTCAGACATCACTCCAATTTCTCAACTCTATATTGGCTCGTTGTTTCGGGGGTCTTTTCAGTAAGTTTGGAGTAGTAGCTTCTCATGGCAAGCTGATCCTGAAGTTATTTAGCATGTCCCCTCTCCCATGTTTAGTCCTTTCTCCTCACTGTCTGGGGAGGTCCTCGCCCTTCACTGTCTCCGGAGAAGAGTCATTAACTTAGTCTTGGCCAGGGCCTTTACTGATACAAAAAAGAACCATTAACGACAACGACTTGTAATTATCATAGCAAACAGGTAGCTCTTCAGCAGCAAGAGTGGTCTGACTAGTTTTTGTAACCTTTTTCTCACCAAAAAAAAAGGCGGATTTTTGTTTATAACATCAGCAGTGGGATTGTCCTGCAGCCAGGGGCAATGCTGGGCTGAGACATGGAGCAGAGGAGAGGGAGAAAGGGGCAGTGACTTCCTCCTCGCCTGCCTCAGTGTCCCATGTCATTTTCCTTTTCCTTGCAGCCTCCTCCAGCTTCATCCAGACAAAGTTTGGGATTGAAAAATCCTGGCTTGGGGGAAAAACAGTGGGTGAGCCCTTGGTCCTGCTGACCAAGTCCATCTCCAGAAGTAACAGCCCTGTTCACAGTCAGGCAGGCCCAGACCCTGCTCATCTCCAGCTTCTCCCACCCCTCCAGGCTGCTGGGATCCCTCAGGTCTGGGATTGGCCTTTGCTGCTCTCCCCTCTCTGATGCCAATATCTCCCCCCAAACTGGTACCACCTCCCCAGCCAGTACAGACAGTTTGCCACAGGAACCCTGTACAAGACCCCAAAGAAGGGGAATCTGCGTCTCACCTTTGGAGCCCTGCAAGATCCAAACATGCCCTACCCTGCAAACAAATCCTCCCAGAGGCCCCCCCAGTGGATTTGGGGTGAGTTTCCCCTCCCCGCTCACCTGTGCAATCTGGGGGACGGATGCTGCCAGGGCCAGGGGAGCTGCAGACTCAGCGGGCAGGCGGGAAAAGCGTGGTTCTGCTGGGGCTCCTCCTCTTCTTCCTGCTGTTCCTGCTCCTCCTTTTCCCCATCCTCCTCCTCCTCTCCCTCCTCTTCCTATTGCTCCCCCTTCCAGATCCACTCCAGATCCCACCTCTCCCCCATGGCTGCAGCATCACCAGCATTTGGGTGGAGGGAACCCCCCCATGAACCCCCCAGGGATGGGCAGGGGGCTTGGGGACCCACCCAGTGCGGATCCATTCCCCCCAGAGCCCCAGGGAATCACTCCAGGAATCGAATGATGGGGACACAAAGGGATCCCCATGGAACCGCTCTTTTTCTGTTCCATCCCCACCTTTCCCTCCCCATACCCGTCATTCCTCCAACACAAAGATCCCTCCCAACTCAATTTGGGGGTCCCATCCCTCTCGCGCTCTGAATCCTCTTTTCCCCTGCTCTTCCACCCCTTCCCCATTGTGCCCCCAGCCCCAGCCCTCACCCCTGTTCTTGGTTTTGGGGGATGCAGGCCCCTCCTGCTCAGTTTGGAGGGTCACATTCCCCCTTTCCCTCAATTCTGGCAGCTCCTGGCTGCTTTTTCCTGGGAGGAATCCCTCAGTTTTGGGACTTTTGGGGTTTAGCTTAGAAGTGTGACAGCTCTCTCTGGCTCTCCCCTCCCTGTTGTGGCCTCTCAGCTGCCCCCGACACCCTGGGGGTGCTGGGATTTCCCTCCTGGGGACAAGGATGTTCATCCCCTTCCAGGGGATGTCTGGATGGGGCTCCAGGTCAGGGGGTCCTTGAGCAGCTGCCCCAGAACCTCCCCCAGGGTCTCTCAGCACAGCCAGAGCCGCTCAGCCTGGGGTCCCCAAAGGCCTCAGCAAGCCCCAAGTCCCTCCCAGAAACCCTCAACTCTTCCCTCGATGGCCCAGCCATGGCCATGTCCCCACTTGTCACTGCCCATGTCCCACCATGTCCTCACCCATGGCTTTCTCCCCACCATGTTTCCATCCCTGTCATTGTCCCTCACATCTCCATCCTTGCCCGTGTCCCCCCATGTCCCCACAGATGACCCCATCCCTAAATGAGCCTTGATTGGTCTTATCCTAGGCAAGCTGTGACAGCTCCAGAGCTCAGCTCCCAGGGGGACTGAGTGCCAGAGGCCAGCTCGCTCTCTGACCAAGGCCACGGGCCAGCCCCTAGCAAGCAGGAAATATTCAGCTCTTAGTGATTAGGCAGCTCTTGTGATTTCAGCTTTGCTTGCTAGGCAGCTTTCTCCCTTGGCTTAAGGCTCCAGCAGACGGTAGAGAGAGGAGAAGACGCCGGCTGTTCCACGAGTATGGCTTTATTGGAGGGGTTCTGTGAAGGGTCTCAGCTCTTCTTCTTCCGAGTTAGTAGGGGTACAGTATGCTACTTTTTTACCCTTGGCCAATGGCAAACGTGTTAGAGTGACCATAAGTGACCAATAGTAGGGTTAACACGATATTGCCTTACATGGCTATAGGGTGGATGTCCCTGGAGTCAGAAAGCTTCTTTGCTGCTGTGTTAGCATTCAGATTCTCCAAGAGGCCCTGGCTAAAGTTGGTTGTTTCACTACAACTCCACTTTCTGTTTTTACAAAAAATGCAGTCACAATAGTTCTTTTGAAACAGTGAACAAGATACAAGAACATAGCTAACACAATAAGAATTACAAGGAGAATCAACAACAATCCCTTAACTAAAGATGCAGCCCATCCTGTTAGTCCCCATTGCCCAAAAAGTTCATTGACCCAATCTGGGATTCTTTCTACTTTCAAGTCCTTCACGAGATCTTTCAGTTTCTGGATGTTCGCATGGATGGACTCCGAACGTGAAGAGAGGTTGAAGCAGCACATTCCTTCGAAGTCCTCACATCCATGTCCGTGGGCAAGCAGCAGGAAGTCGATTGCTGCTCGGTTTTGGAGTGAAGCTTGTCTTGTGGTTTCTTCTTCCTTTAAGAGATCACTTAAGGCTGCTGATGTGGCGTTAGCTTGTTTACTGAGCCAGCACCCAAGGTGATTGATTTCACCGAGGGCTTTAGCTGCAGCTACCCAGGGTAAAAACAGAGAGACAGCAATCTTTTTTGGTCTGTTTCAATCATATAATCTCGGATCACAATTTTCATCTAATTCAGTGTAGGACCTTTTTTGACATTTTGATTCACTTTCTTTTTTCCAATTATGTAACAGGGTGATCTTTGGGGTAGAAAGTTTTCCAAGGGTACAGGGACCTCCCTGGAGTCAGGAGGAGATCCCTGCCCATACTCTGTCACCACAGATGAGAAACATTCCCTTGGGTAATACTTTGGGATGGAGGGAGGACACAGAAATAACCCGAGCGGTCTAATTACACCAATCATGAGGGTTATAGGCTTTGTTAAGTGGTGATACATCTTTTCGATATGTGTTTTTGTGTTGGTCAATTTCTGGCCAATCGTTTTTTGGACGCCTAAAGTAAAATTTGACACAATATGTGGCCTTGGAGGATCCCAATAGATCCAGTTCTTGGGGTTCCTCTTGAGCATCTGGCAGAATTTTTGCCCACTCGTCCCAAGTTTCAGCCCCATTGGGTCTCTTACCTGTGGAGCGGAGAACCTCTGAGTTCTGGACAGGCCAATCGTCTGCTACAAAGGGAATTCCTACTAGACATGTAGAAAGTGGATTATCAATGCTTCCCATGGACAAGCACATGTTGTCTTGTTTTAGTGTTTTTGCTAAGGTTACCCAAACATTATGGCTGGGCTGTGGGCTAATCCAGCCGAAGGCGCACGGTACGGTGTAGAGCATCCAGGCAGCGGTGAGGACAGCACCGACGGAGATATTTTTCATCTTTGGCCAGGATTAGGGCTTCTGATAGGGAATATTAGCACAATTTGTTATCTTTATGATGAGAGGGATTTCTGCCTTGTTCTTTTCTGTGTTCCCCTCCTCCCCCCCTTTTGCTTTTAATTTCTAAGCTACACTATGGGAGGAGGAGTGGGTAGAAGGTTAAAGGGTTTTAAGGTTAGGAAGAGGGAATAATAAGGTTTTTTACAATACAAAACACAGTGTAATAACACATAATTCAGAGAACACTTTTGTGTTAAGGCTATCTGTGCCCTGGTACAGCAGACTGTTGTTTAACTTTCTGTTTTGTCTGCTGCCTTGTATTGGGGCAGTCTGTTTTTATGTTTGTGGGTGTTCGGCGACACCTTCGTCTCCAGGCTGAGCTGGTTTGGTTTTGAGATGGTCTTGTGTTTGCCTCGGGAGAGTTCTTGTCCTCGTCTGCAGTAGCGTTTGCTGTGCCTAAGTATGGTTTTACGTATTTTCCTGGGTACCACCTTGGACCTGATGGTAGTAGCACGCACGCATATCCTCTACCCCATGTAATCAACTAATGAGGCCCAGAAATTTGGTGTGTTTCAGGGTCCTTCACAAGCACGGGTGGTTTCTCCGTGAGCTTTGCTTGTGTGGTATTCACAAAGTGGCGAAGTACTGGTGGGTCAGGCTCTGCTGCTGTGCAGTTTAGGAAGTTGATGACATAGAGAGCCTCGCACAGTCTCTCCACTGGAGATGTGATTTTCGTGTCCCTGTTCTGTTGCTCGAGGACGCTTTTGAGGGTTTGATGTGTCCTTTCCACGATGGATTGTCCGGTGGGGTTTACAGGTATGCCCATCTGTGCTATGCCCCATTCACTGAAGAACTCCTTCAACTTGTGGGAGGTATAGGCTGGCCCATTATCTGTTTTAATCTCCTTTGGTACACCCAGGGTGACAAAAGCGAGGAGAAAGTGTTTTATTGTGTGCATGGTCTTTTCTCCTGCATGTGATGATGCAAATACCGCTCCTGAGAACGTGTCGACTGAAACATGTACGTACTTTGACCTTCCAAAAGGTGAAAAGTGAGTTACATCTGTCTGCCACAGCTGACAGCTGTTCAGACCTCGGGGATTGACTCCCGTACCCATAGATGGTATCTGGTAATTTTGACAGTTCGGACAGGTAGCTACAATAGCTTTTGCCTGATCCTTTGAGAGCTTAAACATTCTTATAAGGGCAGGTATAATTTGATGAAAAAACACGTGTGACAGCTTTGCCTGAGCAAAGATGTTAGGAACATTAGCAGTTTCTGCTGCCATGGCTAATGCATCTGCTTTCCTGTTGCCCTCTGCAACAAAACCTGGGAGGCCCGTGTGAGACCTCACATGCATTATGTGATAAGGTTGCTTTCTGTGAGATATCAATTTTATTAATTTAGAGAGCAGTTGGTATAACTTTGGGTTAGAGACCTCTTTGAGAAGAGCATGTTCTGCTCTCATAGCTATTCCAGCAACATAAGCTGAATCTGTGACCAGATTGAAAGGCTCGTTTTTAAATTTTTCAAAGGCTCTGACAACAGCTGCTAATACTGCAATCTGTGGCGATCCTTCTACTGTTTTGTACATCTGATTGCCATTCGTGTGTTTGGGGGTCTCTCCAAGTAATCACTGACTTGTGGGATGACCCTGAGCCGTCTGTAAATAGAGTTAGAGCCTTGAGAGGTTTTCTACTTTGGATTCGTTTTGGAATCAAATGGAAAGTTTCATTCTGGTTGAAAAGCCTGTGTTGTAGGATGTCTGATGAAGTTTGACCTGTGTAACTGTCCAGAGCAAACTGTAGACTCGCATTGGTCTTGATCAAATCCTCAAAGTCTTTAAGTGTTATTGGCAAATATATGCATTCAAAATCGCAACCTGAAAGGGAACAAAGGCAAGTCCTAGCCTTTTTTATTAGGTGTGCTATAATCTCCTGGTAGGTGGTAAGTGTCTTTGTAGGCTGGCTACTTGTAAAAACCCATTCCAGTATCAACAAAGGATCTCGCAGCTTAGGGTCCCATTGGAAGATCAGCCCATGGAATCGAGGAGCTTTTCCCAGGATGATGAACTGGAAAGGCAGACTGGGGTCATAGCGATGGGCTTTGCGTGAAGACAGGGCTTCCTGGACTTGACGATGGCACCTCTGGCTTCCTCTGTGAGAGTGCAGGGAGAGTCCAGTTCCTTGGGTCCACGAAGAAGATTGAACAAGGGAGCAAGGTCCTCTGATGTAATTCCTAGCAGTGGACGCACCCAGTTGATGGATCCGCACAGGCTGTGTAAGCCCCTAAGGGTTTTTGGGTCGTCGTTGATGGCGATCTGCTGAGGCACGATGGTTCTTTCCCGGATCTGGACTCCAAGGTAAGTCCATGGCCCAGTGTACTGGATTTTGTCCTCATGAATTTCCATTCCTGCCTTTTCAATGGCTTCAATAGTCTTTTTAACCATTTTGTCCAAGCAAGCTTTGTCTGAAGCACACACCAGAATGTCATCCATGTAGTGATAGATGATGGCATCTGCAAATGATTTCCGAATGGGAGACAGGATGTGAGACACATACCACTGGCAGATAGTAGGCGAGTTTTTTAATCCCTGAGGAAGAAAACACCAATGATATCCTTTGAGCGGAGCTTCCTTGTTAATAGAGGGAACGGAGAAAGCAAACCGTGGAGCATCCTCAGGGTGCAGTGGGATGCTGAAGAAACAGTCCTTAATGTCTATGATAGCAAGTGTCCACTCTCTAGGCAACATCGATGGGGAGGGCAGGCCAGGCTGAAGAGGGCCCATGTCCTCGATGACCTCGTTGATTCTGCGAAGGTCGTGGAGAAGCCTCCACTTGTTTGTCCCAGGCTTTGGTAGAACGAAGACTGGAGAGTTCCAAGGGCTGTCGGACTCCACTATGTGGCCTTTTTTGAGTTGTTTTTCCACCAGGGCGTTTAGGGCGCGCAGCTTGGCTTTCTTTAGGGGCCACTGCTCAGTCCAGATTGGCTTGTGGCTTTTCCAGGTGAGACGGGGTATTTCTGGCAGCACGCTCAACTCAGTGGCCCCAGTCAGAAATCCTGAATGGGAATACATAGGGAAGCACCCCACTGGGATAAAACGTCTCTGCCCCAAAGGGTGATGGGGGTCCTTACCACAAATGGACGGATGGTTGCCAGCTTGCCTTCTGGCCCTTCTACCAGGATGTTGTTCTTGCTCCTCATGGATACTGTAGTTCCACCAATCCCGGAAATCATGCCTGCAACAGGTTGTAGATCCCAGTGTGCTGGCCAATCTGAACGGGTGATGATGGTCACATCTGCACCGGTGTCCAGCATCCCTGGCAGGTGGGTCTTCTCTCCTTTGTAAGAGAGACCACACTCAATGGTAGGCTTGGATGGTCCCATGACTTGAGCCCACATAGCTGTAGGGTTGAGAGGAATCTGTTCCCTGTGGTTCTTTGGGAGTAAGAATGCCTGAGCTATTGGAGTTCCCTTAAAAAGAAAAAATGGTAAGTCTATGCAGTACACCTGCATGAGGATCTCCTGTCCCAGCTGCACTGTCAGCATTTCCGGAACAACAAAAATTTCTTTCAGAGTATTAAGAGAATCACCTGTAATTAAAATGTCTGAAGGACTCCCTTTAGGTCCATATTTTCCTGTGGGAACACGGTGAACATTCTTATCATTAAAGTCAATGGACACAGCAGTTACCAGTTGCCGGCGGGTACCTCTGTGGGCTGTCCCGTGGGTTGGGGCTTCTCCTTTGGATCTGGAGCAGCCTGGGTTTGTGCGTGATTGGGTCTTGGTGGCCTTTGATTTGTATTCTGTGCCCAAAGGTCAAACGGGTGGCTCAAGGAGTTTAAAGGACGTGGCTGATAGCGTTGCTGATTTTGGGGTCTTTGATAATAATTCCGATGGTATCGGAGGGGTGAACTCTCCGGGCAGTCCTTTATATAATGTCCTAGCTCTCCACAGTGATAGCATTTAGCTTGTTCTTTAGAGGTTATGACTGCATATGCACCCGAAACTCCTTCAGCAATACCCTTAGCAACTGCTTGGGCCACTGTATTTTCAGTGGACATGTGACGTGTACAGCATTCTAGCATTTGCTCTATAGTAGGGTCTGAATCCACGGGTAAAGACCTCAAAATGGCCTTACATTTCTCATTTGAGTTGCTGAAAGCAAGCTTACATAAGAGTTCCTTTCTTGCCTCTGTACTCTATATTTGTTTCTCCAAAGCATCTCTAAGTCTGTCCACAAATTTTATAAAGCTTTCTTTAATGCCTTGTTTTATAGTAGAAAAATGCATTGTTGGCATTGACTCATCCTGCATAAGAAGCAAGGAGGTTTTTGCTGCGATTGCTACATCCTGCAGCGCTTCTTTATTCAAAGTTTCCATTTGTTCTGCTGGCTTTTGAAAGTCTCCTTTGCCGGCCAGCTGTTCTACTGTGAAGTTGGTCTTAGTAGCATCAGCAGTATATGAATCTGATAACGTTTTTAAGTGTTTCTTCCAATGCCTATCCCATAACAAATATTCTGCCGGTGACAGAAGGCATTGTGAAATATTTTTTACATCGTGAGGAAGCAAGACGTGCAGAGAACATGGCTTCTAGGAAATTTCTAAAGATATGTGAACTACGTCCATGTTCCTTAGTTATATTTCTCAGGTTGCACTAGTTCCTTATTAGAAATTGGTTTCCATGTCTTGATATTAGATTCCCCACCATTCCTTCCTTGCTTATATTCGACCGGAAAGGCTGTGATTTTCTGTGCTAGGTCCCAGTTCCCAGACTTCGTAGCTTCTATCTTAATAAGAGCCCATGGGTCTATATTAATCGTATCAAAATCAGATTCATCAGAGGAGCTCTCATTGTCTGAGGAACGCTGTGAGGAATTTACTACCCGTGAATTCCTTTTATTTCGTTTAGAAGCATTTTTCATGGTTTTCAATGACTGACCAGAAGTTGGCACTATTGGCTGAGGGGTTGCAGCACAGCAGGGACCGGATTGGGTTGAGGGGGTGACACCACAGGTGGTCTCTGATCCGTTCGGGTGGCAGGAGGGTTGGGTCAGGGCTTGGAGGGATGCGTGGGGGCAGGGGGGGTGGGCGGGCTGGGGATGCACGCCTGGGGGGTTTGGGGGTGCGCAAACAGTGCCGCTGGTTTGGGATACTACAGGTATAGAGTGAGCTGGTGTTACTGCGCATGTGTGCGGCTCGGCGCAGGGGGACAGGGTGTGGGCATGGCTCGGGAAAGTGGCGGGAGGGGCCGGGAGGGCCGGGGCGGTCTCGGGAGGGGCGGGAGCGGGGGCGGTGACGGCGGGGAGGGCGGTCGCGGGGCGGGGGGGAGCAGCGCGGGATTGGGGGCGGTAGCGGCGATAACGGGACCGGGGAATGCGGCAGGCGCGGCGGGGGAGTGGGGGGCAGGGCGGGGACAGCAGCGGGAGCAGGGGAAACCGCGACAGAGCGAGCGGGGGCGGGGAACGGCGGCGCGGGGGTGGGGGGGACCGGGATCGCGGTGACGGGAGGGGGCAACGGCAGCACAGGCACGGGGGGAGGGAGGAGGGGGCAGAGCGGCGCACGGGGAGGGGTGGCCGCAGCGGAGGGTACGGTGGCAGGGACAGGGAATGGGGCCCCCGAGGCCGGAGGCGGGAAGGAAGCGGGGCCGGGGGGGTGGGGGGCTGCAGAAAACGGGGAGTTGGGCAGCGCGGGTCCAGCGAGGGGGGGGAATGTGGGGGGGGTGCTTGGGTCTGCCTCCGAGGTGGTTTCTGCAGGAAGCACTGCAGAGCCCAGCGGCTCTCTGGCCTGCAAGGCACATTCCTCTGTTATCTTATCAGCGCAATTAGCATATGAAGAGGAAAGATCTGTTAGTTTGGAACTTTTTTGAGAGTTCGATTTTTCAATCGTTTTGGTTATTATATGAAATAAAGGTAAGAAGTTAGTAACAGAAAAGTCCTGTTTTGTTTGAGACATATAAATGGTGTTTCCAACTGTATCCTGAAATAAACAGGGCCAGGAGACTTCTTCTCCTTTTTAATGCCTTTATTAAAAGTGAACAGCTCAGGGTTGGGCAGCTCGGCAGGGCTGCAGCCTCCCGTCGTCTCTCCCAGGATGACTCAGAGGAGGAGGATGAGCATAGCTCTGCCCACTAGGAGCAGAGCTGGGGAATCACAGCCTTGTGTGAGCCTTTAGGGCGTGGTGATCCCTTCCATTGTTACCCCTCCTGGCCCAGTCGGCTTGGTCTCACCGCCGGGGACGACTCCCATGGTCAGGGCGAGAGGGCCTCCGAAGGTGTTCCGCATCTCTGCAGGCTCAGCACTCGGCTCCTCACATCCAGACATCATTCCAGTCTCTCAACTCTTAGGTGGCTCGTTGTTTTTGGGGTTCCTGCACGTTTGGAGTAGGGGTCCCACAGCATGCTGGTCCTTGGAGTCACTTTGCATAGCCCCCCTCACCCTCTCAGGTCTCTTCGCTATTCTGGGAAAAAGTACACCTTAGCCTCGGGCAAGGCTCTGCTAATACAAAAGGAGCGATTAGCCACAACGAGCCGTGATTACAATAACAAAACACGCAGAACTTTGGCAGCTGTCAGTGATCTGGCTGCCTTTTTGTAACTTTTTCTCACAAAAAAAAATTAACAGAATTTTTGTTCATAACATATCCCAGAAAGAATTTTCAGTAATTGTGGTCTTATCTGTTTCAGGAAAATGCAGTGCAATCCAAGATACAAATTTTTTAAGAGTCTTTTTTGACAGACTACCTTTAGAAAAAGTGAAATTGTTAACAGATAAGGTTTCTACAATGGTTAAATATAACTCTCTCTCAAGTGAGGTTAGTCTTAGGGTGCTTAAACAAGTACCGATGATTTTAAAGCCCTTTCCACAGAAAAACGGAAAAAAAAGAAAAAAAAGAAAAAGGTTTTTTAGAGCACCCAAAGGTATGCGTGCAATCTTAAGCAATACTTACGTCCTTTGGGGTCAGGGGTCTGTGGAAGGGTGTCTGCTCCTCAATTCTCCTTGGACTTTATCTCGTCCAGATGTGTTGTTGAGGGTCGAATTGAGCCTTCCGCAGGCTCAATTCGAAAAGTCCTTTCGCAGAAGGAGAGGCTTCCCGAACAGGCAATAACAGGAGGCCCTGAAAGGCTCCGATGCTCCGGTGACACTTCGCTCCTGGGGGCCAGGGTCCGACAACACGTTGGGTGGCCACTTAAATGAGCCTTTCTTGGTCTTATCTAATGCAAGCTATTACAGCTCCAGAGCTCAGCTCCCAGGGGGACTGAGTGCCAGAGGCCAGCTCGCTCTCAGACCAAGGCCGCGGGTCAGCCCCTAGCAAGCAGGGAATATTCGGTTCTGAGTGATTAGGCAGCTCTTATGATTTCAAGCTCTTTGCTTGCTAGGCAGCTTTTTCCCTTGGCCTAAGGCTCCAGCAGACGGTAGAGAGAGGAGAAGCAGAAGACGCTGGCTGTTCCACATGTATGGCTTTATTACAGGGGTTCCGTGAAGGGTCTCAGCTCTTCTTCCGAGTTAGTAGGGGTACAGTATGCTACTTTTATACCCTTGGCCCAGATCCAATCCTGACCAATGGCCAGAGGTTAGAGTGACCATAAGTGACCAATAGCAGGGTTAACACAATATTGCCTTACATGGCTATAGGGATAGGTTATAGGGCGGTGGTCCCTGGAGACAGGAAACTTCTTTGCTGCTGTGTCAGCATTCTATTTTCCAAGGGGCCCTGGCTAAACTTGAGGGGTTTACTACACTCATAGTCTAACGTATTTCTTTCCTAGTCCAAGCTACTTTCTCTGTGTCACCAAGCCTGAGCTTTCAGCATCACAAACCTCCTGTTTCGTGCCTGGCAGTTTCTGGGATGGGGCATCAGGAATGCATTTACTTGAGTGTCAGTGGCACTGCAGAGAGCACTTGATGTAAGAATCCTCTGAAATAACACAGGCAGACCACACTGACTCTGGAAAATGGCCTGTAAAGCTGGTGTCCACATTTAGAGAAGCAAAATGGGCTATTTCTGATGGAGGTTCCTACTGACAGAGTCAGCCAATGGAACTGGCTCTCAAGGTGAGATCATTTGGATGTTGCAGTGGCTGTGGCAGCCCCAGGGTTTGGGTTTTTTGGCTGGCATAGCAAAATGAGCTCTGAGCAGCATCTGTGGCAGGGAGGAAAGTGCCCCTGGAGCTGGGGCTGAGGCCCGGGGTGGATGTGAGCCCGTGTGGGTGTGAAGGGAGCTGGCAGAGCGCTGAGTTTGCTTTCCCTGCAGGCTCGCGCTCTGATCCGGCAGAACGGGACCCCGCAGGTGCAGGAGCCCCGGCGCCTGTCGGCTCTGCTGCGGGGCTGCCTCGAGTGCAGCCTGGAGCCGGACGAGGAGCGGCGCTGGGCTGCCCAGGAGCTGCTGCAGCTGAGGGCCAGGGGCTGCAGGGGAAGCAGCAGCGCCAGGGAGGGGTTTTCTTGTGGGGCCCCCTCCGACAGTCTCCAGTCTGGCTGCGTTCCACACGCAGAGCAAGCAGAATCCTCGCCTGCTGTGGCTTGGCAGCTCCTTTGGAGCTCATCTGGGCCTGGTGCCCCACAGCGAGCAGGGACATCTTCAAGCAGCTCAGGGGGCTCAGAGCCCTGCCTGACCTGAGCTTGGATGTTTCCAGGGAGGAGGCACCTCCCACATCTCTGGGCAGCTTCTGTCACTGTTTCCCCACACTCCTGGTTAAAAAATTCTTCCTTATATCTAATCTGAGCCTGCTTCCCTCTCCTGAGTTTCAAACCATTTCCCTTTGTCCTGTTGCAACAGAGCCTGTGAGGAACTTGACTCTGGAAAGTAACAGTTCATTTCTTTCCTTTTTATCCTTTGGACAGCACCCATTTTTATCATCAGCCAAGCCTCTCTCCAGCCTGACCCCTCTGATCACTGCAGCGAAGCAACTGAGGGAGCAGCGGAGGAGATGAAGACCTTGAGGACAGCTTTCAGTTCTAGTAGTTAGGACAACTAGTTAGTTATGGTAGTTAGCACTACTAGTTGGTTAGGGTAGTTAGGATTGCCTGTTTGTTATGGTTCTTAGGACAGCCTGTTTGTTATGGCAGTTTTTTGAATAAAAACTCTCTTAATCCTCAACTGCCTTGCTGTGTGCCTTCCTTCTCCCGCTGTGCCTCAGCTGCCCGGAGCAATGTGAGGGGAGAGCGGGCGCAGCCTGGCCCAGAGCTGAGCCCCAGCAGAGCCCTGGCAGAGCCCAGAGCAGCCTCGGCACCTGCAGAGTCAGCCTGGAAGGAGGCGCTTGGAGCCTTCTGGGCTGCACCCGGCACTTGGTTACAAACTGGGTGTGCTGGAAAATGCCACCGGCTCTGCACGAGGGCAGAAGGGGCCCGGGGAAGGCCCAAGTGCTCCATGCAAGGGAAAAACCTGCTCTGGGTTTGTTATAAATAACTGGGTAGTGTTGGCTTTTGCTATTAGGTATTGACTTCTGTAAAATATCCTTAATCACAACCATTTTGATATAGCACAGTTTGTAATCAGTTTTAACTGCTTTTGCTGTACTATAATTTGTCAGCATTTTGTGGCCAATGCCGTGGCCCTGTGTATCTCGTATACTCAGCACATCATTTATAGATGATATTTTAGTCTGTGGACAGTGTGAAAAACATACATTATAGTTTTGACTTTTGAAAAATATTAAAGTGAATGCCATGTGTTGTGCATTAGAATGTTAACGTTTGCAGAAGTAGCTGTAGTTGTGAAATATTTTTGTAAATAAATGACAATAATAACTCAATAATAACAATAGAATAACAATAATAACAAAAATATAATAATAATAATAATAATAATAACAACAACAATAATAACACAGATATTTGTGAAATAGCTAATGTTCATTTAAAGTACTTCTGGAAATAGCTAAAACCATCTGCATGGTCAGATAACATTTAAGGAAGGGATGTGATGAGGAGCCCTGCCACTGACCCTTCCACTGTCAATAACTGTCACCTGCTGAAACCACAGAACAGGGGCCCTTGTGAGGGAGTGACACACAACCCTCAAAACAGCAATCCACAATTCCTGCACGTGCTCTAAAACGGCGAGTTGGGGGTCAAACCAACCTAAAGAATTCCTGGAGCATGTAAACGAGTTCAAAGAAATGTTTGAATGTGTATAACCATTATGAATATGTATTTGAACAATACACTGGAGAAACTAGCCAAGAAGAGTTTCTGTGGTTAACCGGTGTGCCTCTGGCCATCGCCAAGCACCCAGCGCTGTTACTGATTTATCCCTTATTTTTCCTTATTAAACTTTCAAAAATTCTAAATAGTGAGGCTCCTTTCTCACAAAACCCAAGGCGCTCACCCCTTGTTCTTCCCCCAAAGCCAGGATTTGTCAATCCTAACCTTTGTCTGGACGGAGGAGAAGGAGGCTGCGACGGAAAAGGAAGATGCACTGGTGTGGAAGCCCATGGGAGTCTCAGTCTCCCACCCGTGGGGGACTGGGCCCAATAAGAAGAATAGATTTCAAGGTTATGATGAGAAGCTTGCTTCTCCCATTGATCTCTGCAGGCACATGCTGATTTATGGAAAGTTATGTTGCCCCATTGGCCCGTTGGCCTAATTACCCCAGTTCACCCCCTATTACCCATCTTTGGTTAGTCCCTAGAATGTTCTCCCTCTCTGTCCCTCCATTGGCCCTAATTTACTGCATTCCTCTGCCCCTGTTTCCCTATTAGCAGACCCGACCCTTAACCCCTCCTTTGCACCATTTCCCCCATATCCATTGGACCCTGACCCTCAGCTCCACCCTCACTACCCCATATAAAAACCCCCTGTGCCCTCAGCTTGCACCCTGTCTTTGTCCCTGGGCCCTGTTCAGCTCTGTGCCCTGTTCCTGTACCAATAAACCCAGTTTGCTGCAGATCATACCCAGACCCATCCTGCCGACTTTGTCAGCTTTATAAAGCAGCCGTGAGCTTCGGGCTCCGGAGTGCCGGACGCTCCAAGGGCCTCGGCAGCGCCAGGACGCTCCAGGCTGGGACAGCCAGGCAGGGCAGGAGGAATCACTGCCCCTTTTCCCTCTCTGCTGCTCCATCTCCCAGCCCAGCATCGCTGCAGGACAGCCTCACTGCCAACGCCATCCTGCCAGGGATGGACTGGGGGGATCTCCTTTCCCTTCCCTCTGGCATGGAGGCAAATCCCATCTGCTTCTTGTCCGCCCTCCTTCGTCTCCTCATTCTGTCCTTCATCCATCCACATTCCTTTCCCATCTCCACCGGGGAGGACAAGGCCCAGAGATCCCACATGAGGAGGGGCTGCAAACCCAGCCTGGGGAGCTGAGAGGAGGTAAAAGCCTCCCTGTGCTGGGAAGGGTGTGGGGAATGTGAGAAGAGCTTCAGGCAGAGCTCAGCCTATTCCTGGCGCCTCCAAAACCAGCGGTGCCAGATACAGAGATCCACGGGGCAGCAGAGATCCCCCTGCAGATCCATGGGGCTGCAGAGATCCTCCCACAAATCCGTGGGGCTGCAGAGATCCCCCTGCAGATCCATTTGGATGCAGAGATCTCCCTGCAGATCCATGGGGATACAGAGATCCCCCTGCAGCCCCCGGAGCAGCCACGCTGCAGCACGGCGATGCCTGAGAGGAGGCTGTGACCCCGTGGCCAGAGGGCCCCGCTGGAGCAGCCTGTCCTGGCAGGACTGACCCCGGGGCACAGTGACCCACGCTGCAGCACTTGGAGGGGGCTGTGCCCCGTGGGATGGACTCAGCTCGGAGAAGTTCCTGGAGAAGTCTGCGGTGGGAGAGAGCCCAGGGTGCAGCAGGGGAACGACTCCTGTCCCTGAGCAGAGGGAGAAGCCCCGGGGCATGAACTGAGCCCGGCCCCATTCCCTGTCTGCGGCACTGCCGGGGTAGGAGGCGCAGCTGGAAGGAGGGAGGCGTGGGAGAAAGCTGCATTTAAGGGTCTTCACTTATTTCTCATTATCCTGCTCTGAATTTTTGGAGTTTTCTGTCAGAAATCTCTTCCCTCCCCTACTCATCCACAGGGTTTGGGGCGGTTTTCTCTTCTTGGGGGAAATCAAAGCGATGCCCTGATGCTCCTAATTAGGGGTAGGAGAAATGAGGCTCCAGGGCTTCCCGCTGAGCCGGAGCCACCGGAGCCGCAGTGCCGGGAAAGCCGTGGCGGGAGGTGCGGAGAAGTTTGTTTGTGTTTTCAGCTCAATCCCCTCGGACCCGGGCCCGTTCCAGGGCTGCTCCTCAGCTCCGGCTCTGCCCTCACGCAGCCCGGGGCGCCCTGAGAACGCGGGGCGGGGCTGTGCCTTGTGCAGAGCCCGCCCCTGGCTGGGATTGGGCGATGGTGCCGTCAGTCGTGGTTGTGGCGCGCTGATTGGTGGGAGCGGGGCGGAGCAGGGCCCCGGGGGCGGGCTGAGGGCGGCCGTGGCTGGGCATCGGCGCCATTGTCGGAGCGTGTGTGCGGTCGCGGGAGCGGTGGCAGCGGCCGGAGCGCGGTGAGGCGGCGGCGGAGCTCGGAGGCGGCCGCAGCGCAGGTGAGAGCCGCGCTGGGTTGTGCGGGGTCTCGGGGCTGGCTGCGGGCCTCGGGGGCGGCAGGGGGCTCGGGCGGGTTCGTTGTGCCGTGTCCGGCCCGTGTTGCCGCTGGCGTGAGGGCGCTGCGGGAGCGGCTGCCCGCGGTCTCCTTGCGGCCGCTGCCTCGGCAGGAGCCGCTGCCGGAGCAGCGCTGGCTCGGCCCGGTTGCTGTGGCTGGGACAGAGGGGGCTGCCCCGTGCCCGGGGCTGTGCGGGGAAATTGCCGTGGCCGGAGGTTTCTGTGCGCAGAGGAGACAGAGGAGTCCTGTAAAAGTGACTTTATTGCTGAGCAGAGGGAGAGGCCGTGGGGCATTTGCCGTGCGCTCTCTGCCATTGTTGTAGTTCGCAGCCTCTTTTTTATCCTCATTTTCCCGGCCCATCTCCCTCTCCCTTTGTGCACTGGCTGAGGTGCTTGGAAGGTTCCGACCTCCCGATCCGGCAACTGCATGTCCTCGTTAATGTGCACCCCCACTTTTGAAGAACAGCCCACATTCACGGCTCTGTTAAGTCTTTGTTCTTTTGGAAGTACAGGAATTCAGCGGGACTTTGTCTGAGCAGCAGTCCATGTTAATTAGTAAGGTTTATTGAAACTGATGGCTGATGGTTTCTCCCTTCCTTCTCTACGAGTCGCAGACCCAATCTCCGGGCAGATTCACTCACGGAATTTTTTTTGTTTCCCTTTCTCTTTTTTCTTTTTTTTCTTTTTTTTTATATTCCTTACCGAGTCTTCTTTGGTTTTGGGATTATTCTCAGTGCCCTCATTCCCTGCCCTTCTGTAGCCGTTTCTGGATCAGCAGGCCTGGCTGCCGCCTGCATCCCCTCGCTCAGCTGCTGAATGAGCTGCACTCTCAAGGCGTGGAGCATGGTAAAAAGATGAGAGTTCCTGTAGCACATCAGAGGAGAAACAGCATTCTTTTAACCCTTGGTCTGCCAGGGAGCCACAAAACCGTGTCCCATTCCCATCCTTTCCACGTTTGGACTGGTACATGAGCTGCATTTCCTTTGTTATCTGTTTCTTCACTTTTTCTTTGTCATCTCTTTGCCAACAGCAGCTTGAGTCGTTTACTCTTCCACAAACTACTCTTTTTTCTGCTAACAGATGACCTGATCCCATCCCATGGTTAAGTGTTGTGTTCCTCATTTCAGTGGATTGCTCGGCAGGAATGTCAGGAGCTGGAGCTGTCTGGTTGGTTATTATTGCGAGGACAGTTTGTAATCTAATGATGCCATTGAAATGAGAAATGGGTTCTGTGGCTGCTGATATGAATTGGTTCGGGTTTCCAGGGGCTGGCCCATGGTGTTGTAGGATTTGTTCTGCTGGCCGTTCATCTTTTCCCCATTTTTGGCCGCTCTCTCCAGGCAGGGCTGCATAAATTGACTGCTTTTCTCTAACTAAATCATCAAATCCTTGAATTCCCAACTGATTTCCCTGAAGTTTTGGTAGCAAAAAATCTCCAGTGCTCTAATATACCCTATATAACACAGACAGTGACAGCACATGTTGGAGTGGGCAGAGGGCTGATTCCCCCCAATTATTTAATATGAAGTTTTCCCAATATTGTCCATGCGCTGTTTCCCTTTGCAGCTTCACCCGTTTGTGTTGCAGGGTCAGATATCCTCCCCCTGGGCTCTGCCTTGAGCTGTGCAAATTCCATCAGTGCCAGCAGGCAGAGCTTGGGGTGAGGGGCAGAGGGAATCAGCCCAATTCCTGCCCCGGGCAAGAGACCCAGGTGCATTGTCCACACTTTGCCCAGCAGTGTTCATTTGCATTTCTAAAACTCGTCTGGAGGCTGCCTGGAATGAAGCTTCTCTTCCATGGCAGCCATCGGGTGAGTCACATGTGGCCCCCCCAGAATCTGCTTTTTTAAAGAAATATTAACTTTTTACGAGTTCAAAATATTACGGTTAAAGCTCTTCAGTTTTGCAAAAGCTACATAAAGGAGAACATAGAAAAACCCAGACCAAAAATTGATTCTCACACTTCAGTCCCAAACCTACCTGACAACATTAAGTGGGAATATAATGAAAAATTTTTCTCATGTTGTAATTTTGTCACTGAAACTGCAGGGAAAACAAAAACTCTGGAAGGATCTCTTTAGTGTTAGCGAGTCAAGGCGTTACTTGGTTCTGGCCAGGATGTGCAACAGAAATAATTTCTTTCCAAATAGCCCGGCTGTGCAGAGAAAATCATTCCATGGCATGTGAGTTTTGCTCGATTTTTCCTAAACTTTATGTAGAACCAATCTAAATCCACTGCTTTAATGTTCATTGTTTCCAAGTTATGTAAGTTGTTAGTATTTGGTTTCCTGTTGGACCCGGATTTCTTCCCCTCTGATGTGAATTCGGTCTCCACACTCCTGGATTTCCTTCTCAGCCTTTTCCAGCCCAGGTGTCTCCAGCTCTGCCGGGGGCAGTGTCTGGGGTAGCTGTTAGTTGCTGTTTGCTGCTGGGCAATGTTGATGTTTTGTTGCTGGTCGTTATCTCTGTGGGTGTCTTTTGGGCTGTTCCCAGTCTGTTCAGGTGTTAAACTCATCTCTATTGAGTGGTGTAACATCCCTTAAATAAAAGCTTTAAAATTCCTTTCCAAAGGCAAACCTTTGTGTAGAGAAACCTTTCTGAGCAGAGAAATAAGATTTAGAAGAACCGAAATCGTTACATTTTGCAGCAGTGCAGTGGCAGGCAGCCCAGAGTGTGGGTGTCAGTGAGCCCCAGAGTGGAATTGTGCCGTGGTGTTCCCCAGCAGCTGTGGCAGTGCAGGCCCAGCCAGCGCTGAAGCTGCAGCAGTGGCAGCAAGGCTTGGCCCCAGTGGCTGGAGATGGCAGAGGAGGGTGGCCAGGATTGCAGAGGATTCCAGGCGAGGATCTGTGGGCAGGTGCAGGGGCTTGGCCCGCTGTGGAGCCCTGGCTGCTGCTGCGTTGCCTTCAGGGCAGGCTCAGGGGCGGCCTCCCATCGTCCTGCTGCAGGCGGGAAGTGCAAATCTGCGGGGCTTCAGAGCCCTTGAGGCCAGGCTGAGGGGTCCCCCCGTGTTGAGCTGTGCTGGCGGCTGTTTGTGGCCTCAGGGACACTTGGCATGGGCCCCTTGGCCACCAGTGGTGCTGCTTTGCACTACTTAGGCAGGAGCCGATGTCCTGGCTGGGTGTTGGCAGCAGCAAAGTGCAAGGGCAGGCTCAGTGCCAGCCCAGCTTGCTGTGGGAGAATGTGCCTTGATATCTGCTCCAGTGGTTGCTGAAGCAGTGAGAATTGCTTTTGCCCCCCTGTTAGGTGCCATGGTGTCAGCAGAAGATATTGGAGCCTTCCTGCTCAGGGCATTTCAGTGCCAGGCTCTCACAAGCACCCACAGCTGCGCGGGTTGAGCTAAACATGGGGGGGTGACCTGCGCTGTGTCTGATTCCCCTTCCTTAATAACAGCCTGTCTTGTAGCTCTTTTCCCTTCTGCTGCCTTGCAGAGGCATCCACAAACACATTTTCTCCCTCAGGCCAGGCAATGTCCCATCATCAATCTGTCCCAGCCTGGGTCTGGAGCTCTGTCCCTTGAGTGCAGTCCTGGGTTCCTTGCCAGCCCCTCTCCAGGCTGTTCAAACAGGAGGCTGGGTTAAACCCTTGCCCTGTCCTCAGTTCTAAATCCTCCTGCACCATTGAACAAGTTTCATACCGTAATAACCGAGCCCTGCTCATCCGTGTAGAGGCTCTTTTGGTTGTCAGAGCTTTAACTTGATGTCAGACTTGAACTATAGGATATCCTATGTAGGGTTAAACATTTTAGCACAAGAATTCCTTAGGCAAGACCCTGTTTAATATCCACCTATAATTCAAATTCTTTTTCCCTGTCTGGAAGGGCCAGGCCAGCCGCCTCAGTTAACCTTCATTTTAACACTTGAAAATTCTGTGTTTCCTCCTGCTGTCCATCCATCCAGTTTGTTGACTGGCAGGATAGGAGTGTTGTAGGGAGACATCCCTGGCTCCAAAAGCCCTGCCTATAACAGGGACTCAGTACCAGGCTGTGAGCCCTTCCTTGCCTGTCTTGGAACAGGATATTGCTTGTCCTGGTTGCTTTAAAGTAATTTGTAGAGGCTCCATATCTAATTTTCCGTATTTCCCTGGGGCTGCCCACAGTTCTGGGTTCACTTCAGCATGGGCCTTGTCACATTTTGGCACAAAGGTAGAACAGAACTAGCCTCTGTATCCCCTTTTACAGTATTAAAATCCAGCTCTCAAATTCCTTCCTAGGTAATTACAATCACAGGAGAAAGAAAAAGAAATTCATTTATTTCAAACCTATCCCCCACAGCTTCTAATAGTGGTTGAACAGATCATACCTGCTTATATTTCCCTCTCATTCCCTTAAAAATTAAAATATTCCTTTACTATTTTCCCCCTTAGGTCTAAGATTCAGAGTGGATTGAGAGGCCCCTGTGTCCATCTGGAAATGCCTGCTCTCAATGCAGACCCACCCTGAATGTTCTCAAGGGCTGCAGTGTGGAGGGTCCCTGGTGTGATGGGAGCTGTGGCAGCCCTGCCAATCCATGTCCATCAAGGGGTGGACTTGCTGGTCCTGAGGGTGCTGCTGTCTGTGCTTGCAGTGTCCTTGTGCCCTGCAGCTGGAGCCCTGGTTCCTTGCCAGGGGCTGTTTGGGTGGGCTCTCCCCTGCCAAGGAGGGCAATGCCTGTGCCAGGTGCTTGTGGCCGAGCCTGTGCCCTGGGTGCTGGGGCCCCCTTGGGCCCTGGGGTTGGTGCCTCAGGGGCTGTAGGAACTGTGCCCTGGCCTTTGCCTTCAGCTTGGCCTTTTGCTGCTCCCTTTTTGCATTCACCTGCTGTGCCTTTGTGCCCAAGTGCTGCAGGGCCTTCTTGTGCCCCTCCTGCAGCCCCCCTCAGTGCCTGTGGGTGCTTGTCTTACTTTACAAGAGAGGTGTCTGGTTGGGAAGGCAGAAAAAGCCTCTCTTGGAATGGAGAATGCAAACCCCCTCCCTCTTCATTTTTGGACTAGTGAAATCAAGGGGCTCTCAGGCAAAGATATGGGAATAGCAATACCAGTTCTTTACTAGTGTGCATAATAAAGCAAACAAACACCAACAGCTGCGGCACTGACAGCAAACAGAGCCCGGACCCAGTCCTGGCCTTTGGGCTGCAGCGCTTTTCCCTTGTGTGCAGTTCCGGGCACGGCCGGCAGGGGCGCTGGTGGCTCCCGCGGGGCGGGGCAGCGCATCCCTCCCATGGGAACCTCTCTGAACGGAAATAGAGCAATCCCTTCATCTAACTCTTTCACTTTTTTACCTTCTATAGCCTTTCTCCCGTGTTTTGAGGAAGAATTTGGAGAGGGCTGCCTTTTAACTGAGCTGCTAGTGTTTCAATAAGGTGCTTCCTGTAGAGACAGAGTTTCCTTGAACAGCTGGAGCTGTGGTTACCAAGGGGACGTAACTCAGAGCAGGACGGGGTCAGGGGAGGATATCCTGCCGAGGCTGGGTGGGAGTGTGGGCAGGGTCTGCTGCCGGAATCGGCAGGGGGGGATCTTCCCGTGGAGCCCGAGGCGGAGCGTGGGCAGCCCCCACATGGCTGATGGCGGCTGATCCGGCAGCTGCCGGCAGAGCAAAGGCAGGTGGGAGAGCCCGGCAGCAGCGGCGGTGCCCAGCGCAGGTGGCACGGGCAGGGCAGCCGGGGATGGGATGGCTGGGACCCCCCTGGGTGCGGTGGGCGCGGTGACCTTGGAGCAGGCAGCAGGACAGAGCAACCCCCATCCTCCCCAGCATGGCCGGCAGAGCGGCCGCGGGCCAGGCAGTGGGAGCAGGGCACACAAATTGAGCGACAGCACCGGGGCAGGTGGAGCTGCCCTGGGCAGTGAGGCCGCACCTGGGATGGAAACCGGGGCAGGCGGAGCTGAGGCGGGCAGCGAGCCGGGACCCGGGACAGGCGCCTCGGCCGCGAACGGAGGGGGCAAGACCTGCAGAGATTCCCACTCTCTTTCTGATTTTTCCTCTGGTTCCCTTCCCTTTCATTTCCCCTTTTCCTTGTCTTGTTTTTTCTTGGGTGTTTCTGATGCGTCAAAGATTTTTATTGTTCTAAAATCTCCTGTCTAACATATGGCATATTCTCTTTCTTCTAGATTAATTGGGTTTTTTTACCAATAAATTCAGAGCCCAGCAAATCTCAGCTTCTGCTTGGATACTTTGAAATGGTCAATGAGCTAACTCATGACCTCCTCATGTTGTTTGTTTTTCTCATCACCTTTTTATTTATCCTTTGGCAAATTAAGCATATTTCAGTTATTTGCTTGGCTACTCGATGAATCCTAGTGCACCCATAATTTCTTTAAAAATGATCACACAAAGCTTGAGTACCACCGTGTGTTTTCTGATGCATGCCTTCTAATATTTTCCTAATGAGCACATTTTATTAAGTAATTGTCTTCCATCGAGAAGTTTCCATTTCCCTGATTTATCTTGTTCACCTCCTGTCTTGTTTAATTCCTTTTTCTTGGCTTCCCTAAACTTTAGAATTTCCAGTTTTTCCTTGTTTGGAGTTAGTATTAACATAACTCTTTCAGCTCCATTTTCTGCTGCAGCCTTAGCTTTGTGATCTGCCAAATTATTTCCTCTTCTTTCTGGCGTCTTTCCCTTTTCGGGTTCCTTAACATGTACTATAGCTATTTGTTTTAGGTAATTGTAATGCCTCTAAAATCTCTAAAGTAAGTTCCTCATGTACTAATCCTTTTCTTCTTTAATTAAGTAATGTTTTTCCTTTCCAAATTTTTTAAAGGTATGTACTACTCTAAAGGCATACCTTGAATCAGTATGTATAGTTCCTTTATTTTGTGGTAAATATTCTAGTGTTCTTTTTGTAGTATATAATTCACAAGTTTGAGCTTACTAGTTTAAGGTTAATTTCCCTTTTTCCATAGTTTGCAAGTTTTTCTCATCAACTACTACATACCCTGTATTTTCTCCTTTTGCAAGGAGGTGTATCTCTGTTAGCTAACATAACTCCCAAAGGACTATTTCTTTTCTTTTTCTTCCCTGTATCCAACTTACTTGTTTTCTGTCTCGTTTTTCAAGATCTTATCTATTCATCTTCTGCCTCTGTTTTTCACATTCACTAACAACCTAAATACCACTTTTCTTTCAACTACACACCAAAAAATAAAAAACATTTTTGTCACACTACTTTCAGTACAATACACCTCCCTCCAAGGAGATACAGTGAAGCTTAAAACAGAATCTAACATTACCTATACTTTCATTCGTCTACATTCACTCACTTTTATTTCCCATTCACTTCCACACCTTCTTTCCCACCCTCAGGACACAGAGTGGATCCCTGTTGACAGAGAATCGCGGGTCCCTGTGGCCCCTTTCACCCTGGGTTTGGCCTCTGGGTCTCACTATCTCCGGGCCTCCTGGGAGGGCCCTGACTCAGCTGCCTCCGGTGCCGTTCACCTGTGAGGCTGATTTGTGTGTCACTCACACTCTTTAGCCACAGCCCCCTCCCACGCCCTGGGGACAATGGCCCGTTTGCAGGTCACCTGTACCTTATGCCACAGCCCCCACACGCCCAGGAGAACAATGGCTTATTTGTGGGTCACACACTCCTCTTTCCACAGCCCCCCCTTCCCACCCACCCGGGAAGCTGAGGCAGATTTTGTGTGTGACTCACTCTCACACACAACAAGGCAATAATAAGGTACCTTTTGTTATATATGATCAAATCGAGAGCCAAACTTATAAGAAATTTTAGCAAAGATTTATTAATTTGTCTGTGCGACAGAAGTTCGGTTGTCAAAACCACCACAGCCAAGGGTCAGCGTCGAGCCCGGGTTCGGTGCTGGGTGAACACGGATCTGACCTGCGAATGTCAGTCTCCCCCTGTTCACAAATGCTGCCTGACGCAGCGAGTTCTTTCACAGTTTATTCTGCTTGAGGCAGAGATGACCGAATGTTCTTTGTGTCTCTTCCCATGCATAACCGTGTCTTTACCTGTGCAGAGGTGGACAAAGACTCAGTCCAGGTGTCTGATGTTGTCAGTAGACTCTGGGGAAGTCAGCATTCACATGCATCAGGGTGGGGCTGTGGGTCACTTGGTAGCTGTAATCCACGAGGCGTTATCACTCTTGGCTGGACCTGGTGACCCGGGGAAGCCAGCGATTATCGCCCTGGAAGCTTCTATTCTTTCATTAAAAACTCTGATGTTTATCTCAACCAAGTCCAGGAACTAGATGTATATGAATAAGACACTGCTCCCTGCCAGGATGGTCAAGAGACTTAGTGTGGAGTTAACAATATTTTATACATTAATAGCGCTAATTATCTCTACCATACACTTTCACATCACCTACTACAAGTTTAGGTGTTTCTGGCCAGTCCCCGTGCTCTTGCATATCCCTCAACCCTGCTGTGCTGTCCAACCCCAGATGCTCTTGAGCATATCCTCAATCCGGTAGAATTTTGCTCAACCGTGGACGCACTTGGAATGTTAATTCCTCAACCCAGCAGGTTTTAATTCGGGATGCTCTTGGGCACTCTTATCCCTCCACCCAGCAGGTTTTTAGGAGCCCCTTTTGTCCCGTTTCCTAGAGGATTGGGCTCCGAAACTCCTCTGCTTCCTTCCTCCGAGGGGTCCAGCCCCTCTCTGAGACCCAGTCCCAGTTACCCCGGGGGATTCTCTCACTCCTGTTAACATTCACTTCATCTCTTTCCTGGCCACTTACCTTGGAAAGTCGGAAACGCAGCGTGGGAGACTCCAGCACTCACTTGGCAGGTCTGGGACAACCAGCCCTCCTCTCATTCACACACATTCATCCCCCTGTACCTGCCCCCCTGAGAAATACTTACCAATCCCTTTTTCCCGGGTTCTTAATGCACATTACTACTCTTAGGGGGCCAATTACCACGGGTAGGGAGCCTTTTTCCCTTCTCTTTGTTTTATTGTCAACTTTTGTCCACCATAACCTGCGTCTGTCGGTCACCCCAGGGGAGACAGAGCGAGGCTGCCAACGGGGCAGGGTGCGCCTTCCCCACTCTGACTCTCCTAAAGCACCGGCAGCGAGGTGTTAGTAACCATCCTCTGCTACCAAAATCGTGAAAAACGCCGATCACTTGCTTTTAAAATTTTAAAACCATAATGGTAATAAAATGGTATGAAAAATAGTAATACAATTAGAGTAATCACAGTTTGGAGAAATCGAATTAGGACAATATGAGACAATAAATACTAAGAGTTATGGATGTCCGGGTACCTTTTTCTGGGCAGGACAAGCCTGAAAAAGGACACCTGTTAACACAGGATTAACCATTAAAAACAATAGCCTGTTGCATATTCATACACTTCATACATGATGCATAAATTCCATTCAAACACAGGATTCTGTCTGGTCAGTGCCAGCTTCTGCCTCTGAATCCTAACAGCAGCTTTGAGGTTGGAAGAAGTTCATTTCTTCTGATAAGAGGGCAATAAATTCTTTTTCTCTGAAAGATTTAGGTATCCTGTGGCTGCCATCTCGCTGCAAGTCCTTTCTTTAAAAAAAGTCTCATACCAAGCATCGTTTATGCATTAAGATTTTTTAATAACCTAAAACCATATTCAGCTCACTACTTAAGAGAATTAATACAGCAGTACTTTCTTGTGGGATCTCAGTCTCTCAGAACTGGGGTGCAGGGTGAACAAGACCCCCCCTGGGGGGCTCGGGAGTCCTGGAACGCTGCCAGAAATATCTGGTGGCTGGACTTTGATCCCACATGGGAGATGACATCAGTATGAGGACGGGAGGATTTCACTGGGGTGAATGGTGAAGGGACAAGTTAATTGGAGTGTGAGATACAGGGTTTAAGATCCCTGTACAGGGGGGTCTAGAGAGGCAAGATGGAGGGATTGGGGCGTGCCCTTCTCCTTCTTCTTCTTCCTCTAAGCCTCCATCTTCTGTGGTGATGTTGGCACTCCAGGATTGGACCTTACTAGGGGAACACTGGTTAATAAGGGAAGAGGGTATTGGAGAAAAATGATAAATATTGTATACGTAACTCCGGGTATAAAGATAGGTGACCGCCCCAGGGGCTTTCAGTGTGTGCCCATGGCTGACTGCTGAGCAGAACTCTGTCAGGCCAAGAGAAAATCTTTTAGATAAGCAATTAATAAACACCAAGACCAAGAACAAATCTGAAGCTTCCTCTCGTCCTTTCGAACCCGGGGGCCCAAGGCCATCTTTGGGCTTTTTCCCAGACCATCTAAACAGCACCGAAATCGGACAACTGGCGTCCACTGTGCGGGCTATCTCCCACCAAACCTTTCGGGGGGGGAAAAGCCCTGAAGAGCTGAAGAGCCAAGAGGACAGCACTGATAACTCCTGAGGAGGGAAGCCTGAAGAAAGAAAGAAAAAAAAGAAAAAACCGGCCGGGAGAAGCTGCAAAAATCAGCAGTCACTGAGAAATCCCATCTCTCAGCTTCTGCTGAAGACAGCTCGTAGCAGAGCGGCCTGGACTGGGACCAGAAAGGCGCCTCTGATCCATCCCTCGTGACCTGCTGGACGGAGACTGAGGGCTTCCAGACCACGCTGACGACAGATTCGGTAAGAAGGCCAAAATAATACTATGGGGGCCACACTCCCTCAAGAACAACGGGAAATCTTATCCACCTTACAAAGTGTAGCAGAATTATATACAGAAGGGATCCCAAAGAAAGAATTAAAACAGCTGTTACTATGGGCAAGGCTTAATTACCCACTTGCAGAGACATATTTGCTGTTCGAAGTGGGGTTTTGGCAAGAAATTAATAGGCATTTATATATTTTAGCAACAAAAAAAGATGAGACAGCGTTAAAGCTACTCTCGCCGGCAAGAATCATGTTACACGGTATTTCAGTGCAGTCTAAAAGACTGGAAAAGCAGCGAGAAGCTGCGGTACCCTCAGAGAAGGGGGCGGGGCTGAGCTCCGGGAAAAAATTAGCTCTGGCTTTAAAAGGCCAGGGGGAAAGGGCTCTCGAAAAAAGAGAGCAGGAAAAAATATTAAAACCCCCGATCAAAAAATGCAACAAACCCCAAGGGCGTCCTGAAACTCCAGAGAGTGTGGAGGAGTCAGGAGCTGAAGGGGGGGAGCAGGAAGGTAAGGGATCGGGGGGGGGGCCTATTCGCGGCGAAAGCGGCGACGCGGCGGCGGCGGGCGCGAGCAGCGCCGGTGAGGATGAGGAGACGCGCGCGGAGGGCGAAACTAGCAAAAACCGGGGTGTAGACTCACACACGGGCGCGGGGACGGCGAACGCGGAAGGCGGGCTGAGGGAAAATTTGCAGCCTCAGAGGGCCGCCGCGGCGGGACGCAGGAGGCGCGCGGTTTTGACGTCAGAGCCGGTGCGACGGTCAGCTCGAATCGCGGGTAGAGCCGGGGTGCCGGCGGGAGAGGCGAACACAACGTCAGAGGAGGAGGGGTCGGACTCTGGGACAGACCGAGGGGCTGGGACCTCGGAGGTGAGACAGGGGGGAGACGATGATGTCAACTTAGGGGACACAGGAAGTAGCTCGGAGAGTACGCATGCGCAGAGAGTAAGACGCGGGCGGGCCCGAGCCCGGTCCCCTGTGACGTCGCGGGTGAGGAGGGGCCGTGTTAGGGATTCTACGTCCCAGGGCTCCACACCGTCTCCAGATCTGGTGCCTTTGGTTAAGAGCCTCGGAGTCTCAGTTCCTTCCCTTCATGGGAGACGCCGAGCCGGAAGAGGAAGTGGGGCAGTCGAGATTGCTTCGTCATCCGAGCCAGGGAGGCCGGTGACAGCGCCACCTAGTGGCAGGAGGGCAGAAGTGCACGACATGCCGAGTCGGCTCGGCGGAGCCACAGCGCCATCTCGTGGCGAGACTGCAACAATGCAGCAATTTTTTCCAACAATATATAAAAAGAAAAGCACCTCGAAGAAGACAATGTTAACACGACGAAGGGATTATCCATCCACTTCGGGATTTCATGAAGATGATGAAAGCTCAGATGAAGAACAGCTACAAGGGGAAGATGTCATAAGGATCACAGCATCGGAAGGTGTCCCAACATGGATGCTATCAGCAGCAGAAGCAGCAAAAAGCTTCTTGCATTCATTCGATACAGTGAAGAAGAAATATCAACAGGATCCTCGAGTTTCCTTCTCGGATTTAGGAGCAAGGCCAAAAACCTCAAGGCGAAAAATGAGACACTATGAATCACCGATGACATCTACAACACCATTATTCATGCAAATCCCAATGGAGTCTGATGAAGAGGGGTTTCAAGAGCCAGTGAAGACAATGGATTGGAGGCAAATCAGAAAAGCATTGGAAAAGGAAAAGCATTTATTCCCGGGATCAGGGGATTTGACAATGCCAGTGACATATGATGCCCAGGGACAGAATCCAAGGTGGGAAAGGATGGGTCATGAGACACTCAAAGACTTAGGGAAGGCAGCTCAGACTTTTGGGCTGAACTCACAATACTTCAAACAGCTATTAAGAGGGACATTCTCTATGTATGATCTCACACCATATGACATTCGAAGTATTGTGGCAATGATCCTCACTGACACACAGAGTCTTGTCTGGGAAAAAAGGTGGAGAAAATATCTTGCTGAGCTGCGGAACAGATACCAAGGTGGGCCGAATGCGAACCTCACAGAAGGGCAATTAGCAGGGGATCCTCCAGATGACAATCCAGGGGAACAAGCAGCGCGGCTTCCACGAAGAGTGTTAAGCGACATCAAAGAAGCAGCGCGATTGGCAATCATGCAAATTACGCCGACAGGAGCTCCAGATGTCCCGTTCTCTTGCATCAGGCAAGGTCCCACAGAGCCATTCATGTCATTCATCGACCGACTCACGCAAGCCGTGGATCGACAGGTGACAACAGAAGAAGTGAAGAGGCCTCTCTTGGAAAATTTAGCTTTCGGCAATGCCAACCCGGATTGTCAACGGGTGATTAGCACCATGCCAGGACGGCCATCCTTGGCAGAGATGGTGGAGGCATGCAGCAAGGTGGGGACGCCTCAGCACGTCGCAGCGATTGTAAAGGATGAATTAAAAGAGGAATGGGAGAAACAGCTAAAGGGACGCTTAGAAGGGAATCAGAGGACAAGACATTGGAGAAGATGTTCGAGAAATTGCTCCAGCAACAGGACGAAAATGTCAACAAAGTTCTTGCGGCAATGCAGAAAAGGAACAGACCCCAAGGAGGACAGTGCTACGGATGTGGGGAATCTGGGCACATGAAAAGGAATTGCCCACGGACACATATACCAACGCCAGCCCAGAGAGCGGAAAGACCAATTTGCGCACGGTGCGGAAGAGGAAGACACTCTGTGAAAGAATGTTATTCCCGGACAGATGTGGAAGGAAATCCGCTGCCGCATCCGGGAAACGTGAAATTGAGCGCGAGAAATCCCCAGCGCGCTCCGACACAAGTACTGGCGGTGTCACAAGAACAGACAGGGCAGTCATCAGTGAGCGACAAGCAGATACCCTCAGCAAAACCCTCAGTCGATTCCACAGTGACCCAGACCTCCTCCCACCAGGGGCACAGTGTGCATTGGCAGCTTCAAAACTAGTATGCTTTCTAGATGAAAGTCATGCGGAGATACCCACAGGTATCCGCGGGGACTCATACAAGAAACAAGATTTCTTGATAGTTGGACAAGATAAGTGCAGTATTCTTGGGCTCATTGTCTATCCAACAGTTGTCTCAGCAGACAAAAATACAGAGTTAACAGTTTTGGCAAGAGCGCTTCGTCCACCATTGACTGTGCCGGAAAATACTGTGGTTGCAAGAGCCTTTGCATTGCCACCACATGCAGTTGGAGAGGTCATGTCAATCTTCGACGAAGAAGGTCTCCCTATGAAAGAGCATGTTGAAGTACATACAACATGGGTGAAGCACATAGGTCGAGACCGACCCACGCTCACGTGCCAATTGACATGTGGGGACAGGACAATATCGATCAGAGGTATGCTCGACACAGGGGCGGATGTAACAGTAATATCATACATCTTTTGGCCACGCAATTGGAGCTTGGTCGCGCCATTGGGCTCTCTCTCAGGCATCGGGGGAGCATCTCTGTGTCTGCAAAGTGAGAATTCCGTCGTTGTCACGGGACCAGGAGATAAGACGGCGATCATTCGTCCTTTTGTCGTTCAAAAGCCGATCACAGTCTGGGGTCGGGACCTTTTGGCACAATGGGGCGCGAAGATCGAAATGGATTTTTAATAGGGGTCACTGCAGCACTCGCCACACTGAAGCTGACATGGAAAACAGATGATCCAGTTTGGGTGGATCAGTGGCCCCTTGAGCGGAAAAAATTGAGTGCTTTGAAAGACCTGGTCCAAGAACAATTGCAGAAGGGACACATCAAGCCAACAGACAGCCCTTGGAATTCTCCGGTGTTTGTCATCAAGAAAAAGCTGTCGGGCAAATGGAGGTTGTTACACGACCTCAGGAAGATCAACGAAGTCATAGAAGACATGGGGCCACTTCAGTTGGGACTTCCATCTGTCTCGATGATTCCCAGAGATTGGCAGCTTGTGGTCATTGACCTCAAGGATTGCTTTTACAGTATCCCACTCCATCCAGATGATGCTCCGAGATTTGCCTTTTCAGTCCCGAGTATCAACAGGGAAACGCCTCTGCAGCGGTACCATTGGGTCTGTCTTCCACAAGGCCTGAAAAATTCTCCGACGATCTGTCAATAGTACGTGGCGCGAGCTTTGGCACCAGCACGAAAGAAATTTCCGAAGGCGAAGATCATTCATTACATGGATGATTTGCTCATTGCAGCATCAACACGACAGGAGCTGCAAGAAGCTCGTGACTGTGTGATCGCAGAGGTGCAAAAGGCAGGTCTGGAAATCAGCATTTCAAAGATTCAAGAGGTTGCACCTTGGAAATATCTAGGGTGGAAAATCTCAGAGAAAACAATAAAGCCTCAAAAGGTGGAGATCAGCACGAAGGTCAACAATTTGCATGACTTGCAACAGCTTTTGGGAGAAATCAACTGGATGAGACCAGTTTTGGGAATCACAAATAGTGACATTCCAGCACTGCTTGATCTCTTGAGAGGAGACACGGACATTCGTTCTCCCAGGACACTCACACCAGAAGCAAGAAAAGAGTTGGAGAAAATCTCGGACGCGATACAGAAAAGGCAGGCACATCGATTTGTTCCATCGTTGCCTTTTCAGTTGGCAGTGCTGGGGAAGAAAACGCAGTTCCATGGTTTGATCTTCCAATGGGATGAATCACAAAAGGACTCTTTGATAATCATAGAGTGGATTTTCCTACCGCACAGGCCCGCGAAAACGATTCTCACAGATCTGGAGATGGCAGCACAAATCATCATAAAGGCGAGAACAAGGCTGCTGACAATGGCAGGAAGAGAATTCTCAGTCATCAGGTTACCTCTGAAACGAGACTACTTCGATTGGGCAATGCAACAATCGAAAGACCTGTTAATCGCATTGTTAGCGTTCCCAGGAACTTGCACAATCCACTTTCCCCAACACAGAATACTGCAATCACAAATATGCTATAGAGCAAAACCACAGATAGGTGAAGAACCTTTGGACGGGATCACCGTGTTCACGGATGGCTCGGGGAAGACACACAAGTCAGTGATCACGTGGAGAGACTCAACGACAGGGGATTGGGAATCAGACGTGAGGATGGTTCAGGGCTCTCCACAAATTGTGGAGTTGGCAGCCGTTGTCCGGGCATTTCAGTTGTTCAAACAGCCTCTCAATCTGGTGACAGATTCCGCATATGTTGCGGGTGTGGTCAAGAGATTGGAGGGTTCGCTCTTGAAAGAAGTCAGTAATGAGGTTTTATACTCATACCTGACAAGTTTGAAAACACTGCTAGAGAGCAGGGAAAGAGAGTATTTTATCACACACATTAGAGCGCACACAACACTTCCGGGGTTTTTAGCGGAAGGGAATGCTCGGGCGGACAGGTTGACAATGCCCATTTTGCAAACACTGCCGGACATTTTTGAGCAGGCAAGGTTAAGTCATGCGTTCTTTCATCAGAATGCGCAGGCACTGATGAAGTCCTTTCGTCTCACAAAGAGTCAGGCGAGGGAGATCATTAGTGCTTGTCCAGACTGTCAGCTTGTGCAGCCACCTTCTTCCACCGGGGCCATCAATCCGCGGGGGCTGCAAAGTCTTCAGTTGTGGCAAGCTGATGTCACAAAATACCCATCTTTTGGGAAGCTCAAAAATGTCCATGTTTCTGTAGATACATTCTCAGGTGCAGTCTTTGCTTCAGCACATGCTGGGGAAACAGCAGACCATGCTTGCCGACACTTTCTGCAGGCATTTGCAGCATTAGGTGTGCCTCAGGAGATAAAAACAGATAATGGTCCAACATACACAGGCAGGGTGCTTGACAGATTCCTGAAAAGATGGGGTGTCAGACACACGTTTGGTATTCCGCATTCACCCACAGGTCAGGCAATCATTGAGAGAACACATCACACCCTAAAATCCCTTCTGGACAGACAGAGAAGGGGTGAGCCAGAGGCAACACCTCACATGAAATTAAATAAGGCATTGTATGTGCTGAATTTCCTAAATAGCTCATCCTTGGAACCTGATCCACCGATCGTGAGACATTTTCTAAACAACACACAGGCAAAGCTAAGGGAAAATCCTTTAGTTTTGATCAGGAACCCAGAGACAGGACAAATAGAGGGTCCTTTCAGACTAATCGCTTGGGGAAAGGGTTTCGCTTGTATCTCCACAGATTGAGGTCTGAAGTGGGTGTCGGCACGGCACGTGAAGCCATTCCGAACGCGAGAGCACGAGAACGCTGATCCGAGAAACAAAGAGACGAGTACTCAGACAGAAGTCGAGACTCAGACTGCGAAAAACGACCCAGAAGAGAAATGAAAAGAAACTAAGGACTTTGGGGGGTTTTCACATAAAAGCAAAAAAGGTCTTTTGGTGCAAACAGAAGGGGGAGATGTGGGATCTCAGTCTCTCAGAACTGGGGTGCAGGGTGAACAAGACCCCCCCTGGGGGGCTCGGGAGTCCTGGAACGCTGCCAGAAATATCTGGTGGCTGGACTTTGATCCCACATGGGAGATGACATCAGTATGAGGACGGGAGGATTTCACTGGGGTGAATGGTGAAGGGACAAGTTAATTGGAGTGTGAGATACAGGGTTTAAGATCCCTGTACAGGGGGGTCTAGAGAGGCAAGATGGAGGGATTGGGGCGTGCCCTTCTCCTTCTTCTTCTTCCTCTAAGCCTCCATCTTCTGTGGTGATGTTGGCACTCCAGGATTGGACCTTACTAGGGGAACACTGGTTAATAAGGGAAGAGGGTATTGGAGAAAAATGATAAATATTGTATACGTAACTCCGGGTATAAAGATAGGTGACCGCCCCAGGGGCTTTCAGTGTGTGCCCATGGCTGACTGCTGAGCAGAACTCTGTCAGGCCAAGAGAAAATCTTTTAGATAAGCAATTAATAAACACCAAGACCAAGAACAAATCTGAAGCTTCCTCTCGTCCTTTCGAACCCGGGGGCCCAAGGCCATCTTTGGGCTTTTTCCCAGACCATCTAAACAGCACCGAAATCGGACACTTTCTAACACAAGACATATAATATTCATTTTAATATTTGGGATAACCCAATCACAAAATATGCATTTTTTACAAGTATAATCCCACTTACTTCCAGTCTCTCCCAGTTTGGTCCCAGCTGCCGCCAGCATGGTTCCAGTTGCTTCCTCAATCAACTCAGTGAGTCCCAGTATGATGCCATTTGCTCCCAGTCACTCCCAGTCAGGCCCAGTATGGGGGATGATGTGCAGGGAGTGCTCACTGTGACACTCAGTTCCTCCCAGTATTAGTCCAGTCCCTCCCAGTATGATCCAAATATGAGCCCAGTGTGCTCCCAGTCTCTGCCAGAATAAACCAGTTTTGCTCTGCATGGTTCCAGTTCCTCTCTTTCATCCTCACTTTCCTTCCAGTCACTTCCAGTATCTCCCAGGGTAGCCCAGTTCCCTCCACCATCTTTCCAATTCCTTTCACTATGATCCCATTTGCTCCCAAGCACTCCCAGTCAGCCTCAGAGTTGTGGCACTCACTGCCAGTATGATCCCAGTCACCACCAGTATGATCCCAGTTCATCCCAGCACAAGCCCAGCAGTTTCCAGTCGCTGCCAGCATGCACTCAGTCACTCCCTGTTCTTCCCAGTTGCTCCCACCATGATCCCAGTTACTCACAGCTCCTCCCAGTCATCCTCAGCATAATCCCAGTCACTCCCAGTATATCCCATTTGCCCCTAACATGGTCTCAGTTGCCTCCTGCAGGCTCCTGCTCACTCCCAGTATGATCCCAGTGTCCATCATTGCGATCACAGTCTGCCCTGGCATGGCAGTATGATCCCAGTATGATATCTGTACAAGCCCAGTACAGTCCCAGTCACTCCCAGTATGATCCCAGTATGATATCTGTACAAGGCCAGTGTACTCCCAGTCACTCCCAGTACGATCCCAGTATGATATCTGTACAAGCCCAATACAGTCCCAGTCACTCCCAGTACGATCCCAGTCCAGCCCAGCCCCTGGCAGTGCTGCCACTGCTGGGATCCCCCAGCCCTGTGTGCGTTCACCCTGGTGGATGTGCCGAGAGCAGCCCCAAGGGCTGGCAGTGCCCAGGCAGGGTCCCCAGCAAGGCCCAATTTGGATGTGCAGCCCCCAGTTTGCCCAGTTTGCCTTTCCTTTGGGCTGGGCCGGGTTCCCCCCGCCCGCAGCGGCTGGAGCAGCCGAGAGCCCCGCGCTGCCCATCCCGACCTGTCCCGGCTCCATCCCCACTCCTGCCGCGGGCTGCGAGGGCTGCGGGAAAGGGGCACCGAGGGTGTGGCTGCTGTTGGGGGAGGAGGAAGAGGGAGGGAAGGGCAGGGATGAAGGGTGTTATAAATTGGAGTGGACAATCTGCCGAGTGAGTATAATCAGATTAACAATTTTTATTGATTACAGCAAGCAAGGCAAAAAGCAAATCAGCGCTGGGCGACAGGGGATTCTCCGCTCCGCCAACTGCCGCCCGCTTCTGGTATTTCGTGGGGTTTATATACAGTCCTGCTTCCGGGTTGGCGTGTCTTTCAGGGTAGCACTCTGTGCATTCTCCTCCTGTTGCTAGGCGGTTGTAGTCTGCCTCCTGGTGGTCTGAGGATGAAGGCTGGTAGTCTTTCACTTCTTGCCCCACGGTCAACCTTTCCTTAGTTGGTATGGTTGGTCTGGTTCCTGGCACTTTAAGCTTACTGAGCAGATAAGCAAATATTGTGCTGTCAATCATAGCAGGCCCGCTACCCGTGTCAACGGCCTCGCCCCTTACTCCTCGGCTAACAATAGGCACATAGCTATGTATAGTTACACCTTGCTTATTTAGCCTTTCAACATATTAGCTTCTAACATTTTGCAGTTTAGGCCTTATGACATTTATTTTGCAGTATATTCATCTTGCAACATACTAACTTGTTACATTTTTCTTTGCGGTTTTTCTATTATTGGCTTTTCCCCTTTTCATAGTCTTTAGCAAGTTGATGAACAAACTAAGACATTAACTCATTACAAAGGGGGAGGAGGAGGTGGGGTTAGGGAGGAGGAGCAGGGGGAGGGATGGAAGAGGAGGGATGAAGGCAGAGAGCAGCAATGGAAGGAGGAGAAGGAGGTGGGGTTAGGGAGGAGGAGGAGATGGGATGGAAGGGGAGGGATGGAGGAGGAGAAGGAGGTGGGGATAAGACAGAGGGGGAGGAGGATGGGGGATGGAAGGGGAGGAGTGGGAGGAAGAGGAGGGACAAAGGCGGATCAAGGCTGAGCTGAGGGAACCACACCGTCGATCCCTGCCCGAATTCGCAGCTCCCACCTGTGGGATCATCGGCCCCCGAATCGCGCCGGTGAACGGGGAGGGGGAGCTGGGCCCGGATATCCCGGGGGGTCCCTGGGTTGGGGTTTTGGGGGATGTTTGGAGAATGAAGAAGTCCAAGGCTGAGCGGAAAAGGCCCCTTGGGGGGACATCGGGGGTGGCAGTGGCGGCTGCCGGCAGAGGCAGCCTGGAGGAGCAGAGCCCTGTGTCCCCCAGGAGCCCAAAGTGGGGAGCCCAGAGAGGGGGGAGCGCTGCCATTGGCGGGAGCCTCAAGAGCCTGGAGAGGGGCAGGGGGGACTCCTTGGAGCCGCTGCAGCCCAGAGCAGAGAATGAGGGGAGAAGGGAGCCTGGGAGCCCAAACAGCCCCGGCATCCCAAAATGGGGAGAGCAAAGCGGGGGGAGCATTTGGGATTGCTGGGACTGCCAGCAGCCTGGGCAGGGCGGGCACCGAGGAGAAGGGGGACCCCCAATCCAAGCGTGACCCCAGCAGGTGGGACCGGGGGGAACCCCCGAACACCAGAGGGGAGGGACCAGGGACAGGGAACACCTGGGAGGCTTTTTCAGGGCTGAATCTTGGTGGTTGGGAGGTGTTTCTGGAGCCCAGATGGCCGGTGACTTGTAGAGACGGACTTGGGCAGAGGCACCTTCAAACTCAACGTTCTCATCCCTTGTTTTCCCCAAACCAGGATTTCCCATTGCCAACTCCTGGCAGGCTGCGAGGAAGAGGAAGATGCCCCAGGACAATGAGGCAGGTGAGGAGGAAGTCAGTGTCTCTGGAATGCTTAAAATCAGAGGCTTTTGGGAAAGCTTCAAGAGGCAAACCTCAGAGACAGTAGAACTGATTTGAGCTTTGCAGCAGCCAATAGATTGATCAGCAGAAAAATTGAATAAGAAGTAGAAATTAAGGAGAAATAGAACAATGGTCTGTGCATCAACACTTACCTAGAATAACTCCCTAACCTGCGGAAAAGTGTATCTAGCTAGATATTAGGAAGTTTCAAGCTTAATAATGGAGCCCTGTTTATTGTTTTTCAAGGCTTACAAGCAGGTATTGTACTTGAAATAAGCAAGCGTTGTTTTAACCCTCAATGTGCTTATAGTGCTTGGATGGAACTACAGTCAATATGCTTTTGCTTTGTGTGATTGGCCAAAAACCTTTTAAAGTAAGTTTTAACATGAAGTCCTTTGTCTGCTACCTGTGATGTGAGCTACTGGCATCTTCCCATTGTCATAACCAAGTAATGAGACAGATGGTTGGACAATCACACAGCTCAGGACGCAATCCCAGCAGTCCAGTCCTGTTTGTGATTTGTGCACAGCCCCGAGCTGGCGATGAGTGCCCCTTTCCCCTCTGTGCTGCTCCATCTCCCAGCCCAGCACGGCCCCGGCTGCAGCTCAGCCCTGGGGGGATCTCCTTGCCCTTGCCTGTGGCACGGAGGCAAATCCCGTCCTGTCCTTGTCCTTCCTCCCCCAGAGCAGGAGGTGAGCATGGAGAGCAGGGAGGACAAATGCCCGCGGCAGAACCTGGTGGCAGAGGCCGTTTTGAGCGGCTCCACGGCGCAGGAAGCCAACGGGGAGGAAAAGCCCCGGAGAAGCCGCACGAGGAGGGGCTGCAAACGCAGCTGGCAGGGATCTGAGGGGGAAAGAGCCAGCCTGGGCTGGGAAGGCGGCCGGAGACGGAGCCAGAGCTCAGAGCTGGTGCTCCATGAGCAGCTCCATGATGGGGAGAAGCCCCACACGTGCGTGGAGTGTGGGAAGAGCTTCAGGTGGAACTGCGAAGTGATCAGGCACCAGAGGATCCACACTGGGGAACGGCCCTATGAGTGTGGGGAGTGTGGGAAGAGCTTCAGCCTGA
The DNA here is from genome assembly GCF_028551555.1 of Melozone crissalis. Lineage (NCBI taxonomy): Eukaryota > Metazoa > Chordata > Aves > Passeriformes > Passerellidae > Melozone > Melozone crissalis. The sequence continues at coordinate 5,567,439 of NW_026535844.1, forward strand.
GCGGCAATCTGATCACGCACCAGAGGATCCACACAGGGGAGAAGCCCTACGAGTGTGGGGAGTGTGGGAAGAGTTTCAGAGAGAGCTCCAGCCTGGCCCAGCACCAGAGGACCCACACTGGGGAGAGGCCCTACGAGTGTTCCAAGTGTGGGAAGAGGTTTCAGAGCAGCTCCAATCTCCTCCAGCACTATCGGATTCACAGGGAGGAGAGGCCCTTCCAATGCCCCGACTGCGGGAAGGGATTCAAGCACAACTCCACCCTTGTCACCCACCGGCGCATCCACACTGGGGAGAGGCCCTACGAGTGTCCCCAGTGTGGGAAGAGCTTCTCACAGAGCTCTCACTTGACCCGACACCAACGGAGGCACCAGTAAAAGAAGCCCTGTGAGTGCCCCAAGTGCGGGCAGAGCTTCGTGCGCTGCTCCAGCTCCATCCCCCACTGGAGGAGGCACTTTGGGCACAGCCCTGGTCACTCACATTCCCTGTGATCCATGTTGAGAACACACCTGGCTGCTTCGCCTTTTGGGTTGGCCCTAATTTTCCTCTGCTTCACCTTCGTCCTTTAAAAACACCCAAAACTGGATCAAATGAAGGAAATTGATCGAATATATCTGACGTTGCATAATTTCTCAGTTGTTTTAGAGGGAATTTAGGTTTTGGGGACAGGTTCTGTGTGGAGTGCTGCTGTTGCTAAGAGGCAGGAATTTGATCTCACCCTTCTTGTATTGCTAAGAACTCCTCCCCTGACCCAAACCCCAATTCCACCCTTGGGATATCCTATAAGAACTCCACGGCTCTGCCTTTGCCCTGTCTATGGGGCATAAGAAATGGATTCCCAAAGGATCAGCCCTTTTCCCACTGGATTCCAAAGGATCACCCTCATTCTCCACTGGATTTCTAGAGGATCAAGCTTTTCCCGCTCGATTCCCAAAGGATCAACCTTTTTTCCACTGGACTCCCAGATTGTCCACCTTTTCCCGCTGGATTCCCTGAGGATAAATATTTGCCCACTGGATTCCCAGAGGATCAACATTTTTCACTGGATTCCTAGAGGATTCTGACTGTGTCACTGATTTTTTTTGTTTGTACTACTGCATTTGTATTTTTAATTTTTTGTAATAAAGAACTGTTATTTCTACTCCCGCATCTTTGCCTGAGAACCCCTTAATTTCAAAAATTAATTAATATAATAATAATCATAATCATCATCATTATCATCATCATCATGAAAGAGAGGGGGTTTTCATTTTCCATTTCAGTGGAGGCTCCTGAAATGGGGAGACACCCCCATGGACGGGCCATGTAAAATAGTTCCAGAAATATGTAGATTAGTTTATGGATATGCATGAGGGTCTATGAATATGCAACAGGCTGATGTAATTAAAACCAAATAATTAAGGGGTGTCCCCAAAAATAACTGGGGGGTCTTGGTGGCCATAAAAAACTTTGCTCGAAGGTACTCTCTCCCCTTACATCAGCCTGTTGCCTATTTATCGACTTTTTGCGTATCCATAAACTACTTTACATATTCCAGGAACAAAATTGGCTTCATCCGGTTTGGGGGTCCCATCCCCCTCCGAGCTCAATTTGGGGTGTCCCATTCCCCTCTCAGCTCAGTTTTGGGATCCCATACCCCTCCAAATCTTATTTGGGGGTCCCATTCCCCTCCCACCTCAATTTGGGGGTCCCATTCCCCTCCCAGCTCAATTTTGGGGTCCCGACTCTCTTTTCCCCGCTGTCTCCTTTCCGATCGTTCCCCCAATCCCCTCCTCTGTGTTTGGTTTTGGGTGCTCCAGGCCCCTCCTGCTCCGTTTTGGGGTCCCGACCCCGTTTTGGATTAATTTGGGGTCCCCAGCCCATCCTCAGGGTCACCTTCCCCCCCTCCCCAAATTCTGCTGCTGGCAACTGATGAGTCATCAGCGAGACACGCTCTGATTGGCTGGAAATTACCCCGCGCGGTCTCTGAGTATTTACCTCAGTGAGAGGCCTTGGTCTGTGCCTGGCAAGTGATGAGTCAGAGTCGGGCCGGGCGCTGATTGGCTGAAAATCACTGAGAGGGGCCAGTGCTTTGAGTTTGTGCCCAGATTGGTCGGGATCTGTTTTGGGGTGGGAATGGGAGGAACTGGGGTTTCTTGGGGTTTATTTGGGTTTATTTAGGGTTTGTTTGGGGTTATTTATGGACTCCTTGGGGTTTATCTTGGGTTTTACTTGGTTTATTTCTGTTCATTTGGTGTTATTTGGAGTTTTTGATGTTTATTTGGAAGTATTTGGGTTTGTTTGGGTTTATTTGGGTTTATTTGGAATTATTTGGGGTTCTTGGGAGTTATGTTTGTGTATATGGGATTTTTTTCGATGTACTTGAAATCATTTGGGGGTTTTTGGATTTAATTTGGTTTTCTTTGCTTTTTTGGGGTTATTTGGATTTGTTTGGGGTTATTTGGGGCATTCTCAGGTATTTGGGATTTTTTGGGGGTTCTTTGGGGTTAATTTCGAGTATTAGGGGGTTATTTACGTTATTTAGGGTCATGTGGGGTCAAAAAATCCGGGAATGTTTCTCCTGCAAAAATCGAAAATTTTTCCCTAAAAATCTGAGTTTTTCTCCAAAGAACCGGGAATGTCCCTTAAAAATCCCGGACTTTTCCCAGCCAATAACAGCGCGCCCCGCCCCAAACCATCCAATCACCGCGGGTCTCCCCTCAGGAACACCGGCCTCCCTGTGCGCCCAATCCAGGCAATCACTGCACGCATCCCCACCGCCTGCCTCTCACGCGGCGAACCAACCAATCACCGCACGCCACCCCTCAGCTACTCCGTCCTCTCTTGAGCTGAACCAACCAATCACCGCGCTTCTCCCCTCGGCAACTCCCGCCTTCTTTGCCCCTATGCAGCCAATCACCGCGCACCGCTCCCGCCCCCCATGTCAATCACCGTGCCCTCCACGAAACCAACCAATCACCGGCTGTCTCCCGTCAGCAACTCCCGCCATCCCTGCGCCGCTCCAGCCAATCAGAGCCGAGCCTGAAGCAGTGCCCCCTCACCCCGGGGCCGGGCATGGAGCGGGCGCCCCCTCCATCCCCGCCCCCCGGGACCCCCTCAGGGACCTGTTGCCTTCTGGAGCAAGGCAGGCGACCTGGTTCAGAGGAACAGCACGGCGGCCCAAACTCTCCAGGGCCACTCGGGCCAATGACACACGCAGACATCAATGTGATGGACGGTCAAAAGGCCTTTATTATCTCATCTCTTGGGTTTTTATAGTCTAAGGGGTCTCTACGTCAGCGTGGGTCTGTCTTTACCATCTATGGTCAGTAAGGGGTGGAAAGTTACTGGGTAGGGGATGGAAAGTTACTGGTATTTCGGTTAAGGGAGGCTACATTCCTATGTTAATTTCTTATCTACGGGAATGGATGGTCTTATCTAAGGGGAACAGGGGGTCCTGCCTTTCTGTGACATCGCGAGGTCTTCCGCAGCGCCTTTCCCTATCTACCACATCTCCCCCCCCTTTTTCACAAATGAATGAGGCAGTCATATACATAGGTACTGAAATAAGGTATAAGGTTGTAACTTGACAAGGGAAAGGGGTCTTGGGAAACCTGAGTAAGCTTTTGCCAGACAAGTTTGGAAAATCTTGTGACTGGCAGTGTTCCCTGGTTGAATTCTCTGGTTGAATTCTCAGCAATTGTCATCGGCCTAAGAACTGGATGTTGGTCCGTTCCAGGCGGGTCTGAATGACCAAGACCAGCTTGTTCAGCAGGCATGGTCTGAAGGTGACTGTTAGAAACCTGTCTATATTTCTCTTTTGTGGATCTGGCTGGGTCCCTCAAGAAGATGGTACATTTCTTCGTCTGAGTGGTACAGGACCCTAGGAACAATCAGAACTTGGACACAGAAGTCGTTAGAGTCATTGAATTTGGGAAGGAACTCACAAGGATTCACTCCGTATCGCTGGCAAACCCACCTCCCAGATGCGGATGGGACTGCCCACTTATTGTTTTTCCTGTTAGGCTTGACTATTTTGGTGCAGATGTTGCCTTTCTGCCTAGCTAGGGTTGCATTGCCAAAGCATCTGCCTCGGCCTGTGACTTGACTCAGGGTGATTCCTTTGCGAGGGGTGTCCCATCTGCACTCGTGAGGGGCGTCGGCTGAGGAGTAACTGAAGGGAGTGTTTAGAGCGACTCCTTCGAAAAAGGGGGGTTTGACATCGTAACAAAGCCAGCAGGATTCGGTTAGGTTAGGGTTGGATTCGTTCGGGGATACAAAGGTAGCTTCTAACATACGAAGGATTGGGTCTGGGTCTGACTCGGTTAAGCGGCTCATCTGAAAGGTTTCCGCTTGTCCGGTCGGGACATTGCTGACCCCGGTGGGTAAGGTTTTGGGGTAGGTTACGTTTCTCCCTTTTGGCACGCTTTTAATCGCTTTGTTGGGTCCGACCACTCGGGGTGCTGACGGTTCGAGCCTGATAATTTGCGCGTTCCCCCTCTCTTTTGACCCTTGAAGGACTACTGTCCACGTTTTGCCTGTGGCCCAGCTAGGGTGATCTGGCTGCAAGACCGTCCCGTTGTAATCAGTGCATGCCCGAAATCTAGGGATTTTATGTTGGTTTCGATGGAAGTTTCCGTGAGAGAAGAAGGGTATTTTGCAACCGATGGGTGCCCAGGTGAACTGTAAGAATTTGTCCGGCTCTTGTGGATACCACCCAGGCCCCGATGGTCTGGCATCTGTAACTATGGTTTCACAGCCCCAGTGCCCTCAGTGTCCCCACCCTGGGTGATTGCAGTAGCTTTTCCCAGGGTTTGAAGCTGGGCACCAGTAGGATAGGTACGAGTGTGTGACGTGTGCGGAATAGGGGTGTACCTTTGGCCGTCCTGGAAACCGGTCGGGGATGCGGAGCATGAAGGATGGGGTGTTCGGTGTGGTGATTTCTCAGAGTACTTCGCCACTACTAAGGTGTCGCATGACCCACCTGAATGGCCGATGAGGGTAGTGGTCTGGGCTGGCTTGCCCTCTGGCAACTAGCCCCATTAGCAAAATCACACAGAAACGCGCTTGGTGCTTGGGTCTCACCCGTGCGGGTCTCTCGGGTGCTGCCTGGCGGCTTGGTGGTCTGTCTCTTTCATCTGGAACCGGGAAGTACGCATCACGAGGACGTCCCACGAGCAGGTCCTGTAAACAAATACTCGCAATTCTCGTCAGTCTCATTCTGCTCGCCCTGAAGGTCCGGTTTAATCGACTTAAGTGGACACCACCTGATTTTGCCATCCTTTTTGACCGCTGCGTACCCTCGCCCCGTGAGCATCAGCCTCCAACCCCGCTCCCACTCGCCTAGCTCGTTTCTGATTACCACCTGTGGGCCCTCTTCTAGCGTTCGAGTGGCCCAGTGTTTTTGGACGAGACTGTTTGTTTCATCTCCCCTAGGGAATTGATTCAGTGCCAGCAAAGCGGTTGCCAGCATACGTGCCTGATCTCCTGGGGGAATGGCATTGGCAAAGCCCTCTGCTTTTGCCAACACTTCTATCTTGGTTTTCAGGGTGTGGTTTGCTCTCTCTACTATGGCCTGCCCGGTACTGTTATATGGGATGCCTTGCACTAACGTGATGCCCCATTTCAAGGCGAATTCCTGTACTTGTTTGGAGGTGAAATTGGAGCCGTTGTCCGTTTTGATCTGCTTGGGGATACCAAGCCAAGCCATGGCTGTCAGCCAGTGCTGAATTGTGGTTTTGGAGTTGGTTTTGGGGTGCTGTGTAGCTATGATCGTTCTGCTATAAGTGTCCACTGTCACTGCTAGCCATGCTCGGGGCTTCAGCAGTTGACTCCAGGTGAAGTCCGACTGCCAGATTCCTGAGGGCTTGAGACCTCTCGGGTTGACCCCGTAGGTCCAAAGGGATGACTTCTGGCAATGAGGGCAGGTGGCTACCACATGTTTTGCGTCCGCTGTCGAGATTTTGCATCTCTTCGCCAGTGCTTTGGCTTCAATGTGGAGCGACTCGTGCAGTTGACGAGCTCTTTGCAAGGTCCGAACGCCTTTTGCTGCAGCGTCCACGTTGTCGTTGCCGATCTGGAAGTAACCTTTGACTGGGTCATGGCTGTTGATGTGGATGACTGACACGGTGCCCTGTCGCGAGGAGAGTGCTTCTTCCTGCATTAGGGCTGCTGCTGATGTTGACGTTCCTGGTCCTGCCATGGCTAGGCAGAGCCTTGCCACGAATATAGAGTCCGTTACGATGTTGAGGTGTTCGTCTTGGAAGAGTCCGCACGCCAAAGCCACTGCTGCTGCCTCCAGTTGTTGCACTGACAACGTGGAGTCACTCTCTTTGACGCAGTGCCATTGCTCTCCTGCCTGCCACACTGCTGCTGTGGTTGAAGTCGTGGAGGAAGCGTCTGTGAAGACCGTTGGTCCTGGCTGCGGTCTGTCCTTGACCTTCGGTGGCATGTCCATGTCGACCATGGTCAGCAGCTGAGTCCAGGGTGGTCTGGCCGAGGACCACCCATTGGATCGGTCGGGCCTTTTCTGCAAGTCCTTGGGCCAGTGCTCCCACTCCCCCCTTCGGTGTAAAGTGGACGTACAGGTCCAGTGGCATGGCTGGGTTCCACCTGGCAAGCGTGCCAGTGGCCATCTGGTTTTCGATGAAGTCGAGGGAGCTCGTTGCTTGCGGTGTCAGTTCCTTGGGTTCCCAGGGGTGGTTTCCTTTCAGGAGGTCATACAGAGGGTCCATGACCTCGGGAGGAATCAGGACGATGTTGCGAAGCCACTGCAGCGATCCTACCAGGCGTTGCACGTCGTAGAGCATCTCGATGTCTCGGTTGACCTTCATCTCGGGGGGTGTCACGTAGGAGCTTGTGATCCCCACTCCCAGGAAGGTCACGCAGGGTCCTCTCTTGATCTTTGCGCTCGCGATCTCGAAGCCATTGGCCTGAAGGGTCTCCATGATTGTGGTCACCAGGTGATCCACTTGGCTTGTTGATCGTGCTGCGACCCGGATGTTGTCCTTGTACTGGATGATGGTTGCAGTGGGGTAGGAGTGTCAGACTGGCGTCAGTGCTTTGTCCACGGTGATTTGGCATATGGTCGGGCTGTCGACCAGGCCTTGTGGAAGCACTCTCCATTGGAAGCGAAGGTTGGGCCGCTCGCCGTTCCAAAACGCCACGGAAAAGGCGAATCGCTCTCTGTCCTCAGGGTGCAGGGGTATTGAAAAGAAGCAGTCCTTGATATCCAGTACTGCGCATGGCTGCCCTGCGGGGATGGCTGAGTTCGTGGGAAGCAGTGTCTGGACTGGACCCATGGGTCTGATAGTCTTGTTCACTTCTCTCAGGTCGTGGACGAGACGATAGCCTTGTCCGGACCTTTTGGGGATCACAAATACAGGGGTGTTCCATGGGCTGGTAGAGGGTTCCATGTGACCCTTTTGCAGTTCTCGGTCGACCAGTTCCCGCAAGGCTGCCATTCGAGGCTCTGTCAGGGGCCCTTGCTCAACCCATACAGGGTCTGATGATTTCCAAGTCAATTTGATTGGCAGTGGGGGGTGTACGGCAGTGGCCCTTGTGGTAAATTTGTGATCCGGAATCCTAGCAAGGAGAGAACATCCCTTCCTAACAGGGGTGGAGAATTTTGCAAAGTTGACTGCTCCCTGTGGGGGCATAGGGTATGAGGGTCCCCTGCCCCACTGGGGGTTGCTGTAGCTGGGCCGTCTCGCATTTGCAGCGGGAGGAGGCTGAGTGTGGCCTGCGCGCCCCCTCCCTCTCCCGTTTCCCCGGGGCCCGGGATGCTTGGAGTGAGGATGCTGCCGGGGAAAGCTGTGCCGGCTAGGGACAGCTCGCTGAGTTGCTGTCCTTCCCCAGAAGCCTGGGCTAACGCAGTCGTCCTGCCATTCCTGCTTAAATGCAATCCGCCCCGCCCCATCAAAAAGCATGCGGCTTATTTGCGTAATATCAGAAGTGAGCAGATCGTTATGGCTAGAAAGGTCGTCCTCAGGAGTGGGTACTACGGCTGAGTTGATCCCTATTTCTGAAATCCCTTTGGCTTCTTTTGGGTTAACTGGGGTATATGCCCTTTGTTGGTTCCCCCGCGCTCTGGCAACCCCCCCCGGGAAAGCGCACATGGAGGCTGCCGGTGCCCGGTCCCCACAGGCTGCTTTTATTTTTCCCCAATCGGTGAGTTTGTGTTGCGATTGTTTCCCGATATTGTTTAAAGCTTTATTCGGTTTCGCTCGAAACCGCATTAATTCTGCTCTCTCAGTTTCCGAGTCCCAGCCGGACTCGGTCGGCTCTTCCGAGCTGTCTGAGCAGCTGTTACTTGACTCTGAGCCGGAAGCTGACTGCCGGTACCCTTCCGGCGCTCCGTGCCGTTTTGTGCGGCTCCGATCCCGCTCCTCCCTTCGGGGGTTGTGCCGCTCCCTCCCCCTGGGGTCCCCCCGCCTTCTGCCGGGGGAGGTCCTTGCCCTATAAGGACCTAATTTGAATAATGCGCTCTGATTGGTCTTACGCGTCTCCGCGGGGGCCGCCCCGTCTCCCCACTCGCCCGCGCATGCGTTGTTAAGTAGACTGACGGCATTTCCGCCCTTCTCCTCCTCCCTTCCGCCCTCGCCATGTGGTTCGGCGCCATTTTTAAACGCACATGGCGGGGGCGAGTTTTTACCGATCCCGGCGGGGTCCGACAGTCCGGCCTCGTTCCGCGCCTTCTCCGCGGGTCCCTGCCAGAAGCATCGCGCGCGCTGCTCTGCCTCTTGTGCTGGATCGGCAACCGGCGGGGAAGGGACGGATAGAGAAACCGCGGTTTGCTCGGATGGTTCGTGGGGGGGCTAGGACCCGGCGGGCTCCGTGGGAAGGTCGGGGGGGTCCCCTGGGGGCTCCGGGGGGTCTCCTGGGGCCTCCGGGGAGTCTGGGCTCGGGCTCGGGAAGGGATGGAACGCGCCCGGCCCCTGCATGTTCCCGCCGTCAATCCGATCGCTCTCAGAGGCAGTTTGTGTCGCGGCCCCCACCCCCAGCTTTCGTGTAGCTAATAAACCTGTACGCGCGGCTTTCCGCGTCTCCTGTTCTTCTAACGTCTCGCGTAGGGTCTCTTCTACTTTCCCCCACGCTCTGAGGTTTTTACCACTGCCTGTGGACTAGAGTCCTCTGCTGAGGCGGCAGTGCACTTCTCCCGCGCTTCCGAATATAATATATTTACCAGACGTCCGATCGTTCCCAGCTCTAGGAGCCTTGCAATAGCAAGATTAGAGTTCCTGAGCTCACCTTTAATTCCCCATTGCTCATGAGCCTGACTTACAACCTTTGCTGTGGATTCCATGGTCCACGCTGGTCCGGAGGCGTCCCTCCCACTGTAGTCGGACCCACCGCTACAGCCGCCGCCCTCTGTCCAGGAGAATCCCCGAACCCCGGGCACTGCAGCTTTCCCAGGTTTCGGCACCAGTATGTTGCCTTCTGGAGCAAAGCAGGCGACCTGGTTCAGAGGAACAGCACGGCGGCCCAAACTCTCCAGGGCCGCTCGGGCCAATGACACACGCAGACATCAATGTGATGGACGGTCAAAAGGCCTTTATTATCTCATCTCTTGGGTTTTTATAGTCTAAGGGGTCTCTACGTCAGCGTGGGTCTGTCTTTACCATCTATGGTCAGTAAGGGGTGGAAAGTTACTGGGTAGGGGATGGAAAGTTACTGGTATTTCGGTTAAGGGAGGCTACATTCCTATGTTAATTTCTTATCTACGGGAATGGATGGTCTTATCTAAGGGGAACAGGGGGTCCTGCCTTTCTGTGACATCGCAAGATCTTCCGCAGCGCCTTTCCCTATCTACCACAGGGACCCCCGGGAGCCGCCCCGGGCTCGGGCGGGTCCTGCGGGAGGCGCTGGAGAGAGCGGGGGAGGCGCTGGGAGAGAACGGGGGGCTGCAGGAGCTGCTGAGGAGGCGCAGGGACAGGTGAGGGGTCCTGGAGGGGTCGTGAGGGGAATTTGGGGAGGGGTCTTGAGGATGTTTGGGGGGGTTTTGGGGAGGGTCTGGGGGGGTCTCGAGGATGTTTTAGCAGGGTCTGGGGGTGCTAGGGGGCGCTATGGGGGGAATTTGGGGAGGGGTCCTCGGGGGGTGTCACGATCTGTCATCACGGACGGGTTTCGTGATGGTTCGTGGATTTGATCTCAGGGTGCAAAAAGAACCGACATGGTACAAGGGGATTTGCAATGATAATCAAAACAAATGCACCTTTATTGAATGAGCACAGCAAAATGTGATAGAGGGATTAAGGGAGAGAAAAAGATGGGGGAAGAGAGACCAAAAGAGAGAGAGAGAGAAAGAGAGAGGGGATAGAGCTACCAAACATAGAGACGAAGTCCTTTGGTCCAGTCCAGTCGAGGATCCGCTGTTACGTCGGGGAGATCTCGAAGTCTCTCACTAACTCAGAGGTTTTTATTATGATAACTCCATTGGAAATTGTGAGGCAGGAGGATACAGATACAATAAGGAATAGAAGTAACAGGTAGTTCATGCTCTCAGCAGTAACCGAGAGCCATTGTCTTCTTGGTCCAGCAGTCACAACCTGCAGGCAAACATCTCGCTTTGGTCAGCTTGCCTCCCCCACACACCTGCCCCGGGCTGGGGGTTTCAGTCCCAGTCCTTGGAAGGAGCAGAGGGGCCTTTTCACATGGGGGTTCCATGTCTCAGTCCTTGATGGAGAGGCTCCTTCCATCTCAGTCTGTCTGTCACAGTGGTTGTAAAACAGGTGAGGGTCTTCTGTGGGGGGACCACCTGAAACTCAGGAGAAGTCCAGCCAGGCCGAGAGGTGGGACAGCTCCTAAGGCTGTTGTTGCACAAAGGGCACGGTGCCCTGTTCTTCTTCTCATTGGGCTCAGTGTAGCACACAGCAAACAACACCTGTGAGAACAATGGCTTAGCAACGCTCTCAGGTCTCAGGCACATGACTTTCTCCCTTGGAGACAGATATTTAAGACAGAGGCGTCTTCTCCTCAGTGGTCCCCCTATGACGATCATGAGGCAGATGAGGGAAAATTCGGACAGACTCTCACAAGCAGAAATTGGCAGGATGTGTCTGCTTCCAGTGCTTGTCTTGGCTGTTCCTTCGCAGTGCTGGCAGCATCATCAGAGACACACCACACGTTCTCTCATGCCAGGGTCATCCCAGTCTTCTGCACTTGCCCAGGTTCCTCCCAGGTTCACCAGGGAAAATGGCTGCTCGTGCCAGTCCATCCCCTTGCCCAGAAGGCACCCGCTTGTGTTTGGGCACGAGCTGCTGGCCACAGCCAGACGGGCAGCACCCGCAGCATTGGCCATCAGACGCTGGGCTGTTGTTTGCATCCAGAGAGCAAGAAAAACAGCCAGAAGCACAGAAGGCAACTTGACAGCATCTCTGTAAGAATGTCATTGTCCTGTAAAAGTCAATAGTGGATGGTGGGTTTGTGCTGCAGATAATCACTTCCAAGCAAAAATCATTCCAGGAAGGGACAACAGCTTCTGCTTTCTGATGGAAAAGTCAATTTGCCACTGCTGTCCAGGCCCATGGCCCCTCCCAGTCTAACCAAGTTTTGGTCTGTGGGTATTTTTGGGGTTAGTCTGGAGGCAAAGATCACACTGTCACTTGAATAATAGTGGCATATAAATTCCAGGCAACGATTCTTTCAATCAAGTAGGTGTTCAGGGCATCCATTCCCGGGTGTGTTTTCTGGTGTTCCTCCCTTACTAGTGACTACAAGAAATGGGAAGGGATTACCAGCTTCCCTTCAATGGCAGCCCACTCTTCTTGGTTGTATGTCCCTTTTTGATCTTTGATTAGTTTTCTATCTTTCTTATTGTATTCTGGCTTACATTCAAGGGAAATTTGTCCACCTGGAATCAGAGCTCCTTCAGTAGTTACCTCACCTTTTGCTGCTTTCTTTGCCTCTCTATCCGCCAGCTCATTTCCTTCTTCCAATTCTGAGTTCACTCTCTGGTGTGCCCTAATATGCATAATTGCTGCCTTTTCAGGCAGCTGAACTGCTTCCAGCAGTTCAATTATCCCGATCATCTCTTGTGCATGTTTGATGTTCTTTCCTTGTGAGGTCAGCAGTCCCCCCTCTCTCCAGGTAGCTCCATGTGCATGCACAACTCCAAATGCATACCATGGCTCTCTATAGATTTTATTCTCTTTCCTCCTGCCATTTCTAAGCCAAAAGGAAAGAGAATCAGTGCAATTATTTTGGTCTTCTGTGCAGAGGTGCCTGTTGGTAAGGGTCCAGATTCTGTTACCTCTCTGCAGGTAGTGGCTGCATATCCAGCACGTCGCTTTCCACTGGCAACGTGGCTACTCCCATCAGTGAACCAGGTCTCTGCACCATCCAAAGGAGTGTCCTTCAAGTCCGGGCATCTGGAGTAAGTAGCTTCAATGGTCTCCAGGCAATCGTGGTGTGCTGCTTCTCCTTGATCCCACTGAGAAAAGAAGCTGGGTTCACAAGGTTAATGACTACAGAGTCCTTTGCCCAGCACTGACCTCATACCCCAGTGTCCTGGTTTAAGACAAATTAGGGGAAATCTCCAAAAGGGAGTCCTCCCAAAAATACAAACCTCCAACCACCCCTCCCCCCAATACTGGGTTCGGGAAGGAATTTCTCGGAGGAGCAAAGTGTAAAACAAAACCTATTTATTGACCAATAACAAAAGAACACTCCCCAACACAACAAAAGAAAGGAAACCAGTCTGTGTTGTGAAGGGCGCCGAGCTTCTCTCGCAGGCTCCGGAGATCCCGCCGGACGTCTCAGGTCAGGTCCGGAGCTGGTCCAGTATCTTCAGGGGAGGGTAAGAAAGAGAGGACGAAAGAAAAGGGAAAAAAACAGCGCAGAAAGCAGCAAAGGGAAAAAAGGCAGCTATCAGCTAGGGCTAAGGCAGTAGCAAGCAAGCAAAGCGGCAAGCAAAAGCAAGCAGGCCAGCCAGCCAAGCAGCAAAAAGCCAAAAACCAAAAGTGCCCCAGTCCCCCTCACTCCTCCCTCCCCGCCCCGCCGCGGCAAGACAGCCGGGGGGGGAAGGGGGGGCGGGGGGAGAGAGAGAGAGAGAAAAAAAACACAGCTGCCAGACACAACACACGATACTGGGATAAAGGCTGTCACCCCACGACACCCAGGTAGATTATTTTCTGTTTCACTACCTGTGCCTTTTTTTTTTTTTCTTTGATACTCTGTATCCTTGGAGCCCTAGGAAATTCAAAAGGTTCATGGTCCAGGCCACACATGCTTCCCTTGTCTGAGTGGATATCAAGACATTATCCACGTACTGTAATAGCCTTCCTTCTTCTTGTGGAGCTTCCCAGGACGCTAGGTCTTTTTTAAGTTGTTCTCCAAACAGAGTAGGGAATTTTGAAGCCCTGAAGGCCTTGAGGCAACACAATCTATGTGAGCTGGGTTTTGTGCCTGCTTTTAGTGTTTTCTCATTTGAATGCAAAAATTTTCTGGTTGGCTTCATGGATAGGGAGGCAAAAGAAGGCCTCTTTCAGATCTAAAACAGTAAACTAGGGTAGCTCAGGTGCCAAACATGTTAGTAGGGTGTATGGGTTTGCCACAAGGTTTATTGCCTGACCGTAGCTTGTTGTTTTCCTTAACTTGATTAAGGAAAGGTGCATTCTCTGCCCTCCCTGCTATGTTAGAGGCCCATACCCCAGGAAACATTGGATCCATTATTTTCTTGTAAATTTCATCCTTATTTGCAATTTCAGTTTCACTAATTGTTAAAATTAAGCTCAATATATCTCCATATTCTTGATCCTTTACCTCTAAAATAATCTCTCCATCTTTAAATGTGATCTTTGCTTCCAGCTGCTCCAACAAGTCCCTACTCAACAGGGCCTTTGGAGAGTTGGGCACATAAAAAAAAACTATGACTATTTTGATGGTTTGCAAAATATGATTTTTCAGATTGGTCAGTTGCCCCCTTACCATAACATAATCATCTGTTACAGGCATTGAGGCTTTTTTTAACACTAAGTTTGCTGCCCCCATGTCCACTAAAAATTCCATTTTCTTAGCTCCCATCTTTCTACCCTATCCCAACTCTTTGCCTTCATTCAAAGTCTTGAGGTATAAGATACGCTGAACGCACTCAGCTTTAATTATTTCTGCTGGGTTTCTTGAATTACATGAAACTCTCTTTTCTAATAATTCAAACATCCTGTTACTTCTTTGCTTCTCGTGACCAGTTGCTACTAAATTCCTTAGAGCTCTCTGAGTAGCCTTGGTTTCCTTAGAATAACATAAATTATAAAGTGCCTGTCTTGGTCTCTTCCACCTAAACTCTGCTTTACAAAATCTCATTCTTTCCCAGTTCTCTTCCCGCACAATCTAATTCAAGCATTGTTTCTATTGACACTCACTTTGCTGCCTTGCAAAAAGCTGTGCCTGTTACAGCTAAAACTCTGATATGCCCACAAACACAGACACAGACACACATACCCTGCATCTCAAATTCACGAGAGTCAGGGCTTAGGTTGCTGTGGGAGGGGAATTCCTGGAATTCCTTTAATTTGTTTTACCACAGTTAAACATAAATCACCATACTGCAGTTTTTCCATGTAAAATGCTACACTTGTTGCAAACAAAATCCTAAAATCTCCACAAACACAAGCCTACAATACCGAGAATCAAATTACCACAATGTGGGGGAAGAACCACACAAACTCACTGGGAAAGGGGTATCTCTTAAAAATGCCCCCTTTCCTTGACACAACCCAACATACAACACTTCAGCATCTACCCACATCAGCTTATCAGCCTCTTCTGGTCCTCACACACTCTGGACACAATCAAAATAACAGCACACAGTAAAATTCCAGGGACCAAGTCCAAACTGCGGGGGCAGAAGAATCCCCTGAGTTCATCTAGCCACGGTTAAAATGTGCACAATCTACACAAATCACACATCACCACCTTTAAACACAATAAATTAATGAATGTCCTCACCCACATTTCTCCACTTGTTCCACTACTCCACGGGGTGTTCCTGCCCTCACAGCCTGCCCCAGCCGGTGCTCCGGGCCTAACCTGGCTGCTTCAGACATGGGTAGAACTGCCCCCGCACGCCGTGGGTACACTCACTCACTCACTCACTCACTCTCTTTATACACCACACACTCACACAATTACAAACACGCCAACATTAACCACACAATGCATTAGCCATACAATGTCTGGACACCACAAGCACACAAAGTTCGGGTTCACTCGGCTCACCCCAGAGTCGCTAGCGGCCGCTCTATTGAACAATGAACCCGTTCCCAGTTGCACTATCAACCGGGAACCTCTGCCGCTGACCGTGCTCCTGGTTGATGGCTGCCTGCAAGCACAGGGACGAGGCTGTGCACTCAGATGTCTCTGAGTGACTTATCAACAGCCCTATCTCCCCCAGGCCCCTTGACAGACATACCGTGTATCTGCACAGTGCAGGTCATTGTCTGTATCCGCAGGAGGCAAGCCGAGATGGAGCAGAGCTCCTCCAGGAAAATCCCAGGGAGCGCCCAGGAGTCCGTCCTCCCTTCCGCCCCTGCAGGGACAGACAATCGCCTGGCTGGCTCGCCAAAATGACTAGTGGAAAAAAAAGAGAAACTCCACAACTTTGTACAAAGTCGTAAAGCCGGTATGTTTAGCACTGGACGCATGTGGGAAACGTTGTTCCCCCTAAAGGAAACGCGCACCTTTGAGAATTCCCCCTTGCTTATACATATGCATATTGTCTCATTCATATTCATTTTACTGATTTCACGTTACAGGTTGCAATTAGTTTTTATCAGTCCTTGCCCTTTGCGCAGAGAGCTCTCTGGTCAGCCTCAGCCTTTGGCCCTGACAAAGGGGCCTCCGCTTATCTTGGGAGTTTGAATTCCTTCTCTTGGTCAAGGCCATTCTGTGAGCACAAGATTTTTTCTTTGTTTTTTGTCCTCTCTTGTGAGAACAGGGAGTCTTAAGCACAGATAAACAAGTTACAGGCTCAGAACAGCACTTTTCACCTAAATCCAAAAATGCATTTCTATCCTGTTAAATTTCTACTTTGTCTCACCCATCCAAGGAAATATGTGCTCTGACTCCATGATTTTAAAGGCTGAACAGATGCTTTATTCTATACTATATTATACTACATTGCACTATTGCTATACTAAATCTATACTAAATTACATACTAAAGAAAAACCTCTGACCCTTTCCAGACAGTCACGACCCAGCTTTGACCTAATTGGTCAATCAGTCCTAACAACCATCACCACAGTCCAATTAGCAAATCACTCTCAGTAAACAATCTCAATAACATATTCCACATGTGCCAAACAACAGGTGCAGCAAGTGAGATAAGAATTGTTTTCTTCCTCTCTGAGCTTTCTCAGCCTTTCCACAGCTTCCCAGGAAAAATCCTGTGAGAGAGAATTATGTCTCTATTCAAAGAAATGTGCATACCACAGGGATTTGTTCTCCCTGGTCTCCATCTGCTGCTCAGTGCCTGGGGTAAGGAAAGAAAAGGAGAGGAAGGAATGAGGAAGGAAGGACAGAAAGAGAAGAGGAAGGAGCTGTGGACAAGGAGAGGATGGGATTTGCCTCTGTGCTAGAGGGAACGGAAAAGGATCCCACCAGTTCATCCCTGGCAGGACAGTGTCAGCAGTGGGGCTGTCCTGCAGCCAGGGGCAATGCTGGGCTGAGACATGGAGCAGAGGAGAGGGGGAAAGGGGCAGTGACTTCTTCCTCACCTGCCTCAGTGTCCCAGGCCATCTTCCTTTTCCTGGCAGCCTCCTCCTGCTCCATCCAGACAAAGTTTGGGATTGACAAATCCTGGCTTGGGGGAAAAACAATGGGTGAGCCCTTGGTCCTGCTGCCCAAGTACAGCTCCAGAAGTAACAGCCCTGTTCACAGTCAGGCAGGCCCAGACCCTGCTCATCTCCAGCTTCCCCCACCCCTCCAGGCTGCCAGATTTGGTCTTTGCTGCTCTCCCCACTCTGATGCCAATGTCCCCCCAGAACTGGTACCACCTCCCCAGCCAGTTTGCCACAGGAACCCTCCACAAGTCTCCAAAAGGGGCATCTGCGTCTCACCCTTGGGGACCTGCAAGATCCAAACATCCCCTCCCCAGAAACAAACCCTTCCAGAGATTTCCCGATGGATTTGGGGTCAGTTCCCCCTCCCTGCTCACCTGTGGGATCTGGGGAATCGATGCTGCCAGGGCCAGGGGAGCTGCAGACTCAGTGGGCAGGTGGGAAAAGAGTGGTTCTGCTGTGACTCCTCCTCTTCCTCCTCCTGTTCCTGCTCCTCGTTTTCCCCATCCTCCTCCTCCTCTCCCTCCTCTTCCTATTGCTCTTCCTTCCCTGCCCACTCCAGATCCCAACTCTCCCCCATGGCTGCAGCATCACCAGCATTTGGGTGGAGGGAACCCCCCCATGAACCCCCCAGGGATGGGCAGGGGGCTTGGGGACCCACCCAGTGCGGATCCATTCCCCCCCTGAGCCCCAGGGAATCACTCCAGGAATCAAATGATGGGGACACAAAGGGATCCCCATGGAACTGCTCTTTTTCTGTTCCATCACCACCTTTCCCTCCCCATACCCATCATTCCTCCAACCCAAAGACCCCTCCCAACTCAGTTTGGGGGTCCCATCCCTCTCGCGTTTTGAATCCTCTTTCCCCTGCTCTTCCACCCCTTCCCCATAGTGCCCCCAGCCCCAGCCCTCACCCCTGTTCTTGGTTTTGGGGGATGCAGGCCCCTCCTGCTCAGTCTGGAGGGTCACATCCCCCCTTTCCCTCAATTCTGGCAGCTCCTGGCTGCTTTTTCCTGGGAGGAATCCCTCCGTTTTGGGACTTTTGGGGTTTAGCTTAGAAGTGTGACAGCTCTCTCTGGCTCTCCCCTCCCTGTTGTGGCCCCTCAGCTGCCCCTGACACCCTGGGGGTGCTGGGATTTCCCTCCTGGGGACAAGGACGTTCATCCCCTTCCAGGAGCCCAATGCCTGGCTGGGGCTCCAGGTCAGGGGGTCCTTGAGCAGCTGCCCCAGAACCTCCCCCAGGGTCTCCCAGCACAGCTGGAGCTGCTCAGCCTGGGGTCCCCAGAGGCCTCAGCAAGACCCAAGTCCCTCCCAGGAACCCTCAATCCCCTCAAACCCAGCATCCCCCACATCCCCTGCAAGTTCCCCCCATGGCACCAGCCATGGCCATGTCCCCACATGTCACTGCCCATGTCCCACCATGTCCTCACCCATGGCTGTCTCCCCACCATGTTTCCATCCCTGTCATTGTCCCCCACATCTCCATCCATGCCCATGTCCCCCATGTCCCCACAAATGGCCCCATCCCTGTTAATATCCATGCATCCCCAAGTCTCTCTCCATGTGTCCATGTGTCCTACCATGACCACACCCATGTCTTAGTTCAATGTCTATTTTTACCTCAATATTGGATATTTTAAAGGGATAAAGAGAAATTAAAACAAAATTGAGGCAAAAGAAAGGGATTTCCTTGTCCATACCAGCTGAGGATCCACAGCTTAGGTGGAAGGGAAGAACCTTTTTTGGTGGAATTTCTATCCCACTGTCTCTAAAATCTTGGCCTTTTCCCCCGTTTTTCACCATTTGGCTGCAGAAGACACCCTTGGGCAACAGGAAATCAAAATTGTGGAATCCCTGAAGTCGGAAAAGACCTTGTCCTGGTTCAGGGCAAATTTGGGAGAGAACCCCCAAAGGGGTTCCTCTGGACAGCAGATTCAATCGGCCCCTCCCCCAACTGGTTCAGGAAAAATAAAACACCTCCTTGGAGAAAAGTGGAAAAAACTGTTTATTACACAATAAAACCTAAACAATATTAAACAATAAAACCTCTTGTTGCTCTAAAAGAGAGACAAACTCACAAAGTCCCTCTGTGGGCTGTAGCTCAGCTCACTCAGTCTCTGATCAGTCCCTCTGGTGCTGGAAATGTCGCAGCCCAGGCCCGGCCCAGTGGGCAACAGGTGTGAGCTGCCCGTGCTCTTCTGGTGTTCAGGCCAGAGCAGGCTTGAACAGGTCCAAAGAAAAGGGAAAAAACCCCACAGTTCAGGGAACTTTGGTTCAGCTAGCTAAAACTAACTAAAAGCAAAGGAGAGCTCTGTCCCGCTGTCTGCCCATCCGCAGAGTACACAGTGCAGGAGCAGGATTGTGGAGGAGTGAGTGCAGTGTCTAAAACAAACTCCACACTTCTTCTCTCCCCCCTTCACTCTCAGGACAAGTCTTGAAGGTGCAAAACTTCTTATTCAGCACAAACAGAACAGACTGGGGACACAAGCATCTTATAGTCGACACAGAATATACCTCAGGGACCATTCAGTACTCCCTGATGTCACCAGAAGATAGGACTGAATGCAAAAGATTTTATGGGGTTGAAATTTGACAAATCTCTTCTCCCCAAGGAATTCCCATTGTAGGTCTGCGTCCCGATGGATGTTCCTGCTGCTGGGTTTATCTAGGTGCCCTCAGGGAACCAGGAAGATGTGGAGCCCCCCAGCCAGATGCCTTCCAACTTGGATCACCAGGACCACAGATCACCAGGGCTCTGACAAACGAGGGTCACTGGGGATCATCCAATGTGGATCCTCCCATGGGGGATGGAGCTGGAGCAGCACACAAAGCTCTTCCCACACTCGGGGCACTCACAGGGCTACCCTTAGTGGCGCCTCCGTTGGTGTCGGGTAAAAGTTGAGCTCAATGAGAATCTCATCCCACACTCCCCACACTCGTAGGGCCTCTCCCCCGTGTGGATGCGCCGGTGGATGGTGAGTTTGGAGTTTTGCTTGAATCCCTTCCCACAGTCGGGGCAGCGGAAGGGCCTCTCCTCCCTGTGACTCCGCTCATGTTTGAGGAGATCGGAGCTCCTGTGAAACCTCTTCCCACGCTGGGGACACTTGTAGGGCTTCTCCCCAGAGTGAACACGCTGGTGGTGTTTTCTCAGGTCAGTGTGCCACCCATAGCTCTTCCCACATTCCAAGCAGGTGTAGGGCCGTTCCCCCGTGTGGATCACCTGGTGCCGAATCAGGGCCCAGCTTTCTCTGAAGCTCCTCCCACATTCCCCACACTTGTAGGGCTTTTCCCCAGAGTGGATCTTCTGGTGTTCTGTCAGCTGGCACTTCATGCTGAAGCTCTTCCCACATTCCCCGCACTCAAAGGGCTTTTCGCCAGTGTGGATCCTCTGGTGTTGGATCAGGACCGAGTTGTGGCTGAAGCTCTTCCCACACTCCTCACACTCAAAGCGCCTCTCCCCAGAGTGAATCACCTGGTGCTGCCTCAGGCTGGAGCTCCAGCTGAAACGCTTCCCACACTCCTCACATTCATAGGGCCGGTCCCCAGTGTGGATCACCTGGTGCTGGATCAGGTCTAAGCTCCGACTAAAACCCTTCCCACATTCCAAGCACTTGTGGGGCTTCTCTCTGCCATGGGGCTTCTCTACCAGCTCTGAGCTCTGGCTGGATCTCTGGCTGCCTTCCTGGCTCAGGGGTGCTCTTTCCTCCCCACAGCTCCCTGGGCTGGGTTTGCTGCCCCTCCTCGTGCGGAATCTCCAGGGCTTTTCTTCCTCCTCCATCCACACACGTGCTAGGAATGAAAAATCCTGGTATGGGTAAAAAACAAAATGAGAGTGTCTTGGACTGGGAGTTCCTACTTGCTCAAGTTTATCTCAGGAAGTCATTGGGAATCTTGTGTATGTAAGAACCTCCAAAACACCAAGAGTCAGCAGAAAAGTCCTCCAAACATCAACACACAGATCAAAAACTTCCCAAACATCAAGATTCAACAAAGCCCCCTCCAAAATATAAAGATTCAGCCCCCACAAAAAAACAAAGCACCAACAATTAGGCCAATAAAGCTCAGAAACACCAAGATTCACCCCGGGAAAATCGTGGATCCCAATCCCTGGTCACCTGCTGCATGTGGAGGGGGGGGGGCAACGCTCCTGGGGCTGGGGTTGGAGGCTGCAGATAGAGGGAGAGTGGAACTTTGTGCTACTTCCTCTTCTGTTCCTCCTCCTGTGTCCCTACTCTTGCTCACACTCCTCTTCCTCCTGCTATTCCTCCTTCTCCTGCACAATCTCACCTTCCCCTCTCACGTGCATCGTTTGACCCTTTTGTTCCTCAATTCTGCTTCTCCTTCCCTTCTCCTTCTGCCCCAGGCCCAGCACCCATTGCCGGCTCCCTCTTCCCCCCAAACCCACAGCATCCCACGGCAGGGGCAGGGGCAGGGATGGAGCTGGGGCAGGCCGGGCTGGGGCAGCGCTGGGCTCTCGGCCGCTCCCGCCCGCACTCGGTCCCCACTGCAGCCGCTCCCGCCGGGACAGCGCGGGGGGGCCCGGCCTTGGCGCCGCCCCACTCCCACCTCCCCAAATTCCCCTCGCATTTGGACAACAGGGCATGGATGGTGTTGGTGTGCTGCAAAGGGATTGCGTGAAGGGGAGTGTGCAGCAATATGGTTAAGGCAAGAAGCTGCAAGAGGAATCTATGTGGGAAGGAAAAGGATTATGGAAAAGAGGAGGAAGAGAAAAATACTGATGATTGGGATGTTTATCAGCAGGGCCTTAGCCTCAAAACTTGTCAGCTGATCCAGATCTTTTGTATCCCCGGTTTCCAGGACAGGAAAACAAGGAGGTCAGGGTTTCAGGGGGTTTCTCTGTGGGGGGCAGCGGCAGCACCGGGCGCAGAGCTGCGGCACCGGGAGCACGGGCTGGGGGCCTGTGGGGAGCTGCGGGGCCGGGCCAGGGCTGTGGGGCAGCCGGGGCTCAGCGCCGGGCGCTGCCTGACCCCACCAGCCCCGGGCAGGGCCGGCAGCGGCCCCCGGCCCCCAGGAGGCTGCGGGACGCCCCGGCCGCTGCCCGGCCCCGCGGAGCTGCCGGCCCTGCCCGCCGGGGGCGCCTTTGGACACTGCGGCAGGACAGGGAGCGGCTCTGGGACACGGGCTGGGGAGGGCACCCTGAGCACAGGGAGGAGGAGCAAGGAACACCTGGGAAAGGCACATTACACATTTTAGCATGGAGATTATCTTTTAAGGCTTTTGTTAGGGCTACTGGAGATACAAATGATTTTGCAGAAAGCTCAGCAGCTGTCAGAGGATGAACACCCACAGGCACTGAGGGGGCTGCAGGAGGGGCACAAGAAGGCCCTGCAGCACTTGGGCACAAAGGCACAGCAGGTGAATGCAAGAAGGGAGCAGCAAAAGGCCAAGCTGAAGGCAAAGGCCAGGGCACAGTTCCTACAGCCCCTGAGGGATCAACCCCAGGGCCCAAGGGGGCCCCAGCACCCAGGGCACGGCTCGGCCACAAGCACCTGGCAGAGGCATTGCCCTCCTCGGCAGGGGAGAGCCCACCCAAACAGCCCCTGGCAAGGAACCAGGGCTCCAGCTGCAGGGCACAAGGACACTGCAAGCACAGACAGCAGCACCCTCAGGACCAGCAAGTCCACCCCTTGATGGACATGGATTGGCAGGGCTGTCACAGCTCCCATCACACCAGGGACCCTCCACACTGGAGCCCTTGAGAACATTCAGGTGGGTCTGCACTGAGAGGAGGCATTTTCTGATGGACACAGGAGCCTCTCAATGCACTCTGAATCTTAGACTGAAGGGGGGAAAGTGATAAAAATATGTTTGATTAGTGAGGAGATAAGTGGGAAACATGTATGGTTTTATTCAACCACTATTAGTAGATCTACGAGATGGGTTTGAAATGCATGAATTTTTATTTGCTTCTAATTGTTATCATGATTTACTGGAAGGGATTTGATCCCTAAACGGGGAACGCAAATTAATATTATAAAAAGGGATTGAGAGGCCGGTTCTGTTGTACCTCTGTGTAAAATATCTGGCAAGGCCTATGCTGAAGTGAACCCAGAAGTGTGGGCAGCCCCAGGGAAAGAGGGAAAATTAGATCTGGAGCCTCTCCAATGCACTCTGAAGCAACCAGGACAAGTGGTGTCTAAAAGCAACACGCGGTTCCACGGGAGGGAAGGAAGGGGAATCAGACACAGCGCAGGTCAGCGCTCCATGCTCAGCTCAACCCGCCCAGCTGTGGGTGCTTGTGAGAGCCTGGCACTGAAATGCCCTGAGCAGGAAGGCTCCAATATCTTCTGCTGACACCATGGCACCTAACAGGGGGGCAAAAGCAATTCTCACTGCTTCAGCAACCACTGGAACAGATATCAAGGGATATTCTCCCACAGGAAGCTGGGCTGGCACACAGCCTGCCCTGGCACTTTGCTGCTGCCAACACCCAGCCAGGACATCGGCTCCTGCCTAAGGAGTGCCAAGCAGCACCACTGGTGGCCAAGGGGCCCATGCCAAGTGTCCCTGAGGCCACAAACAGCCGCCAGCACAGCTCAACACGGGGGGGACCCCTCAGCCTGGCCTCAAGGGCTCTGAAGCCCCGCAGATTTGCACTTCCCGCCTGCAGCAGGACGATGGGAGGCCGCCCCTGAGCCTGCCCTGAAGGCAACGCAGCAGCAGCCAGGGCTCCACAGCGGGCCAAGCCCCTGCGCCTGCCCACAGATCCTCGGCTGGAATCCTCTGCAATCCTGGCCACCCTCCTCTGCCATCTCCAGCCACTGGGGCCAAGCCTTGCTGCCACTGCTGCAGCTTCAGCGCTGGCTGGGCCTGCACTGCCACAGCTGCTGGGGAACACCACGGCACAATTCCACTCTGGGGCTCACTGACACCCACACTCTGGGCTGCCTGCCACTGCACTGCTGCAAAATGTACCGATTTCAGTTCTTTCAAATCTTATTTCTCTGCTCAGAAAGGTTTCTCTACTCAAAGGTTTGCCTTTGGGAAATGAATTTTAAAGGTTTTATTTAAGGGCTGCTACACCACTCAATGGAGATGAGTTCAACATCCCAACAGACTGGGAACAGCCCAAAAGACACCCACAGAGATAACGACCAGCAACAAAACATCAACATTGCCCAGCAGCAAACAGCAACCAACAGCTACCCCAGACACTGCCCCCGGCACAGCTGGAGACACCTGGGCTGGAAAAGGCTGAGAAGAAAATCCAGGAGTTTGGAGACCGAATTCACATCAGAGGGGAAGAAATCCCGGTCCAACAGGAAACCAAATACTAAAAACTTACACAACTTGGAAACAAGGAACATTAAAGCAGTGGATTTAGACTGGTTCAGACTACATAAAGTTTAGGAAAAATCGAGTAAAACTCACATGGCATGGAATGATTTTCTCTGCACAGCCAGGCTATTTGTGAAAGAAATTATTTTTGTTGCACATCCTGGCCAGAACCAAGGAATGCCTTGACTCTCTAACACTAAAGAGATTCTTGGAGAGTTTTTGTTTTCCCTGCAGTTTCAGTGATAAGATAACAACATGATAATAATTTTTTATAATAACTCCCACTTTATATTGTCGGTGGGTTTGGGACAGAAGTGTGAGAATCAATTTTTGGTCTGGGTTTTTCCAAGTTCTCCTTTATGGGGCATTTGTAGAACTGAAGAGCTTTAACCATAATACTTTGAATTCGTAAATAGTTAATACTGTTTTTTAAAACACAGCACACTCTGAGGGGGCCACATGTGACTCACCAGATGGCTGCCCTGGAAGAGAAGCTCCATTCCAGGCAGCCTGCAGAGGAGCTTTAGAAATGCAAATGAACACTGCTGGGCAAAGTGTGGACAATGCACCTGGGTCTCTTGCCTGGGACAGGAATTGGGCTGATTCCCTCTGCCCCTCACCCCAAGCTCTGCCTGCTTGCACTGATGGAATTTGCACAGCTCAAGGCAGAGCCCAGGGGGAGGATATCTGACCCTGCAACACAAACGGGTGAAGCTGCAAAGGGAAACAGCAAAAGGAGAATGTTGGGAAAACTTCACTATAAATAAGTGGGGGGGAATCATCCCTCTACCCACTCCAACATGTGCTGTCACTATCTGTGTTATATAGGGTGTGAAGCCCCAAAACGGATAGCCTTCAAGAAATAATGAGTTAAAACATGGAATGTGAAACATTGGAAGAAAGCATAGCACTTAGGAAACATATAGAGCAATAAATCGGCTAAAGCATGGAACACAATGACAGGAAAGAGAGATAGGGATAGGGGAATTGATGGGCTAAGCATGTTCAGAGCCAACGATGTCAAACTGACCCTAAGAGCCTTGCCAAGCCATGGGAACTAAGCCAAGTACACCGGGAATTGGCCATATTAGGATAAGAGTTCAAAAGTTTAAAGAGGAAGACTCATCAGGTGACCCCTGCCCATGATGAAGGCAACCGGAACGACCACCAAAATGATCCTCAAAAGAGATGTCTCCGCCCACGCTCCGCCTACACCACGCCTCTTATGAATATGCACGCAAAAACATGATTATGCATGTGATATGATGTAACTTCCATTGCAAAACTGTATAAAAGGCTTGCTTCTGTCACTAGATACTTAGATATCCCTTTTGTGATTTCTCCGACGCCTTGTAATAAAATACCGCCTGTCTATGCTGACTTGAATTGAGTCTCTTAGGCAGTTATTCTCGCCTTTTGGGGCAAAATTCGGCATCAGGTGGATTAGAGCACCGAGAAATTCTTGCTGCCACAAGTTCAGGGAAATCAGTTGGGAATCTAGTATTTCATGATTCAATTAGAGAAAAGTGGTAAATTGATGAAGTCTTGGCTGAAGAGAGCGCCCAAAATGGGGAAAAGATGAACGGCCAGCAGAACAAATCCTACAACACCATGGACCAGCCTCTGGGAACCTGAACCAATTCATATCAGGAGTCACAGAACCCATTTCTCATTTCAATGGCATCATTAGATTACAAGCGGCCCTCGCAATAATAACCAACCAGGCAGCTCCAGCTCCTGACCTTCCTGCTGATCAACCCACTGAAATGAGGAACACAACACTTAACCATGGGATGGGATCAGATCATCTGTTTGCAGAAAAAAGAGGAGTTTGTGGAAAATTAAATGTCTCAAACTGCTGTTGGCAAAGAGATGACAAAGGAAAAGTGGTGAAACAGATAACAAAGGAAACAAGAAAGCAGCTCATGTATTGGTCCAAACGTGGAAAGGATGGGAATGGGACACGGTTTTGTGGCTCCCTGGCAGACCATGGGTTAAAGGAATGCTGTTTCTCCTCGGATGTGCTACAGCAACTCTCATCTTTTTACCATGCTCCACACCTTGAGAGTGGAGCTCATTCAGCAGCAGAGCAAGGGGATGCAGGTGGCAGCCAGGCCTCCAGATCCAGAAATTGCTACAGAAGGACAGGGAATGAGAGCACTGAGAATAATCTCAAAACCAAGGAAGACTCAGTAAGGAAAAAAGAAAAAAAACCCTGAAAATAAAAAGGAAATAAAATTAAAAAGAAAAAACATTCACTGAGTGAATCTGCCTGGAGATTGGGTCAGGGACTCATAGATAAGGAAGGGAGAAACCATCAGTTTCAACAAATGTTGCTATTTAACAGGGACTGCTGCTCAGAGAAAGTCCCGCTAAAATTCCTAAACTTCAGGAATTTTGTTCTTCAGGAGAAGAACAAAGACTTAACAGAGCCGTGAATACCGGCTGTTTTACAAAAGTGGGGGTGCACATTAACACGGACATGCAGTTGCCGGACCGGGAGGTCTGAATCTTCCAAGTACCTCAGCCAGGGGGCAAAGGGAGAGGGAGATAAGGCCGCGAAAACGAGGATAAAAAGGAGGCTGCGAACTACAACAATGGCAGAGAGCGCACGACAAATGCCCCACGGCCTCTCCCTCTGCTCAGCAATAAAGTCACTTTTACAGGACTCCTCTGTCTCCTCTGCGCACAGAAACCTCCGGTCACGGGAATTTCCCCGCACAGCCCCGGGCACGGGGCAGCCCCCTCTGTCCCAGCCACAGCAACCGGGCCGAGCCAGCGCTGCTCCGGCAGCGGCTCCTGCCGAGGCAGCGGCCGCAAGGAGACCGCGGGCAGCCGCTCCCGCAGCGCCCTCACGCCAGCGGCAACACGGGCCGGACACGGCACAACGAACCCGCCCGAGCCCCCTGCCGCCCCCGAGGCCCGCAGCCAGCCCCGAGACCCCGCACAACCCAGCGCGGCTCCCACCTGCGCTGCGGCCGCCTCCGAGCTCCGCCGCCGCCTCACCGCGCTCCGGCCGCTGCCGCCGCTCACGGACCCGCACACACACTCCGACAATGGCGCCGCTGCCCAGCCACGGCCGCCCTCAGCCCGCCCCCGGGGCCCTGCTCCGCCCCGCTCCCACCAATCAGCGCGCCACAAACACGACTGACGGCACCACCACCCAATCGCAGCCAGGGGCGGGCTCTGCACACGGCACAGCCCCGCCCCGCTCTCTCAGGGCGCCCCGGGCTGCGTGAGGGCA
Source organism: Melozone crissalis (assembly GCF_028551555.1). Classification (NCBI taxonomy): domain Eukaryota; kingdom Metazoa; phylum Chordata; class Aves; order Passeriformes; family Passerellidae; genus Melozone; species Melozone crissalis. The sequence goes on from NW_026535844.1 coordinate 5,594,735, forward strand.
GAGCCGGAGCTGAGGAACAGCCCTGGAACGGACCCGGGCCCGAGGGGATTGAGCTGAAAACACAAACAAACTTCTCCGCACCTCCCGCCACGGCTTTCCCGGCACTGCGGCTCCGGTGGCTCCGGCTCAGCGGGAAGCCCTGGAGCCTCACTTCTCCTACCCCTAATTAGGAGAATCAGGGCATCGCTTTGATTTCTCCCAAAAAGGGAAAACCGCCCCAAAGCCCTGTGGATGAGTGGGGGAGGGGAGAGATTTCTGACAGAAAACTCCAAAAACTCAGAGCAGGATAATGAGAAGTGTGCTAAATAGGTATGATCCGTGGTGACAAAATTGAAACAGTAATTAATATTGATACAGTAATTAATATTTGGAAATAATAAAACAGTTAAAAGGTGTAATGCCAAGAAAGAAAGGGGAGGAGGGGTTCCATTCCCCCCCCCCTTTCCTGCAGATGTTCAAGGCAGGAAACAGCAAGAGATAACAGTTACTAAAAATTAACAGAAAGAAAGGAAAATCTGGTGGGGTCCCAGGAAAATGCTAGTTATACGAGATATATTTATTGCTTTGATACTTAAATATAATATTATGTTCGTTTTGGCTTACATTATACTGGCTTGGTGTACATGTGTAACCCAAGGATGAATGAAAGGACATCGAGGAAGAGGAGAGGCCTTCATCAGTGACGACCCCCAAAGACTGGTGTGACCACCAAACCGAGTGGTGGAGCATGCGCGGTAAAGGTGGTGATGAGGGCGGAGGTAGAAGTGTGATGAGTCGAAAATGGGAGGAGATGGCATTGACACATGGCACAACAGGGGGAATTTTCGCTTGGCAAGCTCGCATGTGAGGTGGCAGAGGTCCAAGGGCCCTGCACTCCGTACCCCTCACTGTTTGTTTTTTTTTTTTACTAATGCGCTATTATTGGAACCAAATTATCCCTTATTTTAACCAAATTACATTGTCAATATTTCAATTTTATCCGATTTTATATATTCTAAGCTATTCAATGAAAATTGCTGCTACCTTTAATAGTGTTTGGTTTTGTTGATGATGGGGTAATTGGGCAAATATAACACCACTCTTCTCCCTCTGTCGGGCCTGCTCCAGCTGTGCCTGGCAGCTCCAAGCAGGGCCCTGCACCCAGGCCCTTTGCAATAAACCCCAAGTTCCATGACCTGGCTTCAGAGATCTCTTGTCTCTCTCCATCCCGACCGTCCTTCCCCTGTTGTCCTACAAAAATACCCCCAAAAAAACACAAACTCCAGTGAGAGATCACAAAATTACTCCAAAATAACCCAAAAAAAATCCCCAAACTCTGGTCAGGGACCATGAAATTATCCCAAAATGGCCAAAATCTGGTGAGGAACCCCAAAATCCAGTCAGGTATCCCAAAATATCCCAAAATCTGGGCAGGCACCCCAAAATCCGATCAGAAGGCCAAACTTACCCCAAAAACACCTGAAAATACCCCAAAATCCCATCAGAGACTCCTAAATTACACCAACTCTTCCCAGAATCCATTTAGGGACCCCAAAATTACCTGAAAATACCCCAAAATCCAGCCTTACTGTCCACAGGCCAGCGGGCAAGTGGAAAAGATGAATCATCTCATCAAACAGCAAATTGCCAAAATATGCCAGGAGACTAATTTGCAGTGGTATCAAGCTTTGCCTATTGCTCTGCTGAGGCTGAGAGTCAAACCAAGATCAAAAGAAAAGTTAAGCCCATTTGAAATTTTGTATGGTAGACCTTATGCTATGCAAGTTGTAAATGGAGACGCTGTAGACCAAATCGGTAATCAGTACATTTATGATTATGTAATTACGGTGGGGAAACAGTTCGATAAGAATGCTACGGTGGTAATAGAGCACGAACCTAAACAACCTGATTGCAAATTGCATCCGTTTAATCCCGGTGATTGGGTGTATGTTAAGAATCTTTTAGGAAAACCCCTACAAGAGAAGTGGGAGGGACCTTTCCAAGTGCTGCTGACTACCTTCACCGCGGTTCGGATCAAGGAGAGACCTACACCCGTGGATCCGTTACTCACGGGTCAAGAAAGCTCCGGAGAATAAACAAGAGGAGCAGACATCATGATCCTGACTCCACCTCAGACCTTTACAACACTGATCATCGGACTTTCGATAAGTATAGTTTTTCCCCAAGGCTCCGCCCCAATAGACCCATGGTCTAATGCACACCAGTGTATCCACCCGGAGTTGGAAACGGAATCAAAGGGACCCTATTTTGAGGTTTATGCTTTACGTAACAATCAGCCATACGCGAGTGAAGTATGGAATCAGCCCTCCATGGTAGCATATAAGGGAGACCAAATCCAAATTGGGTGTCGAGAGCTTGACCCGGTAGAAGGAAAAACAAGGCGGCTAGTATTAACAATTAAACCCTTGATGCCAGCCTCTGAACATAACCTAATTACTTTTAGTCCAGTGAAGATGGGCCAGCCCATTGTCTGGACCCAACAAAAGAGCCCAATCTCATGCCAGTGGAGTGACTTCCGGGAAGATCCACCCGGATCACAACCACAAAACTCGGTAATCTATACAGAAGATTCGCTTGGGGAACTACATCCTCAAAACATAACCTTCGACCCCCACCCTCTTCTCTCTCCTACGGGAAAGATCGTAGTATCTAGTGGTCCTGAGGAAGGGAGAGCACAGTGTGAGATGACATTTAGATTAGACCAGTCGGTGACGTTCACATGTGAAAGGGAGTTGAAAACGCTGGAGCGGGGTTTTGGCTTCCCTAGGCGTGCTGTCCAATATGAGGTGGCATTATCGGGAGACATGATCCCATTGTATCCAGATCTAGACTTACCCCAAGAAATCACTCCACCGGTAGAATGTAAAATAGTGCATAACCTAACCTTTATAGGGCCTCAGGTCATAAGAAAATCTAATGAACTAAAATTATTGTTAGACCCCTCTTATTCCCTGAAAAAGGTGCAGATGAACATTCACACCGATATTACGTATTTGCAGAAGGATTGCCAACCATTTATACAGCAAAGCCTTAAGGGATGGAATGCATGGCTAGCAACAAGGTCTCATCACAGAAGAGCACAAAGAGATCTAAGTGGGTGGATTGGTACAGGATTTGGTATATTAAACACCATAGACCAAGAGGTCTTAGTAAACAAATTAAGTACCGTCACATCGAACTTAGGAAAGCTTAAGATGCCCCTCAGTTCATCCATACTTACATTAGCAGAAACACAATCGCTAGTAGTAAGATTGCTAACCATGGTAGCAAACCACACTGCAGAGGATTTTGTGAAGTTTGCTGATTATACAGGAGAACTTAGCAAGGAAATCGCACTAGCTATCCAATGCCCTCAAACGCAACAATGGGTACAATCAGTAGCAGCAGGAACACAATCACAAGTCTACTATATAGGGAATGGGTGCGCTTGCGTGAGGACAGCTTGTGACAACATCACTATAGATAATTGCCAAGAAGAGACTAATAACACTAACTTCTGTGTATGCAACTTCACCAAGATAGTAGGTTGTGACTTTCATTATACTGTCCCAATAACGACTCAACAGCTAATTAACGCAGATTTCAACCTATATCAAGAGATACCGAAATTACAAATAGGGATGGATGTCAAAGTTCTTAAAGCAATGCTCGCACATCCTAAAATAGAGAGATTAGTGCGAAAGGTGAATCAAACAACTAAACGAATGGTATGGCAGGTAGAACATAATTCAGAAAAAATAAAGAATGTTCTGACCGAAGTAGAACAAGTAGGCCAGCATCATTGGTGGGATATCTTTACAGGATACTCCCCAACAGCTACACAGGTCTTCAACTACCTGATGCACCCAATGCTAATAGTAATTGTAGTTCTGTTACTATTAACAATCACAAATATTTGTATGTGGTGGAGACTAAGAATCATAATGAAAAGGACCCAAATGATTTGGGCTATGGTACGAGCGTATCAGCGCCCTATAGGATTAGAATTTGACGAAAGAATTCGTAAGTTATAAGAAAAGGGGGGAATGAAGCCATTCATTACAATGAACAGTAGTTTCTGAGAAAGAAAAGAATTAAAAGACCTGAGGAATAAAAGAATTAAAAGACACTCTATCAAGGGAAACACAGAAGTTAATAAATAACCTAAAATACATTGTTTGGGAAAACTTTGATTAGATAAGTTAATAAATAATCTAAAATACACTCACAAAAGAAACTTTGGAATTAGAATATTTGAAGAAGCGAAAGTAGAAGCCAAAAAGTTAAGGTGACCTGCCAAGCCGCCGGAATCAAGCCAAGTGCAACAGTGACTTCTGCCAAGCCATGGGAAAACATGCCAAGGATAACAGGAAAATGCCCAAATTAGGAGAAGCTTAAAATTTAACCAAGGAAGACCAAGAGTTCCCGGAAGATTCCGCCTATGTTCCTGCCTGCCTATGAATATGCATGGAATAAATGATGTAATCCTTGTTCAAAATTGTATAAAAACCCGCTTTTGCTGTACCTAATTTAGAAATCCATTTAGTGATTTCTCCAACGTGTTGTCAATAAATACCTCCTGTCTATAGACCTTAAATCCAGTCTCTGGGCAGCTTATTATCGCCTTTTGGGGCAAAATTTGGCATCACCCCAAATCTAGTCGGAAACTCCCCAAATCCTCCCAAACCCACTCAGAATGCCCCCAAATGCCCTCACAACCTCCAAACTACCCTCAGTACCCCAGGTCCCCCGCAGGGCTCCCATATCCTCCTTAGGACCGTCGAAAATCTCCTCAGAATCCCCCCAGATTCCCTCATGAGTTCCCCATATCCCCTCAAGACCTCCCCAGATCTCCTCAGAGCCCCACAAACCCCCTCAGGATACCTAATTCTCCCCCAGGACCCTCCACATCCCCTCACCACATCCCAAACCCCCTCACAACCCCTCAGCCCCCTCACATCCCCTCACAATCCCCCCAAACCCCCTCAGGACCCCCCAAATACCCGCAGGATCCCCAGTTCTCCCTCTTACCCCCTCACATCCCCTCACAACCCCTCCAATCCCCTCAGGAGCCCCCAGACCTCCTCACGACCCCCAGTTCTCCCTCTCGATCTCCCCAAACGCCCTCAGAACACCCCACATCCCCTCAGGACCCCCAGTTCTCCCTCAGTCCCTCCCAATCCTTTCATAACCCCTCCAAACCCCCCCCTCATCGCCCCTCCCCCGCTCCCCGCTCCCGGTGCTGACCGCGGTCGCTGTCGCCCATCCCGCGCTGCCGGGGGGTTCCCGGGGCTCCCTCGGCGCCCGCAAATTCCCGCCCCGCCCTCTCCCCCCCCGCGGCCTCCGCACCGCTCCGCCGCCGCTGGGCCCCACGGGGACCACAATGCCCACAATGCACCGCGGGTTCGCCGGAAGCAGCTGCCGACGCCAAAGCAATGGGAACTTCTGCCAGTACTTCTGGCCGTTGCGGCTTCTGATTGGTCCGCGCCGCCTTTGGGGCTTCTCGCCAGAGGTCTCGCGAGAGAAGCAGCGCGGCCCTGTTTGTTGAGGGCAACTCTGTGGGCTCCTCAGAGCGCTCCGCGTTCCCTCGTAAATCCAGCTGGGAACGGCGGAATTAATCCGCCTAGAAATGGTGGGATGGAACCTAAATCCCCTGGGGATGGAGCCTAAATCCCCTTCAACTGAGCCTAAATCCCCTGGGATTCAACCAAAACGGCCAAATCCAGGCGCTTTCCATGGATAGGGGCGGTACTTGAAAGGGCGGGCGGTGACGTCACCTCGCCCAACCCCTTTTCCGGCCCCTCCTGAGGCGGCTCCGCCTTTTCCCGGCGCCGACCCCGGGGCCTGTTCTGGGCCGGGACCGGAGCTGGTGCCGGGGCTCCTTCGGCAGCGGAGCGTCCCCAAGGTGTCCCCAGTGAGCATGGAGCCCCAAGAGGTGCTATGGTGGGGGAGGGGGCAGTGGGGAATGGGGAGCACACGCGAGCGACAGTGCGGGGTAGCAGAGGGGTCGGGGGGTTGACAGAGGGACAGAGGGGACAGCAGAGCCCTCCAGGGAGGGGACAAAGGGGAGTCCGGGAGGGCACAGGGGTCATCGCAGGAGGCCGTAAGTGCCACTAGGTCCCTGACACCTCCCCTGTCCCCAAAGCCACTGAGTTTATCAGTTACATGGAGTGCCAGCTCAGGGACATTGAGGCTGCCCTGGAGGGGACAAAGGAGGCATCCCCCAATGTCCCTGAGGACTTGGTGGCGAAAGTGGCCAAGTTTGAGCAGATGCAGGAGGCCAGCGCCCCCCTGTTCAAGCATCACCTTTTGGGGACACTTGAGGACATCCACGACCTCCTCTTGAGTCCCTATAGTGGCCACGGTGGCCCCAGTGGCCCCGGCAGCCGTGCAGTGGCTGAGCAGTGCCAAAAAGCCATCGAGAACATCCCAAGGCTGCTGCCGGGACAGTGATGTCACCACTGTGATGTCATTGGTGCAGTGATGTCACTGGAGAGACTTGTGGACAGTCGAGTGCCACCAGCTCCTTGAGTGCCACAGAGCTGCGTGTCACCAAGAGCCCCTCGAGTGCCACCAGTTCCTCAAGTGCCACCAGCTTCTCGTGTCACCAAGAGCACCTCAAGTGCCACCACCTCCTTATGTCACCACGAGCCTCCGGAGTGCCACTGGTTCCTCAAGTGCCACCAAGAGACGCCCGAGTGTCACCAGGACTGGCCCAGTCACTGTGTGGGGGTCCCTGGTGTCACCGGGGTCTCTCTCTGTGTCACACGCCATCCTTGAGCACCCACTGGGACCCCCCTGAGCAGCGGGACCCCCGAATTTCACCGTCCTCGTGCACCGGGACGCCCCCCTCAGGGCCCCCCCTCAGGCATCAGGACCGTCAGGTTTCCCTCCCTCTCCTCGTGCACCGGCACCACCGGACCCCCCCCGAGGAACCGGGACCCTCCCCTGGTACACCGGGACCACCAGAGACCCTCCCATCAATCAGTGCTGTCATCGTTCATTGGGACCCCCCCTCAGGCACTGGGACCACCAGAAACCCCCCCAAATCACCGAGCACCGAGACCCCCCCTCGTGCACTGGGGCCGCTGGAGACTCCCCCGAATCACTGAGCACCCCCTGTGCACCAGCACCGGGACTGGACCCTCCTCGTGCCCTGATCCCCCCTCACCGAGCACCGGGACAGGGACCGGACCCCCCCTCGTGTACCGACCCCCCCGAGCACCAGGCCGGGACCCCCCTTTGTGCCCCCCACCCATCACGGGGGTTCTGCCCCCTCCCCTTTGAGCCCCCAGAGCCGCGGGACCCCCGGGAGCAGCACCGGGACTGGGGGGAGCCGGGAGTGGGACCGGGGGGCTCCAAGTGCTGGGGGGGCACAGGGGGGTCCCCAGCACTGGGGGGGTCTCTTGGGGCTCAGTCCTGTCCCCCCCTCCCCCATTATCAGCCGGGACCCCCTGTGAGAAACACGGGTCAGAATTGAAATATTTATAAAAGTTCGTTAAAGGTTAAAATTCTGGTGCTAATTGCCAAAAGCTCACCGTTAATTAAGCCATGTTCTTTACGTCCTGTTACATCAAAGAGGTTTTCATGCATATTCATTAGGGTTTATGCATATTCATAATATAATGTTAATCAAAATATATATTAGTATTATATAGAAAGTTATACAATAGGAATATTATATATTTGATAAAATATTTTACATTAATGTATTTTATACTAACAGAGTTTATATTATACTTATGTATTATTAATGTATTGAGTAAAAATTTGCTCCTTTTTATATAAAATTATGCATATATTTTTCTATATTCTATATAAATTATTTTTAAACATTCCTGTGAGTTCAGATGTTGTTTCGTTTGGTTTTAACCCTTGACTTGCCTCCATGCTATCTTGTGCATTAAACCAATTTATTTTATTTCTCCTTGCACTTAAATTGTGTCATGTTTTCACTCTCTGGTGACGAGAGAAGAATTCATAAATTATTCTTTTTTGCTGTTTTGCCACTGGGGTGGAACTGGGGACACTGGGACAGAAATGGGAGCACTGGGACAGGGACACTGGGACAGGATGGGGACACTGGGATGGTGACATTGGTATGGGGACAATGGGGCGGTGGCACTGGGCTGGCACTGGGAGCACTGGGCTGGTGGCACTGGGACAGGACTGGGGACACTGGGCTGGCACTGGGTTGCTGATGCCAGCATTAATTAATTAATTAACCCCCCAAGCCCCGATTGTTTGCAAAGGCAAAGCTCTTTTTGCATCCATCGCTCAGGGGAACCCTTCCCATCGTTCCTTTGATCTCTCGGTGCCGGTTCGATCTCCCCGCAGAGCCAGAGCCGATGTCCAAGGAATGGCGCCCGTCGGAAATGGGCGGGGTGATGTGACGTCACAACACCAGGCCCCGCCCCCGCTTGGCCACGGCCCGCTGGCGGCCCCGCTGGTGGCCAGGTGACACCGCAATGTCCCCTCACTCGCGGGGCCACCTGGCAGGACACGGCCACCGCGGGCAGGGCCAGCAGCAGGTGACCGTCCTCAGCCACCCCAGGGACACTGTGGGGACACGGGGACACCGCACAGGTGGCACCAGGGACACAGCAGTGCCACCCATCCAGTGCCACCAGTTCAATCCCAGTGGCACCAGTTCAATCCCAGTGTCCCTGTGCCACTGCCACCAGCCCTGTCCCCATGTCCCCAGTTCCATCCCAGTGCCACCAGTCCAGTGCCAGCAGTCCAGTGTCCCCAGGGCTGCCCCACTGTCACACCCCAGTGTCCCCAGTTCAATCCCAGTGCCACCAGGTTCATCCCAGTGCCACCAGCCCAGTTCTATCCCAGTGCTCCCAGTGCCAGCCCAGTGCCACCACCCCACTGTCCCCATACCAATGTCACCATCCCAGTCTTCCCAGTCCCCTCTCATTGTCCCCAGCTCCAGCCCAGTGTCCTCAGTCCTGCTCCAGTGCCACCTGCCCAGTTCCATCCCTGTGCTCCCCGTGCCACCACCCCATTGTCCCTATACCAATGTCTCCATCCCATTGCCACCAGTTTCACCCCAGTGTCCCCCTTCCTGTCCCACTATCCCTGTCCATTCTCCTGCCAGGATCTTGATTTGAAATTGGTTTTTGTGGATTGTTTTTGGAGATCCAGTAGGGGTCTGGGCTTTGGCATTGGTTTGGATCCAGGATTTGTGACCTTTTAGGATTGGATTTGGGGTATCCAGCGGCATTTGGGATCTGGGAAGTTTTAGATCCAGGATTTGGGATTTGAGACCATTTGGGGTTATTCCTTGGGATCCAGTAGGATTTGGGATCGCTTGGGAGTCTTGGTGTCCCCAGCAACCCCCCAGTGTCCCCAAGGGGTCTCTTTTTCTCCCCTTCCCAGGCTCCGCTTGGAACCCCGCCCCTTTCCCACGCCCCATTGGTTTCCCTCCAGGCCCCGCCCCTTTCCCACACCCCCATTCCTTGCCCGCTTTTTCCCCGCGCTCCCCCTTTTATCGCATCCCAGGCCACGCCCTCTCCCTTCCCCATTGGCCGCCGCTTATGGGGCTCCGCCCCTTTTTTTGCTCCCATTCCTCGGCTTTCCAATCCCCGCCCCCTCTCCGCTCTGCCAGTCTCCATTGGCCGTCCTGCGGGGCCCCGCCTCCCCGTGGGCGTGACTACAAGCCCGACCGGCGTTGATTGACAGGCTCCGCTCAGCGGCGGCCTCACCGGGGCCCAGCGCGGGCCGGGGGCTCGGGGGGGCCGAGGAGGGGCTGGGGGCGTTTCAGGGTGGTTCAATCACTGAGGGGGTGCCGGGGGGGTCCTGGTGAGTGCGGGGGCGATCCCATGGATTGGGAGTCCTGGTGAGTGGGAGGGCAGTGAGGGGTGGGGGGTGGGGGTCGGGTCCCATGGATGGTGGTGTCGGTGTCCTGGCGCACTGGGGGGAGCTCATGGATCGGGGGGGGTCCCAGCGCTTTGGGGGAATCGGTGAAGGGGGGGAGCAGTGAATGGGGGGGCCCTGGTAAATTGGGGGTGGGTCCTTGATGATAACGGGGCTGGGGGCAGAGGCAGGGACTCAAGGCACCATTAGGCAAACAATAAATCGGTAACACAGTGCACACGTCAACGGATAGATTATATTGTACCAGCAAGCAGCTGCAAGGGATTATCAGTCATCAGTATCAATATCAAGCACCATAGCAAAATACTTGTGATCAATAACAACAATTGCAAAAGCCAATTATTGTATTGTCATTTATAACCCGGCTGCACTGCAGCCACGGCGGAAAGCTGCCTCTGCTGAAGGCACCGAGGGGGCTCATTCACCCCCTGACCTGCTACCATGTCCCTGCGTGTCCCCAAAGTTTCCCTGCGTGTCCCTGAGCATCCCAAGTGACAGTACCCCAGGAATTCCCATCAGGATTCGGGACAATTTCAAAGAAAATTCCCAGAAAATTCCCTCCAGCCTCTGTGTCATCTCCTTGTGCCCTTCCCCCAGTGTCCCCAAGGCCACCACGATGTCCCCGAGTGCCCGGGCAGCGCTGGGGAAGCCCTGTCCCCTTGTCCCCCATGGCGTCACCTCCCTGTCCCGGGTGACAGCGGCCACCAACGTCCCCAGCGCCAGCGTCACCTCCTCCAGCTGCCCCAGCACATCCGCGGGGGCCTCGGCGCTGGCCCTGGTGGCCGCCACCCACCGGGCGCGGTCATGCAGGCGCAGGGCCATGTCCCGCTGGTGGCCCCGCTGGTGGCCAGGTGATGCTGCAATGTCCCCAGGTCCCGCCAGGCCACCTTGCAGGACACGGCCACCATGGCCAGGGCCAGCAACAGGTGACCGTCCTCGGCCACTCCCAGGGACACTGCAGGGACATGGGGACACTGGAACAGGTGGCACCAGGGACACAGCAGTGCCACCAGCCCAGTGCCACCTGTTCAATCCCCGTATCCCTGTGCCACTGCCACCAGTCCTGTCCCAGTGTCCCCAGTTGAATCCCAGTGCCACCAGCCCAGTGCCACCAATTCCACACCAGTGCCACCAGTTCTATCCCACTGTCACCACCCCAGTGTCCCTAGAACTGTCCCAGTGCCACCACCCCTGTGTCATCATTCCAGTGCCACCAATTTGGTGTCCCCAGCTTCATTCCAGGGTCAGCAACCCAACGCCCCAGTTCTGTCCCACTGTCACCAGTGTTTGGGGGGGTTTGGGGGATCCCAGGTGGAGTTTGGGGGCTCCCGGGGAGTTTGGGGGAATCCCAGATAAAGTTTGGAGGGTCCTGGGGGGGTTGGGGGGATCCTGGAAGGTTTGGAGGTCCCAGGTGAGGTTTTGGGGGTCCCAGGTGAGGTTTCCAGGGAATTGGGTAATCCCAGTTGAGAATTCCCAAAGATTTGGGTTTTCCCAGGTGAGAACACGGGCCGGGGGTTCAGGGGGGCTGGGGGGCTCGGGCCTGGGAGCATTTTGGGGGCTTCAGTCAATGGGGAGGGCCTGGGGGGTGCCGAGGGGGAGGCGTGGTGAGTGTGTGGGGGGCTCTCATGGATTTGATGCCTCAGGTTTTGGCTTTTCTGTTTTTCAGGTTCTGTGCTGCTTTACTCTGTGGGTCTGGGCTTCATATTAAGGGATCCTGAGCTCTGTTCACAGAGCAGGGAGACAAAACAATTCCTGCTCTAGCTGTGAACCCAAGGACAAATAATCCAAACCTCAGGCCCAAGAGCATAAACAACGGGCACTGAAGAGATAAAAACAAGAAGGATGGGACTTCATCATCTAAAGACATAATTGGACAAATAACTCCAATATGCAAATGGAGCAGAACTTTTATAAGTGACAGACCTCGTGACCGGCCGTCCATTTTGTGGCCATTTTGGTTCATCTTGGGCGTAGCCCTGGCTGGGCTCTTGTTCTGCCATAGGTGTATCCACGGAGGCCTTTTAACAAATGCCTGCTTTATTGTGTAACCGTGTCTGGCCTCTGTTCTAGGTCAGCCTTGTGAAGGCCTCAGTTTGTGGCGAGCACGAAGGGAGCCGAGGCACCTGGGCAAGGCTGGAGCAGAGGCAGAGGAAGGTGCAGCTGCTGCCCCCAGCCCGCGGCACTGGCGGGGCCCAGGTGCGGGGCAGAGGGTGCAGGAGGCCGAGAAGCTCGGGAGGAGCGAGAGAGGCGTGAGCGGCTGCAGGGGCGCTGTGTTTATCGGGTGAGCGCGGTGGGAAGGGGCGTTTTGTGCTCGGGAGCGCAGCAGGTGCGGGGCTCGCTGTGCCCCGGGCCGGGGAGGGCGGGCGCTGTGAGCAGCGGGGTTGGATTGCGGGGCTGGGCTTGGCCTGGGGCCGGCAGTGCTGGCGCAGGGATCGTTTCCGCACCGCCGCTCCGGAGCGCCGCGATCGGAATCTCGCTCTTTCTCTCTCTCGTTGGTTTTTAAAATTTCTACTCAGCTGTTAAAATTCCGTGTGTATATTCTGCTGCGAGTGCTGTAGTGATAATATCCCGAGAGACAGTCCCCTAAGTTTAGCACTGAGAAACTGGGGCAGAGTAACCCACGCTGCACCACTTGGAGGGGGCTGTGCCCCGTGGGATGGACTCAGCTTGGAGAAGTTCCTGGAGAAGTCTCCGGTGGGAGAGAGCCCAGGGTGCAGCAGGGGAACGACTCCTGTCCCTGAGCAGAGGGAGAAGCCCCGGGGCATGAACTGAGCCCGGCCCCATTCCCTATCTGCGGCACTGCCGGGGTAGGAGGTGCAGCTGGAAGGAGGGAGGCGTGGGGGAAAGCTGCATTTAAGGGTCTTCACTTACTTCTCATTATCCTGCTCTGAGTTTTTGGAGTTTTCTGTCAGAAATCTCTCCCTTCACCCACTCATCCATACGGATTTGGGCAGTTTTCCCTTTTTGTGGGAAATCAAAGCGATACACTGATGCTCCTAATTAGGGGTAAGAGAAGTGATGCTCCAGGGCTTCCCGCTGAGCCGGAGCCACCGAAGCCGCAGTGCCGGGAAAGCCGTGGCGGGAGGTGCGGAGAAGTTTGTTTGTGTTTTCAGCTCAATCCCCTCGGGCCCGGGCCCGTCCCAGGGCTGCTCCTCAGCTCCGGCTCTGCCCTCACGCAGCCCGGGGGGCCCTGAGAGCGCGGGGCGGGTCTGTGCCTTGTGCAGAGCCCGCCCCTGGCTGGGATTGGGCGATGGTGCCGTCAGTCGTGTTTGTGGCGCGCTGATTGGTGGGAGCGGGGCGGTGCAGGGCCCCGGGGGCGGGCTGAGGGCGGCCGTGGCTGGGCAGCGGCGCCATTGTCGGAGCGTGTGTGCGGTCCCGCGAGCGGCGGCAGCGGCCGGAGCGCGGTGAGGCGGCGGCGGAGCTCGGAGGCGGCCGCAGGGCAGGTGGGAGCCGCTCTGGGTTGTGCGGGGGCTCGGGGCTGGCTGCGGGCCTCGGGGGCGGCAGGGGGCTCGGGCGGGTTCGTTGTGCCGTGTCCGGCCCGTGTTGCCGCTGGCGTGAGGGCGCTGCGGGAGCGGCTGCCCGCGGTCTCCTTGCGGCCGCTGCCTCGGCAGGAGCCGCTGCCGGAGCAGCGCTGGCTCGGCCCGGTTGCTGTGGCTGGGACAGAGGGGGCTGCCCCGTGCCCGGGGCTGTGCGGGGAAATTCCCGTGACCGGAGGTTTCTGTGCCCAGAGGAGACAGAGGAGTCCTGTAAAAGTGACTTTATTGCTGAGCAGAGGGAGAGGCCGTGGGGCATTTGCCGTGCGCTCTCTGCCATTGTTGTAGTTCGCAGCCTCCTTTTTATCCTCATTTTCGCGGCCACATCTCCCTCTCCCTTTGCCCCCTGGCTGAGGTGCTTGGAAGGTTCAGACTTCCCGATCCGGTAACTGCGTGTCCTCGTTAACGTGAATCCCCACTTTTGTAGAACAGCCGATATTCATGGCTCTGTTAAATCCTTGTTCTTCTGGAAGTTCAGGAATTTAGCGGGACTTTCTCTGAGCAGCAGTCCTTGTTAATTAGTAACATTTGTTGAAGCTGGTAGTTTCGCCCGTTACTTCCTTATCTACGGTTTCCTGGCCCCTCCCTCAGTTGCTGAATGAGCTGCACTCTCAAGGTGTGGAGCATGGTAAAAACATGAGAGTTGCTGCAGCACATAAGAGGAGAAACAGCATTCGTTTAACCCATGATCTGCCACGGAGCCACAAATCCGTGTCCCATTCCCATCCTTTCCACGTTTGGGCAGGAGCATGAGGTGCTTTCTTACTTCCTTTGTTACCTGTTTCACCACTTTTCCTTTGTCATCTATTTGCCAACAGCAGTTTGTGTCATTTAATTTTCCACAAACTCCTCCTTTTTCTGCTAACAGATGATCTGATCCCATCCCATGGTGAAGTGTTGTGTTCCTCATTTCAGTGGATTGGTCGGCAAGAAGGTCAGGAGCTGGAGCTGTCTGGTTGGTTATTATTGTGAGGGCAGCTTGTAATCTAATGATGCCATTGAAATGAGAAATGGGTTCTGTGGCTCCTGATATGAATTGGTTCAGGTTCCCAGGGGCTGGTCCATGGTGTTGTAGGATTTGTTCTGCTGGCCGTTCATCTTTTCCCTATTTTTGGGCGCTCTCTCCAGCCATGGCTGCATCAATTGGCTGCTTTTCTCTAATTAAATCATCAAATCCTTGGATTCCCAGCTTATTTCCCTGAATATTTGGTAGCAAAAAACCCCCAGTGCTCTAATCCACCCTATATAACACAGACAGTGACAGCACATGTTGGAGTGGGCAGAGAAATTATTCCCCCCACTTATTTATAGTGAAGTTTTCCCAACATTCTCCATGTGCTCTTTCCCTTTGCAGCTTCACCCGTTTCTGTTGCAGGGTCAGATATCCTCCCCCTGGGCTCTGCCTTGAGCTGTGCAAATTCCATCAGTGCCAGCAGGCAGAGCTTGGGGTGAGGGGCAGAGGGAATCAGCCCAATTCCTGCCCCAGGCAAGAGACCCAGGTGCATTGTCCACACTTTGCCCAGCAGTGTTCATTTGCATTTCTAAAGCTCCTCTGCAGGCTGCCTGGAATGAAGCTTCTCTTCCTGCTGCTGGGCCGTGTTGATGTTTTGTTGCTGGTCGTTCTCTCTGTGGGTGTCTTTTGGGCTATTCCCAGTCTGTTCAGGTGTTAAACTCATCTCCATTGAGTGGTGTAACACCTCTTAAAAAAAACCTTTAAAATTCATTTCCCCAAGGCAAAGAAAACCAAGCCTGAGTAGAGAAATAAGGTTTAAAAGAACCGAAATCGGTACATTTTGCAGCAGTGCATTGGCAGGCAGCCCAGAGTGTGTGTGTCAGTGAGCCCCAGAGTGGAATTGTGCCGTGGTGTTCCCCAGCAGCTGTGGCAGTGCAGGCCCAGCCAGCGCTGAAGCTGCAGCAGTGGCAGCAAGGCTTGGCCCCAGTGGCTGGAGATGGCAGAGGAGGGTGGCCAGGATTGCAGAGGATTCCAGGCGAGGATCTGTGGGCAGGCGCAGGGGCTTGGCCCGCTGTGGAGCCCTGGCTGCTGCTGCGTTGCCTTCAGGGCAGGCTCAGGGGCGGCCTCCCATCGTCCTGCTGCAGGCGGGAAGTGCAAATCTGCGGGGCTTCAGAGCCCTTGAGGCCAGGCTGAGGGGTCCCCCCGTGTTGAGCTGTGCTGGCGGCTGTTTGTGGCCTCAGGGACACTTGGCATGGGCCCCTTGGCCACCAGTGGTGCTGCTTTGCACTCCTAAAGCAGGAGCCGATGTCCTGGCTGGGTGTTGGCAGCAGCAAAGTGCCAGGGCGGGCTCTGCCAGCCCAGCTTCCTGTGGGAGAATATCCCTTGATATCTGCTCCAGTGGTTGCTGAAGCAGTGAGAATTGCTTTTGTCCCCCTGTTAGGTGCCATGGTGTCAGCAGAAGATATTGGAGCCTTCCTGCTCAGGGCATTTCAGTGCCAGGCTCTCACAAGCACCCACAGCTGTGCGGGTTGAGCTGAGCATGGGGCGGTGACCTGCGCTGTGTCTGATTCCCCTTCCTTAATAACAGCCTGTCTTGTAGCTCTTTTCCCTTCTGCTGCCCTTGCAGAGCCATCCACAAACACATTTTCTCCCTCAGGCCAGGCAATGTCCCCTCATCAATCTCTCCCAGCCTGGGTCTGGAGCTCTGTCCCTTGAGTGCAGTCCTGGGTTCCTTTCCAGCCCCTGTCCAGGCTGTTCAAACAGGGACAGGACTGCCCTGTCCTCAGACTGCACAGTCCTCCTGTGCCATTGAACAAGGTTCATACTGTAATAACTGACCCCTGCTCATCCGTGTAGAGGCTCTTTTGGTTTTCAGACCTTTAACTTGATGCGATACTTGAAGTATAGGAGATCCTATATAGGGTTAAACATTTTAGTACAAGAATTCCTTTGGCAAGACCCTGTTTAACATCCACCTATAATTCAAATTCTTTTTCCCTGTCTGGAAGGCCCAGGCCTCCCACCTCAGTTAATCTTCATTTTAACACTTGAAAATTCTGTGTTTCCTCCTGCTGTGTATCCATCCAGTTTGTTGACTGGCAGGATAGGAGTGTTGTAGGGAGACATCCCTGGCTCCAAAAGCCCTTCCTTTAACAGGGACTCAATACCAGGCTGTGAGCCCTTCCTTCCCTCTCTTGGAACAGGATATTGCTCGTTCTGGTTGCTTTAAAGTAATTTGTAGAGGCTCCATATCTAATTTTCCCCAGTTCCACAAAGCTGCCCACACTTCTGGGTTCACTTCAGCATGGGCCTTTTCAATCTTTTCACACAAAGGTAGAGCAGAACTGGCCTCTGTATCCCCTTTTACAGTATTAAAATCCAAGTCTCAAATTCCTTCCTAGGTAATTACAATCAAAGGAGGAAGAAAAAGAAATTAATTTTATTCAAACCTATCCCCCACAGCTTCTTATAGTAGTTGAACAAATCATACCTGCTCATCTTTCCCACTCATTCCCCTAAAAATCAAAATATTCCTTTACTATTTTCCCCCTTCGGTCTAAGATTCAGAGTGGATTGAGAGGCCCCTGTGTCCATCAGGAAATGCCTCCTCTCAATGCAGACCCACCCTGAATGTTCTCAAGGGCTCCAGTGTGGAGGGTCCCTGGTGTGATAGGAGCTGTGACAGCCCTGGCAATCCATGTCCATCAAGGGGTGGACTTGCTGGTCCTGAGGGTGCTGCTGTCTGTGCTTGCAGTGTCCTTGTGCCCTGCAGCTGGAGCCCTGGTTCCTTGCCAGGGGCTGTTTGGGTGGGCTCTCCCCTGCCGAGGACGGCAATGCCTCTGCCAGGTGCTTGTGGCTGAGCCGTGCCCTGGGTGCTGGGGCCCCCTTGGGCCCTGGGGTTGATCCCTCAGGGGCTGTAGGAACTGTGCCCTGGCCTTTGCCTTCAGCTTGGCCTTTTGCTGCTCCCTTCTTGCATTCACCTGCTGTGCCTTTGTGCCCAAGTGCTGCAGGGCCTTCTTGTGCCCCTCCTGCAGCCCCCTCAGTGCCTGTGGGTGCTTGTCTTGCTTTACAAGAGAGGTGTCTGCTCGGGAAGGCAGAAAAAGCCTCTCTTGGAATGGAGAATGCAAACCCCCTCCCTCTTAATTTTTAGACTAGTGAAATGAAGGGGCTCTCAGGCAAAGATATGGGAATAGGAATACCAGTTCTTTACTAGTGTGTATAATAAAGCAAACAAACACCATCAGCTGCGGCACTGGCAGCAAACAGAGCCCGGACCCAGTCCCGGCCTTTGGGCTGCGGCGCTTTGCCCTTGGGTGCAGTTCCGGGCACGGCCGGCAGGGGCGCTGGTGGCTCCCGCGGGGCGGGGCAGCGCATCCCTTCCATGGGAACCTCTCTGAAGGGAAATAGAGCAATCCCTTCATCTAACTCTTTCCCTTTTTTACCTTCTCTAGCCTTTCTCCCGTGTTTTGGGAAAGAATTTGGAGAGGGCTGCCTTTTAACTTAGCTCCTAGTGTTTTGATAAGGTTCTTCCTGTAGAGAGAGAGAGTTTCCCTGAACAGCCGGAGCTGTGGTTACTAAGGGGATGTAACTCAGAGCAGGACGGGGTCAGGGGAGGATATCCTGCCGAGGCTCGGTGGGAGTGTGGGCAGGGTCTGCTGCCGGAATCGGCAGGGGGGGATCTTCCCGTGGAGCCCGAGGCGGAGCGTGGGTAGCCCCCACATGGCTGTTGGCGGCTGATCCGGCAGCTGCCGGCAGAGCAAAGGCAGGTGGGAGAGCCCGGCAGCAGCGGCGGTGCCCAGCGCAGGTGGCACGGGCAGGGCAGCCGGGGATGGGATGGCTGGGACCCCCCCTGGGTGCGGTGGGCGCGGTGACCTCGGAGCAGGCGGCAGGACAGAGCAACCCCCATCTTCCCCAGCATGGGCGGCAGAGCGGCCGCGGGCCAGGCAGTGGGAGCAGGGCACACAAATTGAGCGACAGCGCCGGGGCAGGTGGAGCTGCCCTGGGCAGTGAGGCCGCACCTGGGATGGAAACCGGGGCAGGCGGAGCTGAGGCGGACCCGGGACAGGCGCCTCGGCCGCGAACGGAGGGGGCAAGACCTGCAGAGGATCCCACTCTCTTTCTGATTTTTCCTCTTGTTCCCTTCCCTTTCATTTCCACTTTTTCTTTTCTTTTTTTGTTTTTTTCCCGGGTGTTTCTGATACTTTAAAGATTTTTATTCTTCTAAAATCTCCTGTCTAACATATGGCATATTCTTTTTCTTCTAAATTAAGTGGGTTTTTTTACAAGTAAATCCAGAGCCTAGCAAATCTAAACTTCTGCTTTGATACTTTGAAGTGCTCTACTAGCTAACTCGCAACCTCCTAATGTTGTTTTTCTCATCACCTTTTTATTTATCCTTTGACAAATTAAGCATCTTTCAGTTACTTGCTTTGCTACTCCAAAAATCCCAGTGCACCCATAGTTCCTTAAAAAATGATCACACAGAGCTTGAGTACCCCCGTGGGTTTTCTGATGCATGTCTTCTAATATTTTCCTAGTAAGCACATTTTATTAAGTAATTGGTTTCCATCAAGAAGTTTCCATTTCCCTGATTTATCTTGGTCACTTCCAATCTTGTTTAAATCTTTTTTCTCGGCTTCCCTAAACTTTGGAATTTCCAGTTTTTCCTGGTTTGGAGTTAATATTAACATAACTCTTTCAGCTCCATTTTCTGCTGCAGCCTTAGTTTCGTGATCCACCAAATTATTTCCTCTTATTTCTGGGGTCTTTCCCTTTGGGGGTTTCCTAATATGTACTATAACTATCTCTTTTAGTTGATTGTAATGCCTCTAAAACCTCTAAAATAAGTTCCTCATGTACTAGTCATTTTCTTCTTGAATTAAGTAATCTTTTTCCTTTTCCAAATTTTTTAAAGAAATGTGCTACTCTAAAGGCATACCTTAAATCAGTATGTATAGTTCCTTTATTTTGTGTTAAATATTCTAATGCTCTTCTTAAAGTATATAATTCGCAAGTTTGAGCTTACTAGTTTAAGGTTAATTTCCCTTTTTCCACAGTTTGCATGTTTTTCCCATCAACTACTACATACCCTGTATTTTCTCCTTTTGCAAAGCGGTGTATCTCTGTTAGCTAACATAACTCCCAAAGGACTATTTTTTTTTTTTTTTTTTTCCCCTGTGTCCAACTTACTGGTTTTCTGTCTCATTTTTCAAGATCTTATCTATTCATCTTCTGCCTCTGTTTTTCCCTTTCACTAACAACCTAAATACCACTTTTCTTTCAACTACACTCATGAAAATAAAAAATCTTTTTCTCACACTACTTTCAATACTATACATCTCCCTTGAATGAAATAGAGTGAAGCTTAAAATACACAATCTACATTACCTATACTTTCATTCATCTACATTCACTCACTTTTATTTCTCATTCCCTTCCACACATTCTTTCCCACCCTCAGGACACAGAGTGGATCCCTGTTGACAGAGAATCGCGGGTCCCTGTGGCCCCCCTCACCCTGGGGTGGCCTCTGGGTCTCAGTATCTCCGGGCCTCCTGGGAGGGCCCTGACTCTGCTGCCTCCGGTGCTGTTCACCTGTGAGGCTGATTTGTGTGTCACTCACACTCTTTAGCCACGGCCCCCTCACACGCCCTGGGGACAATGGCCCGTTTGCAGGTCACCTGTACCTTATGCCACAGCCCCCACACGCCCAGGAGAACAATGGCTTATTTGTGGGTCACACACTCCTCTTTCCACAGCCCCCCTTCCCACCCGCCCGGGAAGCTGAGGCTGATTTTGTGTGTGACTCACTCTCACACACAAAAAGACAACAATAAGGTACCTTTTACTTTCACATCACCTATTACAATTTTAGGTGTTTCTGGCCAGTTCCGGTGCTCTTGGATATCCCTCAACCCAGCTGTGTTTTCCAACCCCAGATGCTCTTGGGTGTCGGAGTGTCGGGGGGTAGGACGGTCGGGACGGACGGAGACGAGAGTCTCTGCAGCCAGGTCGTGGAACTTGCTGTTTGTGGCAAAGGGCCTGGGTGCAGGGCCCTGCTTGGAGCTGCCAGGCACAGCTCGGAGCAGGCCCGAGATAAGAGAGGGGTAGAGAGGATGAGAGGGTAAGAGAGTAAGAGAGCGAGGTTCGGGGAGACAGAGCGAGGCTGCCAACGGGGCAGGGCGCGCCTTCCCCACTCTGACTCTCCTAAAGCACTGGCAGCGAGGTGTTAGTAACCATGCTCTGCTATCAAAATTGTGAAAAATGCCAATCACTTGCTTTTAAAATTTTAAAAGTTTAATAGTAATAAAATGGTTATGAAAATTTGTAATTCAATTAGAGTAAAAACAATTTGGAGAAATCGAATTAGGACAATATGAGACAAGAAATACAAAGAGTTACGGATGTCTGAGTAGCTTTTTCTGGGCAGCACGAGCCTGAAAAAGGACACCTGAGCCTGAAAAAGGACACCCGTTAACACAGGATTAACCATTAAAAACAATAGCCTGTTGCATATTCATAAACTTCATACATGATGCATAAATTCTATTCAAACACAGGATTCTGTCTGGTCAGTGCCACCTTCTTCCTCTGAATCCTAACAGCGCCTTCGAGGCGGGAAGAAGTTCATTTCTTCTGACAAGAGAGCAATAAATTCTTTTTCTCTGAAAGACTTAGGTATCGTGTGGCTGCTATCTCGCTGCAAGTAATTTCTTGAAAAACAGCCTCTTACCAAGCATAGTTTCTATTTTAACATTTTTTTAATAACCTAAAACTATATTTAACCCACTACTTAAGAGAATTAATACAGCAGTACTTTCTAACACAAGACATATAATATTCATTTTAATATTTGGGAAAACCCAATCACAAAATATGCATTTTTTGCAAGTATAATCCCACTTACTTCCAATCTCTCCCAGTTTAGTCCCAGCTGTGTCCAGCATGGTTCCAGTTGCTTCCTCAATCAACTCAGTGAGTCCCAGTATGATGCCATTTGCTCCCAGTTGCTCCCAGTCAGGCCCAGTATGGGGGATGATGTGCAGGGAGTGCTCACTGTGACACTCAGTTGCTCCCAGTATTAGTCCAGTCAGTCCCAGTATGATCCAAATATGAGCCCAGTGTGCTCCCAGTCTCTGCCAGAATGTACCAGTTGTGCTCCACATGGTTCCATCTGCTCTCTTTCACCCTCATTTTCCTTCTAGTCACTCCCAGTATATTCCCAGGCTACCCCAGTTCCCTCCACCATCTTTCCAGCTCCTTCCAGTATGATCCCATTTGCTCCCAAGCGCTCCCAGTCAGCCTCAGTGTAGTGGCACTCACTGCCAGTATGATCCTAGCCATCCTCGCACCATCCCAGTTCATACCACTAGGTCCCATTTACCCCTAACATGGTCTCAATTGCCCCCCCCCCCCAGGCTCCTACTCACTCCCAGTGTGATCTCAGCATGATCCCAGTATGATGGCAGCATGGAGTCAGTACAAACTCAGTACAATCCCAGTATGATGCCAATAGGATGTCAGTAGAAAGCCAGTAAAGTCCCAGTCACTCCCAGTATGATCCCAGAATGATCCCAGTGTCCATCAGTGCGATCACAGTCTGCCCTGGCATGGCAATATGATCCCAGAATAATGTCAGTACAAACCCAGTACAGTCCCATCATGATCCCAGTACAATCCCAGTATGATGTCAGTATCAACCCAGTACGATCCCAGTATGATATCAGTACAATCCCAGTATGATATCTGTACAAGCCCAGTACAGCCCCAGTCGCTCCCAGTATGATCCCAGTATGATATCTGTATAAGCCCAGTGCACTCCCAGTCACTCCCAGTATGATCCCTGTCCAGCCCAGTCCCTGGCAGTGCTGCCACTGCTGGGATCCCCCAGCCCTGTGTGCGTTCCCCCCTGGCGGATGTGCCGAGAGGAGCCCCAGGGGCTGGCAGTGCCCAGGCAGGGTCCCCAGCAAAGCCCAGTTTGGATGTGCAGCCCCCAGTTTGCCCAGTTTGCCTCTCCTTTGGCCCGGGCCGGGTTCCCCCCATCCGCAGCGGCTGGGAGCAGCCGAGAGCCCCGCTCTGCCCATCCCGACCTGTCCCGGCTCCATCCCCGCTCCTGCCGCGGGCTGCGAGGGCTTCGGGAATGGGAACGGGGCAGCGAGGGTGTGGCTGCTGCTGGGGGAGGAGGAGGAGGCAGGGAAGGGCAGGGATGAAGGGGGAAGAAGAGGTGGGGTTATGGGGAGGAGCAGGGGGAGGGATGGAAGAGGAGGGATGGAAGAGGAGAAGGATGTGGAGATAAGACAGAGGAGGAGGTGGAGGGGGGGTGGAAGGGGAGGAGCGGGAGGAAGAGGAAGAGGAGGGACAAAGGCAGATCGAGGCTGAGCTGAGGGAACCACACCGTCGATCCCTGCCTGAATTCACAGCCCCCACCTGTGGGATCATCTCCCCCACGTCGCGCTGGTGAGTGGGGAGGGGGAGCTCAGCCGGATATCCCAGGGGATCCCTAAGTTGGGTTTTTGGGGGATGTTTGGAGAATGAAGAAGTCCAAGGCTGAGCGGAAAAGGCCCCTTGGGGGGACATCAGGGGTGGCGGTGGCAGCTGCTGGCAGAGCCAGCCTGGAGGAGCAGAGCCCTGTGTCCCCCAGGAGCCCAAATGGGGAGCCCAGAGAGGGGGGAGCACCGCCATTGGCGGGAGCCTCAAGAGCCTGGAGAGGGGCAGGGGGACTCCTTGTAGCCGCTGGAGCCCAGAGCAGAGAACGAGGGGAGAAGGGAGCCCGGGAGCCCAAAAAGCCCCGCCATCCTGAAATAGAGAGAGTGAAGCCGGGGGAGCTTTTGGCATTGCTGGGACTGCCAACAGCCTGGGCAGGGTGGGCACCGGGCATAAGGGTAACCCCCAATCCAAGCGTAACCCCAGCAGCTGGGACATGGGGAACCCCTGAAAAGCAGAGGGGAGGGACCAGGGACGGGGAACTCCTGGGAGGCTTTTTCAGGGCTGAATCTGGGTGTTTGGGAGGTTTTTGTGGAGCCCAGGTGGCCGGTGACTTTTAGAGATGGACTTGGGCAGAGCGACCTTCAAACTCAGTGTGTGTTGGGGAAGATGAAACAGGAAAACCTTATAAATATGATTGTCTGACAGAAGATTTTGAGGATATAGAAAATATAAGGAAGATTGAAATGAAAGCAAGCTCTGAAATACCTTAGTTAGTGAACAACTGGAAAACAATGGTGTGGCCTGACTCAAGGTAATCCCCTTTTGGTGAAACATTTCTCTCTGCTCGCAGACAGATCCAAGGGTCACAGCAGACCCTACAGCTTGGCAGAGGGAGTCCAAAGAGGAGTTTTTAGGGTTTAAAATGTAACACATTATGATAATTTAATGACTTTTACAGGCTGTATGTAAATGCTATAGGATTTGTATCTTGTACTAGATTGGTTAGTGAGAAATAGAATATTCAACACAGAAGAAGATTGATTGTATTGTAACAGGAACATTACTCTCATACGCTCTTCTCCTCTTACTCTCTTGCCCTCTCACCTTCTCTACCCCTCTCTTCTCTCGGGCCTGCTCCAAGCTGTGCCTGGCAGCTCCAAGCAGGGCCCTGCACCCAGGCCCTTTGCAATAAACTGCAAGTTCCACGTCCTGGCTGCAGGGATCTCTTGTCTCTGTCTGTCCTGACCATCCTACCCCCTGACTCTCCTACAAAGGCGCTCATCCCTTGTTTTCCCCAAACCAGGATTTCCCATTGCCAACCCCATGGAGGCTGCAAGGAAGAGGAAGATGCCCCGGGACACTGAGGCAGGTGAGGAGGAAGTCAGTGCCCCTTTCCCCTCTGTGCTGCTCCATCTCCCAGCCCAGCACGGCCCCGGCTGCAGCTCAGCCCTGGGAGGATCTCCTTGCCCTTGCCTGTGGCACGGAGGCAAATCCCATCCTGTCCTTGTCCTTCCTCCCCCAGAGCAGGAGCTGAGCATGGAGAGCAGGGAGGACAAATGCCCGCGGCAGAACCTGGTGGAAGAGGCCGTTTTAAGCGGCTCCACGGTGCAGGAAGCCAACGGGGAGGAAAAGCCCCGGAGATGCCACAGAGGAGGGGCTGCAAACGCAGCTGGCAGGGATCTGAGGGGGAAAGAGCCAGCCTGGGCCGGAAAGGCGGCCAGAGATGGAGCCAGACCTCGGAGCTGGTGCTCCATGAGCAGCTCCATGATGGGGAGAAGCCACACACGTGCGTGGAGTGTGGGAAGAGCTTCAGGTGGAACTGCGTCCTGGTTGTGCACCAGAGGATCCACACTGGGGAACGGCCCTACGAGTGTGGGGAGTGTGGGAAGAGCTTCAGCCAGAGCTCCAACCTGATCAGGCACCAGAGGACCCACACTGGGGAGAGGCCCTACGAGTGTTCCAAGTGTGGGAAGAGGTTTACGAGTAGCTCCGATCTCCTCCAGCACTATCAGACTCACACAGAGGAGAGGCCCTTTCAATGCCCCGACTGTGGGAAGAGATTCAAGTACAACTCCACCCTCGTCACGCACCGGCGTATCCACACGGGAGAGGGGCTCTATGAGTGTGATAAATGCAGGAAGGGGTTTCAGACCAGCTCCATTCTCCTCCAGCACTATCGAATTCACACAGAGGAGAGGCCTTTCCGCTGTCCCAACTGCGGGAAGGGATTCAAGTGCAACTCCACCCTCATCAACCACCGGCGCGTCCACACTGGGGAGAGGCCCAGCGAGTGTCCCCAGTGTGGGAAGAGCTTCTCTAGGAGCTCTGACTTGACCAAACACCAACGGAGGCACCGGTAAGGGAAGCCCTGTGGGTGCCCCGAGTGTGGGCAGAGCTTCGTGCGCTGCTCCACCTCCATCCCCCACTGGAGGAGGCACTTTGGGCACAGCTCTGGTCACTCCCATTCCCTGTGATCCATGTTGGGAACACACCTGGCTGCTTCTCCTTTTGGTTTGGCCTTAATTTTCCTCTGCTTCACCTTCATCCTTTAAAAACACCCAAAACTGGGTTAAATGAAGGAAATTGATCGAATATATCTGAAGTTCCATAATTTGTCAGTTGTTTTAGACGGAATTTAGGATTTGGGGATGCGTTCTGTGTGGAGTGCTGCTGTTGCTAAGAGGCAGGAATTTGATCTCACCCTTTTTGTGTTGCTAAGAACTCCTCCCCTGACCCCAACCCCAATTCCACCCTTGGGATACCCTGTAAATATTCCACGGCCCTGCCTTTCACCTGCCTTTCGGGATTAAGAAATGGATTCCCAAAGGATCAGCCCTATTCCCTCTGTATTCCAAGAGGATGAACCCGTTTCACTGGATTCCCAGAGGATACTGACTCTATCACTTTTTTTTTTGGTTTGTACTACTGCATTTGTATTTTTAATTCTTCCTAATAAAGAACTGTTATTTCTACTCCCATATCTTTGCCTGACAGCTCCTTAATTTCAAAAGTATTTAATATTTTTATATAATAATAATAATAATAATAATAATAATAATAATAATAGTAATAATAGTAATCAAAGGGAGGGGGTTTACATTTCTATTTCAGTTGAGACTCCTGAAATAGGGAGACACCCCCAAGGTTGGGCCATGTAAAATAGTTCCTGAAAGATGTAAATTAGTTTATGGATATGCATGAGGGTCTATGAATATGCAACAGGCTGATGTAATTAAAACCAGATTAATTAAGAGGTGTCCCCAAAAATAACTTGGGGGGTCTTGGTGGCCATAACAACCTTTGCTCGAAGGTCCTTGTCTCCCATTACATCAGTCTGTTGCATATTCATGGCCTTGTTGTATATCCATAAACTACTTTACATATTCTGGCATCAAAAGAGGATTCATCCTGGTTGGGGGTCCAGCCCCCTCCCAGCTCAATTTGGGGGGTCCCATCCTCCTCCCAGCTCAGTTTTTGGATCCCATACCCATCCCAGCCTCATTTGGGGGTCCCATTCCCCTTCCACCTCAATTTGGGGATCCCATCCGTCTCCCACCTCAACTTTGGGGTCCCACACCCCTCTTTTTCCCACTCTCCCTCCCCTTTTCAATCATTCCCCCAAACCCCTCGCCCGTGTTTATTTTTAGGGGCTTCAGGGTCCTCCTGGGGGCTCCAGGCCCGTCCTGCTCTGTTTTGGGGTCCCGACCCCGTTTTGGATTAATTTGGGTTCTCCAATCCATCCCCAGGGTCACCTTCCCCCCCCACCCCCAAATTCCGCTCCTGGCAACTGATGAGTCATCAGCGAGACACACTCTGATTGGCTGGAAATTACCCCGCGTGATCTCTGAGTATTTACCGCAGTGAGAGGCCTTGGTCTGTGGCTGGCAAGTGCGCTGATTGGCTGAAAATCGCTGGGCGGGGCCAGTGTGTAGTAGATAGGGTCAGGCGCTCGGAAAATCTCGCGATGTCACAGAAAGCAGCAGGGTTCCTCTCCCCCTAACGCCTAGTGATAAGGGATCACCCAAGAATGTAGTCCCCCCTAACACTAATAACTTTCGACTCCTTACTAACCAATTACAGTAAGGCAAGACCCCCTGACGTAGAGAAAAAACTTTCCCAGTATAAAACCCGACGAGACGGGACAATAAAGGTCTTGAACCGTCCACCATACTGGTGTCTGCGTGTGTTCTTGGCCCGAGTGACCCTGCAGAGTTTGGGTCGCCGTGCCGTTTCCTCAGAGCCAGGTCACCTTGCCTTGCATCAGAAGGCAACACCAGTGCTCTGAGTTTGTGCCCAGCAAGTGGAATGTCATCAGCGCTGCGCGTTCTGATTGGTCGGGATCTGTTTTGAGGTGGGGACGGGAGGAACTGGGGTTTACTTGGGGTTTACTTGGGTTTATTTAGGGTTTGTTTGGGGTTTATTTGGGGTTATTTATGGACTATTTGGGGTTTATCTTGGGTTTTACTTGGTTTATTTCTGGTTTTTTGGGGTTATTTGGAATTATTTGGGTTTATTTGGAAGTATTTGGGTTTCTTTGGGCTTATTTGGGTTTATTTGGGCTTATTTGGTATTATTTGGGGTTCTGGGGGTTAATGTTGGTGTATATGGGGTTTTTTAGGTGTAGTTGAAATCAATTGGTGTTTTTTGAGTTTAATTTGGGGGTTTATTTTTTATTTTGGGGTTGTTTGGATTTGTTCAGGGTTATTTGGGGGACTTTTAGGTATTGTTTGGGTTTTTTCCAGGTATTTAGGGTTTATTTTGAGTGTTTTGGGGTTATTTGGGTTATTTGTGGTCATGTGGGGTCAATAAATCCGGCAATGTTTCTCCTGCAAAAAACGGGAACTTTTCCTTAAAAATCTGAGAGTTTTTCCCCCAAAAAACTGGAATGTCCCTTAAAAATCCTGGACTTTTCCCAGCCAATAGCAGCGTGCCCTGCCCCAAACCATCCAATCACTGCGTGTCTTCCCTCAGGAACACCGGCCTCACTGTGCCCCAATCCAATCAATCACCACACATCTCCCCTCACCAACTCCCGCCTTCTTTGCCTCTATCCAACCAATCACCGCGCGCCTCCCCGCCCATCTCCTGTAAATCACCACGCCCTCTACGAAACCAACCAATCACTGGGCATCTCCCCTCCGCAACTCCTGCCCTCCCCGCGCCGCTCCAGCCAATGAGAGGCAAGCACGAAGCAGTGCTCCCTGACCCCGGGGCCAGGCATGGAGCGGGTGCTCCCTCCCCCCCCCCGGGACCCCCTCAGGGACCCCCGGGAGGTGCCCCGCGCTCGGGCGGGTCCTGCGGGAGGCGCTGGAGAGAGCGGGGCAGGCGCTGGGAGAGGACGGAGGGCTCTGGGAGCTGCTGAGGAGGCACAGGGACAGGTGAGGGGTCCTGGAGGGGTCGTGAGGGGAATATGGGGAGGGGTCTTGAGGAGGTTTGGGGGGGATTTAGGGAGGGTCTGGGGGGAACTTGAGGGGGTTTTAGCAGGGTCTGGGGGTGCTGGGGGGCAATTTGGGGGGAATTTGGGGAGGGGTCCTCGGGGGGTGTCACAATCCGTCCTCACGGACGCATTTCGTGATGGTTCATGGATTTGATCTCAGGGTGCAAAAAGAACCGACACAGTACAAGGGTGTTTGCAATGATAATCGAAAAAAATGCACCTTTATTGAATGACCACAGCAAAACACGATAGAGGGATTAAGGGAGAGAAAAAGAGAGAGGAAGAGAGAGACAAAAGAGAGAGAGAGAGAAGGAGAGAGGGGATAGAGCTACCAAACATAGAGACGAAGTCCTTTGGTCCAGTCCAGTCGAGGATCCACTGTTATGTCGGGGAGATCTCAAAGTCTCTCGCTAACTCAGAGGTTTTTATTATAACTCTATTGGAAATTGCGAGGGTGGGGAAACAGATGCAATAAAGAATAGATGTAACAGGTAGTCCATGCTTTCAGCAGTAACCGAGAGCCATTGTCTTCTTGGTCCAGCGGTCACAACCTGCAGGCAAACATCTCGCTTTGGTCAGCTTGCCTCCCCCACACACCTGCCCCGGGCTGGGGGTTTCAGTCCCAGTCCTTGGAAGGAGCAGAGGGGCCTTTTCACATGGAGGTTCCATGTCTCAGTCCTTGATGGAGAGGCTCCTTCCATCTCAGTCTGTCTGTCACGGTGGTTGTGAAACAGGTGAGGGTCTTCTGTGGGGGGACCACCTGAAACTCAGGAGAAGTCCAGCCAGGCCAAGAGGTGGGACAGCTTCCAAGGCTGTTGTTGCACAAAGGGCACGGTGCCCCCTTCTCCTTGGGCTCAGTGTAGCACACAGCAAACACCACCTGTGAGAACAATGGCTTAGCGCTGTGCTCTCAGTCTCAGGCACATGACTTTCTCCCTTGGAGACAGATTTAAGACAGGGAGTTCTTCTCTTCAGTGGTCCCCCAGTGACGATCATGAGGCAGATGAGGGAAAATTCGGACAGACTCTCACACGACCCCATGACTCACAATTGTCTTGAGGGATCTTCATCAGCAGAACTCTGGAGCATCACTGATGAGTCTGCAGAACTCGCCGTACATTGGTAGTATAACCCGGAAAAATAGGGACGATAGAAAGAGAGGAGAAAGAGTGAGAGAGGGAAAAAAAAGGATAGGAGTAGGAGGGGGAAAGGGAAACAATAAACAAACATAATATTGACTATCATAACAATTTTCACAAATGGTTGATTAATTAAAACAATATTACTTTTAAAACAATATTTAAATGGTTAAAACCAGTCACAAATAATCAAAAGCAAAAGCAATCAAAACATATTAATACAAGCATTAACTTAAAAAAATTATTTTCTAAAACAATTCACTAAAAATCGAACGTAATTTCCACAAAATCATAAATGGAAATCAAGGATTATTCCAAAACACATAGGCTTCATTCATAATTGCCTTGTGTCAAATGTCATGGGGATGTCCACATTGTAGAGGACATCAGTCAAGTTGTGTGCATGAATATAGACGTCAATCTTGTTAGCTGTTTCATGCTCCACCTAATAATGAATAGGACTACTGATAATATAAAACCAAACAGAATTAGTATCAAAAGGATAACAATGGGATGACACTGTTCAGGACACCCATGTGTCCTAGGGTGACGTTATGATGCTTGTATCCCCATTCATGTGTTCTGTGCCTTTAAGACTGTCTCTGTAGTGTGAAAGTTTTGTTTGGGTTTTTCTTATCAAGGACATGGAGACGGGGCAGTGCACAGTTCTGCTTTCGCCTTTTTGCTTTGCTCTCTCTCTCTCTCTGGCTCTTACTTCTGCTTCACTTCTGCTTGCTTTTGCTCCTGCTCATTAGCTAGTTTAGCTAAACAGTCCAAATTCCTTCCTGGACTGTTTCTCCTTTCCGTTTTTCAACCTTCTCGAACCTGCTCCAGACTGGGACCTGGGAACACCGAGAGTTTGCACCTTGTGGCTGCAGCAGCTGCCCCAGCGCCGGAGGGACTGACAACAGAGCGACCACCCCGGAGAGAGACTTTCTGAATTTGTCACCTTTTTCAGAGCGGTGTCATCTGGTATTGTTCATTCTGTGTGCTGGGGGTGCTGTGCCTGTTAAATAAACAGGTTCTTCCCACTTCTCTCTGAGGAATCCTTCCCAAACCAGTTGGGGGGAGGGGCCGTGTGAGTTTGCTTTCTGGAGGGGCCCCCTTTGGAGATTCTCTACCAAATTTACGCTAAACCAGGACAAAACTTGGCGCCCAACACGTGGGGCTCGAGAGAGAGTGGAAAAACCCTTTTTTGAGTGCATTTTGGTTGCTATTACTCTGTGTTTGTATAAAGCAGTTAATAGCCATGCTTTTTGAATTCATAATGTCTGTTGGGCTGAAGGCTTGCATGCATTTCTGGTCCCTAGGGTTTTTTGAGATTTTAACACCTCTGTGGACCCTAGGTTTATTTTCTTACCCAGAAATAGCTTTAGTATTGTCCCTAATATGTAGTTTTTATAGCAGAGGGGCAGTGACCAGAATCGCTATCCTGCTGGGCTTGGTGGTAATGATGTGTAAAAAGTTTATAAACATGCTAGGGTCTGCTCCAGGTATGAATGGTTCGTGGCTATGGTTATGCATCCAGTTTGTTAGAGGAGGAGCAGCAGGGGATTAGGCATTTCAGCCTTTGCTTTCCTTCTTCTATGAATCTGTTGCATCACTATTGAAGGATGTTCAGTTTCCCCTGAACGTTAAAGAAACCATCTTTCTGGTATTCAATCTGGTAACCTTCCTCTACACAGCCTGCTGCTTCTCTAGGATGAGGGCTGAGATTTCTAGACGGGCTGATGAGACCCCTGACTCAGGAGTAGACCCCGGTGTGGAAAATCCTAAGTGGTGTGGGAAATGGGAAGATATGGGCCAAATCCTGAAGGAATTCTCTGACCCTATAGTCTGGGATTTTCCCCATGAAAAAATTCACAACCCAGCTGAGGTGGGGAAATATCTGAAAGAGAAGCACCAGGATGAGCCTAAGGAGAGGAAGGTCATTGCAGTCAGCTGGGCCCTGGCTTGTGCTCATCGCTCACTGCTAGATCCTGTCGGGCAGCAGACAGAGGCAGGGGGGCAGGGAGATAAATCAGCAGCTATCCCAGTGACTCAGACTGCAGACAACAGCCCAGGCTCGAAGCCAGCAGCTAAACCAGATAGTGAGCCTAAGCCAGCAGCTAAACCAGAAAATAAGCCTCAACCAATGGCTGTTGCTGCCAGTACTAGAAGTGAGAAATGCACGGACAAGACCAATCGAACAGTGGATGATGTGGATGATGATGATGAAGGAGAAGGAACCTCAATGCCTCCTGACATAAAATCAGGAGTCAAAGCAGCAGGTGCAAGATCAGATGCAAATATTGAGTCCTTTACCCTGAAGGACCTTCGTGGCTTACGGAAGGATTACATGTGGGGACAGAGTCTGTTTCTATTGCTGGTGTGACAGGGGCATCACAGGATTTTACTTTGGTGGAAGCTGAGGTGAGCCTGAGTGGAAATGAATGGAAGAAACACCCTATTGTGACAGGCCTAGAAGCCCCATGCATTTTCGGTATAGGCTTCCTCCAAAGTGGGTATTTCAAAGACCCAAAGGGACTCAGATGGGCATTTGGAATAGCTGCTGTAGAGACAGAGGGTGTCAAGCAGTTGAACAACTTGCCTGGACTGTCAGAAAACCCATCTGCAGTAGGACTTCCGAAGGGAGAAGAGAAACAGGTGCCAATTGCCACTTCCATAGTGCATCGACGACAGTATAGAACCACTCGAGACGCTGTGATCCCCATCCATAAGATGATCCAAGAGCTGGAGAGCCAAGGGGTGGTCAGCAAGACCCACTCACCCTTCAACAGCCCCATTTGGCCTGTGCGAAAATCTGAAGGAGAATGGAGATTGACGGTGGACTACCGTGCATTGAATGAAGTGACTCCACCACTGAGCGCTGCCGTGCCAGACAAATTCGAGCTCCAGTACGAGCTTGAGTCCAAGGTAGCAAAGTGCTTTGCCACTATAGACATTGCCAATGCATTTTTCTCCATTCCTCTGGCAGCAGAATGCCGGCCTCAGTTTGCTTTCACATGGAGGGGAGTGCAGTACACCTGAAACCGACTGCCCCAGGGGTGGAAGCACAGTCCCACCATCTGCCATGGACTGATCCAGGCTGCACTGGAAAGGGGTGAGGCTCCCGAATATCTGCAGTATATTGATGACATCATTGTGTGGGGGAACACAGCTGCGGAAGTGTTTGAGAAAGGGAAGGAAATCATCCAAATCCTCCTGGGAGCTGGTTTTGCCATTAAAAAGTCAAGGTAAAGGGACCAGCTTGTGAGATTCAGTTCCTTGGAGGGAAGTGGCAAGATGGACTGTAGTAAACCCCATACATTTAGCAAAAGCACCATGGAGAATCTAACAAAAGGAATGCTGACACAGCAGCAAGGAAGCTTCCTGACTCCATGGACATCTGCCCTATAAACTGTCTCTATAACCATGTGAGGCAATGCCATGGTAGACTTTACCTGTCGGTCATTTTATGGTCCCCCTAATCCCTTGCCGTTGGTCAAGTTTGGATACTTGCCAAGCTTACAAAAGTAGCATACTCTACCTACTAGCTCAGAAGAAGACGAGCTGAGACCATTCATGGACCCCCAAATAAAGCCTTCTCTGTGGAACAGCTTCTGCCTTCTCCTTCTCCTCTTTCCATCTGCCGCTGCCTCAAGCCCGGGGCTCCATTACCTAGCAAGCAAAGAGCTGAGGTCCTAAGAGCTGCTAATCACTATAGAGCTGAATATCACCAGGCTTGCTAGAAAGGCAGCCCCGCGGCATTGGCCTGAGCTGGCTTCGGGCACCCGGTCCCTCCTCAGGGACTGAGATCCTGAGCACCAAGGCTCTGCTTCATGATAAGGCTGATCGGAGGCCTTATTAATGGATGGCATCAGATTCCTACAGACGTAATCAACAAGATCACAGCGATGTCTCCACCCACCAATAAGAAAGAAACACAAGCTTTCCTAGGTGCCATAGGCTTTTGGAGGATGCACATTCCTGAGTACAGTCAGATCGTGAGCCCTCTTTACCTGGTCACCTGCAAGAAGAACGAGTTCCACTGGGGCCCTGAGCAGCAACAAGCCTTTGCACAGATCAAGCAGGAGATTGCTCATGCAGTTGCCCTTGGCCAGTCAGGACAGGACCAGAGGTGAAGAATGTACTCTACTCTGCAGCCAGGAACCATGGCTTGTCCTGGAGCCTTTGGCAGAAGGTGCCTGGGGAGACTTCAAGGCCGACCACTGGGATTTTGGAGTCGAAGCTACAAAGGGTGAGAAGCCAACTACACTCCCACAGAGAAGGAAATCTTGGCTGCCTATGAAGGAGTCCAGGCTGCCTCAGAGGTGATTGGCACGGAAGCACAACTCCTCCGGGCACCCCGACTACCAGTGCTGGGGTGGATGTTCAAAGGAAAGGTTCCCACCCCCCACCACACCACTGACGCTACATGGAGTAAACGGATTGCTCTTATCACACAGTGTGCCTGTATTGGAAACCTGAATCGCTCTGGGATTTTGGAGATAATTACAAACTGGACAGAGGGTGAGAACTTTGGTCTTACTGATGAAGAGCAACAAGAAGCAGTGACATGGGCTGAAGAGGCTCCTCTCTATAACCAACTGCCCCCAGAGGAAACGCGCTACGCTCTTTCCACTGACGGTTCTTGTCACATTGCAGGGATGAACCAGAAGTGGAAAGCAGCCGTATGGAGCCCCACACAACAGGTGGCAGAGGCTGCTGAAGGAGAAGGTGGATCAAGTCCACTTACAGAACTCAAAGCCATTCAGCTGGCCCTGGACAATGCTAAGGGAGAGAAATGGCCAAAGCTCTACCTCTATACTGATTCATGGATGGTAGCCAATGCTCTGTGGGGATGGCTGGAGAGGTGGAAAAAGGCCAACTGGCAGCGTAGGTGTCATGGTTTGATGCTGGCACAATGCCAGTGTCCCCATGAAAATATATGCTCCCTGGTGTCCGCTGTGAGATGTGACCAGGAATGAGCAAAGCAGGCCCCCACTTAGAAATAAAGAAAAGAAACCTTTATTAACTAAACTACAACTCTAAGTAACAAGAAACACACAGGGAAAATGAAAACTTTCCAAAAACATTTCCTCCCCCTCCCACCAAATTTCCAATACATCTATTCCCCAAATCACCAACTCTCGGTCCATCACCACCCTTTAGGTAATCAATTCTCAGTTCATCAAGGGGAGAGGAATCCTTCTTGTGCCATAGGCTTCCCCAGGAAACACCGCTGAAACCTCGTGTGTTTCCATGTCACTCGTGGCACCGCCCGGAGAACATTGTGACATCTTCCTTCCATGCCCAGTGCTCTCACCACTGCACATGGACCAGAGCTGCTTCTAGGGTTGTCCTTTTAAGGATGCTTTGTCCCGTTCCAAAAAGGGCACAGTCTCACCTTTGGGACACCTATCCCCCCCAAATTTCACCCCCTGGGGCTGAGGGGTACCAACACTGAACCCTCTTGGCTCTGAGCCATTGCCTCCCCCTGGATGCAGTCTCTGTGTCACAGGAAACATGGTTCTGTCCATGGCCATACAGGAAAAGTCCAGCTAAGGCCACTCCATCATCTCTTCCCACCTAAGATTCTTCTCTACTCTCCTGACATCTTTCACGTGCCCAGACCTTCACACTTGCACATTTCCTTCCTCCATTTCATCTCTTATCTCTCTTCTAGGAAAGGTTAATGTTCTGCAAGGTTTTCCTTGTCCGAAAAACGGTTAAAAGCTCGGGCTCTATCCGCCCAAAGCTCCCACAGCTGCCGGACCCTTCTCCGCCAGCCGGGCTGTGCTGCCAGCACATGATATCAAATTTCACGGTGGCACAGGTGCTCCGTCTGTCTCTCTGTCTCCTGGGGGGGAGGTGTGGCTGCCTGATGCCTATCGGGGCTCTTCCACCCTTCCATCCTCGGGCCAGGCCTACCTCACCCAGCCCCAAACCAGCCAGGAGCTGGGCAGGGGAGGCCTGACCTGCTTCCCTCGCTGGAACCCAAGAGAGCTTCCCCCGGGAGTGCTCTGCTTTTTAACCCCTGAGTTCTCAGAGGCGTATCCAATGTCCCCAGTGGCCAAACCAGGTGCCAGTATTCAAATGTGAGCACCTACTGGCCTGACCATATCCCAGAAAACTAACTTCCTCTCAAACCACGACATCTATATAATCTCAGTCCAGTTGATCCCAGTCTGTAGGAACCCAGTCCATTTGATCCCAATCCATATTTGATCCAGGCCATATTTGATCCCAGTCCAAAGTTGATCCCAGTCCTGATTTAATCCCAGTCCAGTTTATCCCAGTCCATAGTTGACTTTAGTCTATATTTGATTCCAATTCATATTTGATACCAGCCCGTATTTGATCTCAGTCTATATAAGCTCAGTCCAGTTTATCTCACACTGTAGGATTCCAATCAATAATAGATCCCAGTCTGTATTTGATCCCAGTCCCTATTTGATCTCAGTCCGTATTTGATCCAAGTCCCTATTTGATCCCAGTCCCTATTTGATCCAAGTCCCTGTTTGATCCTAGTCCATATTTGATCCCAACCCCTATTTGATCCCAGTCCATGTTTGATGCCAGTCCATATTGCCCTGCACACATTCCAAAAGTCTGCAATTCCAGCTTCCAGCCAGGAAAAGATGTTCCTGCCCTTGAAGGGAAATGGAGCAAAATCCTACAGAGACATTTCCCTGCCAGCCTTCAGAACTTCATCTCCTGGGATTGGGAAATGAAATAATAAATAATCAGGGGAGGGTCTGTGGGGAAGGAGGGGTCAATTAAATCAGGGCAGGGGTCAATTAAATCAGGGCAGGCGTCAATTAAATCAGGGAAGGAGACAGCTAAATCAGGTCAGGGGTCAATAAAATCAGGGGAAGGGGAATTAAAACAGGGAAAGGTCAGTTAAATCAGGGGAGGGTCTTTGGTGGCAGGGGTCAATTAAATCAGGGGAGGGGTCAATTCAATCAGGGGAGGGTCTTTGGTGGTCACTGGGGCAATAAATCAAGGGAGGGTATTGGGTGGTCCCTGAGGCAATTAAATATAGGGAGGGTCTCTGGTGATGCCTGGGTCATTTAAATCAGGGCAGGGTCTCTGGTGGTCCATGGATCCAGGGAGACACTGAGAGAGAAACGGAGCAGGCGAAGAGAGGTAGGAGAGAAAAGGGACACAAAGACAATGAGCTGAGAAGGCGGCACTCTGCAAACAGAACTGCAACAGACTGAACATGAACGGGAGAGAAATCAGTAAGTCTCAGAGTTTTATTTGCTGTCAAATACATCCCACACACCCAGCCCCACACAATCTCCATCCCACCACTCTAATTGAGATCCCACGACTCTAAATCATTTCCCAACCTCATCTCAGCCTGATGGTTGCGGAATTGAGTGAGTTTGGCATGGGATTGAGTTTTTTGAGGTGGGTTTGAGCTCTTTTTGGGGTAAGATTGAGCTGTTTTCACTGGGATTTGAGTGGTTTGGAGTGCAAAGAGATGGAGAATAGAGAAAAATTAAGGTGAAATTAAAAGGCGAAGCAGCCAGGTGTGTTCTCAACATGGATCACAGGGAATGTGGCTCACCTGGGCTGTGCCCAAAGTGCCTCCTCCAGTGGGGGATGGAGCTGGAGCAGTGCACGAAGCTCTGCCCACACTCGGGGCACTCGCAGGGCTTCCCTTACCGGTGCCTCCGTTGGTGTTGGGTCAAGTTAGAGCTGCTGGAGAAGCTCTTCCCACACTGGGGACACTCGTAGGGCCTCTCCCCAGTGTGGATGCGCCGGTGAGTGACGAGGTTGCAGTTGTACTTGAATCCCTTCCCACAGTCGGAACAGCGGAAGGGCCTCTCCTCTGTGTGAATCCGATAGTGCAGGAGGACGCTGGAGCTGGTCTGAAACCTCTTCCTGCATTTATCACACTCGTAGGGCCTCTCCCCTGTGTGGATGCGCCGGTGCTTGACAAGGGCGGAGTTGTCCTTGAATCCCTTCCCACATTCGGGGCATTGGAAGGGCCTCTCCTCCCTGTGAATCCGATAGTGCCAGAGGAGAATGGAGATGGTCTTAAACCTCTTCCCACACTTGGAACACTCATGGGGCCTCTCCCCAGTGTGGGTTCTCTGGTGCGTGATCAGG
Organism: Melozone crissalis; assembly: GCF_028551555.1. Classification (NCBI taxonomy): domain Eukaryota; kingdom Metazoa; phylum Chordata; class Aves; order Passeriformes; family Passerellidae; genus Melozone; species Melozone crissalis. The sequence goes on from NW_026535844.1 coordinate 5,632,187, forward strand.
CCAGAGCTCTGGCTGAAGCACATCCCACACTCGGGGCACTTGTACGGCCTTTATCCAGTGTGGGTCCTCTGGTGGTTGATCAGGTGGGAACTCTGGCTGAAGCTCTTCCCACACTCCCCACACTCGTAGGGCCTCTCCCCAGTGTGGATCCTCTGGTGCTGGTTCAGGCTGGAGCTCCAGCTGAAGCTCTTCCCACACTTGGAACACTCATAGGACTTCTCTCCAGTGTGGATCCGCTGGTGCCTGATCAGCCTGGAGCTCACGCTGAAGCTCTTCCCACACTCCTCACACTCGTAGGGCCGTTCCCCAGTGTGGATCATCTGGTGGCTGATCAGGCTGGAGCTCACGCTGAAGCTCTTCCCACACTCCCCACACTCGTAGGGCTTCTCCCCAGTGTGGATCCTCTGGTGCACAATCAGGCTGGAGTTCCACCTGAAGCTCTTCCCACACTCCACGCACATGTGGGGCTTCTCCCCATCATGGAGCTGCTCATGGAGCTCCAGCTCCGAGCTCTGGCTCTGTCTCCGGCCGCCTTCCCGGCCCAGGCTGGCTCTTTCCCCCTCAGATCCCCGCCGGCTGCGTTTGCAGCCCTTCCTCGTGTGGCATCTCCGGGGCTTTTCCTCCCCGTTGGCTTCCTGCACCGTGGAGCCGCTCAAAACGGCCTCTTCCACCAGGTTCTGCCGCAGGCATTTGTCCTCCCTGCTCTCCATGCTCAGCTCCTGCTCTGGGGGAGGAAGGACAAGGACAGGATGGGATTTGCCTCCGTGCCACAGGCAAGGGCAAGGAGATCCTCCCAGGGCTGAGCTGCAGCCGGGGCCGTGCTGGGCTGGGAGATGGAGCAGCACAGAGGGGAAAGGGGCACTGACTTCCTCCTCACCTGCCTCAGTGTCCCGGGGCATCTTCCTCTTCCTTGCAGCCTCCATGGGGTTGGCAATGGGAAATCCTGGTTTGGGGAAAACAAGGGATGAGTGCGTTTGTAGGAGCATCAGGGGGTAGGACGGTCGGGACAGACGGAGATGAGAGATCTCTGCAGCCAGGTCATGGAACTTGGGGTTTATTGCAAAGGGCCTGGGTGCAGGGCCCTGCTTGGAGCTGCCAGGCACAGCTCGGAGCAGGGCTGAGAGAAGAGAGGGGTAGAGAGGGTGAGAGGGTAAGAAAGTAAGAGGGGAAGAGCATAAGAGAGTAAGGTTCCCGTTACAATACAATCAATCTTCTTCTGTGTTGAATATTCTATTTCTCACTAACCAATATAGTACAAGATACAAATCCTATAGCATTTACATACAGCCTGTAAAAATCATTACATCACCATACTGTGTTACATTTTAAACCCTAAAAACTCCTCTTTGGACCCCTTCTATTGAGCTAGTGGGGTCTGCTCTGACCCTTGGATCTGTCTGCAAGCAGAGGGAATTGTTTCATCAAAATAGGATTACCTTCAGTTGGGCCACACCATTGTTTTCCAATTGTTCACTAACTGAGGTATCTCAGAGCTTGCTTTCATTTTAATCTTCCTTATACTTTTTACGTTCACAAAATCTTTTGCCAGACAATTGTATTTATAAGGCTTTCCTGTTTCATCTTCCCCAACACACATTGAGTTTGAAGGTCGCTCTGCCCAAGTGCATCTCTAAAAGTCACTGGCCATCAGGGCTCCAGAAAAACCTCCCAAATACCCAAGATTCAGGCCTGAAAAAGCCTCCCAGGAGTTCCCCATCCCTGGTCCCTCCCCTCTGGCGTTGAGGGGGTTCCTCCCTGTCCCAGCTGTTGGGGGTCACGCTTGGATTGGGGGTCCCCCTTCTCCTCGGTGCCCGCCCTGCTCAGGCTGCTGGCAGTCCCACCAATGCCAAAATCTTCCCACACTTCGCTCTCCCCATTTCGGGATGCTGAGACTTTTTGGGCTCCCGGGGTCCCTTCTCCCCTCATTCTCTGCTTTGGGCTGTGAATGAGTCGAGCGCTGGTTCTCTCAGACCTGCCAAGTGAGTGCTGGAACCTCCCACGCTGCGTTTCCAACTTTCCTCGAGGGAAGCAGCCAGTAAAGAGACACAGCGAGTGAGAAGAGGAGTGAGAGAATCCCCCCGGGTAACTGGGACTGGGTCTCAGAGAGGGGCTGGACCCCTCGGAGGAAGGGAGCAGAGGAGTTTCCGAGCCAAATCCACTAGGAAATGGGACAAAAGGGGCTCCTAAAAATTCTGCTGGATTGAGGGATAAGAGAGCCCAAGAGCATCCAGAATTAAAACCTGCTGGATTGAGGAATTAACATTCCAAGAGCATCCACGGTTCGGCAAAATTCTGCCGGATTGAGGATATGCTCAAGAGCATCTGGGGTTGGGCAGCAGAGCTGGGTTGAGGAATATCCAAGAGCACGGGGACTGGCCAGAAACACCTAAACTTGTAATAGGTGATGTGAAAGTGTAGTATATGGTAGAGATAATTCATGCTATTAATGTATAAAATATTGTAAAATCCACATTATGTCTTTTGACCATCCTGGCCAGGAGCAGTGTCTTATTCATATACATCTAGTTCCTGGACTTGGTTGAGATAAACATTGGGGTTTTCAATTAAAAGAATAGAAGCTTGTAGGGCAATAATGGCTGGCTTCCCCGGTTCACCAGGTCCAGCCAAGTGTGATTTTCGCCTTGACGATTATACAGCTACCAAGATGATCCACAGCCCCATCCTGATGCATGTGAATGCTGACTTCCCTGGAGTCTACTGACAACATCAGACACCAGGACTGAGTCTTTATCCACCTCTGCACAGGTAAAGACACGGTTATGCATGGGAAGAGACACAAAGAACATTCGGTCATCTCTGCCTCGAGCAGAATAAACTGTAAAAGAAATCGCTGCATCACGCAGCATTTGTGAACAGGGGGAGACTGACATTCGGAGCTCAGATCCGTGTTCACCCAGCACCGAACCCGGGCTCGACGCTGACCCTTGGCTGTGGTGGTTTTGACGACCGACCTTCAGTCGCACAGACAAATTAATAAATCTTTGCTAAATTTTCTTATAAGTTTGGCTCTTGATTTGATGATTTATAACAAAAGGTACCTTATTGTTGTCTTGTTGTGTGTGAGAGTGAGTCACACACAAAATCAGCCCTTCCGTGGTGCTGGGAAGGGGGCTGTGGAAAGAGGAGTGTGTGACCCACAAATAAGCCATTGTCCCTTGTGTGGGTGAGGTGTGTGGCATAAGGTACAGGTGACGTGCAAATGGGCCATTGTCCCCCAAGGCATGTGAGGGGGCCGTGGCTAAAGAGTGTGAGTGACACACAAATCAGCCTCACAGGTGAACAGCACCGGAGGCAGCAGAGTCAGGGCCCTCCCAGGAGGCCCGGAGATACTGAGACCCAGAGGCCACCCCAGGGTGAGGGGGGGCCACAGGGACCCGCGATTCTCTGTCAACAGGGATCCACTCTGTGTCCTGAGGGTGGGAAAGAATGTGTGGAAGGGAATGAGAAATAAAAGTGAGTGAATGTAGATGAATGAAAGTATAGGTAATGTAGATTCTGTATTTTAAGCTTCACTATATCTCCTTGGAGGGAGGTGTATTGTAATGAAAGTAGTGTGAGAAAAAAGACTTTTATTTTTGTGTGTGTAGTTGAAAGAAAAGTGGTATTTAGGTTGTTAGTGAAAGGGAAAAACAGACGCAGAAGATGAATAGATGAGATCTTGAAAAATGAGGCAGAAAACCTGTAAGTTGGATACAGGGGAAAAAAAAAGAAAAAAAATAGAGATACAACTCCTTGTAAAAGGAGAAAATACAGGGTACGCAGTAGTCGATGAGAAAACACATGCAAACTATAGAAAAAGGGAAATTACTGTTAAACTAGTAAGCTCAAACTTGTGAAATATATACTTTAAAAAGAGCACTAGAATATTAAACACAAAATAAAGGAACTATATAAATTGATTCAAGGTATGCTTTTAGAGTAGTACATACCTTTAAAAAATTTGGAAAGGAAAAAGATTACTTAATTCAAGAAGAAAATGACTAGTACATGAGGAACTTATTTTAGAGGTTTTAGAGGCATTACAATTACCAAAAAGAGATAGCTATAGTACATATAATGGAACTCCAAAAGGGAAAGACCCCAGAAAGAAGAGGAAATAATTTGGCAGATCACAAAGCTAAGGATGCAGCAGAAAATGGAGCTGAAACACTTATGTTAATATTAACTCCAAACCAGGAAAAACCAGAAATTCCAAAGTTTAGGGAAGCCGAGAAAAAAGACTTAAACAAGACAGGAAATGACCAAGATAAATCAGGGAAATGGAAACTTCATGATGGAAGACAATTACTTAATAAAATGTGCTTCTAAGAAAATATTAGAAGACAGGCATCAGAAAACCCACTGGGGAACTCAAGCTTTGTGTGATCATTTCTTAAGGAACTATGGGTGCATTGGGATTTTTGGATTTGCAAACAAGTAACTGAAAGATACTTAATTTGCCAAAGGATAAATAAAAAGGTGATGGTAAAAACAACATTAGGACGTCATGAGTTAGCTCATTGACCATTTCAAAGTATCCAAGCAGAAGTTTAGATTTACTAGGCTCTGGATTTATTTGTAAAAAAACTCATTTAATCAGGAAGAGAATATGCCATATGTTAGACACGAGATTTTAGAAGAAAAAAATCTTTAAAATATCAGAAACCTCCGGGAAAAAACAAGAAAAGAAAAAGGGGAAATGAAAGGGAAGGGAACAAGAGGAAAAATCAGAGGTGGGATCCTCTGAAGGTCTTGTCCCCTCCGTTCGCGGCCGAGGCGCCTGTCCCGGGTCCCGGCTCGCTGCCCGCCTCAGCTCCGCCTGCCCCGGTTTCCATCCCAGGTGCGGCCTCACTGCCCAGGGCAGCTCCACCTGCCCCGGCGCTGTCGCTCAATTTGTGTGCCCTGCTCCCACTGCCTGGCCCGCGGCCGCTCTGCCGGCCATGCTGGGGAAGATGGGGGTTGCTCTGTCCTGCCGCCTGCTCCGAGGTCTCCGCGCCCACCGCACCCAGGGGGGGTCCCAGCCATCCCATCCCCGGCTGCCCTGCCCGTGCCACCTGCGCTGGGCACCGCCGCTGCTGCCGGGCTCTCCCACCTGCCTTTGCTCTGCCGGCAGCTGCCGGATCAGCCGCCATCAGCCATGTGGGGGCTACCCACGCTCCGCCTCGGGCTCCACGGGAAGATCCCCCTCTGCCGATTCTGGCAGCAGACCCTGCCCACACTCCCACCGAGCCTCGGCGGGATATCCTCCCCTGACCCTGTCCTGCTCTGAGTTACGTCCCCTTGGTAACCACAGCTCCGGCTGTTCAGGGAAACTCTGTCTCTCTACAGGAAGCACCTTATTGAAACACTAGGAGCTCAGTTAAAAGGCAGCCCTCTCCAAATTCTTTCCCACAACACGGGAGAAAGGCTAGAGAAGGTAAAAAAGTGAAAGAGTTAGATGAAGGGATTGCTCTATTTCCATTCAGAAAGGTTCCCATGGGAGGGATGTGCTGCCCCGCCCCGCGGGAGCCATTAGCGCCCTTGCCGGCCGTGCCCCGAACTGCACCCAAAGGCAAAGCGCCGCAGCCCAAAGGCCAGGACTGGGTCCAGGCTCTGTTTGCTGTCAGTGCCGCAGCTGTTGGTGTTTGTTTGCTTTATTACACACACTAGTAAAGAACTGGTATTCCTATTCCCATATCTTTGCCTGAGAGCCCCTTCATTTCACTAGTCTAAAAATGAAGAGGGAGGGGGTTTGCATTCTCCATTCCAAGAGAGGCTTTTTCTGCCTTCCCGAGCCAACACCTCTCTTGTAAAGCAAGACAAGCACCCACAGGCACTGAGGGGGCTGCAGAAGGGGCACAAGATGGCCCTGCAGCACTTGGGCACAAAGGCACAGCAGGTGAATGCAAGAAGAGAGCAGCAAAAGGCCAAGCTGAAGGCAAAGGCCAGGGCACAGTTCCTACAGCCCCTGAGGGATCAACCCCAGGGCCCAAGGGGGCCCAGGCACCCAGGGCATGGCTCAGCCACAAGCACCTGGCAGAGGCATTGCCCTCCTCGGCAGGGGAGAGCCCACCCAAACAGCCCCTGGCAAGGATCCAGCTGCAGGGCACAAGGCCACTGCAAGCACAGACAGCAGCACCCTCAGGACCAGCAAGTCCACCCCTTGATGGACATGGATTGGCAGGGCTGTCACAGCTCCCATCACACCAGGGACCCTCCACACTGCAGCCCTTGAGACCATTCAGGGTGGGTCTGCATTGAGAGGAGGCATTTCCTGATGGACACAGGTGTCTCTAAATCCACTCTAAATCTTAGACCTAAGGGGGGGAAAATGCTAAAAATATGTTTAATTAGTGAGGGGATAAGTGGGAAAGATGTATGGTTTTATTCAATCACTGTTAGTAGATCCGGGAGATGGGTTTGAAATGCGTGAATTTTTATTTGCTCCTAATTGTTATCATGATTTACTGGGAAGGGATTTGATTGCTAAACTCGTAACACAAATTAATATTTTAAAAATGTATACAGAGGCCGGTTCTGTTGTACCTCTGTGTCAAATGTCTGACGAGGCCTATCTGAAGTGAGCCCAGAAGTGTGGGCAGCCCCAGGAAAATAGGGAAAATTAGATATGGAGCCTCTCCAAAGTACTTTGAAGCAACCAGGACAAGTGGCCTCTAAAAGAAACATCATGTTCCAGGGGAGGGAAGGAAGGGCAATCAGACACAGCGCAGGTCACCGCCCCATGCTCAGCTCAACCCGCGCAGCTGTGGCTGCTTGTGAGAGCCTGGCACTGAAATGCCCTGAGCAGGAAGGCTTCAATATCTTCTGCTGACACCATGGCACCTAACAGGGGGGCAAAAGCAATTCTCACTGCTTCAGCTACCACTGGAGCAGAAATCAAGGCATGTTCTCCCACAGGAAGCTGGGCTGGCACTGAGCCCGCCCTGGCACTTTGCTGCTGCCAACACCCAGCCAGGACATCGGCTCCTGCTTTAGGAGTGCAAAGCAGCACCACTGGTGGCCAAGGGGCCCATGCCAAGTGTCCCTGAGGCCACAAACAGCCGCCAGCACAGCTCAACACGGGGGGACCCCTCAGCCTGGCCTCAAGGGCTCTGAAGCCCCGCAGATTTGCACTTCCCGCCTGCAGCAGGACGATGGGAGGCCGCCCCTGAGCCTGCCCTGAAGGCAACGCAGCAGCAGCCAGGGCTCCACAGCGGGCCAAGCCCCTGAGCCTGCCCACAGATTCTCGGGCCAAGCCCCTGCGCCTGCCCACAGATCCTCGGCTGGAATCCTCTGCAATCCTGGCCACCCTCCTCTGCCATCTCCAGCCACTGGGGCCAAGCCTTGCTGCCACTGCTGCAGCTTCAGCGCTGGCTGGGCCTGCACTGCCACAGCTGCTGGGGAACACCACGGCACAATTCCACTCTGGGGCTCACTGACACCCACACTCTGGGCTGCCTGCCACTGCAGTGCTGCAAAATGTATCGATTTTGCTCCTTTTAAATCTTATTTCTCTGCTCAGGCTTGGTTTTCTTTTCCTTTGGGAAATGAATTTTAAAGGTTTTATTTAATGAGTGTTATACCACTCAATGGAGATGAGTTTAACATCCGAACAGACTGGGAATACCCAGCAGCAAACAACAACCAACAACTACCCCAGGCACTGCCCCCAGCAGAGCTGGAGACACCTGGGCTGGAAAAGGCTGAGAAGGAAATCCAGGAGTGTGGACTGAATTCACACATCAGAGGGGAAGAAATCCGGGTCCAACAGGAAACCAAATACTAAAAACTTACACAACTTGGAAGCAATCTACATTAAAGCAGTGGATTTAGATTGGTTGAGACTACATAAAGTTTAGGAAAAATCTAGTAAAACTCACATGGCATGGAATGATTTTCTCTGCATAGCTGGGCTATTTGTGGAAGAAATTATTTCTGTTGCACATCGTGGCCAGAACCATGGAATGCTTTGACTCTCTAACACTAAAGAGATTCTTGGATAGTTTTTGTTTTCCCTGCAGTTTCAATGACAAAATTACAACATGAGAAAAATTTTTCATAATATTCCCACTTTATATTGCCAGGTAGGTTTTGGACAGAAGTGTGAGATTCAATATTTGGTCTGGATTTTTCCACGTTCTCCTTTATGTTGCATTTTGCAAAATCAAAGAGATTTAACTGTAATACTTTGAACATAAAGAGTTAATACTTTTTTTTAAAAAAGCATATTCTTGGGGGGCCACATGTGACTCACCAGATGGCTGCCCTGGAAGAGAAGCTTCATTCCAGGCAGCCTGCAGAGGAGTTTTAGAAATGCAAATGAGCACTGCTGGGCAAAGTGTGGACAATGCACCTGGGCCTCTTGCCTGGGGCAGGAATTAGGCTGATTCCCTCTGCCCCTCACCCCAAGCTCTGCCTGCTTGCACTGATGGAATTTGCACAGCTCGAGGCAGAGCCCAGGGTGAGTGAAGTAAATTGAAAATTCTTCAGGATAGAAATCCATTTTAATTTAAGTGAAATGTACATTTTTGAGTTGAGTCTGTAGTTAGAAACCATAGTTATTTAGCTAGACTGCAAGGTCTAAGCTCAGTGGAGTTACTTCAGCGAAGGACAGAGATAAAGGGGGGGGAGACAGAAGATGATAGAAGGAGACAGAGACTGCTGTGAGGGCAAGTCAACCTGACCTCGGAATTTTTTCTGATACAAAGGAACTAGTGGTAAATGTCACACGAAACCCATAAAAATGAATATGTATGAACCTATTGTGAAACATGTATTTAAGAGAGAGATAAAAAGAGACCTGAAGTTCTCAGAGGTACGCATGCCTTTTTTCGAAGAGAGCAATCTCCGCATGCATCCAGCGCTGTAATAAACATACCAACTTTACAACTTTGACAAAGTTGTAGAGTTTTCTTCTTTTCTCCGCAAAACATTATGGCGAGCCAAGGCAGGAGTTCTCTGTCCCTGCAGGGGCGAGGGAATAGACAGATCTTCAAGGCGCTCCCTAAGATTTTTTTCCTGGTGGGGCTCCGCTCGTCTCGACTTGCCTCCTGCGAGGACAGACAAGGACCTGCTGGCCTGCGGAGGAGAATACGGTATGTACTGAGGGGCCCCCGGGGGAAAAGGGAGCTAGGGAGTAAATCACTCAGAGACGTCTGGGTGTAGCTGGTGGAGCAGCTGGATTAGAGATGGGGGTTCATTGTTCTAATAGAGCAGCCGCTAGCGACCCTGGGGGTGGGTCGAGTGGACCTCTATGTGTGTGTATGTGTGTAGTGTCCGGACACTGTATTGGGGGTTCATTGTCTGATAGAGCAGCCGCTAGCGACCCTGGGGGTGGGTCGAATGAATCTCTATATGCGTGCGTGTGTCAAACACTGTGTTGCTCTATGGTTATTGCATTGTGTGGTTAGTGCACTGTGTTTCTAATCGTGCAAGTGTATAAGTGTATGGTGTATAAAAGAGAGTAGAATTACAGTGCCCTACAGTGCGGGGGGTGAGTACTACCCGTGTTTGAAGCAGCCGAGTGAGGCCTGAGGCTGCAGCAGGCTGTGGGGGCAGGGAGAGAAGTGCCCCGCGGAGAAGCGGGTGGAGAAACATCAGTGACGGTATTTATTGTGTTTAAATGTAGTGATTTGTGTAGATTTGGTACATGTTAACCGTGAGTACGAGCTCAGAGAGTTCCTTTGCCCTGACTGTTTGGACTTGATCTCTGGACTGTGTGCTGTTATTTTGATTTGTGTCCAGGGAAAACTGATGTGAGTAAATGCTGAATTACGGTATGCTATGTTGTGTTGAGAAAAGCAGGCACTTTGAGAGAAATGCCCTTTCCCAGTGATTTTGTGTGGTGATTTTCTTCCACTGCATTGTGGTAATTTGATTCTCAGATTGTATAGTGGTGTTTGTGGAGATTTTAAGATTTTGTTTGCAACAAGAGTAGCATTTTACACAGAAGAACTATGGTATGGTGACTTATGTTTAACTATGGTAAAGCAAATTAAAGGAATTCCAAGAATTCTCCCCTCACAGCAATTCAAGCCCTGGCTCTAGTGAATTTGAGATAAAGGGGGGGTGCGTGTGTCTGTGTCTGTGGGAGTATCAGAGTTTCTGCTGTGACAAGCACAGCCTTTTTGCAAGGCAGTAAAACGAGTGTAAGTAGACACAGTGCTTAATTAGATTGTGCAAGAAGAGAACTAGGAAGGACTGATATTTTGTAAAACGGAGTTTAGATAGAAGAGATGAATGAGTTTATGAGACTTGAGCTGGTACTATAGTAAGTCTGGACTGGGAACAGCCTGCTGTAGTGTTGTAGTGTGTTTTGTTGGTATGTTCTGTTTCTCCCCCATTTGTTATGATGGTTCTGCTCTCCCAGTTTTCCCCGCCTCAGTTTATGTCTGTCATTTAGTTGCTATGCACTCCCTCATGTTATATAATTTCCCCACCCTATATTTCCAAATATGTATAGTTTTCTCTCTTCCCTGGGCCCAGTCAATCACTCCCCACCCCTCCCAGCTTTCCAGAAGGTTCCCTTCAGTGGGAGACGTGATTGGCTGTGGTCCCAGGGCCCCTCCTATACAATGTATCTATTGGTTCTCCCCTACAAGTCTGTTATGATCGGTTCATCCCCCAACCTCTCCTGATTGGTTTTATGTAAACCCCTCCCTTGGTTCCCACCTCCCTTTATAACCTCGTGTTCCACCACTTTTTCTTAGTCACTCCCTGCTGGTCGCCCCCCTGGACATTAAACCAGTTTGGACCCCAGGAAGTGTCCGGCTCTCTGTTGCTTCGTCCTGCTCCGCAGCTCTCCCCCGAGACCTCGTCCAGCAGGCACAGCCCGAGGCCTCCGCTGCCGAGGGGTGCCTGAAGCTGCCAGCCCTGGGGCCCTGCCACCGGGGCTGACACCCCCTGCTGCAGTGGGGCTGTTGGCCGCCCTCATAGCTAGCCAGGTCAACAGGTCTCAGGCTGCGGTCATTCACTGCAGATTGGTGCCCAACGTGTGGCCCCCGCCTTTGCTCGGACGAGGTCACTGGACTTTTGGATGCTGATCTACCCCCGGTTGTAACAGGCTCCGTTGTAGGAGCAGCGTTCCCGGGGGATTCGGAGCTACAACTCCTTCTACCCAGGGAGAGCTCCGAGGACGAAGCCCTGCCTTTTCCAGATTTTGTTTTCGTCGCCGTCAGATTGGTAAGCCCCTGCCTTGGGGGTCTTCCCTCCCGCCTTTTTAATCTCTCCCGGGAGCGAAGCCCTGCTCTGGGGACTGCTCCCAACCCTTCTTTTCCCTAGACCCCTTCCTTTCTTGTTTTTCCTGTCCTGTAGGAGCTTTACTCATGCCCTTTCTTGGGGACCAGTAACCTGGTGGACATGCCCTATTGGGACCTCTGCTAGGGGACAGCTCCTACATCCCTAACCCCTTTTGCTACTGTCCTGTCCCTGGGGGGTTCATGCCTTCTCTGGGACCAACCCTTTAAACAGGCAGTGGCGCGGGAGCAGACGGCGTGCGAGTTCTTGTTTTAGTTGCTTTTATACTCCGGCTCGGCAGCTGTTAACATCTAGGTAGTGCTCGTTTTTCTTCTTTTTCTCCATTTTCCCTTAAGTTAACGCGATGGGTGCGCGTTTGAGCACTGCTCAAAGGACAATGTATCATCAAGTTAGGAGTTTGTTGATTGGGGGAGGGTTGGATCCCCCAAAGGTTGAATTAAAGAAACTAACAAAATGGATTTTTTCTCAGTTTCTCAATACTTCCCCAGAACAAGTTAAAGACCCACTCTATTGGAAAGCTGTTGTGGCCAAATTAGACCAGGTGGTCAGCTCTGGGGAGGCAAAACTTTATCCAGCTGCCTATTGGGCTGGTAAAGTTTTGAATTTGCTATCCCCGCCTGGGGAGCTGAGAAAAAACCCATCTTCATTGCGTTTAAACCCCAGTTCTCCCAGTTCGGTTCTCCCTACCCCGCCTTCCTCGCCCCGTGTTCCTCGGTCAGAGCCCTTGAGGGGAGTCCTCAAGGCCAGAGCGCAGCAGAGGCTCCATCCTTCCTCTGCCTCCCCTCGATCGGCTCGACCTTGCCCTCCTAAAGGGGGACTCCGAGGAGATCCTGGCCAGACTCCTCAGAGCAGGTTTTCCTACCCTTTTCCCCAGCCTCCTAAGTCCCCAGTTGCAGTCCCAAAAACTGTTCGGTTTGATGTCCCTCCATCTCCACAAGATGGCTCCTATGGAGCCCAAGATGGAGGCGACCGCATGTCTTTTCCCGCCACTTCTCCTTCTCCTTCTCACAATCCTTTCCATCCCCAGTCCAACCCCTTCCTGCCTCATGATCCGCCCCCTTTCCCCTTGCCTCTGCCCTCTGTTCCTCCTTATGTCCCGCCCACTGCTAACTACAACTTTGTCCCGCCTCCTCACTCCACCCCGCCTCCGGACTCCACCTTGGAGGCGGGGAAACTCCAGTCGCCACACCCTGTTCCATCACGCCCAGCAGCCTGCCCCTCCCAGATGCCAGGCCCCGCCTCTGCCTCCCTCCTTTCCGGTTCCCATGCCCTCCCTTCCGGTTCCCATGCTTCGTGTTCCGGGGCGGGGGGGGGGGGGGGTGGATAACCGGAAGCCAGGGCGAGCCCCGGTTTTTGAAGCCGCCCCAGTTACATACTGCCTGAGCGGGGAAGGGAGTTCCCAGGCCCAGTGGGTGCCCATTGCACAGGACCGGATCAAGGAACTGTGCAAGGCCCAGAGAGAGTACTCCCGGGAGTCGGAGTATTTCCGGCACTCTCTTTTCCAGCCTTTTAGGCCCTATGGAATTTAGGGCCTGGGCAGTAGAGTGGGGGAGGGAGGTCGCTGAAGTTCTCCCAGTCCTCTGGGAGAGCCAGGCGACCTCACATGACACGGATGGCCAGTTGGTGTCCACTAAACACCTCGTGGGTACCGGGGCATGGGCTGGTGGGGCGGTTCAGGCACGGGTGCTCTTTCCAGCGCAAATTGCTGAGTCCTGCAGAGCCGCGGAAAGGGCATTTTTTAAACTTCCCTCAGTATTTTCCCAGCAGGATGAGGAAGAGGTCCGGCAGGGACCTCAAAAGCCCTACCTGAGTTTTGTGGAACGGCTCTACCGTTATGTAGAGACTCAAGCCCCAGAGGAGGGGGAGCGGGAAGCTCTGCTGAGGCAAATGGCTTATAAAAACGCCAACGCAGAGTGCCGAAAAGCCATCAGGACCCTCCCCCGGAGCCCTCGGCCAACTGTCGAGCAGATGATGGAGGTCGTGGCGCAAGAGGTTCCATTGCAGGGCACACTAGACATCAAGGCCAGACCTAAAAGGAACTCAGTGGCGTTTGCTTCGTCTCCCATCATGGAAGAAGATGACCACAGCGCGGCAGCAGCTGGATCTCTAACCCCAGGAGCGGCCAGGAGGAGTCCAGTCACCCATCCTTGTCATCTGTGTGGGAAGACTGGACACTGGATGCCTGACTGCCCCCTGCGGGAGGAGTTTTTAACATATCGGAGGAAGGAGTGTCCTGCTGCAAAGCAGGAAAATAAGCAACAAAAAAACTAAGAAAACAGCGCAGCCCCTCCCTGCGCAATGACAAAAATGAGGCGGGCAAACTAGCATCTAGCGGGGAGGAGGGGACAGAGGAAAGCTGGCCACATGCCTCTACTGGACTGGACCTACACTACCCGGACTTGACATACTGCACCTGCTGGTTACAGCCTCAGCCTGCTCTCACCACCATTGCTTCTTTTTCCCCATTTAGGCTGCAGCTGACCAGAGATATACATCTTACAGATAGCGACTTCCACCTGGTGTCTGCCGACATCGAACATCCCGGCAGCTGAAGGAGACTCGGACGTAGCAGGTGGATCATTGTTGGGGACACCAAATACACACCGATAGACCTTTACATAGTCCTGGGGTTGGTGGCAACCGACCGGGACAGGTTTGCATTAGGGCTGTACTGTGTCCGGCCCCCGCTTTCTCTCCCCAAGGGCCAAGTCATCGCCCAGGCCATCCTGGTGCCGGAGGAGGTGCAGGACTCCCAGCCATCTAAAGGGTCCTCGCCTCCAATGGTTGCCTGGGCTCAGGTCGTGGGGAGGGAAAAACCCAGGTTGACTTGCCAGCTGTCCCTGGGCAAGGACAACAAGATCGTGCGGGGATTACTGGACACAGGAGCGGATGTGACGATCATTCCCTCTAGGGATTGGCTGTCACATTGGGATTTGCAAAACGCAGCTGGTCACATCCAGGGTGTCGGGGGTCTAAAACTGGCAAAACAATCGAAGAGCATTGTGCAAATTACGGGGCCAGATGGGCAATTGGCTTTGGTACGCCCATTCGTTTTAGATTACACCGAGCCCCTGTGGGGAAGGGACCTGTAAGCCCAATGGGGAGCCAGAAGTGACCTACCTAAGGCTCCCCAGGTTTTTCGGGCGGTGGCCACTGAGGACCGCCCTACCTGGAAGTTAGATTGGCAATCTGATGAACCAGTACAAGTAGTACAGTGGCCACTAAATAAGCAAAAATTGAAGGCGCTCAACGAGCTCGTGCAGGAGCAGCTACTAAAGGGCAACCTGGTGGAGACCATGTCACCTTGGAACTCCCCAGTGTTTGTCATCAAAAAGCCTAACAAGGATAAGTGGCGGCTCCTGACCGACCTTCGCCAAATTAACGAATTAATAATTGATATGGGTCCCCTCCAACCAGGGATGCCATCCCCTACAATGCTCCCCCAAAATTGGAATCTGGCTATCATCGATATAAAGGATTGCTTTTTTCAAATTCCCCTGCACCCGGATGATGCCCCACGTTTTGCGTTCATGGTCCCTCCATCAACCATGAGTCCCCGGCCAAGCGCTACCACTGGCGAGTTCTTCCTCAGGGCATGAAGAATTCTCCTGTGATCTGCAGGTGGTATGTAGCTTTGCTGCTGTCTCCTGTACGTACAGCCCTCGGGGATGTCGTTCTGTTACACCACTATATGGACGACATCCTCGTTTGCGCCCCAACAGATGATCTACTTGCCCATGTGCTTGACCTGACAACCAGTAGATTGGTTGCTGCAGGGTTTGAGCTCCAAGCAGATAAAATTCAAAGGATGCCACCTTGGAAGTACCTGGGCCTCGAAATAACGAAGCGGACCACTGTGCCGCAAAAATTGGCTATTAGGACTTCAGTCCAGACCCTTGCGGATGTCCATCAGCTGTGTGGGTCTTTAAATTAGGTGAGACCCTGGCTGGGTATACCAACTGGAGACCTAGCCCCCCTTTTCAATTTATTGAAAGGGGGAGAGGAGCTGAGTTCTCCTAGGGAACTCACCCCAGAGGCTCAGGTAGCTCTTGAGAAGGTACAAAAAATTATTTCGGCCAGGCAGGCCCACCATTACCATCCGGGCCTGCCATTCAAATTCATCATTTTGGGGAAACTGCCACATCTTCATGGCCTTATACATCAGTGGGACAAGAGTTTGAAGGACCAGGGCCTGGGTGACCCCCTCTTAATCACAGAGTGGGTGTTCCTCAGCCATCATAGGTCCAAAAGAATGACAAGGCCACAAGAGCTGATAGCCGAACTGATCCAAAAAGCGAGATCTTGGATCAGGGAGCTGGCAGGTTGTGATTTTGCATGCATTCACCTTCCAATTCAATTGGTTTCAGGCCAACTCAAATTAAAGACCTTTAATGAACTGCTGGAAACCAACGAAATGCTGCAATTTGCACTAGATAGCTACACTGGCCGCGTTGCAGTCGATCGGCCAGCCCATAAACTCTTCAATTCGGAGTTCAAATTATTTATCAAAGGGATTCAGAGTAGGAAGCCTCTAGATGCTCTGACAGTATTTACTGATGCGTCTGGAGCATTCCACAAGTCAGTGATGACTTGGAAGGATCCTCAGACTCAGCGGTGGGAGGCTGATGTCACCATTGTGGAGGCTTCTCCACAAGTAGCTGAGTTAGATGCAGTCGTCCGAGCATTTGAGAAGTTTCCTGGTCCCTTCAATTTGGTTACAGATTCTGCATACATAGCTGGTGTGGTATCTAGAGCAGAATCAGCAGTTCTACAGGAGGTCTCAAACCAAAAATTGTTTAATTTGCTCTCAAGGCTTGTAGAATTAGTCTCCCACCGAGAGCATCAATTCTTTGTGATGCATGTTAGATCACACACCGACCTGCCAGGGTTCATCGCTGAGGGCAACCGTCGGGCAGATTCTCTGGCCGCGGCTGCTGTCACGGTGGGCCCACTCCCAGACGTGTTCGGCCAGGCTAAGATCAGCCATCAGCTTTTCCATCAAAATGCGCCAGGCCTGGTCAGGCAATTCCACCTTACGCAGGACCAGGCCAAGGCAATAGTGGCCACATGTCCCCAATGCCAAGCTCATCAGATGCCGACCATCGCGGCTGGGGCAAATCCCTGGGGCTTGGCGAGCTGTGAGGTGTGGCAGACGGATGTGACGCACATCCCATCTTTTGGGAGATTGTGTTACGTCCACGTCTCCATTGACACCTTCTCGGGAGCTATATTTGCCTCTGCCCACACGGGTGAAAGGGCGGCGGATGTCCAGAAGCATCTGCTTCTGGCGTTCGCTGTCCTGTGCATCCCCAGGGCTCTAAAAACAGACAATGGCCCAGCCTACACCTCCAAGGAACTGCGGAGCTTCCTGCAGCAATGGGGAATAGAACATAAGACCAGTATCCCCTATTCCCCGACAGGCCAAGCCATGGTGGAGAGGGCCCACCAGAGCCTGAAAAAGACCTTAGAGAAACAACGAGCGGCTGTGAAGGTGGAGAACCCCCACGTCCAGTTGTCGAGAGCATTGTACACTCTCAATTTCTTGAACTGCTCTTTCGACAACCTGAACCCTCCAGTTGTCAGACACTTCGGCAGTCACCAACAGCTGCAGCCGAAGGCCAGGCCTCTGGTTCTGATAAGGGATCCAGAGACCTGGCGAATGGAAGGGCCCTTCGACTTGGTTACCTGGGGGAGGGGATACGCTTGTGTGTCCACTCCCTCAGGGCCAATGTGGATACCGTCAAAGTGGGTCAGGCCCTTCATCCCAAAGCAGGCGAAGACATCCAAGGCTGTGCCGCAGGTGCAGGAGGCATGTTGGCGGCGGAGGAGGAAACTCTCCACCTCTTCTCATTTTTACTTCTCCGACAGGCTCCCTCCGGCTGAGTTCTTACCTTCACCTCCCCTGTCCCGAGCTCCGTTTCATGTAGTCTTCGAAACCCGACCCTCCTCCCCTGTGTCTGATTCCTCCTCTGAGCTTAATTTACTTTTCGAGGCAGAACCATCTATCTGAAAGGAAATTTACGCTATAACCCTGTTTATTTTGTTCTTCTAGCTCATCTCCCATTTTCTGGCCCTTGTGACACCTAGAATGGCCCGGCTCAAACTTCGACTGCTACAGCGCCCAAGCGCTATCCTACCTCTGGTGATCTTCTGCCTTCTCCTGCCACCATGGGCGGCGTGGATCGTCCCTCAGCCAAAAGCAAATGTCTGGCATACCTTGGCTCAAGTGTTGGGGCAAGACCACATCTGCCTCGACGCAGGTTCAGCAGAGGACTCGATGTCGTCGTGCTCTGTGGGGATCCCTTTCTCTCCAGGCGAGTTCCCCTCCGCTTTCCAGTTTTCTCTCCTCCCTGGGCCCAGTTAATCACTCCCCACCCCTCCCAGCTTTCCAGAAGGTTCCCTTCAGTGGGAGACATGATTGGCTGTGGTCCCAGGGCCCCTCCTATACAATGTATCTATTGGTTCTCCCCTACAAGTCTGTTATGATCGGTTCATCCCCCAACCTCTCCTGATTGGTTTTATGTAAACCCCTCCCTTGGTTCCCACCTCCCTTTATAACCTCGTGTTCCACCACTTTTTCTTAGTCACTCCCTGCTGGTCGCCCCCCTGGACATTAAACCAGTTTGGACCCCAGGAAGTGTCCGGCTCTCTGTTACTTCGTCCTGCTCCGCAGCTCTCCCCCGAGACCTCGTCCAGCAGGCACAGCCCGAGGCCTCCGCTGCCGAGGGGTGCCTGAAGCTGCCAGCCCTGGGGCCCTGCCACCGGGGCTGACACCCCCTGCTGCAGTGGGGCTGTTGGCCACCCTCATAGCTAGCCGGGTCAACAGGTCTCAGGCCGCGGTCATTCGCTGCACTGTAGGGATTTAGAGTTCTCTGTAATAAACAGAATAGCCTGCCTCTGCGGGCAATTCCTTCGGTGCATCAAGAAGCTGGCACGCTGCGTTAGTATTATTGCAGTGCGGTGTTTGTGAGAAACGCTGGTATTGCTGTTCTAATAAGAGTCAGGGCACATGCCCCGAGTGTAAATTAAAGGTTTCTGATCAAGCTGATTCAGAACCCAAGATCTTAAAGCTCGTGTGTGGGAAATCACATCTGATACCTGCCACCTGGAGCTGTGTGTGTGTGTGTAGGAGGAAGACTGAGAAACTATTGTGAAGCTTTGTAAAGAGAAGATTGGGTGGAAGCGAGATAGGGCAAGGAGAAAGAGATAATGAGAACTGACCAGAGCAAAAAGGTTGCTCAACTAGCCCCTTTTAGGAGGGGCTCACTGGGAGAAGGCTGCCAGTAGGCAGCCTCAGAAAATAAGAAGATTTATAATACTTCATTGCAGTTAAAACTGTTTTAAAATAGGAAGGTAAATGGGATGGGGTTTTGTATGCTGATATGTCTTTTTGTTTTAAGAAATCACCCAGAATGGCAAAGAGACTGTGAGATCAGACCGCCCTCTGGTCTTGGCCCTTGAAAAGGAAAGACAAGGCAAAGAGAAAGCAATTTAAACGTGTTGTTCAGCATGCAGCATAAGATAGCAACATATGAAGTCAAACAAAGATTATCATGCTGAAATGCAAAGCGATTACAGTTCACAAAATGAGTACACATGATTTGTTAAAGGCTCCTCCTAAGGTAAGGAAGGAAGGATAAAGATGACCTCCCCAAAAGGGAAGAAGGCTTAGGCTCCAAAATATACCCACTCGAACCCATCCCCCTCCTGGCAGTTCAATTTCATCCAGAACTAGGATGTAACACACCCCTCTGCAAGAGGCAGTGAGATCAGAAGAAAGAAAAGGGTAGAATTTTAGTCAACACAAGGGCCATATATTCAGTTTTAAATAAAGCTTTAGTACTTGTGGAGAATGTTTAGGTTGTAGTGCGGGGAACAACTGGCCAGTCTGAGAAGGCATACTTTTGCATACCCTTAAAGTAACATGTGTACTATGTGTACTTAGAAGCTTTTGTACAATTTGCTCAATTCGCTAAACATTCTCAAATGAGAAAGGTTACTCTGGAGGCAAATGACATAAAGATGTCAGGCTTAACATTAACAGCCATTGAAATTAAGGAAGACATTAGTAAAGAGATACTAGAATAAGTAAATAAGAGTTTTTGAGGGTATGGGCCTCTGCTGTACCAGGGAGGGTGAAAAAGGCCCCCACATAGCAATCAAGCTTAAGGAAAGAACACAACCAGTGAGAATTGAGCAGTACCCTCAAAAGGAAGATAGGGAAGGAATCAGCCCAATAATTGATAGTACTGGATTGAGGGCTGTCAATAAGATAACACAGAATTTATACCCTGTGGTAGCAAATCCATATACTTTACTAACTTGTTTAACACCTGAGCTAACCTGGTTCACTGATTTAAAAAATTTAAGATTTTAACTGAGGGTTAGAACCAATTCATATTGAAGTCAGATACACCAACAACTGGTTAATGATTATTAGATGCTTAAGTTAAAGCTAATTGTTACATTATGAGCTCATTTGTAGAAGGAAGAGGAGCAAGTGAACCAATATAGGAACATATTGAAACCAGCAGAACAATGCCCAGCACCTGGACTCTGTGTCAATCCATCATGAAGCAGGGGGCCTTGGATTGTGCCAGAGGGTCACAGAGACCTGACCAAGACCTTCCTGACTTCATCCCTGGGACCACTGACCCAATTTGGGACCACTGACCCAATTCAAGAGAAGAATTGCGCACACGTGAAGGACTAATAACCTCATTTTAATACAAAGCGGGGATGGGAGGTGCTGGGGTTATGCATATATATTATTTTGGGAAATAAATAGAAGGCAAAAATCCTCGTGTGGTGCAGTCACGCATTTCAAGAATGACCCCTTCCAGGCCACCCACCAGTGTAATAAACATACCACTTTCTAACTTTAACTAGAGAGTCTTTGTCCCTGATTTTCAGTTTTAATGATTAAGTGACAATGCTATAGACCCAAAACTGACTACATCTGGGACTGCACAAAAGATTATGTGCATACAAAATAATAAGAAAGACCACTTGGAAGAAGCAGAAATTATTTATGAAAAAAAAGGCAAATAATGGAGGATAGAAAAAAAAGAAATACTGCTCAAGCCAAATTATTCGAAAAAATGGAAGAGCAAAGATAATTATAGATGCTTATTATATTCATATATTAGGAGGAATCTTATATGTACAATGTTAAAATAACTCTTATTTCTGCTGTTAATAAAAACTTATACATGGCAGTAGTGGTAGCTGATCTAGTTAGGAGTGAACTGTCTGCTTGGTCGGGATAACATCCAGTGAACACGTCATGAGCACCCTGCTATTGATGTGCCAACTATCAGCATCTGCCGTCTGAAGAAAGTGTGGACCAAGGCCCAGAGTGGAAGTGATCAAGAGAGGGAACCAAAACCACAGCCAAGAAACACACATGCTCTAAAAAGGCAGAGCTGAGGAGGAGCCATGCTAAACAGTTCCTGAAATATGTAAACTAGATTATGGATATGCATAAGAGTCTGTGAATATGCAACAGGCTGATGTAATAGAAATGGTATAAAAAGGGTGTTTCCCAAACTAGCAGGGGTGTTCTTGGCTTAGTACCAAGATGCACTGAGCCGTAATTTTTGTTTTACTGTCTCTGTCTCCTACTGTCCTTTATTAAAGTTTTAAATTTTAACAGGAAAGTGAACCGTGTTTTTCACAAGGGAATATGGAACCTTAACATGTATCGGTCCCTGGTTGCCAACTGCTGGTCGTAGTGGGGATTGTAAACCCGGTTCTTTCCTCATTTTTTATCTTGTACGTTTCACTATGGGGCTACACCCTTTGATGGCTTTTCTCACGATCTTTCCCCTCCTTCGCTTGCTCAAGGCTGCAATGAGTTCATCAATTTCACTTTCCCCGGAGCTGCTGGAGCAGGAGCTCTCTGGTTCGGCTGACCCTGTTGCACCATATAATCTATTTTGCCGACCCCCGATCCTAGGGAGCCCCACGCAGGATTTGCTGCGTCTTTTAACCCGGGCTGCGCGTCCGCCCGCACCGGTGACGTCATCCTCCGAAGCCGCGGTCCGGGGTTGCCATGGAAACTGACAGGGCTGGGAGCGGAGAGACCCCGCCCCCATGGGAGGTTCCCTCTCCGCCCTCCAGGCACAAGGCTCCGCCCCCGGCTCCTCCTCCTCCTGTTCTCGGGGCGGTGATGTGGGCGGTGCCCGCCATCCATCCCCTCCCCTCTCCCGGCACAAGGCTCTGCCCCGGCTCCTCCTCCTGGCCCGGGGCCGGCGCCATCCCTGCCTGGCCGGGCTCGCCTTTCTCCTCCTTCCCCGGCTGGGCCCCGTCTGAGCTGCGCCTCCCCCGCCCCCCGATCGTGTCGGCGCTGGCGGCGGCAACGGCGGGGGGCCGGTGGCGGCGGGGGGGCGCGCCTTGGCCCGGACCCGACCGACCCCACCCTCAGGGCGGGAGAGACTCGATCTGAGCCTTCTTCCTCCCTTGTTTTACTTTTGTTTGCCAATATTGGTTCTTTTTTCCCTTTTCTCCCCTTTTCCCTTTCAGACTAAGGGATACTCTTCCTTTTGCTTTGCTGCTGGGCTCCCCTGACATGCTGGCACCATAAAGAGCCTCACATACTCCAGCTCACCTGAGCACCCTGAGGATTTATCCTCGCGTCTACGGGAAATCACACTTGATATTAATCTCTTATCCCAGCTACCAAACTCGGGCCTCGTCTGATTGTCCTCTAGCTCCTCTATACCGCGGCCAGATCTTTTCTGAGTCCAATAAGTTTGCATTTGAAAAACAAGGCTCCCCCCGGTAAGGGCTCCCCAGTTTGTCAGTGCTAATCCG
Source organism: Melozone crissalis (assembly GCF_028551555.1). Lineage (NCBI taxonomy): Eukaryota > Metazoa > Chordata > Aves > Passeriformes > Passerellidae > Melozone > Melozone crissalis. Next base: position 5,654,237 of record NW_026535844.1, read on the forward strand.
ACAGGACTGTCTGATGGGATATTATCACTACAGCACTCGCAGCAGAATATACACACGGAATTTTAACCGTTCTGAGTAGAAATTAAAAGAACCAGCGAGAGAGAGAAAGAGCGAGATTCCGATCGCGGCGCTCCGGAGCGGCGGTGCGGAAACGATCCCTGCGCCAGCACTGCCGGCCCCAGGCCAAGCCCAGCCCCGCAATCCAACCCCGCTGCTCACAGCGCCCGCCCTCCCCGGCCCGGGGCACAGCGAGCCCCGCACCCGCTGCGCTCCCGAGCACAAAACGCCCCTTCCCGCACCCTCTGCCCCGCACCTGGGCCCCGCCAGTGCCGCGGGCTGGGGGCAGCAGCTGCACCTTCCTCTGCCTCTGCTCCAGCCCTGCCCAGGTGCCTCGGCTCCCTTCGTGCTCGCCACAAACTGAGGCCTTCTCAAGGCTGGACCACCTGGGCCGATGTGAGAGCCGCGGGCAGCACCTGGTGGCCTGGTGGGACTCGTTGGAGGTCTCGAGAACAGCTGGGACTGGCTGGCCAGGGAGGCCACCGAGCTCTGTGACACCTGCAGGGACACAGCCACCACTGCTGCCATTGCTGCAGCCACCGTTGTGACTCTGCCTGGAACCTGCAGGACAAGGCCGCCCGCTGGGGGACGTCTCTGCACAACCTGGTGGCCACGGCCCAGCGGCCGTCCGTGGCCCTGGCCAAGGAGGAGGTGGCCTTGGCAGTGGCTGCACTTGAGGCCTGGCTGGCAGCGGTGACCAGTGAGGAGGAGGCGGCCACCAAGGCCATGAGAGAGGCCATGGTGGCCACCAGCTGGTTGAGAGTGGCCACCAGGAGGGGACAGCAGGCACAGGTGGCCCTGGGGCCACTGGAGCGCTTGGTGGCTGCATGACGAAGCCACCGCGTTTCCCCGGGAGCTGCGGTGCCAGCTCAGGGACATTGAGGCCGCCCTGGAGGGGACAAATGAGGCGTCCCTAGATGTCCCCGAGGCCTTGGTGGCCGAACGCCCACCTGGCCACGTGTCACCTGCTGAGGACACTTGGGGACATCCACAAACTCCTCTTCAGTTGCTATGGTGGCCACGGTGGCCCCAGTAGCCCATGTGGCTAAGTAGCGCCAAAAATGCCATCGAGGACATCCTGATGGTGCTGCAGGGACAGTGATGTCACTGCTGTGATGTTATTGCAGTAATGACGTCACTGGGGAGCCTTGTGGACACTCAGGTGCCACCAGGCACTGGGACACCCCCGTGCATTGACAGCACTCCCCCCATCATCGAGCTCCAGGACTGGGGCTGAGCCCCCCTCTCCTGTACCAACCCCCCCAAGCACCAGGCCTGGAACCCCCTCTGTGCCTCCCCACCCCTCTGCCCCCTCCCCTTTGACCCCCCAGAGCTGCGGAATCCCCTGGGAACAGCACCGGGACCAGGGCAGGCCCAGGAGTGAGACCGGGGAGGCTCTGAGCGCTGGGGGAGCACAGGGGTGGTCCCCAGCACCGGGGGGGTCCCTTGGGGCTCGACCCTGTGATCCCCCCATTATCAGCCAGGACCCCCCGTTATCACCAGGGAGCCCCCCAATCTACTGGGCCCCCCCCTCGCCAGGAGCCCCCCTTCACCAACCCCTAAAAGTGCTTGGACTCCCCTGGTCCATGAACCCCCTCCAGTGCACCAGGATCCCGCACTCACTGCCCCTTCCCCATCCGTGGGATCCCCTCACACTCACCAGACACCTCCACTGATGAGGACCCCCCAGTCCATGGGACTCCCCCCACACTCACCATGTCCCCCCTCAGAACCGCCCAGGGCCCTCCATTGATAGGAATAGTCCCAAATGATCTCAAATCCTGGATCCCAAACAACCCCAAAGCACTCAAAGATCTCAAATCCTACTGGACACTCAAAACCAATTCTAAATGCTCTCAAATCCCAAACCCTGGCTCCCAGAAAATCCCAGATCCCAAATGCTGGCAGATATCCCAAATCTGATCCTAAAAGATCTCCAATCCTGGGTCCTCAAACAATCCCAAATCCCAGACCCCAAATCCTGCTGGATCTTCATAAACAATCCCCAGAACCAATTCCAAATCCGGGTTCTGGCAGGGGAAATCAGAGCCCTGTATAGGGTAAATGGGCCCTGAGGGGGTAAATGGGGTCCTGGAAGGATAAATGGGGTCCTGAGGGGGAAATGGTTTGTGAGGGATAAATTAAGGCCCTGAGGAGTAAATGGGGTCCTGAAAGGGTGAATGGGGGTAAATCAGGGTCCTGTCCGGGGAAATCAGGGCCCTGAGGGGTCACTGGGGTCCTGGCAGGGAAATGGAGCCCTGATGGATTGATCCAGGCCCCGAGGGGTTAAAGCCAGCCCTGAAAGGTTCCCTGAGGTCCTGGCAGGCCCAGTTCTGCCCCTCGGGGGAGGATCAGGGCGTGGGGCCCTCCCTCCTCCAAGCCTTGACACCCTCTGCCCTCAGAGCGCCGGCCGCAGCCTCCGGATGGGGACCGGGATGGAGCCCAAGGTGGGAACCCCAAAACCCTGGGGTCACCCCCCAGTGGGCACCCGAGGGGATCTGGGAGGATTTGGGGGGGATTTGGTGAAGTTTGGGAATCCCCAGGGCCAGGGCTGCAGCTGGGAGGGCAAAGAGAACTGGAAAGTTCTGGAGTCTTGGGAGTTCAGAGGGGCCGGGGAGGGGAAAAAAGGGGGTGGGACTCCCCAAATTCCTGGGGGCATTCAGGTGGAACCCCCCAGAATCTCACCTGGGTACCTGGGAACCCCAAAACCTCCCTGGAGCCTCACCTGGGACACCTGGGAAACCCAAAATTCTTGTGAATTCTCATCTGGGACACCCAGATCTCATCTGGGAGTCCCTTGAGATCCTCACCTGGCCCCCTGGGACTCCCCCAAATCCTCACCTGGGCATCTGGGAAACCCCAAATCTTTGAGAATTCTCAACTGGGAAGCCACAAATCCCAGGGAAACATCAGCTGGGAGCCCCAAAACCTCAACTGAGAGCCCCAAGACCTCACCTGGGACCCCCAAAACCTCACCTGAGACCCCTTCAGTCTCTTGCAAACCTCACCTGGGACTCCCTTGACCCCTCTGTCCACCCTGACTACCTTGTGCTGTGCCCCGTGTTCACTTGGGACCCTCAAAACCTCACCTGGGACCCCCAAAACCCCACGTGGAGCCCCCCCAAAACCCTTCCAGGATGCCCAAAAGCCCCCTCAGGATCCCCCAAAATTCTTCTGGGGCTCCCCATGCCCCAAAAATGTCACCTGAGACACCCCAACCCCCCTGGGCCACCCCCTGAATACCCCTCTGGACCATCCAAAAGCTCCCCCAGAACCCCCCAACCCCACCGGCGACCCCCCAAACTCCCCTCCCCGAACTCCCCAAACCCCTCCCCCCTCCCCTAACCCCCCTTTCCTGTCCCCAGGTGTCCCCCCCTGCCTTCCCTCCCGAGGTGGCCCAGGCAGAGGCCGCATGGCACCGGGCCCTGGCAGCCCTGGTGGCCCTGGCCGAAGCCTTGGGGACACCGGACAGCGTCCCCACGGCACTGTCTGAGGCCGAGGCTGCACTGAGACAGGCCCGGGTGGCCTGGGAGGGGCTGCAGGGGGCCCGGGAGGCCGCGGTGGCCCCGGCAGTGGCCCTGGGGACCCTGGGGGACGAGGACGAGCAGCGGCTGTGGCAGATCGGGGCCAAGGCTGAGGAGGAGGCAGCGGCACTGGAACGCGAGGAGGGACGGGCACGGCGGTGCCAGCGCTGGCTGCGGGCTGGGCACGGGCTGACCATGGCGCTGATGGTGCTGTGTGGGACCTTGTGTGAGTAAAAAACCAGTATGGACCAGTATAAACCATTATAGGCCAGCATTGATCAGTATAGACCAGTATGGAGCAGTTTAGAGCAGTGGGAGGTAGCGTGGACGAGCATAGACCAGTAGAGACCATTATGAACCGGTTTAGGCCAGTATAAACCAGTTCAGACCAGTATACATCTTTATAGAACAGTGGGAAGCAGTTCAGACCAGTTCAGATCAGGTCAGACCAGTGTGAGTTTCTACAGACCAGGAGGAACTTTCTCCTGTGCTTACCAATACAGACCAGTATAGACCAGTACAGAGCTGTGGGGACCGGTTCAGACCAGTATGAACCAGTATAAACCAGTTCAGACCAGTATAGACAGTATGAATATCTACAGACCAAGAGAGACTTTCCCCTTCCCTGACCAGTATAGGCCAGTTCAGACCAGTATAGACAAGTTTGGACCAGTGTAGAGCATCATGGGGCAGCAGGGGATGCAGGGAACCAGTACAGACCAATTCAGACCAGTTTGGAGCCCTACCAGCCAATAGAGACCTTCCCCTGCCCCAGGATGGGGACACTGGAATGGAACTGGTTACACTGGGATGGTGACATCGGTATGGGGACAATGGGACGGTGGCACTGGATGGTGACATTAGTATGGGGACAATGGGGCGGTGGCACTGGGCTGGCAGTGGGAGCACTGGGATGGAACTGGGGACACTGGGTTGGTGACACTGGAATGTTGACATGGGGCTGGTGGCACTGAGGCAGCCCTGGGGACAATTGGGTGGTGACAGTGGGATAGAACTGGTGGCACTGGGATGGAACTGGTGACACTGGGACACGGCTGGGAATACTGGGACAGGGACATGAGATGGGATAGGGGACACTGGGTCAGGACTGGGGAAGCTAGGGTGGCATTGGTGACACTGGGATGGGGACACTGGGGCAGAATGGGGGACACTGGGGAGAAACTGGGGACACTAGGATTGAACTGGTGACACTGGGCTGGTGCCATGTGTGGCACTGGTGACACTGGGATGGGACTGGTGACACTGGGATGACTCCCTGGGTTGGTGGTACTGGAATGGAACTGGGGACACTGGGAGGGGACTGGGGACACAGGGACACAACTGGGGACACTGGGATGGAACTGGGGACATTGGGATGGTGGCATTGGGATGGGACTGGGGACAGTGGGAAGGGACACTGGGATGGGACTGGGGACACAACTGGGGACACTGGGATGGTGACATTGGTATGGGGACACTGGGGTGGTGACACTGGGATGGAACTGGTGGCACTGGGATGGAACCAGTGACACTGGGGTGGTGACACCAGATCAACCCTGTCGGCACTGGGCTGGTGACACCAGGACTGGGACACTGGGCTGGAACTGGGGACAATGAGAGGTGACTGGTGACACTGGAACAGGACTGGAGACACTGGGCTGGTGGCACAATGATGGAACTGGTGACACTGGGACACAACTGGGAACACTGGGACAGGGACACTGGGACAGGATGGAGGACAGTGGGACAGGACTGGGGACACTGGGAGAGAACTGGGGACACTGGGGACACTGGGGACACTGGGATGGTGACATTTGGATGGATCTGGTGACATTGAGATGTGACGATGGTATGGGGACAATGGGGTGGTGGCACTGGCCTTACACTTGAAGCACTGGGATTGGACTGGAAGCACTGGGATGGAACTGGGGACACTGAGATGGTGGCACTGGGACAGGACTGAGGACACTGGTCCTGCAACTGTGTTGGTGACGCTGGGCTGGTGGCACTCAGGTGGTGACAGTGGGACAGAACTGGTAGCATTGGGATGGAGCTGGTGACACTGGGGTGGTGACACTGGGGTAGTCCTGGGGACACTGGACTGGTAGCGCTGGGGTGGGACTGGTGCCACTGCTCTGCCCCTGGTGCCACGAATCTGGTGCCACTAGACAGGTGGCACTGCCGCGTCCCTGGTGCCACATGTCTGGTGTTCCCATGTCCCTGCAGTGTCCCTGGACTCAGCCCGCACCGCCCTGGGGGTGACCGAGGACGGTCACCTGCTGCTGGCCCTGACTTTGGTGGCTGTGTCCTGCCAGGTGGCCTGGCGGGGCTTGGGGACATCACGGCGTCACCTGGCCACTGCTGTGGGCCACCAGTGGGACATGGCCCAGCGCCTGCATGACCGTGCCCAGCAGGTGGCAGCCGCCAGGGACAGGGCCGAGGCCTCAGCGGCCACCAACAAGGTCACCGTGGATGTGCTGGGGTGGCTGGAGGAGGTGACATGGGCACTGGGGACGTTGGTGGACGCTGTGACCCAGGACAGGGAGGTGACACCCCGGGGGACACAGGGACAGGGCTTCCCCAGTGCTGCCCGGGTGCTCGAGGACATCATAGTGGCCTCGCGTAAATGGGGGAAAGGGCACGAGGAGGTGACGCGGAGGCTGGAGGCGGCCCATAGAGCGCTGGAGGGGCAGGGGTAAGGACAGGCTGGGGACATGGGTGTGGCACTGTCACCGCCGGGGCACAGGGACACCCTGAGGGACATTGGAGACTTTGGGGACATCCCCGTGTCCTTTCCTTAGGGACCCCCAGGGCACCCTGGCATCCTCTGTCCTGTTTTGGGTCACCACAATGTCCCCGATGTCCCCCAGTGTCCAAAACAGGATCCTAGTGTCCCCTAGTGTCCCCAGCAGGGCATCAGGAGACATTTGGGCCCTGTTGGGGACATGGGGGGGACATCAAGGCCTCTTGGGGACATCAGGGTCACACTGGGGACTCACAGGGACATCAGGGACTCAGGGGACATCAGGGTCACGCTGGGGACACTGGGGGGATATCTGGGCTCTGTTGAGTGCCCTGAGGGGATGCTGGGGACATTGGGCTCCTGTTGGGGACATCAGGGAAGACATTGATTCCCTGTTGGGGATACTGAGGAGATACTGAGGGTGTGTTGGGGGACAACAGGGCCCTGTTGAGGACCTTGAGGGGACATTGGGGTCCTGTTGGAGACACTCAGGGGACACTAGGGCCATGTGGGGACCCTGAGGGGACATTGGGGTGCCGTGGGGGCCTTCAGAGGGACATCGGGCACCCTGCAGGTGGGGGGGCGGGGCCAGGGGCTTGACGTCACCTCTTCCTGTTTACTGCCGCCGTGCAACGTTCCTGTGTGTCACTCAAGTGTCCCCCGGGTGTGTCCCGATCCTGTCCCCTGAGGCCATGGAGCCCCGCGAGGTACGGCAATCCAGGTGTGGGGGGTGAGGGGGAGAGGGGACAGGGGATTGCAGAGGGACAGGGGTGTGGCAGGACTAGGGTAGGTGACAGAGCGGTGGAGGGGACCGAGGGTGGCAGGGGGGAACAATGGAGGGTGGCAGGAGGTGGCAGAGGTGACGAGGGGGTGACTAAAGGACTGAGGGGAGAGCAGAGCCCTCCAGGGAGGGGACAAAGGGGAACCTCAGGAGGGGACAGAGGCCATCCCAGGAGGCTATGAGTGCCATGAGGTCTCAATCACCTCCCCTGTCCCCTCCACAGCTGCTGGAGGCACTGGTGGATGTGGGGGCCACGCTTGGTGAGCTGGCAGCCACCGTGGCTGGACCATACGGGGACGTGCTGCTGGGTGTGTCACCAAGGTCCCTGCAGGTGGCCCTGGGGACCTTCATCGGTCACCTCCAGGACACCCTGGGCCACCGCGGTGTCACCTCTCTGGCCGGGGCCCTGGCTGCCTTTGGGTCCACCCCGGGAGCCACCTGGGCCCATGTGACAAGAGCGACCAGTGAGTGGCGGGACTTGGTGGCCACGATCGAGGACAGCTGGACCCAGCTGGCCCGAGAGGCCACCGAGCTCCGTGACGCCTGCAGGGATGTGGCCACTGCCGAGGCAACCACTGCAGGCACCAGCAGCGCCCTGGCTAGAGACCTGCAGGACAAGGCCACCCGCTGGGGGAGAGCTCTTGACAACCTGGTGGCTGAGGCCAGGCAGGTGCCGCTGGCCCTGGACAAGGAGAAGATGGCCTCGGAGTAGGCAGCGCACGAGGCCCGGCTGGAGGCAGCCACCAATGAGTTGGTGGCGGCCACTGAGGCCAGGATAGAAGCTGAGGTGGCCACCAGTGCGGGGTGGGGGCGGCCACCAGGAGGGGACAGCGGGCAGAGGCAGCCCTGGGGCTGCTGGAGCACTTGGTGGCTGCGTGTGACAAAGCCACCGCGTTCCCCTGGGAGCTGCAGCGCTGGCTCAGGGCCATCGAGGCCACATTGGAGGGGACAAATGAGGCATCCCCTGATGTCCCCGAGGCCTTGGTGGCTGCAGTGGCCAATGCTGAGCAGCTGTGGAAGGCGAGCAGCCGCCTGGCCATGTGTCACTTGCTGGGAACACTTGGGGACATCTGCAGGCTTCTCTCGAGTACCCCTGGTGGCCCTGGTGGCCTCAGTGGCCATGTGGTGGCCAAGCAGTGCCAAAAAGCCATCAATGACATCCCAACACTGCTGCGGGAACAGTGATGTCACAACTGTGATGTCATCAAGGGTGGTGAAATCACTGGGGAAATCACTGGGGTCACCTGTCCACTCCCTCCTCCTGGCCAGAGATTTGAGATGAGTTTGGGAAATTTTCTGGGAATTTTCATTTAAATTACCCCAAATCCTGGTGGGAATTCTTGGGGTCATGTCACTGGGGTTGCTCTTGGGACACTCTGGGGCCATTCAGGGCCACTCAGTGGCGGGCTGGGGGGTGAATGAAGCAGCTTTCCACCATGGGTACAGCAGACAGTTTATCAAGCCTCCTCAAAAACCTTCAGGTCACTTTCCTTCCATGGGCACTTTCATCTCAAATGCCCAATTTCCCTGCATTAGTGACAGATTGGGCCTCAGTTGTTCAATTGCCCTTTTCCCTTTTAGGGCCTCTCCCCCAGGGAGCTCTGGTCCCATTCTCCTCCCCCTGCTCCCGTTTGCCTTGCCCTGACAGGGTCTCACTTCCCTCTGGGGGTGGCTCCTTGCACGCTGGTTCCCCTCAGCAATAGTGGCTCCGTTATCTTTGCTTTCCCCTTGGCTTTCTCCTCATCCCTCTCTCCGTACATTGACCTTCTGGGCTTCCTTTAACAGGTCATTCAATCCCTTATCCTGCCATTCCTCCAATCTTTCCAGCTTTTCCTTATATCCAGCCAAGCATGCATGAAAAAGGTTATCTTCAATAAAGCTTGTCCAGCTATTGTATCAGTCTGTACCTGAGTATTGTCTCGTATTTCTTTTAACCTCTTCAGCCATTCAGTTGGAGTCTCATCCTTCTTTTTTTGTTCAGCAAATGCCCCATGGTCGTTCTGAGTTGGTGGAGCAGCCTCCCTAATTCCCCTGATAATTAATGCTCTATACTCTTCCATGTTTCACCTTCCCCCAGGGTTATGGTGGTCCCAATTAGGGCATTGCAGGGGCATTTTCTGCTCCCCATGGGGTCTGTGGCGTGCAGGTTCCCTCTCCCAAATCCACATCCCCATTAGTCGGATCATTTTTCTTTCCTCAGGTGTAAACAAAAGGTTAATTCTGGATTCCACTTTGTCCCAGTTATAAACATTGTGTCCCAAAATTGGTCTACTTGTTCTGCTGATCCAATTGGATCTTCACATAGAACTTTTAATTCCTTTTTAAATGCTCTCACTTTGGAGGAATTAAGCGGGGCAGTGACAAACCCGATTCCCTGTGTGCCCCACCCAATGGCACTTCCCAGAGGGGGTTTAGTGTCACTGCTTGGTTCTCGTTTTTCCATTCCTTTCGTTGGACTGCTCTGCCCCAGGTATCCTGGCTGGGTCCATCAGGGGTTGCAGGGAGTGCATTGGCAGATATAGAGGGGACAGATGCTCTAAGGGGTCCCAGGTTTTAATGTCTTTTAATTTAAATGTGTTTGCCTCCCCCAGGAAAACCTTGCCCTTCCAACTGGTAGCAGAATCAGTTTTTTCCTGACTGACTGGTTCTTTGGCATTCACATGAATATTCAAAGTTTGGCACATCCACCCCTCAAAGGAACTCTGTTTTGGCCAGATCAGATCAATGATAAATGATCAGATCTTATCTCCTGTTTAGTCTATTTTCTCATATTATATTGTATCATTTTGATTCTGTTTTCATTCTTTGTTTCAGGATTATGTACCCACTGTGCCATTTTTATCCCTAGGAGGCTGTTTGGAGGTATATCCATTAATGTTTCTCTGCTCCCCTTTCCCCTGGGTGTTTTCTCCTTGTTTATTTTGTGTCCCATTTTCTCAGCTTATCCTGGCACTGTCCCCACGCCTTTTTTTTCCCCATCTTTCTTAATTTCCAAGCAAATCTGACTATACGTCTTTCACATATATTTTCCCAGTCCCTCTCAGGTACTGTTCAGATTCCATGAAGTAAATGCTACTTTCCCACACACTATTTCCTACAGAAATTTTAAAAAATTTAATAGCTAATTTCTGGGTGTCAATTCTAATCTTTCCCACTCCTGGCCCCAGGCACTCTTTTGTGTACCTGTGCAATGCCACCTCTCATGACAGATTTTACACTCACACCATACCCAAGGATCCCATCCCACTCCACAGCTTAAACACAAAATTACACTCATACGTGTTATGATGGGAGTCATTCATTGGAGGCACACAAACAACTTGAACTCTCAAAAGTCCTTGTGACAAACTGCCTCATTTACTGTTCGGACCCTCTTTATATAGGGGGTTTGAATCTCCTGGCTTAAGACAGCTGATGGGATGGGTTCTCTCTCTGCCCTGCTCTCTGGCCAGTGCTGTATCTGCATCTAAACCTGAACAGGGTTGGCTGAGGTGTTTCCTTGGGTTTGACTCCAACCTGTCCCCGCCTTATCCAGGGACTTGTTTTCTTCTGGGCTGGTTGAGTTTGGGGGGCAGCTACAGACCAGCTGCAATGTGACAACTCACCCTCTTAGTTAGATTAAAAAATGTAAATGATGAGCCTAGTTGAATGAAGCTTTTTCACCCAACTCAGCAAGCCCAGTCTCCCACAGCTAGTGATGTACCTCATGTATCATTGGAGTTGTGACATTCACGTCCAGAGCTGTCAGGCAAAACCACCAACATTATAATTCTTTGTGTTAGCTTGTCACAGGCTTAATGTTTAGAAGTTACAAAGTTCCAACTTAGCACTACAAACAATAAACAATTCAACTCAAAACTATTTCAATTAAAACCTCACACATTTCTACTATTCGTTTTGTAAATATTTGAGTCTTGGAATAAGGTGATGGGCAGATTGTCTTACCATTGACAATCTTCTGCTTCTGACGAGCCTTTGGCTTGCTTGCCAGGTTATGTTGTGATTTTATTGGAAAACACCAGAGAAATATGAGAACATGAGAGTTTGAAATAAACATCACAAGTTTTATAACATCCATAGTGGCTTTCAGAGCTTGTTGATAATACTTTTCTCCTCGTTGAAGTAAAATAGAAGTTCATACTTTAATGACTGGTTGTTCCTCTACGGAGGTTAATCCGCCTCTTTCTTTGGTGGGGTTTTCCTTCTATTTTTCAGCTTTTTTCTTTCTCTGACTCCTACACCATTCAGTTTTTTAGCCTTTCCGTCTTTTCCCAGCTCCTTCACTGTTTGGATTTCTTTGCTTACCGGCTTTTTCCGGCTCCTACATGGTTCAGTCTCCCCTGCTCTGCACACAGAAAATGGCTGAGTCGCATCACTTCACGGATCACCGCGTATCACGGTGGGGGCCGTTCATCGGCGACATACAAACAGTCCAACTCTCCAAGGTCCTTGTGACAAACAGCCTCAGGTTTATTCTCGCAGCTCCTTTTATAGGAGCTTCAAATTTCCCTCGCTTACGCATGTGATTGGTTGGGGTCTTAGCACCATCCAGCTCTCTGGCCAATGGTAGGTCTGCATTTAGGGCTGAATGACATTGGTTGAGGGTTCCTGTGTAGAACTGAATCCAACCTATCCTTGTTCACTCAGGGACTTGTTTACTTCTAGGCTGGTTGAATTAGGAGGGCAGCTTCAGACTGTTTGCACTGTGACACCCCTGCCCTGACCAATATCGACCAGAATAGACCAGTTCAGACCAGTATAAACCAGTACAGACCAGTATTGACCAGTATAAGACTCTATAGAGCAGTAAGGATCAGTATGGGCCAGTATAGAGCAGTGGGGACCAGTTCAGACCCGTTTAGACCAGTATGAGTTTCTTCAGAGCAGGTGGGACCTTCCCCTGCTCTGCCCAGTGTAGACCAGTATGATCCAGTATAGAGCAGTATGGACCTGTTCAGAGCAGTGGGGACCAGTTCAGATTGGTATGGACCAGAACAATCAAGTTCAGACCAGTACGAACCAGTATGAATATCTACCGACTATCAGAGACTTTCGCCTGCTCTGAACAGTATGAACCTGTTCAGACCAATATAAAACAGTATGGACCAGTAAAGAGGAGCCGGGGCAGCAGGGGATGCAGAAAACCAGTTTGGACCAGTAGAGACCAGTAGAGACGAGTTCCGACCAGTATGGAGCTCTACAGACCAGCAGAGACCTTCCCATGGCCTGGGATAGGGACACTGGGATTGAACTGTCACAGTGGAGAGAACACTGGGATGGAACTCGGGACACTGGAATGGAGACATTGGTATGGGGACAATGAGAGATGGTGGCACAGGGCCAGCAGTGGGAGCACTGGGATGACACTGGGAGCACTGGGATGGAAGTGGGGACACTGGGCTGGTGGCACTGGAATGGAACTGGTGCCACTGCACTGTCCCTGGTGCCACCTCTGTGGTGACCCCCATGTCCCCACAGTGTCCCCACATGAGCCCAGTGTGTCCCCCATTGTCCCCAAGAGGACATTTTGGGAACACTTGGGCACTGTTGGGGACACTCAGTGGACATTGGGATCCTTTTGGGAACATTGGGGGCACATTTGGGACCCACGATGGCCTCTCAAGGGAGGGGTGGTGGGGGGCCAGGGGTGATGTCACCTCTCCCTGCCTGCCCCCCCAACCCCCACCTCCCTGCCTGTGTTCGGAGTGTCTCCTGGGAGTGTCACCTCCCTCTGCCAGCACTCCTGGAGTGTTCCCAGTGTCTCCAAGGCGTCCCCGCAGTCTCCCCAGCGGCCATGGAGCCCCAAGAGGTGCGACAATCCCGGCATAGGGAGGGGGCAGGAGATGGGGATACACGGGGGTGGCAGGAGGGGACAGGGGTGACAGAGGGGAACAGGGTGGTGGAGGGGAAATAGGGGGCTCCAGTAGGGGACAGGGGCCTGGCAAAGGGGAGCGCAGCATGGTAGGAAGGGGGGAGGTGACCCCGAGGGCGGCAGGGAGGAACAGTGGGGGGTAGCAGGAGGTGGCAGAGGGGATGAGGGGGTGAGAAAGGGACAGAGGGGGCACGAGAGCCCTCCAGGGAGGGGACAAAGGGGACCATAGGTGGGCAGAGGATCTGCCACAGGAGGCCACAAATGCCACAAGGTTTCTCACACCTCCCCTGTCCCCGCTCTTTGTATCCCCATCCCAGCTGCTGGAGGCACTGGTGGCCATGGTGGCCACCCTGGGTGAGCTGGTGGCTACCATGAGCGGGCCATACGGGGACGTGCTGTTTGCTGTGTCCCCAGGATCCCTGCATGCAGCCCTGGGGACCTTCATTCATCGCCTCTGGGACACCCTGAGCCACCCCAGTGTCACCTCCCTGGCCAGGGCCCTGGCTGCCCTTGGGGCCACCCCGGGGGCCACCTGGGCCCATGTGACAAGCACAGCCAGTGCCTGGTGGGACTTGGTGGCCATGCTCTTGGATAGCTGGGCCCACCTAGACCGGGAGGCCACCAAGCTCTGCAATGTCTGCAAGTGATTTACTAAAATTATGGATATTGATCTAGTACTGATATTCCAACTGTGATGGACAAAGACTCTCTAACAGTTTAAAGTTAGAAAGTGGATGTTTATTGCGATGTGGGATAGCTCCCAAATAGACACCACAATTTACAGGTGTGTTTTGCGGAGAAAAGAAGAAACCTCACAACTTTATAAAAGTTGTAAAGCCCGGTATGCTTTTATTACGACGCGCGCCGGACACAAGCCTCCCCAAAAGGCAAGCGTACCCCTGAAGACCTCAGGCCTCCTTTTATTCCCCTTCCAAATGCATATGCATACAGTTTCACAATAGGTTCATGCATATTCATTCGCGTGACATTTATCGCCAGTTCTTCTTTATCAAAGGAATTCCTAGGTCGGGGGCAAATTGACCTTGTGGTCATTTCTGTTTTCCTTTCTCTGCTGTCTTGCTGTCCCGGCATCCGACTTTTCCTTCAGCTTTGGCCCCACAGACTTTTCACCTCTCCTAGACACTTTACCTAATTCAGAATGGATCTTTACTCTGTCTCAGGTGATTGCAGAGTCCTTTTATCTATACCAGTAGTGAATACCCAAAATACAAATGCATATTAATAACTTTGGTACATCCCATTCCCCACTTCATATGGTAATTAGTTCAAAAGCTATTAACCATGCGTTGTTTGTTCCTCTAAATGGGTCGGTGGTCCCTTTCATGGGGAGGGGTCCCAAACTGAGGGAGTAAATGAAGTCTTCCTCATTCTGACCTTTCTAACTTTTCAATGCAAATATGACAAATGAACCCTTGGTAGAACTCCCATTCTCCATCTTCAATTGGTTTCAGAACAGAGGAAGCCACAATTGTCTTATGTTCCTAAAAGCTATTTATCAGTTTCTATATTCTTCATTAAAAACCCAGCTAACCAAACAGTATGTTGACAAGCAATCAATTATTAATTAACTACTAACTCATAAGTTCCTCAAGGCCTTCCCATTTTTTGATTAACTCTAATAAAGCTTATCTCTAACTGAAACCTCAGCTCCTTTAAAATCTCTAAATTTCTTAAAGTTTATGTCTCACAGGGACGTGGCCACTAATGAGGCCACCACTGCGGCCACCGCCACTGCCCTGGCTGGGGACCTGCAAGACACGGCCACCTGCTAGGGGACATCAATCCACAACCTGGTGGCTGCGGCACAGCAGCCGCTGGTGGCCCTGGCCAAGGAGGAGGTGACCTCAGTGGTGGCTGCACTTGAGGCCCGGGTCGCAGCCTCCGCCATGGAGGAAGAGGCAGCCACCAAGGCCATGGGAGAGGCCATGGCGGCCAGCAGCCAGGCAAAGGTGGCCACCAGGAGGGACAGAGGGCGGAGGCGGCCCTGGGGCTGCTGGAGCGCTTGGCGGCTGCCTGTGACGAAGCCACCGTGTTTCCCCGGGACCTGCGGCGCTGGTCCGAGGACATCAAGGCTGGCTCTGAAGGGGACAAATCAGACATCCCCTGATGTCCCCGAGGCCTTGGTTGCTGCAGTGGCCAAGGCCAAGTGGCTGTGGAAGGCCAGCAGCCGCCTGGCCACGTGTCACCTGCTGAGAACACCTGGGGACATCTGCAGGCTCCTTCTGAGTCCCCCCAGTGGCCCCGGTGGCCTTGGTGGCCGTGCAGTGGCTGAGGGGTGCCAAAAAGCCATTGAGGACATCCAAAAGCTGCTGTGGGAACCGTGATGACAGCACTGTGACTTCATCAGGGCAGTGACATCATCAGGGACATCGCTGGTGTCACTTGTCTTGTCTCCCCTCCCTGTGTGGGATTTTAGACACATTTGGGGAGTTTTCTGAGAATTTTCATTAAAATTGCCCCAAATCCTGGGGTAATTCCTGGAGTAACACACCAGGATCCCCCCCTTTGCTGCCTGCCTGCTTCACAACATCCCCCAGAACGCCTCCAGCCACTTCCCCCTCGGTCCTCCCAAGCCCCTGGCCCACGTTGGCCCCTGCTGGGGCCTGGCTGGCTCTACCCCCTGGGGCCCCCCAGAGTTTGACTGCCATTTTCTCTTCCTCTGGAAGTACCCCGACACCTAACTGCACTTGCAAATCCCTTCCCATCAGATTATATCCTTCCCCCCATACGAATAAAACATCCCTCATTCCTAATTTGTTTGTTCCTTCAAATATTACATGTTTTATAACATGTGCTTCATATCCTTCTCCCTTTGCCCCTACTACTTGAACTGTATTTTGATTTTTTTTTTGCATCCTCTTGGAATTCTATAAACATGTCTTCTTAGCCCCTGTGTCTACTAAAAATTCAAATTCTTCCTCCTGAGGGCCTAGTTTGAAATTTATCAAGGGCTCTTGTTGATATTTTGACCCCAGGAGACAGAGCTCCTGACTTCCCTATTCAACCCAATTCTCCGTGTGCCACTCCCAGTGGCACTTCTAGGAGGGGGTTTAATGCCACTGCTTGGTTCTCATTTTTCCATTCCTCTCGCTGGACTGCTCTGCCCCAGGAATTCTGGCTGGGTCCATCAGGAGGTGCATCAAGTGCTGGCAGATATAGAGGGGACAGATACTCTAAGGTCCCAATTTTCAGTTTCTTTTAATTTAAATGTGTTCACCTACCTCAGGGAAGCCTCACCCTTCCAACTGGCAGCAGAATCTGTTTTTTCTTGACTGACTGGTTCTTTGGCATTCACATGAATATTCAAAGTTTGGCATATCCACCCTTCAAAGGAACTCTATTTTGGCCAGATCAATGATAAATGATGAGATCTTGTCTCCTGATGAGTCTATTTCATCATATAGTAATCAATCATTTTGATTTTATTTGCATTCTTTTTGTCAGGGTTTGTACCCTCTGTGCCAATTTTATGCCTAGGAGGCTGTTTGGAGGTATATCTGTTGCCCAATTGATAAATGACACAAAACTCGGATAAGTTTTGTGGGTGCTTTATTAAGGGCGCGGGGGAACTGGGGGACTAACGTCCCAAAGCCCGAGCCCCCCGATTTCACGTATGGGTGCTTCCCTCTTATACATGCGATTCACAACAAAGTCTCCAAGAAACAGTTCCCCTTGCCTAGTCACAGTCCCCTTGTGATACATTCCTTAGTTCACAGGCAAGATCATAAATCTTCTGGTTATCTTATTCTGAGAGCATTGTATGCTGCCTCCAGACAGGTTAGCATTCTTACTTTCCTGCACTAGTTTAATTATTTATTAAATTCCTAAGACTACCTGCTAGGTTACACACAAACCCAACACACACACTATCAACGGCTATAAAACTGCAAAACTGCTTTTAACAAACCAATTCACACACAGCTCATAACTAAACTATAATTACACATTTTGCTAAATTTCATTTCTTTTCCAACATATCCATTAATGTTTCCCGGCTCCCCTTTCCCCTGGGGGTTTTCTCCTTGCTTGCTTTGTGTCCCATTTTCTCAGCTTATTCCGGCACTGTCCCCACACCTTTTTTTTCCCTTCTTTCTTAACTTCAAAACAAATCTGATTCTACATATTTCACATATATTTTCCCAGTCCTTCTCAGGTACTGTTCAGGGTAATGGAACTAAATGCAGTTTTCCCACACACTATTTCCTACAGAAATTTTTAAAAATTTAATGACCAATTCCTGGCTCAGAGTTCCACTCTTTCCCACTCCCGGCACAAGGCACTCTTTAGTGTGCCTGTGCAATGCCACCTCTCATGACAGATTTTACACTTACACCCTACCCAAGGATCACATCCCAGTCCACAACTGAAACATAAAATTGCATTCATACAGACAACACAAAATCTTTATTAAAAAATTTTTTTGTATGCAAAACAAACACTTTGCTTTTTCTGGCTGTCTCGGTCACCTGAAAAGAGGAAACTCGGCTCGAAGCTCCTTGTTTGTTTTGTGCTGCAGTACATCTCATTCACTCAGCAGCTATACCTATCAGCCACACAAGACACAGGACATAAACATTCACTTCCCACTCTCCTCATTTCCCATTCACACTTTCACACAATACTGAGGTGTAGCAATGGGGAATAAAGAGACACAGATGCCCTTGTGCATCTGAAGGAGATCACTTTATTGCAGAAATCACCCTCCTTTTATAGCTTTACTCTGAACCTGACAAAACCAGAACTCAACAGAAGAAGGGCACCCATTGGCTGGCTCAGCTGCAGTCTGCTGTCCACAGGTCCTATCACCCAATCAGTTTCCCTTTCATGCATTCATCCGTGCATTCCTCCTCATAACTGCCTCTCACTCCCCAACCAATCTCCAACCATCCAGCCTGCAGCTGTGCCTTCCCCACAGGGCCTTCTGTGGGCATAAGCCTTAACAACTTTAGGAAATATCACCCCATATTCCACATACTGCCCTTCCTTTTTTTTAGGCAATGAAAACATACTAAAAAAAACCTAAACAACCCCTAAAACATTTATTACAGTGATAACAATAATAACTTTAACAACTTTTTAAAAATAGTAACATATACCTATAACATAGCAACTATATACACATGGGATCAGGACAGTGAGACAAAAGGCTGCACACTGTGATGGATCCCACTCCACATGGAGACACTGTGGAGACACAGACCCAGCCCCTTCCCCATGTCAGTAAGTCCAGAGCTCCTTTCCATTGTCCAGCCAGTAAGTCCTTCACCAGCGCTGGAGGTCTTAGATGAGCCTTTGTGCTGAAGGAATGCTCTCTGTCACATGCAGTCTGTCCCATCTTGTCCCGATTTAAAAAACTGAAGACATATAGGGCTTTAGCTACTCTGTTGTGAGGGTACCCCAACTCCCCCTCTTTTTGTTTTTCAAGCATGGTTTCTGGGGTCCTATGGGCACACTTGACAACAGTTTACCCTGTGAGAGAGCGGGGAATGCCAGTATTGTGAGGCACACCCCATTGCTGCAAGAAGTTACAAACTCTCTCTGACGTGTAGGCAGGTCCATGGTCCATTTTAATGGGGTCAGGAAGGCCCAGAGTGGCAAAACAGGTGAGCATCACAAGCCTTCTCTCTGGTGTAAGAAGTCGCTTTTAGAAAATGAGAATAGGTGTCAATGGAAACGTGAACATATTTTAAGCAACCTGTAGTAGATAGGGTTAGGCGCTCGGAACATCATCGCGATGTCACGGAAAGCAGCAGGATTCCTCTCCCCCTAACGCCTAGTGATAAGGGATCACCCAAGAATGTAGTCCCCCCTAACATTAGTAACTTTCGACTCCTTACTAACCAATTACAGTAAGGTAAGACCCCCTGACGTAGAGAAAAAACTTTCCCAGTATAAAACCCAACGAGACGGGACAATAACGGTCTTGAACTGGTGTCTGTATGTGTTCTTGGCCCGAGTGACCCTGGAGAGTTTGGGTCGCCGTGCCGTTTCCTCAGAACTAGGTCGCCTTGCCTTGCATCAGAAGGCAACAACTGGTGCCGCAACCCGGGAAGCCGATTAGCGCCCGGGGAACGGGAACTGCCTGGACAGAGGATGGCGTCTGTAGCGGCGGGTCCGACTACAGCGGAGGGGACGCCCTCGCATCATGGAAGCTATAGCAAAGGTCGTAAGTGAGGCTCATGAGCAATGGGGAATTAAAGGTGAGCTCAGGAATTCTGATCTTGCTATTGCAAGGCTCCTAGAGCTCAGGACGATCGGATGTCTGGCAAATATATTATATTCGGAAGCGCGGGAGAAGTGCACTGCCGCCTCAGCAGAGGACTCTAAGTCCGCAGGCAGCGATAAAAACCTCAAAGCGTGGGGGAAAGCAGAAGAGGCCCTACGCAAGACGTTAGAAGAACAAGAGATGCGGAAAGCCGTGTGTACACATTTATTAGCCACACCAAAGCTGGGGGTGGGAGCCGCAACACAAACCGCCTCTGAGAGCGATCGGATCGAAGGCGGAAACATGCGGGGGCCGGGCGCGTTCCACCCCTTCCTGAGACCAAACCCAGACCCCCTGGAGCCCCCAGGGGACCCCCCAGAACACCCAGGGGACCCCCCCGACCCTCCCACGGAGCCTGCCAGGTCCCGGCCCCCCCGTGGAGCCATCCGAAAAATCCGCGGTTTCTCTATCCGTCCCTTCCCCACCGGTCGCCGATCCGGCGCAGGAGGCAGAGCAGCGCGCGCGATGCTTCTGGCAGGGGCTGGCGGAGGAGGCACGGAACGCGACCGGATTGTCGGACCCCGCCGATATCGGTAAAAACTCGCCCCCGCCATGTGTGTTTAATGGCGCCGAACCACACGGCGAGGGCGGAAGAGAAGAGGGGGAAAAGGGTGGAAATACAGTCAGCTTGCTTAACATCGCATGCGCGGGCGAGCGGGGAGGGGGGGCGGTCCCCACGGTAGAGTGCAAAACCAACCAGAGCGCTCTATTCAAATTAGGTCCTTATAGGGTAAGGATCTCCCCCAGCAAGAGGCGGGGGGAGCCCGGGGGAGGGAACGGCACCACCCCCGAAGGGAGGAGCGGGGTCGAAGCCGCACAAAACGGCATGGAGCGCCGGAAGTGTACCGGCAGTCAGCTTCCGGCTCAGAGTCAAGTAACAGCTGCTCAGACAGCTCGGAAGAGCCGACCGAGTCCGGCTGGGACTCGGAAACCGAGAGAGCAGAATTAATGCGGTTTCAAGCGAAACCGAGTAAAGCTTTAAACAATATCGGGAAACAATCGCAACACAAACTCACCGATTGGGGAAAAATAAAAGCAGCCTGTGGGGACCGGGCACCGGCAGCCTCCATGCACGCTTTCCCGGGGGGGGTTGCCGGAGCGCGGGGGAACCAACAAAGGCCATATACCCCAGTTAACCCAAAAGAAGCCAAAGCGATTTCAGAAATAGGGATCAACTCAGCTGTAGTACCCACTCTTGAGGACGACCTTTCTAGCAATACCGATCTGCTCAGTTTTGATATTACGCAAATAAGCCGCATGCTTTTTGATGGGGCGGGGCGGATTATATTTAAGCAGGAGTGGCAGGACGACTGCGTTAGCCCAGGCTTCTGGGGAAGGGCAGCAACTCAGCGAGCTGTCCCCAGCCAGCACAGCTTTCCCTGGCAGCACCCTCACTCCAAGCACGCCCGAGAGGGACCTGTAGGAGCTGCGGGAAGACACCTCGCTAGGGACTGTAGATCCCGGCCCCGGGGAAATGGGAGAGGGAGGGGGCGTGCGGGCCACACTCAGCCTCCTCCCGCTGCAAATGCGAGACGGCCCATCTATGCCAACCCCCAGTGGGGCAGGGGACCCTCATACCCCATGCCCCCACAGGGAGCAGTCAATTTCGCATCCCCGCCTACGGTGCAATGGCAGAGCTATGCAGCACCCTCAGCGCCCTCACACCCCCCACAGCCGCAAGCCGCACTGGTGGAACAGGGCCAGCAGGGGACGCCCCAGAGCGGGATCCCTGGGTGGCCCTGGCCATGAAAATAGGGAAGGAACCCCTGATGGTGTAGGGGACATGCCGCCTTTACGGCAGTCAGGATCCCCACGTCGTAGGGCTCCAATTTTGGGCGGACACGGGATCAGACTGCACGATTTTTCCCCAAGCGCATTGGCCCGGGCATTGGCAATTCAAAGAAGTCCCTCCAGTGAACGGAGTGGGAGGGCAGTCCCGGGCGTGGAAAAGCACCCAGCTGGTGGCTTTAACACTTCACACAAAAAAGGGACCAGGAGTGTCAACATCAGCAGCAGCCCTAATGCTGGAAGAAGCACTGTCCTCGCGACAGGGCACCGTGTCAGTCATTCACATAAACAGCCACGACCCAGTCAAAGGCTACATCCAGATCGGCAACGACAAAGCAGACACCGCAGCAAAAGGCGTCTGGACATTGCAGGAAGCCCGGAAAAACGCCCAGATCGAGGAGCAGAGAAAGGCAGAGCTGGAGGATGAGAGGGACCACGGGAGAGACGTGGATGAGGAGCTGCAGCAGGGGAAGCAGAAGCTGCCGCAGCGAGCGACAAGGATGAAGCTGGAGGACGAGGCAGATGCGCGGGAACTGAACGCGCTGTTCCTCAATGCCAAGGGCAACATGATCTGGGACAAGCAAGTCCTGGAGAAGCAGATGATCCTCGAGGAACTGGCGGAGGAAGAGAAGCACTTGAACAAGAGGAGCTGGAGTGCCAGAGGAAGCAGGAGCTGATGAGTGCCCGGCAGGGCATTGTGAAACAGATGGAGCAGAATGTAGACGAGCAGGCATTGAGGGCTGAGGAGCTGTACCAGGAGGGCCAGAGGCAGCTGGAGCAACTGGAGCAGATGAAAAAGGCAGGATCAGAAGGCCTGGGAGCAAAAACAGGAGCAGAGGGCACACAGGTGGTAATTAGAAACGAGCTAGGCGAATGGGAACGGGGCTGGAGGTTGATGCTCACAGGGCAAGGGTACGCAGCTGTCAGAAAGGACGGCAAATTAGGTGGTGTCCACTTAAGTCAATTAAGCCGGACCCCCATAGTGAGCAGAATGAGACTGATGAGAGTTGCGAGCTTCTGTTTACAGGACCTGCTTGTGGGACGTCCTCGTGACGTGTACATCCCCATTGCAGAGGAAAGCAACAGACCACCAAGCTGCCAGGCAGAGCCCGAGAGACCCGCACGGGTGAGACCCAAGCATCAACGGTGTTTCTGTGTGATTTTGCTGTTGGGGCTTGTTGCCAGAGGGCAAGCCAGCCCATATCACTACCCCCATCGGCCATTCAGGTGGGTCATGCGACACCTTAGTAGTGACAAGGTGCTCAAAGAAATCACCACACCGAACACCCCATCCTTCGTGCTCCACATTACCGACCTGTTTCCAGGACGACCAAAGGTAGACCCCCATTCCCCACACGCCACACACATGTACCTATCCTACTGGTGCCCAGCTTCAAACCCTGGCAAAAGCTACTGCAATCACCCGGGGTGGGGACATTGTGGGCACTGGGGCTGTGAAACCATTGTCACAGATGCCAGACTGTCGGGGCCTGGGTGGGATCCACAAGAGCCTGACAAATTCTTACAGTTCACCTGGGCACCCACCGGTTGCAAAACACCCCTCTTCCTCCACGGTAACTTTTATCGAAACCACCATAAAATCCCCAAAGTTCGAAAATGTACAGGCTACAACATGACAGTCTTGCAGCCACATCACCCTAGCTGGGCAATAGGCAGAGCGTGGACAGTAGTCCTTCAAGGGTCAAAAGAGAGAGTGAATGTGCGAATTATTAGGCTCCAACCGTTGGCACCCCGAGCGGTCAGACCCAACAAAGTGATTAAAAGCGTGCCGAAAGGGAGAAACGCGACCCACCCCAAAGCCTTGCCCACAAGGGTCGCTAATATCCCGACCGGCCATGCGGAAGCCTTTCAGATAGACCGTTTAACCGAGTCAGACTTAGACCCAATCCTCCGTATGTTAGAAGCTACCTTCCTATCCCTGAACGAATCTAACCCTAACCTAACCGAATCCTGCTGGCTTTGTTCCGATGTCGAACCTCCCTTTTACGAAGGAGTCGCTCTAAACACTCCCTTCAGTTACTCCACAGCAGATGCACCCAACCAATGTAGATGGGACACCCCTCGCAAAGGGATCACCCTGAGTCAAGTCACAGGCCAGGGCAGATGCTTAGGCAATGCAACCCTAGCTAGGCGGAAAGGCAACGTCTGCGCCGATGTTGTCAAACCCAACGGGAAAAACAATAAGTGGGTAGTCCCATCCGCATCTGGGATGTGGGTTTGCCAGCGATCTGGAGTGAGTCCCTGTGTGTTCCTTGCCAAATTCGATGACTCTAACGACTTTTGTGTCCAAGTTCTGATTGTTCCTAGGGTCCTGTACCATTCAGACGAAGAAGTGTATCGCCATTTCGAGGAACCCAGTCGGCTCCACAAAAGAGAAATAGTAACAGGTATAACTATCGCAATACTGCTGGGCCTAGGAGCAGCCGGAATGGCCATCGGAGTCTCAGCCTTGGCGACCCAGCACCAAGGACTGTCACAGCTGCAGGCAACAATTGACGAGGACCTGCAGAGGATCGAGAAATCCATCTCCTTTCTAGAGAAGTCAGTCTCCTCACTCTTGGAAGTGGTCTTGCAGAACAGGCGAGGTCTGGACCTCCTGTTCATGCAGCAAGGGGCCTGTGTGCCGCCTTGAAGGAGGAGTGCTGCTTCTATGCAGACCACATGGGAGTCGTGAGAGACTCCATGGCAGAACTCCGGAACAGACTGGCTCAGAGACAGAAAGACAGTGAAGCCCAACAGGGTTGGTTCGAGTCCTGGTTCAATAGATCACCATGGCTAACCACCCTAATTTCTACCCTAATAGGTCCTTTGGCAATGCTACTTTTAGCTATCACCTTCTGACCATGCCTGCTGAACAAGCTAGTCTCATTCATTCAGACCCGCCTAGAACAGGCCAACATCCTGTTCATAGGCCGGCAACAACTGCTGTGAATTCAACCAGGGAACACTGCCAGTCACAAGACTTTCTACCCAGGTTTACCAAACCCCTTTCTCGGTCAACAACCCCATGCCTCATCTCAGTACCTATGTATCTGACTACTTTGTTCATTTGTAAAAAAGGCGGGGGGAGATGTAGTAGATAGGGTCAGGCGCTCGGAAAATCTCGCGATGTCACGGAAAGCAGCAGGATTCCTCTCCCCCTAACGCCTAGTGATAAGGGATCACCCAAGAATGTAGTCCCCCCTAACATTAGTAACTTTCGACTCCTTACTAACCAATTACAGTAAGGTAAGACCCCCTGACGTAGAGAAAAAACTTTCCCAGTATAAAACCCGATGAGACGGGACAATAAAGGTCTTGAACCGTCCACCATACTGGTGTCTGCGTGTGTTCTTGACCTGAGTGACCCTGGAGAGTTTGGGTCGCCGTGCCGTTTCCTCAGAACCAGGTCGCCTTGCCTTGCATCAGAAGGCAACAGCAACCAAACTCTGGGATAGGGGTGACATCAATTTGCAAATGGAGTTAGGAGTTAAACCTCAGGGCTCAGTGCCTTCTGCTAAAGGAGCAGGATCAACCTCATGACAGGAGGGACAAGACAACAGGATATCATGGGCTTGTGAGGAACTTATTTGAAATTGCTTGTGAAGAGAATAAGCATTCTGGTGTAAAAAAGTTGTGACATAGCTTGGCCTGTGCAAAAGTATTTTGTAGGAATGTTCCCCCTATTGAAAGAGTGACCAAATTATCCTTTATCTCCTTAAAAAGGAAAAAACCCAGAAGTTTCTCTCCTCAATTTGGTAAAAAGACAGCTCACAGGACCTTTGGGACTTCATCTCAAACTTAAGACTACCCAATTGGATAGAAGCCAAAAAGTCCTGCCTAAGTAATTCACTAGAAAAAGAAGAGAACAAAAGAAATCATTGTTTTTGTGGGGTGTTTTTAGCAGGAGCAAGAACCTCTTGCTCCTGGCTCGGGTTTTCTCTGCCAAGAGCTTTGTTATTTGCCTTTTATTAAATCTTTCCTGTTTCCAACACTACCTCAGAAGTCATCCTGCTAATTTTATGCCATTTGAAGTAGCTGAGCTATCTTGGGTGTGATAAGTCCTCTAAGAGCTCATGAGACCTGGCTCGAGGAGAAAACTTATCAGTATTTGGTACCACACCTGTCATGACAATGACATCTGCATAGTTATTACCTTCTGCAATAGGGCCAGGTGAACCTGTGTGGGAGCGAACATGCAACACATGAAAATCATGCAGCTGGCTGTTAATTAAAGTCCACAATGTTCTTAACTCTGTAAACAAAAGATAGTTATTAACATGCATTAAATAGGAATATTGTCAATGGAATACAACATTGGCAGCATACAAGGAATCAGTTACGGTGTTAAGTGGTTCCTGTGAAAATCACTGAAGGGCATAGCGGATAGCAGCCAATTCTAAAATGTGCACCGAGGCATCCTTTAACATTAACACCCTTTTATGCCACTGGAAAGAGTCACCTTCATGCCAAACCCCTGCACCTTTTTTGGTTTTGCTGGATGCATCTGTAAAAACACCTGGTCTGTTGACAGGGGTCGTGCTGCAGTGATGCTTTGAGTGCAGGGGGAGGTTACCCATCTCTGTCCATAAACGATGTGAGGGATAATGGATACATAATTGTCCAGAAAAACCTGCAAGCACAATTTGGAAGTTAGTTGCTGTCAGAGTCTTCTTTACTTGCAAGTACGTTGATGGCATGATGATCCTGGCCATTGAGAGTTTGCAATCCATTTCTACCTTTCTTAACTAAATAAGAGAACATATCATTAACAGTCCACACAGGTTTTGTTGCTATGTGAGGTAAGAATAACCATTCTAACACAGGCAAACGGTCTTTATCATTAGCAAACAATCAAAACAGAACAGCAAAATGTTGAAATTTTTTAGCAATTATGGCAAGGTACACAGATTTATCAGGATCCCCTCTCCAATTCTGTTGGTTTTCTATTGCTTGAGCACAGTGTGCAAGGGCACTTCTAGCTTCTGGGATAAGCTGTCAAAGCAAATGCAGGTGGGGGTTTCCTCTGAGTAAGCCAAACAAAGGATGTGAAAGTTCCGTGGATGTACCCAAAACAGGATGCAGCCAATTCAAAGAACCCAGCAGTTTCTGTAATTCATTTAAAGTGAGGGTGACTTTAACACAAAGCCTCAAAGGCTGAGGTTCTGCATGATTGGAGGTAGGCACAGAAAAGGCAAACAGAGATACATCATCAGGGTGTAAAGGTATGGTGAAATAACAATCTTTAGGTCTAACATTACTAAGGGCCAATTGAATGGCCTCATTGTAGCTGATGGAAGAGCACCCATAGCTTCAATAACTGCATTTACTGCCCATTAATAGCTCACCACTTGCCATTTTGCTTAGGTATACAGAATATTGGTGTTCCGGGAGCTAGAAGATCAACAGATATGGCCTAAGGGCAATTGCTGTTCCACAAGCTGTTTTAAATTTAGTAGTTGTTCTTTTCATAAGGGCCATTGGTCGACCCATGTAGGGTCTTCAGTCCACCTTGGGAGTTGACATATGTCCAGTATTTGGTTTTGGAACGGCTGATCAATGGCCCCCATGAAAAAGGTTTTCTGGTGAGGTCAAGTCTATGGTGACAGAGGGACAGAACCAGCAGCGCTGGGCTGGAACTGGTGGCAATGCTGTGTCCCTGGTGCCACCTGCCCAGTGTCCCCATGTCCCCGCAGTGTTGCTGGACTCAGCCAGCACCACCCTGGCTGTGTTCGACCCCTGGAGTGTCCCTGGAGTGTCCCTAGAGTGTCCCCAGTGTGTCCCCAGCGGCCATGGACCCCTGCAAGGTGTGACAATTCCGGCAAGGAGGTGGCAGAGTGGACACAGGGGGTGGGGGGAGGGGGCAGGGGGACAGAGGGTCACAAAGGGCACAGGAGCATGTGGCAGGATGGGGGCAGGTGACAGGGGAGTGGAGGGGACCAAGGGTGGCAGGGAGACGGCAGAGAGGATGAGTGGCCTGTCAGGGGGGTTGGCAGAGGGGACAAGGAGGTGACAAAGGGATAGAAGGGACAGTAGAGCCCTCCAAGGAGGGGACAAAGGGGACCCTGGGAGGGCACAGGGGCCCACCACAGGTGGCCACAAGCGCCACGGGGTCCCTGACACCTCCTCTTTCCTCTCCCCAGCTGCTAGAGCCACTGGTGGCTGTGGTGACTACCCTGGGCAAGGTGGCGGCCACACTGACCAGGCCATACAAGTGTGTGTGGCGGCGTGTGTACCCAAAGTCCCTGCTCGCAGCCCTGAGGAACTTCACCTGGCACCTCTGTTAGACCCTGGAGCATGGCGATGTCAACTCCCTGGGCAGATTCAATGTCCTCACTCTGGCCTGGTCCCTGAGAGTCCTCAAGTTCTCCAACATCAACCCACAGATCTTCTGAGCCAGCGTCTGGCGGGACTTGGTGGCCATGCTCATGGACAGATGGGTCCAACTGGCCAGGGAGGCCGCTGATCTCCGTGACACCTGCAGGGACATGGATACTGCTGAGGCCGGT
The DNA here is from genome assembly GCF_028551555.1 of Melozone crissalis. NCBI lineage: Eukaryota > Metazoa > Chordata > Aves > Passeriformes > Passerellidae > Melozone > Melozone crissalis. Next base: position 5,681,797 of record NW_026535844.1, read on the forward strand.
GCTGCAGCCACCACCACTGCCCAGGCTGGGGACCTGTGGGACAAGGCCACCCGCCCGGGGATGTCAATGCACACTCTGATGGCCATGGCCCAGCGGCCTCCAGTGTTTCTGGCCATGAAGGACTTGGCCTTGGCAGTGGCTGCACACAAGGCCCATGTGGCAGTGGCCACCATGAGGTGGTGGCAGCCCCGAAGGCCATGAGAGAGGCCATATTGGCTGCCAGCCAGGCAAGGGCAGCCACCAGGAGGGGACAGTGGGCAGGTGTGGCCCTGGGTCCGCTGGAATGCTTGGTGACCGCGTATGACAAAGCCACAGGGTACCCCTGGAAAATGCGGCACCTGCTCGGGGACATTGAGGCTACCCTCAGGAGGAGGGGACAAAGGAGGCGTCCCACAATGTCTCCAAGGCCTTGGAGGCCCCCGTGGCTGAGGCTGAGCAGCTGTGGGAGGCCAGCACTCGCCTGTTCATGCATCACCTGCTGGGGACACTTGGGAACATCCACGACCTCCTCTTCAGTCCCTGTGGTGGCCCCAGCAGCAGCACGGTGGCTGAGTGTTGGTTTTTCGGCTGTTTTATGGCCTGGAAAGGCTCGGGGATGGCCTTGGGCAGCCCGCGCTTCAAAGGACGAGAAGAGGCTTCAGGTTTTTCTCGGTCTTCAGTATTTATTAGTTGTTTATCTAAAAGATTTTCTCTCGGCCCGACAGAGGTCTGCACAGCAAGTCAGCCATGAGCACACTGAGCGCCCCCGGGGTGGTCACTTATCTTTATACTCAAAACTACGTATACAATATTTATCAATTTCCTCCAATACCTCTTACCCTTATTGACCAGTGCACTTTTAGTAATAACCAATCCCAAAGTGCCAACATTACCACAAAAGATGGAGGCCAAGAAGAAGAAGAAGAAGGACAGGACACGCCCCAATTCCTCCATCTTACTTATTTAGAACCCCCTGTACAGAAATCCTAAACCCTGTGTTTCACACTCTAATTAACTTATCCCTTCACCATTTACCCCAGTGAAATCCTCCCATCCTCATACAGGTGTCGTCTCCCGTGTAGGATTGAAGTCCAGCCACCAGACACTTCTGGCAACATTCCAGGACCTCCGAGCCCCCCCAAGGGTGGTCTCGGTCACTCTGCACATCAGTCCTGAGGTGCTGAGATCCCACAGCTGAGCCATGCCAAAAAGCCATGGAGGACATCCCAAATCTGCTGCAGGGACAGGGATGTCCCCACTGTGATGTCATTGGGGGTGGTGACATCAGCGCTTATGTCATCTGTGCCCTCCCTCCTCTCCACACAGGATTTGGGACAAAAGTGGGGAATTTTCTGCGAATTTTCATTTATATTCTTGGTGGGAATTTCTGGGGTGATGTCACTGGGGACACTCTGGGGACACTCTGGAGGCACTCAGGGACACGCAGGGACATAGTGGCAGGTCAGGGGGTGAATGAACCCCCTCAGTGCCTTGCAGCAGAGGCAGCTTTCCACTGTGGCTGCAGCAGAACTGTCTTATAAATGGCAATATAATAATTGGCTTTTGCATTTCTGTATTGGCTTTTGCACATTGTAATTGATCACAATTATTTTGCTATGGTGCTTGATATTGATATACATTATTGATAATTCCTTGTATCTACTTGTTAGTACAATATAATCTATCTAGGTTTTTTGTCCACTGCAGAGCCTTTTTAATGGTAGCATAATGGTCCCTCGGGGCTCGGTCCTGTCGCCCCCGCCCTGTTATCACTGGGACCCCCCATTGTGATGGTGTTCGCAGGGGTCTTCAGATGAGACAAGAGCAGAGGATGCTGACTCCGTGTTTCAGAAGGCTGATTTATTATTTTATGCTATATATATTATATTAAAACCATACTAAAAGAATAGAAGGAAGGATTTCATCAGAAGGCCAGCTAAGAATACAAAAAGAATGAATAACAAAGGCTTGTGACTGACCAAGACAGTCCAGACAGCTGGGCTGTGATTGGCCATTAATTAGAAACAACGACATGACACCAATCACAGATGCACCTGTTGCATTCCACAGCAGCAGATAACCATTGTTTACATTTTGTTTCTGAGGCCTCTCAGCTTCTCAGGAGAAAAAATCCTAAGGAAAGGGTTTTTCAGAAAATATCAAGGCTGCACCCCATTATCACCAAGGACACCCCTCAATTTACCAGGGCCTTCCCTGTGGTGAAACGCACAGCTTTAGCCAGGGCCCCGTGGAGAATCTGAATAATAGAAATGCTGACACAGCAGCAAAGAAACTTCCTGACTCCAGGGACATCCGCCCTATAACCTATCCCTAAAACCATGTAAGGCAGTATCTTGTTAACCCTACTATTGGTCACTTATGGTCCCTCTAACCTTTGCCATTGGTCAAGATTGGAACTGGGCCAAGGCTATAAAAGTAGCATACTGTATCCATACTAACTTAGAAGAAGAAGTGCTGAGACCCTTCACGAACCCCTCCAATAAAGCCATACTTGTGGAACAGCCGGCGTCTTCTCCTTCTCCTCTCTCTACCATCTGCTGGAGCCTCAAGCCAAGGGCAAGCTGCCTAGCAAGCAAAGCTGAAATCATAAGAGCTGGCTAATCACTATAAGAGCTGAATATTCCCTGCTTGCTAGGGGCTGATCCATGGCCTTGGTCTGAGCGAGCTGGCCTCTGGCACTCAGTCCCCTTGGGGGCTGAGCTCTGGAGCTGTCATAGCTTGCCTAGGATAAGACCAAGTAAGGATAATTACTCCCCCATGCACTGGGACCCCTCCTTCACTGCCCCTCCATTCACTGTCCCCCCAAAGTGCTGGGACCACCCTGATCCATGAGCCCCACCCAGAGTGTCAGGACACCCCTTGGCCTCCCCCGAATCCCCAGCCTGCACTGGGCCCTGCCAGGGCCAGGCTGGCTCCAAAACCCTGCGTGGAGCCATTCAATAAATGCCAATCGGTCTTGTAGTCATGCCCATAGAGGGGGAGGACTGCTCGGGGCGGCCAGTGGGGAGCGACAGAGCAGGGAGGGGGCAGGGACTGAAAAGAGTTAGAAATGGGACTGTGGGAAATGGGGCAGAGCCCAGTGAGTGATGGCCAATGGGGAGATGAGAGGCCTGGGGGGCTGGAATAGGAGCGTGGGAAGGGGCAGGCAATGAATGGGGTGTGGAAAAGGGGCAGTGCCTGGACAGAAACAAAAGTGGGCGGTGCACAGCAGGATGATTCTGGATGATTTTCTCTCCTTTCTCAAATACTTCCATCACCATGTTCCCCCACACAATGATGTCATCAATGTACTGCAGCTGTTCTGGAGCTTCACCCTTTTCCAGTGCAGCCAGGATCAGTCCATGGCAGATGGTGGGACTGTGCTTCCACCCCTGGGGCAGTCGGTTCCAGGTGTACTGCACACCCCACCAGGTGAAAGCAAACTGAGGCCTGCATTCTGCTGCCAGAGAAATGGAAAAAAATGTATTAGCAATGCCAATGGTGGCAAACCACTTTGCTGCAGATGGGGCTGTTGAAGGATGAGTGGGTTTGGCTGACCACCCCTTGACACTCCAGCTCATGGATCATTTTGTGGATGGGGATCACGGCATCCCAATTCATCCAATACTGCCGGCGGTGCACTGTCAAGGTGGCAATTGGTATTTGTTGCTGTTCTCCCTCCACGAGTCCTACTGCAGATGGGTTTTCTGATAGTCCAGCCAAGGTGTTCAACTGCTTTATGATCTCTGACTCTACAGCAGCTATTCCAAAAGCCCACCTGAGTCCCTTTGGGTCTTTGTAAAGCCATTTCAGAGGACGTCTATGCCCAGAATACATGGGCCAGTCACAACAGGATGTTTCTGGGAAGGATCCACTCCTTCCCAGTCAGGCTCACCTCAGCTCCCAACAGGGTCAATTGCTGGGATCCCCCCGTCAATGGAAACAGGTTCTGCCCCCACATGCCCTGATGGTATCAGGGTACACTGCGCACCAGTATCAACTAAGACATTGTATTTTTGTGGTTCTGATGTGCCAGGCCATCGGATCCACACCGTCCAAAAGATCTGGTTTTCCGTGCCTCTCCCTGGCTACAGGCAGGGCCCCCCTTTCCTGGGCATACATGCTAGAGGTACCTTCACTTTAGTGGAACTCCCTTGGTTAGTGTTTCCCTCCTTGAGCTGATGCACCCGTGCTGCCAGGACAGAAGTGGGTTTCCCATTCAACCTTCCCATGTGTCATAGTTTGACCCTGGCACAATGCCAGTGCCCCCATGAGAATACCCTCTCCCTGGTGTCTGCTGTGAGATGTCACCAGGAATAAGCAAAGCAGGCTCCTGCTTAGAAATGCTTAGAAATAAAGAAAACTTTATTAAGTAAGCTACAAGAAAAGAAAAAAAAAAACCACAAGGAAAATGAAAACTTTACAAAAGCATTTTCCTCCTCCCACCCACCAAATTTCCCAATGCAATACATTCCCCCCAGATCAACTCTCAGTCCGGCACTACCCTTTAGAATACTCAATCTTCAATTCATCAAGAGGAGAGGAGTCCTTCTTGCACCATAGGCTTCCCCTGGAAACACGCTGAAACCTCGTGTGCTCCCATGTCACTCAGCACGGCCCTGCAAATCCTTTGCCATCGTGACATCTCCCTTCCAGGCCCAGTGCTCTCACCACTGTGCATGGACCAGAGCTGCTTCTAGGGTTGTCTTTCAAGGATGCCTTGTCTCACTCCAAAAAGGCAGAGTCTCTCCTTGGGGACATCTGTCCCCCCCAAATTTTTTGCATCCCTGGGGCTGAGGGGTACCCACACTGAACCCTCCTGGTTCTGAGGCACTGCCTCCCCCTAAATGCAGTCTCTGGGTCAGAGGAAAAAAATGGTTCCATCTATGGCCACACAAGAAAAGTCCAGCCAAAAGGCCACTCCGTCATCTCTCCCCCGCACTCAAGAGTCTTCTGCACTTCCCTCGTGGCCCATCCCCTCTTATCTCATCTCTTATCTCTCTTCTCATTCAGCTCCAGGAGGATCAGCATTTGCAAGGTTTCTATCATGCAAGAAAAGGGTTAAAAATTTCAGTCTCATGCCTGTCTGGAGCTCCGGAACTCCCACGCTGCCCTGCCGGGCACCTTCTCGCTGCACCCCCCCCTTCTCCTCCTGGGCTGCCCGCTATCAAATTCAGATGCCGGCTCTCTCGCTCTCTCTCCCCTGGAGGGGGGTGGGGGGTGGCTGCCCGATGTCTCTTGGCGCTCTTCCACCATTCCATCCTCCAGGGCCTCCTCACCTCCCATCTCTGTCCAGGCCCAGGCCTACCACATGGCTGCCCCTCCCCCGCCCAGCAGCAGCAGATGAACGGGAGAGGGAGATCCGACCTCCTTCCCTCAAAGTCCCAAGAGAGCTTCCCAGAGGAGCAGCTCTGGTTTTTAACCCCTGTGTGTTCTCAGAGGTGTCCCCGAACCTCAGTGGCTACATCAGGTGCCAATGTTAAAACCTGAGCATCTATTGGTAACCACAGCATATCCCAAAAAAAACCCCCTACTTTCTGTCAGTGAAACCACGACAAAATTGTAGTCTATCAAAATCAGTGTGATTAAGAAAAATTTGCAGAAGTCAATACATAATAGCAAAAGCCAACACTACCTAGTTATTTATAACAAACTGTTATGGTTTAGGCCTGGCAAAGCCAGAGCCCCCATAAATATACCTTTTACCTGATATCTGCTGTGAGATGTGGCCAGGAAATAAGCAAAGCAGGCTCCAACTTAAACATAAAGAGAAGTTTATTAACTAAACTACACACACAATTACTAAACTACACACACAATTACTAAACTACACACACACAGGAAAAAAAAAACACAAGGAGAATGAAAACTACACAGAAACACTTCCTTATCCTCCTCCCACCAAATTCCCAAACACATTTACATTTCCCAAAAAATTATCCACACTCGGTCTGGCACCACCCTTTGGAAAAAAATCAAATCTTCAGCTCATAAGGGATAGACGGAGTCCTTCCTTGTGCCACGGACTTCTTGTCACAATCAGCAATCCGCCCGGAGTCTTGCTATCTCGTGACATCTCCTTTCCATGCCAAGGTGCTCTCACCACCAGGCATGGGATGGGGCAGGGGCCTGCCTTCAGGGCCTTTTAAGAATGCCTAGTCTCGTTCCAAGCAGAGCACAGTCTCATCCGGGACCTCTGTCCCCCCCATCTCTTCTATACCCCCTGGGGCCGAGGGGTCTCAAAACCAAACTCTCTTGACTCCCCATTTCTTCTATACCCCCTGGGGCCGAGGGGTCTCAAAACCAAACTCTCTTGACTCCGAGCCTCTGCTTCCCCCTGCACTGCAGCCTCTGCATCACCAGGAAAAAGAGTCCATGGATATACAACAAAAAAGAGTCCAGCAAAAACTGCCACTCCATCTTCCTCTATTCCTTCAACATCTCTCTTCTCCCTTTGCCAGACCCCCCCCCTTACTGGTCTGGTTTCTTCCTGCATCTTCCACTCCTATCCCCTTCCCAGGAAAGGCAATGTTCTGGGGGTCTTCACTCTCCACAAGGGTTAAAAGCTCATCCAGACGGCAGGGCTACTAGCTGCGCCCCCCCCTTTCTCCTCCCAGCCGTGCTGCCTGCCCGCACATGATATCAAGTTTCAAGGTAACAGTTCCAATTCCAGCACAGGCTGCATTCTCTCCGTCTCCAAAGGGGGGGGAATAAACAGGTCGCTCAAGGGTCCGCCACCCTTCCTCCGAACCCGGGCCTACCGTAGATGGGCCACGTGGTTTTCCCCTCCCCCAGCCCAGCCAGCAACTGGGCCGGGGGAGAGACTTCTTCACGCCGGAAATCCCAAGAGGGCTCTGAAGGACAAGAGCCCTGCTTTTAACCCCTTGGGTTCGTAGTCTCAAGAGGCGGATCCAAATGTCCCACTGGTCAAACTAGGTGCCCATCTTAAATTCCAATCACCCATTGGTAACCACAGCAAAACAACATATCCCAGATGTCCCATTTCCGGTCAAACCACAACACAAACCCAGGGCAGGTTTTTCCCTTGCATGGAGCACTTGGGCCTTCCCCGGGCCCCTTCTGCCCTCGTGCAGAGCCGGTGGCATTTTCCAGCACACCCAGTTTGTAACCAAGAGCCGGGTGCAGCCCAGAAGGCTCCAAGCGCCTCCTTCCAGGCTGACTCTGCAGGTGCCGAGGCTGCTCTGGGCTCTGCCAGGGCTCTGCTGGGGCTCAGCTCTGGGCCAGGCTGGGCCCGCTCTCCCCTCACATTGCTCCAGGCAGCTGAGGCACAGCGGGAGAAGGAAGGGACACGGCAAGGTGGTTGAGGATTAAGAGAGTTTTTATTCAAAAAACTGCCATAACAAACAGGCTGTCATAAGAACCATAAAAAACAGGCAATCCTAACTACCATAAAGTAACTACCAGTGCTAACTACCATAACCAACTAACAGTGCTAACTACCATAACTAACTAGTTGACCTAACTACTGTAACAAGAAGCTGCCCTCAAGTGCTTCATCTCCTCTGCTGTTCCCTCAGCTGCCTCGCTGCAGTGATCAGAGGTGTCAGGCTGGAGAGAGGCTTGGCTGATGATAAAAATGGGTGCTGCCCAAAGGATACAAAGGAAAGAAATGCACTGTTACTTTCCAGAGTCAAGTTCCTCACAGGCTCTATTGCAACAGGACAAAGGGAAATGCTTTGAAACTCAGGAGAGGGAAACAGGCTCAGATTAGATCTAAGAAAGAATTTTTTAACCAGCAGAGTGGGGAAACACTGACAGAAGGTGCACAGAGATGTGGGAGGTGCCTCCTCCCTGGAAACATCCAAGCTCAGGTCAGGCAGGGCTCTGGGCCCCCTGAGCTGCTTGAAGATGTCCCTGCTCGCTGTGGGGCACCAGGCCCAGATGAGCTCCAAAGGAGCTGCCAAGCCACAGCAGGCGAGGATTCTGCTTGCTCTGCGTGTGGAACGCAGCCAGACTGGAGACTGTGGGAGGGGGCCCCACAAGAAAACCCCTCCCTGGCACTGCTGCTTCCCCTGCAGCCCCTGGCCCTCAGCTGCAGCAGCTCCTGGGCAGCCCAGCGCCGCTCCTCGTCTGGCTCCAGGCTGCACTCGAGGCAGTCCCGCAGCAGAGCCGACAGGCACCGGGGCTCCTGCAGCTGCGGGGTCCCGTTCTGCCGGATCAGAGCGCGAGCCTGCAGGGAAAGCAAACTCAGCGCTCTGCCAGCTCCCTTCACACCCACACGGGCTCACATCCACCCCGGGCCTCAGCCCCAGCTCCAGGGGCACTTTCCTCCCTGCCACAGATGCTGCTCAGAGTTCATTTTGCTATGCCAACCAAAAAACCCAAACCCTGGGGCTGCCACAGCCACTGCAACATCCAAATGATCTCACCTTGAGAGCCAGTTTCATTGGCTGACTCTGTCAGTAGGAACCTCCATCAGAAATAGCACATTTTGCTTCTCCAAATGTGGACACCAGCTTTACAGGCCATTTTCCAGAGTCAGTGTGGTCTGCTTGTGTTATTTCAGAGGATTCTTAGATCAAGTGCATCTCTGCAGTGCCACTGACACTCAAGTAAATGCATTCCTGATGCCCCATCCCAGAAACTGCCAGGCACGAAACAGGAGGTTTGTGATGCTGAAAGCTCAGGCTTGGTGACAGAGAAAGTAGCTTGGACTAGGAAAGAAATACGTTAGACTATGAGGATGTTAAACAATCATCTTCAGGTTTTAGACAATTTTCGCAGTGAGAAGAATCAGGGGGGAGATCATCTTGCAAAATGTCTTTTAGAAGCTCCTGCAGAAATCTTGTGGTGTTTGGGGCTGGGATTTGGGGTTGGTTTGGGGTTTTCTTGCAAGGTAACATTAGACCTGATGCACTTGCTTCATATTTCCAGGTCATCCTCACAGCCAGATGTGCTGCAACAACAGAAATCTCAACGCAAATTGTTGCTGGAGACTGAAGAATATTCATCTGTGCTGAGGCTGGAGTCCTCTGGGAATTCCCTTCCCATGTGCAGAAACCTCCAGCTGCTGCTCCCAGTGCAGGGTCCCCCTGTGCTCACAGGCCTCTGCAGCCACTGCAGAATTTGCCTCTTACCATGGCCGCCGTTGGATTCCCTGAAGTAAGGAGGTTCTCCTTCCACCATCTCGATGGTCACAATGCCAAAGGCCCAGATGTCCACCTTGGGGCCATAAGGAGATCTGGTCACAACTTCTAGGGCCATCCAGTGAGCAGTGCCCACCATGGAGCTGCGCTGGTCCTGCTCAGGGCTGAGCTGAGCGCAGAGGTCAAAATCAGCTGAGGACAGAAACAAACCCTGTCAAAGGCAGCTGGAATGAGGAAACCAAGCACCAAGATTCCCCACGCTCAGTCTGAGAGTGCAGTAGTGAAGTCAGCTGGAAAAGCCCTCAGGGTTGTAGCCAAGGAAAGATGGAACTGGACCCTTCAAGAAACCCTCAGCTTTCATGCAGTGGCTTTTACTGATTCCCTTGGAGCTTTAGATTCCCACTGCTGCCCCTCTGGCAGGGCCATAGGCAGAGCAAAGGCACTGCTGGCAGCCTGCTCCTCTGCTGAGCTCTCTGCAGGGTCAGCCGCTCTCAGCTGGCAGCAGGGGCCGGGCTGTGCCCCCAGCAGCCCTTGTGGGGCTCTGGCCCTCCCTGGGAAGCAGCCCCACACCCGCAGCCCGGGAGCGCCGTGCCTGGCCAGGAACACCCACCCAGCCTGACAGAGCCGTCCGTGCCCAGGAGGATGTTGGAGCTCTTCAGATCCCTGTGGATCACCCGCTTGGAATGGAGGAAATCCAGGCCCTGCAGACACTGAGAGAGAACAATGTGGTAAATAGGTGTGATTCGTGCTGATAAAATTGAAACAGTAATCAATATTGACACAGTAATTAATATTTGGAAATAATAAAAAAGTTAAAAGTTGTAATGCCAAAGAAGAAAGGGAGAGGAGGGGCTCCACCCCCTCTCCTGGCAGATGTTCAAGGATAGGAGGAAAAAGCAAGAGAGAACAGTTACTAAAAATTAACAGAGAGAAGGGAAAATCTGATTGGGTCCCAGGAAAATGCCCGCTATAAGAGATTTATTGCTTTGATGCTAAAATGTAGTAATATGTTAGTTTTGGCTTACATTATCCTGGCTTGTGCACATGTGTAACCCAAAGGTGAATTAAAGGACAAAGAGGAAGAGGAGAGGTCTTCATCCAAAACGACCCCCAAAGACTTGTGCGACCACCAAACCGAGTGGTGGAGCATGCGCAGCAAAGGTGGTGATGAGGGCGGAGGTAAAAATGTGATGAATCGAAAATGGGAGGAGATGGCATTGACACATGACATATAAGGGGGGAATCTTCACTTGGCAAGCTCGTACCTGAGGTGGCAAGGGTCCAAGAGCCCTGCACTCCGTACCCCACGGTTATCTTTTGCTTATGTGCTATTATTTGAACCAAATTATCCGTTATTTTTAATCAAATTATATTGTCGATATATATTTTCTAAGCTATTCAATTAAAATTGCAGCTATCTCAAACATTGTTTGGTTTTTTTTATGATGGGATAATTGGGCAAACATAACAACAAGAAACACGACGGCAAAAACCAATGGCCGGAATATATCACACAAGAAAGGACAGTTCAGAATTCTGCCAGCAGCAGCTTTGCTGTGACAGGCCAGGAGTGCAGTGCACACAAGCTCCAGGCAAACTGTTCAAGGCACAGCTGAGAACAGCAAATCAAATCCAAATCAGACAGAGAGTACCACAACAGCAGGAGAGAGAACAAGAACAGAGCAGAAGTGCAGTGATGCTGGCAGGCCGTTCACTGCAGAGGCTCTTTCTTCTCCAGCTCACAAAAACAACACAGAAACAAAGCCCTGAGCATGGAGCCACTCCTGCTCTCATGCCCTGTTTGGAAGGGCCATCGTGTCCCAGCCATGGAGTGACAAGCAGGATCCCTCACCTCCCGACTGACAGCTGCCATCTCTCCTTCAGCCATGCGTGTCTGTCTGAACACGTCCCGCAAAGTTCCTCCATCGATGTATTCCATCACCAGCCAGAGATCTCCATCAACAAGGAAGCTGGAAGAGGAAAGCAATGGCATGGAGATGAAAGTGCAGAGCTCAATTCCCCCATGGAAAAGCCCGGAGTGGAGTTTTGTTTCCAGGTCACTTGTCAGTGAGGACAGAATCAGAATCATCCCTTTCCACCATTCCTTCCAGAACAAGGACACGCGGTTGTCCAGTGGAGCTCCGTGCACCACTCCAGGTCCACCTCCCGTGGGAGGATCCACGCTGGATAACCCCGGGCGGCCCCCAGGGTGAAAGCCCCCCGGCTTGAGAACAACTGGCTGGGGGCTCTGCATCTTCCTCGTCCCCCCTGTAGACACCGTGATGAAGGCCGGAGCATCCCCGCTACTTTTCTTGTTTCTGGCCCTCTCCTTGTGTCCCCCCCTCCTCTTCCTCCCGCCTCTCCCTCCCCGGTTCAATCGCTCCTCCCGCTCCTCGTTCCTCATCCGCCTCCTTCCCCTCCTCTCTCTCACGTCCCCCGCCCCTTCCTCCTCCTCCTCCTCCTTCCGCTCCCGCCGGGCCCAGCCCCCACCCTTTGTCCCCCTCCCTTTGCCCAAATCCGTCCCATCGCCCCCCCCAAACCCCTCCCCATTACCCCCAATAAACGGCCCCGGGGCCAACTGGGAAGCTTTACTGGGAGCACTGGGAGCAGGCACTGGGCGGGGGCAGAGCGCCAGCGGGGCTGGGGGGGACGCGGGATCCCCCCAAAATCAGCGGAGCAGGGACAGAGCGGGGGGTCCCGGCCGGGCCCGAGCCCACGGGGAGGGGCTACGGCCGCCGCCGGCTCAGGAGCTCTGTGGGCAGAGAAAAGGGGGTGACACCGGGCTGGGGGCCCGGCGGGAGCGCACACGCTCCGCCACGGGGGGGACGCCACCCCCGGCACCCGCCCTGACCTTCTTGCGCAGGGAGAAGCCGAGCCCCAGCGCCAGGAAGACCAAGCCCAAGACGAAGCCCCCGATGCCCGTCAGTATCTTGCTGCGGGCGGCGTCCGGCGGCATCTCTGGGGGGTCCGCAGGGCTCAGCACCCCCAAAACCTCTCAGGGACACCCCGAGCCCCTCCCAGCGCCCTCCCTGTGCCCCCCAGCCCAGCCAGGACCCCCTGAAACCTCCCCCCAATCCCTTTTTGTCCTGCCCAGGAACCACCAAAGCCCCTCCCGTCCCTCTCAGCATCCCACAGCCCCCTCCCAGGTGCCCCCAGCGCCCCAGGACCCCCAAAGCCTCTCGCAGTCCCTCGGCAGCCCCAGCAGGACTCAGCCAGAGCCCTCCCAGGCTGTGCCCAGCACAACCGAGCTCATGGCGAGCCCCGCTTTGCCATCGCCGATCTCCTTCCAGCCCCTCCGGGCTCCCTGCGATCCCTTCCAGGCACACCCAGCACCCCCAAACTCCCTCCCAGTCACACCCAGCACCCCCAAACTCCCTCCCAGTGCCCGCCAGGACCCGCCCAACCCCATCCCACCCTCCCCAGCATCCCCCAAACCCCTTCCCAGCCCTTGCCCAGCCCCCAGCCCCTCTCCCAGTTCCAGCCCGGCTCTCTCCAGCTCCCTCCCAGTGGCTCCCAGCACAGCCCAGCGGCTCTGCCAGCGCCCCCAGGGGCTCCCCCGTACCCCAGTGCTGCCTCAGGGGCTGCTCCAGGCTGACGTGCTCCACCTGGCAGCTGTAGCTGAGCCCGCGCCGGGGCGGCGTTTCCAGCATCACCAGCAGCTGGTAGGTCCAGTCCCCGTTGGGGACCACGTCGGTGGCCACCACGTGCTCCGAGAGCTCCTGCTGGCCCTGGAACCACCTCACCTGGATGGCAGCAGGGTAGAAATCCATCACGGAGCAGAGCAGGCGGCCGGGGCCGGGCTGGGAGCTCGAGGGGGCACCAGCGAGATGGACACGCTGGGGGACACTGGGGGAAGGAGAGAGAGAGCGGGGACACACTGGGATCAGCTGGGGGGCACTGGGAGAGAGAGGGGAGGGCTGGGGTGGGCTGGTGAGAGACTGGCATGGACTGGGAATGACAAGGAATTGCCCGGGGAATGTGGTGGGAGGGACTGGTGATGGGCTCGGATGGATTGGGAATGTACTGGGACAGAGTGGGATGGACTGGGAGGGAGTTGAATGGCACTGGGAGAGGTGGGAGGAGATGGAGAGTATTGGGAGAGAGGGTGGAGGTCTGGGAGTGAACTGGGAATAGACTGGGAATAGACTGGGAATTGAGTTGGAGTGGGTGGGCCGAACTGGGAAGGACTGGGAGTAACTGGAAATGGACGGAGAGGAACCGGGGTGGTTTTGAGAGAAATGGGAGGAGATGAGGGGCCCTGGAATTGGAGATTGTGCTGAGGGAATGAACTTGGAATGAACTGGGAATGACCTCAGTAGGACTGGGAGGGACTGAGTAGGTACTGGGAGGGATTGGGAATGGACTGGGAGGGACTGGGAGGGAGTTTCAAAGATTGTGGTGGCACTGGGAGGAACTGGGAATGAAGTGCGCGGCACTGGGAGGCCGAGCCCAGCCCGGGGCAGTCGGCGCTGCGGGTGTGCCTGGCAACAGATGAGTCATCAGAGATTCGTGCTTTGATTGGCTGAGAAGCGTCAGATCCACGCTCGGCTGAGCTGGAGGCGCGGGGAGGCACTGGGAGGAACGGGGATCGACTGGGCGAGCCACAAAGGTCAATGGGTGGGTCAGGGGGTTCCGGAGATGTGTTCAAGGAGCGCTGAGGGCTCTGGGTCGATGTCCAGAGGTTTTGTGGTGTTCCGGGGTCATTGGCAGGGCAGGGCCCGAGGGGAGACGCTCTGCCCCGAGCTCACCTCGGCGCCCCAGGAGGAACGGGGTGGCCACCTCGTAGTTGTTCCGGCAGTACCTGTCCACCTGAGCCCTTTTGTACTCCAGTTTAGCCGAGCCGCTGTTCCAGGACTTAGCCACCTTCTCCCCATAGGGGGTGAACCCTACGTAGTGCCCCACCTCGCTGTCGAACATCGCGAACTGCATCCGGTTGTAGAGGAACCTCTCCACGTACCACATCTTCTCCGTGCCGTTAATGAAGTGACACTCCGATGTTATCTGCTCCTGAAACACCCCTGTGAGTGCAGAACATAGATCGGGGGGTGCCCTCCCAGCACACCCCAGCAGAAACCGCAGAGCTCCGGGGCCCACCCCGGATCCCCACTCCGCACCCTTTGTGCCCCACGGCCGCCATGGGACCCTCCTGCCCGCGCTGCCGCTTCCTCTTTGCCGCCCTTCCCCCATTTCCCCTTCCACATCCTCTCCCCTCCCACATCCAGCCACTCCCAAACCACTTTTGGGGTCCCATTTCCCCATTTTCCCACAAATCCCCCAATCCCCAGCCGCCTCGGGGGGGTCACCCCTCCCCCTTTCCCCCCTTCCCCACCCTCTCCCACTCCTCCCTCTCCTCCCCCCACCCCTCAGCCCCTCCCGCTCTCCCTTTGGGGGGTCCCCTCCTCCTCCCCCTCCATTCCGGGCTCCCCCCTTCGCCCCCTTTTCCCCATTCTCCCCCCCCTCCCAGCGCCTCCCGCCCCCCGCTCACCCGAGAGCTCCGCGCCCGGTGCTGGGGAGGCTCCCAGCACCACCAGTAGGGCCCCAGCTGCCGCCCCTCGCCCCACGGCCGGGGCCGGGCAGGGAGCAGCAGCCCCAAAGCAGCCGCGCTGCGCTGGGAGCGCCAGTCCGGAGCAGGGCGGGCTCGGCAGCGCCGCGCGCTCTCATTCGCTGCCGCCGCTTCCGGGCAGCGATCGGCCACGGGCTCTGCCCGGCAACCGATGAGGCAATCCAACGCCCCGAGCTCTCATTGGCTAAGCCGCCTCCTGCCTGAGCTGCCATTGGCTGAGGCCTTTCCGGGACGCTGCAGCCCCGGGCTGGGGGTTTTTTGGGGAGTGGGAACCTTGGGGCGCTGGGCAGGTGGGGGCGGGGATGGAGAGGCGCGGGCTGTGGTGGACCAGCCAATCAGAGCCGCTCATTTCACAATTAACCCCTCTTTTTGGGTTACTGAGCTCGTTCAGGGTTTTGTGTTCGGATCCCTTGGTCCCGCTGTCCTGGTTTGAAAAGGAAGTGCGTTTTTTGGGATCAAACCAATGTGTGGTTTTATCAAACTAATAGGTCAAACCAATAGGTCCTCAGATTTGAATTTTGGCACCTGGTGTGGCCACTGCGGACATGGATATGCCTCTGAGCACACAGGGGATTAAAAGCAGAGAACTCCGAGGGGAAGCTCTCTTGGTTCAGGTGGGTGAAAGGTTCAGAGCTGCCCTGCCCGGCTGCGGGCTGGGTGTGGGAGGGGAAGCCATGCGGCCGGGTGAGGGGAGCCGGGCCTTGGACAGAGAAGGGAGGTGAAGGCCCCTGCGGGATGGAAGGGTGGTTTAGCAGTGCCAATTGTCTCCTGCAATCTGCCATCAGGGACCTGGCCAGGTGAGTTTTGTTTCCAGGGAAAATGGCCGGCATTGCTGTTCAGGGGCCTGTGTCCCGGAGTGGCCAGCTGGCTGCTGAAATTCCACATTGCACAGGATGCCTCCCAGACTCAAGCTGGCACCAGTGTCCACTTGGGTTGGTTTGACAGTGCCAAGTGGCTCCTGCAATCTGCCATCAGGAACCTCGCCTGATGAGTTTTGTGGGCAAGGAACAATGGTGGCGTTGGTGTTTGGGTGCCTGTGGTGCTGAGTGCCCGGCCATCTGCTGGGGTTCTGAAATCCAGGTCGCCCCTGCCCTGTCCCTCACTTCCCCCACTGCCCACCGGTGACTCCCTGCGGCAGCACGTGGGATCCTGAATGCGGCTCTGGGAGACACACAGACATTGCTGAGGGGCAGAGATGGGGGGGCTGGACAGGTGGAGAGCTGACCCTGAGGGTTGGGGTGCAAAGGACACAGGGTACCAGGGAGGGTTAGGGTACACGTGCCACCCTCATGGTAGGACAGCCCCAGAGCCCTCCCAGCAGCTGCAGGCAGTTACCCCGATTGGAAGGTAGAGATGAGGTTTGGAGGCCACAGAGTTACAGGTAGGAGTTGAACAGCCTTTTAGGGGTTTTATTAGGGGTTTTTTTTCAGGATTTTTAAAGGATATTTTAGAGGGCTTTTTGCAGGAGTTTTTTAGGAATTCTCTGGCAATGTTTAGGAACCTTTAGGGCTTTTTCAGGAGTTTTAAAAGAACATTTTAGGGCATTTTAAGGGCTGTCTTGCTACTAATTGGAATTGTTAGGGGTGTTTTGGGATATTTTGGGGGGTTTTTTAGGACTACTTAAAAGATTTTAGGGCTTTTTGAGGAGTATTGAGGGTATATGGAGAACTTTTTTAGGACTAGGGGATTTCTAGGGTTTTTGGGGGAATTTTTTCAGTCTTTTTTAGGGTCTTATCAGGGCATTTTCAAGATTTTAGGGGTATTCTCAGAGCTCTTTAAAAAATCTCTAAGTAGTCTCAAAAGGTTCTTTGGGGATTTTTAGGGGTGTTTTCAGGGCTTTTTAAAAGTAGGGTATTTTTAGTGTATTCTGAGGCTATTTCTATATTTTTGAGGGGTGTTTAGGACACTTTGAAAACTATGCCTTTTTTAGGGAATTGAGAGGGTTTTTTAGGGTCCTTTCAGGGCATGACAGAGGCTGAGGGGCAGCTTGAGGGGTATGGTGGGGGCTTGAGGGTGGCAGAGGCTGGGAGCTGAGGGAGGAGCAGGGAGAGGGGAGAGTGGGTGACACACAGAGATGCTGAGGGTGGCAGGGGCAGCTGGAGGGTGACACTGACAAGCTGGGGGCTGAGGGGCAAAGGAGAGGGATTAAGGGTGACACACAGGAGCTGAGGGGCAGCTGAGAAGGGCCTTGAGGGGCATAGGGGGGGCTTGAGGGTGACAGACAGAGCCTGAGGGGTTGAGGGAGGGCTTGAGGGGTCAAGGGAGAAGGCTTGAGGGCTGCACAGTGCACTGAAGATCACAGCTACAGGGAACAGCTTAGGAGGCAAGTTAGGGTACAGGTGCACCAGCCCTCAGCCCAGCCCCAAGCTCAGCCTAAGCAGCCCCCCTAACAACAGCACAGCCTTTTCCCCCAACAGCAGCACAACACAGCAACCCTGACAGCGAGACCAGAGCGGAACCCTCCCGGTGGGACAGGACAGCAACCCTCACACCACGACAACGACAGAACTCTCAGAGGACAAGATCCACGGCAAAAAGGCAGGCAAGGCGTCTGAGGGTTAGAGAGGTAGGTGGGGTGTCACAGACATCTTTTCATAAAAATCCTTTCTTTAGGATTTTTCTCGCTTCTGAGAAGCTGTGGCCTCAGCAACAAAGTGTAAACAATGGTTATCTGCTGCTGTGGAATGCAACAGGTGGATCCGTGATTGGTCTCCTGTGGATGTTTGGATTTACTGACCATTCATGGCAGAGCTGCTCTCGCTTTCTGCCGGGACACAGACCTTTGTTATTCATTCTTTTCTATTCTTAGCTTAGCTAGCCTTCTGAGAACTTTTCCTTCTATTCTTTGTAGTAGAGTAATAATGTAATATATATCATAAAATAATAAATCAAGCCTTCTGAACATGAGGTCAACACTCTCGTCTCTCTTTATACCCTGAAGACCCTTGTGACCACTGTGACAATTGGTGAACCCTGAGTGAGTGAGGAGGACAAAACCATCAATTGGTGACTCCTCGTCTGAAGAGCAAATTACTTGGAGAGACCCCCAGAGGAACAATTGCTGCACTGGGTAAACCCCGAATGTGTGGCATTGATGGTTGCTTCACAAGTGACCACAGAAGTGGATTCTAGCCAGGAGCTGAAGAACTGAAGATCCTGATTTGGAGTTCACAGCAAGGCTGACCACAAAGAGAACCTTCTGAAAAGCCTCCAGGAAGATGTTCGGAAAGCACAGCAGCGCGATGGAGCTGGCCAGAGCATGCTGGACTCTTTCAAAAGGTACTGTTGGCTTTTCCCTTCCTGAAAATGCGGCCCTTCGTAGTTTGTGGCTGCTGATGTGGAGGGCTTCCCCCATAGAGGAGGAGGTTCGGTTCTCCCCTTCAGAGGAGAACCTTATTGCCCTCTGTCAAAAATGGGATGAAGAGGACAGACTTTGCCTGTTGGAGACAGATTTCTGTGAGTTTTTCGATGGGCAAAGCTTTTTGGGTTCTTTATGAATGTGCTCTGTGCCCTTGATGCTTTCGCATGGGAGTGCATGGACTCCATTTTCCAATTCGTTTTGGACCGTGGGTTTGGATACCCCCAGATTTATCCAGCATTTAGGATGTTCTTTCCAGTTTTGAACCAGAGAGCAGCTGTTTTTCCCTGGATTGCCAACTGCAACGGGCTCGTCCCATTTCCTCTGACTCCAGCGGGAGAAGATCCTTTGGAGGGGGATGATTTGTTGCTTCCCAGCCCCCCTGCATCCCGGCAGTGGGGGGGGAAGTTTCGCCAGGAGCCGAAGTTTTTTTTACTGCGTCTTCGGAGCGTGCTCAGATGCAGCCATCCCTTCCCCCCCTTCTCTCTCTCCGGGGGGATGGGAGTGGGCTGCACCGCCCCTTACAGCCCTGCAGGCCCCGCCCTGGCCGGCCTCCTGGGCCCTGCCCCGCTCAGAGATGGGGGCAGCACCGGTCTCCGAGTCCCGCCTGCCAGGCCTGCAGGGCCTCCTCCCGGACCCGCCCCGCGGCCGCCTCCCCGGGTGGTCCTGCCCGTGGCTTCACCGGCTTCCACGCCTGCGCCTGAGAGCTCAGAAACACCGCTCCCTGCGGCTGCGTCGCTGTTGGTAGGAGACGCCCTCGGCGACAACAGCGACTCGGCACCGCCCCCCGGCTGTCCTGCTGCGTCCACCAGCGCCCTCTCCGGCCCCGCCGCCTCAAACCGAGCCAGTGCCTGTTCAGGATGATGCTGAAGACGGCGCCGAACCCACGGGACCCTCGGAGCAGCCCGCAGCTGCTCCTGCACCCAGTTTGGCTTCCCCCCCGAGTTTTTCGGGCTGTGCCGGGGCTGTCCCTGCGGGGGAAGCTGGGACAGGGCAAGAGGGCGCCGGCCTCATTTTCCGTGGAGGAGGCATAGCCCGACAGCTGGCTGTGGGTGCAGCCCGTCTGCCTGCGTTCAAAATCAGCGTTCTTGGCGGGTTGGGAGGTGTTTGGTCAGTTGCTTTCCCTTGGGGGGTGCGAATCTCTCTGCTGCCCCTCTCGCGCCCCAGCAGTGAGGGGCAGGTGGGTGCCGAGAGTTCTGCCTTTGGTCCCCAGCCCAGAGGGGGTGGTGCCGTGAGGCAGATGGGAGACACACCCGTTGCATTTGCATTGCAGAGGGCGCAGTGGGAAGCGGTCATGGCTTGTTTGCTGTGGAGAAAAAACATTCCTAGACACGAGATGAGCGTTCTTGGGGCTTCTTCTATTTCCCTGCTGCTGGCATGCCTTGGTGATTCTGGGGAAAAGAAGCGTTTGGTCACCATTCCATTGGCAGTGCGGGGCCAGGCTGTGGGAAGGCAGAGCCCGCCTGCCATGTTGGGCCTGGGCTGTTGGGCTCGGGTCCCTGGGCCAGGGCCACCTCCCGGCCTCCTGATGGGTTTGGTTTTGCTTCTCCCTATCGGTCCTGGCCCGCCTTTCTGTGGGCCAGATCTGGGGTTCCTGATCCCTCCACATGGGCCAGGGACTTTCTTTGGCTGCTCTGCTGCTGCTGCTCTTTTTGATCACAAAAAAAAAAAAAGAAAAAAAAGAGTTGAAATAGCTGGCAGCAGCTCTGAAGCATTGAAGGGCCAAAAATTAGCTTCAGCCCAAAGTTATTCAATAAAGGGCTGTGGCAGGACATGCCAGAAGTTGTCTCAAATTGTTTGAAATTGTTTGATGACTGTCAATGGCTTTTGATAACTATTGATGGACTTTTCTGCAGCAAGCCAGTTTCAGGACCAAAAGGGACTTTAAGAGATGGCAAAGAGGAACATCTTCAGTCCATGGACTTTTTCCTGAAACTCAGCTGTTTGGGCTTGAACTTTCTTTGCATTGGTTTTGCATTTTCTTATACTGTAAAATTGTTTTGGTGATTTGATAGAATTGTATGTTCTACAGGTGAAGAAATTCCCTGTTCATTCCACACCAGCACTTGAGTGAAGTTTTGATTGGCAACAGATAACCACAATAATTTTCTCTGCACAGCAGAGAAAATTACAAACACTTTTTCTTTTTAATTAAACTAAATTTAAAAACTGACAGGTCACAGACCTCTTTTCATTAAAATACTTTTGTTAGGATTTTTCCTACTGAAGCTCAGAAGTTTCAGCAACAAATGTAAACAATGGTTATCTGCTGCTGTGGAATGCAACAGGTGGATCCGTGATTGGTCTCTGGTGGATGTTTGGATTTACTGACCACTCACGGCAGAGCTGTTCTCGCTTTCTGCCGGGACACAGCTCCTTTGTTATTCATTCCTTTTCTATTCTTTGCTTGGCTAGCCTTCTGAGAACTCTCTTTCTATTCTTTTTAGTATAGTCATAATGTAATATATATCATAAAATAATAAATCAAGCCTTCGGAACATGAGGTCAACATTCTTGCCTCTCTCTTCATCCTGCAACCCTTGTGACCACTGTCACACACCATTTCTCCCATACAAGCACTGAGCAAAGAAGCTGGGTTCCCAATGTTAGTTACTGCTATTTCTACATCATCCCGTTCCCCCATTATGGATTGGTATTTCAGGAATCTCTGTGGGGAGAGCCAATGTCCCTCCTTTACTTCCAGCACTGCAGACACTGTGTGGGACACCAGCACTGTCATCTTCTGGCCCAGGGTGAACTTGTGTGCTTCCTGGATGTTCACTGCCACTGCCACAACAGCTCTGGGGCGTCCTGGCCACCCCTTAGCTGCTGCATCCAGCTGCTTAGAGAGGTAGGGTGTCGCAATACGACACGAAATGAACGACACTCACACCCTGAGATGTCCAAGGCAAAAAAGGCACATTTTTTTCTGGACCTCGATATTTATAAAATTCCAAAAGCATCCACGGATTGGAGGATGAAATTGCCCCCTCTCCAAACACACTGGTCAAACCAACAGTCCATCAATTCTCTCCTCCTCCAGAAAGGACTGCAAAACAATCATTATTTACATGAAAAGTGTGTAAGAAACTCCATTACAAAAATGTAAACATCAGAAGGCTTAGAAGAACCTTCAAAGAACAGGGCGACATCTCACCCTTTTTCCATTAAAAAAAAAAAAAGAAAGAAATATGAACAATGTTAAAAGGAAAAATGAACAATGTTCAGTGTCCACTCATGGAGGAATCATCGGAGTGATCACTCACACCATCTGTATCTGAGTCATCACTCAACGATTCATCCACTTGATGACTTTCAGTTTGGTCACGGTTTCCATTTTGCCCGTGTGCTGGATTCTGTCTCTGCAGTCGCAGGTCAGGACGAACACACTTCAAAGGTACCCAGGGTACCCCAGTATCTGTGGATACACAAGCATACCCGCGCCCCAAAGTGATAAGGTCATAGAGACCTTCCCACTGTTTGGTGACTAAATTCCACATCTGAACCTTCGCTTGAGGCTGACGTGTCTCGTCCAGAGCCTGCAACGAAAGGTGATGATTCAAAATGACAAGATTTTTTGAGTTCTGTGGCACAGTAAGATGATTGATGGTGTACAAAGCTTTTGCCAACTGACTGTGTGGGGCTTTACCCTACATTCCCCGTTTTTGTTTCTGAAGAACCCGCTTCAGAGTACCACAAGCATCTTCTACAATAGCCTGACCAGTCAGAGCATGAGGGATACCAAACCTGTGTGACACACCCCACAACTGCAGGAACTGCCACATCCTCTGTGATGCATAAGCAGGACCATTGTCTCCTTTCCACAAATCATACAGAGGAGACAGTTGTGTGTTGGTCAGTCCCAAGTACGGACGTAACCAAGTGATGACACCCACCAATTTCTGGGCATCATTCAGTGTCTTCACCAAATGTACAAATTGCACCTCCTGGTGTCGGATTGTCTATTCCAGAATTTTGACCCCCAAATACTTCCAAGGAGGTTGTTGTTGAACCTTTTCTGGAGCTACCTGCAGCCCATGAGAATACAAAGCATTGAGCAACTGAGGCTTAATCCTCAGCAGCTCGTCCTGGATGCAGCCACTAAAATGTCATCCATATAGTGGTAAAGATGGGCATCAGGAAACTGCTTGTGAACTCCAGACAAGACACAGGCCACATACCATTGGCATATGGCCGGAGAATTTTGCATTCCTTGGCGCAAAACTTTCCATTGATATCGCTGTGTGGGCTCAGCATTGTTAATTGCTGGCACCGTGAAGGCAAATTTTGGTCTGTCATCAGGATGCAAAGGAATTGCAAAAAACAATCCTTCAGATCCGCGATGAGGACCGGCCAGTTTGCGGGAAGCATGGTAGGCGACGGCATGCCCGCCTGCAATGTTCCCATGCTTTCCATCATGGCATTGACCTTTCGGAGGCCTTGTAACAACGTCCATTTCCTGTATTTTATCTTGATGCAGAAGACAGGAGTGTTCCAGGGACTGGTAGAAGTCTCAAGATGACCCTGGTCCAAATGCTCTTGCACCAGATTTCGAAGGTGTCCTAGGGTGACGTTATGATGCTTGTGTCCCCATTCCTGTGTTCTGTTAATGCTGGATATCATGTTCTATGCCTTTAAGACTGGCTCTGAAGAGTGAAAGTTTTGTTTGGGTATTCTTATCAGCCTGGCGGGACACAGAGAGACTGCGGGTCTTGATTTTGCTGCTTTTGCTTTTTGCTTTGCTCTCTCTCTCTGCTCTGGCTTCTGCTTGCTTTTGCTCCTTCTCATTAACTAGTTTAGCTAAACTGTCCAAATTCCTTCCTGGACTGTTTGTCCTCTCCTCTTTTTCGACCATCTCGAACCTGCTCCAGACTGGGACCTGGGAACACCGAGAGTTTGCACCTTGTGACTGCAGCAGCTGCCCCAGGGCCGGGGGGACTGAGAACAGAGCGACCACCCCCGAGAGAGACTCTGAATTTGTCACCTTTTTCAGAGTGGTGTCATCCGGTATTGTTCATTCTGTGTGCTGGGGGTGCTGTGCCTGTTAAATAAACAGGTTCTTCCCACTTCTCTCTGAGGAATCCTTCCCGAACCGGTTGGGGGGAGGGGCCGTGTGGGTTTGCTTTCTAGAGGGGCCCCCTTTGGAGATTCTCTACCAAATTTGCCATAAACCACGACAAAATTTAGTGCCCATCCTGACTGCATTTTGGTTGCTATTACTCTGTATTCGTTTAAATCAGCTAATAGCCATGCTTTTTGAATTCATAATGTCTGTTGGGGTGAAGGTTTGCATGCATTTCTGGTCCCTAGGGTTTTTTGAGATTTTAATACCTCCGTGGTCCCTAGGTTTATTTTCTTATCCAGAAATAGCTTTAGTATTGTCCCTAATATGTAGTTTTTATAGCAGAGGGGCAGCAACCAGAGTAGCTATCCTGCTGGGCTTGGTGATGATGATGTGTAAAAAGTTTATAAACATGCTAGGGTCTGCTCCAGGTATGAATGGTTCATGGCTATGGTTATGCATCCAGTTTGTTGCAGAAGGAGCAGGAGGGAATGAGGTTTTTCAGCCTCTGCTTTCCTTCTTCTCCTATGAATCTGTTGCATCACCAGTGAAGGATGTTCAGTTTCCCCTCAATGTTAAAGAAACCATCTTTCTGGTATTCAATCTGGTAACCTTCGTCTATAAAGCCTGCTGCTTCTCTAGGATGAGGGCTGAGATTTCTAGACGGGCTGATGAGACCCCTGACTCAGGAGTAGACCCCGGTGTGGAAAATCCTAAGTGGTGTGGGAAATGGGAAGATATGGGCCAAATCCTGAAGGAATTCTCTGACCCTATAGTCTGGGATTTTCCCCATGAGCAAATTCACAACCCAGCTGAGGTGGGGAAATATCTGAAAGAGAAGCACCAGGATGAGCCTAAGGAGAGGAAGGTCATTGCAGTCAGCTGGGCCCTGGCTTGTGCTCATCGCTCACTGCTAGATCCTGTCAGGCAGCAGACAGAGGCATGGGGGCAGGGAGATAAATCAGCAACTATCCCAGTGACTCAGGCTGCAGCCAACAGCCCAGGCTCGAAGCCAGCAGCCAAACCAGATAGAGAGCCTAAGCCAGCAGCTAAACCAGAAAATAAGCCTCAACCAATGGCTGTTGCTACCAGCACTAGAAGTGGGAAATGCACGGACGAGACCAATCAACCAGTGGATGATGATGATGATGATGATGATGATGAAGGAGAAGGAACCTCAATGCCTCCTGACATAAAATCAAGAGTCAAAGCAGCAGGTGCAAGATCAGATGCAAATATTGAGTCTTATTCCCTGAAGGACCTTCGTGGCCTAAGGAAGGACACTTGAAGGTCTGATGAATCCATAATTAGTTGGCTGGTCCGTCTCTGGGATGCTGCAGGCGAGGCTACAATTCTGGATGGCACTGAAGCCAGGCATTTGGGATCCCTGTCACAGGATCCTGTCATAGACCAAAGAATGATGAGGGGGGCTAACTCTCACAGCCTCTGGGTCCTAAGAAGTGTAGCACAAAATACCTGTGTGCAGACGATCTCTATATGCAGCAAACCCAGTGGAAAACCATAGAACAAGGGATCCAATGCCTCAGAGAAATGGCAGTGGCAGAGATTATCTTCTCAGATGATGTAACAACTAGGAACCCAGACTTAGTACCATGCACATCTGTGATGTGGCAAAAACTCATACGACTTGGGCCACATGAATATGCTTCTGCCTTAGCCATCATGAAGAGGGATGAGAGGGGTGAGACTGTGCTTGACATGGCAAGGAAGCTGCGAGCATATGCAGATGCTGTACATGGCCCGACACATGCCAGAATCGCAGCGGTAGAAACACGTCTGCAGAACTTAGAGGATAAGATAGAGGAGAATCATAAGAAGCTTAGAGAGGAGATTAAAGAAGACCTTCTCCAAATTTCAGCAGTACAGATCCGAGGTTCTGGTATCCAAGGCAGACGTTTCCCAGATGGTGAGAGAAGATACACCCCACGAGCTGAGCTGTGGTTTTACCTATGTGATTGTGGGGAAAACATGAGAAGGTGGGATAGGAAACCTACTGCTGTTCTGGCTCGACAGGTGCGTGAACTGAAGGAAGCCACCAGAAGGAAAGCAGCTCCAGTTGCCCATAGCCGAATGGCCAGGTATGATGATGATGACATATCTGATCCCATTGAAGGAACATCCAAAACATATGCCCAGGATAACCAGAAGGATAACCAAGCTTAGAGGGGCCCTGCCTCCAGCCAGGTAGAGGCCAGGGAAAATCGTGTTTTTTGGTCTGTGTGGATTCGTTGGCCTGGCACATCGGAACCACAAGAGTACAAAGCTTTGGTCGATACTGGTGCGCAATGCACATTAATCCCATCAAGGCATGTGGGGACAGAGTCTGTTTCTATTGCTGGTGTGACAGCGGGATCACAGGATTTCACTTTGGTGGAAGCTGATGCGAGCCTAACGGGAAATGAGTGGAAGAAGCATCCTAATGTGACTGGCCCAGAGGCCCCATGTATTTTGGGCATAGAATACCTTCGAAGTGGGTACTTCAAAGACTCAAAAGGACTCAGATGGGCATTTGGAATAGCTGCTGTAGAGACAGAGGGCATCCAGCAATTGAACACCTTGCCTGGGTTGTCTGAGAATCCATCTGCAGTAGGATGCCTGACGAAAGAAGAGCAACGAGTGCCAATTGCCACTTCCATAGTGCATCGACGACAGTATAGAACCACTCGAGATGCTGTGATCCCCATCCATAAGATGATCCGAGAGCTGGAGAGCCAAGGGGTGGTCAGCAAGACCCACTCACCCTTCAACAGCCCCATTTGGCCTGTGCGAAAATCTGAAGGAGAATGGAGATTGACTGTGGACTATCGTGCATTGAATGAAGTGACTCCACCACTGAGTGCTGCCATGCCAGACATATTAGAGCTCCAGTATGAGCTTGAGTCCAAGGTAGCAAAGTGCTTTGCCACTATAGACATTGCCAATGCATTTTTCTCCATTCCCCTGGCAGCAGAATGCAGGCCTCAGTTTGCTTTCACATGGAGGGGAGTGCAGTACACCTGGAACCGACTGCCCCAGGGGTGGAAGCACAGTCCCTCCATCTGCCATGGACTGATCCACGCTGCACTAGATAGGGGTGAGGCTCCCGAATATCTGCAGTATATTGATGACATCATTGTGTGAGGGGAACACAGCTGCGGAAGTGTTTGAGAAAGGGAAGGAAATCATCCAAATCCTCCTGGGAGCTGGTTTTGCCATTAAAAAGTCAAGGTAAAGGGACCAGCTTGTGAGATTCAGTTCCTGGCAGTGAAGTGGCAAGATGGACTGTAGTAAACCCCATACATTTAGCAAAAGCACCATGGAGAATCTAACAAAAGGAATGCTGGCACAGCAGCAAGGAAGCTTCCTGACTCCATGGACATCTGCCCTATAAACTGTCTCTATAACCATGTGAGACAATGCCATGGTAGCCTTTACCTATCGGTCATTTTATGGTCCCCCTAATCCCTTGCCATTGGTCAAGTTTGGATACTTGCCAAGCCTATAAAAGTAGCATGCTGTACCCTACTAGCTCAGAAGAAGAAGAGCCAAGACCCTTCACGGACCCCCAAATAAAGCCTTCACTGTGGAACAGCTTTTGCCTTCTCCTTCTCCTCTCTCTGTCTGCTGCTGCCTCAAGCCCGGGGCTCCACTACCCAGCAAGCAAAGAGCTGAGGTCCTAAGAGCTGCTAATCACTATAGAGCTGAATATCACCAGGCTTGCTAGAAAGGTAGCCCCGCGGCATTGGCCTGAGCTGGCTTCGGGATCTGGTCCCTCCTTAGGGACTGAGATCCTGAGCACCAAGGCTCTGCTTCATGATAAGGCTGATCAGAGGCCTTATTAATGGACGGCATCAGATTCCTACAGACGTAATCAACAAGATCACAGCAATGTCTCCACCCACCAATAAGAAAGAAACACAAGCTTTCCTAGGGGCCATAGGCTTTTGGAGAATGCACATTCCTGAGTACAGTCAGATCGTGAGCCCTCTTTACCTGGTCACCTGCAAGAAGAACGAGTTCCACTGGGGCCCTGAGCAGCAACAAGCCTTTGCCCAGATCAAGCAGGAGATTGCTCATGCAGTTGCCCTTGGCCCAGTCAGGACGGGACCAGAGGTGAAGAACGTGCTCTACTCTGCAGCCGGGAACCATGGCTTGTCCTGGAGCCTTTGGCAGAAGGTGCCTGGGGAGACTCGAGGCCGACCACTGGGATTTTGGAGTCGAAGCTACAGAGGGTGAGAAGCCAACTACACTCCCACAGAGAAGGAAATCTTGGCTGCCTATGAAGGAGTCCAGGCTGCCTCAGAGGTGATTGGCACGGAAGCACAACTCCTCCTGGCACCCCGACTACCGGTGCTGGGGTGGATGTTCAAAGGAAAGGTTCCCACCCCCCCACCACACCACTGACGCTACATGGAGTAAACGGATTTCTCCTATCCCACAGTGCGCCCGTATTGGAAACCTGAATCGCCCTGGGATTTTGGAGATAATTACAAACTGGCTGGAAGGTGAGAACTTTGGTCTTAGTGATGAAGAGCAACAAGAACCAGTGACATGGGCTGAAGAGGCTCCTCCCTATAACCAACTGCCCCCAGAGGAAACGCGCTACGCTCTTTTCACTGACGGTTCCTGTCGCATCGCAGGGATGAACCAGAAGTGGAAAGCAGCCGTATGGAGCCCCAGACGACAGGTGGCAGAGGCCGCTGAAGGAGAAGGTGGATCAAGTCAACTTAGAGAACTCAAAGCTGTTCAGCTGGCCCTGGACATTGCTAAGGGAGAGAAATGGCCAAAGCTCTACCTCTACACTGATTCATGGATGGTAGCAAATGCTCTGTGAGGATGGCTGGAGAGATGGAAAAAGGCCAACTGGCAGCATAGGTGTCACGGTTTGATGCTGGCACAATGCCAGTGTCCCCATGAAAATATATGCTCCCTGGTGTCTGCTGTGAGATGTGACCAGGAATAAGCAAAGCAGGCCCCCACTTAGAAATAAAGAAAAGAAACCTTTATTAACTAAACTACAACTCTAAGTAACAAGAAACACACAGGGAAAATGAAAACTTTCCAAAAACATTTCCTCCCCCTCCCACCAAATTTCCAATACACCTATCCCACAAATCACCAACTCTCGGTCCATCACCACCCTTTAGGTAATGAATTCTCAGTTCATCAAGGGGAGAGGAGTCCTTCTTGTGCCATAGGCTTCCCCAGGAAACATCGTTGAAACCTCGTGTGTTTCCATGTCACTCGTGGCACCGCCTGGAGAACATGTGCAAATGTGTCCTCTTCCTTCCACGTCCAGTGCTCTCACCACTGCACATGGACCAGAGCTGCTTCTAGGGTTGTCCTTTTAAGGATGCTTTGTCCCGTTCCAAAAAGGGCACAGTCTCACCTTTGGGACACCTATCCCCCCCAAATTTCACTCCCTGGGGCTGAGGGGTACCAACACTGAACCCTCTTGGCTCTGAGCCATTGCCTCCCCCTGGATGCAGTCTCTGTGTCACAGGAAACATGGTTCTGTCCATGGCCATACAGGAAAGTCCAGCTAAGGCCACTCCATCATCTCTTCCCACCTAAGATTCTTCTCTACTCTCCCGACATCTTTCACTTGCCCAGACCTTCATACTTGCACATTTCCTTCCTCCATTTCATCTCTTATCTCTCTTCTAGGAAAGGTTAATGTTCTGCAAAGTTTTCATTGTCCGAAAAAGGGTTAAAAGCTCGGGCTCTGCCCACCCAAAGCTCCCACAGCTGCGGGACCCCGACCCCTTCTTGCTGCATCCCCCCCGCCCTTCTCTGCCAGCCGGGCTGTGCTGCCAGCACAGGATATCAAATTTCACGGTGGCACAGGCGCTCTGTCTCTCTGTTTCCTGGGGGGGAGCTGTGGCTGCCCGATGCCTCTCGGGGCTCTTCCACCCTTCCATCCTCGGGCCAGGCCTACCTCACCCAGCCCCAAACCAGCCAGGAGCTGGGCAGGGGAGGCCCGACCTGCTTCCCTCGCTGGAACCCAAGAGAGCTTCCCCCGGGAGTGCTCTGCTTTTTAACCCCTGAGTTCTCAGAGGCGTATCCAATGTCCCCAGTGGCCAAACCAGGTGCCAGTATTCAAATGTGAGCACCTACTGGCCTGACCACTACATATCCCAGAAAACTAACTTCCTCTCAAACCACGACATCTATATATCTCAGTCCAGTTTATCCCAGTCTGCAGGAACCCAGTCCATTTGATCCAAATCCAGATTTGATCCCAGTCCATATTTAATCCCTGTCCATAGCTTATCCTAGTCCATATTTGATCCCAGTCCATAAAATCTGTCATATTTGATCCAGGCCATATTTGATCCCAGTCCAAAGTTGATCCCTGTACTGATTTGATCCCAGTCCAGTTTATCCCAGTCCATAGTTGATTTTAGTCCATATTTGATCCCAGTCCATTTTTTATCCCAATTCATATTTGATCTCAGCCCATATTTGATCCCAGTCTATATAACCTCAGTCCAGTTTATCCTACATTGTAGGATTCCAATCAATAATTGATCCCAGTCCATATTTGACCCCAGTCCATATTTGATCCCAGTCCCTGTTTGATCCCACTCCATATTTGATCCCAACCCCTATTTGATCCTAGCCCATGTTTGATCCCAGTCCGTATTGCCCTGCACACATTCCAAAAGTCTGGAATTCCAGCTCCCATTCAGGAAAATATGTTCCTGCCCTTGAAGGGCAATGGAGCAAAATCCTACAGAGAAATTCCCTGCCAGCCTTCAGGACTTCAGCTCCTGGGACTGGGAATTGAAATACTAATTGGGAAATAAAATAATAAATAATCAGGGGAGGGTCTGTGGGGACCCTAGAGGGGTCATCTAAATCAGGGCAGGGGTCAATTAAATTGGGGGAAGGGGAATTAAAACAGGGAAAGGGTAAATTAAATCAGGGGAGGGGTCAATTCAGGGGAGGGGTCAATTAAATCAGAGGAGGAGTCAATTTAATCAGGGGAGGGTCTTTGGTGGTCACTGGGGCAATAAATCAGGGGAGGGTATTGGGTGGTCCCTGAGGCAATTAAATATAGGGAGGGTCTCTGGTGGTGCCTGGGTCAATTAAATCAGGGCAGGGTCTCTGGTGGTCCCAGGGTCCAGGGAGACACTGAGAGAGAAACGGAGCAGGCAAAGAGAGGCGGGAGAGAAAAGGGGACACCAAGACAATGAGCTGAGAAGGCGGCACTCTGCAAACAGAACTGCAACAGATTGAACATGAACGGGAGAGAAATCAGTAAGTCTCAGAGTTTTATTTGCTGTCAAATACATCCCACACACCCAGCCCCACACAATCTCCATCCCACCACTCTAATTGAGACCCCACGACTCTAAATCACCTCCCAACCTCATCTCAGCCTGATGGCTGCGGAATTGAGTGAGTTTAGCGTGGGACTGAGTTTTTGAGGTGGGTTTGAGCTCTTTTTGGGGTAAGATTGAGCTGTTTTCACTGGGATTTCAGTGGTTTTGAGGTGACAGATCCATTTCTCTTGGCATTTGCAGTGCAAAGAGATGGAGAATAGAAAAAAATTAAGGTGAAATTAAAAGTAGAAGCAGCCAGGTGTGTTCCCAACATGGATCACAGGGAATGTGAGTGACCAGGGCTGTGCCCAAAGTGCCTCCTCCAGTGGGGGATGGAGCTGGAGCAGCGTACGAAGCTCTGCCCGCACTCGGGGCACTCGCAGGGCTTCCCTTACCGGTGCCTCCGTTGGTGTTGGGTCAAGTTAGAGCTGCTGGAGAAGCTCTTCCCACACTGGGGACACTCGTAGGGCCTCTCCCCAGTGTGGATGCGCCGGTGAGTGACGAGGGTGCAGTTGTACTTGAATCCCTTCCCGCAGTCGGGGCAGCGGAAGGGCCTCTCCGCTGTGTGAGTCCGATAGTGCTGGAGGAGAACAGAGCTGGTCTGAAACCTCTTCCTGCATTTATCACACTCGTAGGGCCTCTCCCCAGAGTGGATGAGCTGGTGCTTGACAAGGGTGGAGTTGTGCTTGAATCCCTTCCCACAGTCGGGGCACTGGAAGGGCCTCTCCTCTCTGTGAATCCGATAGTGCTGGAGGAGATTGGAGCTGCTCTGAAACCTCTTCCCACACTTGGAACACTAATAGGGCCTCTCCCCAGTGTGGATCCTCTGGTGCTTCATCAGGCTGGAGCTCACGCTGAAGCTCTTCCCACACTCCCCACACTCGTAGGGCTTCTCTCCAGTGTGGATCCTCTGGTGCCTGATCAGGTCGGAGTTCCACCTGAAGCTCTTCCCACACTCCCCACACATGTGGGGCTTCTCCCCATCATGGAGCTGCTCATGGAGCACCAGCTCCGAGCTCTGGCTCCATCTCCGGCCGCCTTCCCGGCCCAGGCTGGCTCTTTCCCCCTCAGATCCCCGCCGGCTGCGTTTGCAGCCCCTCCTCGTGCGGCATCTCCGGGGCTTTTCCTCCCCGTTGGCTTCCTGCGCCGTGGAGCCGCTCAAAACGGCCTCTTCCACCAGGTTCTGCTGCGGGCATTTGTCCTCCCTGCCCTCCATGCTCAGCTCCTGCTCTGGGGGAGGAAGGACAAGGACAGGATGGGATTTGCCTCTGTGCCACAGGCAAGGGCAAGGAGATCCCCCCGGGGCTGAGCTGCAGCCAGGGCCGTGCTGGGCTGGGAGATGGAGCAGCACAGAGGGGAAAGGGGCACTGACTTCCTCCTCACCTGCCTCAATGTCCCAGGGCATCTTCCTCTTCCTTGCAGCCTCCCAGGCCTTGGCAATGGGAAATCCTGGTTTGGGGAAAACAAGGGATGAGCACATTTGTAGGAGCGTCAGGGGGTAGGACGGTTGGGACAGATGGACACGAGAGATCTCTGCAGCCAGGTCGTGGAACTTGCGGTTTATTGCAAAGGGCCTGGGTGCAGGGCCCTGCTGGGAGCTGCCAGGCACAGCACGGGGCAGACCTGAGAGAAGAGAGGGGTAGAGAGGATGAGAGGGTAAGAGAGTAAGACAGGCAAGAGCATAACACAGTAACGTTCCCATAACAACACAATAAATTTTCTTCTCTGTTGAATATTCTATTTCTCACCAACCAATCTAGTACAAGATACAAATCCTACAGAATTTCCATACAGCCTGTAAGAATCATTACATCACCATGTTACATTTTACATTTACCCTAGAAACTCCTCTTTGGACCCCTTCTGCTGAGCTAGTGGGGTCTGTTCTGACCCTTGGATCTGTTTGCAAGCAGAGGGAATTGTTTCATCAAAAAGGGATTGCCTTCAATTGGGCCACACCATTGTTTTCCAGTTGTTCACTAAGAGGTATCTCAGAGCTTGCTTTCATTTCAGTCTTCCTTACACTTTCTATATTCTCTATATTCTTCTCTTTTCCCAGACAATCATATTTATAAGGCTTTCCTGTTTCACCTTCCCCAACACACATTGAGTTTGAAGGTCCCTTTTGCCCGACTCCATCTCTACAAGTCACTGGCCACCGTATCACCGTATCTCCCAAACACCACGATTCAGCCCTGAAAAAGCCTCCCAGGAGTTCCCAGTCCCTGGTCCCTCCCCTTTGCTGTTCAGGGGTTCCCCCCTGTCCCACCTGCTGGGAGTCATGCTTGGATTGGGGGTCCCCCTTCTCCTCAGTGCCCGCCCTGCCCAGGCTGCTGGCAGTCCCAGAAATGCCAAAAGCTCCCCCCACTTCGCTCTCCCCATTTCGGGATCCAGGGGCTGTTTGGGCTCCCGGGCTCCCTTCTCCCCTCATTCTCTGCTCTGGGCTGCAGCGGCTCCAAGGAGTCCCCCCGCCCCTCTCCAGGCTCTTGAGGCTCCCGCCAATGGCGCCGCTCCCCCCTCTCTGGGCTCCCCACTTTGGGCTCCTGGGGGACACAGGGCTCTGCTCCTCCAGGCTGCCTCTGCTGGCAGCCGCCACCGCCACCCCCGATGTCCCCCCAAGGGGCCTTTTCCGCTCAGCCTTGGACTTCTTCATTCTCCAAACATCCCCAAAAACCCCAACCCAGGGACCCCCCCCCGGTATATCTGAGCCCAGCTCCCCCTCCCCGCTCACCAGCACGATGGGGGGATGGTGATCCCACAGGTGGGGGCTGCGAATTCAGGCAGGGATCGAAGGTGTGGTTCCCTCAGCTCAGCCTTGATCCGCCTTTGTCCCTCCCCTTCCTCTTCCTCCCACTCCTCCCCTTCCACCCCCCATCCTCCTCCCCCTCTGTCTTATCCCCACCTCCTTTTCCTCTTCCATCCCTCCCCTTCCATCCCATCTCCTACTCCTCCCTAACCTCACCTCCTTCTCCTCCTTCCATAGCTGCTCTCTGCCTTCATCCCTCCTCTTCCATCCCTCCCCCTTCTCCTCCTCCCTAACCCCACCTCCTCCTCCCCCTTTGTAATGAGTTAATGTCTTAGTTTGTTCATCAAGTTGCTAAAGACTATGAAAAGGGGAAAAGCCAATAATAGAAAAACTGCAATGAAAGATGTAACAAGCTAGTATGTTGCAAGATGAATATAACGGGCTAATATACTGCAAAATAAATGTCATAAGGCTTAAACTGCAAAATGTTAGAAGCTAATATGTTGAAAGGCTAAATAAGCAATGTGAAACTATACATAGCTATGTGCCTATTGTTAGCCGAGGAGTAAGGGGTGAGGCCGTTGACATGGGTAGTGGGCCTGCTATGATTGATAGCACAATATTTGCTTATCTGCTCAGTAAGCTTAAAGTGCCAGGAACCAGACCAACCATACCAACTAAGGAAAGGTTGACCGTGGGGCAAGAAGTGAAAGACTACCAGCCTTCATCCTCGGACCACCGGGAGGCAGACTACGACCGCCTAGCAACAGGAGGAGAATGCACAGAGTACTACCCTGAAAGACACGCCAACCCAGAAGCAGGACTGTATATAAACCCCACGAAATACCAGAAGCGGGCGGCAGTTGGCGGAGCAGAGACTCCCCTGTTGCCCAGCACTGATTTGCTTTTTGCCTTGTTTGCTGTAATCAATAAAAATTCTTAATCTGATTATACTCACTCGGCAGATTGTCCACTCCAATTTATAACACCCTTCATCCCTGCCCTTCCCTCCCTCCCCCTCCTCCCCCAACAGCAGCCACACCCTCGGTGCCCCGTTCCCGCAGCCCTCGCAGCCCGCGGCAGGAGCGGGGATGGAGCCGGGACAGGTCGGGATGGGCAGCGCGGGGCTCTCGGCTGCTCCAGCCGCTGCGGGCGGGGGGAACCCGGCCCGGGCCAAAGGAGAGACAAACTGGGGGCTGCACATCCAAACTGGGCATTGCTGGGGACCCTGCCTGGGCACTGCCAGCCCTTGGGACTCCTCTCAGCACATCCGCCAGGGGGGAACGCACACAGGGGGATCCCAGCAGTGGCAGCACTGCCAGGGACTGGGCTGGACTGGGATCGTACTGGGAGTGACTGGGAGTGCACTGGGCTTGTACTGACATCATACTGGGATCATACTGGGAGTGACTGGGACTGTACTGGGCTTGTACAGATATCATACTGGGATCATACTGGGACTGTACTGGCTTTGTACTGACACCATACTGGGATCGTACTGGGATCGTGATGGGACTGTACTGGGTTTGTATTGACATTATTCTGGGATCATATTGCCATGCCAGGGCAGACTGTGATCGCACTGATGGACACTGGGATCATACTGGGAGTGAGCAGGAGCCTGCAGGAGGCAACCGAGACCATGTTAGGGGCAAATCGGATATACTGGGAGTGACTGGGAATATGCTGAGGATTACTGGGAGCAGCTGTGAGTAACTGGGATCATGGTGGGAGAAACTGGGAAGAACAGGGAGTGACTGGGTGCATGCTGGCGGCGATTGGAAACTGCTGGGCTTGTACTGGGATGAAGTGGGATCATACTGGTGGTGACTGGGATCATACTGGCAGTGAGTGCCACAGCTCTGAGGCTGACTGGGAGTGCTTGGGAGCAAATGGGATCATACTGGAAGGAACAGGAAAGATTGTAGAGGGAACTGGGGTACCCTGGGAGGTACTGGGAGTGACTGGAAGGAAAGTGAAGGTGAAAGAGAGCAACTGGAACCATGCAGAGCAAAACTGGTACATTCTGGCAGAGACTGGGAGCACACTGGGCTCAGATTTGGATCATACTGGGAGGGACTGGACTAATACTGGGAGGAACTGAGTGTCACAGTGAGCACTCCCTGCACAACATCCCCCATACTGGGCCTGACTGGGAGCAACTGGGAGCAAATGGCATCATACTGGGACTCACTGAGTTGATTGAGGAAGCAACTGGAACCATGCTGGCGGCAGCTGGGACCATAGTGGGAGAGACTGGAAGTTAGTGGGATTATCCTTGTGAAAAATGCATATTTTGTGATTGGGTTATCCCAAATATTAAAATGAATATTATATGTCTTGTGTTAGAAAGTACTGCTGTATTAATTCTGTTAATTAGTGAGTTGAATATGGTTTTAGGTTATTAAAAAATGTTAAAATAGAAACTATGCTTAGTAAGAGGCTTTTTTTAAAGAAAGGACTTGCAGCGAGATAACAGCCACAGGATACCTAAATCTTTCAGAGAAAAAGAATTTATTGCCCTCTTATCAGAAGAAATGAACTTCTTCCAACCTCAAAGCTGCTGTTAGGATTCAGAGGCAGAAGCTGGCACTGACCAGACAGAATCCTGTGTTTGAATGGAATTTATGCATCATGTATGAAGTGTATGAATATGCAACAGGCTATTGTTTTTAATGGTTAATCCTGTGTTAACAGGTGTCCTTTTTCAGGCTTTTGCTGCCCAGAAAAAGGTACCCGGACATCCGTAACTCTTGGTATTTATTGTCTCATATTGTCCTAATTCGATTTCTCCAAACTGTGATTACTCTAATTGTATTACTATTTTTCATACCCATTTTATTAATATTATGGTTTTAAAATTTTAAAAGCAAGTGATTGGCGTTTTTCACAATTTGGTAGCAGAGGATGGTTACTAACACCTCACTGCCGGTGCTTTAGGAGAGTCAGAGTGGGGAAGGCGCGCCCTGCCCCGTTGGCAGCCTCGCTCTGTCTCCCCTGGGGTGACCGACAGACGCAGGTTATGGTGGAAAAAAGGAGACAATAAAACAAAGAGAAGGGAAAAGGCTCCCTACCTGTGGTAATTGGCCCCCTAAGAATAGTAATGTGCATGAAGAATCTGGGAAGGAAAAGGGATTGCTAAGTATTTCTCAGGGGGGCAGGTACAGGGGGATGAATGTGGGTGAATGAGAGGAGGGCTGGTTGTCCCAGACAAGTGAGTGCTGGAGTCTCCCACGCTGCGTTTCCGACTTTCTGCGGTAAGTGGCCAGGAGAGAGACGAAGTGAATGTTAACAGGAGTGAGAGAATCCCCCGGGGTAACTGGGACTGGGTCCCAGAGAGGGGCTGGACCCCTCGGAGGAAGGGAGCAGAGGAGTGTCCGAGCCCAATCCACTGGGAAACGGGACAAAAGGGAACCCTAAAAATTCTGCTGGTTTGAGGGAAAAGAGAGCCCAAGAGCATCCAGAATTAAAACCTGCTGGGTTGAGGAATTAACATTCCAAGAGCATTCAGGGTTGTGCAAAATTCTGCCGGATAGAGGATATGCTCAAGAGCATCTGGGGTTGGGCAGCAGAGCTGGGTTGAGGGATATCCAAGTGCACGGGGACTGGCCAGAAACACCTAAACTTGTAATAGGTGATGTGAAAGTGTATGGTAGAGATAACTAAAGCTATTAATGTATAAAATATTGTAAAATCCACACTAAGTCTCTTGACCATCCTGGCAGGGAGCAGTGTCTTATTCATATACATCTAGTTCCTGGACTTGGTTGAGATAAACATCGGGGTTTTTTATGAAAGAATAGAAGCTTCCAGGGCGATAATCGCTGGCTTCCCCGGGTCACCAGGTCCAGCCAAGAGTGATTATTGCCTCGACGATTACATCTACCACAATGATCCAGAGCCCCACCCTGATGCATGTGAATGCTGACTTCCCTGGAGTCTACTGACAACATCAGACACCTGGACTGAGTCTTTGTCCACCTCTGCACAGGCAAAGACACGGTTATGCATGGGAAGAGACACAAAGAACATTCAGTCATCTCTGCCTCGAGCAGAATAAACTGTAAAAGAACTCGCTGCGTCAGGCAGCATTTGTGAACAGGGGGAGACTCTGACATTCAGAGGTCAGATCCGTGTTCACCCAGCACCGAACCCGGGCTCGATGCTGACCCTTGGCTGTGGTGGTTTTGACAACCGAACTTCTGTCGCACAGACAAATTAATAAATCTTTGCTAAATTTTGTTATAAATTTGGCTCTCGATTTGATCATTCATAACAAAAGGTACCTTATTGTTGTCTTGTTGTGTGTGAGAGTGAGTCACACACAAAATCAGCCTCAGCTTCCCGGGCGGGTGGGAAGGGGGGGCTGTGGAAAGAGGAGTGTGTGACCCACAAATAAGCCATTGTTCTCCTGGGTGTGTGGGGGCTGTGGCATAAGGTACAGGTGACCTGCAAAGGGGCCATTGTCCCCAGGGCGTGTGAGGGGGCCGTGGCTAAAGAGTGTGAGTGACACACAAATCAGCCTCACAGGTGAACGGCACCAGAGGCAGCAGAGTCAGGGCCCTCCCAGGAGGCCCGGAGATACTGAGACCCAGAGGCCACCCCAAGGTGAGGGGGGGGCACAGGGACCCGCGATTCTCTGTCAACAGGGATCCCCTCTGTGTCCTGAGGGTGGGAAAGAATGTGTGGGAGAGAATGGGAAATAAAAGTGAGTGAATGTAGATGAATGAAAATATAGGTAATGTAGATTCTGTATTTTAAGCTTCACTATATCTCCTTGGAGGGAGGTGTATTGTACTGAAAGTAGTATGAGAAAAAAGTATTTTATTTTTCTGTGTGTAGTTGAAAGAAAAGTGGTATTTAGGTTGTTAGCGAATGTGAAAAACAGAGGAAGAAGATTAATAGATAAGATCTTGAAAATGAGACAGAAAACCAGTAAGTTGGATACAGGGAAAAAAAAAAAAAGAAATAGTCCTTTGGGAGTTATGTTAGCTAATTAGCTAACAGAGATACACCTCCTTGCAAAAGGAGAAAATACAGGGTATGTAGTAGTTGATGGGAAAAACGTGCAAACTATGGTAAAAAGGAAATTAACCTTAAACTAGTAATCTCAAACTTGTGAATAATATACTTTAAAAAGAGCACTAGAATATTAAACACAAAATAAAGGAACTATATATCCTGATTCAAGGTATGCCTTTAGAGTAGTACACAACTGTAAAAAGTTTGGAAAGGAAAAAGATTGCTTAATTCAAGAAGAAAAGGATTACTAAATGAGGAACTTACTTTAGAGGTTTTAGAGGCATTAATATTGCCCAAAATAGACAGCTATAGTACATGTTAAGGAACCCCAAAAGGGAAAGACCCCAGAAAGAAGAGGAAATAATTTGGCAGATCACAAAGCTAAGGATGCAGCAGAAAACGGAGCTGAAAGAGTTATGTTAATATTAACTCCAAATGAGGAAAAACTGGAAATTCCAAAGTTTAGGGAAGCCGAGAAAAAAGAATTAAACAAGACTGGAAGTGACCAAGATAAATCAGGGAAATGGAAATTCTTGATGGAAGACAAGTACTTAATAAAATGTGCTTCTAGGAAAATATTAGAACACATGTATCAGAAAACACACTGGGGTACTCAAGCTTTGTGTGATAATTTTTTAAGGAACTATGGGTGCATTGGGATTTTTGGATTTGCAAAGCAAGTAACTGAAAGAGGCTTAATTTGCCAAAGGAGAAATTAAAAGGTGATGAGAAAAACAACATTAGGAGGTCGTGAGTTAGCTCATCGACCATTTCAAAGTATCCAAGCAGAAGTTTAGATTTGTTAGGTTCAGGATTTATTTGTAAAAAAAACCATTTAATCTAGAAGAAAGACAATATGCCATATGTTAGACAGGAGATTTTAGGGGAATAAAAACCTTTGAAGTATGAGAAACACTCGAGAAAAAACAACAAAAGAAAAAGGGGAAATGAAAGAGAGGGGAGTAGAAGGAAAAATCAGAAAGAGAGTGGGATGCTCTGCAGGTCTTGCCCCCTCCGTTCGCGGCCGAGGCGCCTGTCCCGGGTCCCGGCTCGCTGCCCGCCTCAGCTCTGCCTGCCCTGGTTTCCATCCCAGGTGCGGCCTCACTGCCCAGGGCAGCTCCACCTGCCCCGGCGCTGTCGCTCAATTTGTGTGCCCTGCTCCCACTGCCTGGCCCGCGGCCGCTCTGCCGGCCATGCTGGGGAGGATGGGGGTTGCTCTGTCCTGCTGCCTGCTCCGAGGTCACCGCGCCCACCGCACCCAGGGGGGTCCCAGCCATCCCATCCCCGCCTGCCCTGCCCGTGCCACCTGCGCTGGGCACCGCCGCTGCTGCCGGGCTCTCCCACCTGCCTTTGCTCTGCCGGGAGCTGCCGGATCAGCCGCCATCAGCCATGTGGGGGCTGCCCACGCTCCGCCTCGGGCTCCACGGGAAGATCCCCCCCTGCCGATTCCGGCAGCAGACCCTGCCCACACTCCCACCGAGCCTCGGCGGGATATCCTCCCATGACCCCGTCCGGCTCTGAGTTACATCCCCTTGGTAATCACAACTCCGGCTGTTCAGGGAAACTCTCTCTCTCTACAGGAAGCACATTATTGAAACACTAGGAGCACAGTTAAAAGACAGTTCTCTCCAAATTCTTTCCCAAAACACGGGAGAAAAGCTAGAGAAGGTAAAAAAGTGAAAGAGTTAGATGAAGGGATTGCTCTATTTCCGTTCACAGAGGTTCCCATGGAAGGGATGCGCTGCCCCGCCCCGCGGGAGCCACCAGCGCCCCTGCCGGCCGTGCCTAGAACTGCACCCAAGGGGAAAGCGCCGCAGCCCAAAGGCCGGGACTGGGTCCGGGCTCTGTTTGCTGTCAGTGCCGCAGCTGTTGGTGTTTGTTTGCTTTATTATACACACTAGTAAAGAACTGGTATTCCTATTCCCATATCTTTGCCTGAGATCCTCTTGCTTTCACTAGTCTAGAAATTAAGAGGGAGGGGGTTTCCATTCTCCATTCCAAGAGAGGCTTTTTCTACCATCCCAAGAAGACACCTCTCTTGTAAAGCAAGACAAGCACCCACAGGCACTGAGGGGAGCGCAGGAGGGGCACAAGAAGGCCCTGCAGCACTTGGGCACAAAGGCACAGCAGGTGAGTGCAAGAAGGGAGCAGCAAAAGGCCAAGCTGAAGGCAAAGGCCAGGGCACAGTTCCTACAGCCCCTGAGGGATCAACCCCAGGGCCCAAGGGGGCCCCAGCACCCAGGGCACGGCTCGGCCACAAGCACCTGGCACAGGCATTGCCCTCCTTGGCAGGGGAGAGCCCACCCAAACAGCCCCTGGCAAGGAACCAGGGCTCCAGCTGCAGGGCACAAGGCCACTGCAAGCACAGACAGCAGCACCCTCAGGACCAGCAAGTCCACCCCTTGATGGACATGGATTGGCAGGGCTGTCACAGCTCCCATCACACCAGGGACCCTCCACACTGCAGCCCTTGAGACCATTCAGGGTGGGTCTGCATTGAGAGGAGGCATTTCCTGATGGACACAGGGGCCTCTCAATCCACTCTGAATCTTAGACCTAAGGGGGAAAATAGTAAAGGAATGTTTTTATTTTTAAGGGAATGAGTGGGAAAGATGAGCAGGTATGATTTGCTCAACCACTATTAGAAGCTGTGGGGGATAGGTCTGAAATAAATGAATTGCTTTTTCTTTCTACTGTGATTGTAATTAACTAGGAAGGAATTTGAGAGCTGGATTTTGATACAGTAAAAGGGGATACAGAGGCCAGTTCTGTTCTACCTTTGTGCCAAAATGTGACAAGGCCCATGCTGAAGTGAACCCAGTAGTCTGGGCAGCCCCAGGGAAAGAGGGAAAATTAGATATGGAGCCTCTACAAATTACTTTAAAGCAACCAGAACAAGCAATACCCTGTTCCAAGAGAGGGAAGGAAGGACTCACAGCCTGGGATTGAGTTCCTGTTAAAGGCAGAGTTTTGGAGCCAAGGACGTCTCCCTACAACACTCCTATCCTGCCAGTCAACAAACTGGATGAATGGACAGCAGGAGGAAACACAGAATTTTCAAGTGTTAAAATGAAGATTAACTGAGGCAGCTGGCCTGGGCCTTCCAGACAGGGAAAGAGAATTTGAATTACAGGTGGATGTTAAACAGGGTCCTGCCTAAGGAATTCTTGTGCTAAAATATTTAACCCTACATAGGATATCCTATAGTTCAAGTCTGGAATCAAGTTAAAGCTTTGACAACCAAAAGAGCCTCTAAATGGATGAGCAGGGCTCGGTTATTACAGTATGAAACTTGTTCAGTGGCACAGGAGGATTTAGAACTGAGGACAGGGCAAGGGTTTAACCCAGCCTCCTGTTTGAACAGCCTGGAGAGGGGCTGGCAAGGAACCCAGGACTGCACTCAAGGGACAGAGCTCATGACCCAGGCTGGGACAGATTGATGGGACATTGCCTGGCCTGAGGGAGAAAATGTGTTTGTGGATGGCTCTGCAAGGGCAGCAGAAGGGAAAAGAGCTACAAGACAGGCTGTTATTAAGGAAGGGGAATCAGACACAGCGCAGGTCACCGCAGTGCTGCAAAATGTACCCGATTTCGGTTCTTTTAAACCTTTTTTCTCTACTCAGGCTTGGTTTTCTTTGCCTTGGGGAAATGAATTTTAAGGCTTTTATTTAAAGGGTGTTACACCACTCAATGGAGATGAGTTCAACATCCCAACAGACTGGGAACAGCCCAAAAGACACCCACAGAGATAACGACCAGCAACAAAACATCAACATTGCCCAGCAGCAAACAGCAACCAACAGCTACCCCAGACACTGCCTCCGGCAGAGCTGGAGACACCTGGGCTGGAAAAGGCTGAGAAGGAAATCCAGGAGTGTGGAGACCGAATTCACATCAGAGGGGAAGGAATCCAGGTCCAACAGGAAACCAAATACTAAAAACTTACACAACTTGGAAGCAATGAACAGTAAAGCAGTGGATTTAGATTGGTTCAGACTACAAAAAGTCTAGGAAAAATCGAGTAAAACTCACATGGTATGGAATGATTTTCTCTGCACAGCCGGGCTATTTGTGAAAGAAATTATTTCTGTTGCAAATCCTGGCCAGAACCAAGGAATGCCTTCACTCTATAACGCTGAAGAGATTCTTGGAAAGATTTTGTTTTCCCTGCAGTTTCAGTGACAAAATTACAACATGAGAAAAAAATTTCATAATATTCCCACTTCATATTGTCAGGTAGGTTTGGGACAGAAGTAAGTGTGAGAATCAAGTTTTGGTCTGGGTGTTTTCATGTTTGCCTTTATGCTGCATTTTGCAAAACTGAAGAGCTTTAAAAGTAACACTTTCAACTCGTAAATAGTTAATACTTCTTTTAAAAAAAGCAGATTCTGGGGGTGCAGCCACATGTGACTCACCAGATGGCTGCCCTGGAAGAGAAGCTCCATTCCAGGCAGCCTCCAGAGGAGCTTTAGAAATGCAAATGAACACTGTTGGGCAAAGTGTGGACAATGAACCTGGGTCTCTTGCCTGGGGCAGGAATTGGGCTGATTCCCTCTGCCCCTCACCCCAAGCTCTGCCTGCTGGCACTGATGGAATTTGCACAGCTCAAGGCAGAGCCCAGGGGGAGGATATCTGACCCTGCAACACAAACGGGTGAAGCTGCAAAGGGAAACAGCAAATGGAGAATGTTGGGAAAACTTCACTATAAATAAATGGGGGGAATCATCCCTCTACCCGCACCAACATGTGCTGTCACTGTCTCTGTTTGTAGGGTATATTAGAGCACCCAGGATTTTTTGCTACCAAATATTCAGGGAAATCAGTTGGGTATCCAAGGATTTGATGATTTAATTAGAGAAAAGCAGTCAATTGATGCAGCCCTGGCTGGAGAGAGCGGCCAAAAATGGGGAAAAGATGAAAGACCAGCAGAACAAATCCTACAACACCATGGACCAGCCCCTGGGAACCCGAACCAATTCATATCAGGAGCCACAGAATCCATTTCTCATTTCAATGGCATCATTAGATTACAAGCTCTGCTCGCAATAAAAACCAACCAGACAGCTCCAGCTCCTGACCTTCCTGCGGGGCAATCCACTGAAATGAGGAACACAACACCTAACAAATAAACAGGGCCAGGAGACTTCTTCTCCTTTTTAATGCCTTTATTGAAAGTGATCAGCTCAGGATTGGGTGGCTCGGCGGGTCTGCAGGTCCCGTCGTCTCCCAAGGTAACTCAGATGAGGAGGATATGCACAGCTCTGTCCACAAGGGGCAGAGCTGGGGGAATCCAGTCCTCATGGGAGCCTTTAGGGCGTGTTGTCCCCGTCAGATGGTACCTTTGCCGGCTCAGTCGGCCTGGTCTCACCGCCGGGGGCTTCTCCCATGGTCAGGGCGAGAGGGTCCGAAGGTGTTCCGCGTCTCTGCAGGCTCAGCATTCGGCTCCTCACGTCCAGACATCACTCCAGTCTCTCAATTCTCAGTTGGCTCGTTGTTTTGGGGTTTTTTCCGTACAGCGGGGGACCCATGCTGCATTGTGGTCTTGGAGTCACTTTGCATAGCCCCCCTCACCTTCTCAGGTCTCTTCTACTGTTCGGGAAGGTTCCCACCCTTCTGGGAAAGGTACAACTTAGCCTCGGGCGAGGCTCTGCTGATACAAAAGGAGCGATTAGCCACAACGACTCGTGATTACAATAACAAAACACGAAGATCTTCAGCAGCTACCGTGGTCTGGCTGCTTTTTGTAACTTTTTCTCACAAAAAAAATATTACCCGAATTTTGTTCATAACAGTCCCCCCTCTTTTTCTTTGATCGAGCTTAAATTCTAAGCTCGCATCAACTCACAATTTTTTGTTTTGAATCTACTATAAATCTCTTGTGCACTTTGGTAATCCTGGTTACTTAACCTTGTTACTTTCC
Organism: Melozone crissalis; assembly: GCF_028551555.1. Lineage (NCBI taxonomy): Eukaryota > Metazoa > Chordata > Aves > Passeriformes > Passerellidae > Melozone > Melozone crissalis. The sequence continues at coordinate 5,725,882 of NW_026535844.1, forward strand.
TTGGTTTCTTCAGGTTGGTCTGCACGGCAAGTACTATTCTACTAAAACAGATAAATAAGCATAGTAAAGAGAGCAATCCTCCAAGTATACACACACCGAGAAAAACTACCTTTTCCCATGCATCCTTTTTGAAAATCTCCAGGTTCTCCCACCCACTGGGATCAAGTGTAGGAGTTTGTTCTTCATTATTTACACATGCTAATCTTTTTATTTCGTTTGAAATGTTCCTAATAATTGAATTCTTTATTCTTAATGCTGCCTGGAGGCGGATTACTTTGTTTAACATAGATATTGGGATCCGAATTTGGCTTCTACAATTTTGGATTTTCTCAATTTCTATTTCACTTTCCCGGTTCTGTTTATTTTCTCCCAAATCATTATATATAGGAACTCCCAAACTTGATCTAGCTTCTTTGGGTAATAAGAAAATTGGTTTTATCACTCTAGCAATGCAGCTGCCAGGCGAGATTAAACCTAGGGGTTTAGGGTTCCCCTGAAATGTGTTCCAAAAGGGGTTTATCTCTTTTCCAGTACACTCATATAAATACTTGTAACAAACAATTTTCCTTACCATTTTCACCATTTCTTTGCTTTTTACTAGATCTGCTGAGCTTGTTTCAGCAGCATCACATTCAAAGCACAACCAGGCTTCCCCTATAGTACACTCTCCTAGGAGTGACTGCCCAGAAGTGGCAGTATTGTATGCTCTCCAATACACTCTCTTATTTTTCTGATAAAGGACCAATTGGGAGAGGTTAACACGATCAGGGTCAGAACTGATGTGGACTCTAGACAAGGAGCTCACTTCCTCCTCATAGAGGAATTGGTAGCATTCACTGCACCGCTCAGCTGGGCTTCCCAGAGCACCACCAGCAATTAGAGCCATCAGTACTACCCTTCCCAAGAGTCCGGTATGGGTCATCTTGCACAGCCTGCCCACCCGGCCTTGCCTCTTGGGGAATTTCACTGAGGAAAAGCTTCCAAGCTCTTTAGAGTCTCTTCTACCCGCTTCTCTGGTTAAACCTCTCTTGGTCTGTTCCCTACCAATTTTGGTTTCCCCTCCCAGGGGAGTGCTCTGTAGAGGATTAACCTGGAGTCTTTAGAATTAAATTAAGGAACTTAACCAGAATTACTTATTTACAGTCTTAAACTTTTTACCAACATAGTTTACACAAAACAGTTTTGAAACATTTAAGCAATATTAGAACTCTGATACCAATTTTTTCCCACACAGTTCAGTCTATTTGACTCTTCCTTCTGAGAGTCAACTTTAAACCCTTTGGTCCTTTTACCACAGTATACTCAGGTGATTTACCTTGTGAAGCAGATGAATCTTGTCCAGCGCTGGGGGGCGAGAGTGGTGTGGACTCTGGTCCAATGCCAGAGGAAAAACTGGGACTCTGGCCCAATGCCAGAAGGAGAAAGGGGTGGACTCCGGTCCAATGCCAGAGGGAGAATGGGGTGCAGTCTGGTCCAATGCCAGAATGCCAGAGGGAAAAAAACCTGATGTTGAATCCTGGTCCAATGCCAGAGGTGAGAGTGATGTGAGTCCAACCTTTTTCTTTTGGTCTGCACAGTCGAAGTAGTAATGAAGAGTACCTGAAACGGGCTTTCAAACACAGGCATTAATGGTCTGCTATTTAATGATTTTATCAAAACTCAGTTTCTCTGTCTCATGTTATTGCTCAACTTCTCTTTTTCCATAGCTTGAATGTTTCTGTCATCAACTTCTACATACTCTGTATTTTGCAAGGAGTTGTATTTCTGTTAGCTAACTTAACTCTCAAAGTACTTTTATTCTCCTGTTTTTTCTGTGTATTTAATTCACTGATTTTCTGTTCTATTTTTCAAGATCTTATTTATCTCTTGCTTCTGTTTATTACTTTCACTTACAGCTTAAATATTTCTTTCAACCCCTTACACTTAAATTTTTGGGGTTTCTTTTCTTACACCATTCTTCTATACAATACACTTCCCTCTAAGGAGATGTGGTAAAACTTATAATGCACAATCTACATTACCTCTATTCTAATTTGTCTATATTCATTCTCACACATTCCTTCATACCCTGAAGACACAAACTGGATCATTATTGCTAGAAAATCACGGGTCCCTGCAGCCCCCCCCTCACCTTGGGGTTGGCCCACAGGTCTCAGTATCCCTGGGCCTCTTGGAAGGGCCCTGACTCTGGTTGCCTCTGGTGCACAGTCACCTGTGAGGCTGTCTGTGTGTCACTCACGCTCTTACAGCTAGGGCTCCCTCACACATCTGGGGAGCACTAGTCTGGTTTGCAGGTCACACACGCTCTTTGGCCACAGCCCCCACCCGCCCGGGGGACACAAGCCTGGTTTGCAGGTCACACATACACACACTTGCACTGCCCCCTTCCCACCTGCCCGGGAAGTTGAGGCTGACTTCGTGACTCACTCTCACACACACAAGACAACAAAAAGGTACCTTTTACTTTCACATAATTTATTACAAGTAAAGTATTACTGGCCAGTTTTGGTGCTACTGGATACCCTTTCTACCTAGCTGGTTTTTTGTCTAACTTCAGATGTTTTTTCACTATACTACACTATACTTCTTAGTACTTTGTTGAGACAGGACTTATCTGCTCCTGTATCTACTCAAAAATTCAAATTCTTCATTTAGGGATCCCCTATAGTGTAAAGCCCCTGACTCTAATCGTCACCTTTAAGGATCTTCCCTAAATTCTCTTGTTCCCTGGCTATTGCAGCATCAAGACTGAGCTTTCTACAAAACCTCCTGACGTGTCCTGCCTCTCCACAGTAATAGCAATGTCACTCTCTCAAAGGGCCTTGAGGTGTCTCCATCCCTCTTGAACCTGACAGTACTGGCCTATCCTTGCCTCCTCCTGGTGGTGGACCCGCCCACCCTGCACTTTCTCTAGCTACAGCAACCATGATCTTAGCCTTGGCCTTTGCTTTTTCTTCCTCCCTCCTTAAATACACCTTCAATGCTTCTCTTAATAACTCATTAATGTCCTTCTCTTGCCAATCTTCCATCTTTTCCAATTTTCTCCTTATATCAGGCCAAGATTTGGTAACAAACTGGACTTTTAGCAGCATTTGACCTTCTGGGGTGTCTGTGTCTATTCTAGAGTACAACTGGAAGTTCCGCCTTAGGCGATTTAGCCAAGCAGCAGGAGCTTCATCTTTCTCCTGTGTACCCTCAAATGCCAATTGGGTGTTAGTTCCTTTGGGAACTGACTCTTTGATCCCCCGTATTATCAAAGATCTATATTCCCTCATGGCCTTCCTCCCCTCCTCCTGGTTAGGGTTCCAGCTGGGATCCGTTAGTGGCAATTTCTGTTCACCTGTTGGCACCTGGGGTCCTGGACTGTTATCTTTCTCCCATATTCTTATGCCAGCCGCCCTTATCATCCGGACCTCTTCTGGGGAAAATAATATACTCAGGATGGAATTCATCTCCCCCCAAGTGTAGATATTTGGACCTAGAAATTGATCCACTTGGTTGGCTATGCCCACTGGGTCCTCCACTAAATGCCCCAACTCTTTCTTGAATCCTCTCACCTCAGAAGCAGTTAGGGGAGCATTCACAGAGCCAACACCTCCCGCTATTCCTCCCATAGGAACCTCTCTGAGGGGAAACAGTCTCTCTGCCTTGGAGGTCTTGGATCTGGTGCTACAGTACGGCCCATCTTCAGATGCCAAACTACTTCGAGGGATCTCTGGGTTACCGTGAACTTCCTGCCCATCAGCAGGTGTATTTGCTGATAGCTGTTTACAGGGCGAGGAGGCATTGGTGTCCCAACTAGGAGGAGGTAAAGGGACAGCAATAGGAGGGGGAGAAGAGCCTGAGTGTATATTAAGTGGAGCTGAAGAAGGGGTGGAGAATGCAGCAGGTGGAATAGGCGCTTGTGGTGATGCAGAAGGAACTGGAGGAGCTGAAGGGGGTGGTGAGGGAGTGGTTGGAGGAGATACTGGGTTTACCATAGCGGAAGCTGAAGAGGTAGAAGGAGGAGTTTGAGCAGGTGGTAGTGGAATGGCAGCCGGGGGAGGAACCGGACCTGCCATTTGAGGTGCTTGTAGAAGAGGATTATAAGGTGGAGGGGCAGAAGGAGGCAAATAATCCAGGGGGTCCCATCTTTTACTAGTTCTATCATCCCCTCCTTCATTCCCTTCTTTCTTCCTCTGTACCTTACAAATTCGCACCCCTTCATCCCCAATACAGCTCTTTACCCAGCAAGATATATACAGTAATTGCTCAGGATCAGTATCTCCTCGAGCTGTCAGATAATTATTTAATTGTTGGCACATCCACTTATCCTTTGTCCCACACCAAGGCCATCCCCCTTGCAGTTCTAATTCTGGCCACACTTCCATACAATAATGGATCATTTTCACTTTATCTAATCCCTCCGTGGCCTCTATAGAATCCCATTTCACTAACAGTTCTCCTAAGGGACTACCGGGAGGTATGTCTCTCAGTCTCTTGCCGGTCTTTTTACTATTACAACCTCCCATTTTTCAGGTCTCAATAACAAAGTCTCAAAGGTGCCTCAACTGACCGGTAATTTCAAAAACAACCCTTGTTTGAGGAGCTTCAGCCTCCTCCACTGAACTTTAAATTTCTGCCTGATGCTCAGGACTTTATACTGAAACAACTGCCCAATCTCTTCTATCGGGACTTGAACACACGATGCCTCGGCCAAGAATCCGGGTCGTGCCTGACTCCCTCAGTCAGGAGAAACAACTGCCTGATTTTTAGTTTGCCTAACTCGCCAATTTTTAGGCTTCACCGTATCAGGACTTAAAAGCAAACCACAGCCTCCTTCGCTGGGGTTTGTGCCTGACTCCCTTTGTCAGGACTTACTTTGCCTGCAGGGCTTGCGAAAACACCCGAATCCTTCTCGGGACTGACAAATCTTACGCGAATCCTTCTGGAGACTTACAAAAGTGCCTGACCTTCCTCTGTCAGGACTTACTTTGGGTGCGTGCCACTCATACACAGTAATTCACTCCGCACGCCCGGAGTGGGGGGGCCCTTTATTCCCCCTTGGGAGACGACTTCACTCACGCTAATTCCACTCGCTTTCCCCTGTTTCCGGCCTGCCCCTTCGCAGGAGTCAGGAAACGCGGTACTGAGGGGTCCCACTCGCTTCGAAGGTCCGGCTGCCGGCCCTCGTCTCACTCACACACTTGCGCACGTCTCCCACTCCCGCCACCGGGTTTCTCACCAGTCCGGTGCTCCGGTGCTCCTCTGCGTCACTCTCCTGAGCCGATCCCTGGTCCTAGTAGCCAGCTGTCCTCTGAAGATCCAAGATGGCCAGTCCTGAGTCCTCTTGCGGCGTGGCTATTCCGGACGAGAGCCCCCAGCTGAAATAAACAGGGCCAGGAGACTTCTTCTCCTTTTTAATGCCTTTATTGAAAGTGATCAGCTCAGGATTGGGTGGCTCGGCGGGTCTGCAGGTCCCATCGTCTCCCAAGGTAACTCAGAGGAGGAGGAAATGCGCAGCTCTGTCCACAAGGGGCAGAGCTGGGGGAATCCAGTCCTCGTGGGAGCCTTTAGGGCGTGATTCCCCGTCAGGTGGTACTTTTGCCGGCTCCGTCGGCCTGGTCTCACCGCCGGGGGCTTCTCCCATGGTCAGGGCGAGAGGGTCCGAAGGTGTTCCGCGTCTCTGCAGGCTCAGCATTCGGCTCCTCACGTCCAGACATCACTCCAGTCTCTCAATTCTCAGTTGGCTCGTTGTTTTGGGGTTTTTTCCGTACAGCGGGGGACCCATGCTGCATTGTGGTCTTGGAGTCACTTTGCATAGCCCCCCTCACCTTCTCAGGTCTCTTCTACTGTTCGGGAAGGTTCCCACCCTTCTGGGAAAGGTACAACTTAGCCTCGGGCGAGGCTCTGCTGATACAAAAGGAGCGATTAGCCACAACGACTCGTGATTACAATAACAAAACACGAAGATCTTCAGCAGCTACCGTGGTCTGGCTGCCTTTTTGTAACTTTTTCTCACAAAAAAAATATTACCCGAATTTTGTTCATAACACTAACCATGGGATGGGGTCAGATCATCTGTTAGCAGAAAAAGGAGGAGTTTGTGGAAAATTAAATGACACAAACTGCTGTTGGCAAATAGATGACAAAGGAAAAGTGGTGAAACAGATAACAAAGGAAGTAAGAAAGCACCTCATGCTCCAGCCCAAACGTGGAAAGGATGGGAATGGGACACGGATTTGTGGCTCCGTGGCAGATCATGGGTTAAACGAATGCTGTTTCTCCTCTGATGTGCTACAGCAACTCTCATCTTTTTACCATGCTCCACACCTTGAGAGTGCAGTTCATTCAGCAGGTGAGAGAGGGGCCAGGGACTCGTAGATAAGGAAGTAAAGAGCGAAACCTCCAGCTTCAATAAATGTTACTAATTAACTGCACTCCCGCTCCCAAAAGTCCCGCTAAATTCCTGAACTTCCAGAAGAACAAAGACTTAACAGAGCCGTGAATATCGCTTGTTATACAAAAGTGGGGGTGCACATTAACGAGGACATGCAGTTGGCGGATCGGGAGGTCTGAACCTTCCAAGGACCTCAGCCAGTGGGCAAAGGGAGAGGGAGATGGGCCGGGAAAATGAGGATAAAAAGGAGGCTGCGAACTACAACAATGGCAGAGAGCGCACGGCAAATGCCCCACGGCCTTTCCCTCTGCTAAGCAATAAAGTCACTTTTACAGGACTCCTCTGTCTCCTCTGGGCACAGAAACCTCCGGCCACGGGAATTTCCCCGCACAGCGCCGGGCACGGGGCAGCCCCCTCTGTCCCAGCCACAGCAACCGGGCCGAGCCAGCGCTGCTCCGCCAGTGGCTCCTGCCGAGGCAGCGGCCGCAAGGAGACCGCGGGCAGCCGCTCCCGCAGCGCCCTCACGCCAGCGGCAACACGGGCCGGACACGGCACAACGAACCCGCCCGAGCCCCCTGCCGCCCCCGAGGCCCGCAGCCAGCCCCGAGACCCCGCACAACCCAGCGCGGCTCCCACCTGCGCTGCGGCCGCCTCCGAGCTCCGCCGCCGCCTCACCGCGCTCCGGCCGCTGCCGCCGCTCACGGGCCCGCACACACGCTCCGACAATGGCGCTGCTGCCCAGCCACGGCCGCCCTCAGCCCGCCACCGGGGCCCTGCTCCGCCCCGCTCCCACCAATCAGCGCGCCACAACCACGACTGACGGCATCATCGCCCAATCCCAGCCAGGGGCGGGCTCTACACAAGGCACAGCCCCGCCCCGCGCTCTCAGGGCCCGCCGGGCTGCGCGAGGGCAGAGCCGGAGCTGAGGAACAGCCCTGGAACGGGCCCGGGCCCGAGGGCGATTGAGCTGAAAACACAAACTTCTCCGCACCTCCCGCCACGGCTTTCCCTGCACTGCGGCTCCGGTGGCTCCAGCTCAGCCGGGAGTCTTGGAGTCTGACTTCTCCTACCCCTAATTAGGAGCATCAGGGCATCGCTTTGATTTCCCCAAAAAAGAGAAAACCGCCCCAAAGCCCTGTGGATGAGTGGGGGAGGGGAGAGATTTCGGACAGAAAACTCCAAAAACTCAGAGCAGGATAATGAGAAGTAAGTGAAGACCCTTAAATGCAGCTTTCCCCCACGCCTCCCTCCTTCCAGCTGCACCTCCTACCCCGGTAGTGCCGCAGACAGGGAATGGGGCCGGGCTCAGTTCATGCCCCGGGGCTTCTCCCTCTGCTCAGGGACAGGAATCGTTCCCCTGCTGCACCCTGGGCTCTCTCCCACCGCAGACTTCTCCAGGAACTTCTCCGAGCTGAGTCCATCCCTCGGGGCACAGCCCCCTCCAAGTGCTGCAGCGTGGGTCACTGTGCCCCAGTTTCTCAGTGCTAATCTCAGGGGACTGTCTCTCGGGATATTACCACGACAGCACTCGCAGCAGAATATACACACGGAATTTTAACCGTTCTGAGTAGAAATTAAAAGAACCAGCGAGAGAGAGAAAGAGCGAGATTCCGATCGCGGCGCTCCGGAGCGGCGGTGCGGAAACGATCCCTGCGCCAGCACTGCCGGCCCCAGGCCAAGCCCAGCCCCGCAATCCAACCCCGCTGCTCACAGCGCCCGCCCTCCCCGGCCCGGGGCACAGCGAGCCCCGCACCCGCTGCGCTCCCGAGCACAAAACGCCCCTTCCCACCGCGCTCACCCGATAAACACAGCGCCCCTGCAGCCGCTCACGCCTCTCTCGCTCCTCCCGAGCTTCTCGGCCTCCCGCACCCTCTGCCCCGCACCTGGGCCCCGCCAGTGCCGCGGGCTGGGGGCAGCAGCTGCACTTTCCTCTGCCTCTGCTCCAGCCCTGCCCAGGTGCCTCGGCTCCCTTCGTGCTCGCCACAAACTGAGGCCTTCACAAGGCTGACCTAGAACAGAGGCCAGACACGGTTACACAATAAAGCAGGCATTTGTTAAAAGGCCTCCGCGGATACACCTTGGGCAGAACAAGAGCCCAGCAAGGGCTACGCCCAAGATGGACCAAAATGGCCACAAAATGGACGGCCGGTCACGAGGTCTGTCACTTTTATAAGTTCTGCTCCATTTGCATATTGGAGTTAATTGTCCAATTATGTCTTTAGATGATGAAGTCCCATCCTTCTTGTTTTTCTCTCTTCAGTGCCTGTTGTTTATGCTGTTGGGCCTGAAGTTTGCATTATTTGTCCTTGGGCTCCCAGCTAGAGGAGGAATTGTTTTGTCTCCCTGCTCTGTGAACAGAGCTCAGCACCCCTTAATATGAAGCCCAGACCCACAGAGTAAAGCAGCACAGAATCTGAAAAACAGAAAAGCCAAAACCTGAGGCATCAAATCCATGAGAGACCCCACACACTCACCACGCCTCCCCCTCGGCACCCCCCAGGCCCTCCCCATTGATTGAAGCCCCCAAAATGCTCCCAGGCCCGAGCCCCTTGGCCCCCCTGAGCCCCCGGCCCGTGTTCTCACCTGGGAAACCCCAAATCTTTGGGAATTCTCAACTGGGATTACCCAATTCCCTGGAAACCTCACCTGGGACCCCCAAAACCTCACCTGGGAGCTCCAAACCTTCCAGGATCCCCCCAACCCCCCCAGGACCCTCCAAACTTTATCTGGGATTCCCCCAAACTCCCCCGGGAGCCCCCAGACTCCACCTGGGATCCCCCAAAACCCCAAAACACTGGTGACAGTGGGACAGAACTGGGGCTTTGGGTTGCTGACACTGGAATGGAACAGGGGACACCGGGTTGGTGGCACTGGAATGATGACAGGGGTGGTGGCACTGGGACAGCCTTAGGGACACTGGGGTGGTGACAGTGGGATAGAACTGGTGGCACTGGGATGGAATTGGTGGCACTGGGCTGGTGGCACTGGGATGGAACTGGGGACACTGGGACAGGACTGGTGGCAGTGGCACAGGGACACGGGGATTGAACAGGTGGCACTGGGCTGGTGGCACTGCCGTGTCCCTGGTGCCACCTGTCCAGTGTCCCCATGTCCCCGCAGTGTCCCTGGGGGTGGCCGAGGACGGTCACCTGCTGCTGGCCCTGGCCAGGGTGGCCGTGTCCTGCAAGGTGGCCTGGCGGGATCTGAGGACATTGCAGCATCACCTGGCCACCAGCGGGGCCACCAGCGGGACATGGCCCTGCGCCTGCATGACCGCGCCCGGCGAGTGGCGGCCACCAGGGCCAGCGCCGAGGCCACCGCAGACACCAACGAGGTCACTGCAGATGTGCTGGGGCAGCTGGAGGAGGTGACGTGGGCGCTGGGGACGTTGGTGGCTGCTGTCACCCGGGACAGGGAGGTGACGCCATGGGGGACAAGGGGACAGGGCTTCCCCAGCGCTGCCCGGTCGCTCGGGGATATCGTGGTGGCCTTGGGGACACCGAGGGAAGGGTACAAGGAGGTGACACGGAGGCTGGAGGTGGCCCAGGGGGCGCTGGCGGGGCAGGGGTAGGGACAGGGTGGGGGCACGTGGGTGGCACTGTCACCGCCGGGGCACGGGGACACCCTAAGGGACAGTGGGGACCTTGGGGACACCCCCGTGTCCTTCCCTTGGAGACACCAGGGCCAACTTGACGTCTTCTGTCCCGTTTTGGGTTACCACAATGTCCCTGATGTCCCCGCAGTGTCCCCAACAGGACATCGGGGGACACTTGGGCCTTGTTCAGGACCCTGAGGAGACATCAGGGCCACGTGGGGACACTCAGGGGACATTGGGGTCTCGTTGGGGACATCGGCGGGACATTGGGGACCCCGCCCTGGCCCTGCCGGCGGGGGGGCGGTGCTGGGGGGTGACCTCACCTTTCCCTCGCCCCTCCCCACCCCCCCGACCACCCCATTCGGGCGAGTCTCTGACTGTCGCTCGGGTGTGTTCACTCCCCGGAGTGTCACCAAAGTGTCACCAGAGTGTCTCCAAGGCGTCCCCAGCGTGTCCCCCAGCAGCCATGGAGCCCCGCGAGGTGCGACAATCCCGGCGCGGGGGCGGGAGGGGACACAGGGGACACAGGGAACACAGGGGGTGGCGGGAGGGGCCGGGGGGCCAGAGGGGAGCAAGGTGGTGGAGGGGCAGGAGGGGAGAGGGGTTCACAAGGGGGACAGGAGGGTGTGGCAGGAAGGGGGGATGTGACAGAGGGATGGAGGGGACTGAGGGTGGTGGGGTTGGGGGGACAGTGGGGGGCAGGGTGTGGCAGAGGGGACAAGGGGGTAACAAAGGGACAGAGGGGACAGCAGAGCCCTCCAGGGAGGGGACGAATGGGACTCTGGGAGGGCACAAAGGCAGCACCGCAGGAGGCCACAAGAGCCACCAGGTCCCTGACACCTCCCCTGTCCCCTTCTCAGCTGTTCCCATCCCTGCTGGAGTCGCTGGTCACCGTGGTGGCCACCCTGAACAAGGTGGCAGACACCACGGCCCCGCTGGAAAAAATCGATGAGGTGCTGGATGTGCCCCCAGAGTGCCTGCACGCAGGCCTGGAGGGCTTCGCCAATCGCCTCCGGAACACCCTGGACCACGGTGGTGTCACCTGGTGGCACCGTGGTGTCACCTTCGAGCGCAAGTACACTCTCACCTCCCTGGGCCAGGCCCTGGCCGCCTATGAGAGCACCCCATGGACCACCTGGGCCCAGGTGACGAGGGGGGCCAGGGCCTGGCGGAAGTCGGTGGCCACACTGGTGGACAGCTGGTTCCAGCTGCTGGGGAAGGCCACCGAGCTCTGGGATGCCTGCAGGGACGTGGTCGCCGGTGAGGGCACCACTGCGGCCATAGAAGATGCTATGGGAGAGGCCGAGGTGGACAGCAGTGAGGAGGAGGAGGAGGCCACCACAATGAGAGAGCAGGCAGAGGCGGCATTGGAGATGCTGGAGCAATTGGTGGCCGCATGTGACGAAGCCACTGCATTCCCCCGGGAGCTGCGGCGCAGGGTTCGGGACATCGAAGCTGCCCTGAAGGGGACAAATGAGCCATCCCGCGACTTCTGTGTGACCTTGGCGGCCAAGGGGGCCGAGGCTGAGCGGCTGTGGGATGCCAGCGCCCGCCTGGCCAACAATCACCTGCTGCACACACTCAGGGACACGGAGTGTATCTACTGGGATTCCTATTGTGACCCTTGGCTTGATAACCATAGCCACCATGAGGTGGTCAAGAAATGCCAAAGAGCCATCGAGGACATCCCAAGTCTGCTGTGGGAACAGTGATGTCACCACTGTGCTGTCACTGGGGACAGTGACATCATTGGGGACATCACTGGTGTCACTTGTCCCCTCCCTACTCCCCACATGGGATTTGAGACAAATTTAGGGAATTTTCTGGGAATTTTCTTTGAAATTGTCCCAAATCCTGATGGGAATTCCTGGGGTACTGTCACTTGGGATGCTCAGGGACACGCAGGGACACTTTGGGGACACGCAGGGACATGCAGGGACATGGTAGCAGGTCAGGGGGTGAATGAGCCCCCTCGGTGCCTTCAGCAGAGGCAGCTTTCCGCCGTGGCTGCAGTGCAGCCGGGTTATAAATGACAATATGATAATTGGCTTTTGCAATTCCTGTATTGGCTTTTGCAATTGTTGTTATTGATCACAAGTATTTTGCTATGGTGCTTGGTATTGATACTGATGACTGATAATCCCTTGCAGCTGCTTGCTGGTACAATATAATCTATCCGTTGATGTGTGCACTGTGTTACCGATTTATTGTTCGCCTAATGGTGCCTTGAGTCCCTGCCTCTGCCCCCAGCCCCGTTATCATCAAGGACCCCCCCCCAATTTACCAGGGCCCCCCCATTCACTGCTCCCCCCCTTCACCGATTCCCCCAAAGGGCTGGGAACCCCCCGATCCATGAGCTCCCCCCAGTGCGCCAGGACACCGACACCACCATCCATGGGACCCGACCCCCACCCCCCACCCCTCACTGCCCTCCCACTCACCAGGACTCCCAATCCATGGGACCCCCCCGCACTCACCAGGACCCCCCCGGCACCCCCCCATTGATTGAACCCCCCCGAAACGCCCCGAGCCCCTCCCCGGCCCCCCCGAGCCCCCGGCCCGTGTTGGGCCCCGGTGGAGCCGCCGCTGAGCGGAGCCTGTCAATCAACGCCGATCGGGCTTGTAGTCACGCCCACGGGGAGGCGGGGCCTCGAGGGACGGCCAATGGAGACTGACAGAGCGGGGAGGGGGCGGGGATTGGAAAGGCGAGGAATGGGAGCGTATAAAAGGGGCGGAGCCCCATAAGCAGCGACCAATGGGGAGGGGAGAGGGCGTGGCCTGGGATGCGAAAAAAGGGGAGCGCGGGAAAAAGCGGGCAAGGAATGGGGGTGTGGGAAAGGGGCGGGGCCTGGAGGGAAACAAAAGTGGGCGTGACTTGACAGATAAGGAATGGGGCGGGGAAAGGGGCGGGGCCTAAAAGGAAACGAAACTGGACGGGGCCTGGCGAGCAAGAAATGGGGCGTGGGAAAGGGGCGGGGTTCCAAGCGGAGCCCAGGAAGGGGAGAAAAAGAGACCCCTTGGGGACACTGGGGGGTTGTTGGGGACACCAAGGCTCCCAAGCGATCCCAAATCCTACTGGATCCCAAGGAATAACCCCAAAGGGTCTCAAATCCCAAATCCTGGATCTAAAATTCCCAGATCACAAATGCCGCTGGATACCCCAAATCCAATCCTAAAAGGTCACAAATCCTGGATCCAAACCAATGCCAAAGCCCAGACCCCTACTGGATCTCCAAAAACAATCCACAAAAACCAATTTCAAATCAAGATCCTGGCAGGAAAATGGACAGGGATAGTGGGACAGGAAGGGGGACACTGGGGTGAAACTGGTGGCAATGGGATGGAGACATTGGTATGGGGACAGTGGGGTGGTGGCACTGGGCTGGCACTGAGAGCGCTGGGATAGAACTGGGCTGGTGGCACTGGGATGAACCTGGTGGCACTGGGATTGAACTGGGGACACTGGAGTGTGACAGTGGGGCAGCCCTGGGGACACTGGACTGCTGGCACTGGACTGGTGGCACTGGGATGGAACTGGGGACATGGGGACAGGGCTGGTGGCAGTGGCACAGGGACACTGGGATTGAACTGGTGCCACTGGGATTGAACAGGTGGCACTGGACGGGTGGCACTGCTGTGTCCCTGGTGCCACCTGTGCGGTGTCCCCGTGTCCCCACAGTGTCCCTGGGGTGGCTGAGGATGGTCACCTGCTGCTGGCCCTGCCCGCGGTGCCCGTGTCCTGCCAGATGGCCCAGCAGGGGAGGGGACATCGCAGTGTCACGGGGCCGCCAGCGGGGCCTGGTTTTATGATGTCATCTCGCCCTGCCCCTTTCGGCGGGCGCCATTCCTTGGACATCGGCTCTGGCTCTGCGGGGAGATCGAACCGGCACCGAGAGATCAAAGGAACGATGGGAAGGGTTCCCCTGAGCGATGGATGCAAAACGAGCTTTGCCTTCGCAAACAATCGGGGCCTGGGGGGTTAATTAATTAATTAATGCTGGCATCAGCAACCCAGTGCCAGCCCAGTGTCCCCAGTCCTGCCCCAGTGCCACCAGCCCAGTGCTCCCAGTGCCAGCCCAGTGCCACCGCCCCATTGTCCCCATACCAATGTCACCATCCCAGTGTCCCCATCCTGTCCCAGCGTCCCTGTCCCAGTGCTCCCATTTCTGTCCCAGTGTCCCCAGTTCCACCCCAGTAGCAAAACAGCAAAAAAGAAGAATTTATGAATTCTTCTCTCGTCACCAGAGAGTGGAAACACTACACGATTTAACTGCAAGGAGAAACAAAAAATATTGGTTTAATGCACAAGATAGCATGGAGGCAAGTCAAGGGTTAAAACCAAACGAAACAACATCTGAACTCACAAGAATGTTTGAAAATAATTTATATAGAATATAGAAAAATATATGCATAATTTTATATAAAAAGGAGCAAATTTTTACTCAATACATTAATAATACATAAGTATAATATAAACTCTGTTAGTATAAAATACATTAATGTAAAATATTTTATCAAATATATAATATTCCTATTGTATAACTTTCTATATAATACTAATATATATTTTGATTAACATTATATTATGAATATGCATAAACCCTAATGAATATGCATGAAAACCTCTTTGATGTAACAGGACGTAAAGAACATGGCTTAATTAACGGTGAGCTTTTGGCAATTAGCACCAGAATTTTAACCTTTAACGAACTTTTATAAATATTTCAATTCTGACCCGTGTTTCTCACAGGGGGTCCCGGCTGATAATGGGGGAGGGGGGGACAGGACTGAGCCCCAAGAGACCCCCCCAGTGCTGGGGACCCCCCTGTGCCCCCCCAGCACTTGGAGCCCCCCGGTCCCACTCCCGGCTCCCCCCAGTCCCGGTGCTGCTCCCGGGGGTCCCGCGGCTCTGGGGGCTCAAAGGGGAGGGGGCAGAACCCCCGTGATGGGTGGGGGGCACAAAGGGGGGTCCCGGCCCGGTGCTCGGGGGGGTCGGTACACGAGGGGGGGTCCGGTCCCTGTCCCGGTGCTCGGTGAGGGGGGATCAGGGCACGAGGAGGGTCCAGTCCCGGTGCTGGTGCACAGGGGGTGCTCAGTGATTCGGGGGAGTCTCCAGCGGCCCCAGTGCACGAGGGGGGGTCTCGGTGCTCGGTGATTTGGGGGGGTTTCTGGTGGTCCCAGTGCCTGAGGGGGGTCCCAATGAACGATGACAGCACTGATTGATGGGGGGGTCTCCGGTGGTCCCGGTGCACCAGGGGAGGGTCCCGGTTCCTCGGGGGGTTCCGGTGGTGCCGGTGCACGAGGAGAGGGAGGGAAACTCGAGGGTCCTGATGCCTGAGGGGGGTCCTGAGGGGGGCGTCCCGGTGCATGAGGATGGTGAAATTCGGGGGTCCCGGTGCTCAGGGGGGTCCCAGTGGGTGCTCAAGGATGGCGTGTGACACAGAGAGAGATCCCAGTGACACCAGGGACCCCCACACATCGACTGGGCCAGTCCTGGTGACACTCAGGGGTCTCTTGGTGGCACTTGAGGAACTGGTGGCAATCCGGAGGCTCGTGGTGACATAAGGAGCTGGTGGCACTGGAGGTGCTCTTGGTGACACGAGAGGCTGGTGGCACTTGAGGAACTGGTGGCACTTGAGGGGCTCTTGGTGACACGAGAAGCTGGTGGCACTTGAGGAACTGGTGGCACTCGAGGGGCTCTTGGTGACACGCAGCGCTGTGGCACTCAAGGAGCTGGTGGCACTCGACTATCCACAAGTCTCTCCAGTGACATCACTGCACCAATGACATCACAGTGGTGACATCACTGTCCCCGCAGCAGCCTTGGGATGTCCTCGATGGCTTTTTGGCACTGCTCAGCCACTGCACGGCTGCTGGGGCCACTGGGGCCACCGTGGCCACCATAGGGACTCAAGAGGAGGTCGTGGATGTCCCCAAGTGTCCCCAAAAGGTGATGCTTGAAGAGGCGGGCGCTGGCCTCCCGCAGCTGCTCAAACTTGACCACTTTCGCCACCAAGTCCTCAGGGACATTGGGGGATGCCTCCTTTGTCCCCTCCAGGGCAGCCTCAATGTCCCTGAGCTGGCACTCCATGTAACTGATAAACTCAGTGGCTCTGTCACACGCATCCACCAAGCGCTGCAGCGGCTCCAGGGCCACCTCTGCCCAATGTCTCCTCCTGATGGCCGCCCTCGCCCGCCTGGAGGCCACCACAGCCTCTCCCATGGCCTCGTTGGTGGCCATTGCCACCTGGGCATCACTTGTGGCCCCCACTGAGGCCTCCTCATCCCTGTCCAGGGCCACCATGAGCTGCTGGGCTGTGGCTGCCAGGTTGTCCCCAGCTGTCCCCCTGCGGGTGGCCTTGTCCTGCTGGTCCCTGGCCCGGGCGAGGGTCGTGTCCTCGCAGGCATCACGGAGCTTGGTGACCTCCTCGACCAGCTGTTTCCATCTCTCCTCACACGCAGACACCAACTCCCGCCAGGCGCTGCCTGCGGCTCTCACATCGGCCCAGGTGGCCCCAGGGGTGGCCCCGAGGGTGGCCAGGGCCTGGCCCAGAGAGGTGACACCGGGGTGTTCCAGGCCCTTACGGAGGCTCCAGGTGAAGATCCTCAGGGCCGCGTGCAGCAACTTTGGGGGTGCACAGCGCCGCACGCCCCGGTGTGGCCCGGTCACGGTGGCTGTCACATCACCCAGGGTGGCCACCACGGACACCAGAGCCTCCAGCAGCTGGGGAGGGGACAGGGGAAGTGTCAGGGACCTGGTGGCACATGTGGCCTCTTGTGTGGCCCCTGTGCCCTCCTGAGATCCCATTTGTCCCTTCTCCCTGGAGGGCTCTGCTGAACCCCTGTCCCTTTGTCACCCCCTCATCACCTCAGCCACCCCCTGCCACCCTCCCTGCTGTCCCTGCTGCCAGGCCCTGCCACCGCACTCGTAGCCTCTGCCATCCTCTGCTGTCCCTTCTGCCAGCCCTCATGTCCCCATCCCCCTGTGTCACCCCCATCCCCCCCTGCCCCCACACCATTTCCCCTCTCCCCTTCCTGCCACTGCCTTCTGTCCCCTTTGCCACCCCCTGTCCCCTCCCACCACATCCCCCATCTCCCCCCATTCTCCACTGCCCCTCACCCCTAGTGTCCCCTCTGTCCCCCTCTCCCCCCACCCCATCGCACCTCTTGGGGCTCCACGCTCACTGGGGACACACTGGGGATGCTCTGGGGACACTCTGGGGGTCGAAGGAGCCTTGGGATGTCCTCGATGGCTCTTTGGCACCGCTCGGCCACCCCACAGGCACTGGGGCAGGCAGGACCACCAGTGAAATAGACCTTGATGATGTCATCAACTGCCCCCAGCAGGTGATCCTTGACCAGGTGCGTCTTGGTCTCCCACAGCTGCTTGGCCACGGCCACCTTGGCCACCAAGTCCTCAGGGACATCGGGGACACCTTATGTGTCCCCTCCAGGGTGGCATCGATACAGTGCCCATACAGGCACCCTGGGAACACGAGCAGATTCATCTCCTCGTCCTGCCTGGGCAGGGTGCCCAGCAGCTCACCCAGGATGGCCACTACAGTGACCTCTGGCTGCAGCAGGGCCGGGGATAGCTGGAGAGGGGACAGGAGAAGAGTCAGAGACCTGGTGGCACTTATGGCCTCCTCAAGAGGCCCCGGTCCTTTCCCGGGGTCCCCTTTGTCCCCTCCCTTGAGGGCTCTGCTTCCCCCGCTGTCCATTTGTCACCCCCTCATCCTCTCTGCCACCCCCTACCACCACGCTCGTAGCCCCTGCCACCCTCTGCTGTTCCTTCAGCCACTGCCCGCTAGACCATGTGTCCCCAACACCCCCCGTCATCCCCATCCCCCACTGCCACCTTCCCCCGCCTTTCCCCTCCACCTGTCACCTCCCTCCTTCCTGCCACTCCCTCCTATCCCCTTTGTGACCCCTGTCCCCTCCCACCAGCCCCCATGTCCCCTCCAGCCCCCATTGGCTCCTCTCTCCCCCCACCACTCCCCCAACCCATCGCACCTCTTGGAGCTCCGTGGTCACTGGGGAGACACTGGGGACACCTTGGGGACACTCTGGGGATCGAACGAGCCTTGGGATGTCCTCGATGGCTCTTTGGCAGTGCTCAGCCACCCCATGGCTGGGGTGGGCACTGGGGCGGGCAGGACCACTATCGAAATACAACCTGATGATGTCTCGAACTGTCCCTGCCAGGTGACCCTTGACCAGGCGGGTGTTGTCCTCCCACAGCCACTCAGCCACGGCCACCTTGGCCACCAAGTCCTCAGGGACAGTGGGGGATGCCTCGCTTGTCCCCTTCAGGGTGGTCTTGATGTCCCTGAGCAGGCGCCACAGCTCCCAGGGGAACACAGAGGCTTCATCACACGCGGCCACCAAGCGCTCCAGCAGCCCCAGGGCCGCCTCCACCCGCTGTCTCACCATGGTGGCCCTTGTTGCCTCGCTGGCAGCCACCCTGGCCTCTCTCATCACCTGGGCTCCATGCCCGGCCACCACCTCAGCCCCCTCCTCCCAGCCCAGGACCTGACCCAGCTCCACCATGTTTTCCTGAGCTGTCCCATCACGGGCAGCCTCATCCTGCAGCTCCCTGGCCCGGGCAGTGGTGGCGGCCGCCCTGTCGGCCGCCTTGGTGGCCAAATCCCTGCAGGCGTTGCGGAGCTTGGTGGCCGTCCTGGCCAGCTGGGCCCAGCTGTTCACAAGCGGAATCACCGACCTGTGCCACTTCCTGGCTGCCATGGTCACACGCTTCTGGGGGGGCCACGGGGGTTTCTCTCCGACGAACAGGGCCCGGCTCAGGGAGGTGAAAGGGTCTTCATCATCATAGAGGACATTGTGGCACTACCAGGGGACTTCAATGCAGTCCCGGATGGCCTTGAGCTGCCAGCTGAATGACCCCAGGTGCGAGCACATGTGCCTTGAGGGCGTGAGCAGCAGATTCATCTCATCACGACTGGGCAGGGTGGCCAGCAGCTCGCCCAGGATGGCCGCCATTGTGACCTGTGGTTGCAGCAGGGCCGGGGACAGCTGGGGAGGGGACAGGGGAGGTGTCAGGGAGCTGGTGCCATTTGTGGCCTCCTGGGGTGGCCCTGTGGCCCCAATGGGTTCCCTTTTGTCCCCTGCATCCGTTTGTCAGCCTCTTGTTCCTTCTGCCATCCCCTGCCCCTCCCTTTGCAGCCCCTCCTGCCCGCTGCCCGTCTGCTGTCCCCTCTGCCACCGCACTGCTCCCACTGCTGTCCTCTCTGCCACCCCCTGCCACCACATTCCTAGCCCCTGAAAACCCCTGCTGTACCATCTGTCACTGTCTGCCAGCCCCCATGTCCCCACCACCCCATGTCCCCCAAATTCCTCACTGCCCCCTCCCCATCATGTCTCCTTGCCTGGCACCTCCCCCTCGCCCGCCACTCACTCCTGTCCCCTTTATGACCCCCTGTCCCCTATGCCACCCCCCAGAACCTCCCATCCCCCATTACCCCATCCCCCTCATTGTCCTCTCTGTCCCCCTTAACCCCCCCCCCCCATCGCGCCTCTTGGGGATCCATGCTCACTGAGGACACTTTGGAGACGCTCTGGGGACACTCTGGGGATCGAACGAGCCTTGGGATGTCCTCGATGGCTCTCTGGCACTGCTTGGCCACCTCACAGGCACTGGGGCTGTTGGGACCATCAGTGAACAAGAATTCGATGGTGTCTGGAAGAGTCTTCCCAAGGTGATCCTTGGCCAGGCGGGCGTTGTCCTCCCACAGCTGCTCAGCCACGGTCACCTTGGCCACCAAGTCCTCAGAGACATTAAGGGACTGCTTCTTTGTCTCCTTCAGGATGCCTTTGGCGTCCCTGAGCAGGCGCTGCAGCTCCCAGGGGAACGCGGTGGCTTCGTCACACATGGCCACCAAGCGCTCCAGCAGCCCCAGGGCCACCTCCAGCGGCTGTCTCTCCATGGTGGCCCTTGTTGCCTGGCTGGCAGCCACCATGGCATCTCTCCTCACCGAGGATTCACACCTGGCTACCACCTCGGCCCTCTCCTCCCGGCCCAGGGCCTGACCCAGCTCCACCATGTTTTCCTGAGCTGTCCCATCACAGGCAGCCGCATCCTGCAGCTCCCTGGCCCGGGCAGTTTGGAAGGCCACCACGTCGGCCGCTTCAGTGGCCACTTCCATGCAGATGTTGTGGAGCTTGGTGGCCTTCCTGGCCAGCTTGGCCCTGCTGTTCACAAGCTCATCCACCGACTCCTGCCACTTGCTGGCCACCATTGTCACATCATCCCAGGGGACCATGGGATGCTCTTGTGGGCGGCCAGGGCGTGACTCAGGGAGGTGAGAGGCTCATCAGCATCGGAGATGACACTGCGGCGCCACCAGGCATCATCAATGCGGTTCAGGGTGTACTGGAGCTCCTCGGTGAATTTCTCCAGTTTCCAGTACAGGCACCCTGGGGACACGGGCAGCATCTCCTCATCCCGCCAGGGCAGGGTGGCCAGCAGCTCGCCCAGGGTGGCCACCACAGTGACCTGTGCCTGCAGCAGGACCGGGGACAGCTGGGGAGGGGACACAAGAGGTGTCACGGACCTGGTGGCATGTGTGGCCTCCTGAGGCAGCCCCTGTGCCCTCCCAGGGTCCCCTTTGTCCCCTGTCCCTTTGTCAGCCTCTTTGTGCCTCTGCCACGCCCTGCCTCACCCCTCATAGCCCCTCCTCCCACGTGCCCAACTGCTGTCCCCTCTACCACCTTCCTGCAAGCCCCCATGTACCCTCCCCCCTGAATCATCCCCATCCCCCACTGGCACCTCCTCCCATGTCTCCTCCCCCCACCTCAGCTCCCCCCTTCCTGCCACTCACTCCTGTCCCCTTTGTGACCCCCATCCCCTCCCGACATTCCCGTGCTCCCTCCATTCTCCATTGCCCCCTCTCCCACCCCAGTGTGCCCTCAGTCCCCCTCTCCACCCCACCCCCCTGCCATCGCACCTCTTGTGGTTCCACGCTCACTGGGGCCACCTTAGGGACGCTCTGGGGACACTCCAGGGGTTGAAGGAGCCTTGGGATGTCCTCGATGGCTCTTTGGCACTGCTTGGCCACCCAGCGGCAATGGGGGCTGTCGGGACCACAACCGTCACAGAACTCGATGATGTCATGAAGTGTCCCCCCCACGTGATCCTTGACCAGGCGGGCGTTGGCCTCCCACAGCCACTTGGCCTCAGCCACCTTGGCCACCAAGTCCTCAGGGACATCAGGGGACGCCTCATTTGTCCCCTTCAGGGTGGCCTCAATGTCCCCAACCCTGCGCCGCAGCTCCCAGGGGAACGCGGTGGCTTCGTCACACGCGGCCACCAAGTGCTCCAGCAGCCCCAGGGCCACCTCCACCCGCTGTCTTACCATGGTGGCCCTTGTTGCCTCGCTGGTAGCAACTCTGGCCTCTCTCCTCACCTGGGCTCCATGCCCGGCCACCACCTCGGCCCCCTCTTCCCTGCCCAGGGCCTGACCCAGCTCCACCATGTTTTCCTGAGCCGTCCAATAACGGGCAACTTCCTCCTGCAGCTCCCTGGCCCGGGAGGTGGCGGTGGTCACCAAGTCTGCTGCCACAGTGGCCATCACCCTGCAGGCGTTGCAGAGCTTGGTGGTTTTCCTGGCCAGGTCTGCCCAGCTGTCCACAAGCACAGACACTGATTGCTGCCACTTGCTGGCCGCCATTTTTACATGGTTCCAGGTGCTCCATGGGGTACTGTTGGAGGCGGTCAGGGCCCGGCTCAGGGAGGTGACAGGGTCATCATCATTGGAGGTGACATTGTGGCACCACAAGTTGTCATCAATGCAGTATAAGGTGGCCCGGAGCTCCCTGGTGAAATCCTCCAGGTTCCAGCGCAGACACGTTAGGGACACAGGCAGCATCTTGTCCCATCTGCGCAGGGTGGCCAGCAGCTCACCCAGGATGGCCACCACGGTGACCTGTGGCTGCAGCAGAGCTGGGGACAGCTGGGGAGGGGACAGGGGAGGTGTCAGGGATCTCATGGGACTTGTGGCCTCCTGGGGTGGACCCCTGCCCCCAAGGGGTCCCCTTTGTTCCCTCCATCCCTTTCTCAGCCTCTTGTTCCCTCCACCACCCTCTGCCCCTCCCCTAGTAGGCCCTGCCACCACCCTGCCCCACTGCTGTCCCCTCAGCTACCCCTCGCCTGCCCTAGTGTCCCCTCCCCTCCATCACTCACTGCCCCCTCACCCCTCTTTCCCCTCCCCTCGCTGCCACTGCCTCCTGTCCCCTTTGTGACTCCCTGTCACATTCACCACCTCCTGTGTTCCCCCATCCCCCACTGACCCCTCCCCCCCAGTGTCCCCTCTGTCCCTCTCCCTCCCCCTCCCTCCATCGCACCTCTTGGAGCTCCACAGTCACTGGGGACACCTTGGGGACAACTCGGGGACACTACAGGGGTTGAACTAGCCTTGGGATGTCCTCGATGGCTCTTTGGCACTGCTCAGCCATCCCACAGGCACTGGGGCTGGCAGGACCACCCGTGAACAAGAAGTTGACAAAATCTTGAAGTGTCTTCCCAAGGTGATCCTTGGCCAGGCGGGCGTTGGCCTCCCACAGCTGCTCAGCCACGGCCACCTTGGCCACCAAGTCCTCAGGGACATTAAGGGACTGCTTCTTTGTCTCCTTCAGGATGCCTTTGGTGTCCCTGAGCAGGCGCTGCAGATCCCAGGGGAATGCGGTGGCTTCGTCATACGCGGCCACCAAGCGCTCCAGCAGCCCCAGGGCCACCTCCAGCTGCTGTCTCTCCATGGTGGCCCTTGTTGCCTCACTGGCAGCCACCATGGCCTCTCTCCTCATCCAGGATTCACGCCTTGCCACCACCTCGGCCCAGGGCCTCCCCACCCAGGGCCTGACCCAGCTCCACCATGTTTTCCTGAGCTGTCCAATAATGGGCAGTCTTGGCCTGCAGCTCCCTGGCCCGGGCAGTGGCGGTGGCCGCCCTGTCGGCCGCCTTGGTGGCCAAATCCCTGCAGGCGTTGGGGAGCTTGGTGGCCGTCCTGGCCAGCTGGGCCCAGCTGTCCTTGAGTGCAGCCACCAACTCCTGCCACACCCAGGCCACCATTTGCACATCGAACCTGCTGGTCCAATGGGTGCTCTTGTAGGCGGCCAGGGCCTGGCTCAGGGAGGCGGGAGGGTCATCATCATCAGAGGTGAAAGGGTCATCATCATCGCAGGTGACATTGCGGTGCCTCCAGGTCTCATCAGTGCACAGGCTGTCGCGGAGCTCATTGGTGAAGTCCATCAGGTCCGAGTACAGGTGCAATGGGGACACGAGCAGAGTCATCTCGTCCAGGCTGGGCAGGGTGGCCAGCAGCTCGCCCAGGGTGGCCACCACGGTGACCTGCGGCTGCAGCAGGGCCGGGGACAGCTGGGGAGGGGACAGAGGAAGTGTCAGGGACCTAGTGGCACTTACGGCCTCCTGCGATGACCCCTGTGCCCTCCCGGGCTCCCCTTTGTCCCATCCCTGGAGGGCTCTGCTGTCCCCTCTGTCCCTCTGTCAACCCCCCGACCCCTCTGCTACCCCGCACTGTCGCTCGCGTGTGCTCCCCATTCCCCACTGCCCCCTCCCCCACCGTCGCACCTCTTGGGACTCCATGCTCACTGGGGACACCTTGGGGACGCTCCGCTGCCGAAGGAGCCCCGGCACCAGCTCCGGTCCCGGCCCAGAACAGGCCCCGGGGTCGGCGCCGGGAAAAGGCGGAGCCGCCTCAGGAGGGGCCGGAAAAGGGGTTGGGCGAGGTGACGTCACCGCCCGCCCTTTCCAGTACCGCTCCTATCCATGGAAAGCGCCTGGATTTGGGCGTTTTGATTGAATCCCAGGGGATTTAGGCTCAGTAGAAGGGGATTTAGGCTCCATCTCCAGGGGATTTAGGTTCCATCCCACCATTTCTAGGCGGATTAATTCCGCCGTTCCCGGCTGGATTTACGAGGGAACGCGGAGCGCTCTGAGGAGCCCGCAGAGTTGCCCTCAACAAATAGGGCCGCGCTGCTTCTCTCGCGAGACCTCTGGCGAGAAGCCCCCAAAGGCAGCGCGGACCAA
This sequence comes from Melozone crissalis, assembly GCF_028551555.1. Taxonomy (NCBI): domain Eukaryota; kingdom Metazoa; phylum Chordata; class Aves; order Passeriformes; family Passerellidae; genus Melozone; species Melozone crissalis. Next base: position 5,749,918 of record NW_026535844.1, read on the forward strand.
TCAGAAGCCGCGCCGGCCAGAAGTACTGGCAGAAGTTCCCGTTGCTTTGGCGTCGGCAGCTGCTTCCGGCGAACCCGCGGTGCATTGTGGACATTGTGGTCCCCGTAGGGCCCAGCGGCGGAGGAGCGGGGCTGAGGCCGCAGGGGGGGGGAGGGGGCGGGGCGGGAATTGGCGGGCGCCGAGGGAGCCCCGGGAGCCCCCCGGCAGCGCGGGATGGGCGACAGCGACCGCGGTCAGCACCGGGAGCGGGGAGCGGGGGAGGGGCGATGAGGGGGGGGTTTGGAGGGGTTATGAAAGGATTGGGAGGGACTGAGGGAGAACTGGGGGTCCTGAGGGGATGTGGGGTGTTCTGAGGGCGTTTGGGGAGATCCAGAGGGAGAACTGGGGGTCGTGAGGAGATTTGGGGGCTCCTGAGGGGGTTGGAGGGGTTGTGAGGGGATTTTGGGGGGTGAGAGGGAGAACTGGGGATCCTGAGGGTATTTGGGGGGGTCCTGAGGGGGTTTGGGGGGATTGTGAGGGGGCTGAGGTGGCTGAGGGGTTGTGAGGGGGTTTGGGACGTGGTGAGGGGATGTGGAGGGTCCTGGGGGAGAATTAGGTGTCCTGAGGGGATTTGTGGGGCTCTGGAGAGATCTGGGAGGGTCTTGAGGGATATGGGGAACTCATGAGGAAATCTGGGGGGATTCTGAGGAGATTTTCGAGGGTCCTAAGGAGGATATGGGAGCCCTGCGGGGGACCTGGGGTACTGAGGGTAGTTTGGAAGTTGTGAGGGCATTTGGGGGCATTCTGAGTGGGTTTGGGAGGATTTTGGGAGTTTCCGACTAGATTTGGGGCATCCTGAGGGAATTTTGGAGATCCCCGAGTGGATTTTGTGGGTCCCTGACAGGATTAGGGGTGATTTGGGGTTATTTTGGGGTCCCTGACTGGATTTGGAGGCATTTGGGGAATTTTGGGATCCCTGGCTGAATTTTGGGGTATTTTCAGATAATTTTGGGGTCCCTGACTGGATTCTGGGAGGATTTGGGGTAATTTAGGAGTCCCTGAGGGGACTTTGGGGTATTTTCAGGTGTTTTTGGGGTAAGTTTGGCTATCTGACCAGATTTTGGGGTCCTTGTCCTGATTTTGGGATATTTTGGAATACCTGACTACATTTTGGGGTATTTTTGGGTCATTTTGGGGTTCCTCACCAGATTTTAGCCATGTTGGGGTAATTTCATGGTCCCTGACCAGAGTTTGAAGATTTTTTGGGGTATTTTTTGGAGTAATTTTGTGATCTCACACTAGAGTTTGGGGTTTTTTTGGGGTATTTTTGTAGGACAACAGGGGAAGGATGGTCGGGATGGAGAGAGACAAGAGATCTCTGAAGCCAGGCCATGGAACTTGGGGTTTATTGCAAAGGGCCTGGGTGCAGGGCCCTGCTTGGAGCTGCCAGGCACAGCTGGAGCAGGCCTGAGAGAGGGAGAAGAGTGGTGTTATATTTGCCCAATTATCCCATCATCAAAAAAACCCAAACACTATTAAAGGTAGAAGCAATTTTCATTGAATAGCTTAGAATATATAAAATCGGATAGACTTGAAATATTGACAATGTAATTTGGTTAAAATAAGGGATAATTTGGTTCCAATAATAGCGCATTAGCAAAAAAAAACCAAACAGCGAGGGGTACGGAGCGCAGGGCCCTTGGACCCGTGCCACCTCACATGCGAGCTTGCCAAGGGAAAATTCCCCCTGTTGTGCCATGTGTCAATGCCATCTCCTCCCATTTTCGAATCATCACACTTCTACCTCCGCCCTCATCACCACCTTTACCGCGCATGCTCCACCGCTCGGTTTGGTGGTCACACCCGTCTTTGGGGGTCATCACTGATGAAGGCCTCTCCTCTTCCTCGATGTCCTTTAATTCACCCTTGGGTTACACATGCGCACCAAGCCAGTATAATGTAAGCCAAAATTAACATACTACTACATTTTAGCATCAAAGCAATAAATTTATTATAGCGGGCATTTTCCAGGGACCCAACCAGATTTTCCTTACTTTCTGTTAATTTTTAGTAACTGTTATCTCTTGCTTTTTCCTGCCTTGAACATCTGCAGGAAAGTGGGGGGGAATGGAACCCCTCCTCCCCTTTCTTTCTTGGCATTACACCTTTTAACTGTTTTATTATTTCCAAATATTAATTACTGTATCAATATCAATTCCTGTTTCTATTTTGTCAGCACGGATCATACCTATTTACCACACTTATCATGATCCTGCTCTGAGTCTCCCCTCCCCCACTCATCCACAGCGGTTTGGGGCGGTTTTTCCTTTTTGGGGGGAATCAAAGCGATGCACTGATGCTCCGAATTAGGGGCAGGACAAGTGAGGCTCCAGGGCTTCCCGCTCAGCCGGAGCCACCGGAGCCGCAGTGCCGGGAAAGCCGTGGCGGGAGGTGCGGAGAAGTTTGTTTGTGTTTTCAGCTCAATCCCCTCGGGCCCGGGCCCGTTCCAGGGCTGTTCCTCAGCTCCGGCTCTGCCCTCACGCAGCCCGGGGGGCCCGGAGAGCGCGGGGCGGGGCTGTGCCGTGTGCAGAGCCCGCCCCTGGCTGGGATTGGGCGATGGTGCCGTCAGTCGTGTTTGTGGCGCGCTGATTGGTGGGAGCGGGGCGGAGCAGCGTCTCGGTGGCGGGCTGAGGGCGGCCGTGGCTGGGCAGCGGCGCCATTGTCGGAGCGTGTGTGCGGACCCGCGAGCGGCGGCAGCGGCCGGAGCGCGGTGAGGCGGCGACGAAGCTCGGAGGCGGCCGCAGCGCAGGTGGGAGCCGCGCTGGGTTGTGCGGGGGCTCGGGGCTGGCTGCGGGCCTCGGGGGCGGCAGGGGGCTCGGGCGGGTTCGTTGTGCCGTGTCCGGCGCGTGTTGCCGCTGGCGTGAGGGCGCTGCGGGAGCGGCTGCCCGCGGTCTCCTTGCGGCCGCTGCCTCGGCAGGAGCCGCTGGCGGAGCAGCGCTGGCTCGGCCCGGTTGCTGTGGCTGGAACAGAGGGGGCTGCCCCGTGCCCAGGGCTGTGCGGGGAAATTCCCGTGGCCGGAGGTTTCTGTTTCCAGAGGAGATAGAGGAGTCCTGTAAAAGTGACTTTATTGCTGAGCAGAGGGAGAGGCCGTGCGGCATTTGCCGTGCGCTCTCTGCCGTTGTTGTAATTCGCAGCCTCCTTTTTATCCTCATTTTCCCAGCCTCATCTCCCTCTCCCTTTGCCCACTGGCTGAGGTACTTGGAAGGTTCAGACCTCCCGATCCGCCAACTGGATGTCCTCGTTAATGTGCATCCCCACTTTTGTATAACAGCCGATATTCATGGCTCTGTTAAATCCTTGTTCTTCTGGAAGTTCAGGAATTTAGCGGGACTTTCTGTGAGCAGCAGTCCCATGTAAATTAGTAACATTTATTGAAGCTGGTGGTTTCGCCCGTTACTTCCTTATCTGCAAGTCCCTGGCCCCTCGCTCAGTTGCTGAATGAGCTGCACTCTCAAGGTGTGGAGCACGGTAAAAAGATGAGAGTTGCTGTAGCACATCAGAGTCGAAACAACATTCATTTAACCCATGGTCTGCCAGGGAACCACAAAACCGTGTCCCATTCCCATCCTTTCCGCGTTTAAATCCGTACATGAGCTACTTCTTTCCTTTGTTATCTTATTCACCACTTTTCCTTTTTCATCTTTTTGCCAACAGCAGCTTGAGTCATTTAATTTTCCACAAACTCCTCCTTTTTCTGCTAACAGATGATCTGACCCCATCCCATGGTTAAGTATTGTGTTCCTCATTTCAGTGGATTGGTCGGCAGGAAGGTCAGGAGCTGGAGCTGTCTGGTTGGTTATTATTGTGAGGGCAGCTTGTAATCTAATGATGCCATTGAAATGAGAAATGGGCTCTGTGGCTCCTGATATGAATTGGTTCGGGTTCCCAGGGCCTGGTCCATGGTGTTGTAGGATTTGTTCTGCTGGCCATTCATCTTTTCCCTATTTTTGGCCACTCTCTCCAGCCAGGGCTGCATCAATTGACTGCTTTTCTCTAACTAAATCATCAAATCCTTGGATTCCCAGCTTATTTCCCTGAATATTTGGTAGCAAAAAACCCCCAGTGCTCTAATATAACCTACATAACACAGATAGTGACAGCACATGTTGGAGTGGGCAGAGGGATGATTCCCCCCCCATTTATTTATAGTGAAGTTTTCCCAACGTTCTCCATTTGCTGTTTCCCTTTGCAGCTTCACCCGTTTGTGTTGCAGGGTCAGATATCCTCCCCCTGGGCTCTGCCTTGAGCTGTGCAAATTCCATCAGTGCCAGCAGGCAGAGCTTGGGGTGAGGGGCAGAGGGAATCAGCCCAATTCCTGCCCCAGGCAAGAGACCCAGGTGCATTGTCCAGGCTTTGCCCAGCAGTGTTCATTTGCATTTCTAAAGCTCCTCTGCAGGCTGCCTGGAATGAAGCTTCTCTTCCTGCTGCTGGGCAATGTTGATGTTTTGTTGCTGGTCGTTATCTCTGTGGGTGTCTTTTGGGTTGTTCCCAGTCTGTTCAGGTGTTAAACTCATCTCCATGGAGCAGTGTAACACCACTTAAATAAAACCTTTAAAATTCATTTCCCCAAGGCAAAGAAACCCAAGCCTGAGTAGAGAAATAAGGTTTAAAAGAACCGAAATCGGTGCATTTTGCAGCAGTGCAATGGCAGGCAGCCCAGAGTGTGGGTGTCAGTGAGCCCCAGAGTGGAATTGTGCCGTGGTGTTCCCCAGCAGCTGTGGCAGTGCAGGCCCAGCCAGCGCTGAAGCTGCAGCAGTGGCAGCAAGGCTTGGCCCCAGTGGCTGGAGATGGCAGAGGAGGGTGGCCAGGATTGCAGAGGATTCCAGGCGAGGATCTGTGGGCAGGCGCAGGGGCTTGGCCCGCTGTGGAGCCCTGGCTGCTGCTGCGTTGCCTTCAGGGCAGGCTCAGGGGCGGCCTCCCATCGTCCTGCTGCAGGCGGGAAGTGCAAATCTGCGGGGCTTCAGAGCCCTTGAGGCCAGGCTGAGGGGTCCCCCGTGTTGAGCTGTGCTGGCGGCTGTTTGTGGCCTCAGGGACACTTGGCATGGGCCCCTTGGCCACCAGTGGTGCTGCTTGGCACTCCTTAGGCAGGAGCCGATGTCCTGGCTGGGTGTTGGCAGCAGCAAAGTGCCAGAGCAGGCTGTGTGCCAGCCCAGCTTCCTGTGGGAGAATATCCCTTGATATCTGCTCCAGTGGTTGCTGAAGCAGTGAGAATTGCTTTTGCCCCCCTGTTAGGTGCCATGGTGTCAGCAGAAGATATTGAAGCCTTCCTGCTCAGGGCATTTCAGCTCCAGGCTCTCACAAGCACCCACAGCTGGGCGGGTTGAGCTGAGCATGGGGCAGTGACCTGCGCTGCGTCTGATTCCCCTTCCTTCCCTCCCCTGGAACAGGGTGTTGCTGTTAGACACCACTTGTCTTGCTGGCTTCAGAGTGCATTGGAGAGGCTCCATATCTAATTTTCCCTCTTTCCCTGGAGCTGCCCACACTTCTGGGTTCACTTCAGATAGGCCTCGCCAGACATTTGACACAGTGGTACAACAGAACTAGCCTCGTTACTGAAATAAACAAAAAAGGGGCCAGGAGACTTCTTCTCCTGTTTAATGCCTTTATTAAAAGTGATCAGCTCAGGATTGGGCGGCTCGACGCGTCTGCAGTCTCCGTCGTCTCTCCCAAGGCGACTCAGAAAAGGAGGATATGCGCAGCTCTGTCCACTAGGGGCAGAGCTGGGGATCACGTCCTCGTGGGAGCCTTTAGGGCCTGCTGATCCCGTCAGATGGTACCTTTGCCGGCTCAGTCAGCCTGGTCTCACCACCGGGGTCGTCTCTCGTGGTCAGGGCGAGAGGCTCTGAAGGTGTTTTGCATCTCTGCAGGTTCAGCATTCGGCTCTTTACGTCTAGACATCACTCTAGTCTCTCAACTCTTAGGTGGCTCGTCGTTTTGGGGTCTTCTCTGTACACCGGGGGACCCATGCTGCATTGTGGTCTTGGAGTCACTTTGCATAGCCCCCCCCACCTTCTCAGGTCTCTTCTACTGTTCGGGAAGGTTCCCACCCTTCTGGGAAAGGTACAACTTAGCCTCGGGCGAGGCTCTGCTGATACAAAAGGAGCGATTAGCCACAACGACTCGTGATTACAATAACAAAACACAAAGAACTTCAGCAGCTACCCGTGGTCTGGCTGCTTTTTGTAACTTTTTCTCACAAAAAAATATTACCCGAATTTTTGTTCATAACAGTCCCCCCTCTTTTTCTTTGATCGAGCTTAAATTCCAAGCTCGCATCAACTCACAATTTTTTTGTTTTGAATCTACTATAAATCTCTTGTGCACTTTGGTAATCATGGTTACTAAACCTTGTTACTTTCCTTGGTTTCTTCAGGTTGGTCTGCACGGCAAGTACTATTCTACTAAAACAGATAAATAAGCATAGTAAAAAAAGCAATCCTCCAAGTACACACACAGTGAGAAAAACTACCTTTTCCCATACATCCTTTTTGAAAATCTCCCACCCACTGGGATCAAGTGTAGGAGTTTGATCTTGATTATTTACACATGCTAATCTTTTTATTTCATTTGAAATGTTCCTAATAATCGAATTCTTTATTTTTTATACTGCCTGGAGCCTGATGACTTTGTTTAACATAGGTATTGGGGTCCGAATTTGGCTTTTACAATTTTGGATTTTCTCAATTTCTATTTCACTTTCCCGGTTCTGTTTATTTTCTCCCAAATCATTATATATAGGAACTCCCAAATTTGATCCAGTTTCTTTGGGTAATAAGAGAATTGGTTTTATCACTCTAGCAATGCAGTTGCCAGATGAGATCAAACTTAGGGATTTTGGGCTCCCCTGAAATGTGTTCCAAAAGGGGTTGATCTCCTTTCCAGTACACTTATATAAATACTTGTAACAAACAATTTTTCTTACTATTTTCACCATTTCTTTACTTTTTACTAGATCTGCTGAGCTTGTTTCAGCAGCATCACATTCAAAGCACAACCAGGCTTCCCCTACAGTACACTCTCCTAGGAGTGGCTGCCTAGAAGTGGCAGTATTGTGTGCTCTCCAATACACTCTCTTATTTTTCTGATAAAGGACCAATTGGGAGGGGTTAACACAATCAGGGTTAGAACTGATGTGGACTCTCGACAAGGAGCTCACTTCCTCCTCATAGAGGGGTTGGTAGCATTCACAGCATGGCTCAGCTGGGCTCCCCTGAGCACCACCAGCAATTAGAGCCATCAGTACTACCCTTCCCAAGAGTCCGGTATGGGTCATCTTGCACAGCTTGCCCACCCGGCCTTGCCTCTTGGGGAATTTTACTGAGGAAAAGCTTCCAAGCTCTTTAGAGTCCCTTCTACCCGCTTCTCTGGTTAAACCTCTCTTGGTCTGTTCCCTACCAATTTTGGTTTCCCCTCCCAGGGGAGTGTTCTGTAGAGGATTAACCTGGAGTCTTTAGAACTCAATTAAGGAACTTAATCAGAATTTCTTATTTACAGTCTTAAACTTTTTACCAACATAGTTTACACAGAACAGTTTTGAAACATTTTAAGCAATATTAGAACTCTTGATACCAATTTTTTCCCACACAGTTCAGTCTATTTGACTCTTCCTTCTGAGAGTCAACTTTAAATCCTTTGGTCCTTTTACCACAGTATACTCAGGTGATTTAGCTTGTGAAGCAGATGAATCCTTATCCAGTGCCCAGAGGTGAGTGGTGTGGACTCTGGCCCAATGCCAGAGGGAAAAACTGGGAGTCTGGCCCAATGCCAGAAGGAGAAAGGGGTGGAGTCCGGTCCAATGCCAGAGGAAAAAAAACCTGATGTTGAATCCTGGTCTAATGCCAGGAGGAGAATGGGGTGCAGTCTAGTCCAATGCCAGAGTGCCAGAGGAAAAAAACCTGGTGTTGAATCCTGGTCCAATGCCAGGGGGTGAGAGTGATGTAAGTCCAACCTTTTTTTTTTGGTCTGCACAGTCGAAGTAGTAATGAAGAGTACCTGAAACGGGCTTTCAAACACAGGCATTAATGGTCTGTTATTTAATGATTTTATCAAAACTCAGTTTCTCTGTCCAATGCTATTGGTTAATTTCTCTTTTTCCATAGTTTGCACGTTTCTCTCATCAACTTCTGCATACTCTGTATTTTGCAAGGAGTTGTATTTCTCAGCTAACTTAACTCCCAAAGTATTTTTGTTCCCTTATATCTCTGTGTATTTCATTCACTGGTTTTCTGTTCTATTTTCAAGATCTTATTTATCTCTTGCTTCTGTTTCTTACTTTCACTTAGAGCCTAAATATTTCTTTCAACCCCTTACACTTAAATTTTTGGGGTTTTTTTCTTACACCATTCTTCTACACAATACACTTCCCTCTAAGGAGATGTGGTAAAACTTATAATGCACAATCTACATTACCTCTATTCTAATTTGTCTATATTCACTCCCACACATTCCTTCACACCTTCAAGACACAAACTGGATCATTATTGCTAGAAAATCACAGGTCCCTGTAGCCCCCTCTCACCCTGGGGTTGGCCCACAGGTCTCAGTATCCCTGGGCCTCTTGGAAGGGCCCTGACTCTGGTTGCCTCTGGTGCACAGTCACCTGTGAGGCTGTCTGTGTGTCACTCACGCTCTTACAGCTAGGGCTCCCTCACACATCTGGGGAGCACTAGTCTGGTTTGCAGGTCACACACGCTCTTTGGCCACAGCCCCCACCCGCCCGGGGGACACAAGCCTGGTTTGCAGGTCACACATACACACACTTGCACTGCCCCCTTCCCACCTGCCCGGGAAGTTGAGGCTGACTTCGTGACTCACTCTCACACACACAAGACAACAAAAAGGTACCTTTTACTTTCACATAATTTATTACAAGTAAAGTATTACTGGCCAGTTTTGGTGCTACTGGATACCCTTTCTACCTAGCTGTTTTTTTGTCTAACTTCAGATGTTTTTTCACTATACTATACTATACTATACTTCTTAGTACTTTGTTGAGACAGGACTTATCTGCTCCTGTATCTACTCAAAAATTCAAATTCTTCATTTAGGGGTCCCACCTCAAAGTTTACCAAGGGGCTCTTCTAGATGTTGCATCGGGTCCCCTATAGTGTAAAGCCCCTGACCTTCTAATCGTCACCTCTAAGGATCTTCCCTAAATTATCTTGTTCCCTGGCTATTGCCGCATCGAGACTAAGCTTTCTACAAAACCTCCTGACGTGTCCTGGCTCTCCACAGTAATAGCAATGTCGCTCTCTCAAAGGGCTTTGAGGTGTCTCCATCCCTCTTGCACCTGACAGTACTGGCCTATCCTTGCCTCCTCCTGGTGGTGGACCCGCCCACCCTGCACTTTCTCTAGCTACAGCAACCATGATCTTAGCCTTGGCCTTTGCTTTTTCTTCCTCCCTCCTTAAATACACCTTCAATGCTTCTCTTAACAACTCATTAATGTCCTTCTCTTGCCAATCTTCCATCTTTTCCAGTTTTCTCCTTATATCAGGCCAAGATTTGGTAACAAATTGGACTTTTAACAGCATTTGACCTTCTGGGGTGTCTGTGTCTATTTTAGAATACAACTGGAAGTTCCGCCTTAGGCGATTTAGCCAAGCAGCAGGAGCTTCATCCTTCTCTTGTGCACCCTCAAATGCCAATTGGGTGTTAGTTCCTTTGGGAACTGACTCTTTGATCCCCCGTATCATCAAAGACCTATATTCCCTCATGGCCTTCCTCCCCTCCTCCTGGTTAGGGTTCCAGCTGGGCTCCGTTAGTGGCAATTTCTGTTCACCTGTTGGCACCTGGGGTCCTGGACTGTTATCTTTCTCCCATATTCTTATGCCAGCCGCCCTTATCATCCGGACCTCTTCTGGGGAAAATAATATACTCAGGATGGAATTCATCTCCCCCCAAGTGTAGATATTTGGACCTAGAAATTGTTCCACTTGGTTGGCTATGCCCACTGGGTCCTCCACTAAATGCCCCAACTCTTTCTTGAATCCTCTCACCTCAGAAGCAGTTAGGGGAGCATTCACAAAGCCAACACCTCCCGCTACTCCTCCCATAGGAACCTCTCTGAGGGGAAAGAGTCTCTCCGCCTTGGAGGTCTTGGATCTGGTGCTACAGTACGGCCCATCTTCAGATGCCAAACTACTTTGAGGGATCTCTGGGTTACCGTGAACATTCTGCCCATCAGCAGGTGTATTTGCTGATGGCTGTTTATCGGGCAAGGAGGCATTTGTGTCCCAACTAGGAGGAGGTAAAGGGACAGCAATAGGAGGGGGAGAAGAGCCTGAGTGAATATTAAGCGGAGCTGGAGAAGGGGTGGAGAATGCAGCAGGTGGAGTAGGCGCTTGTGGTGATGCAGAAGGAACTGGAGGAGCTGAAGGGGGTGGTGAGGGAGTGGTTGGAGGAGATACTGGGTTTATCATAGCGGAAGCTGAAGAGGTAGAAGGAGGAATTTGAGCAGGTGGTAGTGGGATGGCAGCCGGGGGAGGAACCGGACCTGCCATTTGAGGTGCTTGTAGAAGAGGATTATAAGGTGGAGGGGCAGAAGGAGGCAAATAATCCAGGGGGTCCCATCTTTTACTAGTTCTATCATCCCCTCCTTCATTCCCTTCTTTCTTCCTCTGTACCTTACAAATTCGCACCCCTTCATCCCCAATAGCGCTCTTTACCCAGCAAGATATATACAGTAATTGCTCAGGATCAGTATCTCCTCGAGCTGTCAGATAATTATTTAATTGTTGGCACATCCACTTATCCTTTGTCCCACACCAAGGCCATCCTCCTTGCACCTCTAATTCTGGCCAGACTTCCATACAATAATGGATCATTTTCACTTTATCTAATCCCTCCGTGGCCTCTATAGAATCCCATTTTTCTAACAGTTCTCCTAAGGGACTAGTGGGATGTACATACCTCAGTCTCTTGCCGGTCTTTTTACTATTACAACATCCCATTTTTCAGGTCTCAATAACAAAGTCTCAAAGGTGCCTCAACTGACCGGTAGTTTCAAAAAAACCTTGTTTGAGGAGCTTCAGCCTCCTCCACTGAACTTCAAATTTCTGCCTGATGCTCAGGACTTTATACTGAAACAACTGCCCAATCTCTTGATTGCCCAACTTTCGTCAGGTCTTATATCTATCGGGACTTGAACACACGATGCCTCGGCCAAGAATCCGGGTCGTGCCTGACTCCCTCAGTCAGGAGAAACAACTGCCTGATTTTTAGTTTGCCTAACTCGCCAATTTTTAGGCATCACCGTATCAGGACTTAAAAGCAAACCACAGCCTCCTTCGCTGGGGTTTGTGCCTGACTCCCTTTGTCAGGACTTACTTTGCCTGCAGGGCTTGCGAAAACACCCGAATCCTTCTCGGGACTGACAAATCTTACGCGAATCCTTCTGGAGACTTACAAAAGTGCCTGACCTCCCTTTGTCAGGACTTTGGGGTGCGTGCCACTCATACACAGTAATTCACTCCGCACGCCCGGAGTGGGGGGGCCCTTTGTTCCCCCTTGGGAGACGGCTTCACTCACACTGAGTCCACTCGCTTCCCCCTGATCCTGGCCGGTTTTCTCGCGAAAATCCGGAAACGCAGTACTGAGGGGTCCCTCTCACTTCGAAGGTCCGGCTGCCGGCCCTCGTCTCACTCACACACACATGCGCACGTCTCCCACTCCCGCCACCGGATTTCTCACCAGTCCGGTGCTCCGGTGCTCCTCTGCGTCGCTGTCCTGAGCCGGTCCCTCTTGGTCCTGGTAGCCAGCTGTCCTCTGAAGATCCAAGATGGCCAGTCCTGAGTCCTCTTGCGGCGTGGCTATTCCGGACAAGCGCCCCCAGCTGAAATAAACAAAAAAGGGGCCAGGAGACTTCTTCTCCTGTTTAATGCCTTTATTAAAAGTGATCAGCTCAGGATTGGGCGGCTCGACGCGTCTGCAGTCTCCGTCGTCTCTCCCAAGGCGACTCAGAAAAGGAGGATATGCGCAGCTCTGTCCACTAGGGGCAGAGCTGGGGATCACGTCCTCGTGGGAGCCTTTAGGGCCTGCTGATCCCGTCAGATGGTACCTTTGCCGGCTCAGTCAGCCTGGTCTCACCACCGGGGTCGTCTCTCGTGGTCAGGGCGAGAGGCTCTGAAGGTGTTTTGCATCTCTGCAGGTTCAGCATTCGGCTCTTTACGTCTAGACATCACTCTAGTCTCTCAACTCTTAGGTGGCTCGTCGTTTTGGGGTCTTCTCTGTACACCGGGGGACCCATGCTGCATTGTGGTCTTGGAGTCACTTTGCATAGCCCCCCCCACCTTCTCAGGTCTCTTCTACTGTTCGGGAAGGTTCCCACCCTTCTGGGAAAGGTACAACTTAGCCTCGGGCGAGGCTCTGCTGATACAAAAGGAGCGATTAGCCACAACGACTCGTGATTACAATAACAAAACACAAAGAACTTCAGCAGCTACCCGTGGTCTGGCTGCTTTTTGTAACTTTTTCTCACAAAAAAATATTACCCGAATTTTTGTTCATAACAGTCCCCCCTCTTTTTCTTTGATCGAGCTTAAATTCCAAGCTCGCATCAACTCACAATTTTTTTGTTTTGAATCTACTATAAATCTCTTGTGCACTTTGGTAATCATGGTTACTAAACCTTGTTACTTTCCTTGGTTTCTTCAGGTTGGTCTGCACGGCAAGTACTATTCTACTAAAACAGATAAATAAGCATAGTAAAAAAAGCAATCCTCCAAGTACACACACAGTGAGAAAAACTACCTTTTCCCATACATCCTTTTTGAAAATCTCCCACCCACTGGGATCAAGTGTAGGAGTTTGATCTTGATTATTTACACATGCTAATCTTTTTATTTCATTTGAAATGTTCCTAATAATCGAATTCTTTATTTTTTATACTGCCTGGAGCCTGATGACTTTGTTTAACATAGGTATTGGGGTCCGAATTTGGCTTTTACAATTTTGGATTTTCTCAATTTCTATTTCACTTTCCCGGTTCTGTTTATTTTCTCCCAAATCATTATATATAGGAACTCCCAAATTTGATCCAGTTTCTTTGGGTAATAAGAGAATTGGTTTTATCACTCTAGCAATGCAGTTGCCAGATGAGATCAAACTTAGGGATTTTGGGCTCCCCTGAAATGTGTTCCAAAAGGGGTTGATCTCCTTTCCAGTACACTTATATAAATACTTGTAACAAACAATTTTTCTTACTATTTTCACCATTTCTTTACTTTTTACTAGATCTGCTGAGCTTGTTTCAGCAGCATCACATTCAAAGCACAACCAGGCTTCCCCTACAGTACACTCTCCTAGGAGTGGCTGCCTAGAAGTGGCAGTATTGTGTGCTCTCCAATACACTCTCTTATTTTTCTGATAAAGGACCAATTGGGAGGGGTTAACACAATCAGGGTTAGAACTGATGTGGACTCTCGACAAGGAGCTCACTTCCTCCTCATAGAGGGGTTGGTAGCATTCACAGCATGGCTCAGCTGGGCTCCCCTGAGCACCACCAGCAATTAGAGCCATCAGTACTACCCTTCCCAAGAGTCCGGTATGGGTCATCTTGCACAGCTTGCCCACCCGGCCTTGCCTCTTGGGGAATTTTACTGAGGAAAAGCTTCCAAGCTCTTTAGAGTCCCTTCTACCCGCTTCTCTGGTTAAACCTCTCTTGGTCTGTTCCCTACCAATTTTGGTTTCCCCTCCCAGGGGAGTGTTCTGTAGAGGATTAACCTGGAGTCTTTAGAACTCAATTAAGGAACTTAATCAGAATTTCTTATTTACAGTCTTAAACTTTTTACCAACATAGTTTACACAGAACAGTTTTGAAACATTTTAAGCAATATTAGAACTCTTGATACCAATTTTTTCCCACACAGTTCAGTCTATTTGACTCTTCCTTCTGAGAGTCAACTTTAAATCCTTTGGTCCTTTTACCACAGTATACTCAGGTGATTTAGCTTGTGAAGCAGATGAATCCTTATCCAGTGCCCAGAGGTGAGTGGTGTGGACTCTGGCCCAATGCCAGAGGGAAAAACTGGGAGTCTGGCCCAATGCCAGAAGGAGAAAGGGGTGGAGTCCGGTCCAATGCCAGAGGAAAAAAAACCTGATGTTGAATCCTGGTCTAATGCCAGGAGGAGAATGGGGTGCAGTCTAGTCCAATGCCAGAGTGCCAGAGGAAAAAAACCTGGTGTTGAATCCTGGTCCAATGCCAGGGGGTGAGAGTGATGTAAGTCCAACCTTTTTTTTTTGGTCTGCACAGTCGAAGTAGTAATGAAGAGTACCTGAAACGGGCTTTCAAACACAGGCATTAATGGTCTGTTATTTAATGATTTTATCAAAACTCAGTTTCTCTGTCCAATGCTATTGGTTAATTTCTCTTTTTCCATAGTTTGCACGTTTCTCTCATCAACTTCTGCATACTCTGTATTTTGCAAGGAGTTGTATTTCTCAGCTAACTTAACTCCCAAAGTATTTTTGTTCCCTTATATCTCTGTGTATTTCATTCACTGGTTTTCTGTTCTATTTTCAAGATCTTATTTATCTCTTGCTTCTGTTTCTTACTTTCACTTAGAGCCTAAATATTTCTTTCAACCCCTTACACTTAAATTTTTGGGGTTTTTTTCTTACACCATTCTTCTACACAATACACTTCCCTCTAAGGAGATGTGGTAAAACTTATAATGCACAATCTACATTACCTCTATTCTAATTTGTCTATATTCACTCCCACACATTCCTTCACACCTTCAAGACACAAACTGGATCATTATTGCTAGAAAATCACAGGTCCCTGTAGCCCCCTCTCACCCTGGGGTTGGCCCACAGGTCTCAGTATCCCTGGGCCTCTTGGAAGGGCCCTGACTCTGGTTGCCTCTGGTGCACAGTCACCTGTGAGGCTGTCTGTGTGTCACTCACGCTCTTACAGCTAGGGCTCCCTCACACATCTGGGGAGCACTAGTCTGGTTTGCAGGTCACACACGCTCTTTGGCCACAGCCCCCACCCGCCCGGGGGACACAAGCCTGGTTTGCAGGTCACACATACACACACTTGCACTGCCCCCTTCCCACCTGCCCGGGAAGTTGAGGCTGACTTCGTGACTCACTCTCACACACACAAGACAACAAAAAGGTACCTTTTACTTTCACATAATTTATTACAAGTAAAGTATTACTGGCCAGTTTTGGTGCTACTGGATACCCTTTCTACCTAGCTGTTTTTTTGTCTAACTTCAGATGTTTTTTCACTATACTATACTATACTATACTTCTTAGTACTTTGTTGAGACAGGACTTATCTGCTCCTGTATCTACTCAAAAATTCAAATTCTTCATTTAGGGGTCCCACCTCAAAGTTTACCAAGGGGCTCTTCTAGATGTTGCATCGGGTCCCCTATAGTGTAAAGCCCCTGACCTTCTAATCGTCACCTCTAAGGATCTTCCCTAAATTATCTTGTTCCCTGGCTATTGCCGCATCGAGACTAAGCTTTCTACAAAACCTCCTGACGTGTCCTGGCTCTCCACAGTAATAGCAATGTCGCTCTCTCAAAGGGCTTTGAGGTGTCTCCATCCCTCTTGCACCTGACAGTACTGGCCTATCCTTGCCTCCTCCTGGTGGTGGACCCGCCCACCCTGCACTTTCTCTAGCTACAGCAACCATGATCTTAGCCTTGGCCTTTGCTTTTTCTTCCTCCCTCCTTAAATACACCTTCAATGCTTCTCTTAACAACTCATTAATGTCCTTCTCTTGCCAATCTTCCATCTTTTCCAGTTTTCTCCTTATATCAGGCCAAGATTTGGTAACAAATTGGACTTTTAACAGCATTTGACCTTCTGGGGTGTCTGTGTCTATTTTAGAATACAACTGGAAGTTCCGCCTTAGGCGATTTAGCCAAGCAGCAGGAGCTTCATCCTTCTCTTGTGCACCCTCAAATGCCAATTGGGTGTTAGTTCCTTTGGGAACTGACTCTTTGATCCCCCGTATCATCAAAGACCTATATTCCCTCATGGCCTTCCTCCCCTCCTCCTGGTTAGGGTTCCAGCTGGGCTCCGTTAGTGGCAATTTCTGTTCACCTGTTGGCACCTGGGGTCCTGGACTGTTATCTTTCTCCCATATTCTTATGCCAGCCGCCCTTATCATCCGGACCTCTTCTGGGGAAAATAATATACTCAGGATGGAATTCATCTCCCCCCAAGTGTAGATATTTGGACCTAGAAATTGTTCCACTTGGTTGGCTATGCCCACTGGGTCCTCCACTAAATGCCCCAACTCTTTCTTGAATCCTCTCACCTCAGAAGCAGTTAGGGGAGCATTCACAAAGCCAACACCTCCCGCTACTCCTCCCATAGGAACCTCTCTGAGGGGAAAGAGTCTCTCCGCCTTGGAGGTCTTGGATCTGGTGCTACAGTACGGCCCATCTTCAGATGCCAAACTACTTTGAGGGATCTCTGGGTTACCGTGAACATTCTGCCCATCAGCAGGTGTATTTGCTGATGGCTGTTTATCGGGCAAGGAGGCATTTGTGTCCCAACTAGGAGGAGGTAAAGGGACAGCAATAGGAGGGGGAGAAGAGCCTGAGTGAATATTAAGCGGAGCTGGAGAAGGGGTGGAGAATGCAGCAGGTGGAGTAGGCGCTTGTGGTGATGCAGAAGGAACTGGAGGAGCTGAAGGGGGTGGTGAGGGAGTGGTTGGAGGAGATACTGGGTTTATCATAGCGGAAGCTGAAGAGGTAGAAGGAGGAATTTGAGCAGGTGGTAGTGGGATGGCAGCCGGGGGAGGAACCGGACCTGCCATTTGAGGTGCTTGTAGAAGAGGATTATAAGGTGGAGGGGCAGAAGGAGGCAAATAATCCAGGGGGTCCCATCTTTTACTAGTTCTATCATCCCCTCCTTCATTCCCTTCTTTCTTCCTCTGTACCTTACAAATTCGCACCCCTTCATCCCCAATAGCGCTCTTTACCCAGCAAGATATATACAGTAATTGCTCAGGATCAGTATCTCCTCGAGCTGTCAGATAATTATTTAATTGTTGGCACATCCACTTATCCTTTGTCCCACACCAAGGCCATCCTCCTTGCACCTCTAATTCTGGCCAGACTTCCATACAATAATGGATCATTTTCACTTTATCTAATCCCTCCGTGGCCTCTATAGAATCCCATTTTTCTAACAGTTCTCCTAAGGGACTAGTGGGATGTACATACCTCAGTCTCTTGCCGGTCTTTTTACTATTACAACATCCCATTTTTCAGGTCTCAATAACAAAGTCTCAAAGGTGCCTCAACTGACCGGTAGTTTCAAAAAAACCTTGTTTGAGGAGCTTCAGCCTCCTCCACTGAACTTCAAATTTCTGCCTGATGCTCAGGACTTTATACTGAAACAACTGCCCAATCTCTTGATTGCCCAACTTTCGTCAGGTCTTATATCTATCGGGACTTGAACACACGATGCCTCGGCCAAGAATCCGGGTCGTGCCTGACTCCCTCAGTCAGGAGAAACAACTGCCTGATTTTTAGTTTGCCTAACTCGCCAATTTTTAGGCATCACCGTATCAGGACTTAAAAGCAAACCACAGCCTCCTTCGCTGGGGTTTGTGCCTGACTCCCTTTGTCAGGACTTACTTTGCCTGCAGGGCTTGCGAAAACACCCGAATCCTTCTCGGGACTGACAAATCTTACGCGAATCCTTCTGGAGACTTACAAAAGTGCCTGACCTCCCTTTGTCAGGACTTTGGGGTGCGTGCCACTCATACACAGTAATTCACTCCGCACGCCCGGAGTGGGGGGGCCCTTTGTTCCCCCTTGGGAGACGGCTTCACTCACACTGAGTCCACTCGCTTCCCCCTGATCCTGGCCGGTTTTCTCGCGAAAATCCGGAAACGCAGTACTGAGGGGTCCCTCTCACTTCGAAGGTCCGGCTGCCGGCCCTCGTCTCACTCACACACACATGCGCACGTCTCCCACTCCCGCCACCGGATTTCTCACCAGTCCGGTGCTCCGGTGCTCCTCTGCGTCGCTGTCCTGAGCCGGTCCCTCTTGGTCCTGGTAGCCAGCTGTCCTCTGAAGATCCAAGATGGCCAGTCCTGAGTCCTCTTGCGGCGTGGCTATTCCGGACAAGCGCCCCCAGCTGAAATAAACAAAAAAGGGGCCAGGAGACTTCTTCTCCTGTTTAATGCCTTTATTAAAAGTGATCAGCTCAGGATTGGGCGGCTCGACGCGTCTGCAGTCTCCGTCGTCTCTCCCAAGGCGACTCAGAAAAGGAGGATATGCGCAGCTCTGTCCACTAGGGGCAGAGCTGGGGATCACGTCCTCGTGGGAGCCTTTAGGGCCTGCTGATCCCGTCAGATGGTACCTTTGCCGGCTCAGTCAGCCTGGTCTCACCACCGGGGTCGTCTCTCGTGGTCAGGGCGAGAGGCTCTGAAGGTGTTTTGCATCTCTGCAGGTTCAGCATTCGGCTCTTTACGTCTAGACATCACTCTAGTCTCTCAACTCTTAGGTGGCTCGTCGTTTTGGGGTCTTCTCTGTACACCGGGGGACCCATGCTGCATTGTGGTCTTGGAGTCACTTTGCATAGCCCCCCCCACCTTCTCAGGTCTCTTCTACTGTTCGGGAAGGTTCCCACCCTTCTGGGAAAGGTACAACTTAGCCTCGGGCGAGGCTCTGCTGATACAAAAGGAGCGATTAGCCACAACGACTCGTGATTACAATAACAAAACACAAAGAACTTCAGCAGCTACCCGTGGTCTGGCTGCTTTTTGTAACTTTTTCTCACAAAAAAATATTACCCGAATTTTTGTTCATAACAGTCCCCCCTCTTTTTCTTTGATCGAGCTTAAATTCCAAGCTCGCATCAACTCACAATTTTTTTGTTTTGAATCTACTATAAATCTCTTGTGCACTTTGGTAATCATGGTTACTAAACCTTGTTACTTTCCTTGGTTTCTTCAGGTTGGTCTGCACGGCAAGTACTATTCTACTAAAACAGATAAATAAGCATAGTAAAAAAAGCAATCCTCCAAGTACACACACAGTGAGAAAAACTACCTTTTCCCATACATCCTTTTTGAAAATCTCCCACCCACTGGGATCAAGTGTAGGAGTTTGATCTTGATTATTTACACATGCTAATCTTTTTATTTCATTTGAAATGTTCCTAATAATCGAATTCTTTATTTTTTATACTGCCTGGAGCCTGATGACTTTGTTTAACATAGGTATTGGGGTCCGAATTTGGCTTTTACAATTTTGGATTTTCTCAATTTCTATTTCACTTTCCCGGTTCTGTTTATTTTCTCCCAAATCATTATATATAGGAACTCCCAAATTTGATCCAGTTTCTTTGGGTAATAAGAGAATTGGTTTTATCACTCTAGCAATGCAGTTGCCAGATGAGATCAAACTTAGGGATTTTGGGCTCCCCTGAAATGTGTTCCAAAAGGGGTTGATCTCCTTTCCAGTACACTTATATAAATACTTGTAACAAACAATTTTTCTTACTATTTTCACCATTTCTTTACTTTTTACTAGATCTGCTGAGCTTGTTTCAGCAGCATCACATTCAAAGCACAACCAGGCTTCCCCTACAGTACACTCTCCTAGGAGTGGCTGCCTAGAAGTGGCAGTATTGTGTGCTCTCCAATACACTCTCTTATTTTTCTGATAAAGGACCAATTGGGAGGGGTTAACACAATCAGGGTTAGAACTGATGTGGACTCTCGACAAGGAGCTCACTTCCTCCTCATAGAGGGGTTGGTAGCATTCACAGCATGGCTCAGCTGGGCTCCCCTGAGCACCACCAGCAATTAGAGCCATCAGTACTACCCTTCCCAAGAGTCCGGTATGGGTCATCTTGCACAGCTTGCCCACCCGGCCTTGCCTCTTGGGGAATTTTACTGAGGAAAAGCTTCCAAGCTCTTTAGAGTCCCTTCTACCCGCTTCTCTGGTTAAACCTCTCTTGGTCTGTTCCCTACCAATTTTGGTTTCCCCTCCCAGGGGAGTGTTCTGTAGAGGATTAACCTGGAGTCTTTAGAACTCAATTAAGGAACTTAATCAGAATTTCTTATTTACAG
The DNA here is from genome assembly GCF_028551555.1 of Melozone crissalis. Classification (NCBI taxonomy): domain Eukaryota; kingdom Metazoa; phylum Chordata; class Aves; order Passeriformes; family Passerellidae; genus Melozone; species Melozone crissalis. Next base: position 5,770,013 of record NW_026535844.1, read on the forward strand.
TCTTAAACTTTTTACCAACATAGTTTACACAGAACAGTTTTGAAACATTTTAAGCAATATTAGAACTCTTGATACCAATTTTTTCCCACACAGTTCAGTCTATTTGACTCTTCCTTCTGAGAGTCAACTTTAAATCCTTTGGTCCTTTTACCACAGTATACTCAGGTGATTTAGCTTGTGAAGCAGATGAATCCTTATCCAGTGCCCAGAGGTGAGTGGTGTGGACTCTGGCCCAATGCCAGAGGGAAAAACTGGGAGTCTGGCCCAATGCCAGAAGGAGAAAGGGGTGGAGTCCGGTCCAATGCCAGAGGAAAAAAAACCTGATGTTGAATCCTGGTCTAATGCCAGGAGGAGAATGGGGTGCAGTCTAGTCCAATGCCAGAGTGCCAGAGGAAAAAAACCTGGTGTTGAATCCTGGTCCAATGCCAGGGGGTGAGAGTGATGTAAGTCCAACCTTTTTTTTTTGGTCTGCACAGTCGAAGTAGTAATGAAGAGTACCTGAAACGGGCTTTCAAACACAGGCATTAATGGTCTGTTATTTAATGATTTTATCAAAACTCAGTTTCTCTGTCCAATGCTATTGGTTAATTTCTCTTTTTCCATAGTTTGCACGTTTCTCTCATCAACTTCTGCATACTCTGTATTTTGCAAGGAGTTGTATTTCTCAGCTAACTTAACTCCCAAAGTATTTTTGTTCCCTTATATCTCTGTGTATTTCATTCACTGGTTTTCTGTTCTATTTTCAAGATCTTATTTATCTCTTGCTTCTGTTTCTTACTTTCACTTAGAGCCTAAATATTTCTTTCAACCCCTTACACTTAAATTTTTGGGGTTTTTTTCTTACACCATTCTTCTACACAATACACTTCCCTCTAAGGAGATGTGGTAAAACTTATAATGCACAATCTACATTACCTCTATTCTAATTTGTCTATATTCACTCCCACACATTCCTTCACACCTTCAAGACACAAACTGGATCATTATTGCTAGAAAATCACAGGTCCCTGTAGCCCCCTCTCACCCTGGGGTTGGCCCACAGGTCTCAGTATCCCTGGGCCTCTTGGAAGGGCCCTGACTCTGGTTGCCTCTGGTGCACAGTCACCTGTGAGGCTGTCTGTGTGTCACTCACGCTCTTACAGCTAGGGCTCCCTCACACATCTGGGGAGCACTAGTCTGGTTTGCAGGTCACACACGCTCTTTGGCCACAGCCCCCACCCGCCCGGGGGACACAAGCCTGGTTTGCAGGTCACACATACACACACTTGCACTGCCCCCTTCCCACCTGCCCGGGAAGTTGAGGCTGACTTCGTGACTCACTCTCACACACACAAGACAACAAAAAGGTACCTTTTACTTTCACATAATTTATTACAAGTAAAGTATTACTGGCCAGTTTTGGTGCTACTGGATACCCTTTCTACCTAGCTGTTTTTTTGTCTAACTTCAGATGTTTTTTCACTATACTATACTATACTATACTTCTTAGTACTTTGTTGAGACAGGACTTATCTGCTCCTGTATCTACTCAAAAATTCAAATTCTTCATTTAGGGGTCCCACCTCAAAGTTTACCAAGGGGCTCTTCTAGATGTTGCATCGGGTCCCCTATAGTGTAAAGCCCCTGACCTTCTAATCGTCACCTCTAAGGATCTTCCCTAAATTATCTTGTTCCCTGGCTATTGCCGCATCGAGACTAAGCTTTCTACAAAACCTCCTGACGTGTCCTGGCTCTCCACAGTAATAGCAATGTCGCTCTCTCAAAGGGCTTTGAGGTGTCTCCATCCCTCTTGCACCTGACAGTACTGGCCTATCCTTGCCTCCTCCTGGTGGTGGACCCGCCCACCCTGCACTTTCTCTAGCTACAGCAACCATGATCTTAGCCTTGGCCTTTGCTTTTTCTTCCTCCCTCCTTAAATACACCTTCAATGCTTCTCTTAACAACTCATTAATGTCCTTCTCTTGCCAATCTTCCATCTTTTCCAGTTTTCTCCTTATATCAGGCCAAGATTTGGTAACAAATTGGACTTTTAACAGCATTTGACCTTCTGGGGTGTCTGTGTCTATTTTAGAATACAACTGGAAGTTCCGCCTTAGGCGATTTAGCCAAGCAGCAGGAGCTTCATCCTTCTCTTGTGCACCCTCAAATGCCAATTGGGTGTTAGTTCCTTTGGGAACTGACTCTTTGATCCCCCGTATCATCAAAGACCTATATTCCCTCATGGCCTTCCTCCCCTCCTCCTGGTTAGGGTTCCAGCTGGGCTCCGTTAGTGGCAATTTCTGTTCACCTGTTGGCACCTGGGGTCCTGGACTGTTATCTTTCTCCCATATTCTTATGCCAGCCGCCCTTATCATCCGGACCTCTTCTGGGGAAAATAATATACTCAGGATGGAATTCATCTCCCCCCAAGTGTAGATATTTGGACCTAGAAATTGTTCCACTTGGTTGGCTATGCCCACTGGGTCCTCCACTAAATGCCCCAACTCTTTCTTGAATCCTCTCACCTCAGAAGCAGTTAGGGGAGCATTCACAAAGCCAACACCTCCCGCTACTCCTCCCATAGGAACCTCTCTGAGGGGAAAGAGTCTCTCCGCCTTGGAGGTCTTGGATCTGGTGCTACAGTACGGCCCATCTTCAGATGCCAAACTACTTTGAGGGATCTCTGGGTTACCGTGAACATTCTGCCCATCAGCAGGTGTATTTGCTGATGGCTGTTTATCGGGCAAGGAGGCATTTGTGTCCCAACTAGGAGGAGGTAAAGGGACAGCAATAGGAGGGGGAGAAGAGCCTGAGTGAATATTAAGCGGAGCTGGAGAAGGGGTGGAGAATGCAGCAGGTGGAGTAGGCGCTTGTGGTGATGCAGAAGGAACTGGAGGAGCTGAAGGGGGTGGTGAGGGAGTGGTTGGAGGAGATACTGGGTTTATCATAGCGGAAGCTGAAGAGGTAGAAGGAGGAATTTGAGCAGGTGGTAGTGGGATGGCAGCCGGGGGAGGAACCGGACCTGCCATTTGAGGTGCTTGTAGAAGAGGATTATAAGGTGGAGGGGCAGAAGGAGGCAAATAATCCAGGGGGTCCCATCTTTTACTAGTTCTATCATCCCCTCCTTCATTCCCTTCTTTCTTCCTCTGTACCTTACAAATTCGCACCCCTTCATCCCCAATAGCGCTCTTTACCCAGCAAGATATATACAGTAATTGCTCAGGATCAGTATCTCCTCGAGCTGTCAGATAATTATTTAATTGTTGGCACATCCACTTATCCTTTGTCCCACACCAAGGCCATCCTCCTTGCACCTCTAATTCTGGCCAGACTTCCATACAATAATGGATCATTTTCACTTTATCTAATCCCTCCGTGGCCTCTATAGAATCCCATTTTTCTAACAGTTCTCCTAAGGGACTAGTGGGATGTACATACCTCAGTCTCTTGCCGGTCTTTTTACTATTACAACATCCCATTTTTCAGGTCTCAATAACAAAGTCTCAAAGGTGCCTCAACTGACCGGTAGTTTCAAAAAAACCTTGTTTGAGGAGCTTCAGCCTCCTCCACTGAACTTCAAATTTCTGCCTGATGCTCAGGACTTTATACTGAAACAACTGCCCAATCTCTTGATTGCCCAACTTTCGTCAGGTCTTATATCTATCGGGACTTGAACACACGATGCCTCGGCCAAGAATCCGGGTCGTGCCTGACTCCCTCAGTCAGGAGAAACAACTGCCTGATTTTTAGTTTGCCTAACTCGCCAATTTTTAGGCATCACCGTATCAGGACTTAAAAGCAAACCACAGCCTCCTTCGCTGGGGTTTGTGCCTGACTCCCTTTGTCAGGACTTACTTTGCCTGCAGGGCTTGCGAAAACACCCGAATCCTTCTCGGGACTGACAAATCTTACGCGAATCCTTCTGGAGACTTACAAAAGTGCCTGACCTCCCTTTGTCAGGACTTTGGGGTGCGTGCCACTCATACACAGTAATTCACTCCGCACGCCCGGAGTGGGGGGGCCCTTTGTTCCCCCTTGGGAGACGGCTTCACTCACACTGAGTCCACTCGCTTCCCCCTGATCCTGGCCGGTTTTCTCGCGAAAATCCGGAAACGCAGTACTGAGGGGTCCCTCTCACTTCGAAGGTCCGGCTGCCGGCCCTCGTCTCACTCACACACACATGCGCACGTCTCCCACTCCCGCCACCGGATTTCTCACCAGTCCGGTGCTCCGGTGCTCCTCTGCGTCGCTGTCCTGAGCCGGTCCCTCTTGGTCCTGGTAGCCAGCTGTCCTCTGAAGATCCAAGATGGCCAGTCCTGAGTCCTCTTGCGGCGTGGCTATTCCGGACAAGCGCCCCCAGCTGAAATAAACAAAAAAGGGGCCAGGAGACTTCTTCTCCTGTTTAATGCCTTTATTAAAAGTGATCAGCTCAGGATTGGGCGGCTCGACGCGTCTGCAGTCTCCGTCGTCTCTCCCAAGGCGACTCAGAAAAGGAGGATATGCGCAGCTCTGTCCACTAGGGGCAGAGCTGGGGATCACGTCCTCGTGGGAGCCTTTAGGGCCTGCTGATCCCGTCAGATGGTACCTTTGCCGGCTCAGTCAGCCTGGTCTCACCACCGGGGTCGTCTCTCGTGGTCAGGGCGAGAGGCTCTGAAGGTGTTTTGCATCTCTGCAGGTTCAGCATTCGGCTCTTTACGTCTAGACATCACTCTAGTCTCTCAACTCTTAGGTGGCTCGTCGTTTTGGGGTCTTCTCTGTACACCGGGGGACCCATGCTGCATTGTGGTCTTGGAGTCACTTTGCATAGCCCCCCCCACCTTCTCAGGTCTCTTCTACTGTTCGGGAAGGTTCCCACCCTTCTGGGAAAGGTACAACTTAGCCTCGGGCGAGGCTCTGCTGATACAAAAGGAGCGATTAGCCACAACGACTCGTGATTACAATAACAAAACACAAAGAACTTCAGCAGCTACCCGTGGTCTGGCTGCTTTTTGTAACTTTTTCTCACAAAAAAATATTACCCGAATTTTTGTTCATAACAGTTACCCCTTTTTATAATATTAATTTGTATTACGAGTTTAGTGATCAAATCCCTTCCCAGTGAATCATGATAGCAAAAGCAAGTAAAAATTCATGCATTTCAAACCCATCTTCTGGGTATACTAATCGTGATTGAATAAAACCATACGTCTTTCCCACTTATCCCCTCACAAAGGAAACATAATATTAGCATTTTCCCCCCTTAGGTCTAAGATTCCGAATGGATTGAGAGGCCCCTGTGTCCATCAGGAAATGCCTCCTCTCAATGCTGACCCACCCTGAATGTTCTCAAGGGCTGCACTGTGGAAGGTCCCTGGTGTGATGGGAGCTGTGACAGCCCTGCCAATCCATGTCCATCAAGGGGTGGACTTGCTGGTCCTGAGGGTGCTGCTGTCTGTGCTTGCAGTGTCCTTGTGCCCTGCAGCTGGAGCCCTGGTTCCTTGCCAGGGGCTGTTTGGGTGGGCTCTCCCCTGCCGAGGAGGGCAATGCCTCTGCCAGGTGCTTGTGGCCGAGCCGTGCCCTGGGTGCTGGGGCCCCCTTGGGCCCTGGGGTTGATCCCTCAGGGGCTGTAGGAACTGTGCCCTGGCCTTTGCCTTCAGCTTGGCCTTTTGCTGCTCCCTTCTTGCACTCACCTGCTGTGCCTTTGTGCCCAAGTGCTGCAGGGCCTTCTTGTGCCCCTCCTGCAGCCCCCCTCAGTGCCTGTGGGTGCTTGTCTTGCTTTACAAGAGAGGTGTCTGCTCGGGAAGGCAGAAAAAGCCTCTCTTTGAATGGAAAATGCAAACCCCCTCCCTCTTAATTTTTAGACCAGTGAAATCAAGGTGGTCTCAAGCAAAGATATGGGAATAGGAATACCGGTTCTTTGCTAGTGTGTATAATAAAGCAAACAAACACCAACAGCTGCGGCACTGACAGCAAACAGAGCCCGGACCCAGTCCCGGCCTTTGGGCTGCGGCGCTTTTCCCTTGTGTGCAGTTCTGGGCATGGCCGGCAGGGGCGCTGGTGGCTCCCGCGGGGCGGGGCAGCGCATCCCTCCCATGGGAACCTCTCTGAACGGAAATAGAGCAATCCCTTCATCTAACTCTTTCACTTTTTTACCTTCTATAGCCTTTCTCCCGTGTTTTGAGACAGAATTTGGAGAGGGCTGCCTTTTAACTGAGCTCCTAGTGTTTTGATAAGGTGCTTCCTCTAGAGAGAGAGAGTTTCCCTGAACAGCCGCAGCTGTGGTTACCAAGGGGATGTAACTCAGAGCAGGACGGGGTCAGGGGAGGATATCCCGCCGAGTCTGGGTGGGAGTGTGGGCAGGGTCTGCTGCCGGAATCGGCAGAGGGGGATCTTCCCGTGGAGCCCGAGGTGGAGCATGGGCAGCCCCCACATGGCTGATGGCGGCTGATCCGGCAGCTGCCGGCAGAGCAAAGGCAGGTGGGAGAGCCCGGCAGCAGCGGCGGTGCCCAGCGCAGGTGGCACGGGCAGGGCAGCCGGGGATGGGATGGCTGGGACCCCCCCCTGGGTGCGGTGGGCGCGGTGACCTCGGAGCAGGCGGCAGGACAGAGCAACCCCCATCTTCCCCAGCATGGCCGGCAGAGCGGCCGCGGGCCAGGCAGTGGGAGCAGGGCACACAAATTGAGCGACAGCGCCGGGGCAGGTGGAGCTGCCCTGGGCAGTGAGGCCGCACCTGGGATGGAAACCGGGGCAGGCGGAGCTGAGGCGGGCAGCGAGCCGGGACCCGGGACAGGCGCCTGGGCCGTGAACGGAGGGGACAAGACCTGCAGAGGATCCCACTCTCTTTCTGATTTTTCCTCCTGCTCCCCTCCCTCTTACTTCATCTTTTCCTTTTCCTGTTTTTTCTCATATGTTTCTGATAATTTAGAGATTTGTATTCTCCTAAAATCTCCTAACATATGGCATATTCTCTTCTAGATTAAATGGGTTTTTTAACAAATAAATCCAGAGCCTAGCAAATCTAAACTTCTGCTTTGATACTTTGAAATGGTTGATGATCTAACTCACGATCTCCTAATCTTGTTTTTCTCATCACCTTTTTATTTATCCTTTGGCAAATTAAGCATCTTTCAATTACTTGCTCTGCTACTCCAAAATCGCAGTACACCCATAGTTCCTTAATGATCACACAAAGCTTGAGTACCCCAGTGGGTTTTCTAATGCATGTGTTCTAATATTTTTCTAATAAGCACATTTTATTAAGTAATTGTCTTCCATCATGAAGTTTCCATTTCCCTGATTTATCTTGATCACTTCCTGTCTTGTTTAATTCTTTTTTCTCAGCTTCCCTAAACTTTGGAATTTCCAGTTTTTCCTGGTTTGGAGGTAATATTAACATAACTATTTCAGCTCCATTTTCTGCTGCATCCTTAGCTTTGTTTTCTGCCAAATTATTTCCTCTTCTTTCTGGGGTCTTTCCCTTTTGGAGTTCCCTAATATGTACTATAGCTATCTCTTTTAGGTAATTGTAGTGCCTCTAAAACCTCTAAAATAATTGCCTCCTGTACTAGTCCTTTTCTTCTTGAATTAAGTAATCTTTTTCCTTTCCAAATTTTTTACAGGTATCTACTACTCTAAAGGCATACCTTGAATCAGTATATATAGTTCCTTTATTTTGTGTTAAATATTCTAGTGCTCTTTTCAAAGTATATCCATCACAAGTTTGAGCTTCCTAGTTTAAGGTTAATTTCCCTTTTTCCATAGTTTGCACGTTTTTCCCATCAACTTCTACATACCCTGTATTTTCTGCTTTAGGAAGTTGTATCTCTGTTAGCTGACATAACTCCCAAAGGACTATTTTTTTCTTTTTTTTCCCCTGTATCCAACTTACTGGTTTTCTGTGTCATTTTTCAAGATCTTATCTATTCATCTTCTGCCTCTGTTTTTCCCTTTCACTAACAACCTAAATACTACTTTTCTTTCAACTACACACACAAAAATAAAAAACTTTTTCCTCACACTACTTTCAGTACAATACACCTCCCTCCAAGGAGATATAGTGAAGCTTAAAATGCACAATCCACATTACCATTACTTTCATTCATCTACATTCACTCACTTTTATTTCTCACTCACTTCCACACGTTCTTTCCCACCCTCAGGACACAGAGTGGATCCCTGTTGACAGAGAATCGCGGGTCCCTGTGGCCCCCCCTCACCTTGGGGTGGCCTCTGGGTCTCAGTATCTCCGGGCCTCCTGGGAGGGCCCTGACTCTGCTGCCTCCGGTGCCGTTCACCTGTGAGGCTGATTTGTGTGTCACTCACACTCTTTAGCCACGGCCCCCTCACACGCCCTGGGGACAATGGCCCGTTTGCAGGTCACCTGTACCTTATGCCACAGCCCCCACACCCAGGAGAACAATGGCTTATTTGTGGGTCACACACTCCTCTTTCCACAGCCCCCCCTTCCCACCCGCCCAGGAAGCTGAGGCTGATTTTGTGTGTGACTCACTCTCACACACAACAAGACAACAATAAGGTACCTTCTGTTATAAATGATCAAATCGAGAGCCGAACTTGTAAGAAAATTTAGCTAAGATTTATTAATTTGTCTGTGAGACTGAAGTGCGCTTGTCAAAACCAGCACAGCCAAGGGTCAGCGTCGAGCCCGGGTTCGGTGCTGGGTGAACACGGATCTGAGCTCCGAATGTCAGAGTCTCCCCCTGTTCACAAATGCTGCCTGACGCAGCGAGTTCTTTTACAGTTCATTCTGCTCAAGGCAGAGATGACCGAATGTTCTTTGTGTCTCTTCCCATGCATAACCGTGTCTTTACCTGTGCAGAGGTGGACAAAGACTCAGTCCAGGTGTCTGATGTTGTCAGTAGACTCCAGGGAAGTCAGCATTCACATGCATCAGGGTGGGGCTGTGGATCATCTTGGTAGCTGTATAATCTTCGAGGCAATAATCACTCTTGGCTGGACCTGGTGACCTGGTGAAGCCAGCGATTATCGCCCTGGAAGCTTCTATTATTTCATTAAAAACCCCGATGTTTATCTCAGCCAAGTCCAGGAACTAGATGTATATGAATAAGACACTGCTGCTGGCCAGGATGGTCAAAAGACATAATGTGGATTTTACAATATTTTATACTTTAATAGCTTTAGTTATCTCTACCATACACTTTCACATCACCTATTACAAGTTTAGGTCTTTCTGGCCAGTCCCCGTGCTCTTGGATATCCCTCAACCCTGCTGTGTTGTCGAATCCCAGATGCTCTTGAGCATATCCTCAATCCGGCAGGATTTTGCTCAACCGTGGATGCTCTTGGAATGTTAATTCCTCCACCCAGCAGGTTTTAATTCTGGATGCTCTTGGGCTCTCTTATCCCTCAATCCAGCAGAATTTTTAGGAGCCCCTTTTGTCCCGTTTCCTAGTGGATTTGGCTCAGAAAGTCCTCTGCTCCCTTCCTCCGAGGGGTCCAGCCCCTCTCTGGGACCCAGTCCCAGTTACCCCGGGGGATTCTCTCACTCCTCTCATCACTCGCTGTGTCTCTTTACTGGCTGCTTCCCTCGAGGAAAGTTGGAAACGCAGCGTGGGGGACTCCAGCACTCACTTGGCAGGTCTGGGACAACCAGCCCTCGTCTCATTCACAGCCCAAAGCAGAGAATGAGGGGAGAAGGGAGCCCGGGAGCCCAAAAAGTCCCGACATCCCGAAATGGGGAGAGGGAAGCAGGGGGAGCTTTTGGCATTGCTGGGACTGCCAGCAGCCTGGGCAGGGCGGGCACCGAGGAGAAGGGGGACCCCCAATCCAAGCATGACCCCCAGCAGCTGGGACAGGGGGGAACCCCCGAACACCAGAGGGGAGGGACCAGGGATGGAGAACTCCTGAGCGGAGTTTTTCAGGGCTGAATCTTGGTGTTTGGGAGGTTTTTCTGGAGCCCTGATGGCCGGTGACTTGTAGAGATGGACTTGGGCAGAGGCACCTTCAAACTCAGTGTGTGTTGGGGAAGATGAAACAGGAAAGCCTTATAAATACAATTGTCTGGCAAAAGATTTTGTGAACATAAAAAGTATAAGGAAGATTGGAATGAAAGCAAGCTCTGAGATACCTCAGTGAACAAGTGGAAAACAATGGTGTGGCCCAACTGAAGGTAATCCCCTTTTGATGAAACAATTCCCTCTGCTTGCAGACAGATCCAAGGGTCAGAGCAGACCCTACTAGCTCAATAGAAGGGGCCCAAAGAGGAGTTTTTAGGGTGTAAAATGTAACACAGTATGGTGATGTAATGATTTTACAGGCTGTATGTAAATGCTGTAGGATTTGTATCTTGTACTAGATTGGTTAGTGAGAAATAGAATATTCAACACAGAAGAAGATTGATTGTATTGTAACAGGAACCTTACTCTCATACGCTCTTCTCTTACTCTGTTACTCTCTCACCCTCTGTACCCCTCTCTTCTCTCGGGCCTGCTCCGAGCTGTGCCTGGCAGCTCCAAGCAGGGCCCTGCACCCAGGCCCTTTGCAATAAACTGCAAGTTCCACGACCTGGCTGCAGAGATCTCTCGTCTCCGTCTGTCCCGACCGTCCTACCCCCCGACGCTCCTACAAACGCGCTCATCCCTTGTTTTCCCCAAACCAGGATTTCCCATTGCCAACCCCAGGGAGGCTGCGAGGAAGAGGAAGATGCCCCGGAACACTGAGGCAGGTGAGGAGGAAGTCAGTGCCCCTTTCCCCTCTGTGCTGCTCCATCTCCCAGCCCAGCACGGCCCCGGCTGCAGCTCAGCCCTGGGGGGATCTCCTTGCCCTTGCCTGTGGCACGGAGGCAAATCCCATCCTGTCCTTGTCCTTCCTCCCCCAGAGCAGGAGCTGAGCATGGAGAGCAGGGAGGACAAATGCCCGCAGCAGAACCTGGTGGCAGAGGCCGTTTTGAGCGGCTCCACGGCGCAGGAAGCCAACGGGGAGGAAAAGGCCCGGAGATGCCGCACGAGGAGGGGCTGCAAACGCAGCTGGAGGGGATCTGAGGGGGAAAGAGCCAGCCTGGGCCGGGAAGGCGGCTGGAGATGGAGCCAGAGCTCGGAGCTGGTGCTCCATGAGCAGCTCCATGATGGGGAGAAGCCCCACACATGTGTGGAGTGTGGGAAGAGCTTCAGGTGGAACTCCAACCTGATCAGGCACCAGAGGATCCACACTAGGGAGAAGCCCTACGAGTGTGAGGAGTGTGGGAAGAGCTTCAGCCAGAGGTCCAACCTGATCAGCCACCAGAGGATCCACACTGGGGAGAGGCCCTACGAGTGTTCCAAGTGTGGGAAGAGGTTTACGACCAGCTCCCATCTCCTCCAGCACTATCGGATTCACAGAGAGGAGAGGCCCTTCCAATGCCCCGACTGTGGGAAGGGATTCAAGCACAACTCCACCCTTGTCACTCACCGGCGCATCCACACTGGGGAGAGGCCCTACGAGTGTGATAAATGCAGGAAGAAGTTTTCGACCAGCTGCCATCTCCTCCGGCACTATCGGATTCACAGAGAGGAGAGGCCCTTCCGCTGCCCTGACTGCGGGAAGGGATTCAAGCGCAACTCCACCCTCGTCAGGCACCGGCACATCCACACTGGGGAGAGGCCCTACGAGTGTCCCCAGTGTGGGAAGAGCTTCTCCAGCAGTTCTAACTTGACCCGGCACCAACGGAGGCACCGGTAAGGGAAGCCCTGTGAGTGCCCCGAGTGCGGGCAGAGCTTCGTGCGCTGCTCCACCTCCATCCCCCACTGGAGGAGGCACTTTGGGCACAGCCCTGGTGAGCCACATTCCCCGTGATCCATGTTGGGAACACACCTGGCTGCTTAGCCTTTTGGTTCGGCATTAATTTTCTTCTGCTTCACCTTCATCCTTTAAGGACACCCAAAAATGGGTTAAATAAAGGAAATTGATCTAATAGATCTGAAGTTCCATAGTTGCTCAGTTGTTTTAGAGGGAATTTAGGATTTGGGGACACGTTCTGTGTGCAGTGCTGCTGTTGCTAAGAGGAAGGAATTTGATCTCACCCTTTTTGTGTTGCTAAGAACTCCTCCCCTGACCCCAACCCCAATTCCACCCTTGGGATACCCTGTAAATATTCCACAGCCCTGCCTTTCACCTGCCTTTCGGGGTTAAGAAATGGATTCCCAAAGGATCAGCCCTGTTCCCACTGTATTCCAAGAGGATGGACCTGTTTCACTGGATTCCCAGAGGATACTGGGTCTATCACTCGTTTTTTTTGGTTTGTACTACTGCATTTTATGTTTAATTCTTGCTAGTAAAGAACTGTTATTTCTACTCTCATATCTTTGCCTGAGAGTTCCTTAATTTCAAAAGTATTTAATATTTTTATACTATAATAATAATAATAATAATAATAATAATAATAGTAATAATACTACTATTACTACTACTAATAATAGTAATAATAATAATAATAATAATAATAATAATAATAGTATTAATAGTGATAATAGTAATCAAAGGGAGGGGGTTTACATTTTGTATTTCAGTGGAGATTCCTGAAATTGGGAGACACCTCCAAGGCTGGGCCATGTAAAATAGTTCCTGAAAGATGTAAATTACTTTATGGATATGGATGAGGGTCTATGAATATGCAACAGGCAGATGTAATTAAAACCAGATTAATTAAGAGGTGTCCCCGAAAATAACTAGGGGGGTCTTTGTGGCCATAACAACCTTTGCTCGAAGGTCCTTGTCTCCCATTACATCAGTCTGTTGCATATTCATGGCCTTGTTGTATATCCATAAACTACTTTACATATTCTGGCATCAAAAGTGGATTCATCCTGGTTGGGGGTCCAGCCCCCTCCCAGCTCAATTTGGGGGTCCCATCCTCCTCCCAGCTCAGTTTTTGGATCCCATACCCATCCCAGCTTAATTTGGGGGTCCCATTCTCCTTCCACCTCAATTTGGGGGTCCCATCCGTCTCCCACCTCAACTTTGGGGTCCCACGCCCCTCTTTTTCCCACTCTCCCTCCCCTTTTCAATCATTCCCCCAATCCCCTCCCCCGTGTTTGGTTTTAGGGGCTTCAGGGTCCTCCTGGGGGCTCCAGGCCTCTACTGCTCCATTTTGCGGTCCCGACCCGGTTTTGGAATAATTTGGGGTCTCCAATGCTTCCCCAGGGTCACCTTCCCCCTCCCCCTCCCCCAAATTCCGCTCCTGGCAACTGATGAGTCATCAGCGAGACACGCTGTGATTGGCTGGAAAATTGAAAATTCCGGGGAAGGGAGGAAACAGATACAATAAGGAACAGATGTAACAGGTAGTCCATGCTCTCAGCAGTAAGCGAGAGCCATTGTCTTCTTGGTGCAGCGGTCACAACCTGCAGGCAAACATCTCACTTTGGCCAGCTTGCCTCCCCCACACACCTGCCCTGGGCTGGGGGTTTCAGTCCCAGTCCTTGGAAGGAGCAGAGGGGCCTTTTCACATGGGGGTTCCATGTCTCAGTCCGTGATGGAGAGGCTCCTTACCTCTCAATCTGTCTGTCACGGTGGTTGTAAAACAGGTGAGGGTCTTCTGTGGGGGGGGACCACCTGAAACAGAGACAGAGATTTCAGACAGGGGGGTCTTCTCTTCAGTGGTCCCCCAGTGACGATCATGAGGCAGGTGAGGGAAAATTCGGACAGACTCTCACACGACCCCGTGACTCATGATTGTCTTGAGGGATCTTCATCAGCAGAACTCTGAAGCATCATTGATGAGTCTGCAGAACTCGCTGTACATTGGTAGTATAACCCGGGAAAATAGGGATGATAGAAAGAGAGGAAAAAGAGAGTGAGAGAAGGAAAAGAAAGGATAGGAGAAGGAGGGGGAAAGGGAAACAATAAACAAACATAATATTGATTATCATAACTATTTTCACAAATGGTTGATTAATTAAAACAACATTACTTTTAAAACAGTATTTAAATGGTTAAAACCAGTCACAAATAATCAAAAGCAAAAGAAATCAACACATATTAATGCAAGCATTAACTTTAAAAAATTATTTTCTAAAACAATTCACTAAAAATCGAAAGTAATTTCCACAAAATAATAAATGGAAATCAAGGATTATTCCAAAACACAGAGGCTTCATTCATAATTGCCTTGTGTCAAATGTCATGGGGATGTCCACAGTGTAGAGGACATCAGCCAAGTTGTGTGCATTAACTATAGACATCAATCTTGTCAGCTGTTTTATGCTCCAATTAATAATGAATAGGACTACTGATAAAATAAAACCAAATAGAATTAGTATCAAAAGGATGACAATGGGATGACACTGTTCAGGACACCCATGTGTCCTAGGGTGACGTTATGATGCTTGTATCCCCATTCATATGTTCTGTGCCTTTAAGACTGTCTCTGTAGTGTGAAAGTTTTGTTTGGGTTTTTCTTATCAAGGACACGGAGACGGGGCAGTGCATAGTTCTGCTTTCGCCTTTTTGCTTTGCTCTCTCTCTCTCTCTGGCTCTTACTTCTGCTTCACTTCTGCTTGCTTTTGCTCCTGCTCATTAGTTAGTTTAGCTAAACAGTCCAAATTCCTTCCTGGACTGTTTCTCCTTTCCTTTTTTCAACCTTCTCGAACCTGCTCCAGACTGGGACCTGGGAACACCGACAGTTTGCACCTTGTGGCTGCAGCAGCTGCCCCAGCGCCGGAGGGACTGAGAACAGAGCGACCACCCCCGAGAGAGACTTTCTGAATTTGTCACCTTTTTCAGAGCGATGTCATCCGGTATTGTTCATTCTGTGTGCTGGGGGTGCTGTGCCTGTTAAATAAACAGGTTCTTCCCACTTCTCTCTGAGGAATCCTTCCCAAACCGGTTGGGGGGAGGGGCCGTGTGGGTTTGCTTTCTGGAGGGGCCCCCTTTGGAGATTCTCTACCAAATTTACCCTAAACCAGGACAAAATTTGGCGCCCAACACGTGGGGCTCGAGAGAGAGTGGAAAAACCCTTTTTTGAGTGCATTTTGGTTGCCATTACTCTGTGTTTGTATAAAGCAGTTAATAGCCATGCTTTTTGAATTCATAATGTCTGTTGGGGTGAAGGCTTGCATGCATTTCTGGTCCCTAAGGTTTTTTGAGATTTTAATACCTCTATGGTCCCTAGGTTTATTTTCTTACCCAGAAATAGCTCTAGTATTGTCCCTAATATGTAGTTTTTATAGCAGAGGGGCAGTGACCAGAGTAGCTATCCTGCTGGGCTTGGTGGTAATGATGTGTAAAAAGTTTATAAACATGCTGGGGTCTGCTCCAGGTATGAATGGTTCACGGCTATGGTTATGCATCCAGTTTGTTAGAGGAGGAGCAGCAGGGGATGAGGCATTTCAGCCTTTGCTTTCCTTCTTCTCCTATGAATCTGTTGCATCACTATTGAAGGATGTTCAGTTTCCCCTGAACGTTCAAGAAACCATCTTTCTGGTATTGAGTCTGGTAACCTTCGTCTATACAGCCTGCTGCTTCTCTAGGATGAGGGCTGAGATTTCTAGACCGGCTGATGAGACCCCTGACTCAGGAGTAGACCCCGGTGTGGAAAATCCTAAGTGGTGTGGGAAATGGGAGGATATGGGCCAAATCCTGAAGGAATTCTCTGACCCTATAGTCTGGGATTTTCCCCATGAGCAAATTCAGAACCCAGCTGAGGTGGGGAAATATCTGAAAGAGAAGTACCAGGATGAGCCTAAGGAGAGGAAGGTCATTGCAGTCAGCTGGGCCCTGGCTTGTGCTCATCGCTCACTGCTGGATCCTGTCGGGCAGCAGACAGAGGCAGGGGGGCAGGGAGATAAATCAGCAGCTATCCCGGTGACTCAGGCTGCAGCCAACAGCCCAGGCTCAAAGCCAGCAGCTAAACCAGATAGAGAGCCTAAGCCAGCAGCTAAACCAGAAAATAAGCCTCAACCAATGGCTGTTGCTGCCAGTACTAGAAGTGGGAAATGCACGGACAAGACCAATCGACCAGTGGATGATGTGGATGATGATGATGATGGAGAAGGAACCTCAATGCCTCCTGACATAAAATTAGGAGTCAAAGCAGCAGGTGCAAGATCAGATGCAAATATTGAGTCCTTTTCCCTGAAGGACCTTCGTGGCTTACGGAAGGATTACATGTGGGGACAGAGTCTGTTTCTATTGCTGGTGTGACCAGGGGGATCACAGGATTTTACTTTGGTGGAAGCTGAGGTGAGCCTGACTGGAAATGAGTGGAAGAAACACCCTATTGTGACTGGCCCAGAAGCCCCATGCATTTTAGGTATAGACTTCCTCCGAAGTGGCTATTTCAAAGACCCAAAGGGACTCAGATGGACATTTGGAATAGCTGCTGTAGAGACAGAGGGTGTCAAGCAGTTGAACACCTTGCCTGGACTGTTAGAAAACCCATCTGCAGTAGGACTTCTGAAGGGAGAAGAGCAACAGGTGCCAATTGCCGCTTCCATAGTGCATCGACGACAGTATAGAACCACTCGAGATGCTGTGATCCCCATCCAAAAGATGATCCAAGAGCTGGAGAGCCAAGGGGTGGTCAGCAAGACCCACTCACCCTTCAACACCCCCTTCTGGCCTGAGTGAAAATCTGAAGGAGAATGGAGATTGACTGTGGACTACCGTGCATTGAATGAAGTGACTCCACCACTGAGCGCTGCCGTGCCAGACATATTAGAGCTCCAGTACGAGCTGGAGTCCAAGGCAGCAAAGTGCTTTGCCACTATAGACATTGCCAATGCATTTTTCTCCATTCCTCTGGCAGCAGAATGCAGGCCTCAGTTTGCTTTCACATGGAGGGGAGTGCAGTACACCTGGAACCGACTGCCCCAGGGGTGGAAGCGCAGCCCCACCATCTGCCATGGACTGATCCAGGCTGCACTGGAAAGGGGTGAGGCTCCAGAACATCTGCAGTATATTGATGACATCATTGTGTGGGGGGAACACAACTGCGGAAGTGTTTGAGAAAGGGAAGGAAATCATCCAAATCCTCCTGGGAACTGGTTTTGCCATTAAAAAGTCAAGGTAAAGGGACCAGCTTGTGAGATTCAGTTCCTGGCAGTGAAGTGGCAAGATGGACTGTAGTAAACCCCATTCATTTAGCAAAAGCACCATGGAGAATCTAACAAAAGGAATGCTGGCACAGCAGCAAGGAAGCTTCCTGACTCCATGGACATCTGCCCTATAAACTGTCTCTATAACCATGTGAGACAATGCCATGGTAGCCTTTACCTATCGGTCATTTTATGGTCCCCCTAATCCCTTGCCATTGGTCAAGTTTGGATACTTGCCAAGCCTATAAAAGTAGCATGCTGTACCCTACTAGCTCAGAAGAAGAAGAGCTGAGACCCTTCACGGACCCCCAAATAAAGCCTTCTCTGTGGAACAGCTTCTGCCTTCTCCTTCTCCTCTCTCCGTCTGCTGCTGCCTCAAGCCCGGGGCTCCACTACCCAGCAAGCAAAGAGCTGAGGTCCTAAGAGCTGCTAATCACTATAGAGCTGAATATCACCAGGCTTGCTAGAAAGGCAGCCCCGCGGCATTGGCCTGAGCTGGCTTCGGGACCCGGTCCCTCCTCAGGGACTGAGATCCTGAGCACCAAGGCTCTGCTTCATGATAAGGCTGATCGGAGGCCTTATTAATGGACGGCATCAGATTCCTACAGACATAATCAACAAGATCACAGCGATGTCTCCACCTACCAATAAGAAAGAAACACAAGCTTTCCTAGGTGCCACAGGCTTTTGGAGGATGCACATTCCTGAGTACAGTCAGATCGTGAGCCCCCTTTACCTGGTCACCTGCAAGAAGAACGAGTTCCACTGGGGCCCTGAGCAGCAACAAGCCTTTGCCCAGATCAAGCAGGAGATTGCTCATGCAGTTGCCCTTGGCCAGTCAGGACAGGACCAGAGGTGAAGAACGTGCTCTACTCTGCAGCCGGGAACCATGGCTTGTCCTGAAGCCTTTGGCAGAAGGTGCCTGGGGAGACTCGAGGCCGACCACTGGGATTTTGGAGTCGAAGCTACAGAGGGTGAGAAGCCAACTACACTCCCACAGAGAAGGAAATCTTGGCTGCCTATGAAGGAGTCCAAGCTGCCTCAGAGGTGATTGGCACGGAAGCACAACTCCTCCTGGCACCCCGACTACCGGTGCTGGGGTGGATGTTCAAAGGAAAGGTTCCCACCCCCCACCACACCACTGATGCTACATGGAGTAAACGGATTGCTCTTATCACACAGCACGCCCGTATTGGAAACCTCAATTGCCCTGGGATTTTGGAGATAATTACAAACTGGCTGGAAGGTGAGAACTTTGGTCTTAGTGATGAAGAGCCACAAGAACCAGTGACAGGGGCTGAAGAGACTCCTCCCTATAACCAACTGCCCCCAGAGGAAACGCGCTACGCTCTTTTCACTGACGGTTCCTGTCGCATCGCAGGGATGAACCAGAAGTGGAAAGCAGCCGTATGGAGCCCCACACAACAGGTTGCAGAGGCTGCTGAAGGAGAAGGTGGATCAAGTCAACTTACAAAACTCAAAGCTGTTCAGGTTGCTGTGGACAATGCTAAGGGAGAGAAATGGCCAAAGCTCTACCTCTACACTGATTCATGAATAGTAGCCAATGCTCTGTGGGGATTGCTGGAGAGGTGGAAAAAGGCGAACTGGCAGTGTAGGTGTCATGGTTTGATGCTGGCACAATGCCAGTGTCCCCATGAAAATATATGCTCCCTGGTGTCTGCTGTGAGATGTGACCAGGAATAAGCAAAGCAGGCCCCCACTTGGAAATAAAGAAAATAAACCTTTATTAACTAAACTACAACTCTAAGTAACACGAAACACACAGGGAAAATGAAAACTTTCCAAAAACATTTCCTCCCGCCGCCATCAAATTTCCAATACACCTATCCTACAAATCACCAACTCTCGGTCCATCACCACCCTTTAGGTAATCAATTCTCAGTTCATCAAGGGGAGAGGAATCCTTCTTGTGCCATAGGCTTCCCCGGGAAACACCGCTGAAACCTCGTGTGTTTCCACGTCACTCATGGCACCGTCTGGAGAACATCTGCCATTGTGACCTCTTCCTTCCACATCCAGTGCTCTCACCACTGCACATGGACCAGAGCTGCTTCTAGGGTTGTCCTTTTAAGGATGCTTTGTCCCGTTCCAAAAAGGGCACAGTCTCACCTTTGGGACACCTATCCCCCCCAAATTTCACCCCCTGGGGCCCAGGGGTACCAACACTAAACCCTCTTAGCTCTGAGCCATTGCCTCCCCCTGGATGCAGTCTCTGTGTCACAGGAAACATGGTTCTGTCCATGGCCATACAGGAAAAGTCCAGCTAAGGCCACTCCATCATCTCTTCCCACCTAAGATTCTTCTCTACTCTCCTGATATCTTTCACTTGCCCAGACCTTCACACTTGCACAATTCCGTCCTCCATTTCATCTCTTATCTCTCTTCTAGCAAAGGTTAATGTTCTGCAAAGTTTTCCTTGTCCGAAAAAGGGTTAAAAGCTCGGGCTCTGCCCATCCAAAGCTCCCACAGCTGCCGGACCCCTTCTCGCTGCATCCCCCCGCCCTTTCACGGTGGCACAGGCGCTCTCTGTCTCTCTCTGTGTCCTGGGGGGGAGGTGTGGCTGCCCCCGATGCCTCTCGGGGCTCTTCCACCCTTCCATCCTCGGGCCAGGCCTACCTCACCCAGCCCCAAACCAGCCAGGAGCTGGGCAGGGGAGGCCCGACCTGCTTCCCTCACTGGAACCCAAGAGAGCTTCCCCCGGGAGTGCTCTGCTTTTTAACCCCTGAGTTCTCAGAGCGGTATGCAATGTCCCCAGTGGCCAAACCCGGTGCCAGTATTCAAATGTGAGCACCTATTGGCCTGACCACTTCATATCCCAGAAAACTAACTTCCTCTCAAACCACGACATCTATATAATCTCAGTCCAGTTTATCCCAGTCTGCAGGAACCCAGTCCATTTGATCCCAATCCATATTTGATCCCAGTCCATATTTAATCCCTGTCCACAGCTTATCCTAGTCCATATTTGATCGCAGTCCATAAAATCTGTCATATTTGATCCAGGCCATATTTGATCCCAGTCCAAAGTTGATCCCTGTCCTGATTTGATCCCAGTCCAGTTTATCCCAGTCCATAGTTGATTTTAGTCCATATTTGATCCCAGTCCATTTTTTATCCCAACTCATATTTGATCCCAGTCCATATTTGACCCCAGTCCATATTTGATCCCAGTCCCTGTTTGATCCTAGTCCATATTTGATCCCAACCCCTATCTGATCCTAGTCCATGTTTGATCCCAGTCCGTGTTGCCCGGCACACATTCCAAAAGTCTGGAATTCCAGCTCCCATCCAGGAAAAGATGTTCCCGCCCTTGAAGGGAAATGGAGCAAAATCCTACAGAGACATTTCCCTGCCAGCCTTCAGGACTTCAGCTCCTGAGACTGGGAATTGAAATAGTAATTGGGAAATAAAACAATAAATAATCAGGGGAGGGTCTGTGGGGACAGAGGGGTCATCTAAATCAGGGCAGGGGTCAATTAAATCAGGGCAGGGTCAATTAAATCAGGGAATGGGACAGCTAAATCAGGGCAGGGGTCAATTAAATTGGGGGAAGGGGAATTAAAACAGGGAAAGGGTAAATTAAATCAGGGGAGGGGTCAATTCAGGGGAGGGGTTAATTAAATCAGGGAAAGGTCAACTAAATCAGGGGAGGGTCTTTGGTGGCAGGGGTCAATTAAATCAGGGGAGGGGTCAATTTAATCAGGGGAGGGTCTTTGGTGGTCACTGGGGCAATAAATCAGGGGAGGGTATTGGGTGGTCCCTGAGGCAATTAAATATAGGGAGGGTCTCTGGTGGTGCCTGGGTCAACTAAATCAGGGCAGGGTCTCTGGTGGTCCCAGGGTCCAGGGAGACACTGAGAGAGAAACAGAGCAGGCAAGGAGAGGTAGGAGAGAAAAGGGGACACCAAGACAATGAGCTGAGAAGGCGGCACTCTGCAAACAGAACTGCAACAGACTGAACATGAACGGGAGAGAAATCAGTAAGTCTCAGAGTTTTATTTGCTGTCAAATACATCCGACACACCCAGCCCCACACAATCACCATCCCACCACTCTAATTGAGACCCCACGACTCTAAATCACCTCCCAACCTCATCTCAGCCTGATGGCTGCGGAATCGAGTGAGTTTGGCATGGGACTGAGTTTTTTGAGGTGGGTTTGAGCTCTTTTTGGGGTAAGATTGAGCTGTTTTCACTGGGATTTCAGTGGTTTTCAGGTGACAGATCCATTTCTCTTGGCATTTGCAGTGCAAAGAGATGGAGAATAGAAAAAAATTAAGGTGAAATTAAAAGGTGAAGCAGCCAGGTGTGTTCCCAACATGGATCACATGGAATGTGGCTCACCTGGGCTGTGCCCAAAGTGCCTCCTCCAGTGGGGGATGGAGCTGGAGCAGCGCACGAAGCTCTGCCCGCACTCGGGGCACTCCCACGGCTTCCCTTAGTGGTGCCTCTGTTGGTGTTGGGTCAAGTGAGAGTTCCTGGAGAAGCTCTTCCCACACTGGGGACACTCGTAGGGCCTCTCCCCAGTGTGGATGCGCCGGTGCCTGATGAGGTGGGAGTTGTGCTTGAATCCCTTCCCACAGTCGGGGCAGTGGAAGGGCCTCTCCTCTCTGTGAATCCGATAGTGTCGGAGGAGATGGGAGCTGGTCTGAAACCTCTTCCTGCATTTATCACACTTGTAGGGCCTCTCCCCAGTGTGGATGCGCCGGTGAGTGACAAGGGTGGAGTTGTGCTTGAATCCCTTCCCGCAGTCGGGGCATTGGAAGGGCCTCTCCTCTCTGTGAATCCGATAGTGCTGGAGGAGATGGGAGCTGGTCAGAAACCCCTTCCCACACTTGGAACACTCATAGGGCCTCTCCCCAGAGTGGGTCCTCTGGTGCATGACCAGGCCGGAGCTCTGGCTGAAGCACTTCCCACACTCCCCACACTCGTAGGGCTTCTCTCCAGTGTGGGTCCTCTGGTGGACAATCAGGTCGGAGCTCTGGCTGAAGCACTTCCCACACTCCTCACACTCGTAGGGCTTCTCCCCAGTGTGGATCCTCTGGTGCCTGATCAGGTCACAGTTCCGCCTGAAGCTCTTCCCACACTCCCCACACGTGTGGGGCTTCTCCCCATCATGGAGCTGCTCATGGAGCACCAGCTCCGAGCTCTGGCTCCATCTCCAGCCGCCTTCCCGGCCCAGGCTGGCTCTTTCCCCCTCAGATCCCCGCCGGCTGCGTTTGCAGCCTCCCCTCGTGCGGCATCTCCGGGGCTTTTCCTCCCCGTTGGCTTCCTGCGCCGTGGAGCCGCTCAAAACGGCCTCTGCCACCAGGTTCTGCCGCGGGCATTTGTCCTCCCTGCCCTCCATGCTCAGCTCCTGCTCTGGGGGAGGAAGGACAAGGACAGGATGGGATTTGCCTCCGTGCCACAGGCAAGGGCAAGGAGATCCCCCCAGGCCTGAGCTGCAGCCGGGCCGTGCTGGGCTGGGAGATGGAGCAGCACAGAGGGGAAAGGGGCACTGACTTCCTCCTCACCTGCCTCAGTGTTCCGGGGCATCTTCCTCTTCCTCGCAGCCTCCCTGGGGTTGGCAATGGGAAATCCTGGTTTGGGGAAAACAAGGGATGAGCGTGTTTGTAGGAGCGTCGGGGGGTAGGACAGTCGGGACAGACGGAGACGAGAGATCTCTGCAGCCAGGGCGTGGAACTTGCGGTTTATTGCAAAGGGCCTGGGTGCAGGGCCCTGTTTGGAGCTGCCAGGCACAGCTCGGAGCAGGCCCGAGAGAAGAGAGGGGTAGAGAGGGTGAGAGGGTAAGAGAGTAAGACAGGCAAGAGGATAACACAGTAACGTTCCCATTACAACACAATAAATTTTCTTCTCTGTTGAATATTCTATTTCTCACCAACCAATCAAGTACAAGATAAAAATCCTACAGCATTTACATACAGCCTGTAAGAATCATCACATCACCATACTGTGTTACATTTTACACCCTAAAAACTCCTCATTGGACCCCTTCTGCTGAGCTAGTAGGGTCTGCGCTGACCCTTGGACCTGTCTGCAAGCAGAGGGAATTGTTTCATCAAAAGCGGATTATCTTCAGTCAGGCCACACCATTGTTTTCCAGTTGTTCACTAACTGAGATATCTCAGATCTTGCTTTCATTTCAGTCTTCCTTACACTTTCTATATTCTCAAAATCTTTTGCAAGACAATCATATTTATAAGGCTTTCCTGTTTCACCTTCCCCAACACACATTGCGTTTGAAGGTCCCTTTTGCCCAAGTCCATGTCTACAACTCACCGGCCACCTCGTCTCCAGGAAAATCTCCCAAACACCAAGATTCAGCCCTGAAAAAGCCTCCCAGGAGTTCCCCGTCGCTGGTCCCTCCCCTCTGGAGTTCAGGGCTTTCCCCCTGTCCCAGCTACTGGGGTCACGCTTGGATTGGGGGTCCCCCTTCTCCTCGGTGCCCGCCCTGCCCAGGCTGCTGGCAGTCCCAGCAATCCCAAAAGCTCCCCTCGCTTTGCTCTCCCCATTTCAGGATGCCGGGGGTTTTTGGGCTCCCGGGGTCCCTTCTCCCCTCATTCTCTGCTCTGGGCTGCAGCGGCTCCAAGGAGTCACCCCTGCCCCTCTCCAGGCTCTTGAGGCTCCCGCCAATGGCGGCGCTCCCCCCTCTCTGGGCTCCCCACTTTGAGCTCCTGGTGGACACAGGGCTCTGCTCCTCCAGGCTGCCTCTGCCGGCAGCCGCCACCGGCACCCCCGATGTCCCCCCAAGGGGCCTTTTCCGCTCAGCCTTGGACTTCTTCATTCTCCAAACATCCCCAAAAACCCCAACCCGGGGACCCCCCGGGATATCTGGGCCGACCTCCCCCACTCTGCTCACCGGCGCGATTGGGGGGGCGATGATCCCACAGGTGGGGGCTGCGAATTCAGGCAGGGATTGACGGCGTGGTTCCCTCAGCTCAGCCTCGATCTGCCTTTGTCCCTTCCTCCCACTCGTCCCCTTCCATCCCCCATCCTCCTCCCCCTCTGTCTTATCCCCACCTCCTTTTCCTCTTCCATCCCTCCCCTTCCATCCCATCTCCTCCTCCTCCCTAACCCCACCTCCTCCTCCCCCTTTTTAATGAGTTAATGTCTTAGTTTGTTCATCAAGTTGCTAAAGACTATGAAAAGGGGAAAAGCCAATAATAGAAAAACCGCAATGAAAGATGTAACAAGCTAGTATGTTGCAAGATGAATATAACGGGCTAATATACTGCAAAATAAATGTCATAAGGCTGAAACTGCAAAATGTTAGAAGCTAATATGTTGAAAGGCTAAATAAGCAATATGTAACTATACGTAGCTATGTGCCTATTGTTAGCCAAGGAGTAAGGGGCAAGGCCCTTGACACGGGTAGTGGGCCTGCTATGATTGATAGCACAATATTGGCTTATCTGCTCAGTAAGCTTAAAGTTCCAGGAACCAGACCAACCATACCAACTAAGGAAAGGTTGACCGTGGGGCAAGAAGAAGAAGACTACCGGCCTTCACCCTCGGACCACCGGGAGGCAGACTACGACCACCTAGCAACAGGAGGAGAATGCACAGAGTACTACCCTGAAAGACACACCAACCCGGAAGCAGGACTGTATATAAACCCCACGAAATACCAGAAGCGGGCGGCAGTTGGCGGAGCAGAGACTCCCCTGTTGCCCAGCGCTGATTTGCTTTTTGCCTTGCTTGCTGTAATCAATAAAAATTCTTAATCTGATTATACTCACTCGGCAGATTGTCCACTCCAATTTATGACACCCTTCATCCCTGCCCTTCCCTCCCTCCTCCTCCTCCCCCAGCAGCAGCCACACCCTCGGTGCCCCGTTCCCGCAGCCCTCGCAGCCCCCGGCAGGAGCGGGGATGGAGCCGGGACAGGTCGGGATGGGCAGCGCGGGGCTCTCGGCTGCTCCCAGCCGCTGCGGGCGGGGGGAACGCGGCCCGGGCCAAAGGAGAGGCAAACTGGGAAAACTGGGGGCTGCACATCCAAACTGGGCCTTGCTGGGGACCCTGCCTGGCCACTGCCAGCCCTTGGGGCTCCTCTCGGCACATCCGCCAGGGGGGAACGCACACAGGGCTGGGGGATCCCAGCAGTGGCAGCACTGCCAGGGACTGGGCTGGACTGAGATCATACTGGGAGTGACTGGGAGTGTACTGGCTTTGTACTGACACCATACTGGGATCGTGATGGAACTGTACTGGGTTTGTATTGACATTATTCTGGGATCATATTGCCATGCCAGGGCAGACCGTGATCGCACTGATGGACACTGTGATCATACTGGGAGTGAGCAGGAGCCTGCAGGAGGCAACCGAGACCATGTTAGGGGCAAATGGGATATAGTGGGAGTGACTGGGAATATGCTGAGGATGACTGGGAGCAGCTGTGAGTAACTGGGATCATGGTGGGAGAAACTGGGAAGAACAGGGAGTGACTGGGTGCATGCTGGCGGCGACTGGAAACTGCTGGGCTTGTACTGGGATGAACTGGGATCATACTGGTGGTGATTGGGATCATACTGGCAGTGAGTGCCACAACTCTGAGGCTGACTGGGAGTGCTTGGGAGCAAATGGGATCATACTGGAAGGAACTGGAAAGATGGTGGAGGGAACTGGGCTACCCTGGGAGATACTGGGAGTGACTGGAAGGAAAGTGAGGGTGAAAGAGAGCAACTGGAACCATGCAGAGCAAAACTGGTTTATTCTGGCAGAGACTGGGAGCACACTGGGCTCATATTTGGGCCATACTGGGACTGACTGGACTAATACTGGGAGGAACTGAGTGTCACAGTGAGCACTCCCTGCACATCATCCCCCATACTGGGTCTGACTGGGAGCAACTGGGAGCAAATGGCATCATACCGGGACACACTGAGTTGATTGAGGAAGCAACTGGAACCATGCTGGCGGCAGCTGGGACCAAACTGGGAGAGACTGGAAGTAAGTGGGATTATCCTTGTGAAAAATGCATATTTTGTGATTGGGTTATCCCAAATATTAAAATGAATATTATATGTCTTGTGTTAGAAAGTACTGCTGTATTAATTCTGTTAATTAGTGAGTTGAATATGGTTTTAGGTTATTAAAAAATGTTAAAATAGAAACTATGCTTGGTAAGAGGCTTTTTTTAAAGAAAGGACTTGCAGCGAGATAGCAGCCACAGGATACCTAAATATTTCAGAGAAAAAGAATTTATTGCCCTCTTATCAGAAGAAAGGAACTTCTTCCAACCTCAAAGGCGCTGTTAGGATTCAGAGGCAGAAGCTGGCACTGACCAGACAGAATCCTGTGTTTGAATGGAATTTATGCATCATGTATGAAGTGTATGAATATGCAACAGGCTATTGTTTTTAATGGTTAATCCTGTGTTAACAGGTGTCCTTTTTCAGGCTTGTGCTGCCCAGAAAAAGGTACCCGGACATCCGTAACTCTTGGTATTTATTGTCTCATATTGTCCTAATTCGATTTCTCCAAACTGTGATTACTCTAATTGTATTACTATTTTTCATACCCATTTTATTACTATTATGGTTTTAAAATTTTAAAAGCAAGTGATTGGCGTTTTTCACAATTTTGGTAGCAGAGGATGGTTATTAACACCTCGCTGCCGGTGCTTTAGGAGAGTCAGAGTGGGGAAGGCGCGCCCGGCCCCGTTGGCAGCCTCGCTGTTTTTCCCCTGGGGTGACCGACAGACGCAGGTTATGGTGGAAAAAAGGAGACAATAAAACAAAGAGAAGGGAAAAGGCTCCCTACAACCGCCGTAATTAGCCCCCTAAGAGTAGTAATGTGCATGAAGAATCCGGGAAGGAAAAGGGATTGCTAAGTATTTCTCAGGGGGACAGGTACAGGGGGATGAATGTGTGTGAATGAGAGGAGGGCTGGTTGTCCCAGACCCGCCAAGTGAGTGCTGGAGTCTCCCACGCTGCGTTTCCGACTTCCCGCCGTAAGTGGCCAGGAAAGAGATGAAGTGAATGTTAACAGGAGTGAGAGAATCCCCCGGGGTAACTGGGACTGGGTCTCAGAGTGGGGCTGGACCCCTCGGAGGAAGGCAGCAGAGGAGTTTCCGAGCCCAATCCACTAGGAAACGGGACAAAAGGGAACCCTAAAAATTCTGTTGGTTTGAGGGATAAGAGAGCCCAAGAGCATCCAGAATTAAAACCTGCTGGGTTGAGGAATTAACATTCCAAGAGCATTCAGGGTTGTGCAAAATTCTGCTGGATAGAGGATATGCTCAAAAGCATCTGGGGTTGGACAGCACAGCTGGGTTGAGGGATATCCAAGAGCACCAGGACTGGCCAGAAACACCTAAACTTGTAATAGGTGATGTGAAAGTGTATGGTAGAGATAATTAAAGCAATTAATGTATAAAATATTGTAAACTCCACACTAAGTGTCTTGACCATCCTGGCAGGGAGCAGTGTCTTATTCATATACATCTAGTTCCTGGACTTGGTTGAGATAAACATTGGGGTTTTTAATGAAAGAATAGAAGCTTCCAGGGCGATAATCGCTGGCTTCCCCAGGTCACCAGGTCCAGCCAAGAGTGATTATTGCCTCGACGATTACACAGCTACCAAGATGATCCACACCCCACCCTGATGCATGTGAATGCTGACTTCCCTGGAGTCTACTGACAACATCAGACACCTGGACTGAGTCTTTGTCCACCTCTGCACAGGTAAAGCCAAGGTTATGCATGGGAAGAGACACAAAGAACATTCGGTCATCTCTGCCTCGAGCAGAATAAACTGTAAAAGAACTCGCTGCGTCAGGCAGCATTTGTGAATAGGGGGAGACTCTGACATTCGGAGCTCAGATCCGTGTTTGCCCAGCACCGAACCCGGGCTCGACGCTGACCCTTGGCTGTGCTGGTTTTGACAACCGAACTTCAGTCGACAGACCAATTAATAAATCTTTGCTAAATTTTCTTATAAGTTTGGCTCTGGATTTGATCACTTATAACAGAAGGTACCTTATTGTTGTCTTGTTGTGTGTGACAGTGAGTCACACACAAAATCAGCCTCAGCTTCCCCGGCGAGTGGGAAGGGGGGGCTGTGGAAAGAGGAGTGTGTGACCCACAAATAAGCCATTGTTCTCCTGGGCGTGTGGGGGCTGTGGCATAAGGTACAGGTGACCTGCAAAGGGGCCATTGTCCCCAGGGCGTGTGAGGGGGCCGTGGCTAAAGAGTGTGAGTGACACACAAATCAGCCTCACAGGTGAACGGCACCAGAGGCAGAAGAGTCAGGGCCCTCCCAGGAGCCCCGGAGATACTGAGACCCAGAGGCCACCCCAAGGTGAGGGGGGCCACAGGGACCCGCGATTCTCTGTCAACAGGGATCCACTCTGTGTCCTGAGGGTGGGAAAGAATGTGTGGAAGTGAATGGGAAATAAAAGTAAATGAATGTAAATGAATGAAAGTATAGGTAATGTGGATTGTGCATTTTAGGCCTTACCATATGTCTTCGGAGGGAGATGTATTGTACTGAAAGTGTGAGAAAAAAGTTTTTTATTTTTGTGTGTCTAGTTGAAAGAAAAGTCATATTTAGGTTGATAGTGAAAGGGAAAAACAGAGGCAGAAGATGAATAGATAAGACCTTGAAAAATGAGACAGAAAACCAATAAGTTGGATACAGGGAAAAAAAAAAAGAAAAAATAATCGTTTGGGAGTTATGTTAGCTAACAGATACAACTCCTTCCAAAAAAAGAAAACAGAGGGTATGTAGTAGTCGAAGGGAAAAACATGCAAACTATGGAAAAAGGGAAATTAACCTTAAACTAGTAAGCTCAAACTTGTGAATTATACACTTTATAAAGAGCATTAGAATATTTAACACAAAATAAAGGAACTATATATACTGATTCAAGGTATGCCTTTAGAGTAGAACATACCTTGAAAAAATTTAGAAAGGAAAAAGATTACTTAATTTAAGAAGAAAAGGACTAGTACATGAGGAACTTATTTTAGAGGTTTTAAAGGCATTACAATTACCTAAAAGAGATAGCTATATGACATATTAGGGAACTCCAAACGGGAAAGACCCCAGAAAGAGGAGGAAATAATTTGGCGGATCACGAAGCTAAGGATGCAGCAGAAAATGGAGCTGAAAGAGTTACGTTAATAATAACTCCAAATGAGGAAAAAACGGAAATTCCAAAGTTTAGGGAAGCCGACAAAAAAGAATTAAACAAGACAGGAAATGATCAAGATAAATCAGGGAAATGGAAACTTCATGATGGAAGACAATTACTTAATAAAATGTGCTTCTAAGACAATATTAGAAAACAGGCATCAGAAAACCCACTGGGGTACTCAAGCTTTGTGTGATCATTTTTTAGGAATTATGGGTGCATTGGGATTTTTGGAGTTGCAAAGCAAGTAACTAAAAGATGTTTCATTTGCCAAAGGATAAATAAAAAGGTGATGAGAAAAACAACATGAGGAGGTCATGAGTTAGCTCATTGACTATTTCAAGGTATCCAAGCAGAAGTTTAGATTTGCTAGGGTCTGGATTTATTTGTTAAAAAACCCATTTAATCTAGAAGAGAATATGCCATATGTTAGACAGGAGATTTTAGGAGAGTAAAAATCTTTAAAGTATGAGAAAGCCCCGAGAAAAAAACAAGAAAAGACAAAGGGAAATGAAAGGGAGGGGAACAAGAGGAAAAATTATAAAGAGTGGGATCCTCTGCAGGTCTTGCCCCCTCTGTTCGCGGCCGAGGCGCCTGTCCCGGGTCCCGGCTCGCTGCCCGCCTCAGCTCCGCCTGCCCCGGTTTCCATCCCAGGTGCGGCCTCACTGCCCAGGGCAGCTCCACCTGCCCCGGCGCTGTCGCTCAACTTGTGTGCCCTGCTCCCACTGCCTGGCCCGCGGCCGCTCTGCCGGCCATGCTGGGGAAGATGGGGGTTGCTCTGTCCTGCCGCCTGCTCCGAGGTCACCGCGCCCACCGCACCCAGGGGGGTCCCAGCCATCCCATCCCCGCCTGCCCTGCCCGTGCCACCTGCGCTGGGCACCGCCGCTGCTGCCGGGCTCTCCCACCTGCCTTTGGTCTGCCGGCAGCTGCCGGATCAGCCGCCATCAGCCATGTGGGGGCTGCCCACGCTCCGCCTCGGGCTCCACGGGAAGATCCCCCTCTGCCGATTCCGGCAGCAGACCCTGCCCACACTCCCACCGAGCCTCGGTGGGATATCCTCCCCTGACCCCGTCCTGCTCTGAGTTACGTCCCCTTGGTAACCACAGCTCTGGCTGTCCAGGGAAACTCTCTCTCTCTAGAGGAAGCACCTTATCGAAACACTAGGAGCTCAGTTAAAAGGCAGCCCTCTCCAAATTCTTTCTCAAAACACAGAAGAAAGGCTAGAGAAGGTAAAAAAGTGACAGAGTTAGATGAAGAGATTGCTCTATTTCCATTCAGAGGGGTTCCCATGGGAGGGATGCGCTGCCCCGCCCCGTGGGAGCCCCCAGCGCCCCTGCCGGCCGTGCCCGGAACTGCACCCAAGGGGAAAGCGCCGCAGCCCAAAGGCCGGGACTGGGTCCAGGCTCTGTTTGCTGTCAGTGCCGCAGCTGTTGGTGTTTGTTTGCTTTATTATACACACTAGTAAAGAACTGGTATTCCTATTCCCATATCTTTGCCTCAGAGCCCCTTAATTTCACTAGTCCAAAAATTAAGAGGGAGGCGGTTTGCATTCTCCATTCCAAGAAAGGCTTTTTCTACCTTCCTGAGCAGACACCTCTCTTGTAAAGCAAGACAAGCACCCACAGGCACTGAGGGGGCTGCAGGAGGGGCACAAGAAGGCCCTGCAGCACTTGGGCAGAAAGGCACAGCAGGTGAGTGCAAGAAGGGAGCAGCAAAAGGCCAAGCTGGAGGCAAAGGCCAGGGCACAGTTCCTACAGCCCCTGAGGGATCAACCCCAGGGCCCAAGGGGGCCCCAGCACCCAGGGCACGGGCTCGGCCACAAGCACCTGGCAGAGGCATTGCCCTCCTCGGCAGGGGAGAGCCCACCCAAACAGCCCCTGGCAAGGAACCAGGGCTCCAGCTGCAGGGCACAAGGACACTGCAAACACAGACAGCAGCACCCTCAGGACCAGCAAGTCCACCCCTTGATGGACATGGATTGGCAGGGCTGTCACAGCTCCCATCACACCAGGGACCCTCCTCACTGGAGCCCTTGAGAACATACAGGGTGGGTCTGCATTGAGAGGAGGCATTTCCTGATGGACACAGGGGCCTCTCAATCCACTCTGATCTTAGACCGAAAGGGGAAAATAGTGAAGGAATATTTCGATTTTTAAGGGAATGAGTGGGAAAGATGAGCAGGTATGATTTGTTCGACTACTATTAGAAGCTGGGGGGGATAGGTTGGAAATAAATGAATTCCTTTTTCTTTCTCCTGTGATTCTAATTAACTAGGAAGGAATTTGAGAGCTGGATTTTAATACTGTAAAAGGGGATACAGAGGCCAGTTCTGCTCTACCTTTGTGCTAGAAGTCTGACAAGGCCCATGCTGAAGTGAACCCAGAAGTGTGGGCAGCCCCAGGGAAAGAGGGAAAATTGGATATGGAGCCTCTACAAATTACTTTAAAGCAACCAGGACAAGTAATACCCTGTTCCAAGAGAGGGAAGGAAGGGCTCACAGCCTGGTATGGAGTCCTGGTTAAAGGCAGGGCTTTTGGATCCAAGGATGCGTCCCTACAACACTCCTATCCTGCCAGTCAGCAAATTGGATGGATGGACACAAGGAGGAGGAAACACAGAATTTGCAAGTGTTAAAATGAAGATTAACTGAGGCGGCTGGCCTGGGCCTTCCAGACAAGGTAAAAGAATTTGAATTACAGGTGGATGTTAAACAGGGTCCTGCCAAAGGAATTCTCGTGCTAAAATGTTTAACCCAGTGGCCAGAGAGTTGCCTCATTGTCTGCAGAATTGTGCAGCCACAGCTTTCATGGGAGCTGAGGCCTGAAAACTGATGACAACAGGAGGATCTCCTAGAGTTCCAGTCTGGCATCAAGTTAAAGCTCTAAAAACCAAAAGAGCCTCTAAATGGATGAGCAGGGCTCGTTTATTACAGTATGAAACTTGTTCAGTGGCACAGGGGGATTTAGAACTGAGGACAGAGCAAGGGTTTAACCCAGCCTCCTGTTTGAACAGCCTGGAGAGGGGCTGGCAAGGAACCCAGGACTGCACTCAAGGAACAGAGCTCCAGACCCAGGCTGGGACAGATTGATGGGACATTGCCTGGCCTGAGGGAGAAAATGTGTTTGTGGATGGCTCTGCAAGGGCAGCAGAAGGGAAAAGAGTTACAAGACAGGCTGTTATTAAGGAAGGGGAATCAGACACAGCGCAGGTCACCGCCCCATGCTCAGCTCAACCCGCGCAGCTGTGGGTGCTTGTGAGAGCCTGGCACTGAAATGCCCTGAGCAGGAAGGCTTCAATATCTTCTGCTGACACCACGGCACCTAACAGGGGGGCAAAAGCAATTCTCACTGCTTCAGCAACCACTGGAGCAGATATCAGGGGATATTCTCCCACAGGAAGCTGGGCTGGCACAGAGCCTGCCCTGGCACTTTGCTGCTGCCAACACCCAGCCAGGACATCGGCTCCTGCCTAAGGAGTGCCAAGCAGCACCACTGGTGGCCAAGGGGCCCATGCCAAGTGTCCCTGAGGCCACAAACAGCTGCCAGCACAGCTCAACACGGGGGGACCCCTCAGCCTGGCCTCAAGGGCTCTGAAGCCCCGCAGATTTGCACTTCCCGCCCGCAGCAGGAGGATGGGAGGCCGCCCCTGAGCCTGCCCTGAAGGCAACGCAGCAGCAGCCAGGGCTCCACAGCGGGCCAAGCCCCTGCGCCTGCCCACAGATCCTCGGCTGGAATCCTCTGCAATCCCGGCCACCCTCCTCTGCCATCTCCAGCCCCTGGGGCCAAGCCTTGCTGCCACTGCTGCAGCTTCAGCGCTGGCTGGGCCTGCACTGCCACAGCTGCTGGGGAACACCACAGCACAATTCCACTCTGGGGCTCACTGACACCCACACTCTGGGCTGCCTGTCATTGCACTGCTGCAAAATGTACCGATTTCGGTTCTTCTAAATCTTATTTCTCTGCTCAGGCTTGGTTTGTCTTTGCCTTGGGGAAAGGAATTTTAAAGGTTTTATTTAAGGGGTGTTACACCACTCAATGGAGATGAGTTTAACAGACTGGGAACAGCCCAAAAGACACCCACAGAGATAACGACCAGCAACAAAACATCAACATTGCCCAGCAGCAGGAAGAGAAGCTTCATTCCAGGCAGCCTGCAGAGGAGCTTTAGAAATGCAAATGAACACTGCTGGGCAAAGTGTCGACAATGCACCTGGGCCTCTTGCCCGGGGCAGGAATTGGGCTGATTCCCTCTGCCCCTCACCCCAAGCTCTGCCTGCTGGCACTGATGGAATTTGCACAGCTCAAGGCAGAGCCCAGGGGGAGGATATCTGACCCTGCAACACAAACGGGTGAAGCTGCAAAGGGAAACAGCACATGGAGAATGTTGGGAAAACTTCACTATAAACAAATGGGGGGGAATCATCCCTCTGCCCACTACAACATGTGCTGTCAATGTCTATTCTATATACGGTACATTAGAGCACTGGGGTGTTTCTGCTACTCCAACTTCAGCGAAATCAGCTGGGAATCCAAGTTTAAATTGATATTTAAATTAGAGAAAATCGGCCATTCATTCAGCCCTGGCTCCTGAGGCAGTGCAAACAATTACAAAAACATAAACGTCCACCAGAACAAATCTGACAACACCATGGACCAGCCCCTGGGTACCCGAACCAATACATAGCAGGAGCCACAGAACCCATTTCTCATTTCAATGGCATCATTAGATTACAAGCTCTCCTCGCAAAAACCAACCAGACAGCTCCAGCTCCTGACATTCCTGCTGACCAATCCACTGAAATGAGGAACACAACACTTCACCATGGGATGGGATCAGATCATCTGTTAGCAGAAAAAAGAGGAATTTGTGAAAATTTAATGACTCAAACTACTGTTGGCAAATAGATGACAAAGGAAAAGTGGTGAAAAAGAAAACAACAACGGAAACAAAAAAGCAGTTCATGTATTGGTCCAAATGTGGAAAGCATGGGAAGGGGACATGGTTTTGTGGCTCCCTGACAGACCATGGGTTAAACGAATGTTTTTTCTTCTCTGACGTGCTACAGCAACTCTCATCTTTTTACTGTGCTCCACGCCTTGAGAGTGCAGCTCATTCAGCAGCTGAGCGAGGGGATGCAGGCGGCAGCCAGGCCTCCTGATCCAGAAACGGCTACAGAACGACAGGGAATGAGGGCACTGCGAATAATCCCAAAACCAAACAAGACTCAGTAAGGAAAAAAGAAAGAAAAAAAAAAAAAGGAAAAGAAAAAAAAAAATCACTGAGTGAATCTACCTGGAGATTGAGTCAGGGACTCGTACATAAGGAAGGGAAAAAACATCAGTTTCAAAAACTGTTACTAATTTACATGGACCACTGCTCAGACAAAGTCCCGCTGAATTCCTGAACTTCCACAAGAACAAAGACTTAACAGAGCCGTGAATATCGGCTGTTCTACAAATGTGGGGGTGCACATTAACGAGGACATGCAGTTGGCGGATCGGGAGTTCTGAACCTTCCAAGTACCTCAGCCAGGGGGCAAGGGGAGAGGGAGATGAGCCGGGAAAATGAGGATAAAAAGGAGGCTGCGAATTACAACAACGGCAGAGAGCGCACGGCAAATGCCCCACGGCCTCTCCCTCTGCTCAGCAATAAAGTCACTTTTACAGGACTCCTCTGTCTCCTCTGGGCACAGAAACCTCCGGCCACGGGAATTCCCCGCACAGCGCCGGGCACGGGGCAGCCCCCTCTGTCCCAGCCACAGCAACCGGGCCGAGCCAGCGCTGCTCCGGCAGCGGCTCCGGCCGAGGCAGCGGCCGCAAGGAGACCGCGGGCAGCCGCTCCCGCAGCGCCCTCACGCCAGTGGCAACACGGGCCGGACACAGCACAACGAACCCGCCCGAGCCCCCTGCCGCCCCCGAGGCCCGCAGCCAGCCCCGAGACCCCGCACAACTCAGCGCGGCTCCCACCTGCGCTGCGGCCGCCTCCGAGCTCCGCCGCCGCCTCACCGCGCTCCGGCCGCTGCCGCCGCTCACGGACCCGCACACACGCTCCGACAATGGCGCCGCTGCCCAGCCACGGCCGCCCTCAGCCCGCCACCGGGGCCCTGCTCCGCCCCGCTCCCACCAATCAGCGCGCCACAACCACGACTGACGGCACCATCGCCCAATCCCAGCCAGGGGCGGGCTCTGCACACGGCCCCGCCCCGCCCCGCGCTCTCAGGGCCCGCCGGGCTGCGTGAGGGCAGAGCCGGAGCTGAGGAACAGCCCTGGAACGGGCCCGGGCCCGAGGGGATTGAGCTGAAAACACAAACAAACTTCTCTGCAGCTCCCGCCACGGCTTTTCTGGCACTGCGGTCCGGTGGCTCCAGCTCAGCCGGGAGTCCTGGAGCCTGACTTCTCCTACCCCTAATTAGGAGCATCAGTGCATCGCTTTGATTTCCCCCAAAAAGAGAAAACCGCCCCAAACCCCTGTGGATGAGTGGGGGAGGGGAGAGATTTCGGACAGAAAACTCCAAAAACTCAGAGCAGGATAACGAGAAATAAGTCAAGACCCTTACATCTTGCTTTTCCCCACGCCTCCCTCCTTCCAGCTGCACCTCCTACCCCTGCAGTGCCGCAGACAGGGAATGGGGCCGCGCTCAGTTCATGCCCCGGGGCTTCTCCCTCTGCTCAGGGACAGGAGTCGTTCCCCTGCTACAGCCTGGGCTCTCTCCCACCGGAGACTTCTCCAGGAACTTCTCCAAGCTGAGTCCATCCCATGGGGCACAGCCCCCT
Source organism: Melozone crissalis (assembly GCF_028551555.1). Taxonomy (NCBI): domain Eukaryota; kingdom Metazoa; phylum Chordata; class Aves; order Passeriformes; family Passerellidae; genus Melozone; species Melozone crissalis. The sequence goes on from NW_026535844.1 coordinate 5,805,952, forward strand.
CCAAGTGCTGCAGCGTGGGTCACTGTGCCCCAGTTTCTCAGTGCTAATCTCAGGGGACTGTCTCTCGGGATATTACCACTACAGCACTCGCAGCAGAATATACACACGGAATTTCAACAGCTCTGAGTAGAAATTTAAAAAACCAACGAGAGAGAGAAAGAGCGAGATTCCGATCGCGGCGCTCCGGAGCGGCGCTGCGGGAACGATCCCTGCGCCAGCACTGCCGGCCCCAGGCCAAGCCCAGCCCCGCAATCCAACCGCGCTGCTCACAGCGCCCGCCCTCCCCGGCCCGGGGCACAGCGAGCCCCGCACCCGCTGCGCTCCCGAGCACAAAACGCCCCTTCCCACTGCGCTCACCCGATAAACACAGCGCCCCTGCAGCCGCTCACGCCTCTCTCGCTCCTCCCGAGCTTCTCGGCCTCCCGCACCCTCTGCCCCGCACCTGGGCCCCGCCAGTGCCGCGGGCTGGGGGCAGCAGCTGCACCTTCCTCTGCCTCTGCTCCAGCCTTGCCCAGGTGCCTCGGCTCCCTTCGTGCTCGCCACAAACTGAGGCCTTCACAAGGCTGACCTAGAACAGAGGCCAGACACGGTTACACAATAAAGCAGGCATTTGTTAAAAGGCCTCCGTGGATACACCTTGGGCAGAACAAGAGCCCAGCCAGGGCTACGCCCAAGATGAACCAAAATGGCCACAAAATGGACGGACGGTCACGAGGTCTGTCACTTTTATAAGTTCTGCTCCATTTGCATATTGGAGTTAATTGTCCAATTATGTCTTTAGATGATGAACTCCCATCCTTCTTGTTTTTCTCTCTTCAGTGCCCGTTGTTTATGCTCTTGGGCCTGAGGTTTGCATTATTTGTCCTTGGGTTCCCAGCTAGAGCAGGAATTGTTTTGTCTCCCTGCTCTGTGAACAGAGCTCAGCATCCCTTAATATGAAGCTATGGTAGATAGGGAAAGGCGCTGCGGAAGATCTCGCGATGTCACGGAAAGGCAGGACCCTCTGTTCCCCTTAGATAAGACCATCCATTCCCTGTAGATAAGAAATTAACATAGGAATGTAGCCCCCCTCAACCGAATACCAGTCCATCCCCTACCCAGTAACTTTCCACCCCTTACTAACCATAGATGGTAAAGACAGACCCACGTTGGCGTAGAGACCCCTTAGACTATAAAAACCCAAGAGATGAGATAATAAAGGCCTTTTGACCGTCCATCACATTGATGCCTGCGTGTGTCATTGGCCCGAGCGGCCCTGGAGAGTTTGGGCCGCCGTGCTGTTCCTCTGAACCAGGTCGCCTGCCTTGCTCCAGAAGGCCACATACTGGTGCCGAGACCCGGGAAAGCTGCAACGCCCGGGGAACGGGGATTCTCCTGGACAGAGGTCGGCGACTGTAGTGGCGGGTCCGACTACAGCGGGAGGGACGCCTCCGGACCAGCGTGGACCATGGAATCCACAGCGAAGGTCGTAAGTGAGGCTCATGAGCAATGGGGAATTAAAGGTGAGCTCAGGAATTCTAATCTTGCTATTGCAAGGCTCCTAGAGCTGGGGACGATCGGATATCCGGTAAATATATTATGTTCGGAAGCGCGGGAGAAGTGCACTGCACAGTAGAGGACTCTAAGTCCGCCGGCAGAGGAAAAAACCTCAGAGCGTGGGGGAAAGTAGAAGAGGCCCTACGCGAGACGTTAGAAGAACAGGAGACGCAGAAAGCCATGCGTACAGGTTTATTAGCTACACCAAAGCCGGGGGCGGGGGCCGCGACACAAACCGCCTCTGAGAGCAATCGGATTGAAGGCGGGAACATGCGGGGGCCGGGCGCGTTCCACCCCTTCCCGAGCCCGAGCCCAGACCCCCCTGAGCCCCCAGGAGAGCCCCCCGGAACCCCCAGGGGACCCCCCGACCTTCCCACGGAGCCCGCCGGGTCCTAGCCCCCCCGCAGAACCATCCGAAAAAACCGCGGTTTCTCTATCCGTCTCTTCCCCGCCGATTGCCGATCCAGCAGAAGAGGCAGAGCAGCGCGTGCGATGCTTCCAGCAGGGACCCGCGGAGAAGGTGCGGAACGCGGCCGGATTGTCGGACCCCGCCAGGATCGGTAAAAACTCACCCCCGCCATGTGCGTTTAAAAATGGCGCCGAACCACATGGCGAGGGCGGAAGGGAGGAAGAGAAGGGCGGAAATGCAGTCAGCCCGCTTAACAACGCATGCGTGGGCGAGCGGGGAGACGGGGCAGCCCCCATGGAGACGCGTAAGACCAATCAGAGCGCATTATTCAAATTAGGTCCTTATAGGGCAAGGACCTCCCCCAGCAGGAGGTGGGGGGACCCCAGGGGGAGGGAGCGGCACAACCCCCAAAGGGAGGAGCGGGATCGGAGCCGCACAAAACAGCACGGAGCGCCGGAAGTGTACTGGCAGTCAGCTTCCAGCTCAGAGTCAAGTAACAGCTGCTCAAACAGCTCGGAAGAGCCGACCGAGTCCGGCTGGGACTTGGAAACCGAGAGAGCAGAATTAATGCGGTTTCGAGCGAAACCGAATAAAGCTTTAAACAATATCGGGAAACAATCGCAACACAAACTCACCGATGGGGGAAAAATAAAAGCAGCCTGTGGGGACCGGGCACCGGCAGCCTCCATGCACGCTTTCCCGGAGGGGGTTGCCGGAGCGCGGGGGAACCAACAAAGGGCATATACCCCAGTTAACACAAAAGAAGCCAAAGCGATTTCAGAAATAGGGATCAACTCAGCTGTAGTACCCACTCCTGAGGACGACCTTTCTAGCAATAACGATCTGCTCACTTCTGATATTACGCAAATAAGCCGCATGCCTTTTGACGGGACGGGGCGGATTATATTTAAGCAGGAGTGGCAGGACGACCGCGTTAGCCCAGGCTTCCGGGGAAGGACAGCAACTCAGCGAGCTGTCCCCAGCCGGCACAGCCTTCCCTGGCAGCACTCTCACTTCAAGCACGCCCGAGAGGGACCTGTCGGAGGTGCGGGAAGACGCCTCGCTAGGGACTGTAGATCCTGACCCCGGGGAAATGGGAGAGGGAGGGGGCGCGCGGGCCACACTCAGCCTCCTCCCGCTGCAAATGCGAGACGGCCCATCTATGCCAACCCCCAGTGGGGCAGGGGACCCTCATACCCTATGCCCCCACAGGGAGCAGTCAACTTTGCAAAATTCTCCACCCCTGTTAGGAAGGGATGTTCTCTCCTTGCTAGGATTCCGGATCACAAATTTATCATGAGAGCCACTGCCGTACACCCTCCGCTGCCAATCAAATTGACTTGGAAATCATCAGACCCTGTATGGGTTGAGCAGCGGCCCCTGACAGAGCCTCGAGCGGCAGCCTTGCGGGAACTGGTCGATTGAGAACTGCAAAAGGGTCACATAGAACCCTCCACCAGCCCATGGAACACCCCTGTATTCGTGGTCCCCAAAAGGTCCGGAGAAGGCTATCGTCTCGTCCATGACCTGAGAGAAGTGAACAAGATTATCAGACCCATGGGTCCAGTCCAGACACCGTTACCCACGAACTCAGCCATCCCCGCAGGGCAGCCATGCGCAGTATTGGATATCAAGGACTGCTTCTCTTCAATACCCCTGCACCCTGAGGACAGAGAGAGATTCGCCTTTTCCGGGGCATTTCGGAACGGCGAGCGGCCCAACCTTCGCTTCCAATGGAGAGTACTTCCACAAGGCCTGGTCGACAGCCCGACCATATGCCAAATCACGGTGGACAAAGCACTGACGCCAGTCTGACACTCCTACCCCACCGCAACCATCATCCAGTACAAGGACGACATCCGGGTCGCAGCACCATCGACAAGCCAAGTAGATCACCTGGTGACCACAGTCACAGAGACCCTTCAGGCCAACGGCTTCGAGATCGCGAGCGCAAAGATCAAGAGAGGACCCTGCATGACCTTCCTGGGAGTGGGGACCACAAGCTCCTACGTGACACCCCCCGAGGTGAAGGTCAACCGAGACATCAAGACGCTCCACGACGTGCAACGCCTGGTAGGATCGCTGCAGTGGCTTCGCAACATCGTCCAGATTCCTCCCGAGGTCAGGGACCCTCTGTACGACCTCCTGAAAGGAAAGCACCCCTGGGAACCCAAGGAGCTGACACCGCAAGCAACGAGCTCCCTCGACTTCATCAAAAACCAGATGGCCACTGGCACGCTTGCCAGGTGGAACCCAGCCATGCCTCTGGACCTGTAGGACCACTTTACACCGAAGGGGGGAGTGGGAGCACTGGCCCAAGGACTTGCAGAAAAGGCCCGACCGATCCAATGGGTGGTCCTCGGAAGACCCGCTCGTGCATTTTCCCCAGGAATCGAATGCATCGCCAGCCTCATCATGAAAGGCAGGAGACTCACCTCGAAACACCTAGGGACAGAGCTGACAAACATCCACCTTCCGTTTCGCAAGCAGCCGACCACGGAGCCAGCCACAATATCGGAGTACCTGGCCCTTGCTCTCACCGGCTTCGGAGGAGAAATCTCCTACTCCTCCAGACCACCCTGGACTCAGCTGCTGACCATGGTCGACATGGACATGCCACCGAAGGTCAAGGACAGACTGCAGCCAGGACCAACGGTCTTCACAGACGCTTCCTCCACGACTTCAACCGCAGCAGTGGTGTGGCAGGCAGGAGAGCAATGGCACTGCGTCAAAGAGTGTGACCCCACGCTGTCAGTGCAACAACTGGAGGCAGCAGCAGTGGCTTTGGCATGCGGACTCTTCCAAGAAGAACACCTCAACATCATAACGGACTCTATATTCGTGGCAAGGCTCTGCCTAGCCGTGGCAGGACCAGGAACGTCAACATCAGCAGCAGCCCTAATGCTGGAAGAAGCACTCTCCTCGCGACAGGGCACCGCGTCAGTCATCCACATCAACAGCCATGACCCAGTCAAAGGTTACTTCCAGATCGGCAACGACAAAGTGGACGCCGCAGCAAAAGGCGTTCGGACCTTGCAAAGAGCTCGTCAACTGCACGAGTTGCTCCACATCGGAGCCAAAGCACTGGTGAAGAGATGCGAAATCTCGGCGGACGCAAAACATGTGGTAGCCACCTGCCCTCATTGCCAGAAGTTACCCCTTTGGACCTGCGAAGTCAACCCGAGAGGTCTCAAGCCCTTCAGAAATCTGGCAGTCGGACTTCACCTGGTGCGAACTGCTGAAGCCCCGAGCATGGCTTGCAGTGACAGTGGACACTTATAGCGGAACGATCATAGCTACACAGCACCCCAAAACTAACTCCAAAGCCACAATTCAGCACTGGCTGACAGCCATGGCTTGGCTTGGTATCCCCAAGCAGATCAAAATGGACAATGGCTCCAATTTCACCACCAAACAAGTACAGGAATTTGCCTCGAAATAGGGCACCACGTTAGTGCAAGGCATCCCACATAACAGTACTGGACAGGCCATAGTTGAGAGAGCAAACCAGACCCTGAAAACCAAGATAGAAGTGTTGGCAAAAGCAGAGGGCTTTGCCAATGCCATTCCCCCAGGAGATCAGGCACATATGCTGGCAACCGCTTTGCTGGCACTGAATCAGTTCCCTAGGGGAGATGAAACAAACAGTCCCGTCCAAAAACACTGGGCCACTCGAACGCTAGAAGAGGGCCCAGAGGTGGTAATCAGAAACGAGCTAGGCGAGTGGGAACGGGGTTGGAGGCTGATTCTCACGGGGCGAGGGTACGCAGCAGTCAAAAAGGACGGCAAAATCAGGTGGTGTCCACTTAAGTCAATTAAACCGGACCTTCATAGCGAGCAGAATGAGACTGACGAGAATTGCGAGTATTTGTTTACAGGACCTGCTCACGGGACGTCCTCGTGACGCGCACTTCCCGGTTCCAGACGAAAGACACAGGCCACCAAGCCGCCAGGCAGCGCCCAAGAGACCCGCACAGGTGAGACCCAAGCACCAAGGAAGTTTCTGTGGGATTTTGCTGTTGGGGCTAGTCGTCAGAGGGCAAGCCAGCCCAGACCGCAATCCCCATCGGCCATTCAGGTGGGTCATGCGACACCTTAGTAGGGGCAAAGCACTCAGAGAAATCGCCACACCGAACACCCCATCCTTCGTGCTCCGCATCACCAATCGGTTTCCAGGACGGCCAAAGGAAAACCCCTATTCCCTACACGTCACACACTCGTACCTATCCTACTGGTGCCCAGCTTCAAACCCTGGGAAAAGCTACTGCAATCACCCAGGGTGGGGATATTGTGGGCACTGGGGCTGCGAAACCATAGTTACAGATGCCAGACTGTCGGGGCCTGGGTGGGATCCACAAGAGCCAGACAAATTCTCACAGTTCACCTGGGCACCCATTGGCTGCAAAATACCCTTCTTCTCTCACGGAAACTTCCATCGAAACCAACATAAAATCCCTAGATTTTGGGCATGCACAGGTTACAATGGGACGGTCTTGCAGCCAGATCACCCTAGCTGGGCCACAGGACAGTGGTCCTTCAAGGGTCAAAAGAGAGGGGGAATGTGCAAATTATCAGGTTCCAACCATCGGCACCCCAAGCGGTCGGACCCAACAAAGCGATTAAAAGCGTGCCGAAAGGGAGAAACGTAACCTACCCCAAAACCTTACCCACAGGGGTCAGCCATGTCCCGACCAGTCAAGCGGAGACCTTTCAGAGGAGCCGCTTAACCGAGTCAGACTCAGACCCAATCCTTCATATGTTAGAAGCTACCTTTGTATCCCCGAACGAATCCAACCCTAACCTAACCGAATCCTGCTGGCCTTGTTACGATGTCAAACCCCCCTTTTACAAAGGAGTCGGTCTAAACACTCCCTTCGGTTACTCCACAGCAGACACACCCAACCAATGTAGATGGGACAACCCCGCAAAGGAATCACCCTGAGTCAAGTCACAGGCTGAGGCAGATGCTTTGGCAATGCAACCCTAGCTAGGCGGAGAGGTAACGTCTGCACCAAAATTGTCAAGCCTAACAGGAAAAACAATAAATGGGCAGTCCCATCCGCATCTGGGAGGTGGGTTTGCCAGCGATCCGGAGTGAATCCTTGTGAGTTCCTTCCCAAATTCAATGGCTCTAACGACTTCTGTGTCCAAGTCCTGATTGTTCCTAGGGTCCTGTACCACTCAGAGGAAGAAGTGTACCATCTTCTTGAGGGACCCAGCCGGATCCACAAAAGGGAAATATTGACAGGTTTCTAACGGTCACCTTCGGACCATGCCTGCTGAACAAGCTGGTCTCGTTCGTTCAGACCCGCCTGGAACGGACCAACATCCAGTTCTTAGGCCGACGACAATTGCTGTGAATTCAACCAAAGAATTCAACCAGGGAACACTGCCAGTCACAAGATTTTCCGAACTTGTCTGGCAAAAGCTTACTCAGGTTTCCCAAGACCCCTTTCCCTTGTCAAGTTACAACCTTATACCTCATTTCAGTACCTATGTATATGACTACCTCATTCATTTGTGAAAAAGGTGGGGGAGATGTGGTAGATAGGGAAAGGCCCTGCGGAAGATCTCGTGATGTCACGGAAAGGCAAGATCCTCTGTTCCCCTTAGATAAGACCATCCGTTCCCCGTAGATAAGAAATTAACATAGGAATGTAGCCCCCTCAACCGAATACCAGTCCATCCCCTACCCAGTAACTTTCCACCCCTTACTAACCATAGATGGTAAAGACAGACCCACGTTGACGTAGAGACCCCTTAGACTATAAAAACCCAAGAGATGAGATAATAAAGGCCTTCTGACCGTCCATCACATTGATGCCTGTGTGTGTCATTGGCCTGAGCGGCCCTGGAGAGTTTGGGCCGCCGTGCTGTTCCTCTGAACCAGGTCGCCTGCCTTGCTCCAGAAGGCAACAAGTCTTCCTCATTCTGACCTTTCTAACTTTTCAATGCAAATATGACAAATGAACCCTTGGTAGAACTCCCATTCTCCATCTTCAATTGGTTTCAGAACAGAGGAAGCCACAATTGTCTTATGTTCCTAAAAGCTATTTATCAGTTTCTATATTCTTCATTAAAAACCCAGCTAACCAAACAGTATGTTGACAAGCAATCAATTATTAATTAACTACTAACTCTTAAGTTCCTCAAGGCCTTCCCATTTTTTGATTAACTCTAATAAAGCTTATCTCTAACTGAAACCTCAGTTCCTTTAAAATCTCTAAATTTCTTAAAGTTTATGTCTCACAGGGACGTGGCCACTAATGAGGCCACCACTGTGGCCACCGCCACTGCCCTGGCTGGGGACCTGCAAGACACGGCCACCTGCTAGGGGACATAAATCCACAACCTGGTGGCCATGGCACAGCAGCCGCTGGTGGCCCTGGCCAAGGAGGAGGTGACTTCAGTGGTGGCTGCGCTTGAGGCCCGGGTTGCAGCCTCCGCCATGGAGGAAGAGGCAGCCACCAAGGCCATGGGAGAGGCCATGGCGGCCAGCAGCCAGGCAAAGGTAGCCACCAGGAGGGACAGAGGGCGGAGGCGGCCCTGGGGCTGCTGGAGCGCTTGGCGGCTGCCTGTGACGAAGCCACCGTGTTTCCCCGGGAGCTGCGGCACTGGTTCAAGGACATCAAGGCTGGCTCTGAAGGGGACAAATCAGATATCCCCTGATGTCCCCAAGGCCTTGGTTGCTGCAGTGGCCAAGGCCAAGTGGCTGTGGGAGGCCAGCAGCCGCCTGGCCACATGTCACCTGCTGAGAACACCTGGGGACATCTGCAGGCTCCTTCTGAGTCCCCCCAGTGGCCCCGGTGGCCTTGGTGGCCGTGCAGTGGCTGAGTGGTGCCAAAAAGCCACTGAGGACATCCAAAAGCTGCTGCGGGAACAGTGATGACAGCACTGTGACATCATCAGGGCAGTGACATCATCAGGGACATCGCTGGTGTCACTTGTCTTGTCTCCCCTCCCTGTGTGGGATTTTAGACACATTTGGGGAGTTTTCTGAGAATTTTCATTAAAATTGCCCCAAATCCTGGGGTAATTCCTGGAGTAACACACCAGGATCCCCCCCTTTGCTGCCTGCCTGCTTCACAACATCCCCCAGAACTCCTCCAGCCACTTCCCCCTCGGTCCTCCCAAGCCCCTGGCCCACGTTGGCCCCTGCTGGGGCCTGGCTGGCTCTACCCCCTGGGGCCCCCCAGAGTTTGACTGCCATTTTCTCTTCCTCTGGAAGTACCCCGATACCTAACTGCACTTGCAAATCCCTTCCCATCAGATTATATCCTTCCCCCCATACGAATAAAACATCCCTCATTCCTAATTTGTTTGTTCCTTCAAATATTGCATTTTTTATAACAGGTGCTTCATATCCTTCTCCCTTTGCCCCTACTACTTGAACTGTATTTTGGCTTTTTTTTGCATCCTCTTGGAATTCTATAAACATGTCCTCTTAGCCCCTGTGTCTACTAAAAATTCAAATTCTTCCTCCTGAGGGCCTAGTTTGAAATTTATCAAGGGCTCTTGCTGATATTTTGACCCCAGGAGACAAAGCCCCTGACTTCCCTATTCAACCCAATTCCTCATGTGCCCCTCCCAGTGGCACTTCTAGGAGGGGCTTTAGTGCCACTGCTTGGTTCTCATTTTTCCATTCCTCTCGCTGGACTGCTCTGCCCCAGGAATTCTGGCTGGGTCCATCAGGGGGTGCATCAAGTGCTGGCAGATATAGAGGGGACAGATACTCTAAGGTCTCAATTTTCAGTTTCTTTTAACTTAAATGTGTTCACCTACCTCAGGGAAGCCTCACCCTTCCAACTGGCAGCAGAATCTGTTTTTTCTTGACTGACTGGTTCTTTGGCATTCACATGAATATTCAAAGTTTGGCATATCCACCCTTGAAAGGAACTCTATTTTGGCCAGATCAATGATAAATGATCAGATCTTGTCTCCTGATGAGTCTATTTCATCATATAGTAATCAATCATTTTGATTTTATTTGCATTCTTTTTGTCAGGGTTATGTACCCTCTGTGCCAATTTCATGCCTAGGAGGCTGTTTGGAGGTATATCTGTTGCCCGATTGATAAATGACACAAAACTCGGATAAGTTTTGTGGGTGCTTTATTAAGGGCCCGGGGGAACTGGGGGACTAATGTCCCAAAGCCCGAGCCCCCCGATTTCACGTATGGGTGCTTCCCTCTTATACATGCGATTCACAACAAAGTCTCCAAGAAACAGTTCCCCTTGCCTAGTCACAGTCCCCTTGTGATACATTCCTTAGTTCACAAGCAAGATCATAAATCTTCTGCTTATCTTATTCTAAGAGCATTGTATGCTGCCTCCAGACAGGTTAGCATTCTTACTTTCCTGCACTAGTTTAATTATTTATTAAATTCCTAAGACTACCTGCTAGGTTACACACAAACCCAACACACACACTATCAACGGCTACAAAACTGCAAAACTGCTTTTAACAAACCAATTCACACACAACTCATAACTAAACTATAATTACACATTTTGCTAAATTTCATTTCTTTTCCAACATTTCCCCCCTTTTGAGCATCCTTCAGTCCTGCTGCAAGGATGCTCAATCAACAGTATTGACAGTAACATCTTCATAACGAGGTGGGGAGTGTTCTTCATTCTGCCGCCCGCGGGTCATCGCCTTCAGCAACCGGAGAGATCGCTTCTTTTCCTTTTCGATCACACCCAAGAGGCATCTATATACAATCCATATAGTCATTAAAAATACTAAAAACATTAGTGCATACTGTATAGCAGACGTAATCCAGCCAGACAGGTGAAGCCCCAAAGAATCAAATACTGCTCCTATTCAGTTATGCTGTGCTTCCTTTTCAATTTCCTTGGTTTTTGTTTCCACTTCTGCCAGTTGAGAAATATCTTTCTCAACTTCAAGTGTAACATTTGGAATGTGTACACAGCAATGATCTATTCTCCTACTCAGGTAACCACAAACTCCATGTTCTTTTAACAGTAGCAAATCCAATGCCATTCTGTTTTGTAGGGTCATTCTTGATGTAGCTTGCAATTGCAAATTTAGATCTTTAAATCTCTGCTTAGTAGCTGCTGCCAACCTTTCTGTCTGTCCTAACAAGTTGTTGAGCATTTCCCTATTTCGATATGTCGCTACCGGAGGGAATAATGACTCTAATATCCATCCAAAGTGTACTCCTGAGCCAGGTTCATGCCACTGCTCCTCTAGGGATTCTTCCCTCTTTCTGAGTCCTTTCCTTTGGATCAATCTATTCTGTTTCCAGTATGGACACAATGTGGGAACCCCTAGGGTGATTTGTGTTACTGATCCATCTAGAGGTAAATGTGTGGTCCACTGTCCATGTCCCAACACCCAGACTAGATTTCCAGGGCTATGCACAGTAGTATATCTGCAATCTATAGGTCCATCCATGGACTCTCGGCTAACCGTGTGATCATACCCCCTACACTCGCATCCCCACTTTAATGCCATTTTCACCGGTACCACTCCAATTCGGTCTTCCAGTGTATCACATGTAAAAACCTAAGTACAATTCCAATCCTCTTTCTGCGGTCTGAACTCTCGGGAAGATGTAGACGTGATGAGGGCCCTATAATGTGACTGATTCTTTACTCCTGACCATTGGATGCACCATCGTACTTCCCCAAGGTAATTATAGTGTTCCAAAACCTGGGTCCCCATAATGTCTTCCAACTATTCCAGGTGTCAAAATTGTGTGTGACATTCTGACAACTCATCTCATTTCGGTGGGATTTCGTTCTTATTCGTACTGTATTGCATGGCTCATCTATTGGGGTTGCAATTAAACACCTTCTGGTATTTTGAATCCAACCATAATTATTTGGTTTCTTTTCACATTCCTCTCTAGTCATAGCCCGGATGGTCATACATAAATCCCTCCATACATCTACTGGTTTGGGAACTGACTGGCAGGACCATGAAACATTCTTAAATGTTTCAGGCATTTTGGTTACCGGTATTATTCCCCAGGGAATTGGTTCACCTGCAGCCTGTGGTAATGGTAGGCAAGCTGTTATTTTAGTCACGTTCTGCATGATCCCAAAATCTCTAATTAATCCTACCACTAAGTTTTCCTGCTCAGTATTCCATTCTATTGTATCATTAGCCTCCCGTCTACTCCTTCTACCGTGTCTCTGTAAGGATAACATCATTCTGTCATGCCTCCACCATGCATTTCCTATTCTAGGATTAGTGACATTCAATCACCCACAACTTTTGCCTTCCTTCTCCCACCAACTGGTCCCATCCTCTATTCTGTCCCAGGTCAGTTCCCTATTTTGCTTCCACCATTTGACCTGTAGGTTCAAAGGATATCTTGATCTTACTAGGAAGGAACAATTTATTCTAAGGGGTGGCCCATCCCACATGTCCGCTGTCATTGATACTGGATCAACCTTTATGTTTTCAGCACGATCCCCTGTCCCTGGCAAAACCCTCATACTCACTCTTTTGTAATCAACACTATCCCGTATCTTGACCAAACATGTATATTCTCCCGTATCATTTGTGGTTACCTTAATAAGATTCAGTACCGTGTTTCCTTGTTGTTTATCCTGATCCCAACCGACTCCGATCTTGCCTCAGCTTCTTTCAGCCCCCCGTTGCCATATTGCAATAACTTCACCGGCCTCAACTTTCTGGCTGTCAAATATAACACAAGTTAATTGAACATCCATCCCTTCCATGACTGTAACCTTTGTTTCTTCAACCTGTACTAGAGTAGACCCTTGAACGGGTAATAGTCTCATGATCACTAGCAGTAATATAATTAAGAAGGCGGCTTTGGGCGGAAGATCATCCGGGTTGGAGACACTATCTGGGTCTCCCATTGGAACGGTGCCTTCTTTACCCTGGTGTAATGGATCCAAGTGTCCATCCCCTGGACCTTCACCGCCGTGTAGGTCGTCATCATCACCTGGTGGGGTCCGCTCCATGATTCCCGTAGCGGATCCGTGATCCACTTCTTGACGTACACCTGGTCCCCAGGCTGAATGTCGTGGACCGAATTCTCCAGCGTGAGCGGTCTATTCCACTGTAAGGTATTTCTTAAAGAATTCAAGATCTTATTAAGTGACATAACATACTCTGCAATCGCCTGGTCCCCACTCACATGTACCTCCCCTTTTAATACAGTTGCATGATATGGTTTGCCATATAGTATCTCATATGGACTTACGCCTACCTTTTTCCCTTGGTTTAATTCGAATCCTGAGTAGGGCCAAAGGTAAAGCTTGAGGCCAGTGCAGTTTAGCTTCCTGGCAAATCTTTTTGATTTGTCCTTTCAGGGTTTGATTCATCCTTTCCACCTGCCCACTAGACTGAGGTCTCCAGGGGGTATGCAAATTCCAGGTTATATCTAACAGTCGTGCTAATTCCTGCACTACCCTGGCTATAAAATGCGGACCCCTATCTGATGACAATCCTAAAGGTACTCCAAATCTTGGTATTATTTCTTTTAACAAGGTTTTTACCACCTCCTTAGCCTGATTAGTTCTACATGGAAAAGCTTCCGGCCACCCTGAGAACGTACATACGTACACTAACAAGTATCTGTATCCCTGTGCCCTAGGCAATTCGGAAAAATCAACCTGCCAGTAATCTCCCGGTTGTGGCCCGACTTGCAGCTTTCCCATTTGTATTTGTCTCCTAACTACTGGATTATTTTTCAAACATACCGGGCACATTGCATTAACTCTTTTTGCCATTGTTAACATCTGATTAGAGATTATCTCATTCTTCAAAAATTTTACCAATACTTCTGCCCCCCAATGACATTTGTTATGTTCTGATTCCAAAATAAATTTCATTATGCGAGTAGGTACCACTATTTGTCCCATTGGTGTAACATACCACCCAAGTTGATTCCTCTGTGCCCCTAGCAAGTTTATTAGTTTTCCATCTTCTATTGAATATTTGGGCTCCTGATTCAGGTATGGGGTAGCCGGATTCGTTCTTACCGGTACCAATGCCATTTGAGTCCATATTTCCCGTGCCACTTGCCGTGCTGTAGCATCAGCAAATCGGTTTCCTCTGTAAACATCTCCTTCTGCAGTCTGATGTCCTCTAACATGCATAACTGCAACTGCTTTGGGACTATGTACCGCATCCAGGAGCTGTAGCACTTCTTCCCGGTGCTTGATGTTGGTTCCCTGTGAATGCAATAGCCCCCTTTCCTTCCATAACGCCCCATGTACATGAACCACACCAAAGGCATATTTAGAATCCGTCCAGATATTAACCCTTTTGTCCTTGCTCAAATACAAGGCTCTGGTGAGTCCAATCACCTCTGCCTTCTGGGCCGAAGTTCCAGGTAACAAAGCCTTTGCCTCTATTACCTGATCCAATGTTACCACTGCATACCCGGCATAACGAGTCCCATTCTCGACAAAACTGGATCCATCAGTGTATAGTTCCCATTCAGGGTCTTCCAATGGTTCATCCTTTAGGTCGGGTCTGCTGGCATATATTTGATCAATTACCTCTATGCAATCGTGCACCAGTCCCCCAGCCTCCTGGTCACTGCGTAAAAACTCTGCTGGATTAACATGATTAGTAGTCCTTATTTCAATATCATCCTGTTCTCTCAGGATAGCCTTGTATTGCAACATTCAACTGGATGATAGCCAGTGACCCCCCTTTTGCTCCAAAACGGCCATGACCATATGGGGAACAAACACTTTCATTTTTGCCCCCAAAGTCAATTTCCGGGCCTCTTGAATAAGAATTATTGTTGCCGCCACAGCTCGTAAACACGAGGGCCACCCGGAACTTACTGAATCCAGTTGTTTAGAGAAGTATCCCACTGGCCTCTTCCAGGATCCCACCTTCTGGGTGAGGACCCCCAATGCCAGTTTTTGCCTCTCATTCACGTACAACTGGAATTCCTTGGTCAGGTCAGGGAGTCCTAGGGCTGGGGCCTCCTTTAGTGCCTGCTTCAATTCCTGGAAGGCCTTCTTTTGCTGTGTTGTCCACTCCAGCCGATGCTGCTTCAAGGCCTCATACAGTGGCTTGGCTAGGAGACCGAAATTCATGATCCACAGTCAACACCATCCCACCATTCCTAGAAAAGATCTCAATTCCTGATGGTTACGAGGCAAAGGAATAGCACATATTGCCTCTATTCGGTTTACTCCCAAACGTCTCTGCCCTTGTGTGATCTCACAACCGAGATAAATAACGCTATTTTTGACCAATTGAGCTTTTTCCTTAGAAACCCGATACCCTGCTTGGCCCAGCATGTTGAGTAATTTAATTGTTAATTCCACACACATTTCCCTTTCCTTAGTAGCCAGAAAAATGTCGTCCACGTACTGCAGGACTACATACAAGGATGGGGATATTGTTACCTGGGTCATCTTCCATTCCTCCAGCTCCTTGGCCAGTTGATTTCCAAAAATAGTAGGGGAGCATTTAAATCCCTGTGGGAGTCTCGTCCACGTAAGCTGCTTCTTTCTCCCAAAATCAGGACTGTCCCACTCGAAGGCAAAATATTTCCTACTCTCTACTGCCAATGGGATGCAGAAGAAGGCATCTTTAAGGTCAATCACTGAGAACCATTTAAACTCCTCCGATACAGATGTTAACAAGGTATAAGGATTAGCAACAACTGGATGTATGTCTTTCACTATTTCATTAATAGCCCTTAAGTCCTGTACCAAACGGTACTTACCATTAGGTTTCTTTACTGGAAAAATTGGAGTATTATACTCCGATTCACATTCCTGTAATATTCCTTCAGCCAAAAATTGTTTAATTAACTGGGCTACTCCCCTCCTTGCTTCAAGCTTCAAGGGGTATTGCTTTACCCTCACTGGTTGGGCCCCTTCCTTTAGTTCCACCTTTACTGGCTGCGCAGCTTTAGATTTTCCGGGGACCCCTGACTCCCATACCCAGGGTACTACAGCCTGCTCAATTTCTTCTGGAATAGGAGAGGCATCCACTTCCTTGATCACAAAAATGCCTGCTATTCGTTCCTCAGGTATTTCCAATTTCACCCTTCCCCCCTCAAATATTATTCTCACATTAAGTCAAGACAACACGTCTCTGCCAAGAAGGGGTGTGGGGCAATTTGGGATATACAAAAATTGGTGATCTAATTCCTTCCCCCCAAACCTAAGATTTAAAGGTTGTAAAAATGATTGTTCCTCTAGCTTCCCTGTTGCCCCCACCACCTGTACTGTTGTGTCACTCAAAGGTCCCAATCGTCTATTAAGTAAAGAATAGGTTGCTCCAGTGTCTACCATAAATTCTTGATCCTTTCCATTTATCTCTAAAACTACCCTAAGATCCTTTTCTAGTCAGCTTTGATTCTGATAGTTTCCCAAAACTAGTGCTTGAGCGACTTCTGCTGGTCCTCCCGTGAATCCTCCCACAGGAGCATTCCCCATTGGACCTGTCCTTAATCCTATGTTTCCCATGCCCATACCTGCTCTAACCGGGCATTCATTTTTCCAGTGTCCCAATTGTCGGCAAAACGCACACTGGTTTGGATCCAACCTCCCCATGTTAGGTGCAAACCCAAATCCTCCCCGACCTCTTGCCAGCCCCCTCTGTCCGCGATTAGCTCCTCCCCGACCTCGACCCCTAATGAGTCTTCCTCCTGCCCTGTCTGTTGCATTACAGCCAGAATACTAGCTTGGTGTCTTTTTGCAGTTTCTTTTTCCCTGTTGTTGTATACCTTCCACGCTACCTCCAACATTTTATCCAAACTCCAGGTGTCCACTCCTTCCAGCTTTCTTAACTTTTTCCTAATATCCTCTTGTGATTGCCCCATAAACAACAATGCCAACTGAAGTTTTCCTGATTGATCCTCTACATCTAAATTAGTAAACTTCCGAGCCATGTCTTTTAATCGTTCTAAAATGGCAGACGGAGACTCATTCTTGTCCTGCTTGACCGAATACAGCTTAGACCAATTCATAGTCTTAGGTATTCCTGTTCTAATTCCTTCCACCAACAATTCCTGATATCGTTTTACAGCCCTTATTCCTCCCGTAGAGTTTGGGTCCCACCTTGGTTCCTCACTAGGTACCAATTCATCAACTGTTTCATTTAGTTGTCTCAACCGAATTTCCTCACGAGCCTTTTCTCTAGTGGCTTTAATAGCCATTTCCTTTTCCGTGGAATCCATTATAGTATCTAATAATACCTGTAAATCATTCCAGTCCGGATTCTGAGTCTTTATTACCATTTTAACCACCCTTGCCACCCTTTCAGGATCCTCCCGATAACTCCCCGCTGATTGCTTCCATATTACCAAATCCCCGGGGGAGAAAGGCACCTTTATAAGTATCCTTTCTCCCTGTGGTCCCACAGCTTCCCTTAACGGCGCAATTAACTGTGGCCCCTTCTGCCCCTTCCTCCCCTTGCGAGTCTGCCCTGCTAACGGAGTTCTTTTAACACTCTCATTCTTTTCACCATCACCACCATCACTATCACTCTCACTAGATCCCGTTTTTATAGCTATATCCGCAGGGGGAGCAGAGGGCACATTAGGAGCAACCGGAGCCCTCGGAAGTGCTATACAGTAAGACAAATCTTCCTCAACTGAAGGATACAAATTACACTCCTTTCTTTCTTTACATCCCACACACTCCCTCTCACCATTCACTTCTAAAACCAAAATACTGCACTCCTTTTGCCATTCATCTTTCCGGTGTAAAACAAAGAACAAATCTAAATATGGTATTTCATCCCATTTCTCATTTCTCCTTAAAAATTGCATCAAAGATTCCATTATCCCCAATTCCAGTGTACCATTGACCGGCCATCCTGCTTGCCCAATCTCATATTCAGGCCACCAATGATTACAATAATCTATCATTTTGCTTTTATCCAATTCTTGATAATACCCCTCACTTTTCCACCGTTTCAATATACAACCTAATGGCGTATTTCCAGGTATTTTACCATTGGCTTGCACTAAGGTTTTAAAAGTTTTAAAAGGCATCATATTACAGCCTTTAATTCCACCTTTATTCCCAGTAAACCAGTACACCTTAAACCAATATACCTTCTCGCCGTCCTTCCCAGAAAAAAAACAGGAGGCGAGTTCCGGTCCTGCGTCCTTAGACGTCTTATGGCCGGAGCCTAGGCTTTTTACCAACCACCAAATCCAAATCCAATTATCACCTTTTTCCAATATAAAGCACCTTCGGGCTTACCTTGGCAGTTGTCCAACAGGCGCAGGGTCGGTTACGACCGATGTCTCCCTGAGAAGTGCTCGGTGCCGGCTTGGAGTGGATCGGGACGCGGAACCGCCCCAGCTGCCTTTGGAGTCCTGCCGCGGTCGCCAGAAAAATTGTTGCCCGATTGATAAATGACACAAAACTCAGATAAGTTTTGTGGGTGCTTTATTACGGGCCCGGGGGAACTGGGGGACTCACGTCCCAAAAACCCAAGCCCCCGATTTCACATATGGGTGCTTCCCTCTTATACATGCGATTCACAACAAAGTCTCCAAGAAACAGTTCCCTTGTGATACATTCCTTAGTTCACAGGCAAGATCATAAATCTTCTGCTTATCTTATTCTAAGAGCATTGTATGCTGCCTTCAGACAGGTTAGCATTCTTACTCTCCTGCATTAGTTTAATTATTTATTAAATTCCCAAGACTACCTGCTAGGTTACACACAAACCCAACACACACACTATCAACGGCTACAAAACTGCAAAACTGCTTTTAACAAACCAATTCACACACAACTCATAACTAAACTATAATTACACATTTTGCTAAATTTCATTTCTTTTCCAACAGAAGTACTGGCAGAAGTTCCTATTGCTTCGGCGTCGGCAGCTGTTTCCGGCGAATCCGCGGTGCATTGTGGGCATTGTGGTCCCGGTGAGGCCCAGCGGCGGAGGAGCGGGGCTGAGGCCGTGGCCGGGGGAGGGGGCGGGGCGGGAATTTGCGGGCGCCGAGGGAGCCCCGGGACCGCCCCCCGGCAGCGCGGGATGGGCGACAGCGACCGCGGTCAGCACCGGGAGCGGGGAGAGGGGGAGGGGCAATGAGGGGGGGTTTGGAGGGGTTATGAAAGGATTGGGAGGGACTGAGCGAGAACTGGGGGTCCTGAGGGGATGTGGGGGGTTCTGAGGGCGTTTGGGGAGATCGAGAGGGAGAACTGGGGGTCGTGAGGAGATTTGGGGGCTTCTGAGGGGATTGGAGGGGTTGTGAGGGGGTTTGGGACGTGGTGAGGGGATGTGGAGGGTCCTGGGGGAGAATTAGGTATCCTGAGGGGGTTTTTGGGGCTCTAAGGAGATCTGGGGGGGTCTTGAGGGGATATGGGGACATCATGAGGAAATCTGGGGGGATTCTGAGGAGCTTTTTAAGGGTCTTGAGGAGGACTGGGGGGCCGTGCTGGAGACCTGGGTGTACTGAGAGTAGTTAGGAGGATTGTGAGGGCATTTGGGGGCATTCTGAGTGGGTTTGGGAGGATTTGGGGAGTTTCCGACTAGATTTGGGGCATCCTGAGGGAATTTTGGAGATCCCCGAGTGGACTTTATGGGTCCCTGACTGGATTTGGGTTGGTTTGGGGTTATTTTGGGGAACCTGACTGGATTTTGTGGCATTTAGGGAATTTTGTGATCCCTGGCTGGATTTTGGGGTATTTTCAGGTAATTTTGGGGTCCCTAAATGGATTCTGGGAAGAGTTGGTGTAATTTAGGAGTCTCTGATGGGATTTTGGGGTGTTTTCAGGTGTTTTTGGGGTAAGTTTGGCCTTCTGATCGGATTTTGGGGTCCCTGCCCAGATTTTGGGATATTTTGGGATACCTGACTGGATTTTGCGGTCCCTCACCAGATTTTGGCCATTTTGGGGTAATTTCATGGTCCCTGACCAGAGTTTGGGGATTTTTTTGGGTATTTTGGGGTAATTTTGTGATCTCTGGCTGCAATTTTGGGTTTTTTTGGGGTATTTTTGTAGGACAACAGGGGAAGGATGGTCGGGATGGAGAGAGACAAGAGATCTCTGAAGCCAGGTCATGGAACTTGGGGTTTATTGCAAAGGGCCTGGGTGCAGAGCCCTGCTTGGAGCTGCCAGGCACAGCTGGAGCAGGCCTGAGAGAGGGAGAAGAGTGGTGTTATATTTGCCCAATTATCCCATCATCAAAAAAACCAAACACTATAAAAGGTAGCAGCAATTTTCATTGAATAGCTTAGAATATATAAAATCGGATAGACTTGAAATATGGACAATGTAATTTGGTTAAAATAAGGGATAATTTGGTTCCAATAATAGCGCATTAGCAAAAAAACCAAACAGCGAGGGGTACGGAGTGCAGGGCCCTTGGACCCCTGCTACCTCACGTAGGAGCTTGCCAAGGGAAAATTCCCCCTTTTGTGCCATGTGTCAATGCCATCTCCTCCCATTTTAGATTCAAAATTCCCCCTTTTGTGCCATGTGTCAATGCCATCTCCTCCCATTTTAGATTCATCGCACTTCTACCTCCGCCCTCATCACCACCTTTACCGCGCATGCTCCACCACTCGGTTTGGTGGTCATACCCGTCTTTGGGGGTCATCACTGTTGAAGGCCTCTCCTCTTCCTTGATGTCCTTTCATTCACCCTTGGGTTACACATGCACACTAAGCCAGTAAAATGTAATCCAAAACGAACATAATATTATATTTAAGCATCAAAGCAATAAATCTCTTCTAACTAGCATTTTCCTGGGACACAACCAGATTTTCCTTTCTTTCTGTTAATTTTTAGTAACAGTTATCACTTGCTTTTTTCTACCTTGAACATCTGCAGGAAAGTGGGGGGGAATGCAACCCCTCCTCCCCTTTCTTTCTTGGCATTACACCTTTTAACTGTTTTATTATTGCCAAATATTAATTACTGTATAAATATTGATTGCTGTTTCAATTTTGTCAGTATGAATCATACCTATTTAGCACACTTCTCATTATCATGCTCTGAGATTTTGGAGTTTTCTGTCAGAAATCTCTCCCCTCCCCCACTCATCCACAGAGGTTTGGGGCGGTTTTCCCTTTTTGGGGAAAATCAAAGCGATGCCCTGGTGCTCCTAATTAGGGGTGGGAGAAGTGAGGTTCCAGGGCTTCCCGCTGAGCCGGAGCCACCGGAGCCGCAGTGCCGGGAAAGCCGTGGCGGGAGATGCGGAGAAGTTTGTTTGTGTTTTCAGCTCAAGCCCCTCGGGCCCGGGCCCGTCCCAGGGCTGTTCCTCAGCTCCGGCTCTGCCCTCACGCAGCCCGGGGGGCCCTGAGAGCGCGGGGCGGGGCGGGGCCGTGTGCAGAGCCCGCCCCTGGCTGGGATTGGGCGATGGTGCCGTCAGTCGTGGTTGTGGCGCGCTGATTGGTGGGAGCGGGGCGGAGCAGGGCCCCGGTGGCGGGCTGAGGGCGGCCGTGGCTGGGCAGCGGCGCCATTGTCGGAGCGTGTGTGCGGTCCCGTGAGGGGCGGCAGCGGCCGGAGCGCGGTGAGGCGGCGGCGGAGCTCGGAGGCGGCCGCAGCGCAGGTGGGAGCCGCGCTGGGTTGTGCGGGGGCTCGGGGCTGGCTGCGGGCCTCGGGGGCGGCAGGGGGCTTGGGCGGGTTCGTTGTGCTGTGTCCGGCCCGTGTTGCCGCTGGCGTGAGGGCGCTGCGGGAGCGGCTGCCCGCGGTCTCCTTGCGGCCGCTGCCTCGGCAGGAGCCGCTGCCGGAGCAGCGCTGGCTCTGCCCGGTTGCTGTGGCTGGGACAGAGGGGGCTGCCCCGTGCCCGGGGCTGTGCGGGGAAATTCCCGTGGCCGGAGGTTTCTGTTTCCAGAGGAGACAGAGGAGTCCTGTAAAAGTGACTTTATTGCTGAGCAGAGGGAGAGGCCGTGGGGCATTTGCCGTGCGCTCTCTGCCATTGTTGTAGTTCGCAGCCTCCTTTTTATCCTCATTTTCCCGGCTTAATTTCCCTCTCCCTTTGCCCACTGGCTGACGTGCTTGAAAGGTTCAGACCTCCCGGTCCGGTAACTGCATGTCCGTGTTAATGTGCACCCCCACTTTTGTATAACAGCCGATATTCACGGCTCTGTAAAGGCTTTGTTCTTCTGGAAGTTCCGGAATTTAGCGGGACTTTGAGGAGCTTTCTGTGTCAGTTTCTAACATTTTCTAAAACTGGTGTTTTCTCCCATTTCTTCCTTATCTGCAAGTCCCTGGCCCTATCTCCAGGCAGACTCACTCATTGACTCTGTTTTTTCTTCCTTCGTCCTCTTTGGATTTGGGATTATTCTTAGTGCCCTCATTCCCTGTCCTTCTGTTGCCGTTTCTGGATCAGGAGGCCTGGCTGCCACCTGCATCCCCTCCCTCAGATGTCGAATGAGCTGCACTCTCAAGGTGTGGAGCATGGCAAAAAGATAAGAGTTGCTGTAGCACATCCGAGGAGAAACAGCATTCGTTTAACCCATGGTCTGCCAGGGAGCCACAAAACCGTGTCCCATTCCCATTCTGTTTGAGCTGGAACATGAGGTGCTTTCTTACTTCCTTCGTTATCTGTTTCACCACATTTCCTTTGTCATCTCTTTGCCAACAGCAGTTTGAGTCATTTAATTTTCCACAAACTCCCCTTTTTTTCTGCTAAAAGGTAATATGATCCCGTCCCATGGTGAAGTGTTGTGTTCCTCATTTCAGTGGATTGGTCGCCAGGAAGGTCAGGAGCTGGAGCTGTCTGGTTGGTTATTATTCCGAGCAGAGCTTGTAATCTAATGATGCCATTGAAATGAGAAGTGGGTTCTGTGGCTCCTGATATGAATTGGTTCGGGTTCCCAGGGGCTGGTCCATGGTGTTGCAGGATTTGTTCTGCTGGCCGTTCATCTTTTCCCCAATTTTGGCCACTCTTTCCAGCCAGGGCTGCAGCAATTGACTGCTTTTCTCTAACTAAGTCATCAAATCCTTGGATTCCCAACTGATTTCCCTGAATTTTTGGTAGCAAAAAACCCCCAGTGCTCTAAATTGGAGTGGGCAGAGGGATGATTGCCCCCAATTTTTTATAGTGAAGTTTTCCCAACATTCTCCATTTGATGTTTCCCTTTGCAGCTTCACCCGTTTCTGTTGCAGGGTCAGATATCCTCCCCCTGGGCTCTGCCTTGAGCTGTGCAAATTCCATCAGTGCCAGCAGGCAGAGCTTGGGGTGAGGGGCAGAGGGAATCAGCCCAATTCCTGCCCCAGGCAAGAGACCCAGGTGCATTGTCCAGGCTTTGCCCAGCAGTGTTCATTTGCATTTCTAAAGCTCCTCTGCAGGCTGCCTGGAATGAAGCTTCTCTTCCTGCTGCTGGGCAATGTTGATGTTTTGTTGCTGGTCGTTATCTCTGTGGGTATCTTTTGGGCTATTCTCAGTCTGTTCAGGTGTTAAACTAATCTCCTTTGAGTGGTGTAACTTCCCCTTAAAAAAAACCTTTAAAATTCCTTTCCCCAAGGCAAAGACAAACCAAGCCTGAGCAGAGAAATAAGATTTTAAAAGAACCAAAATCGGTACATTTTGCAGCAGTGCAGTGGCAGGCAGCCCAGAGTGTGGGTGTCAGTGAGCCCCGGAGTGGAATTGTGCTGTGGTGTTCCCCAGCAGCTGTGGCAGTGCAGGCCCAGCCAGCGCTGAAGCTGCAGCAGTGGCAGCAAGGCTTGGCCCCAGTGGCTGGAGATGGCAGAGGAGGGTGGCCGGGATTGCAGAGGATTCCAGGCGAGGATCTGTGGGCAGGCGCAGGGGCTTGGCCCGCTGTGGAGCCCTGGCTGCTGCTGCGTTGCCTTCAGGGCAGGCTCAGGGGCGGCCTCCCATCCTCCTGCTGCGGGCGGGAAGTGCAAATCTGCGGGGCTTCAGAGCCCTTGAGGCCAGGCTGAGGGGTCCCCCTGTGTTGAGCTGTGCTGGGGGCAGTTTGTGGCCTCAGGGACACTTGGCATGGGCCCCTTGGCCACCAGTGGTGCTGCTTTGCACTCCTTAGGCAGGAGCCGATGTCCTGGCTGGGTGTTGGCAGCAGCAAAGTGCCAGGGCAGGCTGTGTGCCAGCCCAGCTTCCTGTGGGAGAATATCCCTTGATATCTGCTCCTGTGGTTGCTGAAGCAGTGAGAATTGCTTTTGCCCCCCTGTTAGGTGCCATGGTGTCAGGAGAAGATATTGAAGCCTTCCTGCTCAGGGCATTTCAGTGCCAGGCTCTCACAAGCACCCACAGCTCCGCGGGTTGAGCTGAGCATGGGGCGGTGACCTGTGCTGTGTCTGATTCCCCTTCCTTAATAACAGCCTGTCTTGTAGCTCTTTTCCCTTCTGCTGCCCTTGCAGACCCATCCACAAACACATTTTCTCCCTCAGGCCAGGGAATGTCCCATCAATCTCTCCCAGCCTGGGTCTGGAGCTCTGTCCCTTGAGTGCAGTCCTGGGTTCCTTGCCAGCCCCTCTCCAGGCTGTTCAAACAGGAGGCTGGGTTAAACCCTTGCCCTGTCCTCAGTTCTAAATCCTCCTGTGCCACTGAACAAGTTTCATACTGTAATAACCAAGCCCTGCTCATCCATTTAGAGGCGGTTTTGGTTGTCAAAGCTTTAACTTGATGCCAGACTTGAACTGTAGGAGATCCTATGTAGAGTTAAATATTTTAGCTCAAGAATTCCTTAGGCAAGACCCTCTTTAATATCCACCTCTAATTCAAATTCTTTTTCCCTGTCTGGAAGGCCCAGGCCAGCCGCCTCAGTTAATCTTCATTTTAACACTTGCAAATTCTGTGTTTCCTCCTCCTTGTGTCCATCCATCCAGTTTGTTGGCTGGCAGGATAGGAGCGTTGTAGGGAGGCATCCTTGGATCCAAAAGCCCTGCCTTTAACCAGGACTCAATCCCAGGCTGTGAGCCCTTCCTTCCCTCTCTTGGAACAGGGTATTGCTTGTCCTGGTTGCTTTAAAGTAATTTGTAGAGGCTCCATATCTAATTTTCCCTCTTTCCCTGGGGCTGCCCACACTTCTGGGTTCACTTCAGCATAGGCCTTGCATGACATTTGGCACAGAGGTACAACAGAAATGGCCTCTGTATCACTTTTTATAATATTAATTTGCATTACGAGTTTAGCGATCAAATGCCTTCCCAGTAAATCATGATAACAATTAGGAGCAAATACAACTTCATGCATTTCAGACCCATCTCCCACTTCTGCTAACAGTGGTTGAATAAAACCACACATCCTTCTCACTTATCCCCTGAATAATCAGAGACATTTTTGCCCCCATTAGGTCTAAGATTCAGAGTGGATTGAGAGGCCCCTGTGTCCAACAGGACATGCCTCCTCTCAATGCAGACCCACCCTGAATGTTCTCAAGGGCTGCAGTGTGGAGGGTCCCTGGTGTGATAGGAGTTCTGACAGCCCTGCCAATCCATGTCCATCAAGGGGTGGACTTGTTGGTCCTGAGGGTGCTGCTGTCTGTGCTTGCAGTGTCCTTGTGCCCTGCAGCTGGAGCCCTGGCTCCTTGCCAGGGGCTGTTTGGGTGGGCTCTCCCCTGCCGAGGAGGGCAATGCCTCTGCCAGGTGCTTGTGGCCGAGCCCGTGCCCTGGGTGCTGGGGCCCCCTTGGCCCCTGGGGTTGATCCCTCAGGGGCTGTAGGAACTGTGCCCTGGCCTTTGCCTTCAGCTTGGCCTTTTGCTGCTCCCTTCTTGCCCTCACCTGCTGTGCCTTTGTGCCCAAGTGCTGCAGGGCCTCCTTGTGCCCCTCCTGCAGCCCCCCTCAGTGCCTGTGGGTGCTTGTCTTGCTTTACAAGAGAGGTGTCTGCTCGGGAAGGCAGAAAAAGCCTCTCTTGGAATGGATAATGCAAACCCCCTCCCTCTTAATTTTTAGACTAGTGAAATGAAGGGGCTCTCAGGCAAAGATATGGGAATAGGAATACCAGTTCTTTACGAGTGTGTATAATAAAGCAAACAAACACCAACAGCTGCGGCACTGACAGCAAACAGAGCCCGGACCCAGTCCCGGCCTTTGGGCTGCAGCGCTTTGCCCCTTGGGTGCAGTTCCGGGCACGGCCGGCAGGGGCGCTGGTGGCTCCCGCGGGGCGGGGCAGCGCATCCCTCCCATGGGAACCTCTCTGAACGGAAATAGAGCAATCCCTTCATCTCACTCTTTCACTTTTTTACCTTCTCTAGCCTTTCTCCCGTGTTTTGGGAAAGAATTTGGACGGGGCTGCCTTTTAACTGAGCTCCTAGTGTTTCGATAAGGTGCTTCCTGTGGAGAGAGAGAGTTTCCCTGAACATCCGGAGCTGTGGTTACCAAAGGGATGTAACTCAGAGCAGAACGAGGTCAGGGGAGGATATCCCGCCGAGGCTCGGTGGGAGTGTGGCCAGGGTCTGCTGCCGGAATCGCCAGAGGGGGATGTTCCCGTGGAGCCCGAGGCGGAGCGTGGGTAGCCCCCACATGGCTGATGGTGGCTGATCCAGCAGCTGCCGGCAGAGCAAAGGCAGGTGGGAGAGCCCGGCAGCAGCGGCGGTGCCCAGCGCAGGTGGCATGGGCAGGGCAGGCGGGGATGGGATGGCTGGGACCCCCCCTGGGTGCGGTGGGCGCGGTGACCTCGGAGCAGACGGCAGGACAGAGCAACCCCCATCTTCCCCAGCATGGCCGGCAGAGCGGCCGCGGGCCAGGCAGTGGGAGCAGGGCACACAAGTTGAGCGACAGCGCCGGGGCAGGTGGAGCTGCCCTGGGCAGTGAGGCCGCACCTGGGATGGAAACCGGGGCAGGCGGAGCTGAGGCGGGCAGCGAGCCGGGACCCGGGGCAGGCGCCTCGTGAACGGAGGGGGCAAGACCTGCAGAGGATCCCACTGTCTTTATGGTTTTTCCTCCTGTTCCCTTCCCTTTCATTTCCCTTTTTCTTTTCTTGTTTGTTCTCGGGGCATTCTGATACTTCAACGATTTTTATTCTCCTAAAATCTCCTGTCTTACATATGGCATATTCTCTTTCTTCTATATTAAATGTGGTTTTTTTACAAATAAACCCACAACCTAACAAATCTAAACTTCTGCTTGGATACTTTGAAATGGCCAACGAGCTGACTCAGGACCTCCTAATGTTGTTTTTCTCTTCAGCTTTTTATTTATCCTTTGGGAAATTAAGGATTCATCCTAAATCCAAAAATCCCAGTGCACGTATAGTTCCTTAAAAAATGATCACACAAAGCTTGAGTACCCCAGTGCGTTTTCTGATGCATGTCTTCTAATATTTTCCTAGAAGTAAAGCAATTTATTAAGTAATTGTCTTCCATCAAGAAGTTTCCATTTCCCTGATTTATCTTGTTCACTTCCTGTGTTGTTTGATTCTTTTTTCTTGACTTTCCTAAACTTTGGAATTTCCAGTTTTTCCTCGTTTGGGGTTAATATTAACATAACTCTTTCAGCTCCATTTTCTGCTGCATCCTTAGCTTCGTGATCTGCCAAGTTATTTCCTCTTATTTCTGGGGTCTTTCCCTTTTGGAGTTCCCTAATATGTACTATAGCTATCACTTTTAGGTGATTGTAATGCCTCTAAAATAAGTTCCTCATGTACTAGTCCTTTTCTTCTTGAATTAAGTAATCTTCTTCCTTTCCAAATTTTTTACAGGTATGTACTACTCTAAAGGCCTACCCTGAATCAGTATGTATAGTTCCTTTATTTTGTGTTAAATATTCTAGTGCTCTTTTAAAATTATTTAATTCACAAGTTAGAGCTTACTAGTTTAACAGTAATTTCCCTTTTTCCATAGTTTGCATGTTTTTCCCATCAACTACTACATACCCTATATTTTCTCCTTTTGCAAGGAGTTGTATCTCTGTTAGCTAACATAACTCCCAAAGGAATGTTTTTTTTCATTTTTTTTCCCCTGTGCCCAACTTACTGGTTTTTGATCTCATTTTTCAAGATCTTATCTATTCATCGTCTTCCTCTGTTTTTCACATTCACTAACAAGCTAAATACCACTTTTCTTTCAAATACACTCATGAAAATAAAAAATCTTTTTCCTCACACTACTTTCAGTAGAATACACCTCCCTCCAAGGAAATATATTGAAGCTTAAAACACACAATCCACATTACCTATACTTTCATTCATCTACATTCAGTCACTTTTATTTCTCACTCACTTCCACACATTCTTTCCCACCCTCAGGACACAGAGTGGATCCCTGTTGACAGAGAATCGCGGGTCCCTGTGGCCCCCCCTCACCTTGGGGTGGCCTCTGGGCCTCAGTATCTCCGGGCCTCCTGGGAGGGCCCTGACTCTGCTGCCTCCGGTGCCGGTCACCTGTGAGGCTGATTTGTGTGTCACTCACACTCTTTAGCCAGGGCCCCCTCACACGCCCTGGGGACAATGGCCCCTTTGCAGGTCACCTGTACCTTATGCCACAGCCCCCACACACCCAGGAGAACAATGGCTTATTTGTGGGTCACACACTCCTCTTTCCACAGCCCCCCCTTCCCACTCGCCCGGGAAGCTGAGGCAGATTTTGTGTGTGACTCACTCTCACACACAACAACACAACAATAAGGTACCTTTTACTTTCACATCAGCTATTAAAACTTTAGGTGTTTCTGGCCAGTCCTGGTGCTCTTGGATATCCCTCAACCCAGCTGTGTTGTGCAACCCCAGATGCTCTTGGGTGTTGGAGTGTTGGGGGGTAGGACGGTCGGGACAGACGGAGACGAGAGAGCTCTGCAGCCAGGTCGTGGAACTTGCGGTTTATTGCAAAGGGCCTGGGTGCAGGGCCCTGCTTGGAGCTGCCAGGCACAGCTGGAGCAGGCCCGAGAGAAGAGAGGGGTAGAGAGGGTGAGAGAGTAAAAGCGTAAGAGAGCGAGGTTCCCATTACAATACAATAAATTTTCTGTGTTGACTATTCTATTGCTCACTAACCAATCTAGTACAAGATAGAAATCCTAGAGCGTTTACATACAGCCTATAAGAATCATTACATTACCATACTGTGTTACATTTTAAACCCTTAAAAGTCCTTTTTGGACCCCTTCTGCTGGGCTAGTAGGCTCTGCTCTGACCCTTGGACCTGTCTGTAAGCAGAGAGAATTATTTCATCAAAAGGGGATTACCTTCAGCCAGCCATACCATTGTTTTCCAGTTGTTCAGAAACTAAGATATCTCAAAGCTTGCTTTCATTTCAATCTCGCTTATAGTTTCTATATTCTCAAAATCTTTTGCCAGACAATCATATTTATAAGGCTTTCCTGTCTCATCTTCCCCAACACTTTGGCATTGTTTTATCCCTCAGCCCAGCTGTGTGCTCCAATCCCAGATGCTCTTGAGGATATCTTCACTCTGGCAGAATTTTGCTCAACCCTGAATGGTCTTGGAATGTTAGTCCCTCAGCCCAGCAGGTTTTAATTCTGGATGCTCTTGGGCACTCTTATCCCTCAATCCAGCAGGTTTTTAGGGTCCTCGTTTGTCCCATTTCCTAGTGGATTGGGCTCGGAAACTCCTCTGCTGCCTTCCTCCGAGGGGTCCAGCCCCTCTCTGAGACCCAGTCCCAGTTACCCCGGGGGATTCTCTCACTCCTGTTAACATTCACTTTGTCTCTCTCCTGGCCACTTACCGTGGAAAGTCGGAAACGCAGCGTGGGAGACTCCAGCACTCACTTGGCAGGTCTGGAACAACCAGCCCTCCTCTCATTCACACACATTCATCCCCCTGTACCTGCCCCCCTGAGAAATACTTACCAATCCCTTTTCCTTCCCGGGTTCTTCCTGCACATTACTACTCTTATGGGGCCAATTACCGCGGTCGTAGGGAGCCTTTTCCCTTCTCTTTGTTTTATTGTCTCCTTTTGTCCGCCATAACCTGCGTCTGTCGGTCACCCCAGGGGAGACAGAGCGAGGCTGCCAACGGGGCAGGGCGCGTCTTCCCCACTCTGACTCTCCTAAAGCACCGGCAGCGAGGTGTTCGTAACCATCCTCTGCTACAATTGTGAAAAATGCCAATCACGTGCTTTTAAAATTTGCAAAGTTTAATGGTAATAAAATGGTTATAAATAATAGTAATAATATTAGAGTAATAACAATTTGGAGAAATCGAATTAGGACAATATGAGACAACAAATACGAAGTTACGGACGTCTGGGTACCTTTTTCTGGGCAGCACAAGCCTGAAAAAGGACACCCGTTAACACAGGATTAACCATTAAAAACAATAGCCTGTTGCATATTCATACACTTCATACATGATGCATAAATTCCATTCAAACACAGGATTCTGTCTGGTCATTGTCAACTTCTTCCTCTGAAACCTAACAGCAGCTTCAAGGCAGGAAGAAGTTATTTCTTCTGACAAGAGACCAATAAATTCTTTTTCCTTGAAAGATTTAGGTGTCCTGTGGTTGCTATCTCGCTGCAAGTCCTTTCTTTAAAATGTCTCATACCAAGCATCGTTTCTATTTTAACATTTTTTAATAACCTAAAACTATATTTAACCCACTACTTAAGAGAATTAATACAGCAGTACTTTCTAACACAAGACATATAATATCCATTTTTGTTAATAATTGTGAAAACCCAATCACAAAATATGCACTTTTCAAATGTATATTCCCACTTTTTCCAGTCTCTCCCACTATGGTCCCAGCTGTCTCCAGCATGGTTCCAGTTGCTTCCTCAATCACCTCAGTGAGTCCCAGTATGATGCCATTTGCTCCCAGTTGCTGCCAGTCAGGCCCAGTATGGGGGATGATGTGCAAGGTGTGCTCACTGTGACACTCAGTTCCTTCCAGTATTAGTCCAGTCAGTCCCAGTATGATCCAAATTTGGCCCAAGTGTGCTCCTAGTCTCTGCCAGAATAAACCAGTTTTGCTCCACATGGTTCCAGTTCCTCTCTTTCACCCTCATTTTCCTTCTTGTCACTCCCAGTATCTCCCAGGGTAGCCCAGTTCCCTCCACCATCTTTCCAGTTCCTTCCAGTATGATCCCATTTGCTCCCAAGCACTCCCAGTCAGCCTCAGTGTAGTGGCACTCACTGCCAGTATGATCTTAGCCATCCTCAGCACCATCCCAGTTCATCCCAGTATATCCCATTTACCCCTAACATGGTCTCAATTGCCCCCCCCCAGGCTCCTGCTCACTCCCAGTGTGATCTCAGCATGATCCCAGTATGATGGCAGTATGGAGTCAGTACAAACTCAGTAGAATCCCAGTATGATGCCAATAGGATGTCAATAGAAAGCCAGTAAAGTCCCAGTTGCTCCCAGTATGATCCCAGAATGATCCCAGTGTCCATCAGTGCGATCACAGTCTGCCCTGGCATGGCAATATGATCCCAGAATAATGTCAGTACAAACCCAGTACAGTCCCATCATGATCCCAGTACGATCCCAGAATGATGTCAGTACAAACCCAATATGATTCCAGTATGATATCTGTACAAGCCCAGTACAGTCCCAGTCACTCCCAGTACGATCCCAGTCCAGCCCAGTCCCTGGCAGTGCTGCCAGTGCTGGGATCCCCCAGCCCTGTGTGCGTTCCCCCCTGGCGGATGTGCCGAGAGGAGCCCCAAGGGTGGCAGTGGCCAGGCAGGGTCCCCAGCAAGGCCCAGTTTGGATGTGCAGCCCCCAGTTTTCCCAGTTTGCCTCTCCTTTGGCCCGGGCCGCGTTCCCCCCGCCCGCAGCGGCTGGGAGCAGCCGAGAGCCCCGCGCTGCCCATCCCGACCTGTCCCGGCTCCATCCCCGCTCCTGCTGCGGGCTGCGAGGGCTGCGGGAACAGGGCACCGAGGGTGTGGCTACTGCTGGGGGAGGAGGAGGATGGAGGGAAGGGCAGGGATGGTGGGGGAGGAGGAGGTGGGGTTAGGGAGGAGGAGCAGGGGGAGGGATGGAAGAGGAGGGATGAAGGCGGAGAGAGAGCAGCGATGAAAGAGGCGAAGGAGGTGGGAATAAGACAGAGAGGGCGGACGAGTGCAGGGGATGGAAGGGGAGGAGTGGGAGGAAGAGGAGGGACAAAGGCAGATCGAGGCTGAGCTGGGGTAGGGAACCACGCAGTCGATCCCTGCCTGAATTCGCAGCCCCCACCTGTGGGATCATCATCCCCCCATCGCGCCGGTGAGCGGGGAGGGGGAGCTCGGCCCGGATATCCTGGGGGGTCCCTGGGTTGGGGTTTTTGGGGGATGTTTGTAGAATGAAGAAGTCCAAGGCTGAGCGGAAAAGGCCCCTTGGGGGGACATCAGGGGGTGACGGTGGCGGCTGCCGGCAGAGGCAGCCTGGAGGAGCAGAGCCCTGTGTCCCCCAGGAGCCCAAAGTGGGGAGCCCAGAGAGGGGGGAGCGGCGCCATTGGCGGGAGCCTCAAGAGCCTGGAGAGGGGTAGGGGGAACTCCTTGGAGCCGCTGCAGCCCAGAGCAGAGAATGAGGGGAGAAGGGAGCCCGGGAGCCCAAACAGCCCCTGGATCCCGAAATGGGGAGAGTGAAGCAGGGGGAGCTTTTGGGATTGCTGGGACTGCCAGCAGCCTGCGCAGGGCAGGCACCGAGGAGAAGGGGGACCCCCAATCCAAGCGTGACCCCAGCAGCTGGGACAGGGGGAACCCCCGAACACCAGAGGGGAGGGGCCAGGGACGGGGAACCCCTGGGAGGCTTTTTCAGGGCTGAATCTTGGGTGTTTGGGAGGTTTTTCTGGAGCCCAGAGTTCCAGTGACTTGTAGAGATGGACTTGGGCAGAGGCACTTTCAAACTCACCGTGCTCATCCCTTGTTTTCCCCAAACCAGGATTTCCCATTGCCAGCTCCTGGGAGGCTGCGAGGAAGAGGAAGTTGCCCCAGGACAATGAGGCAGGTGAGGAGGAAGTCAGTGTCTCTGGAATGCTTAAAATCAGATGGTTTTGGGAAAGCTGTGAAAGACAAGCCTCAGACACATTAGAACTGATTTGAGCTTTGCAACAGCCAATAGATTGATCAGCAGAAAGATTGTATAAGAAGTAGCAAGTAAGGAGAAATAGAACAATGGTCTGTGCATTAACACTTATCTAGAATAACTCCCTAACCTGCGGAAAAGTATATCTAGCAAGATATTAGGAAGATTCAAGCTTAATAATGGAGCTCTGTGTATTGTTTTTTAAGGCTTACAAGCAGGTATTGTACTTGAAATAAGCAAGCGTTGTTTTAACCATCAATGTGCTTAGAGTGCTTGGATGGGACTACTGTTAATATGCTTTTGCTTTGTGTGATTGGCCAAAAACCTTTTAAAGTAAGTTTTAACATAAAGGCCTTTGTCTGCTACCTGTGATGTGAGCTACTGGCATCTTCCCATTGTCATAACCAAGTAATGAGACAGATGGTTGGACAATCACACAGCTCAGGACGCATTCCCAGCAGTCCAGTCCTGTTGGTGGTTTGTGCACAGCCCCGAGCTGGCGATGAGTGCCCCTTTCCCCTCTGTGCTGCTCCATCTCCCATCCCAGCACGGCCCTGGCTGCAGCTCAGCCCTGGGGGGATCTCCTTGCACTTGCCTGTGGCACGGAGGCAAATCCCATCCTGTCCTTGTCC
This sequence comes from Melozone crissalis, assembly GCF_028551555.1. Taxonomy (NCBI): domain Eukaryota; kingdom Metazoa; phylum Chordata; class Aves; order Passeriformes; family Passerellidae; genus Melozone; species Melozone crissalis. The sequence goes on from NW_026535844.1 coordinate 5,839,349, forward strand.
TTCCTCCCCCAGAGCAGGAGCTGAGCATGGAGAGCAGGGAGGACAAATGCCCGCGGCAGAACCTGGTGGAAGAGGCTGTTTTGAGCGGCTCCACGGCGCAGGAAGCCAATGGGGAGGAAAATCCCCGGAGATGCCGCACGAGGAGGGGCTGCAAACGCAGCCGGCGGGGATCTGAGGGGGAAAGAGCCAGCCTGGGCCGGGAAGGCGGCCGGAGACGGAGCCAGAGGTCGGAGCTGGTGCTCCATGAGCAGCTCCATGATGGGGAGAAGCCACACACATGCATGGAGTGTGGGAAGAGCTTCAGGTGGAACTGCCACCTGATTGTGCACCAGAGGATCCACACTGGGGAGAAGCCCTACGAGTGTGGGGAGTGCGGGAGGAGCTTCAGCATGAGCTCCCACCTTATCAGCCACCAGAGGATCCACACTGGAGAAAGGCCGTACAAGTGTTCCGAGTGTGGGATGTGCTTCAGAGAGAGCTCCATCCTGATCACACACCACAGGACCCACACTGGGGAGAGGCCCTATGAGTGTTCCAAGTGTGGGAAGGGGTTTCTGACCAGCTCCGATCTCCTCCAGCACTATCTGAGTCACAGAGAGGAGAGGCCCTTCCAATGCCCTGACTGCGGGAAGGGATTCAAGCGCAACTCCGCCCTCGTCACCCACCGGCGCATCCACACAGGGGAGAGGCCCTACGAGTGTGATAAATGCAGGAAGAGGTTTCAGAACAGCTCCTGTCTCCTCCAGCACTATTGGATTCACACAGAGGAGAGGCCCTTCCGCTGCCCCGACTGTGGGAAGGGATTCAAGCGCAACTCCGCCCTCGTCATGCACCGGCGCATCCACACAGGGGAGAGGCCCTACGAGTGTCCCCAGTGTGGGAAGAGCTTCTCACAGAGCTCTCACTTGACCCAACACCAATGGAGGCACTGGTAAGGGAAGCCCTGCGAGTGCCCCGAGTACGGGCAGAGCTTCGTGCGCTGCTCCAGCTCCATCCCCCACTGGAGAAGGCACCTTGGGCACAGCCCTGGTCACTCACATTCCCTGTGATCCATGTTGAGAACACACCTGGCTGCTTTGCCTTTTGGTTTGCTTCACCTTCATCCTTTAAGAACACCCAAAACTGGGTTAAATGAAGGAAATTCATTGAATATATCTGACGTTGCATAATTTCTCAGTTGTTTTAGAGGGAATTTAGGATTTGGGGACACGTTTTGTGTGGAGTGCTGCTGTTGCTAAGAGGCAGGAATTTGATCTCACCCTTTTTGTGTTGCTAAGAACTCCTCCCCTGACCCCAACCCCAACTCCACCCTTGGCACGCCCTATAAAAACTCCATGGCCCTTCCTGTGTCCTGTCTTTGGGGGTTAAGAAATGGATTCCCAAAGGATCAGCCCTATTCCTACTGGATTCCAAAGGATCAGCCTCATTCTCCACTTGATTCCTAGAGGACAAAGCTTTTCCCAGTGGATTCCCAGAGGATCAGCCCTTTCCCCACTGGATTCTTAGAGGATTAGCCTTTTTCTGACCAGATTCCAAAAATTTCAGCTTCTCCCACTGGATTCCCTGAGGATAAATATTTGCCCACTGGATTCCCACAGGATCAGCCTTTTTCACTGGATTCCCAGAGGATTCTGACTGGGTCACTGTTTTTTTTTTGTTTGTACTACTGCATTTGTATTTTTAATTTTTCGTAATAAAGAACTGTTATTTCTACTCCCATATCTTTGCCTGAGAACCCCTTAATTTCAAAATTAATTAATGTCATCATCATCATCATCAAAGGGAGGGGGTTTACATTTTCTATTTCAGTGGAGACTCCTGAAATAGGGAGACACCCCCAAGGCTGGGCCATGTAAAATAGTTCCTGAAATATGTAGATTAGTTTATGGATATGGATGAGGGTCTATGAATATGCAACAGGCCGATGTAGTTAAACCAGATTAATTAAGGGGTGTCCCTGAAAATAACTGGGGGGTCTTGGTGGCCATAACAACCTTTGCTTTACGGTCCTTTTCTCCCATTACATCAGCCTGTTACATATTAATAGGCTTTTCGCATATCCATGAACTACTTTACATATTCCAGGAACAAAATTGGCTTCATCCTGTTTGAGGGTCCCATCCCCCTGCCAGCTCAATTTTGGGGTCCCCCCCCCCTCTTTTCCCTGCTCTCCCTCCCCTTTCCGATCGTTCCCCCAGTCCCCTCCCCCGTGTTTGGTTTTGGGGGCTCCAGGCCCTTCCTGCTCCGTTTTAGGGTCCCGACCCCATTTTGGATTAATTTGGGGTCCCCAGCCCATCCCCAGGATCCCCTTCCCCCCCCCCACCGAATTCCACTCCTGGCAACTGATGAGTCATCAGCGAGACACGCTCTGATTGGCTGGAAATTACACCCTTCCCCTTCCCCCGCGATCTCTTAGTATTTACCGCAGTGAAAGGCCTTAGTGTGTACCGGCGACTGATGAGTCAGAGTCGGGCCGGGCGCTGATTGGCTGAAAATTGCTGAGCGGGGCCAGTGCTCTGAGTTTGTGCCCAGCAAGTGGATTGTCATCAGTGCTGCGCGTTCTGATTGGTCGGGATCTGTTTATGGGTGGGGACCGGAGGAACTGGGGTTTCTTGGGGTTTATTTGGGTTAATTTAGGGTTTGTTTGGGGTTTATTTGGGGCTATTTATGTACTAATTGGGGTTTCTCTTGGGTTTTACTTGATTTATTTCTGTTTATTTGGTGTTATTTGGAATTATTTGAGTTTATTTGGAAGTACTTTGGTTTGTTTGGGTTTATTTGGGCTTCTTTGGAATTATTTGGGTTTCTTGGGAGTTATGTGGGTGTACATGGGGTTTTTTTAGGTGTACTGGAAATCATTTGGGGGTCTTTGAGTTTAATTCGGTTGCTTTTGTTTGTTTTTTTGGGGTTTTTTTGGTTTTTTTGGGGGGTTATTTGGGGCATTTTCAGGTATTTGGGTTTTTTTGGGTGTTCTTTGGGGCTTATTTCGAGTGTTTTGGGGTTATTTAGGTTATTTGGGGTCATGTGGGGTCAAAAAACCCGGGAATGTTTCTCCTGTAAAAAAACGGGAATTTTTCGTGAAAAATCTGAGAGTTTTTCCCCAAAAAACCGGGAAAGTCCTTTAAAAAATCCCAGACTTTTCCCAGCCAATAGCGGAGCGCCCCACCCCAAACTATCCAATCACCACTCTTCATCTCCCAAACCAACGAATCATGGCGCACCCCACCCCAAACCAACCAATCACCGCGGGTATTCCCTCAGGAACACCGGTCTTACCGTGCGCGGATCCAACCAATCACCGCATGCCTCCCCACCGCCCGCCTCTCGCGCGCCGAATCAACCAATCACCGCAGGTCTCCCCTCAGCTACTCCCGCCTCTCTCGAGCTGAACCAACCAATCACCGCGCGCCTCCCCTCGGCAAAGCCCACCTCCCTCGCCCCTCTCCTGTCAATCACCGCGCTCTCTATCAAACCAACCACTCACCGGGCGTCTCCCCTCAGCAACTCCCGCCCTCCCCGCCCCTCCTCAACCAATCGGAGCCGAGCCCAAAGCAGCGCCCCCTGACCACGGGCCGGGCATGGAGCGGGCGCCCCCTCCCCCCGCTCCCCCGAGACCCCCTCAGGGACCCCCGAGAGCCGCCCCGGGCTCGGGCGGGTCCTGCGGGAGGCGCTGGAGAGAGCGGGGGGGGGCGCTGGGAGAGGACGGGGGGCTCCGGGTACTGCTGAGGAGGTGCAGGGACAGGTGAGGGGTCCTGGAGGGGTCGTGAGGGGAATTTGGGGAGGGGTCTTGAGGATGTTTGGGGGGGGATTTGGGGAGGGTCTGGGGGGAACTTGAGGGGGTTTTAGCAGGGTCTGGGGGTGCTGGGGGGGAATCTGGGGAGGGGTCCTCGGGGGGTGTCAAAATCCGTCGTCACGAACGGGTTTCGTGATGGTTCATGGATTTGATGTCAGGGTGCAAAAAGAACTGACACGGTACAAGGGGGTTTGCAATGATAATCGAAACAAATGCACCTTTATTGAATGACCACAGCAAAATGCGATAGAGGGATTAAGGGAGAGAAAAGATAAAGGAAGAGAGAGGGAATAGGGCTGTCAAATGTAGAGACAAAGTCCTTTGGTCCAGTCCAGTCGAGGATCCGCCTGTTGCGTCGGGGAGATCTCGAAGTCTCTCGCTAACTCAGAGGTTTTTATTATGATAACTCCATTGGAAATTACGAGGGGGGGGATACAGATACAATAAGGAATAGATGTAACAGGTAGTCCATGCTCTCAGCAGTAAACGAGAGCCATTGTCTTCTTGGTCCAGCGGTCACAACCTGCAGGCAAACATCTCGCTTTGGTCAGCTTGCCTCCCCCACACACCTGCCCCGGGCTGGGGGTTTCAGTCCCAGTCCTTGGAAGGAGCAGAGGGGCCTTTTCACATGGGGGTTCCATGTCTCAGTCCTTGATGGAGAGGCTCCTTCCATCTCAGTCTGTCTGTCACGGTGGTTGTGAAACAGGTGAGGGTCTTCTGTGGGGGGACCACCTGAAACTCAGGAGAAGTCCAGCCAGGCCGAGAGGTGGCACAGCTCCCAAGGCTGTTGTTGCGAAAAGGGCACGATGCTCCCTTCTTGTCCTTGGGCTCAGTGTAGCATACAGCAAACAACACCTGTGAGAACAATGGCTTAGCAATGCTCTCAGATCTAGGGCGTTGTTGGCATGTGACTTTCTCCTTTGGAGCCAGAGATTTAAGACAGGGGCGGTCTTTTCTTAGTGGTCCCCCAATGACGATCCTGAGGCAGACGAGGGAAAATTTGGAACCGACTCTTACACCAATATAAAATTATTTTTTAAATTATATAAATTTAAGTTGTATGGTGTTTTCATAAAATAAAATAACATTTTATTAAAATTAAAAACTATTATTTTAAATTAATTAGCTATTCTTAACAAGGGTTGAGCTCTCCCTCCCTGCTCAGTGCAGGATGTGGGGAGGGGGCGATGCTGACGGGGCCGGGGGGGCTGCAGCTCTGGGGGCGTGGAAAAACGGCGAGGTTCTGGTGCTGCTGCTCTTCTTCCTCCTCTTCTTCTTCTTTCCAGTTCCTCCTTCCCTCACCTCCTCCTCTTTTCTTCTTATCCTGCCTCCTTCTCCTCCGCTCTCCGGCCTTTCTCCTGATCCTTCCTCTTCCTCTTCCTCTTCCTCTTCCTCCCCCTCCTCCTCCACATCCTCTTCCCGCTCCCCCCGGGCCCAGCCCCCACCCTTTGTCCCCCTCCCTCTTTCCACACCCCTCTCCATCGCCCCCCAATAAACGGCCCCGGGCCCAACTGGGAAGCTTTACTGGGAGCACTGGGAGCAGGCACTGGGCGGGGGCAGAGCGCCAGCAGGGCTGGGGGGGACACGGGACCCCCCCAAAGTCAGCGGAGCGGGGACGGAGCGGGGGGTCCCGGCGGGCCCGAGCCCACGGGGAGGGGCTGCGGCCGCCGCCGGCTCAAGAGCTCTGGGGGCAGAGAAAAGGGGGTGACACCGAGCTGGGGGCGCCGGCGGGAGCGCACACGCTCCGCCACGGCGGGGACGCCACCTCCGGCACCCGCCCTGACCTTCTTGCGCAGGGAGAAGCCGAGCCCCAGCGCCAGGAAGACCAAGCCCAAGACGAAGCCCCCGATGCCCGTCAGCATCTTGCTGCGGGCGGCGTCCGGCGGCATCTCTGGGGGGTCCGCAGGGCTCAGCAGCCCCAAAACCTCTCACCGACACCCCGAGCCTCTACCAGGGCCCTCCCTGTGGCCCCCAGCCCAGCCAGGAACCACTGAAACCTCCCCCCGATCCCTTTTTGGCCTGGCCAGGAGCCACCAAAGCCCCTCCCGTCCCTCTCAGCATCCCACAGCCCCCTCCCAGTTGCCCCCAGCACCCCAGGACCCCCAAAGCCTCTCGCAGTCTCTTGGCAGCCCCAGCAGGACTCAGCCAGAGCCCTCCCAGGCTGTGCCCAGCACAACCGAGCTCATGGCGCGCCCCGCTTTGCCATCGCCGATCTCCTTCCAGCCCCTCCGGGCTCACTGCGATCCCTCCCAGTCACACCCAGAGCCCCCAAACTCCCTCCCAGTCAGACCCAGCGCCCCCAAACTCCCTCCCAGTGCCCACCAGGACCCCCCCAAGCCCATCCCACCCTCCCCAGCATCCCCCAAACCCCTTCCCAGCCCTTGCCCAGCCCCTCTCCCAGTTCCAGCCCGGGTCTCTCCATCTCCCTCCCAGTGGCTCCCAGCACAGCCCAGCGGCTCTGCCAGCGCCCCCAGGGGCTCCCCCGTACCCCAGTGCCGCCTTGGGGGCTGCTCCAGGCTGACGTGCTCCACCTGGCAGCTGTAGCTGAGCCCGCGCCGGGGCGGCGTTTCCAGCAGCAGCAGCAGCTGGTAGGTCCAGTCCCCGTTGGGGACCACGTCGGTGGCCACCACGTGCTCCGAGAGCTCCTGCTGGCCCTGGAACCACCTCACCTGGATGGCAGCAGGGTAGAAATTCATCACGGAGTAGAGCAGGCGGCCGGGGCCGGGCTGGGAGCTCGAGGGGGGAACCAGCGAGACGGACACGCTGGGGGGCACTGGGAGAGAGAGCAAGAGAGAGAGCGGGGACACAGTGGGATCAGCTGGGGGGCACTGGGAGAGAGAGGGGAGGGCTGGGCTGGGCTGGATAGGGACTGGGAACGGACTGAAATGGACTCGGAGTGACAGGGAATGGATTGGGGAATGTGGTGGGAGGGACTGGGAATGGGCTCGGATGAATTGGGAATGTGCTGGGAGGGAGTGGGAGAGACTGGGAGGGAGTTGGGTGACACAGAGAGATGGGAAGGAATGAGGGAACTGGGAGAGAGGGTGGAGGTCTGAGAGTGAACTGTGAATGAACTGGGAGGAGACTGGGAATGGACTGGGAGAGACTGGGGAGGAACTGGGCATGGTCTTGGAGGGACTGGAATGGCACTGGGAGGGATCTTGGTGGCACTGGGAGGAACTGGGAATGAAGTGCACGGCACTGGGAGGTCGAGTCCGGCGCGAGGCACTCGGCGCTGCGGGTCTGCCTGGCAGCAGATGAGTCATGAACAGGATGCGATCTCATTGGTTGCCAAGCGTCAACTTTACGGGTCGCTGAAATGGACGCGCGGGGGGCCACTGGGAGGGACTGGGAGCATCTGGAGACCTCGGGGGTCGGCACAAGGAGGGCTGAGGGCTCTGGGCCGATGCCCATGGAGATTTTGAGGGGCTCCAGGGTCACTGGCAGGGCAGGCCCCGAGGGGACGCGCTCTGCCTCGCGCTCACCTCGGCGCTCCGTGTGGAACGGGGTAAAATTCTTGTACCAGCACGGGCAGAACCAGTCCACCGCAGTCCGTCTGTCCTCCATGAATACCGCGTTGCTGTTTCAGCGCTTGGCCAACTTCTCCCCATAGGGGGTGAACCCCACAAAGTGCCCCACGTCGCTGTCGAACATTATGAACTGATCCCGGTTGTAGACGGATCTCTGGACGTACCTCACCTTCTCCGTGCCGTTAATGAAGTAACACTCGGACTTTGTCATCCTTTGGAACACCCCTGTGTGTGCAGAACATAGATCGGGGGGTGCCTCTCCAACACCCTCCCCCAGAACCCCCAGAGCGCCGGGGCCACCCCGGATCCCCACTCCGCACCCCCTGTGCCCCTCGGCCGCCATGGGACCCTCCTGCCCGCGCTGCCGCTTCCTCTTTGCCGCCCTTCCCCCATTTCCCCTTCCACATCCTCTCCCCTCCCACCCCCGGCCGCTCCCCAAATCACTTTGGGGTGCCATTTCTCCATTTTCCCACAAATTCCCCAAACCCCAGGCCCCATTGCGATCAGTTTTGAGGTCCCCCCCTCCGCTTTTGCCCGCTTCCCCACTCCTCCCTCTCCTCCCCCCGCCCCTCAGCCCCTCCTGCTCTCCCTTTGGGGGGGTCCCTTCCTCCTCCCCCTCCATTCCGGGCTCCCCCCTTCGCCCCCTTTTCCCCCTTCTCCCCCCCGTCCCAGCGCCTCCCGCCCCCCCGCTCACCCGAGAGCTCCGCGCCCGCAGCCGGGGGGGCTCCCAGCACCACCAGTGCCGCCAGTAGGGCCCCAGCTGCCGCCCCTCGCCCCATGGCCGGGGCCGGGCCGGGAGCAGCAGCCCCAAAGCAGCCGCGCTGCGCTGGGAGCGCCAGTCCGGAGCAGGGCGGGCTCGGCAGCGCCGCGCGCTCTCATTGGCTGCCGCCGCTTCTGGGCAGCGATCGGCCACGGGCTCTGCCCAGCAACCGATGAGGCAATCCAACGCACCGACCGCTCATTGGCTGCACCGCCTCCTGCCTGCGCTGCCATTGGCTGAGGCCTTTCCGGGACGCTGCAGCCCCGGGCTGGGGGTTTTTTGGGCAGGGGGAACCTTGGGGCGCCGGGCAGGTGGGAGCTCAGGTGAGCCCAGCAATGCGGGCCCAGGTGCGCGGCATCTCAGGGCTGCCCGTGGCGAGCGGTGACGCTGGCCCGCTGCCAGGCACCCCCAGAGCCGCTCTGTCCCTGCCCCCGCAGCCGCACAGGGACAGAAAATGGAACCGAGGGTTCCTGCGTGGGGACAAGGACCGGGAGAGATCCCTCAGCAAATCCCACACTGGCACAACAGACCCGGCCTGGGCACACGGAGGGAATTTATTATCAACCAAATCACAGCAGCACAAGGAGAAGGGAAAGAAATCTCTCCAACACCTTCTCCCTGCCCAACACGGATCACCCAGAACAGGGGTCACCAGGGCTCTGCCCAACGGGGGTCACTGGGGATCATCCAGCGCGGATTCTCCCATGGGGGATGGAGCTGGAGCAGCGCACCAAGCTCTTCCCACACTCGGGACACTCGCAGGGCCTCTCCCTGGTGTGGAAGTGCTGGTAAGTGACGATCTCTCAATCCCACCTGAAGCTCTTCTGACATCCCAAGCACTCCTAGGGCCATTCCCCAGTGTGGATCTTGTGGCGCTTGCTGAGGTCGGACATCCCATTGAAGCGCTTCCCACATTCCTCACACTCACAGAGCCTCTCCCCAGTGTGGATGTTCAGGTGTTCCATCAGGGTGGAGCTGGAGCTGAAACCCTTCCCACATTCCAAGCACTTGTGGGACTTCTCCCTGCCATGAGGCTCCTCCACCAGCTCTGAGCTCTGGCTGCATCTCCGGCCGCCTTCCTGGCTCAGGGCGGCTCTTTCCTCCCCACACCTCCCTGGGCTGGGTTTGCAGCCCCTCCTTGTGAGGGATCTCTGGGGCTTTTCCTCCTCCTCCATCTTGCCACAGCTTGGGAATTACAAACCCTGGTTTGGGGGAAACCAAGGTGGGAGCACCTTGGAGTAGAGGCTTCTCCTGGCAAGGTCCATCTCTGGAACTCAGCAGGAGTCTTGTGTCCATGAAAATCTCCACACATCAATATTTAGCCTGAAACAACTCTCCCAGGAGCTCCCTATTGCTGATCTCTCCACTTCTGGGGTTCCAGAGGTTTCCTTTCCTTGGGATCACAGGGGTCCAATGGTTCCAGGGGTTCTTCATTCTCCGGCGTCCTGCTTAGGGATGATCCAGGGGCTTTTGGGGGTCCATGGGGTCCCTTCTACCCTGATGTTCTACTTTGAGATCCCAGGGGTCCCTCCTCTCCAGGCTCCCCCTCTTTCCAGTCTGCCGGGGTCCCCCTGCTCTGGGCTTGCCCCTCTCTGCTCTCCCCACTCTGGGGGTCCCAGGGGTTCCCTTCCTCTTCTCTCCCGGGGGTCCCCAGGACCAATATCCTCCCCTGCCCATATGGGGCAATGGCCTTGTGGGCCCCCAAAGATCCCCCAAGGGGCTCAGCTTTGGGGTCCTGCAAGATCCAAACCTACACACACAGAGAAAAAAACCTCCCAGAGACACCAGATGATATTTGGGGTCAATTCCACAACCTGCAAGCTCCAAACACACCCCAATAAAAAACCCTCTCAGGGACCCCCCCGATGAATTTGGGATGAGCTCCCCCTCCCCGCTCACCTGCAGGACGAGCTGGGGGCGATGGTCCCGCGGCTGCGGTCACAGGGGGCACTGGAACCTCCTGTTCCTCCTGTTCCTGCTCCTGCTCCTCCTCTTCCTGCTCCTCCTTTTCCTCTCTCTGTCCCTCCTCCTCCTCCTTCCTAACCCCACCTCCTCCCCAGTTTCTGCCTTCTGTGTATTTAGAGTGGGGAACCTTGCTCGTTTTTAGAACTAGAACAAAGATCCCAGATGGAACAAGGCTTGCTGCTTTTAGTCAGAAGTATCAGTGACTAAAGGTCACGTTTCCTTTGGTTTGGTGCCATCCTTGTTCCTCCTCAGTGTTCAGGCTGGGCTGTGGGGTGTCCTTGTTTGCTGCATTTTCCGAGTTCCTCTTACACCCTTTGGGCCATAGGCTGTGCCCTGGGAGGGTTCTTTTTGCTCCTTTGTGACACACGAGAACCTTCCAGGCGGTTTCTGCGTGAGCTGCTGCTGGGATGTCACAGGAACAGCGCCACATCCCCGTGGTGTTCCCGTTGCTGTGGGACACGGAGGCCTCAGTGCCCAGAGTGGCTCTGGGCTCGTTGCCGGAGGATCCTCCTGCCCGAGGCGTTCTCAGCAGCCAGCCCAGCCCTGACCGGTGTCCTTCTGTGCTTGCAGGTGTTATGTTTGCCCAATTATTCCATCATAAAAAAACCCCAAAGAATATTTAAGGTAGCAGCAATTTTAATTAAACAGTTTAGCAAATATATAAATAAGGGATAATATGGTTCAAATAATAGCGCATAAGCAAAAACAACCGCGGGGTACGGAGGGCAGGGTTCAATGACCCTTGCCACTTCACGTGCAAGTTTGCCAAGTGAAAGTCGCCCCTTATATGCCATGTGTCAATGCCATCTCCTCCTATTTTTGGTTCGTCACTTTTCTGTCTCCGCCCTCCTCACCACCTTTACCACGCATGCGCCACCACTCGGTTTGGTGGTCGCACAGGTCTTTGGGGGTAGTCACTGATGAAGGCCGTATAGTCTTCTTCATTGTCCTTTAATTCACCTTTGGGTTACACATGCGCACCAAGCCAGTATAATGTAAGCCAAAACTAAGATATTACTACATTTTAGCATCAAAGCAATAAATCTCTTATAGCGGGCATTTTCCTGGGACCCAACAAGATGTTCACTTCTCTCAGTTAATTTTTAGTAACTGTTATCTCTTGCTTTTTCCTCCTATCCTTGAACATCTGCCAGGAGAGGGGTGTAGAGCCCTCCCTCTCCCTTTCTTCTTTGGCATTACAACTTTTATTTGTTTTATTATTTCCAAATATTAATTACTGTATCAATATTGATGACTGTTTCAATTTTATCAGCACGAATCATACCTATTTACCACATTGTTCTCTCTCAGTGTGTGCAGGACCTGGATTTTCTCCATTCCAACCGGGTGATCCACAGGGATCTGAAGAGCTCCAACATTCTCCTGGGCATGGACGGCTCTGTCAGGCTGGGTGGGTGTTCCTGGCCAGGCACGGCGCTCCCGGGCTGCGGGTGTGGGGCTGCTTCCCAGGGAGGGCCAGAGCCCCACAAGGGCTGCTGGGGGCACTGCCCGGCCCCTGCTGCCAGCTGAGAGCGGCTGCCCCTGCAGAGAGCTCAGCAGAGGAGCAGGGTGCCAGCAGTGCCGTTGCTTTGCCTATGGCTCTGCCAGAGGGGCAGCAGTGGGAATCTAAAGCTCCAAGGGAATCAGTAAAAGCCACTGCATGAAAGCTGAGGGTTTCTTGAAGGGTCCAGTTCCATCTTTCCTTGGCTACAGCCCTGAGGGCTTTTCCAGCTGACTTCACTACTGCACTCTCAGACTGAGAGTGGGGAGTCTTGGTGCTTGGTTTCCTCATTCCAGCTGCCTTTGACAGGGTTTGTTTCTGTCCTCAGCTGATTTTGGCCTCTGCGCTCAGCTCAGCCCTGAGCAGGACCAGCGCAGCTCCATGGTGGGCACTGCTCACTGGATGGCCCCAGAAGTTGTGACCAGATCTCCTTATGGCCCCAAGGTGGACATCTGGGCCTTTGGCACTGTGACCATCGAGATGGTGGAAGGAGAACCTCCTTACTTCAGGGAAACAGCGGCCATGGTAAGAGGCAAATTCTGCAGTGGCTGCAGAGGCCTGTGAGCACAGGGGGACCCTGCACTGGGAGCAGCAGCTGGAGGTTTCTGCACATGGGAAGGGAATTCCCAGAGGACTCCAGCCTCAGCACAGATGAATATTCTTCAGTCTCCAGCAACAATTTGCGTTGGGATTTATTTTGTTGCAGCTCATCTGGCTGTGAGGATGACCTGGAAATGTGAAGCAAGTGCATCAGGTCTAATGTTACCTTGCAAGAAAAACCCACACCAACCCCACATCCCAGCTCCAAACAAAACAAGGTTTCTGCAGGAGCTTCTAAAGGACATTTTGCAAGATGATCTCCCCCCTGATTCTTCTCACTGGGAAACTTGTTGAGAACAGGAAGATGATTGTTTAACATCCCCATAGTCTAACATATTTCTTTCCTAGTCCAAGCTGCTTTCTCTGTGTCACCAAGCCTGAGCTTTCAGCATCACAAACCTCCTGTTTCTTGCCTGGCAGTTTCTGGGATGGGGCATCAGGAATGCATTTACTTGAGTGTCAGTGGCACTGCAGAGATGCACTTGATGTTAGAATCCTCTGAAATAACACAGGCAGACCACACTGACTCTGGAAAATGGCCTGTAAAGCTGGTGTCCATGTTTGGAGAAGCAAAATGTGCTATTTCTGATGGAGGTTCCTACTGACAGAGTCAGCCAATGAAACTGGCTCTCAAGGCGAGATCATTTGGATGTTGCAGTGGCTGTGGCAGCCCCAGGGTTTGGGTTTTTTTGGTTGGCATAGCAAAATGAGCTCTGAGCAGCATCTGTGGCAGGGAGGAAAGTGCCCCTGGAGCTGGGGCTGAGACCCCGGGGTGGATGTGAGCCCGTGTGGGTGTGAAGGGAGCTGGCAGAGCGCTGAGTTTGCTTTCCCTGCAGGCTCGCGCTCTGATCCGGCAGAACGGGACCCCGCAGCTGCAGGAGCCCCGGCGCCTGTCGGCTCTGCTGCGGGACTGCCTCGAGTGCAGCCTGGAGCCGGACGAGGAGCGGCGCTGGGCTGCCCAGGAGCTGCTGCAGCTGAGGGCCAGGGGCTGCAGGGGAAGCAGCAGCGCCAGGGAGGGGTTTTCTTGTGGGGCCCCCTCCGACAGTCTCCAGTCTGGCTGCGTTCCACACGCAGAGCAAGCAGAATCCTCGCCTGCCGTGGCTTGGCAGGCTCCTTTGGAGCTCATCTGGGCCTGGTGCCCCACAGCGAGCAGGGACATCTTCAAGCAGCTCAGGGGGCCCAGAGCCCTGCCTGACCTGAGCTTGGATGTTTCCAGGGAGGAGGCACCTCCCACATCTCTGGGCACCTTCTGTCAGTGTTTCCCCACTCTCCTGGTTTAAAAATTCTTCCTTAGATCTAATCTGAGCCTGCTTCCCCCTCCTGAATTTCAAACCATTTCCCTTTGTCCTGTTGCAACCGAGCCTGTGAGGAACTTGACTCTGGAAAGTAACAGTTAATTTATTTCCTTTTTATCCTTTGGGCAGCACCCATTTTTATCATCAGCCAAGCCTCTCTCCAGCCTGACCCCTCTGATCACTGCAGTGAAGCAACTGAGGGAGCAGTGGAGGAGATGAAGCCCTTGAGGACAGCTTTCAGTTCTAGTAGTCAGGACAACTAGTTAGTTATGGTAGTTAGCACTGGTAGTTAGTTTATGGTAGTTAGCACTGGTAGTTAGTTATGGTTCTTATGACAGCCTGTTTGTTATGGCAGTTGTTTGAATAAAAACTCTCTTAACCCTCAACTGCCTTGCCGTGTCCCTTCCTTCTCCCGCTGTGCCTCAGCTGCCCGGAGCAATGTGAGGGGAGAGCGGGCGCAGCCTGGCCCAGAGCTGAGCCCCAGCAGAGCCCTGGCAGAGCCCAGAGCAGCCTCGGCACCTGCAGAGTCAGCCTGGAAGGAGGCGCTTGGAGCCTTCTCGGCTGCACTCGGCTCTTGGTTACAAACTGGGTGTGCTGGAAAATGCCACCGGCTCTGCACGAGGGCAGAAGGGGCCCGGGGAAGGCCCAAGCGCTTCATGCAAGGGAAAAACCTGCCCTGGGTCTGTTATAAATAACTGGATAGTGTTGGCTTTTGCTATTATGTATTGACTTCTGCAAATTTTTCTTAATCACACTGATTTTGATAGAGTACAATTTTGTCGTGGTTTCACTGACAGGAAGTAGGGGTTTTTTTTCGGATATGCTGTGGTTACCAATAGATGCTCAGGTTTTGACATTGGCACCTGTTGTAGCCACTGAGGTTCGGAGACACATCTGAGAACACACAGGGGTTAAAAACCAGAGCTGCTCCTCTGGGAAGCTCTCTTGGGACTTTGAGGGAAAGAGGTCGGATCTCCCTCTCCCGTCCCTGGACAGAGATGGGAGGTGAGGAGGCCCTTGAGGATGGAAGGGTGGAAGAGCGGCAAGAGACATTGGGCAGCCACACCCCACCCCCCCACCAGGGGAGAGAGAGCGAGAGAGCCAGCATCTGAATTTGATAGCGGGTGCCGGCCCAGGAGGAGAAGGGGGGGGTGCAGCGAGAAGGTGCCTGGCAGGGCAGCGTGGGAGTTCCGGAGCTCCAGACAGGCATGAGACTGAAATTTTTAACCCTTTTCTTGCGTGATAGAAACCTTGCAAATGCTGGTCCTCCTGGAGCTGCATGAGAAGAGAGATAAGAGATGAGATAAGAGGGGATGGCCACGAGGGAAGTGCAGAAGACTCTTGAGTGGGGGTAGAGATGACGGAGTGGCCTTTTGGCTGGACTTTTCTTGTGTGGCCATAGATGGAACCATTTTTTTCCTGTGACACAGAGACTGCATTTAGGGGGAGGGAGTGCCTCAGAACCAGGAGGGTTCAGTGTGGGTACCCCTCAGCCCCAGGGATGCAAAAAATTTGGGGGGGACAGATGTCCCCAAGGAGAGACTCTGCCTTTTTGGAGTGAGACAAGGCATCCTTGAAAGACAACCCTAGAAGCAGCTCTGGTCCATGCATAGTGGTGAGAGCACTGGGCCTGGAAGGGAGATGTCAAATAGGCAAAGGATTTTCCGGGCGGTGCTGAGTGACATGGAAACACACGAGGTTTCAGCGTGTTTCCAGGGGAAGCCTATGGTGCAAGAAGGACTCCTCTCCTATTGATGAATTGAAGATTGAGTATTCTAAAGGGTGGTGCCGGACTGAGAGTTGGTGATTTGGGGGGAATGTATTGCACTGGGAAATTTGGTGGGTGGGAGGAGGAAAATGCTTTTGTAAAGTTTTCATTTTCCTTGTGGTTTTTTTTTTTCTTTTCTTGTAGCTTACTTAATAAAGTTTTCTTTATTTCTAAGCAGGAGCCTGCTTTGCTTATTCCTGGTGACATCTCACAGCAGACACCAGGGAGAGGGTATTCTCATGGGGGCACTGGCATTGTGCCAGGGTCAAACTATGACACATGGGAAGGTTGAATGGGAAACCCACTTCTGTCCTGGCAGCACGGGTGCATCAGCTCAAGGAGGGAAACACTAACCAAGGGAGTTCCACTAAAGTGAAGGTACCTCTAGCATGTATGCCCAGGAAAGGGGGGCCCTGCCTGTAGCCAGGGAGAGGCACGGAAAACCAGATCTTTTGGACGGTGTGGATCCGATGGCCAGGCACATCAGAACCACAAAAATACAATGTCTTAGTTGATACTGGTGCGCAGTGTACCCTGATACCATCAGGGCATGTGGGGGCAGAACCTGTTTCCATTGACGGGGGGATCCCAGCAATTGACCCTGTTGGGAGCTGAGGTGAGCCTGACTGGGAAGGAGTGGATCCTTCCCAGAAACATCCTGTTGTGACTGGCCCATGTATTCTGGGCATAGACGTCCTCTGAAATGGCTTTACAAAGACCCAAAGGGACTCAGGTGGGCTTTTGGAATAGCTGCTGTAGATTCAGAGATCATAAAGCAGTTGAACACCTTGGCTGGACTATCAGAAAACCCATCTGCAGTAGGACTCGTGGAGGGAGAACAGCAACAATTACCAATTGCCACCTTGACAGTGCACCGCCGGCAGTATTGGATGAATTGGGATGCCGTGATCCCCATCCACAAAATGATCCATGAGCTGGAGTGTCAAGGGGTGGTCAGCCAAACCCACTCACCCTTCAACAGCCCCATCTGCAGCAAAGTGGTTTGCCACCATTGGCATTGCTAATACATTTTTTTCCATTTCTCTGGCAGCAGAATGCAGGCCTCAGTTTGCTTTCACCTGGTGGGGTGTGCAGTACACCTGGAACCGACTGCCCCAGGGGTGGAAGCACAGTCCTACCATCTGCCATGGACTGATCCTGGCTGCACTGGAAAAGGGTGAAGCTCCAGAACAGCTGCAGTACATCGATGACTTCATTGTGTGGGGGAAGATAGCAGCAAAAGTGTTCGAGAAAGGAGAGAAAATCATCCAGAATCATCCCCATTCCACACCTGCTGTGCACCGCCCACTTTTGTTTCTGTCCAGGCACTGCCCCTTTTCCACATCCCATTCATTGCCTGCCCCTTCCCACGCTCCTATTCCAGCCCCCCAGGCCTCTCATCTCCCCATCGGCCATCACTCACTGGGCTCCGCCCCATTTCCCACAGTCCCATTTCTAACTCTTTTCAATCCCTGCCCCCTCCCTGCTCCGTCGCTCCCCACTGGCCGCCCCGAGCAGTCCTCCCCCTCTATGGGCATGACTACAAGACCGATTGGCATTTATTGAATGGCTCCACGCAGGGTTTTGGAGCCAGCCTGGCCCTGGCAGGGCCCAGTGCAAGCTGGGGATTCGGGGGAGGCCAAGGGGTGTCCTGACACTCTGGGTGGGGCTCATGGATCAGGGTGGTCCCAGCACTTTGGGGGGACAGTGAATGGGGGGGCAGTGAAGGAGGGGTCCCAGTGCATCGGGGAGTAGTGAGCCTTAATTGGTCTTTTCCTAGGGCAAGCTATGACAGCTCCAGAGCTCAGCCCCCAAGGGGACTGAGTGCCAGAGGCCAGCTCGGTCAGACCAAGGCTGCGGGTCAGCCCCTAGCAAGCAGGGGGATATTCAGCTTTATAGTGATTAGCCAGCTCTTATGATTTCAGCTTTGCTTGCTAGGTAGCTTGCCCTTGGCTTGAGGCTCCAGCAGACGGTAGAGAGAGGAGAAGGAGAAGATGCCGGCTGTTCCACAAGTATGGCTTTATTGGAGGGGTTCGTGAAGGGTCTCAGCACTTCTTCTTCTAAGTTAGTAGGGGTACAGTATGCTGCTTTTATAGCCTTGGCCCAGTTCCAATCTTGACCAATGGCAAAGGTTAGAGGGACCATAAGTGACCAATAGTAGGGTTAACAAGGTATTGCCTTACATGGTTTTAGGGATAGGTTATAGGGCGGATGTCCCTAGAGTCAGGAAGCTTCTTTGCTGCTGTGTCAGCATTTCTATTATTCAGATTCTCCACGGGGCCCTGGCTAAAGCTGTGCGTCTCACCACAGGGAAGGCCCTGGTAAATTGAGGGGTGTCCTTGGTGATAATGGGGTGCAGCCATGATATTTTCTGAAAAACCCTTTCCTTAGGATTTTTTCTCCTGAGAAGCTGAGAGGCCTCAGAAACAAAATGTAAACAATGGTTATCTGCTGCTGTGGAATGCAACAGGCGCATCTGTGATTGGTGTCATGTCGTTGTTTCTAATTAATGGCCAATCACAGCCCAGCTGTCTGGACTGTCTTGGTCAGTCACAAGCCTTTGTTATTCATTCTTTTTCTATTCTTAGCTGGCCTTCTGATGAAATCCTTCCTTCTATTCTTTTAGTATGGTTTTAATATAATATATATAGCATAAAATAATAAGTCAGCCTTCTGAAACACAGAGTCAGCATCCTCTGCATCTGAAGACCCCTGCGAACACCATCACAATGGGGGGTCCCGGTGATAACAGGGTGGGGGCGACAGGGCCGAGCCCCAAGGGACCATTATGTTAC
Organism: Melozone crissalis; assembly: GCF_028551555.1. Lineage (NCBI taxonomy): Eukaryota > Metazoa > Chordata > Aves > Passeriformes > Passerellidae > Melozone > Melozone crissalis. The sequence goes on from NW_026535844.1 coordinate 5,857,356, forward strand.
CATTAAAAAGGCTCTACAGTGGACAAAAAACCTAGATAGATTATATTGTACTAACAAGTAGATACAAGGAATTATCAATAATGTATATCAATATCAAGCACCATAGCAAAATAATTGTGATCAATTACAATGTGCAAAAGCCAATACAGAAATGCAAAAGCCAATTATTATTTTGCCATTTATAAGACAGTTCTGCTGCAGCCACAGTGGAAAGCTGCCTCTGCTGCAAGGCACTGAGGGGGTTCATTCACCCCCTGACCTGCCACTATGTCCCTGCGTGTCCCTGAGTGCTGCCAGAGTGTCCCCAGAGTGTCCCCAGTGACATCACCCCAGGAATTCCCACCAAGAATATCAATGAAAATTCGCAGAAAATTCCCCACTTTTGTCCCAAATCCTGTGTGGAGAGGAGGGAGGGCACAGATGACATAAGCGCTGATGTCACCACCCCCAATGACATCACAGCGGGGACATCCCTGTCCCTGCAGCAGATTTGGGATGTCCTCCATGGCTTTTTGGCATGGCTCAGCTGTGGGATCTCAGCACCTCAGGACTGATGTCCAGAGTGACCGAGACCACCCTTGGGGGGCTCGGAGGTCCTGGAATGTTGCCAGAAGTGTCTGGTGGCTGGACTTCGATCCTACACGGGAGACGACACCTGTATGAGGATGGGAGGATTTCACTGGGGTAAATGGTGAAGGGATAAGTTAATTAGAGTGTGAAACACAGGGTTTAGGATTTCTGTACAGGGGGTTCTAAAGAAGTAAGATGGAGGAATTGGGGCGTGTCCTGTCCTTCTTCTTCTTCTTCTTGACCTCCATCTTTTGTGGTGATGTTGGCACTTTGGGATTGGTTATTACTAAAAGTGCACTGGTCAATAAGGGTAAGAGGTATTGGGGGAAATAGATAAATATTGTATATGTAGTTTTGAGTATAAAGACAAGTGACCACCCCGGGGGCGCTCAGTGTGCTCATGGCTGACTTGCTGTGCAGACCTCTGTCGGGCCGAGAGAAAATCTTTTAGATAAACAACTAATAAATACTGAAGACCGAGAAAAACCTGAAGCCTCTTCTCGTCCTTTGAAGCGCAGGCTGCCCAAGGCCATCCCCGAGCCTTTCCAGGCCATAAAACAGCCGAAAAACCAACACTCAGCCACCGTGCTGCTGCTGGGGCCACCACAGGGACTGAAGAGGAGGTCGTGGATGTTCCCAAGTGTCCCCAGCAGGTGATGCATGAACAGGCGAGCGCTGGCCTCTCACAGCTGCTCAGCCTCAGCCACGGGGGCCTCCAAGGCCTTGGAGACATTGTGGGACGCCTCCTTTGTCCCCTCCAGGGTAGCCTCAATGTCCCCGAGCAGGTGCCGCATTTTCCAGAGGTACCGTGTGGCTTTGTCATACGCGGTCACCAAGCATTCCAGTGGACCCAGGGCCACACCCACCCACTGTTCCCTCCTGGTGGCTGCCCTTGCCTGGCTGGCAGCCAATATGGCCTCTCTCATGGCCTTGGGGGCTGCCACCACCTCATGGTGGCCACTGCCACATGGGCCTTGTGTGCAGCCACTGCCAAGGCCAAGTCCTTCATGGCCAGAAACACTGGAGGCCGCTGGGCCATGGCCATCAGAGTGTGCATTGACATCCCCGGGCGGGTGGCCTTGTCCCACGGGTCCCCAGCCTGGGCAGTGGTGGTGGCTGCAGCACCGGCCTCAGCAGTATCCATGTCCCTGCAGGTGTCATGGAGATCAGCGGCCTCCCTGGCCAGTTGGACCCAGCTGTCCATGAGCATGGCCACCAAGTCCCGCCAGACACTGGCTCAGAAGATCTGTGGGTTGATGCTGCAGAACTTAAGGACTCTCAAGGACCAGGCCAGAGTGAGGACATTGAATCTGCCCAGGGAATTGACATCGCCATGCTCCAGGGTCTAACAGAGGTGCCAGGTGAAGTTCCTCAGGGCTGCGTGCAGGGACTTCGGGTACACACGCCGCCACACACACTTGTATGGCCTGGTCAGTGTGGCCACCACCTTGCCCAGGGTAGCCACCACAGCCACCAGTGGCTCTAGCAGCTGGGGAGAGGAAAGAGGAGGTGTCAGGGACCCCGTGGCGCTTGTGGCCACCTGTGGTGGGCCCCTGTGCCCTCCCAGGGTCCCCTTTGTCCCCTCCTTGGAGGGCTCTACTGTCCCTTCTATCCCTTTGTCACCTCCTTGTCCCCTCTGCCAACCCCCCTGACAGGCCACTCATCCTCTCTGCCGTCTTCCTGCCACCCTTGGTCCCCTCCACTCCCCTGTCACCTGCCCCCATCCTGCCACACGCTCCTGTGCCCTTTGTGACCCTCTGTCCCCCCTGCCCCCTCCCCCCACCCCCTGTGCCCACTCTGCCACCTCCTTGCCGGAATTGTCACACCTTGCAGGGGTCCATGGCCGCTGGGGACACACTGGGGACACTCCAGGGACACTCCAGGGGTCGAACACAGCCAGGGTGGTGCTGGCTGAGTCCAGCAACACTGTGGGGACATGGGGACACTGGGCAGGTGGCACCAGGGACACAGCATTGCCACCAGTTCCAGCCCAGCGCTGCTGGTTCTGTCCCTCTGTCACCATAGACTTGACCTCACCAGAAAACCTTTTTCATGGGGGCCATTGATCAGCCGTTCCAAAACCAAATACTGGACATATGTCAACTCCCAAGGTGGACTGAAGACCCTGCATGGGTCGACCAATGGCCCTTATGAAAAGAACGTCTACTAAATTTAAAACAGCTTGTGGAACAGCAATTGCCCTTAGGCCATATCTGTCGATCTTCTAGCCCCCGGAACACCAATATTCTGTATACCTAAGCAAAATGGCAAGTGGTGAGCTATTAATGGGCAGTAAATGCAGTTATTGAAGCTATGGGTGCTCTTTCATCAACTACAATGATGCCATTCAATTGGCCCTTAGTAATGTTAGACCTAAAGATTGTTATTTCACCATACCTTTACACCCTGATGATGTATCTCTGTTTGCCTTTTCTGTGCCTACCTCCAATCATGCAGAACCTCAGCCTTTGAGGCTTTGTGTTAAAGTCACCCTCACTTTAAATGAATTACAGAAACTGCTGGGTTCTTTGAATTGGCTGCATCCTGTTTTGGGTACATCCACAGAACTTTCACATCCTTTGTTTGGCTTAGAGGAAACCCCCACCTGCATTCGCTTTGACAGCTTATCCCAGAAGCTAGAAGTGCCCTTGCACACTGTGCTCAAGCAATAGAAAACCAACAGAATTGGAGAGGGGATCCTGATAAATCTGTGTACCTTGCCATAATTGCTAAAAAATTTCAACATTTTGCTGTTCTGTTTTGATTGTTTGCTAATGATACAGACCGTTTGCCTGTGTTAGAATGGTTATTCTTACCTCACATAGCAACAAAACCTGTGTGGACTGTTAATGATATGTTCTCTTATTTAGTTAAGAAAGGTAGAAACAGATTGCAAACTCTCAATGGCCAGGATCATCATGCCATCAACGTACTTGCAAGTAAAGAAGACTCTGACAGCAACTAACTTCCAAATTGTGCTTGCAGGTTTTTCTGGACAATTATCTATCCATTATCCCTCACATCGTTTATGGACAGAGATGGGTAACCTCCCCCTGCACTCAAAGCATCACTGCAGCACGACCCCTGTCAACAGACCAGGTGTTTTTACAGATGCATCCAGCAAAACCAACAAAGGTGCAGGGATTTGGCATGAAGGTGACTCTTTCCAGTGGCATAAAAGGGTGTTAATGTTAAAGGATGCCTCGGTGCACATTTTAGAATTGGCTGCTATCCGCTATGCCCTTCAGTGATTTTCACAGGAACCACTTAACACCGTAACTGATTCCTTGTATGCTGCCAATGTTGTATTCCATTGACAATTTTCCTATTTAAAGCATGTTAATAACTATCTTTTGTTTACAGAGTTAAGAACATTGTGGACTTTAATTAACAGCCAGCTGCATGATTTTTATGTGTTGCATGTTCGCTCCCACACAGGTTCACCTGGCCCTATTGCAGAAGGTAATAACTATGCAGATGTCATTGTCATGACAGGTGTGGTACCAAATACTGATAAGTTTTCTCCTCGAGCCAGGTCTCATGAGCTCTTAGAGGACTTATCACACCCAAGATAGCTCAGCTACTTCAAATGGCATAAAATTAGCAGGATGACTTCTGAGGTAGTGTTGGAAACAGGAAAGTTTTAATAAAAGGCAAATAACAAACCTCTTGGCAGAGAAAACCTGAGCCAGGGGCAAGAGGTTCTTGCTCCTGCTAAAAACACCCCACAAAAACAATGATTTCTTTTCTTCTCTTCTTTTTCTAGTGAATTACTTAGGCGGGACTTTTTGGCTTCTATCCAATTGGGTAGTCTTAAGTTTGAGATGAAGTCCCAAAGGTTCTGTGAGGTGTCTTTTTACGAAATTGAGGAGAGAAACTTCTGGGTTTTTTCCTTTTTAAGGAGATAAAGGATAATTTGGTCACTCTTTCAATAGGGGGAACATTCCTACAAAATACTTTTGCACAGGCCAAGCTATGTCACAACTTTTTTACACCAGAATTCTTATTCTCTTCACAAGCAATTTCAAATAACTTCCTCACAAGCCCATGATATCCTGTTGTCTTGTCCCTCCTGTCATGAGGTTGATCCTGCTCCTTTAGCAGAAGGCACTGAGCCCTGAGGCTTAGCTCCTAACTCCATTTGCAAATTGATGTCACCCCTATCCCAGAGTTTGGTTGCTGTTGCCTTCTGATGCAAGGCAAGGCGACCTGGTTCTGAGGAAACGGCACAGCGACCCAAACTCTCCAGGGTCACTCGGGCCAAGAACACACACAGACACCAGTATGGTGGACGGTTCAAGACCTTTATTGTCCCGTCTCGTAGGGTTTTATACTGGGAAAGTTTTTTCTCTACCTCAGGGTTCTTACCTTACTGTAATTGGTTAGTAAGGAGTCAAAAGTTACTAATGTTAGGGGGGACTACATTCTTGGGTGATCCCTTATCACTAGGCGTTAGGGGGAGAGGAATCCTGCTGCTTTCCGTGACATTGCGAGATTTTCCGAGCGCCTATCCCTATCTACTACATCTCCCCCCGCCTTTTTTACAAATGAACGAAGTAGTCATATACATAGGTACTGAGATGAGGCATGGGGTTGTTGACCGAGAAAGGGGTTTGGTAAACCTGGGTAGAAAGTCTTGTGACTGGCAGTGTTCCCTGGTCGAATTCACAGCAGTTGTTGCCGGCCTATGAACAGGATGTTGGCCCGTTTTAGGCGGGTCTGAATCAATGAGACTAGCTTGTTCAGCAGACATGGTCAGAAGGTGACAGCTAAAAGTAGCATTGCCAAAGGACCTATTAGGGTAGAAATTAGAGTGGTTAGCCATGGTGATCGATTGAACCAGGACTCGAACCAACCCTGTTGGGCTTCCCTGTCTTTCTGTCTCTGAGCCAGTCTGTTCCAGAGTTCTGCCATGGAGTCTCTCACGACTCCCGTGTGGTCTGCGTAGAAGCAGCACTCCTCCTTCAAGGCGGCACACAGGCCTCCTTGCTGCATGAACAGGAGGTCCAGACCTCGCCTGTTCTGCAAGACCACTTCCGAGATTGAGGAGACTGACTTCTCTAGAAAGGAGATGGATTTCTCGATCCTCTGCAGGTCCTCATCAATTGTTGCCTGCAGCTGTTACAGTCCTTGGTGCTGGGTCGCCAAGGCTGAGACTCCTGTGGCCGTTCCGGCTGCTCCTAGGCCCAGCAGTATTGCGATAGTTATACCTATTACTATTTCTCTTTTGTGGAGCCGACTGGGTTCCTCGAAATGGCGATACACTTCTTCATCTGAATGGTACAGGACCCTAGGAACAATCAGAACTTGGACACAAAAGTCGTTAGAGTCATCGAATTTGGCAAGGTACACACAGGGACTCGCTCCAGATCGCTGGCAAACCCACATCCCAGATGCGGATGGGACTACCCACTTATTGTTTTTCCCGTTGGGTTTGACAACATCGGTGCAGACGTTGCCTTTCCGCCTAGCTAGGGTTGCATTGCCTAAGCATCTGCCCTGGCCTGTGACTTGACTCAGGGTGATCCCTTTGCGAGGGGTGTCCCATCTACATTGGTTGGGTGCATCTGCTGTGGAGTAACTGAAGGGAGTGTTTAGAGCGACTCCTTCGTAAAAGGGAGGTTCGACATCGTAACAAAGCCAGCAGGATTCGGTTAGGTTAGGGTTAGATTCGTTCAGGGATAGGAAGGTAGCTTCTAACATACGGAGGATTTGGTCTAAGTCTGACTCGGTTAAACGGTCTATCTGAAAGGCTTCCGCATGGCCGGTCGGGATATTAGCGACCCTTGTGGGCAAGGCTTTGGGGTGGGTCGCGTTTCTCCCTTTCGGCATGCTTTTAATCACTTTGTTGGGTCTGACCGCTCGGGGTGCCAATGGTTGGAGCCTAATAATTCGCACATTCACTCTCTCTTTTGACCCTTGAAGGACTACTGTCCACGCTCTGCCTATTGCCCAGCTAGGGTGATCTGGCTGCAAAACTGTCATGTTGTAGCCTGTACATTTTCGAACTTTGGGGATTTTATGGTGGTTTCGATAAAAGTTACCGTGGAGGAAGAGGGGTGTTTTGCAACCGGTGGGTGCCCAGGTGAACTGTAAGAATTTGTCAGGCTCTTGTGGATCCCACCCAGGCCCCGATGGTCTGGCATCTGTGACAATGGTTTCACAGCCCCAGTGCCCACAATGTCCCCACCCTGGGTGATTGCAGTAGCTTTTGCCAGGGTTTGAAGCTGGGCACCAGTAGGATAGGTACAAGCGTGTGACGTGTGGGGAATAGGGGTGTACCTTTGGCTGTCCTGGAAACAGGTCGGTGATGCGGAGCACGAAGGATGGGGTGTTCGGTGTGGTGATTTCTTTGAGCACCTTGTCACTACTAAGGTGTCGCATGACCCACCTGAATGGCCGATGGGGGTAGTGATCTGGGCTGGCTTGCCCTCTGGCAACAAGCCTCAACAGCAAAATCACACAGAAACACCATTGATGCTTGGGTCTCACCCGTGCGGGTCTCTCGGGCGCTGCTTGGCGGCTTGATGGTCTGTCGCTTTCGTCTGCAATGGGGATGTACACGTCACAAGGACGTCCCACGAGCAGGTCCTGTAAACAGAAACTCGCAACTCTCATCAGTCTCATTCTGCTCACTATGGGGGTCTGGCTTAATTGACTTAAGTGGACACCACCTAATTTGCTGTCCTTTCTTACAGCTGCGTACCCTCGGCCCGTGAGCATCAACCTCCAGCCCCGTTCCCATTCGCCTAGCTCGTTTCTAATTACCACCTGTGGGCCCTCCACTCCTGTTTCTGCTCCTGGGCCTTCTGATCCTCCCTTTTTCATCTGCTCCAGTCGCTCCAGCTGCCTCTGGCCCTGCTGGTACAGCTCCTCAGCCCTTAATGCCCGCTCCTCTACATTCTGCTCCATCTATTTCACAATGCCCTGCCGGGCTCTCATCAGCTCCTGCTTCCTCTGGCGCTCCAGCTCCTCTTGTTCAAGCGCTTCTCTTCCTCCGCCAGTTCCTCGAGGATCATCTGCTTCTCCAGGACTTGCTTGTCCCAGTTCATGTTGCACTTGGCATTGAGGAACAGCGCGTTCAGTTCCCGCGCATCTGCCTCCTCGTCCAGCTTCATCCTTGTCGCTCGCTGTGGCAGCTTCTGCTTCCCCTGCTGCAGCTCCTCATCCACGTCTCTCCCGTGGTCCCTCTCGTCCTCCAGCTCTGCCTTTCTCTGCTCCTCGATCTGAGCGTTTTTCCGGGCTTCCTGCAACGTCCAGACGCCTTTTGCTGCGGCATCCGCTTTGTCATTGCCGATCTGGAAGTAGCCTTTGACTGGGTCGTGGCTGTTGATGTGAATGACTGACACGGTGCCCTGTCGCAAGGAGAGTGCTTCTTCCAGCATTAGGGCTGCTGCTGATGTTGACACTCCTGGTCCCTTTTTTGTGTGAAGTGTTAAAGCCACCAGCTGGGTGCTTTTCCATGCCCGGGACTGCCCTCCCACTCCGTTCACTGGAGGGACTTCTTTGAATTGCCAATGTCCGGGCCAATGCGCTTGGGGAAAAATCGTGCAGTCTGATCCCGTGTCCGCCCAAAATTGGAGCCCTACGACGTGGGGATCCGGACTGCCATAAAGGCTGCATGTCCCCCACACCATCAGGGGTTCCTTCCCAATTTTCATGGCCAGGGCCACCCAGGGATCCCGCTCTGGGGCGTCCCCTGCTGGCCCTGTACCACCGGGGCGGCTTGCGGCTGTGGGGGGTGTGAGGGCACTGAGGGTGCTGCATAGCTCTGCCATTGCACCGTAGGCGGGGATGCGAAATTGACTGCTCCCTGTGGGGGCATGGGGTATGAGGGTCCCCTGCCCCACTGGGGGTTGGCATAGATGGGCTGTCTCGCATTTGCAGCGGGAGGAGGCTGAGTGTGGCCCGCGCGCCCCCTCCCTCTCCCATTTCCCCGGGGCTGGGATCTACAGTCCCTAGCGAGGCGTCTTCGCGCAGCTCCTACAGGTCCCTCTCGGGCGTGCTTGGAGTGAGGGTGCTGCCAAGGAAAGCTGTGCCGGCTGGGGACAGCTCGCTGAGTTGCTGCCCTTCCCCAGAAGCCTGGGCTAACGCGGTCGTCCTGCCACTCCTGCTTAAATATAATCCGCCCCGCCCCATCAAAAAGCATGCGGCTTATTTGCGTAATATCAAAAGTGAGCAGATCGTTATTGCTAGAAAGGTCGTCCTCAAGAGTGGGTACTACAGCTGAGTTGATCCCTATTTCTGAAATCGCTTTGGCTTCTTTTGGGTTAAATGGGGTATATGCCCTTTGTTGGTTCCCCCGCGCTCCGGCAACCCCCACCGGGAAAGCGTGCATGGAGGCTGCCGGTGCCCGGTCCCCACAGGCTGCTTTTATTTTTCCCCCATCGGTGAGTTTGTGTTGCGATTGTTTCCCGATATTGTTTAAAGCTTTATTCGGTTTCGCTTGAAACCGCATTAATTCTGCTCTCTCGGTTTCCGAGTCCCAGCCGGACTCGGTCGGCTCTTCCGAACTGTCTGAGCAGCTGTTACTTGACTCCGAGCCGGAAGCTGACTGCCGGTACACTTCCGGCGCTCCGTGCCGTTTTGTGCGGCTTCGACCCCGCTCCTCCCTTTGGGGGTGGTGCCGTTCCCTCCCCCTGGGCTCCCCCCGCCTCCTGCTGGGGGAGGTCCTTACCCTATAAGGACCTAATTTGAATAGAGCGCTCTGGTTGGTTTTGCACTCTACCGCGGGGACCGCCCCCCCTCCCCGCTCGCCCACGCATGCGATGTTAAGCAAGCTGACTGTATTTCCGCCCTTTTCCCCCTCTTCTCTTCCGCCCTCGCCGTGTGGTTCGGCGCCATTAAACGCACATGGCGGGGGCGAGTTTTTACCGATCTCGGCGGGGTCCGACAATCCGGTCGCGTTCCGCGCCTCCTCCGCCAGCCCCTGCCAGAAGCATCGCGCGCGCTGCTCTGCCTCCTGCGCCGGATCAGCGACCGGCGGGGAAGGGACGGATAGAGAAACCGCGGTTTTTTCGGATGGCTCCGCGGGGGGGCCCGGGACCCGGCAGGCTCTGTGGGAGGGTCAGGGGGGTCCCCTGGGTGTTCCGGGGGGTCCCCTGGGGGCTCCAGGGGTTCTGGGTTTGGTCTCAGGAAGGGGTGGGACGTGCCCGGCCCCCGCATGTTTCCACCTTCGATCTGATCGCTCTCAGAGGCGGTTTGTGTTGCGGCTCCCACCCCCAGCTTTGGTGTAGCTAACAAACGTGTACACGCGGCTTTCCGGATCTCCTGTTCTTCTAACGTCTTGCGTAGGGCCTCTTCTGCTTTCCCCCACGCTTTGAGGTTTTTACCGCTGCCTGCGGACTTAGAGTCCTCTGCTGAGGCGGCAGTGCACTTCTCCCGCGCTTCCACATATAATATATTTACGGGACATCCGATCGTCCCGAGCTCTAGGAGCCTTGCAATAGCAAGATCAGAATTCCTGAGCTCACCTTTAATTCCCCATTGCTCATGAGCCTCACTTACGACCTTGGCTATAGCTTCCATGATTCGAGGGTGTCCCCTCCGCTGTAGTTGGATCCGCCGCTACAGCCGCCGTCCTCTGTCCAGGCGATTCCTGTTCCCTGGGCGCTAATCGGCTTCCCGGGTTGCGGCACCAGTTGTTGCCTTCTGATGCAAGGCAAGGCGACCTGGTTCTGAGGAAACGGCACAGCGACCCAAACTCTCCAGGGTCACTCGGGCCAAGAACACACACAGACACCAGTATGGTGGACGGTTCAAGACCTTTATTGTCCCGTCTCGTAGGGTTTTATACTGGGAAAGTTTTTTCTCTACCTCAGGGTTCTTACCTTACTGTAATTGGTTAGTAAGGAGTTGAAAGTTACTAATGTTAGGGGGGACTACATTCTTGGGTGATCCCTTATCACTAGGCGTTAGGGGGAGAGGAATCCTGCTGCTTTCCGTGACATTGCGAGATTTTCCGAGCGCCTAACCCTATCTACTACAGGTTGCTTTAAATATGTTCATGTTTCCATTGACACCTATTCTCATTTTCTAAAAGCGACTTCTTACACCAGAGAGAAGGCTTGTGATGCTCACCTGTTTTGCCACTCTGGGCCTTCCTGACCCCATTAAAATGGACCATGGACCTGCCTACACGTCAGAGAGAGTTTGTAACTTCTTGCAGCAATGGGGTGTGCCTCACAATACTGGCATTCCCCGCTCTCTCACAGGGTAAACTGTTGTCAAGTGTGCCCATAGGACCCTAAAAACCATGCTTGAAAAACAAAAAGAGGGGGAATTGGGGTACCCTCACAACAGAGTAGCTAAAGCCCTATATGTCTTCAATTTTTTAAATCGGGACAAGATGGGACAGACTGCATGTGACAGACAGCATTCCTTCAGCACAAAGGCTCATCTAAGACCTCCAGTTCTGGTGAAGGACTTACTGGCTGGACAATGGAAAGGAGCCCTGGACTTACTGACATGGGGAAGGGGCTGGGCCTGTGTCTCCACACTGTCTCCATGTGGAGTGGGATCCATCACAGTGTGCAGCCTTTTGTCTCACTGTTCTGATACCATGTGTATAGTATAACATAGTTATACTATGTGGAGTGGGATCCATCACAGTGTGCAGCCTTTTGTCTCACTGTCCTGATACCATAGTATAGTATAACATAGTTGCTATGTTATAGGTATATGTTACTATTTTTAAAAAGTTGTTAAAGTTATTATTGTTATCACTGTAATAAATGTTTTAGGGGTTGTTTAGGTTTTTCTTAGTATGTTTTCATTGCCTAAAAGAAAGGAAGGGCAGTATGTGGAATATGGGGTGATATTTCCTAAAGTTGTTAAGGCTTATGCCCACAGAAGGCCCTGTGGGGAAGGCACAGCTGCAGGCTGGATGGTTGGAAGTTGGTTGGGGAGTGAGAAGCAGGTATGAGGAGGAATGCACGGATGAATGCATGAAAGGGAAACTGATTGGGTGACAGGACCTGTGGACAGCAGACTGCAGCTGAGCCAGCCAATGGGTGCCCTTCTTCTGTTGAGTTCTGGTTTTGTCAGGTTCAGAGTAAAGCTATAAAAGGAGGGTGATTTCTACAATGAAGTGATCTCCTTCAGATGCACAAGGGCATCTGTGTCTCTTTATTCCCCATTGCTACACCTCAGTATTGTGTGAAAGTGTGAATGGGAAATGAGGAGAGTGGGAAGTGAATGTTTATGTCCTGTGTCTTGTGTGGCTGATAGGTATAGCTGCTGAGTGAATGAGATGTACTGCAGTACAAAACAAACAAGGAGCTTCGAGCCGAGTTTCCTCTTCTCGGGTGACCGAGAAAAGCCAGAAAAAGCAAAGTGTTTGTTTTGCATGTGAATAAATTTTTTAATAAAGATTTTGTGTTGTCTGTATGAATGCAATTTTATGTTTCAGTTGTGGACTGGGATATGATCCTTGGGTATGGTGTAAGTGTAAAATCTGTCATGAGAGGTGGCATTGCACAGGCACACTAAAGAGTGCCTTGTGCCGGGGGTGGGAAAAAGTGGAACTCTGAGCCAGGAATTGGTCATTAAATTTTTAAAAATTTCTGTAGGAAATAGTGTGTGGGAAAACTGCATTTAGTTCCACAAGCCTGAACAGTACCTGAGAAGGACTGGGAAAATATATGTGAAATATGTAGAATCAGATTTGTTTTGAAGTTAAGAAAGAAGGGAAAAAAAAGGTGTGGGGACAGTGCTGTGATAAGCTGAGAAAATGGGACACAAAGCAAGCAAGGAGAAAACCCCCAGGGAAAAGGGGAGCCGGGAAACATTAATGGATATGTTGGAAAAGAAATGAAATTTAGTAAAATGTGTAATTATAGTTTAGTTATGAGTTGTGTGTGAATTGGTTTGTTAAAAGCAGTTTTGCAATTTTGTAGCCATTGATAGTGTGTGTTGGGTTTGTGTGTAACCTAGCAGGTAGTCTTAGGAATTTAATAAATAATTAAACTAGTGCAGGAAAGTAAGAATGCTAACCTGTCTGGAGGCAGCATACAATGCTCTTAGAATAAGATAAGCAGAAGATTTATGATCTTGCTTGTGAACTAAGGAATGTATCACAAGGAGACTGTGACTAGGCAAGGGGAACTGTTTCTTGGAGACTTTGTTGTGAATCGCATGTATAAGAGGGAAGCACCCATACGTGAAATCGGGGGGCTCGGGCTTTGGGACGTTAGTCCCCCAGTTCCCCCGGGCCCTTAATAAAGCACCCACAAAACTTATCCGAGTTTTGTGTCATTTATCAATCGGACAACAGTTTTTCTGGCGACCGCGGCAGGACTTCGAAGGCAGCCAGGGCGGTTCCGCGTCTCGATCCACTCCAAACCGGCACCGAGCACTTCTCGGGGAGTCATCGGTCGTGCCCGACCCCCGCGCCTGTCGGACAAACTGCATCAAGGTAAGCCCGAAGGTGCTTTATATTGGAAAAAGGTGATAACTGGATTTGGATTTGGTGGTTGGTAAAAAGCCTAGGCTCCGGCCATAAGACGTCTAAGGACGCAGGACTGGAACTCGCCTCCTGTTTTTTGGGAAGGATGGCGAGAAGGTATATTGGTTTAAGGTATATTGGTTTCTTGGGATTAAAGGTGGAATTAAAGGTTGTAATATGATGTCTTTTAAAACTTTTAAAACCTTAGTGCAAGCCAATGGTAAAATACCTGGAAATACGCCATTAGGTTGTATATTGAAACGATGGAAAAGTGAGGGGTATTATCAAGAATTGGATAAAAGCAAAATGATAGATTATTGTAATCATTGGTGGCCTGAATATGAGATTGGGGAAGCGGGTTGGCCGGTGAATGGTACACTGGAATTGGGGATAATGGAATCTCTGATGCAATTTTTAAGGAAAAATGAGAAATGGGACGAAATACCATATTTAGATTTGTTCTTTGTTTTACACCGGAAAGATGAATGGCAAAAGGAGTGTGGTATTTTGGTTTTAGAAGTGAATGATGAGAGGGAGTGTGTGGGATGTAAAGAAAGAAAGGAGTGTAATTTGTATCCTTGAATCGAGGAAGATTTGTCTTATTGTATAGCACCTCCGAGGGCTCTGGCTGCTCCTAATGTGCCCCCTGCTCCCCCTGCGGATATAGCTATAAAAACGGGATCTAGTGAGAGTGATAGTGATGGTGATGATGGTGAAAAGAATGAGAGTGTTAAAAGAACTCCATTAGCAGGGCAGACTCGCAAGGGGAGGAAGGGGCAGAAGGGGCCACAGTTAATTGCGCCGTTAAGGGAAGCTGTGGGACCACAGGGAGAAAGGATACTTATAAAGGTGCCTTTCTCCCCAGGGGATTTGGTAATATGGAAGCAATCAGCGGGGAGTTATCGGGAGGATCCTGAAAGGGTGGCAAGTGTGGTTAAAATGGTAATAAAGACTCAGAATCCGGACTGGAATGATTTACAGGTATTATTAGATACTATAATGGATTCCATGGAAAAGGAAATGGTTATTAAAGCCACTAGAGAAAAGGCTCGTGAGGACATTCGGTTGAGACAACTAAATGAAACAGTTGATGAATTGGTACCTAGTGAGGAACCAAGGTGGGACCCAAACTCTACGGGAGGAATAAGGGCTGTAAAACGATATCAGGAATTGTTGGTGGAAGGAATTAGAACAGGAATACCTAAGACTATGAATTGGTCTAAGCTGTATTCGGTCAAGCAGGACAAGAATGAGTCTCCGTCTGCCATTTTAGAACGATTAAAAGACATGGCTCGGAAGTTTACTAATTTAGATGTAGAGGATCAATCAGGAAAACTTCAGTTGGCATTGTTGTTTATGGGGCAATCACAAGAGGATATTAGGAAAAAGTTAAGAAAGCTGGAAGGAGAGGACACCTGGAGTTTGGATAAAATGTTGGAGGTAGCGTGGAAGGTATACAACAACAGGGAAAAAGAAACTGCAAAAAGACAACAAGCTAGTATTCTGGCTGTAATGCAACAGACAGGGCAGGAGGAAGACCCATTAGGGGTCGAGGTCGGGGAGGAGCTAATCGCGGACAGAGGGGGCTGGCAAGAGGTCGGGGAGGATTTGGGTTTGCACCTAACATGGGGAGGTTGGATCCAAACCAGTGTGCGTTTTGCCGACAACTGGGACACTGGAAAAATGAATGCCCGGTTAGAGCAGGTATGGGCATGGGAAACATAGGATTAAGGACAGGTCCAATGGGGAATGCTCCTGTGGGAGGATTCACGGGAGGACCAGCAGAAGTCGCTCAAGCACTAGTTTTGGGAAACTATCAGAATCAAAGCTGACTAGAAAAGGATCTTAGGGTAGTTTTAGAGATAAATGGAAAGGATCAAGAATTTATGGTAGACACTGGAGCAACCTATTCTTTACTTAATAGACGATTGGGACCTTTGAGTGACACAACAGTACAGGTGGTGGGGGCAACAGGGAAGCTAGAGGAACAATCATTTTTACAACCTTTAAATCTTAGGTTTGGGGGGAAGGAATTAGATCACCAATTTTTGTATATCCCAAATTGCCCCACACCCCTTCTTGGCAGAGACGTGTTGTCTTGACTTAATGTGAGAATAATATTTGAGGGGGGAAGGGTGAAATTGGAAATACCTGAGGAACGAATAGCAGGCATTTTTGTGATCAAGGAAGTGGATGCCTCTCCTATTCCAGAAGAAATTGAGCAGGCTGTAGTACCCTGGGTATGGGAGTCAGGGGTCCCCGGAAAATCTAAAGCTGCGCAGCCAGTAAAGGTGGAACTAAAGGAAGGGGCCCAACCAGTGAGGGTAAAGCAATACCCCTTGAAGCTTGAAGCAAGGAGGGGAGTAGCCCAGTTAATTAAACAATTTTTGGCTGAAGGAATATTACAGGAATGTGAATCGGAGTATAATACTCCAATTTTTCCAGTAAAGAAACCTAATGGTAAGTACCGTTTGGTACAGGACTTAAGGGCTATTAATGAAATAGTGAAAGACATACATCCAGTTGTTGCTAATCCTTATACCTTGTTAACATCTGTATCGGAGGAGTTTAAATGGTTCTCAGTGATTGACCTTAAAGATGCCTTCTTCTGCATCCCATTGGCAGTAGAGAGTAGGAAATATTTTGCCTTCGAGTGGGACAGTCCTGATTTTGGGAGAAAGAAGCAGCTTACGTGGACGAGACTCCCACAGGGATTTAAATGCTCCCCTACTATTTTTGGAAATCAACTGGCCAAGGAGCTGGAGGAATGGAAGATGACCCAGGTAACAATATCCCCATCCTTGTATGTAGTCCTGCAGTACGTGGACGACATTTTTCTGGCTACTAAGGAAAGGGAAATGTGTGTGGAATTAACAATTAAATTACTCAACATGCTGGGCCAAGCAGAGTATCGGGTTTCTAAGGAAAAAGCTCAATTGGTCAAAAATAGCGTTATTTATCTCGGTTGTGAGATCACACAAGGGCAGAGACGTTTGGGAGTAAACCGAATAGAGGCAATATGTGCTATTCCTTTGCCTCGTAACCATCAGGAATTGAGATCTTTTCTAGGAATGGTGGGATGGTGTTGACTGTGGATCATGAATTTCGGTCTCCTAGCCAAGCCACTGTATGAGGCCTTGAAGCAGCATCGGCTGGAGTGGACAACACAGCAAAAGAAGGCCTTCCAGGAATTGAAGCAGGCACTAAAGGAGGCCCCAGCCCTAGGACTCCCTGACCTGACCAAGGAATTCCAGTTGTACGTGAATGAGAGGCAAAAACTGGCATTGGGGGTCCTCACCCAGAAGGTGGGATCCTGGAAGAGGCCAGTGGGATACTTCTCTAAACAACTGGATTCAGTAAGTTCCGGGTGGCCCTCGTGTTTACGAGCCGTGGCGGCAACAATAATTCTTATTCAAGAGGCCCGGAAATTGACTTTGGGGGCAAAAATGAAAGTGTTTGTTCCCCATATGGTCATGGCCGTTTTGGAGCAAAAGGGGGGTCACTGGCTATCATCCAGTTGAATGTTGCAATACAAGGCTATCCTGAGAGAACAGGATGATATTGAAATAAGGACTACTAATCATGTTAATCCAGCAGAGTTTTTACGCAGTGACCAGGAGGCTGGGGGACTGGTGCACGATTGCATAGAGGTAATTGATCAAATATATGCCAGCAGACCCGACCTAAAGGATGAACCATTGGAAGACCCTGAATGGGAACTATACACTGATGGATCCAGTTTTGTCGAGAATGGGACTCGTTATGCCGGGTATGCAGTGGTAACATTGGATCAGGTAATAGAGGCAAAGGCTTTGTTACCTGGAACTTCGGCCCAGAAGGCAGAGGTGATTGGACTCACCAGAGCCTTGTATTTGAGCAAGGACAAAAGGGTTAATATCTGGACGGATTCTAAATATGCCTTTGGTGTGGTTCATGTACATGGGGCGTTATGGAAGGAAAGGGGGCTATTGCATTCACAGGGAACCAACATCAAGCACCGGGAAGAAGTGCTACAGCTCCTGGATGCGGTACATAGTCCCAAAGCAGTTGCAGTTATGCATGTTAGAGGACATCAGACTGCAGAAGGAGATGTTTACAGAGGAAACCGATTTGCTGATGCTACAGCACGGCAAGTGGCACGGGAAATATGGACTCAAATGGCATTGGTACCGGTAAGAACGAATCCGGCTACCCCATACCTGAATCAGGAGCCCAAATATTCAATAGAAGATGGAAAACTAATAAACTTGCTAGGGGCACAGAGGAATCAACTTGGGTGGTATGTTACACCAATGGGACAAATAGTGGTACCTACTCGCATAATGAAATTTATTTTGGAATCAGAACATAACAAATGTCATTGGGGGGCAGAAGTATTGGTAAAATTTTTGAAGAATGAGATAATCTCTAATCAGATGTTAACAATGGCAAAAAGAGTTAATGCAATGTGCCCGGTATGTTTGAAAAATAATCCAGTAGTTAGGAGACAAATACAAATGGGAAAGCTGCAAGTCGGGCCACAACCGGGAGATTACTGGCAGGTTGATTTTTCCGAATTGCCTAGGGCACAGGGATACAGATACTTGTTAGTGTACGTATGTACGTTCTCAGGGTGGCCGGAAGCTTTTCCATGTAGAACTAATCAGGCTAAGGAGGTGGTAAAAACCTTGTTAAAAGAAATAATACCAAGATTTGGAGTACCTTTAGGATTGTCATCAGATAGGGGTCCGCATTTTATAGCCGGGGTAGTGCAGGAATTAGCACGACTGTTAGATATAACCTGGAATTTGCATACCCCCTGGAGACCTCAGTCTAGTGGGCAGGTGGAAAGGATGAATCAAACCCTGAAAGTACAAATCAAAAAGATTTGCCAGGAAGCTAAACTGCACTGGCCTCAAGCTTTACCTTTGGCCCTACTCAGGATTCGAATTAAACCAAGGGAAAAAGGTAGGCGTAAGTCCATATGAGATACTATATGGCAAACCATACCATGCAACTGTATTAAAAGGGGAGGTACATGTGAGTGGGGACCAGGCGATTGCAGAGTATGTTATGTCACTTAATAAGATCTTGAATTCTTTAAGAAATACCTTACAGTGGAATAGACCGCTCACGCTGGAGAATTCGGTCCACGACATTCAGCCTGGGGACCAGGTGTACGTCAAGAAGTGGATCACGGATCCGCTACGGGAATCATGGAGCGGACCCCACCAGGTGATGATGACGACCTACACGGCGGTGAAGGTCCAGGGGATGGACGCTTGGATCCATTACACCAGGGTAAAGAAGGCACCGTTCCAATGGGAAACCCAGATAGTGTCTCCAACCCGGATGATCTTCCGCCCAAAGCCGCCTTCTTAATTATATTACTGCTAGTGATCATGAGACTATTACCCATTCAAGGGTCTACTCTAGTACAGGTTGAAGAAACAAAGGTTACAGTCATGGAAGGGATGGATGTTCAATTAACTTGTGTTATATTTGACAGCCAGAAAGTTGAGGCCGGTGAAGTTATTGCAATATGGCAACGGGGGGCTGAAAGAAGCCGAGGCAAGATCGGAGTCGGTTGGGATCAGGATAAACAACAAGGAAACACGGTACTGAATCTTACTAAGGTAACCACAAACGATACAGGAGAATATACATGTTTGGTCAAGATACGGGATAGTGTTGATTACAAAAGAGTGAGTATGAGGGTTTTGCCAGGGACAGGGGATCGTGCTGAAAACATAAAGGTTGATCCAGTATCAATGACAGCGGACATGTGGGATGGGTCACCCCTTAGAATAAATTGTTCCTTCCTAGTAAGATCAAGATATCAAAGGAACCTACGGGTCAATTGGTGGAAGCAAAATAGGGAACTGACCTGGGACAGAATAGAGGACGGGACCAGTTGGTGGGAGAAGGAAGGCAAAGGTTGTGGGTGGTTGAATGTCACTAATCCTAGAATAGGAAATGCATGGTGGAGGCATGACAGAATGATGTTATCCTTACAGAGACACGGTAGAAGGAGTAGACGGGAGGCTAATGATACAATAGAACGGAATACTGAGCAGGAAAACTTAGTGGTAGGATTAATTAGAGATTTTGGGATCATGCAGAACGTGACTAAAATAACAGCTTGCCTACCATTACCACAGGCTGCAGGTGAACCAATTCCCTGGGGAATAATACCGGTAACCAAAATGCCTGAAACATTTAAGAATGTTTCATGGTCCTGCCAGTCAGTTCCCAAACCAGTAGATGTATGGAGGGATTTATGTATGACCATTCGGGCTATGACTAGAGAGGAATGTGAAAAGAAACCCAACCATTATGGTTGGATTCAAAATACCAGGAGGTGTTTAATTGCAACCCCAATAGATGAGCCATGCAATACAGTACGAATAAGAACGAAATCCCACCGAAATGAGATGAGTTGTCAGAATGTCACACAGAATTTTGACACCTGGAATAGCTGGAAGACATTATGGGGACCTAGTGTTTTAGAACACTATAATTATCTTGGAGAAGTACAGTGGTGCATCCAATGGTCAGGAGTAAAGAATCAGTCATATTATAGGGCCCTCATCACATCTACATCTTCCCGAGAGTTCAGACCGCAGAAAGAGGATTGGAATTGTACTGAGGTTTTTACATGTGATACACCGGAAGACCGAATTGGATTGGTACCGGTGAAAATGGCATTAAAGTGGGGATGCGAGTGTAGGGGGTATGATCATACAGTTAGCAGAGAGTCCATGGAGGGACCTATAGATTGCAGATATGCTACTGTGCACAGTCCTGGAAATCTAGTCTGGGTGTTGGGACATGGACAGTGGACCACACATTTACCTCTAGATGGATCAGTAACACAAATCACCCTAGGGGTTCCCACATTGTGTCCATACTGGGAACAGAATAGATTGATCCAAAGGAAAGGACTCAGAAAGAGGGAAGAATCCCTAGAGGAGCAGTGGCATGAACCTGGCTCAGGAGTACACTTTGGATGGATATTAGAATCATTATTCCCTCCGGTAGCGACATATCGAAATAGGGAAATGCTCAACAACTTGTTAGGACAGACAGAAAGGTTGGCAGCAGCTACTAAGAAGGGATTTAAAGATCTAAATTTGCAATTGCAAGCTACATCAAGAATGACCCTACAAAACAGAATGGCATTGGATTTGCTACTGTTAAGAGAACATGGAGTTTGTGGTTACCTGAGTAGGAGAATAGATCATTGCTGTGTACACATTCCAAATGTTACACTTGAAGTTGAGAAAGATATTTCTCAACTGGCAGAAGTGGAAACAAAAACCAAGGAAATTGAAAAGGAAGCACAGCATAACTGAATAGGAGCAGTATTTGATTCTTTGGGGCTTCACCTGTCTGGCTGGATTACGTCTGCTATACAGTATGCACTAATGTTTTTAGTATTTTTAGTGACTGTTTGGATTGTATGTAGATGCCTCTTAGGTGTGATCGAAAAGGAAAAGAAGCGATCTCTCCGGTTGCTGAAGGCGATGACCCACGGGCGGCAGAATGAAGAACACTCCCCACCTCGTTATGAAGATGTTACTGTCAATACTGTTGATTGAGCATCCTTGCAGCAGGACTGAAGGATGCTCAAAAGGGGGGAAATGTTGGAAAAGAAATGAAATTTAGCAAAATGTGTAATTATAGTTTAGTTATGAGTTGTGTGTGAATTGGTTTGTTAAAAGCAGTTTTGCAGTTTTGTAGCCGTTGATAGTGTGTGTGTTGGGTTTGTGTGTAACCTAGCAGGTAGTCTTAGGAATTTAGTAAATAATTAAACTAGTGCAGGAGAGTAAGAATGCTAACCTGTCTGGAGGCAGCATACAATGCTCTTAGAATAAGATAAGCAGAAGATTTATGATCTTGCCTGTGAACTAAGGAATGTATCACAAGGGAACTGTTTCTTGGAGACTTTGTTGTGAATCGCATGTACAAGAGGGAAGCACCCATGTGTGAAATCGGGAGTTTGGGTTTTTGGGACGTGACTCCCCCAGTTCCCCCGGGCCCGTAATAAAGCACCCACAAAACTTATCCGAGTTTTGTGTCATTTATGAATCGGGCAACACTTCTGGCCGGCGCGGCTTCTGATTGGTCCGAGCCGCCTTTGGGGCTTCTCGGCAGAGGTCTTGCGAGAGAAGCAGCACGGCCCTGTTTGTTGAGGGCAACTCTGCGGGCTCCTCAGAGCGCTCCGCGTTCCCTCGTAAATCCAGCCGAGAACGGCGGAATTAATCCGCCTAGAGATGGTGGGATGGAGCCTAAATCCCCTTCAACTGAGTCTAAATCCCCTGGGATTCAACCACAACGGCCAAATCCAGGCGCTTTCCATGGATAGGGGCGGTACTGGAAAGGGCGGGCGGTGACGTCACCTCGCCCAACCCCTTTTCCGGCCCCTCCTGAGGGGGCTCCGCCTTTTCCCGGCTCCGACCCCGGGGCCTGTTCTGGGCCGGGACCGGAGCTGGTGCCGGGGCTCCTTCGGCAGCGGAGCGTCCCCAAGGTGTCCCCAGTGAGCATGGAGCCCCAAGAGGTGCTATGGTGGGGGAGGGGGCAGTGGGGAATGGGGAGCACACACGAGCGACAGTGCGGGGTAGCAGAGGGGTCGGGGGGTTGACAGAGGGACAGAGGGGACAGCAGAGCCCTCCAGGAAGGGGACAAAGGGGAGCCTGGGAGGGCACAGGGGTCATCGCAGGAGGCCGTAAGTGCCACTAGGTCCCTGACACCTCCCCTGTCCCCTCCACAGCTGTCCCCGGCCCTGCTGCAGCCACAGGTCACCGTGGTGGCCATCCTGGGCGAGTTGCTGGCCACCCTGCCCAGCCTGGACAAGATGACTCTGCTCGTGTCCCCATTGCACCTGTACTGGGACCTGATGGACTTCACCAATGAGCTCCGCGACAGCCTGTGCACTGATGAGACCTGGAGGCACCGCAATGTCACCTACGGTGACGATGACCCTTTCACCTCTGATGATGATGACCCTCTCGCCTCCCTGAGCCAGGCCCTGGCCGCCTACAAGAGCACCCCATGGACCAGCAGGTTCAATGTGCAAATGGTGGCCTGGGTGTGGCAGCGGTCAGTGGCTGCACTCAAGGACAGCTGGGCCCAGCTGGCCAGGACGGCCACCAAGCTCCCCAATGCCTGCAGGGATTTGGCCACCAAGGCGGCCGACATGGTGGCCACCGCCACTGCCCGAGCCAGGGAGCTGCAGGCCAAGACTGCCCATTATTGGACAGCTCAGGAAAACATGGTGGAGCTGGGTTAGCCCCTGGGTGGGGAGGAGAGGGCCAATGGTGGCCAGGCGTGAATCCTGGGTGAGGAGAGATGCCAGGGCTGCTGCCAGCAAGGCAGCAAGGGCCACCATGGTGAGACAGCGGCTGGAGGTGGCCCTGGGGCTGCTGGAGCGCTTGGTGGCTGTGTGTGACGAAGCCACCGCGTTCCCCAGGAGCTGCAGCACCTGCTCAGGGACATCGATGCCACCCTGAAGGGGACAAATGAGGTGTCCCCTGATGTCCCTGAGGACTTGGTGGCCAAGGTGGCTGTGGCCGAGCAGCTGTGGGAGACCAAGACGCACCTGGTCAAGGATCACCTGCTGGGGGCAGTTGATGACATCATCAAGGTCTATTTCACGGGTGGTCCTGCCTGCCCCAGTTCCTGTGGGGTGGCCAAGTGGTGCCAAAGAGCCATCGAGGACATCCCAAGGCTCCTTTGACCCCCAGAGTGTCCCCAGAGCATCCCCAGTGTTTCCCCAGTGAGCGTGGAGCCCCAAGTGGTGCGATGGGGTGGGGGGAGAGGGGGACAGAGGGGACACTAGGGGGGAGGGGCAGTGGAGGATGGGGGGAGATGGGGAATGTGGTGGGAGGGGACAGGGGGTGGCAAAGGGGACAGAAGGCAGTGGCAGGAAGGGGAGAGAGGAAATGGTGTGGGGGCAGGGGGGGATGGGGGTGACACAGGGGGATGGGGACATGAAGGCTGGCAGAAGGGACAGCAGAGGGTGGCAGAGGCTACGAGTGTGGTGGCAGGGCCTGGCAGCAGGGACAGCAGGGAGGGTGGCAGGGGGTGGCTGAGGTGATGAAGGGGTGACAAAGGGACAGAGGGCACAGCAGAGCCCTCCAGGGAAGGGACAAATGGGATCCCAGGAGGGCACAGGGGCCACACAAGAGGCCACATGTGCCACCAGGTCCCTGACACTTCCCCTGTCCCCTCCCAAGCTGCTGGAGGCTCTGGTGTCCGTGGTGGCCACTCTGGGTGATGTGACGGCCACCGTGACCGGGCCACACCGGGGCGTGCGGCGCTGTGCGCCCCCAAAGTTGCTGCACGCGGCCCTGAGGATCTTCACCTGGAGCCTCCGTAAGGGCCTGGAACACCCCGGTGTCCCCTCTCTGGGCCAGGCCCTGGCCACCCTCGGGGCCACCCCTGGGGCCACCTGGGCCGATGTGAGAGCCGCGGGCAGCGCCTGGCGGGAGTTGGTGTCTGCGTGTGAGGAGAGATGGAAACAGCTGGTCGAGGAGGTCACCAAGCTCCGTGATGCCTGCGAGGACGCGACCCTCGCCCGGGCCAGGGACCAGCAGGACAAGGCCACCCGCAGGGGGACAGCTGGGGACAACCTGGCAGCCACAGCCCAGCAGCTTATGGTGGCTCTGGACAGGGATGAGGAGGCCTCAGTGGGGGCCACACGTGATGCCCAGGTGGCAATAGCCACCAACGAGGCCATGGGAGAGGCTGTGGTGGCCACCACGTGGGCGAGGGCGGCCATCAGGAGGAGACATTGGGCAGAGGTGGCCCTGGAGCCGCTGCAGCGCTTGGTGGATGCGTGTGACAGAGCCACTCTGTTTATCAGTTACATGGAGTGCCAGCTCAGGGACATTGAGGCTGCCCTGGAGGGGACAAAGGAGGCATCCCCCAATGTCCCTGAGGACTTGGTGGCCAAAGTGGCCAAGTTTGAGCAGCTGTGGGAGGCCAGCGCCCGCCTGTTCAAGCATCACCTTTTGGGGACACTTGGGGACATCCACGACCTCCTCTTGAGTCCCTGTAGTGCCCATGGTGGCCCCAGTGGCCCCGGCAGCCGTGCAGTGGCTGAGCAGTGCCAAAAAGCCATCGAGGACATCCCAAGGCTGCTGCGGGGACAGTGATGTCACCACTGTGATGTCATTGGTGCAGTGATGTCACTGGGGAGACTTGTGGACAGTCGAGTGCCACCAGCTCCTTGCGTGCCACAGCGCTATGTGTCACCAAGAGCCCCCTCGAGTGTCACCAGTTCCTCAAGTGCCACCAGCTTCTCGTGTCACCAAGAGCACCTCAAGTGCCACCAGCTCCTTATGTCACCATGAGCCTCCGGAGTGCCACCGGTTCCTCAAGTGCCACCAAGAGCCCCCCGAGTGTCACGAGGACTGGCCCAGTCGATGTGTGGGGGTCCCTGGTGTCACCGGGGTCTCTCTCTGTGTCACACGCCGTCCTTGAGCACCCACTGGGACCCCCCTGAGCACCGGGACCCCCGAATTTCACCGTCCTCATGCACCGGGATGCCCCCCTCAGGACCTCCCCTCAGGCATCAGGACCCTCGAGTTTCCCTCCCTCTCCTCATGCACCGGCACCACCGGACCCCCCCCAAGGAAACGGGACCCTCCCCTGGTGCACCAGGACCACCGGAGACCCCCCCATCAATCAGTGCTGTCATCGTTCATTGGGACCCCCCTCAGGCACTGGGACCACCAGAAATCCCCCCAAATCACCAAGCACCGAGACCCCCCCTCATGCACTGGGGCCACTGGAGACTCCCCCGAATCACTGAGCACCCCCTGTGCACCAGCACCGGGACTGGACCCTCCTCGTGCCCTGATCCCCCCTCACCGAGCACCGGGACAGGGACCGGACCCCCCCTCGTGTACCGACCCCCACAAGCACCGGGCCGGGACCCCCCTTTGTCCCCCCCCCCCCATCACGGGGGTTCTGCCCCCTCCCCTTTGAGCCCCCAGAGCCGCGGGACCCCCGGGAGCAGCACCGGGACTGGGGGGGAGCCGGGACTGGGACCAGGGGGCTCCGAGCGCTGGGGGGGCACAGGGGGGTCCCCAGCACTGGGGGGGTCTCTTGGGGCTCAGTCCTGTCCCCTCCTCCCCCATTATCAGCCGGGACCCCCTGTGAGAAACACGGGTCAGAACTGAAATATTTATAAAAGTTCGTTAAAGGTTAAAATTCTGGTGCTAATTGCCAAAACCTCACCGTTAATTAAGCCATGTTCTTTATGTCCTGTTACATCAAAGAGGTTTTCATGCATATTCATTAGGGTTTATGCATAATCATAATATAATGTTAATCAAAATATCTATTAGTATTATATAGAGAGAGTAATACAATAGCAAGATTATATATTTGATAAAAATATTTTATATTAATGTATTTTATACTAACAATTTATATTACACTTATGTATTATCAATATATTAACTAAAAATTTGCTCCTTTTTATATAAAATTATGCATATATTTTTCTATATTCTATATAAATTATTTTCAAACATTCTTGTGAGTTCAGATGTTTCGTTTGGTTTTAACCCTTGACTTGCCTCCATGCTATCTTGTGCATTAAACCAATTTATTTTATTTCTCCTAGCAGTTAAATCGTGTCGTGTTTTCACTCTCTGGTGACGAGAGAAGAATTCATAAATTCTTCTTTTTTGCTGTTTTGCTACTGGGGTGGAACTGGGGACACTGCGACAGAAATGGGAGCACTGGGACAGGGACACTGGGACAGGATGGGGACACTGGGATGGTGACATTGGTATGGGGACAATGGGGCGGTGGCACTGGGCTGGCACTGGGAGCACTGGGCTGGTGGCACTGGGGCAGGACTGGGGACACTGGGCTGGCACTGGGTTGCTGATGCCAGCATTAATTAATTAATTAACCCCCCAAGCCCCGATTGTTTGCGAAGGCAAAGCTCGTTTTGCATCCATCGCTCAGGGGAACCCTTCCCATCGTTCCTTTGATCTCTCGGTGCCGGTTCGATCTCCCCGCAGAGCCAGAGCCGATGTCCAAGGAATGGCGCCCGCCGGAAAGGGGCGGGGTGAGGTGATGTCACAGCACCAGGCCCCGCCCCCCGCATGGCCACGGCCCGCTGGCGGCCCCGCTGATGGCCGGGTGACACCGCGATGTCCCCTCACTCGCTGGGCCACCTGGCAGGACACGGCCACCGCGGGCAGGGCCAGCAGCAGGTGACCGTCCTCAGCCACCCCAGGGACACTGTGGGGACACGGGGACACTGCACAGGTGGCACCAGGGACACAGCAGTGCCACCCATCCAGTGCCACCTGTTCAATCCCAGTGGCACCAGTTCAATCCCAGTGTCCCTGTGCCACTGCCACCAGCCCTGTCCCCATGTCCCCAGTTCCATCCCAGTGCCACCGGTTTCATCCCAGTGCCACCAGTTCCATCCCAGTGCCACCAGTTCCATCCCAGTGCCACCAGCCCAGTGTCCCCAGTTTTCCATCCCACCCAGGGTTTTCAAGGGGAAATATCTTAGTGACAGCACCTTGAAGCAGCTCCCTGGCTGTGCTCCCCTCAAGGAATGTTGGGATGGATTTATTGACCACTCGTCCCTCAGTAGGGTCAGTGATGTGTCTGACACAGAGTTCAGATCAGCCCAGGCTGATTTATATAGAGGATATTATTAATTATTTAGTTAATTAATTAATTTAGAGGCTGTACGGTGCACACATGAACTGACAGATTATATTGCAACAACCAGCAGCTACAAGGAATCACCGATAATCAATATCAGTATCAAATACCATATCAAATTGTTGGTGATCAATAACAATGCGCAAAAGGCAATACAAAAACGCAAAAGGCAATTATTAAATTGTCATTTATGACCCAGCTGGGCTGCAGGCACGACGCAAAGCTGGAAGTTCTTGAGGGGACTCATTCACCCCTGTTCCCGTGTGTCCCCAGAGTGTCCCTCTCTGCCCTTGAGTGTCCCCAGTGACATCACCCCAGGAATTCCCATCAGGATTTGGGACAACTTCGATGAAAATTCCCAGAAAATTCCCCAAATTTGTCTCCAATCCCAAGCAGGGAGGGCACAGGTGACAGCAGCCATGTCCCTGATGATGTCACTGCCCCGATGACATCACAGCTGTGACATCACTGTCCCTGCAGCAGCCTCGGGATGTCCTCAATGGCTCTTGGCACTGCTTGGCCACCGTGCAGCTGCCGGGGCCACTGGGATCACCTCGGTCACCATAGGGACTCAAGAAGAGATTGTGGATGTCCCCCAGTGTCCCCAGCAGGTGACACATGAACAGGTGCGTGCTGGCCCTCCACAGCTGCTCAAACTTGGCCAATTTGGCTGCCAAGGCCTTGGGGATATAGGGGTACACCTCCTCTGTCCCCTCCAGGGTGGCCTCGATGGCCCCGAGCCGGTGCTCAGCTCCGAGAGGAACAACCTGGCTCTGTCACATGTGGCCACCAAGTGCTGCAGCAGCCCCAGGGCCACCTCTGGCCAATGTCCCCTCCTGGTGGCCACCCTCGCCTGGCTGGTGGCCACCACAGTCTCTCCCATGCCCTCACTGGTGGCCACAGCCTCCTGGTCCTCTTGCGCAGCCCCCACCAAGGCCACCTCCTGCCTGTCCACGGCCACCATCTGCTGCTGGGCCATGGCCACCAGGTTGTCCCCAGCTGTCCCCCTGCGGGTGGCCTCATCCCACGGGTCCCCAGCCCAGGTGGTGGCCTCAATGGTGGGCTCGGCATTGGCCGTGTCCTCGCAGGCGTCACGGAGCTCAGCAGCCTCCCTGCTCAGCTGTTCCCAGCTCTCTGTTTGTGCGGCCACCGACTCCCACCAGGCACTGCCTGTGGCTCTCACGTGGGCCCCGGTGGCCTCTGGGCTGGCCCCAAGGGCGGCCAGGGCCTGGCCCAGGGAGGGGACACCGCCGTGGCCCAGGGTCCTATGGAGGTGCCAGCTGAATCTCCTCAGGACAGCGTTCAGGGACTCTGGGGACACGCGCTGCCGCACGTCCCTGTGTGACCCGGTCACAGCAGCCGCCACCTCGGCCAGGGTAGCCACCATGACCACCAGCGCCTCCAGCAGCTGGGGAGGGGACAGGGGAGGTGTCAGGGACCTGGTGGCACTTGTGGGCTCCTGCGGTGGCCCCTGTGCCCTCCCGGGGTCCCCTTTGTCCCCTCCCTGGAGGGCTCTGCTGTCCCCTTTGTTCCCTTTGTCCTCCCCTCGTCCCCTCTGCCACCCCCTGCCACGCCCCGTTTTCCCCCCTCCCCCAGCCACCCTCGGTCCCCTCCACCCCTCTGTCACCCCCGTCCCGTCCCCCCTTGTTGCGGTGTGTTGTAATGTCCTGTTTTAGACTTCCCAGTCCCTTCCCCAAGTGTGCCAATACCTCTCTCCCTTCCCCCGTGCCCCCTTACTGAGTGAGTCCTGTCAATCAGGCTTAACATTCCAGGAAGGTCATCGTGTGGTTGGTCAGGTTCAAAAGATGCCCCTATGCCCAGAGGTCATTGGCCTGTCTAGGTGTCATCCTCCCCTGAGACCCTGCCCCTCCCACCTGGTTGGTGGCTCACCTGTCCCTTCCCTCCCCCTCCGCCGGGAGTTTAAAGAGGTAATCAGACCATGCGGTCGGGATTCTGTTGGAGCTGTTGCCCACGTTCAGACCTCTGTAACCATGGAATAAACCTCTGGATATAAACCCTCCAGCAGAATCCATCTCCTTTTCCTCCTCACCATTCGCCTGAAGCCTTCCTCCTGAGGTAAACAGAGTCCCTAACAAGCCTGGACTTGTTCACCTGCCCAGCCGCAATCTCCAGCAAGCCAAAGGTATCTCTGGGGTGATACACCACAGTTGCTCCCTTTGGCCCAGCAGCAAGGGTCAGACAGGCCCAGGCACAATATACCTGGTAATATTGGGATTCTTATTCCAATACCCCCTCACCTGATGCCGAATTTTGCCCCAAAAGGCGGTAATAAGCTGCCCAGAGACTGGATTTAAGGCCTATAGGCAGGAGGTATTTATTGGCAACGCGTTGGAGAAATCACTAAATGGGTTTCTGAATTATGTACAGCAAGAGCAGGTTTTTATACAATTTTGAACAAGGATTACATCATTTATTACATGCATATTCATAGGCAGGCAGGAGTATAGGCGGAGTCTTCCGGGAACTCTTGGTCTTCCGTAGTTAAATTTTAAGCTTCTCCTAATTTGGGCATTTTCCTGTTGTCCTTGGCATGTTTTTCCATGGCTTGGCAGAAGTCACTGTTGCACTTGGCTTGATTCTGACGGCTTGGCAGGTCACCTTAACTTATTGGCTTCTACTTCTGCTTCTTCAAATATTTTAATTCCAAAGTTTCTTCTCTGAGCGTATTTTAGATTATTTATTAACTTATCTAGATATCTAATCAAAGTTCTCCCTAAGAGTGTATTTTTAGGTTATTTATTAACTTCTGCGATTCCCTTGATAAAGTGTCTTTTAATTCTTTTATTTCTCAGAAACTATTGTTCATTGTAATGAATGGCTTCACACCCCTCGCCGGGACTGTCGCACCTCTTGGGACTCCATGGCCGCTGGGGACACTGCGGGGACACTGCGGGACACTCCGAGGAGCGAACACGCCCGGGGGACAGTTGGGGACACACGGGAACTCGGCGCGGCCAGAGAGGAAAAGCAGGAAGTGGTGACGTCACCGCCCCTCTCGCCCGCCTGCGGTGCCAGGGCGGGGTCCCCAATGTCCCGCTGGTGGCGAGGTGGCGCCAGGATGTTCCCAAATCCCGCCAGGCCACCTCGCAGGACACGGCCACTGCGGGCAGGGCCAGCAGCAGGTGACCGTCCTCAGCCACACCAGGGACACTGCGGGGACACGGGGACACCACACAGGTGGCAGGTGGCACTGGGGACGCCACAGTGCCACCCATCCAGTGCCACCAGTTCAATGCCAGTGTCCCTGTGCCACTGACACCAATCCTGTCCCAGTGTCGCCAGTTCCCAGTGCCACCAGTCCAGTGTCCCCAGGGCTGCCCCACTGTCACCACCCCAGTGTCCCCAGTTCAATTCCAGTGCCGCCAGTTCTGTCCCACTGTCACCACTCAAGTGCCAACAGCCCAATGCCACCAACCCAGTTCCAGCCCAGTGTCCCCAGTCCTGTCCCAGTGCCACCACCCCATTGTCCCCGTACCAATGTCACCAGCCCAGTACCACCAGTTTCAGCCCAGTGTCTCCAGTCTCATCCAAGTGCCCCCCATCCTATACCAGTGTCCCTGTCCTGGTGTCACCAGTTCCATCCCAGTGCCACCAGCCCAGTGTCACCAGTCCCTTCCTAATGTCCCCACCTCAGTGTTCCCTCCCAGTGTCCCCAGTCCTGTCCCGGTATCCCTGTTCCTGTGCCACCAGTTCCCTCCCACTGTCCCCAGTTCCAGCCCAGAGTTCGTGTCCCAGTGCCATCAGCCCAGTGCCACCAGGGATGCCCCAGCGTCACCAGCCCAGTGCCACCAATTCCACCCCAGTGCCACCAGTTCTATCCCACTGTCACTACCCCAGTATCCTCAGGGCTGGTGTCATCATTCCAGTGCCACCAACCCGGTGTCCCCAGTTCCAGTCCAGTGTCACCAACCCAGTGCCATCAGTTCTGTCCCACTGTCACCAGTGTTTTGGGGGTTTTGGGTGATCCCAGGTGGAGTTTGGGAGCTCCTGGGGGGTTTTGGAGGCAGCTGGAAGGGTTTTGGGGGGTCCCAGGTTAGGTTTGGAGGTTCCAGGGGAGCTTTTGGGGGTCCCAGGGAAGGTTTCCAGGGATTTGGGGCTTCCCAGTTGAGAATTCCCAAAGATTTGGGGTTCCCAGGTGAGAACACGAGCCAGGGGCTCAGAAGGGCTGAGGGGGGAGGGCCTGGGGCCATTTTGGGGGGCTCCAATCAATGGGGGGGCGGGGAGTGCCATGGGGAGGGTCTGCTGAGTGTGAGGGGCTCTCATGGATTTGATGCCTCAGGGTTTGGCTTTTCTGTTTTTCAGATTCTGTGCTGCTTTACTCTGTGGGTCTGGGCTTCATATTAAGGGATGCTGAGCTCTGTTCATAGATCAGGGAGACAAAACAATTCCTCCTCTAGCTGGGAGCCCAAGGACAAATAATCCAAACCTCAGGCCCAAGAGCATAAACAACGGGCACTGAAGAGAAAAACAAGAAGGATGGGAGTTCATCATCTAAAGACATAATTGGACAATTAACTCCAATATGCAAATGGAGCAGAACTTATAAAAGTGACAGATCTCGTGACCGTCCGTCCATTTTGTGGCCATTTTGGTTCATCTTGGGCGTAGCCCTGGCTGGGCTCTTGTTCTGCCCAAGGTGTATCCATGGAGGCCTTTTAACAAATGCCTGCTTTATTGTGTAACCGTGTCTGGCCTCTGTTCTAGGTCAGCCTTGTGAAGGCCTCAGTTTGTGGCGAGCACGAAGGGAGCCGAGGCACCTGGGCAGGGCTGGAGCAGAGGCAGAGGAAGGTGCAGCTGCTGCCCCCAGCCCGCGGCACTGGCGGGGCCCAGGTGCGGGGCAGAGGGTGCGGGAGGCCGAGAAGCTCGGGAGGAGCGAGAGAGGCGTGAGCGGCTGCAGGGGCGCTGTGTTTATCGGGTGAGCGCGGTGGGAAGGGGCGTTTTGTGCTCGGGAGCGCAGCGGGTGCGGGGCTCGCTGTGCCCCGGGCCGGGGAGGGCGGGCGCTGTGAGCAGCGGGGTTGGATTGCGGGGCTGGGCTTGGCCTGGGGCCGGCAGTGCCGGCGCAGGGATCGTTCCCACACCGCCGCTCCGGAGCGCCGCGATCGGAATCTCGCTCTTTCTCTCTGTCGCTGGTTCTTTTAATTTCTGCTCAGAACTGTTAAAATTCCGTGTGTATATTCTGCTGCGAGTGCTGTAGTGGTAATATCCCGAGAGACAGTCCCCTGAGATTAGCACTGAGAAACTAGGGCACAGTGACCCACGCTGCAGCACTTGGAGGGGGCTGTGCCGCATAGGATGGACTCAGCTTGGAGAAGTTCCTGGAGAAGTCTCCGGTGGGAGAGAGCCCAGGCTGCAGCAGGGGAACGACTCCTGTCCCTGAGCAGAGGGAGAAGCCCCGGGGCATGAACTGAGCCCGGCCCCATTCCCTGTCTGCGGCACTGCTGGGGTAGGAGGTGCATCTGGAAGGAGGGAGGCGAGCGGGAAAGCTGGATTTAAGGGTCTTCACTTATTTCTCATTATCCTGCTCTGAGTTTTTGGAGTTTTCTGTCAGAAATCTCTCCCCTCCCCCACTCATCCACAGGGCTTTAGGGCGGTTTTCGCGATGCCCTGATGCTCCTAACTAGTATAGGAGAAGTGAGGCTCCAGGGCTTCCGGCTGAGCCGGAGCCACTGGAGTTGCAGTGCCGGGAAAGCCGTGGCGGGAGGTGCGGAGAAGTTTGTTTGTGTTTTCAGCTCAATCCCCCTCGGGCCCGGGTCCATTCCAGGGCTGTTCCTCAGCTCCGGCTCTGCCCTCACGCAGCCCGGGGGGCCCGGAGAGCGCGGGGTGGGGCGGGGCCGTGTGCAGAGCCCGCCCCTGGCTGGGATTGGGCGATGGTGCCGTCAGTCGTGGTTGTGGCGCGCTGATTGGTGGGAGCGGGGCGGAGCAGGGCCCCGGTGGCGGGCTGAGGGCGGCCGTGGCTGGGCAGCGGCGCCATTGTCGGAGCGTGTGTGCGGTCCCGTGAGGGGCGGCAGCGGCCGGAGCGCGGTGAGGCGGCGGTGGAGCTCGGAGGCGGCCGCAGCGCGGGTGGGAGCCGTGCTGGGTTGTGCGGGGTCTCGGGGCTGGCTGCGGGCCTCGGGGGCGGCAGGGGGCTCGGGCGGGTTCGTTGTGCCGTGTCCGGCCCGTGTTGCCGCTGGCGTGAGGGCGCTGCGGGAGAGGCTGCCCGCGGTCTCCTTGCGGCCGCTGCCTCGGCAGGAGCTGTTATGAACAAAATTCGGGTAATATTTTTTTTGTGAGAAAAAGTTACAAAAAGCAGCCAGACCACGGGTAGCTGCCGAAGTTCTTCGTGTTTTGTTATTGTAATCACGAGTCGTTGTGGCTAATCGCTCCTTTTGTATCAGCAGAGCCTCGCCCGAGGCTAAGTTGTACCTTTCCCAGAAGGGTGGGAACCTTCCCGAACAGTAGAAGGTGGGGGGGGCTATGCAAAGTGACTCCAAGACCACAATGCAGCATGGGTCCCCCGCTGTACGGAGAAAACCCCAAAACAACGAGCCACCTAAGAGTTGAGAGACTAGAGTGATGTCTAGACGTGAAGAGCCAAATGCTGAACCTGCAGAGATGCAAAACACCTTCAGAGCCTCTTGCCCTGACCAAGAGAGATGACCCCGGCGGTGAGACCAGGCTGACTGAGCCGGCAAAGGTACCATCTGACGGGATCAGCAGGCCCTAAAGGCTCCCACGAGGACGTGATCCCCAGCTCTGCCCCTAGTGGACAGAGCTGTGCATATCCTCCTCCTCTGAGTCGCCCGGGAAGACGACGGAGACTGCAGACGCGTCGAGCCGCCCAATCCTGAGCTGTTCACTTTTAATAAAGGCATTAAACAGGAGAAGAAGTCTCCTGGCCCTTTTGTTTATTTCAGGAGCCGCTGGTGGAGCAGCGCTGGCTCGGCCCAGTTGCTGTGGCTGGGACAGAGGGGGCTGCCCCGTGCCCGGGGCTGTGCGGGGAAATTCCCGTGGCCGGAATTTTCTGTGCGCAGAGGAGACAGAGGAGTCCTGTAAAAGTGACTTTATTGCTGAGCAGAGGGAGAGGCCGTGGGGCATTTGCCGTGTGGTCTCTGCCATTGTTGTAGTTCGCAGCCTCCTTTTTATCCTCATTTTCCCGACTTCGTCTCCCTCTCCCTTTGCCCACTGGCTGAGGTACTTGGAAGGTTCAGACCTCCCGATCCGGCAACTGCATGTCCTCGTTAATGAGCACCTCCACTTTTGTATAACAGCCGATATTCACGGCTCTGTTAAGTCTTTGTTCTTCTGGAAGTTCAGGAATTCAGCGGGACTTTCTGTGAGCAGCAATCCATGTTAATTAGTAACATTTATTGAAGCTGGTGGTTTCGCCCGTTGCTTCCTTATCTACAAGTCCCTGGCCCCTCGCTCAGCTGCTGAATGAGCTGCACTCTCAAGGTGTGGAGCACGGTAAAAAGATGAGAGTTGCTGTAGCACATCAGAGGAGAAACAGCATTCGTTTAACCCATGGTCTGCCAGGGAGCCACAAAACCGTGTCCCATTCCCATTCTTTCCGCATTTGAATCCGTACATGCGCTGCTTTCTTATTTCCTTTGTTATCTGTTTCACCACTTTTCCTTTTTCATCTTTTTGCCAACAGCAGTTTGTGTCATTTAATTTTCCACAAACTCCTCCTTTTTCTGCTAACAGATGATCTGATGCCATCTCATGGTGAAATGTTGTGTTCCTCATTTCAGTGGATTGGTCAGCAGGAAGGTCAGGAGCTGGAGCTGTCTAGTTGGTTATTATTGCGATGGCAGCTTGTAATCTAAAGATGCCATTGAAATGAGAAATGGGTTCTGTGGCTCCTGATATGAATTGGTTCGGGTTCCCAGGGTGTTGTAGGATTTGTTCTGGTGGCCTTTTATGTTTTCCCCATTTTTGGCCGCTCTCCAGCCAGGGCTGCATCAATTAGCTGCTTCTCTCTATTTAAATCATCAACTAATTGTATTTCCAACTGATTTCCCTGAATTTTTGGTAGCAAAAAATCCCCAGTGCTCTCCTATGCCATATATAACGCAGACAGTGACAGCACATGTTGGAGTGGGCAGAGGGATGATTCCTCCCCCCATTTATTTTAGTGAAGTTTTCCCAACATTGTCCATGTGCTGTTTCCCTTTGCAGCTTCACCCGTTTCTGTTGCAGGGTCAGATATCCTCCCCCTGGGCTCTGCCTTGAGCTGTGCAATTTCCATCAGTGCAAGCAGGCAGAGCTTGGGGTGAGGGGCAGAGGGAATCAGCCCAATTCCTGCCCCAGGCAAGAGACCCAGATGCATTGTCCACACTTTGCCCAGCAGTGTTCATTTGCATTTCTAAAGCTCCTCTGCAGGCTGACTAGAACCAAAGCTTCTCTTCCAGGGCAGTAATCTGGTGACTCCCCCGTTCCTTTCCCACCCCCCTTCCCTTGCTTTTTTTTGATGCCTATTTTTTTTTCCTTTTTTAAGCAGTATTCTGTTAACTGTTGATGAGTTACAGCGTCACATTTAAATCTTTTCTAGTTTTTCAAAATGCATCCTAAGTGTGAACATCGAGAAACCTGACCAAAATTGTGCCATTGTTATGAACAAAATTCGGGTAATATTTTTTTTGTGAGAAAAAGTTACAAAAAGGCAGCCAGACCACGGTAGCTGCTGAAGTTCTGCGTGTTTTGTTATTGTAATCACGAGTCGTTGTGGCTAATCGCTCCTTTTGTATCAGCAGAGCCTCGCCAGAGGCTAAGTTGTACCTTTCCCAGAAGGGTGGGAACCTTCCGGAACGTGAGGAGAAGACACCTGAGAAGGTGAAGGAGGGGCTATGCAAAGTGACTCCAAGACCACAATGCAGCATGGGTCCCCCGCTGTACGGAAAAACCCCAAAACAACGAGCCACCTAAGAATTGAGAGACTGGAGTGATGTCTGGACGTGAGGAGCCGAATGCTGAACCTGCAGAGATGCAAAACACCTTCAGAGCCTCTCGCCCTGACCATGAGAGACGACCCCGGCGGTGAGACCAGGCCGACTGAGCCGGCAAAAGTACCTTCTGAGGGGGAATCACGCCCTAAAGGCTCCCACGAGGACTGGATTCCCCCAGCTCTGCCCCTTGTGGACAGAGCTGCGCATATCCTCCTCCTCTGAATTCCCTTGGGAGACGACGGGACCTGCAGACCCGCCGAGCCACCCAATCCTGAGCTGATCACTTTCAATAAAGGCATTAAAAAGGAGAAGAAGTCTCCTGGCCCTGTTTATTTCACCATCACTAAGAGAAAAACACACACATACCCAAAAAGCCTCTACTTCTCCTAAGAAGAAAAATTTGTTCTGACACCCCTGACCCAAACCTTACGGACTAAAAGAAGGATTATTAAGAAAAAAACATTATAATGTTGTAATCTTGTCACCAAAACGGTGGGAAGAGCCAAAATTCTGCAACATTTTCAGTGTTAGAGAGTAAGGCATTACTTGATTCTGCCCAGGATGTGCAACAGAAATAATTTCTTTCACAAATAGCCCAGCTGTGCAGAGAAAATTGTGCAATGATACGTGAGTTTTACTAGATTTTTCCTACACTTCATGCCATCCAAAACCCATAGAAATCCACTGCTTTAATGTTCATTGCTTCTAAGTTGTGTAAGTTTTTAGTATTTGGTTTCCTGTTGGACCCAGATTTCTTCCCCTCTGATGTGTGAATTCGGTCTCCACACTCCTGGATTTCCTTCTCAGCCTTTTCCAGCCCAGGTGTCTCCAGCTCTGCCGGGGGCAGTGTCTGGGGTAGCTGTTGGTTGCTGTTTGCTGCTGGGCAATGTTGATGTTTTGTTGCTGGTCGTTATCTCTGTGGGTGTCTTTTGGGCTATTCCCAGTCTGTTCAGATGTTAAACTCATCTCCATTGAGTGGTGTAACACCCGCTAAATAAAACCTTTAAAATTCCTTTCCCCAAGGCAAAGACAAACCAAGCCTGAGCAGAGAAATAAGGTTTAAAAGAACCGAAATCGGTACATTTTGCAGCAGTGCAGTGGCAGGCAGCCCAGAGTGTGGGTGTCAGTGAGCCCCAGAGTGGAATTGTGCCGTGGTGTTCCCCAGCAGCTGTGGCAGTGCAGGCCCAGCCAGCGCTGAAGCTGCAGCAGTGGCAGCAAGGCTTGGCCCCAGTGGCTGGAGATGGCAGAGGAGGGTGGCCAGGATTGCAGAGGATTCCAGGCGAGGATCTGTGGGCAGGCGCAGGGGCTTGGCCCGCTGTGGAGCCCTGGCTGCTGCTGCGTTGCCTTCAGGGCGGGCTCAGGGGCGGCCTCCCATCCTCCTGCTGCAGGCGGGAAGTGCAAATCTGCGGGGCTTCAGAGCCCTTGAGGCCAGGCTGAGGGGTCCCCCCATGTTGAGCTGTGCTGGCGGCTGTTTCTGGCCTCAGGGACACTTGGCATGGGCCCCTTGGCCACCAGTGGTGCTGCTTGGCACTCCTTAGGCAGGAGCCGATGTCCTGGCTGGGTGTTGGCAGCAGCAAAGTGCCAGGGCAGGCTCTGTGCCAGCCCAGCTTGCTGTGGGAGAACATGCCTTGATATCTGCTCCAGTGTTTGCTGAAGCAGTGAGAATTGCTTTTGCCCCCCTGTTAGGTGCCATGGTGTCAGCAGAAGATATTGGAGCCTTCCTGCTCAGGGCATTTCAGTGCCAGGCCCTGACAAGCACCCACAGCTGGGCGGGTTGAGCTGAGCATGGGGCGGTGACCTGCGCTGTGTCTGATTCCCCTTCCTTCCCTGCCCTGGAACAGGGTGTTGCTTTTAGACACCACTTGTCCTGGTTGCTTCAGAGAGCTTTGGAGAGGCTCCAGATCTAATTTTCCCTTTTTCCCTGGGGCTGCCAGAACTTCATGGTTCACATCAGCATAGTCCTGGCCAGACATTTGACACAGAGGCACAACAGAACTGGCCTCTGTATCCCTTTTTATAATATTAATTTGCGTTCCCCGTTTAACGATCAAATCCCTTCCCAGTAAATCATGATAACAATTAGGAGCAAATAAAAATTCATGCATTTCAAACCCATCTCGTAGATCTACTAATAGTGGTTGAATAAAACCATACATGTTTCCCACTTATCTCCTCAGTAATCAGACATATTTTTATCATTTTCCCCCTTGGGTCTAAGATTCAGAGTGGATTGAGAGGCCCCTGTGTCCATCAGGAAATGCCTCCTCTCCATGCAGACCCACCCTGAATGTTCTCAAAGGCTCCAGTGTGGAGGGTCCCTGATGTGATGGGAGCTGTGACAGCCCTGCCAATCCATGTCCATCAAGGGGTGGACTTGCTGGTCCTGAGGGTGCTGCTGTCTGTGCTTGCAGTGTCCTTGTGCCCTGCAGCTGGAGCCCTGGCTCCTTGCCAGGGGCTGTTTGGGTGGGCTCTCCCCTGCCGAGGAGGGCAATGCCTCTGCCAGGTGCTTGTGGCCGAGCCGTGCCCTGGGTGCTGGTGCCCCCTTGGGCCCTGGGGTTGATCCCTCAGGGGCTGTAGGAACTGTGCCCTGGCCTTTGCCTTCAGCTTGGCCTTTTGCTGCTCCCTTCTTGCATTCACCTGCTGTGCCTTTGTGCCCAAGTGCTGCAGGGCCTTCTTGTGCCCCTCCTGCAGCCCCCTCAGTGCCTGTGGGTGCTCATCCTCTGACAGCTGCTGAGCTTTCTGCAAAATCATTTGTATCTCCAGTAACCCTAATAAAATCCTTAAAAGATAATCTCCATGCTAAAATGTACATTCCACATTTCCCAGGTGTTCCTTGCTCCTCCTCCCTGTGCTCAGGGTGCCCTCCCCAGCCCGTAGCCCAGAGCCGCTCCCTGTCCTGCCACAGTGTCCAAAGGCGCCCCCGGCGGGCAGGGCCGGCAGCTCCGCAGGGCCGGGCAGCGGCCGGGGCGTCCCGCAGCCTCCTGGGGGCCGGGGGCCGCTGCCGGCCCTGCCCGGGGCTGGTGGGGTCAGGCAGCGCCCGGCGCTGAGCCCCGGCTGCCCCACAGCCCCGGCCCGGCCCCGTTCTCCCCACAGGCCCCCAGCCCGTGCTCCCGGTGCCGCAGCTCTGTGCCCGGTGCTGCCGCTGCCCCCCACAGAGATGAAACCCTGAAACCCTGACCTCCTTGTTTTCCTGTCCTGGACACCGGGGGTACAAATTATCTGAATCAGCTGACAAGTTTTGAGGCTAAGGCCCTGCTGATAAACATCCCAATCCTCAGTATTTTTCTCTTCCTCCTCTTTTCCATCATCCTTTTCCTTCCCACATTGATTCCTCCTGCAGCTTCTTGCCTTAACCATATTGCTGCACACTCCCCTTCACGCAATCCCTTTGCAGCACACCAACACCATCCATGCCCTGTTGTCCAAATGCGAGGGGAATTTGGGGAGGTGGGAGTGGGGCGGCGCCAAGGCCGGGCCCCCCCGCGCTGTCCTGGCGGGAGCGGCTGCAGTGGGGACCGAGTGCGGGCGGGAGCGGCCGAGAGCCCAGCGCTGCCCCAGCCCGACCTGCCCCAGCTCCATCCCTGCCCCTGCCGTGGGATGCTGTGGGTTTGGGGGGAAGAGGGAGCCGGCAGTGGGTGCTGGGCCTGGGGCAGGAGGAGAAGGGAAGGAGAAGCAGAATTGAGGAACAAAAGGGTCAAACGATGCACATGGGAGGAGAAGGTGGGATTGTGCAGAAGGAGGAAGAGGAGTGGGAGAAAGAGCAAGGACACTGGATGTGGAGGAGGAGCAGAAACAGGAGGCACCACAAGGTTCCACTTCTCCCTGTATCTGCAGCTTCCTTGCCAGCCCCAGTAGCATTCCCCCCTACCATGCAGCAGGTGACCAGGGATTGGGATCCACGATTTTCCCGAGGGTGAATCTTGGTGTTTCTGAGCTTTATTGGGCTAATTGTTGGCACTTTGTTTTTTTGTGGGGGCTGAATCTTTATATTTGGAAGGTGCTTTTGTTGAATTTTAATGTTTGGGAAGTTTTTGATCTGTGTGTTGATGTTTGGAGGACTTTTGTGCTGAATCTTGGTGTTTTGGAGGTTCTTAGACATACAAGATGCCCAATGACTTAATGAGATGAACTTGGGAAAGGAGGAGCTCCCAGTCCAAGACACTCTCATTTTGTTCTTTTCCCCAAACCAGGATTTTTCATTCCTAGGGCATGTGTGAATGGAGCAGGAGGAAAAGCCCTGGAGATTCCGCACGAGGAGGGGCAGCAAACCCAGCCCAGGGAGCTGTGGGGAGGAAAGAGCCCCCCTGAGCCAGGAAGGCGGCCAGAGATCCAGCCAGAGCTCCGAGCTGGTGGAGAAGCCCCATGGCAGAGAGAAGCCCCACAAGTGCTTGGAATGTGGGAAGGGTTTTAGTCGGAGCTTAGACCTGATCCAGCACCAGGTGATCCACACTGGGGAACGGCCCTACAAGTGTGAGGAATGTGGGAAGAGCTTCAGCTGGAGCTTCAGCCTGAGGCAGCACCAGGTGATTCACTCTGGGGAGAGGCGCTTTGAGTGTGAGGAGTGTGGGAAGAGCTTCAGCCACAACTCGGTCCTGATCCAACACCAGAGGATCCACACTGGGGAAAAGCCCTTTGAGTGCGGGGAATGTGGGAAGAGCTTCAGGCAGAGGGGGAGCCTGATGCAACACCAGATGATCCACAGCGGGGACCAGCCTTACGAGTGTGGGGAATGTGGGATGAGCTTCAGCCAGAAGGGGCACCTGATGCAACACCACAGGATCCACACAGGAGGGAAGCCCTATGAGTGTGTGGAATGTGGGAAGAGCTTCAGCCAGAGCTCTGGCCTGAGGAGACATGAGAGGATCCACACTGGGGAAAAGCCCTATGAGTGTAGGGAGTGTGGGAAGAGCTTCAGCATGAAGTGCAAGCTGACAGAACACCAGAAGATCCACTCTGGGGAAAAGCCCTACAAGTGTGGGGAATGTGGGAGGAGCTTCAGAGAAAGCTGGGCCCTGATTCAGCACCAGGTGATCCACACGGGGGAACGGCCCTACACCTGCTTGGAATGTGGGAAGAGCTATGGGTGGCACACTGACCTGAGAAAACACCAGCGCATCCACAGTGGGGAGAAGCCCTACAAGTGTCCCCAGTGTGGGAAGAGTTTTCACAGGAGCTCCGATCTCCTCAAACATGAGCGGAGTCACAGCGAGGAGAGGCCCTTCTGCTGCCCCGACTGTGGGAAGGGATTCAAGCTAAACTCCGCCCTCACCCTGCACCGGCGCATCCACACGGGGGAGAGGCCCTACGAGTGTGGGGAGTGTGGGATGAGCTTCTCATCGAGCTCAATCTTGACCAAACATCAACGGAGGCGCCACTAAGGGTAGCCCTGTGAGTGCCCCAAATGTGGGAAGAGCTTTGTGTGCTGCTCCAGCTCCATCCCCCATGGGAGGATCCACGTTGGATGATCCCCAGTGACCCCTGTTGGGCAGAGCCCTGGTGATCTGTGGTCCTGGTGATCCAAGTTGGAAGGCATCTGGGTTGGGGGCTCCACATCTTCCTGGTTCCCTGAGGGTACCTAGATAAACCCAGCGGCGGGAGCATCCATCGGGATGCAGACCTATAACGGGAATTCCATGGGGAGAGCAGATTTGTCGACTTTCAACCCCATAAAATCTTTTGCATTCAATTCTATCTTCCTGTGACATCTAGGAGTATTGAATGGTCTTGGAGGTATATTCTGGGTTGACTATTTGGTGCTTGTATCCCCAGTCTGTTCTGTTTGTGCTGAATAGTAAGTTTTTCACCTTCAAGACTTGTCCTGAGAGTGAAGGGGGAGAGAAGAAGCACAGAGTTTGTTTTCAGAAACCGCACTCACTCCTCCACATTCGTGCTCCTGCACTGTGTTGTCTGCGGATGGACAGACAGTGGGACAGAGCTCTCCTTTGCTTTTAGTTAGTTTTAGCTAGCTGAACCAAACAAGTTCTTTGGACTGTGGAGTTTTTCCCCTTTCTTTGGACCTGTTTAAACCTGCTCTGGCCTGAACACCAGAAGAGCATGGGCAGCTCACGCCTGTGGCCCACCGGGCTGGGCCTGGCCTGTGACATTTCCAGCATCGGAGAGATTGATAAGAGACTGAGTGAGCTGAGCCTACAGACCATGGAGGGAATTTGTGAGTTTGTCTCTCTTTTAGAGTGGCAAGAGGTTTTATTGTTTCATATTATTTAGGTTTTATTGTTTAATAAACAGTTTTTTCCACTTTTCTCCAAGGAGGTATTTTATTTTTCCTGAACCAGCTGGGGGAAGGGCCAATTGAATCTGCTGTGTTAAAGGAACCCCTTTAGGGGTTCTCTCCCAAATTTGCCCTGAACCAGGACAAGGTCTTTTCCAACTTCAGGGATTCCACAGTTTTGATTTCTTATTGCCCAAGCGTGTCTTCTGTAGCCAAATGGTGAAAAACTGGGGAAAAGACCAAGATTTTGGAGACAGTGGGATAGAAACTCCACCAGAAAAGGTTCTTCCCTTCTACCCAAGCACATGGATCCTCAGCTGGTATGGACAAGGAAATCGTTTTCTTTTGGCCATGATTTTGTTTTAATTTCTCTTTATCCCCTTAAAATATCCCATATTGAGGTAAAAATAGACATTGAACTAAGACATGGGTGTGGTCATGGAAGGACACATGGACACCTGGAGAGTGACTTGGGGACACATGGATATTAACAGGGATGGGGCCATTTGTGGGGACATGGGGGGGACACAGGCATGGATGGAGATGTGGGGGACAATGACAGGGATGGAAACATGGTGGGGAGACAGCCATGGGTGAGGACATGGTGGGACATGGGCAGTGACATGTGGGGACATGGCCATGGCTGGTGCCATGGGGGGAACTTGCAGGGGATGTGGGGGATGCTGGGGTTGAGGGGGTTGAGGGTTCCTGGGAGGGACTTGGGTCTTGCTGAGGCCTTTGGGGACCCCAGGCTGAG
The DNA here is from genome assembly GCF_028551555.1 of Melozone crissalis. NCBI lineage: Eukaryota > Metazoa > Chordata > Aves > Passeriformes > Passerellidae > Melozone > Melozone crissalis. The sequence continues at coordinate 5,899,985 of NW_026535844.1, forward strand.
CAGCTCCAGCTGTGCTGGGAGACCCTGGGGGAGGTTCTGGGGCAGCTGCTCAAGGACCCCCTGACCTGGAGCCCCAGCCAGGCATTGGGCTCCTGGAAGGGGATGAACGTCCTTGTCCCCAGGAGGGAAATCCCAGCACCCCCAGGGTGTCAGGGGCAGCTGAGGGGCCACAACAGGGAGGGGAAAGCCAGAGAGAGCTGTCACACTTCTAAGCTAAACCCCAAAAGTACCAAAACGGAGGGATTCCTCCCAGGAAAAAGCAGCCAGGAGCTGCCAGAATTGAGGGAAAGTAGAGATGTGACCTTCCAGACTGAGCAGGAGGGGCCTGCATCCCCCAAAACCAAACACAGGGGTGAGGGCTGGGGCTGGAGGCACAATGGAGAAGGGGTGGAAGAGCAGGGGAAAAGAGGATTCAGAGTGCGAGAGGGATGGCACCCCCAAACTGAGTTGGGAGGGGTCTTTGGGTTGGAGGAATAATGAGTGAGGGAAGGGAACGGTGGGGATGGAACAGAAAAAGAGCGGTTCCATGGGGATCCCTTTGTGTCCCCATCATTCGATTCCTGGAGTGATTCCCTGGGGCTCGGGGGGGGAATGGATCCGCACTGGGTGGGTCCCCAAGCCCCCTGCCCATCCCTGGGGGGGCTCATGGGGGGTCCCTCCACCCAAATGCTGGTGATGCTGCAGCCATGGGGGAGAGATGGGATCTGGAATGAGCAGGGAAGGAAGAGCAATAGGAAGAGGAAGGAGAGGAGGAGGAGGAGGATGGAGAAAAGGAGGAGCAGGAACAGGAGGAGGAAGAGGAGTCGTCACAGCAGAACCACGCTTTTCCCGCCTGCCCGCTGAGTCTGCAGCTCCCCTGGCCCTGACAGCATCGATCCCCCAGATCCCACAGGTGAGTAGGGAGGGGGAACTTGCCCCAAGTCCACTGGGGGGGCCTCTGGGAGGATTTGTTTGCAGGGTAGGGGATGTTTGGATCTTGCAGGGCTCCAAGAGTGAGATGCAGATGCCCTTTTGGAGACATGTGGAGGGTTCCGGTGGCAAACTGTCTGTACTGGCTGGGGAGGTGGTACCAGTTGTGGGGGGACATTGGCATCAGAGTGGGGAGAGCAGCAAAGGCCAATCCCAGAGCTGAGGGATCCCAGCAGCCTGGAGGGGTGGGAGAAGCTGGAGATGAGCAGGGTCTGGGCCCATCCGACTGTGAACAGGGCAGTTACTTCTGGAGCTGTACTTGGGCAGCAGGACCAAGGGCTCACCCACTGTTTTTCCCCCAAGCCAGGATTTGTCAATCCCAAACTTTGTCTGGATGAAGCTGGAGGAGGCTGCAAGGAAAAGGAAAATGGCCTGGGACACAGAGGCAGGCGAGGAGGAAGTCACTGCCCCTTTGCCCCTCTCCTCTGCTCCATGTCTCAGCCCAGCATTGCCCCTGGCTGCAGGACAATCCCACTGCTGATGTTATAAACAAAAATCCGCCTTTTTTTTTGGTGAGAAAAAGGTTACAAAAACTAGTCAGATCACTGTTGCTGCTGAAGAGCTACCTGTTTGTTATGATAATTACAAGTCGTTGTCGTTAATGGTTCTTTTTTGTATCAGTAAAGGCCCTGGCCAAGACTAAGTTAATGACTCTTCTCCTGAGACAGTGAAGGGCAGGGACCTCCCCAGACAGTGAGGAGAAAGGACTAAACGTGGGAGAGGGGACATGCTAAATAACTTCAGGACCAGCATGCCATGAGAAGCTACCACTCCAAACTTACTGAAAAGACCCCCAAAACAACGAGCCAATATAGAGTTGAGAAATTGGAGTGATGCCTGAACGTGAGGAGCCGAGTGCTGGACCTGCGGGGACGCTGGGGGCCTTTGTTGCCCCTCACCCTGGGTGTGGGGATCTTCTCGGACCGGGTCCTGAAGGGAGCGAAGCTGGGAAAGTCAACATCTGGGTCACGCCCAAAAAAAGCTCCAACGAGGACCAGACCCCCAGCTCTGTCCCTAGTGGACAAAGCTGCAAATATCCTCCTGCGAGTCACCTTTGGAGAGACAACGGAGACTGCAGACCCGTCGAGCTTCCCAATCCCGAGCTAATCACTTTTAATGCAGGCATTAAAAGGAGAAAAAGTCTCCTGCCCTGTTTATGTTAGCTGACACTGTCCTGCCAGGGATGAATTGGTGGGATCCCTTCCCGTTCCCTCTAGCACAGAGGCAAATCCCATCCTCTCCTTGTCCACAGCTCCTTCCTCTTCTCTTTCTGTCCTTCCTTCCTCATTCCTTCCTCTCCTTTTCTTTCCTTACCCCAGTGTCCTGGTTTAGGCCTGGCAAAGCCAGAGCCCCCATAAATATAGTTATGCAGTTCCAGCACGGGCTGCATTCTCTCCGTCTCCAAAAAAGGGGGGGGGGGGTGGATAAACAGTCGCTCGATGCTCCCTCCACCCTTCCACCAAATCCGGGCCTACCGTAGATGGGCCACATGGCTTTCCCCTCCCCTAGCCCAGCCAGCAACTGGGCCGGGGGAGGGAGGCCCAGCTCCTTCACGCCGGAAATCCCAAGAGACCTCTGAAGGGCAAGAGCTGTGCTTTTAACCCCTTGGGTTCGTAGTCTCAAGAGGCGGATCCAAACGCCTCAGTGGTCAAACCAGGTGCTCATCTTAAAATCTGACCATCCATTGGTAACCACAGCAAAACAACATATCCCAGATGTCCCATTTCCGGTCAAACCACGACATTCCACCCTTCGCCTCTTGAGACTACAAACACTAAAATTATTAAATAAATTACAAAACATTTCTACACAATAAACCAACTTAATACATGCTTTGTTCTTATTCCTCTTTGGTCCCATCTCACAGCTTCATCCCATCACTCTCTCAAAATTCGATTCCCAGTCAGGGGAAACCAAATAAATGTCCTGGTTTAGGCCTGGCAAAGCCAGAGCCCCCATAAATATACCTTTTACCTGATATCTGCTGTGAGATGTGGCCAGGAAAATAAGCAAAGCAGGCTCCAACTTAAACATAAAGAGAAGTTTATTAACTAAACTACATACACAATTACTAAACTACACACACAATGGAAAAAAAAACACACAAGGAGAATGAAAACTACACAGAAACACTTCCTTATCCTCCTCCCACCAAATTCCCAAGCACATTTACATTTCTAAAAGTTATCCAGACTCGGTCTGGCACCACCCTTTAGAAAAATCAAATCTTCAGCTCATAAGGGATAGACGGAGTCCTTCCTTGTGCCACGGACTTCTTGTCACAATCAGCAATCCGCCCGGAATCTTGCTATCTCGTGACATCTCCTTTCCATGCCAAGGTGCTCTCACCACCAGGCATGGGATGGGGCAGGGGCCTGCCTTCAGGGCCTTTTAAGAATGCCTCGTCTCGTTCCAAGCAGAGCACAGTCTCATCCCTGGGACCATTGTCCCCCCCATCTCTTCTATACCCCCTGGGGCCGAGGGGTCTCAAAACCAAACTCTCTTGACTCTGAGCCTCCGCTTCCCCCTGCAATACAGCCTCTGCATCACCAGGAAAGAGTCCATGGATATACAACAAAAAAGAGTCCAGCAAAAACTGCCACTCCATCTTCCTCCATTCCTTCAACATCTCTCTTCTCTCTTTGCCAGACCCCCATTACTGGCCTGGTTTCTTCCTTCATCTTCCACTCCTATCCCTTTACCGGGAAAGGCAATGTTCCGTGTAAGTTCTCACTATCCACAAGAGTTAAAAGCTCATCCAGACGGCAGGGCTACTAGCTGTCCCCCCCCCCCACTTCTCCTCCCAGCCGTGCTGCCAGCACATGATATCAAGGTTCAAGGTAACAGTTCCAGTTCCAGCACGGCTGCATTCTCTCCGTCTCCAGAAAAGGGGGGGGGGGGGGATAAACAGGTCGCTCGATGCTCCCTCCACCCTTCCACCAAATCCGGGCCTACCGTAGATGGGCCACATGGCTTTCCCCTCCCCCAGCCCAGCCAGCAACTGGGCCGGGGGAGGGAGGCCCAGCTCCTTCACGCCGGAAATCCCAAGAGACCTCTGAAGGGCAAGAGCCGTGCTTTTAACCCCTTGGGTTCGTAGTCTCAAGAGGCGGATCCAAACGCCTCAGTGGTCAAACCAGGTGCTCATCTTAAAATCTGACCATCCATTGGTAACCACAGCAAAACAACATATCCCAGATGTCCCATTTCCGGTCAAACCACGACACCCAGGCACTGAGCTGCAGATGGAGACCAGGGAGGACAAATCCCTGTGGTATGCACATTTCTTTGAATAGAGACATAATTCTCTCTCACAGGATTTTTCCTGGGAAGCTGTGGAAAGGCTGAGAAAGCTCAGAAAGGAAGAAAACAATTCTTATCTCGCTGCACCTGTTGTTTGGCACATGTGGAATATGTTATTGAGATTGTTTACTGAGAGTGATTTGTTAATTGGACTGTGGTGATGGTTGTTAGGACTGATTGACCAATTAGGTCAAAGCTGGGTCGTGACTGTCTGGAAAGGGTCAGAGGTTTTTCTTTAGTATGTAATTTTGTATAGATTTAGGATAGCAATAGTGTAATGTAGTATAATATAGTATAGAATAAAGCATCTGTTCAGCCTTTAAAATCATGGAGTCAGAGCACATATTTCCTTGGATGGGTGAGACAAAGTAGAAATTTAACAGGATAGAAATGCATTTTTGGATTTAGGTGAAAAGTGCTGTTCTGAGCCTGTAACTTGTTTATCTGTGCTTAAGACTCCCTGTTCTCACAAGAGAGGAAAAAAATCAAAGAAAAAATCTTGTGCTCGCAGAATGGCCTTGACCAAGAGAAGGAATGCAAACTCCCAAGATAAGCGGAGGCCCCTTTGTCAGGGCCAAAAGCTGAGCCTGACCAGAGAGCTCTCTGTGCAAAAGGCAAGGACTGATAAAAACTAATTGCAGCTTGTAATGTGAAATCTGTAAAATGAATATGAATGAGACAATATGCATATGTATAAGCAAGGGGGAATTCTCAGGGGTGCGCGTCTCCTTTAGGGGGAACAACGATTCCCACATGCGTCCAGTGCTAAACATACCGGCTTTACAACTTTTTACAAAGTTGTGGAGTTTCTCTTTTTTTTCCACTAATCATTTTGGCGAGCCAGCCAAGCGATTGTCTGTTCTCACAGGGGCAGAAGGGAGGACGGACTCCTGGACGCTCCCTGGGATTTTCCTGGAGGAGCTCTGCTCCATCTTGGCTTGCCTCCTGCAGATACAGACAATGACCTGCTGATGTGCAGATACACGGTATGTCTGTCAAGGGGCCTGGGGGAGATAGGGCTGTTGATAAGTCACTCAGAGACATCTGAGTGCACAGCCTCGGCCCTGTGCTTGCAGGCAGCCATCGACCAAGAGCACGGTCAGCGGCAGAGGTTCCCAGTTGATAGCGCAACTGGGAACGGGTTCATTGTTCAATAGAGCGGCCGCTAGCGACTCTGGGGTGAGCCGAGTGAACCCGAACTTTGTGTGCTTGTGGTGTCCAGACATTGTATGGCTAATGCATTGTGTGTTTAATGTTAGCGTGTTTATAATCGTGTGAGTGCGTGGTGTATAAAACAGACCGAGCGAGTGAGTGAGTGTACCCACGGCGTGCGGGGGCAGTTCTACCCATGTCTGAAGCAGCCAGGTTAGGCCCAGAGCACCGGCTGGGGCAGGCTGTGAGGGCAGGGAACACCCCGTGGAGTAGTGGAACAAGTGGAGAAACGTGGGTGAGGACATTTATTAATTTATTGTGTTTAAAGGTGGTGATGTGTGATTTGTGTAGATTGTGCACATTTTAACCGTGGCTAGATGAACTCAGGGGATTCTTCTGCCCCCGCAGTTTGGACTTGGTCCCTGGAATTTTACTGTGTGCTGTTATTTTGATTGTGTCCAGTGTATGAGGACCAGAAGAGGCTGATAAGCTGATGTAGGTAGATGAAGTGTTGTATGTTGGGTTGTGTCAAGGAAAGTGGGCACTCTTAAGAGATACCCCTTTCCCAAGTGAGTTTGTGTGGTTCCTCCCCCACATTGTGGTAATTTGATTCTCGGTATTGTAGGCTTGTGTTTGTGGAGATTTTAGGATTTTGTTTGCAACAAGTGTAGCATTTTACATGGAAAAACTGCAGTATGGTGATTTATGTTTAACTGTGATAAAACAAATTAAAGGAATTCCAGGAATTCCCTTCCAACAGCAACCTAAGCCCTGACTCTCGTGAATTTGAGATGCAGGGTGTGTGTGTGTCTGTGTCTGTGTTTGTGGGCATATCAGAGTTTTAGCTGTAACAGGCACAGCTTTTTGCAAGGCAGCAAAGTGAGTGTCAATAGAAACAATGCTTGAATTAGATTGTGCGGGAAGAGAACTGGGAAAGAATGAGATTTTGTAAAGCAGAGTTTAGGTGGAAGAGACCAAGACAGGCACTTTATAATTTATGTTATTCTAAGGAAACCAAGGCTACTCAGAGAGCTCTAAGGAATTTAGTAGCAACTGGTCACGAGAAGCAAAGAAGAACAAGGATGTTTGAATTATTAGAAAAGAGAATTTCATGTAATTTAAGAAACCCAGCAGAAATAATTAAAGCTGAGCGAGTTCAGCTTATTTTATACCCCAAGACTTTGAATTAAGGCAAAAGGCTGGGATGGGGTAGAAAGATGGGAGCTAAGAAAATGGAATTTTTAGTAGACACAGGGGCAGCAAACTCAGTGTTAAATAAAGCCTCAATGCCTGTAACAGATGTTATGGTAAGGGGGCAACTGGCCAATCTGAAAAATCATATTTTGCAAACCATCAAAATACTCATAGGTTTTTGTATATGCCCAACTCTCCAAAGGCCCTGTTGAGTAGGGACTTGTTGGAGGAGCTGGAAGCAAAGATCACATTTAAAGACGGGGATATATTTTAGAGGTAAAGGATCAAGAATATGGAGATATATTGAGCTTAATTTTAACAATTAGCGAAACTGAAATTGAAAATAAGGATGAAATTAACAAGAAAATAATGGATCCAGTGTGTGGTAGATAGGGACAGGCGATCGGAAGATCACGTGATATGACGGAAAGCGGCAGGACTCCTTTTCCCCTAATCCCTTAAGATAAGAGATCAGTTTAGGAATGTGACTAGGAATGTAGCCCCCCTAACGATAGTAATGCTAGTAACTGTCCACTCCTGGTAACATTCCACTCCTTACTAACCATAGATGGTAATGCAGACCCCCTCTGACGTAGAGAGACCCCTTAGACTATAAAACCCCACGAGATGAGATAATAAAGGCCTTTGACCATCCACCACATTGGTGTCTGCGTGCTTCTCTGGCCCGAGCGACCCCAGAGAGTTTGGGTTGCCGTGCTGTTCCTCGAAACCAGGTCGCCTTGCCTTATATCAGAAGGCAACAACTGGTGCCGACACCCAGGAAGTAGCTCGGGGAACGGGATTCGCCTGGACAGAGGACGGCGGCTGTAGCGGCGGGACTGTCTGCAGTGGGGAGGACGCTTCCGGACCAGCGTGGACCATGGAGGCCATAGCGAAGGTCGTAAGTCAGATGCATGCGCAATGGGGTATTGAGTGTAAGCTTAAAGATTTAAGTCTTGCATTGCTGAGACTCATTAAGCTTTGGGCTATAGAAAGCCCAGTGGACATCCTCCATTCCGGGGTTTGGGATAATTGTACAACAGCTTTGGCCGAGCACACTATGTCCTCAGGCTCAGGGAAAGCCCTAAAATCGTGGGGCAGAGTTATCCAGGCTCTGCAGAAAGCTCGACAAGAGCAAGAAACCTGGAAAGCTGTGTGAACTTGTTTATTAGCCACGCCGCAGTTGGGGGTGGGTGCGGTGACACAAACCGTGGAGGATTTTGACCTGGGTGAGCGTGCGGAGGCGCGAACGCCGGAACCCCCTCAGCGAGCGCACTTACCATCGGTGGGGGGGAACATGTGCGGGCGTTTTGGCAGGGACTCGCAGAGGAGGCGCGGAACGCGGCCGGATTGTCGGACCCCATAGGGATCGATAAAAACGCCCCTCGACCCTATGCGTTTCAAAATGGCACCGAGCCGTGTGTTCAAGGCGGAAAGGAGGAGGTGGGGGGCGGAAATGCAGTCAGCCTGCTTCACAACACATGCGCGGGCGAGCAGGGAGAAGGGGCGGCCCCCGCGGAGGAGCGTAAGACCAATCAGAGCACTCTATTCAAATTAGGTCCTTATAGGGCAAGGACCTCCCCCAGCAGGAGGCGGGGGGACCCCAGGGGGAGGGAATGGCTCGACCCCCGCAGGAAGGGGCGGGGTCGGAGCCCGAGAAAAAGGCAGAGCAGCCCGGAAACGTCCGTCCAGTCGACTTCCGGCTCGGACTCTGATTCGAGCTCTGAGCTCGAGAGGGAATCGGAGGATTCTGATTGGGATTCTAGTTTTATCAGAGAGAGAGCAGCGGCATGTAAGGTCACTAGTCACAGCGCTCCCGGGTGGGTGAAGGGGTTATCAGAGAAAGATCGAACCCCGCTTACAGACTGGCTGAAAATAAAAATAGCCTGTGCGGAGTGGGCCCCATCTGCGACACTGGTGTTCCCGGTCCATGTGGGGGGAGCAGGCGGAAATCAAAGAACCTATTCCCCAGTAAATCCGAAAGATGTGCAGGCAATTATTAAAGCAATTTCAGACAAGGGAATTAATTCTGCCATGGTTTCCACACTCCTTGACAGCGTTTTTGGAGAGGACGACATGCTTCCCTTTGATATCAAGCAGACGTGCAGGATGATTTTCGATGGGGCAGGGATGATTGTTTTTAAACAAGAGTGGGAGGACAGCTGCATAAAGCAGCTAGCTTTGGTAACGGGAGCTGACCATCCACTGCACGGCTCCAGCATACAGAGGTTAATGGGAACAGACCCCACTATGATCAACCCCCAGGCGCAGACAGAGAGGGGTGCATCGCTAACCTCATCATGAAAGGCAGGAAACTCGCCTTGAAACACCTAGGAACAGAGCCAACAAGCATCCACCTTCCTTTCCGCAAGCAACCGACCACGGAGTCAGTCACAATATCGGAGCACCTAGCCCTTGCTCTCACCGGCTTCGGAGGAGAAATCTCCTACTCCTCCAGACCACCCTGGACTCAGCTGCTGACCATTGTCGACATGGACATGCCGCCAAAGGTCAAGGACCGACCACAGCCAGGACTAACGGTCTTCAGAGACGCTTCCTCCACGACTTCAACCGCAACGGCAGTGTGGCAGGCAGGAGAACAATGGCATTGCGTCAAAGCATGTGACCCCACACTGTCAGTGCAACAACTGGAGGCAGCAGCAGTGGTCTTGGCGTGCAGACTCTTCCAAGATGAACACCTCAACATAGTAACGGACTCTATATTCGTGGCAAGGCTCTGCCTAGCCATGGCAGGACCAGGTGTGTCAACATCTGCAGCAGCCTTAATGCTGGAAGAAGCACTCTCCTCGCAACAGGGCGCCGTGTCAGTCATTCACATCAACAGCCACAACCCAGCCAAAGGTTACTTCCAGATCGGCAACGACAAAGCGGACGCCGCAGCAAAAGGCGTATGGACGTTGCAGGAAGCTCGTCAACTGCACGAGTCGCTCCACATAGGAGCCAAAGCACTGGCGAAGAGATGCGAAATCTCGACAGCGGACACGAAATATATGATAGCCACCTGCCCTCATTGCCAGAAGTCACCCCTTTGGACCTGTGGGGTCAACCCGAGAGGTCTCAAGCCTTAAGAGATCTGGCAGTCGGACTTCACGTTGTGTCAACTGCTGAAGCCCCGAGCATGGCTTGCAGTGACAGTAGACACTTATAGCGGAACGATCGTAGCCACACAGCACCACAAAACAAACTCCAAGGCCACAATTCAGCACTGGCTGACAAACATGGCTTGGCTTGGTATCCCCAAGCAGACCAAAACTGACAACGGTTCCAAATTCACCTCCAAACCAGTGCAAGAATTCACCTCAAAATGGGGCATCACATTAGTGCAAGGTATCCCGTATAACAGTACCGGGCAGGCCATAGTCGAGAGAGCAAATCAGACCCTGAAAACCAAGATAGAAGTGTTGGCGAAAGCAGAGGGCTTTGCCAATTCCATTCCCCCAGGAGATCAGTTGCGTATACTGGCAACCGCCTTGCTGGCACTGAATCAATTCCCTAGGGGAGATGAAACAAACAGTCCCGTCCAAAAACACTGGGTCACCCGAGTGCTAGAGGAGGGCCCACAGGTTGTAATTAGAAACGAGCTAGGCGAGTGGGAACGGGGCTGGAGGCTGATACTCACAGGGAGGGGGTACGCAGCAGCCAAAAAGGACAGCAAAATCAGGTGGTGTCCACTTAAGTCAATCAAGCCCGACCTTCAAAATGAGCAGAATGAGACTGATGAGAGTTGTGAGTTTCTGTTTACAGGACATGCTCGTGGGACGTCCTCGTGACATGTACATTCCCATTCCAGAGGAAAGTGACAGACCACCAAGCCGCCAGGCAGCGCCCGAGAGACCCACACGGGTGAGACCCAAGCATCAACGGTGTTTCTGTGTGATTTTGCTGTTGGGGCTTGTTGCCAGAGGCCAAGTCAGCCCAGACCACTACCCCCATCGGCCATTCAGGTGGGTCATGCGACACCTTAGTAGCGACAAGGTGCTCAAAGAAATCACCACACCGAACACCCCATCCTTCGAGCTCCGCATTACCGACCTGTTTCCAGGACTACCAAAGGTAGACCCCTATTCCCCACACGCCACACACATGTACCTATCCTATTGGTGCCCAGCTTCAAACCCAGGAAAAAGCTACTGCAATCACCCAGGGTGGGGATATTGTAGGCACTGGGGCTGCGAAACCATAGTTACAGATGCCAGACCGTCGGGGCCTGGGTGGGATCCACAAGAGCTCGACAAATTCTTACAGTTCACCTGGGCACCCACTGGCTGCAAAACACCCATCTTCCTCCAGGGAAGTTTCCATCGAAACCACCATAAAATCCCTAAAATTCAGAAATGCACTGGCTACAACATGACAGTTTTGCAGCCAGATAACCCTAGTTGGGCCATAGGCAGAACGTGGACAGTAGTCCTTCAAGGGTCGAAAGAGAGGGTGAATGTGCGAATTATCAGGCTCCAGCCGTCGGCATCCCGAGCGGTCGGACCCAACAAAGTGATTAAAAGTGCGCAGAAAGGGAGAAACGCGGCCTACCCCAAAGCCTTGCCCACAAAGGTCACCAATATCCCGACTGGCCATGCGGAAGCCTTTCAGATAGGCTGTTCAGCCGGGTCGGACTCAGACCCAATCCTTCGTATGTTAGAAGCTACCTTCCTATCCCTGAACGAATCCAACCCTAACCTAACCGAATCCTGCTGGCTTTGTTATGATGTTAAACCCCCCTTTTATGAAGGAGTCGCTTTAAACACTCCCTTCAGTTACTCCACAGCCGATGCCCCTCACCAGTACAGATGGGATACCCCCCGCAAAGGAATCACCCTGAGTCAAGCCACAGGCCAGGGCAGATGCTTTGGCAATGCAACCCTAGCTAGGTGGAAAGGCAATGTCTGCACCAAAGTTGTTAAGCCCGACAGGAAAAACAATAAGTGGGTAGTCCCATCCACATCTGGGATGTGGGTCTGCCAGCGATCTGGAGTGAGTCCCTGTGTGTTCCTCGCCAAATTCAATGACTCTAACGACTTGTGTGTCCAAGTTCTGATTGTTCCTAGGGTCTTGTACCATTCAGATGAAGAAGTGTACCACCTTTTCGAGGAACCCAGCCGGCTCCACAAAAGAGAAGTAATAACAGGTATAACTATCGCAATGCTGCTCGGCCTAGGAGCAGCAGGAACGGCAACGGGTGTCTCAGCCCTAGCGACCCAACACCAAGGACTGTCCCAGCTGCAAATGACCATCGATGAGGACCTGCAAAGGATCGAGAAATCCATTTCCTTTCTAGAGAAGTCAGTCTCCTCACTCTCAGAAGTAGTCTTGCAGAACAGGCGAGGACTGGACCTCCTGTTCATGCAGCAAGAAGGCCTGTGTGCTGCCTTGAAAGAGGAGTGATGCTTCTACGCGGACCACACGGGAGTCGTTAGAGACTCCATGGCGGAACTCCGAAACAGACTAGCTCAGAGACAGAAAGACAGGGAAGCCCAACAGGGTTGGTTCGAGTCCTGGTTCAATCAATCACCATGGCTAACCACCCTAATTTCTACCCTAATAGGTCCATTGGCAATGCTGCTTCTAGCAGTTACCTTCGGACCATGCCTGCTGAATAAGCTGGTCTCATTCGTTCAGACCCGCCTAGAACGGGCCAACATCCTGTTCATAGGCCGGCAACAAATGCTGTGAACTCAACCAGGGAACACTGCCAGTCACAAGATTTTCTTAACTTGCCTGGCAAAAACTTACTCAGGTTTACCAAACCCCTTTCCTTGTCGAACTACAACCTTATACCTCATTTCAGTGCCTATGTATATGACTACCTCATTCATTTGTAAAAAAGGTGGGGGGAGATGTGGTAGATAGGGACAGGCGATCGGAAGATCACGCGATGTGACGGAAAGCGGCAGGACTCCTTTTTCCCCTAATCCCTTAAGATAAGAGATCAGTCTAGGAATGTGACTAGGAATGTAGCCCCCCTAACGATAGTAATGCTAGTAACTGTCCACTCCTGGTAACTTTCCACTCCTCACTAACCATAGATGGTAATGCAGACCCCCTCTGACGTAGAGAGACCCCTTAGACTATAAAACCCCACAAGACGAGATAATAAAGGGCTTTGACTGTCCACCACATTGGTGTCTGCGTGCTTCTCTGGCCCGAGCGACCCTGGAGAGTGTGGGTCGCCGTGCTGTTCCTCGAAACCAGGTCGCCTTGCCTTATATCAGAAGGCAACACCAGTGTTTCCTGGGGTATGGGCCTCTAACATAGTAGGGAGGGCAGAGAATGCACATTCTGTGCAAGTTAGGGAAAACAACAAGCTAGGGTCAGGCAGTACACCTTGTGGCAAACCCATACACCCTACTAACACGTTTGGCACCTGAGCTACCCTAGTTTACTGCTTTAGATCTGAAAGAGGCCTTCTTTTGCCTCCCTATCCATGAAGCCAACCAGAAAATTTTTGCATTCAAATGAGAAAATCCTAAAAGCAGGCACAAAACCCAGCTCACATAGATTGTGTTGCCTCAAGGCCTTCAAGGCTTCAAAATTCCCCTACTCTGTTTGGAGAACTGTTGCAGTGTGTTGCAATTTCCTGTTTTAAACTTCCCAGTCCCTTCCCCAGGTGTGGCAATACCTCTCTTCCCCTTCCCCCCTCGCCCCCTGCTGGGCTGTCAATCAGGCTTAACATTCCAGCAAGGCCATCGTGTGGTTGGTCAAGTTCAAAGGATGCAATCCAGGCCTGGGGTCATTGGCCTGTCTAGGTGTCCCTCGTCCCTTGAGACCCTCCTCTTCCTACTAGGTTGGTGCCTCACCTGTCCCTTCCCCTCCCCCTGTCCCTGGGCTTAAATTGACCAAGGACCATGTGCTCGTGATTCTGTTGGAGCTGTTACCTGAGATTCAGACCTCTGTGACCATGGAATAAACTCTGGATATTAACCCTCCAACAGAATCCGTCTCCTTTCTCTTCACCATCGCCTGAAGCCTTCCCACCTGAGGTAAACTGAGTTTCTACAGGCCTGGACTTGTTTCAGCTCCCAGCTGCAACCTCTAGCCAGCCAAAGGTGTCTCTGAGGTGAAATACCACAGTTGCTGCCTTTGGCCTAGCAGCAAGGGTCAGACAAGCCCAGGCACAATCTACCTGGTAATACTGGGATTCATTTTCCAATATTTTGGCACCCATGGTGGGGCAAAGCGACTCTGCAGCCCCAAGAAGGAATCTCAGTACCTTGGAAAGACTTCGGCAGCCGTGCACCCAGCTGCAGAGCCTTGGTTGCAACGCTCTCAGCAGAGACTTTGGGATTAATCCCAGAAAAAGTTTTGTGGACGGCTCAGTGCCTCTGGAAAGTGAGCTCCTTTCTGGTGAGCGGATTTGCCAGAGGAAGAACAGGGTAGCCTCTCCTGCCTATAGAGGGGTCCTGTTCCAATGAAGAACACCCTGCCTGACCTGGCCAGCAACAGCTTCCATTTCATTAAGTATTCTCTGCTCCTTGGTGGAGCATAAGCTCAAAAACAGACTCTGCCGTGAGTTCTGTTCCTTTTTTGCCTTTGCTTTCAGGCTGCGCAGCCCCATAGACGTGATACCATTGCGTTTTAGGCTTTAGCTTTTGCGGCGTGTTTCGCTGTCTTTTGGAATTCGCGCCGGCAGAGGAGTGGGGGGGCACTCTCCCTGCCCTTCCCCTCGGCTCAGTAGCGCAGTGTGCTCAGCTCTCTCTGCGGGGGGGAGCTCTCTCGGTGCGGGGGACTCTGACATCTCTCTGTGCAGGGGAGGGGGGCTCTTTACACGTGGCCGGGGGGTCTCTCTCGGCGTGAGGCGGGGGGTGCTCTGTACATGCAGTGCGGGCCGGCCCTGGTTTCGGCTTGCCACGTGGTGTGGGCAGAGGCTGCTCTCTCAGCTCCGCGGGGGGGGGCTGCATTCTCGGGCGGGAGAGGCTTTGTCTCCTCCTCGGCTCGGCAGGGCGTGTCCTGCTGCTGCTGCCCGGGAATTTTAAAAGAAGTAAATACAGCTGCATTTGAAAGCTTTTGTCTGGTCTGCTCGTTAACGCTTTCCTATCTGTGTGTTTTTTTTTTTTTTTTAATTATAAATCAGTAGCTGATTTTGGCTTAGTCTTTTGTCAGGCGGGATTTTGCACTTTGCCTTTTACACCTAACATGGGCTCGAATCTCAGCACAGTACAAAAAGGAGTGTATTATCATATTGTTAGTATTTTAGTCAGTGGTAATGTGAAGTCCTCTCTCTAAAGGTAAATTGAAACAGTTTATAAGATGGCTTTTTCTACACTTCCCACAAGTCTCCCCTAAAGAAATCCACAATATTCAATTTTGGGATAAAGTAGGAAATGAATTGATAACCTTAGGACAGTCTGGGAACACATCCTCAGCTAAATTTGTGTTCTGGAGTTTACAAATTCGAACAGCCTTGCTCAAACAAAAGGAATTGGAGAAAAAGCCAAATGTAAAGCCATGTACCTCTGCTCTCCCTGTCTCTCTCTCTCCTAGCTCTAAAACTCCTAAACCTTTTACCCCAAAACTTGGTATTTTAAAGAGAGCACTCTCATTGGGAAGTTGACTCCCTGAGTTTGTTAAAATGCCTGAGAAGCCCTGTCCACAAGGCCCTGGCCAGGCTGCATGGAACCTTTCCCAATCCCGTGCCCCCTCCTCTGAAACCCACAGCACGTGTCAGCTTTCCAGAGAGCAGTGATGCCCAAAATGGCCCCCAGTCCCTAGGGGGTCCACAAGATGGAGGATGCCACATCATCCCAAACTTGGTCTTCTTCTTCCCAAGATCCTCTTAAGCATGCTAAAATTCCATCCCCATCCCCCTCGCCTCCTGTTCCTCATGATACCTTCCCCCCTCCCCCTCCCTTTCCTGCAGTACCCTCAGCTCCGCCCCTCTACTCCTCCCAGGGGGCGTTTGCTGACGTGATGTCGCAAGGTGTCCCCGCCCCCTGCCTGTCCCCTGACCCCGCCCCCTGTCCCCACAGTGTCCCCGTCCCTTGCCAGCCCCCTGTCTCCACCCCCTGTGCCCATTGCATCCCTGCCCCCTCCCCGGGTTCCCACGGTGGGGACACACCCACTGCCTGTCCCCAAACCTGTATCTGTGATCCCAATGCTTCCAATTCAAAGGATACAGAGCAGGGAACTTCCGACCCAACACAGGGTCCCACCTTGTCATTGGCTCCTGTTACGTTTCAGCCTGCAGCACAAGGGGGGGCAGCCCCAACTGCTAATTGGAACTCTTTTGGACAACAATTGATTAAAGAGATCTGTAAATCTCATAAAGAATATGGTCCACACAGTCCATATTTCCGTGGCCTTTTAAATTCTGAATTGAGTAGGACTGTAGTAGTCCCACATGATTTAAAACAGCTTTTTTCGTGTCTCATGACCTCCACGGAATTCAAATTATGAGAATTAGCATGGAAACAACTGCTAAAAGACACTCTTCCAGGCTTGCATGTTGATCCAAACACAATGAAGGACAATAATGGTGTGCCTATTACAACGGACCACCTCTCTGGCGAGGGCCAATGGTCTTTACCCTCAATCCAAGCTATGGCAATTCCTGTAGAAACACTCAAGAAAGTAAAAGAAGCAGCTGAAAAAGCATTCTTTTCCCTCCAACCTGAGGGGCCTTTTGAGCCCTATAGCAAAATTAAACAGCTACCATCAGAGCCCTTTTTGAAATTTGTAGAAAGGTTTACTAGAGCTATTGAAATACAAGTTAAAAAAGAGAATGCTAGGGAAGAGGTTTTAGAGGAAATGGCATTTACGAATGCAAATGAACAGTGTTGAGCAGCAATCCTGAGCCTTCCTATAGAACCCCCCCCTACACTAAAAGATATGCTTCTCTTCCTGTAACAGGAAAGTGCCTCTGATGAGTGTAGCTGAAGACACCAGATCAAGACTGCTGCCAAGACTACTTCAGCGTGTTGCCATTGCCAGCCCTGTGGCCATTCCCTCAGCACAGCAGTACCCTGGGCAGCAGCGGAGACCAGCAATGGTTGAGCCCACAAAGCCATGCCTGCTTTGCAATAACCTTGGGCACTGGAGTAACCAGTGCCCCCTGAAAAGGCAATTCGATGAATTCAGACATGGCAGGGGAGAAGAACTACAAGCACTCCCTGAGGGTGAACAACAACAAAAAAACTGAAGAGGGAGCGCCGGCCTGCCAGGCATGCAGACACAAAAAGAGCAGGCCAAGGGAATAAGGGTCGCAAAACAAATCAAGCGCGCGGTAATATTTCTGTAAGTGAAGCAGGTGCTTGAAAGACTACGTCTGCTGGTCCACTGTTAAAAGTAAAACAAAATAACCTTTGTTATGATTTGGGTGATCCTATGTTAATCACGTCTTCTGTCAATGAGCCTTACAGGTTGCAGCTGACAGAATCACTCCACCTGAAAGACACTGACTGGCATTTTGTCTCTGTCAGTCCAGAACAGAAGGGTACTTGGAATTTGTTGAAGAATTCGTTGTAAGTACATCGTCATTGGGGACACCAAACACACACCACAAGAGATCGAAATTGCTCCAGGAATGACAACATCAGATCCTGAGCAATTCGTTCTCGGGCTGCACTGTTTCCACCCACCCCTGTTTCTTCCCAAGGGACAAATTGTTGCACAAGCCATCCCTGTGCTGTCTTTACCTGAAAGTACTGAAAAACAAGGGCCCACAGTCGCCCGGGTCCAAGTTATTGGGAAAGACAAACCCAAATTATGGTGTAATGTCAGTGGGGGTGGGGAGTCAAAATGCATTGAGATGCTTGTAGACACTGGTGCAGACTGCACAGTGATTCCAGTACAAGACTGGCCAGCACACTGACCTTTGCAAAATGATGCCGGTCACATTCAAGGTGTAGGAGGCCTGCAATTGGCAAGACAATCCAAAAGCATCATTCAAATTGAGGGACCAAACGGACAATTGGCAAATATTCATCCATTTGTGTCCATTCGTCCATTAGATTATTCAGAACCTTTGTTAGGGAGAGATGTAATGGCCCAGTGGGGTGTCACAATTGATATTCCAGACTCTCCACAGCATTTTTGTACAGCAGTCATTGAACAACAGTGCCCCACCCAAAAACTGAAGTGGAAAACAGACAAACCAGTTCAGGTGAAACAGTGGCCGCTCAGTAAACAAAAAATAAAGGCGCTTGAGGAACTAGTGGAAGAGCAACTAAAAAAGGGTCACATTGTGGAGGCCATGTCCCCATGGAACTCTCCAGTGTTTGTCATCCAAAAAGCTGACAAAAAGAGATGGTGGCTCCTCCATGACCTTTGACAAATTAATAATGTAATTGA
The DNA here is from genome assembly GCF_028551555.1 of Melozone crissalis. NCBI lineage: Eukaryota > Metazoa > Chordata > Aves > Passeriformes > Passerellidae > Melozone > Melozone crissalis. Next base: position 5,917,904 of record NW_026535844.1, read on the forward strand.
AGATATGAGTTCTCCCCAACCTGGTATGCCATCTCCAACAATGCTTCCCCAAGATTGGAAATCAGCTGTTATTGATATTAAAGATTGTTTTTTCCAAATCCCCTTGCACCCTGACAATGCACTGCGTTTTGCATTCTCGGTCCCTTCCATCAACATGGAAGCCCCTATGTAAAGGTACCGTTGGACAGTTCTTCCTCAGGACTTGAAGGTCTCACCAGCTATCTGCCAGTGGTATGTCTCTTCCCTGCTGTCCCCAGTGCGTGCAGCCACAGAGAAGGCCATCATCTATCATTATATGGATGATATCCTCGTGTGTGCCCCCAATGATGATTTACTCACACATGCGCTTGACCTAACGATCAATGCATTGATTGTTGCAGGGTTTGAGCTCCAAGAAAAGAAAATTCAAAAGATGCCACCTTGGAAGTATTTGGGCTTAGAAATTGGAAATAGGACCATTGTTCCTCAAAAACTAGAAATCAATCCAAGGATCAAGACCCTTGCGGATGTCCACAAGTTGTGTGGGTCTTTGAATTGGGTAAGGCCGTGGCTCAGTCTGACTAACGAAGACCTTGCCCCTCTTTTTGATTTTTTGAAAGGGGGAGAGGACCCAGGTGTTCCTAGGTCTATTACCCCAGAGGCACGGAAAGGGGGTGCTCTAGAAAAGGTTCAGATTGCAATGTCCACAAGACAGGCAAACCGATGTCGGCCTGACCTGCCATTCAAATTTATCATCCTAGGTAAGTTGCCACACCTCGATGGAATTATTTTCCAGTGGGATGAAAAACAAACACCTAAGGCAAAGGAAACACCTAAAAAGGGCCAGGACCAGAGGGACCCTCTCTTGATCATAGAATGGGTTTTCCTCAGTCACAAATGATCTAAGAGACTGACAAAGCCTCAGGAGCTGGTAGCAGAACTGATCCAGAAAGCAAGGACCCAGATCAGGGAGTTAGCAGGATGTGATTTTAAGTGCACTCACATTCCAGTTGAGTTAAAATCGGGTCAAAATACTATGAAAATACTGGAACAATTGTTTCAAGAAAATGTAGTGTTGCAGTTTGCTCTAGATTCCTACTCAGGACAAATTTCTGTAGCGTGGCCCACTCACAAATTGTTTGAACAAGATGTTCAATTCACTGTGAAATTGAGAAGTGCTCTAAGTAGAAGACCTTTAAAAAAGGCTCTGACTGTCTTTACAGATGCGTCCAGGAGGTCCCACAAGTCCGTTATGACTTGGAAGGATCCTCAAACCCAGCAGTGGGAGACGGACATTGCTGAGGTGGAAGGTTCACCTCAGGTTGCTGAATTGGCTGCGATTCTTAGGGTTTTTGAAAGGTTCTCAGAACCATTCAATCTGATTACAGATTCTGCATATGTGGCAGGAGTAGTATCCAGGGCAGATCAAGCAATACTGCAAGAGGTGTCTAACATCACACTTTTCGAATTGCTCTCAAAACTGGTAAAGTTAGTCACTCACCGAGAGCAACCATTTTATGTGATGCATGTCAGGTCACACACTGACTTGCCAGGGTTTATCGCTGAAGGCAACAGAAGGGCAGATGCTCTTGCTGCACCTGCAATGATGGCCACTCTCCCAAATGTTTTTGAACAGGCAAAAATCAGCCACCAGCTTTTCCACCAAAATGCACCTGGCCTGGTTTGTCAGTTTAACATCACTCGAGAACAGGCCAAAGCAATTGTGGCCACATGCCCAAATTGCCAACAACATGCAGTCCCTACAGTGAGTACGAGAGCAAACCCAAGGGGACTGAACAGTTGTGAACTGTGGCAAACAGATGTTACACACATACAGTCTTTTGGATGGCAGAAATATGTTCACATTAGTGTAGATACCTTTTCTGGAGCAGTCTATGCTTCTGCCCACACAGGAGAATCATTTATCAATGCCATTAAGCACCTCTTACAGGCTTTTTCTGTCATGGGCATCCCCAAGGAGTTGAAAACTGATAATGGGCCTGTTTATAAATCCAAGGAATTGGGGAGCTTCCTGCAGCAATGGGGAGTAGAGCACAAAACTGGCATCCCCTACTCCCCTACAGGTCAAGCCATTGTAGAAAGAACTCACTGTGATACTAAAAGAGTCCTGGACCAGCAACAACAGTTTCTGAAGGTAGAACCTCCCCACATCCAGTTATCCAGGGCACTGTTCACAATCAATTTTCTGAATTGTTCCTTTGACAGCCTGAACCCGCCCATCCTACACCACTTTGGGGGGAGCAGTCATAGGTTGATGAAAGAAAAACCTCCGGTTTTAGTAAAAGACCCCGAGACTTGGAAAATGGTGGGACCTTACAAATTGGTTACTTGGGGACGTGGATACGCTTGTGTGTCCACCCCCTCTGGTTTAAGGTGGGTTCCTTCCAAATGGGTAAAGCCTTATGTTCCCAAGGTCTCAGAGAAATCTACGGAAGTACCCCAGGTTGCTCATGCTGCCTGGAGAAGGAAACGCCGCACGCGTTCTCTGGATGAAATTCCATTTAAGCCTCCTATCTGGAATAGTTTGTAATATATGTTTCTCTCAAGTTCCTTGTACCAGTTTAGATCCCACTGTTCGTGTGTATTCAGTCTCAAGACACCATAGTAAAGCCGCAAAACGGATAGCCTTCAAGAAATAATGAGTTAAAACATGGAATGTGAAACATTGGAAGAAAGCATAGCACTTAGGAAACATATAGAGCAATAAATCGGCTAAGGCATGGGACACAATGACAGGAAAGAGAGATAGGGATAGGGGAATTGATGGGCTAAGCATGTTCCGAGCCAACGATGTCAAACTGACCCTAAGAGCCTTGCCAAGCCATAGGAACTAAGCCAAGTACACCGGGAATTGGCCATATTAGGATAGGAGTTCAAAAGTTTAAGGAGGAAGACTCATCAGGTGACCCCTGCCCACAATGAAGGCAACCGGAACGACCACCAAAATGATCCTCAAAAGAGATGCCTCCGCCCACGCTCCGCCTACACCACGCCTCTTATGAATATGCATGCAAAAACATGATTATGCATGTGATATGATGTAACTTTATATTCAAAACTGTATAAAAGGCTTGCTTTTGTTACAAGATAGGGAGAAATCCCTTTTGTGATTTCTCCGACGCGTCGTAATAAAATACCTGCTGTCTATGCTGACTTAAATTGAGTCTCTTAGGCAGTTATTCTCGCCCTTTGGGGCAAAATTCGGCATCAATAGACCGAGCCTGCTTCTCGTCCTACTCGTGATCATCCCACCTGCGATCTCCTGCATAGTCCCTCAGCCCAAAGCACGTATGGACTACCTTGGCAAAAGCTCTCGGACATCAACAGAGAAACTGACAATGGGCTGAATGGACTGTTCAAAGGCTGGGGACTCTTGGGCTGGTTGGGATCTATGCTGAAAACTGTGTTTTAGTGCTGTTTATTTTAGTTATTGTTATTGTAGTTGTTAGCATTGTTTTTGGACTAATCAAACGCATGGTTTTCAAGTTAGTTTCAAGCCCATCTCCCCCTCCTGTAGAGGAGGAACCAATTTCATCACAAACCCAGTCCCTTTCTTTTTAAACAACACTAGGGGGAGATGTGGCACTGTGTTACAATTTCCTGTTTTACCTATCCTAGTCCTTCAGGTGTGCCATCTTCCCCCGCCCCCCTTTTCCCCTGCTGGGCTGTCAGTCAGTCTTGGCATTCCAGCAGAGCCATCGTGTGGTTGGTCAGCTTCAAAAGATGCCCCTATGCGCACAGGTCATTGGCCTGTCTGGGTGTCATCCTCCCCCGAGACCCTGCCCCTCCCACCTGGTTGGTGGCTCACCTGTCCCTTCCCTCCCCCTCCCCCCGGAGCCTAAAAGGTCAATCAGGCCATGCGGTCGGGATTCTGTTGGAGCTGTTACCTGTGATTCAGACCTCTGTGACCATGGAATAAAACTCTGGATATTAACCCTCCGGCAGAATCCATCTCCTTTCCTCCTCACCATCGCCTGAAGCCTTCCCACGTGAGATAAAGTGGGTTTCTACAAGTCTGGACTTGTTCACTGCCCGCTGCCTCATCCAGCAAGCTAAAGGTGTCTCTGGGGTGAAACACCGCAGTTGCCGCCTTTGGCCTAGCAGCAGGGGTCAGACGGGCCCAGGCACAATCTACCTGGTGATATTGGGATTCATATTCCAATAGAGGGCAGAGGTAAAAATGTGTTGAATCGAAAATGGGAGGAGATGGCATTGACATATGACATATAAGGGGGGAATCTTCACTTGGCAAGCTTGTACCTGAGGTGGCAAGGGTCCAAGAGCCCTGCACTCCGTACCCTGTGGTTATCTTTTGCTTTTGCATTATTATTTGAAATTAATTATCCGTTATTTTTAATCAAATTATATTGTCGATATATATTTTCTAAACTATTCAATTAAAATTGCTGCTATCTCAAATATTGTTTGGGTTTTTTTATGATGGGATAATTGGGCAAACATAACAACAAGAAACACAAGGGCAAAACCCCAATGGCCGGAATATATCACACAAGAAAGGACAGTTCAGAATTCTGCCAGCAGCAGCTTTGCTGTGACAGGCCAGGAGTGCAGTGCACACAAGCTCCAGGCAAACGGTTCAAGGCAAAGCTGAGAACAGCAAACCAAATCCAGACCAGACAGAGAGTACCACAACAGCAGGAGAGAGAACAAGAACAGAGTAGAAGTGCAGTGATGCTGGCAGGCCGTTCACTGCAGAGGCTCTTTCTTCTCCAGCTCACAAAAACAACACAGAAACAAAGCCCTGAGCATGGAGCCACTCCTGCTCTCACGCCCTGTTTGGAAGGACCGTCGTGTCCCAGCCATGGAGTGACAAGCAGGATCCCTCACCTCCCGACTGACAGCTGCCATCTCTCCTTCAGCCATGCGTGTCTGTCTGACAACGTCCTGCAAAGTTCCTCCATCCATGTATTCCATCACCAGCCAGAGATCTCCATCAACAAGGAAGCTGGAAGAGGAAAGCAATGGCATGGAGATGAAAGTGCAGAGCTCAATTCCCCCATGGAAAAGCCTGGAGTGGAGTTTTGTTTCCAGGTCACTTGTCAGTGAGGACAGAATCAGATGGAGAGACATTCCTGCCAGGCTGCACAGCCCTTGGAATCTGCACAGTCTAAAGGAGAAGGAGACACCTGTGAGAAAGGAGAGGCCTGAGATGGCAAGCAGGTGAAAAATGCAGTTTAGCAACAGCCCAGATCAATGTGGAACCACAACCCTTGGCCCCAGCTGGTTCAGCTTCTGAACTCGTCAGTTCCACCATTCCCTGCAGAACAAGGCAACACAACTGCCAGGGTAATCCAGGGGAGGAGGCTGTGCAGCACTTGGGACAAAAGCAGTCAGAAAACCTTTCAGAAAGTCCCTTCAGAAACAGGCAAGGCCAGTGAAAAATGGGCAAATGAGGCATTTCTGGAAACAAGAACCTGGTCTTCCTGGCATCTGTAGCAATGGAAAAGGGCTGGGAAGAAGAAGCCAAGGGAAATAATTTCTGCTGTGGTTTATCAGCATTTGTTGGGAGAGACATCAAACGGGGACAAACTTGCAGGAAAAACCAAAGCAAAGCAACGAAAGCACATGGAGGGAGTGAACTGCCAGGCTGTTGTTTTGGGAAGATGTGGCTGGGTCAGGCATTTTCAAAACAGGCTACAGACTCCGGATGCCAGGAAAGGTTAACGCAGGGCCTGGGCACGGGATAAGAGCTGAAGCACTCACCTGTCCAGAAAGCTGACAATGTTGGGGTTCTTTTTGTCCTTCAGGAGCAGGATCTTATTCACAGCTCGTTCCCTGTTCTGCCCTCTGAGACTCATTTTCTTGATGGCCACCTGAAGGGACATTGCAGCCTTTAACTGCAGGAGTCTGTGGCAGGAGGCCACAGCAAACACGGAGCGAGACTTTTTGGAGCAACGGAGCCAAGCTGTGCCCAACTGCCTTGGGATGGGACACCAGAGCTCAGCAAGGGCCATTCCCACAGCCCATTGCTCTGCCAGCTGGGGGCTGCTTACAGGACACATGGCCAGAGATATTTGGCCTTGCAAGCTCTGCAGAAATGGTCCCTCAGCTGTCAGCCTCAAAGCTCTAACAACATTCTCTGCACCTACAGTCTTCTCAAATGGCCTCAACACTCTCATTATTATTATTATTATTCAAACACATTTTGCAAGCAGGAGGTAATTCTGGTTCTGTGAAAACAGAGCAAAACAGCTAGGAATCCTTTAGCAATTCTATGGGATTTGGTCATGATTTCAGATCCAACTGCTCTGTCTGGGATTGCACAACAAAGCAAACACACACCCATTGCTCAGGTGATCCCTGTCACAGGCTGTCACTGACACCAGACCCAAACACAACTGCAGGATTTAGGAGAGAGCTTTGCTCTGAACATCCATCTTCTCATTTCTCTCCCTCTCCCTCTGTGAACAGCTGAAGTAGGACTAAAACCCCAAACTGAGCCCAAGCAGGATCTCTCCCTAAATAGGCCTTGAGGTTCCCTTTGAAGATGAAAGGCAGGATGGAAAAACTGCTAAATAATGTTCCTGTCTGAGGCTGGGATGAAGATTAATGGGGCCTCAGTCTCCAGCAGCTGATGCATTCACACTTTTAGATATGAAGACCAAGCCAGGGTGTCCTGCTCTGACAGACACCGCTGCCCTCCTTGCATTCCTTGGGCACTTGAGAAGGACCAAGTCTGTCCCAGCTGTGCTCTGCAGGCTGACACTGCTCTGCCTGCAGAGGAGCAGCCTGGGCAGGAAAGCTCTGCTGGCCCCCAGAGCTGCAGCCACAGCTCCCAGCAGAGGGGAAAGCCCTGCAGAGCTGCCAGCTGTGCTGGGCGTGTTGGCACTGACCTCTCCTCCAGTGGCCCTGTCGAGTCCTTTAGAAACGGCTCCGAAAGCCCTGGAGACAAAAGAGCAGAGAAGAAAGAAGCAGCGCTTTAGGCCCTGGCAGTGAAAGCCAGCCCAGACAGGAGATCTCTGCTGCCTGCAGCGTTCACAAACACCTGGGTGCATCGACCCTTCCAACACCAGCACAGCAGCCACCAGTCCTCTGCCATGCAAGGTGTGCAAGAGAAAACTGAGACCCAACACGAAGGAATTGGGCTGGAGCAAATCCCAAATGTCCACCCTGAATAGCTTTAGTTCAAAACCTGAGGTGAGAAATGGGTGTCTAAAGAACTGGAAAAGAATGCATTTCATCCTTTTCCATTTCCTGCCTAAGACCTGCAGGTTCCACAAGGGCTGTGCCATCAGGCAGGTGATGCATTTTCCCTCAGAGTGCATCAGCTCTGTGTCTGTTACTGAATGTATGGGGTCTGCTACCTGTGCTAGAGTACAGCAGTTATTAGTTCATCTCTGGTTTCTGTTTCTAAACCATTAGGTTGATAATCCTGACTGATGGATATATTTTGAAGGAAAATATTTGAAAGAAATCTTCTTGAGAACTGTTTTCTGACAGTCACCAGATGGTGAGTTGCTCTTTTAGTCAATCCAGTTCCAGGGACAGAAGATTTTCCAGGTCCTGCTCCTTGCTGCAATAGAGAGACAGCTACCATCTTGCTGTCTCTCAGTCCTGATCAGAATTGATAACTGTGGTCAGAAGGCGCCGTCAAAGGCCCCTGAGGCTGGCACATGCCGAGCTCACAACTTGCTGCACTATTCCAAACACCAAAGTTTCCTTTCCCACTCACCGAAGGAGGAGCTGCTCAGAATCCAGACATGAGATGCCCTGAAATGGGAGAGGGAACATGAACCAGATGCTGTTAGGAGAAAAACTGCCAGTGGTGGGAAATGCCACGGAGCAAGGCAACCCCGAGACAGCATTTTGCTTTCACAGCATCCCTCCAGGAGCCACAGTCCCTTCCCACAGCAAGCAAGAGAACAGCACAAAATACTGGGCTGGGTCAGTTCTTGGCTGGAGCAGCAAAGGGAGGGAGTTCCAGGCTCTGCTGGCACAGACTCCCTGCTTGAGGGAACAGAACCCCCCAGGGCCCATTGCAGATGCTGTGCATGCCCCACTGGCTGCAGACACCCCCTTTTTCAGCTGCAGCTGCTGGCAGGAGCTCTCCCAAAGCAATGGTGTCTTCATGGCAATTTGGTTCCAAAGCCACCTCAGCTCCAGAGGAAGAACAGAAAGCACACAGCGAGCCCAAAGCCACAGATGCTGCACCAAGGGAAAACCTCGACTTACGTGCTAAGTGGGTTAAAAAATACCCCGAATAAGCCACAGAGTACAGAGTGCAAACTGCAGCAGCCACGTGCTGGAGCATTTTGGCTGCGCTGCACACGTCTGCAGCCTGTAGCCCTGCAAGCACAGAAGGACACCCGTCAGGGCTGGGCTGCTGCTGAGAATGCCTCGGGCAGGAGGATCCTCCGGCAACGAGCCCAGAGCCACTCTGGGCACTGAGGCCTCCGTGTCCCACAGCAACGGGAACACCACGGGGACGTGGTGCTGTTCCTGTGACATCCCAGCAGCAGCTCACGCAGAAACCGCCTGGAAGGTTCTCCTGTGTCACAAAGGAGCACAAAGAACCCTCCCAGGGTACAGCCTATGGCCCAAAGGGTGCAAGAGGAACTCGGAAAATGCAGCAAACAAGGACACCCCATAGCCCAGCCTGAACACTGACGAGGAACAAGGACGGCACCAAACCAAAGGCAACGTGACCTTTAGTCACTGATAGTTCTGACTAAAAGCAGCAAGCCTTGTTCCATCTGGGATCTTTGTTCTAGTTCTAAAAACAAGCAAGGTTCTCCACTCTAAATACACAGAAGGCAGAACTGGGGAGGAGGTGGGATTAGGAAGGAGGAGGAGGAGGAGGGAGAGAGGAAAAGGAGGAGCGGGAAGAGGAGGAGCAGGAGCAGGAGCAGGAGGAACAGGAGGTTCCAGTGCCCCCTGTGGCCGCAGCCGCGGGACCATCGCCCCCAGCTCGTCCTGCAGGTGAGCGGGGAGGGGGAGCTCGTCCCAAATCCATCCGGGGGGTCCCTGAGAGGGTTTTTTATTGGGGTGTGTTTGGAGCTCGCAGATTGTAAAATTGACTCCAAATATCATATGGTGTCTCTGGGAGGTTTTTTTCTCTGTGTGTGTATGTTTGGATCTCGCAGGACCCCAGAGCTGAGCCCCTTAGGGGATCTTTGGGGGCCCACGTGGCCATTGCCCAGTATGGGAAGGGGAGGACATTGGTCCTGGGGACCCCCAGGAGAGCAGAGCGTGGGGAGAGCAGAGAGGGGCAATCCCAGAGCTGGGGGACTCCGGCAGACTGGAAAGGGGGGGAGCCTGGAGAGGAGGGACCCCTGGGATCCCTGGGACCTCAAAGTAAAGCATCAGGGTAGAAGGGACCCCATGGACCCCGAAAAGCCCCTGGATCATCCCTAAGCAGGACGCTGGGGAATGGAGAACCCCTGGAACCATTGGACCCCCATGATCCCAAGGACAGGAAACCTCTGGAACCCCAGAAGTGGAGAGATCAGCAATAGGGAACTCCTGGGAGAGCTTTTTTGGACTGAATCTTGACATTGTGGAGATTTCCATGGACACAAGACTCCTGCTGAGTTCCAGAGATGGACCTGGCCAGGAGGGGCCTCTACTCCAAGGCGCTCCCACCTTGGTTTCCCCCAAACCAGGGTTTGTCATTCCCAAGCTGTGGCCAGATGGAGGAGGAGGAAAAGCCCCAGAGATCCCTTATGAGGAGGGGCTGCAAACCCAGCCCAGGGAGGTGTGAGGAGGAAAGAGCCCCTCTGAGGCAGGAAGGCGGCCGGAGATTCAGCCAGAGCTCAGAGCTGGTGGAGAAGCCTCATGGCAGGGAGAAGCCCCACAAGTGCTTGGAATGTGGGAAGGCTTTCAGCTCCAGCTCCACCCTGATGGAATACCTGAACATCCACACTGGGGAGAGGCTCTGTGAGTGTGAGGAATGTGGGAAGCGCTTCAGTGGGATGTCCGACCTCAGCAAGCGCCACAAGATCCACACTGGGGAATGGCCCTAGGAGTGCTTGGGATGTCAAAAGAGCTTCAGGTGGGATTGAGAGATCGTCACTTACCAGCACTTCCACACCAGGGAGAGGCCCTGCGAGTGTCCCGAGTGTGGGAAGAGCTTGGTGCGCTGCTCCAGCTCCATCCCCCATGGGAGAATCCGCGCTGGATGATCCCCAGTGACCCCCGTTGGGCAGAGCCCTGGTGACCCCTGTTCTGGGTGATCCGTGTTGGGCAGGGAGAAGGTGTTGGAGAGATTTCTTTCCCTTCTCCTTGTGCTGCTGTGATTTGGTTGATAATAAATTCCCTCCGTGTGCCCAGGCCGGGTCTGTTGTGCCAGTGTGGGATTTGCTGAGGGATCTCTCCCGGTCCTTGTCCCCACGCAGGAACCCTCGGTTCCATTTTCTGTCCCTGTGCGGCTGCGGGGGCAGGGACAGAGCGGCTCTGGGGGTGCCTGGCAGCGGGCCAGCGTCACCGCTCGCCACGGGCAGCCCTGAGATGCCGCGCACCTGGGCCCGCATTGCTGGGCTCACCTGAGCTCCCACCTGCCCGGCGCCCCAAGGTTCCCCCTCCCCAAAAATCACCCAGCCCGGGGCTGCAGCGTCCCGGAAAGGCCTCAGCCAATGGGAGCGCAGGCAGGAGGAGGCTTAGCCAATGAGAGCTCGGGACGTTGGATTGCCTCATCAGTTGCCGGGCAGAACCCGTGGCCGGTCGCTGCCCAGAAGCGGCGGCAGCCAATGAGAGCGCGCGGCGCTGCCGAGCCCGCCCTGCTCCGGACTGGCGCTCCCAGCGCAGCGCGGCTGCTTTGGGGCTGCTGCTCCCTGCCCGGCCCCGGCCATGGGGCGAGGGGCGGCAGCTGGGGCCCTACTGGTGGCACTGGTGATGCTGGGAGCCCCCCCGGCTGCCGGCGCGGAGCTCTCGGGTGAGCGGGGGGGCGGGAGGCGCTGGGACAGGGGGGAGAAGGGGGAAAAGGGGGCGAAGGGGGGAGCCCAGAATGGAGGGGGAGGAGGAGGGGACCGCCAAAGGAGAGCGGGAGGGACTGAGGTGTGGGGGGAGGAGAGGGAGCGGTGGGAGAGGGTGGGGAAGGGGGCAAAAGCGGAGGTGGGACATCATATCTGAGCGGGAGGGGCCTGGGGATTGGGGAATTTGTGGGAAAATGGGGAAATGGGACCCCAAAAGTGATTTGGGGAGCGGCCGGAGGTCGGAGCGGAGAGGATGTGGAAGGGGAAATGGGGGAAGGGCGGCAAAGAGGAAGCGGCAGCGCGGGCAGGAGGGTCCCATGGCGGCTGTGGGGCACAGGGGATGCGGAGTGGGGATCCGGGGTGGGCCCGGAGCTCTGGGGATGCTGGGAGAGGGTGGTGGGTTGGCACCCCCTGACCTGTGTCCTGCACACACAGGGGTGTTCCAAAGGATGACAAAGTCCGAGTGTTACTTCATTAACGGCACGGAGAAGGTGAGGTACGTCCAGAGATCCATCTACAACCGGGATCAGTTCATAATGTTCGACAGCGACGTCGGGCACTTTGTGGGGTTCACCCCCTATGGGGAGAAGTTGGCCAAGCGCTGGAACAGCAACGCGGTATTCATGGAGGACAGACGGACTGCGGTGGACTGGTTCTGCCGGTGCTGGTACAAGAATTTTACCCCGTTCATCACGGAGCGCCGAGGTGAGCGCGAGGGAGAGCGTGTCCCCTCGGGGCCTGCCCTGCCAGTGACCCTGGAGCCCCTCAAAATCTCCCTGGGCATCGGCCCAGGGCCCTCAGCCCTCCTTGTGCCGACCCCCGGGGTCTCCAGATCCTCCCAGTCCCTCCCAGTGCCCCCCCGCGCGTCCATTTTAGCGACCCGTAAATTTGACGCTTGGCAACCAATGAGATCGCATCCTGTTCATGACTCATCTGCTGCCAGGCGGACTCGCAGCACGGAGTGCCTCGCGCCGGACTCGGCCTCCCAGTGCCGCGCACTTCATTCCCAGTTCCTCCCAGTGCCACCAAGATCCCTCCCAGTGCCATTCCAGTCCCTCCAAGACCATGCCAAGTTCCTCCCCAGTCTCTCCCAGTCCATTCCCAGTCTCTTCCCAGTTCATTCACAGTTCACTCTTAGACCTCCAGCCTCTTTCCCAGTTCCCCCATTCCTTCCCATCTCTCTGTGTCACCCAACTCCCTCCCAGTCTCTCCCACTCCCTCCCAGCACATTCCCAATCCATCCGAGCCCATCCCCAGTCCCTCCCACCACATTGCCCAATCCATTCCCTGTCACTCCGAGTCCATTCCAGTCCATGCCCAGTCCCTCCCAATCCCTCAGCAGTCCTTCCCAGTCCATTCCCAGTCGCTCCCCAGCCCACCCCAGCCCTCCCCTCTCTCTCCCAGTGCCCCCCAGCTGATCCCACTGTGTCCCCGCTCTCTCTCCTCTCCCAGTGCCCCCCAGCGTGTCCATCTCGCTGGTGCCCCCCTTGAGCTCCCAGCCCGGCCCCGGCCGCCTGCTCTGTTCCGTGATGGATTTCTACCCTGCTGCCATCCAGGTCAGGTGGTTCCAGGGCCAGCAGGAGCTCTCGGAGCACGTGGTGGCCACTGACGTGGTCCCCAACGGGGACTGGACCCACCAGCTGCTGGTGCTGCTGGAAACGCCGCCCCGGCGCGGGCTCAGCTACAGCTGCCAGGTGGAGCACGTCAGCCTGGAGCAGCCCCTGAGGCGGCACTGGGGTACGGGGGAGCCCCTGGGGGCGCTGGCAGAGCCACTGGGCTGTGCTGGGAGCCACTGGGAGGGAGCTGGAGAGAGCCGGGCTGGAACTGGGAGAGGGGCTGGGGACTGGGCAAGGGCTGGGAAGGGGTTTGGGGGATGCTGCGGAGGGTGAGATGGAGTTGAAGGGGTCGTGGTGGGCACTGGGAGGGAGTTTGGGGGTGCTGGGTGTGACTGGGAGGGAGTTTGGGGGTGCTGGGTGTGACTGGGAGGGATCGCAGTGAGCACCGAGGGGCTGGAAGGAGATCGGCGATGGCAAAGCGGGGCTCGCCATGAGCTCGGTTGTGCTGGGCACAGCCTGGGAGGGCTCTGGCTGAGTCCTGCTGGGGCTGCCAAGAGACTGCGAGAGGCTTTGGGGGTCCTGGGGGCAACTGGGAGGGGGCTGTGGGATGCTGAGAGGGACGGGAGGGGCTTTGGTGGCTCCTGGGCAGGACAAAAAGGGATCGGGGGGAGGTTTCAGGGGGTCCTGGCTGCGCTGGGGGCCACAGGGAGGGCGCTGGGAGGGGCTCGGGGTGTCGGTGAGAGGTTTTGAGGGTGCTGAGCCCTGCAGACCCCCCAGAGATGCCGCCGGACGCCGCCCGCAGCAAGATATTGATGGGGATTGCGGGCTTCGTCTTAGGCTTCGTCTTCCTGGCGCTGGGGCTCGGCTTCTCCCTGCTCAAGAAGGTCAGGGTGGGTGCCGGGGGTGGCGTCCCCGCCGTGGCGGAGCGTGTGCGCTCCCGCCGGGGCCCCCAGCCCGGTGTCACCCCCTTTTCTCTGCCCACAGAGCTCCTGAGGCGGCGGCGGCCGCAGCCCCTCCCCGTGGGCTCGGGCCCGGCCGGGACTCCCCGCTCCGTCCCCGCTCCGCTGATTCTGGGGGGGTCCCGTGTGCCCCCCAGCCCTGCTGGCGCTCCGCCCCCTCCCAGTGCCTGCTCCCAGTGCTCCCAATAAAGCTTCCCAGTTGAGCCCGGAGCCGTTTATTGGGGGGCGATGGGGAGGGGTTTGGGGGGGGGCGATGGGACGGATTTGGGCAAATGGACGGGGACAAAGGGTGGGGGCTGGCCCCGGGGGGAGCGGGAGGAGGAGGAGGAGGAGGAAGGGGCGGGGGACGTGAGAGAGGAGAGGGGAAGGAGGCGGATGAGGAACGAGGAGGAGCGGAAGGAGCGATTGAACCGGGCAAGGACAGGCGGGAGGAAGGGGGGGGACATATGAGGACAGGACCAGAAACAAGAAAAGTAGCGGGGATGCTCCGGCCTTCATCATGGTGTCTGCAGGGGGGGCGAGGAAGATGCGGAGCCCCCAGCCAGTTGTGTTCTCAAGCCGGGGGCCTTTCACCCTGGGGGCCGCCCGGGGTTATCCAGCGTGGATCCTCCCACGGGAGGTGGAGCTGGATCGGTGCACGGAGCTCCAACGGACAACCGCGTGTCCTTGTTCTGGAAGGAATGGTGGAAGGGGATGATTCTGATTCTGTCCTCACTGACAAGTGACCTGGAAACAAAACTCCACTCCAGGCTTTTCCATGGGGGAATTGAGCTCTGCACTTTCATCTCCATGCCATTGCTTTCCTCTTCCAGCTTCCTTGTTGATGGAGATCTCTGGCTGGTGATGGAATACATGGATGGAGGAACTTTGCAGGACGTTGTCAGACAGACACGCATGGCTGAAGGAGAGATAGCAGCTGTCAGTCGGGAGGTGAGGGATCCTGCTTGTCACTCCATGGCTGGGACACGACGGTCCTTCCAAACAGGGCGTGAGAACAGGAGTGGCTCCATGCTCAGGGCTTTGTTTCTGTGTTGTTTTTGTGAGCTGGAGAAGAAAGAGCCTCTGCAGTGAACGGCCTGCCAGCATCACTGCACTTCTACTCTGTTCTTGTTCTCTCTCCTGCGGTTGTGGTACTCTCTGTCTGATTTGGATTTGATTTGCTGTTCTCAGCTTTGCCTTGAACCGTTTGCCTGGAGCTTGTGTGCACTGCACTCCTGGCCTGTCACAGCAAAGCTGCTGCTGGCAGAATTCTGAACTGTCCTTTCTTGTGTGATATATTCGGGCCATTGGTTTTTGCCGTTGTGTTTCTTGTTGTTATGTTTGCCCAATTATCCCATCATAAAAAAAACCAAACAATGTTTGAGATAGCTGCAATTTTAATTGAATAGTTTAGAAAATATATATCGACAATATAATTTGATTAAAAATAAGGGATAATTTGGTTCAAATAATAGCGCATAAGCAAAAGATAACCGCAGGGTACAGAGCGCAGGGCTCTTGGACCCTTGCCACCTCACGTATGGGCTTGCCAAGTGAAGATTCCCCCCTTATATGCCATGTGTCAATGCCATCTCCTCCCATTTTCGATTCATCACATTTTTACCTCTGCCCTCATCACCACCTTTACCGCGCATGCGCCACCACTCGATTTGGTGGTCACACAAGTCTTTGCGGGTTGTTTTGGATGAAGACCTCTCCTCTTCCTCTTTGTCCTTTAATTCACCTTTGGGTTACACATGCGCACCAAGCCAGGATAATGTAAGCCAAAACTAAGATATTACTACATTTTAGCATCAAAGCAATAAATCTCTTATAGCGGGCATTTTCCTGGGACCCAACCAGATTTTCCCTTCTCTCTGTTAATTTTTAGTAACTGTTCTCTCTTGCTTTTTCCTCCTATCCTTGAACATCTGCCAGGAGAGGGGGTGGAGCCCCTCCTCTCCCTATCTTCTTTGGCATGACAACTTTTATCTGTTTTCTTATTTCCAAATATTAATTACTGTATCAATATTGATGACTGTTTCAATTTTATCAGCATGAATCACACCTATTTACCACATTGTTCTCTCTCAGTGTCTGCAGGGCCTGGATTTCCTCCATTCCAAGCGGGTGATCCACAGGGATCTGAAGAGCTCCAACATCCTCCTGGGCACGGACGGCTCTGTCAGGGAATCAGTAAAAGCCACTGCATGAAAGCTGAGGGTTTCTTGAAGGGTGCACTTCCATCTTTCCTCGGCTACAGCCCTGAGGGCTTTTCCAGCTGACTTCACTACTGCACTCTCAGACTGAGAGTGGGGAATCTTGGTGCTTGGTTTCCTCATTCCAGCTGCCTTTGACGGGGTTTGTTTCTGTCCTCAGCTGATTTTGGCCTCTGCGCTCAGCTCAGCCCTGAGCAGGACCAGCGCAGCTCCATGGTGGGCACTGCTCACTGGATGGCCCCAGAAGTTGTGACCAGATCTCCTTATGGCCCCAAGGTGGACATCTGGGCCTTTGGCACTGTGACCATCGAGATGGTGGAAGGAGAACCTCCTTACTTCAGGGAAACGGCGGCCATGGTAAGAGGCAAATTCTGCAGTGTCTGCAGAGGCCTGTGAGCACAGGGGGACCCCGCAGTGGGAGCAGCAGCTGGAGGTTTCTGCACATGGGAAGGGAATTCCCAGAGGACTCCAGCCTCACCACAGAAGAATATTCTTCAGTCTCCAGCAACAATTTGCTTTGGGATTTATGTTGTTGCAGCTCATCTGGCTGTGAGGATGAGCTGGAAATGTGAAGTAAGTGGATCAGCTCTAATGTTATCTTGCAAGAAAACCCCAAACCACCCCCAAATCCCAGCCCCAAACACAACAAGATTTCTGCAGGAACTTCTAAAAGACATTTTGCAAGATGATCTCCCCCCTGATTCTTCTCACTGGGAAACTTCTCTAAAACCTGAAGATGATTGTTTAACATCCTCATAGTCTAACGTGTTTCTTACCTAGTCCAAGCTACTTTCTCTGTGTCACCAAGCCTGAGCTTTCAGCAACACAAACCTCCTGTTTCTTGCCTGGCAGTTTCTGGGATGGGGCATCAGGAATGCATTTACTTGAGCGTCAGTGGCACTGCAGAGATGCACTAGATCTAAGAATCCTCTGAAATAACACAAGCAGACCACACTGACTCTGGAAAATGGCCTGTAAAGCTGGTGTCCACATTTGGAGAAGCAAAATGTGCTATTTCTGATGGTTCCTACTGACAGAGTCAGCCAATGAAACTGGCTCTCAAGGCGAGATCATTTGGATGTTGCAGTGGCTGTGGCAGCCCCAGGGTTTGGGTTTTTTGGTTGGCATAGCAAAATGAGCTCTGAGCAGCACCTGTGGCAGGAAGGAAAGTGCCCCTGGAGCTGGGGCTGAGGCCCCGGGGTGGATGTGAGCCCGTGTGGGTGTGAAGGGAGCTGGCAGAGCGCTGAGTTTGCTTTCCCTGCAGGCTCGCGCTCTGATCCGGCAGAACGGGACCCCGCAGCTGCAGGAGCCCCGGCGCCTGTCGGCTCTGCTGCGGGACTGCCTCGAGTGCAGCCTGGAGCCGGACGAGGAGCGGCGCTGGGCTGCCCAGGAGCTGCTGCAGCTGAGGGCCAGGGGCTGCAGGGGAAGCAGCAGCGCCAGGGAGGGGTTTTCTTGTGGGGCCCCCTCCGACAGTCTCCAGTCTGGCTGCGTTCCACACGCAGAGCAAGCAGAATCCTCGCCTGCTGTGGCTTGGCAGCTCCTTTGGAGCTCATCTGGGCCTGGTGCCCCACAGCGAGCAGGGACATCTTCAAGCAGCTCAGGGGGCCCAGAGCCCTGCCTGACCCGAGCTTGGATGTTTCCAGGGAGGAGGCACCTCCCACATCTCTGGGCACCTTCTGTCAGTGTTTCCCCACTCTGCTGGTTAAAAAATTCTCCAGGGGAGAGAGAGCGAGAGAGCCGGCATCTGAATTTGATAGTGGGCAGCCCAGGAGGAGAAGGGGAGGTGCAGCGAGAAGGTGCCCGGCAGGGCAGCGTGGGAGTTCCGGAGCTCCAGACAGGCATGAGACTGAAATTTTTAACCCTTTTCTTGCATGATAGAAACCTTGCAAATGCTGATCGTCCTGGAGCTGAATGAGAAGAGAGATAAGAGATGAGATAAGAGGGGATGGCCACGAGGGAAGTGCAGAAGACTCTTGAGTGGGAGGAGAGATGACGGAGTGGCCTTTTGGCTGGACTTTTCTTGTGTGGCCATAGATGGAACCATTTTTTTTTCCTGTGACACAGAGACTGCATTTAGAGGGAGGGAGTGCCTCAGAACCAGGAGGGTTCAGTGTGGGTACCCCTCGGCCCCAGGGGATGCAAAAAATTTGGGGGGGACAGATGTCCCCAAGGAGAGACTCTGTCTTTTTTGGAGTGAGACAAGGCATCCTTGAAAGACAACCCTAGAAGCAGCTCTGGTCCATGCACAGTGGTGAGAGCACTGGGCATGGAAGGAAGGTGTCACGATGGCAAAGGATTTTCCGGGCGGTGCTGAGTGACATGGAAACACACGAGGTTTCAGCGTGTTTCCAGGGGAAGCCTATGGTGCAAGAAGGACTCCTCTCCTCTTGGTGAACTGAAGATTGAGTATTCTAAAGGGTGGTGCCGGACTGAGAGTTGGTGATTTGGGGGGAATATATTGCATTGGGAAGTTTGCTGGGTGGGAGGAGGAAAATGCTTTTGTAAAGTTTTCGTTTTCCTTGTGTTTTTTTTTTTCTTTTCTTGTAGCTTACTTAATAAAGTTTTCTTTATTTCTAAGCAGGAGCCTGCTTTGCTTATTCCTGGTGACATCTCACAGCAGACACCAGGGAGAGGGTATTCTCATGGGGGCACTGGCATTGTGCCAGAGTCAAACCATGACACATGGGAAGGTTGAATGGGAAACCCACTTCTGTCCTGGCAGCACGGGTGCATCAGCTCAAGGAGGGAAACACTAACCAAGGGAGTTCCACTAAAGTGAAGGTACCTCTAGCATGTATGCCCAGGAAAGGGGGGCCCTGCCTGTAGCCAGGGAGAGGCACGGGAAAACCAGATCTTTTGGACGGTGTGGATCCAATGGCCGGGCACATCAGAACCACAAAAATACAATGTCTTAGTTGATACTGGTGCGCAGTGTACCCTGATACCATCAGGGCATGTGGGGGCAGAACCTGTTTCCATTGCCGGAGTGACAGAGGGATCCCAGCAATTGACCCTGTTGGGAGCTGAGGTGAGCCTGACTGGGAAGGAGTGGATCCTTCCCAGAAACATCCTGTTGTGACTGGCCCAGAGGCCCCGTGTATTCTGGGCATAGACTTCCTCCGGAATGGCTTTACAAAGACCCAAAGGGACTCAGGTGGGCTTTTGGCATAGCCGCTGTAGAGGCAGGGAACATGAAGCAGTTGAACACCTTGCCTGGACTATCAGAAAACCCATCTGCAGTAGGACTCCTGAGGGTAGAACAGCAACAGATACCAATTGTCACCTTGACAGTGCACCGCCGGCAGTATTGGATGAATTGGGATGCCGTGATCCCCATCCACAAAATGATCCATGAGCTGGAGTGCCAAGGGGTGGTCAGCCAAACCCACTCACCCTTCAACAGCCCCATCTGCAGCAAAGTGGTTTGCCACCATTGGCATTGCTAATGCATTTTTTTCAATTTCTCTGGCAGCAGAATGCAGGCCTCAGTTTGCTTTCACCTGAAGGGGTGTGCAGTACACCTGGGACCAACTGCCCCAGGGGTGGAAGCACAGTCCTACCATCTGCCATGGACTGATCCTGGCTGCACTGGAAAAGGGTGAAGCTCCAGAACAGCTGCAGTACATTGATGACATCATTGTGTGGGGGAACACGGTGATGGACGTATTTGAGAAAGGAGAGAAAATCATCCAGAATCATCCCCATTCCACACCTGCTGTGCACCGCCCACTTTTGTTTCTGTCCAGGCACCGCCCCTTTTCCACATCCCATTCATTGCCTGCCCCTTCCCACGCTCCTATTCCAGCCCCCCAGGCCTCTCATCTCCCCATCGGCCATCACTCACTGGGCTCTGCCCCATTTCCCACAGTCCCATTTCTAACTCTTTTCAATCCCTGCCCCCTCCCTGCTCCGTCGCTCCCCACTGGCCGCCCCGAGCAGTCCTCCCCCTCTATGGGCATGACTACAAGACCGATTGGCATTTATTGAATGGCTCCACGCAGGGTTTTGGAGCCAGCCTGGCCCTGGCAGGGCCCAGTGCAAGCTGGGGATTCGGGGGAGGCCAAGGGGTGTCCTGACACTCTGGGTGGGGCTCATGGATCAGGGTGGTCCCAGCACTTTGGGGGGACAGTGAATGGGGGGGCAGTGAAGGAGGGGTCCCAGTGCATGGGGGAGTAATGAGCCTTAATTGGTCTTATCCTGGCAAGCTATGACAGCTCCAGAGCTCAGCCCCCAAGGGGACTGAGTGCCAGAGGCCAGCTCGGTCAGAGCAAGGCCGCGGGTCAGCCCCTAGCAAGCAGGGGGATATTCAGCTCTTATAGTGATTAGCCAGCTCTTATGATTTCAGCTTTGCTTGCTAGGTAGCTTGCCCTTGGCTTGAGGCTCCAGCAGACGGTAGAGAGAGAGGAGAAGGAGAAGACGCCGGCTGTTCCACGAGTATGGCTTTATTGGAGGGGTTCGTGAAGGGTCTCAGCACTTCTTCTTCTAAGTTAGTAGGGGTACAGTATGCTACTTTTATAGCCTTGGTCCCGTTCCAATCTTGACCAATGGCAAAGGTTACAGGGACCATAAGTGACCAATAGTAGGGTTAACAAGGTATTGCCTTACATGGTTTTAGGGATAGGTTATAGGGCGGATGTCCCTGGAGTCAGAAAGTTTCTTTGCTGCTGTGTCAGCATTTCTATTATTCAGATTCTCCACGGGGCCCTGGCTAAAGCTGTGTGTCTCACCACAGGGGAGGCCCTGGTAAATTCAGGGGTGTCCCTGGTAATAATGGGGTGCAGCCATGATATTTTCTGAAAAATCCTTCCCTTAGGATTTTTTCTCCTGAGAAGCTGAGAGGCCTCAGAAACAAAATGTAAACAATGGTTATCTGCTGCTGTGGAATGCAACAGGCGGATCTGTGATTGGTGTCATGTGGTTGTTTCTAATTAATGGCCAATCACAGCCCAGCTGTCCGGACTGTCTTGGTCAGTCACAAGCCTTTGTTATTCATTCTTTTTGTATTCTTAGCTGGCCTTCTGATGAAATCCTTCCTTCTATTCTTTTAGTATAGTTTTAATATAATATATATAGCATAAAATAATAAGTCAAGCCTTCTGAAACACGGAGTCAGCATCCTCTGCTCTTCCCTCATCTGAAGACCCCTGCGAACACCATCACAATGCGGGGTCCCGGTGATAACAGGGTGGGGGCGACAGGACCCAGCCCCAAGGGACCATTATGATACCATTAAAAAGGCTCTACAGTGGACAAAAAACCTAGATAGATTATATTGTACTAACAAGTAGATACAAGGAATTATCAATAAATCAAGCACCATAGCAAAATAATTGTGATCAATTACCATGTGCAAAAGCCAGTACAGAAATGCAAAAGCCAATTATTTTATTGCCATTTATAACACAGTTCTGCTGCAGCCACAGTGGAAAGCTGCCTCTGCTGCAAGGCACTGAGGGGGTTCATTCACCCCCTGACCTGCCACCATGTCCCTGCGTGTCCCTGAGTGCCTCCAGAGTGTCCCCAGAGTGTCCCCAGTGACATCACCCCAGGAATTCCCACCAAGAATATCAATGAAAATCTGCAGAAAATTCCCCAGTTTTGTCCCAAATCCTGTGTGGAGAGGAGGGAGGGCACAGATGGCATAAGCGATGTCCCCAGTGATGTCACCACCCCCAATGACATCACAGTGGTGACATCCCTGTCCCTGCAGCAGTTTTGGGATGTCCTCCATGGCTTTTTGGCATTGCTCGGCCACCGTGCTGCTGCTGGGGCCACCATAGGGACTGAAGAGGAGGTTGTGGATGTCCCCAAGTGTCCCCAGCAGGTGATGCATGAACAGGCGAGTGCTGGCCTCCCACAGCTGCTCAGCCTCAGCCATGGGGGCCTCCAAGGCCTCGGGGACATTGTGGGATGCCTCCTTTGTCCCCTCCAGGGCAGCGTCAATGTCCCCGAGCAGGTGCCACATTTTCCAGGGGTACCCTGTGGCTTTGTCACATGCGGTCACCAAGCGCTCCAGTGGACCCAGGGCCACACCCGCCCACTGTCCCCTCCTGGTGGCTGCCCTTGCCTGGCTGGCGGCCAATATGGCCTCTCTCATGGCCTTCGGGGCTGCCACCACCTCATGGTGGCCACTGCCACATGGGCCTTGTGTGCAGCCACTGCCAAGGCCAAGTCCTTCATGGCCAGAAACACTGGAGGCCGCTGGGCCATGGCCATCAGAATGTGCATTGACATCCCCGGGCGGGTGGCCTTGTCCCACAGGTCCCCAGCCTGGGCAGTGGTGGTGGCTGCAGCACCGGCCTCAGCAGTATCCATGTCCCTGCAGGTGTCACAGAGATCAGCGGCCTCCCTGGCCAGCTGGACCCAGCTGTCCATGAGCATGGCCACCAAGTCCCTCCAGACACTGGCCCAGAAGATCTGTGGGTTGATGTTGGAGAACTTGAGGACTCTCAGGGACCAGGCCAGAGTGAGGACATTGAATCTGCCCAGGGAGTTGACATCGCCATGGTCCAGGGTCTAACAGAGGTGCCAGGTGAAGTTCCTCAGGGCTGCGTGCAGGGACTTTGGGTACACACGCCGCCACACGCACTTGTATGGCCTGGTCACTGTGGCCACCACCTTGCCCAGGGTAGCCACCGCAGCCACCAGTGGCTCTAGCAGCTGGGGAGAGGAAAGAGGAGGTGTCAGGGACCCCGTGGCACTTGTGGCCACCTGTGGTGGGCCCCTGTGCCCTCCCAGGGTCCCCTTTGTCCCCTCCTTGGAGGGCTCTACTGTCCCTTCTATCCCTTTGTCACCTCCTCGTCCCCTCTGCCAACCCCCCTGACAGGCCACTCATCCTCTCTGCCGTCTTCCTGCCACCCTTGGTCCCTTTTGCCACCTCCCTGCCACCCTCGGTCCCTTCTGCTGCCTCCCTGCCACCCTCGGTTCCCTCCACTCCTCTGCCACCTGCCCCCATCCTGCCACACGCTCCTGTGTCCTTTGTGACCCTCTGTCCCCCCTGCCCCCTCCCCCCACCCCCAGTGTCCACTCTGCCACCTCCTTGCCGGGATTGTCGCACCTTGCAGGGGTCCATGGCCGCTGGGGACACGCTGGGGACACTTTGGGGACACTCCAGGGGTCGAACACGGCCAGGGTGGTGCTGGCTGAGTCCAGCAACACTGCAGGGACATGGGGACACTGGACAGGTGGCACCAGGGACACAGCATTGCCACCAGTTCCAGCCCAGCGCTGCTGGTTCTGTCCCTCTGTCACCATAGACTTGACCTCACCAGAAAACCTTTTTCATAGGGGCCATTGATCAGCCGTTCCAAAACCACATGCTGGACATATGTCAACTCCCAAGGTGGACTGAAGACCCTGCATGGGTTGACCAATGGCCCTTATGAAAAGAATGTCTGCTAAATTTAAAACATCTTGGAAGAACAATTGGCCTTAGGCCATATCTGTCCATCTTCTAGCCCCTAGAACACCAATATTCTGTATACCTAAGCGAAATGGCAAGTGGTGAGCTATTATTGGGCAGTAAATGCACTTATTGAAGCTATGGGTGCTCTTCCATCACCTACAACAATGCCATCCAATGGCCCTTAGTAATGTTAGACCTAAAGATTGTTATTTCACCATATCTTTACACCCTGATGATGCACCTCTGTTTGCCTTTTCTGTGCCTACCTCCAAGCACGCAGAACCTCAGCCTTTGAGACTTTGTGTTAAAGTCACCCTCACTTTAAATGAATTACAGAAACTGCTGAGTTCTTTGCATCCTATTTTGGGTACATCCACAGAACTTTCACATCCTTTGTTTGGCTTAGAGGAAACCCCCACCTGCATTCGCTTTGACAGCTTATCCCAGAAGCTAGAAGTGCCCTTGCACACTGTGCTCAAGCAATAGAAAACCAGCAGAATTGGAGAGGAGATCCTGATAAATCTGTGTACCTTGCCATAATTGCTAAAAAATTTCAACATTTTGCTGTTCTGTTTTGATTGTTTGCTAATGATAAAGATCGTTTGCATGTGTTAGAATGGTTATTCTTACCTCACATTGCAACAAAACCTGTGTGGACTGTTAATGATATGTTCTCTTATTTAGTTATGAAAGGTAGAAACAGATTGCAAACTCTCAATGGCCAGGATCATCATGCCATCAACGTACTTGCAAGTAAAGACAATTTGGCATGGTTGCTTTTAGAAGACTTTGACAGCAACTAACTTCCAAATTGTGCTTGCAGGTTTTTCTGGACAATTATCTATCCATTATCCCTCACATCGTTTATGGACAGAGATGGGTAACCTCCCCCTGCACTCAAAGCATCATTGCAGCTTGACCCCTGTCAACAGACCAACTGTTTTTACAGATGCATCCAGCAAAACCAACAAAGGTGCAGGGATTTGGCATGAAGGTGACTCTTTCCAGTGGCATAAAAGGGTATTAATGTTAAAGAATGCCTTGGTGCACATTTTAGAATTGGCTGCTATCCGCTATGCCCTTCAGTGATTTTCCCAGGAACCACTTAACACCATAACTGATTCTTCGTATGCTGCCAATGTTGTATTCCATTGACAATTTTCCTATTTAATGCATGTTAATAACTATCTTTTGTTTACAGAGTTAAGAACATTGTGGACTTTAATTAACAGCCAGCTGCATCATTTTCATGTGTTGCATGTTCGCTCCCACACAGGTTCACCTGGCTCTATTGCAGAAGGTAATAACTATGCAGATGTCATTGTCATGACAGGTGTGGTACCAAATATTGATAAGCTCTCATGAGCTCTTAGAGGACTTATCACAGCTGAGATAGCCCAGCTACTTCAAATGGCATAAAATTAGCAGGATGACTTCTGAGGTAGTGTTGGAAACAGGAAAGATTTAATAAAAGGCAAATAACAAAGCTCTTTGCAGATAAAACCTGAGCCAGGGGCAAGAGGTTCTTGCTCCTGCTAAAAACACCCCACAAAAACAATGATTTCTTTTGTTCTCTTCTTTTTCTAGTGAATTACTTAGGCGGGACTTTTTGGCTTCTGCCCAATTGGGTAGCCTTAGGTTTGAGATGAAGTCCCAAAGGTCCTGTGAAGTGTCTTTTTACCAAATTGAGGAGAGAAACTTCTGGGTTTTTCCTTTTTAAGGACATAAAGGAAAATTTGGTCACTGTTTCAATAGGGGGAACATTCCTACAAAATACTTTTGCACAGGCCAAGCTATGTCACAACTTTTTACACTAGAATGCTTATTCTCTTCACAAGCAATTTCAAATAACTTCCTCACAAGCCCATGATATCCTATTGTCTTGTCCCTCCTGTCATGAGGTTGATCCTGCTCCTTTAGCAGAAGGCACTGAGCCCTGAGGTTTAACTCCTAACTCCATTTGCAAATTGATGTCACCCCTATCCCAGAGTTTGGTTGCTTAAAATATGTTCACGTTTCCATTGACACCTATTCTCATTTTCTAAAAGCAACTTCTTACACCAGAGAGAAGGCTTGTGATGCTCACCTGTTTTGCCACTCTGGGCCTTCCTGACACTGTCAAACTGGACCATGGACCTGCCTACACCTCAGAGAGATGTCGGAGGAAGGAGACCCAGACACCAATTGGTTCATCCAAGTCCAATTTATTGATCGAATACGACGGGTTAAATACAGTTCTTAATAAGCTTCATACATATTGCAAAAGTTGAGCTCAGGATTGGTTAGTTACATATCAGCAACTACACCTACTTCTACATTCTTTTGCTTATTCTTTTGTTACATTCTGCAGATATTCAGGACTAATCTCACCTCCCTTTCCTCATGTTGCAGCAAGGTCATCCGGCATTCTTGCCTGTCAGCAGTCACTGAATCAGAGACTGCTGTCCTCCCTTTCGAGCTTAACCAGCAGAATTATGTCAGGATGGCCTTTCCAACTTAACCATTTATTAACAATATTCTCCACATTTCCCCCGTTTTCTTCTTGAGCAAGGAGATCAGTGTGCCAAGTTTTTGCTATCATACGGCCAACCATGTTTTGAATACAAGTAAAAATACAAGGCAAAATAAGCAAAAACAGTAAAACTACACCCAGTAGTCCTATAGCATAGATCACAAGGTTTCTCAGCCATGGACCAAGTCCTAAGTTTTTAAGCCACTCATCAATTCCTAAACCTTCTTCTTCCTTGAGATTGTGAAGTCCTTGTTGTAATTCTTTTATCTTAGCGTGAATAGACACCGAATGATCAGACAAATTCATGCAACACATTCCCTCAAACTCTTCACATCCATGTCCTTGTGCTAAGAGAAAAAAATCTACAGCAGCTCTATTTTGCAAAACTCCATGGTTAACACTTTGTACATCTGCAGTTAACATGTCCAGAATTTGGGATGTCTTATTTAGCTCATTTCTTGCCCAGCACCCTAATTGCTTTGCTAAATTCATAGCCTTATTGGCAGATCTTCCTGGCAATATAGTGGAAACTACTACTTGCCTGAATGTACCCCAGAACTGTGGATCTCCTATCTGGCTGCAGTCTAAGTCATGTATGCTGCGCCTATTTCTGTTTGAATTTTGACTCAACCGCATTAGCAAGGATACATTAGGATGAAACAATGATAATTTTCCCAAATAACAGGGTCCACCTTGTGGTTTAGCTGGTACACCATTCCATGCTCTATCTCCACAGATCAAAAATATTCCTGTGGGTAATTTCATTGGTGCCGTGATGTTTGTGCCGTTACATTGACTGTAATGCTGTGGAGAAAATTCACTCAAATTCAGGGATGAATCTAAGGTGGCCCATGTGTCTTTAGGTTGATTTAAATTTTGAGCATCTAAGGGTTTGAAACTGAACCATCCTCCAGCTGTAGTGTTAGGCATACTGGCATTTGCACTTCCAAAAAGATCCAATTCTTCAGGAGGAGAATGCAAAGAAGTGTTAAGTGATTGGATTAGTAAGCATTGGCGATAGCCATCACTCTGACCTGCAGTATACCCTTGTTGCACTGGCAATGTGATGTTTGACATGTTAGACATACATAAGGTTTGATTATTTATCAAACCGCAAAATTCTCCAGGAGACCACACTGGAAGTCCCACCAGGCATGTTCGAAATGGATTAGTAACTCCTCCAAGACTAAGACAAAGCGATGATTGATTAATTTGATTAGCAAATGTTACCCATAGATTTTCTCTTGGCTGACTGAAACGTGTTATCCCTATTGCTTCACTTGCTACAGCATTGAGCAGTACAATAAGAACAAGCTTCATTTTTCTCCCTTTCTTTTCTGTCTATTATCTGGCTTGTTAGAACGGTTAATGTAGACCTAAGTTAGTTTTTGAATACACTGGTCTAATTCCAAATCAGCATCCTTGCTTACAGGTACAACGTGTGGTAGATTTAAAGGCAAATCAGCTTTACAGCGAGCTGCTATGATGCGTGAGGCACTAGTAATTTCAGACTCTCTAAGTACTTGCTGCAACTTCCATCTAATATATGCTATAGCCACTTGTTCTGCACTTTCAAAAAGCTCTAATCCTGCCCTTCCTGGCAGGCCAGTACTTTGCTCAAGAGCTCTAACCCAGACGAAATCTTGAATCCACTTCCCAAAACAAGGTCTACACCATAAATTTGCTATTGTCTTTTGTGAGTACCAATAAACCTTATTACAACCCGCACAATGCAAAGCTATCCATGCATAGCACTTATCAGCATCCCTTTTGCAAACATAACAAGGAAGTGAATGTAAGTAAGGACCAGTATAAAAGTCTGTCTCTTCGACCCAAAGCAACCAGTTTAATGGTGGTGTTTGCACAGCCTCTTCACCTTTCTTACTATATAAGGCTAATAGTTCAAGCTCTTTCTTTAGCGCAAGGCGTATTTTATTTTGTAATCGTTGTTTGTATCGTTCGTTGTCTTCATCAACTATACCCTCCTGAGGGTTCCATAAATATAAAAGTGTTCTATTCATAGAAATTAATTAGCCTTATTTAGAAGAGGTCGTTCCCTTTCTAGCCTTCTTTTTCTTATCAGTTTTCAGTTTTGCCGCTCCTAATTTCACTGGTCCTGTCACTTGCAAACTCAATTTTTGCAATTTTTCAATGCAATGATCTAATGCTCTTTCAGGATTCCCCCTGAAGGGCCCTACAATAGAATGTTGTGTTAAAGGTACTAATTTTCTACACCTTACAGAAACTATACGTGATTTACTTTGAACCTTAATTCTACTCACAACACATTGTACTTCCCGTCGATAATAAGCAAGAATTTTTTGTTCAGGGGACTCGTAAAGATTCAAAGCTACGTATGCATTTTGCCCCGTCTGCCTCCTTAATTCATCTTGCCAGTTTTTACCCCACGTGTGCTTGTGTTCACAAGTGTGACACCATAAATCCCATAATAATGATTGTTCTATCCAAAAAGTATTATCACAACCCCCGCAGCGTAGGGCTATCCAGGCAGCACAATGTGGATCATAACAGTCAAGGCAAGGTGCTTTTGCTGGATTTGTTAAATGAAAAGTTGATAATGAGTCAATAAAACCAATCAACTCCTGGGCCGTCCGATAGTGACGTGTCAGTGCTCTGTCCAACACTTCCGAGTGTCCCTTCAACTGTAGCAGTAGCGGTTGTAGAACTAGAGGCAGTTTCTTCCTCAGTTGCTCCTTGTCCTCCTCCGTGAGGCGGTCCACCAGAGGCTGCATCAAAAACAGGTTTAGTCCACTTAGCAGGCACCCACAAAGGTCCTGTAGGTGAGGAAACACAAAGATACCCCCTACCCCAATATAATACTTTTGCAGGTTTTTCCCATAATCCTGTACTCGGGTTCTTATACTTAACCCAGACCTCTGTCTCCTCAGTATTTTTCTGACCTGACCTCAGATGATGTTTAATCGCAGGAGGGGTATCATCTTCCCCAAAAATACATAAATGGTTGATCACATACAGAACCTTAGCCAGGCATGATTGTGGGTCTGTTAAATCTTGATGCTTCTCAATATACCGCTTAAGGGTGCCATTTGCTCTTTCTACTATTGCCTGTCCAGTAGAAGAGTGTGGAATACCTGTCACATGCTTAATGGACCACCGATTTAAGAATTTCTGGACCCTAGCACATACATAAGCTCGACCATTATCCGTTTTGATACTCTTTGGAACTCCCATAACAGCAAAGCAACTTAACAGGTGCCTAATAACATGTGTAGCTTTCTGTCCTGCCTGAGCCGTAGCCCATATGTAGTGACTATATGTATCTATAGTGACATGCACGTACTTAACTTTACCAAATCTAGGTACTTGTGTAACATCCATTTGCCATTTCTCATTTAT
The DNA here is from genome assembly GCF_028551555.1 of Melozone crissalis. Lineage (NCBI taxonomy): Eukaryota > Metazoa > Chordata > Aves > Passeriformes > Passerellidae > Melozone > Melozone crissalis. The sequence goes on from NW_026535844.1 coordinate 5,946,843, forward strand.
TTCTAAACCTCGAGGATTAACTCCCATGCCTAAACCTATTCCCCCATTATGATAACTACATGTTGGACATGCTCTAACAATGGCCTTAGCTTCTGACAAACTCAGCTCAAAGTGTTTTGCTAATCCTTTTGCATTTTGATGATATCTACTATGTGCTTCTCTGGCCAATGTATGCTTATCAATAGGACAAGAGTTATCAATGGGTAAGGTAACCAATTTGTCTGCACGTTCATTTCCTTCTCCTAAACCTTCAGACCATTTATGACTCCTAATATGAATCACAGAATACGCTGCATTTCTCTCTCGTAAAGCTTTCCTCAATTGTATCAATAACTCATACAATCGTTTATTATTCACTTCCTTAATTGCTGCTTCCTCTATTCGTCTGGCTACTCCTGCAACATACATAGAGCCTGTGACCACATTTAAAGGCTCCTGTAAATTAGACACTGCCCATACTACTGCTAACAATTCCAAGGTTTGTAAGCTATCTGCAGGATCTGCTGTAAGGAGTTGATGCTTCCATTGTCCTTTTTCTTGCCAGGTGACAGCAGCACGCCTTGATTTCTTTCCTGCATCTGTAAAGGCTGTAATAGCTCCTTCTATAGGGCGTTCTTCTCTCAATGGTCGAGTAATCCACTTCCATTCTGTCATCCATTGCAAAACTTTAGGCACTAATTTACTGGTTTCTACTTTAGCAGATGATGCTAATAATGCTTCCTGCAAATTCTTTGAATTAATCAAGTACCAGTCCAAAGTTTCTTTCTCCATAGGTAATCTAATGGTAGCAGGTTCTCGACCATCCACTTCAATAATTCTGAGACACCCTTTTTTGACTAACACAGCCAATTGTTCAATTTTCGAGAATATTGTTTTCTTATGTTGTAATGGTGGTGATAACCATTCTAAAACTTGTATCTCCCCCGTTTTCTCCTGTTGTTGAGAGAGAGCACCAAGCAAATGGCAAGGACTATTCCAGATAGTAAGGTCAATAGGGCAGTCGAGTTGTCGACATACCCTTGTTGTACACAGTTACTAATTTGCTGCAAGGTAAGATGGTGCTCCTTTGTCAGATGTACAGGAGTAGTAGGATCAATACCCTTTAACAAAGGTCGTAGGGTTTCTAACAAATTATTTGGTATTCCCACAATAGGTTTTAACCACTGTAAGTCTCCCAACAATTTCTGTGCATCATGCAAAGTCTTAATATCCAATTGTAATTCCAATTTCTGTGGTATTACTTTTTGATCTGTTAAAGTCCACCCCAAGTATTTCCATGGCTTTGTAGTTTGAATTTTTTCTGTAGCAATAACAAGTGAATATGCTGCAAGAGTGTCCCTAATGGTGTTAATCTGCAAAGAGGAAAATGGTTGTTGCTGTGCAAACAAAATATCATCCATGTAATGATACATTATAGTTGCTGGCCATTTGCAACGTAATGGCTGTAATGCAGCATCAACATAAAGCTGACATAATGTGGGCGAGTTGCGCATCCCTTGCGGAAGTACCGTCCATTCAAATCTTTTATCCGGTTCTCCCCGATTTATTGCTGGTAAAGTAAAAGCAAATCTTTTCATATCATCAGGGTGTAACCCAATAGTGAAAAAACAATCCTTTAGATCAATAATTAAAAGCGGCCAATGTTCTGGGATCATAGCTGGATTTGGAAGACCAGGCTGTAAAGCTCCCATAGGTTCCATTTGTTTGTTTACAGCTCGTAAATCATGTAAAAAACGATATTTCCCTGATTTCTTCTTGATAACAAAAATAGGTGTATTCCAAGGGCTCGTAGAAAGTCATAAGTGTCCCTGTGAATATTGTTCCTTTACCAATTCATGGGCATGCATAAGACTCTCCCCTTTTAATGGCCATTGCTTAACCATCACTGGTGTATCTGTTTTCCAGGTGAGTGGAATGGGGAAAGTCCAAGCAATGGCAATTACCCCAAAGGGTGATGATTAGTTAACACCACTCCCAATTGTGTTAAAATGTCCCTTCCAATTAAACAAGAAACTGTAGGAGGTAATTGAACAACTGAAAACACAGAAGATACTTGTTGATCATCAATACACACTAACAAAAGTGGTGATCTACTTGCTAATGTAAATCCTCCTACTCCGGTGAGCATATTTGATGATGGGAATAGAGGCCAATGTTGTGGCCATGCTTCTGGAGAAATAATGCTGGTATCTGCTCCTGTATCCAATAATCCATAAAGGGTTATGCTTTGATGTTCATGGGTAATTTCCACCTTTTGTTTTGGTCTATTTTGTAAATCCACAGTCAAAAGTGTAACACCAGTAGAGCCAAAACCCTTTTCATCCCGCGTTTGTCCAGTAAATTATGGTATACCAGATGTCATTTGTGATAATGGTATTAATTGTGCAATACGTTGCCCTTTTGTTATTTTAATAGGAGGATAAAGGGTGTAAACCATAATTTGTATTTCCCCTGTATAATCCGCATCGATAACACCAGGTAATACAAATAATCCAAGCATAGTTATTGAAAAACGTCCTAATAACAATGCTCCACATTTTTGTTCATTTAAAATGAGAGGACCTTTTACTCCAGTTGGTATCCTCTCCGGCCGATTCGTCATTAATGTGACGTCTACTGCTGCTGATAAGTCCAAGCCGAGGCTCCCTGCTGTGGCTGGTTGCAGACAGGAGGTGGCAGCGATGTTGCGTCGGCAACTGGTGTCTCCGATGTCACGGCGGCTACTTGTGTCTGGGTGCGGCTCACCTGCTGCGTGCTCCTGGGATAGTTTCCCGACCGGCGCTTACAAGCTGCAGAGTTATGGGAACCGGATCGGCAGTTGTGACACCATATCCCAGTTGCTCAACATGTTCGTCGCGTATGTCCCTCACTGCCGCATCTGTAGCACTTGAGGAATGGTCTCGAGCCCTGCGTAACCGCCAGTGAGCCACTTCGGAGAGGAGCAAGAGCAGCTAACACTTGACTTTGAGTAGACTCTGCTTGCTTTTGTAATGCTAACCCTAGCTCCTTTAGTGCATCTATTACAAATGCCTGTGAAGCTGTTGGCATTAATGCCATTCGCTCTAACGCTTCCTCAATGGTCCAATTTGCCCCTAAAGTAGCTAACACTCTTTGTGTTGCTGGATTACTATTTTGTAAGGTACACTGCTTCAATAACGCCCCCTTCATGTAGTCTGCAACACCAGCCCTATCTCTAGCAGCAGCTGCCCTATCTATAAAATTCCCAAATGATTCTTCTCTACCTTGTTTAATGCCCATATAAGCCGGTAACCCTCCTGGTTCTTTAACCATATCAATTGCAGCACGCACTAATTGCATAGACTCTCTAAGCTTATCAGCTCCTGATATCATCTGCGCCTCTGTATGCAAATATGCTCCTAAGCCCGTAAGCTCATCCATTGTCACTCCATGTAATGGATCTCCTTGAGCTCGCTGTACAGCAACTGACTCATTGACCAACGCCTGCCAATGTGCATTAAACAATAACTGCTGATGCTGAGTAAATATCAACCGAACTATTCCTCTTAAATCATTTGGACATAAAATCTGAGTATTAAAAAGATAATCTAGCATTTGCCTAACAGGTTCACTTTTTACTCCAAACTGACTAACTGTAGAACATAACTGAGCTAACAACTTCCAGTCTAAAGGCTCATATGCTGCCAAATTGTGCATAAGGTTCCCCTGAGCATCATACTGTGGTGTATAGGTAACCGGACATGCAAGGCTAGAAGCTACTTCCATCGCCTCACCATCCCCCATTTGCATTACTTCTTTTGCCACAGCAGCCCAAGCTTCCCTTCTCTGTTTAGCCATCTCCCCCCATAGGTCACTGTGTGCCCTCGGGATAGGATCTGGCCCTTTAAGGGTGCTATGCTGCTGGCACTTTGATACAGACACTGAGGCTTCCTGCGGGGGAAGCGGCCCCCCCGCTGGAGCTGCCTCATTCTGGGGAAGTGGCGGAGGCAAGGCTGGTGAAACCGGAGCTGATGAAACCAGAGCCGGCTCGTGCGAGGGAAGCGAGCCCCCCACCGAAGCCGACTCACGTGGGGGAAGCGGCGGAGGCAAAGCTGGAGGCGGAGGTGAAGCTGGCTTGCTCCCACCCCCACCATCCAACCCGCCTGAAGCTGGCAGCGGAGGCGAGCTCTTTCCTCCACCATCCAGCCTGCCCTCCTCCCCCAACAGTAAGGGTGCAGACGGTTCCACACTATCTATAGGAAAATCCTGCACACCACTCTGCTGGGGACTCTTAGGCATAAGTATCTGAGTTACAGAAGGTGCCAGAGGATCATCCTCACAACCATACCCTATATTCTTCTTATAAGCTTCTGTTGCCCTTTCTGCTGCCTTTCTCTCAGAAACCTGCTGAAGCAACGTGTTATATACCACCCGCCATAACTTACCAAATTTCTTCGCTGACTTATCATCATCTAACACTGTATCCCACAGGATATCCCCAAACTTTTTCCACTCTGCTATCTCATGAACTGTATGTGGGTTAGCAAAAATTCCTTTAGAATGACCATAAGCTAATAACCCTGGTAATTCCTTTTTTAAATCTATCCCTTTTACTCCTCGCCTTTCTAAATATGAGGAGAAGAGATCGTATGCCGCTTGCCTATCCATACCGTATATATCAGCGCGCGCTGTTGCAGCTCTCCAGGCTCCAGGAAGCACGTAGAGACTTGAGTCACCGTTGTGATCCTCAAGGGTGCTTTTAAAATCCGGCACCGTCCTGGCTGCAAGGACTCTCACCCAACTTCCCCGACCGTGGCGAGTTTCTTTGTAATCCAAGAAAGCAAGCGTTCAGGGGTTTGCCCGCATTCTCCACCATTTGTCGGAGGAAGGAGACCCAGACACCAATTGATTCATCCAAGTCCAATTTATTGATCGAATACAGCGGGTTAAATACAGTTCTTAATAAGCATCATACATATTGCAAAAGTTGAGGTCAGGATTGGTTAGTTACATATCAGCAACTACACCTACTTCTACATTCTTGTGCTTATTCTTTTGTTACATTCTGCAGATATTCAGGACTAATCTCACCTCCCTTTCCTCATGTTGCAGCAAGGTCATCCGGCATTCTTGCCTGTCAGCAGTCACTGAATCAGAGACTGCTGTCCTCCCTTTTGAGCTTAACCAGCGGCATTATATCAGGATGGCCTTTCTCACTTAACCGTTTATTAACAATATTCTCCACAGAGAGAGTTTGTAACTTCTTGCAGCCATGGGGTGTGCCTCACAGTACTGGCATTCCCTGCTCTCTCACAGGATAAACTGTTGTCAAGTGTGCCCATAGGACCCTAAAAACCGTGCTTGAAAAACAAAAAGAGGGGGAGTTGGGGTACCCTCACAACAGAGTAGCTAAAGCCCTCTATGTCTTCAGTTTTTTAAATGAAGATGGGACAGACTGCATGTGACAGAGAGCATTCCTTCAGCACAAAGGCTCATCTAAGACCTCCAGCGCTGGTGAAGGACTTACTGGCTGGACAATGGAAAGGAGCCCTGGACTTACTGACATGGGGAAGGGGCTGGGCCTGTGTCTCCACAGTGCCTCCATGTGGAGTGGGATCCATCACAGTGTGCAGCCTTTTGTCTCACTGTCCTGATACCATGTGTATATAGTTGCTATGTTATAGGTATATGTTACTATTTTTAAAAAGTTGTTAAAGTTATTATTGTTATCACTGTAATTAATGTTTTAGGAGTTGTTTAGGTTTTTCTTAGTATGTTTTCATTGCCTAAAAAAAAGGAAGGGCGTTATGTGGAATATGGGGCGATATTTCCTAAAGTTGTTAAGGCTCGTGTCCACAGAAGGCCCTGTGGGGAAGGCACAGCTGCAGGCTGGATGGTTGGAAGTTGGTTGGACGATGAGAGGCAGTTATGAGGAGGAATGCATGGACAGCACATGAAAGGGAAACAGATTGGGTGATAGGACCTGTGGACAGCAGACTGCAGCTGAGCCAGCCAATGGGTGCCCTTTTTCTGTTGAGTTCTGGTTTTGTCAGGTTCAGAGTAAAGGTATAAACGGAGGGTGATTTCTACAATAAAGTGATCTCCCTCAGATGCACAAGGGCATCTGTGTCTCTTTATTCCCCATTGCTACACCTTAGTATTGTGTGAAAGAGTGAATGGCAAATGAGGAGAGTGGGAAGTGAATGTTTATGTCCTGTGTCTTGTGTGGCTGATAGGTATAGCTGCTGAGTGAATGAGATGTACTGCAGCACAAAACAAACAAGGAGCTTCGAGCCGAGCTTCCTCTTTTCGGGTGACCGAGACAGCCAGAAAAAGCAAAGTGTTTGTTTTGCATATGAATAAAAATTTTAATAAAGATTTTGTGTTGTCTGTAAGAATGTAATTCTGTGTTTCAGTTGTGGACTGGGATGTGATCTTTGGGTAGGGTATAAGTGTAAAATCTGTCATGAGAGGTGGCATTGCACAGGCACACTGAAGAGTGCCTTGTGCCGGGAGTGGGAAAGAGTGGAACTCTGAGCCAGGAATTGGGCATTAAATTTTTAAAAATTTCTGTAGGAAATAGTGTGTGGGAAAGCTGCATTTAATTTCCACGAGCCTGAACAGTACCTGAGAAAGACTGGGAAAATAGACGTGAAAGACGTAGAGTCAGATTTGTTTTGAAGTTAAGAAAGAAGGAAAAAAAAGGTGTGGGGACAGTGCCGGGATAAGCTGAGAAAATGGGACACAAAGCAAGCAAGGAGAAAATCCCCAGGGGAAAGGGGAGCCAGGAAACATTAATGGATACACCTTCAAACAGCCTCCTAGGCATAAAATTGGCACAGTGAGTACATAATCCTGAAACAAAGAATGCAAATAAAATCAAAATTATTGATTACTATATGATGAAATAGACTCATCAGGAGACAAGATCTGATCATTTATCATTGATCTGATCTGGCCAAAATAGAGTTCCTTTGAGGGGTGGATATGCCAAACTTTGAATATTCATGTGAATGCCAAAGAACCAGTCAGTCAGGAAAAAACTGATTCTGCTGCCAGTTGGAAGGGTGAGGCTTCCCTGAGGTAGGTGAACACATTTAAGTTAAAAGAAACTGAAAATTGGGACCTTAGAGTATCTGCCCCCTCCATATCTACCAGCATCCGATGCATCCCCTGCAGCCCTTGATGGACCCAGCCAGAATTCCTGGGGCAGAGCAGTCCAGTGAGAGGAATGGAAAAATGAGAACCAAGCAGTGGCACTAAAGCCCCTCCTAGAAGTGCCACTGGGAGTGGCACACGGAGAATTGGGTTGAATGGGGAAGTCAGGAGCTCTGTCTCCTGGGGTCAAAATATCAACAAGAGCCCTTGATAAATTTCAAATTAGGCCCTCAGGAGGAAGAATTTGAATTTTTAGTAGACACAGGGGCTAAGAGGACATGTTTATAGAATTCCAAGAGGATGCAAAAAAAAGCCAAAATACAGTTCAAGTAGTAGGGGCAAAGGGAGAAGGATATGAAGCACCTGTTATAAAAAATGCAATATTTGAAGGAACAAACAAATTAGGAATGAGGGATGTTTTATTCGTATGGGGGGAAGGATATAATCTGATGGGAAGGGATTTGCAAGTGCAGTTAGGTATCGGAGTGCTTCCAGAGGAAGAGAAAATGGCAGTCCAACTCTGTGGGGGCCCAGGGGGATAGAGCCAGCCAGGCCCCAGCAGGGCCCAACGTGGGCCAGGGGCTTGGGAGGACCGAGGGGGAAGTGGCTGGAGGCGTTCTGGGGGATGTTGTGAAGCAGGCAGGCAGCAAAGGGGGGGATCCTGGTGTGTTACTCCAGGAATTACCCCAGGATTTGGGGCAATTTTAATGAAAATTCTCAGAAAACTCCCCAAATGTGTCTAAAATCCCACACAGGGAGGGGAGACAAGACAAGTGACACCAGCGATGTCCCTGATGATGTCACCTCCCTGATGACATCACAGTGCTGTCATCACTGTTCCCGCAGCAGCTTTTGGATGTCCTCAATGGCTTTTTGGCACCACTCAGCCACTGCACGGCCACCAAGGCCACCGGGGCCACTGGGGGGACTCAGAAGGAGCCTGCAGATGTCCACAGGTGTTCTCAGCAGGTGATGCGTGGCCAGGCGGCTGCTGGCCTCCCACAGCCACTTGGCCTTGGCCACTGCAGCAACCAAGGCCTCGGGGACATCAGGGGATGTCTGATTTGTCCCCTTCAGGGCCAGCCTTGATGTCCCCAAGCCAGTGCCGCAGCTCCCGGGGAAACACGGTGGCTTCGTCACAGGCAGCCACCAAGCGCTCCAGCAGCCCCAGGGCCGCCTCCGCCCTCTGTCCCTCCTGGTGGCCACCTTTGCCTGGCTGCTGGCCGCCATGGCCTCTCCCACGGCCTTGGTGGCTGCCTCTTTCTCCACGGAGGAGGCTGCAACCCAGGACTCAAGCGCAGCCACCGCTGAGGTCACCTCCTCCTTGGCCAGGGCCACCGACGGCTGCTGGGCCGTGGCCACCGGGTTGTGCAGAGACTTCCCCCAGCGGGCGGCCTTGTCCGGCAGGTTCCAGGCATGGGTGGTGGCAACAGTAGCAACGGTGGCTGCAGTGATGGCAGCAGTGGTGGCCGTATCCCTGCAGGTGTCACAGAGCTCGGTGGCCTCCCTGGCCAGCCAGTCCCAGCTGTTCTCGAGCAGCTCCAACGACTCCCACCAGGCCACCAGGCGCTGCCCGCGGCTCTCACATCGGCCCAGGTGGTCCCAGGGTGGTGCCAGGGCCTGGCCCAGGGAGGGGACACTGGAGTGGCACAGTGAGGTGACAGCACAGTAGTTCAGGACCTTATGGAGGTACCAGGTAAATCTCCTCAGTTTTGTGTGCAGGGACTTTGGGGACATGTGCCCCCTCACGTCCTTGTGTGGCCTGGTCACGGTGGCTGCCACCTTCCCCAGGGTGGCCACCACGGTCACCACAGCCTCCAGCCACTGGGAAGGGAACAGGAGAGGTGTCAGGGACCTGGTGGCACTTGTGGCCTCCTGGGGTGGCCCTTTTGTCCCCTCCCTGTAGGCGTCTGCTGTCCCCTCTGTCCCTTTGTCAGCCCCTAATGCCATCTGCCACTCCCCTGCCACCCCCCGCTTTCTGCCCCACTGCCACCCTCGGTCCCCTCCACCCTTCTGTCACTTCCCCCCTTCCTGCCACGCCCTCCCATCCCCTTTGAGACCCCCTGTCCCCTCCCACCACCCTCTGTGTCCCCTCCATTCCTCTGTGTCCCCTCTGTCACCCCCATATCCCCCATGTCCTCCCTGTCCCCGCTGTCCCCTCTGTCCCCAGTGTCACCAGTTGTGTCCCGGTGTCACCAGTTCCACCCCACTGCCACCAGCCCAGAGTCTCCAATTCCTTCCTTGTGTCTCCATCCCAGTGTCCCCTGTCCTGTGCCACCAGTCCCCTCACAGTGCCCATAGTTCCATCCCAGTGCCATCAGCCCAGTGCCACCAGGGTTGCCCTGGTGTCACCAGCCCAGTGTCCCCAATTCCATCCCAGTGCCACCAGTTCTATCCCACTGTCACCACCCCAGTGTCCCCAGGGCTGTCCCAGTGCCACCACCTCTGTGTCATCATTCCAGTGCCACCAACCCCGTGTCCCCAGCTTCATTTCAGTGTCACCAACACAGTGCCATCACTGTCACCAGTGTTCTGGGGGGGTTGGGAGATCCCAGGTGGAGCTTGTGGGCTCCTTTGGGGGGATTCTGGAAGGGTTTTGGGGGATCCCAGGTGGAGTTTGGGGGCTCTCGGGGGAGTTTGAGGGAATCCCAGATAAAGTTTGGAGGGTCCTGGGGGGGTTGGGGGGATCCTGGAAGGTTTGGAGCTCCCAGGGGAGGTTTTGGGGGTCCCAGGTGAGGTTTCCAGGAAATTGGGTAATCCCAGTTGAGAATTCCCAAGGATTTGGGGTTTCCCAGGTGAGAATACGGGCCAGGGTTCAGGGGGGCCAAGGGGCTCGGGCCTGGGAGCATTTTGGGGGCTTCAATCAATGGGGAGGGCCTGGGGGGTGCCGAGGGGGGTGCTGAGGGGGAGGCGTGGTGAGTGTGTGGGGGGCTCTCATGGATTTGATGCCTCAGGTTTTGGCTTTTCTGTTTTTCAGATTCTGTGCTGCTTTACTCTGTGGGTCTGGGCTTCATATTAAGGGATCCTGAGCTCTGTTCACAGAGCAGGGAGACAAAACAATTCCTGCCCTAGCTGGGTACCCAAGGACAAATAATCCAAACTTCAGGCCCAAGAGCCTAAACAACGGGCACTGAAGAGAGAAAAACAAGAAGGATGGGATTTCATCATCTAAAGACATAATTGGACAATTAACTCCAATATGCAAATGGAGCAGAACTTATAAAAGTGACAGACCTCGTGACCGGCCGTCCATTTTGTGGCCATTTTGGTTCATCTTGGGCGTAGCCCTGGCTGGGCTCTTGTTCTGCCCAAGGTGTATCCATGGAAGCCTTTTAACAAATGCCTGCTTTATTGTGTAACCGTGTCTGGCCTCTGTTCTAGGTCAGCCTTGTGAAGGCCTCAGTTTGTGGCGAGCACGAAGGGAGCCGAGGCACCTGGGCAGGGCTGGAGCAGAGGCAGAGGAAGGTGCAGCTGCTGCCCCCAGCCCGCGGCACTGGCGGGGCCCAGGTGCGGGGCAGAGGGTGCGGGAGGCCGAGAAGCTCGGGAGGAGCGAGAGAGGCGTGAGCGGCTGCAGGGGCGCTGTGTTTATCGGGTGAGCGCGGTGGGAAGGAGCGTTTTGTGCTCGGGAGCGCAGCGGGTGCGGGGCTCGCTGTGCCCCGGGCCGGGGAGGGCGGGCGCTGTGAGCAGCGGGGTTGGATTGCGGGGCTGGGCTTGGCCTGGGGCCGGCAGTGCTGGCGCAGGGATCGTTCCCGCACCGCCGCTCCGGAGCGCCGCGATCGGAATCTTGCTCTTTCTCTCTCTCGTTGGTTCTTTTAATTTCTACTCTGAACTGTTAAAATTCCGTGTGTATATTCTGCTGCGAGTGCTGTAGTGGTAATATCCCGAGAGACAGTCCCCTGAGATTAGCACTGAGAAACTGGGGCACAGTGACCCACGCTGCAGCACTTGGTGGGGGCTGTGCTGCATGGGATGGACTCAGCTTGGAGGAGTTCCTGGAGAAGTCTCCGGTGGGAGAGAGCCCAGGGTGCAGCAGGGGAACGACTCCTGTCCCTGAGCAGAGGGAGAAGCCCTGGGGCATGAACTGAGCCCGGCCCCATTCCCTGTCTGCGGCACTGCCGGGGTAGGAGGTGCAGCTGGAAGGAGGGAGGCGTGGGGGAAAGCTGCATTTAAGGGTCTTGACTTATTTCTCATTATCCTGCTCTGAGTTTTTGGGGTTTTCTGTCAGAAATCTCTCCCCTCCCCCACTCATTCACAGGGGTTTGGGGCGGTTTTCCCTTTTTGGGGGAAATCAAATCGATGCACTGATGCTCCTAATTAGGGGTAGGAGAAGTCAGGCTCCAGGGCTTTCCGCTGAGCCGGAGCCACCGAAGCCGCAGTGCCGGGAAAGCCGTGGCGGGAGGTGCGGAGAAGTTTGTTTGTGTTTTCAGCTCAATCCCGCCCGGGCCCATTCCAGGGCTGTTCCTCAGCTCCGGCTCTGCCCTCACGCAGGCCGGGGGGCCCTGAGAGCGCAGGGAGGGGCTGTGCCGTGTGCAGAGCCCGCCCCTGGCTGGGATTGGGCGATGGTGCCGTCAGTCGTGGTTGTGGCGCGCTGATTGGTGGGAGCGGGGCGGAGCAAGGTCCCGGTGGCGGGCTGAGGGGGGCCGTGGCTGGGCAGCGGCGCCATTGTCGGAGCGTGTGTGCGGGCCCTTGAGCGGCGGCAGCGGCCAGAGCGCGGTGAGGTGGCGGTGGAGCTCGGAGGCGGCCACAGCGCAGGTGGGAGCCGCGCTGGGTTGTGCGGGGGCTCGGGGCTGGCTGCGGGCCTCGGGGGCGGCAGGGGGCTCGGGCGGGTTTGTTGTGCCGTGTCCGGCCCGTGTTGCCGCTGGCGTGAGGGCGCTGCGGGAGCGGCTGCCCGCGGTCTCCTTGCGGCCTCTGCCTCGGCAGGAGCCGCTGCCGGAGCAGCGCTGGCTCGGCCCGGTTGCTGTGGCTGGGACAGAGGGGGCTGCCCCGTGCCCGGGGCTGTGCGGGGAAATTCCCGTGGCCGGAGGTTTCTGTGCGCAGAGGAGACAGAGGAGTCCTGCAAAAGTGACTTTATTGCTGAGCAGAGGGAGAGGCCATGGGGCATTTGTCGTGCGCTCTCTGCCATTGTTGTAGTTCGCAGCCTCCTTTTTATCCTCATTTTCCCGGCCTCGCCTCCCTCTCCCTTTGCCCACTGGCTGAAGTGCTTGGAAGGTTCAGACCTCCTGATCCGGCAACTGCATGTCCTCGTAATGTGCATCCCCACTTTTGCATAACGGCCGATATTGATGGGTGTGTTAAGTCTTTTTTCTTTTGGAACTTGAAAAATTAAGCGGGACTTTCTGTAAGCAGCAATCCATGTTAATTAGTAACATTTATTGGAGCTGGTGGTTTCGCCCGTTACTTCCTTATCTGCAAGCCCCTAACCCTTTGCTCAGCTGCTGAATGAGCTGCACTCTCAAGGTGTGGAGCATGGTAAAAAGATGAGAGTTGCTGTAGCACATCAGAGGAGAAACAGCGTTCGTTTAACCCATGGTTAGCCAGGGAGCCACAAAACCGTGTCTCATTCCCATCCCTTTCACGTTTGGACCAATACATGAGCTGCTTTCTTATTTCCTTTGTTATCTGTTTTTCACCACTTTTCCTTTGTTGTCTTTTTGCCAACAGCAGTTTGAGTAATTTAATTTTCCACCAACTCCTCCTTTTTCTACTAACAGATGACCTGATCCCATCCCATGGTGAAGTGTTGTGTTCCTCATTTCAGTGGATTGATCAGCAGGAAGGTCAGGAGCTGGAGCTGTCTGGTTGGTTATTATTGCGAGGGCAGCTTGTAATCTAATGATGCCAATGAAATGAGAAATGGGTTCTGTGGCTCCTGATATGAATTGGTTCGGGTTCCCAGGGGCTGGTCCATGGTGTTGTAGGATTTGTTCTGCTGGCCGTTCATCTTTTCCCTGTTTTTGGGCGCTCTCTCCAGCCAGGGCTGCGTCAATTGACTGCTTTTGTCTAATTAAATCATCAAATCCTTCGATTCCCAACAGATTTCCCTGAATTTATGGTAGCAAAAAATCCCCAGTGCTCTAATCCACCCTATATAACACTAAGAGTGGCAGCACATGTTGGAGTGGGCAGAGGGCTGATTCCCCCCATTTGTTTATAGTGAAGTTTTCCCAACATTCTTCATTTGCTGTTTCCCTTTTCAGCTTCACCCGTTTGTGTTGCAGGGTCAGATATCCTCCCCCTGGGCTCTGCCTTGAGCTGTGCAAATTCCATCAGTGCCAGCAGGCAGAGCTGGGATGAGGGGCAGAGGGAATCAGCCCAATTCCTGCCCCGGGCAAGAGACCCAGGTGCATTGTCCACACTTTGCCCAGCAGTGTTCATTTCCATTTCTAAAGCTCCTCTGCAGGCTGCCTGGATTGAAGCTTCTCTTCCTGCTGCTGGGCAATGTTGATGTTTTGTTGCTGGTCGTTATATCTGTGGGGGTCTTTTGTGCTGTTCCCAGTCTGTTCAGGTGTTAAACTCATCTCCATTGAGTGGTGTAACACCCGCTAAATAAAACCTTTAAAATTCATTTCCCCAAGGCAAAGACAAACCAAGCCTGAGCAGAGAAATAAGGTCTAAAAGAACCAAAATCGGTATATTTTGCAGCAGTGCATTGGCAGGCAGCCCAGAGTGTGGGTGTCAGTGAGGCCCAGAGTGGAATTGTGCCGTGGTGTTCCCCAGCAGCTGTGGCAGTGCAGGCCCAGCCAGCGCTGAAGCTGCAGCAGTGGCAGCAAGGCTTGGCCCCAGTGGCTGGAGATGGCAGAGGAGGGTGGCCAGGATTGCAGAGGATTCCAGGCGAGGATCTGTGGGCAGGCGCAGGGGCTTGGCCCGCTGTGGAGCCCTGGCTGCTGCTGCGTTGCCTTCAGGGCAGGCTCAGGGGCGGCCTCCCATCCTCCTGCTGCAGGCGGGAAGTGCAAATCTGCGGGGCTTCAGAGCCCTTGAGGCCAGGCTGAGGGGTCCCCCCGTGTTGAGCTGTGCTGGCGGCTGTTTGTGGCCTCAGGGACACTTGGCATGGGCCCCTTGGCCACCAGTGGTGCTGCTTGGCACTCCTTAGGCAGGAGCCGATGTCCTGGCTGGGTGTTGGCAGCAGCAAAGTGCCAGGGCAGGCTGTGTGCCAGCCCAGCTTCCTGTGGGAGAATGTGCCTTGATATCTGCTCCAGTGGTTGCTGAAGCAGTGAGAATTGCTTTTGCCCCCCTGTTAGGTGCCATGGTGTCAGGAGAAGATATTGAAGCCTTCCTGCTCAGGGCATTTCAGTGCCAGGCTCTCACAAGCACCCACAGCTCCGCGGGTTGAGCTGAGCATGGGGCGGTGACCTGTGCTGTGTCTGATTCCCCTTCCTTAATAACAGCCTGTCTTGTAGCTCTTTTCCCTTCTGCTGCCCTTGCAGAGCCATCCACAAACATTTTGTCCCTCCGGCCAGGGAATGTCCCATCATCAACCTCTCCCAGCCTGGGTCTGGAGCTCTGTCCCTTGAGTGCAGTCCTGGGTTCCTTGCCAGCCCCTCTCCAGGCTGTTCAAACAGGAGGCGGGGTAAACCCTTGCCCTGTCCTCAGTTCTAAATCCTCCTGCGCCATTGAACAAGTTTCATACTGTAATAACCGAGCCCTGCTCATCCATGTAGAGGCTCTTTTGGTTGTCAGACCTTTAACTTGATGTCAGACTTGAACTATTGGAGATCCTATATAGAGTTAAACATTTTAGCAAAAGAATTCTTTAGGCAAGACCTTGTTTAACATCCACCTGTAATTCAAATTCTTTTTCCCTGTCTGGAAGGCCCAGGCCAGCCACCTCAGTTAATCTTCATTTTAACACTTGCAAATTCTGTGTTTCCTCCTGCATTCCATCCATCCAGTTTGTTGACTGGCAGGATAGGAGTGTTGTAGGGAGACATCCCTGGCTCCAAAAGCCCTGCCTTTAACAGGGACTCAATCCCAGGCTGTGAGCCCTTCCTTCCCTCTCATGGAACAGGGTATTGCTTGTCCTGGTTGCTTTAAAATAATTTGTAGCGGCTCCATATCTAATTTTCCCTCTTTCTCTGGGGCTGCCCACACTTTGGGGTTCACTTCACTATGGGCCTTGTCAGATTTTGGCAAAAGGTAGAACAGAACTGGCCTCTGTATCCCTTTTGCAGTATTAAAATCCAGCTCACAAATTCCTTCCTAGTTAATTACAATCACAGGAGGAAGAAAAAGCAATTAATTTATTTCTGACCTATCCCCCACAGCTTCTAATAGTGGTTGAAGAAATCATACCTGCTCATCTTTCCCACTCATTCCCTTAAAAATTAAAACATTCCTTTACTATTTTCTCCCTAGGTCTAAGATTCAGAGTGGATTGAGAGGCCCCTGTGGCCATCAGGAAATGCCTCCTCTCAATGCAGACCCACCCTGAATGTTCTCAAGGGCTCCAGTGTGGAGGGTCCCTGGTGTGATGGGAGCTGTGACAGCCCTGCCAATCCATGTCCATCAAGGGGTGGACTTGCTGATCCTGAGGGTGCTGCTGTCTGTGCTTGCAGTGTCCTTGTGCCCTGCAGCTGGAGCCCTGGTTCCTTGCCAGGGGCTGTTTGGGTGGGCTCTCCCCTGGTGAGCAGGGCAATGCCTCTGCCAGGTGCTTGTGGCCGAGCCCGTGCCCTGGGTGCTGGGGCCCCCTTGGGCCCTGGGGTTGATCCCTCAGGGACTGTAGGAACTGTGCGCTGGCCTTTGCCTTCAGCTTGGCCTTTTGCTGCTCCCTTCTTGCATTCACCTGCTGTGCCTTTGTGCCCAAGTGCTGCAGGGCCTTCTTGTGCCACCCTGCAGCCCCCCTCAGTGCCTGTGGGTGCTTGTCTTGCTTTACAAGAGAGGTGTCTGCTCAGGAAGGCAGAAAAAGCCTCTCTTGGAATGGAGAATTCAAACCCCCTCCCTTTTTGTTTTTAGACCAGTGTAATCAAAGGGCTCTCAGGCAAAGATATGGGAGTAGGAATACCAGTTCTTTACTAGTGTGTGTAATAAAGCAAAGAAACACCAACAGCTGCGGCACTGACAGCAAACAGAGCCCGGACCCATTCCCGGCCTTTGGGCTGCGGCGCTTTCCCGTTGGGTGCAGTTCCGGGCACGGCCGGCAGGGGCGCTGGTGGCTCCCTTGGGGCGGGGCAGCGCATCCCTCCCATGGGAACCTCTCTGAACGGAAGTAGAGCAATCCCTTCATCTCACTCTTTCACTTTTTTACCTTCTATAGCCTTTCTCCTGTGTTTTGAGAAAGAATTTAGAGAGGGCTGTCTTTTAACTGAGCTCCTAGTGTTTCGATTAGGTGCTTCCTGTGGAGGGAGAGAGTTTCCTGAACAGCCGGAGCTGTGGTTACCAAGGGGATGTAACTCAGAGCAGGACGGGGTCAGGGGATGGTATCCCGCCGAGGCTCAGTGGGAGTGTGGGCAGGGTCTGCTGCCGGAATCACCAGGGGGGGATCTTCCCATGGAGCCCGAGGCGGAGCATGGGCGGCCCCCACATGGCTGATGGCGGCTGATCCGGCAGCTGCCGGCAGAGCAAAGGCAGGTGGGAGAGCCCGGCAGCAGCGGCGGTGCCCAACGCAGGTGGCACGGGCAGGGCAGCCGGGGATGGGATGGCTGGGACCCCCCCTGGGTGCGGTGGGCGCGGTGACCTCGGAGCAGGCGGCAGGACAGAGCAACCCCCATCTTCCCCAGCATGGCCGGCAGAGCGGCCGCGGGCCAGGCAGTGGGAGCAGGGCACACAAATTGAGCGACAGCGCCGGGGCAGGTGGAGCTGCCCTGGGCAGTGAGGCCGCACCTGGGATGGAAACCGGGGCAGGCGGAGCTGAGGCGGGCAGCGAGCCGGGACCCGGGACAGGCGCCTCGGCTGCGAATGGAGGGGGCAAGACCTGCAGAGGATCCCACTCTCTGATTTTTTCTCTTGTTCCCTTCCCTTTCATTTCCCTTTGTCTTTTCTTATTTTGTCTTTGGTGTTTCTGATACTTCAAAGATTTTTATTCTCTTGAAGTCTCCTGTCTAACATATGGCATATTCTCTTTCTTCTAGATTAAATGGGGTTTTTTTACAAATAAACCCAGAACCTAACAAATCTAAACTTCTGCTTGGATACTTTGAAATGGTCAACCAGCTAACTCATGACCTCCAAATGTTGTTTTTCTCTTCACCTTTTTATTTCTCCTTTGGCAAATTGAACATCTCTCAGTTACTGGCTTTGCTACTCCAAAAATCCCAGTGCACCCATAGTTCCTTAAAAAATGATCACACAAAGCTTGACTACCCAGTGGGTTTTCTGATTCAAGCCTTCTAATATTTTCCTAGTGAGCACATTTTATTAAGCAATTGTCTTCCATGAAGATGTTTCCGTTTCCCTGATTTATCTTGTTCACTTTCTGTCGTGTTTAAATCTTTTTTCTCGGCTTCACTAAACTTTGGAATTTCCAGTTTTTCCTCGTTTGGAGTTAATATTAACTTAAGTCTTTCTGCTGCATCCTTCACTTTGTGATGTGCCCCCAGTTTGCCCAGTTTCCCTCTCCTTTTGCCCGGGCCGGGTTCCCCCCGCCCGCAGCGGCTGGAGCCGCCGAGAGCCCCGCGCTGCCCATCCCGACCTGTCCCGGCTCCATCCCCGCTCCTGCCGCGGGCTGCAAGGGCTGCGGGAACAGGGCACCAAGGGTGTGGCTGCTGCTGGGGGAGGAGGAGGAGGCAGGGAAGGGCAATGATAAAGGGAAGGAGGAAGTGGAGATAAGACAGAGGAGGAGGAGGGTGAACGGAAGAGAAGGAGTGGGAGGAAGAGGAAGAGGAGGGACGAAGACGGATCAAGGCTGAGCTGAGGGAACCACACCATCGATCTCTGCCTGAATTCGCAGCCCCCACCTCTGGGATCATCATCCCCCCATCGCACTGGTGAGCGGGGAGGGGGAGCTCGGCCTAGATATCCCTGGGTGCCCCTGGGTTGGGGATTTGGGGGATGTTTGGAGAATGAAGCAGTCCAAGGCTGAGCGGAAAAGGCCCCTTGGGGGGACATCGGGGGGTGGCGGTGGCGGCTGCCAGCAGAGGCAGCCTGGAGGAGCAGAGCCCTGTGTCCCCCCGGAGCCCAAAGTGGGGAGCCCAGAGAGGGGGGAGCGCCGCCATTGGCGGGAGCCTCAAGAGCCTGGAGAGGGGCAGGGGGGACTCCTTGGAGCCGCTGCAGCCCAGAGCAGAGAATGAGGGGAGAAGGGAGCCCGGGAGCCCAAAAATCCCCGCCATCCCGAAATGGGGAGAGCGAAGCGGGGGGAGCTTTTGGGATTGCTGGGACTGCCAGCAGTCTGGGCAGGGCGGGCACTGGGCACAAGGGGGTCCCCCAATCCAAGCGTGATCCTCAGCTGATGGGACAGGGGGGAACCCCTGAACAGCAAAGGGGAGGAACCAGGGACGGGGAACTCCTGGGAAGCTTTTTCAGGGCTGAATCTTGGTGTTTGGGAGGTTTTTCTGGAGCCCAGAGTGCCAGTGACTTGTAGAGATGGACTTGGGCAAAAGGGACTTTGAAACTCAATGTGTGTTGGGGGATGTGAAAGGGGAAAGCCTTATAAATATGATTGTCTTGCAAAAGATTATGGGAATATAGAAAGTATAAGGAAGATTGAAATGAAAGCAAGCTTTGAGATACCTTAGTTAGTGAACAACTGGAGAATAATGGTGTGGCCCAACTGAAGGTAATCCCCTTTTGATGAAACAATTCCCTCTGCTCGCAGAGAGATCCAGACCCTACTAGCTCAGCAGAAGGGGTCCAAAGAGGAGTTTTTAGGGTTTAAAATGTAACACATTATGGTGATGTAATGATTCTTACAGGCTGTATGTAAATGCTCTAGGATTTGTATTTTGTACTAGATTGGTTAGTGAGAAATAGAATATTCAACGCAGAAGAAAATTTATTGTGTTGTAATGGGAATGTTACTGTGTTATGCTCTTGCCTGTCTTAGTCTTTTACCCTCTCATCCTCTCTACCCCTCTCTTCTCTCGGGCCTGCCCCGTGCTGTGCCTGGCAGCTCCAAGCAGGGCCCTGCACCCAGGCCCTTTGCAATAAACCGCAAGTGCCACGCCCTGGCTGCCGAGATCTCTCGTCTTTGTCCGTCCCGACTGTCCTACCCCCCAACCCTCCTACAAACGCTCTCATCCCTTGTTTTCCCCAAACCAGGATTTCCCATTGCCAACCCCTGGGAGGCTGTGAGGAAGAGGAAGATGCCCCGGGACACTGAGGCAGGTGAGGAGGAAGTCAGTGCCCCTTTCCCCTCTGTGCTGCTCCATCTCCCAGCCCAGCACGGCCTTGGCTGCAGCTCAGCCCTGGGGGGATCTCCTTGTCCTTGCCTGTGGCACGGAGGCAAATCCCATCCTGTCCTTGTCCTTCCTCCCCCAGAGCAGCAGCTGAGCATGGAGAGCAGGGAGGACAAATGCCCACGGCAGAACCGGGTGGAAGAGGCCGTTTTGAGTGGCTCCACGGCGCAGGAAGCCAATGGGGAGGAAAAGCCCTGGAGATGCCGCACGAGGAGGGGCTGCAAACGCAGCTGGCGGGGATCTGAGGGGGAAAGAGCCAGCCTGAGCCGGGAAGGCGGCCGGAGACGGAGCCAGAGCTTGGAGCTGGTGCTCCATGAGCAGCTCCATGATGGGGAGAAGCCCCACACGTGTGGGGAGTGTGGGAAGAGCTTCAGGTGGAACTCCAACCTGATCAAGCACCAGAGGATCCACACTGGGGAGAAGCCCTACGAGTGTGGGGAGTGTGGGAAGAGCTTTAGCCAGAGCTCCCACCTGATTGTGCACCAGAGGATCCATGCTGGGGAGATGCCCTATGAGTGTTCCGAATGTAGGAAGTGCTTCAGCCGGAGCTCCCACCTGATCACACACCAGAGGATCCACACTGGGGAGAAGCCCCATGAATGTGGGGAGTGTGGGAAGAGCTTCAGCCTGAGCTCCCACCTGATCAGGCACCAGAGGATCCACACTGGAGAAAGGCTGTACAAGTGTTCCGAGTGTGGGATGTGCTTCAGCCAGAGCTCCAGCCTGATCCAGCACCAGAGGACCCACACTGAGGAGAGGCCCTATGAGTGTTCCAAGTGTGGGAAGAGGTTTCCAACCAGCTCCAATCTCCTCCGGCACTATCAGAGTCACATGGAGGAGAAGCCCTTCCAATGCCCCGACTGCGGGAAGGGATTCAAGTACAACTCCACCTTCATCACCCACCGGCGCATCCACACTGGGGAGAGGCCCTATGAGTGTCCCCAGTGTGGGAACAGCTTCTCCAGCAGCTCTCACTTGGCCCAACACCAACAGAGGCACCACTAAGAGAAGCCCTGTGAGTGCCCCGAGTGCGGGCAGAGCTTCGTGCGCTGCTCCAGCTCCATCCCCCACTGGAGGAGGCACTTTGGGCGCAGCCCTGGTCACTCACATTCCCTGTGATCCATGTTGGGAACACACCTGGCTGCTTAGCCTTTTGGTTTGGCCTTAATTTTCCTCTGCTTCACCTTCATCCTTTAAAAACACGCAAAACTGGGTTAAATGAAGGAAATTAATTGAATATATCTGAAGTTCCATAATTTCTCAGTTGTTTTAGAGGGAATTTAGGATTTGGGGACGCGTTCTGTGTCGAGTACTGCTGTTGCTAAGAGGAAGGATGTTAATGTCACCCTTCTTGTGTTGCTAAGAACTGCTCCCCTGACCCAAACCCCAACTCCACCCTTGGGATGCCCTATAAAAACTGCCTTTGTCTTGTCTTTGGGGGGTAAGAAATGGATTCCCAAAGGATCATCCCTTTTCCCACTGGATTGCAAAGGATCAGCCTGATTCTCCACTGGATTCCTGGAGGATCAAGCTTTTCCCACTGGATTCACAGAGGATCAGCTCTTTTCCACTGGATTCCCAAAGGATCAGCTCTTTTTCTACTGGGTTCCCAGGGGATCAGCCCTTTTCCCACTGGATTCCAAGAGGGTCAGCCTTTTTCACTGGATTCCCGGAGAATTCTGACTCTGTCACTGTTGTTTTTTTGTTTGTACTACTGCATTCGTATTTTTTATTTTTCCTAATAAAGAACTGTTATTTCTACTCCCATATCTTTTACTGAGAGCCCCTTAATTTCAAATTATTATTATTATTAGTAGTAGCAGTATTAGTATTAGTATTAGTATATTGTTATTATTATTATTATTATAAATCAAAGGGAGGGGGTATGCAGTTTCCATTCCAGTGGAGGCTCGTGAAATGGGGAGACACCCCCAAGGATGGGCCATGTCAAATAGTTCCTGAAATAGGTAAATGAGTTTATGGTTATGCATGAGGGTCTATGAATATGCAACAGGCTGATGTAATCAAGCCAGAATAATTAAGGGGTGTCTCCAAAAATAACTGGGGGGTCTTGAAGGCCATAACAACCTTCACCCCTTGGTCCTTGTCTCCCATGACATCAGCCTGTTGCATATTCATAGACTTTTTGCATATCCATAAACTCATTTACATATTCTAGGAACAAACAAATTTGGCTTCGTCCTGTTTGGGGTCCCACCCCCGTCCCAGCTCAATTTGGGGTTTCCCATCCCTCTCCCAGCTCAGTTTTGGGATCCCATACCTCTCCCAGCCTAATTTTGGTGTCCCATTCCCCTCCCACCTCAATTTTGGGGTCCCATTCCCCTCCCAGCTCAATTTTGGGGTCCTACCCCCTCTTTTTCCTGCTCTCCCTCCCGTTTCCAATCGTTCCCCCAGTCCCCTCCCCCATGTTTGGTTTTTGGGGCTCCAAGCCCCTCCTGCTCCGTTTTGGGCTCCCGACCCCATTTTGGATTAATTTGGGTCCCCAGCCCATCCTCAGGGTCACCTTCCCCCCCTCCCCAAATCTGCTCCTGGCAACTGATGAGTCATCAGTGAGACACGCTCTGATTGGCTGGAAATTACCCCGCGCGGTCTCTGAGTATTTACCGCAGTGGGAGGCCTTGGTCTGTGCCCGGCAAGTGATGAGTCAGAGTTGGGCCGGGCGCTGATTGGCTGAAAATCGCTGAGCGGGGCCAGTGCATCGGTGCCGCGCGTTCTGATTATTCGAGATCTGTTTTGGGGTGGGGACGGGAGGAACTGGGGTTTCTTGAGGTTTATTTGGCTTTATTTAGGGTTTGTTTGGGGTTTCTTTGGGGTTATTGATGGACTAATTGGGGTTTCTCTTGGGTTTTACTTGGTTTATTTCTGTTTATTTGGGGATATTTGGAATTATTTGGGTACTTTGGAAGTATTAGTGTTTGTTTGGGTTTATTTGGGTTTATGTGGGTTTATTTGGAATTATTTGGGGTTCTTGGGGTTAATGTTGGTGTATATGGGGTTTTTTTTTTTCCGTGTGCTTGATATCATTTGGGTTTTTTTGGCTTTAACTTCGGGGAGGTTTTTTCGTTTTTTGGGGTTCTTTGGATTTGTTTGGGGTTATTTCGGGGATTTCTATGTATTGTTTGGGGTTGTTTGGGGATATTTGGGGTTTTCTTTCAGTTGTTTTGGGGTTGAGTTATTTGGGGTCACTTAGGGTCAAAAGCTCCGGGTGATTTTCTACTGCAAAAATCGGCAATTTTTCCTTAAAAATCCGAGAGTTTTCCCCCAAGAAACCAGGAATGTTCTCTTAAAAATCCCAGACTTTTCTCAGCCAATAGCAGCGCGCCCGGCCCCAAACCATCCAATCACCGCGGGTCTCCCCTCAGGAATACCAGCCTCTCTGTGCACCAATCCAACCAATCACTGCATGCCTTACCTCAGACACGCCCGCCTCTCACACACCGAACAAAGCAATCACCGCGTTTCTCCTCTCAGCTATTCTCGCCGCTCTCGACCTGAACCGACCAATCACCGGGCGTTTTCCCTCAGCAATTCCCGCCTTCTTTGCCTCTATCCAACCAATCACCGCGCGCCTGCCTTCAGCAAAGCCTGCTTCCCCCGCCCATTTCCTGTCAATCACCCCGCCCTCTACGAAACCAACCAATCACCGGGCGTCTCCCGTCACCAACTCCCGCGCTCTCCGTGCTGCTCCAGCCAATCAGAGCCGAGCTGGAAGCAGCGCCCCTTGACCCCGGGGCCGGGCATGGAGCGGGCGCCCCCTCCCCCCCCGTCCCCCGGGACCCCCTCAGGGACCCCCGGGAGCCGCCCCGGGCTCGGGCGGGGCCTGTGGGACGCACTGGAGAGAGCGGGGGAGGCGCTGGGAGAGGACGGGGGGCTCCGGGAGCTGCTGAGGAGGCGCAGGGACAGGTGAGGGGTCCTGGAGGGGTCGTGAGGGTAATTTGGGGAGGGGTCTTGAGGATGTTTGGGGGGTATTTGGGGAGGGTCTGAGGGGAACTTGAGGGGATTTTAGAGGGGTCTGAGTGTGCTGGGGGTGCTTTGGAGAGGAATTTAGGGAGGGGTCCTCGGGGGGTGTCACAATCCATCCTCACGGACGGGTTTCGTGATGGTTCATGGATTTGATCTAAGGGTGCAAAAAGAACCGACACGGTACAAGGGGGTTTGCAATGATAATCGAAACAAATGCACCTTTATTGAATGACCACAGCAAAATGCGATAGAGGGATTAAGGGAGAGAAAAAGATGGGGGAAGAGAGAGACAAAAGAGAGAGAGAGAGAAAGAGAGAGGGGATAGAGCTACCAAACGTAGAGACGAAGTCCTTTGGTCCGGTCCAGTCGAGGACCCACCTGTTGCATCGGGGAAGTCTCAGAGGCCCAGTTCATCTGGACCCCAATTATACTCTTTTTCATTGGGGCAAGGGGGATGGATTTTGCAGCCAAAACAAAGGTAGTTTATTGTATCTTCGGGACGGGGGGGTGGGAAATAAGGGTACACACAGTCCAAGTTTGGCAGCAGGCGAGAGTCATTGCTTTCGTTGTCCACTGCCTACACCTGCAACATCCATCTTGCTTTGGGCAGCTTTCCTTCCTCGCCCTGTACACCTCCCCCGAGTTGGGGCTTTCAGTCCCAGTCTCTGGAAGAAGGTGAGAGGGGCCTTCTCACGTAGGGATTTCATGTCTCAGTCCCTTGATGAAGAGGTTTCTTACATCTCTACTTGTCTGTCACGGTGGTTATGAACGGTCTTCTCTTGGAGGAGGGGACCACCCTAATGCTCAAACCAGCCAGGCTGAGAGGTAGGGAGGATTCCAGAGCTATTGTGCAAAAGGGCAGGATGCCCTGTGAGCTCAGTGTAGTGTATAACAAACAACATCTGTGAAAACAGCAACTTAGCAACGCTTTCAGGCCTCAGGCACATGACTTTCCCGGCCACCGGATCAGCAAACGAGCGTTTTAATTTTTTGGTGGTCTCTCTCCATGACAATCGTAAGGCAGACGAGGGATATTTCAGACAGACTCTCATAACACGGAACACACTTGTTCCCCCAGCTCCAGAAAACTTGATGCAGGAACAAAAACATTCCTGCAGGAACCACCAAAGGCCAAGGGGCGTTTGGCCACTTTCCCTTCCGCACCACACGCTCGGGCAAATTGCGCAGACCAAGCAGCCTTTCCCCTCTTCCCCATTGGCCTGAAGACACTGTGCACCAAGAGAAAGCTCCTGGACACCCGGGTATCCAACACAGCAATTTAATGTTCCTCTGGTGGGTGAAGGGAAAGGAAGTGCTGGCAGAGGAGAGGTGTTCCCCGCAGGCTCAGGCGGCCCCAGCAGACGCAGCCTCCCGGACCAGTTCTCCACAGCGCCGCGGCAGGACACTCAGCCACGGGCACACAGGAAAGGCCGCGACTCCCAGAGGCGGCGGAGTTGGTCTCGCATCCTCTGGAGCCGGGAGGAGGGAACGCTCTGTACAGCTAAAAGGATGTGCAGAGCTTGAAGCGCCAGGCATGAGATGGCAGGGCTGCTGTCATCCGTCATGTCCTGAAGGGCTGCAGAGAGAGAAACAGAGGCACAGTCAGAGGCTGGATCTGCCGGGAGCTGGGCAGAGCCTCCAGCCTCATCCATGCCACGCAGCTGCTGGCACGGCCTGGAGGAAGCGGGAGCCAAGAAGGATGAGCTGGCAGCTGCTGGCCAGGAATGTCCCGCAGGCCCCTGCAAGGTGTCTGTGCTGTGGCCCCGCTGCCCTTGGGGCGCGCAGGGAGCGGAGCCGTCGGCGGGCGGGCCAGGGAACGCAGCTGCCAGCGGCAGCCCCCGCCGAGAGCCCGCGGGCCTCACTCACCGCTGCAGATGATGCGGAACTGCGGCTGCTGCCCTGTCAGGTAGCGCCCGGCCATCCCTGGGGAGCACAGAGCGTGTCCTGCCTTCAGAGCCACAGCTGCCGCCCACGGGCGCTGCCAGCCCTGAGGCCACACGCCCTGCTGGCCCGGCAGGGCTCAGCCCGGGCCCCTGGCACACGCTGCCGCCCCAGGGCACGGCTGCCAGAGGGCGGCAGCAGCAATGCCCAGGCCAGCGGGGGCTGCCCATGCCCGCGCCCGGATCCTGCTGCCGGCACAGCAGGCGGGGCCGGGGCCGAGCTGCGGCAATGGGGCGGGCCAGGGAGGGAGCCGGGCTTGGCGCTCACCCATGAACCTGACGGCCGCCTCTCGCAGGGGCCCCTGTGCGCTCCGCAGGTACGGCAGGGCCAGGCGCAGGTGCTCGGCCGCTCGGCTCCTGTCCTCTGCCTGAGCTGCAGAGAGCGGCAGGGCACGGAGGGGAAGGGTTGATGCGGGCCCTGCCCCTGGGCCGGGCGCTCCCTACGGCCGGCACTGCTCCCCCTGTCCAAAGAGCCCCGAGGCCCGGCCAGCAGCCGCAGGCGCCGGGCTCGGCACGGGGCACAGGGCCCGGCGAGCCGCGGTGCCGCCCCGCAGCAGAGCCTGGCTGGCTCGGGGCTCCGTCTGCACCGGCCTTGGGGCCAGAGGAGCCTGGAGCAGAGCCCGCACGGTCCAGGGAAGGGAGCGGCGTGTGGGGCGCAGGCCGGTGCCCCTGCGTGCGGCACTGGGCAGGGGGCACATCTTCCAGCCCCACAGACTGGGCGCCGTGGGCAGGCGGCTGCTCCAGGGATTGGGCTGGGCATTCCAGGCTGTCCTTACCAAGCACTCAGCAAATCTCCACATTTGATCCGTCTGCAGCAGCTGCTTGAGATCCTTCCTCTTCAGGAAGCTCACTGCAGAAAGCAGCGTTTCCCGAGAGGCCTGCAGAGCAGCAAAGAGCCAGAGATGGCACCGCAGCCCAGGGCACAGGAGCCGCATCTCTGTGTCAGGGCTGGGAGGAGGCTGGAGCCCGTCAGGTGCCAGGGGGTGGGGAGACAGCTGAGCCCCCGTCCCACGGGGACACCCAGGAGGCCTCACCTGTGCCACACACTGGTTCTCATCATGGCAGTGGAAGAAGAGTGGGAGCAGGCTCCGGCTCACAGGCTTCTTCAGGGGCTTTTCTCCCTTTGCCACTACAAAAGCGATCACGTCTTGGAAGAGGTGAATGGAGAGCAGCTGCACAAGGCTGTTGTCCTGTTGGAAAGGAAGCCAAAGCCCTCCACATCTGCTGCTGCAGGCCCCCCTGTGCCCAGGCCCAAGGCAGCACCCAAGTGCCCGTGGCTGGGGGCACAGAGCCTCACATTGTCAAAGAGGTGCCAGAGCGCCTCAGCCAGCTGCAGGGCGATGGGGCTGGCTATTGCCAGGTCTTTCTGCAGCATCAGGAGGCTGAGCACAATGAGGGTCTTCTCCATGATGTCTTCATCCCTATCCCACAGTAGCTTCACAAGGCTTTCGCTCAGGCTGTACATGCTTGGATCCTGTGTGCAAAACAAGGCTGGGCAACCCCACACTGCTGCTGCTGCTGCTGCTGCTGCTGCTGCTGCAGGGCTCAGAGGCCAAAGGCTTGTCCCAAAGCATTCAGGCAGCTGAACAGCGAGCCTGGAGAGCTGGGAGCAGCTGCCACAGCTGCCAAGGCCCAGCTAAGCCCATGGGGCTGCTTGCCCCAGCCCCACACTGCCAGCACAGCTTCAGCTGCTGCCTCCTTCTCACCATCGAGGTGAGCACCACGAGGCCTCGGAGCGCCACGCGACGCATCTCCCTGGACTGGCTCTGCAGGTGCCTTGTCAGGATCTCCAGGACTTGTTCAGCGCATTCGCTCAAGTCCAGGCAATCCAGGAGCTGAAAGGCACAGAGCAGGCACAGAGGTGCCCAGCTGGCAGGAGCTCAGAAGTGCACAGGGCCGAGCCAAGGCAGCAGCACAGGGCACAGGCAGCGTCCCAGGCAGCTGCGGCTACGAGAGGGCAGAGGGGTGGGAGGCAGCTCAGCCAGGCAGCGCTGGCCATGGGGCTCACCTCCACCAGGAAGGCCAGGGTGGGCAGTTCCCAGTCTGAAATGCCTTGGCTGAGCAGCTCAAAGAGGCAGGATGCCATGCCGCAGCACCAGATGATGGAGACACGGCGCATCTCCCTGGCAGGGAGGAAAAGGCACCATTGCTCCTGAGCCAGGCAGGCAAACCTCTCCCAGGGCTGACTGGCAGAGCTCTGCTCTGCTCCCAAGCAGCCCTGGGGCGCTTTGGGAGGCGGCTGTTCCCGGGCACCCTCCTCTGCCGGCCTTTTCCAGTCTGCTCATCCCTCCCTTGGTGACAAGGCCCTGCCGCCCATGAGCACGGGGACTGCGTGGGGCGTTGCGGGCACAAAGGAGAGGGGCGGTGGGGAGAACGAGGTCTCACCTGGCCAGCAGACCCACTGCACAGTGGTGGGTGTCGGCACGGAGCAGCGTGTCCCAGGCACGCTTGCGTTCCATGGACAGCACCACGTGCTCATGGCGCATTTGGCAGAGCAGGGCCTTCAGGGTCTGCAGCGCAAAGCTGTGTGCAGAGCAAAGGCCAGGTCACGCTGGGAGCCCCGGCTCCTGCCCTGGGGCATGGGAGGGACGGGGAGACTGGGAGGACTGGCACGGAGCACCTGTTGGGGTTGGCGGAGAGGCCGTGTTGCTCCTGGCATCCCTGCCAGAAGGTCTCAACCTCTTCTGGCATCTGCGTGCTGATGTAAGCTTGGAAGAGCAGATGCAGAAAGAGACTGGGGAAATACTCCAGCACAACAGGCGAGCGCCAGGCCAGATTGAAGATTTTCCACAGTGCCATGGTTGCCTGCAAGAAATAAAACAGCCAGAGACAACACTCAGTGCCAAGACATCCACGTGGCAGGGCCTGAGCGTGCCAGGGAGAGGCCGGGGAGACACGAGGGGAGCAGCCGGCCTGGTGCCCCTGAGCCCTGCCCCTAAGGCAGGATTCAGCCCAGTGCCTGTGGCAGGGAGATGCAGCTGGGGGGAGCACAGAGAGCTGGCTGCTGGAGAGGCGGCCTGGGGGCTGGCAAAGGCCGGCACCAGAAACTCACAGCCAGGGCAAAGACTCCTGCGTCGTCCCCATCGGAGGTGCGCACGCTGTGCACTGGCCAGGCACTCAGCACATGGAGGAGCAGCTGCAGCGCCGGCTCCGCAGTCCTGCTCGAGGACATGATGGATGCCCACATGGTGGCGGCAGCTCTGTGGGGTCAGAGCTCTGTGTCAGGGCGGGCTCGGCCACAGCGCCGTGGCCTGGGCAGCTGCAGGGCCCCGCGCTGGCCCTCAGCCCTGCCTCTGCCCACTGCCCCTGGCCGGCAGCGGCCAGCCAGCCCACGTGGGTACAGGCCCGGAGGGGCAGGGAGGGAGCGTGGCACCAGGCTCAGGAGCTGACATGGCAGCACTGGAAAACAGAGGAGCCAGAGGATCCTGGAACTGCCCGCCTGTCTGGCAGCCAGCAGGGACAGGCTCTACAGGGTGACGGGCTGGTGAAGCCTAAGCCCTCAAGGCACGTGGGGCTGCCCTACCTGTCACACGATGGGGCCGAGTGCAAGAGGGTGATCAGCACGTCACAGGGGTGTTCCTGGGCCAGCTCCTGAAGGGCCTTGTCCAGCCTGTGCCCAGCAGACTCATTGGCCGTGAGCCACTGGTGGATGTACCTCACCATGGCGGGCACCTGCAGAGGGCACTGGGAGACTCGCAGAGCTGCCAGAGCAGCAACTTCCCCTGAGAAGTGCTTCCCTTCCAACCGCACTGGGCCGGGTCTCAGAGGCCAAGGGAGCCCGGCAGAGCCGGCTGGAGGCGCCACACCACTGCTGGGGCCATGGAGCCCTTGCCCCAGGCTGCTTACTTGTGTTGGATTGGAGACACTCTTCTCCACAAGCAAATCCAGCATGGCATCACCGGTCTCGGCATCAAGGAACAGAAGGTTGGCCAAGACGCCCATGCCCACACCGGTGGTCTCTTCCTGCCAAGGGCGCGTGATGAATTCACAGAGGGTCTGCAGAAGGGCAGCAAGGGAGGGAGAATCCATGGAGTGTTCCAAGCCTGGTGCTTGGCTGAGCAGTGCCAGCAGGCCCAGCCCAGGTGGGGATGGCCGCAGGTACCTGCGCCGTTCTGCCCAAGCGGCCACGGGCGGCTTCCTGTTCTTGTGTCCCGTCCTTGGCTGCATCTGGCAAAGAGCGAGCGCAGCCAGAGCTGAGGGGCTGCGGGAGAGGCCAGAGAACACAGCCCAGCCCTGTGCTCCCCAGGCAGGGAGAGCCCCGGGATGCCCCGGGGGATGGAGCGCGGCTGCCAGGGTCTCCAGCCCAGCTTCTGTCCTATCCATGGATATGTCCACAGGGATGGGATGGGATGGGATGGGATGGGATGGGATGGGGCCAAGCTGGCTACAGGCACCAGCCCTGCGGCCTAGCTCTGACACTCACGCTCCTGCAGCAGCTGGAACTGCTCCAGTTCTTCAGGCTGCTGTGCTGAGGTAGCTCCAGCCTCTTCCTCCTCCAGCCAGCTTGGGCACGCTGGGGGGTCTCTGCTCCATGTCACTCTTTGCAGTTAGGAGTGCTTGCTGAAGCAGAGAGGCCTCAGAAGGGCTGGAGATGAGCAAGTGCTGCAGTTGTGCCTTGAAGGCACCTGCAACAGAGGAGCCTCGGGAAGGCTACAGGACAGGAATTCCTGCAGTCTGTCCTCGAGGGGAGCAGCAAGAGAGAAGTCTCAGGAAGGAAATAGGACTGCAAGTCCCGCAGTCTGTCCTCGAGAGCATGGGCTGCAAGGATGGCAGACGCTTGGGAAATGCTCCACGTCCCCGAGTCCCGCAGCCTGGCCTGGAGGACACCTGCACAGGGAACGCCTCGGAAAAGCTCCGGGTCAGCAAGGAACGAGCTGGCTGTGTGGGGGCTCCTCACAGCACTGCTCTGTCCCGTCCTGCCCCGTCGTGTGCACCCAGCACTGTGGCGTGGCCGTGGCACCGCCAGCCCCTACGTCACGGCGTGTCACACAGGGTCACCCTTGCACACTCTGTCCCTCTCCATCCCACGGTGACCACGGTGCACTGTGTCACAGAGAGCCCCAGGACACACCTCCACGTGCCCTGGGGACACCCCCACCCCACCCAAACTGCCCCAGCTTGCAGGCAAGCCCTTGCCTCAAGTGTTGAAGACACAGCCCAGCAGGAACTTTAGCAAGGGCCCAAACAAGAAGCAGCTGCTCCTCTGCTCTGCCTGCTCAGGGCAGCAGAATGAGCCCCCACGGCTGCCAACGCAGCAGAGCAGGAAGGGCACCGGGGCCTTCCACAGGCCCTGCCCAGCCTCTTTGGGACCAGTCCCGGGGCTGGGTGGCCGGCACACTCGCAGGGGCGTGACACAGACACGGGACGTGTGGCCCAGAGCTCCAATGCTGCTCTGTCCCCTGGGCAGCGCTGGCAGCAGCAGCAGCTGTGGAAGAGTCCCTGCCAAAGGAGATTTGCCATGCCCAAGGCCTGCCAATGCTGGTGCCTCTCTCCTGCCACAGAGACCTGTGGCCCCGGGGAACATCTCTGCCAGAGGACAGCCAAAGCCAGCGTGCCTTGGTGTCTATGTGATCTTTTCTGCAGGTGGCTGTTGGCAGGAGCACCTGGAGCAATTGGTGGCCACACTTGGTATCTGTCAGAAGGCAGAGACTGTTGTCCCTTCCTGGAATGATTTTTGCTCGGAAGTGATTATCTGCAGACCAAAACCACCATCCACTATTGACTTTCACAGGACAATGACATTCTTACAGAAATACTGTCAAGTTTCCTTGTGTGCTTCTGGCTGTTTTTCTTTCTCTCTGGATGAAAACATCAGCCCAGCGTCTGATGGCCAATGCTGCGGGTGCTGCCCGTCTGGCTGTGGCCAGCAGCTCGTGCCCAAACACAAGCGGGTGCCTTCTGGGCAAGGGGCTGGACTGGCATGAGCAGCCATTTTCCCTGTTGTCACAGTTTGATGCTGGCATAATGCCAGTGCCCCCATGAAAATACATTCTCCCTGATGCCTACTGTGAGATGTGACCAGGAATAGAGTGAAGCAGGCTCCAGCTTCGGAATACAAAGAAAAAAATCATTATTACCTTACAATATATAAAAGAAACACACAGAAACAATGAAAACATTCCAAACATTCCTCCTCCCCCCAACCAAATTCCCAATACATCACAGTAAGGCAAAACCTTGGACTCGCAGTTGTCACCCCTCAGGTCACCAGCTGTCAGTCCATCACCACCCCTCAGATAATCAACTCTCAGTTCATCAAGGAGAGAGGAGTCCCTCTTGTGCCACAGGCTTCCCCAAGAAACACAGTTAAAACCTCTTGTGTTTCCGTGTCACACGTGGCACCGCCCGGAGATCATTTGCCATCGTGACATCTTCCTTCCATGCCCAGTGCTCTCACCACTGCACATGGGCCAGAGCTACTTCTGGGGTTCCCCTTTTAAGGATGCTTTGCCCAGTTCCAGAAATGAGCACAGTCTCTCACTTTTGGGACACCTGTCCCTCCCAAATTCATCCCCTGGGGCCGAGGGGTCTCAAGAACAAAGATCTTCTTCCTCACTGAAGGCAGAGGGCACCACCACCCTCCTCATCCATCTCTGTTCATGCCACTCCTTCACATCACATCACTGCACTCTCTTGGCTCCGAGCCATTGCCTCCCCCTAAATGCAGTCTCTGTGTTACAGGAAAAATGGTTCTGTCCATGGCTACGCAAGAAAAGTCCAGCCAAAGGCCAATCCATCATTTCCTCCCGCCTAAGAGTCTTCTCAACTTCTCTTGTGGCCCATCTCCTCTTATCTCATCTCTATCTCTCTTCTCATTCAGCTCCAGGAGGATCAGCATTTGTAAGGTTTCCATCATCCAAGAAAAGGGTTAAAATCTCGGGCTCTGCCTGCCCAGAACTCCCACGCTGGCCCTGCCGGGCACCTTCTCTCTGCACCCCTTCTCCTTCTCGGCTGTGCTGCCAGCAGAAGGTATCAAATTTCAAGGTGGCACAGGCACAGACACCGGCTCTCCCTCTCTCTCTGGGGGCGCTGCCCGATGCCTCTCAGTGTTCCTCCACCCTTCCATCCTGCAGGGGCCTTCACCTCCCTTCTCTGTCCAAGGCCCGGCTCCCCTCACCCGGCCGCATGGCTTCCCCTCCCGCACCCAGCCCGCAGCCGGGCAGGGCAGCTCTGAACCTTTCACCCACCGGAACCAAGAGAGCTTCCCCTGGGAGTTCTCTGCTTTTAACCCCCTATGTTCTCAGAGATGAATCCATGTCCTATGGGGCCACACCAGGTGCCAATATTCAAATCTCAGCACTGATTGGTTTGACCACAGCATCCCACAAAACGCACTTCCTTTTCAAACCAGGAAAGCGGGACCAAGGGATCCGAAGAGAAAATTCTGAACGAGCTCAGTAACCCAAAAATAGGGGTTAATTGTGAAATGAGCGGCTCTGATTGGCTGGTCCACCACAACCCGCGCCTCTCCATCCCCGCCCCCACCTGCCCAGCGCCCCAAGGTTCCCCCTCCCCAAAAAAACCCCAGCCCGGGGCTGCAGCGTCCCGGAAAGGCCTGAGCCAATGGCAGCGCAGGCAGGAGGCGGCTTAGCCAATGAGAGCTCGGGGCGTTGGATTGCCTCATCGGTTGCTGGGCAGAGCCCGTGGCCGATCGCTGCCCCCAAGCGGCGGCAGCCAATGAGAGCGCGCGGCGCTGCCGAGCCCGCCCTGCTCCGGACTGGCGCTCCCAGCGCAGCGCGGCTGCTTTGGGGCTGCTGCTCCCTGCCCGGCCCCGGCCATGGGGCGAGAGGCGGCAGCTGGGGCCCTACTGGTGGCACTGGTGGTGCTGGGAGCCCCCCCGGCTGCGGGCGCGGAGCTCTCGGGTGAGCGGGGGGGCGGGAGGCGCTGGGACAGGGGGGGAGAAGGGGGAAAAGGGGGCGAAGGGGGGTGCCCGGAATGGAGGGGCAGGAGGGGGGGACCCCCCAAAGGGAGAGCGGGAGGGGCTGAGGGGAGGAGAGGGAGGAGTGGGAGAGGGTGGGGAAGTGGGGAAAGGGGGAGGGGTGACCCCCCGAGGGGGCTGGGGATTGAGGCATTTGTGGGAAAGTGGGGAAATGGGACCCCAAAAGTGGTTTGGGAGTGGCTGGATGTGGGAGGGGAGAGGATGTGGAAGGGGAAATGGGGGAAGGGCGGCAAAGAGGAAGCGGCAGCGCGGGCAGGAGGGTCCCATGGCGGCCGTGGGGCACAGGGGGTGCGGAGCGGGGATCCGGGGTGGGCCCCGGAGCTCTGCGGTTTCTGCTGGGGTGTGCTGGGAGGGCACCCCCCGATCTATGTTCTGCACTCACAGGGGTGTTTCAGGAGCAGATAACATCGGAGTGTCACTTCATTAACGGCACGGAGAAGATGCGGTACGTGGAGAGGTTCCTCTACAACCGGATGCAGTTCGCGATGCTCGACAGCGACGTGGGGCACTACGTAGGGTTCACCTCCCATGAGGAGAAGGTGGCTAAGTCCTGGAACAGCGACGCGGCTAAACTGGAGTACAAAAGGGCTCAGGTGGACAGGTACTGCCGGAACAACTACGAGGTGGCCACCCCGTTCCTCCTGGGGCGCCGAGGTGAGCTCGGAGCAGAGCGTGTCCCCTCGGGCCCTGCCCTGCCAATGACCCCGGAACACCACAAAACCTCCCTGGACATCGACCCAGAGCCCTCAGCGCTCCTTGAACACATCACTGAAACCCCTGACCCACCCATTGACCTTTGTGTCTCGCCCAGTCCATCCCAGTTCCTCCCAGTGCCTCCCCGCGCCTTCAGCTCAGCCGAGCGTGGAGCTGACGCTTCTCAGCCAATCAAAGCACGAATCTCTGATGACTCATCTGTTGCCAGGCAGACCCGCAGCGCCGACTGCCCCGGGCTGGGCTCGGCCTCCCAGTGCCTCGCACTTCATTCCCAGTTCCTCCCAGTGCCACCACAATCTTTGAAACTCCCTCCCAGTCCATTCCCAATCCATCCCAGTACCTACTCAGTCCCTCCCAGTCCTACTGAGGTCATTCCCAGTTCATTCCAAGTTCATTCTCTCAGCACAATCTCCAATTCCATGGCCCCTCATCTCCTCCCATTTCTCTCAAAACCACCCCAGTTCCTCTCCGTCCATTTCCAGTTACTCCCAGTCCTTCCCAATTCGGCCCACCCACTCCAACTCAATTCCCAGTCTATTCCCAGTCTATTCCCAGTTCACTCCCAGACCTCCACCCTCTCTCCCAATACTCTCCATCCCCTCCCACCTCTCCCAGTGCCATTCAACTCCCTCCCAGTCCATCCCACTCCGTCCCAGTACATTTGCAATCCATCCCAGCCCATCACCAGTCCCTCCCACCACATTCCCCGGGCCATTCCTTATCACTCCCAGTCCATGCCAGTCTCTCACCAGCCCACCCCAGCCCTCCCCTCTCTCTCCCAGTGCCCCCCAGCTGATCCCAGTGTGTCCTCGCTCTCTCTCCTTCCCCCAGTGCCCCCCAGCGTGTCCATCTCGCTGGTGCCCCCCTCGAGCTCCCAGCCCGGCCCCGACCACCTGCTCTACTCCGTGATGGATTTCTACCCTGCTGCCATCCAGGTGAGGTGGTTCCAGGGCCAGCAGGAGCTCTCGGAGCACGTGGTGGCCACCGACGTGGTCCCCAACGGGGACTGGACCTACCAGCTGCTGGTGATGCTGGAAACGCCGCCCCGGCACAGGCTGAGCTACAGCTGCCAGGTGGAGCACGTCAGCCTGGAGCAGCCCCTGAGGCGGCACTGGGGTACGGGGGAGCCCCTGGGGGCGCTGGCAGAGCCACTGGGGTGTGCTGGGAGCCACTGGGAGGGAGCTGGAGAGAGCCGGGCTGGAAGTGGGAGAGGGGCTGGGGGCTGGGCAAGGGATGGGAAGGGGTTTGGGGGATGCTGCGGAGGGTGGAATGGGTTTGGGGGGTCCTGGTGGGCCAGGGAGGGAGGGAGTTTGGGGGATGCTGAGTGTGCCTGGGAGGGAGTTTGGGGGTGCTGGGTGTGACTGGGAGGGATCGCAGTGAGCACCGAGGGGCTGGAAGGAGATCGGCGATGGCAAAGTGGGGCTCGCCATGAGCTCGGTTGTGCTGGACACAGACCAGCAGGGCTCTGGCTGAGTCCTGCCGGGGCTGCCAAGGGACTGCGAGAGGCCTTGGGGGTCCTGGGGCGCTGGGGGCCAACTGGGAGGGGGCTGTGGGATGCTGAGAGGGACGGGAGGGGCTTTGGTGGCTCCTGGCCAGGACAAAAAGGGATCGGGGGGAGGTTTCAGGGGGTCCTGGCTGGGCTGAGGGACACAGGGAGGGCGCTGGGAGGGGCTCGGGGTGTCGGTGAGAGGTTTTGGGGGTGCTGAGCCCTGCAGACCCCCCAGAGATGCCGCCGGACGCCGCCCGCAGCAAGATGCTGACGGGCATCGGGGGCTTCGTCTTGGGCTTGGTCTTCCTGGCGCTGGGGCTCGGCTTCTCCCTGCGCAAGAAGGTCAGGGTGGGTGCCGGGGGTGGCGTCCCCCCGTGGCGGAGCGTGTGCGCTCCCGCCGGGGCCCCCAGCCCGGTGTCACCCCCTTTTCTCTGCCCACAGAGCTCCTGAGCCGGCGGCGGCCGCAGCCCCTCCCCGTGGGCTCGGGCCCGGCCGGGACCCCCCGCTCCGTCCCCGCTCCGCTGATTTTGGGGGGGTCCCGCGTCCCCCCAGCCCCGCGGGCGCTCTGCCCCCGCCCAGTGCCTGCTCCCAGTGCTCCCGGTAAAGCTTCCCAGTTGGGCCCGGGGCCGTTTATTGGGGGCGACGGGGAGGGGTTTGGGAAAAGGGAGGGGGACAAAGGGTGGTGGCTTGGGAGAGTCTGTCAGAATTTTCCCTCATCTGCCTCACGATTGTCATTTGAGGACCACTGAAGAGAAGACCCCCGCCCCCCGTCTCCTCTGTAGGAGAAAGTCACATGCCACAAGACCCAGAGACCCCAGAGCACAGTGTTCAGTTGCTGTTTTCACAGCTGTTGTTTGCTGTATACTATACTGAGCCCAAGGAGAAGAAGAAGGGGGCACCGTGCACTTTTTGCAACAACAGCCTTGGGAGCTGTCCCACCTCTCGGCCTGGCTGGACTTCTCCTGAGTTTCAGGTGGTCCCCCCACAGAAGACCCTCACCTGTTTTACAACCACCGTGACAGACAGACTGAGATGTAAGGAGCCTCTCCATCAAGGACTGAGACATGGAACCCCCATGTGAAAAGGCCCCTCTGCTCCTTCCAAGGACTGGCACTGAAACCCCCAGCCCGGGGCAGGTGTGTGGGGGAGGCAAGCTGACCAAAGCGAGATGTTTGCCTGCAGGTTGTGACCGCTGGACCAAGAAGACAATGGCTCTCAGTTACTGCTGAGAGCATGGACTACCTGTTACATCTATTCCTTATTGTGTCTGTTTCCCCCCCTCGCAATTTCCAATGGAGTTATCATAATAAAAACCTCTGAGTCAGCGAGAGACTTCGAGATCTCCCCGGCGTAACAGTGGATCCTCGACTGTACTGGACCAAAGGACTTCATCTCAACGTTTGGTAGCTCTATCCCCTCTCTCTTTCTCTCTCTCTTTTGTCTTTCTCTTCCTCTATCTTTTTCTCTCCCTTAATCCCTCTATCGCATTTTGCTGTGTTCATTTAATAAAGGTGCATTTGTTTGGATTATCATTGCAAACCCCCCTGTACTGTGTCGGTTCTTTTTGCACCCTGAGATCAAATCCATGAACCATCACGAAACCCGTCCGTGAGGACGCATCGTGACAACCCGAGGACCCCTCCTCAAATTCCCCTTCAAAGCACCCTCAGCACCCCCCTGCTAAAACCCCCTCAAGATCCCCCCAGACCCTCCCTAAATCCCCCCCAAACCTCCTCAAGACCCCTCCCCAAATTCCCCTCACGACCTCTCCAGGGCCCCTCACCTGTCCCTGCGCCTCCTCAGCAGCTCCCGGAGTCCCCCGTCC
The DNA here is from genome assembly GCF_028551555.1 of Melozone crissalis. Taxonomy (NCBI): domain Eukaryota; kingdom Metazoa; phylum Chordata; class Aves; order Passeriformes; family Passerellidae; genus Melozone; species Melozone crissalis. The sequence continues at coordinate 5,984,176 of NW_026535844.1, forward strand.
TCTCCCAGCGCCTCCCCCGCTCTCTCCAGCGCCTCCCGCAGGACCCGCCCGAGCCCGGGGCGGCTCCCGGGGGTCCCTGATGGGGTCCCGGGGGGCGGGGGGGGAGGGGGTGCCCGCTCCATGCCCGGCCCCGGGGTCAAGGGGCGCTGCTTCCAGCTCAGCTCTGATTGGCTGGAGCAGCGCGGGGAGGGCAGGAGTTGCTCGTGGGAGACGCCCAGTGATTGGTTGGTTTCAAGAAGGGCGCGGTGATTGACAGGAGATGGGCGGGGGAGGCGGGCTTTGCCGAGGGGAGGCGCCCGGTGATTGGTTGGATAAAGGCAAAGAAGGCGGGACTTGCTGACAGGAGACCCGCGGTGATTGGTTGGTTTGGGGCAGGGTGCACCGTGATTTGCTAATTTGGGATATGAAGGGCGGTGATTGGATGGTTTGGGGCGGGGCACGTCACTATTGTCTGGGAAAAGTCACGGATTTTTAAGGAACATTCCCGGTTTTTTGGGGAAAAACTCTCAGATTTTTAAGGAAAAATTCCCGTGTTTTGCAGGAGAAACATTGACGGATTTTTTGACCCCACATGACCCCAAATAACCTAAATAACCCCAAAACACTCGAAATAAACCCCAAAGAACCTCCAAAAAACCCTAAACAATACCAGAAAATGCCCCAACTAACCCCAAAAAAACAAAGAAAAAAAACCAAATTAAACTCAAAATTCCCCAAATTATTTCAAGTACTCCTAAAAAAACCCCATATACAATAACATTAACCCCAAGAACCCCAAGTAATTCAAAAAAACCCCAAGTAAACCCAAACAAACCCAAATACTTCCAAATAAACACAAATATTTCCAAATATCCCCAAATAAACAGAAATAAACCAAGTAAAAACCAAGATAAAGACCAATTAGTCCATAAATAACCGCAAATAAACCCCAAACCAACCCTAATTAAACCCAAAGAAACCTCAAGAAACCCCAGTTCCTCCCGTCCCCACCCCAAAACAGATCCCGACAATTCAGAAGGCACAGCACTGATGACGATCCAGTTGCTGGGCTCAAACTCAGAGCACTGGCCCCGCTCAGTGATTTTCAGCCAATCAGCGCCCGGCCCGACTCTGACTCATCACTTGCCAGGCACAGACCAAGGCCTCCCACTGCGGTAAATACTCAGAGACCACGCAAGGTAATTTCCAGCCAATCAGAGCGTGTCTCGCTGATGACTCATCAGTTGCCAGGAGCAGATTTGGGGAGGGGGGGAAGGTGACCCTGGGGATGGGCTGGGGACCCAAATTAATCCAAAATGGGGTCGGGACCCCAAAACGGAGCATGAGGGGCCTGGAGCCCCCAAAACCAAACACAGGGGAGAGGACTGGGGGAATGATCAGAAAGCGGAGGGAGAGTGGGGAATAGAGGGTTGCGACCCAAAAATTGAGATGGGAAGGGGATGGGAACCCCAAATTGAGGTGGGAGGGGAATGGGACTGCCAAATTAAGCTGGGAGGGGTATGAGATCCCAAAACTGAGCTGGGAGAGGGATGGGACACCCTAAATTGAACTGGGATGGGGGGGGACCCCAAACAGGATGAAGCCAATTTTGTTCCTAGGATATGTAAATGAGTTTATGGATATGCAAAGACTCTATGGATATGCAAAGACTCTATGGATATGCAACAGGCTGATGTCATGGGAGACAAGTACCAAGGAGCAAAGGTTGTTATGGCCACCAAGACGCCCCAGTTATTTTGGGGACACCCCTCAATTATTCTGGCTTGATTACATCAGCCTGTTGCATATTCATAGACCCTCATGCATAACCATAAACTCATTTACATATTTAATGAACTATTTTATATGGCCCATCCTTTGATTACTACTACTACTAATAATAAAAATAATAATAATAATAAAATAATTTGAAATTAAAGGGCTCTCAGGAAAAGATATGGGAGTAGAAATAACAGTTCTTTATTAGGAAAAAATAAAAATACAAATGCAGTAGTAAAACCAAAAAAACAACAGTGACAGAGTCAGAATCCTCTTGGAATCCAGTGAAAAAGGTTGATCCCTTGGAATCCAGTGGGGAAAGGGCTGGTCCCCTGGGAATCCAGTGGAAAAGAGCTGATCCTCTTAGAATCCAGTGGGAAAAGCTTGATCCTCGAGGAATTCAGTGAAAAATGACGGTGATCCTTTGGAATCCAGTATGAATAGGGCTGATCCTTTGGGAATCCATTTCTTATGCCCCAAAGACAGGGCACAGGAAGGGCCATGGAGTTTTTATAGGGTATCCCAAGGGTGGAGTTGGGGTTTGGGTCAGGGGAGGAGTTCTTAGCAACACAAGAAGGGTGACATTAAATTCCTGCCTCTTAGCAACAGCAGCACTCCACACAGAACCAGTCCCCAAATCCTAAATTGCCTCTAAAACAACTGAGAAATTATGGAACTTCAGATATATTCAATTTCCTTCATTTAACCCAGTTTTGGGTGTTTTTAAAGGATGAAGGTGAAGTAGAGGGAAATTAAGGCCAAACCAAAAGTAGAAGCAGCCAGGTGTGTTCCCAACACGGATCACAGGGAATGTGAGTGACCAGGGCTGTGCCCAAAGTGCCTCCTCCCGTGGGGGATGGAGCTGGAGCAGCGCACGAAGCTCTGCCCGCACTCGGGGCACTTGCAGGGCTTCCCTTAGTGGTGCCTCCGTTGGTGTTGGGTCAAGTTAGAGCTGCTGGAGAAGCTCTTCCCACACTGGGGACACTCGTAGGGCCTTTCCCCAGTGTGGATGCGCCGGTGGGTGACGAGGGTGGAGTTGCGCTTGAATCCCTTCCCGCAGTCAGGGCATTGGAAGGGCCTCTCCTCTGTGTGAATCCGATAGTTCTGGAGGAGAATGGAGCTGGTCTGAAACCTCTTCCTGCATTTATCACACTCGTAGGGCCTCTCCCCTGTGTGGATGCGCCGGTGGGTGACGAGGGTGGAGTTGTGCCTTAATCCCTTCCCACAGTCGGGGCACTGGAAGGGCCTCTCCTCTCTGTGAATCTGATAGTGCTGGAGGAGATGGGAGCTGGTCTGAAACCTCTTCCCACACTTGGAACACTCATAGGGCCTCTCCCCAGTGTGGATCCTCTGGTGCCTGATCAGGCTGGAGCTCTCTCTGAAGCACATCCCACACTCAGAACACTTGTACAGCCTTTCTCCAGTGTGGATCCTCTGGTGCTTCATCAGGCTGGAGCTCTGGCTGAAGCTCTTCCCACACTCCTCACACTCGTAGGGCCGTTCCCCGGTGTGGATCCTCTGGTGCACAAGCAGGATGCAGTTCCACCTGAAGCTCTTCCCACACTCCACGCACATGTGGGGCTTCACCCCACCATGGAGCTGCTCATGGAGCACCAGCTCCGAGCTCTGGCTCCATCTCCGGCCGCCTTCCCGGTCCAGGCTGGCTCTTTCCCCCTCAGATCCCCACCGGCTGCGTTTGCAGCCCCTCCTCGTGCGGCTTCTCCGGGGCTTTTCCTCCCCGTTGGCTTCCTGCACCATGGAGCCGCTCAAAACGGCCTCTGCCACCAGGTTCTGCCGCGGGCATTTGTCCTCCCTGCTCTCCATGCTCACCTCCTGCTCTGGGGGAGGAAGGACAAGGACAGGATGGGATTTGCCTCCGTGCCACAGGCAAGGGCAAGGAGATCCCCCCAGGGCTGAGCTGCAGCCGGGGCCGTGCTGGGCTGGGAGATGGAGCAGCACAGAGGGGAAAGAGGCACTCATCACCAGTTCGGGGCTGTGCACAAACCACCAACAGGACTGGACTGCTGGGAATGCGTCCTGAGCTGTGTTATTTTCCAACCATCTGTCTCATTATTTGGTTATGACAATGGGAAGATACCAGTAGCTCACATCACAGGTAGCAGACAAAGGACTTCATGTTAAAACTTACTTTAAAAGGTTTTTGACCAAGCACACAAAGCAAAAGCATATTGACAGTAGTTCTATCCAAGCACTATAAGCACACTGAGGGTTAAAACAACGCTTGCTTATTTCAAGTACAATACCTGCTTGTAAGCCTTAAAAAACAATGCACAGAGCTCCACTATTAAGCTTGGAACTTCCTAATATCTTGCTAGATACACTTTTCCGCAGGTTAGGGTGTTATTCTAGATAAGTGTTAATGCACAGACCATTGTTCTATTTCTCCTTACTTGCTACTTCTTATATAATTTTTCTGCTGATCAATCTATTGGCTGCTGCAAAGCTCAAATCAGTTCTACTGTCTCTGAGGTTTGTCTTGTGCAGCTTTCTCAAAACCATCTGATTTCAAGCATTCCAGACACACTGACTTCCTCCTCACCTGCCTCATTGTCCTGGGGCATCTTCCTCTTCCTCGCAGCCTCCCAGGAGTTGGCAATGGGAAATCCTGGTTTGGGGAAAACAAGGGATGAGAATGTTGAGTTTGAAGGTGCCTCTGCCCGAGTCCATCTCTACAAGTCACTGGCACTCTGGACTCCAGAAAAACCTCCCAAACACCAAGATTCAGCCCTGAAAATGCCTCCCAGGAGTTCCCAGTCCCTGGCCCCTCTTCTCTGGTGTTCAGGAGGTTCCCCCCTGTCCCAGCTTCTGGGGGTCACGCTTGGATTGGGGGTCCCCCTTCTCCTCGGTGCCCGCCCGGCCCAGGCTGCTGGCAGTCCCAGCAATCCCGAAAGCTCCCCCCGCTTCGCTCTCCCCATTCCGGGATGCCGGGGCTGTTTGGGCTCCCGGGCTCCCTTCTCCCCTCATTCTCTGCTCTGGGCTCCAGCGGCTCCAAGGAGTCCCCCCTGCCCCTCTCCAGGCTCTTGAGGCTCCCGCCAATGGCGGCGCTCCCCCCTCTCTGGGCTCCCCACTTTGGGCTCCTGGGGTACAGAGGGCTCTGCTCCTCCAGGCTGCCTCTGCCAGCAGCCGCCACCGCCACCCCCCGATGTCCCCCCAAGGGGCCTTTTCTGCTCAGCCTTGGACTTCTTCATTCTCCAAACATCCCCCCAAAAACCCCAACCCAGGGGCACCCAGGGATATCCGGGCCGAGCTCCCCCTCCCCACTCATTGGTGTGATTGGGGGGACAATGATCCCACAGGTGGGGGCTGCGAATTCAGGCAGGGATCGACAGCGTGGTTCCCTACCTCGGCTCAGCCTCGATCTGCCTTTGTCCCTCAGCTTCCTCCCGCTCCTCCTATTCCTTCCTTCCTCCTCCTCCCCCTCTGTCTTATCCCCACCTCCTTTTCCTCTTCCATCCCTCCCCTTCCATCCCATCTCCTCCTCCTCCCTAACCCCACCTCCTTCTCCTCCTTCCATCCCTGCTCTCTGCCTTCATCCCTTCTCTTCCATCCCTCCCCCTGCTCCTCCTCCCTAACCCCACCTCCTCCTCCCCCTTTGTAATGAGTTAATGTCTTAGTTTGTTCAGCAAGTTGCTAAAGACTATGAAAAGGGGAAAAGCCAATAATAGAAAAACCGCAATGAAAGATGTAACAAGCTAGCATGTTGCAAGATGAATATAACGGGCTAATATACTGCAAAATAAATGTCATAAGGCTGAAACTGCAAAATGTTAGAAGCTAATATGTTGAAAGGCTAAATAAGCAATTTGTAACTATACGTACCTATGTGCCTATTGTTAGCCGAGGAGTAAGGGGCGAGGCTGTTGACACGGGTAGCGGGCCTGCTATGATTGACAGCACAATATTTGCTTATCTGCTCAGTAAGCTTAAAGTTCCAGGAACCAGACCAACCATACCAACTAAGGAAAGGTTGACCGTGGGGCAGGAAGTGAAAGACTACCAGCCTTCATCCTCGGACCACCGGGAGGCAGACTACGACCACCTAGCAACAGGAGGAGAATGCACAGAGTACTACCCTGAAAGACACGCCAACCCGGAAGCAGGACTGTATATAAACCCCACGAAATACCAGAAGCGGGCGGCAGTTGGCGGAGCGGAGACTCCCCTGTCGCCCAGCGCTGATTTGCTTTTTGCCTTGCTTGCTGTAATCAATAAAAATTGTTAATCTGATTATACTCACTCGGCAGATTGTCCACTCCAATTTACAACGCCCTTCATCCCTGCCCTTCCCTGCCTCCTCCTCCTCCCCCAGCAGCAGCCACACCCTCGCTGCCCCGTTCCCGCAGCCCTCGCAGCCGCGGCAGGAGCGGGGATGGAGCCGGGACAGGTCGGGATGGGCAGCGCGGGGCTCTCGGCTGCTCCAGCCGCTGCGGGCGGGGGGAACCCGGCCTGGCCCAAAGGAGAGGCAAACTGGGCAAACTGGGGGCTGCACATCCAAACTGGGCCTTGCTGGGGACCCTGCCTGGCCACTGCCAGCCCTTGGGGCTCCTCTCGGCACATCCGCCAGGGGGGAACGCACACAGGGCTGGGGGATCCCAGCAGTGGCAGCACTGCCAGGGACTGGGCTGGACTGGGATCGTACTGGGAGTGACTGGGACTGTACTGGGCTTGTACAGATATCATACTGGGATCATACTGGGACTGTACTGGCTTTGTACTGACACCATACTGGGATCGTGATGGAACTGTACTGGGTTTGTATTGACATTATTCTGGGATCATATTGCCATGCCAGGGCAGACTGTGATCGCACTGATGGACACTGGGATCATACTGGGAGTGAGCAGGAGCCTGCAGGAGGCAACCGAGACCATGTTAGGGGCAAATGGGATATAGTGGAAGTGACTGGGAATATGCTGAGGATGACTGGGAGCAGCTGTGAGTAACTGGGATCATGGTGGGAGCAACTGGGAAGAACAGGGAGTGACTGGGTGCATGCTGGCGGCGACTGGAAACTGCTGGGCTTGTACTGGGATGAACTGGGATCATACTGGTGGTGACCGGGATCATACTGGCAGTGAGTGCCACAACTCTGAGGCTGACTGGGAGTGCTTGGGAGCAAATGGGATCATACTGGAAGGAACTGGAAAGATGGTGGAGGGAACTGGGCTACCCTGGGAGATACTGGGAGTGACTGGAAGGAAAGTGAGGGTGAAAGAGAGGAACTGGAACCATGCAGAGCAAAACTGGTTTATTCTGGCAGAGACTGGGAGCACACTGGGCTCATATTTGGATCATACTGGGAGGGACTGGACTAATACTGGGAGGAACTGAGTGTCACAGTGAGCATACCCTGCACATCATCCCCCATACTGGGCCTGACTGGGAGCAACTGGGAGCAAATGGCATCATACTGGGACACACTGAGTTGATTGAGGAAGCAATTGGAACCATGCTGGCGGCAGCTGGGACCAAACTGGGAGAGACTGGAAGTAAGTGGGATTATACTTGTAAAAAATGCATATTTTGTGATTGGGTTATCCCAAATATTAAAATGAATATTATATGTCTTGTGTTAGAAAGTACTGCTGTATTAATTCTCTTAATTAGTGAGTTGAATATGGTTTTAGGTTATTAAAAAATGTTAAAATAGAAACTATGCTTGGTAAGAGGCTTTTTTTAAAGAAAGGACTTGCAGCGAGATGGCAGCCACAGGATACCTAAATCTTTCCGAGAAAAAGAATTTATTGCCCTCTTATCAGAAGAAATGAACTTCTTCCTGCCTCAAAGGCGCTGTTTGGATTCAGAGGCAGAAGCTGGCACTGACCAGACAGAATCCTGTGTTTGAATGGAATTTATGCATCATGTATGAAGTGTATGAATATGCAACAGGCTATTGCTTTTAAGGGTTAATCCTGTGTTAACAGGTGTCCTTTTTCAGGCTTGTGCTGCCCAGAAAAAAGTACCCGGGCATCCGTAACTCTTGGTATTTATTGTCTCATATTGTCCTAATTCGATTTCTCCAAACTGTGATTACTCTAATTGTATTACTATTTTTCATACCCATTTTATTACTATTATGGTTTTAAAATTTTAAAAGCAAGTGATTGGCATTTTTCACAATTTTGGTAGCAGAGGATGGTTACTAACACCTCGCTGCCGGTGCTTTAGGAGAGTCAGAGTGGGGAAGGCGCGCCCTGCCCCGTTGGCAGCCTCGCTCTGTCTCCCCTGGAGTGACCTACAGACGCAGGTTACTGTGGACAAAAGGAGATAATAAAACAAAGAGAAGGGAAAAGGCTCCCTACAGCCGCAGTAATTGGCCCCCTAAAAGTAGTAATGGGCATTAAGAACCCGGGAAGGAAAAGGGATTGGAAAGTATTTCTCAGGGGGGCAAGTACAGGGGGATGAATGTGTGTGAATGAGAGGAGGGCTGGTTGTCCCAGACCTGCCAAGTGAGTGCTGGAGTCTCCCACGCTGCGTTTCCGACTATCCGCGGTAAGTGGCCAGGAAAGAGACGAAGTGAATGTTAACAGGAGTGAGAGAATCCCCCGGGGTAACTGGGACTGGGTCTCAGAGAGGGGCTGGACCCCACGGAGCAAGGGAGCAGAGGAGTTTCCGAGCCAAATCCACTAGGAAACGGGACAAAAGGGAACCCTAAAAATTCTGCTGGATTGAGGGATAAGAGTGCCCAAGAGCATCCAGAATTAAAACCTGCTGGGTTGAGGAATTAACATTCCAAGAGCATTCAGAGTTGTGCAAAATTCTGCCGTATTGAGGATATGCTCAAAAGCATCTGGGGTTGGACAACACAGCTGGGCTGAGGGATATCCAAGAGCACCAGGACTGGCCAGAAACACCTAAACTTGTAATAGGTGACGTGAAAGTGTATGGTAGAGATAATTAAAGCAATTCATGTATAAAATATTGTAAACTCCACACTAAGTCTTATGACCATCCTGGCAGGGAGTAGTGTCTTATTCATATACATCTAGTTCCTGGACTTGGCTGAGATAAACATCGGGGTTTTTAATGAAAGAATAGAAGCTTCCAGGGCGATAATCGCTGGCTTCCCCGGGTCACCAGGTCCAGCAGGGAGTGATTATTGCCTCGACGATTATACAGCTACCAAGATGATCCACAGCCCCACTCTGATGCATGTGAATGCTGACTTCCCTGGAGTCTACTGACAACATCAGACACCGGGACTGAGTCTTTGTCCACCTCTGTACAGGTAAAGACACGGTTATGCATGGGAAGAGACACAAAGAACATTCGGTCATCTCTGCCTTGAGCAGATTAAACTGTAAAAGAACTCGCTGCGTCAGGCAGCATTTGTGAACAGGGGGAGACTCTGATATTCGGAGCTCAGATCCGTGTTCACCCAGCACCGAACCTGGGCTCGACGCTGACCCTTGGCTGTGGTAGTGTAGATGACCGAACTTCTGTCTTGCAGGAAAATTAATAAATCTTTGCTAAATTTTCCTATAAGTTTGGCTCTCGATTTGATCATTTATAACAAAAGGTACCTTATTGTTGTGTTGTTGTGTGTGAGAGTGAGTCACACACAAAATCTGCCTCAGCGTCCCAGGTGGGTGGGAAGGGGGGCTGTGGAAAGAGGAGTGTGTGACCCACAAATAAGCCATTGTTCTCCTGGGCGTGTGGGGGCTGTGGCATAAGGTACAGGTGACCTGCAAAGGGGCCATTGTCCCCAGGGCGTGTGAGGGGGCCGTGGCTAAAGAGTGTGAGTGACACACAAATCAGCCTCACAGGTGAACCGAACCGGAGACAGCAGAGTCAGGGCCCTCCCAGGAGGCCCGGAGATACTGAGACCCAGAGGCCAACCCCAAGGTGAGGGGGGGCCACAGGGACCCGCGATTCTCTGTCAACAGGGATCCACTCTGTGTCCTGAGGGTGGGAAAGAATGTGTGGAAGTGAGTGAGAAACAAAAGTGAGTGAATGTAGATGAATGAAAATATAGGTAATGTAGATTCTGTATTTTAAGCCTTACTATATCTCCTTGGAGGGAGGTTTATTGTACTGAAAGTAGTATGAGAAAAAAGTATTTTATTTTTGTGGGTGTAGTTGAAAGAAAAGTGGTATTTAGGTTGTTAGTGAATGTGAAAAACAGAGGAAGAAGATTAATAGATAAGATCTTGAAAATGAGACAGAAAACCACTAAGTTGGATACAGGGGAAAAAAAAAGAAATAGTCCTTTGGGAGTTATGTTAGCTAACAGAGATACAACTCCTTGCAAATGGAGAAAATACAGGATATGTAGTAGTTGATGGGAAAAATGTGCAAACTATGGAAAAAGGGAAATTAATCTTAAACTAGTAATCTCAAACTTGTGAATTATATACTTTAAAAAGAGCACTAGAATATTTAACACAAAATAAAGGAACTATATATACTGATTCAAGGTATGCCTCCAGAGTAGTACATATCTGTAAAAAATTTGGAAAGGAAAAAGATTGCTTAATTCAAGAAGAAAAGAATTAGTAAATGAGGAACCTACTTTAGAGGTTTTAGAGGCATTAATATTGCCCAAAAGAGATAGCTATACTACATGTTAAGGAACCCCAAAAGGGAAAGACCCCAGAAAGAAGAGGAAATAATTTGGCAGATCACGAAGCTAAGGATGCAGCAGAAAATGGAGCTGAAAGAGTTATGTTAATATTAACTCCAAACGAGGAAAAACTGGAAATTCCAAAGTTTAGGGAAGCCGACAAAAAAGAATTAAACAAGACTGGAAGTGACCAAGATAAATCAGGGAAATGGAAATTCTTGATGGAAGACAATTACTTAATAAAATGTGCTTACTAGGAAAATATTAGAACACATGTATCAGAAAACACACTGGGGTACTCAAGCTTTGTGTGATCATTTTTAAAAGGACTATGGGTGCACTGGGATTTTTGGATTTGCAAAGCAAGTAACTGAAAGAGGCTTAATTTGCCAAAGGATAAATAAAAAGGTGATGAGAAAAACAACATTAGGAGGTCGTGAGTGAGCTCATCGAGCGTTTCAAAGTATCCAAGCAGAAGTTGAGATTTGTTAGGTTCTGGATTTATTTGTTAAAAAAGCTTCTTTAATCTAGAAGAAAGAGAATATGCCATATGTTAGACAGGAGACTTCAAGAGAATAAAAATCTTTGAAGTATCAGAAACACCAAAGACAAAATAAGAAAAGACAAAGGGAAATGAAAGGGAAGGGAACAAGAGAAAAAATCAGAGAGAGAGTGGGATCCTCTGCAGGTCTTGCCCCCTCCGTTCGCGGCCCAGGCGCCTGTCCCGGGTCCCGGCTCACTGCCCACCTCAGCTCCGCCTGCCCCGGTTTCCATCCCAGGTGCGGCCTCACTGCCCAGGGCAGCTCCACCTGCCCCGGCGCTGTCGCTCAATTTGTGTGCCCTGCTCCCACTGCCTGGCCCGCGGCCGCTCTGCCGCCCATGCTGGGGAAGATGGGGGTTGCTCTGTCCTGCCGCCTGCTCCGAGGTCACCGCGCCCACCGCACCCAGGGGGGGTCCCAGCCATCCCATCCCCGCCTGCCCTGCCCATGCCACCTGCGCTGGGCACCGCCGCTGCTGCCGGGCTCTCCCACCTGCCTTTGCTCTGCCGGCAGCTGCCAGATCAGCCGCCATCAGCCATGTGGGGGCTACCCACGCTCCACCTCGCTCCGCGGGAAGATCCCCCTCTGCCGATTCCGGCTGCAGACCCTGCCCACATTCCCACCGAGCCTCGGCGGGATATCCTCCCCTGACCCCGTCCTGCTCTGAGGTACGTCCCTTTGGTAACCACAGCTCCGGCTGTTCAGGGAAACTCTCTCTCTCTACAGGAAGCAACTTATCAAAACACTAGGAGCTCAGTTAAGAGGCAGCCCTCTCCAGATTCTTTCTCAAAACACAGGAGAAAGACTATAGAAGGTAAAAAAGTGAAAGAGTTAGATGAAGAGATTGCTCTATTTCCGTTCAGAGAGGTTCCCATGGGAGGGATGCGCTGCCCCGCCCCGCGGGAGCCACCAGCGCCCCTGCCGGCCGTGCCCGGAACTGCACCCAAGGGCAAAGCGCCGCAGCCCAAAGGCCGGGACTGGGTCCGGGCTCTGTTTGCTGTCAGTGCCGCAGCTGTTGGTGTTTGTTTGCTTTATTACACACACTAGTAAAGAACTGGTATTCCTATTCCCATATCTTTGCCTGAGAGCCCCGTGATTTCACTAGTCTAAAAACAAAAAGGGAGGGGGTCTGCATTCTCCATTCCAAGAGAGGCTTTTTCTGCCTTCCCGAGCAGACACCTCTCTTGTAAAGCAAGACAAGCACCCACAGGCACTGAGGGGGGCTGCAGGAGGGGCACAAGAAGGCCCTGCAGCACTTGGGCACAAAGGCACAGCAGGTGAATGCAAGAAGGGAGCAGCAAAAGGCCAAGCTGAAGGCAAAGGCCAGGGCACAGTTCCTACAGCCCCTGAGGGATCAACCCCAGGGCCCAAGGGGGCCCAGCACCCAGGGCACGGCACGGCCACAAGCACCTGGCAGAGGCATTGCCCTCCTCGGCAGGGGAGAGCCCACCCAAACAGCCCCTGGCAAGGAACCAGGGCTCCAGCTGCAGGGCACAAGGCCACTGCAAGCACAGACAGCAGCACCCTCAGGACCAGCAAGTCCACCCCTTGATGGACATGGACTGGCAGGGCTGTCACAGCTCCCATCATACCAGGGACCCTCCACACTGAAGCCCTTGAGAACATTCAGGGTGGGTCTGCATTGAGAGGAGGCATTCCCTGATGGACACAGGGGCCTCTCAATCCACTCTGAATCTTAGACTGAAGGGGGGGAAAATGCTAAAAATATGTTTGATTAGTGAGGAGTTAAGTGGGAAAGATGTGTCGTTTTATTCAACCATTATTGGTACATCTGGGAGAGGGATTTGAAATGCATGAATTTTGACTTGGTCCAAATTGTTATCATGATTTACTGGGAAGGGATTTGATCGCTAACCTTGGAATGCAAATTATTATTATAAAAGGTGATATAGAGGCCAGCACTGTTGTACCTTTGTGTCAAATGTCTGGCGAGGCCTATGCTCAAGTGAATCCAGAAGTGAGGGCAGGCCCAGGGAAATAGGGAAAATTAGATACGGAGTCTCTCCAAAGCACTCTGAAGCAACCAGGACAAGTGGTGTCTAAAAGCAACACCCTGTCCCAGGGGAGGGAAGGAAGGGGAATCAGACACAGCGCAGGTCACCGCCCCATGCTCAGCTCAACCCGCACAGCTGTGGCTGCTTGTGAGAGCCTGGCACTGAAATGCCCTGAGCAGGAAGGCTTCAATATCTTCTCCTGACACCATGGCACCTAACAGGGGGCAAAAGCAATTCTCACTGCTTCAGAACCACTGGAGCAGATATCAAGGCACATTCTCCCACAGGAAGCTGGGCTGGCACAGAGCCTGCCCTGGCGCTTTGCTGCTGCCAACACCCAGCCAGGACATCGGCTCCTGCTTTAGGAGTGCAAAGCAGCACCACTGGTGGCCAAGGGGCCCATGCCAAGTGTCCCTGAGGCCACAAACAGCCGCCAGCACAGCTCAACACGGGGGGACCCCTCAGCCTGGCCTCAAGGGCTCTGAAGCCCCGCAGATTTGCACTTCCCGCCTGCAGCAGGAGGATGGGAGGCCGCCCCTGAGCCTGCCCTGAAGGCAACGCAGCAGCAGCCAGGGCTCCACAGCGGGCCAAGCCCCTGCGCCTGCCCACAGATCCTCGCCTGGAATCCTCTGCAATCCTGGCCACCCTCCTCTGCCATCTCCAGCCACTGGGGCCAAGCCTTGCTGCCACTGCTGCAGCTTCAGCGCTGGCTGGGCCTGCACTGCCACAGCTGCTGGGGAACACCACGGCACAATTCCACTCTGGGGCTCACTGACACCCACACTCTGGGCTGCCTGCCATTGCACTGCTGCAAAATGTACCGGTTTTGGTTCTTTCAAATCTTTTTTCTCTGCTCAGAAAGGTTTCTCTACTCAAAGGTTTGCCTTTGAGAAATGAATATTAAAGGTTTTATTTAAGGGCTGCTACACCACTCAATGGAGATGAGTTCAACATCCCAACAGACTGGGAATAGCCCAAAAGACACCCACAGAGATAACGACCAGCAACAAAACATCAACATTGCCCAGCAGCAAACACAAGCAACTGCTACCCCAGACACTGCCCCCGGCAGAGCTGGAGACACCTGGGCTGGAAAAGGCTGAGAAGGAAATCCAGGAGTGTGGAGACCGAATTCACATCAGAGGGGAAGAAATCCGGGTCCAACAGGAAACCAAATGCTAAAAACTTACACAATTGGGAACAAGGAACATTAAAGCATTGGATTTAGACTGGTTCAGACTACATAAAGTTTAGGAAAAATCGAGTAAAACTCACATGGCATGGAATGATTTTCTCTGCACAGCCGGGCTATTTGTGAAAGAAATTATTTCTGTTGCACATCCAGGCCACAACCAAGGAATGCCTTGACTCTCTAACACTAAAGAGATTCTTGGAGAGTTTTTGTTTTCCCTGCAGTTTCAGTGATAAGATAACAACATGATAATAATTTTTTATAATAATTCCCACTTTATATTGTCAGGTGGGTTTTGGACAGAACTGTGAGAATCAGTTTTTGGTCTGGGTTTTTCCAAGTTCTCCTTTATGGGGCATTTGTAGAACTGAAGAGCTTAAACCATAATACTTTGAATTCGTAAATAGTTAATGTTATGAACAAAAATTCGGGTAATATTTTTTTTGTGAGAAAAAGTTACAAAAAAAGCAGCCAGACCACGGGTAGCTGCTGAAGTTCTTCGTGTTTTGTTATTGTAATCACGAGTCGTTGTGGCTAATCGCTCCTTTTGTATCAGCAGAGCCTCGCCCGAGGCTAAGTTTTACCTTTCCCAGAAGGGTGGGAACCTTCCCGAACAGTAGAAGAGACCTGAGAAGGTGAGGGGGGCTATGCAAAGTGACTCCAAGACCACAATGCAGCATGGACCCCTGCTGTACGGAGAAAACCCCAAAACAACGAGCCACCTAAGAATTGAGAGACTAGAGTGATGTCTGGACGTGAGGAGCCGAGTGCTGAGCCTGCAGAGATGCAGAACACCTTCGGACCCTCTCGCCCTGACCATGAGAGACGACCCCGGCGGTGAGACCAGGCCGACTGAGCCGGCAAAAGTACCATCTGACGGGGAATCACGCCCTAAGGGCTCCCACGAGGACTGGATTCCCCCAGCTCTGCCCCTTGTGGACAGAGCTGCGCAGATCCTCCTCCTCTGAGTTGCCCTGGGAGACGACGGGACCTGCAGACCTGTCGAGCTGCCCAATCCTGAGCTGATCACTTTTAATAAAGGCATTAAAAAGGAGAAGAAGTCTCCTGGCCCCCTTGTTTATTTCAGTTAATACTTTTTTTTAAAACACAGCAGATTCTTGGGGGACCACATGTGACTCACCAGATGGCTGCCCTGGAAGAGAAGCTCCATTCCAGGCAGCCTCCAGAGGAGCTTTAGAAATGCAAATGAACACTGCTGGGCAAAGTGTGGACAATGCACCTGGGTCTCTTGCCTGGGGCAGGAATTGAGCTGATTCCCTCTGCCCCTCACCCCAAGCTCTGCCTGCTTGCACTGATGGAATTTGCACAGATCAAGGCAGAGCCCAGGGGGAGGATATTTGACCCTGCAACAGAAACGGGTGAAGCTGCAAAAGGAAACAGCACATGGAGAACGTTGGGAAAACTTCACTATAAATATGTGGGGTGAATCATCCCTCTACCCACTTCAACATGTGCTGTCACTCTCTGTGTTATGTAGGGTATATTAGGGCACTGGGGATTTTTTTGCTGCCAAATATTTAGGGAAATCAGTTGGGAATCCAAGTATTTGATGATTTAGTTAGAGAAAAGCAGTCAATTGATGTAGCCCTGGCTGGAGAGAGCAGCCAAAAATGGAGAAAAGATGAACGGCCAGCAGAACAAATCCTACAACACCATGGACCAGCCCCTGGGAACCCGAAACAATCCATATCAGGAGCCGCAGAACCCATTTCTCATTTCAATGGCATCATTAGATTACAAGCTGCCCTCGCAATAACCAACCAGACAGCTCCAGCTCCTGACCCTCCTGCTGACCAATCCACTGAAATGAGGAACACAACACTTCGGATGTGCTACAGCAACTCTCATCTTTTTACCATGCTCCGCACTTGAGAGTGCAGCTCATTCAGCAGCTGAGCGAGGGGCCAGGGACTTGGAGATAAGGAAGCAAAGGGTGAAACCACCAGCTTCAATAAATGATACTAATTAACATGGACTGCTGCTCACAGAAAGTCCCACTAAATTCCTGAACTTCCAGAAGAGCAAAGACTTAACAGAGCCGTGAATATCGGCTGTTCTACAAAAGTGGGGGTGCACATTAACGAGGACATCCAGTTGGCAGATGGGGAGATCTGAACCTTCCAAGTACCTCAGCCAGTGGGCAAATGGAGAGGGAGATGAGGCCGGGAAAATGAGAATAAAAAAGGGGCTGCGAACTACAACAATGGCAGAGAGCGCACGGCAAATGCCCCACGGCCTCTCCCTCTGCTCAGCAATAAAGTCACTTTTACAGGACTCCTCTGTCTCCTCTGCGCACAGAAACCTCCAGTCACGGCAATTTCCCCGCACAGCGCCGGGCACAGGGCAGCCCCCTCTGTCCCAGCCACAGCAACCGGGCCAAGCCAGCGCTGCTCCGACAGCGGCTCCTGCCGAGGCAGCGGCCGCAAGGAGACCGCGGGCAGCCGCTCCCGCAGCGCCCTCACGCCAGCGGCAACACGCGCCGGACACGGCACAACGAACCCGCCCGAGACCCCTGCCGCCCCCGAGGCCCGCAGCCAGCCCCGAGCCCCCGCACAACCCAGCGCGGCTCCCACCTGCGCTGCGGCCGCCTCCGAGCTCCGCCGCCGCCTCACCGCGCTCCGGCCGCTGCCGCCGCTCAAGGGCCCGCACACACGCTCCGACAATGGCGCCGCTGCCCAGCCACGGCCGCCCTCAGCTCGCCACCGGGGCCCTGCTCCGCCCCGCTCCCACCAATCAGCGCGCCACAACCACGACTGACGGCACCATCGCCCAATCGCCGCCAGGGGCGGGCTCTGCACACGGCACAGCCCCGCCCCGCGACCCCCGGGCTGCGTGAGGGCAAAGCCGGATAGCAGGAGGGGGGATGGAGCAGGAGGAGCATGTGTTGCTGCCCGCGGATCCCGCAGTGCCCCGGGTCGGGACGAGCTCCGTGCCTCGCTCTAGCTCCACCTCCCGTTGGAGGATCCGCGCTGGATAATCCCGGGTGACCCCCAGGGTCAGAGCCCCCCGTGTTGGGAACACTCCTGGCTGCGGGTTCCACATCTTCCTGGCCCCCCCGTGGACACCTCGATGAAGGCCGGGTGTCCCCGCTACTTTTCCTGTTTCTGCTCCTCTCCTCATCTCCCCCTCCTCTTCCTCCCGCCTCTCCTCTCCCGGTTCAATCGCTCCTCCCGCTCCTCCTCCCGCCTCCTTCCCCTCATCTCTCTTTGACGTCCCCCCCTCCTTCCTCCTTCTTCCCTCTTCTCCTTCCTCCTCCTTCTCCTCCCGCTCCTCCCGGGCCCAGCCCCCACTCTTTGTCCCCCTCCCTTTGCCCAAATCCGTCCCATCGCCCCCCCAAACCCCTCCCCATCGCGCCCCAATAAACGGCCCCGGGCCCAACTGGGAAGCTTTACTGGGAGCACTGGGAGCAGGCACCGGGCAGGGGCAGAGCGCCAGCGGGGCTGGGGGGGACACCGGACCCCCCCAGAATCAGCGGAGCGGGGACGGAGCGGGGGGTCCCGGCCGGGCCCGAGCCCACGGGGAGGGGCTGCGGCCGCCGCCGGCTCAGGAGCTCTGTGGGCACAGAAAAGGGGGTGACACCGGGCTGGGGGCCCCGGCGGGAGCGCACACGCTCCGCCACGGGGGGGACGCCACCTCCGGCACCGGCCCTGACCTTCTTGCGCAGGGAGAAGCCGAGCCCCAGCGCCAGGAAGACCAAGCCCAAGACGAAGCCCCCGATGCCCGTCAGCATCTTGCTGCGGGCGGCGTCCGGCGGCATCTCTGGGGGGTCTGCAGGGCTCAGCACCCCCAAAACCTCTCACCGACACCCCGAGCCCCTCCCAGCGCCCTCCCTGTGGCCCCCAGCCCAGCCAGGAACCACTGAAACCTCCCCCCGATCCCTTTTTGTCCTGGCCAGGAGCCACCAAAGCCCCTCCCGTCCCTCTCAGCGTCCCACAGCCCCCTCCCAGGTGCCCTCAGCGCCCCAGGAGCCCCAAAGCCTCTCGCAGTCCCTTGGCAGCCCCAGCAGGACTCAGCCAGAGCCCTCCCAGGCTGTGCCCAGCACAACCGAGCTCATGGCGAGCCCCTCTTTGCCATCGCCCATCCCCTTCCAGCCCCTCGGGGCTCCCTGCGATCCCTCCCCGTCACACGCAGCACCCCCAAACTGCCTCCCAGTCACACCCAGCACCCCCAAACTCCCTCCCAGTGCCCACCAGGACCCCCCCATCCCCATCCCACCCTCCCCAGCATCCCCCAAACCCCTTCCCAGCCCTTGCCCAGCCCCCAGCCCCTCTCCCACTTCCAGCCCGGCTCTCTCCAGCTCCCTCCCAGTGGCTCCCAGCACAGCCCAGTGGCTCTGCCAGCGCCCCCAGGGGCTCCCCCGTACCCCAGTGCCGCCTCAGGGGCTGCTCCAGGCTGACGTGCTCCACCTGGCAGCTGTAGCTGAGCCCGCGCCGGGGCGGCGTTTCCAGCATCACCAGCAGCTGGTAGGTCCAGTCCCCGTTGGGGACCACGTCGGTGGCCACCACGTGCTTCCTGCTGGCCCTGGAACCACCTCACCTGGATGGCAGCAGGGTAGAAATCCATCACGGAGCAGAGCAGGCGGCCGGGGCCGGGCTGGGAGCTCGAGGGGGGCACCAGTGAGATGGACACGCTGGGGGGCACTGGGAGAGAGAGAGAGAGAGAGAGAGAGAGAGAGAGAGAGAGCGGGGACACACTGGGATCAGCTGGGGGGCACTGGGAGAGAGAAGCGAGGCCTGGGGTGGCAGGGACTGGGAGATATGTGAGTGGATAGGGTTCACAGGCAGAGAGGGTGGACGTGTGTGAATGAACTGGGAATGAACCGTCAACAGACTTAAAATGAACTGGGAATGAGCTGGGAAGTAGTTGGAGACTCTGAGATGGCACAGGGAGGAACTGAGAATGGACTAGGAGGTGCTGGGAATGTACTGGGAAGCACTTGGAATAGACTGGGCGGGAGTTGAGAGGCACTGAGAGAGGTGGGAGAGGAAGGGGTGTAGTTAGAGAGAGTATGGAGGTCTGGGAGTGAACTGGGAATGAACTGGGAATGAACTGGGAATAGCGTGGTAATGGTCTTGGAGGGATTGGATGGGAGTGGGAGAGACTAAGGTTGGACTGGGAGTAACTGGAAATTGACTAGAAATGGACTGAGAGTGAACTGGGGTGGCGCTGACAGAAATGGGAGTGGGTGAGGGCCCCGTGGACTGAGGATGGTGCCCTGGGAATAAACTTGGAATGAGCTGGGAATGAACTGGGAATGACCTGAGTATAAGTGAGAGAGACTGAGGAGGCACTGGGAGGGATCTGGGAATGGAATGGGAGGCACTGGGATGGAACTGGGAATGAATTGCACGTCACTGTGATGCCGAGTCCAGCGCGGGGCACTCAGCGCTGCGGGTCTGCCTAGCAACAGACGAGTCATCAGAGAGACACAATCTGATTGGCTAAGAAGCGTCAGTTGTACGTGTCGCTGAAATGGACGCGCGGGGTCCCTGGAAGGGACTGGCATGGCCTGGGGGGGTCACTGAGGGGGACAACGGGCCCCGGGGATGGGCACAAGGAGGGCTGAGGGCTCTGGGGCGTTTCCCAGGGAAGTTTTGAGGGGCTCTAGGGTCACTGTCAGGGCAGCGCCCGAGAGGACACGCTCTGCCCCGCGCTCACCTCGGCGCTCCGTGATGAACGGAGTCATGCCCTCGTAGTTTTGCCGGCAGTACGTGTCCACCGAAGACCGTCTGTACTCCAGTGTGTCCGGGTCACTGTTCCAGCGCACGGCACACCTCTCCCCATAGGGGGTGAACCCCACCTAGTGCCCCACGTCTCTGTCGAAGGTCGCGTACTGCTCCCGGTTGTAGATCTACCTCAGCACGCACCTCACCTTCTCCGTGCCGTTAATGAAGTGACACTCCTGCTTTGCCATCGCCTGAAACACCCCTGAGGGTCCAAGACATAGGTCAGAGGGTGCCAACCCCAGCACCCCACATCAGCACCCTCAGAGCTCCGGGGGCCACCCCGGATCCCACTCCGCACCCTCTGAGCCCCATGGCCGCCATGGGACGCTCCTGCCCGCGCTGCCCCTTCCCCTTTGCCGCCCTTCCCCCATTTCCCCTTCCACATCCTCTCACCTCCCACCTCCGGCCGCTCCCCAAATCACTTTTGGGGTCCCATTTCCCCATTTTCTCACAAATCCCCCAAACCCCAACCTCCTCGGGCTCAGTTTTGGGGTCCCCCCCTTTGGGGTCCCACCCTCCCCTTTTGCCCCCTTCCCCACCCTCTCCCACCCCTCCCTCCCCTCCCCCCACACCTCAGCCCCTCCCGCTCTCCCTTTGAGGGGTCCCCTCCTCCTGCCCCTCCATTCTGGGCTCCCCCCTTCGCCCCCTTTTCCCCCTTCTCCCCCCCTGTCCCAGCGCCTCCCGCCCCCCCGCTCACCCGAGAGCTCCGCGCCCGCAGCCGGGAGGGCTCCCAGCACCACCAGTGCCACCAGCAGGGCCCCAGCTGCCGCCCCTCGCCCCTCGCCCCATGGCCGGGGCCGGGCAGGGAGCAGCAGCCCCAAAGCAGCCGCGCTGCGCTGGGAGCGCCAGTCCGGAGCAGGGCGGGCTCGGCAGCGCCGCGCGCTCTCATTGGCTGCCGCCGCTTCTGGGCAGCGATGGGCCAAGGGCTCTGCCCGGCAACCGATGAGGCAATCCAACGCCCCGAGCTCTCATTGGCTAAGCCGCCTCCTGCCTGCGCTGCCATTGGCTCAGGCCTCTCCGGGACCCTGCAGCCCCGGGCTGGGGGTTTTTTGGGGAGGGGGAACCTTGGGGCTCTGGGCAGGTGGGGGCCGGGATGGGGAGACGCGGGTTGTGTTAGACCAGCCAATCAGAGCCGCTCATTTCACATTTAATCCCAATTTTTGGGTTTCTGAGCTCGTTCAGGATTTACTGCTCGGATCCCTTGGTCCCGCTGTCCTGGTTTGAAAAGGCAGTGAGTTTTTTGGGATGCTGTGGTCAAACCAACCTGTGCTCAGATTTGAATATTGGCGCCTGGTGTGGTCCCTGAGGACATGGATTCATCTCTGAGAACATAGGGGGTTAAAAGCAGAGAACTCCCAGGGGAAGCTCTCTTGGTTCCGGTGGGTGAAAGGTTCAGAGCTGCCCTGCCCGGCTGGGTGTGGGAGGGGAAGCCATGCGGCCGGCTGAGGGGAGCCGGGCCTTGGACAGAGAAGGGAGGTGAAGGCCCCTGCAGGAGGAAGGGTGGTTTAGCAGTGCCAAGTATCTCCTTCAATCTGCCATCAGGGACCTGGCCAGGTGAGTTTTGTTTCCAGAGAAATGGGCTGGCGTTGCTGTTCAGGGGCCTCTGTCCCGGAGTGGCCAGCTGGCTGCTGAAGTTCCACATTCTGCAGGATGCCTCCCAGATTAAAGCTGGCAGGGTTGGTTTGACAGTGCCAAGTGGCTCCTACAACCTTCCATCAGGAACCTGGCCTCATGAGTTTTGTGGGCAAGGAACAATGGTGGCGCTGGTGTTCGGGTGCCTGTGGTGCTGAGTGCCCGGCCGTCTGCTGGGGTTCTGAAATCCAGGTCGCCCCTGCCCCGTCCCTCACTTCCCCCAGTGCCCAACGGTGACTCCCTGCAGCAGCACGTGGGATCCTGAACGCAGCTCTGGGACACACACAGACATTGCTGAGGGGCAGATATTGGGGGGCTTGACAGCTGGAGAGCTGACCCTGAGGGTTGGGGTGCACAGGACACGGGGCACCAGGCAGGGTTAGGGCACAGGTTCCACCCTCATGGTGGGACAGCCCCAGAGCCCTCCCAGCAGCTGCAGGCAGTTACCCTGATTGGAAGGCAGAGATGAGGTTTGGAGGCCACAGAGTTACAGGTAAGAGTTGAACAGACGTTTAGGGGTTTTATTAGTTTTTTTTGCAGGGATTTTTAAGGATATTTTAGGGGGGTTTTTTGCAGGAGTTTTTTAGGAATTCTCTGGGAATGTTTAGGAACCATTAGGGCTTTTTCAGGGTTTTAAAAAGAACATTTTAGGGTGTTTTAAGGGCTGTCTTACTACTAATTGGAATTGTTAGGGGTGTTTTGGGATATTTTGGGGTTTTTTTTTTAGGACTACTTAAAAGGTTTTAGGGCTTTTGAGGAGTATTGAGGGTATATGGAGAATTTTTTAGGACTAGGGGATTTCTAGTGTTTTTGGGGGAATTTTTTCAGACTTTTTTAGGGTCTTATCAGGGCATTTTCAAGATTTTAGGGGTATTCTCAGAGCTCTTTAAAAAATCTCTAAGTAGTCTCAAAAGGTTCTTTGGGGATTTTTAGGGGTGTTTTCAGGGCTTTTTAAAAGTAGGGTATTTTTAGTGTACTCTGAGGCTATTTCTATGTTTTTGAGGGGTGTTTAGGACACTTTGAAAACTATGCCTTTTTTAGGGAATTGAGAGGGTTTTTTAGGGTCCTTTCAGGGCGTGACAGAGGCTGAGGGGCAGCTTGAGGGGTACTGTGGGGGCTGGAGGGTGGCAGAGGCTGGGAGCTGAGGGAGGAGCAGGGAGAGGGGAGAGTGGGTGACACACAGAGATGCTGAGGGTGGCAGGGGCAGATGGAGGGTGACACTGAGAAGCTGGGGGCTGAGGGGCAAAGGAGAGGGATTAAGGGTGACACACAGGAGCTGAGGGGCAGCTGAGAGGGGCCTTGAGGGGCACAGGGGGGGCTTGAGGGTGACAGACAGAGCCTGAGGGGTTGAGGGGGGGCTTGAGGGGTCAAGGGAGAAGGCTTGAGGGCTGCACAGTGCACTGGAGATCAGGGCTACAGGGAACAGCTTAGGAGGCAAGTTAGGGTACAGGTGCACCAGCCCTCAGCCCAGCCCCAAGCTCAGCCTAAGCAGCCCCCCTAACAACAGCACAGCCTTTTCCCCCAACAGCAGCACAACACAGCAACCCTGACAGCGAGACCAGAGCGGAACCCTCCCGGTGGGACAGGACAGCAACCCTCACACCAGGACAACGACAGAACTCTCAGAGGACAAGATCCACGGCAAAAAGGTAGGCAAGGCATCTGAGGGTTAGAGAGATAGGTGGGGTGTCACAGACATCTTTTCATAAAAATCCTTTCTTTAGGATTTTTCTCCCTTCTGAGAAGCTGTGGCCTCAGCAACAAAGTGTAAACAATGGTTATCTGCTGCTGTGGAATGCAACAGGTGCATCTGTGATTGGTCTCCTGTGGATATTTGGATTTACTGACCATTCTTGGCAGAGCTGCTCTCGCTTTCTGCCGGGGCACAGACCTTTGTTATTCATTCTTTTCTATTCTTAGCTTAGCTAGCCTTCTGAGAACTTTTCCTTCTATTATTTGTAGTATAGTAATAACATAATATATATCATAAAATAATAAATCAAGCCTTCTGAACATGAGGTCAATATTCGCGTCTCTCTTTACACCCTGAAGACCCTTGTGACCACTGTGACAACTGGTGAACCCCGAGTGAGTGAGGAGGACAAAACCATCAATTGGTGACCCCTCGTCTGAAGAGCAAATTACTTGGAGAGACCCCCAGAGGAACAATTGCTGCACTGGGTAAACCCCGAATGTGTGGCATTGATGGTTGCTTCACAAGTGACCACAGAAGTGGATTCTAGCCAAGAGCTGAAGAACTGAAGATCCTGATTTGGAGTTCACAGCAAGGCTGACCACAAAGAGAACCTTCTGAAAAGACTCCAGGAAGATGTTCGGAAAGCACAGTAGCGCAATGGAGCTGGCCAGAGCATGCTGGACTCTTTCAAAAGGTACTGTTGGCTTTTCCCTTCCTGAAAATGCGGCCCTTCGTAGTTTGTGGCTGCTGATGTGGAGGGCTTCCCCCATAGAGGAGGAGATTTGGTTCTCCCCTTCAGAGGAGAACTTTATTGCCCTCTGTCAAAAATGGGGTGAAGAGGACGGACTTTGCCTGTTGGAGACAGATTTCTGTGAGTTTTTTCGATGGGCAAAGCTTTTTGGGTTCTTTACGAATGTGCTCTGTGCCCTTGATGCTTTCTTGTGGGAGTGCATTGACTCCATTTTCCAATTCGTTTTGGACCGTGGGTTTGGATACCCCCAGATTTATCCAGCATTTAGGATGTTCTTTCCAGTTTTGAACCGGAGAGCAGCTGTTTTTCCCTGGATTGCCAACTGCAACGGGCTTGTCCCATTTCCTCTGACTCCAGCGGGAGAAGATCCTTTGGAGGAGGATGATCTGTTGCTTCCCAGCCCCCCTGCATCCCGGCAGTGGGGGGGGAAGTTTCGCCAGGAGCCGAAGCTTTTTAACTGCGTCTTCGGAGCATGCTCAGATGCAGCCATCCCTTCCCCCCCTTCTCTCTCTCCGGGGGCATGGGAGTGGGCTGCACCGCCCCTTACAGCCCTGCAGGCCCTGCCCTGGCCGGCCTCCTGGGCCCTGCCCCGCTCAGAGATGGGGGCAGCACCGGTCTCCGAGTCCCGCCTGCCAGGCCTGCAGGGCCTCCTCCTGGACCCGCCCCGCGGCCGCCTCCCCGGGTGTCCTGCCCGTGGCTTCACCGGCTTCCACGCCTGCGCCTGAGAGCTCAGAAACACCGCTCCCTGCGGCTGCGTCGCTGTTGGTAGGAGACGCCCTCGGCGACAACAGCGACTCGGCACCGCCCCCTCGGCTGTCCTGCTGCGTCCACCAGCGCCCTCTCCGGCCCTGCCGCCTCAAACCGTGCCTGTTCAGGATGATGCTGAAGACAGCGCCGAACCCACGGGACCCTCGGAGCAGCCCGCAGCTGCTCCTGCACCCAGCGTGGCTTCCCCCCCGAGTTTTTCGGGCTGTCCCGGGGCTGCCCCTGCGGGGGAAGCTGGGACAGGGGAAGAGGGCGTCGGCCTCCCTTTCCGTGGAGGAGGCATGGCCCGACAGCTGGCTGTGGGTGCAGCCCGTCTGCCTGCGTTCAAAATCAGTATTCTTGGCGGGTTGGGCGGTGTTTGGTCAGTTGCTTTCCCTTGGGGGGTGCGAATCTCTCTGCTGCCCCTCTCACGCCCCAGCGGCGAGGGGCAGGTGGGTGCCGAGAGTTCTGCCTTTGGTCCCCAGCCCAGAGGGGGTGGTGCCGTGAGGCAGATGGGAGACACACCTGTTGCATTTGCATCGCAGAGGGCACAGCGGGAAGCGATCATGGCTTGTTTGCTGTGGAGAAAAAACATTCCTAGACACGAGATGAGCGTTCTTGGGGCTTCTTCTGTTTCCCTGCTGCTGGCATGCCTTGGTGATTTTGGGGAAAAGAAGCGTTTGGTCACCATTCCATTGGCAGTGCGGGGCCAGGCTGTGGGAAGGCAGAGCCCGCCTGCCATGTTGGGCCTGGGCTGTTGGGCTTGGGTCCCTGGGCCAGGGCCACCTCCCGGCCTCCTGATGGGTTTGGTTTTGCTTCTCCCTGTCGGTCCTGGCCCGCCTTTCTGTGGGCCAGGTCTGGGGTTCCTGATCCCTCCACATGGGCCAGGGCCCCCCAGGGACTTTCTTTGGCTGCTCTGCTGCTGCTGCTCTTTTTAATCACAAAAAAAAAAAAAAAAAAAAAAAAAAAAAAAAAAAAAAAAAGTTGAAATAGCTGGCAGCAGCACTGAAGCATTGAAGGACCAAAAATTAGCTTCAGCCCAAAATTATTCAATAAAGGGCTGTGGCAGGACATTCCAGAAGTTGTCTCAAATTGTTTGAAATTTTTTGATGACTGTCAATGGCTTTTGATAACTATTGATGGACTTTTCTGCAGCAAGCCTGTTTCAGGACCAACAGGGACTTTCACAGATGGCAAAGAGGAACATCTTCAGTCCATGGACTTTTTCCTGAAACTCAGCTGTTTGGGCTTGAACTTTCTTTGCATTGTTTTTGCATTTTCTTATATTGCAAAATCGTTTTGGTCATTTGATAGAATTGTATGTTCTACAGGTGAAGAAATTCCCTGTTCATTCCACACCAGCACTTGAGTGAAGTTTTGATTGGCAACAGATAACCACAATAATTTTCTCTGCACAGCAGAGAAAATTACAAACACTTTTTCTTTTTAATAAACTAAATTAAAAAGCTGACATGTCACAGACATCTTTTCATTAAAATCCTTTCGTTACGATTTTTCCTGCTGAAGCTGAGAAGTTTCAGCAACAAATGTAAACAATGGTTATCTGCTGCTGTGGAATGCAACAGGTGGATCCGTGATTGGTCTCTGGTGGATGTTTGGATTTACTGACCATTCCCAGGAGAGCTGTTCTTGCTTTCTGCCGGGACACAGCTCCTTTGTTATTCATTCCTTTTGTATTCTTAGCTTAGCTAGCCTTCTGAGAACTCTCTTTCTATTCTTTTTAGTATAGTCATAATGTAATATATATCATAAAATAATAAATCAAGCCTTCTGAACATGAGGTCAACATTCTCGCCTCTCTCTTCATCCTGCAACCCTTGTGACCACTGTCACACAATATTTCTCCCATACAAGCACTGAGCAAAGAAGCTGGGTTCCCAATGTTAGTTACTGCAATTTCTACGTCATCCTGTTCCCCCATTATGGATTGGTATTTCAGGAATCTCTGTGGGGAGAGCCAATGTCCCTCCTTTACTTCCAGCACTGCAGACACTGTGTGGGACACCAGCACAGTCATCTTCTGGCCCAGGGTGAACTTGTGTGCTTCCTGGATGTTCACTGCCACTGCCACAACAGCTCTGGGGCATCCTGGCCACCCCTTAGCTGCTGCATCCAGCTGCTTAGAGAGGTAGGGTGTTGCAATATGACACAAAATGAACGACACTCACACCCTGAGATGTCCAAGGCAAAAAAGGCACATTTTTTTCTGGACTTCGATATTTAAAAAATTCCAAAAGCATCCATGGATTGGAGGATGAAATTGCCCCCTCTCCAAACACACTGGTCAAACCAACAGTCCATCAATTTTCTCCTCCTCCAGAAAGGACTGCAAAACAATCATTATTTACATGGAAAGTGTGTAAAAAACTCCATTACAAAAATGTAAACATCAGAAGGCTTAGAAGAACCTTCAAAGAACAGGGCGACATCTCACCCTTTTTCCATTAAAAAAAAAAAAAAAGAAAGAAATATGAACAATGTTAAAAGGAAAAATGAACAATGTTCAGTGTCCACTCATGGAGGAATCATCGGAGTGATCACTCACACCATCTGCATCTGAGTCATCACTCAACGATTCATCCACTTGATGACTTTCAGTTTGGTCACGGTTTCCATTTTGCCCGTGTGCTGGATTCTGTCTCTGCAGTCGCAGGTCAGGACGAACACACTTCAAAGGTACCCAGGGTACCCCAGTATCTGTGGATACACAAGCATACCCACGCCCCGAAGTGATAAGGTCATAGAGACCTTCGAAGTGATAAGGTCATAGAGACCTTCCCACTGTTTGGTGACTAAATTCCACATCTGAACCTTTGCTTGAGGCTGACGTGTCTCGTCCAGAGCCTGCAACGAAAGGTGATGATTCAAAATGACAGGATTTTTTGAGTTCTGTGGCACAGTAAGATGATTGATGGTGTACAAAGCTTTTGCCAACTGACTGTGTGGGGCTTTACCCTACATTCCCCGTTTTTGTTTCTGAAGAACCCGCTTCAGAGTACCACAAGCATCTTCTACAATAGCCTGACCAGTCGGAGCATGAGGGATACCAAACCTGTGTGACACACCCCACAACTGCAGGAACTGCCACATCTTCTGTGATGCATAAGCAGGACCATTGTCTCCTTTCCACAGATCATACAGAGGAGACAGTTGTGTGTTGGTCAGTCCCAAGTACGGACGTAACCAAGTGATGACACCTACCAATTTCTGGGCATCATTCAGTGTCTTCACCAAACGTACAAATTGCACCTCCTGGTGTTGGATTGTCTATTCCAGAATTTTGACCCCCAAATACTTCCAAGGAGGTTGTTGTTGAACCTTTTCTGGAGCCACCTGCAGCCCATGAGAATACAAAGCATTGAGCAACTGAGGCTTAATCCTCAGCAGCTCGTCCTGGATGCAGACACTAAAATGTCGTCCATATAATGATACAGACGTGCATCAGAAAACTCCTTGTGAACTCCAGACAAGACACAGGCCACATACCATTGGCATATGGCCGGAGAATTTCGCATTCCTTGGCGCAAAACTTTCCACTGATATCACTGTGTGGGCTCAGCATTGTTAATTGCTGGCACCAAGAAGGCAAATTTTGGTCTGTCATCAGGATGAAAAAAAATTGCAAAAAACAATCCTTCAGATCCACGATGAGGACTGGCCAGTTTGCGGGAAGCATGGTAGGCGACGGCATGCCCACCTGCAATGTTCCCATGCTTTCCATCATGGCATTGCCCTTTCGGAGGCCTTGTAACATCTTCCATTTCCTGTATTTTATCTTGATGCAGAAGACAGGAGTGTTCCAGGGACTGGTAGAAGTCTCCAGATGACCCTGGTCCAACTGCTCCTGGACCAGATTTTGAAGGTGTCCTAGGGTGACGTTATGATGCTTGTGTCGCCATTCATGTGTTCTCTTAATGCTGGATATCATGTTCTGTGCCTTTAAGATTGGCTCTGAAGAGTGAAAGTTTTGTTTGTGTATTCTTATCAGCCTGGCGGGACACAGAGAGACTGCGGGTCTTGATTTTGCTGCTTTTGCTTTTTGCTTTGCTCTCTCTCTCTCTGCTCTCGCTTCTGCTTGCTTTTGCTCCTGCT
Source organism: Melozone crissalis (assembly GCF_028551555.1). Lineage (NCBI taxonomy): Eukaryota > Metazoa > Chordata > Aves > Passeriformes > Passerellidae > Melozone > Melozone crissalis. The sequence goes on from NW_026535844.1 coordinate 6,012,947, forward strand.
CATTAACTAGTTTAGCTAAACAGTCCAAATTCCTTCCTGGACTGTTTGTCCTCTCCTCTTTTTCGACCATCTCGAACCTGCTCTGGACTGGGACCTGGGAACACCGAGAGTTTGCACCTTGTGGCTGCAGCAGCTGCCCCAGTGCCGGAGGGACTGAGAACAGAGCAACCACCCCCGAGAGAGACTTTCTGAATTTGTCACCTTTTTCAGAGCGGTGTCATCTGGTATTGTTCATTCTGTGTGCTGGGGGTGCTGTGCCTGTTAAATAAACAGGTTCTTTCCACTTCTCTCTGAGGAATCCTTCCCAAACCAGTTGGGGGGAGGGGCTGTGTGGGTTTGCTTTCTGGAGGGGCCCCCTTTGGAGATTCTCTACCAAATTTACCCTAAACCAGGACAAAATTTGGCACCCAACACGTGGGGCTCGAGAGAGAGTGGAAAAACCCTGTTTTGAGTGCATTTTGGTTGCCATTACTCTGTGTTTGTATAAAGCAGTTAATAGCCATGCTTTTTGAATGCATAATGTCTGTTGGGGTGAAGGCTTGCATGCATTTCTGGTCCCTAGGGTTTTTTGAGATTTTAATACCTCTGTGGTCCCTATGTTTATTTTCTTACCCAGAAATAGCTCTAGTATTGTCCCTAATATGTAGTTTTTAAATCAGAGGGGCAGCGACCAGAGTAGCTATCCTGCTGGGCTTGGTGGTAATGATGTGTGAAAAGTTTATAAACATGCTGGGGTCTGCTCCAGGTATGAATTGTTCGTGGCTATGGTTATGCATCCAGTTTGTTAGAGGAGGAGCAGCAGGGGATCAGGCTTTTCAGCCTTTGCTTTCCTTCTTCTCCTATGAATCTGTTGCATCACTATTGAAGGATGTTCAGTTTCCCCTCAATGTTAAAGAAACCATCTTTCTGGTATTGAGTCTGGTAACCTTCATCTATACAGCCTGCTGCTTCTCTAGGATGAGGGCTGAGATTTCTAGACGGGCTGATGAGACCCCTGACTCAGGAGTTGACCCAGGTGTGGAAAATCCTAAGTGGTGTGGGAAATGGGAGGATATGGGCCAAATCCTGAAGGAATTCTCTGACCCTATAGTCTGGGATTTTCCCCACGAACAAATTCAGAACCCAGCTGAGGTGGGGAAATATCTGAAAGAGAAGTACCAGGATGAGCCTAAGGAGAGGAAGGTCATTGCAGTGAGCTGGGCCCTGGCTTGTGCTTATTGCTCACTGCTAGATCCTGTCGGGCAGCAGACAGAGGCAGGGGGGCAGGGAGATAAATCAGCAGCTGTCCCGGTGACTCAGGCTGCAGCCAACACTCTAGGCTCGAAGCCAGCAGCCAAACCAGATAGTGAGCCTAAGCCAGCAGCTAAACCAGAAAATAAGCCTCAAGCAATGGCTGTTGCTGCCAGCACTAGAAGTGGGAAATGCACGGACAAGACCAATCGACCAGTGGATGATGAGGATGATGATGATGAAGAAGAAGGAACCTCAATGCCTCCTGACATAAAATCAGGAGTCAAAGCAGCAGGTGCAAGATCAGATGCAAATATTGAGTCCTTTACCCTGAAGGACCTTTGTGGCTTATGGAAGGATTACATGTGGGGACAGGGTCTGTTTCTATTGCTGGTGTGACAGGGGCATCACAGGATTTTACTTTGGTGGAAGCTGAGGTGAGCCTAACGGGAAATGAGTGGAAGAAACACCCTATTGTGACTGGCCCAGAAGCCCCATGCATTTTAGGTATAGACTTCCTCCGAAGTGGGTATTTCAAAGACCCAAAGGGACTCAGATGGGCATTTGGAATAGCTGCTGTAGAGACAGAGGGTGTCAAGCAGTTGAACAGCTTGGCTGGACTGTCAGAAAGCCCATCTGCAGTAGGACTTCCGAAGGGAGAAGAGCAACAGGTGCCAATTGCCACTTCCATAGTGCATCGACGACAGTATAGAACCACTCGAGATGCTGTGATCCCCATCCAAAAGATGATCCAAGAGCTGGAGAGCCAAGGGGTGGTCAGCAAGACCCACTCACCCTTCAACAGCCCCATTTGGCCTGTGCGAAAATCTGAAGGAGAATGGAGACTGACTGTGGACTACCGTGCATTGAATGAAGTGACTCCACCACCGAGCGCTGCCGTGCCAGACATATTAGAGCTCCAGTTCGAGCTGGAGTCCAAGGCAGCAAAGTGCTTTGCCACTATAGACATTGCCAATGCATTTTTCTCCATTCCTCTGGCAGCAGAATGCAGGCCTCAGTTTGCTTTCACATGGAGGGGAGTGCAGTACACCTGGAACCGACTGCCCCAGGGGTGGAAGCACAGCCCCACCATCTGCCATGGACTGATCCAGGCCGCACTGGAAAGGGGAGAGGCTCCAGAACATCTGCAGTATATTGATGACATCATTGTGTGGGGGGAACACAGCTGCGGAAGTGTTTGAGAAAGGGAAGAAAATCATCCAAGTCCTCCTGGGAGCTGGTTTTGCCATTAAAAAGTCAAGGTAAAGGGACCAGCTCGTGAGATTCAGTTCCTGGGAGGGAAGTGGCAAGATAGACTGTAGTAAACCCCATACATTTAGCAAAAGCACCATGGAGAATCTAACAAAAGGAATGCTGACACAGCAGCAAGGAAGCTTCCTGACTCATGGACATCTGCCCTATAACCTATCTCTATAACCATGTAAGGCACTGCCATGGTAGCCTTTACCTATCGGTCATTTTATGGTCCCCCTAATCCCTTGCCATTGGTCAAGTTTGGATACTTGCCAAGCCTATAAAAGTAGCATGCTGTACCCTACTAGCTCAGAAGAAGAAGAGCTGAGACCCCTTGCGGACCCCCAGATAAAGCCTTCTCTGTGGAACAGCTTCTGCCTTCTCCTTCTCCTCTCTCCGTCTGCTGCTGCCTCAAGCCCGGGGCTCCACTACCCAGCGAGCAAAGAGCTGAGGTCCTAAGAGCTGCTAATCACTATAGAGCTGAATATCACCAGGCTTGCTAGAAAGGCAGCCCCGCGGCATTGGCCTGAGCTGGCTTCGGGACCCGGTCCCTCCTCAGGGGCTGAGATCCTGAGCACCAAGGCTCTGCTTCATGATAAGGCTGATCGGAGGCCTTATTAATGGACAGCATCAGATTCCTAAAGACGTAATCAACAAGATCACAGCGATGTCTCCACCCACCAATAAGAAAGAAACACAAGCTTTCCTAGGTGCCATAGGCTTTTGGAGGATGCACATTCCTGAGTACAGTCAGATCGTGAGCCCTCTTTACCTGGTCACCTGCAAGAAGAACGAGTTCCACTAGGGCCCTGAGCAGCAACAAGCCTTTGCACAGATCAAGCAGGAGATTGCTCATGCAGTTGCCCTTGGCCAGTCAGGACAGGACCAGAGGTGAAGAATGTGCTCTACTCTGCAGCTGGGAACCATGGCTTGTCCTGGAGCCTTTGGCAGAAGGTGCCTGGGGAGACTCGAGGCCGACCACTGGGATTTTGGAGTCGAAGCTACAGAGGGTGAGAAGCCAACTACACTCCCACAGAGAAGGAAATCTTGGCTGCCTATGAAGGAGTCCAAGCTGCCTCAGAGGTGATTGGCACGGAAGCACAACTCCTCCTGGCACCCCGACTACCAGTGCTGGGGCGGATGTTCAAAGGAAAGGTTCCCACCCCCCACCACACCACTGACCCTACATGGAGTAAACGGATTGCTCTTATCCCACAGTGCGCCCGTATTGGAAACCTGAATCGCCCTGGGATTTTGGAGATAATTACAAACTGGCCAGAAGGTGAGAACTTTGGTCTTACTGATGAAGAGCAACAAGAACCAGTGACACGGGCTGAAGAGGCTCCTCCCTATAACCAACTGCCCCCAGAGGAAACGCGCTACGCTCTTTTCACTGACGGTTCCTGTCACATCGCAGGGATGGACCAGAAGTGGAAAGCAGCCGTATGGAGCCCCACATGACAGGTTGCAGAGGCCGCTGAAGGAGAAGGTGGATCAAGTCAACTTACAGAACTCAAAGCCGTTCAGCTGGGCCTGGACAATGCTAAGGGAGAGAAATGGCCAAACCTCTACCTCTACACTGATTCATGGATGGTAGCCAATGCTCTGTGGGGATGGCTGGAGAGGTGGAAAAAGGCCAACTGGCAGCGTAGGTGTCAAGGTTTGATGCTGGCACAATGCCAGTGTCCCCATGAAAATATATGCTCCCTGGTGTCTGCTGTGAGATGTGACCAGGAATAAGCAAAGCAGGCCCCCACTTAGAAATAAATAAATGAAACCTTTATTAACTAAACTACAATTTTAAGTAACAAGAAACACACAGGGAAAATGAAAACTTTCCAAAAACATTTCCTCCCCCTCCCACCAGATTTCCAATACATCTATTCCCCAAATCACCAAATCTCGGTCCATCACCACCCTTTAGGTAATCAATTCTCAGTTCATCAAGGGGAGAGGAATCCTTCTTGTGCCACAGGCTTCCCCAGGAAACACCGCTGAAACCTCGTGTGTTTCCACGTCACTCGTGGCACCGCCCGGAGAACATTGTGACATCTTCCTTCCATGTCCAGTGCTCTCACCACTGCACATGGACCAGAGCTGCTTCTAGGGTTGTCCTTTTAAGGATGCTTTGTCCCGTTCCAAAAAGGGCACAGTCTCACCTTTGGGACACCTGTGCCCCCCAAATTTCACCCCCTGGGGCCCAGGGGTACCAACACTGAACCCTCTTGGCTCTGAGCCATTGCCTCCCCCTGGATGCAGTCTCTGTGTCACAGGAAACATGGTTCTGTCCATGGCTACACAAGAAAAGTCCAGCTAAGGCCACTTCATCATCTCTTCCCACCTAAGATTCTTCTCTACTCTCCCGACATCTTTCACTTGCCCAGACCTTCACACTTGCACATTTCCTTCCTCCATTTCATCTCTTATCTCTCTTCTAGGAAAGGTTAATGTTCTGCAAAGTTTTCCTTGTCTGAAAAAGGGTTAAAAGCTCGGGCTCTGCCCACCCAAAGCTCCCACAGCTGCCGGACCCCTTCTCGCTGCATTCCCGCCCCCCCCCCCCCCGCCCTTCTCCGCCAGCCGGGCTGTGCTGCCAGCACAGGATATCAAATTTCACGGTGGCACAGGCGCTCTCTGTCTCTCTCTCTCCTGGGGGGGAGGTGTGGCTGCCCGATGCCTCTCGGGGCTCTTCCACCCTTCCATCCTCGGGCCAGGCCTACCTCACCCAGCCCCAAACCAGCCAGGAGCTGGGCAAGGGAGGTCCGACCTGCTTCCCTCGCTGGAACCCAAGAGAGCTTCCCCCAGGAGTGCTCTGCTTTTTAACCCCTGTGTTCTCAGAGGCGTATCCAATGTCCCCAGTGGCCAAACCAGCTGCCAGTATTCAAATGTGAGCACCTATTGGCCTGACCACCTCATATCCCAGAAAACTAACTTCCTCTCAAACCACGACATCTATATAATCTCATTCCAGTTTATCCCAGTCTGTAGGAACCCAGTCCATTTGATCCCAATCCATATTTGATCCCTGTCCATAGCTTATCCTAGTCCATATTTGATCCCTGTCCATAAAATCTGTCATATTTGATCCAGGCCATATTTGATCCCAGTCCAAAGTTGATCCCAGTCCAAAGTTGATCGCAGTCCTGATTTGATCCCAGTCCAGTTTATCCCAGTCCATAGTTGATTTTAGTCCATATTTGATACCAGTTCATTTTTTATCCCAATTCATACTTGATCCTATCCCATATTTGATCTCAGTCTATATAAGCTCAGTCCAGTTTATCTGACACTGTAGGATTCCAATCAATAGTTGATCCCAGTCCCTATTTGAACCTAGTCCATATTTGATTCAAGTCCATATTTGATCCCAGTCCCTATTTGATCTCAGTCCCTGTTTGATCCCAGTCCCTATTTGATCCCAGTCCCTATTTGATCCCAACCCCTATCTGATCCTAGTCCATGTTTGATCCCAGTCCGTTTTGCCCTGCACACATTCCAAAAGTCTGCAATTCCAGCTCCCAGCCAGGAAAAGATGTTCCTGCCCTTGAAGGGAAATGGAGCAAAATCCTACAGAGACATTTCCCTGCCAGCCTTCAGGACTTCAGCTCCTGGGACTGGGAATTAAAATAACAGTTGGGAAATAAAATAATAAACAATCAGGAATAAAATAATAAATAATCAGGGAAGGGTCTGTGGGGACATCTAAACCAGGGCAGGGGTCAATTAAATCAGGGAAAGGTCAGTTAAATCAGGGGAGGGTCTTTGGTGGGCACTGGGGCAATTAAATATAGGGAGGGTCTCTGGTGGTGCCTGGGTCAATTAAATCAGGGGAGGGTCTCTGGTGGTCCATGGGTCCAGGGAGACACTGAGAGAGAAACAGAGCAGGCAAAGAGAGGCAGGAGAGAAAAGGGGACACAAAGACAATGAGCTGAGAAGGCGGCACTCTGCAAACAGAGCTGCAACAGACTGAACATGAACAGGAGAGAAATCAGTAAATCTCAGAGTTTTATTTGCTGTCAAATACATCCCACACACCCAGCCCCACACAATCTCCATCCCACGACTCTAAATCATTTCCCAACTTCATCTCAGCCTGATGGCTGCGGAATCGAGTGAGTTTGGCATGGGATTGAGTTTTTTGAGGTGGGTTTGAGCTCTTTTTGGGGTAAGATTGAGCTGTTTTCACTGGGATTTGAGTGGTTTGGAGGTGACAGATCTATTCCTCTTGGCTTTTGCAGTGCAAAGAGATGGAGAATAGAAAAAAATTAAGGTGAAATTAAAAGGTGAAGCAGCCAGGTGTGTTCTCAACATGGATCACAGGGAATGTGGCTCACCTGGGCTGTGCCCAAAGTGCCTCCTCCAGTGGGGGATGGAGCTGGAGCAGCGCACGAAGCTCTGCCCGCACTCGGGGCACTCGCAGGGCTTCCCTTAGTGGTGCCTCCGTTGGTGTTGGGTCAAGTTAGAGCTCTGTAAGAAGCTCTTCCCACACTGGGGACACTCGTAGGGCCTCTCCCCAGTGTGGATGCGCCGGTGGTTGATGAGGTGGGAGTTGTGCTTGAATCCATTCCCGCAGTCGGGACAGCAGAAGGGCCTCTCCTCTCTGTGAATTCGATAGTGCTGGAGGAGATTGGAGCTGGTCGGAAACCTCTTCCTGCATTTATCACACTCGTAGGGCCTCTCCCCAGTGTGGATGAGCCGGTGCTTGACAAGGGTGTAGTTGCGCTTGAATCCCTTCCCGCAGTCGGGGCATTGGAAGGGCCTCTCCTCTCTGTGAATCCGATAGTGCCGGAGGAGATTGGAGCTGTTCTGAAACCTGTTCCCACACTTGGAACACTCGTAGGGCCTCTCCCCAGTGTGGATCCTCTGGTGCCTGATCAGGTTGGAGCTCTGGCTGAAGCTCTTCCCACACTCCCCACACTCGTAGGGCTTCTCCCCAGTGTGGGTCCTCTGGTGCACAATCAGGCTGGAGCTCTGCCTGAAGCTCTTCCCACACTCCCCACACTCATAGGACCGTTCCCCAGTGTGGATCCTCTGGTGCACAATCAGGTGGCAGTTCCGCCTGAAGCTCTTCCCACACTCCACGCATGTGTGGGGCTTCTCCCCATCATGGAGCTGCTCATGGAGCACCAGCTCCGAGCTCTGGCTCCACCTTCGGCCGCCTTCCCGGCCCAGGCTGGCTCTTTCCCCCTCAGATCCCCTCCAGCTGCGTTTGCAGCCCCTCCTCGTGCGGCATCTCCGGGGCTTTTCCTCCCCGTTGGCTTCCTGCGCCATGGAGCCGCTCAAAACGGCCTCTTCCACCAGGTTCTGCCGCGGGCATTTGTCCTCCCTGCTCTCCATGCTCAGCTCCTGCTCTGGGGGAGGAAGGACAAGGACAGGATGGGATTTGCCTCCGTGCCACAGGCAAGGGCAAGGAGATCCCCCCAGGGCTGAGCTGCAGCCGGGGCCGTGCTGGGCTGGGAGATGGAGCAGCACAGAGGGGAAAGGGGCACTCATCGCCAGCTCGGGGCTGTGCACAAATCTCAAACAGGACTGGACTGCTGGGAATGCGTCCTGAGCTGTGCTATTTTCCAACATCTGTCTCATTACTTGGTTATGACAATGGGAAGATGTCAGCAGCTCACATCACAGGTAGCAGAAAAAGAATGTCACGTTAAAACTTACTTTAAAAGGTTTTTGACCAATCACACAAAGCAAAAGCATATTGACAGTAGTTCTATCCAAGCACTATAAGCACATTGACGGTTAAAACAATGCTTGCCTATTTCAAATACAGTACCTGCTTGTAAGCCTTAAAAAACAATGCACAGAGCTCCAGTATTAAGCTTGGAACTTTCCAATATCTTGCTAGATACACTTTCCCACAGGTTAGGGAGTTAGTTATTCTAGATAAGTCTTAATGCACACAGACCATTGTTCTATTTCTCCTTAATTTCTACTTCTTATATAATTATTCTGCTGACCAATCTTATGGCTGCTACAAAGCTCCAATCAGTTCTAATGTCTCTGAGGCTTGTCTTTTGCAGCTTTCCCAAAAGCCTCTGATTTTAAGAATCCAGAGACACTGATTTCCTCCTCACCTGCCTCATTGTCCTGGGGCATCTTCCTCTTCCTCGCAGCCTCCCAGAAGTTGGCAAAGGGAAATCCTGGTTTGGAGAAAAAAAGGGATGAGAATGTTGAGTTTGAAGTTCCCTCTGCCCGAGTCCATCTCTACAAGTCACTGGCCATCTGGGCTCCAGGAAAACCTCCCAAACACCCAGATTCAACCCTGAAAAAGCCTCCCAGGAGTTCCCTGTCCCTGGTCCCTCCCCTCTGGTGTTCGGAGGTTCCCCCCTGTCCCAGCTGCAGGGGTCACGCTTGGATTGGGGGTCCCCCTTCTCCTCGGTGCCCGCCCTGCCCAGGCTGCTGGTAGTCCCAGCAATCCCAAAAGATCCCCCCGCTTCGCTATCCCCATTTCAGGATGCCGGGGCTGTTTGGGCTCCCGGGCTCCCTTCTCCCCTCATTCTCTGCTCTGGGCTGCAGCGGCTCCAAGGAGTCCCCCCTGCCCCTCTCCAGGCTCTTGAGGCTCCCGCCAATGGCGGCGCTCCCCCCTCTCTGGGCTCCCCACTTTGGGCTCCTGGGGGACACAGGGCTCTGCTCCTCCAGGCTGCCTCTGCCAGCAGCCGCCACCGGCACCCCCCAATGTCCCCCCAAGGGACCTTTCCTGCTCAGCCTTGGACTCCTTCATTCTCCAAACATCCCCCCAAAAACCCAACCCAGGGACCCCCCGGGATATCCGGGCCGAACTCCCCCTCCCCGCTCGCCGGCGCAATGAGGGGGGCGATGATCCCACAGGTGGGGGCCGCGAATTCAGGCAGGGATCGACAGCGTGGTTCCCTCAGCTCAGCCTCGATCTGCCTTTGTCCCTCCTCTTCCTCCCACTCCTCCCCTTCCCTTCCCCCTCCTCCTCCTCCCCCTCTTATTCCCACCTCCTTCTCCTCTTCCATTGCTGCTCTCTCTCTGCCTTCATCCCTTCTCTTCCATCCCTCCCCCCCTGCTCTTCCCCTCTAACCCCACCTTCTCCTCCCCCTTCATACCAGCCCTTCCCTGCCTCCTCCTCCTCCCCCAGCAGCAGCCACACCCTCGGTACCCCGTTCCTGCAGCCCTGGAAGCCCGCACGGCAGGAGCGGGGATGGAGCCGGGACAGATCGGGATGGGCAGCGCGGGGCTCTTGGCTGCTCCAGCCGCTGCGGGCGGGGGGAACCCAGCCCGGGCCAAAGGAGAGGCAAACTGGGCAAACTGGGGGCACATCACAAAGCGAAGGATGCAGCAGAAAGACTTAAGATAATATTAACTTAAACGAGGAAAATCTGGAAATTCCAAAGTTTAGGGAATCCGAGAAAAAAGATTAAAACACCACAGAAAGTGAACAAGATAAATCAGGGAAATGGAAACTTTTTGATGGAAGACAATTATTTAATAAAATGTGCTTCTAAGAAAATATTAGAAGACATGCATCAGAAAACCCACTGGGGTACTCAAGCTTTGTGTGACCATTTTTTAAGGAACTATAGGTGCACGGGGATTCTTGGAGTAGCAAATCAAATAACTGAAGATGCTTAATTTGCCAAAGGATAAATAAAAAGGTGATGAGAAAAACAACATTAGGAGGTCGTGAGTTAGCTCGTTAACCATTTCAAGTATCCAAGCAGAAGTTTAGACTTGTTAGGCTCTGGATTTATTTGTAAAAAAACCGCATTTAATCTAGAAGAAAGGGAATATGCCATATGTTCCACAGGAGATTTCAAGAGAATAAAAATCTTTGAAGTATCAGAAACACCCAAGACAAAACAAGAAAAGACAAAGGGAAATGAAAGGGAAGGGAACAAGAGGAAAAATCAGAGAGTGGGATCCTCTGCAGGTCTTGCCCCCTCTGTTCGCGGCCAAGGCGCCTATCCCGGGTCCCGGCTCGCTGCCCGCCTCAGCTCCTCCTGTCCCGGTTTCCATCCCAGGTGCGGCCTCACTGCCCAGGGCAGCTCCACCTGCCCCGGCGCTGTCGCTCAATTTGTGTGCCCTGCTCCCACTGCCTGGCCCGCGGCCGCTCTGCCGCCCATGCTGGGGAAGATGGGGGTTGCTCTGTCCTGCCGCCTGCTCCGAGGTCACCGCGCCCACCACACCCAGGGGGGGTCCCAGCCATCCCATCCCCGGCTGCCCTGCCCGTGCCACCTGCGCTGGGCACTGCCGCTGCTGCCAGGCTCTCCCACCTGCCTTTGCTCTGCCGGGAGCTGCTGGATCAGCCGCCATCAGCCATGTGGGGGCTACCCACGCTCCGCCTCGGGCTCCACGGGAAGATCCCCCTCTGCCGATTCCGGCTGCAGACCCTGCCCACACTCCCACCGAGCCTGGCTGGGATATCCTCCCCTGATCCCGTCCTGCTCTGAGTTACATCCCCTTGGTAACCACAGCTCCGGCTGTTCAGCGAAACTCTCTCTCTCTACAGGCAGCACCTTCCTGAAACACTAAGAGCTCATTTAAAAGGCAGCCCTCTACAAATTCTTTCCCAAAACAGGGGAGAAAGGCTATAGAAGGTAAAAAAGTGAAAGAGTTAGATGAAGGGATTGCTCTATTTCCGTTCACAGAGGTTCCCATGGGAGGGATGCGCTGCCCAGCCCCGCGGGAGCCACCAGCGCCCCTGCCGGCCGTGCCTGGAACTGCACCCAAGGGGAAAGCGCCGCAGCCCAAACGCCGGGACTGGGTCTGGACTCTGTTTGCTGTCAGTGCCGCAGCTGTTGGTGTTTGTTTGCTTTATTATACACACTAGTAAAGAACTGGCATTCCTATTCTCATATCTTTGCCTCAGAGCCCCTTGATTTCACAAGTCTAAAAATTAAGAGGGAGGGGGTTTGCATTCTCCATTCCAAGAGAGGCTTCTTCTGCCTTCCCGAGCAGACACCTCTCTTGTAAAGCAAGACAAGCACCCACAGGCACTGAAGGGGGCTGCAGGAGGGGCACAAGAAGGCCCTGCAGCACTTGGACACAAAGGCACAGCAGGTGAATGCAAGAAGGGAGCAGCAAAAGGCCAAGCTGAAGGCAAAGGCCAGGGCACAGTTCCTACAGTCCATGAGGGATCAACCCCAGGGCCCAAGGGGGCCCCAGCACCCAGGGCACGGCTCGGCCACAAGCACCTGGCAGAGGCATTGCCCTCCTCGGCAGGGGAGAGCCCACCTAAACAGCCCCTGGCAAGGAATCAGGGCTCCAGCTGCAGGGCACAAGGACACTGCAAGCACAGACAGCAGCACCCTCAGGACCAGCAAGTCCACCCCTTGATGGACACGGACTGGCAGGGCTGTCACAGCTCCCATCACACCAGGGACCCTCCACACCGGAGCCCTTGAGAACATTCAGGGTGGGACTGCATTGAGAGGAGGCATTTCCTGATGGACACAGGGGCCTCTCAATCCACTCTGAATCTTAGACCTAAGGGGGAAAAGAGTAAAGGAATGTTTTAATTTTTAAGGGAATGAGTGAGAAAGATGAGCAGGTATGACTTGTTCAACTATTATTAGAAGCTGTGGGGGATAGGTTTGAATAAAATGAATTTCTCTTTCTTCCTCCTGTGATGGTAATTACCTAGGAAGGAATTTGAGAGCTGGATTTTAATACTGTAAAAGGGGATACAGAGGCTAGTTCTGTTCTACCTTTGTGTGGAAAGATTGAAAAGGCCCATGCTGAAGTGAACACAGAAGTGCGGGTAGACACAGGGAAAGAGGGAAAATTAGAAATGGAGCCGCTACAAATTACTTTAAAGCAACCAGGACAAGCAATACCTTGTTCCAAAAGAGGGAAGGAAGGGCTCACAGCCTGGTATTGAGTCCCTGTTAAAGGCAGGGCTTTTGGAGCCAGGGATGTTTCCCTACAACACTCCTATCCAGCCAGTCAACAAACTGGATGGATGGAATGCAGGAGGAAACACAGAATTTTCACGTGTTAAAATGAAGATTAACTGAGGCAGCTGGCCTGGGCCTTTCAAACAGGGAAAAAGAATTTGAATTATAGGTGGATTTTAAACAGGGTCTAGTTAAAGGAATTTTTGTGCTAAAATGTTTAACCCAGTGGCCAGAGAGTGGCCTCGCCTGAAAAGTTATGACAACAGGAGGATCTCCTATAGTTCAAGTCTGGCATCAAGGTAAAGCTTTGACAACCTAAACAGCCTCTAAATGGATGAGCAGGGTTAGGTTATTACAGTATGAAACTTGTTCGATGGCACAGGAGGATTTAGAACTGAGGACAGGGCAAGGGTTTAACCCAGCCTCCTGTTTGAACAGCCTGGAGAGGGGCTGGCAAGGAACCCAGGACTGCACTCAAGGAACAGAGCTCCAGACCCAGGCTGGGAGAGATTGATGATGGGACATTCCCTGGCCTGAGGGACAAAATGTGTTTGTGGATGGCTCTGCAAGGGCAGCAGAAGGGAAAAGAGCTACAAGACAGGCTGTTATTAAGGAAGGGGAATCAGACACAGCGCAGGTCACCGCCCCATGCTCAGCTCAACCGGCGGAGCTGTGGGTGCTTGTGAGAGCCTGGCACTGAAATGCCCTGAGCAGGAAGGCTTCAATATCTTCTGACGACACCTTGGCACCTAACAGGGGGGCAAAAGCAATTCTCACTGCTTCAGCAACCACTGGAGCAGATATCAAGGCACATTCTCCCACAGGAAGCTGGGCTGGCACACAGCCTGCCCTGGCACTTTGCTGCTGCCAACACCCAGCCAGGACATCGGCTCCTGCCTAAGGAGTGCAAAGCAGCACCACTGGTGGCCAAGGGGCCCATGCCAAGTGTCCCTGAGGCCAGAAACAGCCGCCAGCACAGCTCAACACGGGGGGACCCCTCAGCCTGGCCTCAAGGGCTCTGAAGCCCCGCAGATTTGCACTTCCCGCCTGCAGCAGGAGGATGGGAGGCCGCCCCTGAGCCTGCCCTGAAGGCAACGCAGCAGCAGCCAGGGCTCCACAGCGGGCCAAGCCCCTGCGCCTGCCCACAGATCCTCGCCTGGAATCCTCTGCAATCCTGGCCACCCTCCTCTGCCATCTCCAGCCACTGGGGCCAAGCCTTGCTGCCACTGCTGCAGCTTCAGCGCTGGCTGGGCCTGCACTGCCACAGCTGCTGGGGAACACCACGGCACAATTCCACTCTGGGGCTCACTGACACCCACACACTGGGCTGCCTACCATTGCACTGCTGTAAATGTACCGTGTTTGGTTCTTTTAAACCTTATTTCTCTACTCAGGCTTGGTTTTCTTTGCCTTGGGGGAATGAATTTTAAAGGGTTTTTTTAAGGGGTGTTACACCGCTCAATGAAGATGAGTTTAGCACCTGAACAGACTGGGAACAGAACAAAAGACACCCACAGAGATAACGACCAGCAACAAAACATCAACATTGCCCAGCAGCAGGAAGAGAAGCTTCATTCCAAGCAGCCTCCAGAGGAGCTTTAGAAATGCAAATGAACACTGCTGGGCAAAGTTTGGACAATGCACCTGGGTCTCTTGCCAGGGGCAGGAATTGAGCTGATTCCCTCTGTCCCTCACCCCAAGCTCTGCCTGCTTGAACTTTTGGAATTTGCACAGCTCAAGGCAGAGCCCAGGGGGAGGATATCTGACCCTGCAACAGAAACGGGTGAAGCTGCAAAGGGAAACAGCACATTGACAACGTTGGGAAAACTTCACTATAAAAAATGGGAGGGGAATCATCCCGCTGCCCACTCCAACATGTGCTGTCACTGTCTGTGTTATGTAGGTTATATTAAAGCACTGGGGGTTTTTTGCTACCAAAAATTCAGGGAAATAAGCTGGGAATCCAAGGATTTGATGATTTAATTAGAGAAAAGCAGTCAATTGATGCAGCCCTGGCTGGAGAGAGCGCCCAAAAACAGGGAAAAGATGAACGGCCACCAGAACAAATCCTACAACACCATGGACCAGCCCCTGGGAACCCGAACCAATTCATATCAGGAGCCACAGAACCCATTTCTCATTTCATTGGCATCGTTAGATTACGAGCTCTGCTCAGAATTATAACCAACCAGACAGCTCCAGCTCCTGACCTTCCTGCTGACCAATCCACTGAAATGAGGAACACAAGACTTAACCATGGGATGGGATCAGAGCATCTGTTAGCAGAAAAAGGAGGAGTTTGTGGAAAATTAATTGACACAAACTGCTGTTGGCAAAAAGATGAAAAAGGAAAAGTGGTGAAACAGATACAAAGGGAATGAAGAAAGTAGCTCATGTACGGATTCAAACGCGAAAAGGATGGGAATGGGACACGGTTTTGTGGCTCCCTGGCAGACCATGGGTTAAACGAATGCTGTTTCTCCTCTGATGTGCTGCAGCAACTCTCATCTTTTTACCATGCTCCACACCTTGAGAGTGCAGCTCATTCAGCAGCTGAGCGAGGGGCCAAGAACTTGCAGATAAGGAAGCAACGGGCGAAACCACCAGCTTCAATAAATGTTACTAATTAACATGGATTGCTGCTCACAGAAAGTCCCGCTAAATTCCTGAACTTCCAGAAGAACAAGGATTTAACAGAGCCGTGAATATCGGCAGTTATACAAAAGTGGGGATGCACATCAACGAGGACATCCAGTTGGCGGATCGGCAGGTCTGAACCTTCCAAGCACTTCAGCCAGTGCACAAAGGGAGAGGGAGATGAGGCCGGGAAAATGAGGATAAAAAGGAGGCTGCGAACTACAACAATGGCAGAGAGCGCACGGCAAATGCCCCACGGCCTCTCCCTCTGCTCAGCAATAAAGTCACTTTTACAGGACTCCTCTGTCTCCTCTGCGCACACAAACCTCCGGCCACGGCAATTTCCCCGCACAGCCCCGGGCACGGGGCAGCCCCCTCTGTCCCAGCCACAGCAACCGGGCCGAGCCAGCGCTGCTCCGGCAGCGGCTCCTGCCGAGGCAGCGGCCGCAAGGAGACCGCGGGCAGCCGCTCCCGCAGCGCCCTCACGCCAGCGGCAACACGGGCCCCACACGGCACAACGAACCCGCCTGAGCCCCCTGCCGCCCCCGAGGCCCGCAGCCAGCCCCGAGCCCCCGCACAACCCAGCGCGGCTCCCACCTGCGCTGCGGCCGCCTCCGAGCTCCGCCGCCGCCTCACCGCGCTCCGGCCGCTGCCGCCGCTCGCGGGCCCGCACACACGCTCCGACAATGGCACCGCTGCCCAGCCACGGCCGCCCTCAGCTCGCCACCGAGACCTTGCTCCGCCCCGCTCCCACCAATCAGCGCGCCACAACCACGACTGACGGCACCATCGCCCAATCCCAGCCAGGGGCGGGCTCTGCACACGGCACAGCCCCGCCCCACGCTCTCAGGGCCCCCCGGGCTGCGTGAGGGCAGAGCCGGAGCTGAGCAACCGCCCTGGAACTGGCCCGGGCCCGAGGGGATTGAGCTGAAAACACAAACAAACTTCTCCGCACCTCCCGCCACGGCTTTCCCGGCACTGTGGCTCCGGTGGCTCCGGCTCAGCGGGAAGCCCTGGAGCCTCACTTCTCCTACCCCTAATTAGGAGCATCAGTGCATCGCTTTGATTTCCCTCAAAAAGAGAAAACCGCCCCAAAACCCTGTGGATGAGTGGGGGAGGGGAGAGATTTCTGACAGAAAACTCCTAAAACTCAGAGCAGGATAATGGGAAGTAAGTGAAGAGCCTTAAATGCAGCTTTCCCCCACGCCTCCCTCCTTCCAGCTGCGCCTCCTGCCCCGGCAGTGCCGCAGACAGGGAATGGGGCCGGGCTCAGTTCATGCCCCGGGGCTTCTCCCTCTGCTCAGGGACAGGAGTCGTTCCCCTGCTGCACCCTGGGCTCTCTCCCACCGGAGACTTCTCCAGGAACTTCTCCGAGCTGAGTCCATCCCACGGGGCACAGCCCCCACCAAGTGCTGCAGCGTGGGTCACTGTGCCCCGGGGTCAGTCCTGCCAGGACAGGCTGCTCCAGCGGGGCCCTCTGGCCACGGGGTCGCAGCCTCCTCTCAGGCATCGCCGTGCTCAGCGTGGCTGCTCCGGGGGCTGCAGGGGGATCTCTGCATCCAAATGGATCTGCAGGGGGATCTCTGCATCCCCATGGATCCGCTGGGAGATCTTTGCATCCCCGTGGATCTCCAGGGGGATCTCTGCATCCCCGTGGATCTGCAGGGGGATCTCCGCAGCCCCATGGATCTGCAGGGGGATCTCTGCATCCCCATGGATCTCCAGGGGGATCTCTGCATCCCCGTGGATCTGATGGGTGATCTCTGTGTCCCCATGGATCTCTGCATCTGGCACCGCCGTTTTTGGAGGCACCAGGAATAGGCTGAGCTCTGCCTGAAGCTCTTCTCACATTCCCCAAACCCTTCCCAGCACAGGGAGGGTTTTGCCTCCTCACAGCTCCCCAGGCTGCGTTTGCAGCCCCTCCTCGTGAGGGATTTCTGGGGCTTTTCCTCCCCATTGGATTCCTCCCCATTGGAAGGTCACTCCACAGCCGTGGAGCCGTTCCAAATGGCCTCTTCCACGAGGTTCTGTGGCAGGGATTTGTTCTCCCTGGTCTCTGTCCGCAACTTAGGACCTGGGGGAGGAAGGACAAGGAGAGGAAGAGACAGGGAGAAAGGAAAAGGAAAAGGCAGGAGGAGAGGAAGGAACAAGAAGGAGCAAGGGAGGAAGGAGATGGGAAAGGAACATGGATGGATGAAGGACAGAATGAGGAGAAGAAGGAGGGTGGTCAAGGAGAAGATGGGATTTGCCTCCATGCCAGAGGGAAGGGGAAGGAGATCCCCCCAGTCCATCCCTGGCAGGATGGCGTTGGCAGTGAGGCTGTCCTGCAGCGATGCTGGGCTGGGAGATGGAGCAGCAGAGAGGGGAAAGGGGCAGTGATTCCTCCTGCCCTGCCTGGCTGTCCCAGCCTGGAGCGTCCTGGCGCTGCCGAGGCCCTTGGAGCGTCCGGCACTCCGGAGCCCGAAGCTCACGGCTGCTTTATAAAGCTGACAAAGTCGGCAGGATGGGTCTGGGTATGATCTGCAGCAAACTGGGTTTATTGGTACAGGAACAGGGGACAGAGCTGAGCAGGGCCCAGGGACAAAGACAGGGTGCAAGCTGAGGGCACAGGGGGTTTTTATATGGGGTAGTGAGGGTGGAGCTGAGGGTCAGGGTCCGATGGATATGGGGGAAAATGGGGCAAAGGAGGGGTTAAGGGTCGGGTCAGCTAATAGGGAAACAGGGGCAGAGGAATGCAGTAAATTAGGGCCAATGGAGGGACAGAGAGGGAGAACATTCTAGGGACTAACCAAAGATGGGTAATAGGGGGTGAACTGGGGTAATTAGGCCAACGGGCCAATGGGGCAACATAACTTTCCATAAATCAGCATGTGCCTGCAGAGATCAATGGGAGAAGCAAGCTTCTTACCATAACCTTGAAATCTATTCTTCTTATTGGAGACCAGTCCCCCACGGGTGGGAGGCTGAGACTCCCATGGGCCTCCACACCAGTGCATCTTCCTTTTCCTTGCAGCCTCCTTCTCCTCTGTCCAGACAAAGTTTAGGATTGACAAATCCTGGCTTTGGGGGAAGATCAAGGGGTGAGCACCTTGGGTTTTTGAGAAAGGAGCCTCACTCTTTAGAATTTTTGAAAGTTTAATAAGGAATAATAAGGGACAAATCAGTAACAGCGCTGGGTGTTTGGCGATGGCCAGAGGCACACCGGTTAACCACAGAAACTCTTCTTGTCTAGTTTTTCCATTGTATTGTTCAAATACATATTCATAATGATTATACATATTCAAACATTTCTTTGAACTCGTTTACATATTCCAGGAGTTCTTCAGGTTGGTTTGACCCCCAACTCGCCGTTTTAGAGCACGTGCAGGAATCGTGGATTGCTGTTTTGAGGGTTGTGTGTCACTCCCTCACAAGTGGCCCTGTTCTGTGGTTTCAGCAGGTGACAGTTATTGACAGTGGAAGGGTCAGTGCCAGGGGTCCTCATCACATCCCTTCCTTAAATGTTATGTGACCATGCAGACAGTTTTAGCTATTTCCACACGTATTTAAATGAATATTGGCTATTTCACAATTATCTCTGAAATGTTATTGTCAGTTATTTACAAAAATAAAAGCATTAGTTCTTATTTCACAACTACAGCTACTTCTGCAAAAAGTTAACATTATAATGCACAACACATGGCATCCACTTTACTATTTTGCAAAAGCCAAAACTATAATATATGTTTTTCATGCTGTCCACAAACTAAAATATCATCCATAAATGATGTTCTGAGGATACGAGATACACAGGGGTCAGGGTATTGGCCACAAAATGCTGACAAATTATACTACAGCAAAAGCAGTTAAAAGTGATTACAAACTGTACTCTGTCAAAATTGTTGTGAATAAGAATATTTTGCAGAAGTCAATACATAATAGCAAAAGCCAACACTACCTAGTTATTTATAACAAACCCAGAGCAGGTTTTTCCCTTGCATGGAGCACTTGGGCCTTCCCCGGGCCCCTTCTGCCCTCATGCAGAGCTGGTGGCATTTTCCAGCACACCCAGTTTGTAACCAAGAGCCGGGTGCAGCCGAGAAGGCTCCAAGCGCCTCCTTCCAGGCTGACTCTGCAGGTGCTGAGGCTGCTCTGGGCTCTGCCAGGGCTCTGCTGGGGCTCAGCTCTGGGCCAGGCTGGGCCCGCTCTCCCCTCACATTGCTCCGGGCAGCTGAGGCACAGCGGGAGAAGGAAGGGACACGGCAAGGCAGTTGAGGGTTAAGAGAGTTTTTATTCAAACAACTGCCATAACAAACAGGCTGTTCTAACTCCCATAACTAACTACCAGTGCTAACTTTCATAACTAACTACCAGTGCTAACTACCATAACTAACTAGTTGCCCTGACTACTGTAACTGAAAGCTGTCCTCAAGTGCTTCATCACCTCCACTGCTCCCTCAGTTGCTTCACTGCAGTGATCAGAGGGGTCAGGCTGGAGAGAGGCTTGGCTGATGATAAAAATGGGTGCTGCCCAAAGGATACAAAGGAAAGAAATGAACTGTTACTTTCCAGAGTAGAGTTCCTCACAGGCTCTCTTGCAACAGGACAAAGGGAAATGGTTTGAAACTCAGGAGAGGGAAGCAGGCTCAGATTAGATCTAAGGAAGAATTTTTTAACCAGCAGAGTGGGGAAACACTGACAGAAGGTGCCCAGAGATGTGGGAGGTGCCTCCTCCCTGGAACCATCCAACCTCAGGTCAGGCAGGGCTCTGGGCCCCCTGAGCTGCTTGAAGATGTCCCTGCTCGCTGTGGGGCACCAGGCCCAGATGAGCTCCAAAGGAGCTGCCAAGCCACAGCAGGCGAGGGTTCTGCTTGCTCTGCGTGTGGAACGCAGCCAGACTGGAGACTGTCGGAGGGGGCCCCACAAGAAAACCCCTCCCTGGCGCTGCTGCTTCCCCTGCAGCCCCTGGCCCTCAGCTGCAGCAGCTCCTGGGCAGCCCAGCGCCGCTCCTCGTCCGGCTCCAGGCTGCACTCGAGGCAGTCCCGCAGCAGAGCCGACAGGCGCCGGGGCTCCTGCAGCTGCGGGGTCCCGTTCTGCCGGATCAGAGCGCGAGCCTGCAGGGAAAGCAAACTCAGCGCTCTGCCAGCTCCCTTCACACCCACACGGGCTCACATCCAGCCCGGGGCCTCAGCCCCAGCTCCAGGGGCACTTTCCTCCCTGCCACAGATGCTGCTCAGAGCTCATTTTGCTATGCCAACCAAAAAACCCAAACCCTGGGGCTGCCACAGCCACTGCAACATCCAAATGATCTCGCCTTGAGAGCCAGTTTCATTGGCTGACTCTGTCAGTAGGAACCTCCATCAGAAATAGCACATTTTGCTTCTCCAAATGTGGACACCAGCTTTACAGGCCATTTTCCAGCATCAGTGTGGTCTGCCTGTGTTATTTCAGAGGATTCTTACATCAAGTGCTCTCTGCAGTGCCACTGACACTCAAGTAATTGCATTCCTGATGCCCCATCCCAGAAACTGCCAGGCAAGAAACAGGAGGTTTGTGATGCTGAAAGCTTAGGCTTGGTGACACAGAGAAAGTAGCTTGGACTAGGAGAGAAATACGTTAGACTATGAGTGTAGTAAACCCCTCAAGTTTAGCCAGGGCCCCTTGGAAAATAGAATGCTGACACAGCAGCAAAGAAGTTTCCTGTCTCCATGGACCACCGCCCTATAACCTATCCCTATAGCCATGTAAGGCAATATTGTGTTAACCCTACTGTTGGTCACTTATGGTCACTCTAACCTCTGGCCATTGGTCAGGATTGGATCTGGGCCAAGGGTATAAAAGTAGCATACTGTACCCCTACTAACTCGGAAGAAGAAGAGCTGAGACCCTTCACGGAACCCCTGCAATAAAGCCATACATGTGGAACAGCCAGCGTCTTCTGCTTCTCCTCTCTCTACCGTCTGCTGGAGCCTTAGGCCAAGGGAAAAAGCTGCCTAGCAAGCAAAGAGCTTGAAATCATAAGAGCTGCCTAATCACTAAAAGCTGAATATTCCCTGCTTGCTAGGGGCTGACCCGCGGCCTTGGTCTGAGAGCGAGCTGGCCTCTGGCACTCAGTCCCCCTGGGAGCTGAGCTCTGGAGCTGTAATAGCTTGCATTAGATAAGACCAAGAAAGGCTCATTTAAGTGGCCGCCCAACGTGTTGTCGGACCCTGGCCCCCAGGAGCGAAGCGTCACCGGAGCATCAGAGCCTTTCAGGGCCTCCTGTTATTGCCTGTTCGGGAAGCCTCTCCTTCTGCGAAAGGACTTTTCATTTTAGAAAATCCTCTCTGCGGAAGGCTCAATTCGACCCTCAACAACACATCTGGACGAGATAAAATCCGAGGAGAATTGAGAAGCAGACACCCTTCCACAGACCCCTGACCCCAAAGGACGTAAGTATTGCTTAAGATTGCGCACATACCTTTGGGTGCTCTAAAAAACCTTTTTCGTTTTTTTTCTTTTTTTTTCGTTTTTTCTGTGGAAAGGGCTTGAAAATCATCGGTACTTGTTTAAGCACCCTAAGACTAACCTCACTTGAGAGAGAGTTATATTTAACCATTGTAGAAACCTTATCTGTTAACAATTTCACTTTTTCTAAAGGTAGTCTGTCAAAAAAGACTCTTAAAAAAATTGTATCTTGGATTGCACTGCATTTTCCTGAAACAGATAAGACCACAATTACTGAAAATTCTTTCTGGGATATGTTATGAACAAAAATTCTGTTAATTTTTTTTGTGAGAAAAAGTTACAAAAAGGCAGCCAGATCACTGTTGCTGCCAAAGTTCTGCGTGTTTTGTTATTGTAATCACGGGTCGTTGTGGCTAATCGCTCCTTTTGTATTAGCAGAGCCTTGCCCGAGGCTAAGGTGTACTTTTTCCCAGAATAGTGAAGAGACCTGAGAGGGTGGGGGGGGCTATGCAAAGTGACTCCAAGGACCAGCATGCTGTGGGACCCCTACTCCAAACGTGCAGGAACCCCAAAAACAACGAGCCACCTAAGAGTTGAGAGACTGGAGTGATATCTGGACGTGAGGAGCCGAGTGCTGAGCCTGCAAAGATGCGGAACACCTTCGGAGTCCCTCTTGCCCTGACCTTGGGAGTCGTCCCCGGCGGTGAGACCAAGTCGACTGGGCCAAGAGGGGTAACATGTGACGGGAACACCACGCTGTAAAAGCCTCCATGAGGACGTGATTCCCCAGCTCTGCTCCTAGTGGACAGAGCTGTGCTTATTCTCCTGCTCTGAGTCACCCTGGGAGAAACGACGGGAGACTGCAGCCCTGCTGAGCTGCTCAACCCTGAGCTGATCACTTTTAATAAAGGCATTAAAAAGGAGAAGTCTCCTGGCTCTGTTTATTTCAGGATACAGTTGGAAACACCATTTATATGTTTCAAACAAAACAGGACTTTTCTGTTACTAACTTCTTACCTTTATTTCATATAATAACAAAAACGATTGAAAAATCGAACTCTCAAAAAAGTTCCAAACTAACAGATCTTTCCTCTTCATATGCCAATTGCGCTGATAAGATAACAGAGGAATGTGCCTTGCAGGCCAGAGAGCCGCTGGGCTCTGCAGTGCTTCCTGCAGAAACCACCTCGGAGGCAGACCCAAGCACCCCCCCCACATTCCCCCCCTCGCTGGACCCGCGCTGCCCAACTCCCCGTTTTCTGCAGCCCCCCACCCCCCCGGCCCCGCTTCCTTCCCGCCTCCGGCCTCGGGGGCCCCATTCCCTGTCCCTGCCACCGTACCCTCCGCTGCGGCAACCCCTTCCCCTGCGCCGCTCTGCCCCCTCCTCCCTCCCCCCGTGCCTGTGCTGCTGTTGCCCCCTCCCGTCCCCGCGATCCCGGTCCCCCCTACCCCCGCGCCGCCGTTCCCCGCCCCCGCTTGCTCTGTCGCGGTTTCCCCTGCTCCCGCTGTTGTCCCCGCCCTGCCCCCCACTCCCCCGCCGCGCCTGCCGCATTCCCCGGTCCCGTTATCGCCGCTGCCGCCCCCAATCCCGCGCTGCTCCCCCCCGCCCCGCGACCGCCCTCCCCGCCGTCACCGCCCCCGCTCCCGCCCCTCCCAAGACCGCCCCGACCCTCCCGGTGCCTCCCGCCACTTTCCCGAGCCATGGCCACACCCTGTCCCCCTGCGCCGAGCCGCACACATGCGCAGTAACACCAGCTCACTCTATACCTGTAGTATCCCAAACCAGCGGCACTGTTTGCGCACCCCCAAACCCCCCAGGTGTGCATCCCCAGCCCGCCCACCCCCCCTGCCCCCACGCATCCCTCCAAGCCCTGACCCAACCCTCCTGCCACCCGAACGGATCAGAGACCACCTGTGGTGTCACCCCCTCAACCCAATCCGGTCCCTGCTGTGCTGCAACCCCTCAGCCAATAGTGCCAACTTCTGGTTGATGCCGAATTTTGCCCCAAAGGGCGAGAATAACTGCCTAAGAGACTCAATTTAAGTCAGCATAGACAGGAGGTATTTTATTACGACGCGTCAGAGAAATCACAAAAGGGATTTCTAAGCATCTTGTAACAAAAGCAAGCCTTTTATACAGTTTTGAATATAAAGTTACATCATATCACATGCATAATCATGTTTTTGCATGCATATTCATAAGAGGCGTGGTGTAGGCAGAGCGTGGGCGGAGACATCTCTTTGAGGATCATTTTGGTGGTCGTTCTGGTTGCCTTCATCATGGGCAGGGGTTACCTGATGAGTCTTCCTCCTTAAACTTTTGAACTCCTATCCTAATATGGCCAATTCCCGGTGTACTTGGCTTGGTCCCATGGCTTGGCAAGGCTCTTAGGGTCAGTTTGACATTGTTGGCTCTGAACATGCTTAGCCCATCAATTCCCCTATCCCTATCTCTTTTTCCTGTCATTGTGTTCCATGCCTTAGCCGATTTATTGCTCTATATGTTTCCTAAGTGCTATGCTTTCTTCGAATGTTTCACATTCCATGTTTTAACTCATTATTTCTTGAAGGCTATCCGTTTTGGGGCTTCATTTCCCCCCTTTTCTTATAACTTACGAATTCTTTCGTCAAGTCCTGATCCTATAGGGCGCTGATACGCTCGTACCATAGCCCAAATCATTTGGGTCCTTTTCATAATAATTCTTAGTCTCCACCACATACAAATATTTGTGAGAGTTAGTAGTAACAGAGCTACAATTACTATTAGCATTGGGTGCACCAGGTAGTTGAAGACCTGTGTAGCTGTTGGGGAGTATCCTGTAAAGATATCCCACCAATGATGCTGGCCTACGTGTTCTACTTTGGTCAGGACATCTTTTATTTTCTCTGAATCATGTTCTACCTGCCATACCATTCGTTTAGTCGTTTGATTCACCTTTTGCACCAATTCCTTAACTTTAGGATGTGCGAGCATTGTTTTAAGAATTTTAACGTCCATCCCTATTTGTAATTTGGGAATCTCTTGATATAGGTTAAAATCTGCGTTAATTAGCTGTTGAGTAGTTATTGGGACAGTATAATGAAAATCACAACCTACTATTTTGGTAAAGTTGCATACACAAAAGTTAATATTGTTAGTCTCTTCCCGGCAACTACCTATAGTGATGTTGTCACAAGCTGTCCTCATGCAAGCACACCCATTCCCTATATAGTAAACTTGTGATTGTGTTCTATTATGTGGAAGCATTTCAAAGGTACATAGACTATTCTCGGCATCTAAGCATAAATCTTCTGCTTCTACCACAGCGTTTTCGCAAACATAGCCTAATTGTCCTCTAGGTATGCATGCTTCTGTGCTAATCGATTGCCACTTCTTTTTGGTATAGTCATAACTGGCCCAGACATTATGGTCTATTGGCCTGACAATGACATCCTGATGTATTGTCCCTAGAGTGAGGATAGGAAAGATAGCTCTTTCCTCTGCCGCACTAATGGTGAGGACATAGGCTTCAATGTGTTCTTGTTGGGGCTCATAAGTGAAATTTACTAATTGCCACCAGGCTTGGTTATCCTTCTCAAATTGTGTAGTATGATCGTCCTTTAATATTGTTTCCCTCATTTCTTGAGGTAATATACCTGACGTTCCTTCTCTCATTATTCCTGCCGCTACGGATTGTACCCATTGTTGCGTCTGAGAGCATTGAATAGCGAGTGCAATGTCTTTGCTGAGTTCCCCTGTATAATCAGCGAGCTTCACAAAATCCTCTGCAGTATGGTTTGCTACCATGGTTAGCAGTTTTACTACTAGCGATTGTGTTTCTGCTAATGTAAGCGTGGATGAACTGAGGGGCATCTTAAGCTTTCCCAGGTTCGTCGTGACGGTACTTAATTTGTTCACTAATACCTCCTGATCTATCGTGTTTAATATACCAAATCCGGTGCCAACCCACCCACTCAGATCTCTTTGTGCCCTTCTGTGATAAGACCTTGTCGCTAGCCATGCATTCCATCCCTTGAGGCTTTGCTGTACAAATGGTCGACAATCCTTCTGCAAATGCGTAACATCAGCATGAATGTTCATCCGCACCTTTTTCAGAGAATAAGTGGGGTCTAACAATAATTTTAGTTCATTAGATTTTCTTATCACCTGAGGCCCTATAAAGGTCAGGTTATGCACTATTTTACATTCCACCGGTGGAGTGGTTTCTTGGGGTAAGTCTAGATCTGGATACAATGGGATCATGTCTCCCGATAATGCCACCTCATATTGGACAGCACGCCTAGGGAAGCCAAAACCCCGCTCCAGCGTTTTCAACTCCCTTTCGCATGTGAACGTCACTGACTGGTCTAATCTAAATGTCATCTCACACTGTGCTCTCCCTTCCTCAGGACCACTAGATACTACGATCTTTCCCGCAGGAGAGAGAAGAGGGTGGGGGTCAAAGGTTATGTTTCGAGGATGTGGTTCCCCAAGCGAATCTTCTGTATAGATTACCGAGTTTTGGGGTTGTGATCCGGGTGGATCTTCCCGGAAGTCACTCCACTGGCATGAGATTGGGCTCTTTTGCTGGGTCCAGACAGTGGGCTGGCCCATCTTCACTGGACTAAAAGTAATTAGGTTATGTTCAGAGGCTGGCATCAAGGGTTTAATTGTTAATACTAGCCGCCTTGTTTTTCCTTCTACCGGGTCAAGCTCTCGACACCCAATTTGGATTTGGTCTCCCTTGTATGCTACCATGGAGGACTGATCCCATACTTTACTCGGGTATGGCTGATTGTTACGCAGAGCATAAACTTCGAAATAGGGTCCCCTCATTCCCAACTCCGGGTGGATACACTGGTGTGCATAAGACCATGGGTCTATTGGGGCAGAGTCTTGGGGAAAGGCTATACTTATCAAGAGTCCAATGATCAGAGTTGTAAAGGTTTGAGGTGGAGTCAGGATCATGATGTCTACTCCTCTTGTTTGTTCTCCGGAGCTCTCTTGACCCGTGAGTAATGGATCCACGTAGGTCGCTCCTTGATCCGAACCGCGGTGAAGGTAGTCAGCAGCACTTGGAAAGGTCCCTCCCACTTCTCTTGTAGGGGTTTTCCTAAAAGATTCTTAACATACACCCAATCACCGGGATTAAACGGATGCAATTTGCAATCAGGTTGTTTAGGTTGGTGCTCCATCATTACAGTAGCATTTTTATCAAACTGTTTCCCCACCGTAATTACATAATCGTAAATGTACTGATTACCAATTTGGTCTATGGCGTCCCCATTTACAACTTGCATAGCATAAGGTCTACCATACAAGATTTCAAATGGGCTTAACCTTTCTTTTGATCTTGGTTTGACTCTCAGCCTCAGCAGAGCAATAGGCAAAGCTTGATACCACTGCAAATTAGTCTCCTGGCATATTTTGGCAATTTGCTGCTTGATAAGATGATTCATCTTTTCCACTTGCCCACTGGCCTGTGGACGGTAAGGCGTGTGTAATTGCCATTTAATCTGTAATGCTTTGCTTATCGCTCTCACTACTTTTGCACAGAAATGTGTACCCCTATCTGAGGAAATGCTCCTCGGTACTCCAAACCGTGGAATAATTTCATTCAACAATACTTTAGTCACTTCTCTTTCCTTATTTGTCCTGCAAGGGAATGCTTCAGGCCACCCAGAAAATGTATCAGTTAGTACCAACAAGTACCGAAACCCCCCTTTTCTTGGGAGTTCAGAAAAATCAATTTGCCATACTTCACCTGGAAATTTACCTCGATTTATTGCTCCCTGGTGTATCTTAGTCCCTGTATTCAGGTTGTTCTTCAAGCATCGCTCACACTGGGATGTGACATGTTTTATGGTGGTAAATAATTTCGGTCCTGCTATCCTAGCTTGCAGGTACTGATAAAGCGGATCCAAGCCCCAGTGGGCTTTCTCATGTTCTGCTTTTATAAACTGCCACATCACGTTTCCTGGTATTACTAACTGTCCTGTTTCCAGTTGACCCCAACCATTCTCTAATATTTTGCCCTTATTTCTTTGAATCCATTTATGATCTGATTCCTGGTAATTTGGCTGGATGTCGGTATCCAGCTCCCCTGGTATTAGGGCCGTTACTTTCACTTCCCTAGCCCTTGAGGCAGCCAATTTAGCTTCTGTATCTGCCTTCCTGTTCCCTATTTCTGGAATAGTATTACCTTTCAGGTGTCCCTTACAATGTATTATGGCCACTTGTGCTGGGAGTTGGACCGCCTTTAGCAATCGCAGAACTTCCTCTGCATGCTTGATTGTTTTCCCTTGTGTAGTCAACAGTCCTCTTTCTTTCCAGATGGCTCCATGAGCATGTACAACGGAAAAGGCATATTTAGAGTCTGTCCATATATTAATTTGCATGTTCTCTGCCAATTCCAGGGCTCGAGTCAGAGCTATCAGTTCTGCCTTTTGGGCTGAAGTCCCTGCAGGCAAAGGGTTAGACTCAATTACTCTTTTTGTGGTAGTGACTGCATAGCCAGCCATTCTTACTCCCTGCTTCACGAAGCTGCTGCCATCTGAAAACCAGTTGTCCGCATCTTCGAACGGCTCCTCCTTGAGGTCCGGGCGACTGGAGTAGACAGCTTCAATTGTTTCCAGGCAGTCGTGTTCGATGGGTTCTGCTGGGGCTCTCCCTTCTAGAAATGAAGCTGGGTTCACAATGTTAGCTATCTGAATAGTTACGTCATCTGATTCAGCCAGGATGGCCTGGTATTTTAGGAATCTGGAGGGCGACAACCAATGATTGCCCTTCTGTTCCAGCACAGCCGACACAGCGTGAGATACTAGCACAGTCATTTTCTGACCCAACGTGAGCTTCCTGGCCTCTTCTATGTTAATTATCACTGCGGCTACTGCCCTCAGACAGCCTGGCCATCCTTTACTTACTTCATCTAGTTGCTTGGAGAAGTAGGCCACGGCTCTCTTATGTGGTCCCAACTGCTGTGCTAGGACTCCTAGGGCCATCCCTTGTCGCTTATGGGAGAACAGCCAGAATGGTTTTGATACATGTGGGAGACCTAAGGCTGGTGCTCTCATTAGCTCCAGCTTTAACTTTTTGAAGGCCCCTTCTGCTTCGGGAGTCCAAACTAGGACATTCTCGGTTTCCTTCAACAAATCATACAGTGGCTTAGCGAGTATCCCGTACTGGTAGATCCATAGCCGACACCAACCTGTCATTCCCAGAAAGGCGCGTAGATCTCTCACCGTCTCTGGTTTAGGCATCTGGCAGATGGCTTCTTTCCTAGCTGCTCCCAGGGATCGCTGTCCTCTGGAGACTTCGTATCCCAGGTACACCACTTCCTTTTGCACCAGCTGTGCCTTCTGTTGAGAGACTCAATATCCACTTAAACCCAGGAAATTTAGCAAGGAAAATGTCCATTCAATGCATTCTTCCTCTGTCCCTGTTGCTATTAGGAGGTCGTCTACGTACTGCAGAAGGGTGCCATCTCCCAGCGGCCTTTCCCACTGTTCTAATTCTTTGGCTAACTGGTTTCCAAAAATCGTGGGGGAATTGCTCCATCCCTGGGGCAATACCGTCCAGGTAAGTTGAGTCTTTCTTCCTTTATCTACAGATTCCCACTCAAAAGCAAAAATCTTCTGACTCTCGGGGGCTAGGGGAAGGCAGAAGAATGCATCTTTCAAATCTAATACGGTGAACCAGGCCAAATTTTCCTTTAGTCTGGTTAGAAGCGTGTATGGGTTAGCAACTACCGGATGTAATGTCTTGGTTATTTCGTTTACTGCTCTCAGATCCTGAACTAGCCTATAAGCCCCATTAGGTTTCTTTACTGGCAAGATCGGCGTATTAAAATCCGATTCGCATTCTACCAATAACCCTAGTTCTAAAAACCTTTTGATTATGGGCTCAATCCCTTTCCTGTCTTCTATCCTCAGAGGGTATTGTTTTCTTTTCACCGGTTTTGCCCCAACTTTAAGTTCGACAACAATCAGTGCTGCTTGCTTTGATCTTCCCGGTATATCAGTAGCCCAGACTAATGGGTATGTCTCGCTCAGAATTCGCTCGGAATTGTGATTCTCAGGTTTGGGTTCCACACAACTGATTGTTAGGCTTAAAGCTGTAATCAGTTGTTCCTCATTTACTTGAAATTCCAATTTGTCTTTGTTGAACTTTATTATGGCTCCCAAGTTCTCCAACAGGTCTCTCCCCAATAAGGGCTTTGGCGAATTTGGTAAATACAGGAACTGGTGAATTCCCATTTGTTTCCCGATTTTGTATTTAATAGGTTTCAAAAAGTAAGCCTTTTCTGGTTGGCCTGTTGCTCCCACAACTTGTACAAATTCATCACTTTTAGGTACCAATTCTTGATTTAAAACCGAAAAGGTTGCTCCAGTATCAATCAAAAAGTTCAATTCCTTTTTACCTTCCCCTAGCTCCATTTTAACCAGTGGGTCTGCTAGGGTACGGCCCACCAGTCCCCCTCATTCGCTATCCTGATGTGTGGTAGTAGTGGTGGCCATCAGCCTTTCCCTTAGTCGGGGGCATTCTTGCTTACAGTGTCCCATCTCTAGGCAGTAAGCACACTGATTTGGCCCTACTCTAGTCGGGTGGGGTTGGAGCCTCCCCCTCCCTCCTACTGGGTTGCCTCTACCTCTTCCCCTAGTTCCAGGTTCTGAGTAACCTGTCCTCTGAGCTGCCACTGCCACAGCCACTACTCGAGCTATCCTCCTGTCCTCCTTTTTCTTCTCCTCAACTTCTCTATTATTGTATACCTTCCATGCCTCATTCAGCAGTGTCTCCAGGTTCTTATTTGCTGGATGCTCAAGCTTTTGTAATTTCTTCCTGATGTCTGGGTTACTCTGTCCCATCATCAACCCTAACAAGTGCTGTTTCCCTTCTTCTGTTGCCGGGTCCAGGGGTGTGTATTGTCTCATCGCTGCCCTAAGCCTATCCAGGAACTCTGATGGGGTCTCATCTTTTCCCTGTCTGATGTCATATAGCATTGACCAATTGATAGCCTTAGGAATCGCATTACGCAAGCCCATCGCTATCAGTTTTCTATACTGCACTAATCGCTGATAGTGCTCTGCATTGCCCGGGTCCCACTCTGGTTTACTACTGGGAAAATTATCTTCTAGTCTCCCTGATAGTACTTGAGCATGTCGCCTTCCTGTTTCCAATATGAGTTCCCTTTCTGTATCCGTCAACTCCGACAGCATCACCTCGATATCTTCCCAATCAATATCTAAATTCTTTGCCATCAACTCAAATCTCTTCACTACCCCCTCTGGATTCCTCCTGAAATTCTTTGCCTCATCCCTCCAATTGTTCAGATCACTTGTTGAGAACGGCACCTTTACTCTAGTCCTCTCCCCCACCATTGGCATAAGCTGTCGGAGAGGAGCTATCGTATGGTTCCCTTTCTCTCTTTGCTTTGCTTCTCCCCGTGCCACAGATCTGGTATAATACGAGTGGCTGATCCCGTCCCCGGGATCTTCTTCCTGCGCCTGGGTATCTCCCCTATTCTTTCTCTTCTCTTCCCTCTTTCCCCCTTCCTGTTCCTCATCTTCACCTCCTATCTCTATTACACAATCCATTCGATTCTCGTCTTGCATCTGTCGCCCTTTCTGTATCTGCCTGCTCCTATCGTGTCTCGGGCTGCTGTCTCTCTCGTCCTCTGCTCTTTTCTCATCCCTCTTATCTTCTATCTGAATTATTATATTCAGTTTCTGTGAGTTGCTCTCCACCTCCTTTTCGCCTGTTTCATCACTATTCTTCTCACTGTATCTCAATTCAGAGACGTCGCCTCTCAATTTAGAGAGGCCACTTCTCAGTGAGTTATTTTTGTCCCCAGTCCTTGGTGTGCTGGTCTCCATTCTACAGATGCCTCCACTCCTGGGTGTGTCGTTATCCCCATATGGACTGAGTTCAGGCAGGCTACGTGTTTCCCTTCGGCTTTCTGCTCCTGATGGACTGCCTTCCCCCCCTTCGATTTCCAGTCTGGGTGGGCTGTCAGCATCCATGTAACTCCCCGACCCCTGTGGACTTTCTAGTCCCTGAGGGCTGTTTTTCTTTTCATCGTTCCCTGATTTTACGGGGGTACCCTCCTCCCAACCGTTATCTAGTCTCTGGGGGCTGTGCCCAAACCTAGATTTCCACCATCGGTCCAGTTCCTTTAATGGGCTAGGATCCCCTTGTTCTTCTTTTGGCCTGGGAAGAGGCCCTTCCTGCCCTGGAGCGAAGGGATGGTATTCCCACAGGCTTATTTCGCTCTCCTTTCCACTGTCTCTTCTTGTTAACTTAAGACATTGTTGCCCAATGCTACATGCATCGCAACAACGTTCTTTAGGCTTTAAACCTTTCTTATCTTTTTCCAGGGCCAACACTAGAGGATCCTGAGGTGCTACGTTTATCCCGCACTCTTTTTGCCATTCTGGTTTATTTCTTAGGGTAAAGAACATGTCAGCATACATCACCTCGTCCCATTTATTAAGCCAGCGGAGGAAAAGCATCAGTTGTAAAATAGTATTATAATTAGTTGTTCCCTCTGGGGGCCATTTTTCATTGTCATCTAACTTATATAATGGCCACCACTGTGTGCAATATTTAAGGAGCGTCTTCTTACTTATGTTTCCCCCCGGAATTCCTCCCAAGTCCTTCCAGTGCTTTAGAATACATCCTAAGGGGGTTTTCATATTTATGTCCTTGCTCTGTTGACCTCCCATGGCTGTTCTTTGTGTCTGTTTTCGGTTTAGTCTCTTTCCCGCAAACACTGTATGTCAATTTATCTTAACACTTCATACAAACAATTTCTAATCGCTCATTCGCTCTCATTCATACCCACACTTTCCAATCCGAACTGTCCTACCTTTTCTGGTGGTACCGACACTGGTCGACTTCGGGCTGTCACACCCGTAAAAACAGCTGTAAACCAAGGTACAGTTTGCAGATAATATCACAATAAATTCTTATATACACAAAAATTACAGTTAACAC
Organism: Melozone crissalis; assembly: GCF_028551555.1. Classification (NCBI taxonomy): domain Eukaryota; kingdom Metazoa; phylum Chordata; class Aves; order Passeriformes; family Passerellidae; genus Melozone; species Melozone crissalis. The sequence goes on from NW_026535844.1 coordinate 6,045,326, forward strand.
AAAATACCGAGTCCTTGTCCCGCAATCCGAACTCGTATCTTAGCAAATTACAAAATACTTGCAGACAACATAATATTAGACAAAAACATGACACGAATATCTCCTCAAAACCTTATCAGGGACAGGGAAAAATTGGACAGGGTCCTGGGCTTGGCTGGATACGTTCCCAGGCGTAGTTCAAAGATCCAAACAGAACAACGACATTTAAAGATTCAAACAAAGCTACAACATTTAAGATGAAAAAAAAACACGCTCTCTTTTAACAAATTCTCCGATTCCAAACGGGGACTCTAACCCCAAGTTCCAAACTCCAAATGGGGACTCTAACCCCGATTCCAAATTCCAAATGGGGACTCTAACCCCAAATTCCAAATGGGGACTCTAACCCCGATTCCAAATTCCAAATGGGGACTCTAACCCCAAATTCCAAATGGGATTTTGCCAAGGCGTCCCCTGGCTTTCCCGTCGAGCGACCACGTCTGGTCCTCGTTTCCCAATTAAAGCGCTTTATTCCAAAATCAATAAGCAATAAACAATTGAAATACCACTTAATTGGAGCAGGAGATGCAGGAAACCCTTCGTCCACCAAAGAGCGCTGGTCCAGGGGGGGAGTCTCCTCTGACAAAAGTCTGTCAGGGGCGCCCGGAGGGTCCCGGCCCCAGACTCGGCTCCGGAGGACCCCTTAAGGTCCCGATCTCCCGTCTGGTTGTCCCATCTGGGGTGCCAGATAATGATGCCGAATTATGCCCCAAAAGGCGAGAATAACTGCCTAAGAGACTCAATTCAAGTCAGCATAGACAGGAGGTATTTTATTACGACGCGTCGGAGAAATCACAAAAGGGATTTCTGAGTATCTAGTGACAGAAGCAAGCTTTTTATACAGTTTTGAATATAAAGTTACATCATATCACATGCATAATCATGTTTTTGCATGCATATTCATAAGAGGAGTGGTGTGGGCGGAGCGTGGGCGGAGACATCTCTTTTGAGGATCATTTTGGTGGTCGTTCCGGTTGCCTTCATCATGGGCAGGGGTTACCTGATGAGTCTTCCTCTTTAAACTTTTGAACTCCTATCCTAATATGGCCAATTCCCGGTGTACTTGGCTTAGTTCCTATGGCTTGGCAAGGTTCTTAGGGTCAGTTTGACATCGTTGGCTCTGAACATGCTTAGCCCATCAATTCCCCTATCCCTATCTCTCTTTCCTGTCATTGTGTTCCATGCCTTAGCCGATTTATTGCTCTATATGTTTCCTAAGTGCTATGCTTTCTTCGAATGTTTCACATTCCATGTTTTAACTCATTATTTCTTGAAGGCTACCCGTTTAGGGGCTTCATTATGGTTCCATCTGCTCTCTTTCACCCTCATTTTCCTTCTAGTCACTCCCAGTATATCCCAGCATACCCCAGTTCCCTCCACCATCTTTCCAGTTCCTTCCAGTATGATCCCATTTGCTCCCAAGCACTCCCAGTCAGCCTCAGTGTAGTGGCACTCACTGCCAGTATGATCCTAGCCATCCTCACACCATCCCAGTTCATCCCAGTATGTCCCATTTACCCCTAACATGGTCTCAGTTGCTCCCCCCCCAGGCTCCTACTCACTCCCAGTGTGATCTCAGCATGATCCCAGTATGATCGCAGTATGAAGTCAGTACAAACTCAGTACAATCCCAGTATGATGCCAATAGGATGTCAATAGAAAGCCAGTAAAGTCCCAGTCACTCCCAGTATGATCCCAGAATGATCCCAGTGTCCATCAGTGCGATCACAGTCTGCGCTGGCATGGCAATATGATGCCAGAATAATGTCAGTACAAACCCAGTACAGTCCCATCATGGTCCCAGTACAATCCCAGTATGATGTCAGTATCAACCCAGTACAATCCCAGTATGATATCAGTACAATCCCAGTACAGTCCCAGTACAATCCCAGTATGATATCTGTACAAGCCCAGTACAGCCCCAGTCACTCCCAGTATGATCCCAGTATGATGTCAGTACAAACCCAGAACAGTCCCAGTCACTCCCAGTACAATCCCAGTATGATGTCAGTACAAACCCAGTACAGTCCCAGTCACTCCCAGTATGATCCCTGTCCAGCCCAGTCCCTGGCAGTGCTGCCACTGCTGGGATCCCCCAGCCCTGTGTGCGTTCCCCCCTGGCGGATGTGCCGAGAGGAGCCCCAGGGGCTGGCAGTGGCCAGGAAGGGTCCCCAGCAAGGCCCAGTTTGGATGTGCAGCCCCCAGTTTGCCCAGTTTGCCTCTCCTCTGGCCCGGGCCAGGTTCCCCCCATCCGCAGCGGCTGGGAGCAGCCGAGAGCCCCGTGCTGCCCATCCCGACCTGTCCCGGCTCCATCCCCGCTCCTGCCGTGGCTGCGAGGGCTGCGGGAATGGGAACGGGGCAGCGAGGGTGTGGCTGCTGCTGGGGGAGGAGGAGGAGGCAGGGAAGGGCAGGGATGAAGGGGGAAGAAGAGGTGGGGTTATGGGGAGGAGCAGGGGGAGGGGTGGAAGAGGAGGGATGGAAGAGGAGAAGGATGTGGCAATAAGACAGAGGAGGAGGATGAGGGGGGGTGGAAGGGGAGGAGCGGGAGGAAGAGGAAGAGGAGGGGCAAAGGCAGATCGAGGCTGAGCTGAGGGAACCACGCTGTCGATCCCTGCCTGAATTTGCAGCCCCCACCTGTGGGATCATCGCCCCCCTCATCGCGCCGGTGAGCAGAGAGGGGGAGCTCAGCCGGATATCCCGGGGGATCCCTGAGTTGGGTTTTTGGGGGGATGTTTGGAGAATGAAGAAGTCCAAGGCTGAGCAGAAAAGGCCCCTTGGGGGGACATCGGGGGGTGGCGGTGGCAGCTGCTGGCAGAGGCAGCCTGGAGGAGCAGAGCCCTGTGTCCCCCAGGAGCCCAAATGGGGAGCCCAGAGAGGGGGGAGCGCCGCCATTGGCGGGAGCCTCAAGAGCCTGGAGAGGGGTAGGGGGGACTCCTTGGAGCCACTGCAGCCCAGAGTAGAGAATGAGGGGAGAAGGGAGCCCGGGAGCCCAAAAAGCCCCGGCATCCCGAAATGGGGAGAGAGAAGTGGGGGGAGCTTTTGGCATTGCTGAGACTGCCAGCAGCCTGGGCAGGGTGGGCACCGGGCATAAGGGTAACCCCCAATCCAAGCGTAACCCCAGCAGCTGGGACATGGGGAACCTCCTGAAAAGCAGAGGGGAGGTACCAGGGATGGGGAACTCCTGGGAGGCTTTTTCAGGGCTGAATCTGGGTGTTTGGGAGGTTTTTGTGGAGCCCAGGTGGCCAGTGATTGTAGAGATGGACTTGGGCAGAGGGACCTTCAAACTCAGTGTGTGTTGGGGAAGATGAAACAGGAAAAACTTATAAATATGATTGTCTGACAGAAGATTTTGAGGATATAGAAAATATAAGGAAGATTGAAATGAAAGCAAGCTCTGAAATACCTTAGTTAGTGAACAACTGGAAAACAATGGTGTGGCCTGACTCAAGGTAATCCCCTTTTGATGAAACAATTCTCTCTGCTCGCAGACAGATCCAAGGGTCACAGCAGACCCTACAGCTTGGCAGAGGGAGTCCAAAGAGGAGTTTAGGGTTTAAAATGTAACACATTATGATAATTTAATGACTTTTACAGGCTGTATGTAAATGCTATAGGATTTGTATCTTGTACTAGATTCGTTAGTGAGAAATAGAATATTCAACACAGAAGAAGATTGATTGTATTGTAACAGGAGCATTACTCTCATACGCTCTTCTCCTCTTACTCTCTTACCCTCTCACCTTCTCTACCCCTCTCTTCTCTCGGGCCTGCTCCAAGCTGTGCCTGGCAGCTCCCAGCAGGGCCCTGCACCCAGGCCCTTTGCAATAAACCGCAAGTTCCACGTCCTGGCTGCAGAGATCTCTCGTCTCTGTCTGTCCTGACCATCCTATCCCCTGACTCTCCTACAAAGGCGCTCATCCCTTGTTTTCCCCAAACCAGGATTTCCCTTTGCAACCCCATGGAGGCTGCAAGGAAGAGGAAGATGCCCCAGGACACTGAGGCAGGTGAGGAGGAAGGCAGTGCCCCTTTCCCCTCTGTGCTGCTCCATCTCCCAGCCCAGCACGGCCCCGGCTGCAGCTCAGCCCTGGGGGGATCTCCTTGCCCTTGCCTGTGGCACGGAGGCAAATCCCATCCTGTCCTTGTCCTTCCTCCCCCAGAGCAGGAGCTGAGCATGGAGAGCAGGGAGGACAAATGCCCACGGCAGAACCTGGTGGCAGAGGCCGTTTTGAGCGGCTCCACGGCGCAGGAAGCCAACGGGGAGGAAAAGCCCCGGAGATGCCACACGAGGAGGGGCTGCAAACGCAGCTGGAGGGTATCTGAGGGGAAAAGAGCCAGTCTGGGCCGGGAAGGCGGCCGGAGATGGAGCCAGAGCTCGGAGCTGGTGCTCCATGAGCAGCTCCGTGATGGGGAGAAGCCCCACACGTGCGTGGAGTGTGGGAAGAGCTTCAGGTGGAACTGCGTCCTGGTTGTGCACCAGAGGATCCACACTGGGGAACGGCCCTACGACTGTGGGGAGTGTGGGAAGAGCTTCAGCCGGAGCTCCCACTTGATTGGCCACCAGAGGACCCACACCGGAGAGAAGCCCTACGAGTGTGGGGAGTGTGGGAAGAGCTTCAGCCAGAGCTCCAACCTGATCAGGCACCAGAGGACCCACACTGGGGAGAGGCCCTATGAGTGTTCCAAGTGTGGGAAGAGGTTTACAAGTAGCTCCGATCTCCTCCAGCACTATCAGACTCACAGAGAGGAGAGGCCCTTTCAATGCCCCAACTGTGGGAAGAGATTCAAGTACAACTCCACCCTCGTCACGCACCGGCGCATCCACATGGGAGAGGGGCTCTACGAGTGTGATAAATGCAGGAAGGGGTTTCAGACCAGCTCCATTCTCCTCCAGCACTATCGAATTCACAGAGAGGAGAGGCCTTTCCGCTGTCCCGACTGCGGGAAGGGATTCAAGCGCAACTCCACCCTCATCAACCACCGGCGCATCCACACTGGGGAGAGGCCCAACGAGTGTCCCCAGTGTGGGAAGAGCTTCTCACAGAGCTCTGACTTGACCAAACACCAACGGAGGCACTGGTAAGGGAAGCCCTGTGGGTGCCCCGAGTGTGGGCAGAGCTTCGTGCGCTGCTCCAGCTCCATCCCCCACTGGAGGAGGCACTTTGGGCACAGCCCTGGTCACTCACATTCCCTGTGATCCATGTTGGGAACACACCTGGCTGCTTCGCCTTTTGGTTTGGCCTTAATTTTCCTCTGCTTCACCTTCATCCTTTAAAAACACCCAAAACTAGGTTAAATGAAGGAAATTGATTGAATATATCTGAAGTTCCATAATTTCTCAGTTGTTTTAGAGGAAATTTAGGATTTGGGTATGTTTTCTGTGTGGAGTGCTGCTGTTGCTAAGAGGAAGGAATTTGATCTCACCCTTCTTGTGTTGCTCAGAACTCCTCCCCTGACCCCAACTCCAATTCCACCCTTGGGATACCCTGTAAATATTCCACGGCCCTGCCTTTCACCTGCCTTTTGGGGTTAAGAAATGGATTCCCAAAGGATCAGCCCTATTCCCTCTGTATTCCAAGAGGATGAACCTGTTTCACTGGATTCCCAGAGGATACTGACTCTATCACTCTTTTTTTTTTGGTTTGTACTACTGCATTTGTATTTTTAATTCTTCCTAATAAAGAACTGTTATTTCTACTCTCATATCTTTGCCTGAGAGCTCCTTAATTTCAAAAGTATTTAATATTTTTATACCATAATAATTATAATAATAATAATAATAATAATAATAATAGTAATAATAGTAATCAAAGGGAGGGGGTTTACATTTTCTGTTTCAGTGGAGACTCCTGAAATAGGGAGACACCCCCAAGGTTGGGCCATGTAAAATAGTTCCTGAAAGATGTAAATTAGTTTATGGATATGCATGAGGGTCTATGAATATGCAACAGGCTGATGTAATTAAAACCAGATCAATTAAGAGGTGTCCCCGAAAATAACTTGGGGGGTCTTGGTGGCCATAACAACCTTTGCTCGAAGGTCCTTGTCTCCCATTACATCAGTCTGTTGCATATTCATGGCCTTGTTGTATATCCATAAACTACTTTACATATTCTGGCATCAAAAGTGGATTCATCCTGGTTGGGGGTCCAGCCCCTTCCCAGCTCAATTTGGGGGGTCCCATCCTCCTCCCAGCTCAGTTTTTGGATCCCATACCCATCCCAGCTTAATTTGGGGGTCCCATTCCCCTTCCACCTCAATTTGGGGGTCCCATCTGTCTCCCACCTCAACTTTGGGATCCCACACCCCTCTTTTTCCCACTCTCCCTCCCCTTTTCAATCATTCCCCCAATCCCCTCACCCGTGTTTATTTTTAGGGGCTTCAGGGTCCTCCTGGGGGCTCCAGGCCCGTCCTGCTCTGTTTTGGGGTCCCGACCCTGTTTTGGATTAATTTGGGTTCTCCAATCCATCCCCAGGGTCACCTTCCCCCCCCCCCACCCCCAAATTCCGCTCCTGGCAACTGATGAGTCATCAGCGAGACACGCTCTGATTGGCTAGAAATTACCCCGCGTGATCTCTGAGTATTTACCGCAGTGAGAGGCCTTGGTCTGTGGCTGGCAAGTGCGCTGATTGGCTGAAAATCGCTGGGCGGGGCCAGTGTGTACTAGATAGGGTCAGGCGCTCGGAAAATCTCGCGATGTCACGGAAAGCAGCAGGGTTCCTCTCCCCCTAACGCCTAGTGATAAGGGATCACCCAAGAATGTAGTCCCCCCTAACACTAATAACTTTCGACTCCTTACTAACCAATTACAGTAAGGCAAGACCCCCCTGATGTAGAGAAAAAACTTACCCAGTATAAAACCCGACGAGATGGGACAATAAAGGTCTTGAACTGTCCACCATACTGGTGTCTGCGTGTGTTCTTGGCCCGAGTGACCCTGGAGAGTTTGGGTCGCCGTGCCGTTTCCTCAGAACCAGGTCGCCTTGCCTTGCATCAGAAGGCAACAAGTGGTGCCGCAACCCGGGAAGCGGATTAGCGCTCGGGGAACGGGAATCGCCTGGACAGAGGACGGCGGCTGTAGCGGCGGGTCCGACTACAGCGGAGGGGACGCCCTCAAATCATGGAAGCTATAGTAAAGGTCGTAAGTGAGGCTCATGAGCAATGGGGAATTAAAGGTGAGCTCAGGAATTCTAATCTTGGTATTTCAAGGCTCCTAGAGCTCGGGACGATCGGACGTCCTGTAAATATATTATATTGGGAAGCGCGGGAGAAGTTCACTGCCGCCTCAGCAGAGGACTCTAAGTCCGCAGGCAGTGGTAAAAACCTCAGAGCGTGGGGGAAAGTAGAAGAGGCCCTACGCAAGACGCTAGAAGAACAGGAGATGCGGAAAGCCGCGTGTACACGTTTATTAGCTACACCAAAGCTGGGGGTGGGGGCTGCGACACACACTGCCTCTGAGAGCGATCGGATTGAAGGCGGGAACATGTAGGGGCCGGGCGTGTTCCACCTCTTCCCGAGCCCAAGCCTAGACCCCCCGGAGCCCCCAGGGGACCCCCTGGAGCCCCCAGGGGACCCCCCCGGAACACCCAGGGGGCCCCCCGACCCTCCCACGGAGCCCGCCAGGTCCCAGCCCCCCCGCGAAACCATCCGAAAAAAACGTGGTTTCTCTATCCGTCCCTTCCCCGCCAGTCGCCGATCCGGCGCAAGAGGCCAAGCAGCGCCCGCGATACTTCTGGCAGGGACTGGCGGAGAAGGCACGGAACGCGACCGGATTGTCAGACCCCGCCGGGATCGGTAAAAACTCGCCCCTGCCATGTGCGTTTAATGGCACCGAACCACATAGTGAGGGCGGAAGAGAAGAGAGAGAAAAGGGCAGAAATGCAGTCAGCCTGCTTAACATCACATGCACGGGCGAGCCGGGAGGAGGGGCGGTCCCCGCGGTAGAGTGCAAAACCAACCAGAGCGCTCTATTCAAATTAGGTCCTTATAGGGCAAGGACGTCCCCCGGCAGGAGGCGGGGGGACCTCAGGGGGAGGGAGCGGCACCACCCCCACAGAGAGGAGTGAGGTCGAAGCCGCACAAAACGGCACGGAGCGCCGGAAGTGTACCAGCAGTCAGCTTCCGGCTCAGAGTCAAGTAACAGCTGCTCAGACAGCTCGGAAGAGCCGACCAAGTCCGGCTGGGACTCGGAAACCGAGAGAGCAGAATTAATGCGGTTTCAAGCGAAACCGAATAAAGCTTTAAACAATATCGAGAAACAACTGCAACACAAACTCACCAATTGGGGAAAAATAAAAGCAGCTTGTAGGGACCGGGCACCGGCAGTCTCCATGCATGCTTTCCCGGTGGGGGTTGCCAGAGCGTGGGAGAACCAACAAAGGGCATATACCCCAGTTAACCCAAAAGAAGCCAAAGCGATTTCAGAAAAAAGGTTCAACTCAGCTGTAGTACCCACTCTTGTAGACAACCTTTCTAGCAATAACGATCTGCTCACGTTTGATATTACGCAAATAAGCCACATGCTTTTTCATGGGGCGGGGTGGATTGTATTTAAGCAGGAGTAGCAAGACGACCGCGTTAGCCCAAGCTTCTGGGGAAGGGCAGCAACTCAGCGAGCTGTCCCCAGCCAGCACAGCTTTCCCTGGCAGTACCTGCACTCCAAGCACGCCTGAGAGGGATCTGTAGGAGCTGTGGGAAGACACCTCGCTAGGGGCTGTAGATCCCGGCCCCGGGGAAACGGGAGAGGGAGGGGGCGCGCGGGCCAGTCTCAGCCTCCTCCCGCTGCAAATGCGAGACGGCCCATCTATGCCAACCCCCAGTGGGGCAGGGGACCCTCATACCCCATGCCCCCACAGGGAGCAGTCAATTTCGCATCCCCGCCAGCAGTGCAATGGCAGAGTTATGCAGCACTCTCGGTACCCTCGCAGCCCCCACCGCCACAAGCCGCACCGGTGTCACAGGGCCAGCAGGAGGCGCCCCAGAGTGGGACCCCTGGGTGGCCCCGGCCATGAGAATAGGGAAGGAACCCCTGATGGTGTGGGGAACATGCCGCCTTTACGGCAGTCAGGATCCCCACGTCGTAGGGCTCCAGTTTTGGGCGGACACGGGATCAGACTGCACGATTTTTCTCCAAGCACATTGGCCCGGGCGTTGGCAATTCAAAGAAGTCCCTCCAGTGAACGGAGGGCAGTCCTGGGCGTCGAAAAGCACCCAGCTGGTGGCTTTAACACTTCACACAAAAAAGGGACCAGGAGTGTCAACATCTGCAGCAGCCCTTATGCTGGAAGAAGCACTTTCCTCGTGACAGGGCACTGTGTCAGTCATTCACATCAACAGCCACGACCCAGTCAAAGGCTACTTCCAGATCGGCAACGACAAAGCGGACGCCACAGCGAAAGGCATCTGGACGTTGCAGGAAGCCCGGAAAAAGGCCCAGATCGAGGAGCAGAGAAAGGCAGAGCTGGAGGACGAGAGGGACCATGGGAGAGACGTGGATGAGGAGCTGCAGCAGGGGAAGCAGAAGCTGCCGCAGCGAGCGACAAGGATGAAGCTGGAGGAGGAGGAAGATGTGCGGGAACTGAACGCGTTGTTCCTCAGTGCCAAGTGCAACATGATCTGGGACAATACGAGGCAGCCGGCCGAGGTATCAGAAATGGAGCAGCGAAGATCCCATGGCGGTCAGTGGCAAGTCCTGGAGAAGCAGATGATCCTCGAGGAACTGGCAGAGGAAGAGAAGCGCTTGGACAAGATGATGGAAATGGAACGGGAGAAGGGCATGAAGGTCCAGGAGGAGCTGGAGCGCCAGAGGAAGCAGGAGCTGATGAGAGCCCGGCAGGGCATTGTGAAACAGATGGAGCAGAATGCAGAGGAGTGGGCATTGAGGGCTGAGGAGCTGTATCAGGAGGGCCAGAGGCAGCTGGAGCGACTGGAGCAGATGAAAAAAGAGGATCAGAAGGCCCGGGAGCAGAAACAGGAACAGGGGGCCACAGGTGGTAATTAGAAACGAGCTAGGCGAATGGGAACGGGGCTGGAGGTTGATGCTCACGGGGCGAGGGTACGCACCTGTCAAAAAGGACGGCAAAATTAGGTGGTGTCCACTTAAGTCAATTAAGCCGGACCTCCATAGCGAGCAGAATGAGACTGATGAGAGTTCTGAGTTTCTGTTTACAAGACATGCTTGTGGGGCATCCTCGTGATGCGTACATCCCCATTCCAGAGGTAAGCGAGAGACCACCAAGCCGCCAGGCAGTGCCCGAGAGACCCGCACGGGTGGAACCCAAGCATCAACGGTGTTTCTGTGTGATTTTGCTGTTGAGGCTTGTCACCAGAGGGCAAGCCAGCCCAGATCACTACCCCCATCGGCCATTCAGGTAGGTCATGCAACACCTTAGTAGTGACAAAGTGCTCAAAGAAATCACCACACCGAACGCCCCATCCTTCGTGCTCCGCATCACCGACCTGTTTCCAGGACAACCAAAGCTAGACCCCCATTCCCCACACTCCACGCACATGTACCTATCCTACTGGTGCCCAGCTTCAAACCCTGAGAAAAGCTACTGCAATCACCCAGGGTGGAGACATTGTGGGCACTGGGGCTGTGAAACCATTGTCACAGATGCCAGACCGTCAGAGCCTGGGTGGGATCCACAAGAGCCCAACAAATTCTTACAGTTCACCTGGGCACCCACCGGTTGCAAAACACCCCTCTTCCTCCACGGTAACTTTTATCGAAACCACCATAAAATCCCCAAATTTTGAAAATGTACAGGCTACAACATAACAGTCTTGCAGCCACATCACCCTAGCTGGGCAACAGGCAGAACGTAGACAGTAGTCCTTCAAAAGTCAAAAGAGAGAGTGAATGTGTGAATTATCAGGCTCCAACCGTCGGCACCCCGAGTGGTCAGACCCAACAAAGTGATTAAAAGCGCGCCGAAAGGGAAAAACGCGACCCACCCCAAAGCCTTGCCCACAAGAGTCGCTGATATCCCGACCGGCCATGTAGAAGCCTTTCGGGTAGACCGTTTAGCCAAGTCAGATTTAGATCCAATCCTTCGTATATTAGAAGCTACCTTCCTATCCCCAAATGAAACTAACCCTAACCTAACCGAATCCTGTTAGCTTTGTTACAATGTCGAACCTCCCTTTTACGAAAGAGTCTCTTTAAACACTCCCTTCGGTTACTCCACAGCAGATGCACCCAACCAATGTAGATGAGACACCCCCCGCAAAAGAATCACCCTGAGTCAAGTCACAGGCCAGGGCAGATGCTTTGGCAATGCAACCCTAGCTAAGTAGAAAGGCAATGTCTGCACCGAAGTTGTCAAACCCAACGGGAAAATCAATAAGTAAGTAGTCCCATCCGCGTCTGAGATGTGAGTTTGCCAGCGATCTAGAGTGAGTCCCTGTGTGTTCCTTGCCAAATTCGATGACTCTAACAACGTTTGTGTCCAAGTTCTGATTGTTCCTAGGGTCCTGTACCACTCAGATGAAGAAGTGTACAACCTTTTTGAGGAACCCAGCCGGCTCCACAAAAGAGAAATAGTAACAGGTATAACTATCGCAGTGCTGCTGGGCCTAAGAACAGCCAGAACAGCCACAGGAGTCTCAGCCTTAGCGACCCAGCACCAAAGACTGTCACAACTGCAGGCAACAATTGACGAAGACCTGCAGAAGATCGAGAAATCCATCTCCTTTCTAGAGAAGTCAGTCTCCTCACTCTCAGAAGTGGTCTTGCAGAACAGGAGAAGTCTAGACCTCCTGTTCATGCAGCAAGAGAGTCTATGTGTCGCCTTGAAGGAGGAGTGCTGCTTCTATGCAGACCACATGAGAGTCGTGAGAGACTCCAGGGCAGAACTCCGAAACAGACTAGCTCAGAGACAGAAAGACAGAGAAGCCAAACAGAGTTGGTTTGAGTCCTAGTTCAATCAATCACCATGGCTAACCACCCTAATCTCACCCTAACAGGTCCATTGGCAATGCTACTTTTAGCTGTCACCTTCAGACCATGCCTGCTGAACAAGCTAGTCTCATTCATTCAGACCCGCCTAGAACGGGCCAGCATCCTATTCATAGGCCGGCAGCAACTGCTGTGAGTTCGACCAGGGAACACTGCCAGTCACAAGATTTTCTACCCAAGTTTACCAAACCCCTTTCTCTGTCAACAACCCCATGCCTCATCTCAGTACCTATGTATATGACTACTTCGTTCATTTGTAAAAAAGGGGGGGGGAGATGTAGTAGATAGGGTTAGGCACTCGGAAAGTCTCGCAATGTCACGGAAAGCAGCAGGATTCCTCTCCCCCTAACGCCTAGTGATAAGGGATCACCCAAGAATGTAGTCCCCCCTAACATTAGTAACTTTCGACTCCTTACTAACCAATTACAGTAAGGTAAGACCCCCTGACGTAGAGAAAAAACTTTCCCAGTATAAAACCCTACGAGACGGGACAATAAAGGTCTTGAACTGTCCACCTTACTGGTGTCTGTGTGTGTTCTTGGCCCGAGTGACCCTGGAGAGTTTGGGTCGCCGTGCCGTTTCCTCAGAACCAGGTCGCCTTGCCTTGCATCAGAAGGCAACAGCAACCAAACTCTGGGATAGGGGTGACATCAATTTGCAAATGGAGTTAGGAGTTAAACCTCAGGGCTCAGTGCCTTCTGCTAAAGGAGCAGGATCAACCTCATGACAGGAGGGACAAGACAACAGGATATCATGGGCTTGTGAGGAAGTTATTTGAAATTGCTTGTGAAGAGAATAAGCATTCTGGTGTAAAAAAGTTGTGACATAGCTTGGCCTGTGCAAAAGTATTTTGTAGGAATGTTCCCCCTATTGAAAGAGTGACCAAATTATCCTTTATCTCCTTAAAAAGGAAAAAACCCAGAAGTTTCTCTCCTCAATTTGGTAAAAAGACACCTCACAGAACCTTTGGGACTTCATCTCAAACTTAAGACTACCCAATTGGATAGAAGCCAAAAAGTCCCACCTAAGTAATTCACTAGAAAAAGAAGAGAACAAAAGAAATCATTGTTTTTGTGGGGTGTTTTTAGCAGGAGCAAGAACCTCTTGCTCCTGGCTCAGGTTTTCTCTGCCAAGAGCTTTGTTATTTGCCTTTTATTAAATCTTTCCTGTTTCCAACACTACCTCAGAAGTCATCCTGCTAATTTTATGCCATTTGAAGTAGCTGAGCTATCTTGGGTGTGATAAGTCCTCTAAGAGCTCATGAGACCTGGCTCGAGGAGAAAACTTATCAGTATTTGGTACCACACCTGTCATGACAATGACATCTGCATAGTTATTACCTTCTGCAATAGGGCCAGGTGAACCTGTGTGGGAGCGAACATGCAACACATAAAAATCATGCAGCTGGCTGTTAATTAAAGTCCACAATGTTCTTAACTCTGTAAACAAAAGATAGTTATTAACATGCTTTAAATAGGAAAATTGTCAATGGAATACAACATTGGCAGCATATGAGGAATCAGTTACGGTGTTAAGTGGTTCCTGTGAAAATCACTGAAGGGCATAGCGGATAGCAGCCAATTCTAAAATGTGCACCGAGGCATCCTTTAACATTAACACCCTTTTATGCCACTGGAAAGAGTCACCTTCATGCCAAATCCCTGCACCTTTGTTGGTTTTGCTGGATGAATCTGTAAAAACACCTGGTCTGTTGACAGGGGTCATGCTGCAGTGATGCTTTGAGTGCAGGGGGAGGTTACCCATCTCTGTCCATAAACGATGTGAGGGATAATGGATAGATAATTGTCCAGAAAAACCTGCAAGCACAATTTGGAAGTTAGTTGCTGTCAGAGTCTTCTTTACTTGCAAGTACGTTGATGGCATGATGATCCTGGCCATTGAGAGTTTGCAATCTGTTTCTACCTTTCTTAACTAAATAAGAGAACATATCATTAACAGTCCACACAGGTTTTGTTGCTATGTGAGGTAAGAATAACCATTCTAACACAGGCAAACGGTCTGTATCATTAGTAAACAATCAAAACAGAACAGCAAAATGTTGAAATTTTTTAGCAATTATGGCAAGGTACACAGATTTATCAGGATCCCCTCTCCAATTCTGTTGGTTTTCTATTACTTGAGCACAGTGTGCAAGGGCACTTCTAGCTTCTGGGATAAGCTGTCAAAGCGAATGCAGGTGGGGGTTTCCTCTGAGTAAGCCAAACAAAGGATGTGAAAGTTCTGTGGATGTACCCAAAACAGGATGCAGCCAATTCAAAGAACCCAGCAGTTTCTGTAATTCATTTAAAGTGAGGGTGACTTTAACACAAAGCCTCAAAGGCTGAGGTTCTGCATGATTGGAGGTAGACACAGAAAAGGCAAACAGAGGTGCATCATCAGGGTGTAAAGGTATGGTGAAATAACAATCTTTAGGTCTAACTTTACTAAGGGCCAATTGAATGGCATCATTATAGCTGATGGAAGAGCACCCATAGCTTCAATAACTGCATTTACTGCCCATTAATAGCTCACCACTTGCCATTTCGCTTAGGTATACAGAATATTGGTGTTCCGGGGGCTAGAAGATCGACAGATATGGCCTAAGGGCAATTGCTGTTCCACAAGCTGTTTTAAATTTAGTAGACGTTCTTTTCATAAGGGCCATTGGTCGACCCATGCAGGGTCTTCAGTCCACCTTGGGAGTTGACATATGTCCAGTATTTGGTTTTGGAACAGCTGATCAACGGCCCCTATGAAAAAGGTTTTTTGGTGAGGTCAAGTCTATGGTGACAGAGGGACAGAACCAGCAGCGCTGGGCTGGAACTGGTGGCAATGCTGTGTCCCTGGTGCCACCTGCCCAGTGTCCCCATGTCCCCACAGTGTTGCTGGACTCAGCCAGCACCACCCTGGCCGTGTTCGACCCCTGGAGTGTCCCTGGAGTGTCCCCAGTGTGTCCCCAGCGGCCATGGACCCCTGCAAGGTGTGACAATCCCGGCAAGGAGGTGGCAGAGTGGACACAGAGGGTGGGGGGAGGGGGCAGGGGGGACAGAGGGTCACAAAGGGCAGAGGAGCGTGTGGCAGGATGGGGGCAGGTGACAGGGGAGTGGAGGGGACCAAGGGTGGCGGGAAGATGGCAGAGAGGATGAGTGGCCTGTCAGGGGGGTTGGCAGAGGGGACAAGGAGGTGACAAAGGGATAGAAGGGACAGTAGAGCCCTCCAAGGAGGGGACAAAGGGGACCCTGGGAGGGCACAGGGGCCCACCACAGGTGGCCACAAGCGCCACGGGGTCCCTGACACCTCCTCTTTCCTCTCCCCAGCTGTTAGAGCCACTGGTGGCTGTGGTGGCTACCCTGGGCAAGGTGGTGGCCACCCTGGGCAAGGTGGTGGCCACACTGACCAGGCCATACAAGTGCGTGTGGCGGCGTGTGTACCCGAAGTCCCTGCACGCAGCCCTGAGGAACTTCTCCTGGCACCTCTGTTAGACCCTGGACCGTGGCGATGTCAATTCCCTGGGCAGATTCAATGTCCTCACTCTGGCCTGGTCCCTGAGAGTCCTCAAGTTCTCCAACATCAACCCACAGATCTTCTGAGCCAGTGTCTGGCGGGACTTGGTGGCATGCTCATGGACAGCTGGGTCCAGCTGGCCAGGGAGGCCGCTGATCTCTGTGACACCTGCAGGGACATGGATACTGCTGAGGCCGGTGCTGCAGCCACCACCACTGCCCAGGCTGGGGACCTGTGGGACAAGGCCACCCGCCCGGGGATGTCAATGCACACTCTGATGGCCATGGCCCAGCGGCCTCCAGTGTTTCTGGCCATGAAGGACTTGGCCTTGGCAGTGGCTGCACACAAGGCCCATGTGGCAGTGGCCACCATGAGGTGGTGGCAGCCCCCAAGGCCATGAGAGAGGCCATATTGGCTGCCAGCCAGGCAAGGGCAGCCACCAGGAGGGGACAGTGGGTGGGTGTGGCCCTGGGTCCGCTGGAATGCTTGGTGACCGCGTATGACAAAGCCACAGGGTACCCCTGGAAAATGTGGCACCTGCTCGGGGACATTGACGCTGCCCTGGAGGGGACAAAGGAGGCGTCCCACAATGTCTCCAAGGCCTTGGAGGCCCCCATGGCTGAGGCTGAGCAGCTGTGGGAGGCCAGCACTCGCCTGTTCATGCATCACCTGCTGGGGACACTTGGGAACATCCACGACCTCCTCTTCAGTCCCTGTGGTGGCCCCAGCAGCAGCACGGTGGCTGAGTGTTGGTTTTTCGGCTGTTTTATGGCCTGGAAAGGCTCGGGGATGGCCTTGGGCAGCCTGCGCTTCAAAGGACGAGAAGAGGCTTCAGGTTTTTCTCGGTCTTCAGTATTTATTAGTTGTTTATCTAAAAGATTTTCTCTCGGCCCGACAGAGGTCTGCACAGCAAGTCAGCCATGAGCACACTGAGCGCCCCCGGGGCGGTCACTTATCTTTATACTCAAAACTACGTATACAATATTTATCTATTTCCCCCAATACCTCTTACCCTTATTGACCAGTGCACTTTTAGTAATAACCAATCCCAAAGTGCCAACATCACCACAACAGATGGAGGCCAAGAAGAAGAAGAAGAAGGACAGGACACGCCCCAATTCCTCCATCTTACTTCTTTAGAACCCCCTGAACAGAAATCCTAAACCCTGTGTTTCACACTCTAATTAACTTATCCCTTCACCATTTACCCCAGTGAAATCCTCCCATCCTCATACAGGTGTCGTCTCCCGTGTAGGATCGAAGTCCAGCCACCAGACACTTCTGGCAACATTCCAGGACCTCCGAGCCCCCCAAGGGTGGTCTCGGTCACTCTGGACATCAGTCCTGAGGTGCTGAGATCCCACAGCTGAGCCATGCCAAAAAGCCATGGAGGACATCCCAAATCTGCTGCAGGGACAGGGATGTCCCCGCTGTGATGTCACTGGGGGTGGTGACATCAGCGCTTATGTCATCTGTGCCCTCCCTCCTCTCCACACAGGATTTGGGACAAAAGTGGGGAATTTTCTGCAGATTTTCATTGATATTCTTGGTGGGAATTCCTGGGGTGATGTCACTGGGGACACTCTGGGGACACTCTGGAGGCACTCAGGGACACGCAGGGACATAGTGGCAGGTCAGGGGGTGAATGAACCCCCTCAGTGCCTTGCAGCAGAGGCAGCTTTCCACTGTGGCTGCAGCAGAACTGTCTTATAAATGGCAAAATAATAATTGGCTTTTGCATTTCTGTACTGGCTTTTGCACATTGTAATTGATCACAATTATTTTGCTATGGTGCTTGATATTGATATACATTATTGATAATTCCTTCTATCTACTTGTTAGTACAATATAATCTATCTAGGTTTTTTGTCCACTGCAGAGCCTTTTTAATGGTAACATAATGGTCCCTTGGGGCTCAGTCCTGTCGCCCCCGCCCTGTTATCACTGGGACCCCCCATTGTGATGGTGTTCGCAGGGGTCTTCAGATGAGGCAAGAGCAGAGGATGCTGACTCCATGTTTCAGAAGGCTGATTTATTATTTTATGCTATATATATTATATTAAAACCATACTAAAAGAATAGAAGGAAGGATTTCATCAGAAGGCCAGCTAAGAATACAAAAAGAATGAATAACAAACGCTTGTGACTGACCAAGACAGTCCGGACAGCTGGGCTGTGATTGGCCATTAATTAGAAACAACCACATGACACCAATCACAGATGCGCCTGCTGCATTCCACAGCAGCAGATAACCATTGTTTACATTTTGTTTCTGAGGCCTCTCAGCTTCTCAGGAGAAAAAATCCTAAGGAAAGGGTTTTTCAGAAAATATCATGGCTGCGCCCCATTATCACCAAGGACACCCCTGAATTTACCAGGGCCTTCCCTGTGGTGAGACGCACAGCTTTAGCCAGGGCCCCGTGGAGAATCTGAATAATAGAAATGCTGACACAGCAGCAAAGAAACTTCCTGACTCCAGGGACATCCGCCCTATAACCTATCCCTAAACCCATGTAAGGCAATATCTTGTTAACCCTACTATTGGTCACTTATGGTCCCTCTAACCTTTGCCATTGGTCAAGATTGGAACTGGGCCAAGGCTATAAAAGTAGCATACTGTACCCCTACTAACTTAGAAGAAGAAGTGCTGAGACCCTTCACGGACCCCTCCAATAAAGCCATACTTGTGGAACAGCCGGCATCTTCTCCTTCTCCTCTCTCTACCGTCTGCTGGAGCTTTAAGCCAAGGGCAAGCTACCTAGCAAGCAAAGTTGAAATCATAAGAGCTGGCTAATCACTATAAGAGCTGAATATTCCCTGCTTGCTAGGGGCTGACCCGCGGCCTTGGTCTGAGCGAGCTGGCCTCTGGCACTCAGTCCCCTTGGGGGCTGAGCTCTGGAGCTGTAATAACTTGCCCTAGGAAAAGACCAATTAAGGCTCATTACTCCCCCATGCACTGGGACCCCTCCTTCACTGCCCCCCCATTCACTGTCCCCCCAAAGTGCTGGGACCACCCTGATCCATGAGCCCCACCCAGAGTGTCAGGACACCTCTTGGCCTCCCCCGAATCCCCAGCTTGCACTGGGCCCTGCCAGGGCCAGGCTGGCTCCAAAACCCTGCGTGGAGCCATTCAATAAATGCCAATTGGTCTTGTAGTCATGCCCACAGAGGGGGAGGACTGCTCGGGGCGGCCAGTGGGGAGCGACGGAGCAGGGAGGGGGCAGGGATTGAAAAGAGTTAGAAATGGGACTGTGGGAAATGGGGCGGAGCCCAGTGAGTGATGGCCGATGGGGAGATGAGAGGCCTGGGGGGCTGGAATAGGAGCGTGGGAAGGGGCAGGCAATGAATGGGGTGTGGAAAAGGGGCGGTGCCTGGACAGAAACAAAAGTGGGCGGTGCACAGCAGGTGTGGAATGGGGATCATTCTGGATGATTTTCTCTCCTTTCTCGAACACTTTTGCTGCCATCTTCCCCCACACAATGATGTCATCAATGTACTGCAGCTGTTCTGGAGCCTCACCCTTTTCCAGTGCAGTCTGGATCAGTCCATGGCAGATGGTAGGACTGTGCTTCCACCCCTGGGGCAGTCGGTTCCAGGTGTACTGCACACCCCACCAGGTGAAAGCAAACTGAGGCCTGCATTCTGCTGCCAGAGAAATGGAAAAAAATGTATTAGCAATGCCAATGGTGGCAAACCACTTTGCTGCAGATGGGGCTGTTGAAGGGTGAGTGGGTTTGGCTGACCACCCCTTGACACTCCAGCTCATGGATCATTTTGTGGATGGGGATCACGGCATCCCAATTCATCCAATACTGCCGGCGGTGCACTGTCAAGGTGGCAATTGGTATTTGTTGCTGTTCTCCCCCCACGAGTCCTACTGCAGATGGGTTTTCTGATAGTCCAGCCAAGGTGTTCAACTGCTTTATGATCTCTGAATCTACAGCAGCTATTCCAAAAGCCCACCTGAGTCCCTTTGGGTCTTTGTAAAGCCATTTCAGAGGACGTCTATGCCCAGAATACATGGGCCAGTCACAACAGGATGTTTCTGGGAAGGATCCACTCCTTCCCAGTCAGGCTCACCTCAGCTCCCAACAGGGTCAATTGCTGAGATCCCCCCGTCAATGGAAACAGGTTCTGCCCCCACATGCCCTGATGGTATCAGGGTACACTGCGCACCAGTATCAACTAAGACATTGTATTTTTGTGGTTCTGATGTGCCAGGCCATCGGATCCACACCGTCCAAAAGATCTGGTTTTCCGTGCCTCTCCCTGGCTACAGGCAGGGCCCCCCTTTCCTGGGCATACATGCTAGAGGTACCTTCACTTTAGTGGAACTCCCTTGGTTAGTGTTTCCCTCCTTGAGTTGATGCACCCGTGCTGCCAGGACAGAAGTGGGTTTCCCATTCAACCTTCCCATGTGTCATGGTTTGACCCTGGCACAATGCCAGTGCCCCCATGAGAATACCCTCTCCCTGGTGTCTGCTGTGAGATGTCACCAGGAATAAGCAAAGCAGGCTCCTGCTTAGAAATAAAGAAAACTTTATTAAGTAAGCTACAAGAAAAGAAAAAAAAAAAACACAAGGAAAACGAAAACTTTACAAAAGCATTTTCCTCCTCCCACCCAGCAAACTTCCCAATGCAATACATTCCCCCCAAATCACCAACTCTCAGTCCGGCACCACCCTTTAGAATACTCAATCTTCAATTCATCAAGAGGAGAGGAGTCCTTCTTGCACCATAGGCTTCCCCTGGAAACACGCTGAAACCTCGTGTGCTTCCATGTCACTCAGCACCGCCCGGAAAATCCTTTGCCATCGTGACACCTTCCTTCCATGCCCCGTGCTCTCACCACTGTGCATGGACCAGAGCTGCTTCTAGGGTTGTCTTTCAAGGATGCCTTGTCTCACTCCAAAAAGGCAGAGTCTCTCCTTGGGGACATCTGTCCCCCCCAAATTTTTTGCATCCCTGGGGCTGAGGGGTACCCACACTGAACCCTCCTGGTTCTGAGGCACTCCCTCCCCCTAAATGCAGTCTCTGTGTCACAGGAAAAAAATGGTTCCATCTATGGCCACACAAGAAAAGTCCAGCCAAAAGGCCACTCCGTCATCTCTCCCCCGCACTCAAGAGTCTTCTGCACTTCCCTTGTGGCCCATCCCCTCTTATCTCATCTCTTATCTCTCTTCTCATTAAGCTCCAGGAGGACCAGCATTTGCAAGGTTTCTATCATGCAAGAAAAGGGTTAAAAATTTCAGTCTCATGCCTGTCTGGAGCTCCAGAACTCCCACGCTGCCCTGCCGGGCACCTTCTCGCCGCACCCCCCCCTTCTCCTCCTGGGCTGGCACCGCTATCAAATTCAGATGCCGGCTCTCTCGCTCTCTCTCTGCCCTGCAGGGGGGGGGTGGGGGGTGGCTGCCTGATGTCTCTTGGTGCTCCTTCACCATTCCATCCTCCAGGGCCTCCTCACCTCCCATCTCTGTCCAGGCCCAGGCCTACCACATGGCTGCCCCTCCCCCGCCCAGCAGCAGCAGCTGGACGGGGGAGGGAGATTCGACCACTTTCCCTCAAAGTCCCAAGAGAGCTTCCCAGAGGAGCAGCTCTGGTTTTTAACCCCTGTGTGTTCTCAGAGGTGTCTCCGAACCTCAGTGGCTACATCAGGTGCCAATGTCAAAACCTGAGCATATATTGGTAACCACAGCATATCCCAAAAAAAAA
Source organism: Melozone crissalis (assembly GCF_028551555.1). NCBI lineage: Eukaryota > Metazoa > Chordata > Aves > Passeriformes > Passerellidae > Melozone > Melozone crissalis. The sequence continues at coordinate 6,066,537 of NW_026535844.1, forward strand.
CCCCTACTTCCTGTCAGTGAAACCACGACAAAATTGTACTCTATCAAAATCAGTGTGATTAAGAAAAATTTGCAGAAGTCAATACATAATAGCAAAAGCCAACACTACCCAGTTATTTATAACAGACCCAGGGGAGGTTTTTCCCTTGCATGAAGCGCTTGGGCCTTCCCCGGGCCCCTTCTGCCCTTGTGCAGAGCCGGTGGCATTTTCCAGCACACCCAGTTTGTAACCAAGAGCCGGGTGCAGCCGAGAAGGCTCCAAGCGCCTCCTTCCAGGCTGACTCTGCAGGTGCCGAGGCTGCTCTGGGCTCTGCCAGGGCTCTGCTGGGGCTCAGCTCTGGGCCAGGCTGGGCCCGCTCTCCCCTCACATTGCTCCGGGCAGCTGAGGCACAGCGGGAGAAGGAAGGGACACGGCAAGGCAGTTGAGGGTTAAGAGAGTTTTTATTCAAAAAACTGCCATAACAAACAGGCTGTCATAAGAACCATAACTAACTACCAGTGCCAACTACCATAAACTACCTACTAGTGCTAACTACCATAACTAACTAGTTGACCTAACTACTGTAACTGAAAGCTGTCCTCAAGGGCTTCATCTCCTCCGCTGCTCCCTCAGTTGCTTCACTGCAGTGATCAGAGGGGTCAGGCTGGAGAGAGGCTTGGCTGATGATAAAAATGGGTGCTGCCCAAAGGATACAAAGGAAAGAAATGAACTGTTACTTTCCAGAGTCAAGTTCCTCACAGGCTCTGTTGCAACAGGACAAAGGGAAATGGTTTGAAATTCAGGAGGGGGAAGCAGGCTCATATTAGATCTAAGGAAGAATTTTTTAACCAGCAGAGTGGGGAAACACTGACAGAAGGTGCCCAGAGATGTGGGAGGTGCCTCCTCCCTGGAACCATCCAACCTCAGGTCAGGCAGGGCTCTGGGCCCCCTGAGTTGCTTGAAGATGTCCCTGCTCGCTGTGGGGCACCAGGCCCAGATGAGCTCCAAAGGAGCTGCCAAGCCACGGCAGGTGAGGATTCTGCTTGCTCTGCGTGTGGAACGCAGCCAGACTGGAGACATTCGGAGGGGGCCCCACAAGAAAACCCCTCCCTGGCGCTGCTGCTTCCCCTGCAGCCCTTGGCCCTCACCTGCAGCAGCTCCTGGGCAGCCCAGCGCCGCTCCTCGTCCGTCTCCAGGCTGCACTCGAGGCAGTCCCGCAGCAGAGCCGACAGGCGCCGGGGCTCCTGCAGCTGCGGGGTCCCGTTCTGCCGGATCAGAGCGCGAGCCTGCAGGGAAAGCAAACTCAGCGCTCTGCCAGCTCCCTTCACACCCACACGGGCTCACATCCACCCCGGGGCCTCAGCCCCAGCTCCAGGGGCACTTTCCTCCCTGCCACAGATGCTGCTCAGAGCTCATTTTGCTATGCCAACCAAAAAACCCAAACCCTGGGGCTGCCACAGCCACTGCAACATCCAAATGATCTCACCTTGAGAACCAGTTTCATTGGCTGACTCTGTCAGTAGGAACCTCCATCAGAAATAGCACATTTTGCTTCTCCAAACATGGACACCAGCTTTACAGGCCATTTTCCAGAGTCAGTGTGGTCTGCCTGTGTTATTTCAGAGGATTCTTACATCAAGTGCTCTCTGCAGTGCCACTGACACTCAAGTAAATGCATTCCTGATGCCCCATCCCAGAAACTGCCAGGCAAGAAACAGGAGGTTTGTGATGCTGAAAGCTCAGGCTTGGTGACACAGAGAAAGTAGCTTGGACTAGGAAAGAAATATGTCAGACTATGGGGATGTTAAACAATCATCTTCATGTTCTCAACAAGTTTCCCTGTGAGAAGAATCAGGGGGGAGATCATCTTGCAAAATGTTTTTTAGAAGCTCCTGCAGAAACCTTGTTGTGTTTGGGGCTGGGATTTGGGGGTGGTTTGGGGTTTTCTTGCAAGGTAACATTAGACCTGATGCACTTGCTTCACATTTCCAGGTCATCCTCACAGCCAGATGAGCTGCAAAAACATAAATCCCAAAGCAAATTGTTGCTGGAGACTGAAGAATATTCATCTGTGCTGAGGCTGGAGTCCTCTGGGAATTCCCTTCTCATGTGCAGAAACCTCCAGCTGCTGCTCCCAGTGCAGGGTCCCCCTGTGCTCACAGGCCTCTGCAGCCACTGCAGAATTTGCCTCTTACCATGGCCGCTGTTTCCCTGAAGTAAGGAGGTTCTCCTTCCACCATCTCGATGGTCACAGTGCCAAAGGCCCAGATGTCCACCTTGGGGCCATAAGGAGATCTGGTCACAACTTCTGGGGCCATCCAGTGAGCAGTGCCCACCATGGAGCTGCGCTGGTCCTGCTCAGGGCTGAGCTGAGCGCAGAGGCCAAAATCAGCTGAGGACAGAAACAAACCCTGTCAAAGGCAGCTGGAATGAGGAAACCAAGCACCAAGATTCCCCAGTCTCAGTCTGAGAGTGCAGTAGTGAAGTCAGCTGGAAAAGCCCTCAGGGCTGTAGCCAAGGAAAGATGGAACTGGACCCTTCAAGAAACCCTCAGCTTTCATGCAGTGGCTTTTACTGATTCCCTTGGAGCTTTAGATTCCCACTGCTGCCCCTCTGGCAGGGCCATAGGCAGAGCAAAGGCACTGCTGGCACCCTGCTCCTCTGCTGAGCTCTCTGCAGGGGCAGCCGCTCTCAGCTAGCAGCAGGGGCCGGGCAGTGCCCCCAGCAGCCCTTGTGGGGCTCTGGCCCTCCCTGGGAAGCAGCCCCACACCCGCAGCCCGGGAGCGCCGTGCCTGGCCAGGAACACCCACCCAGCCTGACAGAGCCGTCCGTGCCCAGGAGGATGTTGGAGCTCTTCAGATCCCTGTGGATCACCCGCTTGGAATGGAGGAAATCCAGGTCCTGCACACACTGAGAGAGAACAATGTGGTAAATAGGTATGATTCGTGCTGATAAAATTGAAACAGTCATCAATATTGATACAGTAATTAATATTTGGAAATAATAAAACAGTTAAAAGTTGTAATGCCAAAGAAGAAAGGGAGAGGGGGAGCTCTACTCCCCTCTCCTGGCAGATGTTCAAGGATAGGAGGAAAAAGCAAGAGATAACAGTTACTAAAAATTAACTGAGAGAAGTGAACATCTTGTTGGGTCCCAGGAAAATGCCCGCTATAAGAGATTTATTGCTTTGATGCTAAAATGTAGTAATATCTTAGTTTTGGCTTACATTATACTGGCTTGGTGCGCATGTGTAACCCAAAGGTGAATTAAAGGACAATGAAGAAGACTATATGGCCTTCATCAGAGACGACCTCCAAAGACTTGTGCGACCACCAAACCGAGTGGTGGCACATGCGTGGTAAAGGTGGTGAGGAGGGCGGAGACAGAAAAGTGACGAACCAAAAATAGGAGGAGATGGCATTGACACATGGCATATAAGGGGCGACTTTCACTTGGCAAACTTGTACGTGAAGTGGCAAGGGTCATTGAACCCTGCCCTCCGTACCCCGCGGTTGTTTTTGCTTATGCGCTATTATTTGAACCATATTATCCCTTATTTATATATTTGCTAAACTATTTAATTAAAATTGCTGCTACCTTAAATATTATTTGGGGTTTTTTTATGATGGGATTATTGGGCAAACATAACACCTGCAAGCACAGAAGGACACCGGTCAGGGCTGGGCTGGCTGCTGAGAATGCCTCGGGCAGGAGGATCCTCCGGCAACGAGCCCAGAGCCACTCTGGGCACTGAGGCCTCCGTGTCCCACAGCAACGGGAACACCACGGGGACGTGGCGCTGTTCCTGTGACATCCCAGCAGCAGCTCACACAGAAACCGCCTGGAAGGTTCTCCTGTGTCACAAAGGAGCACAAAGAACCCTCCCAGGACACAGCCCATGGCCCAAAGGGTGCAAGAGGAACTCGGAAAATGCAGCAAACAAGGACACCCCACAGCCCAGCCTGAACACTGAGGAGGAACAAGGACGCACCAAACCAAAGGCAACGTGACCTTTAGTCACTGATACTTCTGACTAAAAGCAGCAAGCCTTGTTCCGTCTGGGATCTTTGTTCTAGTTCTAAAAACGAGCAAGGTTCCCCACTCTAAATACACAGAAGGCAGGAACTGGGGAGGAGGTGGGGTTAGGAAGGAGGAGGAGGAGGGACAGAGAGAGGAAAAGGAGGAGCGGGAAGAGGAGGAGCAGGAGCAGGAACACGAGGAACAGGAGGTTCCAGTGCCCCCTGTGGCCGCAGCCGCGGGACCATCGCCCCCAGCTCGCCCTGCTGGTGAGCGGGGAGGGGGAGCTCATCCCAAATTCATCGGGGGGGTCCCTGAGAGGGTTTTTTATTGGGGTGTGTTTGGAGCTTGCAGGTTGTGGAATTGACCCCAAATATCATCTGGTGTCTCTGGGAGGTTTTTTTCTCTGTGTGTGTATGTTTGGATCTTGCAGGAGCCCAAAGCTGAGCCCCTTGGGGGATCTTTGGGGGCCCACAAGGCCATTGCCCAGTATGGGCAGGGGAGGATATTGGTCCTGGGGACCCCCGGGAGAGCAGAGGAGGGGAACCCCTGGGACCCCCAGAGTGGGGAGAGCAGAGAGGGGCAATCCCAGAGCAGGGGGACCCCGGCAGACTGGAAAGAGGGGGAGCCTGGAGAGGAGGGACCCCTGGGATCTCAAAGTAGAACATCAGGGTAGAAGGGACCTCATGGACCCCCAAAAGCCCCTGGATCATCCCTAAGCAGGACGCCGGAGAATGAAGAACCCCTGGAACCATTGGACCCCTGTGATCCCAAGGAAAGGAAACCTCTGGAACCCCAAAAGTGGAGAGATCAGCAATAGGGAGCTCCTGGGAGAGTTTTTTCAGGCTAAATATTGATGTGTGGAGATTTTCATGGACACAAGACTCCTGCTGAGTTCCAGAGATGGACCTGGCCAGGAGGGGCCTCTACTCCAAGGTGCTCCCACCTTGGTTTCCCCCAAACCAGGGTTTGTAATTCCCAAGCTATGGCCAGATGGAGGAGGAGGAAAAGCCCCAGAGATCCCTCACGTGGAGGGGCTGCAAACCCAGCCCAGGGAGCTGTGGGGAGGAAAGAGCCCCTCTAAGGCAGGAAGGTGGCCGGAGATGCAGCCAGAGCTCAGAGCTGGTGGAGAAGCCTCATGGCAGGGAGAAGTCCCACAAGTGCTTGGAATGTGGGAAGGGTTTCAGCTCCAGCTCCACCCTGATGGAACACCTGAACATCCACACTGGGGAGAGGCTCTGTGAGTGTGAGGAATGTGGGAAGAGCTTCAGTGGGACCTCTGACCTCAGCAAGCACCACAAGATCCACAGTGGGGAATGGCCCTAGGAGTGTTCGGAATGTCAGAAGAGCTTCAGGTGGGATTCAGAGATCGTCACTCACCAGCACTTCCACACCAGGGAGAGGCCCTGCGAGTGTCCCGAGTGTGGGAAGAGCTTCGTGCGCTGCTCCAGCTCCATCCCCCATGGGAGGATCCGCGCTGGATGATCCACAGTGAGCCCCGTTGGGCAGAGCCCTGGTGACCCCTGTTCTGGCTGATCAGTGTTGGGCAGGGGGAAGGTGTTGGAGAGATTTCTTTCCCTTCTCCTTGTGCTGCTATGATTTGGTTGGCGATAAATTCCCTCTGTGTGTCCAGGCCGGATCTGTTGTGCCCGTGCGGGATTTGCTGAGGGATCTCTCCCGGTCCTTGTCCCCACGCAGAAACCCTCGGTTCCATTTTCTGTCCCTGTGTGGCTGCGGGGGGCAGGGACAGAGCTGCTCTGGGGGTGCCTGGCATCGGGCCAGCGTCACCGCTCGCCACGGGCAGCCCTGAGATGCCGCGCACCTGGGCCGGCATTGCTGGGCTCACCTGAGCTCCCACCTGCCCAGCGCCCCAAGGTTCCCCCTGCCCAAAAAACCCCCAGCCCGGGGCTGCCGCGTCCCGGAAAGGCCTCAGCCAATGGCAGCGCAGGCAGGAGGAGGCTTAGCCAATGAGCGGTCGGTGCGTTGGATTGCCTCATCGGTTGCCGGGCAGAGCCCGTGGCCGATCGCTGCCCCCAAGCGGCGGCAGCCAATGAGAGCGCGCGGCGCTGCCGAGCCCGCCCTGCTCCGGACGGGCGCTCCCAGCGCAGCGCGGCTGCTTTGGGGCTGCTGCTCCCTGCCCGGCCTCGGCCATGGGGCGAGGGGCGGCAGCTGGGGCCCTGCTGGTGGCACTGGTGGTGCTGGGAGCCCCCCCGGCTGCGGGCGCGGAGCTCTCGGGTGAGCGGGGGGGCGGGAGGCGCTGGGACGGGGGGGAGAAGGGGGAAAAGGGGGCGAAGGGGGGAGCCCGGAATGGAGGGGGAGGAGGAAGGGACCCCCCCAAAGGGAGAGCGGGAGGGGAGGGGTGGGAGAGGGTGGGGAAGCGGGCAAAAGCGGAGGGGGGAGCCTCAAAACTGATCGCAATGGGGCCTGGGGTTTGGGGAATTTCTGGGAAAATGCAGAAATGGCACCCCAAAGTGATTTGGGGAGCGGCCGGGGGTGGGAGGGGAGAGGATGTGGAAGGGGAAATGGGGGAAGGGCGGCAAAGAGGAAGCGGCAGCGCGGGCAGGAGGGTCCCATGGCGGCCGAGGGCCACAGGGGGTGCGGAATGGGGATCCGGGGTGGGCCCGGAGCTCTGGGGGTTCTGGGGGAGGGTGTTGGAGAGGCACCCCCCGATCTATGTTCTGCACACACAGGGGTGTTCCAAAGGATGACCAAGTCCGAGTGTTACTTCATTAACGGCACGGAGAAGGTGAGGTACGTCCAGAGATCCATCTACAACCGGGATCAGTTCATAATGTTCGACAGCGACGTGGGGCACTTTGTGGGGTTCACCCCCTATGGGGAGAAGTTGGCCAAGCGCTGGAACAGCAACGCGGTATTCATGGAGGACAGACGGACTGCGGTGGACTGGTTCTGCCCGTGCTGGTACAAGAATTTTACCCCGTTCCTCACGGAGCGCCGAGGTGAGCGCGAGGCAGAGCGCGTCCCCTCGGGGCCTGCCCTGCCAGTGACCCTGGAGCCCCTCAAAATCTCCATGGGCATCGGCCCAGAGACCTCAGCCCTCCTTGTGCCGACCCCCGGGGTCTCCAGATCCTCCCAGTCCCGCCCAGTGCCCCCCCGCGCGTCCATTTCAGCGACCCGTAAAGTTGACGCTTGGCAACCAATGAGATCGCATCCAGTTCATGACTCATCTGTTGCCAGGCAGACCCGCAGCGCCGAGTGCCTCGCGCCGGACTCGACCTCCCAGTGCCGCGCACTTCATACCCAGTTCCTCCCAGTTCATCCAAGATCCCTCCCAGTGCCATTCCAGTCCCTCCAAGACCATGCCCAGTTCCTCCCCAGTCTCTCCCAGTCCATTCCCAGTCTCTTCCCAGTTCATTCACAGTTCACTCTTAGACCTCCACCCTCTCTCCCAGTTCCCTCATTCCTTCCCATCTCTCTGTGTCACCTAACTCCCTCCCAGTCTCTCCCACTCCCTCCCAGCACATTCCCAATTCATCCGAGCCCATTCCCAGTCCCTCCCACCACATTCCCCAATCCATTCCCTGTCACTCCGAGTCCATTTCAGTCCGTTCCCAGTCCCTCTCCAGCCCAGCCCAGCCCTCCCCTCTCTCTCCCAGCGCCCCGCAGCTGATCCCAGTGTGTCCCCGCTCTCTCTCTCCCAGTGCCCCTCAGCGTGTCCATCTCGCTGGTGCCCCCCTCGAGCTCCCAGCCCGGCCCCGGCCGCCTGCTCTGCTCCGTGATGGATTTCTACCCTGCTGCCATCCAGGTGAGGTGGTTCCAGGGCCAGCAGGAGCTCTCGGAGCACGTGGTGGCCACCGACGTGCTCCCCAACGGGGACTGGACCTACCAGCTGCTGGTGCTGCTGGAAAAGCCGCCCCGGCGCGGGCTCAGCTACAGCTGCCAGGTGGAGCACGTCAGCCTGGAGCAGCCCCTGAGGCGGCACTGGGGTACGGGGGAGCCCATGGGGGCGCTGGCAGAGCCACTGGGCTGTGCTGGGAGCCACTGGGAGGGAGCTGGAGAGAGCCGGGCTGGGACTGGGAGAGGGGCTGGGGGCTGGGCAAGGGCTGGGAAGGGGTTTGGGGGATGCTGCGGAGGGTGGGATGGGCTTGGGGGGGTCCTGGTGGGCACTGGGAGGGAGTTTGGGGGCGCTGGGTGTGACTGGGAGGGAGTTTGGGGGTGCTGGGTGTGACTGGGAGGGATCGCAGTGAGCCCCGAGGGGCTGGAAGGAGATCGGCGATGGCAAAGCGGGGCTCGCCATGAGCTCGGTTGTGCTGGGCACAGCCTGGGAGGGCTCTGGCTGAGTCCTGCTGGGGCTGCCAAGGGACTGCGAGAGGCTTTGGGGCTCCTGGGGCACTGGGGGCACCTGGGAGGGGGCTGTGGGATGCTGAGAGGGACGGGAGGGGCTTTGGTGGCTCCTGGCCAGGCCAAAGAGGGATCGGGGGGAGGTTTCAGGGGATCCTGGCTGGGCTGGGGGCCACAGGGAGGGCCCTGGAAGAGGCTCGGGGTGTCGGTGAGAGGTTTTCGGGGTGCTGAGCCCTGCGGACCCCCCAGAGATGCCGCCGGACGCCGCCCGCAGCAAGATGCTGACGGGAATCGGGGCCTTCGTCTTGGGCTTGGTCTTCCTGGCGCTGGGGCTCGGCTTCTCCCTGCGCAAGAAGGTCAGGGCGGGTGCCGGGGGTGGCGTCCCCCCCGTGGCGGAGCGTGTGCGCTCCCGCCGGGGCCCCCAGCCCGGTGTCACCCCCTTTTCTCTGCCCACAGAGCTCCTGAGCCGGCGGCGGCCGCAGCCCCTCCCCGTGGGCTCGGGCCCGGCCGGGACCCCCCTGCTCCGTCCCCGCTCCGCTGATTTTGGGGGGGTCCCGTGTCCCCCCCAGCCCCGCTGGCGCTCTGCCCCCGCCCAGTGCCTGCTCCCAGTGCTCCCAGTAAAGCTTCCCAGTTGGGCCCGGGGCCGTTTATTGGGGGGCGGTGGGGAGGGGTGTGGAAAGACGGAGGGGGACAAAGGGTGGGGGCTGGGCCGGGGGGGGCGGGAAGAGGATGTGGAGGAGGAGGAGGAGGAAGAGGAAGAGGAAGGATCAGGAGAAAGGCCGGAGAGAGCAGGAGAAGGAGGCAGGATAAGAAATGAGGAGGAGGTGAGGGAAGGAGGAACTGGAAAGAAGAAGAAGAGGAAGAAGAGCAGCAGCACCAGAACCTCGCCGTTTTTCCACACCCCCAGAGCTGCAGCCCCCCCGGCCCCGTCAGCATTGCCCCCTCCCTACATCCTGCACTGAGCAGGGAGGGAGAGCTCAACCCTTGTTAAGAATAGCTAATTAATTTAAAATAATAGTTTTTAATTTTAATAAAATGTTATTTTATTTTATGAAAACACCATACAACTTAAATTTATATAATTTAAAAAATAATTTTATATTGGTGTAAGAGTGGGTTCCGAATTTTCCCTCGTCTGCCTCAGGATCGTCATTTGGGGGCCACTAAGAAAAGACCACCCCTGTCTTAAATCTCTGGCTCCAAAGGAGAAAGTCACATGCCAACAACGCCCTAGATCTGAGAGCATTGCTAAGCCATTGTTCTCACAGGTGTTGTTTGCTGTATGCTACACTGAGCCCAAGGACAAGAAGGGAGCACCGTGCCCTTTTCGCAACAACAGCCTTGGGAGCTGTCCCACCTCTCGGCCTGGCTGGACTTCTCCTGAGTTTCAGGTGGTCCCCCCACAGAAGACCCTCACCTGTTTTACAACCACCGTGACAGACAGACTGAGATGGAAGGAGCCTCTCCATCAAGGACTGAGACATGGAACCCCCATGTGAAAAGGCCCCTCTGCTCCTTCCAAGGACTGGCACTGAAACCCCCAGCCCGGGGCAGGTGTGTGGGGGAGGCAAGCTGGCCAAAGCGAGATGTTTGCCTGCAGGTTGTGACCGCTGGACCAAGAAGACAATTGCTCTCGTTTACTGCTGAGAGCATGGACTACCAGTTACATCTGTTCCTTATTGTATCTGTATCCCCCCTCTCGTAATTTCCAATAGAGTTATCATAATAAAAACCTCTGAGTTAGCGAGAGACTTCGAGATCTCCCCGACGCAACAGGCGGATCCTTGACTGGACTGGACCAAAGGACTTTGTCTCTACATTTGGCAGCCCTATTCCCTCTCTCTTCCCCCATCTTTTTCTCTCCCTTAATCCCTCTATCGCATTTTGCTGTGCTCCTTCAATAAAGGTGCATTTGTTTGGATTATCATTGCAAACCCCCTTGTCCTGTGTCGGTTCTTTTTGCACCCTGAGATCAAATCCATGAACCATCACGAAACCCGTCCATGAGGACGGATTGTGACACCCCCCGAGGACCCCTCCCCAAATTCCCCCCCAGCACCCCCAGACCCTGCTAAAACCCCCTGAAGTTCCCCCCAGACCCTCCCCAAATCCCCCCCCAAACATCCTCAAGACCCCTCCCCAAATTCCCCTCACGACCCCTCCAGGACCCCTCACCTGTCCCTGCGCCTCCTCAGCAGCTCCCAGAGCCCCCCGTCCTCTCCCAGCGCCTCCCCCGCTCTCTCCAGCGCCTCCCGCAGGACCCGCCCGAGCCCGGGGCGGCTCCCGGGGGTCCCTGAGGGGGTCTCGGGGGAGCGGGGGGAGGGGGCGCCCGCTCCATGCCCGGCCCGTGGTCAGGGGGCGCTGCTTTGGGCTCGGCTCCGATTGGTTGAGGAGGGGCGGGGAGGGCGGGAGTTGCTGAGGGGAGACGCCCGGTGAGTGGTTGGTTTGATAGAGGGCGCGGTGATTGACAGGAGAGGGGCGAGGGAGGCGGGCTTTGCCGAGGGGAGGCGCGCGGTGATTTGTTGGTTCAGCTCGAGAGAGGCGGGAGTAGCTGAGGGAGACCTGCGGTGATTGGTTGATTCGGCGCGCGAGAGGCGGGCGGTGGGGAGGCATGCGGTGATTGGTTGGATCCGCGCACGGTAAGACCGGTGTTCCTGAGGGAATACCCGCGGTGATTGGTTGGTTTGGGGTGGGGTGCGCCACGATTCGTTGGTTTGGGAGATGAAGAGGGGTGATTGGATGGTTTGGGGTGGGGCGCGCTGCTATTGGCTGGGAAAAGTCTGGGATTTTTTAAAGGACTTTCCCGGTTTTTTGGGGACAAACTCTCAGATTTTTCATGAAAAATTCCCGTTTTTTTACAGGAGAAACATTCCCGGGTTTTTTGACCCCACATGACCCCAAATAACCTAAATAACCCCAAAACACTCGAAATAAACCCCAAAGAACACCCAAAAAAACCCAAATACCTGAAAATGCCCCAAATAACCCCCAAAAAAATCCAAATAACCCCCAAAAAAACAAACAAAAACAACCAAATTAAACTCAAAGACCCCCAAATGATTTCCAGTACACCTAAAAAAACCCCATGTTATCCAACATAACTCCCAAGAACCCCAAATAATTCCAAAGATGCCCAAATAAACCCAAACAAACCAAAATACTTCCAAATAACACCAAATAAAAAGAAATAAATCAAGTAAAACCAAAGAGAAACCCCAATTAGTCCATAAATAGCCCCAAATAAACCCCAAACAAACCCTAAATTAACCCAAAGAAACCCCAAGAAACCCCAGTTCCTCCGGTCCCCACCCATAAACAGATCCCGACCAATCAGAACGCGCGGCACTGATGACGATCCACTTGCTGGGGAGAAACTCGGAGCACTGGCCCCCCTCAGCGATTTTCAGCCAATCAGCGCCCGACCCGACTCTGACTCATCACTTGCCCGGTAAACACTAAGGCCTTTCACTGCGGTAAATACTCAGAGATCGCGGGGGAAGTGGAATTTCCAGCCAATCAGAGCGTGTCTCGCTGATGACTCATCAGTTGCCAGGAGCGGAATTTGGTGGGTGGGGGAATGGGATCCTGGGGATGGGCTGGGGACCCCAAAAATATCCAAAATGGGGTCGGGACCCTAAAACGGAGCAGGAAGGGCCTGGAGCCCCCAAAACCAAACACGGGGGAGGGGATTGGGGGAACGATCGGAAAGGGGAGGGAGAGCGGGGAAAAGAGGGGGGTGGGACCCCAAAATTGAGCTGGGAGGGGGATGGGACCCCCAAACAGGATGAAGCCAATTTTGTTCCTGGAATATGTAAAGTAGTTTATGGATACGCGAAAAGCCTATTAATATGCAACAGGCTGATGTAATGGGAGAAAAGGACCGTAAAGCAAAGGTTGTTATGGCCACCAAGACCCCCCAGTTATTTTCAGAGACACCCCTTAATTAATCTGGTTTAACTACATCAGCCTGTTGCATATTCATAGACCCTCATGCATATCCATAAACTAATCTACATATTTCAGGAACTATTTTACATGGCCCAGCCTTGGGGGTGTCTCCCTATTTCAGGAGTCTCCACTGAAATAGAAAATGTAAATCCCCTCCCTTTGATGATGATGATGATGATGACGACATTAATTAATTTTGAAATTAAGGGTTTCTCAGGCAAAGATACGGGAGTAGAAATAACAGTTCTTTATTAGGAAATATTAAAAATACAAATGCAGTAGTAAAAACAAAAAAAAACAGTGACACAGTCAGAATCCTCTGGGAGTCCAGTGAAAAAGGCTGATCCTGTGGGAATCCAGTGGGCAAATATTTATCCTCAGGGAATCCAGTGGGAAAAGCTGAAATTTTTGGAATCTGGTCAGAAAAAGGCTAATCCTCTAAGAATCCAGCGGGGAAAGGGCTGATCCCTGGGAATCCACTGGGAAAAGCTTTGTCCTCTAGGAATCCAGTGGAGAATGAGGCTAATCCTTTGGAATCCAGTAGGAATAGGGCTGATCCTTTGGGAATCCATTTCTTAACCCCCAAAGACAGGGCACAGGAAGGGCCATGGAGTTTTAATAGGGTATGCCAACGGGTGGAGTTGGGGTTGGGGTCAGGGGAGGAGTTCTTAGCAACACAAGAAGGGTGAGATCAAATTCCTGCCTCTTAGCAACAGCAGCACTCCACACAGAACCTGTCCCCAAATCCTAAACTCCCCCTAAAACAACTGAGAAATTATGCAAGGTATGATATATTCGATGAATTTCCTTCATTTAACCCAGTTTTGGGTGTTCTTAAAGACTGAAGGTGAAGCAGAGGCCAAACCAAAAGGTGAAGCAGCCAGGTGTGTTCCCAACATGGATCACAGGGAATGTGAGTGACCAGAGCTGTGCCCAAAGTGCCTCCTCCAGTGGGGGATGGAGCTGGAGCAGCGCACGAAGCTCTGCCCGCACTCGGGGCACTCGCAGGGCTTCCCTTACCGGTGCCTCCGTTGGTGTTGGGTCAAGTGAGAGCTCTGTGAGAAGCTCTTCCCACACTGGGGACACTCGCAGGGCCTCTCCCCAGTGTGGATGCGCCGGTGCTTGACAAGGGTGGAGTTCCGCTTGAATCCCTTCCCACAGTCGGGGCAGCGGAAGGGCCTCTCCTCTGTGTGACTCTGATAGTGCAGGAGGAGATGGGAGCTGGTCTTAAACCTCTTCCTGCATTTATCACACTCGTAGGGCCTCTCCCCAGTGTGGATGCGCCGGTGTCTGATGAGGTGGCAGTTGTGCTTGAATCCCTTCCCGCAGTCGGGGCATTGGAAAGGCCTCTCCTCTCTGTGACTCCGATAGTGCTGGAGGAGATGGAAGCTGGTCTTAAACCTCTTCCCACACTTGGAACACTCGTAGGGCCTCTCCTCAGTGTGGGTCCTCTGGTGCTGGATCAGGCCGGAGCTCTGGCTGAAGCACATCCCACACTCAGAACACTTGTACGGCCTTTCTCCAGTGTGGGTCCTCTGGTGCCTGATAAGGTGGGAGCTCAGGTTGAAGCTCTTCCCACACTGGGGACACTCGTAGGGCTTCTCCCCAGTGTGGATCCCACGGTGCCTGATCAGGTGGGAGCTCTGCCTGAAGCTCTTCCCACACTCCACGCACGTGTGGGGCTTCTCCTCATCATGGAGCTGCTCCTGGAGCACCAGCTCCGAGCTCTGGCTCCGTCTCCGGCCGCCTTCCCGGCCCAGGCTGGCTCTTTCCCCCTCAGATCCCCGCCGGCTGCGTTTGCAGCCCCTCCTCGTGCAGCATCTCCGGGGCTTTTCCTCCCCGTTGGCTTCCTGCGCCGTGGAGCCGCTCAAAACGGCCTCTGCCACCAGGTTCTGCCGCGGGCATTTGTCCTCCCTGCTCTCCATGCTCAGCTCCTGCTCTGGGGGAGGAAGGACAAGGACAGGATGGGATTTGCCTCCGTGCCACAGGCAAGGGCAAGGAGATCCCCCCAGGGCTGAGCTGCAGCCAGGGGCCGTGCTGGGCTGGGAGATGGAGCAGCACAGAGGGGAAAGGGGCACTCATCGCCAGCTCGGGGCTGTGCGCAAATCACAAACAGGACTGGACTGCTGGGAATGCGTCCTGAGCTGTGTGATTTTCCAACCATCTGTCTCATTACTTGCTTATGACAATGGGAAGATGGCAGTAGCTCACTTTACAGGCAGCAGACAAAGGACTTCATGTTAAAACTTACTTTAAAAGGTTTTTGGCCAATCACACAAAGCAAAAGCATATTGACAGTAGTTCCATCCAAGCACTATAAGCACATTGACGGTTAAAACAACGCTTGCTTATTTCAAATACAATACCTGCTTGTAAGCCTTAAAAAACAATACACAGAGCTCCATTATTAAGCTTGAAACTTCCTAGTATCTTGCTAGATACACTTTTCCGCAGGTTAGGGAGTTATTCTAGATAAGTGTTAATGCACAGACCATTGTTCTATTTCTTCTTACTTTCTACTTCTTATACAATTTTTCTGCTGATCAATCTATTGGCTGCTGCAAAGCTCAAATCAGTTCTAATGTCCCTGAGGCTTGTCTTTCGCAGCTTTCCCAAAACCCTCTGATTTTAAGCATTCCAGAGACATTGACTTCCTCCTCACCTACCTCATTGTCCTGGGGCATCTTCCTCTTCCTCGCAGCCTCCCAGGAGCTGGCAATGGGAAATCCTGGTTTGGGGAAAACAAGGGATGAGCACAGTGAGTTTGAAAGTGCCTCTGCCCAAGTCCATCTCTACAAGTCACCGGCACTCTGGGCTCCAGAAAAACCTCCCAAACACCCAGATTCAGCCCGGAAAAAGCCTCCCAGGGGTTCCCCATCCCTGGTCCCTCCCCTTAGTGTTCGGGGGTTCCCCCTGTCCCAGCTGCTGGGGATCACGCTTGGATTGGGGGCCCCCCCTTCTCCTCGGTGCCCGCCCGGCCCAGGCTGCTGGCAGACCCAGCAATCACAAAAGCTCCCCCCGCTTCGCTCTCCCCATTTCGGGATCCAGGGCTGTTTGGGCTCCCGGGCTCCCTTCTCCCCTCATTCTCTGCTCTGGGCTCCAGCGGCTCCAAGGAGTCCCCCCTGCCCCTCTCCAGGCTCTTGAGGCTCCCGCCAATGGCGGCGCTCCCCCCTCTCTGGGCTCCCCACTTTGGGCTCCTGGGGGACACAGGGCTCTGCTCCTCCAGGCTGGCTCTGCCGGCAGCCGCCACCGCCACCCCCCGATGTCCCCCCAAGGGGCCTTTTCCGCTCAGTCTTGGACTTCTTCATTCTCCAAACATCCCCCCAAAAACCTCAACCAAGGGACCCCCCAGGATATCCGGGCCGAGCTCCCCCTCCCCGCTCACCGACGCGATGGGGGGGCAATGATCCCACAGCTGGGGGCTGCGAATTCAGGCAGGGATCAACTGCATGGTTCCCTACCTCGGCTCAGCCTCGATCTGCCTTTGTCCCTCCTCTTCCTCTTCCTCTCACTCCTCCCCTTCCATCCCCTGCAATCCTCCTCCCCCTGTGTCTTATTCCCACCTCCAGCCACACCCTCGCTGCCCCGTTCCCGCAGCCCTCGCAGCCCGCAGCAGGAGCGGGGATGGAGCCGGGACAGGTCGGGATGGGCAGCGCGGGGCTCTCGGCTGCTCCCAGCCGCTGCGGGCGGGGGGAACGCGGCCCGGGCCAAAGGAGAGGCAAACTGGGCAAACTGGGGGCTGCACATCCAAACTGGGCCTTGCTGGGGACCCTGCCTGGCCACTGCCAGCCCTTGGGGCTCCTCTCGGCACATCCGCCAGGGGGGAACGCACACAGGGCTGGGGGATCCCAGCAGTGGCAGCACTGCCAGGGACTGGGCTGGACTGGGATCGTACTGGGAGTGACTGGGACTGTACTGGGCTTGTACAGATATCATACTGGGATTGTACTGGGTTTGTACTGACATCATACTGGGATCGTACTGGGATCATGATGGGACTGTACTAGGTTTGTATTGACATTATGCTGGGATCATATTGCCATGCCAGGGCAGACTGTGATCGCGCTGATGGACACTGGGATCATTCTGGGATCATACTGGGAGTGACTGGGACTTTACTGGCTTTCTATTGACATCCTATTGGCATCATACTGGGAATGTACTGAGTTTGTACTGACTCCATGCTGCCATCATACTGGGATCATGCTGAGATGAAACTGGGAGTGAGTAGGAGCCTGGAGGGGGCAATTGAGACCATGTTAGGGGTAAATGGGATATACTGGGATGAACTGGGATGGTGCTGAGGATGGCTAGGATCATACTGGCAGTGAGTGCCACTACACTGAGGCTGACTGGGAGTGCTTGGGAGCAAATGGGATCATACTGGAAGGAACTGGAAAGATGGTGGAGGGAACTGGGCTACCCTGGGAGATACTGGGAGTGACAAGAAGGAAAATGAGGGTGAAAGAGAGCAACTGGAACCATGTAGAGCAAAACTGGTACATTCTGGCAGAGACTGGGAGCACACTGGGGCCAAATTTGGATCATACTGGGACTGACTGGACTAATACTGGAAGGAACTGAGTGTCACAGTGAGCACACCTTGCACATCATCCCCCATACTGGGCCTGACTGGGAGCAACTGGGAGCAAATGGCATCATACTGGGACTCACTGAGTTGATTGAGGAAGCAACTGGAACCATGCTGGAGACAGCTGGGACCAAACTGGGAGAGACTGGAAATAAGTGGGAATATACTTTTGAAAAGTGCATATTTTGTGATTTGGTTTTCACAATTATTAACATGAATATTATATATCTTGTGTTAGAAAGTAACGCTGTATTAATTCTCTTAAGTAGTGGGTTTAATTTAGTTTTAGGTTATTAAAAAAATGTTAAAATAGAAACTATGCTTGGTATGAGACTTTTTTAAAGAAAGGACTTGCAGCGAGATAGCAGCCACAGGACACCTAAATCTTTCAAGGAAAAAGAATTTATTGGTCTCTTGTCAGAAGAAATGAACTTCTTCCTGCCTCGAAGGCGCTGTTAGGTTTCAGAGGAAGAAGTTGACAATGACCAGGCAGAATCCTGTGTTTGAATGGAATTTATACATCATGCATAAAGTGTATGAATATGCAACAGGCTATTGTTTTTAATGGTTAATCCTGTGTTAACGGGTGTCCTTTTTCAGGCTTGTGCTGCCCAGAAAAAGGTACCCAGACGTCCGTAACTTTGTATTTATTGTCTCATATTGTCCTAATTCGATTTCTCCAAATTGTTATTACTCTAATATTATTACTATTTTTTATAACCATTTTATTACCATTAAACTTTTAAAATTTTAAAAGCAAGTGATTGGCGTTTTTCACAATTTTGGTAGCAGAGGATGGTTACTAACACCTCGCTGCCGGTGCTTTAGGAGAGTCAGAGTGGGGAAGGCGCGCCCTGCCCCGTTGGCAGCCTCGCTCTGTCTCCGCGGGGGTGGCCGACAGACGCAGGTTATGGTGGACAAAAGGAGACAATAAAACAAAGAGAAGGGAAAAGGCTCCCTACAACCGCGGTAATTGGCCCCCTAAGAGTAGTAATGGGCATGAAGAACCCGGGAAGGAAGAGGGATTGGTAAGTATTTCTCAGGAGGGCAGGTACAGGGGGATGAATGTGTGTGAATGAGACGAGGGCTGGTTGTCCCAGACCTGCCAAGTGAGTGCTGGAGTCTCCCACGCTGCGTTTCCGACTTTCCGCTGTAAGTGGCCAGGAGAGAGACAAAGTGAATGTTAACAGGAGTGAGAGAATCCCCCGGGGTAACTGGGACTGGGTCTCAGAGAGGGGCTGGACCCCTCGGAGGAAGGGAGCAGAGGAGTTTCCGAGCCCAATCCACTAGGAAATGGGACAAACGAGGACCCTAAAAACCTGCTGGATTGAGGGATAAGAGTGCCCAAGAGCATCCAGAATTAAAACCTGCTGGGCTGAGGGACTAACATTCCAAGACCATTCAGGGTTGAGCAAAATTCTGCCAGAGTGAAGATATCCTCAAGAGCATCTGGGATTGGAGCACACAGCTGGGCTGAGGGATAAAAAAATGCCAAAGTGTTGGGGAAGATGAGACAGGAAAGCCTTATAAATATGATTGTCTGGCAAAAGATTTTGACAATATAGAAACTATAAGCGAGATTGAAATGAAAGCAAGCTTTGAGATATCTTAGTTTCTGAACAACTGGAAAACAATGGTATGGCTTGCTGAAGGTAATCCCCTTTTGATGAAATAATTCCCTCTGCTTACAGACAGGTCCAAGGGTCAGAGCAGAGCCTACTAGCTCAGCAGAAGGGGTCCAAAAAGGAGTTTTAAGGGTTTAAAATGTAACACAGTATGGTAATGTAATGATTCTTATAGGCTGTATGTAAACGCTCTAGGATTTCTATCTTGTACTAGATTGGTTAGTGAGTAATAGAATATTCAACACAGAAAATTTATTGTATTGTAACGGGAACCTCGCTCTCTTACGCTTTTACTCTCTCACTCTCTCACCCTCTCTACCCCTCTCTTCTCTCGGGCCTGCTCCAGCTGTGCCTGGCAGCTCCAAGCAGGGCCCTGCACCCAGGCCCTTTGCAATAAACCGCAAGTTCCACGACCTGGCTGCAGAGATCTCTCGTCTCCGTCCGTCCCGACCGTCCTACCCCCCGACACTCCAACACCCAAGAGCATCTGGGGTTGCACAACACAGCTGGGTTGAGGGATATCCAAGAGCACCAGGACTGGCCAGAAACACCTAAAGTTTTAATAGCTGATGTGAAAGTAAAAGGTACCTTATTGTTGTGTTGTTGTGTGTGAGAGTGAGTCACACACAAAATCTGCCTCAGCTTCCCGGGCGAGTGGGAAGGGGGGGCTGTGGAAAGAGGAGTGTGTGACCCACAAATAAGCCATTGTTCTCCTGGGTGTGGGGGCTGTGGCATAAGGTACAGGTGACCTGCAAACGGGCCATTGTCCCAAGGGTGTGGGAGGGGGCCGTGGCTAAAGAGTGTGAGTGACACACAAATCAGCCTCACAGGTGAACGGCACCCGAGGCAGCAGAGTCAGGGCCCTCCCAGGAGCCCCGGAGATACTGAGACCCAGAGGCCAACCCAAGGTGAGGGGGGGCCACAGGGACCCGCGATTCTCTGTCAACAGGGATCCACTCTGTGTCCTGAGGGTGGGAAAGAATGTGTGGAAGTGAGTGAGAAATAAAAGTGAGTGAATGTAGATGAATGAAAGTATAGGTAATGTGGATTGTGTGTTTTAAGCTTCAATATATTTCCTTGGAGGGAGGTGTATTCTACTGAAAGTACTGTGAGGAAAAAGATTTTTTATTTTCATGAGTGTATTTGAAAGAAAAGTGGTATTTAGCTTGTTAGTGAATGTGAAAAACAGAGGAAGACGATGAATAGATAAGATCTTGAAAAATGAGATCAAAAACCAGTAAGTTGGGCACAGGGGAAAAAAAAATGAAAAAAAAATTCCTTTGGGAGTTATGTTAGCTAACAGAGATACAACTCCTTGCAAAAGGAGAAAATATAGGGTATGTAGTAGTTGATGGGAAAAACATGCAAACTATGGAAAAAGGGAAATTACTGTTAAACTAGTAAGCTCTAACTTGTGAATTAAATAATTTTAAAAGAGCACTAGAATATTTAACACAAAATAAAGGAACTATACATACTGATCCAGGGTAGGCCTTTAGAGTAGTACATACCTGTAAAAAATTTGGAAAGGAAGAAGATTACTTAATTCAAGAAGAAAAGGACTAGTACATGAGGAACTTATTTTAGAGGCATTACAATCACCTAAAAGTGATAGCTATAGTACATATTAGGGAACTCCAAAAGGGAAAGACCCCAGAAATAAGAGGAAATAATTTGGCAGATCACAAAGCTAAGGATGCAGCAGAAAATGGAGCTGAAATAGTTATGTTAATATTAACCCCAAAAGAGGAAAAACTGGAAATTCCAAAGTTTAGGAAAGTCAAGAAAAAAGAATCAAACAACACAGGAAGTGAACAAGATAAATCAGGGAAATGGAAACTTCTTGATGGAAGACAATTACTTAATAAATTGCTTTACTTCTAGGAAAATATTAGAAGACATGCATCAGAAAACGCACTGGGGTACTCAAGCTTTGTGTGATCATTTTTTAAGGAACTATACGTGCACTGGGATTTTTGGATTTAGGATGAATCCTTAATTTCCAAAAGGATAAATAAAAAGCTGAAGAGAAAAACAACATTAGGAGGTCCTGAGTCAGCTCGTTGGCCATTTCAAAGTATCCAAGCAGAAGTTTAGATTTGTTAGGTTGTGGGTTTATTTGTAAAAAAACCACATTTAATATAGAAGAAAGAGAATATGCCATATGTTAGACAGGAGATTTTAGGAGAATAAAAATCGTTGAAGTATCAGAATGCCCCGAGAAAAAACAAGAAAAGAAAAAGGGAAATGAAAGGGAAGGGAACAGGAGGAAAAATCAGAAAGAGAGTGGGATCCTCTGCAGGTCTTGCCCCCTCCGTTCACGAGGCGCCTGTCCCGGGTCCCGGCTCGCTGCCCGCCTCAGCTCCGCCTGCCCCGGTTTCCATCCCAGGTGCGGCCTCACTGCCCAGGGCAGCTCCACCTGCCCCGGCGCTGTCGCTCAATTTGTGTGCCCTGCTCCCACTGCCTGGCCCGCGGCCGCTCTGCCGCCCATGCTGGGGAAGATGGGGGTTGCTCTGTCCTGCCGCCTACTCCGAGGTCACAGCGCCCACTGCACCCAGGGGGGGTCCCAGCCATCCCATCCCCGGCTGCCCTGCCCGTGCCACCTGCGCCGGGCACCGCCACTGCTGCCGGGCTCTCCCACCTGCCTTTGCTCTGCCGGGAGCTGCCGGATCAGCCGCCATCAGCCATGTGGGGGCTGCCCACGCTCCGCCTCGGGCTCCACGGGAAGATCTCCCTCTGCCGATTCCGGCAGCAGACCCTGCCCACACTCCCACCGAGCCTCGGCGGGATATCCTCCCCTGACCTCGTCCTGCTCTGAGTTACATCCCTTTGGTAACCACAGCTCCGGATGTTCAGGGAAACTCTCTCTCTCCACAGGAAGCACCTTATCGAAACACTAGGAGCTCAGTTAAAAGGCAGCCCCCTCCAAATTCTTTCCCAAAACACGGGAGAAAGGCTAGAGAAGGTAAAAAAGGGAAAGAGTGAGATGAAGGGATTGCTCTATTTCCCTTCAGAGAGGTTCCCATGGGAGGGATGCGCTGCCCCGCCCCGCGGGAGCCGCCAGCGCCCCTGCCGGCCGTGCCCGGAACTGCACCCAAGGGGCAAAGCGCTGCAGCCCAAAGGCCGGGACTGGGTCCGGGCTCTGTTTGCTGTCAGTGCCGCAGCTGTTGGTGTTTGTTTGCTTTATTACACACACTCGTAAAGAACTGGTATTCCTATTCCCATATCTTTGCCTCAGAGCCCCTTGATTTCACTAGTCTAAAAATTAAGAGGGAGGCGGTTTGCATTCTCCATACCAAGAGAGGCTTTTTCTGCCTTCCCGAGCAGACACCTTTCTTGTAAAGCAAGACAAGCACCCACAGGCACTGAGGGGGGCTGCAGGAGGGGCACAAGGAGGCCCTGCAGCACTTGGGCGCAAAGGCACAGCAGGTGAATGCAAGAAGGGAGCAGCAAAAGGCCAAGCTGAAGGCAAAGGCCAGGGCACAGTTCCTACAGCCCCTGAGGGATCAACCCCAGGGCCCAAGGGGGCCCCAGCACCCAGGGCATGGGATCAGCCACAAGCACCTGGCAGAGGCATTGCCCTCCTCAGCAGGGGAGAGCCCACCCAAACAGCCCCTGGCAAGGAGCCAGGGCTCCAGCTGCAGGGCACAAGGACACTGCAAGCACAGACAGCAGCACCCTCAGGACCAACAAGTCCACCCCTTGATGGACATGGATTGGCAGGGCTGTCACAGCTCCCATCACACCAGGGACCCTCCACACTGGAGCCCTTGAGAACATTCAGGGTGGGTCTGCATTGAGAGGAGGCATGTCCTGTTGGACACAGGGGCCTCTCAATCCACTCTGAATCTTAGACCTAATGGGGGGGAAATGCCAAAAATGTCTCTGATTATTCAGGGGATAAGTGAGAAGGATGTGTGGTTTTATTCAACCACTGTTAGCAGAAGTGGGAGATGGGTCTGAAATGCATGAAGTTGTATTTGCTCCTAATTGTTATCATGATTTACTGGGAAGGCATTTGATTGCTAAACTCGTAATGCAAATTAATATTATAAAAAGTGATACAGAGGCCATTTCTGTTGTACCTCTGTGCCAAATGTCATGCAAGGCCTATGCTGAAGTGAACCCAGAAGTGTGGGCAGCCCCAGGGAAAGAGGGAAAATTAGATATGGAGCCTCTACAAATTACTTTAAAGCAACCAGGACAAGCAATACCCTGTTCCAAGAGAGGGAAGGAAGGGCTCACAGCCTGGGATTGAGTCCCTGTTAAAGGCAGGGCTTTTGGATCCAAGGATGCCTCCCTACAACGCTCCTATCCTGCCAGCCAACAAACTGGATGGATGGACACAAGGAGGAGGAAACACAGAATTTGCAAGTGTTAAAATGAAGATTAACTGAGGCGGCTGGCCTGGGCCTTCCAGACAGGGAAAAAGAATTTGAATTAGAGGTAGATATTAAAGAGGGTCTTGCCTAAAGAATTCTTGAGCTAAAATATTTAACTCTACATAGGATCTCCTACAGTTCAAGTCTGGCATCAAGTTAAAGCTTTGACAACCAAAACCGCCTCTAAATGGATGAGAAGGGCTTGGTTATTACAGTATGAAACTTGTTCAGTGGCACAGGAGGATTTAGAACTGAGGACAGGGCAAGGGTTTAACCCAGCCTCCTGTTTGAACAGCCTGGAGAGGGGCTGGCAAGGAACCCAGGACTGCACTCAAGGAACAGAGCTCCAGACCCAGGCTGGGACAGATTGATGGGACATTCCCTGGCCTGAGGGAGAAAATGTGTTTGTGGATGGCTCTGCAAGGGCAGCAGAAGGGAAAAGAGCTACAAGACAGGCTGTTATTAAGGAAGGGGAATCAGACACAGCACAGGTCACCGCGCCATGCTCAGCTCAACCCGCCCAGCTGTGGGTGCCTGTGAGAGCCTGGCACTGAAATGCCCTGAGCAGGAAGGCTTCAATATCTTCTCCTGACACCATGGCACCTAACAGGGGGGCAAAAGCAATTCTCACTGCTTCAGCAACCACTGGAGCAGATATCAAGGGATATTCTCCCACAGGAAGCTGGGCTGGCACAGAGCCTGCCCTGGCACTTTGCTGCTGCCAACACCCAGCCAGGACATCGGCTCCTGCCTAAGGAGTGCAAAGCAGCACCACTGGTGGCCAAGGGGCCCATGCCAAGTGTCCCTGAGGCCACAAACTGCCCCCAGCACAGCTCAACACGGGGGGACCCCTCAGCCTGGCCTCAAGGGCTCTGAAGCCCCGCAGATTTGCACTTCCCGCCCGCAGCAGGAGGATGGGAGGCCGCCCCTGAGCCTGCCCTGAAGGCAACGCAGCAGCAGCCAGGGCTCCACAGCGGGCCAAGCCCCTGCGCCTGCCCACAGATCCTCACCTGGAATCCTCTGCAATCCTGGCCACCCTCCTCTGCCATCTCCAGCCACTGGGGCCAAGCCTTGCTGCCACTGCTGCAGCTTCAGCGCTGGCTGGGCCTGCACTGCCACAGCTGCTGGGGAACACCACGGCACAATTCCACTCTGGGGCTCACTGACACCCACACTCTGGGCTGCCTGCCACTGCACTGCTGCAAAATGTACCGATTTTGGTTCTTTTAAATCTTATTTCTCTGCTCAGGCTTGGTTTGTCTTTGCCTTGGGGAAAGGAATTTTAAAGGTTTTTTTTAAGGGGAAGTTACACCCCTCAAAGGAGATGAGTTTAACACCTGAACAGACTGAGAATAGCCCAAAAGATACCCACAGAGATAACGACCAGCAACAAAACATCAACATTGCCCAGCAGCAGGAAGAGAAGCTTCATTCTAGGCAGCCTGCAGAGGAGCTTTAGAAATGCAAATGAACACTGCTGGGCAAAGCCTGGACAATGCACCTGGGTCTCTTGCCTGGGGCAGGAATTGGGCTGATTCCCTCTGCCCCTCACCCCAAGCTCTGCCTGCTGGCACTGATGGAATTTGCACAGCTCAAGGCAGAGCCCAGGGGGAGGATATCTGACCCTGCAACACAAACGAGTGAAGCTGCAAAGGGAAACAGCAAATGGAGAATGTTGGGAAAACTTCACTATAAAAAATTGGGGGCAATCATCCCTCTGCCCACTCCAATTTAGAGCACTGGGGGTTTTTTGCTACCAAAAATTCAGGGAAATCAGTTGGGAATCCAAGGATTTGATGACTTAGTTAGAGAAAAGCAGTCAATTGCTGCAGCCCTGGCTGGAAAGAGCGCCCAAAATTGGGGAAAAGATGAACGGCCAGCAGAACAAATCCTACAACACCATGGACCAGCCCCTGGGAACCCGAACCAATTCATATCAGGAGCCACAGAACCCATTTCTCATTTCAATGGCATCATTAGATTACAAGCTCTGCTCGGAATAATAACCAACCAGACAGCTCCAGCTCCTGACCTTCCTGGCGACCAATCCACTGAAATGAGGAACACAACACTTCACCATGGGACGGGATCATATTACCTTTTAGCAGAAAAAAAGGGGAGTTTGTGGAAAATTAAATGACTCAAACTGCTGTTGGCAAAGAGATGACAAAGGAAAAGTGGTGAAACAGATAACGAAGGAAGTAAGAAAGCACCTCATGTTCCAGCTCAAACAGAATGGGAATGGGACACGGTTTTGTGGCTCCCTGGCAGACCATGGGTTAAACGAATGCTGTTTCTCCTCGGATGTGCTACAGCAACTCTTATCTTTTTGCCATGCTCCACACCTTGAGAGTGCAGCTCATTCGACATCTGAGGGAGGGGATGCAGGTGGCAGCCAGGCCTCCTGATCCAGAAACGGCAACAGAAGGACAGGGAATGAGGGCACTAAGAATAATCCCAAATCCAAAGAGGACGAAGGAAGAAAAAACAGAGTCAATGAGTGAGTCTGCCTGGAGATAGGGCCAGGGACTTGCAGATAAGGAAGTAATGGGAGAAAACACCAGTTTTAGAAAATGTTAGAAACTGACACAGAAAGCTCCTCAAAGTCCCGCTAAATTCCGGAACTTCCAGAAGAACAAAGCCTTTACAGAGCCGTGAATATCGGCTGTTATACAAAAGTGGGGGTGCACATTAACACGGACATGCAGTTACCGGACCGGGAGCTCTGAACCTTTCAAGCACGTCAGCCAGTGGGCAAAGGGAGAGGGAAATTAAGCCGGGAAAATGAGGATAAAAAGGAGGCTGCGAACTACAACAATGGCAGAGAGCGCACGGCAAATGCCCCACGGCCTCTCCCTCTGCTCAGCAATAAAGTCACTTTTACAGGACTCCTCTGTCTCCTCTGCGCACAGAAACCTCCGGCCACGGCAATTTCCCCGCACAGCCCCGGGCACGGGGCAGCCCCCTCTGTCCCAGCCACAGCAACCGGGCCGAGCCAGCGCGGCTCCGGCAGCGGCTCCTGCCGAGGCAGCGGCCGCAAGGAGACCGCGGGCAGCCGCTCCCGCAGCGCCCTCACGCCAGCGCCAACACGGGCCGGACGCGGCACAACGAACCCGCCCGAGCCCCCTGCCGCCCCCGAGGCCCGCAGCCAGCCCCGAGACCCCGCACAACCCAGCGCGGCTCCCACCCGCGCTGCGGCCGCCTCCGAGCTCCGCCGCCGCCTCACCGCGCTCCGGCCGCTGCCGCCCCTCACGGGACCGCACACACGCTCCGACAATGGCGCCGCTGCCCAGCCACGGCCGCCCTCAGCCCGCCACCGGGGCCCTGCTCCGCCCCGCTCCCACCAATCAGCGCGCCACAACCACGACTGACGGCACCATCGCCCAATCCCAGCCAGGGGCTCAGAGCATGATAATGAGAAGTGTGCTAAATAGGTATGATTCATACTGACAAAATTGAAACAGCAATCAATATTTATACAGTAATTAATATTTGGCAATAATAAAACAGTTAAAAGGTGTAATGCCAAGAAAGAAAGGGGAGGAGGGGTTGCATTCCCCCCCACTTTCCTGCAGATGTTCAAGGTAGAAAAAAGCAAGTGATAACTGTTACTAAAAATTAACAGAAAGAAAGGAAAATCTGGTTGTGTCCCAGGAAAATGCTAGTTAGAAGAGATTTATTGCTTTGATGCTTAAATATAATATTATGTTCGTTTTGGATTACATTTTACTGGCTTAGTGTGCATGTGTAACCCAAGGGTGAATGAAAGGACATCAAGGAAGAGGAGAGGTCTTCATCAGTGATGACCCCCAAAGACGGGTATGACCACCAAACCGAGTGGTGGAGCATGCGCGGTAAAGGTGGTGATGAGGGCGGAGGTAGAAGTGCGATGAATCTAAAATGGGAGGAGATGGCATTGACACATGGCACAAAAGGGGGAATTTTCCCTTGGCAAGCTCCTACGTGAGGTAGCAGGGGTCCAAGGGCCCTGCACTCTGTACCCCTCGCTGTTTGGTTTTTTTTGCTAATGCGCTATTATTGGAACCAAATTATCCCTTATTTTAACCAAATTACATTGTCAATATTTCAAGTCTATCCGATTTTATATATTCTAAGCTATTCAATGAAAATTGCTGCTACCTTTTATAGTGTTTGGTTTTTTTGATGATGGGATAATTGGGCAAATATAACACCACTCTTCTCCCTCTCTCAGGCCTGCTCCAGCTGTGCCTGGCAGCTCCAAGCAGGGCCCTGCACCCAGGCCCTTTGCAATAAACCCCAAGTTCCATGACCTGGCTTCAGAGATCTCTTGTCTCTCTCCATCCCGACCATCCTTCCCCTGTTGTCCTACAAAAATACCCCAAAAAAACCCAAAATTGCAGCCAGAGATCACAAAATTACCCCAAAATACCCAAAAAAATCCCCAAACTCTGGTCAGGGACCATGAAATTACCCCAAAATGGCCAAAATCTGGTGAGGGACCGCAAAATCCAGTCAGGTATCCCAAAATATCCCAAAATCTGGGCAGGGACCCCAAAATCCGATCAGAAGGCCAAACTTACCCCAAAAACACCTGAAAACACCCCAAAATCCCATCAGAGACTCCTAAATTACACCAACTTTTCCCAGAATCCATTTAGGGACCCCAAAATTATCTGAAAATACCCCAAAATCCAGCCAGGGATCACAAAATTCCCTAAATGCCACAAAATCCAGTCAGGTTCCCCAAAATAACCCCAAACCAACCCAAATCCAGTCAGGGACCCATAAAGTCTACTCGGGGATCTCCAAAATTCCCTCAGGATGCCCCAAATCTAGTCGGAAACTCCCCAAATCCTCCCAAACCCACTCAGAAGGCCCCCAAATGCCCTCACAATCCTCCTAACTACTCTCAGTACACCCAGGTCTCCAGCGCGGCCCCCCAGTCCTCCTCAGGACCCTTAAAAAGCTCCTCAGAATCCCCCCAGATTTCCTCATGATGTCCCCATATCCCCTCAAGACCCCCCCAGATCTCCTTAGAGCCCCAAAAACCCCCTCAGGATACCTAATTCTCCCCCAGGACCCTCCACATCCCCTCACCACGTCCCAAACCCCCTCACAACCCCTCCAATCCCCTCAGAAGCCCCCAAATCTCCTCACGACCCCCAGTTCTCCCTCTGGATCTCCCCAAACGCCCTCAGAACACCCCACATCCCCTCAGGACCCCCAGTTCTCGCTCAGTCCCTCCCAATCCTTTCATAACCCCTCCAAACCCCCCCTCATTGCCCCTCCCCGTCTCCCCGCTCCCGGTGCTGACCGCGGTCGCTGTCGCCCATCCCGCGCTGCCGGGGGGCGGTCCCGGGGCTCCCTCGGCGCCCGCAAATTCCCGCCCCGCCCCCTCCCCCGGCCACGGCCTCAGCCCCGCTCCTCCGCCGCTGGGCCTCACCGGGACCACAATGCCCACAATGCACCGCGGATTCGCCGGAAACAGCTGCCGACGCCGAAGCAATAGGAACTTCTGCCAGTACTTCTGTTGGAAAAGAAATGAAATTTAGCAAAATGTGTAATTATAGTTTAGTTATGAGTTGTGTGTGAATTGGTTTGTTAAAAGCAGTTTTGCAGTTTTGTAGCCGTTGATAGTGTGTGTGTTGGGTTTGTGTGTAACCTAGCAGGTAGTCTTAGGAATTTAGTAAATAATTAAACTAGTGCAGGAGAGTAAGAATGCTAACCTGTCTGAAGGCAGCATACAATGCTCTTAGAATAAGATAAGCAGAAGATTTATGATCTTGCCTGTGAACTAAGGAATGTATCACAAGGGAACTGTTTCTTGGAGACTTTGTTGTGAATCACATGTATAAGAGGGAAGCACCCATATGTGAAATCGGGGGCTTGGGTTTTTGGGACGTGAGTCCCCCAGTTCCCCCGGGCCCGTAATAAAGCACCCACAAAACTTATCTGAGTTTTGTGTCATTTATCAATCGGGCAACAGTTTTTCTGGCGACCGCGGCAGGACTCCAAAGGCAGCTGGGGCGGTTCCGCGTCCCGATCCACTCCAAGCCGGCACCGAGCACTTCTCAGGGAGACATCGGTCGTGCCCGACCCTGCGCCTGTTGGACAACTGCCAAGGTAAGCCCGAAGGTGCTTTATATTGGAAAAAGGTGATAATTGGATTTGGATTTGGTGGTTGGTAAAAAGCCTAGGCTCCGGCCATAAGACGTCTAAGGACG
This sequence comes from Melozone crissalis, assembly GCF_028551555.1. NCBI lineage: Eukaryota > Metazoa > Chordata > Aves > Passeriformes > Passerellidae > Melozone > Melozone crissalis. The sequence continues at coordinate 6,095,587 of NW_026535844.1, forward strand.
CAGGACCGGAACTCGCCTCCTGTTTTTTTTCTGGGAAGGACGGCGAGAAGGTATATTGGTTTAAGGTGTACTGGTTTACTGGGAATAAAGGTGGAATTAAAGGCTGTAATATGATGCCTTTTAAAACTTTTAAAACCTTAGTGCAAGCCAATGGTAAAATACCTGGAAATACGCCATTAGGTTGTATATTGAAACGGTGGAAAAGTGAGGGGTATTATCAAGAATTGGATAAAAGCAAAATGATAGATTATTGTAATCATTGGTGGCCTGAATATGAAATTGGGCAAGCAGGATGGCCGGTCAATGGTACACTGGAATTGGGGATAATGGAATCTTTGATGCAATTTTTAAGGAGAAATGAGAAATGGGATGAAATACCATATTTAGATTTGTTCTTTGTTTTACACCGGAAAGATGAATGGCAAAAGGAGTGCGGTATTTTGGTTTTAGAAGTGAATGATGAGAGGGAGTGTGTGGGATGTAAAGAAAGAAAGGAGTGTAATTTGTATCCTTCAGTTGAGGAAGATTTGTCTTACTGTATAGCACTTCCGAGGGCTCCGGTTGCTCCTAATGTGCCCTCTGCTTCCCCTGCGGATATAGCTATAAAAACAGGATCTAGTGAGAGTGATAGTGATGGTGGTGATGGTGAAAAGAATGAGAGTGTTAAAAGAACTCCGTTAGCAGGGCAGACTCGCAAGGGGAGGAAGGGGCAGAAGGGGCCACAGTTAATTGCGCCGTTAAGGGAAGCTGTGGGACCACAGGGAGAAAGGATACTTATAAAGGTGCCTTTCTCCCCAGGGGATTTGGTAATATGGAAGCAATCAGCGGGGAGTTATCGGGAGGATCCTGAAAGGGTGGCAAGGGTGGTTAAAATGGTAATAAAGACTCAGAATCCGGACTGGAATGATTTACAGGTATTATTAGATACTATAATGGATTCCACGGAAAAGGAAATGGTTATTAAAGCCACTAGAGAAAAGGCTCGTGAGGAAATTCGGTTGAGACAACTAAATGAAACAGTTGATGAATTGGTACCTAGTGAGGAACCAAGGTGGGACCCAAACTCTACGGGAGGAATAAGGGCTGTAAAACGATATCAGGAATTGTTGGTGGAAGGAATTAGGACAGGAATACCTAAGACTATGAACTGGTCTAAGCTGTATTCGGTCAAGCAGGACAAGAATGAGTCTCCGTCTGCCATTTTAGAACGATTAAAAGACATGGCTCGGAAGTTTACTAATTTAGATGTAGAGGATCAATCAGGAAAACTTCAGTTGGCATTGTTGTTTATGGGGCAATCACAAGAGGATATTAGGAAAAAGTTAAGAAAGCTGGAAGGAGAGGACACCCGGAGTTTGTTGGAGGTAGCGTGGAAGGTATACAACAACAGGGAAAAAGAAACTGCAAAAAGACAACAAGCTAGTATTCTGGCTGTAATGCAACAGACAGGGCAGGAGGAAGACTCATTAGGGGTCGAGGTCGGGGAGGAGCTAATCGCGGACAGAGGGGGCTGGCAAGAGGTCGGGGAGGATTTGGGTTTGCACCTAACATGGGGAGGTTGGATCCAAACCAGTGTGCGTTTTGCCGACAATTGGGACACTGGAAAAATGAATGCCCGGTTAGAGCAGGTATGGGCATGGGAAACATAGGATTAAGGACAGGTCCAATGGGGAATGCTCCTGTGGGAGGATTCATGGGAGGACCAGCAGAAGTCGCTCAAGCACTAGTTTTGGGAAACTATCAGAATCAAAGCTGACTAGAAAAGGATCTTAGGGTAGTTTTGGAGATAGATGGAAAGGATCAAGAATTTATGGTAGACACTGGAGCAACCTATTCTTTACTTAATAGACGATTGGGACCTTTGAGTGACACAACAGTACAGGTGGTGGGGGCAACAGGGAAGCTAGAGGAACAATCATTTTTACAACCTTTAAATCTTAGGTTTGGGGGGAAGGAATTAGATCACCAATTCTTGTATATCCCAAATTGCCCCACACCCCTTCTTGGCAGAGACGTGTTGTCTTGACTTAATGTGAGAATAATATTTGAGGGGGGAAGGGTGAAATTGGAAATACCTGAGGAACGAATAGCAGGCATTTTTGTGATCAAGGAAGTGGATGCCTCTCCTATTCCAGAAGAAATTGAGCAGGCTGTAGTACCCTGGGTATGGGAGTCAGGGGTCCCCGGAAAATCTAAAGCTGCACAGCCAGTAAAGGTGGAACTAAAGGAAGGGGCCCAACCAGTGAGGGTAAAGCAATACCCCTTGAAGCTTGAAGCAAGGAGGGGAGTAGCCCAGTTAATTAAACAATTTTTGGCTGAAGGAATATTACAGGAATGTGAATCGGAGTATAATACTCCAATTTTTCCAGTAAAGAAACCTAATGGTAAGTACCGTTTGGTACAGGACTTAAGGGCTATTAATGAAATAGTGAAAGACATACATCCAGTTGTTGCTAATCCTTATACCTTGTTAACATCTGTATCGGAGGAGTTTAAATGGTTCTCAGTGATTGACCTTAAAGATGCCTTCTTCTGCATCCCATTGGCAGTAGAGAGTAGGAAATATTTTGCCTTCGAGTGGGACAGTCCTGATTTTGGGAGAAAGAAGCAGCTTACGTGGATGAGACTCCCACAAGGATTTAAATGCTCCCCTACTATTTTTGGAAATCAACTGGCCAAGGAGCTGGAGGAATGGAAGATGACCCAGGTAACAATATCCCCATCCTTGTATGTAGTCCTGCAGTACGTGGACGACATTTTTCTGGCTACTAAGGAAAGGGAAATGTGTGTGGAATTAACAATTAAATTACTCAACATGCTGGGCCAAGCAGGGTATCGGGTTTCTAAGGAAAAAGCTCAATTGGTCAAAAATAGCGTTATTTATCTCGGTTGTGAGATCACACAAGGGCAGAGACGTTTGGGAGTAAACCGAATAGAGGCAATATGTGCTATTCCTTTGCCTCGTAACCATCAGGAATTGAGATCTTTTCTAGGAATGGTGGGATGGTGTTGACTGTGGATCATGAATTTTGGTCTCCTAGCCAAGCCACTGTATGAGGCCTTGAAGCAGCATCGGCTGGAGTGGACAACACAGCAAAAGAAGGCCTTCCAGGAATTGAAGCAGGCACTAAAGGAGGCCCCAGCCCTAGGACTCCCTGACCTGACCAAGGAATTCCAGTTGTACGTGAATGAGAGGCAAAAACTGGCATTGGGGGTCCTCACCCAGAAGGTGGGATCCTGGAAGAGGCCAGTGGGATACTTCTCTAAACAACTGGATTCAGTAAGTTCCGGGTGGCCCTCATGTTTACGAGCCGTGGCGGCAACAATAATTCTTATTCAAGAGGCCCGGAAATTGACTTTGGGGGCAAAAATGAAAGTGTTTGTTCCCCATATGGTCATGGCCGTTTTGGAGCAAAAGGGGGGTCACTGGCTATCATCCAGTCGAATGTTGCAATACAAGGCTATCCTGAGAGAACAGGATGATATTGAAATAAGGACTACTAATCATGTTAATCCAGCAGAGTTTTTACGCAGTGACCAGGAGGCTGGGGGACTGGTGCACGATTGCATAGAGGTAATTGATCAAATATATGCCAGCAGACCCGACCTAAAGGATGAACCATTGGAAGACCCTGAATGGGAACTATACACTGATGGATCCAGTTTTGTCGAGAATGGGACTCGTTATGCCGGGTATGCAGTGGTAACATTGGATCAGGTAATAGAGGCAAAGGCTTTGTTACCTGGAACTTCGGCCCAGAAGGCAGAGGTGATTGGACTCACCAGAGCCCTGTATTTGAGCAAGGACAAAAGGGTTAATATCTGGACGGATTCTAAATATGCCTTTGGTGTGGTTCATGTACATGGGGCGTTATGGAAGGAAAGGGGGCTATTGCATTCACAGGGAACCAACATCAAGCACCGGGAAGAAGTGCTACAGCTCCTGGATGCGGTACATAGTCCCAAAGCAGTTGCAGTTATGCATGTTAGAGGACATCAGACTGCGGAAGGAGATGTTTACAGAGGAAACCGATTTGCTGATGCTACAGCACGGCAAGTGGCACGGGAAATATGGACTCAAATGGCATTGGTACCGGTAAGAACGAATCCGGCTACCCCATACCTGAATCAGGAGCCCAAATATTCAATAGAAGATGGAAAACTAATAAACTTGCTAGGGGCACAGAGGAATCAACTTGGGTGGTATGTTACACCAATGGGACAAATAGTGGTACCCACTCGCATAATGAAATTTATTTTGGAATCAGAACATAACAAATGTCATTGGGGGGCAGAAGTATTGGTAAAATTTTTGAAGAATGAGATAATCTCTAATCAGATGTTAACAATGGCAAAAAGAGTTAATGCAATGTGCCCGGTATGTTTGAAAAATAATCCAGTAGTTAGGAGACAAATACAAATGGGAAAGCTGCAAGTTGGGCCACAACCGGGAGATTACTGGCAGGTTGATTTTTCCGAATTGCCTAGGGCACAGGGATACAGATACTTGTTAGTGTACGTATGTACGTTCTCAGGGTGGCCGGAAGCTTTTCCATGTAGAACTAATCAGGCTAAGGAGGTGGTAAAAACCTTGTTAAAAGAAATAATACCAAGATTTGGAGTACCTTTAGGATTGTCATCAGATAGGGGTCCGCATTTTATAGCCGGGGTAGTGCAGGAATTAGCACGACTGTTAGATATAACCTGGAATTTGCATACCCCCTGGAGACCTCAGTCTAGTGGGCAGGTGGAAAGGATGAATCAAACCCTGAAAGGACAAATCAAAAAGATTTGCCAGGAAGCTAAACTGCACTGGCCTCAAGCTTTACCTTTGGCCCTACTCAGGATTCGAATTAAACCAAGGGAAAAGGTAGGCGTAAGTCCATATGAGATACTATATGGCAAACCATATCATGCAACTGTATTAAAAGGGGAGGTACATGTGAGTGGGGACCAGGCGATTGCAGAGTATGTTATGTCACTTAATAAGATCTTGAATTCTTTAAGAAATACCTTACAGTGGAATAGACCGCTCACGCTGGAGAATTCGGTCCACGACATTCAGCCTGGGGACCAGGTGTACGTCAAGAAGTGGATCACGGATCCGCTACGGGAATCATGGAGCGGACCCCACCAGGTGATGATGACGACCTACACGGCGGTGAAGGTCCAGGGGATGGACGCTTGGATCCATTACACCAGGGTAAAGAAGGCACCGTTCCAATGGGAAACCCAGATAGTGTCTCCAACCCGGATGATCTTCCGCCCAAAGCCGCCTTCTTAATTATATTACTGCTAGTGATCATGAGACTATTACCCATTCAAGGGTCTACTCTAGTACAGGTTGAAGAAACAAAGGTTACAGTCATGGAAGGGATGGATGTTCAATTAACTTGTGTTATATTTGACAGCCAGAAAGTTGAGGCCGGTGAAGTTATTGCAATATGGCAACGGGGGGCTGAAAGAAGCCGAGGCAAGATCGGAGTCGGTTGGGATCAGGATAAACAACAAGGAAACACGGTACTGAATCTTGCTAAGGTAACCACAAACGATACGGGAGAATATACATGTTTGGTCAAGATACGGGATAGTGTTGATTACAAAAGAGTGAGTATGAGGGTTTTGCCAGGGACAGGGGATCGTGCTGAAAACATAAAGGTTGATCCAGTATCAATGACAGCGGACATGTGGGATGGGTCACCCCTTAGAATAAATTGTTCCTTCCTAGTAAGATCAAGATATCAAAGGAACCTACGGGTCAAATGGTGGAAGCAAAATAGGGAACTGACCTGGGACAGAATAGAGGATGGGACCAGTTGGTGGGAGAAGGAAGGCAAAAGTTGTGGGTGATTGAATGTCACTAATCCTAGAATAGGAAATGCATGGTGGAGGCATGACAGAATGATGTTATCCTTACAGAGACACGGTAGAAGGAGTAGACGGGAGGCTAATGATACAATAGAACGGAATACTGAGCAGGAAAACTTAGTGGTAGGATTAATTAGAGATTTTGGGATCATGCAGAACGTGACTAAAATAACAGCTTGCCTACCATTACCACAGGCTGCAGGTGAACCAATTCCCTGGGGAATAATACCGGTAACCAAAATGCCTGAAACATTTAAGAATGTTTCATGGTCCTGCCAGTCAGTTCCCAAACCAGTGGATGTATGGAGGGATTTGTGTATGACCATTCGGGCTATGACTAGAGAGGAATGTGAAAAGAAACCCAACCATTATGGTTGGATTCAAAATACCAGGAGGTGTTTAATTGCAACCCCAATAGATGAGCCATGCAATACAGTACGAATAAGAACGAAATCCCACCGAAATGAGATGAGTTGTCAGAATGTCACACAGAATTTTGACACCTGGAATAGTTGGAAGACATTATGGGGACCTAGTGTTTTAGAACACTATAATTATCTTGGAGAAGTACAGTGGTGCATCCAATGGTCAGGAGTAAAGAATCAGTCACATTATAGGGCCCTCATCACGTCTACATCTTCCCGAGAGTTCAGACCGCAGAAAGAGGATTGGAATTGTACTGAGGTTTTTACATGTGATACACCGGAAGACCGAATTGGATTGGTACCGGTGAAAATGGCATTAAAGTGGGGATGCGAGTGTAGGGGGTATGATCATACAGTTAGCAGAGAGTCCATGGAGGGACCTATAGATTGCAGATATGCTACTGTGCACAGTCCTGGAAATCTAGTCTGGGTGTTGGGACATGGACAGTGGACCACACCTTTACCTCTAGATGGATCAGTAACACAAATCACCCTAGGGGTTGCCACATTGTGTCCATACTGGAAACAGAATAGATTGATCCAAAGGAAAGGACTCAGAAAGAGGGAAGAATCCCTAGAGGAGCAGTGGCATGAACCTGGCTCAGGAGTACACTTTGGATGGATATTAGAATCATTATTCCCTCCGGTAGCGACATATCGAAATAGGGAAATGCTCAACAACTTGTTAGGACAGACAGAAAGGTTGGCAGCAGCTACTAAGAAGGGATTTAAAGATCTAAATTTGCAATTGCAAGCTACATCAAGAATGACCCTACAAAACAGAATGGCATTGGATTTGCTACTGTTAAGAGAACATGGAGTTTGTGGTTACCTGAGTAGGAGAATAGATCATTGCTGTGTACACATTCCAAATGTTACACTTGAAGTTGAGAAAGATATTTCTCAACTGGCAGAAGTGGAAACAAAAACCAAGGAAATTGAAAAGGAAGCACAGCATAACTGAATAGGAGCAGTATTTGATTCTTTGGGGCTTCACCTGTCTGGCTGGATTACGTCTGCTATACAGTATGCACTAATGTTTTTAGTATTTTTAGTGACTGTTTGGATTGTATGTAGATGCCTCTTAGGTGTGATCGAAAAGGAAAAGAAGCGATCTCTCCGATTGCTGAAGGCGATTACCCACGGGCGGCAGAATGAAGAACACTCCCCACCTCGTTATGAAGATGTTACTGTCAATACTGTTGATTGAGCATCCTTGCAGCAGGACTGAAGGATGCTCAAAAGGGGGGAAATGTTGGAAAAGAAATGAAATTTAGCAAAATGTGTAATTATAGTTTAGTTATGAGTTGTGTGTGAATTGGTTTGTTAAAAGCAGTTTTGCAGTTTTGTAGCCGTTGATAGTGTGTGTGTTGGGTTTGTGTGTAACCCAGCAGGTAGTCTTAGGAATTTAGTAAATAATTAAACTAGTGCAGGAGAGTAAGAATGCTAACCTGTCTGGAGGCAGCATACAATGCTCTTAGAATAAGATAAGCAGAAGATTTATGATCTTGCCTGTGAACTAAGGAATGTATCACAAGGGAACTGTTTCTTGGAGACTTTGTTGTGAATCGCATGTACAAGAGGGAAGCACCCATGTGTGAAATCGGGGGTTTGGGTTTTTGGGACGTGAGTCCCCCAGTTCCCCCGGGCCCGTAATAAAGCACCCACAAAACTTATCCGAGTTTTGTGTCATTTATCAATCGGGCAACACTTCTGGCCGGCGCGGCTTCTGATTGGTCCGAGCCGCCTCTGGGGCTTCTCGGCAGAGGTCTCGCGAGAGAAGCAGCACGGCCCTGTTTGTTGAGGGCAACTCTGCGGGCTCCTCAGAGCGCTCCGCGTTCCCTCGTAAATCCAGCCGAGAACGGCGGAATTAATCCGCCTAGAGATGGTGGGATGGAGCCTAAATCCCCTTCAACTGAGTCTAAATCCCCTGGGATTCAACCACAACGGCCAAATCCAGGCGCTTTCCATGGATAGGGGCGGTACTGGAAAGGGCGGGCGGTGACGTCACCTCGCCCAACCCCTTCTCCGGCCCCTCCTGAGGGGGCTCCGCCTTTTCCCGGCGCCGACCCCGGGGCCTGTTCTGGGCCGGGACCGGAGCTGGTGCCGGGGCTCCTTCGGCAGCGGAGCGTCCCCAAGGTATTCCCAGTGAGCATGGAGCCCCAAGAGGTGCTATGGTGGGGGAGGGGGCAGTGGGGAATGGGGAGCACACGCGAGCGACAGTGCGGGGTAGCAGAGGGGTCGGGGGGTTGACAGAGGGACAGAGGGGACAGCAGAGCCCTCCAGGAAGGGGACAAAGGGGAGCCTGGGAGGGCACAGGGGTCATCGCAGGAGGCCGTAAGTGCCACTAGGTCCCTGACACCTCCCCTGTCCCCTCCACAGCTGTCCCCGGCCCTGCTGCAGCCACAGGTCACCGTGGTGGCCATCCTGGGCGAGTTGCTGGCCACCCTGCCCAGCCTGGACAAGATGACTCTGCTCGTGTCCCCATTGCACCTGTACTGGGACCTGATGGACTTCACCAATGAGCTCCGCGACAGCCTGTGCACTGATGAGACCTGGAGGCACCGCAATGTCACCTACGATGACGATGACCCTTTCACCTCTGATGATGATGACCCTCTCGCCTCCCTGAGCCAGGCCCTGGCCGCCTACAAGAGCACCCCATGGACCAGCAGGTTCGATGTGCAAATGGTGGCCTGGGTGTGGCAGCGGTCAGTGGCTGCACTCAAGGACAGCTGGGCCCAGCTGGCCAGGACGGCCACCAAGCTCCCCAATGCCTGCAGGGATTTGGCCACCAAGGCGGCCGACATGGTGGCCACCGCCACTGCCCGAGCCAGGGAGCTGCAGGCCAAGACTGCCCATTATTGGACAGCTCAGGAAAACATGGTGGAGCTGGGTTAGCCCCTGGGTGGGGAGGAGAGGGCCAATGGTGGCCAGGCGTGAATCCTGGGTGAGGAGAGATGCCAGGGCTGCTGCCAGCGAGGCAGCAAGGGCCACCATGGTGAGACAGCGGCTGGAGGTGGCCCTGGGGCTGCTGGAGCGCTTGGTGGCTGTGTGTGACGAAGCCACCGCGTTCCCCAGGAGCTGCAGCACCTGCTCAGGGACATCGATGCCACCCTGAAGGGGACAAATGAGGTGTCCCCTGATGTCCCTGAGGACTTGGTGGCCAAGGTGGCTGTGGCCGAGCAGCTGTGGGAGACCAAGACGCACCTGGTCAAGGATCACCTGCTGGGGGCAGTTGATGACATCATCAAGGTCTATTTCACTAGTGGTCCTGCCTGCCCCAGTCCCTGTGGGGTGGCCGAGCGGTGCCAAAGAGCCATCGAGGACATCCCAAGGCTCCTTCGACCCCCAGAGTGTCCCCAGAGCATCCCCAGTGTGTCCCCAGTGAGTGTGGAGCCCCAAGTGGTGCAGTGGGGTGGGGGGAGAGGGGGACAGAGGGGACACTAGGGGGGAGGGGCAGTGGAGGATGGGGGGAGATGGGGAATGTGGTGGGAGGGGACAGGGGGTGGCAAAGGGGACAGAAGGCAGTGGCAGGAAGGGGAGAGGGGAAATGATGTGGGGGCAGGGGGGGATGGGGGTGACACAGGGGGATGGGGACATGAAGGCTGGCAGAAGGGACAGCAGAGGGTGGCAGAGGCTACGAGTGTGGTGGCAGGGCCTGGCAGCAGGGACAGCAGGGAGGGTGGCAGGGGGTGGCTGAGGTGATGAGGGGGTGACAAAGGGACAGAGGGGACAGCAGAGCCCTCCAGGGAAGGGACAAATGGGATCCCAGGAGGGCACAGGGGCCACACAAGAGGCCACATGTGCCACCAGGTCCCTGACACTTCCCCTGTCCCCTCCCAAGCTGCTGGAGGCTCTGGTGTCCGTGGTGGCCACTCTGGGTGATGTGACAGCCACCGTGACCGGGCCACACCGGGGCGTGCGGCGCTGTGCGCCCCCAAAGTTGCTGCACGCGGCCCTGAGGATCTTCACCTGGAGCCTCCGTAAGGGCCTGGAACACCCCGGTGTCCCCTCTCTGGGCCAGGCCCTGGCCACCCTCGGAGCCACCCCTGGGGCCACCTGGGCCGATGTGAGAGCCGCGGGCAGCGCCTGGCGGGAGTTGGTGTCTGCGTGTGAGGAGAGATGGAAACAGCTGGTCGAGGAGGTCACCAAGCTCCGTGATGCCTGCGAGGACGTGACCCTCGCCCGGGCCAGGGACCAGCAGGACAAGGCCACCCGCAGGGGGACAGCTGGGGACAACCTGGCAGCCACAGCCCAGCAGCTTATGGTGGCTCTGGACAGGGATGAGGAGGCCTCAGTGGGGGCCACACGTGATGCCCAGGTGGCAATGGCCACCAACGAGGCCATGGGAGAGGCTGTGGTGGCCACCAGGTGGGCGAGGGCGGCCATCAGGAGGAGACATTGGGCAGAGGTGGCCCTGGAGCCGCTGCAGCGCTTGGTGGGTGCATGTGACAGAGCCACTCTGTTTATCAGTTACATGGAGTGCCAGCTCAGGGACCTTGAGGCTGCCCTGGAGGGGACAAAGGAGGCATCCCCCAATGTCCCTGAGGACTTGGTGGCCAAAGTGGCCAAGTTTGAGCAGCTGTGGGAGGCCAGCGCCCGCCTGTTCAAGCATCACCTGCTGGGGACACTTGGGGACATCCACGACCTCCTCTTGAGTCCCTGTAGTGCCCATGGTGGCCCCAGTGGCCCCGGCAGCCGTGCAGTGGCTGAGCAGTGCCAAAAAGCCATCGAGGACATCCCAAGGCTGCTGCGGGGACAGTGATGTCACCACTGTGATGTCATTGGTGCAGTGATGTCACTGGAGAGACTTGTGGACAGTCGAGTGCCACCAGCTCCTTGAGTGCCACAGCGCTGTGTGTCACCAAGAGCCCCTCGAGTGCCACCAGTTCCTCAAGTGCCACCAGCTTCTCGTGTCACCAAGAGCACCTCAAGTGCCACCAGCTCCTTATGTCACCATGAGCCTCCGGAGTGCCACCGGTTCCTCAAGTGCCACCAAGAGCCCCCCGAGTGTCACGAGGACTGGCCTAGTCGCTGTGTGGGGGTCCCTGGTGTCACTGGGATCTCTCTCTGTGTCACACGCCGTCCTTGAGCACCCACTGGGACCCCCCTGAGCACCGGGACCCCCGAATTTCACCGTCCTCATGCACCGGGACGCCCCCCTCAGGACCTCCCCTCAGGCATCAGGACCCTCGAGTTTCCCTCCCTCTCCTCATGCACCGGCACCACCGGACCCCCCCCAAGGAAACGGGACCCTCCCCTGGTGCACCAGGACCACCGGAGACCCCCCCATCAATCAGTGCTGTCATCGTTCATTGGGACCCCCCTCAGGCACTGGGAGCACCAGAAATCCCCCCAAATCACCGAGCACCGAGACCCCCCCTCGTGCACTGGGGCCACTGGAGACTCCCCCGAATCACTGAGCACCCCCTGTGCACCAGCACCGGGACTGGACCCTCCTCGTGCCCTGATCCCCCCTCACCGAGCACCGGGACAGGGACCGGACCCCCCCTCGTGTACCGACCCCCACAAGCACCGGGCCGGGACCCCCCTTTGTCCCCCCCCCCTCCATCACGGGGGTTCTGCCCCCTCCCCTTTGAGCCCCCAGAGCCGCGGGACCCCCGGGAGCAGCACCGGGACTGGGGGGAGCCGGGACTGGGACCAGGGGCTCCAAGTGCTGGGGGGGCACAGGGGGGTCCCCAGCACTGGGGGGGTCTCTTGGGGCTCAGTCCTGTCCCCTCCTCCCCCATTATCAGCCGGGACCCCCTGTGAGAAACACGGGTCAGAACTGAAATATTTATAAAAGTTCGTTAAAGGTTAAAATTCTGGTGCTAATGGCAAAACCTCACCATTAATTAAGCCATGTTCTTTATGTCCTGTTACACCAAAGAGGTTTTCATGCATATTCATTAGGGTTTATGCATAATCATAATATAATGTTAATCAAAATATCTATTAGTATTATATATAGAGAGTAATACAATAGCAAGATTATATATTTGATAAAAATATTTTATATTAATGTATTTTATACTAACAATTTATATTACACTTATGTATTATCAATATATTAACTAAAAATTTGCTCCTTTTTATATAAAATTATGCATATATTTTTCTATATTCTATATAAATTATTTTCAAACATTCTTGTGAGTTCAGATGTTGTTTCGTTTGGTTTTAACCCTTGACTTGCCTCCATGCTATCTTGTGCATTAAACCAATTTATTTTATTTCTCCTAGCAGTTAAATCGTGTCGTGTTTTCACTCTCTGGTGACGAGAGAAGAATTCATAAATTCTTCTTTTTTGCTGTTTTGCTACCGGGGTGGAACTGGGGACACTGGGACAGAAATGGGAGCACTGGGACAGGGACGCTGGGACAGGATGGGGACACTGGGATGGTGACATTGGTATGGGGACAATGGGGCGGTGGCACTGGGCTGGCACTGGGAGCACTGGGCTGGTGGCACTGGGGCAGGACTGGGGACACTGGGCTGGCACTGGGTTGCTGATGCCAGCATTAATTAATTAATTAACCCCCCAAGCCCCGATTGTTTGCGAAGGCAAAGCTCGTTTTGCATCCATCGCTCAGGGGAACCCTTCCCATCGTTCCTTTGATCTCTCGGTGCCGGTTCGATCTCCCCGCAGAGCCAGAGCCGATGTCCAAGGAATGGCGCCCGCCGGAAAGGGGCGGGGTGAGGTGATGTCACAGCACCAGGCCCCGCCCCCCGCATGGCCACGGCCCGCTGGCGGCCCCGCTGGTGGCCGGGTGACACCGCGATGTCCCCTCACTCGCTGGGCCACCTGGCAGGACACGGCCACCGCGGGCAGGGCCAGCAGCAGGTGACCGTCCTCAGCCACCCCAGGGACACTGTGGGGACACGGGGACACCGCACAGGTGGCACCAGGGACACAGCAGTGCCACCCATCCAGTGCCACCTGTTCAATCCCAGTGGCACCAGTTCAATCCCAGTGTCCCTGTGCCACTGCCACCAGCCCTGTCCCCATGTCCCCAGTTCCATCCCAGTGCCACCGGTTTCATCCCAGTGCCACCAGTTCCATCCCAGTGCCACCAGTTCCATCCCAGTGCCACCAGCCCAGTGTCCCCAGTTTTCCATCCCACCCAGGGTTTTCAAGGGGAAATATCTTAGTGACAGCACCTTGAAGCAGCTCCCTGGCTGTGCTCCCCTCAAGGAATGTTGGGATGGATTTATTGACCACTCGTCCCTCAGTAGGGTCAGTGATGTGTCTGACACAGAGTTCAGATCAGCCCAGGCTGATTTATATAGAGGATATTATTAATTATTTAGTTAATTAATTAATTTAGAGGCTGTACGGTGCACACATGAACTGACAGATTATATTGCAACAACCAGCAGCTACAAGGAATCACCGATAATCAATATCAGTATCAAATACCATATCAAATTGTTGGTGATCAATAACAATGCGCAAAAGGCAATACAAAAACGCAAAAGGCAATTATTAAATTGTCATTTATGACCCAGCTGGGCTGCAGGCACGACGCAAAGCTGGAAGTTCTTGAGGGGACTCATTCACCCCTGTCCCCGTGTGTCCCCAGAGTGTCCCTCTCTGCCCTTGAGTGTCCCCAGTGACATCACCCCAGGAATTCCCATCAGGATTTGGGACAACTTCGATGAAAATTCCCAGAAAATTCCCCAAATTTGTCTCCAATCCCAAGCAGGGAGGGCACAGGTGACAGCAGCCATGTCCCTGATGATGTCACTGCCCCGATGACATCACAGCTGTGACATCACTGTCCCTGCAGCAGCCTCGGGATGTCCTCAATGGCTCTTGGCACTGCTTGGCCACCGTGCAGCTGCCGGGGCCACTGGGATCACCTCGGTCACCATAGGGACTCAAGAAGAGATTGTGGATGTCCCCCAGTGTCCCCAGCAGGTGACACATGAACAGGTGCGTGCTGGCCCTCCACAGCTGCTCAAACTTGGCCAATTTGGCTGCCAAGGCCTTGGGGATATAGGGGTACACCTCCTCTGTCCCCTCCAGGGTGGCCTCGATGGCCCCGAGCCGGTGCTCAGCTCCGAGAGGAACAACCTGGCTCTGTCACATGTGGCCACCAAGTGCTGCAGCAGCCCCAGGGCCACCTCTGGCCAATGTCCCCTCCTGGTGGCCACCCTCGCCTGGCTGGTGGCCACCACAGTCTCTCCCATGCCCTCACTGGTGGCCACAGCCTCCTGGTCCTCTTGCGCAGCCCCCACCAAGGCCACCTCCTGCCTGTCCACGGCCACCATCTGCTGCTGGGCCATGGCCACCAGGTTGTCCCCAGCTGTCCCCCTGCGGGTGGCCTCATCCCACGGGTCCCCAGCCCAGGTGGTGGCCTCAATGGTGGGCTCGGCATTGGCCGTGTCCTCGCAGGCGTCACGGAGCTCAGCAGCCTCCCTGCTCAGCTGTTCCCAGCTCTCTGTTTGTGCGGCCACCGACTCCCACCAGGCACTGCCTGTGGCTCTCACGTGGGCCCCGGTGGCCTCTGGGCTGGCCCCAAGGGCGGCCAGGGCCTGGCCCAGGGAGGGGACACCGCCGTGGCCCAGGGTCCTATGGAGGTGCCAGCTGAATCTCCTCAGGACGGCGTTCAGGGACTCTGGGGACACGCGCTGCCGCACGTCCCTGTGTGACCCGGTCACAGCAGCCGCCACCTCGGCCAGGGTAGCCACCATGACCACCAGCGCCTCCAGCAGCTGGGGAGGGGACAGGGGAGGTGTCAGGGACCTGGTGGCACTTGTGGGCTCCTGCGGTGGCCCCTGTGCCCTCCCGGGGTCCCCTTTGTCCCCTCCCTGGAGGGCTCTGCTGTCCCCTTTGTTCCCTTTGTCCTCCCCTCGTCCCCTCTGCCACCCCCTGCCACGCCCCGTTTTCCCCCCTCCCCCAGCCACCCTCGGTCCCCTCCACCCCTCTGTCACCCCCGTCCCGTCCCCCCTTGTTGCGGTGTGTTGTAATGTCCTGTTTTAGACTTCCCAGTCCCTTCCCCAAGTGTGCCAATACCTCTCTCCCTTCCCCCGTGCCCCCTTACTGAGTGAGTCCTGTCAATCAGGCTTAACATTCCAGGAAGGTCATCGTGTGGTTGGTCAGGTTCAAAAGATGCCCCTATGCCCAGAGGTCATTGGCCTGTCTAGGTGTCATCCTCCCCTGAGACCCTGCCCCTCCCACCTGGTTGGTGGCTCACCTGTCCCTTCCCTCCCCCTCCCCCGGGAGTTTAAAGAGGTAA
This sequence comes from Melozone crissalis, assembly GCF_028551555.1. Classification (NCBI taxonomy): domain Eukaryota; kingdom Metazoa; phylum Chordata; class Aves; order Passeriformes; family Passerellidae; genus Melozone; species Melozone crissalis. The sequence goes on from NW_026535844.1 coordinate 6,111,125, forward strand.
TCAGACCATGCGGTCGGGATTCTGTTGGAGCTGTTGCCCACGTTCAGACCTCTGTAACCATGGAATAAACCTCTGGATATAAACCCTCCAGCAGAATCCATCTCCTTTTCCTCCTCACCATTCGCCTGAAGCCTTCCTCCTGAGGTAAACAGAGTCCCTAACAAGCCTGGACTTGTTCACCTGCCCAGCTGCAATCTCCAGCAAGCCAAAGGTATCTCTGGGGTGATACACCACAGTTGCTCCCTTTGGCCCAGCAGCAAGGGTCAGACAGGCCCAGGCACAATATACCTGGTAATATTGGGATTCTTATTCCAATACCCCCTCACCTGATGCCGAATTTTGCCCCAAAAGGCGGTAATAAGCTGCCCAGAGACTGGATTTAAGGCCTATAGGCAGGAGGTATTTATTGGCAACGCGTTGGAGAAATCACTAAATGGGTTTCTGAATTATGTACAGCAAGAGCAGGTTTTTATACAATTTTGAACAAGGATTACATCATTTATTACATGCATATTCATAGGCAGGCAGGAGTATAGGCGGAGTCTTCCGGGAACTCTTGGTCTTCCGTAGTTAAATTTTAAGCTTCTCCTAATTTGGGCATTTTCCTGTTGTCCTTGGCATGTTTTTCCATGGCTTGGCAGAAGTCACTGTTGCACTTGGCTTGATTCTGACGGCTTGGCAGGTCACCTTAACTTATTGGCTTCTACTTCTGCTTCTTCAAATATTTTAATTCCAAAGTTTCTTCTCTGAGTGTATTTTAGATTATTTATTAACTTATCTAGATATCTAATCAAAGTTCTCCCTAAGAGTGTATTTTTAGGTTATTTATTAACTTCTGCGATTCCCTTGATAAAGTGCCTTTTAATTCTTTTATTTCTCAGAAACTATTGTTCATTGTAATGAATGGCTTCACACCCCTCGCCGGGACTGTCGCACCTCTTGGGACTCCATGGCCGCTGGGGACACTGCGGGGACACTGCGGGGACACTGCGGGACACTCCGAGGAGCGAACACGCCCGGGGGACAGTTGGGGACACACGGGAACGCGGCGCGGCCAGAGAGGAAAAGCAGGAAGTGGTGACGTCACCGCCCCTCTCGCCCGCCCGCGGTGCCAGGGCGGAGTCCCCAATGTCCCGCTGGTGGCGAGGTGACGCCAGGATGTTCCCAAATCCCGCCAGGCCACCTCGCAGGACACGGCCACTGCAGGCAGGGCCAGCAGCAGGTGACCGTCCTCAGCCACACCAGGGACACTGCGGGGACACGGGGACACCACACAGGTGGCAGGTGGCACTGGGGACGCCACAGTGCCACCCATCCAGTGCCACCAGTTCAATGCCAGTGTCCCTGTGCCACTGCCACCAATCCTGTCCCAGTGTCGCCAGTTCCCAGTGCCACCAGTCCAGTGTCCCCAGGGCTGCCCCACTGTCACCACCCCAGTGTCCCCAGTTCAATTCCAGTGCCGCCAGTTCTGTCCCACTGTCACCACTCAAGTGCCAACAGCCCAATGCCACCAACCCAGTTCCAGCCCAGTGTCCCCAGTCCTGTCCCAGTGCCACCACCCCATTGTCCCCGTACCAATGTCACCAGCCTAGTACCACCAGTTTCAGCCCAGTGTCTCCAGTCTCATTCAAGTGCCCCCCATCCTATACCAGTGTCCCTGTCCTGGTGTCACCAGTTCCATCCCAGTGCCACCAGCCCAGTGTCACCAGTCCCTTCCTAATGTCCCCACCTCAGTGTTCCCTCCCAGTGTCCCCAGTCCTGTCCCAGTATCCCTGTCCCTGTGCCACCAGTTCCCTCCCACTGTCCCCAGTTCCAGCCCAGAGTTCGTGTCCCAGTGCCATCAGCCCAGTGCCACCAGGGATGCCCCAGCGTCACCAGCCCAGTGCCACCAATTCCACCCCAGTGCCACCAGTTCTATCCCACTGTCACTACCCCAGTATCCTCAGGGCTGGTGTCATCATTCCAGTGCCACCAACCCGGTGTCCCCAGTTCCAGTCCAGTGTCACCAACCCAGTGCCATCAGTTCTGTCCCACTGTCACCAGTGTTTTGGGGGTTTTGGGTGATCCCAGGTGGAGTTTGGGAGCTCCTGGGGGGTTTTGGAGGCAGCTGGAAGGGTTTTGGGGGGTCCCAGGTTAGGTTTGGAGGTTCCAGGGGAGCTTTTGGGGGTCCCAGGGAAGGTTTCCAGGGATTTGGGGCTTCCCAGTTGAGAATTCCCAAAGATTTGGGGTTCCCAGGTGAGAACACGAGCCAGGGGCTCAGAAGGGCTGAGGGGGGAGGGCCTGGGGCCATTTTGGGGGGCTCCAATCAATGGGGGGGCGGGGAGTGCCATGGGGAGGGTCTGCTGAGTGTGAGGGGCTCTCATGGATTTGATGCCTCAGGGTTTGGCTTTTCTGTTTTTCAGATTCTGTGCTGCTTTACTCTGTGGGTCTGGGCTTCATATTAAGGGATGCTGAGCTCTGTTCATAGATCAGGGAGACAAAACAATTCCTCCTCTAGCTGGGAGCCCAAGGACAAATAATCCAAACCTCAGGCCCAAGAGCATAAACAACGGGCACTGAAGAGAAAAACAAGAAGGATGGGAGTTCATCATCTAAAGACATAATTGGACAATTAACTCCAATATGCAAATGGAGCAGAACTTATAAAAGTGACAGACCTCGTGACCGGCCGTCCATTTTGTGGCCATTTTGGTTCATCTTGGGCGTAGCCCTGGCTGGGCTCTTGTTCTGCCCAAGGTGTATCCATGGAGGCCTTTTAACAAATGCCTGCTTTATTGTGTAACCGTGTCTGGCCTCTGTTCTAGGTCAGCCTTGTGAAGGCCTCAGTTTGTGGCGAGCACGAAGGGAGCCGAGGCACCTGGGCAGGGCTGGAGCAGAGGCAGAGGAAGGTGCAGCTGCTGCCCCCAGCCCGCGGCACTGGCGGGGCCCAGGTGCGGGGCAGAGGGTGCGGGAGGCCGAGAAACTCGGGAGGAGCGAGAGAGGCGTGAGCGGCTGCAGGGGCGCTGTGTTTATCGGGTGAGCGCGGTGGGAAGGGGCGTTTTGTGCTCGGGAGCGCAGCGGGTGCGGGGCTCGTTGTGCCCCGGGCCGGGGAGGGCGGGCGCTGTGAGCAGCGGGGTTGGATTGCGGGGCTGGGCTTGGCCTGGGGCCGGCAGTGCGCTGGCGCAGGGATCGTTCCCGCACCGCCGCTCCGGAGCGCCGCGATCGGAATCTCGCTCTTTCTCTCTCTCGCTGGTTCTTTTAATTTCTGCTCAGAACTGTTAAAATTCCGTGTGTATATTCTGCTGCGAGTGCTGTAGTGGTAATATCCCGAGAGACAGTCCCCTGAGATTAGCACTGAGAAAGTAGGGCACAGTGACCCACGCTGCAGCACTTGGTGGGGGCTGTGCCGCATGGGATGGACTCAGCTTGGAGAAGTTCCTGGAGAAGTCTCCGGTGGGAGAGAGCCCAGGGTGCAGCAGGGGAACGACTCCTGTCCCTGAGCAGAGGGAGAAGCCCCGGGGCATGAACTGAGCCCAGCCCCATTCCCTGTCTGCGGCACTGCTGGGGTAGGAGGTGCATCTGGAAGGAGGGAGGCGAGCGGGAAAGCTGGATTTAAGGGTCTTCACTTACTTCTCATTATCCTGCTCTGAGTTTTTGGAGTTTTCTGTCAGAAATCTCTCCCCTCCCCCACTCATCCACAGGGCTTTAGGGCGGTTTTCGCGATGCCCTGATGCTCCTAACTAGTATAGGAGAAGTGAGGCTCCAGGGCTTCCGGCTGAGCCGGAGCCACCGGAGCTGCAGTGCCGGGAAAGCCGTGGCGGGAGGTGCGGAGAAGTTTGTTTGTGTTTTCAGCTCAATCCCCCTCGGGCCCGGGTCCGTTCCAGGGCTGTTCCTCAGCTCCGGCTCTGCCCTCACGCAGCCCGGGGGGCCCGGAGAGCGCGGGGCGGGGCTGTGCCTTGTGCAGAGCCCGCCCCTGGCTGGGATTGGGCGATGGTGCCGTCAGTCGTGGTTGTGGCGCGCTGATTGGTGGGAGCGGGGCGGAGCAGGGCCCCGGTGGCGGGCTGAGGGCGGCCGTGGCTGGGCAGCGGCGCCATTGTCGGAGCGTGTGTGCGGTCCCGTGAGGGGCGGCAGCGGCCGGAGCGCGGTGAGGCGGCGGCGGAGCTCGGAGGCGGCCGCAGCGCGGGTGGGAGCCGTGCTGGGTTGTGCGGGGTCTCGGGGCTGGCTGCAGGCCTCGGGGGCGGCAGGGGGCTCGGGCGGGTTCGTTGTGCCGTGTCCGGCCCGTGTTGCCGCTGGCGTGAGGGCGCTGCGGGAGCGGCTGCCCGCGGTCTCCTTGCGGCCGCTGCCTCGGCAGGAGCCGCTGCCGGAGCAGCGCTGGCTCGGCCCGGTTGCTGTGGCTGGGACAGAGGGGGCTGCCCCGTGCCCGGGGCTGTGCGGGGAAATTCCCGTGGCCGGAGGTTTCTGTGCGCAGAGGAGACAGAGGAGTCCTGTAAAAGTGACTTTATTGCTGAGCAGAGGGAGAGGCCGTGGGGCATTTGCCGTGCGCTCTCTGCCATTGTTGTAGTTCGCAGCCTCCTTTTTATCCTCATTTTCCCGACTTCGTCTCCCTCTCCCTTTGCCCACTGGCTGAGGTACTTGGAAGGTTCAGACCTCCCGATCCGGCAACTGCATGTCCTCGTTAACGAGCACCTCCACTTTTGTATAACAGCCGATATTCACGGCTCTGTTAAGTCTTTGTTCTTCTGGAAGTTCAGGAATTCAGCGGGACTTTCTGTGAGCAGCAATCCATGTTAATTAGTAACATTTATTGAAGCTGGTGGTTTCGCCCGTTGCTTCCTTATCTACAAGTCCCTGGCCCCTCGCTCAGCTGCTGAATGAGCTGCACTCTCAAGGTGTGGAGCATGGTAAAAAGATGAGAGTTGCTGTAGCACATCAGAGGAGAAACAGCATTCGTTTAACCCATGGTCTGCCAGGGAGCCACAAAACCGTGTCCCATTCCCATCCTTTCCGCGTTTGAATCCGTAAATGCGCTGCTTTCTTATTTCCTTTGTTATCTGTTTCACCACTTTTCCTTTTTCATCTTATTGCCAACAGCAGTTTGTGTCATTTAATTTTCCACAAACTCCTCCTTTTTTTGCTAACAGATGATCTGATGCCATCTCATGGTGAAATGTTGTGTTCCTCATTTCAGTGGATTGGTCAGCAGGAAGGTCAGGAGCTGGAGCTGTCTGGTTGGTTATAATTCTGAGCAGAGCTTGTAATCTAATGATGCCATTGAAATGAGAAATGGGTTCTGTGGCTCCTGATATGAATTGGTTCGGGTTCCCAGGGTGTTGTAGGATTTGTTCTGGTGGCCTTTTATGTTTTCCCCATTTTTGGCCGCTCTCCAGCCAGGGCTGCATCAATTAGCTGCTTCTCTCTATTTAAATCATCAACTAATTGTATTCCCAACTGATTTCCCTGAATTTTTGGTAGCAAAAAATCCCCAGTGCTCTCCTATGCCATATATAACGCAGACAGTGACAGCACATGTTGGAGCGGGCAGAGGGATGATTCCTCCCCCCATTTATTTTAGTGAAGTTTTCCCAACATTGTCCATGTGCTGTTTCCCTTTGCAGCTTCACCCGTTTCTGTTGCAGGGTCAGATATCCTCCCCCTGGGCTCTGCCTTGAGCTGTGCAATTTCCATCAGTGCAAGCAGGCAGAGCTTGGGGTGAGGGGCAGAGGGAATCAGCCCAATTCCTGCCCCAGGCAAGAGACCCAGATGCATTGTCCACACTTTGCCCAGCAGTGTTCATTTGCATTTCTAAAGCTCCTCTGCAGGCTGACTAGAACCAAAGCTTCTCTTCCAGGGCAGTAATCTGGTGACTCCCCCGTTCCTTTCCCACCCCCCTTCCCTTGCTTTTTTTTGATGCCTATTTTTTTTTCCTTTTTTAAGCAGTATTCTGTTAACTGTTGATGAGTTACAGCGTCACATTTAAATCTTTTCTAGTTTTTCAAAATGCATCCTAAGTGTGAACATCGAGAAACCCGACCAAAATTGTGCCATTGTTATGAACAAAATTCGGGTAATATTTTTTTTGTGAGAAAAAGTTACAAAAAGGCAGCCAGACCATGGTAGCTGCTGAAGTTCTTCGTGTTTTGTTATTGTAATCACGAGTCGTTGTGGCTAATCGCTCCTTTTGTATCAGCAGAGCCTCGCCCGAGGCTAAGTTGTACCTTTCCCAGAAGGGTGGGAACCTTCCCGAACAGTAGAAGAGACCTGAGAAGGTGAGGGGGGCTATGCAAAGTGACTCCAAGACCACAATGCAGCATGGGTCCCCCGCTGTACGGAGAAAACCCCAAAACCACGAGCCACCTAAGATTTGAGAGACTGGAGTGATGTCTGGACGTGAGGAGCCGAATGCTGAACCTGCAGAGACGCGGAACACCTTCGGACCCTCTCGCCCTGACCATGAGAGACGACCCCGGCGGTGAGACCAGGCCGACTGAGCCGGCAAAAGTACCATCTGACGGGGAATCGCCCTAAAGGCTCCCACGAGGACTGGATTCCCCCAGCTCTGCCCCTTGTGGACAGAGCTGCGCATTTCCTCCTCCTCTGAGTTGCCTTGGGAGACGACGGGACCTGCAGACCCGCCGAGCCACCCAATCCTGAGCTGATCACTTTCAATAAAGGCATTAAAAAGGAGAAGAAGTCTCCTGGCCCTGTTTATTTCACCATCACTAAGAGAAAAACACACACATACCCAAAAAGCCTCTACTTCTCCTAAGAAGAAAAATTTGTTCTGACATCCCTGACCCAAACCTTACGGACTAAAAGAAGGATTATTAAGAAAAAAACATTATAATGTTGTAATCTTGTCACCAAAACGGTGGGAAGAGCCAAAATTCTGCAACATTTTCAGTGTTAGAGAGTCAAGGCATTACTTGATTCTGCCCAGGATGTGCAACAGAAATAATTTCTTTCACAAATAGCCCAGCTGTGCAGAGAAAATTGTGCAATGATACGTGAGTTTTACTAGATTTTTCCTACACTTCATACCATCCAAAACCCATAGAAATCCACTGCTTTAATGTTCATTGCTTCTAAGTTGTGTAAGTTTTTAGTATTTGGTTTCCTGTTGGACCGGGATTTCTTCCCCTCTGATGTGTGAATTCTGTCTCCACACTCCTGGATTTCCTTCTCAGCCTTTTCCAGCCCAGGTGTCTCCAGCTCTGCCGGGGGCAGTGTCTGGGGTAGCTGTTGGTTGCTGTTTGCTGCTGGGCAATGTTGATGTTTTGTTGCTGGTCGTTATCTCTGTGGGTGTCTTTTGGGCTATTCCCAGTCTGTTCAGATGTTAAACTCATCTCCATTGAGCAGTATAACACCCCTTAAATAAAACCTTTAAAATTCCTTTCCCCAAGGCAAAGACAAACCAAGCCTGAGCAGAGAAATAAGGTTTAAAAGAACCGAAATCGGTACATTTTGCAGCAGTGCAGTGGCAGGCAGCCCAGAGTGTGGGTGTCAGTGAGCCCCAGAGTGGAATTGTGCCGTGGTGTTCCCCAGCAGCTGTGGCAGTGCAGGCCCAGCCAGCGCTGAAGCTGCAGCAGTGGCAGCAAGGCTTGGCCCCAGTGGCTGGAGATGGCAGAGGAGAGTGGCCAGGATTGCAGAGGATTCCAGGCGAGGATCTGTGGGCAGGCGCAGGGGCTTGGCCCGCTGTGGAGCCCTGGCTGCTGCTGCGTTGCCTTCAGGGCAGGCTCAGGGGCGGCCTCCCATCCTCCTGCTGCAGGTGGGAAGTGCAAATCTGCGGGGCTTCAGAGCCCTTGAGGCCAGGCTGAGGGGTCCCCCCGTGTTGAGCTGTGCTGGCGGCTGTTTGTGGCCTCAGGGACACTTGGCATGGGCCCCTTGGCCACCAGTGGTGCTGCTTGGCACTCCTTAGGCAGGAGCCGATGTCCTGGCTGGGTGTTGGCAGCAGCAAAGCGCCAGGGCAGGCTCTGTGCCAGCCCAGCTTGCTGTGGGAGAACATGCCTTGATATCTGCTCCAGTGGTTGCTGAAGCAGTGAGAATTTCTTTTGCCCCCCTGTTAGGTGCCATGGTGTCAGCAGAAGATATTGGAGCCTTCCTGCTCAGGGCATTTCAGTGCCAGGCCCTGACAAGCACCCACAGCTGGGCGGGTTGAGCTGAGCATGGGGCGGTGACCTGCGCTGTGTCTGATTCCCCTTCCTTCCCTGCCCTGGAACAGGGTGTTGCTTTTAGACACCACTTGTCCTGGTTGCTTCAGAGAGCTTTGGAGAGGCTCCAGATCTAATTTTCCCTTTTTCCCTGGGGCTGCCAGAACTTCATGGTTCACGTCAGCATAGTCCTGGCCAGACATTTGACACAGAGGCACAACAGAACTGGCCTCTGTATCCCTTTTTATAATATTAATTTGCGTTCCCCGTTTAACGATCAAATCCCTTCCCAGTAAATCATGATAACAATTAGGAGCAAATAAAAATTCATGCATTTCAAACCCATTTCGTAGATCTACTAATAGTGGTTAAATAAAACCATACATGTTTCCCACTTATCTCCTCAGTAATCAGACATATTTTTATCATTTTCCCCCTTGGGTCTAAGATTCAGAGTGGATTGAGAGGCCCCTGTGTCCATCAGGAAATGCCTCCTCTCAATGCAGACCCACCCTGAATGTTCTCAAGGGCTCCAGTGTGGAGGGTCCCTGGTGTGATGGGAGCTGTGACAGCCCTGCCAATCCATGTCCATCAAGGGGTGGACTTGCTGGTCCTGAGGGTGCTGCTGTCTGTGCTTGCAGTGTCCTTGTGCCCTGCAGCTGGAGCCCTGGTTCCTTGCCAGGGGCTGTTTGGGTGGGCTCTCCCCTGGTGAGGAGGGCAATGCCTCTGCCAGGTGCTTGTGGCCGAGCCATGCCCTGGGTGCTGGGGCCCCCTTGGGCCCTGGGGTTGATCCCTCAGGGGCTGTAGGAACTGTGCCCTGGCCTTTGCCTTCAGCTTGGCCTTTTGCTGCTCCCTTCTTGCATTCACCTGCTGTGCCTTTGTGCCCAAGTGCTGCAGGGCCTTCTTGTGCCCCTCCTGCAGCCCCCTCAGTGCCTGTGGGTGCTCATCCTCTGACAGCTGCTGAGCTTTCTGCAAAATCATTTGTATCTCCAGTAACCCTAATAAAATCCTTAAAAGATAATCTCCATGCTAAAATGTACATTCCACATTTCCCAGGTGTTCCTTGCTCCTCCTCCCTGTGCTCAGGGTGCCCTCCCCAGCCCGTATCCCAGAGCCGCTCCCTGTCCTGCCGCAGTGTCCAAAGGCGCCCCCGGCGGGCAGGGCCGGCAGCTCCGCGGGGCCGGGCAGCGGCCGGGGCGTCCCGCAGCCTCCTGGGGGCCGGGGGCCGCTGCCGGCCCTGCCCGGGGCTGGTGGGGTCAGGCAGCGCCCGGCGCTGAGCCCCGGCTGCACCACAGCCCTGGCCCGGGCCCGCAGCTCCCCACAGGCCCCCAGCCCGTGCTCCCGATGCCGCAGCTCTGCGCCCGGTGCTGCCGCTGCCCCCCACAGAGAAACCCCCTGAAACCCTGACCTCCTTGTTTTCCTGTCCTGGACACCGGGGGTACAAATTATCTGACTCAGCTGACAAGTTTTGAGGCTAAGGCCCTGCTGATAAACATCCCAATCCTCAGTATTTTTCTCTTCCTCCTCTTTTCCATCATCCTTTTCCTTCCCACATTGATTCCTCCTGCAGCTTCTTGCCTTAACCATATTGCTGCACACTCCCCTTCACGCAATCCCTTTGCAGCACACCAACACCATCCATGCCCTGTTGTCCAAATGCGAGGGGAATTTGGGGAGGTGGGAGTGGGGCAGCGCCAAGGCCGGGCCCCCCCGCGCTGTCCTGGCGGGAGCGGCTGCAGTGGGGACCGAGTGCGGGCGGGAGCGGCCGAGAGCCCAGCGCTGCCCCAGCCCGACCTGCCCCAGCTCCATCCCTGCCCCTGCCGTGGGATGCTGTGGGTTTGGGGGGAAGAGGGAGCCGGCAGTGGGTGCTGGGCCTGGGGCAGGAGGAGAAGGGAAGGAGAAGCAGAATTGAGGAACAAAAGGGTCAAACGATGCACATGGGAGGAGAAGGTGGGATTGTGCAGAAGGAGGAAGAGGAGTGGGAGAAAGAGCAAGGACACTGGATGTGGAGGAGGAGCAGAAACAGGAGGCACCACAAGGTTCCACTTCTCCCTGTATCTGCAGCTTCCCTGCCAGCCCCAGTAGCATTCCCCCCTACCATGCAGCAGGTGACCAGGGATTGGGATCCACGATTTTCCCGAGGGTGAATCTTGGTGTTTCTGAGCTTTATTGGGCTAATTGTTGGCGCTTTGTTTTTTTGTGGGGGCTGAATCTTTATATTTGGAAGGTGCTTTTGTTGAATTTTAATGTTTGGGAAGTTTTTGATCTGTGTGTTGATGTTTGGAGGACTTTTGTGCTGAATCTTGGTGTTTTGGAGGTTCTTAGACATACAAGATGCCCAATGACTTAATGAGATGAACTTGGGAAAGGAGGAGCTCCCAGTCCAAGACACTCTCATTTTGTTCTTTTCCCCAAACCAGGATTTTTCATTCCTAGGGCGTGTGTGAATGGAGCAGGAGGAAAAGCCCTGGAGATTCCGCACGAGGAGGGGCAGCAAACCCAGCCCAGGGAGCTGTGGGGAGGAAAGAGCACCCCTGAGCCAGGAAGGCAGCCGGAGATCCAGCCAGAGCTCCGAGCTGGTGGAGAAGCCCCATGGCAGAGAGAAGCCCCACAAGTGCTTGGAATGTGGGAAGGGTTTTAGTCGGAGCTTAGACCTGATCCAGCACCAGGTGATCCACACTGGGGAGAGGCCCTACGAGTGTGAGGAATGTGGGAAGAGCTTCAGCTGGAGCTCCAGCCTGAGGCAGCACCAGGTGATTCACTCTGGGGAGAGGCGCTTTGAGTGTGAGGAGTGTGGGAGGAGCTTCAGCCACAACTCGGTCCTGATCCAACACCAGAGGATCCACACTGGGGAAAAGCCCTTTGAGTGCGGGGAATGTGGGAAGAGCTTCAGGCAGAGGGGGAGCCTGATGCAACACCACAGGATCCACACAGGAGGGAAGCCCTATGAGTGTGTGGAATGTGGGAAGAGCTTCAGCCAGAGCTCTGGCCTGAGGAGACATGAGAGGATCCACACTGGGGAAAAGCCCTATGAGTGTAGGGAGTGTGGGAAGAGCTTCAGCATGAAGTGCAAGCTGACAGAACACCAGAAGATCCACTCTGGGGAAAAGCCCTACAAGTGTGGGGAATGTGGGAGGAGCTTCAGAGAAAGCTGGGCCCTGATTCAGCACCAGGTGATCCACACGGGGGAACGGCCCTACACCTGCTTGGAATGTGGGAAGAGCTATGGGTGGCACACTGACCTGAGAAAACACCAGCGCATCCACAGTGGGGAGAAGCCCTACAAGTGTCCCCAGTGTGGGAAGAGTTTTCACAGGAGCTCCGATCTCCTCAAACATGAGCGGAGTCACAGGGAGGAGAGGCCCTTCCGCTGCCCCGACTGTGGGAAGGGATTCAAGCTAAACTCCGCCCTCACCCTGCACTGGCACATCCACACGGGGGAGAGGCCCTACGAGTGTGGGGAGTGTGGGATGAGCTTCTCATCGAGCTCAATCTTGACCAAATATCAACGGAGGCGCCACTAAGGGTAGCCCTGTGAGTGCCCCGAATGTGGGAAGAGCTTTGTGTGCTGCTCCAGCTCCATCCCCCATGAGAGGATCCGTGTTGGATGATCCCCAGTGACCCCTGTTGGGCAGAGCCCTGGTGATCTGTGGTCCTGGTGATCCAAGTTGGAAGGCATCTGGGTTGGGGGCTCCACATCTTCCTGGTTCCCTGAGGGTACCTAGATAAACCCAGCGGCGGGAGCATCCATCGGGACGCAGACCTATAACGGGAATTCCATGGGGAGAGCAGATTTGTCGACTTTCAACCCCATAAAATCTTTTGCATTCAATTCTATCTTCCTGTGACATCTAGGAGTATTGAATGGTCTTGGAGGTATATTCTGGGTTGACTATTTGGTGCTTGTATCCCCAGTCTGTTCTGTTTGTGCTGAATAGTAAGTTTTGCACCTTCAAGACTTGTCCTGAGAGTGAAGGGGGAGAGAAGAAGCACAGAGTTTGTTTTCAGAAACCGCACTCACTCCTCCACATTCGTGCTCCTGCACTGTGTTGTCTGTGGATGGACAGACAGTGGGACAGAGCTCTCCTTTGCTTTTAGTTAGTTTTAGCTAGCTGAACCAAACAAGTTCTTTGGACTGTGGAGTTTTTCCCCTTTCTTTGGACCTGTTTAAACCTGCTCTGGCCTGAACACCAGAAGAGCATGGGCAGCTCATGCCTGTGGCCCACCGGGCTGGGCCTGGCCTGTGACATTTCCAGCATCGGAGAGATTGATAAGAGACTGAGTGAGCTGAGCCTACAGACCATGGAGGGAATTTGTGAGTTTGTCTCTCTTTTAGAGTGGCAAGAGGTTTTATTGTTTCATATTATTTAGGTTTTATTGTTTAATAAACAGTTTTTTCCACTTTTCTCCAAGGAGGTATTTTATTTTTCCTGAACCAGCTGGGGGAAGGGCCAATTGAATCTGCTGTGTTAAAGGAACCCCTTTAGGGGTTCTCTCCCAAATTTGCCCTGAACCAGGACAAGGTCTTTTCCAACTTCAGGGATTCCACAGTTTTGATTTCTTATTGCCCAAGCGTGTCTTCTGTTGGCAAATGGTGAAAAACTGGGGAAAAGACCAAGATTTTGGAGACAGTGGGATAGAAACTCCACCAGAAAAGGTTCTTCCCTTCTACCCAAGCACATGGATCCTCAGCTGGTATGGACAAGGAAATCCTTTTCTTTTGGCCATGATTTTGTTTTAATTTCTCTTTATCCCCTTAAAATATCCCATATTGAGGTAAAAATAGACATTGAACTAAGACATGGGTGTGGTCATGGAAGGACACATGGACACCTGGAGAGTGACTTGGGGACACATGGATATTAACAGGGATGGGGCCATTTGTGGGGACATGGGGGGACACAGGCATGGATGGAGATGTGGGGGACAATGACAGGGATGGAAACATGGTGGGGAGACAGCCATGGGTGAGGACATGGTGGGACATGGGCAGTGACATGTGGGGACATGGCCATGGCCGGTGCCATGGGGGGAACTTGCAGGGGATGTGGGGGATGCTGGGTTTGAGGGGGTTGAGGGTTCCTGGGAGGGACTTGGGTCTTGCTGAGGCCTTTGGGGACCCCAGGCTGAGCAGCTCCAGCTGTGCTGGGAGACCCTGGGGGAGGTTCTGGGGCAGCTGCTCAAGGACCCCCTGACCTGGAGCCCCAGCCAGGCATTGGGCTCCTGGAAGGGGATGAACGTCCTTGTCCCCAGGAGGGAAATCCCAGCACCCCCAGGGTGTCAGGGGCAGCTGAGGGGCCACAACAGGGAGGGGAAAGCCAGAGAGAGCTGTCACACTTCTAAGCTAAACCCCAAAAGTACCAAAACGGAGGGATTCCTCCCAGGAAAAAGCAGCCAGGAGCTGCCAGAATTGAGGGAAAGTAGAGATGTGACCTTCCAGACTGAGCAGGAGGGGCCTGCATCCCCCAAAACCAAACACAGGGGTGAGGGCTGGGGCTGGAGGCACAATGGAGAAGGGGTGGAAGAGCAGGGGAAAAGAGGATTCAGAGTGCGAGAGGATGGCACCCCCAAACTGAGTTGGGAGGGGTCTTTGGGTTGGAGGAATAATGAGTGAGGGAAGGGAACGGTGGGGATGGAACAGAAAAAGAGCGGTTCCATGGGGATCCCTTTGTGTCCCCATCATTCGATTCCTGGAGTGATTCCCTGGGGCTCGGGGGGGGAATGGATCCGCACTGGGTGGGTCCCCAAGCCCCCTGCCCATCCCTGGGGGGCTCATGGGGGGTCCCTCCACCCAAATGCTGGTGATGCTGCAGCCATGGGGGAGAGATGGGATCTGGAATGAGCAGGGAAGGAAGAGCAATAGGAAGAGGAAGGAGAGGAGGAGGAGGAGGAGGATGGAGAAAAGGAGGCGCAGGAACAGGAGGAGGAAGAGGAGTCGTCACAGCAGAACCACGCTTTTCCCACCTGCCCGCTGAGTCTGCAGCTCCCCTGGCCCTGACAGCATCGATCCCCCAGATCCCACAGGTGAGTAGGGAGGGGGAACTTGCCCCAAGTCCACTGGGGGGGCCTCTGGGAGGATTTGTTTGCAGGGTAGGGGATGTTTGGATCTTGCAGGGCTCCAAGAGTGAGATGCAGATGCCCTTTTGGAGACATGTGGAGGGTTCCGGTGGCAAACTGTCTGTACTGGCTGGGGAGGTGGTACCAGTTGTGGGGGGACATTGGCATCAGAGTGGGGAGAGCAGCAAAGGCCAATCCCAGAGCTGAGGGATCCCAGCAGCCTGGAGGGGTGGGAGAAGCTGGAGATGAGCAGGGTCTGGGCCCATCCGACTGTGAACAGGGCAGTTACTTCTGGAGCTGTACTTGGGCAGCAGGACCAAGGGCTCACCCACTGTTTTTCCCCCAAGCCAGGATTTGTCAATCCCAAACTTTGTCTGGATGAAGCTGGAGGAGGCTGCAAGGAAAAGGAAAATGGCCTGGGACACAGAGGCAGGCGAGGAGGAAGTCACTGCCCCTTTGCCCCTCTCCTCTGCTCCATGTCTCAGCCCAGCATTGCCCCTGGCTGCAGGACAATCCCACTGCTGATGTTATAAACAAAAATCCGCCTTTTTTTTTGGTGAGAAAAAGGTTACAAAAACTAGTCAGATCACTGTTGCTGCTGAAGAGCTACCTGTTTGTTATGATAATTACAAGTTGTTGTCGTTAATGGTTCTTTTTTGTATCAGTAAAGGCCCTGGCCAAGACTAAGTTAATGACTCTTCTCCTGAGACAGTGAAGGGCAGGGACCTCCCCAGACAGTGAGGAGAAAGGACTAAACGTGGGAGAGGGGACATGCTAAATAACTTCAGGACCAGCATGCCATGAGAAGCTACCACTCCAAACTTACTGAAAAGACCCCCAAAACAACGAGCCAATATAGAGTTGAGAAATTGGAGTGATGCCTGAACGTGAGGAGCCGAGTGCTGGACCTGCGGGGACGCTGGGGGCCTTTGTTGCCCCTCACCCTGGGTGTGGGGATCTTCTCGGACCGGGTCCTGAAGGGAGCGAAGCTGGGAAAGTCAACATCTGGGTCACGCCCAAAAAAAGCTCCAACGAGGACCAGACCCCCAGCTCTGTCCCTAGTGGACAAAGCTGCAAATATCCTCCTGCGAGTCACCTTTGGAGAGACAACGGAGACTGCAGACCCGTCGAGCTTCCCAATCCCGAGCTAATCACTTTTAATGCAGGCATTAAAAGGAGAAAAAGTCTCCTGCCCTGTTTATGTTAGCTGACACTGTCCTGCCAGGGATGAATTGGTGGGATCCCTTCCCGTTCCCTCTAGCACAGAGGCAAATCCCATCCTCTCCTTGTCCACAGCTCCTTCCTCTTCTCTTTCTGTCCTTCCTTCCTCATTCCTTCCTCTCCTTTTCTTTCCTTACCCCAGTGTCCTGGTTTAGGCCTGGCAAAGCCAGAGCCCCCATAAATATAGTTATGCAGTTCCAGCACGGGCTGCATTCTCTCCGTCTCCAAAAAAGGGGGGGGGGGGTGGATAAACAGTCGCTCGATGCTCCCTCCACCCTTCCACCAAATCCGGGCCTACCGTAGATGGGCCACATGGCTTTCCCCTCCCCTAGCCCAGCCAGCAACTGGGCCGGGGGAGGGAGGCCCAGCTCCTTCACGCCGGAAATCCCAAGAGACCTCTGAAGGGCAAGAGCTGTGCTTTTAACCCCTTGGGTTCGTAGTCTCAAGAGGCGGATCCAAACGCCTCAGTGGTCAAACCAGGTGCTCATCTTAAAATCTGACCATCCATTGGTAACCACAGCAAAACAACATATCCCAGATGTCCCATTTCCGGTCAAACCACGACATTCCACCCTTCGCCTCTTGAGACTACAAACACTAAAATTATTAAATAAATTACAAAACATTTCTACACAATAAACCAACTTAATACATGCTTTGTTCTTATTCCTCTTTGGTCCCATCTCACAGCTTCATCCCATCACTCTCTCAAAATTCGATTCCCAGTCAGGGGAAACCAAATAAATGTCCTGGTTTAGGCCTGGCAAAGCCAGAGCCCCCATAAATATACCTTTTACCTGATATCTGCTGTGAGATGTGGCCAGGAAAATAAGCAAAGCAGGCTCCAACTTAAACATAAAGAGAAGTTTATTAACTAAACTACATACACAATTACTAAACTACACACACAATGGAAAAAAAAACACACAAGGAGAATGAAAACTACACAGAAACACTTCCTTATCCTCCTCCCACCAAATTCCCAAGCACATTTACATTTCTAAAAGTTATCCAGACTCGGTCTGGCACCACCCTTTAGAAAAATCAAATCTTCAGCTCATAAGGGATAGACGGAGTCCTTCCTTGTGCCACGGACTTCTTGTCACAATCAGCAATCCGCCCGGAATCTTGCTATCTCGTGACATCTCCTTTCCATGCCAAGGTGCTCTCACCACCAGGCATGGGATGGGGCAGGGGCCTGCCTTCAGGGCCTTTTAAGAATGCCTCGTCTCGTTCCAAGCAGAGCACAGTCTCATCCCTGGGACCATTGTCCCCCCCATCTCTTCTATACCCCCTGGGGCCGAGGGGTCTCAAAACCAAACTCTCTTGACTCTGAGCCTCCGCTTCCCCCTGCAATACAGCCTCTGCATCACCAGGAAAGAGTCCATGGATATACAACAAAAAAGAGTCCAGCAAAAACTGCCACTCCATCTTCCTCCATTCCTTCAACATCTCTCTTCTCTCTTTGCCAGACCCCCATTACTGGCCTGGTTTCTTCCTTCATCTTCCACTCCTATCCCTTTACCGGGAAAGGCAATGTTCCGTGTAAGTTCTCACTATCCACAAGAGTTAAAAGCTCATCCAGACGGCAGGGCTACTAGCTGTCCCCCCCCCCCACTTCTCCTCCCAGCCGTGCTGCCAGCACATGATATCAAGGTTCAAGGTAACAGTTCCAGTTCCAGCACGGCTGCATTCTCTCCGTCTCCAGAAAAGGGGGGGGGGGGGGATAAACAGGTCGCTCGATGCTCCCTCCACCCTTCCACCAAATCCGGGCCTACCGTAGATGGGCCACATGGCTTTCCCCTCCCCCAGCCCAGCCAGCAACTGGGCCGGGGGAGGGAGGCCCAGCTCCTTCACGCCGGAAATCCCAAGAGACCTCTGAAGGGCAAGAGCCGTGCTTTTAACCCCTTGGGTTCGTAGTCTCAAGAGGCGGATCCAAACGCCTCAGTGGTCAAACCAGGTGCTCATCTTAAAATCTGACCATCCATTGGTAACCACAGCAAAACAACATATCCCAGATGTCCCATTTCCGGTCAAACCACGACACCCAGGCACTGAGCTGCAGATGGAGACCAGGGAGGACAAATCCCTGTGGTATGCACATTTCTTTGAATAGAGACATAATTCTCTCTCACAGGATTTTTCCTGGGAAGCTGTGGAAAGGCTGAGAAAGCTCAGAAAGGAAGAAAACAATTCTTATCTCGCTGCACCTGTTGTTTGGCACATGTGGAATATGTTATTGAGATTGTTTACTGAGAGTGATTTGTTAATTGGACTGTGGTGATGGTTGTTAGGACTGATTGACCAATTAGGTCAAAGCTGGGTCGTGACTGTCTGGAAAGGGTCAGAGGTTTTTCTTTAGTATGTAATTTTGTATAGATTTAGGATAGCAATAGTGTAATGTAGTATAATATAGTATAGAATAAAGCATCTGTTCAGCCTTTAAAATCATGGAGTCAGAGCACATATTTCCTTGGATGGGTGAGACAAAGTAGAAATTTAACAGGATAGAAATGCATTTTTGGATTTAGGTGAAAAGTGCTGTTCTGAGCCTGTAACTTGTTTATCTGTGCTTAAGACTCCCTGTTCTCACAAGAGAGGAAAAAAATCAAAGAAAAAATCTTGTGCTCGCAGAATGGCCTTGACCAAGAGAAGGAATGCAAACTCCCAAGATAAGCGGAGGCCCCTTTGTCAGGGCCAAAAGCTGAGCCTGACCAGAGAGCTCTCTGTGCAAAAGGCAAGGACTGATAAAAACTAATTGCAGCTTGTAATGTGAAATCTGTAAAATGAATATGAATGAGACAATATGCATATGTATAAGCAAGGGGGAATTCTCAGGGGTGCGCGTCTCCTTTAGGGGGAACAACGATTCCCACATGCGTCCAGTGCTAAACATACCGGCTTTACAACTTTTTACAAAGTTGTGGAGTTTCTCTTTTTTTTCCACTAATCATTTTGGCGAGCCAGCCAAGCGATTGTCTGTTCTCACAGGGGCAGAAGGGAGGACGGACTCCTGGACGCTCCCTGGGATTTTCCTGGAGGAGCTCTGCTCCATCTTGGCTTGCCTCCTGCAGATACAGACAATGACCTGCTGATGTGCAGATACACGGTATGTCTGTCAAGGGGCCTGGGGGAGATAGGGCTGTTGATAAGTCACTCAGAGACATCTGAGTGCACAGCCTCGGCCCTGTGCTTGCAGGCAGCCATCGACCAAGAGCACGGTCAGCGGCAGAGGTTCCCAGTTGATAGCGCAACTGGGAACGGGTTCATTGTTCAATAGAGCGGCCGCTAGCGACTCTGGGGTGAGCCGAGTGAACCCGAACTTTGTGTGCTTGTGGTGTCCAGACATTGTATGGCTAATGCATTGTGTGTTTAATGTTAGCGTGTTTATAATCGTGTGAGTGCGTGGTGTATAAAACAGACCGAGCGAGTGAGTGAGTGTACCCACGGCGTGCGGGGGCAGTTCTACCCATGTCTGAAGCAGCCAGGTTAGGCCCAGAGCACCGGCTGGGGCAGGCTGTGAGGGCAGGGAACACCCCGTGGAGTAGTGGAACAAGTGGAGAAACGTGGGTGAGGACATTTATTAATTTATTGTGTTTAAAGGTGGTGATGTGTGATTTGTGTAGATTGTGCACATTTTAACCGTGGCTAGATGAACTCAGGGGATTCTTCTGCCCCCGCAGTTTGGACTTGGTCCCTGGAATTTTACTGTGTGCTGTTATTTTGATTGTGTCCAGTGTATGAGGACCAGAAGAGGCTGATAAGCTGATGTAGGTAGATGAAGTGTTGTATGTTGGGTTGTGTCAAGGAAAGTGGGCACTCTTAAGAGATACCCCTTTCCCAAGTGAGTTTGTGTGGTTCCTCCCCCACATTGTGGTAATTTGATTCTCGGTATTGTAGGCTTGTGTTTGTGGAGATTTTAGGATTTTGTTTGCAACAAGTGTAGCATTTTACATGGAAAAACTGCAGTATGGTGATTTATGTTTAACTGTGATAAAACAAATTAAAGGAATTCCAGGAATTCCCTTCCAACAGCAACCTAAGCCCTGACTCTCGTGAATTTGAGATGCAGGGTGTGTGTGTGTCTGTGTCTGTGTTTGTGGGCATATCAGAGTTTTAGCTGTAACAGGCACAGCTTTTTGCAAGGCAGCAAAGTGAGTGTCAATAGAAACAATGCTTGAATTAGATTGTGCGGGAAGAGAACTGGGAAAGAATGAGATTTTGTAAAGCAGAGTTTAGGTGGAAGAGACCAAGACAGGCACTTTATAATTTATGTTATTCTAAGGAAACCAAGGCTACTCAGAGAGCTCTAAGGAATTTAGTAGCAACTGGTCACGAGAAGCAAAGAAGAACAAGGATGTTTGAATTATTAGAAAAGAGAATTTCATGTAATTTAAGAAACCCAGCAGAAATAATTAAAGCTGAGCGAGTTCAGCTTATTTTATACCCCAAGACTTTGAATTAAGGCAAAAGGCTGGGATGGGGTAGAAAGATGGGAGCTAAGAAAATGGAATTTTTAGTAGACACAGGGGCAGCAAACTCAGTGTTAAATAAAGCCTCAATGCCTGTAACAGATGTTATGGTAAGGGGGCAACTGGCCAATCTGAAAAATCATATTTTGCAAACCATCAAAATACTCATAGGTTTTTGTATATGCCCAACTCTCCAAAGGCCCTGTTGAGTAGGGACTTGTTGGAGGAGCTGGAAGCAAAGATCACATTTAAAGACGGGGATATATTTTAGAGGTAAAGGATCAAGAATATGGAGATATATTGAGCTTAATTTTAACAATTAGCGAAACTGAAATTGAAAATAAGGATGAAATTAACAAGAAAATAATGGATCCAGTGTGTGGTAGATAGGGACAGGCGATCGGAAGATCACGTGATATGACGGAAAGCGGCAGGACTCCTTTTCCCCTAATCCCTTAAGATAAGAGATCAGTTTAGGAATGTGACTAGGAATGTAGCCCCCCTAACGATAGTAATGCTAGTAACTGTCCACTCCTGGTAACATTCCACTCCTTACTAACCATAGATGGTAATGCAGACCCCCTCTGACGTAGAGAGACCCCTTAGACTATAAAACCCCACGAGATGAGATAATAAAGGCCTTTGACCATCCACCACATTGGTGTCTGCGTGCTTCTCTGGCCCGAGCGACCCCAGAGAGTTTGGGTTGCCGTGCTGTTCCTCGAAACCAGGTCGCCTTGCCTTATATCAGAAGGCAACAACTGGTGCCGACACCCAGGAAGTAGCTCGGGGAACGGGATTCGCCTGGACAGAGGACGGCGGCTGTAGCGGCGGGACTGTCTGCAGTGGGGAGGACGCTTCCGGACCAGCGTGGACCATGGAGGCCATAGCGAAGGTCGTAAGTCAGATGCATGCGCAATGGGGTATTGAGTGTAAGCTTAAAGATTTAAGTCTTGCATTGCTGAGACTCATTAAGCTTTGGGCTATAGAAAGCCCAGTGGACATCCTCCATTCCGGGGTTTGGGATAATTGTACAACAGCTTTGGCCGAGCACACTATGTCCTCAGGCTCAGGGAAAGCCCTAAAATCGTGGGGCAGAGTTATCCAGGCTCTGCAGAAAGCTCGACAAGAGCAAGAAACCTGGAAAGCTGTGTGAACTTGTTTATTAGCCACGCCGCAGTTGGGGGTGGGTGCGGTGACACAAACCGTGGAGGATTTTGACCTGGGTGAGCGTGCGGAGGCGCGAACGCCGGAACCCCCTCAGCGAGCGCACTTACCATCGGTGGGGGGGAACATGTGCGGGCGTTTTGGCAGGGACTCGCAGAGGAGGCGCAGAACGCGGCCGGATTGTCGGACCCCATAGGGATCGATAAAAACGCCCCTCGACCCTATGCGTTTCAAAATGGCACCGAGCCGTGTGTTCAAGGCGGAAAGGAGGAGGTGGGGGGCGGAAATGCAGTCAGCCTGCTTCACAACACATGCGCGGGCGAGCAGGGAGAAGGGGCGGCCCCCGCGGAGGAGCGTAAGACCAATCAGAGCACTCTATTCAAATTAGGTCCTTATAGGGCAAGGACCTCCCCCAGCAGGAGGCGGGGGGACCCCAGGGGGAGGGAATGGCTCGACCCCCGCAGGAAGGGGCGGGGTCGGAGCCCGAGAAAAAGGCAGAGCAGCCCGGAAACGTCCGTCCAGTCGACTTCCGGCTCGGACTCTGATTCGAGCTCTGAGCTCGAGAGGGAATCGGAGGATTCTGATTGGGATTCTAGTTTTATCAGAGAGAGAGCAGCGGCATGTAAGGTCACTAGTCACAGCGCTCCCGGGTGGGTGAAGGGGTTATCAGAGAAAGATCGAACCCCGCTTACAGACTGGCTGAAAATAAAAATAGCCTGTGCGGAGTGGGCCCCATCTGCGACACTGGTGTTCCCGGTCCATGTGGGGGGAGCAGGCGGAAATCAAAGAACCTATTCCCCAGTAAATCCGAAAGATGTGCAGGCAATTATTAAAGCAATTTCAGACAAGGGAATTAATTCTGCCATGGTTTCCACACTCCTTGACAGCGTTTTTGGAGAGGACGACATGCTTCCCTTTGATATCAAGCAGACGTGCAGGATGATTTTCGATGGGGCAGGGATGATTGTTTTTAAACAAGAGTGGGAGGACAGCTGCATAAAGCAGCTAGCTTTGGTAACGGGAGCTGACCATCCACTGCACGGCTCCAGCATACAGAGGTTAATGGGAACAGACCCCACTATGATCAACCCCCAGGCGCAGACAGAGAGGGGTGCATCGCTAACCTCATCATGAAAGGCAGGAAACTCGCCTTGAAACACCTAGGAACAGAGCCAACAAGCATCCACCTTCCTTTCCGCAAGCAACCGACCACGGAGTCAGTCACAATATCGGAGCACCTAGCCCTTGCTCTCACCGGCTTCGGAGGAGAAATCTCCTACTCCTCCAGACCACCCTGGACTCAGCTGCTGACCATTGTCGACATGGACATGCCGCCAAAGGTCAAGGACCGACCACAGCCAGGACTAACGGTCTTCAGAGACGCTTCCTCCACGACTTCAACCGCAACGGCAGTGTGGCAGGCAGGAGAACAATGGCATTGCGTCAAAGCATGTGACCCCACACTGTCAGTGCAACAACTGGAGGCAGCAGCAGTGGTCTTGGCGTGCAGACTCTTCCAAGATGAACACCTCAACATAGTAACGGACTCTATATTCGTGGCAAGGCTCTGCCTAGCCATGGCAGGACCAGGTGTGTCAACATCTGCAGCAGCCTTAATGCTGGAAGAAGCACTCTCCTCGCAACAGGGCGCCGTGTCAGTCATTCACATCAACAGCCACAACCCAGCCAAAGGTTACTTCCAGATCGGCAACGACAAAGCGGACGCCGCAGCAAAAGGCGTATGGACGTTGCAGGAAGCTCGTCAACTGCACGAGTCGCTCCACATAGGAGCCAAAGCACTGGCGAAGAGATGCGAAATCTCGACAGCGGACACGAAATATATGATAGCCACCTGCCCTCATTGCCAGAAGTCACCCCTTTGGACCTGTGGGGTCAACCCGAGAGGTCTCAAGCCTTAAGAGATCTGGCAGTCGGACTTCACGTTGTGTCAACTGCTGAAGCCCCGAGCATGGCTTGCAGTGACAGTAGACACTTATAGCGGAACGATCGTAGCCACACAGCACCACAAAACAAACTCCAAGGCCACAATTCAGCACTGGCTGACAAACATGGCTTGGCTTGGTATCCCCAAGCAGACCAAAACTGACAACGGTTCCAAATTCACCTCCAAACCAGTGCAAGAATTCACCTCAAAATGGGGCATCACATTAGTGCAAGGTATCCCGTATAACAGTACCGGGCAGGCCATAGTCGAGAGAGCAAATCAGACCCTGAAAACCAAGATAGAAGTGTTGGCGAAAGCAGAGGGCTTTGCCAATTCCATTCCCCCAGGAGATCAGTTGCGTATACTGGCAACCGCCTTGCTGGCACTGAATCAATTCCCTAGGGGAGATGAAACAAACAGTCCCGTCCAAAAACACTGGGTCACCCGAGTGCTAGAGGAGGGCCCACAGGTTGTAATTAGAAACGAGCTAGGCGAGTGGGAACGGGGCTGGAGGCTGATACTCACAGGGAGGGGGTACGCAGCAGCCAAAAAGGACAGCAAAATCAGGTGGTGTCCACTTAAGTCAATCAAGCCCGACCTTCAAAATGAGCAGAATGAGACTGATGAGAGTTGTGAGTTTCTGTTTACAGGACATGCTCGTGGGACGTCCTCGTGACATGTACATTCCCATTCCAGAGGAAAGTGACAGACCACCAAGCCGCCAGGCAGCGCCCGAGAGACCCACACGGGTGAGACCCAAGCATCAACGGTGTTTCTGTGTGATTTTGCTGTTGGGGCTTGTTGCCAGAGGCCAAGTCAGCCCAGACCACTACCCCCATCGGCCATTCAGGTGGGTCATGCGACACCTTAGTAGCGACAAGGTGCTCAAAGAAATCACCACACCGAACACCCCATCCTTCGAGCTCCGCATTACCGACCTGTTTCCAGGACTACCAAAGGTAGACCCCTATTCCCCACACGCCACACACATGTACCTATCCTATTGGTGCCCAGCTTCAAACCCAGGAAAAAGCTACTGCAATCACCCAGGGTGGGGATATTGTAGGCACTGGGGCTGCGAAACCATAGTTACAGATGCCAGACCGTCGGGGCCTGGGTGGGATCCACAAGAGCTCGACAAATTCTTACAGTTCACCTGGGCACCCACTGGCTGCAAAACACCCATCTTCCTCCAGGGAAGTTTCCATCGAAACCACCATAAAATCCCTAAAATTCAGAAATGCACTGGCTACAACATGACAGTTTTGCAGCCAGATAACCCTAGTTGGGCCATAGGCAGAACGTGGACAGTAGTCCTTCAAGGGTCGAAAGAGAGGGTGAATGTGCGAATTATCAGGCTCCAGCCGTCGGCATCCCGAGCAGTCGGACCCAACAAAGTGATTAAAAGTGCGCAGAAAGGGAGAAACGCGGCCTACCCCAAAGCCTTGCCCACAAAGGTCACCAATATCCCGACTGGCCATGCGGAAGCCTTTCAGATAGGCTGTTCAGCCGGGTCGGACTCAGACCCAATCCTTCGTATGTTAGAAGCTACCTTCCTATCCCTGAACGAATCCAACCCTAACCTAACCGAATCCTGCTGGCTTTGTTATGATGTTAAACCCCCCTTTTATGAAGGAGTCGCTTTAAACACTCCCTTCAGTTACTCCACAGCCGATGCCCCTCACCAGTACAGATGGGATACCCCCCGCAAAGGAATCACCCTGAGTCAAGCCACAGGCCAGGGCAGATGCTTTGGCAATGCAACCCTAGCTAGGTGGAAAGGCAATGTCTGCACCAAAGTTGTTAAGCCCGACAGGAAAAACAATAAGTGGGTAGTCCCATCCACATCTGGGATGTGGGTCTGCCAGCGATCTGGAGTGAGTCCCTGTGTGTTCCTCGCCAAATTCAATGACTCTAACGACTTGTGTGTCCAAGTTCTGATTGTTCCTAGGGTCTTGTACCATTCAGATGAAGAAGAGTACCACCTTTTCGAGGAACCCAGCCGGCTCCACAAAAGAGAAGTAATAACAGGTATAACTATCGCAATGCTGCTCGGCCTAGGAGCAGCAGGAACGGCAACGGGTGTCTCAGCCCTAGCGACCCAACACCAAGGACTGTCCCAGCTGCAAATGACCATCGATGAGGACCTGCAAAGGATCGAGAAATCCATTTCCTTTCTAGAGAAGTCAGTCTCCTCACTCTCAGAAGTAGTCTTGCAGAACAGGCGAGGACTGGACCTCCTGTTCATGCAGCAAGAAGGCCTGTGTGCTGCCTTGAAAGAGGAGTGATGCTTCTACGCGGACCACACGGGAGTCGTTAGAGACTCCATGGCGGAACTCCGAAACAGACTAGCTCAGAGACAGAAAGACAGGGAAGCCCAACAGGGTTGGTTCGAGTCCTGGTTCAATCAATCACCATGGCTAACCACCCTAATTTCTACCCTAATAGGTCCATTGGCAATGCTGCTTCTAGCAGTTACCTTCGGACCATGCCTGCTGAATAAGCTGGTCTCATTCGTTCAGACCCGCCTAGAACGGGCCAACATCCTGTTCATAGGCCGGCAACAAATGCTGTGAACTCAACCAGGGAACACTGCCAGTCACAAGATTTTCTTAACTTGCCTGGCAAAAACTTACTCAGGTTTACCAAACCCCTTTCCTTGTCGAACTACAACCTTATACCTCATTTCAGTGCCTATGTATATGACTACCTCATTCATTTGTAAAAAAGGTGGGGGGAGATGTGGTAGATAGGGACAGGCGATCGGAAGATCACGCGATGTGACGGAAAGCGGCAGGACTCCTTTTTCCCCTAATCCCTTAAGATAAGAGATCAGTCTAGGAATGTGACTAGGAATGTAGCCCCCCTAACGATAGTAATGCTAGTAACTGTCCACTCCTGGTAACTTTCCACTCCTCACTAACCATAGATGGTAATGCAGACCCCCTCTGACGTAGAGAAACCCCTTAGACTATAAAACCCCACAAGACGAGATAATAAAGGGCTTTGACTGTCCACCACATTGGTGTCTGCGTGCTTCTCTGGCCCGAGCGACCCTGGAGAGTGTGGGTCGCCGTGCTGTTCCTCGAAACCAGGTCGCCTTGCCTTATATCAGAAGGCAACACCAGTGTTTCCTGGGGTATGGGCCTCTAACATAGTAGGGAGGGCAGAGAATGCACATTCTGTGCAAGTTAGGGAAAACAACAAGCTAGGGTCAGGCAGTACACCTTGTGGCAAACCCATACACCCTACTAACACGTTTGGCACCTGAGCTACCCTAGTTTACTGCTTTAGATCTGAAAGAGGCCTTCTTTTGCCTCCCTATCCATGAAGCCAACCAGAAAATTTTTGCATTCAAATGAGAAAATCCTAAAAGCAGGCACAAAACCCAGCTCACATAGATTGTGTTGCCTCAAGGCCTTCAAGGCTTCAAAATTCCCCTACTCTGTTTGGAGAACTGTTGCAGTGTGTTGCAATTTCCTGTTTTAAACTTCCCAGTCCCTTCCCCAGGTGTGGCAATACCTCTCTTCCCCTTCCCCCCTCGCCCCCTGCTGGGCTGTCAATCAGGCTTAACATTCCAGCAAGGCCATCGTGTGGTTGGTCAAGTTCAAAGGATGCAATCCAGGCCTGGGGTCATTGGCCTGTCTAGGTGTCCCTCGTCCCTTGAGACCCTCCTCTTCCTACTAGGTTGGTGCCTCACCTGTCCCTTCCCCTCCCCCTGTCCCTGGGCTTAAATTGACCAAGGACCATGTGCTCGTGATTCTGTTGGAGCTGTTACCTGAGATTCAGACCTCTGTGACCATGGAATAAACTCTGGATATTAACCCTCCAACAGAATCCGTCTCCTTTCTCTTCACCATCGCCTGAAGCCTTCCCACCTGAGGTAAACTGAGTTTCTACAGGCCTGGACTTGTTTCAGCTCCCAGCTGCAACCTCTAGCCAGCCAAAGGTGTCTCTGAGGTGAAATACCACAGTTGCTGCCTTTGGCCTAGCAGCAAGGGTCAGACAAGCCCAGGCACAATCTACCTGGTAATACTGGGATTCATTTTCCAATATTTTGGCACCCATGGTGGGGCAAAGCGACTCTGCAGCCCCAAGAAGGAATCTCAGTACCTTGGAAAGACTTCGGCAGCCGTGCACCCAGCTGCAGAGCCTTGGTTGCAACGCTCTCAGCAGAGACTTTGGGATTAATCCCAGAAAAAGTTTTGTGGACGGCTCAGTGCCTCTGGAAAGTGAGCTCCTTTCTGGTGAGCGGATTTGCCAGAGGAAGAACAGGGTAGCCTCTCCTGCCTATAGAGGGGTCCTGTTCCAATGAAGAACACCCTGCCTGACCTGGCCAGCAACAGCTTCCATTTCATTAAGTATTCTCTGCTCCTTGGTGGAGCATAAGCTCAAAAACAGACTCTGCCGTGAGTTCTGTTCCTTTTTTGCCTTTGCTTTCAGGCTGCGCAGCCCCATAGACGTGATACCATTGCGTTTTAGGCTTTAGCTTTTGCGGCGTGTTTCGCTGTCTTTTGGAATTCGCGCCGGCAGAGGAGCGGGGGGGCACTCTCCCTGCCCTTCCCCTCGGCTCAGTAGCGCAGTGTGCTCAGCTCTCTCTGCGGGGGGGAGCTCTCTCGGTGCGGGGGACTCTGACATCTCTCTGTGCAGGGGAGGGGGGCTCTTTACACGTGGCCGGGGGGTCTCTCTCGGCGTGAGGCGGGGGGTGCTCTGTACATGCAGTGCGGGCCGGCCCTGGTTTCGGCTTGCCACGTGGTGTGGGCAGAGGCTGCTCTCTCAGCTCCGCGGGGGGGGGCTGCATTCTCGGGCGGGAGAGGCTTTGTCTCCTCCTCGGCTCGGCAGGGCGTGTCCTGCTGCTGCTGCCCGGGAATTTTAAAAGAAGTAAATACAGCTGCATTTGAAAGCTTTTGTCTGGTCTGCTCGTTAACGCTTTCCTATCTGTGTGTTTTTTTTTTTTTTTTAATTATAAATCAGTAGCTGATTTTGGCTTAGTCTTTTGTCAGGCGGGATTTTGCACTTTGCCTTTTACACCTAACATGGGCTCGAATCTCAGCACAGTACAAAAAGGAGTGTATTATCATATTGTTAGTATTTTAGTCAGTGGTAATGTGAAGTCCTCTCTCTAAAGGTAAATTGAAACAGTTTATAAGATGGCTTTTTCTACACTTCCCACAAGTCTCCCCTAAAGAAATCCACAATATTCAATTTTGGGATAAAGTAGGAAATGAATTGATAACCTTAGGACAGTCTGGGAACACATCCTCAGCTAAATTTGTGTTCTGGAGTTTACAAATTCGAACAGCCTTGCTCAAACAAAAGGAATTGGAGAAAAAGCCAAATGTAAAGCCATCTACCTCTGCTCTCCCTGTCTCTCTCTCTCCTAGCTCTAAAACTCCTAAACCTTTTACCCCAAAACTTGGTATTTTAAAGAGAGCACTCTCATTGGGAAGTTGACTCCCTGAGTTTGTTAAAATGCCTGAGAAGCCCTGTCCACAAGGCCCTGGCCAGGCTGCATGGAACCTTTCCCAATCCCGTGCCCCCTCCTCTGAAACCCACAGCACGTGTCAGCTTTCCAGAGAGCAGTGATGCCCAAAATGGCCCCCAGTCCCTAGGGGGTCCACAAGATGGAGGATGCCACATCATCCCAAACTTGGTCTTCTTCTTCCCAAGATCCTCTTAAGCATGCTAAAATTCCATCCCCATCCCCCTCGCCTCCTGTTCCTCATGATACCTTCCCCCCTCCCCCTCCCTTTCCTGCAGTACCCTCAGCTCCGCCCCTCTACTCCTCCCAGGGGGCGTTTGCTGACGTGATGTCGCAAGGTGTCCCCGCCCCCTGCCTGTCCCCTGACCCCGCCCCCTGTCCCCACAGTGTCCCCGTCCCTTGCCAGCCCCCTGTCTCCACCCCCTGTGCCCATTGCATCCCTGCCCCCTCCCCGGGTTCCCACGGTGGGGACACACCCACTGCCTGTCCCCAAACCTGTATCTGTGATCCCAATGCTTCCAATTCAAAGGATACAGAGCAGGGAACTTCCGACCCAACACAGGGTCCCACCTTGTCATTGGCTCCTGTTACGTTTCAGCC
The DNA here is from genome assembly GCF_028551555.1 of Melozone crissalis. NCBI lineage: Eukaryota > Metazoa > Chordata > Aves > Passeriformes > Passerellidae > Melozone > Melozone crissalis. Next base: position 6,140,195 of record NW_026535844.1, read on the forward strand.
TGCAGCACAAGGGGGGGCAGCCCCAACTGCTAATTGGAACTCTTTTGGACAACAATTGATTAAAGAGATCTGTAAATCTCATAAAGAATATGGTCCACACAGTCCATATTTCCGTGGCCTTTTAAATTCTGAATTGAGTAGGACTGTAGTAGTCCCACATGATTTAAAACAGCTTTTTTCGTGTCTCATGACCTCCACGGAATTCAAATTATGAGAATTAGCATGGAAACAACTGCTAAAAGACACTCTTCCAGGCTTGCATGCTGATCCAAACACAATGAAGGACAATAATGGTGTGCCTATTACAACGGACCACCTCTCTGGCGAGGGCCAATGGTCTTTACCCTCAATCCAAGCTATGGCAATTCCTGTAGAAACACTCAAGAAAGTAAAAGAAGCAGCTGAAAAAGCATTCTTTTCCCTCCAACCTGAGGGGCCTTTTGAGCCCTATAGCAAAATTAAACAGCTACCATCAGAGCCCTTTTTGAAATTTGTAGAAAGGTTTACTAGAGCTATTGAAATACAAGTTAAAAAAGAGAATGCTAGGGAAGAGGTTTTAGAGGAAATGGCATTTACGAATGCAAATGAACAGTGTTGAGCAGCAATCCTGAGCCTTCCTATAGAACCCCCCCTACACTAAAAGATATGCTTCTCTTCCTGTAACAGGAAAGTGCCTCTGATGAGTGTAGCTGAAGACACCAGATCAAGACTGCTGCCAAGACTACTTCAGCGTGTTGCCATTGCCAGCCCTGTGGCCATTCCCTCAGCACAGCAGTACCCTGGGCAGCAGCAGAGACCAGCAATGGTTGAGCCCACAAAGCCATGCCTGCTTTGCAATAACCTTGGGCACTGGAGTAACCAGTGCCCCCTGAAAAGGCAATTCGATGAATTCAGACATGGCAGGGGAGAAGAACTACAAGCACTCCCTGAGGGTGAACAACAACAAAAAAACTGAAGAGGGAGCGCCGGCCTGCCAGGCATGCAGACACAAAAAGAGCAGGCCAAGGGAATAAGGGTCGCAAAACAAATCAAGCGCGCGGTAATATTTCTGTAAGTGAAGCAGGTGCTTGAAAGACTACGTCTGCTGGTCCACTGTTAAAAGTAAAACAAAATAACCTTTGTTATGATTTGGGTGATCCTATGTTAATCACGTCTTCTGTCAATGAGCCTTACAGGTTGCAGCTGACAGAATCACTCCACCTGAAAGACACTGACTGGCATTTTGTCTCTGTCAGTCCAGAACAGAAGGGTACTTGGAATTTGTTGAAGAATTCGTTGTAAGTACATCGTCATTGGGGACACCAAACACACACCACAAGAGATCGAAATTGCTCCAGGAATGACAACATCAGATCCTGAGCAATTCGTTCTCGGGCTGCACTGTTTCCACCCACCCCTGTTTCTTCCCAAGGGACAAATTGTTGCACAAGCCATCCCTGTGCTGTCTTTACCTGAAAGTACTGAAAAACAAGGGCCCACAGTCGCCCGGGTCCAAGTTATTGGGAAAGACAAACCCAAATTATGGTGTAATGTCAGTGGGGGTGGGGAGTCAAAATGCATTGAGATGCTTGTAGACACTGGTGCAGACTGCACAGTGATTCCAGTACAAGACTGGCCAGCACACTGACCTTTGCAAAATGATGCCGGTCACATTCAAGGTGTAGGAGGCCTGCAATTGGCAAGACAATCCAAAAGCATCATTCAAATTGAGGGACCAAACGGACAATTGGCAAATATTCATCCATTTGTGTCCATTCGTCCATTAGATTATTCAGAACCTTTGTTAGGGAGAGATATAATGGCCCAGTGGGGTGTCACAATTGATATTCCAGACTCTCCACAGCATTTTTGTACAGCAGTCATTGAACAACAGTGCCCCACCCAAAAACTGAAGTGGAAAACAGACAAACCAGTTCAGGTGAAACAGTGGCCGCTCAGTAAACAAAAAATAAAGGCGCTTGAGGAACTAGTGGAAGAGCAACTAAAAAAGGGTCACATTGTGGAGGCCATGTCCCCATGGAACTCCCCAGTGTTTGTCATCCAAAAAGCTGACAAAAAGAGATGGTGGCTCCTCCATGACCTTTGACAAATTAATAATGTAATTGAAGATATGAGTTCTCCCCAACCTGGTATGCCATCTCCAACAATGCTTCCCCAAGATTGGAAATCAGCTGTTATTGATATTAAAGATTGTTTTTTCCAAATCCCCTTGCACCCTGACAATGCACTGCGTTTTGCATTCTCGGTCCCTTCCATCAACATGGAAGCCCCTATGTAAAGGTACCGTTGGACAGTTCTTCCTCAGGACTTGAAGGTCTCACCAGCTATCTGCCAGTGGTATGTCTCTTCCCTGCTGTCCCCAGTGCGTGCAGCCACAGAGAAGGCCATCATCTATCATTATATGGATGATATCCTCGTGTGTGCCCCCAATGATGATTTACTCACACATGCGCTTGACCTAACGATCGATGCATTGATTGTTGCAGGGTTTGAGCTCCAAGAAAAGAAAATTCAAAAGATGCCACCTTGGAAGTATTTGGGCTTAGAAATTGGAAATAGGACCATTGTTCCTCAAAAACTAGAAATCAATCCAAGGATCAAGACCCTTGCGGATGTCCACAAGTTGTGTGGGTCTTTGAATTGGGTAAGGCCATGGCTCAGTCTGACTAACGAAGACCTTGCCCCTCTTCTTGATTTTTTGAAAGGGGGAGAGGACCCAGGTGCTCCTAGGTCTATTACCCCAGAGGCACGGAAAGGGGGTGCTCTAGAAAAGGTTCAGATTGCAATGTCCACAAGACAGGCAAACCGATGTCGGCCTGACCTGCCATTCAAATTTATCATCCTAGGTACGTTGCCACACCTCGATGGAATTATTTTCCAGTGGGAGGAAAAACAAACACCTAAGGCAAAGGAAACACCTAAAAAGGGCCAGGACCAGAGGGACCCTCTCTTGATCATAGAATGGGTTTTCCTCAGTCACAAATGATCTAAGAGACTGACAAAGCCTCAGGAGCTGGTAGCAGAACTGATCCAGAAAGCAAGGACCCAGATCAGGGAGTTAGCAGGATGTGATTTTAAGTGCACTCACATTCCAGTTGAGTTAAAATCGGGTCAAAATACTATGAAAATACTGGAACAATTGTTTCAAGAAAATGTAGTGTTGCAGTTTGCTCTAGATTCCTACTCAGGACAAATTTCTGTAGCGTGGCCCACTCACAAATTGTTTGAACAAGATGTTCAATTCACTGTGAAATTGAGAAGTGCTCTAAGTAGAAGACCTTTAAAAAAGGCTCTGACTGTCTTTACAGATGCGTCCAGGAGGTCCCACAAGTCCGTTATGACTTGGAAGGATCCTCAAACCCAGCAGTGGGAGACGGACATTGCTGAGGTGGAAGGTTCACCTCAGGTTGCTGAATTGGCTGCGATTCTTAGGGTTTTTGAAAGGTTCTCAGAACCATTCAATCTGATTACAGATTCTGCATATGTGGCAGGAGTAGTATCCAGGGCAGATCAAGCAATACTGCAAGAGGTGTCTAACATCACACTTTTCGAATTGCTCTCAAAACTGGTAAAGTTAGTCACTCACCGAGAGCAACCATTTTATGTGATGCATGTCAGGTCACACACTGACTTGCCAGGGTTTATCGCTGAAGGCAACAGAAGGGCAGATGCTCTTGCTGCACCTGCAATGATGGCCACTCTCCCAAATGTTTTTGAACAGGCAAAAATCAGCCACCAGCTTTTCCACCAAAATGCACCTGGCCTGGTTTGTCAGTTTAACATCACTCGAGAACAGGCCAAAGCAATTGTGGCCACATGCCCAAATTGCCAACAACATGCAGTCCCTACAGTGAGTACGAGAGCAAACCCAAGGGGACTGAACAGTTGTGAACTGTGGCAAACAGATGTTACACACATACAGTCTTTTGGATGGCAGAAATATGTTCACATTAGTGTAGATACCTTTTCTGGAGCAGTCTATGCTTCTGCCCACACAGGAGAATCATTTATCAATGCCATTAAGCACCTCTTACAGGCTTTTTCTGTCATGGGCATCCCCAAGGAGTTGAAAACTGATAATGGGCCTGTTTATAAATCCAAGGAATTGGGGAGCTTCCTGCAGCAATGGGGAGTAGAGCACAAAACTGGCATCCCCTACTCCCCTACAGGTCAAGCCATTGTAGAAAGAACTCACTGTGATACTAAAAGAGTCCTGGACCAGCAACAACAGTTTCTGAAGGTAGAACCTCCCCACATCCAGTTATCCAGGGCACTGTTCACAATCAATTTTCTGAATTGTTCCTTTGACAGCCTGAACCCGCCCATCCTACACCACTTTGGGGGGAGCAGTCATAGGTTGATGAAAGAAAAACCTCCGGTTTTAGTAAAAGACCCCGAGACTTGGAAAATGGTGGGACCTTACAAATTGGTTACTTGGGGACGTGGATACGCTTGTGTGTCCACCCCCTCTGGTTTAAGGTGGGTTCCTTCCAAATGGGTAAAGCCTTATGTTCCCAAGGTCTCAGAGAAATCTACGGAAGTACCCCAGGTTGCTCATGCTGCCTGGAGAAGGAAACGCCGCACGCGTTCTCTGGATGAAATTCCATTTAAGCCTCCTATCTGGAATAGTTTGTAATATATGTTTCTCTCAAGTTCCTTGTACCAGTTTAGATCCCACTGTTCGTGTGTATTCAGTCTCAAGACACCATAGTAAAGCCGCAAAACGGATAGCCTTCAAGAAATAATGAGTTAAAACATGGAATGTGAAACATTGGAAGAAAGCATAGCACTTAGGAAACATATAGAGCAATAAATCGGCTAAGGCATGGGACACAATGACAGGAAAGAGAGATAGGGATAGGGGAATTGATGGGCTAAGCATGTTCTGAGCCAACGATGTCAAACTGACCCTAAGAGCCTTGCCAAGCCATGGGACCAAGCCAAGTACACCGGAATTGGCCATATTAGGATAGGAGTTCAAAAGTTTAAGGAGGAAGACTCATCAGGTGACCCCTGCCCACGATGAAGGCAACCGGAACGACCACCAAAATGATCCTCAAAAGAGATGCCTCCGCCCACGCTCCGCCTACACCACGCCTCTTATGAATATGCATGCAAAAACATGATTATGCATGTGATATGATGTAACTTTATATTCAAAACTGTATAAAAGGCTTACTTTTGTTACAAGATAGGGAGAAATCCCTTTTGTGATTTCTCCGACGCGTCGTAATAAAATACCTCCTGTCTATGCTGACTTAAATTGAGTCTCTTAGGCAGTTATTCTCGCCCTTTGGGGCAAAATTCGGCATCAATAGACCGAGCCTGCTTCTCGTCCTACTCGTGATCATCCCACCTGCGATCTCCTGCATAGTCCCTCAGCCCAAAGCACGTATGGACTACCTTGGCAAAAGCTCTCGGACATCAACAGAGAAACTGACAATGGGCTGAATGGACTGTTCAAAGGCTGGGGACTCTTGGGCTGGTTGGGATCTATGCTGAAAACTGTGTTTTAGTGCTGTTTATTTTAGTTATTGTTATTGTAGTTGTTAGCATTGTTTTTGGACTAATCAAACGCATGGTTTTCAAGTTAGTTTCAAGCCCATCTCCCCCTCCTGTAGAGGAGGAACCAATTTCATCACAAACCCAGTCCCTTTCTTTTTAAACAACACTAGGGGGAGATGTGGCACTGTGTTACAATTTCCTGTTTTACCTATCCTAGTCCTTCAGGTGTGCCATCTTCCCCCGCCCCCCTTTTCCCCTGCTGGGCTGTCAGTCAGTCTTGGCATTCCAGCAGAGCCATCGTGTGGTTGGTCAGCTTCAAAAGATGCCCCTATGCGCACAGGTCATTGGCCTGTCTGGGTGTCATCCTCCCCCGAGACCCTGCCCCTCCCACCTGGTTGGTGTTCCTCTATCCCTTCCCTCCCCCTCCCCCTGGAGCCTAAAAGGTCAATCAGGCCATGCGGTCGGGATTCTGTTGGAGCTGTTACCTGTGATTCAGACCTCTGTGACCATGGAATAAAACTCTGGATATTAACCCTCCGGCAGAATCCATCTCCTTTCCTCCTCACCATCGCCTGAAGCCTTCCCACGTGAGATAAAGTGGGTTTCTACAAGTCTGGACTTGTTCACTGCCCGCTGCAGCATCCAGCCAGCTAAAGATGTCTCTGGGGTGAAACACCACAGTTGCCGCCTTTGGCTTGTCAGCAGGGGTCAGACGGGCCCAGGCACAATCTACCTGGTGATATTGGGATTCATATTCCAATAGAGGGCAGAGGTAAAAATGTGATGAATCGAAAATGGGAGGAGATGGCATTGACACATGACATATAAGGGGGGAATCTTCACTTAGCAAGCTTGTACGTGAGGTGGCAAGGGTCCAAGAGCCCTGCACTCTATACCCCGTGGTTATCTTTTGCTTTTGCACTATTATTTGAAATGAATTATCCGTTATTTTTAATCAAATTATATTGTCAATATATATTTTCTAAACTATTCAATTAAAATTGCTGCTATCTCAAATATTGTTTGGGTTTTTTTATGATGGGATAATTGGGCAAACATAACAACAAGAAACACAAGGGCAAAACCAATGGCCGGAATATATCAGACAAGAAAGGACAGTTTAGAATTTTGCCAACAGCAGCTTTGCTGTGACAGGCCAGGAGTGCAGTGCACACAAGCTCCAGGCAAACAGTTCAAGGCAAAGCTGAGAACAGCAAATCAAATCCAAACCAGTCAGAGAGTACCACAACAGCAGGAGAGAGAACAAGAACAGAGTAGAAGTGCAGTGATGCTGGCAGGCCGTTCACTGCAGAGGCTCTTTCTTCTCCAGCTCACAAAAACAACACACAAACAAAGCCCTGAGCATGGAGCCACTCCTGTTCTCACGCCCTGTTTGGAAGGACCATCGTGCCCCAGCCATGGAGTGACAAGCGGGACCCCTCACCTCCCGACTGACAGCTGCCATCTCTCCTTCAGCCATGCGTGTCTGTCTGACAACGTCCTGCAAAGTTCCTGCATCCATGTATTCCATCACCAGCCAGAGATCTCCATCAACAAGGAAGCTGGAAGAGGAAAGCAATGGCATGGAGATGAAAGTGCAGAGCTCAATTCCCCCATGGAAAAACCTGGAGTGGAGCTTTGTTTCCAGGTCATTTGTCAATGAGGACAGAATCAGATGGAGAGATATTCCTGCCAGGCTGCACAGCCCTTGGAATCTGCACAGTCTAAAGGAGAAGGTGACACCTGTGAGAAAGGAGAGGCCTGAGATGGCAAGCAGGTGAAAAATGCAGTTTAGCAACAGCCCAGATCAATGTGGAACCACAACCCTTGGCCCCAGCTGGTTCAGCTTCTGAACTCATCAGTTCCACCATTCCCTGCAGAACAAGGCAACACAACTGCCAGGGTTATCCAGGGGAGGAGGCTGTGCAGCACTTGGGACAAAAGCAGTCAGAAAACCTTTCAGAAAGTCCCTTCAGAAACAGGCAAGGCCAGTGAAAAATGGGCAAATGAGGCATTTCTGGAAACAATAACCTGATCTTCCTGGCATTTGTAGCAATGGAAAAGGGCTGGGAAGAAGAAGCCAAGGGAAATAATTTCTGCTGTGGTTTATCAGCACTTGTTGGGAGACACAGCAAACGGGGAGGAACTTGAAGGAAAAACCAAAGCAAAGCAACGAAAGCACATGGAGAGAGTGAACTGCCAGGCTGTTTGGGAAGATGTGGCTGGGTCAGGCATTTTCCAAACAGGCTACAGACTCCGGATGCCAGGAAAGGTTAACGCAGGGCCCGGGCACGGGATAAGAGCTGAAGCACTCACCTGTCCAAAGAGTTGACAATGTTGGGGTTCTTCTTGTCCTTCAGGAGCAGGATCTCATTCACAGCTTGTTCCCTGTTCTGCCCTCTGAGACTCATTTTCTTGATGGCCACCTGAAGGGACATTGCAGCCTTTAACTGCAGGAGTCTGTGGCAGGAGGCCACAGCAAACACGGAGCGAGTCTTTTTGGAGCGACGGAGCCGGGCTGGGCCCAACTGCCTTGGGATGGGACACCAGAGCTCAGCAAGGGCCATTCCCACAGCCCATTGCTCTGCCAGCTGGGGGCTGCTTACAGGACACATGGCCAGAGACATTTGGCCTTGCAAGCTCTGCAGAAATGGTCCCTCAGCTGTCAGCCTCAAAGCTCTAACTACATTCTCTGCACCTACAGTCTTCTCTAATGGCCTCAACACTCTCATTATTATTATTATTCAAACACATTTTGCAAGCAGGAGGTAATTCTGGTTCTGTGAAAAAAGAGCAAAACAGCCAGGAACTCTTTAGCAATTCTATGGGATTTGGTCATGATTTCAGATCCAACTGCTCTGTTTGGGATTGCACAACAAAGCAAACACACACACCCATTGCTCAGGTGATCCCTGTCACAGGCTGTCACTGACACCAGACCCAAACACAACTGCAGGGTTTAGGAGAGAGCTTTGCTCTGGACACCCATCTTCTCATTTCTCTCCCTCTCCCTCTGTGAACAGCTGAAGTTGGACTAATACCCCAAACTGAGTCCAAGCAGGATCTCTCCCTAATTAGGGCTTGAGGTTCCCTTTGAAGATGAAAGGCAGGATGGAAAAACAGCTAAATAATGTTCCTGTCTGAGGCTGGGATGAAGATTAATGGGGCCTCAGTCTCCAGCAGCTGATGCATTCACACTTTTAGATATGAAGACCAACCCAGGGTGTCCTGCTCTGACAGACACCGCTGCCCTCCTTGCATTCCTTGGGCACTTGAGAAGGACCAAGTCTGTCCCAGCTGTGCTCTGCAGGCTGACACTGCTCTGCCTTCAGAGGAGCAGCCTGGGCAGGAAAGCTCTGCTGGCCCCCAGAGCTGCAGCCACAGCTCCCAGCAGAGGGGAAAGCCCTGCAGAGCTGCCGGCCGTGCTGGGCGTGTTGGCACTGACCTCTCCTCCAGTGGCCCTGTCGAGTCCTTTAGAAACAGCTCCGAAAGCCCTGGAGACAAAAGAGCAGAGAAGAAAGAAGCAGCGCTTTAGGCCCTGGCAGTGAAAGCCAGCCCAGACAGGAGATCTCTGCTGCCTGCAGCGTTCACAAACACCTGGGTGCATCCACCCTTCCATCACCAGCACAGAAGCCACCAGCCCTCTGCCATGCAAGGTGTGCAAGAGGAAACTGAGACACAACACGAAGGAACTGGGCTGGAGCAAATCCCAAATGTCCACGCTGAATTGCTTTAGTTCCAAAGCTAGGAGGAGAAATGGGTGTCTAAAGAACTGGAAAAGAATGCATTTCATCCTTTTCCATTTCCAGGCTAAGTCCTGCCTGTTCTACAAGGGCCCTGCCATCAGACAGGTGATGCATTTCCCCCCAGAGTGCATCAGCTCTGTGTCTGTTACTGAATGTATGGGGTCTGCTACCTGTGCTAGAGTACAGCACTTATTGGTTCATCTCTGGTTTCTGTTTCTAAACCATTAGGTTGATAATCCTGACTGGTGGATATTATTTGAAGGAAAATATTTGAAAGAAATCTTCTTGAGAACTGTTTTCTGACAGTCACCAGATGGTGAGTTGCTCTTTTAGGCAATCAAGTTCCAGGGACAGAAGATCTTCCAGGTCCTGCTCCTTGCTGCAGGCAGGACACTGCCAGCCTCAGGGGCCTTTGACGGCACCTTCTGACCACAGTTATCAATTCTGATCAGGACTGAGAGACAGCAGGATGGTAGCCCAGTGCCTGAAGGTGCTTTGGGCTCTCCTGACACTCACTTGATCCTGCACCAGCGCAACACCCAGCCCTGCTTGTGCAGAAGCAGCTGCCCTGCACTTACCCTTGGCCAATCTGCTCCACTTCCAGGTATTTCTGGGCAGACTCCGCCTCGCTCATGGTGTTCCCTGAAAGAAAAAACGTGGAAGATGCTCCCTCCCAGAGTGAGAGCCCACCTTGCAGCAGAGCAAGAACCAGCCCCGCTCCCTGGGGCCGTGAGCCCCTTGGTGTCAGCTGGGGAAGGACAATAAATGGCTCTGTGACATTCAGCTGCAGAGCAACCATGGGTGCAGCTGATGCCCAGACACACACACAGCACCTGCTCGGGCACCCAGGAACAGAGCAGACGTACTCAGCTGCATCAGGCACCACTCCCCTCTCCCCTCTGGCTGCAGGGCTCTGCTGTCAGAATGTTCAGCCCAGGATCCCACAGCGGAGGGAGCTTCATTGTCCTCTTCCCAAGCAGAGGGAGGTTCTCCATCCTCTTCCCAAAATGCTGCAGCTTCTCCATCCTCCTCCCAAAATGCTGCAGGTTTGCGATCATCTTTCCAAGCCAGGGGATGTTCACTGACCACTTCCCATGCTGGGAGATGTTCACTCTCCTCTTCCCAAGACACAGGATGTCCTCCATCCTCACCCCACTCCAGGAGATGTCCTCCATCCTCATCCCACTCCATGGGAGCTTGGCCATTCTGGTCCCACACCAGGGCACATCCACCACCCTCGTCCCACGCCGGGAGATGTCCCCTGTCCTTGTCCCACCCCGCGGGAGCCTCGCCGTTGCATTCCCACACCACAGGATGTTCGCCCTCGTCTCCCAGAGCAGCGGGAAGTTCACTGTCATCTCCCGGCACTGAGGGAAGTTCACCATCGTCCCCCAGAGCAGCGGGAAGCTCACTGCTGTCTTCCTCCTCTTTGGAAGCAGAAGGAGCCCCAGGAGGTGCTGGTGCTGCTTTTGTGCCCTGAGGACAGACGGCAGCGTGAGGGACGGGAAGTTCTATCTCAGTTATCACCTTATTTATCCTCAGCTGCACATCCAGCTGCACTAAGCAGAAATTGGGTTCAGAGCTGTTCCAACTAAAAATGGGCTAAAGTCGACATTGCCACTTATTGTTGGGAATTCGATATTCCACCATGGCTAAAGCCAGCAAGCAATCCTCTGCCTCCAAAGCCAGACCTGCAGCTCTTCTAAAGCTCTTCAGCAGAAAAGGAGAAAACTGCCGGGGATCCCTTTGCTGCTGCTGCTGCTGCAGGCACTGACAGGAACTTTCCTTCAGCTTCCCAGGCTGGCACTCAGCTGCCACATGCCGAGCTCACAACTTGCTGCACAATTCCAAACACCAAAGGTTCCTTTCCCACTCACCGAAGGAGGAGCTGCTTGGAATCCAGACATGAGGTGCCCTGCAATGGGAGAGGGAACATGAACCAGATGCTGTTAGGAGAAAAACTGCCTGTGGTGGGAAATGCCACAGAGCAAGGCAACCCTGAGAGAGCATTTTGCTTTCACAGCATCCCTCCAGGAGCCACAGTCCCTTCCCACAGCAAGCAAGAGAACAGCACAAAATACTGGGCTGGGTCAGTTCTTGGCTGGAGCAGCAAAGGGAGGGAGTTCCAGGCTCTGCTGGCACAGACTCCCTGCTTGAGGGAACAGAACCCCCCAGGGCCCATTGCAGATGCTGTGCACGCCCCACTGGCTGCAGACACCCCCTTTTTCAGCTGCAGCTGCTAGCAGGAGCTCTCCCAAAGCAATGGTGTCTTCATGGCAATTTGGTTCCAAAGTCAGCTCAGCTCCAGAGGAAGAACAGAAAGCACACAGCAAGCCCAAAGCCACAGATGCTGCAGTGAGGGAAAACCTCGACTTACGTGCCAAGTGGGTTAAAAAATACCCCGAATAAGCCACAGAGTACAGAGTGCAAACTGCAGCAGCCACGTGCTGGAGCATTTTGGCTGCGCTGCACACCTCTGCAGCCTGTAGCCCTGCAAGCACAGAAGGACACCCGTCAGGGCTGGGCTGGCTGCTGAGAATGCTTCAGGCAGGAGGATCCTCTGGCAACGAGCCCAGAGCCACTCTGGGCACTGAGGCCTCTGTGTCCCACAGCAACGGGAACACCACAGGGACGTGGCGCTGTTCCTGTGACATCCCAGCAGCAGCTCACGCAGAAACCGCCTGGAAGGTTCTCCTGTGTCATAAAGGAGCACAAAGAACCCTCCCAGGGCACAGCCCATGGCCCAAAGGGTGCAAGAGGAACTCGGAAAATGCAGCAAACAAGGACACCCCATAGCCCAGTCTGAACACTGAGAAGGAACAAGGACGGCACCGAACCAAAGGAAACGTGACCTTTAGTCACTGATGCTTCTGACTAAAAGCAGCAAGCCTTGTTCCATCTGGGATCTTTGTTCTAGTTCTAAAAACAAGCAAGGTTCTCCACTCTAAATATACAGAAGGCAGGAACTGGGGAGGAGGTGGGATTAGGAAGGAGGAGGAGGAGGAGGAGGGAGAAAGGAAAAGGACGAGCAGGAAGAGGAGGAGCAGGAGCAGGAGCAGGAGCAGGAGGAACAGGAGGTTCCAGTGCCCCCTGTGGCCGCAGTCGCGGGACCATAGCCCCCAGCTCGTCCTGCAGGTGAGCGGGGAGGGGGAGCTCGTCCCAAATCCATCCGGGGGTCCCTGAGAGGGTTTTTTATTGGGGTGTGTTTGGAGCTCACAGATTGTGAAATTGACCCCAGATATCATCTGGTGTCCCTGGGAGGTTTTTTTCTCTGTGTGTGTAGGTTTGGATCTTGCAGGACCCCAAAGCTGAGCCTCTTGGGGGATCTTTGGGGGCCCACAAGGCCATTGCCCCGTATGGGCGGGGGAGGACATTGGTCCTGGGGACCCCCGGGAGAGCAGAGGAGGGGAACCCCTGGAACCCCCAGAGTGGGGAGAGCAGAGAGGGGCAATCCCAGAGCAGGGGGACCCCGGCAGACTGGAAAGGGGGGGAGCCTGGAGAGGAGGGATCCCTGGGATCCCTGGGATCTCAAAGAAGAACATCAGGGTAGAAGGGACCCCATGGACCCCGAAAAGCCCCTGGATCATCCCTAAGCAGGACACCAGAGAATGGAGAACCCCTGGAACCATTGGACCCCTGTGATCCTGAACCCCAAAAGTGGAGAGATCAGCAATAGGGAGCTCCTGGGAGAGTTTTTTCGGGCTAAATATTGATGTGTGGAGATTTTCATGGACACAAGACTCCTGCTGAGGTCCAGAGATGGACCTGGCCAGGAGGAGCCTCTACTCCAAGGCACTCCAACCTTGGTTACCCCCAAACCCGGGTTTGTCATTCCCAAGCTGTGGCCAGATGGAGGAGGAGGAAAAGCCCCAGAGATCCCTCACAAGGAGGGGCTGCAAACCCAGCCCAGGGAGGTGTGAGGAGTAAAGAGCTGCCCTGAGCCAGGAAGGCGGCTGGAGATGCAGCCAGAGCTCAGAGCTGGTGGAGAAGCTTCATGGCAGGGAGAAGGCCCACAAGTGCTTGGAATGCGGGAAGGGTTTCAGCTCCAGCTCCACCCTGATGGAACACCTGAACACCCACACTGGGGAGAGGCCCTGGGAGTGTGGGGAATGTGGGAAGAGCTTCAGTGGGACCTCCGACCTCAGCAAGCATCACAAGATCCACACTGGGGAATGGCCCTAGGAGTGCTTGGGATGTCAGAAGAGCTTCAGGTGGGATTCAGAGATCGTCACTCACCAGCACTTCCACACCAGGGAGAGGCCCTGCGAGTGTCCCGAGTGTGGGAAGAGCTTTGTGCGCTGCTCCAGCTCCATCCCCCATAGGAGGATCCGCGCTGGATGATCCCCAGTGACCCCCGTTGGGCAGAGCCCTGGTGACCCCTGTTCTGAGTGATCTGTGCTGGGCAGGGGGAAGGTGTTGGAGAGATTTCTTTCCCTTCTCCTTGTGCTGCTATGATTTGGTTGGTAATAAATTCCCTCCATGTTCCCAGGCCGGATCTGCTGTGCCCGTGCGGGATTTGCTTCGGAATCTCTCCCGGTCCTTGTCCCCACGCAGGAACCCTCGGTTCCATTTTCTGTCCCTGTGCGGCTGCGGGGGCAGGGACAGAGCGGCTCTGGGGGTGCCTGGCATCGGGCCAGCGTCACCGCTCGCCACGGGCAGCCCTGAGATGCCGCGCACCTGGGCACGCATTGCTGGGCTCACCTGAGCTCCCACCTGTCCAGCGCCCCAAGGTTCCCCCTGCCCAAAAAACCCCCAGCCCGGGGCTGCAGCGTCCCGGAAAGGCCTCAGCCAATGGCAGCGCAGGAAGGAGGAGGCTTAGCCAATGAGAGGTCGGGGCGTTGGATTGCCTCATCGGTTGCCGGGCAGAGCCCGTGGCCGATCGCTGCCCAGAAGCGGCGGCAGCCAATGAGAGCGCGCGGCGCTGCCGAGCCCGCCCTGCTCCGGACTGGCGCTCCCAGCGCAGCGCGGCTGCTTTGGGGCTGCTGCTCCCTGCCCGGCCCCGGCCATGGGGCGAGGGGCGGCAGCTGGGGCCCTGCTGGCGGCACTGGTGGTGCTGGGAGCCCCCCCGGCTGCGGGCGCGGAGCTCTCGGGTGAGCGGGGGGCGGGAGGCGCTGGGACAGTGGGGGAGAAGGGGGAAAAGGGGGCGAAGGGGGGAGCCCAGAATGGAGGGGGAGGAGGAGGGGACCCCCCAAAGGGAGAGCGGGAGGGGAGGGGTGGGAGAGGGTGGGGAAGCGGGCAAAAGCGGAGGGGGGGACCTCAAAACTGATCGCAATGGGGCCTGGGGATTGGGGAATTTGTGGGAAAATGGGGAAATGGCACCCCAAAGTGATTTGGGGAGCGGCCGGAGGTGGGAGGGGAGAGGATGTGGAAGGGGAAATGGGGGAAGGGCGGCAAAGAGGAAGGGGCAGCGCGGGCAGGAGGGTCCCATGGCGGCCGAGGGCACTGGGGGTGCGGAGTGGGGATCCGGAGTGGGCCCGGAGCTCTGGGGGTGCTGGGGGAGGGTGTTGGAGAGGCACTCCCCGATCTATGTTCTGCACACACAGGGGTGTTCCAAAGGATGACAAAGTCCGAGTGTTACTTCATTAACGGCACGGAGAATGTGAGGTACGTCCAGAGATCCATCTACAACCGGGATCAGTTCATAATGTTCGACAGAGACGTGGGGCACTTTGTGGTGTTCACCCGCTATGGGGAGAAGTTGGCCAAGCGCTGGAACAGCAACGCGGTATTCATGGAGGACAGACGGACTGCGGTGGACTGGTTCTGCCGGTGCTGGTACAAGAATTTTACCCCGTTCATCACGGAGCGCCGAGGTGAGCACGAGGGAGAGCATGTCCCCTCGGGGCCTGCCCTGCCAGTGACCCTGGAGCCCCTCAAAATCTCCATGGGCATCGGCCCAGAGCCCTCAGCCCTCCTTGTGGCGATCCCCGGGGTCTCCAGATCCTCCCAGTCCCTCCCAGTGCCCCCTCGCGCGTCCATTTCAGCGACCCGTAAAGTTGACGCTCCCCAACCCATGAGATCGCATCCTGTTCATGACTCATCTGTTGCCAGGCAGACCCGCAGCGCCTCGCGCCTCGCGCCGGACTCGGCCTCCCAGTGCCGCGCACTTCATTCCCAGTTCCTCCCAGTGCCACCAAGATCCCTCCCAGTGCCATTCCAGTCCCTCCAAGACCATGCCAAGTTCCTCCCCAGTCTCTCCCAGTCCATTCCCAGTTCATTCACAGTTCACTCATAGACCTCCACCCTCTCTCCCAGTTCCCCTGCGGACCCCCCAGAGATGCCGCCGGACGCCGCCCGCAGCAAGACATTGATGGGGACTGGGGGCTTCGTGTTGGGCTTCGTCTTCCTGGCGCTGGGGCTCGGCTTCTCCCTGCGCAAGAAGGTCAGGGCGGCTGCCGGGGGTGGCATCCCCGCCGTGGCGGAGCGTGTGCACTCCCGCCGGGGGCCCCCAGCCCGGTGTCACCCCCTTTTCTGTGCCCACAGAGCTCCTGAGCCGGCGGCGGCCGCAGCCCCTCCCCGTGGGCTCGGGCCCGGCCGGGACCCCCCGCTCCGTCCCCGCTCCGCTGATTCTGGGGGGTCCCGTGTCCCCCCCAGCCCCGCTGGCGCTCTGCCCCCGCCCAGTGCCTGCTCCCAGTGCTCCCAATCAAGCTTCCCAGTTGGCCCCGGGCCCGTTTATTGGGGGGCGATGGGGAGTGGTTTGGGGGGGGCGATGGGACAGATTTGGGCAAAGGGAGGGGGACAAAGGGTGGGGGCTGGGCCCGGGAGGAGGGGTTGCTGCCCGCGGATTCCCCAGTGCCCGGTGCGGGACGAGCTCCGTGCGCCGCTCCATCTCCATCCCCCGTGGGAGGATCCGCGCTGGATAATCCCGGGTGACCCCCAGGGTCAGAGCCCCCCGTGTTGGGAACACTCCTGGCTGGGGGTTCCACATCTTCCTGGCCCCTCGTGGACACCTCGATGAAGGCCGGGGTGTCCCCGCTACTTTTCCTGTTTCTGCTCCTCTCCTCATCTCCCCCTTCTCTTGCCACGGTTCAATCGCTCCCCCCGCCCTGCTCCTCCTCCTGCCTCCTTCCCCTCTTCTCTCTCACATCCCCCACCCCTTCCTCAATGGTTTCTTGAAGGGTCCAGTTCCATCTTTCCTTGGCTACAGCCCTGAGGGCTTTTCCAGCTGACTTCACTACTGCACTCTCAGACTGAGAGTGGGGAATCTTGGTGCTTGGTTTCCTCATTGCAGCTGCCTTTGACAGGGTTTGTTTCTGTCCTCAGCTGATTTTGGCCTCTGCGCTCAGCTCAGCCCTGAGCAGGACCAGCGCAGCTCCATGGTTGGCACTGCTCACTGGATGGCCCCAGAAGTTGTGACCAGATCTCCTTATGGCCCCAAGGTGGACATCTGGGCCTTTGGCATTGTGACCATCGAGATGGTGGAAGGAAAACCTCCTTACTTCAGGGAAACGGCGGCCATGGTAAGAGGCAAATTCTCCTGTGGCTGCAGAGGCCTGTGAGCACAGGGGGACTGTGGTAGAAAGGGACAGGCGCTGCGGAAGATCTCGCGATGTAACGGAAAGGCAGGACCCTCAGTTCCCCTTAGATAAGACCATCTGCTTCCCGTAGATAAGAAACTAACATAGGAAAGTAGCCCCCCTAACCGAATTCCAGTAACTTTCCATCCCCTACCCAGTAACTGTCCACCCCTTACTAACCATAGAAGGTAAAGACAGACCCATGCTGACGTAGAGACCCCTTAGACTATAAAAACCCAAGAGATGAGATAATAAACGCCTTTTGACCGTCCATCACATTGATGTCTGCGTGTGTCATTGGCCCGAGTGGCCCTAGTGAGAGGGCTGCTGTGCTGTTCGTCTGAACCAGGTCGCCTGCCTTGCTTCAGAAGGCAACAAACTGGTGCCGAACCCGGGACTGCTGCAGCCCCCGGGGTTCGGGGATTCTCCTGGACAGAGGGCAGCGGCTGTAGCGGCGGGTCGGACTACAGCGGGAGGGACGCCTCCGGACCAGCGTGGACCATGGAATCCACAGCGAAGGTCGTAAGTCAGGCTCATGAGCAATGGGGAATTAAAGGTGAGCTCAGGAACTCTAATCTTGCTATTGCAAGGCTCCTAGAGCTGGGGACGATCGGACGTCCGGTCAATATATTATATTCGGAAGCGCGGGAGAAGTGCACTGCCGCCTCAACAGAGGACTCTAAGTCCGCAGGCAGAGGTAAAAACCTCAGAGCGTGGGGGAAAGTAGAAGAGACCCTACGCGAGACGTTAGAAGAACAGGAGACGCGGAAAGCCGCGTGTACAGGTTTATTAGCTACACCAAAGCTGGGGGTGGGGGCCGCCACACAAACTGCCTCAGAGAGCGGTCAGATTGAAGGCGGGAACATGCAGGGGCCGGGCACGTTCCACCCCTTCCCGAGCCCGAGCCCAGACCCCCCGGAGCCCCCAGGAGACCCCCCGGAACCCCCAGGGGACCCCCGACCTTCCCACGGAGCCCGCCGGGTCCTAGCCCCCCCGCGGAGCCATCCGAGAAAACCGCGGTTTCTCTATCCGTCCCTTCCCCGCCAGTCGCCGATCCAGCACAAGAGGCAGAGCAGTGCGCGCGATGCTTCAGGCAGGGACCCGCGGAGAAGGCGCGGAACGCGGCCGGATGGTCGGACCCCTTAGGGATCGGTAAAAACTCGCCCCCGCCATGCGCATTTAAAAATGGCGCCGAACCACATGTCGAGGGCGGAAGGGAGGAGGAGAAGGGCGGAAATGCCGTCAGCCTGCTTAACAACGCATGCGCGGGCGAGCGGGAAGGGGGGACAGTCCCTGCGGTAGAGTGCAAAACCAACAGAGCGCTCTATTCAAATTAGGTCCTTATAGGGCAAGGACCTCCCTCGTCAGGAGGCGGGGAGACCCCAGGGGGAGGGAACGGCACCACCCCCACAGAGAGGAGTGAGGTCGAAGCCGCACAAAACGGCACGGAGCGCCGGAAGTGTACCGGCATTCAGCTTCCAGCTCAGAGTCAAGTAACAGCTGCTCAGACAGCTCGGAAGAGCTGACCAAGTCCGGCTGGGACTCGCAAACCGAGAGAGCAGAATTAATGCAGTTTCAAGCGAAACCGAATAAAGCTTTAAACAATATCGAGAAACAACTGCAACACAAACTCACCAATTGGGGAAAAATAAAAGCAGCTTGTAGGGACCGGGCACCGGCAGCCTCCATGCACGCTTTCCCGGTGGGGGTTGCCGGAGCGTGGGAGAACCAACAAAGGGCATATACCCCAGTTAACCCAAAAGAAGCCAAAGCGATTTCAGAAAAAAGGGTCAACTCAGCTGTAGTACCCACTCTTGAGGACGACCTTTCTAGCAATAACGATCTGCTCACGTTTGATATTACGCAAATAAGCCACATGCTTTTTCATGGGGCGGGGCGGATTGTATTTAAGCAGGAGTAGCAAGACGACCGCGTTAGCCCAAGCTTCTGGGGAAGGGCAGCAACTCAGCGAGCTGTCCCCAGCCAGCACAGCTTTTCCTGGCAGTACCTGCACTCCAAGCACGCCTGAGAGGGATCTGTAGGAGCTGTGGGAAGACGCCTCGCTAGGGACTGTCGATCCCGGCCCCGGGGAAACGGGAGAGGGAGGGGGTGCGCGGGCCACACTCAGCCTCCTCCCGCTGCAAATGCGAGACGGCCCATCTATGCCAACCCCCAGTGGGGCAGGGGACCCTCATACCCCATGCCCCCACAGGGAGCAGTCAATTTCGCATCCCCGCCAGCAGGGCAATGGCAGAGCTATGCAGCACCCTCGGTACCCTCGCAGCCCCCACCGCCACAAGTCGCACCGGTGTCACAGGGCCAGCAGGAGGCGCCCCAGAGTGGGACCCCTGGGTGGCCCCGGCCATGAGAATAGGGAAGGAACCCCTAATGGTGTGGGGAACATGCCGCCTTTACGGCAGTCAGGATCCCCACATCGTAGGGCTCCAGTTTTGGGCGGACACGGGATCAGACTGCACGATTATTCCCCAAGCACATTGGCCCGGGCGTTGGCAATTCAAAGAAGTCCCTCCAGTGAACGGAGGGCAGTCCTGGGTGTCGAAAAGCACCCAGCTGGTGGCTTTAACACTTCACACAAAAAAGGGACCAGGAGTGTCAACATCTGCAGCAGCCCTTATGCTGCAAGAAGCACTTTCCTCATGACAGGGCACTGTGTCAGTCATTCACATCAACAGTCACGACCCAGTCAAAGGCTACTTCCAGATCGGCAACAACAAAGCGGACGCCGCAGCGAAAGGCATCTGGACGTTGCAGGAAGCCCGGAAAAAGGCTCAGATCGAGGAGCAGAGAAAGGCAGAGCTGGAGGACGAGAGGGACCGCGGGAGAGACAAGGATGAGGAGCTGCAGCAGGGGAAGCAGAAGCTACTGCAGCGAGCGACAAGGATGAAGCTGGAGGAGGAGGAAGATGTGCGGGAACTGAACGCGTTGTTCCTCAGTGCCAAGTGCAACATGATCTGGGACAATACGAGGCAGCCGGCCGAGGTGTCAGAAATGGAGCAGCGAAGCTCCCGTGACGGTCAGTGGCAAGTCCTGGAGAAGCAGATGATCCTCGAGGAACTGGCGGAGGAAGAGAAGCGCTTGGACAAGATGATGGAAATGGAGCGGGAGAAGGGCATGGAGGTCCAGGAGGAGCTGGAGCGCCAGAGGAAGCAGGAGCTGATGAGAGCCCGGCAGGGCATTGTGAAACAGGTGGAGCAGAATGCAGAGGAGTGGGCATTGAGGGCTGAGGAGCTGTATCAGGAGGGCCAGAGGCAGCTGGAGTGACTGGAGCAGATGAAAAGGGAGGATCAGAAGGCCCGGGAGCAGAAACAGGAGCAGGGGGCCCACAGGTGGTAATTAGAAACGAGCTAGGTGAATGGGAACGGGGCTTGAGGTTGATGCTCACGGGGGCGAGGGTACGCAGCTGTCAAAAAGGACGGCAAAATCAGGTGGTGTCCACTTAAGTCGATTAAACCGGACCTCCATAGCGAGCAGAATGAGACTGATGAGAGTTGTGAGTTTCTGTTTACAAGACATGCTTGTGGGGCATCCTCGTGATGCGTACATCCCCATTCCAGAGGTAAGCGACAGACCACCAAGCCGCCAGGCAGCGCCCGAGAGACCCGCACGGGTGGAACCCAAGCATCAACGGTGTTTCTGTGTGATTTTGCTGTTGAGGCTTGTCGCCAGAGGGCAAGCCAGCCCAGATCACTACCCCCATCGGCCATTCAGGTAGGTCATGCAACACCTTAATAGTGACAAAGTGCTCAAAGAAATCACCACACCGAACACCCCATCCTTCGTGCTCCGCATCACCGACCTGTTTCCAGGACTACCAAAGGTAGACCCCCATTCCCCACACTCCACGCACATGTACCTATCCTACTGGTGCCCAGCTTCAAACCCTGAGAAAAGCTACTGCAATCACCCAGGGTGGAGACATTGTGGGCACTGGGGCTGCGAAACCATTGTCACAGATGCCAGACCGTCAGAGCCTGGGTGGGATCCACAAGAGCCCGACAAATTCTTACAGTTCACCTGGGCACCCACCGGTTGCAAAACACCCCTCTTCCTCTACGGTAACTTTTATTGAAACCACCATAAAATCCCCAAATTTCGAAAATGTACAGGCTACAACATGACAGTCTTGCAGCCACATCACCCTAGCTGGGCAACAGGCAGAACGTAGACAGTAGTCCTTCAAAAGTCAAAAGAGAGAGTGAATGTGTGAATTATCAGTCTCCAACCGTCGGCACCCCGAGCGGTCAGACCCAACAAAGTGATTAAAAGCGCGCCGAAAGGGAGAAACGCGACCCACCCCAAAGCCTTGCCCACAAGAGTCGCTGATATCCCGACCGGCCATGTAGAAGCCTTTCGGGTAGACCGTTTAGCCGAGTCAGATTTAGATCCAATCCTTCGTATATTAGAAGCTACCTTCCTATCCCCAAATGAAACTAACCCTAACCTAACCGAATCCTGTTAGCTTTGTTACAATGTCGAACCTCCCTTTTACGAAAGAGTCGCTTTAAACACTCCCTTCGGTTACTCCACAGCAGATGCACCCAACCAATGTAGATGAGACACCCCCCGCAAAAGAATCACCCTGAGTCAAGTCACAGGCCAGGGCAGATGCTTTGGCAATGCAACCCTAGCTAAGCAGAAAGGCAACGTCTGCACCGAAGTTGTCAAACCCAACGGGAAAATCAATAAGTAAGTAGTCCCATCCGCGTCTGAGATGTGAGTTTGCCAGCGATCTAGAGTGAGTCCCTGTGTGTTCCTTGCCAAATTCGATGACTCTAACGACTTTTGTGTCCAAGTTCTGATTGTTCCTAGGGTCCTGTACCACTCAGATGAAGAAGTGTACAACCTTTTTGAGGAACCCAGCCGGCTCCACAAAAGAGAAATAGTAACAGGTATAACTATCGCAATGCTGCTGGGCCTAAGAGCAGCCAGAACAGCCACAGGAGTCTCAGCCTTAGCGACCCAGCACCAAAGACTGTCACAACTGCAGGCAACAATTGACGAAGACCTGCAGAAGATCGAGAAATCCATCTCCTTTCTAGAGAAGTCAGTCTCCTCACTCTCAGAAGTGGTCTTGCAGAACAGGAGAAGTCTAGACCTCCTGTTCATGCAGCAAGGGAGTCTATGTGCCGCCTTGAAGGAAGAGTGCTGCTTCTATGCAGACCACATGAGAGTCGTGAGAGACTCCAGGGCAGAACTCCGAAAAAGACTGGCTCAGAGACAGAAAGACAGAGAAGCCAAACAGAGTTGGTTTGAGTCCTAGTTCAATCAATCACCATGGCTAACCACCCTAATCTCACCCTAACAGGTCCATTGGCAATGCTACTTTTAGCTGTCACCTTCAGACCATGCCTGCTGAACAAACTAGTCTCATTCATTCAGACCCGCCTAGAACGGGCCAACATCCTGTTCATAGGCCAGCAGCAACTGCTGTGAGTTCGACCAAGGAACACTGCCAGTCACAAGATTTTCTACCCAAGTTTACCAAACCCCTTTCTCTGTCAACAACCCCATGCCTCATCTCAGTACCTATGTATATGACTACTTCGTTCATTTGTAAAAAAGGCGGGGGGAGATGTAGTAGATAGGGTTAGGCGCTCGGAAAATCTCGCAATGTCACGGAAAGCAGCAGGATTCCTCTCCCCCTAACGCCTAGTGATAAGGGATCACCCAAGAATGTAGTCCCCCCTAACATTAGTAACTTTCGACTCCTTACTAACCAATTACAGTAAGGTAAGACCCCCTGAGGTAGAGAAAAAACTTACCCAGTATAAAACCCTACGAGACGGGACAATAAAGGTCTTGAACCGTCCACCATACTGGTGTCTGTGTGTGTTCTTGGCCCGAGTGACCCTGGAGAGTTTGGGTCGCCGTGCCGTTTCCTCAGAACCAGGTCGCCTTGCCTTGCATCAGAAGGCAACAGCAACCAAACTCTGGGATAGGGGTGACATCAATTTGCAAATGGAGTTAGGAGTTAAACCTCAGGGCTTAGTGCCTTCTGCTAAAGGAGCAGGATCAACCTCATGACAGGAGGGACAAGACAACAGGATATCATGGGCTTGTGAGGAAGTTATTTGAAATTGCTTGTGAAGAGAATAAGCATTCTGGTGTAAAAAAGTTGTGACATAGCTTGGCCTGTGCAAAAGTATTTTGTAGGAATGTTCCCCCTATTGAAAGAGTGACCAAATTATCCTTTATCTCCTTAAAAAGGAAAAAACCCAGAAGTTTCTCTCCTCAATTTCGTAAAAAGACACTTCACAGGACCTTTGGGACTTCATCTCAAACTTAAGACTACCCAATTGGATAGAAGCCAAAAAGTCCCACCTAAGTAATTCACTAGAAAAAGAAGAGAACAAAAGAAATCATTGTTTTTGTGGGGTGTTTTTAGCAGGAGCAAGAACCTCTTGCTCCTGGCTCAGGTTTTCTCTGCCAAGAGCTTTGTTATTTGCCTTTTATTAAATCTTTCCTGTTTCCAACACTACCTCAGAAGTCATCCTGCTAATTTTATGCCATTTGAAGTAGCTGAGCTATCTTGGGTGTGATAAGTCCTCTAAGAGCTCATGAGACCTGGCTCGAGGAGAAAACTTATCAGTATTTGGTACCACACCTGTCATGACAATGACATCTGCATAGTTATTACCTTCTGCAATAGGGCCAGGTGAACCTGTGTGGGAGCGAACATGCAACACATAAAAATCATGCAGCTGGCTGTTAATTAAAGTCCACAATGTTCTTAACTCTGTAAACAAAAGATAGTTATTAACATGCTTTAAATAGGAAAATTGTCAATGGAATACAACATTGGCAGCATATGAGGAATCAGTTACGGTGTTAAGTGGTTCCTGTGAAAATCACTGAAGGGCATAGCGGATAGCAGCCAATTCTAAAATGTGCACCGAGGCATCCTTTAACATTAACACCCTTTTATGCCACTGGAAAGAGTCACCTTCATGCCAAATCCCTGCACCTTTGTTGGTTTTGCTGGATGAATCTGTAAAAACAGTTGGTCTGTTGACAGGGGTCATGCTGCAGTGATGCTTTGAGTGCAGGGGGAGGTTACCCATCTCTGTCCATAAACGATGTGAGGGATAATGGATAGATAATTGTCCAGAAAAACCTGCAAGCACAATTTGGAAGTTAGTTGCTGTCAGAGTCTTCTTTACTTGCAAGTACGTTGATGGCATGATGATCCTGGCCATTGAGAGTTTGCAATCTGTTTCTACTTTTCTTAACTAAATAAGAGAACATATCATTAACAGTCCACACAGGTTTTGTTGCTATGTGAGGTAAGAATAACCATTCTAACACAGGCAAACGGTCTGTATCATTAGCAAACAATCAAAACAGAACAGCAAAATGTTGAAATTTTTTAGCAATTATGGCAAGGTACACAGATTTATCAGGATCCCCTCTCCAATTCTGTTGGTTTTCTATTGCTTGAGCACAGTGTGCAAGGGCACTTCTAGCTTCTGGGTAAGCTGTCAAAGCGAATGCAGGTGGGGGTTTCCTCTGAGTAAGCCAAAAAAAGGATGTGAAAGTTCTGTGGATGTACCCAAAACAGGATGCAGCCAATTCAAAGAACCCAGCAGTTTCTGTAATTCATTTAAAGTGAGGGTGACTTTAACACAAAGCCTCAAAGGCTGAGGTTCTGCATGATTGGAGGTAGGCACAGAAAAGGCAAACAGAGGTACATCATCAGGGTGTAAAGGTATGGTGAAATAACAATCTTTAGGTCTAACATTACTAAGAGCCAATTGAATGGCATCATTATAGCTGATGGAAGAGCACCCATAGCTTCAATAACTGCATTTACTGCCCATTAATAGCTCACCACTTGCCATTTTGCTTAGGTATACAGAATATTGGTGTTCCGGGGGCTAGAAGATTGACAGATATTGCCTAAGGGCAATTGCTGTTCCACAAGCTGTTTTAAATTTAGTAGATGTTCTTTTCATAAGGGCCATTGGTCGACCCATGCAGGGTCTTCAGTCCACCTTGGGAGTTGACATATGTCCAGTATTTGGTTTTGGAACGGCTGATCAATGGCCCATATGAAAAAGGTTTTCTGGTGAGGTCAAGTCTATGGTGACAGAGAGACAGAACCAGCAGCGCTGGGCTGGAACTGGTGGCAATGCTGTGTCCCTGGTGCCACCTGCTCAGTGTCCCCATGTCCCCGCAGTGTTGCTGGATTCAGCCAGCACCACCCTGGCCATGTTCGACCCCTGGAGTGTCCCCAAAGTGTCCCCAGTGTGTCCCCAGCGGCCATGGACCCCTGCAAGGTGCGACAATCCCGGCAAGGAGGTGGCAGAGTGGACACGGGGGGTGGAGGGAGGGGGCAGGGGGGACAGAGGGTCACAAAGGGGACAGGAGCGTGTGGCAGGATGGGGGCAGGTGACAGAGGAGTGGAGGGGACCAAGGGTGGCAGGGAGGTGGCAGAA
This sequence comes from Melozone crissalis, assembly GCF_028551555.1. Lineage (NCBI taxonomy): Eukaryota > Metazoa > Chordata > Aves > Passeriformes > Passerellidae > Melozone > Melozone crissalis. Next base: position 6,165,419 of record NW_026535844.1, read on the forward strand.
GGGACCAAGGGTGGCAGGGAGGTGGCAGAGAGGATGAGTGGCCTGTCAGGCGGGTTGGCAGAGGGGACGAGGAGGTGACAAAGGGATAGAAGGGACAGTAGAGCCCTCCAAGGAGGGGACAAAGGGGACCCTGGGAGGGCACAGGTGCCCACCACAGGTGGCCACAAGTGCCACGGGGTCCCTGACACCTCCTCTTTCCTCTCCCCAGCTGCTAGAGCCACTGGTGGCTGTGGTGACTACCCTGGGCAAGGTGGTGGCCACACTGACCAGGCCATACAAGTGTGTGCGGCGGCGTGTGTACCCAAAGTCCCTGCACGCAGCCCTGAGGAACTTCACCTGGCACCTCTGTTAGACCCTGGACCATGGTGATGTCAACTCCCCGGGCAGATTCAATATCCTCACTCTGGCCTGGTCCCTGAGAGTCCTCAAGTTCTCCAACATCAACCCACAGATCTTCTGGGCCGGTGTCTGGAGGGACTTGGTGGCCATGCTCATGGACAGCTGGGTCCAGCTGGCCAGGGAGGCCGCTGATCTCTGTGACACCTGCAGGGACATGGATACTGCTGAGGCCGGTGCTGCAGCCACCACCACTGCCCAGGCTGGGGACCTGTGGGACAAGGCCACCCGCCCGGGGATGTCAATGCACACTCTGATGGCCATGGCCCAGCGGCCTCCAGTGTTTCTGGCCATGAAGGACTTGGCCTTGGCAGTGGCTGCACACAAGGCCCATGTGGCAGTGGCCACCATTGAGGTGGTGGCAGCCCCCAAGGCCATGAGAGAGGCCATATTGGCCGCCAGCCAGGCAAGGGCAGCCACCAGGAGGGGACAGTGGGCAGGTGTGGCCGTGGGTCCACTGGAGCGCTTGGTGACCGCATATGACAAAGCCACAGGGTACCCCTGGAAAATGTGGCACCTGCTCGGGGACATTGACGCTGCCCTGGAGGGGACAAAGGAGGCGTCCCACAATGTCTCCAAGGCCTTGGAGGCCCCTGTGGCTGAGGCTGAGCAGCTGTGGGAGGCCAGCACTCGCCTGTTCATGCATCACCTGCTGGGGACACTTGGGAACATCCACGACCTCCTCTTCAATCCCTGTGGTGGCCCCGGCAGCAGCACGGTGGCCGAGCAATGTCAAAAAGCCATGGAGGACATCCCAAAACTGCTGCAGGGACAGTGATGTCACCGCTGTGATGTCATTGGGGGTGGTGACATCACTGGGGACATCGCTTATGTCATCTGTGCCCTCCCTCCTCTCTGCACAGGATTTGGGACAAAAGTGGGGAATTTTCTGCGAATTTTCATTGATATTCTTGGTGGGAATTCCTGGGGTGATGTCACTGGGGACACTCTGGGGACACTCTGGCGGCACTCAGGGACACGCAGGGACATGGTGGCAAGTCAGGGGGTGAATGAACCCCCGCAGTGCCTTGCAGCAGAGGCAACTTTCCGCTGTGGCTGCAGCAGAACTGTGTTATAAATGGCAATATAATAATTGGCTTTTGCATTTCTGTATTGGCTTTTGCACATTGTAATTGATCATAATTATTTTGCTATGGTGCTTGATATTGATATCAATTATTGATAATTCCTTGTATCTACTTGTTAGTACAATATAATCTATCTAGGTTTTTTGTCCACTGTAGAGCCTTTTTAATGGTAGCATAATGGTCCCTTGGGGCTCGGTCCTGTGGCCCCCACCCTGTTATCACCGGGACCCCCCATTGTGATGGTGTTCGCAGGGGTCTTCAGATGTGACAAGAGCAGAGGATGCTGACTCCGTGTTTCAGAAGGCTTGACTTATTATTTTATGCTATATATATTATATTAAAACTATACTAAAAGAATAGAAGGAAGGATTTCATCAGAAGGCCAGCTAAGAATACAAAAAGAAAGAATAACAAAGGCTTGTGACTGACCAAGAACCAAGACAGTCCGGACAGCTGGGCTGTGATTGGCCATTAATTAGAAACAACCACATGACATCAATCACAGATGCACCTGTTGCATTCCACAGCAGCAGGTAACCATTGTTTACATTTTGTTTCTGAGGCCTCTCAGCTTCTCAGGAGAAAAAATCCTAAGGAAAGGGTTTTTCAGAAAATATCATGGCTACACCCCATTATCACCAGGGACACCCCTGAATTTACCAGGGCCTCCCCTGTGGTGAAACGCACAGCTTTAGCCAGGGCCCCGTGGAGAATCTGAATAATAGAAATGCTGACACAGCAGCAAAGAAGCTTCCTGACTCCAGGGACATCCGCCCTATAACTTATCCCTAAAACCACGTAAGGCAATATCTTGTTAACCCTACTATTGGTCACTTATGGTCCCTCTAACCTTTGCCATTGGTCAAGATTGGAACTGGGCCAAGGCTATAAAAGTAGCATACTGTACCCCTACTAACTTAGAAGAAGTGCTGAGACCCTTCATGGACCCCTTCAATAAAGCCATACTCGAGGAACAGCTGGCGTCTTCTCCTTCTCCTCTCTCTACCGTCTGCTGGAGCCTCAAGCCAAGGGCAAGCTACCTAGCAAGCAAAGCTGAAATCATAAGAGCTGGCTAATCTCTATAAGAGCTGAATATTCCCTGCTTGCTAGGGGCTGACCCGCGGCCTTGCTCTGACTGAGCTGGCCTCTGGCACTCAGTCCCCTTGGGGGCTGAGCTCTGGAGCTGTCATAGCTTGCCTAGCATAAGACCAATTAAGGCTTATTACTCCCCCATGCACTGGGACCCCTCCTTCACTGCCCCCCCATTCACTGTCCCCCCAAAGTGCTGGGACCACCCTGATCCATGAGCCCCACCCAGAGTGTCAGGACACCCCTTGGCCTCCCCCGAATTCCCAGCCTGCACTGGGCCCTGCCAGGGCCAGGCTGGCTCCAAAACCCTGCGTGGAGCCATTCAATAAATGCCAATCGGTCTTGTAGTCATGCCCACAGAGGGGGAGGACTGCTCGGGGCGGCCAGTGGGGAGCGACGGAGCAGGGAGGGGGCAGGGACTGAAAAGAGTTAGAAATGGGACTGTGGGAAATGGGGCGGGGCCCAGTGAGTGATGGCCGATGGGGAGATGAGAGGCCTGGGGGGCTGGAATAGGAGCGTGGGAAGGGGCAGGCAATGAATGGGGTGTGGAAAAGGGGCGATGCCTGGACAGAAACAAAATTGGGCGGTGCACAGCAGGTGTGGAATGGGGATGATTCTGGATGATTTTCTCTCCTTTCTCAAATACGTCCATCACCGTGTTCCCCCACACAATGATGTCATCAATGTACTGCAGCTGTTCTGGAGCTTCACCCTTTTCCAGTGCAGCCTGGATCAGTCCATGGCAGATGGTAGGACAGTGCTTCCACCCCTGGGGCAGTTGGTCCCAGGTGTACTGCACACCCCTCCAGGTGAAAGCAAACTGAGGCCTGCATTCTGCTGCCAGAGAAATGGAAAAAAATGCATTAGCAATGCCAATGGTGGCAAACCACTTTGCTGCAGATGGGGCTGTTGAAGGGTGAGTGGGTTTGGCTGACCACCCCTTGGCACTCCAGCTCATGGATCATTTTGTGGATGGGGATCACGGCATCCCAATTCATCCAATACTGCCGGCGGTGCACTGTCAGGGTGACAATTGGTATCTGTTGCTGTTCTACCCTCAGGAGTCCTACTGCAGATGGGTTTTCTGATAGTCCAGGCAAGGTGTTCAACTGCTTCATGTTCTCTGCCTCTACAGCGGGTATGCCAAAAGCCCACCTGAGTCCCTTTGGGTCTTTGTAAAGCCATTCCGGAGGAAGTTGATGCCCAGAATACACGGGGCCTCTGGGCCAGTCACAACAGGATGTTTCTGGGAAGGATCCACTCCTTCCCAGTCAGGCTCACCTCAGCTCCCAACAGGGTCAATTGCTGGGATCCCTCCGTCAATGGAAACAGGTTCTGCCCCCACATGCCCTGATGGTATCAGAGTACACTGCGCACCAGTATCAACTAAGATATTGTATTTTTGTGGTTCTGATGTGCCAGGCCATCGGATCCACACCGTCCAAAAGATCTGGTTTTCCCGTGCCTCTCCCTGGCTACAGGCAGGGCCCCCCTTTCCTGGGCATACATGCTAGAGGTACCTTCACTTTAGTGGAACTCCCTTGGTTAGTGTTTCCCTCCTTGAGTTGATGCACCCGTGCTGCCAGGACAGAAGTGGGTTTCCCATTCAACCTTCCCATGTGTCATGGTTTGACCCTGGCACAATGCCAGTGCCCCCATGAGAATACCCTCTCCCTGGTGTCTGCTGTGAGATGTCACCAGGAATAAGCAAAGCAGGCTCCTGCTTAGAAATAAAGAAAACTTTATTAACTAAACTACAGGAAAAGAAAAAAAAAAACACAAGGAAAATGAAAACTTTACAAAAGCATTTTCCTCCTCCCACCCACCAAATTTCCCAATGCAATACATTCCCCCCAAATCACCAACTCTCAGTCTGGCACCACCCTTTAGAATATACTCAATCTTCAGTTCATCAAGAGGAAAGGAGTCCTTCTTGCACCATAGGCTTCCCCTGGAAAGACGCTGAAACCTCGTGTGTTTCCATGTCACTCAGCACCGCCCGGAAAATCCTTTGCCATCGTGACACCTTCCTTCCATGCCCCGTGCTCTCACCACTGTGCATGGACCAGAGCTGCTTCTAGGGTTGTCTTTGAAGGATGCCATGTCTCACTCCAAAAAGGCAGAGTCTCTCCTTGGGGACATCTGTCACCCCCAATTTTTCACCCCCTGGGGCCGAGGGGTACCCACACTGAACCCTCCTGGTTCTGAGGCACTGCCTCCCCCTAAATGCAGTCTCTGTGTCACAGGAAAAAAATGGTTCAGTCTATGGCCACACAAGAAAAGTCCAGCCAAAAGGCCACTCCGTCATCTCTCCCCCCACTCAAGAGTCTTCTGTACTTCCCTCGTGGCCCATCCCCTCTTATCTCATCTCTTATCTCTCTTCTCATTAAGCTCCAGGAGGACCAGCATTTGCAAGGTTTCTATCATGCAAGAAAAGGGTTAAAAATTTCAGTCTCATGCCTGTCTGGAGCTCCAGAACTCCCACGCTGCCCTGCCGGGCACCTTCTCGCTGCACCCCCCCCTTCTCCTCCTGGGCTGGCACCGCTATCAAATTCAGATGCTGGCTCTCCTTCTCTCTCCCCTGGGGGGGGGTGGGGGGTGGCTGCCCGATGTCTCTTGGCGCTCTTCCACCTTTCCATCCTCCAGGGCCTCCTCACCTCCCATCTCTGTCCAGGCCCAGGCCTACCACATGGCTGCCCCTCCCCCGCCCAGCAGCAGCAGCTGGATGGGGGAGGGAGATTCGACCACTTTCCCTCAAAGTCCCAAGAGAGCTTCCCAGAGGAGCAGCTCTGGTTTTTAACCCCTGTGTGTTCTCAGAGGTGTCTCCAAACCCCAGTGGCTACATCAGGTGCCAATGTCAAAACCTGAGAATCTATTGGTAACCACAGCATATCCCAAAAAAAACCCCCTACTTCCTGTCAGTGAAACCACGACAAAATTGTACTCTATCAAAATCAGTGTGATTAAGAAAAATTTGCAGAAGTCAATACATAATAGCAAAAGCCAACACTACCCAGTTATTTATAACAAACCCAGGGCAGGTTTTTCCCTTGCATGGAGCACTTGGGCCTTCCCCGGGCCCCTTCTGCCCTCGTGCAGAGCCGGTGGCATTTTCCAGCACACGCAGTTTGTAACCAAGAGCCGGGTGCAGCCGAGAAGGCTCCAAGCGCCTCCTTCCAGGCTGACTCTGCAGGTGCCGAGGCTGCTCTGGGCTCTGCCAGGGCTCTGCTGGGGCTCAGCTCTGGGCCAGGCTGGGCCCGCTCTCCCCTCACATTGCTCCGGGCAGCTGAGGCACAGTGGGAGAAGGAAGGGACACGGCAAGGCAGTTGAGGGTTAAGAGAGTTTTTTATTCAAACAACTGCCATAACAAACAGGCTGTCATAAGAACCATAACAAACAGGCAATCCTAACTACCCTAACCAACTAGTAGTGCTAACTACCATAACTAACTAGTTGTCCTGACTACTGTAACTGAAAGCTGTCCTCAAGGGCTTCATCTCCTCCGCTGCTCCCTCAGTTGCTTCGCTGCAGTGATCAGAGGGGTCAGGCTGGAGAGAGGCTTGGCTGATGATAAAAATGGGTGCTGTCCAAAGGATACAAAGGAAAGAAATGAACTGTTACTTTCCAGAGTCAAGTTCCTCACAGGCTCTGTTGCAACAGGACAAAGGGAAATGGTTTGAAACTCAGGAGAGGGAAGCAGGTTCAGATTAGATCTAAGGAGAATTTTTTAACCAGCAGAGTGGGGAAACACTGACAGAAGGTGCCCAGAGATGTGGGAGGTGCCTCCTCCCTGGAAACATCCAAGCTCAGGTCAGGCAGGGCTCTGGGCCCCCTGAGCTGCTTGAAGATGTCCCTGCTCGCTGTGGGGCACCAGGCCCAGATGAGCTCCAAAGGAGCTGCCAAGCCACAGCAGGCGAGGATTCTGCTTGCTCTGCGTGTGGAACGCAGCCAGACTGGAGACTGTCGGAGGGGGCCCCACAAGAAAACCCCTCCCTGGCGCTGCTGCTTCCCCTGCAGCCCCTGGCCCTCAGCTGCAGCAGCTCCTGGGCAGCCCAGCGCCGCTCCTCGTCCGTCTCCAGGCTGCACTCGAGGCAGTCCCGCAGCAGAGCCGACAGGCGCCGGGGCTCCTGCAGCTGCGGGGTCCCGTTCTGCCGGATCAGAGCGCGAGCCTGCAGGGAAAGCAAACTCAGCGCTCTGCCAGCTCCCTTCACACCCACACGGGCTCACATCCACCCCGGGGCCTCAGCCCCAGCTCCAGGGGCACTTTCCTCCCTGCCACAGATGCTGCTCCGAGCTCATTTTGCTATGCCAGCCAAAAAACCCAAACCCTGGGGCTGCCACAGCCACTGCAACATCCAAATGATCTCACCTTGAGAGCCAGTTTCATTGGCTGACTCTGTTAGTAGGAACCTTCATCAGAAATAGCACATTTTGTTTCTCCAAATGTGGACACCAGCTTTACAGGCCATTTTCCAGAGTCAGTGTGGTCTGCCTGTGTTATTTCAGAGGATTCTAACATCAAGTGCATCTCTGCAGTGCCACTGACACTCAAGTAAATGCATTCCTGATGCCCCATCCCAGAAACTGCCAGGCAAGAAACAGGAGGTTTGTGATGCTGAAAGCTCAGGCTTGGTGACACGGAGAAAGCAGCTTGGACTAGGAAAGAAATATGTTAGACTATGGGGATGTTAAACAATCATCTTCATGTTCTCAACAAATTTCCCTGTGAGAAGAATCAGGGTGGAGATCAACTTGCAAAATATCTTTTAGAAACTCCTACAGAAAGCTTGTTTTTGGGACTGGGATTTGGGGGTGGTTTGGGGTTTTCTTGCAAGATAACATTAGAGCTGATGCACTTGCTTCACATTTTCAGGTCATCCTCACAGCCAGATGAGCTGCAAAAACATAAATCCCAAAGCAAATTGTTGCTGGAGACTGAGGAATGTTCTCCTGTGTGGAGGCTGGAGTGCTCTGGGAATTCCCTTCCCATGTGCAGAAACCTCCAGCTGCTGCTCCCAGTGCAGGGTCCCCCTGTGCTCACAGGCCTCTGCAGCCACTGGAGAATTTGCCTCTTACCATGGCCGCCGTTTCCCTGAAGTAAGGAGGTTCTCCTTCCACCATCTCGATGGTCACAGTGCCAAAGGCCCAGATGTCCACCTTGGGGCCATAAGGAGATCTGGTCACAGCTTCTGGGGCCATCCAGTGAGCAGTGCCCACCATGGAGCTGCGCTGGTCCTGCTCAGGGCTGAGCTGAGCGCAGAGGCCAAAATCAGCTGAGGACAGAAACAAACCCCGTCAAAGGCAGCTGGAATGAGGAAACCAAGCACCAAGATTCCCCACTCTCAGTCTGAGAGTGCAGTAGTGAAGTCAGCTGGAAAAGCCCTCAGGGCTGTAGCCAAGCAAAGATGGAACTGGACCCTTCAAGAAACCCTCAGCTTTCATGCAGTGGCTTTTACTGATTCCCTTGGAGCTTTAGATTCCCACTGCTGCCCCTCTGGCAGGGCCATAGGCAGAGCAAAGGCACTGCTGGCACCCTGCTCCTCTGCTGAGCTCTCTGCAGGGGCAGCCGCTCTCAGCTAGCAGCAGGGGCCGGGCAGTGCCCCCAGCAGCCCTTGTGGGGCTCTGGCCCTCCCTGGGAAGCAGCCCCACACCCGCAGCCCGGGAGCGCCGTGCCTGGCCAGGAACACCCACCCAGCCTGACAGAGCCGTCCGTGCCCAGGAGGATGTTGGAGCTCTTCAGATCCCTGTGGATCACCCGCTTGGAATGGAGGAAATCTAGGCCCTGCACACACTGAGAGAGAACAATGTGGTAAATAGGTGTGATTCATGCTGATAAAATTGAAACAGTCATCAATATTGATACAGTAATTAATATTTGGAAATAATAAAACAGTTAAAAGTTGTAATGCTAAGGAAGAAAGGGAGAGGAGGGGTTCCATCCCCCCTCCTGGCAGATGTTCAAGGATAGGAGGAAAAAGCAAGAGATAACAGTTACTAAAAATTAACTGAGAGAAGTGAAAATCTGGTTGGGTCCCAGGAAAATGCCCGCTATAAGAGATTTATTGCTTTGATGCTAAAATGTAGTAATATCTTAGTTTTGGCTTACATTATCCTGGCTTGGTGTGCATGTGTAACCCAAAGGTGAATTAAAGGACAATGAAGAAGACTATACGGCCTTCATCAGTGACTACCCCCAAAGACCTGTGCGACCACCAAACCGAGTGGTGGCGCATGCGTGGTAAAGGTGGTGAGGAGGGCGGAGACAGAAAAGTGACGAACCAAAAATAGGAGGAGATGGCATTGACACATGGCATATAAGGGGCGACTTTCACTTGGCAAACTTGTACGTGAAGTGGCAAGGGTCATTGAACCCTGCCCTCCGTACCCCGCGGTTGTTTTATCTTATGCGCTATTATTTGAACCATATTATCCCTAATTTATATATTTGCTAAACTATTTAATTAAAAATGCTGCTACCTTAAATATTGTTTGGGTTTTTTTTATGATGGGATAATTGGGCAAGCATAACACCTGCAAGCACAGAAGGACACCCGTCAGGGCTGGGCTGGCTGCTGAGAATGCCTCGGGCAGGAGGATCCTCCAGCAACGAGCCCAGAGCCACTCTGGGCACTGAGGCCTCTGTGTCCCACAGCAACGGGAACACCACAGGGACGTGGCGCTGCTCCTGTGACATCCCAGCAGCAGCTCACGCAGAAACCACCTGGAAGGTTCTCCTGTGTCACAAAGGAGCACAAAGAATCCTCCCAGGGCACAGCCCATGGCCCAAAGGGTGCAAGAGGAACTCGGAAAATGCAGCAAACAAGGACACCCCATAGCCCAGCCTGAACACTGAGAAGGAACAAGGACGGCACCGAACCAAAGGAAACGTGACCTTTAGTCACTGATAGTTCTGACTAAAAGCAGCAAGCCTTGTTCCATCTGGGATCTTTGTTCTAGTTCTAAAAACAAGCAAGGTTCCCCACTCTAAATACACAGAAAGCAGAACTGGGGAGGAGGTGAGATTAGGAAGGAGGAGGAGGAGGGAGAGAGGGAAAGGAGGAGCGGGAAGAGGAGGAGCAGGAGCAGGAACAGGAGGAACAGGAGGTTCCAGTGCCCCCTGTGGCCGCAGTCGCGGGACCATCGCCCCCAGCTCGTCCTGCAGGTGAGCGGGGAGGGGGAGCTCGTCCCAAATCCATCAGGGGGGTCCCTGAGAGGGTTTTTTATTGGGGTGTGTTTGGAGCTCGCAGATTGTGGAATTGACCCCAGATATCATCTGGTGTCTCTGGGAGGTTTTTTTCTCTGTGTGTGTAGGTTTGGATCTTGCAGGACCCCAAAGCTGAGCCTCTTGGGGGATCTTTGGGGGCCCACAAGGCCATTGCCCCGTATGGGCAGGGGAGGACATTGGCCCTGGGGACCCCCGGGAGAGCAGAGGAGGGGAACCCCTGGGACCCCCAGAGTGGGGAGAGCAGAGAGGGGCGATCCCAGAGCTGGGGGACCCCGGCAGACTGGAAAGAGGGGGAGCCTGGAGAGGAGGGACCCCTGGGATCTCAAAGTAGAACATCAGGGTAGAAGGGACCCCATGGACCCCCAAAAGCCCCTGGATCATCCCTAAGCAGGACGCCGGAGAATGAAGAACCCCTGGAACCATTGGACCCCTGTGATCCCAAGGAAAGGAAACCTGTGGAACCCCAAAAGTGGAGAGATCAGCATTAGGGAGCTCCTGGGAGAGTTTTTTTGGGCTAAATCTTGATGTGTGGAGATTTTCATGGACACAAGACTCCTGCTGAGTTCCAGAGATGGACCTGGCCAGGAGGAGCCTCTACTCCAAGGCGCTCCCACCTTGGTTTCCCCCAAACCAGGGTTTCTCATTCCCAAGCTGTGGCTAAATGGAAGAGGTGGAAAAGTCCCAGAGATCCCTCACGTGGAGGGGCTGCAAACCCAGCCCAGGGAGGTGTGGGGAGGAAAGAGCCCCTCTGAGCCAGGAAGGCAGCCGGAGATGCAGCCAGAGCTCAGAGCTGGTGGAGAAGCCTCATGGCAGGGAGAAGGCCCACAAGTGCTTGGAATGCGGGAAGGGTTTCAGCTCCAGCTCCACCCTGATGGAACACCTGAACATCCACACTGGGGAGAGGCCCTGGGAGTGTGGGGAATGTGGGAAGAGCTTCAGTGGGACCTCCGACCTCAGCAAGCACCACAAGATCCACACTGGGGAATGGCCCTAGGAATGTTCAGAATGTCAGAAGAGCTTCAGGTGGGATTCAGAGATCGTCACTCACCAGCACTTGCACACCAGGGAGAGGCCCTGCAAGTGTCCCGAGTGTGGGAAGAGCTTTGTGCGCTGCTCCAGCTCCATCCCCCATGGGAGGATCCGCGCTGGATGATCCCCAGTGACCCCCGTTGGGCAGAGCCCTGGTGACCCCTGTTCTGGCTGATCCGTGTTGGGATGGGGGAAGGTCCTGGACAGATTTCTTTCCCTTCTCCTTGTGCTGCTGTGATTTGGTTGGTAATGAATTCCCTCCGTGTTCCCAGGCCGGGTCTGTTGTGCCCGTGCAGGATTTGCTGAGGGATCTCTCCCGGTCCTTGTCCCCACGCAGGAACCCTCGGTTCCATTTTCTGTCCCTGTGCGGCTGCGCAGGGCAGGGACAGAGCGGCTCTGGGGGTGCCTGGCATCGGGCCAGCGTCACCGCTCGCCACGGGCAGCCCTGAGATGCCGCGCACCTGGGCACGCATTGCTGGGCTCACCTGAGCTCCCACCTGCCCAGCGCCCCAAGGTTCCCCCTGCCCAAAAAACCCCCAGCCCGGGACTGCAGCGTCCCGGAAAGGCCTCAGCCAATGGCAGCGCAGGTAGGAGGCAGCTTAGCCAATGAGAGGTCGGGGCGTTGGATTGCCTCATCGGTTGCCGGGCAGAGCCCGTGGCCGATCGCTGCCCAGAAGCGGCGGCAGCCAATGAGAGCGCGCGGCGCTGCCGAGCCCGCCCTGCTCCGGACTGGCGCTCCCAGCGCAGCGCGGCTGCTTTGGGGCTGCTGCTCCCTGCCCGGCCCCGGCCATGGGGCGAGGGGCGGCAGCTGGGGCCCTGCTGGTAGCACTGGTGGTGCTGGGAGCCCCCCCGGCTGCGGGCGCGGAGCTCTCGGGTGAGCGGGGGGCGGGAGGCGCTGGGACAGTGGGGGAGAAGGGGGAAAAGGGGGCGAAGGGGGGAGCCCGAAATGGAGGGGGAGGAGGAGGGGACCTCCCATAGGGAGAGTGGGAGTGGCTGAGGGGTGAGGGAAGGAGAGGGAGGGGTGGGAGAGGGTGGGGAAGGGGGGAAATGGGGAGGGAGCACCTCAAATCGTTGTGAGAGGGGGCTGGGAATGGAGCCTTTGTAGTAGAATGCGGAAATGGGACCCCAAAATTGATTTGGGAGAGGCTGGATGTGTGAGGGGAGAGGATGTGGAAGGGGAAATGGGGCAAGGGCGGCAAAGAGGAAGCGGCAGCGCGGGCAGGAGGGTTCCACGGAAGCCGTGGGGCACAAGAGGTGCGGAGCGGGGATCCGGGGTGGCCCCTGGAGCTCTGGGGGTGCTGGGAGAGGGTGGTGAGTTGGCACTCCCTGACCTGTGTCCTGCACACTCAGGGGTGTTCCAGAGGATGACAAAGTCCGACTGTTACTTCACTAACGGCACGGAGAAGGTGAAGTACGTCCAGAGATCCATCTACAACCGGGATCAGTTCATAATGTTCGACAGCGACGTCGGGCACTTTGTGGGGTTCACCCGCTATGTGGAGAGCTTGGCCAAGCGCTGGAACAGCAACGCAGTATTGATGGAGGACAGACGGACTGCGGTGGACTGGTTCTGCCGGTGCTGGTACAAGAATTTTACCCCGTTCATCACGGAGCGCCGAGGTGAGCGCGAGGGAGAGCATGTCCCCTCGGGGCCTGCACTGCCAGTGACCCTGGAGCCCCTCAAAATCTCCCTGGGCATCGGCCCAGATCCCTCAGCCCTCCTTGTGCCGACCCCCGGGGTCTCCAGATCCTCCCAGTCCCTCCCAGTGGCCCCCCGCGCGTCCGTTTCAGCGACCCGTAAAGTTGACGCTTGGCAACCAATGAGATCGCAAGATCGCATCCTCTTTATGACTCATCTGTTGCCAGGCAGACTCGCAGCACGGAGTGCCTCGCGCCGGACTCGGCCTCCCAGTGGCGCGCACTTCATTCCCAGTTCCTCCCAGTGCCACCAAGATCCCTCCCAGTGCCATTCCAGTCCCTCCAAGACCATGCCCAGTTCTTCCCCAGTCTCTCCCAGTCCATTCCCAGTCTCTTCCCAGTTCATTCACAGTTCACTCTTAGACCTCCACCCTCTCTCCCAGTTCCCCCATTCCTTCCCATCTCTCTGTGTCACCCAACTCCCTACTAGTCTCTCCCGCTCCCTCCCATCACATTCCCCAATCCATTCCCTATCACTCCGAGTCCATTTCAGTCCGTTCCCAGTCCCTCTCCAGCCCAGCCCAGCCCTCCCCTCTCTGTCCCAGTGCCCCGCGGCTGATCCCAGTGTGTTCGCGCTCTCTCTGTCTCTCCCGGTGTCCCCCAGCGTGTCCATCTCGCTGATGCCCCCCTCGAGCTCCCAGCCCGGCCCCGGCCGCCTGCTCTGCTCCGTGATGAATTTCTACCCTGCTGCCATCCAGGTGAGGTGGTTCCAGGGCCAGCAGCTCTCGGAGCACGTGGTGGCCACCGACGTGGTCCCCAACGGGGACTGGACCTACCAGCGGCTGGTGCTGCTGGAAACGCCACCCCGGCGTGGGCTCAGCTACAGCTGCCAGGTGGAGCACGTCAGCCTGGAGCAGCCCCTGAGGCGGCACTGGGGTACGGGGGAGCCCCTGGGGGCGCTGGCAGAGCCGCTGGGCTGTGCTGGGAGCCACTGGGAGGGAGCTGGAGAGAGCCGGGCGGGAACTGGGAGAGGGGCTGGGGGCTGGGCAAGGGCTGGGAAGGGGTCTGGGGGATGCTGGGGAGGGTGGGATGGGCTTGGGGGGGTCCTGGTGGGCACCGGGAGGGAGTTTGGGGGCGCTTTGTGTGACTGGGAGGGATCGCAGTGAGCCCCGAGGGGCTGGAAGGAGATTGGCGATGGCAAAGCGGGCCTCGCCATGAGCTCGGTTGTGCTGGGCACAGCCTGGGAGGGCTCTGGCTGAGTCCTGCTGGGGCTGCCAAGGGACTGCGAGAGGCTTTGGGGGTCCTGGGGCGCTGGGGGGCAACTGGGAGGGGGCTGTGGGATGCTGAGAGGGACGAGAGGGGCTTTGGTGGCTCCTGGCCAGGACAAAAAGGGATCGGAGGGAGCTTTCAGTGGTTCCTGGCTGGGCTGGGGGCCACAGGGAGTGCGCTGGGAGGAGCTCGGAGTGTCGGTGAGAGGTTTTGGGGGTGCTGAGCCCTGCGGACCCCCCAGAGATGCCGCCGGACGCCGCCCGCAGCAAGATGCTGACGGGCATCGGGGGCTTCGTCTTGGGCTTGGTCTTCCTGGCGCTGGGGCTCGGCTTCTCCCTGCGCAAGAAGGTCAGGGCGGGTGCCGGGGGTGGCGTCCCCGCCGTGGCGGAGCGTGTGCACTCCCGCCGGGGCCCCCAGCCCGGTGTCACCCCCTTTTCTGTGCCCACAGAGCTCCTGAGCCGGCGGCGGCCGCAGCCCCTCCCCGTGGGCTCGGGCCCGGCCGGGACCCCCCTGCTCCGTCCCCGCTCCGCTGATTCTGGGGGCGTCCCGTGTCCCGCCCAGCCCCGCTGGCGCTCTGCCCCCGCCCAGTGCCTGCTCCCAGTGCTCCCAAAAAAGCTTCCCAGTTGGGCCCGGGCCGTTTATTGGGGGGCGATGGGACGGATTTGGGGAAAGGGACGGGGACAAAGGGTGGGGGCTGGGCCCGGGAGGAGCGGGACGAGGAGGAGGAGGAAGGAGAAGAGGGAAGAGGGAAGAAGGAGGAAGGAGGAAGGAGGGGGGGACGTCAGAGAGAGATGAGGGGAAGGAGGCGGGAGGAGGAGAGGGAGGAGCGATTGAACTGGGAGAGGAGAGGCGGGAGGAAGAGGAGGGGGAGATGAGGAGAGGAGCAGAAACAGGAAAAGTAGCGGGGATCCCCCGGCCTTCATCGAGGTGTCCACGGGGGGCCAGGAAGATGTGGAACCCGCAGCCAGGAGTGTTCCCAACACGGGGGGCTCTGACCCTGGGGGTCACCCGGGATTATCCAGCGCGGATCTTCCAACGGGAGGTGGAGCTGGAGCGAGGCACGGAGCTCGTCCCGCACCGGGCACTGTGGGATCCGCGGGCAGGAACACATGCTCCTCCTGCTCCATCCCCCCTCCTGCTATCCGGCTCTGCCCTCACGCAGCCCGGGGGTCGCGGGGCGGGGCTGTGCCGTGTGCAGAGCCCGCCCCTGGCTGGGATTGGGCGATGGTGCCGTCAGTCGTGGATGTGGCGCGCTGATTAGTGGGAGCGGGGTGGAGCAGGGCCCCGGTGGCGGGCTGAGGGCGGCCGTGGCTGGGCAGCGGCGCCATTGTCGGTGTGTGTGTGCGGACCCGCGAGCGGCGGCAGCGGCCGGAGCGCGGTGAGGCGGCGGCGGAGCTCGGAGGCGGCCGCAGCGCAGGTGGGAGCCGCGCTGGGTTGTGCGGGGGCTCGGGGCTGGCTGCGGGCCTCGGGGGCGGCAGGGGGCTCGGGCGGGTTCGTTGTGCCGTGTCCGGCCCGTGTTGTCGCTGGCGTGAGGGCGCTGCGGGAGCGGCTGCCCGCGGTCTCCCTTGCGGCCGCTGCCTCGGCAGGAGCCGCTGGCGGAGCAGCGCTGGCTCGGCCCGGTTGCTGTGGCTGGGACAGAGGGGGCTGCCCCGTGCCCGGGGCTGTGCGGGGAAATTCCCGTGGCCGGAGGTTTCTGTGCGCAGAGGAGACAGAGGAGTCCTGTAAAAGTGACTTTATTGCTGAGCAGAGGGAGAGGCCGTTGGGCATTTGCCGTGCGCTCTCTGCCATTGTTGTAGTTCGCAGCCTTCTTTTTATCCTCATTTTCACGGCCTCATCTCCCTCTCCTTTTGCCCCCTGGCTGAGGTACTTGGAAGGTTCAGACCTCCCGATCCGGCAACTGCATGTCCGTGTTAATGTGCACCCCCACTTTTGTATAACAGCCGATATTCACGGCTCTGTTAAGGGTTTGTTCTTCTGGAAGTTCAGGAATTTAGCGGGACTTTCTGTGAGCAGCAGTCCATGTTAATTAGTAACATTTATTGAAGCTGGTGGTTTCGCCCGTTGCTTCCTTATCTACAAATCCCTGACCCCTCATTCAGCTGCTGAATGAGCTGCACTCTCAAGGTGTGGAGCATGGTAAAAAGATGAAAGTTGCTATAGCACATCAGAGGAGAAACAGCATTCGTTTAACCCATGGTCTGCCAGGGAGCCACAAAACCGTGTCCCATTCCCATCTTTCCACGTTTGGGCTGGAACATGAGGTGCTTTCGTACTTCCTTTGTTATCTGTTTCACCACTTTTCCTTTGTCATCTCTTTGCCAACAGCAGTTTGAGTAATTTAATTTTCCACAAACTCCCCTTTTTTCTGCTAAAAGGCAATATGATCCCATCCCATGGTGAAATGTTGTGTTCCTCATTTCAGTGGATTGGTCAGCAGGAAGGTCAGGAGCTGGAGCTGTCTGGTTGGTTATTGTTGCGAGGACAGCTTGTAATCTAATGATGCCATTGAAATGAGAAATGGGTTCTGTGGCTCCTGATATGAATTGGTTCGGGTTCCCAGAGGCTGGTCCCTGGTGTTGTAGAATTTGTTCTGCTGGCCGTTCATCTTTTCCCCATTTTTGGCTGCTCTCTCCAGCCAGGGCTGCATCAATTGACTGCTTTTCTCTAATTAAATAATCAAATACTTGGATACCCAACTGATTTCCCTGAATTTTTGGTAGCAAAAAATCCCCAGTGCTCTAATATACCCTATATAACACAGACAGTGACAGCACATGTTGGAGTGGGCAGAGGGATGATTCCCTTCCCATTTTTTTATAGTGAAGTTTTCCCAACATTCTCCATTTGCTGTTTCCCTTTGCAGCTTCACTCGTTTGTGTTGCAGGGTCAGATATCCTCCCCCTGGGCTCTGCCTTGAGCTGTGCAAATTCCATCAGTGCCAGCAGGCAGAGCTTGGGGTGAGGGGCAGAGGGAATCAGCCCAATTCCTGCCCCAGGCAAGAGACCCAGGTGCATTGTGCACACTTTGCCCAGCAGTGTTCATTTGCATTTCTAAAACTCCTCTGCAGGCTGCCTGGAATGAAGCTTCTCTTCCAGGGCAGCCATCTGGTGAGTCACATGTGGCCCCCCCGATATCTGCTTTTTTTTTAAAAAGTATTAACTCTTTATGAGTTCAAAGTATTATGGTTAAAGCTGTTCAGTTTTGCAAAATGCAACATAAAAGCAAACATGGAAAAATGCAGAACAAAACTTGATTTTCACACTTCTGTCCCTAACCCACCTGACCATATAAAGTGGGAATATTATGAAAATTTTTTCTCATATTGTAATTTTGTCACTGAAACTGCAGGGAAAAGAAAAACTCTGCAAGAATCTCTTTAGTTTTAGAGAGTCAAGGCATTCCTTTGTTCCTGCCAGGGTGTGCAAAAGAAATAATTTTTTTCCCAAATAGCCCAGCTGTGCAGAGAAAATCATTCCATGCCATATGAGTTTTACTGGATTTTTCCTAAACTTTATGTCGTCAGAACTAATCTAAATCCACTGGTTTAATGTTCATTGCTTCCAAGTTGTGTAAGTTTTTAGTATTTGGCTTCCTGTTGAACCCGGATTTCTTTGACTCTGATGTGAATTCGGTCTCCACACTCCTGGATTTCCTTCTCAGCCTTTTCCAGCCCAGGTGTCTCCAGCTCTGCCGGGGGCAGTGTCTGGGGTAGCTGTTGGTTGTGTTTGCTGCTGGGCAATGTTGATGTTTTGTTGCTGGTCGTTATCTCTGTGGGTGTCTTTTGGGCTGTTCCCAGTCTGTTGGGATGTTAAACTCATCTCCATTGAGTGATGTAACACCCCTTATATAAAACCTTTAAAATTCCTTTCCCAAAGGCAAACCTTTGTTTAGAGAAACCTTTCTGAGCAGAGAAATAAGATTTAAAAGAACCAAAATCGGTACATTTTGCAGCAGTGCAATGGCAGGCAGCCCAGAGTGTAGGTGTCAGTGAGCCCCAGAGTGGAATTGTGCCCTGGTGTTCCCCAGCAGCTGTGGCAGTGCAGGCCCAGCCAGCGCTGAAGCTGCAGCAGTGGCAGCAAGGCTTGGCCCCAGTGGCTGGAGATGGCAGAGGAGGGTGGCCGGGATTGCAGAGGATTCCAGGCGAGGATCTGTGGGCAGGCGCAGGGGCTTGGCCCGCTGTGGAGCCCTGGCTGCCTGAGCCTGCCCTGCGTTGCCTTCAGGGCAGGCTCAGGGGCGGTCTCCCATCGTCCTGCTGTGGGCGGGAAGTGCAAATCTGCGGGGCTTCAGAGCGCTTGAGGCCAGGCTGAGGGGTCCCCCCGTGTTGAGCTGTGCTGGCGGCTGTTTGTGGCCTCAGGGACACTTGGCATGGGCCCCTTGGCCACCAGTGGTGCTGCTTGGCACTCCTTAGGCAGGAGCCGATGTCCTGGCTGGGTGTTGGCAGCAGCAAAGTGCCAGAGCAGGCTGTGTGCCAGCCCAGCTTGCTGTGGGAGAATATGCCTTGATATCTGCTCCAGTGGTTGCTGAAGCAGTGAGAATTGCTTTTGCCCCCCTGTTAGGTGCCATGGTGTCAGCAGAAGATGTTGAAGCCTTCCTGCTCAGGGCATTTCAGTGCCAGGCTCTCACAAGCACCCACAGCTGGGCGGGTTGAGCTGAGCATGGGGGGGTGACCTGCGCTGTGTCTGATTCCCCTTCCTTAATAACAGCCTGTCTTGTAGCTCTTTTCCCTTCTGCTGCCCTTGCAGAGCCATCCACAAACACATTTTCTGCCTCAGGCCAGGGAATGTCCCATCAATCTGTCCCAGCCTGGGTCTGGAGCTCTGTCCCTTGAGTGCAGTCCTGGGTTCCTTGCCAGCCCCTCTCCAGGCTGTTCAAACAGGAGGCTGGGTTAAACCCTTGCCCTGTCCTCAGTTCTAAATCCTCCTGTGCCATTGAACAAGTTTCATACTGTAATAATCGAGCCCTGCTCATCCATTTAGAGGCTCTTCTGGTTGTCAGAGCTTTAACTTGATGCCAGACTTGAACTATAGGAGATCCTGTATAGGGTTAAATATTTTAGCACAAGGATTCCTTTGGCAAGACCCTGTTTATTATCCACCTAAAATTCACATTCTTTTTCCCTGTCTGGAAGGCCCAGTCCAGCTGCCTTAGTTAATCTTCATTTTAACACTTGAAAATTCTGTGTTTCCTCCTGCTGTCCATCCATCCAGTTTGTTGACTGGCAGGATAGGAGTGTTGTAGGGAAACATCCCTGGCTCCAAAAGCCCTGCCTTTAACCAGGACTCAATCCCAGGCTGTGAGCCCTTCCTTCCCTCTCTTGGAACAGGGTATTGCTTGTCCTGGTTGCTTTAAAGTAAATTGTAGAGGCTCCATATCTAATTTTCCCTCTTTCCCTGGGGCTGCCCACACTTTGGGGTTCACTTCAGCATAGGCCTTGTCAATCTTTTCACACAAAGGTAGAACAGAACCTGCCTCTGTTTCCCCTTTTACAGTATTAAAATCCAGCTCACAAATTCCTTCCCAGTTAATTACAATCACAGGAGGAAGAAAAAGAAATTAATTTTATTCAAAGCTATGCCCCACAACTTCTAATAGTGGTTGAACAAATCATACCTGGTCATCTTTCCCACTCATTCCCTTAAAAATTAAAGTATTCCTTTACTATTATCCCCTTTAGGTCTAAGATTCAGAGTGGATTGAGAGGCCCCTGTGTCCATCAGGAAATGCCTGCTCTCAATGCAGACCCACCCTGAATGTTCTCAAGGGCTGCAGTGTGGAGGGTCCCTGGTGTGATAGGAGCTGTGACAGCCCTGCCAATCCATGTCCATCAAGGGGTGGACTTGCTGGTCCTGAGGGTGCTGCTGTCTGTGCTTGCAGTGTCCTTGTGCCCTGCAGCTGGAGCCCTGGTTCCTTGCCAGGGGCTGTTTGGGTGGGCTCTCCCCTGGTGAGGAGGGCAATGCCTCTGCCAGGTGCTTGTGGCCGAGCCGTGCCCTGGGTGCTGGGGCCCCCTTGGGCCCTGGGGTTGATCCCTCAGGGGCTGTAGGAACTGTGCCGTGGCCTTTGCCTTCAGCTTGGCCTTTTGCTGCTCCCTTCTTGCACTCACCTGCTGTGCCTTTGTGCCCAAGTGCTGCAGGGCCTTCTTGTGCCCCTCCTGCAGCCCCCTCAGTGCCTGTGGGTGCTTGTCTTGCTTTACAAGAGAGGTGTCTGCTCAGGAAGGTAGAAAAAGCCTCTCTTGGAATGGAGAATGCAAACCCCATCCCTCTTAATTTTTAGACTAGTGAAATCAAGGGGCTCTCAGGCAAAGATATGGGAGTAGGAATACCAGTTCTTTACTAGTGTGTATAATAAAGCAAACAAACACCAACAGCTGCGGCACTGACAGCAAACAGAGCCCGGACCCAGTCCCGGCCTTTGGGCTGCGGCGCTTTGCCCTTGGGTGCAGTTCCGGGAACAGCCGGCAGGGGCGCTGGTGGCTCCCGCGGGGCGGGGCAGCGCATCCCTCCCATGGGAACCTCTCTGAACGGAAATAGAGCAATCCCTTCATCTAACTCTTTCACTTTTTTACCTTCTACAACCTTCCTTTCATGTTTTGGGAAAGAATTTGGAGAGGGCTGCCTTTTAACTGAGCTCCTCGTGTTTCGATAAAGTGCTTCCTGTAGAGAGAGAGGGTTTCCCTGAACAGCCGGAGCTGTGGTTACCAAGGGGCCGTACCTCAGAGCAGGACGGGGTCAGGGGAGGATATCCCGCCGAGGCTCGGTGGGAGTGTGGGCAGGGTCTGCTGCCGGAATTGGCAGAGGGGGATCTTCCCGTGGAGCCCGAGGCGGAGCGTGGGTAGCCCCCACATGGCTGATGGCGGCTGATCCGGCAGCTGCCGGCAGAGCAAAGGCAGGTGGGAGAGCCCGGCAGCAGCGGCGGTGCCCAGCGCAGGTGGCACGGGCAGGGCAGCCAGGGATGGGATGGCTGGGACCCCCCCTGGGTGTGGTGGGCGCGGTGACCTCGGAGCAGGCGGCAGGACAGAGCAACCCCCATCTTGCCCAGCATGGCCGTCAGAGCGGCCGCGGGCCAGGCAGTGGGAGCAGGGCACACAAATTGAGCGACAGCGCCGGGGCAGGTGGAGCTGCCCTGGGCAGTGAGGCCGCACCTGGGATGGAAACCCGGGCAGGCGGAGCTGAGGCGGGCAGCGAGCCGGGACCCGGGACAGGCGCCTGGGCCGCGAACGGAGGGGGCAAGACCTGCAGAGGATCCCACTCTCTTTCTGATTTTTCCTCCTGCTCCCCTCCCTTTCATTTCCCCTTTTTCTTTTCTTGTTTTTTTCTCGGGGCTTTCTGATACTTTAAAGATTTTTATTCTCCTAAAATCTCCTGTCTTACATATGACATATTCTCTTTCTTGTAGATTAAATGGGTTTTTTTTACAAATAAACCCAGAACCTAACAAATCCAGAGTTCTGCTTGGATACTTTGAAATGGTGGACGAGCTAACTCAGGACCTCCTAATGTTGTTTTTCTCATCACCTTTTTATTTATCCTTTGGCAAATTAAGCATCTTTCAGTTACTTGCTTGGCTACTCCGAGAATCCCAGTGCACGTATAGTTCCTTAAAAAATGATCACACAAAGCTTAGGTACCCCAGCGGATTTTCTGATGCAAGTCTTCTAATATTTTCTTAGAAGCACATTTTATTTAGAAATTGTCTTCTATCAAGAAATTTCCATTTCCCTGATTTCTCTTATTCACTTCCTGTCTTGTTTAATTCTTTTTTCTCAGCTTCCCTAAACTTTGGAATTTCCAGTTTTTCCTCGTTTGGAGTTAATATTAACATAACTCTTTCAGCTCCATTTTCTGCTGCATCCTTAGCTTTGTGATCTGCCAAATTATTTCCTCCTCTTTCTGGGGTCTTTCCCTTTTGGAGTTCCATAATATGTACTATAGCTATCTCTTTTAGGTAATTGGAATGCCTCTAAAACATCTAAAATAAGATCCTCATGTATTAATCCTTTTCTTGTTGAATTAAGTAATCTTTTTCCTTTCCAAATATTTTTCAGGTATGTACTACTCTAAAGGCATACCTTGAATCAGTATATATAGTTCCTTTATTTGTGTTAAATATTCTAGTGCTCTTTTTAAAGTATATAATTCACAAGTTTGAGCTTACTAGTTTGAGGTAATGTCCCTTTTTCCATAGTTTGCATGTTTTTCCAATCGACTACTGCATACCCTGTATTTTCTCCTTTTGCAAGGAGTTGTATCTCTGTTAGCAAACATAACTCCCAAATGACTATTTCTTTTTTTTTTTTTTTCCCTGTATCCACCTTACTGGTTTTCTGTCTTATTTTCAAGATCTTATCTATTAATCTTCTTCCTCTGTTTTTCACATTCACTAACAACCTAAATACCACTTTTCTTTCAACTACACCCACAAAAATAAAAAACTTTTTTCTTACACTACTTTCAGTACAATACACCTCCCTCCAAGGAGATATAGTAAAGCTTAAAATACAGAATCTACATTACCTATACTTTTATTCATCTACATTCACTCACTTTTATTTCTCACTCACTTCCACACATTCTTTCCCACCCTCAGGACACAGAGTGGATCCCTGTTGACAGAGAATCGCGGGTCCCTGTGGCCCCCCCTCACCTTGGGGTTGCCTCTGGGTCTCAGTATCTCCGGGCCTCCTGGGAGGGCCCTGACTCTGCTGCCTCGGGTGCCGTTCACCTGTGAGGCTGATTTGTGTGTCACTCACACTCTTTAGCCAGGGCCCCCTCACACGCGCTGGGGACAATGGCCCGTTTGCAGGTCACCTGTACCTTATGCCACAGCCCCCACACGCCCAGGAGAACAATGGCTTATTGTGGGTCACACACTCCTCTTTCCACAGCCCCCCTTCCCACCCGCCCGGGAAGCTGAGGCTGATTTTGTGTGTGACTCACTCTCACACACAACAAGACAACAATAAGGTACCTTTTGTTATAAATGATCAAATCGAGAGCCAAACTTATAGGAAAATTTAGCAAAGATTTATTAATTTTCCTGCAAGACAGAAGTTCGGTCATCTACACTACCACAGCCAAGGGTCAGTGTCGAGCCCGGGTTCGGTGCTGGGTGAACACGGATCTGAGCTCCGAATGTCAGAGTCTCCCCCTGTTCACAAATGCTGCCTGACGCAGCGAGTTCTTTTACAGTTTATTCTGCTCGAGGCAGAGATGACCGAATGTTCTTTGTGTCTCTTCCCATGCATAACCGTGTCTTTACCTGTGCAGAGGTGGACAAAGACTCAGTCCCGGTGTCTGATGTTGTCAGTAGACTCTGGGGAAGTCAGCATTCACATGCATCAGGGTGGGGCTGTGGATCATCTTGGTAGCTGTAATCGATGAGGCATTAATCACTCTTGGGTGGACCTGGTGACCTGGGGAAGCCAGCGATTATCGCCCTGGAAGCTTCTATTCTTTCATTAAAAACCCCGATGTTTATCTCAACCAAGTCCAGGAACTAGATGTATATGAATAAGACACTGCTCCCTGCCAGGATGGTCAAGAGACTTAGTGTGGAGTTTACAATATTTTATACATTAATTGCTTTAATTATCTCTACCATACACTTTCACATCACCTATTACAAGTTTAGGTGTTTCTTGGCAGTCCCCGTGCTCTTGGATATCACTCAGCCCAGCTGTGCTGTCCAACCCCAGATGCTCTTGAGCATATCCTCTATCCGGCAGAATTTTGCAGAACCCTGAATGCTCTTGGAATGTTAATTCCTCAACCCAGCAGGTTTTAATTCTGGATGCTCTTGGGCACTCTTATCCCTCAAACCAACAGAATTTTTAGAGTTCCCTTTTGTCCCGTTTCCTAGTGGATTGGGCTCGGAAACTCCTCTGCTCCCTCCCTCCGAGGGGTCCAGCCCCTCTCTGAGACCCAGTCCCAGTTACCCCGGGGGATTCTCTCACTCCTGTTAACATTCACTTCGTCTCTCTCCTGGCCGCTTACCGCGGAAAGTCGGAAACGCAGCGTGGGAGACTCCAGCACTCACTTGGCAGGTCTGGGACAACCAGCCCTCGTCTCATTCACACACATTGATCCCCCTGTACCTGCCCCCCTGAGAAATACTTACCAATCCCTTTTCCTTCCCGGATTCTTAATGCACATTACTACTCTTAGGGGGCCAATTACCGCGGTTGTAGGGAGCCTTTTCCCTTCTCTTTGTTTTATTGTCTCCTTTTGTCCACCATAACCTGCGTCTGTCGGTCACCCCAGGGGAGACAGAGCGAGGCTGCCAACAGGGCAGGGCGCGCCTTCCCCACTCTGACTCTCCTAAAGCACCGGCAGCGAGGTGTTAGTAACCATCCTCTGCTACCAAAATTGTGAAAAACGCCAATCACTTGCTTTTAAAATTTTAAAACCATAATAGTAATAAAATGGGTATGAAAAATAGTAATACAATTAGAGTAATCACAGTTTGGAGAAATCGAATTAGGACAATATGAGACAATAAATACCAAGAGTTACGGATGTCCGGGTACCTTTTTCTGGGCAGCACAAGCCTGAAAAAGGACACCTGTTAACACAGGATTAACCATTAAAAACAATAGCCTGTTGCATATTCATACACTTCATACATGATGCATAAATTCCATTCAAACACAGGATTCTGTCTGGTCAGTGCCAGCTTCTGCCTCTGAATCCTAACAGCGACTTCGAGGTGGGAAGAAGTTCATTTTTTCTGATAAGAGGGCAATAAATTCTTTTTCTCTGAAAGATTTAGGTATCCTGTGGCTGCTATCTCGCTGCAAGTCCTTTCTTTAAAAAAAGCCTCTTACCAAGCATAGTTTCTATTTTAACATTTTTTAATAACCTAAAACCATATTCAACTCACTAATTAAGAGAATTAATACAGCAGTACTTTCTAACACAAGACGTATCATATTCATTTTAATATTTGGGATAACCCAATCACAAAATATGCATTTTTTACAAGTATAATCCAACTTCCAGTCTCTCCCAGTTTGGTCCCAGCTGCCGTCAGCATGGTTCCAGTTGCTTCCTCAATCAACTCAGTGAGTCCCAGTATGATGCCATTTGCTCCCAGTTGCTCCCAGTCAGGCCCAGTATGGGGGATGATGTGCAGGGAGTGCTCACTGTGACACTCAGTTCCTCCCAGTATTAGTCCAGTCCCTCCCAGTATGATCCAAATATGAGCCCAGTGTGCTCCCAGTCTCTGCCAGAATAAACCAGTTTTGCTCTGCATGGTTCCAGTTCCTCTCTTTCACCCTCACTTTCCTTCCAGTCACTCCCAGTATCTCCCAGGGTAGCCCAGTTCCCTCCACCATCATTCCAGTTCCTTCCAGTATGATCCCATTTGCTCCCAAGCACTCCCAGTCAGCCTCAGAGTTGTGGCACTCACTGCCAGTATGATCCCAGTCACCACCAGTATGATCGCAGTTCATCCCAGTACAAGCCCAGCAGTTTCCAGTCACCGCCAGCATGCACCCAGTCACTCCCTGTTCTTCCCAGTTGCTCCCACCATGATCCCAGTTACTCACAGCTGCTCCCAGTCATCCTCAGCATATTCCCAGTCACTCCCACTATATCCCATTTGCCCCTAACATGGTCTCGGTTGCCTCCTGCAGGCTCCTGCTCACTCCCAGTATGATCCCAGTGTCCATCAGTGCGATCACAGTCTGCACTGGCATGGCAATATGATCCCAGAATAATGTCAATACAAACCCAGTACAGTCCCATCACGATCCCAGTATGGTGTCAGTACAAAGCCAGTACAGTCCCAGTATGATCCCAGTATGATATCTGTACAAGCCCTGTACAGTCCCAGTCACTCCCAGTATGATCCCTGTATGATATCTGTACAAGCCCTGTACAGTCCCAGTCACTCCCAGTATGATCCCAGTATGATGTCAGTACAAGCCCAGTGCACTCCCAGTCACTCCCAGTACGATCCCAGTCCAGCCCAGTCCCTGGCAGTGCTGCCACTGCGGGAGTCTCCGCTCCGCCAACTGCCGCCTGCTTCTGGTATTTCGTGGGGTTTATATACAGTCCTGCTTCCGGGTTGGCGTGTCTGTCAGGGTAGCACTCTGTGCATTCTCCTCCTGTTGCTAGGCAGTCGTATTCTGCCTCCCGGTGGTCCGAGGATGAAGGCCGGTAGTCTTCTTCTTCTTGCCCCACGATCAACCTTTCCTTAGCTGGAATGGTTGGTCTGGTTCCTGGAACTTTAAGCTTACTAAGCAGATAAGCAAATATTGTGCTATCAATCATAGCAGGCCCGCTACCCGTGTCAACGGCCTCACCCCTTACTCCTTGGCTAACAATAGGCACATAGCTACGTATAGTTACACATTGCTTATTTAGCCTTTCAACATATTAGCTTCTAACATTTTGCAGTTTAAGCCTTATGACATTTATTTTGCAGTATATTAGCCCGTTATATTCATCTTGCAACATACTAGCTTGTTACATCTTTCATTGCGGTTTTTCTATTATTGGCTTTTCCCCTTTTCATAGTCTTTAGCAATTTGCTGAACAAACTAAGACATTAACTCATTACAAAGGGGGAGGAGGAGGTGGGGTTAGGGAGGAGGAGCAGGGGGAGGGATGGAAGAGGAGGGATGAAGGCAGAGAGCAGGGATGGAAGGAGGAGAAGGAGGTGGGGTTAGGGAGGAGGAGGAGATGGGATGGAAGGGGAGGGATGGAAGAGGAAAAGGAGGTGGGGATAAGACAGAGGGGGAGGAGGATGGGGGATGGAAGGGGAGGAGTGGGAGGAAGAGGAGGGACAAAGGCAGATCAAGGCTGAGCTGAGGGAACCATGCTGTCGATCCCTGCCTGAATTCCCAGCCCCCACCTGTGGGATCATCGCCCCCCAATCGCGCCGGTGAGCGGGGAGGGGGAGCTGGGTCCGGATATCCCAGGGGGTCCCTGGGTTGGGGTTTTGGGGGGATGTTTGGAGAATGAAGCAGTCCAAGGCTGAGCGGAAAAGGCCCCTTGGGGGGACATCGGGGGGTGGCGGTGGCGGCTGCCGGCAGAGGCAGCCTGGAGGCACAGAGCCCTGTGTCCCCCAGGAGCCCAAAGTGGGGAGCCCAGAGAGGGGGGAGCGCCGCCATTGGCGGGAGCCTCAAGAGCCTGGAGAGGGGCAGGGGGGACTCCTTGGAGCCGCTGCAGCCCAGAGCAGAGAATGAGGGGAGAAGGGAGCCCGGGAGCCCAAAGAGCCCCGGCATCCCGAAATGGGGAGAGTGAAGCGGGGGGAGCTTTTGGCATTGCTGGGACTGCCAGCAGCCTGGGCAGGGCGGGCAACGAGGAGAAGGGGGACCCCCAATCCAAACGTGACCCCAGCAGGTGGGACAGGGGGGAAGCCCTGAACTCCAGAGGGGAGGGAACAGGGATGGGGAACTCCTGGGAGGCTTTTTCAGGGCTGAATCTGGGTGTTTGGGAGATTTTCCTGGAGATGAGGTGGCTGGTGACTTGTAGAGATGGACTTGGGCAAAAGGGACCTTCAAACTCAATGTGTGTTGAGGAAGGTGAAACAGGAAAGCCTTATAAATATGATTTTCTTGCAAAAGATTTTGAGAATATAGAAAGTGTAAGGAAGACTGAAATGAAAGCAAGATCTGAGATACCTCAGTTAGTGAACAACTGGAAAACAATGGTGTGGCCCAACTGAAGGTAATCCCCTTTTGATGAAACAATTGCCTCTGCTTGCAGAGAGATCCAAGGTTCAGAGCAGACCCTACTAGCTCAGCAGAAGGGGTCCAATGAAGAGTTTTTAGGGTGTAAAATGTAACACAGTATGGTGATGTGATGATTCTTACAGGCTGTATGTAAATTCGGTAGGATTTTTATCTTGTACTTGATTGGTTGGTGAGAAATAGAATATTCAAAAGAGAAGAAAATTTATTGTGTTGTAATGGGAACGTTACTGTGTTATGCTCTTGCCTGTCTTACTCTCTTACCCTCTCACCCTCTCTACCCCTCTCTTCTCTCGGGCCTGCTCCGAGCTGTGCCTGGCAGCTCCAAGCAGGGCCCTGCACCCAGGCCCTTTGCAATAAACTGCAAGTTCCACGACCTGGCTGCAGAGCTCTCTCGTCTCCGTCTGTCCCGACTGTCCTACCCCCCGATGCTCCTACAAACACGCTCGTCCCTTGTTTTCCCCAAACCAGGATTTCCCATTGCCAACCCCAGGGAGGCTGCGAAGAAGAGGAAGATGCCCCGGGACACTGAGGCAGGTGAGGAGGAAGTCAGTGCCCCTTTCCCCTCTGTGCTGCTCCATCTCCCAGCCCAGCACGGCCCCGGCTGCAGCTCAGCCCTGGGGGGATCTCCTTGCCCTTGCCTGTGGCACGGAGGCAAATCCCATCCTGTCCTTGTCCTTCCTCCCCCAGAGCAGGAGCTGAGCATGGAGAGCAGGGAGGACAAATGCCCGTGGCAGAACCGGGTGGCAGAGGCCGTTTTGAGTGGCTCCACGGCGCAGGAAGCCAACGGGGAGGAAAAGCCCCGGAGATGCCGCACGAGGAGGGGCTGCAAACGCAGCCGGCAGGGATCTGAGGGGGAAAGAGCCAGCCTGGGCCGGGAAGGCGGCCGGAGACGGAGCCAGAGCTCGAAGCTGGTGCTCCATGAGCAGCTCCATGATGGGGAGAAGCCGCACACGTGCGTGGAGTGTAGGAAGAGCTTCAGGCGGAACTGCAACCTGATCAGGCACCAGAGGATCCACACTGGGGAACGGCCCTACGAGTGTGGGGAGTGTGGGAAGAGCTTCAGGCGGAACTCCGATCTGATCAGGCACCAGAGGATCCACACTGGGGAGAAGCCCTATGAGTGTGGGGAGTGTGGGAAGAGCTTCAGCCGGAGCTCCAGCCTGATCAGGCACCAGAGGATCCACACTGGAGAAAGGCCGTACAAGTGTTCCCAGTGTGAGATGTGCTTCAGCCAGAGATCCAGCCTGGTCACGCACCAGAGGACCCACACTGGGGAGAGGCCCTATGAGTGTTCCAAGTGTGGGAAGCGGTTTCTGACCAGCTCTGATCTCCTCCAGCACTATTGGATTCACACAGAGGAGAGGCCCTTCCAATGCCCCGACTGCGGGAAGGGATTCAAGCGCAACTGCAACCTCATCACCCACCGGCGCATCCACACTGGAGAGAGGCCCTACGAGTGTCCCCAGTGTGGGAAGAGCTTCTCACAGAGCTCTCACTTGACCCGACACCAACGGAGGCACCGGTAAGGGAAGCCCTGTGAGTGCCCCAAGTGCGGGCAGAGCCTCGTGCGCTGCTCCAGCTCCATCCCCCACTGGAGGAGGCACTTTGGGCACTGCCCTGGTCACTCCCATTCCCTGTGATCCATGTTAAGAACACACCTGGCTGCTTCTACTTTTAATTTCACCTTAATTTTTTTCTATTCTCCATCTCTTTGCACTGCAAAAGCCAAGAGGAATGGATCTGTCACCTGAAAACCACTGAAATCCCAGTGAAAACAGCTCAATCTTACCCCAAAAAGAGCTCAAACCCACCTCAAAAATCTCAATTCCCATGCCAAACTCACTCGATTCCGCAGCCATCAGGCTGAGATGAGGTTGGGAGGTGATTTAGAGTCGTGGGGTCTCAGGTAGAGTGGTGGGATGGAGATTGTGTGGGGCTGGGTGTGTGGGATGTATTTGACAGCAAATAAAACTCTGAGACTTACTGATTTCTCTCCCATTCATGTTCAATCTGTTGCAGTTCTGTTTGCAGAGTGCCACCTTCTCAGCTCATTGTCTTAGTGTCCCCTTTTCTCTCCTGCCTCTCCTTGCCTGCTCTGTTTCTCTCTCAGTGTCTCCCTGGACCCACGGACCACCAGAGACCCTGCCCTGATTTAATTGACCCAGGCACCACCAGAGACCCTCCCTATATTTAATTGCCTCACGGACCACCCAATACCCTCCCCTGATTTATTGCCCCAGTGACCACCAAAGACCCTCCCCTGATTAAATTGACCCCTCCCCTGATTTAATTGACCCCTGCCACCAAAGACCCTCCCCTGATTTAGTTGACCATTCCCTGATTAAATTAACCCCTCCCCTGAATTGACCCCTCCCCTGATTTAATTTACCCTTTCCCTGTTTTAATTCCCCTTCCCCCGATTTAATTGACCCCTGCCCTGATTTAGCTGTCCCATTCCCTGATTTAATTGACCCCTGCCCTGATTTAATTGACCCCTGCCCTGATTTAGATGACCCCTCTGTCCCCACAGACCCTCCCCTGATTATTTATTGTTTTATTTCCCAATTACTATTTCAATTCCCAGTCCCAGGAGCTGAAGTCCTGAAGGCTGGCAGGGAAATGTCTCTGTAGGATTTTGCTCCATTTCCCTTCAAGGGCGGGAACATCTTTTCCTGGCTGGGAGCTGGAATTGCAGACTTTTGGAATGTGTGCCGGGCAACACGGACTGGGATCAAATATGGACTAGGATCAGATAGGGGTTGGGATCAAATATGGACTAGGATCAAACAGGGACTGGGATGAAATATGGACTGGGGTCAAATATGGACTGGGATCAATTATTGATTGGAATCCTACAGTGTGAGATAAACTGGACTGAGGTTATATAGACTGGGATCAAATATGGGCTGGGATCAAATATGAATTGGGATAAAAAATGGACTGGGATCAAATATAGACTAAAATCAACTATGGACTGGGATAAACTGGACTGGGATCAAATCAGGACAGGGATCAACTTTGGACTGGGATCAAATATGGCGTGGATCAAATATGACAGATTTTATGGACTGGGATCAAATATGCACTAGGATAAGCTATGGACAGGGATTAAATATGGACTGGGATCAAATATGGATTGGGATCAAATGGACTGGGTTCCTACAGACTGGGATAAACTGGACTGAGATTATATAGATGTCGCGGCTTGAGAGGAAGTTAGTTTTCTGCGATACGGTCAGGCCAGTAGGTGCTCACATTTGAATACTGGCACCTGGTTTGGCCACTGGGGACATTGGATACGCCTCTGAGAACTCAGGGGTTAAAAAGCAGGGCACTCCCGGGGGAAGCTCTCTTGGGTTCCAGCGAGGGAAGCAGGTCGGGCCTCCCCTGCCCAGCTCCTGGCTGGTTTGGGGCTGGGTGAGGTAGGCCTGGCCCGAGGATGGAAGGGTGGAAGAGCCCCGAGAGGCATCGGGCAGCCACACCTCCCCCCCAGGAGACAGAGAGAGACAGAGCGCCTGTGCCACCGTGAAATTTGATATCCTGTGCTGGCAGCACAGCCCGGCTGCCCCTGTGGGAGCTTTGGGTGGGCAGAGCCCGAGCTTTTAACCCTTTTTTGGACAAGGAAAACTTTGCAGAACATTAACCTTTCCTAGAAGAGAGATAAGAGATGAAATGGAGGAAGGAAATGTGCAAGTGTGAAGGTCTGGGCAAGTGAAAGATGTCGGGAGAGTAGAGAAGAATCTTAGGTGGGAAGAGATGATGGAGTGGCCTTAGCTGGACTTTTCTTGTGTAGCCATGGACAGAACCATGTTTCCTGTGACACAGAGACTGCATCCAGGGGGAGGCAATGGCTCAGAGCCAAGAGGGTTCAGTGTTGGTACCCCTCAGCCCCAGGGGGTGAAATTTGGGAGGCACAGGTGTCCCAAAGGTGAGACTGTGCCCTTTTTGGAACAGGACAAAGCATCCTTAAAAGGACAACCCTAGAAGCAGCTCTGGTCCATGTGCAGTGGTGAGAGCAGTCGACATGGAAGGAAGAGGACACATTTGCAGATGTTCTCCAGGCGGTGCCACAAGTGACATGGAAACACACGAGGTTTCAGCGGTGTTTCCTGGGGAAGCCTATGGCACAAGAAGGATTTCTCTCACCTTGATGAACTGAGAATTCATTACCTAAGGGGTGGTGATGGACCGAGAGTTGGTGATTTGGGGGATAGATGTATTGGAAATTTGGTGGGAGGGGGAGGAAATGTTTTTGGAAAGTTTTCATTTTCCCTGTGTGTTTCTTGTTACTTAGAGTTGTAGTTTAGTTAATAAAGGTTTCTTTTCTGTATTTCTAAGTGGGGGCCTGCTTTGCTTATTCCTGGTCACATCTCACAGCAGACACCAGGGAGATATATTTTCATGGGGACACTGGCATTGTGCCAGCATGAATCCGTGACACATACGCTGCCAGTTGGCCTTTTTCCACCGCTCCAGCCATCCCCACATAGCATTGGCTACTATCCATGAATCAGTGTAGAGGTAGAGCTTTGGCCATTTCTCTCCCTTAGCAATGTCCAGGGCCAGCTGAACGGCTTTGAGTTCTGTAAGTTGACTTGATCCACCTTCTCCTTCAGCAGCCTCTGCCACCTGTCGTGTGGGGCTCCATACGGCTGCTTTCCACTTCTGGTCCATCCCTACAATGCGACAGGAACCGTCAGTGAAAAGAGCATAGCGCGTTTCCTCTGGGGGCAGTTCGTTATAGGGAGGAGCCTCTCCAGCCCGTGTCACTGGTTATTTTTGCTCTTCATCAGTAAGACCGAAGTTCTCACCTTCTGGCCAGTTTGTAATTATCTCCAAAATCCCAGGGCAATTCAGGTTTCCAATACGGGCGCACTGTGGGATAAGAGCAATCCGTTTACTCCATGTAGCGTCAGTGGTGTGGTGGGGGGTGGGAACCTTTCCTTTGAACATCCACCCCAGCACCGGTAGTCGGGGTGCCAGGAGGAGTTGTGCTTCCGTGCCAATCACCTCTGAGGCAGCCTGGACTCCTTCATAGGCAGCCAAGGTTTCCTTCTCTGTGGGAGTGTAGTTGGCTTCTCACCCTCTGTAGCTTCGACTCCAAAATCCCAGTGGTCGGCCTCGAGTCTCCCCAGGCACCTTCTGCCAAAGGCTCCAGGACAAGCCATGGTTCCCGGCTGCAGAGCAGAGCACGTTCTTCACCTCTGCTCCTGTCCTGACTGGGCCAAGGGCAACTGCATGAGCAATCTCCTGCTTGATCTGGGCAAAGGCTTGTTGCTGCTCAGGGCCCCAGTGGAACTCGTTCTTCTTGCAGGTGACCAGGTAAAGAGGGCTCACCATCTGACTGTACTCAGGAATGTGCATCCTCCAAAAGCCTATGGCCCCTAGGAAAGCTTGTATTTCTTTCTTATTGGTGGGTGGAGACATTGCTGTGATCTTGTTGATTACGTCTGTAGGAATCTGATGCCGTCCATTAATAAGGCCTCCGATCAGCCTTATCATGAAGCAGAGCCTTGGTGCTCAGGATCTCAGTCCCTGAGGAGGGACCGCGTGCCCGAAGCCAGCTCAGGCCAATGCCGCGGGGCTACCTTTCTAGCAAGCCTGGTGATATTCAGCTCTATAGTGATTAGCAGCTCTTAGGACCTCAGCTCTTTGCTTGCTGGGTAGTGGAGCTCCGGGCAGCAGCAGACGGAGAGAGGAGAAGGAGAAGGCAGAAGCTGTTCCACAGAGAAGGCTTTATTTGGGGGTCCGCGAAGAGTCTCGGCTCTTCTTCTTCTGAGCTAGTAGGGTACAGCATGCTACTTTTATAGGCTTGGCAAATACCCAAACTTGACCAATGGCAAGGGATTAGGGGGACCATAAAATGACCGATAGGTAAAGGCTACCATGGCATTTTCTCACATGGTTATAGAGACAGTTTATAGGGCAGATGTCCATGGAGTCAGGAAGCTTCCTTGCTGCTGTGCCAGCATTCCTTTTGTTCGATTCTCCATGGTGCTTTTGCTAAATGAATGGGGTTTACTACAGTCCATCTTGCCACTTCACTGCCAGGAACTGAATCTCACGAGCTGGTCTCTTTACCTTGACTTTTTAATGGCAAAACCAGCTCCCAGGAGGACTTGGATGATTTCCTTCCCTTTCTCAAACACTTCCGCAGCTGTGTTTCCCCACACAATGATGTCATCAATAAATTGCAGATATTCGGGAGCCTCACCCCTTTCTAGTGCAGCCTGGATCAGTCCATGGCAGATGGTGGGACTGTGCTTCCACCCCTGGGGCAGTCGGTTCCAGGTGTACTGCACTCCCCTCCCTGTGAAAGCAAACTGAGGCCTGCATTCTGCTGCCAGAGGAATGGAGAAAAATGCATTGGCAATGTCTATAGTGGCAAAGCACTTTGCTGCCTTGGACTCCAGCTCGAACTGGAGCTCTAATATGTCTGGCACGGCAGCGCTCAGTGGTGGAGTCACTTCATTCAATGCACGGTAGTCCACAGTCAATCTCCATTCTCCTTCAGATTTTCGCTCAGGCCAGATGGGGCTGTTGAAGGGTGAGTGGGTCTTGCTGACCACCCCTTGGCTCTCCAGCTCTCGGATCATCTTATCGATGGGGATCACAGCATCTCGAGTGGTTCTATACTGCTGTCGATGCACTATGGAAGTGGCAATTGGCACTCGTTGCTCTTCTTTCGTCAGGCATCCTACTGCAGATGGATTCTCAGACAACCCAGGCAAGGTGTTCAATTGCTGGATGCCCTCTGTCTCTACAGCAGCTATTCCAAATGCCCATCTGAGTCCTTTTGAGTCTTTGAAGTACCCACTTCGAAGGTAGTCTATGCCCAAAATACATGGGGCCTCTGGGCCAGTCACAATAGGATGCTTCTTCCACTCATTTCCCATTAGGCTCACATCAGCTTCCACCAAAGTGAAATCCTGGGATCCCCCTGTCACACCAGCAATAGAAACAGACTCTGTCCCCACATGTCTTGATGGGATTAATGTGCATTGCGCACCAGTATCGACCAAAGCTTTGTACTCTTGTGGTTCTGATGTGCCAGGCCAACAAATCCACACAGACCAAAAAACACAATTTTCCCTGGCCTCTACCTGGCTAAAGGCAGGGCCCCTCTAAGCCTGGTTATCCTTCTTTCCCTGGGCGTATGTTTTGGATGTTCCTTCTTGGCGATCAGACATATCATCATCATACCTGGCCGTTCGGCTACGGGCAACTGGAGCTGCTTTCCTCCTGGTGGCTTCCTTCAGTTCACGCACCCGTCGTGCCAGAACAGCAGTAGGTTTCCTATCCCACCTTCTCATGTTTTCCCCACAATCACGCAGGTAGAACCAAAGCTCAGCTCATGGGGTGTATCTTCTCTCACCATCTTGGAAACGTCTGCCTTGGAGACCAGAACCTCGGATCTGTACTGCTGAAATTTGGAGAAGGTCTTCTTTAATCTCCTCTCTAAGCTTCTTATGATTCTCCTCTATCTTATCCTCTAAGTTCTGCAGAAGTGTTTCTACCGCTGCGATTCTGGCATGTGTCGGGCCATGTACAGCATCTGCATATGCTCAGAGCTTCCTTGCCATGTCAAGCACAGTCTCATCCCTCTCATTCCTCTTCATGATGGCTAAGGCAGAAGTATATTCGTGTGGCCCAAGTCGTACGAGTTTTCGCCACAGCACAGACGTGCATGGTACTAAGTCTGGGTTCCTAGTTGTTACATCATCTGAGAGGATAATCTCTGCCACTGCCATTTCTCTCAGGCGTTGGATCCCTTGCTCTATTGTCTTCCACTGAGTTTGCTGCATATAGAGATCGTCTTCGCACAGGTATCTTTCTGCTACGCTTCTTAGGACTCGTTCCCAGAGGCTGTGATGGTTAACCCACCTCATCATTCCTTGGTCTATGACAGGATCCTGTGACAGGGATTATTGAAGTGAAGGGGAGAAGCGACCATCCTGGTGATGCATCGAACTCCAATTTATTGATCAATCAGTCACTTTATATAACAGTGTTAATTAACTTCATGCATATTGCAAAATCCAAGCTCACGATAGGCTAACAGAGAAAACTCTAACCACTCCTTTTGTTTTACAATAACTACAATTGTTTATTAAAAACAGAACCAACATTCCCACTGTGATATGAGAGTTTCCCAAAACTTCCATATCTGTTCCCAGGGAGCCAGCTTTTCCCAGACAGAGTGCTTTGCTTGTTATGGGAAGACTGTCTGAGAACCTTATTATTTATAAAATCAAGCCTGGGAACTGCTTTAGGAACTGCTTTACTTCTACCTTTTACTTTTCTCTCAATTGTATGTCTTCTTGGTCTTTTTCTTTAAGCCATGCTTGAACTAAACTCTCCAACATTTCCCCAGTCTTTTTCTTTTTGAGAAAGGAGGTTAGTTTGCCAGGTTTTCTCTATCATCCTACCGACCGTATTTTGGATACGACTACAAAAACAAGGTAAAATAAGCAAAAGCATTTAAAAGCACACCCAGTATCTCTATAAGATTCCCCAGCCATGGTCCGAGCAATGGCTTTTACGCCAAAGGGTTAAAACCACCCTCAGCTGAGCCATGATGTCCGGCCTTATCAGGCGTTGCACGGCAGGTGGTAATTGGACTAAGAAAAGAAGGCTGTTAACTGTTTTCATTCATGCGAACCCGGAGAGGAGGCGAACAGCTAGGGCTAATAATGCTGGAATGGACCCCAGTGTCCAACAAGCCTGAAAACGATCCTTTCTGTCCTTGAAATTCCACTCCCACCCTTTTCTTGGGTTTCTCAGAAATGTTCAAAGTCAGTAAGGTAAGTCCTCCGGTGGATTCAAAACCATTTCCCCCCTCTCTTGTCCTTTTACAGTCTGTAATCCCTTAGTCATTTGGTTCACGTGACACCGGCTGAGCGATTCGCAGTCCTTTGTTAATTTGGAGTGGTGAAAAAGTAGTATGCATTTAAAGCACTTAAAATATTTAAACTTAGCAGACTTATTTGCAAAACATGTAAAATCACTTAAATCTAATAAAACTTTAACAAAATCAACTGACTTTAAATTCTACACAACTTAAACCCAATATAATTCAAACTTAACAGAATCTAACTTAACTTAAACTTAATAACACTTAAACTTAACAGAAATTAATTTTAACAGAACTTAACTGGCTTCAAATCCTACATAACTTAAACCTAAATATAATTTAAACGTAACAGACCTCGAACTTAACCGAAAATAAACTTAACAAACTTAACCTTAATAGTATTTAACATTTAACGGCACTTAATAGAAAATTTAACTTAAACTACTTAATAACAGATAGAACTTACTAAAGAAATATATATAGCATTTACTATAACTTACTTACAGGCCTGATTCTAAAATATTAAGCTAAAATAACTTTCTTCACGTGTTTGCTGTAGCATTTATACCAAAAAGCACATTCATACAATTCTCACTCATACAATCAATCCAACACATCTTAACATTTTTAAACTTTTCAAAACACAATTTTTAGAGTCTGATGTTCCACCGACTGAGCCATCCGGGCTTCTGATGTTAAAGTCTATGTTAATGCAGGTGATTCTGACAGCATAACTAATGCCGAGCCAAATCGACCGAAATTTGATTCCCGCATTCGTTCACGCTGATTTCTGTTTCACAGTCTGTGCTAGGAAAAACAAAAGGTCTTTCTAACTTAGGTGAGAAACATCCTGACAGCAATAGTCCTTGGTGTCGCCTGTTTATTTTTACTGGTTTCTCAATTTCAGCAGGGATCCCCTCCCTTGTTGACAAAAAGTCACATCCATTAAGCTGTTAGGTCCAAAACCGAGGCTCTTTGCCAGCTGCGGGGCGGAGAGACAAGTTCTGGCGCTGGAAAAGCACTCCGGTCCCCCGCCGTTTGTGCCGGAGTGGGCGGGCCCCCCCCTGCTCTGCGCTGCGGGTCACTCCCTCCACGGCGGTCCCGCTCCCCCCGCGGCGGCTCCCTGTGGTGTCGGGTTGGACACAGGAGAGGGTGCCGATGCTGCAGCGATGACTTCTGTTGGTGCCTGGTCGTCCGAGCGGCATTTTTGGCCCCAATCAGCCGTCGGAGGCAGTGCTGCCAATGTTTGAAGAGGTGCAAGAGCGGCTAATACCTGACTTTGAGAGAATTTTGCCTGTTCTTGTAGGTCTAGCCCTACTTGTTTGATTGCATCTACTACAAAGGCTTCTGCTCCTGTTGGCACCAAAGCCATCTTTTCTAATGCCTCCTCTATAGTCCAATTGGCACCCAGAGTATTAAGTACTCTCCTAGTAATAGAATTACAATTTTGGAGAGCACACTCCTTGAGTAATGCCCCCCTAAGCTATTCTGGCACCCCAGCTCTTTCAGTTGCTGCAGCAGCCTTATCAATAAATGAGCCAAACAATTCTTCTGCCCCTTGCTTAATTCCCATATACCTGGGTATCACTCCTGGTTCTTTCACCCTTTCTATAGCGAGTCTAACCAACCTCATAGCCTCCCGGCACTTCTCCTGGCCTATTAAGGCTTGTGCCTCAGTACGAAGGAAAGGTCCCAGACCCATAAGCTCATTAACAGTGACGCCATGGAGGGGGTCACCCGGTTGCCTCTGAACTGCCACACACTCGTTAACAAGCGCTTGCCAATGAGCATTAAACAGCAATTGTTGATGTTGGGTAAAAATTAATTTGGCTAAGCCACGACAATCATTAACGAGAAGGATGCTAGTGTCAAAAATATAGTCGAGCATTTGTTTGGCTGGTTCGCTTTTAACTCCAAACTGACTAACAGTAGCTCGCAATTGAGATAACATTTTCCAGTCAAGAGCAGTGATTGTCGCTTGTATGCCCCACCCCGTGGTGAGGAGTGAAGATAACCGGACAAGCCAGCTCACTAGCCGTACTTATCAGCTCTTGATCTCCCTTTTCTATTGCATCTTTGGCCAAGGCAGCCCATGCGTCTCATCTATCCCTCGCAATCCTCGCCGCTAGGTCGTTTTCCGCCCCAGGGATCGACTGATTGCTTTTCGGGAACAGAGTATGCGTTTTTGGCCCCGGCTGCTGCGATACAGCAGATACGGGAGACTCAGAAGTGCTCCGTGTAGCCTGCGGCAAAGCGGACAATAAGGCACCCTGCGGAGCTTGGCTCGTTAGGGGGGGGCTGGCTCGTTAAGGGAGGCGGCGAAGTGGGTAATAAAGCGCTCTGTGGAGCCTGGCTTGTAGCCTGGCTCGCAGCCTGGCTCACAGCCTGGCTTGTAGCCTGACTCGCACTCTGGCTCGCAGCCTGGCTTGTAGCCAGGCTCGCAGCCTGGCTCGCAGCCTGGCTTGTAGCCTGGCTCATAGCCTGGCTCGTAGCCTGGCTCGCAGCCTGGCTTGTTGAGGGAGGTGGTGAGGTAGGTAATAAAACCGTCCTCATTGCGGGGCCGAGAGGAGTTCCCGACTCCTTATCAAACTCCCTATCTTGATCGCATTCTTTGTTACGATCATGAGTGGCAGTAGCCTGGTGAGCAGCCCTTTTTTCAGCCTGAAACTGCAACAGTTCGGTATTAATGACCCTCCATAATTTACCCCACTTCTTAGCAGTTTTATCATCGTCTAATGTAGCCTGCCACAATATATCACCAAATTTACGCCACTCCGACAGCTCGTGAACCGTGTGGGGATTTACAAAAATACCCCTTTCCAAACCATAAGCCAAAAGTCACGGTAATTCTTTCTGTAAATCTATCCCCTTAATCTGCCTTTTTTGCAAGAAAGTAATAAAAAGTTCATATGCGGCTTGCCTTTCCATACCTATAAATCGTAAGCGTGCTTTGCAGCTCCTCAAGGTCGCGGCCGCACGTTTCGGCCAGGCCCGTCTTTACGGTCGCCCAGGGCACGGCGCGTCTCAGTGGGTTTTCCTCCGCTATTTTTTCTCCGCGCTTCTTTGCCGTTCCGGCTGCTTTTTCGATCTTCGGAACCCGACCCGTTCTTCACTTCCCATGGTGTTTGCTATCACGTTCGGGTGTCACCATATATTGAAGTGAAGGGGAGAAGCGACCATCCTGGTGATGCATCGAACTCCAATTTATTGATCAATCAGTCACTTTATATAACAGTGTTAATTAACTTCATGCATATTGCAAAATCCAAGCTCACGATAGGCTAACAGAGAAAACTCTAACCACTCCTTTTGTTTTACAATAACTACAATTGTTTATTAAAAACAGAACCAACATTCCCACTGTGATATGAGAGTTTCCCAAAACTTCCATATCTGTTCCCAGGGAGCCAGCTTTTCCCAGACAGAGTGCTTTGCTTGTTATGGGAAGACTGTCTGAGAACCTTATTATTTATAAAATCAAGCCTGGGAACTGCTTTAGGAACTGCTTTACTTCTACCTTTTACTTTTCTCTCAATTGTATGTCTTCTTGGCCTTTTTCTTTAAGCCATGCTTGAACTAAACTCTCCAACAAGGGATCTCAAATGCCTGGCTTCAGTGCCATCCAGAATTGTAGCCTCGCATGCAGCATCCCAGAGATGGACAAGCCAACTAATTATGGATTCATCAGACCTTTGAGTGTAGTCCTTCCGTAGGCCACGAAGGTCCTTCAGGGAAAAGGACTCAATATTTGCATCTGCTCTTGCACCTGCTGCTTTGACTCCTGATTTAATGTCAGGCACTGAGGTTCCTTCTCCTTCATCATCATCATCATCATCATCATCATCATTCCCTGGTCGATTGGTCTTGTCCGTGCATTTCCCACTTCTAGTACTGGTAGCAACAGCCATGGCTTTAGATGCTGGCTTTGAGCCTGGAGTGTTAGCTGCAGCCTGAGTCACTGGGATAGTTGCTGATTTATCTCCCTGCCCCCCTGCCTCTGTCTGCTGCCCAACAGGATCTAGCAGTGAGCAATAAGCACAAGCCAGGGCCCAGCTCACTGCAATGACCTTCCTCTCCTTAGGCTCATCCTGGTACTTCTCTTTCAGATATTTCCCCACCTCATCTGGGTTCTTAATTTGTTCATGGGGAAAATCCCAGACTATAGGGTCAGAGAATTCCTTCAGGATTTGGCCCATATCCTCCCATTTCCCACACCACTTAGGATTTTCCACACCTGGGTCAACTCCTGAGTCAGGGGTCTCATCAGCCCGTCTAGAAATCTCAGCCCTCATCCTAGAGAAGCAGCAGGCTGTATAGAGGAAGGTTACCAGATTGAATACCAGGAAGATGGTTTCTTTAATATTGAGGGGAAACTGACATCCTTCACTAGTGATGCAACTGATTCATGGGATCAGGAGGAAAGCAGAGGCTGAAAAACCTCATTCCCTCCTGCTACAAACTGGATGCATAACCATAGCCATGAACCATTCATACCTGGAGCAGACCCTAGCATGTTTATAAACTTCTTGCACATTATTGCCACCAAGCCCAGCATGATAGCTACTCTGGTCACTGCCCCTCTGATGTAAAAACTACGTATTAGGGGCAATACTAAAGCTATTTCTGGATATGAAAATAAACCTAGGGACCAGAGAGGTATTAATATCTCAAAAAACCCTAGGGACCAGAAATGCATGCAAACCTTCACCCCAATAGACATTATGAATTCAAAAAGCATGGCTATTAGCTGATTTAAATGAACACAGAGTAATAGCAACCAAAATGCAGTCAAAACAGGGTTTTTCCACTCTCTCTTGAGCCCCACGTTGGGCGCCAAGATTTTGTCCTGGTTTAGGGCAAATTTGTTAAAGAATCTGCAAAGGAGGGCCCCTCCAGAAAGCAAAACCCACACGGCCCCTCCCCCAACTGGTTCGGGAAAAAATTCCTTGGAGAGAGGTGGAAAGAACCTGTTTATTTCAGGCACAGCACCCCCCAGCACACAAAATGAACAATACCCAATGACACTGCTCTGAGAAAGATGACAAAATCAGAAAGTCTCTTTCGGGGGTGGTTGCTCTGTTCTCAGTCCCTCTGGCGCTGGGCCAGCTGCTGCAGCCAAACGGTGTGAATCCTCGGTGTTCCCAGTCCCAGTCCGGAGCAGGTTCAGATGGTCACAGAAACAGGAGAGGAGAAACAGTCCAGGAAGGAATTTGGACTGTTTAGCTAGAACTAGCTAATAAGCAGAAGCAAAAGCAAGAGCAGAAGCAAGAGCAGAAAAGCAAGCAAGCAAAGCAGCAAGCTGAAAGAAAGAAGTGAAAAACAGGCCTATGTACTGCCTGTCTCTGTGTCCCTGATAAGAGAAACCCAAACAAAACTTCCACTCTTCAGAGTCGGTCTTAAAGGCGCAGAACAGATGAATGGGGATACAAGCATCATAACTATTGGAATATAAATCCCAAAATTACCAGTTAGATGGTGCCTGGGCCAGTCTGACCCTCGCTGCTGGGCCAAAGGCAGCAACTGTGGTGTAAATCACCCCAGAGATACCTTGGCTGCTGGTGGTTGCAGCTGGGCACTGAACAAGTCCAGGCTTGCCAGGAACTCGGTTTACCTCAGGAGGAAGAGCTTCTGGCGATGGTGAAGAGAAAAAGGAGAGGATTCTGCCGGAGGGTTTAATCCAGTGGTTTATTCCATGGTTACAGAGGTCTGGACATGAGCAGCTGCTCCAACAGAATCAAGCTGCATGGTCAGATTACCTTTTTAAGCTCCCGGGGCAGGGGGAGGGGAGGTACAGGTGAGCCACCAACCAGGTGAAAGGGGCGGGGTCTCAAGGGACGAGGGACACCTAGACAGGCCAACAACCCCTGGGCATAGGGGCATCTTTTGAACTTGACCAACCACACGACGCCTTGCTGGAATGTTAAGCCTGATTGACAGGACTGACTCAGCAAGGGGCGAGGGGGAAGGGAGAGGGGGATGTTGCAACACCTGGGGAAGGGACCCGGAAGCTTAAGACACACTGCAACAATAACGTCACCCCAGGACACCCAGGGAGGAGAAAAAGCATACATATAAGGGAAAAAGGGGAGGAGGAATTATATAACCTAGAAGATTGACAATATAACTGGCAGGACTGTGGCGGGAAAACTAAGGAGGGCAGAACCATTTTACACAAAATGGGGGGGAGCAGATACATAAAATGGGGGAGGAATTAAATGAACTTAATGAACACACTACAACATTACTGATGAAGAGCAACAAAAACAGTGACACGGGCTGAAGAGGCTCCTCCCTATAAACAACTGCCCCCAGAGGAAACACGCTACGCTCTTTTCACTGACGGTTCCTGTCACATCACAGGGATGGACCAGAAGTGGAAAGCAGCCGTATGGAGCCCCACATGACAGGTGGCTGAGGCCACTGAAGGAGAAGGTGGATCAAGTCAACTTGCTGAACTCAAAGCTGTTCAGCTGGCCCTGGACATTGCTAAGGGAGAGAAATGGCCAAAGCACTACGTCTACACTGATTCATGGATAGTAGCCAATGCTCTGTGGGGATGGCTGGAGAAGTGGAAAAAAGCCAACTGGCAGCGTAGGTGTCATGGTTTGATGCTGGCACAATGCCAGTGTCCCCATGAAAATATATGCTCCCTGGTGTCTGCTGTGAGATGTGACCAGGAATAAGCATAGCAGGCCCCCACTTAGAAATACAGAAAAGAAACCTTTATTAACTAAACTACAACTCTAAGTAACAAGAAACACACAGGGAAAATGAAAACTTTCCAAAAACATTTCCTCCCCCTCCCACCAAATTTCCAGTACATCTATCCCCCAAATCACCAACTCTCGGTCCATCACCACCCCTTAGGTGTCGGATTTTGGTGCTGTTTAGATGGTCTGGGAAAAGCCCAAAGATGGCCTTGGGCCCCCGGGTTCGAAAGGACGAGAGGAAGCTTCAGATTTGTTCTCGGTCTCGGTGTTTATTAATCGCTTATCTAAAAGATTTTCTCTTGGCCTGACAGAGTTCTGCTCAGCAGTCAGCCATGGGCACACACTGAGAGCCCCTGGGGCGGTCGTCTATCTTTATACCCGGAGTTACGTATACAATATTTATCATTTTTCTCCAATACCCTCTACCCTTATTAACCAGTGTTCCCCTAGTAAGGTCCAATCCTGGAGTGCCAACATCACCACAGAAGATGGAGGCTTAGAGGAAGAAGAAGAAGGAGAAGGGCACGCCCCAATTCCTCCATCTTACCTCTCTAGACCCCCCTGTACAGGGATCTTAAACCCTGTATCTCACACTCCAATTAACTTGTCCCTTCACCATTCACCCCAGTGAAATCCTCCTGTCCTCATACTGATGTCATCTCCCATGTGGGATCAAAGTCCAGCCACCAGACATTTCTGGCAACATTCCAGGACTCCCGAGCCCCCCAGTTCTGAGAGACTGAGATCCCACATCTCCCCCTTCTGTTTGCACCAAAAGACCTTTTTTGCTTTTATGTGAAAACCCCCCAAAGTCCTTAGTTTCTTTTCATTTCTCTTCTGGGTCGTTTTTCGCAGCCCGAGTCTCGACTTCTGTCTGAGTACTCGTCTCTTTGTTTCTCGGATCAGCATTCTCGTGTTCTCGCGTTTGGAATGGCTTCACGTGCCGTGCCGACACCCACTTCAAACCTCGATCTGTGGAGATACAAGCGAAACCCTTTCCCCAAGTGATTAGTTTGAAAGGACCCTCTATTTGTCCGGTCTCTGGGTTCCTGATCAAAACTAAAGGATTTTCCCTTAGCTTTGCCTGTGTGTTGTTTAGAAAATGTCTCACGATCGGTGGATCACGTTCCGAGGATGAGCTATTTAGGAAATTCAGCACATACAGTGCCTTATTTAATTTCATGTGAGGTGTTGCCTCTGGCTCACCCCTTCTCTGTCTGTCCAGAAGGGATTTTAGGGTGTGATGTGTTCTCTCAATGATTGCCTGACCTGTGGGTGAATGCGGAATACCAAACGTGTGTCTGACACCCCATCTTTTCAGGAATCTGTCAAGCACCCTGCCTGTGTATGTTGGACCATTATCTGTTTTTATCTCCTGAGGCACACCTAATGCTGCAAATGCCTGCAGAAAGTGTCGGCAAGCATGGTCTGCTGTTTCCCCAGCATGTGCTGAAGCAAAGACTGCACCTGAGAATGTATCTACAGAAACATGAACATTTTTGAGCCTCCCAAAAGATGGGTATTTTGTGACATCAGCTTGCCACA
This sequence comes from Melozone crissalis, assembly GCF_028551555.1. Lineage (NCBI taxonomy): Eukaryota > Metazoa > Chordata > Aves > Passeriformes > Passerellidae > Melozone > Melozone crissalis. The sequence continues at coordinate 6,209,958 of NW_026535844.1, forward strand.
ACTGAAGACTTTGCAGCCCCCGCGGATTGATGGCCCCGGTGGAAGAAGGTGGCTGCACAAGCTGACAGTCTGGACAAGCACTAATGATCTCCCTCGCCTGACTCTTTGTGAGACGAAAGGACTCCATTAATGCTTGCGCATTCTGATGAAAGAACGCATGACTTAACCTTGCCTGCTCAAAAATGTCCGGCAGTGTTTGCAAAATGGGCATTGTCAACCTGTCCGCCCGAGCATTCCCTTCCGCCAAAAACCCCGGAAGTGTTGTGTGCGCTCTAATGTGTGTGATAAAATACTCTCTTTCCCTGCTCTCTAGCAGTGTTTTCAAGCTTGTCAGGTATGAGTATAAAACCTCATTACTGACTTCTTTCAAGAGCGAACCCTCCAATCTCTTGACCACACCCGCAACATATGCAGAATCTGTCACCAGATTGAGAGGCTGTTTGAACAACTGAAATGCTCGGACAACGGCTGCCAACTCCACAATTTGTGGAGAGCCCTGAACCATCCTCACGTCTGATTCCCAATCCCCTGTCGTTGAGTCTCTCCACGTGATCACTGACTTGTGTGTCTTCCCCGAGCCATCCGTGAACACGGTGATCCCGTCCAAAGGTTCTTCACTTATCTGTGGTTTTGCTCTATAGCATATTTGCGATTGCAGTATTCTGTGTTGGGGAAAGTGGATTGTGCAAGTTCCTGGGAACGCTAACAATGCGATTAACAGGTCTTTCGATTGTTGCATTGCCCAATCGAAGTAGTCTCGTTTCAGAGGTAACCTGATGACTGAGAATTCTCTTCCTGCCATTGTCAGCAGCCTTGTTCTCGCCTTTATGATGATTTGTGCTGCCATCTCCAGATCTGTGAGAATCGTTTTCGCGGGCCTGTGCGGTAGGAAAATCCACTCTATGATTATCAAAGAGTCCTTTTGTGATTCATCCCATTGGAAGATCAAACCATGGAACTGCGTTTTCTTCCCCAGCACTGCCAACTGAAAAGGCAACGATGGAACAAATCGATGTGCCTGCCTTTTCTGTATCGCGTCCGAGATTTTCTCCAACTCTTTTCTTGCTTCTGGTGTGAGTGTCCTGGGAGAACGAATGTCTGTGTCTCCTCTCAAGAGATCAAGCAGTGCTGGAATGTCCCTATTTGTGATTCCCAAAACTGGTCTCATCCAGTTGATTTCTCCCAAAAGCTGTTGCAAATCATGCAAATTGTTGACCTTTGTGCTGATCTCCACCTTTTGAGGCTTTATTGTTTTCTCTGAGATTTTCCACCCTAGATATTTCCAAGGTGCAACCTCTTGAATCTTTGAAATGCTGATTTCCAGACCTGCCTTTTGCACCTCTGCGATCACACAGTCACGAGCTTCTTGCAGCTCCTGTCGTGTTGATGCTGCAATGAGCAAATCATCCATGTAATGAATGATCTTTGCCTTCGGAAATTTCTTCCGTGCTGGTGCCAAAGCTCGCGCCACGTACCATTGACAGATCGTCGGAGAATTTTTCAGGCCTTGTGGAAGGCAGACCCAATGGTACTGCTGCAGAGGCGTTTCCCTGTTGATACTCGGGACTGAAAAGGCAAATCTCGGAGCATCATCTGGATGGAGTGGGATACTGAAAAAGCAATCCTTGAGGTCAATGACCACAAGCTGCCAATCTCTGGGAATCATCGAGACAGATGGAAGTCCCAATTGAAGTGGCCCCATGTCTTCTATGACTTTGTTGATCTTCCTGAGGTCGTGTAACAACCTCCACTTGCCCGACAGCTTTTTCTTGATGACAAACACCGGAGAATTCCAAGGGCTGTCTGTTGGCTTGATGTGTCCCTTCTGCAATTGTTCTTGGACCAGGTCTTTCAAAGCACTCAATTTTTTCCGCTCAAGGGGCCACTGATCCACCCAAACTGGATCATCTGTTTTCCATGTCAGCTTCAGTGTGGCGAGTGCTGCAGTGACCCCTATTAAAAATCCATTTCGATCTTCGCGCCCCATTGTGCCAAAAGGTCCCGACCCCAGACTGTGATCGGCTTTTGAACGACAAAAGGACGAATGATCGCCGTCTTATCTCCTGGTCCCGTGACAACGACGGAATTCTCACTTTGCAGACACAGAGATACTCCCCCGATGCCTGAGAGAGAGCCCAATGTCGCGACCAAGCTCCAATTGCGTGGCCAAAAGATGTACGATATTACCGTTACATCCGCCCCTGTGTCGAGCATACCTCTGATCGATATTGTCCTGTCCCCACATGTCAATTGGCACGTGAGCGTGGGTCGGTCTCGACCTATGTGCTTCACCCATGTTGTATGTACTTCAACATGCTCTTTCATAGGGAGACCTTCTTCGTCGAAGATTGACATGACCTCTCCAACTGCATGTGGTGGCAATGCAAAGGCTCTCGCAACCACAGTATTTTCTGGCACAGTCAATGGTGGACGAAGCGCTCTTGCCAAAACTGTTAACTCTGTATTTTTATCTGCTGAGACAACTGTTGGATAGACAATGAGCCCAAGAATACTGCACTTATCTTGTCCAATTATCAAGAAATCTTGTTTCTTGTATGAGTCCCCGCGGATACCTGTTGGTATCTCCGCATGACTTTCATCTAGAAAGCACACTAGTTTTGAAGCTGCCAATGCACACTGTGCCCCTGGTGGGAGGAGGTCTGGGTCACTGTGGAATCGACTGAGGGTTTTGCTGAGGGTATCTGCTTGTCGCTCACTGATGACTGCCCTGTCTGTTCTTGTGACACCGCCAGTACTTGTGTCGGAGCGCGCTGGGGATTTCTCGTGCTCAATTTCCCGTTTCCCGGATGCGGCAACGGATTTCCTTCCACATCTGTCCGGGAATAACATTCTTTCACAGAGTGTCTTCCTCTTCCGCACCGTGCGCAAATTGGTCTTTCCGCTCTCTGGGCTGGCGTTGGTATATGTGTCCGTGGGCAATTCCTTTTCATGTGCCCAGACTCCCCACATCCGTAGCACTGTCCTCCTTGGGGTCTGTTCTTTTTCTGCATTGCCGCAAGAACTTTGTTGATATTTTCGTCCTGTTGATGGAGTAATTTCTCGAACATCTTCTCCAATGTCTTGTCCTCTGATTGCCCTTCTGAGCGTCCCTTTAGCTGTTTCTCCCATTCCTCTTTTAATTCATCCTTTACAATCGCTGCGACGTGCTGAGGCGTCCCCACCTTGCTGCATGCCTCCACCATCTCTGCCAAGGATGGCCGTCCTGGCATGGTGCTAATCACCCGTTGACAATCCGGGTTGGCATTGCCGAAAGCTAAATTTTCCAAGAGAGGCCTCTTCACTTCTTCTGTTGTCACCTGTCGATCCACGGCTTGCGTGAGTCGGTCGATGAATGACATGAATGGCTCTGTGGGACCTTGCCTGATGCAAGAGAACGGGACATCCGGAGCTCCTGTCGGCGTAATTTGCATGATTGCCAATCGCGCTGCTTCTTTGATGTCACTTAACACTCTCCGTGGAAGCCGCGCTGCTTGTTCCCCTGGATTGTCATCTGGAGGATCCCCTGCTAATTGCCCTTCTGTGAGGTTCGCATTCGGCCCACCTTGGTATCTGTTCCGCAACTCAGCAAGATATTTTCTCCACCTTTTTTCCCAGATAAGACTCTGTGTGTCAGTGAGGATCATTGCCACAATACTTCGAATGTCATATGGTGTGAGATCATACATAGAGAATGTCCCTCTTAATAGCTGTTTGAAGTATTGTGAGTTCAGCCCAAAAGTCTGAGCTGCCTTCCCTAAGTCTTTGAGTGTCTCATGACCCATCCTTTCCCACCTTGGATTCTGTCCCTGGGCATCATATGTCACTGGCATTGTCAAATCCCCTGATCCCGGGAATAAATGCTTTTCCTTTTCCAATGCCTTTCTGATTTGCCTCCAATCCATTGTCTTCACCGGCTCTTGAAACCCCTCTTCATCAGACTCCATTGGGATTTGCATGAATAATGGTGTTGTAGATGTCATCGGTGATTCATGGTGTCTCATTTTTCGCCTTGAGGTTTTTGGCCTTGCTCCTAAATCCGAAAAGGAAACTCGAGGATCCTGTTGATATTTCTTCTTTACTGTATCGAATGAATGCAAGAAGCTTTTTGCTGCTTCTGCTGCTGATAGCATCCATGTTGGGACACCTTCCGATGCTGTGATCCTTATGACATCTTCCCCTTGTAGCTGTTCTTCATCTGAGCTTTCATCATCTTCATGAAATCCCGAAGTGGATGGATAATCCCTTTGTCGTGTTAACATTGTCTTCTTCGAGGTGCTTTTCTTTTTATATATTGTTGGAAAAAATTGCTGCATTGTTGCAGTCTCGCCACGAGATGGCGCTGTGGCTCCGCCGAGCCGACTCGGCATGTCGTGCACTTCTGCCCTCCTGCCACTAGGTGGCGCTGTCACCGGCCTCCCTGGCTCGGATGACGGAGCAATCTCGACTGCCCCACTTCCTCTTCCTGCTCGGCGTCTCCCATGAAGGGAAGAGACTGGGACTCCGAGGGTCTGAACCAAAGGCGCCAGATCTGGAGACGGTGTGGAGCCCCGGGACGTAGAATCCCTAACACGGCCCCTCCTCACCCGCGACGTCACAGGGGACCGGGCTCGGGTCCGCGCGCGTCCTACTCTCTGCGCATGCGTACTCTCCGAGCTACTTCCTGTGTCCCCCAAGCTGACGTCATCGTCTCCCCCCTGTTTCACCTCCGAGGTCCCCGCCCCTCGGTCTGTCCCAGAGTCCGACCCCTCCCCCTCTGTCGTTGTGTTCGCCTCTCCCGCCGGCACTCCCGCTCTCCCCGCGATTCGAGCTAACCGTCGCACCGGATCTGACGTCACAACCGCGCGCCTCCTGCGTTCCGCCGCGGCGGCTCTCTGAGCCTGCACATTTTCCCTCAGCCCGCCTTCCGCGCTCGCCGCCCCCGCGCCCGTGTGTGAGTCTACACCCCGGTTTTTGCGAGTTTCGCCCTCCGCGCGCGTCTCCTCATCTTCACCCGCGCTGCTCGCGTTTGCCGCCGCCGCGTCGCCACTTTCGCCGCGAGCAGGCCCCCCCCCCGATCCCTTATCTTCCTTCTCCCCCCCTTCCGCTCCTGACTCCTCCACACTCTCTGGAGTTTCAGGACGCCCTTGGGGTTTGTTGCATTTTTTGATCGGGGGTTTTAATATTTTTTCCTGCTCTCTTTTTTCGAGAGCCCTTTCCCCCTGGCTTTTCAAAGCCAGAGCAATTTTTTTCCCGGAGCTTTGCCGCTCCGCCCCCTTCTCTGAGGGTACCGCAGCTTCTCGCTGCATTTCCAGTCTTTTAGACTGCACTGAAATACCTTGTAACATGATTCTTGCCGGCGAGAGTAGCTTTAACGCTGTCTCATCTTTTTTTGTTGCTAAAATATATAAATGCCTATTAATTTCTTGCCAAAACCCCACTTCGAACAGCAAACATGTCTCCGCAAGTGGATAATTAAGCCTTGCCCATAGTAACAGCTGTTTTAATTCTTTCTTTGGGATCCCTTCTGTATATAATTCTGCTACACTTTGTAAGGTGGATAAGATTTCCCGTTGTTCTTGGGAGAGTGAGGCCCCCATAATTTTATTTTGGCCTTCTTACCGAATCTGTCGTCAGAGTGGTCTGGAGGCTCTTGTTCTCCGTCCAGCAGATTACAAAAGATGGATCCAGAGGCGCCTTTCTGGTCCCAGTCCAGGCCGCTCTGCTACGAACTGTCTTCAGCAGAAGCTGAGAGATGGAGTTTCTCAGTGACTGCTGATTTTTGCAGCTTCTCCCGGCCGGTTTTTTCTTTTTCTTCTTTCTTTCTTCAGGCTTCTCTCCTCTGGAGTTATCAGTGCTGTTGTCTTGGCTCTTCAGCTCTTCAGGGCTTTTCCCCCCCCCGAAAGGTTTGGTGGGAGATAGCCCGCACAGCGGACGCCAGTTGTCGGATTTTGGTGCTGTTTAGATGGTCTGAGAAAAGCCCAAAGATGGCCTTGGGCCCCCGGGTTCGAAAGGACGAGAGGAAGCTTCAGATTTGTTCTCGGTCTCGGTGTTTATTAATTGCTTATCTAAAAGATTTTCTCTTGGCCTGACAGAGTTCTGCTCAGCAGTCAGCCATGGGCACACACCGAAAGCCCCTGGGGCGGTCGTCTATCTTTATACCCGGAGTTACGTATACAATATTTATCATTTTTCTCCAATACCCTCTACCCTTATTAACCAGTGTTCCTCTAGTAAGGTCCAATCCTGGAGTGCCAACATCACCACAGAAGATGGAGGCTTAGAGGAAGAAGAAGAAGGAGAAGGGCACGCCCCAATTCCTCCATCTTACCTCTCTAGACCCCCCTGTACAGGGATCTTAAACCCTGTATCTCACACTCCAATTAACTTGTCCCTTCACCATTCACCCCAGTGAAATCCTCCTGTCCTCATACTGATGTCATCTCCCATGTGGGATCAAAGTCCAGCCACCAGACATTTCTGGCAACATTCCAGGACTCCCGAGCCCCCCAGTTCTGAGAGACTGGGATCCCACACTTAGGTAATGAATTCTCAGTTCATCAAGGGGAGAGGAGTCCTTCACGTGACATAGGCTTCCCCAGGAATGTTGGAGAATTTTGCTCAGACATAGCTTGAAGGAAAAAAAAAGGCCATGAAAATATACAGCTCATGGAAAAGTAAAAGGCAGCTGTAAGCAGCAAATTCTCAAGCCTGATCCTGTAAACAACAAAATTCTCAGGCACGTTTCTGTAAACAGCAAGAGTTCTCAGGCTTGTCTTCAATAACAAGTAAATATCTTGTCCTTGGATGGTTATGGGAAAGCAGAGTGACAAACATGGAGGCCTTGAGAACCGTTCATAACAGAATGAGAAAAACAAGTCTTGGTCTCAATAAAAAACCACAGGTATTGAAAACAAAAGGAGGGGTTGGTGCGTAATCTGTAACCAATGATGAGCTCGGGTTTTGCAATATGTATGAACTTAATTAACACGGTTATAAAATGTGCATGTTGGATCAATAAATCGGAGTTCAATGCTGATCAAACGATGGGTCGTCTCCCTTCGCTTTCTACACAGGAAACACCGCTGAAACCTCGTGTGTTTCCATGTCACTCGTGGCACCGCCTGGAGAACATCTGCCATTGTGACCTCTTCCTTCCATGTCCAGTGCTCTCACCACTGCACATGGACCAGAGCTGCTTCTAGGGTTGTCCTTTTAAGGATGCTTTGTCCCGTTCCAAAAAGGGCACAGTCTCACCTTTGGGACACCTGTGCCCCCCAAATTTCACCCCCTGGGGCCGAGGGGTACCAACACTGAACCCTCTTGGCTCTGAGCCATTGCCTCCCCCTGGATGCAGTCTCTGTGTCACAGGAAACATGGTTCTGTCCATGGCTACACAAGAAAAGTCCAGCTAAGGCCACTCCATCATCTCTTCCCACCTAAGATTATTCTCTACTCTCCTGACATCTTTCACTTGCCCAGACCTTCACACTTGCACATTTCCTTCCTCCATTTCATCTCTTATCTCTCTTCTAGGAAAGGTTAATGTTCTGCAAAGTTTTCCTTGTCCGAAAAAGGGTTAAAAGCTCGGGCTCTGCCCATCCAAAGCTCCCACAGCTGCCGGACCCCTTCTTGCTGCATCCCCCCCGCCTTTCTCCGCCAGCCGGGCTGTGCTGCCAGCACAGGATATCAAATTTCACGGTGGCACAGGCGCTCTGTCTCTCTCTGTCTCCTGGGGGGGAGGTGTGGCTGCCCGATGCCTCTCGAGGCTCTTCCACCCTTCCATCCTCGGGCCAGGCCTACCTCACCCAGCCCCAAACCAGCCAGGAGCTGGGCAGGGGAGGCCCGACCTGCTTCCCTCGCTGGAACCCAAGAGAGCTTCCCCCGGGAGTGCTCTGCTTTTTAACCCCTGAGTTCTCAGAGGCGTATCCAATGTCCCCAGTGGCCAAACCAGGTGCCAATACTCAAATTTGAACACCTATTGGCCTGACCACTTCATATCCCAGAAAACTAACTTCCTCTCAAACCACGACATCTATATAATCTCAGTCCAGTTTATCCCAGTCTGTAGGAACCCAGTCCATTTGATCTCAATCCATATTTGATCCCAGTCCATATTTAATCCCTGTCCATAGCTTATCCTAGTCCATATTTGATCCCAGTCCATAAAATCTGTCATATTTAATCCAGGCCATATTTGATCCCAGTCCAAAGTTGATCCCAGTCCTGATTTGATCCCAGTCCAGTTTATCCCAGTCCATAGTTGATTTTAGTCCATATTTGACCCCAGTCCATTTTTTGTCACAATTAATATTTGATCCCAGCCCGTATTTGATCTCGGTCTATACAAGCTCAGTCCAGTTTATCCTACACTGTAGGATTCATATCAATAATTGATCCCACTCCATATTTGACCCCAGTCCCTGTTTGATCCTAGTCCATATTTGATCCCAACCCCTATCTGATCCTAGTCCATATTTGATCCCAGTCCGTATTGCCCTGCACACATTCCAAAAGTCTGCAATTCCAGCTCCCAGCCAGGAAAAGATGTTCCTGTCCTTGAAGGGAAATGGAGCAAAATCCTACAGAGACATTTCCCCACCAGCCTTCAGGACTTCAGCTCCTGGGACTGGGAATTAAAATAATCATTGGGAAATAAAATAATAAATAATCAGGGGAGGGTCTGTGAGGACAGAGGGGTCATCTAAATCAGGGCAGGTGTCAATTAAATCAGGGGAACAGGAATTAAAACAGGGAAAGGGTAAATTAAATCAGGGGAGGGGTCACTTCAGGGGAGGGGTCAATTAAAAAAGGGAACGGTCAACTAAATCAGGGGAGGGTCTTTGGTGGTCACTGGGGCAATAAATCAGGGGAGGGTATTGAGAGGTCCCAGAGGCAATTAAATATAGGGAGGGTCTCTGGTGGTGCCTGGGTCCAGGGAGACACTGAGAGAGAAACAGAGACAGCAAAGAGAGGCAGGAGAGAAAAGGGGACACCAAGACAATGAGCTGAGAAGGTGGCACTCTGCAAACAGAACTGCAACAGACTGAACATGAACAGGAGAGAAATCAGTAAGTCTCAGTTTTATTTGCTGTCAAATACATCCCACACACCCAGCCCCACACAATCTCCATCCCACCACTCTAATTGAGATCCCACAACTCTAAATCACCTCCCAGCCTCATGTCAGCCTGATGGCTGCGGAATCGAGTGAGGTTGGCACAGGATTCAGTTTTCTGAGGTGGGTTTGAGCTCTTTTTGGGGTAAGATTGAGCTGTTTTCACTGGGATTTGAGTGGTTTGGAGGTGACAGATCCATCCCTCTTGGCTATTGCAATGGAAAGAGATGGAGAATAGAAAAAAATTAACATGAAATTAGAAGTAGAAGCAGCCAGGTGTGTTCTCAACATGGATCACAGGGAATGTGGCTCACCAGGGCTGTGCCCAAAGTGCCTCCTCAAGTGGGGATGAAGCTGGAGCAGCGCACGAAGCTCTGCCCGCACTCGGGGCACTCGCAGGGCTTCCCTTAGTGGTGCCTCCGTTGGTGTCGGGTCAAGTGAGAGCTGTGTGAGAAGCTCTTCCCACACTGGGGACACTCGTAGGGCCTCTCCCCTGTGTGGATGCGCCGGTGGGTGATGAGGTTGCAGTTGTGCTTGAATCCCTTCCCGCAGTCGGGGCATTGGAAGGGCCTCTCCTCTCTGTGAATCCGATAGTGCCGGAGGAGATGGGAGCTGGTCTTAAACCCCGTCCTGCATTTATCACACTCGTAGGGCCGGTCCCCTGTGTGGATGCGCTGGTGGGTGATGAGGTGGGAGTTGCGGGTGAATCCCTTCCCGCAGTCGGGGCATTGGAAGGGCCTCTCCTCTCTGTGAATCCGACAGTGCTGGAGCAGATGGGTGCTGGTCTTAAACCTCTTCCCACACTTGGAACACTCATGGGGCCTCTCTCCAGTGTGGGTCCTCTGGTGCTGGATCAGTCTGGACCTCTGGCTGAAGCACATCCCACACTCGGAGCACTTGTACGGCCGCTCCCCAGTGTGGATCGTTTGGTGCACAATCAGGCTGGAGCTCCAGCTGAAACTCTTCCCACACTCCCCACACTCGTAGGGCTGTTCCCCAGTGTGGATCCTCTGGTGCCTGATCAGGTGGGAGCTCTCTCTGAAGCTCTTCCCACACTTCTCACACTCGTAGGGCCATTCCCCAGTGTGGATCCTCTGGTGCACAATCAGGTCGCAGTTCCACCTGAAGCTCTTCCCACACTCCACACACATGTGGGGCTTCTCCCCATCATGGAGCTGCTCATGGAGCACCAGCTCCGAGCTCTGGCTCCATCTCCAGCTGCCTTCCCGGCCCAGGCTGGCTCTTTCCCCCTCAGATCCCCGCCGGCTGCGTTTGCAGCCCTTCCTCGTGCGGCATCTGCGGGGCTTTTCCGCCCCGTTGGCTTCCTGCGCCGTGGAGCCGCTCAAAACGGCCTCTTCCACCAGGTTCTGCCATGGGCATTTGTCCTCCCTGCCCTCCATGCTCAGCTCCTGCTCTGGGGGAGGAAGGACAAGGACAGGATGGGATTTGCCTCCGTGCCACAGGCAAGGGCAAGGAGATCCCCCCCAGGGCTGAGCTGCAGCCGGGGCCGTGCTGGGCTGGGAGATGGAGCAGCACAGAGGGGAAAGGGGCACTGACTTCCTCCTCACCTGTCTCAGTGTCCCGGGGCATCTTCCTCTTCCTTGCAGCATCCCTGGGGTTGGCAATGGGAAATCCTGGTTTGGAGAAAAAAAGGGATGAGCGCGTTTGTAGGAGGGTCGGGGGGCAGGACGGTCGGGACGGACGGAGACGAGAGAGCTCTGCAGCCAGGTCGTGGAACTTGCACTTTATTGCAAAGGGCCTGGGTGCAGGGCCCTGCTTGGAGCTGCCAGGCACAGCTCGGAGCAGGCCCGAGAGAAGAGAGGGGTAGAGAGGGTGAGAGGGTAAGAGAGTAAGAGAGCAAAAGCAAAGTGAGAGTAAGGTTCCCATTACAATACCATAAATCTTCTTCCATGTTGAATATTCTATTTCTCATTAACCAATCTAGTACAAGATACAAATCCTATAGCATTTACATACAGCCTGAAAAAATCATTAGATCACCATACTGTGTTACATTTTAAACCCTAAAATCTCGTCTTTGGACCCCTTCTGCTGAGCTAGTGGGGTCTGCTCTGAACCTTGGATCTCTCTGCAAGCAGAGGCAATTTTTTCATCAAAAGGGGATTACCTTCAGTCGGGCCACACCATTGTTTTCCAGTTATTCACTAACTGAGGTATCTCAAAGCTTGCTTTCATTTCAATCTTCCTTATACTTTCTATGTTCTCAAAGTCTTTTGCCAGACAATCACATTTATAAGGCTTTCCTGTTTCATCTCCCCCAACACACACTGAGTTTGAAGGTGCCTCTGCCCAAGTCCATCTCTGGAATCACTGGCCACCTGGGCTCCAGAAAAACCTCCCAAACACCCAGATTCAGCCCTGAAAAAGCCTCCCAGGGGTTCCTCGTCCCTGGTTCCTCCCCTCTGCTGTTCAGGGAGTTCCCCCCGTCCCAGCTGCTGGGGGTCACGCTTGGATTGGGGGTCCCCCTTGTGCCCAGTGCCCGCCCTGCCCAGGCTGCTGGCAGTCCCAGCAATCCCAAAAGCTCCCCCTGCTTCGCTCTCCCCATTTCGGGATGGCGGGGCTGTTGGGACTCCCGGGCTCCCTTCTCCCCTCATTCTCTGCTCTGGGCTGCAGCGGCTCCAAGGAGTCCCCCCTGCCCCTCTCCAGGCTCTTGAGGCTCCCGCCAATGGCGGCGCTCCCCCCTCTCTGGGCTCCCCACTTTGGGCTCCTGGGGGACACAGGGCTCTGCTCCTCCAGGCTGCCTCTGCCGGCAGCCGCCACCGCCACCCCCCGATGTCCCCCCAAGGGGCCTTTTCCGCTCAGCCTTGGACTGCTTCATTCTCCAAACATCCCCCAAAAGACCCAACCCAGACACACCCCGGGATATCCGGGGCGAGCTCCCCCTCCCCGCTCACCGGCGCGATTGGGGAGGAGATGATCACACAGGTCGGGGCTGCAAATTCAGGCAGGGATCGATGGTGTGGTTCCCTCAGCTCAGCCTTGATCCGCCTTTGTCCCTCCTCTTCCTCCCACTCCTCCCCTTCCACCCCCCCTCATCCTCCTCCTCTGTCTTATCTCCACTTCCTCCTTCCCTTTATCATTGCCCTTCCCGGCCTCCTCCTCCTCCCCCAGCAGCAGCCACACCCTCGGTGCCCCGTTCCCGCAGCCCTCGCAGCCGCGGCAGGAGTGGGGATGGAGCCGGGACAGGTCGGGATGGGCAGCGCGGGGCTCTCGGCTGCTCCCAGCCGCTGCGGGCGGGGAGAACCCGGCCCGGGCTAAAGGAGAGGCAAACTGGGCAAACTGGGGGCACATCACAAAGCTAAGGATGCAGTAGAAGATGGAGATAAAAGAGTTATGTTAATATTAACTCCAAAGGAGGAAAAGCTGGAAATTCCAAAGTTTAGGGAAGCCTAGAGAAAAGAATTAAACAAGATAGGAAGTGAAAAAGATAAATCAGGGAAATGGAAACTTCTTGAAGGAAGACAATTTCACAATAAAATGTGCTTACTAGGAAAATATTAGAAGACAGGCATGAGAAAACACACTGGGGTACTCAAGCTTTGGGTGATCATTTTTTAAGGAACTACGGCTGCACTGGGATTTTTGGAGTAGCAAAGCCAGTAACTGAAAGATATTTAATTTACCAAAGGAGAAATAAAAACGTGAAGACAAAAACATTTGGAGGTCATGAGTTAGCTGGTTGACCATTTCATAGTATCTATGCAGATGTTTAGATCCATTAGCCTCTGGATTTATTTGTAAAAAAAATCCCATTTAACGTAGAAGAAAGAGAATATGCCACATGTCAGACAGGAGATTTTAGAAGAATAAAAATCTTTAAAGTATCAGAAACACCAGAGGGACCAAAAAAAAAAAAAAGGGGGAAATGAAAGGGAGGGGAAGAAGAGGAAAAATCAGAAAGAGAATGGGATCCTCTGCAGGTCTTGCCCCCTCCGTTCGCGGCCCAGGCGCCTGTCCCGGGTCCCGGCGCGCTGCCCGCCTCAGCTCCGCCTGCCCCGGTTTCCATCCCAGGTGCGGCCTCACTGCCCAGGGCAGCTCCACCTGCCCCGGCGCTGTCGCTCAATTTGTGTGCCCTGCTCCCACTGCCTGGCCTGCGGCCGCTCTGCCGGCCATGCTGGGCAAGATGGGGCTTGCTCTGTCCCGCCGCCTGCTCCGAGGTCACCGCGCCCACCGCACCCAGGGGGGGTCCCAGCCATCCCATCCCCGGCTGCCCTGCCCGTGCCACCTGCGCTGGGCACCGCCGCTGCTGCCGGGCTCTCCCACCTGCCTTTGCTCTGCCGGCAGCTGCCAGATCAGCCGCCATCAGCCATGTGGGGGCTACCCACGCTCCGCCTCGGGCTCCACGGGAAGATCCCTCTCTGCCGATTCCGGCAGCAGACCCTGCCCACACTCCCACCGAGCCTCGGCGGGATATCCTCCCCTGACCCCGTCCTGCTCTGAGTTACCTCCCCTTGGTAACCACAGCTCCGGCTGTTCAGGGAAACTCTCTCTCTCTCTACAGGAAGCATCTTATCAAAACACTAGGAGCTCAGTTAAAAGGCAGCCCTCTCCAAATTCTTTCTCAAAACACGGGAGAAAGGCTAGAGAAGGTAAAAAAGTGAAAGAGTTAGATGAAGGGATTGCTCCATTTCCGTTCAGAGAGGTTCCCATGGGAGGGATGCGCTGCCCCGCCCCGCGGGAGCCACCAGCGCCCCTGCCGGCCGTGCCCGGAACTGCACCCAAGGGCAAAGCGCCGCAGCCCAAAGGCCGGGACTGGGTCCGGGCTCTGTTTGCTGTCAGTGCCGCAGCTGTTGGTGTTTGTTTGCTTTATTACACACACAAGTAAAGAACTGGTATTCCCATTCCCATATCTTTGCCTGAGAGCCCCTTGATTTCACTGGTCTAGAAATGAAGACGGAGGGGGTTTGCATTCTCCATTCCAAGAGAGGCTTTTTCTGCCTTCCCGAGCAGACACCTCTCTTGTAAAGCAAGACAAGCACCCACAGGCACTGAGGGGGGCTGCAGGAGGGGCACAAGAAGGCCCTGCAGCACTTGGGCACAAAGGCACAGCAGGTGAATGCAAGAAGGGAGCAGCAAAAGGCCAAGCTGAAGGCAAAGGCCAGGGCACAGTTCCTACAGCCCCTGAGGGATCAACCCCAGGGCCCAAGGGGGCCCCAGCACCCAGGGCACGGGCTCGGCCACAAGCACCTGGCAGAGGCATTGCCCTCCTCACCAGGGGAGAGCCCACCCAAACAGCCCCTGGCAAGGAAACAGGGCTCCAGCTGCAGGGCACAAGGCCACTGCAAGCACAGACAGCAGCACCCTCAGGACCAGCAAGTCCACCCCTTGATGGACATGGATTGGCAGGGCTGTCACAGCTCCCATCACATCAGGGACCCTCCACACTGGAGCCCTTGAGAACATTCAGGGTGGGTCTGCATCGAGAGGAGGCATTTCCTGATGGACACAGGGGCCTCTCAATCCACTCTGAATCTTCGACATATGGGGAAGGAAAATGCTAAAAATATGTTTGATTAGTGAGGAGGTAAGTGGGAAAGACGCGTGGTTTTGTTCAACCACTATTGCTACATCTGGGAGAGGGATTTGAAATGCATGAATTTTTACTTGGTCCTAATTGTTATCATGATTCACTGGGAAGGGATTTGATCACTAAACTTGGAATGCAAATTAATATTATAAAAGGTGATGCAGAGGCCGGTTCTATTGTACCTTTGTGTCAAATGTCTGGCAAGGCCTATGCTGAAGTGAACCCTGAAGTTCGGCAGTCCCAGGGAAAGAGGGAAAATTAGATTTGGAGCCTCTCCAAAGTACTCTGAACAAACCAGGACAAGTAGTGTCTAAGAGCAACACCCTGTTCCAGGGGAGGGAAGGAAGGGGAATCAGACACAGTGCAGGTCACCGCCCCATGCTCAGCTCAACCCGCACAGCTGTGGGTGCTTGTGAGAGCCTGGCACTGAAATGCCCTGAGCAGGAAGGCTTCAATATCTTCTCCTGACACCATGGCACCTAACAGGGGGGCAAAAGCAATTCTCACTGCTTCAGCAACCACTGGAGCAGATATCAAGGCATGTTCTCCCACAGCAAGCTGGGCTGGCACACAGCCTGCCCTGGCACTTTGCTGCTGCCAACACCCAGCCAGGACATCGGCTCCTGCCTAAGGAGTGCAAAGCAGCACCACTGGTGGCCAAGGGGCCCATGCCAAGTGTCCCTGAGGCCACAAACAGCCGCCAGCACAGCTCAACACGGGGGGACCCCTCAGCCTGGCCTCAAGGGCTCTGAAGCCCCGCAGATTTGCACTTCCCGCCTGCAGCAGGAGGATGGGAGGCCGCCCCTGAGCCTGCCCTGAAGGCAACGCAGCAGCAGCCAGGGCTCCACAGCGGGCCAAGCCCCTGCGCCTGCCCACAGATCCTCGCCTGGAATCCTCTGCAATCCTGGCCACCCTCCTCTGCCATCTCCAGCCACTGGGGCCAAGCCTTGCTGCCACTGCTGCAGCTTCAGCGCTGGCTGGGCCTGCACTGCCACAGCTGCTGGGGAACACCACGGCACAATTCCACTCTGGGGCTCACTGACACCCACACTCTGGGCTGCCTGCCATTGCACTGCTGCAAAATGTACTCACTTTGTTCCTTTTAAATCTTCTTTCTCTGCTCTGGCTTGGTTTGTCTTTGCCTTTGTGAAAGCAATTTTAAAGGTTTTATTTAAGGGGTATTACACCACTCAACAGAGATGAGTTCAACATCTCAACAGATTGGGAACAGTCCAAAAGACACCTACAGAGATAACGACCAGCAACAAAACCAGAAGAGATTTAAAGGTCACGCTTTAACTCATAAACAGTTAACAGAATACTCTTTAAAAACAAGAAAAAAAAAGGCATCAAAAAAAAGCAAGGGAAGGTGGGTGGGAAAGGAACAGGGGAGTCATCAGATTACTGCCCGGGAAGAGAAGCTTTGGTTCTAGTCAGGCTGGAGAGGAGCTTTAGAAATGCAAATGAACACTGCTGGGCAAAGCCTGGACAATGCACCTGGGTCTCTAGCCCGGGACAGGAATTGGGCTGATTCCCTCTGCCCCTCACCCCAAGCTTTGCCTGCTGGCACTGATGGAATTTGCACAGCTCAAGGCAGAGCCCAGGGGGAGGATATCTGACCCTGCAACACAAACGGGTGAAGCTGCAACGGGAAACAGCACATGGAAAATGTTGGGAAAACTTCACTATAAATAAATGGGGGGGAATCATCCCTCTGCCCACTCCAACATGTGCTGTCAATGTCTATTCTATATACGGTATATTAGAGCACTGGGGTGTTTCTGCTACTCCAACTTCAGCGAAATCAGCTGGGAATCCAAGTTTAAATTGATGTTTAAATTACAGAAAATCAGCCATTGATGCAGCCCTGGCTCTTCAGGCAGTGCAAACAATTGCAAAAACATAAACGTCTACCAGAACAAATCCTACAACACCATGGACCAGCCCCTGGGAACCCGAACCAATTCATATCAGGAGCCACAGAACCCATTTCTCATTTCAATGGCATCATTAGATTACAAGCTGTCCTTGAAATAACCAACCAGACAGCTCCAGCTCCTGACCTTCCTGCTGAGCAATCCACTTAAATGAGGAACACAACACTTAACCATGAGATGGGATCAGATCATCTTTTAGCAGACAAAGGAGGAGTTTGCTGAAAATTAAATGAATCAAACTGCTGTTGGCAAATAGATGACAAAGTAAAAGCGGTGAAAAAAAAAAACCAACGGAAACAAAAAAGCAGTTCATGTATTGGTCCAAATGTGGAAAGGATGGGAAGGGGACATGGTTTCGTGGGTCCCTGACAGACCATGGGTTAAACGAATGTTGTTTCTCCTCTGACGTGCTACAGCAACTCTCATCTTTTTACCATGCTCCACACCTTGAGAATGCAGCTCATTCAGCAGCGGAGTGAGGGCATGCAGGTGGCAGCCAGGCCTCCTGATCCAGAAACGGCTACAGAAGGACAGGGAATGAGGGCACTGCGAATAATCCCAAAACCAAACAACTCTCAGTAGGAAAAAAAAAAAAAAAAAAAAAAAAGGGAAAGAAAAAAAAAATCACTGAGTGAATCTGCCTAGAGATTGGGTCAGGGATTCGTACATAAGGAAGGGAAAAAACATCAGTTTCAAAAACTATTACTAATTTACATGGACCGCCGATCAGACAAAGTCCTGCTGAATTCCTGAACTTCCAGAAGAACAAAGACTTAACAGAGCAGTGAATATCGGCTGTTCTACAGAAGTGGGGGTGCACATTACGAGGACATGCAGTTACCGGATCGGGAGGTCTGAACCTTCCAAGTACCTCAGCCAGTGCGCAAAGGGAGAGGGAGATGAGGCCGGGAAAATGAGGATAAAAAGGAGGCTGCGAACTACAACAATGGCAGAGACCGCACGGCAAATGCCCCACGGCCTCTCCCTCTGCTCAGCAATAAAGTCACTTTTACAGGACTCCTCTGTCTCCTCTGCGCACAGAAACCTCCGGCCACGGGAATTTCCCCGCACAGCCCCGGGCACGGGGCAGCCCCCTCTGTCCCAGCCACAGCAACCGGGCCGAGCCAGCGCTGCTCCGACAGCGGCTCCTGCCGAGGCAGCGGCCGCAAGGAGACCGCGGGCAGCCGCTCCCGCAGCGCCCTCACGCCAGCGGCAACACGGGTCGGACACGGCACTACGAACCCGCCCGAGCCCCCTGCCGACCCCGAGGCCCGCAGCCAGCCCCGAGCCCCCGCACAACCCAGCGCGGCTCCCACCTGCGCTGCGGCCGCCTCCGAGCTCCGCCGCCGCCTCACCGCGCTCCGGCCGCTGCCGCCGCTCACGGGCCCGCACACACGCTCCGACAATGGCGCCGCTGCCCAGCCACGGCCGCCCTCAGCCCGCCACCGGGGCCCTGCTCCACCCCGCTCCCACCAACCAGCGCGCCACAACCACGACTGACGGCACCATCGCCCAATCCCAGCCAGGGGCGGGTTCTGCACACGGCACAGCCCCGCCCCGCGCTCTCAGGGCCCCCCGGGCTGCGTGAGGGCAGAGCCGGAGCTGAGGAACAGCCCTGGAACGGGCCCGGGCCCGAGGGGTTTTGAGCTGAAAACACAAACAAACTTCTCCGCACCTCCCGCCACGGCTTTCCCGGCACTGCGGTTCCGGTGGCTCCGGCTCAGCGGGAAGCCCTGGAGCCTCACTTCTCCTCCCTCTAATTAGGAGCATCAGGGCATCGCTTTGATTTCCCCCAAAAAGGGAAAACCGCCCCAAAGCCCTGTGGATGAGTGGGGGAGGGGAGAGATTTCTGACAGAGAACTCCAAAAACTCAGAGGAGGATCATGATAAGTGTGCTAAATAGGTATGATTCGTGCTGACAAAATTGAAACAGTAATTAATATTGATACAGTAATTAATATTTGGCAATAATAAAACAGTTAACAGGTGTAATGCCAAGAAAGAAAGGGGAGGAGGGGTTCCATTCCCCCCCCCTTTCCTGCAGATGTTCAAGGCAGGAAACAGCAAGAGATAACAGTTACTAAAAATTAACAGAAAGAAAGGAAAATCTGGTGGGGTCCCAGGAAAATGCTAGTTATTAGAGATTTGTTGTTTTGACACTTAAATATAATATTATATGTTAGTTTTGGCGTACATTATACTGGCTTGGTGCACATGTGTAACCCAAGGGTGAATTAAAGGACATCGAGGAAGAGGAGAGGCCTTCATCAGTTACGACATCCAAAGACGGGTGTGACCACCAAAGCGAGTGGTGGAGCATGCGCGGTAAAGGTGGTGATGAGGGCAGAGGTAGAAGTGCGATGATTTGAAAATGGGAGGAGATGGCATTGACACATGGCACAACAGGGGGAATTTTCCCTTGGCAAGCTCCTACGTGAGGTAGCAGGGGTCCAAGGGCCCTGCACTCCGTACCCCTCGCTGTTTGGTTTTTTTTGCTAATGCGCTATTATTGGAACCAAATTATCCCTTATTTTAACCAAATTACATTGTCAATATTTCAAGTGTGTCCGATTTTATATATTCTAAGCTATTCAATGAAAATTGCTGCTACCTTTAATAGTGTTTGGTTTTGTTGATGATGGGATAATTGGGCAAATATAACACCACTCTTCTCCCTCTCTCAGGCCTACTCCAGCTGTGCCTGGCAGCTCCAAGCAGGGCCCTGCACCCAGGCCCTTTGCAATAAACCCCAAGTTCCATGACCTGGCTTCAGAGAACCCGTCTCTCTCCATCCCGACCATCCTTCCCTTGTTGTCCTACAAAAATAGCCCAAAAAACCCCAAAATTGCAGCCAGAGATCACAAAATTATTCCAAAATACCCAAAAAAATCCCCAAACTTCGGTCAGGGACCATGAAATTACCCCAAAATGGCAAAAATCTGGTGAGGAACCCCAAAATGACCCAAAATAACCCCAAATTCCAGTCAGGTATCCCAAAATATCCCAAAATCAGGGCAGGCACCCCAAAATCTGGTCAGAAGACCAAACTTACCCCAAAAACACGGGTAAATACTCCAAAATCCCATCAGAGACTCCTAAATTACCCCAAATCCTCCTAGAATCCAGTCAGGGACCCCAATATTACCAGAAAATACCCCAAAATCCAGCCAGGGAGCCCAAAATTCCCCAAATGCCCCAAAATCCATTCGGGGACCCCAAAATAACCCCAAATCACCCCTAATCCAGTCAGGGACCCACAAAATCCACTCGGGGATATCCAAAATTCCCTCAGGATGCCCCAAATCTAGTCGAAAACTCCCCAAATCCTCCCAAACCCACTCAGAATGCCCCCAAATGCCCTCACAACCTCCATACTACCCTCAGTACCCCACGTCCCCCGCAGGGCTCCCATATCCTCCTTAGGACCCTTGAAAATCTCCTCAGAATCCCCCCAGATTTCCTCATGAGTTCTCTATATCCCCTCAAGACCCCCCCAGATCTCCTCAGAACCCCACAAACCCCCTCAGGACACCTAATTCTCCCCCGGGGACCCTCCACATCCCCTCACCACGTCCCAAACCCCCTCACAACCCCTCAGCCCCCTCACATCCCCCCAAACCCCCTCAGGACCCCCCAAATACCCTCAGGATCTTCAGTTCTCCCTCTTACCCCCTCACATCCCCTCACATCCCCCCAAACCCCCTCAGGATCCCCCAAATATCCTCACGACCCCCAGTTCTCCCTCTCGATCTCCCCAAACGCCCTCAGAACACCCCACATCCCCTCAGGACCCCCAGTTCTCCCTCAGTCCCTCCCAGTCCTTTCATAACCCCTCCAAACCCCCCCTCATCGCCCCTCCCCCTTTCCCCGCTCCCAGTGCTGACCGCGGTCGCTGTCGCCCATTGCGCGCTGCCGGGGGGGGTCCCGGGGCTCCCTCGGCGCCCGCAAATTCCCGCCCCGCCCCCTCCCCAACGGCGGCCTCAGCCCCGCTCCTCCGCCGCTGGGCCCCACGGGGACCACAATGCCCACAATGCACCGCGGATTCGCCGGAAGCAGCTGCCGACGCCAAAGCCATGGGAATTTCTGCCAGTACTTCTGGCCGGCGCGGCTTCTGATTGGTCCGCGCCGCCTTTGGGGCTTCTCGCCAGAGGTCTCGCGAGAGAAGCACCGCGGCCCTGTTTGTTGAGGGCAACTCTGTGGGCGCCTCAGAGCGCTCCGCGTTCCCTCGTAAATCCAGCCGGGAACGGCGGAATTAATCCGCCTAGAAATGGTGGGATGGAACCAAAATCCCCTGGGGATGGAGCCTAAATCCCCTTCTACTGAGCCTAAATCCCCTGGGATTCAACCAAAACGGCCAAATCCAGGCGCTTTCCATGGATAGGGGCGGTACTCGAAAGGGCGGGCGGTGACGTCACCTCGCCCAACCCCTTTTCCGGCCCCTCCTGAGGGGGCTCCGCCTTTTCCCGGCGCCGACCCCGGGGCCTGTTCTGGGCCGGGACCGGAGCTGGTGCCGGGGCTCCTTCGGCAGCGGAGCGTCCCCAAGGTGTCCCCAGTGAGCATGGAGCCCCATAGAGGTGCGACGGGAGGGGGGAAAACGTGGGGTGCTGAAAGAGGGAGAGGATACCGGGGCGGGTGGGGAGGTGGCAGAGGGGACAGCAGTGAGGGCAGGAGGGTGCCAGGCGCTACCAGGGACGTGGCAGGGGTGGCAGCGGTAACAAGGGAGGGACAGACGGGCAGCAGAGCCCTCCAGGGAGGGGCAAAAAGGGCCCTTCGGGGGCAGGGGGCCACCCCAGGAGGCCGTAAGTGCCACCAGGTCCCTGACACCTTCCTTTTTCCCTCCCCAGCTGTCCCCGGCCCTGCTGCAGCCACAGGTAACCGTGGTGGCCACCCTGGGTGAGCTGCTGGGCACGCTGAGCAGTCAGGACGAGATGATGCAGCCCTGGTCCCCATGGTCCCTGTACTGGGACCTGGAGTTCTTCACCAGGGAGCTCTGGGTCACCCTGCACCGCATTGATAACGCCTGGTGGCCCCAAGATGTCACCTCCGACGATGATAGCCCTTTCAACGCCCTGAGGCAGACCCTGGCCGCCTACAAGAGCACCCCAGGGACCACCTTGTTACCTGTGGGATTGGCGGTTGGTGAGTGGCTGTGGTCGGTGTCTGCGCTTGTGAACAGCTGGGTCCGGCTGGCCAGGGCAGCCACCAAGCTCCGCAAGGCCTGCAGGGATTTGGCCACCAAGGCGGCCGACAGGGTGGCCACCGCTGCCACCCAGGCCAGGGAGCTGCAGGACAAGGCTGCACGTTATGGGACAGCTCAGGAAAACATGGTGGAGCTGGGTCAGGCCCTGGGCAGGGAGGAGGGGGCCGAGGTGGTGGCCGGGCATGGAGCCCAGGTGAGGAGAGAGGCCAGGGTGGCTGCCAGTGAGGCAACAAGGGCCACCATGGTGAGACAGCGGCTGGAGGCGGCCCTGGGGCTGCTGGAGTGCTTGGTGGCCGCGTGTGACGAAGCCACCGCGTTCCCCCGGGAGCTGCTGCGCCTGCTCAGGGACACCAAGGCCACCTTGAAGGGGACAAATGAGGCATCTCTCAATGTCCTCAAGGGCTTGGTGGCCAAGGTGGCCCAGGTCGAGCGGCTGTGGGAGGCCAACGCCCACCTGGCCAAAGATCACCTGCTGGGGGCAGTTGACAACATCATCAAGGTCTATTTCACCGGTGGTTGCGCCAGACCCAGTGCCTGTGAGGTGGCTGAGCGGTGTCAAAGAGCCATCGAGGACATCCCAAGGCTCCTTCGACCCCCAGAGCATCCCCAGAGTGTCCCCAATGTATCCCCAGTGACCATGGAGCCCCAAGAGGTGCGATGGTGGGGAGAGGGGAACAGAGGGGACACTGGAGGGGACACGGGGGATGGCGGGAGGTGGCAGTGGGGACAAGACGCTGACAAAGGGACGGAAGGGCAGAGGGGACTACTTGAGGGCACCGAGGCCACCGCAGGAGGCCAAAAGTGCCACCAGGTCCCTGACACCTCCCCTGTCTCCTCCACAGGTGTCCCCTCCACAGCTTCAGGTGCTGGTGGCCGTGGTGGCCACCCTGGGCGAGCTGCTGGCCACCATGACTGGGCCACACAGCGACAAGTCCCCAAACTCTTTACATGAGGACCTGAAGAACTTCACCCGGAGCCTTCGTGCAATCCTGAACCACAGCAATGTCGCCTCCCTGGGCCACCCTGGTGTCGCCTCCCTGGGCCGGGCCCTGGCCACCCTCGGGGCCACCCCTGGGACCACCTGGGCCAATGGGAGAGCCGCGGCCAAGGCCTGGCGAGAGTTGGTGGCCAGGCTCGTGGACCGCTGGGACTGGATGTCCAGGGAGGCCACCAAGCTCCGTGACAACCACAGGAAGGTAATCGCGAACCAGCAGCTGATGGTGGCCCTGGACAAGGAGGAAGTGGCCGGGGAAATGGCTACATACAATGCCCAGGTGGCGGCAGCCACCAATGAGGCCATGGGAGAGGCTGTGGTGGCCACCAGGAGGGGACATTGGGCACTGGTGGCCCTGGGGCTGCTGCAGCGCTTGGTGGCCACGTGTGACAGAGCCACCTTGTTCTACTGGAACATGGAGTGGCGGCTCAGGGACATCGAGCCCATCCTGAAGGGGACAAACGAGGTGTCCCCTGATGTCCTCCAGGCCTTGGTAGCCAAAGTGGCCAAGTTTGAGTGGCTGTGGGGGGCCAGCACCCGCCTGGCCAAGGATCACCTGCTGAGGACACCTGGGGTCATCGACAACATCCTCTTGAGTCCCTATGATGGTTGTGGTGGCCCCGGTGGCCCTGGCAGCTGCACAGTGGCCAAGCAGTGCCAAAAAGCCATCGAGGACATCCCGAGGCTGCTGCAGGAAAGTTTCACATGGGAGCACTGACATCATCAGGGACATCACTGCTGTCACCTGTGCCCTCCCTGTGCAGTATTTGAGACAGATTTGGGGAGCAGAGGAATTTTCTAGGAATTTTCAATGATACTGTCCCAAATCCTGATGGGAATTCCTGGGGTGACATCACTGGGGACACTCTGGGGACACTCAGGGACACTCTGGGGACAGTCAGGGACAGGGGACAGGGGTGAATGGGTCCCCTCAGCAGCTTCCAGCTTTCCACTGTGCCTGCAGCACAGCCGGGTCATAAATGCCAATTTAATAATTGCCTTTTGCACTCTTGTATTGCCTTTTACACATTGTTATTGATCACCAGCAATTTGATACAGTGTTTGATACCAATATCGATTATCGTTGATTCATTGTAGCTGCTGGTTGGTGCAATATAATGTCTTAGTTCATGTGTGCACCATACAGCCTATTAATAATTAAATAAATAAATGAATAATTGAATAAATAAATGAATGAATGAATAAATATATAAATGCCCTCTGTATGAATCACACCGGGCTGATCTGAAGTCTGTGTCAGACACATCACTTGACCATTGTCACTGCCATATTTTCTGAAAAAATCCTCTTTGCCCAGGATTCTTCTCCTGGGAAGGCGAGAAGCCTCAGAGAAAAAAAGAAAATAATTATCTGATTTGCTTCTCCTGTGCTTTGCTGCTTTGGGATGTGGTTGGAGATTGTTTATGCAACATGTGAATTGTTTTTACTTAATGACCAATCACCATCCAACTCTGTCGGGACTCTGGAAGGAGTCACAAGTTTTTATTATTCATTCTTGTTAAGCCTTCTGTCTGTATCCTTTCTCTATTCTTTAGTAGAGTTTTAGTATAGCATTCTGTAATATAAAATAATAGCATAAAATAATAAATTAACCTTCTAAGAACATGGAGTCAGATTCTCAGTTCCTAGTTCATCCTGGGGACCCAGCAAATACCACAGACCCCACTGAGGGACGAGTGGTCAATAAATCCACCTCAATGTTCCTGGAGGGGAGCACAGCCAGGGAGCTGTTTCAAGGCGCTTTCACTGAGATATTTCCCCTTGGAAACCCTGGGTGGGATGCAAATACACCCAAGCAGGTGGCAAAATTAAAATGATATCAAAGTCTCATGGAATGTGGGTTAAAACATGGGGTCTCTAAAGCTGTAAATTAGTCAAAGTTTTACCCAGTGAGGCAAAATTATGATGAATCACCCACTGATTTTTGAACAGGTGAAGAGATCTGCCATCAAATATACTGATCTAGATCCTGAATCAGTTGATGGTAAAGCACACCTGGTTTTGTTTTGTGTGGGTCAGGCTTCAAAAGACATAAGGAAAGATAAAGGGAGTTGAAGACATGGATAAACTGCTGGAGGTTGCCTGGAAGGTGTTTTGAGACAGGGGCCCAACTGAAAGAGTTAATCCCAGCCCAGCAAGAAGGCAACTCGGGAAAAGTCACCCAAGAAAGCTTCCCCTGTGGAGAAGGCTCAGAGTGCATCCTGTAAGAAATGGGGGCATTGGAAAAAGGACTGTCCAGTGCTGAAAGAAAAATCATCAGTCCCTGTTGTAGCAGCAGTCCCCAGCGGGGAATAATGAGCATTGACTCCATGATTGCAGCAGGCTGTCCAATCCCTTTGTTATACCATCCTTTACCACTAAGAACAACCCATGGCCCTTGCCTGACAGTCACAACACACACGCGGATCCAATTGGTCAATCAAGCCAAACAACCATCACCAGTGGCCAGTTGTTCTGGTTTGAAAGCAAAACCAGTGAGAGACTCCAAGTCAGAAATAAGAGTTTTTACAAAAGGGGAAAACCCCCAAAATACATGAAACACAAAAGAAAAAGATATATAAATGTATAATGCACATAATAATGTATATAAAAGATATATAGATGTATAGATATATTGATATATATAAAATACAGAATGAAACCTTACACACAGATCTCACTTAAAATTAGGTCTCTTTGTGGTACACAAGGGGTTTCCCCGTCCTTCTGCATTACCCACCCAGAGTAACCAGGTCCTTGAGCAAAAACATTGGTGCCCTACCTTGGGCGCCAAAATTATGTTCTGGTTTGAAAGCAAAAGCAGTGAGAGACTCCAAGTCAGAAATACAATTTATTAGGAAAAGGGAAAAAAACTCCAAAAGACATGCAATAATAAAAAATAAAACTACTGACAGAGTCAGAATATATCCTGACACCCTGCTGGTTAGGGCAGTGGTAACAGTTCAGATGAAACGGTCTTGTTGAAGTGGTGATCCTGTAGAAAAGATCTGGCAGCTCTTGTCCTCTGGAAACCAGTGGGTAAGGGCTGCCTGTTCTGTCCCAAAGCCCAGGTTGTATCCAGGTAGGGATGCTGAGCTCCTCCCCCCTGGGTGGAGCATCTCCCAATGGGCTGATACCGTTCTGAGTCATGATTGGTCCTTGATTGCCCATCAAACAGAAATGGCTCCTGGAGGGAGTTACCTCTGAGTCATGGGGCAAGACATTGAGGGGCCCATTAACAGGAGATAAGGAAAAAACAATGCCTCTGCTGGTCTGAACAGCTCTTGAGGATGGGAATAGAATAAATCTTTATGTTTTAACCTAGGACATAATCCACCCCTTATCCTATTGCCATCTATACCCAAAACAATACTCTGTTACAGTTATACATATCTATAATGTAAAATGAAACTTTATACACAGTTCTCACTTAAATATAGGTCTCCTGGTGGTATACAAGAGGTTTCCCCATCCTTCTGCATTACCCACCAAGTGGAACCAGGTTCTTGAGAAAAAACCTTGCTGCCCCACTTTGGGTGCCAAAATTATGTTCTGGTTAGAAAGCAAAACCAGTGAGAGACTCCAAGTCAGAAATACAATTTATTAGGAAAAGGGAAAAAACCCAAAAATACATGCAATAGTACAAAATGAAACCACTGACAGAGTCAGAATAAAACCGGACACCCTGCTAGTTAGGGTGGTGGTGGCAGTCCAGATGAAATGGTCTTGTTGAAGTGGTGATTCTGCAGAAAAGATCTGGCAGCTCTTGTCCTCTGGAAACCAGTGGGTAAGGGCTGCCTGTTCTGTCCCAAAACCCAGATTATATCCAGGTGGGGATGCTGAGCTCCTCCCCCCTGGGTGGAGCATCTCCCAATGAGCTGATACCGTTCTGAGTCATGATTGGTCCTTGATTGCCCATCAAACAGAAATGGCTCCTGGAGGGAGTTACCTCTGAGTCATGGGGCAAGGCATTGAGGGGCCCATACAGTAAGGGTGTGATAGCTGTGAATCCACGTGCTTGCCTTCCAGTGGAAGTTAAAAATCCATGAATTCCTCACTTTATTAACCTGTAAAGCAAACCAGACAACCTTGGTTATAGGACCCATGTTTATATGAGGGCGTGTGAATGGGACAAATACAGCCATGGTCACATGCCCCCCAAACCAGGGCAAGCTGGACCACATGGTGACACCTAACAAGGTTTCTATATCAGCACACAAAATTAGATTACTCAAGAACTGTTATCCCGTTTTTGTTTCTATGCCCTCGAGCTTCACGTTGGGCGCCAAAATCTGTCTTGGTTTGGAAAGACAGGAGTCTGCTAAGGAAGGCAGGAGCCTCCCCTGAAACGGAGAATGTAAACCTTCCCCACCCCTCCAAATTGCTATAAATTTGGAATTAAGAGACCCTCAGGCAAAAATATGGGAGCAGGAAATAACAGTTCTTTACTAGGCAAGAAAATAAAAAGATAAAATAAACAATGCAGTGCACTAGAACAACACTGACAGAGTCAGAACACAACCTGACACCCTGTTGGCCAGGTTGTTGGTAGCAGTCCCATTGGAAATGTGGCTGTAGTCCTCCTGGAGCGTCAGGTGTGGTTCTGTTGGAGCAGGGATCCTCTAGAAAGGTGCAGTCTTCCTCTAAGATCCAGTGGAAGGAGAGGCAGCTGCTGTTCCTCTGGAGATGCAGTGGAGAAAGCCATGCTGGTGGTCCAGAACCTCAAGATTATATCCAGGTAGGAATGTTTGGCTTGCCCCTCTGGGCGGAGCATCTCACACTGGGATGCTGTAGTTCTTATCAGTCAGGCAGTGACATTCAATAGCCTGTTATCAACAGATATCTCCCCGGTTGTAGAAGAGATAAGGAAAATTGCCTACTTAACAGAAAACAACTGCCATACAGATGGTAAATAGAATACAATTTGCGTGACAATCCAGGACATTGCCCAAAGCAGGATTTATTGCCACAAGTAGATTTATTGCCCAAAGCAGGATAATTTCACACCAGAACTAAAGCATTGTAAATATTTGTGGTTCTTGCCTTTAAAACACTGGGAAATGGAAAACTGGAAATGAATCCGTTAGAAAGACCTGTGGGGTGGGTGGGAGCAGCAGGATCAGCTCTGGTGGCAGCTCTCAGCTTTCCTGGGAAGAGGGAAGGGGCCAGATCCAGCTCCATGGATCACTCAGGCAGTGATTCCTGCCAGGATGAGAGAAGGTCATGGTGTCACCCTATCCCTGTCCCCATTCCACAGGGTAGACCTGGCTGGAGTCCATGGAGAGCAGGAGCTACTCCAGGATCCCACGTGATACTACCCGAATCCTGCCACAATCCTGCTCCATCCATCCCACCCAATTCAGAACTGGAATCCTTCCCTGATCTCACGCTATCCATCCTGGACCGATCCTGCTCCATCCATCCCACCTAATCCTGCTCCAGAATCCAGCCCCAGTCCCACTCTACAATTCCCCCTAATCTCACTCTGCATGGACCCCTGCCCTGATCCAGAATCCCTCCCTGATCCCAGTCCATCCATCCTGCCCCAATCCCCCTTTGGAATCTCACCCTGATCCTGCTCCATACCTGTGCTGAAGCTGTTGGTTCCCATGTCCCTTCCTGCAGAAAGAGAAGATCCATGAGATTCCAGCACAGATCACACACTGGGATTAACCCCAGGATCCATCCTGGGATCTGCACAGAGGGGATCTAGAGCTGGATCCACCACTGGAACTCACCAGCTGCCGGGTTGTATCCATTCCTGTCTCTCCTCCCTGTGGAAACAAAGTGGGATCAGCGTTGGTGGCACAGGATTCCCAGAACAGTGCCGGGTGGATCCGTGTCCCTTCCCGACCCCCATCCCGTGTGTTACCAGATTGGAGCTTCCAGACGCCGAATCCGATGAGGACAATGAGGATGAGGATGGCAGTGATGATGGATACAGTGACCACCATGGTGAGATTCCCGCCAGATGTCGGCTCTGGGAAACGCGGGATAGTGAGAAGGGGAAGGGGAATCCCCATTTGGGAATTCCAAATTCCCAATCCCCACATTCCCAGCCTCACCCCAAGTGAAGATCCCGGGCTCCGGCATTCTGGGATGCTCCACCCTGCACCGGTACTGCTCCCGCTCCTCCGGCAGCGCCTCGATCCTGGCCCAGGTGTGGAAGGTGCCGTCGCTGTTGGGAACGATCCCGCCCCACTCCGTCTCCTGATCCAAGGTTTCACCCCCCTTCATCCAGCTGACTGCGATGGTTTTAGGGTAGAATCCGTACACGTGGCAGGACAGGATCAGCGTCCTGTGTTCCTCTTTTCCAGACACATGGACATCAGGGGGCTCTGGAACGGGATAATGGTGATAGACATCATTGGAATGCCATGGGAGTGGGACTGGGGTGAGTTCTACCTATGGAATTCCCACAGGAATGGCATGAGAGTGAGATCTACCCATGGAATTCTCACTGGAGATGAGATCTATTCATAGAATTCCCACAGGAATTACTGTGTTCCCAAGTCCCCTATCCCCAAATCCCAAATCCCCACAGGAATTCTGCTCCCACCTTTGCGCTCCAGCTCCTTCTGCCCGTATTTGATGTATTTCTGGAGCCATTCGGGGCATTCGTGCTTCAAGTAATTCATCCAATACTCAGCCACGGTCCCATCCTGCTCCCAGCGCCTCCTGATGATCTCACCAACGCTGTCGGCCGCCACAAATCTCCTGGACTCCAGGTCAAAGGAGATTAAATCCCGCCCATTGTAGGCATTCCGGTGGGATCCACGGATGCTCCCATTGGACAGGAGGTCACAGCCGGAAACTCGCAACCTTGTGTGGAGACCTGGAGGGATTGTACCCACAGAGACCCATGGAATTGTGTCCCAGCCCCACAGAGCCCCATTCCAGCCCCATGGAGCCCCAGAGTCTGATGGAGACCCACAGAGCCTCATCCCAGCTCCTTGGAGCCCCATGGATGCAAATCCTAACTCCACAGATTCCAACCCAAGCCCACAGGTCCCATCCCAGCTTCACAGATCCCATCCCAGCCCCATGGATGCACATCCCAGCCCCATGGATCACAAGATATCCCATCCCAGCCTAATGGATCCCCATTTCAGCCACTTGGAGCTCTGTGAATCCACATCCGTAACCTATAGATCCGATCCCAGCCCTATGGATGCTCACCCCAGCCCTACAGTTCCCATTTCAACCCTACAGATCCCATCCCAGCCCCATGCATGCACATTCCAGCCCTACAATTCCTATCCTAGCCCCACAGATCCCATCCCAGCCCCATGGGTCCCCATCTCAGCCCTACAGTTTCTATCCCAGCCCCACAGTTCCCATCCCAGCTGCATGGATCCAATCCCAGCCCCACAGATCCCATCCCAGCCCCATGGATTCACATCCCAATCCATGGATCACATGATATCCAATCCTAGCCTAATGGATCCCCATTTCAACCACTTGAACCCCATGAATCCACATCCGACACCTATAGATCCCATCCCATCCCCCCAGTCCCATCCCACCCCCACAGATCCCCCCACTCACCCCCGCTCTGGTTGTATCGCTCCTGCAGTGTCTCCAGGTTCTTGGCATCCATGTGCTGGTTCCTCATACTGTTCCGGGTCTGCCACTCCCAAAATCCTGGCTCGACTCCATCCTTCATCCACTGCGTCAGCGGCTCCAGCCGGCCCTGCTCGCTGTCGTAGCGCACAAAGGGGATCCCATCCATGAACCCCATTTGCATGTACTGGGGGATCCCTGGGCTGGGCTCTGACACCGCCACGTGCAGGTAACGCAGGGAGTGGAGAACTGGGGGGACACGGAGATTTGGGGGGTTGAGGGGATCATGGATCAATGAAAAGGGGAACTGGGAGAGCTGGGAATGGGTTTGAGGATCCTGGGGCCAAGGAAAGGGTGTGCAGGGTGGGAGAGGTGGGATGGACAGGAAAGGGCCTGCAGGGGGTCCTGGTGTCCAGGAATGGGAGCTCAGAAGGGGGAGGGGGTGGTGCAGGGACTGGGAGAGTGGGATGGGGGTTCCAGGGGATCCCTGTGCCCAGGAAAGGGGGTCCAGGGATCCCCAGTCCCAAGGAATGAGGGGTCAAAAGGTGGGAGGACCTGGGAATAGGAGTCTTGGGGATCCTTGATGCAGAGGAAAGGGGAGTTGGGAGCTGAGAAAAGCAGGAATGGGTGTCCAGGGGGTCTCAGGGTCAAGGAAAAGGGGGGACTGGGGAAGGCAGGATGGATGAGAAAGGGGGTGCAGAGGGGGATTGGTACTGGATAAGGGAGTGCAGGGGGGTCCCAGTGCCCAGAAGTGAAAATTCAGGACCCCAAGGAACCCCCCGCCAGCAGGACACACGGGTGAAGAAATGGGGGTGCCGGATTTTGGGCTGTTTAGATGGTCTGGAAAAGCCCGAAGATGGCCTTGGGCCGCCCGCGCTCCAAAGAACGAGAAGGGACTTCAGATCTTTTCTTGGTCTCGGTGTTTATTAAATGCTTATCTAAAAGATTTTCTCTGGGCCTGACAGAGTTCTGCTCAGCAGTCAGCCATGGGCACACACTGAGAGCCCCTGGGGCGGTCGTCTATCTTTATACTTGGAGTTACGTGTACAATATTTATCATTTTTCTCCAATACCCTCTACCCTTATTAACCAGTGTTCCTCTAGTAAGGTCCAATCCCAGAGTGCCAACATCACCACAGAAGATGGAGGCCTAGAGGAAGAAGAAGAAGGAGAAGGGCACGCCCCAATTCCTCCATCTTACTTCTCTAGACCCCCCTGTACAGAAATCTTAAACCCTTTATCTCACACTCCAATTAACTTATCCCTTCACCATTCACCCCAGTGAAATCCTCCTATCCTCATACTGATGTCATCTCCCGTGTGGGATCAAAGTCCAGCCACCAGACATTTCTGGCAACATTCCAGGACTCCCGAGCCCCCCAGGGGTGGTCTTGGTCACTCTGCCCCTCAGCCCTGAGAGGCTGAGATCCCACATCTCCCCCTTCTGTTTGCACCAAAAAGATCTTTTTCGCCATCCGATTCATCGCACGTTTTAAACATGCAAATATGCATGGGACAACAAGTATGAGGACTAGGAGAACTATTAAAACATAGAACCCTATCTTTAAGATTCCTCTCCAAATGGGAGAGATGTCAAAGAATTCTGCCAGTTGATCGATCCATGATCCTGTGATCTCGCCAAGCTTATTTATGCTGTCCTTTATATTTTTGATATTTTCATGAATTGACTTTGAATGATCTGAGAGATTCATGCAGCACATCCCTTCGAACTCTTCACACCCATGTCCATGAGCGAGCAATAGATAATCGATTGCCGCTCTGTTTTGAAGAGTCGCCTGTCTCACACTACTGATGTCTTTTAACATGTCATCCAATGTGACAGACACAGACCACGCATGTTTGCTCAACCAACAACCCATGCGGTCGATCTGTGTCAAGGCCACCCCTGATGCTGTCTGAGGTGAGAAGATTGCTGTAGCAATACTCGTTTCTTGTCCCAAGAAAACATTTCATCATTGCAATTTGCCGCATATTGTTGTATTGATCTTTTTTCTCTGTGCCTTTCCTCTCTTAACATGTTCAAATCAGGCGATAGCATTGAAATTTCCCCAATGCTGCATGGACCTCCCGTGGCATTAGCAGGAATGCCGTGCCAAATTCTGTCCCCGCAAATTAAGAACAGACCCCGCGGCAGTTGCACCGGGACTTGGATCGATCCTTTGGTGGTTCTCTTTGTATATTTACACCAAGCTGACGCATTCTTATAAAATTCATGAGTGGGAGTTAAATCGATAGTTTTCGCCTTTGTGACTTTTGGAGCTTCAAACTGCATGCAGAGTCTCATTGTCATGGACCCAAAAATCTCCAATTCCTGAGGTTCTGTAGAAGCCACAGGAAGCAGGTGTGTCCAAGCACACCACTCTTTTATAGGATTTTTAATGACCTGCGAAATGTTAATTGCGGAGTGCCCTGGAACTGGCCATTCGTCCACTGGCAATCCAACCATGCATGCTGAAAACGGTTTACCTGGTCTTGAATGTGTCAGGCAGATACTATCTAAATTCGCTGCCCGAGCTAAAGTCTCCCATACATTTTGCCTTGGTTGACTAACAGGTAAATCTCCCCCACTGCTTACTGCAATGAATGAAAGAACGATGCACATAAGCATCATGAAACCCATTACTTCGCTTTTATGTGAAAACCCCCCAAAGTCCTTAGTTTCTTTTTATCTCTCTTCCGGGTCGTTTTTCGCAGTCTGAGTCTCGACTTCTGTCTGAGTACTCGTCTCTTTGTTTCTTGGATCAGCGTTCTCGTGTTCTCGCGTCCGGAATGGCTTCACGTGCCGCGCCGACACCCACTTCAGACCTCGATCTGTGGAAATACAAGCGAAACCCTTGCCCCAAGTGATTAGTTTGAAAGGACCCTCTATTTGTCCTGTCTCTGGGTTTCTGATCAAAACTAAAGGATTTTCCTTTAGCTTTGCCTGTGTGTTGTTTAGAAAATGTCTCACGATCGGTGGATCAGGTTCCGAGGATGAGCTATTTAGGAAATTCAGCACATACAGTGCCTTATTTAATTTCATGTGAGGTGTTGCCTCTGGCTCACCCCTTCTCTATTTGTCCAGAAGGGATTTTAGGGTGTGATGTGTTCTCTCAATGATCGCCTGACCTGTGGGTGAATGCGGAATACCAAACGTGTGTCTGACACCCCATCTTTTCGGGAATCTGTCAAGCACCCTGCCTGTATACGTTGGACCATTATCTGTTTTTATCTCCTGAGGCACACCTAATGCTGCAAATGCCTGCAGAAAATGTCGGCAAGCATGGTCTGCTGTTTCCCCAGCATGTGCTGAAGCAAAGACTGCACCTGAGAATGTATCTACAGAAACATGAACATTTTTGAGCCTCCCAAAAGATGGGTATTTTGTGACATCAGCTTGCCACAACTGAAGACTTTGCAGCCCCCGCGGATTGATGGCCCCGGTAGAAGAAGGTGGCTGCACAAGCTGACAGTCTGGACAAGCACTAATGATCTCCCTCACCTGACTCATTGTGAGACGAAAGGACTCCATTAGCGCTTGCGCATTCTGATGAAAGAATGCATGACTTAACCTTGCCTGCTCAAAAATGTCCGGCAGTGTTTGCAAAATGGGCATTGTCAACCTGTCCGCCCGAGCATTCCCTTCCGCTAAAAACCCCGGAAGTGTTGTGTGCGCTCTAATGTGTGTGATAAAATACTCTCTTTCCCTGCTCTCTAGCAGTGTTTTCAAGCTTGTCAGGTATGAGTATAAAACCTCATTACTGACTTCTTTCAAGAGCGAACCCTCCAATCTCTTGACCACACCCGCAACATATGCGGAATCTGTCACCAGATTGAGAGGCTGTTTGAACAACTGAAATGCTCGGACAACGGCTGCCAACTCCACAATTTGTGGAGAGCCCTGAACCATCCTCATGTCTGATTCCCAATCCCCTGTCGTTGAGTCTCTCCAAGTGATCACTGACTTGTGTGTCTTCCCCGAGCCATCCGTGAACACGGTGATCCCGTCCAAAGGTTCTTCACTTATTCGTGGTTTTGCTCTATAGCATATTTGCGATTGCAGTATTCTATGCTGTGGAAAGTGGATTGTGCAAGCTCCTGGGAAAGCTAACAACGCGATTAACAGGTCTTTCGATTGTTGCATTGCCCACTCGAAGTAGTCTCGTTTCAGAGGTAATCTGATGACTGAGAATTCTCTTCCTGCCATTGTCAGCAGCCTCGTTCTCGCCTTTATGATGATTTGTGCTGCCATCTCCAAATCTGTGAGAATCATTTTCGCGGGCCTGTGCGGTAGGAAAATCCACTCTATGATTATCAAAGACTCCTTTTGTGATTCATCCCATTGGAAGATCAAACCATGGAACTGTGTTTTCTTCCCCAGCACTGCCAACTGAAAAGGCAACGATGGAACAAATCGATGGACCTGCCTTTTCTGTATCGCGTTCGTGATTTTCTCCAACTCTTTTCTCGCTTCTGGCGTGAGTGTCCTGGGAGAACGAATGTCTGTGTCTCCTCTCAAGAGATCAAGCAGCGCTGGAATGTCGCTGTTTGTGATTCCCAAAACTGGTCTCATCCAGTTGATTTCTCCCAAAAGCTGTTGCAAATCATGCAAATTGTTGACCTTTGTGCTGATCTCCACTTTTTGAGGCTTTATTGTTTTCTCTGAAATTTTCCACCCTAGATATTTCCAAGGTGCAACCTCTTGAATCTTTGAAATGCTGATTTCCAG
The DNA here is from genome assembly GCF_028551555.1 of Melozone crissalis. Taxonomy (NCBI): domain Eukaryota; kingdom Metazoa; phylum Chordata; class Aves; order Passeriformes; family Passerellidae; genus Melozone; species Melozone crissalis. The sequence goes on from NW_026535844.1 coordinate 6,245,023, forward strand.
ACCTGCCTTTTGCACCTCTGCGATCACACAGTCACGAGCTTCTTGCAGCTCCTGTCGTGTTGATGCTGCAATGAGCAAATCATCCATGTAATGAATGATCTTTGCCTTCGGAAATTTCTTTCGTGCTGGTGCCAAAGCTCGTGCCACGTACCATTGACAGATCGTCGGGGAATTTTTTAGACCTTGTGGAAGAACAACCCAATGGTGCCGCTGCAGAGGCGTTTCCCTGTTGATACTCGGAACTGAAAAGGCAAATCTCGGAGCATCATCTGGATGGAGTGGGATACTGAAAAAACAATCCTTGAGGTCAATGACCACAAGCTGCCAATCTCTGGGAATCATTGAGACAGATGGAAGTCCCAACTGAAGTGGCCCCATGTCTTCTATGACTTCGTTGATCTTATTTTGGCCTTCTTACCGAATCTGTCGTCAGAGTGGTCTGAAAGCCCTCAGTCTCCGTCCAGCAGGTCATGAGAGATGGATCCAGAGGCGCCTTTCTGGTCCCAGTCCAGGTCGCTCTGCTACGAACTGTCTTCGGCAGAAGCTGAGAGATGGAATTCTCAGTGACTGCTGATTTTTGCAGATTCTCCTGGCCGGTTTTTTTTTTTTTTTTTTCTTCTTTCTTTCTTCAGGCTTCTCTCCTCAGGAGTTATCAGTGCTGTCCTCTTGGCTCTTCAGCTCTTCAGGGCTTTTCCCCCCCCCGAAAGGTTTGGTGGGAGATAGCCCACGCAGCGGACGCCACTTGCCGGATTTTGGGCTGTTTAGATGGTCTGGAAAAGCCCGAAGATGGCCTTGGGCCGCCTGCGCTCCAAAGGACGAGAAGGGACTTCAGATTTGTTCTCGGTCTCGGTGTTTATTAAATGCTTATCTAAAAGATTTTCTCTGGGCCTGACAGAGTTCTGCTCAGCAGTCAGCCATGGGCACACACTGAGAGCCCCTGGGGCGGTCGTCTATCTTTATACTTGGAGTTACGTGTACAATATTTATCATTTTTCTCCAATACCCTCTACCCTTATTAACCAGTGTTCCTCTAGTAAGGTCCAATCCCAGAGTGCCAACATCACCACAGAAGATGGAGGCCTAGAGGAAGAAGAAGAAGGAGAAGGGCACGCCCCAATTCCTCCATCTTACTTCTCTAGACCCCCCTGTACAGAAATCTTAAACCCTTTATCTCACACTCCAATTAACTTATCCCTTCACCATTCACCCCAGTGAAATCCTCCTATCCTCATACTGATGTCATCTCCCATGTGGGATCAAAGTCCAGCCACCAGACATTTCTGGCAACATTCCAGGACTCCCGAGCCCCCCAGGGGTGGTCTTGGTCACTCTGCCCCTCAGCCCAGAGAGGCTGAGATCCCACATGGTGGGACGCAGAGATTGGGGGGTCTGGGAGCGTCCAAGGGTCGGGAAGCGGAACCGGGAGAGCCGGGAAGGGTCCAAGGTCCAATGAAGGGACTGGGAGAGGCGGGATGGGGGATCCAGGGGTCCCCGGTGCCCACCAAAGGGGGTCCAGGGGTCCCCGGTGTTGAGGGCAGTGGGGTCTGGGAGCTGGGAAAGGCAGGAATGGGGGTTCAGGGGGTCCCTGGGTCATGGAAAGGGGGATCTGAGGCTGGGAGAGGCGGGCGGATCCCGGGGACGCAGCTCGGGAGACGGAAAAATGAGACGGGGAAAAGGGGAATTCCAAGGAATTCATCTGGATCCCACTGGATCCTCGCTGAGACCCCCTGGGACCCCTAGGACCCTCTGGGATCCCTGAAACCCCTTCCAGGAAGCACCGGGAATAGAGAACTGGGAGGACGCAGAGATTCGAGAGATCTGGGGGTGCAAAAGCCGAGGAAAAGGGCGGGTCTGGGGTCTGAGAAGGCCGGGATGGCCGGGAATGGGGGTGCAGGGGGTCCCGGAGCACTGATGGGGGTGCGGGGAGATCCCAGTCCCGGGTCAGGGGTGCAGGGGGGTCCTTGCACCTGGACATGGAGATTCAGGGATGTCTCAGTGCCCAGGAATGGGGGTTCAGGGGGGTTCCCCCGTCGTTATTCGGGGTTCAAAGGGATCCTGATCCAAAGGAATGGGAGATGCGGTGGGTCCGTGGGCCAGATAAGGGGGTGCAGGGGGATTTCCCCGCCCAGGAATGGAAGTTCAGGTGATTCTTTTCCCAGAATTCGGGGTTCAGGTGGGTCTCAGAAAAAGGAGTTTCACGGGGTTCCGGTGCTGGGGAAGGGGGCACAGAGGGGTCCCCGTGCCCAGAAATGGGCGCTCAAGGGGTGCCCGTGCTCAGGAATGGGGGCTCAGTAGATTCTGATGCCCGAGAATGGGGGTTCAGGAGGGTTTCCCTGCCCAGGAATGGGGTTCAGGGCAGTCCCGGTGCCAGATGAGGTGGTACAGGGGGGTCCCGGTTTGGGGGAGGGGATAGAGGACCCAAAATGGGGCTATGGGGGGTTCCCGCGCCCGGTAATAGAAGTTAAGGAGGGTCCCGGTGCCCGGAAATGGAAGTTCAGGGAGTTCCCGGTTTCAGGGTTCCCACTCACCTTTGATCGCGCCCCCCGGGTCCCCCAGGAGCCCCAGGAGCCCCCAGAGCAGCCCCAAACCCAGCGCTGGAGCCATGGCGCTGCTCGGCTGCGGCCCCGCCCCAGCCATGGCCAGGCTCCCTGAGCCGCATCCGGCCCCGCCATTGGCCCCGCTTTTTACTGCTCGCCAATGGCAGCCCGATCTGTCAGTGACGTCACCGGTCACCGGGCAGATCCCGGTCTCGCAGGTTGGGACGCGGAAGCGAAAGGGACCGATGGAGGGCGGGGCGGGGACGGGGGACTTGCAGAGAATCCCTCTGGATCCCTCTGGATCCCGCTGCGACCGCCCTGGAACCCTCTGAGAACCACCTGGGAACCCCTGGGAACCCCTTAAGGAAGCGCCTGGAGGGGAGAACTGGGGGGATCCGGAAATTTGGGACATCTGGGGGTGCAAAGGTGAAGGAAAAGGGCGGGTCTGGGGTCTGGGAAGGGCGAGAGGGCCTGGCAGGGGTGTAGGGGGTCCCAGAACACGTGAAGGGGGTCCAGGAGGGGTCCCAGTCCCGGATAAGGGGCTGCAGGGGGGTCCCCCTGCCCAGGAACGGAGGTTCGGGGGGTCCTTGTGCCCAGGAATGGGGGGTGAGGGCGATGGGGGTTCCAGGGGGTCCCTGTGCCCAGGAGGGTGCTCGGGCCCCCGGTGTTGAGGAAGGTGATGGGTGGGGGCTGGGGAAGGCAGGAGGGGGGCGGTCCAGGAAAAGGGGGTGCGGGGGGGCATTGGGGCTGGATAACGGGGTGCAGGGGCATCCCCGGGCTGGATGAGGGGAAGCAGGGGGATCCCGGTGATGGATAAGGGGGTGCAGTGGGGCCCTGTGCTGGATAAGTGTTTCATTCTTGTTGTTATACATATTTCTCAAGTCCCATACTGTAACAAGCTGTTTTCTCTGCAGCACAGTTCTTCATGTGTCTTCTCAGGGGCTCCTCCTGGGCTCTCGACCCACCCCTTTTATCCCAGCTGTCTTTACGAGCCACAGCTGCTGCCCAACCAAGGACTTCGCAGCTGTGACTCATTTAGAATAGCTAGGACCCACTTATCTAATACATAGGACTCTCTCTAATACATTTCAGTTGTTGTATTCTTATTGCTGTTATAACAATATATATATTCAGGCCCCCACAGATAAGGGGGTGCAGGGGGGTCCCTGTGCCTGAGAATGGAGGCTTTGGGAGGGTTCCAGTCCTGGATGTGGGGGTGAACAGGGGTCCTGGTGTTGAATAAGGGCATGCAATGGGGTCCTGGTACCCTGGAATGGGGGTTCAGGGGGAGTCGCTTCCTGGGAATCAGGGTTTGGGGGCGTCCCGGTGCTAGATAAGGGCCTGGCTGGATCCAGTGCAGGGGGTCCTCGTTCACTGGAATGGGGGACTCAGGGGGGTCCTGATCCTGTTCAGGGTGTGAAAAACAAAATTAAAAGTTTAATAATAATAGTAAGAGTAAGAGTAAGAGTAATAGTAATAGTAATAGTAGTAATAATAATAATAACAATAACAATAGCAATAATAATAATAATAATACAGAAAAGGACAATATTTCCCCCCCTCCCGTGCGCTGGAGTGCTCTTGGCCAACAGCCAAAGAACACAGGGGTGTACACAGACAATGTTATCTTTATACTGTTACACTGCTGAGATATATGCACATTCATGTGTTTCATGCTTTATTCAAAAATTCTTGTGAACTTTCTGATGTTTTGGGAAGTTCTTTCTTTGACTTCTTCACACTCCAGCTTATCTACACAACATCCTGTGCGTCAGGTCAATATATTTTATTTATTTTTGTGTCTCCATCCTGCTGTTTCACATCCTCTGATAAGGATTCAGTATGGCCTCCCTAATTTTAACATGGTATTGTCTAATTGTCCTCTGGTGCTCTGCTTTGTGTCACGGTTATCTTATTACTTGGACAGGCTGGTCAGTGGATGGCCTTACACTGTTTTTAGTTACACAAAAGCCTTTTTTCACATCTTATGTTTTGCTAAGTCCTATTGAATCATGATTTTAAAGGGTTAGGATTTTAGCTGAGTGTTAGAACCAATTCATATTGAAGTTAGATACACCAATGTTAGGTTAATGATTATTGGATGCTTAAGCTAAAGCTAATTGTTATATTATGAGCTCATTTGTAGAAAGAAGTTAGGAACATATTGAAACCAGCAGAACAATGCCCAGCACCTGGACTCTGTGTCAATCCATCACGAAGCAGGGGGCCTTGGATTGTGCCAGAGGGTCACAGAGACCTGACCAAGACCTTCCTGACTTCATCCCTGGGACCACTGACCCAATTTGGGACCACTGACCCAATTCAAGAGAAGAATTGCACACGCGTGAAGGACTAATAACCTCATTTTAATACAACGCGGGGATGGGAGGTGCTGGGGTTATGTATATGTATTATTTTGGCAAATAAATAGAAGGCAAAAATCCTTGTGTGGTGCGGTCACGCATTTTGAGAATGATTCCCCCGTGCTGCCCACCGGTATAATAAACATACAACTTTCTAACTTTTGACTAGTTACAGAGTCTTTGTCCATGATCTTCAGTTTTAATGATTCAGTTAGCAAGCCAGCCAGAAGGAGACTCTGCTGGGCTGTGAGACCAGCTCAGGTCATGGACCCCCTTGGTGCAACCTGTGGAGAAATGGCTACATGACAGAGGTCACATAGACATTCGCTTGTTAGCCGACCAGGAGCTGGGAAAGTACCAAACACAGCTAGTTGGAGTTTTTGCACCTGCAAGATAGCGTGTCCTTGGGCCTAGCTGGGTATGATAACGAGTGGACAGAGAGACGTGGGAAATAGAGAATGTAGGCCCAAAGGAATGAGGAAGAGTTGATGGTATAGTTTAACCAATAGTTCGCTTGGCTTACAGAATATTCATAAGCTTATTACTTGCTGTATAAGTGTCTGATGCTCTCTTCAATAAATGGAACTTGCTGTTGACTCATATTGAGCCCCGAGTTTTCCCTGCACCTGACAAATGGCTCATCCCCGACAAAGGCCGCATTCTGCAACAGCACCCCCAGGTTATTCCTGGAAGAGTGGGCTCTGCTGCACAGACTGTTCATCCAGCAGCAGACAAGGAGCCCTGAGTACTAAAACTCCAGACAAAATGGTATGTTTAAAAATAAAACAGTTTTAAACAGTGACCGGTAAGGCGTGGTCAGGAGAGGCCCTTTGGTAAGTCGTGGGAGATGTCCCACGTGCAATTTGTGCCTCTGTAGTGTGCTTGCAAGCTGAAGTTGCAGTTGAAATCTGGTTGCCAGCAGAAAGAGTTGTTGAACTGTTGTACTGAGCTCGGGCTTTTGGTGCTGCCATTTGTTTCAGCATAGAGAGCTCAGTTTGCCACCAACTGGGGCTAGCAGTCGTAAGGGCAAATGCTGGTCTAAGGTTGTTATAACTGAGTTGGTGTGTGTGGAAAGAAATACCCCTTTCACAGTGAGTTTGTGTGTGTGAACTTTCTAGTTTTGGGGAGCAGCATTCGCTGTGACACCTGGTGTTTGAGTATAACCAGTCTTTTGTAAGGCTTTGTGTTCAGTGTTAACCAATCCTTTGCCTGTGGGACCTGGGAGGCGAGGATCAAACGCTGTAGCACAGTGCCTTTGTGGTCCCTCTCCTTGTGGAGTTTGCAAAGATGCAACTTTGGATTCATCTGGTGTAGTGTGAGATTTTGCTGACTATTGTGTAAAAGTTACAATTGTAACAAACTGGTAATTTTTGTTTTGTGTCATCTGTGTTAAGCTGCGTATTAAGCTTGAGCCTGAGTCAAAAGGGTTAAGCCATCCTTTTATAGGGTTTTAACTGTAACTGGTGTTTGTGGGCTGTCAGAGCTGAAATAGAGACAACTTGTTATAAGTTGATTCCCAAGACTTGAGGTACAGGAGAGCTGTGTGGGTTTTTCCCCTGCATTGTGGTAATTTGATTCTTGGGACTGTATAATTCTGTATGTGAGATTTTAAGATTTTGTTTGCAACAAGTGCAGCATTTTATGTGGAAAAACTAGTGTCGTGATTTATGTGCATTAAAGCAAATTAAAAGAATTCCAGGAAATCCCCCCCCCCCGCCCCCATTTGTGGTGTTTGTGGGCATACCAGATTTTTTGCTGTAACAGGGACAGCCTTTTTATTTATTTTATTTGTGGTTAGACAGATTAAAGGAATCCCTTTACCTTGGCAGTGTGAAAAGTGCATATCATATGTCTCTATGCAGATATAAAATACTATATGTATTTTCTTGTAGTGATTAGTAGGGCAGTATCAACATTTTAACAGTATGGTAAATGTAGTTTTCTAGTTAAAACAGGAACTATGTATGTGGGATGCTTTTTTAAGAAAGGAATGAGGTACTTTCACAAGATAGCAGCCACAGGACACCTAAATCTTTCAGAGAAAGAGAATTTACTGCTCTGTTATCAGAAGAAACGAACTTCTTCCCGCCTTGCTCAGCCATGAAGACGCCGTTAAGGATTAGGAGGAAGAAGTTGACACTGACCAGACAGAATCCGTTGTTTGAATGGAATTTATGCATCATACATGAAGTGTATGAATATGCAACAGGCTATTGCTTTTAAGGGTTAATCCTCTGTTAACAGGTGTCCTTTTTCGGGCTTATTTTGCCCAGAAAAGGTACCCCGTCCTCTGTAACTTACTTCTTATTGTCTCATATTGTCCTACTTTAATTGTTCAAATTTTTATTACTCTAATTATATTACTATTTTTATGACAATTTTATTACTATTAAACTTTATTTTTTTAAAGTGATGGGCGTTTTTCACAATGGAGGCATGGGAGGAAAAGTGGATTTAAAGGTCTTCACTTACTTCTCATTATCCTGCTCTGAGTTTTTGGAGTTTTCTGTCAGAAATCGCTCCCTTCCCCACTCATCCACAGAGCTTTGGGCAGTTTTCCTATTCTTGCAGTAAATTAAAGCGGTGCACTAATGCGCCTAAATAGGGGTAGGAAAACTTAGGGCTTTCCTCGGAGCCGGAGCCACCGCAGCCGCAGTGCCGGGAAAGCCGTGACAGGAGGTGCGGAGAAGTTTGTTTGTGTTTTCAGCTCAATCCCCCTCGGGCCCGGGCCCGTTCCAGGGCTGTTCCTCAGCTCCGGCTCTGCCCTCACGCAGCCCGGGGGGCCCTGAGAGCGCGGGGAGGGGCTGTGCCGTGTGCAGAGCCCGCCCCTGGCTGGGATTGGGCGATGGTGCCGTCAGTCGTGGTTGTGGCGCGTTGATTGGTGGGAGCGGGGCGGAGCAGGGTCTCGGTGGCGGGCTGAGGGCGGCCGTGGCTGGGCAGCGGCGCCATTGTCGGAGCGTGTGTGCGGGCCCGCGAGCGGCGGCAGCGGCCGGAGCGCGGTGAGGCGGCGGCGGAGCTCGGAGGTGGCCGCAGCGCGGGTGGGAGCCGCGCTGGGTTGTGCAGGGGCTCGGGGCTGGCTGCGGGCCTCGGGGGCGGCAGGGGGCTCGGGCGGGTTCGTTGTGCCGTGTCCGGCCCGTGTTGCCGCTGGCGTGAGGGCGCTGCGGGAGCGGCTGCCCGCGGTCTCCTTGCGGCCGCTGCCTCGGCAGGAGCCGCTGCCGGAGCAGCGCTGGCTCGGCCCGGTTGCTGTGGCTGGGACAGAGGGGGCTGCCCCGTGCCTGGCGCTGTGCGGGGAAATTGCCGTGGCTGGAGGTTTCTGTGCGCAGAGGAGACAGAGGAGTCCTGTAAAAGTGACTTTATTGCTGAGCAGAGGGAGAGGCCGTGGGGCATTTGCCGTGCGCTCTCTGCCATTGTTGTAGTTCGCAGCCTCCTTTTTATCCTCATTTTCCCGGCCTCATCTCCCTCTCCCTTTGTGCACTGGCTGAAGTGCTTGGAAGGTTCAGACCTCCCGATCCGCCAACTGGATGTCCTCGTTATTGTGCACCTCCACTTTTACGGCTCTGTTGAGTCTTTGTTCTTCTGAAAGTTCAGGAATTCAGCGGGACTTTGAGGAGCTTTCTGTATCAATTTCTAACATTTTCTAAAACTGATGATTTCTCCCATTACTTCCTCACCTACAAGTCCCTTGGCCCTATCTCCTGGCAGACTCACTCATTGACTCTGTTTTTTCTTCCTGTGTCTTCTTTGTATTTGGGATTATTCTTCTGGAAGTTCAGGAATTTAGCGGGTCTTTCTGTGAGCAGCCCTCCATGTTAATTAGTAACATTTATCGAAGCTGGTGGTTTCGCCCGTTACTTCCTTATCTCCAAGTCCCTGGCCCCTCCCTCAGCTGCTGAATGAGCTGCACTCTCAAGGTGTGGAGCATGGTAAAAAGATGAGAGTTGCTGTAGCACATCCGAAGAGAAACAGCATTCGTTTAACCCATGGTCTGTCAGGGAGCCACAAAACCGTGTCACATTCCCATCCTTTCCACGTTTGGACCAATACATGATCTGCTTTCTTGTTTCCGTTGTTGTTTTGTTTTTCACCACGTTTCCTTTGTCATCTATTTGCCAGCAGCAGCTTGAGTAATTTAATTTTCACAAACTCCTACTCCTTCTGCTAACAGATGATCTGATCCCATCGCATGGTGAATGGCTGTGTTCCTCATTTCAGTGGATTGGTCGGCAGGAAGGTCAGGAGCTGGAGCTGTCTGGTTGGTTGTTATTCTGAGCAGAGCTTGTAATCTAATGATGCCATTGAAATGAGAAATGGGTTCTGTGGCTCCTGATATGAATTGGTTTGGGTTCCCAGGGGCTGGTCCATGGTGTTGTAGGATTTGTTCTGCTGGCCGTTCATCTTTTCCCCAATTTTGGCCGCTCTCTCACGTCTGGGCTGCATCAATTGACTGCTTTTCTCTAATTAAATCATCAAATCCTTGAATTCCCAACTGATTTCCTGGAATATTTGGTAGCAAAAAATCCCCAGTGCTCTAATATAGCTTATATAACACAGACAGTGCCAGCACATGTTGGAGTGGGCAGAGGGATGATTCCCCCCATTTATTTATAGTGAAGTTTTCCCAACGTTCTCCATTTGCTGTTTCCCTTTGCATCTTCACCCGTTTGTGTTGCAGGGTCAGATATCCTCCCCCTGGGCTCTGCCTTGAGCTGTGCAAATTCCATCAGTGCCAGCAGGCAGAGCTTGGGGTGAGGGGCAGAGGGAATCAGCCCAATTCCTGCCCCAGGTAAGAGGCCCAGGTGCATTGTCCACACTTTGCCCAGCAGTGTTCATTTGCATTTCTAAAGCTGCTCTGGTGGCTGCCTGGAATGGAGCCTCTCGTCCAGGGCAGCCATCGGGTGAGTCACATGTGGCCCCCCCAGAATCTGCTGTTTTCAAAAAAGTATAAACTATTTATGAGTTCAAAGTGTTACGGTTAAAGCCCTTCAGGTTTGCAAAATACAACATGAAGGCGAACATGGAAAATCCCAGACCCAAATTTGATTCTCACACTTCTGTCCCAAACCTACCTGACAATATAAAGTGGGAATATTACGTAAAATTTTTCTCATGTTGTAATTTTGTCACTGAAAGAATCTCTTTAGTGTTGAGAGAGAGAGTCAAGGCATTCCTTGGTTCTGGCCAGGATGTGCGACAGAAGTAAATTATTTCACAAATAGCCCGGCTGTGCAGAGAAAATCATTCCATGCCATGTGTGTTTTACTGGATTTTCCTAAACTTAATGTAGTCTGAACCAATCTAAATCCACTGCTTTAATGTTCATTGCTTCCAAGTTGTGTAAGTTTTTAGTATTTGGTTTCCCGTTGGACCCGGATTTCTTCCCCTCTGATGTGAATTTGGTCTCCACACTCCTGGATTTCCATCTCAGCCTTTTCCAGCCCAGGTGTCTCCAGCTCTGCCCGGGCAGTGTCTGGGGTAGCTGTTGGTTGCTGTTTGCTGCTGGGCAATGTTGATGTTTTGTTGCTGGTCGTTATCTCTGTGGGTGTCTTTTGGGCTATTCCCAGTCTGTTCAGATGTTAAACTCATCTCCATTGAGTGGTGTAACACCCCTTAAATAAAACCTTTGAAATTCCTTTCTCCAAGGCAAAGAAAACCAAGCCTGAGTAGAGAAATAAGGTTTAAAAGAACCAAACACGGTACATTTACAGCAGTGCAATGGCAGGCAGCCCAGAGTGTGGGTGTCAGTGAGCCCCAGAGTGGAATTGTGCCGTGGTGTTCCCCAGCAGCTGTGGCAGTGCAGGCCCAGCCAGCGCTGAAGCTGCAGCAGTGGCAGCAAGGCTTGGCCCCAGTGGCTGGAGATGGCAGAGGAGGGTGGCCAGGATTGCAGAGGATTCCAGGCGAGGATCTGTGGGCAGGCTCAGGGGCTTGACCTGCTGTGGAGCCCTGGCTGCTGCTGCGTTGCCTTCAGGGCAGGCTCAGGGGCGGCCTCCCATCCTCCTGCTGCAGGTGGGAAGTGCAAATCTGCGGGGCTTCAGAGCGCTTGAGGCCAGGCTGAGGGGTCCCCCCGTGTTGAGCTGTGCTGGCAGCGGTTTGTGGCCTCAGGGACACTTGGCATGGGCCCCTTGGCCACCAGTGGTGCTGCTTTGCACTCCTTAGGCAGGAGCCGATGTCCTGGCTGGGTGTTGGCAGCAGCAAAGCGCCAGGGCAGGCTGTGTGCCAGCCCAGCTTCCTGTGGGAGAATGTGCCTTGATATCTGCTCCAGTGGTTGCTGAAGCAGTGAGAATTGCTTTTGCCCCCCTGTTAGGTGCCATGGTGTTAGCAGAAGATATTGAAGCCTTCCTGCTCAGGGCATTTCAGTGCCAGGCTCTCACAGGCACCCACAGCTCCGCGGGTTGAGCTGAGCATGGGGCGGTGACCTGCGCTGTGTCTGATTCCCCTTCCTTAATAACAGCCTGTCTTGTAGCTCTTTTCCCTTCTGCTGCCCTTGCAGAGCCATCCACAAACACATTTTGTCCCTCAGGCCAGGGAATGTCCCATCATCAATCTCTCCCAGCCTGGGTCTGGAGCTCTGTCCCTTGAGTGCAGTCCTGGGTTCCTTGCCAGCCCCTCTCCAGGCTGTCCAAACAGGAGGCTGGGTTAAACCCTTGCCCTGTCCTCAGTTCTAAATCCTCCTGTGCCATTGAACAAGTTTCATACTGTAATAACCGAGCCCTGCTCATCCATTTAGAGGCTCTTTTGGTTGTCAAACCTTTAACTTGATGCCAGACTTGAACTATATGAGATCCTCCTGTTGTCGTCAGTTTTGAGGCCTCAGTTCCCAGGCCTCAGTTCCCATGAAAGCTCTGGCTGCACAATTCTGCAGACAATGAGGCCACTCTCTGGCCACTAGATTAAACATTTCAGCACAAGAATTCCTTAGGGAAGACCCTGTTAAACATCCACCTGTAATTGAAATTCATTTTCCCTGTCTGGAAGGCCCAGGGCAGCAGCCTCAGTTAATCTTCATTTTAACACTTGAAAATTCTGTGTTTCCTCCTCCTGTCTATCCATCCAGTTTGTTGACTGGCAGGATAGAAGTGTTGTAGGGAGACATCCCTGGCTCCAAAAGCCCTGCCTTTAACAGGGACTCAGTACCAGGCTGTGAGCCCTGCCGTCCCTCTCTTGGAACAGGGTATTGCTTGTCCTGGTTGCTTTAAAGAAATTTGTAGAGGCTCCATATCTAATTTTCCCTCTTATCCTGGGGCTGCCCACACTTTGGGGTTCACTTCAGCATGGGCCTTGTCAGATTTTGGCACAAAGGTACAACAGAACTAGCCTCTGTATCCCCTTTTACAGTATTAAAATTCAGCTCTCAAATTCCTTCTTAGTTAATTACAATCACAGGAGGAAGAAAGATTCATTTATTTCAAACCTATCCCCCACAGCTTCTAATAGTGGTTGAACAAATCATACCTGCTCATCTTTTCCACTCATTCCCTTAAAAATCGAAATATTCCTTTACAATTTTCCCCTTTACGTCTAAGATTCAGAGTGGATTGAGAGGCCCCTGTGTCCATCAGGAAATGCCTCCTCTCAATGCAGACCCACCCTGAATGTTCTCAAGGGCTGCACTGTGGAGGGTCCCTGGTGTGATGGGAGCTGTGACAGCCCTGCCAATCCATGTCCATCAAGGGGTGGACTTGCTGGTCCTGAGGGTGCTGCTGTCTGTGCTTGCAGTGTCCTTGTGCCCTGCAGCTGGAGCCCTGGTTCCTTGCCAGGGGCTGTTTGGGTGGGCTCTCCCCTGCCGAGGAGGGCAATGCCTCTGCCAGGTGCTTGTGGCCGAGCCGTGCCCTGGGTGCTGGGGCCCCCTTGGGCCCTGGGGTTGATCCCTCAGGGGCTGTAGGAACTGTACCCTGGCCTTTGCCTTCAGCTTGGCCTTTTGCTGCTCCCTTCTTGCATTCATCTGCTGTGCCTTTGTGCCCAAGTGCTGCAGGGCCTTCTTGTGCCCCTCCTGCAGCCCCCCTCAGTGCCTGTGGGTGCTTGTCTTGCTTTACAAGAGAGGTGTCTGCTCGGGAAGGCAGAAAAAGCCTCTCTTGGAATGGAGAATGCAAACCCCCTCTGTCTTAATTTTTAGAGTAGTGAAATCAAGGGGCTCTCAGGCAAAGATATGGGAATAGGAATACCAGTTCTTTACTAGTGTGTATAATAAAGCAAACAAACACCAACAGCTGCGGCACTGACAGCAAACAGAGCCCGGACCCAGTCCCGGCCTTTGGGCTGCGGCGCTTTCCCCTTGGGTGCAGTTCCGGGCACGGCCGGCAGGGGCGCTGGTGGCTCCCGTGGGGCGGGGCAGCGCATCCCTCCCATGGGAACCTCTCTGAACGGAAATAGAGCAATCCCTTCATCTAACCCTTTCACTTTTTTACCTTCTATAGCCTTTCTCCCGTGTTTTGAGAAAGGATTTGGAGAGGGCTGCCTTTTAACTGAGCTCCTAGTGTTTCGATAAGGTGCTCCCTCGAGAGTGAGAGAGTTTTGCTGAACAGCCGGAGCTGTGGTTGCCAAGGGGCCGTAACTCAGAGCAGGACGGGGTCAGTGGAGGATATCCTGTCGAGGCTCGGGGGGAGTGTGGGCAGGGTCTGCTGCAGGAATCGCCAGAGGGGGATCTTCCCGTGGAGCCCGAGGCAGAGCGTGGGTAACCCCCACATGGCTGATGGCGGCTGATCCAGCAGCTGCCGGCAGAGCAAAGGCAGGTGGGAGAGCCCGGCAGCAGCGGCGGTGCCCAGCGCAGGTGGCACGGGCAGGGCAGCCGGGGATGGGATGGCTGGGACCCCCCCTAGGTGCGGTGGGCACGGTGACCTCGGAGCAGGCGGCGGGACAGAGCAACCCCCATCCTCCCCAGCATGGCTGGCAGAGCGGCCGCGGGCCAGGCAGTGGGAGCAGGGCACACAAATTGAGCGACAGCGCCGGGGCAGGTGGAGCTGCCCTGGGCAGTGAGGCCGCACCTGGGATGGAAACCGGGGCAGGCGGAGCTGAGGCGGGCAGCGAGCCGGGACCCGGGACAGGCGCCTGGGCCGCGAACGGAGGGGGCAAGACCTGCAGAGGATCCCACTCTCTCTCTGATTTTTCCTCTTGTTCTCTTCCCTTTCATTTCCCCTTTATCTTTTCTTGTTTTTTCTCAGGGCTTTCTGATACTTTAAAGATTTTTATTCTGCTAAAATCTCCTGTCTAACGTATGGCATTCTCTTTCTTCTAAATTACATGCGGTTTTTTTTACAAATAAAACCGGACCCTAACAAATCCAAACTTCTGCTTGGATACTTTGAAATGGCCAACGGGCTAACTCACGACCTCCTAATGTTGTTTTTCTCATCACCTTTTTATTTATCCTTTGGCAAATTAAGGATATGTCTTAAATCCATAAATCCCAGTGCACCCATAGTTCCTTAAAAAATGATCACACAAAGCTTGAGTACCCCAGTGGGCTTTCTGATGCCTGTCTTCTAATATTTTCCTACTAAGCACGTTTTATTAAGTAATTGTCTTCCATCAGGAAGTTTCCATTTCCCTGATTTATCTTGCTCACTTCCAGTTTTGTTTAATTCTTTTTTCTCGGCTTCCCTAAACTTGGGAATTTCCAGTTTTTCCTCGTTTGGAGTTAATATTAACATAACTCTTCCAACTCCATTTTCTGCTGCATCCTTAGCTTTGTGTTCTGACAAATTATTTCCTCTTCTTCCTGGGGTCTTTCCCTTGTGGAGTTCCTTAACATGTACTATAGCTATCTCTTTTAGGTGATTGTAATGCCTCTAAAACCTCTAAAATAATTTCCTCATGTACTAGTCCTTTTCTTCTTGAATGAAGTAATCTTTTTCCTTTCCAAATTTTTTACAGGTATGTACTACTCTAAAGGCATATCTTGAATCAGTATATATAGTTCCTGTATTTGTGTTAAATATTCTGTTGCTCTTTTTAAAGTCTATAATTCACAAGTTTGAGCTTACTAGTTTAAGGGTAATTTCCCTTTTTCCATAGTTTGCATGTTTTTCCCATCGACTACTGCATACCCTATATTTTCTCTTTTTGCAAGGAGTTGTGTCTTTTTTTTTTTCTTTTTTTTCCCTGTATCCAACTTACTGGTTTTCTGTCTCCTTGTTCAAGATCTTATCTATTCATCTTCTGCCTCTGTTTTTCACTTTCACTAACAACCGAAATACAACTTTTCTTTCAGCTACACCCACAAAAATAAAAAACTTTTTTCTCATACTACTTTCAGTACAATACACCTCCCTCCAAGGAGATACAGTGAAGCTTAAAATACACAATCTACATTACCTATACTTTCATTCATCTACATTCACTCACTTTTATTTCTCACTCACTTCCACACATTCTTTCACACCCTCAGGACACAGAGTGGATCCCTGTTGACAGAGAATCGCGGGTCCCTGTGGCCCCCCCTCGCCTTGGGGTGGCCTCTGGGTCTCAGTATCTCCGGGCCTCCTGGGAGGGCCCTGACTCTGCTGCCTCCGGTGCCGTTCACCTGTGAGGCTGATTTGTGTGTCACTCACACTCTTTAGCCACGGCCCCCTCACACGCGCTGGGGACAATGGCCCGTTTGCAGGTCACCTGTACCTTATGCCACAGCCCCCACACCCACGAGAACAATGGCTTATTTGTGGGTCACACACTCCTCTTTCCACAGCCCCCCTTCCCACCCGCCCGGGAAGCTGAGGCTGATTTTGTGTGTGACTCACTCTCACACACAACAAGACAACAATAAGGTACCTTTTGTTATAAATGATCAAATCGAGAGCCAAACTTATAAGAAAATTTAGCAAAGATTTATTAATTTGTCTGTGCGAATGAAGTTCGGTCATCTACACTACCACAGCCAAGGGTCAGTGTCGAGCCCGGGTTCGGTGCTGGGTGAACACGGATCTGAGCTCCGAATGTCAGAGTCTCCCCCTGTTCACAAATGCTGCCTGACGCAGCGAGTTCTTTTACAGTTTATTCTGCTCGAGGCAGAGATGACCGAATGTTCTTTGTGTCTCTTCCCATGCATAACCGTGTCTTTACCTGTGCAGAGGTGGACAAAGACTCAGTCCCGGTGTCTGATGTTGTCAGTAGACTCCGGGGAAGTCAGCATTCACATGCATCAAGGTGGGGCTGTGGATCATCTTGGTAGCTGTAATCGACGAGGCGTTAATCACTCTTGGTTGGATCTGGTGACCCGGGGAAGCCAGTGATTATCGCCCTGGAAGCTTCTATTCTTTCGTTAAAAACCCCGATGTTTATCTCAACCAAGTCCAGGAACTAGATATATATGAATAAGACACTGCTGCCTGCCAGGATGGTCAAGAGACTTAGTGTGGAGTTTACAATATTTTATACATTAATAGCGCTAATTATCTCTACCATATACTACACTTTCACATCACCTATTACAAGTTTAGGTGTTTCTTGGCAGTCCCCGTGCTCTTGGATATCCCTCAACCCAGCTGTGTTGTCCAACCCCAGATGCTCTTGAGCATATCCTCAATCCGGCAGAATTTTGCTCAAGCGTTGATGCTCTTGGAATGTTAATTCCTCAACCTAGCAGGTTTTAATTCTGGATGCTCTTGGGCACTCTTATCCCTCAAACCAGCAGGATTTTTAGGGTTCCCTTTTGTCCCATTTCCTAGTGGATTGGGCTCGGAAACTCCTCTGCTCCCTTCCTCCGAGGGGTCCAGCCCCTCTCTGGGACCCAGTCCCAGTTACCCCGGGGGATTCTCTCACTCCTGTTAACATTCACTTCGTCTCTCTCCTGGCCACTTACCGCGGAAAGTCGGAAACGCAGCGTGGGAGACTCCAGCACTCACTTGGCAGGTCTGGGACAACCAGCCCTCCTCTCATTCACACACATTCATCCCCCTGTACCTGCCCCCCTGAGAAATACTTAGCAATCCCTTTTCCTTCCCGAGTTCTTCGTGCACATTACTACTCTTAGGGGGCCAATTACCGCGGTTGTAGGGAGCCTTTTCCCTTCTCTTTGTTTTATTGTCTCCTTTTGTCCACCATAACCTGCGTCTGTCGGTCACCCCAGGGGAAACAGAGCGAGGCTGCCAACGGGGCAGGGCGCGCCTTCCCCACTCTGACTCTCCTAAAGCACCGGCAGCGAGGTGTTTGTAACCATCCTCTGCTACCAAATTGTGAAAAACGCCAGTCACTTGCTTTTAAAATTTTAAAAGTTTAATAGTAATAGAATGGTTATGAAAAATAGTAATACAATTAGAGTAATCACAATTTGGAGAAATCGAATTAGGACAATATGAGACAACAAATACAAAGAGTTACGGATGTCCGGGTACCTTTTTCTGGGCAGCACAAGCCTGAAAAAGGACACCTGTTATCACAGGGTTAACCCTTAAAAACAATAGCCTGTTGCATATTCATACACTTCATACATGATGCATAAATTCCGTTCAAACACAGGATTCTGTCTGGTCAGTGCCAGCTTCTTCCTCTGAATCCTAACAGCGACTTCGAGGTGGGAAGAAGTTCATTTCTTCTGATAAGAGGGCAATAAATTCTTTTTCTCTGAAAGATTTAGGTATCCTGTGGCTGCTGTCTCGCTGCAAGTCCTTTCTTTAAAAAAAGCCCCTTACCATGCATATTTTCTATTTTAACATTTTTTTAATATCCTAAAACCATATTTAACTCACTACTTAAGAGAATTAATACAGCAGTACATTCTAACAGAGGACGTATAATATTTATTTCAGTATTTGCGAAAACCCAATCACAAAACACGCATTTTTCACAAGTATAATCCCACTAACTTCCAGTCTCTCCCAGTTTGGTCTCAGGTGCCGCCAGCATGGTTCCAGTTGCTTCCTAGAGCAACTCAGTGAGTCCCAGTATGATGCCATTTGCTCCCAGTTGCTCCCAGTCAGGCCCAGTATGGGGGATGATGTGCAGGGAGTGCTCACTGTGACACTCAGTTCCTCCCAGTATTAGTCCAGTCCCTCCCAGTATGATGCAAATATGAGCCCAGTGTGCTCCCAGTCTCTGCCAGAATGTACCAGTTTTGCTCCACATGGTTCCAGTTCCTCTTTCACCCTCACTTTCCTTCCAGTCACTCCCAGTACCTCCCAGGGTACCCCAGTTCCCTCTACAATCTTTCCTGTTCCTTCCAGTATGATCCCATTTGCTCCCAAGCACTCCCAGTCAGCCTCAGAGTAGTGGCACTCAATGTCAGTATGATCCCAGTCACCACCAGTATGATCCCAGTTCATCCCAGTACAAGCCCAGCAGTTTCCAGTCGCTGCCAGCATGCACCCAGTCACTCCCTGTTCTTCCCAGTTGCTCCCACCATGATCCCAGTTACTCACAGCTGCTCCCAGTCATCCTCAGCATATTCCCAGTCACTTCCACTATATCCCATTTGCTCCTAACATGGTCTCGGTTGCCTCCTGCAGGCTCCTGCTCACTCCCATTATGATCCCAGTGTCCATCAGTGGGATCACAGTCTGCCCTGGCATGGCAATATGATCCCAGAATAATGTCAATACAAACCCAGTACAGTTCCATCACGATCCCAGTATGGTGTCAGTACAAAGCCAGTACAGTCCCAGTATGATCCCAGTATGATATCTGTACAAGCCCAGTACAGTCCCAGTCACTCCCAGTATGATCCCAGTATGATGTCAGTACAAGGCCAGTGCACTCCCAGTCACTCCCAGTACGATCCCAGTCCAGCCCAGTCCCTGGCAGTGCTGCCACTGCTGGGATCCCCCAGCCCTGTGTGCGTTCCCCCCTGGTGGATGTGCCGAGAGGAGCCCCAAGGGCTGGCAGTGGCCAGGCAGGGTCCCCAGCAAGGCCCAGTTTGGATGGGATGCCCCCAGTTTGCCCAGTTTGCCTCTCCTTTGGCCCAGGCCGGGTTCCCCCCGCCCGCAGCGGCTGGAGCAGCCGAGAGCCCCGCGCTGCCCATCCCGACCTGTCCCGGCTCCATCCCCGCTCCTGCCATGGAATGGGGCACCGAGGGTGTGGCTGCTGCTGGGGGAGGAGGAGGAGGAGGGAGGGAAGGGCAGGGATGAAGGGGGAGGAGGAGGTGGGGTTAGGGAGGAGGAGCAGGGGGAGGAGGAACGGAAGAGGAGGGATGAAGGTGGAGAGAGAGCAGTAATGGAAGGAGGTGGGGATAACACCGAGGGGGAGGAGGATGGGGGATGGAAGGTGAGGACTGTGAGGAAGAGGAAGAGGAGGGACAAAGGCAGATCAAGGCTGAGCTGAGGGAACCATGCCATCGATCGCTGCCTGAATTCGCAGCCCCCACCTGTGGGATCATCGCCCCCCATCGCACTGGTGAGCGGGGAGGGGGAGCTCGACCCAGATATCCCGGGGGATCCCTGGGTTGGGGTTTTTGGGGGGATGTTTGGAGAATGAAGCAGTCCAAGGCTGAGCGGAAAAGGCCCCTTGGGGGGACATTGGGGGGTGGCGGTGGCGGCTGCCGGCAGAGGCAGCCTGGAGGAGCAGAGCCCTGTGTCCCCCAGGAGCCCAAAGTGGGGAGCCCAGAGAGGGGGGAGCGCCACCATTGGCGGGAGCCTCAAGAGCCTGGAGAGGGGCAGGGGGGACTCCTTGGAGCCGCTGGAGCCCAGAGCAGAGAATGAGGGGAGAAGGGAGCCCGGGAGCCCAAACAGCCCCGGCATCGCCGAAATGGGGAGAGCGAAGCGGGGAGAGCTTTTGGCATTGCTGGGACTGCCAGCAGCCTGGGCAGGGCGGGCACCGAGGAGAAGGGGGACCCCCAATCCAAGCGTGACCCCAGCAGGTGGGACAAGGGGGAACGCCTGAGCAGCAGAGGGGAGGAACCAGGGACAGAGAACTCCTGGGAGGCTTTTTCAGGGCTGAATCTGGGTGTTTGGGAGGTTTTTCTGGAGCCCAGGTGGCTGGTGAGTTGCAGAAATGGACTCGGGCAGAGTGACCTTCAAACTGAATGTGCGTTGGGGAAGATGAAACAGGAAAACTTTATAAATATGATTGTCTGGCAAAAGACTTTGAGAATATAGAAAGTGTAAGGAAGACTGAAATGAAAGCAAGCTTTGAGATACTCAGTTAGTGAACAACTGGAAAACAATGGTGTGGCCCAACTGAAGGTAATCCCCTTTTGATGAAACAATTCCCTCTGCTTGCAGGCAGATCCAGACCCTAGTAGCTCAGCAGAAGGGGTCCAAAGAGGAGTTTTTAGGGTGTAAAATGTAACACAGTATGGTGATGTAATGATTCTTACACGCTGTATGTAAATGCTGTAGGATTTGTATCTCGTACTAGATTGGTTGGTGAGAAATAGAATATTCAACACAGAAGAAAATTTATTGTGTTGTAATGGGAACGTTACTCTCTTATGCTCTTGCCTGTCTCACTCTTTTACCCTCTCATCCTCTGTAACCCTCTCTTCTCTCGGGCCTGCTCCGAGCTGTGCCTGGCAGCTCCAAGCAGGGCCCTGCACCCAGGCCCTTTGCAATGAACCGCAAGTTCCACGACCTGGCTGCAGAGATCTCTCATCTCCATCTGTCCCGACCGTCCTACCCCCTGACGCTCCTACAAACGCGCTCATCCCTTGTTTTCCCCAAACCAGGATTTCCCGTTGGCAAGGCCTGGGAGGCTGCGAGGAAGAGGAAGATGCCCCGGGACACTGAGGCAGGTGAGGAGGACGTCAGTGCCCCTTTCCCCTCTGTGCTGCTCCATCTCCCAGCCCAGCACGGCCCCGGCTGCAGCTCAGCCCTGGGGGGATCTCCTTGCCCTTGCCTGTGGCACGGAGGCAAATCCCATCCTGTCCTTGTCCTTCCTCCCCCAGAGCAGGAGCTGAGCATGGAGGGCAGGGAGGACAAATGCCCGCGGCAGAACCTGGTGGCAGAGGCCGTTTTGAGCGGCTCCACGGCGCAGGAAGCCAACGGGGAGGAAAAGCCCCGGAGATGCCGCACGAGGAGGGGCTGCAAATGCAGCTGGAGGGGATCTGAGGGGGAAAGAGCCAGCCTGGGCCGGGAAGGCGGCCGGAGACGGAGCCAGAGCTTGGAGCTGGTGCTCCATGAGCAGCTCCGTGATGGGGAGAAGCCCCACACGTGCGAGGAGTGTGGGAAGAGCTTCAGGTGGAACAGCCTCCTGATCAGGCACCAGAGGATCCACACTGGGGAGAAGCCCTATGAGTGTGGGGAGTGTGGGAAGAGCTTCACAGAGAGCTCCAGCCTGATTGTGCACCAGAGGGCCCACACTGGAGAAAGGCCATACAAGTGTTCCCAGTGTGAGATGTGCTTCAGCCAGAGCTCCCGCCTGATCAGCCACCAGAGGACCCACACTGGGGAGAGACCCTACGAGTGTTCCAAGTGTGGGAAGAGGTTTCCGACCAGCTCTGATCTCCTCCAGCACTATCGGATTCACAGAGAGGAGAGGCCCTTCCAATGCCCTGAGTGTGGGAAGGGATTCAAGCAGAACTGCAGCCTCCTCAGACACCGGCACATCCACACTGGGGAGAGGCCCTATGAGTGTCCCCAGTGTGGGAAGAGCTTCTCCAGGAGCTCTGACTTGACCAAACACCAACAGAGGCACCACTAAGGGAAGCCCTGCGAGTGCCCCGAGTGCGGGCAGAGCTTCGTGCACTGCTCCAGCTCCATCCCCCACTGGAGGAGGCACTTTGGGCACAGCCCTGGTCACTCACATTCCTTGTGATCCGTGTTGGGAACACACCTGGCTGCTTCTACTTTTAATTTCACGTTAATTTTCCTCTACTTCACCTTCATCCTTTAAAAACACCCAAAACTGGGTTAAATGAAGGAAATTGATTGAATATATCTGAATTTCCATAATTTCTCAGTTGTTTTAGAGGGAACTTAGGATTTGGGGACACGTTCTGTGTGGACTGCTGCTGTTGCTAAGAGGCAGGAATTTGATGTCACCCTTCTTGTGTTGCTAGGAACTCTTCCCCTGACCCAAACCCCAACTCCACTCTTGGGATACCCGATAAAACCTCCACGGGCCTTCCTGTGCCCTGTCTTTGGGGGATAAGAAATGGATTCCCAAAGGATCAGCCCTTTTCCCACTGGATTCCAAAGGATCAGCCTCATTTTTCACTGAATTCCTCGAGGATCAAGCTTTTCCCACTGGATTCACAGAGGATAAGCTCTTTTCCACTGAATTCCCAGGGGATCAACCTTTTTCACTGGATTCCCGGAGGATTCTGACTCTGTCACTGTTGTTTTTTTGTTTGTACTACTGCATTTGTATTTTTAGTTTTTCCTAATAAAGAACTGTTATTTCCACTCCCATATCTTTTCCTGAGAGCTCCTTAATTGCAAATTACTATTATTATTATTATTATTATTATTATTATTACTATTATTATTATTATTATTATCAGTAGTAGTAGTAGTGGTAATCAAAGGATGGGCCATATAAAATAGTTCATGAAATATGTAAATGAGTTTATGGTTATGCATGAGGGTCTATGAATATGCAACAGGCTGATGTAATCAAGCCAGAATAATTGAGGGATGTCCCCAAAAATAACTGGGGGGTCTTGGTGGCCATAACAACCTTTGCTCCTTGGTCCTTGTCTCCCATGACATCAGCCTGTTGCATATTCATAGACTCTTTGCATGTCCTTAAACTCATTTACATATCCTAGGAACAAAATTGGCTTTATCCTGTTTGGGGTCCCACCCCCATCCCAGCTCAATTTTGGGTGTCCCATCCCTCTCCCAGCTGAGTTTTGGGATCCCACCCCCTCCCAGCTTAATTTGGCGGCCTCATTCCCCTCCCACCTCAATTTGGGGTTCCCATCTCCTTCCCAGCTCAATTTTGTGGTCCGACCCTCTTTTCCCCACTCTCCCTCCCCTTTCTGATTGTTCCTCTAGTCCACTCCCCGTTGTTTGGTTTTGGGGGCTCCTGCTCTGTTTTCGGGTGATCCCATTTTGGATTAATTTGGGGTCCCCAGCCCATCCCCAGGGTCACCTTCCCCCCCTCTCCAAATCCGCTCCTGGCATCTGATGAGTCATCAGCGAGACACGCTCTGATTGGCTGGAAATTACCCCGCGCGGTCTCTGAGTATTTACCGCAGTGAGAGGCCTTGGTGTGTGCCTGGCAAGTGATGAGTCAGAGTCGGGCCGGGCGCTGATTGGCTGAAAATCGCTGAGCGGGGCCAGTGCTCTGAGTTTGTGCCCTGCAACTGGATCGTCATCAGTGCCGCGTGTTCTGATTGGTTGGGATCTGTTTTGGGGTGGGGACGGGAAGAAGTGGGTTTTATTTGGGTTTAATTAGGGTTGGTTTGGGGTTTATCTGGAGTTATTTATGGACTAATTGGGATTTATCTTGGCTTTTACTTGGTTTCTGTTTATTTGGGGTTATTTGGAAATATTTGGGTTTATTTGGAAGTATTTGGGTTTGTTTGGGTTTACTTGGGTTTTTTTGGAATTACTTGGGGTTAATGTTGGTGTATATGGGGTTTTTTTAGGAGTACTTGAAATCATTTGGGGGATTTTGAGTTTAATTTGGTTTTTTTGTTTGTTTTTTTGGGGTTTTTTGGGATTTGTTTGGGGTTATTTGGGGCATTTTCTGGTATTGTTTAGGGTTTTTTGGAGGTTCTTTGGGGTTTATTTTGAGTGTTTTGGGGTTATATAGGTTATTTGGGGTCATGTGTAGTCAAAAAATCCGGGAATGTTTCTCCTGCAAAACACGGGAATTTTTCCCTAAAAATCCGAGAGTTTTTCCCCAAAAAACCGGGAATGTCCCTTTAAAATCTGTGACTTTTCCCTGTCAATAGTGACGTGCCCCACCCCAAACCATCCAATCACCGCAGGTCTCCCCTCAACAACTCCCGCCTTCCTTGCCTTTATCCAACCAATCACCGCGCGCCTCCCCTCGGCAAAGCCCGCCTCCCCCACCCCATCCTGTCAATCAGCACACCCTCTACGAAACCAACCAATCACCAGGCGTCTTCCCTCAGCAGCTCCCGCCCTC
Source organism: Melozone crissalis (assembly GCF_028551555.1). NCBI lineage: Eukaryota > Metazoa > Chordata > Aves > Passeriformes > Passerellidae > Melozone > Melozone crissalis. Next base: position 6,268,883 of record NW_026535844.1, read on the forward strand.
CCCGCGCGTACCAGCCAATCAGAGCCGAGCCCGAAGCGCCGCCCCCTGACCCTGGGGCCGGGAATGGAGCGGGCGCCCCCTCCCCCCCCGCCCCCCGGGACCCCCTCAGGGACCCCCGGGAGCCGCCCTGGGCTCGGGCGGGTCCTGCGGGAGGCGCTGGAGAGAGCGGGGGGGGGGCGCTGGGAGAGGACGGGGGGGCTCCGGGAGCTGCTGAGGAGGCGCAGGGACAGGTGAGGGGTCCTGGAGGGGTCGTGAGGGGAATTTGGGGAGGGGTCTTGAGGAGGTTTGGGGGGGGATTTGGGGAGGGTCTGGGGGGAACTTGAGGGGGTTTTAGCAGGGTCTTGGGGTGCTGGGGGGCTTTGGGGGGGAATTTGGGGAGGGGTCTTCGGGGGGTGTCACGATCCGTTCTCATGGATGGGTTTCGTGATGGTTCGTGGATTTGATCTCAGGGTGCAAAAAGAAACGACACGGTACAAGGGGGTTTGCAATGATAATCGAAACAAATGCACCTTTATTGAATGACCACAGCAAAATGCAATAGAGGGATTAAGGGAGAGAAAAAGAGAGAGGAAGAGAGAGACAAAAGAGAGAGAGAAAGAGAGAGGGGATAGAGCAACCAAACGTAGAGACGAAGTCCTTTGGTCCAGTCCAGTCGAGGATCCGCCTGTTACGCCCGGGAGATCTCGAAGTCTCGCTAACTCAGAGGTTTTTATTATGATAACTCTATTGGAAATTGTGAGGGAGGGGAAACAGATGCAGTAAGTAATAGATGTAACAGGTAGTCCATGCTCTCAGCAGTAACCGAGAGCCATTGTCTTCTTGGTCCAGCGGTCACAACCTGCAGGCAAACATCTCGCTTTGGCCAGCTTGCCTCCCCCACACACCTGCCCCAGGCTGGGGGTTTCAGTCCCAGTCCTTGGAAGGAGCAGAGGGGCCTTTTCACATGGGGGTTCCATGTCTCAGTCCTTGATGGAGAGGCTCCTTCCATCTCAGTCTGTCTGTCACGGTGGTTGTAAAACAGGTGAGGGTCTTCTGTGGGGGGACCACCTGAAACTCAGGAGAAGTCCAGCCAGGCCGAGAGGTGGGACAGCTCCCAAGGCTGTTGTTGCACAAAGGGCACAGTGTCCCCTTCTTAGCATACAGCAAAAAACACCTGTGAAAACAATGGCTTAGCACTGTGTTCTGGTCTCGGGGCCTTGTGGCATGTGACTTTCTCCTACAGAGAAGGCAGGGAGGGTCTTCTCTTCACTGGTCCGCAATGACGATCAGTAGGCAGATGAGGGAAAATTTGGACAAACTCTCACAATCCTCCACCCTTTGTCCCCCTCCCTTTTTCCAGATCCGTCCCCATCGCCCCCCGGGCCCAACTGGGAAGCTTTACTGGGAGCACTGGGAGCAGGCACTGGGCGGGGGCAGAGCGCCAGCGGGGCTGGGGGGGACACGGGACCCCCCCAGAATCAGCGGAGCGGGGACGGAGCGGGGGGTCCCGGCCGGGCCCGAGCCCACGGGGAGGGGCTACGGCCGCCGCCGGCTCAGGAGCTCTGTGGGCAGAGAAAAGGGGGTGACACCGGGCTGGGGGCCCCGGCGGGAGCGCACACGCTCCGCCACGGCGGGGACGCCACCCCCGGCAGCCGCCCTGACCTTCTTGCGCAGGGAGAAGCCGAGCCCCAGCGCCAGGAAGACCAAGCCCAAGACGAAGCCCCCGATGCCCGTCAGCATCTTGCTGCGGGCGGCGTCCGGCAGCATCTCTGGGGGGTCCGCAGGGCTCAGCACCCCCAAAACCTCTCACCGACACCCCGAGCCCCTCCCAGCGCCCTCCCTGTGGCCCCCGGCCCAGCCAGGACCCCCTGAAACCTCCCCCCGATCCCTTTTTGTCCTGGCCAGGAGCCACCAAAGCCCCTCCCGTCCCTCTCAGCATCCCACAGCCTCCTCCCAGTTGCCCCCCAGCGCCCCAGGAGCCCCAAAGCCTCTCGCAGTCCCTTGGCAGCCCCAGCAGGACTCAGCCAGAGCCCTCCCAGGCTGTGCCCAGCACAACCGAGCTCATGGCGAGCCCCGCTTTGCCATTGCCGATCTCCTTCCAGCCCCTCGGGGCTCACTGCGATCCCTCCCAGTCACACCCAGCACCCCCCCAACCCCATCCCACCCTCCCCAGCATCCCCCAAACCCCTTCCCAGCCCTTGCCCAGCCCCTCTCCCAGTTCCAGCCCGGCTCTCTCCAGCTCCCTCCCAGTGGCTCCCAGCACAGCCCAGTGGCTCTGCCAGTGCCCCCAGGGGCTCCCCCGTACCCCAGTGCCGCCTCAGGGGCTGCTCCAGGCTGACGTCCTCCACCTGGCAGCTGTAGCTGAGCCCACGCCGGGGCGGCGTTTCCAGCAGCACCAGCAGCTGGTGGGTCCAGTCCCCGTTGGGGACCACGTCGGTGGCCACCACGTGCTCCGAGAGCTCCTGCTGGCCCTGGAACCACCTCACCTGGATGGCAGCAGGGTAGAAATCCATCACGGAGCAGAGCAGGCGGCCGGGGCCGGGCTGGGAGCTCGAGGGGGGCACCAGCGAGATGGACACGCTGGGGGACACTGGGAGAGAGAGAGAGAGAGAGAGAGCGGGGACACACTGGGATCAGCTGGGGGGCACTGGGAGAGAGAAGGCAAGGCTGGGATGGGCTGGAAGGGAACTGGGAATAGAGTGGGAGGGACTCGGAATGGACTGGGAGGGACAGGTGGCGACTGGAAGGAACTGGGAATTGACTTGGGGAGCATGGATGAGACTGGGAAGGACTGGGAGGGGCTGTGGTGGCACTGGGAGGAACTGGGAATGAAGGGCGCGGCACTGGGCGGCCGCGTCCAGCGCGGGGCACTCGGCGCTGGGGATCTACCAAGGAACAGATGAGTCATCAGCGGTGCGCGATCTCATTGGCTGGGAAGCCTCAGCTTAATGCGTCGCTGAAATGGACGCGGGAGGGAGCACTGGGAGGCACTGGGAGGGAATGGGGGGAACAGGAGGCCCCGGGGATGGGCACAAGGAGGGCTGAGAGCTCTGGGGCGATTCTTGGGGAGGTTTTGAGAGGCTCCAGGGTCATTGGGAGGGCAGGGACCGAGGGGACACGCTCTGCCCCGCGCTCACCTCGGCGCTCCACAGTGATCGGGGCAGCAATCTCGTAGTTGTGCCGGCACCTGTCCACGTGAGCCCGCATGAACTCCATTATAGCCGGGTCGCTGTTCTACATCTTGACATTCTTCTCCCCTAAGGGGGTGAACCCCACAAAGTGCCCAACGTCGCTGTCGAACGTCAGGAACTGCTCCCGGTTGTAGATGAACCTCACCACCAACCTCACCTTCTCAGTGCCGTTAATGAAGAGACAATCGGCCTTATGCATCCACTGGAACATCCCTTTGAGTGCAGCACACAGTTCAGGGATGTGCCCCCCTCAGCACCCCCCAGCAGCACCCCCAGAGCTCCGGGGCCCAGCCCGGATCCCTACTCCGCACCCCCTGTGCCCCACGGCCGCCACGGGACGCTCCTGCCCGCGCTGCCGCTTCCTCTTTGCAGCCCTTCCCCCATTTCCCCTTTCACAGCCGCTCCCCTCCGACATGCAGCCACTCCCAAATCACTTTTATGGCCCCATTTCCCCACAAATCCCCCAATCTCCGGCCTCCTCGGGCTCAGTTTGGGGTCATCCCGTCCCCTTTTCCCCCCTTCCCCACCCTCTCCCACCTCTCCCTCCCCACCCCTCCCCCCACCCCGCTCTCCCTTTGGGGGTCCCCTCCTCCTCGCCCTCCACTCCGGCCTCCCCCCTTCGCCCCCTTTTCCCCTTCTCCCCCCTTGTCCCAGCGCCTCCCGCCCCCCCCCGCTCACCCGAGAGCTCCGCGCCCGCAGCCGGGGGGGCTCCCAGCACCACCAGTGCCACCAGCAGGGCCCCAGCTGCCGCCCCTCGCCCCATGGCCGGGGCCGGGCAGGGAGCAGCAGCCCCAAAGCAGCCGCGCTGCGCTGGGAGCGCCAGTCCGGAGCAGGGCGGGCTCGGCAGCGCCGCGCGCTCTCATTGGCTGCCGCCGCTTCTGGGCAGCGATCGGCCACGGGCTCTGCCCGGCAACCGATGAGGCAATCCAACGCCCCGACCTCTCATTGGCTAAGCCGCCTCCTGCCTGCGCTGCCATTGGCTGAGGCCTTTCCGGGACCCTGCAGCCCCGGGCTGGGGGTTTTTTGGGGAGGGGGAACCTTGGGGCGCTGGGCAGGTGGGGGTCGGGATGGGGAGACGCGGGCTGTGCTGGACCAGCCAATCAGAGCCGCTCATTTCACATTTAACCCCCATTTTTTGGGTTACTGAGCTCGTTCAGGATTTTCTGTTCGGATCCCTTGGTCCTGCTGTTCTGGTTTGAAAAGGAAGTGAGTTTTTTGGGATGCTGTGGTCAAACCAATCTGTGCTCAGATTTGAATATTGGCCCCTGGTGTGGCCCCATAGGACATGGATTCACCTCTGAGCACACAGGGGGTTAAAAGCGGAGAACTCCTAGGGGAAGCTCTCTTGGTTCCGGTGGGTGGAAGGTTCAGAGCTGCCCTGCCCGGCTGCGGGCTGGGTGTGGGAGGGGAAGCCATGCGGCCGGGTGAGGGGAGCCGGGCCTTGGACAGAGAAGGGAGCTGAATGGCCCTGCAGGAGGAAGGGTGGTTTAGCAGTGCCAAGTATCTCCTTCAATCTGCCATCAGGGACCTGGCCAGGTGAGTTTTCTTTCCAGGGAAATGGGCTGGCATTGATGTTCAGGGGCCTGTGTCCCGGAGTGGTCAGCTGGCTGCTGAAATCCCACATTGCGCAGGATGCCTCCCAGATTAAAGCTGGCAGGGTTGGTTTGACAGTGCCAAGTAGCTCCTGCAATCTGCCATCAGGAACCTGGCCTGATGAGTTTTGTGTGCAAGGAACAATGGTGGCGTTGATGTTCGGGTGCCTGTGGTGCTGAGTGCCCGGCCGTCTGCTGGGGTTCTGAAATCCAGGTCGCCCCTCCCCCGTCCCTCACTTCCCTCACTGCCCACCAGTGACTCCCTGCAGCAGCACGTGGGATCCTGGACACAGCTCTGGGACACACACAGACATTGCTGAGGGGCAAAGATGGGGGGGCTGGACAGCTGGACAGCTGACCCTGAGGGTTGGGGTGCAAAGGACACGGGGTACCAGGCAGGGATAGGGCACAGGTGCCACCCTCATGGTGGGACAGCCCCAGAGCCCTCCCAGCAGCTGCAGGCAGTTACCCCGATTGGAAGGTAGAGATGAGGTATGGAGGCCACAGAGTTACAGGTAAGAGTTGAACAGACGTTTAGGGGTTTTATTAGGTTTTTTTGCAGGGATTTTTAAGGATATTTTAGGGGGGTTTTTTGCAGGAGTTTTTTAGGAATTCTCTGGGAATGTTTAGGAACCTTTAGGGCTTTTTCATGGCTTTTAAAAAAACATTTTAGGGTGTTTTAAGGGATGTCTTACCACTAATTGGAATTGTTAGGGGTGTTTGCAGATATTTTGGGGGCTTTTTAAGGACTACTTAAAAGGTTTTAGGGCTTTTTGAAGAGTATGAGGGTAAATGGAGAACTTTTTTTAAGACTAGGGTATTTCTAGGGGTTTTGGGGGAATTTTACAGGCTTTTTTAGGGTCTTACAGGGCATTTTCAAGATTTTACGGGTATTCTCAGAGCTCTTTAAAAAATCTCTAAGTAGTCCCAAAAGGTTCTTTGGAGATTTTTAGAGGTGTTTTAGGGGCTTTTTAAAAGTAGGGTGTTTTTAGTGTATTCTGAGGCTATTTTTTGTTTTTGTGGGGTGTTTAGGACACTTTGAAAACTATGCCTTTTTAGGGAATTGAGAGGGTTTTTTTAGGGTCCTTTCAGGGCATGACAGAGGCTGAGGGGCTTGAGGGGTACTGTGGGGGCTTGAGGGTGGCAGAGGCTGGGAGCTGAGGGAGGAGCAGGGAGAGGGGACAGTGGGTGACACACAGAGATGCTGAGGGTGGCAGGGGCAGATGGAGGGTGACTTGAGAAGCTGGGGGCTGAGAGGCAAAGGAGAGGGATTCAGGGTGACACACAGGAGCTGAGGGGCAGCTGAGAGGGGCCTTGAGGGGCATAGGGGGGCTCGAGGATGACAGACAGAGCCTGAGGGGTTGAGGGGGGGCTTGAGCGGTCAAGGGAGAAGGCTTGAGGGCTGCACAGTGCACTGGAGATCAGGGCTACAGGGAACAGCTTAGGAGGCAAGTTAGGGTACAGGTGCACCAGCACTCAGCCCAGCCCTCACGGCAGCCTAAGCAGCCCCCCTAACAACAGCACAGCCTTTTCCCCCAACAGCAGCACAACACAGCAACCCTGACAGCGAGACCAGAGCGGAACCCACCCGGTGGGACAGGACAGCAACCCTCACACCAGGACAACGACAGAACTCTCAGAGGACAAGATCCACGGCAAAAAGGTAGGCAAGGCATCTGAGGGTTAGAGAGATAGGTGGGGTGTCACAGACATCTTTTCATAAAAATCCTTTCTTTAGGATTTTTCTCCCTTCTGAGAAGCTGTGGCCTCAGCAACAAAGTGTAAACAATGGTTATCTGCTGCTGTGGAATGTAACAGGTGCATCTGTGATTGGTCTCCTGTGGATGTTTGGATTTACTGACCATTCCTGGCAGAGCTGCTCTCGCTTTCTGCCGGGACACAGACCTTTGTTATTCATTCTTTTCTATTCTTAGCTTAACTAGCCTTCTGAGAACTTTTCCTTCTATTCTTTGTAGTATAGTAATAACGTAATATACATCATAAAATAATAAATCAAGCCTTCTGAACATGAGGTCAACATTTTCATCTCTCTTTACACCCTGAAGACCCTTGTGACCACTGTGAGAATTGGTGAACCCCGAGTGAGTGAGGAGGACAAAACCATCAATTGGTGACCCCTCGTCTGAAGAGCAAATTACTTGGAGAGACCCCCAGAGGAACAATTGCTGCACTGGGTAAACCCCGAATGTGTGGCATTGATGGTTGCTTCACAAGTGACCACAGAAGTGGATTCTAGCCAAGAGCTGAAGAACTGAAGATCCTGATTTGGAGTTCACAGCAAGGCTGACCACAAAGAGAACCTTCTGAAAAGCCTCCAGGAAGATGTTTGGAAAGCACAGTAGCACAATGGAGCTGGCCAGAGCATGCTGGACTCTTTCAAAAGGTACTGTTGGCTTTTCCCTTCCTGAAGATGCGGCCCTTTGTAGTTTGTGGCTGCTGATGTGGAGGGCTTCCCCCATAGAGGAGGTTCGGTTCTCCCCTTTAGAGGAGAAACTTACTGCCCTCTGTCAAAAATGGGGTGAAGAGGACAGACTTTGCCTGTTGGAGACAGATTTCTGTGAGTTTTTTCGATGGGCAAAGTTTTTGGGTTCTTTATGAATGTGCTATGTGCCCTTGATGCTTTCTTATGGGAGTGCATGGACTCCATTTTCCAATTCGTTTTGGACCGTGGGTTTGGATACCCCCAGATTTATCCAGCATTTAGGATGTTCTTTCCAGTTTTGAACCGGAGAGCAGCTGTTTTTCCCTGGATTGCCAACTGCAACGGGCTCGTCCCATTTCCTCTGACTCCAGCGGGAGAAGATCCTGTGGAGGGGGATGATCTGTTGCTTCCCAGCCCCCCTGCATCCCGGCAGTGGGGGGGAAGTTTCCCCAGGAGCCGAAGATTTTTTTACTGCGTCTTCGGAGCATGCTCAGATGCAGCCATCCCTTCCCCCCCTTCTCTCTCTCCGGGGGCATGGGAGTGGGCTGCACCGCCCCTTACAGCCCTGCAGGCCCCGCCCTGGCCGGCCTCCTGGGCCCTGCCCCGCTCAGAGATGGGGGCAGCACCGGTCTCCGAGGTCCCGCCTGCCAGGCCTGCAGGGCCTCCTCCCGGACCCGCCCCGCGGCCGCCTCCCGGGATGGTCCTGCCCGTGGCTTCACCGGCTTCCACGCCTGCGCCTGAGAGCTCAGAAACACCGCTCCCTGCGGCTGCGTCGCTGTTGGTAGGAGACGCCCTCGGCGACAACAGCGACTCGGCACCGCCCCCCCTGGCTGTCCTGCTGCGTCCACCAGCGCCCTCTCCGGCCCCGCCGCCTCAAACTGAGCCAGTGCCTGTTCAGGATGATGCTGAAGACGGCGCCGAACCCACGGGACCCTCGGAGCAGCCCGCAGCTGCTCCTGCACCCAGCGTGGCTTCCCCCCCGAGTTTTTCGGGCTGTCCCGGGCCTGCCCCTGCGGGGGAAGCTGGGACAGGGGAAGAGGGCGCCGGCCTCCCTTTCCGTGGAGGAGGCATGGCCCGACAGCTGGCTGTGGGTGCAGCCCGTCTGCCTGCGTTCAAAATCAGCGTTCTTGGCAAGTTGGGGGTGTTTGGTCAGTTGCTTTCCCTTGGGGGGTGCGAATCTCTCTGCTGCCCCTCTCGCGCCCCAGCGGCGAGGGGCAGGTGGGTGCCGAGAGTTCTGCCTTTGGTCCCCAGCCCAGAGGGGGTGGTGCCGTGAGGCAGATGGGAGACACACCCGTTGCATTTGCATTGCAGAGGGCACAGCGGGAAGCGATCATGGCTTGTTTGCTGTGGAGAAAAAACATTCCTAGACACGAGATGAGGGTTCTTGGGGCTTCTTCTATTTCCCTGCTGCTGGCATGCCTTGGTGATTTTGGGGAAAAGAAGCGTTTGGTCACCATTCCATTGGCAGTGTGGGGCCAGGCTGTGGGAAGGCAGAGCCCGCCTGCCATGTTGGGCCTGGGCTGTCGGGCTCGGGTCCCTGGGCCAGGGCCACCTCCCGGCCTCCTGATGGGTTTGGTGGTTTTGCTTCTCCCTATCGGTCCTGGCCCGCCTTTCTGTGGGCCAGATCTGGGGTTCCTGATCCCTCCACATGGGCCAGGGCCCCCCAGGGACTTTCTTTGGCTGCTCTGCTGCTGCTGCTCTTTTTGATCACCAAAAAAAAAAAAAAAAAAAAAAAAAAAAGTGGAAATAGCTGGCAGCAGCTCTGAAGCATTGAAGGGCCAAAAATTAGCTTCAGCCCAAAGTTATTCAATAAAGGGCTGTGGCAGGACATTCCAGAAGTTGTCTCAAATTGTTTGAAATTGTTTGATGACTGTCAATGGCTTTTGATAACTATTGATGGACTTTTCTGCAGCAAGCCTGTTTCAGGACCAAAAGGGACTTTCAGAGATGGCAAAGAGCAACATCTTCAGTCCATGGACTTTTTCCTGAAACTCAGCTGTTTGGGCTTGAACTTTCTTTGCATTGGTTTTGCATTTTCTTATATTGTAAAATCGTTTTGGTGATTTGATAGAATTGTATGTTCTACAGGTGAAGAAATTCCCTGTTCATTCCACACCAGCACTTGAGTGAAGTTTTGATTGGCAACAGATAACCACAATAATTTTCTCTGCACAGCAGAGAAAATTACAAACACTTTTTCTTTTTAATAAACTAAATTAAAAAGCTGACATGTCACAGACATCTTTTCATTAAAATCCTTTAGTTACGATTTTTCCTGCTGAAGCTGAGAAGTTTCAGCAACAAATGTAAACAATGGTTATCTGCTGCTGTGGAATGCAACAGGTGGATCCGTGATTGGTCTCTGGTGGATGTTTGGATTTACTGACCACTCACGGCAGAGCTGTTTTTGCCTTCTGCCGGGACACAGCTCCTTTGTTATTCATTGCTTTTCTATTCTTAGCTTAGCTAGCCTTCTGAGAACTCTCTTTCTATTCTTTTTAGTATAATCATGATGTAATATATATCATAAAATAATAAATCAAGCCTTCTGAACATGAGGTCAACATTCTCGCCTCTCTCTTCATCCTGCAACCCTTGTGACCGCTGTCACACACCATTTCTCCCATACAAGCACTGAGCAAAGAAGCTGAGTTCCCAATGTTAGTTACCGCAATTTCTACATCATCCTGTTCCCCCATTATGGATTGGTATTTCAGGAATCTCTGTGGGGAGAGCCAATGTCCCTCCTTTACTTCCAGCACTGCAGACACTGTGTGGGACACCAGCACAGTCATCTTCTGGCCCAGGGTGAACTTGTGTGCTTCCTGGATGTTCACTGCCACTGCCACAACAGCTCTGGGGCATCCTGGCCACCCCTTAGCTGCTGCATCCAGCTGCTTAGAGAGGTAGGGTGTTGCAATACGACACAAAATGAACGACACTCACACCCTCAGATGTCCAAGGCAAAAAAGACACATTTTTTTCTGGACCTCGATATTTATAAAATTCCAAAAGCATCCACGGATTGGAGGATGAAATTGCCACCTCTCCAACCACACTGGTCAAACCAACAGTCCATCAATTCTCTCCTCCTCCAGAAAGGACTGCAAAACAATCATTATTTACATGAAAAGTGCGTAAGAAACTCCATTACAAAAATGTAAACATCAGAAGGCTTAGAAGAACCTTCAAAGAACAGGGCGACATCTCACCCTTTTTCCATTAAAAAAAAAAAAAAAGAAAGAAATATGAACAATGTTAAAAGGAAAAATGAACAACATTCAGTGTACACTCATGGAGGAATCATCGGAGTGATCACTCACACCATCTGTATCTGAGTCATCACTCAACGATTCATCCACTTGATGACTTTCAGTTTGGTCACGGTTTCCATTTTGCCCGTGTGCTGGATTCTGTCTCTGCAGTCGCAGGTCAGGACGAACACACTTCAAAGGTACCCAGGGTACCCCAGTATCTGTGGATACACAAGCATACCCACGCCCCGAAGTGATAAGGTCATAGAGACCTTCCCACTGTTTGGTGACTAAATTCCGCATCTGAACCTTCGCTTGAGGCTGACGTGTCTCGTCCAGAGCTTGCAACGAAAGGTGATGATTCAAAATGACAGGATTTTTTGAGTTCTGTGGCACAGTAAGATGATTGATGGTGTACAAAGCTTTTGCCAACTGACTGTGTGGGGTTTTACCCTACATTCACCATTTTTGTTTCTGAAGAACCCACTTCAGTGTACCACAAGCATCTTCTACAGTAGCCTGACCAGTCAGAGCATGAGGGATACCAAACCTGTGTGACACACCCCACAACTGCAGGAACTGCCACATCTTCTGTGATGCATAAGCAGGACCATTGTCTCCTTTCCACAAATCATACAGAGGAGACAGTTGTGTGTTGGTCAGTCCCAAGTACGGACGTAACCAACTGATGACACCTACCAATTTCTGGGCATCATTCAGTGTCTTCACCAAATGTACAAATTGCACCTCCTGGTGTCGGATTGTCTATTCCAGAATTTTGACCCCCAAATACTTCCAAGGAGGTTGTTGTTGAACCTTTTCTGGAGCCACCTGCAGCCCATGAGAATACAAAGCATTGAGCAACTGAGGCTTAATCCTCAGCAGCTCGTCCTGGATGCAGACACTAAAATGTCGTCCATATAATGATACAGACGTGCATCAGAAAACTGCTTGTGAACTCCAGACAAGTCACAGGCCACATACCATTGGCATATGGCCGGAGAATTTTGCATTCCTTGGCGCAAAACTTTCCATTGATATTGCTGTGTGGGCTCAGCATTGTTAATTGCTGGCACCGAGAAGGCAAATTTTGGTCTGTCATCAGGATGCAAAGGAATTGCAAAAAACAATCCTTCAGATCCACGATGAGGACTGGCCAGTTTGCGGGAAGCATGGTAGGCGACGGCATGCCCACCTGCAATGTTCCCATGCTTTCCATCATGGCATTGACCTTTCGGAGGCCTTGTAACAACTTCCATTTCCCGTATTTTTTCTTGATGCAGAAGACAGGAGTGTTCCAGGGACTGGTAGAAGTCTCCAGATTACCCTGGTCCAACTGCTCCTGCACCAGATTTCAAAGGTGTCCTAGGGTGACGTTATGATGCTTGTGTCCCCATTCCTGTGTTCTCTTAATGCTGGATATCATGTTCTGTGCCTTTAAGATGGCTCTGAAGACTGAAAGTTTTGTTTGGGTATTCTTATCAGCCTGGCGGGACACAGAGAGACTGCGGGTCTTGATTTTGCTGCTTTTGCTTTTTGCTTCGCTCTCTCTCTCTCTGCTCTCGCTTCTGCTTGCTTTTGCTCCTGCTCATTAACTAGTTTAGCTAAACTGTCCAAATTCCTTCCTGGACTGTTTTTCCTCTCCTCTTTTTCGACCATCTCGAACCTGCTCCGGACTGGGACCTGGGAACACCGAGAGTTTGCACCTTGTGGCTGCAGCAGCTGCCCCAGTGCCGGAGGGACTGAGAACAGAGCGACCACCCCCGAGAGAGACTTTCTGAATTTGTCACCTTTTTCAGAGCGGTGTCATCCGGTATTGTTCATTCTGTGTGCTGGGGGTGCTGTGCCTGTTAAATAAACAGGTTCTTTCTACTTCTCTCTGAGGAATCCTTCCCAAACCGGTTGGGGGGAGGGGCCATGTGGGTTTGCTTTCTGGAGGGGCCCCCTTTGGAGATTCTCTACCAAATTTACCCTAAACCAGGACAAAATTTGGCACCCAATATGTGGGGCTCGAGAGAGAGTGGAAAAACCCTGTTTTGAGTGCATTTTGGTTGCCATTACTCTGTGTTTGTATAAAGCAGCTAATAGCCATGCTTTTTGAATTCATAATGTCTGTTGGGGTGAAGGCTTGCATGCATTTCTGGTCCCTAAGGTTTTTTGAGATTTTAATACCTCTATGGTCCCTAGGTTTATTTTCTTACCCAGAAATAGCTCTAGTATTGTCCCTAATATGTAGTTTTTATAGCCGAGGGGCAGTGACCAGAGTAGCTATCCTGCTGGGCTTGGTGGTAATGATGTGTAAAAAGTTTATAAACATGCTGGGGTCTGCTCCAGGTATGAATGGTTCATGGCTGTGGTTATGCATCCAGTTTGTTAGAGGAGGAGCAGCAGCGGATGAGGCTTTTCAGCCTTTGCTTTCCTTCTTCTCCTATGAATCTGTTGCATCACTATTGAAGGATGTTCAGTTTCCCCTGAATGTTAAAGAGACCATCTTCCTGGTATTCCATCTGGTAACCTTCCTCTATACAGCCTGCTGCTTCTCTAGGATGAGGGCTGAGATTTCTAGACGGGCTGATGAGACCCCTGACGCAGGAGTTGACCCCAGTGTGGAAAATCCTAAGTGGTGTGGGAAATGGGAGGATATGGGCCAAATCCTGAAGGAATTCTCTGACCCTATAGTCTGGGATTTTCCCCATGAACAAATTCAGAACCCAGATGAGGTGGGGAAATATCTGAAAGAGAAGTACCAGGATGAGCCTAAGGAGAGGAAGGTCATTGCAGTGAGCTGGGCCCTGGCTTGTGCTCATCGCTCACTGCTAGATCCTGTCGGGCAGCAGACAGAGGCAGGGGGGCAGGGAGATAAATCAGCAGCTATCCCGGTGACTCAGGCTGCAGCCAACAGCCCAGGCTCAAAGCCAGCAGCTAAACCAGATAGTGAGCCTAAGCCAGCAGCTAAACCAGAAAATAAGCCTCAACCAATGGCTGTTGCTACCAGCACTAGAAGTGGGAAATGTACGGACAAGACCAATCAACCAGTGGATGATGATGATGATGATGATGATGATGATGATGAAGGAGAAGGAACCTCAATGCCTCCTGACATAAAATCAAGAGTCAAAGCAGCAGGTGCAAGATCAGATGCAAATATTGAGTCTTATTCCCTGAAGGACCTTCGTGGCCTAAGGAAGGACACTTGAAGGTCTGATGAATCCATAATTAGTTGGCTGCTCTGTCTCTGTGATGCTGCAGGCGAGGCTACAATTCTGGACGGCACTGAAGCCAGGCATTTGGGATCCCTGTCACAGGATCCTGTCATAGACCAAGGAATGATGAGGGGGGCTAACTCTCACAGCCTCTGGGTCCTAAGAAGTGTAGCACAAAATACCTGTGCGCAGATGATCTCTATATGCAGCAAACCCAGTGGAAAACCATAGAACAAGGGATTCAACGCCTGAGAGAAATGGCAGTGGCAGAGATTATCTTCTCAGATGATGTAACAACTAGGAACCCAGACTTAGTACCATGCACGTCTGTGATGTGGCGAAAACTCGTACGACTTGGGCCGCATGAATATGCTTCTGCCTTAGCCATCATGAAGAGGGATGAGAGGGGTGAGACTGTGCTTGACATGGCAAGGAAGCTCCGAGCATATGCAGATGCTGTACATGGCCTGACACATGCCAGAATCGCAGCGGTAGAAACACGTCTGCAGAACTTAGAGGATAAGATAGAGGAGAACCATAAGAAGCTTAGAGAGGAGATTAAAGAAGACCTTCTCCTTCTCCAAACTTCTGCTGTACAGATCCGAGGTTCTGGTATCCAAGGCAGACGTTTCCCAGATGGTGAGAGAAGATACATCCCACGAGCTGAGCTGTGGTTTTACCTGCGTGATTGTGGGGAAAACATGAGAAGGTGGGATAGGAAACCTACTGCTGTTCTGGCACGACAGGTGCGTGAACTGAAGGAAGCCACCAGGAGGAAAGCAGCTCCAGTTGCCCGTAGCCGAATGGCCAGGTATGATGATGATGACATGTCTGATCCCATTGAAGGAACATCCAAAACATATGCCCAGGCAAAGAAGGATAACCAGGCTTAGAGGGGCCCTGCCTCTAGCCAGGTAGAGGCAAGGGAAAATCGTGTTTTTGGCTCTGTGTGGATTCGTTGGCCTGGCACATCGGAACCACAAGAGTACAAAGCTTTGGTCGATACTGGTGCGCAATGCACATTAATCCCATCAAGACATGTGGGGACAGAGTCTGTTTCTATTGCTGGTGTGACAGGGGGATCCCAGGATTTCACTTTGGTGGAAGCTGATGTGAGCCTAACGGGAAATGAGTGGAAGAAGCATCCTATTGTGACTGGCCCAGAGGCCCCATGTATTTTGGGCATAGACTACCTTCGAAGTGGGTACTTCAAAGACTCAAAAGGACTCAGATGGGCATTTGGAATAGCTGCTGTAGAGACAGAGGACATCCAGCAATTGAACACCTTGCCTGGGTTGTCTGAGAATCCATCTGCAGTAGGATGCCTGACGAAAGAAGAGCAACGAGTGCCAATTGCCACTTCCATAGTGCATCGACGGCAGTATAGAACCACTCGAGATGCTGTGATCCCCATCGATAAGATGATCCGAGAGCTGGAGAGCCAAGGGGTGGTCAGCAAGACCCACTCACCCTTCAACAGCCCCATTTGGCCTGTGCGTAAATCTGAAGGAGAATGGAGATTGACTGTGGACTACCGTGCATTGAATGAAGTGACTCCACCACTGAGCGCTGCCTTGCCAGACATATTAGAGCTCCAGTACGAGCTGGAGTCCAAGGCAGCAAAGTGCTTTGCCACTATAGACATTGCCAATGCATTTTTCTCCATTCCTCTGGCAGCAGAATGCAGGCCTCAGTTTGCTTTCACATGGAGGGGAGTGCAGTACACCTGGAACCGACTGCCCCAGGGGTGGAAGCACAGCCCCATCATCTGCCAGGGACTGATCCAGGCTGCACTTGAAAGGGGTGAGGCTCCCGAATATCTGTGGTATATTGATGACATCATTGTGTGGGGGAACACAGCTGCGGAAGTGTTTGAGAAAGGGAAGGAAATCATCCAAATCCTCCTGGGAGCTGGTTTTGCCATTAAAAAGTCAAGGTAAAGGGACCAGCTCGTGAGATTCAGTTCCTGGCAGTGAAGTGGCAAGATGGACTGTAGTAAACCCCATTCATTTAGCAAAAGCACCACGGAGAATTTAACAAAAGGAATGCTGACACAGCAGCAAGGAAGCTTCCTGACTCCATGGACATCTGCCCTATAAACTGTCTCTATAACCATGTAAGGCAATGCCATGGTAGCCTTTACCTATCGGTCATTTTATGGTCCCCCTAATCCCTTGCCATTGGTCAAGTTTGGATACTTGCCAAGCCTATAAAAGTAGCATGCTGTACCCTACTAGCTCAGAAGAAGAAGAGCTGAGACCCTTTGCGGACCCCCAGATAAAGCCTTCTCTGTGGAACAGCTTCTGCCTTCTCCTTCTCCTCTCTCCGTCTGCTGCTGCCTCAAGCCCGGGGCTCCACTACCTAGCAAGCAAAGAGCTGAGGTCCTAAGAGCTGCTAATCACTATAGAGCTGAATATCACCAGGCTTGCTAGAAAGGCAGCCCCGCGGCATTGGCCTGAGCTGGCTTCGGGCACCCGGTCCCTCCTCAGGGACTGAGATCCTGAGCACCAAGGCTCTGCTTCATGATAAGGCTGATCGGAGGCCTTATTAATGGACGGCATCAGATTCCTACAGACGTAATCAACAAGATCACAGCGATGTCTCCACCCACCAATAAGAAAGAAACACAAGCTTTCCTAGGTGCCACAGGCTTTTGGAGAATGCACATTCCTGAGTACAGTCAGATCGTGAGCCCTCTCTACCTGGTCACCCGTAAGAAGAACACTTTCCACTGGGGCCCTGAGCAGCAACAAGCCTTTGCCCAGATCAAGCAGGAGATTGCTCATGCAGTTGCCCTCGGCCCTGTCAGGACAGGAGCAGAGGTGAAGAACGTGCTCTACTCTGCAGCCGGGAACCATGGCTTGTCCTGGAGCCTTTGGCAGAAGGTGCCTGGGGAGACTCGAGGCCGACCACTGGGATTTTGGAGTCGAAGCTACAGAGGGTGAGAAGCCAACTACACTCCCACCGAGAAGGAAATCTTGGCTGCCTATGAAGGAGTCCAGGCTGCCTCAGAGGTGATTGGCACGGAAGCACAACTCCTCCTGGCACCCCAACTACCGGTGCTGGAGTGGATGTTCAAAGGAAAGGTTCCCACCCCCCACCACACCACTGACGCTACATGGAGTAAATGGATTGCTCTTATCCCACAGTGCGCCCATACTGGAAACCTGAATTGCCCTGGGATTTTGGAGATAATTACAAACTGGCTGCAAGGTGAGAACTTTGGTCTTACTAATGAAGAGCAACAAGAACCAGTGACATGTGCTGAAAAGGCTCCTCCCTATAACCAACTGCCCCCAGAGGAAACGCGCTACGCTCTTTTCACTAACGGTTCCTGTCACATCGCAGGGATGAACCAGAAGTGGAAAGCAGCTGTATGGAGCCCCACACGACAGGTTGCAGAGGCTGCTGAAGGAGAAGGTGGATCAAGTCAACTTACAGAACTCAAAGCTGTTCAGCTGGCCCTGGACATTGTTAAGGGAGAGAAATGGCCAAAGCTCCACCTCTACACTGATTCGTGGATAGTAGCCAATGCTCTGTGGGGATGGCTGGAGCGGTGGAAAAAGGCCAACTGGCAGCGTAGGTGTCACGGATTCATGCTGGCACAATGCCAGTGTCCCCATGAAAATATATGCTCCCTGGTGTCTGCTGTGAGATGTGACCAGGAATAAGCAAAGCAGGCCCACACTTAGAAATAAAGAAAAGAAACCTTTATTAACTAAACTACAACTCTAAGTAACAAGAAACACACAAGGAAAATGAAAACTTTCCAAAAACATTTCCTCCACCCCCCACCAAATTTCCAATACATCTACCCCCAAATCACCAACTCTCGGTCCATCACCACCCTTTAGGTAATCAATTCTCAGTTCATCAAGGGGAGAGGAATCCTTCTTGTGGCATAGGCTTCCCCAGGAAACATCGCTGAAACCTTGTGTGTTTCCACGTCACTCGTGGCACCGCCCTGAGAACATCTGCCATCGTGACATCTTCCTTCCATGTCCAGTGCTCTCACCACTGCACATGGACCAGAGCTGCTTCTAGGGTTGTCCTTTTAAGGATGCTTTGTCCCATTCCAAAAAGGGCACAGTCTCACCTTTGGGACACCTGTGCCCCCCAAATTTCACCCCCTGGGGCCGAGGGGTACCAACACTGAACCCTCTTGGCTCTGAGCCATTGCCTCCCCCTGGATGCAGTCTCTGTGTCACAGGAAACATGGTTCTGTCCATGGCCATACAGGAAAAGTCCAGCTAAGGCCACTCCATCATCTCTTCCCACCTAAGATTCTTCTCTACTCTCCTGACATCTTTCACTTGCCCAGACCTTCACACTTGCATATTTCCTTCCTCCATTTCATCTCTTATCTCTCTTCTAGGAAAGGTTAATGTTCTGCAAAGTTTTCCTTGTCCGAAAAAGGGTTAAAAGCTCGGGCTCTGCCCGCCCAAAGCTCCCACAGCTGCGGGACCCCTTCTTGCTGCATCCCCCCTCCCTTCTCCGCCAGCCGGGCTGTGCTGCCAGCACAGGATATCAAATTTCACGGTGGCACAGGCGCTCTCTGTCTCTCTCTGTCTCCTGGGGGGGAGCTGTGGCTGCCCGATGCCTCTCGGGGCTCTTCCACCCTTCCATCCTCGGGCCAGGCCTACCTCACCCAGCCCCAAACCAGCCAGGAGCTGGGCAGGGGAGGCCCGACCTGCTTCCCTCGCTGGAACCCAAGAGAGCTTCCCCCGGGAGTGCTCTGCTTTTAACCCCTGAGTTCTCAGAGGCGTATCCAATGTCCCCAGTGGCCAAACCAGGTGCCAGTATTCAAATGTGAGCACCTATTGGCCTGACCACTTCATATCCCAGAAAACTAACTTCCTCTCAAACCACCACATCTATATAATCTCAGTCCAGTTTATCCCAGTCTGTAGGAAACCAGTCCATTTGATCCCAATCCAAATTTGATCCCAGTCCATATTTAATCCCTGTCCATAGCTTATCCTAGTCCATATTTGATCCCAGTCCATAAAATCCGTCATATATGATCCAGGCCATATTTGATCCCAGTCCAAAGTTGATCCCTGTCCTGATTTGATCCCAGTCCAGTTTATCCCAGTCCATAGTTGATTTTAGTCCATATTTGATCCCAGTCCATTTTTTATCCCAATTCATATTTGATCCCAGCCCATATTTGATCGCAGTCTATAAAACCTCAGTCCAGTTTATCCTACTATGTAGGATTCCAATCAATAATTGATCCCAGTCCATATTTGATCCCAGTCCATATTTGATCCCAGTCCATATTTGATCCAAGTCCCTGTTTGATCCTAGTCCATATTTGATCCCAACCCCTATCTGATCCTAGTCCATGTTTGATCCCAGTCCGTGTTGCCTGGCACATATTCCAAAAGTCTGGAATTCCAGCTCCCATCCATTTCCTTGAAGGGAAATGGAGCAAAATCCGACAGAGACATTTCCCTGCCAGACATCAGGACTTCAGCTCCTGGGACTGGGAACTGAAATAGTAATTGGGAAATAAAATAATAAATAATCAGGGGATGGTCTGTGGGGACAGAGGGGTCATCTAAATCGCGGCAGGGGTCAATTAAATCAGGGCAGGAGTCAATTAAATCAGGGAATGGGACAGCTAAGTCAGGGCAGGGGTCAATTAAATCGGGGGAAGGGGAATTAAAACAGGGAAAGGGTAAATTAAATCAGGGGAGGGTCTTTGGTGGCAGGGGTCAATTAAATCAGGGGAGGGGTCAATTAAATCAGGGGAGGGTCTCTGGTGGTCCCTGGGTCCAGGGAGACACTGAGAGAGAAACAGAGCAGGCAAAGAGAGGCAGGAGAGAAAAGGGGACACCAAGACAATGAGCTGAAAAGGCGGCACTCTGCAAACAGAGCTGCAACAGACTGAACATGAACAGGAGATTGAGCTGTTTTCACTGGGATTTCAGTGGTTTAGAGGTGACAGATCCATTCCTCTTGGCTTCTGCAGTGCAAAGAGATGGAGAATAGAAAAAAGTTAAGGTGAAATTAAAAGTAGAAGCAGCCAGGTGTGTTCCCAACAGGGATCACAGGGAATGTGAGTGACCAGGGCTGTGCCCAAAGTGCCTCCTCCCGTGGGGGATGGAGCTGGAGCAGCGCACGAAGCTCTGCCCGCACTTGGGGCACTCGCAGGGCTTCCTTTACTGGTGCCTCCGTTGGTGTTGGGTCAAGTGAGAGCTCCTGGAGAAGCTCTTCCCACACTGGGGACACTCGTAGGGCCTCTCCCCAGTGTGGATGCGCCGGTGCCTGACGAGGGCGGAGTTCTGCTTGAATCCCTTCCCGCAGTCGGGACAGCGGAACGGCCTCTCCTCTGTGTGAATCCGATAGTGCCGGAGGAGAATGGAGCTGGTCTGAAACCTCTTCCTGCATTTATCACACTCGTAGGGCCTCTCCCCAGTGTGGATGCGCCGGTGCTTGACAAGGGTGGAGTTGTCCTTGAATCCCTTCCCGCAGTCGGGGCATTGGAAGGGCCTCTCCTCTCTGTGAATCCGATAGTGCTGGAGGAGATGGGAGCTGGTCTGAAACCTCTTCCCACACTTGGAACACTCATAGGGCCTCTCTCCAGTGTGGGTCCTCTGGTGGCTGATCAGGCCGGAGCTCTGGCTGAAGCACATCCCACACTCGGAACACTTGTACGGCCTTTCTCCAGTGTGGATCCTCTGGTGCACAATCAGGCTGGAGCTCCGGCTGAAGCTCTTCCCACACTCCCCACACTCATAGGGCCGTTCCCCAGTGTGGGTCCTCTGGTGCACAATCAGGTCACACTTCCATCTGAAGCTCTTCCCACACTCCACGCACGTGTGGGGCTTCTCCCCATCATGGAGTTGCTCATGGAGCACCAGCTCCGAGCTCTGGCTCCATCTCCGGCCGCCTTCCCGGCCCAGGCTGGCTCTTTCCCCCTCAGATCCCCGCCGGCTGCGTTTGCAGCCCTTCCTCGTGCGGCATCTCCAGGGCTTTTCCTCCCCGTTGGCTTCCTGCGCCGTGGAGCCGCTCAAAACGGCCTCTGCCACCAGGTTCTGCCGCGGGCATTTGTCCTCCCTGCTCTCCATGCTCAGCTCCTGCTCTGGGGGAGGAAGGACAAGGACAGGATGGGATTTGCCTCCATGCCACAGGCAAGGGCAAGGAGATCCCCCCAGGGCTGAGCTGCAGCCGGGGCCGTGCTGGGCTGGGAGATGGAGCAGCACAGAGGGGAAAGGGGCACTCATCGCCAGCTCGGGGCTGTGCACAAATCACAAACAGGACTGGACTGCTAGGAATGCGTCCTGAGCTGTGTGATTTTCCAACATCTGTCTCATTACTTGGTTATGACAATGGGAAGATGTCAGCAGCTCACATCACAGGTAGCAGAAAAAGAATTTCACGTTAAAACTTATTGACCAATCACACAAAGCAAAAGCATATTGACAGTAGTTCTATCCAAGCACTCTAAGCACATTGATGGTTAAAACAATGCCTGCTTATTTCAAATACAATACTGGCTTGTAAGCCTTAAAAAACAATGCACAGAACTCCAGTGTTAAGCTTGGAACTTCCCAACATCTTGCTAGATACACTTTCCCACAGGTTAGGGAGTTAGTTATTCTAGATAAGTCTTAAAGCACACAGACCATTGCTCTATTTCTCCTTAATTTCTACTTCTTATATAATTATTCTGCGGACCAATCTATTGGCTGCTGCAAAGCTCAAATCAGTTCTAATGTCTCTGAGGCTTGTCTTTTCCAGCTTTCCCAAAAGCCTCTGATTTTAAGAATCCAGAGACACTGATTTCCTCCTCACCTGCCTCATTGTCCTGGGGCATCTTCCTCTTCCTCGCAGCCTCCCAGAAGTTGGCAATGGGAAATCCTGGTTTGGAGAAAAAAAGGGATGAGAATGTTGAGTTTGAAGGTGCCTCTGCCCGAGTCCATCTCTACAAGTCACTGGCCACCTGGTGTCCAGAAAAACCTCCCAAACACCCAGATTCAGCCCTGAAAAAGCCTCCCAGGAGTTCCCTGTCCCTGGTCCCTCCCCTTAGTGTTCGGGGGTTCCCCCTGTCCCAGCTGCTGGGGTCACGCTTGGATTGGGGGTCCCCCTTCTCCTCGGTGCCCGCCCTGCCCAGGCTGCTGGCAGTCCCAGCAATCCCAAAAGCTCCCCCCGCTTCGCTCTCCCCATTTCGGGATGCCGGGGCTGTTTGGGCTCCCGGGCTCCCTTCTCCCCTCATTCTCTGCTCTGGGCTGCAGCGGCTTCAAGGAGTCCCCCCTGCCCCTCTCCAGGCTCTTGAGGCTCCCGCCAATGGCGGCGCTCCCCCCTCTCTGGGCTCCCCACTTTGGGCTCCTGGGGGACACAGGGCTCTGCTCCTCCAGGCTGCCTCTGCCGGCAGCCACCACCGTCACCCCCTGATGTCCCCCCAAGGGGCCTTTCCTGCTCAGCCTTGGACTTCTTCATTCTCCAAACATCCCCCAAAACCCCAACCCAGGGACCCCCCGGGATATCCAGGGCGAGCTCCCCCTCCCCGCTCGCCGGCGCAATGGGGGGCGATGATCCCACAGGTGGGGGCTGCGAATTCAGGCAGGGATCGACCACGTGGTTCCCTCAGCTCAGTCTCGATCTGCCTTTGTCCCTCCTCTTCCTCTTCCTCCCGCTCCTCCCCTTCCATCCCCTGCACTCCTCCTCCCCCTCTTATTCCCACCTCCTTCTCCTCTTCCATCCTTGCTCTCTCTCTGCCTTCATCCCTTCTCTTCCATCCCTCCCCTCCTGCTCCTCCCCTCTAACCCCACCTTCTCCTCCCCCTTCATCCCTGCCCTTCCCTGCCTCCTCCTCCTCCCCCAGCAGCAGCCACACCCTCATTGCCCCGTTCCCGCAGCCCTCACAGCCCGCAGCAGGAGCGGGGATGGAGCTGGGACAGGTCGGGATGGGCAGCGCGGGGCTCTCGGCTACTCCAGTGGCTGCGGGCGGGGGGAACCCGGCCCGGGTCAAAGGAGAGACAAACTGGGGGAATATCACAAAGCTAAAGATGCAGCAGAAAGACTTAAGTTATTATTAACTTCAAACGAGGCAAAACTGGAAATTCCAAAGTTTAGGGAAGCCGAGAAAAAAGATTTAAACACGACAGGAAGTGAACAAGATAAATCAGGGAAATGGAAACTTCTTGATGGAAGACAATTATTTAATAAAATGTGTTTCTAAGAAAATATTAGAAGACATGCATCAGAAAACCCACTGGGGTACTCAAGCTTTGTGTGACCATTTTTTAAGGAACTATAGGTGCACGGGGATTCTTGGAGTAGCAAATCAAATAACTGAAGATGCTTAACTTGCCAAAGGATAAATAAAAAGGTGATGAGAAAAACAACATTAGGAGGTCGTGAGTTAGCTCATCAACCATTTCAAAGTATCCAAGCAGAAGTTTAGACTTGTTAGGCTCTGGATTTATTTGTAAAA
The DNA here is from genome assembly GCF_028551555.1 of Melozone crissalis. Lineage (NCBI taxonomy): Eukaryota > Metazoa > Chordata > Aves > Passeriformes > Passerellidae > Melozone > Melozone crissalis. The sequence goes on from NW_026535844.1 coordinate 6,291,989, forward strand.
AAACCGCATTTAATCTAGAAGAAAGAGAATATGCCATATGTTACACAGGAGATTACAAGAGAATAAAAATCTTTGAAGTATCAGAAACACCCAAGACAAAACAAGAAAAGACAAAGGGAAATGAAAGGGAAGGGAACAAGAGGGAAAATCAGAGAGTGGGATCCTCTGCAGGTCTTGCCCCCTCCGTTCGCGGCCGAGGCGCCTGTCCCGGGTCCCGGCTCGCTGCCCGCCTCAGCTCCGCTTGTCCCGGTTTCCATCCCAGGTGCGGCCTCACTGCCCAGGGCAGCTCCACCTGCCCCGGCGCTGTCGCTCAATTTGTGTGCCCTGCTCCCACTGCCTGGCCCGCGGCCGCTCTGCCGGCCATGCTGGGCAAGATGGGGGTTGCTCTGTCCCGCCGCCTGCTCCGAGGTCACCGCGCCCACCGCACCCAGGGGGGGTCCCAGCCATCCCATCCCCGGCTGCCCTGCCCGTGCCACCTGCGCTGGGCACCGCCGCTGCTGCCGGGCTCTCCCACCTGCCTCTGCTCTGCCGGGAGATGCCGGATCAGCCGCCATCAGCCATGTGGGGGCTACCCACGCTCCGCCTCGGGCTCCACGGGAAGATCCCCCTCTGCCGATTCCGGCAGCAGACCCTGCCCACACTCCCACCGAGCCTCGGCGGGATATCCTCCCCTGACCCTGTCCTGCTTTAGGTATGTCCCCTTGGTAACCACAGCTCCGGCTGTTCAGGGAATCTCTCTCTCTCTACAGGAAGCACCTTATGGAAACACTAGAAGCTCAGTTAAAAGACAGCCCTCTCCAAATTCTTTCTCAAAACACGGGAGAAAGGCTAGAGAAGGTAAAAAAATGAAAGAGTTAGATGAAGGGATTGCTCTATTTCCGTTCAGAGAGGTTCCCATGGGAGGGATGCGCTGCCCTGCCCTGCGGGAGCCACCAGCGCCCCTGCCGGCCGTGCCCGGAACTGCACCCAAGGGCAAAGCGCCGCAGCCCAAAGGCCGGGACTGGGTCCGGGCTCTGTTTGCTGTCAGTGCCGCAGCTGTTGGTGTTTGTTTGCTTTATTATACACACTAGTAAAGAACTGGTATTCCTACTCCCATATCTTTGCCTGAGAGCCCCTCGATGTCACTAGTCTAAAAATTAAGAGGGAGGGGGTTTGCATTCTCCATTCCAAGAGAGGCTTTTTCTGCCTTCCCGGGCAGACACCTCTCTTGTAAAGCAAGACAAGCACCCACAGGCACTGAGGGGGCTGCAGGAGGGGCACAAGAAGGCCCTGCAGCACTTGAGCACAAAGGCACAGCAGGTGAATGCAAGAAGGGAGCAGCAAAAGGCCAAGCTGAAGGCAAAGGCCAGGGCACAGTTCCTACAGCCCCTGAGGGATCAACCCCAGGGCCCAAGGGGGCCCCAGCACCCAGGGCACGGGCTCGGCCACAAGCACCTGGCAGAGGCATTGCCCTCCTCGGCAGGGGAGAGCCCACCCAAACAGCCCCTGGCAAGGAACCAGGGCTCCAGCTGCAGGGCACAAGGACACTGCAAGCACAGACAGCAGCACCCTCAGGACCAGCAAGTCCACCCCTTGATGGACATGGATTGGCAGGGCTGTCACAGCTCCCATCACACCAGGGACCCTCCACACTGCAGCCCTTGAGAACATTCAGGGTGGGTCTGCATCGAGAGGAGGCATTTCCTGATGGACACAGGGGCCTCTCAACCCATTCTGAATCTTAAGACCGAAGGGGGAAAATAGTAAAGGAATGTTTTCATTTTTAAGGGAATGAGTGGGAAAGATGAGCAGGTATGATTTGTTCAACCACTATTAGAAGCTGTGGGGGATAGGTTTGAAAGTAATGAATTGCCTTTTCTTCCTCCTGTGATTGTAATTAACTAGGAAGGAATTTGAGAGCTGAATTTTAATACTGTAAAAGGGGATACAGAGGCTAGTTCTGCTCTACTTTTGCGCCAAAATCTGACAAGGCCCATGCTGAAGTGAACCCAGAAGTGTAGGCAGCTTCGCGGAAATGGGGAAAATTAGATATGGAGCCTCTACAAATTACTTTAAAGCAACCAGGACAAGCAATATCCTGTTCCAAGAGATGGAAGGAAGGGCTCACAGCCTGGGATTGAGTCCCTGTTAAAGGCTGGGCTTTTGAAGCCAAGGATGTCTCCCTACAGCACTCCTATCCTGCCAGTCAACAAACAGGATGGATGCACAGGAGAAGGAAACACAGAATTTTCAAGTGTTAAAATGAAGATTACCTGTCGCAGACATTTTTACACAGAAATCCTTTCTTTCAGATTTCTGTATCTTCTGGGAAGCAACGGGCCCCAGAAGACAAGGTAAACAATTGTTATCAGCTGCTGTGGAATGCAACAGGGGCCTCTGTCATTGGTCTCATGTGCATGTTTATAATTAAGGGCCAATCATCAGTGCAAGCTAGGGAACTGAGTCCCTGGACACAACTTTGTTTGAGATTCTTTCTTTTCTATTCTTAGCTTAGCAAGCATCTGCAACTTCTCTCTTTATTCTATTTAGTATAGTCATAATGTATTTTATATCATATATCAATAAATCCAGCCTTCTGATCAAGCAACAAGATTCACCGTCTCTCTCTCACCAGCAGCGACCCACTCAGGCGCTGTAACATCTGGTGACCCCTCGTGTCAGAGCAAAAATTAATTTGATAAGACCAGAGGAGCAAAATTGCTGCACTGGGTAAAAATCCTGTATGTGTAGCATTTGATGGTTGCTTTGAAGTGACCACAAAGAGAACCTTCTTCTGGAAAACCTTCAGGAAAGATGATGGAAAAGAGCAGCAGACCTGTGGAGCTGGCCAGAGCAAGCTGGACTCTTTCAAAAGGTACTGTGGGCTTTTCTATCCCTGATGAACCAGCCCTTCGTAGTCTGTGGCTGTTTGTATGGCAGACACATGCCTTGCCAGAAGAGATTCAATTCTCCCCTTCAGAGGAGAAACTTATAGCCCTCTGGAACCATTGGTGCAGAGAAGATGGTTGCTTTTTGTCAGAAACAGATCTCTATAAATTCTTTAGATGGGCAAAGCTTTTTGGGTTCTTTACTGATGTCCTGTACGCTTTAGATGCTTTTGTCTGGGAGTGCATGGACTCCATTTTCCAGTTCGTCTGGAGCCAGGGACATGTCCTGCCTTCTATCTACCCAGCATTTATAAAGCTTTTTCCAGTGCTGAAACGCAGAGCAGCTACCTTTCAATGGATTTCTAACTGTTATGGGCAGGGTCCCTTTCCACCGTCCCCGGTGGAGGATGATTTTGGGCTTCCCGGCCCCCCCTGCTTCGCGGCGGGGGGGGCTGAAACTTCGCTGGGCGAAGAAGTTTTTTTCACTCTTGCTCCGGAGCATGCTCAGATGGAGTTTTCTCCTTCCCCCCCTTCTCTCTCTCCGGGGGGATGGGAGTGGCCGCTCAAGCCAGCGCCGGCCTCTCAGACTCCGCCTTCAGACATGGGGGCGGCACCGGTCTCTGATGTTTCTCCGGTCCTGCCAGAGCCGTCACTCCAGGAGATCCCGTCTCCGCCTCTCCAGGCTGTCCCGCCCGCGGTTTCACCGGCCTCCCCGCCCCCTGAGCTGTTGCTAGGCAACGACGAGGATGCGTCTCCAGCTTCCGGCTCAGCGTCGGAGAAGGCAGAAGAGACAGCACTTCCTGTGCTTGAGCTGTTGCTAAGCAACGGCGATGCTCCGCCGCTTCTCCCGGCTCCGCTGCTGCCTGTGCCGTGCCTGCCGCCGCTTTCAGAGCCAAGGGACGCAGCAACAGCGTGTTCCCGCGCATCCCCGCCACCTCAAGGCGAGACAGTTCCTGTTCAGGATGGGGCTGAAAACGGCGTTGAACCTGCGGGACCCTCCGAGCAGCCCGCGGCTGATCCCACTCTCAGCGCGGTTCCCTCCCCAGTTCCGGCCCCCCCCTCGCCGCTCGGACTGGCCGCTCCAGCGGCTCTGGCGTTGTCGGAGGCTCTGTCCTCCGTGTCGGCGTCAGAGACTGCCATGGCACCGGCGGCTGGTTCGAGCCCGGACCGTCCCGGACCGGCTGCCCCAGCAGCTGCCCCGGCCGGGGGTCTCTCCTTCGGTGGAGCGGGGGCTGCCCGCCAGCTGACTCTTGCGGCAGCCCGGCTGCCGGCTTTCAAGCTCGGTGGTTTGGGGGGTGGTGTTTCGGTTGCTGTCCCATGGAGGCTGCCGCCTCTCCTGCGTCCTAGTGGCAGGGGGGGGCAGGTGCATCCCGAGAGCCCTGCCTCTGATCCCCAGCCCGAAGGGGATGGGGATGGTGATGCCACGGGGCGGATGAGAGACAAACCCGATGCAGTGCAGGGGAAGATGGCACAGCTGGAGGAGACCATAGCTGGTTTGCTGTGGGGAACAAACATCTCCAGACCCCAGATGGGATTGCTGGGGAAGGCTTCTATTTCCTCACTGCTGGCATGCCTCAGTGGTTTTGGGGAAAGGAAGCATCTCACTACCCGTGCTGCCACTGTGCTGGCAGCAGGGTTCAGGCCTGCGGGAATGCAGAGCCTCTGTCATGGGTTTGGCCTGGGTCCTTGGGCTCAGGAGGTTGCTGGGCCAGGGCCATCACTTGGCCTCCTGATGTTTCTGGGGGTTGTGGTCTATCCGACAGGCCCTGGTCCCCCTTTGTGAGCCAGTTTTGGGGTTCCTGGTCCAGCATGGGACAGGGCCCCCAGGGCCTTTACTTCTCTGGCACTGCTCTGCTCGGCTGCTGCTCTTTTGCTTCTCGATTAAAAAAAAAAAAAAAAAAAAAAAAAAAAAAAAAAAAAAAAAAAAAAAAATTTAAATTAAATAAAAAAGATTGAAAATAGCGGGCAGCAGCTCTGAAGCACTGAAGCATTGAAGGGCCAGAAAAGGACATTCCAAAGTTGTTCAAATTGTTTGAAATTGTTTGAAATTGTTGTAAGACTGTCAGTGGGTTTTTGATAACTATTGATGGGATTCTTTTTGCAGCAAGTTTGTTTTCAGGACCGAAAAGGACTCTCAGATGTCCAAAAGAAACAACTTCAGCTGATGGACTGTTCCTGAAACTCAGCTGCATGGACTTGAATTTTCTTTGCATTGTTTTTTGCATTTTCTTAGATTGTAGGATTGTTTTTAGTGATTTGTTAGTATTGTATATTTTACAGGTGAAGAAATTTCCTGTTCATTCCACATCAGCATTTTTCTTTTATTTTATACAATTTAGAAAGGTGAGATGTCGCAGACATTTTTACACAGAAATCCTTTCTTTCAGATTTCTGTATCTTCTGGGAAGCAACGGGCCCCAGAAGACAAGGTAAACAATTGTTATCAGCTGCTGTGGAATGCAACAGGGGCCTCTGTCATTGGTCTCATGTGCATGTTTATAATTAAGGGCCAATCATCAGTGCAAGCTAGGGAACTGAGTCCCTGGACACAACTTTGTTTGAGATTCTTTCTTTTCTATTCTTAGCTTAGCAAGCATCTGCAACTTCTCTCTTTATTCTATTTAGTATAGTCATAATGTATTTTATATCATATATCAATAAATCCAGCCTTCTGATCAAGCAACAAGATTCACCGTCTCTCTCTCACCAGCAGCGACCCACTCAGGCGCTGTAACAATTACCTGAGGCGGCTGGCCTGGGCCTTCCAGACAGGGAAAAAGAATTTGAATTACAGGTGGATAACAAACAGTCTTGCCAAAGGAGTTCTTGTGCTAAAATATTTAACCCTATATAGGATCTCCTACAGTTCAAGTCTGGCATCAAGTTAAAGATCTGACAACCAAAAGAGCCTCTAAATGGATGAGCAGGGCTCGGTTATTACAGTATGAAACTTGTTCAATGGCACAGGAGGATTTAGAACTGAGGACAGGGCAAGGGTTTAACCCAGCCTCCTGTTTGAACAGCCTGGAGAGGGGCTGGCAAGGAACCCAGGACTGCACTCAAGGGACAGAGCTCCAGACCCAGGCTGGGACAGATTGATGGGACATTGCCTGGCCTGAGGGAGAAAATGTGTTTGTGGATGGCTCTGCAAGGGCAGCAGAAGGGAAAAGAGCAACAAGACAGGCTGTTATTAAGGAAGGGGAATCAGACACAGTGCAGGTCACCGCAGTGCTGCAAAATGTACAGATTTCGGTTCTTTTACACCTTATTTCTCTACTCAGGCTTGGTTTTCTTTGCCTTGGGGAAAGGAATTTTAAAGCTTTTATTTAAGGGCTGCTACACCACTCAATGGAGATGAGTTCAACATCCCAACAGACTGGGAACAGCCCAAAAGACACCCACAGAGATAACGACCAGCAACAAAACATCAACATTGCCCAGCAGTAAACACAACCAACAGCTACCCCAAACACTGCCCCCGGCAGAGCTGGAGACACCTGGGCTGGAAAAGGCTGAGAAGGAAATCCAGGAGTGTGGAGACCGAATTCACATCAGAGGGGAAGGAATCCGGGTCCAACAGGAAACCAAATACTAAAAACTAACACAACTTGGAAGCAATGAACATTAAAGCAGTGGATTTAGATTGGTTCGGACTACACAAAGTTTAGGAAAAATCCAGTAAAACACACATGGCATGGAATGATTTTCTCTGCACAGCCGGGCTATTTGTGAAAGAATTGGCTTCTATTGCACATCCAGGCCAGATCCAAGGAATGCCTTGACTCTCTAACACTAAAGAGACTCTTGGAGAGTTTTTGTTTTCCCTGCAGTTTCAGTGATAAGATAACAACATGATAATAATTTTTTATAAAAATTCCCACTTTATATTGTCAGGTGGGTTTGGGACAGAAGTGTGAGAATCAAGTTTTGGTCTGGGTTTTTCAATATCCGCCTTTATGGTGCATTTGTAGAACTGAAGAGCTTTAACCGTAATACTTTGGACTTGCAAATAGCTAATCCTTTTTTTAAAAAACAGCAGATTCTGGGGGGGCCACATGTTACTCACCTGATGGCTGCCCTGGAAGAGAAGCTTCATTCCAGGCAGCCTCCAGAGGAACTTTAGAAATGCAAATGAACACTGCTGGGCAAAGTGTGGACAATGCACCTGGGTCTCTCTTGCCTGGGGCAGGAATTGGGCTGATTCCCTCTGCCCCTCACCCCAAGCTCTGCCTGCTTGCACTGATGAAATTTGCACAGCTCAAGGCAGAGCCCAGGGGGAGGATATCTGACCCTGCAACAGAAACGGGTGAAGCTGCAAAGGGAAACAGCACATGGAGAACGTTGGGAAAACTTCACTATAAATATGTGGGGGGAATCATCCCTCTACCCACTCCAACATGTGCTGTCACTCTCTGTGTTATATAGGGTATATTAGGGCACTGGGGAATTTTGCTACCAAATATTTAGGGAAATCAGTTGGGAATCCAAGGATTTGATGATTTAGTTAGAGAAAAGCAGTCAATTGATGCAGCCCTGGCTGGAGAGAGCGCCCAAAAATGGGGAAAAGATGAACGGCCAGCAGAACAAATCCTACAACACCTTGGACCAGCCCCTGGGAACCCAAACCAATTCATATCAGGAGCCACAGAACCCATTTCTCATTTCAATGGCATCATTAGATTACAAGCTGTCCTCGCAATAATAACCAACCAGACAGCTCCAGCTCCTGACCTTCCTGCTGACCAATCCAATGAAATGAGGAACACACCATTTAACCACGGGATGGGATCGTATTACGTTTTAGCAGAAAAAAGGGGAGTTTGTGGAAAATTAAATGACTCAAACTGCTGTTGGCAAAGAGATGACAAAGGAAAAGTGGTGAAACAGATAACAAAGGAAGTAAGAAAGCACCTCATGTTCCAGCCCAAACGTGGAAAGGATGGAAATGGGACACGGTTTTGTGGTTCCCTGGCAGACCATGGGTTAAACGAATGCTGTTTCTCCTCGGATGTGCTACGGGAACTCTTATCTTTTTACCATGCTCCGCACTTGAGAGTGCAGCTCGTTCAGCAGCTGAGTGAGGGGTCAGGGATTTGTAGATAAGGAAGCAAAGGGCGAAACCAGCAGCTTCAATAAATGTTACTAATTAACATGGACTGCTGCGCACAGAAAGTCCCACTAAATTCCTGAACTTCCAGAAGAACAAAGACTTAACAGAGCCGTGAATACCGGCGGTTATACGAAAGTGGGGATGCACATTAACGAGGACATGCAGTTACCGGATCGGGAGGTCTGAACCTTCCAAGCACCTCAGCCAGGGGGCAAAGGGAGAGGGAGATGAGGCCGCGAAAATGAGGATAAAAAGGAGGCTGCGAACTACAACAAGGGCAGAGAGCGCACGGCAAATGCCCCTCGGCCTCTCCCTCTGCTCAGCAATAAAGTCACTTTTACAGGACTCCTCTACCTCCTCTGCGCACAGAAACCTCCGGCCACGGGAATTTCCCCGCACAGCCCCGGGCACGGGGCAGCCCCCTCTGTCCCAGCCACAGCAACCGGGCCGAGCCAGCGCTGCTCCGCCAGCGGCTCCTGCCGAGGCAGCGGCCGCAAGGAGACCGCGGGCAGCCGCTCCCGCAGCGCCCTCACGCCAGCGGCAACACGGGCCGGACACGGCACAACGAACCCGCCCAAGCCCCCTGCCGCCCCCGAGGCCCGCAGCCAGCCCCGAGCCCCCGCACAACCCAGCGCGGCTCCCACTTGCGCGGCGGCCGCCTCCGAGCTCCGCCGCCGCCTCACCGCGCTCCGGCCGCTGCCGCCGCTCCCGAGACCGCACACACGCTCCGAAAATGGCGCCGCTGCCCAGCCACGGCCGCCCTCGGCCCGCCGACGGCGCCCTGCTCCGCCCCGCTCCCACCAATCAGCGCGCAACAACCACGACTGACGGCACCATCGCCCAATCGCAGCCAGGGGCGGGCTCTGCACACGGCACAGCCCCGCCCCGCGCCCCCCGGGCTGCGTGAGGGCAATGCTGGATAGCAGGAGGGGGGATGGAGCAGGAGGAGCATGTGTTGCTGCCCGCGGATCCCGCAGTGCCCGGTGCGGGACGAGCTCCGTGCCTCGCTCCAGCTCCACCTCCCGTTGGAGGATCCGCGCTGGATAATCCCGGGTGACCCCCAGGGTCAGAGCCCCCCGTGTTGGGAACACTCCTGGCTGCGGGTTCCACATCTTCCTGGCCCCCCCGTGGACACCTCGATGAAGGCCGGGGGATCCCCGCTACTTTTCCTGTTTCTGCTCCTCTCCTCATCTCCCCCTCCTCTTCCTCCCGCCTCTCCTCTCCCGGTTCAATCGCTCCTCCCGCTCCTCCTCCCGCCTCCTTCCCCTCATCTCTCTCTGACGTCCCCCCCTCCTTCCTCCTTCCTCCTTCTTCCCTCTTCCCTCTTCTCCTTCCTCCTCCTCCTCCTCGTCCCGCTCCTCCCGGGCCCAGCCCCCACCCTTTGTCCCCCTCCCTTTCCCCAAATCCGTCCCATCGCCCCCCCAAACCCCTCCCCATCGCCCCCCAAAAAACGGGCCCGGGGCCAAATGGGAAGCTTTATTGGGAGCACTGGGGGCAGGCACTGGGCGGGGGCAGAGCGCCAGCGGGGCTGGGGGGGACACGGGACCCCCCAAAATCAGCGGAGCGGGGACGGAGCGGGGGGTCCCGGCCGGGCCCGAGCCCACGGGGAGGGGCTGCGGCCGCCGCCGGCTCAGGAGCTCTGTGGGCACAGAAAAGGGGGTGACACCGGGCTGGGGGCCCGGCGGGAGCGCACACGCTCCGCCACGGCGGGGACGCCACCCCCGGCACCCGCCCTGACCTTCTTGCGCAGGGAGAAGCCGAGCCCCAGCGCCAGGAAGACGAAGCCTAAGACGAAGCCCCCGATGCCCGTCAGCATCTTGCTGCGGGCGGCGTCCGGCGGCATCTCTGGGGGTCCGCAGGGCTCAGCAGCCCCAAAACCTCTCACCGACACCCCGAGCCCCTCCCAGCGCCCTCCCTGTGTCCCTCAGCCCAGCCAGGACCCCCTGAAACCTCCCCCCGATCCCTTTTTGTCCTGGCCAGGAGCCACCAAAGCCCCTCCCGTCCCTCTCAGCATCCCACAGCCCCCTCCCAGGTGCCCCCCAGCGCCCCAGGACCCCCAAAGCCTCTCGCAGTCCCTTGGCAGCCCCAGCAGGACTCAGCCAGAGCCCTCCCAGGCTGTGCCCAGCACAACCGAGCTCATGGCAAGCCCCGCTTTGCCATCGCCGATCTCCTTCCAGCCCCTCGGGGCTCACTGCGATGCCTCCCAGTCACACCCAGCACCCCCAAACTCCCTCCCAGTGCCCACCACGACCCCTTCAACTCCATCTCACCCTCCGCAGCATCCCCCAAACCCCTTCCCAGCCCTTGCCCAGCCCCCAGCCCCTCTCCCACTTCCATCCCGGCTCTCTCCAGCTCCCTCCCAGTGGCTCCCAGCACAGCCCAGTGGCTCTGCCAGCGCCCCCAGGGGCTCCCCCGTACCCCAGTGCCGCCTCAGGGGCTGCTCCAGGCTGACGTGCTCCACCTGGCAGCTGTAGCTGAGCCCGCGCCGGGGCGGCGTTTCCAGCAGCACCAGCAGCTGGTAGGTCCAGTCCCCATTGGCGACCACGTTGGTGGCCACCACGTGCTCCGAGAGCTCCTGCTGGCCCTGGAACCACCTCACCTGGATGGCAGCAGGGTAGAAATCCATCACGGAGCAGAGCAGGCGGCCGGGACCGGGCTGGGAGATCGAGGGGGGCACCAGCGAGATGGACACGCTGGGGGGCACTGGGAGAGACAGAGAGAGTGGGGACACACTGGGATCAGCTGGGGGGCACTGGGAGAGAGAGGGGAGGGCTGGGCTGGGCTGGAGAGGGACTGGGAATGGACTGGGAAGGACTGCTGAGGGATTGGGAGGGACTGGGAATGGACTGGAATGGACTCGGAGTGACAGGGAATGGATTGTGGAATGTGGTGGGAGGGACTGGGGATGGGCTCGGATGGATTGGGAATGTGCTGGGAGGGAGTGGGAGAGACTGGGAGGGAGTTGGGTGACACAGAGAGATGGGAAGGAATGGGGGAACTGGGAGAGAGGGTGGAGGTCTATGAGTGAACTGTGAATGAACTGGGAAGAGACTGGGAATGGACTGGGAGAGACTGGGGAGGAACTGGGCATGGTCTTGGAGGGACTGGAATGGCACTGGGAGGGATCTTGGTGGCACTGGGAGGAACTGGGAATGAAGTACGCGGCACTGGGAGGCCGAGTCCGGCGCGAGGCACTCCGTGCTGCGGGTCTGCCTGGCAACAGATGAGTCATGAACAGGATGCGATCTCATTGGTTGTCAAGCGTCAACTTTACGGGTCGCTGAAATGGACGCGCGGGAGGGCACTGGGAGGGACTGGAGACCCCGGGGGTCGGCACAAGGAGGGCTGAGGGCTCTGGGCCGATGCCCAGGGAGATTTTGAGGGGCTCCAGGGTCACTGGCAGGGCAGGCCCCGAGGGGACACGCTCTCCCTCGCGCTCACCTCGGCGCTCCGTGATGAACGGGGTAAAATTCTTGTACCAGCATCGGCAGAACCAGTCCACCGCAGTCCGTCTGTCCTCCATGAATACCGCGTTGCTGTTCCAGCGCTTGGCCAACTTCTCCCCATAGGGGGTGAACCCCACAAAGTGCCGGACGTCGCTGTCGAACATTATGAACTGATCCCGGTTGTAGATGGATCTCTGGACGTACCTCACCTTCTCCGTGCCGTTAATGAAGTAACACTCGGACTTTGTCATCCTCTGGAACACCCCTGTGTGTGTAGGACACAGGTCAGGGGGTGCCAACCCACCACCCTCTCCCAGCATTCCCAGAGCTCCGGGCCCACCCCGGATCCCCACTCCGCACCCCCTGTGCCCCACGGCCGCCATGGGACCCTCCTGCCCGCGCTGCCGCTTCCTCTTTGCAGCCCTTCCCCCATTTCCCCTTCCACATCCTCTCCGCTCCCACCTCCGGCCGCTCCCCAAATCACTTTGGGGTCCCACTTCCCCATTTTCCCACAAATTCCCCAATCCCCAGGCCCCTTCAGCTCAGATATGGTGTCCCACCTCCGCTTTTGCCCCCTTCCCACCCTCTCCCACCGCTCGCTCTCCTCCCCCCACACCTCAGTCCCTCCCGCTCTCCTTTGGCGGTCCCCTCTTTCTCCCCCTCCATTCCGGCCTCCCCACTTCGCTCCTTTTCCCCCTTCTCCTCCCCCGTCCCAGCGCCTCCCGCCCCCCGCTCACCCGAGAGCTCCGCGCCCGCAGCCGGGGGGGCTCCCAGCACCACCAGTGCCACCAGCAGGGCCCCAGCTGCCGCCCCTCGCCCCATGGCCGGGGCCGGGCAGGGAGCAGCAGCCCCAAAGCAGCCGCGCTGCGCTGGGAGCGCCAGTCCGGAGCAGGGCGGGCTCGGCAGCGCCGCGCGCTCTCATTGGCTGCCGCCGCTTCTGGGCAGCGATCGGCCACGGGCTCTGCCCGGCAACCGATGAGGCAATCCAACGTTCCTAGTTCTCATTGGCTAAGCCTCCTCCTGCCTGCGCTGCCATTGGCTGAGGCCTTTCCGGGACGCTGCAGCCCCGGGCTGGGTGATTTTTGGGCAGGGGGAACCTTGGGGCGCTGGGCAGGTGGGAGCTCAGGTGAGCCCAGCAATGCGGGCCCAGGTGCGCGGCATCTCAGGGCTGCCCGTGGCGAGCGGTGACGCTGGCCCGATGCCAGGCACCCCCAGAGCCGCTCTGTCCCTGCCCCCGCAGTCGCACAGGGACAGAAAATGGAACCGAGGGTTCCTGCGTGGGGACAAGGACCGGGAGAGATCCCTCGGCAAATCCCGCACGGGCACAAACAGATCCGGCCTGGGAACACCGAGGGAATTTATTACCAACCAAATCACAGCAGCACAAGGAGAAGGGAAAGAAATCTCTCCAACACCTTCCCCCTGCCCAACACGAATCACCCAGAACAGGGGTCACCAGGGCTCTGCCCAACGGGGGTCACTGGGGATCATCCAGCGTGGATACTCCCATGGGGGATGGAGCTGGAGCAGCGCACGAAGCTCTTCCCACACTCGGGACACTCGCAGGGCCTCTCCCTGGTGTGGAAGTGCTGGTGAGTGACGATCTCTGAATCCCACCTGAAGCTCTTCTGACATCCCAAGCACTCCTAGGGCCATTCCCCAGTGTGGATCTTGTGGCGCTTGCTGAGGTCGGAGGTCCCACTGAAGCGCTTCCCACATTCCCCACACTCCCAGGGCCTCTTCCCAGTGTGGATGTTCAGGTGTTCCATCAGGGTGGAGCTGGAGCTGAAACCCTTCCCACATTCCAAGCACTTGTGGGCCTTCTCCCTGCCATGAGGCTTCTCCACCAACTCTGAGCTCTGGCTGCCTCTCCGGCCACCTTCCTGCCTCAGAGGGGCTCTTTCCTCCTCACACCTCCCTGGGCTGGGTTTGCAGCCCCTCCTTGTGAGGGATCTCTGGGGCTTTTCCTCCTCCTCCATCTGGCCACAGCTTGGGAATGACAAACCCTGGTTTGGGGGAAACCAAGGTGGGAGAGCCTTGGAGTAGAGGCTCCTCCTGGCCAGGTCCATCTCTGGAACTCAGCAGAAGCCTTGTGTCCATGAAAATCTCCACAATGTCAAGATTCAGTCCAAAAAAGCTCTCCCAGGAGTTCCCTATTGCTGATCTCTCCACTTCTGGGGTTCCAGAGGTTTCCTGTCCTTGGGATCATGGGGGTCCAATGGTTCCAGGGGGTTATCCATTCTCCAGCGTCCTGCTTAGGGATGATCCAGGGGCTTTTGGGGGTCCATGAGGTCCCTTCTCCCCTGATGCTCTACTTTGAGATCCCAGGGATCCCAGGGGTCCCTCCTCTCCAGGCTGCACCCCTTTCCAGTCTGCCGGGGTCCCCCAGCTCTGGGATTGCCCCTCTCTGCTCTCTCCACTCTGGGGGTCCCAGGGGTTCCCCTCCTCTGCTCTCCCAGGGATCCCCAGGACCAATGTCCCCCTCTGCCCATACGGGGCAATGGCCACGTGGGCCCCCAAAGATCCCTCAAGGGGCTCAGCTCTGGGGTCCTGCGAGATCCAAACATACACACATAGAGAAAAAAACCTCCCAGAGACACCAGATGATATTTGGGGTCAATTTCACAATCTGCGAGCTCCAAACACACCCCAATAAAAACCCTCTCAGGGACCCCCGGATGGATTTGGGACGAGCTCCCCCTCCCCGCTCACTTGCAGGACGAGCTGGGGGCTATGGTCCCGCGGCTGTGGCCACAGGGGGCACTGGAACCTCCTGTTCCTCCTGTTCCTGCTCCTGCTCCTCCTCTTCCCGCTCCTCCTTTTCCTCTCTCCCTCCTCCTCCTCCTCCTCCTTCCTAATCCCACCTCCTCCCCAGTTCTGCCTTCTGTGTATTTAGACTGGAGAACCTTGCTTGTTTTTAGAACTAGAACAAAGATCCCAGATGGAACAAGGCTTGCTGCTTTTAGTCAGAACTATCAGTGACTAAAGGTCACGTTTCCTTTGGTTCGGTGCCGTCCTTGTTCCTTCTCAGTGTTCAGACTGGGCTATAGGGTGTCCTTGTTTGCTGCATTTTCCGAGTTCCTCTTGCACCCTTTGGGCCATGGGCTGTGCCCTGGGAGGGTTCTTTGTGCTCCTTTATGACACAGGAGAACCTTCCAGGCGGTTTCTGCGTGAGCTGCTGCTGGGATGTCACAGGAACAGCGCCACGTCCCTGTGGTGTTCCCGTTGCTGTGGGACACGGAGGCCTCAGTGCCCAGAGTGGCTCTGGGCTCGTTGCTGGAGGATCCTCCTGCCTGAGGCATTCTCAGCAGCCAGCCCAGCCCTGATGGGTGTCCTTTTGTGCTTGCAGGGCTACAGGCTGCAAACGTGTGCAGCGCAGCCAAAATGCTCCAGTAGGCGGCTGCTGCAGTTTGCACTATGTACTCTGTGGCTTATTCGGGGTATTTTTTAACCCACTTGGCACGTAAGTCGAGGTTTTCCCTCGGTGCTGCATCTGTGGCTTTGGGCTTGCTGTGTGCTTTCTGTTCTTCCTCTGGAGCTGAGCTGACTTTGGAACCAAATTGCCATGAAGATATCATTGCTTTGCGAGAGCTCCTGCTAGCAGCTGCAGCTGAAAAAGGGGGTGTCTGCAGCCAGTGGGGCGTGCACAGCATCTGCAATGGGCCCTGGGGGGTTCTGTTCCCTCAAGCAGGGAGTCTGTGCCAGCAGAGCCTGGAACTCCCTCCCTTTGCTGCTCCAGCCAAGAGCTGACCCAGCCCAGTATTTTGTGCTGTTCTCTTGCTTGCTGTGGGAAGGGACTGTGGCTCCTGGAGGGATGCTGTGAAAGCAAAATGCTGTCTCGGGGTTGCCTTGCTCCGTGGCATTTCCCACCACAGGCAGTTTTTCTCCTAACAGCATCTGGTTCATGTTCCCTCTCCCATTGCAGGGCACCTCATGTCTGGATTCCGAGCAGCTCCTCCTTCGGTGAGTGGGAAAGGAACCTTTGGTGTTTGGAATTGTGCAGCAGGTTGTGAGCTCGGCATGTGGCAGCCCAGTGCCAGCCTGGGAGGCTGAAGGAAAGTTCCTGTCAGTGCCTGAAGCAGCAGCAGCAGCAAAGGGATCCCCGGCAGTTTTCTCCTTTTCTGCTGAAGAGCTTTTGAAGGGCTGCAGGTCTGGTTTTGCAGGCAGAGGATTGCTTGCTGGCTTTAGCCATGGTGGAATATCAAATTCCCAACAATAAGTGGCTATCTTGACTTTAGCCCATTGTTAGTTGGAACAGCTCTGAACCCAATTTCTGCTTAGTGCAGCTGGATGTGCAGCTGAGGATAAATAAGGTGATAACTGAGATAGAACTTCCCGTCCCTCATGCTGCAGTCTGTCCTCACAAGGGCACAAAAGCAGCACCAGCACCTCCTGGGGCTCCCTCTGCTTCCAAAGAGGAGGAAGACAGCAGTGAGCTTCCCGCTGCTCTGGGGGACGATGGTGAACTTCCCTCAGTGCCGGGAGATGACAGTGAACTTCCCGCTGCTCTGGGAGACGAGGGCGAACATCCCGCGGTGTGGGAATGCAACGGCGAGGCTCCCGCGGGGTGGGACAAGGACAGGGGACATCTCCCGGCGTGGGACGAGGACGGTGGATGTGCCCTGGTGTGGGACCAGAATGGCCAAGCTCCCATGGAGAGGGATGAGGACAGCAGACATCTCCTGGTGTGGGATGCGGAGGGAGGACATTTCTCGGTGTGGGATGAGGATGGAGGATATGCTGTGGCTTGCGAACAGGAGGATGAACATCTCGCAGCATGGGAAGTAGACAGTGAACCTCCCCTGCCTTGGAAAGATGATGGCGAACCTGCAGCATTTTGGGAAGAGGATGGAGAAGCTGCAGCATTTTAGGAAGAGGATGGTGAAGCTACAGAATTTTGGGAAGAGGATGGAGAAGCTCAGTCTTCTTGGGAATAGGACAATGAAAATCCCTCCGCTGTGGGATCCTGGGCTGAACATTCTGACAGCAGCACAGCCCTGCAGCCAGAGGGGAGAGGGGAGTGGTGCCTGATGCAGCTGAGTACGTCTGCTCTGTTCCTGGGTGCCCGAGCAGGTGCTGTGTGTGTGTCTGGGCATCAGCTGCACCCAGGGTTGCTCTGCAGCTGAATGTCCCAGAGCCATTTATTGTCCTTCCCCAGCTGACACCAAGGGGCTCACGGCCCCAGGGAGCGGGGCTGGTTCTTGCTCTGCTGCAAGGTGGGCTCTCACTCTGGGAGGGAGCATCTTCCACGTTTTTTCTTTCAGGGAACACCGTGAGTGAGGCGGAGCCTGCCGAGAAATACCTGGAAGTGGAGCAGATTGGCCAAGGGTAAGTGCACGGCAGCTGCTTCTGCACAAGCAGGGCTGGGTGTTGCGCTGGTGCAGGATCAAGTGAGAGTCAGGAGAGCTCCAAACGCCTTCAGGCACTGGGCTACCATCCTGCTGTCTCTCAGTCCTGATCAGAATTGATAACTGTGGTCAGAAGGCGCCGTCAAAGGCCCCTGAGGCTGGCAGTGTCCTGCCTGCAGCAAGGAGCAGGACCTGGAAGATCTTCTGTCCCTGGAACTGGATTGACTAAAAGAGCAACTCACCATCTGGTGACTGTCAGAAAACAGTTCTCAAGAAGATTTCTTTCAAATATTTTCCTTCAAAATATATCCACCAGTCAGGATTATCAACCTAATGGTTTAGAAACAGAAACCAGAGATGAACTAATAAGTGCTCTACTCTAGCACAGGTAGGAGACCCCATACATTCAGTAACAGACACAGACCTGATGCACTCTGAGGGAAAATGCATCATCTGCCTGATGGCACAGCCCTTGTGGAACCTGCAGGTCTTAGGCAGGAAATGGAAAAGGATGAAATGCATTCTTTTCCAGTTCTTTAGACACCATTTTCTCACCTCAGGTTTTGAACTAAAGCAATTCAGGGTAGACATTTGGGATTTGCTCCAGCCCAGTTCCTTCGTGTTGGGTCTCAGTTTTCTCTTGCACACCTCACATAGCAGAGGGCTGGTGGCTGCTGTGCTGTTGTTGGAAGGGTCGATGCACCCAGGTGTTTGTGAATGCTGCAGGCAGCAGAGATCTGTCTGGGCTGGCTTTCACTGCCAGGGCCTAAAGCGCTGCTTCTTTCTTCTCTGTTCTTTTGTCTCCAGGGCTTTCGGAGCCGTTTCTAAAGGACTCGACAGGGCCACTGGAGGAGAGGTCAGTGCCAACACGCCCAGCACGGCCGGCAGCTCTGCAGGGCTTTCCCCTCTGCTGGGAGCTGTGGCTGCAGCTCTGGGGGCCAGCAGAGCTTTCCTGCCCAGGCTGCTCCTCTGCAGGCAGAGCAGTGTCAGCCTGCAGAGCACAGCTGGGACAGACTTGGTCCTTCTCAAGTGCCCAAGGAATGCAAGGAGGGCAGCGGTGTCTGTCAGAGCAGGACACCCTGGGTTGGTCTTCATATCTAAAAGTGTGAATGCATCAGCTGCTGGAGACTGAGGCCCCATTAATCTTCATCCCAGCCTCAGACAGGAACATTATTTAGCAGTTTTTCCATCCTGCCTTTCATCTTCAAAGGGAACCTCAAGCCCTAATTAGGGAGAGATCCTGCTTGGGCTCAGTTTGGGGTTTTAGTCCTACTTCAGCTGTTCACAGAGGGAGAGGGAGAGAAATGAGAAGATGGATGTCCAGAGCAAAGCTCTCTCCTAAATCCTGCAGTTGTGTTTGGGTCTGTTGTCAGTGACAGCCTGTGACAGGGATCACCTGAGCAATGGGTGTGTGTTTGCTTTGTTGTGCAATCCCAAACAGAGCAGTTGGATCTGAAATAATGAAATCATCCAATCACCAGTTGGATCTGAAATCCCATAGAATTGCTAAAGGATTCCTGGCTGTTTTGCTCTGTTTTCACAGAACCAGAATTACCTCCTGCTTGCAAAATATGTTTGAATAATAATAAGAGTGTTGAGGCCATTAGAGAAGACTGTAGGTGCAGAGAATGTAGTTAGAGCTTTGAGGCTTACAGCTGAGGGACCATTTCTGCAGAGCTTGCAAGGCCAAATGTCTCTGGCCATGTGTCCTGTAAGCAGCCCCCAGCTGGCAGAGCAATGGGCTGTGGGAATGGCCCTTGCTGAGCTCTGGTGTCCCATCCCAAGGCAGTTGGGTCCAGCCCGGCTCCGTCGCTCCAAAAAGCCTCGCTCTGTGTTTCCTGTGGCCTCCTGCCACAGACTCCTGCAGTTAAAGGCTGCAATGTCCCTTCAGGTGGCCATCAAGAAAATGAGTCTCAGAGGGCAGAACAGGGAACGAGCTGTGAATGAGATCCTGCTCCTGAGGGACAAGAAGAACCCCAACATTGTCAACTCTTTGGACAGGTGAGTGCTTCAGCTCTTATCCCGTGCCCGGGCCCTGCGTTAACCTTTCCTGGCATCTGGAGTCTGTAGCCTGTTTGGAAAATGCCTGACCCAGCCACATCTTGCCAAAAGAACTGCCTGGCAGTTTACTCCCTCCATGTGCTTTCGTTGCTTTGCTTTGGTTTTTCCTTCAAGTTCCTCCCCGTTTGCTGTGTCTCCCAACAAGTGCTGATAAACCACAGCAGAAATTATTTCCCTTGGCTTCTTCTTCCCAGCCCTTTTCCATTGCTACAGATGCCAGGAAGACCAGGTTCTTGTTTCCAGAAATGCCTCATTTGCCCATTTTTCACTGGCCTTGCCTGTTTCTGAAGGGACTTTCTGAAAGGTTTTCTGACTGCTTTTGTCCCAAGTGCTGCACAGCCTCCTCCCCTGGATAACCCTGGCAGTTGTGTTGCCTTGTTCTGCAGGGAATGGTGGAAATGATGAGTTCAGAAGCTGAACCAGCTGGGGCCAAGGGTTGTGGTTCCACACTGATCTGGGCTGTTGCTAAACTGCATTTTTCACCTGCTTGCCATCTAAGGCCTCTCCTTTCTCACAGGTGTCTCCTTCTCTTATAGACTGTGCAGATTCCAAGGGCTGTGCAGCCTGGCAGGAATATCTCTCCATCTGATTCTGTCCTCATTGACAAGTGACCTGGAAACAAAACTCCACTCCAGGCTTTTCCATGGGGGAATTGAGCTCTGCACTTTCATCTCCATGCCATTGCTTTCCTCTTCCAGCTTCCTTGTTGATGGAGATCTCTGGCTGGTGATGGAATACATGGATGGAGGAACTTTGCAGGACGTTGTCAGACAGACACGCATGGCTGAAGGAGAGATGGCAGCTGTCAGTCGGGAGGTGAGGGGTCCTGCTTGTCACTCCATGGCTGGGACACGATGGTCCTTCCAAACAGGGCGTGAGAACAGGAGAGGCTCCATGCTCAGGGCTTTGTTTGTGTGTTGTTTTTGTGAGCTGGAGAAAAAAGAGCCTCTGCAGTGAACGGCCTGCCAGCATCACTGCACTTCTGCTCTGTTCTTGTTCTCTCTCCTGCTGTTGTGGTACTCTCTGTCTGGTCTGGATTTGATTTGCTGTTCTCAGCTTTGCCTTGAACCGTTTGCCTGGAGCTTGTGTGCACTGCACTCCTGGCCTACAACAGCAAAGCTGCTGCTGGCACAATTCTAAACTGTCCTTTCTTGTGTGATATATTCCGGCCATTGGTTTTTGCCCTCGTGTTTCTTGTTGTTATGTTTGCCCAATTATCCCATCATAAAAAAAACCTGAACAATATTTGAGATAGCAGCAATTTTAATTGAATAGTTTAGAAAATATTATCGAAAATATAATTTGATTAAAAATAAGGGATAATTCAGTTCAAATATTAGCACATAAGCAAAAGATAACTGTGGGGTACGGAGTGCAGGGCTCTTGGACGCTTGCCACCTCATGTACGAGCTTGCCAAGTGGATTCCCCCCTTACATGTCATGTGTCAATGCCATCTCTCCTCCCATTTTCAATTCATCACATTTTTACCAGCGCCCTCATCACCACCTTTACCGCGCATGCTCCACCACTCGGTTTGGTGGTCGCACAAGTCTTTGGGGGTCATTTTGGATGAAGACCTCTCCTCTTCCTCTTTGTCCTTTAATTTACCTTTGGGTTACACATGCGCACCAAGCCAGGATAATGTAAGCCAAAACTAACATATTACTACATTTTAGCATCAAAGCAATAAATCTCTTATAGCGGGCATTTTCCTGGGACCCAACCAGATTTTCCCTTCTCTCAGTTAACTTTTAGTAACAGTTCTCTCTTGCTTTTTCCTCCTATCCTTGAACATCTGCCAGGAGGGGGGATGGAGCCCCTCCTCTCCCTTTCTTCTTTGGCATTACAACTTTTATCTGTTTTCTTATTTCCAAATATTAATTACTGTATCAATATTGATGACTGTTTCAATTTTATCAGCACGAATCACACCTATTTACCACATTGTTCTCTCTCAGTGTGTGCAGGGCCTGGATTTCCTCCATTCCAAGCGGGTGATCCACAGGGATCTGAAGAGCTCCAACATCCTCCTGGGCACGGACGGCTCTGTCAGGCTGGGTGGGTGTTCCTGGCCAGGCACGGCGCTCCCGGGCTGCGGGTGTGGGGCTGCTTCCCAGGGAGGGCCAGAGCCCCACAAGGGCTGCTGGGGGCACTGCCCGGCCCCTGCTGCCAGCTGAGAGTGGCTGCCCCTGCAGAGAGCTCAGCAGAGGAGCAGGGTGCCAGCAGTGCCTTTGCTCTGCCTATGGCCCTGCCAGAGGGGCAGCAGTGGGAACCTAAAGCTCCAAGGGAATCAGTAAAAGCCACTGCATGAAAGCTGACGGTTTCTTGAAGGGTCCAGTTCCATCTTTCCTTGGCTACAGCCCTGAGGGCTTTTCCAGCTGACTTCACTACTGCACTCTCAGACTGAGAGTGGGGAATCTTGGTGCTTGGTTTCCTCATTCCAGCTGCCTTTGACAGGGTTTGTTTCTGTCCTCAGTGATTTTGGCCTCTGCGCTCAGCTCAGCCCTAAGCAGGACCAGCGCAGCTCCATGGTGGGCACTGCTCACTGGATGGCCCCAGATGTTGTGACCAGATCTCCTTATGGCCCCAAGGTGGACATCTGGGCCTTTGACATTGTGACCATCGAGATGGTGGAAGGAGAACCTCCTTACTTCAGGGAAACGGCGGCCATGGTAAGAGGCAAATTCTGCAGTGTCTGCAGAGGCCTGTGAGCACAGGGGGACCCTGCACTGGGACCAGCAGCTGGAGGTTTCTACACATGGGAAGGGAATTCCCAAAGGACTCTTGCCTCAACACAGACGAAGATTCTGAGTGTCAGTGGCACTGCAGAGATGCTCTTGATGAAAGAATCCTCTGAAATAACACAGGCAGACCACACTGACTAAGGAAAATGGCCTGTAAAGCTGGTGTCCACGTTTGGAGAAGCAAAATGTGCTATTTCTGATGGAGGCTCCTACTGACAGAGTCAGCCAATGAAACTGGCTCTCAAGGCGAGATTATTTGGATGTTGCAGTGGCTGTGGCAGCCCCAGGGTTTGGGTTTTTTGCTGGCATAGCAAAATGAGCTCTGAGCAGCATCTGTGGCAGGGAGGAAAGTGCCCCTGGAGCTGGGGCTGAGGCCCCGGGGTGGATGTGAGCCCGTGTGGGTGTGAAGGGAGCTGGCAGAGCGCTGAGTTTGCTTTCCCTGCAGGCTCGCACTCTGACCCGGCAGAACGGGACCCCGCAGCTGCAGGAGCCCCGGCGCCTGTCGGCTCTGCTGCGGGACTGCCTCGAGTGCAGCCTGGAGCCGGACGAGGAGCGGCGCTGGGCTGCCCAGGAGCTGCTGCAGCTGAGGGCCAGGGGCTGCAGGGGAAGCAGCAGCGCCAGGGAAGGGTTTTCTTGTGGGGCCCCCTCCGACAGTCTCCAGTCTGGCTGCGTTCCACACGCAGAGCAAGCAGAATCCTCGCCTGCTGTGGCTTGGCAGCTCCTTTGGAGCTCATCTGGGCCTGGTGCCCCACAGCGAGCAGGGACATCTTCAAGCAGCTCAGGGGGCCCAGAGCCCTGCCTGACCTGAGCTTGGATGTTTCCAGGGAGGAGGCACCTCCCACATCTCTGGGTGCCTTCTGTCAGTGTTTCCCTACTCTGCTGGTTAAAAAATTCTTTCTTAGATCTAATCTGAGCCTGCTTCCCTCTCCTGAGTTTCAAACCATTTCCCTTTGTCCTGTTGCAACAGAGCCTGTGAGGAACTTGACTCTGGAAAGTAACAGTTCATTTCTTTCCTTTGTATCCTTTGGACAGTGTGGGATCTCAGTCTCTCAGAACTGGGGGGCTCGGGAGTCCTGGAATGTTGCCAGAAATGTCTGGTGGCTGGACTTTGATCCCACATGGGAGATGACATCAGTATGAGGACGGGAGGATTTCACTGGGGTGAATGGTGAAGGGACAAGTTAATTGGAGTGTGAGATACAGGGTTTAAGATCCCTGTACAGGGGGGTCTAGAGAGGCAAGATGGGGGAATTGGGGCGTGCCCTTCTCCTTCTTCTTCTTCCTCTAAGCCTCCATCTTCTGTGGTGGAGTTGGCACTCCGGGATTGGACCTTACTAGGGGAACACTGGTTAATAAGGGTAGAGGGTATTGGAGAAAAATGATAAATATTGTATACGTAACTCCGGGTATAAAGATAGACGACCGCCCCAGGGGCTTTCGGTGTGTGCCCATGGCTGACTGCTGAGCAGAACTCTGTCAGGCCAAGAGAAAATCTTTTAGATAAGCAATTAATAAACACCGAGACCGAGAACAAATCTGAAGCTTCCTCTCGTCCTTTCGAACCCGGGGGCCCAAGGCCATCTTTGGGCTTTTCTCAGACCATCTAAACAGCACCAAAATCCGACAACTGGCGTCCGCTGTGCGGGCTATCTCCCACCAAACCTTTCGGGGGGGGGAAAAGCCCTGAAGAGCTGAAGAGCCAAGACAACAGCACTGATAACTCCAGAGGAGAGAAGCCTGAAGAAAGAAAGAAGAAAAAGAAAAAACCGGCCGGGAGAAGCTGCAAAAATCAGCAGTCACTGAGAAACTCCATCTCTCAGCTTCTGCTGAAGACAGTTCGTAGCAGAGCGGCCTGGACTGGGACCAGAAAGGCGCCTCTGGATCCATCTTTTGTAATCTGCTGGACGGAGAACAAGAGCCTCCAGACCACTCTGACGACAGATTCGGTAAGAAGGCCAAAATAAATCATGGGGGCCTCACTCTCCCAAGAACAACGGGAAATCTTATCCACCTTACAAAGTGTAGCAGAATTATATACAGAAGGGATCCCAAAGAAAGAATTAAAACAGCTGTTATTATGGGCAAGGCTTAATTATCCACTTGCGGAGACATGTTTGCTGTTCGAAGTGGGGTTTTGGCAAGAAATTAATAGGCATTTATATATTTTAGCAACAAAAAAAGATGAGACAGCGTTAAAGCTACTCTCGCCGGCAAGAATCATGTTACAAGGTATTTCAGTGCAGTCTAAAAGACTGGAAAAGCAGCGAGAAGCTGCGGTACCCTCAGAGAAGGGGGCGGAGCGGCAAAGCTCCGGGAAAAAAATTGCTCTGGCTTTGAAAAGCCAGGGGGAAAGGGCTCTCGAAAAAAGAGAGCAGGAAAAAATATTAAAACCCCCGATCAAAAAATGCAACAAACCCCAAGGGCGTCCTGAAACTCCAGAGAGTGTGGAGGAGTCAGGAGCAGAAGGGGGGGAGCAGGAAGATAAGGGATCGGGGGGGGGGCCTGTTCGCGGTGAAAGCGGCGACACGGCGGCGGCGGCAAACGCGAGCAGCGCGGGTGAGGATGAGGAGACGCGCGCGGAGGGCGAAATTCGCAAAAACCAGGGTGTAGACTCACACACGGGCGCGAAAGCGGCGAGCGCGGAAGGCGGGCTGAGGGAAAATGTGCAGGCTCAGAGAGCCGCCGCGGCGGAACGCAGGAGGCGCGCGGTTGTGACGTCAGACCCGGTGCGACGGTCAGCTCGAATCGCGGGTAGAGCCGGGGTGCCGGCGGGAGAGGCGAACACAACGTCAGAGGAGGAGGGGTCGGACTCTGGGACAGACCGAGGGGCTGGAACCTCGGAGGTGAAACAGGGGGGAGACGATGACGTCAGCTTGGGGGACACAGGAAGTAGCTCGGAGAGTACGCATGCGCAGAGAGTAGGACGCGCGCGGACCCGAGCCCGGTCCCCTGTGACGTCGCGGGTGAGGAGGGGCCGTGTTAGGGATTCTACGTCCCGGGGCTCCACACCGTCTCCAGATCTGGCGCCTTTGGTTCAGACCCTCGGAGTCCCAGTCCCTTCCCCTCACGGGAGACGCCGAGCAGGAAGAGGAAGTGGGGCAGTCGAGATTGCTCCGTCATCCGAGCCAGGGAGGCCGGTGACAGCGCCACCTAGTGGCAGGAGGGCAGAAGTGCACGACATGCCGAGTCGGCTCGGCGGAGCCACAGCGCCATCTCGTGGCGAGACTGCAACAATGCAGCAATTTTTTCCAACAATATATAAAAAGAAAAGCACCTCGAAGAAGACAATGTTAACACGACAAAGGGATTATCCATCCACTTCGGGATTTCATGAAGATGATGAAAGCTCAGATGAAGAACAGCTACAAGGGGAAGATGTCATAAGGATCACAGCATCGGAAGGTGTCCCAACATGGATGCTATCAGCAGCAGAAGCAGCAAAAAGCTTCTTGCATTCATTCGATACAGTGAAGAAGAAATATCAACAGGATCCTTGAGTTTCCTTTTCGGATTTAGGAGCAAGGCCAAAAACCTCAAGGCGAAAAATGAGACACCATGAATCACCGATGACATCTACAACACCATTATTCATGCAAATCCCAATGGAATCTGATGAAGAGGGGTTTCAAGAGCCGGTGAAGACAATGGATTGGAGGCAAATCAGAGAAGCATTGGAAAAGGAAAAGCATTTATTCCCGGGATCAGGGGATTTGACAATGCCAGTGACATATGATGCCCAGGGACAGAATCCAAGGTGGGAAAGGATGGGTCATGCGACACTCAAAGACTTAGGGAAGGCAGCTCAGACTTTTGGGCTGAACTCACAATACTTCAAACAGCTATTAAGAGGGACATTCTCTATGTATGATCTCACACCATATGACATTCGAAGTATTGTGGCAATGATCCTCACTGACACACAGAGTCTTGTCTGGGAAAAAAGGTGGAGAAAATATCTTGCTGAGTTGCGGAACAGATACCAAGGTGGGCCGAATGCGAACCTCACAGAAGGGCAATTAGCAGGGGATCCTCCAGATGACAATCCAGGGGAACAAGCAGCGCGGCTTCCACGGAGAGTGTTAAGCGACATCAAAGAAGCAGCGTGATTGGCAATCATGCAAATTACGCCGACAGGAGCTCCGGATGTCCCGTTCTCTTGCATCAGGCAAGGTCCCACAGAGCCATTCATGTCATTCATCGACCGACTCACGCAAGCCGTGGATCGACAGGTGACAACAGAAGAAGTGAAGAGGCCTCTCTTGGAAAATTTAGCTTTCGGCAATGCCAACCCAGATTGTCAACGGGTGATTAGCACCATGCCAGGACGGCCATCCTTGGCAGAGATGGTGGAGGCATGCAGCAAGGTGGGGACGCCTCAGCACGTCGCAGCGATTGTAAAGAATGAATTAAAAGAGGAATGGGAGAAACAGCTAAAGGGATGCTCAGAAGGGCAATCAGAGGACAAGACATTGGAGAAGATGTTCGAGAAATTACTCCATCAACAGGACGAAAATATCAACAAAGTTCTTGCGGCAATGCAGAAAAGGAACAGACCCCAAGGAGGACAGTGCTACGGATGTGGGGAATCTGGGCACATGAAAAGGAATTGCCCACGGACACATATACCAACGCCAGCCCAGAGAGCGGAAAGACCAATTTGCGCACGGTGCGGAAGAGGAAGACACTCTGTGAAAGAATGTTATTCCCGGACAGATGTGGAAGGAAATCCGTTGCCGCATCCGGGAAACGGGAAATTGAGCACGAGAAATCCCCGGCGCGCTCCGACACAAGTACTGGCGGTGTCACAAGAACAGACAGGGCAGTCATCAGTGAGCGACAAGCAGATGCCCTCAGCAAAACCCTCAGTTGATTCCACAGTGACCCAGACCTCCTCCCACCAGGGGCACAGTGTGCATTGGCAGCTTCAAAACTAGTGTGCTTTCTAGATGAAAGTCATGCGGAGATACCAACAGGTATCCGCGGGGACTCATACAAGAAACAAGATTTCTTGATAATTGGACAAGATAAGTGCAGTATTCTTGGGCTCATTGTCTATCCAACAGTTGTCTCAGCAGACAAAAATACAGAGTTAACAGTTTTGGCAAGAGCGCTTCGTCCACCATTGACTGTACCGGAAAATACTGTGGTTGCAAGAGCCTTCGCATTGCCACCACACGCACTTGGAGAGTTCATGTCAATCTTCGACGAAGAAGGTCTCCCTATGAAAGAGCATGTTGAAGTACATACAACATGGGTGAAGCACATAGGTCGAGACCGACCCACGCTCACGTGCCAATTGACATGTGGGGACAGGACAATATCGATCAGAGGTATGCTCGACACAGGGGCGGATGTAACAGTAATATCGTACATCTTTTGGCCACGCAATTGGAGCTTGGTCGCGCCATTGGGCTCTCTCTCAGGCATCGGGGGAGCATCTCTGTGTCTGCAAAGTGAGAATTCCGTCGTTGTCACGGGACCAGGAGACAAGACGGCGATCATTCGTCCTTTTGTCGTTCAAAAGCCGATCACAGTCTGGGGTCGGGACCTTTTGGCACAATGGGGCGCGAAGATCGAAATGGATTTTTAATAGGGGTCACTGCAGCACTCGCCACACTGAAGCTGACATGGAAAACAGATGATCCAGTTTGGGTGGATCAGTGGCCCCTTGAGCGGAAAAAATTGAGTGCTTTGAAAGACCTGGTCCAAGAACAATTGCAGAAGGGACACATCAAGCCAACAGACAGCCCTTGGAATTCTCCGGTGTTTGTCATCAAGAAAAAGCTGTCGGGCAAGTGGAGGTTGTTACACGACCTCAGGAAGATCAACAAAGTCATAGAAGACATGGGGCCACTTCAGTTGGGACTTCCATCTGTCTCGATGATTCCCAGAGACTGGCAGCTTGTGGTCATTGACCTCAAGGATTGCTTTTTCAGTATCCCACTCCATCCAGATGATGCTCCGAGATTTGCCTTTTCAGTCCCGAGTATCAACAGGGAAACGCCTCTGCAGCGGTACCATTGGGTCTGTCTTCCACAAGGCCTGAAAAATTCTCCGACGATCTGTCAATGGTACGTGGCGCGAGCTTTGGCACCAGCACGAAAGAAATTCCCGAAGGCGAAGATCATTCATTACATGGATGATTTGCTCATTGCAGCATCAACACGACAGGAGCTGCAAGAAGCTCGTGACTGTGTGATTGCAGAGGTGCAAAAGGCAGGTCTGGAAATCAGCATTTCAAAGATTCAAGAGGTTGCACCTTGGAAATATCTAGGGTGGAAAATCTCAGAGAAAACAATAAAGCCTCAAAAGGTGGAGATCAGCACAAAGGTCAACAATTTGCATGATTTGCAACAGCTTTTGGGAGAAATCAACTGGATGAGACCAGTTTTGGGAATCACAAATAGTGACATTCCAGCACTGCTTGATCTCTTGAGAGGAGACACAGACATTCGTTCTCCCAGGACACTCACACCGGAAGCAAGAAAAGAGTTGGAGAAAATCTCGGATGCGATACAGAAAAGGCAGGCACATCGATTTGTTCCATCGTTGCCTTTTCAGTTGGCAGTGCTGGGGAAGAAAACGCAGTTCCATGGTTTGATCTTCCAATGGGATGAATCGCAAAAGGACTCTTTGATAATCATAGAGTGGATTTTCCTACCGCACAGGCCCGCGAAAACGATTCTCACAGATCTGGAGATGGCAGCACAAATCATCATAAAGGCGAGAACAAGGCTGCTGACAATGGCAGGAAGAGAATTCTCAGTCATCAGGTTACCTCTGAAACGAGACTACTTCGATTGGGCAATGCAACAATCGAAAGACCTATTAATCGCATTGTTAGCGTTCCCAGGAACTTGCACAATCCACTTTCCCCAACACAGAATACTGCAATCGCAAATATGCTATAGAGCAAAACCACAGATAAGTGAAGAACCTTTGGACGGGATCACCGTGTTCACGGATGGCTCGGGGAAGACACACAAGTCAGTGATCACATGGAGAGACTCAACGACAGGGGATTGGGAATCAGACGTGAGGATGGTTCAGGGCTCTCCACAAATTGTGGAGTTGGCAGCCGTTGTCCGAGCATTTCAGTTGTTCAAACAGCCTCTCAATCTGGTGACAGATTCCGCATATGTTGCGGGTGTGGTCAAGAGATTGGAGGGTTCGCTCTTGAAAGAAGTCAGTAATGAGGTTTTATACTCATACCTGACAAGCTTGAAAACACTGCTAGAGAGCAGGGAAAGAGAGTATTTTATCACACACATTAGAGCGCACACAACACTTCCGGGGTTTTTAGCGGAAGGGAATGCTCGGGCGGACAGGTTGACAATGCCCATTTTGCAAACACTGCCGGACATTTTTGAGCAGGCAAGGTTAAGTCATGCGTTCTTTCATCAGAATGCGCAAGCACTAATGGAGTCCTTTCGTCTCACAAAGAGTCAGGCGAGGGAGATCATTAGTGCTTGTCCAGACTGTCAGCTTGTGCAGCCACCTTCTTCTACCGGGGCCACCAATCCGCGGGGGCTGCAAAGTCTTCAGTTGTGGCAAGCTGATGTCACAAAATACCCATCTTTTGGGAAGCTCAAAAATGTTCATGTTTCTGTAGATACATTCTCAGGTGCAGTCTTTGCTTCAGCACATGCTGGGGAAACAGCAGACCATGCTTGCCGACACTTTCTGCAGGCATTTGCAGCATTAGGTGTGCCTCAGGAGATAAAAACAGATAATGGTCCAACATACACAGGCAGGGTGCTTGACAGATTCCTGAAAAGATGGGGTGTCAGACACACGTTTGGTATTCCGCATTCACCCACAGGTCAGGCAATCATTGAGAGAACACATTACACCCTAAAATCCCTTCTGGACAGACAGAGAAGGGGTGAGCCAGAGGCAACACCTCACATGAAATTAAATAAGGCATTGTATGTGCTGAATTTCCTAAATAGCTCATCCTCGGAACCTGATCCACCGATCGTGAGACATTTTCTAAACAACACACAGGCAAAGCTAAGGGAAAATCCTTTAGTTTTGATCAGGAACCCAGAGACCGGACAAATAGAGGGTCCTTTCAGACTAATCACTTGGGGAAAGGGTTTCGCTTGTATCTCCACAGATCGAGGTCTGCAGTGGGTGTCGGCACGGCACGTGAAGCCATTCCGAACGCGAGAACACGAGAATGCTGATCCGAGAAACAAAGAGACGAGTACTCAGACAGAAGTCGAGACTCGGGCTGCGAAAAACGACCCAGAAGAGAAATGAAAAGAAACTAAGGACTTTGGGGGGTTTTCACATAAAAGCAAAAAAGGTCTTTTGGTGCAAACAGAAGGGGGAGATGTGGGATCTCAGTCTCTCAGAACTGGGGGGCTCGGGAGTCCTGGAATGTTGCCAGAAATGTCTGGTGGCTGGACTTTGATCCCACATGGGAGATGACATCAGTATGAGGATGGGAGGATTTCACTGGGGTGAATGGTGAAGGGACAAGTTAATTGGAGTGTGAGATACAGGGTTTAAGATCCCTGTACAGGGGGGTCTAGAGAGGCAAGATGGGGGAATTGGGGCGTGCCCTTCTCCTTCTTCTTCTTCCTCTAAACCTCCATCTTCTGTGGTGGAGTTGGCACTCCGGGATTGGACCTTACTAGGGGAACACTGGTTAATAAGGGTAGAGGGTATTGGAGAAAAATGATAAATATTGTATACGTAACTCCGGGTATAAAGATAGACGACCGCCCCAGGGGCTTTCGGTGTGTGCCCATGGCTGACTGCTGAGCAGAACTCTGTCAGGCCAAGAGAAAATCTTTTAGATAAGCAATTAATAAACACCGAGACCGAGAACAAATCTGAAGCTTCCTCTCGTCCTTTCGAACCCGGGGGCCCAAGGCCATCTTTGGGCTTTTCCCAGACCATCTAAACAGCACCAAAATCCGACAGGACAGCACCCATTTTTATCATCAGCCAAGCCTCTCTCCAGCCTGACCCCTCTGATCACTGCAGCGAAGCAACTGAGGGAGCAGCGGAGGAGATGAAGCACTTGAGGACAGCTTTCAGTTCTAGTAGTTAGGACAACTAGTTAGTTATGGTAGTTAGCACTACTAGTTGGTTAGGGTAGTTGGGATTGCCTGTTTGTTATGGTTCTTATGACAGCCTGTTTGTTATGGCAGTTGTTTGAATAAAAACTCTCTTAACCATCAACTGCCTTGCCGTGTCCCTTCCTTCTCCCGCTGTGCCTCAGCTGCCCGGAGCAATGTGAGGGGAGAGCGGGCCCAGCCTGGCCCAGAGCTGAGCCCCAGCAGAGCCCTGGCAGAGCCCAGAGCAGCCTCGGCACCTGCAGAGTCAGCCTGGAAGGAGGCGCTTGGAGCCTTCTCGGCTGCACCCGGCTCTTGGTTACAAACTGGGTGTGCTGGAAAATGCCACTGGCTCTGCATGAGGGCAGAAGGGGCCCAGGGAAGGCCCAAGTGCTCCATGCAAGGGAAAAACCTGCCCTGGGTTTGTTATAAATAACTAGGTAGTGTTGGCTTTTGCTATTAGGTATTGACTTCTGTAAAACATCCTTAATCACAAGCATTTTGATATAGTACAGTTTGTAATCAGTTTTAACTGCTTTTGCTGTAGTATAATTTGTCAGCTTTTTGTGGCCAATGCCGTGGCCCTGTGTAGCTCGTATCCTCAGCACATCATTTATAGATGATATTTTAGTCTGTGGACAGTGTGAAAAACATACATTATAGTTTTGACTTTTGAAAAATATTAAAGTGAATGCCATGTGTTGTGCATTAGAATGTTAACGTTTGCAGAAGTAGCTGTAGTTGTGAAAGAATAACTAATTCTTATATTTTTGTAAATAAATGACAATAATAACTCAATAATAACAATAGAATAACAATAATAACAACAATAATATAATACTAATGATGATAATAATAATAATAATAATAATAATCATAATATTAATAACAACACATATTTTTGTGAAATATCTAATGTTCATTTAAAGTACTTCTGGAAATAGCTAAAACCGTCTGCGTGGTCAGATAACATTTAAGGAAGGGATGTGATGAGGACCCCTGCCACTGACCCTTCCACTGTCAATAACTGTCACCTGCTGAAACCACAGAACAGGGGCCCTTCTGAGGGAGTGACACACAACCCTCAAAACAGCAATCCACGATTCCTGCACGTGCTCTAAAACGGCAAGTTGGGGGTTAAACCAACGTAAAGAATTCCTGGAGCATGTAAATGAGTTCAAAGAAATGTTTGAATGTGTATAACCATTATGAATATGTATTTGAACAAGACACTGGAGAAACTAGACAAGAAGAGTTGCTGTGGTTAACCGGTGTGCCTCTGGCCATCGCCAAGCACCCAGCGTTGTTACTGATTTGTCCCTTATTTTTCCTTATTAAACTTTCAAAAATTCTAAAGAGTGAGGCTCCTTTCTCACAAAACCCAAGGTGCTCACCCATTGTTCTTCCCCCAAAGCCAGGATTTGTCAATCCTAAACTTTGTCTGGACAGAGGAGAAGGAGGCTGCAAGGAAAAGGAAGATGCACTGGTGTGGAGGCCCATGGGAGTCTCAATCTCCCACCCATGGAGGACTGGTCCCCAATAACAAGAATACATTTCAAGGTTATGATGAGAAGCTTGCTTCTCCCATTGATCTCTGCAGGCACATGCTAATTTATGGAAAGTTATGTTGCCCCATTGGCCCATTAGCCTAATTACCCTAGTTAAACCCCTGTTACCCATCTCCGGTTAGTCCCTAGAATGTTCTCCCTCTCTGTCCCTCCATTGGCTCTAATTTACTGCATTCCTCTGCCCCTGTTTCCCTATTAGCTGACCTGACCCTTAACCCCTCCTTTGCACCATTTTCCCTCATATCCATTGGACCCTGACCCTCAGCTCCACCCTCACTACCCCATATAAAAACCCCCTGTGCCCTCAGCTTGCACCCTGTCTTTGTCCCTGGGCCCTGTTCAGCTCCATCCCCTGTTCCTGTACCAATAAACCCAGTTTGCTGCAGATCATACCCAGACCCATCCTGCCGACTTTGTCAGCTTTATAAAGCAGCCGTGAGCTTTGGGCTCCAGAGTGCCGGACGCTCCAAGGGCCTTGGCAGCGCCAGGACGCTCCAGGCTGGGACAGCCAGGCAGGGCAGGAGGAATCACTGCCCCTTTCCCCTCTCTGCTGCTCCATCTCCCAGCCCAGCATCGCTGCAGGACAGCCTCACTGCCAACGCCATCCTGCCAGTGATGGACTGGGGGGATCTCCTTTCCCTTCCCTCTGCCATGGAGGCAAATCCCATCTTCTCCTTGTCTGCGCTTCTTCCTCTTCTCATTCTGTCCTTCATCCATCCACGTTCCTTTCCCATCTCCACCGGGGAGGACAAGGCCCAGATATCCCACATGAGGAGGGGCTGCAAACCCAGCCTGGGGAGCTGAGAGGAGGTGGTAAAAGCCTCCCTGTGCTGGGAAGGGTGTGGGGAATGTGAGAAGAGCTTCAGGCAGAGCTCAGCCTATTCCTGGTGCCTCCAAATCTAGCGGTGCCAGATACAGAGATCCACGGGGCAGCAGAGATCCCCCTGCAGATCCATTTGGATGCAGAGATCCCCCCGCAGATCCACGGGGATACAGAGATCCCCCTGCAGATCGACGGGGATGCAGAGATCCCCCTGCAGATCCATGGGGATGCAGAGATCCCCCTGCAGCCCCCGGAGCAGCCACGGTGCCGCACGGCGATGCCTGAGAGGAGGCTGTGACCCCGTGGCCAGAGGGCCCCGCTGGAGCAGCCTGTCCTGGCAGGACTGACCCCGGGGCACAGTGACCCACGCTGCAGCACTTGGAGGGGGCTGTGCCCCGTGGGATGGACTCAGCTTGGAGAAGTTCCTGGAGAAGTCTCCGGTGGGAGAGAGCGCAGGGTGCAGCAGGGGAACGACTCCTGTCCCTGAGCAGAGGGAGAAGCCCCGGGGCATGAACTGAGCCCGGCCCCATTCCCTGTCTGCGGCACTGCCGGGGTAGGAGGTGCAGCTGGAAGGAGGGAGGCGTGGGGGAAAGCTGCATTTAAGGCTCTTCACTTACTTCTCATTATCCTGCTCTGAGTTTTTGGAGTTCTCTGTCAGAAATCTCTCCCCTCCCCCACTCATCCACAGGGCTTTGGGGCGGTTTTCCCTTTTTGGGGGAAATCAAAGCGATGCCCTGATGCTCCTAATTAGAGGGAGGAGAAGTGAGGCTCCAGGGCTTCCCGCTGAGCCGGAGCCACCGGAACCGCAGTGCCGGGAAAGCCGTGGCGGGAGGTGCGGAGAAGTTTGTTTGTGTTTTCAGCTCAAAACCCCTCGGGCCCGGGCCCGTTCCAGGGCTGTTCCTCAGCTCCGGCTCTGCCCTCACGCAGCCCGGGGGGCCCTGAGAACGTGGGGCGGGGCTGTGCCGTGTGCAGAGCCCGCCCCTGGCTGGGATTGGGCGATGGTGCCGTCAGTCGTGTTTGTGGCGCGCTTGATTGGTGGGAGCGGGGCGGAGCAGGGCCCCGGTGGCGGGCTGAGGGCGGCCGTGGCTGGGCAGCGGCGCCATTGTCGGAGCGTGTGTGCGGTCCCGTGAGGGGCGGCAGCGGCCGGAGCGCGGTGAGGCGGCGGCGGAGCTCGGAGGCGGCCGCAGCGCAGGTGGGAGCCGCGCTGGGTTGTGCGGGGGCTCGGGGCTGGCTGCGGGCCTCGGGGGCGGCAGGGGGCTCGGGCGGGTTCGTTGTGCCGTGTCCGGCCCGTGTTGCCGCTGGCGTGAGGGCGCTGCGGGAGCGGCTGCCCGCGGTCTCCTTGCGGCCGCTGCCTCGGCAGGAGCCGCTGTCGGAGCAGCGCTGGCTCGGCCCGGTTGCTGTGGCTGGGACAGAGGGGGCTGCCCCGTGCCCGGGGCTGTGCGGGGAATTCCCGTGGCCGGAGGTTTCTGTGCCCGGAGGAGACAGAGGAGTCCTGTAAAAGTGACTTTATTGCTGAGCAGAGGGAGAGGCCGTGGGGCATTTGCCGTGCGCTCTCTGCCATTGTTGTAGTTCGCAGCCTCCTTTTTATCCTCATTTTCCCGGCCCATCTCCCTCTCCCTTTGTGCACTGGCTGAAGTGCCTTGAAGGTTCAGACCTCCCGATCCGCCAACTGCATGTCCTCGTTAATGTGCATCCCCACTTTTGTAGAACAGCCGATATTCACGGCTCTGTTAAATCCTTGTTCTTCTGGAAGTTCAGGAATTTAGCGGGACTTTCTGTGAGCAGCAATCCATGTTAATTAGTAACATTTATTGAAGCTGGTGGTTTCGCCCTTTGCTTCCTTATCTGCAAGTTCCTTGACCTCTCGCTCAGCTGCTGAATGAGCTGCACTCTCAAGGTGTGGAGCACGGTAAAAAGATGAGAGTTGCTGCAGCACATCAGAGGAGAAACAGCATTCGTTTAACCCGTGATCTGCCAGGGAGCCGCAAAACCGTGTCCCATTCCCATCCTTTCCGCGTTTGAATCCGTACATGAGCTACTTTCTTATTTCCTTTATTATCTGTTTCACCACTTTTCCTTTTTCATCTTTTTGCCAACAGCAGTTTGTGTCAATTAATTTTCCGGAAACTCCTCTTTTTTCTACTAACAGATGATCTGATCCCATCCCATGGTTAAGTGTTGTGTTCCTCATTTCAGTGGATTGGTCGGCAGGAAGGTCAGGAGCTGGAGCTGTCTGGTTGGTTATAATTCTGAGCAGAGCTTGTAATCTAATGATGCCATTGAAATGAGAAATGGGTTCTGTGGCTCCTGATATGAATTGGTTTGGGTTCCCAGGGGCTGGTCCAAGGTGTTGTAGGATTTGTTCTGCTGGCCGTTCATCTTTTCCCTATTTTTGGGCGCTCTCTCCAGCCAGGGCTGCATCAATTGACTGCTTTTCTCTAATTAAATCATCAAATCCTTGGATTCCCAGCCTATTTCCCTGAATTTTTGGTAGCAAAAAACCCCCAGTGCTCTAATATAGCCTACATAACACAGACAGTGACAGCACATGTTGGAGTGGGCAGCGGGATGATTCCCCTCCCATTTATTTATAGTGAAGTTTTCCCAACGTTCTCCATGTGCTGTTTCCCTTTGCAGCTTCACCCGTTTCTATTGCAGGGTCAGATATCCTCCCCCTGGGCTCTGCCTTGAGCTGTGCAAATTCCATCAGTGCCAGCAGGCAGAGCTTGGGGTGAGGGGCAGAGGGAATCAGCCCAATTCCTGCCCCGGGCAAGAGACCCAGGTGCATTGTCCACACTTTGCCCAGCAGTGTTCATTTGCATTTCTAAAGCTGCTCTGCAGGCTGCCTGGAATGGAGCTTCTCTTCCTGCTGCTGGGCAATGTTGATGTTTTGTTGCTGGTCGTTATCTCTGTGGGTGTCTTTTGTGCTGTTCCCAGTCTGTTCAGGTGCTAAACTCATCTTCATTGAGCACTGTAACACCCCTTAAAAAACCCTTTAAAATTCATTTCCCCAAGGCAAAGAAAACCAAGCCTGAGCAGAGAAATAAGGTTGAAAAGAACCGAAATCGGTACATTTTGCAGCAGTGCAATGGCAGGCAGCCCAGAGTGTGGGTGTCAGTGAGCCCCAGAGTGGAATTGTGCCGTGGTGTTCCCCAGCAGCTGTGGCAGTGCAGGCCCAGCCAGCGCTGAAGCTGCAGCAGTGGCAGCAAGGCTTGGCCCCAGGGGCTGGAGATGGCAGAGGAGGGTGGCCAGGATTGCAGAGGATTCCAGCCAAGGATCTGTGGGCAGGCACAGGGGCTTGGCCCGCTGTGGAGCCCTGGCTGCTGCTGCGTTGCCTTCAGGGCAGGCTCAGGGGCGGCCTCCCATGCTCCTGCTGCAGGCGGGAAGTGCAAATCTGCGGGGCTTCAGAGCCCTTGAGGCCAGGCTGAGGGGTCCCCCCGTGTTGAGCTGTGCTGGCGGCTGTTTGTGGCCTCAGGGACACTTGGCATGGGCCCCTTGGCCACCAGTGGTGCTGCTTGGCACTCCTTAGGCAGGAGCCGATGTCCTGGCTGGGTGTTGGCAGCAGCAAAGTGCCAGGGCAGGTTCTGTGCCAGCTCAGCTTGCTGTGGGAGAATGTGCCTTGATATCTGCTCCAGTGGTTGCTGAAGCAGTGAGAATTGCTTTTGCCCCCCTGTTAGGTGCCATGGTGTCAGCAGAAGATATTGAAGCCTTCCTGCTCAGGGCATTTCAGTGCCAGGCTCTCACAAGCAGCCACAGCTGCGCGGGTTGAGCTGAGCATGGGGCGGTGACCTGCACTGTGTCTGATTCCCCTTCCTTCCCTCCCCTGGAATAGGGTGTTGCTGTTAGACACCACTTGTCCTGGTTGCTTCAGAGTGCTTTGGAGAGACTCCATATCTAAATTTCCCTATTTCCCTGGGCCTGCCCACACTTCTGGATTCACTTCTGAATAGGCCTCGCCAGACATTTGACACAAAGGTACAACAGTACTGGCCTCTGTATCACCTTTTATAATATTAATTTGCATTCCAAGTTTAGCGATCAAATCCCTTCCCAGTAAATCATGATAACAATTCGGACCAAGTCAAAATTCATGCATTTCAAATCCCTCTCCGAGATGTACCAATAGTGGTTGAATAAAACCACACATCTTTCCGACTTAACTCCTCACTAATAAAATATATTTTTAGCATTTTCCCCCCCATATGTCGAAGATTCATAGTGCATTGAGAGGCTCCTGTGTCCATCAGAAAATGCCTCCTCTCAATGCAGACCCACCCTGAATGTTCTCAAGGGCTGCAGTGTGGAGGGTCCCTGGTGTGATGGGAGCTGTGACAGCCCTGCCAATTCATGTCCATCAAGGGGTGGACTTGCTGGTCCTGAGGGTGCTGCTGTCTGTGCTTGCAGTGTCCTTGTGCCCTGCAGCTGGAGCCCTGGTTCCTTGCCAGGGGCTGTTTGGGTGGGCTCTCCCCTGCCGAGGAGGGCAATGCCTCTGCCAGGTGCTTGTGGCCGAGCCGTGCCCTGGGTGCTGGGGCCCCCTTGGGCCCTGGGGTTGATCCCTCAGGGGCTGTAGGAACTGTGCCCTGGCCTTTGCCTTCAGCTTGGCCTTTTGCTGCTCCCT
Organism: Melozone crissalis; assembly: GCF_028551555.1. Lineage (NCBI taxonomy): Eukaryota > Metazoa > Chordata > Aves > Passeriformes > Passerellidae > Melozone > Melozone crissalis. The sequence continues at coordinate 6,329,643 of NW_026535844.1, forward strand.
TCTTGCATTCACCTGCTGTGCCTTTGTGCCCAAGTGCTGCAGGGCCTTCTTGTGCCCCTCCTGCAGCCCCCCTCAGTGCCTGTGGGTGCTTGGCTTGCTTTACAAGAGAGGTGTCTGCTCGGGAAGGCAGAAAAGGCCTCTCTTGGAATGGAGAATGCAAACCGCCACCCTCTTAATTTGCAGAGGGCTGCCTTTTAACTGAGCTCCTAGTGTTTCAATAAGGTGCTTCCTCTAGAGAGAGACAGAGTTTCCCTGAACAGCCGGAGCTGTGGTTACCAAGGGGACGTAACCCAGAGCAGGACGGGGTCAGGGGAGGATATCCCGCCGAGGCTCGGTGGGAGTGTGGGCAGGGTCTGCTGCCGGAATTGCCAGAGGGGGATGTTCCCGTGGAGCCCAAGCCAGACCGTGGGTAGCCCCCACATGGCTGATGGCGGCTGATCCGGCATCTCCCGGCAGAGCAGAGGCAGGTGGGAGAGCCCGGCAGCAGCGGCGGTGCCCAGCGCAGGTGGCACGGGCAGGGCAGCCGGGGATGGGATGGCTGGGACCCCCCCTGGGTGCGGTGGGCGCGGTGACCTCGGAGCAGGCGGCAGGACAGAGCAACCCCCATCTTCCCCAGCATGGCCGGCAGAGCGGCCGCGGGCCAGGCAGTGGGAGCAGGGCACACAAATTGAGCGACAGCGCCGGGGCAGGTGGAGCTGCCCTGGGCAGTGAGGCCGCACCTGGGATGGAAACCGGGGCAGGCGGAGCTGAGGCGGGCAGCGAGCCAGGACCCGGGACAGGCGCCTGGGCCGCGAACGGAGGGGACAAGACCTTCAGAGGATCCCACTCTCTGATTTTCCCTCTTGTTCCCTTCCCTTTCGTTTCCCCTTTTTCTTTTCTTGTTTTTTCTCGGAGGTTTCTGATACTTTAAAGATTTTTATTCTCCTAAAATCTCCTGTCTAACATATGGCATATTCTCTTCTAGATTAAATGGGTTTTTTAACAAATAAATCCAGAGCCTAGCAAATCTAAACTTCTGCTTGGATACTTTGAAATAGTCAATGAGCTAACTCATGACCTCCTAATGTTTTTTTTCTCATCACCTTTTTATTTATCCTTTGGCAAATTAAGCATCTTTTAGTTACTTGCTTGGCTACTCCAAAAATGCCAGTGCACCCATAGTTCCATAAAACATGATCACACAAAGCTTGGGTGCCCCAGTGGGTTTTCTGATGCATGTCTTCTAATATTGTCTTAGAAGCACATTTTATTAAGTAATTGTCTTCCATCATGAAGTTTCCATTTCCCTGATTTATCTTGTTCACTTCCTGTCTTGTTTAATCCTTTTTTCTCGGCTTCCCTAAACTTTGGAATTTCCGATTTTTCCTCATTTGGAGTTAATATTAACATAACTCTTTCAGCTCCTTTTTCTGCTGCATCCTTAGCTTTGTGATCTGCCAAATTATTTCCTCCTCTTTCTGGGGTCTTTCCCTTTTGGAGTTCCATAATATGTACTATAGCTATCTCTTTTAGGTAATTGTAATGCCTCTAAAACCTCTAAAATAAGTTCCTCATGTACTAGTCCTTTTCTTCTTGAATTAAGTAATCTTTTTCCTTTCCAAATATTTTAAAGGTATGTACTACTCTAAAGGAATACCTTGAATCAGTATGTATAGTTCATTTATTTTGTGTTAAATATTCTATGCTCTTTTTAAAGTATATCATTCACAAGTTTGATCTTACTAGTTTAAGGTTAATTTCCTTTTTTCCATAGTTTGCATGTTTTTCCCATTGACTACTACGTACCCTGTATTTTCTCCTCTTGCAAGGAGTTGTATCTCTGTTAGCCAACATAACTCCCAAAGGACTATTTTTTTTCTTTTTTTTTCCCTGTATCCAACCTACTTGCTTTTCTGTCTCATTTTTCAAGATCTTATCTATTAATCTTATGCCTCTGTTTTTCACATTCACTAACAACCTAAATACCACTTTTCTTTCAACTACACACACAAAAATAAAAAACTTTTTTCTCACACTACTTTCAGTAGAATACACCTCCCTCCAAGGAAATATAGTGAAGTTTAAAATACAGAATCTACATTACCTATACTTTCATTCATCTACATTCACTCACTTTTATTTCTCACTCACTTCCACACATTCTTTCACACCCTCAGGACACAGAGTGGATCCCTGTTGACAGAGAATCGCGGGTCCCTGTGGCCCCCCTCGCCTTGGGGTGGCCTCTGGGTCTCAGTATCTCCGGGCCTCCTGGGAGGGCCCTGACTCTGCTGCCTCGGGTGCCGTTCACCTGTGAGGCTGATTTGTGTGTCACTCACACTCTTTAGCCACGGCCCCCTCACACGCCCTGGGGACAATGGCCCCTTTGCAGGTCACCTGTACCTTATGCCACAGCCCCCACACGCCCAGGAGAACAATGGCTTATTTGTGGGTCACACACTCCTCTTTCCACAGCCCCCCTTCCCACCCGCCCGGGAAGCTGAGGCTGATTTTGTGTGTGACTCACTCTCACACACAACAAGACAACAATAAGGTACCTTTTGTTATAAATGATCAAATCGAGAGCCAAACTTATAGGAAAATTTAGCAAAGATTTATTAATTTTCCTGCAAGACAGAAGTTCGGTCATCTACACTACCACAGCCAAGGGTCAGCGTCGAGCCCGGGTTCGGTGCTGGGTGAACACGGATCTGAGCTCCGAATGTCAGAGTCTCCCCCTGTTCACAAATGCTGCCTGACGCAGCGAGTTCTTTTAAAGTTTATTCTGCTCGAGGCAGAGATGACCGAATGTTCTTTGTGTCTCTTCCCATGCATAACCGTGTCTTTACCTGTGCAGAGGTGGACAAAGACTCAGTCCCGGTGTCTGATGTTGTCAGTAGACTCTGGGGAAGTCAGCATTCACATGCATCAGGGTGGGGCTGTGGATCATTTTGGTAGATGTAATCGTCGAGGCAATAATCACTCTTGGCTGGACCTGGTGACCCGGGGAAGCCAGCGATTATTGCCCTGGAAGCTTCTATTCTTTCGTTAAAAACCCCGATGTTTATCTCAACCAAGTCCAGGAACTAGATGTATATGAATAAGACACTGCTCCCGGCCAGGATGGTCAAGAGACTTAGTGTGGAGTTTACAATATTTTATACATTAATAGCTTTTATTTTCTCTACCATACACTTTCACATCACCTATTACAAGTTTAGGTGTTTCTGGCCAGTCCTGGTGCTCTTGGATATCCCTCAGCCCAGCTGTGTTGTCCAACCCCAGATGCTCTTGAGCATATCCTGTATCCGGCAGAATTTTGCAGAACCCTGAATGCTCTTGGAATGTTAATTCCTCAACCCAGCAGGTTTTAATTCTGGATGCTCTTGGGCACTCTTATCCCTCAAACCAGCAGAATTTTTAGGGTTCCCTTTTGTCCCGTTTCCTAGTGGATTTGGCTCGGAAACTCCTCTGCTCCCTTCCTCCGAGGGGTCCAGCCCCTCTCTGGGACCCAGTCCCAGTTACCCCGGGGGATTCTCTCACTCCTGTTAACATTCACTTCGTCTCTCTCCTGGCCACTTACCGCGGATAGTCGGAAACGCAGCGTGGGAGACTCCAGCACTCACTTGGCAGGTCTGGGACAACCAGCCCTCGTCTCATTCACACACATTCATCCCCCTGTACCTGCCCCCCTGAGAAATACTTAGCAATCCCTTTTCCTTCCCGGGTTCTTCGTGCACATTACTACTCTTAGGGGGCCAATTACCGCGGTTGTAGGGAGCCTTTTCCCTTCTCTTTGTTTTATTGTCTCCTTTTGTCCACCATAACCTGCGTCTGTCGGTCACCCCAGGGGAGACAGAGCGAGGCTGCCAACGGGGCAGGGCGCGCCTTCCCCACTCTGACTCTCCTAAAGCACCGGCAGCGAGGTGTTAGTAACCATCCTCTGCTACCAAAATTGTGAAAAACGCCAATCACTTGCTTTTAAAATTTTAAAAGTTTAATAGTAGTAAAATGGTTATAAAAAATAGTAATACAATTAGAGTAATCACAGTTTGGAGAAATCGAATTAGGACAATATGAGACAATAAATACCAAGAGTTATGGATGTCCGGGTACCTCTTTCTGGGCAGCACAAGCCTGAAAATGGACACCTGTTAACACAGGATTAACCATTAAAAACAATAGCCTGTTGCATATTCATACACTTCATACATGATGCAGAAATTCCATTCAAACACAGGATTGTCTGGTCAGTGCCAGCTTCTGGCTCTGAATCCTAACAGCACCTTTGAGGCAGGAAGAAGTTCATTTCTTCTGATAAGAGGGCAATAAATTCTTTTTCTCTGAAAGATTTAGTTATTCTGTGGCTGCTATCTTGCTGCAAGTCCTTTCTTTAAAAAAAGCCTCCTACCAAGCATAGGTTCTATTTTAACATTTTTAATAACCTAAAACCATATTCAACTCACTAATTAAGAGAATTAATACAGCAGTACTTTCTAACACAAGACATATAATATTCATTTTAATATTTGGGATAACCCAATCACAAAATATGCATTTTTTACAAGTATAATCCCACTTACTTCCAGTCTCTCCCAGTTTGGTCCCAGCTGCCACCAGCATGGTTCCAGTTGCTTCCTCAATCACCTCAGTGAGTCCCAGTATGATGCCATTTGCTCCCAGTTGCTCCCAGTCAGGCCCAGTATGGGGGATGATGTGCAGGGAGCGCTCACTGTGACACTCAGTTCCTCCCAGTATTAGTCCAGTCCCTCCCAGTATGATTCAAGTATGAGCCCAGTGTGCTCCCACTGTCTGCCAGAATAAACCAGTTTTGCTCTACATGGTTCCAGTTCCTCTCTTTCACCCTCACTTTCCTTCCAGTCACTCCCAGTATCTCCCAGGGTAGCCCAGTTCCCTCCACCATCTTTCCTGTTCCTTCCAGTATGATCCCATTTGCTCCCAAGCACTCCCAGTCAGCCTCAGAGTTGTGGCACTCACTGCCAGTATGATCCCAGTCACCACCAGTATGATCCCAGTTCATCCCAGTACAAGCCCAGCAGTTTCCAGTCGCTGCCAGCATGCACCCGGTCACTCCCTGTTCTTCCCAGTTGCTCCCACCATGATCCCAGTTACTCACAGCTGCTCCCAGTCATCCTCAGCATCATCCCAGTCACTCCCACTATATCCCATTTGCCCCTAACATGGTCTCGGTTGCCTCCTGCAGGCTCCTGCTCACTCCCCGTATGATCCCACTGTCCATCAGTGCGATCACAGTCTGCACTGGCATGGCAATATGATCCCAGAATAATGTCAATACAAACCCAGTACAGTTCCATCACGATCCCAGTACGATCCCAGTATGGTGTCAGTACAAAGCCCCTACAGTCCCAGTATGATCCCAGTATGATATCTGTACAAGCCCAGTACAGTCCCAGTCACTCCCAGTACAATCCCAGTATGATATCTGTACAAGCCCAGTACAGTCCAGTCACTCCCAGTACGATCCCAGTATGATATCTGTACAAGCCCAGTGCACTCCCAGTCACTCCCAGTACGATCCCAGTCAAGCCCAGTCCCTGGCAGTGCTGCCACTGCTGGGATCCCCCAGCCCTGTGTGCGTTCCCCCCTGGCGGATGTGCCGAGAGGAGCCCCAAGGGCTGGCAGTGGCCAGGCAGGGTCCCCAGCAAGGCCCAGTTTGGATGTGCAGCCCCCAGTTTGCCCAGTTTGTGTCTCCTTTGGCCCGGGCCGGGTTCCCCCCGCCCGCAGCGGCTGGAGCAGCCGAGAGCCCCGCGCTGCCCATCCCGACCTGTCCTGGCTCCATCCCCGCTCCTGCCGCGGGCTGTGAGGGCTGCGGGGACAGGGCACCGAGGGTGTGGCTGCTGCTGGGGGGGGAGTAGGAGGGAGGGAAAGGCCGGGATGAAGGGTGTTATAAATTGGAGTGGACAATCTGCCGAGTGAGTATAATCAGATTAACAATTTTTATTGATTACAGCAAGCAAGGCAAAAAGCAAATCAGCGCTGGGTGACAGGGGAGTCTCCGCTCTGCCAACTGCTGCCCGCTTCTGGTATTTCGTGGGGTTTATATACAGTCCTGCTTCCGGGTTGGTGTGTCTGTCAGGGTAGCACTCTGTGCATTCTCCTCCTGTTGCTAGGCGGTCGTAGTCTGCCTCCCGGTGGTCCGAGGGTGAAGGCTGGTAGTCTTTCACTTCTTGCCCCACGATCAACCTTTCCTTAGTTGGTATGGTTGGTCTGGTTCCTGGAACTTTAAGCTTACTGAGCAGATAAGCAAATATTGTGCTATCAATCATAGCAGGCCTGCTACCCGTGTCAACGGCCTCGCCCCTTACTCCTCGGCTAACAATAGGCACATAGGTACGTATAGTTACACATTGCTTATTTAGCCTTTCAACATATTAGCTTCTAACATTTTGCAGTTTCAGCCTTATGACATTTATTTTGCAGTATATTAGCCCGTTATATTAATCTTGCAACATACTAGCTTGTTATATCTTTCTTTGCGGTTTTTCTATTATTGGCTTTTCCCCTTTTCATAGTCTTTAGCAACTTGATGAACAAACTAAGACATTAACTCATTACAAAGGGGGAGGAGGAGGTGGGGTTAGGGAGGAAGAGCAGGGGGAGGGATGGAAGAGGAGGGATGAAGGCAGAGAGCAGCAATGGAAGGAGGAGAAGGAGGTGGGGTTAGGGAGGAGGAGGAGATGGGATGGAAGGGGAGGGATGGAAGAGGAAAAGGAGGTGGGGATAAGACAGAGGGGGAGGAGGATGGGGGATGGAAGGGGAGGAGTGGGAGGAAGAGGAAGAGGAGGGACAAAGGCGGATCAAGGCTGAGCCAAGGGAACCACTCTGTCGATCCCTGCCTGAATTCGCAGCCCCCACCTGTGGGATCATCGCCCCCACATCGCACCCATAAGCAGGGAGGGGGAGCTGGGCCCGGATATCCCGGGGGGGGTCCCTGGGTTGGGGTTTTGGGGGATGTTTGGAGAATGAAGAAGTCCAAGGCTGAGCGGAAAAGGCCTCTTGAGGGGACATCAGGGGGTGTCAGTGGCGGCTGCCGGCAGAGGCAGCCTGGAGGAGCAGAGCCCTGTGTCCCCCAGGAGCCCAAAGTGGGGAGCCCAGAGAGGGGGGAGCGCCGCCATTGGCGGGAGCCTCAAGAGCCTGAGAGGGGCAGGGGGGACTCCTTGGAGCCGCTGCAGCCCAGAGCAGAGAATGAGGGGAGAAGGGAGCCCGGGAGCCCAAACAGCCCCTGGATCCCGAAATGGGGAGAGCGAAGTGGGGGGAGCTTTTGGCATTGCTGGGACTGCCAGCAGCCTGGGCAGGGTGGGCATCCAGGAGAAGGGGGACCCCCAATCCAAGTGTGACTCCCAGCAGCTGGGACAGGGGGGAACGCCTGAACAGCAAAGGGGAAGGACCAGGGACGGGGAACTCCTGGGAGGCTTTTTCAGGGCTGAATCTGGGTGTTTGCGAGGTTTTCCTGGAGACGAGGTGGCTGGTGACTTGGGCAAAAGGGAAGGTGAAACAGGAAAGCCTTATAAATATGATTGTCTGGCAAAAGATTTTTAGAATATAGAAAGTGTAAGGAAGACTGAAGTGAAAGCAAGCTCTGAGATACCTCAGTTAGTGAACAACTGGAAAACAATGGTGTGGCCCAACTGAAGGTAATCCCCTTTTGATGAAACAATTCCCTCTGCTTGCAGACAGATCCCAGGTTCAGAGCAGACCCTACTGGCTCCGCAGAAGGGGTCCAAAGAGGAGTTTTTAGGGTTTAAAATGTAACACAGTATGGTGATGTAATGATTCTTACAGGCTGTATGTAAATTCTGTAGGATTTGTATCTTGTACTAGATTGGTTAATGAGAAATAGAATATTCAACACGGAAGAAGATTGATTGTATTGTAACAGGAACCTTACTCTCTTACGCTCTTCTCCTCTTACTCTCTTACCCTCTCACCCTCTCTACCCCTCTCTTCTCTTGGGCCTGCTCCGAGCTGTGCCTGGCAGCTCCAAGCAGGGCCCTGCACCCAGGCCCTTTGCAATAAACCGCAAGTTCCACGACCTGGCTGCAGAGCTCTCTCGTCTCCGTCCGTCCCGACCGTCCTATCCCCCGACCCTCCTACAAACGCTCTCATCCCTTGTTTTCCCCAAACCAGGATTTCCCATTGCCAACTCCAGGGAGGCTGCGAGGAAGAGGAAGATGCCCCGGGACACTGAGGCAGGTGAGGAGGAAGTCAGTGCCCCTTTCCCCTCTGTGCTGCTCCATCTCCCAGCCCAGCACGGCCCCGGCTGCAGCTCAGCCCTGGGGGGATCTCCTTGCCCTTGCCTGTGGCACGGAGGCAAATCCCATCCTGTCCTTGTCCTTCCTCCCCCAGAGCAGGAGCTGAGCATGGAGGGCAGGGAGGACAAATGCCCGCGGCAGAACCTGGTGGAAGAGGCCGTTTTGAGCGGCTCCACGGCGCAGGAAGCCAACGGGGAGGAAAAGCCCCAGAGATGCCGCACGAGGAGGGGCTGCAAACGCAGGCGGCGGGGATCTGAGGGGGAAAGAGCCAGCCTGGGCCGGGAAGGCGGCCGGAGACGGAGCCAGAGCTCGGAGCTGGTGCTCCATGAGCAGCTCCATGATGGGGAGAAGCCCCACACGTGCGAGGAGTGTGGGAAGAGCTTCAGGTGGAACTGCAACCTGATTGTGCACCAGAGGATCCACACTGGGGAATGGCCCTATGAGTGTGGGGAGTGTGGGAAGAGCTTCAGGCGGAGCTCCCACCTGATCAGCCACCAGAGGATCCACACTGGAGAAAGGCCGTACAAGTGCTCCGAATGTGGGATGTGCTTCAGCCAGAGCTCCGGCCTGATCACGCACCAGAGGACCCACACTGGGGAGAGGCCCTACGAGTGTTCCAAGTGTGGGAAGAGGTTTAAGACCAGCTCCCATCTCCTCCAGCACTGTCGGATTCACAGAGAGGAGAGGCCCTTCCGCTGCCCCGACTGTGGGAAGGGATTCAAGCACAACTCCCACCTCGTCACTCACCGGCGCATCCACACTGGGGAGAGGCCCTACGAGTGTCGCCAGTGTGGGAAGAGCTTCTCCAGCAGGTCTAACTTGACCAAACACCAACGGAGGCACCACTAAGGGAAGCCCTGCGAGTGCCCCGAGTGCGGGCAGAGCTTCGTGCGCTGATCCAGCTCCATCCCCCACTGGAGGAGGCACTTTGGGCACAGCCCTGGTCACTCACAATTCCTGTGATCCCTGTTGGGAACACACCTGGCTGCTTCGCCTTTAATTTCACCTTGAGTTTTTTCTATTCTCCATCTCTTTGCACTGCAAATGCCAAGAGGAATGGATCTGTCACCTCCAAACCACTCAAATCCCAGTGAAAACAGCTCAATCTTACCCCAAAAAGAGCTCAAACCCACCTCAAAAAACTCAATCCCATGCCAAACTCACTCGATTCCGCAGCCATCAGGCTGAGATGAGGTTGGGAAGTGATTTGGAGTCGTGGAATCTCAATTAGAGTGGTGGGATGGAGATTGTGTGGGGCTGGGTGTGTGGGATGTATTTGACAGCAAATAAAACTCTGAGACTTACTGATTTCTCTCCTGTTCATGTTCAGTCTGTTGCAGTTCTGTTTGCAGAGTGCCGCCTTCTCAGCTCATTGTCTTTGTGTCCCCTTTTCTCTCCTGCCTCTCCTTGCCTGCTCTGTTTCTCTCTCAGTGTCTCCGGGGACCCACGGACCACCAGAGACCCTGTCCTGATTTAATTGACCCAGGCACCACCAGAGACCCTCCCCTGATTAAACTGACCACTCCCCTGATTTAATTTAGCCTTTCCGTGTTTTAATTCCCCTTCCCCTGATTTAATTGATCCCTGCCTTGATTTACCTGTCCCCTTGCCTGATTTAATTGACCCCTGCCCTGATTTAGATGTCCCCACAGACCCTCCCCTGATTATTTATTATTTTATTTCCCAATTGTTATTTTAATTCCCAGTCCCAGGAGCTGAAGTCCTGAAGGCTGGCAGGGAAGTGTCTCTGTAGGATTTTGCTCCATTTCCCTTCAAGGGCAGGAACATCTTTTCCTGGATGGGAGCTGGAATTGCAGACTTTTGGAATGTGTGCAGGGCAATACAGACTGGCATCAAACATGGACTAGGATCAGATAGGGGTTGGGATCAAATATGGACTAGGATCAAACAGGGACTTGGATCAAATAGGGACTGGGATCAAATATGGACTGGGATCAAATATGGACTGGGATCAAATAGGGACTGGGATCAATTATTGATTGGAATCCAACAGTGTGAGATAAACTGGACTGAGCTTAAATTTACTGGGATCAAATACGGGCTGGGATCAAATATGAATTGGGATAAAAAATGGACTGGGATCAAATATGGACTAAAATCAACTATGGACTGGGATAAACTGGACTGGGATCAAATCAGGACTGGGATCAACTTTGGACTGGGATCAAATATGGCCTGCATCAAATATGACAGATTTTATGGACTGGGATCAAATATGGACTAGGATAAGCTATCAACAGGGATCAAATATGGACTGGGATCAAATATGGATTGGGATCAAATGGACTGGGTTCCTACAGACTGGGATAAACTGGACTGAGATTATATAGATGTCGTGGTTTGAGAGGAAGTTAGTTTTCTGGGATATGAAGTGGTCAGGCCAGTAGGTGCTCACATTTGAATACTGGCAGCTGGTTTGGCCACTGGGGACATTGGATACGCCTCTGAGAACTCAGGGGTTAAAAAGCAGAGCACTCCCGGGGGAAGCTCTCTTGGGTTCCAGCGAGGGAAGCAGGTCGGACCTCCCCTGCCCAGCTCCTGGCTGGTTTGGGGCTGGGTGAGGTAGGCCTGGCCCGAGGATGGAAGGGTGGAAGAGCCCCGAGAGGCATCGGGCAGCCACACCTCCCCCCCAGGAGAGAGAGAGACAGAGAGCGCCTGTGCCACCGTGAAATTTGATATCCTGTGCTGGCAGCACAGCCCGGCTGGCGGAGAAGGGCGGGGGGATGCAGGGAGAAGGGGTCCCGCAGCTGTGGGAGCTTTGGGTGGGCAGAGCCTGAGCTTTTAACCCTTTTTCGGACAAGGAAAACTTTGCAGAACATTAACCTTTCCTAGAAGAGAGATAAGAGATGAAATGGAGGAAGGAAATGTGCAAGTGTGAAGGTCTGGGCAAGTGAAAGATGTCGGGAGAGTAGAGAAGAATCTTAGGTGGGAAGAGATGATGGAGTGGCCTTAGCTGGACTTTTCTTGTGTAGCCATGGACAGAACCATGTTTCCTGTGACACAGAGACTGCATCCAGGGGGAGGCAATGGCTCAGAGCCAAGAGGGTTCAGTGTTGGTACCCCTCAGCCCCAGGGGGCGAAATTTGGGGGGCACAGGTGTCCCAAAGGTGAGACTGTGCCCTTTTTGGAACGGGACAAAGCATCCTTAAAAAGACAACCCTAGAAGCAGCTCTTGTCCATGTGCAGTGGTGAGAGCACTGGACATGGAAGGAAGAGGTCACAATGGCAGATGTTCTCCAGGCAGTGCCACGAGTGACGTGGAAACACACAAGGTTTCAGCGGTGTTTCCTGGGGAAGCCTATGCCACAAGAAGGACTCCTCCCCTCTTGATGAACTGAGAATTCATTACCTAAAGCATGGTGATGGACCGAGAGTTTGAGATTTGGGGGTAGATGTGTTGGAAATTTGGTGGGGGGGGAGGAAATGTTTTTGGAAAGTTTTCATTTTCCCTGTGTGTTTCTTGTTACTTAGAGTTGTAGTTTAGTTAATAAAGGTTTATTTTCTTTATTTCTAAGTGGGGGCCTGCTTTGCTTATTCCTGGTCACATCTCACAGCAGACAGGGAGCATATATTTTCATGGGGACACTGGCATTGTGTCAGTGTCAAACCATGACACCTACGCTGCCAGTTGGCCTTTTTCCACCTCTCCAGCCATCCCCACAGAGCATTGGCTACTATCCATGAATCAGTGTAGAGGTGGAGCTTTGGCCATTTCTCTCCCTTAGCAATGTCCAGGCCCAGCTGAACAGCTTTGAGTTCTGTAAGTTGACTTGATCCACCTTCTCCTTCAGTGGCCTCTGCCACCTGTCGTGTGGGGCTCCATACGGCTGCTTTCCACTTCTGGTCCATCCCTGTGATGCGACAGGAACCGTCAGTGAAAAGAGCGTAGCGCGTTTCCTCTGGGGGCAGTTGGTTATAGGGAGGAGCCTCTTCAGCCCGTGTCACTGGTTCTTGTTCCTCTTCATCAGTAAGACCAAAGTTCTCACTTTCCAGCCAGTTTGTAATTATCTCCAAAATCCCAGGGCAATTCAGGTTTCCAATACGGGCGCACTGTGGGATAAGAGCAATCCGTTCACTCCATGTAGCGTCAGTGGTGTGGTGGGGGGTGGGAACCTTTCCTTTGAACATCCACCCCAGCACCAGTAGTCGGGGTGCCAGGAGGAGTTGTGCTTCCATGCCAGTCACCTCTGAGGCAGCCTGGACTCCTTCATAGGCAGCCAAGATTTCCTTCTCGGTGGGAGTGTAGTTGGCTTCTCACCCTCTGTAGCTTCGACTCCAAAATCCCAGTGGTCGGCCTCGAGTCTCCCCAGGCACCTTCTGCCAAAGGCTCCAGGACAAGCCATGGTTCCTGGCTACAGAGTAAAGCACGTTCTTCACCTCTGCTCCTGTCCTGACTGGGCCAAGGGCAACTGCATGAGCAATCTCCTGCTTGATCTGGGCAAAGGCTTGTTGCTGCTCAGGGCCCCAGTGGAAAGTGTTCTTCTTACGGGTGACCAGGTAGAGAGGGCTCACGATCTGACTATATTTGGGAATATGCATCCTCCAAAAACCTATGGTGCCTAGGAAAGCTTGTGTCTCCTTCTTATTGGTGGGTGGAGACATTGCTGTGATCTTGTTAATGACATTGGTGGGAATCTGACACCGTCCGTCTTGCCACTTCACTCCCAGAAACTGGATCTCTTGAGCAGGTCCCTTGACTTTGCTCTTCTTGTTGGCGAAGCTGGCTTTCAGGAGAATCTGGATGATTTTCTCCCCTTTCTCGAACACCTCTGCTGCTGTCTTCCCCCACACAATGATGTCATCAATATACTGCAGATGTTCTGGAGCCTCACCCTTTTCCAGTGCAGCCTGGATCAGTCCCTGGCAGATGATGGGGCTGTGCTTCCACCCCTGGGGCAGTCGGTTCCAGGTGTACTGCACACCCCTCCATGTGAAAGCAAACTGAGGCCTGCATTCTGCTGCCAGAGGAATGGAGAAAAATGCATTGGCAATGTCTATAGTGGCAAAGCACTTTGCTGCCTTGGACTCCAGCTCATACTGGAGCTCTAATATGTCCGGCACGGCAGCGCTCGGTGGTGGAGTCACTTCATTCAATGCACGGTAGTCCACAGTCAATCTCCATTCTCCTTCAGATTTACGCACAGGCCAAATGGGGCTGTTGAAGGGTGAGTGGGTCTTGCTGACCACCCCTTGGCTCTCCAGCTCACGGATCATTTTGTGGATGGGGATCACAGCATCTCGATTCGTTCGGTATTGTCGGCGGTGCACTGTTGAGGTGGCAATTGGCACTCGTTGCTCTTCCACCTTCAGGGGATCTACTGCAGATGGGCTCTCTGACAGTCCAGGCAAGCTGTTCAACTGCTTGACACCCTCTGTCTCTACAGCAGCTATTCCAAATGTCCATCTGAGTCCCTTTGGGTCTTTGAAACACCCACTTCGAAGGTAGTCTATGCCCAAAATACATGGGGCCTCTGGGCCAGTCACAATAGGGTGTTTCTTCCATTCATTTCCAGTCAGGCTCACCTCAGCTTCCACCAAAGTGAAATCCTGTGATCCCCCACTCACACCAGCAATAGAAACAGACTCTGTCCCCAGATGTCTCGATGGGATTAGTGTACATTGTGCACCAGTGTCAACCAAAGCTTTGTACTCTTGTGGTTCAGATGTGCCAGGCCAACAAGTCCACACAGTCCAAAAAACACGTTTTTCCCCAGCCTCTACCTGGCTAGAGGCAGGGCCCCTCTAAACCTGGTTATCCTTCTTTCCCTGGGCATATGTCTTGGAGGTTCCTTCAAGGGGATCAAAAGTATTGTCATTATCATCATATGTGACAGTTCGGTTACTGGCCACTGGAGCTGCTTCCCTTTTGGAACTTCCTCTCTGAGTCTTCAGTGCACGCACCCGTTGTGCCAGAGCAGCGGTAGGTTTTCTATGCCATCTCCCCATGTCTTCTCCACAATCACGCAGGTAGAACCACAGCTCAGCTCGTGGGATGTACCTTCTCTCACCATCTGGGGAACGTCTGCGTTGGGTACCAGAACCTCTGATCTGTACTGCCAAGATTTGGAGAAAGCCCTCTTTAATCTCCTCCCTCAGTTTCTTGTGACGCTCCTCTATCTTGTCTTCTAATTTTTGCAGACGTGTTTCCACCGCTGCGATTCTGGCATGTGTTGGGCCATGCACAGTGTCTGCATATGCTCGGCGCTTCCTTGCCATATCCAGCACAATCTCCTCACCATCATCCCGCTTCATTATTGCTAAAGCAGAAGCGTATTCTCGTGGCCCAAGTCGTTCAAGTTTTCTCCACATCACAGATGTGCATGGTACCAAGTCTGGATTTACAGTGTTTCCATCATCTGAGAAGACAATCTCAGCCACTGCCATTTCCCTCAAGCGTTGAATCCCTTGTTCTATGGTTTTCCACTGGGTTTGCTGCATATAGAGATCGTCTGCGCACAGGTATTTTGTGCTACACTTCTTAGGAGCCATTCCCAGAGGCTGTGAAAGTTAGCCCCGCTCATCATTCCTTGGTCTATGACAGGATCCTGTGACAGGGATCCCAAATGCCTGGCTTCAGTGCCATCCAGAATTGTAGCCTCGCCTGCAGCATCCCAGAGACGGACCAGCCAACTAATTATGGATTCATCAGGTTGTCGGGTGTAATCTTTCCTTAGGCCACGAAGGTCCTTCAGGGAAAAGGACTCAATATTTGCGTCTGATCTTGCACCTGCTGCTTTGACTCCTGATTTTATGTCAGGAGGCATTGAGGTTCCTTCTTCTGTATCACCATCATCATCATCATCCACTGGTCGATTAGTTTTTTCCGTGCATTTCCCACTTCTAGTACTGGTAGCAACGGCCATGGGTTTAGATGCTGGCTTAGGCTCACTGTCTGGTCTGGCTGCTGGCTTTGAGCCTGGGCTGTTGGCTACAGCTTGCGTGACTGGGATGGCTGATTTATCTCCCTGCCCCCCTGCCTCTGTCTGCTGCCCTACAGTATCTAACAAAGTGCGATAAGCATAGGCCAGGGCCCAGCTTATTGCAATTAGCCTTTTCTCCTTAGAATCATCATGGCACTTCTCTTTTAGGTATTTCCCCACTTCTGCTGTGCTCTGAATTTGTTCCCATAGAAAATCCCAGTCTACAGGATCAGAAAATTCCTTCAGGGTTTGGCCTATATTTTCCCACTCTCCACACCACTCAGGATTTTTCACGCCTGCATCTGCTTCTGGGTCAGGGGTCTCACAGCTCCTCTGGATATCTCAGCCCTCATTCTAGAGAAGCTGCAGACCATATAGAGGAAGCTTACCAGATTAAATACCAGAAAGATGGTCTCTTTAACATTCAGGGGAAACTGAACATGCTCAAAAAGTGACATAACAGATCCGAAGGAGAAGAAGGAAAGTGAAGGCTGGAAAGTCTTATTCTCAGCTCCTCCTCTAACAGACTGAGTGCAATTACTAATAAATTCCCAAAACGTACTACTGGAATTGGGATGCAGGGTAGGATGAAGAAACCATAAATCATACATATCGTAAACAGACGCCAGTATCTTTGTAAACACTTTATAAGTCATTATCACCAAGGCCAGCACAACAGCTATTCCAATCCATACCCCTCTACCGTAAAAATTACTTGTTAAGGACAATAATCCTAGTGACCATAAAGGTATTGAAACCTCAAAAAGGTCTAGAGCCCAGAGCCACACGAAGGCTTTCACACCCGGAGACATCAGGGGTTCAAGCAGCATGGCTACTAACTGCTTTAACAACGACAAACACACAATTAATGGAGCTTTTTTCCAACTTTTCCAGCCCCACATTGGGCACCAATTCATGAATTTGTCCAGGTTTAGAGCAAATTTGGGGAAAGAATCCCCCAAAGGAGCTCCAGTGAGAAAAGCAGATCCAATCGGCCCCTCCCCCCAACTGGTCTGTGAGGAAAAAATAACTCCTTGGAGAAAGGAGGAAAAAAGCTGTTTATTAAACAATAAAACCAAAACAATATCAAACAATGAGACCCCTTGCCACTCTAAAAGAGATGACAAACTGAGAAAACCCCGGGTTGAAGCTCAGCTCACTCAGTCTCTGATCAGTCCCTCCAGTGCTGGAATTGTCGCAGGCCAGGCCTGGCCTGGTGGGCCACAGCTGCAGCTGCCGGTGCTCTCCTGGGTGTTCAGTCCAGAGCAGTTTCAAGAGGTCCAAAGAAAAAGGGAAAAAAAACAGTCCAGGGAACTTCTTTGCCTCAGCTAGCTAAAACTAACTAAAAAGCAAAAGAAGAGCTCTGTCCCGCTGTTTGTTCATCCACAGACAACACAGTCCAGAAGCAGGAATGTGGAGGAGGAGTGCAGTGTCTGAAAACAAAACTGCGCGCTTCTTCTCTTCCCCCCTTCACTCTCTGGAACACTCTTTAAGGTACAAAACTTACTATTCAACATAAACAGAATGAGACGATTGGGGATAAAAGCATCATAGAGTCAACCCAGGACAAGGTCTAAGATTCAGAGTGGATTGAGAGGCCCCTGTGTCCATCAGAAAATGCCTGCTCTCAATGCAGACCCACCCTGAATGTTCTCAAGGGCTCCAGTGTGTAGGGTCCCTGGTGTGATGGGAGCTGTGACAGCCCTGCCAATCCGTGTCCATCAAGGGATGGACTTGCTGGTCCTGAGGGTGCTGCTGTCTGTGCTTGCAGTGTCCTTGTGCCCTGCAGCTGGAGCCCTGGTTCCTTGCCAGGGGCTGTTTGGGTGGGCTCTCCCCTGCCGAGGAGGGCAATGCCTCTGCCAGGTGCTTGTGGCCGAGCCCGTGCCCTGGGTGCTGGGGCCCCCTTGGGCCCTGGGGTTGATCCCTCAGGGGCTGTAGGAACTGTGCCCTGGCCTTTGCCTTCAGCTTGGCCTTTTGCTGCTCCCTTCTTGCATTCACCTGCTGTGCCTTTGTGCCCAAGTGCTGCAGGGCCTTCTTGTGCCCCTCCTGCAGCTCCCTCAGTGCCTGTGGGTGCTCATCCTCTGAAAGCTGCTGAGCTTTCTGCAAAATCATTTGTATGTCCAGTAACCCTAATAAAATCCTTAAAAGATAATCTCCATCCTAAAATGTACAATGCACATTCCTCAGGTGTTCCTTGTTCCTCCTCCCTGTGCTCAGGGTGCCCTCCCCAGCCCGTAGCCCAGAGCCGCTCCCTGTCCTGCCGCAGTGTCCAAAGGCGCCCCCGGCGGGCAGGGCCGGCAGCTCCGCGGGGCCGGGCAGCGGCCGGGGCGTCCCGCAGCCTCCTGGGGGCCGGGGGCCGCTGCCGGCCCTGCCCGGGGCTGGTGGGGTCAGGCAGCGCCCGGCGCTGAGCCCCGGCTGCACCACAGCCCCGGCCCGGCCCCGCAGCTCCCCACAGGCCCCCAGCCCGTGCTCCCGGTGCCGCAGCTCTGCGCCCGGTGCTGCCGCTGCCCCCCACAGAGAAACCCGCTGAAACCCTGACCTCCTTGTTTTCCTCTCATGGACACCGGGGATACAAAAGATCTGGATCAGCTGACAAGTTTTGAGGCTAAGACCCTGCTGATAAACATCCCAATCCTCAGTAATTTTTCTCTTCTTCCTCTTTTCCATTGTCCTTTCCCTTCCCACATAGATTCCTCCTGCTGCTTCCTGCCTTAACCATATTGCTGCACACTCCCCTTCACGCAATCCCTTTGCAGCACACCAACACCATCCATGCCCTGTTGTCCAAATGCAAGGGGAATTTGGGGAGGTGGGAGTGAGGCAGCGCCAAGGCCGGGGCCCCCCCGCGCTGTCCTGGTGGGAGCGGCTGCAGTGGGGACCGAGTGCGGGCGGGAGCGGCCGAGAGCCCAGCGCTGCCCCAGCCCGACCTGCCCCAGCTCCATCCCTGCCCCTGCCGTGGGATGCTGTGGGTTTGGGGGCAAGAGGGAGCCGGCAGTGGGTGCTGGGCCTGGGGCAGGAGGAGAAGGGAAAGAGAAGCAGAATTGAGGAACAAAAGGGTCAAACAATGCATGTGGGAGGAGAAGGTGGGATTGTGCAGGAGAAGGAGGAATAGCAGGAGGAAGAGGAGTGTGAGCAAGAGTAGGGACACAGGAGGAGGAACAGGAAGAGGAAGCAGCACAAGGTTCCACCTCTCCCTCTATCTGCAGCCTCCAACCTCAGCCCCAGGAGTGTTGCCCCCTCCTCCACATGCAGCAGATGACCGGGGATTGGGATCCACTATTTTCCCAAGGGTGAATCTTGGTGTTTCTGAGCTTTATTGGGCTAATTGTTGGTGCTTTGTTTTTTTGTGGGGGCTGAATCTTTATATTTGGAGGGGGCTTTTGCTGAATCTTGATATTTGGGGAGTTTTTGATCTGTGTCTTGATGTCTGGAGGACTTTTGTGCTGAATCTTGGTGTTTTGGAGGTTCTTAGAGAGACAAGATGCCCAATGACTTAATGAGATGAACTTGGGCAAGGAGGAGCTCCCAGTCCAAGGCACTCTCATCTTGTTTTTTTCCCCATACCAGGATTTTTCATTCCTAGGGCGTGTGTGAATGAAGGAGGAGGAAAAGCCCTGGAGATTCCGCACGAGGAGGGGCAGCAAACCCAGCCCAGGGAGCTGTGGGGAGGAAAGAGCACCCCTGAGCCAGGAAGGCAGCCGGAGATCCAGCCAGAGCTCAGAGCTGGTGGAGAAGCCCCATGGCAGAGAGAAGCCCCACAAGTGCTTGGAATGTGGGAAGGGTTTTAGTCGGAGCTTGCACCTGATCCAGCACCAGGTGATCCACACTGGGGAACGGCCCTATGAGTGTGAGGAATGTGGGAAGCGTTTCAGCTGGAGCTTCAGCCTGACGCAGCACCAGGTGATTCACTCTGGGGAGAGGCGCTTTGAGTGTGAGGAGTGTGGGAAGAGCTTCAGCCACAACTCTGTCCTGATCCAACACCAGAGGATCCACACTGGGGAAAAGCCCTTTGAGTGTGGGGAATGTGGGAAGAACTTCAGGCAGAGGGTCCACCTGATGCAACACCAGATGATCCACAGCGGGGACCGGCCTTACGAGTGTGGGGAATGTGGGATGAGCTTCAGCCAGAAGGGGATGCAACACCACAGGATCCACACAGGAGGAAAGCCCTATGAGTGTGTGGAATGTGGGAAGAGCTTTAGATACAGCTCTGGCCTGAGGAAACATGAGAGCATCCACACTGGGGAAAAGCCCTATGAGTGTGGGGAATGTGGGAGGAGCTTCAGAGAAAGCTGGGCCCTGATTCGGCACCAGGTGATCCACACAGGGGAACGGCCCTACACCTGCTTGGAATGTGGGAAGAGCTATGGGTGGCACACTGACCTGAGAAAACACCAGCGCATCCACAGCGGGGAGAAGCCCTACAAGTGTCCCCAGTGTGGGAAGAGGTTTCACAGGAGCTTCGATTTCCTCATACATGAGCGGAGTCACAGGGAGGAGGGGCCCTTCCGCTGCCCCGACTGTGGGAAGGGCTTCAAGCAAAACTCCAAACTCACCATCCACCGGCGCATCCACACGGGGGAGAGGCCCTACGAGTGTGGGGAGTGTGGGATGAGATTCTCATCGAGCTCAACTTTGACCCAACACCAACAGAGGCGCCACTAAGGGAAGCCCTGTGAGTGCCCCGAGTGTGGGAAGAGCTTTGTGTGCTGCTCCAGCTCCATCCCCCTTCCTGTGACATCAAGGAGTATTAAATGGTCTTGGAGGTATATTCTGGGTTGAATATTTGGTGCTTGTATCCCCAGTCTGTTCTGTTAATGCTGAATAAGAAGTTTTGCACCTTCAAGACTTGTCCTGAGAGTGAAAGGGGGAGAGAAGAAGCACGGAGTTTGTTTTCAGAAACCGCACTCACTCCTCCACATTCGTGCTCCTGCACTGTGTTGTCTGCAGATGGACAGACAGCGGGACAGAGCTCTCCTTTCCTTTTAGTTAGTTTTAGCTAGCTGAACCAAACAAGTTCTTTTCCCTTTTCTTTGGACCTGTTTAAACCTGCTCTGGTCTGAACACCAGAAGAGCACAGGCAGCTCACGCCTGTGGCCCACCGGGCTGGGCCTGGCCTGTGACATTTCCAGCATCGGAGAGATTGATAAGAGACTGAGTGAGCTGAGCCTACAGACCATGGAGGGAATTTGTGAGTTTGTCTCTCTTTTAGAGCAACAAGAGGTTTTATTGTTTCATATTATTTAGGTTTTATTGTTTAATAAACAGTTTTTTCCACTTTTCTCCAAGGAGGTATTTTATTTTTCCTGAACCAGTTGGGGGAAGGGCCAATTGAATCTGCTGTATTAAAGGAACCCCTTTGGGGGTTCTCTCCCAAATTTGCCCTGAACCAGGACAAGGTCTTTTCCAACTTCAGAGATTCCACAATTTTGATTTCCTATTGCCCAAGGGTGTCTTCTGTAGCCAAATGGTGAAAAACTGGGGAAAAGACCAAGATTTTGGAGACAGTGGGATAGAAACTCCACCAGAAAAGGTTCTTGCCTTCTGCCCAAGCACATGGATCCTCAGCTGGTATGGACAAGGAAATCCCTTTCTTTTGGCCATGATTTTGTTTTAATTTCTCTTTATCCCTTTAAAATATCCCATATTGAGGTAAAAATAGACATTGAACTAGGACTTGGGTGTGGTCAGGGTAGGACGCATGGACACATGGAGAGAGACTTGGGGACACATGGATATTAACAGGGATGGGGCCATTTGTGGGGACATGGGGGGACACGGGCATGGATGGAGATGTGGGGGACAATGACAGGGATGGAAACATGGTGGGGAGACAGCCATGGGTGAGGACATGGTGGGACATGGGCAGTGACATGTGGGGCCATGGCCATGGCCAGTGCCTTGGGGAACTTGCAGGGGATGTGGGGGATGCTGGGTTTGAGGGGGTTGAGGGTTCCTGGGAGGGACTTGGGTCTTGCTGAGGCCTCTGGGGAGCCCAGGCTGAGCAGCTCCAGCTGTGCTGGGAGACCCTGGGGGAGGTTCTGGGGCAGCTGCTCAAGGACCCCCTGACCTGGAGCCCCAGCCAGGCATTGGGCTCCTGGAAGGGGATGAACATCCTTGTCCCCAGGAGGGAAATCCCAGCACCCCCAGGGTGTCAGGGGCAGCTGAGGGGCCACAACAGGGAGGGGAAAGCCAGAGAGAGCTGTCACACTTCTAAGCTACACCCCAAAAGTCCCAAAACGGAGGGATTCCTCCCAGGAAAAAGCAGCCAGGAGATGCCAGAATTGAGGGAAAGGGGAGATGTGACCCTCCAGACTGAGCAGGAGGGGCCTGCATCCCCCAAAACCAAGCCCAGGGGTGAGGGCTGGGGCTGGAGGCACAATGGGGAAGGGGTGGAAGAGCAGAGGAAAAGAGGATTCAGAGTGCAAGAGGGATGGGACCCCCAAATTGAGTTGGGAGGGGTCTTTGGGTTGGAGGAATGATGGGTGAGGGAAGGGAACGGTGGGGATGGAACAGAAAAAGAGCAGTTCCATGGGGATCCCATTGTGTCCCCATCATTTGATTCCTGGAGTGATTCCCTGGGGCTCTGGGGGGGAATGGATCCGCACTGGGTGGGTCCCCAAGCCCCCTGCCCATCCCTGGGGGGCTCATGGGGGGTTCTCTCCAGCCAAATGCTTGTGATGCTGCAGCCATGGGGGAGAGGTGGGATCTGGAATGGGCAGGGAAGGAAGAGCAATAGGAAGAGGAAGGAGAGGACGAGGAGGAGGATGAAGAAAAGGAGGAGCAGGAACAGGAGGAGGAAGAGGAGGAGTCACAGCAGAACCACGCTTTTCCCACCTGCCCGCTGAGTCTGCAGCTCCCCTGGCCCTGGCAGCATCGATTCCCCAGATCCCACAGGTGAGCAGGGAGGGGGAACTGACCCCAAATCCATCGGGGAATCTCTGGAAGGGTTTGTTTTCAGGGGAGGGGATGTTTGGATCTTGCAGGTCCCCAAGGGTGAGACGCAGATGCCCCTTTGGAGACATGTGGAGGGTTCCTGTGGCAAACTGGCTGGGGAGGTGGTACCAGTTTGGGGGGAGATTGGCATCAGAGTGGGGAGAGCAGCAAAGGCCAATTCTGGCAGCTTGGAGGGGTGGGGGAGGCTGGAGATGAGCAGGGTCTGGGCCTGCCTGGCTGTGGACAGGGCTGTTACTTCTGGAGCTGGACTTGGGCAGCAGGACCAAGGGCTCACCCATTGTTTTTCCCCCAAGCCAGGATTTGTCAATCCCAAACTTTGTCTGGATGGAGCTGGAGGAGGCTGCAAGGAAAAGGAAGATGGCCTGGGACACTGAGGCAGGTGAGGAAGAAGTCACTGCCCCTTTCCCCCTCTCCTCTGCTCTGTGTCTCAGCCCAGCATTGCCCCTGGCCGCAGGACAGCCCCACTGCTGACACCATCCTGCCAGGGATGAATTGGTGGGATCCCTTCCCCTTCCCTCTAGCATGGAGGCAAAAACCATCCTCTCCTTGTCCACAACTCCTTCCTCTTCTCTTTCTGTCCTTCCTTCCTCATTCCTTCCTCTCCTTTTCTTTCCTTACCCCAGGCACTGAGCTGCAGATGGAGACCAGGGAGGACAAATCCCTGTGGTATGCACATTTCTTTGAACAGAGACATAATTCTCTCTCAGAGGATTTTTCCTGGGAAGCTGTGGAAAGGCTGAGAAAGCTCAGAGAGGAAGAAAACAATTCTTATCTCACTTGCTGCACCTGTTGTTTGGCACATGTGGAATGTGTTATGGAGATTGTTTACCAAGAGTGATTTGTTAATTGGACACTGGTGATGGTTGTTTGGACTGATTGACCAATTAGGTCAAAGCTGGGTCGTGACTGTCTGGAAAAGGTCAGAGGTTTTTCTTTAGTATGTAATTTAGTATAGATTTAGTATAGCAATAGTGTAATGTAGTATAATATAGTATAGAATAAAGCATCTGTTCAGTCTTTGAAATCATGGAGTCAGAGCACATAATTCCCTGGATGGGTGAGACAATGTAGAACTTTAACAAAATAGAAATACATTTTTGGATTTAGGTGAAAAGTGCTGTTCTGAGCCTGTAACTTGTTTATCTGTGCTTAAGACTCCCTGTTCTCACAAGAGAGGAAAAAAAACAAAGAAAAAATCTTGTGCTCACAGAATGGCCTCGACCAAGAGAAGGAATTCAAACCCCCAAGATAAGTGGAGGCCCCTTTGTTGGGGGCAAAGGATGAGGCTGACCAGAGAGCTCCCTGCGCAAAGGGCAAGGACTGATAAAAACTAATTGCAACCTGTAACGTGAAATCAGTGAAATGAATATGAATGAGACTATATGCATATGTATAAGCAAGGGGGAATTCTCAAGGGTGCGCGTCTCCTTTAGGGAGAACAACAATTCCCACATGTGTCCAGCGCTAAACATACCGGCTTTACGACTTTTTACAAAGTTGTGGAGTTTCTCTTTTTTCCACTAATCATTTTGGCGAGCCAGCCAGGCGATTGTCTGTCCCTGCAGGGGCGGAAGGGAGGACGGACTCCTGGGCGCTCCCTGGGATTTTCCTGGAGGAGCTCTGCTCCATCTCGGCTTGCCTCCTGCAGACACAGACAATGACCTGCTGATGTGCAGATACACGGTATGTCTGTCAAGGGGCCTGGGGGAGATAGGGCTGCTGATAAGTCACTCAGAGACGTCTGAGTGCACAGCCTCGTCCCTGTGCTTGCAGGCAGCCATCGACCAGGAGCACGGTCAGCGGCAGAGGTTCCCGGTTGATAGCGCGACTGGGAACGGGTTCATTGTTCAATAGAGCGGCCACTAGCGACTCTGGGGTGAGCCGAGTGAACCCGAACTTTGTGTGCTTGTGGTGTCCAGACATTGTATGGCTAATGCGTTGTGTGGTTAATGTTGGCGTGTTTGTAATTGTGTGAGTGTGTGGTGTATAAAACAGACCGAGCGAGTGAGTGAGTGTACCCACGGCGTGCGGGGGCAGTTCTACCCATGTCTGAAGCGGCCAGGTGAGGCCTGGAGCACTGTCTGGGGCAGGCTGTGAGGGCAGGGAACACCCCATGGAGTAGTGGAACAAGTGGAGAAACGTGGGTGAGGACATTTAGTCATTGATTGTGTTTAAAGGTGGTGGTGTGTGATTTGTGTAGATTGTGCACATTTTACCCGTAGCTAGATGAACTCAGGGGATTCTTCTGCCCCCGCAGTTTGGACTTGGTCCCTGGAATTTTACTGTGTGCTGTTATTTTGATTGTGTCCAGAGTGTGTGAGGATCAGAAGAGGCTGATAAGCTGATGTGGGTAGATGCTGAAGTGTTGTATGTTGGGTTGTGTTGAGAATAGTGGGCACTCTTAAGAGATACCCCTTTCCCAGTGAGTTTGAGTGGTTCTTCCCCCACATTATGGTAATTTGATTCTCGGTACTGTAGGCTTGTGTTTGTGGAGATTTTAGTATTTTGTTTGCAACAAGTGTAGCATTTTACACAGAAAAACTGCCGTATGGTCATATATGTTTAACTGTGGCAAAACAAATTAAAGGAATTCCAGGAATTCCCTTCCCACAGCAACCTAAGCCCTGACTCTCATGAATTTGAGATGCAGGGCGTGTGTGTGTCTGTGTGGGCATATCAGAGTTTTTGCTGTAACAGGCACAGCTTTTTGCAAGGCAGCAAAGTGAGTGTCAGTAGAAACAATGCTTGAATTAGATTGTGCAGGAAGAGAACTGGGAAAGAATGAGATTTTGTAAAGCAGAGTTTAGGTGGAAGAGACCAAGACAGGCACTTTATAATTTATGTTATTCTAAGGAAACCAAGGCTACTCAGAGAGCTCTAAGGAATTTAGTAGCAACTGGTCATGAGAAGCAAAGAAGTAACAGGATGTTTGAATTATTAGAAAAGAGAGTTTCATGTAATTTAAGAAACCCAGCAGAAATAATTAAAGCTGAGTGCGTTCAGCTTATTTTATACCCCAAGACTTTGAATTAAGGCAAAAGGCTGGGATGGGGTAGAAAGATGGGAGCTAAGAAAATGGAATTTTTAGTAGACACAGGGGCAGCAAACTCAGTGTTAAATAAAGCCTCGATGCCTGTAACAGATGTTATGGTAAGGGGGCAACTGGCCAATCTGAAAAATCATATTTTGCAAACCATCAAAATAGTCATGGTTTTTTGTATATGCCCAACTCTCCAAAGGCCCTGTTGAGTAGGGACTTGTTGGAGCGGATGGAAGCAAAGATCACATTTAAAGACGGGGATATATTTTCGAGGTAAAGGATCAAGAATATGGAGATATATTGAGCTTAATTTTAACAATTAGTGAAACTGAAATTGAAAATAAGGATGAAATTAACAATAATAGATCCAGTGTTTCCTGGGGTATGGGCCTCTAACATAGTAGGGAGGGCAGAGAATGCACGTTCTGTGCAAGTTAAGGAAAACAACAAGCTAGGGTCAGGCAGTACACCTTGTGGCAAACCCATACACCCTACTAACATGTTTGGCAGCTGAGCTACCCTAGTTTACTGTTTTAGATCTGAAAGAGGCCTTCTTTTGCCTCCCTATCCATGAAGCCAAGCAGAAAATTTTTGCATTCAAATGAGAAAATCCTAAAAGCAGGCACAAAACCCAGCTCACATAGATTGTGTTGCCTCAAGGCCTTCAAGGCTTCAAAATTCCCCTACTCTGTTTGGAGAACTGTTGCAGTGTGTTGCAATTTCCTGTTTTAAACTTCCCAGTCCCTTCCCCAGGTGTGGCAATACCTCTCTTCCCCTTCCCCCCTCTCCCCCTGCTGGGCTGTCAATCAGGCTTAACATTCCAGCAAGGCCATCGTGTGGTTGTCAGGTTCAAAGGATGCAAGCCAGGCCTGGGGTCATTGGCCTGTCTAGGTGTCCCTCGTCCCTTGAGACCCTCCTCTTCCTACTAGGTTGGTGCTTCACCTGTCCCTTCCGCTCCCCCTGTCCCTGGGCTTAAATTGACCAAGGACCATGTGCTCGCGATTCTGTTGGAGCTGTTACCTGAGATTCAGACCTCTGTGACCATGGAATAAACTCTGGATATTAACCCTCCAACAGAATCCGTCTCCTTTCTTGTGGAGAGGTTAGTTCAAGAATGGCTTAAAGAAAAAGGCCATGAAACATACAATTGAGAGAAAAGTAAGAGGTAAAAGTAAAAGCAGTTTCTAACAGCTCTCAGCCTTCTGATTTGTGTAAACAATTAGACTCTCTCAGGCATCATTCTATAAACAATGGAGTTCTCAGCTTGTCTTCCCATGGCAAGCAGAACACCGTCCTTGGGAAGGCCTGTTATCCTGAGAACAGATGTAGAGGTTTTGGGAACACTAGTTTCTGTTTTAGTTTCTGGTTTCTGTTTTGGTTTCTGCTTATGATAAACAATTGTAGGTATTCTAAAACAAAAGGTGTGGTTACAGTTTTCTCTGTTAGCCTATCATGGAGTTGGATTACAGAATATTCATGAAGTTCGTTAGTATTGTTATATAAGGTGATTGATTGATCAATAAAGTTGAGTTTCGATGCATAACTATGGTCGATTCTCCCTTCATCTCCCACAAATGGTCGACCCCGGACGTGATAGTCGAATTCGGACGTGCCGAATTACGAGGAGCGCTCTTGGGGATAACGGAATACCACGGGAGGTGAGGAAGGTGTCCAGGTTCCGAGGTGCAGCAGCGGAACGGCAATAAGCACGATAAAAAAACGGACGGAGTCTGCCGATGGAGCGGACGGAGTCTGTCGATTCGTGCCGGCCCTAGGCGACCGTAAAAGACGGGTCCTAGCTTGGTACGTGTGGCCGAGGTCGGGAGGTGCTGCAAAGAGCGCTCAATTTTATTTAGAGATGGACCGACAAGCCGCATATGATCTTTTTATAACTTTTCTGCAAAAGAGGCAGATTAAGGGAATTGATTTACAGAAAGAGTTACCAGGGCTCTTAGCGTACGGTGTAGAGAGGGGAATCTTTGTTAATCCTCATACTATCCATGAATTATCTGAGTGGGGTAAATTTGGTGATTTATTGTGGCAGGCTACTTTGGATGATGATAAAACTGCCAGGAGGTTGGGTAAATTATGGCGGGTCATTAACACTGAGCTCTTACAATTTCAAGCTGAAAAAAGGGCTGCCCGCCAGGCTACTGCCGCTCATGATCGGAATGCAGAATACGATCGAGATAGGGAGTTTGATAAGGACTCCGGCACTCCTCTTGGCCCTGCATCGAGGACGGTTTTATTACCAGCCTCGCCGCCTCCTTCTGCGAGCCAGGCTGCGAGCGGAGTTTCGAGCCAGGCTCCGAGCCAGGCTGCGAGCGGAGTTCCGAGCCAGGCTCCGAGCCAGGCTGCGAGCGGGGTTCTGAGCCAGGCTCCGAGCCAAGCTGCGAGCCAGGTTTCGGGCCAGGCTCCGGTGAGTCACGCTTTGCAGAGCGCTGTATTACCTGTTTCGCCGCCTCCTTTAACAAGTCAGCCTCCCCCAATAAGTCAAGCTTCGCAAAACGCTTTATTACCCTTAACGAGCCAAGCTCAGCAGGGTGCTCAGCAGGGTGCTTTATTGCCCGCGTTGCCGCAGGCTACACAGAGCGCCTCTGCCTCTCCTGTGTCTGCTATATCACAGCAGCCGGGGCCACAAATGCATACTCCGTTCCCAAAAAACAATCAGTCGGTCCCTGGGTCGGAAAACGACTTGGCGGTGACGATTGCTCGGGATAGAAGAGATGCATGGGCAGCCTTGGCCAAAGATGCCATGGACAAGGGAGACCGGGAGCTAATGAGCATGGCTAACGAGCTGGCTTGTCCAGTTGTCTTTACCCCCCAGGCGGGGGGGAGCCTTCAGGCGACGATCAGTGCTCTGGACTGGAAAATGTTATCTCAGTTACGAGCGACTGTCAGCCAGTTTGGTTTTAAGAGTGAGCCAGCTAGGCAAATGCTAGACTATATTTTTGACACTAGCATTCTCCTTGTTAATGATTGCCGTGGTATAGTAAAATTAATTTTTACCCAACATCAACAATTGTTATTTAATGCCCACTGGCAAGGACTTGTAAATGAGTGCGTAGCTGTTCAAAGACAGCCAGGTGACCCTTTGCATGGTGTCACTGTAAATGAGCTCATGGGTCTGGGACCTTTTCTTCGAACTGAGGCACAAGCTTTAATTGGCCAAGAGAAGTGCCGGGAAGCAATGAGGTTAGTCAGACTCGCAATAGATAGAGTAAAGGAACCAGGAGGTATACCTGTATATATGGGAATTAAGCAAGGTAGTGATGAATCATTTGGTGCTTTCATAGATAGAGTTGCTGCCTCGATTGAGAGAGCAGGTGTCGCAGAATTTATGCGCGGGGCTCTTCTCAAACAGTGTTCAATTCAAAACTGCAATTCGGCCACTAGAAATGTACTTAATACCTTAGGTGCAAATTGGACTATAGAGGAGGCATTAGAAAGAATGGCACTTATACCAACTGGACAACAGGCCCTTGTAGTAGATGCCATAAAACAGTTAGGAGTAGGTTTACAAGAACAGGCAAAATCCGCTCAGAATCAGGTGTTGGCCGCTCTTGCACCCCTTCAAACATCGGCTGCACTTACAGCATCAAATAAAGAGGACCACTTGCGCCGGGAATGCCAAGCACCTTCAGAAGCCATCGCTGCATCATCGGTGCTCTTTCCTGCCCCTAACCCGACACCACAGGGAGCCACCGCGGGCGAAGCTGAACGGCCGCGAAGGGAGTAACCCGCAGCGCAAAGCAGAGATGAATTAGCAGAAGGATTCAACAGGACTTTGGACTTATAGTTACGGTAAAGGGATTTTCCATATGGTTTACGGATTAACGGAAATGTGTGAACTCGGTGATTTATGGTGGAATTTCAGTTTTGTACTACTCCGAACTCGGCACGGGCGCGCCTCTAGGGCCAACGGGAGGCAGCGGCGGGGAGAGCGGAGCCACCGCGCGGAAGGAGCCGCGCCGACTCGGGATCAAAGCCGCCGCCGCGGGAGCCGCGCCGGGAGCGACTGAAGCGCGCCGCGGGGGGAGCGACCGAAGAAGCCGGCGCCGCGGGAGCAGAGCGCCGCGGGGGGAGCGAAGGAGCCGCGCCACCGCGGGGGGAGCCACGCGTGCAGCGGTGCCTGCAGCAGTCAGCCGGCAAACAGTGAGTAAACAAAGAGCCTAGCGCGGGGGGGGAGTTTTCGCCCGCTCCGACACGAGCGCCGCAGGACCGGAGCACTTTTTCAAGCGGGAGCGTTTCTCCCTCCGCCCTGCAGCCGACAAAAGCTACAGTTTAAGACTTAACAGTCGTAATAATTGTGAACTTTTGTCAGCAAAAGAAAAGATTCCTATTGCAATTGAAAGACCAGCGAAACTAAACAAACAACACCAAGGACTATTGCTGTCAGGATGTTCTTCACCTAAGTTAGGAAGATCTTTTGTTCTCCCTAGCACACGCTGTGAAACAAAAGCCCAGCACAGACTGTAAAACAGAAATCAGCGTAAATGGATGCAAGAGTCAGATTTCGGCCGGTTTGACTCGGCATTAGTTATGCTGTCTTGGAAACACCTGTATTACCAGAGACTTTGAACATCAGAAGTCTGGATGGCTGGGTTGATGAAACGTCAGACTCTGGGGCTGTGTTTTGAAAACGTTGAAGATGTTAAGATGTGTTAGAATGATTGTATGAGATGTAATGACTGTGTTTTTGTATTCTTTAAGCTTTGTTTAAATGTGATAGAGGTAAAAGCAAGCACTGAATTCAAAAGAATTTTTTCACAGGTATACCTTGAATAAACTTCTGTTTAAGTGTATTTAAGTATAAAAATGCTATAGCAAATACGTGAAGAAAAGTTATTTTAGCTTAATATTTTAGAATCAGGCCTGTAAGTAAGTTATAGTAAATGCTATGTATTATTTCTATAGTAAGTTTTATCTGTGATTAAGTAGTTTGAGTTATCTATCAAGTGCCATTAAATGTTAAATACTGTTAAGGTTTAGTTTTGTTAATTATCTCCTGTTAAGTAAGTGATAGATTCTGTTAAGTTTGAATTAAGTGCCGTTAAAAGTTAAATATTATTAAAGTTAAAATTGTTAAGTTTATTTTTGGTCAAGTTCGAGGTCTGCTAAAGCTTAAATTATATATAGATTTAAGTTGTGTGGGATTTGAAGCCAGTTAAGTTCTGTTGAAATTGGTTTCTGTTTAGTTTGAGTGTTATTAAGTCTGGGTAAAGCTAGATTCTGTTTAGATTATATTGGGTTAAGGTGTGTAGAATTTAAAGTCAGGTAAATTTTGTTATAGATAAATTTGAATTAGATTTAAGTGATTTTACATGTTTTGCAAATAAGTCTGCTATAATTAGTCTTGTTAGGCTTCACAGAGGATGAATGAGTAACTGAAATTAACTTTATTTTAATAATTCTGTTTAGTATATTTATTTTAGGCATAATTTCCTCAAAGCAGCTAATTCTGTAAATTACTTTCATATATTCTAAAGTTCTTAGAGCATTAATTTATTGCTGCTTTCTAAGTTTATATCTTCCAGAACACTTTTTTAAAAAAAGGTTAGATCTTGTTATTTAGGCAAGTTATCATTATTCCACCCTAACATATCTGTGCTAATGCAGCTAAGTCATAAGACAAGCAGGGAAAGGCACAGCTTACATAACTTAGACTGTAGTCAAATAGGAGATCCGTTGTTCTGGAGTAAATGTAAACAAGTGATGGTTTCAGCTCTCCTACCATGGGGTGCTGCAAGCAAAGCAATGACTTTAGCAAAACAAATAGGGTGTTGGACTAAGGGTGAATTAAATAAGACATCACAGATATTAGATATGCTAACTGCAGATGTACAAAGTGTTAATCATGCTGTTTTACAAAATAGAGCTGCTATAGATTTTTTACTGCTAGCACAAGGCCATGGTTGTGAAGAGTTTGAAGGGATGTGTTGCATGAACTTATCTGATCATTCTGTATCTATACATGCTAAGTTAAAAGAGCTACGACTAGGGCTTAACAGCCTTAAGGAAGAAGAAGGATTGGGAATTGATGAATGGCTTAAGAGTTTAGGATTGGGACCATGGTTAAGAAATCTTGTAATATATGCTATAGGGATATTAGGTGTACTTCTATTGCTTTTATTTATCTTGCCTTGCTTCTGCAGCTGTATCCAAAATATGATCAGTAGAACAATTGAGAAGACCTGGCAAACTAACCTCTTTTCTCTCGAAGAAAAAAGCGGGGGAGATGTGGAGAGGTTAGTTCAAGAATGGCTTAAAGAAAAAGGCCATGAAACATACAATTGAGAGAAAAGTAAGAGGTAAAAGTAAAAGCAGTTTCTAACAGCTCTCAGCCTTCTGATTTGTGTAAACAATTAGACTCTCTCAGGCATCATTCTATAAACAATGGAGTTCTCAGCTTGTCTTCCCATGGCAAGCAGAACACCGTCCTTGGGAAGGCCTGTTATCCTGAGAACAGATGTAGAGGTTTTGGGAACACTAGTTTCTGTTTTAGTTTCTGGTTTCTGTTTTGGTTTCTGCTTATGATAAACAATTGTAGGTATTCTAAAACAAAAGGTGTAGTTACAGTTTTCTCTGTTAGCCTATCATGGAGTTGGATTACAGAATATTCATGAAGTTCGTTAGTATTGTTATATAAGGTGATTGATTGATCAATAAAGTTGAGTTTCGATGCATAACTATGGTCGATTCTCCCTTCATCTCCAACACTTTCTCTTCACCATCGCCTGAAGCCTTCCCACCTGAGGTAAACTGAGTTTCTACAAGCCTGGACTTGTTTCAACTCCCAGCTGCAACCTCCAGCCAGCCAAAGGTGTCTCTGAGATGAAGTACCACAGTTGCCGCCTTTGGCCTAGCAGCAAGGGTCAGACAAGCCCAGGCACAATCTACCTGGCAATACTGGGATTCATATTCCAATATTTTGGCACCCATGGTGGGGCAAAGCGACTCTGCAGCCCCAAGAAGGAATCTCAGTACCTTGGAAAGACTTCGGCAGCCGTGCACCCAGCTGCAGAGCCTTGGTTGCAACACTCTCAGCAGAGACTTTGGGATTAAGCCCAGAAAAAGTTTCGTGGACTGCTCGGTGCCTCTGGAAAGTGAGCTCCTTTCTGGTGAGCGGATTTTCCAGAGGAAGAACAGGGTAGCCTCTCCTGCCTATAGAGGGGTCCTGTTCCAGTGAAGAACACCCTGCCTGACTGGCCAGCAACAGCTTCCATTTCATTAAGTATTCTCTGCTCCTTGGTGGAGCAGAAGCTCAAAAACAGACTCTGCCGTGAGTTCTGTTCCTTTTTTGCCTTTGCTTTCAGGCTGCACAGCCCCATAGACGTGATACCATTGCGTTTTAGGCTTTAGCTTTTGCGGCGTGTTTCGCTGTCTTTTGGAATTCGCGCCGGCAGAGGAGCGGGGGGGGGGGGCACTCTCCCTGCCCTTCCCCCCGGCTCAGTAGCGCAGCGTGCTCAGCTCTCTCTGCAGGGGGGAGCTCTCTCAGTGCGGGGGACTCTGACATCTCTCTGTGCAGGGGAGGGGGGCTCTTTACACGTGGCCGGGGGGTCTCTCTCGGCATGAGGCGGAGGGTGCTCTGTACATGCAGTGCGGGCCGGCCCTGGTTTCGGCTTGCCACGTGGTGTGGGCCGAGGCTGCTCTCTCAGCTCTGCGGGGGTGCTGCATTCTCGGGCGGGAGAGGCTTTGTCTCCTCCTCGGCTTGGCAGGGCGTGTCCTGCTGCTGCTGCCCGGGAATTTTAAAAGAAGTTAATACAGCTGCACTTGAAAGCTTTTGTCTGGTCTGCTCGTTAACGCTTTCCTATCTGTGTGGTTTTTTTTATTTTATTAGAAATCAGTAGCTGATTTTGGCTTAGTCTTTTGTCAGGCGGGATTTTGCACTTTGCCTTTTACACCTAACATGGGCTTGAATCTCAGCACAGTACAAAAAGGAGTGTATTATCATATTGTTAGTAATTTAGTCAGTGGTAATGTGAAGTCCTCTCTCTAAAGGTAAATTGAAACAGTTTATAAGATGGCTTTTTCTACACTTCCCACAAGTCTCCCCTAAAGAAATCCACAATATTCAATTTTGGGATAAAGTAGGAAATGAATTGATAACCTTAGGACAGTCTGGGAACACATCCTCAGCTAAATTTGTGTTCTGGAGTTTACAAATTCGAACAGCCTTGCTCAAACAAAAGGAATTGGAGAAAAAGCCAAATGTAAAGCCATCTACCTCTGCTCTCCCTGTCTCTCCTAGCTCTAAAACCCCTAAACCTTTTACCCCAAAACTTGGTATTTTAAAGAGAGCACTCTCATTGGGAAGTTGACTCCCTGAGTTTGTTAAAATGCCTGAGAAGCCCTGTCCACAAGGCCCTGGCCAGGCTGCATGGAACCTTTCCCAATCCCGTGCCCCCTCCTCTGAAACCCACAGCACGTGTCAGCTTTCCAGAGAGCAGTGATGCCCAAAATGGCCCCCAGTCCCTAGGGGGTCCACAAGATGGAGGATGCCACATCATCCCAAACTTGGTCTTCTTCCCAAGATCCTCTTAAGCATGCTAAAATTCCATCCCCATCCCCCTCGCCTCCTGTTCCTCATGATACCTTCCCCCCTCCCCCTCCCTTTCCTGCAGTACCCTCAGCTCCACCCCTCTACTCCTCCCAGGGGGCGTTTGCTGACGTGATGTCACAAGGTGTCCCCGCCCCCTGCCTGTCCCCTGACCCCGCCCCCTGTCCCCACAGTGTCCCCGTCCCTTGCCAGCCCCCTGTCTCCACCCCCTGTGCCCATTGCATCCCTGCCTCCTCCCCGGGTTCCCACGGTGGGGACACACCCACTGCCTGTCCCCAAACCTGTATCTGTGATCCCAATGCTTCCAATTCAAAGGATACAGAGCAGGGAACTTCCGACCCAACACAGGGTCCCACCTTGTCATTGGCTCCTGTTACGTTTCAGCCTGCAGCACAAGGGGGGGCAGCCCCAACTGCTAATTGGAACTCTTTTGGACAACAATTGATTAAAGAGATCTGTAAATCTCATAAAGAATATGGTCCACACAGTCCATATTTCCGTGGCCTTTTAAATTCTGAACTGAGTAGGACTGTAGTAGTCCCACATGATTTAAAACAGCTTTTTTCGTGTCTCATGACCTCCACGGAATTCAAATTATGAGAATTAGCATGGAAACAACTGCTAAAAGACACTCTTCCAGGCTTGCATGGTGATCCAAACACAATGAAGGACAATAATGGTGTGCCTATTACAACGGACCACCTCTCTGGCGAGGGCCAATGGTCTTTACCCTCAATCCAAGCTATGGCAATTCCTGTAGAAACACTCAAGAAAGTAAAAGAAGCAGCTGAAAAAGCATTCTTTTCCCTCCAACCTGAGGGGCCTTTCGAGCCCTATAGCAAAATTAAACAGCTACCATCAGAGCCCTTTTTGAAATTTGTAGAAAGGTTTACTAGAGCTATTGAAATACAAGTTAAAAAAGAGAATGCTAGGGAAGAGGTTTTAGAGGAAATGGCATTTACAAATGCAAATGAACAGTGTTGAGCAGCAATCCTGAGCCTTCCTATAGAACCCCCCCTACACTAAAAGATATGCTTCTCTTCCTGTAACAGGAAAGTGCCTCTGATGAGTGTAGCTGAAGACACCAGATCAAGACTGCTGCCAAGACTACTTCAGCGTGTTGCCATTGCCAGCCCTGTGGCCATTCCCTCAGCACAGCAGTACCCTGGGCAGCAGCGGAGACCAGCAATGGTTGAGCCCACAAAGCCATGCCTGCTTTGCAATAACCTTGGGCACTGGAGTAACCAGTGCCCCCTGAAAAGGCAATTCGATGAATTCAGACATGGCAGGGGAGAAGAACTACAAGCACTCCCTGAGGGTGAACAACAACAAAAAAACTGAAGAGGGAGCGCCGGCCTGCCAGGCATGCAGACACAAAAAGAGCAGGCCAAGGGAATAAGGGTCGCAAAACAAATCAAGCGCGCGGTAATATTTCTGTAAGTGAAGCAGGTGCTTGAAAGACTACGTCTGCTGGTCCACTGTTAAAAGTAAAACAAAATAACCTTTGTTATGATTTGGGTGATCCTATGTTAATCACGTCTTCTGTCAATGAGCCTTACAGGTTGCAGCTGACAGAATCACTCCACCTGAAAGACACTGACTGGCATTTTGTCTCTGTCAGTCCAGAACAGAAGGGTACTTGGAATTTGTTGAAGAATTCGTTGTAAGTACATCGTCATTGGGGACACCAAACACACACCACAAGAGATCGAAATTGCTCCAGGAATGACAAGATCAGATCCTGAGCAATTCGTTCTCGGGCTGCACTGTTTCCACCCACCCCTGTTTCTTCCCAAGGGACAAATTGTTGCACAAGCCATCCCTGTGCTGTCTTTACCTGAAAGTACTGAAAAACAAGGGCCCACAGTCGCCCGGGTCCAAGTTATTGGGAAAGACAAACCCAAGTTATGGTGTAATGTCAGTGGGGGTGGGGAGTCAAAATGCATTGAGATGCTTGTAGACACTGGTGCAGACTGCACAGTGATTCCAGTACAAGACTAGCCAGCACACTGACCTTTGCAAAATGATGCCGGTCACATTCAAGGTGTAGGAGGCCTGCAATTGGCAAGACAATCTAAAAGCATCATTCAAATTGAGGGACCAAACGGACAATTGGCAAATATTCATCCATTTGTGTCCATTCGTCCATTAGATTATTCAGAACCTTTGTTAGGGAGAGATGTAATGGCCCAGTGGGGTGTCACAATTGATATTCCAGACTCTCCACAGCATTTTTGTACAGCAGTCATTGAACAACAGCGCCCCACCCAAAAACTGAAGTGGAAAACAGACAAACCAGTTCAGGTGAAACAGTGGCCGCTCAGTAAACAAAAAATAAAGGCGCTTGAGGAACTAGTGGAAGAGCAACTAAAAAAGGGTCACATTGTGGAGACCATGTCCCCATGGAACTCCCCAGTGTTTGTCATCCAAAAAGCTGACAAAAAGAGATGGCGGCTCCTCCATGACCTTTGACAAATTAATAATGTAATTGAAGATATGAGTTCTCCCCAACCTGGTATGCCATCCCCAACAATGCTTCCCCAAGATTGGAAATCAGCTGTTATTGATATTAAAGATTGTTTTTTCCAAATCCCCTTGCACCCTGACAATGCACTGCGTTTTGCATTCTCGGTCCCTTCCATCAACATGGAAGCCCCTATGTAAAGGTACCGTTGGACAGTTCTTCCTCAGGACTTGAAGGTCTCACCAGCTATCTGCCAGTGGTATGTCTCTTCCCTGCTGTCCCCAGTGCGTGCAGCCACAGAGAAGGCCATCATCTATCATTATATGGATGATATCCTCGTGTGTGCCCCCAATGATGATTTACTCACACATGCGCTTGACCTAACGATCGATGCATTGATTGTTGCAGGGTTTGAGCTCCAAGAAAAGAAAATTCAAAAGATGCCACCTTGGAAGTATTTGGGCTTAGAAATTGGAAATAGGACCATTGTTCCTCAAAAACTAGAAATCAATCCAAGGATCAAGACCCTTGCGGATGTCCACAAGTTGTGTGGGTCTTTGAATTGGGTAAGGCCATGGCTCAGTCTGACTAACGAAGACCTTGCCCCTCTTTTTGATTTTTTGAAAGGGGGAGAGGACCCAGGTGTTCCTAGGTCTATTACCCCAGAGGCACGGAAAGGGGGTGCTCTAGAAAAGGTTCAGATTGCAATGTCCACAAGACAGGCAAACCGATGTCGGCCTGACCTGCCATTTAAATTTATCATCCTAGGTAAGTTGCCACACCTCGATGGAATTATTTTCCAGTGGGAGGAAAAACAAACACCTAAGGCAAAGGAAACACCTAAAAAGGGCCAGGACCAGAGGGACCCTCTCTTGATCATAGAATGGGTTTTCCTCAGTCACAAATGATCTAAGAGACTGACAAAGCCTCAGGAGCTGGTAGCAGAACTGATCCAGAAAGCAAGGACCCAGATCAGGGAGTTAGCAGGATCTGATTTTAAGTGCACTCACATTCCAGTTGAGTTAAAATCGGGTCAAAATACTATGAAAATACTGGAACAATTGTTTCAAGAAAATGTAGTGTTGCAGTTTGCTCTAGATTCCTACTCAGGACAAATTTCTGTAGCGTGGCCCACTCACAAATTGTTTGAACAAGATGTTCAATTCACTGTGAAATTGAGAAGTGCTCTAAGTAGAAGACCTTTAAAAAAGGCTCTGACTGTCTTTACAGATGCGTCCGGGAGGTCCCACAAGTCCATTATGACTTGGAAGGATCCTCAAACCCAGCAGTGGGAGACAGACATTGCTGAGGTGGAAGGTTCACCTCAGGTTGCTGAATTGGCTGCGATTGTTAGGGTTTTTGAAAGGTTCTCAGAACCATTCAATCTGATTACAGATTCTGCATATGTGGCAGGAGTAGTATCCAGGGCAGATCAAGCAATACTGCAAGAGGTGTCTAACATCACACTTTTCGAATTGCTCTCAAAACTGGTAAAGTTAGTCACTCACCGAGAGCAACCATTTTATGTGATGCATGTCAGGTCACACACTGACTTGCCAGGGTTTATCGCTGAAGGCAACAGAAGGGCAGATGCTCTTGCTGCACCTGCAATGATGGCCACTCTCCCAAATGTTTTTGAACAGGCAAAAATCAGCCACCAGCTTTTCCACCAAAATGCACCTGGCCTGGTTTGTCAGTTTAACATCACTCGAGAACAGGCCAAAGCAATTGTGGCCACATGCCCAAATTGCCAACAACATGCAGTCCCTACAGTGAGTACGAGAGCAAACCCAAGGGGACTGAACAGTTGTGAACTGTGGCAAACAGATGTTACACACATACTGTGGAGGATTTTATTAAGAGTTGGTTAGTTAAGAAAGGCCATACTGACTTAATGCCGCTGGTTAAGCTTGAAAGGGAGGTCAGCAGTCTCTGATTCAGTGACTGCTGACAGGCAAGAATGCCGGATGGCCTTGCTGCAACATGAGGAAAGGGAGGTGAGATTAGTCCTGAATATCTGCAGAATGTAACAGAAGAATAAGCACAAGAATGTAGAAGTAGGTGTAGTTGCTGATATGTAACTAACCAATCCTGAGCTCAACTTTTGCAATATGTATGAAGCTTATTAAGAACTATATTTAACCCGCCATATTCGATCAATAAATTGGACTTGGATGAACCAATTGGTGTCTGGGTCCCCTTCCTCCGACAAATGGTGGAGAATGCGGGCAAAGGCAGCATTCTGAACGTTCGCTCTCTTGGATTATAAATTCGCCACGGTCGAGGAAGTTGGGTGAGAGTCCTTGCAGCCGGGACGGTGCCGGATTTTAATAGCACCCTTGAGGATTACAACGGTATCTCAAGTCTCTACATGTCGCCGGGAGCCTGGAAGAGCTGCAACAGCGCGCGCTGATATATAGGTATGGATAGGCAAGCGACATACGGTCCCTTCTCCTCATATTTAGAAAGGCGAGGAGTAAAAGGGATAGATTTAAAAAAGGAATTACCAGGGTTATTAGCTTATGGTTATTCTAAAGCAATTTTTGCTAATTCATATACAGTTCATGAGATAGTAGAGTGGAAAAGGTTTGGGGATATCCTGTGGGATACAGTGTTAGATGATGATAAGTCAGCAAAGAAATTTGGCAAGTTATGGCGGGTGGTATATAATACGTTACTTCAGCAGGTCTCTGAGAGAAAGGCAGCAGAAAGGGCGACAGAAGCTCATAAGAGGAATATAGGGTATGGTCGTGAGGATGATCCCTTAGTACCCTCTGTAACTCAGATACTTATGCCTAAGGGTCCCCAGCAAAATGGTGTGGAAAATTTTCCCTTAGATACAGTGGAACCATCTGCACCCTTCCTGTCAGAGGGGGAGGGCGAGTTGGATGGTGGGGGTGGGAGCAAGCCAGCTTCGCCTCCGCCGCCAGCTTCAGGCGAGTTGGATGGTGGAGGTAAGAGCAAGCCAGCTTTGCCTCCGCCGCCAGCTTCAGGCGGGTCGGATGGTGGGGGTGAGAGCAAGCCAGCTGCGCCTCCGCCGCCACCTTTGCCTCCGCCGCTTCCCCCGAGCGGGCCGCCTCCGCGGGGGGGCCACTTCCCCCGCGCGAGTCGTCTCCGGTTTCACTGTCAGCTCCAGCAGCGGGGGGGCCGCTTCCCCCGCGCTGGAGTCAGCTCCTGCTCCACCGCCTTCCCCGTGCGAGAACTCGGTCTCGGTACCGAAGTGCCAGCAGCATAGCACCCTTAAAAAGTCAGATCCCATCCCGGGGGCACACAGTGACCTATGGGGGGAGATGGCTAAACAGAGGAGGGAAGCTTGGGCTGCTGTGGCAAAAGAAGTAATGCAGATGGGGGATGGCGAGGCGGTGGAAGTAGCTTCTAATCTTGCATGTCCGGTCACATACACACCACAGTATGATGCACAGGGGAACCTTACACATAATATAGCGGAATATACTCCCTTAGATTGGAAGATGTTAGCTCAATTACGTTCTATGGTTAGTTTGGAGTAAAAAGTGAACCTGTTAGGCAAATGCAAGAGTGTTAGCTACTTTAGGGGCAAATTGGACTATTGAGGAAGCTTTAGAGCGAATGGCATTAATGCCAACAGCTTCACAGGCATTTATAGTAGAAACTTTAAAGGAATTAGGATTAGGGTTACAAAGGCAAGCAGAGTCTACTCAAAATCAGGTGTTAGCTGCTCAGAATCAGGTGTTAGCTGCTCTTGCTCCTCTCCGAAGCGGCTCACTGGCGGACACGCAGAGCTCGAGACCATTCATCAAGTGTTACTGATGCAGCAATGAGGGACATACGCGCCCAGACACAAGTTGCCGCCGTGACATCGGAGACATCAGCTGCTGCCGTAACATCACTGTCACCTCCTGTCTGCAACAGCAACAGCACAGAGCCTCGGTTTGGATTTATCAGCAGCAGTAGACGTCACACTAATGACGAACCGGCCTGAGAAGATACAAACTGGAGTAAAGGGTCCTCTTATATTAAATGGATAAAGATGTGGAGCATTGTTATTAGGACGTTCTTCAATAACTATGCTGGGATTATTTGTATTGCCTGGTGTTATCGATGTGGATTATACAGGGGAAATACAAATCATGGTTTACACCCTTTATCCTCCTATTAAAATAACAAAAGGACAACGCATTGCACAATTAATACCACTATCACAAATGACATCTGGTATACCATCATTTACTGGGCAAATACGGAATGAGAAGGGTTTTGGCTCTACTGATGTTACACTTTTAACTGTGGATTTACAAAATAGACCAAAACAAAAAGTGGAAATTACCCATGGGCATCAAAGCATAACCCTTTATGGATTATTGGATACAGGAGCTATTACAGCTTTTACAGATGCAGGAAAGAAATCAAGGCGTGCTGCTGTCACCTGGCAAGAAAAAGGACAATGGAAGCATCAACTTCTCACAGCAGACCCTGCAGATAGCTTACAAACCCTGGAGTTGTTAGCAGTAGTATGGGCAGTGTCCAACTTACAGGAGCCTTTAAATGTGGTCACAGACTCTATGTATGTTGCCGGAGTAGCCAGACGAATAGAGGAAGCAGCAATTAAGGAAGTGAATAATAAACGATTGTATGAACTATTGATACAATTAAGGAAAGCTTTACGAGAAAGAAGTGCAGCGTATTCTGTGATTCATATTGGGAGTCATAAATGGTCTGAAGGTTTAGGAGAAGGGAATGAACGTGCAGACAAATTGGTTACTTTACCCATTGATAACTCTTGTCCTATTGACAAACATACATTGGCCAGAGAAGCACATAGCAGATATCATCAAAATGCAAGAGGGCTTGCAAAACATTTTGAGCTGAGTTTATCAGAAGCTAAAGCCATTGTTAGAGCATGTCCAATATGTAGTTATCATAATGAGGGAATAGGTTTAGGCATGGGAGTTAATCCTCGAGGTTTGGAAATAAATGAAAAATGGCAAATGGATGTTACACAGGTACCTAGATTTGGTAAAGTTAAGTACGTGCATGTCACTGTAGACACATATAGTCACTACATATGGGCTACGGCTCAGGCAGGACAAAAAGCTACACATGTTATTAGACACCTGTTAAGTTGCTTTGCTGTTATGGGAGTTCCAAGAAGCATCAAAACAGATAATGGTCGAGCTTATGTGTGTGCTAGGGTCCAGAAATTCTTGAATCAGTGGTCTGTTAGGCATGTGACAGGTATTCCACACTCTCCTACTGGATAGGCAATAGTGGAAAGAGCAAATGGTACCCTTAAGCAGTATATTGAGAAGCATCAAGATTTAACAGACCCACAATCATGCTTAGCTAAGGTTCTGTATGTGATCAATCATTTATGTATTTTTGGGGAAGACAATATCCCTCCTGCAATTAAACATCATCCGAGGTCAGGTCAGGAAATTAAAACTCGACTACAGGATTATGGGAAAAACCTGCAAAAGTATTATACTGGGGTCGGGGATATCTTTGTGTTTCCTCACCTACAGGACCTTTGTGGGTGCCTGCTAAGTGGACTAAACCTGTTTTTGATGCAGCCTCTGGTGGACCATCTCACGGAGGAGGACAAGGAGCTACTGGGGAAGAAACTGTTTCTAGTCCTACGACCACTACTGTTACAGTTGAAGGGACACTTGAAAGTGTTGGACAAAGCACTGACACGTCACTATCGGACGGCCCAGGAGCCGATTGGTTTTATTGACTCATTATCAACTTTTCGTTTAACAAATCCAGCAAAGGAACATTGCCTTGACTGTTATGATCCACATTGTGCTGCCTGGATAGCTCTACATTGTGGGGGCTGTGATAATACTTTTTGGATAGAACAATCATTATTATGGGATTTGTGGTGTCACATTTGTAAGCACGAGCACACGTGGGGTAAAAGCTGGCAAGATGAATTAAGGAGACAAACAGGGCTAAATGCATATGTAGCTTTAAATCTTTATGAGTCTCCTGAACAAAAATTCTTGCTTATTATCAATGGGAAGTACAATGTGTTGTAAATAGAATTGAGGTTCAAAGTAAAGTCACGTATAGTCTCTGTAAGGTGTAGAAAATTAGTACCTTTAACACAACGTTCGATTGTAGGGTCCTTCAGAGGGAATCCTGAAAGAGCACTAGACTGCTGCATTGAAAAGTTGCAAAAATTAAGTTTGCAAGTAACAGTACCAGTAAAGTTAGGAGCAGCAAAACTGAAAGCAGATAAGAAAAAGAAGGTAAGATGGGGAACAACCTCATCTAAATAAGGCTATTAGTGATTGCTAATTAGCTTTCTATGATTAGGGCAATTTCACATCTATGGGACTCTGCCTTGTGGGATGCTGTAGCTCCATGGGACCCTGCTTCGTGGCATGCTATAGGTGTTGAAGAACAAGAACAGCGATTACGAGATAAGATACATTTTGTATTAAAGAAGGAGCTTGAATTGGTAGCTGTATATAGTAAGAAAGCTGAAGAGGCTTTGCAATCACCGCCATTGAACTGGTTGGATTGGATCACACAGATAAATTTTAATACTGATCCTTTCCTATATACACTTCCTTGTTATGTTTGCAAAAAGGATAATAATAAGTGCTATGCTTGGGTAGCTTTGCATTGTGCTGATTGCAATAAGGTTTACTGGTATTCACAGAGGACAGTAGGAATTTTATGGTGTCACCCTTGTTTTGGGAAGTGGATTCAAGATTCTTCCTGGTATAGAGCTCTTGAGCAAAGTACTGGTCTACCAGGAAGGTCAGGATTACAACTTTATGAGAGTGCAGAACAAGTGGCCATAGCATATATGAGGTGGAAATTACAACAAGTACTTAGAGAGCTTGAAATTACTACATCCTCACACATCATAGCAGCTCGCTGTAAAGCTGATTTGCCTTTAAATCTACCACACGTTATACCTGTAAGCAAGGATGCTGATTTGGAGTTAGATCAGTGTATTCAAAAACTAACTCAAGTCCACTTTAATCGTTATAACAAACCAGGGAAAAGACAACGAAGAAAGAAAAAAACAGGCAAAAAGGAAAGAAAAATGAAGTTTGTTTTTATTATACTGCTTAACGCTGTAGCGATTAAAGCAGTAGGAATAACACATTTCAGTCAGCCAAGAGAAAATCTATGGGTAACACTTGCTAAACAAATTAACCAATCATCGCTTTGTCTTAGTCTTGGAGGGGTTACTAATCCATTTTGAACATGCTTGGTAGGACTTCCAGTGTGGTCTCCAGGAGAATTTTGCGGTTTGATAAATAATCGAACCTTATGTATGTCTAACATGTCAAACATCACATTGCCAGTGCAACAAGGGTATACTGCAGGTCAGTGATGGCTATGGCCAATGCTTACTAATCCAATCACTTAACACCTCTTTGCATTCTCCTCCTGAGGAATTGGATCTTTTTGGAAGTGCAAATGCCAGTATGCCTAACACTACAGCTGGAGGATAGTTTAGTTTCAAACCCTTGGATGTTCAAAATTTAAATCAACCTAAAGACACATGGGCCACCTTGGATTCATCCCTGAATTTGAGTGAATTCTCTCCACAGCATTACAGTCAATGTAACGGCACAAACATCACGGCACCAAGAAATTACCTACAGGAATATTTTTAATTTGTGGAGACAGGGCGTGGAATGGTATACCAGCTAAGCCACAGGGTGGACCCTGTTATTTGGGAAAATTGTCCTTGTTTCACCCTAATGTATCCTTGCTAA
Source organism: Melozone crissalis (assembly GCF_028551555.1). Taxonomy (NCBI): domain Eukaryota; kingdom Metazoa; phylum Chordata; class Aves; order Passeriformes; family Passerellidae; genus Melozone; species Melozone crissalis. The sequence goes on from NW_026535844.1 coordinate 6,373,599, forward strand.
TGCAGCTCAGTCAAACATCAAACAGGAAAAGGCGTAGTATACATGACTTGGACTGCAGCCAGATTGGAGATCCAAAGTTTTGGGGTACATTCAGACAAGTAGTAGTTTCAACTATCTTACCAGGAGGATCTGCCAATAAGGCTATGAATTTAGCAAAACAATTAGGGTGCTGGACAAGAAATGAGCTGAACCAGACATCCCAAATTCTGGACATGATGACTGCAGATGTGCAAAGTGTTAACCATGCTGTTTTACAAAATAGAGCTGCTGTAGATTTTTTGCTCTTAGCACAAGGGCATGGATGTGAAGAATTTGAGGGAATGTGTTGTATGAATTTGTCTGATCATTCGGTGTCCATTCATACTAAGATAAAAGAACTACAACAGGGACTTCACAATCTCAAAGAAGAAGAAGGTTTAGGAATTGACGAATGGCTTAAAGGCTTAGGGCTTGGACCATGGCTAAGGAACATTGTGACATATGCTATCGGCTTACTCGGTGTGATCTTAATGTTTTTGCTTATTTTGCCTTGTATTTTTACTTGTATTCAAAACATGGTTAGCCGTATGATAGCAAAAACCTGGCAAACTAATCTCCTTGCTCAAGAAGAAAGCGGGGGAAATGTGGAGGATTTTATTAAGAGTTGGTTAGTTAAGAAAGGCCATACTGACTTAATGCCGCTGGTTAAGCTTGAAAGGGAGGTCAGCAGTCTCTGATTCAGTGACTGCTGACAGGCAAGAATGCCGGATGGCCTTGCTGCAACATGAGGAAAGGGAGGTGAGATTAGTCCTGAATATCTGCAGAATGTAACAGAAGAATAAGCACAAGAATGTAGAAGTAGGTGTAGTTGCTGATATGTAACTAACCAATCCTGAGCTCAACTTTTGCAATATGTATGAAGCTTATTAAGAACTATATTTAACCCGCCATATTCGATCAATAAATTGGACTTGGATGAACCAATTGGTGTCTGGGTCCCCTTCCTCCGACAACATACAGTCTTTTGGATGGCAGAAATATGTTCATGTTAGAGTAGATACCTTTTCTGGAGCAGTCTATGCTTCTGCCCACACAGGAGAATCATTTATCGATGCCATTAAGCACCTCTTACAGGCTTTTTCTGTCATGGGCATCCCCAAGGAGTTGAAAACTGATAATGGGCCTGTTTATAAATCCAAGGAATTGGGGAGCTTCCTGCAGCAATGGGGAGTAGAGCACAAAACTGGCATCCCCTACTCCCCTACAGGTCAAGCCATTGTAGAAAGAACTCACTGTGATACTAAAAGAGTCCTGGACCAGCAACAACAGGTTCTGAAGGTAGAACCTCCCCACATCCAGTTATCCAGGGCACTGTTCACAATCAATTTTCTGAATTGTTCCTTTGACAGCCTGAACCCGCCCATCCTACACCACTTTGGGGGGAGCAGTCATAGGTTGATGAAAGAAAAGCCTCCGGTTTTAGTAAAAGACCCCGAGACTTGGAAAATGGTGGGACCTTACAAATTGGTTACTTGGGGACGTGGATACGCTTGTGTGTCCACCCCCTCTGGTTTAAGGTGGGTTCCTTCCAAATGGGTAAAGCCTTATGTTCCCAAGGTCTCAGAGAAATCTACGGAAGTACCCCAGGTTGCTCATGCTGCCTGGAGAAGGAAACGCCGCACGCATTCTCTGGATGAAATTCCATTTAAGCCTCCTATCTGGAATAGTTTGTAATATATGTTTCTCTCAAGTTCCTTGTACCAGTTTAGATCCCACTGTTCGTGTGTATTCAGTCTCAAGACACCATAGTAAAGCCGCAAAACGGATAGCCTTCAAGAAATAATGAGTTAAAACATGGAATGTGAAACATTGGAAGAAAGCATAGCACTTAGGAAACATATAGAGCAATAAATCGGCTAAGGCATGGGACACAATGACAGGAAAGAGAGATAGGGATAGGGGAATTGATGGGCTAAGCATGTTCCGAGCCAACGATGTCAAACTGACCCTAAGAGCCTTGCCAAGCCATGGGACCAAGCCAAGTACACCGGGAATTGGCCATATTAGGATAGGAGTTCAAAAGTTTAAGGAGGAAGACTCATCAGGTGACCCCTGCCCACGATGAAGGCAACCGGAACGACCACCAAAATGATCCTCAAAAGAGATGCCTCCGCCCACGCTCCGCCTACACCACGCCTCTTATGAATATGCATGCAAAAACATGATTATGCATGTGATATGATGTAACTTTATATTCAAAACTGTATAAAAGGCTTGCTTTTGTTACAAGATAGGGAGAAATCCCTTTTGTGATTTCTCCGACGCGTCGTAATAAAATACCTGCTGTCTATGCTGACTTAAATTGAGTCTCTTAGGCAGTTATTCTCGCCCTTTGGGGCAAAATTCGGCATCAATAGACCGAGCCTGCTTCTCGTCCTACTCATGATCATCCCACCTGCGATCTCCTGCATAGTCCCTCAGCCCAAAGCACGTATGGACTACCTTGGCAAAAGCTCTCGGACATCAACAGAGAAACTGACGACGGGCTGAATGGGCTGTTCAAAGGCTGGGGACTCTTGGGCTGGTTGGGATCTATGCTGAAAACTGTGTTTTAGTGCTGTTTATTTTAGTTATTGTTATTGTAGTTGTTAGCATTGTTTTTGGACTAATCAAACGCATGGTTTTCAAGTTAGTTTCAAGCCCATCTCCCCCTCCTGTAGAGGAGGAACCAATTTCATCACAAACCCAGTCCCTTTCTTTTTAAACAACACTAGGGGGAGATGTGGCACTGTGTTACAATTTCCTGTTTTACCTATCCTAGTCCTTCAGGTGTGCCATCTTCCCCCGCCCCCCTTTTCCCCTGCTGGGCTGTCAGTCAGTCTTGGCATTCCAGCAGAGCCATCGTGTGGTTGGTCAGCTTCAAAAGATGCCCCTATGCGCACAGGTCATTGGCCTGTCTGGGTGTCATCCTCCCCCCGAGACCCTGCCCCTCCCACCTGGTTGGTGGCTCACCTGTCCCTTCCCTCCTCCTCCCCCCGGAGCCTAAAAGGTCAATCAGGCCATGCGGTCGGGATTCTGTTGGAGCTGTTACCTGTGATTCAGACCTCTGTGACCATGGAATAAAACTCTGGATATTAACCCTCTGGCAGAATCCATCTCCTTTCCTCCTCACCATCGCCTGAAGCCTTCCCACGTGAGATAAAGTGGGTTTCTACAAGCCTGGACTTGTTCACTGCCCGCTGCCGCATCCAGCAAGCTAAAGGTGTCTCTGGGGTGAAACACCACAGTTGCCGCCTTTGGCCTAGCAGCAGGGGTCAGACGGGCCCAGGCACAATCTACCTGGTGATATTGGGATTCATATTCCAATAGAGGGCAGAGGTAAAAATGTGATGAATCGAAAATGGGAGGAGATGGCATTGACACATGACATATAAGGGGGGAATCTTCACTTGGCAAGCTTGTACCTAAGGTGGCAAGGGTCCAAGAGCCCTGCACTCCGTACCCTGTGGTTATCTTTTGCTTTTGCACTATTATTTGAAATGAATTATCCGTTATTTTTAATCAAATTATATTGTCAATATATATTTTCTAAACTATTCAATTAAAATTGCTGCTATCTCAAATATTGTTTGGGTTTTTTTATGATGGGATAATTGGGCAAACATAACAACAAGAAACACAAGGGCAAAACCAATGGCCGGAATATATCACACAAGAAAGGACAGTTCAGAATTCTGCCAGCAGCAGCTTTGCTGTGACAGGCCAGGAGTGCAGTGCACACAAGCTCCAGGCAAACGGTTCAAGGCAAAGCTGAGAACAGCAAATCAAATCCAGACCAGACAGAGAGTACCACAACAGCAGGAGAGAGAACAAGAACAGAGCAGAAGTGCAGTGATGCTGGCAGGCCGTTCACTGCAGAGGCTCTTTCTTCTCCAGCTCACAAAAACAACACACAAACAAAGCCCTGAGCATGGAGCCACTCCTGTTCTCACGCCCTGTTTGGAAGGACCATCGTGTCCCAGCCATGGAGTGACAAGCAGGATCCCTCACCTCCCGACTGACAGCTGCCATCTCTCCTTCAGCCATGCGTGTCTGTCTGACAATGTCCTGCAAAGTTCCTCCATCCATGTATTCCATCACCAGCCAGAGATCTCCATCAACAAGCAAGCTGAAGAGGGAAACAATGGCATGGAGATGAAAGTGCAGAGCTCAATTCCCCCATGGAAAAGCCTGGAGTGGAGTTTTGTTTCCAGGTCACTTGTCAGTGAGGACAGAATCAGATGGAGAGACATTCCTGCCAGGCTGCACAGCCCTTGGAATCTGCACAGTCTAAAGGAGAAGGAGACACCTGTGAGAAAGGAGAGGCCTTAGATGGCAAGCAGGTGAAAAATGCAGTTTAGCAACAGCCCAGATCAATGTGGAACCACAACCCTTGGCCCCAGCTGGTTCAGCTTCTGAACTTGTCAGTTCCACCATTCCCTGCAGAACAAGGCAACACAACTGCCAGGGTAATCCAGGGGAGGAGGCTGTGCAGCACTTGGGACAAAAGCAGTCAGAAAACCTTTCAGAAAGTCCCTTCAGAAACAGGCAAGGCCAGTGAAAATTGGGCAAATGAGGCATTTCTGGAAACAAGAACCTGATCTTCCTGGCATCTGTAGCAATGGAAAAGGGCTGGGAAGAAGAAGCCAAGGGAAATAATTTCTGCTGTGGTTTATCAGCATTTGTTGGGAGAGACATCAAACGGGGACGAACTTGCAGGAAAAACCAAAGCAAAGCAACGAAAGCACATGGAGGGAGTGAACTGCCAGGCTGTTGTTTTGGGAAGATGTGGCTGGGTCAGGCATTTTCCAAACAGGCTACAGACTCCGGATGCCAGGAAAGGTTAACGCAGGGCCCGGGCACGGGATAAGAGCTGAAGCACTCACCTGTCCAAAGAGTTGACAATGTTGGGGTTCTTTTTGTCCTTCAGGAGCAGGATCTCATTCACAGCTCGTTCCCTGTTCTGCCCTCTGAGACTCATTTTCTTGATGGCCACCTGAAGGGACATTGCAGCCTTTAACTGCAGGAGTCTGTGGCAGGAGGCCACAGCAAACACGGAGCGAGACTTTTTGGAGCAACGGAGCTGGGCTGGACCCAACTGCCTTGGGATGGGACACCAGAGCTCAGCAAGGGCCATTCCCACAGCCCATTGCTCTGCCAGCTGGGGGCTGCTTACAGGACACATGGCCAGAGACATTTGGCCTTGCAAGCTCTGCAGAAATGGTCCCTCAGCTGTCAGCCTCAAAGCTCTAACTACATTCTCTGCACCTACAGTCTTCTCAAATGGCCTCAACACTCTCATTATTATTATTATTATTATTCAAACACATTTTTCAAGCAGGAGGTAATTCTGGTTCTGTGAAAACAGAGCAAAACAGCTAGGAACTCTTTAGCAATTCTATGGGATTTGGTCATGATTTCAGATCCAACTGCTCTGTCTGGGATTGCACAACAAAGCAAACAAACACACCCATTACTCAGGTGATCCCTGTCACAGGCTGTCACTGACACCAGACCCAAACACAACTGCAGGATTTAGGAGAGAGCTTTGCTCTGGACATCCATCTTCTCATTTCTCTCTCTCTTCCTCTGTGAACAGCTGAAGTTGGACTAAAACCCCAAACTGAGCCCAAGCAGGATCTCTCCCTAATTAGGGCTTGAGGTTCCCTTTGAAGATGAAAGGCAGGATGGAAAAACTGCTAAATAATGTTCCTGTCTGAGGCTGGGATGAAGATTAATAGGGCCTCAGTCTCCAGCAGCTGATGCATTCACACTTTTAGATATGAAGACCAAGCCAGCGTGTCCTGCTCTGACAGACACCGCTGCCCTCCTTGCATTCCTTGGGCACTTGAGAAGGACCAAGTCTGTCCCAGCTGTGCTCTGCAGGCTGACACTGCTCTGCCTTCAGAGGAGCAGCCTGGGCAGGAAAGCTCTGCTGGCCCCCAGAGCTGCAGCCACAGCTCCCAGCAGAGGGGAAAGCCCTGCAGAGCTGCCGGCCGTGCTGGGCGTGTTGGCACTGACCTCTCCTCCAGTGGCCCTGTCGAGTCCTTTGTAAACGGTTCCAAAAGCCCTGGAGACAAAAGAGCAGAGAAGAAAGAAGCAGCGCTTTAGGCCCTGGCAGTGAAAGCCAGCCCAGACAGGAGATCTCTGCTGCCTGAAGCGTTCACAAACACCTGGGTGCATCGACCCTTCCAACAACAGCACAGCAGCCACCAGTCCTCTGCCATGCAAGGTGTGCAAGAGAAAACTGAGACCCAACACGAAGGAATTGGGCTGGAGCAAATCCCAAATGTCCACCCTGAATAGCTTCAGCTTAGTTCAAAACCTGAGGTGAGAAATGGGTGTCTAAAGAACTGGAAAAGAATGCATTTCATCCTTTTCCATTTCCTGCCTAAGACCTGCAGGTTCCACAAGGGCCCTGCCATCAGGCAGGTGATGCTTTTTCCCCCAGAGTGCATCAGGTCTGTGTCTGTTACTGAATGTATGGGGTCTGCTACTTGTGCTAGAATAGAGCACTTATTAGTTCATCTCTGGTTTCTGTTTCTAAACCATTAGGTTGATAATCCTGACTGATGGATATATTTTGAAGGAAAATATTTGAAAGAAATCTTCTTGAGAACTGTTTTCTGACAGTCACCAGATGGTGAGTTGCTCTTTTAGGCAATCCAGTTCCAGGGACAGAAGATTTTCCAGGTCCTGCTCCTTGCTGCAATAGAGAGACAGCTACCATCTTGCTGTCTCTCAGTCCTGATCAGAATTGATAACTGTGGTCAGAAGGCGCCGTCAAAGGCCCCTGAGGCTGGCACATGCCGAGCTCACAACTTGCTGCACTATTCCAAACACCAAAGTTTCCTTTCCCACTCACCGAAGGAGGAGCTGCTCGGAATCCAGACATGAGATGCCCTGAAATGGGAGAGGGAACATGAACCAGATGCTGTTAGGAGAAAAACTGCCTGTGGTGGGAAATGCCACGGAGCAAGGCAACCCCGAGACAGCATTTTGCTTTCACAGCATCCCTCCAGGAGCCACAGTCCCTTCCCACAGCAAGCAAGAGAACAGCACAAAATACTGGGCTGGGTCAGTTCTTGGCTGGAGCAGCAAAGGGAGGGAGTTCCAGGCTCTGCTGGCACAGACTCCCTGCTTGAGGGAACAGAACCCCCCAGGGCCCATTGCAGATGCTGTGCATGCCCCACTGGCTGCAGACACCCCCTTTTTCAGCTGCAGCTGCTGGCAGGAGCTCTCCCAAAGCAATGGTGTCTTCATGGCAATTTGGTTCCAAAGTCACCTCAGCTCCAGAGGAAGAACAGAAAGCACACAGCGAGCCCAAAGCCACAGATGCTGCACCGAGGGAAAACCTCGACTTACGTGCTAAGTGGGTTAAAAAATACCCCGAATAAGCCACAGAGTACAGAGTGCAAACTGCAGCAGCCACGTGCTGCATCATTTTGGCTGCGCTGCACACGTCTGCAGCCTGTAGCCCTGCAAGCACAGAAGGACACCCGTCAGGGCTGGGCTGGCTGCTGAGAATGCCTCGGGCAGGAGGATCCTCCAGCAACGAGCCCAGAGCCACTCTGGGCACTGAGGCCTCCGTGTCCCACAGCAACGGGAACACCACAGGGACGTGGCGCTGTTCCTGTGACATCCCAGCAGCAGCTCACGCAGAAACCGCCTGGAAGGTTCTCCTGTGTCACAAAGGAGCACAAAGAACCCTCCCAGGGTACAGCCTATGGCCCAAAGGGTGCAAGAGGAACTCGGAAAATGCAGCAAACAAGGACACCCCATAGCCCAGCCTGAACACTGACGAGGAACAAGGACGGCACCAAACCAAAGGCAACGTGACCTTTAGTCACTGATAGTTCTGACTAAAAGCAGCAAGCCTTGTTCCATCTGGGATCTTTGTTCTAGTTCTAAAAACAAGCAAGGTTCTCCAGTCTAAATACACAGAAGGCAGAACTGGGGAGGAGGTGGGATTAGGAAGGAGGAGGAGGAGGGAGAGAGGAAAAGGAGGAGCGGGAAGAGGAGGAGCAGGAGCAGGAGCAGGAGGAACAGGAGGTTCCAGTGCCCCCTGTGGCCGCAGCCGCGGGACCATCGCCCCCAGCTCCTCCTGCAGGTGAGCGGGGAGGGGGAGCTCATCCCAAATCCATCGGGGGGTCCCTGAGAGGGTTTTTTATTGGGGTGTGTTTGGAGCTCGCAGATTGTAAAATTGACTCCAAATATCATCTGGTGTCTCTGGGAGGTTTTTTTCTCTGTGTGTGTATGTTTGGATCTCGCAGGACCCCAGAGCTGAGCCCCTTAGGGGATCTTTGGGGGCCCACGTGGCCATTGCCCAGTATGGGCAGGGGAGGACATTGTTCCTGGGGACCCCCAGGAGAGCAGAGCGTGGGGAGAGCAGAGAGGGGCAATCCCAGAGCTGGGGGACCCCGGCAGACTGGAAAGGGGGGGAGCCTGGAGAGGAGGGACCCCTGGGATCCCTGGGACCTCAAAGTAGAGCATCAGGGGAGAAGGGACCCCATGGACCCCGAAAAGCCCCTGGATCATCCCTAAGCAGGACGCTGGGGAATGGAGAACCCCTGGAACCATTGGACCCCCATGATCCCAAGGACAGGAAACCTCTGGAACCCCAGAAGTGGAGAGATCAGCAATAGGGAACTCCTGGGAGAGCTTTTTGGGACTGAATCTTTACATTGTGGAGATTTCCATGGACACAAGACTCCTGCTGAGTTCCAGAGATGGACCTGGCCAGGAGGGGCCTCTACTCCAAGGCGCTCCCACCTTGGTTTCCCCCAAACCCGGGTTTGTCATTCCCAAGCTGTGGCCAGATGGAGGAGGAGGAAAAGCCCCAGAGATCCCTTATGAGGAGGGGCTGCAAACCCAACCCAGGGAGGTGTGAGGAGGAAAGAGCCCCTCTGAGGCAGGAAGGTGGCCGGAGATTCAGCCAGAGCTCAGAGCTGGTGGAGAAGCCTCATGGCAGTGAGAAGCCCCACAAGTGCTTGGAATGTGGGAAGGCTTTCAGCTCCAGCTCCACCCTGATGGAATACCTGAACATCCAGGCTGGGGAGAGGCTCTGTGAGTGTGAGGAATGTGGGAAGCGCTTCAGTGGGATGTCCGACCTCAGCAAGCGCCACAAGATCCACACTGGGGAATGGCCCTAGGAGTGCTTGGGATGTCAGAAGAGCTTCAGGTGGGATTCAGAGATCGTCACTCACCAGCACTTCCACACCAGGGAGAGGCCCTGCGAGTGTCCCGAGTGTGGGAAGAGCTTCGTGCGCTGCTCCAGCTCCATCCCCCATGGGAGAATCCGCGCTGGATGATCCCCAGTGACCCCCGTTGGGCAGAGCCCTGGTGACCCCTGTTCTGGGTGATCCGTGTTGGGCAGGGAGAAGGTGTTGGAGAGATTTCTTTCCCTTCTCCTTGTGCTGCTGTGATTTGGTTGATAATAAATTCCCTCCGTGTGCCCAGGCCGGGTCTTTTGTGCCAGTGTGGGATTTGCTGCGGGATCTCTCCCGGTCCTTGTCCCCACGCAGGAACCCTCGGTTCCATTTTCTGTCCCTGTGCGGCTGCGGGGGGCAGGGACAGAGCGGCTCTGGGGGTGCCTGGCAGCGGGCCAGCGTCACCGCTCGCCACGGGCAGCCCTGAGATGCCGCGCACCTGGGCCCGCATTGCTGGGCTCACCTGAGCTCCCACCTGCCCAGCGCCCCAAGGTTCCCCCTCCCCAAAAATCACCCAGCCCGGGGCTGCAGCGTCCCGGAAAGTCCTCAGCCAATGGCAGCGCAGGCAGGAGGAGGCTTAGCCAATGAGAGCTCGGGACGTTGGATTGCCTCATCGGTTGCCGGGCAGAACCCGTGGCCGATCGCTGCCCAGAAGCGGCGGCAGCCAATGAGAGCGCGCGGCGCTGCCGAGCCCGCCCTGCTCCGGACTGGCGCTCCCAGCGCGGCGCGGCTGCTTTGGGGCTGCTGCTCCCTGCCCGGCCCCGGCCATGGGGCGAGGGGCGGCAGCTGGGGCCCTACTGGTGGCACTGGTGATGCTGGGAGCCCCCCCGGCTGCCGGCGCGGAGCTCTCGGGTGAGCGGGGGGGCGGGAGGCGCTGGAACAGGGGGGGAGAATGGGGAAAAGGGGGCGAAGGGGGGAGCCCAGAATGGAGGGGGAGGAGGAGGGGACCGCCAAAGGAGAGCGGGAGGGACTGAGGTGTGGGGGGAGGAGAGGGAGCGGTGGGAGAGGGTGGGGAAGGGGGCAAAAGCGGAGGTGGGACATCATATCTGAGCGGGAGGGGCCTGGGGATTGGGGAATTTGTGGGAAAATGGGGAAATGGGACCCCAAAAGTGATTTGGGGAGCGGCCGGAGGTCGGAGCGGAGAGGATGTGGAAGGGGAAATGGGGGAAGGGCGGCAAAGAGGAAGCGGCAGCGCGGGCAGGCGGGTCCCATGGCGGCCGTGGGGCACAGGGGATGCGGAGTGGGGATCCGGGGTGGGCCCGGAGCTCTGGGGATGCTGGGAGAGGGTGGTGGGTTGGCACCCCCTGACCTGTGTCCTGCACACACAGGGGTGTTCCAGAGGATGACAAAGTCCGAGTGTTACTTCATTAACGGCACGGAGAAGGTGAGGTACGTCCAGAGATCCATCTACAACCGGGATCAGTTCATAATGTTCGACAGCGACGTCGGGCACTTTGTGGGGTTCACCCCCTATGGGGAGAAGTTGGCCAAGCGCTGGAACAGCAACGCGGTATTCATGGAGGACAGACGGACTGCGGTGGACTGGTTCTGCCGGTGCTGGTACAAGAATTTTACCCCGTTCATCACGGAGCGCCGAGGTGAGCGCGAGGGAGAGCGTGTCCCCTCAGGGCCTGCCCTGCCAGTGACCCTGGAGCCCCTCAAAATCTCCCTGGGCATCGGCCCAGGGCCCTCAGCCCTCCTTGTGCCGACCCCCGGGGTCTCCAGATCCTCCCAGTCCCTCCCAGTGCCCCCCCGCGCGTCCATTTTAGCGACCCGTAAATTTGACGCTTGGCAACCAATGAGATCGCATCCAGTTCATGACTCATCTGTTGCCAGGCAGACTCGCAGCACGGAGTGCCTCGCGCCGGACTCGGCCTCCCAGTGGCGCGCACTTCATTCCCAGTTCCTCCCAGTGCCACCAAGATCCCTCCCAGTGCCATTCCAGTCCCTCCAAGACCATGCCCAGTTCCTCCCCAGTCTCTCCCAGTCCATTCCCAGTCTCTTCCCAGTTCATTCACAGTTCACTCATAGACCTCCACCCTCTCTCCCAGTTCCCCCATTCCTTCCCATCTCTCTGTGTCACCCAACTCCCTCCCAGTCTCTCCCACTCCCTCCCAGCACATTCCCAATCCATCCGAGCCCATCCCCAGTCCCTCCCACCACATTCCCCAATCCATTCCCTGTCACTCCGAGTCCATTCCAGTCCATGCCCCGTCCCTCCCAATCCCTCAGCAGTCCTTCCCAGTCCATTCCCAGTCGCTCCCCAGCCCACCCCAGCCCTCCCCTCTCTCTCCCAGTGCCCCCCAGCTGATCCCACTGTGTCCCCGCTCTCTCTCCTCTCCCAGTGCCCCCCAGCGTGTCCATCTCGCTGGTGCCCCCCTCGAGCTCCCAGCCCGGCCCCGGCCGCCTGCTCTGTTCCGTGATGGATTTCTACCCTGCTGCCATCCAGGTCAGGTGGTTCCAGGGCCAGCAGGAGCTCTCGGAGCACGTGGTGGCCACCGACGTGGTCCCCAACGGGGACTGGACCTACCAGCTGCTGGTGCTGCTGGAAACGCCGCCCCGGCGCGGGCTCAGCTACAGCTGCCAGGTGGAGCACGTCAGCCTGGAGCAGCCCCTGAGGCGGCACTGGGGTACGGGGGAGCTCCTGGGGGCGCTGGCAGAGCCACTGGGGTGTGCTGGGAGCCACTGGGAGGGAGCTGGAGAGAGCCGGGCTGGAACTGGGAGAGGGGCTGGGGACTGGGCAAGGGCTGGGAAGGGGTTTGGGGGATGCTGCGGAGGGTGAGATGGAGTTGAAGGGGTCGTGGTGGGCACTGGGAGGGAGTTTGGGGGTGCTGGGTGTGACTGGGAGGGAGTTTGGGGGTGCTGGGTGTGACGGGGAGGGATCGCAGTGAGCACCGAGGGGCTGGAAGGAGATCGGCGATGGCAAAGCGGGGCTCGCCATGAGCTCGGTTGTGCTGGGCACAGCCTGGGAGGGCTCTGGCTGAGTCCTGCTGGGGCTGCCAAGAGACTGCGAGAGGCTTTGGGGGTCCTGGGGGCAACTGGGAGGGGGCTGTGGGATGCTGAGAGGGACGGGAGGGGCTTTGGTGGCTCCTGGGCAGGACAAAAAGGGATCGGGGGGAGGTTTCAGGGGGTCCTGGCTGCGCTGGGGGCCATAGGGAGGGCGCTGGGAGGGGCTGAGGGTATTGCTGAGAGATTTTGGGGGTGCTGAGCCCTGCGGATCCCCCAGAGATGCCGCCGGCCGCCGCCCGCATCAAGATATTGATGGGGATTGCGGGCTTCGTCTTAGGCTTCGTCTTCCTGGCGCTGGGGCTCGGCTCCTCCCTGCTCAAGAAGGTCAGGGCGGGTGCCGGGGGTGGCGTCCCCCCCGTGGCGGAGCGTGTGCGCTCCCGCCGGGGCCCCCAGCCCGGTGTCACCCCCTTTTCTGTGCCCACAGAGCTCCTGAGCCGGCGGCGGCCGCAGCCCCTCCCCGTGGGCTCGGGCCCGGCCGGGACCCCCCGCTCCGTCCCCGCTCCGCTGATTCTGGGGGCGTCCCGTGTCCCCCCCAGCCCCGCTGGCGCTCCGCCCCCTCCCAGTGCCTGCTCCCAGTGCTCCCAATAAAGCTTCCCAGTTGAGCCCGGAGCCGTTTATTGGGGGGCGATGGGGAGGGGTTTGGGGGGGGGCGATGGGACGGATTTGGGCAAATGGACGGGGACAAAGGGTGGGGGCTGGGCCCGGGGGGAGCGGGAGGAGGAGGAGGAGGAGGAAGGGGCGGGGGACGTGAGAGAGGAGAGGGGAAGGAGGCGGATGAGGAACGAGGAGGAGCGGAAGGAGCGATTGAACTGGGCAAGGACAGGCGGGAGGAAGGGGGGGAGACATGAGGACAGGACCAGAAACAAGAAAAGTAGCGGGGATGCTCCGGCCTTCATCATGGTGTCTGCAGGGAGGGCGAGGAAGATGCGGAGCCCCCAGCCAGTTGTGTTCTCAAGCCGGGGGGCTTTCACCCTGGGGGCCGCCCGGGGTTATCCAGCGTGGATCCTCCCACGGGAGGTGGAGCTGGATCGGTGCACGGAGCTCCACTGGACAACCGCGTGTCCTTGTTCTGGAAGGAATGGTGGAAGGGGATGATTCTGATTCTGTCCTCACTGACAAGTGACCTGGAAACAAAACTCCACTCCAGGCTTTTCCATGGGGGAATTGAGCTCTGCACTTTCATCTCCATGCCATTGCTTTCCTCTTCCAGCTTCCTTGTTGATGGAGATCTCTGGCTGGTGATGGAATACATGGATGGAGGAACTTTGCAGGACATTGTCAGACAGACACGCATGGCTGAAGGAGAGATGGCAGCTGTCAGTCGGGAGGTGAGGGATCCTGCTTGTCACTCCATGGCTGGGACACGATGGTCCTTCCAAACAGGGCGTGAGAACAGGAGTGGCTCCATGCTCAGGGCTTTGTTTCTGTGTTGTTTTTGTGCGCTGGAGAAGAAAGAGCCTCTGCAGTGAACGGCCTGCCAGCATCACTGCACTTCTACTCTGTTCTTGTTCTCTCTCCTGCGGTTGTGGTACTCTCTATCTGGTTTGGATTTGATTTGCTGTTCTCAGCTTTGCCTTGAACTGTTTGCCTGGAGCTTGTGTGCACTGCACTCCTGGCCTGTCACGGCAAAGCTGCTGCTGGCAGAATTCTGAACTGTCCTTTCTTGTGTGATATATTCCGGCCATTGGTTTTTGCCTTCGTGTTTCTTGTTGTTATGTTTGCCCAATTATCCCATCATAAAAAAAAACAAACAATGTTTGAGATAGCTGCAATTTTAATTGAATAGTTTAGAAAATAAATATCGACAATATAATTTGATTAAAAATAAGGGATAATTCAGTTCAAATAATAGCGCATAAGCAAAAGATAACCGCGGGGTACAGAGCGCAGGGCTCTTGGACCCTTGCCACCTCACGTATGAGCTTGCCAAGTGAAGATTCCCCCCTTATATGCCATGTGTCAATGCCATCTCCTCCCATTTTCGATTCATCACATTTTTACCTCCGCCCTCATCACCACCTTTACCGCGCATGCTCCACCACTCGGTTTGGTGGTCACACAAGTCTTTGCGGGTTGTTTTGGATGAACACCTCTCCTCTTCCTCTTTGTCCTTTAATTCACCTTTGGGTTACACATGCGCACCAAGGCAGGATAATGTAAGCCAAAACTAACATATTACTACATTTTAGCATCAAAGCAATAAATCTCTTATAGTGGGCATTTTCCTGGGACCCAACCAGATTTTCCCTTCTCTCTGTTAATTTTTAGTAACTGTTCTCTCTTGCTTTTTCCCCCTATCCTTGAACATCTGCCAGGAGAGGGGGTGGAGCCCCTCCTCTCCCTATCTTCTTTGGCATGACAACTTTTATCTGTTTTCTTATTTCCAAATATTAATTACTGTATCAATATTGATGACTGTTTCAATTTTATCAGCATGAATCACACCTATTTACCACATTGTTCTCTCTCAGTGTCTGCAGGGCCTGGATTTCCTCCATTCCAAGCAGGTGATCCACAGGGATCTGAAGAGCTCCAACATCCTCCTGGGCACGGACGGCTCTGTCAGGGAATCAGTAAAAGCCACTGCATGAAAGCTGAGGGTTTCTTGAAGGGTGCACTTCCATCTTTCCTCGGCTACAGCCCTGAGGGCTTTTCCAGCTGACTTCACTACTGCACTCTCAGACTGAGAGTGGGGAATCTTGGTGCTTGGTTTCCTCATTCCAGCTGCCTTTGACAGGGTTTGTTTCTGTCCTCAGCTGATTTTGGCCTCTGCACTCAGCTCAGCCCTGAGCAGGACCAGCGCAGCTCCATGGTGGGCACTGCTCACTGCATGGCCCCAGAAGTTGTGACCAGATCTCCTTATGGCCCCAAGGTGGACATCTGGGCCTTTGGCACTGTGACCATCGAGATGGTGGAAGGAGAACCTCCTTACTTCAGGGAAACGGCGGCCATGGTAAGAGGCAAATTCTGCAGTGTCTGCAGAGGCCTGTGAGCACAGGGGGACCCCGCAGTGGGAGCAGCAGCTGGAGGTTTCTGCACATGGGAAGGGAATTCCCAGAGGACTCCAGCCTCACCACAGAAGAATATTCTTCAGTCTCCAGCAACAATTTGCTTTGGGATTTATGTTTTTGCAGCTCATCTGGCTGTGAGGATGAGCTGGAAATGTGAAGCAAGTGCATCAGCTCTAATGTTATCTTGCAAGAAAACCCCAAACCACCCCCAAATCCCAGCCCCAAACACAACAAGATTTCTGCAGGAACTTCTAAAAGACATTTTGCAAGATGATCTCCCCCCTGATTCTTCTCACTGGGAAACTTCTCTAAAACCTGAAGATGATTGTTTAACATCCTCATAGTCTAACGTATTTCTTTCCTAGTCCAAGCTACTTTCTCTGTGTCACCAAGCCTGAGCTTTCAGCAACACAAACCTCCTGTTTCTTGCCTGGCAGTTTCTGGGATGGGGCATCAGGAATGCATTTACTTGAGTGTCAGTGGCACTGCAGAGATGCACTAGATCTAAGAATCCTCTGAAATAACACAAGCAGACCACACTGACTCTGGAAAATGGCCTGTAAAGCTGGTGTCCACATTTGGAGAAGCAAAATGTGCTATTTCTGATGGAGGTTCCTACTGACAGAGTCAGCCAATGGAACTGGCTCTCAAGGCGAGATCATTTGGATGTTGCAGTGGCTGTGGCAGCCCCAGGGTTTGGGTTTTTTGGCTGGCATAGCAAAATGAGCTGTGAGCAGCATCTGTGGCAGGGAGGAAAGTGCCCCTGGAGCTGGGGCTGAGGCCCCGGGGTGGATGTGAGCCCGTGTGGGTGTGAAGGGAGCTGGCAGAGCGCTGAGTTTGCTTTCCCTGCAGGCTCGCGCTCTGATCCGGCAGAACGGGACCCCGCAGCTGCAGGAGCCCCGGCGCCTGTCGGCTCTGCTGCGGGACTGCCTCGAGTGCAGCCTGGAGCCGGACGAGGAGCGGCGCTGGGCTGCCCAGGAGCTGCTGCAGCTGAGGGCCAGGGGCTGCAGGGGAAGCAGCAGCGCCAGGGAGGGGTTTTCTTGTGGGGCCCCCTCCGACAGTCTCCAGTCTGGCTGCGTTCCACACGCAGAGCAAGCAGAATCCTCACCTGCTGTGGCTTGGCAGCTCCTTTGGAGCTCATCTGGGCCTGGTGCCCCACAGTGAGCAGGGACATCTTCAAGCAGCTCAGGGGGCCCAGAGCCCTGCCTGACCTGAGCTTGGATGGTTCCAGGGAGGAGGCACCTCCCACATCTCTGGGCACCTTCTGTCAGTGTTTCCCCACTCTCCTGGTTAAAAAATTCTTTCTTAGATCTAATCTGAGCCTGCTTTCCTCTCCTGAGTTTCAAACCATTTCCCTTTGTCCTGTTGCAACAGAGCCTGTGAGGAACTTGACTCTGGAAAGTAACAGTGCATTTCTTTCCTTTTTATCCTTTGGACAGCACCCATTTTTATCATCAGCCAAGCCTCTCTCCAGCCTGACCCCTCTGATCACTGCAGCAAAGCAACTGAGGGAGCAGCGGAGGAGATGAAGCACTTCAGGGCAGCTTCTTGTTACAGTAGTTAGGTCAACTAGTTAGTTATGGTAGTTAGCACTGTTAGTTGGTTATGGTAGTTAGCACTGGTAGTTACTTTATGGTAGTTAGGGCAGCCTGTTTTTTATGGTTCTTATGACAGCCTGTTTGTTATGGCAGTTTTTTGAATAAAAACTCTCTTAACCCTCAACTCCCTTGCCGTGTCCATTCCTTCTCCCGCTGTGCCTCAGCTGCCCGGAGCAATGTGAGGGGAGAGCGGGCCCAGCCTGGCCCAGAGCTGAGCCCCAGCAGAGCCCTGGCAGAGCCCAGAGCAGCCTCGGCACCTGCAGAGTCAGCCTGGAAGGAGGCGCTTGGAGCCTTCTCGGCTGCACCCGGCTCTTGGTTACAAACTGGGTGTGCTGGAAAATGCCACCGGCTCTGCACGAGGGCAGAAGGGGCCCGGGGAAGGCCCAAGTGCTCCATGCAAGGGAAAAACCTGCCCTGGGTTTGTTATAAATAACTAGGTAGTGTTTGCTTTTGCTATTATGTATTGACTTCTACAAAATATTCTTAATTACACCGATTTTGATAGAGTACAATTTTGTCATGGTTTCACTGACAGGAAGTAGCTTTTATTTTTGGGATATGCTGTGGTTACCAATAGGTGCTCAGATTTTAATATTGGTACCTGATGTAGCCACTGCGGTTCAGAGACACCTCTGAGAACACACAGGGGTTAAAAACCAGAGCTGCTCCTCTGGGACGCTC
Organism: Melozone crissalis; assembly: GCF_028551555.1. Taxonomy (NCBI): domain Eukaryota; kingdom Metazoa; phylum Chordata; class Aves; order Passeriformes; family Passerellidae; genus Melozone; species Melozone crissalis. The sequence goes on from NW_026535844.1 coordinate 6,391,125, forward strand.
TCTTGGGACTTTGAGGGAAAGTGGTCGAATCTCCCTCCCCCATCCAGCTGCTGCTGCTGGGCGGGGGAGGGGCAGCCATGTGGTAGGCCTGGGCCTGGACAGAGATGGGAGGTGAGGAGGCCCTTGAGGATGGAAGGGTGGAAGAGCGCCAAGAGACATCGGGCAGCCACCCCCCACCCCCCCCCCCCCCCCCAGGGGAGAGAGAGCGAGAGAGCCGGCATCTGAATTTGATAGCGGTGCCAGCCCAGGAGGAGAAGGGGAGGGTGCAGCGAGAAGGTGCCCGGCAGGGCAGCGTGGGAGTTCTAGAGCTCCAGACAGGCATGAGACTGAAATTTTTAACCCTTTTCTTGCATGATAGAAACCTTGCAAATGCTGATCCTCCTGGAGCTGAATGAGAAGAGAGATAAGAGATGAGATAAGAGGGGATGGCCACGAGGGAAGTGCAGAAGACTCTTGAGTGGGAGGAGAGATGACGGAGTGGCCTTTTGGCTGGACTTTTCTTGTGTGGCCATAGACTGAACCATTTTTTTTTCCTGTGACACAGAGACTGCATTTAGAGGGAGGGAGTGCCTCAGAACCAGGGGGGTTCAGTGTGGGTACCCCTCGGCCCCAGGGGATGCAAAAAATTTGGGGGGGACAGATGTCCCCAAGGAGAGACTGTGTCTTTTTTGGAGTGAGACAAGGCATCCTTGAAAGACAACCCTAGAAGCAGCTCTGGTCCATGCACAGTGGTGAGAGCACGGGGCATGGAAGGAAGGTGTCACGATGGCAAAGGATTTTCCGGGCGGTGCTGAGTGACATGGAAACACACGAGGTTTCAGCGTGTTTCCAGGGGAAGCCTATGGTGCAAGAAGGACTCCTCTCCTCTTGATGAACTGAAGATTGAGTATTCTAAAGGGTGGTGCCGGACTGAGAGTTGGTGATTTGGGGGGAATGTATTGCATTGGGAAGTTTGCTGGGTGGGAGGAGGAAAATGCTTTTGTAAAGTTTTCGTTTTCCTTGGTTTTTTTTTTTTCTTTTCTTGTAGCTTACTTAATAAAGTTTTCTTTATTTCTAAGCAGGAGCCTGCTTTGCTTATTCCTGGTGACATCTCACAGCAGACACCAGGGAGAGGGTATTCTCATGGGGGCACTGGCATTGTGCCAGGGTCAAACCATGACACATGGGAAGGCTGAATGGGAAACCCACTTCCGTCCTGGCAGCACGGGTGCATCAACTCAAGGAGGGAAACACTAACCAAGGGAGTTCCACTAAAGTGAAGGTACCTCTAGCATGTATGCCCAGGAAAGGGTGGCCCTGCCTGTAGCCAGGGAGAGGCACGGGAAAACCAGATCTTTTGGACGGTGTGGATCCGATGGCCGGGCACATCAGAACCACAAAAATACAATGTCTTAGTTGATACTGGTGCGCAGTGTACCCTGATACCATCAGGGCATGTGGGGGCAGAACCTGTTTCCATTGCCGGAGTGACAGAGGGATCCCAGCAATTGACCCTGTTGGGAGCTGAGGTGAGCCTGACTGGGAAGGAGTGGATCCTTCCCAGAAACATCCTGTTGTGACTGGCCCAGAGGCCCCGTGTATTCTGGGCATCAACTTCCTCCGGAATGGCTTTACAAAGACCCAAAGGGACTCAGGTGGGCTTTTGGCATAGCCGCTGTAGAGGCAGGGAACATGAAGCAGTTGAACACCTTGCCTGGACTATCAGAAAACCCATCTGCAGTAGGACTCCTGAGGGTAGAACAGCAACAGATACCAATTGTCACCTTGACAGTGCACCGCTGGCAGTATTGGATGAATTGGGATGCCGTGATCCCCATGCACAAAATGATCCATGAGCTGGAGTGCCAAGGGGTGGTCAGCCAAACCCACTCACCCTTCAACAGCCCCATCTGCAGCAAAGTGGTTTGCCACCATTGGCATTGCTAATGCATTTTTTTCAATTTCTCTGGCAGCAGAATGCAGGCCTCAGTTTGCTTTCACGTAAAGGGGTGTGCAGTACACCTGGAACCGACTGCCCCAGGGGTGGAAGCACTGTCCCATCATCTGCCATGGACTGATCCTGGCTGCACTGGAAAAGGGTGAAGCTCCAGAACAGCTGCAGTACATTGATGACATCATTGTGTGGGGGAACACGGTGATGGACGTATTTGAGAAAGGAGAGAAAATCATCCAGAATCATCCCCATTCCACACCTGCTGTGCACCGCCCACTTTTGTTTCTGTCCAGGCACCGCCCCTTTTCCACATCCCATTCATTGCCTGCCCCTTCCCACGCTCCTATTCCAGCCCCCCAGGCCTCTCATCTCCCCATTGGCCATCACTCACTGGGCTCTGCCCCATTTCCCACAGTCCCATTTCTAACTCTTTTCAATCCCTGCCCCCTCCCTGCTCCGTCGCTCCCCACTGGCCGCCCCGAGCAGTCCTCCCCCTCTATGGGCATGACTACAAGACCGATTGGCATTTATTGAATGGCTCCACGCAGGGTTTTGGAGCCAGCCTGGCCCTGGCAGGGCCCAGTGCAGGCTGGGGATTCGGGGGAGGCCAAGGGGTGTCCTGACACTCTGGGCGGGGCTCATAGATCAGGGCGGTCCCAGCACTTTGGGGGGACAGTGAATGGGGGGGCAGTGAAGGAGGGGTCCCAGTGCATGGGGGAGTAATGAGCCTTAATTGGTCTTATCCTGGCAAGCTATGACAGCTCCAGAGCTCAGCCCCCAAGGGGACTGAGTGCCAGAGGCCAGCTCGCTCAGACCAAGGCCATGGATCAGCCCCTAGCAAGCAGGGAATATTCAGCTCTTATAGTGATTAGCCAGCTCTTATGATTTCAGCTTTGCTTGCTAGGTAGCTTGCCCTTGGCTTGAGGCTCCAGCAGACGGTAGAGAGAGGAGAAGGAGAAGACGCCAGCTGTTCCTCGAGTATGGCTTTATTGGAGGGGTCCGTGAAGGGTCTCAGCACTTCTTCTTCTAAGTTAGTAGGGGTACAGTATGCTACTTTTATAGCCTTGGCCCAGATCCAATCTTGACCAATGGCAAAGGTTAGAGGGACCATAAGTGACCAATAGTAGGGTTAACAAGATATTGCCTTACATGGTTTTAGGGATAGGTTATAGGGCGGATGTCCCTGGAGTCAGGAAGCTTCTTTGCTGCTGTGTCAGCATTTCTATTATTCAGATTCTCCACGGGGCCCTGGCTAAAGCTGTGCGTCTCACCACAGGGGAGGCCGTGGTAAATTCAGGGATGTCCCTGGTGATAATAGGGTGCAGCCATGATATTTTCTGAAAAACCCTTTCCTTAGGATTTTTTCTCCTGAGAAGCTGAGAGGCCTCAGAAACAAAATGTAAACAATGGTTACCTGCTGCTGTGGAATGCAACAGGCGCATCTGTGATTGATGTCATGTGGTTGTTTCTAATTAATGGCCAATCACAGCCCAGCTGTCCGGACTGTCTTGGTCAGTCACAAGCCTTTGTTATTCTTTCTTTTTGTATTCTTAGCTGGCCTTCTGATGAAATCCTTCCTTCTATTCTTTTAGTATAGTTTTAATATAATATATATAGCATAAAATAATAAATCAGCCTTCTGAAACACAGAGTCAGCATCCTCTGCTCTTGCGTCATCTGAAGACCCCTGCGAACACCATCACAATGGGGGGTCCCGGTGATAACAGGGCGGGGGCGACAGGACCGAGCCCCAAGGGACCATTATGATACCATTAAAAAGGCTTGGCAGTGGACAAAAAACCTAGATAGATTATATTGTACTAAGAAGTAGATAGAAGGAATTATCAATAATGTATATCAATATCAAGCACCATAGCAATATAATTGTGATCAATTACAATGTGCAAAAGCCAATACAGAAATGCAAAAGCCAATTATTATTTTGCCATTTATAAGACAGTTCTGCTGCAGCCACAGTGGAAAGCTGCCTCTGCTGCAAGGCACTGAGGGGGTTCATTCACCCCCTGACCTGCCACTATGTCCCTGCGTGTCCCTGAGTGCCGCCAGAGTGTCCCCAGAGTGTCCCCAGTGACATCACCCCAGGAATTCCCACCAAGAATATCAATGAAAATTCGCAGAAAATTCCCCACTTTTGTCCCAAATCCTGTGTGGAGAGGAGGGAGGGCACAGATGACATAAGCGCTGATGTCACCACCCCCAATGACATCACAGCGGGGACATCCCTGTCCCTGCAGCAGATTTGGGATGTCCTCCATGGCTTTTTGGCATGGCTCAGCTGTGGGATCTCAGCACCTCAGGACTGATGTGCAGAGTGACCGAGACCACCCTTGGGGGGCTCGGAGGTCCTGGAATGTTGCCAGAAGTGTCTGGTGGCTGGACTTCGATCCTACACGGGAGACGACACCTGTATGAGGATGGGAGGATTTCACTGGGGTAAATGGTGAAGGGATAAGTTAATTAGAGTGTGAAACACAGGGTTTAGGATTTCTGTACAGGGGGTTCTAAAGAAGTAAGATGGAGGAATTGGGGCGTGTCCTGTCCTTCTTCTTCTTCTTCTTGGCCTCCATCTTTTGTGGTGATGTTGGCACTTTGGGATTGGTTATTACTAAAAGTGCACTGGTCAATAAGGGTAAGAGGTATTGGGGGAAATAGATAAATATTGTATACGTAGTTTTGAGTATAAAGATAAGTGACCACCCCGGGGGGCGCTCAGTGTGCTCATGGCTGACTTGCTGTGCAGACCTCTGTCGGGCCGAGAGAAAATCTTTTAGATAAACAACTAATAAATACTGAAGACCGAGAAAAACCTGAAGCCTCTTCTCGTCCTTTGAAGCGCAGGCTGCCCAAGGCCATCCCCGAGCCTTTCCAGGCCATAAAACAGCCGAAAAACCAACACTCAGCCACCGTGCTGCTGCTGGGGCCACCACAGGGACTGAAGAGGAGGTCGTGGATGTTCCCAAGTGTCCCCAGCAGGTGATGCATGAACAGGCGAGTGCTGGCCTCTCACAGCTGCTCAGCCTCAGCCACGGGGGCCTCCAAGGGCTTGGAGACATTGTGGGACGCCTCCTTTGTCCCCTCCAGGGTAGCCTCAATGTCCCCGAGCAGGTGCCGCATTTTCCAGGGGTACCCTGTGGCTTTGTCATATGCGGTCACCAAGCATTCCAGTGGACCCAGGGCCACACCCACCCACTGTCCCCTCCTGGTGGCTGCCCTTGCCTGGCTGGCGGCCAATATGGCCTCTCTCATGGCCTTGGGGGCTGCCACCACCTCATGGTGGCCACTGCCACATGGGCCTTGTGTGCAGCCACTGCCAAGGCCAAGTCCTTCATGGCCAGAAACACTGGCGGCCGCTGGGCCATGGCCATCAGAGTGTGCATTGACATCCCCTGGCGGGTGGCCTTGTCCCACAGGTCCCCAGCCTGGGCAGTGGTGGTGGCTGCAGCACCGGCCTCAGCAGTATCCATGTCCCTGCAGGTGTCACAGAGATCAGCGGCCTCCCTGGCCAGTTGGACCCAGCTGTCCATGAGCATGCCACCAAGTCCCGCCAGACACTGGCCCAGAAGATCTGTGGGTTGATGCTGCAGAACTTAAGGACTCTCAGGGATCAGGCCAGAGTGAGGACATTGAATCTGCCCGGGGAGTTGACATCGCCATGGTCCAGGGTCTAACAGAGGTGCCAGGTGAAGTTCCTCAGGGCTGCGTGGAGGGACTTTGGGTACACACGCTGCCACACACACTTGTATGGCCTGGTCAGTGTGGCCACCACCTTGCCCAGGGTAGCCACCGCAGCCACCAGTGGCTCTAGCAGCTGGGGAGAGGAAAGAGGAGGTGTCAGGGACCCCGTGGCGCTTGTGGCCACCTGTGGTGGGCCCCTGTGCCCTCCCAGGGTCCCCTTTGTCCCCTCCTTGGAGGGCTCTACTGTCCCTTCTATCCCTTTGTCACCTCCTTGTCCCCTCTGCCAACCCCCCTGCCAGGCCACTCATCCTCTCTGCCGTCTTCCTGCAACCCTTGGTCCCTTCTGCCACCTCCCTGCCACCCTCAGTCCCTTCTGCCACCTCCCTGCCACCCTCGGTCCCTTCTGCTGCCTCCCTGCCACCCTTGGTCCCCTCCACTCCCCTGTCACCTGCCCCTATCCTGCCACACGCTCCTGTGCCCTTTGTGACCCTCTGTCCCCCCTGCCCCCTCCCCCCACCCCCCGTGTCCACTCTGCCACCTCCTTGCCGGGATTGTCGCACCTTGCAGGGGTCTATGGCCGCTGGGGACACGCTGGGGACACTTTGGGGACACTCTAGGGACACTCCAGGGGTCGAACACGGCCAGGGTGGTGCTGGCTGAGTCCAGCAACACTGCGGGGACATGGGGACACTGGACAGGTGGCACCAGGGACACAGCATTGCCACCAGTTCCAGCCCAGCGCTGCTGGTTCTGTCCCTCTGTCACCATAGACTTGACCTCACCAGAAAACCTTTTTCATAGGGGCCATTGATCAGCCGTTCCAAAACCAAATACTGGACATATGTCAACTCCCAAGGTGGACTGAAGACCCTGCATGGGTTGACCAATGGCCCTTATGAAAAGAACGTCTACTAAATTTAAAACATCTTGGAAGAGCAATTGGCCTTAGGCCATATCTGTCCATCTTCTAGCCCCTAGAACACCAATATTCTGTATACCTAAGCAAAATGGCAAGTGGTGAGCTATTAATGGGCAGTAAATGCAGTTATTGAAGCTATGGGTGCTCTTCCATCACCTACAACAATGCCATCCAATGGCCCTTAGTAATGTTAGACCTAAAGATTGTTATTTCACCATATCTTTACACCCTGATGATGCACCTCTGTTTGCCTTTTCTGTGCCTACCTCCAAGCACGCAGAACCTCAGCCTTTGAGACTTTGTGTTAAAGTCACCCTCACTTTAAATGAATTACAGAAACTGCTGGGTTCTTTGCATCCTATTTTGGGTACATCCACAGAACTTTCACATCCTTTGTTTGGCTTAGAGGAAACCCCCACCTGCATTCGCTTTGACAGCTTACCCTAGAAGCTAGAAGTGCCCTTGCACACTGTGCTCAAGCAATAGAAAACCAACAGAATTGGAGAGGGGATCCTGATAAATCTGTGTACCTTGCCATAATTGGTAAAAAATTTCAACATTTTTCTGTTCTGTTTTGATTGTTTGCTAATGATAAAGACCGTTTGCATGTGTTAGAATGGTTATTCTTACCTCACATAGCAACAAAACCTGTGTGGACTGTTAATGATATGTTCTCTTATTTAGTTATGAAAGGTAGAAACAGATTGCAAACTCTCAATGGCCAGGATCATCATGCCATCAACGTACTTGCAAGTAAAGACAATTTGGCATGGTTGCTTTTAGAAGACTTTGACAGCAACTAACTTCCAAATTGTGCTTGCAGGTTTTTCTGGACAATTATCTATCCATTATCCCTCACATCGTTTATGGACAGAGATGGGTAACCTCCCCCTGCACTCAAAGCATCACTGCAGCACGACCCCTGTCAACAGACCAACTGTTTTTACAGATTCATCCAGCAAAACCAAAAAAGGTGCAGGGATTTGGCATGAAGGTGACTCTTTCCAGTGGCATAAAAGGGTGTTAATGTTAAAGGATGCCTCGGTGCACATTTTAGAATTGGCTGCTATCCGCTATGCCTTTCAGTGATTTTCACAGGAACCACTTAACACCGTAACTGATTCCTTGTATGCTGCCAATGTTGTATTCCATTGACAATTTTTCGATTTAAAGCATGTTAATAACTATCTTTTGTTTACAGAGTTAAGAACATTGTGGACTTTAATTAACAGCCAGCTGCATGATTTTTATGTGTTGCATGTTCGCTCCCACACAGGTTCACCTGGCCCTATTGCAGAAGGTAATAACTATGCAGATGTCATTGTCATGACAGGTGTGGTACCAAATACTGATAAGTTTTCTCCTCGAGCCAGGTCTCATGAGCTCTTAGAGGACTTATCACAGCTGAGATAGCCCAGCTACTTCAAATGGCATAAAATTAGCAGGATGACTTCTGAAGTAATGTTGGAAACAGGAAAGTTTTAATGAAAGGCAAATAACAAAGCTCTTGGCAGAGAAAACCTGAGCCAGGAGCAAGAGGTTCTTGCTCCTGCTAAAAACACCCCACAAAAACAACGATTTCCTTTGTTCTCTTCTTTTTCTAGTGAATTACTTAGGCGGGACTTTTTGGCTTCTGCCCAATTGGGTAGCCTTAGGTTTGAGATGAAGTCTCAAAGGTCCTGTGAAGTGTCTTTTTACCAAATTGAGGAGAGAAACTTCTGGGTTTTTCCTTTTTAAGGACATAAAGGATAATTTGGTCACTCTTTCAATAGGGGGAACATTCCTACAAAATACTTTTGCACAGGCCAAGCTATGTCACAAATTTTTTTACACCAGAATGCTTATTCTCTTCACAAGCAATTTCAAATAAGTTCCTCACAAGCCCATGATATCCTATTGTCTTGTCCCTCCTATCATGAGGTTGATCCTGCTCCTTTAGTAGAAGGCACTGAGCCCTGAGGTTTAGCTCCTAACTCCATTTGCAAGTTGATGTCACCCCTATCCCAGAGTTTGGTTGCTTAAAATATGTTCACGTTTCCATTGACACCTATTCTCATTTTCTAAAAGCAACTTCTTACACCAGAGAGAAGGCCTGTGATGCTCACGTGTTTTGCCACTCTGGGCCTTCCTGACACTGTCAAACTGGACCATGGACCTGCCTACACCTCAGAGAGATGTCGGAGGAAGGAGACCCAGACACCAATTGGTTCATCCAAGTCCAATTTATTGATCGAATATGGCGGGTTAAATACAGTTCTTAATAAGCTTCATACATATTGCAAAAGTTGAGCTCAGGATTGGTTAGTTACATATCAGCAACTACACCTACTTCTACATTCTTGTGCTTATTCTTTTGTTACATTCTGCAGATATTCAGGACTAATCTCACCTCCCTTTCCTCATGTTGCAGCAAGGTCATCCGGCATTCTTGCCTGTCAGCAGTCACTGAATCAGAGACTGCTGTCCTCCCTTTCGAGCTTAACCAGCGGCATTATGTCAGGATGGCCTTTCTCACTTAACCATTTATTAACAATATTCTCCACAGAGAGAGTTTGTAACTTCTTGCAGCCATGGGGTGTGCCTCACAGTACTGGCATTCCCTGCTCTCTCACAGGATAAACTGTTGTCAAGTGTGCCCATAGGACCCTAAAAACCATGCTTGAAAAACAAAAAGAGGGGGAGTTGGGGTACCCTCACAACAGAGTAGCTAAAGCCCTATATGTCTTCAGTTTTTTTAAATGAAGATGGGACAGACTGCATGTGACAGAGAGCATTCCTTCAGCACAAAGGCTCATCTAAGACCTCCAGCGCTGGTGAAGGACTTACTGGCTGGACAATGGAAAGGAGCCCTGGACTTACTGACATGGGGAAGGGGCTGGGCCTGTGTCTCCACAGTGTCTCCATGTGGAGTGGGATCCATCACAGTGTGCAGCCTTTTGTCTCACTGTCCTGATCCCATGTGTATATAGTTGCTATGTTATAGGTATATGTTACTATTTTTAAAAAGTGGTTAAAGTTATTATTGTTATCACTGTAATTAATGTTTTAGGAGTTGTTTAGGTTTTTCTTAGTATGTTTTCATTGCCTAAAAAAAAGGAAGGGCGTTATGTGGAATATGGGGCGATATTTCCTAAAGTTGTTAAGGCTCGTGCCCACAGAAGGCCCTGTGGGGAAGGCACAGCTGCAGGCTGGATGGTTGGAGATTGGTTGGGGAGTGAGAGGCAGTTATGAGGAGGAATGCATGGACAGCACATGAAAGGGAAACAGATTGGGTGATAGGACCTGTGGACAGCAGACTGCAGCTGAGCCAGCCAATGGGTGCCCTTCTTCTGTTGAGTTCTGGTTTTGTCAGGTTCAGAGTAAAGGTATAAACGGAGGGTGATTTCTACAATGAAGTGATCTCCTTCAGATGCACAAGGGCATCTGTGTCTCTTTATTCCCCATTGCTACACCTTAGTATTGTGTGAAAGAGTGAATGGCAAATGAGGAGAGTGGGAAGTGAATGTTTATGTCCTGTGTCTTGTGTGGCTGATAGGTATAGCTGCTGAGTGAATGAGATGTACTGCAGCACAAAACAAACAAGGAGCTTCGAGCCGAGCTTCCTCTTTTCGGGTGACCGAGACAGCCAGAAAAAGCAAAGTGTTTGTTTTGCATATGAATAAAAATTTTAATAAAGATTTTGTGTTGTCTGTAAGAATGTAATTCTGTGTTTCAGTTGTGGACTGGGATGTGATCTTTGGGTAGGGTGTAAGTGTAAAATCTGTCATGAGAGGTGGCATTGCACAGGCACACTGAAGAGTGCCTTGTGCCGGGAGTGGGAAAGAGTGGAACTCTGAGCCAGGAATTGGGCATTAAATTTTTAAAAATTTCTGTAGGAAATAGTGTGTGGGAAAGCTGCATTTAGTTCCACGAGCCTGAACAGTACCTGAGAAAGACTGGGAAAATAGACGTGAAAGACGTAGAGTCAGATTTGTTTTGAAGTTAAGAAAGAAGGAAAAAAAAGGTGTGGGGACAGTGCCGGGATAAGCTGAGAAAATGGGACACAAAGCAAGCAAGGAGAAAATCCCCAGGGGAAAGGAGAGCAGGGAAACATTAATGGATATACCTTCAAACAGCCTCCTAGGCATAAAATTGGCACAGTGAGTACATAATCCTGAAACAAAGAATGCAAATAAAATCAAAATTATTGATTACTATATGATGAAATAGACTCATCAGGAGACAAGATCTGATCATTTGTCATTGATCTGATCTGGCCAAAATAGAGTTCCTTTGAAGGGTGGATATGCCAAACTTTGAATATTCATGTGAATGCCAAAGAACCAGTCAGTCAAGAAAAAACAGATTCTGCTGCCAGTTGGAAGGGTGAGGCTTCCCTGAGGTAGGTGAACACATTTAAATTAAAAGAAACTGAAAATTGGGACCTTAGAGTATCTGCCCCCTCCATATCTGCCAGCACCCGATGCACCCCCTGCAGCCCTTGATGGACCCAGCCAGAATTCCTGGAGCAGAGCGGTCCAGTGAGAGGAATGGAAAAATGAGAACCAAGCAGTGTCACTAAACCCCCTCCTAGAAGTGCCACTGGGAGTGGCACACGGAGAATTGGGTTGAATGGGGAAGTCAGGAGCTCTGTCTCCTGGGGTCAAAATATCAACAAGAGCCCTTGATAAATTTCAAATTAGGCCCTCAGGAGGAAGAATTTGAATTTTTAGTAGACATAGGGGCTAAGAGGACATGTTTATAGAATTCCAAGAGGATGCAAAAAAAAGCCAAAATACAGTTCAAGTAGTAGGGGCAAAGGGAGAAGGATATGAAGCACCTGTTATAAAACATGTAATATTTGAAGGAACAAACAAATTAGGAATGAGGGATGTTTTATTCGTATGGGGGGAAGGATATAATCTGATGGGAAGGGATTTGCAAGTGCAGTTAGGTATCGGGGTGCTTCCAGAGGAAGAGAAAATGGCAGTCAAACTCTGGGGGGCCCCAGGGGGTAGAGCCAGCCAGGCCCCAGCAGAGCCCAACGTGGGCCAGGGGCTTGGGAGGACCGAGGGGGAAGTGGCTGGAGGCGTTCTGGGGGATGTTGTGAAGCAGGCAGGCAGCAAAGGGGGGGATCCTGGTGTGTTACTCCAGGAATTACCCCAGGATTTGGGGCAATTTTAATGAAAATTCTCAGAAAACTCCCCAAATGTGTCTAAAATCCCACACAGGGAGGGGAGATAAGACAAGTGACACCAGCGATGTCCCTGATGATGTCACCGCCCTGATGACATCACAGTGCTGTCATCACTGTTCCCGCAGCAGCTTTTGGATGTCCTCAATGGCTTTTTGGCACCACTCAGCCACTGCACGGCCACTAAGGCCACTGGGGCCACTGGGGGGACTCAGAAGGAGCCTGCAGATGTCCCCAGGTGTTCTCAGCAGGTGACGCGTGGCCAGGCGGCTGCTGGCCTCCCACAGCCACTTGGCCTTGGCCACTGCAGCAACCAAGGCCTCGGGGACATCAGGGGATGTCTGATTTGTCCCCTTCAGAGCCAGCCTTGATGTCCCCAAGCCAGTGCCGCAGCTCCCGGGGAAACACGGTGGCTTCGTCACAGGCAGCCGCCAAGCGCTCCAGCAGCCCCAGGGCCGCCTCCGCCCTCTGTCCCTCCTGGTGGCCACCTTTGCCTGGCTGCTGGCCGCCATGGCCTCTCCCACGGCCTTGGTGGCTGCCTCTTCCTCCATGGCAGAGGCTGCGACCCGGGCCTCAAGCGCAGCCACCGCTGAGGTCACCTCCTCCTTGGCCAGGGCCACCGGCGGCTGCTGTGCCACAGCCACCAGTTGTGGATTGATGTTCCCTAGCAGGTGGCCGTGTCTTGCAGGTCCCCAGCCAGGGCAGTGGCAGTGACCACAGTGGTGGCCTCATTAGTGGCCACGTCCCTGTGAGACATAAACTTTAAGAAATTTAGAGATTTTAAAGGAGCTGAGGTTTCAGTTAGAGATAAGCTTTATTAGAGTTAATCAAAAAATGGGAAGGCCTTGAGGAACTTAAGAGTTAGTAGTTAATTAATAATTGATTGCTTGTCAACACAGTGTTTGGTTAGCTGGGTTTTTAATGAAGAATATAGAAACTGATAAATAGCTTTTAGGAACGTAAGACAATTGTGGCTTCCTCTGTTCTGAAACCAATTGAAGATGGGGAATGGGAGTTCTACCAAGGGTTCATTTGTCATATTTGCATTGAAAAGTTAGAAAGGTCAGAAAGAGGAAGACTTCATTTTCTCCCTCATTTTGCGACCCCTCCCCATGAAAGGGACCACCGACCCATTTCGAGGAACAAACAACGCATGGTTAATAGCTTTTGAACTAATTACCATACGAAGTGGGGAATGGGATGTGCCAAAGTTATTAATATGCATTTGTATTTTGGGTATTCACTACTGGTATAGATAAAAGGACTCTGCAATCACCTGTAAATTGTGGTGTCTATTTGGGAGCTATCCCACATCACAATAAACATCCACTTTCTAACTTTAAACTGTTAGAGAGTCTTTGTCCATCACAGTTGGAATATCAGTACTAGATCAATATCCATAAGTTTAGTAAATCACTTGCAGACATTGCAGAGATTGGTGGCCTCCTGGGCTAGGTGGGCCCAGCTATCCAAGAGCATGGTCACCAAGTCCCACCAGGCACTGACCGTGCTTGTCACACGGGCCCAGGTGGCCCCCGGGGTGGCCCAAGGGCAGCCAGGGCCCTGGCCAGGAAGGTGACACTGGGGTGGCTCAGGGTGTCCCAGAGGCGATGAATGAAGGTCCCCAGGGCTGCGTGCAGGGATCCTGGGGACACAGCAAACAGCACGCCCCTGTATGGCCTGCTCATGGTAGCCACCAGCTCACCCAGGGTGGCCACCATGGTCACCAGTGCCTCCAGCAGCTGGGATGGGGATACAAAGAGCGGGGACAGGGGAGGTGTGAGAAACCTTGTGGCATTTGTGGCCTCCTGTGGCGGATCCTCTGCCCTCCTATGGTCCCCTTTGTCCCCTCCCTGGAGGGCTCTCATGTCTCCTCTGTCCCTTTCTCACCCCCTCATCCCCTCTGCCACCTCCTGCTACCCCCCACTGTTCCCCCCTGCCGCCCTCGGGGTCACCTCCCCCTTCCTACCATGCTGTGGCTCCCTTTGCCAGGCCCCTGTCCCCTACTGGAGCCCCCTATTTCCCCTCCACCACCCTGTTCCCCTCTGTCACCCCTGTCCCCTCCTGCCACCCCTGTGTATCCCCTGTCTCCTGCCCCCTCCCTATGCAGGGATTGTTGCACCTCTTGGGGCTCCATGGCCGCTGGGGACACTGCGGGGACACCTTGGGGACACTGGGAACACTGCAGGAGTGCTGGCAGAGGGAGGTGACACTCCCAGGAGACACTCTGAACACAGGCAGGGTTGGGGGGGCAGGCAGGGAGAGGTGACGTCACCCCTGGCCCCCCCCACTGCCCCTCCCTTGAGGGGCCATCGTGGGTCCCAAATGTGCCCCCAATGTTCCCAAAAAGATCCCAATGTCCCCTGAGTGTCCCCAACAGTGCCCAAGTGTTCCCAAAATGTCCTCTTGGGGACAATGGGGGACACACTGGGCTCATGTGGGGACACTGTGGGGACATGGGGGTCACCACAGAGGTGGCACCAGGGACAGTGCAGTGGCACCAGTTCCATTCCAGTGCCACCAGCCCAGTGTCCCCACTTCCATCCCAGTGCTCCCAGTGTCATCCCAGTGCTCCCACTGCTGGCCATGTGCCACCATCTCTCATTGTCCCCATACCAATGTCTCCATTCCAGTGTCCCCAGTTCCATCCCAGTGTTCCCTCCACTGTGACAGTTCAATCCCAGTGTCCCTATCCCAGGCCATGGGAAGGTCTCTACTGGTCTGTAGAGCTCCATACTGGTCGGAACTCGTCTCTACTGGTCTCTACTGGTCCAAACTGGTTTTCTGCATCCCCTGCTGCCCCTGCTCCTCTTTACTGGTCCATACTGTTTTATATTGGTCTGAACTGGTTCATACTGATCAGGGCAGAGGAAAGTCTCTGATGGTCGGTAGATATTCATACTGGTTCATACTGGTCTGAACTTGATTATTCTGGTTCATACCAATCTGAACTGGTCCCCACTGCTCTGAACAGGTCCATACTGCTCTATACTGGATCATACTGGTCTACACTGGGCAGGGCAGGGGAAAGTCCCTCCTGCTCTGTAGAAGCTCATACTGGTCTAAACGGGTCTGAACTGGTCCCCACTGCTCTATACTGGTCCATACTGATCCTTACTGCTCTATAGAGTCTCATACTGGTCAATACTGGTCTGAACTGGTCTGTACTGGTCTGTACTGGTCAGCATAGGGAGAAGTCTCTACTGCTCTGTAGATATTCATACTGGTTTATACTGGTCTGTACTGGTTTATACTGGTCTGAACTGGTCTATTCTGGTCGATACTGTTCAGGGCAGGGGTGTCGCAGTGCAACCAGTCTGAAGCTGCCCCCCAAATTCAACCAGCCTAGAAGTAAACAAGTCCCTGAGTGAACAAGGATAGGTTGGATTCAGTTCTACACAGGAACCCTCAGCCAATGTCATTCAGCTCTAAATGCAGACCTACCATTGGCCAGGGAGCTGGATGGTGCTAAGACCCCAACCACATGCGTAAGCGAGGGAAATTTGAAGCTCCTATAAAAGGAGCTGTGAGAATAAACCTGAGGCTGTTTGTCACAAGGACCTTGGAGAGTCGGGCTGTTTGTATGTCGCCGATGAACGGCCCCCACCGTGATACGCAGTGATCCACGAAGTGATGCGACTCAGCCATTTTCTGTGTACAGAGCAGGGGAGACTGAACCGTGTAGGAGCCGGGAAAAGTTGGTAAGGCAAGAAACCCAGACAGTGATGGAGCTGAGAACTGACAGTAAGGCTAAAAAACTGAATGGTGTAGGAGTCAGAGAAAGAAAAAAGCTGAAAAATAGAAGGAAAATCTCACCAAAGAAAGAGGCAGATTAACCTCCATAGAGGAACAACCAGTCATTAAGGTATGAACTTTTACTTCAACGAGGAGAAAAGTATGATCAACAAGCTCTGAAAGCCACTATGGATGTTATAAAATTTTGATGTTTATTTAAAACTCTCATGTTCTCATGTTTCTCTGATGTTTTCCAATAAAATCACAACATAACCTGGCAAGCCAAAGGCTCGTTGGAAGCAGAAAATTGTCAATGGTAAGACAATCTGCCCATCACCTTATTCCAAGACTCAAATATTTACAACCCGTGAGTAGTAGAGTGTGTGGTTTTAATTGAAATAGTTTTGAGTTGAATTGTTTACTGTTTGTATTGTTAAGTTGGAACTTTGTAACTTCTAAACATTAAGCCTGTGACATGCTAACCTAAAGAATTGTAATGCTGGTGGTTTTGCCTGACAGCTGGTGGATGTGAATGTCACAACCCCAGTGATACATGGGGTACAACACTAGCTGTGGGAGACTGGGCTTGCTGAGTTGAGTGGAAAAAGCCTTATTCAACTAGGCTCATAATTTAATTTTTTAGTCTAACCAAGAGGGTGAGTTGTCACATTGCAGCTGGTCTGAAGCTGCCCCCTAAACTCAACCAGCTCAGAAGAAAACAAGTCCCCGGATAAGGCAGGGATAGGTTGGAGTCAAACCCAAGCAAAGACTTCAGCCAACCCTGTTCAGGTTTAGATGCAGATACAGCACTGGCCAGAGAGCAGGGCAGAGAGAGAACCCATCCCATCAGCTGTCTTAAGCCAGGAGATTCAAACCCCCCATATAAAGAGGGTCCGAACAATAAATGAGGCAGTTTGTCACAAGGACCTTTGAGAGTTCGAGTTGTTTCTGTGCCTCCAATGAATGATTCCCATCATAACACGTATGAGTGTAATTTTGTGTTTCAGTTGTGGAGTGGGATGTGATCCTTGGATATGATGCGAGTGTAAAATCTGTCATGAGAGGTTGCACTTCACAGCAACACTAAAGAGTGCCTGGGGCCAGGAGTGGGAAAGAGTGGAATAGAGAGCCAGGAATTGGGCATTAATTTTTTTTAAATTACTGTAGGAAATAGTGTGTGGGAAAGTAGCATTTGCTTCCAGGAGCCTGAACAGTACCTGAGAAGGACTGGGATAATACACGTGAAAGGCATAGAGTCAGATTTGCTTGGAAATTAAGAAAGAAGGAAAAAACAGAGGCGTGGGGACAGTGCCAGGATAAGCTGAGAAAATGGGACACAAAGCAAACAAGGAGAAAACCCCCAGGGGAAAGGGGAGCAGGGAAACATCCATGGATACGCCTCCAAACAGCCTCCTAGAGATAAAAATGTCACGGTGGCTGCATAACCCTGACACAAAGAATGAAAATAGAATCAAAATGAAACATTATTATATGAGAAAATAGACTAAACAGGAGATAAGATCTGATCATTTATCATTGATCTGATCTGGCCAAAATAGAGTTCCTTTGAGGGATGGATGTGCCAAACTTTGAATATTCATGTGAATGCCAAAGAACCAGTCAGTCAGGAAAAAACAGATTCTGCTGCCAGTTGGAAGGGCAAGGTTTTCCTGGGGGAGACAAACACATTTAAGTTAAAAGACATTAAAACCTGGGACCCCTTAGAGCATCTGTCCCCTCCATATCTGCCAGCACTTGATGCACCCCCTGCACCCCATGATGGACCCAGCCAGGATTCCTGGGGCAGAGCAGTCCAGCGAGAAGAATGGAAAAACGAGAACCAAGCAGTGGCACTAAACCCCCTCTGGGAAGTGCCATTGGGTGGGGCACACAGGGAATCGGGTTTGTCACTGCCCCACTTAATTCCTCCAAAGTGAGAGCATTTAAAAAGGAATTAAAAGTTCTACATGAAGATCCAATTGGATCAGCAGAACAAGTAGACCAATTTTGGGACCCAATGTTTATAACTGGGACAGAGTGCAATCTAGAATTAACCTTTTGTTTACACCTGAGGAAAGACAAATGATCCAACTAGTGAGGATGTGGATTTGGGAAAGGCACCCTGCACAACACAGACCCCATGGGGAGCAGAAAATGCCCCTGCGATGCCCTAATTGGGACCACCATAACCCCGGGGAAAGGTGAAACATGGAAGATTATAGAGCATTAATTATCAGGGGAATTAGGGAGGCTGCTCCACCAACTCAGAACGACCATGGGGCATTTGCTGAACAACAAAAGAAGGATGAGACTCCAACTGAATGGGTGGAGAGGTTAAAAAGAAATATGAGACAATACTCAGGTATAGACTGATACAATAGCTGGACAAGCTTTATTGAAGATAACCTTTGTCACATATGCTTGGCTGGATATAAGGAAAAGCTGGAAAGACTGGGGGAATGGCAGGATAAGGGATTGAATGACCTGTTAAAGGAAGCCCAAAAGGTCAATGTACGGAGGGAGGGATGATGAGAAAGCCAAGGGGAAAGCAAAGATAACGGAGCCACTATTGCTGAGGGGAACCAGCGTGCAAGGAGCCACCGCCAGAGGGAAGTGAGACCCTGTCAGGGCAAGGCAAACGGGAGCAGGGGGAGGAGAATGGGACCAGAGCTCCCTGGGGGAGAGGCCCTAAAAGGGAAAAGGGCAATTGAACAACTGAGGCCCAATCTGTCACCAGCACAGGGAAATTGGGCATTTGAGGTGAAAGTGCCAACGGAGGGAAAGGGACCTGCAGGTTTTCGAGGGGGCTTGAGAAACAGTCTGCTGTACCCATGGTGGAAAGCTGTTTCATTCATCCCCCCAACCCACCACTGAATGGCCCTGAGTGGCCCCAGAGTGGCCCCAGTGACATGACCCCAGGAATTCCCATCAGGATTTGGTGCAAATGTAATGAAAATTCCCAAAAAATTCCCCAAACTTGTCTCAAATCTCGCATAGGGAGGAGGGAGTGGACAGGTGACACCAGTGATATCCCCAGTGATTTCACCACCCTTGATGACGTCACAGTGGTGACCGCACTGTCCCTGCAGCAGCCTCGGGATGTCCTCAATGGCTTTTTGGCACTGTTTGGCCACTGCATGGCCACTGGGGCCACCAGGGGTACTCGAGAGAAGCCTGCGGATGTCCCCAAGTGTTCCCAGCAAGTGACGCGTGGCCAGGCGGCTGCTGGCCTCCCACAGCCGCTTGACCTTGGCCACTACAGCCACGAAGTCCTCAGGGACATTGGTGGATTCCTCATTTCTCTCCTTCAGGGCTGCCTTGATGTCCCTGAGCCGGCGCTGCAGCTCCCGGGGGAACGCGGTGGCTTTGTCACACGCGACCACCAAGCGCTCCAGCGGCCCCAGGGCTGCTTCTGCCCGCTGTCCCCTCCTGGTGGCTGCCCCCCCCTTGCTTCTGGCCACCACAGCCTCTTCCATGGCCTTGGTGGCCGTCTCCATCTCCTTGCTGGGGGCCGCCAGCTGGGCCTTGTGCGCAGCCTCCGCCGAGGCCATCTTCTCCTTGGCCAGGGCCAGCAGCAGCTGCCAGGTGCTGCTGGTGGCCGCAGTGGTGGCCTCGGCAGTGGCCGCATCCCTGCAGACGTCACGGAGCTCGGTGGCCTCTCGGGCCAGCCGGGCCCAGCTGTCCTCAAGTGTAGCCACCGGGTCCCTCCAGGCACTGGCTGCGGCTGTCACATGGGCCCAGGTGGCCCCCGGGGTGGCCCTAAAGGCATCCAGGGCCTGGCCCAGGGAGGCATCACCAGGGCACTCCAGGGTGTTACCTCCCTGGTCCATGGTGTCCCAGAGGTGATTGATGAAGGTCCCCAGGGCCACCTGCAGGGACCTTGGTGACACACCCAGCAGCACGTCCCCGTATGGTCCAGCCACGGTGGCTGCCAGCTCACCAAGCGTGGCCACCACATCCACCCGTGCCTCCAGCAGCTGTGGAGGGGACAGGGGAGGTGATTGAAACCTCATGGCACTCATAGCCTCCTGGGATGGCCTCTGTCCCCTCCTGTGGTTTCCTTTTGTCCCCTCCCTGGAGGGCTCTGCTCTCCCCTCTGTCCTTTTGTCACCCCCTCGTCGCCTCTGCCACCCCCTGCCACCCTCCATTGTGCCCCCCTGCCACCCTCGGTCCCCTCCACCCCTCTGTCACCTACCCTAGTCCTGCCACACCCCTGTCCCTCTGCAATCCCCTGTCCCCTCTCCCCCTCACCCATCACACCACACCTGGATTGCCCTACCTTGCGGGGCTCCATGGCCTCAGGGGACAGGATCGGGACACGCCCGGGGGACACTTGAGTGACACACAGGAACGTTGCACGGCGGCAGTAAACAGGAAGAGGTGACGTCAAGCCCCTGGCCCCGCCCCCCCACCTGCAGGGTGCCCGACGTCCCTCTGAAGGCCCCCACGGCACCCCAATGTCTCCTCAGGGTCCCCACATGGCCCTAGTGTCCCCTGAGTGTCTCCAACAGGACCCTGCTGTCCCCTCAGTGTCCTCAACAGGGCCCTGATGTCCCCCAACACACCCTCAGTATCCTCTCAGTGTCCCCAACAGGGACTCAATGTCTTCCCTGACGTCCCCAACAGGAGCCAAATGTCCCCAGCATCCCCTCAGGGCACCCAACAGAGCCCAGATACCTCCCAGTGTCCCCAGCGTGACCCTGATGTCCCCTGAGTGTCCCCAAGAGGCCTTAATGTCCCCCCCATGTCCCCAAATGTAGCCCAATGTCCTGCTGGGGACACTGGGATCCTGTTTTGGACACTGTGGAGACATCGGGGACATTGTGGTGACCCAAAACAGGATAGGGGACGTCAGGGTGGCCTGGGGGTCCCCAAGGGAAGGACACGGGGGTGTGTCCAAGGTCCCCAATGTCCCTCAGGGTGTCCCCATGCCCTGGAGGTGACACCCCCATGTCCCCAGCCTGTCCTTACCCCTGCCCCGCCAGCGCTCTATGGGCCACCTCCAGCCTCCGCGTCACCTCCTCGTGCCCTTTCCCCCATTTACGCGAGGCCACTATGATGTCCTCGAGCACCCGGGCAGCGCTGGGGAAGCCCTGTCCCTGTGTCCCCCGGGACATCACCTCCCTGTCCTGGGTCACAGCGTCCACCAATGTCCCCAGCGCCCGTGTCACCTCCTCCAGCTTCCCCTGCACATCTGCGGTGACCTCGTTGGTGGCTGCTGAGGCCTCGGCCCTGGCCCTGGCGGCCGCCACCTGCTGGGCACGGTCATGCAGGCGCTGGGCCATGTCCCGCTGGTGGCCCACAGCAGTGGCCAGGTGACGCCGTGATGTCCCCAAATCCCGCCAGGCCACCTGGCAGGACACGGCCACCATGGCCAAGACCAGCAGCAAGTGACTGTCCTCAGTCACCCCCAGGGCGGTGCGGGCTGAGTCCAGGGACACTGCAGGGACATGGGAACACCAGACATGTGGCACCAGGGACGCGGCAGTGCCACCTGTCTAGTGGCACCAGACTGGTGGCACCAGGGACGCGGCAGTGGCACCAGTCCCACCCCAGTGCTACCAGCCCAGTGTCCCCAGGACTACCCCGGTGTCACCACCCCAGTGCCACCAGTTCTGTCCCACTGTCACCACCTGAGTGCCACCAGCCCAGCGTCACCAACACAGTTGCAGGACCAGTGTCCTCAGTCCTGTCCCAGTGCCACCATCTCAGTGTCCCCAGTTCCATCCCAGTGCTTCCAGTCCAATCCCAGTGCTTCAAGTGTCAGGCCAGCGCCACCACCCCATTGTCCCCATACCATCGTCACCATCCCAGTGTCACCAGATCCATCCAAATGTCACCATCCCAGTGTCCCCAGTGTCCCCAGTTTCCCCAATCCTGTCCCACTGTCCCCCATCCTGTCCCAGTGTCCCTGTCCCAGTGTTCCCAGTTGTGTCCCAGTGTCACTAGTTCCATCATTGTGCCACCAGCCCAGTGTCTCCAGTCCTGTCCCAGTGTCACCAGTCACCTCCCACTGTCCCCAGTTCCAGCCCAGTGTCCCAGTCCTGGTGTCACCAGCCCAGTGCCGACAGGGTTGATCTGGTGTCACCACCCCAGCATCAACAGTTCCATCCCAGTGCCACCAGTTCCATCCCAGTGTCACCACCCCAGTGTCCCCGGGGCTTTCCCGGTGCGGCCAACCCAGTGTCACCAGTCCTCTCCCAGTGCTACCAGCCCAGCACCACCATCCCAGTGCTCCCAGTTCCATCCCAGTGCCACCAACCCAGGGAGTCATCCCAGTGTTCCCAGTCCCATCCCAATGCCACCATCCCAATGTCCCCAGTTCCATCCCAGTGTCCCCAGTTGTGTCCCTGTGTCCCCAGTCCCCTCCCAGTGTCCCCAATTCCATTCCAGTACCACCAACCAAGGGAGTCATCCCAGTGTCACCAGCCACATCCCAGTGTCACCAGTGCCACACATGGCACCAGCTCAGTGTCACCAGTTCAATCCTAGTGTCCCCAGTTTCACCCCAGTGTCTCCCATTCTGCCCCAGTGTCCCCATCCCAGTGTCACCAGTGCCACCCTAGCTTCCCCAGTCCTGACCCAGTGTCCCCTATCCCATCTCATGTCCCTGTCCCAGTATTCCCAGCCATGTCCCAGTGTCACCAGTTCCATCCCAGTGCCACCAGTTCTATCCCACTGTCACCACCCAATTGTCCCCAGGGCTGCCTCAGTGCCACCAGCCCCATGTCAACATTCCATTGTCACCAACCCAGTGTCCCCAGTTCCATGCCAGTGCCACCACACCCGTGTCATCATTCCAGTGTCACCAACCCAGCATCCCCTGTTCCATCCCAGTGCTCCCACTGTCAGCCCAGTGCCACCGCCCCATTGTCCCCATACCAATGTCACCACCCAGTGCCACCGCCCCATTGTCCCCATACCGATGTCCCCATCCCAGTGTAACCAGTTCCATCCCAGTGTCCCCATCCTGGGGCAGGGGAAGGTCTCTATTGGCTGGTAGGGCTCCAAACTGGTCTGAACTGGTCTGTACTGGTTCCTGCATCCCCTGCTGCCCCATGATGCTCTACACTGGTCCAAACTTGTCTATACTGGTCTGAACTGGTCTATACTGGTCAGGGCCGGGGAAAGTCTCTCTTGGTCTGTAGATATTCATACTGTCTATACTGGTCTGAACTGGTTTATACTGGTTCATACTGGTCTGAACCGGTCCCCACAGCTCTGTACTGGTCCATACTGGTCTGTACTGGTAAGGACAGGAGAAAGTCCCTCCTGGTCTGTAGAAACTCACCTGGTCTGACCTGATCTGAACTGGTCTGAACTGCCTCCCACTGTTCTAAAAAGATGTATACTGATCTGAACTGGTTTATACTGGCCTAAACTGGTTCATAATGGTCTATACTGGTCTATAGCTGTCCACACTACCTCCCACTGCTCTAAACTGCTCCATACTGCTCTATACTGATCAATGCTGGCCTATAATGGTTTATCCTGATCCATACTGGTCCATACTGCTTTTTTTACTCACGCACAGCCCCGCACAGCACCATCAGCCCCATGGTCAGCCCGTGTCCAGCCCGCAGCCGGCACTGCCACTGCTGTGCCCGTCCCTCCTCGCGTTCCAGTGTCGCCGCTGCCGCCTCAGCCTTGGCCCCGTTCTGCCGCAGCCGCTGCTCGTCCTCGTCCCCCAGGGTCCCCAGGGCCACCGCCGGGGCCACCGCGGCCTCCCGGGCCCCCTGCAGCCCCTCCCGGGCCACCCAGGCCTGGCTCAGCGCAGCCTCAGCCTCTGCCAGTGCCGTGGGGATGCTGTCCGGTGTCCCCAAGGCTTCGGCCACGGCCACCAGGGCTGCCAGGGCCCGGTGCCATGCGGCCTCTGCCCGGGCCACCTCGGGAGGGAGGGAGGGTGGGACATCTGGGGACAGGAAAGGGGGGTTAGGGGAGGGGGGAGGGGTTTGGGGAGTTCGGGGGGGGGGAGTTTGGGGGGTCGCCAGTGGGGTTTGGGGGAGTTTTTGGATGGTCGAGATTGGAGATATTCAGGGGTGGCCCAGGGGGGTTGGGGTGTCACAGGTGAGGTTTTTGGGGCGTGGGGGGCCCCAGATGTAGTTTGGGGGATCCTGAGGGGGCTTTTGGGGGCCCTGGAGGGGTTATGGGGGGAGTCCACGTGGGATTTTGGGGGTCCCAGGTGAGGTTTTAGGGGTCCCAGGTGAACAGGGGGCACAGCACAGGGTAGTCAGAGTGGACAGAGGGGTCAAGGGGGTCCCAGGTAAGGCTCCCAGGAGACTGAAGGGGTCCCAAGTGAGGATTTGGGGGTCCCAGGTGAGGTTTTGGGGCTCTCAGTTGAGGTTTTGGGGCTCTCAGTTGAGGTTTCCCAGGTATTTGTGGCTTCCCAGTTGAGAATTCCCAAAGATTTGGGGTTTCCCAGCTGCCCAGGTGAGGATTTGGGGGGTCCCAGGGGGCCAGGTGAGGATCTCAAGGGACTCCCAGATGAGATCTGGGTGTCCCAGATGAGAATTCACAAGAATTTTGGGCTTCCCAGGTGTCCCAGGTGAGGCTCCAGGGAGGTTTGGGGGTTCCCAGGTACCCAGGTGAGATTCTGGGGGGTTCCACCTGAATCACCCCAGGAATTTGGGGAGTCCCCACCCCCCTTTTCCCCCTCCCCAGCCCCTCTGAACTCCCCAGACTCCAGAACTTTCCAGTTCTCTTAGCCCTCCCAGCCGCACCCACGGCCCTGGGGATTCCCAATCTTCACCAAATCCCCCCAAATCCCTCCCAAATTCCCCCAAATCCCCTCGGGTGCCCACTGGGGGTGACCCAAGGGTTTTGGGGTTCCCACCTTGAGCTCCATCCCGGTCTCCATCCGGAGGCTGCGGCCGGAGCTCTGAGGGCAGAGGGTGTCAAGGCTTGGAGGAGGGAGGGCCCCACGCCCTGATCCTCCCCCGAGGGGCAGAACTGGCCCTGCCAGGGCCTCAGGGAACCTTTCGGGGCTGTTTTTAACCCCTTGGGGCCTGGATCCATCCATCAGGGCTCCATTTCCCTGCCAGGACCCCAGTGACCCCTCAGGGCCCTGATTTCCCCGGACAGGACCCTGATTTACCCCCATTCACCCTTTCAGGACCCCACTTACCCCTCAGGGCCTTCATTTATCCCTTCAGGAACCATTTCCCCCTCAGGACCCCATTTATCCTTCCAGGACCCCATTGACCCCCTCAGGGCCCATTTACCCCACCCAGGGCTCTGATTTCCCCTGCCAGAACCCAGATTTGGAATTGGTTTTGGGGATTGTTTATGAAGATCCAGCAGGATTTGGGGTCTGGGATTTGGGATGGTTTGAGGACCCAGGATTGGAGATCTTTTAGGATCAGATTTGGGGTATCTGGCAGCATTTGGGATGTGGGATTTTTTGGGATGCAGGGTTTGGGATTTGAGAGCATTTGGAATTGGTTTTGAGTGTCCAGTATGATTTGAGATCTGGGCTTTGAGATTGTTCCGGATCCAGGATTTGAGATCATTTGGGATTCCTTGGAATCCAGCAGGATTTGGGATCTGGGGTTTGGGATTGTTTGGGATTGGTTTTGTGTATCCAGCAGCATTCAGGATCTGGGATTTTTTGGGATCCAGGATTTGGGATTTGAGATAATTTGGGTTTATTCCTTGGGTTTGAGCAGGATTTAGGATTATTTGGGAACCCTGCAGCCCCCAAACCCCCTCCTGCCCCCGATGTCCTCAAGGGGTCCCTTTTTCTGCCCTACCCAGGCTCTCATTGATGGCCCTGCCCCTTTCCCTGCCCCGTTCATGCCCGCCTAGGCCCCGCCCAGTTTTGTTTCCTTCCAGGCCCCGCCCCTCCCCACGCCCACATTCACTGCCCGCTCCTTCCTGCCCCCTCAGGCCACGCCCCCTCCACGCCTCATTGGCTGTTGCTCCCCCCCTTTTCCCACGCTCCCATTCCCAACCCTTTCCACTCCTTGCCTCTCCCCACTCTGCCGCTTCCCATTGGTCAAAGCACACGGCCCCGCCCCTCTATGGGCGTGGCTACAGCACCAATAAACGTTTATTGAAAGGCTCCGAGCAGTGGTCCCGGGTGTGGAGCCAGCCGCGGGGGGGCTGGGGTCATTGGGGAGCAGGGGAGCGCAATCAATGGAGGGGGTCCGGGGGGTTCTGAGGGGGAACATGGTGAGTGTGGGGAGAGAGGGTCCCATGGACTGGGGGGTCCTGGTCAGTGGGGGTGTCTGGCGAGTGTGAGGGGATCCCATGGATGGGGAAGGGGCAGTGAGTGCGGGATCCTGGTGCATTGGGGGGGAAGTTCATGGACCAGGGGAGTCCAAGCACTTTTAGGGGTTGGTGAAGGGGGTCTCCTGGTGCAAGGGGGGGCCCAGTAGATTGGGGGGCTCCCTGGTGATAACGGGGGGTCCTGGCTGATAACAGGTGGGGGTCACAGAGTCGAGCCCTAAGGGACACCACCCCCCGGGGCTGGGGACTCCCCTGTGCTCCCCCAGTGCTCAGAGCCCCCCTGGTCTCATCCTGGGCCTGCCCCGGTCCCGGTGCTGTTCCCAGGGGATTCCGCAGCTCTGGGGGGTCAAAGGGGAAGGGGCAGAACCCCCATCATGGGTGGGGGGGGCACAGAGGGGGTCCGGGCCTGGTGCTTGGTGGGGGTTGGTACAGGAGAGGGGGGCTCAGTCCTAGTCCTGGTGCTTGGTGAGGGGGAGGGGTGTCAATGCACGGGGCTGTCCCAGTGCCTGGGGGCACCTGAGTGTCCACAAGGCTCCCCAGTGATGTCATTACCCCAATGATGTCATTACCCAATGATAATCACAGCGGTGACATCACTGTCCCTGCAGCAGCCTCAGGATGTCCTCGATGGCATTTTTGGCACTGCTCAGCCGCATGGGCTACTGGGGCCATCGTAGCCACCATAGAGACTGAAGAGGAGTTTGTGGATGTCCCCAAGTGTCCTCAGCAGGTGACGCATGGCCAGGTGGCTGCTGGCCTCTCACAGCCACTCGGCTTCTGCCACTTCGGCCACCAAGGCCTCGGGGACATCAGACAATGCCTCATTTGTCCCCTCCAGGGCGGCCTCGATGTCCCTCAGCTGGCGCCGCAACTCCCGGGGGAACGCGGTGGCTTCGTCACATGCAGCCACCAAGTGCTCCAGTGGCCGCAGGGCCACCTCTGCCTGCTGTCCCCTCCTGGCGGCCACTCTCAACCAGCTAGTGGCCACCATGGCCTCTCTCATGGCCTTGGTGGCCGCCTCCTCCTCACTGGTGACCGCCGCCAGCCAGGCCTCAAGTGCAGCCACTGCCGAGGCCACCTCCTCCTTGTCCAGGGCCACCGACGGCCGCTGGGCCGTGGCCACCAGGTTGTGCAGAGACGTCCCCCAGTGGGTGGCCTTGTCCGGCAGGTTCCAGGCACGGGTGGTGGCAACAGTAGCAACGGTGGCTGCAGTGATGGCAGCAGTGGTGGCTGTGTCCCTGCAGGTGTCACAGAGCTCGGTGGCCTCCCTGGCCAGCCACTCCCAGCTGTTCTCGAGCAGCTCCAACGACTCCCACCAGGCCACCAGGCGCTGCCCGCGGCTCTCACATCGGCCCAGGTGGCCCCAGGGTGGTGCCAGGGCCTGGCCCAGGGAGGGGACACTGGAGTGGTGAGGAAGTAAAGGGAGACGACCATCCGATTGATGCATTGAGCTCCGATTTATTGATCCAGCTTACACACTTTTATAGTAGTCTTAATTAAGTGCATACATATTGCAAAACCCGAGCTCATCATTGGCTACAAATTACTCATCAACCCCTCCTTTTGTTGTTAATACCTGTGGTTTCTTTGTTGAATTAATACTTGTTTTTCTCATCCTGTTATTGACTCTTTTATCATTCTCAAGGCCTCCATGTTTTCCACCATGCCTTTCTTTCTCACCACTTCCTCAAGGACGTGGTATTTACTGTTGTTAAAAAACAAGCCTGAGAACTTTGCTGCTTACAGGAACAAGCCTGAGAACTTGCTGCTTACAGCTGCCTTTTATTTTTCAATCAGCTGTATATTTTCATGGCCCCTCTATAAGCCATGTCTGAACAAAATTCTGCAACAGAGTGGCGCAGTGAGGTGACAGCGCGGTAGTTCAGGACCTTATGGAGGTACCAGGTAAATCTCCTCAGTTTTGTGTGCAGGAACTTTGGGGACATGTGCCCCTGCATGTCCTTGTGGGGCCTGGTCACGGTGGCTGCCACCTTCCCCAGGGTGGCCACCGTGGCCACCACAGCTTCCAGCCACTGGGAAGGGAACAGGAGAGGTCTCAGGGACCTGATGGCACTTGTGGCCTCCTGGGGTGGCCCCTTTGTCCCCTCCTTGGAGGCGTCTGCTGTCCCCTCTGTCCCTTCGTCAGCCCCTAATGCCATCTGCCACCCCCCTGCCACCCCCCGCTTTCTGCCCCTCTGCCACCCTCAGTCCCCTCCACCCCTCTGTCACTTCCCCCCTTCCTGCCACGCCCTCCTGCCCCCTTTGAGACCCCCTGCCCCCTCCCACCACCCTCTGTGTCCCCTCCATTCCTCTGTGTCCCCTCTGTCACCCTCATGTCCCCCCTGTCCCCCCCGTCCCCTCTGTCCCCAGTGTCACCAGTTGTGTCCCGGTGTCACCAGTTCCATCCCACTGCCACCAGCCCAGAGTCTCCAGTTCCTTCCTTGTGTCTCTATCCCAGTGTCCCCCATCCTGTGCCACCAGTCCCCTCACAGTGACCATAGTTCCATCCCAACGCCCCAGTTCTGTCCCACTGTCACCAGTGTTTTGGGGGGTTTGGGGGATCCCAGGTGGAGTTTGGGGGCTCCCGGGGGAGTTTGGGGGAATCCCAGATAAAGTTTGGAGGGTCCTGGGGGGGTTGGGGGGATCCTGGACGGTTTGGAGGTCCCAGGGGAGGTTTTGGGGGTCCCAGGTGAGGTTTCCAGGGAATTGGGTAATCCCAGTTGAGAATTCCCAAAGATTTGGGGTTTCCCAGGTGAGAACACGGGCCGGGGGTTCAGGGGGTCCGAGGGGCTTGGGCCTGGGAGCATTTTGGGGGCTTCAATCAATGGGAGGGCCTGGGGGGTGCCGAGGGGAAGGCGTGGTGAGTGTGTGGGGGGCTCTCATGGATTTGATGCCTCAGGTTTTGGCTTTTGTATTTTTCAGATTCTGTGCTGCTTTACTCTCTGGGTCTGGGCTTCATTTTAAGGGATGCTGAGCTCTGTTCACAGAGCAGGGAGACAAAACAATTCCTTTCTAGCTGAGAACCCAAGGACAAATAATGCAAACTTCAGGCCCAAGAGCATAAAAAACGGGCACTGAAGAGAGAAAAACAAGAAGGATGGGACTTCATCATCTAAAGACATAACTGGACAGTTAACTCCAATATGCAAATGGAGCAGAACTTATAAAAGTGACAGACCTCGTGACCGGCCGTCCATTTTGTGGCCATTTTGGTCCATCTTGGGCGTAGCCCTGGCTGGGCTCTTGTTCTGCCCAAGGTGTATCCATCGAGGCCTTTTAACAAATGCCTGCTTTATTGTGTAACCGTGTCTGGCCTCTGTTCTAGGTCAGCCTTGTGAAGGCCTCAGTTTGTGGCGAGCACGAAGGGAGCCGAGGCACCTGGGCAGGGCTGGAGCAGAGGCAGAGGAAGGTGCAGCTGCTGCCCCCAGCCCGCGGCACTGGCGGGGCCCAGGTGCGGGGCAGAGGGTGCGGGAGGCCGAGAAGCTCGGGAGGAGCGAGAGAGGCGTGAGCGGCTGCAGGGGCGCTGTGTTTATCGGGTGAGCGCGGTGGGAAGGGGCGTTTTGTGCTCGGGAGCGCAGCGGGTGCGGGGCTCGCTGTGCCCCGGGCCGGGGAGGGCGGGCGCTGTGAGCAGCGGGGTTGGATTGCGGGGCTGGGCTTGGCCTGGGGCCGGCAGTGCTGGCGCAGGGATCGTTGCCGCAGCGCCGCTCCGGAGCGCCGCGATCGGAATCTCGCTCTTTCTCTGTCTCGCTGGTTCTTTTAATTTCTGCTCAGAACTGTTAAAATTCCGTGTGTATATTCTGCTGCGAGTGCTGTAGTGGTAATATCCCGAGAGACAGTCCCCTGAGATTACTACTGAGAAACTGGGGCAGAGTAACCCACGCTGCAGCACTTGGAGGGGGCTGTGCCCCGTGGGATGGACTCAGCTTGGACAAGTTCCTGGAGAAGTCTCCGGTGGGAGAGAGCCCAGGGTGCAACAGAGGAACGACTCCTGTCCCTGAGCAGAGGGAGAAGCCCCGGGGGATGAACTGAGCCCGGCCCAATTCCCTGTCTGCGGCACTGCCGGGGCAGGAGGCGCAGCTGGAAGGAGGGAGGCGTGGGGGAAAGCTGGATTTAAGGGTCTTCACTTATTTCTCATTATCCTGCTCTGAGTTTTTGGAGTTTTCTGTCCGAAATCTCTCCCCTCCCCCACTCATCCACAGGGCTTTGGGGCGGTTTTCTCTTTTTGGGGGAAATCAAAGCGATGCCCTGATGCTCCTAATTAGGGGTAGGAGGAGAAGTGAGGCTCCAGGGCTTCCCGCTGAGCCGGAGCCACTGGAGCCGCAGTGCCGGGAAAGCCGTGGCGGGAGGTGCGGAGAAGTTTGTTTGTGTTTTCAGCTCAATCCCCTCGGGCCCGGGTCCGGGCCCGTTCCAGGGCTGCTCCTCAGCTCCGGCTCTGCCCTCAAGCAGCTCGGAGCGCCCTGAGAGAGCGGGGCGGGGCTGTGCCGTGTGCAGAGCCCACCCCTGGCTGGGATTGGGCGATGGTGCCGTCAGTCGTGGTTGTGGCGCGCTGATTGGTGGGAGAGGGGCGGAGCAGGGCCCCGGTGGCGGGCTGAGGGCGGCCGTGGCTGGGCAGCGGCGCCATTGTCGGAGCGTGTGTGCGGGCCCGCGAGCGGCGGCAGCGGCCGGAGCGCGGTGAGGCGGCGGCGGAGCTCGGAGGCGGCCGCAGCGCAGGTGGGAGCCGCGCTGGGTTGTGCGGGGTCTCGGGGCTGGCTGCGGGCCTCGGGGGCGGCAGGGGGCTCGGGCGGGTTCGTTGTGCCGTGTCCGGCCCGTGTTGCCGCTGGCATGAGGGCGCTGCGGGAGCGGCTGCCCGCGGTCTCCTTGCGGCCGCTGCCTCGGCAGGAGCCGCTGCCGGAGCAGCGCTGGCTCGGCCCGGTTGCTGTGGCTGGGACAGAGGGGGCTGCCCCGTGCCCGGGGCTGTGCGGGGAAATTCCCGTGGCCGGCGGTTTCAGTGCGCAGAGGAGGCAGAGGAGTCCTGTAAAAGTGACTTTATTGCTGAGCAGCGGGAGAGGCCGTGGGGCATTTGCCGTGCGCTCTCTGCCATTGTTGTAGTTCGCAGCCCCTTTTTTATTCTCATTTTCCCGGCCTCATCTCCCTCTCCATTTGCCCACTGGCTGAGGTACTTGGAAGGTTCAGACCTCCCGATCCGCCAAGTGGATGCCCTCGTTAATGTGCATCCCCACTTTTGTAAAACAGCCGATATTCACGGCTCTGTTAAGTATTTGCTCTTCTGGAAGTTCAGGAATTTAGCGGGTCTTTCTGTGAGCAGCAGTCCATGTTAATTAGTAACATTTATTGAAGCTGGTGATTTCATCCCTTACTTCCTTATCTGCGAGTCTCTGGCCCCTCGCTCAGCTGCTGAATGAGCTGCACTCTCAAGGTGTGGAGCATGGTAAAAGGATGAGAGTTGCTGCAGCACATCCGAGGAGAAACAGCATTCGTTTAACCAATGGTCTGCCAGGGAGCCACAAAACCGTGTCCCATTCCCATCCTTTCCACGTTTGGACCAATACATGAGCTGCTTTCTTGTTTCCGTTGTTGTTTTGTTTTTCACCACGTTTCCTTTGTCATCTCTTTGCCAACAGCAGTTTGAGACATTTAATTTTCCACAAACCCCTATTTTTCTGCTAACAGATCATCTGATCCCATCCCATGGTTAAGTGTTCCTCATTTTAGTGGGTTGATCAGCAGGAAGGTCAGGAGCTGGAGCTGTCTGGTTGGTTATTGCGAGGACAGCTTGTAATCTACTGATGCCATTGAAATGAGAAATGGGTTCTGTGGCTCCTGATATGAATTGGTTTGGGTTCCCAGGGGCTGGTCCATGGTGTTGTAGGATTTGTTCTGCTGGCCGTTCATCTTTTCCCTGTTTTTGGCCGCTCTCTCCAGCCAGGGCTGCGTCAATTGACTGCTTTTGTCTAATTAAATCATCAAATCCTTGGATCCCCAACAGATTTCCCTGAATTTTTGGTAGCAAAAAATCCCCAGTGCTCTAATCCACCCTATATAACACAGACAGTGGCAGCACATGTTGGAGTGGGCTGAGGGCTGATTCCCCCCATTTGTTTATAGTGAAGTTTTCCCAACATTGTCCATTTGCTGTTTCCCTTTGCAGCTTCACCCGTTTCTGTTGCAGGGTCAGATATCCTCCCCCTGGGCTCTGCCTTGAGCTGTGCAAATTCCATCAGTGCAAGCAGGCAGAGCTTGGGGTGTGGAGCAGAGGGAATCAGCCCAATTCCTGCCCCGGGCAAGAGACCCAGGTGCATTGTCCACACTTTGCCCAGCAGTGTTCATTTGCATTTCTAAAGCTGCTCTGCAGGCTGCCTGGAATGAAGCTTCTCTTCCTGCTGGCAATGTTGATGTTTTGTTGCTGGTCGTTATCTCTGTAGGTGTCTTTTGGGCTATTCCCAGTCTGTTCAGGTGTTAAACTCATCTCCATTGAGTGGTGTAACACCCGTTAAATAAAACCTTTAAAATTCCTTTCCCCAAGGCAAAGAAAACCAAGCCTGAGCAGAGAAATAAGGTTTAAAAGAACCAAATTCGGTACATTTACAGCAGTGCAATGGCAGGCAGCCCAGAGTGTGGGTGTCAGTGAGGCCCAGAATGGAATTGTGCCGTGGTGCTCCCCAGCAGCTGTGGCAGTGCAGGCCCAGCCAGCGCTGAAGCTACAGCAGTGGCAGCAAGGCTTGGCCCCAGTGGCTGGAGATGGCAGAGGAGGGTGGCCAGGATTGCAGAGGATTCCAGGCGAGGATCTGTGGGCAGGTGCAGGGGCTTGGCCCGCTGTGGAGCCCTGGCTGCTGCTGCGTTGCCTTCAGGGCAGGCTCAGGGGCGGCCTCCCATGCTCCTGCTGCAGGCGGGAAGTGCAAATCTGCGGGGCTTCAGAGCCCTTGAGGCCAGGCTGAGGGGTCCCCCGTGTTGAGCTGTGCTGGCGGCTGTTTCTGGCCTCAGGGACACTTGGCATGGGCCCCTTGGCCACCAGTGGTGCTGCTTTGCACTCGTTAGGCAGGAGCCGATGTCCTGGCTGGGTGTTGGCAGCAGCAAAGTGCCAGGGCAGGCTGTGTGCCAGCCCAGCTTCCTGTGGGAGAATGTGCCTTGATATCTGCTCCAGTGGTTGCTGAAGCAGTGAGAATTGCTTTTGCCCCCCTGTTAGGTGCCATGGTGTCAGCAGAAGATATTGAAGCCTTCCTGCTCAGGGCATTTCAGTGCCAGGCTCTCACAGGCACCCACAGCTGGGCGGGTTGAGCTGAGCATGGGGCGGTGACCTGTGCTGTGTCTGATTCTCCTTCCTTAATAACAGCCTGTCTTGTAGCTCTTTTCCCTTCTGCTGCCCTTGCAGAGCCATCCACAAACACATTTTCTGCCTCAGGCCAGGCAATGTCCCATCAATCTGTCCCAGCCTGGGTCTGGAGCTCTGTCCCTTGAGTGCAGTCCTGGGTTCCTTGCCAGCCCCTCTCCAGGCTGTTCAAACAGGAGGCTGGGTTAAACCCTTGCCCTGTCCTCAGTTCTAAATCCTCCTGCATCAGTGAACAAGTTTCATACTGTAATAACCGAGCCCTGCTCATCCATTTAGAGGCTCTTTTGGTTGTCAGAGCTTTAACTTGATGTCAGACTTGAACTATAGGAGATCCTATATAGAGTTAAACATTTTAGCAAAAGAATTCTTTAGGCAAGACCCTGTTTAACACCCACCTGTAATTCAAATTCTTTATCCCTGTCTGGAAGGCCCAGGCCAGCTGCCTCAGTTAATCTTCATTTTAACACTTGAAAATTCTGTGTTTCCTCCTGCTGTGTATCCATCCAGTTTGTTGACTGGCAGGATAGGAGTGTTGTAGGGAGACATCCCTGGCTCCAAAAGCCCTGCCTTTAACAGGGGCTCAATCCCAGGCTGTGAGCCCTTCCTTCCCTCTCTTGGAACAGGGTATTGCTTGTCCTGGTTGCTTTAAAGTAATTTGTAGCGGCTCCATATCTAATTTTCCCTCTTTCTCTGGGGCTGCCCACACTTTGGGGTTCACTTCACTATGGGCCTTGTCAGATTTTGGCAAAAGGTAGAACAGAACTGGCCTCTGTATCCCTTTTGCAGTATTAAAATCCAGCTCACAAATTCCTTCCTAGTTAATTACAATCACAGGAGGAAGAAAAAGGAATTAATTTATTTCTGACCTATCCCCCACAGCTTCTAATAGTGGTTGAACAAATCATACCTGCTCATCTTTCCCACTCATTTCCTTAAAAATTAAAACATTCCTTTGCTATTTTCTCCCTAGGTCTAAGATTCAGAGTGGATTGAGAGGCCCCTGTGTCCATCAGGAAATGCCTCCTCTCAATGCAGACCCACCCTGAATGTTCTCAAGGGCTGCAGTGTGGAGGGTCCCTGGTGTGATGGGAGCTGTGACAGCCCTGCCAATCCATGTCCATCAAGGGGTGGACTTGCTGGTCCTGAGGGTGCTGCTGTCTGTGCTTGCAGTGTCCTTGTGCCCTGCAGCTGGAGCCCTGGTTCCTTGCCAGGGGCTGTTTGGGTGGGCTCTCCCCTGCCGAGGAGGGCAATGCCTCTGCCAGGTGCTTGTGGCCGAGCCGTGCCCTGGGTGCTGGGGCCCCCTTGGGCCCTGGGGTTGATCC
The DNA here is from genome assembly GCF_028551555.1 of Melozone crissalis. Taxonomy (NCBI): domain Eukaryota; kingdom Metazoa; phylum Chordata; class Aves; order Passeriformes; family Passerellidae; genus Melozone; species Melozone crissalis. The sequence continues at coordinate 6,425,457 of NW_026535844.1, forward strand.
CTCAGGGGCTGTAGGAACTGTGCCCTGGCCTTTGCCTTCAGCTTGGCCTTTTGCTGCTCCCTTCTTGCACTCACCTGCTGTGCCTTTGTGCCCAAGTGCTGCAGGGCCTTCTTGTGCCCCTCCTGCAGCCCCCTCGTTGCCTGTGGGTGCTTGTCTTGCTTTACAAGAGAGGTGTCTGCTCGGGAAGGCAGAAAAAGCCTCTCTTGGAATGGAGAATGCAAACCCCCTCCCTTTTCGTTTTTAGACCAGTGAAATCAAGGGGCTCTCAGGCAAAGATATGGGAATAGGAATGCCTGTTCTTTACTAGTGTGTATAATAAAGCAAACAAACACCAACAGCTGCGGCACTGACAGCAAACAGAGCCCGGACCCAGTCCCGGCCTTTGGGCTGCGGCGCTTTGCCCTTGGGTGCAGTTCCGGGCACGGCCGGCAGGGGCGCTGGTGGCTCCCACGGGGCAGGGCAGCGCATCCCTTCCATGGGAACCTCTCTAAACGGAAATAGAGCAATCCCTTCATCTAACTCTTTCACTTTTTTACCTTCTCTAGCATTTTTCCTGTGTTTTGAGAAAGAATTTGGAGAGGGCTGTCTTTTAACTGAGCTGCTAGTGTTTCGATGAGCTGCTTCCTGTGGAGGGAGAGAGTTTCCTGAACAGCCGGAGCTATGGTTACCAAGGGGATGTAACTCAGAGCAGGACGGGGTCAGGGGAGGATATCCCGCCGAGGCTCGGTGGGAGTGTGGGCAGGGTCTGCTGCCGGAATCGGCATGGGGGGATCTTCCTGTGGAGCCCGAGGCGGAGCGTGGGTAGCCCCCACATGGCTGATGGCAGCTGATCCAGCAGCTGCCGGCAGAGCAAAGGCAGGTGGGAGAGCCCGGCAGCAGCGGCGGTGCCCAGCGCAGGTGGCACGGGCAGGGCAGCCGGGGATGGGATGGCTGGGACCCCCCCTGGGTGCGGTGGGCGCGGTGACCTCGGAGCAGGCGGCAGGACAGAGCAACCCCCATCTTCCCCAGCATGGCCGGCAGAGCGGCCGCGGGCCAGGCAGTGGGAGCAGGGCACACAAATTGAGCGACAGCGCCGGGGCAGGTGGAGCTGCTCTGGGCAGTGAGGCCACACCTGGGATGGAAACCGGGACGGGCGGAGCTGAGGCGGGCAGCGAGCCGGGACGCAGGACAGGCGCCTGGGCCGCGAACGGAGTGGGCAGCACCTGCAGAGGATCCCACTCTCTGATTTTTTCTCTTGTTCCCTTCCCTTTCATTTCCCTTTGTCTTTTCTTATTTTGTCTTTGCTGTTTCTGATACCTCAAAGATCATATTCTCTTGAAAGATCCTGTCTAACATATGGCATATTCTCTTTCTTCTAGATTAAATGGGGTTTTTTTACAAATAAAGCCAGAACCTAACAAATCTAAACTTCTGCATGGATACTTTGAAATGGTCAACCAGCTAACTCATGACCTCCAAATGTTGTTTTTCTCTTCACCTTTTTATTTCTCCTTTGGCAAATTGAACATCTCTCAGTTACTGGCTTTGCTACTCCAAAAATCCCAGTGCACCCATAGTTCCTTAAAAAATGATCACACAAAGCTTGACTACCCAGTGGGTTTTCTGATTCAAGCCTTCTAATATTTTCCTAGTAAGCACATTTTATTAAGCAATTGTCTTCCATGAAGAAGTTTCCATTTCCCTGATTTATCTTGTTCACTTCCTGTCGTGTTTAAATCTTTTTTCTCGGCTTGCCTAAACTTTGGAATTTCCAGTTTTTCCTCGTTTGGAGTTAATATTAACTTAAGTCTTTCTGCTGCATCCTTAGCTTTGTGATGTGCCCCCACTTTGCCCAGTTTGCCTCTCCTTTGGCCCGGGCCGGGTTCCCCCCGCCCGCAGCGGCTGGAGCAGCCGAGAGTCCCGCGCTGCCCATCCCGACCTGTCCCGGCTCCATCCCCGCTCCTGCCGCGGGCTGCGAGGGCTGCGGGAACGGGGCACCGAGGGTGTGGCTGCTGCTGGGGGAGGAGGAGGAGGCAGGGAAGGGCAATGATAAAGGGAAGGAGGAAGTGGAGATAAGACAGAGGAGGAGGAGGGTGAACGGAAGAGAAGGAGCGGGAGGCAGAGGAAGAGGAGGGACGAAGACGGATCAAGGCTGAGCTGAGGGAACCACGCCGTCGATCCCTGCCTGAATTCGCAGCCCCCACCTCTGGGATCATCATCCCCCCATTGCACTGGTGAGCGGGGAGGGGGAGCTCGGCCTGGATATCCCGGGGTGTCCCTGGGTTGGGTCTTTTGGGGGATGTTTGGAGAATGAAGAAGTCCAAGGCTGAGCGGAAAAGGCCCCTTGGGGGGACACCGGGGGGTGGCGGTGGCGGCTGCCGGCAGAGGCAGCCTGGAGGAGCAGAGCCCTGTGTCCCGCAGGAGCCCAAAGTGGGGAGCCCAGAGAGGGGGGAGCGGCGCCATTGGCGGGAGCCTCAAGAGCCTGGAGAGGGGCAGGGGGGACTCCTTGGAGCCGCTGCAGCCCAGAGCAGAGAATGAGGGGAGAAGGGAGCCCGGGAGCCCAAACAGCCCCCGCATCCTGAAATAGAGAGAGTGAAGCCGGGGGAGCTTTTGGCATTGCTGGGATTGCCAGCAGCCTGGGCAGGGCGGGCACCGCGCACAAGGGGGACCCCCAATCCAAGAATGACCCCCAACAGCTGGGACGGGGGAAAACCCCTGAACACCAGAGAGGAGGGACCAGGGATGGGGAACTCCTGGGAGGCTTTTTCAGGGCTGAATCTTGGTGTTTGGGAGATTTTTCTGGAGCCCAGATGGCCAGTGACTTGTAGAGATGGACTTGGGCAAAAGGGACTTTGAAACTCAATGTGTGTTGGGGGATGTGAAAGAGGAAAGCCTTATAAATATGATTGTCTTGCAAAAGATTATGGGAATATAGAAAGTATAAGGAAGATTGAAATGAAAGCAGGCTTTGAGATACCTTAGTTAGTGAACAACTGGAAAATAATGGTGTGGCTTGACTGAAGATAATCCGCTTTTGATGAAACAATTCCCTCTGCTCGCAGAGAGATCCAGACCCTACTAGCTCAGCAGAAGGGGCTCAAAGAGGAGTTTTTAGGGTTTAAAATGTAACACAGTATGGTGATGTAACGATTCTTACAGGCTGTATGTAAATGCTCTAGGATTTGTATCTTGTACTAGATTGGTTAGTGAGAAATAGAATATTCAACGCAGAAGAAAATTTATTGTGTTGTAATGGGAACGTTACTGTGTTATGCTCTTGCCTGTCTTACTCTCTTACCCTCTCACCCTCTCTACCCCTCTCTTCTCTCAGCCCTGCTCCGAGCTGTGCCTGGCGGCTCCAAGCAGGGCCCTGCACCCAGGCCCTTTGCAATAAACCGCAAGTTCCATGTCCTGGCTGCAGAGCTCTCTCGTCTCCATCTGTCCCCACCATCCTACCCCCTGACGCTCCTAGAAACGCTCTCATCCCTTGTTTTCCCCAAACCAGGATTTCCCATTGCCAAGGCCTGGGAGGCTGTGAGGAAGAGGAAGATGCCCCGGGACACTGAGGCAGGTGAGGAGGAAGTCAGTGCCCCTTTCCCCTCTGTGCTGCTCCATCTCCCAGCCCAGCACGGCCCCGGCTGCAGCTCAGCCCTGGGGGGATCTCCTTGCCCTTGCCTGTGGCACGGAGGCAAATCCCATCCTGTCCTTGTCCTTCCTCCCCCAGAGCAGGAGCTGAGCATGGAGGACAGGGAGGACAAATGCCCGCGGCAGAACCTGGTGGCAGAGGCCGTTTTGAGCGGCTCCACGGCGCAGGAAGCCAACGGGGAGGAAAAGCCCCGGAGATGCCGCACGAGGAGGGGCTGCAAACGCAGCTGGCGGGGATCTGAGGGGGAAAGAGCCAGCCTGGGCCGGGAAGGCGGCCGGAGACGGAGCCAGAGCTCGGAGCTGGTGCTCCATGAGCAGCTCCATGATGGGGAGAAGCCCCACACATGCGAGGAGTGTGGGAAGAGCTTCAGGTGGAAGTGTGACCTGATCAAGCACCAGAGGATCCACACTGGGGAGAAGCCCTATGAGTGTGGGGAGTGTGGGAAGAGCTTCAGCCAGAGCTCCAACCTGATCACACACCAGAGGATCCACACTGGGGAGAAGCCCCATGATTGTGGGGAGTGTGGGAAGAGCTTCAGCGTGAGCTCCCACCTGATCAGGCACCAGAGGATCCACACTGGAGAAAGGCCGTACAAGTGTTCCCAGTGTGGGATGTGCTTCAGAGAGAGCTCCAGCCTGATCACGCACCAGAGGACCCACACTGGGGAGAGGCCCTACGAGTGTTCCAAGTGTGGGAAGAGGTTTCCAACCAGCTCCACTCTCCTCCGTCACTATCAGAGTCACATGGAGGAGAAGCCCTTCCAATGCCCCGACTGCGGGAAGGGATTCAAGCACAACTCCTCCCTCATCACCCACCGGCGCATCCACACAGGGGAGAGGCCCTACGAGTGTGATAAATGCAGGAAGAGGTTTCCGACCAGCTCCATTCTCCTCCAGCACTATTGGATTCACACAGATGAGAGGCCCTTCCGCTGTTCCGACTGCGGGAAGGGATTCAAGCGCAACTCCACCCTCATCACCCACCGGCGCATCCACACAGGGGAGAGGCCCTACAAGTGTCGCCAGTGTGGGAAGAGCTTCTCCAGCAGCTCTGACTTGACCCAACACCAACGGAGGCACCACTAAGGGAAGCCCTGCGAGTGCCCCGAGTGCGGGCAGAGCTTCGTGCGCTGCTCCAGCTCCATCCCCCACTGGAGGAGGCACTTTGGGCACAGCCCTGGTCACTCACATTCCCTGTGATCCATGTTGGGAACACACCTGGCTGCTTCGCCTTTTGGTTTGGCCTTAATTTTCCTCTGCTTCACCTTCATCCTTTAAAAACCCCCAAAACTGGGTTAAATGAAGGAAATTAATTGAATATATCTGAAGTTCCATAATTTCTCAGTTGTTTTAGACGGAATTTAGGATTTGAGGACACGTTCTGTGTCGAGTACTGCTGTTGCTAAGAGGAAGGATGTTAATGTCACCCTTCTTGTGTTGCTAAGAACTCCTCCCCTGACCCAAACCCCAGCTCCACCCTTGGGATGCCCTATAAAAACTGCCTTTGTCTTGTCTTTGGGGGGTAAGAAATGGATTCCCAAAGGATCAGCCCTTTTCCCACTGGATTGCAAAGGATCAGCCTGATTCTCCACTGGATTCCTAGAGGATCAATCTTTTCCCACTGGATTCACAGAGGATCAGCTCTTTTCCACTGGATTCCCAAAGAATCAGCTCTTTTTCTACTGGGTTCCCAGGGGATCAGCCCTTTTCCCACTGGATTCCAAGAGGGTCAGCCTTTTTCACTGGATTCCCGGAGAATTCTGACTCTGTCACTGTTGTTTTTTTGTTTGTACTACTGCATTCGTATTTTTAATTTTTCCTAATAAAGAACTGTTATTTCTATTCCCATATCTTTTCCTGAGAGCCCCTTAATTTCAAATTATTATTATTAGTAGTAGTAGCAGTATTAGTATTAGTATTAGTATTAGTATGTTGTTATTACTATTATTATTAATCAAAGGGAGAGAGTATATAGTTTCCATTCTAGTGGAGGCTCCTGAAATGGGGAGACACCCCCAAGGATGGGCCATGTCAAATAGTTCCTCATATAGGTAAATGAGTTTATGGTTATGCATGAGGGTCTATGAATTTGCAACAGGCTGATGTAATCAAGCCGTCATAATTAAGGGGTGTCTCCAAAAATAACTGGGGGGTCTTGAAGGCCATAACAACCTTCGCCCCTTGGTCCTTGTCTCCCATGACATCAGCCTGTTGCATATTCATAGACTTTTGCATATCCATAAACTCATTTACATATTCTAGGAACAAACAAAATTGGCTTTGTCCTGTTTGGGGTCCCACCCCCGTCCCAGCTCAATTTGGGGTGTCCCATCCCTCTCCCAGCTCAGTTTTGGGATCCCATACCTCTCCCAGCCTAATTTTGGTGTCCCATTCCCCTCCCACCTCAATTTTGGGGTCCCGTTCCCCTCCCAGCTCAATTTTGGGGTCCCAACCCTCTTTTCCCCGCTCTCCCTCCCCTTTCCAATCGTTCCCCCAGTCTCCTCCCCCGTGTTTGGTTTTGGGGGCTCCAAGCCCCTTCTGCTCCGTTTTGGGCTCCCGACCCCGTTTTGGATTAATTTGGGGTCCCCAGCCCATCCCCAGGGTCACCTTCCCCCCCTCCCCAAATCTGCTCCTGGCAACTGATGAGTCATCAGCGAGACACGCTCTGATTGGCTGGAAATTACCCCGCGCCGTCTCTGAGTATTTACCGCAGTGAGAGGCCTTGGTCTGTGGCTGGCAAGTGATGAGTCAGAGTCGGGCCGGGCGCTGATTGGCTGAAGATCGCTGAGCGGGGCCAGTGCATCGGTGCCGCGCGTTCTGATTATTCGGGATCTGTTTTGGGGTGGGGACGGGAGGAACTGGGGTTTCTTGAGGTTTATTTGGGTTTATTTAGGGTTTGTTTGGGGTTTATTTGGGGTTATTTATGGACTAATTGGGGTTTCTCTTGGGTTTTACTTGGTTTATTTCTGTTTATTTGGGGTTATTTGGAATTATTTGGGTACTTTGGAAGTATTAGTGTTTTTTTGGGTTTATTTGGGTTTATGTGGGTTTATTTGGAATTATTTGGGGTTCTTGGGGTTAATGTTGGTGTATATGGGTTTTTTTTTTTCGGTGTGCTTGATATCATTTGGGTTTTTTTGGCTTTAACTTCGGGGAGATTTTTTTCGTTTTTTGGGGTTCTTTGGATTTGTTTGGGGTTATTTCGGGGATTTCTATGTATTGTTTGGGGTTGTTTGGGGATATTTGGGGTTTTTTTTCAGGTGTTTTGGGGTTGAGTTATTTGGGGTCACTTAGGGTCAAAAGCTCCGGGTGATTTTCTACTGCAAAAATCGGCAATTTTTCCTTCAAAATCCGAGAGTTTTCCCCCAAGAAACCAGGAATGTTCTCTTAAAAATCCCGGACTTTTCCCAGCCAATAGCAGCGCGCCCGGCCCTAAACCAACCAATCACCGCAGGTCTCCCCTCGGGAACACCAGCCTCTCTGTGCACCGATCCAACCAATCACTGCATGCCTCCCTTCAGACACGCCCGCCTCTCACACACCGAACAAAGCAATTACCGCGTTTCTCCTCTCAGCTATTCTCGCCGCTCTCGACCTGAACCGACCAATCACCGGGCGTTTTCCCTCAGCAATTCCCGCCTTCTTTGCCTCTATCCAACCAATCACCGCGCGCCTGCCTTCAGCAAAGCCTGCTTCCCCCGCCCATCTCCTGTCAATCACCCCGCCCTCTACGAAACCAACCAATCACCGGGCGTCTCCCCTCACCAACTCCCGCGCTCTCCGTGCTGCTCCAGCCAATCAGAGCCGAGCTGGAAGCAGCGCCCCTTGACCCCAGGTCCGGGCATGGAGCGGGCGCCCCCTCCCTACCCCGTCCCCCGGGACCCCCTCAGGGACCCCCGGGAGCCGCCCCGGGCTCGGGCGGGGCCTGTGGGAGGCGCTGGAGAGAGCGGGGGAGGCGCTGGGAGAGGATGGGGGGCTCCGGGAGCTGCTGAGAAGGCGCAGGGACAGGTGAGGGGTCCTGGAGGGGTCGTGAGGGGAATTTGGGGAGGGGTCTTGAGGATGTTTGGGGGGTATTTGGGGAGGGTCTGAGGGGAACTTGAGGGGATTTTAGAGGGGTCTGAGGGTGCTGGGGGTGCTTTGGAGGGGAATTTAGGGAGGGGTCCTCGGGGGATGTCACAATCCATCCTCACGGACGGGTTTCGTGATGGTTCATGGATTTGATCTAAGGGTGCAAAAAGAACCAACACGGTACAGTGGGGTTTGCAATGGTAATCGAAACAAATGCACCTTTATTGAATGACCACAGCATAATGCGATAGAGGGATTAAGGGAGAGAAAAAGATGGGGGAAGAGAGAGACAAAAGAGAGAGAGAGAGAAAGAGAGAGGGGATAGAGCTACCAAACGTAGAGACGAAGTCCTTTGGTCCAGTCCAGTCGAGGACCCGCCTGTTGCATCGGGGAAGTCTCAGAGGCCCAGTTCATCTGGACCCCAATTATACTCTTTTTCATTGGGGCAAGGGGGATGGATTTTGCAGCCGAAACAACGGTAGTTTATTGTATCTTCGGGGGGGGGGGGGGGGGTGGGAAATAAGGATACACACAGTCCAAGTTTGGCAGCAGGCGAGAGTCACTGTTTTCGTTGTCCACTGCCTACACCTGCAACATCCATCTTGCTTTGGGCAGCTTTCCTTCCTCGCCCTGTACACCTCCCCCGAGTTGGGGCTTTCAGTCCCAGTCTCTGGAAGAAGGTGAGAGGGGCCTTCTCACGTAGGGATTTCATGTCTCAGTCCCTTGATGAAGAGGTTTCTTACATCTCTACTTGTCTGTCACGGTGGTTATGAACGGTCTTCTCTTGGAGGAGGAGACCACCCTAATGCTCAAACCAGCCAGGCTGAGAGGTAGGGAGGATTCCAGAGCTACTGTGCAAAAGGGCAGGATGCCCTGTGAGCTCAGTGTAGTGTATAACAAACAACATCTGTGAAAACAGCAACTTAGCAACGCTTTCAGGCCTCAGGCACATGACTTTCCCAGCCACCGGATCAGCAAACGAGCGTTTTAATTTTTTGGTGGTCTCTCTCCATGCCAATCGTAAGGCAGACGAGGGATATTTCAGACAGACTCTCATAACACGGAACACACTTGTTCCCCCAGCTCCATAAGACTTGATGCAGGAACAAAAACATTCCTGCATTAACCACCAAAGGCCAAGGGGCGTTTGGCCACTTTCCCTTCTGCACCACATGCTCGGGCAAATTGCGCAGACCAAGCAGCCTTTCCCCTCTTCCCCATTGGCCTGAAGACACTGTGCACCAAGAGAAAGCTCCTGGACACCCGGCTATCCAACACAGCAATTTAATGTTCCTCGAGTGGGTGAAGGGAAAGGAAGTGCTGGCAGAGGAGAGGCGTTCCCCGCAGGCTCAGGCGGCCCCAGCAGACGCAGCCTCCCGGACCAGTTCTCCACAGCGCCGCGGCAGGACACTCAGCCACGGGCACACAGGAAAGGCCGCGACTTCCAGAGGCGGCGGAGTTGGTCTGGCATCCTCTGGAGCCGGGAGGAGGGAACGCTCTGTACAGCTAAAAGGATGTGCAGAGCTTGAAGCGCCACGCATGAGATGGCAGGGCTGCTGTCATCCGTCATGTCCTGAAGGGCTGCAGAGACAGAAACAGAGGCACAGTCAGAGGCTGGATCTGCGGGGAGCTGGGCAGAGCCTCCAGCCTCGTCCGTGCCACGCAGCTGCTGGCACGGCCTGGAGGAAGCAGGAGCCAAGAAGGACGAGCTGGCAGCTGCTGGCCAGGAATGTCCCGCAGGCCCCTGCAAGGTGTCTGTGCTGTGGCCCCGCTGCCCTTGGGGCGCGCAGGGAGCGGAGCCGTCGGCGGGCGGGCCAGGGAACGCAGCTGCCAGCGGCAGCCCCCGCCGAGAGCCCGCGGGCCTCACTCACCGCTGCAGATGATGCGGAACTGCGGCTGCTGCCCGGTCAGGTAGCGCCCGGCCATCCCTGGGGAGCACAGAGCGTGTCCTGCCTTCAGAGCCACAGCTGCCGCCCACGGGTGCTGCCAGCCCTGAGGCCACACGCCCTGCTGGCCCGGCAGGGCTCAGCCCGGGCCCCTGGCGCACGCTGCCGCCCCAGGGCACGGCTGCCAGAGGGCGGCAGCAGCAATGCCCAGGCCAGCGGGGGCTGCACATGCCCGCGCCCGGATCCTGCTGCCGGCACAGCAGGCGGGGCCGGGGCCGAGCTGCGGCAATGGGGCGGGCCAGGGAGGGAGCCGGGCTTGGCGCTCACCCATGAACCTGACGGCCGCCTCTCGCAGGGGCCCCTGTGCGCTCCGCAGGTAGGGCAGGGCCAGGCGCAGGTGCTCGGCCGCTCGGCTCCTGTCCTCTGCCAGCTGCAGAGAGCGGCAGGGCACGGAGGGAAAGGGTTGATGCGGGCCCTGTCCCTGGGGCGGGCGCTCCCTACGGCCGGCGCTGCTCCCCCTGCCCACAGAGCCCTGAGGCCCAGCCAGCAGCCGCAGGCGCCAGGCTCGGCACGGGGCACAGGGCCCGGCGAGCCGCGGTGCCGCCCCGCAGCAGAGCCCGGCTGGCTCAGGGCTCCGTCTGCACCGGCCTTGGGGCCACAGGAGCCTGGAGCAGAGCCCGCACGGCCCAGGGAAGGGAGCGGCGTGTGGGGCGCAGGCCGGTGCCCCTGCATGCGGCACTGGGCAGGGGCCACAGCTGCCAGCTCCACAGACTGGGAACCGTGGGCAGGCGGCTGCTCCAGGGATTGGGCTGGGCATTCCAGGCTGTCCTTACCAAGCACTCAGCAAATCTCCACATTTGATCCGTCTGCAGCAGCTGCTTGAGATCCTTCCTCTTCAGGAAGCTCACTGCAGAAAGCAGCGTTTCCCGAGAGGCCTGCAGAGCAGCAGAGACCCAGAGATGGCACCGCAGCCCAGGGCACAGGAGCCGCATCTCTGTGCCAGGGCTGGGAGGAGGCTGGAGCCCGTCAGGTGCCAGGGGGTGGGGAGACAGCTGAGCCCCCTCCCATGGGGACACCCAGGAGGCCTCACCTGTGCCACACACTGGTTCTCATCATGGCAGTGGAAGAAGAGTGGGAGCAGGCTCTGGCTCACAGGCTTCTTCAGGGGCTTTTCTCCCTTTGCCACTACAAAAGCGATCACGTCTTGGAAGAGGCAAATGGAGAGCAGCTGCACAAGGCTGTTGTCCTGTTGGAAAGGAAGCCAAAGCCCTCCACATCCGCTGCTCCAGGCCCCCCTGTGCCCAGGCCCAAGGCAGCACCCAAGTGCCCGTGGCTGGGGGCACAGAGCCTCACATTGTCAAAGAGGTGCCAGAGCGCCTCAGCCAGCTGCAGGGCGATGGGGCAGCCTATTGCCAGGTCTTTCTGCAGCATCAGGAGGCTGAGCACAATGAGGGTCTTCTCCACGATGTCTTCATCCCTATCCCACAGTAGCTTCACAAGGCTTTTGGTCAGGCTGTACATGCTTGGATCCTGTGTGCAAAACAAGGCTGGGCAACCCCACGCTGCTGCTGCTGCTGCTGCTGCTGCTGCTGCAGGGCTCAGAGGCTGAAGGCCTGTCCCAAAGCATTCAGGCAGCTGAACAGCGAGCCTGGAGAGCTGGGAGCAGCTGCCACAGCTTTTAAAGCCCAGCTAAGCCCAAGGGGCTGCTTGCCCCAGCCCCACGCTGCCGGCACAGCTTCAGCTGCTGCCTCCTTCTCACCATCAAGGTGAGCACCACGAGGCCTCGGAGCGCCACGCGACGCATCTCCCTGGACTGGCTCTGCAGGTGCCTTGTCAGGATCTCCAGGACTTGTTCAGCGCATTCGCTCAAGTCCAGGCAATCCAGGAGCTGCAAGGCAAAGAGCAGGCACAGAGGTGCCAGCTGGAAGGAGCCCAGAAGTGCACAGGGCCGAGCCAAGGCAGCAGCACAGGGCACGGGCAGTGTCCCAGGCAGCTGCGGCTACGAGAGGGCAGAGGGCTGGGAGGCAGCTCAGCCAGGCAGCGCTGGCCATGGGGCTCACCTCCACCAGGAAGGCCAGGGCGGGCAGTTCCCAGTCTGAAACGCCTTCGCTGAGCAGCTCAAAGAGGCAGGATGCCATGCTGCAGCACCATATGGTGGAGACACGGTGCATCTCCCTGGCAGGGAGGAAAAGGCACCATTGCTCCTGAGCCGGGCGGGCAAACCTCTCCCAGGGCTGACTGGCAGAGCTCTGCTCTGCTCCCGAGCACCCCGGGGGCGCTTTGGGAGGCGGCTGTTCCCAGGCACCCTCCTCTGCCGGCCTTTTCCAGTCTGCTCATCCCTCCCTTGGTGACAAGGCCCTGCCGCCCATGAGCACGGGGACTGCGTGGGGCGTTGCGGGCACAAAGGAGAGGGGCGGTGGGGAGAACGAGGTCTCACCTGGCCAGCAGACCCACTGCACAGTGGCGGGTGTCGGCACGGAGCAGCGTGTCCCAGGCACGCTTGCGTTCCATGGACAGCACCACGTGCTCATAGTGCATTGGGCAGAGCAGGGCCTTCAGGGTCTGCAGCGCAAAGCTGTGTGCAGAGCAAAGGCCAGGTCACGCTGGGAGCCCCGGCTCCTGCCCTGGGGCATGGGAGGGATGGGGAGACTGGGAGGACTGGCCCGGAGCACCTGTTGGGGCTGGCGGAGAGGCCGTGTTGCTCCTGGCATCCCTGCCAGAAGGTCTCAACCTCCTCTGGCATCTCCTGCGTGCTGATGTAAGCTTGGAAGAGCAGATGCAGAAAGAGACTGGGGAAATACTCCAGCACGGCAGGCGAGCGCCAGGCCAGATTGAAGATTTTCCACAGTGCCACGGTTGCCTGCAAGAAATAAAACAGCCAGAGACAATGCTCAGTGGCCAAGACATCCACGTGGCAGGGCCTGAGTGTGCAAGGGAGAGGTCGAGGGAGACACGGGGGCAGCAGCCGGCCTGGTGCCCCTGAGCTCTGCCCCTAAGGCAGGATTCAGCCCAGTGCCTGAGGCAGGGAGATGCAGCTGGGGGGAGCACAGAGAGCTGGCTGCTGGAGAGGCGGCCTGGGGGCTGGCAAAAGCCAGCACCAGAAACTCACAGCCAGGGCAAAGACCCCTGCGTTGTCCCCATGGGAGGTGCACACGCTGTGCACTGGCCAGGCACTCAGCACATGGAGGAGCAGCTGCAGCGCCGGCTCCGCAGTCCTGCTCGAGGACACGATGGTTCCCCACATGGTGGCGGCAGCTCTGTGGGGTCAGAGCTCTGTGTCAGGGCGGGCTCGGCCACAGCGCCGTGGCCTGGGCAGCTGCAGGGCCCCGCGCTGGCCCTCAGCCCTGCCTCTGCCCACTGCCCCCGGCCGGCAGCGGCCAGCCAGCCCACGTGGGTACAGGCCCGGAGGGGCAGGGAGGGAGCGTGGCACCAGGCTCAGGAGCTGACATGGCAGCACTGGAAAACAGAGGAGCCAGAGGATCCTGAAACTGCCCGCCTGTCTGGCAGCCAGCAGGGACAGGCTCTACAGGGTGATGGGCCGGTGAAACCTAAGCCCTCAAGGCACGTGGGGCTGCCCTACCTGTCACAGCATGGGGCCCAGCGCAAGAGGGTGATCAGCACGTCACAGGGGCGTTCCTGGGCCAGCTCCAGAAGGGCCTTGTCCAGCCTGTGCCCAGCAGACTCATTGGCCGTGAGCCACTGGTGGATGTACCTCACCATGGCGGGCACCTGCAGAGGGCACAGGGAGACTCGCAGAGCTGCCAGAGCAGCAACTTCCCCTGAGAAGTGCTTCCCTTCCAACCGCATTGGGCCGGGTCTCAGAGGCCGAGGGAGCCCGGCAGAGCCGGCTGGAGGCGCCACACCACTGCTGGGGCCATCGAGCCCTTGCCCCAGGCTGCTTACTTGTGTTGGATTGGAGACACCCTTCTCCACAAGCAAATCCAGCATGGCAGCACCGGTCTCGGCATCGAGGAATGGAAGGTTGGCCAAGATGCCCGTGCCCACACCGGCAGTCTCTTCCTGCCAAGGGCACGTGATGAATTCACAGAGGGTCTGCAGGAGAAGGGCAGCAAGAGAGGGAGAATCCGTGGAGTGTTCCAAGCCTGGTGCTTGGCTGAGCAGTGCCAGCAGGCCCAGCCCAGGTGGGGATGGCCGCAGGTACCTGCGCCGTTCTGCCCAAGCGGCCACGGGCGACTTCCTGTTCTTGTGTCCCGTCCTTGGCTGCATCTGGCAAAGAGCGAGCGCAGCCAGAGCTGAGGGGCTGCGGGAGAGGCCAGAGAACACAGCCCAGCCCTGCGCTCCCCAGGCAGGGAGAGCCTCGGGATGCCCTGGAGGATGGAGCGCGGCTGCCAGGGGCTCCAGCCCAGCTTCTGTCCTATCCATGGATATGTCCACAGGGATGGGATGGAATGGGATGGGATGGGATGGGATGGGATGGGATGGGGCCAAGCTGGCTACAGGCACCAGTCCTGCAGCCCAGCTCTGATACTCACACTCCTGCAGCAGCTGGAACTGCTCCAGTTCTTCAGGCTGCTGTGCTGAGGTAGCTCCAGCCTCTTCCTCCTCCAGCCAGGCCAGCTTGGGCACGCTGGGGAGTCTCTGCTCCATGTCACTCTTTGCAGTTAGGAGCGCTTGCTGAAGCAGAGAGGCCTCGGAAGAGCTGGAGATGAGCAAGTGCTGCAGTTGTGCCTTGAAGGCACCTGCAACAGAGGAGCCTCGGGAAGGCTACAGGACAGGAAGTCCCGCAGTCTGTCCTCGAGGGCACCGGCCGCAGCGATGGCAGACGCTTGGGAAATGCTCCATGTCCCCGAGTCCTGCAGCCCGGCCTTGAGGTCACCTGCACAGGGAACGCCTCGGAAAAGCTCCGGGTCAGCAAGGAACGAGCTGGCTGTGTGGGGGCTCCTCACAGCCCTGCTCTGTCCCGTCCTGTCCCGTCGCGTGCACCGAGCACTGTGGCGTGGCCATGGCGCCGCCAGCACCTACGTCACACCGTGTCACAAAGGGTCACCGTCGCACACTCTGTCCCTTTCCATCCCACGGTGACCACGGTGCACTGTGTCACAGAGAGCCCCAGGACACACCTTCACGTGCCCTGGGGACACCCCCAGCCCACCGAAACTGCCCCAGCTTGCAGGCAAGACCTTGCCCCAAGTGTTGAAGACACAGCCCAGCAGGAACTTTAGCAACAGCCCAAACAAGAAGCAGCTGCTCCTCTGCTCTGCCTGCTCAGGGCAGCAGAATGAGCCCCCACGGCTGCCAGCGCAGCAGAGCAGGAAGGGCACCGGGGCCTTCCACAGGCCCTGCCACGGCCTCTTTGGGACCAGTTCCGGTGCTGGGTGGCCGGCACACTCGCAGGGGCGTGACACAGACACGGGATGTGTGGCCCAGAGCTCCAATGCTGCTCTGTCCCCTGGGCAACGCTGACAGCAGCAGCAGCTGTGGAAGAGTCTCTGCCAAAGGAGATTTGCCATCCCCAAGGCCTGCCAATGCTGGTGCCTCTCTCCTGCCACAGAGACCTGTGGCCTCGGGGGACATCTCTGCCAGAGGACAGCCAAAGCCAACGTGCCTTGGTGTCTGTGTGATCTTTTCTGCAGGTGGCTGTTGGCAGGAGCACCTGGAGCAATTGGTGGCCACACTTGGTATCTGTCAGAAGGCAGAAGCTGTTGTCCCTTCCTGGAGTGATTTTTGCTCAGAAGTGATTATCTGCAGCACAAAACCACCATCCACTATTGACATTCACAGGACAATGACATTCTTACAGAGATGCTGTCAAGTTACCTTGTGTGCTTCTGGCTGTTTTTCTTTCTCTCTGGATGAAAACATCAGCCCAGCGTCTGATGCTGGCCAATGCTGCAGGTGCTGCCCGTCTGGCTGTGGCCAGCAGCTCATGTCCAAACACAAGCGGGTGCCTTCTGGGCAAGGGGATGGACTGGCACGAGCAGCCATTTTCCCTGGTGTCACGGTTTGATGCTGGCACAATGCCACTGCCCCCATGAAAATACATTCTCTCTGGTGTCTACTGTGAGATGTTACCAGGAATAGAGTGAAGCAGGCTCCAGCTTCGGAATACAAAGAAAAAAATCTTTGTTAACTTACAATATATAAAAGAAACACACAGAAAGAATGAAAGCCTTCCAAACATTCCTCCTCCCCCCAACCAAATTCCCAATACATCACAGTAAGGCAAAACCTTGGACTCGCAGTTGTCACCCCTCAGGTCACCAACTGTCAGTCCATCACCACCCCTCAGATAATCAACTCTCAGTTCATCAAGGAGAGAGGAGTCCCTCTTGTGCCACAGGCTTCCCCAGGAAACACAGTTGAAACCTCTTGCGTTTCCATGTCTCACGTGGCACTGCCCAGAGATCATTTCCCATGGTGACATCTTCCTTCCATGCCCAGTGCTCTCAGCACTGCACATGGACCAGAGCTGCTTCTGGGGTTCCCCTTTTAAGGATGCTTTGCCCAGTTCCAAATATGAGCACAGTCTCTCACTTTTGGGACACCTGTTATTACAGCGCCCTGAGTGGGTCGCTGCTGGTGAGAGAGAGACGGTGAATCTTGTTTCTAGATCAGAAGGCTGGATTTATTGATATATGCTATATAATACATTATGACTATACTAAATAGAATAAAGAGAGAGATTTGCAGAGCTGCTAGGCTAGCTAAGAATAGATAGAAAGAAATCCACAACAAAGCTGTGGCCAAGGACTCAGTCCCCAGCTTGCACCTTGTGATTGGCCCTTAATTATAAACAAGAAGCATGAGCCAATCAAGGTGCCCCTGTTACATTCCACAGCAGCTGATAATAATTGTTTACCTTGTCTTCTGAGGCCTTTGCCCTCCAGAAGATGCAGAAATCCAAAAGAAAGGATTTCTGTGAAGAAATGTCTGCGACATCTCACCTTTCTAAATTGTATAAAATAAAAGAAAAATGCTGATGTGGAATGAACAGGAAATTCCTTCACCTATAAAATATAGAATACTAACAAATCACTAAAACAATCCTACAATATAAGAGAATTGCAAGAAACAATGCAAGGAAAATTCAAGTCCAATGCAGCTGAGTTTCAGGAACAGTCCAAGAGCCGAAGTTGTTCCCTTGGAATATCTGAGAGTTCTTTTTGGTCCTGAAAACAAACTTCTGCAAAAGTGTTCCATCAATAGTTATCAAAAAACCATTGACCGTCTTAACACAATTTTCAAACAATTTAAACAATTTGGACAACTTTGGAATGTCCTTTCTGGCCCTTCAGTGCTTCAGAGCTGCTGCCCGCTATTTTTAATCTTTTTTATTTAATTTTAAATTTATTTTTTTTTTAATTGAAAAACAAAAGAGCAGCAGCCAAGCAGAGCAGAGCCAGAGAAGGAAAAGGCCCTGGGGGCCCTGGCCCATGCTGGACCAGGAACCCCAAAACTGGCTCACAAAGGGGGACCAGGACCGGTAGGCAGAACCAGAATCCCCAAAAACATAAGGAGGCCACGCAGTGGGCCCGGCCCAGGAACTATCTCAGCCCAACGGCCCAAGCCAAACCCATAAAGCAGGCTCTGCATTCCCACAGGCCTGAACCCTGCTGCCAGCACAATGGCAGCACGGATAGTGAGATGCTTCCTTTCCCCAAAACCACTGAGGCATGCCAGCAGCAGGGAAATAGAAGCAGCCCCAAAAATCCTCAACTCGGATCTAGGAATGTTTGTTCCCCACAGCAAGCAAGCCATGATCGCTTCCCGCTGTGCCCCCTGCCTCTGCAATGCAAATGCATCAGGTGTGTCTCCCATCTGCCTCACGGCACCATCCCGACCGGGCTGGGGACCAAAGGCAGAACTTTCGGCAGAACCCACCTGCCCCTCACCACTAGGGCACAAGAGGGGCGGCAGAGATGGCAGCCCCCATGGGACAGCAACCGACCAAACACTCCCCAACCCGCCGAGAATGCTGATCTTGAACGCAGGCAGGCAGGCTGCCCCCAGAGTCAGCTGGCGGGCAGCCCCCCCTCCACAGAAGGAGAGACCGACACCCTCTTCCCCTGTCCCAGCTCCCCCAGCAGGGGCAGCCCCGGGACAACCTGAAACATTCGGGCGGGAAATCACGTTGGGTGTAGGTGCAGCCGCGGGCTGCTCCGAGGGTCCCGTGGGTTCAGCGCCGCCTCCAGCACCATCCTGAACAGGGACCGCCCCGGCCCGAGGCGGCGGGGACGTGCGGGAACACGCCGCCGCCGTGTCCTCCAGCCCTGAAAGCGGCGGCAGGCACGGCACGGGGCCGGCGCCGTCCCCCGCCGCTGACTCCGGGGTCCGCTGCGGAGGCGCAGTCGCAGTCTCCGTCGGAGCGCACACAGGCAGCAGCGGAGCCGGGAGAAGCGGCGGAGGAGCATCGCCGCTGCTTAGCAACAGCTCAACCACAGGAAGTGCTGTCTCTTCTGCCTTCTCCGACGCAGGCGCTGACAG
The DNA here is from genome assembly GCF_028551555.1 of Melozone crissalis. Classification (NCBI taxonomy): domain Eukaryota; kingdom Metazoa; phylum Chordata; class Aves; order Passeriformes; family Passerellidae; genus Melozone; species Melozone crissalis. The sequence goes on from NW_026535844.1 coordinate 6,443,480, forward strand.
GGGCGGGGAGGCCGGTGAAGCCGTGGGCGGGACCGCCTGGAGAGGCGGAGATGGGATCACTCGGAGAGGCGGAGCTGGCAGGGCCGGGGAGGCCTCAGAGACTGGTGCCGCCCCCATGTGTGAAGGAGGTGGAGTCTGAGAGGCCGGCTGTGGCTTGAGCGGCGCCGCCTCCTCCCATCCCCCCGGAGAGAGAGAAGTGGGGGAAGGAGAAAGTTGCCTCTGCGCAGGCTCCAGAGAAAGAGTAGAAAAATCTTCTTCGTACGGCGAAGTTTCAGCCCCCCCCGCCGCGAAGCAGTGGGGGCTGGGAAGCAGAATGTCCTCCCCCACCGGGTCTTCTCCCAGGGACGGTGGAAACGGGGCCTGTCCATAACAGTTAGAGATCCATTGAAAAGATGCTGCTCTGCCTTTCAGAACTGGGAAAAGCTTTATAAATGCTGGGTAGATAGAAGGAAGGACACGTCCCTGGCTCCAGACGAACTGGAAAATGGAGTCCATGCACTCCCAGACAAAGACATCCAAAGTGTACAGGACATCAGTAAAAAACACAAAAAGCTTTGCCCATCGAAAGAACTCATAGAGATCTGTTTTTGACAGAAAGAAACCATCTTCTCTACACCAGTGTTTCCAGAGGGCAATAAGCTTCTCCTCTGAAGGGGAGAATTGAATCTCTTCTGGCAAGGCATGTGTTTGCCATACGAACAGCCAAAAGCTACAAAGGGCTGGTTCATCAGGGATAGAAAAATGAACAGTACCTTCTGAAAGAGTCCAGCTTGCTCTGGCCAGCTCCACAGGTCTGCTGCTCTTTTCTATCATCTTTCCTGAAGGTTTTCCAGAAGAAGGTTCTCTTTGTGGTCAGCCTTGGCTGTGAACTCTGTCCAAATCAGGATCTTCAGTTCTTCAGCTCCTGGCTTGAATCCACTTCTTTGGTCGCTTCAAAGCAACCATCAAATGCTACACATACAGGATTTTTACCCAGTGCAGCAATTTTGCTCCTCTGGTCTTATCAAATTAATTTCTGCTCTGACACGAGGAGTCACCAGATATTACAGTGCCCTGAGTGGGTCGCTGCTGGTGAGAGAGAGAGACGGTGAATCTTGTTTCTAGATCAGAAGGCTGGATTTATTGATATATGCTATATAATACATTATGACTATACTAAATAGAATAAAGAGAGAGATTTGCAGAGCTGCTAGGCTAGCTAAGAATAGATAGAAAGAAATCCACAACAAAGCTGTGGCCAAGGACTCAGTCCCCAGCTTGCACCTTGTGATTGGCCCTTAATTATAAACAAGAAGCATGAGCCAATCAAGGTGCCCCTGTTACATTCCACAGCAGCTGATAATAATTGTTTACCTTGTCTTCTGAGGCCTTTGCCCTCCAGAAGATGCAGAAATCCAAAAGAAAGGATTTCTGTGAAGAAATGTCTGCGACACACCTGTCCCTCCCAAATTCACCCCCTGGGGCCGAGGGGTCTCAAGAACAAAGATCTTCCTCACTGAAGGCAGAGGGCACCACCACCCTCCTCATCCATCTCTGTTCATGCCACTCTTTGACATCACATCACTGCACTCTCTTGGCTCCAAGCCATTGTCTCCCCCTAAATGTAGTCTCTGTGTCACAGGAAAAATGGTTCTGTCCATGGCTGCACAAGAAAAGTCCAGCCAAAGGCCACTCCATCATCTCCTCCCTCCTAGGATTCTTCTCAACTTCTTTTGACATCTTTCACTTGCATGGACTTTCATCACACTTGCCCATTTTCTCCTATTTCATCCCTACCTTCTCATTCAGCTCCAGGAGGATCAGCATTTGTAAGGTTTCCATCATCCAAGAAAAGGGTTAAAATCTCGGGCTCTGCCTGCCCAGAACGCCCACCCTGGCCCTGCCGGGCACCTTCTCTCTGCACCCCTTCTCCTTCTCGGCTGTGCTGCCAGCACAAGATGGCAAATTTCAAGGTGGCACAGGCACAGACACCGGCTCTCTCTCTCTCTCTGGGGGCACTGCCCGATGCCTCTCAGTGCTCCTCCACCCTTCCGTCCTGCAGGGGCCTTCACCTCCCTTCTCTGTCCAAGGCCCAGCTCCCCTCACCCGGCCGCATGGCTTCCCCTCCCGCACCCAGCCCGCAGCCGGGCAGGGCAGCTCTGAACCTTTCACCCACCGGAACCAAGAGAGCTTCCCCTGGGAGCTCTCTGCTTTTAACCCCCTGTGTTCTCAGAGGTGAATCCATGTCCTCAGGGGCCACACCAGGTGCCAGTATTTAAATCTGAACACTGACTGGTTTGACCACAGCATCCCAAAAAACTCACTTCCTTTTCAAACCAGGACAGCGGGACCAAGGGTTCTGAACAGAAAATCCTGAACGAGCTCAGTAACCCAAAAAATGGGCTTAAATGTGAAATGAGCGGCTCTGATTGGCTGGTCCAGCACAGCCCGCGCCTCTCCATCCCCGCCCCCACCTGCCCAGCGCCCCAAGGTTCCCTCTACCCAAAAAAACCCCCAGCACGGAGCTGCAGCGTCCCGGAAAGGCCTCAGCCAATAGCGGCGCAGGCAGGAGGCAGCTTAGCCAATGAGAGCTCGGGGCGTTGGATTGCCTCATCGGTTGCCGGGCAGAGCCCGTGGCCGATCGCTGCCCAGAAGCGGCGGCAGCCAATGAGAGCGCGCGGCGCTGCCGAGCCCGCCCTGCTCCGGACTGGCGCTCCCAGCGCAGCGCGGCTGCTTTGGGGCTGCTGCTCCCTGCCCGGCCCCGGCCATGGGGCGAGGGGCGGCAGCTGGGGCCCTGCTGGTGGCACTGGTGGTGCTGGGAGCCCCCCCGGCTGCGGGCGCGGAGCTCTCGGGTGAGCGGGGGGCGGGAGGCGTTGGGACAGGGGGGGAGAAGGGGGAAAAGGGGGCGAAGGGGGGAGCCCGGAACGGAGGGGGAGGAGAAGGGACTCCTCAAAGGGAGAGCGGGAGGGGCTGAGGGATGCGGGGAGGGGAGGGAGGGTTGGGAGAGGGTGGGGAAGGGGGGAAAAGGGGAGGGGGGACCCCAAAATTGAGCGGGAGGGGGCTGGAGATTGAGGGATTTGTGGGAAAATGGGGAAATGGGTCCCCAAAAGTGATTTGGGGAGCGGCCGGAGGTGGGAGGGGAGCGGATGTGAAAGAGGAAATGGGGGAAGGGCGGCAAAGAGGAAGCGGCAGCGCGGGCAGGACGGTCCCATGGCGGCCGTGGGGCACAGCGGGTGTGGAGTGGTGATCCAGGGTGGCCCCCGGAGCGCTGGGGGCATGCTGGGGGGACAACCCCGGATCTGTGTTCTGCACTCACAGGAGTGTTCCAGGAGATGAGAACGAGAGAGTGTCACTTCATTATTGGTACGGAGAAGGTGAGGTTCGTGAGGAGGTACATCTACAACCGGAAGCAGTACATGATGTTCGACAGCGACGTGGGGGTGTTCGTGGGAGACACCCCCTATGGGGAGACACAGGCTCGGTGCTGCAACGGAATGCCGGAAATACTGGAGGATAATCGGGCTGCGGTGGACACGTTCTGCCGGGCCGGCTACGAGCTTGCTGCCCGTTCCTCACGGGGCACCGAGGTGAGCGCTGGGCAGAGCGTGTCCCCTCGGGTCCTGCCCTGCCAATGACCCTGGAGCCCCTCAAAACGTCTCTGAGAATCAGCCCAGGGCCTTCAGCCCTCCTTCGGAACAACCCCGGGGCCTCCTGTCCCACCCAGTGACCCCCGTGGCTCTCCCAGTCCGTCCCAGTCCATCCCTGGGCCTGCCCGGCGTGTCCATCCCGGTTGTCCGTGTAGCCGGCTCCTTTCAGCCAATGAGAGCGCGTCTCTCTGGTGACTCATCGGTTGCCATGCAGAGTCCCTGGCGCTGAAATCCCGAGGGCCCTGCGCTGGATTCGGCCTCCCAGTGCCGCGCACTTCATTCCCAGTTAATTCCAGGGCCACCAAAATCCCTCCGAGTGCCATCCTAGTCGCTCTCAGTACTTCCAAAGTCCCTCCCTCCTCTTCTCAGCCTATTCCAAATCCATTCCAAATTAATTCCCAGTTCATTCTCCGTTCAAGCCCGGACGTCCAACATCCGTTCCAGTGTGCCCCACCCTGTCCCATCTCTCTCAGCGCCACCCCAATCGCTCCCAGTCCCTCCCTAGCCCATTCCCAGTCCCTTTTCAGCCAAACGCAGCCCTCTCCTCTCTCTCTCCCAGTGCCCCCCAGCGTGTCCATCTCGCTGGTGCCCCCCTCGAGCTCCCAGCCCGGCCCCGGCCGCCTGCTCTGCTCCGTGATGGATTTCTACCCGGCTGCCATCCATGTGAGGTGGTTCCAGGGCCAGCAGGAGCTCTCGGAGCACGTGGTGGCCACCGACGTGGTCGCCAACGGGGACTGGACCTACCAGCTGCTGGTGCTGCTGGAAACCACCCCCCCCGGCGCGGGCTCAGCTACAGCTGCCAGGTGGAGCACGTCAGCCTGGAGCAGCCCCTGAGGCGGCACTGGGGTACGGGGGAGCCCCTGGGGGCGCTGGCAGAGCCACTGGGCTGTGCTGGGAGCCACTGGGAGGGAGCTGGAGAGAGCCGGGCTGGAAGTGGGAGAGGGGCTGGGGGCTGGGAAGGGTTGGGAAGGGGTTTGGGTGATGCTGGGGAGGGTGGGATGGGGTTGAAGGGGTCGTGGTGGGCACTGGGAGGGAGATTGGGGGCGCTGGTAGTGACTGGGAGGGAGTTTGGGAGCGCTGCGTGCAAAGGGCAGGGGGTTTAGAGGATGCCTGTTGCGACTGGAAGGGACTGGAATGAGCCTGTAGGGGGCGCTCGGAGCGTCTTGGTGTGTCGGTGAGAGGTTTTGGGAGTGCTGAGCCCTGCGGACCCCCCAGAGATGCCGCTGGACGCCGCCCCCATCAAGATATTGATGGGGATAGGGGGCTTCGTCTTGGGCTTCGTCTTCCTGGCGCTGGGGCTCGGCTTCTCCCTGCTCAAGAAGGTCAGGGCGGGTGCCGGGGGTGGCATCCCCGCCGTGGCGGAGCGTGTGCGCTCCCGCCGGGGCCCCCAGCCCGGTGTCACCCCCTTTTCTGTGCCCACAGAGCTCCTGAGCCGGCGGCGGCCGCAGCCCCTCCCCGTGGGCTCGGGCCCGGCCGGGACCCCCCGCTCCGTCCCCGCTCCGCTGATTCTGGGGGGGTCCCGTGTCCCCCCCAGCCCCGCTGGCGCTCTGCCCCTGCCCAGTGCCTGCTCCCAGTGCTCCCAATAAAGCTTCCCAGTTGGCCCCGGAGCCGTTTATTGGGGGGCGATGGGGAGGGATTTGGGGGGGGCGATGGGACGGATTTGGGCAAAGGGAGGGGGACAAAGGGTGGGGGCTGGGCCCGGGGGGAGCGGGAGGAGGAGGGGGAGGGGTCGCTGCCCGCGGATCCCGCAGTGCCCGGTGCGGGACGAGCTCCGTGCCCCGCTCCATCTCCATCCCCCGTGGGAGGATCCACGCTGGATAATCCCGGGTGACTCCCAGGGTCAGAGCCCCCCGTATTGGGAACACACCTGGCTGCGGGTTCCACATCTTCCTGGCCCCCCTGTGGACACCTCGATGAAGGCCGGGTGTCCCCGCTACTTTTCCTGTTTCTGCTCCTCTCCTCAACTCCCCCTTCTCTTCCCCGGGTTCAATCGCTCCCCGCCCACCACCCCCCCTGCTCCTCCTCCCGCCTTCTTCCCCTCTTCTCTCTCACATCCCCCGACCCTTCCTCAATGGTTTCTTGAAGGGTCCAGTTCCATTTTTCCTTGGCTACAGCCCTGAGGGCTTTTCCAGCTGACTTCACTACTGCACTCTCAGACTGAGAGTGGGGAATCTTGGTGCTTGGTTTCCTCATTCCAGCTGCCTTTGACAGGGTTTGTTTCTGTCCTTAGCTGATTTTGGCCTCTGCGCTCAGCTCAGCCCTGAGCAGGACCAGCGCAGCTCCATGCTGGGCACTGCTCACTGGATGGCCCCAGAAGTTGTGATCAGATCTCCTTATGGCCCCAAGGTGGACATCTGGGCCTTTGGCACTGTGACCATCGGGATGGTGGAAGGAAAACCTCCTTACTTCAGGGAAACGGCAGCCATGGTAAGAGGCAAATTCTCCAGTGGCTGCAGAGGCCTGTGAGCACAGGGGGACCCTGCACTGGGAGCAGCAGCTGGAGGTTTCTGCACATGGGAAGGGAATTCCCATAGGACTCCAGCCTCAACACAGAAGAATATTCTTCAGTCTCCAGCAACAATTTGCTTTGGGATGTATCCTGTTGCAGCTGATCTGGCTGTCAGGATGACCTGAAAATGTGAAGCAAGTGCATCAGTTCTAATATTATCTTGCAAGAAAACCCCAAACCACCCCCAAATCCCAGCCCCAAACACAACAAGATTTCTGCAGCAGTTTCTAAAAGACATTTTGCAAGATGATCTCCCCCCTGATTCTTCTCACTGGGAAACTTGTTGAAAACCTGAAGATGATTGTTTTACATCCTCATAGTCTAACGTATTTCTTTCCTAGTTCAAGCTACTTTCTCTGTGTCACCAAGCCTGAGTTTTCAGCATCACAAACCTCCTGTTTCTTGCCTGGCAGTTTCTGGGATGGGGCATCAGGAATGCATTTACTTGAGTGTCAGTGGCACTGCAGAGATGCACTTGATGTAAGAATCCTCTGAAATAACACAGGCAGACCACACTGACTCTGGAAAATGGCCTGTAAAGCTGGTGTCCCCATTTGGAGAAGCAAAATGTGCTATTTCTGATGGAGGTTCCTACTGACAGAGTCAGCCAATGGAGCTGTCTCTCCAGGCGAAATCATTTGGATGTTGCAGTGGCCGTAGCAGCCTCAGGGTTTGGGTTTTTTGGTTGGCATAGAAAAATGAGCTCTGAGCAGCATCTGTGTCAGGCAGGAAAGTGTCCCTGGAGCTGGGGCTGAGGCCCTGGGGTGGATGTGAGCCCGTGTGGGTGTGAAGGGAGCTGGCAGAGCGCTGAGTTTGCTTTCCCTGCAGGCTCGTGCTCTGATCCGGCAGAACGGGACCCCGCAGCTGCAGGAGCCCCGGCGCCTGTCGGCTCTGCTGCGGGGCTGCCTCGAGTGCAGCCTGGAGCTGGACGAGGAGCGGCGCTGGGCTGCCCAGGAGCTGCTGCAGCTGAGGGCCAGGGGCTGCAGGGGAAGCAGCAGCGCCAGGGAGGGGTTTTCTTGTGGGGCCCCCTCCAACAGTCTCCACACGCAGAGCAAGCAGAATCCTCGCCTGCTGTGGCTTGGCAGGCTCCTTTGGAGCACATCTGGGCCTGGTGCCCCACAGCGAGCGGGGACATCTTCAAGCAGCTCAGGGGGCCCAGAGCCCTGCCTGACCTGAGCTTGGATGTTTCCAAGGAGGAGGCACCTCCCACATCTCTGGGCACCTTCTGTCAGTGTTTCCCCACTCTCCTGGTTAAAAAATTCTTCCTTAGATCTAATCTGAGCATGCTTCCCTCTCCTGAATTTCCCTGCAGAGTATTTCCCTTTGTCCTGTTGCAACAGAGCCTGTGAGGAACTTGACTCTGGAAAGTAACAGTTCATTTCTTTCCTCTTTATCCTTTGGGCAGCACCCATTTTTATCATCAGCCAAGCCTCTCTCCAGCCTGACCCCTCTGATCACTGCAGCGAAGAAACTGAGGGATCAGTGGAGGCGATAAAGCCCTTGAGGACGGCTGCAGTGAGGTGTATGTGGCCCAAAAGGTCAGTGTCCGGCTAGCTGAGGTAAAGGCCGTCACCCAGCTGCATTCCCTGCCAGCACCCCTCGGCGTCGTAAGGCCTCAGGCTGTGCTGTCTGTGGACAGGATCTCGCTGCAGGTAGGACGAATAAGGAGCAGGACACTCACTGGGGGTGAAATCAGGTTTATTGCCCAAAGAAACCAACCAGGGAGTGACCAAGAGGGGAGGGTGAATCAGGCTTATAATGGGGGAAGGATTCAAGGGGAAGGGTTTACAGAGGACCAATCAGGGAAGGGAAGGGAGTGAACTAAACATGACAAGCAACAGATGAGAACCAATAAGCATAAAGTAAGGGAGGGGCCCCGGGACCACAGCCAACCACAACCCCCAGAGAGAAGAAGACTCTGGAAACCTGGGAGGAGTGGGGGGTGATTGGCTGGGCCCAGGGAGGAGAAAAAGTTTACATATAAGGAGATGAGGGGGGAGGAGGAATTATATAACTTAAAAGACTGACAATACAAGTGGCGGGAAAACTGGGAAGGGCAGAACCATTTACATAAAATGGGGGGAACCATACAAAAATGGGGGAGTAATACAATAAACTTAAACACACCACAACATCTCCCCGTTTTTTACCAAATAAAATTAGAAAGAACGGAAAAGTCCATATAAAACTTAAACTGCAGGGACCAGCGGCTGGTCCAACCAAGTCTCGCCCTCCTCAATTTGGAGTCCGTCCGCCCATAGGTGGTCAAAGGGCGGCGCGGTTGCCCCCTCCTCATCCACGGCTTCTCCAGCCTCCGAGGAGAGGTCCTCCAACTCGACGGGCTCATTGAGGGGAACGGTGGCGTGGTTCACACTTGGCGTTGCTACTTTTGTCATCAGTCTTTTGACCAGTCCACGGATCACAGTAACAAGAATCAAGAGTATAATCAAACCTAAAATACCCTTACTAACTGATTCTAAAACTGAACTGGCCCACCCGCTAAGGCCCCAACCCTTGAAGATGTTCCCCAGCCAGTCAGATGTTACTTGTTTTATTTGATGCAGAAGGTCTTGAAGGCGTTTCACGGAGTGCCTGGCGTCCTCGGCTCGTGAGGACAGGTTCATGCAGTAGAGGCCCTCAAACTCCTCACAGTGGTGATGGTGAAGCAGCAATAGAAAATCTATTGCTGCCCTGTTTTGGAGCATCGCCTTTCTTGTTATTTCCTCGTCTGTGAGGAGGTCGTATAGAGCAGCTGAGGTAAGATTGGCTTGTTGAGCCACCCAACACTCCAGGAGGCCCAATTCACCCAGAGATTTTGCCACTGATAGCCATGGCAATAGGATGGTAAAAGCAACAGATTTTGAGTGAGGCCAATGAGTAATTTCGTCATCACAGTCCTCAGTGAGATCCTTAAGATCTCTTTTAGACCTGGCCAATTCGGACGTGACGTTTGTCTTTCTCCAACTGACAATTTGGGTGATGTTGGGGGTAAACAGCGTCAGTCTGCCAACAGTGCACGGCCTCCGATCAGACCAAAGGGGAAGCCTGCTCATGCTCGATCGCCACAAATCAAAAACGCTCCCCTGGGAAGGGCATAAGGGATCCGTCCAGTGATAGTGGGACTGCTGATCTTTAATAGGGCCCTGCACCACTTATTCGCTTGATATTCTTTTTTAGTTTGCTGGACCACCTCCACGCCCTTCTTTATAGGAGCTAAAGTATAATCGAACTGAAAACAGATAGAGGAGTTGGCAGAACCGAGAAGATGTAATTCTGTGGGCTCGGAGGCTAAAGGATCCAGCCTAAACACTCTGTCACTCCAGGCGTTACTAGAATCAAAACTGGGGACGATAGTAAGGCTCCGGGCCAAAATAGGGGAAAAGGCTGACTGAAAGGCAGGGGGAAACTCACCTGGAGCGAAAGGGATCCCCACAAGACAAGACGACATCGGGTCCTCTGCTGTGCCAGTGTCGAGGCAAATGTGGTCTTGCCCTAAAGACTAATCCAAGGCACGCCAGACATTGACCTTTGGCTGGGGGATGACCCACAGCTCCGAAGATGGCAGCAGGAGTCCGTAGGTTGCCAAAAGTAGCAGTAGAATGCCCGGGTTGGGAGCCGTTGGTGACGATGCGGGGGCCATCGGGGAGATGTACTAAAACAAAAGAGAAATGGTGAAAGTATAAGGAAATCACTCTGAGCGTTTTGCCCCAAACAACCAACGTAAATCTGAAGAAGACGGAGAGGAAACAGGAGATGAGGGTTGAGACTCATAAACTAATGGAAAATCAGAAGGAGAAGGAGAAGAGGGAGAAGAGGGCTCTGCTTCAGGAATGGGAGAAAGTTCGGAGAAAAAGGAAGATGTTATAGTGGAGGGTTTCCTCCACCGCCACCAACATGCTACCTGGACCTGTGGCACAGCCCCTTTCTGCGTCCCCTGCTTTGGGACGAAGGGTCTGATCCATTTGGATGGTATCCAGTGGGGGCCTGAGGGAGTGGACACGCAAGCGTATCCTCTCCCCCAGGTCACCAGGTCAAATGGCCTCTCCGTCCTTGATAAGGACCGGCGGCCTGGCTTTAGGCTGCAGCTGCTGGTGACTGCTGAAGTGCCGGACCACCGGAGGGTTGGGGTTGTCAAAAGAGCAATTGAGGAAGTTGAGGGTGTAAAGTGCTCTTGACAACTGGACGTGGGGGGTCTCCACCTTCACAGCCGCTTGCTGCCAAGCTAAGGTCTTCTTCAGGCTCTGGTGGGCCCTCTCCACCATGGCTTGGCCTGTCGGGGAATAGGGGATGCCGGTCTTATGTTCTATTCCCCATTGCTGCAGGAAGCTCCGCAGTTCCTTGGACGTATACACTGGGCCATTGTCAGTTTTGATGGCCCTAGGGATGCCCAAGACAGTGAACGCCAGAAGCAGATGCTCCTGGACATCCGCAGCCTTCTCACCTGTGTGGGCAGAGGCATAGATAGCAGCGGAAAAGGTATCCACTGAGACATGGACGTAACACAATCTACCAAAAGAAGGGATGTGTGTCACGTCCATCTGCCACACCTCACAGCTCGCCAAGCCCCGGGGATTAGCCCCTGAGGCAATGGTGGGCATCTGGTCTCTCTGGCATTGGGGATATGTGGCCCTGATCACCTTGGCCTGGTCTTGGGTCAGATGGAATTGCCGGACCAGGCCAAGCACGTTCTGATGGAAGAGCTGGTGGCTGATCTTAGCCTGGCCGAACACGTCTGGGAGTGGGCCCACCGTGACTGCAGCCGCGGCCAGGGAATCGGCACGATGGTTGCCCTCAGCGATGAACCCAAGCAGGTCAGTATGCGATCTCACATGCATTATAAAGAACAGATGCTCGCGGTGGGAGACTAAATCGATGAGCCTCGTAAGTAGTTCAAATAATTTTTGGTTTGAGGCCTCCTGCAGAACTGCTGATTGAGCTCTGGACACTACACCGGCGACATACGCAGAATCTGTTACCAAATTGAAAGGTCCCTGGAACCTCTGGAATGCCCTGATGACTGCGTCTAACTCAGCAATTTGTGGAGAACCCTCCACGACAGCAACATCTGTCTCCCACTGCTGAGTCTGAGGATCCTTCCAAGTCATAACTGACTTGTGGGATGCTCCCGACGTGTCTGTAAAAACTGTCACGGCATCTAGAGGCTCCTTACTTTGAACCTTTTTGAGTGATAATTTAAACTCCGAATTAAATAATTTTTGGGCCGGCCAATTCACTGCAATACGCCCAGTGTAGCTGTCCAACGCAAACTGAAGGTTTTCATTTGTTTGCAGCAGTTCATTGAAGGTCTTCATTTTTAGTTGGCCCGACTCCAATTCAATTGGTATGTAAATGCATTCGAAATCGCATCCTGCCAACTCCCTGATCCTCGACGTTGCTTTGAGGATGAGTTCAGCTACCAGCTCCTGTGGCCTTGTCATTCTTTTGGACCGATGGTGGCTGAGAAAGACCCACTCTATGATTAAGAGCTTATCTCCCCAGCCTTGGTCCTTTGGCGTCTTGTCCCACTGGTGGATAATGCCATGGAGGTGTGGCAATTTTCCCAGTATTATGAATTTGAATGGCAAGCCCAGGTGATAACGGTGGGCCTGCCTGGCCGAAATAGCCTTTTGGATCTTCTCCAGAGCTACCCGAGCCTCTAGGGTGAGAGTCCTAGGGGAACTAAGCCCCTCTCCCCCTTTCAACAAATCGAAAAGGGGGGCCAGGTCCTCGGTAGAAATGCCCAGCCAGGGTCTCACCCAATTTAAAGACCCACACAGTTGATGGACATCCGCAAGGGTCTGGATATTAGTCCTTATTGCCAGTTTCTGCAGCACAATGGTCCGCTTGGTAATTTCAAGGCCCAGGTACCTCCAAGGTGGCATCCGTTGAATCTTGTCCTGCTGGAGCTCGAACCCTGCAGCAACCAATGCATTGGTTGTCAGGTCAAGCACATGGGCAAGCAGACTATCGTCGGGCGCACACACGAGGATTTCGTCCATATAATGATGAATCACGACGGCATCCCCGAGGGCTGCACGAATGGGGGACAGCAGAGAAACAACGTACCACTGGCAGATCACTGGAGAGTTCTTCATTCCTTGCAGAAGGACCTGCCAGTGGTAGCGCTTGTCTGGGGACTCACAGTTGATGGAAGGAACCGTGGACGCAAAACGCAGGGCATCGTCAGGGTGTAGGGGAATTTGGAAGAAACAATCTTTGATGTCAACAACAGCCAAATTCCAATTTCAGGGGAGCATGGCCGGGGAGGGCATCCCTGGTTGGAGAGACCCCATGTCTGCTATTTTTTCGTTAATTTGGTGGAGGTTGGTCAGGAGCCGCCACTTACCTTTATTTGGCTTCTTGATCACAAAAACTGGAGAATTCCAGGGAGACATTGTCTCCACGATACTGCCCTTAAGTAACTGCTCCTGAACGAGCTCGTTGAGCGCCTTCAATTTTTGTTTGTTTAGTGGCCACTGCAAGACCTGTACTGGTTCATCAGTCTGTCATTCCAGCTTCCAGGTCCAGCCCTCTTCAGTGGCCACTGCCCAAAAAACCTGGGGAGCCTTGGGAAGGTCAATTTTGGCTCCCCACTGGGCTAAAAGGTCTCTCCCCCAGAGAGGCTCGGTGTAATCTAATACGAACGGGTGCACAGAAGCCAATTGCCCGTCTGGTCCCATAATTTGTACAATGCTCCTTGATTGCTTGGCCAGTTGGAGACCCCCTACACCTTGGATGGTTCCAGCTGTGTTTTGCAAGCCCCAATGTGACGGCCACTCCCGAGAGGGAATTATTGTCACATCTGCCCCTGTGTCCCACAGACCCCTCACTATTTCTCGATCTCCCCCTAAAGAAAGTTGACAAGTTAGTCGGTGTTTCTCCCTCCCCACTACCTGTGCCCAGGCCACAGTTGGAGGCAATGTATCTTGGATGATCTTTGCCAGTGCGTCTCCTCCGGCACTGGAATGGCCTGGGCAATAATCTGACCTTTGGGGAGGAAGAGTGGGGGTCGGACACAGTACAGCCCCACCGCGAAACGGTCCCGGTCTGTAGTAACCAGCCCCAGGACGATGTGAAGGTCACGCGGTGTGTGCTTTGTATCACCGACAATGGTCCACCTGCATCGTCCTAATTTCCTCCAGCGACCGAGATGTTGCAGATCGGCAGACACCAGCTGAAAATTGCTGTTGGGAAGATAGATTTCCCTAGTTAGCTGCAGCCTGTAAGGGGAAGCAGAAGACAAGGTGGTAAGAACAGGTTTAGGCTTCAACTCACAGGTGCTAAATGTCAAATCTGATAATAGATAAGTCAAATCCGGTAGCGTGTATTGCGGCTCTCCCTTTACTCCTCCCTCCCCGCTGATGTTAATTGGCCCGCCTTATTTTTGTCCTGGCGCAGGGAGGGGCTGCACTCATAAGTTAGTTGTTTTGTTCGCTACCTCCCCATCCTTTTTTCTGAACTCAAGAAACCTTTGCTGCAGGGGACATTGCGGCATCCAGTGCCCCATCTTGCCACAGAGATGACAAGGATGGGTTGCCGTCATCCTCCTGCTGGAACCCAGTGTTAAGGGTCCGTTCACGGCAGCAGCTTCGGCTTCAGGGCATTCGATGAACAGAAACTCTGCAAAAGCCACTGATGTTCTCTTGGGGCACATCTTCGGATCCTGAAGGGGAACCTTCCTCGCACAGACTTCTATCATTTGTTCGACTGTGGGTCGAGGGCTCAGGGAGAGAGACCGGATGGCCCCCCTGCATGCCACATCGGCATTCAGGTAGGCCATCAGCCTCAGAACCTCCTCTCTCTCCCGCTCTCCCGGAACCTGAGCCCCTACAAACCGATACAGTCTTTCAACAAACGTGAGATAAGGCTCCTGTGTGCCCTGATTCACCTCTTCCACTTCTAGCTGTGATGTGGCGGAGGGGAGCTTGTAAAAAGCCCGCTCTGTGGCCTTGCAGGTTTCCAATAGCTGAGCAGAGAACAAAACCTTTGCCTGCACCGCCCTGCTTGCCCAAGCCCCGGTGCCCACCAGATGGTCCATGGATAGTACCAAGCTGTCCACATCGTGAGACATGGCCTGGCTCCCCCAGAGCACTGGGAGAACCTCCACAATCTCCCTCCCCCACTCTGCCACCCAGACCCTAAACTCCATGGGCCCAAAAAGGCTAGAGAAGAGAGCCCTCAGGTCCGCCAGGACCAGATCTCCTGGAGCAAGGACCAAGCGAAGGAGACCCCGGAAATACTCCGATTCCCAGGAGAACTCCCTCTGGGCCTTGCACAGTTCCTTGATCTAGGCCTGTACAAGCGGCACCCATTGGGCCTGAGAACTCCCCTCCCCGCTGAGGCGGTATGTAACCGGGGCAGCTTCCAATAAAGGTGCTTGTCCTGGCTTCTGGTCATCCACCCCCCCTCCCCCTCTCCCCCAGAACACAAAGCGTGGGAACCGGAAGGAGGATCGTGGGAACCGGAAAGGAGGGAGGCTGAGGCGGGGCTTGGCACTTGGGAGGGGCACTGGCTTGTGCCTGGCAAGTTGGTTTTCTCCGCCTCCGGGGTGGAGTTCGGAGGTGGGGTGGAATAGGGGGGAGGATTTAGGGAGGAGTTTGCGGGAGGCGGAGCCATGGGCAGAGTAGGGGGAGGAGCAGGGGGAGGAACGGAGGGAGGGGAAACAGGAGAAGGGGATAGATCAAGGGAAGGATTGTGGGAGGGAGAAGGGGTCGTGGCGGGAAAAACCACGAGGTCTCCACCATTTTGTGCTCCCTGTGAGCCATCTTGAGCCAGTTTATCGAATCTGACAAACTTAGGAGTGGCAACTGGGGACTTAGGGAGAGGGGCAGAGGGATAGGGAGGAGGGCTCCGAAGAGACTGGCCAGGACTCTTCGGAGGAGGTGGCCGAGCTGGTCGAGAGGGAGCAGGGGCAAGGTGAACCCCCTGCTTCTTGTTGGCCTTAAGAATCCCTCCCGAGGGCTCCTGCCTGAGGGAAGAGGGTGAGGAATGAGGGATAGGAACACAACAACCGGGAGAACTGGGGACCAAACTTAAACGCCATGGACTTTCCTTCAGTTCCCCGGGCGGTCGGAGTGAGGTTAACACTCTGCCCACCCAGTATGCCACGATAGATAATTGGGTTTCCCCAATTATCGGCCGCCTGCTCTAATTTTGCTACAACAGCTGCCCAAAACCATGGCTCCTTCGCAATTTCTGGGGAAACCTCGGGGAACTGAGAAAATACCCACTTAATTAACATTTTCAACTCCTTTTCGGGGGCTTGAGACCCTCCCCCAAGCAACAAACCCTTAACAACACAGTAGACTCTCGTTTGAGTCCTGCTCAGACCTGCACCCATGGTCTAACCTCTAAGAAGCACTAGACAATGCTACCTTAAAGGGATCTAGAACTCTTGATGTTGCACTCCACCCACCCAGGAAAACGAAAACTAAAACACTTAGGTACACGCCACTGGCCCCTGCTCCCCTCGCTGTCCCCAAGTCTGGGGTTTCAACTTGAGGAAAGGAAGGATATTGGGCAGTGAGGTCTGGCCCCAAGTCTGGGGATTCAGACCCCACGGGAAAGGAAAAATAAAAAACGAGGGGGAGAGGGCTGTCCTCAAAAGACTGGGGCTCCGCCGGGGCTCCCAGGGAGACTGCGACCAGTACCGCCCACGCTGAAAGCCGCGGCGACCCCGCCCCGTGCCAAAACCGCGCAAAAAGTGGGGGGGGAGGGGGGGGGGGGCAGCGCGCCATGCGGTGGGGGAGGTGGATGACCGCGCCATGCCGACCCGCGCGGAAAAGCCGACCCGCGCTGAAATACCCGCAGCAGCCGCTCGGCGCCGCGCCGAGAGAGCCCGAAGCCTGCCCCAGCACCGCTGTACAGGGAAACCGCGAGCACGAAAAGCAGCAGAGGGCTCCGTGGCACAGCGGGCGGAGTCTGCCAGGCTTCCCACGGCGCACGAAAAGCGGCAGAGCCGTGCGCGCGAAAAGCGGAAATGGCAGCATCCGCCGGGCTTCCCGCAGCACGTGATCGCCACGCGGGAGCTGAAACCGCTTGGGATTTCAGCCCTCTTGGGAAAAGGGTAGGGAGTGGTCCCCAGAGCAGGACATAAACTCCAAGGGGGGGTTAAAAAGGCAGGGGGGAAACCACCAAGTCTGGGGCTTACCTGACCCAGCGGCGGCACAAAAGAAAACCCGGGCGAGTGGCTCTCGTCTTCTGAAGTCCTCCACGGGTGCGGGGAGTTCCGACTTCGGGTCCCCCAGGAGCGCTACCCCTAAAACAGAGTCTGCGGCAACTGAGGGTAGTCTGGTGGCCAGTGGACTCTAAGGAATCCATCCGTGGGGTTTGTCGGTCCAAACGGCTAGGCGTCCGGCCGTAATCCAGGCCCCAGCGTTGGACGCCAAACTGCAGCAAGGTGCGGCCTTAAAGTCAGGTGTCCAGCTAGCAGGAGGGCAGCCAACACCCAGCTGCAAATGTGGGAGCACCTCTCGGTGTCAGAAGGCTTTGGGCTGTGCTCACAGCGGATGGAATTGCTGCTGGCCGACGAGAGTAAAGAGTCTGGACACTCTTTACTTGGGGACTTGTCAGATTTATTGTCAACCAGGGAGTGACAGACACCCAGGTGTTGAATCTAATGTGTCTACCATCATGTGACCAAGAACAAAGAGTGCAACAGGGTTATAAAGGGGAGGAGGGATCCCAGGGAGGGGTTTACAAAGGACCAATAGGGGAAGGTAGGGGAGTGAACTTAGGATAACGGACATGAGGAAAAACCCAATAGAAACAATGTAAAGGAGGGGCCCCAGAGCCACAGCCAATCAAGTCTCCCTAAGCACAGAAGATTCTGGCAAACTAGGAGGAGTGGGGAGTGATTGACTGGGCCCAGGGAGGAGAACACATTCACATATAAGGAAACACAGAGGAGGGGAAATCATATAACAGAGAGGATTGACATAAACTGTGGCGGGAGTAACCAAGGTAACCAAATGACAGACAATAACATGGTGGGAGTTGCCATGGGAACATAATAATTGACAAAGCTAAGGCGGGAAAAACTGGGAGGGCAGAACCATTACAGAAAATGGGGGAACAATACAGAAAATGGGGGAGCAATTAAACAAACTAACAGAACACACTACAACAAGAGATTGCTACAGAATTAGGATTATCAAAATGTTGGATTTGTGGAGGTCTAAAAATGGCTGAAAGATGGCCGTGGAAAGGTGAGAGCTTAGCTCCAGAGCAGTTTTTAAAATGGAACCATACCCAAATTTCTGGAACATTGAAGAGACCTGAAGGATGGATTTTAAGCCATCAAGTAATTGGAATCATTTGTATAACTCAAGAAGGAAGGAAATTTATTAAAATAGTAGGGCATACTCCTTGTAAATCCACACTGGTGGTTAATATGGATAATCGTTCAAAAATCTGGCGACCTGAAAACCCCGTTGGATATTGGGGACCAGTAAAAGAAATAAATTGTGAATGGGATGAACAGATTAATTTATGCTGGTACAGAAGTCCTGGAGTTAACCCCCACCAATCCATCGACAGCCTGAGGTCTTATTGGGAACAACCGGAGAAAACTGATAAGAAATGGAAACCCTCAGATGGGATATATTGGATTTGTGAGCAAAGAGTATACAGTGTGTTACCTCAAAAATGGGGAGGAACCTGTACTTTGGGAGTAATACAACCCTCCTTCTTTGTTCTACTGAGGTCTAGGAGCAATGTGCTAGGAACTCCACTGTATGAAACCCTGCAGTGGAATAAAGGAGATTTGAATTTAATTTTTCCAACAGCAAGAAGGAATCAAAAATGGGAGGAGGAGGAATGGCCTGCAGAACAAATTATAGCATATTATGACCCAGCAACATGGGCTCAGGATGGGTCATGGGGATATAGGACCCCAATTTACCTGTTGAATAAATTAATAAGGCTCCAAGCACTAGTGGAAGTGGTGTCAAATCACACCTCTGATGCTTTAAAAATGTTGGCCAGGCAATATACACAAATGCGGGCGTTTGTATACCAAAACAGGATCGCCCTAGACTATCTGTTAGCAAAAGAAGGAGGAGCTTGTGGAAGATTTAATGAATTTAAGTGCTGTGTAGAAATTGATGATTATGGGGAAGCTATCACAAAACTTGTAGAGGAAATTAAAAGAGCAGCTCATGTGCCACTACAAAAGTGGAATTCAATCTTGAAAGCAGATTGGTGGGGTAACCTCTTTGGAAGTGTTTGGAGAAAAAAGAGTTCATGTTGTTATGCTCAATTCTGGGACTTCTGTTTCTGCCTTGTATGATTTTGTGTTTTATTAGGCTAATTCACTCAGTGATTCAAAAGATGCAGATTACAACGTCTCTAGATTCAGAATCAGCAGAAAAAGCAAAACCAAGATCTATAATGGTACTAAAAGCTAAATTGACCCCTGTTAAAGAACAAGGACCTAAAAAGATAGAAATAGACCAGGAAATGCTAACTAAACTTGAAAGAGAGTGTGAAAGACTAGAAGCAGTAATAGAAATGCTGGAAAAGTTTGAAGATGAAAGGAGACAACGAGGAAACCAAAATTCTGAAAAATATAAAAGATATCAGGGCACAGCTTTTTAAATACAGCACAAATCATAATGATCAAAAAGAGAAATGGGGGATGATAAATAGGTATGATTCATGCTGATAAAAATTGAAACAGTAATCAATATTGATGCAGTAATTAATATTTGAGAATAATAAAATAGTTAATAGTTAAAAGTTGTAATGCCAAGGAGGAGAGGGAGAGGAGGGGCTCCACCCCCCCTTCCCAGCAGATGTTTTTCAAGGACCACAGGAAAGAAGCTGAAGCTACAGTTGCTAACAATGAGCAAGAACCTGGTTGGGTCCCAAGAAAATGCTAATTATAAGGGATTTATTGCCTTGATATGTAGATGCAGTGATACATTAGTCTTGGCCTACATTGTACTGGCTTGGTGCGCATGTGTAACCCAAAGGGGAATTAAAGGACAATGAAAAAGACTATAGGGCCTTCATCAGTGACGACCCCCAAAGACTTGTGCGACCACCAAACCAAGTGGTGGCGCATGCATGGTAAAGGTGGTGAGGAAGGCGGAGACAGAAAAGTGACGAACCAAAAATAGGAGGAGATGGCGTTTGCATATGGCATATAAGGGGTGACTTTCACTTGGCAAGGTTGTACGTGAAGTGGCAAGGGTCATTGAACCCTGCCCTCCGTACCCCACGGTTGTTTTTGCTTATGTGCTATTATTTGAACCAAATTATCCCTTATTTATATATTTTCTAAACTATTTAATTAAAATTGCTGCTACCTTAAATATTGTTTGGTTTTTTATTATGATGGGATAATTGGGCAAACATAACACCTGCAAGGCCAGAAGGACACCCGTCAGGGCTGGGCTGGCTGCTGAGAATGCCTCGGGCAGGAGGATCCTCCAGCAACGAGCCCAGAGCCACTCTGGGCACTGAGGCCTCTGTGTCCCACAGCAACGGGAACACCACGGGGACGTGGCGCTGTTCCTGTGACATCCCAGCAGCAGCTCACGCAGAAACTGCCTGGAAGGTTCTCCTATGTCACAAAGGAGCACAAAGAACCCTCCCAGGGCACAGTCTATGGCCCAAAGGGTGCAAGAGGAACTCGGAAAATGCAGCAAACAAGGACACCCCATAGCCCAGCCTGAACACTGACGAGGAACAAGGACGGCACCAAACCAAAGGAAACGTGACCTTTAGTCACTGATACTTCTGACTAAAAGCAGCAAGCCTTGTCCCATCTGGGATCTTTGTTCTAGTTCTAAAAACAAGCAAGGTTCCCAACTCTAAATACACAGAAGGCAGAACTGGGGAGGAGGTGGGATTAGGAAGGAGGAGGAGGAGGAGGAGGAGGAGGGAGAGAGGAAAAGGAGGAGCAGGAAGAGGAGGAGCAGGAGCAGGAACAGGAGGAACAGGAGGTTCCAGTGCCCCCTGTGGCCGCAGCCACGGGACCATCGCCCCCAGCTCCTCCTGCAGGTGAGCGAGGAGGGGGAGCTCGTCCCAAATCCATTGGGGGGTCCCTGAGAGGGTTTTTTATTGGGGTGTGTTTGGAGCTCGCAGATTGTGAAATTGACCTCAAATATCATCTGGTGTCTCTGGGAGGTTTTTTTCTCTGTGTGGGTAGGTTTGGATCTTGCAGGACCCCAAAGCTGAGCCCCTTGTAGGATCTTTGGGGGCCCACGTGGCCATTGCCCCATATGGGCAGGGGAGGACATTGGTCCTGGGGACCCCTGGGAGAGCAGAGGAGGGGAACCCCTGGGACCCCCAGAGTGGGGAGAGCAGAGAGGGGCGATCCCAGAGCTGGGGGACCCCGGCAGACTGGAAAGGGGGGGAGCCTGGAGAGGAGGGACCCCTGGGATCCCTGGGATCTCAAAGCAGAGTATCGGGGGAGAAGGGACCCCATGGAACCCCAAAAGCCCCTGGATCATCCCTAAGCAGGACGCCGGAGAATGGAGAACCCCTGGAACCATTGGACCCCTGTGATCCTAAGGAAAGGAAACCTCTGGAACCCCAAAAGTGGAGAGATCTTCAATAGGGAACTCCTGGGAGAGTTTTTTTCGGGCTGAATCTTGATATGTGGAGCTTTTCATGGACACAAGACTCCTGCTGAGTTCCAGAGATGGACCTGGCCAGGAGGAGCCTCTACTCCAAGGCGCTCCCACCTTGGTTTCCCCCAAACCAGGGTTTGTCATTCCCAAGCTGTGGCCAGATGGAGGAGGAGGAAAAGCCCCAGAAATCCCTCACAATGAGGGGCTGCAAACCCAGCCCAGGGAGGTGTGGGGAGGAAAGAGCCGCCCTGAGCCAGGAAGGTGGCCGGAGATGCAGCCAGAGCTCAGAGCTGGTGGAGCCTCATGGCAGGGAGAAGTCCCACAAGTGCTTGGAATGAGGGAAGGGTTTCAGCTCCAGCTCCACCCTGATGGAACACCTGAACATGCACACTGGGGAGAGGCCCTGGGAGTGTGGGGAATGTGGGAAGAGCTTCAGAGGGACCTCCGACCTCAGCAAGCACCACAAGATCCACACTGGGGAATGGCCCTAGGAGTGCTTGAAATGTCAGAAGAGCTTCAGGTGGGATTCAGAGATCGTCACTCACCAGCACTTCCACACCAGGGAAAGGCCCTGTGAGTGTCCCGAGTGTGGGAAGAGCTTTGTGCTCTGCTCCAGCACCATCCCCCATGGGAGGATCCGCGCTGGATGATCCCGGTGACCCCCGTTGGGCAGAGCCCTGGTGACCCCTGTTCTGGGTGATCCGTGTTGGGTAGGGGGAAGGTGTTGGAGAGATTTCTTTCCCTTCTCCTTGTGCTGCTGTGATTTGGTTGGTAATAAATTCCCTCCGTGTGTCCAGGCCGGATCTGTTGTGCCCGTGAGGGATTTGCTGCGTGATCTCTCCCGGTCCTTGTCCCCACGGAGGAACCCTCGGTTCCATTTTCTGTCCCTGTGCGGCTGCGCAGGGCAGGGACAGAGCGGCTCTGGGGGTGCCTGACATCGGGCCAGCGTCACCGCTCGCCACGGGCAGCCCTGAGATGCCGCGCACCTGGGCACGCATTGCTGGGCTCACCTGAGCTCCCACCTGCCCAGCGCCCCAAGGTTCCCCCTGCCCAAAAAACCCCCAGCCCGGGGCTGCAGCGTCCCGGAAAGGCCTCAGCCAATGGCAGCGCAGGCAGGAGGCAGCTTAGCCAATGAGCGGTCGGGGCGTTGGATTGCCTCATCGGTTGCCGGGCAGAGCCCGTGGCCGATCGCTGCCCAGAAGCGGCGGCAGCCAATGAGAGCGCGCGGCGCTGCCGAGCCCGCCCTGCTCCGGACGGGCGCTCCCAGCGCAGCGCGGCTGCTTTGGGGCTGCTGCTCCCTGCCCGGCCCCGGCCATGGGGCGAGGGGCGGCAGCTGGGGCCCTGCTGGTGGCACTGGTGGTGCTGGGAGCCCCCCCGGCTGCGGGCGCGGAGCTCTCGGGTGAGCGGGGGGCGGGAGGCGCTGGGACACGGGGGAAAATGGGTAAAAGGGGGCGAAGAGGTGAGCCCGGAATGGAGGGGGAGGAAGAGGGGATCCCCCAAAGGGAGAGCGGGAGGGGCTTAGGGGTGGTGGGAGGAGAGGGAGCGGTGGGAGAGTGTGGGGAAGGGGGGAAAAGGGGACGGGGGAACCCCAAAACTGAGCGGGAGGGGGCTGGAGATTGAGGGATTTGTGGGAAAATGGGGAAATGGGACCCCAAAAGTGATTTTGGGAGCGGCCGGAGGTGGGAGGGGAGAGGATGTGGAAGGGGAAATGAGGGAAGGGCGGCAAAGAGGAAGCGGCAGCGCGGGCAGGAGGGTCCCATGGCGGCCGTGGGGCACAGGGGGTGCGGAGTGGGGATCCGGGTGGCCCCCGTAGCTCTGGGGATGCTGCTCGGGGGGCGCCCCCTGAGCTGTGTCCTGCACACACAGGGGTGTTTCAGCTCATGTTTAAGTGCGAGTGTTACTTCATTAACGGCACGGAGAAGGTGAGGTTCGTGGAGAGGTACATCTACAACCGGGAGCAGTTCGTGATGTTTGACAGCGACGTGGGGCTGCACGTGGGGTTCGCCCCCTGTGGGGAGAGGTTTGCCGGGAAGATGAACAGCGACCCGGCTAGACTGGAGTACGCACGGACTGCGCTGGACTGGTACTGCCGGTACAACTACGACTATTACACCCCGATCACTGTGGAGCGCCGAGGTGAGCGCGGGGCAGAGCGTGTCCCCTCGGGCCCTGCCCTGCCAATGACACTGGAGCCCCTCAAAACCTCCCTGGGAATCTCCCCAGAGCCCCCAGCCCTCCTTGTGCCCATCCCCGAGGCCTCCTGTCCCTTACCAGTCCCTCCCAATCGTCTCCAGTTCATTCCCAATCCCTCCCAGTTTATTCCCAGTCCCACCCAGCCACTCCAAATCAATTCCCAATCTATTCCAAGTTCACTCACAGTTCACTCTCAGACGTCCACCCTCTCTCCCAGTTGTGGTAGACAGGGAAAGGCGCTGCGGAAGATCTCGCGATGTCACGGAAAGCCAGGACCCTCAGATCCCCTTAGATAAGACCATCTGCTTCCCATAGATAAGAAACTAACATAGGAATGTAACCCGCTTAACCAAATTCCAGTAACTTTCCATCCCCTACCCAGTAACAGTCCACCTCTTACTAACCATAGAAGGTAAAGACAGACCCATGCTGACGTAGAGACCCCTTAGACTATAAAAACCCAAGAGACGAGATAATAAACGCCTTTTGACCGTCCATCACATTGACGTCTGCGTGTGTCATTGGCCCGAGTGGCCCTAGTGAGAGGGCTGCCGTGCTGTTCGGCTGAACCAGGTCGCCTGCCTTGCATCAGAAGGCAACACCCAGTGCGCCCCCATCCCCTCCCACCTCTCGCAGTGCCACCCAACTCCCTCCCAGTCCCTCCCACTCCCTCCCAACACATTCCCAGTCCATCCGAGCCCATCCCCAGTCCCTCCCACCACTTTCCCCTGGCCATTCCTTGTCACTTCCAGTCACTCCCAATCGCTCCCAGTCCCTTCCCAGTCCATTCCAGTCTATCCCAGTCCCTCTCCAGCCCAGCCCTCCCCTCTCTCTCCCAGTGCCCCCCAGCTGATCCCAGTGTGTCCCCGCTCTCTCTCTGTCTCTCCCAGTGCCCCCCAGCGTGTCCATCTCGCTGGTGCCCCCCTCGAGCTCCCAGCCCGGCCCCGGCCGCCTGCTCTGCTCCGTGATGGATTTCTACCCTGCTGCCATCCAGGTGAGGTGGTTCCAGGGCCAGCAGGAGCTCTCGGAGCACGTGGTGGCCACCGACGTGGTCCCCAACGGGGACTGGACCTACCAGCTGCTGGTGCTGCTGGAAACCACCCCCCCCGGCGCGGGCTCAGCTACAGCTGCCAGGTGGAGCACGTCAGCCTGGAGCAGCCCCTGAGGAAGCACTGGGGTACGGGGGAGCCCCTGGGGGCGCTGGCAGAGCCGCTGGGCTGTGCTGGGAGCCACTGGGAGGGAGCTGGAGAGAGCCGGGCTGGAAGTGGGAGAGGGGCTGGGGGCTGGGAAGGGTTGGGAAGGGGTTTGGGGGATGCTGGGGAGGGTGGGATGGGCTGGGGGGGATCCTGGCGGGCACTGGGAGGGAGTTTGGGGGTGCTGGGTGTGACTGGGAGGGAGTTTGGGGGTGCTGGGTGTGACTGGGAGGGATCGCAGGGAGCGCCGAGGGGCTGGAAGGAGATCGGCGATGGCAAAGCGGGGCTCGCCATGAGCTCGGTTGTGCTGGGCACAGCCTGGGAGGGCTCTGGCTGAGTCCTGCTGGGGCTGCCGAGGGACTGCGAGAGGCTTTGGGGGTTCTGGGGCGCTGGGGGCAACTTGGAGGGGGCTGTGGGATGCTGAGAGGGACGGGAGGGGCTTTGGTGGCTCCTGGGCAGGACAAAAAGGGATCGTGGGGAGGTTTCAGGGGGCCCTGGCTGGGCCGGCGACCACAGGGATGGCTCTAGGAGGGGCTCGGGGTGTCGGTGAGAGGTTTTGGGGGTGCTGAGCCCTGCGGACCCCCCAGAGATGCCGCCGGACGCCGCCCCCATCAAGATATTGATGGGGATTGGGGGCTTCGTCTTGGGCTTCGTCTTCCTGGCGCTGGGGCTCGGCTTCTCCCTGCTCAAGAAGGTCAGGGCGGGTGCCGGGGGTGGCATCCCCGCCGTGGCGGAGCGTGTGCGCTCCCGCCGGGGCCCCCAGCCCGCTGTCACCCCCTTTTCTGTGCCCACAGAGCTCCTGAGCCGGCGGCGGCCGCAGCCCCTCCCCGTGGGCTCGGGCCCGGCCGGGACCCCCCGCTCCGTCCCCTCTCCGCTGATTTTGGGGGGTCCCGTGTCCCCCGCAGCCCTGCTGGCGCTCTGCCCCTGCCCAGTGCCTGCTCCCAGTGCTCCCAATAAAGCTTCCCAGTTGGCCCCTGGGCCATTTATTGGGGGGCGATGGGGAGGGATTTGGGGAGGGCGATGGGACGGATTTGGGCAAAGGGAGGGGGACAAAGGGTGGGGGCTGGGCCCGGGGGGAGGGGTCGCTGCCCGCAGATCCCGCAGTGCCCGGTGCGGGACGAGCTCCGTGCGCCGCTCCATCTCCATCCCCCGTGGGAGGATCCACGCTGGATAATCCCGGGTGACCCCCAGGGTCAGAGCCCCCCGTATTGGGAACACACCTGGCTGCGGGTTCCACATCTTCCTGGCCCCCCCGTGGACACCTCGATGAAGGCCGGGTGTCCCCGCTACTTTTCCTGTTTCTGCTCCTCTCCTCAACTCCCCCTTCTCTTCCCCGGGTTCAATCGCTCCCCCCGCCCTGCTCCTCCTCCCGCCTTCTTCCCCTCTTCTCTCTCACATCCCCCGACCCTTCCTCAATGGTTTCTTGAAGGGTCCAGTTCCATTTTTCCTTGGCTACAGCCCTGAGGGCTTTTCCAGCTGACTTCACTACTGCACTCTCAGACTGAGAGTGGGGAATCTTGGTGCTTGGTTTCCTCATTCCAGCTGCCTTTGACAGGGTTTGTTTCTGTCCTCAGTGATTTTGGCCTCTGCGCTCAGCTCAGCCCTGAGCAGGACCAGCGCAGCTCCATGGTGGGCACTGCTCACTGGATGGCCCCAGAAGTTGTGACCAGATCTCCTTATGGCCCCAAGGTGGACATCTGGGCCTTTGGCACTCTGACCATCGAGATGGTGGAAGAAGAACCTCCTTACTTCAGGGAAACGGCGGCCATGGTAAGAGGCAAATTCTGCAGTGGCTGCAGAGGCCTGTGAGCACAGGGGGACCCTGCACTGGGAGCAACAGCTGGAGGTTTCTGCACATGGGAAGGGAATTCCCAGAGGACTCCAGCCTCAACACAGAAGAATATTCTTCAGTCTCCAGCAACAATTTGCTTTGGGATGTATGCTGTTGCAGCTCATCTGGCTGTGGGGATGACCTGGAAATGTGAAGCAAGTGCATCCGGTCTAATGTTATCAGCTCTAATGTTATCTTGCAAGAAAACCCCACATCAACCCCACATCCCGCCCCCAAACCCAACAAGATTTCTGCAGCAGTTTCTAAAAGACATTTTGTGAGATGATTTCCCCCCTGATTCTTCTCACTGGGAAACTTGTTGAAAAAATGAAGATGATTGTTTAACATTTCCAAGGTCTAACTGATGTCTTTCCTAGTCTAAGCTACTTTCTCCGTGTCACCAAGCCTGAGCTTTCAGCATCACAAACCTCCTGTTTCTTGCCTGGCAGTTTCTGGGATGGGGCATCAGGAATGCATTTACTTGAGTGTCAGTGGCACTGCAGAGATGCACTTGATGTAAGAATCCTCTGAAATAACACAGGCAGACCACACTGACTCTGGAAAATGACCTGTAAAGCTGGTGTCCCCATTTGGAGAAGCAAAATGTGCTATTTCTGATGGAGGTTCCTACTGACAGAGTCAGCCAATGGAGCTGTCTCTCAAGGCGAGATCATTTGGATGTTGCAGTGGCTGTGGCAGCCCCAGGGTTTGGGTTTTTGGCTGGCATAGCAAAATGAGCTCTGAGCAGCATCTGTGGCAGGGAGGAAAGTGCCCCTGGAGATGGGGCTGAGGCCCCGGGGTGGATGTGAGCCCGTGTGGGTGTGAAGGGAGCTGGCAGAGCGCTGAGTTTGCTTTCCCTGCAGGCTCGCGCTCTGATCCGGCAGAACGGGACCCCGCAGCTGCAGGAGCCCCGGCGCCTGTCGGCTCTGCTGCGGGACTGCCTCGAGTGCAGCCTGGAGCTGGACGAGGAGCGGCGCTGGGCTGCCCAGGAGCTGCTGCAGCTGAGGGCCAGGGGCTGCAGGGGAAGCAGCAGCGCCAGGGAGGGGTTTTCTTGTGGGACCCCCTCCGACAGTCTCCAGTCTGGCTGCGTTCCACACACAGAGCAAGCAGAATCCTCGCCTGCTGTGGCTTGGCAGCTCCTTTGGAGCTCATCTGGGCCTGGTGCCCCACAGCGAGCAGGGACATCTTCAAGCAGCTCAGGGGGCCCAGAGCCCTGCCTGACCTGAGCTTGGATGGTTCCAGGGAGGAGGCACCTCCCACATCTCTGGGCACCTTCTGTCAGTGTTTCCCCACTCTGCTGGTTAAAAAATTCTTCCTTAGATCTAATCTGAGCCTGCTTCCCTCTCCTGAGTTTCAAAGCATTTCCCTTTGTCCTGTTGCAACAGAGCCTGTGAGGAACTTGACTCTGGAAAGTAACAGTTCATTTCTTCCCTTTTTATCCTTTGGGCAGCACCCATTTTTATCATCAGCCAAGCCTCTCTCCAGCCTGACCCCTCTGATCACTGCAGCGAAGCAACTGAGGGAGCAGTGGAGGAGATGAAGCCCTTGAGGACAGCTTTCAGTTACAGTAGTCAGGACAACTAGTTAGTTATGGTAGTTAGCACTGGTAGTTGGTTAGGGTAGTTAGCACTGGTGGTTAGTTATAGTAGTTAGGACAGCCTGTTTGTTATGGCAGTTTTTTCAATAAAAACTCTCTTAACCCTCAACTGGCTTGCCGTGTCCCTTCCTTCTCCCGCTGTGCCTCAGCTGCCCGGAGCAATGTGAGGGGAGAGCGGGCCCAGCCTGGCCCAGAGCTGAGCCCCAGCAGAGCCCTGGCAGAGCCCAGAGCAGCCTCGGCACCTGCAGAGTCAGCCTGGAAGGAGGCGCTTGGAGCCTTCTCGGCTGCACCCGGCTCTTGGTTACAAACTGGGTGTGCTGGAAAATGCCACCGGCTCTGCACGAGGGCAGAAGGGGCCCGGGGAAGGCCCAAGTGCTCCATGCAAGGGAAAAACCTGCCCTGGGTTTGTTATAAATAACTGGGTAGTGTTGGCTTTTGCTATTAGGTATTGACTTCTGTAAAATATCCTTAATCACAACAATTTTGATAGAGTACAGTTTCTAATCACTTTTAACTGCTTTTGCTGTAGTATAATTTGTCAGCTTTTTGTGGCTAATGCCCTGGCCCCTGTGTAGCTCATATCCTCAGAACATCATTTATGGATGATATTTTAGTTTGTGGACAGCATGAAAAACATATATTATAGTTTTGGGTTTTGCAAAATATTAAAGTGGATGCCATGTGTTGTGCATTATAATGTTAACTATTTGCAGAAGTAGCTGTAGTTGTGAAATAAGAACTAATGCTTTTATTTTTGTAAATAACTGACAATAACATTTCAGAGATATTTGTGAAATAGCCAATGTTCATTTAAATACTTGTGGAAATAGCTAAAACCGTCTGCATGGTCAGATAACATTTAAGGAAGGGATGTGATGAGGAGCCCTGCCACTGACCCTTGTACTGTCAATAACTGTCACCTGCTGAAACCACAGAACAGGGGCCCTTGTGAGGGAGTGACACACAACCCTGAAAACAGCAATCCACAATTCCTGCACGTGCTCTAAAAAGGCAGGATGTGGGTCAAACTCACCTAAAGAATTCCTGGAACATGTAAACGAATTCAAAGAAATGTTTGAATATGTATAATCATTATGAATATGTATTTGAACAATACAATGGAAAAACTAGACAAGAAGAGTTGCTGTGGTTAACCGGTGTGCCTCTGGCCATCACCTAGCACCCAGCGCTGTTAGTGATTTGCCCCTTATTATTCCTTATTAAATTTTCAAAAATTCTAAAGAGCGAAGCTCATTTCTCACAAACCCAAGGTGCTCACCCCTTGATCTTCCCCCAAAGCCAGGATTTGTCAATCCTAACCTTTGTCTGGATGGAGGAGAAGGAGGCTGCAAGGAAAAGGAAGATGCACTGGTGTGGAGGCACATGGGAGTCTCAATCTCCCACCCGTGGGGGACTGGTCCCCAAGCAGAAGAACAGATTTCAAGGTTATGGTGAGAAGCTTGCTTCTCCTATAGATCTTTGCAGGCACATGCTGATTTATGGAAAGTTATGTTGCCCCATTGGCCTGTTGGCCTAATTACCCTAGTTCAACCCCTATTACCCATCTTTGGTTAGTCCCTAGAATGTTCTCCCTCTCTGTCCCTCCATTGGCTCTAATTTACTGCATTCCTCTGCCCATTTCCCTATTAGCTGACCCGACCCTTAACCCCTCCTTTGCACCATTTTCCCCCATATCCATTGGACCCTGACCCTCAGCTCCACCCTCACTAGCCCATATAAAAACCCCCTGTGCCCTCAGCTTGCACCCTGTCTTTGTCCCTGGGTCCTGCTCAGCTCTGTGCCCTGTTCCTGTACCAATAAACCCAGTTTGCTGCAGATCATACCCAGACCCATCCTGCCGACTTTGTCAGCTTTATAAAGCAGCCGTGAGCTTCGGGCTCCGGAGTGCCGGACGCTCCAAGGGCCTCGGCAGCGCCAGGACGCTCCAGGCTGGGACAGCCAGGCAGGGCAGGAGGAATCACTGCCCCTTTCCCCTCTCTGCTGCTCCATCTCCCAGCCCAGCATCGCTGCAGGACAGCCTCACTGCCAACGCCATCCTGCCAGGGATGGACTGGGGGGATCTCCTTCCCCTTCCCTCTGGCATGGAGGCAAATCCCATCTTCTCCTTGTCTGCCCTCCTTCTTCTCCTCATTCTGTCCTTCATCCATCCATGTTCCTTTCCCATTTCCTTCCTCCTTTGTTCCTTCTTGTTCTTTCCTCTCCTCCTGCCTTTTCCTTTGCCCTTCTCCCTGTCTCTCCCTCTCCTTGTCCTTCCTCCCCCAGGCACTGAGCTGCGGACAGAGACCAGGGAGAACAAATCCCTGCCACAGAACCTCGTGGAAGAGGCCATTTGGAACGGCTCCATGGTACAGGAATCCAACGGGGAGGAAGAGCTCCAGAGATCCCACACGTGGAGGGGCTGCAAACCCAGCCTGGGGAGCTGTGAGGAGGTAAAAGGGTAAAAGTTTCCCTGGGCTGGGAAAGGCGTGGGGAATGTGAGAAGAGCTTCAGGCAGAGCTCAGCCTGTTCCTCGTGACTGCAAAAATGGCGGTGCCGGACGCAGACATCCATGGGGCTGCAGAGATCCCCCTGCAGATCTATTTGGATGCAGAGATCCCCCCGCAGATCCATGGGGATGCAGAGATCCCCCTGCCGATCCATGGGGATGCAGAGATCCCCCTGCAGATCCATAGGGATGCAGAGATCCCCCTGCAGATCCACGGGGATGCAGAGATCCCCCTGCAGATCCATGGGTGTGCAGAGATCCCCCTGCAGCCCCCGGAGCAGCCACGCTGGAGCACGGCGATGCCTGAGAGGAGGCTGTGACCCCGCGGCCAGAGGGCCCCGCTGGAGCAGCCTGTCCTGGCAGGACTGACCCCGGGGCACAGTGACCCACGCTGCAGCACTTGGAGGGGGCTGTGCCCCGTGGGATGGACTCAGCTTGGAGAAATTCCTGGAGAAGTCTCCGGTGGGAGAGAGCCCAGGGTGCAGCAGGGGAATGACTCCTGTCCCTGAGCAGAGGGAGAAGCCCCGGGGCATGAACTGAGCCTGGCCCCATTCCCTGTCTGCGGCACTGCCGGGGTAGGAGGTGCAGCTGGAAGGAGGGAGGCGTGGGGGAAAGCTGGAATTAAGGATCTTCACTTACTTCTCATTATCCTGCTCTGAGTTTTAGGAGTTTTCTGTCAGAAATCTCTCCCATCTCCCACTCATCCACAGGGCTTTGGGGCGGTTTTCCCTTTTTGGGGGAAATCAAAGCGATGCAATGATGCTCCTAATTAGGGGCAGGAGAAGTGATGCTCCGGGGCTTCCCGCTGAGCCGGAGCCACCGGAGCCGCAGTGCCGGGAAAGCCGTGGCGGGAGGTGCGGAGAAGTTTGTTTGTGTTTTCAGCTCAATCCCCTCGGGCCC
This sequence comes from Melozone crissalis, assembly GCF_028551555.1. Classification (NCBI taxonomy): domain Eukaryota; kingdom Metazoa; phylum Chordata; class Aves; order Passeriformes; family Passerellidae; genus Melozone; species Melozone crissalis. Next base: position 6,474,414 of record NW_026535844.1, read on the forward strand.
GGGCCCGTTCCAGGGCTGTTCCTCAGCTCCGGCTCTGCCCTCACGCAGCCCGGGGCGCCCTGAGAGCGCGGGGCGGGGCTGTGCCGTGTGCAGAGCCCGCCCCTGGCTGGGATTGGGCGATGGTGGCGTCAGTCGTGGTTTGGCGCGCTGATTGGTGGGAGCGGGGCGGAGCAGGGCCCCGGTGGCGGGCTGAGGGCGGCCGTGGCTGGGCAGCGGCGCCATTGTCGGAGCGTGTGTGCGGGTCCGTGAGCGGCTGCAGCAGCCGGAGCGCGGTGAGGCGGCGGCGGAGCTCGGAGGCGGCCGCAGCGCAGGTGGGAGCCGCGCTGGGTTGTGCGGGGGCTCGGGGCTGGCTGCGGGCCTCGGGGGCGGCAGGGGGCTCGGGCGGGTTCGTTGTGCCGTGTCCGGCCCGTGTTGCCGCTGGCGTGAGGGCGCTGCGGGAGCGGCTGCCCGCGGTCTCCTTGCGGCCGCTGCCTCGGCAGGAGCCGCTGGCGGAGCAGCGCTGGCTCGGCCCGGTTGCTGTGGCTGGGACAGAGGGGGCTGCCCCGTGCCCGGGGCTGTGCGGGGAAATTCCCGTGGCCGGAGGTTTCTGTGCGCAGAGGAGACAGAGGAGTCCTGTAAAAGTGACTTTATTGCTGAGCAGAGGGAGAGGCCGTGGGGCATTTGCCGTGCGCTCTCTGCCATTGTTGGAGTTCGCAGCCTCCTTTTTATCTTCATTTTCCCGGCCTCATCTCCCTCTCCATTTGCCCACTGGCTGAGGTACTTGGAAGGTTCAGACCTCCCGATCCGCCAACTACATGTCCGTGTTAATGTGCACCCCCACTTTTGTATAACAGCCGACCTTCACGGCTCTGTAAAGGCTTTGTTCTCCTGGAAGTTCAGGAATTTAGCGAGGGAGAGGCCGTCCTTCTAAGTGGTTACATTTAATGAAGCTGATGGTTTCGCCCTTTGCTTCCTTATCTACAAATCCCTGGCCCCTCACTCAGCTGCTGAATGAGCTGCACTCTCAAGGTGTGGAGCATGGTAAAAAGATGAGAGTTGCTGCAGCACATCAGAGGAGAAACAGCATTCTTTTAACCCATGATCTGCCAGGGAGCCACAAAACCGTGTCCCATTCCTGTCCTTTCGACGTTTGGCCTGGAGCATGAGGTGCTTTCTTGCTTCCTTTGTTATCTGTTTCACGACTTTTCCTTTGTCATCTCTTTGCCAACAGGAGTTTGAGTCATTTAATTTTCCACAAACCCCTATTTTTCTGCTAACAGATGATCTGATCCCATCCCATGGTTAAGTGTTGTGTTCCTCATTTCAGTGGATTGGTCGGCAGGAAGGTCAGGAGCTGGAGCTGTCTGGTTGGTTATTCTGAGCAGAGCTTGTAATTTAATGATGCCATTGAAATGAGAAATGGGTTCTGTGGCTCCTGATATGAATTGGTTCGAGTTCCCCGCGGCTGGTCCATGGTGTTGTAGGATTTGTTCTGCTGGCCGTTCATCTTTTCCCTGTTTTTGGCGGCTCTCTCCAGCCAGGGCTGCATCAATTGACTGCTTTTCTCTAATTAAATCATCAAATCCTTGGATTCCCAGCTGATTTCCCTGAATTTTTGGTAGCAAAAAATCCCCAGTGCTCTAATATACCCTATATAACACAGACAGTGACAGCACATGTTGGAGTGGGCTGAGGGCTGATTCCCCCCATTTGTTTATAGTGAAGTTTTCCCAACATTCTCCATTTGCTGTTTCCCTTTGCAGCTTCACCCGTTTGTGTTGCAGGGTCAGATATCCTCCCCCTGGGCTCTGCCTTGAGCTGGGCAAATTCCATCAGTGCCAGCAGGCAGAGCTTGGGGTGAGGGGCAGAGGGAATCAGCCCAATTCCTGCCCCAGGCAAGAGACCCAGGTGCATTGTCCACACTTTGCCCAGCAGTGTTCATTTGCATTTCTAAAGCTGCTCTGCAGGCTGCCTGGAATGAAGCTTCTCTTCCAGGGCAGCCATCTGGTGAGTCACATGTGGCCCCCCCCAGAATCTGCTTTTTTTTAAGAAGTATTAACTATTTAGGTGTTCAAAATATTACGGTTAAAGCTCTTCAGTTTTGCAAAAGCTACATAAAGGAGAACATGGAAAAACCCAGACCAAAAATTGATTCTCACACTTCTGTCCCAAACCTACCTGACAACATTAAGTGGGAATGTAATGAAAAAATTTTCTCGTGTTGTAATTTTGTCACTGAAACTGCAGGGAAAACAAAAACTCTCCAAGAATCTCTTTAGTGTTAGAGAGTCAAGGCATTCCTTCGTTCTGGCCTGGATGTGCAACAGAAATTATTTCTTTCACAAATAGACCAGCTGTGCAGAAAAAATCGTTCCATGCCATGTGAGTTTTACTCGATTTTTCCTAAACTTTATGTAGAACCAATCTAAATCCACTGCTTTAATGTTCCTTGCTTCCAAGTTGTGTAAGTTGTTAGCATTTGGTTTCCTGTTGGACCTGGATTCCTTCCCCTCTGATGTGTGAATTCGGTCTCCACACACTCCTGGATTTCCTTCTCAGCCTTTTCCAGCCCAGGTGTCTCCAGCTCTGCCGGGGGCAGTGTCTGGGGTAGCTGTTGGTTGCTGTTTGCTGCTGGGTATTCCCAGTCTGTTCAGGTGTTAAACTCATCTCCATTGATTGGTATGACACCCCTTAAATAAAATCTTTAAAATTCATTTCCTGTCAGAGGAAGGAGACCCAGAACACCAGTTGGTTCATCCAAGTCCGATTTATTGATCGAATATGGCGGGTTAAATATAGTTCTTAATAAGCTTCATACATATTGCAAAAGTTGATCTCAGGATTGGTTAGTTACATATCAGCAACTACACCTACTTCTACATTCTTGTGCTTATTCTTCTGTTACATTCTGCAGATATTCAGGACTAATCTCACCTCCCTTTCCTCATGTTGCAGCAAGGCCATCCGGCATTGTTGCCTGTCAGCAGTCACTGAATCAGAGACTGCTGACCTCCCTTTCAAGCTTAACCAGTGGCATTAAGTCAGTATGGCCTTTCTCAGCCAACCAACTCTTAATAAAATCCTCCACATTTCCCCCGTTTTCTTCTTGTGCAAGGAGACTAGTCTGCATTTTTGCTATCATATGGCTAACCATGTTTTGAATACAAGTAAAAATACAAGGCAAAATAAGCAAAAACATTAAGATCACACCCCGTAAGCCGATAGCATATGTCACAATGTTCCTTAGCCATGGTCCAAGCCCTAAGCCTTTAAGCCATTCGTCAATTCCTAAACCTTCTTCTTCTTTGAGATTGTGAAGTCCCTGTTGTAGTTCTTTTAACTTAGTATGAATGGACACCGAATGATCAGACAAATTCATACAACACATTCCCTCAAATTCTTCACATCCATGCCCTTGTGCTAAGAGCAAAAAGTCTACAGCAGCTCTATTTTTTTAAAACAGCATGGTTAACACTCTGCACATCTGCAGTTAACATGTCTAGAATTTGGGATGTCTCGTTCAGCTCAGTTTTTGCCCAGCACCCTAATTGCTTTGCTAAATTTATAGCCTTATTGGCAGATCCTCCTGGTAAAATAGTTGAAACTACTACTTGTCTGAATGTACCCCAAAACTTTGGATCTCCAATCTGGCTGCAGTCCAAGTCATGTATACTACGCTTTTTCCTGTTTGATGTTTGACTGAGCTGCATTAGCAAGGACACATTAGGATGAAACAAGGACAATTTTCCCAAATAACAGGGTCCACCCTGTGGCTTAGCTGGTACACCATTCCATGCCCTGTCTCCACAAATTAAAAATATTCCTGTAGGTAATTTCATTGGTGCCGTGATTTTTGTATTGTTACATTGATTGTAATACTGTGGAGAGAATTCACTCAAATTCAGGGATGAATCTAAGGTGGCCCATGTTTCTTTAGGTTGATTTAAATTTTGAACATCCAAGGGTTTGAAACTAAACTATCCTCCAGCTGTAGTGTTAGGCATACTGGCATTTGCACTTCCAAAAAGATCCAATTCCTCAGGAGGAGAATGCAAAAAGGTGTTAAGTGATTGGATTAGTAAGCATTGGCGATAGCCATCACTCTGACCTGCAGTATACCCTTGCTGCACTGGCAATGTGATGTTTGACATGTTAGACATACATAAAGTTCGATTACTTATTAAACTGCAAAATTCTCCAGGAGACCACACTGGAAGTCCTACCAAGCATGTTCGAAATGGATTAGTAATTCCTCCAAGACTAAGACAAAGCAATGATTGATTAATTTGATTAGCAAGTGTTACCCATAGATTTTCTCTTGGCTGACTGGAACGTGTTATCCCTATTACTTCACTCGCTACAGCATTGAGCAGTATAAAAACAAACCTCATTTTTCTTTCTGCTTTCTCTGTTTTTCCTTTCTTCGTTGTCTTTTCCCTGGTTTGTTAGAATGTCTATTGTAAGGCTGAGTCAATTTTTGAATACACTGATCTAATTCCAAATCAGCATCCTTGCTTACAGGTATAGCGTGAGGTAAGTTTAAAGGCAAATCAGCTTTACAGCGAGCTGCTATGATGCGTGAGGATGTAGTAATTTCAAGCTCCCTAAGTACTTGCTGTAATTTCCACCTTATATATGCTATGGCCACTTGTTCTGTACTCTCATAAAGTTTTAATCCTGACCTTCCTGGTAGACCAGTACTTTGCTCAAGAGCTCTATACCAGGAAGAATATCGAATCCACTTCCCAAAACAAGGTCTACACCATAAATTTGCTATTGTCTTTTGTGAGTACCAATAAATCTTATTACAACCTGCACAAAGCAAAGCTATCCATGCATAGCACTTATCAGCATCCCTTTTGCAAACATAACAAGGAAGTGAATGTAAGTAAGGACCAGTATAAAAATCTGTCTCTTCGACCCAATGCAACCAATTTAATGGTGGTGATTGCAAAGCCTCTTCACCTTTCTTACTATATAAGGCTAATAGTTCAAGCTCTTTCTTTAGCGCAAGGCGTATTTTATTTCGTCCCGAGGGTCCCACAACTGTAAAATTGTCCTAATCATAGAAAACTAATTAGCCTTATTTAGAAGAGGTTGTTCCCTTTCTAGCCTTCTTTTTCTAATCAGTTTTCAGTTTTGCTGCTCCTAATTTCACTGGTCCCGTCACTTTCAAACTTAATTTTTGTAATTTTTCAATGCAATGATCTAATGCTCTTTCAGGATTCCCCCTGAAGGGCCCTACAATCGAACGTTGCGTTAAAGGTACTAATTTTCTACACCTTACAGAGACTATACGTGATTTACTTTGAACCTCAATTCTATTTACAACACATTGTACTTCCCAATGATAATAAGCAAGAATTTTTTGTTCAGGAGACTCATAAAGATTTAAAGCTATATATGCATTTTGCCCTGTTTGTCTCCTTAATTCATCTTGCCAGTTTTTACCCCACGTGTGCTCGTGCTCACAAGTGTGACACCATAAATCCCATAATAATGATTGTTCTATCCAAAAAGTATTATCACAACCCCCACAACGTAAAGCTATCCAGGCAGCACAATGTGGATCATAACAGTCAAGGCAATGTTCCTTTGCTGGATTTGTTCAATAAAACCAATCAGCTCCTGGGCCGTCCGATAGTGACATGTCAGTGCTCTGTCCACCGCTTTCAAGTGTCCCTTCAACTATAACAGTAGTGATCGTAGGATTAGAAACAGTTTCTTCCCCAGTAGCTCCTTGTCCTCCTCTGTGAGACGGTCCACCAGAGGCTGCATCAAAAACAGGTTTAGTCCACTTAGCAGGCACCCACAAAGGTCCTGTAGGTGAAGAAACACAAAGATATCCCCGAGCCCAGTATAATACTTTTGCAGGTTTTTCCCATAATCCTGTAGTCGAGTTTTAATTTCCTGACCTGACCTTGGATGATGTTTAATCGCAGGAGGGGTATCATCTTCTCCAAAAATACATAAATGATTGATCACATACAGAACCTTAGCCAAACATGATTGTGGGTCTGTTAAGTCTTGATGCTTCTCAATATACTGTTTAAGGGTACCGTTTGCTCTTTCCACTATTGCCTGTCCAGCAGAAGAGTGTGGAATACCTGTCACATGCTTAATGGACCACCGATTTAAGAATTTCTGGACCCTAGCACACACATAAGCTCGACCATTATCCGTTTTGATGCTTCTTGGAACTCCCATAACAGCAAAGCAACTTAACAGGTGCCTAATAACATGTGTAGCTTTTTGTCCTGCCTGAGCCGTAGCCCATATGTAATGACTATATGTATCTACAGTGACATGCACGTACTTAACTTTACCAAATCTAGGTACCTGTGTAACATCCATTTGCCATTTTTCATTTATTTCCAAACCTCGAGGATTAACTCCCATGCCTAAACCTATTCCCTCATTATGATAACTACATATTGGACATGCTCTAACAATGGCTTTAGCTTCTGATAAACTCAGCTCAAAATGTTTTGCAAGCCCTCTTGCATTTTGATGATATCTGCTATGTGCTTCTCTGGCCAATGTATGCTTGTCAATAGGACAAGAGTTATCAATGGGTAAAGTAACCAATTTGTCTGCACGTTCATTCCCTTCTCCTAAACCTTCAGACCATTTATGGCTCCTAATATGAATCACAGAATACGCTGCACTTCTTTCTCGTAAAGCTTTCCTTAATTGTATCAATAGTTCATACAATCGTTTATTATTCACTTCCTTAATTGCTGCTTCCTCTATTCGCCTGGCTACTCCGGCAACATACATAGAGTATGTGACCACATTTAAAGGCTCCTGTAAATTAGACACTGCCCATACTACTGCCAACAATTCCAAAGTTTGTAAACTATCTGCAGGATCTGCTGTAAGAAGTTGATGCTTCCATTGTCCTTTTTCTTGCCAGGTGACAGCAGCACGCCTTGATTTCTTTCCCGCATCTGTAAAAGCTGTAATAGCTCCTTCTATAGGGCGTTCTTCTCTCAATGGTCGAGTAATCCAGTTCCATTCTGTCATCCATTGCAAAACTTTAGGCACTAATTTGCTGGTTTCTACTTTAGCAGATGATGCTAATAATGCTTCCTGCAAGTTCTTTGAATTAATCAAGTACGAGTCCAAAGTCTCTTTCTCCATAGGCAATCTAATGGTAGCAGGTTCTCGACCATCCACTTCAATAATTCTGAGACGCCCTTTTTTGACTAAAACAGCCAATTGTTCAATTTTTGAGAATATTGTTCTCTTATGTTGTAGTGATGGTGACAACCATTCCAGAACTCGTATCTCCCCCGTTTTTTTTTTTTTTTCTTTTTTTTTTTTTTTTTTTTTTTTTTCCTGTTGTTGAGAGAGAGCACCAAGCAAATGGCAAGGACTATTCCAAATAGTAAGGTCAATAGGGCAGTCGAGTTGTCGACGAGACACATATCCCTGTTGTACACGATTACTAATTTGTTGCAAGGCAAGGTGGTGCTCCTTTGTCAGGTGTACAGGAGTAGTAGGATCAATACCCTTTAACAAAGGCCGCAGGGTTTCTAATAAATGATTTGGTATTCCCACAATAGGTTTTAACCACTGCAAATCTCCCAGCAACTTCTGTCCATCATGCAAAGTTTTAATGTCCAATTGTAATTCCAATTTTTGAGGTATTACTTTTTGATCCGTTAAAGTCCATCCCAGATATTTCCATGGTGTGGTGGTCTGAATTTTCTCAGCAGCAATAACAAGCGAATATGCTGAAAGAGTATCTCTAATACTGTCAATCTGCAGAGAGGAGAATGGTTGTTGCTGTGCAAGCAAAATGTCGTCCATGTAATGATATATTATAGTTGCTGGCCACTTACGACGTAGTGGCTGTAATGCAGCATCAACATAAAGCTGACACAACATCGGGGAATTCCGCATGCCTTGCGGAAGAGTCGTCCATTCAAATCTTTTATCTGGCTCTCCACGATTTATTGCCGGTAAAGTAAAAGCAAATCTCTTCATATCATCAGGATGCAGCCCAATAGTGAAAAAACTATCCTTTAGATCAATAATTAAAAGTGGCCAGTGTTCTGGGATCATAGCTGGATTTGGAAGACGAGGCTGTAAAGCACCCATAGGTTCCATTTGTTCATTTACAGCCCGTAAATCATGTATCAAACGATATTTCCCTGATTTCTTCTTGATAACAAAAATAGGTGTATTCCAAGGGCTCGTAGAAAGTTGTAAGTGTCCCTGTGAATATTGTTCCTTTACCAATTCTTGGGCATGCATAAGACTCTCCCCTTTTAATGGCCATTGCTTAACCATCACTGGTGTGTCCGGTTTCCAGGTGAGTGGAATGGGGAAAGTCCAAGCAATGGCAATTACCCTAAAGGGTGATGATTAGTTAACACCACTCCCAATTGTGTTAAAATGTCCCTTCCAATTAAACAAGAAACTGTAGGTGGTAATTGAACAACTGAAAACACAGCAGATACTTGTTAATCATCAATACACACTAACAAAAGTGGTGATCTACTTGCTAATGTAAATCCTCCTACTCCGGTGAGCATATTTGATGTTGGGAATAGAGGCCAATGTTGTGGCCATGCTTCTGGAGAAATAATGCTGGTATCTGTTCCTGTATCCAATAATCCATAAAGGGTTATGCTTTGATGTCCATGGGTAATTTCCACTTTTTGTTTTGGTCTATTTTGTAAATCCACAGTTAAAAGTGTAACACCAGTAGAGCCAAAACCCTTTTCATCCCGCGTTTGTCCAGTAAATGATGGTATACCAGATGTCATTTGTGATAGTGGTATTAATTGTGCAATGCGTTGTCCTTTTGTTATTTTAATAGGAGGATAAAGGGTGTAAACCATGATTTGTATTTCCCCTGTATAATCCGCATCGATAACACCAGGCAATACAAATAATCCCAGCGTAGTTATTGAAGAACGTCCTAATAACAATGCTCCACATCTTTATCCATTTAATATAAGAGGACCCTTTACTCCAGTTTGTATCCTCTCAGGCCGGTTCATCATTAGTGTGACGTCTACTGCTGCTGATAAGTCCAAATCGAGGCTCTCTGCTGTTGGTGGTTGCAGACAGGAGGTGACAGCGATGTTGCGTCGGCAGCTGGTGTCTCCGATGTCACGGCGGCTACTTGTATCTGGGCGCGTATGTCCCTCATTGCTGCATCAGTAACCCTTGATGAACGGTCTCGAGCTCTACGTGTCCGCCAGTGAGCCGCTTCGGAGAGGAGCAAAAGCAGCTAACACCTGATTCTGAGCAGCTAACACCTGATTTTGAGTAGAGTCTGCTTGCTTTTGTAACCCTAATCCTAATTCCTTTAAAGTTTCTGCTATAAATGCCTGTGAAGCTGTTGGCATTAATGCCATTCGCTCTAAAGCTTCCTCAATAGTCCAATTTGCCCCTAAAGTAGCTAACACTCTTGCATTTGCCTAACAGGTTCACTTTTTACTCCAAACTAACTAACCGTAGAACGTAACTGGGCTAACAACTTCCAATCTAAGGGATTATATTCTGCTATATTATGTGTAAGGTTCCCCTGTGCATCATACTGTGGTGTGTATGTAACCGGACATGCAAGATTAGAAACTATTTCCACCGCCTCGCCATCCCCCATTTGCATTGCTTCTTTTGCCACAGCAGCCCAAGCTTCCCTCCTCTGTTTAGCCATCTCCCCCCATAGATCACGGTGTGCCCCTGGGATGGGATCTGGCCCTTTAAGGGTGCTATGCTGCTGGCACTTCGGTACAGAGACCGAGTTCTCGCACGGGGAAAGCGGTGGAGCAGGAGCCGGCTCGCGCGGGGAAAGCGGCCCCCCTGCTGAGGCCGGCTCGCGCGGGGGAAGCGGCCCCCCCACCGGAGCCGGCCCGCTCGGGGGAGGCGGCGGAGGCAAAGGTGGCGGCGGAGGCGCAGCTGGCTTGCTCCCACCCCCACCATCCAACCCGCCTGAAGCTGGCGGCGGAGGCAAAGCTGGCTTGCTCTTACCTCCACCATCCAACTCGCCTGAAGCTGGCGGCGGAGGCAAAGCTGGCTTGCTCTTGCCTCCACCATCCAACTCGCCCTCCCCCTCTGACAGGAAGGGTGCAGATGGTTCCACTGTATCTAAGGGAAAGTTTCCCACACCATTTTGCTGGGGACCCTTAGGCATAAGTATCTGAGTTACAGAGGGTACTAAGGGATCATCCTCACGACCATACCCTATATTCTTCTTATGAGCTTCTGTCACTCTTTCTGCTGCCTTTCTCTCAGAAACCTGCTGAAGTAACGTATTATACACCACCCGCCATAACTTGCCAAATTTCTTTGCTGACTTATCATCATCTAACACTGTATCCCACAGGATATCCCCAAACTTTTTCCACTCTACTATCTCATAAACTGTATGTAAATTAGCAAAAATTTCTTTAGAATGACCATAAGGTAATAACCCTGGTAATTCCTTTTTTAAATCTATCCCTTTTACTCCTGGCCTATCTAAATATGAGGAGAAGGGACCGTATGTCGCTTGCCTATCCATACCTATATATCAGCGCGCGCTGTTGCAGCCCTTCCAGGCTTCGTGTGACACGTAGAGACTTGAGATACCTTTTGTAATCCTCAAGGGTGCTTTTAAAATCTGGCACCGTCCCGGCTGCAAGGACTCTCACCCAACTTCCTCGACCGTGGCGAATTTATAATCCAAAAGAGCGAACGTTCAGAATGCTGCCTTTTGCCCGCATTCTCCACCATTTGTCGGAGGAAGGAGACCCAGAACACCAGTTGGTTCATCCAAGTCCGATTTATTGATCGAATATGGCGGGTTAAATATAGTTCTTAATAAGCTTCATACATATTGCAAAAGTTGAGCTCAGGATTGGTTAGTTACATATCAGCAACTACACCTACTTCTACATTCTTGTGCTTATTCTTCTGTTACATTCTGCAGATATTCAGGACTAATCTCACCTCCCTTTCCTCATGTTGCAGCAAGGCCATCCGGTATTCTTGCCTGTCAGCAGTCACTGAATCAGAGACTGCTGACCTCCCTTTCAAGCTTAACCAGTGGCATTAAGTCAGTATGGCCTTTCTCAGCCAACCAACTCTTAATAAAATACTCCACAATTTCCCAAAGGCAAAGACAAACCAAGCCTGAGCAGAGAAATAAGATTTAAAAGGAACAAAATCGGTACATTTTGCAGCAGTGCAATGGCAGGCAGCCCAGAGTGTGGGTGTCAGTGAGCCCCAGAGTGGAATTGTGCCGTGGTGTTCCCCAGCAGCTGTGGCAGTGCAGGCCCAGCCAGCGCTGAAGCTGCAGCAGTGGCAGCAAGGCTTGGCCCCAGTGGCTGGAGATGGCAGAGGAGGGTGGCCAGGATTGCAGAGGATTCCAGGTGAGGATCTGTGGGCAGGTGCAGGGGCTTGGCCCGCTGTGGAGCCCTGGCTGCTGCTGCGTTGCCTTCAGGGCAGGCTCAGGGGCGGCCTCCCATCCTCCTGCTGCAGGCGGGAAGTGCAAATCTGCGGGGCTTCAGAGCCCTTGAGGCCAGGCTGAGGGGTCCCCCCGTGTTGAGCTGTGCTGGCAGCTGTTTCTGGCCTCAGGGACACTTGGCATGGGCCCCTTGGCCACCAGTGGTGCTGCTTGGCACTCCTTAGGCAGGAGCCGATGTCCTTGCTGGGTGTTGGCAGCAGCAAAGTGCCAGGGCAGGCTGTGTGCCAGCCCAGCTTCCTGTGGGAGAATGTGCCTTGATATCTGCTCCAGTGGTTGCTGAAGCAGTGAGAATTGCTTTTGCCCCCCTGTTAGGTGCCATGGTGTCAGCAGAAGATGTTGAAGCCTTCCTGCTCAGGGCATTTCAGTGCCAGGCTCTCACAAGCAGCCACAGCTGCGCGGGTTGAGCTGAGCATGGGGCAGTGACCTGCGCTGTGTCTGATTTTCCTTCCTTAATAACAGCCTGTCTTGTAGCTCTTTTCCCTTCTGCTGCCCTTGCAGAGCCATCCACAAACACATTTTCTCCCTTAGGCCAGGGAATGTCCCATCAATCTGTCCCAGCCTGGGTCTGGAGCTCTGTCCCTTGAGTGCAGTCCTGGGTTCCTTGCCAGCCCCTCTCCAGGCTGTTCAAACAGGAGGCTGGGTTAAACCCTTGCCCTGTCCTCAGTTCTAAATCCTGTGCCATTGGACAAGTTTCATACTGAAATAACCGAGCCCTGCTCATCTATTTAGAGGCTCTTTTGGTTGTCAGAGCTTTAACTTGACGCCAGACTTGAACTATAGGAGATCCTATATAGGGTTAAATATTTTAGCACACGAATTCCTTTCGCATGACCCTGTTTAATATCCACCTATAATTCAAATTCTTTTTCCCTGTCTGGAAGGCCCAGGCCAGCCGCCTCAGTTAATCTTCATTTTAACACTTGAAAATTCTGTGTTTCCTCCTCCTGTCCATCCATCCAGTTTGTTGACTGGCAGGATAGGAGTGTTGTAGGGAGACATCTCTGGCTCCAAAAGCCCTTCCTTTAACAGGAACTCAATCTCAGGCAGTAAGCTCTTGCTTCCCTCTCATGGAACAAGGGTATTCCTCCTCCTGGTTGCTTTAAAGTAATTTGTAGAGGCTCCATATCTAATTTTCCCTCTTTCCCTGGGGTTGCTCACACTTTGAGGTTCACATCAGCATGGGCCTTGTCACATTTTGGCACAAAGGTAGAACAGAACTAGCCTCTGTATCCCTTTTACAGTATTAAAATCCAGCTCTCCAATTCCTTCCTAGTTAATTACAATCACAGGAGGAAGAAAAAGCAATTCATTTATTTTAGACCTATCCCCCACAGCTTCTAATAGCGGTTGAGCAAATCATACCTGCTCATCTTTCCCACTCATTCCCTTAAAAATTAAAATATTCCTTTACTATTTTCCCCCTTCAGTCTAAGATTCAGAGTGGATTGAGAGGCCCCTGTGTCCATCAGGAAATGCCTCCTCTCAATGCAGACCCACCCTGAATGTTCTCAAGGGCTGCAGTGTGGAGGGTCCCTGGTGTGATGGGAGCTGTGACAGCCCTGCCAATCCATGTCCATCAAGGGGTGGACTTGCTGGTCCTGAGGGTGCTGCTGTCTGTGCTTGCAGTGTCCTTGTGCCCTGCAGCTGGAGCCCTGGTTCCTTGCCAGGGGCTGTTTGGGTGGGCTCTCCCCTGGTGAGGAGGGCAATGCCTCTGCCAGGTGCTTGTGGCCGAGCCCGTGCCCTGGGTGCTGGGGCCCCCTTGGGCCCTGGGGTTGATGCCTCAGGGGCTGTAGGAACTGTGCCCTGGCCTTTGCCTTCAGCTTGGCCTTTTGCTGCTCCGTTCTTGCATTCACCTGCTGTGCCTTTGTGCCCAAGTGCTGCAGGGCCTTCTTGTGCCCCTCCTGCAGCCCCCCTCAGTGCCTGTGGGTGCTTGTCTTGCTTTACAAGAGAGGTGTCTGCTCGGGAAGGCAGAAAAAGCCTCTCTTGGAATGGAGAATGGAAACCACCTCCGTCTAAATTTCTAGACTAGTGAAATCAAAGGGCTCTCAGGCAAAGATATGGGAATAGGAATACCGGTTCTTTACTAGTGTGTATAATAAAGCAAACAAACACCAACAGCTGCGGCACTGACAGCAAACAGAGCCCGGACCCAGTCCCGGCCTTTGGGCTGCGGCGCTTTCCCCTTGGGTGCAGTTCCGGGCACGGCCGGCAGGGGCGCTGGTGGCTCCCGCAGGGCGGGGCAGCGCATCCCTCCCATGGGAACCTCTCTAAACGGAAATAGAGCAATCCCTTCATCTAACTCTTTCACTTTTTTACCTTCTATAGCCTTTCTCCCGTGTTTTGGGAAAGAATTTGGAGAGGGCTGTCTTTTAACTGTGCTCCTAGTGTTTCAATAATGTGCTTCCTCTAGAGAGACAGAGTTTCCCTGAACAGCCGGAGCTGTGGTAACCAAGGGGCCGTAACTCAGAGCAGGACGGGGTGAGGGGAGGATATCCCGCCGAGGCTCGGTGGGAGTGTGGGCAGGGTCTGCTGCCGGAATCGCCAGAGGTGGATCTTGCCGTGGAGCCCGAGTCCGGAGCGTGGGTAGCCCCCACATGGCTGATGGCGGCTGATCCGGCAGCTGCTGGCAGATCAAAGGCAGGTGGGAGAGCCCGGCAGCAGCGGCGGTGCCCAGCACAGGTGGCACGGGCAGGGCAGCCGGGGATGGGATGGCTGGGACCGCCCCTGGGTGCGGTGGGCGCGGTGACCTCGGAGCAGGCGGCAGGACAGAGCAACCCCCATCCTCCCCAGCATGGCCGGCAGAGCGGCCGCGGGCCAGGCAGTGGGAGCAGGGCACACAAATTGAGCGACAGCGCCGGGGCAGGTGGAGCTGCCCTGGGCAGTGAGGCCGCACCTGGGATGGAAACCGGGGCAGGCGGAGCTGAGGCGGGCAGCGAGCCGGGACCCGGGACAGGCGCCTGGGCCGCAAATGGAGGGGGCAAGACTTGCAGAGGATCCCACTCTCTTTCTGATTTTTCCTCTTCTTCCCCTCCCTTTCATTTCCCCTTTTTCTTTTCTTTTTTTTTCCCGGGTGTTTCTGATACTTTAAAGATTTTTATTCTTCTAAAATCTCCTGTGTAACATATGGCATATTCTCTTTCTTCTAGATTAAATGGGGTTTTTTTACAAATAAATCCAGAGCCTAGCAAATCTAAACTTCTGCTCTGATACTTTGAAGTGCTCTACTAGCTAACTCGCAACCTCCTAATGTTGTTTTTCTCTTCACCTTTTTATTTATCCTTTGGCAAATCACGCATCTTTCAGTTACTTGCTTGGCCACTCCAAAAATCCCCGTGCACCCATAGTTCCTTAAAAAATGATCACACAGAGCTTGAGTACCCCCGTGGGTTTTCTGATGCCTGTCTTCTAATATTTTCCTAGTAAGCACATTTTATTAAGTAATTGTTTTCCATCAAGAAGTTTCCATTTCCCTGATTTATCTTGGTGACTTCCAGTCTTGTTTAATTCTTTTTTCTCGGCTTCCCTAAACTTTGGAATTTCCAGTTTTTCTTGGTTTGGAGTTAATATTAACATAACTCTTTCAGCTCCATTTTCTGCTGCCTCCTTAGTTTCGTGATCCACCAAATTATTTCCTTTTATTTCTGGGGTCTTTCCCTTTGGGGGTTTCTTATTATGTACTATAACTATCTCTTTTAGGTGATTGTAATGCCTCTAAAACCTCTAAAATAACTTCCTCATGTACTAGTCCTTTTCTTCTTGAATTAAGTAATCTTTTTCCTTTTCCAAATTTTTTAAAGAAATGTGCTATTGTAAAGGCATACCTTAAATCAGTATATATAGTTCCTTTATTTTGTGTTAAATATTCTCATGATCTTCTTAAAGTATATAATTCAGAAGTTTGAACTTACTAGTTTAACAGTAATTTCCCGTTTTCCACAGTTTGCATTTTTTTCCCATCAACTACTACATACCCTGTATTTTCTCCTTTTGCAAGGAGTTGTATCTCTGCTAGCTAACATAACTCCCAAAGGACTATTTTTTTTCCCCTGTGTCCAACTTACTGGTTTTCTGTCTCATTTTTCAAGATCTTATCTATTCGTCTGCCTCTGGTTTTCAAATTCACTAACAACCTAAATACCACTTTTCTTTCAACTACACTCATGAATATAAAAAATCTTTTTCTCACACTACTTTCAATACAATACATCTCCCTCCAAGGAAATAGAGTGAAGCTTAAAATACACAATATACATTACCTATACTTTCATTCGTTTACATTCCCTCACTTTTATTTCTCACTCACTTCCACACATTCTTTCCCACCCTCAGGACACAGAGTGGATCCCTGTTGACAGAGAATCGCGGGTCCCTGTGGCCCCCCCTCGCCTTGGGGTGGCCTCTGGGTCTCAGTATCTCCGGGCCTCCTGGGAGGGCCCTGACTCTGCTGCCTCCGGTGCCGTTCACCTGTGAGGCTGATTTGTGTGTCACTCACACTCGTTAGCCACGGCCCCCTCACACGCCCTGGGGACAGTGGCCCCTTTGCAGGTCACCTGTACCTTATGCCACAGCCCCCGCACACCCAGGAGAACAATGGCTTATTTGTGGGTCACACACTCCTCTTTCCACAGCCCCCCTTCCCACCCGCCCGGGAAGCTGAGGCTGATTTTGTGTGTGACTCACTCTCACACACAACAAGACAACAACGTACCTTTTAGTTTCACATCACCTATTACAGTTTTAGGTGTTTCTGGCCAGTTCCGGTGCTCTTGGATATCCCTCAACCCAGCTGTGTTGTCCAACCCCAGATGCTCTTGGGTGTCGGAGTGTCGGGGGGGTAGGACAGGAAGGAGCATAAGAGAGTAACGTTCCCATTACAACACAATTAATTTTCTTCTGTGTTGAATATTCTATTTCTCACCAACCAATCTAGTACGAGATACAAATCCTAGAGCATTTACATACAGCCTGTAAGTATCATTACATCACCATACTGTGTTACATTTTAAACCCTAAAAACTCCTCTTTGGACCCCTTCTGCTGAGCTGCCAGGGTCTGGATCTGCCTGCAAACAGGGGGAATTGTTTCATCAAAAGGGGATTACCTTCAGTTGGGCCACGCCATTGTTTTCCAGTTGTTCACTAACTGAGGTATCTCAAAGCTTACTTTCGTTTTAATCTTCCTTATACTTTCTATATTCTCAAAGTCTTTTGCCAGACAATCATATTTATAAAGTTTTCCTGTTTCATCTTCCCCAACACACATTGAGTTTGAAGGTCTGTCTGCCCGAGTCCATTTCTACAAGTCACCAGCCGCCTGGGCTCCAGAAAAACCTCCCAAACACCAAGATTCAGCCCTGAAAAAGCCTCCCAGGAGTTCCCCATCCCTGGTCCCTCCCCGCTGGTGTTCAGGGGGTTCCCCCTGTCCCAGCTGCTGGGGGTCACGCTTGGATTGGGGGTCCCCCTTGTGCCAGGTGCCCACCCTGCCCAGGCTGCTGGCAGTCCCAGCAATGCCAAAAGCTCCCCCGGCTTCACTCTCCCCATTTCAGGATGCCGGGGCTGTTTGGGCTCTCGGGCTCCCTTCTCCCCTCATTCTCTGCTCTGGGCTGCAGCGGCTCCAAGGAGTCCCCCCTGCCCCTCTCCAGGCTCTTGAGGCTCCCGCCAATGGCGCCGCTCCCCCCTCTCTGGGCTCCCCACTTTGGGCTCCTGGGGGACACAGGGCTCTGCTCCTCCAGGCTGCCTCTGCCGGCAGTCGCCACCGCCACCCCCGGTGTCCCCCCAAGGGGCCTTTTCCACTCAGCCTTGGACTTCTTCATTCTCCAAACATCCCCCCAAAAAACCCAACCCAGGGACCCCCCCCGGGATATCTGGGCTGAGCTCCCCCTCCCCGCTCACCAGTGCGATTGGGGGGGGGGGGCGATGATCCCACAGCTGGGGGCTGCGAATTCAGGCAGCGTTTGACAGCATGGGTCCCTCAGCTCAGCCGCAATCCGCCTTTGTCCCTCCTCTTCCTCTTCCTCACACTCATCCCCTTCCATCCCCCATCCTCCGCTCCCTCTGTGTTATTCCCACCTCCTTCACCTCCTTCCATCGCTGCTCTCTCTCCGCCTTCATCCCTCCTCTTCCATCCCTCGTCCCCCTGCTCCTTGTCCCTAACCCCACCTCCTCCTCCCCCTCCATCCCTGCCCTTCCCTGCCTCCTCGTCCTCCCCCAGCAGCAGCCACACCCTCGCTGCCCCGTTCCCGCAGCTCTCGCAGCCGCGGCAGGAGCGGGGATGGAGCCGGGACAGGTCGGGATGGGCAGCGCGGGGCTCTCGGCTGCTCCAGCCGCTGCGGATGGGGGGAACCCAGCCCGGGCCAAAGGAGAGGCAAACTGGGCAAACTGGGGGCTGCACATCCAAACTGGGCCTTGCTGGAGACCCTGCCTGGCCACTGCCAGCCCTTGGGGCTCCTCTCGGCACATCCGCCAGGGGGGAACGCACACAGGGCTGGGGGATCCCAGCAGTGGCAGCACTGCCAGGGACTGGGCTGGACTGGGATCGTACTGGAAGTGACTGGGAGTGCACTGGGCTTGTACAGATATCATACTGGGATTGTACTGGGACTGTACTGGGATTGTACTGACATCATACTGGGATCGTACTGGGATCATGATGGGACTGTACTGGGTTTGTACTGACATTATTCTGGGATCATATTGCCATGCCAGGGCAGACTGTGATCGCACTGTCGGACACTGGGATCATACTGGGATCATACTGGGAGTGACTGGGACTTTACTGGCTTTCTATTGACATCCTATTGGCATCATACTGGGATTGTACTGAGTTTGTACTGACTCCATGCTGCCATCATACTGGGATCATGCTGAGATCACACTGGGAGTGAGCAGGAGCCTGGGGGGGGCAATTGAGATCATGTTAGGGGTAAATGGGATATACTGGGGTGAACTGGGATGGTGCGAGGATGGCTAGGATCATACTGGCAGTGAGTGCCACTACACTGAGGCTGACTGGGAGTGCTTGGGAGGAAATGGGATCATACTGGAAGGAACGGGAAAGATGGTGGAGGGAACTGGGGTACCCTGGGTATATACTGGGACTGACTAGAAGGGAAATGAGGGTGAAAGAGAGCAACTGGAACCATGTGGAGCACAACTGGTACATTCTGGCAGAGAGTGGGAGCACATTGGGCTCATATTTGGATCATACTGGGAGTGACTGGACTAATACTGGGAGGAACTGACTGTCACAGTGAGCACACCTTGCACATCATCCCCCATACTGGGCCTGACTGGGAGCAACTGGGAGCAAATGGCATCATACTGGGACTCACTGAGTTGATTGAGGAAGCAACTGGAACCATGCTGGAGACAGCTGGGACTAAACTGGGAGAGATTGGAAGTAAGTGGGATTATACTTGTAAAAAATGCATATTTTGTGATTGGGTTTTCCCAAATATTTAAATGAATATTATATGTCTTGTGTTAGAAAGTAATGCTGTATTAATTATCTTAAGTAGTGGGTTAAATATAGTTTTAGGTTATTAAAAAAATGTTAAAATAGAAACTATGCTTGGTAAAAGGCTTTTTTCCAAGAAATGACTTGCAGCGAGACAGCAGTCACAGGACACCTAAATCTTTCAGAGAAAAAGAATTTATTGCTCTCTTGTCAGATGAAATGAACTTCTTCCTGCCTCGAAGGCGCTGTTAGGATTCAGAGGCAGAAGGTGGCACTGACCAGACAGAATCCTGTGTTTGAATGGAATTTATGCATCATGTATGAAGTGTATGAATATGCAACAGGCTATTGTTTTTAATGGTTAATCCTGTGTTAACAGGTGTCCTTTTTCAGGCCCGGGTGTCCTTTTTCAGGCTCGTGCTGCCCAGAAAAAGGCACCCAGACATCCGTAACTCTTTGTATTTCTTGTCTCATATTGTCCTAATTCGATTTCTCCAAATTGTTATTACTCTAATTGAATTACAAGTTTTTATAACCATTTTATTACTATTAAACATGTAAAATTTTAAAAGCAAGTGATTGGCACTTTTCACAATTTTGGTAGCAGAGGATGGTTACTAACACCTCGCTGCCGGTGCTTTAGGAGAGTCAGAGTGGGGAAGGCGCGCCCTGCCCCGTTGGCAGCCTCGCTCTGTCTCCCCGAACCTCGCTCTCTTACTCCTTTACTCTCTCATCCTCTCTACCCCTCTCTTCTCTCGGGCCTGCTCCGAGCTGTGGCTGGCAGCTCCAAGCAGGGCCCTGCACCCAGGCCCTTTGCCATAAACCGCAATTCCACGCCCTGGCTGCAGAGCTCTCTCGTCTCCGTCCGTCCGGACCGTCCAACCCCTCGACACTCCTACAAACGCGCTCATCCCTTGTTTTCCCCAAACCAGGATTTCCCATTGCCAACTCCAGGGAGGCTGCGAGGAAGAGGAAGATGCCCCGGGGCACAGAGACAGATGAGGAGGAAGTCAGTGCCCCTTTCCCCTCTGTGCTGCTCCATCTCCCAGCCCAGCACGGCCCCGGCTGCAGCTCAGCCCTGGGGGATCTCCTTGCCCTTGCCTGTGGCACGGAGGCAAATCCCATCCTGTCCTTGTCCTTCCTCCCCCAGAGCAGGAGCTGAGCATGGAGAGCAGGGAGGACAAATGCCCGCGGCAGAACCTGGTGGAAGAGGCTGTTTTGAGCGGCTCCACGGCGCAGGAAGCCAACGGGGAGGAAAAGCCCCGGAGATGCCGCACGAGGAGGGGCTGCAAACGCAGCTGGCGGGGATCTGAGGGGGAAAGAGCCAGCCTGGGCCGGGAAGGCAGCCGGAGACGGAGCCAGAGCTCGGAGCTGGTGCTCCATGAGCAGCTCCATGATGGGGAGAAGCCCCACACGTGCGTGGATTGTGGGAGGAGCTTCAGGTGGAACTGCGACCTGATTGTGCACCAGAGGATCCACACTGGGGAACGGCCCTACGAGTGTGAGGAGTGTGTGAAGAGCTTCAGCCAGAGATCCAGCCTGATCAGCCAACAGAGGATCCACACTGGGGAACGGCCCTACGAGTGTGGGGAGTGTGGGAAGAGCTTCAGCCGGAGCTGCAACCTGATCAGGCACCAGAGGACCCACACTGAGGAGAGGCCCTACGAGTGTTCCAAGTGTGGGAAGAGGTTCAAGACCAGCTCCTGTCTCCTCCAGCACTATCAGATTCACACAGAGGAGAGTCCCTTCCAGTGCCGTGACTGCAGGAAGGGATTCAAGCAGAACTTCGCCCTCATCACCCACCAGCGCATCCACACTAGGGAGAGACCCTACGAGTGTGATAAATGCAGGAAGAGGTTTCAGACCAGCTCCTGTCTCCTCCAGCACTATCGGATTCACACAGAGGAGAGGCCCTTCCGCTGTCCCGACTGCAGGAAGGGATTCAAACAGAACTCCGCCCTCATCAGACACCGGCGCATCCACACTGGGGAGAGGCCCTACGAGTGTCCCCAGTGTGGGAAGAGCTTCTCCAGGAGCTCTCACTTGACCCGACACCAATGGAGGCACCACTAAGGGAAGCCCTGCGAGTGCCCCAAGTGCGGGCAGAGCTTCGTGCGCTGCTCCAGCTCCATCCCCCACTGGAGGAGGCACCTTGGGCACAGCCCTGGTCACTCACATTCCCTGTGATCCATGTTGAGAACACACCTGGCTGCTTCTCCTTTTGGTTTGGCCTTAATTTTCCTCTGCTTCACCTTCATCCTTTAAAAACACCCAAAACTGGGTCAAATGAAGCTTCGAATATATCTGAAGTTCCATAATTTTTCAGTTGTTTTAGACGGAATTTAGGATTTGGGGTCAGGTTCTGTGTGGAGTGCTGCTGTTGCCAAGAGGCAGGAATTTGATCTCACCCTTCTTGTGTTGCTAGGAACTCCTCCCCTGACCCAAACCCCAACTCCACCCTTGGGATGCCCTATAAAAACTCCACAGCCCTGCCTTTGCCCTGTCTTTGGGGGATAAGAAATGGATTCCCAAAGGATCAGCCCTTTTTCCTACTGGATTCCAAAGGATCAGCCATGTTCTCCACTGGATTCCTAGAGGATCAACCTTTTTCACTGGATTCCCAGAGGATTCTGACTGTGTCACTGGTTTTTTTGTTTGTACTACTGCATTTGTATTTTTAATTTTTCCTAATAAAGAACTGTTATTTCTACTCCCGTATCTTTCCCTGAGAGCCCCTTAATTTCAAAATTGATTAATATAATAATAGTAATTATAGTAGTAATAGTAATAATAGTAATAATAATAATAATAATAACAAAGATAATAGTAAAAGGGAGGGGGTTTTCATTTTCCATTTCAGTGGAGGCTCCTGAAATGGGGAGACACCCTCAAGGATGGGCCATGTAAAACAGTTCCTGGAATATGTAGATTAGTTTATGGATATGCATGAGGGGCCATGAATATGCAACAGGCTGATGTAATTAAAACCAGAATAGTTAGGGGTGTCCTCAAAAATAACTAGGGGGGTCTTCGTGGCCATAACAACTTTTGCTCAGTTTTCCTTGTCTCCCATGACATCAGCCTGTTGCATATTCATCGACATTTTGCATATCCGTAAAGTACTTTACATATTCCAGGAACAAAATTGGCTTCATCCTGTTTGGGGGTCCCACCTCCCTCCCACCTCAATTTGGGGGTCCCATTCCCCTCCCAGCTCATTTTTGGGGTCTCACCTCCCTCTTTTCCCCGCCCTCGCTCCCCTTTCCAATCGTTCCCCCAATCCTCTCGCTCGTGTTTGGTTTTAGGGGCTCCAGGCCCCTCCTGCTCCATTTTGGGGTCCCGACCCCGTTTTGGATTAATTTGGGGTCTCCAATCCATCCCCAGGGTCATCATCCGCCCCCCGCCCCCATATTCCACTTCTGGCAACTGATGAGTCATCAGTGAGACACGCTCTGATTGGCTGGAAATTACCCCGCGCGGTCTCTTGAGTATTTTCCGCGTGAGAGGCCTTGGTCTGTGCCTGGCAAGTGATGAGTCAGAGTCGGGCCGGGCGCTGATTAACTGAAAAATCGCTGAGCGGGGCCAGTGCTCTGAGTTTGTGCAAGCAAGTGGAACGTCATCAGTGCCGCACATTCTGATTGGTCGGGATCTGTTTTGGGGTGGAGATGGGAGGAACTGGGGTTTCTTGGGTTTTCTTAGGGTTTATTTAGGGTTTGTTTGGGGTTTATTTGGGGTTATTTATGGACTATTTGTGGTTTATCTTGGGTTTTACTCGGTTTATTTGAAATTTTTTAGGTTTATTTGGGTATATTTGGATGTATTTGGGTTTGTTTGGGCTTATTTGGAATTATTTGAGGCTCTTGGGGTTTATGTTGTTTTATATAGGGTTTTTTTTAGGTGTACTTGAAGTCATTTGCGTTTTTTTTTACTTAATTTGGGTTTTCTTTTGTTTTTTTTGGGATTATTTGGATTTGTTTGGGGTTATTTGAGGGACTTCTAAGTATTGTTTGGAGTTATTTGGGGGTTATTTCGAGTATTTTGGGGTTAGTTGGGTTATTTGGGTCATGTGGTCACCTGCAAGAAGAAGGAGTTCCACTGGGGCCCTGAGCAGCAACAAGCCTTTGCCCAGATCAAGCAGGAGATTGCTCATGCAGTTGCCCTTGGCCCAGTCAGGACAGGAGCAGAGGTGAAGAACATGCTCTACTCTGCAGCCGGGAACCATGGCTTGTCCTGGAGCCTTTGGCAGAAGGTGCCTGGGGAGACTCGAGGCCGACCACTGGGATTTTGGAGTCGAAGCTACAGAGGGTGAGAAGCCAACTACACTCCCACAGAGAAGGAAATCTTGGCTGCCTATGAAGGAGTCCAGGCTGCCTCAGAGGTGATTGGCACAGAAGCACAACTCCTCCTGGCACCCCGACTACTGGTGCTGGGGTGGATGTTCAAAGGAAAGGTTCCCACCCCCCACCACACCACTGACGCTACATGGAGTAAACGGATTTCTCTTATCCCACAGTGCGCCCGTACTGGAAACCTGAATCACCCTGGGATTTTGGAGATAATTACAAACTGGCTGGAAGGTGAGAACTTTGGTCTTACTGATGAAGAGCAACAAGAACCAGTGACATGGGCTGAAGAGGCTCCTCCCTATAACCAACTGCCCCCAGAGGAAACACGCTACGCTCTTTCCACTGACGGTTCCTGTCACATCGCAGGGATGGACCAGAAGTGGAAAGCAGCCATATGGAGCCCCACACGACAGGTTGCAGAGGCCGCTGAAGGAGAAGGTGGATCAAGTCAACTTACAGAACTCAAAGCTGTTCAGCTGGCCCTGGACATTGCTAAGGGAGAGAAATGGCCAAAGCTCTGCCTCTACACTGATTCATGGATAGTAGCCAATGCTCTGTGGGGATGGCTGGAGAGGTGGAAAAAGGCCAACTGGCAGTGTAGGTGTCATGGTTTGATGCTGGCACAATGCCAGTGTCCCCATGAAAATATATGTTCCCTGGTGTCTGCTGTGAGATGTGACCAGGAATAAGCAAAGCAGGCCCCCACGTAGAAATAAAGAAAATAAACCTTTATTAACTAAACTACAACTCTAAGTAACAAGAAACACACAGAGAAAATGAAAACTTTCCAAAAATATTTCCTCCCCCCCACCAAATTTCCAATACATCTATCCCCCAAATCACCAACTCTCGGTCCATCACCACCCTTTAGGTAATCAATTCTCAGTTCATCAAGGAGAGAGGAGTCGTTCTTGTGCCATAGGCTTCCCCAGGAAACACCATTGAAACCTTGTGTGTTTCCACGTCACTCGTGGCACCGCCTGGAGAACATCTGCCATTGTGACCTCTTCCTTCCATGTCCAGTGCTCTCACCACTGCACATGGACCAGAGCTGCTTCTAGGGTTGTCCTTTTAAGGATGCTTTGTCCCGTTCCAAAAAGGGCACAGTCTCACCTTTGGGACACCTGTGCCCCCCAAATTTCACCCCCTGGGGCCGAGGGGTATCAACACTGAACCCTCTTGGCTCTGAGCCATTGCCTCCCCCTGGATGCAGTCTCTGTGTCACAGGAAACATGGTTCTGTCCATGGCCATACAGGAAAGTCCAGCTAAGGCCACTCCATCATCTCTTCCCACCTAAGATTCTTCTCTACTCTCCTGACATCTTTCACTTGCCCAGACCTTCACACTTGCACATTTCCTTCCTCCATTTCATCTCTTATCTCTCTTCTAGGAAAGGTTTTGATCCAGGCCATATTTGATCCCAGTCCAAAGTTGATCCCTGTCCTGATTTGATCCCAGTCCAGTTTATCCCAGTCCATATTTGATTTTAGTCCATATTTGATCCCAGTCTATATAACCTCAGTCCAGTTTATCCTACATTGTAGGATTCCAATCAATAATTGATCCCAGTCCATATTTGACCCCAGTCCATATTTGATCCCAGTCCCTGTTTGATCCTAGTCCATATTTGATCCCAACCCCTATCTGATCCTAGTCCATGTTTGATCCCAGTCCGTGTTGCCCGGCACACATTCCAAAAGTCTGCAATTCCAGCTCCCAGCCAGGAAAAGATGTTCCCGCCCTTGAAGGGAAATGGAGCAAAATCCTACAGAGACATTTCCCTGCCAGCCTTCAGGACTTCAGCTCCTGGGACTGGGAATTGAAATAATAATTGGGAAATAAAATAATAAATAATCAGGGGAGGGTCTGTGGGGACAGAGGGGTCATCTAAATCGGGGCAGGGTCAATTAAATCAGGGAATGGGACAGCTAAATCAGGGCAGGGGTCAATTAAATCGGGGGAAGGGGAATTGAAACAGGGAAAGGGTAAATTAAATCAGGGGAGGGGTCAATTAAATCAGCGAAAGGTCAGCTAAATCAGGGGAGGGTCTTTGGTGGCAGGGGTCAATTAAATCAGGGGAGGGGTCAATTTAATCAGGGGAGGGTCTTTGGTGGTCACTGGGGCAATAAATCAGGGGAGGGTATTGGGTGGTCCCTGAGGCAGTTAAATATAGGCAGGGTCTCTGGTGGTCCGTGGGTCCAGGGAGACACTGAGAGAGAAACAGAGCAGGCAAAGAGAGGCAGGAGAGAAAAGGGGACACCAAGACAATGAGCTGAGAAGGCGGCACTCTGCAAACAGAACTGCAACAGACTGAACATGAACGGGAGAGAAATCAGTAAGTCCCAGAGTTTCATTTGCTGTCAAATACATCCCACACACCCAACCCCACACAATCTCCATCCCACCACTCTAATTGAGACCCCACGACTCTAAATCACCTCCCAACCTCATCTCAGCCTGATGGCTGCGGAATTGAGTGAGTTTGGCGTGGGACTGAGTTTTTTGAGGTGGGTTTGAGCTGTTTTTTGGGTAAGATTGAGCTGTTTTCACTGGGATTTCAGTGGTTTTGAGGTGACAGATCCATTTCTCTTGGCATTTGCAGTGCAAAGAGATGGAGAATAGAAAAAAATTAAGGTGAAATTAAAAGTAGAAGCAGCCAGGTGTGTTCTCAACATCGATCACAGGGAATGTGAGTGACCAGGGCTGTGCCCAAAGTGCCTCCTCCAGTGGGGGATGGAGCTGGAGCAGTGCACAAAGCTCTGCCCGCACTCGGGGCACTCGCAGGGCTTCCCTTAGTGGTGCCTCCTTTGGTGTCGGGTCAAGTTAGAGCTGTTGGAGAAGCTCTTCCCACACTGGGGACACTCGTAGGGCCTCTCCCCAGTGTGGATGCGCCGGTGCCTGACGAGGCTGGAGTTGTGCTTGAATCCCTTCCCACAGTTGGGACAGCGGAAGGGCCTCTCCTCTGTGTGAATCCGATAGTGCCGGAGGAGAATGGAGCTGGTCTGAAACCTCTTCCTGCATTTATCACACTCATAGAGCCTTTCCCCAGTGTGGATGCGCCGGTGCTTGACAAGGGCAGGGTTGTCCTTGAATCCCTTCCCACAGTCGGGGCATTGGAAGGGCCTCTCCTCTCTGTGAATCCGATAGTGCTGGAGGAGATGGGTGCTGGCCTGAAACCTCTTCCCACACTTGGAACACTCGTAGGGCCTCTCCCCAGTGTGGGTCCTCTGGTGCGTGATCAGGCCGGAGCTCTGGCTGAAGCACATCCCACACTCGGAACACTTGTACGGCCTTTCTCCAGTGTGGATCCTCTGGTGGCTGATCAGGTGGGAGCTCTGCCTGGAGCACTTCCCGCACTCCCCACACTCGTAGGGCTTCTCTCCAGTGTGGGTCCTCTGGTGGACAATCAGGTCGGAGCTCTGGCTGAAGCTCTTCCCACACTTCTCACACTCGTAGGGCTTCTGCCCAGTGTGGATCCTCTGGTGCACAATCAGGTTGCAGTTCCGCCTGAAGCTCTTCCCACACTCCACGCACGTGTGGGGCTTCTCCCCATCATGGAGCTGCTCATGGAGCACCAGCTCCGAGCTCTGGCTCCGTCTCCGGCCGCCTTCCCGGCCCAGGCTGGCTCTTTCCCCCTCAGATCCCCGCCGGCCGCGTTTGCAGCCCCTCCTCGTGCAGCATCTCCGGGGCTTTTCCTCCCCGTTGGCTTCCTGCGCCGTGGAGCCACTCAAAACGGCCTCTTCCACCATGTTCTGCCGCGGGCATTTCTCCTCCCTGCTCTCCATGCTCAGCTCCTGCTCTGGGGGAGGAAGGACAAGGACAGGATGGGATTTGCCTCTGTGCCACAGGCAAGGGCAAGGAGATCCCCCCAGGGCTGAGCTGCAGCCGGGGCCATGCTGGGCTGGGAGATGGAGCAGCACAGAGGTGAAAGGGGCACTGACTTCCTCCTCACCTGCCTCAGTGTCCCGGGGCATCTTCCTCTTCCTCGCAGCCTCCCAGGCCTTGGCAATGGGAAATCCTGGTTTGGGGAAAACAAGGGATGAGCGCGTTTGTAGGAGCGTCGGGGAATAGGACGGTCAGGATGGACGGAGACGAGAGATCTCTGCAGCCAGGGCATGGAATTGCGGTTTATTTCAAAGGGCCTGGGTGCAGGGCCCTGCTCGGAGCTGCCAGCCACAGCTCGGAGCAGGCCCGAGAGAAGAGAGGGGTAGAGAGGGTGAGAGGGTAAGAGAGTAAGACAGGCAAGAGCATGAGAGAGTAAGGTTCCCATCAGAACACTATAAATTTTTTTCAGGGTTGAATATTCTATTTCTCACCAACTAATCTAATAGAAGATACCAATCCTGCAGCATTTACATACAGCCTGTAAGAATCATTACATCACCATACTGTGTTACATTTTACACCCTAAAAACTCCTCTTTGGACCCCTTCTGCTGAGCTAGTAGGGTCTGGATCTGCCTGCAAACAGAGGGAATTGTTTCATCAAAAGGGGATTACCTTCAGTCGGGCCACATCATGGTTTCCTAGTTGTTCACTAACTGAGGTATTTCAGAGCTTGCTTTCATTTCAATCTTCCTTATACTTTCTATATTCCCAACATCTTTTGCAAGACAATCGTATTTATAAGGTTTTCCTGTTTCATCTTCCCCAACACACACTGAGTTTGAAGGTCCCTCTGCCCAAGTCCATGTCTACAAGTCACTGGCCAGCTGGGCTCCAGAAAAACCTCCCAAACACCCAGATTCAGCCCTGAAAAAGCCTCCCAGGAGTTCCCCATCCCTGGTCCTTCCCCTTTGCTGTTCAGGGATTCCCCCCTGTCCCAGCTGCTGGGGGTCACGCTTGGATTGGGGGTCCCCCTTGTGCCAGGTGCCCACCCTGCCCAGGCTGCTGGCAGTCCCAGCAATGCCAAAAGCTCCCCTCGCTTCGCTCTCCCCATTTCGGGATGCCGGGGCTGTTTGGGCTCCCGGGCTCCCTTCTCCCCTCATTCTCTGCTCTGGGCTGCAGTGGCTCCAAGGAGTCCCCCCTGCCCCTCTCCAGGCTCTTGAGGCTCCCGCCAATGGCGGCGCTCCCCCCTCTCTGGGCTCCCCACTTTGGGCTCCTGGGGGACACAGGGCTCTGCTCCTCCAGGCTGCCTCTGCCGGCAGCCGCCACCGCCACCCCCGATGTCCCCCCAAGGGGCCTTTTCCGCTCAGCCTTGGACTTCTTCATTCCCCAGACATCCCCGAAAAACCAAACCCAGGGACCCCCAGGGATATCTGGGCCGAGCTCCCCATCTCTGCTCACCAGCGCGAATGGGGGGGGCGATGATCCCACAGGTGGGGGTTGCGAATTCAGGCAGCGATCGATCACGTGGTTCCCTCAGCTCAGCCTCAATCTGCCCTTGTCCCTCCTCTTCCTCTTCCTCCCGCTCCTCCCTTTCTTTCCCCCCTCCTCCCCCCCCTCTGTCTTATCCCCACCTCCTTCCCTCGCTGCTCTCTCTCCGCCTTCATCGCCCCTCTTCCATCCCTCCCCCTTCTCCTCCACCCTTACCCGGCCTCCTTCTCCCCCTTCATCCCTGCCTTTCCCTCCCTCCTCCTCCTCCCCCAGCAGCAGCCACACCCTCGCTGCCCCGTTCCCGCAGCCCTTGCAGCCGCGGCAGGAGCGGGGATGGAGCCGGGACAGGTCGGGATGGGCAGCGCGGGGCTCTCGGCTGCTCCCAGCCGCTGCAGGCGGGGGGAACCCAGCCCGGGCCAAAGGAGAGGCAAACTGGGCAAACTGGGGTCACATCATAAAACTAACGATGTAGCAAAAAATGGAGCACAAAGAGTTATGTTAATATTAACTCCAAACCAGGAAAAACTGGAAATTCCAAAGTTTAGTGAAGCCGAGAAAAAAGAATTAAACACGACCGGAAGTGAACAAGATAAATCAGGGAAATGGAAACTTCTTGATGGAAAACAATTACTTAATAAAATGTGCTTACTAGGAAAATATTAGAAGACAGGCATCAGAAAACCCACTGGGGTATTCAAGCTTTGTGTGATCATTTTTTAAGGAACTATGGGTGCACTGGGATTTTTGGAGGAGCAAAGCAAGTAACTGAAAGATGCTTAATTTGCCAAAGGATAAATAAAAGGTGATGAGAAAAACATTAGAAGGTCGTGAGTTAGTGCGTTGGCCATTTCAAAGTATCCAAGCAGAAGTTTACATTTGTTAGTCTCGGATTTATTTGTAAAAACATCCCGTTAAAACCTAGAACAGAATATGCCATATGTTAGTCAGGAGATTTGAGGAGAATAAAAATCTTTGAAGTATCAGAAACACCCGAGACAAAACAAGAAAAGAAAAAGGGGAAATGAAAGGGAAGGGAACAAGAGGAAAAATCAGAAAGAGAGTGGGATCCTCTGCAGGTCTTGCCCCCTCCATTCACGGCCCAGGCGCCTGTCCCGGGTCCCGGCTCGCTGCCCGCCTCAGCTCCGCCTGCCCCGGTTTCCATCCCAGGTGCGGCCTCACTGCCCAGGGCAGCTCCACCTGCCCGGCGCTGTCGCTCAATTTGTGTGCCCTGCTCCCACTGCCTGGCCCGTGGCCACTCTGCCGGCCATGCTGGGGAAGATGGGGGTTGCTTTGTCCTGCTGCCTGCTCCGAGGTCACCGCGCCCACCGCACCCAGGGGGGTCCCAGCCATCCCATCCCCGGCTGCCCTGCCTGTGCCACCTGTGCTGGGCACCGCCGCTGCTGCCGGGCTCTCCCACCTGCCTTTGCTCTGCCAGGAGCTGCCGGATCAGCCGCCATCAGCCATGTGGGGGCTACCCACGCTCCGGCTCGGGCTCCACGGCAAGATCCCCCTCTGGCGATTTCGGCAGCAGACCCTGCCCACACTCCCACCGAGCCTCAGCAGGATATCCTCCCCTCACCCCGTCCTGCTCTGAGGTACGTCCCCTTGGTAACCACAGCTCCGGCTGTTCAGGGAAACTCTCTCCCTCTACAGGAAGCACCTTATTGAAACACTAGGAGCACAGTTAAAAGACAGCCCTCTCCAAATTCTTTCCCAAAACACGGGAGAAAGGCTATAGAAGGTAAAAAAGTGAAAGAGTTAGATGAAGGGATTGCTCTATTTCCGTTCAGAGAGGTTCCCATGGGAGGGATGCGCTGCCCCGCCCCGCGGGAGCCACCAGCGCCCCTGCCGGCCGTGCCCGGAACTGCACCCAAGGGGAAAGCGCCGCAGCCCAAAGGCCGGGACTGGGTCCGGGCTCTGTTTGCTGTCAGTGCCACAGCTGTTGGTGTTTGTTTGCTTTATTATACACACTAGTAAAGAACCGGTATTCCTATTCCCATATCTTTGCCTGAGAGCCCTTGATTTCACTAGTCTCAAAATGAAGAGGGAGGCGGTTTCCATTCTCCATTCCAAGAGAGGCTTTTTCTGCCTTCCCGAGCAGACACCTCTCTTGTAAAGCAAGACAAGCACCCACAGGCACTGAGGGGGGCTGCAGGAGGGGCACAAGAAGGCCCTGCAGCACTTGGGCACAAGGGCACAGCAGGTGAGTGCAAGAACGGAGCAGCAAAAGGCCAAGCTGAAGGCAAAGGCCAGGGCACAGTTCCTACAGCCCCTGAGGGATCAACCCCAGGGCCCAAGGGGGCCCCAGCACCCAGGGCACGGGCTCGGCCACAAGCACCTGGCAGAGGCATTGCCCTCCTCACCAGGGGAGAGCCCACCCAAACAGCCCCTGGCAAGGAACCAGGGCTCCAGCTGCAGGGCACAAGGACACTGCAAGCACAGACAGCAGCACCCTCAGGACCAGCAAGTCCACCCCTTGATGGACACGGATTGGCTGGGCTGTCACAGCTCCCATCACACCAGGGACCCTCCACACTGCAGCCCTTGAGAACATTCAGGGTGGGTCTGCATGGAGAGGAGGCATTTTCTGATGGACACAGGGGCCTCTCAATCTACTTGGAATCTTAGATCTAAGGTGGGAAAATGCTAAAAATATCTTTGATTTTTCATGGGATTACTGGGAAAGATGTGTGGTTTTATTCAACCACTATTAGCAGATGTGGGCGACGGGTTTGAAATGCATGAATTTTTATTCATTATTGTTATTATGGTTTACTGGGAAGGGATTTGATTGCTAAACTCAGAACTCAAATTAATTCAATTAAAAGGTGATACAGAGGGCGGTTCTCTTGTACCTCTGTGTCAAATTCTGGGAAGGCCTATGCTGAGATGAACCCAGAAGTTCTGGCAGCCCCAGGGAAAGAGGGAAAATTAGATATGGAATCTCTCCAAAGCACTCCGAACCAACCAGGACAAGTGGTGTCTAAAAGCAACACCCTGTTCCAGGGGAGGGAAGGAAGGGGAATCAGACACAGCGCCGGTCACCGCCCCATGCTCAGCACAGCCCGCCCAGCTGTGGGTGCCTGTGAGAGCCTGGCACTGAAATGCCCTGAGCAGGAAGGCTTCAATATCTTCTGCTGACACCATGGCACCTAACAGGGGGGCAAAAGCAATTCTCACTGCTTCAGCAACCACTGGAGCAGATATCAAGGCATGTTCTCCCACAGGAAGCTGGGCTGGCACACAGCCTGCCCTGGCACTTTGCTGCTGCCAACACCCAGCCAGGACATCGGCTCCTGCCTAAGGAGTGCAAAGCAGCACCACTGGTGGCCAAGGGGCCCATGCCAAGTGTCCCTGAGGCCACAAACAGCCGCCAGCACAGCTCAACACGGGGGACCCCTCAGCCTGGCCTCAAGGGCTCTGAAGCCCCGCAGATTTGCACTTCCCGCCTGCAGCAGGAGGATGGGAGGCCGCCCCTGAGCCTGCCCTGAAGGCAACGCAGCAGCAGCCAGGGCTCCACAGCGGGCCAAGCCCCTGCGCCTGCCCACAGATCCTCGCCTGGAATCCTCTGCAATCCTGGCCACCCTCCTCTGCCATCTCCAGCCACTGGGGCCAAGCCTTGCTGCCACTGCTGCAGCTTCAGCGCTGGCTGGGCCTGCACTGCCACAGCTGCTGGGGAACACCACGGCACAATTCCACTCTGGGGCTCACTGACACCCACACTCTGGGCTGCCTGCCATTGCACTGCTGCAAAATGCACCGAGTTTGGTTCTTTTAAATCTTATTCCTCTTCTCAAGCTTGGTTTGTCTTTGCCTTGAGGAAAGGAATTTTAAAGGTTTTATTTAAGAGGTGTTACACTGCTCAATGGAGATGAGTTTAACATCTCAACAGACTGGGAATAGCACAAAAGACACCCACAGAGATAACGACCAGCAACAAAACATCAACATTGCCCAGCAGCAGGAAGAGAAGCTTCATTCCAGGCAGCCTGCAGAGCAGCTTTAGAAATGCAAATGAACACTGCTGGGCAAAGTGTGGACAATGCACCTGGGTCTCTTGCCTGGGGCAGGAATTGGGCTGATTCCCTCTGCCCCTCACCCCAAGCTCTGCCTGCTGGCACTGATGGAATTTGCACAGCTCAAGGCAGAGCCCAGGGGGAGGATATCTGACCCTGCAACACAAACAGGTGAAGCTGCAACGGGAAACAGCAAATGGAGAATGTTGGGAAAACTTCATTAAATAAATGGGGGAGGAATCATCCCTCTGCCCACTCCAACATGTGCTGTCACTGTCTGTGTTCTATAGGGTGTATCAGAGCACTGAGATATTCTTGCTGCCACAAGTTCAGGGAAATCAGTTGGGAATCCAAGTATTTCATGATTCAGTTAGAGAAAAGTGGTAAATTGATGAAGTCTTGGCTGAAGGGAGCACCCAAAATGGGGAAAAGATGAACGGCCACCAGAACAAATCCTACAACACCATGGACCAGCCTCTGGGAACCCAAACCAATTCATATCAGGAGCCACAGAACCCATTTCTCCTTTCAATGGCATCATTAGATTACAAGCTGTCCTCGCAATAACCAACCAGACAGCTCCAGCTCCTGACCTTCCTGCCGAGCAATCCACTGAAATGAGGAACACAACACTTAACCATGGGATGGGATCAGATCATCTGTTAGCAGAAAAAGGAAGAGTTTGCGGAAAATTAAATTACTCAAACTGGTCTTGGCAAATAGATGACAAAGGAAAAGGGGAGAAAAAAAAAAAACGGAAAAAATCCCCAGCCCATGTACCAGTCCAAACGTGGAAAGGATGGGAATGGGACACGGTTTTGTGGCTCCCTGGCAGACCATGGGTTAAACGAATGCTGTTTCTCCTCTGATGTGCTGCAGCAACTCTCATCTTTTTACCAGGCTCCACACCTTGAGAGTGCAGCTCATTCAGCTGCTGAGCGAAGGGTCAGGGACTCGTAGATAAGGAAGTAACGGGAGAAACCACCAGCTTCAATAAATGTTCCTAACACACACTGCTGCTCAGACAAAGTCTCGCTGAATTTCTGAAGTTCCAAAAGGAAAAAGACCTAACAGACCCATGAATATCGGCTGTTATGCAAAAGTGGGGATGCACATTAACGAGGACATGCAGTTGGCGGATCGGGAGGTCTGAACCTTCCAAGGACCTCAGCCAGGGGGCAAAGGGAGAGGGAGATGAGGCCGGGAAAATGAGGATAAAAAGGAGGCTGCGAACTACAACAATGGCAGAGAGCGCACGGCAAATGCCCCACGGCCTGTCCCGCTGCTCAGCAATAAAGTCACTTTTGCAGGACTCCTCTGTCTCCTCTGGGAACAGAAACCTCCGGCCACGGGAATTTCCCCGCACAGCCCCGGGCACGGGGCAGCCCCCTCTGTCCCAGCCACAGCAACCGGGCCGAGCCAGCGCTGCTCCGGCAGCGGCTCCTGCCGAGGCAGCGGCCGCAAGGAGACCGCGGGCAGCCGCTCCCGCAGCGCCCTCACGCCAGCGGCAACACGGGCCGGACGCGGCACAACGAACCCGCCCGAGCCCCCGCACAACCCAGCGCAGCTCCCATCTGCGCTGCGGCCGCCTCCAAGCTCCGCCGCCGCCTCACCGCGCTCCGGCCGCTGCCGCCGCTCACGGGACCGCACACACACTCCGACAATGGCGCCGCTGCCCAGCCACGGCCGCCCTCAGCCCGCCACCGGGGCCTTGCTCTGCCCCACTGCCACCAATCAGCGCGCCACAATCACGACTGACGGCACCATCGCCCAATCCCAGCCAGGGGCGGGCTCTGCACACGGCACAGCCCCGCCCCGCGCTCTCCGGGCCCCCCGGGCTGCGTGAGGACGGAGCCGGAGCTGAGGAACAGCCCTGGAACGGGCCCGGGCCCGAGCAAGATTGAGCTGAAAACGCAAACAAACTTCTCCGCACCTCCCGCCACGGCTTTCCCGGCACTGCGGCTCCGGTGTCTCCGGCTCAGCGGAAAGCCCTCAGTTTTCCTACCCCTAATTAGGCGCATTATTGCACCGCTTTAATTAACCGCAAGAATAGGAAAACTGCTGAAGCTCTGTGGATGTGTGGGGGAAGGGAGAGATTTCTGACAGAAAACTCCAAAATCGCAGAGCAGGCTAGTGAGAACTAAGTGAAGACCCTTAAATCCACTTTTCCTCCCATGCCTCCATTGTGAAAAATGCCCATCAGTTTAAGAAAAAATAAAATTTAATGGTAATAAAATGGTCATAAAAATAGGAATATAATTAGAGTAATAAAAATTTCAACAATTAAAGTAGGACAATACGAGACAATAAGAAGTAAGTTACGGAGGACCGGGTACCTTTTATGGGTAAAATAAGCCCGAAAAAGGACACCGGTTAACAGAGGATTAACCTTTAAAGACAACAGCCTGTTGCATATTCATACACTTCATACATGATGCATAAATTCCTTTCAAACAAAGGATTCTCTCTGGTCAGTGTTATGAACAAAATTCGGGTAATATTTTTTTTGTGAGAAAAAGTTGCAAAAAAGGCAGCCAGAGCACTAGCTGCCCAAGTTCTTCGTGTTTTGTTACTGTAATCACGGGTCGTTCAGGCTAATCGCTCCTTTTGTATCAGCAGAGCCTCGCCCGAGGCTAAGGTGTTCTTTTCCCAGAAGGGTGAAGAGACCTGAGAAGGTGAGGGGGGCTATGCAAAGTGACTCCAAGACCACAATGCAGCATGGGTCCCCCGCTGTACGGAGAAAACCCCAAAACCACGAGCCACCTAAGAATTGAGAGACTGGAGTGATGTCTGGACGTGAGGAGCCGAATGCTGAGCCTGCAGAGACGCGGAACACCTTCGGACCCTCTCGCCCTGACCATGAGAGACGACCCCGGCGGTGAGACCAGGCCAACTGAGCCGGCAAAAGTACCACCTGACGGGGAATCACGCCCTAAAGGCTCCCACGAGGACTGGATTCCCCCAGCTCTGCCCCTTGTGGACAGAGCTGCGCACATCCTCCTCCTCTGAGTCGCCCTGGGAGACGACGGGACCTGCAGACCCGCCGAGCCACCCAATCCTGAGCTGATCACTTTCAATAAAGGCATTAAAAAGGAGAAGAAGTCTCCTGGCCCTGTTTATTTCAGCTGGGGACTCGTCCGGGATAGCCACGCCGCAAGAGGACTCAGGACTGGCCATCTTGGATCTTCAGAGGACAGCTGGCTACTAGGACCAGGGATCGGCTCAGGAGAGCGACGCAGAGGAGCACCGGAGCACCGGACTGGTGAGAAATCCGGTGGCGGGAGTGGGAGACGTGCGCATGTGTGTGTGAGTGAGACGAGGGCCGGCAGCTGGACCTTCGAAGCGAGTGGGACCCCTCAGTACTGCGTTTCCGGTTTTTCGCGAGAAACCCGGCCAGGAACAGGGGGAAGCGAGTGGACTTAGTGTGAGTGAAGTCATCTCCCAAGGGGGAATAAAGGGCCCCCCCACTCCGGGCGTGCGGAGTTAATTACTGTGTATGAGTGGCACGCACCCCAAAGTCCTGACAAAGGGAGGTCAGGCACTTTTGTAAGTCTCGAGAAGGATTCGCATAAGATTTGTCAGTCCCGAGAAGGATTCGGGTGTTTTCACAAGCCCTGCAGGCAAAGTAAGTCCTGACAAAGGGAGTCAGGCACAAACCCCAGCGAAGGAGGCTGTGGTTTGCTTTTAAGTCCTGATACGGTGAAGCCTAAAAATTGGCGAGTTAGGCAAACTAAAAATCAGGCAGTTGTTTTTCCTGACTGAGGGAGTCAGGCACGACCCAGATTCTTAGGCCGAGGCTTCGTGTGTTCAAGTCCCGATAGATGTAAGACCTGACGTGGGGAAAGTTGGGCAATCAAGAGATTGGGCAGTTGTTTCAGTATAAAGTCCTGAGCATCAGGCAGAAATTTGAAGTTCAGTGGAGGAGGCTGAAGCTCCTCAAACAAGGTTTTTTTGAAACTACCGGTCAGTTGAGGCACCTTTGAGACTTTTTTATTGAGACCTGCAAAAATGGGATGTTGTAATAGTAAAAAGACCGGCAAGAAACTGAGGTATATACATCCCAATAGTCCCTTAGGAGAACTGTTAGTGAAATGGGATTCTATAGAGGCCACGGAGGGATTAGATAAAGTGAAAATGATCCATTATTGTATGGAAGTGTGGCCAGAATTAGAACTGCAAGGGGGATGGCCTTGGTGTGGGACAAAGGATAAGTGGATGTGCCAACTATTAAATAATTATCTGACAGCTCGAAGAG
Source organism: Melozone crissalis (assembly GCF_028551555.1). NCBI lineage: Eukaryota > Metazoa > Chordata > Aves > Passeriformes > Passerellidae > Melozone > Melozone crissalis. Next base: position 6,511,248 of record NW_026535844.1, read on the forward strand.
ATACTGATCCTGAGCAATTATTGTATGTGGCTTGCTGGGTAAAGAGCGCTGTTGAGGATGAAGGGGTGCGAATTTGTAAGGTACAGAGGAAGAAAGAAGGGAATGAAGGAGGGGATGATAGAACTAGTAAAAGATGGGACCCCCTGGATTATTTGCCTCCTTCTGCCCCTCCACCTTATAATCCTCTTCTTCAAGCACCTCAAATGGCAGGTCCGGTTCCTCCCCCGGCTGCCATTCCACTACCACCTGCTCAAACTCCTCCTTCTACCTCTTCAGCTTCCGCTATGATAAACCCAGTATCCCCTCCAACCACTCCCTCACCGCCCCCTTCAGCTCCTCCACTTCCTTCTGCATCACCACAAGCGCCTACTCCACCTGCTGCATTCTCCACCCCTTCTCCAGCTCCGCTTAATATTCACTCAGGCTCTTCTCCCCCTCCTATTGCTGTCCCTTTACCTCCTCCTAGTTGGGACACCAATGCCTCCTCGCCCTGTAAACAGCTATCAGCAAATACACCTGCTGATGGGCAGGAAGTTCACGGTAACCCAGAAATCCCTCAAAGCAGTTTGGCATCTGAAGATGGGCCGTACTGTAGCACCAGATCCAAGACCTCCAAGGCGGAGAGACTCTTTCCCCTCAGAGAGGTTCCTATGGGAGGAATAGCGGGAGGTGTTGGCTTTGTGAATGCTCCCCTAACTGCTTCTGAGGTGAGAGGATTCAAGAAAGAGTTGGGGCATTTAGTGGAGGACCCAGTGGGCATAGCCAACCAAGTGGATCAATTTCTAGGTCCAAATATCTACACCTGGGGGGAGATGAATTCCATCCTGAGTATATTATTTTCCCCAGAAGAGGTCCAGATGATTAGGGCGGCTGGCATAAGAATATGGGAGAAAGATAACAGTCCAGGACCCCAGGTGCCAACAGGTGAACAGAAATTGCCACTAACGGATCCCAGCTGGAACCCTAATCAGGAGGAGGGGAGGAAGGCCATGAGGGAATATAGGTCTTTGATGATACGGGGTATCAAAGAGTCAGTTCCCAAAGGAACTAACACCCAATTGGCATTTGAGGGTGCGCAAGAAAAGGAGGAAGCTCCTGCTGCCTGGCTTAATCGCCCAAGGCGGAACTTCCAGTTGTACTCTAGAATAGACACAGACACCCCAGAAGGTCAAATGCTGCTAAAAGTCGAATTTGTTACCAAATCTTGGCCTGATATAAGGAGAAAGCTGGAAAAGATGGAAGAGTGGCAAGAGAAGGACATAAATGAATTGTTAAAAGAGGCATTGAAGGTGTATTTAAGGAGGGAGGAAGAAAAAGCAAAGGCCAAGGCTAAGATTATGGTTGCAGTAGCTAGAGAAAGTGCAGGGTGGGCAGGTCCACCATCAGGAAGAGGCAGAGGTAGGCCAGTACTGACAGGTGCACAAAGGATGGAGAGACCTCAAGTCCCTTTGAGAGGACGACAGTGTTATTACTGTGGGGAGGCAGGACACACCAGGAGGTTTTGCAAAAAGCTCAGTCTCGATGAGGCAATAGCCAAGCAACAGGATAATTTAGGAAGGATTCTTAAGGGGGAGGACTAGGGGTGTCAAGGGCTTTTTACTATAGGGGACCTGATGAAACATCTAGAAGAGCCCTTGGTAAATTTTGAAGTGGGACCCCTAAATGAGGAATTTGAATTTTTGGTTGATACAGGGGCAGATAAGTCCTGTCTCAACAAAATACCACAAGGTATGGAAATTGGGAGAAAATTTTGTGAAGTATTCGGTGCGGAGGGGAGACCATTTAGAGCATCGGTAATTGAAGAAGTGAAAATAATTGGAAACTCAAGGCAATGTGAAGCTAATTTTCTTTATCTGCCTAACTTAGAAAAAAGTTTGTTAGGAAGGGATCTGCAAGTTCATTTGGGGGTTGGGATTGTTCCAAGGGAAGGGAGGATGGTAGTACAAGTGATGAAGCTATCTCAAGGAGATGTTGCAGAGATAAATCCTGAGGTATGGGCTGAGGGGGGGAAGAGAGGCTTATTAGACATTCCACCGATAACAATAAAAATGCAGGATGATACCTCACCCATACGTGTTAAACAGTATCCGATTTCCCTAGAAGGAAAGAAGGGGCTTGCAATAGTCATTGAACAACTATTGCAAGAGGGAATTTTAGAACCCTGCATGTCACCACATAATACCCCTATACTGGCAGTTAAAAAGGCTGAAGGGAAATATAGGCTGGTGCAAGATTTGAGGGAAGTCAACAAAAGAACCATTGCCAGACATCCAGTTGTGCCCAACCCATATAGTCTCTTAAGCAGAATTCCAAGAGAACATGCTTGGTTCACTGTCATAGATTTGAAGGATGCTTTCTGGGCGTGTCCTCTGGCAACAGAAAGTAGGGATTGGTTTGCCTTTGAATGGGAGGACCCGAGTACGAAAAGGAGACAACAGCTAAGGTGGACCCGATTACCACAGGGGTTCACTGAATCCCCCAATCTCTTTGGACAAGCTTTAGAGAGTTTGTTGGAACAATTTGTCCCTGAACAAGAAGTGCAGATCCTGCAGTATGTTGATGACCTGATGGTATCAGGAAAGGAAAAAGATCAGGTCAGACAAACTAATATTAAACTTTTGAATTTTCTAGGGGAGAAAGGACTAAAAGTTTCCCAAGGGAAACTACAATTTGTGCAATCAGAAGTAACATACTTGGGGCACATAATAGGGGGAGAGTATAAGAAATTAAGTCCTGACAGAATTTCAGGTATTTTAGCTCTCCCGGCCCCAAAAACGAAAAGAGATGTGAGAAAACTCCTGGGCTTGTTTGGGTATTGTAAGTTATGGTTAGACCAATACACACAGAGTGTGAAATTTCTGTACAATAAACTAGTGGATCCAGAACCCCTAATTTGGACAGCTGAAGATGATCAACAATTGGAAAACTTAAAAAAGCAAATTGTCTTCTGCCCCGGTCTTAAGCTTACCAGACCTCAGGAAGGGCTTTAACCTGTTTGTGAGTGCAGAAGGAGGTATAGCCTATGGAGTATTAACTCAAGAGTGGGGAGGGTGCAGGAAACCTGTGGCGTACATATCCAAATTGTTAGATACAGTGGCTAGAGGCTGGCCAGTTTGTATACAGGCAGTAGCAGCAACCGCAGTTCTGATAGAGGAGACTCAAAAATTGACCTTACAAGGAAAAATTAAAGTGCATACTCCTCATGATCTTAGGGCAGTACTGAGACAGAGAGCTCCGCAGTGGTTAACCGATGCTAGAATATTAAAATATGAGATAATACTAATGAATACAGAGGACTTAGAATTTATCACATCAAATGCCCTCAATCCAGCACAATTCTTAATGGGAGAGCCTATAGAGAATTTAGAACATGATTGTCTTGAATTGGTTTATCTCCAAACAAAAGTAAGAGAAGATTTGGAAGATCAGCCTCTAGCAACTGGAAGAAGCTTATTCATAGATGGCTCTTCGAGGGTAGTTAATGGAAAAAGAGCTTCAGGTTATGCCATTATAGATGGAGAAACATTACAAATTGCAGAAAAAGGGAAGCTATCCCCAAATTGGTCAGCCCAAAGTTGTGAAATTTATGCCCTGAAAAGGGGACTGGACTTACTGGAGGGGAACCGGGGAACCATTTATATGGACTCCCAATATGCATATGGGACAGTTCACACATTTGGGAAAATATGGGAGGAACGTGAGTATTTAAGTTCAAAGGGAAAGAGCTTAGCCCATGAGAACCTAGTCCGATCAGTACTAGAAGCCCTACATAAACCTACAGAAATAGCAGTGGTCTGTATAAAAGGGCACCAAAGAGGAGACAGTTTAGAAGTTAGGGGAAACCGACTGGCTGATCAGATAGCCAAAGAAGCAGCTTTAGAACCAGGGGATCCAGTAAAAATTTTAAAGACAAAAATAACGCCTGAAGAAGGAGAAGAACCTGTATTTAGTGAAGAAGAATTAGAAGCAATAAAAGATTTAAAGTTACATCAAGGACAACAGGGGGAGTGGGTAACCTCAGATGGACGGGTATTTTTGAATAAAGCACTGGCTCGGACAGTGCTAACAGAACTACATAAATTAACTCACTGGGGAGTCCAAGGACTATGTGATCATTTCCTAAGAAATAACCTATGCATCGGTGTATATAGCCTGGCCAAGGCTGTTACCAGAGGGTGTGTCATTTGTCAAAAAGTGAACCAGAAAGTTATGAGAAAAATAGCACCTGGAGGAAGGGAATTAGCCCTGAGACCCTTCCAAAGCATACAGATAGATTTCACTGAGATGCCCCCAGTACAAGGGTACAGATATTTACTGGTTATAGTTGATCATCTCACACACTGGGTAGAAGCCTTCCCAACCAGGAGGGAAACGGCTCAAGTCGTGACAAAAGCAATCCTAGAGAACATTATCCCCAGATATGGTATGGTGAACACCATAGATTCAGACCGAGGTCCACATTTTGTGTCCCAAACATTACAAAATATAATTGGAGCTTTAGGAATAAAATGGAGGTTGCATACTCAATGGCACCCCCAGAGTTCTGGGAGGGTGGAGCGAATGAACAAAACTCTCAAAAATGTGTTAACTAAATTGATTGAAGAAACAAAATGAATTGGCTGAAGTGTTTGCCCCTAGCGCTATTGCGCATCAGAACAAGACCTCGGGCTGACATAAGAATTTCACCTTATGAAATGATGTTTGGGCTGCCATTCTTGTTAACACCTTATAGCACAGGAGACTATCTGGAAGGGGAAGAAGCTACCAGAAAGTATTTAGAAATAATTGGAAGAACTCTGGAGGGACTTAGAAAGAAAGGATACCTTCCCCAAACTTCCCCTCTCGACACAAAAGTTCACAACATTAGCCCAGGAGATTGGGTTTTGATAAAATCATGGAATATGGGAACATTAACGCCTAAATTTGAAGGCCCCTTCCAGGTGCTCCTGATCACTAATTCAGCTGTGCGGACCAAAGAAAAAGGTTGGACTCATATTACAAGAATAAAAGGGCCAGTGTCACCCCCAGGTACAGGACCAGATCCAACATCAGCTTCCTCTGGCATTGGACCAGAGTCCACACCACTCTCGCCCCCCGGCGCTGGACAAGATTCATCTGCTTCACAAGCTAAATCACCTGAGTGTACTGTGGTAAAGGGACCAAAGGATTTAAAGTTGACTCTCAGAAGGAAGAGTCAAATAGACTGAACTGTGTGAAAAAAATTGGTATCAAGAGTTCTAATATTGCTTAAAATGTTTCAAAACTGTTATGTGTAAACTATGTTGGGAAAAAGTTTAAGACTGTAAATAAGTAATTCTGGTTAAGTTCCCCAATTTAATTCTAAAGACTCCAGGTTAATCCTCTACAGAGCACTCCCCTGGGAGGGGAAACCAAAATTGGTAGGGAACAGACCAAGAGGGGTTTAACCAGAGAAGCGGGTAGAAGGGACTCTAAAGAGCTTGGAAGCTTTTCCTCAGTAAAATTCCCCAAGAGGCAAGGCCGGGTGGGCAGGCTGTGCAAGATGACCCATACCGGACTCTTGGGAAGGGTAGTACTGATGGCTCTGATTGCTGGTGGTGCTCTAGGAAGCCCAGCTGAGCGGTGCAGTGAATGCTACCAATCCCTCTATAAGGAGGAAATGAGCTCCTTGTCGAGAGTCCACATCAGTTCTAACCCTAATTGTGTTAACCCCTCCCAATTGGTCCTTTATCAGAAAAATAAGAGAGTGTATTGGAGAGCATACAATACTGCCACTTTTAGGCAGCCACTCCTAGGAGAGTGTACTATAGGGGAAGCCTGGTTGTGCTTTGAATGTGATGCTGCTGAAACAAGCTCAGCTGATCTAGTAAAAAGCAAAGAAATGGGGAAAATGGTAAGAAAAATAGTTTGTTACAAGTATTTATATGAGTGTACTGGAAAAGAGATAAACCCCTTTTGGAACACATTTAAGGGGAGCTCTAAATCCCTAGGTTTGATCTCGTCTGGCAGCTGCATTGCTAGAGTGATAAAACCAATTTTCTTATTACCCAAAGAAACTGGATCAAGTTTGGGAGTTCCTATATATAATGATTTGAGAGAAAATAAACGGAACCGAGAAAGTGAAATAGAAATTGAGAAAATCCAAAATTGTAAAAGCCAAATTCGGATCCCAATTTCTATGTTAAATAAAGTAATCCGCCTCCAAGCAGTATTAAGAATAAAGAATTCAATTATTAGGAACATTTCAAACGAAATAAAAAGATTAGCATGTGTCAATAATGAAGAACAAACTCCTACACTTGATCCCAGTGGGTGGGAGAACCTGGAGATTTTCAAAAAGGATGTGTGGGAAAAGGTAGTTTTTCTCACTGTGTGTGTACTTGGAGGATTGCTTTTTTTACTATGCTTATTTATCTGTTTTAGTAGAATAGTATTGCCGTGCAGACCAACCTGAAGAAACCAAGGAAAGTAACAAGGTTAAGTAACCATGATTACCAAACTGCACAAGAGATTTATAGTAGATTCAAAACAAAAAAATTGTGAGTTGATGCGAGCTTAGAATTTAAGCTCGATCAAAGCAAAAGAGGGGGGACTGTTATGAACAAAATTCGGGTAATATTTTTTTTGTGAGAAAAAGTTGCAAAAAAGGCAGCCAGAGCACTAGCTGCCCAAGTTCTTCGTGTTTTGTTACTGTAATCACGGGTCGTTCAGGCTAATCGCTCCTTTTGTATCAGCAGAGCCTCGCCCGAGGCTAAGGTGTTCTTTTCCCAGAAGGGTGAAGAGACCTGAGAAGGTGAGGGGGGCTATGCAAAGTGACTCCAAGACCACAATGCAGCATGGGTCCCCCGCTGTACGGAAAAACCCCAAAACAACGAGCCACCTAAGAATTGAGAGACTGGAGTGATGTCTGGACGTGAGGAGCCGAATGCTGAGCCTGCAGAGACGCGGAACACCTTCGGACCCTCTCGCCCTGACCATGAGAGACGACCCCGGCGATGAGACCAGGCCGACTGAGCCGGCAAAAGTACCACCTGACGGGGAATCACGCCCTAAAGGCTCCCACGAGGACTGGATTCCCCCAGCTCTGCCCCTTGTGGACAGAGCTGCGCATATCCTCCTCCTCTGAGTCGCCCTGGGAGACGACGGGACCTGCAGACCCGCCGAGCCACCCAATCCTGAGCTGATCACTTTCAATAAAGGCATTAAAAAGGAGAAGAAGTCTCCTGGCCCTGTTTATTTCAGTCAGTGTCAACTTCTGCCTCCTAATCCTTAGCGGCGTCTTCATGGCTGAGCAAGGCGGGAAGAAGTTCCTTTCTTCTAATAACAGAGCAGTAAATTGTCTTTCTCTGAAAGATTTCGGTGTCCTGTGGCTGCTATCTGGTGCAAGTACTTCATCCATTTCTTAAAAAAGTATCCCACATACATAGTTCCTACTTTAACTACAAAACTACATTTACCATACTGTTAAAATGTTGATACTGCCCTACTAATCACTACCACAAAATACATTATAGTATTTTATATCTGCATGGAGGCATATAATATGTACTTTTCACACTGGCAAGGGAAAGGGATTCCTTTAATCTGTCTAACCACAAATAAAATAAATAAAAAGGCTGTCCCTCTTACAGCAAAAAATCTGATATGCCCACAAACACCACAAATGGGGGCGGGGGGGGGATTTCCTGGAATTCTTTTAATTTGCTTTAATGCACATAAATCACCACACTAGTTTTTCCACATAAAATGCTGCACTTGTTGCAAACAAAATCTTAAAATCTCACATACAGAACTATACAGTCCCAAGAATCAAATTACCACAATGCAGGGGAAAAAACCCACACAGCTCTCCTGTACCTCAAGTCTTGGGAATCAGCTTATAACAAGCTGTCTCTATTTCAGCTCTGACAGCCCACAAACATCGGTTACAGTTAAAACCCTATAAAAGGGTGGCTTAACCCTTTTGACTCAGGCTCAAGCTTAATACGCAGCTTAACCTAGATGACATACAACAAAAATTACCAGCTTGTTACAATTATAACTTTTACACAATAGTCAGCAAAATCTCACACTACACCAGATGAATCCAAAGTTGCATCTTTGCAAACTCCACAAGGAGAGGGACCACAAAGGCACCGTGTTACAGCATTTGATCCTCGCCTCCCAGGTCCCACAGGCAAAGGATTGGTTAACACCTGAACACAAAGCCTTATAAAGACTGGTTATACTCAAACACCAGGTGTCACAGCGAATGCTGCTCCCCAAAACTAGAAAGTTCACACACACAAACTCAGTGTGAAAGGGGTATTTCTTTCCACACACACAAACTCACTGTGAAAGGGGTATTTCTTTCCACACACACAAACTCAGTTATAACAACCTTGGACCAGCATTTGCCCTTACGACTGCTAGCCCCAGTTGGTGGCAAACTGAGCTCTCTATGCTGAAACAAATGGCAGCACCAAAAGCCCGAGCTCAGTACAAGTTCAACAACTCTTTCTGCTGGCAACCAGATTTCAACTGCAACTTCAGCTTGCAAGCACACTACAGAGGCACAAATTGCACGTGGGACATCTCCCACGACTTACCAAAGGGCCTCTCCTGACCACGCCTTACCGGTCACTGTTTAAAACTGTTTCAATTTTTAAACATACCATTTTGTCTGAAGTTTTAGTAGTCAGGGGTCCTTGTCTGCTGCTGGATGAACAGTCTGTGCAGCAGAGCCCACTCTTCCAGGAATAACCTGGGGGTGCTGTTGCAGAATGCAGCCTTTGTCGGGGATGAGCCATTTGTCAGGTGCAGGGAAAACTCGGGGCTCAATATGAGTCAACAGCAAGTTCCGTTTATTGAAGAGAGCATCAGACACTTATACAGCAAGTAATAAGCTTATGAATATTCTGTAAGCCAAGCGAAGTATTGGTTAAACTATACCATCAGCTCTTCCTCATTCCTTTGGGCCTGCATTCTCTATTTCCCACGTCTCTCTGTCCACTCGTTATCATACCCAGCTAGGCCCAAGGACACGCTATCTTGCAGGTGCAAAAACTCCAACTAGCTGTGTTCGGTACTTTCCCAGCTCCTGGTCGGCTAACAAGCGAATGTCTACGTGACCTCTGTCATGTAGCCATTTCTCCACAGGGTGCACCAAGGGGGTCCATGACCTGAGCTGGTCTCACAGCTCAGCAGAGCCTCCTCCTGGCTGGCTTGCTAACTGAATCATTAAAACTGAAGATCATGGACAAAGTCTCTCTAACTAGTCAAAAGTTAGAAAGTTGTATGTTTATTATACCGGTGGGCAGCACAGGGGAATCATTCTCAAAATGCGTGACCGCACCACACAAGGATTTTTGCCTTCTATTTATTTGCCAAAATAATACATATACATAACCCCAGCACCTCCCATCCCCGCGTTGTATTAAAATGAGGTTATTAGTCCTTCACGCGTGCGCAATTCTTCTCTTGAATTGGGTCAGTGGTCTCAAACTGGGCCAGTGGTCCCAGGGATGAAGTCAGGAAGGTCTTGGTCAGGTCCCTGTGACCCTCTGGCACAATCCAAGGCCCCCTGCTTTGTGATGGATTAACATGGAGTCCAGGTGCTGGGCATTGTTCTACTGGTTTCAATATGTTCCTATAATGGTTCACTTGCTCCACTTCTTTCTACAAATGAGCTCATAATATAACAATTAGCTTTATCTTAAGCATCCAATAATCATTAACCTAACATTGGTGTATCTAACTTCAATATGAATTGGTTCTAACACTCAGCTAAAATCCTAACCCTTTAAAATCATGATTCAATAGGACTTAGCAAAACATAAGATGTGAAAAAGGCTTTTGTGTAACTAAAAACAGTGTAAGGCCATCCACTGACCAGCCTGTCCAAGTAATAAGATAACTGTGACACAAAGCAGAGCACCAGAGGACAATTAGACAATACCATGTTAAAATTAGGGAGGCCATACTGAATCCTTATCAGAGGATGTGAAACAGCAGGATGGAGACACAAAAATAAATAAAATATATTGACCTGACACACAGGATGTTGTGTAGATAAGCTGGAGTGTGAAGAAGTCAAAGAAAGAACTTCCCAAAACATCGGAAAGTTCACAAGAATTTTTGAATAATGCATGAAACACATGAATGTGCAGATATCTCAGCAGTGTAACAGTATAAAGATAACATTGTCTGTGTACACCCCTGTGTTCTTTGGCTGTTGGCCAAGAGCACTCCAGCGCATGGGAGGGGGGGGAAATATCGTCCTTTTCTGGATTATTATTATTATTGTTATTGTTATTCTTCTTCTTATTATTATTACTACTATTACTATTACTCTTACTATTATTATTAAACTTCTAAAAACTCTAAGCAGTGAATTTTGTTTTTCACACCCTGAACAGGATCAGGACCCCCCTGAGTCCCCCATTCCAGTGAACGAGGACCCCCTGCACTGGATCCCAGCCAGGCCCTTATCTAGCACCGGGACGCCCCCAAACCCTGATTCCCAGGAAGGGACTCCCCCTGAACCCCCATTCCAGGGTACCAGGACCCCATTGCATGCCCTTATTCAACACCAGGACCCCTGTTCACCCCCACATCCGGGACTGGAACCTTCCCAAAGCCTCCATTCTCAGGCACAGGGACCCCCCTGCACCCCCTTATCTGTGGATATATCTTATCTGTGAATATATGTATTGTTATAACAGCAATAAGAATACAACAACTGAAATGTAGTGAGAGTCCTATGTATTAGATAAGTGGGTCCTAGCTATTCTAAATGAGTCACAGCTGCGTAGTCCTTAGTTGGGCAGCAGCTGTGGCTTGTAAAGACAGCTGGGATAAAAGGGGTGGGTCGAGAGCCCAGGAGGAGCCCCTGAGAAGACACATGAAGAACTGTGCTGCAGAGAAAACAGCTTGCTACAGTATGGGACTTGAGAAATATGAATAACAACAAGAATGAAACACTTATCCAGCACAGGGCCCCCCTGCACCCCCTTATCCATCACCAGGATCCCCCTGCTTCCCCTCATCCAGCCCGGGGATCCCCCTGCACCCCCTTATCCAGCCCCAATGCCCCCCCGCACCCCCTTTTCCTGGACCCCCCCCCTCCTGCCTTCCCCAGCCTCCACCCATCACCTTCCTCAACACCGGGGGCCCTGCACCCCCTTTCCTGGGCACAGGGACCCCCTGGAACCCCCATTGCCCTCACCCCCCATTCCTGGGCACAAGGACCCCCCGAACCTCCGTTCCTGGGCAGGGGGACCTCGCTGCACCCCCTTATCCGGGACTGGGACCCCTCCTGGACCCCCTTCACGTGTTCTGGGACCCCCTACACCCCTGCCAGGCCCTCTCGCCCTTCCCAGACCCCAGACCCGCCCTTTTCCTTCACCTTTGTACCCCCAGATGTCCCAAATTTCCGGATCCCCCCAGTTCTCCCCTCCAGGCTCTTCCTTAAGGGGGTTCCCAGGGGTTCCCAGGTGGTTCTCAGAAGGCTCCAGGGCGGTCGCAGCGGGGATCCAGAGGGTTCCAGAGGGATTCTCTGCAATTCCCCCGTCCCCGCCCCGCCCTCCTCGGTCCCTTTCGCTTCCGCGTCCCAACCTGCGAGACCGGGATCTGCCCGGTGACCGGTGACGTCACTGACAGATCGGGCTGCCATTGGCGAGCAGTAAAAAGCGGGGCCAATGGCGGGGCCGGATGCGGCTCAGGGAGCCTGGCCATGGCTGGGGCGGGGCCGCAGCCGAGCAGCGCCATGGCTCCAGCGCTGGGTTTGGGGCTGCTCTGGGGGCTCCTGGGGCTCCTGGGGGACCCGGGGGGCGCGACCAAAGGTGAGTGGGAACCCCGAAACCGGGAACCCCCTGAACTTCCATTTCTGGGCCCCAGGACCCTCCTGAACTTCTGTTACCGGGCACAGGAATCCCCATAGCCCCATTTTGGGTCCTGTGACCCCCTCCATCCCCTCCTTCCGTACCGGGACCCCCTGTTCCCCTTATCTGGTACCGGGACCCCCCTGAACCCCATTCCTGGGCTCGGGGACCCCCGTGAACGTTCATTTCTTGGCAGCGGGACCCCCTGCGCCTCCTTATCTGGCCCCGAGACCCACCGGATCACCCATTCCTGGGGATCAGGATTCCTTTGAACCCCAAATCGCGGCACGGGAACTCCCCTGAACCCCCATTCCTGGGCACTGGGTCAGCTCTGAATCTCCATTTCTGGGCACCAGGACCCCCCTTCACCCCCTTATCCGGGACTAGGATCCCCCCACACCCCCGTCAGTGCTCTGGGATCCCTCTGCCCCCCTTTTCGGGCATCCCGCCCTTCCCAGACCCCAGACCCTCTGGACCATTTCCTTGACCTTTAGATTCCCCCAGATCTCCCAACTTTCCATGTTCCTCCCGTTTTCCACTCCCACCGCTTCCTGAAACGGGGTCCCAGAGGGTCCCTGGGGTCTCAGGGGGTCGCAGGGGGGATCCAGATGAACTCCCTGGAATTCCCCGTTTCCCCCGTCCCCTCCCCCGGCGTTCCCTCCGTCTTTTCTCTTTCCCGTCTCCCAAGCTGCGTCCGCCTGCCTCTCCGAGCCCCAGACCCCCCTTTCCGTGACCAGGGACTCCCTGGAGCCCCATTTCTGCCTTTCCCAGCTCCCAGACCCCATTTCCCTCAACACCGGGGACCCTTGGACCCCCTTTGGTGGGCACAGGGACCCCCTGGATCCCCCATCCTGCCTCTCCCAGTCCCTTCATTGGACCTTGGACCCTTCCAGGCTCTCCTGGTTCCGCTTCCTGATCCTTGGACGTCCCCATGGGGTCCAGGAAGGTCCCTGGGTGGTTGTGGAGGTTCCAGGGGGGATTCTGGGCTCTGGGACACCTCCTGAATTTTCAGTCCTGGGCACTGGCCCCCCCCTGCACCCCCTTTCTCCTTTGTCCTGCTTTCCCCAGTCCCCCCCTTTTCCTTGTCCCTGAGACCCCCTGGACCCCCATTCCTGCTTTTCTCAGGCCCCAGCCCCCCCTTTCCTCTGCATCAAGGACCCCTGAGCCTCCCATTCCCAGCTCTCTCCACCCTGTGACCCCTTTCCTCGGCACTAGGGACCCCTGGACCCCCTTTCTTTGGCACAGGGATCCCCTGGAACCCCCATCCCACTTTCCCAGTCCCTGCACCTCCTCTCCCATAACCCCTGAGCCCCCATTCCTGGACACCAGAACCGCCTGCAGGCCCTTTCCTGTCCATCCCACCTCTCCCACCCTGCACACCCTTTCCTTGGCCCCAGGATCCCAAACCCCTTCCCAGCTCTCCCAGTTCCCCTTTCATTGATCCATGATCCCCTCAACCCCCCCAAATCTCCGTGTCCCCCCAGTTCTCCACTCCCTGCGTTACCTGTACATGGCGATGTCAGAGCCCAGCCCAGGGATGCCCCAGTACATGATCCCTGGATACCTGGATGGGATCCCCTTCACACGCTACGACAGTGAGCAGGGCCGGGTGGAGCCGCTGACACAGTGGATAAAGGATGGAGCCGAGCCGGGATATTGGGAGAGGCAGACCCAGCATGCTGTGGCATGGCAGCATGTGGGTGCCAGGAACCTGGAGACACTGCAGGAGCGGTACAACCAGAGCAGGGGTGAGTGGGGGGGAGCTGTGGAGCTGGGATGGGATCTGTGGGGTTGGGATGGTATCTGTAGGGCTGGGGTAAGGATCCATAGGGCTGGGATGGGATCTGTAGGTCTCAGATGTGGATTCACAGGGCTCCAAGGGGCTGAAACAGGGATCTATTAGCTGGGATGGAATGTCTTGTGATCCATGGGGCTGGGATGGGATCCATGGGGTTGGAATGTGGATCCATGGGGCTCCAAGGGGCTGGGATGAGGTTCTGTGAGTCTCCATCAGACTCTGGGGCTCCATGGGGCTGGAATGGGGCTCTGTAGGGCTGGGACACAATTCCATGGGTCTTTGTGAGTACAATCTCCCCAGATCTCCACACAAGGTTGGTAGTTTATGGCTGTGAACTCCTGTCCGACGGGAGCATCCGCGGATCCTTAAGGATTGGCTGCAATGGGTGGGATCATCTCTCCTTTGACCTGGAATCTGGGAGATTGATGGCAGCCAACACCATTGCTGAGGTCACCAGGAGGTGCTGGGAACAGGATGGGACTGTGATTGAGGCGCGGATGAATTACCTGAAGCATGTCTGCCCGGAAGGGCTCAAGAAATACGTTGGATACGGACAGAAGGAGCTGGAGCGCAAAGGTGGGAGCAGAATTCCTGTGGGAATTTGAGATTTGGGAATGGAGCACTTTGGAACACAGTAACTCCTGTGGGAATTCCATGGCTAGATCTCACTCCCATCCCATTCCCATGGAATTCTATGGAGTGGAAATTCAATAGGTACAACTCACCCCCATCCCATTCCCATGAAATTCCCTGGGCAGATCTCCCTCTCAACCCATTGCAGTGAGAATTCCATGAGTAGAGCTCACTCCCATCCTATTCCCATGGAATTCCATGGGCAGATCTTACCCCCATCCCATTCCCTTGGAAATTCCATTGGCAGATCTCACTCTCATCCCATTCCCATGGAATTCGATGGCAGATCTCACTCTCATCCCACTGCAGTGGGAATTCTCTAGTCAGATCTCACTGTCATCCCATTTCTGTGGGAATTTCATAGGTACAGCTCACTCCCATCCTATTCCAATTGGAATTCCATGGATGTCCGTTACCATTATCCCATTCCAGAGCCCCCTGATGTCCACGTGTCCGGAAGAGAGGAACACGGGACGCTGATCCTGTCCTGCCATGCGTATGGATTCTACCCCAACACCATCGCAGTCAGCTGGATGAAGGGGGGTGAAACCTTGGATCAGGAGACGGAGTGGGGCGGGATCGTTCCCAGCAGTGACGGCACCTTCCACACCTGGGCCAGGATCGAGGCGCTGCCGGAGGAGCGGGAGCAGTACCGGTGCAGGGTGGAGCATCCCGGAATGCCGGAGCCCGGGATCTTCGCTTGGGGTGAGGCTGGGAATGTGGGGATTGGGAATTTGGAATTCCCAAATGGGGATTCCCTTTCCCCTTCTCACTATCCCGCGTTTCTCAGAGCCGACATCTGGGGGGAATCTCACCATGATGGTCACTGTGTCTGTCATCGCTGTCATGCTCATCCTCCTCATCAGATTCGGCGTCTGGAAGCTCCAATCCGGTAACACACGGGATGGGGGTCGGGAAGGGACACGGATCCACCCGGCACTGTTCTGGGAATCCTGTGCCACCAATGCTGATCCCACTTTGTTTCCACAGGGAGGAGAGACAGGAATGGATACAACCCGGCAGCTGGTGAGTTCCAGTGGTGGATCCAGCTCTGGATCCCCTCTGTGTGGATCCCGGGATGGATCCTGGGGTTAATCCCAGTGTGTGATCCGTGCTGGAGTCTCACGGATCTTCTCTTTCTGCAGGAAGGGACATGGGAACCAACAGCTTCAGCACAGGTATGGAGCAGGATCAGGGTGGGATTCCAGAGGGGGACTGGGGCAGGATGGATGGACTGGGATCAGGGAGGGATTATGGAACAGGGCAGGAGTCCGTCCAGAGTGGGATCAAGTGGAATTGTAGAGTGGGACTGGGGCTGGATTCTGGAGCAGGATTAGGTGGGATGGATGGAGCAGGATCGGTCCAGGATGGATAGAGTGAGATCAGGGAAGGATTCCAATTCTGGATCGGGTGGGATGGATGGAGCAGGATTGGAGCAGGATTGGAGTGGGATCCTGTGGGATTCTGGAGCAGCTCCTGCTCTCCATGGGCTCCAGCCAGGCCAGCCTGTGGAATGGGGACAGGGACAGGGTGACACCGTGACCCTCTCTCATCCTGGCAGGAATCACTGCCTGAGTGATCCATGGAGCTGGATCTGGCCCTTTCCCTCTTCCCAGGAAAGCTGAGAGCTGCCACCAGAGCTGATCCTGCTGCTCCCACCCACCCCACAGGTCTTTCTAATGGATCAATTTCCAGTTTTCCATTTCCCAGTGTTTTAAAGGCAAGAACCACAAATATTTACAATGCTTTAGTTCTGGTGTGAAATTATCCTGCTTTGGGCAATAAATCTACTTGGGGCAATAAATCCTGCTTTGGGCAATGTCCTGGATTGTCACGCAAATTGTATTCTATTTACCATCTGTATGGCAGTTGTTTTCTGTTAAGTAGGCAGTTTTCCTTATCTCTTCTACAACCGGGGAGATATCTGTTGATAACAGGCTATTGAATGTCACTGCCTGACTGATAAGAACTACAGCATCCCAGTGTGAGATGCTCCGCCCAGAGGGGAGAGCCAAACATTCCTACCTGGATATAATCTTGAGGTTCTGGACCACCAGCATGGCTTTCTCCACTGCATCCCCAGAGGAACAGCAGCTGCCTCTCCTTCCACTGGATCTTAGAGGAAGACTGCACCTTTCTACAGGATCCCTGCTCCAACAGAACCACACCTGACGCTCCAGGAGGACTACAGCCACATTTCCAATGGGACTGCTACCAACAGCCTGGCCAACAGGGTGTCAGGCGGTGTTCTGACTCTGTCAGTGTTGTTCTAGTGCCCTGCATTGTTTATTTTATCTTTTTATTTTCTTGCCTAGTAAAGAACTGTTATTTCCTGCTCCCATATTTTTGCCTGAGGGTCTCTTAATTCCAAATTTATAGCAATTTGGAGGGGTGGGGAGGGTTTACATTCTCCATTTCAGGGGAGGCTCCTGCCTTCCTTAGCAGACTCCTGTCTTTCCAAACCAAGACAGATTTTGGTGCCCAACGTGAAGCTTAAGGGCATAGAAACAAAAAGGGGATAACAGTTCTTGAGTAATCTAATTTTGTGTGCTGATATAGAAACCTTGTTAGGTGTCACCATGTGGTCCAGCTTGCCCTGGTTTGGGGGGCATGTGACCATGGCTGTATTTGTCCCATTCACACGCCCTCATCTAAACATGGGTCCTATAACCAAGGCTGTTGTCTGGTTTGCTTTACAGGTTAATAAGGTGAGGAATTCATGGATTTTTAACTTCCACTGGAAGGCAAGCACACGAATTCAGAGCTATCACACCCTTACTGTATGGGTCCATCAATGCCTTGCCCCATGACTCAGAGATAACTCCCTCCAGGAGCCATTTCTGTTTGATGGGCAATCAAGGACCAATCATGACTCAGAAGGATATCAGCCCATTGGGAGATGCTCCGCCCAGTGGGGAGGAGCTCAGCATCCCCACCTGGATATAATCTGGGCTTTGGGACAGAACAGGCAGCCCTTACCCACTGGTTTCCAGAGGACAAGAGCTGCCAGATCTTTTCTACGGGATCACCACTTCAACAAGACCGTTTCATCTGGACTGCCACCACCACCCTAACTAGCAGGGTGTCAGGTTTTATTCTGACTCTCTCAGTGGTTTCATTTTGTACTATTGCATGTATTTTTGGTTTTTTTCCCATTTCCTAATAAATTTTATTTCTGGCTTGGAATCTCACTGGTTTTGCTTTCTAACCAGAACATAATTTTGGCACCCAAAGTGGGGCAGCAAGGTTTTTTCTCAAGAACCTGGTTCCACACAGTGGGTAATGCAGAAGTATGGGGAAACCCCTTGTGTACCACCGGGAGACCTATATTTAAGTGAGAACTGTGTATAAAGTTTCATTTTGCATTATAGATATGTATAACTGTAACAGAGTATTGGTTTGGGTATAGATGGCAATAGGATAAGGGGTGGATTATGTCCTAGGTTAAAACATAAAGATTTATTCTATTCCCACCCTTAAGAGCTGTTCAGACCAGCAGAGGCATTGTTTTTTCCTTATCTCCTGTTAATAGGCCCCTCAATCCCTTGCCCCATGACTCAGAGGTAACTCCCTCCAGGAGCCATTTCTGTTTGATGGGCAATCAAGGACCAATCATGACTCAGAAGGATATCAGCCCATTGGGAGATGCTCCACCCAGGGTGGAGGAGCTCAGCATCCCCACCTGGATACAACCTGGGCTTTGGGACAGAACAGGCAGCCCTTACCCACTGGTTTCCAGAGAACAAGAGCTGCCAGATCTTCTCTACAGGATCCCCACTTCAACAAGACCATTTCATCTGAACTGCTACCACTGCCCTAACCAGCAGGGTGTCAGGACATATTCTGACTCTGTCAGTAGTTTTATTTTGTATTATTGCATGTCTTTTGGGTTTTTTTTCCTTTTCCTAATAAATTGTATTTCTGACTTGGAGTCTCATTGGTTTTGCTTTCAAACCAGAACATAATTTTGGCGCCCAAGGTAGGGCACCAACGTTTTTGCTCAAGGACCTGGTTACTCTGGGTGGGTAATGCAGAAGGATGGGGAAACCCCTTGTGTACCTCAAAGAGACCTAATTTTAAATGAGATCTGTGTGTAAGGTTTCATTCTGTATTTTATATATATCAATATATCTATACATCTATATATCTTTTATATACATTATTATGTGCATTATACATTTATATATTTTTTTCTTTTGTGTTTCATGTATTTTGGGTTTTTTTCCCTTTTTGTAAAAACTTTTATTTCTGACTTGGAGTCTCTCACTGGTTTTGCTTTCAAACCAGAACAACTGGCCACTGGCGATGGTTGTTTGGCTTGATTGACCAATTGGATCCACATGTGTGTTGTGACTGTCTGGCAAGGACCATGGGTTGTTCTTAGTGGTAAAGTATGGTATAACAAAGCAATTGATCAGCCTGCTGCAATCATGGAGTCAATGCTCATTATTCCCCACTGGGGACTGCTGCTACAACAGGGACTGATGATTTTTCTTTCAGCACTGGACAGTCCTTTTTGCAATGCCCCCATTTCTTAGAGGATGCACTCTGAGCCTTCTCCACAGGGGAAGCTTTCTTGTGTGACTTTTCCCGAGTTGCCTTCTTGCTAGGCTGGGATTAACTCTTTCAGTTGGGCCCCTGTCTGAAAACACCTTCCAGGCAACCTCCAGCAGTTTATCCATGTCTTCAACTCCCTTTATCTTTTCTTATGTCATTTGAAGCCTGACCCACACAAAACAAAACCAGGTGTGCTTTACCATCAGCTGATTCAGGATCTAGATCAGTATATTTGATGGCAGATCTCTTCACCTGTTCAAAAATCAGTGGGTGATTCATCATAATTTTGCCTCACTTGATGAAGCTTTGACCAATTTACAGCTTTAGAGACCCCATATTTTAACCCACATACCACGATGCTTTGATATCATTTTAGCTTTGCTATCTGCTTGGGTGTATTTGCATTCCACCCAGGGTTTTCAAGGGGAAATATCTCAGTGACAGCGCCCTGAAGCAGCTCCCTGGCTGTGCTCCCCTCAAGGAACATTGGGATGGCTTTATTGACCACTCACCTCTCAATGGGGTCAATAATGTGTCTGACACAGAGTTCAGATCAGCCCAGGCTGATTTATATAAAGGATATTATGAAATTAAATAATTAATTTATTAATAGGCTGTATGGTGCAGACCTGAACTGACAGATTACGTTGCACCAACCAGCAGCTACAAGGAATCATCGATAATCAATATCAGTATCAAATACCGTATCAAATTACTGGTGATTAATAACAATGTGCAAAAGGCAATACAAATGTGCAAAAGGCAATACAAAAGTGCAGAAGCCAATAAAGAACTGCAAAAGCCAATTATTAAATTGTCATTTATATCCCGGCTCTGCTGCATGCACAGTGGAAAGCTGGAAGCTGCTGAGGGGACTCATTCACCCCTGTCCCTGAGTGTGCCCAGAGTGTCCCCAGTAAGGTCATCCCAGGAATTCCCATCAGGATTTGGGGCAGTATCAATGAAAATTCCCAGAAAATTCCCCAGATTTATCTCAAATACTGCACGGGGAGGGCACAGGTGACAGCAGCAATGCCCCTGATGATGTCACTGCCATGAAGATGTCACAGCAGTGACATCACCATCCCTGCAGCAGCTTCGGGATGTCCTCGATGGCTTTTTGGCACTTCTCGGTCACCACATGGGCACTGGAGCTGTAAGAATCACAACTGAAGATGTTGTTGATGTCATCATGTGCCCCCAGCAGGTGATCCTTTGCCAGGCGGGTGTTGGACTCCCACAGCGACTTGGCCATGGACACCTTGGCTGGCAAAGCTTTGGGGACATCGGGGAACTCCTCCTTTGTCACCTCTGTGGTGTCTATGATGTCCTTGAGCAGGTGCTGCACCTCCCAGGGGAACGTGGTGGCTTCGTCACACACGGCCACCAAGCGCTCCAGCAGCCCCAGGGCCTCCTCCACCTCCTGTCCCTTCCTGGTGGCTATCAATGCCTGGCTCTCAGCCACCACAGTCTCTCCCATGGCCACGGTGTCCACCAGCACCTCGTTGGAGGCTGCCACCATCCGGGCCTTGAGCGCAGCCATTGCCGAGGCCCCCTCCTCCCTCTCAAGGGCCTGTGGCAGCTCCACCATCTTTTCCTGAGCCATCCCCAAGGAGGCGGCCATGTCCTGCCAGTTCCTGGCCTTGAGGGTGGTGGTGGCTACAACAGTGGCCTCAGCTGTGGCCACCTCCCTGCAGGTGGCATGGAGCTCGGTGGCCTCTCTGGCCAGCCAGTCTCAGCTGTCCACAACTCCTGCCAGGCACTGGTCACAGCTCTTAGAGCAGCACAGGTGGTCTCAGGGGAGGCCCTGAGGGTGGCCAGGGCCCGGCCCAGGGAGGGGACACTGCTGTGGTTCTGGGTCCTACAGAGGCTCCGGGTGAAGTTCTCCAGGTCCTCATGCAGGGAGTCAGGGGACTCGCGCAGGCACTTGGCCATGTATGGCCTGGTCACGGTGGCCACCACCTTGCCCAGGGTGGCCACCACATCCACCAGTGCCTGCAGCTGTGGAGGGGACACGTGGGCAGAGGACAGGGGAGGTGTCAGGGATCTGGTGGCACTTTCCCTGGAGGGCCCTGCTGTCCCCTCTGTTGCTTTGCGACCCCCTGTCCCCTCCTCCTACCCCTTGTGTCCCCTCTGCAGGGACACGGGGACACAGCAGAGGAGGCACCAGAGACATGGCACTACCACTAGCCCAGTGGCATCAGTTCTGTCCCAGGCAGGTGGCACTTGAGGGGCTCTTGGTGACACAAGGAGCTGGTGGCACTTGGGGAGCTGGTGGCGCTTGAGGAGCTCTTGGTGGCACTCAAGGATCTGATGGCACTTGAGGGCTCTTGGTGACACAAAGAACTGGTGGCACTTGAGGAGCTCTTGGTGGCACTCGAGAAGCTGGTGGCACTCAAGTTTCCACAGGTCTCTCCAGTGATGTCACTGCCCAATTAACATCACAGTGGTGACATCACTGTCCACACAGCAGCCTTGGGATGTCCTCGATGGCTTTTTGGCACTGTTCAGCCACTGCGCGGCTGCCGGGGCCACTGGGGCCACCATGGTCACCGCAGGAACTCAAGAGGAGGTTGTGGATGTCCCCAAGTGTCCTCAGCAGGTGATCCTTGGCAAGGCAAGTGCTGGCCCCCCACAGCCAATCAAACTTGACCACTTTGTCCATCAAGGCCTGGATGACATCAGGGGACGCCTCGTTTGTCCCTACAGGATGGCCTCGATGTCCCTGAGCCGCCGCTTGATGTTCCAGTAGAACAAGGTGGCTCTGTCACATGTGGCCACCAAGCGCTGCAGCAGCCCCAGGGCCACCTCTGCCCAATGTCCCCTCCTGGTGTCTGGCACAGCCTCTCCCATGGCCTCATTGGTGGCTGCCACCACCTGGGCACCGTGCGTGGCCATTTCCAAGGTCACCTCCTCCTTATCCAGGGCCACCATCAGCTGCTGGTTCATGACCACCTTCTCACGGAGCTTGGTGGCCTCCCTGGCCAGCCAGTCCCAGCTGTCCACGACCCTGGCCACCAACTCCCGCCAGGCGCTGGCCGCGGTCCTCACATTGGCCCAGGTGGTCCCGAGGGTGGCACAGAATGCAACCAGGGCCCGGCCCAGGGAGGGGACACCACAGTGGCCCAGGGAGGTGACACAGCTCTGGTTCACGATTGCACGGAGGCTCTGGGTGAATCTCCTCAGGTCCTCATGCAGGGAGTTTGGGGACTTTTGTAGGAACTTGCCCCTGTGTGGCCCAGTCAGGGTGGCCACCACCTCACCCAGGGTGGCCACCACGGCCACCAGCACCTGCATCTGTGGAGGGGACAGGACAGGTGACAGGGACCTGGTGGCACTTGCGGCCTCCTGCAGTGGCCCCTGTGCCCCCGAGGGGTCCCCTTTGCCCCTCCATCCCCTTGTCAGCGTCTTGTCCCTACTGCCACCCCCCACCAGCCCCCTGTCCCCCCAGTGTACTCTCTGTCCCCCACCGCTCCCCCATGTTGCACCTCTTGTGGTTCCATGCTCACTGCTGACACCTTGGGGACACCTTGGGGAGGCTCCGGGGGTCGAAGGAGCCTTGGGATGTCCTCGAGGGCTCTTTGGCACCGCTCAGCCACTTCACAGGCACTGAGGCTGACAGGACCATCAGTAAAACAGAAGTCGATGATGTCCTGAAGTGTCCCCACCAGGTGATCCTTGACCAGGCGGGCGTTGGCCTCCCACAGCCACTCAGCCACGGCCACCTTGGCCACCAAGTCCTTGGGGACATCAGGGGATGCCTCATTTGTCCCTTCCAGGGCAGCCTTAGTATCCCAGAGCAGGGGCTGCAGCTCCCGGGGGAACGCAGTGGCTTCGTCACACACGGCCACCAAGCGCTCCAGCAGCCCCAGAGCCACCTCCACCCGCTGTCTCACCATGGTGGCCCTTGTTGCCCCGCTGGCAGCCACCCTGGCCTCCCTCCTCACCTCGGCCCCCTCCTCCCCACCCAGTGCTTGACCCACCTCCACCATGTTTTCCTGAGCTGTCCCATAACGGGCAACCTCGTCCTGCAGCTCCCTGGCCCAGGTGGTGGCAGAGGCCGCCCTGTCGGCCACCACAGTGACC
Source organism: Melozone crissalis (assembly GCF_028551555.1). Taxonomy (NCBI): domain Eukaryota; kingdom Metazoa; phylum Chordata; class Aves; order Passeriformes; family Passerellidae; genus Melozone; species Melozone crissalis. The sequence continues at coordinate 6,534,162 of NW_026535844.1, forward strand.
ACCTCCCTGCAGGTGTTGTGGAGCTTGATGGCCGCCCTGGCTAGCTGGGCCCACCTGTCCACAAGCACAGACACCGACCGGTAGGACTCAATGGCTGCCATTGTCACACAGTCCCAGGTGGTCCCTGGGGTACTCTTGTAGGTGGCCAGGGCTCGGCTCAGGGCGGTGACAGGGTCACCATCATTGGAGGTGACATTGCAGTGCCACCAGGTGCCCTCAATGCAGTACAGGGTGGTCCAGAGATCCCTGGTGAAATCCTCCAGGTCCCAGTACAGGCTCGCTGCAGACCCGAGCAGCAGCATCTCGTCCAGCGAGGGCATGTTGGCCAGCAGCTCACCCAGGATGGCCACCACGGTGACCTGTGGCTGCAGCAGGGCTGGGGACAGCTGGGGAGGGGACAGGGGAGGTGTCAGGGACCTGGTGGTGGCCACTTACGGCTCCTGGGGTGGCCTCCTGCCCCGAGGGGTCATTTTGCCCCTCCCTGGAGGGCTCTGCTGCCCGTCTGTCCCTCCATTGTTCCCGCTGCCACCCCTGCCACTTCCCTCGTAGCCTCTGCCACCCTCCTGCCCCCACTGCTGTCCCCTCTGCCACCCTCTGCTGTCCCCTCTGCCACCCCCCGCCAGCCCCCGTATCCTCTCCCCTTCCTCACTGCCCCCTTTCACCACCCCACGTTTCCCCTCCTCTCCCCCTCCTGTCGCACCTCTTGGGGCTCCATGCTCACTGCGGACACCTTGGGGACACCTTGGGGACACTTTCAGGGCGCTCCGGTGGCGAAGGAGCCCCGGAACCTGCTCCGGTCCCGGCCCAGAACCGGCCCCGGGGTCGGCGCCGGGAAAAGGCGGAGCCTCCTCAGGAGGGGCCGGAAAGGGGCGCGGCGATGTGACGTCACCCGCCCTCGCGCCGCCGCAGTACCGCCCCTGTCCATGGAAAGCTCCAGGACTTGGGCGCTTTGGTTGAACCCCAGGGGATTTAGGCTCCATCCCCAGGGGATTTAGGCTCCATCCCGGCATTTCCAGGCGGATTCCGCTGTTCCCGGCTCCATTTATGAAGGAACGCGAAGCGCTCCGACGAGCCCACAGAGTTGCCCTCAACAAACATTGCCGCGCTGCTTCTCTTGCGAGAGAGACCTCTGGCGAGAAGCGACAAATGCGGCGCACACCAATCAGAAGCCGCGCCTTGCAGAAGTATTGGCGGAGTTCCCCTAGTGGCGGCCGCTTCCGGTAGAATCGCGGTGCATTGTGGGCATTGTGGTCCCGATGGGGCCCAGCGGCGGCGAAGCGGGGCTGAGGCCGCGGGGGGGGCGGGGCGGGAATCTGGGGGCGCCGAGGGAGCCCCGGGACCCCCCCCGGCAGCGCGGGGTGGGCGACAGCGACCGCGGTCAGCACCGGGAGCGGGGAGAGGGGGAGGGGCGATGAGGAGGGCTCCGAGGAGGTCCCAGGGGGGTTGGGGTGATCCTGAGGGAGAATTGGGGTCCTGAGGGGGACTGGGTTCCTGAGGGGTTGTGAGGGGATCTGGGGGGGATTTTTGGGAGTCCTGAGGGAGGAGGGTTGAGAGGGGATGTAGGTGGGTTTGGGGTCCTGAGGGGATTTGGGGGGTTTTGGAGGGTTCTGAGGGGAAATGGTGGTTCTTGAGTGGGTGTGAGGGGTCGTGAGGGGATGTGAGGGATCCTGAGGAGTTTTAGGGGGAACTGGGGGTCCTGAGGGAGATTGTAGGGTCCTGACAGAGAACTGGGGTCATGAGGGGATCTGGGGTGGGGTTTGGGGGGTCCTTGACTGGATTTGTGAGTTCATTACTGAATTTGGGGGGGGGAGGTCTGGGCTGATTTTGGGGGAGTTTGGGGTGTCCTGACTGGATTTGAGGCAATTTGCGGGGTATTTGGGGTCATTTTGGGGTCCCTGACTGCATTTGGGGTAATTTGGGGGTTTGGGGATCCTTGACTAGATTTTGAGATATTCTCGGGTAATTTTGGGGTCCTTAACTGGATTCAGGGGGGATTTGGGGTAATTTTGGGGTTCCTGTTGGGATTTTAGTGTAATTATGGGGTAATTTTAGCTCACTGACCAAATTTTAGGGTCATTTTGGGGTCCCTGCCCTGATTTTCGAGGATTTTGGGACTCCTGACTGGATTTTGGGGTATTTTTGTGTCATTTTGGGATCCCTGAGTGGAATTTGAGCTTTTTGAGGTATTTTTGTGATATTTTGGGGTAATTTCATGGTCCCTGACTGGAGTTTTGGGATATTTGGGGTAATTTCATGGTCCCTGACCGGAGTTTGGGGAATTTAGGGTGATTTTGGGGTCCCTGCTGTTGCGGGGTGTTTCAGCTGGGCTCATCATGCCCAGGGAGGGCGCAGCTGCCGGCACCGGGCAGGGGAACAAACGAGAAGGGTCCTGGTTCCAGAAAGCTCCAGAATCCATTCCTGACCCCCGGGCAGGAGGGGCAGGATGGGGATGAAGGACCAGGCAAAGGCAGGGCAGGGGGTTTTTATAGGGGATCCTGGGGGGAGTTGGGGTTCGGGGCGAGGGAGGAGTTCTCAGCAACACAAGCAGGGTGAGACCAAATTCCTGTCCCTTAGGAACAGGGGCACTCCACAACTCCCCTGTTTTTAAACTGATCAATGCATGGTGAATAACTTATAATAAGTGGATTCTGGGGAACATGACTTTGTCATGGTTTGATGCTGGCATAATGCCAGTGTCCCCATGAAAATATATTCTCCCCAGTGTCTGCTGTGAGATGGGACCAGAAATACAGCAAAGAGGCTCCAGCCTAGAAATGAATAAAAAAAAACTTTATTAACCTACAACTGTATGTAAAAAGGAACACACACAAAACTCAGAATGAAAATCTTCCAAAACATTCCTCCTCCTCCTACAAATTTCCACCACAGCACAATGAAATCAAACATTGGATTCTCAATCCAGTTGCCACCCCTCATATAATCAACTCTCAGTCCATCACCACCCCTCAGATAATAAACTCTCAGTTCATCAAGGAGAGAGGAGTCCCTCTTGGCCACAGGCTTCCCCAGGAAACACAGTTGAGACCTCTTGTGTTTCCGTGTCACACGTGGCACCGCCCGGAGATCATTTCTCATGGTGACATCTTCCTTCCATGCCCAGTGCTCTCAGCACTGCACATGGACCAGAGCTGCTTCTGGGGTTCCCCTTTTAAGGATGCTTTGCCCAGTTCCAAAAATGAGCACAGTCTCTCACTTTTGGGACACCTCTCCCTCCCAAATTCACCCCCTGGGGCCGAGGGGTCTCAAGAACAAAGATCTTCCTCACTGAAGGCAGAGGGCACCACCACCCTCCTCATCCATCTCTGTTCATGCCACTCTTTCACATCACATCACTGCACTCTCTTGGCTCCGAGCCATTGCCTCCCCCTAAATGCAGTCTCTGTGTCACAGGAAAAATGGTTCTGTCCATGGCTATGCAAGAAAAGTCCAGCCAAAGGTCACTCCATCATCTCCTCCCTCCTAGGATTCTTCTCAACTTCTTCTGACATCTTTCATTTGCATGGACTTTGATCACACTTGCCCATTTTCTCCTATTTCATCCCTATCTTCTCATTCAGCTCCAGGAGGATCAGCATTTGTAAGGTTTCCATCATCCAAGAAAAGGGTTAAAATCTCGGGCTCTGCCTGCCCAGAACTCCCACGCTGGCCCTGCCGGGCACCTTCTCTCTGCACCCCTTCTCCTTCTCGGCTGTGCTGCCAGCACAAGATGGCAAATTTCAAGGTGGCACAGGCACAGACACCGGCTCTCTCCCTCTCTGTGGCCGCTGCCCGATGCCTGTCAGTGCTCCTCCACCCTTCCATCCTGCAGGGGCCTTCACCTCCCTTCTCTGTCCAAGGCCCGGCTCCCCTCACCCGGCCGCATGGCTTCCCCTCCCGCACCCAGCCCGCAGCCGGGCAGGGCAGCTCTGAACCTTTCACCCACCGGAACCAAGAGAGCTTCCCCTGGGAGCTCTCTGCTTTTAACCCCCTGTGTTCTCAGAGGTGAATCCATGTCCTCAGGGGCCACACCAGGCGCCAATATTCAAATCTGAGCCCTGATTGGTTTGACCACAGTATCCCAACAAACTCACTTCCTTTTCAAACCAGGACAGCGGGACCAAGGGATCGGAACAGAAAATCCTGAACGAGCTCAGTAACCCAAAAATAGGGGCTAAATGTGAAATGAGCGGCTCTGATTGGCTGGTCCAGCACAGCCCGCGCCTCTCCATCCCCGCCCCCACCTGCCCAGCGCCCCAAGGTTCCCCTTCGCCAAAAAACCCCCGGCCCGGGGCTGCAGCGTCCCGGAAAGGTCTCAGCCAATGGCAGCGCAGGCAGGAGGCGGCTTAGCCAATGAAGGGGCGTTGGATTGCCTCATCGGTTGCCGGGCAGAGCCTGTGGCCGATCGCTGCCCAGAAGCGGCGGCAGCCAATGAGAGCGCGCGGCGCTGCCGAGCCCGCCCTGCTCCGGACGGGCGCTCCCAGCGCAGCGCGGCTGCTTTGGGGCTGCTGCTCCCTGCCCGGCCCCGGCCATGGGGCGAGGGGCGGCAGCTGGGGCCCTGCTGGTGGCACTGGTGGTGCTGGGAGCCCCCCCGGCTGCGGGCGCGGAGCTCTCGAGTGAGCGGGGGACGGGAGGTGCTAGGACGGGGGGGAGAAGGGGGAAAAGTGGGCGAAGGGGGGAGCCCAGAATGGAGGGGGAGGAGAAGGGACTCCCCAAAGGGAGAGCGGGAGGGGCTGAGGGGTGGGGGGGAGGACGGGGCAGGGAGAGAGTGGGGAAGGGGAAAAGGGGGAGGGGGACCCCAAACTGACCCCGAGGGGGCTGAGGACTGGGGGATTTTTCGGAAAATGGGGAAATGGGACCCCAAAAGTGATTTGGGAGTGGCTGGATGTGGGAGGGGAGAGGATGTGGAAGGGGAAATGGGGGAAGGGCGGCAAAGAGGAAGCGGCAGCCCGGGCAGGAGCGTCCCGTGGCGGCCGTGGGGCACAGGGGGTGCGGAGTAGGGATCCGGGCTGGGCCCCGGAGCTCTGGGGGTGCTGCTGGGGGGTGCTGAGGGGGGCACATCCCTGAGCTGTGTGCTGCACTCACAGGGGTGTTCCAGTAGATGCATAAGGCCGATTGTCTCTTCATTAACGGCACTGAGAAGGTGAGGTTGGTGGTGAGGTTCATCTACAACCGGGAGCAGTTCCTGACGTTCGACAGCGACGTTGGGCACTTTGTGGGGTTCCCCCCCTTAGGGGAGAAGAATACCAAGAAGTAGAACAGCGACCCGGCTATAATGGATGCGGGCTCACGTGGACAGGTGCCGGCACAACTACGAGATTGCTGCCCCGATCACTGTGGAGCGCCGAGGTGAGCGTGGAGCAGAGCGTGTCCCCTCGGTCCCTGCCCTCCCAATGACCCTGGAGCCCCTCGAAACCTTCCCAAGAATCGCCCCAGAGCCCTCAGCCCTCCTTGTGCCCATCCCCGGGGCCTCCTGTTCCCCCCATTCCCTCCCAGTGCCTCCCAGTGCTCCCTCCCGCGTCCATTTCAGTGACGCATTAAGCTGAGGCTTCCCAGCCAATGAGATCGCGCACCGCTGATGACTCATCTGTTCCTTGGTAGATCCCCAGCGCCGAGTGCCCCGCGCTGGACGCGGCCGCCCAGTGCCGCGCCCTTCATTCCCAGTTCCTCCCAGTGCCACCACAGCCCCTCCCAGTCCTTCCCAGAGCATGGATGAGAATCCATGTTCCCCAAGTCAATTCCCAGTCTATTCTCAGTTGCCCCCAGTCCCTCCCAATCCATTCCGGGTCCCTCCCACTCTATTCCCCGTCCCTCTCCAGCCCATCCCAGCCTTGCCTTCTCTCTCCCAGTGCCCCCCAGCTGATCCCAGTGTGTCCCCGCTCTCTCTTTCTCTGTCTCTCCCAGTGCCCCCCAGCGTATCCATCTCGCTGGTGCCCTCCTCGAGCTCCCAGCCCGGCCCCGGCCACCTGCTCTGCTCCGTGATGGATTTCTACCCTGCTGCCATCCAGGTGAGGTGGTTCCAGGGCCAGCAGGAGCTCTCGGAGCACGTGGTGGCCACCGACGTGCTCCCCAACGGGGACTGGACCTACCAGCTGCTGGTGCTGCTGGAAACGCCGCCCCGGCGCGGGCTCAGCTACAGCTGCCAGGTGGAGCACGTCAGCCTGGAGCAGCCCCTGAGGCGGCACTGGGGTACGGGGGAGCCCCTGGGGGCGCTGGCAGAGCCACTGGGCTGTGCTGGGAGGCACTGGGAGGGAGCTGGAGAGAGCCGGGCTGGAAGTGGGAGAGGCGCTGGGGGCAGGGCAAGGGCTGGGAAGGGGTTTGGGGGATGCTGGGGAGGGTGGGATGGGCTTGGGCGGGTCCTGGTGGGCACTGGGAGGGAGTTTGGGGGTGCTGGGTGTAAATGGAGGGAGTTTGAGTGAGCCTGGATGGGCTGGAAGGAGATCGCGAATGGCAAAGCAGGGGTTGGCTTGAGGTTGGTTGTGCGGGGAAGAGACTGGGAGGGGTCTTGGTGCGTCCTGGAGGCGCTGGGAAGGGACTGGGGGGAGGTTTCAGGGGGTCCTGGCTGGGCCGGGGGCCACAGGGAGGGCGCTGGGAGGGGCTCGGGGTGTCGGTGAGAGGTTTTGGGGGTGCTGAGCCCTGCGGACCCCCCAGAGATGCCGCCGGACGCCGCCCGCAGCAAGATGCTGACGGGCATAGGGGGTTTCGTCTTGGGCTTCGTCTTCCTGGCGCTGGGGCTCGGCTTCTCCCTGCGCAAGAAGGTCAGGGCGGGTGCCGGGGGTGGCGTCCCCGCCGTGGCGGAGCGTGTGCGCTCCCGCCGGGCCCCCAGCCCGGTGTCACCCCCTTTTCTGTGCCCACAGAGCTCCTGAGCCGGCGGCGGCCGCAGCCCCTCCCCGTGGGCTCAGGCCCGGCCGGGACCCCCCGCTCCGTCCCCGCTCCGCTGATTTTGGGGGTTCCCGTGTCCCCCCAGCCCCGTTGGCGCTCTGCCCCCGCCCAGTGCCTGCTCCCAGTGCTCCCAATAAAGCTTCCCAGTTGGGCCTGGGGCCGTTTATCGGGGGTGAGGGGGAGGGGTTTGGGGGGGGGCGATGGGGAGGGATCTGGAAAGAGGGAGGGGGACAAAGGGTGGGGGCTGGGCCCAGGGGGAGCGGGAAGAGGAGGAGGAGGAGGAGGAGGAAGAGGAAGAGGAAGGATCAGGAGAAAGGCCAGAGAGAGGAGGAGAAGGAGGCAGGATAAGAAATGAGGAGGAGGCGGGGGAAGGAGGAACTGGAAAGAAGAAGAAGAGGAGGAAGAAGAGCAGCAGCACCAGAACCTCGCCGTTTTTCCATGCCCCCAGAGCTGCAGCCCCCCCGGCCCCGTCAGCATCGCCCCCTCCCCACATCCTGCACTGAGCAGGGAGGGAGAGCTCAACCCTTGTTAAGAATATCTAATGAATTTAAAATAACTAATACTTTTTAATTTTAATAAAATGTTATTTTAATAAATGAAAACACCATACAACTTAAATTTATATAATTTAAAAAATAATTTTATATTGGTGTAAGAGTCGGTCCCGAATTTTCCCTCGTCTGCCTCAGGATCGTCATTTGGGGACCACTAAGAAAAGACCGCCCCTGTCTTAAATCTCTGGCTCCAAAGGAGAAAGTCACATGCCAACAACGCCCTAGATCTGAGAGCGTTGCTAAGCCATTGTTCTCACAGGTGTTGTTTGCTGTGTGCTACACTGAGCCCAAGGAGAAGAACGGGGCACCGTGCCCTTTTTGCAACAACAGCCTTGGGAGCTGCCCCACCTCTCGGCCTGGCTGGACTTCTCCTGAGTTTCAGGTGGTCCCCCCACAGAAGACCCTCACCTGTTTTACAACCACCAGGACAGACAGACTGAGATGGAAGGAGCCTCTCCATCAAGGACTGAGACATGGAACCCCCATGTGAAAAGGCCCCTCTGCTCCTTCCAAGGACTGGGACTGAAACCCCCAGCCCGGGGCAGGTGTGTGGGGGAGGCAAGCTGACCAAAGCGAGATGTTTGCCTGCAGGTTGTGACCGCTGGACCAAGAAGACAATGGCTCTCGTTTACTGCTGAGAGCATGGACTACCTGTTACATCTATTCCTTATTGTATCTGTATCCCCCCCCTCGTAATTTCCGATAGAGTTATCATAATAAAAACCTCTGAGTTAGCGAGAGACTTCGAGATCTCCCCGACGCAACAGGCGGGTCCTCGACTGGACTGGACCAAAGGACTTTGTCTCTACATTTGGCAGCCCTATTCCCTCTCTCTTCCTTTATCTTTTCTCTCCCTTAATCCCTCTATCGCATTTTGCTGTGGTCATTCAATAAAGGTGCATTTGTTTTGATTATCATTGCAAACCCCTTTGTGCCGTGTCAGTTCTTTTTGCACCCTGAGATCAAATCCACGAACCATCACGAAACCTGTCCGTGAGGACGGATCGTGACACCCCCCGAGGACCCCTCCCCAGATTCCCCCCCAAAGCCCCCCAGCACCCCCAGACCCCGCTAAAACCCCCTCAAGTTCCCCCCAGACCCTCCCCAAATCCCCCCCCAAACCTCCTCAAGACCCCTCCCCAAATTCCCCTCACGACCCCTCCAGGACCCCTCACCTGTCCCTGCGCCTCCTCAGCAGCTCCCAGAGCCCCCCGTCCTCTCCCAGCGCCTCCCCCGCTCTCTCCAGCGCCTCCCGCAGGACCCGCCCGAGCCCGGGGCGGCTCCCGGGGGTCGCTGATGGGGTCCCCGGGGGCGGGGGGGGGAATAGGGGGCGCCCGCTCCATGCCCGGCCGGTGGTCAGGGGGCGCTGCCTTGGGCTTGGCTCCGATTGGTTGAGGAGGCGCGGGGAGAGCGGGAGTTGCTGAGGAGAGACGCCCAGTGATTGGTTGGTTTGATAGAGGGCGCGGTGATTGACAGGAGAGGGGTGAGGGAGGCGGGCTTTGCCGAGGGGAGGTGCGCGGTGATTGGTTGGTTCAGCTCGAGAGAGGCGGGAGTAGCTGAGGGGAGACCTGCGGTGATTGGTTAATTCGGCGCGCGAGAGGCGGGCGGTGGGGAGGCGTGCGGTGATTGGTTGGATCCGCGCACGGGAAGGCCTGTGTTCCTGAGGGAATACCCGCGGTGATTGGTTGGTTTGGGGTGGGGTGCGCCATGATTCGTTAGTTTGGGAGATGAAGCGTGGTGATTGGATGGTTTGGGGTGGGGCGCGCTGCTATTGGCTGGGAAAAGTCTGGGATTTTTTAAAGGACTTTCCCGGTTTTTTGGGGAAAAACTCTCAGATTTTTAAGGAAAAATTCCTGGTTTTTTACAGGAGAAACATTCCCGGGTTTTTTGACCACACATGACCCCAAATAACCTAAATAACCCCAAAACACTCAAAATAAACCCCAAAGAACACCCAAAAACCCCCAAATACCTGAAAATGCCCCAAATAACCCCCAAAAAATCCAAATAACCCCCAAAAAAACAAACAAAACTAACCAAATTAAACTCAAAGTCCCCCAAATGATTTCCAGTACACCTAAAAAAACCCCATGTACACCAACATAACTCCCAAGAACCCCAAATAATTTCAAATAAGCCCAAATAAACCCAAACAAACCAAAATACTTCCAAATAAACCCAAATAATTCCAAATAACACCAAATAAACCGAAATAAATCAAGTAAAACCCAAGAGAAACCCCAATTAGTCCATAAATAGCCCCAAATAAACCCCAAATTAACCCAAAGAAACCCCAAGAAACCCCAGTTCCTCCGGTCCCCACCCCAAAACAGATCCCGACCAATCACAACGCGTGGCACTGATGACGATCCACTTGCTGGGCACAAACTCAGAGCACTGGCCCTGCTCAGCCATTTTCAGCAAATCAGCGCCTGGCCCGACTCTGACTCATCACTTGCCAGGCACAGACCAAGGCCTCTCACTGCGGTAAATACTCAGAGATGGGGGGAGGGGGTGTAATTTCCAGCCAATCAGAGCGTGTCTCGCTGATGACTTATCAGTTGCCAGGAGCAGAATTTGGGGAGGGGGGGAAAGTGACCCTGGGGATGGGCTGGGGACCCCAAATTAATCCAAAATGGGGTCGGGACCCTAAAACCGAGCAGGAGGGGCCTGGAGCCCCCAAAACAAAACACGGGGGAGGAGATTGGGGGAACGATCGGAAAGGGGAGGGAGAGCGGGGAAAAGAGGGGTGTGGGACCCCAAAATTGAGCTGGCAGGGGGATGGGACCCCCAAACAGGATGAAGCCAATTTTGTTCCTGGAATATGTGAAGTAGTTTATGGATATGCGAAAAGCCTATTAATATGCAACAGGCTGTTGTAATGGGAGAAAAGGACCGTAAAGCAAAGGTTGTTATGGCCACCAAGACCCCCCAGTTATTTTCGGGGACACCCCTTTAATTAATCTGGTTTAACTACATCAGCCTGTTGCATATTCATAGACCCTCATGCATATCCATAAACTAATCTACATATTTCAGGAACTATTTTACATGGCCCGTCCTTCAGGGTGTCTCCCCATTTCAGGAGCCTGCACTGAAATGGAAAATGAAAACCCCCTCCTTTTGATGATGATGATGATGATGATGATGATGATGATTACATCAATTAATTTTGAAATTAAGGGGTTCTCAGGCAACGATATGGGAGTAGAAATAACAGTTCTTTATTAGGAAAAATTAAAAATACAAATGCAGTAGTACAAACAAAAAAACCAGTGACACAGTCAGAATCCTCTGGGAATCCAGTGAAAAAGGCTGATCCTCTGGGAATCCAGTGGGCAAATATTTATCCTCAGGGAATCCAGTGGGAAAAGGTGGACAGTCTGGGAATACAGTGTAAAAAAGGGTGATCCTTTGGAAATCCAGTGGGAAAAGCTGAAATTTTTGGAATCTGGTCAGAAAAAGGCTAATCCTCTAAGAATCCAGTGGGGAAAGGGCTTATCCTCTGGGAATCCACTGGGAAAAGCTTTGTCCTCTAGGAATCCAGTGGAGAATGAGGCTGATCCTTTGGAATCCAGTAGGAATAGGGCTGATCCTTTGGGAATCCATTTCTTAACCCCCAAAGACAGGGCACAGGAAGGGCCATGGAGTTTTTATACGATATGCCAAGGGTGGAATTGGGGTTGGGGTCAGGGGAGGAGTTCTTAGCAATACAAGAAGGGTGAGATCAAATTCCTGCCTCTTAGCAACAGCAGCACTCCACACAGAACGTGTCCCCAAATCCTAAATTCCCTCTAAAACAACTGAGAAATTATGCAACGTCAGATATATTCGATGAATTTCCTTCATTTAAACCAGTTTTGGGTGTTCTTAAAGGATGAAGGTGAAGCAGAGGCCAAACCAAAAGGCGAAGCAGCCAGGTTTGTTCCCAACATGGATCACAGGGAATGTGAGTGACCAGGGTTGTGCCCAAAGTGCCTCCTCCAGTGGGGGATGGAGCTGGAGCAGCGCACGAAGCTCTGCCCGCACTCGGGGCACTCGCAGGGCTTCCCTTAGTGGTGCCTCCGTTGGTGTCGGGTCAAGTTAGAGCTGTTGGAGAAGCTCTTCCCACACTGGGGACACTCGTAGGGCCTCTCCCCAGTGTGGATGCGCCGGTGTCTGATGAGGGCGGAGTTCTGCTTGAATCCCTTCCCGCAGTCGGGGCAGCGGAAGGGCCTCTCCTCTCTGTGAATCCGAGAGTGCAGGAGGAGATGGGAGCTGGTCTGAAACCTCTTCCTGCATTTATCACACTCGTAGGGCTTCTCCCCAGTGTGGATGCGCCAGTGCTTGAGAAGGGTGGAGTTGTGCTTGAATCCCTTCCCACAGTCGGGGCATTGGAAGGGCCTCTCCTCTCTGTGAATCCGATAGTGCTGGAGGAGATCGGAGCTGGTCAGAAACCTCTTCCCACACTTGGAACACTCGTAGGGCCTCTCCCCAGTGTGGGTCCTCTGGTGCCTGATCAGGCTGGAGCTCTCTCTGAAGCACATCCCACACTCGGAGCACTTGTACGGCCTTTCTCCAGTGTGGATCCTCTGGTGCCTGATCAGGTGGGAGCTCAGGTTGAAGCTCTTCCCACACTCCCCACACTCGTAGGGCTGTTCCCCAGTGTGGATCCTCTGGTGCACAATTAGGTCGGAGCTAAACCTGAAGCTCTTCCCACACTCCCCACACTCGTAGGGCTTCTCCCCAGTGTGGCTCCTCTGGTGCACAATCAGGTTGCAATTCCACCTGAAGCTCTTCCCACACTCCACGCACATGTGGGGCTTCTCCCCATCACGGAGCTGCTCATGGAGCACCAGCTCCGAGCTCTGGCTCCATCTCTGGCCGCCTTCCCGGCCCAGGCTGGCTCTTTCCCCCTCAGATCCCCGCCGGCTGCGTTTGCAGCCCCTCCTCGTGCGGCTTCTCCGGGGCTTTTCCTCCCCGTTGGCTTCCTGCGCCGTGGAGCCGCTCAAAACAGCCTCTGCCACCAGGTTCTGCCGCGGGCATTTGTCCTCCCTGCTCTCCATGCTCAGCTCCTGCTCTGGGGGAGGAAGGACAAGGACAGGATGGGATTTGCCTCCGTGCCACAGGCAAGGGCAAGGAGATCCCCCCAGGGCTGAGCTGCAGCCGGGGCCGTGCTGGGCTGGGAGATGGAGCAGCACAGAGGGGAAAGGGGCACTCATCGCCAGCTCGGGGCTGTGCACAAATCACAAACAGGACTGGACTGCTGGGAATGCGTCCTGAGCTGTGTGATTGTCCAACCATCTGTCTCATTACTTGGTCATGACAATGGGAAGATGCCAGTAGCTCACTTCCCAGGTAGCAGACAAAGGACTTCATGTTAAAACTTACTTTAAAAGGTTTTTGGCCAATCACACAATGCAAAAGCATATTGACTGTAGTTCCATCCAAGCACTATAAGCACATTGATGGTTAAAACAACGCTTGCTTATTTCAAGTACAGTACCTGCTTGTAAGCTTTAGAACACAATGCACAGAGCTCCATTATTAAGCTTGAAACTTCCTAATATCTAGCTAGATACACTGTTCCGCAGGTTAGGGAGTTATTCTAGATAAGTGTTAATGCACAGACCATTGTTCTATTTCTCCTTACTTTCTACTTCTTATACAATTTTTCTGCTGATCAATCTATTGGCTGCTGCAAAGCTCAAATCAGTTCTATTGTCTCTGAGGCTTGTCTTTTGCAGGTTTCCGAAAACCATCTGATTTTAATCATTCCAGAGACACTGACTTCCTCCTCACCTGCCTCATTGTCCTGGGGCATCTTCCTCTTCCTTGCAGCCTCCCAGGAGTTGGCAATGGGAAATCCTGGTTTGGGGAAAACAAGGGATAAGCACGTTGAGTTTGAAGTTCCCTCTGCCCAAGTCCATCTCTACAAGTCACTGGCACTCTGGGCTCCAGAAAAACCTCCCAAACACCACGATTCAGCCCGGAAAAAGCCACCCAGGGGTTCTCCATCCCGGGTCCCTCCCCTTAGTGTTCGGGGGTTCCCCCTGTCCCAGCGGCTGAGGGTCACGCTTGGATTGGGGGTCCCCCTTGTGCTCGGTGCCTGCCCTGCCCAGGCTGCTGGCAGTCCCAGCAATGCCAAAAGCTCCCCTCGCTTTGCTCTCCCCATTTCGGGATCCAGGGGCTTTTTGGGCTCCCGGGCTCCCTTCTCCCCTCATTCTGTGCTCTGGGCTGCAGCAGCTCCAAGGAGTCCCCCCTGCCCCTCTCCAGGCTCTTGAGGCTCCCGCCAATGGCGCCGCTCCCCCCTCTCTGGGCTCCCCACTTTGGGCTCCTGGGGGACACAGGGCTCTGCTCCTCCAGGCTGCCTCTGCCGGCAGCCGCCACTGACACCCCCTGATGTCCCCTCAAGAGGCCTTTTCCGCTCAGCCTTGGACTTCTTCATTCTCCAAACATCCCCCAAAACCCCAACCCAGAGACCCCCCGGGATATCCGGGCCAAGCTCCCCCTCCCCGCGCACTGGCACGATTGCGGGGTGATGATCCCACAGGTGGGGGCTGCGAATTCAGGCAGGGATCGACCACGTGGTTCCCTCAGCTCAGCCTCGATCTGCCTTTGTCCCTCCTCTTCCTCTTCCTCCCACTCCTCCCCTTCCATCCCCTGCACTCCTCCTCCCCCTCTGTCTTATTCCCACCTCCTTCTCCTCTTCCATCGCTGCTCTCTCTCTGCCTTCATCCCTCCTCTTCCATCCCTCCCCCTGCTCCTCCTCCCTAACCCCACCTCCTCCTCCCCCTCCATCCCTGACCTTCCCTGCCTCCTCCTCCTCCCCCAGCAGCAGCCACACCCTCAGTGCCCTGTTCCCACAGCCCTCGCAGCCGCGGCAGGAGCGGGGATGGAGCCGGGACAGGTCGGGATGGGCAGCGCGGGGCTCTCGGCTGCTCCAGCCGCTGCGGGCGGGGGGAACCCGGCCCGGGCCAAAGGAGAGGCAAACTGGGCAAACTGGGGGCTGCACATCCAAACTGGGCCTTGCTGGGGACCCTGCCTGGCCACTGCCAGCCCTTGGGGCTCCTCTCGGCACATCCGCCAGGGGGGAACGCACACAGGGCTGGGGGATCCCAGCAGTGACAGCACTGCCAGGGACTGGGCTGGACTGGGATCGTACTGGGAGTGACTGGGACTGTACTGGGCTTGTACAGATATCATACTGGGATTGTACTGGGAGTGACTGGGACTGTACTGGGCTTGTACAGATATCATACTGGGATCATACTGGGACTGTACTGGGATTGTACTGATATCATACTGGGATTGTACTGGGTTTGTACTGACATCATACTGGGATCGTACTGGGATCATGATGGGACTGTACTGGGTTTGTATTGACATTATTCTGGGATCATATTGCCATGCCAGGGCAGACTTTTTCACAATTTGGTAGCAGAGGATGGTTACTAACACCTCGCTGCCGGTGCTTTAGGAGAGTCAGAGTGGGGAAGGCACGCCCTGCCCCGTTGGCAGCCTCGCTCTGTTTCCCCTGGGGTGACCGACAGACGCAGGTTATGGTGGACAAAAGGAGAAAATAAAACAAAGAGAAGGGAAAAGGCTCCCTACAACCGCTGTAATTGGCCCCCTAAGAGTAGTAATATGCAGGGAGAACCTGGGAAGGAAAAGGGATTGGCAAGTATTTCTCAGGAGAGCAGGTACAGGGGGATGAATGTGTGTGAATGAGAAGAGGGCTGGTTGTCCCAGACCTGCCAAGTGAGTGCTGGAGTCTCCCACGCTGCGTTTCTGACTTTCCGCGGTAAGCGGCCGGGAAAGAGATGAAGTGAATGTTAACAGGAGTGAGAGAATCCCCCAGGGTAACTGGGACTGGGTCTCAGAGAGGGGCTGGACCCCTCGGAGGAAGGGAGCAGAGGAGTTTCCGAGCCCAGTCCACTGGGACACGGGACAAAAGGGGTCCCTAAAAACCTGCTGGATTGAGGGATAAGAGTGCCCAAGAGCATCCAGAATTAAAACCTGCTGGGTTGAGGGACTAACATTCCAAGAGCATTCAGGGTTGAGCAAAATTCTGCCAGATTGAAGATATGTTCAAGAGCATCTGGGATTGGAGCACACAGCTGGGATGAGGGATAAAAAAATACCAAAGTGTTGGGGAAGATGAAACAGGAAAGCCTTCTTGATAGTGGAACCCTGGAAAAAGTTAAAGATAGAATCTAAAATGTTAGGCTTTGTGCTTTCCCAGATCAACTGGACCTGCGTAAGCAGTATGATAAATTATATAATTGTTAGATGTGATGATTGTTTAGTAATTAAATGTAATTATTATATAACCATAAGAAGAATAGTGAGAAACTATGTTGGAAATTCAGAGAGGGCCTAATTTATGTATACAATAGAACAATATAAGTTTAATAATTAACATGAAAGTTATTGTCCTGGTTTAGGGCAAATTTGTTAGAGAATCTGCAAAGGAGGGCCCCTCCAGAAAACAAAACCCACACGGCCCCTCCCCCCAACCGGTTCGGGAAAAAATTCCTCGGAGAGAGGTGGAAAGAACCTGTTTATTTGACTGGCACAGCACCCCCTGCACACAAAATGAACAGTACCAGCTGACACCACTCTGAGAAAGATGACAAAATCAGAAAGTCTCTTTCGGGGGTGGTTGCTCTGTTCTCAGTCCCTCCGGCGCTGGGCCAGCTGCTGCAGCCAAACCTTCGGTGTTCCCGGGTCCCAGTCCGGAGCAGGTTCGAGATGGTCACAGGAACAGGAGAGGAGAAACAGTCCGGGAAGGAATTTGGACTGTTTAGCTAAACTAGCTAATAAGCAGAAGCAAAAGCGAGAGCAGAAGCAAGAGCAGAAAAGCAAGCAAGCAAAAGCAGCGAGCTGCGAGCTAGAAGTGAAAACAGCCCTAAGTACTGCCTTGTCTCTGTGTCCTGATAAGGGAAACCCAAACAAAACTTCCACTTTTCAGAGCCAGTCTTAAAGGCACAGAACAGATGAATGGGGATACAAGCATCATAACGTCACCCCAGGACATTCCACCCCTTATCCCCATATCATCAACATATTACAACACATCATGCATTATTCACACAAAGTTTCCATCTGTTTCCCCAAAATTACAAGCAATACCCATCATGCCTTCATCATATCCCCACGCTGGACCACTGAATCCAGGCCCTATATTACAGAGCTGCAGGATCCCCCCTTTTCACTTTAGTAACTTAAAGCTCCATCTATCACTTGCTCAGACCTTCGACACTTTCACATTTCCTTCTCCATCTTCCACTTGCCCAGACCTTCAACTCTTACACATTTCCTTCTATCTCATGTCTGTATGGTTTAATGTACAGACAATGGCAGTAACATCCAATGAACAGTGATATTGCATATCATTCTATCCCACAATCAGATCTCCCTGAGGTACACATCGTGTTGTTCCATCTCTTTGCATTATCCACCACGTGCAACCTGGTCCCTGAGCAAAGACAACCCCACGAATGGGTTTGTCTCTACTCGAGGCAGAGTTGATCCATACAGTCTTCCCTAACAAACCTCTGATATGTACCACTGGGACTTTGTCTCCTTCTATTACATTCAGGGACTCAGACTGGGCAGGACCTGCTCGGTTGGTGGAACCTCGGGTGTTGACTAACCAGGTGGCCTTTGCTAAATGCTGCTCCCAATTCTTGAAAGATCCCCCACCCAAAGCTTTCAACTGGGTTTTTAGTAGTCCATTGTACCTCTCCACTTTCCCTGCAGCTGGTGCATGGTAGGGGATATGGTACACCCACTCAATGCCATGTTCCCTAGCCCAGGTGTTGATAAGGCTGTTCTTGAAATGAGTCCCGTTGTCTGACTCGATCCTCTCAGGGGTGCCATGTCTCCACAGGACTTGCTTTTCAAGGCCCAGGATGGTGTTCCGGGCTGTGGCATGAGACACAGGGTAGGTTTCCAACCATCCAGTGGTGGCTTCCACCATGGTCAGCACGTAGCGCTTGCCCTGGCGTGTCTGGGGCAGTGTGATGTAGTCAATCTGCCAGGCCTCCCCATACTTGTACTTGGACCACCGCTCACCGTACCAGAGGGGTTTCACTCGCTTGGCCTGCTTGATGGCAGCACACGTCTCACAGTCATGGATAACCTGAGAAATACTGTCCATGGTTAGATCCACCCCTCGGTCTCGTGCCCATTTATAGGTGGCATCTCTGCCCTGGTGGCCTGAGGCATCATGGGCCCATCTAGCTAGGAATAACTCTCCCTTATGTTCCCAATCTAGGTCTATTTTGGACACCCCTATCTTTGCAGCTTGGTCTACCTGCTCATTGTTCTGGTGCTCCTCATTGGCCCTACTCTTGGGTACATGGGCATCTACATGGCGGACTTTCACAGGTAGCCTCCCTACCCTGGTAGCAATGTCTTTCCACTCATCAGCAGCCCAAATTGGTTTCCCTCTACGTTGCCAGTTAGCCTTTTTCCACCTCTCCAGCCATCCCCACAGAGCATTGGCTACCATCCATGAATCAGTGTAGAGGTAGAGCTTTGGCCACTTCTCTCTCTCAGCAATGTCCAGGGCCAGTTGAACAGCTTTGAGTTCTGCAAGTTGGCTTGATCCACCTTCTCCTTCGGTAGCTTGTGCAACCTGTCGTGTGGGGCTCCATACGGCTGCTTTCCACTTCCGGTTCATCCCTACGATGCGACAGGAACCGTCAGTGAAAAGAGCGTAGCGTGTTTCCTCTGGTGGCAGTTGGTTATAGGGAGGGGCCTCTTCAGCACGTGTCACTGGTTCTTGTTCCTCTTCATCTGTGACACCAAAATTCTCACCTTCGGGCCAATTTGTAATGACCTCCAAAATCCCAGGGCGATTCAGTTTACCTATATGGGCGCGCTGAGTGATGAGAGCAATCCACTTGCTCCATGTAGCACTGGTGGCATGGTGAGTGGAAGGAACCTTGCCTTTGAACATCCACCCCAGCACCGGTAGTCGGGGTGCCAGGAGGAGTTGTGCTTCAGTGCCTATTACCTCCGAGGCAGCCTGGACTCCTTCATAGGCAGCCAGGATTTCTTTCTCTGTTGGAGTATAGTTGGCTTCAGACCCTCTGTAGCTTCGACTCCAAAATCCCAGTGGTCGACCCCGAGTCTCCTCAGGCACCTTCTGCCAAAGGCTCCAGGACAAGCCATGGTTCCCGGCTGCAGAGTAGAGCATGTTCTTTACCTCTGGTCCTGTCCTGACCGGGCCAAGGGCTACTGCATGGGCAATCTCCTGCTTGATCTGGGCAAAGGCTTGTTGCTGCTCAGGGCCCCACTGGAACTTGTTCTTCTTGCGGGTGACCAGGTAAAGAGGGCTCACGATCTGACTGTACTCAGGAATATGCATCCTCCAAAAACCTATTGCACCCAAGAAAGCTTGTGTCTCTTTCTTATTGGTGGGTGGAGACATTGCTGTGATCTTGTTGATGACATCTGTAGGAATCTGACGCCGTCCATCTTGCCACTTCACTCCCAGGAATTGAATCTCACGAGCTGGTCCCTTCACTTTACTCTTTTTAATGGCGAAACCAGCTCCCAGGAGGATCTGGATGATTTCCTTCCCTTTCTCGAACACTTCCGCAGCTGTGTTCCCCCACACAATGATGTCATCAATATACTGCAGATGTTCCGGAGCCTCTCCCCTTTCTAGTGCAGTCTGGATCAGTCCATGGCAGATGGTGGGGCTGTGCTTCCACCCCTGGGGCAGTCGGTTCCAGGTGTACTGCACTCCCCTCCATGTGAAGGCAAACTGAGGCCTGCATTCTGCTGCCAGAGGAATGGAGAAAAATGCATTGGCAATGTCTATAGTGGCATACCACTTTGCTGCCTTGGACTCTAGCTCATACTGGAGCTCTAATATGTCTGGCACGGCAGCACTCAGTGGTGGAGTCACTTCATTCAATGCACGGTAGTCCACAGTCAATCTCCATTCTCCTTCAGATTTTCGCTCAGGCCAAATGGGGCTGTTGAAGGGTGAGTGGGTCTTGCTGACCACCCCTTGGCTCTCCAGCTCTCGGATCATCTTATGGATGGGGATCACGGCATCTCGAGTGGTCCTATACTGCCGTCGATGCACTATGGAAGTGGCAATTGGCACTTGTTGCTCTTCTCCCGTCAGGCATCCCACTGCAGATGGATCCTCAGACAACCCAGGCAAGGTGTTCAATTGCTGGATGCCCTCTGTCTCTACAGCAGCTATTCCAAATGCCCATCTGAGTCCTTTTGGGTCTTTGAAGTACCCACTCCGAAGGTAGTCTATGCCCAAAATACATGGGGCCTCTGGGCCAGTCACAATAGGATGCTTCTTCCACTCATTTCCCGTTAGGCTCACATCAGCTTCCACCAAAGTGAAATCCTGGGATCCTCCTGTCACACCAGCAATAGAAACAGACTCTGTCCCCACATGTCTTGATGGGATTAATGTGCATTGCGCACCAGTATCGACCAAAGCTTTGTACTCTTGTGGCTCCGAAGTGCCAGGCCAACGAATCCACACAGACCAGAAAACACGATTTTCCCTGGCCTCTACCTGGCTAGAGGCAGGGCCCCTCTAAGCCTGGTTATCCTTCTTTCCCTGGGCGTATGTTTTGGATGTTCCTTCGAGAGGATCAGACATGTCATCATCATCATACCTGGCCGGTCGGCTACGGGCAACTGGAGCTGCTTTCCTCCTGGTGGCTTCCTTCAGTTCACGAACCCGTCGTGCCAGAACAGCAGTAGGTTTCCTATGCCACCTTCTCATGTCCTCCCCACAATCACACAGGTAGAACCACAGCTCAGCTCGTGGGGTGTACCTTCTCTCGCCATCTGGGAAACGTCTGCCTTGGAGACCAGAACCTCGGATCTGTACTGCTGAAATTTGGAGAAGGTCTTCTTTAATCTCCTCTCTAAGCTTCTTATGGTTCTCCTCTATCTTATCCTCTAAGTTCTGCAGACGTGTTTCTACCGCTGCGATTCTGGCATGTGTCGGGCCATGTACAGCATCTGCATATGCTCGGAGCTTCCTTGCCATGTCAAGCACCGTCTCATCCCTCTCATCCCTCTTCATGATGGCTAAGGCAGAAGCATATTCATGTGGCCCAAGTCGTACGAGTTTTCGCCACATCACAGACGTGCATGGTACTAAGTCTGGGTTCCTGGTTGTTACATCATCTGAGAAGATAATTTCTGCCACAGCCATTTCTCTCAAGCGTTGGATCCCTTGCTCTATTGTCTTCCACTGAGTTTGCTGCATATAGAGATCTTCTGCACACAGGTATCTTTCTGCTACGCTTCTTAGGACCCGTTCCCAGAGGCTGTGAGGGTTAGCCCCCCTCATCATTCCTTGGTCAATGACAGGATCCTGTGACAGGGATCCCAAATGCCTGGCTTCAGTGCCATCCAGAATTGTAGCCTCGCCTGCAGCATCCCAGAGACGGACAAGCCAACTAATTATGGATTCATCAGACCTTCGAGTGTAATCCTTCCGTAGGCCACGAAGGTCCTTCAGGGAAAAGGACTCATCTGATCTTGCACCTGCTGCTTTGACTCCTGATTTTATGTCAGGAGGCATTGAGGTTCCTTCTCCTTCATCATCATCATCATCATCATCCCCTGGTCGATTGGTCTTGTCCGTGCATTTCCCACTTCTAGTGCTGGTAGCAACAGCCATGGGTTTAGATGCTGGCTTCGAGCCTGGAGTGTTAGCTGCAGCCTGAGTCACCGGGACAGTTGCTGATTTATCTCCCTGCCCCCCTGCCTCTCTCTGCTGCCCGACAGTATCTAGCAGTGTGCGATAAGCATATGCCAGGGCCCAGCTCACTGCAATGACCTTCCTCTCCTTAGGCTCATCCTGGTACTTCTCTTTCAGATATTTCCCCACCTCAGCTGGATTCTGAATTTGTTCATGGGGAAAATCCCAGACTATAGGGTCAGAGAATTCCTTCAGGATTTGGCCCATATCCTCCCATTTCCCACACCACTTAGGATTTTCCACACCGGGGTCTACTCCTGAGTCAGGGGTCTCATCAGCCCGCCTAGAAATCTCAGCCCTCATTCTAGAGAAGCAGCAGGCTGTATAGAGGAAGGTTATCAGATTGGATACCAGGAAGATGGTCTCTTTAACATTGAGGGGAAACTGAACATCCTTCACTAGTGATGCAACTGATTCATAGGAGAAGGAGGAAAGCAGAGGCTGAAAAACCTCATTCCCTCCTGCTCCTCCTGCAACAAACTGGATGCATAACCATAGCCATGAACCATTCATACCTGGAGCAGACACTAGCATGTTTATAAACTTCTTGCACATTATTGCCACCAAGCCCAGCAGGATAGCTACTCTGGTCACTGCCCCTCTGATGTAAAAACTACGTATTAGGGGCAATACTAAAGCTATTTCTGGATAAGAAAATAAACCTAGGGACCAGAGAGGTATTAAAATCTCAAAAAACCCTAGGGACCAGAAATGCATGCAAAACTTCACCCCAATAGACATTATCAATTCAAAAACCATGGCTATTAGCTGATTTAAACGAACACAGAGTAATAGCAACCCAAAATGCAGTCAAAACAGGGTTTTTCCACTCTCTCTCGAGCCCCACGTTTGGGCGCCAATATTTTGTCCTGGTTTAGGGCAAATTTGTTAGAGAATCTGCAAAGGAGGGCCCCTCCAGAAAACAAAACCCACACGGCCCCTCCCCCCAACCGGTTCGGGAAAAAATTCCTCGGAGAGAGGTGGAAAGAACCTGTTTATTTGACTGGCACAGCACCCCCCGCACACAAAATGAACAGTACCAGCTGACACCACTCTGAGAAAGATGACAAAATCAGAAAGTCTCTTTCGGGGGTGGTTGCTCTGTTCTCAGTCCCTCCGGCGCTGGGCCAGCTGCTGCAGCCAAACCTTCGGTGTTCCCGGGTCCCAGTCCGGAGCAGGTTCGAGATGGTCACAGGAACAGGAGAGGAGAAACAGTCCGGGAAGGAATTTGGACTGTTTAGCTAAACTAGCTAATAAGCAGAAGCAAAAGCGAGAGCAGAAGCAAGAGCAGAAAAGCAAGCAAGCAAAAGCAGCGAGCTGCGAGCTAGAAGTGAAAACAGCCCTAAGTACTGCCTTGTCTCTGTGTCCTGATAAGGGAAACCCAAACAAAACTTCCACTTTTCAGAGCCAGTCTTAAAGGCACAGAACAGATGAATGGGGATACAAGCATCATAACGTCACCCCAGGACTCTATGGTTACATAACGTAACCATAGAGTATAAAACATGATCATTTCGGATGTATGGTCAGAGTCAGACTTGGGTTGAATATACCCCGATTCCCAGAGCTCTTAATAAAAAGCACCGTATATAATCGCTCCGTGAGTATGTGTTTTTGAACGCTAACATTTTGGCGACCCCGTTGGAACCTTGTGAGTGCTGCTGAGCGAGTTCGCGACTCGATCACGCTCCAGCCAGCACCAAGGGATTCTCGGGGAGCCCATCGGCCGCGACCGCTTCCGCCACTCACAAACATCCCCGGGAGAAAGGTAAGGTGCTTTTTACTTTGGTTTGGATGCCTGCCAATAAGACGCAGCGAAAGCTATGCTTGGTTGGGCTAATGGAATTCCTGTTGGTGTAAGCCTAGGCGCCGTTCCGTAAGACAATCGCGAAAGTGTTGCAGGTTGGGCATTTGTGGTATTTTTGAAATGGAGAAACTTAAAGGGATTTTGGGCAGTAACACCCCTATCCCGCAAAATTCTCCTTTGGGGTGCTTATTAGCACATTGGAAACAAGGTAACTTTGGGGAAGGATTACGTAAAACTAAGTTGATTGATTATTGTAATTCATGGTGGCCAGAATATGCCTTGGAGAATGGTGAAAAATAGCCAAAATACGGTACTCTGCAATATAACACTATTTCGCAGTTAATGTCGTTTTGTAAACAAGAAGGAAAATGGGATGAAGTCCCATAGGTTGATCTGTTTTTCTACTTACGGGGAAAGCCAGAATGGCAGAATGAATGTGAATTATTAATGGTTAAAACATCTGCAAAGTGTGGGGTTTGTGAGGAACGTTGTTTAGAACACCTGGCGTTAAGAGAAAACTTGAGTAGAGAAAATTATACAGATATTGATTTACAAGTAGCTCCAATAGGAACAACAGAACCTAACCCTATCCCACCTGTTTCATCTGTCCCTATCCCACTACCTGCTCCTCACCCACCTACCCCTGAACCTGTTTCATCTAGTACACCTTTCCCTCTTTATCCCCCTCTCCCATCATCACCCGATCCCTCTTCCTCGGAAGATGAGCAAAACCTAACTGTGATAGAAAGGGGGAAGAGGTATGCGAGTGAAAAAGATAGCGATGGTAATGAATCAGTGACCCCAATAGCCCATAGAACCCGGGGTCGGGCAAAGCTTGCTCCAGTTGTGCATAGAGGTGGCATAAGGAAACAAAAACGGACTGTGATTGCCCCCTTGCGACAAGGTGTCGGAGTGGAAGGGCCAGTATTTGTAAAAGTGCCTTTTTCCCCAGCAGACTTAGTAATTTGGAAACAGTCAGCCGGAACTTATAGAGAAAATCCTGATAAAGTGGCACGTGTAGTAAAAATGGTTATGAAAACGCAAAATCCTGATTGGGATGACATACAGGTGATATTAGATACTCTGATGGATTCTACTGAAAAAGAAATGGTACTTAAGGCAGCTAAAGAGAGGGCAAGAGAAGATATTAGAAATGGGCTGGTAACAGGGAACTTAGATCTGAATTTCCCAATTGAGGATCCAAATTGGGACCCTAATTTATTGTGTGATATGAGGAGATTACGGAAATACCAAGAGTGGATCCAAATAGGAGTTCAGAATGATGTGCCCAAAACTATAAATTGGTCCAAACTATATGAGGTTCGACAGGAAAAGAAGGAATCTCCCACTGCATTTTTGGAGAGGCTTAAGGAGGTAGCAAGGAAATATACAGACCTCCAAATGGACACAGAGCAAGCAAAGGTTCAGCTTGCTCTCATATTCTTGGGCCAATCACAGGACGGCATTCGTAGAAAATTGCAAAAATTAGAAGGGGAAGAATTAAGGAATTTGGATAAGTTACTCGAGGTCGCTTGGAAGGTATACAACAATCGGGAAAAAGAAGCTAGTAAAAGGCAGCAGCAGAATCTTTTGGCAGTAATACAGGGGAGAGGGAACCCAAATTTCAGGGGGCGTAACAGGAATGGTCAGGGTAGGAGACCAGTTACCCAGGGGTTAAGCCTGAATCAGTGTGCATATTGTAAGCAGGAGGGGCATTGGAAGTGAAATTGCCCAAGTTTGAATAACCAGTTTGACCAGGGCAATCAGCTCCAGCAGGCTACCAAGGAGATGGTCCTGGGGGAGTATAACAGCTGACTAGACGTAGAACCGGTAGAACAAGTTAAGGAACCTGTTATAAATATACAGTTAGGGCATAAAGAGGTCAGATTTCTAATAGATACGGGAGCTAGTTTTTCTGTATTGAATGATTTGGAAGGACAAATTGGGGACAAGGAAACGACAATAGTCGGCGCTACAGAGAAAGAGGAAAAACGGCCATTCCTGCAACCCCTAAATTTGTGTTTTGGAAACAAGGTCATGACACACAAATTTTTATATGTACCTGAGTGTCCAATTCCGCTTTTAGGGAGAGATTTGCTAGCAAAACTTGATGCGGTAATAACCTTTGAAAATGGAGAGCTTATAATGAAAATACCTGAATCAAAGACGGGACAGATATTAATGATCAAAGAAAAACCTGTCCCCTCTATCCCTAGGGAGGTAGAAGATGCAGTGATTCCCTCTGTATGGGAGACGGATATACCAGGGAAATCTAAATTGACACAACCAGTGCATGTAGAGTTAAAAGAAGGGGCAAGGGCTGTACAATTCAAACAATATCCCATAAAACCAGAAGCACGGCAAGGAATAGTAAAGATTATTGAGAAATTCTTGAAATACCGAATTTTAGAAGAATGTGAATCAGAATTTAATACACCAATATTTCCAGTAAAGAAGCCAAATGGTGAATATAGATTAGTGCAGGATTTGAGAGCAATAAATAAAATAACAAAGGACATTTATCCAGTGGTAACAAATCCTTATACATTGCTAACATCCGTAAAGGAGATATATAAATGGTTTACCATAATTGATTTAAAAGATGCCTTTTTCTGCATCCCCCTTGACAAAGAAAGTAGGAAACTGTTTGCCTTTGAGTGGGAAAACCCAGGGAACGGAAGAAAGACCCAGCTCACCTGGACATGAAAAGAACTCACCGACCCTATTCAGAAACCAACTGGCAAAGGAACTGGAGATTTGGACTGAAAATGGGCAAGTACCAAGAGACCAATACTTATTGTTGCAGTATGTTGATGATATACTAATAGCTATAGAAGCAAGAGCAACCTGTATAAAGGTAACCATTGAGATTTTAAATTCACTAGGAATGGGAGGCTATAAAGTATCCAGAGGAAAGGCACAAATCGCACAACAGACTGTGATTTACCTGGGATGTGAAATTTCACAAGGGCAACAAAAACTAGGTACTAACCGTATCCAAGCTATTTGTGCTATTCCAGAGCCCCAGAATTTACATGAGCTGCGAGTCTTCCTCGGGATGGCAGGATGGTGTCGCTTGTGGATCATGGACTATGGACTGATTGCAAACCCCCTGTATGAAGCTCAGAACATGCAGCCATTCACCTGGGGCAAACCACAGAAAGAAGCCTTCCTAAAATTAAAGAAAGCACTGACAACTGCTCCAGCACTAGGGTTACCTGATCTGTCTGAAGATTTTCAGCTGTTTGTACATGAAAGGCTGCGCCTAGCACTAAGAGTCCTGACCCAACATCTAGGAAGCTGGAAAAGGCCGGTGGGCTACTTTTCCAAACAACTCGACAACATAAGTGCCGGGTGGCCCCCATGTCTGCGGGCAGTCGCAGCTACTGTGATCCTGATACAAGAAGCCAGGAAACTTACTATGGGAAGGCACATAGATGTCTATGTACCACACATGGTAACCACTGTCTTAGAACAAAAGGGGGGCCATTGGCTATCTCCCAGCAGGATGATGAAATTCCAGGTAGTCCTGACTGAGCAGGATGATGTCACATTAAAAACAACTAACCTTTTGAATCCAGCTTTGTTCCTAGGTACCACAACTGAAGAAGGCCCATTAGAACACAACTGCGTAGAAGTAATAGAGTACACCTATTCAGCAAGAGAGGACCTGAAAGACGTCCCACTAGAGCAGCCGGAGTGGGAGCTGTTTACAGATGGGAGCAGCTTTGTGGAAAATGGAACCAGATATGCTGGATATGCGGTAACAACAGTCAATACAGTAGTGGAGGCAAAGGCATTACCACCAAATACATCTGCCCAGAGGGCAGAACTGGTTGCTTTAACCAGGGCACTAGAATTGAGTGAAGGGAAAAAGGTAAATATCTGGACTGACTCAAAATATGCTTTTGGAGTGGTGCATGTACACGGAGCACTGTGGAAAGAAAGAGGACTGTTATCTTCTCGGGGTACGCACATTAAACATCAGGATGCAGTCCTGCAATTGATAAAGGCAGTACAAAAACCTGAACAAGTAGCAATCATTCACTGCAAAGCACACCAATCAGGAAACTCCAAAATCTGTGAGGGAAATCGAAAGGCAGACTGGGCAGCCCGACAAGTTGCTTGAAAGGTACAAACAACAATGGCATTGATACCTTTGAAGCTTAATGTATCCCAATTCAATTTGCCTCCAAAAGTAAAATATTCAGTAGAAGATGAGAGACTGGCACGTTTGCTAAATGCACAAAAGAATTCAGAGGGATGGTATGTAACCGCACAAGGACAAATAGTGGTACCCCCCTTGATAATGAGAGAGGTTCTACAAATTAAACATAACGAATGTCACTGGGGAGCAGAGGCATTGCTAAAATTGCTAAAGCAGAGTTTAATTTCAGTACGGATGTTAACAATGGCAAAATCAGTAATGTCAAAATGTGATATCTGCTTGAAAAACAACGCAGTGGCCAGGCGACAGGCACAGCTAGGAAGAATTCGGATAGGAATAGAGCCAGGAGACTATTGGCAGGTAGATTTTGTAGAACTACCAAGAACCCAAGGATACAAATACCTGTTAGTGGGGGTTGACACATTCTCTGGGTGGCCAGAAGCCCTTCCCTGTCGCACGAACCAAGCAAAGGAAACAGTTAAGTGGTTACTACAGGAGATTATTCCCAGATTCGAGGTACCCCTAGGGGTATCATCAGATAGGGGACCCCATTTCATAGCTACAGTAGTAAGAGAGGTAAGTAGATTGCTGGGGATAACTTAGGACCTCCACACACCATGGAGACCCCAGTCAAGTGGACAGGAAGAGAGGATGAATCAGACACTAAAAAGGCAAATCAGTAAAATATGCCAAGAAGCCAAATTGCAGTGGCCGCAGGCTGTGCCAATAGCACTGTTGAGGATTCGGATAAAGCCTAGGAGTGGGATGTCAGTCAGTCCTTATGAGATATTGTATGGGAAACCATATGAATCTCCTGAGCCTAACCCTAATGTACATGTCACAGGAAAGCAGGAAGTGTATAATTGTGTTCTGTCTCTTGGGAAAACTTTAGCTCGGCTCTAGAGTATCCTCGTGTGGAATAGACCACTGACTCTCGAGAACCCAGTCCATAACATACATCCAGGAGACAAGGTGTACATCAAGAACTGGAACGAGGAACCGCTGAAAGAAAAGTGGAGTGGACCCCATCAGGTACTACTGACCACCTTTACAGCAGTCAAAGTAGCCGGCGTGGAACCCTGGATCCACTATACCCGAGTGAAGA
Organism: Melozone crissalis; assembly: GCF_028551555.1. Lineage (NCBI taxonomy): Eukaryota > Metazoa > Chordata > Aves > Passeriformes > Passerellidae > Melozone > Melozone crissalis. Next base: position 6,562,419 of record NW_026535844.1, read on the forward strand.
AAGTCCATCCTGGATCACAGACTGTATAAACTCTGGAATCAACAAAGGCTGCAGGTAAGATGTGTTTAATTGCTTTCAGAATGCTATCAGTAATTGTGCTAATGTTATGGTTATTAATATCTTTGGGATGTGGAATGCAAAATGATCAACCAACCACTCTTCATTCTAGAATGAAGAGAGAGGTACAAACGGAAACACAGGTGATAAAGGTTTCTAATGCAGTTCGGGCTGAGAATGTAATGATCGGATTAGTCAAAGATTTTGCCAAAATGCAAAACACCAGCCAAACAACTGCCTGTCTGCCAATACCAAAGGCAGCAGGAGACCCAGTAAATTGGGGAATCATAACATCAAAACTACCTGAAATACAAAAGAACAAAACAATTACATGTAAACTGGTACCCGAATCGAGGCAAGTTACAGAAACAACTCTGGTACGGGAATGTGAGGCCAAGGATAAGAAAGATCAGATAGAACCTTGGGACAGTGCGTGGTCTGTGAGTATTCTTCAAAGATTCCAATATATGGCAAACACCCCTTGGTGTATTAAGTGGGAAGGCCCCGAGAATGAAACAGATCCAGCAATAACGAACACTGACACTAGAAGCAGAACGAGGGCAGACAAAGTAAGTTGGTGGGCATGTAATAAAACTTACAACTGCACTTCAGATGATGAAGAGATAAAACAGATACCACCCCTGGCAATAGCCCTACAAATTGGTTGTGCTTGCAGAGGGATCAAACATAAACAAGGCAGAGTGAATTATAAAGTAATTATAGGGTGTACCAGGATTACAATCCGAGGTCCAGGACAATTTGTATGGGCAGCAAGTGATGGTACCTGGACAACACATCTGCCTATAGATGGGAAAGTAAAGGAGATTACTTTAGGCCTCCCAACCTTATGTCCAATTTGGAAAAAGTCCCCATTTAATGGAAAACATGAACTTCTGCAGATAAGAGCAAGACGAGAAGTTCTAGACAATGAAAATCCAGATGACACTTGGCAAGAACCCTCTAGTGGAGTGAAATTTGGATGGGCCCTAGAGTCATTGCTTGGTCCTATAGCAAACTATAAGAGCAGAGAGATGCTGTACAAACTTACAGGTCAGGTAGGTAGACTGGCAAGAGTCACCCGGGAAGGATTTAAAGAATTAAATATACAATTACAAACCACCACAAAAATGACTTTACAAAATCGATTGGCCCTAGATATGTTACTCCTGAAAGAGCATGGAGTATGTGGATTTTTAAAGGGACAAGTTGATAATTGCTGCGTTCATATCCCAAACGTAACTACAGATATAGAATATGACATCAATCAGTTGAAACAGATCATGAAGCACAAGAAGAGCAGAAGGATTTGGCTACAAGCTGGTTAGGAAAAATCTTTAAAGGATTGGGGTGGAATGTGAGTTCATGGATTAAATCTATCATTGAGAGTGTGATAATCTTACTAATTGTATTCTTAGCAATTTGGTTAGTTTACAGCATCTTAAAGAGAAAGATACAGAAGAAAACATCCTGGAACCGGAGGATAATAAAGGCACTAACACGAGATCCACGCCCACCATCTTCTGGTTCTCCAGTTCGTAACAGCATCCACGACAACGTTTACATCAACCCTGGATTTGAAGAACCAAGTATGAACTGAGGAATAAAGGACTGTATCAAGTGAAAACATTTACACCTATAGTGAAGTGAAAATGCTTTCAAAGTGGGGAGAATGATAGTGGAACCCTGGAAAAAGTTAAAGATAGAATCTAAAATGTTAGGCTTTGTGCTTTCCCAGATCAACTGCACTTGCGTAACCAGTATGATAAATTATATAATTGTTAGATGTGATGATTGTTTAGTAATTAAATGTAATTATTATATAACCATAAGAAGAATAGTGAGAAACTATGCTGGAAAATCAGAGAGGGGCTAAATTTATGTATACAATAGAACAATATAAGTTTAATAATTAACATGAAAGTTATGTAACGATAGAGTATAAAACATGATCATTTCGGATGTATGGTCGGAGTCAGATTTGGGTTGAATATACCCCGATTTCCAGAGCTCTTAATAAAAAGCACCGCATACAATCGCTCCGTGATTATGTGGTTTTGAACGCTAACATTATAAATATGATTGTCTGGCAAAAGATTTTTACAATATAGAAACAATAAGCGAGACTGAAATGAAAGCAAGCTTTGAGATATCTTAGTTTCTGAACAACTGGAAAACAATGGTATGGCTGGCTGAAGGTAATCCCCTTTTGATGAAACAATTCCCTCTGCTTGCAGACAGGTCCAAGGGTCAGAGCAGACCCCACTAGCTCAGCAGAACGGGTCCAAAAAGGACTTTTAAGGGTTTAAAATGTAACACAGTATGGTAATGTCATGATTCTTATAGGCTGTGTGTAAATGCTATAGGATTTCTATCTTGTACTAGATTGGTTAGTGAGAAAAAGAATATTCAACACAGAAAATTTATTGTATTGTAACGGGAACCTCGCTCTCTTACGCTTTTACTCTCTCACTCTCTCACCCTCTCTACCCCTCTCTTCTCTCGGGCCTGCTCCGAGCTGTGCCCGGCAGCTTCAAGCAGGGCCCTGCACCCAGGCCCTTTGCAATAAACCCCAAGTTCCATGACCTGGCTGCAGAGATGTCTCGTCTCCGTCCGTCCCGACCGTCCTACCCCCCGACACTACGACACCCAAGAGCATCTGGGGTTGCACAACACAGCTGGGTTGAGGGATATCCAAGAGCACCAGGACTGGCCAGAAACACCTAAACTTGTAATAGGTGATGTGAAAGTAAAAGGTACCTTATTGTTGTCTTGTTGTGTGTGAGAGTGAGTCACACACAAAATCAGCCTCCGCTTCCCGGGCGGGTGGGAAGGGGGGGCTGTGGAAAGAGGAGTGTGTGACCCACAAATAAGCCATTGTTCTCCTGGGCGTGTGGGGGCTGTGGCATAAGGTACAGGTGACCTGCAAAGGGGCCATTGTCCCCAGGGCGTGTGAGGGGGCCGTGGCTACAGAGTGTGAGTGACACACAAATCAGCCTCACAGGTGAACGGCACCGGAGGCAGCAGAGTCAGGGCCCTCCCAGGAGGCCCGGAGATACTGAGACCCAGAGGCCACCCCAAGGTGAGGGGGGGCCACAGGGACCGGCAATTCTCTGTCAACAGGGATCCACTCTGTGTCCTGAGGGTGTGAAAGAACGTGTGGAAGAGAATGGGAAATAAAAGTGAGTGAATGTAGATGAATGAAAGTATAGGTAATGTGGGTTGTGTATTTTAAGCTTCACTATATTTCCTTGGAGGGAGGTGCATTGTATTAAAAGTAGTGTGAGAAAAAGATTTTTTATTTTCGTGTGTGTAGTTGAAAGAAAAGTGGTATTTAGGTTGTTAGTGAATGTGAAAAACAGAGGCAGACGATGAATAGATAAGATCTTGAAAAATGAGACAGAAAACCAGTAAGTTGGATACAGGGGAAAAAAATGAAAAAAAAAATTCCTTTGGGAGTTATGTTAGCTAACAGAGATACAACTCCTTGCAAAAGGAGAAAATACAGGGTATGTAGTAGTTGATGGGAAAAACATGCAAACTATGGAAAAAGGGAAATTAACCTTAAACTAGTAAGCTCAAACTTGTGAATTATATACTTTAAAAAGAGCACTAGAATATTTAACACAAAATAAAGGAACTATATATACTGATTCAAGGTATGCCTTTAGAGTAGTACATACCTTTAAAAAATTTGGAAAGGAAGAAGATTACTTAATTCAAGAAGAAAAGGACTAGTACATGAGGAACTTATTTTAGAGGCATTACAATCAACGAAAAGAGAGCTATAGTACATATTAGGGAACCCCAAAAGGGAAAGACCCCAGAAAGAAGAGGAAATAATTTGGCAGATCACAAAGCTAAGGATGCAGCAGAAAATGGAGCTGAAAGAGTTACGTTAATATTAACTCCAAACAAGGAAAAACTGGAAATTCCAAAGTTTAGGAAAGCCAAGAAAAAAGAATTAAACAAGACAGGAAGTGAACAAGATAAAACAGGGAAATGGAAACTTCTTGATGGAAGACAATTACTTAATAAATTACTTTACTTCTAGGAAAATATTAGAAGACATGCATCAGAAAACGCACTGGGGCACTCAAGCTTTGTGTGATCATTTTTTAAGGAACTATACGTGCACTGGGATTTTTGGATTTAGGATGTATCCTTAATTTGCCAAAGGATAAATAAAAAGGTGATGAGAAAAACAACATTAGGAGGTCATGAGTTAGCTCGTTGGCCATTTCAAAGTATCCAAGCAGAAGTTTAGATTTGTTAGGTTGTGGGTTTATTTGTTAAAAAAACCCCATTTAATCTAGAAAAAAGAGAATATGCCATATGTTAGACAGGAGATTTCAGGAGAATAAAAATCTTTGAAGTATCAGAATGTCCCCAGAAAAAACAAGAAAAGAAAAAGGGGAAATGAAAGGGAAGGGAACAAGAGGAAAAATCAGAAAGAGAGTGGGATCCTCTGCAGGTCTTGCCCCCTCCGTTCGCGGCCCAGGCGCCTGTCCCGGGTCCCGGCTCGCTGCCCGCCTCAGCTCCGCCTGCCCCGGTTTCCATCCCAGGTGCGGCCTCACTGCCCAGGGCAGCTCCACCTGCCCCGGCGCTGTCGCTCAATTTGTGTGCCCTGCTCCCACTGCCTGGCCCGCGGCCGCTCTGCCGGCCATGCTGGGCAAGATGGGGGTTGCTCTGTCCTGCTGCCTGCTCCGAGGTCACCGCGCCCACCGCACCCAGGGGGGGTCCCAGCCATCCCATCCCCGGCTGCCCTGCCCGTGCCACCTGCGCCGGGCACCGTCGCTAATTTACATATTTCAGGAACTATATTACACGGCCCATCTTTGGGGGTGTCTCCCAATTTCAGGAGCCTCCACTGAAATAGAAAATGTAAACTCCCTTGCTTTTACTACTACTACTATTATTAGTAGTAGTAGTATTAGTACCACTACTACTACTACTACTACTGCTACTACTACTACTACTAATAATATAGTCTAAAAATATTAAATACTTTGGAAAGTAAGAAACCCTCAGGCAAAGATATGGGAGTAGAAATAACAGTTCTTTATTAGGAAGAATTAAAAATACAAATGCAGCAGTACAAACAAAAAAAAAAACAGTGATAGAGTCAGTATCCTCCAGGAATCCAGTGAAACAGGTTCATCCTCTTGGAATACAGTGGGAATAGGGCTGATCCTTTGGGAATCCATTTCTTAACCCCCAAAGACAGGGCACAGGAAGGGCCATGGAATTTTTACAGGGTATCCCAAGGGTGGAGTTGGGGTTTGGGTCAGGGGAGGAGTTCTTAGCATCATAAGGAGGTTGAGATCAAATTCCTGCCTCTTAGCAACAGCAGCACTCCACACAGAACGTGTCCCCAAATCCTAAATACCCTCTAAAACTGAGAAATTATGGAACTGCAGATATATTCGATCAATTTCCTTAATTTAAACCAGTTTGGGGTGTTCTTAAAGGATGAAGGTGAAGCAGAGGAAAATTAGGGCCAAACCAAAAGTCTAAGCAGCCAGATGTGTTCCCAACATGGATCACAGGGAATGTGAGTGACCAGGGCTGTGCCCAAAGTGCCTCCTCCAGTGGGGGATGGAGCTGGAGCAGCGCACAAAGCTCTGCCCGCACTCGGGGCACTCACAGGGCTTCCCTTAGTGGTGCCTCCGTTGGTGTTGGGTAAAGTGAGAGCTGTGTGAGAAGCTCTTCCCACACTGGGGACACTCGTAGGGCCTCTCCCCTGTGTGGATGCGCCGGTGGGTGATGAGAGTGGAGTTGTGCTTGAATCCCTTCCCGCACTCGGGGCATTGGAAGGGCCTCTCCTCCCTGTGAATCCGATAGTGCTGGAGGAGAACGGAGCTGCTCTTAAACCTCTTCCCACACTTGGAACACTCATAGGACCTTTCCCCAGTGTGGGTCCTCTGGTGCTGGATCAGGCCAGAGCTCTGGCTGAAGCACATCCCACACTCGGAACACTTGTACGGCCTTTCTCCAGTGTGGAGCCTCTGGTGCACAATCAAGATGGAGCTCAGGCTGAAGCTCTTCCCACACTTGGAACACTCGTAGGGCTTCTCCCCAGTGTGGATCCTCTGGTGCACAATCAGGTTGGAGCTGAACCTGAAGCACTTCCCACACTCCCCACACTCGTAGGGCTTCTCCCCAGTGTGGATCCTCTGGTGTCTGATCAGGTCAGAGTTCCACCTGAAGCTCTTCCCACACTCCACGCACGTGTGGGGCTTCTCCCCATCATGGAGCTGCTCATGGAGCACCAGCTCCGAGCTCTGGCTCCATCTCCGGCCGCCTTCCCGGCCCAGGCTGGCTCTTTCCCCCTCAGATCCCCGCCGGCTGCGTTTGCAGCCCCTCCTCGTGCGGCATCTCCGGGGCTTTTCCTCCCCGTTGGCTTCCTGCGCCGTGGAGCCGCTCAAAACGGCCTCTGCCACCAGGTTCTGCCGCGGGCATTTGTCCTCCCTGCTCTCCATGCTCAGCTCCTGCTCTGGGGGAGGAAGGACAAGGACAGGATGGGATTTGCCTCCGTGCCACAGGCAAGGGCAAGGAGATCCCCCCAGGGCTGAGCTGCAGCCGGGGCCGTGCTGGGCTGGGAGATGGAGCAGCACAGAGGGGAAAGGGGCACTGACTTCCTCCTCACCTGCCTCAGTGTCCTGGGGAAACTTCCTCTTCCTCGCAGCGTCCCAGGGGTTGGCAATGGGAAATCCTGGTTTGGGGAAAACAAGGGATGAGCGCGTCAGTAGGAGTGTCGGGGGGTAGGACGGTCGGGATGGACGGAGACGAGAGAGCTCTGCAGCCAGGGCGTGGAACTTCCGGTTTATTGCAAAGGGCCTGGGTGCAGGGCCCTGCTTGGAGCTGCCAGGCACAGCTCGGAGCAGGCCCGAGAGAAGAGAGGGGTAGAAAGGGTGAGAAGGTAAAAGACGAAGACAGTCAAGAGCATAACACAGTAACGTTCCCATTACAACACAGTAAGTTTTCTTCTGTGTTGAATATTCTACTTCTCACAAACCAATCTAGTACAAGATACAAGTCCTACAGCATTTACATACAGCATGTAAGAATCATTACATCAGCCCACTGTGTTACACTTTACGCCCTAAGAACTCCTCTTTGGACCCCTTCTGCTGAGCCAGTAGGGTCTGCGCTGACCCTTGGATCTGTCTGCAAGCAGAGGGAATTGTTTCATCAAAATGGGGATTACCTTCAGTGGGTCACACCATTGTTTTCCAGTTGTTCACTAACCTAGGTATCTCAGAGCTTGCTTTCATTTCAGTCTTCCTTATACTTTCTATATTCTCAAAATCTTTTGCAAGACAATCATATTTATAAGTCTTTCCTGTTTCACCTTCCACAGCACACACTGAGTGTGAAGGTCCCTGTGCCCGAGTTCATCTCTACAAGTCACTGGCCACCTCGGCTCCAGGAAAACCTCCCAAACACCAAGATTTAGCCCTGAAAAAGCCTCCCAGGAGTTCCCCATCCCTGGTCCCTCCTCTCTGGTGTTCAGGGGTTTTCCCCCGTCCCAGCTGTTGGGGGTCATTCTTGGATTGGGGGTCCCCCTTATGCCCGGTGTCCGCCCTGCCCAGGCTGTTGGCAGTCCCACCAATGCCAAAAGCTCCCCCGGCTTCACTCTCTCTATTTCAGGATGCCGGGGCTGTTTGGGCTCCCGGGCTCCCTTCTCCCCTCATTCTCTGCTCTGGGCTGCAGCGGCTCCAAGGAGTCCCCCCTGCCACTCTCCAGGCTCTTGAGGCTCCCGCCAATGGCGCCGCTCCCCCCTCTCTGGGCTCCCCACTTTGGGCTCCTGGGGGACACAGGGCTCTGCTCCTCCAGGCTGCCTCTGCCGGCAGCCGCCACCGCCACCCCCCAATGTATCCCCAAGGGGCGTTTTCCACTCAGCCTTGGACTTCTTCATTCTCCAAACATCCCCCAAAACCCCAACCCAGGGACCCTCCGGGATATCTGGGCCGAGCTCCCCCTCTCTGCTCACCGGCGCGATGGGGGGGCAATGATCCCACAGGTGGGGGCTGCGAATTCAGGCAGGGATCGACAGCATGGTTCCCTCAGCTCAGCCTTGATCCGCCTTTGTCCCTCCTCTTCCTCTTCCTCCCCACTCCTCCCCTTCCATCCCCCATCCTCCTCCCCCTCTGTCTTATCCCCATCTCCTTCTCCTCTTCCATTCCTCCCCTTCCATCCCTCCTCCTCCTCCTCCTCGATAACCCCACCTCCTTCTCCTCCTTCCATCACTGCTCTCTCTCTGCCTTCATCCCTCCTCTTCCATCTCCCCCACCCCCTGCTCCTCCTCCCTAACCCCACCTCCACCTCCCCCTCCATCCCGGCCCTTCCCTGCCTCCTCCTGCTCCCCCAGCAGCAGCCACACCCTTGGTGCCCCGTTCCCGCAGCCCTCGCAGCCCACGGCAGGAGCGGGGATGGAGCCGGGACAGGTCGGGATGGGCAGCGCGGGGCTCTCGGCTGCTCCGCTGCGGGCGGGGGAACCTGGCCCGGCCAAAGGAGAGGCAAACTGGGCAAACTGGGGGCACATCACAAAGCTAGGGATGCAGCAGAAGATGGAGATAAAAGAGTTATGTTAATAATAATTCCAAAGGAGGAAAAGCTGGAAATTCCAAAGTTTAGGGAAGCTGAGAAAAAAAAATTAAACAAGACAGGAAGTGAACAAGATAAACCAGGGAAATGGAAACTTCTTGAAGGAAGACAATTTCATAATAAAATCTGCTTACTATGAAAATATTAGAAGACTTGCATCAGAAAACGCACTGGGGTAGTCAAGCTTTGTGTGATCATTTTTTAAGGAAGCATGTGTGCACTGGGATTTTTGGAGTAGAAAAGCAAGTAACTGAAAGAGGCTTAATTTCACAAAGGATAAATGAAAAGGTGATGAGAAAAACAACATTAGGAGGTCATGAGTTAGCTCGTTGGCCATTTCAAAGTATCCAAGCAGAAGTTTAGATTTGTTAGGTTGTGGGTTTATTTGTTAAAAAAACCCCATTTAATCTAGAAAAAAGAGAATATGCCATATGTTAGACAGGAGATTTCAGGAGAATAAAAATCTTTGAAGTATCAGAATGTCCCCAGAAAAAACAAGAAAAGAAAAAGGGGAAATGAAAGGGAAGGGAACAAGAGGAAAAATCAGAAAGAGAGTGGGATCCTCTGCAGGTCTTGCCCCCTCCGTTCGCGGCCCAGGCGCCTGTCCCGGGTCCCGGCTCGCTGCCCGCCTCAGCTCCGCCTGCCCCGGTTTCCATCCCAGGTGCGGCCTCACTGCCCAGGGCAGCTCCACCTGCCCCGGCGCTGTCGCTCAATTTGTGTGCCCTGCTCCCACTGCCTGGCCCGCGGCCGCTCTGCCGGCCATGCTGGGCAAGATGGGGGTTGCTCTGTCCTGCTGCCTGCTCCGAGGTCACCGCGCCCACCGCACCCAGGGGGGGTCCCAGCCATCCCATCCCCGGCTGCCCTGCCCGTGCCACCTGCGCCGGGCACCGTCGCTAATTTACATATTTCAGGAACTATATTACACGGCCCATCTTTGGGGGTGTCTCCCAATTTCAGGAGCCTCCACTGAAATAGAAAATGTAAACTCCCTTGCTTTTACTACTACTACTATTATTAGTAGTAGTAGTATTAGTACCACTACTACTACTACTACTACTGCTACTACTACTACTACTAATAATATAGTCTAAAAATATTAAATACTTTGGAAAGTAAGAAACCCTCAGGCAAAGATATGGGAGTAGAAATAACAGTTCTTTATTAGGAAGAATTAAAAATACAAATGCAGCAGTACAAACAAAAAAAAAAACAGTGATAGAGTCAGTATCCTCCAGGAATCCAGTGAAACAGGTTCATCCTCTTGGAATACAGTGGGAATAGGGCTGATCCTTTGGGAATCCATTTCTTAACCCCCAAAGACAGGGCACAGGAAGGGCCATGGAATTTTTACAGGGTATCCCAAGGGTGGAGTTGGGGTTTGGGTCAGGGGAGGAGTTCTTAGCATCATAAGGAGGTTGAGATCAAATTCCTGCCTCTTAGCAACAGCAGCACTCCACACAGAACGTGTCCCCAAATCCTAAATACCCTCTAAAACTGAGAAATTATGGAACTGCAGATATATTCGATCAATTTCCTTAATTTAAACCAGTTTGGGGTGTTCTTAAAGGATGAAGGTGAAGCAGAGGAAAATTAGGGCCAAACCAAAAGTCTAAGCAGCCAGATGTGTTCCCAACATGGATCACAGGGAATGTGAGTGACCAGGGCTGTGCCCAAAGTGCCTCCTCCAGTGGGGGATGGAGCTGGAGCAGCGCACAAAGCTCTGCCCGCACTCGGGGCACTCACAGGGCTTCCCTTAGTGGTGCCTCCGTTGGTGTTGGGTAAAGTGAGAGCTGTGTGAGAAGCTCTTCCCACACTGGGGACACTCGTAGGGCCTCTCCCCTGTGTGGATGCGCCGGTGGGTGATGAGAGTGGAGTTGTGCTTGAATCCCTTCCCGCACTCGGGGCATTGGAAGGGCCTCTCCTCCCTGTGAATCCGATAGTGCTGGAGGAGAACGGAGCTGCTCTTAAACCTCTTCCCACACTTGGAACACTCATAGGACCTTTCCCCAGTGTGGGTCCTCTGGTGCTGGATCAGGCCAGAGCTCTGGCTGAAGCACATCCCACACTCGGAACACTTGTACGGCCTTTCTCCAGTGTGGAGCCTCTGGTGCACAATCAAGATGGAGCTCAGGCTGAAGCTCTTCCCACACTTGGAACACTCGTAGGGCTTCTCCCCAGTGTGGATCCTCTGGTGCACAATCAGGTTGGAGCTGAACCTGAAGCACTTCCCACACTCCCCACACTCGTAGGGCTTCTCCCCAGTGTGGATCCTCTGGTGTCTGATCAGGTCAGAGTTCCACCTGAAGCTCTTCCCACACTCCACGCACGTGTGGGGCTTCTCCCCATCATGGAGCTGCTCATGGAGCACCAGCTCCGAGCTCTGGCTCCATCTCCGGCCGCCTTCCCGGCCCAGGCTGGCTCTTTCCCCCTCAGATCCCCGCCGGCTGCGTTTGCAGCCCCTCCTCGTGCGGCATCTCCGGGGCTTTTCCTCCCCGTTGGCTTCCTGCGCCGTGGAGCCGCTCAAAACGGCCTCTGCCACCAGGTTCTGCCGCGGGCATTTGTCCTCCCTGCTCTCCATGCTCAGCTCCTGCTCTGGGGGAGGAAGGACAAGGACAGGATGGGATTTGCCTCCGTGCCACAGGCAAGGGCAAGGAGATCCCCCCAGGGCTGAGCTGCAGCCGGGGCCGTGCTGGGCTGGGAGATGGAGCAGCACAGAGGGGAAAGGGGCACTGACTTCCTCCTCACCTGCCTCAGTGTCCTGGGGAAACTTCCTCTTCCTCGCAGCGTCCCAGGGGTTGGCAATGGGAAATCCTGGTTTGGGGAAAACAAGGGATGAGCGCGTCAGTAGGAGTGTCGGGGGGTAGGACGGTCGGGATGGACGGAGACGAGAGAGCTCTGCAGCCAGGGCGTGGAACTTCCGGTTTATTGCAAAGGGCCTGGGTGCAGGGCCCTGCTTGGAGCTGCCAGGCACAGCTCGGAGCAGGCCCGAGAGAAGAGAGGGGTAGAAAGGGTGAGAAGGTAAAAGACGAAGACAGTCAAGAGCATAACACAGTAACGTTCCCATTACAACACAGTAAGTTTTCTTCTGTGTTGAATATTCTACTTCTCACAAACCAATCTAGTACAAGATACAAGTCCTACAGCATTTACATACAGCATGTAAGAATCATTACATCAGCCCACTGTGTTACACTTTACGCCCTAAGAACTCCTCTTTGGACCCCTTCTGCTGAGCCAGTAGGGTCTGCGCTGACCCTTGGATCTGTCTGCAAGCAGAGGGAATTGTTTCATCAAAATGGGGATTACCTTCAGTGGGTCACACCATTGTTTTCCAGTTGTTCACTAACCTAGGTATCTCAGAGCTTGCTTTCATTTCAGTCTTCCTTATACTTTCTATATTCTCAAAATCTTTTGCAAGACAATCATATTTATAAGTCTTTCCTGTTTCACCTTCCACAGCACACACTGAGTGTGAAGGTCCCTGTGCCCGAGTTCATCTCTACAAGTCACTGGCCACCTCGGCTCCAGGAAAACCTCCCAAACACCAAGATTTAGCCCTGAAAAAGCCTCCCAGGAGTTCCCCATCCCTGGTCCCTCCTCTCTGGTGTTCAGGGGTTTTCCCCCGTCCCAGCTGTTGGGGGTCATTCTTGGATTGGGGGTCCCCCTTATGCCCGGTGTCCGCCCTGCCCAGGCTGTTGGCAGTCCCACCAATGCCAAAAGCTCCCCCGGCTTCACTCTCTCTATTTCAGGATGCCGGGGCTGTTTGGGCTCCCGGGCTCCCTTCTCCCCTCATTCTCTGCTCTGGGCTGCAGCGGCTCCAAGGAGTCCCCCCTGCCACTCTCCAGGCTCTTGAGGCTCCCGCCAATGGCGCCGCTCCCCCCTCTCTGGGCTCCCCACTTTGGGCTCCTGGGGGACACAGGGCTCTGCTCCTCCAGGCTGCCTCTGCCGGCAGCCGCCACCGCCACCCCCCAATGTATCCCCAAGGGGCGTTTTCCACTCAGCCTTGGACTTCTTCATTCTCCAAACATCCCCCAAAACCCCAACCCAGGGACCCTCCGGGATATCTGGGCCGAGCTCCCCCTCTCTGCTCACCGGCGCGATGGGGGGGCAATGATCCCACAGGTGGGGGCTGCGAATTCAGGCAGGGATCGACAGCATGGTTCCCTCAGCTCAGCCTTGATCCGCCTTTGTCCCTCCTCTTCCTCTTCCTCCCCACTCCTCCCCTTCCATCCCCCATCCTCCTCCCCCTCTGTCTTATCCCCATCTCCTTCTCCTCTTCCATTCCTCCCCTTCCATCCCTCCTCCTCCTCCTCCTCGATAACCCCACCTCCTTCTCCTCCTTCCATCACTGCTCTCTCTCTGCCTTCATCCCTCCTCTTCCATCTCCCCCACCCCCTGCTCCTCCTCCCTAACCCCACCTCCACCTCCCCCTCCATCCCGGCCCTTCCCTGCCTCCTCCTGCTCCCCCAGCAGCAGCCACACCCTTGGTGCCCCGTTCCCGCAGCCCTCGCAGCCCACGGCAGGAGCGGGGATGGAGCCGGGACAGGTCGGGATGGGCAGCGCGGGGCTCTCGGCTGCTCCGCTGCGGGCGGGGGAACCTGGCCCGGCCAAAGGAGAGGCAAACTGGGCAAACTGGGGGCACATCACAAAGCTAGGGATGCAGCAGAAGATGGAGATAAAAGAGTTATGTTAATAATAATTCCAAAGGAGGAAAAGCTGGAAATTCCAAAGTTTAGGGAAGCTGAGAAAAAAAAATTAAACAAGACAGGAAGTGAACAAGATAAACCAGGGAAATGGAAACTTCTTGAAGGAAGACAATTTCATAATAAAATCTGCTTACTATGAAAATATTAGAAGACTTGCATCAGAAAACGCACTGGGGTAGTCAAGCTTTGTGTGATCATTTTTTAAGGAAGCATGTGTGCACTGGGATTTTTGGAGTAGAAAAGCAAGTAACTGAAAGAGGCTTAATTTCACAAAGGATAAATGAAAAGGTGATGAGAAAAACAACATTAGGAGGTCGAGAGTTAGCTTGTCGACCATTTCAAAGTATCCAAGCAGAAGTTTAGATTTGTTAGGCTCTGGATTTATTTGTTAAAAAAATTGATTAATCTAGAAGAAATAGAATATGCCATATGTTAGACAGGAGATTTCAGGAGAATAAAAATCTTTGAAGTATCAGAAACACCAGAGGAAAAAAAAAAACACCAGAGGAAAAAAAAAAAATGGTGGAAATGAAAGGGAGGGGAAGAAGATCAAAAATCAGAAAGAGAGTGGGATCCTCTGCAGGTCTTGCCCCCTCCGTTCGCGGCCCAGGCGCCTGTCCCGGGTCCCGGCTCGCTGCCCGCCTCAGCTCCGCCTGCCCCGGTTTCCATCCCAGGTGCGGCCTCACTGCCCAGGGCAGCTCCACCTGCCCCGGCGCTGTCGCTCAACTTGTGTGCCCTGCTCCCACTGCCTGGCCCGCGGCCGCTCTGCCGGCCATGCTGGGGAAGATGGGGGTTGCTCTGTCCTGCCGCCTGCTCTGAGGTCACCGCACCCACCGCACCCAGGGGGGGTCCCAGCCATCCCATCCCCGGCTGCCCTGCCCGTGCCACCTGCGCTGGGCACCGCCGCTGCTGCCGGGCTCTCCCACCTGCCTTTGCTCTGCCGGGAGCTGCCGGATCAGCCGCCATCAGCCATGTTGGGGCTACCCATGCTCCGCCTCGAGCTCCACAGGAAGATCCCCCTCTGCCGATTCCGGCAGCAGACCCTGCCCACACTCCCACCGAGCCTCGGCAGGATATCCTCCCCTGACCCCGTCCTGCTCTGAGTTACGTCCCCTTGGTAACCACAGCTCCGGCTGTTCAGGGAAACTCTCTCTCTCTACAGGAAGCACCTTATGGAAACACTAGGAGCTCAGTTAAAAAGACAGCCCTCTCCAAATTCTTTCTCAAAACACAGGAGAAAGGCTATAGAAGGGAAAAAAGAGAAAGAGTTAGATGAAGGGATTGCTCTATTTCCGTTCAGAGAGGTTCCCATGGGAGGGATGCGCTGCCCCGCCCCACGGGAGCCACCAGCGCCCCTGCCGGCCGTGCCCGGAACTGCACCCAAGGGGAAAGCGCCGCAGCCCAAAGGCCGGGACTGGGTCCGGGCTCTGTTTGCTGTCAGTGCCGCAGCTGTTGGTGTTTGTTTGCTTTATTATACACACTAGTAAAGAACTGGTATTCCTATTCCCATATCTTTGCCTGAGAGCCCCTTGATTTCACTAGTCTAAAAATTAAGAGGGAGGGGGTTTGCATTCTCCATTCCAAGAGAGGCTTTTTCTGCCTTCCTGAGCAGACACCTCTCTTGTAAAGCAAGACAAGCACCCACAGGCCCTCAGTGGGGCTGCAGGAGGGGCACAAGAAGGCCCTGCAGCACTTGGGTACAAAGGCACAGCTGGTGAGTGCAAGAAGGGAGCAGCAAAAGGCCAAGCTGAAGGCAAAGGCCAGGGCACAGTTCCTACAGCCCCTGAGGGATCAACCCCAGGGCCCAAGGGGGCCCCAGCACCCAGGGCACGGGCTCGGCCACAAGCACCTGGCAGAGGCATTGCCCTCCTCACCAGGGGAGAGCCCACCCAAACAGCCCCTGGCAAGGAACCAGGGCTCCAGCTGCAGGGCACAAGGACACTGCAAGCACAGACAGCAGCACCCTCAGGACCAGCAAGTCCACCCCTTGATGGACATGGATTGGCAGGGCTGTCCCAGCTCCCATCACACCAGGGACCCTCCACACTGGAGCCCTTGAGAACATTCAGGGTGGGTCTGCATGGAGAGGAGGCATTTCCTGATGGACACAGGGGCCTCTCAATCCACTCTGAAACTTAGACCTAAGATGGGGGGAAATGCCAAAAATGTCTCTGATTATTCAGGGGATAAGTGGGAAAGATTTGTGGTTTTATTCAACCACTGTTAGCAGAAGTGGGAAATTGGTCTGAAATGCATGAAGTTTTATCTGCTCCTAATTGTTATCATGATTTACTGGGAAGGCATTTGATCACTAAACTCGTAACGCAAATTAATATTATAAAAAGTGATACAGAGGCCAGTTCTGTACCTCCATGCCAAATGTCAGGAAAGGCCTATGCTGAAGTGAACCCCAAAGTGTGGGCTGCCCCAGGGAAATAGGGAAAATTAGACATGGAGCCTCTACAAATTACTTTAAAGCAACCAGGACAAGCAATACCCTGTTCCAAGAGAGGGAAGGAAGGGCTCACAGCCTGGTATTGAGTCCCTGTTAAAGGCTGGGCTTTTGGAGCCAAGGATGCCTCCTTAAAACACTCCCATCCTGCCAGTCAACAAACTGGATGGATGGACAGCAGGAGGAAACACAGAACTTTCAAGTGTTAAAATGAAGATTTACTGAGGCAGCTGGCCTGGGCCTTCCAGACAGGGAAAAAGAATTTGAATTATAGGTGGATGCTAAACAGGGTCTTGCCTAAGGAATTCTTGTACTAAAATGTTTAACCTTATATAGGACCTCCTAGAGATCAAGTTTGGCATCAAGTTAAAGCTTTGACAACCAAAAGAGCCTCTAAATGGATGAGCAGGGCTCGATTATTACAGTATGAAACTTGTTCAGTGGCACAGGAGGATTTAGAACTGAGGACAGGGCAAGGCTTTAACCCAGCCTCCTGTTTGAACAGCCTGGAGAGGGGCTGGCAAGGAACCCAGGACTGCACTCAAGGGACAGAGCTCCAGACCCAGGCTGGGACAGATTGATGATGGGACATTGCCTGGCCTGAGGGAGAAAATGTGTTTGTGGATGGCTCTGCAAGGGCAGCAGAAGGGAAAAGAGCTACAAGACAGGCTGTTATTAAGGAAGGGGAATCAGACACAGCGCAGGTCACCGCCCCATGCTCAGCTCAACCCACGCAGCTGTGGGTGCTTGTGAGAGCCTGGCACTGAAATGCCCTGAGCAGGAAGGCTTCAACATCTTCTGTTGACACTATGGCACCTAACAGGGGGGCAAAAGCAATTCTCCCTGCTTCAGCAACCACTGGAGCAGATATCAAGGCACATTCTCCCACAGGAAGCTGGGCTGGCACACAGCCTGCCCTGGCACTTTGCTGCTGCCAACACCCAGCCAGGACATCGGCTCCTGCCTAAGGAGTGCCAAGCAGCACCACTGGTGGCCAAGGGGCCCATGCCAAGTGTCCCTGAGGCCACAAACCGCTGCCAGCACAGCTCAACACGGGGGGACCCCTCAGCCTGGCCTCAAGCGCTCTGAAGCCCCGCAGATTTGCACTTCCCGCCCGCAGCAGGACGATGGGAGGCCGCCCCTGAGCCTGCCCTGAAGGCAACGCAGCAGCAGCCAGGGCTCCACAGCGGGCCAAGCCCCTGCGCCTGCCCACAGATCCTCGCCTGGAATCCTCTGCAATCCTGGCCACCCTCCTCTGCCATCTCCAGCCACTGGGGCCAAGCCTTGCTGCCACTGCTGCAGCTTCAGCGCTGGCTGGGCCTGCACTGCCACAGCTGCTGGGGAACACCACGGCACAATTCCACTCTGGGGCTCACTGACACCCACACTCTGGGCTGCCTGCCATTGCACTGCTGCAAAATGTACCGATTTTGGTTCTTTTAAACCTTATTTCTCTGCTCAGGCTTGGTTTTCCTTGCCTTGGGGAAATGAATTTTAAAGGTCTTTTTAAGGGCTTTTACACCACTCAACGGAGATGAGTTTAACATCTGAACACACTGGGAATAGCCCAAAAGATACCCACAGAGACAACGACCAGCAACCAAACATCAACATTGCCCAGCAGCAGGAAGAGAAGCTCCATTCCAGGCAGCCTGCAGAGCAGCTTTAGAAATGCAAATGAACACTGCTGGGCAAAGTGTGGACAATGCACCTGGGCCACTTGCCTGTGGCAGGAATTGGGCTGATTCCCTCTGCCCCTCACCCCAAGCTCTGCCTGCTGGCACTGATGGAATTTGCACAGCTCAAGGCAGAGCCCAGGGGGAGGATATCTGACCCTGCAACACAAACGGTGAAGCTGCAAAGGGAAACAGCAAATGGACAATGTTGGGAAAACTTCACTTTAAATAATTGGGGCGAATCAGCCCTCTGCCCACTCCAACATATGCCGTCACTGTCTGTGTTATATAGGGTATATAAGAGCACTGGGGATTTTTTGCTACCAAAAATTCAAGGAAATCAGTTGGGAATCCAAGGATTTGATGATTTAGTTAGACAAATGCAGTCAATTGATGCAGCCCTGGCTGGAGAGAGCGGCCAAAAGTGGGAAAAAGCTGAAAGGCTACCAGCACAAATTCTACAACACCATGGACCAGCCCCTGGGAACCCGAACCAATTCATATCAGGAGCCACAGAACCCATTTCTCATTTCAATGGCACCATTAGATTACAAGCTGTCCTGGGAATAATAACCAACCAGACAGCTCCAGCTCCTGACTTTCCTGCTGACCAATCCACTGAAATGAGGAACACAACACTTCACCATGGGATGGGATCAGATCATCTGTTAGCAGAAAAAGGAGGAGTTTGTGGAAAATTAAATTACTCAAACTGGTCTTGGCAAATAGATGACAAAGGAAAAGTGGTGAAAAAAAAAACACCACCAGAAACAAAAAAGCAGCTCATGTATTGCTCCAAACGTGGAAAGGATGGGAATGGGACACGGTTTTGTGGCTCCCTGGCAGACCGTGGGTTAAACGAATGCTGTTTCTCCTCTGACGTGCTACAGCAACTCTCATCCTTTTACCATGCTCCACACCTTGAGAGTGCAGCTCATTCAGCAGCTGAGTGAGGGGCCAGGGACTTGTAGATAAGGAAATAACGGGCGAAACCACCAGCTTCAATAAATGTTACTAATGAACATGGACTGCTGCGCACAGAAAGACCCGCTAAATTCCTGAACTTCGACAGGAATAAAAGCTTAACAGAGCCATGAATATCGGCTGTTCTACAAAAGTGGGGGTGCACATTAACGAGGACATGCAGTTGGCAGATGGGGAGATCTGAACCTTCCAAGCACCTCAGCCAGTGGACAAAGGGAGAGGGAGATGAAGCCGGGAAAATGAGAATACAAAGGAGGCTGCGAACTACAACAATGGCAGAGAGCGCACGGCAAATGCCCCACGGCCTCTCCCTCTGCTCAGCAATAAAGTCACTTTTACAGGACTCCTCTGTCTCCTCTGGGCACAGAAACCTCCGGCCACGGCAATTTCCCCGCACAGCCCCGGGAACGGGGCAGCCCCCTCTGTCCCAGCCACAGCAACCGGGCCGAGCCAGCGCTGCTCCGCCAGCGGCTCCTGCCGAGGCAGCGGCCGCAAGGAGGCCGCGGGCAGCCGCTCCCGCAGCGCCCTCACGCCAGCGGCAACACGGGCCGGACACGGCACAACGAACCCGCCCGAGCCCCCTGCCGCCCCCGAGGCCCGCAGCCAGCCCCGAGCCCCCGCACAACTCAGCGCGGCTCCCACCTGCGCTGCGGCCGCCTCCGAGCTCCGCCGCCGCCTCACCGCGCTCCGGCCGCTGCCGCCGCTTGCGGGCCCGCACACACGCTCCGACAATGGCGCCGCTGCCCAGCCACGGCCGCCCTCAGCCCGCCACCGGGGCCCTGCTCCGCCCCTCTCCCACCAATCAGCGCGCAACAACCACGACTGACGCCACCATCGCCCAATCCCAGCCAGGGGCGGGCTCTGCACACGGCACAGCCCCGCCCCGCGCTCTCAGGGCCCCCCGGGCTGCGTGAGGGCAGAGCCGGAGCTGAGGAACAGCCCTGGAACGGGCCCGGGCCCGAGGGGATTGAGCTGAAAACACAAACAAACTTCTCCGCACCTCCCGCCACGGCTTTCCCGGCACTGCGGCTCCGGTGGCTCCGGCTCAGCGCGAAGCCCTGGAGCCTCACTTCTCCTACGCCTAATTAGGAGCATCAGGGCATCGCTTTGATTTCCCCCAAAAAGAGAAAACCACCCCAAAGCCCTGTGGATGAGTGGGGGAGGGGAGAGATTTCTGGCAAAAACTCCCAAAACTCAGAGCAGGATAATGAGAAGTAAGTGAAGAGTCTTAAATGCAGCTTTCCCCCACGCCTCCCTCCTTCCAGCTGCACCTCCTACCCCGGCAGTGCCGCAGACAGGGAATGGGGCCGGGCTCATTTCGTACCCCGGGGCTTCTGCCTCTGCTCAGGGACAGGACTCGTTCCCCTGCTGCACCCTGGGCTCTCTCCCACCGGAGACTTCTCCAGGAACTTCTCCGAGCTGAGTCCATCCCACGGGGCACAGCCCCCTCCAAGTGCTGCAGCGTGGGTCACTGTGCCCCGGGGTCAGTCCTGCCAGGACAGGCTGCTCCAGCGGGGCCCTCTGGCCGCGGGGTCACAGCCTCCTCTCAGGCATAGCCGTGCTCAGCGTGGCTGCTCCGGGGGCTGCAGGGGGATCTCTGCACACCCATGGATCTGCAGGGGGATCTCTGCATCCCCATGGATCTCTGCATCTGGCACTGTCGTATTTGGAGGCACCAGGAATAGGCTGAGCTCTCTCTGAAGCTCTTCTCACATTGCCCAAACCCTTCCCAGCACAGGGAGGCTTTTACCTCCTCACAGATCCGCGGGCTGCGTTTGCAGCCCCTCATCGGGCGGGATGTCTGGGCCTTTTCCTCCCCACTGGATTCCTGCACCGTGGAGCCGTTCCAAATGGCCTCTTCCACGAGGTTCTGGGCAGGGATTTGTTCTCCCTGGTCTCTGTCCGCAGCTCAGTGCCTGGGGGAGGAAGGACAAGGAGAGGAAGAGACAGGGAGAAGGGAAAAGGAAAAGGCAGGAGGAGAGGAAGGAACAAGAAGGAACAAGGGAGGAAGGAGATGGGAAAGAAACATGGATGGATGTAGGACAGGATGAGGAGAGGAAGGAGGGTGGACAAGGAGAAGATGGGATTTGCCTCCATGCCAGAGGGAAGGGGAAGGAGATCCCCCCAGTCCATCCCTGGCAGGATGGCGTTGGCAGTGAGGCTGTCCTGCAGCGATGCTGGGCTGGGAGATGGAGCAGCAGAGAGGGGAAAGGGGCAGTGATTCCTCCTGCCCTGCCTGGCTGTCCCAGCCTGGAGCGTCCTGGCGCTGCCGAGGCCCTTGGAGCGTCCAGCACTCCGGAGCCCGAAGCTCACGGCTGCTTTATAAAGCTGACAAAGTCGGCAGGATGGGTCTGGGTATGATCTGCAGCAAACTGGGTTTATTGGTACAGGAACAGAGGACAGAGCTGAACAGGGCCCAGGGACAAAGACAGGGTGCAAGCTGAGGGCACAGGGGGTTTTTATATGGGGTAGTGAGGGTGGAGCTGAGGGTCAGGGTCCCATGGATATGGGGGAAATGGTGCAAAGGAGGGGTTAAGGGTCGGGTCAGCTAATAGGGAAACAGGGGCAGAGGAATGCAGTAAATTAGGGCCAATGGAGGGACAGAGAGGGAGAACATTCTAGGGACTAACCAAAGATGGGTAATAGGGGGTGAACTGGGGTAATTAGGCCAACAGGCCAATGGGGCAACATAACTTTCCATAAATCAGCATGTGCCTACAGAGATCTATGGGAGAAGCAAGCTTCTCACCATAACCTTGAAATCTATTCTTCTTATTGGGAACCAGTCCTCCACGGGTGGGAGATTGAGACTCCCATGGACCTCCACACCAGTGCATCTTCCTTTTCCTCGCAGCCTCCTTCTCCTCCATCCAGACAAAGGTTAGGATTGACAAATCCTGGCTTTGGGGGAAGAACAAGGGGTGAGCACCTTGGGTTTGTGAGAAATGAGCTTCACTCTTTAGAATTTTTGAAAGATTAATAAGGAATAATAAGGGGCAAATCAGTAGCAGCGCTGGGTGCTTGGCAATGGCCAGAGGCACACTGGTTAACCACAGCAACTCTTCTTGTCTAGTTTTCCCATTGTATTGTTCAAATACATATTCATAATGGTTATACACATTCAAACATTTCTCGGAACTCATTTACATGTTCCAGGAATTCTTTAGGTTGGTTTGACCCCCAACTCGCCGTTTTAGAGCACGTGCAGGAATCGTGGATTGCTGTTTTAAGGATTGTGTGTCACTCCCTCACAAGGGCCCCCTGTTCTGTGGTTTCAGCAGGTGACAGTTATTGACAGTGCAAGGGTCAGTGGCAGGGCTCCTCATCACATCCCTTCCTTAAATGTTATCTGACCATGCAGATGGTTTTAGCTATTTCCACAAGTACTTGAAATGAACATTAGCTATTTCACAAATATCTCTGAAGTGTTATTGTCAGTTATTTACAAAAATAAAAGCATTGATTATTATTTCACAACTACAGCTACTTCTGCAAACGTTAACATTCTAATGTACAACACATGGCATCCACTGTAATATTTTTCAAAAGCCAAAACTATAATGTATGTTTTTCATACTCTCCACAAACTAAAATATCATCCATAAATGATGTGCTGAGGATACGAGCTGCACAGGGGCCAGGGCATTGGCCACAAAAAGCTGGCAAATTATACTACAGCAAAAGCAGTTAAAAGTGATTACAAACTGCACTCTATCAAAATCAGTGTGATTAAGAATAGATTGCAGAAGTCAATACCTAATAGCAAAAGCCAACACTACCCAGTTATTTATAACAGACCCAGGGCAGGTTTTTCCCTTGCATGGAGCACTTGGGCCTTCCCCGGGCCCCTTCTGCCCTCGTGCAGAGCCGGTGGCATTTTCCAGCACACCCAGTTTGTAACCAAGTGCCGGGTGCAGCCCAGAAGGCTCCAAGCGCCTCCTTCCAGGCTGACTCTGCAGGTGCCGAGGCTGCTCTGGGCTCTGCCAGGGCTCTGCTGGGGCTCAGCTCTGGGCCAGGCTGGGCCCGCTCTCCCCTCACATTGCTCCGGGCAGCTGAGGCACAGCGGGAGAAGGAAGGGACACGGCAAGGCAGTTGAGGGTTAAGAGAGTTTTTATTCAAAAACCTGCCATAACAAACAGGCTGTCCTAACTCCCATAACTAAGTACCAGTGCTAACTCCCATAACTAACTACCAGTGCTAACTACCATAACTAACTAGTTGTCCTGACTACTGTAACTGAAAGCTGTCCTCAAGGGGTTCATCTCCTCCGCTGCTCCCTCAGTTGCTTTGCTCCAGTGATCAGAGGGGTCAGGCTGGAGAGAGGCTTGGCTGATGATAAAAATGGGTGCTGTCCAAAGGATAAAAAGCAAAGAAATGAACTGTTACTTTCCAGAGTCAAGTTCCTCACAGGATCTGTTGCAACAGGACAAAGGGAAATGGTTTGAAACTCAGGAGAGGGAAGCAGGCTCAGATTAGATCTAAGGAAGAATTTTTTAACCAGCAGAGTGGGGAAACACTGACAGAAGGTGCCCAGAGATGTGGGAGGTGCCTCCTCCCTGGAAACATCCAAGCTCGGGTCAGGCAGGGCTCTGGGCCCCCTGAGCTGCTTGAAGATGTCCCTGCTCGCTGTGGGGCACCAGGCCCAGATGAGCTCCAAAGGAGCTGCCAAGCCACAGCAGGCGAGGATTCTGCTTACTCTGCGTGTGGAACGCAGCCAGACTGGAGACTGTTGGAGGGGGCCCCACAAGAAAACCCCTCCCTGGCGCTGCTGCTTCCCCTGCAGCCCCTGGCCCTCACCTGCAGCAGCTCCTGGGCAGCCCAGCGCCGCTCCTCGTCCGGCTCCAGGCTGCACTCGAGGCAGTCCCGCAGCAGAGCTGACAGGCGCCGGGGCTCCTGCAGCTGCGGGGTCCCGTTCTGCCGGATCAGAGCGTGAGCCTGCAGGGAAAGCACACTCAGCGCTCTGCCAGCTCCCTTCACACCCACACAGGCTCACATCCACCCCGGGGCCTCAGCCCCAGCTCCAGGGGCACTTTCCTCCCTGCCACAGATGCTGCTCAGAGCTCATTTTGCTATGCCAGCAAAAAACCCAAACCCTGGGGCTGCCACAGCCACTGCAACATCCAAATAATCTCGCCTTGAGAGCCAGTTTCATTGGCTGACTCTGTCAGTAGGAACCTCCATCAGAAATAGCACATTTTGCTTCTCCAAACGTGGACACAGGCCATTTTCCTTAGTCAGTGTGGTCTGCCTGTGTTATTTCAGAGGATTCTTTCATCAAGAGCATCTCTGCAGTGCCACTGACACTCAGAATCTTCATCTGTGTTGAGGCAAGAGTCCTTTGGGAATTCCCTTCCCATGTGCAGAAACCTCCAGCTGTTGCTCCCAGTGCAGGGTCCCCCTGTGCTCACAGGCCTCTGCAGCCACTGCAGAATTTGCCTCTTACCATGGCTGCCATTTCCCTGAAGTAAGGAGGTTCTCCTTCCACCATCTCGATGGTCACAGTGCCAAAGGCCCAGATGTCCACCTTGGGGCCATAAGGAGATCTGGTCACAACTTCTGGGGCCATCCAGTGAGCAGTGCCCACCATGGAGCTGCGCTGGTCCTGCTCAGGGCTGAGCTGAGCGCAGAGGCCAAAATCAGCTGAGGACAGAAACAAACCCTGTCAAAGGCAGCTGGAATGAGGAAACCAAGCACCAAGATTCCCCACGCTCAGTCTGAGAGTGCAGTAGTGAAGTCAGCTGGAAAAGCCCTCAGGGCTGTAGCCAAGGAAAGATGGAACTGGACCCTTCAAGAAACCCTCAGCTTTCATGCAGTGGCTTTTACTGATTCCCTTGGAGCTTTAGATTCCCACTGCTGCCCCTCTGGCAGGGCCATAGGCAGAGCAAAGGCACTGCTGGCACCCTGCTCCTCTGCTGAGCTCTCTGCAGGGGCAGCCGCTCTCAGCTGGCAGCAGGGGCCGGGCAGTGCCCCCAGCAGCCCTTGTGGGGCTCTGGCCCTCCCTGGGAAGCAGCCCCACACCCGCAGCCCGGGAGCGCCGTGCCTGGCCAGGAACACCCACCCAGCCTGACAGAGCCGTCCGTGCCCAGGAGGATGTTGGAGCTCTTCAGATCCCTGTGGATCACCCGCTTGGAATGGAGGAAATCCAGGCCCTGCACACACTGAGAGAGAACAATGTGGTAAATAGGTATGATTCGTGCTTATAAAACTGAAACAGTAATCAATATTGATACAGTAATTAATATTTGGAAATAATAAAACAATTAAAAGTTGTAATGCCAAAGAAGAAAGAGAGAGGAGGAGCTCCACCCCCCCTCCTGGCAGATGTTCAAGGATAGGAGGAAAAAGCAAGAGAGAACTGTTACTAAAAGTTAACAGAGAGAAGGGAAAATCTGGTTGGATCCCAGGAAAATGCCCGCTATAAGAGATTTATTGCTTTGATGCTAAAATGTAGTAATATGTTAGTTTTGGCTTACATTATACTGGCCTGGTGCGCATGTGTAACCCAAAGGTGAATTAAAGGACAAAGAAGAAGAGGAGAGGTCTTCATCCAAAATGACCCCCAAAGACTTGTGCGACCACCAAAGCAAGTGGTGGAGCATGCACGGTAAAGGTGGTGGTGAGGGCGGAGGAAAAATGTGATGAATCGAAAATGGGAGGAGATGACATTGACACATGACATATAAGGGGGGAATCTTCGCTTGGCAAGCTTGTACATGAAGTGGCAAGGGTCCAAGAGCCCTGCACTCCGTACCCCACAGTTATCTTTTGCTTATGTGCTATTATTTGAACTGAATTATCCCTTATTTTTAATCAAATTATATTGTCGATATTTATTTTCGAAACTGTTCAATTAAAATTGCTGCTATCTCAAATATTGTTTGGGTTTTTTTATGATGGGATAATTGGGCAAACATAACAACAAGAAACACAACGGCAAAAACCAATGGCCGGAATATATCACACAAGAAAGGACAGTTCAGAATTCTGCCAGCAGCAGCTTTGCTGTGACAGGCCAGGAGTGCAGTGCACACAAGCTCCAGGCAAACGGTTCAAGGCAAAGCTGAGAACAGCAAATCAAATCCAGACCAGACAGAGAGTACCACAACAGCAGGAGAGAGAACAAGAACAGAGCAGAAGTGCAGTGATGCTGGCAGGCCGTTCACTGCAGAGGCTCTTTCTTCTCCAGCTCACAAAAACAACACAGAAACAAAGCCCTGAGCATGGAGCCACTCCTGTTCTCACGCCCTGTTTGGAAGGACCATCGTGTCCCAGCCATGGAGTGACAAGCAGGATCCCTCACCTCCCGACTGACAGCTGCCATCTCTCCTTCAGCCATGCGTGTCTGTCTGACAACGTCCTGCAAAGTTCCTCCATCCATGTATTCCATCACCAGCCAGAGATCTCCATCAACAAGGAAGCTGGAAGAGGAAAGCAATGGCATGGAGATGAAAGTGCAGAGCTCAAGTCCCCCATGGAAAAGCCTGGAGTGGAGTTTTGTTTCCAGGTCACTTGTCAGTGAGGAGAGAATCAGAATCATCCCCTTCCACCATTCCTTCCAGAACAAGGACACGCGGTTGTCCGGTGGAGCTCCGTGCACCGCTCCAGGTCCATCCCCTGTGGGAGGATCCACGCTGGATAACCCCGGGCGGCCCCCAGGGTGAAAGCCCCCCGGCTTGAGAACACAACTGGCTGGGGGCTCCGCATCTTCCTCGCCCCCCCTGTAGACACCATGATGAAGGCCGGAGCATCCCCGCTACTTTTCTTGTTTCTGGTCCTCTCCTTATGTACCCCCCTCCTCTTCCTCCCGCCTCTCCTTCCCCGGTTCAATCGCTCCTCCCGCTCCTCGTTCCTCATCCGCCTCCTTCCCCTCCTCTCTCTCACGTCCCCCGCCCCTTCCTCCTCCTCCTCCTCCTCCCGCTCCCCCTGGGCCCAGCCCCCACTCTTTGTCCCCCTCCCTTTGCCCAAATCCGTCCCATCGCCCCCCCAGATCCCTCTCCATCGCCCCCCAATAAACGGCCCCGGGCCCAACTGGGAAGCTTTACTGGGAGCACTGGGAGCAGGCACTGGGGGGGGCAGAGCGCCAGCGGGGCTGGGGGGGACACGGGACCCCCCCAGAATCAGCGGAGCGGGGACGGAGCGGGGGGTCCCGGCCGGGCCCGAGCCCACGGGGAGGGGCTGCGGCCGCCGCCGGCTCAGGAGCTCTGTGGGCACAGAAAAGGGGGTGACACCGGGCTGGGGGCCCCGGCGGGAGCGCACACGCTCCGCCACGGCGGGGACGCCACCCCCGGCACCCGCCCTGACCTTGTTGCGCAGGGAGAAGCCGAGCCCCAGCGCCAGGAAGACGAAGCCCAAGACGAAGCCCCCTATGCCCGTCAGCATCTTGCTGCGGGCGGCGTCCGGCGGCATCTCTGGGGGGTCCGCAGGGCTCAGCACCCCCAAAACCTCTCAGCGACACCCCGAGCCCCTCCCAGCGCCCTCCCTGTGGCCCCCAGCCCAGCCAGGACCCCCTGAAACCTCCCTCCGATCCCTTTTTGTCCTGGCCAGGAGCCACCAAAGCCCCTCCGGTCCCTCTCAGCATCCCACAGCCCCCTCCCAGGTGCCCCCAGCGCCCCAGAACCCCCAAAGCCTCTCGCAGTCCCTCGGCAGCCCCAGCAGGACTCAGCCAGAGCCCTCCCAGGCTGTGCCCAGCACAACCGAGCTCATGGCGAGCCCCGCTTTGCCATCGCCGATCTCCTTCCAGCCCCTCGGGGCTCCCTGCGATCCCTCCCAGTCACACCCAGCACCCCCAAACTCCCTCCCAGTCACAACCAGCACCCCCAAACTCCCTCCCAGTCACACCAGGCACCCCCAAACTCCCTCCCAGGCACACCCAGCACCCCCAAACTCCCTCCCAGTGCCCACCAGGACCCCCCCAAGCCCATCCCACTCTCTCCAGCATCCCCCAAAGCCCTTCCCAGCCCTTGCCCTGCCCCCAGCCCCTCTCCCACTTCCAGCCCGGCTCTCTCCAGCTCCCTCCCAGTGGCTCCCAGCACAGCCCAGTGGCTCTGCCAGCGCCCCCAGGGGCTCCCCCGTACCCCAGTGCCGCCTCAGGGGCTGCTCCAGGCTGACGTGCTCCACCTGGCAGCTGTAGCTGAGCCCGCGCCGGGGGTGGCGGTTTCCAGCAGCACCAGCAGCTGGTAGGTCCAGTCCCCGTTGGGGACCACGTCGGTGGCCACCACGTGCTCCGAGAGCTCCTGCTGGCCCTGGAACCACCTCACATGGATGGCAGCCGGGTAGCAATCCATCACGGAGCAGAGTAGGCGGCCGGGGCCGGGCTGGGAGCTCGAGGGGGCACCAGCGAGATGGACACGCTGGGGGGCACTGGGAGAGACAGAGAAAGAGAGAGCGGGGACACACTGGGATCAGCTGGGGGGCACTGGGAGAGAGAGGGGAGGGCTGGGCTGGGCTGGAGAGGGACTGGGAACGGACTGAAATGGACCCGGAGTGACAGGGAATGGATTGGGGAATGTGGTAGGAGGGACTGGGAGAGACTGGGAGGGAGTTGGGTGACACAGAGAGATGGGAAGGAATGGGGGAACTGGGAGAGAGGGTGGAGGTCTGAGAGTGAACTGTGAATGAACTGGGAAGAGACTGGGAATGGACTGGGAGAGACTGGGGAGGAACTGGGCATGGTCTTGGAGGGACTGGAATGGCACTGGGAGGGATCTTGGTGGCACTGGGAGGAACTGGGAATGAAGTGCGCGGCACTGGGAGGTCGAGTCCGGCGCGAGGTACTCGGCGCTGCGGGTCTGCCTGGCAACAGATGAGTCATGAACAGGATGCGATCTCATTGGTTGTCAAGCGTCAACTTTACGGGTCGCTGAAATGGACGCGCGGGGGGGCACTGGGAGGGACTGGGAGGATCTGGAGACCCCGGGGGTCGGCACAAGGAGGGCTGAGGGCTCTGGGCCGATGCCCAGGGAGATTTTGAGGGGCTCCAGGGTCACTGGCAGGGCAGGCCCCGAGGGGACGCGCTCTGCCTCGCGCTCACCTCGGCGCTCCGTGATGAACGGGGTAAAATTCTTGTACCAGCACCGGCAGAACCAGTCCACCGCAGTCCGTCTGTCCTCCATGAATACCGCGTTGCTGTTCCAGCGCTTGGCCAACTTCTCCCCATAGGGGGTGAACCCCACAAAGTACCCCACGTCGCTGTCGAACATTATGAACTGATCCCGGTTGTAGATGGATCTCTGGACGCACCTCACCTTCTCCGTGCCGTCAATGAAGTAACACGGACTTTGTCATCCTCTGGAACACCCCTGTGTGTGCAGAACATAGATCGGGGGGTGCCTCTCCAACACCCTCCCCCAGCACCCGCAGAGCTCCGGGGCCACCCTGGATCCCCACTCCGCATCCCCTGTGCCCCACGGCCGCCATGGGACCCTCCTGCCCGCGCTGCCGCTTCCTCTTTGCCGCCCTTCCCCCATTTCCCCTTCCACATCCTCTCCCCTCCCACCTCTGGCCGCTCCCCAAATCACTTTTGGGGTCCCATTTCCCCATTTTCCCACAAATTCCCCAATCCCCAGGCCCCATTGCGATCAGTTTTGGGGTCCCTCCCTCCGCTTTTGCCCTCTTCCCCACCCTCTCCCACCCCTCCCCTCCCGCTCTCCCTTTGGGGGTGTCCCCTCCTCCTCCTCCTCCATTCCAGGCTCCCCCCTTCGCCCCCTTTTCCCCCTTCTCCCCCACTGTCCCAGCACCTCCCGCCCCCCGCTCACCCGAGAGCTCCGCGCCCGCAGCCAGGGGGGCTCCCAGCACCACCAGTGCCACCAGCAGGGCCCCAGCTGCCGCCCCTCGCCCCATGGCCGGGGCCGGGCAGGGAGCAGCAGCCCCAAAGCAGCCGCGCTGCGCTGGGAGCGCCAGTCCGGAGCAGGGCGGGCTCGGCAGCGCTGCGGCTCCTGCCAAGTGGCTCCTACAAACTTCCATCAGGAACCTGGCCTGATGAGTTTTGTGGGCAAGGAATAATGGTGGCGTTGGTGTTTGGGTGCCTCTGGTGCTGAGTGCCCGGCCGTCTGCTGGGGTTCTGAAATCCAGATCGCCCCTGCCCCGTCCTTCACTTCCCCCACTGCCCACCGGTGACTCCCTGCAGCAGCACGTGGGATCCTGGACACGGCTCTGGGAGACACACAGACATTGCTGAGGGGCAAAGATGGGGGGGCTGGACAGGTGGAGAGCTGACCCTGAGGGTTGGGATGCACAGGACACGGGGTACCACACAGGGTTAGGGTACAGGTGCCACCCTCATAGTAGGACAGCCCCAGAGCCCTCCCAGCAGCTGCAGGCAGTTACCCCGATTGGAAGGCAGAGATGAGGTTTGGAGGCCACAGAGTTACAGACAAGAATTGAACAGACGTTTAGGGGTTTTATTAGGGTTTTTTTTCAGGATTTTTAAAGGATATTTTAGTGGGCTTTTTGCAGGAGTTTTTTAGGAATTCTCTGGCAATGTTTAGGAACCTTTAGGGCTTTTTCAGGACTTTTAAAAGAACTTTTTAGGGCGTTTTAAGGGCTGTCTTACTACTAATTGGAATTGTTAGGGGTGTTTTGGGATAGTTGCGGTTTTTTTTTTAGGACTACTTAAAAGGTTTTTGGGCTTTTTGAGGAGTATTGAGGGTAAATGGAGAACTTTTTTATGACTAGGGTATTTCTAGGGTTTTTGGGGGATTTTTTTCAGGCTTTTTTAGGGTCTTATCAGGGCATTTTCAAGATTTTAGGGGTATTCTCAGAGCTCTTTAAAAAATCTCTAAGTAGTCCCAAAAGGTTTTTCGGGGATTTTTTGGGGTGTTTTCAGGGCTTTTTAAAAGCAGGATGTATTACTGTGGCCTGATAAGTTCTTCAGGTGAGAGAAGGACGAGAATCTTGTTTGATGATCAGAAGGCTGGATTTATTGATATAAGATATATAATACATTATAACTATACTAAAAAGAATAGGGAGAGAAGTTGCAGAGGCTGCTAAGCTAAGAATAGAATAGAAAGAATGAATAACAAAGTTCTGTGTCCAGGGAATCTGTCCCCGAGCTTGGTCCTGTGATTGGCCCTTAATTGTGAACACGGAACATGAACCAATCACAGGGGCACCTGCTACATTTCACAGCAGCCGATAACAATTGTTTACATTCTTCTTCTGGGGCCTCAGCTTCCCAGAAGATGAACAAATCCCAAAGAAAGGATTTCTATGAAAAAATGTCTGCAACACAGGATGTTTTTAGTGTATTCTGAGGCTATTTCTATGTTTTTGAGGGGTGTTTAGGACACTTTGAAAACTATGCCTTTTTTAGGGAATTGAGAGGGTTTTTTTAGGGTCCTTTCAGGGCATGACAGAGGCTGAGGGGCAGCTTGAGGGGTATGGTGGGGGCTGGAGAGTGGCAGAGGCTGGGAGCTGAGGGAGGAGCAGAGAGAGGGGACAGTGGGTGACACACAGAGATGCTGAGGGTGGCAGGGGCAGCCGGAGGGTGACACTGAGAAGCTGGGGGCTGAGGGGCAAAGAGAGGATTAAGGGTGACACACAGGAGCTGAGGGGCAGCTGAGAGGGGCCTTGAGGGGCACGGGGGGGCTTGAGGGTGACAGACAGAGCCTGAGGGGTTGAGGGAGGGCTTGAGGGGTCAAGGGAGAAGGCTTGAGGGCTGCACAGTGCACTGGAGATCAGGGCTACAGGGAACAGCTTAGGAGGCAAGTTAGGGTACAGGTGCACCAGCCCTCAGCCCAGCCCTCACCTCAGCCTAAGCAGCCCCCCTAACAACAGCACAGCCTTTTCCCCCAACAGCAGCACAACACAGCAACCCTGACAGCGAGACCAGAGCGGAACCCTCCTGGTGGGACAGGACAGCAACCCTCACACCAGGACAACGACAGAACTCTCAGAGGACAAGATCCACGGCAAAAAGGTAGGCAAGGCATCTGAGGGTTAGAGAGATAGGTGGGGTGTCACAGACATCTTTTCATAAAAATCCTTTCTTTAGGATTTTTCTCCCTTCTGAGAAGCTGTGGCCTCAGCAACAAAGTGTAAACAATGGTTATCTGCTGCTGTGGAATGCAACAGGTGGATCCGTGATTGGTCTCCTGTGGATGTTTGGATTTACTGACCATTCCTGGCAGAGCTGCTCTCGCTTTCTGCCGGGGCACAGACCTTTGTTATTCATTCTTTTCTATTCTTAGCTTAACTAGCCTTCTGAGAACTTTTCCTTCTATTCTTTGTAGCATAGTAATAACATAATATATATCATAAAATAATAAATCAAGCCTTCTGAACATGAGGTCAACATTCTCGTCTCTCTTTACACCCTGAAGACCCTTGTGACCACTGTGACTATTGGTGAACCCTGAGTGAGTGAGGAGGACAAAACCATCAATTGGTGACCCCTCATCTGAAGAGCAAATTAGTTGGAGAGACCCCTAGAGGAACAATTGCTGCACTGGGTAAACCCTGAATGTGTGGCATTGATGGTTGCTTCACAAGTGACCACAGAAGTGGATTCTAGCCAGGAGCTGAAGAACTGAAGGTCCTGATTTGGAGTTCACAGCAAGGCTGACCACAAAGAGAACCTTCTGAAAAGCCTCCAGGAAGATGTTTGGAAAGCACAGTAGCGCGATGGAGCTGGCCAGAGTGTGCTGGACTCTTTCAAAAGGTACTGTTGGCTTTTCCCTTCCTGAAAATGCGGCCCTTAATAGTTTGTAGCTGCTGATGTGGAGGGCTTCCCCCATAGAGGAGGAGATTTGGTTCTCCCCTTCAGAGGAGAACCTTATTGCCCTCTGTCAAAAATGGGGTGAAGAGGATGGACTTTGCCTGTTGGAGACAGATTTCTGTGAGTTTTTTCGATGGGCAAAGCTTTTTGGGTTCTTTATGAATGTGCTCTGTGCCCTTGATGCTTTCTTATGGGAGTGCATGGACTCCATTTTCCAATTTGTTTTGGACCGTGGGTTGGATACCCCCAGATTTATCCAGCATTTAGGATGTTCTTTCCAGTTTTGAACCGGAGAGCAGCTGTTTTTCCCTGGATTGCCAACTGCCACGGGCTCGTCCCATTTCCTCTGACTCCAGCGGGAGAAGATCCTTTGGAGGGGGATGATCTGTTGCTTCCCAGCCCCCCTGCATCCCGGCAGTGGGGGGGAAGTTTCGCCAGGAGCCAAAGTTTTTTTTACTGCGTCTTCGGAGCATGCTCAGATGCAGCCATCCCTTCCCCCCTTCTCTCTCTCCGGGGGGATGGGAGTGGGCTGCACCGCCCCTTACAGCCCTGCAGGCCCCACCCTGGCCGGCCTCCTGGGCCCTGCCCCGCTCAGAGATGGGGGCAGCACCGGTCTCCGAGTCCCGCCTGCCAGGCCTGCAGGGCCTCCTCCCGGACCTGCCCCGCGGCCGCCTCCCCGGGTGTCCTGCCCGTGGCTTCACCGGCTTCCACGCCTGCGCCTGAGAGCTCAGAAACACCGCTCCCTGCGGCTGCGTCGCTGTTGGTAGGAGACGCCCTCGGCGACAACAGCAACTCGGCACCGCCCCCCGGCTGTCCTGCTGCGTCCACTAGCGCCCTCTCCGGCCCCGCCGCCTCAAACCGAGCCAGTGCCTGTTCAGGATGATGCTGAAGACGGCGCCGAACCCACGGGACCCTCGGAGCAGCCCGCAGCTGCTCCTGCACCCAGCGTGGCTTCCCCCCCGAGTTTTTCGGGCTGTCCCGGGGCTGCCCCTGCGGGGGAAGCTGGGACAGGGGAAGAGGGCGCCGGCCTCCCTTTCCGTGGAGGAGGCATGGCCCGACAGCTGGCTGTGGGTGCAGCCCGTCTGCCTGCGTTCAAAATCAGCGTTCTTGGCGGGTTGGGGGGTGTTTGGTCAGTTTCTTTCCCTTGGGGGGTGCGAATCTCTCTGCTGCCCCTCTCGCGCCCCAGCGGCGAGGGGCAGGTGGGTGCCGGGAGTTCTGCCTTTGGTCCCCAGCCCCGAGGGGGTGGTGCCGTGAGGCAGATGGGAGACACACCTGTTGCATTTGCATTGCAGAGGGCACAGCGGGTAGCGATCATGGCTTGTTTGCTGTGGAGAAAAAACATTCCTAGACACGAGATGAGGGTTCTTGGGGCTTCTTCTATTTCCCTGCTGCTGTCATGCTTGGTGATTTTGGGGAAAAGAAGCGTTTGGTCACCATTCCATTGGCAGTGTGGGGCCAGGCTGTGGGAAGGCAGAGCCCGCCTGCCATGTTGGGCCTGGGCTGTTGGGCTCGGGTCCCTGGGCCAGGGCCACCTCCCGGCCTCCTGATGGGTTTGGTGGTTTTGCTTCTCCCTATCGGTCCTGGCCCGCCTTTCTGTGGGCCAGATCTGTGGTTCCTGATCCCTCCACATGGGCCAGGGCCCCCCAGGGACTTTCTTTGGCTGCTCTGCTGCTGCTGCTCTGAAAAAAAAAAAAGAGTTGAAATAGCTGGCAGCAGCTCTGAAGCATTGAAGGGCCAAAAATTAGCTTCAGCCCAAAGTTATTCAATAAAGGGCTGTGGCAGGACATTCCAGAAGTTGTCTCAAACTGTTTGAAATTGTTGATAACTATTGATGGACTTTTCTGCAGCAAGCCTATTTCAGGACCAAAAGGGACATTCAGAGATGGCAAAGAGGAACATCTTCAGTCCATGGACTTTTTCCTGAAACTCAGCTGTTTGGGCTTGAACTTTTTTGCATTGGTTTTGCATTTTCTTATATTGTAAAATTGTTTTGGTGATTTGATAGAATTGTATGTTCTACAGGTGAAGAAATTCCCTGTTCATTCCATACCAGCACTTGAGTGAAGTTTTGATTGGCAACAGATAACCACAATAATTTTCTCTGCACAGCAGAGAAAATTACAAACACTTTTTCTTTTTAATTAAACTAAATTGAAAAACTGACATGTCACAGACATCTTTTCATTAAAATCCTTTAGTTAGGATTTTTCCTGCTGAAGCTGAGAAGTTTCAGCAACAAATGTAAACAATGGTTATCTGCTGCTGTGGAATGCAACAGGTGGATCCGTGATTGGTCTCTGGTGGATGTTTGGATTTACTGACCACTCACGGCAGAGCTGTTCTCGCTTTCTGCCGGGACACAGCTCCTTTGTTATTCATTCCTTTTCTATTCTTAGCTTAGCTAGCCTCCTGAGAACTCTTTCTATTCTTTTTAGTATAGTCATAATGTAATATATATCATAAAATAATAAATCAAGCCTTCTGAACATGAGGTCAACATTCTCGCCTCTCTCTTCATCCTGCAACCCTTGTGACCACTGTCACACACCATTTCTCCCATACAAGCACTGAGCAAAAAAGCTGGGTTCCCAATGTTAGTTACCTCAATTTCTACATCATCCCGTTCCCCCATTATGGATTGGTATTTCAGGAATCTCTGTGGGGAGAGCCAATGTCCCTCTTTTACTTCCAGCACTGCAGACACTGTGTGGGACACCAGCACAGTCATCTTCTGGCCCAGGGTGAACTTGTGTGCTTCCTGGATGTTCACTGCCACAACAGCTCTGGGGCATCCTGGCCAACCCTTAGCTGCTGCATCCAGCTGCTTAGAGAGGTAGGGTGTTGCAATACGACACAAAATGAACAATACTCACACCCTGAGATGTCCAAGGCAAAAAAGGCACATTTTTTTCTGGACCTCGATATTTATAAAATTCCAAAAGCATCCACGGATTGGAGGATGAAATTGCCACCTCTGCAACCACACTGGTCAAACCAACAGTCCATCAATTCTCTCCTCCTCCAGAAAGGACTGCAAAACAATCATTATTTACATGAAAAGTGTGTAAGAAACTCCATTACAAAAATGTAAACATCAGAAGGCTTAGAAGAACCTTCAAAGAACAGGGCAACATCTCACCCTTTTTTCATTAAAAAAAAAAAAAAAATAAATACGAGCAATGTTAAAAGGAAAAATGAACAATGTTCAGTGTCCACTCATGGAGGAATCATCAGAGTGATCACTCACACCATCTGTACCTGAGTCATCACTCAACGATTCATCCACTTGATGACTTTCAGTTTGGTCACGGTTTCCATTTTGCCCGTGTGCTGGATTCTGTCTCTGCAGTCACAGGTCAGGACGAACACACTTCAAAGGTACCCAGGGTACCCCAGTATCTGTGGATACACAAGCATACCCACGCCCCGAAGTGAGAAGGTCATAGAGACCTTCCCACTGTTTGGTGACTAAATTCCGCATCTGAACCTTCGCTTGAGGCTGACGTGTCTCGTCCAGAGCCTGCATCGAAAGGTGATGATTCAAAATGACAGGATTTTTTGAGTTCTGTGGCACAGTAAGATGATTGATGGTGTACACAGCTTTTGCCAACTGACTGTGTGGGGTTTTACCCTACATTCCCCGTTTTTGTTTCTGAAGAACCCGCTTCAGAGTACCACAAGCATCTTCTACAATAGCCTGACCAGTCGGAGCATGAGGGATACCAAACCTGTGCGACACACCCCACAACTGCAGGAACTGCCACATCTTCTGTGATGCATAAGCAGGACCATTGTCTCCTTTCCACAAATCATACAGAGGAGACAGTTGTGTGTTGATCAGTCCCAAGTACGGACGTAACCAAGTGATGGCACCTACCAATTTCTGGGCATCATTCAGTGTCTTCACCAAATGTACAAATTGCACCTCCTGGTGTTGGATTGTCTATTCCAGAATTTTGACCCCCAAATACTTCCAAGGAGGTTGTTGTTGAACCTTTTCTGGAGCCACCTGCAGCCCATGAGAATACAAAGCATTGAGCAACTGAGGCTTAATCCTCAGCAGCTCGTCCTGGATGCAGCCACTAAAATATCATCCATATAGTGGTAAAGATGGGCATAAGGAAACTGCTTGTGAACTCCAGACAAGACACAGGCCACATACCATTGGCATATGGCCGGAGAATTTTGCATTCCTTGGCGCAAAACTTTCCATTGATATTGCTGTGTGGGCTCAGCATTATTAATTGCTGGCACCGAGAAGGCAAATTTTGGTCTGTCATCAGGATGCAAAGGAATTGCAAAAAACAATCCTTCAGATCCACGATGAGGACTGGCCAGTTTGCGGGAAGCATGGTAGGCGATGGGATGCCCGCCTGCAATGTTCCCATGCTTTCCATCATGGCATTGACCTTTTGGAGGCCTTGTAACAACTTCCATTTCCTGTATTTTTTCTTGATGCAGAAGAAGGAGTGTTCCAGGGACTGGTAGAAGTCTCCAGATGACCCTGGTCCAACTGCTCTTGCACCAGATTTCGAAGGTGTCCTAGGGTGATGTTATGATGCTTGTGTCCCCATTCACGTGTTCTGTTAATGCTGGATATCATGTTCTGTGCCTTTAAGATTGGCTCTGAAGACTGAAAGTTTTGTTTGGGTATTCTTATCAGCCTGGCGGGACACAGAGAGACTGCGGGTCTTGATTTTGTTGCTTTTGCTTTTTGCTTCGCTCTCTCTCTGTCTGCTCTTGCTTCTGCTTGCTTTTGCTCCTGCTCATTAACTAGTTTAGCTAAACAGTCCAAATTCCTTCCTGGACTGTTTGTCCTCTCCTCTTTTTCGACCATCTCAAACCTGCTCCGGACTGGGACCTGGGAACACCGAGAGTTTGCACCTTGTGACTGCAGCAGCTGCCCCAGCGCCGGAGGGACTGAGAACAGAGCGACCACCCCCGAGAGAGACTTTCTGAATTTGTCACCTTTTTCAGAGCGGTGTCATCTGGTATTGTTCATTCTGTGTGCTGGGGGTGCTGTGCCTGTTAAATAAACAAGTTCTTTCCACTTCTCTCTGAGGAATCCTTCCCGAACCGGTTGGGGGGAGGGGCAGTGTGGGGTTGCTTTCTGGAGGGGCCCCCTTTGGAGATTCTCTACCAAATTTACCCTAAACCGGGACAAAATTTGGCACCCAACATGTGGGGCTCGAGAGAGAGTGGAAAAACCCTGTTTTGAGTACATTTTGGTTGCCATTACTCTGTGTTTGTATAAAGCAGCTAATAGCCATGCTTTTTGAATTCATAATGTCTGTTGGGCTGAAGGCTTGCATGCATTTCTGGTCCCTAAGGTTTTTTGAGATTTTAATACCTCTATGGTCCCTAGGTTTATTTTCTTACCCAGAAATAGCTCTAGTATTGTCCCTAATATGTAGTTTTTATAGCAGAGGGGCAGTGACCAGAATAGCTATCCTGCTGGGCTTGGTGGTAATGATGCGTAAAAAGTTTATAAACATGCTGGGGTCTGCTCCAGGTATGAATGGTTCGTGGCTATGGTTATGCATCCAGTTTGTTAGAGGAGGAGCAGCAGGGGATGAGGCATTTCAGCCTTTGCTTTCCTTCTTCTCCTATGAATCAGTTGCATCACTATTGAAGGATGTTCAGTTTCCCGTGAACGTTAAAGAGACCATCTTTCTGGTATTCAGTCTGGTAACCTTCGTCTATACAGCCTGCTGCTTCTCGAGGATGAGGGCTGAGATTTCTAGACGGGCTGATGAGACCCCTGACTCAGGAGCAGACCCAGGTGTGGAAAATCCTAAGTGGTGTGGGAAATGGGAGGATATGGGCCAAATCCGGAAGGAATTCTCTGACCCTATAGTCTGGGATTTTCCCCATGAGCAAATTCAGAACCCAGCTGAGGTGGGGAAATATCTGAAAGAG
Organism: Melozone crissalis; assembly: GCF_028551555.1. NCBI lineage: Eukaryota > Metazoa > Chordata > Aves > Passeriformes > Passerellidae > Melozone > Melozone crissalis. The sequence continues at coordinate 6,600,537 of NW_026535844.1, forward strand.
AAGTACCAGGATGAGCCTAAGGAGAGGAAGGTCATTGCAGTGAGCTGGGCCCTGGCTTGTGCTCATCGCTCACTGCTGGATACTGTCGGGCAGCAGAGAGAGGCAGGGGGGCAGGGAGATAAATCAGCAACTATCCCGGTGACTCAGGCTGCAGCCAACAGCCCAGGCTCGAAGCCAGCAGCCAAACCAGATAGAGAGCCTAAGCCAGCAGCTAAACCAGAAAATAAGCCTCAACCAATGGCTGTTGCTGCCAGCACTAGAAGTGGGAAATGCACGGACAAGACCAATCAACCAGTGGATGATGATGATGATGATGATGATGAAGGAGAAGGAACCTCAATGCCTCCTGACATAAAATCAAGAGTCAAAGCAGCAGGTGCAAGATCAGATGCAAATATTGAGTCTTATTCCCTGAAGGACCTTCGTGGCCTAAGGAAGGATTACACTTGAAGGTCTGATGAATCCATAATTAGTTGGCTGGTCTGTCTCTGGGATACTGCACGCGAGGCTACAATTCTGGACGGCACTGAAGCCAGGCATTTGGGATCCCTGTCACAGGATCCTGTCATAGACCAAGGAATGATGAGGGGGGCTAACTCTCACAGCCTCTGGGTCCTAAGAAGTGTAGCACAAAATACCTGTGTGCAGATGATCTCTATATGCAGCAAACCCAGTGGAAAACCATAGAACAAGGGATCCAATGCCTGAGAGAAATGGCAGTGGCAGAGATTATCTTCTCAGATGATGTAACAACTAGGAACCCAGACTTAGTACCATGCACATCTGTGATGTGGCGAACACTCGTACGACTTGGGCCACACGAATATGCTTCTGCCTTAGCCATCATGAAGAGGGATGAGAGGGGTGAGACTGTGCTTGACATGGCAAGGAAGCTCCGAGCATATGCAGATGCTGTACATGGCCCGACACATGCCAGAATCGCAGCGGTAGAAACACTTCTGCAGAACTTAGAGGATAAGATAGAGGAGAACCATAAGAAGCTTAGAGAGGAGATTAAAGAAGACCTTCTCCTTCTCCAAATTTCAGCAGTACAGATCCGAGGTTCTGGTATCCAAGGCAGACGTTTCCCAGATGGTGAGAGAAGATACACCCCACGAGCTGAGCTGTGGTTTTACCTGTGTGATTGTGGGGAAAACACGAGAAGGTGGGATAGGAAACCTACTGCTGTTCTGGCACGACGGGTGAGAGAACTGAAGGAAGCCACCAGAAGGAAAGCAGCTCCAGTTGCCCGTAGCCGAATGGCCAGGTATGATGATGATGACATGTCTGATCCCATTGAAGGAAAATCCAAAACATATGCCCAGGCAAAGAAGGATAACCAGGCTTAGAGGGGCCCTGCCTCTAGCCAGGTAGAGGCCAGGGAAAATCGTGTTTTTTGGTCTGTGTGGATTCGTTGGCCTGGCACATCGGAGCCACAAGAGTACAAAGCTTTGGTCGATACTGGTGCGCAATGGACATTAATCCCACCAAGACATGTGGGGACAGAGTCTGTTTCTATTGCTGGTGTGACAGGGGGATCCCAGGATTTCACTTTGGTGGAAGCTGATGTGAGCCTAACGGGAAATGAGTGGAAGAAGCATCCTATTGTGACTGGCCCAGAGGCCCCATGCATTTTGGTCATAGACTACCTTCGAAGTGGGTACTTCAAAGACTCAAAAGGACTCAGATGGGCATTTGGAATAGCTGCTGTAGAGACAGAGGGCATCCAGCAATTGAACACCTTGCTGGGTTGTCTGAGAATCCATCTGCAGTAGGATGCCTGACAAAAGAAGAGCAACAGGTGCCAATTGCCACTTCCATAGTGCATCGACGACAGTATAGAACCACTCGAGATGCTGTGATCCCCATCCATAAGATGATACAAGAGCTGGAGAGCCAAGGGGTGGTCAGCAAGACCCACTCAGTCTTCAACAGCCCCATTTGGCCTGAGCGAAAATCTGAAAGAGAATGGAGATTGACTGTGGACTATCGTGCATTGAATGAAGAGACTCCACCACTGAGCGCTGCTGTGCCAGACATATTAGAGCTCCAGTACGAGCTGGAGTCCAAGGCAGCAAAGTGCTTTGCCACTATAGACATTGCCAATGCATTTTTTTCCATTCCTCTGGCAGCAGAATGCTGGCCTCAGTTTGCTTTCACATGGAGGGGAGTGCAGTACACCTGGAACCAACTGCCCCAGGGGTGGAAGCGCAGTCTCACCATCTGCCATGGACTGATCCAGGCTGCACTAGAAAGGGGTGAGGCTCCAGAACATCTGCAGTATATTGATGACATCATTGTGTGGGGGAACACAGCTGCGGAAGTGTTCAAGAAAGGCAAGGAAATCATCCAAATCCTCCTGGGAGCTGGTTTTGCCATTAAAAAGTCAAGGTAAAGGGACCAGCTTGTGAGATTCAGTTCCTGGCAGTGAAGTGGCAAGATGGACTGTAGTAAACCCCATACATTTAGCAAAAGCACCATGGAGAATCTAACAAAAGGAATGCTGGCACAGCAGCAAGGAAGCTTCCTGACTCCATGGACATCTGCCCTATAAACTGTCTCTATAACCATGTAAGGCAATGCCATGGTAGCCTTTACCTATCGGTCATTTTATGGTCCCCCTAATCCCTTGCGATTGGTCAAGTTTAGATATTTGCCAAGCCTATAAAAGTAGCATGCTGTACCCTACTAGCTCAGAAGATAAAGAGCTGAGACCCTTCGCGAACCCCCAGATAAAGCCTTCTCTGTGGAACAGCTTCTGCCTTCTCCTTCTCCTCTCTCCGTCTGCTGCTGCCTCAAGCCCGGGGCTCCACTACCCAGCAAGCAAAGAGCTGAGGTCCTAAGAGCTGCTAATCACTATAGAGCTGAATATCACCAGGCTTGCTAGAAAGGTAGCCCCGTGGCATTGGCCTGAGCTGGCTTCAGGCACCCGGTCCCTCCTCAGGGGCTGAGATCCTGAGCACCAAGGCTCTGCTTCATGATAAGACTGATCGGAGGCCTTATTAATGGATGGCATCAGATCCCTACAGATGTAATCAACAAGATCACAGCGATGTCTCCACCCACCAATAAGAAAGAAACACAAGCCTTCCTAGGTGCCATAGGCTTTTGGAGAATGCACATTCCTGAGTACAGTCAGATTGTGAGCCCTCTTTACCTGGTCACCTGCAAGAAGAACAAGTTCCACTGGGGCCCTGAGCAGCAACAAGCCTTTGCCCAGATCAAGCAGGAGATTGCTCATGCAGTTGCCCTTGGCCCAGTCAGGACAGGACCAGAGGTGAAGAACCTGCTCTACTCTGCAGCCGGGAACCATGGCTTGTCCTGGAGCCTTTGGCAGAAGGTGCCTGGGGAGACCCGAGGCCGACCACTGGGATTTTGGAGTCGAAGCTACAGAGGGTGAGAAGCCAACTACACTCCCACAGAGAAGGAAATCTTGCCTGCCTATGAAGGAGTCCAAGCTGCCTCAGAGGTGATTGGCACGGAAGCACAACTCCTCCTGGCACCCCGACGACCGGTGCTGGGGTGGATGTTCAAAGGAAAGGTTCCCACCCCCCACCACGCCACTGACGCTACATGGAGTAAACGGATTGCTCTTATCCCACAGTGCACCCGTATTGGAAACCTGAATTGCCCTGGAATTTTGAAGATAATTACAAACTGGCCAGAAGGTGAGAACTTTGGTCTTACTGATGAAGAGCAACAAGAACCAGTGACACGGGCTGAAGAGGCTCCTCCCTATAACCAACTGCCCCCAGAGGAAACGCGCTACGCTCTTTTCACTGACGGTTCCTGTCACATTGCAGGGATGGACCAGAAGTGGAAAGCAGCCGTATGGAGCCCCAGACGACAGGTGGCAGAGGCCACTGAAGGAGAAGGTGGATCAAGTCAACTTACAGAACTCAAAGCTGTTCAGCTGGCTCTGGACAATGCTAAGGGAGAGAAATGGCCAAAGCTCTACCTCTACACTGATTCATGGATGGTAGCCAATGCTCTGTGGGGATGGCTGGAGAGGTGGAAAAAGGCCAGCTGGCAGCATAGGTGTCATGGTTTGATGCTGGCACAATGCCAGTGTCCCTATGAAAATATATGCTCCCTGGTGTCTGCTGTGAGATATGACCAGGAATAAGCAAAGCAGGCCCCCACTTAGAAATAAAGAAAATAAACCTTTATTAACTAAACTACAACTCTAAGTAATACGAAACACACAGGGAAAATGAAAACTTTCCAAAAACATTTCCTCCCCCGCCATCAAATTCCCAATACATCTATCCCCCAAATCACTAACTCTTGGTCCATCACCACCCTTCAGAAAATCAATTCTCAGTTCATCAAGGGGTGAGGAGTCCTTCATGTGCCATAGGCTTCCCCAGGAATGTTGGACAATTTTGCTCAGACATGGCTTGAAGGAAAAAAAAAAGGCCATGAAAATATACAGCTGATGGAAAAGTAAAAGGCAGCTGTAAGCAGCAAATTCTCAAGCCTGATCCTGTAAACAACAAAATTCTCAGGCACGTTTCTGTAAACAGCAAGAGTTCTCAGGCTTCTCTTCAATAACAAGTAAATATCTTGTCCTTGGATGGTTATGGGAAAGCAGAGTGACAAACATGGAGGCCTTGAGAACCGTTCATAACAGGATGAGAAAAACAAGTCTTGGTCTCAATAACAAACCACAGGTATTGAAAACAAAAGGAGGGGTTGGTGTGTAATCTGTAACCAATGATGACCTCGGGTTTTGCAATATGTATGAGCTTAATTAACACGGTTATAAAATGTGCATGTTGGATCAATAAATAGGAGTTCAATGCTGATCAAAGGATGGGTCGTCTCCCTTCGCTTTCTACAAATGGTGATACCCCAACGTGATACGGCAACGCACCAAGGAGGAGCGAAGAAACAGGTCAGGTCAGAGCAGCCGGGACGGCAGTAACAACAACAAAAGGAAAAGGGATAAAAAAGAAGCTGAGACGCGTCGTGCCTTGAGTGTCATACAGGCGAGCCCAACTGATACGTGCTGCACAGACCTTGAAGAGGCTGCAATCAGTGCTGACGATTTTTAGGTATGGAAAGGCAAGCAGCATATGATTTATTTACTGCCTTTTTACAAAAAAGGCAGGTTAAGGGGATAGATTTGCAGAAGGATTTACCAGGGCTTTTGGCTGACGGCTATGCTAGGGGAGTTTTTATTAACCCCCATACGGTTCACGAGTTACCGGAGTGGCGTAAATTTGGTGATTTATTATGGCAGGCTACTTTGCATGGTGATAAAACTGCCAAGAAGTTAGGTAAATTATGGCGGGTCATTCGCAATGAATTACTGCAGTTTCAGGCCAAAAAAGAGGCTGCCCAGCAGGCTAACGCCGCTCATGGGTGTAATAAAGGATACGATCCAGACAGGGGATTACCATTGGCCCCTGCAATGAGGACGGTTTTTTTACCTGCTTCGCCGCCCTCTTCAGCAAGCCTGGCTACACAGAGCGCTTCTGAGGCTTCCGCACCCCCTGAACAACAGCAGCCATGGCCGAGACCCTCCAATCAGCTCCCGAAAATCAATGAGCTGATCCCTAGGGTGGAAAACGACCTAGCGGGGGCTATTGTAAGGGAACGGAGGTTGGTCTGGGCTGCGCTTGCCAAAGACGCTAAGAATAAGGGGGAGGGGGAGCTTATCAGTGCTGTTACCCAGCTTGCTTGTCCTGTTGTATCCACTGCACAGGAGGGAGGGGGCATGCAGGCTACTATTACAGCTCTTAATTGGGAATTGCTGTCTCAACTGAGGTCTACTGTTAGCCAGTTTGGAGTGAAAAGTGAGCCAGCCAAACAGATGTTAGATTATATTTTTGATGCCAGTCTTCTTCTTGAGAACGATTGTCATGAGATAGCTAAATTGATCATTACTCAGCCCCAGCAATTGTTATTTAATCCTCATTGGCAAGGGTTCGTAAATGAATGCGTAGCACAATTAGGGCTAGGGGCCTCTCAGAATCAGGTGTTAGCTGCTCTTGCACCTCTTCAAGCGTCAGCTGCACTGGCATCAGCAAATAGAGGAGGCCACATGAAATGTTACCGATGTGGAGGCATGGGTCACAGGCGCCGGGAATGCCAGGCTGCAGGACTCTGGTGCCGGAGATACCGATCGGACACTCATAATACGGGTGCTTGCAGACGGAAATTGGGAAACTTCCCCAGGAGTACGAACTGCAGTGACCACGTACCGGCTCAAGTCGTCGCTGCAGCATCAGCACCCTCTCCTGTCTCCAACCCGACACCACAGGGAGCCACCGCAGGGGGAGCGGAGCCGCCGCAGGGGGAGTGACCCACGCCGCCACAGCTGCAGCGTGGATGGAGCGCGCGCCGCACCCAGCGCGGGGGGGTTCGCCCGCTCCGACACAAGCGGCGCGGGACCAGAGCGCTTTTCCAGCACCAGCGTTTCTCCCTCCGCCCCACGGCCGGTAAAAAGCTTCAGTTTTAGACCTAACAGCCGTAATAAATGTGACTCTTGTCAGCAAAAGAAAAGATCCCTACTGCAATTAAGAAACCAGTGATAATAAACAAGCGACACCAAGGAGCATTACTATCAAGGCGTTCCTTGCCTAAGTTAAAAGGACTTTTTGTTCTTCCTGGCAGAGACTGTGAAAGTCAAATCAGCGTACTGAATGCGTGGGTCAAATTTTGGCCGATTTGGCTTAGCATCCGTTATGCTGTCAGAATCACCTGCATTAACATGGCTCGGTCGGTGGAACATCAAATTCTGAAACTGTATTTTGAAAAATTTAAAAATGTTAAAGATGTGTTGAAGCGATTGTATGGGTGAGATGTAGTGAGTATGCTTTTTATGTTCTTTGAGATTTGTTTAGATGTGATAGATGTAAAAGCAAGCACTGAATTCAAAAGAATTTTTCCACAGGTATACCTTGAACAAACTTCCTATGTTTAAGTGCATTCAAGTATAAAAATGCTGCAGCAAACACGTGAAGAAAGTTGTTTCATCTTAGTATTTTAGAATCAGGCCTGTAAGTAAGTTATAGTAAATGCTATATTCTATTTCTATAGTAAGTCTTATCTGTTGCTAAGTAGTTTAAGTTAAATTATCTATTAAGTGCCATTAAATGTTAAATATTGTTAAGTTTTGTTAAGTTTGTCCTGTTAGGTTTAAGTGCTGTTCAGTTTAATTTCTGTTCAGTTTAAGTGTTATTAAGTTTAAGTGAAGTTAGATTCTGTTAAGATTAAATTATATTAAGTTTAAGTTATGTAGAATTTAAAGTCAGCTAAGTTCTGTTAAAGTTAAGTTCTGTAAAAGTTAAGTTCTGTTAAATTTAAGTGATTTTACATGTAAGTTCTGTTGATTTGAAAATCTGTTATGTTCTATTAAGGTTAAGTTTTGTAAAGTTAAGGTCTGTTAAACTTAAGTTCTGCTAAGTTAAGGTCTGTTGAGTTAAATTTCTGTTAAGTTTAAATGATGTTGAGTTCTGTTAAGTTTAACTATTTTAAGTGCTTTAAGTTTAAGTGCTGTTAAGTTTGAGTGATGTTAGATAGATTTATGCTAGATGTTTATTTTATGATCTGCATTTGTTGGGACTATTTGTTTTGCCTGGCGTCATTGATGTGGACCATATGGTGATGGCATATACCCCTTTTTCCCCACTTCAACTCAATAAGGGACAGAGAATTGTTCAGCTGGTGCCATTTGAGCCAAATGACTAAGGGATTACAGACTGTAAAAGGACAAGAGAGGGGGGAAATGGTTTTGAATCCACCGGAGGACTTACCTTACTGACTTTGGACTTTTCTGAGAGACCCAAGAAAAGGGTGGAAGTGGAATTTCAAGGACAGAAAGGATCATTTTCAGGCTTGTTGGACACTGGGGTCCATTCCAGCATTATTAGCCCTAGCTGTTCGCCTCCTCTCCGGGTTTGCATGAATGAAAACAGCTAACAGCCTTCTTTTCTTACTCCAATTACCACCTACCCTGCAATGCCTGATAAGGCAGGACATTATGGCTCAGTTGGGGGTGGTTTTAACCCTTTGGGGTAAAAGCCATTGCTCGGACCGTGGCTGGGGAACCTTATAGAGATACTGGGTGTGCTTTTAAATGCTTTTACTTTTTTTACCTTATCTTTTTAATTGTATTCAAGATATGGTCAGTAGAATGATAGAAAAACGCTGGCAGACTAACCTCTTTGTGCAAAAAGGAAAAACGGGGAATTGTTGGACAATTTTGCTCAGACATGGCTTGAAGGAAAAAAAAAAGGCCATGAAAATATACAGCTGATGGAAAAGTAAAAGGCAGCTGTAAGCAGCAAATTCTCAAGCCTGATCCTGTAAACAACAAAATTCTCAGGCACGTTTCTGTAAACAGCAAGAGTTCTCAGGCTTCTCTTCAATAACAAGTAAATATCTTGTCCTTGGATGGTTATGGGAAAGCAGAGTGACAAACATGGAGGCCTTGAGAACCGTTCATAACAGGATGAGAAAAACAAGTCTTGGTCTCAATAACAAACCACAGGTATTGAAAACAAAAGGAGGGGTTGGTGTTTAATCTGTAACCAATGATGACCTCGGGTTTTGCAATATGTATGAGCTTAATTAACACGGTTATAAAATGTGCATGTTGGATCAATAAATAGGAGTTCAATGCTGATCAAAGGATGGGTCGTCTCCCTTTGCTTTCTACACAGGAAGCACCACTGAAACCTCGTGTGTTTCCATGTCACTCGTGGCACCGCCCTGAGAACATCTGCTGTCGTGACATCTTCCTTCCATGTCCAGTGCTCTCACCACTGCACATGGACCAGAGCTGCTTCTAGGGTTGTCCTTTTAAGGATGCTTTGTCCCGTTCCAAAAAGGGCACAGTCTCACCTTTGGGACACTTGTGCCCCCCAAATTTGACCCCCTGGGGCCGAGGGGTACGAACACTGAACCCTCTTAATTCTGAGCCATTGCCTCCCCCTGGATGCAGTCTCTGTGTCACAGGAAACATGGTTCTGTCCATGGCCATACAGGAAATGTCAAGCTAAGGGCACTCCATCATCTCTTCCCACCTAAGATTCTTCTCTACTCTCCCGACATCTTTCACTTGCCCAGACCTTCACACTTGCACATTTCCTTCCTCCATTTCATCTCTTATCTCTCTTCTAGGAAAGGTTAATGTTCTGCAAAGTTTTCCTTGTCCGAAAAAGGGTTAAAAGCTCGGGCTCTGCCCACCCAAAGCTCCCACAGCGGCCGGACCCCTTCTCGCTACATCCCCTGTGGTAGATAGGGAAAAGGCGCTGCGGAAGATCTCGCGATGTCACGGAAAGGCAGGACCCTCTGTTCCCCTTAGATAAGACCTTCTGTTCCCCTTAGATAAGAAATTAACATAGGAATGTAGCCTCCCTTAACCGAATACCAGTAATTTTCCATCTCCTACCCAGTACTTTTCCATTCCTTACTAACCATAGGTAAGAAGGACAAACCCCCTTCTGATGTAGAGACCCCTTAGACTATAAAAACCCAAGAGATGAGATAATAAAGGCCTTTTGACCGTCCATCATATTGATGCCTGCGTGTGTCATTGGCCCGAGCGGCCCTGGAGAGTTTGGGCTGCCGTGCTGTTCCTCTGAACCAGGTCGCCTGCCTTGCTCCAGAAGGCAACATACTGGTGCCGAGACTCGGGAAAGCTGCAGCGCCCGGGGAACGGGATTCGCCTGGACAGAGGGCGGCGGCTGTAGCGGCGGGTCCGACTACAGCGGGAGGGACACCTCCGGACGAGCGTGGACCATGGAATCCACAGCGAAGGTCGTAAGTCAGGCTCATGAGCAATGGGGAATTAAAGGTGAGCTCAGGAATTCTAATCTTGCTATTGCAAGGCTCCTAGAGCTGGGGACGATCGAACGTCCGGTAAATATATTATATTCGGAAGCGCGGGAGAAGTGCACTGCCGCCTCAGCAGAGGACTCTAAGTCCACAGGCAGTGGTAAAAACCTCAAAGCGTGGGGGAAAGTAGAAGAGGCCCTACGCAAGACGTTAGAAGAACGGGAGACGTGGAAATCCGCGCGTATACGTTTATTAGCTACACCAAAGCTGGGGGTGGGGGCCGCGACACAAACCGCCTCTGAGAGCGAACGGATTGACGGCAGGAACATGCGGGGGCCGGGCGCGTTCCACCCCTTCCCGAGCCCGAGCCCAGACTCCCCGGAGCCCCCAGGAGAACCCCCGGAACCCCCAGGGGACCCCCCGACCCTCCCGCGGAGCCCGCCGGGTCCTAGCCCCCCCGCGGAACCATCCGAAAAAACCGCGGTTTCTTTATCCGTCCCTTCCCTGCCGGTCGCCGATCCAGCACAAGAGGCTGAGCAGCGCGCGCGATGCCTCTGGCAGGGACCCGCGGAGAAGGCGCGGAACGCGGCCGGATCGTTGGACCCCGCCGGGATCGGTAAAAACTCGCCCCAGCCATGTGCGTTTAAAAATGGCGCCGAACCACATGGCGAGGGCGGAAGGGAGGAGGAGAAGGGCGGAAATGCAGTCAGCCTGCTTAACAACGCATGCGCGGGCGAGTGGGGAGGGGGTGCGGTCCCCGCGGTAGAGTGCAAGACCAGCCAGAGCGCTCTATTCAAATTAGGTCCTTATAGGGCAAGGACCTCCCCCAGCAGGAGGCGGGGGGACCCCCGGGGGCGGGAACGGCACCACCCCCGAAGGGAGGAGCGGGGTCGAAGCCGCACAAAACGCACGGAGCGCCGGAAATGTACCGGCAGTCAGCTTCCGGCTCAGAGTCAAGTAACAGCTGCTCAGACAGCTCGGAAGAGCCGACCGAGCCCGGCTGGGACTCGGAAACTGAGAGAGCAGAATTAATGCGGTTTCGAGCAAAACCGAATAAAGCTTTAAACAATATCGGGAAACAACCGCAACACAAACTCACCGACTGGGGAAAAATAAAAGCAGCCTGTGGGGACCGGGCACCGGCAGCCTCCATGCACGCTTTCCCGGGGGAGGTTGCCGGAGCGCGGGGGAACCAACAAAGGGCATATACCCCAGCGAACCCAAAAGAAGCCAAAGCGATTTCAGAAAAAGGGATCAACTCAACTGTAGTATCCACTCTTGTGGACGGCCTTTTTAGCAATAACGGTCTGCTCCCTTTTGATATTATGCAAATAAGCCGCATGCTTTTTGATGGGGCGGGGCGGATTGTATTTAAGCAGGAGTGGCATGATGACCACGTTAGCCCAGGCTTCTGGGGAAGGGCAGCAACTCAGCGAGCTGTCCCCAGCCGGCACAGCTTTCCCTGGCAGCACCCCAACTCCAAGAACGCCCAAGAGAGATCTGTTGGAGCTGCGGGAAGACGCCTCGCTAGGGACTGTAGATCCTGGCCCCGGGGAAACGGGAGAAGGAGGGGGCGCGCGGGCCACACTCAGCCTCCTCCCGCTGCAAATGCGAGACGGCCCAGCTACAGCAACCCCCAGTGGGGCAGGGGACCCTCATACCCTATGCCCCCACAGGGAGCAGTCAATTTTGCAGAATTCTCCACCCCTTTTAGGAAGGGACGTTCTTTCCATGCCCGGATTTCGGATTACAAATTTACCATGAGGGCCACTGCCGTACACCCTCCGCTGCCAATCAAATTGACTTGGAAATCATCAGACCCTGTATGGGTTGAGCAGTGGCCCCTGACAGAGCCTCGAATGGCAGCCTTGCTAGAACTGGTCGATCGAGAACTGCAAAAGGGTCACATAGAACCCTCCACCAGCCCATGGAACACCCCTGTATTCGTGGTCCCCAAAAGGTCCGGACAAGGCTATCGTCTCGTCCACGATCTGAGAGAAGTGAACAAGACGATCAGACCCATGGGTCCAGTCCAGACACTGCCATCCACGAACTCAGCCATCCCCGCAGGGCAGCCATGCGCAGCACTGGACATCAAGGACTGTTTCTTTTCAATACCCCTGCACCCTGAGGACCGAGAGCGATTCGCCTTTTCCGTGGCATTTCGGAACGGCGAGCGGCCCAACCTTCGCTTCCAATGGAGAGTGCTTCCGCAAGGCCTGGTCGACAGCCCGACCATATGCCAAATCACCGTGGACAAAGCACTGATGCCAGTCCGACACTCCTATCCCACCGCGACCATCATCCAGTACATGGACGACATCCTGGTCGTAGCACCATCGACAAGCCAAGTAGATCACCTGGTGACCACAATCACGGAGACCCTTCAAGCCAACGGCTTCGAGATTGCGAGCGCAAAGATCAAGAGAGGACCCTGCGTGACCTTCCTGGGAGTGGGCATCACAAGCTCCTACGTGACACCCCCCGAGATGAAGATCAACCGAGACATCGAGACGCTCCACGACGTGCAACGCCTGGTGGGATCGCTGCAGTGGCTTCGCAACATCGTCCTGATTCCTCCCGAGGTCATGGACCCTCTGTACGACCTCCTGAAAGGAAAGAACCCCTGGGATCCCAAGGAGCTGACGCCGCAAGCAACGAGCTCCCTCGACTTCATCGAAAACCAGATGGCCACTGGCACGCTTGCCAGGTGGAACCCAGCCATGCCACTGGACCTGTACGTCCACTTTACACCGAAGGGGGGAGTGGGAGCACTGGCCCAAGGACTTGCAGAAAAGGCCCGACCGATCCAATGGGTGGTCCTCGGAAGACCCGCCCGTGCATTTTCCCCAGGAATCGAGTGCATCGCCAGCCTCATCATGAAGGGCAGGAGACTCGCCCTGAAACACCTAGGGACAGAGCCAACAAGCATCCACCTTCCGTTTCGCAAGCAGCCGACCACGGGGTCAGCCACAATATCGGAGTACCTGGCCCTTGCTCTCTCTGGCTTCGGAGGAGAAATCTCCTACTCCTCCAGACCACCCTGGACTCAGCTGCTGACCGTAGTCGACATGGACATGCCACCGAGGGTCAAGGACAGACCGCAGCCAGGACCAACGGTCTTCACAGACGCTTCGCCCACGACTTCAACTGCAGCAGCAGTGTGGCAGGCAGGAGAGCAATGGCATTGCGTCAAAGCGAGGGACCCCACACTGTCAGTGCAACAGCTGGAGGCAGCAGCAGTGGTTTTGGCGTGCGGACTCTTCCAAGACGAACACCTCAACATCGTAATGGACTCTATATTCGTGGCAAGGCTCTGCCTAGCCATGGCGGGACCAGGAATGTCAACATCAGCAGCAGCCCTAATGCTGGAAGAAGCGCTCTCCTCGCGACAGGGCACCGTGTCAGTCATCCACATCAACAGCCATGACCCAGTCAAAGGTTACTTCCAGATCGGCAACGACAAAGCGGACGCCGCAGCAAAAGGCGTCTGGACGTTGCAAAGAGCTCGTCAGCTGCACGAGTCGCTCCACATCGGAGTCAAAGCACTGGCGAAGAGATGCGGAATCTCGACGGCGGACGCAAAACATGTGGTAGCCACCTGCCCTCATTGCCAGAAGTCACCCCTTTAGACCTACGGGGTCAACCCGAGAGGTCTCAAGCCCTCAGAAATCTGGCAGTCGGACTTCACCTTATGTCAACTGCTGAAGCCCCAAGCATGGCTTGCAGTGACAGTGGACACTTATAGCAGAACGATCATAGCCACACAGCACCCCAAAACCAACTCCAAAACCACAATTCAGCACTGGCTGACAGCCATGGCTTGGCTTGGTATCCCCAAGCAGATCAAAACGGACCACGGCTCCAATTTCACCTCCAAACCAGTACAGGAATTCGCCTCGAAATGGGGCATCACGTTAGTGCAAGGCATCCCATATAACAGTACCGGGCAGGCCATAGTTGAGTGAGCAAACCAGACCCTGAAAACCAAGATAGAAGTGTTGGCAAAAGCAGAAGGCTTTGCCAATGCCATTCCCCCAGGAGATCAGGCACATATACTGGCAACCGCTTTGCTGGCACTGAATCAATTCCCTAGGAGAGATGAAACAAACAGTCCCGTCCAAAAACACTGGGCCACTCGAACACTAGAAGAGGGCCCACAGGTGGTAATTAGAAATGAGCTAGGCGAGTGGGAACGGGGTTGGAGGCTGATACTCAGGGGGCGAGGGTACGCAGCTGTCAAAAAGGACGGCAAAATCAGGTGCTGTCTTCTTAAGTCGATTAAACCAGACCTTCATAGCGAGCAGAATGAGACTGACGAGAATTGCGAGTTTCTGTGTACAGGATACGCTTTTGGGACGTACTCATGATGCGTACTTCCCGGTTCCAGACGAAAGCGACAGACCACCAAGCCGTCAGGCAGCGCCCGAGAGACCCGCACGGGTGAGACCCAAGCACCAAGAGTGTTTCTGTGGGATTTTGCTGTTGGGGCTTGTTGTCGGAGGGCAAGCCAGCCCAGACCACTACCCCGATCGGCCATTCAGGTGGGTCATGCGACACCTTAGTAGTGGCAAAGTACTCAGAGAAATCACCACACCGAACACCCCATCCTTCGTGCTCCACATTACCGACCTGTTTCCAGGACAGCCAAGGGTACACCCCTATTCCCCACACGTCACACACTCGTACCTATCCTATTGGTGCCCAGCTTCAAACCCTGGGAAAAGCTACTGCAATCACCCAGGGTGGGGATATTGTGGGCACTGGGGCTGCGAAACCATAGTTACAGATGCCAGACCATCGGGGCCTGGGTGGGATCCACAAGAGCCAGACAAATTCTTACAGCTCACCTGGGCACCCATCGGTTGCAAAACACCCTTCTTCTCTCACGGAAACTTCCATCGAAACCAACATAAAATCCCTAGATTTCGGGCATGCACTGATTACAACACGACGGTCTTGCAGCCAGATCACCCTAGCTGGGCCACAGGCAAAACGTGGACAGTAGTCCTTCAAGGGTCAGAAGAGAGGGTGAACGTGCAAATTATCAGGCTCCAACCGTCAGCACCCCAAGCGGTCGGACCCAACAAAGCGATTAAAAGCGTGCCGAAAGGGAGAAACGTAACCTACCCCAAAACCTTACCCACAGGGGTCAGCAAGGTCCCGACCAGTCAAGCGGAAACCTTTCAGATGAGCCGCTTAACCGAGTCAGACTCAGACCCAATCCTTCGTATGTTAGAAGCTACCTTTGTATCCCTGAACGAATCCAACCCTAACCTAACCAAATCCTGCTGGCTTTGTTACGATGTCAAACCCCCCTTTTACGATGGAGTCGCTTTGAACTCTCCCTTCAGTTACTCCACAGCCGACGCCCCTCACCAGTGCAGATGGGATACCCCTCGCAAAGGAATCACCCTGAGTCAAGTCACAGGCCGAGGCAGATGCTTTAGCAATGCAACCCTAGCTAGGCGGAAAGGCACCATCTGCACCAAAATTGTCAAGCCTAACAGGAGAAACAATAAATGGGCAGTCCCATCCACATCTGGGATGTGGGTTTGCCAGCGATCCGGAGTGAGTCCTTGTGTGTTCCTTCCCAAATTCAATGACTCTAACGACTTCTGTGTCCAAGTTCTGATTGTTCCTAGGGTCCTGTACCACTCAGACAAAGAAATGTACCATCTTCTTGAGGGACCCAGCCGGATCCACAAAAGAGAAATATTGACAGGTATAACTATCGCAATGCTGCTCGGCCTGGGAGCAGCCGGAACGGCCACGGGTGTCTCAGCCCTAGCGACCCAACACCAAGGACTGTCCCAGCTGCAAATGACCATCGATGAGGACCTGCAAAGGATCGAGAAATCCATTTCCTTTCTAGAGAAGTCAGTCTCCTCACTCTCAGAAGCGGTCTTGCAGAACAGGCGAGGCCTGGACCTCCTGTTCATGCAGCAAGGGGGCCTGTGTGCCGCCTTGAAAGAGGAATGTGGTTTCTATGCAGACCACATGGGAGTAGTGAGAGACTCCATGGCAGAACTCCGGAACCGACTGGCTCAGAGACAGAAAGACAGGGAAGCCCAACAGGGCTGGTACGAGTCCTGGTTCAATCAGTCACCTTGGCTAACCACTCTTATTTCTGCCCTGATAGGTCCATTGGCGATGCTGTTTCTAACAGTCACCTTCGGACCATGCCTGCTGAACAAGCTGGTCTCGTTTGTTCAGACCTGCCTGGAAGGGACCAACATCCTGTTCTTAGGCCGACGACAATTGCTGTGAATTCAACCAGGGAATTCAACCAGGGAACACTGCCAGTCACAACATTTTCCGAACTTGTCTGGCAAAAGCTTACTCAGGTTTTCCAAAACCCCTTTCCCTTGTCAAGTTACAACCTTATACCTCATTTTAGTACCTATGTATATGACTACCTCATTCATTTGTGAAAAAAGGGGGGGAGATGTGGTAGATAGGGTAAAGGCGCTGCGGAAGATCTCGCGATGTCACGGAAAGGCAGGACCCTCTGTTCCCCTTAGATAAGACCCTCTGTTCCCCTTAGATAAGAAATTAACATAGGAATGTAGCCTCCCTTAACCGAATACCAGTAACTTTCCATTCCTTACCCAGTACTTTTCCATTCCTTACTAACCATGGGTAAGAGGGACAAACCCCCTTTTGACGTAGAGACCCCTTAGACTATAAAAACCCAAGAGATGAGATAATAAAGGCCTTTTGACCGTCCATCATATTGATGCCTGCGTGTGTCATTGGCCCGAGCGGCCCTGGAGAGTTTGGGTCGCCGTGTTGTTCCTCTGAACCAGGTCGCCTGCCTTGCTCCAGAAGGCAACAATCCCCCCCGCCCTTCTCTGCCAGCCGGGCTGTGCTGCCAGCACACGACATCAAATTTCACGGTGGCACAGGCGCTCTCTCTCTCTCTCTCTCCTGGGGGGGGAGATGTGGCTGCCCGATGCCCCTCTGGGCTCTTCCACCCTTCCATCCTCGGGCCAGGCCTACCTCACCCAGCCCCAAACCAGCCAGGAGCTGGGCAGGGGAGGCCTGACCTGCTTCCCTCGCTGGAACCCAAGAGAGCTTCCCCCAGAGTGCTCTGCTTTTTAACCCCTGAGTTCTCAGAGGCGTATCCAATGTCCCCAGTGGCCAAACCAGCTGCCAGTATTCAAATGTGAGCACCTATTGGCCTGACCACTTCATATCCCAGAAAACTAACTTCCTCTCAAACCACGACATCTATATAATCTCAGTCCAGTTTATCCCAGTCTGTAGGAACCCAGTCCATTTGATCCCAATCCATATTTGATCCCAGTCCATATTTAATCCCTGTCCATAGCTTATCCTAGTCCATATTTGATCCCAGTCCATAAAATCTGTCATATTTGATCCAGGCCATATTTGATCCCAGTCCAAAGTTGATCCCAATCGTGATTTGATCCCAGTCCAGTTTATCCCAGTCCATAGTTGATTTTAGTCCATATTTGATCCCAGTCCCTGTTTGATCCAAGTCCATATTTGATCCCAACCCCTATTTGATCCTAGTCCATGTTTGATCCCAGTCCGTGTTGCCCTGCACACATTCCAAAATTCTGCAATTCCAGCTCCCAGCCAGGAAAAGATGTTCCCGCGCTTGAAGGGAAATGGAGCAAAATCCTACAGAGACATTTCCCTGCTAGCCTTCAGGACTTCAGCTCCTGGGACTGGGAATTAAAATAATAATTGGGAAATAAAAAAAAAAATAATCAGGGGAGGGTCTGTGGGGACAGAGGGATCATCGAAATCAGGGCAGGGGTCAAATAAATCAGGGAAAGGGGAACTAAAACAGGGAAAGGGTAAATAAAATCAGGGGAGGGGTCAATTCAGGGGAGGGGTCAATAAATCAGGGAAAGGCCAACTAAATCAGGAGAGGGTCTTTGGTGGCAGGGGTGAATTAAATCAGGGGAGGGGTCAATTTAATCAGGGGAGGGTCTTTGGTGGTCACTGGGGCAATAAATCAGGGGAGGGTATTGGGTGGTCCCTGAGGCAACTAAATATAGGGAGGGCCTCTGGTGATGCCTGGGTCAGTTAAATCAGGGGAGGGTCTCTGGTGGTCCGTGGGTCCACCATGGAGACACTGAGAGAGAAACAGAGCAGGCAAAGAGAGGCAGGAGAGAAAAGGGGACACCAAGACAATGAGCTGAGAAGGCGGCACTCTGCAAACAGAACTGCAACAGACTGAACATGAATGGGAGAGAAATCAGTAAGTCTCAGAGTTTTATTTGCTGTCAAATACATCCCACACACCCAGCCCCACATAATCTCCATCCCACCACTCTAATTGAGATCCCACAACTCTAAATCACCTCCCAGCCTCATCTCAGCCTGATGGCTGCAGAATCGAGTGAGTTTGGCATGGGATTGAGTTTTTTGAGGGGGGTTTGAGCCCTTCTGGGGTAAGATTGAGCTGTTTTCACTGGGATTTCAGTGGTTTTGAGGTGACAGATCCATCCCTCTTGGCTACTGCATTGCAAAGAGATGGAGAATAGAAAAAAATTAAGGTGAAATTAAAAGTAGAAGCAGCCAGGTGTGTTCTCAACATGGATCACAGGGAATGTGGCTCACATGGGCTGTGCCCAATGTGCCTCCTCCAGTGGGGGATGGAGCTGGAGCAGCGCACGAAGCTCTGCCCGCACTCGGGGCACTCGCAGGGCTTCCCCTACTGGTGCCTCCGCTGGTGTTTGGTCAAGTGAGAGCTGTGTGAGAAGCTCTTCCCACACTGGGGACACTCGTAGGGCCTCTCCCCAGTGTGGATGCGCCGGTGGGTGATGAGGTTGCAGTTGTGCTTGAATCCCTTCCCGCAGTCGGGGCATTGGAAGGGCCTCTCCTCTCTGTGAATGCGATAGTGCAGGAGGAGATGGGAGCTGGTCTTAAACGCCTTCCTGCATTTATCACACTCGTAGGGCCTCACCCCGGTGTGGATGCGCCGGTGGGTGATGAGGTGGGAGTTACGCGCGAATCCCTTCCCGCAGTCGGGGCATTGGAAGGGCCTCTCCTCCGTGTGACTTTGATAGTGCTGGAGGAGATGGGTGCTGGTCTTAAACCTCTTCCCACACTTGGAACACTCATGGGGCCTCTCCCCAGTGTGGGTCCTCTGGTGCTGGATCAGTCTGGACCTCTGGCTGAAGCACATCCCACACTCAGGGCACTTGTATGGCCTCTCCCCAGTGTGGATCGTCTGGTGCACAATCAGGCTGGAGCTCCAGCTGAAGCTCTTCCCACACTCACCACACTCATAGGGCTTCTCCCCAGTGTGGATCCTCTGGTGCCTGATCAGGCTGGAGCTCCGGCTGAAGCTCTTCCCACACTTGGAACACTCGTAGGGCTTCTCTCCAGTGTGGGTCCTCTGGTGCCTGATCAGGTGGGAGCTCATGCTGAAGCTCTTCCCACACTCCTCACACTCGTAGGGCTTCTCCCCTGTGTGGATCCTCTGGTGCACAATCAGGTCACAGTTGCGCCTGAAGCTCTTCCTACACTCCCCACACGTGTGGGGCTTCTCCCCATCATGGAGCTGCTCATGGAGCACCAGCTCCGAGCTCTGGCTCTGTCTCCGGCCGCCTTCCCGGCCCAGGCTGGCTCTTTCCCCCTCAGATCCCCGCCGGCTGCATTTGCAGCCCCTCCTCGTGCGGCATCTCCGGGTCTTTTCCTCTCCGTTGGCTTCCTGCGCCATGGAGCTGCTCAAAACGGCCTCTTCCACCAGGTTCTGCCGCGGGCATTTGTCCTCCCTGCTCTCCATGCTCAGCTCCTGCTCTGGGGGAGGAAGGACAAGGACAGGATGGGATTTGCCTCCGTGCCACAGGCAAGGGCAAGGAGATCACCCCAGGGCTGAGCTGCAGCCGGGGCCGTGCTGGGCTGGGAGATGGAGCAGCACAGAGGGGAAAGGGGCACTGACTTCCTCCTCACCTGCCTCAGTGTTCTGGGGCATCTTCCTCTTCCTCGCAGCCTCCCAGGCCTTGGCAATGGGAAATCCTGGTTTGGGGAAAACAAGGGATGAGAGCATTTGTAGGAGTGTCGGGGGGTAGGACAGTCGGGACAGACGGAGACGAGAGATCTCTGCAGCCAGGTCATGGAACTTGCGGTTTATTGCAAAGGGCCTGGGTGCAGGGCCCTGCTTGGAGCTGCCAGGCACAGCTCGGAGCAGGCCCGAGAGAAGAGAGGGGTAGAGAGGATGAGAGGGTAACAGAGTAAGAGAGCAAAAGCATAAGAGAGTAAGGTTCCCATTACAATACAATAAATTTTCTCCTCTCTTGAATATTCTATTTCTCCCTAACCAATCTAGTACAAGATACAAATCCTATTTACATACAGCCTGTAAAAATCATCACATCACCATACTGTGTTACATTTTAAATCCTAAAAACTCCTCTTTGGACCCCTTCTGCTGAGCTAGTAGAGTCTGCTCTGAAACTTGGATCTCTTTGCAAGCAGAGGGAATTGTTTCATCAAAAGGGGATTACTTCAGTCGGGCCACAGCATTATTTTCCAGTTATTCAGTAACGAAGCTATCTCAAAGCTTGCTTTCATTTCAGTCTTCCTTATACTTTCTATATCATCAAAGTCTTTTGCCAGACAATCAGATTTATAAGGTTTTCCTGTTTCATCTTCCCCAAAACACATTGAGTTTGAAGGTCCCTGTGCCCGGGTCCATCTCTGGAATCACTGGCCACCTGGGCTCCAGAAAAACCTCCCAAACACCCAGATTCAGCCCTGAAAAAGCCTCCCAGGGGTTCCCTGTCCCTGGTCCCTCCCCTCTGGTGTTCAGAGAGTTCCCCCCTGTCCCAGCTGTTGGGGATAACGCTTGAATTGGGAGTCCCCCTACTCCTCGGTTCCCGCCCTGCCCAGGCTGCTGGCAGTCCCAGCAATGCTAAAAGCTCCCCCCGCTTCCCTCTCCCCATTTCGGGATGCCGGGGCTGTTTGGGCTCCCGGGCTCCCTTCTCCCCTCATTCTCTGCTCTGGGCTGCAGCGGCTCCAAGGAGTCCCCCCTGCCCCTCTCCAGGCTCTTGAGGCTCCCGCCAATGGCGCTGCTCCCCCCTCTCTGGGCTCCCCAATTTATGCTCCTGGGGGACACAGGGCTCTGCTCCTCCAGGCTGCCTCTGCCGGCAGCCGCCACCGCAACCCCCCGATGTCCCCCCAAGGGGCCTTTTCCGCTCAGCCTTGGACTTCTTCATTCTCCAAACATCCCCAAAAAACCCAACCCAGGGACACCCTGGGATATCCAGGCCGAGCTCCCCCTTCCCGCTCACCGGCGCGATTGGGGAGCGATGATCCCACAGGTGGGGGCTGTGAATTCAGGCAGGGATCAACCGCATGGTTCCCTTGGCTCAGCCTTGATCTGCCTCTGTCCCTCCTCTTCCTCTTCCTCCCACTCCTCCTCTTCCGTTCCCCCTCCTCCTCCTCCTCCTCTGTCTTATCTCCACTTCCTCATCCCCCTTCATCCCTGCCCTTCCCTGCCTCCTCCTCCTCCTCCCCCAGCAGCAGCCACACCCTCGGTGCCCCGTTCCCGCAGCCCTCGCAGCCCGCGGCAGGAGCACGGATGGAGCCGGGACAGGTCGGGATGGGCAGCGCGGGGCTCTCGGCTGCTCCAGCCGCTGCGTACGGGGGAAACCCGGCCTGGGCCAAAGGAGAGGAAAATTGGGCAAACTGGGGGCACATCACAAAGCTAAGGATGCAGTAGAAGATGGAGGTAAAAGAGTGATGTTAATAATAACTCCAAACAAAGAAAAACTGGAAATTCCAAAGTTCAGGGAAGCCGAGAGAAAATAATTAAACAAGATAGGTAGTGAAAAAGATAAATCATGGAAACGGAAACTTCTTGATGGAAGACAATTTCATAATAAAATGTGCTTACTACGAAAATATTAGAAGACTTGCATCAGAAAACACACTGGGGTACTCAAGCTTCGTGTGATCATTTTTTAAGGAACTACGGGTGCACTGGGATTTTTGGAGTAGCAAAGCCAGTAAATGAAAGATGTTTAATTTGCCGAAGGAGAAATAAAAAGGTGAAGAGAAAAACAACATTTGGAGGTCATGAGTTAGCTGGTTGACCATTTCAAAGTATCCATGCAGAAGCTTAGATTTGTTAAGCTCTGGATTTATTTGCAAAAAAAATAGTTTAATCTAGAAGAAATAGAATATGCCACATGTTAGACAGGAGATTTTAGGAGAATAAAAATCTTTGAAGTATCAGAAACACCAGAGGAAAAAAAAAAAAAAAAGGGGGAAATGAAACTGGGGGGAACAGGAGGAAAAATCAGAAAGAGAGTGGGATCCTCTGTAGGTCTTGCCCCCTCCGTTCGCGGCCCAGGCGCCTGTCCCGGGTCCCGGCTCGCTGCCCGCCTCAGCTCCGCCTGCCCCGGTTTCCATCCCAGGTGCGGCCTCACTGCCCAGGGCAGCTCCACCTGCCCCGGCGCTGTCGCTCAATTTGTGTGCCCTGCTCCCACTGCCTGGCCCGCGGCCGCTCTGCCGGCCCTGCTGGGGAAGATGGGGGTTGCTCTGTCCTGCTGCCTGCTCCGAGGTCACCGCGCCCACCGCACCCAGGGGGGGTCCCAGCCATACCATCCTCGGCTGCCCTGCCCGTGCCACCTGCGATGGGCACCGCCGCTGCTGCTGGGCTCTCCCACCTGCCTTTGCTCTGCCGGCAGCTGCCGGATCAGCCGCCATCAGCCATGTGGGGGCTACCCACGCTCCGCCTCGGGCTCCACGGGAAGATCCCCCTCTGGCAATTCCGGCAGCAGACCCTGCCCACACTCCCACTGAGCCTCGGCGGGATATCCTCCCCTGACCCCGTCCTGCTTTGAGTTACGTCCCCTTGATAACCACAGCTCCGGCTGTTGAGGAAACTCTCTCCCTCCACAGGAAGCACCTTATTGAAACACTAGGAGCTCAGTTAAAAGGCAGCCCTCTCCAAATTCTTTATCAAAACACGGGAGAAAGGCTAGAGAAGGTAAAAAAGTGAAAGAGTTAGATGAAGGGATTGCTCTATTTCCGTTCAGAGAGGTTCCCATGGGAGGGATGCGCTGCCCCGCCCCAAGGGAGCCACCAGCGCCCCTGCTGGCCGTGCCCGGAACTGCACCCAAGCCAAAGCGCCGCAGCCCAAAGGCCGGGACTGGGTCCGGGCTCTGTTTGCTGTCAGTGCCGCAGCTGTTGGTGTTTGTTTGCTTTATTATACACACTAGTAAAGAACTGGTATTCCTATTCCCATATCTTTGCCTGAGAGCCCCTTGATTTCACTAGTCTAGAAATTAAGAGGGAGGCGGTTTGCATTCTCCATTCCAAGAGAGGCTTTTTCTGCCTTCCCGGGCAGACACCTCTCTTGTAAAGCAAGACAAGCACCCACAGGCACTGAGGGCTCTGCAGGAGGGGCACAAGAAGGCCCTGTAGCACTTGGGCACAAAGGCACAGCAGGTGAGGGCAAGAAGGGAGCAGCAAAAGGCCAAGCTGAAGGCAAAGGCCAGGGCACAGTTCCTACAGCCCCTGAGGGATCAACCCCAGGGCCCAAGGGGGCCCCAGCACCCAGGGCACGGGCTCGGCCACAAGCACCTGGCAGAGGCATTGCCCTCCTCGGCAGGGGAGAGCCCACCCAAACAGCCCCTGCAAGGAACCAGGGCTCCAGCTGCAGGGCACAAGGCCACTGCAAGCACAGACAGCAGCACCCTCAGGACCAGCAAGTCCACCCCTTGATGGACATGGATTGGCAGGGCTGTCCCAGCTCCCATCACACCAGGGACCCTCCACACTGCAGCCCTTGAGAACATTCAGGGTGGGTCTGCATTCAGAGGAGGCATTTCCTAATGGACACAGGGGCCTCTCAATCCACTCTGAATCTTAGACCTAAAGGGGAAAATAGTAAAGGAATATTTTAATTTTTAAGGGAATGAGAGGCAAATATAACCAGGTATGATTTGTTCAACCACTATTAGAAGCTGTGGGCGATAGGTTTGAAATAAATGCATTGCTTTTTCTTTCTCCTGTGATTGTAATTACCGAGGAAGGAATTTGAGAGCTGGATTTTAATACTGTAAAAGGGGATACAGAGGCTAGTTCTGTTCTACCTTTGTGCCAAAATCTGACAAGGCGCATGCTGAAGTGAACCCAGAAGTGTAGGCAGCCCCACTGAAAGAGGGAAAATTAGATAAGGAGCCTCTACAAATTACTTTAAAGCAACCAGGAAAAGCAATATCCTCTTCCAAGAGAGGGAAGGAAGGGCTCACAGCCTGGTATTGAGTCCTGGTTAAAGGCAGGGCTTTTGGAGCCAGGGATGTCTCCCTACAACACTCCTATCCTGCCAGTCAACAAACTGGATGGATGGACAGGAGGAGGAAACACAGAATTTTCAAGTGTTAAAATGAAGATTAACTGAGGCGGCTGGCCTGGGACTTCCAGACAGGGAAAAGGACTTTGAATTACAGGTGGATGTTAAACAGGGTCTTGCCTAAGGAATTCTTGTGCTAAAATGTTTAACCCTACATAGGATATCCTATAGTTCAAGTCTGACATCAAGTTAAAGCTTTGACAACCAAAAGAGCCTCTACATGGATGAGCAGGGCTCGGTTATTACAGTATGAAACTTGTCCAATGGCACAGGAGGATTTAGAACTGAGGACAGGGCAAGGGTTTAACCCAGCCTCCTGTTTGAACAGCCTGGAGAGGGGCTGGCAAGGAACCCAGGACTGCACTCCAGGGACAGAGCTCCAGACCCAGGCTGGGACAGATTGATGATGGGACATTCCCTGGCCTGAGGGAGAAAATGTGTTTGTGGATGGCTCTGCAAGGGCAGCAGAAGGGAAAAGAGCTACAAGACAGGCTGTTATTAAGGAAGGGCAATCAGACACAGCGCAGGTCACCGCCCCATGCTCAGCTCAACCCGCCCAGCTGTGGGTGCTTGTGAGAGCCTGGCACTGAAATGCCCTGAGCAGGAAGGCTCCAACATCTTCTGCTGACACCATGGCACCTAACAGGGGGGCAAAAGCAATTCTCACTGCTTCAGCAACCACTGGAGCAGATATCAAGGCACATTCTCCCACAGGAAGCTGGGCTGGCACACAGCCTGCCCTGGCACTTTGCTGCTGCCAACACCCAGCCAGGACATCGGCTCCTGCCTAAGGAGTGCAAAGCAGCACCACTGGTGGGCAAGGGGCCCATGCCAAGTGTCCCTGAGGCCACAAACAGCCGCCAGCACAGCTCAACACGGGGGGACCCCTCAGCCTGGCCTCAAGGGCTCTGAAGCCCCGCAGATTTGCACTTCCCGCCCGCAGCAGGAGGATGGGAGGCCGCCCCTGAGCCTGCCCTGAAGGCAACGCAGCAGCAGCCAGGGCTCCACAGCGGGCCAAGCCCCTGCGCCTGCCCACAGATCCTCGCCTGGAATCCTCTGCAATCCTGGCCACCCTCCTCTGCCATCTCCAGCCCCTGGGGCCAAGCCTTGCTGCCACTGCTGCAGCTTCAGCGCTGGCTGGGCCTGCACTGCCACAGCTGCTGGGGAACACCACGGCACAATTCCACTCTGGGGCTCACTGACACCCACACTCTGGGCTGCCTGCCATTGCACTGCTGCAAAATGTACCGAATTTGGTTCTTTTAAACCTTATTTTTCTGCTCAGAAAGGTTTCTCTACTCAAAGGTTTTCCATTGGGAAAGGAATTTTAAAGGTTTAATTTAATGGGTGTTACACCATTCAATGGAGATGAGTTTAACACCTGAACAGACTGAGAATAGCCCAAAAGATACCCACAGAGATAACGACCAGCAACAAAACATCAACATTGCCCAGCAGCAGGAAGAGAAGCTTCATTCCAGGCAGCCTCCAGAGGAGCTTTAGAAATGCAAATGAACACTGCTGGGCAAAGCCTGGACAATGCACCTGGGTCTCTTGCCTGGGGCAGGAATTGGGCTGATTCCCTCTGCCCCTCACCCCAAGCTCTGCCTGCTGGCACTGATGGAATTTGCACGGCTCAAGGCAGAGCCGAGGGGGAGGATATCTGACCCTGCAACAGAATCGGGTGAAGCTGCAAAGGGAACCAGCACATGGAGAATGTTGGGAAAACTTCACTATAAATAAATGGGGGGAATCAGCCCTCTGCCCACTCCAACATGTGTTGTCATTGTCTGTGTTATATAGGGTGCATTAGAGCACTGGGGATTTTTTGCTACCAAAAATTCAGGGAAATCATTTGGGAATCCATGGATTTGATGATTTATTTAGAGAAGAGCAGTCAATTGATGCAGACCTGGCTGGAGAGAGCGCCCAAAAATGGGGAAAAGATGAACGGCCAGCAGAACAAATCCTACAACACCATGGATCAGCCCCTGGGAACCCGAACCAATTCATATCAGGAGCCACGGAACCCATTTCTCATTTCAATGGCATCATTAGATTACAAGCTGTCCTCGGAATAACCAACCAGACAGCTCCAGCTCCTGACCTTCCTGCTGACCAACACACTGAAATGAGGAACACAACACTTAACCATGGGATGGGATCAGATTACCTTTTAGAAGAAAAAAGAGGAGTTTGTGGAAAATTAAATGACTCAAACTGCTGCTGGCAAATAGATGACAAAGGAAAAGTGGTGAAAAAAAAATCAACAATTGAAATAAAAAAGCAGCTCATGTATTGGTCCAAACGTGGAAAGGATGGGAAGGGGACACGGTTTCGTGGCTCCCTGGCAGACCATGGGTTAAACGAATGCTGTTTCTCCTCTGATGTGCACCAGCAACTCTCATCTTTTTGCCATGCTCCACATCTAGAGAGTGCAGCTCATTCAGCAGCTGAGCGAGGGGCCAGAGACTCGTAGATAAGGAAGTAAAGGGCGAAACCACCAGCTTCAATAAATTTTACTAATTAACTGCACTCCCGCTCCCCAAAGTCCCGCTAAATTCCTGAACTTCCAGAAGAACAAAGACTTAAGAGAGCCGTGAATATCAGCTGTTATACAAAAGTGGGGGTGCACATTAACGAGGACATGCAGTTGGCGGATCGGGAGGTCTGAACCTTCCAAGCACCTCAACCAGTGGGCAAAGGGAGAGGGAGATGAGCCGGGAAAATGAGGATAAAAAGGAGGCTGCGAACTACAACAACGGCACAGAGCGCACGGCAAATGCCCCACGGCCTCTCCCTCTGCTCAGCAATAAAGTCACTTTTACTGGACTCCTCTGTCTCCTCTAGGCACAGAAACCTCCGGCCACGGGAATTTCCCCGCACAGCCCCGGGCACGGGGCAGCCCCCTCTGTCCCAGCCACAGCAACCGGGCCGAGCCAGCGCTGCTCCGCCAGCGGCTCCTGCCGAGGCAGCGGCCGCAAGGAGACCGCGGGCAGCCGCTCCCGCAGCGCCCTCACGCCAGCGGCAACACGGGCCGGAGACGACACAACGCACCTGCCCGAGCCCCCTGCCGCCCCCGAGGCCCGCAGCCAGCCCCGAGCCCCCGCACAACCCAGCGCGGCTCCCACCTGCGCTGCGGCCGCCTCCGAGCTCCGCCGCCGCCTCACCGCGCTCCGGCCGCTGCCGCCGCTCGCGGGACCGCACACACGCTCCGACAATGGCACCGCTGCCCAGCCACGGCCGCCCTCAGCCCGCCACCGGGGCCCTGCTCCGCCACGCTCCCACCAATCAGCGCGCCACAACCACGACTGACGGCACCATCGCCCAATCCCAGACAGGGGCGGGCTCTGCACACGGCACAGCCCCGCCCCGCGCTCTCAGGGCCCCCCGGGCTGCGTGAGGGCAGAGCCGGAGCTGAGGAACAGCCCTGGAACGGGCCCGGGCCCGAGGGGGATTGAGCTGAAAACACAAACAAACTTCTCCGCACCTCCCGCCACGGCTTTCCCGGCACTGCGGCTCCAGTGGCTCCGGCTCAGCGGGAAGCCCCGGAGCCTCACTTCTCCTACCCCTAATTAGGAGAATCAGGGCATCGCTTTGATTTCCCCCAAAAGTGGAAAACTGCCCCAAACCCCTGTGGATGAGTGGGGGAGGGGAGAGATTTCTGACAGAAAACTCCAAAAACTCAGAGCAGGATAATGAGAAGTGTGCTGAATAGGTATGATTCGTACAGAATTGAAACAGCAATCAATACTGATACAGTAATTAATATTTGGAAATAATAAAACAGTTAAAAGGTGTGATGCCAAGAAAGGGAGAGGAGGGTTTCCATTCCCCCCCTCCTCCTGCAGATGTTCAAGGCAGGAAAAAGCAAGAGACAACAGTTACTAAAAATTACCAGAAAGAAAGAAAATCTGGTTGGATCTCAAGAAAATGCCTGCTATAAGAGATTTATTGTTTTGAAGCTTAAATATAATATTATGTTAGTTTTGGCTTACATTATCCTAGCTTGGTGCACATGTGTAACCCAAGGGTGAATGAAAGGACATCGAGGAAGAGGAGAGGCCTTCATCAGTGACGACCCCCAAAGACGGGTGTGACCACCAAACCGAGCGGTGGAGCATGCGCGGTAAAGGTGGTGATGAGGGCGGAGGTAGAAGTGTGATGAATCGAAAATGGGAGGAGATGGCATTGACACATGGCACAACAGGGGGAATTTTTGCTTGGCAAGCTCGCATGTGAGGTGGCAAAGGTCCAAGGGCCCTGCACTCCGTACCCCTCGCTGTTTGGGTTTTTTTTGCTTATGCGCTGTTATTGGAACCAAATTATCCCTTATTTTAACCAAATTACATTGTCAATATTTCAAATGTATCCGATTTTATATATTCTAAGCTATTCAATGAAAATTGCTGCTACCTTTAATATTGTTTGGTGTTTCTGATGATGGGATAATTGGGCAAATATAACACCACTCTTCTCCCTCTCTCGGGCCTGCTCCAGCTGTGCCTGGCAGCTCCAAGCAGGGCCCTGCACCCAGGCCCTTTGCAATAAACCCCAAGTTCCATGACCTGGCTTCAGAGATTGCTCATCTCTCTCCATTCTGACCATCCTTCCCCTGTTGTCCTACAAAAATACCCAAAAAAAACCCCAAACTCTAGTGAGAGATCACAAAATTACTCCAAAATAACCCAAAAAAATCCCCAAACTTCGGTCAGGGACCATGAAATTACCCCAAAATGGCCAAAATCTGGTGAGGAACCCCAAAATGACCCGAAAATACCCCAAAATCCAGTCAGGTATCCCAAAATATCCCAAAATCAGGGCAGGCACCACAAAATCTGGTCAGAAGGCCAAACTTACCCCAAAAAC
The DNA here is from genome assembly GCF_028551555.1 of Melozone crissalis. Classification (NCBI taxonomy): domain Eukaryota; kingdom Metazoa; phylum Chordata; class Aves; order Passeriformes; family Passerellidae; genus Melozone; species Melozone crissalis. Next base: position 6,629,542 of record NW_026535844.1, read on the forward strand.
ACCTGAAAATACCCCAAAATCCCATCAGAGACTCCTAAATTACCCCAAATCCTCCTAGAATCCAGTCAGGGACCCCAAAATTACCTGAAAATACCCCAAAATCCAGCCAGGGACCCCAAAATTCCCCAAATCCTGCAAAATCCAGTCAGGTTCCCCAAAATAACCCCAAATCACCCCTAATCCTGTCAGGGACACACAAAATCCACTCGGGGATCTCCAAAATTCCCTCAGGATGCCCCAAATCCACTTGAAAACTCCCAAACCCACTCAGAATGCCCCCAAATGCCCACACAACCTCCAAACTACCCTCAGTACCCCAGGTCCCCCGCAGGGCTCCCATATCCTCCCCTGGACCCTCGAAAATCTCCTCAGAATCCCCCCAGATTCCCTCATGAGTTCTCCATATCCCCTCAAGACCCCCCCAGATCTCCTGAGAACCCCACAAACCCCCTCAGGACACCTAATTCTCCCCCAGGACCCTCCACATCCCCTCATCATGTCCCAAATACCCTCACAACCCCTAAGCCCCCTCACATCCCCCCAAACCCCCTCAGGACCCCCCAAATACCCTCAGGATCCCCAGTTCTCCCTCTTACCCCCTCACATCCCCTCCAATCCCCTCAGGAGCCCCCAAACCTCCTCACGATCCCCAGTTCTCCCTCTCGATCTCCCCAAACGCCCTCAGAACCCCCCACATCCCCTCAGGACCCCCAGTTCTCCCTCAGTCCCTCCCAATCCTTTCATAACCCCTCCAAACCCCCCCTCATCGCCCCTCCCCCTCTCCCCGCTCCCCGTACTGACCGCGGTCGCTGTCGCCCATCCCGCGCTGCCGGGGGCGGTCCCGGGGCTCCCTCGGAGCCCGCAGATTCCCGCCCCGCCCCCTCCCCCCCCCGCGGCCTCAGCGCCGCTCCGCCGCCGCTGGGCCCCATGGGGACCACAATGCCCACAATGCACCGCGGATTCGCCGGAAGCAGCTGTCGACGCCGAAGCCATGGGAACTTCTGCCAGTGCTTCTGGCCGTTGCGGCTTCTGATTGGTCCGCGCCGCCTTTGGGGCTTCTCGGCAGAGGTCTCGCGAGAGAAGCAGCGCGGCCCTGTTTGTTGAGGGCAACTCTGCGGGCTCCTCAGAGCGCTCCGCGTTCCCTCGTAAATCCAGCCGGGAACGGCGGAATGAATCCGCCTAGAGATGGTGGGATGGAACCTAAATCCCCTGGGGATGGAGCCTAAATCCCTTTCTACTGAGCCTAAATCCCCTGGGATTCAACCAAAACGGCCAAATCCAGGCGCTTTCCATGGATAGGGGCGGTACTGGAAAGGGCGGGCAGTGACGTCACCTCGCCCAACCCCTTTTCCGGCCCCTCCTGAGGGGGCTCCGCCTTTTCCCGGCGCCGACCCCGGGGCCTGTTCTGGGCCGGGACCGGAGCTGGTGCTGGGGCTCCTTCTCCAGGGGAGCGTCCCCAGGGTGTCCCCAGTGAGCATGGAGCCCCAAGAGGTGCGACGGTGGGGGAGGGGGCAGTGGGGAATGGGGAGCACACGCGAGCGACAGTGCGGGGTAGCAGAGGGGTCGGGGGGTTGACAGAGGGACAGAGGGGACAGCAGAGCCCTCCAGCGAGGGAACAAAGGGGATCCCGGGAGGGCACAGGGGTCATCGCAGGAGGCCGTAAGTGCCACTAGGTCCCTGACACTTCCTCTGTCCCCTCCCCAGCTGTCCCCGGCCCTGCTGCAGCCACAGGTCACCGTGGTGGCCATCCTGGGCGAGCTGCTGGCTACCCTGCCCAGCCTGGACGAGATGACTCTGCTCGTGTCCCCATTGCACCTGTACTGGGACCTGATGGACTTCACCAATGAGCTCCGCAACAGCCTGTGCACTGATGAGACCTGGAGACACCGCAATGTCACCTACGATGATGATGACCCTTTCACCTCTGATGATGATGACCCTCCTGCCTCCCTGAGCCAGGCCCTGGCCGCCTACAAGAGCACCCATTGGACCAGCAGGTTCGATGTGCAAATGGTGGCCTGGGAGTGGCAGCGGTCAGTGGCTGCACTCAAGGACAGCTGGGCCCAGCTGGCCAGGACGGCCACCAAGCTCCCCAATGCCTGCAGGGATTTGGCCACCAAGGCGGCTGACATGGTGGCCACTGCCACTGCCCGGGCCAGGGAGCTGCAGGCCAAGACTGCCCATTATTGGACAGCTCAGGAAAACATGGTGGAGCTGGGTCAAGCCCTGGGTGGGGAGGAGAGGGCCGAGGTGGTGGCCAGGCGTGAATCCTGGGTGTGGAGAGATGCCATGGTGGCTGCCAGCGAGGCAACAAGGGCCACCATGGTGAGACAGCGGGTGGAGGTGGCCCTGGGTCTGCTGGAGCGCTTGGTGGCCGCGTGTGATGAAGCGACCGTGTTCTCCCGGGAGCTGCAGCACTTGCTCAGGCACACCCTGGACACCCTGGAAGGGACAAATGAGACGTCCCCCAATGTCCCCGACAATTTGGTGGCCAAGGTGGCCGTGGCTGCGCGGCTGTGGGAGGCCAACGCCCACCTGGCCAAGGATCACCTGGTGGGGACAGTTCAAGACATCATCAAGTTCTATTTCCATGATGGTCCCACCAGCCACGGTGCCCGTGAGGTGGCCGAGCAGTGCCAGAGAGCCATCGAGGACATCCCAAGGCTCCTTCGACCCCCAGAGTGTCCCCACGGTGTCCCCAGTGAGCATGGAGCTCCAAGAGGTGTGACAGGGGCGGGTCTGGGGGAGAAGAGAAAGGAACAGAGGGGACATGGGGGGAGGGGGTAGTTGGGGATGGAGGGGACACAGAGGGTGGCAAATGGGACAGGGGGTCACAAAGGGGACAGGAGGCAGTGGCAGGAAAGGGGGAGTTGGCAGAGAGGGGAGGGGACATGGCAGGGGAGGGGACAGGTTGATGGAGGGCACAGGAGATGGGGACACGGAGGGTGGCAGAGGGGACAGCAGGGGGTGGGAGGGGCTACGAGGGGAGGCGCAGGGGGTGGCAGAGGGAACAAGAGGCTGACAAAGGGACAGAGAGGATAAAGGGGATCCGTCGGGGGCAGGGGGCTACCCCAGGAGGCCACAAGTGCCACCAGGTCCCTGACACCTTCTCTGTCCCCTCCCCAGCTGTCCCCGGCCCTGCTGCAGCCACAGGTCACCGTGGTGGCCACCCTGGGCGAGCTGCTGGGCACGCTGAGCAGGGCCGAGATGATGCTGCTGCTCGTGTCCTCAGTGAGCCTGTACCGCGACCTGGAGGACTTCTCCAGGAAGCTCCAGGCCAGCCTGTATCACAATGATGGCACCTGGTGGTACAGGGATGTGACGGTGGATGATGATGACCTTCCCACCTCCCTGAGCCAGGCCCTGGCTGCCTTGTAGAGCACCCCAGAGACCACCTGGGATGATGTGACAATGGCAGCCAGCGAGTGGCACCGGTCGGTGTCTGTGCTTGTGGACAGATGAGCTGAGCTGGCCCGGAGAGCCACCAAGCTCCACAACACCTGCAGGGATTTGGCCACCAAGGTGGCCGACAGGGCGGCCACAGCCACCGCCCGGGCCAGGGAGCTGCAGGCCGTGGCTGCTCGTAATGGGACAGTGCAGGAAAACATGGTGGAGCTGGGTCAGGCCCTGGGCAGAGAGGAGGGGGCTGAGGTGATGGCTGGGCATGGAGCCCAGGTGAGGAGAGAGGCCAGGGTGGCTGCCAGCGAGGCAACAAGGGCCACCATGGAGAGACAGCGGGTGGAGGCGGCCCTGGGGCTGCTGGAGCGCTTGGTGGCCGCGTGTGACGAAGCCACCGCGTTCCCCCGGGAGCTGCAGCGCAGGGTTGGTGACATTGAGGCCACCCTGAAGGGGACAAATGAGGCGTCCCCCAATGTCCCTGAGGACTTGGTGGCCAAGGTGGCTGTGGCCGAGTGGCTGTGGGAGGACAACGCCCATCTGGTCAAGGGTCACCTGGGGGAGACACTTCAAGACATCATTGACTTCTATTTCGGTTGTGGTCCCGACAGTCCCTGTTGCCGCATCGTGGCCGAGTGGTGCCAAAGAGCAATCGAGGACATCCCAAGGCTCGTTCGATCCCCAGAGTGTCCCCAAGGTGTCCCCAATGTCTCCCCAGTGAGCATGGAGCTCCAAGAGGTGCGACAGGGGGAGGGGGGACGCGGGGACAGAGGGGACACGTGGCAGGGAGAGGAGGCACGGGAGGAGGAAGGGGGCAATGGAGGATGTAGGGTACAGAGGATCGAGAAGGCGACAGGAGGGAGTGGCAGGAAGTGGGGAGGTGACAGAGAAGGGGAGGAGACACAGAGAGGGATGGGGCAGTGGGGGATGGGGAGACATAGGGGGATGGGGACATGGGAGGTGGCAGAGGCTATGGCTGCGGTGGTTGGGGGTGGCAGAGGGGCAACAGTGTGCAGGCAGAGTGGAAGAGGGGACAGCAGAGGGACACAGTGCAGGAGGGGCTACGAGGGGAGGGGCAGGGGAATGGAGGGAACAAGAGGCCGAGAAAGGGACAGAGGGGACCCTTCGGGGGCAGGGGGCCACCTCAGGAGGCTGTAAGTGGCACCAGGTCCCTGACACCTCCCCTGTCCCCTCCCCAGCTGTCCTCGGCCCTGCTGCAGCCACAGGTCACTGTGGTGGCCACTCTGGGTGAGCTGCTGGCCACCCTGCCCAGTCTGGACGCCATGATGCTGCTGCTCCTGTCTCCAAGCTGCCTGTACTGGGACCTGATGGACTTCACCAAGGAGCTCCAGATCTCCCTGTACTGCTTTGATGCCGCCTGGTGGTACTGCAGTGTCACCTCTCATGATGATGGCCCTGTCACCTCCCTGAGCCAGGCCCTGGCCGCCTACAAGAGCACCCCATGGACCACCTGCGACAATGTGACAATGGTGGCCAACAAGTGGCAGGGGTTGGTGTCTGTGCTTGTGAACAGATGGGTCCAGCTGGCCAGGATGGCCACTGAGCTCCACAGCACCTGCAGGGATTTGGCCACCAAGGCGGCCGACAGGGTGGCCACCACCACTGCCCGGGCCAGGGAGCTGCAGGACGAGGCTGCCCGTGATGGGACAGATCAGGAAAACATGGTGGAGCTCAGTCAGGCCCTGGGCAGGGAGGAGGGGGCCGAGGTGGTGGCCGGGCATGGAGCCCAGGTGAGGAGAGAGGCCAGGGTGGCTGCCAGCGAGGCAACAAGGGCCACCATGGTGAGACAGCGGCTGGAGGCGGCCCTGGGGCTGCTGGAGCGCTTGGTGGCCGCGTGTGACGAAGCCACCACGTTCCCCCAGGAGCTGCAGCACCTGCTCAGGGACATCAAGACCACCCTGAAGGAGACAAATGAGGCATCCCCTGATGTCCCTGAGAACTTGGTGGCCAAGGTGGCCGTGGCTGAGCGGCTGTGGGAGGACAACGCCCGCCTGGTCACGGGTCACCTGGCAGGGACAGTTCAAGACATCATCAAGTTGTATTTCGATAGTGGTCCTGCCCGCCCCAGTGCCCACCCCAGCCATGGGGTGTCTGAGCAGTGCCAAAGAGCCATCGAGGACATCCCAAGGTTCGTTCGGTCCCCAGAGTGTCCCCAGAGCGTCCCCAGTGTCTCCCCAGTGACCACGGAGCTCCAAGACGTGCGATGGGTTGGGGGAGTGGTGGGGGGAGAGAGGAGCCAATGGGGGATGGAGGGGACATGGGGGCTGGCGGGAGGGGACAGGGGTCACAAAGGGGATAGGAGGGAGTGGCAGGAAGGAGGGAGGTGACAGGTGGAGGGGAAAGGCGGGGGAAGGTGGCAGTGGGGGATGGGGATGACTGGGGGGGTTGGGGACACATGGTCTAGCGGGCAGTGGCTGAAGGAACAGCAGAGGATGGCAGGGGCTACGAGTGTGGTGGTAGGGGGTGGCAGAGAGGACAAGGGGGTGACAAATGGACAGTGGGGGAAACAGAGCCCTCAAGGGAGGGGACAAAGGGGACCCCAGGAAAGGACCGGGGGCTCGAGGAGGCCATAAGTGCCACCAGGTCCCTGACTCCTCTCCTGTCCCCTCTCCAGCTGTCCCCGGCCCTGCTGCAGCCAGAGGTCACTGTAGTGGCCATCCTGGGTGACCTGCTGGGCACCCTGCCCAGGCAGGACGAGGAGATGAATCTGCTCGTGTTCCCAGGGTGCCTGTACGGGGACCTGGAGGTTTTCACCAGCAACCTCTGGGACACCCTCTACAGCAGGGATGACACCTGGAGGCGCCGCAATGTCACATCACATGACAATGACCCTGTCACCTCCCTGGCTGCCTACAAGAGCACCCCAGGGATCCCCCGGAACCGTGTGACAATGGCAGCCAGTGAGTGGCAGTGGTCGGTGTCTGTGCGAATGAATAGCTGGGCTGAGCTGGCCACGGCGGCCACTGAGCTCCACAACACCTGCAGGGATTTGGCCACCAAGGTGGCCGACAGGGCGGCCACAGCCACCACCTGGGCCAGGGAGCTGCAGGACGAGGCTGCCCATGATGGGACAGCTCAGGAAAACATGGTGGAGCTGGGTCAGGCCCTGGGCAGGGAGGAGGGGGCCGAGGTGGTGGCCGGGCATGGAGCCCAGGTGAGGAGAGAGGCCAGGGTGGCTGCCAGCGAGGCAACAAGGGCCACCATGGTGAGACAGCGGCTGGAGGCGGCCCTGGGGCTGCTGGAGCGCTTGGTGGCCGCATGTGACGAAGCCACCGCGTTACCCCAGGAGCTGCGGCGCCTGCTCAGGGACATCGATGCCGCCCTGAAGGGGACAAATGAGGTGTCCCCTGATGTCCCTGAGGACTTGGTGGCCAAGGTGGCCGTGGCCGAGCAGCTGTGGGAGGCCAAGACGCACCTGGTCAAGGATCACCTGCTGGGGGCAGTTGATGACATCATCAAGGTCTATTTCACTGGTGGTCCTGCCTGCCCCAGTGCCTGTGGGGTGGCCGAGTGGTGCCAAAGAGCCATCAAGGACATCCCAAGGCTCCCTCGACCCCCAGAGTGTCCCCAGAGCATCCCCAGTGTGTCCCCAGTGAGCGTGGAGCCCTAAGAGGTGCAATGGGTTGGGGGAGTGGGGGACAGAGGGGACACTGGGGGTGAGGGGCAGTGGAGAATGGGGGGAGATGGGGGATGTGGTGGGAGGGGACAGGGGGTGGCAGAGGGGACAGGAGGCAGTGGCAGGAAGGGGAGAGGGGAAATGGTGTGGGGGCAGGGGGGGATGGGGGTGACACACGGGGATGGGGACATGAGGGCTGGCAGAAGGGACAGCAGAGGGTGGCAGAGGCTACAAGTGTGGTGGCAGGGTCTGGCAGCAGGGACAGCCGGGAGGGTGGCAGGGGGTGGCTGAGGTGATGAGGGGGTGATAAAGGGACAGAGGGGACAGCAGAGCCCTCCAGGGAAGGGACAAATGGGATCCCAGGAGGGCACAGGGGCCACACAAGAGGCCACATGTGCCACCAGGTCCCTGGCACTTCCCCTGTCCCCTCCCCAGCTGCTGGAGGCTCTGGTGTCCGTGGTGGCCACTCTGGGCGATGTGACGGCCACCGTGACCGGGCCACACCGGGGCGTGCAGCGCTGTGCGCCCCCAGAGTTGCTGCACACGGCCCTGAGGATCTTCACCTGGAGCCTCCGTAAGGGCCTGGAACACCCCGGTGTCACCTCTCTGGGCCAGGCCCTGGCCACCCTCGGGGCCACCCCTGGGGCCACCTGGGCCAATGTGAGAGCCGCGGGCAGCACCTGGCGGGAGTTGGTGTCTGCGTGTGAGGAGAGATGGAAACAGCTGGTCGAGGAGATCACCAAGCTCCGTGATGCCTGCGAGGACACGACCCTCGCCTGGGCCAGGGACCAGCAGGACAAGGCCACCCGCAGGGGGACAGCTGGGGACAACCTGGCAGCCACAGCCCAGCAGCTGATGGTGGCCCTGGACAGGGATGAGGAGGCCTCAGTGGGGGCCACACGTGATGCCCAGGTGGCAATGGCCACCAACGAGGCCATGGGAGAGGCTGTGGTGGCCTCCAGGCGGGCGAGGGCGGCCATCAGGAGGAGACATTGGGCAGAAATGGCCCTGGAGCCGCTGCAGCGCTTGGTGGATGCGTGTGACAGAGCCACTGAGTTTATCAGTTACATGGAGTGCCAGCTCAGGGACATTGAGGCTGCCCTGGAGGGGACAAAGGAGGCGTCCCCCAACGTCCCTGAGCACTTGGTGGCGAAAGTGGCCAAGTTTGAGCAGCTGTGGGAGGCCAGCGCCCTCCTGTTCAAGCATCACCTTTTGGGGACACTTGGGGACATCCACGACCTCCTCTTGAGTCCCTATGGTGGCCGCGGTGGCCCCAGTGGCCCCGGCAGCCATGCAGTGGCTGAGCGGTACCAAAAAGCCATCGAGGACATCCCAAGGCTGCTGCCGGGACAGTGATGTCACCACTGTGATGTCATTGGTGCAGTGATGTCACTGGAGAGACTTGTGGACAGTCGAGTGCCACCAGCTCCTTGAGTGCCACAGCGCTGTGTGTCACCAAGAGCCCCTCGAGTGCCACCAGTTCCTCAAGTGCCACCAGCTTCTCGTGTCACCAAGAGCACCTCCAGTGCCACCAGCTCCTTATGTCACCACGAGCCTCTGGAGTGCCACCGGTTCCTCAAGTGCCACCAAGAGACCCCCGAGTGTCACCAGGACTGGCTCAGTCGCTGTGTGGGGGTCCCTGGTGTCACCGGGATCTCTCTCTGTGTCATACACCGTCCTTGAGCACCCACTGGGACCCCCCTGAGCACCGGGACCCCCGAATTTCACTGTCCTCGTGTACCGGGACGCCCCCCTCAGGACCCCCCTTCAGGCATCAGGACCCTCGAGTTTCCCTCCCTCTCCTCGTGCACCGGCACCACCGGACCCCCCCCGAGGAACCGGGACCCTCCCCTGGTGCACTGGGACCACCGGAGACCCCTCCATCAATCAGTGCTGTCATCGTTCATTGGGACCCCCCCTCAGGCACTGGGACCACCAGAAACCCCCCCAAATCACCGAGCACCGAGACCCCCCCTTGTGCACTGGGGCCGCTGGAGACTCCCCCGAATCACTGAGCACCCCCTGTGCACCAGCACCGGGACTGGACCCTCCTCGTGCCCTGATCCCCCCTCACCGAGCACCGGGACAGGGACCGGACCCCCCCTCGTGTACCGACCCCCCCTAGCACCGGGCCGGGACCCCCCTTTGTGCCCCCCACCCATCATGGGGGTTCTGCCCCCTCCCCTTTGAGCCCCCAGAGCCGCGGGACCCCCGGGAGCAGCACCGGGACTGGGGGGAGCCGGGAGTGGGACCAGGGGGCTCCGAGTGCTGGGGGGGCACAGGGGGGTCCCCAGCACTGGGGGGGTCTCTTGGGGCTCAGTCCTGTCCCCCCCTCCCCCATTATCAGCCAGGACCCGCTGTGAGAAACACGGGTCAGAATTGAAATATTTATAAAAGTTTGTTAAAGGTTAAAATTCTGGTGCTAATTGCCAAAAGCTCACCGTTAATTAAGCCGTGTTCTTCACGTCCTGTTACATCAAAGGGGTTTTCATGCATATTAATTAGGGTTTATGCATATTCATAATATTATGTTAATCAAAATATATATTAGTATTATATAGAGAGAGTAATACAATAGCAATATTATATATTTTATAAAAATATTTTACATTAATGTATTTTGTAGTAACAATTTATGTTATACTTATGTATTATTAATATATTAACTAAAAATTTGCTCCTTTTTATATAAAATTATGCATATATTTTTCTATATTCTATATAAATTATTTTCAAACATTCCTGTGAGTTCAGATGTTCTTTTGTTTGGTTTTAACCCTTGACTTGCCTCCATGCTATCTTGTGCATTAAACCAATTTACTTTATTTCTCCTTGCAGTTAAATTGTGTCGTGTTTTCACTCTCTGGTGACGAGAGAAGAATTCATAAATTCTTCTTTTTGCTGTTTTGCTACCGGGGTGGAACTGGGGACACTGGGACAGAAATGGGAGCACTGGGACAGGGACGCTGGGAAAGGATGGGGACACTGGGATGGTGACATTGGTATGGGGACAATGGGGCGGTTGCACTGGGCTGGCACTGGGAGCACTGGGCTGGTGGCACTGGGACAGGACTGGGGACACTGGGCTGGCACTGGGTCGCTGATGCCAGCATTAATTAATTAATTAACCCCCCAAGCCCCGATTGTTTGCGAAGGCAAAGCTCGTTTTGCATCCATCGCTCAGGGGAACCCTTCCCATCGTTCCTTTGATCTCTCGGTGCCGGTTCGATCTCCCCGCAGAGCCAGAGCCGATGTCCAAGGAATGGCGCCTGCCGGAAAGGGGCGGGGTGAGGTGATGTCACAACACCAGGCCCCGCCCCCGCATGGCCACGGCCCGCTGGTGGCCCCGCTGGTGGCCGGGTGACACCGCGATGTCCCCTGACCCACTGGGCCACCTGGCAGGACACGGCCACCACGGGCAGGGCCAGCAGCAGGTGACCGTCCTCAGACACCCCAGGGACACTGTGGGGACACGGGGACACCACACAGGTGGCACCAGGGACACAGCAGTGCCACCCATCCAGTGCCACCTGTTCAATCCCAGTGGCACCAATTCAATCCCAGTGTCCCTGTGCCACTGCCACCAGCTCTGTCCCCATGTCCCCAGTTCCATCCCCGTGCCACCAGCCCAGTGCCAGCAGTCCAGTGTCCCCAGGGCTGCCCCACTGTCACACCCCAGTGTCCCCAGTTCAATCCCAGCGCCACCAGGTTCATCCCAGTGCCACCAGCCCAGTTCTATCCCAGTGCTCTCAGTGCCAGCCCAGTGCCACCACCCCACTGTCCCCATACCAATGTCACCATCCCAGTCTTCCCAGTCCCCTCTCATTGTCCCCAGCTCCAGCCCAGCGTCCTCAGTCCTGCTCCAGTGCCACCTGCCCAGTTCCATCCCTGTGCTCCCAGTGCCACCACCCCATCGTCCCCATACCAATGTCTCCATCCCATTGCCACCAGTTTCACCCCAGTGTCCCCCTTCCCTTCCCACTATCCCTGTCCATTTTCCCGCCAGGATCTTGATTTGAAATTGGTTTTTGTGGATTATTTTTGGAGATCCAGTAGGGGTCTGGGCTTTCGGATTGGTTTGGATCCAGGATTTGTGACCTTTTAGGACTGGATTTGGGGTATCCAGCGGCATTTGGGATCTGGGAAGTTTTGGATCCAGGATTTGGGATTTGAGACCATTTGGGGTTATTTCTTGGGATCCAGTAGGATTTGGGATGGCTTGGGAGCCTTGGTGTCCCCAACAACCCCCCAATGTCCCCAAGGGGTCTCTTTTTCTCCCCTTCCCAGGCTCCGCTTGGAACCCCGCCCCTTTCCCACGCCCCATTCCTTGCTTGCCAGGCCCCACCCAGTTTCGTTTCCTTTTAGGCCCCGCCCCTTTCCCCGCAACATTCCTTCTCCGTCAAGCCACGCCCACTTTGGTTTCCCTCCAGGCCCCGCCCCTTTCCCACACCCCCATTCCTTGCCCTCTTTTTCCCGCGCTCACCTTTTTTCGCATTCCAGGCCACGCCCTCTCCCCTACCCATTGGCCGCCGCTTATGGGGCTCCGCCCCTTTTCTACTCTCCCATTCCTCGGCTTTCCAATCCCCGCCCCCTCTCCTCTCTGCCAGTCTCCATTGGCCGTCCCGCGGGGCCCCGCCTCCCCGTGGGCGTGACTACAAGCCCGACCGGCGTTGATTGACAGGCTCCGCTCAGCGGCGGCCCCACCGGGGCCCAACGCGGGCCGGGGGCTCGGGGGGGCCGGGGAGGGGCTGGGGGCATTTCGGGGGGGTTCAATCAATGGGGGGTGCCGGGGGGGTCCTGGTGAGTGCGGGGGGGTCCCATGGATTGGGGGGTCCTGGTGAGTGGGAGGGCAGTGGGGGGGCGTGTGGTGGTCGGGTCCCATGGATGGTGGTGTCGGTGTCCTGGCGCACTGGGGGGAGCTCATCGGGGGGGTTCCAGTGCTTTGGGGGAATCGGTGAATGGGGGGAGCAGTGAATGGGGGGCCCTGGTAAATTGGGGGGGGGTCATTGATGATAACGGGGTTGGGGGCAGAGGCAGGGACTCAAGGCACCATTAGGCAAACAATAAATCGGTAACACAGTGCACACATCAACGGATAGATTATATTGTACCAGCAAGCAGCTGCAAGGGATTATCAGTCATCAGTATCAATACCAAGCACCATAGCAAAATACTTGTGATCAATAACAACAATTGCAAAAGCCAATACAGGAATTGCAAAAGCCAATTGTTATATTGTCATTTATAACCCGGCTCCACCGCAGCCACGGCGGAAAGCTGCCTCTGCTGCAAGGCATCGAGGGGGCTCATTCACCCCCTGACATGCTACCATGTCCCTGCGTGTCCCCAAAGTGTCCCTGCGTGTCCCTGAGCATCCCAAGTGACAGTACCCCAGGAATTCCCATCAGGATTTGGGACAATTTCAAAGAAAATTCCCAGAAAATTCCAATTTGTCTCAAATCCCATGTGGGGAGTAGGGAGGGGACACGTGACACCAGTGATGTCCCCGATGATGTCACTGTCCCCAGTGACAGCACAGTGGTGACATCACTGTTCCCACAGCAGACTTGGGATGTCCTCGATGGCTCTTTGGCATTTCTCGGCCACCTCACGGTGGCTATGGTTATCAAGCCAAGGGTCATAACAGGAATCCCAGTAGATGCACTCCATGTCCCCGAGTGTGTGCAGCAGGTGATCGTTGGCCAGGCGGGTGCTGGCATCCCACAGCCGCTCGGCCTCGGCCCCCTTGGCCGCCAAGGTCACACGGAAGTCGCGGGACGGCTCATTTGTCCCCTTCAGGGCAGCTTCGATGTCCCGAACCCTGCGCCGCAGCTCCCGGGGGAATGCAGTGGCTTCGTCACGTGCGGCCACCAATTGCTCCAGCATCTCCAAGGCCGCCTCTGCCTGCTCTCTCATTGTGGTGGCCTCCTCCTCCTCCTCACTGCTGTCCACCTCGGCCTCTCCCATAGCGTCTTCTATGGCCGCAGTGGTGCCCTCACCGGCGACCACGTCCCTGCAGGCGTCCCGGAGCTCGGTGGCCTTCCCCAGCAGCTGGAACCAGCTGTCCACGAGTGTGGCCACCGACTTCCGCCAGGCCCTGGCCACCCTCGTCACCTGGGCCCAGGTGGTCCATGGGGTGCTCTCATAGGCGGCCAGGGCCTGGCCCAGGGAGGTGAGAGTGTACTTGCGCTCGAAGGTGACACCACAGTGCCACCAGGTGACGCCACCGTGGTCCAGGGTGTTCCGGAGGCGATTGGCGAAGCCCTCCAGGCCTGCATGCAGGCACTCTGGGGGCACATCCAGCACCTCATCGATTTTTTCCAGCGGGGCCGTGGTGTCTGCCACCTTGTTCAGGGTGGCCACCACGGTGACCAGCGACTCCAGCAGGGATGGGAACAGCTGAGGAGGGGACAGGGGAGGTGTCAGGGACCTGGTGGCTCTTGTGGCCTCCTGCAGTGGTGCCTTTGTGCCCTCCCAGGGTCCCATTTGTCCCCTCCCTGGAGGGCTCTGCTGTCCCCTCTGTCCCTTTGTTACCCCCTCATCCCCTCTGCCACACCCTGCCCCCCACTGTCCCACCAACCCCACCACCCACAGTCCCCTCCATCCCTCTGCCACGTCCCCCCTTCCTGCCACACCCTCCTGTCCCCCTTGTGAACCCCTCTCCCCTCCTGCCCCTCCACCACCTTGGTCCCCTCCGGCCCCTCCCGCCACCCCCTGTGTCCCCAGTGTCCCCTGTGTCCCCTCCCGCCCCCGCGCCGGGATTGTCGCACCTCGCGGGGCTCCATGGCTGCTGGGGGACACGCCGGGGATGCCTTGGAGACACTTTGGTGACACTTAGGTGACACTCTGGGGAGTGAACACACCCGAGCGACAGTCAGAGACTCGCCCGAATGGGGCGGCCGGGGGGTGGGGAGGGGCGGGGGAAAGGTGAGGTCACCCCCCAGCACCGCCCCCCCGCCGGCAGGGCCAGGGCGGGGTCCCCAATGTCCCGCCGATGTCCCCAACGAGACCCCAATGTCCCCTGAGTGTCCCCACACGGCCCTGATGTCTCCTCAGGGTCCTGAACAAGGCCCAAGTGTCCCCCGATGTCCTGCTGGGGACACTGCGGGGACATCAGGGACACTGTGGTGACCCAAAACGGGACAGGGGACATCAAGTTGGCCCTGGTGTCTCCAAGGGAAGGACACGGGGGTGTCCCCAAGGTCCCCAATGTCCCTCAGGGTGTCCCCATGCCTCGGCGGTGACAGTGCCACCCACGTGTCCCCACCCTGTCCCTACCCCTGCCCTGCCAGCGCCCCCTGGGCCACCTCCAGCCTCCGTGTCACCTCCTTGTGCCCTTCCCCCAGTGTCCCCAAGGCCACCACGATGTCCCCGAGCACCCAGGCAGCGCTGGGGAAGCCCTGTCCCCTTGTCCCCCATGGCGTCACCTCCCTGTCCCGGGTGACAGCGACCACCAACGTCCCCAGTGCCAGCGTCACCTCCTCCAGCTGCCCCAGCACATCCGCGGTGACCTCGTTGGTGGCCGCGGTGGCCTCGGCACTGGCCCTGGTGGCCGCCACCCGCCGGGCGCGGTCATGCAGGCGCAGGGCCATGTCCCGCTGGTGGCCCCGCTGGTGGCCAGGTGATGCTGCAATGTCCTCAGATCCCGCCAGGTCACCTTGCAGGACACGGCCACCATGGCCAGGGCCAGCAGCAGGTGACCATCCTCGGCCACCCCCAGGGACACTGCGGGGACATGGGGACACTGGAACAGGTGGCACCAGGGACACGGCAGTGCCACCAGCCCAGTGCCACCAGTTCAATCCCCGTGTCCCTGTGCCACTGCCACCAGTCCTGTCCCAGTGTCCCCAGTTCCATCCCAGTGCCACCAGTTCTATCCCACTGTCACCATCCCAGTGTCCCTAAGGCTGTCCCAGTGCCACCACCCCTGTGTCATCATTCCAGTGCCACCAATCCAGTGTGCCCAGCTTCATTCCAGTGTCACCAAGCCAGTGCCACCAGTTCTTTCCCACTGTCACCAGTGTTTTGGAGGAATCCCAGATGGAGTTTGGGGGCTCATGGGGGGTTTCGGGGGGATCCTGGAAGGGTTTTGGGGGGGTTCCAGGTGAGGTTTGGATGTCCAAGAGGAGGTTTTGTGGGTCCCAGGGGAGGTTTCTAGGGATTGGGGGCTTCCCAGTTGAGAATTCCCAAAGATTTGGGGTTTCCCAGGTGAGAACACGAGCCAGGGGTCAGACGGGCTGAGGGGCTCAGGTCTGGGTGCATTTTGGGGGGCTTCAATCAATGGGGGGGTCCGGGGGTCGTTGAGGGGGAGGTGTGGTGAGTGCGGAGGGGTTCCCATGGATTTGATGCCTCAGGTTTTGGTTTTTCTGTTTTTCAGATTCTGTGCTGCTTTACTCCCTGGGTCTGGGCTTCATATTAAGGAATGCTGAGCTCTGTTCACAGAGCAGGGAGACAAAACAATTCCTGCTCTAGCTGGGAACCCAAGGACAAATAATCCAAACTTCAGGCACAAGGGCATAAACAACGGGCACTGAAGAGAGAAAAACAAGAAGGATGGGCCTTCATCATCTAAAGACATAATTGGACAATTAACTCCAATATGCAAACGGAGCAGAACTTATAAAAGTGACAGACCTCGTGACCGGCCGTCCATTTTGTGGCCATTTTGGTCCATCTTGGGCGTAGCCCTGGCTGGGCTCTTGTTCTGCCCAAAGTGTATCCATGGAGGCCTTTTAACGAATGCCTGCTTTATTGTGTAACCGTGTCTGGCCTCTGTTCTAGGTCAGCCTTGTGAAGGCCGCAGTTTGTGGCGAGCACGAAGGGAGCCGAGGCACCTGGGCAGGGCTGGAGCAGAGGCAGAGGAAGGTGCAGCTGCTGCCCCCAGCCCGCGGCACTGGCGGGGCCCAGGTGCGGGGCAGAGGGTGCGGGAGGCCGAGAAGCTCGGGAGGAGCGAGAGAGGCGTGAGCGGCTGCAGGGGCGCTGTGTTTATCGGGTGAGCGCGGTGGGAAGGGGCGCTTTGTGCTCGGGAGCGCAGCGGGTGCGGGGCTCGCTGTGCCCCGGGCCGGGGAGGGCGGGCGCTGTGAGCAGCGGGGTTGGATTGCGGGGCTGGGCTTGGCCTGGGGCCGGCAGTGCTGGCGCAGGGATCGTTGCCGCAGCGCCGCTCCGGAGCGCCGCGATTGGAATCTCGCTCTTTCTCTCTCTCGTTGGTTCCTTTAATTTCTAGTCAGAACTGTTAAATGCCGTGTGTATATTCTGCTGCGAGTGCTGTAGTGATAATATCCCGAGAGACAGTCCTGTGGGATTAGCGCTGAGAAACTGGGGAGCCCTTACTGGGGGGAGCCTTGTTTTTCAAATGCAAACTTATTGGACTCTCAGAAAAGATCTGGCCGCGGTATGAACTAGAGGACAATCAGACTCCCGAGTTTGGTAGTTGGGATAAGACATTAATATAAAGTTTGATTTCCCGTAGACGCGAGGACAACTACTCAGGGTGCTCAGGTGAGCTGGAGTATGCGAGGCTCTTTATGGTGCCAGCATGTCAGGGGAGTCCCGCAGCAAAGTAAAAGGAAGAGCATCCCTTAGTCTGAAAGGGAAAAGGGGGGAAAAGGAAAAAAGAGCCAATATTGGCAAAGAAAAGTAAAACAAGGGAGGAAGAAGGCTCAGATCGAGTCGCTCCTGCCCTGAGGGTGGGGTCGGTCGGGTCCGGGCCAAGGCGCGCCCCCCCCGCCGCCAGCGCCGACACGATCGGGGGGCGGGGGAGGCGCAGCTCAGACGGGGCCCAGCCGGGGAAGGAGGAGAAAGGCGAGCCCGGGCAGGCAGGGATGGCGCCGGCCCTGGGCCAGGAGGAGGAGCCGGGGCGGAGCCTTGTGCCGGGAGAGGGGAGGGGATGGATGGCGGGCACCGCCCACGGCACCGCCCCGAGAGGAGGAGGAGGAGCCGGGGGCGGAGCCTTGTGCCGGGAGGGCGGAGAGGGAACCTCCCATGGGGGCGGGGTCTCTCCGCTCCCAGCCCTGTCAGTTTCCATGGCAACCCTGAACGCCGGACAGCGGCTTCGGGGGATGACGTCACCGGTGCGGGCGGACGCGCAGCCCGGGTTAAAAGACGCAGCAAATCCCGCGTGGGGCTCCCTGGGATCGGGGGTCGGCAAAATAGATTATATGGTACAGCAGGGTCAGCCGAACCAGAGAGCTCCTGCTCCAGCAGCTCCGGGGAAGGTGAAATTGATGAACTCATTGCAGCCTTGAGCAAGCGAAGGAGGGGAAAGATCGTGAGAAAAGCCCTCAAAGAGTGTAGCCCCATAGTGAAACGTACAAGCTAAAAAATGAGAAAAGAACCGGTTTTACAATCCCCACTACGACCAGCAGTTGGCAACCAGGGACCGATACATGTTAAGATTCCATCTTCCCTTGTGAAAAACACGGTTCACTTTCCTGTTAAAATTTAAAACTTTAATAAAGGACAGTAGGAGACAGAGACAGTGAAACAAAAATTACGGCTCAGTGCATCTTGGTACTAAGCCAAGAGCACCCCTGCTAGTTTGGGAAACACCCTTTTTATACCATTTCTATTACACCAGCCTGTTGCATATTCATAGACTTTATGCATATCCACCATCTAGTTTACACATTTCAGGAACTGTTTAGCATGGCTCCTCCTCAGCTCTGCCTTTTTAGAGCATGTGTGTTTCTTGGCTGTGGTTTTGGTTCCCTCTCTTGATCACTTCCACTCTGGGCCTTGGTCCACACTTTCTTTAGACGGCAGATGCTGATAGTTGGCACATCAATAGCAGGGTGCTCATGACGTGTTCACTGGATGTTATCCCAACCAAACAGACAGTTCACTCCTGACCAGATCAGCTACCACTACTGCCATGTCTAAGTTTTTATTAATAGCAGAAATAAGAGCAAAGTTATTTTAACATTGTACATATAAGATTTGTCTTAATATAAAAATAAAATAAGCTGTATATCTGTATATCTGTAATAATCTTTCCTCTTCCCTTTTTACAAATAATTTGGCTTGAGCAGTATTTCTTTTTTTCTATCCTCCATTATTTGCTTTTTTTTTTCATAAATAATTTTTGCTTCTTCCAAGTGGTCTTTCTTATTATTTTGTATGCACATAATCTCTTGTGCAGTCCCAGATGTAGTCAGTTTTGGGTCTATAGCATTGCCACTTAATCATTAAAACTGAAAATCAGGGACAAAGACTCTCTAACTAGTTAAAGTTAGAAAGTGGTATGTTTATTATGCTGGTGGGCGGCCTGGAAGGGGTCATTCTTGAAATGCATGACTGCACCACACAAGGATTTTTGCCTTCTATTTATTTCCCAAAATAATATATATGCATAGCCCCAGCACCTCCCATCCCCACTTTGTATTAAAATGAGATTATTACTCCTTCATGTGTGCGCAATTCTTCTCTTGAATTGGGTCAGTGGTCCCAAATTGGGTCAGTGGTCCCAGGGATGAAGTCAGGAAGGTCTTGGTCAGGTCTCTGTGACCCTCTGGCACAATCCAAGGCCCCCTGCTTCGTGATGGATTGACACAGAGTCCAGGTGCTGGGCATTGTTCTGCTGGTTTCAATATGTTCCTATATTGGTTCACTTGCTCCTCTTCCTTCTACAAATGAGCTCATAATGTAACAATTAGCTTTAACTTAAGCATCTAATAATCATTAACCAGTTGTTCGTGTATCTGACTTCAATATGAATTGGTTCTAACCCTCAGCTAAAATCTTAAATTTTTTAAATCATAATTCAATCCCTACTCCTTCTTTAAGGTTGGTAAATTCTTTCACTAACATATAGATTCTTCTTTTTCTAGCCAACTTATGTGGTGTTTCTTAAAACCGTACCATATGTTCTCGATAGTGAAGTTAAAGCTGCTACTTGCTGCAACAGTCTCTAATTCTAAATAAGTACTGTAATTGACAAAATCAAACTTATACTAACCAAGAGAAGTTAAACAATAATTGGATGAACGAAGGTATTGAGCAAGTCAGCTGCCATTGGAGACTGCTCACAAAGCACATCCCATTAATGATGGGATGGGCCTTTTTCCAATCTTTTAAATACTTTCCGTATAGTCTCTGTGTCATGGTGTATTGTAATCAAAGTTCTTTTCCTTTTATCTTTAACTTTTTAAAGAATTTCTTTAATTCATAATGTTTTAACAATTTGGTAACCAAAGTTAAGTTCATTCCTATGGGCACAGGCAATATTTCTTGGACAGTGATCAAATTCACCTTTCTATGTTGGTATGATACAACAGGTGCCTGATAGGAAAAAGCACATCCTTTGATTTTGACAAAGTTACAAATGCACAAGTTAAACTGAGTTTCCTTCACTGTGATCTCATCTACTATTATAGTGGGGCATGCTGTTCTGAGGCAGATACAACCTTGTCTTGTATACACAGGCAAAGTTGTCTGGTTAATGGGATGCATTTCAAAGTGAGAAATACTTTGCTCTGTATCTAAGTCTGAACCCAGTGCACTTAATTAAGCATTTGTCATGGTATTTAGGATTCTTGATGAGATTCATGGAATCTGTCTTGGACAAACACATATTTACATCCCCCAAATATTTCTCCTTTCTTACACAGTTGCATTTGTAATTTTTAGCATTTGACCCAGAGACTTTGGGAGTTAAAATCATAGGCTTTGCCTTGGCACTTATATACTAGTCACATGATATGGAAGCGGTGCTGCATCAGCTGTGGTTACAGCAATAATCATAACTGCCACAACTGTCTAAGCTACACCTACTTGATTATCTATTACAACTACAAGTAGTTCTATTCTTTGGGGGATTATTACACTGTGCTTATCATTTTACTCACACTCTATTTATTTTCTCGAGAAAGTTTTAATTTCAGTTTGTTGTTACCCATTGTAACTTTCTAAAGTCCCTCAGGAGCCTTCTTCCCTCGGGAATGATGGATCCAGGTGCTTTGTTCCTTAATCTTGATTGCAGTAAAGGTGGTGAGCAGCACTTGGGCGGTCACCAGATGTTGCTGTAGGACACCAAAGAGCACAAGCGCACCACCGTTCTCAAGGTGAAGGAAAAAAGGGCAGTTTATTTTCTGACTCCAATATTTATAGTTTTACAAAAGTGACAGCGGATTGGAGGGTGACAGTGACACCTCTCCAATGACACTGGTTAAACCAACAGTCCATCAACTCTCTCCTCCTCCATCAAGGAATGCAAAACAATGAGTTATTTACAGAAAGTGTGTGAGAAAGTTCACTACAAGAATGTCAACATCAGAAGGCATAGAAAATCCTAAAAAACCAGGGTGACACACCCCTTGTAGTTGTATGTGTGTTTTGATTGGTATTATTGTATTATGGCTTACCTTTGAGGAAAATCTGTCCATAATTACCTCACCCTTTGCTGCTTTCTTTGCCTCTCCATCCGCCAGCTCATTTCTTTCCTCCAATTTTAAGCTCACTCTCTGGTGTGCCTTAATATGCTTTTTCAGGTAGCTGAACTGCTTCCAGCAGCCAGATTGTCTCTTCTTCCCTTGTGAGGTCAGCAGTCCCCTCTCCTTCCAGATGGCTCCATGCACATGCACGACTCTGAATGCCTTTTGCTGTTTCTAAGGCATGGGTCCATGCATTTATCTCAGCCTTCTGTGCAGAGGTACCTGTTGGTAAGGCTCCAGACTCTATTACCTCTCTGCAGGTAGTCACTGTGTACTTTGCATGTCGCTTTCCGCTGGCAATGTAGCTGCTCCCGTCAGTGAACCAGGTCTCTGCATCGTCCAAAGGAGTGTCCTTTAAGTCTGGGCAGCCGGAGTAGGTAGCTTCAATGGTCTCTAGGCAATCATGGTGTACTGCTTCTCCTTGATTCCACTGAGAATAGAAGCTGGGTTGACAATATTAGTCACCACTATCTCTATATCATCTTGCTCTACCATGATGGCCTGGTATTTCAGAAACTTCTGTGGTGAAAGCCAGTGGCCACCCTTTATTTCCAGTACTACGGACAATGTGTGGGACACTAGCACAGTCATTTTTGTCCTAGGGTAGACTTGGGTGCTTCTTGAATATTCAGCACAACTGCTGCTACACCTCTGAGGCAACCTGGCCATCCTTTGGCTTTTGCATCAAGTTGCTTAGAGAAGTAAGCAACTGCCCTTCGGTATGGACCCAAGTCCTGAGCCAGTATTCCCAGGGCAATTCCTTGCATGGAAAAATAGAAAGAATGGTTTACTTACATCTGGAAGTCTCAAGGCTGGAGCTGACATAAGGACACTCTCTAGCTGGTGAAAGGCCCGTGTGGCTCCTTTTGTCCACTAGAGATCTCTGTTTCCATCGGCAATAAGAGCATAGAGGGGTCTGACGAGCAGTGCATAACTATAAACCCACAGCCGGCACCACCCTACCATGCCTAAGAAAGTTGGAAGTTCCTTCGTTGTCTGAGGTTTTGGGGTTTGGCATATGGCTTCCCTGCCTTAAAGTCTGCTGCTCAGCACTCACTTCTTACCCCAGGTAGATTACCTTCTGTTTCACTACCTGTGCCTTTTTCTTTGAAACTCTGCATCCTTGGAGTCCTAGGAAATTCAAAAGGCTTACCGTCCAGGCTTCTCTCGTCCGAGTGGCTACTGGAAGATCATCCACGTACTGCAACAGCCTCCTTTCCTCTTTCGGAGCTTCCTGGGACTCTGGGTCTTTGCAAGCTGTTCTCCAGTCGGAGTGGGGAATTTTGAAGCCTTCAGGCACATGGACCATGTGAGCTGTGTTTGAATGCAAAAGTTTTCTGTCTGGCTTTGTGGATAGGGAGGGAAAAGAAGGCCTCTCTTAGGCCTAAAACAGTGAACCAGATTAGCTCAGGTGTTAAACAAGTTAGTAAAGTATATGGATTTGCTACCACAGGGTATAAATTCTGTGTTATTTTATTGACAGCCCTCAATCCAGTACTATCAATTATTGGGCTGATTCCTTCCCTATCTTCCTTTTGAGGGTACTGCTCAATTCTCACTGGTTGTGTTCTTTCCTTAAGCTTGATTGCTGTGTGGGGGCATTTTTCACCCTCCCTGGTACAGCAGAGGCCCATACCCTCAAAAACTCTTATTTACTTATTCTAGTATCTCTTTACTAATGTCTTCCTTAATTTCAATGGCTGTTAATGTTAAGCCTAACATCTTTATGTCATTTGCCTCCAGAGTAACCTTTCTCATTTGAGAATGTTTAGCGAATTGAGCGAATTGTACAAAAGCTTCTAAGTACACATAGCACACATGTTACTTTAAGGGTATGCAAAAGTATGCCTTCTCAGACTGGCCAGTTGTTCCCCGCACTACAACCTAAACATTCTCCACAAGGACTAAAGCTTTATTTAAAACTGAATATATGGCCCTTGTGTTGACTAAAATTCTATCCTTTTCTTTCTTCTGATCTCACTGCCTCTTGCAGAGGGGTCTGTTACATCCTAGTTCTGGATGAAATTGAACTGCCAGGAGGGGGATGGGTTCGAGTGGGTATATTTTGGAGCCTAAGCCTTCTTCCCTTTTAGGGAGGTCATCTTTATCCTTCCTCCTTTACCTTAGGAGGAGCCTTCAACAAATCATGTGTACTCATTTTGCGAACTGTAATCACTTTGCATTTCAGCATGATAATCTTTGTTTGATTTCATACGTTGCTATCTTATGCTGCATGCTGAACAACACATTTGATTTTCTTTCTCTTTGCCTTGTTTTCCTTTTCAAGGGCCAAGACCAGAGGGCGGTCTGATCTCACAGTCTCTTTGCCATTCTGGGTGATTTCTTAAAACAAAAAGACATATCAGCATACAAAACCCCATCCCATTTACCTTCCTATTTTAAAACAGTATTAACTGCAATGAAGTATTATAAATCTTCTTATTTTCTGAGCTGCTCCTACTGGCAGCCTTCTCCCAGTGAGCCCCTCCTAAAAGAGGCTAATTTAGCAACCTCTTTGCTCTGGTCAGTTCTCATTATCTCTTTCTCCTTGCCCTATCTTGCTTCCACCCAATCTTCTCTTTACAAAGCTTCACAGTAGTTTCTCAGTCTTCCTCCTACACACACACAGACAGCTCCAGGTGGCAGATATCAGATGTGATTTCTCACACACGAGCTTTAAGATCTTAGGTTCTGAATCAGCTTGATCAGAAACATTTAATTTACACTCGGGGCATGTGCCCTGACACTTATTAGAACAGCAATACCAGCGTTTCTCACAAACACTGCACTGCAATAATACCCATGCAGCATGCCAGCCTCTTGATGCACCGAAGCAATTGCCCGCAGAGGCAGGCTATTCTGTTTTTTACAGAGAACTCTAAATCCCTACAGCAGGCTGGTCCCAGTCCAGACTTACTATAGTACCAGCTGAAGTCTCGTAAACTCATTCATCTCTTCTATCTAAACTCCATTTAACAAAATATCGGTCTTTTCTAGTTCTCTTCTTGCACAATCTAATTAAGCATTGTGTCTACTTACACTCGTTTTACTGCCTTGCAAAAAGGCTGTGCTTGTCACAGCAGAAACTGTGATACGCCCACAGACACAGACACAGACACACGCACCCCCCCTTTATCTCAAATTCACTAGAGCGAGGGCTTGAATTGCTGTGAGGGGACAATTCTTGGAATTCCTTTAATTTGCTTTACTATAGTTAAACATAAATCACCATACCATAGTTCTTCTGTGTAAAACGCTACTCTTGTTGCAAACAAAATCTTAAAATCTCTACAAATGTCACTATACAATCCGAGAATCAAATTACCACAATACAGTGGAAGAAAATCACCACACAAAATCACTGGGAAAGGGCATATCTCTCAAAGTGCCCACTTTTCTCAACCTAACACAGCATACCATAATTCAGCATTTACTCACATCAGTTTTCCCTGGACACAATCAAAATAAAGGACACAGTCCAGAGATCAAGTCCAAACATTCAGGGCAAAGGAACTCTCTGAGCTCGTACTCACGGTTAAAATGTACCAAATTTACATAAATCACTACATTTAAAAACAATAAATACCGTCACTGACGTTTCTCCACTGGCTTCTCCTCGGGACACTTCTCTCCCTTCCCCCACAGCCTGCTGCAGCCTCAGGCCTCACTCGGCTGCTTCAAACACGGGTAGTACTCACTCCCCCGCACTGTAGGGCACTGTAGATCTACTCTGTTTTATACACCATACACTTATACACTTGCACAATTAGAAACACAGTGCACTGACCACACAATGCATTTACCGTACAGCGACACAGTGTTTGACACACACACGCATATAGAGATTCATTCGACCCACCCCCAGGGTCGCTAGCAGCTGCTCTATCAGACAATGAACCTCCAATACAGTGTCCGGACACTACACACATAGAGGTCCACTCGACCCACCCCCAGGGTCGCTAGCGGCTGCTCTATCAGAACAATGAACCCCCGCCTCAAATCCAGCTGCTCCACCAGCTACACCCAGATGTCTCTGAGTGATTTACTCCCTAGCTCTCTTTTTCCCCCCCAGGGGCCCCTCAATACATACCGTATTCTCCCCCACAGGCCAACAGGTCCTTGTCTGTCCTCGCAGGAGGCAAGTCGAGACGAGCGGAGCCCCACCAGGAAAAAAATCGTAGGGAGCGCCTTGGAGGTCTGTCTATCCCTCCACCCCTGCAGGGACAGAGAACTCCTGCCTTGGCTCGCCATAATATTTTGCGGAGAAAAGAAGAAAACTCTACAACTTTGTCAAAGTTGTAAAGTTGGTATGTTTATTACAGTGCTGGATGCATGCGGAGATTGCTCTCTTCAAAAAAGGCATGCGTACCTCTGAGAACTTCAGGTCTCTTTTTATCTCACTCTTAAATACATATGCATACAGTTTCACAACAGGTTCATACATATTCATTTTTATGGGTTTTCTGTGACACTTATCACTAGTTCCTCTTTATCAGAAAAAATTCCGAGGTCAGGTTGACTTGCTCTTACAGCAGTCTCTGTCTCTGTCTCCTTCTATCATCTTCTGTCTCCCGCCTTTATCTCTGTCCTTCGCTGAAGTAACTCCACTGAGCTTAGACCTTGCAGTCTAGCTAAATAACTATGGTTTCTAACTACAGACTCAACTCAAAAATGTACATTTCACTTAAATTAAAATGGATTTCTATCCTGGAAAATATTCACTTTGCTTCACTCACCCTGGGCTCTGCCTCGAGCTGTGCAAATTCCATCAGTGCAAGCAGGCAGAGCTTGGGGTGAGGGGCAGAGGGAATCAGCCCAATTCCTGCCCCAGGCAAGGGACCCAGGTGCATTTTCCACACTTTTCCCAGCAGTGTTCATTTGCATTTCTAAAGCTCCTATGCAGGCTGCCTGGAATGAAGCTTCTCTTCCAGGGCAGCCATCTGCTGAGTCACATGTGGCCCCCCCAGAATATGCTTTTTGAAAAAAAAGTGTTAACTATTTCTGTTCAAAGTATTACAGTTAAATCTCTTCAATTTTGCAAAATGCAACATAAAGGCGAACGTGGAAAAACCCAGACCAAAAATTGATTCTCACACTTCTGTCCCAAACCTACCTGACAATATAAAGTGGGAATATTATGAAAAATTTTTCCCATGTTTTAATTTTGTCATTGAAACTGCAGGGAAAACAAAAACTATCCAAGAATCTCTTTAGTGTTAGAGAGTCAAGGCATTACTTGGTTCTGGCCAGGATGTGCAACAGAAATAACTTCTTTCACAAATAGCCCGGCTGTGCAGAGAAAATCATTCCATGCCATGTGAGTTTTACTAGATTTTTCCTAAACTTTATGTAGTCTAAACCAATCTAAATCCACTGCTTTAATGTTCATTGCTTCCAAGTTGTGTAAGTTTTTATTATTTGGTTTCCTATTGGACCCGGATTTCTTCCCCTCTGATGTGAATTCGGTCTCCACACTCCTGGATTTCCTTCTCAGCCTTTTCCAGCCCAGGTGTCTCCAGCTCTGCCGGGGGCAGTGTCTGGGGTAGCTGCTGGTTGCTGTTTGCTGCTGGGAAATGTTGATGTTTTGTTGCTGGTCGTTATCTCTGTGGGTGTCTTTTGGGCTATTCCCAGTCTGTTGAGATGTTAAACTCATCTCCATTGAGTGGTGTAAAACCCCTTAAATAAAACCTTTAAAATTTCTTTCCCCAAGGCAAAGACAAACCAAGCCTGAGCAGAGAAATAAGATTTAGAAGAACCAAACTGGGTGCATTTTGCAGCAGTGCAATGGCAGGCAGCCCAGAGTGTGGGTGTCAGTGAGCCCCAGAGTGGAATTGTGCCGTGGTGTTCCCCAGCAGCTGTGGCAGTGCAGGCCCAGCCAGCGCTGAAGCTGCAGCAGTGGCAGCAAGGCTTGGCCCCAGTGGCTGGAGATGGCAGAGGAGGGTGGCCAGGATTGCAGAGGATTCCAGGCGAGGATCTGTGGGCAGGCACAGGGGCTTGGCCCGCTGTGGAGCCCTGGCTGCTGCTGCGTTGCCTTCAGGGCAGGCTCAGGGGCGGCCTCCCATCCTCCTGCTGCGGGCGGGAAGTGCAAATCTGCGGGGCTTCAGAGCCCTCGAGGCCAGGCTGAGGGGTCCCCCCGTGTTGAGCTGTGCTGGCGGCTGTTTGTGGCCTCAGGGACACTTGGCATGGGCCCCTTGGCCACCAGTGGTGCTGCTTGGCAATCCTTAGGCAGGAGCCGATGTCCTGGCTGGGTGTTGGCAGCAGCAAAGTGCCAGGGCAGGCTGTGTGCCAGCCCAGCTTCCTGTGGGAGAATGTGCCTTGATATCTGCTCCAGTGGTTGCTGAAGCAGTGAGAATTGCTTTTGCCCCCCTGTTAGGTGCCATGGTGTCAGCAGAAGATGTTGGAGCCTTCCTGCTCAGGGCATTTCAGTGCCAGGCTCTCACAAGCACCCACAGCTGCGCGGGTTGAGCTGAGCATGGGGCGGTGACCTGCGCTGTGTCTGATTCCCCTTCCTTAATAACAGCCTGTCTTGTAGCTCTTTTCCCTTCTGCTGCCCTTGCAGCGCCAGCCACAAACACATTTTCTCCCTCAGGCCAGGGAATGTCCCATCAATCTGTCCCAGCCTGGGTCTGGAGCTCTGTCCCTTGAGTGCAGTCCTGGGTTCCTTGCCAGCCCCTCTCCAGGCTGTTCAAACAGGAGGCTGGGTTAAACCCTTGCCCTGTCCTCACTTCTAAATCCTCCTGTGCCATTGAACAAGTTTCATACTGTAATAACCGAGCCATGCTCATCCATGTAGAGGCTCTTTTGGTCGTCAGAGCTTTAACTTGATGCCAGACTTGAACTCTAGGAGATCCTCCTGTTGTCATCAGTTTTCAGGCCACAGTTCCCATGAAAGCTGTGGCTGCACAATTCTGCAGAGAATGAGGCCACTCTCTGGCTACTGGGTTAAACATTTTAGCACAAGAATTCCTTTGGCAAGACCCTGTTTAACATCCACCTATGATTCAAATTCTTTTTCCCTGTCTGGAAGGCCAGGGCCTGCCACCTCAGTTAATCTTCATTTTAGCACTTGAAAATTCTGTGATTCCTCCTCCTGTCCATCCATCCAGTTTGTTGACTGGCAGGATAGGAGTGTTGTAGGGAGACATCCTTGGCTCCAAAAGCCCTGCCTTTACCAGGCACTCAATACCAGACTGTGAGCCCTTCCTTCCCTCTCTTGGAACAGGGTATTGCTTGTCCTGGTTGCTTTAAAGTAATTTGTAGAGGCTCCAAATCTAATTTTCCCTATTTCCCTGGGGCTGCCCACACTTAAGGTTTCACTTCAGCATAGGCATTGTCTGATTTTCACACAAAAGTAGAACAGAACAGTCCTCTGTATCCCCTTTTACAGTGTTAAAATCCATTTATTTCAGTCCTATCCCCCACAGCTTCCAACGGGGTTGAACAAATCATAGCTGCTCATCTTTCCCACTCACTCCCTAAAAAATTAAAATATTACTTTACTATTTTCCCCTTTAGGTCAAGAATTCAGAGTGGATTGAGAGGCCCCTGTGTCCATCAGGAAATGCCTCCTCTCAATGCAGACCCACCCTGAATGTTCTCAAGGGCTGCAGTGTGGAGGGTCCCTGGTGTGATGGGAGCTGGGACAGCCCTGCCAATCCATGTCCATCAAGGGGTGGACTTGCTGGTCCTGAGGGTGCTGCTGTCTGTGCTTGCAGTGGCCTTGTGCCCTGCAGCTGGAGCCCTGGTTCCTTGCCAGGGGCTGTTTGGGTGGGCTCTCCCCTGCCGAGGAGGGCAATGCCTCTGCCAGGTGCTTGTGGCCGAGCCGTGCCCTGGGTGCTGGGGCCCCCTTGGGCCCTGGGGTTGATCCCTCAGGGGCTGTAGGAACTGTGCCCTGGCCTTTGCCTTCAGCTTGGCCTTTTGCTGCTCCCTTCTTGCCCTCACCTGCTGTGCCTTTGTGCCCAAGTGCTGCAGGGCCTTCTTGTGCCCCTCCTGCAGAGCCCTCAGTGCCTGTGGGTGCTTGTGTTGCTTTACAAGAGAGGTGTCTGCTCGGGAAGGCAGAAAAAGCCTCTCTTGGAGTGGAGAATGCAAACCACCTCCCTCTTAATTTTTAGAGTAGTGAAATCAAGGGGCTCTCAGGCAAAGATATGGGAATAGGAATACCAGTTCTTTACTAGTGTGTGTAATAAAGCAAACAAACACCAACAGCTGCGGCACTGACAGCAAACAGAGCCCGGACCCAGTCCCGGCCTTTGGGCTGCGGCGCTTTGCCCTTGGGTGCAGTTCCGGGCACGGCCGGCAGGGGCGCTGGTGGCTCCCGCGGGGCGCGGCAGCGCATCCCTCCCATGGGAACCTCTCTGAACGGAAATAGAGCAATCCCTTCATCTAACTCTTTCACTTTTTTACCTTCTCTAGCCTTTCTCCCGTGTTTTAGGAAAGAAGTTGGAGAGGGCTGCCTTTTAACTGAGCTCCTAGTGTTTCAATAAGGTGCTTCCTGTGGAGAGAGAGAGTTTCCCTGAACAGCCGGAGCTGTGGTTACCAAGGGGACGTAACTCAGAGCAGGACGGGGTCAGGGGAGGATATCCCGCCGAGGCTGGGTCAGCGTGTGGGCAGGGTCTGCAGCCGGAATCGCCAGAGGGGGATCTTCCCGTGGAGCCCGAGGCGGAGCGTGGGCAGCCCCCACATGGCTGATGGCGGCTGATCCGGCAGCTGCCGGCAGAGCAAAGGCAGGTGGGAGAGCCCGGCAGCAGCGGCGGTGCCCAGCGCAGGTGGCACGGGCAGGGCAGCCGGGGATGGGATGGCTGGGACCCCCCTGGGTGCGGTGGGCGCGGTGACCTCGGAGCAGGCGGCAGGACAGAGCAACCCCCATCTTGCCCAGCAGGGCCGGCAGAGCGGCCGCGGGCCAGGCAGTGGGAGCAGGGCACACAAATTGAGCGACAGCGCCGGGGCAGGTGGAGCTGCCCTGGGCAGTGAGGCCGCACCTGGGATGGAAACCGGGGCAGGCGGAGCTGAGGCGGGCAGCGAGCCGGGACCCGGGACAGGCGCCTGGGCCGCGAACGGAGGGGGCAAGACCTGCAGAGGATCCCACTCTCTTTCTGATTTTTCCTCTTGTTCCCCTCCCTCTCACTTCCCCTTTTTCTTGTCTTGTGTTTTCTTGAGTGTTTCTGATACTTCAAAAATTTTTTATTCTCCTAAAATCTCCTGTCTAACATATGGCGTATTGTCTTTCTTCTAGATTAAATGGGTTTTTTTACAAATAAACCCAGAACCTAAGAAATCCAAACTTCTGCTTGGATACTTTGAAATGGCCAACGAACTAACTCATGACCTCCTAATGTTGTTTTTCTCATCACCATTTTATTTATCCTTTGGCAAATTAGGGATACATCCTAAATCCGAAAATCCCAATGCACCCATAGTTCCTTAAAAAATGATCACGCAAAGCTTGAGTACCCCAGTAGGTTTTCTGATGCATATCTTCTAATATTTTTCTAATAAGCACATTTTATTAATTGTCTTCCATCGAGAAGTTTCCATTTCCCTGATTTATCTTGTTCACCTCCTGTCTTGTTTAATTCTTTTTCCTCAGCTTCCCTAAACTTTGGAATTTCCAGTTTTTCCTTGTTTGGAGTTAATATTAACATAACTCTTTCAGCTCCATTTTCTGCTGCATCATTAGCTTTGTGATCTGCCAAATTATTTCCTCCTCTTTCTGGGGTCTTTCCCTTTTGGAGTTCCCTAATATGTACTATAGCTATCTCTTTTAGGTAATTGTAATGCCTCTAAAACCTCTAAAATAATTTCCTCATGTACTAGTCCTTTTCTTCTTGAATTAAGTAATGTTTTTCCTTTCCAAATTTTTTACAGGTATGTACTACTCTAAAGGCATACCTTGAATCAGTATATATAGTTCCTGTATTTGTGTTAAATATTCTAGTGCTCTTTTTAAAGTATATAATTCACAAGTTTGAGCTTACTAGTTTAAGGTTAGTTTCCCTTTTTCCATAGTTTGCATGTTTTTCCCATCGACTACTGCATACCCTGTATTTTCTCCTTTTGCAAGGAGTTGTATCTCTCTTTTTTTTCTTTTTTTTCCCTGTGTCCAACTTACTGGTTTTCTGTCTCATTTTTCAAGATCTTATCTATTCATCTTCTGCCTATGTTTTTCACATTCACTAACAACCTAAATACCACTTTTCTTTCAACTACACCCACACAAATAAAAAACTTTTTTCTCACACTACTTTCAGTACAATACACCTCCCTCCAAGGAAATAGAGTGAAGCTTAAAATACAGAATCTACATTACCTATATTTTCATTCATATACATTCACTCACTTTTGTTTCTCACTCACTTCCACACATTCTTTCCCACCCTCAGGACACAGAGTGGATCCCTGTTGACAGAGAATCGCGGGTCCCTGTGGCCCCCCCTCACCCTGGGGTGGCCTCTGGGTCTCAGTATCTCCGAGCCTCCTGGGAGGGCCCTGACTCTGCTGCCTCCGGTGCCGTTCACCTGTGAGGCTGATTTGTGTGTCACTCACACTCTTTAGCCACGGCCCCCTCACACGCCCTGGGGACAATGGCCCCTTTGCAGGTCACCTGTACCTTATGCCACAGCCCCCACACCCAGGAGAACAATGGCTTATTTGTGGGTCACACACTCCTCTTTCCACAGCCCCCCTTCCCACCCGCCCGGGAAGCTGAGGCTGATTTTGTGTGTGACTCACTCTCACACACAGCAAGACAACAATAAGGTACCTTTTGTTATAAATGATCAAATCTTGGCTGGACCTGGTGACCCGGGGAAGCCAGCGATTATCGCCCTGGAAGCTTCTATTCTTTCATTAGAAACCCCGATGTTTATCTCAACCAAGTCCAGGAACTGGATGTATATGAATAAGACACTGCTCCTGGCCAGGATGGTCAAGAGACATAGTGTGGATTTTACAATACTTTATACATTAGTAACATGAATTATCTCTACCATATACTACACTTTCACATCACCTATTACAAGTTTAGGTATTTCTGGCCAGTCCTGGTGCTCTTGGATATCCCTCAACCCAGCTGTCTTGTCCAACCCCAGATGCTCTTGAGCATATCCTCAATCCGGCAGAATTTTGCTCAACCGTGGATGCTCTTGGAATGTTAATTCCTCAATCCAGCAGGTTTTAATTCTGGATGCTCTTGGGCTCTCTTATCTCTCAAACCAACAGAATTTTTAGGAGCCCCTTTTGTCCCATTTCCTAGTGGATTTGGCTCGGAAACTCCTCTGCTCCCTTGCTCCGAGGGGTCCAGCCCCTCTCTGAGACCCAGTCCCAGTTACCCCGGGGGATTCTCTCACTCCTCTTCTCACTCGCTGTGTCTCTTTACTGGCTGCTTCCCTCGAGGAAAGTTGGAAACGCAGCGTGGGAGACTCCAGCACTCACTTGGCAGGTCTGGGACAACCAGCCCTCGTCTCATTCACAGCCCAGAGCAGAGAATGAGGGGAGAAGGGAGCCCGGGAGCCCAAACAGCCCCGGCATCCCGAAATGGGGAGAGTGAAGCGGGGGGAGCTTTTGGCATTGCTGGGACTGCCAGCAGCCCTGGCAGGGCGGGCACCGAGGAGAAGGGGGACCCTCAATCCAAGCGTGACCCCCAACAGCTGGGACAGGGGGGAACCCTCGAACACCAGAGGGGAGGGACCAGGGACGGGGAACTCCTGGGAGGCTTTTTCAGGGCTGAATCTGGGTGTTTGGGAGGTTTTTGTGGAGCCCAGATGGCCAGTGACTTGTAGAGATGGACTTGGACAGAGGGACCTTCAAACTCAGTGTGTGTTGGGGAAGATGAAACAGGAAAGCCTGATACATATGATTGTCTGGCAAAAGATTTTGTGTACATAAAAAGTATAAGGAAGATTGGAATGAAAGCAAGATCTGAGAAACCTCAGTTAGTGAACAACTGGAAAACAATGGTGTGGCCCAACTGAAGGTAATCCCCTTCTGATGAAAAAATTCCCTCTGCTCGCAGACAGATCCAAGGGTCAGAGCAGACCCCACTAGCTGAGCAGAAGGGGTCCAAAGAGGAGTTTTTAGGGTTTAAAGTGTAAGACAGTATGGTGATGTAATGACTTTTACAGGCTGTATGTAAATGCTATAGGATTTGTATCTTGTACTAGATTGGTTAGTGAGAAATAGAATATTCAACACAGAAGAAGATTGATTGTATTGTAACGGGAACCTCGCTCTCCTGTGCTCTTCTCCTCTTACTCTGTTACCCTCTCACCCTCTCTACCCCTCTCTTCTCTCAGGCCTGCTCCGAGCTGTGTCTGGCAGCTCCAAGCAGGGCCCTGCACCCAGGCCCTTTGCAATGAACCGCAAGTTCCATGCCCTGGCTGCAGAGCTCTCTCGTCTCCGTCCGTCCCGACCGTCCTACCCCCCGACACTCCTACTGACGCGCTCATCCCTTGTTTTCCCCAAACCAGGATTTCCCATTGCCAACCCCAGGGAGGCTGCAAGGAAGAGGAAGATGCCCCGGGACACTGAGGCAGGTGAGGAGGAAGTCAGTGCCCCTTTCCCCTCTGTGCTGCTCCATCTCCCAGCCCAGCATGGCCCCTGGCTGCAGCTCAGCCCTGGGGGGATCTCCTTGCCCTTGCCTGTGGCACGGAGGCAAATCCCATCCTGTCCTTGTCCTTCCTCCCCCAGAGCAGGAGCTGAGCATGGAGAGCAGGGAGGACAAATGCCCGCGGCAGAACCTGGTGGCAGAGGCCGTTTTGAGCGGCTCCACGGCGCAGGAAGCCAACGGGGAGGAAAAGCCCCGGAGATGCCGCACGAGGAGGGGCTGCAAACGCAGCCGGCGGGGATCTGAGGGGGAAAGAGCCAGCCTGGGCCGGGAAGGCGGCCGGAGACGGAGCCAGAGCTCGGAGCTGGTGCTCCATGAGCAGCTCCATGATGGGGAGAAGCCCCACACGTGTGGGGAGTGTGGGAAGAGCTTCAGGTGGAACTGCAACCTGATTGTGCACCAGAGGATCCACACTGGGGAGAAGCCCTACGAGTGTGGGGAGTGTGGGAAGAGCTTCAGCCAGAGCTCCCACCTGATCAGGCACCAGAGGAACCACACTGGGGAGAGGCCCCATGAGTGTTCCAAGTGTGGGAAGAGGTTTCAGACCAGCTCCTGTCTCATCCAGCACTATCGGAGTCACAGAGAGGAGAGGCCCTTCCAATGCCCCGACTGCGGGAAGGGATTCAAGAAGAACTCCCACCTCATCAGACACCGGCGCATCCACACTGGGGAGAGGCCCTACGAGTGTGATAAATGCAGGAAGAGGTTTCAGACCAGCTCCAATCTCCTCCAGCACTGTTGGATTCACACAGAGGAGAGGCCCTTCCGCTGTCCCGACTGC
Source organism: Melozone crissalis (assembly GCF_028551555.1). Taxonomy (NCBI): domain Eukaryota; kingdom Metazoa; phylum Chordata; class Aves; order Passeriformes; family Passerellidae; genus Melozone; species Melozone crissalis. The sequence goes on from NW_026535844.1 coordinate 6,663,384, forward strand.
GGGAAGGGATTCAAGCGCAACTCCACCTTCATCACCCACCGGCGCATCCACACTGGGGAGAGGCCCTACGAGTGTCCCCAGTGTGGGAAGAGCTTCTCCAGGAGCTCTCACTTGACCCAACACCAACAGTGGCACCACTAAGGGAAGCCCTGTGAGTGCCCCGAGTGCGGGCAGAGCTTCGTGCGCTGCTCCAGCTCCATCCCCCACGGGAGGAGGCACATTGGGCACAGCCCAGGTGAGCCACATTCCCTGTGATCCATGTTGAGAACACACCTGGCTGCTTCTACTTTTAATTTCACCTTAATTTTTTTCTAATCTCCATCTCTTTGCGCTGCAGAAGCCAAGAGGAATGGATCTGTCACCTCAAAACCACTGAAATCCCAGTGAAAACAGCTCAATCTTACCCCAAAAAGAGCTCAAACCCACCTGAAAAAACTCAATCCCATGTCAAACTCACTCGATTCCTCAGCCTTTCAGCTGAGATGAGGTTGGGAAATGATTTAGAGTCGTGGGATCTCAGTTAGAGTGGTGGGATGGAGATTGTTTGGGGCTGGGTGTGTGGGATGTATTTGACAGCAATTAAAACTCCTAGACTTACTGATTTCCCTCCTGTTCATGTTCGGTCTGTTGCAGTTCTGTTTTCAGAGTGCCGCCTTCTCAGCTCATTGTCTTTGTGTCCCTTTTCTCTCCTGCCTCTCCTTGCCTGCTCTGTTTCTCTCTCAGTGTCTCCCTGGACCCACGGACCACCAGAGACCCTCCCCTGATTTAATTGACCCAGGCACCACCAGAGACCCTCCCTATATTTAATTGCCTCAGTGACCACCAAAGGCCCTCCCCTGATTAAATTGACCCCTCCCCAGATTTAATTGACCCCTGCCACCAAAGAGCCTCCCCGGATTCAGTTGACCTTTCCCTGTTTTAATTCCCCTTCCCCTGATTTAATTGGCCCCTTGCCCTGATTGAGCTGTGCCCTTCCCTGTTTTAATTGACCCCTGCCCTGAATTAATTGACCCCTGCCCTGATTTAGATGACCCCTCTGTCCCCAGAGACCCTCCCCTGATTATTTATTATTTTATTTCCCAATTATTATTTCAATTCCCAGTCCCAGGAGCTGAAGTTCTGAAGGCTGGCATGGAAATGTCTCTGTAGGATTTTGCTCCATTTCCCTTCAAGGGCAGGAACATCTTTTCCTGGCTTGAAGCTGGAATTGCAGACTTTTGGAATGTGTGCAGGGCAATACGGACTGGCATCAAACATGGACTGGGATCAAATAGGGGTTGGGATCAAATATGGACTAGGATCAAACAGGGACTGGGATCAAATAGGGACTGGGATCAAATTGGGACTGGGATGAAATACGGACTGGGAGCAACTATTCACTGGGATCAAATATGGACTGGGGTCAAATATGGACTGGGATCAATTATTGATTGGAATCCCACAGTGTGAGATAAACTGGACTGAGCTTATATAGACTGGGATCAAATATGGGCTGGGATCAAATACGAATTGAGATAAAAAATGGACTGGGATCAAATATGGACTAAAATCAACTATGGACTGGGATAAACTGGACTGGGATCAAATCAGGACTGGGATCAACTTTGGACTGGGATCAAATATGGCCTGAATCAAATCTGACAGATTTTATGGACTGGGATCAAATGTGGACTAGGATAAGCTATGGATAGGGATGAAATATGGACTGGGATCAAATATGGATTGGGATCAAATGGACTGGGTTCCTACAGACTGGGATAAAATTGACTGAGATTATATAGATGTGGTGGTTTGAGAGGAAGTTAGTTTTCTGGTATATGAAGTGGCCAGGCCAGTAGGTGCTCACATTTGAATACTGGCACCTGGTTTGGCCACTGGGGACATTGGATACGCCTCTGAGAACTCAGGGGTTAAAAAGCAGAGCACTCTGGGGGAAGCTCTCTTGGGTTCCAGCAAGGGAAGCAGGTCGGGCCTCCCCTGCCCAGCTCCTGGCTGGTTTGGGGCTGGGTGAGGTAGGCCTGGCCCGAGGATGGAAGGGTGGAAGAGCCCCGAGAGGCATCGGGCAGCCACACCTCCCCCCCAGGAGAGAGAGAGAGAGAGCGCCTGTGCCACCGTGAAATTTGATATCCTGTGCTGGCAGCACAGCCCGGCTGGCGGAGAAGGTCCGGGGGATGCAGCGAGAAGGGGTCCGGCAGCTGTGGGAGCTTTGGGCGGGTAGAGCCCGAGCTTTTAACCCTTTTTCGGACAAGGAAAACTTTGCAGAACATTAACCTTTCCTAGAAGAGAGATAAGAGATGAAATGGAAGAAGGAAATGTGCAAGTGTGAAGGTCTGGGCAAGTGAAATATGTCAGGAGAGTAGAGAAGAATCTTAGGTGGGAAGAGATGATGGAGTGGCCTTAGCTGGACTTTTCCTGTATGGCCATGGACAGAGCCATGTTTCCTGTGACACAGAGACTGCACCCAGGGGGAGGCAATGGCTCAGAGCCAAGAGGGTTCAGTGTTGGTACCCCTCAGCCCCAGGGGGTGAAATTTGGGGGGGATAACTGTCCCAAAGGTGAGACTGTGCCCTTTTTGGAACGGGACAAAGCATCCTTAAAAGAACAACCCTAGAAGCAGCTCTGGTCCATGTGCAGTGGTGAGAGCACTGGACATGGAAGGAAGATGTCACGATGGCAGATGTTCTCCAGGCGGTGCCACGAGTGACGTGGAAACACACGAGGTTTCAGTGGTGTTTCCTGGGGAAGCCTATGGCACAAGAAGGATTCCTCTTCCCTTGATGAACTGAGAATTGATTACCTAAAGGGTGGTGATGGACCGAGAGTTTGAGATTTGGGGGATAGATGTATTGGAAATTTGGTGTGGGGGGGAGGAAATGTTTTTGGAAAGTTTTCATTTTCCCTGTGTGTTTCTTGTTACTTAGAGTTGTAGTTTAGTTAATAAAGGTTTCTTTTCTTTATTTCTAAGTGGGGGCCTGCTTTGCTTATTCCTGGTCACATCTCACAGCAGACACCAGGAAGCATATATTTTCATGGGGACACTGGCATTGTGCCAGCATCAAACCATGACACCTAGAATGCCAGTTGGCCTTTTTCCACCTCTCCAGCCATCCCCACAGAGCATTGGCTACTATCCATGAATCAGTGTAGAGGTAGAGCTTTGGCCATTTCTTTCCCTTAGCAATGTCCAGGGCCAGCTGAACAGCTTTGAGTTCTGTAAGTTGACTTGATCCACCTTCTCCTTCAGCAGCCTCTGCAACCTGTCGTGTGGGGCTCCATACGGCTGCTTTCCACTTCTGGTCCATCCCTGCGATGCGACAGGAACCGTCAGTGAAAAGAGCGTAGCGCGTTTCCTCTGGGGGCAGTTGGTTATAGGGAGGAGCCTCTTCAGCCCGTGTCACTGGTTCTTGTTGCTCTTCATCAGTAAGACCAAAGTTCTCACCTTCCGGCCAGTTTGTAATTATCTCCAAAATCCCAGGGCGATTCAGGTTTCCAATACGGGTGCACTGTGGGATAAGAGCAATCTGTTTACTCCATGTAGCGTCAGTGGTGTGGTGGGGGGTGGGAACCTTTCCTTTGAACACCCACCCCAGCACCGGTAGTCAGGGTGCCAGGAGGAGTTGTGCTTCCGTGCCAATCACCTCTGAGGCAGCTTGGACTCCTTCATAGGCAGGCAAGATTTCCTTCTCTGTGGGAGTGTAGTTGGCTTCTCACCCTCTGTAGCTTCGACTCCAAAATCCCAGTGGTCGGCCTCGAGTCTCCCCAGGCACCTTCTGCCAAAGGCTCCAGGACAAGCCATGGTTCCTGGCTGCAGAGTAGAGCACGTTCTTCACCTCTGGTCCTGTCCTGGCTGGGCCAAGGGCAACTGCATGAGCAATCTCCTGCTTGATCTGGGCAAAGGCTTGTTGCTGCTCAGGGCCCCAGTGGAACTCGTTCTTCTTGCAGGTGACCAGGTAAAGAGGGCTCACGATCTGACTGTACTCAGGAATGTGCATTCTCCAAAAGCCTATGGCACCTAGGAAAGCTTGTGTTTCTTTCTTATTGGTGGGTGGAGACATCGCTGTGATCTTGTTGATTACGTCTGTAGGAATCTGATGCCATCCATTAATAAGGCCTCTGATCAGCCTTATCATGAAGCAGAGCCTTGGTGCTCAGGATCTCAGTCCCTGAGGAGGGACCGGGTCCCGAAGCCAGCTCAGGCCAATGCCACGGGGCTACCTTTCTAGCAAGCCTGGTGATATTCAGCTCTATAGTGATTAGCAGCTCTTAGGACCTCAGCTCTTTGCTTGCTGGGTAGTGGAGCCCCGGGCTTGAGGCAGCAGCAGACGGAGAGAGGAGAAGGAGAAGGCAGAAGCTGTTCCACAGAGAAGGCTTTATTTGGGGGTCCGCGAAGGGTCTCAGCTCTTCTTTTTCTGAGCTAGTAGGGTACAGCATGCTACTTTTATAGGCTTGGCAAGTATCTAAACTTGACCGATGGCAAGGGATTAGGGGGACCATAAAATTCCCGATAGGTAAAGGCTACCATGGCAGTGCCTTATATGGTTACAGAGACAGTTTATAGGGCAGATGTCCATGGAGTCAGGAAGCTTCCTTGCTGCTGTGTCAGCATTCCTTTTGTTAGATTCGCCATGGTGCTTTTACTAAATGTATGGGGTTTACTACAGTCCATCTTGCCACTTCACTGCCAGGAACTGAATCTCATGAGCTGGTCCCTTTACCTTGACTTTTTAATGGCAAAACCAGCTCCCAGGAGGATTTGGATGATTTCCTTCCCTTTCTCAAACACTTCTGCAGCTGTGTTCCCCCCACAAAATGATGTCATCAATATACTGCAGATGTTCTGGAGCCTCACCCCTTTCTAGTGCAGCCTGGATCAGTCCATGGCAGATGGTGGGGCTGTGCTTCCATCCCTGGGGCAGTCGGTTCCAGGTGTGCTGCACTCCCCTCCATGTGAAAGCAAACTGAGGCCTGCATTCTGCTGCCAGAGGAATGGAGAAAAATGCATTGGCAATGTCTATAGTGGCAAAGCACTTTGCTGCCTTGGACTCCAGCTCGTACTGGAGTTCTAATATGTCTGGCACGGCAGCGCTCAGTGGTGGAGTCACTTCATTCAATGCATGGTAATCCACTCTCAAGTCAATCTCCATTCTCCTTCAGATTTTCGCACAGGCCAAATGGGGCTGTTGAAGGGTGAGTGGGTCTTGCTGACCACCCCTTGGCTCTCCAGCTCTCGGATCATCTTATGGATGGGGATCACAGCATCTCGAGTGGTTCTATACTGTCGTCAATGCACTAGGTAAGTGGCAATTGGCACTCGTTGCTCTTCTCCCGTCAGGCATCCTACTGCAGATGGATTCTCAGACAACCCAGCAAGGTGTTCAATTGCTGGATGCCCTCTGTCTCTACCGCAGCTATTCCAAATGCCCATCTGAGTCCTTTTGGGTCTTTGAAGTACCCACTTCGAAGGTAGTCTATGCCCAAAATACATGGGGCCTCTGGGCCAGTCACAATAGGATGCTTCTTCCACTCATTTCCCGTTAGGCTCACATCAGCTTCCACCAAAGTGAAATCCTGGGATGCCCCTGTCACACCAGCAATAGAAACAGACTCTGTCCCTACATGTCTTGATGGGATTAATGTCCATTGCGCACCAGTATCGACCAAAGCTTTGTACTCTTGTGGTTCCGATGTGCCAGGCCAACGATTCCACACAGACCAAAAAACACGATTTTCCCTGGCCTCTACCTGGCTAGAGGCAGGGCCCCTCTAAGCCTGGTTATCTTTCTTTCCCTGGGCATATGTTTTGGATGTTCCTTCGAGGGGATCAGACATGTCATCATCATCATACCTGGCCATTCGGCTACGGGCAACTGGAGCTGCTTTCCTTCTGGTGGCTTCCTTCAGTTCTCTCACCTGTCATGCCAGAACAGCAGTAGGTTTCCTATCCCACCTTCTCGTGTTTTCCCCACAGTCACGCAGATAAAACCACAGCTCAGCTCATGGGGTGTACCTTCTCTCACCATCTGGGAAACGTCTGCCTTGGATACCAGAACCTCGGATCTGTACTGCTGAGATTTGGAGAAGGTCTTCTGTAATCTCCTCTCTAAGCTTCTTATGGTTCTCCTCTATCTTATCCTCTAAGTTCTGCAGAAGTGTTTCTACCGCTGCGATTCTGGCATGTGTCGGGCCATGTACAGCATCTGCATATGCTCGGAGCTTCCTTGCCATATCCAGCACAGTCTCATCCCTCTCATCCCTCTTCATGATGGCTAAGGCAGAAGCATATTCATGTGGCCCAAGTCGTACGAGTGTTCGCCACATCACAGACGTGCATGGTACTAAGTCTGGGTTCCTAGTTGTTACATCATCAGTGAAGATAATCTCTGCCACTGCCATTTCTCTCAGGCATTGGATCCCTTGTTCTATGGTTTTCCAATGGGTTTGCTGCATATAGAGATCATCTGCACACAGGTATCTTTCTGCTACACTTTTTAGGACCCGTTCCCAGAGGCTGTGAGAGTTAGCCCCCCTCATCATTCCTTGGTCTATGACAGGATCCTGTGACAGGGATCCCAAATGCCTGGCTTCAGTGCCGTCCAGAATTGTAACCTCGCCTGCAGCATCCCAGAGACAGACTAGCCAACTAATTATGGATTCATCAGACCTTCGACTGTAGTCCTTCCGTAGGCCACGAAGGTCCTTCAGGGAAAAGGACTCAATATTTGCATCTGATCTTGCACCTGCTGCTTTGACTCTTGATTTTATGTCAGGAGGCATTGAGGTTCCTTCTCCTTCATCATCATCATCCCCTGGTTGATTGGTCTTGTCCATGCATTTCCCACTTCTAGTGCTAGTAGCAACAGCCATGGGTTTAGATGCTGGCTTCGAGCCCGGGCTGTTGGCTGCAGCCTGAGTCACCGGGATAGTTGCTGATTTATCTCCCTGCCCCCCTGCCTCTGTCTGCTGCCCGACAGGATCTAGCAGTGAGCGATGAGCACAAGCCAGGGCCCAGCTCACTGCAATGACCTTCCTCTCCTTAGGCTCATCCTGGTACTTCTCTTTCAGATATTTCCCCACCTCAGCTGGGTTCTGAATTTGTTCATGGGGAAAATCCCAGACTATAGGGCCAGAGAATTCCTTCAGGATTTGGCCCATATCCTCCCATTTCCCACACCACTTAGGATTTTCCACACCTGGGTCTACTCCTGAGTCAGGGGTCTCATCAGCCCATCTAGAAATCTCAGCCCTCATCCTAGAGAAGCAGCAGGCTGTATAGAGGAAGGTTACCAGACTGAATACCAGGAAGATGGTTTCTTGAACATTGAGGGGAAACTGAACATCCTTCACTAGTGATGCAACGGATTCATAGGAGAAGAAGGAAAGCAGAGGCTGAAAAACCTCATTCCCTCCTGCTCCTTCTGCAACAAACTGGATGCATAACCATAGCCATGAACCATTGTCCTGGGGTGACGTTATGATGCTTGTATCCCCATTTATCTGTTCTGTGCCTTTAAGACCGACTCTGAAGAGTGGAAGTTTTGTTTGGGTTTCCCTTATCAGGGACACAGAAATGAGCAGTACATAGGGTTGTTTTTCACTTCTAGCTTGCACCTTGCTGCTTTTGCTTGCTTGCTTTTCTGCTCTTGCTTCTGCTCTGGCTTTTGCTTCTGCTTATTAGCTAGTTTAGCTAAACAGTCCAAATTCCTTCCCGGATTGTTTCTCCTCTCCTGTTCCTGTGACCATCTCGAACCTGCTCCGGACTGGGACCCGGGAACACCGAAGGCTTGGCTGCAGCAGCTGCCCAGCACCGGAGGGACTGAGAACAGAGCAACCACCCCCGAAAGAGACTTTCTGATTTTGCCATCTTTCTCAGAGTGGTGTCAGCTGGTATTGTTCATTTTGTGTGCGGGGGGTGCTGTGCCAGTCAAATAAACAGGTTCTTTCCACCTCTCTCCAAGGAATTTTTTTTTCCCGAGCCAGTTGGGGGGAGGGGCCGTGTGGGTTTTGCTTTCTGGAGGGGCCCTCCTTTCCAGATTCTTTAAAAAATTTGCCCTAAACCAGGACAACCATTCATACCTGGAGCAGACCCTAGCATGTTTATAAACTTCTTGCGCATCATTACCACCAAGCCCAGCAGGATAGCTACTCTGGTCGCTGCCCCTCTGATGTAAAAGGTACGTATTAGGGACAATACTAAAGCTATTTCTGGATAAGAAAATAAAGCTAGGGACCAGAGAGGTATTAAAATCTCAAAAAACCCTAGGGACCAGAAATGCATGCAAACCTTCAGCCCAACAGACATTATGAATTCAAAAAGCATGGCTATTAGCTGATTTAAACGAACACAGAGTAATAGCAACCTAATATGCAGTCAAAACAGGGTTTTTCCACTCTCTCTCGAGCCCCACATGTTGGGTGCCAAATTTTGTCCTGGTTTAGGGTAAATTTGGTAGAGAATCTCCAAAGGGGGCCCCTCCAGAAAGCAAACCCTCATGGCCCCTTCCCCCCAGCCGGTTTGGGAAGGATTCCTCAGAGAGAAGAGGAAAGAACCTGTTTATTTAACAGGCACAGCACCCCCAGCACACAGAATGAACAATACCAGATGACACCGCTCTGAAAATGGTGACAAATTCAGAAAGTCTCTCTCGGGGGTGGTCGCTCTGTTCTCAGTCCCTCCGGCGCTGGGGCAGCTGCTGCAGCCACAAGGTGCAAACTCTCGGTGTTCCCAGGTCCCAGTTCGGAGCAGGTTCGAGATGGTCGAAAAAGAGGAGAGGACAAACAGTCCAGGAAGGAATTTGGACTGTTTAGCTAAACTAGTTAATGAGCAGGAACAAAAGCAAGCAGAAGCGAGAGCAGAGAGAGAGAGAGCGAAGCAAAAAGCAAAAGCAGCAAAATCAAGACCCGCAGTCTCTCTGTGTCCCGCCAGGCTGATAAGAATACCCAAACAAAACTTTCACTCTTCAGAGCCAGTCTTAAAGGCACAGAACATGATATCCAGCATTAACAGAACACAGGAATGGGGACACAAGCATCATAACGTCACCCTAGGACACCTTTGAAATCTGGTGCAAGAGCAGTTGGACCAGGGTCATCTGGAGACTTCTACCAGTCCCTGGAACACTCCTGTCTTCTGCATCAAGAAAAAATACAGGAAATGGAAGTTGTTACAAGGCCTCCAAAAGGTCAATGCCATGATGGAAAGCATGGGAACATTGCAGGCGGGCATGCCGTCGCCTACCATGCTTCCCGCAAACTGGCCAGTCCTCATCGTGGATCTGAAGGATTGTTTTTTGCAATTCCTTTGCATCCTGATGACAGACCAAAATTTGCCTTCTCGGTGCCAGCAATTAACAATGCTGAGCCCACACAGCAATATCAATGGAAAGTTTTGCGCCAAGGAATGCGAAATTCTCCGGCCATATGCCAATGGTATGTGGCCTGTGTCTTGTCTGGAGTTCACAAGCAGTTTTCTGATGCACGTCTGTATGATTATGGATGACATTTTTGTGGCTGCATCCAGGACGAGCTGCTGAGGATTAAGCCTCAGTTGCTCAATGCTTTGTATTCTCATGGGCTGCAGGTGGCTCCAGAAAAGGTTCAACAACAACCTCCTTGGAAGTATTTGGAGGTCAAAATTCTGGAATAGACAATCAGACACCAGGAGGTGCCATTTGTACATTTGGTGAAGACACTGAATGATGCCCAGAAATTGGTAGGTGCCATCACTTGGTTACGTCCGTACTTGGGACTGACCAACACACAACTGTCTCCTCTGTATGATTTGTGTAAAGGAGACAATGGTCCTGCTTATGCATCACAGAAGATGTGGCAGTTCCTGCAGTTGTGGGGTGTGTCGCACAGGTTTGGTATCCCTCATGCTCCGACTGGTCAGGCTATTGTAGAAGATGCTTGTGGTACTCTGAAGTGGGTTCTTCAGAAACAAAAATGGGGAATGTAGGGTAAAGCCCCACACAGTCATTTGGCAAAAGCTTTGTACACCATCAATCATCTTACTGTGCCACAGAACTCAAAAAATCCTGTCATTTTGAATCATCACCTTTCGTTGCAGGCTCTGGATGAGACACGTCAGCCTCAAGCGAAGGTTCAGATGCGGAATTTAGTCCCAAACAGTGGGAAGGTCTCTATGACCTTATCACTTTGGGGCGTGGGTATGCTTGTGTATCCACAGATACTGGGGTACCCTGGGTACCTTTGAAGTGTGTTCGTCCTGACCTGCGACTGCAGAGACAGAATCCAGCACACGGGCAAAATGGAAACCGTGACCAAACTGAAAGTCATCAAGTGGATGAATCGTTGAGTGATGACTCAGGTACAGATGGTGTGAGTGATCACTCCGATGATTCCTCCATGAGTGGACACTGAACATTGTTCATTTTTCCTTTTAACATTGTTCATATTTCTTTCTTTCTTTTTTCTTTTTTTTTTTTTAAACAGAAAAAGGGTGAGATGTTGCCCTGTTCTTTGAAGGTTCTTCTAAGCCTTCTGATGTTTACATTTTTGTAATGGAGCTTCTTACACACTTTTCATGTAAATAATGATTGTTTTGCAGACCTTTCTGGAGGAGGAGAGAATTGATGGACTGTTGGTTTGACCAGTGTGGTTGGAGAGGTGGCAATTTCATCCTCCAATCCGTGGATGCTTTTGGAATTTTATAAATATCGAGGTCCAGAAAAAAATGTGCCTTCTTTGCCTTGGACATCTCAGGGTGTGAGTGTCGTTCATTTCGTGTCGTATTGCGACACCCTACCTCTCTAAGCAGCTGGATGCAGCAGCAACGGGTGGCCAGGATGCCCCAGAGCTGTTGTGGCAGTGGCAGTGAACATCCAGGAAGCACACAAGTTCACCCTGGGCCAGAAGATGATTGTGCTGGTGTCCCACACAGTGTCTGCAGTGCTGGAAGTAAAGGAGGGACATTGGCTCTCCCCACAGAGATTCCTGAATTACCAATCCATAATGGGGGAACAGGATGATGTAGAAATTGCGGTAACTAACATTGGGAACCCAGCTTCTTTGCTCAGTGCTTGTATGGGAGAAATGGTGTGTGACAGTGGTCACAAGGGTTGCAGGATGAAGAGAGAGGCGAGAATGTTGACCTCATGTTCAGAAGGCTTGATTTATTATTTTATGATATATATTACATTATGAATATACTAAAAAGAATAGAAAGAGAGTTCTCAGGAGGCTAGCTAAGCTAACAATAGAAAAGGAATGAATAACAAAGGAGCTGTGTCCCGGCAGAAAGCGAGAACAGCTCTGCCGTGAGTGGTCAGTAAATCCAAACATCCACCAGAGAACAATCACGCATCCACCTGTTGCATTCCACAGCAGCAGATAACCATTGTTTACATTTGTTGCTGAAACTTCTCAGCTTCAGCAGGAAAAATCCTAACTAAAGGATTTTAATGAAAAGATGTCTGTGACATGTCAGCTTTTTCATTTAGTTTATTAAAAAGAAAAAGTGTTTGTAATTTTCTCTGCTGTGCAGAGAAAAATATTGTGGTTGTCAATCAAATATTTGTGGTTGCCAATCAAAACTTCACTCAGGTGCTGGTGTGGAATGAACAGGGAATTTCTTCACCTGTAGAACATACAATTCTATCAAATCACCAAAACAATTTTACAATATAAGAAAATGCAAAAACAATGCAAAGAAAGTTCAAGCCCAAACAGCTGAGTTTCAGGAAAAAGTCCATGGACTGAAGATGTTCCTCTTTGCCATCTCTGAAAGTCCCTGTTGGTCCTGAAACAGGCTTGCTGCAGAAAAGTCCATCAATAGTTATCAAAGGCCATTGACAGTCATCAAACAATTTGAAACAATTTGAGACAACTTCTGGAATGTCCTGCCACAGCCCTTTATTGAATAACTTTGGGCTGAAGCTAATTTTTGGTCCTTCAATGCTTCAGTGCTGCTGCCAGCTATTTCAACTTTTTTTTTTTTTTTTTTTTTTTTTTTTTTTTTTTTTTTTGGTGTTCAAAAAGAGCAGCAGCAGCAGCAGAGCAGCCAAAGAAAGTCCCTGGGGGGCCCTGGCCCATGTGGAGGGATCAGGAACCCCAGATCTGGCCCACAGAAAGGCGGGCCAGGACTGATAGGGAGAAGCAAAACCACCAAACCCATCAGGAGGCCGGGAGGTGGCCCTGGCCCAGGGACCCGAGCCCAACAGCCCAGGCCCAACATGGCAGGCGGGCTCTGCCTTCCCACAGCCTGGCCCCACACTGCCAATGGAATGGTGACCAAACGCTTCTTTTCCCCAAAATCACCAAGGCATGCCAGCAGCAGGGAAATAGAAGAAGCCCCAAGAACCCTCATCTCGTGTCTAGGAATGTTTTTTCTCCACAGCAAACAAGCCATGATCGCTTCCCGCTGTGCCCTCTGCAATGCAAATGCAACAGGTGTGTCTCCCATCTGCCTCACGGCACCACCCCCTCTGGGCTGGGGACCAAAGGCAGAACTCCCGGCACCCACCTGCCCCTCTCCGCTGGGGCGCGAGAGGGGCAGCAGAGAGATTTGCACCCCCCAAGGAAAGCAACTGACCAAACACCCCCCAACCCGCCAAGAATACTGATTTTGAACGCAGGCAGACGGGCTGCACCCACAGCCAGCTGTCAGGCCATGCCTCCTCCACGGAAAGGGAGGCCGGTGCCCTCTTCCCCTGTCCCAGCTTCCCCCGCAGGGGCAGCCCCGGGACAGCCCGAAAAACTCGGGGGGGAAGCCACGCTGGGTGCAGGAGCTGCTGCGGGCTGCCCCGAGGGTTCCGTGGGTTCGACGCCGTCTCCAGCATCATCCTGAACAGGCACTGGCTCGGTTTGAGGCGGCGGGGCCGGAGAGGGCGCTGGCGGACGCAGCAGGACAGCCGGGGGGGCGGTGCCGAGTCGCCGTTGTCGCCGAGGGCGTCTCCTACCAACAGCGACACAGCCGCAGGGAGCGGTGTTTCTGAGCTCTCAGGCGCAGGCGGGGAAGCCGGTGAAGCCACGGGCAGGACACCCGGGGCGGCGGCCGCGGGGCGGGTCGGGGAGGAGGCCCTGCAGGCCTGGCAGGCGGGACCTCGGAGACCGGTGCTGCCCCCATCTCTGAGCGGGGCAGGGCCCAGGAGGCCGGCCAGGGCGGGGCCTGCAGGGCTGTAAGGGGCGGTGCAGCCCACTCCCATCCCCCCGGAGAGAGAGAAGGGGGGGAAGGGATGGCTGCATCTGAGCATGCTCCGAAGACGCAGTAAAAAAAACTTCGGCTCCTGGCGAAACTTCCCCCCCACTGCCGGGATGCAGGGGGGCTGGGAAGCAACAGATCATCCCCTTCCAAAGGATCTTCTCCCGCTGGAGTCAGAGGAAATGGGACAAGCCCGTGGCAGTTGGCAATCCAGGGAAAAACAGCTGCTCTCCGGTTCAAAACTGGAAAGAACATCCTAAATGCTGGATAAATCTGGGGGTATCCAACCCACGGTCCAAAACGAATTGGAAAATGGAGTCCATGCACTCCCATACGAAAGCATCAAGGGCACAGAGCACATTCATAAAGAACCCAAAAATCTTTGCCCATCGAAAAAACTCATAGAAATCTGTCTCCAAAAGGCAAAGTCCGTCCTCTTCACCCCATTTTTGCCAGAGGGCAATAAGGTTCTCCTCTGAAGGGGAGAACCGAACCTCCTCCTCTATGGGGGAAGCCCTCCACATCAGCAGCCACAAACTACAAAGGGCCGCATTTTCAGGAAGGGAAAAGCCAACAGTACCTTTTGAAAGAGTCCAGCACACTCTGGCCAGCTCCATCGCGCTACTGTGCTTTCCGAAGATCTTCCTGGAGGCTTTTCAGAAGGTTCTCTTTGTGGTCAGCCTTGCTGTGAACTCCAAATCAGGACCTTCAGTTCTTCAGCTCCTGGCTAGAATCCACTTCTGTGGTCACTTGTGAAGCAACCATCAATGCCACACATTCAGGGTTTACCCAGTGCAGCAATTGTTCCTCTGGGGGTCTCTTCAAGTAATTTGCTCTTCAGACGAGTGGTCACCAATTGATGGTTTTGTCCTCCTCACTCACTCGGGGTTCACCAATTGTCACAGTGGTCACATGGGTCTTCAGGGTGTAAAGAGAGACGAGAATGTTGACCTCATGTTCAGAAGGCTTGATTTATTATTTTATGATATATATTACATTATTACTATACTACAAAGAATAGAAGGAAAAGTTTTCAGAAGGCTAGCTAAGCTAAGAATAGAAAAGAATGAATAACAAAGGTCTGTGCCCCGGCAGAAAGCGAGAGCAGCTCTGCCAGGAATGGTCAGTAAATCCAGACATCCACAGGAGACCAATCACGGATGCACCTGTTGCATTCCAGAGCAGCAGATAACCATTGTTTACACTTTGTTGATGAGGCCACAGCTTCTCAGAAGGGAGCAAAATCCTAAAGAAAGGATTTTTATGAAAAGACGTCTGTGACACCCCACCTATCTCTCTAACCCTCAGATGCCTTGCCTACCTTTTTGCCGTGGATCTTGTCCTCTGAGAGTTCTGTCGCTGTCCTGGTGTGAGGGTTGCTGTCCTGTCCCACCAGGTGGGTTCCGCTCTGGTCTCGCTGTCAGGGTTGCTGTGTTGTGCTGCTGTTGGGGGAAAAGGCTGTGCTGTTGTTAGGGGGGCTGCTTAGGCTGAGGTGAGGGCTGGGCTGAGGGCTGGTGCATCTGTACCCTAACTTGCCTCCTAAGCTGTTCCCTGTAGCCCTGATCTTCAGTGCACTGTGCAGCCCTCAAGCCTTCTCCCTTGACCCCTCAGGCTCTGTCTGTCACCCTCAACCCCCCTCTATGCCCCTCAAGGCCCCTCTCAGCTGCCCCTCAGCTCCTGTGTGTCACCCTTCATCCCTCTCCTTTGCCCCTCAGCCCCCAGCTTCTCAGTGTCACCCTCCAGCTGCCCCTGCCACCCTCAGCATCTCTGTGTGTCACCCACTGTCCCCTCTCCCTGCTCCTCCCTCAGCTCCCAGCCTCTGCCACCCTCAAGCCCCACCATACCCCTCAAGCTGCCCCTCAGCCTCTGTCATGCCCTGAAAGGACCCTAAAAAAACCCTCTCAATTCCCTAAAAAAGGCATAGTTTTCAAAGTGTCCTAAACACCCCTCAAAAACATAGAAATAGCCTCAGAATACACTAAAAACATCCTGCTTTTAAAAAGCCCTGAAAACACCCCTAAAAATCCCCAAAGAACCTTTTGGGACTACTTAGAGATTTTTTAAAGAGCTCTGAGAATACCCCTAAAATCTTGAAAATGCCCTGATAAGACCCTAAAAAAGCCTGAAAAAATTTCCCCAAAAACCCTAGAAATCCCCTAGTCCTAAAAAAGTTCTCCATATACCCTCAATACTCCTCAAAAAGCCCTAAAACCTTTCAAGTAGTCCTAAAAATAAACCCCAAAATATCCGAAAACACCCCTAACAATTCCAATTAATAGTAAGACAGCCCTTAAAACGCCATAAAATTTCTTTTAAAAGTCCTGAAAAAGCTCTAAAGGTTCCTAAACATTGCCAGAGAATTCCTAAAAAACTCCTGCAAAAAGCCCACTAAAATATCCTTTAAAAATCCTGAAAAAAAAACATAATAAAACCCCTAAAAGGCTGTTCAACTCCTACCTGTAACTCTGTGGCCTCCAAACCTCATCTCTGCCTTCCAATCGGGGTAACTGCCTGCACCTGCTGGGAGGGCTCTGGGGCTGTCCCACCATGAGGGTGGCACGTGTACCCTAACCCTCCCTGGTACCCCGTGTCCTTTGCACCCCAACCCTCAGGGTCAGCTCTCTACCTGTCCAGCCCCCCCATCTTTGCCCCTCAGCAATGTCTGTGTGTCTCCCAGAGCCGCGTTCAGGATCCCACGTGCTGCTGCAGGGAGTCACCGGTGGGCAGTGGGGGAAGTGAGGGACAGGACAGGGGTGACCTGGATTTCAGAACCCCAGCAGACGGCCGGGCACTCAGTACCACAGGCACCCAAACACCAACGCCACCATTGTTCCTTTCACACAAAACTCATCTGGCGAAGGTCCTGACGGCAGATTGCAGGAGCCACTTGGCAGGAGCCGCGGCGCTGCCGAGCCCGCCCTGCTCCGGACTGGCGCTCCCAGCGCAGCGCGGCTGCTTTGGGGCTGCTGCTCCCTGCCCGGCCCCGGCCATGGGGCGAGGGGCGGCAGCTGGGGCCCTGCTGGTGGCACTGGTGGTGCTGGGAGCCCCCCCGGCTGCGGGCGCGGAGCTCTCGGGTGAGCGGGGGGCGGGAGGCGCTGGGACAGAGGGGAGAAGGGGGAAAAGGGGAGGGGGGCCCCCAAAATTGGGCGGGAGGGTGCTGGAGATTGGGGGTTTTTGGCAAAACGGGGAAATGGGACCCCAAAAGTGATTTGGGGAGCAGCCGGAGGTGGGAGGGGAGAGGATGTGGAAGGGGAAAAGGGGGAAAGGTGGCAGAGGAAGCGGCAGCGCGGGCAGGAGGATCCCGTGGCGGCCGTGGGGCACAGGAGGGGCGGAGTGGGGATCCGGGGTGGGCCCTGGAGCGCTGGGGGTGCTGCTGGGGGGTGCTGGGTGGGCACCCCCTGCGCTGTGTCCTGCTCTCACAGGCGTGTTCCAGCTCTGGGCAGTGTCAGAGTGTCACTTCATTAACAGCACGCAGAAGATGACGTTCGTGCAGAGGTACATCTACAATCGGGAGCAGTTCGTGATGTTCGACAGCGACGTGGGGCACTACGTGGGGTTCACCCCCTGTGGGGAAGGGTGGGCCAGTGACTGGAACAGCAACCTGGCCACACTGGCGTACGCACGGTCTGTGGTGGACATGGTCTGTCCGTACAACTACGAGGGGGTTCGCCCGTTCAGCGCCGAGCGCCGAGGTGAGCGCGGGGCAGAGCGTGTCCCCTCCGGCCCTGCCCGGCCAATGACCCTGGAGCCCCTCAAAACCTCGCTGGGAATCAGCCCAGAGCCCTCAGCCCTCCTTGTGAACACCCCCGGGGCCTCCTGTCCCTGCCGCTGACCACCATGGCTCCCCCAGTCCATCCCACTCCCTCTCAGCGCCCCCCCGCGAGTCCACTTCAGCCACGCGGAAAACTGACGCTTCTCGTCTAATCAGAACGCGATCCTTTGATGACTCATCTGTTGCCAGGCAGACCTGCAGTGCCGAGTGCACCGCGCTGGACTCGGCTTCCCAGTGCCGCGCAGTTCATTCCCAGTTCATCCCAGCGCCACAGGGGTCCCTCCCAGCCCGTCTCCAATTCCTCCCCAGTCCCTCCCAGTCCATTTCCATTCTTTTCCCAGTTCAGTCCCACTTCACTTCCAGACCTCCACCCTCTCTCCCAGTGCCCCCCAGCGTGTCCATCTCGCTGGTGCCCCCCTCGAGCTCCCAGCCCGGCCCCGGCCGCCTGCTCTGCTCCGTGATGGATTTCTACCCTGCTGCCATCCAGGTCAGGTGGTTCCAGGGCCAGCAGGAGCTCTCGGAGCACGTGGTGGCCACCGACGTGCTCCCCAACGGGGACTGGACCTACCAGCTGCTGGTGCTGCTGGAAACGCTGCCACGGCGCGGGCTCAGCTACAGCTGCCAGGTGGAGCACGTCAGCCTGGAGCAGCCCCTGAGGCGGCACTGGGGTACGGGGAAGCCCATGGGGGCACTGGCAGAGCCACTGGGCTGTGCTGGGAGCCACTGGGAGGGAGCTGGAGAGAGCCGGGCTGGAAGTGGGAGAGGGGCTGGGGGCTGGGCAAGGGCTGGGAAGGGGTTTGGGGGATGCTGGGGAGGGTGGGATGGGGTTGGGGGGATCCTGGTGGGCACTGGGAGGGAGTTTGGGGGTGCTGGGTGTGACTGGGAGGGAGTTTGGGGGCGCTGGGTGTGACTGGGAGGGATCGCAGTGAGCCCCGAGGGGCTGGAAGGAGATCGGCGATGGCAAAGCGGGGCTCGCCATGAGCTCGGTTGTGCTGGGCACAGCCTGGGAGGGCTCTGGCTGAGTCCTGCTGGGGCTGCCAAGGGACTGCGAGAGGCTTTGGGGGTCCTGGGGCGCTGGGGGGCACCTAGGAGGGGGCTGTGGGATGCTGAGAGGGACGGGAGGGGCTTTGGTGGCTCCTGGCCAGGACAAAAAGGGATCGGAGGGAGGTTTCAGGGGGTCCTGGCTGGGCTGGGGGCCACAGGGAGGGCGCTGGGAGGGGCTCGGGGTGTCGCTGAGAGGTTTTGGGGCTGCTGAGCCCTGCGGACCCCCCAGAGACGCAGCCGGACGCCGCCAGCAGCAAGATGCTGACGGGCATCGGGGGCTTCGTCTTGGGCTTGGTCTTCCTGGCGCTGGGGCTCGGCTTCTCCCTGCGCAAGAAGGTCCGGGCGGGTGCCGGGGGTGGCGTCCCCGCCGTGGCGGAGCGTGTGCGCTCCCGCCGGGGCCCCCAGCCCGGTGTCACCCCCTTTTCTCTGCCCACAGAGCTCCTGAGCCGGCGGCGGCCGCAGCCCCTCCCCGTGGGCTCGGGCCCGGCCGGGACCCCCCGCTCCGTCCCCGCTCCGCTGATTCTGGGGGGTCCCGTGTCCCCCCCAGCCCCGCTGGCGCTCTGTCCCCGCCCAGTGCCTGCTCCCAGTGCTCCCAGTAAAGCTTCCCAGTTGGGCCCGGGGCCGTTTATTGGGGGGCGATGGGGAGGGGTTTGGGGGGGGGGGCGATGGGGAGGGATCTGGAACGAGGGAGAGGGACAAAGGGTGGGGGCTGGGCCCGGGGGGAGCGGGAAGAGGATGTGGAGGAGGAGGAGGAAGAGGAAGAGGAAGAGAAAGAGGAAGAAGAGGAAGTGGAAGAGGAAGGATCAGGAGAAAGGCCAGAGAGAGGAGGACAAGGAGGCAGGATAAGAAATGAGGAGCAGGTGGGGGAAGGAGAAACTGGAAAGAAGAAGAAGAGGAGGAAGAAGAGCAGCAGCACCAGAACCTCGTCGTTTTTCCACGCCCCCAGAGCTGCAGCCCCCCCGGCACCATCAGCATCGCCCCCTCCCCACATCCTGCACTGAGCACGGAGGGAGAGCTCAACCCTTGTTAAGAATATCTAATTATTTAAAATAACTAATACTTTTTAATTTTAATAAAATGTTATTTTAATTTATTAAAAGACCATACAACTTAAATTTATATAATTTAAAAAATAATTTTATATTGGTGTAAGAGTCGGTCCTGAATTTTCCCTCGTCTGCCTCAGGATCGTCATTTGGGGACCACTAAGAAAAGACCACCCCTGTCTTAAATCTCTGGCTCCAAAGGAGAAAGTCACATGCCAACAACACCCTAGATCTGAGAGCGTTGCTAAGCCATTGTTCTCACAGCTGTTGTTTGCTGTGTGCTACACTGAGCCCAAGGAGAAGAAGAAGGGGCACCGTGCCCTTTGTGCAACAACAGCCTTGGAAGCTGTCCCACCTCTTGGCCTGGCTGGACTTCTCCTGAGTTTCAGGTGGTCCCCCCACAGAAGACCCTCACCTGTTTTACAACCACCGTGACAGACAGACTGAGATGGAAGGAGCCTCTCCATCAAGGACTGAGACATGGAACCCCCATGTGAAAAGGCCCCTCTGCTCCTTCCAAGGACTGGGACTGAAACCCCCAGCCCGGGGCAGGTGTGTGGGGGAGGCAAGCTGACCAAAGCGAGATGTTTGCCTGCAGGTTGTGACCGCTGGACCAAGAAGACAATGGCTCTCGTTTACTGCTGAGAGCATGGACTACCTGTTACATCTATTCCTTATTGTATCTGTATCCCTCCTCGCAATTTCCAATAGAGTTATCATAATAAAAACCTCTGAGTTAGCAAGAGACTTCGAGATGTCACCGATGCAGCAGGCAGATCCTCGACTGGACTGGACCAAAGGACTTTGTCTCTATGTTTGGCAGCCCTATTCCCTCTCTCTTCCTTTATCTTTTCTCTCCCTTAATCCCTCTATCGCATTTTGCTGTGGTCATTCAATAAAGGTGCATTTGTTTTGATTATCATTGCAAACCCCCTTGTACCATGTCGGTTCTTTTTGCACCCTGAGATCAAATCCACGAACCATCACGAAACCGATCCGTGAGGACCGATCGTGACACCCCCCGAGGACCCCTCCCCAAATCCCCCCCAGCACCCCCAGACCCTGCTAAAACCCCCTCAATTTCCCCCCAGACCCTCCCCAAATCCCCCCCAAACCTCCTCAAGACCCCTCCCCAAATTCCCCTCACGACCCCTCCAGGACCCCTCACCTGTCCCTGCGCCTCCTCAGCAGCTCCCGGAGCCCCCCGTCCTCTCCCAGCGCCTCCCCCGCTCTCTCCAGCGCCTCCCGCAGGACCCGCCCGAGCCCGGGGCGGCTCCCGGGGGTCCCTGAGGGGGTCCCGGGGCGGGGGGGGGGGGAATAGGGGGCGCCCGCTCCATGCCCGGCCCCGTGGTCAGGGAGCGCTGCTTTGGGCTCGGCTCCGATTGGTTGAGGAGGCGCGGGGAGGGCGGGAGTTGCTGAAGGGAGACGCCCGGTGAGTGGTTGGTTTGATAGAGGGCGCGGTGATTGACAGGAGAGGGGCGAGGGAGGCGGGCTTTGCCGAGGGGAGGTGCGCGGTGATTGGTTGGTTCAGCTCGAGAGAGGCGGGAGTAGCTGAGGGGAGACCTGCGGTGATTGGTTGATTCGGCGCGCGAGAGGCGGGCGGTGGGGAGGCATGCGGTGATTGGTTGGATCCGCGCACGGGAAGACCTCTGTTCCTGAGGGAATACCCGCGGTGATTGGTTGGTTTGGGGTGGGGTGCGCCATGATTCGTTAGTTTGGGACATGAAGAGTGGTGATTGGATGGTTTGTGGTGGGGCGCGCTGCTATTGAATGGGAAAAGTCTGGGATTTTTTAAAGGACTTTCCCGGTTTTTTGGGGAAAAACTCTCAGATTTTTCACGAAAAATTCCCGTTTTTTTACAGGAGAAACATTCCCGGGTTTTTTGACCCCACATGACCCCAAATAACCTAAATACTCCAAAACACTCGAAATAAACCCCAAAGAACACCCAAAAAAACCCCAAATACCTGAAAATGCCCCAAATGACCCCCAAAAAATCCACATAACCCCCCCCCAAAAAAAAAAAAAAAAAAAAAAACAACAAATTAAACTCAAAGACTCCCAAATGATTTCCAGTACACCTAAAAAAACCCCATGTACACCAATGTAACTCCCAAGAACCCCAAATAATTCCAAATAACCCCAAATAAACCCAAACAAACCAAAATACTTCCAAATAAACTCAAATAATTCCAAATAACACCAAATAAACAGAAATAAATCAAGTAAAACCCAAGATAAAGCTCAATTAGTCCATAAATAGCCCCAAATAAACCCCAAACAAACTCTAAATTAACCCAAAGAAACCCCAAGAAACCCCAGTTCTTCCGGTCCCCACCCATAAACAGATCCCGACCAATCAGAACGCGCGGCACTGATGACGATCCACTTGCTGGGCACAAACTCAGAGCACTGGCCCTGCTCAGCGATTTTCAGCCAATCAGCGCCCGGCCCGACTCTGACTCATCACTTGCCAGGCACAGACCACACACAAAACCCTCTCGCTGCGGTAAATACTCAGAGATCGCGGGGGTGGGGGGGAAAGGGTGTAATTTCCAGCCAATCAGAGCATGTCCCGCTGATGACTCATCAGTTGCCAGGGGCGGAATTTGGGGAGGGGGGGAAGGTGACCCTGGGGATGGGCTGGGGACCCCAAATTAATCCAAAATGGGGTCGGGACCCTAAAACAGAGCAGGAGGGGCTTGGAGCCCCCAAAACCAAACACGGGGGAGGGGACTGGGGGAACGATCGGAAAGGGGAGGGAGAGCGGGGAAAAGAGGGGGGTGGGACCCAAAAATTGAGCTGGGAGGGGGATGGGACCCCCAAACAGGGTTAAGCCAATTTTGTTCCTGGAATATGTAAAGTAGTTTATGGATACGCGAAAAGCCTATTAATATGCAACAGGCTGATGTAATGGGAGAAAAGAACCGTAAAGCAAAGTTTGTTATGGCCACCAAGACCCCCCAGTTATTTTCAGGGACACCCCTTAATTAATCTGGTTTAACAACATCAGCCTGTTGCATATTCATAGACCCTCATGCATATCCATAAACTAATCTACATATTTCCGGAACCATTTTACATGGCCCAGCCTTGGGGGTGTCTCCCTATTTCAGGAGTCTCCACTGAAATAGAAAATGTAAACCCCCTCCCTTTGATGATGATGACATTAATTAATTTTGAAATTAAGGGGTTCTCAGGCAAAGATACGGGAGTAGAAATAACAGTTCTTTATTAGGAAAAATTAAAAATACAAATGCAGTAGTACAAACAAAAAAAAACAGTGACACAGTCAGAATCATCTGGGAATCCAGTAAAAAAGGCTGATCCTGTGGGAATCCAGTGGGCAAATATTTATCCTCAGGGAATCCAGTGGGAAAAGCTGAAATTTTTGGAATCTGGTCAGAAAAAGGCTAATCCTCTAAGAATCCAGTGGGGAAAGGGCTGATCCCTGGGAATCCACTGGGAAAAGCTTTGTCCTCTAGGAATCCAGTGGAGAATGAGGCTGATCCTTTGGAATCCAGTAGGAATAGGGCTGATCCCTTGGGAATCCATTTCGTAACCCCCAAAGACAGGGCACAGGAAGGGCCATGGAGTTTTAATAGAGTATGCCAAGGGTGGAGTTGGGGTTGGGGTCAGGGGAGGAGTTCTTAGCAACACAAGAAGGGTGAGATCAAATTCCTGCCCCTTAGCAACAGCAGCACTCCACACAGAACGCATCCCCAAATCCTAAATTCCCCCTAAAACAACCGAGAAATTATGCAAGGTATGATATATTCGATGAATTTCCTTCATTTAACCCAGTTTTGGTGTTCTTAAAGGATGAAGGTGAAGCAGAGGTCAAACCAAAAGGCGAAGCAGCCAGGTGTGTTCCCAACATGGATCACAGGGAATGTGAGTGACCAGGGCTGTGCCCAAAGTGCCTCCTCCAGTGGGGGATGGAGCTGGAGCAGTGCACAAAGCTCTGCCCGCACTCGGGGCACTCGCAGGGCTTCCCCTACTGGTGCCTCCGTTGGTGTTGGGTCAAGTGAGAGCTCTGTGAGAAGCTCTTCCCACACTGGGGACACTCGTAGGGCCTCTCCCCAGTGTGGATGCGCCGGTGAGTGACGAGGGTGGAGTTGTACTTGAATCCCTTCCCGCAGTCGGGGCAGCGGAAGGGCCTCTCCTCTGTGTGAATCCGATAGTGCTGGAGGAGATGGGAGCTGGTCTTAAACCTCTTCCTGCATTTATCACACTCGTAGGGCCTCTCCCCAGTGTGGATGCGCCGGTGCTTGAAGAGGGTGGAGTTCTGCTTGAATCCCTTCCAGCAGTCGGGGCATTGGAAGGGCCTCTCCTCTCTGTGACTCCGATAGTGCTGGAGGAGATTGGAGCTGGTCGGAAACCTCTTCCTGCATTTATCACACTCGTAGGGCCTCTCCCCAGTGTGGATGCGCCGGTGCTTGACAAGGGTGGAGTTGTCCTTGAATCCCTTCCCGCAGTCGGGGCATTGGAAGGGCCTCTCCTCTCTGTGAATCCGATAGTGCTGGAGGAGATGGGAGCTGGTCTTAAACCTCTTCCCACACTTGGAACACTCGTAGGGCCTCTCCCCAGTGTGGGTCCTCTGGTGGCTGATCAGGTTGGAGCTCCGGCTGAAGCACATCCCACACTGGGAACACTTGTACGGCCTTTCTCCAGTGTGGATCCTCTGGTGCACAATCAGGCTGGAGCTGTCTGTGAAGCTCTTCCCACACTCCCCACACTCATAGGGCTTCTCCCCAGTGTGGATCCTCTGGTGCCTGATCAGGTGGGAGCTCTGCCTGAAGCTCTTCCCACACTCCTCGCACGTGTGGGGCTTCTCCCCATCATGGAGCTGCTCATGGAGCACCAGCTCTGAGCTCTGCCTCCGTCTCCGGCCGCCTTCCCGGCCCAGGCTGGCTCTTTCCCCCTCAGATCCCCACCGGCTGCGTTTGCAGCCCCTCCTCGTGCGGCATCTCCGGGGCTTTTCCTCCCCGTTGGCTTCCTGCGCCGTGGAGCCGCTCAAAACGGCCTCTGCCACCAGGTTCTGCCGCGGGCATTTGTCCTCCCTGCTCTCCATGCTCAGCTCCTGCTCTGGGGGAGGAAGGACAAGGACAGGATGGGATTTGCCTCCGTGTCACAGGCAAGGGCAAGGAGATCCCCCCAGGGCTGAGCTGCAGCCGGGGCCGTGCTGGGCTGGGAGATGGAGCAGCACAGAGGGGAAAGGGGCACTCATCGCCAGCTCAGGGCTGTGCACAAATCACAAACAGGACTGGACTGCTGGGAATGCGTCCTGAGCTGTGTGATTTTCCAACCATCTGTCTCATTACTTGCTTATGACAATGGGAAGATGGCAGTAGCTCACATCACAGGTAGCAGACAAAGGACTTCATGTTAAAACTTACTTTAAAAGGTTTTTCACCAATCACACAAAGCAAAAGCATATTGACAGTACTTCCATCCAAACACTATAAGCTCATTGAGGGTTAAAACAACGCTTGCTTATTTCAAATACAATACCTGCTTGTAAACCTTAAAAAACAATACACAGAGCTCCATTATTAAGCTTGAAACTTCCTAATATCTTGCTAGATACGCTTTTCCGCAGGTTAGGGAGTTATTCCAGATAAGTGTTAATGCACAGACCATTGTTCTATTTCTCCTTACTTTCTACTTCTTATATAATTTTTCTGCTGACCAATCTATTGGCTGATGCAAAGCTCAAATCAGTTCTACTGTCTCTGAGGTTTGTCTTTCGCAGCTTTCCCAAACCCATCTGATTTTAAGCATTCCAGAGACATTGACTTCCTCCTCACCTGCCTCATTGTCCTGGGGCATCTTCCTCTTCCTCGCAGCCTCCCAGGAGTTGGCAATGGGAAATCCTGGTTTGGGGAAAACAAGGGATGAGCACGGTGAGTTTGAAAGTGCCTCTGCCCAAGTCCATCTCTACAAGTCACTGGCACTCTGGGCTCCAGAAACACCTCCCAAACACCACTATTCAGCCCGGAAAAAGCCTCCCAGGGGTTCCCCATCCCTGGTCCCTCCCCTCTGGTGTTCGGGGGTTCCCCCTGTCCCACCTGCTGGGGTCACACTTGGATTGGGGGTCCCCCTTCTCGTCGGTGCCCGACCTGCCCAGGCTGCTGGCAGTCCCACCAATGCCAAAAGCTCCCCTCACTTCCCTCTCCCCATTTCGGGATGCCGGGGCTGTTTGGGCTCCCGGGCTCCCTTCTCCCCTCATTCTCTGCTCTGGGCTGCAGCGGCTCCAAGGAGTCCCCCCTGCCACTCTCCAGGCTCTTGAGGCTCCCGCCAATGGCGCTGCTCCGCGCTCTCTGGGCTCCCCACTTTGGGCTCCTGGGGGACACAGGGCTCTGCTCCTCCAGGCTGCCTCTGCCGGCAGCCGCCACCGCCACCCCACGATGTCCCCCAAGGGGCCTTTTCCGCTCAGCCTTGGAATTCTTCATTCTCCAAACATCCCCCAAAAACCCCAACCCAGGGACCCCCCAAGATATCCGGGCCGAGCTCCCCCTCCCCGCTCACCGGCGCAATGAAGGGGCGATGATCCCACAGGTGGGGGCTGCGAATTCAGGCAGGGATCAACTGCGTGGTTCCCTCAGCTCAGCCTCGATCTGCCTTTGTCCCTCCTCTTCCTCTTCCTCCCACTCCTCCCCTTCCATCCCCTGCAATCTTCCTCCCCCTCTGTCTTATTCCCACCTCCTTCGCCTCTTCCATTGCTGCTCTCTCTCGGCCTTCATCCCTTCTCTTCCATCCCTCCCCCTGCTCCTCCTCCCTAACCCCACCTCCTCCTCCCCCTCCATCCCTGCCCTTCCCTCCCTCCTCCTCCTCCCCCAGCAGCAGCCACACCCTCGGTGCCCCGTTCCCGCAGCCCTCGCAGCCCGCGGCAGGAGCGGGGATGGAGCCGGGACAGGTCAGGATGGGCAGCGCGGGGCTCTCGGCTGCTCCAGCCGCTGCGGGCGGGGGGAACGCGGTCCGGGCCAAAGGAGAGGCAAACTGGGCAAACTGGGGGCTGCACATCCAAACTGGGCCTTGCTGGGGACCCTGCCTGGCCACTGCCAGCCCTTGGGGCTCCTCTCGGCACATCCGCCAGGGGGGAACGCACACAGGGCTGGGGGATCCCAGCAGTGGCAGCACTGCCAGGGACTGGGCTGGACTGGGATCGTACTGGGAGTGACTGGGACTGTACTGGGTTTGTACAGATATCATACTGGGATTGTACTGGGAGTGACTGGGACTGTACTGGGTTTGTACAGATATCATACTGGGATCATACTGGGACTGTACTGGGTTTGTACTGACATCATACTAGGATCGTACTGGGATCATGATGGGACTGTACTGGGTTTGTACTGACATTATTCTGGGATCATATTGCCATGCCAGGGCAGACTGTGATCCCACTGATGGACACTGGAATCATTCTGGGATCATACTGGGAGTGACTGGGACTTTACTGGTTTTCTATTGACATCCTATTGGCATCATACTGGGATTGTACTGAGTTTGTACTGACTCCATGCTGCCATCATACTGGGATCATGCTGAGATGAAACTGGGAGTGAGTAGGAGCCTGGGGGGGGAATTGAGACCATGTTAGGGGTAAATGGGATATACTGGGATGAACTGGGATGGTGCTGAGGATGGCTAGGATCATACTGGCAGTGAGTGCCACTACACTGAGGCTGACTGGGAGTGCTTGGGAGCAAATGGGATCATACTGGAAGGAACTGGAAAGATGGTGGAGGGAACTGGGCTACCCTGGGAGATACTGGGAGTGACTGGAAGGAAAGTGAGGGTGAAAGAGAGGAACTGGAACCATGCAGAGCAAAACTGGTACATTCTGGCAGAGACTGGGAGCACAGTGGGGCCAAATTTGGATCATACTGGGACTGACTGGACTAATACTGGGAGGAACTGAGTGTCACAGTGAGCACTCCCTGCACATCATCCCCCATACTGGGCCTGACTGGGAACAACTGGGAGCAAATGGCATCATACTGGGACTCACTGAGTTGATTGAGGAAGAACTGGAACCATGCTGGAGACAGCTGGGACCAAACTGGGAGAGACTGGAAGTAAGTGGGAATATACTTTTGAAAAGTGCATATTCTGTGATTGGATTTCCACAAATATTAAAATGAATATTATATGTCTTGTGTTAGAAAGTAACGCTGTATTAATTCTCTTAAGTAGTGGGTTAAATATAGTTGTAGGTTATTAAAAAAATGTTAAAATAGAAACTATGCTTGGTATGAGACTTTTTTAAAGAAAGGACTTGCAGCGAGATAGCAGCCACAGGACACCTAAATCTTTCAAGGAAAAAGAATTTATTGGTCTCTTGTCAGAAGAAATAACTTCTTCCTGCCTTGAAGCTGCTGTTAGGTTTCAGAGGAAGAAGCTGACAATGACCAGACAGAATCCTGTGTTTGAATGGAATTTATGCATCATGTATGAAGTGTATGAATATGCAACAGGCTATTGTTTTTAATGGTTAATCCTGTGTTAACCGGTGTCCTTTTTCAGGCTTGTGCTGCCCAGAAAAAGGTACCCAGACGTCCGTAACTTTGTATTTATTGTCTCATATTGTCCTAATTCGATTTCTCCAAATTGTTATTACTCTAATATTATTACTATTTTTTATAACCATTTTATTACCATTAAACTTTGCAAATTTTAAAAGCAAGTGATTGGCATTTTTCACAATTTGGTAGCAGAGGATGGTTACTAACACCTCGCTGCCGGTGCTTTAGGAGAGTCAGAGTGGGGAAGGCGCGCCCTGCCCCGTTGGCAGCCTCGCTCTGTCTCCCCTGGGGTGGCCGACAGACGCAGGTTATGGCGGACAAAAGGAGACAATAAAACAAAGAGAAGGGAAAAAGGCTCCCTACAACCGCGGTAATTGGCCCCCTAAGAGTAGTAATGTGCACGAAGAACCCGGGAAGGAAAAGGGATTGGTAAGTATTTCTCAGGGGGGCAGGTACAGGGGGATGAATGTGTGTGAATGAGAGGAGGGCTGGTTGTCCCAGACCTGCCAAGTGAGTGCTGGAGTCTCCCACGCTGCGTTTCCGACTTCCCGCGGTAAGTGGCCAGGAGAGAGACGAAGTGAATGTTAACAGGAGTGAGAGAATCCCCCGGGGTAACTGGGACTGGGTCCCAGAGAGGGGCTGGACCCCTCGGAGGGAGGGAGCAGAGGAGTTTTTGAGCCCAATCCACTGGGAAATGGGACAAAAGGGGCTCCTAAAAACCTGCTGGATTGAGGGATAAGAGAGCCCAAGAGCATCCAGAATTAAAACCTGCTGGGTGGAGGGACTAACATTCCAAGAGCATTCAGGGTTGAGCAAAATTCTGCCAGAGTGAAGATATCCTCAAGAGCATCTGGGATTGGAGCACACAGCTGGGCTGAGGGATAAAAAAATGCCAAAGTGTTAGGGAAGATGAGACAGGAAAGCCTTATAAATATGATTGTCTGGCAAAAGATTTTGACAATATAGAAACTATAAGCGAGATTGAAATGAAAGCAAGCATTGAGATATCTTAGTTTCTGAACAACTGGAAAACAATGGTATGGCTGGCTGAAGGTAATCCCCTTTTGATGAAACAATACCCTCTGCTTGCAGACAGGTCCAAGGGTCAGAGCAGACTCTACTAGCTCAGCAGAAGGGGTCCAAAAAGGAGTTTTAAGGGTTTAAAATGTAACACAGTATGGTAATGTAATGATTCTTATAGGCTGTATGTAAACGCTCTAGGATTTCTATTTTGTACTAGATTGGTTAGTGAGCAATAGAATATTCAACACAGAAAATTTATTGTATTGTAACGGGAACCTCGCTCTCTTACGCTTTTACTCTCTCACCCTCTCTTCTCTTGGGCCTGCTCCGAGCTGTGTCTGGCAGCTCCCAGCAGGGCCCTGCACCCAGGCCCTTTGCAATAAACCACAATTCCACGACCTGGCTGCAGAGATCTCTCGACTCCGTCCGTCCCGACCGTTCCATCCCCCGACACTCTGACACCCAAGAGCATCTGGGGTTGCACAACACAGCTGGGTTGAGGGATATCCAAGAGCACCAGGACTGGCCAGAAACACCTAAAGTTTTAATAGGTGATGTGAAAGTAAAAGGTACCTTACTGTTGTCTTGTTGTGTGTGAGAGTGAGTCACACACAAAATCAGCCTGAGCTTCCCGGGCGGGTGGGAAGGGGGGCTGTGGAAAGAGGAGTGTTTGACCCACAAATAAGCCATTGTTCTCCTGGGTGTGGGGGCTGTGGCATAAGGTACAGGTGACCTGCAAAGGGGCCATTGTCCCCAGGGCGTGTGAGGGGGCCCTGGCTAAAGAGTGTGAGTGACACACAAATCAGCCTCACAGGTGAACGGCACCGGAGGCAGCAGAGTCAGGGCCCTCCCAGGAGGCCTGGAGATACTGAGACCCAGAGGCCACCCCAAGGCGAGGGGGGGCCACAGGGACCCGCGATTCTCTGTCAACAGGGATCCACTCTGTGTCCTGAGGGTGGGAAAGAATGTGTGGAAGTGAGTGAGAAATAAAAGTGAGTGAATGTAGATGAATGAAAGTATGGGTAATGTAGATTCTGTATTTTAAGCTTCACTATATCTCCTTGGAGGGAGGTGTATTGTATTGAAAGTAGTGTGAGAAAAAGATTTTTTATTTTCATGAGTGTATTTGAAAGAAAAGTGGTATTTAGGTTGTTAGTGAATGTGAAAAACAGAGGAAGACGATGAAAAGATAAGATCTTGAAAAATGAGACAGAAAACCTGTAAGTTGGACACAGGGGAAAAAAAAATGAAAAAAAAAATTCCTTTGGGAGTTATGTTAGCTAACAGAGATACAACTCCTTGCAAAAGGAGAAAATACAGGGTATGTAGTAGTTGATGGGAAAAACACGCAAACTATGGAAAA
The DNA here is from genome assembly GCF_028551555.1 of Melozone crissalis. Lineage (NCBI taxonomy): Eukaryota > Metazoa > Chordata > Aves > Passeriformes > Passerellidae > Melozone > Melozone crissalis. The sequence continues at coordinate 6,693,322 of NW_026535844.1, forward strand.
AGGGAAATTACTGTTAAACTAGTAAACTCAAACTTGTGAATTATATAATTTAAAAAGAGCACTAGAATATTTAACACAAAATAAAGGAACTATATATACTGATTCAAGGTATGCCTTTAGAGTAGTACATATCTGTAAAAAATTTGGAAAGGAAGAAGATTACTTAATTCAAGAAGAAAAGGACTAGTACATGAGGAGCTTATTTTAGAGGCATTACAATCAACTAAAAGAGATAGCTATAGTACATATTAGGGAACTCCAAAAGGGAAAGACCCCAGAAAGATGAGGAAATAATTTGGCAGATCACAAAGCTAAGGATGCAGCAGAAAATGGAGCTGAAACAGTTATGTTAATATTAACTCCAAACGAGGAAAAACTGGAAATTCCAAAGTTTAGGAAAGTCAAGAAAAAAGACTTAAACAAGACAGGAAGTGAACAAGATAAATCAGGAAAATGGAAACTTCTCGATGGAAGACAATTACTTAATAAATTACTTTACTTCTAGGAAAAAAATAGAAGACATGCATCAGAAAACGCACTGGGGTACTCAAGCTTTGTGTGATCATTTTTTAAGGAACGATACGTGCACTGGGATTTATGGATTTAGGACGTATCCATAATTTGCCAAAGGATAAATAAAAAGGTGATGAGAAAAACAACATTAAGAGGTCCTGAGTCAGCTCGTTGGCCATTTCAAAGTATCCAAGCAGAAGTTTAGATTTGTTAGGTTGTGGGTTTATTTGTAAAAAAAAACCCATTTAATATAGAAGAAAGAGAATATGCCATATGTTAGACAGGAGATTTCAGGAGAATAAAAAAATTTGAAGTATCAGAATGCCCCGAGAGAAAACAAGAAAAGAAAAAGGGGAATGAAAGGGAAGGGAAGGGAAGAAGAGGAAAAATCAGAAAGAGAGTGGGATCCTCTGCAGGTCTTGCCCCCTCCGTTCGCGGCCCAGGCGCCTGTCCCGGGTCCCGGCTCGCTGCCCGCCTCAGCTCCGCCTGCCCCGGTTTCCATCCCAGGTGCGGCCTCACTGCCCAGGGCAGCTCCACCTGCCCCGGCGCTGTCGCTCAATTTCTGTGCCCTGCTCCCACTGCCTGGCCCGCAGCCGCTCTGCCGCCCATGCTGGGGAAGATGGGGGTTGCTCTGTCCTGCCGCCTGCTCCGAGGTCACCGCGCCCACCGCACCCAGGGGGGGTCCCAGCCATCCCATCCCCGGCTGCACTGCCCGTGCCACCTGCGCTGGGCACCGCCGCTGCTGCCGGGCTCTCCCCCCTGCCTTTGCTCTGCCGGCAGCTGCCGGATCAGCCGCCATCAGCCATGTGGGGGCTGCCCACGCTCCGCCTCGGGCTCCACGGGAAGATCCCCCTCTGCCGATTCCGGCTGCAGACCCTGCCCACACTCCCACCGAGCCTCGGCGGGATATCCTCCCCTGACCCCGTCCTGCTCTGAGTTACGTCCCCTTGGTAACCACAGCTCCGGCTGTTCAGGGAAACTCTCTCTCTCTAGAGGAAGCACCTTATCGAAACACTAGGAGCTCAGTTAAAAGGCAGCCCTCTCCAAATTCTTTCTCAAAACATGAGAGAAAGGCTAGAGAAGGTAAAAAAGTGAAAGAGTGAGATGAAGGGATTGCTCTATTTCCGTTCACAGAGGTTCCCATGGGAGGGATGCGCTGCCCCGCCCCAAGGGAGCCACCAGCGCCCCTGCCGGCCGTGCCCGGAACTGCACCCAAGGGCAAAGCGCCGCAGCCCAAAGGCCGGGACTGGGTCCGGGCTCTGTTTGCTGTCAGTGCCGCAGCTGTTGGTGTTTGTTTGCTTTATTATACACACTAGTAAAGAACTGGTATTCCTACTCCCATATCTTTGCCTGAGAACCCCTTCATTTCACTAGTCTAAAAATTAAGAGGGAGGGGGTTGGCATTCTCCATTCCAAGAGAGGTTTTTTCTGCCTTCCCGAGCAGACACCTCTCTTGTAAAGCAACACAAGCACCCACAGGCACTGAGGGGGGCTGCAGGAGGGGCACAAGAAGGCCCTGCAGCACTTGGGCACAAAGGCACAGCAGGTGAGTGCAAGAAGGGAGCAGCAAAAGGCCAAGCTGAAGGCAAAGGCCAGGGCACAGTTCCTACAGCCCCTGAGGGATCAACCCCAGGGCCCAAGGGGGCCCCAGCACCCAGGGCACGGCTCGGCCACAAGCACCTGGCAGAGGCATTGCCCTCCTCGGCAGGGGAGAGCCCACCCAAACAGCCCCTGGCAAGGAACCAGGGCTCCAGCTGCAGGGCACAAGGACACTGCAAGCACAGACAGCAGCACCCTCAGGACCAGCAAGTCCACCCCTTGATGGACATGGACTGGCAGGGCTGTCACAGCTCCCATCACACCAGGGACCCTCCACACTGGAGCCCTTGAGAACATTCAGGGTGGGTCTGCATTGAGGGGAGGCATTTCCTGATGGACACAGGGGCCTCTCAATCCACTCTGAATCTTAGACCTAATGGGGGGGAAATGCCAAAAATGTCTCTGATTATTCAGGGGATAAGTGGGAAGGATGCGTGGTTTTATTCAACCACTGTTAGCAGAAGTGGGAGATGGGTCTGAAATGCATGAAGTTGTATTTGCTCCTAATTGTTATCATGATTTACTGGGAAGGCATTTGATCTCTAAACTCGTAATGCAAATTAATATTATAAAAAGTCATACAGAGGCCAGTTCTGTTGTACCTTTGTGCCAAATGTCAGGCAAGGCCTATGCTCAAGTGAACCCAGAAGTGTGGGCAGACCCAGGGAAAGAGGGAAAATTAGATATGGAGCCCCTACAAATTACTTTAAAGCAACCAGGACAAGCAATACCCTGTTCCAAGAGAGGGAAAGAAGGGCTCACAGCCTGGGATTGAGTCCCTGTTAAAGGCAGGGCTTTTGGAGCCAGGGGTGTCTCCCTACAACACTCCTATCCTGCCAGTCAACAAACTGGATGGATGGAGAGCAGGAGGAAACACAGAATTTGCAAGTGTTAAAATGAAGATAAACTGAGGCAGCTGGCCTGGGCCTTCCAGACAGGGAAAAAGAATTTGAATTATAGGTGGATATTAAAGAGGGTCTTGCCAAAGGAATTCTTGTGCTAAAATATTTAACTCTATATAGGATATCCTACAGTTCAAGTCTGGCATCAAGTTAAAGATCTGACAACCAAAAGAGCCTCTAAATGGATGAGCAGGGCTCGGTTATTACAGTATGAAACTTGTTCAATGGCACAGGAGGATTTAGAAGTGAGGACAGGGCAAGGGTTTAACCCAGCCTCCTGTTTGAACAGCCTGGAGAGGGGCTGGCAAGGAACCCAGGACTGCACTCAAGGGACAGAGCTCCAGACCCAGGCTGGGACAGATTGATGGGACATTGCCTGGCCTAAGGGAGAAAATGTGTTTGTGGATGGCTCTGCAAGGGCGGCAGAAGGGAAAAGAGCTACAAGACAGGCTGTTATTAAGGAAGGGCAATCAGACACAGCGCAGGTCACCGCCCCATGCTCAGCTCAACCCGCCCAGCTGTGGGTGCTTGTGAGAGCCTGGCACTGAAATGCCCTGAGCAGGAAGGCTTCAATATCTTCTGCTGACACCATGGCACCTAACAGGGGGGCAAAGGCAATTCTCACTGCTTCAGCAACCACTGCAGCAGATATCAAGGCACATTCTCCCACAGGAAGCTGGGCTGGCACACAGCCTGCCCTGGCACTTTGCTGCTGCCAACACCCAGCCAGGACATCGGCTCCTGCCTAAGGATTGCCAAGCAGCACCACTGGTGGCCAAGGGGCCCATGCCAAGTGTCCCTGAGGCCACAAACAGCCGCCAGCACAGCTCAACACGGGGGGACCCCTCAGCCTGGCCTCGAGGGCTCTGAAGCCCCGCAGATTTGCACTTCCCGCCTGCAGCAGGAGGATGGGAGGCCGCCCCTGAGCCTGCCCTGAAGGCAACGCAGCAGCAGCCAGGGCTCCACAGCGGGCCAAGCCCCTGTGCCTGCCCACAGATCCTCGCCTGGAATCCTCTGCAATCCTGGCCACCCTCCTCTGCCATCTCCAGCCACTGGGGCCAAGCCTTGCTGCCACTGCTGCAGCTTCAGCGCTGGCTGGGCCTGCACTGCCACAGCTGCTGGGGAACACCACGGCACAATTCCACTCTGGGGCTCACGGACACCCACACTCTGGGCTGCCTGCCATTGCACTGCTGCAAAATGTACCGAGTTTGGTGCTTTTAAACCTTCTTTCACTGCTCAGGCTTGGTTTGTCTTTGCCTTTGGGAATTGAATTTAAAAGGTTTTTTTTAACGGGATGTTACAGTGCTCAATGGAGATGAGTTTAACACCTGAACAGACTGGGAACAGCACAAAAGACACCCACAGAGATAACGACCAGCAACAAAACATCAACATTGCCCAGCAGCAGGAAGAGAAGCTTCATTCCAGGCAGCCTGCAGAGGAGCTTTAGAAATGCAAATGAACACTGCTGGGCAAAGTGTGGACAATGCACCTGGGTCTCTTGCCCGGGGCAGGAATTGGGCTGATTCCCTCTGCCCCTCACCCCAAGCTCTGCCTGCTTGCACTGATGGAATTTGCACAGCTCAAGGCAGAGCCCAGGGGGAGGATATCTGACCCTGCAACACAAACGGGTGAAGCTGCAAAGGGAAACAGCAAATGGAGAATGTTGGGAAAACTTCACTATAAAAAAATTGGGGGGAATCAGCCCTCTGCCCACTCGAATTTAGAGCACTGGGGGTTTTTTGCTACCAAAACTTCAGCGAAATCAGTTGGGAATCCAAGTATTTGATGATTTAATTAGAGAAAAGCAGTCAATTGATGCAGCCCTGGCTGGAGAGAGCGGCCAAAATTGGGGAAAAGATGAACGGCCAGCAGAACAAATCCTACAACACCATGGACCAGCCCCTGGGAACCCGAACCAATTCATATCAGGAGCCACAGAACCCATTTCTCATTTCAATGGCATCATTAGATTACAAGCTGTCCTCGGAATAACCAACCAGACAGCTCCAGCTCCTGACCTTCCTGCCGACCAATCCACTGAAATGAGGAACACAACACTTCACCATGGGATGGGATCAGATTACCTTTTAGCATAAAAAAGAGGAGTTTGTGGAAAATTAAATGACTCAAACTGCTGTTGGCAAATAGATGACAAAGGAAAAGTGGTGAAAAAAAAAATCAAAAATTGAAATAAAAAAGCAGCTCATGTATTGGCCCAAACGTGGAAAGGATGGGAAGGGGACACGGTTTCGTGGCTCCCTGGCAGACCATGGGTTAAACGAATGCTGTTTCTCCTCTGATGTGCTGCAGCAACTCTCATCTTTTCACCATGCTCCACATCTAGAGAGTGCAGCTAATTCAGCAGCTGAGTGAGGGGCCAGGGACTCTCAGATAAGGAAGTAAAGGGCGAAACCTCCAACTTCAATAAATGTTACTAATTAACATGGACTGCTGCTCAGAGAAAGTCCCGCTAAATTCCTGAACTTCGGGAAGAACAAAGACTTAACAGAGCCGTGAATATCGGCTGTTATACAAAAGTGGGGGTGCACATTAACGAGGACATGCAGTTGGCAGATGGGGAGATCTGAACCTTCCAAGCACCTCAACCAGTGGGCAAAGGGAGAGGGAGATGAGGCCGGGAAAATGAGGATAAAAAGGAGGCTGCGAACTACAACAATGGCAGAGAGCGCACGGCAAATGCCCCACGGCCTCTCCCTCTGCTCAGCAATAAAGTCACTTTTACAGGACTCCTCTGTCTCCTCTGAGCACAGAAACCTCCGGCCACGGCAATTTCCCCGCACAGCCCCGGGCACGGGGCAGCCCCCTCTGTCCCAGCCACAGCAACCGGGCCGAGCCAGCGCTGCTCCGCCAGCAGCTCCTGCCGAGGCAGCGGCCGCAAGGAGACCGCGGGCAGCCGCTCCCGCAGCGCCCTCACGCCAGCGGCAACACGGGCCGGACACGGCACAACGAACCCGCCCGAGCCCCCTGCCGCCCCCGAGGCCCGCAGCCAGCCCCGAGCCCCCGCACAACCCAGCGCGGCTCCCACCCGCGCTGCGGCCGCCTCCGAGCTCCGCCGCCGCCTCACCGCACTCCGGTCGCTGCCACCGCTCGCGGGACCGCACACACGCTCCGACAATGGCGCCGCTGCCCAGCCACGGCCGCCCTCAGCCCGCCACCGGGGCCCTGCTCCGCCCCGCTCCCACCAATCAGCGCGCAACAACCATGACTGACGGCACCATCGCCCAGTCCCAGCCAGGGGCGGGCTCTGCACACGGCACAGCCCCGCCCCGCGCTCTCAGGGCCCCCCGGGCTGCGTGAGGGCAGAGCCGGAGCTGAGGAACAGCCCTGGAACGGGCCCGGGCCCGAGGGGATTGAGCTGAAAACACAAACAAACTCTCCGCACCTCCCGCCACGGCTTTCCCGGCACTGCGGCTCCGGTGGCTCCGGCTCAGCGGGAAGCCCTGGAGCCTCACTTCTCCTACCCCTAATTAGGAGAATCAGGGCATCGCTTTGATTTCCCCCAAAAAGGGAAAACCGCCCCAAAGCCCTGTGGATGAGTTGGGGAGGGGAGAGATTTCTGACAGAAAACTCCAAAAAGTCAGAGCAGGATAATGAGAAGTGTGCTGAATAGGTATGATTCGTACAGAATTGAAACAGCAATCAATATTGATACAGTAATTAATATTTGGAAATAATAAAACAGTTAAAAGGTGTGATGGCAAGAAAGGGAGAGGAGGGTTTCCATTCCCCCTCCCCTCTCCTGCAGATGTTCAAGGCAGGAAAAAGCAAGAGACAACAGTTACTAAAAATTACCAGAAAGAAAGAAAATCTGGTTGGATCTCAAGAAAATGCCTGCTATAAGAGATTTATTGCTTTGAAGCTTAAATATAATATTATGTTAGTTTTGGCTTACATTATACTGGCTTGGTGCACATGTGTAACCCAAGGGTGAATGAAAGGACATCGAGGAAGAGGAGAGGCCTTCATCAGTGACGACCCCCAAAGACGGGTGTGACCACTAAACCGAGCGGTGGAGCATGCACGGTAAAGGTGGTGACGAGGGCGGAGGTAGAAGTGTGATGAATCGAAAATGGGAGGAGATGGCATTGACACATGACAAAGGGGGAATTTTCGCTTGGCAAGCTCGCATGTGAGGGTGCAGGGGTCCAAGGGCCCTGCACTCCGTTCCCCTCGCTGTTTGTTTTTTTTTTTTTTGCTTATGCGCTGTTATTGGAACCAAATTATCCCTTATTTTAACCAAATTACATTGTCAATATTTCAATTTTATCCGATTTTATATATTCTAACCTATTCAATGAAACTTGCTGCTACCTTTACTATTGTTTGGTTTTGTTGATGATGGGATAATTGGGCAAATATAACACCACTCTTCTCCCTCTCTCGGGCCTGCTCCAGCTGTGCCTGGCAGCTCCAAGCAGGGCCCTGCACCCAGGCCCTTTGCAATAAACCCCAAGTTCCATGACCTGGTTTCAGAGATCTCTTGTCTCTCTCCATCCCAACCATCCTACCCCTGTTTTCCTACAAAAATACTCCAAAAAATCCCCAAACTCTAGTGAGAGATCACAAAATTACTCCAAAATAACCCAAAAAAATCCCCAAACTCTGGTCAGGGACCATGAAATTACCCCAAAATGGCCAAAATCTGGTGAGGAACCCCAAAATGCAGTCAGGTATTCCAAAATATTCCAAAATCAGGACAAGGACCCCAAAATCTGGTCAGATAGCCAAACTTACCTCAAAAACACCTGAAAATACCCCAAAGTCCCCTCAGGGACTCCTAAATTACCCCAAATCCTCCCAGAATCCAGTCAGGGACCCCAAATTATCTGAAAATACCCCAAAATTCAGCCAGGGATCCCAAAATTCCCCAAATGCCTCCAAATCCAGTCAGGGGCCCCAAAATAACCCCAAATCACCCCTAATCCTGTCAGGGACCCACAAAATCCACTCGGGGATCTCCAAAATTCCCTCAGGATGCCCCAAATCGAGTCGGAAACTCCCCAAATCCTCCCAAACCCACTCAGAATGCCCCCAAATGCCCTCACAACTTCCAAACTACCCTCAGTACCCCAGGTCCCCCACAGGGCTCCCATATCCTCCTTAGGACCCTCGAAAATCTCCTCAGAATCCCCCCAGATTTCCTCATGAGTTCTCTATATCCCCTCAAGACACCCCCACATCTCCTGAGAACCCCACAAACCCCCTCAGGACACCTAATTCTCCCCCAGGACCCTCCACATCCCCTCACCACGTCCCAAACCCCCTCACAACCCCTAAGCCCCCTCACATCCCCCCAAACCCCCTCAGGACCCCCCAAATACCCTCAGGATCCCCAGTTCTCCCTCTTACCCCCTCACATCCCCTCACAACCCCTCAAATCCCCTCAGAACCCCCCACATCCCCTCACGACCCCCAGTTCTCCCTCTCGATCTCCCCAAACGCCCTCAGAACACCCCAAATCCCCTCAGGACTCCCAGTTCTCCCTCAGTCCCTCCCAATCCTTTCATAACCCCTCCAAACCCCCCCTCATCGCCCCTCCCCCTCTCCCCGCTCCCGGTGCTGACCGCGGTCGCTGTCGCCCATCCCGCGCTGCCGGGGGGGGTCCCGGGGCTCCCTCGGCGCCCCCAAATTCCCGCCCCGCCCCCTCCCCCCCCGCGGCCTCAGCCCCGCTCCGCCGCCGCTGGGCCCCACGGGGACCACAATGCCCACAATGCACCGCGGATTCGCCGGAAGCAGCTGTCGACGCCAATGCAACGGGAACTTCTGCCAGTGCTTCTGGCCGTTGCGGCTTCTGATTGGTCCGCGCCGCCTCTGGGGCTTCACGGCAGAGGTCTCGCGAGAGAAGCACCGCGGCCCTGTTTGTTGAGGGCAACTCTGTGGGCGCCTCAGAGCGCTCCGCGTTCCCTCGTAAATCCAGCCGGGAACGGCGGAATGAATCCGCCTAGAAATGGTGGGATGGAGCCTAAATCCCCTGGGGATGGAGCCTAAATCCCCTTCTACTGAGCCTAAATCCCCTGGGATTCAACCAAAACAGCCAAATCCAGGCGCTTTCCATGGACAGGGGCGGTACTGGAAAGGGCGGGCAGTGACGTCACCTCGCCCAACCCCTTTTCCGGCCCCTCCTGAGGGGGCTCCGCCTTTTCCCGGCGCCGGCCCCGGGGCCTGTTCTGGGCCGGGACCGGAGCTGGTGCCGGGGCTCCTTCCGCAGCGGAGCGTCCCCAAGGTGTCCCCAGTGAGCACGGAGCCCCAAGAGGTGCGACGGTGGGGGAGGGGGCAGTGGGGAATGGGGAGCACACGCGAGCGACAGTGCGGGGTGGCAGAGGGGTCGGGGGGTGACAGAGAGGACAGCAGAGCCCTCCAGGGAGGGGACAAAGGGGAGTCCGGGAGTGCACAGGGGTCATCGCAGGAGGCCGTAAGTGCCACTAGGTCCCTGACACCTCCCCTGTCCCCAAAGCCACTGAGTTTATCAGTTACATGGGGTGCCAGCTCAGGGACATTGAGCCTGCCCTGGAGGGGACAAAGGAGGCATCCCCCAATGTCCCTGAGCACTTGGTGGCGAAAGTGGCCAAGTTTGAGCAGGTGCGGGAGGCCAGCGCCCGCCTGTTCAAGCCTCAGCTTTTGGGGACACTTGGGGACATCCACGACCTCCTCTTGAGTCCCTATAGTGGCCACGGTGGCCCCAGTGGCCCCGGCAGCCGTGCAGTGGCTGAGCAGTGCCAAAAAACCATCAAGGACATCCCAAGGCTGCTGCCGGAACAGTGACGTCACCACTGTGATGTCATTGGTGCAGTGATGTCACTGGACAGACTTGTGGACAGTCGAGTGCCACCAGCTCCTTGAGTGCCACAGAGCTGTGTGTCACCAAGAGCCCCTCGAGTGCCACCAGTTCCTCAAGTGCCACCAGCTTCTCGGGTCACCAAGAGCACCTCAAGTGCCACCAGCTCCTTATGTCACCACGAGCCTCTGGAGTGCCACCGGTTCCTCAGTTGCCACCAAGAGCCCCCCGAGTGTCACCAGGACTGGCTCAGTCGCTGTGTGGGGGTCCCTGGTGTCACTGGGATCTCTCTCTGTGTCACACGCCATCCTTGAGCACCCACTGGGACCCCCCTGAGCACCGGGACCCCCGAATTTCACCATCCTCATGCACCGGGACGCCCCCCTCAGGACCCCCCTCAGGCATCAGGACCCTCGAGTTTCCCTCCCTCTCCTCGTGCACCGGCACCACCGGACCCCCCCCCGAGGAACCGGGACCCTCCCCTGGTGCACCGGGACCACCGGAGACCCCCCCATCAATCAGTGCTGTCATCGTTCATTGGGACCCCCCCTCAGGCACTGGGACCACCAGAAACCCCCCCAAATCACCGAGACCCCCCCTTGTGCACTGGGGCCGCTGGAGACTCCCCCGAATCACTGAGCACCCCCTGTGCACCAGCACCGGGACTGGACCCTCCTCGTGCCCTGATCCCCCCTCACCGAGCACCGGGACAGGGACCGGACCCCCCCTCGTGTACCAACCCCCCCGAGCACCGGGCCGGGACCCCCCTTTGTGCCCCCCCCCCATCACGGGGGTTCTGCCCCCTCCCCTTTGAGCCCCCAGAGCCGCGGGACCCCCGGGAGCAGCACCGGGACTGGGGGGAGCCGGGACTGGGACCAGGGGCTCCAAGTGCTGGGGGGACACAGGGGGGTCCCCAGCACTGGGGGGGTCTCTTGGGGCTCAGTCCTGTCCCCCCCTCCCCCATTATCAGCCGGGACCCCCTGTGAGAAACACGGGTCAGAATTGAAATATTTATAAAAGTTCATTAAAGGTTAAAATTCTGATGCTAATTGCCAAAAGCTCACCGTTAATTAAGCCATGTTCTTTACGTCCTGTTACATCAAAGAGGTTTTCATGCATATTCATTAGGGTTCATGAATATTCATAATATAATGTTAATCAAAATATATATTAGTATTATATAGAGAGAGTAATACAATAGAAATATTATATATTTTATAAAAATATTTTACATTAATGTATTTTATACTAACTATTTATATTATACTTATGTATTATTAATATATTAACTAAAAATTTGCTCCTTTTTATATAAAATTATGCATATATTTTTCTATATTCTATATAAATTATTTTCAAACATTCTTGTGAGTTCAGATGTTCTTTTGTTTGGTTTTAACCCTTGACTTGCCTCCACGCTATCTTGTGCATTAAACCAATTTATTTTATTTCTCCTTGCAGTTAAATCGTGTCGTGTTTTCACTCTCTGGTGACGAGAGAAGAGTTCATAAATTCTTATTTTTTGCTGTTTTGCTACTGGGGTGGAACTGGGGACACTGGGACAGAAATGGGAGCACTGGGACAGGGACGCTGGGACAGGAAGGGGACACTGGGATGGTGACATTGGTATGGGGACAATGGGGCGGTGGCACTGGGCTGGCACTGGGAGCCCTGGGCTGGTGGCACTGGGACAGGACTGGGGACACTGGGCTGGCACTGGGTCGCTGATGCCAGCATTAATTAATTAATTAACCCCCCAAGCCCCGATTGTTTGCGAAGGCAAAGCTCGTTTTGCATCCATCGCTCAGGGGAACCCTTCCCATCGTTCCTTTGATCTCTCGGTGCCGGTTCGATCTCCCCGCAGAGCCAGAGCCGATGTCCAAGGAATGGCGCCCGCCGGAAAGGGGCGGGGCGAGGTGACGTCACAACACCAGGCCCCGCCCCCGCATGGCCACGGCCCGCTGGCGGCCCTGCTGGTGGCCGGGTGACACCGCGATGTCCCCTCACTCGCTGGGCCACCTGGCAGGACACGGCCACCGCGGGCAGGGCCAGCAGCAGGTGACCGTCCTCAGCCACTCCAGGGACACTGTGGGGACACGGGGACACCGCACAGGTGGCATCAGGGACACAGCAGTGCCACCCATCCAGTGCCACCTGTTCAATCCCAGTGGCACCAGTTCAATCCCAGTGTCCCTGTGCCACTGCCACCAGCCCTGTCCCCATGTCCCCAGTTCCATCCCAGTGCCACCACCCCAGTGCCACCGGTTCCATCCCAGTGCCACCAGCCCAGTGTCCCCAGTTTTCCACCCCACCCAGGATTTTCAAGGGGAAATATCTCAGTGACAGCGCCTTGAAGCAGCTCCCTGGCTATGCTCCCCTCAAGGAACATTGGGATGAATTTATCGACCACTCGTCCCTCAGTAGGGTCAGTGATGTGTCTGACACAGAGTTCAGATCAGCCTGGTCTGATTTATATTGAGGATATTATTAATTATTTAGTTAATTAATTAATTTAGAGGCTGTACGGTGCACACATGAACTGATAGATTATATTGCAACAACCAGCAGCTACAAGGAATCACCGATAATCAATATCAGTATCAAATACCATATCAAATTGTTGGTGATCAATAACAATGCGCAAAAGGCAATACAAAAACGCAAAAGGCAAGTATTAAATTGTCATTTATGACCCCGCTGGGCTGCAGGCACGACGCAAAGCTGGAAGTTCTTGAGGGGACTCATTGACCCCTGTCCCTGAGTGTCCCCAGAGTGTCCCTCTCTGCCCTTGAGTGTCCCCAGTGACGTCACCCCAGGAATTCCCATCAGGATTTGGGACAACTTCGATGAAAATTCCCAGAAAATTCCCCAAATTTGTCTCCAATCCCAAGCAGGGAGGGCACAGGTGACAGCAGCCATGTCCCTGATGATGTCACTGCCCCGATGACATCACAGCTGTGACATCACTGTCCCTGCAGCAGCCTCGGGATGTCCTCAATGGCTCTTGGCACTGCTCGGCCACCGTGCAGCTGCCGGGGCCACTGGGATCACCTGGGTCACCATAGGGACTCAAGAAGAGATTGTGGATGTCCCCCAGTGTCCCCAGCAGGTGACACATGAACAGGTGCGTGCTGGCCCTCCACAGCTGCTCAAACTTGGCCACTTTGGCCGCCAAGGCCTTGGGGATATAGGGGTACACCTCCTCTGTCCCCTCCAGGGTGGCCTCGATGGCCCCGAGCCGGTGCTCAGCTCCGAGAGGAACAACCTGGCTCTGTCACACGTGGCCACCAAGTGCTGCAGCAGCCTCAGGGCCACCTCTGGCCAATGTCCCCTCCTGGTGGCCACCCTCGCCTGGCTGGTGGCCACCACAGTCTCTCCCATGCCCTCACTGGTGGCCACAGCCTCCTGGGCCTCGTGCGCAGCCCCCAACAAGGCCACCTCCTGCCTGTCCAGGGCCACCATCTGCTGCTGGGCCATGGCCACCAGGTTGTCCCCAGCTGTCCCCCTGCGGGTGGCCTCGTCCCACGGGTCCCCGGCCCGGGTGGTGGCCTCAATGGTGGGCTCGGCATTGGCCGTGTCCTCGCAGGCGTCACGGAGCTCAGCAGCCTCCCTGCTCAGCCGTTCCCAGCTCTCTGTTTGCGCGGCCACCGACTCCCACCAGGCACTGCCTGTGGCTCTCACGTGGGCCCCGGTGGCCTCTGGGCTGGCCCCAAGGGCGGCCAGGGCCTGGCCCAGGGAGGGGACACCGCCGTGGCCCAGGGTCCTATGGAGGTGCCAGCTGAATCTCCTCAGGACGGCGTTCAGGGACTCTGGGGACACGCGCTGCCGCACGTCCCTGTGTGACCCGGTCACAGCGGCCGCCACCTCGGCCAGGGTAGCCACCATGACCACCAGCGCCTCCAGCAGCTGGGGAGGGGACAGGGGAGGTGTCAGGGACCTGGTGGCACTTGTGGGCTCCTGCGGTGGCCCCTGTGCCCTCCCGGGGTCCCCTTTGTCCCCTCCCTGGAGGGCTCTGCTGTCCCCTTCGTTCCCTTTGTCCCCCCCTCGTCCCCTCTGCCACCCCCTGCCATGCCCCATTTCCCCCCTCCCCCAGCCACCCTCGGTCCCCTCCACCCCTCTGTCACCCCCGTCCCGTCCCCCCTTGTTGCGGTGTGCTGTAATGTCCTGTTTTAGACTTCCCAGTCCCTTCCCCAAGTGTGCCAATACCTCTCTCCCTTCCCCCTCGCCTCCATGCTGAGTGAGTCCTGTCAATCAGGCTTAACATTCCAGGAAGGTCATCGTGTGGTTGGTCAGGTTCAAAAGATGCCCCTATGCCCAGAGGTCATTGGCCTGTCTAGGTGTCATCCTCCCCTGACACCCTGCCTGTCTCACCTGGTTGGTAGCTGACCTGCCCCTTCCCTCCCCCTCCCCCAGGAGCTTAAAAAGGTAATCAGACCATGCGGTCGCTATTCTGTTGGAGCTGTTGCTCACGTTCAGACCTCTGTAACCATGGAATAAACCTCTGGATATAAATCCTCCAGCAGAATCCATCTCCTTTTCCTCCTCACCATTCGCCCGAAGCCTTCCTCCTGAGGTAAACAGAGTTCCTAACAAGCCTGGACTTGTTCAGTGCCCAGCTGCAATCTCCAGCAAGCCAAAGGTATCTCTGGGGTGATACACCACAGTTGCTGCCTTTGGCCCAGCAGCAAGGGTCAGACAGGCCCAGGCACAATATACCTGGTAATATTGGGATTCTTATTCCAATACCCCCTCACCCCTCGCCGGGACTGTCGCACCTCTTGGGGCTCCATGGCCGCTGGGGACACTGCGGGGACACTGCGGGGACACTGCGGGACACTCCGAGGGGCGAACACGCCCGGGGGACAGTTGGGGACACACGGGAACGCGGCGCGGCCAGAGAGGAAAAGCAGGAAGTGGTGACGTCACCGCCCCTCTCGCCCGCCTGCGGTGCCAGGGCGGGGTCCCCAATGTCCCGCTGGTGGCGAGGTGACGCCAGGATGTTCCCAAATCCCGCCAGGCCACCTCGCAGGACACGGCCACTGCGGGCAGGGCCAGCAGCAGGTGACCGTCCTCAGCCACACCAGGGACACTGCGGGGACACGGGAACACCACACAGGTGGCAGGTGGCACTGGGGACGCCACAGTGCCACCCATCCAGTGCCACCAGTTCAATGCCAGTGTCCCTGTGCCACTGCCACCAATCCTGTCCCAGTGTCGCCAGTTCCCAGTGCCACCAGTCCAGTGTCCCCAGGGCTGCCCCACTGTCACCACCCCAGTGTCCCCAGTTCAATTCCAATGCCACCAGTTCTGTCCAACTGTCACCACCCAAGTGCCAACAGCCCAATGCCACCAACCCAGTTCCAGCCCAGTGTCCCCAGTCCTGTCCCAGTGCCACCACCCCATTGTCCCCGTACCAATGTCACCAGCCCAGTACCACCAGTTTCAGCCCAGTGTCTCCAGTCTCATCCAAGTGCCCCCCATCCTATACCAGTGTCCCTGTCCCGGTGTCACCAGTTCCATCCCAGTGCCACAGCCCAGTGTCACCAGTCCCTTCCTAATGTCCCCACCTCAGTGTTCCCTCCCAGTGTCCCCAGTCCTGTCCCAGTATCCCTGTCCCTGTGCCACCAGTTCCCTCCCACTGTCCCCAGTTCCAGCCCAGAGTTCGTGTCCCAGTGCCATCAGCCCAGTGCCACCAATTCCACCCCAGTGCCACCAGTTCTATCCCACTGTCACTACCCCAGTATCCTCAGGGCTGGTGTCATCATTCCAGTGCCACCAACCTGGTGTCCCCAGTTCCAGTCCAGTGTCACCAACCCAGTGCCATCAGTTCTGTCCCACTCTCACCAGTGTTTTGGGGATTTTGGGTGATCCCAGGTGGAGTTTGGGAGCTCCTGGGGGGTTTTGGAGGCAGCTGGAAGGGTTTTGGGGGGGGTCCCAGGTGAGGTTTGGAGGTTCCAGGGGAGCTTTTGGGGGTCCCAGGGAAGGTTTCCAGGGATTTGGGGCTTCCCAGTTGAGAATTCCCAAAGATTTGGGGTTCCCAGGTGAGAACACGAGCCAGAGGCTCAGAACGGCTGAGGGGGGAGGGCCTGGGGCCATTTTGGGGGGCTCCAATCAATGGGGGGGCGGGGAGTGCCATGGGGAGGGTCTGCTGAGTGTGAGGGGCTCTCATGGATTTGATGCCTCAGGGTTTGGCTTTTCTGTTTTTCAGATTCTGTGCTGCTTTACTCTGTGGGTCTGGGCTTCATATTAAGGGATGCTGAGCTCTGTTCATAGATCAGGGAGACAAAACAATTCCTGTTCTAGCTGGGAACCCAAGGACAAATAATCCAAACCTCAGGCCCAAGAGCATAAACAACGGGCACTGAAGAGAAAAACAAGAAGGATGGGACTTAATAATCTAAAGACATAACTGGACAATCAACTCCAATATGCAAATGGAGCAGAACTTATAAAGTGACAGACCTCGTGACCGGCCGTCCATTTTGTGGCCATTTTGGTCCATCTTGGGCATAGCCCTGGCTGGGCTCTTGTTCTGCCCAAGGTGTATCCATGGAGGCCTTCTAACAAATGCCTGCTTTATTGTGTAACCGTGTCTGGCCTCTGTTCTAGGTCAGCCTTGTGAAACCTCAGTTTGTGGCGAGCACGAAGGGAGCCGAGGCACCTGGGCAGGGCTGGAGCAGAGGCAGAGGAAGGTGCAGCTGCTGCCCCCAGCCCGCGGCACTGGCGGGGCCCAGGTGCGGGGCAGAGGGTGCGGGAGGCCGAGAAGCTCGGGAGGAGCGAGAGAGGCGTGAGCGGCTGCAGGGGCGCTGTGTTTATCGGGTGAGCGCGGTGGGAAGGGGCGCTTTGTGCTCGGGAGCGCAGCGGGTGCGGGGCTCGCTGTGCCCCGGGCCGGGGAGGGCGGGCGCTGTGAGCAGCGGGGTTGGATTGCGGGGCTGGGCTTGGCCTGGGGCCGGCGGTGCTGGCGCAGGGATCGTTGCCGCAGCGCCGCTCCGGAGCGCCGCGATCGGAATCTCGCTCTTTCTCTCTCTCGCTGGTTCTTTTAATTTCTACTCAGAGCTGTTAAAATTCCGTGTGTATATTCGGCTGTGAGTGCTGTAGTGATAATATCCCGAGAGACAGTGCCCTAAGATTAGCACTGAGAAACTGGGGCACAGTGACCCACGCTGCAGCACTTGGAGGGGGCTGTGCCCCGTGGGATGGACTCAGCTTGGAGAAGTTCCTGGAGAAGTCTCCGGTGGGAGAGAGCCCAGGGTGCAGCAGGGGAACGACTCCTGTCCCTGAGCAGAGGGAGAAGCCCCGGGGCATGAACTGAGCCCGGCCCCATTCCCTGTCTGCGGCACTGCCGGGGCAGAAGGCGCAGCTGGAAGGAGGGAGGCGTGGGGGAAAGCTGCATTTAAGGGTCTTGACTTATTTCTCATTATCCTGCTCTGACTTTTTGGAGTTTTCTGTCAGAAATCTCTCCCCTCCTCCATTCATCTACAGGGCTTTAGGGCGGTTTTCGCGATGCCCTGATGCTCCTAACTAGTATAGGAGAAGTGAGGCTGCAGGGCTTCCCGCTGAGCCGGAGACACCAGAGCTGCAGTGCCGGGAAAGCCGTGGCGGGAGGTGCGGAGAAGTTTGTTTGTGTTTTCAGCTCAATCCCCCTCGGGCCCGGGCCCGTTCCAGGGCTGTTCCTCAGCTCCGGCTCTGCCCTCACGCAGCCCGGGGGGCCCTGAGAGCGCGGGGCGGGGCTGTGCCGTATGCAGAGCCCGCCCCTGGCTGGGACTGGGCGATGGTGGCGTCAGTCGTGGTTGTGGCGCGCTGATTGGTGGGAGCGGGGCGGAGCCGGGCCCCGGTGGCGGGCTGAGGGCGGCCGTGGCTGGGCAGCGGCGCCATTGTCGGAGCGTGTGTGCGGTGCCGTGAGCGGCGGCAGCGGCCGGAGCGCGGTGAGGCGGCGGCGGAGCTCGGAGGCGGCCGCAGCGCGGGTGGGAGCCGCGCTGGGTTGTGCGGGGTCTCGGGGCTGGCTGCGGGCCTCGGGGGCGGCAGGGGGCTCGGGCGGGTTCGTTGTGCCGTGTCCGGCCCGTGTTGCCGCTGGCGTGAGGGCGCTGCGGGAGCGGCTGCCCGCGGTCTCCTTGCGGCCGCTGCCTCGGCAGGAGCCGCTGCCGGAGCAGCGCTGGCGCGGCCCGGTTGCTGTGGCTGGGACAGAGGGGGCTGCCCCGTGCCCGGGGCTGTGCGGGGAATTCCCGTGGCCGGAGGTTTCTGTGCGCAGAGGAGACAGAGGAGTCCTGTAAAAGTGACTTTATTGCTGAGCAGAGGGAGAGGCCGTGGGGCATTTGCCGTGCGCTCTCTGCCATTGTTGTAGTTCGCAGCCTCCTTTTTATCCTCATTTTCCCGACTTCGTCTCCCTCTCCCTTTGCCCCCTGGCTGAGGTACTTGGAAGGTTCAGACCTCCCGATCCGGCAACTGCATGTCCTCGTTAATGAGCACCTCCACTTTTGTAGAACAGCCGATATTCACGGCTCTGTTAAGTCTTTGTTCTTCTGGAAGTTCAGGAATTCAGCGGGACTTTCTGTGAGCAGCAATCCATGTTAATTAGTAACATTTATTGAAGCTGGTGGTTTCGCCCGTTGCGTCCTTATCTACGAGTCCCTGGCCCCTGAATGAGCTGCACGCTCAAGGTGTGGAGCATGGCAAAAAGATGAGAGTTGTTGTAGCACATCCGAGGAGAAACAGCATTCGTTTAACCCATGGTCTGCCAGGGAGCCTCAAAACCGTGTCCCATTCCCATTCTTTCCGCATTTGAATCCGTACATGCGCTGCTTTCTTATTTCCTTTGTTATCTGTTTCACCACTTTTCCTTTTTCATCTTTTTGCCAACAGCAGTTTGTGTCATTTAATTTTCCACAAACTCCTCCTTTTTCTGCTAACAGATGATCTGATCCCATCCCATGGTGAAGTGTTGTGTTCCTCATTTCAGTGGATTGCCCAGCAGGAAGGTCAGGAGCTGGAGCTGTCTGGTTGGTTATTATTGCGGGGACAGCTTGTAATCTAATGATGCCATTGAAATGAGAAATGGGTTCTGTGGCTCCTGATATGAATTGGTTCAGGTTCCCAGGGGCTGGTCCATGGTGTTGTAGGATTTGTTCTGCTGGCCGTTCATCTTTTCCCCAATTTTGGCCGCTCTCTCCAGCCAGGGCTGCATCAATTGACTGCTTTTCTCTAATTAAATCATCAAATACTTGGATTCCCAACTGATTTCCCTGAATTTTTGGTAGGAAAAAATGCCCAGTGCTCCAATATACCCTACATAACACAGACAGTGACAGCACATGTTGGAGTGGGCAGAGAAATGATTCCCCCCATTTGTTTATAGTGAAGTTTTCCCAACGTTCTCCATTTGCTGTTTCCCTTTGCAGCTTCACCCGTTTGTGTTGCAGGGTCAGATATCCTCCCCCTGGGCTCTGCCTTGAGCTGTGCAAATTCCATCAGTGCCAGCAGGCAGAGCTTGGGGTGAGGGGCAGAGGGAATCAGCCCAATTCCTGCCCCAGGCAATAGACCCAGGTGCATTGTCCACACTTTGCCCAGCAGTGTTCATTTGCATTTCTAAAGCTCCTCTGCAGGCTGACTAGAACCAAAGCTTCTCTTCCAGGGCAGTAATCTGGTGACTCCCCCGTTCCTTTCCCACCCCCCTTCCCTTGCTTTTTTTTGATGCCTTTTTTTTTTTTTCCTTTTTTAAGCAGTATTCTGTTAACTGTTGATGAGTTACAGCGTCACATTTAAATCTTTTCTAGTTTTTCAAAATGCATCCTAAGTGTGAACATCGAGAAACCCGACCAAAATTGTGCCATCACTAAGAGAAAAACACACACATACCCAAAAACCCTCTACTTCTCCTAAGAAGAAAAATTTGTTCTGACACCCCTGACCCAAACCTTACGGACTAAAAGAAGGATTATTAAGAAAAAAACACTATAATGTTGTAATCTCGTCACCAAAACAGTGGGAAGAGCCAAAACTCTGCAACATTTTCAGTGTTAGAGAGTCAAGGCATTACTTGATTCTGCCCAGGATGTGCAACAGAAATAATTTCTTTCACAAATAGCCCAGCTGTGCAGAGAAAATTGTGCAATGATACGTGAGTTTTACTAGATTTTTCCTAAACTTCATACCATCCAAAACCCATAGAAATCCACTGCTTTAATGTTCATTGCTTCTAAGTTGTGTAAGTTTTTAGTATTTGGTTTCCTGTTGGACCCGGATTTCTTCCCCTCTGATGTGTGAATTCGGTCTCCACACTCCTGGATTTCCTTCTCAGCCTTTTCCAGCCCAGGTGTCTCCAGCTCTGCCGGGGGCAGTGTCTGGGGTAGCTGTTGGTTGCTGTTTGCTGCTGGGCAATGTTGATGTTTTGTTGCTGGTCGTTATCTCTGTGGGTGTCTTTTGGGCTATTCCCAGTGTGTTGGGATGTTGAACTCATCTCCATTGAGTGGTGTAGCAGCCCTTAAATAAAACCTTTAAAATTCCTTTCCCAAAGGCAAAGACAAACCAAGCCTGAGCAGAGAAATAAGGTTTAAAAGAACCAAACTCGGTACATTTTGCAGCAGTGCAATGGCAGGCAGCCCAGAGTGTGGGTGTCAGTGAGCCCCAGAGTGGAATTGTGCCGTGGTGTTCCCCAGCAGCTGTGGCAGTGCAGGCCCAGCCAGCGCTGAAGCTGCAGCAGTGGCAGCAAGGCTTGGCCCCAGTGGCTGGAGATGGCAGAGGAGGGTGGCCAGGATTGCAGAGGATTCCAGGCGAGGATCTGTGGGCAGGCGCAGGGGCCTGGCCCGCTGTGGAGCCCTGGCTGCTGCTGCGTTGCCTTCAGGGCAGGCTCAGGGGCGGCCTCCCATCCTCCTGCTGCGGGCGGGAAGTGCAAATCTGCGGGGCTTCAGAGCCCTTGAGGCCAGGCTGAGGGGTCCCCCCGTGTAGAGCTGTGCTGGCGGCTGTTTCTGGCCTCAGGGACACTTGGCATGGGCCCCTTGGCCACCAGTGGTGCTGCTTGGCACTCCTTAGGCAGGAGCCGATGTCCTGGCTGGGTGTTGGCAGCAGCAAAGTGCCAGGGCAGGCTGTGTGCCAGCCCAGCTTCCTGTGGGAGAATGTGCCTTGATATCTGCTCCAGTGGTTGCTGAAGCAGTGAGAATTGCTTTTGCCCCCCTGTTAGGTGCCATGGTGTCAGCAGAAGATGTTGAAGCCTTCCTGCTCAGGGCATTTCAGTGCCAGGCTCTCACAAGCACCCACAGCTGCGCGGGTTGAGCTGAGCATGGGGCGGTGACCTGCACTGTGTCTGATTGCCCTTCCTTCCCTCCCCTGGAACAGGGTGTTGCTTTTAGACACCACTTGTCCTGGTTGGTTCAGAGTGCTTTGGAGAGGCTCCATATCTAATTTTCCCTCTTTCCCTGGGGCTGCCAGAACTTCTGGGTTCACCTCAGCATAGGCCTCGCCAGACATTTGACACAAAGGTACAACAGTACTGGCTTCTGTATCACCTTTTATAGAATTAATTTGCGTTCTGAGTTTAGCAATCAAATCCCTTCCCAGTAAACCATAATAACAATAATGAATAAAAATTCATGCATTTCAATCCCATCACCCACATCTGCTAATAGTGGTTGAATAAAACCACACATCTTTCCCACTAATCCCATGAATAATCAAAGACATTTTTAGCATTTTCCCACCTTAGATCTAAGATTCAGAGTGGATTGAGAGGCCCCTGTGTCCATCAAAAAATGCCTCCTCTCATTGCGGACCCACCCTGAATGTTCTCAAGGGCTGCAGTGTGGAGGGTCCCTGGTGTGATGGGAGCTGTGACAGCCCTGCCAGTCCATGTCCATCAAGGGGTGGACTTGCTGGTCCTGAGGGTGCTGCTGTCTGTGCTTGCAGTGTCCTTGTGCCCTGCAGCTGGAGCCCTGGTTCCTTGCCAGGGGCTGTTTGGGTGGGCTCTCCCCTGCCGAGGAGGGCAATGCCTCTGCCAGGTGCTTGTGGCCGAGCCGTGCCCTGGGTGCTGGGGCCCCCTTGGGCCCTGGGGTTGATCCCTCAGGGGCTGTAGGAGCTGTGCCCTGGCCTTTGCCTTCAGCTTGGCCTTTTGCTGCTCCCTTCTTGCATTCACCTGCTGTGCCTTTGTGCCCGAGTGCTGCAAGGCCTTCTTGTGCCCCTCCTGCAGCCCCCCTCAGTGCCTGTGGGTGCTCATCCTCTGACAGCTGCTGAGCTTTCTGCAAAATCATTTGTATCTCCAGTAACCCTAACAAAAGCCTTAAAAGATTATTTCCTTGCTAAAATGTACATTCCACATTTCCCAGGTGTTCCTTGCTCCTCCTCCCTGTGCTCAGGGTGCCCTCCCCAGCCCGTAGCCCAGAGCCGCTCCCTGTCCTGCCGCAGTGTCCAAAGGCGCCCCCGGCGGGCAGGGCCGGCAGCTCCGCGGGGCCGGGCAGCGGCCGGGGCGTCCCGCAGCCTCCTGGGGGCCGGGGGCCGCTGCCGGCCCTGCCCGGGGCTGGTGGGGTCAGGCAGCGCCCGGCGCTGAGCCCCGGCTGCCCCACAGCCCCGGCCCGGCCCCGTTCTCCCCACAGGCCCCCAGCCCGTGCTCCCGGTGCCACAGCTCTGCGCCCGGTGCTGCCGCTGCCGCCCACAGAGAAACCCCCTGAAACCCTGACCTCCTTTCTTTCCTGTCCTGGACACCGGGGATACAAATGATCTGAATTAGCTGACAAGTTTTGAGGCTAAGACTCTGCTGATAAACATCCCAATCCTCAGTATTTTTCTCTTCCTCCTCTTTTCCATCATCCTTTTCCTTCCCACATAGATTCCTCCTGCAGCTTCTTGCCTTAACCATATTGCTGCACACTCCCCTTCACGCAATCCCTTTGCAGCACACCAACACCATCCATGCCCTATTGTCCAAATGCGAGGGGAATTTGGGGAGGTGGGAGTGGGGCGGCGCCAAGGCCGGGCCCCCCCGCGCTGTCCTGGCGGGAGCGGCTGCAGTGGGGACCGAGTGCGGGCGGGAGCGGCCGAGAGCCCAGCGCTGCCCCAGCCCGACCTGCCCCAGCTCCATCCCTGCCCCTGCCGTGGGATGCTGTGGGTTTGGGGGGAAGAGAGAGCCGGCAGTGGGTGCTGGGCCTGGGGCAGGAGGGGAAGGGAGGGAGAAGCAGGGTTGAGGAACAAAAGGGTCAAATGATGCATGTGGGAGGAGAAGGTGAGATTGTGCAGGAGAAGGAGGAATAGCAGGAGGAAGAGGAGTGTGAGCAAGAGTAGGGACACAGGAGGAGGAACAGAAGAGGAAGTAGCACAAAGTTCCACTCTCCCTCTATCTGCAGCCTCCAACCCGAGCCCCAGGAGCGTTGCCCCCCCTCCACATGCAGCAGGTGACCAGGGATTGGGATCCACGATTTTCCCGGGGGTGAATCTTGGTGTTTCTGAGCTTTATTGGCCTAATTGTTGGTGCTTTGTTTTTTTGTGGGGGCTGAATCTTTATGTTTTGGAGGGGGCTTTGTTGAATCTTGATGTTTCGGAAGTTTTTGATCAGTGTGTTGATGTTTGGAGGATTTTGTGCTGACTCTTGGTGTTTTGGAGGTTCTTAGAGACACAAGATGCCCAATGACTTAATGAGATGAACTTGGGCAAGGAGGAGCTCCCAGTCCAAGACACTCTCATTTTGTTTTTTCCCCATACCAGGATTTTTCATTCCTAGGACGTGTGTGGATGGAGGAGGAGGAAAAGCCCTGGAGATTCCGCACGAGGAGGGGCAGCAAACCCAGCCCAGGGAGCTGTGGGGAGGAAAGAGCCCCCCTGAGCAAGGAAGGCGGCCGGAGATCCAGCCAGAGCTCAGAGCTGGTAGAGAAGCCCCATGGCAGAGAGAAGCCCCACAAGTGCTTGGAATGTGGGAAGGGTTTTAGTCGGAGCTTAGACCTGATCGAGCACCAGGTGATCCACACTGGGGACCGGCCCTATGAATGTGAGGAATGTGGGAAGAGTTTCAGCTGGAGCTCCAGCCTGAGGCAGCACCAGAGGATCCACACTGGGGAGAGGCGCTTTGAGTGTGAGGAGTGTGGGAAGAGCCTCAGCCACAACTCTGTCCTGATCCGACACCAGAGGATCCACACTGGGGAAAAGCCCTTTGAGTGCGGGGAATGTGGGAAGAGCTTCAGCCAGAGGGGCCACCTGATGCAACACCAGATGATCCACACTGGAGACCGCCCTTATGAGTGTGGGGAATGTGGGATGAGCTTCAGCCAGAAGGGGAGCCTGATTCAACACCAGAGGATCCACACTGGGGCAAAGCCCTATGAGTGTGTGGAATGTGGGAAGAGCTTTAGATACAGCTCTGGCCTGAGGAAACACGAGAGGATCCACACTGGGGAAAAGCCCTATGAGTGTGGGGAGTGTGGGAAGAGCTTCAGCATCAAGTGCCAGCTGACGGAACACCAGAAGATCCACACTGGGGAAAAGCCCTACAAGTGTGGGGAATGTGGGAGGAGCTTCAGAGAAAGCTCGGCCCTGATTCGGCACCGGGTGATCCACACGGGGGAACGGCCCTACACCTGCTTGGAATGTGGGAAGAGCTTTGGGTGGCACACTGACCTGAGAAAACACCAGCAGCGTGTTCACTCTGGGGAGAAGCCCTACAAGTGTCCCCAGTGTGGGAAGAGGTTTCACAGGAGCTGCGATCTCCTCGTACATGAGCAGAGTCACACCGATGAGAGGCCCTTCCGCTGCCCCGACTGTGGGAAGGGCTTCAAGCAAAACTCCCACCTCACCCTGCACCGGCGCATCCACACGGGGGAGAGGCCCTACGAGTGTGGGGAGTGTGGGATGAGCTTCTCATCGAGCTCAATCTTGACCAAACACCAACGGAGGCGCCACTAAGGGAAGCCCTGTGAGTGCCCCAAGTGTGGGAAGAGCTTTGTGTGCTGCTCCAGCTCCATCCCCCATGGGAGGATCCACGTTGGATGATCCCCAGTGACCCCTGTTGGGCAGAGCCCTGGTGATCTGTGGTCCTGGTGATCCAAGTTGGAAGGCATCTGGCTGGGGGACTCCACATCTTCCTGGTTCCCTGTGGGCACCTAGATAAACCCAGTAGCAGGAACATCCATCGGGACGCAGACCTACAATGGGAATTCCTTGGGGAGAAGAGATTTGTCAAATTTCAACCCCATAAAATCTTTTGCATTCAGTCCTGTCTTCTGGTGACATCAGGGAGTACTGAATGGTCCCTGAGGTATATTCTGTGTCGACTATAAGATGCTTGTGTCCCCAGTCTGTTCTGTTTGTGCTGAATAAGAAGTTTTGCACCTTCAAGACTTGCCCTGAGAGTGAAGGGGGAGAGAAGAAGCACAGAGTTTGTTTTCAGACACTGCACTCACTCCACATTCCTGCTCCTGCACTGTGTTGTCTGCGGATGGGCAGACAGCGGGACAGAGCTCTCCTTTCCTTTTAGTTAGGTTTAGCTAACTGAACCAAAGTTCCCTGAACTGTGGGGTTTTTTCCCTTTTCTTTGGACCTGTTTAAACCTGCTCTGGCCTGAACACCAGAAGAGCACGGGCAGCTCACACCTGTGGCCCACCGGGCTGGGCCTGGCCTGCGACATTTCCAGCACCAGAGGGATTGATAAGAGACTGAGTGAGCTGAGCTACAGCCCACAGAGGGACTTTGTGAGTTTTTCTCTCTTTTAGAGCAACAAAAGGTTTTATTGTTTCATATTATTTAGGTTTTATTGTTTAATAAACAGTTTTTTCCACTTTTCTCCAAGGAGGTATTTCATTTTTCCTGAACCAGTTGGGGGAGGGGCCGATTGAATCTGCTGTCCAGAGGAACTCCTTTGGGAGTTCTCTCCCAAATTTGCCCTGAACCAGGACAAGGTCTTTTCCAACTTCAGAGATTCCACAATTTTGATTTCCTGTTGCCCAAGGGTGTCTTCTGCAGCCAAATGGTGAAAAACTGGGGAAAAGGCCAAGATTTTAGAGACAGCGGGATAGAAATTCCACCCAAAAAGGTTCTTCCCTTCCACCTAAGCTGTGGATCCTCAGCTGGTATGGACAAGGAAATCCCTTTTTTTTTGCCTCAATTTTGTTTTAATTTCTCTTTATCCCTTTAAAATATCCAATATTGAGGTAAAAATAGACATTGAACTAAGACTTGGGTGTGGTCAGGGTAGGACACATGGTCAAATGGAGAGTGACTTGGGGACACATGGATATTAACAGGGATGGGGCCATTTGTGGGGACATGGGGGGACACGGGCATGGATGGAGATGTGGGGGACAATGACAGGGATGGAAACATGGTGGGGAGACAGCCATGGGTGAGGACATGGTGGGACATGGGCAGTGACATGTGGGGGTGTGGCCATGGCCAGTGCCATGGGGGGAACTTGCAGGGGATGTGGGGGATGCTGGGTTTGAGGGGGCTGAGGGTTCCTGGGAGGGACTTGGGGCTTGCTGAGGCCTTTGGGGACCCCAGGCTGAGCAGCTCCAGCTGTGCTGGGAGACCCTGGGGGAGGTTCTGGGGCAGCTGCTCAAGGACCCCCTGACCTGGAGCCCCAGCCAGGCATTGGGCTCCTGGAAGGGGATGAACGTCCTTGTCCCCAGGAGGGAAATCCCAGCACCCCCAGGGTGTCAGGGGCAGCTGAGGGGCCACAGCAGGGAGCAGAGAGCCGGACAGAGCTGTCACACTTATAAGCTACACCCCAAAAGTCCCAAAACTGAGGGATTCCTCCCAGGAAAAAGCAGCCAGGAGCTGCTAGAATTGAGAGAAAGGGGAGATGTGACCCTGCAAACTGAGCAGGAGGGGCCTGCATCCCTCAAAACCAAGCCCAGGGGTGAGGGCTGGGGCTGGGGGCACAATGGGGAAGGGGTGGAAGAGCAGGGGAAAAGAGGATTCAGAGTGCGAGAGGGATGGCACCCCCAAATTGAGTTGGGAGGGGTCTTTGGGTTGGAGGAATGATGGGTATGGGGAGGGAAAGGTGCGGATGGAACAGAAAAAGAGCAGTTCCATGGGGATCCCATTGTGTCCCCATCATTCGATTCCTGGAGTGATTCCCTGGGGCTCTGGGGGGAATGGATCCGCACTGGGTGGGTCCCCAAGCCCCCTGCCCATCCCTGGGGGGCTCATGGGGGGTTCCCTCCACCCAAATGCTGGTGATGCTGCAGCCATGGGGGAGAGGTGGGATCTGGAATGGGCAGGGAAGGAAGAGCAATAGGAAGAGGAGGGAGAGGAGGAGGATGGAGGATGGAGGAAAGGAGGAGCAGGAACAGGAGGAGCAAGAGGAGGAGCCCCAGCAGAACCACTCTTTTCCCACCTGCCCACTGAGTCTGCAGCTCCCCTGGCCCTGGCAGCATCCATCCCCCAGATCCCACAGGTGAGCAGAGAGGGGGAACTGACCCCAAATCCATCGGGGGATCTCTGGAAGGGTTTGTTTCTGGGGAGGGGATGTTTGGATCTTGCAGGTCCCCAAGGGTGAGACGCAGATGCCCCTTTGGGGACTTGTGGAGGGTTCCTGTGGCAAACTGGCTGGGGAGGTGGTACCAGCTGTGTGGGGACATTGGCATCAGAATGGGGAGAGCAGCAAAGGCCAATTCTGGCAGCCTGGAGGGGTGGGGGAGGCTGGAGATGAGCAGGGTCTGGGCCCATCCGACTGTGAGCAGGGCTGTTACTTCTGGAGCTGTACTTGGGCAGCAGGACCAAGGGCTCACCCATTGTTTTTCCCCCAAGCCAGGATTTGTCAATCCCAAATTTTGTCTGGATGGAGCTGGAGGAGGCTGCAAGGAAAAGGAAGATGGCCTGGGACACTGAGGCAGGTGAGGAAGAAGTCACTGCCCCTTTCCCCCTCTCCTCTGCTCTGTGTCTCAGCCCAGCATTGCCCCTGGCTGCAGGACAGCCCCACTGCTGACACCATCCTGCCAGGGATGAATTGGTAGGATCCCTTCCCCTTCCCTCTAGCACAGAGGCAAATCCCATCCTCTCCTTGTCCACAGCTCCTTCCTCTTCTCTTTCTGTCCTTCTTCCTCAATCCTTCCTCTCCTTTTCTTTCCTTACCCCAGGCACTGAGCAGCAGATGGAGACCAGGGAGAACAAATCCCTGTGGTATTCACATTTCTTTGAATAGAGACATAATTCTCTCTCACAGGATTTTTCCTGGGAAGCTGTGGAAAGGCTGAGAAAGCTCAGAAAGGAAGAAAACAATTCTTATCTTGCTGCTCCTGTTGTTTGGCACATGTGGAATGTGTTATGGAGATTGTTTACCGAGAGTGATTTGTTAATTGGACTGTGGTGATGGTTGTTTGGACTGATTGACCAATTAGGTCAAAGCTGGGTCGTGACTGTCTGCAAAGGGTCAGAGGTTTTTCTTTAGTATGTAATTTAGTATAGATTTAGTATAGCAATATTGTAATGTAGTATAATATAGCATAGAATAAAGCATCTGTTCAGCCTTTAAAATCATGGAGTCAGAGCACATAATTCCTTGGATGGGTGAGACAAAGTAGAATTTTAACAGGATAGAAATGCATTTTTGGATTGAGGTGAAAAGTGCTGTTCTGAGCCTGTAACTTGTTTATCTGTGCTTAAGACTCCCTGTTCTCACAAGAGAGGAAATAAAACAAAGAAAAAATCTTGTGCTCACAGAATGGCCTCGACAAAGAGAAGGAATTCAAACTCCCAAGATAAGCGGAGGCCCCTTTGTCAGGGCCAAAGGCTGAGGCTGAGGCTGACCAGAGAGCTCCCTGCGCAAAGGGCAAGGACTGATAAAAACTAATTGCAGCTTGTAATGTGAAATCAGTAAAATGAATATGAATGAGACTATATGCATATGTATAAGCAAGGGGGAATTCCTAGGGGTGCTCGTGTCCTTTAGGGAGAACAATTCCCACATGTGTCCAGCGCTAAACATACCGGCTTTACGACTTTTTACAAAGTTGTGCAGTTTCCCCTTTTTTTTCCACTAATCATTTTGGCGAGCCAGCCAAGCGATTGTCTGTCCCTGCAGGGGTGGAAGGGAGGACGGACTCCTGGGCGCTCCCTGGGATTTTCCTGGAGGAGCTCTGCTCCATCTCGGCTTGCCTCCTGCAGACACAGACAATGACCTGCACTGTGCAGATACACGGTATGTCTGTCAAGGGGCCCGGGGGAGATAGGGCTGCTGATAAGTCACTCAGAGACGTCTGAGTGCACAGCCTCGGCCCTGTGCTTGCAGGCAGCCATCAACCAGGAGCACAGTCAGCAGCAGAGGTTCCCGGTTGATAGCGCGACTGGGAACGGGTTCATTGTTCAATAGAGCGGCCGCTAGCGACTCTGGGGTGAGCCGAGTGAACCCGAACTTTGTGTGCTTGTGGTGTCCAGACATTGTATGGCTAATGCATTGTGTGGTTAATGTTAGCGTGTTTGTAATCGTGTGAGTGTGTGGTGTATAAAAGCGATCGAGGGAGTGAGTGAGTGTACCCACGGCGTGCGGGGACAGTTCTACCCATGTCTGAAGCAGCCAGGTGAGGCCGGGAGCACCGGCTGGGGCAGGCTGTGAGGGCAGGAACACCCCGTGAAGTAGTGGAACAAGTGGAGAAATGTGGGTGAGGACATTTAGTCATTGATTGTGTTTAAAAGTGGTGATGTGTGATTTGTGTAGATTGTGCGCATTTTACCCGTGGCTAGATGAACTCAGGGGATTCTTCTGCCCCCGCAGTTTGGACTTGGTCCCTGGAATTTTACTGTGTGCTGTTATTTTGATTGTGTCCAGAGTGTGTGAGGACCAGAAGAAGCTGGATAAGCTGATGTGGGTAGATGCTGAAGTGTTGTATGTTGGGTTGTGTCAAGGAAAGTGGGCATTTTTAAGAGATACCCCTTTCCCAGTGAGTTTGTGTGGTTCTTTCCCCACATTGTGGTAATTTGATTCTTAGTATTGTAGGCTTGTGTTTGTGGACATTTTAGGATTTTGTTTACAACAAGTGTAGCATTTTACATGGAAAAACTGCAGTATGGTGATTTATGTTTAACTGTGATAAAACAAATTAAAGGAATTCGAGGAATTCCCCTCCCACAGCAACCTAAGCCCTGACTCTCGTGAATTTGAGATGCAGGGCGTGTGTGTCTGTGTCTGTGTTTGTGTTTGTGGGCATATCAGAGTTTTTGCTGTAAGAGGCACAGCTTTTTGCAAGGCAGCAAAGTGAGTGTCAGTAGAAACAATGCTTGAATTAGATTGTGCGGGAAGAGAACTGGGAAAGAGTGAGATTTTGTAAAGCAGAGTTTATGTGGAAGAGACCAAGACAGGCACTTTATGTTTTTCTGAGGAAACCAAGGCTACTCAGAGAGCTCTAAGGAGTTTAGTAGCAATTGGTCACGAGAAGCAAAGAAGTAACAGGATGTTTGAATTATTAGAAAAGAGAGTTTCATGTAATTTAAGAAACCCAGCAGAAATAATTAAAGCTGAGTGCGTTCAGCGTATCTTATACCCCAAGACTTTGAATTAAGGCAAAGAGTTGGGATAGGGTAGAAAGATGGGACCTAAGAAAATGGAATTTTTCGTGGACACGGGGGCAGCAAAATTAGTGTTAAATAAAGCCTCGATGCCTGTAACAGATGATTATGTTATGGTAAGGGGGCAACTGACCAATCTGAAAAATCATATTTTGCAAACCATCAAAATAGTCATAGTTTTTTTGTATGTGCCCAACTCTCCAAAGGCCCTGTTGAGTAGGGACTTGTTGGAGCAGCTGGAAGCAAAGATCACATTTAAAGATGGAGAGATTATTTTAGAGGTAAAGGATCAAGAATATGGAGATATATTGAGCTTAATTTTAACAATTAGTGAAACTGAAATTGAAAATAAGGATGAAATTAACAAGAAAAGAATGGATCCAATGTTTCCTGGGGTATGGGCCTCTAACATAGCAGGGAGGGCAGAGAATGCACCTTTCCTTAGTCAAGTTAAGGAAAACAACAAGCTACAGTCAGGCAGTATACCTTGTGGCAAACCCATACACCCTACTAACATGTTTGGCACCTGAGCTACCCTAGTTTACTGTTTTAGATCTGAAAGAGGCCTTCTTTTGCCTCCCTATCCATGAAGCCAACCAGAAAATTTTTGCATTCAAATGAGAAAACCCTAAAAGCAGGCGCAAAACCCAGCTCACATAGATTGTGTTGCCTCAAGGCCTTCAGGGCTTCAAAATTCCCTACTCTGTTTGGAGAACAACTTGCAAAGGACCTAGAGCCCCAGGAAGCTCCACAAGAAGAAGGAAGGCTATTACAGTACGTGGATCATCTCTTGATATCCACTCAGACAAGGGAAGCATGTGTGGCCTGGACCATGAGCCTTTTGAATTTCCTAGGGCTCCAAGGATACAGAGTATCAAAGAAAAAAAAAAAGAAAAAGGCAGAGGCAGTGAAACAGAAAATAATCTACCTTGGGTATGAGGTCAATGCTGGGCAAAGGACTCTGTAGTCACTAACCTTGTGAACCCAGCTTCTTTTCTCAGTGGGATCAAGGAGAAGCAGCACACCACGATTGCCTGGAGGCCATTGAAGCTACTTACTCCAGATGCCCGGACTTGAAGGACACTCCTTTGGATGGTGCAGAGACCTGGTTCACTGATGGGAGTAGCCACGTTGCCAGTGGAAAGCGACGAGCTGGATATGCAGTCACTACCTGCAGAGAGGTAACAGAATCTGGACCCTTACCAACAGGCACCTCTGCACAGAAGACCAAAATAATTGCACTGATTCTCTTTCCTTTTGCCTTAGAAATGGCAGGAGGAAAGAGAATAAAATCTATAGAGAGCCATGGTATGCATTTGGAGTTGTGCATGCACATGGAGCCACCTGGAGAGAGAGGGGACTGCTGACCTCACAAGGAAAGAACATCAAACATGCACAAGAGATGATCGGGATAATTGAACTGCTGGAAGCAGTTCAGCTGCCTGAAAAGGCAGCAATTATGCATATTAAGGCACACCAGAGAGTGAACTCAGAATTGGAAGAAGGAAATGAGCTGGCGGATAGAGAGGCAAAGGAAGCAGCAAAAGGTGAGGTAACTACTGAAGGAGCTCTGATTCCAGGTGGACAAATTTCCCTTGAAGGTAAGCCAGAATACAATAAGAAAGATAGAAAACTAATCAAAGATCAAAAAGGGACATACAACCAAGAAGGGTGGGCTATCATTGAAGGGAAGCTGGTGATCCCTTCCCATATCTTGTAGTCACTAGTAAGGGAGGAGCACCAGAAAACACACCGGGGAATGGATGCCCTGAACACCTACTTGATTGAAAGAATCGTTGCCTGGAATTTATATGCCACTATTATTCAAGTGACAGTGTGATCTTTGCCTCCAGACTAACCCCAAAAATACTCCCAGACCAAAACTTGGTCAGACTGGGAGGGGCCATGGGCCTGGACAGCAGTGGCAAATTGACTTATCCATCAGAAGGCAGAAGCTGTTGTCCCTTCCTGGAATGATTTTTACTTGGAAGTGATTATCTGCAGCACAAACCCACCATCCACTATTGACTTTCACAGGACAATGCCATTCTTACAGAGATACTGTCAAGTTGCCTTCTGTGCTTCTGGCTGTTTTTCTTTCTCTCTGGATGCAAACATCAGCCCAGCATCTGATGGCCAATGCTGCGGGTGCTGCCCATCTGGCTGTGGCCAGCAGCTCGTGCCCAAACACAAGCGGGTGCCTTCTGGGCAAGGGGATGGACTGGCACGAGCAGCCATTTTCCCTGGTGAACCTGGGAGGCACCTGGGCAAGTGCAGAAGATTGGGATGACCCTGGCATGAGAGAACCTGTGGTGTGTCTCTGATGATGCTGCCAGCACTGCGAAGGAACAGCCAAGACAAGCACTGGAAGCAGACACATCCTGCCACTTTCTGCTTGTGAGAGTCTGTCTGAATTTTCCCTCATCTGCCTCATGATCGTCATTGGGGGACCACTGAGGAGAAGACCCCCCTGTCTTAAATCTCTGGCTCCAAGGGAGAAAGTCATGTGCCTGAGACCTGAGAGCGTTGCTAAGCCATTGTTTTCACAGCTGTTGTTTGCTGTAGCCTACACTGAGCCCAATGAGAAGAACGGGGCACCGTGCCCTTTTTGCGACAACAGCCTTGGGAGCTGTCCCACCTCTCGGCCTGGCTAGACTTCTCCTGAGTTTCAGGTGGTCCCCCCACAGAAGACCCTCACCTGTTTTACAACCACCGTGACAGACAGACTGAGATGGAAGGAGCCTCTCCATCAAGGACTGAGACATGGAACCCCCACGTGAAAAGGCCCCTCTGCTCCTTCCAAGGACTGGGACTGAAACCCCCAGCCCGGGGCAGGTGTGTGGGGGAGGCAAGCTGACCAAAGCGAGATGTTTGCCTGCAGGTTGTGACCGCTGGACCAAGAAGACAATGGCTCTCGTTTACTGCTGAGAGCATGGACTACCTGTTACATCTAGTCCTTATTGTATCTGTTTCCCCTTCCTTGCAATTTCCAATAGAGTTATCATAATAAAAACCTCTGAGTTAGCAAGAGACTTCGAGATCTCCCCGACTCAACAGGCGGATCCTCGACTGGACTGGACCAAAGGACTTCGTCTCTACATTTGGTAGCTCTATTCCCTCTCTCTTTCTCTCTCTCTCTCTCTTTAGTCTCTCTCTTCCTCTATCTTTTTCTCTACCTTAATCCCTCTATCGCATTTTGCTGTGGTCATTCAATAAAGGTGCATTTGTTTCGATTATCATTGCAAAGCCCCTTGTACCGTTATTGGAATAAGAATCCCAATATTACCAGGTAGATTGTGCCTGGGCCAGTCTGACCCTTGCTGCTGGGCCAAAGGCGGCAACTGTGGTGTATCACCCCAGAGATACCTTTAGCTTGCTGGAGATTGCAGCTGGGCAGCTGAACAAGTCCAGGCTTGGTAGGAACTCTGTTTACCTCAGGAGGAAGGCTTCAGGCTAATGGTGAGGAAGAAAAGGAGATGGATTCTGCTGGAGGGTTTATATCCAGAGGTTTATTCCATGGTTACAGAGGTCTGAATCGTAGTAACAGCTCCAACAGAATAGCGACCGCATGGTCTGATTACCTTTTTAAGCTCCTGGGGGAGGGGGAGGGAAGGGGCAGGTCAGCTACCAACCAGGTGAGACAGGCAGGGTGTCAGGGGAGGATGACACCTAGACAGGCCAATGACCTCTGGGTATAGGGGCATCTTTTGAACTTGACCAACCACACGACGCCTTGCTGGAATGTTAAGCCTGATTGACAGGACTCACTCAGCAAGGGGGCGAGGGGGAAGGGAGAGAAGTATAGGCACACCTGGGAAGGGACCCGGAAGTCTAAAACAGGACATTACAGCACACCGCAACATCTCCCCCTAGTTTTGTTTAAAAAGGACTGGGTTTGTGGTGCAGAATGCTTGCCAAACCATGGTTGGTAAATCAGTTCTTCCTCTACAGGAGGGTCAGTGTTTTCCACTGAGGCTTCCAGGTCATAGACCTCAGGGGGGGGAGATGAGCTTGAAATTAACTTGAGGACCATGCGTTTGATTAGTCCAAAAACAATGCTAGCAACTACAATAACTATAACTAAAATAAACAGTACTAAAACACAGTTTTCAGAATAGATCCCAACCAGCCCGAGAGTCCCCAGCCTTTGAACAGTCCATTCAGCCAGTTGTCAGTTTCTCTGTTGATGTCTGAGAGCTTTTGCCAAGGTAGTCCATACGTGGTTTGGACTGAGGGACTACGCAGGAGATCACAGGTGGGATGATCACGAGTAGGAGAGAGAAGCAGGCTCGGTCTCATGGCATCTCGAGGCTACACACGAACAGTGGGATCTAAACTGGTACAAGAACTTGAAACAAACATATATTACAAAGTATTCCAGATAGGAGGCTTAAATGGAATTTCCTCCAGAGAACGCATGCGGCGTTTCCTTCTCCAGGCAGCATGAGCAACCTGGGGTGCTTCTGTAGATTTCTCTGAGATTTTGGGAACCTAGGGCTTTACCCATTTGGAAGGAACCCACCATAAACCAGAGGGGGTGGACACACAGGCGTATCCACGTCCCCAAGTAACCAATTTGTAAGGTCCCACCATTTCCCAAGTCTCAGGGTCCTTTACTAAAACCAGGGGTTTTTCTTTCATCAACCTATGACTGCTCCCCCCAAAGTGGCGTAGGATGGGTGGGTTCAGGCTGTCAAAAGAACAATTCAGAAAATTGATTGTGAATAGCGCCCTGGATAACCGGGTGTGGGGAGGTTCTACCTTCAGAACCTGTTGTTGCTGGTCCAGGACTCTTTTAATATCACGGTGAGTTCTTTCTACAATGGCTTGACCTGTAGGGGAGTAGGGGATGCCAGTTTTGTGCTCTACTCCCCATTGCTGCGGGAAGCTCCCGAATTCCTTGGATTTATAAACAGGCCCATTATCAGTTTTCAGCTCCTTGGGGATGCCCATGAAAGAAAAAGCCTGTAAGAGGTGCTTAATGGCATCGATAGATGATTCTCCTGTGTGGACAGAAGCATAGACCGCTCCAGAAAAGGTATCTACACTAACGTGAACATATTTCTGCTGTCCAAAAGACTGTATGTGTGTAACATGTGTTTGCCACAGTTCACAACTGTTCAGTCCCCTTGGGTTTGCTCCCGTACTCACTGTAGGGAGTGCATATTGTTGGCAATTTGGGCATGTGCCCACAATCGCTTTGGCCTGTTCTCGAGTGATGTTAAACTGACGAACCAGGCCAGGTGCATTTTGGTGGAAAAGCTGGTGGCTGATTTTTGCCTGTTCAGAAACATTTGGGAGAGTGGCCATCACTGCAGGCGCAGCGAGAGCATCTGCCCTTCTGTTGCCTTCAGCGATAAACCCTGGCAAGTCAGTGTGTGACCTGACATGCATCACATAAAATGGTTGCTCTCGGTGAGTGACTAACTTTACCAGTTTTGAGAGCAATTCGAAAAGTGTGATGTTAGACACCTCTTGCAGTATTGCTTGATCTGCCCTGGATACTACTCCTGCCACGTATGCAGAGTCTGTAATCAGATTGAATGGTTCTGAGAACCTTTCAAAAGCCCTAACAACCGCAGCCAATTCAGCAACCTGAGGTGAACCTTCCACCTCAGCAATGTCTGTCTCCCACTGCTGGGTTTGAGGATTCTTCCGAGTCATAACGGACTTGTGGAACCTCCCAGACGCATCTGCAAAGACAGTCAGGGCCTTTTTTAAAGGTCTCCTACATAGAGCACTTCTCAATTTCAGAGTGAATTGAACATCTTGTTCGAACAATTTGTGAGCGGGCAGTGCTAGCGAAATTTGTCCTGAGTAGGAATCTAGAGCAAACTGCAACACTTCATTTTCTTGAAACAATTGTTCCAGTATTTTCATAGTATTTTGACCCGATTTTAACTCAATTGGAATGTAAATGCACTTAAAATCACATCCTGCTAACTCCCTGATCAGGGTCCTTGCTTTCCGGATCAGTTCCGCTACCAGCTCCTGAGGCTTTGTCAGTCTCTTAGATCATTTGTGACTGAGGAAAACCCATTCTATGATCAAGAGAGGGTCCCTCTGGTCCTGGTCCTTTTTTGGTGTGTCCTTTGCCTTAGGTGTTTGTTTTTCCTCCCACTGGAAAATGATTCCATGGAGGTGTGGCAACTTACCTAGGATGATAAATTTGAATGGCAGGTCAGGCTGAGATCGGTTGGTATGTCTTGTGGACATTGCAATCTGAACCTTTTCTAGAGCTTTCCGTGCCTCTGGGGTAACAGACCTAGGAGCACCTGGGTCCTCTCCCCCTTTCAATAAATTGAAAAGAGGGGCCAGGTCTTCGTTAGTCAGACCGAGCCACGGCCTTACCCAATTCAAAGACCCACACAACTTGTGGACATCCGCAAGGGTCTTGATCCTTGGATTGATTTCTAGTTTTTGAGGAACAATGGTCCTCTTTCCAATTTCCAAGCCCAAATACTTCCAAGGTGGCATCTTTTGAATTTTCTTTTCCTGGAGATCAAACCCTGCAACAATCAATGCATCGATCGTTAGGTCAAGAGCATGTGTGAGTAAATCATCATTGGGGGCACACACGAGGATATCATCCATGTAATGATAGATGATGGCCTTGTCTGCGGCTGCACGCACTGTGGAAAGCAGGGAAGAGACATACCACTGGCAGATAGCTGGCAAGACTTTTAATCCCTGAGGAAGAACGGTCCAATGGTACCTTTTCATAGGGGCTTCCATGTTGATGGAAGGGACCGAGAATGCAAAACATGGTGCATCATCAGGGTGCAGTGGGGAATTTGGATAAAACAATCTTTAATATCAATAACAGCTAATTTCCAATCTTGGGGAAGCATTTTTGGGGATGGCACACCAGGTTGGGGAGAGCCCATATCTTCAATTACATTATTAATTTTTCGCAGGTCGTGAAGGAGTCGCCATCTCTTTTTGTCAGCTTTTTGGATGACAAAGACTGGAGAGTTCCAT
Source organism: Melozone crissalis (assembly GCF_028551555.1). Lineage (NCBI taxonomy): Eukaryota > Metazoa > Chordata > Aves > Passeriformes > Passerellidae > Melozone > Melozone crissalis. Next base: position 6,730,591 of record NW_026535844.1, read on the forward strand.
GGGGACATGGTCTCCACAATGTGGCCCTTTTTTAGTTGCTCTTCCGCTAGTTCCTCAAGCACCTTTATTTTTTGTTTACTGAGCAGCCACTGTTTCACCTGAACTGGTGTGTCTGTTTTCCACTTCAGTTTTTGGGTGGAGCGCTGTTGTTCAATGACCGCTGTACAAAAATGCTGTGGAGAGTCTGGAATATCAATTGTGACACCCCACTGGGCCATTACATCTCTCCCTAACAAAGGTTCCGAATAATCTAACACAAATGGACGGATACTTGCCAATTGTCTGTTTGGTCCCTCAATTTGAATGATGCTTTTGGATTGTCTTGCCAATTGCAGACCTCCTACACCTCGAAGGTGACTGGCAACATTTTGCAAAGGCCAATGTGCTGGCCAGTCTTGTACTGGGATCACTGTGCAGTCTGCACCTGTGTCAACAAGCACCTCAATGCATTTTGACTCCCCACCCCCACTGACATTACACCATAATTTGGGTTTGTCTTTCCCAATAACTTGGACCCAGGCGACTGTGGGCCATTGTTTTTCAGTACTTTCAGGCAAAGACGGCACAGGGATAGCTTGTGCAACAATTTGTCCCTTGGGAAGAAACAGGGGTGGGTGGAAACAGTGCAGGCCGAGAACTAATTGCTCAGGATCTGATATTGTCATTCCTGGAGCAATTTCGATCTCTTGTGGTGTGTGTTTGGTGTCCCCAATGACGATGTACTTACAACGAATTCGGTTCCACGTACCCTTCTGTTCAGGATTGACAGAGACAAAATGCCAGTCAGTGTCTTTCAGGTGGAGTGATTCTGTCAGCTGCAACCTGTAAGGCTCATTGACAGAAGATGTGGTTAACATAGGTTCACCTAAATCATAACAAAGGTTATTTTGTTTAGCTTTCAACAGTGGACCAGCAGATGTGGTCTTTGAAGCACCTGCTTCACTTACACAAATATTAATATTATCGTACGCTTGGTTTGCTTTGCTACCCTTATTCCCTTGGTCTGCTCTTTTTGTGTCTGCACGCGTCGCAGGCAGGCGCTCCCCATTCAGTTTTTTGGTTGCTGTTGACCCCCTGGGAGTGCTTGTAGTTCTCCTCCCCTGCCATTTCTAAATTCATCAAATTGCCTTTTCAGGGGGCACTGGTTACTCCAGTGCCCTAGGCTGTTACAAAGCAGCCATGGCTTTGTGGGCTCAACCATTGCTGGTCTCCACTGCTGCCCAGGGTACTGCTGTGCTGAGGGGAAAGGCACAGGGCTGGCAACAGCGACACGCTGAGGTGGTCTTGGCAGCAGCCTTGGTCTGGTGTCTTCAGCCACACTCATCAGAGGCACTTTCCTGTTACAGACTAGAAGCATAACTTTTAATGTAGGGGCAGGTTCTATAGGAAGGCTCAGGATTGCCGCTCGACACTGTTCATTTGCATTCGTAAATGCCATTTCCTCAAAAATTGCTTCCCTAGCATTCTCTTTTTTAACTTGTGTTTCAATGGCTATAGTTAACCTTCCTACAAATTTCAAAAAAGGCTCTGATGGTAGCTGTTTAATTTTACTATAGGGCTCGAAAGGCCCCTCAGGTTGGAGGGAAAAGAATGCTTTTTCAGCTGCTTCTTTTACTTTCTCGAGTGTTTCTGCAGGAATTGCCATAGCGTGGATTGAGGGTAAAGACCACTGACCCTCGCCAGAGAGGTGCTCAATGGTGATAGGGTTACCACTGTTGTCCTTTGCTGTGTTTGGATCAGCATGCAACCCTGGGAGAGCATCTTTTAGCATTTGTTTCCATGCTAATTCCCATAATTTGAATTCCATGGAGGTCATGAGACACAAAAAAAGCTGTTTTAAATCATGTAGGACTACTACAGTCCTACTCAGTTCAGAATTTAAAAGGCCACAGAAATATGGACTGTGTGGACCATATTCTTTATGAGATTTACAGATCTCTTTAATCAATTGTTGTCCGAAAGAACTCCAATTAGCAGTTGGGGCTGCCCCCCTTGTGCTGCAGGCTGAAACTTAACAGGAGCCAATGACAACATGGGACCATCTATTGTGTCTGCTGTTCCCTGCTCTGTATCCCTTGAATTGGAAGCATTGGGATAACAGATACAGGTTTGGGGACAGGCAGTGGGTGTGTCCCCACCGTGGGAACCCGGGGGGGGGGGGGGGGGGGAACGCAATGGGCACAGGGGGCGGAGACAGGGGGCTGGCAAGGGGTGGGGACACTGTGGGAACAGTGGGCGGGGTCAGGGGGTAGGCAGGGGGCGGGGACGCCTGGCGACATCATGTCAGCAAACGCCCCCTGGGAGGAGTAGAGGGGTGGAGCTGAGGGTACTGCAGGAAAGGGAGGGGGAGGGGGGAAGGTATCATGAGGAACAGGAGGGGAGGGGGATGGGGATTGAATTTTGGAATGCTTAAGTGGATTTTGAGAAGAAGAAGACCAGGTTTGGGATGATGCCACGTGGCATCCTCCATCTTGTGGACCCCCTAGGGACTGGGGGCCATTTTGGGCATCACTGCTCTCTGGAAAGCTGACACGTGCTCTGGGTTTCAGGGGAGGGGACACAGGATTTTGGGAAAGGTTCCACGCAGCCTGGCCAGGGCCTTGTGGACAGGGCTTCGCAGGCATTTTAACAAACTCTGGGAGTCGACTTCCCAATGAGTGTGCTCTCTTTAAAATACCAAGTTTTGGGGTAAGAGGTTTAGGGGTTTTAGAGCTAGGAGAGGGAGAGACAGGAAGCGCAGAGGTACATGGCTTGACATTTGGCTTTTTCTCCAATTCCCTTTGTTTGAGCAAGGCTGTTCGAATTTGTAAACTCCAGAACACAAATTAAGCTGAAGATGTGTTCCCAGATTGTCCTAATGTTATCAATTCATTCCCTACTTTATCCCAAAATTGAATATTGTGTATTTCTTTAGGGGAGACTTGTGGGAAGTGTACAAAAAGCCATCTTATAAACTGTTTCAATTTACCTTTAGAGGACTTCACATTACCACTGACTGAAATACTAACAATATGATAATACACTCCTTTTTGTACAATGCTGAGATTCGAGCCCATGTTAGGTGTAAAAGGCAAAGTACAAAATCCCACCTGACCAAAAATAAAGCCAAAATCAGCTACCGATTTCTAAAAAAAAACACAGACAGGAAAGCGTTAACAAGCAGACAAAAGCTTTACAATGCAGCTGTATATACTGCTTTTAAAATTGCCGGGCAGCAGCAGCAGGACACGCCCTGCCGAGCCGAGGAACAGAGAAAGCCTCCCCCGCCCAAGAATGCAGCCCCCCCCCCAGAGCTGAGAGAGCAACCTCCATCACACCACGTGGCAAGCCGAAACCAGGGCCGGCCCGCGCCGCGTGTACAGAGCACCCCCTGCCTCACGCCGAGAGAGAGACCCCTCGGCCACGTGTAAAGAGCCCCCCTCCCCCACACAGAGAGAGGGCAGAGTCCCCCGCACCGAGAGAGCTCCCCCCCGCAGAGAGAGCCGAGCACGCTGCGCTACTGAGCCGGGGGGAAGGGCAGGGAGAGTGCCCCCCACTCCTCTGCCGGCGCAAATTCCAAAACACAGCGAAACACGCCGCAAAAGCTAAAGCCTAAAATGCAATGCTATCCCGTCTATGGGGCTGTGCAGCCTGAAAGCGAAGGCAAAAAAGGAACAGAACTCACAGCAGATGAAATAAACAGGGCCAGGAGACTTCTTCTCCTTTTTAATGCCTTTATTAAAAGTGATCAGCTCAGGATTGGGCGGCTCGACGAGTCTGCAGATCCCGTCACCTTTCCCAAGGCGAGGCAGAGGAGGAGGACATGCACAGCTTTGTCCACAAGGGGCAGAGCTGGGGATCAGATCCTCGTGGGAGCCTGTAGGGCCTGCTGATCCCTGCCAGATGTTATCCCCCCCATTCCGTCGGCCTGGTCTCACCGCCGGGGTAGTCTCTCATGGTCAGGGCGAGGGGGTCTGAAGGTGTTCCGCGTCTCTGCAGGCTCGGCATCTGGCTCCTCACGTCCAGACATCACTCCAGTCTCTCAATTCTTAATTGGCTCGTCGTTTTAGGGGTCTTCTCTGTACAGTGGGGGACCCATGCTGCATTGTGGTCTTGGAGTCACTTTGCATAATCCCCTCCCCTTCAGGTGTCTTCTCCTCACGATTCGGGAAGGTTCCCACCCTTCACTGTTATCAGAAGGCCATTAACTCGCCCCAGCCAGGGCTTTTACTAATACAAAAACAACCATTAACGACAACGACCCGCGATTACAATAACAAAACACGAAGAGCTTCAGCAGCTACAGTGATCTGGCTGCCTTTCTTTGTAACTTTTTTCCTCAAAAAAATATTAACCGAATTTTGTTCATAACAGTCCCCCCTCTTTTTCTTTGATCGAGCTTAAATTCTAAGCTCGCATCAACTCACAATTTGTTTTGAATCTACTATAAATCTCTTGTGCACTTTGGTAATCCTGGTTACTTAACCTTGTTACTTTCCTTGGTTTCTTCAGGTTGGTCTGCACGGCAAATACTGTTCTACTAAAACACATAAATAAGCATAGTAAAAAAAGCAATCCTCCAAGTACACACACAGTGAGAAAAACTACCTTTTCCCATACATCCTTTTTGAAAATCTCTAGGTTCTCCCACCCACTGGGATCAAGTGTAGGAGTTTGATCTTCATTATTTACACATGCTAATCTTTTTATTTCGTTTGAAATGTTCTTAATAATTAAATTCTTTATTCTTAATACTGCCTGGAGCCGGATTACTTTATTTAACATAGATATTGGGATCCGAATTTGGCTTTTACAATTTTGGATTTCTCAATTTCTATTTCACTTTCCCGGTTCTGTTTATTTTCTCCCAAATCATTATATATAGGAACTCCCAAACTTGATCCAGTTTCTTTGGGTAATAAGAAAAGTGGTTTTATCACTCCAGCAATGCAGCTGCCAGACGAGATCAAACCTAAGGGTTTAGAGTTCCCCTGGAATGTGTTCCAAAAGGGGTTCACCTCTTTTCTAGTACACTCATATAAATACTTGTAGCAAACAATTTTTCTTACCATTTTCACCATTTCTTTGCTTTTTACTAGATCTGCTGAGCTTGTTTCAGCAGCATCACATTCAAAGCACAACCAGGCTTCCCCTATAGGGCACTCTCCTAGGAGTGGCTGCCTAGAAGTGGCAGTATTGTATGCTCTCCAATACACTCTCTTATTTTTCTGATAAAGGACCGATTGGGAGGGGTTAACACAATCAGGGTTAGAACTGATGTGGACTCTCGACAAGGAGCTCACTTCTTCCTCATAGAGGAATTGGTAGCATTCACTGTGCCCCTCAGCTGGGCTCCCCTGAGCACCACCAGCAATCAGAGCCATCAGTACTACCCTTCCCAAGAGTCCGGTATGGGTCATCTTGCACAGCCTGCCCACCCGGCCTTGCCTCTTGGGGAATTTTACTGAGGAAAAGCTTCCAAGCTCTTTAGAGTCCCTTCTACCCGCTTCTCTGGTTAAACCCCTCTTGGTCTGCTCCCTACCAATTTTGGTTTCCCCTCCCAGGGGAGTGTTCTGTAGAGGATTAACCTGGAGTCTTTAGAAATAAATTGGGGAACTTAACCAGAATTACTTATTTACAGTCTTAAACTTTTTACCAACATAGTTTACACAGAACAGTTTTGAAACATTTTAAGCAATATTAGAACTCTTGATACCAATTTTTTCCACACAGTTCAGTCTTTTTGACTCTTCCTTCTGAGAGTCAACTTTAAATCCTTTGGTCCTTTTACCACAGTATACTCAGGTGAATTAACTTGTGATGTGGATGAATCCTTATCCAGTGCCTGGAGGTGAGAGTGGTGTGGACCCTGGCCCAATGCCAGAGGGAAAAACTGGGAGTCTGGCCCAATGCCAGAAGGAAAATGGGGTGCAGTCCAGTCCAATGCCAGAATGCCAGAGAGAAAAAAACTGGTGCTGAATCCTGGTCCAATGCCAGGGGGTGAGAGTGATGTGAGTCCAACCTTTTTCTTTTGGTCTGCACAGTCGAATTAGTAATGAAGAATACCTGAAACGGGCTTTCAAACACAGGCATTAATGGTCTGCTATTTAATGATTTTATCAAAACTCAGTTTCTCTGTCTCATGTTATTGCTTAACTTCTCTTTTTCCATAGCTTGAATGTTTCTCTCATCAACTTCTACATACTCTGTATTTTGCAAGGAGTTGTATTTCTGTTAGCTAACTTAACTCCCAAAGTACTTTTATTCTCCTATTTTTTCTGTGTATTTAATTCACTGGTTTTCTGTTCTATTTTTCAAGATCTTATTTATCTCTTGCTTCTGTTTCTTACTTTCACTTAGAGCCTAAATATTTCTTTCAACCCCTTGCACTTAAATTTTTGGTTTTTTTTTTCTTACACCATTCTTCTACACAATGCACTTCCCTCTAAGGAAATGTGGTAAAACTTATAATGCACCATCTACATTTGTCTATATTCACTCTCACACATTTCTTCACACCCTCAAGACACAAACTGGATCCTTATTGCTAGAAAATCACGGGTCCCTGTAGCCCCCCTTCACCCTGGGGTTGGCCCACAGGTCTCAGTATCCCTGGGCCCCCTGGAAGGGCCCTGACTCTGGTTGCCTCTGGTGCACATTCACCTGTGAGGCTGCCTGCGTGTCACTCACGCTCTTACAGCTACAGCTCCCTCACACACCTGAGGAGTACTAGTCTGGTATTGCAGGTCACACACACACACACTTCCACTGCCCCCTTCCCACCTGCCCGGGAAGTTGAGGCTGACTTTGCTTGTGACTCACTCTCACACACACAAGACAACAATAAGGTACCTTTTACTTTCACATCACTTATTACAAGTTTAGTTTTACTGGCCAGTTTTGGTGCTATTGGATATCCTTTCTACCTAGCTGTTTTTGTCTAACTTCAGATGTTTTTCACTATTCTATACTATACTTCTTAGTACTTTGTTGAGACAGGACTTATCTGCTCCCGTATCTACTCAAAAATTCAAATTCTTCATTTAGGGGGCCCACTTCAAAGTTTACCAAGGGCTCTTCTAGATGTTGCCTCGGGTCCCCTATAGTGTAAAGCCCCTGACCCTCTAATCGTCACCTCTAAGGATCTTCCCTAAATTATCTTGTTCCCTGGCTATTGCAGCATCGAGACTGAGCTTTCTAAAAAACCTCCTGACGTGTCCTGCCTCTCCACAGTAATAGCAATGTCGCTCTCTCAAAGGGCCTTGAGGTGTCTCCATCCCTCGTGCACCTGACAGTACCGGCCTATCCTTGCCTCCTCCTGGTGGTGGACCCGCCCCCCCTGCACTTTCTCTGGCTACAGCAACCATGATCTTAGCCTTGGCCTTTGCTTTTTCTTCCTCCCTCCTTAAATACACCTTCAATGCCTCTTTTAATAATTCATTTATGTCCTTCTCTTGCCAATCTTCCATCTTTTCCAGTTTTCTCCTTATATCAGGCCAAGATTTGGTAACAAATTGGACTTTTAGCAGCATTTGACCTTCTGGGATGTCTGGATCTATTCTAGAGTACAACTGGAAGTTCCGCTTTAGGCAGTTAAGCCAGGCAGCAGGAACTTCATCCTTCTCTTGTGCACCCTCAAATGCCAATTGGGTGTTAGTTCCTTTGGGAACTGACTCTTTGATCCCCCGTATTATCAAAGACCTATATTCCCTCATGGCCTTCCTCCCCTCCTCCTGGTTAGGGTTCCAGCTGGGCTCCGTTAGTGGCAATTTCTGTTCACCTGTTGGCACCTGGGGTCCTGGACTGTTATCTTTCTCCCATATTCTTATGCCAGCCGCCCTTATCATCTGGACCTCTTCTGGGGAAAATAATATACTCAGGATGGAATTCATCTCCCCCCAAGTGTAGATATTTGGACCTAGAAATTGATCCACCTGGTTGGCTATGCCCACTGGGTCCTCAGCTAAATGCCCCAACTCTTTCTTGAATCCTCTCACCTCAGAAGCAGTTAGGGGAGCATTCACAAAGCCAACACCTCCTGCTACTCCTCCTATAGGAACCTCTCTGAGGGGAAAGAGTCTCTCTGCCTTGGAGGTCTTGGATCTGGTGCTACAGTATGGCCCATCTTCAGATGCCAAACTACTACTTTGAGGGATATCTGGGTTACCCTGAACTTTCTGCCCATCAGCAGGTGTATTTGCTGATAGCTGTTTATCGGGCGAGGAGGCATTTGTGCCCCAACTAGGAGGGGGCATAGGGACAGCAATAGGAGGGGGAGAAGAGCCTGAGTGAATATTAAGCGGAGCTGGAGAAGGGGTGGAGAATGCAGCAGGTGGAGTAGGTGCTTGTGGTGATGCAGAAGGATCTGGAGGAGCTGAAGGGGGCGGTGAGGGAGTGGTTGGAGGAGATACTGGGTTTATCATAGCGGAAGCTGAAGAGGTAGAAGGAGGAGTTTGAGCAGGTGGTAGTGGGATGGCAGCCGGGGGAGGAACCGGACCTGCCATTTGAGGTGCTTGAAGAAGAGGATTATAAAGTGGAGGGGCAGAAGGAGGCAAATAATCCAGGGGGTCCCATCTTTTACTAGTTCTATCATCCCCTCCTTCATTCCCCTCTTTCTTCCTCTGTACCTTACAACTTCGCACCCCTTCATCCTCAACAGCACTCTTTACCCAGCAAGCTACATACAGTAATTGCTCAGGATCAGTATCTCCTCGAGCTGTCAGATAATTATTTAATAGTTGGCACATCCACTTATCCTTTGTCCCACAACAAGGCCATCCTCCTTGCAGCTCTAATTCTGGCTACTGTTGCCTTCTGATGCAGGGCAGGCGACCTGGTTCTAAGGATCAGCACGGCGGCCCAACTCTCCTGGGCCGCTCGGGCCAATGACACACGCAGACATCAATGTGATGGACGGTCAAAAGGCCTTTATTATCTCATCTCTTGGGTTTTTATAGTCTAAGGGGTCTCTACGTCAAAAGGGGGTTTGTCCTCCTTACCTGTGGCCAGTAAGGAATGGAAAAGTACTGGGTAAGGAATGGAAAGTTACTGGTATTCGGTTAAGGGAGGCTACATTCCTATGTTAATTTCTTATCTACGGGGAGCAGATGGTCTTATCTAGGGGGAACTGAGGGTCCTGCCTTTCCGTGACATCGCGAGATCTTCCGCAGCGCCTGTCCCTATCTACCACATCTCCCCCCCCCTTTTCACAAATGAATGAGGTAGTCATGTACTGAAGTGAGGTATAAGGTTGTAACTTGACAAGGGAAAGGGGTCTTGGGAACCCTGAGTATGTTTTTGCCAGACAAGTTCAGAAATCTTGTGACTGGCAGAGTTCCCTGGTTGAATTCCCTGGTTGAATTCACAGCAATTGTCGTCGGCCTAAGAACAGGATGTTGGTCCGTTCCAGGCGGCTCTGAACAGACAAGACCAGCTTGTTCAGCAGGCATGGTCCGAAGGTGACTGTTAGCAACAGCATCGCCAATGGACCTATCAGGACAGAAATCAGAGTGGTTAGCCAAGGTGATTGATTGAACCAGGACTCGTACCAGCCCTGTTGGGCCTCCCTGTCTTTCTGTCTCTGAGCCAGTCGGTTCCGGAGTTCTGCCATGGAGTCTCTCACTACTCCCGTGTGGTCTGCATAGAAACAGCACTCCTCTTTCAAGGCGGCACACAGGCCCCCTTGCTGCATGAACAGGAGGTCCAGGCCTCGCCTGTTCTGCAAGACCACTTCTGAGAGTGAGGAGACCGACTTCTCTAGAAAGGAGATGGATTTCTCGATCCTTTGCAGGTCCTCGTCAATCGTTGCCTGCAGCTGTGACAGTCCTTGGTGCTGGGTCGCTAGGGCTGAGACACCCGTGGCCGTTCCGGCTGCTCCCAGGCCGAGCAGCATTGCGATAGTTATACCTGTCAGTATCTCTCTTTTGTGGATCCGGCTGGGTCCCTCAAGAAGATGGTACGTTTCTTCGTCTGAGTGGTACAAGACCCTAGGAACAATCAGAACTTGGACACAGAAGTCGTTAGAGTCATTGAATTTGGGAAGGGACACACAAGGACTCACTCCGGATCGCTGGCAAACCCACATCCCAGATGCGGCTGGGATTGCCCACTTATTGTTTCTCCTGTTAGGCTTGACCATTTTGGCGCAGAGGTTACCTCCCCGCTTAGCTAGGGTTGAATTGCCAAAGCATCTGCCTTTGCCTGTGACTTGACTCAGGGTGATTCCTTTGCGAGGGGTGTCCCATCTGCACTGGTGAGGGGCGTCGGCTGAGGAATAACTGAAGGGAGTGTTTAGAGCGACTCCTTCGTAAAAGGGGGGTTTGACATCGTAACAAAGCCAGCAGGATTCGGTTAGGTTAGGGTTAGATTCGTTCAGGGATACAAAGGTAGCTTCTAACATACGAAGGATTGGGTCTGAGTCTGACTTGGTTAAGCGGCTCATCTGAAATGTTTCCGCTTGACCGGTCGGGACCTTGCTGACCCCTGTGGGTAAGGTTTTGGGGTAGGTTATGTTTCTCCCTTTCGGCACGCTTTTAATCGCTTTGTTGGGTCCGACCGCTCGGGGTGCTGACGGTTGGAGCCTGATAATTTGCACGTTTGCCCTCTCTTCTGGTCCTTGAAGGACCACTGTCCACGTTCTGCCTGTGGCCCAGCTAGGGTGATCTGGCTGCAAGACCGTCATGTTGTACTCAGTGCACGCCCGAATTCTGGGGACTTTATGTTGGTTTCGATGGAAGTTCCCGTGAAAGAAGAGGGGTAATTTGCAACCGATGGGTGCCCAGGTGAACTGCAAGAATTTGTCTGGCTCTTGTGGATCCCACCCAGGCCCCGATGGTCTGGCATCTGTAACTATGGTTTCGCAGCCCCAGTGCCCACAATATCCCCACCCTGGGCTATTGCAGTAGCTTTTCCCAGGGTTTGAAGCTGGGCACCAGTAGGATAGGTACGAGTGTGCGACGTGTGAGGCATAGGGGTTTACCCTTGGCCGTCCCGGAAACAGGTCGGTGACGCGGAGCACGAAGGATGGGGTGTTCGGTGTGGTGATTTCTCTGAGTGTTTTGCCCCTACTCAGGTGTCGCATGACCCACCTGAAGGGCTGATGGGGATAGTGGTCTGGGCTGGCTTGCCCTCCGACGACGAGCCCCCACAGCAAAATCACACAGAAACACCCTTGGTGCTTGGGTCTGCCCCGTGCGGGTCTCTCGGGTGCTGTCTGCCGGCTTGGTGGTCTGTCACTTTCGTCTGGAACCGGGAAGTACGCGTCACGAGGGCGTCCCACGAGCAGGTCCTGTAAACAAATACTCGCAATTCTCGTCAGTCTCATTCTGCTCGCTATGAAGGTCCGGTTTAATCGACTTAAGTGGACACCACCTGATTTTGCCGTCCTTTTTGACAGCTGCGTACCCTCGCCCCGTGAGCATCAGCCTCCAACCCCGTTCCCACTCGCCTAGCTCGTTTCTGATTACCACCTGTGGGCCCTCTTCTAGCGTTCGAGTGGCCCAGTGTTTTTGGACGGGACTGTTTGTTTCATCTCCCCTAGGGAATTGATTCAGTGCCAGCAAAGCGGTTGCGAGTATATGTGCCTGATCTCCTGGGGGAATGGCATTGGCAAAGCCCTCTGCTTTTGCCAACACTTCTATCTTGGTTTTCAGGGTCTGGTTTGCTCTCTCTACTATGGCCTGCCCGGTACTGTTATGTGGGATGCCATGCACTAGCGTGATACCCCATTTCGAGGCGAATTCCTGCACTTGTTTGGATTTGAAGTTGGAGCCGTTGTCCGTTTTGATCTGCTTGGGGATACCAAGCCAGGCCATGGCTGTCAGCCAGTGCTGAATTGTGGTTTTGGAGTTGGTTTTGGGGTGCTGCGTGGCTACGATCGCTCCGCTATAAGTGTCTACTGTCACTGCAAGCCACTCTCGGGGCTTCAATATTTCGCACCAGGTGAAGTCCGACTGCCAGATTTCTGAGGGCTTGAGACCTCTCGGGTTGACTCCGTAGGACCAAAGGGGTGACTTCTGGCAATGAGGGCAAGTGGCTACCACATGTTTGGCGTCCGCCGTCGAGATTCCGCATCTCTTCGCCAGTGCTTTGACTCCGATGTGGAGCGACTCGTGCAGTTGACGAGCTCTTTGCAAGGTCCAAACGCCTTTTGCTGCGGCGTCCGCTTTGTCGTTGCCGATCTGGAAGTAACCTTTGACTGGGTCATGGCTGTTGATGTGGATAACTGACACGGTGCCCTGTCGCGAGGAGAGCGCTCCTTCCAGCATTAGGGCTGCTGCTGATGTTGACATTCCTGGTCCTGCCATGGCTAGGCACAGCTTTGCCACAAATATGGAGTCCGTTACGATGTTGAGGTGTTTGTCTTGGAAGAGTCCGCACGCCAAAACCACTGCTGCTGCCTCCAGCTGTTGCACTGACAGTGTGGGGTCCCTCCCTTTGACGCAATGCCATTGCTCTCCTGCCTGCCACACTACTGCTGCGGTTGACGTCGTGGACGAAGCGTCTGTGAAGACCGTTGGTCCCGGCTGCGGTCTGTCCTTGACCTTCGGTGGCATGTCCATGTCGACTACGGTCAGCAGCTGAGTCTAGGGTGGCTTGGAGGAGTAGGTGATTTCTCCTCCGAAGCCGGAGAGAGCAAGGGCCAGGTACTCTGATATTGTAGCTGACCCCTTGGTCGGCTGCTTGCGAAACGGAAGGTGGATGCTTGTTGGCTCTGTCCCTAGGTATTTCAGGGCGAGTCTCCTGCCCTTCATGATGAGGCTGGCGATGCATTCGATTCCTGGGGAAAATGCACGAGTGGGTCTTCCGAGGACCATCCATTGGATCGGTCGGGCCTTTTCTGCAAGTCCTTGGGCCAGTGCTCCCACTCCCCCCTTCGGTGTAAAGTGGACGTACAGGTCCAGTGGCATGGCTGGGTTCCACCTGGCAAGCGTGCCAGTGGCCATCTGGTTTTCGATGAAGTCGAGGGAGCTCGTTGCTTGCGGTGTCAGCTCCTTGGGTTCCCAGGGGTGCTTTCCTTTCAGGAGGTCGTACAGAGGGTCCATGACCTCGGGAGGAATCTGGACGATGTTGCGAAGCCACTGCAGCGATCCCACCAGGCGTTGCACGTCGTGGAGCGTCTCGATGTCTCGGTTGATCTTCATCTCGGGGGGTGTCACGTAGGAGCTTGTGATGCCCACTCCCAGGAAGGTCACGCAGGGTCCTCTCTTGATCTTTGCGCTCGCAATCTCGAAGCCGTTGGCTTGAAGGGTTTCCGTGACTGTGGTCACCAGGTGATCCACTTGGCTTGTCGATGGTGCTGCGACCAGGATGTCGTCCATGTACTGGATGATGGTCGCGGTGGGATAGTAGTGTCAGACTGGCATCAGTGCTTTGTCCACGGTGATTTGGCATATGGTCGGGCTGTCGACCAGGCCTTGCGGAAGCACTCTCCATTGGAAGCGAAGGTTGGGCCGCTCGCCGTTCCGAAATGCCACGGAAAAGGCGAATCGCTCTCGGTCCTCAGGGTGCAAGGGTATTGAAAAGAAGCAGTCCTTGATGTCCAGTACTGCGCACGGCTGCCCTGCGAGGATGGCTGAATTCGTGGGTAGCAGTGTCTGGACTGGACCCATGGGTTTGATCGTCTTGTTCACTTCTCTCAGATCGTGGACGAGACGATAGCCTTGTCCGGACCTTTTGGGGATCACGAATACAGGGGTGTTCCATGGGCTGGTGGAGGGTTCTATGTGACTCTTTTGCAGTTCTCGATCGACCAGTTCTAGCAAGGCTGCCATTCGAGGCTCTGTCAGGGGCCACTGCTCAACCCATACAGGGTCTGATGATTTCCAAGTCAATTTGATTGGCAGCGGAGGGTGTACGGCAGTGGCCCTCAGGATAAATTTGTGATCCGAAATCCTAGCAAGGAGAGAACATCCCTTCCTAACAGGGGTGGAGAATTCTGCGAAATTGACTGCTCCCTGTGGGGGCATAGGGTATGAGGGTCCCTGCCCCACTGGGGGTTGCTGTAGCTGGGCCGTCTCGCATTTGCAGCGGGAGGAGGCTGAGTGTGGCCCGCGCGCCCCCTCCCTCTCCCGTTTCCCCGGGGCCAGGATCTACAGTCCCTAGCGAGGCGTCTTCCCGCAGCTCCTACAGATCCCTCTCGGGCGTGCTTGGAGTGAGGGTGCTGCCAGGGAAAGCTGTGCCGCCTGGGGACAGTTCGCTGAGTTGCTGTTCTTCCCCAGAAGCCTGGGCTAACGCGGTCGTCTTGCCACTCCTGCTTAAATGCAATCCGCCCCGCCCCGTCAAAAAGCATGCAGCTTATTTGCGTAATATCAAAAGTGAGCAGATCGTTATTGCTAGAAAGGTCGTCCTCAGGAGTGGGCACTACAGCTGAGTTGATCCCTATTTCTGAAATCCCTTTGACTTCTTTTGGGTTAGCTGGGGTATATGCCCTTTGTTGGTTCCCCCGCGCTCCGGCAACCCCCACCGGGAAAGGGTGCATGGAGGCTGCCAGTGCCCGGTCCCCACGGGCTGCTTTTGTTTTTCTCCCATCGGTGAATTTGTGTTGCGATTGTTTCCCAATATTGTTTGAAGCTTTATTCGGTTTCGCTTGAAACTGCATCAATTCTGCTCTCTTGGCTTCCGAGTCCCAGCCGGGCTCGGTCGGCTCTTCCGAGCTGTCTGAGCAGCTGTTACTTGACTCTGAGCCGGAAGCTGACTGCCGGGACACTTCCGGCGCTCCGTGCCATTTTGTGCGGCTCTGACCCTGCTCCTCCCTTTGGGGGTGGTGCCGCTCCCTCCCCCTGGGGTCCTCCCGCCTCCTGCTGGGGGAGGTCCTTGCCCTATAAGGACCTAATTTGAATAGAGCGCTCTGGCTGGTCTTGCACTCTACCGTGGGGACCGCCCCCCCTCCCCGCTCGCCCACGCATGCGTTGTTAAGCAGGCTGACCGCGCTTCCGCCCCCCGCCTCCTCCCTTTCCCCCTCGCCATGTGGTTCGGCACCATTTTTAAACGCACACGGCGGGGGCGAGTTTTTACTGACCCCGGCGGGGTCCGAGAATCCGGCCGCGTTCCGCGCCTTCTCCGCCGGTCCCTGCCAGAGGCATCGCGCGCGCTGCTCTGCCTCCTCTGTTGGATCGGCGACCGGCGGGGAAGGGACGGATAGAGAAACCACGGTTTGTTCGGATGGTTCCGCGGGGGGGCTAGGACCCGGCGGGCTCCGCGGGAGGGTCGGGGGGTCCACTGGGGGCTCCGGGGGGTCTCCTGGGGGCTCCGGGGGATCTGGGCTCGGGCTCGGGAAGGGGTGGAACGTGCCCGGCCCCCGCATGTTCCTGCCGTCAATCCGATCGCTCTCAGAGGCGGTTTGTGTCGCGGTCCCCACCCCCAGCTTTGGTGTAGCTAATAAACCTGTACGCGCGGCTTCCTGCGTCTCCTGTTCTTCTAACGTCTCGCGTGGGGCCTCTTCTACTTTCCCCCACGCTTTGAGGTTTTTACCACTGCCTGCGGACTTAGAGTCCTCTGCTAAGGCGGCAGTGCACTTCTCCCGCGCTTCCGAATATAATATATTTACCGGACGTTCGATCGTCCCCAGCTCTAGGAGCCTTGCAATAGCAAGATTAGAGTTCCTGAGCTCACCTTTAATTCCCCATTGCTCATGAGCCTGACTTACGACCTTCGCTGTGGATTCCATGGTCCACGCTGGTCCGGAGGCGTCCCTCCCGCTGTGGTCAGACCTGCTGCCACAGCCGCTGTCCTCTTCCAGGAGAATCCCCGAACCCCGGGCGCAGGTGGGCTCCCGGGTTTCGGCCCCACTATGTTGCCTTCTGATGCAAGGCAGGCGACCTGGTTCTAAGGATCAGCAAGGCGGCCCAACTCTCCTGGGCCGCTCGGGCCAATGACACACGCAGACATCAATGTGATGGACGGTCAAAAGGCCTTTATTATCTCATCTCTTGGGTTTTTATAGTCTAAGGGGTCTCTACGTCAAAAGGGGGTTTGTCCCTCTTACCCATGGTTAGTAAGGAATGGAAAAGTACTGGGTAAGGAATGGAAAGTTACTGGTATTCGGTTAAGGGAGGCTACATTCCTATGTTAATTTCTTATCTACGGGGAGCAGATGGTCTTATCTAGGGGGAACTGAGGGTCCTGCCTTTCCGTGACATCGCGAGATCTTCCGCAGCGCCTGTCCCTATCTACCACAGGCTACACTTCCATACAATAATGGATCATTTTCTCTTTATCTAATCCCTCCGTGGCCTCTATAGAATCCCATTTTACTAACAGTTCTCCTAAGGGACTATTGGGATGTATATACTCAGTTTCTTGCCGGTCTTTTTACTATTACAACCTCCCATTTTTCAGGTCTCAATAAAAAAAAGTCCCAAAGGTGCCTCTACTGACCGGTAATTTCAAAAAAACCTTGTTTGAGGAGCTTCAGCCTCCTCCACTGAGCTTTAAATTTCTGCCTGATGCTCAGGACTTTATACTGAAACAACTGCCCAATCTCTTGATTGCCCAACTTCCCAACGTCAGGTCTTACATCTATCGGGACTTGAACACATGAAACCTCGGCCAAAGAGTCTGGGTCATGCCTGACTCCCTCAGTCAGGAAAAACAACTGCCTGATTTTTACTTTGCCTAACCCGCCAATTTTTAGGCTTCACCGTATCAGGACTTAAAAGCAAACCACAGCCTCCTTCGCTGGGGTTTGTGCCTGACTCCCTTTGTCAGGACTTACTTTGCCTGCAGGGCTTGTGAAACACCCGAATCCTTCTCGGGACTGACAAATCTTACCCGAATCCTTCTCGGGACTGACAAATCTTAATCTTACTCAAATCCTTCTCGAGACTTACAAAAGTGCCTGACCTTCCTCTGTCAGGACTTACTTTGGGTGTGTGCCACTCAAACACAAATTCCCTTCACACGCCCGAAGGGGGGGGGCCCTTTATTCCCCCTTGGGAGACGACTTCACTCACACTAAGTCCACTCGCTTCCCCCTGTTTCCGGCCTGCCCCTTCGCAGGGAGTCAGGAAACGCGGTACTGAGGGGTCCCTCTCACTTTGAAGGTCCGGCTGCCGGCCCATGTCTTACACACACATGCGCATGTCTCCCACTCCCGCCACCGGGTTTCTCACCAGTCCGTTGCTCCGGTGCTCCTCTGCGTCGCTGTCCTCAGCCGATCTCTCTGGTCCTAGTAGCCAGCTGTCTGAAGATCCAAGATGGCCAGTCCCGAGTCCTCTTGCGGCGTGGCTATCCCGGACGAGCGCCCCAGCTGAAATAAACAGGGCCAGGAGACTTCTCCTTTTTAATGCCTTTATTAAAAGTGATCAGCTCAGGATTGGGCGGCTCGACGGGTCTGCAGCATCCGTCGTCTCTCCCAAGGCGACTCAGAGGAGGAGGATATGCGCAGCTCTGTCCACAAGGGGCAAAGCTGGGGGATCCGGTCCTCGTGGGAGCCTTTAGGGCCTGCTGATCCCCGTCAGATGGTGCCCCTCCCACTCAGTCGGCCTGGTCTCACCGCCGGGGTCGTCTCTCATGGTCAGGGCGAGAGGCTCCGAAGGTGTTCCGCGTCTCTGCAGGCTCAGCATTCGGCTCCTCACGTCCAGACATCACTCCAGTCTCTCAACTCTTAGGTGGCTCGTTGTTTTTGGGGTTTCTCTGTGAGTTTGGAGTCGGGGGTCCCACAAAGCATTCTGGTCTTGAGAGTCACGTTGCATAACCCCGCCCCCCCCACCTTCTCAGGTATCTTCCCTATTCTGAGAAAGGTAAAACTTAGCCTCGGGCAAGGCTCTGCCAATACAAAAGGAGCGATTAGCCTCAACGACCCGTGATTACAATAACAAAACACGAAGAACTTTGGCAGCTACAGTGCTCTGGCTGCCTTTTTGTAATTTTCTCACAAAAAAAATATTAACTGAATTTTTGTTCATAACAGTTTTTTTCCTGAAGAATGGGTTTGTAAGGCTAAAACAATTAAATGCTGCCCAAAAAGTAAAAAGCAATAGATGTGATACATCTCGTGTTAAAATTGGTCTAGCTTTTCTTATTTAACTAACTGTAACTCACAGAAACAAGAATTTGCCTCTGCAGCTATTAGTGCAGCTGGATAGAAGAAGAGGCTGCTGTGGAGAAAGCTTTTAGCTTAACCTAGAAAGTTTGGAAAAAAAGCAAATAGTAAAAGTTAATGCAGTATTTTTTTATCTTTCTTTTTTTACTATGCTATTAAGAAGTCCTTTCCAGGTACTACTGAAGCAACAATCAGAATCATTGTTGCAGAGGGTGAATTCATGCCAGCAGAATCAACAGACTTGTGAAGAAACCTGAGGAATGGACTATCACATTTAAACTGGGTGATACCGAAGTGACTTTCCAATGGGGACTGAGTGGTAATAGTTTGGGAAAACCCAAATGATCCAAGAAATGTACAAAGAATAACACTGAATTAAGAAATAAGATAATGCTTATATCACTGGTTTCGAGCACTGCCTGAATGAAACATCTCCTTGGGAGAGGAAAACTTCAGATAGAAAGATCAAGACTGCTTTTGTATTCTGACCTTAGCCTGAGAATTGAACAGGGGAGAAGGGGAATTGCCATTTCCATTAGTAAACTTTATTTGATTCATTCCAATACTGGACACACTATCTGGGTTATAAGTAAATGCTTAAATTGTGAGAGTAATTAGTATTGTAATTCACAAAATTTATGCTCTTGTTGCAAAAAGAGTGTTAAAGTAATAACTTGGTTTTGTGGATGGGAATTATTAGTGCCTGTTGAATGAGAGATACCTGAGGAACAGTAAGAGACCACAGTTAAAGAGTATCAAAAACAATTTGCCTAGAAATTAGTTAAGAGAAGGTGACAAGAAAATAGAGGGCAAGACCAGATTGGCCTCTGTATTTTGCCACCGAGAAGATCAAATAAACCTGCTGTGGGTTGCAACCTCACAGGCATGGGAGGTGGGAGTATAAGCCATACTGGACCTCTGTTATTCCTGTTTCCAGCACTCATTTGTTGTCTTTTCCCTTTAGGGATATCAGCAAGATTGTGTCAAAAATGCTACAGAAAGCATCACATGGAAAGAAACCAAAGTTCCTCTTTTATTACACACACCCATGTCAACAGCCACTGTTATAACCCATCCAAATTAAAAACCTGTAGGCAAAATAGAGTAAATTATTAGATTACAAGAAACTTAAGAAAAAGTGGCAATAGATTTAGAACTGAATGTCCAAAAGGAGAGAGATGGATTTGTTTTAAATTTAATCTTGAAGATATGGTTCAAGATTATGTAAAAAAACAAATAATAAACGAAAAGGTAAAACCAGCACAGCCATCTAACTCTGTATTGACTCCAAATTATCTGTTGAATTGTATTACAAGACTCCAAGCAGTTATAGAAATGATAGCAAATACGGCTACCACCTAGGCATTAGAGTTAATATTAAGCTAGCTAAGCCAAACGAAAACTGTAGGGTATTAGAATAGGTTGGCTTTAGACTATTTATTAGTCAAAGAAGGGGGTGTTTGTTGAAAGTTCAATATATCAGATCGTTGAAAATTGATGACCACAGAAAAGTCATTCTAGCAAAAGCAAAAGAAATCAAAAAGAAAAATACATATGCATATAATAACCCAGGAACCAATCCAAAAATTAGAAAACAATGTTAAAATCCAGCTGGTGGGGTAATGTATTAGAAGAAATTAAGATCTTTCATTTTGTGTTACGACTGTTTTTATATTTCTTACTTGTGTAATCCCCTGTTTTATTTCACCAGCATAGTCCAGAAGATACAAGTAGAAAAAAATATTCCTCAAGCCAAATTATTTACAAAGAATAAGAGTGGGGATTGTGAAAAATGCATGTATTTTATGATTGGTTTTTCACAAATATTAAAATGAATATTGTAAGTGTTGTGTTAGAAAATAATGCTGTATTAATTTTCTTAAGTAATGTGTTAAATATAGTTTTAGGTTATAAAAATAGAAACTATGCTATGTAAGATGCTTTGTTTAACAGAAAGGGCTTGCAGTGAGATAGCAGCCACAGGACACCTAGATCTTTCAGAGAAAGGGAATTTTTTGCCTTCTTATCAGAAGAAATGAACTTCTTCCCGCCTTGGAGGCGCTGTTAGGATTAGAAGGAAGAAGTTGACACTGACCAGACAGAATCCTGTATTTGAATGGGATTTATGCATCATGTATGAAGTGTATGAATATGCAACAGGCTATTGTTCTTAAGGGCTAATCCTTTGTTAACGGGGGGTTTTTTTCGGGCTCCTGCTGGCCACAAAAGGTACCCGGACATCAGTAACTCTTTCTTTTTATTGTCTCATATTGTCTAAATTCAATTTGTCCAAATTGTTACTATTCTAATTGCGTTACTATTTTTATAACCATTTTATTACTATTAAACTTTAAAAATTTTAAAAACAAGTGATTGGCATTTTTCACAGAGGCAAATCCCATCTTCTCCTTGTCCGCCCTCCTTCCTCTCCTCATTCTGTCCATCCATGTTCCTTTCCCATCTCCTTCCTCCCTTGTTCCCTCTTGTTCCTTCCTCTCCTCCTGCCTTTTCCTTTTCCCTTCTCCCTGTTTCTTCTTCTCCTGTCCTTTCTCCACCAGGCACTGTGCTGCAGACAGAGACCAGGGAGAAAAAAATCCCTGCCACAGAATCTCATGGAAGAGGCCATTTGGAACGGCTCCACGGCTCAGGAATGCAATGGGGAGGAAAAGGCCCAGAGATCCCACACGAGGAGGGGCTGCTGTGGAGAGTCAGGGACAAGCGTGCGGAAGAATTCGGGCTGTACGGTCAGTCAGGACACCCCCCACCCGGCAGTCAGACCTTTGCTCCGTGCCTGGGCGCACCCAGCCGGACGTGAGCAGAAGGAAATGACACTGACTGCCCAAGCCATAAAAACCCGTGTAACCCAGCAATAAATGCCATTTGCTGTCCACCACATTGGTGTCAGGAGCATATGGACCGAGTGACCCTGGGCTTTGCGCCACCGTGCCAGAATAAGAACCAGGTCGCCACGCCTTGAGAAGGCAACAGGCTGCAAAACTAGCCCGGGGAGCTGTGAGGAGGTAAAAGCCTCCCTGTGCTAGGAAGGGTGTGGGGAATGTGAGAAGAGCTTCAGGCAGAGCTCAGCCTATTCCTGGTGCCTCCAAAAACGGCGGTGCCAGATGCAGAGATCCATGGGGATGCAGAGATCCCCCTGCAGATCCATGGGGCTGCGGAGATCCCCCTGCAGATCCGTGGGGCTGCGGAGATCCCCTTGCAGATCCACGGGGATGCAGAGATCCCCCTGCAGATCCACGGGGATGCAGAGATCCCCCTGCAGATCCATGGGGCTGCGGAGATCCCCTTGCAGATCCACGGGGATGAAGAGATCCCCCTGCAGATCCACGGGGATGCAGAGATCCCCCCGCAGCAGCCACGCTGAGCACGGCGATGCCTGAGAGGAGGCTGTGACCCCGCGGCCAGAGGGCCCCGCTGGAGCAGCCTGTCCTGGCAGGACTGACCCCGGGGCACAGTGACCCACGCTGCAGCACTTGGAGGGGGCTGTGCCCCGTGGGATGGACTCAGCTTGGAGAAGTTCCTGGAGAAGTCTCCGGTGGGACAGAGCCCAGGGTGCAGCAGGGGAACGACTCCTGTCCCTGAGCAGAGGGAGAAGCCCCGGGGCATGAACTGAGCCCGGCCCCATTCCCTGTCTCCGGCACCGCCGGGGTAGGAGGCACAGCTGGAAGGAGGGAGGCGTAGGGGAAAGCTGCATTTAAGGGTCTTCACTTACTTCTCATTATCCTGCTCTGAGATTTTGGAGGTCTCTGTCAAAAATCTCTCCCCTCCCCCACTCATCCACAGGGCTTTGGGGCGGTTTTCCCTTTTTGGGGGAAATCAAAGCGATGCCCTGATGCTCCTAATTAGGGGTAGGAGAAGTCAGGCTCCAGGGCTTCCCGCTGAGCCAGAGACACCGAAGCGACAGTGCCGGGAAAGCCGTGGCGGGAGGTGCGGAGAAGTTTGTTTGTGTTTTCAGCTCAATCCCCCTCGGGCCCGGGCCCGTTCCAGGGCTGCTCCTCAGCTCCAGCTCTGCCCTCACGCAGCCCGGGGGGCCCTGAGAGCGCGGGGCGGGGCTGTGCCGTGCGCAGAGCCCGCCCCTGGCTGGGATTGGGCGATGGTGCCGTCAGTCGTGTTTGTGGCGCGCTGATTGGTGGGAGCGGGGCGGAGCAGGGCCCCGGTGGCGGGCTGAGGGCGGCCGTGGCTGGGCAGCGGCGCCATTGTCGGAGCGTGTGTGCGGTCCCGTGCGCGGCGGCAGCGGCCGGAGCGCGGTGAGGCGGCGGCGGAGCTCGGAGGCGGCCGCAGCGCAGGTGGGAGCCGCGCTGGGTTGTGCGGGGGCTCGGGGCTGGCTGCGGGCCTCGGGGGCGGCAGGGGGCTCGGGCGGGTTCGTTGTGCCGTGTCCGGCCCGTGTTGCCGCTGGCGTGAGGGCGCTGCGGGAGCGGCTGCCCGCGGTCTCCTTGCGGCCGCTGCCTCGGCAGGAGCCGCTGGCGGAGCAGCGCTGGCTCGGCCCGGTTGCTGTGGCTGGGACAGAGGGGGCTGCCCCGTGCCCGGGGCTGTGCGGGGAAATTCCCGTGGCCGGAGGTTTCTGTGCGCAGAGGAGACAGAGGAGTCATGTAAAAGTGACTTTATTGCTGAGCAGAGGGAGAGGCCGTGGGGCATTTGCCGTGCGCTCTCTGCCATTGTTATAGTTCGCAGCCTCCTTTTTATCCTCATTTTCCCGGCTGTGTCTCCCTCTCCCTTTGCCCACTGGCTGAGGTACTTGGAAGGTTCAGACTTCCCAACTGCTTGTCGTCCTTAATGTGCATCCCTACTTTCGTACAACAGTTGATATTCATGCCTCTGTTAAATTATTGTTCTTCTCGAAGTTCAGGAATTTAGCGGGACTTTCTGTGAGCAGCAATCCATGTTAATTAGTAACATTTATTGAAGCTGATGGTTTCGCCGTTTCGCCCGTTATTTCCTTATCTACGAGTCCCTGGCCCCTCGCTCAGCTGCTGAATGAGCTGCACTCTCAAGGTGTGGAGCATGGTAAAAAGATGAGAGTTGCTGTAGCACATCAGAGGAGAAACAGCATTCGTTTAACCCATGGTCTGCCAGGGAGCCCCAAAATCGTAGCTCATTCCCATCCTTTCCACATTTGGACCAGTACATGAGCTGCTTTCTTGTTTCCGGTTTTTTTTTTTCCCCACCACTTTTCCTTTGTCATCTATTTGCCAACAGCAGTTTGAGTAATTTAATTTTCCACAAACTCCTCCTTTTTCTGCTAACAGATGATCTGATCCCATCCCATGGTGAAGTGTTGTGTTCCTCATTTCAGTGGATTGGTCGGCAGGAAGGTCAGGAGCTGGAGCTGTCTGGTTGGTTATTATTCTGAGCAGAGCTTGTAATCTAATGATGCCATTGAAATGAGAAATGGGTTCTGTGGCTCCTGATATGAATTGGTTCGGGTTCCCAGGGGCTGGTCCATGGTGTTGTAGGATTTGTTCTGCTGCCCATTCATCTTTTCCCCATTTTTGGCTGCTCTCTCCAGCCATGGCTGCATCAATTGACTGCTTTTGTCTAATTAAATCATCAAAACCTTGGATTCCCAACTGATTTGCCTGAATATTTGGTAGCAAAAAATCCTGGGTGCTCTAATATACCCTATAAACAGAGACAGTGACAGCACATGTTGGTGTGGGCAGAGGGATGATTCCCCCCATTTATTTATAGTGAAGTTTTCCCAACATTCTCCATGTGCTGTTTCCCTTTGCAGTTTCACCCCTTTGTGTTGCAGGGTCAGATATCCTCCCCCTGGGCTCTGCCTTGAGCTGTGCAAATTCCATCAGTGCCAGCAGGCAGAGCTTGGGGTGAGGGGCAGAGGGAATCAGCCCAATTCCTGCCCCAGGCAAGAGACCCAGGTGCATTGTCCACACTTTGCCCAGCAGTGTTCATTTGCATTTCTAAAGCTGCTCTGGAGGCTGCCTGGAATGGAGCTTCTCTTCCAGGGCAGCCATCTGGTGAGTCACATGTGGCCCCCCCAGAATCTGCTTTTTTAAAAAAAACATATTAACTATTTATAAGTGTAAAGTGTTACTTTTAAAGCTGTTCAGTTTTGCAAAATGCAGCATAAAGGCAAACATGGAAACACCCAGACCAAAACTTGATGCTTACACTTCTGTCCCAAACCTACCTGACCATATAAAGTGGGAATGTTATGAAAATTTTTCTCATATTGTAATTTTGTCACTGAAACTGCAGGGAAAACAAAAACTCTGCAAGAATCTCTTTAGTTTTAGAGAGTCAAGGCATTCCTTGGTTCTGGCCAGGATGTGCAACAGAAATAATTTCTTTCACAAATAGCCCGGCTGTGCAGAGAAAATCATTCCATGCCATGTGAGTTTTACTCGATTTTTCCTAAACTTTATGTAGAACCGATTTAAATCCACTGCTTTAATGTTCATTTATTCCAAGTTGTGTAAGTTTTTAGCATTTGGTTTCCTGTTGGACCTGGATTCCTTCCCCTCTGATGTGTCAATTTGGTCTCCACCCTCCTGGATTTCCTTCTCAGCCTTTTCCAGCCCAGGTGTCTCCAGCTCTGCCGGGGGCAGTGCCTGGGGTAGCTGTTGGTTGCTGTTTGCTGCTGGGAAATGTTGATGTTTTGTTGCTGGTCGTTATCTCTGTGCTTGTCTTTTGGGCTATTCCCAGTCTGTTGGGATGTTGAACTCATCTCCATTGAGTGGTGTAACACCCCTTAAATAAAACCTTTAAAATTCCTTTCCCCAAGGCAAAGACAAACCAAGCCTGAGCAGAGAAATAAGATTTAAAAGAACCAAACTCGGTACATTTTGCAGCAGTGCAGTGGCAGGCAGCCCAGAGTGTGGGTGTCAGTGAGCCCCAGAGTGGAATTGTGCCGTGGTGTTCCCCAGCAGCTGTGGCAGTGCAGGCCCAGCCAGCGCTGAAGCTGCAGCAGTGGCAGCAAGGCTTGGCCCCAGGGGCTGGAGATGGCAGAGGAGGGTGGCCAGGATTGCAGAGGATTCCAGGCGAGGATCTGTGGGCAGGCGCAGGGGCTTGGCCCGCTGTGGAGCCCTGGCTGCTGCTGCGTTGCCTTCAGGGCAGGCTCAGGGGCGGCCTCCCATCCTCCTGCTGCGGGCGGGAAGTGCAAATCTGCGGGGCTTCAGAGCCCTTGAGGCCAGGCTGAGGTGTCCCCCCGTGTTGAGCTGTGCTGGAGGCTGTTTCTGGCCTCAGGGACACTTGGCATGGGCCCCTTGGCCACCAGTGGTGCTGCTTTGCACTCCTTGGGCAGGAGCCGATGTCCTGGCTGGGTGTTGGCAGCAGCAAAGTGCCGGGGCAGGCTGTGTGCCAGCCCAGCTTGCTGTGGGAGAATGTGCCTTGATATCTGCTCCAGTGGTTGCTGAAGCAGTGAGAATTGCTTTTGCCCCCCTGTTAGGTGCCATGGTGTCAGCAGAAGATATTGAAGCCTTCCTGCTCAGGGCATTTCAGTGCCAGGCTCTCACAGGCACCCACAGCTGGGCGGGTTGAGCTGAGCATGGGGCGGTGACCTGCACTGTGTCTGATTCCCCTTCCTTAATAACAGCCTGTCTTGTAGCTCTTTTCCCTTCTGCTGCCCCTGCAGAGCCATCCACAAACACATTTTCTCCCTCAGGCCAGGGAATGTCCCATCATCAATCTGTCCCAGCCTGGGTCTGGAGCTCTGTCCCTTGAGTGCAGTCCTGGGTTCCTTGCCAGCCCCTCTCCAGGCTGTTCAAACAGGAGGCTGGGTTGAACCCTTGCCCTGTCCTCAGTTCTAAATCCTCTTGTGCCATTGAACAAGTTTCATACTGTAATAACCGAGCCCTGCTCATCCATGTAGAGGCTCTTTTGGTTGTCAGACCTTTAACTTGATGCCAGACTTGAACTATAGGATATCCTATGTAGGGTTAAACATTTTAGCACAAGAATTCCTTAGGCAAGACCCTGTTTAACATCCACCTGTAATTCAAATTCTCTTTCCCTGTCTGGAAGGCCCAGGCCAGCCGCCTCAGTTAATCTTCATTTTAACACTTGCAAATTCTGTGTTTCCTCCTGCTCTCCATCCATCCAGTTTGTTGACTGGCAGGATAGGAGTGTTGTAGGGAGACACCCCTGGCTCCAAAAGCCCTGCCTTTAACAGGGACACAGTACCAGGCTGTGAGTCCTTCCTTCCCTCTCTTGGAACAGGGTATTGCTTGTCCTGGTTGCTTTAAAGTAATTTGTAGAGGCTCCATATCTAATTTTCCCTCTTTCCCTGGGGCTGCCCACACTTCAGGTTCACTTCAGCATGGGCCTTGTCAGATTTTGGCAAAAGGTAGAACAGAACTGGCCTCTGTATCCCTTTTGCAGTATTAAAATCCAGCTCTCCAATTCCTTCCTAGTTAATTACATTCACAGGAGGAAGAAAAAGCAAATCATTTATTTTAGACCTATCCCCCACAGCTTCTAATAGTGGTTGAAGAAATCATACCTGCTTATCTTTCCCACTCATTCCCTTAAAAATTAAAACATTCCTTTACTATTTTCTCCCTAGGTCTAGGATTCAGAGTGGATTGAGAGGCCCCTGTGTCCATCAGGAAATGCCTGCTCTCAATGCAGACCCACCCTGAATGTTCTCAAGGGCTGCAGTGTGGAGGGTCCCTGGTGTGATGGGAGCTGTGACAGCCCTGCCAATCCATGTCCATCAAGGGGTGGACTTGCTGGTCCTGAGGGTGCTGTTGTCTGTGCTTGCAGTGTCCTTGTGCCCTGCAGCTGGAGCCCTGGTTCCTTGCCAGGGGCTGTTTGGGTGGGCTCTCCCCTGGTGAGGAGGGCAATGCCTCTGCCAGGTGCTTGTGGCCGAGCCGTGCCCTGGGTGCTGGGGCCCCCTTGGGCCCTGGGCTTGATCCCTCAGGGGCTGTAGGAGCTGTGCCCTGGCCTTTGCCTTCAGCTTGGCCTTTTGCTGCTCCCTTCTTGCCCTCACCTGCTGTGCCTTTGTGCCCAAGTGCTGCAGGGCCTTCTTGTGCCCCTCCTGCAGCCCCCCTCAGTGCCTGTGGGTGCTTGTGTTGCTTTACAAGAGAGGTGTCTGCTCAGGAAGGCAGAAATAGCCTCTCTTGGAATGGAGAATGTAAACCCCCTCCCTCTTAATTTTTAGACTAGTGAAATGAAGGGGCTCTCAGGCAAAGATATGGGAATAGGAATACCAGTTCTTTACTAGTGTGTATAATGAAGCAAACAAACACCAACAGCTGCGGCACTGACAGCAAACAGAGCCCGGACCCAGTCCCGGCCTTTGGGCTGCGGCGCTTTGCCCTTGGGTGCAGTTCCGGGCACGGCCGGCAGGGGCGCTGGTGGCTCCCGCGGGGCGGGGCAGCGCATCCCTCCCATGGGAACCTCTGTGAACGGAAATAGAGCAATCCCTTCATCTAACTCTTTCACTTTTTACTTTTTACTTTCTCTAGCCTTTCTCCCGTGTTTTGAGAAAGAATTTGGAGAGGGCTGCCTTTTAACTGAGCTCCTAGTGTTTCGATAAGGAGCCATAATAAAGTTCAACAAAGACAAATTGGAATTTCAAGTAAATGAGGAACAACTGATTACAGCTTTAAGCCTAACAATCAGTTGTGTGGAACCCAAACCTGAGAATCACAATTCCGAGCGAATTCTGAGCGAGACGTACCCATTAGTCTGGGCTACTGATATACCGGGAAGATCAAAACAAGCAACACCGATTGTTGTTGAACTTAAAGTTGGGGCAAAACCAGTGAAAAGAAAACAATACCCTCTGAGGATAGAAGACAGGAAAGGGATTGAGCCCATAATCAAAAGGTTTTTAGAACTAGGGTTATTGGTAGAATGCGAATCGGATTTTAATATGCCAATCTTGCCAGTAAAGAAACCTAATGGGGCTTATAGGCTAGTTTAGGATCTGAGAGTACTAAACGAAATAACCAAGACATTACATCTGGTAGTTGCTAACCCATACACGCTTCTAACTAGACTAAAGGATAATTTGGCCTGGTTCATCGTATTAGATTTGAAAGACGCATTCTTCTGCCTTCCCCTAGCCCCCGAGAGTCAAAAGATTTTTGCTTTTGAGTGGGAATCTGTAGATAGAGGAAGAAAGACTCAACTTACCTGGACGATATTGCCCCAAGGATGGAGCAATTCCCCCACGATTTTTGGGAACCAGTTAGCCAAAGAATTAGAACAGTGGGAAAGGCCACTGGGAGATGGCACCCTTCTGCAGTACGTAGACGACCTCCTAATAGCAACAGTGACAGAGGAAGAATGCATTGAATGGACTATTTCCTTGCTAAATTTCCTGGGTTTAAGTGGATATCGAGTCTCTCAACAGAAAGCACAGCTGGTGCAAAAGGAAGTGGTGTACCTAGGATACGAAGTCTCCAGAGGACAGCGATCCCTGGGAGCAGCTAGGAAAGAAGCCATCTGCCAGATGCCTAAACCAGAGACGGTGAAAGATCTACGCGCCTTTCTAGGGATGACAGGTTGGTGTCGGCTATGGATCTACCAGTACGGGATACTCGCTAAACCACTGTATGATTTGTTGAAGGAAACCAAGAATGTCCTAGTTTGGACTCCCGAAGCAGAAGGGGCCTTCAAGAAGTTAAAGTTGGAGCTAATGAGAGCACCAGCCTTAGGTCTCCCAGATGTATCAAAACCATTCTGGCTGTTCTCCCGTGAGCGACAAGGGATGACCCTAGGGGTCCTAGCACAGCAGTTGGGACCACATAAGAGAGCCGTAGCCTACTTCTCCAAGCAGCTAGATGAAGTAAGTAAAGGATGGCCAGGCTGTCTGAGGGCAGTAGCCGCAGTGATAATTAACATAGAAGAGGCCAGGAAGCTCACGTTGGGTCAGAAAGTGACTGTGCTAGTATCTCACGCTGTGTCGGCTGTGCTGGAACAGAAAGGCAATCATTGGTTGTCGCCCTCCAGATTCCTAAAATACCAGGCCATCCTGGCTGAATCAGATGACGTAACTATTCAGATAGCTAACATTGTGAACCCAGCTTCATTTCTAGAAGGGAGAGCCCCAGCAGAACCCATCGAACACGACTGCCTGGAAACAATTGAAGCCGTCTACTCCAGTCGCCCGGACCTCAAAGAGGAGCCGTTCGAAGATGCAGACAACTGGTTTTCGGATGTCAAACCCTTTGCCTGCAGGGACTTCAGCCCAAAAGGCAGAACTGATAGCTCTGACTCGAGCCCTGGAATTGGCGGAGAACATGCAAATTAATATATGGACAGACTCTAAATATGCCTTTTCCGTTGTACATGCTCATGGAGCCATCTGGAAAGAAAGAGGACTGTTGACTACACAAGGGAAAACAAGCATGCAGAGGAGGTTCTGCGATTGCTAAAGGCGGTCCAACTCCCAGCACAAGTGGCCATAATACATTGTAAGAGACACCTGAAAGGTAATACTATTCCAGAAATAGGGAACAGGAAGGCAGATACAGAAGCTAAATTGGCTGCCACAAGGGCTAGGGAAGTGAAAGTAACGGCCCTAATACCAGGAGAGCTGGATACCAACATCCAGCCAAATTACCAGGAATCAGATCATAAATGGATTCAAAGAAATAAGGGCAAAATATTAGAGAATGGTTGGGGTCAACTGGAAACAGGGCAGTTAGTAATACCAGGAAACGTGATGTGGCAGTTTATAAAAGAAGAACATGAGAAAGCCCACTGGGGCTTGGATCCGCTCTATCAGTACCTGCAAGCTAGGATAGCAGGACCGAAATTATTTACCGCCATAAAACATGTCACATCCCAGTGTGAGCGATGCTTGAAAAACAACCCGAATACAGGGACTAAGATACACCAGGGAGCAATAAATCGAGGTAGATTTCCAGGTGAAGTATGGCAAATTGATTTTTCTGAACTCCCAAGAAAAGGGGGGTTTCGGTATTTGTTGGTATTAACTGATACATTTTCTGGGTGGCCTGAAGCATTCCCTTGCAGGACAAATAAGGAAAGAGAAGTAACTAAAGTATTGTTGAATGAAATTATTCCACGGTTTGGAGTACCGAAGAGCATTTCTTCGGATAGGGGTACACATTTCTGTGCAAAAGTAGTGAGAGCAGTAAGCAAAGCATTACAAATTAAATGGCAATTACACACACCTTACCGTCCACAGGCCAGTGGGCAAGTGGAAAAGATGAATCATCTTATCAAACAGCAAATTGCCAAAATATGCCAGGAGACTAATTTGCAGTGGTATCAAGCTTTGCCTATTGCTCTGCTGAGGCTGAGAGTCAAACCAAGATCAAAAGAAAGGTTAAGCCCATTTGAAATCTTGTATGGTAGACCTTATGCTATGCAAGTTGTAAATGGGGACGCCATAGACCAAATTGGTAATCAGTACATTTACGATTATGTAATTACGGTGGGGAAACAGTTTGATAAAAATGCTACTGTAATGATGGAGCACCAACCTAAACAACCTGATTGCAAATTGCATCCGTTTAATCCCGGTGATTGGGTGTATGTTAAGAATCTTTTAGGAAAACCCCTACAAGAGAAGTGGGAGGGACCTTTCCAAGTGCTGCTGACTACCTTCACCACGGTTCGGATCAAGGAGCGACCTACGTGGATCCATTACTCACGGGTCAAGAGAGCTCCGGAGAACAAACAAGAAGAGTAGACATCATGGCCCTGACTCCACCTCAAACCTTTACAACTCTGATCATTGGACTCTTGATAAGTATAGCCTTTCCCCAAGACTCTGCCCCAATAGACCCATGGTCTTATGCACACCAGTGTATCCACCTGGAGTTGGGAATGAGGGGACCCTATTTCGAAGTTTATGCTCTGCATAACAATCAGCCATACGCGAGTAAAGTATGGGATCAGTCCTCCATGGTAGCATACAAGGGAGACCAAATCCAAATTGGGTGTCGAGAGCTTGACCCGGTAGAAGGAGAAACAAGGCGGCTAGTATTAACAATTAAACCCTTGATGCCAGCCTCTGAACATAACCTAATTAACTTTTAGTCCAGTGAAGATGGACCAGCCCACTGTCTGGACCCAGCAAAAGAGCCCAATCTCATGCCAGTGGAGTGACTTCCGGGAAGATCCACCCGGATCACAACCCCAAAACTCGGTAATCTATACAGAAGATTCGCTTGGGGAACCACATCCTCGAAACATAACCTTTGACCCCCACCCTCTTCTCTCTCCTGCGGGAAAGATCGTAGTATGTAGTGGTCCTGAGGAAGGGAGAGCACAGTGTGAGCTGGCATTTAGATTAGACCAGTCGGTGATGTTCACATGTGAAAGGGAGTTGAAAACGCTGGAGCGGGGTTTTGGCTTCCCTAGGCGTGCTGTCCAATATGAGGTGGCATTATCGGGAGACATGATCCCATTGTATCCAGATCTAGACTTACCCCAAGAAACCACTCCACCGGTGGAATGTAAAATAGTGCATAACCTGACCTTTATAGGACCTCAGGTGATAAGAAAATCTAATGAACTAAAATTATTGTTAGACCCCACTTATTCTCTGAAAAAGGTGCGGATGAACATTCATGCCGATGTTACGTATTTGCAGAAGGATTGTCGACCATTTATACAGCAAAGCCTCAAGGGATGGAATGCATGGCTAGCAACAAGGTCTCATCACAGAAGGGCACAAAGAGATCTGAGTGGGTGGGTTGGCACCGGATTCGGTATATTAAACACGATAGATCAGGAGGTATTAGTGAACAAATTAAGTACCGTCACGACGAACCTGGGAAAGCTTAAGATGCCCCTCAGTTCATCCATGCTTACATTAGCAGAAACACAATCGCTAGTAGTAAAACTACTAACCATGGTAGCAAACCATACTGCAGAGGATTTTGTGAAGCTCGCTGATTATACAGGGGAACTCAGCAAAGACATTGCACTCGCTATTCAATGCTCTCAGACGCAACAATGGCTACAATCCGTAGCGGCAGGAATAATGAGAGAAGGAACGTCAGGTATATTACCTCAAGAAATAAGGGAAACAATATTAAAGGACAATCATACTACACAATTTGAGAAGGATCATCAAGCCTGGTGGCAATTAGTAAATTTCACTTATGAGCCCCAACAAGAACACATTGAAGCCTATGTCCTCACCATTAGTGCGGCAGAAGAAAGAGCTATCTTTCCTGTCCTCACTCTAGGGACAATACATCAGGATGTCATTGTCAGGCCAATAGACCATAATGTCTGGGCCAGTTATGACTATACCAAAAAGAAGTGGCAATCGATTAGCACAGAAGCATGTATACCCAGAGGACAATTAGGCTATGTTTGCGAAAACGCTGTGGTAGAAGCAGAAGATTTATGCTTAGATGCCGAGAATAGTCTATGTACCTTTGAAATGCTTCCACATAATAGAACACAATCACAAGTTTACTATATAGGGAATGGGTGTGCTTGCGTGAGGACAGCTTGTGACAACGTCACTATAGATAGTTGCCAGGAAGAGACTAACGATACTAACTTTTGTGTATGCAACTTTACCAAAATAGTAGGTTGTGATTTTCATTATACTGTCCCAATAACTACTCAACAGCTAATTAACGCAGATTTTAACCTATATCAAGAGATTCCCAAATTACAAATAGGGATGGACGTTAAAATTCTTAAAACAATGCTCGCACATCCTAAAGTTAAGGAATTGGTGCAAAAGGTGAATCAAACGACTAAACGAATGGTATGGCAGGTAGAACATGATTCAGAGAAAATAAAAATGTCCTGACCAAAGTAGAACAAGTAGGCCAGCATCATTGGTGGGATATCTTTACAGGATACTCCCCAACAGCTACACAGGTCTTCAACTACCTGGTGCACCCAATGCTAATAGTAATTGTAGCTCTGTTACTACTAACCCTCACAAATATTTATATGTGGTGGAGACTAAGAATTATTATGAAAAGGACCCAAATGGTTTGGGCTATGGTACGAGCGTATCAGCGCCCTATAGGATCAGGACTTGACGAAAGAATTCGTAAGTTATAAGAAAAGGGGGGAAATGAAGCCCCAAAACGGATAGCCTTCAAGAAATAATGAGTTAAAACATGGAATGAGAAACATTCGAAGAAAGCATAGCACTTAGGAAACATATAGAGCAATAAATCGGCTAAGGCATGGAACACAATGACAGGAAAGAGAGATAGGCATAGGGGAATTGATGGGCTAAGCATGTTCAGAGCCAACAATGTCAAACTGACCCTAAGAGCCTTGCCAAGCCATGGGACCAAGCCAAGTACACCGGGAATTGGCCATATTAGGACAGGAGTTCAAAAGTTTAAGGAGGAAGACTCATCAGGTGACCCCTGCCCACGATGAAGGCAACCGGAACGACCACCAAAATGATCCTCAAAAGAGATGTCTCCGCCCACACCACGCCTCTTATGAATATGCATGCAAAAACATGATTATGCATGTGATATGATGTAACTTTATATTCAAAACTCTATAAAAGGCTTGCTTTTGTTACAAGATACTCAGAAATCCCTTTTGTGATTTCTCCGACGCGTCGTAATAAAATACCTCCTGTCTATGCTGACTTAAATTGAGTCTCTTAGGCAGTTATTCTCGGCTTTTGGGGCAAAATTCGGCATCACCTAGATGGCCAGTGACTTGTAGAGATGGACTCGGGCAGAGGGAACTTCAAACTCAACATTCTCATCCCTTTTTTTCCCCAAACCAGGATTTCCCTTTGCCAACTTCTTGGAGGCTGCGAGGAAGAGGCCTGGGACACTGACGAAGGTGAGGAGGAAGTCAGTGTCTCTGGATTCTTAAAATCAGATGGTTTTGGGAAAGCTGCAAAAGACAAGCCTCAGAGACATTAGAAGTGATTTGAGCTTTGCAGCAGCCAATAGATTGGTCAGCAGAATAATTATATAAGAAGTAGAAATTAAGGAGAAATAGAACAATGGTCTGTGTGCATTAACGCTTATCTAGAATAACTCCCTAACCTGCTGAAAAGTGTATCTAGCAAGATATTGGGAAGTTCCAAGATTAATAATGGAGCTCTGTGCATTGTGTTTTAGGGTTACAAGCAGGTATTGTATTTGAAATAAGCAAGCATTGTTTTAACCGTCAATGTGCTTATATTGCTTGGATAGAACTATGGTCAATATGCTTTTGCTTTGTGTGATTGGTCAGAAACTTTTTAAAGTAAATTTTAACGTGAAGTTCTTTTTCTGCTACCTGTGATATGAGCTGCTGACATTTTGCCATTGTCATAACCAAGTAATGATACAGATGTTGGAAAATCACACAGCTCAGGACGCATTCCCAGCAGTCCAGTCCTGTTTGTGATTTGCGCACAGCCCCGAGCTGGCGATGAGTGCCCCTTTCCCCTCTGTGCTGCTCCATCTCCCAGCCCAGCACGGCCCCGGCTGCAGCTCAGCGCTGGGGGGATCTCCTTGCCCTTGCCTGTGGCATGGAGGCAAATCCCATCCTGTCCTTGTCCTTCCTCCCCCAGAGCAGGAGCTGAGCATGGAGAGCAGGGAGGACAAATGCCCGCGGCAGAACCTGGTGGAAGAGGCCGTTTTGAGCGGCTCCACGGCGCAGGAAGCCAACGGGGAGGAAAAGCCCCGGAGATGCCACACGAGGAGGGGCTGCAAACGCAGCCGGCGGGGATCTGAGGGGGAAAGAGTGTTGCCTTCTGATACAAGGCAAGGCGACCTGGTTCTAAGGCTCAGCACGGCGGCCCAACTCTCCTGGGCCGCTCGGGCCAATGACACACGCAGACATCAATGTGATGGACGGTCAAAAGGCCTTTATTATCTCATCTCTTGGGTTTTTATAGTCTAAGGGGTCTCTACGTCAAAAGGGGGTTTGTCCTCCTTACCTGTGGTCAGTAAGGAATGGAAAAGTACTGGGTAAGGAATGGAAAGTTACTGGTATTCGGTTAAGGGAGGCTACATTCCTATGTTAATTTCTTATCTACGGGGAGCAGATGGTCTTATCTAAGGGGAACTGAGGGTCCTGCCTTTCCATTACATCTCGAGATCTTCCGCAGCGCCTGTCCCTTTCTACCACATCTCCCCCCCCCTTTTCACAAATGAATGAGGTAGTCATGTACTGGAGTGAGGTATAAGGTTGTAGTTCGACAAGGGAAAGGGGTCTTGGGAGACCTGAGTAAGCTTTTGCCAGACAAGTTCGGAAAATCTTGTGACTGGCAGTGTACCCTGGTTGAATTCCCTGGTTGAATTCACAGCAATTGTCGTCGGCCTAAGAACAGGATGTTGGCCCGTTCCAGGCGGTTCTGAACGAACGAGACCAGCTTGTTCAGCAGGCATGGTCCGAAGGTGACTGTTAGCAACAGCATCGCCAATGGACCTATCAGGACAGAAATCAGAGTGGTTAGCCAAGGTGATTGATTGAACCAGGACTCGTACCAGCCCTGTTGGGCCTCCCTGTCTTTCTGTCTCTGAGCCAGTCGGTTCCGGAGTTCTGCCATGGAGTCTCTCACTACTCCCGTGTGGTCTGCATAGAAACCTTCAAGGCGGCACACAGGCCCCCTTGCTGCATGAACAGGAGGTCCAGGCCTCGCCTGTTCTGCAAGACCACTTCTGAGAGTGAGGAGACTGACTTCTCTAGAAAGGAGATGGATTTCTCGATCCTTTGCAGGTCCTCGTCAATCGTTGCCTGCAGCTGGGACAGTCCTTGGTGTTGGGTCGCTAGGGCTGAGACACCCGTGGCCGTTCCGGCTGCTCCCAGGCCGAGCAGCATTGCGATAGTTATACCTGTCAGTATCTCTCTTTTGTGGATCCGGCTGGGTCCCTCGAGGAGATGGTACATTTCTTCGTCTGAGTGGTACAAGACCCTAGGAACAATCAGAACTTGGACACAGAAGTCGTTAGAGTCATTGAATTTGTGAAGGAACACACAAGGGCTCACTCCGGATCGCTGGCAAACCCACATCCCAGACGCGGCTGGGATTGCCCACTTATTGTTTCTCCTGTTAGGCTTGACCATTTTGGCGCAGTGGTTACCTCCCCGCTTAGCTAGGGTTGAATTGCCAAAGCATCTGCCTTTGCCTGTGACTTGACTCAGGGTGATTCCTTTGCGAGGGGTGTCCCATCTGCACTGGTGAGGGGCGTCGGCTAAGGAATAACTGAAGGGAGTGTTTAAGGCGACTCCTTCGTAAAAGGGGGGTTTGACATCGTAACAAAGCCAGCAGGACTCGGTTAGGTTAGGGTTAGATTCGTTCAGGGATACAAAAGTAGCTTCTAACATACGAAGGATTGGGTCTGAGTCCGACTCAGTTAAGCGGCTCATCTGAAAGGTTTCCGCTTGACCGTTCGGGACTTCGCTGACCCCTGTGGGTAAGGTTTTGGGGTAGGTTACGTTTCTCCCTTTCGGCACGCTTTTAATCGCTTTGTTGGGTCCGACCGCTCGGGGTGCTGACGGTTGGAGCCTGATAATTTGCACGTTTGCCCTCTCTTCTGGCCCTTGAAGGACCACTGTCCACGTTCTGCCTGTGGCCCAGCTAGGGTGATCTGGCTGCAAGACCATCATGTTGTACTCAGTGCACGCCCGAATTCTAGGGGCTTTATGTTGGTTTCGATGGAAGTTCCTGTGAAAGAAGAGGGGTAATTTGCAACCGATGGGTGCCCAGGTGAACTGCAAGAATTTGTCTGGCTCTTGTGGATCCCACCCAGGCCCCGATGGTCTGGCATCTGTAACTATGGTTTCGCAGCCCCAGTGCCCACAATATCCCCACCCTGGGCTATTGCAGTAGCTTTTCCCAGGGTTTGAAGCTGGGCACCAGTAGGATAGGTACGAGTGTGCGACGTGTGGGGAATAGGGGTTTACCCTTGGCCGTCCCGGAAACAGGTCGGTGATGCGGAGCACGAAGGATGGGGTGTTCGGTGTGGTGATTTCTCTGAGTGTTTTGCCCCTACTCAGGTGTTGCGCGACCCACCTGAAGGGCTGATGGGGGTAGTGGTCTGGGCTGGCTTGCCCTCCGACGACGAGCCCCCACAGCAAAATCACACAGAAACACCCTTGGTGCTTGGGTCTCCCCCGTGCGGGTCTCTCGGGTGCTGTCTGGCGGCTTGGTGGTCTGTCACTTTCGTCTGGAACCGGAAAGTACGCGTCACGAGGACGTCCCACGAGCAGGTCCTGTAAACAGATACTCACAATTCTCGTCAGTCTCATTCTGCTCGCTATGAAGGTCTGGTTTAATCGACTTAAGTGGACACCACCTGATTTTGCCGTCCTTTTTGACTGCTGCATACCCTCGCCCCGTGAGCATCAGCCTCCAACCCCGTTCCCACTCGCCTAGCTCGTTTCTGATTACCACCTGTGGGCCCTCTTCTAGCGTTCGAGTGGCCCAGTGTTTTTGGACGGGACTGTTTGTTTCATCTCCCCTAGGGAATTGATTCAGTGCCAGCAAGGCGGTTGTCAGTATACGTGCCTGATCTCCTGGGGGAATGGCATTGGCAAAGCCCTCTGCTTTTGCCAACACTTCTATCTTGGTTTTCAGGGTTTGGTTTGCTCTCTCTACTATGGCCTGCCCGGTACTGTTATGTGGGATGCCATGCACTAGCGTGATGCCCCATTTCGAGGCGAATTCCTGCACTTGTTTGGATTTGAAGTTGGAGCCGTTGTCCGTTTTGATCTGCCTGGGGATACCAAGCCAAGCCATGGCTGTCAGCCAGTGCTGAATTGTGGTTTTGGAGTTGGTTTTGGGGTGCTGCGTGGCTACGATCGCTCTGCTATAAGTGTCTACTGTCACTGCAAGCCACTCTCGGGGCTTCAATATTTCGCACCAGGTGAAGTCCGACTGCCAGATTTCTGAGGGCTTGAGACCTCTCGGGTTGACTCCGTAGGTCCAAAGGGGTGACTTCTGGCAATGAGGGCAAGTGGCTACCACATGTTTGGCGTCCGCCGTCGAGATTCCGCATCTCTTCGCCAGTGCTTTGACTCCGATGTGGAGCGACTCGTGCAGTTGACGAGCTCTTTGCAAGGTCCAAACGCCTTTTGCTGCGGCGTCCGCTTTGTCGTTGGCGATCTGGAAGTAACCTTTGACTGGGTCATGGCTGTTGATGTGGATGACTGACACGGTGCTCTGTCGCGAGGCAAGTGCTTCTTCCAGCATTAGGGCTGCTGCTGATGTTGGCATTCCTGGTCCTGCCATAGCTAGGCAAAGCCTTGCCACGAATATGGAGTCCGTTACGATGTTGAGGTGTTCGTCTTGGAAGAGTCCGCACGCCAAAACCACTGCTGCTGCCTCCAGCTGTTGCACTGACAGTGTGGGGTCACACGCTTTGACACAGTGCCATTGCTCTCCTGCCTGCCACACTGCTGCTGCGGTTGAAGTCGTGGACGAAGCGTCTGTGAAGACCGTTGGTCCTGGCTGCGGTCTGTCCTTGACCCTCGGTGGCATGTCCATGTCGACTACGGTCAGCAGCTCAGTCCAGGGTGGTCTGGAGGCGTAGGTGATTTCTCCTCCGAAGCCGGAGAGAGCAAGGGCCAGGTACTCCGATATTGTGGCTGACCCCTTGGTCGGCTGCTTGCGAAACGGAAGGTGGATGCTTGTCGGCTCGGTCCCTAGGTGTTTCAAGGCGAGTCTCCTACCCTTCATGATGAGGCTGGCGATGCATTCGATTCCTGGGGAAAATGCACGAGCGGGTCTTCCGAGGACCACCCATTGGATCGGTCGGGCCTTTTCTGCAAGTCCTTGGGCCAGTGCTCCCACTCCCCCCTTCGGTGTAAAGTGGACGTACAGGTCCAGTGGCATGGCTGGGTTCCACCTGGCAAGCGTGCCAGTGGCCATCTGGTTTTCGATGAAGTCGAGGGAGCTCGTTGCTTGCGGTGTCAGCTCCTTGGGATCCCAGGGGTTCTTTCCTTTCAGGAGGTCGTACAGAGGGTCCATGACCTCGGGAGGAATCAGGACGATGTTGCGAAGCCACTGCAGCAATCCCACTAGGCGTTGCACGTCGTGGAGCGTCTTGACGTCTCGGTTGATCTTCATCTCGGGGGATGTCACGTAGGAGCTTGTGATGCCCACTCCCAGGAAGGTCACACAGGGTCCTCTCTTGATCTTTGCGCTCGCGATCTCGAAGCCGTTGGCCTGAAGGGTTTCCGTGATTGTGGTCACCAGGTGATCTACTTGGCTTGTCGATGGTGCTGCGACCAGGATGTCGTCCATGTACTGGATGATGGTCGCGGTGGGATAGGAGTGTCGGACTGGCATCAGTGCTTTGTCCACGGTGATTTGGCATATGGTCGGGCTGTCGACCAGGCCTTGCGGAAGCACTCTCCATTGGAAGCGAAGGTTGGGCCGTCTCGCATTTGCAGCGGAAGGAGGCTGAGTGTGACCTGCGCGCCCCCTCCCTCTCCTGTTTCCCCGGGGCCAGGATCTACAGTCCCTAGCGAGGCGTCTTCCCACATCTCCTACAGGTCCCTCTGGGGCGTGCTTGGAGTGAGGGTGCTGCCAGGGAAAGCTGTGCCGGCTGGGGACAGCTCGCTGAGTTGCTGCCCTTCCCCAGAAGCCTGGGCTAACGCGGTCGTCTTGCCACTCCTGCTTAAATGCAATCCGCCCCGCCCCGTCAAAAAGCATGCGGCTTATTTGCGTAATATCAAAAGTGAGCAGACTGTTATTGCTAGAAAGGTCGTCCTCAGGAGTGGGCACTACAGCTGAGTTGATCCCTATTTCTGAAATCCCTTTGGCTTCTTTCGGGTTAACTGGGGTATATGCCCTTTGTTGGTTCCCCCGCGCTCCGGCAACCCCCACCGGGAAAGGGTGCATGGAGGCTGCCGGTGCCCGGTCCCCACAGGCTGCTTTTATTTTTCCCCCATCGGTGAGTTTGTGTTGCGATTGTTTCCCGATATTGTTTGAAGCTTTATTCGGTTTCGCTTGAAACCGCATTAATTCTACTCTCTCGGTTTCCGAGTCCCAGCCGGGCTCGGTCGGCTCTTCCGAGCTGTCTGAGCAGCTGTTACTTGACTCTGAGCCGGAAGCTGACTGCTGGTACATTTCCGGCGCTCCGTGCCGTTTTGTGCGGCTCCGACCCCGCTCCTCCCTTTGGGGGTAGTGCCGCTCCCTCCCCCTGGGCTCCCCCCGCCTTCTGCCGGGGGAGGTCCTTGCCCTAGAAGGACCTAATTTGAATAGAGCGCTCTGGTTGGTCTTGCACTCTACCGCGGGGAGCGACCCCCCTCCCCGCTCGCCCGCGCATGCGTTGTTAAGCGAGCTGACCGCGCTTCAGCCCCTCTCCTCCTCCTTTCCGCCCTCACCATGTGGTTCGGCGCCATTTTTAAACGCACATGGCGGGGGCGAGTTTTTACCGATCCCGGCAGGGTCCGAGAATCCGGCCGCGTTCCGCGCCTTCTCCGTGGGTCCCTGCCAGAGGCATCGCGCGCGCTGCTCTGCCTCCTGTGCTGGATCGGCGACCGGCGGGGAAGGGACGGATAGAGAAACCGCGGTTTTTTCGGATGGTTCCGCAGGGGGGCTAGGATCCGGCGGGCTCCGTGGGAAGGTCGGGGGGTCTCCTGGGGGCTCCGGGGGGTCTCCTGGGGGCTCCGGGGGGTCTGGGCTTGGGCTCGGGAAGGGGTGGAACGCGCCCGGCCCCCGCATGTTCCCGCCGTCAATCCGATCGCTCTCAGAGGCGATTTGTGTCGCAGCCCCCACCCCCAGCTTTGGTGTAGCTAATAAACCTGTACGCGCGGCTTTCCGCGTCTCCTGTTCTTCTAACGTCTCGCGTGGGGCCTCTTCTACTTTCCCCCACGCTCTGAGGTTTTTACCACTGCCTGCGGACTTAGAGTCCTCTGCTGAGGCGGCAGTGCACTTCTCCCGCGCTTCCGAATATAATATATTTACCGGACGTCCGATCGTCCCCAGCTCTAGGAGCCTTGCAATAGCAAGATTAGAGTTCCTGAGCTCACCTTTAATTCCCCATTGCTCATGAGCCTGACTTACGACCTTTGCTGTGGATTCCATGGTCCACGCTGGTCCGGAGGCGTCCCTCCCGCTGTGGTCAGACCTGCTGCCAGCAGCCGCTGTCCTCTTCCAGGAGAATCCCCGTTCCCCGGGCGCAGGTGGGCTCCCGGGTTTCGGCACCACTATGTTGCCTTCTGATACAAGGCAAGGCGACCTGGTTCTAAGGCTCAGCACGGCGGCCCAACTCTCCTGGGCCGCTCGGGCCAATGACACACGCAGACATCAATGTGATGGACGGTCAAAAGGCCTTTATTATCTCATCTCTTGGGTTTTTATAGTCTAAGGGGTCTCTACGTCAAAAGGGGGTTTGTCCTCCTTACCTGTGGCCAGTAAGGAATGGAAAAGTACTGGGTAAGGAATGGAAAGTTACTGGTATTCGGTTAAGGGAGGCTACATTCCTATGTTAATTTCTTATCTACGGGGAGCAGATGGTCTT
This sequence comes from Melozone crissalis, assembly GCF_028551555.1. Classification (NCBI taxonomy): domain Eukaryota; kingdom Metazoa; phylum Chordata; class Aves; order Passeriformes; family Passerellidae; genus Melozone; species Melozone crissalis. The sequence continues at coordinate 6,771,982 of NW_026535844.1, forward strand.
ATCTAAGGGGAACTGAGGGTCCTGCCTTTCCATTACATCTCGAGATCTTCCGCAGCGCCTGTCCCTTTCTACCACAAAAGAGCCAGCCTGGGCCGGGAAGGCGGCCGGAGATGGAGCCAGAGCTCGGAGCTGGTGCTCCATGAGCAGCTCCATGATGGGGAGAAGCCCCACACGTGTGTGGAGTGTGGGAAGAGCTTCAGATGGAACTCCAACCTGATTGTGCACCAGAGGATCCACACTGGGGAACGGCCCTACGAGTGTGAGGAGTGTGGGAAGAGCTTCAGCCAGAGCTCCAGCCTGATTGTGCACCAGAGGATCCACACTGGGGAGAGGCCGTACAAGTGTTCTGAGTGTGGGATGTGCTTCAGAGAGAGCTCCAGCCTGATCAGTCACCAGAGGAGGACCCACACTGGGGAGAGGCCCTACGAGTGTGATAAATGCAGGAAGAGGTTTCCGACCAGCTCCAGACTCATCCGGCACTATCGGATTCACACAGAGGAGAGGCCCTTCCAATGCCCCGACTGTGGGAAGGGATTCAAGTACAACTCCACCCTCGTCACCCACCGGCGCATCCACACTGGGGAGAGGCCCTACGAGTGTCCCCAGTGTGGGAAGAGCTTCTCCAGCAGCTCTCACTTGACTCGACACCAACGGAGGCACCACTAAGGGAAGCCCTGTGAGTGCCCCGAGTGCGGGCAGAGCTTCGTGCGCTGCTCCAGCTCCATCCCCCACTGGAGGAGGCACTTTGGGCACAGCCCTGGTCACTCACATTCCCTGTGATCCATGTTGGGAACACACCTGGCTGCTTCGCCTTTTGGTTTGGCCTTAATTTTCCTCTGCTTCACCTTCATCCTTTAAAAACATCCAAAACTGGGTTAAATGAAGGAAATTGATTGAATATATCTGAAGTTCCATAATTTCTCAGTTGTTTTAGAGGGAATTTAGGATTTGGGGACGTTTTCTGTGTGGAGTTCTGCTGTTGCTAAGAGGCAGGAATTTGATCTCACCCTTCTTGTGTTGCTAAGAACTCCTCCCCTGACCCCAACCACAACTCCACCCTTGGGATACCCTGTAAAAACTCCATGGCCCTTCCTGTGCCCTGTCTTTGGGTGGTAAGAAATGGATTCCCAAAGGATCAGCCCTTTTCCCACTGAATTCCCAAAATTTCAGCTTTTCCCGCTGGATTCCCAGAGGATCAGATGTTTTCCCACTGGATTCCCATAATTTCAGCTTTTTTCCCCTGGATTTCCAGAGGGTAAATCTTTTCCCACTAGATTCACAAAGGATCAGCCCTTTTTCCATTGGATTCTGAGAGAATCAACCTTTTTCACTGGATTCCCAGAGGATTCTGACTCTGTCAGTGTTGTTTTTTGTTTGTACTACTGTATTTGTATTTTTAATTTTTCCTAATAAAGAACTGTTATTTCTACTCCCATATCTTTGCCCGAGAGCCCCTTAATTTCAAAATTAATTATTATTTTTAAATTATAATTATTATTACTATTTCTATTACTACTACTAATCAAGGGGAGGGGGTTTACATTTTCCATTTCAGTGGAGGCTCCTGAAATGAGGAGACACCGCCAAGGCTGGGCCATGTAAAATAATTCCTGAAATATGTAAATTAGTTTTTTGACATGCATGAGGGTCAATGAATATGCAACAGGGTGATGTAATTAAAACCAGATGAATTAAGGGTTGCCCCCGAAAATAACTGGGGAGTCTTGCTGGCCATAACAACCTGTGCTCGACGGTCCTTGTCTCCCATGACATCCGCCTGTTGCATATTCCTAGACTTTTTGCATATCCATAAAGTACTTTACATATTCCAGGAACAAAATTGGCTTCATCCTGTTTGGGGGTCCCATCTCCCTCCCAGCTCAATTTGGGACATCCCATTCCTCTCCCAGCTCAATTTTGGGGTCCCATCCCCCTCCCATCTCAATTTTGGGGTCCCGACCCTCTTTTCCCCGCTCTCCCTCCCCTTTCCGATCATTCCCCCAATCCCCTCCCCCGTGTTTGGTTTTGGGGGCTCCAGGCCCCTCCTGCTCCGTTTTGGGGTCCCGACCCCGTTTTGGATTAATTTGGGGTTCCAGCCCATCCCCATGGTCACCTTCCCCTCCCTCCCCAAATTCCGCTCCTGGCAACTGATGAGTCATCAGCGAGACACACTCTGATTGGCTGGAAATTACCCCGCACGGTCTCTGAATATTTACCGCAGTGAGAGGCCTTGGTGTGCGCCCGGCAAGTGATGAGTCAGAGTGGGGCCGGGTGCTGATTGGCTGAAAATTGCTGGGCGGGGCCAGTGCTCTGGGTTTGCGCCCAGCAAGAGGGTCGTCGTCAGTGCTGCGCGTTGTGATTGGTCGGGATCTGTTTTGGGGGGGAACGGGAAGAACTGAGTTTACTTGGGGTTTACTTGGGTGTATTTAAGGTTTGTTTGGGGTTATTTATGGACTATTTTGGGTTTATCTTGGGTTTTACTTGGTTTATTTCTGGTTTTTTTTGTGGTTATTTGGAATTATTTTGGTTTATTTGGAAGTATTTGGGTTTGTTTAGGCTTATTTGGGTTTTTTTGAGCTTATTTGTTTATTTGCGTTCTTGCGGTTAGTGTTAGTGCATATGGGGTTTTTTTAGCTGTGCTTGAAATCATGTGATTTTTGGGTTTAATTTGGGGTGTTTTTTTGATTTTTGGGGTTATTTGGGTTTGTTTGGGGTTATTTGGGGGACTGTTATGTATTGTTTGGGGGTTTTGGGGGTTATTTGGGGTTTATTTCGAGTGTTTTGGGGATATTTGGGCTCATGTGGGGTCAAAAAATCCAGGAATGTTTCTCCTGCAAAACATGAGAATTTCTCCGTTAAAAATCCGAGAGTTTTTCCCCAAAAAACCAGGAAAGTTCCCTTAAAAATCCCGGACTTTTCCCAGCCAATAGCGGCGCGCCCTGCTCCAAACCATCCAATCACCGCGGGTCTCCCCACAGGAACACCGGCCTCTCCGTGCGCCCGATCCAACCAGTCACCGCAGGTGTCCCATCAGCTACTCCTGCCTCTCTCGAGCTGAACCAACCAATCACCGGTGATCTGCGCTCAGCAGCGCCTGCCTCTCTTTTGTCACTCTAACCAGTCATTGGGCATCTCCCCTCGGCAAAGCCCGCCTCCCCCGCCCCTCTTCTGTCAATCGCTGTGCCCTCTACGAAGTCAACCAATCACCGGGCGTCTCCCCGCAGCAACTCCCGCCCTCCCCGCGCCGCTCCAGCCAATCAGAACCGAGCCCAAAGTGGCGCCCCCTGACCCCGGGGCCGGGCATGGAGCAGGCGCCCCCTCCCCCCCCCGCCCCCCGGGACCCCCTCAGGGACCCCCGGGAGCCGCCCCGGGCTCGGGCGGGTCGTGCGGGAGGCGCTGGAGAGAGCGGGGGAGGCGCTGGGAGAGGACGGGGGGCTCCGGGAGCTGCTGAGGAGGCGCAGGGACAGGTGAGGGGTCCTGGAGGGGTCGTGAGGGGAATTTGGGGAGGGGTCTTGAGGAGGTTTGGGGGGGATTTGGGGAGGATCTGGGGGAACTTGAGGGGGTTTTAGCAGGGTCTGGGGGTGCTGGGGGGGAATTTGGGGAGGGGTCCTCGGGGGGTGTCACGATCCATCCTCACGGACGGGTTTCGTGATGGTTTGTGGATTTGATCTCAGGGTGCAAAAAGAACTGACACGGTACAAGGGGGTTTGCAATGATAATCAAAACAAATGCACCTTGATTGAATGACCACAGCAAAATGTGATAGAGGGATTAAGGGAGAGAAAAAGATGGGGGAAGAGAGAGACAAAAGAGAGAGAGAGAAAGAGAGAGGGGATAGAGCTACCAAACGTAGAGACAAAGTCCTTTGGTCCAGTCCAGTCGAGGATCCGCCTGTTACGTGGGGGAGATCTTGAAGTCTCTCGCTAACTCAGAGGTTTTTATTATGATAACTCTATTGGAAATTGTGACGGGGGGGGGGGGGGGGGGGGGAACAGATACAATAAGGAATAGATGTAACAGGTAGTCCATGCTCTCAGCAGTAAACGAGAGCCATTGTCTTCTTGGTCCAGCGGTCACATCCTGCAGGCAAACATCTCGCTTTGGTCAGCTTGCCTCCCCCACACACCTGCCCCGGGCTGGGGGTTTCAGTCCCAGTCCTTGGAAGGAGCAGAGGGGCCTTTTCACATGGGGGTTCCATGTCTCAGTCCTTGATGGAGAGGCTCCTTACATCTCAGTCTGTCTGTCACGGTGGTTGTGAAACAGGTGAGGGTCTTCTGTGGGGGGACCACCTGAAACTCAGGAGAAGTCCAGCCAGGCCGAGAGGTGGGACAGCTCCCAAGGCTGTTGTTGCAAAAAGGGCACGGTGCCCCCTTCTTCTCATTGGGCTCAGCGTAGCACACAGCAAACAACAGCTGTGAAAACAATGGCTTAGCAACGCTCTCAGGTCTCAGGTACATGACTTTCTCCCTTGGAGCCAGAGATTTAAGACAGGGGGGGTCTTCTCTTCAGTGGTCCCCCAATGACGATCATGAGGCAGATGACAGAAAATTCGGACAGACTCTCACAAGCAGAAACTGGCAGGATGTGTCTGCTTCCAGTGCTTGTCTTGGCTGTTCCTTCGCAGTGCTGGCAGCATCATCAGAGACACACCACACGTTCTCTCATGCCAGGGTCATCCCAATCTTCTGCACTTGCCCAGGTTCCTCCCAGGTTCACCAGGGAAAATGGCTGCTCGTGCCAGTCCATCCCCTTGCCCAGAAGGCACCCGCTTGTGTTTGGGCACGAGCTGCTGGCCACAGCCAGACGGGCAGCACCCGCAGCATTGGCCATCAGACGCTGGGCTGATGTTTGCATCCAGAGAGCAAGAAAAACAGCCAGAAGCACACAGGGCAACTTGACAGCATCTCTGTAAGAATGGCATTGTCCTGTGAAAGTCAATAGTGGATGGTGGGTTTGTGCTGCAGATAATCACTTCCAAGCAAAAATCATTCCAGGAAGGGACAACAGCCTCTGCCTTCTGATGGAAAAGTCAATTTGCCACTGCTATCCAGGCCCATGGCCCCTCCCAGTCTGACCAAGTTTTGGTCTGGGAGTATTTTTGGGGTTAGTCTGGAGGCAAAGATCACACTGTCACTTGAATAATAGTGGCATATAAATTCCTGGCAACGATTCTTTCAATCAAGTAGGTGTTCAGGGCATCCATTCCCCGGTGTGTTTTCTGGTGCTCCTACCTTACTAGTGACTACATGAAATGGGAAGGGATCACCAGCTTCCCTTCAATGATAGCCCACCCTTCTTGGTTGTATGTCCCTTTTTGATCTCTGATTAGTTTTCTATCTTTCTTATTGTATTCTGGCTTGCCTTCAAGGGAAATTTGTCCACCTGGAATCAGAGCTCCTTCAATAGTTACATCACCTTTTGCTGCTTCCTTTGCCTCTCTATCCGCCAGCTCATTTCCTTCTTCCAATTCTGAGTTCACTCTCTGGTGTGCCTTAATATGCATAATTGCTGCCTTTTCAGGCAGCTGAACTGCTTCCAGCAGCCCGACTATCCTGATCATCTCTTGTGCATGTTTGATGTTCTGTGAGGTCAGCAGTCCCCCCTCTCTCCAGGTGGCTCCATGTGCATGCACAACTCCAAATACATACCTCGAGTCTGTATAGATGTTTATTTTCTTTCCTTTTGTCATTTCCAAGCCAAAAGGAAAAAGAATCAGTGCAATTATTTTGGTCTTCTGTGCAGAGGTGCCTGTTGGTAAGGGTCCAGATTCTGTTACCTCTCTGCAGGTAGTGACTGCATATCCAGCACGTCGCTTTCCACTGGCAATGTGGCTACTCCCATCAGTGAACCAGGTCTCTGCACCATCCAAAGGAGTGTCCTTCAAGTCCGGGCATCTGGAGTAAGTAGCTTCAATGGTCTCCAGGCAATCGTGGTGTGCTGCTTCTCCTTGATCCCACTGAGAAAAGAAGCTGGGTTCACAAGGTTAGTGACTACAGAGTCCTTTGCCCAGCGTTGACCTCATACCCCAGGTAGATTATTTTCTGTTTCACTGCCTCTGCCTTTTTCTTTTTTTTTTTTTCTTTGATACTCTGTATCCTTGGAGCCCTAGGAAATTAAAAAGGCTCATGGTCCAGGCCACACATGCTTCCCTTGTCTGAGTGGATATCAAGAGATTATCCACGTACTGTAATAGCCTTCCTTCTTCTTGTGGAGCTTCCTGGGGCTCTAGGTCTTTTGTAAATTCTTCTCCAAACAGAGCAGGGGAATTTTGAAGCCCTGAAGGCCTTGAGGCAATACAATCTATGTGAGCTGGGTGTTGCGCCTGCTTTTAGGGTTTTCTCATTTGAATGCAAAAATTTTCTGGTTGGCTTTATGGATAGGGAGGCAAAAGAAGGCCTCTTTCAGATCTAAAACAGTAAACTAGGGTAGCTGAGGTGCCAAACATGTTAGTAGGGTGTATGGGTTTGCCACAAGTTGTACTGCCTGACCCTAGCCCGTTGTTTTCCTTAACTTGGTTAAGGGAAGGTGCATTCTCTGCCCTCCCTGCTATGTTAGAGGCCCATACCCCAGGAAACATTGGATCCATTCTTTTCTTGTTAATTTCATCCTTATTTTCAATTTCAGTTTCACTAATTGTTAAAATTAAGCTCAATATATGTCCATATTCTTCATCCCTTACCTCTAAAATAATCTCTCCATCTTTAAATGTGATCTTTGCTTCCAGCTGCTCCAACAAGTCCCTACTCAACAGGGCCTTTGGAGAGTTGGGCATATACAATAAACTATGACTATTTTGATGGTTTGCAAAATATGATTTTTCAGATTGGCCAGTTGCCCCCTTACCATAACATCTGTTACAGGCATCGAGGCTTTATTTAACACTGAGTTTGCTGCCCCTGTGTCTACTAAAAATTCCATTTTCTTAGCTCCCATCTTTCTACCCCATCCCAGCCTTTTGCCTTAATTCAAAGTCTTGGGGTATAAAATAAGCTGAACGCACTCAGCTTTAATTATTTCTGCTGGGTTTCTTAAATTACTTGAAACTCTCTTTTCTAATAATTCAGACATCCTGTTACTTCTTTGCTTCTCGTGACCGGTTGCTACTAAATTCCTTAGAGCTCTCTGAGTAGCCTTGGTTTCCTTAGAATAACATAAATTATAAAGTGCCTGTCTTGGTCTCTTCCACCTAAACTCTGCTTTACAAGATCTCATTCTTTCCCAGTTCTCTTCCCGCACAATCTAATTCTAGCATTGTTTCTACTGACACTCACTTTGCTGCCTTGCAAAAAGCTGTGCCTCTTACAGCAAAAACTCTGATATGCCCACAAACACAAACACAGACACAGACACACACACCCTGCATCTCAAATTCACAAGAGTCAGGGCTTAGGTTGCTGTGAGAGGGGAATTCCTCGAATTCCTTTAATTTGTTTTATCACAGTTAAACATAAATCACCATACTGCAGTTTTTCCACGTAAAATGCTACACTTGTTGCAAACAAAATCCTAAAATCTCCACAAACACAAGCCTACAATACCCAGAATCAAATTACCACAATGTGGGGGAGGAACCACACAAACTCACTGGGAAAGGGGTATCTCTTAAGAGTGCCCACTTTCCTTGACACAACCCAACATACAACATTTCAGCATCTACCCACATCAGCTTATCAGCGTCTTCTGGTCCTCACACACTCTGGACACAATCAAAATAACTGCACACAGTAAAATTCCAGGGACCAAGTCCAAACTGCGGGGGCAGAAGAATCCCCTGAGTTCATCTAGCCACGGGTAAAATGCACACAATCTACACAAATCACACATCACCACCTTTAAACACAATAAATGACTAAATGTCCTCACCCACATTTCTCCACTTGTTCCACGACTCCACGGGGTGTTCCCTGCCCTCACAGCCTGCCCCAGCCGGTGCTCCCGGCCTCACCTGGCTGCTTCAGACATGGGTAGAACTGCCCCCACACACCATGGGTACACTCACTCACTCACTCGCTCGGTCTGTTTTATACACCACACACTCACACAATTACAAACACGCTAACATTAACCACACAACGCATTAGCCATACAATATCTGGACACCACAAGCACACAAAGTTCGCGTTCACTCGGCTCACCCCAGAGTCGCTAGCGGCCGCTCCATTGAACAATGAACCCGTTCCCAGTTGCGCTATCAACCGGGAACCTCTGCCACTGACCGTGCTCTTGGTCGATGGCTGCCTGCAAGCACAGGGCCGAGGCTGTGCACTCAGACGTCTCTGAGTGACTTATCAGCAGCCCTATCTCCCCCCGGCCCCTTGACAGACATACCATGTATCCGCACAGCAGCAGGTCATTGTCTGTATCTGCAGAAGGCAAGCCCAGATGGAGCAGAGCTCCTCCAGGAAAATCCCAGGGAGCGCCCAGGAGTCCGTCCTCCCTTCTGCACCTGTGAGGACAGACAATTCCATGGCTGGCTCACCAAAATGATTAGTGGAAAAAAAAGGGGAAACTGCACAACTTTGTAAAAAGTTGTAAAGCCGGTATGTTTAGAACTGGACACATGTGGGAATCGTTGTTCTCCCTAAAGGACATGCACACCCCTGAGAATTCCCCCTTGCTTATACATATGCATATTGTCTCATTCATATTCATTTTACTGATTTCACATTACAAGCTGCAATTAGTTTTCATCAGTCCTTGCCCTTTGCGCAGAGAGCTCTCTGGTCAGCCTCAGCCTTTGGCCCTGACAAAGGGGCCTCCGCTTATCTTGGGAGTTTGAATTCCTTCTCTTGGTCAAGGCCATTCTGCGAGCACAAGATTTTTTCTTTGATTTTTTTCCTCTCTTGTGAGAACAGGGAATCTTAAGCACAGATAAACAAGTTACAGGCTCAGAACAGCACTTTTCACCTAAATCCAAAAATGCATTTCTATCCTGTTAAATTTCTACTTTGTCTCACCCATCCAAGGAAATATGTGCTCTGACTCCATGATTTTAAAGGCTGAACAGATGCTTTATTCTGTACTATATTATACTACATTACACTATTGCTATACTAAATCTATACTAAATTACACACTAAAAAAAAACCTCTGACCCTTTCCAGACAGTCACGACCCAGCTTTGACCTAAGTGGTCAATCAGTCCTAACAACCATCACCACAGTCCAATTAACAAATCACTCTCAGTAAACAATAACACATTCCACATGTGCCAAACAACAGGTGCAGCAAGTGAGATAAGAATTGTTTTCTTCCTTTCTGAGCTTTCTCAGCCTTTCCACAGCTTCCCAGGAAAAATCCTGTGAGAGAGAATTATGTCTCTATTCAAAGAAATGTGAATACCACAGGGATTTGTCCTCCCTGGTCTCCATCTGCAGCTCAGTGCCTGGGGTAAGGAAAGAAAAGGAGAGGAAGGAATGAGGAAGGAAGGACAGAATAAGAAGAGGAAGGAGTTGTGGACAAGGAGAGGATGGGATTTGCCTCGGTGCTAGAGGGAAGGGATCCCACCAATTCATCCCTGGCAGGATGGTGTCAGCAGTGGGATTGTCCTGCAGCCAGGGGCAATGCTGGGCTGAGACATGGAGCAGAGGAGAGGGGGAAAGGGGCAGTGACTTCCTCCTCACCTGCCTCAGTGTCCCAGGTCATTTTACTTTTCCTTGCAGCCTCCTCCAGCTCCATCCAGACAAAGTTTGGGATTGACAAATCCTGGCTTGGGGGAAAAACAGTGGGTGAGCCCTTGGTCCTGCTGCCCAAGTATAGCTCCAGAAGTAACAGCCCTGTCCACAGTCAGGCAGGCCCAGACCCTGCTCATCTCCAGCTTCTCCCACCCCTCCAGGCTGCTGGGATCCCTCAGGTCTGGGATTGGCCTTTGCTGCTCTCCCCATTCTGATGCCAATGTCTCCCCCCAAACTGGTACCACCTCCCCAGCCAGTACAGACAGTTTGCCACAGGAACCCTCCACAAGTCTCCAAAGGGGCATCTGCGTCTCACCCTTGGGGACCTGCAAGATCCAAACATTCCCTACCCTGCAAACAAATCCTCTCAGAGGCCCCCCCAGTGGATTTGGGGTCAGTTCCCCCTCCCTGCTCACCTGTGGGATCTGGGGGATGGATGCTGCCAGGGCCAGGGGGGCTGCAGACTCAGCGGGCAGGCGGGAAAAGCGTGGTTCTGCTGTGACGACTCCTCTTCCTCCTCCTGTTCCTGCTCCTCCTTTTCCCCATCCTCCTCCTCCTCTCCCTCCTCTTCCTATTACTCCCCCTTCCAGATCCACTCCAGATCCCACCTCTCCCCCATGGCTGCAGCATCACCAGCATTTGGGTGGAGGGAACCCCCCATGAACCCCCCAGGGATGGGCAGGGGGCTTGGGGACCCACCCAGTGCGGATCCATTCCCCCCAGAGCCCCAGGGAATCACTCCAGGAATCGAATGATGGGGACACAATGGGATCCCCATGGAACTGCTCTTTTTCTGTTCCATCCGCACCTTTCCCTCCCCATACCCATCATTCCTCCAACCCAAAGACCCCTCCCAACTCAATTTGGGGGTGCCATCCCTCTCGCACTCTGAATCCTCTTTTCCCCTGCTCTTCCACCCCTTCCCCATTGTGCCCCCAGCCCCAGCCCTCACCCCTGGGCTTGGTTTTGAGGGATGCAGGCCCCTCCTGCTCAGTTTGCAGGGTCACATCTCCCCTTTCTCTCAATTCTAGCAGCTCCTGGCTGCTTTTTCCTGGGAGGAATCCCTCAGTTTTGGGACTTTTGGGGTGTAGCTTATAAGTGTGACAGCTCTGTCCGGCTCTCTGCTCCCTGTTGTGGCCCCTCAGCTGCCCCTGACACCCTGGGGGTGCTGGGATTTCCCTCCTGGGGACAAGGACGTTCATCCCCTTCCAGGAGCCCAATGCCTGGCTGGGGCTCCAGGTCAGGGGGTCCTTGAGCAGCTGCCCCAGAACCTCCCCCAGGGTCTCCCAGCACAGCTGGAGCTGCTCAGCCTGGGGTCCCCAAAGGCCTCAGCAAGCCCCAAGTCCCTCCCAGGAACCCTCAGCCCCCTCAAACCCAGCATCCCCCACATCCCCTGCAAGTTCCCCCCATGGCACCAGCCATGGCCATGTCCCCACATGTCACTGCCCATGTCCCACCATGTCCTCACCCATGGCTGTCTCCCCACCATGTTTCCATCCCTGTCATTGTCCCCCACATCTCCATCCGTGCCCGTGTCCTCCCATGTCCCCACAAATGGCCCCATCCCTGTTAACATCCATGTGTCCCCAAGTCTCTCTCCATGTGTCCATGCGTCCTACCCTGACCACACCCAAGTCCTAGTTCAATGTCTATTTTTACCTCAATATGGGATATTTTAAAGGGATAAAGAGAAATTAAAACAAAATCATGGCCAAAAGAAAAGGATTTCCTTGTCCATACCAGCTGAGGATCCATGTGCTTGGGTAGAAGGGAAGAACCTTTTCTGGTGGAGTTTCTATCCCACTGTCTCCAAAATCTTGGTCTTTTCCCCAGTTTTTCACCATTTGGCTACAGAAGACACCCTTGGGCAATAGGAAATCAAAATTGTGGAATCTCTGAAGTTGGAAAAGACCTTGTCCTGGTTCAGGGCAAATTTGGGAGAGAACTCCCAAAGGGGTTCCTTTAAGACAGCAGATTCAATCGGCCCTTCCCCCAACTGGTTCAGGAAAAATAAAACACCTCCTTGGAGAAAAGTGGAAAAAACTGTTTATTAAACAATAAAACCTAAATAATATGAAACAATAAAACCTCTTGCCGCTCTAAAAGAGAGACAAACTCACAAATTCCCTCCATGGTCTGTAGGCTCAGCTCACTCAGTCTCTTATCAATCCCTCCGATGCTGGAAATGTCGCAGGCCAGGCCCAGCCCAGTGGGCCACAGGTGTGAGCTGCCCGTGCTCTTCTGGTGTTCAGGCCAGAGCAGGTTTAAACAGGTCCAAAGAAAGGGGAAAAACCCCACAGTCCAGAGAACTTGTTTGGTTCAGCTAGCTAAAACTAACTAAAAGGAAAGGAGAGCTCTGTCCCGCTGTCTGTCCATCCGCAGACAACACAGTGCAGGAGCAGGAATGTGGAGTGAGTGCAGTGTCTGAAAACAAACTCTGTGCTTCTTCTCTCCCCCTTCACTCTCAGGGCAAGTCTTGAAGGTGCAAAACTTCTTTTTCAGCATTAACAGAACAGACTGGGGATACAAGCACCAAATAGTCAACCCAGAATATACCTCCAAGACCATTCAATACTCCTTGATGTCCCAGGAAGATAGAACTGAATGCAAAAGATTTTATGGGGTTGAAAGTCGACAAATCTGCTCTCCCCATGGAATTCCCATTATAGGTCTGCGTCCTGATGGATGTTCCTGCCGCTGGGCTTATCTAGGTAGCCTCAGGGAACCAGGAAGATTTGGAGCCCCCAACCCAGATGCCTTCCAACTTGGATCACCAGGACCACAGATCACCAGGGCTCTGCCCAACAGGGGTCACTGGGGATCATCCAACGTGGATCCTCCCATGGGGGATGGAGCTGGAGCAGCACACAAAGCTCTTCCCACACTTGGGGCACTCACAGGGCTTCCCTTAGTGGCGCCTCCGTTGGTGTTTGGTCAAGATTGAGCTCTGTGAGAAGCTCATCCCACACTCCCCACACTCGTAGGGCCTCTCCCCCGTGTGGATGCGCCGGTGCAGGGTGAGGTGGGAGTTTAGCTTGAAGCCCTTCCCACAGTCGGGGCAGCGGAAGGGCCTCTCATCGGTGTGAATCCGCTCATGTACGAGGAGATCGCAGCTCCTGTGAAACCTCTTCCCACACTGGGGACACTTGTAGGGCTTCTCCCCGCTGTGGATGCGCTGGTGTTTTCTCAGGTCAGTGTGCCACCCATAGCTCTTCCCACATTCCAAGCAGGTGTAGGGCCGTTCCCCCGTGTGGATCATCCGGTGCCGAATCAGGGCCGAGCTTCCTCTGAAGCTCCTCCCACATTCCCCACACTTGTAGGGCTTTTCCCCAGTGTGGATCTTCTGGTGTTCCGTCAGCTGGCACTTGATGCTGAAGCTCTTCCCACACTCCCCACACTCATAGGGCTTTTCCCCAGTGTGGATCCTCTCATGTCTCCTCAGGCCAGAGCTCTGGCTGAAGCTCTTCCCACATTCCACACACTCATAGGGCTTCCCTCCTGTGTGGATCCTGTGGTGTTGCATCAGGTGCCCCTTCTGGCTGAAGCTCATCCCACATTCCCTGCACTCAAAGGGCTTTTCCCCAGTGTGGATCCTCTGGTGCCGCGTCAGGCTGGAGCTCCAGCTGAAGCTCTTCCCACACTCCTCACACTTGTAGGGCCGTTCCCCAGTGTGGATCACCTGGTGCTGGATCAGGTGCAAGCTCTGACTAAAACCCTTCCCACATTCCAAGCACTTGTGGGGCTTCTCTCTGCCATGGGGCTTCTCCACCAGCTCTGAGCTCTGGCTGGATCTCCGGCCGCCTTCCTTGCTCAGGGGGGCTCTTTCCTCCCCACAGCTCCCTGGGCTGGGTTTGCTGCCCCTCCTCGTGCGGAATCTCCAGGGCTTTTCCTCCTGCTCCATTCACACACGCCCTAGGAATGAAAAATCCTGGTTTGGGGAAAAGAACAAAATGAGAGTGTCTTGGACTGGGAGCTCCTCCTTTCCCAAGTTCATCTCATTAAGTCATTGGGCATCTTGTGTCTCTAAGAACCTCCAAAACACCAAGATTCAGCACAAAAGTCCTCCCAACATCAACACACAGATCAAAAACTTCCCAAACATCAAGATTCAACAAAAGCACCTTCCAAATATAAAGATTCAGCCCCCACAAAAAAACAAAGCACCAACAATTAGCCCAATAAAGCTCAGAAACACCAAGATTCACCCCCGGGAAAATCGTGGATCCCAATCCCTGGTCACCTGCTGCATGGTAGGGGGGGAATGCTACTGGGGCTGGCAGGGAAGCTGCAGATACAGGGAGAAGTGGAACCTTGTGGTGCCTCCTGTTTCTGCTCCTCCTCCACATCCAGCGTCCTTGCTCTTTCTCCCACTCCTCTTCCTCCTTCTCCTGCACAATCCCACCTTCTCCTCCCTCATGCATCGTTTGACCCTTTTGTTCCTCAATTCTGCTTCTCCTTCCCTTCTCCTCCTGCCCCAGGCCCAGCACCCACTGCCGGCTCCCTCTTCCCCCCCAAACCCACAGCATCCCACGGCAGGGGCAGGGGCAGGAATGGAGCTGGGGCAGGTCGGGCTGGGGCAGCGCTGGGCTCTCGGCCGCTCCCGCCCGCACTCGGTCCCCACTGCAGCCGCTCCCGCCGGGACAGCGTGGGGGGGCCCGGCCTTGGCGCCGCCCCACTCCCACCTCCCCAAATTCCCCTCGCATTTGGACAACAGGGCATGGATGGTGTTGGTGTGCTGCAAAGGGATTGGGTGAAGGGGAGTGTGCAGCAATATGGTTAAGGCAAGAAGCTGCAGGAGGAATCTATGTGGGAAGGAAAAGGATGATGGAAAAGAGGAGGAAGAGAAAAATACTGAGGATTGGGATGTTTATCAGCAGGGTCGTAGCCTCAAAACTTTTCAGCTGATCCAGATCTTTTGTATCCCCGGTTTCCAGGACAGGAAAGAAAGGAGGTCAGGGTTTCAGGGGGTTTCTCTGTGGGGGGCAGCGGCAGCACCGGGCGCAGAGCTGCGGCACCGGGAGCACGGGCTGGGGGCCTGTGGGGAGAACGGGGCCGGGCCGGGGCTGTGGGGCAGCCGGGGCTCAGCGCCGGGCGCTGCCTGACCCCACCAGCCCCGGGCAGGGCCGGCAGCGGCCCCCGGCCCCCAGGAGGCTGCGGGACGCCCCGGCCGCTGCCCGGCCCCGCGGAGCTGCCGGCCCTGCCCGCCGGGGGCGCCTTTGGACACTGCGGCAGGACAGGGAGCGGCTCTGGGATACGGGCTGGGGAGGGCACCCTGAGCACAGGGAGGAGGAGCAAGGAACACCTGGGAAAGGCGGATTGTGCATTTTAGCATGGAGATCATCTTTTAAGGCTTTTGTTAGGGTTACTGGAGATACAAATGATTTTGCAGAAAGCTCAGCAGCTTTCAGAGGATGAGCACCCACAGGCACTGAGGGAGCTGCAGGAGGGGCACAAGAAGGCCTTGCAGCACTCGGGCACAAAGGCACAGCAGGTGAATGCAAGAAGGGAGCAGCAAAAGGCCAAGCTGAAGGCAAAGGCCAGGGCACAGTTCCTACAGCCCCTGAGGGATCAACCCCAGGGCCCAAGGGGGCCCCAGCACCCAGGGCACGGCTCGGCCACAAGCACCTGGCAGAGGCATTGCCCTCCTCGGCAGGGGAGAGCCCACCCAAACAGCCTCTGGCAAGGAACCAGGGCTCCAGCTGCAGGGCACAAGGACACTGCAAGCACAGACAGCAGCACCCTCAGGACCAGCAAGTCCACCCCTTGATGGACATGGATTGGCAGGGCTGTCACAGCTCCCATCACACCAGGGACCCTCCACACTGCAGCCCTTGAGAACATTCAGGGTGGGTCTGCATTGAGAGCAGGCATTTCCTGATGGACACAGGGGCCTCTCAATCCACTCTGAATCTTAGACCGAAGGGGGGAAAATGCTAAAAATGTGTTTGATTAGTGAGGAGATAAGTGGGAAACATATATGGTTCTATTCAATCACTATTAGTAGATCTAGGAGATGAGTTTTTAATGCATGAATTTTTATTTGCTCCTAATTGTTATCACGATTCACTGGGAAGGGATTTAATCAATAAACTTGTAACACAAATTAATATTATAAAAAGGCATACAGAGGCCAGTTCTGTTGTACCTCTGCGTCAAATGTCTGGCCAGGCCTATGCTGAAGTGAACCCAGAAGTGTGGGCAATCCCAGGGAAAGAGGGAAAATTAGATATGGAGCCTCTCCAAAGCACTCTGAACCAACCAGGACAAGTGGTGTCTAAGAGCAACACCCTGTTCCAGGGGAGGGAAGGAAGGGGAATCAGACACAGCGCAGGTCACCGCCCCATGCTCAGCTCAACCCGCCCAGCTGTGGCTGCTTGTGAGAGCCTGGCACTGAAATGCCCTGAGCAGGAAGGCTTCAATATCTTCTGCTGACACCATGGCACCTAACAGGGGGGCAAAAGAAATTCTCACTGCTTCAGCAACCACTGGAGCAGATATCAAGGCACATTCTCCCACAGCAAGCTGGGCTGGCACTGAGCCTGCCCTGGCACTTTGCTGCTGCCAACACCCAGCCAGGACATCGGCTCCTGCCTAAGGAGTGCCAAGCAGCACCACTGGTGGCCAAGGGGCTCATGCCAAGTGTCCCTGAGGCTACAAACAGCCGCCAGCACAGCTCAACACGGGGAAACCCCTCAGCCTGGCCTCAAGGGCTCTGAAGCCCCGCAGATTTGCACTTCCCGCCTGCAGCAGGACGATGGGAGGCCGCCCCTGAGCCTGCCCTGAAGGCAACGCAGCAGCAGCCAGGGCTCCACAGCGGGCCAAGCCCCTGCGCCTGCCCACAGATCCTCGCCTGGAATCCTCTGCAATCCTGGCCACCCTCCTCTGCCATCTCCAGCCACTGGGGCCAAGCCTTGCTGCCACTGCTGCAGCTTCAGCGCTGGCTGGGCCTGCACTGCCACAGCTGCTGGGGAACACCACGGCACAATTCCACTCTGGGGCTCACTGACACCCACACTCTGGGCTGCCTGCCATTGCACTGCTGCAAAATGTACTGAGTTTGTTCCTTTTAAATCTTATTTCTCTGCTCAGGCTTGATTTGTCTTTGCCTTGGGGAAAGGAATTTTAAAGGTTTTCTTTAAGGGGTGTTACACCACTCAATGGAGATGAGTTCAACATCCCAACAGACTGGGAATAGCCCAAAAGACACCCACAGAGATAACGACCAGCAACAAAACATCAACATTACCCAGCAGCAAACAGCAACCAACAGCTACCCCAGACACTGCCCCTGGCAGAGCTGGAGACACCTGGGCTGGAAAAGGCTGAGAAGGAAATCCAGGATTGTGGAGACCGAATTCACATCAGAGGGGAAGAAATCCGGGTCCAACAGGAAACCAAACACGGAAAACTTACACAACTTGGAAGCAAAGAACATTAAAGTAGTGCATTTAGATTGGTTCAGACTACATAAAGTTTAGGAAAAATCCAGAAAAACTCACATGGTATGGAATGATTTTCTCTGCACCGCCGGGCTATTTGTGAAAGAAATTATTTCTGTTGCACATCCTGGCCAGAACCAAGAAATGCCTTGGCTCTCTAACACTAAAGAGATTGTTTCAGTGACAAAACTACAACATGAGAAAAATTTTACATAATATTCCCACTTTATATTGTCAGGTAGGTTTGGGACAGAAGTGTGAGAATCAAGTTTTGGTCTGCGTTTTTCCATGTTCACCTTTATGTTCTATTTTGCAAAATTGAAGAGCTTTAACCGTAACACTTTTAACTCGTAAATAGCTCATACTATTTTTAAAAACAGCAGATTCTGAGGGGGCCCCATGTGACTCACCCGATGGCTGCCCTGGAAGAGAAGCTCCATTCCAGGCAGCCTCCAGAGGAGCTTTAGAAATGCAAATGAACGCTGCTGGGCAAAGTGTGGACAATGCACCTGGGTCTCTTGCCCGGGGCAGGAATTGGGCTGATTCCCTCTGCCCCTCACCCCAAGCTCTGCCCGCTTGCACTGATGGAATTTGCACAGCTCAAGGCAGAGCCCAGGGGGAGGATATCTGACCCTGCAACACAAACGGGTGAAGCTGCAAAGGGAAACAGCACATGGAGAATGTTGGGAAAACTTCACTATAAACAAATGGGGGGGAATCATCCCTCTGCCCACTCCAACATGTGCTGCCACTGTCTGTGTTATATAGGGTGGATTAGAGCACTGGGGATTTTTTGCTACCAAAAATTCAGCAAAATCTGTTGGGAATCCAAGTATTTGATGATTTAATTAGACAAAAGCAGTCAATTGACGCAGCCCTGGCTGGAGAGAGCGGCCAAAAACAGGGAAAAGATGAACGGCAGAAGGAATCCTACAACACCATGGACCAGCCCCCGGGAACCCGAACCAATTCATATCAGGAGCCACAGAACCCATTTCTCATTTCAATGGCATCATTAGATTACAAGGTCTGCTCGCAATAATAACCAACCAGACAGCTCCAGCTCCTGACCTTCCTGCTGATCAACCCACTGAAATGAGGAACACAACACTTAACCATGGGATGGGATCAGATCATCTGTTAGCAGAAAAATAGGGGTTTGTGGAAAATTAAATGTCTCAAACTGCTGTTGGCAAAGAGATGACAAAGGAAACGTGGTGAAAAACAAAACAACAACGGAAACAAAAAAGCAGCTCATGTATTGGTCCAAATGTGGAAAGGATGGGAATGGGACACGGTTTTGTGGCTCCCTGGCAGACCATGGGTTAAACGAATGCTGTTTCTCCTCTGATGTGCTACAGCAACTCTCATCTTTTTACCATGCTCCACACCTTGAGAGTGCAGCTCATTCAGCAGCTGAGCGAGGGGCCAGGGACTCGCAGATAAGGAAGTAAAGGACGAAATCACCAGCTTCAATAAATGTTACTAATTAACATGGACTGCTGCTCACAGAAAGACCTGCTAAATTCCTGAACTTCCAGAAGAGCAAAGACTTAACAGAGCCGTGAATATCGGCTGTTCTACAAAAGTGGGGTTGCACATTAACGAGGACATGCAGTTGGCGGACCGGGAGGTCTGAACCTTCCAAGTACCTCAGCCAGTGGGCAAATGGAGAGGGAGATGAGGCCGGGAAAATGAGAATAAAAAAGGGGCTGCGAACTACAACAACGGCAGAGAGCGCACGGCAAATGCCCCACGGCCTCTCCCTCTGCTCAGCAATAAAGTCACTTTTACAGGACTCCTCTGTCTCCTCTGGGCACAGAAACCTCCGGCCACGGGAATTTCCCCGCACAGCCCCGGGCACGGGGCAGCCCCCTCTGTCCCAGCCACAGCAACCGGGCCGAGCCAGCGCTGCTCCGCCAGCGGCTCCTGCCGAGGCAGCGGCCGCAAGGAGACCGCGGGCAGCCGCTCCCGCAGCGCCCTCACGCCAGCGGCAACACGGGCCGGACACGGCACAACGAACCCGCCCGAGCCCCCTGCCGCCCCCGAGACCAGCAGCCAGCCCCGAGCCCCCGCACAACCCAGCGCGGCTCCCACCTGCGCTGCGGCCGCCTCCGAGCTCCGCCGCCGCCTCACCGCACTCCGGTCGCTGCCACCGCTCGCGGGACCGCACACACGCTCCGACAATGGCGCCGCTGCCCAGCCACGGCCGCCCTCAGCCCGCCACCGGGGCCCGGCTCCGCCCCGCTCCCACCAATCAGCGCGCCACAACCACGACTGACGGCACCATCGCCCAATCCCAGCCAGGGGCGGGCTCTGCACACGGCACAGCCCCGCCCCGCGCTCTCAGGGCCCCCCGGGCTGCGTGAGGGCAGAGCCGGAGCTGAGGAACAGCCCTGGAACGGGCCCGGGCCCGAGGGGGATTGAGCTGAAAACACAAACAAACTTCTCCGCACCTCCCGCCACGGCTTTCCCGGCACTGCGGCTCCGGTGGCTCCGGCTCCGAGGAAAGCCCTCAGGTTTCCTACCCATAATTAGGCGCATTAGTGCACCGCTTTAATTTACCGCAAGAAAAGGAAACCTGCCCAAATCTCTGTGGATGAGTGGGGGAAGGGAGCGATTTCTGACAGAAAACTCCAAAATCGCAGACCAGAATAATAAGAACTAAGTGAAGACCCTTAAATCCACTTTTCCTCCCATGCCTGCATTGTGAAAAACGCCCATCACTTTAAAAAAATAATTTAAAGTTTAATAGTAATAAAATTGTCATAAAAATAGTTATATAATTAGAGTAATAAAAATTTGAACAATTGAGATTAGGACAATACGAGACAATAAGAAGAAAGTTACGGAGGACGGGGTACCTTTTCTGGGCAAAATAAGCCCGAAAAAGGACACGCGTTAACAGAGGATTAACCCTTTAAAGCAATAGCCTGTTGCATATTCATACACTTCGTACATGATGCATAAATTCCATTCAAACAAAGGATTCTGTATGGTCAGTGTCAACTTCTTCCTCCTAATCCTCAGCGGCGTCTTCATGGCTGAGCAAGGTGGGAAGAAGTTCCTTTCTTCTAATAACAGAGCAGTAAATTCTCTTTCTCTGAAAGATTTAGGTGTCCTGTGGCTGCTATCTGGTGCAAGTACCTCATTCATTTCTTAAAAAAGTATGCCGCATGCATAGTTCCTACCTTAACTAGAAAACTGCATTTACCATACTGTTAAAATGTTGATACTGCCCTATTAATCACTACAACAAAATACATATAGTATTTTACATCTGCATAGAGACATATAATATGCACTTTTCACACTGGCAAGGGAAAGGGATTCCTTTAATCTGTCTAACCACAAATAAAATAAATAGAAAGGCTCTCCCTGTTACAGCAAAAAATCTGATATGCCCACAAACACCACAAATGGGGGCGGGGGGGATTTCCTGGAAATCTTTTAATTTGGTTTAATGCACATAAATCACCACACTAGTTTTTCCACATAAAATGCTGCACTTGTTGCAAACAAAATCTTAAAATCTCACAGAGCTATACAGTCCCAAGAATCAAATTACCACAATGCAGGGGAAAAAACCCACACAACTTCCCTGTACCTCAAGTCTTGGGAATCAACTTATAACAAGCTGTCTCTATTACAGCTCTGACAGCCCACAAACACCAGTTTAAGTTAAAACCCTTCTAAAAGGGTGGCTTAACCCTTTTGACTCAGGCTCAAGCTTAATACACAGTTTAACACAGATGACACACAACAAAAATTACCAGTTTGTTACAATTATAACTTTTACACAATAGTCAGCAAAATCTCACACTACACCAGATGAATCCAAAGTTGCAACTTTGCAAACTCCACAAGGAGAGGGACCACAAAGGCACCGTGTTACAGCGTTTGATCCTCACCTCCCAGGTCCCACAGGCAAAGGATTGGTTAACACTGAACACAAAGCCTTATAAAGACTGGTTATACTCAAACACCAGGTGTCACAGCGAATGCTGCTCCCCAAAACTAGAAAGTTCACACACACAGGTGCAGGGAAAACTCGGGGCTCAAT
Organism: Melozone crissalis; assembly: GCF_028551555.1. Taxonomy (NCBI): domain Eukaryota; kingdom Metazoa; phylum Chordata; class Aves; order Passeriformes; family Passerellidae; genus Melozone; species Melozone crissalis. The sequence goes on from NW_026535844.1 coordinate 6,793,158, forward strand.
ATGAGTCAACAGCAAGTTCCGTTTATTGAAGAGAGCATCAGACACTTATACAGCAAGTAATAAGCTTATGAATATTCTGTAAGCCAAGCGAACTATTGGTTAAACTATACCATCAACTCTTCCTCATTCCTTTGGGCCTACATTCTCTATTTCCCACGTCTCTCTGTCCACTTGTTATCATACCCAGCTAGGCCCAAGGACACGCTATCTTGCAGGTGCAAAAACTCCAACTAGCTGTGTTCGGTACTTTCCCAGCTCCTGGTCGGCTAACAAGCGAATGTCTACGTGACCTCTGTCATGTAGCCATTTCTCCACAGGGTGCACCAAGGGGGTCCATGACCTGAGCTGGTCTCACAGCCCAGCAGAGCCTCCTCCTGGCTGGCTTGCTAACTGAATCATTAAAACTGAAGATCATGGACAAAGACTCTGTAACTAGTCAAAAGTTAGAAAGTTGTATGTTTATTATACCGGTGGGCAGCACGGGGGAATCATTCTCAAAATGCGTGACCGCACCACACAAGGATTTTTGCCTTCTATTTATTTGCCAAAATAATACATATACATAACCCCAGCACCTCCCATCCCCGCGTTGTATTAAAATGAGGTTAGTAGTCCTTCACGCGTGCGCAATTCTTCTCTTGAATTGGGTCAGTGGTCCCAAATTGGGTCAGTGGTCCCAGGGATGAAGTCAGGAAGGTCTTCATCAGGTCCCTGTGATCCTCTGGCACAATCCAAGGCCCCCTGCTTCGTGATGGATTGACACAGAGTCCAGGTGCTGGGCATTGTTCCGCTGGTTTCAATATGTTCCTATAATGGTTCACTTGCTCCTCTTCCTTCTACAAATGAGCTCATAATATAACAATTAGCTTTAGCTTAAGCATCCAATAATCATTAACCTAACATTGGTGTATCTAACTTCAATATGAATTGGTTCTAACACTCAGCTAAAATCCTAACCCTTTAAAATCATGATTCAATAGGACTTAGCAAAACATAAGATGTGAAAAAGGCTTTTGTGTAACTAAAAACAGTGTAAGGCCATCCACTGACCAGCCTGTCCAAGTAATAAGATAACCGTGACACAAAGCAGAGCACCAGAGGACAATTAGACAATACCATGTTAAAATTAGGGAGGCCATACTGAATCCTTATCAGAGGATGTGAAACAGCAGGATGGAGACACAAAAATAAATAAAATATATTGACCTGACACACAGGATGTTGTGTAGATAAGCTGGAGTGTGAAGAAGTCAAAGAAAGAACTTCCCAAAACATCAGAAAGTTCACAAGAATTTTTGAATAATGCATGAAACACATGAATGTGCATATATCTCAGCAATGTAACAGTATAAAGATAACATTGTCTGTGTACACCCCTGTGTTCTTTGGCTGTTGGCCAAGAGCACTCCAGCGCATGGGAGGGGAGGGAAATATCGTCCTTTTCTGGATTATTATTATTATTATTATTATTATTATTATTATTACTATTATTATTATTATTACTATTAGTATTACTATTACTATTACTCTTACTCTTACTATTATTATTAAACTTTTAAAAACTCTAAGCAGTGAATTTTGTTTTTCACACCCTGAACAGGATCAGGATCCCCCTGAGTCCCCCATTCCAGTGAACGAGGACCCCCTGCACTGGATCCCAGCCAGGCCCTTATCTAGCACCGGGACCCCCCCAAACCCTGATTCCCAGGAAGGGACTCCCCCTGAACCCCCATTCCAGGGTACCAGGACCCCACTGCATGCCCTTATTCAACACCAGGACCCCTGTTCACCCCCATATCCGGGACTGGAACCCTCCCAAAGCCTCCATTCTCAGGCACAGGGACCCCCCTGCACCCCCTTATCTGTGGATATATCTTATCTGTGAATATATGTATTAACAGCAATAAGAATACAACAACTGAAATGTAGTGAGAGTCCTATGTGTTAGATAAGTGGATCCTAGCTATTCTAAATGAGTCACAGCTGCGAAGTCCTTGGTTGGGCAGCAGCTGTGGCTCGTAAAGATAGCTGGGATAAAAGGGATGGGGTTGAGAGCCCAGGAGGAGCCCCTGAGAAGACACAGGAAGAACTGTGCTGCAGAGAAAACAGCTTGCTACAGTATGGGACTTGAGAAATATGAATAACAACAAGAACGAAACACTTATCCAGCACAGGGCCCCCCTGCACCCCCTTATCCATCACCGGGATCCCCCTGCTTCCCCTCATCCAGCCCGGGGATGCCCCTGCACCCCCTTATCCAGCCCCAATGCCCCCCCGCACCCCCTTTTCCTGGACCCCCCCCTCCTGCCTTCCCCAGCCCCCACCCATCACCTTCCTCAACACCGGGGGCCCTGCACCCCCTTGCCTGGGCACAGGGACCCCCTGGAACCCCCATTGCCCTCACCCCCCATTCCTGGGCACAAGGACCCCCTGAACCTCCGTTCCTGGGCAGGGGGACCTCGCTGCACCCCCTTATCCGGGACTGGGGCCCCTCCTGGACCCCCTTCACGTGTTCTGGGACCCCCTACACCCCTGCCCGGCCCTCCCGCCCTTCCCAGACCCCAGACCCGCCCTTTTCCTTCACCTTTGCACCCCCAGATGTCCCAAATTTCCGGATCCCCCCAGTTCTCCCCTCCAGGCGCTTCCTTAAGGGGGTGCCAGGGGTTCCCAGGTGGTTCTCAGAGGGCTCCAGGGCGGTCGCAGCGGGATCCAGAGGGATTCTCTGCAATTCCCCCGTCCCCGCCCCGCCCTCCTCGGTCCCTTTCGCTTCCTCGTCCCAACCTGCGAGACCGGGATCTGCCCGGTGACCGATGACGTCACTGACAGATCGAGCTGCCATTGGCGGGCAGTAAAAAGCGGGACTAATGGCAGGGCCGGATGCGGCTCAGGGAGCCTGGCCATGGCTGGGGCGGGGCCGCAGCCGAGCAGCGCCATGGCTCCAGCGCTGGGTCTGGGGCTGCTCTGGGGGCTCCTGGGGGACCCGGGGGGCGCGACCGAAGGTGAGTGGGAACCCCGAAACCGGGAACTCCCTGAACTTCCATTTCCGGGCACTGGGACCCTCCTTAACTTCTATTACCGGGCGCGGGAACCCCCCATAGCCCCATTTTGGGTCCTCTATCCCCTCCCCCAAACCGGGACCCCCCTGTACCCCCTCATCTGGCACCGGGACTGCCCTGAACCCCATTCCTGGGGAGGGAAACCCTCCTGAACCCCCATTCTCGGGCATCAGAATCTACTGAGCCCCCATTCCTGAGCACGGGCACCCCTTGAGCACCCATTTCTGGGCACGGGGACCCCTCTGTGCCCCCTTCCCCAGCACCGGAACCCCGTGAAACTCCTTTTTCTGAGACCCACCTGAACCCCGAATTCTGGGAAAAGAATCACCTGAACTTCCATTCCTGGGCGGGGAAATCCCCCTGCACCCCCTTATCTGCCCAGGGACCCACTGCATCTCCCATTCCTTTGGATCAGGATCCCTTTGAACCCCGAATAACGACGGGGAACCCCCTTGAACCCCCATTCCTGGGCACTGAGACATCCCTGAATCTCCATGCCCAGGTGCAAGGACCCCCCTGCACCCCTGATCCGGGACTGGGATCTCCCCGCACCCCCGTCAGTGCTCCGGGACCCCCTGCACCCCCATTCCCGGCCATCCCGGCCTTCCCAGACCCCAGACCCGCCCTTTTCCTCGGCTTTTGCACCCCCAGATCTCTCGAATCTCTGCGTCCTCCCAGTTCTCTATTCCCGGCGCTTCCTGGAAGGGGTTTCAGGGGTCCCAGAGGGTCCTAGGGGTCCCAGGGGGTCTCAGCGAGGATCCAGTGGGATCCAGATGAATTCCCTGGAATTCCCCTTTTCCCCCGTCTCATTTTTCCGTCTCCCGAGCTGCGTCCCCGGGATCCGCCCGCCTCTCCCAGCCTCAGATCCCCCTTTCCATGACCCAGGGACCCCCTGAACCCCCATTCATGCCTTTCCCAGCTCCCAGACCCCACTGCCCTCAACACCGGGGACCCCTGGACCCCCTTTGGTGGGCACCGGCGGGCACCCATCCCGCCTCTCCCAGTCCCTTCATTGGACCTTGGACCCTTCCCGGCTCTCCCAGTTCCGCTTCCCAACCCTTGGACGCTCCCAGAACCCCCCAATCTCTGCGTCCCCCCATTTCTTCACCCGTGTGTCCTGCTGGCGGGGGGTTCCTTGGGGTCCTGAATTTTCACTTCTGGGCACTGGGACCCCCCTGCACTCCCTTATCCAGTACCAATCCCCCTCTGCACCCCCTTTCTCATCCATCCCGCCTTCCCCAGTTCCCCCTTTTCCTTGACCCTGAGACCCCCTGGACACCCATTCCTGCTTTTCTCAGCTCCCAACTCCCCTTTCCTCTGCATCAAGGATCCCCAAGACTCCTATTCCCAGGTCCTCCCACCTTTTGACCCCTCATTCCTTGGGACTGGGGATCCCTGGACCCCCTTTCCTGGGCACAGGGATCCCCTGGAACCCCCATCCCACTCTCCCAGTCCCTGCACCACCCCCTGCCCCTTCTGAGCCCCCATTCCTGGACACCAGGACCCCCTGCAGGCCCTTTCCTGTCCATCCCACCTCTCCCACCCTGCACACCCTTTCCTTGGCCCCAGGATCCCCAAACCCCTTCCCAGCTCTCCCAGTTCCCCTTTCATTGATCCATGATCCCCTCAACCCCCCAAATCTCCGTGTCCCCCCAGTTCTCCACTCCCTGCGTTACCTGCACGTGGCGGTGTCAGAGCCCAGCCCAGGGATCCCCCAGTACATGCAAATGGGGTTCATGGATGGGATCCCCTTTGTGCGCTACGACAGCGAGCAGGGCCGGCTGGAGCCGCTGACGCAGTGGATGAAGGATGGAGTCGAGCCAGGATTTTGGGAGTGGCAGACCCGGAACAGTATGAGGAACCAGCACATGGATGCCAAGAACCTGGAGACACTGCAGGAGTGATACAACCAGAGCGGGGGTGAGTGGGGGGATCTGTGGGGGTGGGAGGGGTGGGATGGGACTGGGGGGATGGGATGGGATCTATAGGTGTCGGATGTGGATTCAGGGGGTTCAAGTGGTTGAAATGGGGATCCATTAGGCTAGGATTGGATATCTTGTGATCCATGGATTGGGATGTGGATCCATGGGGCTGGGATGGGATCTGTGGGGCTGGGATTGGATCCATGCAGCTGGGATGGGAACTGTGGGGCTGGGATAGAAACTGTAGGGCTGAGATGGGGACCCATGGGGCTGGGATGGGATCTGTGGGGCTAGGATAGGAATTGTAGGGCTGGAATGTGCATCCATGGGGCTGGGATGGGATCTGTAGGGTTGAAATGGGAACTGTAGGGCTGGGGTGAGCATCCATAGGGCTGGGATCGGATCTATAGGTTACGGATGTGGATTCACAGAGCTCCAAGTGGCTGAAATGGGGATCCATTAGGCTGGGATGGGATATCTTGTGATCCATGGAGCTGGGATGTGGATCCATGGGGCTGGGATGGGATCTGTGAAGCTGGAATGGGACCTGTGGGCTGGGGTTGGAATCTGTGGAGTTAGGATTTGCATCCATGGGGCTCCAAGGAGCTGGGATGAGGCTCTGTGGGTCTCCATCAGACTCTGGGGCTCCATGGGGCTGGAATGGGGCTCTGTGGGGCTGGGACACAATTCCATGGGTCTCTGTGGGTACAATCCCTCCAGGTCTCCACACGAGGTTGCGAGTTTCCGGTTGTGACCTCCTGTCCAATGGGAGCATCCGTGGATCCCACCGGAATGCCTACGATGGGCGGGATTTAATCTCCTTTGACCTGGAATCCAGGAGATTTGTGGCGGCCGACAGCGTTGGTGAGATCATCAGGAGGCGCTGGGAGCAGGATGGGACCGTGGCTGAGTATTGGATGAATTACTTGAAGCACGAATGCCCCGAATGGCTCCAGAAATACATCAGATACGGGCAGAAGGAGCTGGAGCGCAAAGGTGGGAGCAGAATTCCTGTGGGGATTTGGGATTTGGGGATAGGGGACTTGGGAACACAGTAATTCCTGTGGGAATTCTATGGATAGATCTCATCTCCAGTGAGAATTCCATGGGTAGATCTCACTCTCATGCCGTTCCTGTGGGAATCCCATAGGTAGAACTCACCCCAGTCCCACTCCCATGGAATTCCAATGATGTCTATCACCATTATCCCATTCCAGAGCCCCCTGATGTCCATGTGTCTGGAAAAGACCATCGCAGTCAGCTGGATGAAGGGGGGTGAAACCTTGGATCAGGAGACGGAGTGGGGCGGGATCGTTCCCAACAGCGACGGCACCTTCCACACCTGGGCCAGGATCGAGGCGCTGCTGGAGGAGCGGGAGCAGTACCGGTGCAGGGTGGAGCATCCCGGAATGCCGGAGCCTGGGATCTTCGCTTGGGGTGAGGCTGGGAATGTGGGGATTTGTTGGAGAATGAGGGGAGAACGACCATCCTATAATGCATCGAACTCCACTTTATTGATCAATCAATCACCTTAAATAACAGTGGTAATGAACTTCATGCATATTCTGTAATCCAATTTCATGATAGGCTAAGAGAGAAAATTCTAACCATTCCTCTTGTTTTAGAATACCTACAATTGTTTATTAAAAACAGAACCAGTGTTCCCAAAACTTCTTCATCTGTTCTCAGGATGCCAGCTTTTCCCAGAGATGGTGTTCTTCTTGTTATGGGAAGACAGTCTGAGAACTTTATTGTTTATAAAGAGAGTCTAATTGTTTATAGAAATCAGAAGGCTGAGAACTGTTAGGAACTGCTTTACTTTTCCCTTTTACTTTTCTCTCAATTGTATGTCTCATGGCCTTTTTCTTTAAGCCATTCTTGAACTAAACTCTCCAACATTTCCCCCGTTTTTTTCTTTGAGAGAAAAGAGGTTAGCTTGCCAGGTTTTCTCTATCATCCTACTAACCATCTTTTGGATACAACTGCAGAAGCAAGGTAAGATACTTAAAAGCAATAAAAGTACACCTAATATCCCTATAGCATATATTACAAGGTTTCTTAACCATGGACCCAATCCTAAGGTTTTAAGCCATTCATCAATTCCCAATCCTTCTTCTTCCTTAAGGCTGTTAAGCCCCAGTCGTAGCTCTTTTAACTTAGCATGAATAGATACAGAATGATCAGATAAGTTCATGCAACACATCCCTTCAAACTCTTCACACCCATGGCCTTGTGCTAGCAGTAAAAAATCTATAGCAGCTCTATTTTGTAAAACAGCGTGATTAACACTTTGTACATCTGCAGTTAACATATCTAATATCTGTGATGTCTTATTCAATTCACCCTTAGCCCAGCACCCTATTTGTTTTGCTAAAGTCATTGCTTTGCTTGCAGCACCCCATGGTAGGAGAGCTGAAACCATCACTTGTTTAAATTTACTCCAAAACAACGGATCTCCTATTTGACTACAGTCTAAGTTATGTAAGCTGCGCCTTTCCCTGCTAGTTTTATGACTTAGTTGCATTAGCACAGATATGTTAGGGTGGAATAATGATAATTTGCTTAAATAATAAGGTCTACCCTGCGGTTGGGCTGGTATTCCATTCCAGGCTCTATCTCCACAGATTAGAAATATTCCTGTGGGTAATTTCTTAGGTGTTATGATACTAGAGCCTTTACACTGGTTATAAAGTTGTTTGGACACTATTTCCGGGTTTAGAGATGAATCCAGAGTAGCCCATGTCTGTTTATGCTGACTCATCCTTTGAAAATTAGAGTAATCAAAGCTGTAACTCCTCCAAGGCTGAGACAAAGCGATGACTGATTAAACTGTCTAGCAAGTGTTATCCATACATTATCTCTAGGTTGACTAAAATGTGCTACCTTTAATTTTTCAGCTACTACTATACTAAGCAATATAACAAAAGTGAACCTCATTTTTCTGTTTTTATATTGACCTTCCTTTTCTTATCAGTTTTTAACCTTACTGTTCCTGATACCTGAAGACCACACCTTTATAACCTTCTAATGCAATTATCTAATGCTTGATTGGGATCTCCTCTTATAGGACCTACAACAGAATGTTGTGTTAAAGGCACCAGTTTTCTACACCTTACCGAGGCTATATATGATGCACTTTGAGCTTTAACCCTTTTCAAAATACACTGTACCTCCCACCAATAATAAGCCAAGATTTTCTGCTCATGAGATTCATAAAGGTCTAAAGCTGAGGCAGTGCTTAGATCCTGCTGAAAAATGAAGGCTCATGCTCTACTGACCCTGCTTAAACTTTATGCCCCAAGAATTACTTTGCTTGTTTTCTCTTTCATCAATAATTCTGAACTGAAAGCAGGACTAGAGTTAGACCATACTAATAAGGTGCAACTTATCTTGAATAATTAAGTCTAAGGATTTCTTTACAAAGTAAAGAATGCACAGATGTAATTCTAGAGCATACAAGAATCTTGTGAAAGAAAAAGGTAGTATTTCAGAAAGTATATAATAATAAGACTTCCATTAGGACTTCCCAAAAGGCAGGCAAGTCAGCAGGTTTAGAAAATGCCTATGTATATTCATTAGAGTAAGGGCAAACATTTGTCATTTTCTTGACTCATATTTTTAAAGCTGACAAACAGAGATCACTAGATAATTAACTTGCACACTTCTGTGAAAGCATGATCTGAGAAACTAAAGCTATTTCCCAGTAAGGAGTAGGACTTACTGTAGTATCTTTTTTGCAAATAAATAGGACCCCAGCAAACAAAAGATGCTTAGGGTTTTTCCATTTTTATCTTTTTACTGGTGTGTTCTGTGACACAGACAATAAATACCATTGTAAGACCTATTTTTATCTAATAGAAACACTTGGAGCAAAACTTTAACAAATCTTCCTAACAAATGAGTATGGCTTCCACCTTTCAGCTTGCAGTAGGAAATAATATTTGATTCATACTCAGAGAATTAATAGCCTTTACAATTGGAGACAGGATGTCACTTGAAGACTCATAACTTTTAAAACAGTATTCTGGAAGATACAGACTTAGAAAGCAGCAATAAATTAATGCTCCAAGAATTTTAGAATATATGAAAGTAATTTACAGGATTAGCTGCTTTGAGGAAATTATACCTAAAATAAATACACTAAACGGAATTATTAAAATAAAGTTAATTTCGGATACTCATTCATCCTCTGGGAAGTCTAACGAGATTAATTATAGCAGACTTATTTGCAAAACATGTAAAATCACTTAAATCTAATTCAAACTTAACAGAATCTAACTTAACTTACTTAATAACACTTAAACTTAACAGGAGATAAACTTAACGGAACTTAACTGGCTTCAAATCCTACATAACTTAAACCTATATATAATTGAAACTTAGCAGACCTCGAACTTAACCGAAAATAAACTTAACGTACTTAACCTTAATAGTATTTAACATTTAACAGCACTTAATAGGTAATTCAACTAAAACCACCTAATAACAGGTAAAACTTACTAAAGAAATAATATATAGCATTTACTATAACTTACTTACAGGCCTGATTCTAAAATATTAAGCTAAAATAACCTTTCTCATGTTTTTGCTGCAGCATTTTTACACTTAAATACACTTAAACATAAGCTTATTCAAGGTATACTTGTGAAAAAATTCTTTTGAATTCAGTGCTTGCTTTTACATCTATCACATCTAAACAAAGCTTAAAGAATACAAAAAACACAGTCATTACATCTTACTTCTACAATCACTTTAGCACATCTTAACATTTTTAAATTTTTCAAAACACAGCTTTAAAGTCTGATATTCCACCGACTGAGCTATCCGGGCTTCTGATGTTTACAGTCTCTGTTAATACTGGTGATTTTAAGACAGCATAACGGATGCTGAGCCAATTCGGCTGAAATTTGACTCCCGCATTCACTACGCTGATCTGTCCTTCACAGTCTGTGCCGGGAAGAACAAAGTCCCTTTAACTTCGCTTGTTTACCATCACTGCTTTCTCAATTTCAGCAGAGATCTTTCCCTTTTGTTGACAAAAGTTCACAATTATTACGACTGTTAAGTCTTAAACTGTAGCTTTTGCCGGCTGTGGGGGGAGGGAGAAACGCTCCCGCTGCAAAAAGCGCTCCGGTCCCGCGGCGCTCGTGTCGGAGCGGAGGAAACCTCCCCCCCGCGCTGCGCTCTTTGTTTATTCACTGGCAGGACTGACTCCGCTGCAGGCACCGCTGCACCCGTGGCTCCCCCCGCGGTGGTGCGGTCGCTCCCCCCGCGGCACTCTTGGGTCGCTCCCGGCGCGGCTCCCGGGGCGGTGCGGCTCGGTTCTTGCGGCGGCGGCTCCGATCCTGGGGCGGCGCGGCGTGGCTCCCGCGGCGGCTCCGCTCTCGGGGCGGCGCGGCTCGGCTCCCGCGGCGGCGGCTCCAATCCCCTCCCGGGGCGGCGCGGCGCAGCTCCGCTCTCCCCGCTGCGCCCATGCTGAGTTCGGAGTAGCACAGCCCCGCAAGGGCCACGAGCTACGGCCGCTGTTTTGCACTCAGAGAGATAATAACACAGCGCACCATACATCACTCGCCATGGCTTGCTTAGCTTCTTGGCAGTTTTATCACTCTCTAAAGCAGCCTCTGACAATAAATCACCGAATTCACGCCATCCCCTTAAGTCGTAAACGATATGGAAAGCCCCTTTACCGTAGCCGTAAGTCCAAAGTCCTTTTATTTCTTTCTGCCAATTTATTCCCTTAATTTGCCTTTTTTGTAAGAAAGTAATAAAAAGTTCACATGCGGTTTGCCTTTCCATACCTATATAAGTGCGCACTTTGCAGCTCCTCAGGCGTCGACCGCATGTACCAGCCAGGACCTGTCTATACGGTCGCCTGGGGCACGGCGCGTCTCGGCGGCTTTCCTCCGCTTTGTTTATTCACGCTTATTGCCGTTCCGCGGCTGCTTCTCGGAACCTGGACAAGTCCTCACCTCCCGTGGTGTTCGCAATCCCCAAAAGTGTTCGTTATGACGTCCGGGTGTCACCATTTGTTGGAGAATGAGGGGAGAACGACCATCCTTTAATGCATTGAACTCAAATTTTATTGATCAATCAATCACCTTAAATAGCAGTGTTAACGAACTTCATGCATATTCTGTAATCCAATTTCATGATAGGCTAACAGAGAAAACTCTAACCACTCCTCTTGTTTTAGAATACCTACAATTGTTTATTAAAAACAGAACCAGTGTTCCCAAAACTTCTTCATCAGTTCTCAGGGTGCCAGCTTTTCCCAGAGACGGTGTTCTGCTTGTTATGGGAAGACAGCCTGAGAACTTTATTGTTGATAAAAAGAGTCTAATTGTTTATAGAAATCAGAAGGCTGAGAACTGTTAGGAACTGCTTTACTTTTTCCTTTTACTTTTCTCTCAATTGTATGTCTTCATGGCCTTTTTCTTTAAGCCCTTCTTGAACTAAACTCTCCACACTGGAGGTTTCTGCACATGGGAAGGGAATTCCCAGAGGACTCCAGCCTTCACACAGGAGAATATTCCTCAGTCTCCAGGAACAATTTTCTTTGGGATTTATGTTGTTGCAGCTCATCTGGCTGTGAGGATGACCTGAAAATGTGAAGGAATGCAGTAGCTCTAATGTTACCTTGCAAGAAAAACCCAAACCACCCCCAATTCCCAGTCCCAAAAACAAGCTGTCTGCAGGAATTTCTAAAAGACATTTTGCAAGTTGATCTCCACCATGATTCTTCTCAATGCGAAATTTGTTGAGAACATCAAGATGATTGTTTAACATCCTCATAGTCTAACATTTCTTTCCTAGTCCAAGCTGCTTTCTCCGTGTCACCAAGCCTGAGCTTTCAGCATCACAAACCTCCTGTTTCTTGCCTTGCAGTTTCTGGGATGGGGCATCAGGAATGCATTTACTTGAGTGTCGGTGGCACTGCAGAGATGCACTTGATATAAGAATCCTCTGAAATAACACAGGCAGACCACACTGACTCTGGAAAATGGCCTGTAAAGCTGGTGTCCACATTTGGAGAAGCAAAAATGTGCTATTTCTGATGGAGGTTCCTACTAACAGAGTCAGCCAATGGAACTGGCTCTCAAGGCGAGATCATTTGGATGTTGCAGTGGCTGTGGCAGCCCCAGGGTTTGGGATTTTTGGCTGGCATAGCAAAATGAGCTCTGAGCAGCATCTGTGGCAGGGAGGAAAGTGCCCCTGGAGCTGGGGCTGAGGCCCCGGGGTGGATGTGAGCCCGTGTGGGTGTGAAGGGAGCTGGCAGAGCACTGAGTTTGCTTTCCCTGCAGGCTCGCGCTCTGATCCGGCAGAACGGGACCCCGCAGCTGCAGGAGCCCCGGCGCCTGTCGGCTCTGCTGCGGGACTGCCTCGAGTGCAGCCTGGAGCCGGACGAGGAGCGGCGCTGGGCTGCCCAGGAGCTGCTGCAGCTGAGGGCCAGGGGCTGCAGGGGAAGCAGCAGCGCCAGGGAGGGGTTTTCTTGTGGGGCCCCCTCCGACAGTCTCCAGTCTGGCTGCGTTCCACACGCAGAGCAAGCAGAATCCTCGCCTGCTGTGGCTTGGCAGCTCCTTTGGAGCTCATCTGGGCCTGGTGCCCCACAGCGAGCAGGGACATCTTCAAGCAGCTCAGGGAGCCCAGAGCCCTGCCTGACCTGAGCTTGGATGTTTCCAGGGAGGAGGCACCTCCCACATCTCTGGGTACCTTCTGTCAGTGTTTCCCCACTCTCCTGGTTAAAAAGCTCTTCCTTAGACCTTATCTGAGCCTGCTTCCCTCTCCTGAGTTTCAAAGCATTTCCCTTTGTCCTGTTGCAACAGAGCCTGTGAGGAACTTGACTCTGGAAAGTAACAGTTCATTTCTTCCCTTTTTATCCTTAGGACAGCACCCATTTTTATCATCAGCCAAGCCTGTCTCCAGCCTGACCCCTCTGATCACTGCAGCGAAGCAACTGAGGGAGCAGCAGAGGAGATGAAGCTCTTGAGGACAGCTTTCAGTTACAGTAGTAAGGACAACTAGTTACTTCTGGTGGTTAGTTGTAGTAGTTAGGACAGCCTGTTTGTTCTGGCAGTTTTTTGAATAAAAACTCTTTTAAACCTCAACTCCCTTGCCATATCCCTTCCTTCTCCCGCTGTGCCTCAGCTGCCCGGAGCAATGTGAGGGGAGAGCGGGCCCAGCCTGGCCCAGAGCTGAGCCCCAGCAGAGCCCTGGCAGAGCCCAGAGCAGCCTCGGCACCTGCAGAGTCAGCCTGGAAGGAGGCGCTTGGAGCCTTCTGGGCTGCACCCGGCTCTTGGTTACAAACTGGGTGTGCTGGAAAATGCCACCAGCTCTGCACGAGGGCAAAAGGGGCCCGGGGAAGGCCCAAGTGCTCCATGCAAGGGAAAAACCTGCCCTGGGTTTGTTATAAATAACTGGGTAGTGCTGGCTTTTGCTATTATGTATTGACTTCTGCAAAATGTTCCTAATCACACTGATTTTGATAGAGTACCGTTTGTAATCACTTTTAACTATATTATAGCTTTTATTATCACTTTTAATTATATTATAGCTTTTGCTATAATATAATTTGTCAGCTTTTTGTGGCCAATGCCCTGGCCCCTGTGTAGCTCATATCCTGAGAACATCATTTATGGATGATATTTTAGTTTGTGGACAGTGTGAAAAACATACATTGTAGTTTTGGCTTTTGCAAAATATTAAAGTGTTTCCATATGTTGTGCATTAGAATGTTAACTTTTGCAGAAGTAGCTGTAGTTGTGAAATAATAAATAATGCTTTTATTTTTGTAAATAACTGACAATAACAATTCAGAGATATTTGTGAAATAGCTAATGTTCATTTCAAGTACTTGTGGAAATAGCTAAAACCATCTGCATGGTCAGACAACATTTAAGGAAGGGATGTGATGAGGACCCCTGCCACTGACCCTTCCACTGTCAATAACTGTCACCTGCTGAAACCACAGAACAGGGGCCCTTGTGAGGGAGTGACACACAACCCTCAAAACAGCAATCCACGATTCCTGCACGAGCTCTAAAAAGGCGAGGTGGTAGTTAAACCAACCTAAAGAATTCCTGGAACATGTAAACGAGTTCAGAGAAATGTTTGAATATGTATAACCATTATGAAAATATATTTGAACAATGCAATGGAAAAATTAGACAAGAAGAGTTGCTGTGGTTAACCGGTGTGCCTCTGGCCATCGCCAGGCACCCAGCGCTGTTACTGATTTGTCCCTTATTATTCCTTATTAAACTTTCAAAAATTCTAAAGAGTGAGGCTCCTTTCTCACAAAACCCAAGGCACTCACCCCTTGTTCCTCCCCCAAAGCCAGGATTTGTCAATCCTAAACTTTGTCTGGATGGAGAAGAAGGAGGCTGCGAGGAAAAGGAAGATGCACTGGTGTGGAGGCCCATGGGAGTCTCAATCTCCCACCCGTGGGGGACTGGTCCCCAATAAGAAGAACATATTTCAAGGTTATGGTGAGAAACTTGCTTCTCCCATAGATCTTTGCAAGCACATGCTGATTTATGGAAAGTTATGTTACCCCATTGGCCCGTTGGCCTAATTACCCCAGTTCAAACCCTATTACCCATCTCTGGTTAGTCCCGAGAATGTTCTCCCTCTCTGTCCCTCCATTGGCCCTAATTTACTGCATTCCTCTGCCCCTGTTTCCCCCATATCAGCTGACCTGACCCTTAACCCCTCCTTTGCCCCATTTTCCCCCATATCCATTGGACCCTGACCCTCAGCTCCACCCTCACTAGCCCATATAAAAACCCCCTGTGCCCTCAGCTTGCACCCTGTCTCTGTCCCTGGGCCCTGCTCAGCTCTGTGCCCTGTTCCTGTACCAATAAACCCAGTTTGCTGCAGATCATACCCAGACCCATCCTGCCGACTTTGTCAGCTTTATAAAGCAGCCGTGAGCTTCGGGCTCCGGAGTGCCGGACGCTCCAAGGGCCTCGGCAGCGCCAGGACGCTCCAGGCTGGGACAGCCAGGCAGGGCAGGAGGAATCACTGCCCCTTTCCCCTCTCTGCTGCTCCATCTCCCAGCCCAGCATCGCTGCAGGACAGCCTCACTGCCAACGCCATCCTGCCAGGGATGGACTGGGGGGATCTCCTTCCCCTTCCCTCTGGCATGGAGGCAAATCCCATCTTCTCCTTGACCACCCTCCTTCTTCTCCTTATTCTGTCCTTCATCCATCCATGTTCCTTTCCCATCTCCTTCCTCCCTTGTTCCTTCTTGTTCCTTCCTCTCCTTCTGCCTTTTCCTTTTCCCTTCTCCCTGTCTCTCCCTCTCCTTGTCCTTCCTCCCCCAGGCACTGAGATGTGGACAGAGACCAGGGAGAACAAATCCCTGCCACAGAACCTCGTGGAAGAGGCCATTTGGAACGGCTCCACGGCTCAGGAATCCACCGGGGAGGAAAAGCCCCAGAGACCCCTCACAAGGAGGGGCTGCAAACGCAGCCTGGGGAGCTGAGAGGAGGTAAAAGCCTCCCTGTGCTGGGAAGGGTTTGGGGAATGTGAGAAGAGCTTCAGGCAGAGCTCAGCCTATTCCTGGTGCCTCCAAAAACAGCGGTGCCAGATGCAGAGATCCCTGGGGACACAGAGATCACCCAGCAGATCCAAGGGGATGCAGAGATCCCCCTGCAGATCCATGGGGATGCAGAGATCCCCCTGCAGATCTACGGGGATGCAGAGATCCCCCTGCAGCCCCCGGAGCAGCCACGCTGAGCACGGCGATGCCTGAGAGGAGGCTGTGACCCCGCGGCCAGAGGGCCCCGCTGGAGCAGCCTGTCCTGGCAGGACTGACCCCGGGACACAGTGACCCACGCTGCAGCACTTGGAGGGGGCTGTGCCCCGTGGGATGGACTCAGCTTGGAGAAGTTCCTGCAGAAGTCTCCGGTGGGAGAGAGCCCAGGGTGCAGCAGGGGAACGACTCCTGTCCCTGAGCAGAGGGAGAAGCCCCGGGGCATGAACTGAGCCCGGCCCCATTCCCTGTCTGCGGCACTGCCGGGGTAGGAGGTGCAGCTGGGAGGAGGGAGGTGAGACAGAGTAAAGATCCATTCTGAATTAGGTGAAGTGTCTAAGAACGGTGAAAAGTCTGTGAGGCCAAAGCTGAAGGAAAAACTCGCATGCCGAGACAGCAAGGAGACAGAGAAAGAAAAACAGAAAAGACCACAAGGTCGATTTGCCCCCGACTTAGAAATTCCTTTGATAAAGAAGAACTGGTGCTAAATGTCACGCGGAATGAATATGTATGAACTTATTGTGAAACTGTATGCATATGCATTTGGAAGGGGGATAAAAGAAGACCCGAGATCTTCAGAGTTACACAAGCCTTTTTGGGGGACTTGCGTCCGGCGCAAGTAATAAAAAGCATACCGGGCTTTACAGCCTTTACAAAGTTGTGAGGTTTCTTCTTTTCTCCGCAAAACAGAGGCGTGGGCAAAAACCTGGAATTAAGGATCTTCACTTACTTCTCATTATCCTGCTCTGAGTTTTAGGAGTTTTCTGTCAGAAATCTCTCCCCTCCCCCACTCATCCATGTCGCAGACATTTTTCCACAGAAATCCTTTCTTTCAGATTTCTGTATCTTCTGGGAAGCAAAGGGCCCCAGAAGATGAATGTAGACAATTGTTATCAGCTGCTGTGGAATGTAACAGGGGTTTTCTTGATTGGCTCATTTTCTATGTTTATAATTAAGGGCCAATCACCAGTGCAAGACAGCGGACTGAGTCCTTGGGCACAACTTTGTTTTAGATTCTTTCTATTCTATTCTTAGCTAGCTAGCATCTGCAACCTCTCTCTTTATTCTATTTAGTATAGTAATAATGTATTATATATCATATATCAATAAATCCAGCCTTCTGATCAAGAAACAAGATTCTCGTCTCTCTCACCATGCAGCGACCCCGCACAGGGTCCAGTAATACATCCACAGGGCTTTGGGGCGGTTTTCCCTTTTTGGGGGAAATCAAAGCGATGCCCTGATGCTCCTAATTAGGGGTAGAAGAAGTGATGGTCCGGGGCTTCCGGTTGAGCCAGAGCCACCGGAGCCGCAGTGCGGGGAAAGCCGTGGCGGGAGCTGCGGAGAAGTTTGTTTGTGTTTTCAGCTCAATCCCCTCGGGCCCGGGCCCGTTCCAGGGCTGTTCCTCAGCTCCGGCTCTGCCCTCACGCAGCCCGGGGGGCCCGGAGAGCGCGGGGCGGGGCTGTGCCGTGTGCAGAGCCCGCCCCTGGCTGGGATTGGGCGATGGTGCCGTCAGTCGTGGTTGTGGCGCGCTGATTGGTGGGAGCGGGGCGGAGCCGGGCCCCGGTGGCGGGCTGAGGGCGGCCGTGGCTGGGCAGCGGCGTCATTGTCGGAGCGTGTGTGCGGGCCCGCGAGCGGCGGCAGCGGCCGGAGCGGTGAGGCGGCGGCGGAGCTCGGAGGCGGCCGCAGCGCGGGTGGGAGCCGCGCTGGGTTGTGCGGGGGCTCGGGGCTGGCTGCGGGCCTCGGGGGCGGCAGGGGGCTCGGGCGGGTCCGTTGTGCCGTGTCCGGCCCGTGTTGCCGCTGGCGTGAGGGCGCTGCGGGAGCGGCTGCCCGCGGTCTCCTTGCGGCCGCTGCCTCGGCAGGAGCCGCTGGCGGAGCAGCGCTGGCTCGGCCCGGTTGCTGTGGCTGGGACAGAGGGGGCTGCCCCGTGCCCGGGGCTGTGCGGGGAAATTCCCGTGGCCGGAGGTTTCTGTGCGCAGAGGAGACAGAGGAGTCCTGTAAAAGTGACTTTATTGCTGAGCAGAGGGAGAGGCCATGGGGCATTTGCCGTGCGCTCTCTGCCCTTGTTGTAGTTTGCAGCCTCCTTTTTATCCTCATTTTCCCGGCCTCATCTCCCTCTCCCTTTGCCCACTAGCTGACGTCCTTGGAAGGTTCAGACCTCCCGATCCGCCAACTGCAAGTGCCTGTTAATGTGCACCCCCACTTTTGTATAACAGCTGATATTCACGGCTCTGTAAAGACTTTGTTCTTCTGGAAGTTCAGGAATTTAGCGGGACTTTCTGTGAGCAGCAATCCATGTTAATTAGTTACATTTATTGAAGCTGGTGGTTTCGCCCGTTGCTTCCTTATCTCCAAGTCCCTGGCCCCTCGCTCAGCTGCTGAATGAGCTGCACTCTCAAGGTGTGGAGCATGGTGAAAAGATGAGAGTTGCTGTTGCACATCAGAGGAGAAACAGCGTTCGTTTAACCCATGGTCTGCCAGGGAGCCACAAAACCGTGTCCCATTCCTGTCCTTTCCACGTTTGAGCTGGAACATGAGCTGCTTTGTTACTTCCTTTGTTATCTGTTTCACCACTTTTCCTTTGTCAGCTCTTTGGCAACAGCAGTTTGAGACATTTAATTTTCCACAAACTCCCTTTTTTCTGCTAAAACGTAATATGATCCCATCCCATGGTTAAATGTTGTGTTCCTCATTGCAGTGGGTTGGTCAGCAGGAAGGTCAGGAGCTGGAGCTGTTTGGTTGGTTATTATTCCCAGGACAGCTTGTAATCTAATGATGCCATTGAAATGAGAAATGGGTTCTGTGGCTCCTGATATGAATTGGTTCGGGTTCCCAGGGGCTGGTCCATGGTGTTGTAGGATTTCTTCTGCTGGCCGTTCATCTTTTTCCATTTTTGGCCACTCTCTCCAGCCAGGGCTGCATCAATTGACTGCTTTTGTCTAATTAAATCATTAAATACTTGGATTCCCAACTGATTTCCCTGAATTTTTGGTAGCAAAAAATCCCCAGTGCTCTAATATACCCTATATAACACAGACAATGACAGCGCATGTTGGAGTGGGCAGAGGGCTGATTCCCCCCATTTATTTATAGTGAAGTTTTCCCAACGTTCTCCATGTCCTGTTTCCCTTTGCAGCTTCACCCGTTTGTGTTGCAGGGTCAGATATCCTCCCCCTGGGCTCTGCCTTGAGCTGTGCAAATTCCATCAGTGCCAGCAGGCAGAGCTTGGGGTGAGGGGCAGAGGGAATCAGCCCAATTCCTGCCCCAGGCAAGAGACCCAGGTGCATTGTCCACACTTTGCCCAGCAGTGTTCATTTGCATTTCTAAAGCTCCTCTGCAGGCTGCCTGGAATGGAGCTTCAATTCCAGGGCACCCATCTGGTGAGTCACATGTGGCCCCCCAGAATCTGCTTTTTTTTAAGAAGTATTAACTATTTACGAGTTCAAAATATTACGGTTAAAGCTCTTCAATTTTGCAAAAGCTACATAAAGGAGAACATGGAAAAACCCAGACCAAAACTTGATTCTCACACTTCTGTCCCAAACCTACCTGACAACATTAAGTGGGAATATAATGAAAAATTTTTCTCATGTTGTAATTTTGTCACTGAAACTGCAGGGAAAACAAAAACTCTGGAATAATCTCTTTAGTTTTAGAGAGTCAAGGCATTACTTGGTTCCGGCCAGGATCTGCAACAGAAATAATTTCTTTCACAAATAGGCTGGCTGTGCAGAGAAAATCATTCCATGCCATGTGAGTTTTACTCGATTTTTCCTAAACTTTATGTAGAACCCATTTAAATCCACTGCTTTTATGTTCATTGCTTGCAAGTTGTGTAAGTTTTTAGTATTTTGTTTCCTGTTGGACCCGGATTCCTTCCCCTCTGATGTGAATTCGGTCTCCACCCTCCTGGATTTCCTTCTCAGCCTTTTCCAGCCCAGGTGTCTCCAGCTCTGCCAGGGGCAGTGTCTGGGGTAGCTGTTGGTTGCTGTTTGCTGCTGGGAAATGTTGATGTTTTGTTGCTGGTCGTTATCTCTGTGGGTGTCTTTTGTGCTGTTCCCAGTCTGTTCAGGTGTTAAACTCATCTCCATTGAGTGGTGTAACACCCTTTAAATAAAAGCCTTAAAATTCCTTTCCCCAAGGCAAAGAAAACCAAGCCTGAGTAGAGAAATAAGGTTTAAAAGAACCAAACTGGGTGCATTTTGCAGCAGTGCAGTGGCAGGCAGCCCAGAGTGTGGGTGTCAGTGAGGCCCAGAGTGGAATTGTGCCGTGGTGTTCCCCAGCAGCTGTGGCAGTGCAGGCCCAGCCAGCGCTGAAGCTGCAGCAGTGGCAGCAAGGCTTGGCCCCAGTGGCTGGAGATGGCAGAGGAGGGTGGCCAGGATTGCAGAGGATTCCAGGCGAGGATCTGTGGGCAGGCGCAGGGGCTTGGCCCGCTGTGGAGCCCTGGCTGCTGCTGCGTTGCCTTCAGGGCAGGCTCAGGGGCGGCCTCCCATCCTCCTGCTGCGGGCGGGAAGTGCAAATCTGCGGGGCTTCAGAGCCCTTGAGGCCAGGCTGAGGGGTCCCCCCGTGTTGAGCTGTGCTGGCGGCTGTTTGTGGCCTCAGGGACACTTGGCATGGGCCCCTTGCCCACCAGTGGTGCTGCTTTGCACTCCTTAGGCAGGAGCCGATGTCCTGGCTGGGTGTTGGCAGCAGCAAAGTGCCAGGGCAGGCTCAGTGCCAGCCCAGCTTCCTGTGGGAGAATGTGCCTTGATATCTGCTCCAGTGGTTGCTGAAGCAGTGAGAATTGCTTTTGCCCCCCTGTTAGGTGCCATGGTGTCAGCAGAAGATATTGAAGCCTTCCTGCTCAGGGCATTTCAGTGCCAGGCTCTTACAAGCACCCACAGGTGGGCGGGTTGAGCTGAGCATGGGGCGGTGACCTGCGCTGTGTCTGATTCCCCTTCCTTAATAACAGCCTGTCTTGTAGCTCTTTTCCCTTCTGCTGCCCTTGCAGAGCCATCCACAAACACATTTTCTCCCTCAGGTCAGGCAATGTCCCATCATCAATCTGTCCCAGCCTGGGTCTGGAGCTCTGTCCCTTGAGTGCAGTCCTGGGTTCCTTTCCAGCCCCTCTCCAGGCTATTCAAACAGGAGGCTGGGTTAAACCCTTGCCCTGTCCTCAGTTCTAAATCCTCCTGTGCCATTGGACAAGTTTCATACTGTAATAACCGAGCCCTACTCATCCATTTAGAGGCTCTTTTGGTTGTCAGACCTTTAACTTGATGTCAGACTTGAACTATAGGATATCCTATGTAGGGTTAAACATTTTAGCACAAGAATTCCTTAGGCAAGACCCTGTTTAACACCCACCTCTAATTCAAATTATTTTACCCTGTCTGGAAGGCCCAGGCCAGCCGCCTCAGTTAATCTTCATTTTAACACTTACAAATTCTGTGTTTCCTCCTGCTCTCCATCCATCCAGTTTGTTGACTGGCAGGATAGGAGTGTTGTAGGGAGACATCCTTGGCTCCAAAAGCCCTGCCTTTAACAGGGACTCAGTACCAGGCTGTGAGCCCTTCCTTCCCTCTCTTGGAACGGGGTATTGCTTGTTCTGGTTGCTTTAAAGTAATTTGTAGAGGCTCCATATCTAATTTTCCTTCTTTCCCTGGGGCTGCCCACACTTCTGGGTTCACTTCAGCATGGGCCTTGTCACATTTTGGCACAAAGGTAGAACAGAACTGGCCTCTGTATCACTTTTGCAGTATTAAAACCCAGCTCACAAATTCCTTCCTAGTTAATTACAAGCACAGGAGGAAGAAAAAGCAATTCATTTATTTCTGACCTATCCCCCACAGCTTCTAATAGTGGTTGAAGAAATCATACCTGCTCATCTTTCCCACTCATTCCCTGAAAAATTTAAATATTCCTTTACTATTTTCCCCCTAGGTCTAAGATTGAGAGTGGATTGAGAGGCCCCTGTGTCCATCAGGAAATGCCTCCTCTCAATGCAGACCCACCCTGAATGTTCTCAAGGGCTGCAGTGTGGAGGGTCCCTGGTGTGATGGGAGCTGTGACAGCCCTGCCAATCCATGTCCATCAAGGGGTGAACTTGCTGGTCCTGAGGGTGCTGCTGTCTGTGCTTGCAGTGTCCTTGTGCCCTGCAGCTGGAGCCCTGGTTCCTTGCCAGAGGCTGTTTGGGTGGGCTCTCCCCTGCCGAGGAGGGCAATGCCTCTGCCAGGTGCTTGTGGCCGAGCCGTGCCCTGGGTGCTGGGGCCCCCTTGGGCCCTGGGGTTGATCCCTCAGGGGCTGTAGGAACTGTGCCCTGGCCTTTGCCTTCAGCTTGGCCTTTTGCTGCTCCCTTCTTGCATTCACCTGCTGTGCCTTTGTGCCCAAGTGCTGCAGGGCCTTCTTGTGCCCCTCCTGCAGCCCCCTCGGTGCCTGTGGGTGCTTGTCTTGCTTTACAAGAGAGGTGTCTGCTCGGGAAGGCAGAAAAAGCCTCTCTTGGAAAGGAGAATGTAAACCCCCTCCCTCTTAATTTTTAGAGTAGTGAAATGAAGGGGCTCTCAGGCAAAGATATGGGAATAGGAATACCAGTTCTTTACTAGTGTGTATAATGAAGCAAACAAACACCAACAGCTGCGGCACTGACAGCAAACAGAGCCCGGACCCAGTCCCGGCCTTTGGGCTGCGGCGCTTCGCCCTTGGGTGCAGTTCCGGGCACGGCCGGCAGGGGCGCTGGTGGCTCCCGCGGGGCGGGGCAGCGCATCCCTCCCATGGGAACCTCTCTGAACGGAAATAGAGCAATCCCTTCAGCTAACTCTTTCACTTTTTTACCTTCTCTAGCCTTTCTCCCGTGTTTTGGGAAAGAATTTGGAGAGGGCTGCATTTTAACTGAGCTCCTAGTGTTTCGGTGAGGTGCTTCCTGTAGAGAGAGAGAGTTTCCCTGAACAGCCGGAGCTGTGGTTACCAAGGGGACGTAACTCAGAGCCGGACGGGGTCAGGGGAGGATATCCCGCCGAGGCTGGGTCGGAGTGTGGGCAGGGTCTGCTGCCGGAATCGGCAGATAGGGAATCTTCCCGTGGAGCCCGAGCCGGAGCGTGGGTAGCCCGCACATGGCTGATGGCGGCTGATCCGGCAGCTGCCGGCAGAGCAAAGGCAGGGGGGAGAGCCCGGCAGCAGCGGCGGTGCCCAGCGCAGGTGGCACGGGCAGGGCAGCCGGGGATGGGATGGCTGGGACCCCCCCTGGGTGCGGTGGGCGCGGTGACCTCGGAGCAGGCGGCAGGACAGAGCAACCCCCATCTTCCCCAGCATGGCCGGCAGAGCGGCCGCGGGCCAGGCAGTGGGAGCAGGGCACACAAATTGAGCGACAGCGGCGGGGCAGGTGGAGC
Source organism: Melozone crissalis (assembly GCF_028551555.1). Lineage (NCBI taxonomy): Eukaryota > Metazoa > Chordata > Aves > Passeriformes > Passerellidae > Melozone > Melozone crissalis. The sequence goes on from NW_026535844.1 coordinate 6,816,253, forward strand.
TGCCCTGGGCAGTGAGGCCACACCTGGGATGGAAACCGGGGCAGGCGGAGCTGAGGCGGGCAGCGAGCCGGGACCCGGGACAGGCGCCTGGGCCGCGAACGGAGGGGGCAAGACCTGCAGAGGATCCCACTCTCTTTCTGATTTTTCCTCTTGTTCCCTTCCATTTCATTTCCCCTTTTTCTTTTCTTGTCTTGTCTCGGTTGTTTGTGATACTTTAAAGGCTTTTATTCTCCTAAAATCTCCTGTCTAACATATGCCATTCTCTTTCTTCTAGATTAAATGGGGTTTTTTTTACAAATAAATCCGGAACCTAACAAAACTAAACTTCTGCTTAGATGCTTTAAATTGTCGATGGGCTAACTCACGACGTCCTAATGTTGTTTTTCTCTTCACCTTTTTATTTATCCTTTGGCAAATTAAGCCTCTTTCAGTTACTTGCTTTGCTACTCCAAAAATCCCAGTGCCTCCATAGTTTCTTTAAAACTGATCACGCAACACTTGAGTACCCCAGTGGGTTTTCTGATGCATGTCTTCTAATATTTTCCTAGAAGCACATTTTGTTAGCTAATTGTCTCCCATCAGGAAGTTTCCATTTCCCTGATGTATCTTGTTCACTTCCTATCTTGTTTAATTCTTTTTTCTTGGCTTCCCTAAACTTTGTAATTTCCAGTTTTTCCTCGTTTGGAGTTAGTATTAACTTACGTCTTTCAGCTCCATTTTCTGCTGCATCCTTAGCTTTGTGATGTGCCCCCAGTTTGCCCAGTTTGCCTCTCCTTTGGCCCGGGCCGGGTTCCCCCCGCCCGCAGCGGCTGGGAGCAGCCGAGAGCCCCGCGCTGCCCATCCCGACCTGTCCCGGCTCCATCCCCGCTCCTGCCGCGGGCTGCGAGGGCTGCGAGGGCTGCGGGAACGGGGCACCGAGGGTGTGGCTGCTGCTGGGGGAGGAGGAGGAGGAGGCAGGGAAGGGCAGGGATGAAGGGGGAGGAGGAGGTGGGGTTAGAGGGGAGGAGCAGGGGGAGGGGGAATGGAAGAAGAGGAGCAGGAGGAAGAGGAGGGACAAAGGCGGATCAAGGCTGAGCTGAGGGAACCACACCTTCGATCCCTGCCTGAATTCGCAGCCCCCACCTGGGGAGAAGGGGGACCCCCAATCGAAGCGTGACCCCAGCAGCTGGGACAGGGGGGAGCTGCTGAACACCAGAGGGGAGGGACCAGGGACGGGGAACTCCTGGGAGGCTTTTTCCGGGCTGAATCTTGGTGTTTGGGAGGTTTTTCTGGAGCCCAGGTGGACAGTGATTGTAGAGATGGACTCAGGCAGAGGGACCTTCAAACTGAGTGTGTATTGGGGAAGATGAAACAGGAAAACCTTATAAATATGATTATCTGGTAGAAGATTTTGGGAATATAGAAAGAATAAGGAAGATTGAAATGAAAGCAAGCTTTGAGATACCTCAGTTAGTGAATAACTGGAAAACAATGGTGTGGCCAGCTGAAGGTAATCCCCTTTTGATGAAACAATTCCCTCTGCTTACAGACAGATCCAAGGGTCAGAGCAGACCCTACTAGCTCAGCAGAAGGGGTCCAAAGAGGAGTTTTTAGGGTGTGAAATGTAACACAGTATGGTGATGTAATGATTCTTACAGGCTGTATGTAAATGCTGTAGGATTTGCATCTGGTACCAGATTGGTTAGTGAGAAATAGAATATTCAACACAGAAGAAGATTTATTGTATTGTAACGGGACACTTACTCTCTTACGCTTTTGCTCTCTTACTCTCTACCCCTCTCTTCTCTTGGGCCTCCTCTGAGCTGTGGCTGGCAGCTCCCAGCCGGGCCCTGCACCCAGGCCCTTTGCAATAAACCGCAAGTTCCACGACCTGGCTGCAGAGATCTCTCGTCTCCGTCCGTCCCGGCCGTCCTACCCCTCAACGCTCCTACAAATGTGCTCATCCCTTGTTTTCCCCTAACCAGGATTTCCCATTGCCTAGACCTGGGAGGCTGCGAGGAAGAGGAAGATGCCCCGGGACACTGAGGCAGGTGAGGAGGAAGTCAGTGCCCCTTTCCCCTCTGTGCTGCTCCATCTCCCAGCCCTGCATGGCCCCGGCTGCAGCTCAGCCCTGGGGGGGATCTCCTTGCCCTTGCCTGTGGCACGGAGGCAAATCCCATCCTGTCCTTGTCCTTCCTCCCCCAGAGCAGGAGCTGAGCATGGAGAGCAGGGAGGACAAATGCCCGCGGCAGAACCTGGTGGCAGAGGCCGTTTTGAGCGGCTCCACGGCGCAGGAAGCCAACGGGGAGGAAAAGCCCCGGAGATGCCGCACGAGGAGGGGCTGCAAACGCAGCCGGCGGGGATCTGAGGGGGAAAGAGCCAGCCTGGGCCGGGAAGGCGGCCGGAGACGGAGCCAGAGCTCGGAGCTGGTGCTCCATGAGCAGCTCCGTGATGGGGAGAAGCCCCACACGTGTGTGGAGTGTGGGAAGAGCTTCAGGTGGAACTCCGACCTGATCAGGCACCAGAGGATCCACACTGGGGAGAAGCCCTACGAGTGTGGGGAGTGTGGGAAGAGCTTCAGCGTGAGCTCCGACCTGATCAGGCACCAGAGGATCCACACTGGAAAGAAAGGCCGTACAAATGTTCCGAGTGTGGGATGTGCTTCAGCCACAGCTCCAGCCTGATCCAGCACCAGAGGACCCACACTGGGGAGAGGCCCTATGAGTGTTCCAAGTGTCGGAAGAGGTTTAAGACCAGCACCCATCTCCTCCAGCACTATTGGATTCACAGGGAGGAGAGGCCCTTCCAATGCCCCGACTGCGGGAAGGGATTCAAGCACAACTCCACCCTCATCATCCACCGGCGCATCCACACTGGGGAGAGGCCCTACGAGTGTGATAAGTGCAGGAAGAGGTTTCAGAACAGCTCCAATCTCCTCGTGCACTATCGGATTCACACAGAGGAGAGGCCCTTCCGCTGCCCCAACTGCGGGAAGGGATTCAAGCACAACTCCAACCTCATCAGACACCGGCGCATCCACACTGGGGAGAGGCCCTACGAGTGTCCCCAGTGTGGGAAGAGCTTCTCACAGAGCTCTCACTTGACCCAACACCAGCGGAGGCACCAGTAGGGGAAGCCCTGCGAGTGCCCCGGGTGCGGGCAGAGCTTCGTGCGCTGCTCCAGCTCCATCCCCCACTGGAGGAGGCACTTTGGGCACAGCCCAGGTGAGCCACATTCCCTGTGATCCATGTTGAGAACTCAGCTGGCTGCTTCTACTTTTAATTTCACCTTCATTTTTTTCTATTCTCCATCTCTTTGCACTGCAGAAGCCAAGAGGAATAGATCTGTCACCTCCAAACCACTGAAATCCCAGTGAAAACAGCTCAATCTTACCCCAAAAAGAGCACAAACCCACCTCAAAAAACTCAATCGCATGCCAAACTCACTCGATTCCGCAGCCATTAGGCTGAGATGAAGTTGGGAAATGATTTAGAGTTGTGGGATGGAGATTGTGTGGGGCTGGGTGTGTGGGATGTATTTGACAGCAAATAAAACTCTGAGACTTACTGATTTCTCTCCTGTTCATGTTCAGTCTGTTGCAGTTCTGTTTGCAGAGTGCCGCCTTGTCAGCTCGTTGTCTTGGTGTCCCCTTTTCTCTCCTGCCTCTCCTTGCCTGCTCTGTTTCTCTCTCAGTGTCTCCCTGGACCCATGGACCACCAGAGACCCTGCCCTGATTTAACTGACCCAGGCACCACCAGAGACCCTCCCTATATTTAATTGCCTCAGGGACCACTCAATACCCTCCCCTGATTTATTGCCCCAGTGCCCACCAAAGACCCTCCCCTGATTTAATTGACCCCTCCCCTGATTTAATTGACCCCCCCACCAAAGAGCCTCCCCTGATTTAACTGACCTTTCCCTGTTTTAATTCCACTTCCCCTGATTTAATTGACCCCTGCCCTGATATAGATGACCCCTCATTCCCCACAGACCCTCCCCTGATTATTTATTATTTTATTTCCCAATTACTATTTCAATTCCCAGTCCCAGGCGCTGAAGTCCTGAAGGCTGGCAGGGAAATGTCTCTGTAGGATTTTGCTCCATTTCCCTTCAAGGGCGGGAACATCTTTTCCTGGATGGGAGCTGGAATTGCACACTTTTGGAATGTGTGCCGGGCAACACGGACTGGGATCAAACATGGACTGAGATCAAATAGGGGTTGGGATCAAATATGGACTACGATCAAACAGGGACTGGGATCAATTATTGATTGGAATACTACAGTGTGGTGTAAACTGGACTGAGCTTATATAGACTGAGATCAAATACGGGCTGGGATCAAATATTAATTGGGATAAAAATGGACTGGGATCAAATATGGACTAAAATCAACTATGGAGTGGGATAAACTGGACTGGGATCAAATCAGGACTGGGATCAAATATGGCCTGGATCAAATATGACAGATTTTATGGACTGGGATCAAACGTGGACTAGGATAAGCTATGGACAGGGATCAAATATGGACAGGGATCAAATATGGATTGGGATCAAATGGACTGGGTTCCTACAGACTGGGATAAACTGGACTGAGATTATATAGATGTCGTGGTTTGAGAGGAAGTTAGTTTTCTGGGATATGAAGTGGTCAGGCCAATAGGTGCTCACATTTGAATACTGGCACCTGGTTTGGCCACTGGGGACATTGGATACGCCTCTGAGAACTCAGGGGTTAAAAAGCAGAGCACTCCCGGGGGAAGCTCTCTTGGGTTCCAGCGAGGGAAGCAGGTCGGACCTCCCCTGCCCAGCTCCTGGCTGGTTTGGGGCTGGGTGAGGTAGGCCTGGCCCGAGGATGGAAGGGTGGAAGAGCCCCGAGAGGCATCGGGCAGCCACACCTCCCCCCCAGGAGAGAGAGAGACAGAGAGCGCCTGTGCCACCGTGAAATTTGATATCCTGTGCTGGCAGCACAGCCCGGCTGGCGGAGAAGGGCGGGGGGATGCAGGGAGAAGGGGTCCGGCAGCTGTGGGAGCTTTGGGCGGGTAGAGCCCGAGCTTTTAACCCTTTTTCGGACAAGGAAAACTTTGCAGAACATTAACCTTTCCTAGAAGAGAGATAAGAGATGAAATGGAAGAAGGAAATGTGCAAGTGTGAAGGTCTGGGCAAGTGAAAGATGTCAGGAGAGTAGAGAAGAATCTTAGGTGGGAAGAGATGATGGAGTGGCCTTAGCTGGACTTTTCCTGTATGGCCATGGACAGAACCATGTTTCCTGTGACACAGAGACTGCATCCACGGGGAGGCAATCGCTCAGAGCCAAGAGGGTTCAGTGTTGGTACCCCTCAGCCCCAAGGGGTGAAATTTGGGGGGCACAGGTGTCCCAAAGGTGAGAATGTGCCCTTTTTGGAACGGGACAAAGCATCCTTAAAAGGACAACCCTAGAAGCAGCTCTGGTCCATGTGCAGTGGTGAGAGCACTGGGCATGGAAGGAAGAGGTCACAATGGCAGATGTTCTCCAGGCGGTGCCACGAGTGACGTGGAAACACACGGGGTTTCAGCGGTGTTTCCTGGGGAAGCCTATGGCACAAGAAGGACTCCTCCCCTCTTGATGAACTGAGAATTCATTACCTAAAGGGTGGTGATGGACCGAGAGTTGGTGATTTGGGGGATAGGTGTATTGAAAATTTGGTGGGAGGGGGAGGAAATGTTTTTGGAAAGTTTTCATTTTCCCTGTGTGTTTCTTGTTACTTAGAGTTGTAGTTTAGTTAATAAAGGTTTCTTTTCTTTATTTCTAAGTGGGGGCCTGCTTTGCTTATTCCTGGTCACTTCTCACAACAGACACCAGGGAGCATATATTTTCATGGGGACACTGGCATTGTGCCAGCATGAAACCGTGACACCTACACTGCCAGTTGGCCTTTTTCCACCTCTCCAGCCATCCCCACAGAGCATTGGCTACCATCCATGAATCAGTGTAGAGGTAGAGCTTTGGCCATTTCTTTCCCTTAGCAATGTCCAGGGCCAGCTGAACAGCTTTGAGTTCTGTAAGTTGACTTGATCCACCTTCTCCTTCAGCAGCCTCTGCCACCTGTCGTGTGGGGCTCCATACGGCTGCTTTCCACTTCTGGTCCATCCCTGCAATGTGACAGGAACCGTCAGTGAAAAGAGTGTAGCGCGTTTCCTCTGGGGGCAGTTGGTTATAGGGAGGAGCCTCTTCAGCCCGTGTCACTGGTTCTTGTTGCTCTTCATCAGTAAGACCAAAGTTCTCACCTTCCAGCCAGTTTGTAATTATCTCCAAAATCCCAGGGCGATTCAGGTTTCCAATACGGGCGCACTGTGGGATAAGAGCAATCCGTTCACTCCATGTAGCGTCAGTGGTGTGGTGGGGGGTGGGAACCTTTCCTTTGAACATCCACCCCAGCACCGGTAGTCGGGGTGCCAGGAGGAGTTGTGCTTCCGTGCCAATCACCTCTGAGGCAGCCTGGACTCCTTCATAGGCAGCCAAGATTTCCTTCTCTGTGGGAGTGTAGTTGGCTTCTCACCCTCTGTAGCTTCAACTCCAAAATCCCAGTGGTCGGCCTCGAGTCTCCCCAGGCACCTTCTGCCAAAGGCTCCAGGACAAGCCATGGTTCCTGGCTGCAGAGTAGAGCACGTTCTTCACCTCTGGTCCTGTCCTGACTGGGCCAAGGGCAACTGCATGAGCAATCTCCTGCTTGATCTGGGCAAAGGCTTGTTGCTGCTCAGGGCCCCAGTGGAACTCGTTCTTCTTGCAGGTGACCAGGTAAAGAGGGCTCACGATCTGACTGTACTCAGGAATGTGCATCCTCCAAAAGCCTATAACACCTCGGAAAACTTGTGTTTCTTTCTTATTGGTGGGTGGAGACATCGCTGTGATCTTGTTGATTACGTCTGTAGGAATCTGATGCCATCCATTAATAAGGCCTCAGATCAGCCTTATCATGAAGCAGAGAATGGTGCTCAGGATCTCAGTCCCTGAGGAGGGACCGGGTCCCGAAGCCAGCTCAGGCCAATGCCACGGGGCTACCTTTCTAGCAAGCCTGGTGATATTCAGCTCTATAGTGATTAGCAGCTCTTAGGACCTCAGCTCTTTGCTTGCTGGGTAGTGGAGCCCCGGGCTTGAGGCAGCAGCAGACGGAGAGAGGAGAAGGAGAAGGCAGAAGCTGTTCCACAGAGAAGGCTTTATTTGGGGGTCCGCGAAGGGTCTCAGCTCTTCTTCTTCTGAGCTAGTAGGGTACAGCATGCTACTTTTATATGCTTGGCAAGTATCCAAACTTGACCAATGGCAAGGGATTAGGGGGACCATAAAATGACCGATAGGTAAAGGCTACCATGGCATTGCATTACATGGTTATAGAGACAGTTTATAGGGCAGATGTCCATGGAGTCAGGAAGCTTCCTTGCTGCTGTGCCAGCATTCCTTTTGTTAGATTCTCCATGGTGCTTTTGCTAAATGTATGGGGTTTACTACAGTCCATCTTGCCACTTCACTGCCAGGAACTGAATCTCACGAGCTGGTCCCTTTACCTTGACTTTTTAATGGCAAAACCAGCTCCCAGGAGGATTTGGATGATTTCCTTCCCTTTCTCAAACACTTCCGCAGCTGTGTTCCCCCCACACAATGATATCATCAATATACTGCAGATGTTCTGGAGCCTCACCCCTTTCTAGTGCAGTCTGGATCAGTCCATGGCAGATGGTGGGGCTGTGCTTCCACCCCTGGGGCAGTCGGTTCCAGGTGTGCTGCACTCCCCTCCATGTGAAAGCAAACTGCGGCCTGCATTCTGCTGCCAGAGGAATGGAGAAAAATGCATTGGCAATGTCTATAGTGGCAAAGCACTTTGCTGCCTTGGACTCCAGCTCATACTGGAGCTCTAATATGTCTGGCAAGGCAGCGCTCAGTGGTGGAGTCACTTCATTCAATGCACGGTAGTCCACAGTCAATCTCCATTCTCCTTCAGGTTTTCGCTCAGGCCAAATGGGGCTGTTGAAGGGTGAGTGGGTCTTGCTGACCACCCCTTGGCTCTCCAGCTCTTGGATCATCTTTTGGATGGGGATCACAGCATCTCGAGTGGTTCTATACTGTCGTCGATGCACTATGGATGTTGCAATTGGCACCTGTTGCTCTTCTCCCTTCAGAAGTCCTACTGCACATGGGTTTTCTGACAGTCCAGGCAAGTTGTTCAACTGCTTGACACCCTCTGTCTCTACAGCAGCTATTCCAAATGTCCATCTGAGTCCCTTTGGGTCTTTGAAATAGCCACTTCGGAGGAAGTCTATGCCTAAAATGCATGGGGCTTCTAGGCCAGTCACAATAGGGTGTTTCTTCCACTCATTTCCAGTCAGGCTCACCTCAGCTTCCACCAAAGCAAAATCCTGTGATCCCCCTGTCACACCAGCAATAGAAACAGATCCCGTCCCCACATGTAATCCTTCCGTAAGCCACAAAGGTCCTTCAGGGAAAAAGACCCAATATTTGCATCTGATCTTGCACCTGCTGCTTTGACTCCTGATTTTATGTCAGGAGGCATTGAGGTTCCTTCTCCTTCATCATCATCATCATCCACTGGTCGATTGGTCTTGTCCGTGCATTTCTCACTTCTAGTACTGGCAGCAACAGCCATTGGTTGAGGCTTATTTTCTGGTTTAGCTGCTGGCTTAGGCTCACTATCTGGTTTGGCTGCTGGCTTCGAGCCTGGGCTGTTGGCTGCAGCCTGAGTCACCGGGATAGTTGCTGATTTATCTCCCTGCCCCCCTGCCTCTCTCTGCTGCCCGACAGGATCTAGCAGTGAGCGATGAGCACAAGCCAGGGCCCAGCTCACTGCAATGACCTTCCTCTCCTTAGGCTCATCCTGGTACTTCTCTTGCAGATATTTCCCCACCTCAGCTGGGTTGTGAATTTGCTCATGGGGAAAATCCCAGACTATAGGGTCAGAGAATTCCTTCAGGATTTGGCCCATATCTTCCCATTTCCCACACCACTTAGGATTTTCCACACCGGGGTCTACTCCTGAGTCAGGGGTCTCATCAGCCCATCTAGAAATCTCAGCCCTCATCCTAGAGAAGCAGCAGGCTGTATAGAGGAAGGTTACCAGATTGAATACCAGGAAGATGGTTTCTTTAACGTTCAGGGGAAACTCAACATCCTTCACTAGTGATGCAACAGATTCATAGGACAAGAAGGAAAGCAAAGGCTGAAAAGCCTCATCCCCTGCTGCTCCTCCTCTAACAAACTGGATGCATAACCATAGCCATGAACCATTCATACCTGGAGCAGACCCCAGCATGTTTATAAACTTTTTACACATCATTACCACCAAGCCCAGCAGGATAGCGATTCTGGTCACTGCCCCTCTGCTATAAAAACTACATATTAGGGACAATACTAAAGCTATTTCTGGGTAAGAAAATAAACCTAGGGTCCACAGAGGTATTAAAATCTCAAAAAACCCTAGGGACCAGAAATGCATGCAAGCCTTCAGCCCAACAGACATTATGAATTGAAAAATCATGGCTATTAACTGCTTTATACAAACACAGAGTAATAGCAACCAAAATGCACTCAAAACAGGGTTTTTCCACTCTCTCTCGAGCCCCACGTGTTGGGCGCCAAATTTTGTCCTGGTTTAGCGTAAATTTGGTAGAGAATCTCCAAAGGGGGCCCCTCCAGAAAGCAAACCCACATGGCCCCTCCCTCCAACTGGTTTGGGAAGGATTCCTCAGAGAGAAGAGGAAAGAACCTGTTTATTTAACAGGCACAGCACCCCCAGCACACAGAATGAACAATACCGGATGACACCGCTCTGAAAAAGGTGACAAATTCAGAAAGTCTCTCTCGGGGGTGGTCGCTCTGTTCTCAGTCCCTCCGGCGCTGGGGCAGCTGCTGCAGCCACAAGGTGCAAACTCTCGGTGTTCCCAGGTCCCAGTCTGGAGCAGGTTTGAGAAGGTTGAAAAAAGGAAAGGAGAAACAGTCCAGGAAGGAATTTGGACTGTTTAGCTAAACTAGCTAATGAGCAGGAGCAAAAGCAAGCCGAAGTAAGAGCCAGAGAGAGAGAGAGAGCAAAGCAAAAAGGCGAAAGCAGAACTGTGCACTGCCCCGTCTCTGTGTCCTTGATAAGAAAAACCCAAACAAAACTTTCACATTACAGATACAGTCTTAAAGGCACAGAACATATGAATGGGGATACAAGAATCGTAACGTCACCCTAGGACACACGGGTGTCCTGAACAGTGTCATCCCATTGTTATCCTTTTGATACTAATTCTGTTTGGTTTTATTTTATCAGTAGTCCTATTCATTATTAATTGGAGCATGAAACAGCTGACAAGATTGACGTCTATATTCATGCACACAACTTGGCTGATGTACTCTATCTACACTTTGGACATCCCCATGACATTTGACACAAGGCAGTTATGAATGAAGCCTATGTGTTTTGGAATAATCCTTGATTTCCATTTATGATTTTGTGGAAATTAGTTTCGATTTTTAGTGAATTGTTTTAGAAAATAATTTTTTAAAGTTAATGCTTGTATTAATATGTGTTGATTGCTTTTGCTTTTGATTATTTGTGACTGGTTTTAACCCTTTAAATATTGTTTTAAAAGTAATATTGCTTTAATTAATCAACCATTTGTGAAAATTATTATGATAATCAATATTATGTTTGTTTATTGTTTCCCTTTCCCCCTCCTTCTCCTATCCTTTCTTTTCCTTCTCTCACTCTCTTTTTCCTCTCTTTCTATCATCCCTATTTTTCCGGGTTATACTACCAACGTACGGCGAGTTCTGCAGACTCATCAATGATGCTTGAGAGTTCTGCTGATGAAGATCCCTCAAGACAATCGTGACTCACAAGGTCATGTGAGAGTCTGTCCGAATTTTCCCTCATCTGCCTCACAATCGTCATTGGGGGACCACTGAAGAGAAGACACCCCCTGTCTGAAATCTCTGTCTCCAAGGGAGAAAGTCATGTGCCTGAGACCTGAGAGCGTTGCTAAGCCATTGTTTTCATAGGTGTTCTTTGCTGTGTGCTACACTGAGCCCAATGAGAAGAAGAAGGGGCACCGTGCCCTTTTTGCAACAACAGCCTTGGGAGCTCTCCCACCTCTCGGCCTGGCTGGACTTCTCCTCAGTTTCAGGTGGTCTCCCCACAGAAGACCCTCACCTGTTTTACAACTGCCGGGACAGACAGACTGAGATGTAAGGAGCCTCTCCATCAAGGACTGAGACATGGAACCCCCATGTGAAAAGGCCCCTCTGCTCCTTCCAAGGACTGGGACTGAAACCCCCAGCCCGGGGCAGGTGTGTGGGGGAGGCAAGCTGACCAAAGCGAGATGTTTGCCTGCAGGTTGTGACCGCTGGACCAAGAAGACAATGGCTCTCGCTTACTGCTGAGAGCATGGACTACCTGTTACATCTATTCCTCATTGTATCTGTTTCCCCCCCCTCGCAATTTCCAATGGAGTTATCATAATAAAAACCTCTCAGTTACTGAGAGACTTTGAGATCTCCCTGATGTAACAGGCGGATCCTGGACTGGACTGGACCAAAGGACTTTGTCTCTACGTTTGGTAGCTCTATCCCCCTCTTTCTCTCTCTCTCTCTTTTGTCTCTCTCTTCCCCCATCTTTTTCTCTCCCTTAATCCCTCTATCGCATGTCGGTTCTTCGTGCATCCTGAGATCAAATCCATGAACCATCACGAAACCCGTCCATGAGAACGGATCGTGACACCCCCCGAGGATCCCTCCCCAAATTCCCCCCCAAAGGCCCCCAGCACCCCCAGACCCTGCTAAAACCCCCTCAAGTTCCCCCCAGACCCTCCCCAAATCCCCCCCAAACTTCCTCAAGACCCCTCCCCAAATTCCCCTCACGACCCCTCCAGGACCCCTCACCTGTCCCTGCGCCTCCTCAGCAGCTCCCGGAGCCCCCCGTCCTCTCCCAGCGCCTCCCCCGCTCTCTCCAGCGCCTCCCGCAGGACCCGCCCGAGCCCGGGGCGGCTCCCGGGGGTCCCTGAGGGCGTCCCGGGGGGCGGGGGGGGGCAGGGGGCGCCCGTTCAATGCCCGGCCCCATAGTCAGGGGGCGCCGCTTGAGGCTCGGCTCTGATTGGCTGGAGTGGTGCGGGGAGGGCGGGAGTTGGTGAGGGGAGACACCCGGTGATTGGTTGGTTACATAGAGGGCGTGGTGATAGACAGGAGAGGGGCGCGGGAGGCAGGCTTTGCGGAGTGGAGACGCCCAGTGATTGGTCAGATTGAGGAAAGAGAGGCGGGCATTGCTGAGGGGAGACGTGCAGTGATTGGTTGGTTCGGGCGCATGAGAGGCGGGTGTGTCTGAGGGGAGGCATGCGGTGATTGGTTGGATCGGCGCACGGGGAAGTCGGTGTTCCTGAGAGGAGACCTGCAGTGATTTGTTGGTTTGGGGCAGGGTGCGCCGTGATTCGTTAATTTGGGAGATGAAGTGCGGTGATTGGATGGTTTGGGGCAGGACGTGCCGCTATTGGCTGGGAAAAGCCAGGGATTTTTAAGGGAACATTCCCGGTGTTTTGGGGAAAAATTCTCAGATTTTTAAGGAAAAATTCACATTTTTTGCAGGAGAAACATTCCCAGTTTTTTGAACCCACATGACCCAAATAACCCAACTAACCCCAAAATACTCGAAATAACCCCCAAATAACTCCAAACAATACTTAGAAGTCCCTCAAATAACCCCAAACAAATCCAAATAACCCCCAAAAAAAGAAAACAAAACCCAAATTAAGTCAAAAAAAACGCAAATGACTTCAAGTACACCTAAAAAAAGCCCTATATAAAACAACATAAACCCCAAGAGCCTCAAATAATTCCAAATAAGCCCAAACAAACCCAAATACATCCAAATATACCCAAATAAACCTAAAAAATTTCAAATAAACCGAGTAAAACCCAAGATAAACCACAAATAGTCCATAAATAACCCCAAATAAACCCCAAACAAACCCTAAATAAACCCTAAGAAAACCCAAGTAACCCCAGTTCCTCCCATCTCCACCCCAAAACAGATCCCGACCAATCAGAATGTGCGGTACTGATGACGTTCCACTTGCTGGGCACAAACTCAGAGCACTGGCCCCGCTCAGCGATTTTCAGCCAATCAGCGCCCGGCCCCACTCTGACTCATCACTTGCCAGGCACATACCAAGGCCTCTCACTGCGGTAAATACTCAGAGACCGCGCGGGGTAATTTCCAGCCAATCAGAGCGTGTCTCGCTGATGACTCATCAGTTGCCAGAAGCGGAATATGGGGGCGGGGGGCGGATGATGACCCTGGGGATGGATTGGAGACCCCACGTTAATCCAAAACGGGGTCGGGACCCCAAAACGGAGCAGGAGGGGCCTGGAGCCCCCAAAACCAAACACGAGCGAGAGGATTGGGAGAACGATTGGAAAGGGGAGCGAGGGCGGGGAAAAGAGGGGGGTGAGACCCCAAAAATGAGCTGGGAGGGGAATGGGACCCCCAAATTGAGGTGGGAGGGAGGTGGGACCCCCAAACAGGATGAAGCCAATTTTGTTCCTGGAATATGTAAAGTACTTTACGGATATGCAAAATGTCGATGAATATGCAACAGGCTGATGTCATGGGAGACAAGGACAACTGAGCAAAAGTTGTTATGGCCACGAAGACCCCCCTAGTTATTTTCGAGGACACCCCTAATTATTCTGGTTTTAATTACATCAGCCTGTTGCATATTCATGGCCCCTCATGCATATCCATAAATTAATCTACATATTTCAGGAACTGTTTTACATGGCCCATCCTTGAGGGTGTCTCCCCATTTCAGGAGCCTCCACTGAAATGGAAAATGAAAACCCCCTCCCTTTTACTATTATCATTATTATTACTATTATTATTATTATTATTACTATTATTACTATTACTACTATAATTACTATTATTATATTAATCAATTTTGAAATTAAGGGGCTCTCAGGGAAAGATACGGGAGTAGAAATAACAGTTCTTTATTAGGAAAAATTAAAAATATAAATGCAGTAGTACAAACAAAAAAACCAGTGACACAGTCAGAATCCTCTGGGAATCCAGTGAAAAAGGTTGATCCGCTTGGAATCCAGTGGAGAACATGGCTGATCGTTTGGAATCCAGTGGGAAAAAGGGCTGATCCTTTGGGAATCCATTTCTTATCCCCCAAAGACAGGGTACAGTAAGGGCCGTGGAGTTATTATAGGGCATCCCAAGGGTGGAGTTGGGGTTTGGGTCAGGGGAGGAGTTCCTAGCAACACAAGAAGGGTGAGATCAAATTCCTGCCTCTTGGCAATGGCAGCACTCCACACAGAACCTGACCCCAAATCCTAAATTCCCTCTAAAACAACTGAAAAGTTATGGAACTTCAGATATATTCGAAGCTTCATTTAACCCAGTTTTGGGTGTTTTTAAAGGATGAAGGTGAAGCAGAGGAAAATTAAGGCCAAACCAAAAGGAGAACCAGCCAGGTGTGTTCCCAACATGGATCACAGGGAATGTGAGTGACCAGGGCTGTGCCCAAAGTGCCTCCTCCAGTGGGGGATGGAGCTGGAGCAGCGCACGAAGCTCTGCCCGCACTCAGGGCACTCCCAGGGCTTCCCCTACTGGTGCCTCCGTTGGTGTTGGGTCAAGTTAGAGTTGCTGGAGAAGCTCTTCCCACACTGGGGACACTCGTAGGGCCTCTCCCCAGTGTGGATGCGCCGGTGGGTGATGAGGGCAGAGTTCTGCTTGAATCCCTTCCCGCAGTCGGGACAGCGGAAGGGCCTCTCCTCTCTGTGAATCCGATAGTGCTGGAGGAGACAGAAGCTGGTTGGAAACCTCTTCCTGCATTTATCACACTCGTAGGGCCTCTCCCCAGTGTGGAAGCGCCGGTGGTTGATGAGAACGGAGTTCTGCTTGAATCCCTTCCCGCAGTCGCGGCACTGGAAGGGCCTCTCCTCTCTGTGAATCTGATAGTGCCGGAGGAGACAGGAGCTGGTCTTGAACCTCTTCCCACACTTGGAACACTCGTAGGGCCTCTCCTCAGTGTGGGTCCTCTGGTGCCTGATCAGGTTGGAGCTCCGGCTGAAGCTCTTCCCACACTCCCCACACTCGTAGGGCCGTTCCCCAGTGTGGATCCTCTGGTGGCTGATCAGGCTGGATCTCTGCCTGAAGCTCTTCCCACACTCCTCACACTCGTAGGGCCGTTCCCCAGTGTGGATCCTCTGGTGCACAATCAGGTTGCACTTCCACCTGAAGCTCTTCCCACACTCCACGCACGTGTGGGGCTTCTCCCCATCATGGAGCTGCTCATGGAGCACCAGCTCCGAGCTCTGGCTCCGTCTCCGGCCGCCTTCCCGGCCCAGGCTGGCTCTTTCCCCCTCAGATCCCCGCCGGCTGCGTTTGCAGCCCCTCCTCGTGCGGCTTCTCTGGGGCTTTTCCTCCCCGTTGGCTTCCTGCGCCGTGGAGCCGCTCAAAACGGCCTCTGCCACCAGGTTCTGCCGCGGGCATTTGTCCTCCCTGCTCTCCATGCTCAGCTCCTGCTCTGGGGGAGGAAGGACAAGGACAGGATGGGATTTGCCTCCGTGCCACAGGCAAGGGCAAGGAGATCCCCCCAGGGCTGAGCTGCAGCCAGGGCCGTGCTGGGCTGGGAGATGGAGCAGCACAGAGGGGAAAGGGGCACTGACTTCCTCCTCACCCGCCTCAGTGTCCCGGGGCATCTTCCTCTTCCTCACAGCCTCCCTGGGGGTGGCAATGGGAAATCCTGGTTAGGGGAAAACAAGGGATGAGCGCGTTTGTAGGAGTGTCGGGGGGTAGGACGGTCGGGACGGACGGAGACGAGAGATCTCTGCAGCCAGGTCATGGAACTTGCGGTTTATTGCAAAGGGCCTGGGTGCAGGGCCCTGCTGGGAGCTGCCAGGCACAGCTCGGAGCAGGGCTGAGAGAAGAGAGGGGTAGAGAGGATGAGAGGGTAAGAGAGTAAGAGGAGAAGAGCACAGGAGAGCGAGGTTCCCGTTACAATACAATCAATCTTCTTCTGTGTTGAATATTCTATTTCTCACCAACCAATCTAGTACGAGGTACAAATCCTAGAGCATTTACATACAGCGTGTAAGAATCATTACATCACCATACTGTGTTACATTTTAAACCCTAAAAACTCCTCTTTGGACCCCTTCTGCTGAGCTACTAGGGTCTGGATCTGCCTGCAAACAGGGGGAATTGTTTCATCAAACGGGGATTACCTTCAGTTGGGCCACACCATTGTTTTCCAGTTGTTCACTAACTGAGGTATCTCAAAGCTTACTTTCATTTTAATCTTCCTTATACTTTCTATATTCTCAAAGTCTTTTGCCAGACAATCGTAATTATAAGGCTTTCCTGTTTCATGTTCCCCAACACACATTGAGTTTGAAGGTCCCTCTGCCCAAGTCCATCTCTACAAGTCACTGGCCACCTGGGCTCCAGAAAAACCTCCCAAACACCAAGATTCAGCCCTGAAAAAGCCTCCCAGGAGTTCCCCGTCCCTGGTCCCTCCCCTCTGGTGTTCAGCAGCTCCCCCCTGTCCCAGCTGCTGGGGTCACGCTTGGATTGGGGGTCCCCCTTGTGCCCGGTGCCCGCCCTGCCCAGGCTGCTGGCAGTCCCAGCAATCCCAAAAGCTCCCCCCGCTTCCCTCTCCCCATTTCGGGATGCCGGGGCTGTTTGGGCTCCCGGGCTCCCTTCTCCCCTCATTCTCTGCTCTGGGCTGCAGCGGCTCCAAGGAGTCCCCCCTGCCCCTCTCAGGCTCTTGAGGCTCCCGCCAATGGCGGCGCTCCCCCCTCTCTGGGCTCCCCACTTTGGGCTCCTGGGGGACACAGGGCTCTGCTCCTCCAGGCTGCCTCTGCCGGCAGCCGCCACCGCCACCTCCGATGTACCCCCAAGGGGCCTTTTCCGCTCAGCCTTGGACTTCTTCATTCTCCAAACATCCCCCCAAAAAACCCAACCCAGGGACCCGCCTCAGGATATCCGTGCCAAGCTCCCCCTCCCCGCTCACCAGTGCGATGGAGGGGGGGGGGGGGGGGGGGCGATGATCCCACAGCTGGGGGCTGCGAATTCAGGCAGCGTTTGACAGCTTGGGTCCCTCAGCTCAGCCGCAATCCGCCTTTGTCCCTCCTCTTCCTCTTCCTCCCACTCCTCCCCTTCCATCCCCCATCCTCCTCTCCCTCTGTGTTATTCCCACCTCCTTCTCCTCCTTCCATCACTGCTCTCTCTCCGCCTTCATCCCTCCTCTTCCATCCCTCCTCCCCCTGCTCCTCGTCCCTAACCCCACCTCCTCCTCCCCCTTCATCCCTGCCCTTCCCTCCCTCCTCCTCCTCCCCCAGCAGCAGCCACACCCTCGGTGCCCCGTTCCCGCAGCCCTCGCAGCCCTCGCAGCCCGCGGCAGGAGCGGGGATGGAGCCGGGACAGGTCGGGATGGGCAGCGTGGGGCTCTCGGCTGCTCCAGCCGCTGCGGATGGGGGGAACCCAGCCCGGGCCAGAGGAGAGGCAAACTGGGCAAACTGGGGGCTGCACATCCAAACTGGGCCTTGCTGGGGACCCTGCCTGGCCACTGCCAGCCCTTGGGGCTCCTCTCGGCACATCCGCCAGGGGGGACCCACACAGGGCTGGGGGATCCCAGCAGTGGCAGCACTGCCAGGGACTGGGCTGGACTGGGATCGTACTGGGAGTGACTGGGACTGTACTGGGTTTGTACAGATATCATACTGGGATTGTACTGGGACTGTACTGGGATTGTACTGATATCATACTGGGATCGTACTGGGATCATGATGGGACTGTACTGGGTTTGTATTGACATTATGCTGGGATCATATTGCCATGCCAGGGCAGACTGTGATCGCACTGATGGACACTGGGATCATTCTGGGATCATACTGGGAGTGATTGGGACTTTACTGGCTTTCTGTTGACATCCTATTGGCATCATACTGGGATTGTACTGAGTTTGTACTGACTCCATGCTGCCATCATACCGGGATCATGCTGAGATCACACTGGGAGTGAGCAGGAGCCTGGGGGGGGCAATTGAGACCATGTTAGGGGTAAATGGGATATACTGGGATGAACTGGGATGGTGAGAGGATGGCTAGGATCATACTGGCAGTGAGTGCCACTACACTGAGGCTGACTGGGAGTGCTTGGGAGCAAATGGGATCATACTGGAAGGAACTGGAAAGATGGTGGAGGGAACTGGGGTACCCTGGGTATATACTGGGGCTGACTAGAAGGAAAATGAGGGTGAAAGAGAGCAACTGGAACCATGTGGAGCAAAACTGGTACATTCTGGCAGAGAGTGGGAGCACATTGGGCTCATATTTGGATCATACTGGGAGGGACTGGACTAATACTGGGAGGAACTGAGTGTCACAATGAGCACTCCCTGCACATCATCCCCCATACTGGGCCTGACTGGGAGCAACTGGGAGCAAATGGCATCATACTGGGACACACTGAGTTGATTGAGGAAGCAACTGGAACCATGCTGGAGACAGCTGGGACTAAACTGGGAGAGACTGGAAGTAAGTGGGATTATACTTGTAAAAAATGCATATTTTGTGATTGGGTTTTCCCAAATATTAAAATGAATATTATATGTCTTGTGTTAGAAAGTAATGCTGTATTAATTATCTTAAGTAGTGGGTTAAATATAGTTTTAGGTTATTAAAAAAATGTTAAAATAGAAACTATGCTTGGTAAGAGGCTTTTTTCCAAGAAATGACTTGCAGCGAGACAGCAGTCACAGGACACCTAAATCTTTCAGAGAAAAAGAATTTATTGCTCTCTTGTCAGAAGAAATGAACTTCTTCCTGCCTCGAAGGCGCTGTTAGGATTCAGAGGCAGAAGCTGGCACTGACCAGACAGAATCCTGTGTTTGAATGGAATTTATGCATCATGTATGAAGTGTATGAATATGCAACAGGCTATTGTTTTTAATGGTTAATCCTGCGTTAACAGGTGTCCTTTTTCAGGCCCGGGTGTCCTTTTTCAGGCTCGTGCTGCCCAGAAAAAGGTACTCAGACATCCGTAACTCTTTGTATTTCTTGTCTCATATTGTCCTAATTCGATTTATCCAAATTGTTATTACTCTAATTGAATTGCAAATTTTTATAACCATTTTATTACTATTAAACATGTAAAATTTTAAAAGCAAGTGATTGGCACTTTTCACAATTTTGGTAGCAGAGGATGGTTACTAACGCCTTGCTGCCGGTGCTTTAGGAGAGTCAGAGTGGGGAAGGCGCGCCCTGCCCCGTTGGCAGCCTCGCTCTGTCTCCCCGAACCTCGCTCTCTTACTCCTTTACTCTCTCATCCTCTCTACCCCTCTCTTATCTCAGGCCTGCTCCAAGCTGTGCCTGGCAGCTGCAAGCAGGGCCCTGCACCCAGGCCCTTTGCCATAAACCGCAATTCCATGCCCTGGCTGCAGAGATCTCTCGACTCCGTCCGTCCCGACCGTCCTACCCCCCGACACTCCGACACCCAAGAGCATCTGGGGTTGGACAACACAGCTGGGTTGAGGGATATCCAAGAGCACCGGAACTGGCCAGAAACACCTAAAATTGTAATAGGTGATGTGAAACTAAAAGGTACCTTATTGTTGTCTTGTTGTGTGTGAGAGCGAGTCACACACAAAATCAGCCTCAGCTTCCCGGGCAGGTGGGAAGGGGGGCTGTGGAAAGAGGAGTGTGTGACCCACAAATAAGCCATTGTTCTCCTGGGTGTGGGGGCTGTGGCATAAGGTACAGGTGACCTGCAAAGGGGCCATTGTCCCCAGGGCGTGTGAGGGGGCCGTGGCTAAAGAGTGTGAGTGACACACAAATCAGCCTCACAGGTGAACGGCACCGGAGGCAGCAGAGTCAGGGCCCTCCCAGGAGGCCCGGAGATACTGAGACCCAGAGGCCACCCCAAGGCGAGGGGGGGCCACAGGGACCCGCGATTCTCTGTCAACAGGGATCCACTCTGTGTCCTGGGGGTGGGAAAGAATGTGCGGAAGGGAATGAGAAATAAAAGTGAGTGAATGTAAACGAATGAAAGTATAGGTAATGTATATTGTGTATTTTAAGCTTCACTCTATTTCCTTGGAGGGAGATGTATTGTATTGAAAGTAGTGTGAGAAAAAGATTTTTTATTTTCATGAGTGCAGTTGAAAGAAAAGTGGTATTTAGGTTGTTAGTGAATTTGAAAAACAGAGGCAGAAGATGAATAGATAAGATCTTGAAAAATGAGACAGAAAACCAGTAAGTTGGACACAGGGGAAAAAAAATAGTCCTCTGGGAGTTATGTTAGCTAACAGAGATACAACTCCTTGCAAAAGGAGAAAATACAGGGTATGCAGTAGTCGATGGGAAAAACATGCAAACTATGGAAAAAGGGAAATTAAACTTAAACTAGTAAGCTCAAACTTGTGAATTATATTCTTTAAGAAGAGCACTAGAATATTTAACACAAAATAAAGGAAGTATATATACTGATTTAAGGTATGCCTTTACAGTAGCACATTCCTTTAAAAAATTTGGAAAAGGAAAAAGATTACTTAATTCAAGAAGAAAAGGACTAGTACATGAGGAGCTTATTTTAGAGGTTTTAGAGGCATTACAATCACCTAGAAGAGATAGTTATAGTACATAATAAGAAACCCCCAAAGGGAAAGACCCCAGAAATAAGAGGAAATAATTTGGTGGATCACGAAACTAAGGCTGCAGCAGAAAATGGAGCTGAAAGAGTTATGTTAATATTAACTCCAAACCAAAAAAACTGGAAATTCCAAAGTTTAGGGAAGCCGAGAAAAAAGAATTAAACAAGACTGGAAGTGACCAAGATAAATCAGGGAAATGGAAACTTCTTGATGGAAGACAATTACTTAATAAAATGTGCTTACTAGGAAAATATTAGAAGACATGCATCAGAAAACCCACTGGGGTACTCAAGCTCTGTGTGATCATTTTTTAAGGAACTATGGGTGCACTGGGATTTTTGGAGTGGCCAAGCAAGTAACTGAAAGATGCTTAATTTGCCAAAGGATAAATAAAAAGGTGAAGAGAAAAACAACATTAGGAGGTTGCGAGTTAGCTAGTAGAGCGCTTCAAAGTATCAGAGCAGAAGTTTAGATTTGCTAGGCTCTGGATTTATTTGTAAAAAAATCCCCATTTAATCTAGAAGAAAGAGAATATGCCATATGTTAGACAGGAGATTTCAGGAGAATAAACATCTCTAAATCATCAGAAACACCCGAGAAAAAACAAGAAAAAGAAAACAGGAAGTGAGAGGGAGGGGAGCAGGAGGAAAAATCAGACAGAGAGTGGGATGCTCTGCAGGTCTTGCCCCCTCCGTTCGCGGCCCAGGCGCCTGTCCCGGGTCCCGGCTCGCTGCCCGCCTCAGCTCCGCCTGCCCCGGTTTCCATCCCAGGTGCGGCCTCACTGCCCAGGGCAGCTCCACCTGCCCCGCCGCTGTCGCTCAATTTGTGTGCCCTGCTCCCACTGCCTGGCCCGCGGCCGCTCTGCCGGCCGTGCTGGGGAAGATGGGGGTTGCTCTGTCCTGCCGCCTGCTCCGAGGTCACCGCGCCCACCGCACCCAGGGAGGGTCCCAGCCATCCCATCCCCGGCTGCCCTGCCCGTGCCACCTGCGCTGGGCACCGCCGCTGCTGCTGGGCTCTCCCACCTGCCTTTGCTCTGCCGGCAGCTGCCGGATCAGCCGCCATCAGCCATGTGGGGGCTGCCCACGCTCCGCCTCGGGCTCCACGGGAAGATCCCCCTCTGGCGATTCCGGCAGCAGACCCTGCCCACACTCCGACCCAGCCTCGGCGGGATATCCTCCCCTGACCCCGTCCGGCTCTGAGTTACGTCCCCTTGGTAACCACAGCTCCGGCTGTTCAGGGAAACTCTCTCTCTCTACAGGAAGCACCTCACCGAAACACTAGGAGCTCAGTTAAAAGGCAGCCCTCTCCAAATTCTTTCCCAAAACACGGGAGAAAGGCTATAGAAGGTAAAAAAGTGAAAGAGTGAGATGAAGGGATTGCTCTATTTCCGTTCAGAGAGGTTCCCATGGGAGGGATGCGCTGCCCCGCCCCAAGGGAGCCACCAGCGCCCCTGCCGGCCGTGCCCGGAACTGCACCCAAGGGCAAAGCGCCGCAGCCCAAAGGCCGGGACTGGGTCCGGGCTCTGTTTGCTGTCAGTGCCGCAGCTGTTGGTGTTTGTTTGCTTTATTATACACACTAGTAAAGAACTGGTATTCCTATTCCCATATCTTTGCCTGAGAGCCCCTTGATTTCACTACTCTAAAAATTAAGAGGGAGGGGGTTTGCATTCTCCATTCCAAGAGAGGCTTTTTCTGCCTTCCCAAGCAGACACCTCTCTTGTAAAGCAAGACAAGCACCCACAGGCACCGAGGGGGCTGCAGGAGGGGCACAAGAAGGCCCTGCAGCACTTGGGCACAAAGGCACAGCAGGTGAATGCAAGAAGGGAGCAGCAAAAGGCCAAGCTGAAGGCAAAGGCCAGGGCACAGTTCCTACAGCCCCTGAGGGATCAACCCCAGGGCCCAAGGGGGCCCCAGCACCCAGGGCACGGCTCGGCCACAAGCACCTGGCAGAGGCATTGCCCTCCTCACCAGGGGAGAGCCCACCCAAACAGCCCCTGGCAAGGAACCAGGGCTCCAGCTGCAGGGCACAAGGACACTGCAAGCACAGACAGCAGCACCCTCAGGACCAGCAAGTCCACCCCTTGATGGACATGGACTGGCAGGGCTGTCACAGCTCCCATCACACCAGGGACCCTCCACACTGCAGCCCTTGAGAACATTCAGGGTGGATCTGCATTGAGAGCAGGCATTTCCTGATGGACACAGGGGCCTCTCAATCCACTCTGAATCTTAGACCGAAGGGGGAAACGAGTAAATGAATATTTTATTTTTAAGGGAATGAGTGGGAAAGATGAGCAGGTATGACTTGTTCAACTACTATTAGAAGTTGTGGGGCATAGGTTTGAATAAAATTAATTTCTTTTTCTTCCTCCTGTGATTGTAATTACCTAGGAAGGAATTTGAGAGCTGGATTTTAATACTGTAAAAGGGGTTGCAGAGGCCAGTTCTGTTCTAACTTTGTGTGACAAGATTGAAAAGGCCTATGCTGAAGTGAACCCAGAAGTGCGGGCAGAGACAGGGAAAGAGGGAAAATTAAATATGGAGCCTCTACAAATTAGTTTAAAGCAACTAGAACAAACAATACCTTGTTCCAAGAGAGAGAAGAAAGGGCTCACAGCCTGGTATTGAGTCCCTGTTAAAGGCAGGGCTTTTGGAGCCAAGGATGTCTCCATACAACACTCCTATCCTGCCAGTCAACAACCTGGATGGATGGACAGGAGGACGAAACACAGAATTTTCAAGTGTTAAAATGAAGATTAACTGAGGCTGCTGCCCTGGGCCTTCCAGACAGGGAAAAAGAATTTCAATTACAGGTGGATGTTTAAAAGGGTCTTCCCTAAGGAATTCTTGTGCTAAAATGTTTAATCTAGTGGCCAGAGAGCGGCCTCATTGTCTGCAGAATTGTGCAGCCAGAGCTTTCATGGGAACTGAGGCCTGGGAACTGAGGCCTCAAAACTGACGACAACAGGAGGATCTTATATAGTTCAAGTCTGGCATCAAGTTAAAGCTTTGACAACCAAAAGAGCCTCTAAATGGATGAGCAGGGCTCGGTTATTACAGTATGAAACTTGTTCAATGGCACAGGAGGATTTAGAACTGAGGAAAGGGCAAGGGTTCAACCCAGCCTCCTGTTTGAACAGCCTGGAGAGGGGCTGGCAAGGAACCCAGGACTGCACTCAAGGGACAGAGCTCCAGACCCAGGCTGGGACAGATTGATGATCGGACATCGCCTGGCCTGAGGGAGAAAATGTGTTTGTGGATGGCTCTGCAAGGGCAGCAGAAGGGAAAAGAGCTACAAGACAGGCTGTTATTAAGGAAGGGGAATCAGACACAGCGCAGGTCACCGCCCCATGCTCAGCTCAACCCGCCCAGCTGTGGGTGCTTGTGAGAGTCTGGCACTGAAATGCCCTGAGCAGGAAGGCTTCAATATCTTCTGCTGACACCATGGCACCTAACAGGGGGGCAAAAGCAATTCTCACTGCTTCAGCAACCACTGGAGCAGATATCAAGGCACATTCTCCCACAGGAAGCTGGGCTGGCACACAGCCTGCCCTGGCACTTTGCTGCTGCCAACACCCAGCCAGGACATCGGCTCCTGCCTAAGGAGTGCCAAGCAGCACCACTGGTGGCCAAGGGGCCCATGCCAAGTGTCCCTGAGGCCACAAACAGCCGCCAGCACAGCTCAACACGGGGGGACCCCTCAGCCTGGCCTCAAGGGCTCTGAAGCCCCGCAGATTTGCACTTCCCGCCTGCAGCAGGAGGATGGGAGGCCGCCCCTGAGCCTGCCCTGAAGGCAACGCAGCAGCAGCCAGGGCTCCACAGCGGGCCAAGCCCCTGCGCCTGCCCACAGATCCTCGCCTGGAATCCTCTGCAATCCTGGCCACCCTCCTCTGCCATCTCCAGCCACTGGGGCCAAGCCTTGCTGCCACTGCTGCAGCTTCAGCGCTGGCTGGGCCTGCACTGCCACAGCTGCTGGGGAACACCACGGCACAATTCCACTCTGGGCCTCACTGACACCCACACTCTGGGCTGCCTGCCACTGCACTGCTGCAAAATGTACCGAGTTTGGTTCTTTTAAATCTTATTTCTCTACTCAGGCTTGGTTTTCTTTGCCTTGGGGAAATGAATTTTAAAGGTTTTTTTTAAGGGGTGTTACACTGCTCAATGGAGATGAGTTTAACACCTGAACAGACTGGGAATAGCCCAAAGGATCCCCACAGAGATAACGACCAGCAACAAAACATCAACATTGCCCAGCAGCAGGAAGAGAAGCTCCATTCCAGGCAGCCTCCAGAGGAGCTTTAGAAATGCAAATGAACACTGCTGGGCAAAGTGTGGACAATGCACCTGGGTCTCTTGCCTGGGGCAGGAACTGGGCTGATTCCCTCTGCCCCTCACCCCAAGCTCTGCCTGCTGGCACTGATGGAATTTGCACAGCTCAAGGCAGAGCCCAGGGGGAGGATATCTGACCCTGCAACACAAACGGGTGAAGCTGCAAAGGGAAACAGCAAATGGAGAACGTTGGGAAAACTTCACTTTAAATAATTGGGGGAATCATCCCTCTGCCCACTCCAACATGTGCTGTCACTGTCTGTGTTATATAGGGTATATAAGAGCACCGGGGATTTTTTGTCACCAAAACTTCAGCGAAATCAGTTGGGAATCCAAGTATTTGATGATTTAATTAGAGAAAAGCAGTCAATTGATGCAGCCCTGGCTGGAGAGAGTGGACAAAAATGGGGAAAAGATGAACGGCCAGCAGAACAAATCCTGCAACACCATGGATCAGCCCCTGGGAACCCGAACCAATTCATATCAGGAGCCACAGAACCCATTTCTCATTTCAATGGCATCATTAGATTACAAGCTCTGCTCGGAATAACCAACCAGACAGCTCCAGCTCCTGACCTTCCTGCTGACCAATCCACTGAAATGAGGAACACAACATTTCACCATGGGATGGGATCAGGTGATCTGTTAGCAGAAAAAGGAGGAGTTTGTGGAAAATTAAATGACTCAAACTGCTGTTGGCAAAAAGATGACAAAGGAAAAGTGGTGAAAAACAGATAACAAAGGAAATAAGAAAGCAGCTCATGTATTGGTCCAAACGTGAAAAGGATGGGAATGAGACACGGTTTTGTGGCTCCTTGGCTAACCATGGGTTAAACGAACGCTGTTTCTCCTCTGATGTGCTACAGCAACTCTCATCTTTTTACCATGCTCCACACCTTGAGAGTGCAGCTCGTTCAGCAGCTGAGCAAAGGGTTAGGGGCTTGCAGATAAGGAAGTAACTGGCGAAACCACCAGCTCCAATAAATGTTACTAATTAACATGGATTGCTGCTCACAGAAAGTCCCCCTTAATTTCTCAAGTTCCAAAAGAAAAAAGACTTAACAGACCCATCAATATCGGCCGTTATGCAAAAGTGGGGGTGCACATTAACGAGGACATGCACTTGGCGTATCGGGAGGTCTGAACCTTTCAAGCACCTCAGCCAGTGGGCAAAGGGAGAGGGAGGTGAGGCCGGGAAAATGAGGATAAAAAGGAGGCTGCGAACTACAACAATGGCAGAGAGCGCACGGCAAATGCCCCACGGCCTCTTCCTCTGCTCAGCAATAAAGTCACTTTTACAGGACTCCTCTGTCTCCTCTGAGCACAGAAACCTCCGGCCACGGGAATTCCCCGCACAGCCCCCGGCACGGGGCAGTCCCCTCTGTCCCAGCCACAGCAACCGGGCCGAGCCAGGGCTGCTCCGCCAGCGGCTCCAGCCGAGGCAGCGGCCGCAAGGAGACCGCGGGCAGCCGCTCCCGCAGCGCCCTCACGCCAGCGGCAACACGGGCCGGACACGGCACAACGAACCCGCCTGAGCCCCCTGCCGCCCCCGAGGCCCGCAGCCAGCCCCGAGCCCCCGCACAACCCAGCGCGGCTCCCACCTGCGCTGCGGCCGCCTCCGAGCTCCGTCGCCGCCTCACCGCGCTCCGGCCGCTGCCGCCGCTCGCGGCACCGCACACACGCTCCGACAATGGCGCCGCTGCCCAGCCACGGCCGCCCTCAGCCCGCCACCGGGGCCCTGCTCCGCCCCGCTCCCACCAATCAGCGCGCCACAACCCCGACTGACGGCACCATCGCCCAATCCTAGACAGGGGCGGGCTCTGCACACGGCACAGCCCCGCCCCGCGCTCTCAGGGCCCCCCGGGCTGCGTGAGGGCAGAGCCGGAGCTGAGGAACAGCCCTGGAACGGGCCCGGGCCCGAGGGGATTGAGCTGAAAACACAAACAAACTTCTCCGCAGCTCCCGCCACGGCTTTCCCGGCACTGCGGCTCCGGTGGCTCCGGCTCAGCGGGAAGCCCTGGAGCCTCGCTTCTCCTACCCCTAATTAGGAGCATCAGTGCATCCCTTTGATTTCCCCCAAAAAGGGAAAACCGCCCTAAAGCCCTGTGGATGAGTGGGGGAGGGGAGAGATTTCTGACAGAAAACCCCAAAAACTCACAGCAGGATAATGAGAAATAAGTCAAGACCCTTAAATGCAGCTTTCCCCCACGCCTCCCTCCTTCCAGCTGCGCCTTCTGCCCCGGCAGTGCCGCAGACAGGGAATGGGGCCGGGCTCAGTTCATGCCCCGGGGCTTCTCCCTCTGCTCAGGGACAGGAGTCGTTCCCCTGCTGCACCCTGGGCTCTCTCCCACCGGAGACTTCTGCAGGAACTTCTCCAAGCTGAGTCCATCCCACGGGGCACAGCCCCCTCCAAGTGCTGCAGCGTGGGTCACTGTGCCCCAGTTTCTCAGTGCTAATCTTAGGGCACTGTCTCTCGGGATATTATCACTACAGCTCTCGCAGCAGAATATACACACGGAATTTTAACAGCTCTGAGTAGAAATTAAAAGAACCAGCGAGAGAGAGAAAGAGCGAGATTCCGATCGCGGCGCTCCGGAGCGGCGCTGCGGGAACGATCCCTGCGCCAGCACCGCCGGCCCCAGGCCAAGCCCAGCCCCGCAATCCAACCCCGCTGCTCACAGCGCCCGCCCTCCCCGGCCCGGGGCACAGCGAGCCCCGCACCCGCTGCGCTCTCGAGCACAAAGCGCCCCTTCCCACCGCGCTCACCCGATAAACACAGCGCCCCTGCAGCCGCTCACGCCTCTCTCGCTCCTCCCGCGCTTCTCGGCCTCCCGCACCCTCTGCCCCGCACCTGGGCCCCGCCAGTGCCGCGGGCTGGGGGCAGCAGCTGCACCTTCCTCTGCCTCTGCTCCAGCCCTGCCCATGTGCCTCGGCTCCCTTCGTGCTCGCTGAAATAAACAGGGCCAGGAGACTTCTTCTCCTTTTTAATGCCTTTATTAAAAGTGATCAGCTCAGGATTGGGCGGCTCGACAGGTCTGCAGGTCCCGTCGTCTCTCCCAAGGCGACTCAGAGGAGGAGGATATGCACAGCTCTGTCCACAAGGGGCAGAGCTGGGGATCACGTCCTCGTGGGAGCCTTTAGGGCCTGCTGATCCCGTCAGATGGTACCGTTGCCGGCTCAGTCAGCCTGGTCTCACCGCCGGGGTCGTCTCTCTTGGTCAGGGCGAGAGGCTCTGAAGGTGTTTTGCATCTCTGCAGGTTCAGAATTCGGCTCCTCACGTCTAGACATCACTCTAGTCTCTCAATTCTTAGGTGGCTCGTTGTTTTGGGGTTTTCTCCGTACAGCGGGGGACCCATGCTGCATTGTGGTCTTGGAGTCACTTTGCATAGCCCCCCCCACCTTCTCAGGTCTCTTCTACTGTTCGGGAAGGTTCCCACCCTTCTGGGAAAGGTACAACTTAGCCTCGGGCGAGGCTCTGCTGATACAAAAGGAGCGATTAGCCACAACGACTCGTGATTACAATAACAAAACACGAAGAACTTCAGCAGCTACCCGTGGTCTGGCTGCTTTTTGTAACTTTTTCTCACAAAAAAAATATTACCCGAATTTTGTTCATAACAGTCCCCCCTCTTTTTCTTTGATCGAGCTTAAATTCCAAGCTCGCATCAACTCACAATTTTTTTGTTTTGAATCTACTATAAATCTCTTGTGCACTTTGGTAATCCTGGTTACTTAACCTTGTTACTTTCCTTGGTTTCTTCAGGTTGGTCTGCACGGCAAGTACTATTCTACTAAAACAGATAAATAAGCATAGTAAAAAAAGCAATCCTCCAAGTACACACACAGTGAGAAAAACTACCTTTTCCCATACATCCTTTTTGAAAATCTCCAGGTTCTCCCACCCACTGGGATCAAGTGTAGGAGTTTGATCTTGATTATTTACACATGCTAATCTTTTTATTTCATTTGAAATGTTCCTAATAATTGAATTCTTTATTTTTAATACTGCCTGGAGCCTGATGACTTTGTTTAACATAGGTATTGGGGTCCGAATTTGGCTTTTACAATTTTGGATTTTCTTAATTTCTATTTCACTTTCTCGGTTCTGTTTATTTTCTCCCAAATCATTATATATAGGAACTCCCAAACTTGATCCAGTTTCTTTGGGTAATAAGAGAATTGGTTTTATCACTCTAGCAATGCAGTTGCCAGATGAGATCAAACTTAGGGATTTTGGGCTCCCCTGAAATGTGTTCCAAAAGGGGTTGATCTCCTTTCCAGTACACTTATATAAATACTTGTAACAAACAATTTTTCTTACCATTTTCACCATTTCTTTGCTTTTTACTAGATCTGCTGAGCTCGTTTCAGCAGCATCACATTCAAAGCACAACCAGGCTTTCCCTATAGTACACTCTCCTAGGAGTGGCTGCCTAAAAGTGGCAGTATTGTATGCTATCCAATACACTCTCTTATTTTTCTGATAAAGGACCAATTGGGAGAGGTTAACACAATCAGGGTCAGAACTGATGTGGACTCTAGACAAGGAGCTCACTTCTTCCTCATAGAGGGGTCGGTAGCACTCACAGCATGGCTCAGCTGGGCTTCCCAGAGCACCACCAGCAATCAGAGCCATCAGTACTACCCTTCCCAAGAGTCCGGTATGGGTCATCTTGCACAGCCTGCCCACCCGGCCTTGCCTCTTGGGGAATTTTACTGAGGAAAAGCTTCCAAGCTCTTTAGAGTCCCTTCTACCCGCTTCTCTGGTTAAACCTCTCTTGGTCTGTTCCCTACCAATTTTGGTTTCCCCTCCCAGGGGAGTGTTCTGTGGAGGAGTAACCTGGAGTTTTTTTTGAAATAAATTGGGGAACTTAACTAGAATTACTTATTTACAGTCTTAAACTTTTGACCTACATAGTTTACACAAAACAGTTTTGAAACATTTTAAGCAATATTAGAACTCTGATACCAATTTTTCCCACACGGTTCAGTCTTTTTGACTCTTCCTTCTGAGAGTCAACTTTAAATCTTTTGGTCCTTTTACCACAGTATACTCCGGTGATTTAGCTTGTGAAGCAGATGAATCTTGTCCAGCGCCGGGGGGCGAGAGTGGTGTGGACTCTGGTCCAGTGCCAGAGGGAGCTGATGTTGGGTCCGGTCCCGTACCTGGGGGTGACACTGGCCCTTTTATTCTTGTAATATGAGTCCAACCTTTTTCTTTGGTCCGCACAGCTGAATTAGTGATCAGGAGCACCTGGAAGGGGCCTTCAAATTTAGGCATTAATGTTCCTGTATTCCATGATTTTATCAAAACCCAATCTCCTGGGCTAATGTTGTGAACCTTCGTGTCGAGAGGGGAAGTTTGAGGAAGGTATCCTTTCTTTCTAAGTCCCTCCAGAGTTCTTCCAATTATTTCTAAATACTTTCTGGTAGCTTCTTCCCCTTCCAGATAGTCTCCTGTGCTATAAGGTGTTAACAAGAATGGCAGCCCAAACATCATTTCATAAGGTGAAATTCTTATGTCAGCCCGAGGTCTTGTTCTGATGCGCAATAGCGCTAGGGGCAAACACTTCAGCCAATTCATTTTTGTTTCTTCAATCAATTTAGTTAATACATTTTTGAGAGTTTTGTTCATTCGCTCCACCCTCCCAGAACTCTGGGGGTGCCATGGAGTATGCAACCTCCATTTTATTCCTAAAGCCCCAATTATATTTTGTAATGTTTGGGACACAAAATGTGGACCTCGGTCTGAATCTATGGTGTTCACCATACCATATCTGGGGATAATGTTCTCTAGGATTGCTTTTGCTACGACTTGAGCCGTTTCCCTCCTGGTCGGGAAGGCTTCTACCCAGTGTGTGAGATGATCAACTATAACCAGTAAATATCTGTACCCTTGTACTGGGGGCATCTCAGTGAAATCTATCTGTATGCTTTGGAAGGGTCTCAGGGCTAATTCCCTTCCTCCAGGTGCTATTTTTCTCATAACTTTCTGGTTCACTTTTTGACAAATGACACACCCTCTGGTAACAGCCTTGGCCAGGCTATATACACCGATGCATAGGTTATTTCTTAGGAAATGATCACATAGTCCTTGGACTCCCCAGTGAGTTAATTTATGTAGTTCTGTTAGCACTGTCCGAGCCAGTGCTTTATTCAAAAATACCCGTCCATCTGAGGTTGCCCACTCCCCCTGTTGTCCTTGATGTAACTTTAAATCTTTTATTGCTTCTAATTCTTCTTCACTAAATACAGGTTCTTCTCCTTTTTCAGGCGTCATTTTTGTCTTCAAAATTTTTACTGGATCCCCTGGTTCTAAAGCTGCTTCTTTGGCTATCTGATCAGCCAGTCGGTTTCCCCTAACTTCTAAACTGTCTCCTCTTTGGTGCCCCTTTATATGGACCACTGCTATTTCTGTAGGTTTATGTAGGGCTTCTAATACTGATCGGACTAGGTTCTCATGGGCTAAGCTCTTTCCCTTTGAACTTAAATACCCACGTTCCTCCCATATTTTCCCAAATGTGTGAACTGTCCCATATGCATATTGGGAGTCCGTATAAATGGTTCCCCGGTCCCCCTCCAGTAAGTCCAGTCCCCTTTTTAGGGCATATATTTCACAACTTTGGGCTGACCAGTTTGGGGATAGTTTCCCTTTTTCCGCAATTTGTAATGTTTCTCCATCTATAATGGCATAACCTGAAGCTCTTTTTCCATTTACTACCCTCGAAGAGCCATCTATGAATAAGCTTCTTCCAGTTGCTAGAGGCTGATCTTCCAAATCTTCTCTTACTTTTGTTTGGAGATAAACCAATTCAAGACAATCATGTTCTAAATTTTCTATAGGCTCTCCCATTAAGAATTGTGCTGGATTGAGGGCATTTGATGTGATAAATTCTAAGTCCTCTGTATTCATTAGTATTATCTCATATTTTAATATTCTAGCATCGGTTAACCACTGCGGAGCTCTCTGTCTCAGTACTGCCCTAAGATCATGAGGGGTATGCACTTTAATTTTTCCTTGTAAGGTCAATTTTTGAGTCTCCTCTATCAGAACTGCGGTTGCTGCTACTGCCTGTATACAAACTGGCCAGCCTCTAGCTACTGGATCTAACAATTTGGATATGTACGCCACAGGTTTCCTGCACCCTCCCCACTCTTGAGTTAATACTCCATAGGCTATACCCCCTTCTGCACTCACAAACAGGTCAAAGCCCTTCCTGAGGTCTGGTAAGCTTAAGACCGGGGCAGAAGACAATTTGTTTTTTAAGTTTTCCAATTGTTGATCATCTTCAGCTGTCCAAATAAGGGGTTCTGGATCCACTAGTTTATTGTACAGAAATTTCACACTCTGTGTGTATTGGTCTAACCATAACTTACAATACCCAAACAAGCCCAGGAGTTTTCTCACATCTCTTTTCGTTTTTGGGGCTGGGAGAGCTAAAATACCGGAAATTCTGTCAGGGCTTAATTTCTTATACCCTCCCCCTATTATGTGCCCCAAGTATGTTACTTCTGATTGCACAAATTGTAGTTTCCCTTGGGAAACTTTTAGTCCTTTCTCCCCTAGAAAATTCAAAAGTTTAATACTAGTTTGTCTGACCTGATCTTTTTCCTTTCCTGATACCATCAGGTCATCAACATACTGCAGGATCTGCACTTCTTGTTCAGGGACAAATTGTTCCAGCAAACTCTCTAAAGCTTGTCCAAAGAGATTGGGGGATTCAGTGAATCCCTGTGGTAATCGGGTCCACCTTAGCTGTTGTCTCCTTTTCGTACTCGGGTCCTCCCATTCAAAGGCAAACCAATCCCTACTTTCTGTTGCCAGAGGACACGCCCAGAAAGCATCCTTCAAATCTATGACAGTGAACCAAGCATGTTCTCTTGGAATTCTGCTTAAGAGACTATATGGGTTGGGCACAACTGGATGTCTGGCAATGGTCCTTTTGTTGACTTCCCTCAAATCTTGCACCAGCCTATATTTCCCTTCAGCCTTTTTAACTGCCAGTATAGGGGTATTATGTGGTGACATGCAGGGTTCTAAAATTCCCTCTTGCAACAGTTGTTCAATGACTATAGCAAGCCCCTTCTTTCCTTCTAGGGAAATCGGATACTGTTTAACACTTATGGGTGAGGTATCATCCTGCATTTTTATTGTTATTGGTGGAATGTCTAATAAGCCTCTCTTCCCCCCCTCAGCCCATACCTCAGGATTTATCTCTGCAACATCTCCTTGAGACAGCTTCATCACTTGTACTACCATCCTCCCTTCCCTTGGAACAATCCCAACCCCCAAATGAACTTGCAGATCCCTTCCTAACAAACTTTTTTCTAAGTTAGGCAGATAAAGAAAATTAGCTTCACACTGCCTTGAGTTTCCAATTATTTTCACTTCTTCAATCACCGATGCTCTAAATGGTCTCCCCTCCGCACCCAATACTTCACAAAATTTTCTCCCAATTTCCATACCTTGTGGTATTTTGTTGAGACAAGACTTATCTGCCCCTGTATCAACCAAAAATTCAAATTCCTCATTTAGGGGTCCCACTTCAAAGTTTACCAAGGGCTCTTCTAGATGTTTCATCGGGTCCCCTATAATAAAAAGCCCTTGGCACCCCTAGTCCTCCCCCTTAAGAATCCTTCCTAAATTGTCCTGTTCCTTGGCTATTGCCTCATCGAGACTGAGCTTTTTACAAAACCTCCTGGTGTGTCCTGCCTCCCCACAGTAATAACACTGTCGTCCTCTCAAAGGGACTTGAGGTCTCTCAATCCTTTGTGCACCTGTCAGTACTGGCCTACCTCTGCCTCCTCCTGATGGTGGACCTGCCCCCCCTGCACTTTCTCTAGCTACTGCAACCATGACCTTAGCCTTGGCCTTTGCTTTTTCTTCCTCCCTCCTTAAATACACCTTCAATGCCTCTTTTAACAATTCATTTATGTCCTTCTCTTGCCAATCTTCCATCTTTTCCAGTTTTCTCCTTATATCAGGCCAAGATTTGGTAACAAATTGAACTTTTAGCAGCATTTGACCTTCTGGGGTGTCTGGGTCTATTCTAGAGTACAACTGGAAGTTCCACCTTAGGCGATTAAGCCAGGCAGCAGGAGCTTCATCCTTCTCTTGTGCACCCTCAAATGCCAATTGGGTGTTAGTTCCTTTGGGAACTGACTCTTTGATCCCTCGTATCATCAAAGACCTATATTCCCTCATGGCCTTCCTCCCCTCCTCCTGGTTAGGGTTCCAGCTGGGCTCCGTTAGTGGCAATTTCTGTTCACCCGTTGGCACCTGGGGTCCTGGACTGTTATCTTTCTCCCATATTCTTATGCCAGCCGCCCTTATCATCCGGACCTCTTCTGGGGAAAATAATATACTCAGGATGGAATTCATCTCCCCCCAAGTGTAGATATTTGGACCTAGAAATTGATCCACTTGGTTGGCTATGCCCACTGGGTCCTCAACTAAATGCCCCAACTCTTTCTTGAATCCTCTCACCTCAGAAGCAGTTAGGGGAGCATTCACAAAGCCAACACCTCCCGCTACTCCTCCCATAGGAACCTCTCTGAGGGGAAAGAGTCTCTCTGCCTTGGAGGTCTTGGATCTGGTGCTACAGTATGGCCCATCTTCAGATGCCAAACTACTTCGAGGGATTTCTGGGTTACCGTGAACTTCCTGCCCATCAGCAGGTGTATTTGCTGATAGCTGTTTACTGGGTGAGGAGGCATTTGTGTCCCAACTAGGAGGTAAAGGGACAGCAATAGGAGGGGGAGAAGAGCCTGAGTGGATATTAAGTGGAGCTGGAGAAGGGGTGGAGAATGCAGCAGGTGGAGTAGGCACTTGTGGTGATGCAGAAGAAACTGGAGGAGCTGAAGGGGGTGGTGAGGGAGTGGTTGGAGGAGATACTGGGTTTACCATAGCGGAAGCTGAAGAGGTAGAAGGAGGAATTTGAGCAGGTGGTAGTGGGATGGCAGCCGGGGGAGGAACCGGACTTGCCATTTGAGGTGCTTGAAGAAGAGGGTTATAAGGTGGAGGGGCAGAAGGAGGCAAATAATCCAGGGGGTCCCATCTTCTACTAGTTCTATCATCCCCTCCTTCATTCCCTTCTTTCTTCCTCTGTACCTTACAAATTCGCACCCCTTCATCCCCAACAGCGCTCTGTAACCAGCACGATACATACAGTAATTGCTCAGGATCAGTATCTCTTCGAGCTGTCAGATAATTATTTAATAGTTGGCACATCCACTTATCCTTTGTCCCACACCAAGGCCATCCCCCTTGCAGTTCTAATTCTGGCCAGACTTCCATACAATAATGGATCATTTTCACTTTATCTAATCCCTCCGTGGCCTCTATAGAATCCCATTTCACTAACAGTTCTCCTAAGGGACTACCGGGAGGTATGTCTCTCAGTCTCTTGCCGGTCTTTTTACTACTACAACATCCCATTTTTGCAGGTCTCAATAAAAAAGTCTCAAAGGTGCCTCAACTGACCGGTAGTTTCAAAAAAACCTTGTTTGAGGAGCTTCAGCCTCCTCCACTGAACTTCAAATTTCTGCCTGATGCTCAGGACTTTATACTGAAACAACTGCCCAATCTCTTGATTGCCCAACTTTCCCCGCGTCAGGTCTTACATCTATCGGGACTTGAACACACGATGCCTCGGCCAAGAATCCGGGTCGTGCCTGACTCCCTCAGTCAGGAAAAACAACTGCCTGATTTTTAGTTTGCCTAACTCGCCAATTTTTAGGCTTCACTGTATCAGGACTTAAAAGCAAACCACAGCCTCCTTCGCTGGGGTTTGTGCCTGACTCCCTTTGTCAGGACTTACTTTGCCTGCAGGGCTTGCGAAAACACCCGAATCCTTCTCGGGACTGACAAATCTTACGCGAATCCTTCTCGAGACTTACAAAAGTGCCTGACCTCCCTTTGTCAGGACTTTGGGGTGCGTGCCACTCATACACAGTAATTCACTCCGCACGCCCGGAGTGGGGGGGGCCCTTTATTCCCCCTTGGGAGACGACTTCACTCACGCTAATTCCACTCGCTTTCCCCTGTTTCCGGCCTGCCCCTTCGCAGGAGTCAGGAAACGCGGTACTGAGGGGTCCCACTCACTTCGAAGGTCCGGCTGCCGGCCCTCGTCTCACTCACACACTTGCGCACGTCTCCCACTCCCGCCACCGGATTTCTCACCAGTCCGGTGCTCCGGTGCTCCTCTGCGTCGCTGTCCTGAGCCGGTCCCTCTTGGTCCTGGTAGCCAGCTGTCCTCTGAAGATCCAAGATGGCCAGTCCTGAGTCTTCTTCCGGCGTGGCTATCCCGGACGAGCCCCCAGCTGAAATAAACAGGGCCAGGAGACTTCTTCTCCTTTTTAATGCCTTTATTAAAAGTGATCAGCTCAGGATTGGGCGGCTCGACAGGTCTGCAGGTCCCGTCGTCTCTCCCAAGGCGACTCAGAGGAGGAGGATATGCACAGCTCTGTCCACAAGGGGCAGAGCTGGGGATCACGTCCTCGTGGGAGCCTTTAGGGCCTGCTGATCCCGTCAGATGGTACCGTTGCCGGCTCAGTCAGCCTGGTCTCACCGCCGGGGTCGTCTCTCTTGGTCAGGGCGAGAGGCTCTGAAGGTGTTTTGCATCTCTGCAGGTTCAGAATTCGGCTCCTCACGTCTAGACATCACTCTAGTCTCTCAATTCTTAGGTGGCTCGTTGTTTTGGGGTTTTCTCCGTACAGCGGGGGACCCATGCTGCATTGTGGTCTTGGAGTCACTTTGCATAGCCCCCCCCACCTTCTCAGGTCTCTTCTACTGTTCGGGAAGGTTCCCACCCTTCTGGGAAAGGTACAACTTAGCCTCGGGCGAGGCTCTGCTGATACAAAAGGAGCGATTAGCCACAACGACTCGTGATTACAATAACAAAACACGAAGAACTTCAGCAGCTACCCGTGGTCTGGCTGCTTTTTGTAACTTTTTCTCACAAAAAAAATATTACCCGAATTTTGTTCATAACACTCGCCACAAACTGAGGCTTTCACAAGGCTGACCTAGAACAGAGGCCAGACACGGTTACACAATAAAGCAGGCATTTGTTAAAAGGCCTCCGTGGATACACTTTGGGCAGAACAAGAGCCCAGCCAGGGCTACGCCCAAGATGGACCAAAATGGCCACAAAATGGACGGCCGGTCACGAGGTCTGTCACTTTTATAAGTTCTGCTCCATTTGCATATTGGAGTTAATTGTCCAGTTATGTCTTTAGATTATTAAGGCCCATCCTTCTTGTTTTTCTCTCTTCAGTGCCCGTTGTTTATGCTCTTGGGCCTGAAGTTTGGATTATTTGTCCTTGGGTTCACAGCTAGAAAGGAATTGTTTTGTCTCCCTGCTCTGTGAACAGAGCTCAATATCCCTTAATATGAAGCCCAGACCCTGAGAGTAAAGCAGCACAGAATCTGAAAAATACAAAAGCCAAAACCTAAGGCATCAAATCCATGAGAGCCCCCCACACACTCACCACGCCTCCCCCTCGGCACCCCCCAGGCCCTCCCCATTGACTGAAGCCCCCAAAATGCTCCTAGGCCCGAGCCCCTCGGCCCCCCTGAACCCCCGGCCCGTGTTCTCACCTGGGAAACCACAAATCTTTGGGAATTCTCAACTGTGATTACCCAATTCCCTGGAAACCTCACCTGGGAACTCCAAACCTCACCTGAAACCTCCCAAAATGCTTCCGGGACACCTCCAACCCCCCCCCCCCGAAGCCCCCAAACTCCACCTGGGATCCCCCAAACCCCCCCAAAACACTGGTGACAGTGGGACAGAACTGGTGGCACTGGGTTGGTGACACTGGAATGGAACTGTTGGCACCGGGTTGGTGGCGCTGGAATGATGACACAGCGCTGGTGGCACTGGGACAACCCTGGGGACACTGGGGTGGTGAAAGTGGGATGGGACTGGGGACACAGGTGGTGACACCAGGGCTACCCTGGTGGCACTGGGCAGGTGCCACTGGGATGGATCTATGGACAGTGTGAGCGGACTGGTGGCACAGGGACAGGGGTACTGGGCTGGAACTGGAGACACTGGGAGGGGACACTGGGATGGGGAAATTAGGAAGGGACTGGGAACACCGGGCTGGTTGCACTGGGGTGGAACTGGTGACACTGGGACACAACTGGTGACACAGGGGACAGAGGGGACAGGGGGGACATGAGGGTGACAGAGGGGACATGGGGAAATGGAGGGGACACAGAGGGTGGTGGGAGGGGACAGGGGGTCTCAAAGGGGACAGGAGGGTGTGGCAGGAAGGGGGGAAGTGACAGAGGGGTGGAGGGGACTGAGGGTGGCAGAGGGGCAGAAAGCGGGGGGTGGCAGGGGGGTGGCAGATGGCATTAGGGGCTGACGAAGGGACAGAGGGGACAGCAGACGCCTCCAGGGAGGGGACAAAGGGGCCACCCCAGGAGGCCACAAGTGCCACCAGGTCCCTGACACCTCTCCTGTTCCCTTCCCAGTGGCTGGAGGCTGTGGTGGCCGTGGGCAAGGTGGCAGCCACTGTGACCAGGCCACAGAGGGGCATGTGGCAGCGCGTGTCCCAAAAGTCCCTGAATGCAAACCTGAGGAGATTTACCTGGTACCTCCATAAGACCCTCAACTATCACGCTGTCTCCTTCCTGCACCACTCCAGTGTCCCCTCCCTGGGCCAGGCCCTGGCACCACCCTGGGACCACCTGGGCCGATGTGAGAGCCGCAGGCAGCGCCTGGTGGCCTGGTGGGAATCGTCGGAGGTCTCGAGAACAGCTGGGACTGGCTGGCCAGGGAGGCCACTGAGCTCTGTGACACCTGCAGGGACACAGCCACCACTGCTGCCATCACTGCAGCCACCGTTGCTACCGTGCCTGGAACCTGCAGGACAAGGCCGCCCGCTGGGGGACGTCTCTGCACAACCTGGTGGCCACGGCCCAGCGGCCGTCGGTGGCCCTGGACAAGGAGGAGGTGGCCTCGGCACTGGCCGCACTTGAGGCCTGGCTGGTGGCGGTCACCAGTGAGGAGGAGGCGGCCACCAAGGCCATGAGAGAGGCCATGGTGGCCACCAGCTGGTTGAGAGTGGCCGCCAGGAGGGGACAGCAGGCAGAGGTGACCCTGGGGCCACTGGAGCACTTGGTGGCTGCGTGTGACGAAGCCACCGCGTTCCCCTGGGAGCTGCGACGCCAGCTCAGGGACATTGAGGCCACCCTGGAAGGGACAAATGAGGCGTCCCCAGATGTCCCCGAGGCCATGGTGGTCAAAGTGGCAGAAGCCGAGTGGCTGTTGGAGGCCAGCGCCCACCTGGCCACACGTCACCTGCTGAGGACACTTGGGGACATCCACAAACTCCTCTTCAGTCGCTATGGTGGCCATGGTGGCCCCAGTAGCCCATGCAGCTGAGCAGTGCCAAAAATGCCATCGAGGACATCCTGACGGTACTGCAGGGACAGTGATGTCACTACTGTGACGTCATTGGGGTAGTGACGTCGCTGGGGAGCCTTGTGGACACTCAGGTGCCACCAGGCACTGGGACACCTCCGTGCATTGACAGCACTCCCCCCATCATCGAGCTCCAGGACTGGGGCTGAGCCCCCCACTCCTGTACCAACCCCCCCAAGCACCAGGCCTGGAACCCCCTCTGTGCCCCCCCCACCCATGATGGGGGTTCTGCCCCCTCCCCTTTGACCCCCCAGAGCTGCGGAATCCCCTGGGAACAGCACCGGGACCAGGGCAGGTCCAGGAGTGAGACCAGGGGGGGCTCTGAGCGCTGGGGGGGGCACAGGGGGGGTCCCCAGTACTGGGGGGGTCCCTTGGGGCTTGACCCTGTGACCCCCTCCGTTATCAGCCAGGACCCCCCGTTATCACCAGGGACCCCCCCAAATTTACAGGGCCCCCCATTGCACCAGGACCCGCCCTTCACCAACCCCTAAAAGCGCTTGGACTCCCCTGGTCCATGAACCCCCCACAATGCACCAGGATCCCGCACTCACTGCCCCTTCCCCATCCGTGGGATCCCCTCACACTCACCAGACACCCCCACTGATGAGGACCCCCCAATCCATGGGACTCCCCCCACACTCACCATGTCCCCCCTCAGAACCCCCCAGGGCCCTCCATTGATAGGAATAGTCCCAAATGATCTCAAATCCTGGATCCCAAACAACCCCAAAGCACTCAAAGATCTCAAATCCTACTGGACACTCAAAACCAATTCTAAATGCTCTCAAATCCCAAACCCTGGATCCCAGAAAATCCCAGATCCCAAATGCTGCCAGATACCCCAAATCTGATCCTAAAAGATCTCCAATCCTGGGTCTTCAAACAATCCCAAATCCCACACCCCAAATCCTGCTGGATCTTCATAAACAATCCCCAAAACCAATTCCAAATCCGGGTTCTGGCAGGGGAAATCAGAGCCCTGTGTGGGGTAAATGGGCCCTGAGGGGGTCGATGGGGTCCTGGCAGGATAAATGAGGTCCTGAGGGGGAAATGGTTCCTGAAGGGATAAATGAATGCCCTGAGGGGTAAGTGGGGTCCTGAGAGGATGAATGGGGGTAAATCAGGGTCCTGTCCGGGGAAATCAGGGCCCTGAAAGGTCACTGGGGTCCTGGCAGGGAAATGGAGCCCTGATGGATGGATCCAGGCCCCGAGGGGTTAAAGCCAGCCCCGAAAGGTTCCCTGAGGTTCTGGCAGGCCCAGTTCTGCCCCTCGGGGGAGGATCAGGGTGTGGGGCCCTCCCTCCTCCAAGCCTCAACGCCCTCTGCCCTCAGAGCTCCGGGCCCGCAGCCTCTGGATGGGGACCGGGATGGAGCCCAAGGTGGGAACCCCAAAACCGCGGGGTCACCCCCAGTGGGCACCCGAGGGGATCTGGGGGGATCTGGGGGGGATTTGGTGAAGTTTGGGAATCCCCAGGGCCAGGGCTGCAGCTGGGAGGGCAAAGAGAACTGGAAAGTTCTGGAGTCTTGGGAGTTCAGAGGGGCTGGGGAGGGGGAAAAAGGGGGTGGGACTCCCCAAATTCCTGGGGGGATTCAGGTGGAACCCCCCAGAATCTCACCTGGGTACCTGGGAACCCCCAAACCTCCCTGGAGCCTCACCTGGGACACCTGAGGAACCCAAAATTCTTGTGAATTCTCATCTGGGACACCCAGATCTCATCTGGGAGTCCCTTGAGATCCTCACCTGGCCCCCTGGGACTCCCCCAAAACCTCACCTGGGCAGCTGGGAAACCCCAAATCTTTGAGAATTCTCAACTGGGAAGCCACAAATCCCTGGGAAACATCAGCTGGGAGCCCCAGAACCTTGACTGAGCGCCCCAAGACCTCACCTGGGACCGCCAAAACCTCACCTGGGACCCCTTCAGTCTCTTGCGAACCTCACCTGGGACTCCCTTGACCCCTCTGTCCACCCTGACTACCCTGTGCTGTGCCCCGTGTTCACTTGGGACCCCCAAAACCTTACCTGGGACCCCCAAAACCCCACGTGGAGCCCCCCCAAAGCCCTTCCAGGACCCCCAAAAGCCCCCTCAGGATCCCCCAAACTTCATCTGGGGCTCCCCATGCCCCAAAAATGTCACCTGAGGCACTCCAACCCCCCTGGGCCACCCCCTGAATACCCCTCTGGACCATCCAAAAGCTCCCCCAGAATCCCCCAATCCCACCAGCGACCCCCCAAACTCCCCTCCCCCAATCCCCCAAACCCCTCCCCCCTCCCCTAACCCCCCTTTCCTGTCCCCAGGTGTCCCCCCCTGCCCTCCCTCCCGAGGTGGCCCGGGCAGAGGCCGCATGGCACCGGGCCCTGGAGGCCTTGGTGGCCCTGGCCGAGGCCTTGGGGACACCGGACAGCATCCCCACGGCACTGGCTGAGGCCGAGGCTGCACTGAGACAGGCCCGGGTGGCCTGGGAGGGGCTGCAGGGGGCCCGGGAGGCCGCGGTGGCCCCAGCGGGGGCCTGGGGACCCTGGGGGACGAGGACGAGCAGCGGCTGCGGCAGAACGGGGCCAAGGCTGAGGAGGAGGCAGCGGCGCTGGAACGTGAGGAGCGACGGGCACAGCAGTGCCAGCACTGGCTGCGGGCTGGGCACGGGCTGACCATGGGGCTGATGGGGCTGATGGTGCTGTGTGGGACCGTGTGTGAGTAAAAAACCAGTATGGACCAGTATAAACCATTATAGGCCAGCATTGATCAGTATACAGCAGTGTGGAGCAGTTTAGAGCAGTGGGAGGTGGTGTGGACAGCTATAGACCAGTAGAGACCATTATGAACCAGTTTAGGCCAGTATAAACCAGTTCAGACCAGTATACATCTTTATAGAACAGTGGGAGGCAGTTCAGACCAGTTCAGATCAGATCAGACCAGTGTGAGATTCTACAGACCAGGAGGGACTTTCTCCTGTCCTTACCAGTACAGACCAGTATGGACCAGTACAGAACTGTGGGGACCGGTTCAGACCAGTATGAACCAGTATAAACCAGTTCAGACCAGTATGGACAGTATGAATATCTACAGACCAAGAGAGACTTTCCCCGGCCCTGACCAGTATAGGCCAGTTCAGACCAGTATAGACAAGTTTGGACCAGTGTAGAGCATCATGGGGCAGCAGGGGATGCAGGGAACCAGTACAGACCAGTTCAGACCAGTTTGGAGCCCTACCGACCAATAGAGACCTTCCCCTGCCCCAGGATGGGGACACTGGGATGGAACTGGTTACACTGGGATGGGGACACTGGGACAGGACTGGGGAAACTGGGATAGGACTGGTGACACTGGATGGTGACATCGGTATGGAGACAATGGGGCGGTGGCACTGGGATGGTGACATTGGTATGGGGACAATGGGGCAGTGGCACTGGGCTGACAGTGGGAGCATGGGGATGGAACAGGGGGCACTGAGTTGGTGATACTGGAATGATGACACGGGTGTGGTGGCACTGGGATGGGAACAGGGGACACTGGATTGGTGACACTGGAATGATGACATGGGTGTGGTGGCACTGGGATGGGAACAGGGGACACTGGGTTGGTGACACTGGAATGATGACACGGGTGTGGTGGCACTGAGGCAGCCCTGGGGACAATTGGGTGGTGACAGTGGGATAGAACTGGTGGCACTGGGATGGAACTGGTGACACTGGGACATGGCTGGGAATACTGGGACAGGGACATGAGACGGGATAGGGGACACTGGGTCAGGACTGGGGAAGCTGGGGTGGCACTGGTGACACTGGGATGGGGAGACTGGGGCAGAATTGGGGACACTGGGGTGAAACTGGGGACACTAGGATTGAACTGGTGACACTGGGCTGGTGCCATGTGTGGCACTGGTGACACTGAGATGGGACTGGTGACACTGGGATGACTCCCTGGGTTGGTGGCACTGGGATGGAACTGGGAACACTGGGAAGGGACTGGGGACACAGGGACACAACTGGGGACGCTGGGATGGAACTGGGGACATTGGGATGGTGGCATTGGGATGGGACTGGGGACACTGGGAAGGGACACTGGGATGGCGACATCAGGAAGGGACTGGGAATACTGGGATGGGACTGGGGACACAACTGGGGACACTGGGATGGTGACATTGGTATGGGGACAATGGGGCGGTGGCACTGCACTGGAACTGAGAGCACTGGACTGGCACTGGGAGCACTGGGATGGTGGTGCTGGGCTGGTAGCACTGGGAGAGGACTGGTGACACTGGGTTGGCCGCAGCGGGACAGCCCTGGGGACACTGGGGTGGTGACACCAGATCAACCCTGTCACACCAGGACTGGGACACTGGGCTGGAACTGGGGACAGTGGGAGGTGACTGGTGACACTGGGACAGGACTGGAGACACTGGGCTGGTGGCACAATGATGGAACTGGTGACACTGGGACACAACTGGGAGCACTGGGACAGGGACACTGGGACAGGGTGGAGGACAGTGGGACAGGACTGGGGACACTGGGAGAGAACTGGGGACACTGGGATGGTGACATTTGGATGGATCTGGTGACACTGGGATGGTGACAATGGTATGGGGACAATGGGGTGGTGGCACTGGCCTGACACTTGAAGCACTGGGATGGAACTGGGGACACTGAGATGGTGGCACTGGGACAGGACTGAGGACACTGGTCCTGCAACTGTGTTGGTGACGCTGGGCTGGTGGCACTCAGATGATGACAGAGGGATAGAACTGGTGGCACTGGGATGGAGCTGGTGACACTGGGGTGGTGACACCAGGGTAGTCCTGGTGCCACTAGACAGGTGGCACTGCCACGTCCCTGGTGCCACATGTCCGGTGTGCCCATGTCCCTGCAGTGTCCCTGGACTCAGCCCGCACCGCCCTGGGGGTGACCGAGGACGGTCAACTGCTGCTGGCCCTGGCCATGGTGGCTGTGTCCTGCCAGGTGGCCTGGCGGGGCTTGGGGACATCACGGCGTCACCTGGCCACTGCTGCGGGCCACCAGCGGGACATGGCCCTGCGCCTGCATGACCGTGCCCAGCAGGTGGCAGCTGCCAGGGCCAGCGCCGAGGCCTCAGCGGCCACCAACGAGGTCACCGTGGATGTGCTGGGGCGGCTGGAGGAGGTGACGCGGGCGCTGGGGACGTTGGTGGCTGCTGTCACCCAGGACAGGGAGGTGACACCCTGGGGGACACGGGGACAGGGCTTCCAGAGAGTGGCCGAGGCACTCAGGGAGATCATGGAGGGCTCGGCGAGATGGCGGGGGGGTCA
Organism: Melozone crissalis; assembly: GCF_028551555.1. Classification (NCBI taxonomy): domain Eukaryota; kingdom Metazoa; phylum Chordata; class Aves; order Passeriformes; family Passerellidae; genus Melozone; species Melozone crissalis. Next base: position 6,860,962 of record NW_026535844.1, read on the forward strand.
CGAGGAGGTGACACGGAGGCTGGAGGTGGCCCATAGAGCATAGAGTAGGGCAGGGGTAAGGACAGGCTGGGGACATGGGAGTGGCACTGTCACCGCTGGGGCACGGGGACACCCTGAGGGACATTGGGGCCCTTGGACACACCCCTGTGTCCTTCCCTTGGGGACCCCCAGGCCACCCTGACGTCCCCTGTCCTGTTTTGGGTCACCACAATGTCCCCTAGTGTCCCCAGCAGGACATCAGGCGACATTTGGGCCCTGTTGGGGACATGGGGGGACATCAAGGCCTCTTGGAGACATTCAGGGGGCACTAGGGCCATGTGGGGACCCTGAGGGGACATGGAGGTGCATCAAGGGGACATCGGGCACCCTGCAGGTGGGGGGGCGGGGCCAGAGGTGTGACGTCACCTCTTCCTGTTTGCTGCCGCCGTGCAACGTTCCTGTGTGTCACCCAAGTGTCCCCCGGGCGTGTCCCGATCCTGTCCCCTGAGGCCATGGAGCCCCGTGAGGTACAGCAATCCAGGTGTGGTGTGGGGGGCAGGAGGGAGAGGGGACAGGGGATTGCAAAGGGAACAGGGGTGTGGCAGGACTAGGGTAGGTGACAGAGGGGTGGAGGGGACCGAGGGTGGCAGGGGGGAACAGTGGAGGATGGCAGGAGGTGGCAGAGGCAACGAGGGGGTGACAAAAGGAGAGAAGGGAGAGCAGAGCCCTCCAGGGAGGGGACAAAGGGAACCCATGGAAGGTACAGGGGGCACCACAGGAGGTGCCCTAAAGTCCCTAACACCTCCCCTGTCCCCTCCACAGCTGTTGGAGGCGCTGGTGGACATGGTGGCCACACGTGATGAGCTGGCAGCCACTGTGGCCGGGCCGCACGGGGATGTGCTGCTGGCCGTGTCCCCAAGGTCCCTGCACAAGGCCCTGGAGACCTTCATTGGTCACCTCCAGGACACCCTGAAGCGCCCTGGTGATGCCTCCCTGGCCGAGGTCCTGGCTGCCTTTGGGGCCACCCCAGGGGCCACCTGGGCCCATGTGACAGCCGCAGCCAGTGCCTGGCGGGACTCAGTGGCTACACTTAAGGACAGCTGGTCCCGGCTGGCCCGAGAGGCCACCGAGCTCTGTGACGCCTGCAAGGATGTGGCCACTGCCGAGGCCACCACTGCGGGCACCAGCAGCACCCTGGCTGGAGACCTGCAGCAAAAGGAAACCCACTGGGGGAGAGCTCAGGACAGCCTGGTGGCTGAGGCCAGGCAGCTGCTGCTGCCCCTGGCTAAGGAGAAGATTGCCTCGGCGGAGGCTGCGCACAAGGCCCAGGTGGCAGCCGCCGCCAAGGAGATGGAGGCGACCACCAAGGCCATGGAAGAGGCTGTGGTGGCCAGAAGCGAGGGGGAGGCTCGCGAGCAGGAGAGGACAGCAGGCGCAGGTGGCCCTGGGGCCGCTGGAGCGCTTGGTGGCCACCACAAAGCCACCACGTTCCCCCGGGAGCTGCAGCGCTGGCTCAGGGTCATCGAAGCCACCCTGGAGGGGACAAATCAGGCATCCCCTGATGTCCCCAAGGCCTTGATGGCCAAAGTGGCCGAGGCCGAGCAGCTGTGGGAGGCCAGCAGCTGCCTGGCCAAGCGTCACATGCTGGGAACACTTGGGGACATCCGCAGGCTTCTCTCGAGTCCCCCTGGTGGCCCTGGTGGCCTCAGTGGCCGTGCGGTGGCCAAGCAGTGCCAAAAAGCTATCGAGGACATCCCGACGCTGCTGTGGGAACAGTGATGTCACCACTGTGATATCATCAAGAGCGGTGAAATCACTGGGGACATCACTGGTGTCGCCTGTCCACTCCCTCCTCCCTATGTGAGATTTAAGACAAGATTGGGGAATTTTCTGGGAATTTTCATTACATTTGCCCGAAATCCTGACGGGAATTCCTGGGGTCATGTCACTGGGGACACTCTGGGGCCACTCAGGGCCACTCAGCAGAGGGTTGGGGGGATGAATGAAGCAGCTTTCCACCATGGGTACAGCAGACCATTTCTCAAGCCTCCTCAAAAACCTTCAGGTCCCTTTCCCTCCCTGGGCAGTTTCACCTCCAATGCCCAATTTCCCTGTGCAGGTGACAGATTGGGCCTCAGCTGTTCAATTGCCCTTTTCCCTTTTAGGGCCTCTCCCCCAGGGAGCTCTGGTCCCATTATCCTCCCCCTGCTCCCGTTTGCCTTGCCCGGACAGGGTCTCACTTCCCTCTGGGAGTGGCTCCTTGCACGCTGGTTCCCCTCATCAATAGTGGCTCCATTATCTTTGCTTTCCCCTTGGCTTTCTCCTCATCCCTCCCTCTGTACATTGACCTTTTGGGCTTCCTTTAACAGGTCATTCAATCCCTTATCCTGCCATTCCCCCAGTCTTTCCAGCTTTTCCTTATATCCAGCCAAGCATATGTGACAAAGGTTATCTTCAATAAAGCTTGTCCAGCTATTGTATCAGTCTGTACCTGAGTATTGTCTCGCATTTCTTTTAACCTCTCCAGCCATTCAGTTGGAGTCTCATCCTTCTTTTGTTGTTCAGCAAATGCCCTATGGTCATTCTGAGTTGGTGGAGCAGCCTCCCTAATTCCCCTGATAATTAATGCTCTAGAATCTTCCATGTTTTACCTTCCCCCGGGGTTATGGTGGTCCCAATTACGGTATTGCAGGGGCATTTTCTGCTCCCCATGGGGTCCGTGGTGTGCAGGTTCCCTTTCCCAAATCCACATCCCCACTAGTCGGATCATTTGTCTTTCCTCAGGTGTAAACAAAAGGTTAATTCTAGATTGCATTTTGTCCCAGTTATAAACATTGGGTCCCAAAATTGGTCTACTTGTTCTGCTAATCGACTTGGATCTTCACGTAGAATTTTTAATTCCTTATTAAATGCTCTCACTTCAGAGGAATTAAGTAGGGCAGTGACAAACCCGATTCCCTGTGTGCCCCACCCAATGGCACTTCCCAGAGGGGGTTTAGTGCCACTGCTTGGTTCTCATTTTTCCATTCCTCTCGTTGGACTGCTCTGTCCCTGTTATCCTGGCTGGGTCCATCAGGGGGTGCATCAAGTGTTGGCAGATATGGAGGGGACAGATGCTCTAAGGGGTCCCAGGTTTTAATGTCTTTTAATTTAAATGTGTTTGCCTCCCCCAGGAAAACCTTGCCCTTCCAACTGGCAGCAGAATCTGTTTTTTCTTGACTGACTGGTTCTTTGGCATTCACATGAATATTCAAAGTTTGGCACATCCACCCCTCAAAGGAACTCTATTTTGGCCAGATCAGATCAATGATAAATGATCAGATCTCATCTCCTGTTTAGTCTATTTTCTCATATAATAATGTATAATTTTGATTCTATTTTCATTCTTTGTATCAGGGTTATGTACCCACCGTGCCATTTTTATCCCTAGGAGGATGTTTGGAGGTATATACATTAATGTTTCTCTGCTCCCCTTTCTCCTGGGGTTTATCTCTTTGCTTGCTTTGAGTCCCATTTTCTCAGCTTATCCTGGCACTGACCCCATGCCTTTTTTTCCCCTTCTTTCTTAATTTCCCAGCAAATCTGACTATATTTCACGTGTATTTTCCCAGTCCTTCTCAGGTACTGTTCAGACTCATGGAAATAAATGCAGTTTTCCCACACACTATTTCCTACAGAAATTTTTAAAAATTTAATGCCCAATTCCTGGCTCAGAGTTCCACTTTTTCCCACTCCTGGCCCCAGGCACTCTTTAGTGTGCAATGCCACCTCTCATGACAGATTTTACACTCGCACCATACCCAAGGTTCACATCCCACTCCACAACTTAAACACAAAATTACACTCATATGTGTTACGATGGGGGTCATTCGTAGGAGTCACAGAAATGACTCGAACTCTCAAAGGTCCTTGTGACAAACTGCCTCATTTATTGTGCGGACCCTCTTTATATGGGGGGTTTGAATCTCCTGGCTTAAGACAGCTGATGGGATGGGTTCTCTCTCTGCCCTGCTCTCTGGCCAGTGCTGTATCTGCATCTAAACCTGAACAGGGTTGGCTGAGGTCTTTGCTTGGGTTTGACTCCAACCTATCCCTGCCTTATCCGGGGACTTGTTTTCTTCTGGGCTGGTTGAGTTTAGGGGGCAGCTTGAGATCAGCTGCAATGTGACAACTCACCCTCTTGGTTAGATTAAAAAATGTAAATGGTGAGCCTAGTTGAATAAGGCTTTTTCCACCCAATTCAACAAACCCAGTCTCCCACAGCTAGTGATGTACCTCATGTATCACTGGAGTTGTGACGTTCACATCCAGAAGCTGTCAGGCAAAACCACCAACATTACAATTCTTTAGGTTAGCTTGTCACAGGCTTAATGTTTAGAAGTTACAAAGTTCCAACTTTACACTACAAACAATAAACAATTCAACTCAAAACTATTTCAATTGAAACCACACATATTACCACCACTGATGTTTTCCAAATATTTGAGCCTTAGAATAAGGTTATGGGCAGATTGTCTTACCATTGACAATCTTCTGCTGCCGACGAGCCTTTGGCTTGCCAGGTTATGTTGTGATTTTATTGGAAAACATCAGAGAAACATGAGAACATGAGAGTTTGAAATAAACACCAAAAGTTTTATAACATCCATAGTGGCTTTCAGAGCTTGTTGATCATACTTTTCTCCTTGTTGAAGTAAAATAAAAGTTCATACCTTAATGACTGGTTATTCCTCTACGGAGGTTAATCCGCCTCTTTCTTTTGTGATGTTTTCCTTCTATTTTTCAGCTTTTTTCTTTCTCTGACTCATACACCATTCAGTTTTTTAGCCTTTCCATCTTTTTCCAGCTCCTTCACTGTCTGGGTTTCTTGCCTTACCAGCTTTTTCCGGCTCCTACACGGTTCAGTCTCCCCTGCTCTGCACACAGAAAATGGCTGAGTCACATCACTTCATGGATCACCGCGTATCACGGTGGGGGCCGTTCATCGGCCACATACAAAGAGCCCAACTCTCCAAGGTCCTTGTGGTGAACAACCTCAGGTTTATTCTCGCAGCTTCTTTTATAGGAGCTTCAAATTTCCCTCGCTTACACATGTGATTGTGGTCCTAGCATGGTTGAGTTCCTAGCACCATCCAGCTCACTGGCCAATGATAGCTCTGCATTTAGGGCTGAATGACATTGGCTGAGGGTTCCTGTGTAGAATTGAATCCAACCTATCCTAGTTCACTCATGGACTTGTTTACTTCTAAGCTGGTTGAATTTGGGAGGCAGCTTCAGACTGATTGCACTGTGATACCTGTGCCCTGACCGCTCCAGACCAGTCCAGACCAGTATAAACCAGTACAGACCAATATAGACCAGTATGAATATCTACAGAACATTAGAGACTTCCTCCCTGCCCTGACCAGTATTGACCAGTATAGACCAGTTCAGACCAGTATAGACCAGTAGGAGACTACAGAGCGGTAAGGATCAGTATGAACCAGTATAGAGCAGTGGGGACCAGTTCAGACCCGTTCAGACCAGTATGAGTTTCTACAGACCAGGAAAGACTTTCCCCTGTGTTGGAGATGAAGGGAGAATCGACCATCCTTTTAATGCATCGAAACTCAACTTTATTGATCAATCAATCACCTTATATAACAATACTAACGAACTTCATGAATATTCTGTAACCCAGATTCGTGATAGGCTAACAGAGAAAACTCTAACCACACCTTTTGTTTTAGAATACCTACAATTGTTTATCATAAGCAGAAACCAAAACAGAAACCAGAAACTAAAACAGAAACTAGTGTTCCCAAAACCTCTGCATCTGTTCCCAGGATAACAGGCCTTCCCAAGGACGGTGTTCTGCTTGCCATGGGAAGACAACCTGGGAACTTTATTGTTTATAGAATGATGCCTGAGAGAGTCTAATTGTTTACACAAATCAGAAGGCTGAGAGCTGTTAGAAACTGCTTTTACTTTTCCCTTATACTTTTCTCTCAAATGTATGTCTCATGGCCTTTTCCTTTAAGCCATTCTTGAAACTCTCCGACATTTCCCCTGTTTTTTTTTTTTTTTTTTCTGTGAGAGAAAAGAGGTTAATTTGCCAGGTTCTATCATTCTACCAACCATATTTTGGATACAGCTGCAGAAGCAAGGTAAGATAAAGCAATACAAGTACACCTAATATCCCTATAGCATATATTACAAGGTTTCTTAACCATGGTCCCAATCCTAAGCTTTTAAGCCATTCATCAATTCCTAATCCTTCTTCTTCCTTAAGGCTGTTAAGCCCTAGTCGTAGCTCTTTTAACTTAGCATGAATAGATACAGAATGATCAGATAAGTTCATGCAACACATCCCTTCAAACTCTTCACAACCATGGCCTTGTGCTAGCAGTAAAAAATCTATAGCAGCTCTATTTTGTAAAACAGCGTGATTAACACTTTGTACATCTGCAGTTAACATATCTAATATTTGTGATATCTTATTTAATTCACCCTTAGTCCAACACCCTATTTGTTTTGCTGCACCAAAGGCCTGAGGACAAACAGGACACTCAGTGTCAGAAATGTGATCCTGTGGAGAAGGATCGGAACCAGTGCTCAGAGGTGGAATAATGATAACTTGCTTAAATAACAAGATTCACCCTGCGCTTGGGCTGGTATTCCATTCCAGGCTCTATCTCCACAGATTAGAAATATTCCTGTGGGTAATTTCTTAGATGTCATGATACTAGAGCCTTTACACTGGTTATAAAGTTGTTAGGACACTATTTCCGGACTTAGAGATGAATCCAGAGTAGCCCATGTCTGTTTATGCTGACTCATCCTTTGAAAATTAGAGTAATCAAAGCTGTAACTCCTCTAAGGCTGAGACAAAGCGATGACTGATTAATCTGTCTAGCAAGTGTTATCCATACATTATCTCTAGGTTGACTAACATGTGCTACCTTTAATTCTTCAGCTACTACTATACTAAGCAATATAACAAAAGTGGACTTTATTTTTCTGTTTTATATTGACCTTCTTTTTCTTATCAGTTTTTAACCTTACTGTTCCTGACACCTGAAGACCACACGTTTGAGACCTTTTAATGCAGTTATCTAATGCTTGATTGGGATCTCCTCTTATAGGCCCTACAACAGAATGTTGTGTTAAAGGCACCAGTTTTCTACACCTTATTGAGGCTATATATGATGCACTTTGAGCTTTAACCCTTTCCAAAATACACTGTACCTCCCACTGATAATAAGCTAAGATTTTCTGCTCATGAGATTCATAAAGGTCTAAAGCTGAGGCAGTGTTTAGATCTTGCTGAACAATAAAGGATCATGCTCTGCTAACTCTGCTTAAACTTTATGTTCTAAGAATTACTTTGCTTGTTTTCTCTTTTATCAATAATTCTGAACTGAAAGCAAGACTAGAGTTAGACCATACTAATAAGGTGCAACTTATCTTGAATTGTTAAATCTAAGGATTTCTTTACAAAGTAAAGAATGCACAGATGTAATTCTAGGGCATACAAGAATCTTGTGAAAAAAGTAGTATTTCAGAAAGTATGTAATAATAATACTTCCATTAGGACTTCTAAAAGGCAGATAAGTCAGCAGGTTTAGAAAATGCCTATGTATATTCATTAGAGTAAGGGCAAACATTTGTCATTTTCTTGACTCTCATATTTTTAAAGCTGACAAACAGAGATCACTAGATAATTAACTTGCACACTTCTGTAAAAGCATGATCTGAGAAACTAAAGCTATTTCCCAGCAAGGATTAGGACTTACTGTAGTATCTTTTTTGCAAATAAATAGGACCCCAGCAAACAAAAGATGCTTAGGGTTTTTCTATTTTTATCTCTTACTGGTGTGTTCTGTGACACAGACAATAAATACCATTGTAAGACTTATTTTTATCTAATAGAAACACTTGGAGCAAAATTTTAACAAATCTTCCTAACAAATGAATATGGCTTCTAGCTTTCAGCTCCCAGTAGGAAATAATATTTGATTCATATTCAGAGAATTAATAGCCTTTACAATTGGAGACATGATGTCACTTGAAGATTCGTAACTTTTTTAAAAAAGTGTTCTGGAAGATACAGACTTAGAAAGCAGCAATAAATTAATGCTCTAAGAATTTTAGAATATATGAAAGTAATTTACAGAATTAGCTGCTTTGAGTAAATTATGCCTAAAATAAATATACTAAACAAAATTATTAAAATAAAGTTAATTTCAGTTACTCATTCATCTTCTGGGAAGTCTAACAAGACTAATTATAGCAGACTTATTTGCAAAACATGTAAAATCACTTAAATCTAATTCAAACTTATCTATAACAAAATTTACCTGACTTTAAATTCTACACACTTTAACTCAATATAATCTAAACAGAATCTAGCTTGACCCAAACTTAATAATACTCAAACTAAACAGAAACCAATTTCAACAGAACTTAACTGGCTCCAAATCCCACACAACTTAAATCTATATATAATTTAAGCTTTAGCAGACCTCAAACTTAACCAAAAATAAACTTAACAATTTTATCCTTCATAATATTTAACTTTTAACGGCACTTAATTCAAACTTAACAGAATCTAACACTTAAACTCAACAGGAGATAATCAACAAAACTAAACCTCAACAGTATTTAACATTTAATGGCACTTGATAGATAACTTAACTCACTACTTAATAACAGATAAAACTTACTATAGAAACAATATATAGCATTTACTATAACTTACTTACAGGCCTGATTCTAAAATATTAAGCTAAAATAACTTTTCTTCACGTATTTGCTATAGCATTTTTATACTTAAATACACCTAAACACAAGTTTATTCAAGGTATACCTGTGAAAATTCCCTTGAATTCAGTGCTTGCTTATACATCTATCACATCTAAACAAAGCTTAAAGAATACAAAAACACAGTCATTACATCTCACTCATACAATCATTCCAACACATCCTAACATCTTTAAACTTTTTCAAAACACAGCTTTAGAGTCTGATATTCCACCGACTGAACTATCCGGGCTTTTGATGTTTACAGTCCCTGTTAGTACCGGTGATTCTGACAGCATAACCAATGCTGAGCCAATTCGACTGAAACTTGAATCCCTCATTTATTTACGCTGATCTCTGCTTCACAGTCTGTGCCGGGAAGATCAAGAGTCCCTTCAACTTCGCTTGTTTACCATCACTGGTTTCTCAATTGCAACACAGATCTTTCCCTTTTGCTGACAAAAGTTCACAATTATTACGACTGTTACATCCTAAACTGTAGCTTTTGCCGGCTGCAGGGCGGAGGGAGAAACGCTCCCGCTGCAAAAAGTGCTCCGGTCCCGCGGCGCTCGCGTCGGAGCGGGCGAAACCCGCCCCGTGCTGCGCTCTTTGTTTACTCACTGGCAGGACTGACTCCGCTGCAGGCACCGCTGCACCCGTGGCTCCCCCCGCGGTGGCGCGGCTTCTTCGCTCCCCCCGCGGCTCTCGGCTCCCGCAGCTCCTTCGGTCGCTACCCCCGCGGCAGCTTCGGTCGCTCCCGGCGCGGCTCCCGCGGCGGCGGCTTTGATCCCGGGCCGGCGCGGCTCCTTCCGCGCGGCGGCTCCGCTCTCCCCACCGCTGCCTCCGCAGCAATTCAGGCGGTCGCTCGCCGTGACTGCTCGCCATGGCGGCGCGCCCGTGCCGAGTTCGGAGTAGCACAGCCCCGCAAGCGCCATGAGCTGCGGCCGCTGTTTTGCACTCAGAGAGATAGTAACACAGCGCACCATACATCACTCGCCTTGGCTTGCTTAGCTTCTTGGCAGTTTTATCACTCTCTAAAGCAGCCTCTGACAATAAATCACCAAATTCACACATTTCCGTTAAGTCGTAAACCATACGGGAAACCCCTTTACCATAGCCGTAAATCCAAAGTCCTGTTAAGTCCTTTTGCCAATGCATCCCCTTAATTTGCCTTTTTTGCAAGAAAGTTATAAAAAGTTCTATGCAGTTTGCCTTTTCCATACCTATATAAGTGCGCACTTTGCAGCTCCTCAAAGGCTTCGACCGCAGTACTCAGCCAGGACCCATCTATATGGTCGCCTGGGGCCGGCACGTATCGGCAGACTTCGTCCGCTTTGTTTTCGTGCTTATTGCCGTTCCGCGGCTGCTTCTCGGAACCTGGACAACTCCTCACCTCCCGTGGTATTCCGTTATCCCCAAGAGCGTTCCTCGTGGTTCGATATCACGTCCGGGGTCGACCATTTGTTGGAGAATGAAGGGAGAATCGACCATCCTTTTAATGCATCGAAACTCAACTTTATTGATCAATCAATCACCTTATATAACAATACTAACGAACTTCATGAATATTCTGTAACCCAGATTCGTGATAGGCTAACAGAGAAAACTCTAACCACACCTTTTGTTTTAGAATACCTACAATTGTTTATCATAAGCAGAAACCAAAACAGAAACCAGAAACTAAAACAGAAACTAGTGTTCCCAAAACTTCTACATCTGTTCTCAGGATAACAGGCCTTCCCAAGGACGGTGTTCTGCTTGCCATGGGAAGACAACCTGGGAACTTTATTGTTTATAGAATGATGCCTGAGAGAGTCTAATTGTTTACACAAATCAGAAGGCTGAGAGCTGTTAGAAACTGCTTTTACTTTTCCCTTATACTTTTCTCTCAAATGTATGTCTCATGGCCTTTTCCTTTAAGCCATTCTTGAAACTCTCCGACACCCCTGTCCTGCCCAGTATAGACCAGTATGAACCAGTATATAGAGCAGTATGGACCAGTTCAGACCAGTATAGACCAGTATGAGACTCTATTGAGCGGTAAGGATCAGTATGAACCAGTATAGAGCAGTGGGGACCAGTTCAGACCCGTTCAGACCAGTATGAGTTTCTACAGAGCAGGAGGGACTTTCCCCTGCCCTGCCCAGTATAGACCAGTATGAACCAGTATAGAGCAGGATGGACCAGGTCAGAGCAGTGGGGACCAGTTCAGATTGGTATGGACTGGTATAATCAAATTCAGACTAATATGAACCAGTATGAGTATCTACAGACCAACAGACACTTTCCTCTGCCCTGACCAGTATGAACCAGTTCAGACCAATATAAAACAGTATGGACCAGTAAAGAGGAGCAGGGAATGCAGGAAACCAGTATAGACCAGTACAGACCAGTAGAGACCAGTTCAGACCAGTATGGAGCTATACAGACCAGTAGAGACCTTCCCCTGCCCTGGGATAGGGACACTGGGATTGAACTGTCACAGTGGAGGGAACACTGGGATGGAACTGGGGACACTGGAATGGAGACATTGGTATGGGGACAATGAGAGATGGTGGCACAGGTCCGGCAGTGGGAACACTAGGATGACGCTGGGAGCACTGGGATGGAAGTGGGGACACTGGGCTGGTGGCACTGGAATGGAACTGATGCCACTGCTCTGTCCCTGGTGCCACCTCTGTGGTGTCCTCATGTCCCCACAGTGTCCCCAACAGGACCCCAGTGTGTCCCCCATTGTCCCCAAGAGGACATTTTGGGATCAATTGGGCACTGTTGGGGACACTCAGGGGACATTGGGATCTTTTTGGGAACATTGGGGGCACATTTGGGACCCACAATGGCCTCTCAAGGGAGGGGCAGTGGGGGGGGCCAGGGGTGACGCCACCTCTCCCTGCCTGCCCCCCCAACCCTGCCTGTGTTCAGAGTGTCTCCTGGGAGTGTCACCTCCCTCTGCCAGCACTCCTGCAGTGTTCCCAGTGTCCCCAAGGTGTCCCCGCAGTGTCCCCAGCGGCCATGGAGCCCCAAGAGGTGCGACAATCCCGGCATAGGGAGGGGGCAGGAGACGGGGATACACGGGGGTGGCAGGAGGGGACAGGGGTGACAGAGGGGAACAGGGTAGTGGAGGGGAAATAGGGGGCTCCAGTAGGGGACAGGGGCATGGCAAAGGGGAGCGCAGCATGGTAGGAAGGGGGAGGTGACCCCGAGGGCAGCAGGGGGGAACAGTGGGGGGTAGCAGAAGGTGGCAGAGGGGATGAGGGGGTGAGAAAGGGACAGAGGGGACACGAGAGCCCTCCAGGGAGGGGACAAAGGGGACCATAGGAGGGCAGAGGATCTGCCACAGGAGGCCACAAATGCCACAAGGTTTCTCACACCTCCCCTGTCCCCTCTCTTTGTATCCCCATCCCAGCTGCTGGAGGCACTGGTGACCATGGTGGCCACCCTGGGTGAGCTGGTGGCTACCATGAGCAGGCCATACGGGGTCGTGCTGTTTGCTGTGTCCCCAGGATCCCTGCACACAGCCCTAGGGACCTTCATTCATCGCCTCTGGGACACCCTGAGCCACCCCAATGTCACCTCCCTGGCCAGGGCCCTGGCTGCCCTTGGGGCCACCCCCATGTGACAAGCGCGGCTAGTGCCTGGTGGGACTTGGTGGCCACGCTCTTGGAGAGCTGGGCCCACCTAGCCCAAGAGGCCACCAAGCTCTGCAATGTCTGCAAGTGATTTACTAAACTTATGGATATTGATCTAGTACTGATATTCCAACTGTGACGGACAAAGATTGTCTAACAATTTAAAGTTAGAAAGTGGATGTTTATTGCGATGTGGGATAGCTCCCAAATAGACACCACAATTTACAGGTGATTGCAGAGTCCTTTTATCTATACCAGTAGTGAATACCCAAAATACAAATGCATATTAATAACTTTGGCACATCCCATTCCCCACTTCGTATGGTAATTAGTTCAAAAGCTATTAACCATGCGTTGTTTGTTCCTCTAAATGGGTCGGTGGTCCCTTTCATGGGGAGGGGTCCCAAAATGAGGGAGCAAATGAAGTCTTCCTCTTTCTGACCTTTCTAACTTTTCAATGCAAATATGACAAATGAACCCTTGGTAGAACTCCCATTCTCCATCTTCAATTGGTTTCAGAACAGAGGAAACCACAATTGTCTTATGTTCCTAAAAGCTATTTATCAGTTTCTATATTCTTCATTAAAAACCCAGCTAACCAAACAGTATGTTGACAAGCATTCAATTATTGATTAACTACTAACTCTTAAGTTCCTCAAGGCCTTCCCATTTTTTGATTAACTCTAATAAAGCTTATCTCTAACTGAAACCTCAGCTCCTTTAAAATCTCTAAATTTCTTAAAGTTTATGTCTCACAGGGACGTGGCCACTAATGAGGCCACCACTGCGGCCACCGCCACTGCCCTGGCTGGGGACCTGCAAGACAAGGCCACCTGCTAGGGGACATCAATCCACAACCTGGTGGCCACGGCACAGCAGCTGCTGGTGGCCCTGGCCAAGGAGGAGGTGACCTCACCAGTGGCTGCGCTTGAGGCCCGGGTCGCAGCCTCCGCCATGGAGGAAGAGGCAGCCACCAAGGCCGTGGGAGAGGTCATGGCGGCCAGCAGCCAGGCAAAGGTGGCCGCCAGGAGGGACAGAGGGCGGAGGCGGCCCTGGGGCTGCTGGAGCGCTTGGCGGCTGCCTGTGACGAAGCCACCGTGTTTCCCCGGGAGCTGCGGCGCTGGTTCGAGGACATCAAGGCTGGCTCTGAAGGGGACAAATCAGATATCCCCTGATGTCCCCGAGGCCTTGGTTGCTGCAGTGGCCAAGGCCAAGTGGCTGTGGTAGGCCAGCAGCCGCCTGGCCACGCGTCACCTGCTGAGAACACCTGGAGACATCTGCAGGCTCCTTCTGAGTCCCCCCAGTGGCCCCGGTGGCCTTGGTGGCCGTGCAGTGGCTGAGTGGTGCCAAAAAGCCACTGAGGACATCCAAAAGCTGCTGCGGGAACAGTGATGACAGCACTGTGACATCATCAGGGCAGTGACATCATCAGGGACATCGTTGGTGTCACTTGTCTTGTCTCCCCTCCCTGTGTGAGATTTTAGACACATTTGGGGAGTTTTCTGAGAATTTTCATTAAAATTGCCCCAAATCCTGGGGTAATTCCTGGAGTAACACACCAGGATCCCCCCCTTTGCTGCCTGCCTGCTTCACAACATCCCCCAGAACGCCTCCAGCCACTTCCCCCTCGGTCCTCCCAAGCCCCTGGCCCACGTTGGGCCCTGCTGGGGCCTGGCTGGCTCTACCCCCTGGGGCCCCCCAGAGTTTGACTGCCATTTTCTCTTCCTCTGGAAGTACCTCGATACCTAACTGCACTTGCAAATCCCCTCCCATCAGATTATATCCTTCCCCCCATACAAATGAAACATCCCTCATTCCTAATTTGTTTGTTCCTTCAAACATTACATGTTTTATAACAGGTGCTTCATATCCTTCTCCCTTTGCCCCTACTACTTGAACTGTATTTTGGCTTTTTTTTGCATCCTCTTGGAATTCTATAAACATGTCCTCTTAGCCCCTGTGTCTACTAAAAATTCAAATTCTTCCTCCTGAGGGCCTAATTTGAAATTTATCAAGGGCTCTTGTTGATATTTTGACCCCAGGAGACTGTCGTGGGGTCACAACCTTTATCCCAATACTTTATCCCAGTATCGTGTATTATGTCTGGCAGCTGTATTTTTTTCTCTCTCTCTTTCCCCCCCCCCGCCTCCCCCGGCCGTCTTGCCGCGGCGGGGCGGGGAGGGAGGAGGGGGGGGGGACTGGTGGCACTTTGGCTTTGGCTTTTGGCTGCTTGGCTGGCTGGCCTGCTTGCTTTTGCTTGCTGCTTTGCTTGCTTGCTACTGCCTTAGCCCTAGCTGATAGCTGCTGCTTTCTGCGCTGTTTTTTTTCCCTTTTCTTTCGTCCTCTCTTTCTTACCCTCCCCTGAAGATACTGGACCAGCTCCGGACCTGACCTGAGACGTCCGGCGGGATCTCCGGAGCCTGCGAGAGACGCTCGGCACCCTCCACAACACTGACTGGTCTTCTTTTCTTTTCTTGTGTTGGGGAGTGTTCTTTTGTTATTTGTCAATAAATAGGTTTTGTTTTCCACTTTGGTCCTCCAAGGAATTCCTTCCCGAACCCGGTATTGGGGGGGGGAGGGGTGGTTGGAGGTTTGGTTTTTTTTTTTGGGGGGGAGTCCCTTTTGGAGATTTCCCCTAATTTGTCCTAACCCAGGACATCCTTTTTGGTGCATTGGCCGGGAAAAGGAGGCCAAAGACAGTGGAAAACAAACCTATAACAATAATATTTTAGTTTTGGTTGTTTGGTGGGCATATTGGTAATTCATAATGTCATTTGGGGTGGAAGCTTGCCGGTATTTCTGGTCCCTAGGGGTTTTTGAAGCTTTAATATCTTTGTGGTCCCTAGGGTTATTTCCTTACCCAAAAATAGCTCTGGTGTTGTCCCTAATAAGTAGCTTTTGTAAGCGGGGGGCACTAACCAGAATAGTCATTGGGCTGGTCTTATGTGTGTGGATTTGTCAGATAAAAATGCTGGACTTTGTTTCAGGAATGTATGGATTGTTGTCATGGCTGTGTACTCAGTTTGTTTGGAGAGAAGAAGGGGAAGGGGCTTCTCAGCTTTTGTCTTCCTTCTTCTCCTCCAAATTGTTGACGTCTCTATTAGGAAATGTTGAATTTCCCCTGAGTTTAAAAGAAACCATCTTTCTGGCATTTAATTTATTAAGCCTTTTCTATACTGTCTGGAGTGTATATAAAATGAAAGCCGAGATTTCTAGAGGGGTTAGAGAGACTCCTGATTCAGGAGTAAAACAAAGCAGGAAAAAATCTTGACTGGAGTGGGAAATGGGAGGATATGGGCCAGACTTTAAAGGAATTCTCTGATCCTATAGACTGGGACTTTCCATCTGATCAAATTCAGAACCCAGTCGAGGTGGCAAAGTATTTGAGGGAGAAGTGCCATGGTAATACTAAGGAGGAAAGGATTACTGCAGTGAGCTGGGCCTTGGCATTTGTTTACCGTACTCTGCTAGATACTGTGGAGCAGCAGATAGCAGAAAGGGAACAGGGAGATAAGTTAGTTACTATCCCAGTGACCCAGGCTGCAGCTAACATCCCAGGCTCCAGGCTAGCAGCTGAATCAGACAATAGGCCCCAACCCATGGCTGTCGCAGCTAATACAAGAGGTGGAAAGTGTAAAGACAAGACCGATCGAAAGGTGGAAGATGATGATGATGATGCAGGAGAAGGACCCTCACCAAAATCAGAGGCCACATCAAGGGGCACAGATTCTGGAGCTAATACTGACTCCTTTTCTCTGAAGGACCTCAGAGGCCTAAGAAAGGATTACAGACGACAACCTGACAAATCTATAATTAGTTGGTTAGTCCGCCTTTGGGATGCTGCAGGGGAGGTTACGATTTTGGATGGTACTGAAGCGAGGCATTTGGGATCCCTGTCGCATGATACTGTCATCGATCAAGGTATGATGAGCAGGGCTAGCCCTCACAGCCTCTGGGAACGGGTCCTGGAGAGTGTAGCACAAAGATACTTATGTGCCGATGATCTCTATATGCAGCAGACACGGTGGAAGACCATAGAACAGGGGATCCAACGCCTGAGAGAGATGGCGGTGGCAGAGCTCATTTTCTCAGATGATATAACAACTAGGAATCCGGACCTGGTACCATGCACACCTGTAATGTGGAGGAAACTTGTGCGACTTGGGCCACCTGAATACGCTTCTGCCCTGGCAATAATGAAGCGGGATGATACATATGAGACTGTGCTTGATATGGCGAAGAAGCTTCGAGCGTATGCAGATGCTGTGCATGGACCAACTCATGCCAGAATTGCAGCAGTGGAAACCCAACTGCGGAAACTAGAGGACAAAATAGAGGAGAATCATAAGAAACTCCAGGAAGAGATTAAGGAGGACCTTATTCAAATCTCGGCTGTGCAAATTAGAGGCCCTGGTATCCAACGCTGGCGCTCCTTTGATGGGGAGAGAAGGTACACCCCACGGGCTGAGTTATGGGCCTTTCTGCGTGAGTCTGGAGAAGACATGAGGAGATGGGATGGAAAACCCACCGCTGCTTTGGCACAACGGGTGCGTGACTTGAAGAGAAGAGGAAGTATCACCAAAAAGAGGGCAGCTCCGGTTGCTCGCAGCCGAGATGTTGAGTATGACGATGACCTGTCCGATCCCCTTGAAGGAACTTCTAAGGCATACGTCCAAGGAAAGAAGGACAATCTGTCTTAGAGGGGCCCTGCCTCTAGCCAGGAAGAGGCACGGGAAAATCGGGTTTTTTGGAAGGTGTGGATCAGATGGCCTGGCACATCAGAGCCACAAGACTATGAAGCATTGGTTGACACTGGATCACAGTGTACCTTGATGCCATTGGAACACGTGGGGACAGAACCTGTTTCCATTGCTGGAGTGACGGGGGGATCACAACAGTTGACTTTGTTGGAAGCTGAGGTGAGCTTGACTGGGAAGGAGTGGCAGGAACATCCGATTGTGACTGGTCCAGAGGCTCCGTGTATTTTGGGCATAGACTTCCTCCGGAATGGCTATTACAAAGATCCTAAGGGATTCAGGTGGGCTTTTGGAATAGCTGCAGTGGAGATAGAGGGTATTAAACAATTGAATACCTTGTCTGGACTATCAGAGAACCCATCTGCAGTAGGACTCTTGAAGGTAGAGGAGCAGCGAGTACCAATTGCCACTTCGACAGTGCACCGCAGGCAGTACCGGACAAATCGAGATGCCGTGATCCCCATCCACAAGATGATTCGAGAGCTGGAGAGCCAAGGGGTGGTCAGTAAAACCCACTCACCCTTTAACAGCCCTATCTGGCCTGTGCGAAAATCTGACAGAGAATGGAGATTGACTGTGGACTATCGTGCCTTGAATGAAGTGACTCCACCACTGAGTGCGGCTGTACCGGACATACTGGAACTGCAGTATGAGCTGGAGTCCAAGGCAGCAAAGTGGTACGCGACCATCGATATTGCTAACGCGTTTTTCTCCATCCCTCTGGCAACAGAATGCAGGCCTCAGTTTGCTTTTACATGGAGGGGAGTGCAGTATACCTGGAACCGACTGCCCCAGGGGTGGAAACACAGTCCTACCATCTGTCATGGACTGATCCAGGCTGCACTAGAAGAGGGTGAGGCTCCAGAACATTTGCAATATATTGATGATATCATTGTTTGGGGGAACACGGCAATGGAAATGTTCGAGAAAGGAGAGAAGATCATTCATATTCTCCTGAAAGCTGGATTTGCCATTAAGAAGAGCAAAGTCAAGGGACCTGCCCGAGAAATTCAGTTCTTGGGGGTGAAGTGGCAAGACGGATGGCGTCAGATTCCTGCGGATGTTATTAACAAAATCACTGCTATGTCCCCACCAACTGATAAGAAGGAAACACAAGCCTTCTTAGGTGCTATAGGTTTCTGGAGGATGCACATCCCTGAGTATAGTCAGATTGTGAGACCCCTTTATCTGGTTACCCACAAGAAGAACGACTTCCATTGGGGCCCTGAGCAGCAGCAAGCATTTGTCCAAATCAAGCAGGAGATCGCTCATGCTGTAGCCCTTGGTCCAGTTAGGACGGGACCAGATGTGAAGAACGTGCTCTACTCTGCAGCCGGGAGCCATGGTCTGTCCTGGAGCCTTTGGCAGAAGGTGCCTGGCGAGACCCGAGGCCGACCACTGGGATTTTGGAGTCGGAGCTACAGGGGGTCTGAAGATAACTATACCCCAACAGAAAAAGAAATCTTGGCCGCCTATGAAGGAGTCCGAGCCGCCTCGGAGGTGATTGGTACAGAGGCACAACTTCTTCTGGCACCCCGACTACCGGTGCTGGGATGGATGTTCAGAGGAAAGGTTCCCTCTACCCACCATGCCACCAATGCTACTTGGAGTAAGTGGATTGCCCTCATTACGCAGCGCGCTCGAACTGGGAAGTTAAATTGCCCTGGGATCCTGGAAATAATTACAAATTGGCCCGAAGGTGAGAGCTTTAGTGTTGCAGATGAGGAACAAGAGCCAGTGACCCGGGTTGAGGAAGCTCCGCCATACAATCAGTTGCCAGCAGAAGAAACACGTTACGCTTTATTCACCAATGGTTCTTGTCGCGTCATAGGGATGAAACGGAGGTGGAAAGCAGCTGTATGGAGTCCCACTCGACGGGTTGCGGAGGCTACTGAAGGAGAAGGTGAATCCAGTCAGTTTGCTGAAATCAAAGCTATTCAGCTGGCCCTAGGTATTGCAGAGAGAGAGAAGTGGCCAAGGCTCTATTTGTATACCGATTCTTGGATGGTAGCCAACGCTCTATGGGGATGGCTGCAGAGATGGAAAGAGGCGAACTGGCAGCGCAGAGGAAAACCAATTTGGGCTGCGGAAGAGTGGAAAGATATCGCTACTCGGTTAGAGAAGTTACCTGTGAAGGTTCGGCATGTAGATGCCCATGTCCCCAGAAGTAGAGCTAATGAAGAGCAGCGAAACAACCAGCAAGTACATCAGGCTGCAAAGATAGGGGAGTTGAAGATAGATCTCGACTGGGAGCATAAGGGAGAGTTATTCTTGGCACGATGGGCCCATGATGCCTCAGGCCACCAGGGTAGAGATGCCACCTATAAATGGGCACGAGACCGAGGGGTGGATCTAACCATGGACAGTATCTCTCAGGTTATTCGTGACTGTGAGACATGCGCTGCCATTAAGCAGGCCAAACGGGTGAAGCCCCTCTGGTATGGGGGGCGGTGGTCTAAGTACAAATATGGGGAGGCCTGGCAGATTGATTACATCACGCTGCCTCAAACCCGCCAAGGCAAGCGCTATGTACTAACCATGGTAGAAGCCACCACGGGATGGTTGGAAACCTACCCTGTGTCTCATGCCACAGCTCGTAACACTATCTTGGGCCTTGAAAAGCAGGTCCTTTGGAGGCACGGTACTCCCGAGAGAATTGAGTCGGATAATGGAACTCATTTTAAAAACAATCTTATTAATACTTGGGCTAGGGAACATGGCATCGAGTGGGTATACCATATCCCCTATCATGCACCAGCTGCAGGGAAAGTGGAAAGGTATAATGGATTGTTAAAAACCACCTTAAAAGCATTGGGTGGGGGGTCTTTAAAAAACTGGGAGCAGCATTTGGCGAAGGCTACCTGGTTAGTTAACACTCGAGGTTCCACCAACCGAGCGGGTCCTGCTCAGTCTGAGCTCCTTAATATAGTAGATGGGGATAAAGCCCCAGTGGCCCATGTCAGAGGTTTGTTGGGAAAGACAGTATGGATCAACCCTGCCTCGAGTACAGACAAACCCATCCGTGGGATTGTTTTTGCTCAAGGACCAGGTTATACATGGTGGATAATGCAGAAAGATGGAACAACACGGTGTGTACCTCAGGGAGACCTGATTGTGGGATAAGGCTCATATATGGATGTCATTGTTTGCTGAATGTGAGACAGAAGGAAACTGTAAGTGTCAAAGGTCTGAGCAAGTAAGATGAGAGGAAAGCGTAAGTGTCAAAGGTGTGAGTAAGTGAAATGAAAGTTTTTTTATTGTATGTTCACGATATGGGATAAGGGGTGGAGTGTCGTGGGGTGACAACCTTTATCCCAATACTTTATCCCAGTATCGTGTATTATGTCTGGCAGCTGTGTTTTTTTCTCTCTCTCTTTCCCCCCCCCCCCTCCCCCGGCCGTCTTGCCGCGGCGGGGCGGGGAGGGAGGAGGGGGGGGGGACTGGTGGCACTTTGGCTTTGGCTTTTGGCTGCTTGGCTGGCTGGCCTGCTTGCTTTTGCTTGCTGCTTTGCTTGCTTGCTACTGCCTTAGCCCTAGCTGATAGCTGCTGCTTTCTGCGCTGTTTTTTTTCCCTTTTCTTTCGTCCTCTCTTTCTTACCCTCCCCTGAAGATACTGGACCGGCTCCGAACCTGACCTGGGACGTCCGGCGGGATCTCCGGAGCCTGCGAGAGACGCTCGGCACCCTCCACAACACTGACTGGTCTTCTTTTCTTTTCTTGTGTTGGGGAGTGTTCTTTTGTTATTTGTCAATAAATAGGTTTTGTTTTCCACTTTGCTCCTCCAAGGAATTCCTTCCTGAACCCGGTATTGGGGGGGGGGAGGGGTGGTTGGAGGTTTGTTTTTTTTTGGGGGGGGGACTCCCTTTTGGAGATTTCCCCTAATTTGTCCTAACCCAGGACAGAGACAGAGCCCCTGACTTCCCTATTCAACCCAATTCCCCGTGTGCCACTCCCAGTGGCACTTCTAGGAGGGGGTTTAGTGCCACTGCTTGGTTCTCATTTTTCCATTCCTCTCGCTGGACTGCTCTGCCCCAGGAATCCTGGCTGGGTCCATCAGGTGGTGCATCAAGTGCTGGAAGATATGGAAGGGACAGATACTCTAAGGTCCCAATTTTCAGTTTCTTTTAATTTAAATGTGTTCACCTACCTCAGGGAAGCCTCACCCTTCCAACTGGCAGCAGAATCAGTTTTTTCTTGACTGACTGGTTCTTTGGCATTCACATGAATATTCAAAGTTTGGCGTATCCACCCTTCAAAGGAACTCTATTTTGGCCAGATCAGATCAATGATAGATGATCAGATCTTGTCTCCTGATGAGTCTATTTCATCATATAGTAATCAATCATTTTGATTTTATTTGCATTCTTTTTGTCAGGGTTATGTACCCTCTGTGCCAATTTTATGCCTAGGAGGCTGTTTGGAGGTATATGCATTAATGTTTCCCGGCTCCCCTTTCCCCTGGGGATTTTCTCCTTGCTTGCTTTGTGTCCCGTTTTCTCAGCTTATCCCGGCACTGTCCCCACACCTTTTTTTCCCCTTCTTTCTTAACTTCAAAACAAATCTGACTCTACATATTTCACATATATTTTCCCAGTCCTTCTCAGGTACTGTTCAGGGTCATGGAAATAAATGCAGTTTTCCCACACACTATTTCCTACAGAAATTTTTAAAAATTTAATGCCCAATTCCTGGCTCAGAGTTCCACTTTTTCCCACTCCCGGCACAAGGCACTCTTTAGTGTGCCTGTGCAATGCCACCTCTCATGACAGATTTTACACTTACACCCTACCCAAGGATCACATCCCAGTCCACAACTGAAACATAAAATTACATTCATACAGACAACACAAAATCTTTATTAAAATTTTTATTCATATGCAAAACAAACACTTTGCTTTTTCTGGCTGTCTTGGTCACCCGAAAAGTGGAAGCTCGGCTCGAAGCTCCTTGTTTGTTTTGTACTGCAGTACATCTCATTCACTCAGCAGCTATACCTATCAGCCACACAAGACACAGGACATAAACATTCACTTCCCACTCTCCTCATTTCCCATTCACACTTTCACACAATACTAAGGTGTAGCAATGGGGAATAAAGAGACACAGATGCCCTTGTGCATCTGAAGGAGATCACTTTATTGTAGAAATCACCCTCCGTTTATACCTTTACTCTGAACCTGACAAAACCAGAACTCAACAGAAGAAGGGCACCCATTGGCTGGCTCAGCTGCAGTCTGCTGTCCACAGGTCCTATCACCCAATCTGTTTCCCTTTCATGCATTCATCCGTGCATTCCTCCTCATAACTGCCTCTCACTCCCCAACCAATCTCCAACCATCCAGCCTGCAGCTGTGCCTTCCCTACAGGGCCTTCTGTGGGCACGAGCCTTAACAACTTTAGGAAATATCACCCCATATTCCACATAACGCCCTTCCTTTTTTTTAGGCAATGAAAACATACTAAGAAAAACCTAAACAACTCCTAAAACATTAATTACAGTGATAACAATAATAACTTTAACAACTTTTTAAAAATAGTAACATATACCTATAACATAACAACTATATACACATGGGATCAGGACAGTGAGACAAAAGGCTGCACACTGTGATGGATCCCACTCCACATGGAGACACTGTGGAGACACAGGCCCAGCCCCTTCCCCATGTCAGTAAGTCCAGGGCTCCTTTCCATTGTCCAGCCAGTAAGTCCTTCACCAGCGCTGGAAGTCTTAGATGAGCCTTTGTGCTGAAGGAATGCTCTCTGTCACATGCAGTCTGTCCCATCTTATCCCGATTTAAAAAACTGAAGACATATAGGGCTTTAGCTACTCTGTTGTGAGGGTACCCCAACTCCCCCTCTTTTTGTTTTTCAAGCATGGTTTTTAGGGTCCTATGGGCACACTTGACAACAGTTTACCCTGTGAGAGAGCGGGGAATGCCAGTATTGTGAGGCACACCCCATGGCTGCAAGAAGTTACAAACTCTCTCTGAGGTGTAGGCAGGTCCATGGTCCAGTTTGACAGTGTCAGGAAGGCCCAGAGTGGCAAAACAGGTGAGCATCACAGGCCTTCTCTCTGGTGTAAGAAGTTGCTTTTAGAAAATGAGAATAGGTGTCAATGGAAACGTGAACATATTTTAAGCAACCAAACTCTGGGATAGGGGTGACATCAATTTGCAAATGGAGTTAGGAGTTAAACCTCAGGGCTCAGTGCCTTCTGCTAAAGGAGCAGGATCAACCTCATGACAGGAGGGACAAGACAACAGGATATCATGGGCTTGTGAGGAAGTTATTTGAAATTGCTTGTGAAAAGAATAAGCATGCTGGTGTAAAAAAGTTGTGACATAGCTTGGCCTGTGCAAAAGTATTTTGTAGGAATGTTCCCCCTATTGAAAGAGTGACCAAATTATCCTTTATCTCCTTAAAAAGGAAAAAACCCAGAAGTTTCTCTCCTCAATTTGGTAAAAAGACACCTCACAGGACCTTTGGGACTTCATCTCAAACCTAAGGCTACCCAATTGGACAGAAGCCAAAAAGTCCCGCCTAAGTAATTCATTAGAAAAAGAAGAGAACAAAAGAAATCATTGTTTTTGTGGGGTGTTTTTAGCAGGAGCAAGAACTTCTTGCCCCTGGCTCAGGTTTTCTCTGCCAAGAGCTTTGTTATTTGCCTTTTATTAAAACTTTCCTGTTTCCAACACTACCTCAGAAGTCATCCTGCTAATTTTATGCCATTTGAAGTAGCTGGGCTATCTCAGCTGTGATAAGTCCTCTAAGAGTTCATGAGACCTGGCTTGAGGAGAAAACTTATCAGTATTTGGTACCACACCTGTCATGACAATGACATCTGCATAGTTATTACCTTCTGCAATAGGGCCAGGTGAACCTGTGTGGGAGCGAACATGCAACACATGAAAATCATGCAGCTGGCTGTTAATTAAAGTCCACAATGTTCTTAACTCTGTAAACAAAAGATAGTTATTAACATGCTTTAAATAGGAAAATTGTCAATGGAATACAACATTGGCAGCATACGAGGAATCAGTTACGGTGTTAAGTGGTTCCTGTGAAAATCACTGAAGGGCATAGCGGATAGCAGCCAATTCTAAAATGTGCACCAAGGCATCCTTTAACATTAATACCCTTTTATGCCACTGGAGAGAGTCACCTTCATGCCAAACCCCTGCACCTTTGTTGGTTTTGCTGGATGCATCTGTAAAAACAGTTGGTCTGTTGACAGGGGTCGTGCTGCAGTGATGCTTTGAGTGCAGGGGGAGGTTACCCATCTCTGTCCATAAACGATGTGAGGGATAATGGATACATAATTGTCCAGAAAAACCTGCAAGCACAATTTGGAAGTTAGTTGCTGTCAGAGTCTTCTTTACTTGCAAGTACATTGATGGCATGATGATCCTGGCCATTGAGAGTTTGCAATCTGTTTCTACCTTTCTTAACTAAATAAGAGAACATATCATTAACAGTCCACACAGGTTTTGTTGCTATGTGAGGTAAGAATAACCATTCTAACACATGCAAACGGTCTTTATCATTAGCAAACAATCAAAACAGAACAGCAAAATGTTGAAATTTTTTAGCAATTATGTCAAGGTACACAGATTTATCAGGATCCCCTCTCCAGTTCTGCTGGTTTTCTATTGCTTGAGCACAGTGTGCAAGGGCACTTCTAGCTTCTGGGATAAGCTGTCAAAGCGAATGCAGGTGGGGGTTTCCTCTGAGTCAGCCAAACAAAGGATGTGAAAGTTCTGTGGATGTACCCAAAACAGGATGCAGCCAATTCAAAGAACCCAACAGTTTCTGTAATTCATTTAAAGTGAGGGTGACTTTAACACAAAGCCTCAAAGGCTGAGGTTCTGCATGATTGGAGGTAGGCACAGAAAAGGCAAACAGAGGTACATGATAAGGGTGTAAAGATATGGTGAAATAACAATCTTTAGGTCTAACATTACTAAGGGCCAATTGAATGGCATCATTGTAGTTGATGGAAGAGCACCCATAGCTTCAATAAGTGCATTTACTGCCCAATAATAGCTCACCACTTGCCATTTTGCTTAGGTATACAGAATATTGGTGTTCCGGGGGCTAGAAGATGGACAGATATGGCCTAAGGCAAATTGCTCTTCCAAGATGTTTTAAATTTAGTAGACGTTCTTTTCATAAGGGCCATTGGTCAACCCATGCAGGGTCTTCAGTCCACCTTGGGAGCTGACATATGTCCAGTATTTGGTTTTGGAACGGCTGATCAATGGCCCCTATGAAAAAGGTTTTTTGGTGAGGTCAAGTCTATGGTGACAGAGGGACAGAACCAGCAGCGCTGGGCTGGAGCTGGTGGCAATGCTGTGTCCCTGGTGCCACCTGCCCAGTGTCCCCATGTCCCCGTAGTGTTGCTGGATTCAGCCAGCACCACCCTGGCCGTGTTCGACCCCTGGAGTGTCCCCAAAGTGTCCCCAAAGTGTCCCCAGTGTGTCCCCAGTGTGTCCCCAGCGGCCATGGACCCCTGCGAGGTGCGACAATCCCGGCAAGGAGGTGGCAGAGTGGACACGGGGGGTGGAGGGAGGGGGCAGGGGGACAGAGGGTCACAAAGGGGACAGGAGCGTGTGGCAGGATGGGGGCAGCTGACAGAGGAGTGGAGGGGACCAAGGGTGGCAGGGAGGTGGCAGAAGGGACCGAGGGTGGCAGGGAGGTGGCAGAGAGGATGAGTGGCCTGGCAGGGGGGTTGGCAGAGGGGACGAGGAGGTGACAAAGGGATAGAAGGGACAGTAGAGCCCTCCAAGGAGGGGACAAAGGGGACCCTGGGAGGGCACAGGGGCCCACCACAGGTGGCCACAAGCACCACGGGGTCCCTGACACCTCCTCTTTCCTCTCCCCAGCTGCTAGAGCCACTGGTGGCTGTGGTGACTACCCTGGGCAAGGTGGTGGCCACACTGACCAGGCCATACAAGTGTGTGTGGCGGCGTGTGTACCCAAAGTCCCTGCTCGCAGCCCTGAGGAACTTCACCTGGCACCTCTGTTAGACCCTGGACCATGGCGATGTCAAATCCCTGGGCAGATTCAATGTCCTCACTCTGGCCTGGTCCCTGAGAGTCCTAAAGTTCTGCAACATCAACCCACAGGTCTTCTGGGCCGGTGTCTGGTGGGACTTGGTGGCCATGCTCATGGACAGCTGGGTCCAACTGGCCAGGGAGGCCGCTGATCTCCGTGACACCTGCAGGGACATGGATACTGCTGAGGCTGGTGCTGCAGCCACCACCACTGCCCAGGCTGGGGACCCGTGGGACAAGGCCACCCACCAGGGGATGTCAATGCACACTGTGATGGCCATGGCCCAGCGGCCTCCAGTGTTTCTGGCCATGAAGGACTTGGCCTTGGCAGTGGCTGCACACAAGGCCCATGTGGCAGTGGCCACCATTGAGGTGGTGGCAGCCACCAAGGCCATGACAGAGGCCATATTGCCCACCAGCCAGGCAAGGGCAGCCACCAGGAGGGGACAGTGGGTGGGTGTGGCCCGGAGTCCACTGGAGCGCTTGGTGACCGCATGTGACAAAGCCACAGGGTACCCCTGGAAAATGCGGCACCTGCTCGGGGACATTGAGGCTACCCTGGAGGGGACAAAGGAGGCATCCCACAATGTCCCCGAGGCCTTGGAGGCCCCCGTGGCTGAGGCTGAGCAGCTGTGGGAGGCCAGCACTCGCCTGTTCATGCATCACCTGCTGGGGACACTTGGGGACATCCACAACCTCCTCTTCAGTCCCTATGGTGGACCCGGCAGCAGCACAGTGGCTGAGCAATGCCAAAAAGCCATGGAGGACATCCCAAAACTGCTGCAGGGACAGTGATGTCACCACTGTGATGTCATTGGGGGTGGTGACATCACTGGGGACATCGCTTATGTCATCTGTGCCCTCCCTCCTCTCCGCACAGGATTTGGGACAAAACTGGGGAATTTTCTGCGGATTTTCATTGATATTCTTGGTGGGAATTCCTGGGGTGATGTCACTGGGGACACTCTGGGGACACTCTGGCGGCACTCAGGGACACGCAGGGACATGGTGGCAGGTCAGGGGGTGAATGAACCCCCTCAGTGCCTTGCAGCAGAGGCAGCTTTCCGCTTTGGCTGCAGCAGAACTGTGTTATAAATGGCAATAAAATAATTGGCTTTTGCATTTCTGTATTGGCTTTTGCACATGGTAATTGATCACAATTATTTTGCTATGGTGCTTGATATTGATATAAATTATTGATAATTCCTTGTATCTACTTGTTAGTACAATATAATCTATCTAGGTTTTTTGTCCACTGTAGAGCCTTTTTAATGGTATCATAATGGTCCCTTGGGGCTGGGTCCTGTCGCCCCCACCCTGTTATCACCGGGACCCCCCCCATTGTGATGGTGTTCGCAGGGGTCTTCAGATGAGGGAAGAGATGAGGATGCTGACTCCGTGTTTCAGAAGGCTTGACTTATTATTTTATGCTATATATATTATATTAAAACTATACTAAAAGAATAGAAGGAAGGATTTCATCAGAAGGCCAGCTAAGAATACAAAAAGAATGAATAACAAAGGCTTGTGACTGACCAAGACAGTCCGGACAGCTGGGCTGTGATTGGCCATTAATTAGAAACAACCACATGACACCAATCACAGATGCGCCTGCTGCATTCCACAGCAGCAGATAACCATTGTTTACATTTTGTTTCTGAGGCCTCTCAGCTTCTCAGGAGAAAAAATCCTAAGGAAAGGGTTTTTCAGAAAATATCATGGCTGCACCCCATTATCACCAGGGACACCCCTGAATTTACCAGGGCCTCCCCTGTGGTGAAACGCACAGCTTTAGCCAGGGCCCCGTGGAGAATCTGAATAATAGAAATGCTGACACAGCAGCAAAGAAGCTTCCTGACTCCAGGGACATCCACCCTATAACCTATCCCTAAAACCATGTAAGGCAATATCTTGTTAACCCTACTATTGGTCACTTATGGTCCCTCTAACCTTTGCCATTGGTCAAGACTGGAACTGGGCCAAGGCTATAAAAGTAGCATACTGTACCCCTACTAACTTGGAAGAAGAAGTGCTGAGACCCTTCACGAACCCCTCCAATAAAGCCATACTTGTGGAACAGCCGGCGTCTTCTCCTTCTCCTCTCTCTACCGTCTGCTGGAGCCTCAAGCCAAGGGCAAGCTACCTAGCAAGCAAAGCTGAAATCATAAGAGCTGGCTAATCACTATAAGAGCTGAATATCCCCCTGCTTGCTAGGGGCTGACCCACAGCCTTGGTCTGAGCGAGCTGGCCTCTGGCACTCAGTCCCCTTGGGGGCTGAGCTCTGGAGCTGTCATAGCTTGCCTAGGATAAGACCAATTAAGGCTCATTACTCCTCCATGCACTGGGACCCCTCCTTCACTGCCCCCCCGTTCACTGTCCTCCCAAAGTGCTGGGACCACCCTGATCCATGAGCCCCACCCAGAGTGTCAGGACACCCCTTGGCCTCCCCCGAATCCCCAGCCTGCACTGGGCCCTGCCAGGGCCAGGCTGGCTCCAAAACCCTGCGTGGAGCCATTCAATAAATGCCAATCGGTCTTGTAGTCATGCCCACAGAGGGGGAGGACTGCTCGGGCGGCCAGTGGGGAGCGATGGAACAGGGAGGGGACAGGGATTGAAAAGAGTTAGAAATGGGACTGTGGGAAATGGGGCGGGGCCCAGTGAGTGATGGCCGATGGGGAGATGAGAGGCCTGGGGGGCTGGAATAGGAGCGTGGGAAGGGGCAGGCAATGAATGGGGTGTGGAAAAGGGGCGGTGCCTGGACAGAAACAAAAGTGGGCGGTGCACGGCAGGTGTGGAATGGGGATGATTCTGGATGATTTTCTCTCCTTTCTCAAATATTTCCATCACCGTGTTCCCCCACACAATGATGTCATCAATGTACTGCAGCTGTTCTGGAGCTTCACCCTTTTCCAGTGCAGCCAGGATCAGTCCATGGCAGATGGTGGGGCTGTGCTTCCACCCCTGGGGCAGTTGGTCCCAGGTGTACTGCACACCCCTTCAGGTGAAAGCAAACTGAGGCCTGCATTCTGCTGCCAGAGAAATGGAAAAAAAATGCATTAGCAATGCCAGTGGTGGCAAACCACTTTGCTGCGGATGGGGCTGTTGAAGGGTGAGTGGGTTTGGCTGACCACCCCTTGGCACTCCAGCTCATGGATCATTTTGTGGATGGGGATCACGGCATCCCAATTCATCCAATACTGCCGGCGGTGCACTGTCAAGGTGACAATTGGTATTTGTTGCTGTTCTCCCCCCACGAGTCCTACTGCAGATGGGTTTTCTGATAGTCCAGGCAAGGTGTTCAACTGCTTCATGTTCTCTGCCTCTACAGCAGCTATTCCAAAAGCCCACCTGAGTCCCTTTGGGTCTTTGTAAAGCCATTTCGGAGGACGTCTATGCCCAGAATACACGGGGCCTCTGGGCCAGTCACAACAGGATGTTTCTGGGAAGGATCCACTCCTTCCCAGTCAGGCTCACCTCAGCTCCCAACAGGGTCAATTGCTGGGATCCCCCCGTCAATGGAAACAGGTTCTGCCCCCACATGCCCCGATGGTATCAGGGTACACTGCGCACCAGTATCAACTAAGGCGTTGTATTTTTGTGGTTCTGATGTGCCCGGCCATTGGATCCACACCGTCCAAAAGATCTGGTTTTCCGTGCCTCTCCCTGGCTACAGGCAGGGCCACCCTTTCCTGGGCATACATGCTAGAGGTACCTTCACTTTAGTGGAACTCCCTTGGTTAGTGTTTCCCTCCTTGAGCTGATGCACCCGTGCTGCCAGGACGGAAGTGGGTTTCCCATTCAACCTTCCCATGTGTCATGGTTTGACCCTGGCACAATGCCAGCGCCCCCATGAGAATACCCTCTCCCTGGTGTCTGCTGTGAGATGTCACCAGGAATAAGCAAAGCAGGCTCCTGCTTAGAAATAAAGAAAACTTTATTAACTAAACTACAAGAAAAGAAAAAAAAAAAAACACAAGGAAAATGAAAACTTTACAAAAGCATTTTCCTCCTCCCACCCACCAAATTTCCCAATGCAATACATTCCCCCCAAATCACCAACTCTCAGTCCGGCACCACCCTTTAGAATACTCAATCTTCAGTTCATCAAGAGGAGAGGAGTCCTTCTTGCACCATAGGCTTCCCCTGGAAACACGCTGAAACCTCGTGTGCTTCCAGGTCACTCAGCACCGCCCGGAAAATCCTTTGCCATCGTGACACCTTCCTTCCATGCCCAGTGCTCTCACCACTGTGCATGGACCAGAGCTGCTTCTAGGGCTGTCTTTCAAGGATGCCTTGTCTCACTCCAAAAAGGCACAGTCTCTCCTTTGGGACATCTGTCCCCCCCAAATTTTTCACCCCCTGGAGCCGAGGGGTCCCCACACTGAACCCCCCTGGTTCTGAGGCACTGCCTCCCCCTAAATGCAGTCTCTGTGGTCACAGGAAAAAAACTGGTTCAGTCTATGGCCACACAAGAAAAGTCCAGCCAGAAGGCCACTCTGTCATCTCTCCCCCCACTGAGCCAGTCTTCTCCACTTCCCTCGGGCCTATCTCTTCTTATCTCATCTCTTATCTCTCTTCTCATTCAGCTCCAGGAGGATCAGCATTTTGCAAGGTCTCAATCATGCAAGAAAAGGGTTAAAAATTTCAGTCTCTGCCTGTCCCAAAGCTCTGGAACTTCCACGCTGCCCTCGCACTCCCCCCCTTCTCCTCCTGGGCCGGCCGCTATCAAATTCAGACGCTGGCTCTCCCTCTCTCTCTCCCCTGGTGGGGGGGGGTGGCTGCCCGATGTCTCTTGGTGCTCCTCCACCCTTCCATCCTTGGGCTGGGCCTACCTCATGGCCGCGTGGCTTTTCCCCTCCCCGCACCCAGCCGGCAGCTGGGACAGGGGGAGAGATCCAAAGCCTTTCCCGACGGAAGTCCAAAGAGAGCTTGCCAGGGGCGCAGCTCTGGTTTGTAACCCCTGTTTTTCTCAGATGCGGATCTAATCCTCAGTGGTCGTACCAAATACCGATCTTAAAATCTGAGCATCCATTGGTGGCCTGATGGTAGTGACCACAGCATCCCAGAAATCTCATTTCCGGTCCAACCACCACACCCAAGTTGTTCAATAAAGGGCTGTGGCCAAGACATTCCAGAAATTCTCAAAAAAATTGCTTGAAATTGTTTGATGGCTGTCAGTGGATTTTTGATAACTATTGATGGATTTTTCTGTGGTGTTTGGACTTGGACTTTCTTTGCATTGTTTTTGCATTTTCTTATTTTGTAAGATTGTTTTAGTGATATGATAGAATTTTATGTTCTATATACCACACCAGCACTTGACTGAGGTTTTGATTGGCAACAGATAACCTGTCAAGTGTTCGTTCTTTCCTCTGCATGAGCCCAGCAGAGAAAATTACAAACACTTTTCTTTTTAATTTAACTAAATAAAAAAAGGTGACATGTCACAGACATCTTTTGTGAAAATCCTTTCCTTAGGATTTTTTTTCCTTCTGAGAAGCTGAGGCCTCAGAAACAAAATGTAACCAATGGTTATCTGCTGCTGTGGAATGCATCAGGTGGATTTTTGGTTGGCCCATCTTGGATGTTTACAATTAATGGCCAATGAAGGCCGAGCTATCTCAGACAGAGTCCAAGAGAGCTGCCTTTTGTTATCATTCTTTTCATTCTATTCTTAGCTAGCCTTCTAAGAGGAAACCTTTCTTTCTATTCTTTTTAGTTAGTTATAATGTAATATATATATAATAAAATAATAAATCAAGACTTCTGAACATGGAGTCAACATTCTCGTCTCTTCCCTCACCTGAAGACCCCTGTGACCGCTGTCACGGAGGGTCCTGATGTCTGAGGGAGGGGTCCTGAGGGGGGGGTCCCAGTGCATGAGGACAATGAAATTTGGGGTTCCCAGTGCTCAGGGGGGTCCCAGTGGGTGCCCAAGGGCGGTATGTGACACAGAGAGAGACCCCGGTGACACCAGGGACCCGCACATGGGGGCTGGGCCAGTCCTGGTGACACTCGGGGGGGGCTCTTGGTGGCACAAGGATCCCCCAGGTTCTCCTGCGGTCCTGCTGACACGAGAAGCTGGTGGCACTTGAGGAACTGGTGGCACTCGACTGTCCACAAGTCTCTCCAGTGACATCACTGCACCAATAGCATTACAGTGGTGACATCACTGTCCCTGCAGCAGCCTTGGGATGTCCTTGATGGCTTTTTGGCGCTGCTCAGCCACTGCGCGGCTGCCGGGGCCACCGGGGCCACCTGGGCCAGCATAGGGACTCAAGAGGAGGTTGTGGATATCCCACAGCGTCGGCAGCAGGTGATGCGAGGCCAGGCGAGCGCTGCCCTCCCACAGACGCCCAAACTCAGCCACGTCGGCCACCAAGGCCTCAAGGATATTGGGGGACATCTGCTCTGGCCACTTCAGGGTGTCCTCAATCTCCTCGAGCTGGGTCTGCATGTCCCAGGTGAACTCCATGGCTTTGTCACACTCGTCCACCAAACGCTTCAGCGGCCCCAGGGCCACCACTGCCCAATGTCCCCTCCAGGTGGCCGCCCTTCCCCGGCTGGTGGCCACCACGGCCTCATCCATGGCCTCGCTGGTAGCTTCCTCTTCCTCACTGGTGGCCGCTGCCACCTGAGCATTGTGCGTGGCCCCTGCCGAGGCCCCCTCGACCCTGTCCAGGGTCACTGGCAGCCACCAGGATGTGGCCACGAGGTTGAGCATGTTTCCTTTATATATATTTCAAAGCTATAGTTTCAAGGATACAAACAATATTCTAAAATTACACTTCAAAAGTTTATTTTTGCAGAACTCTTTGAGGGTTAACTACAAGCAAAAAGCAACATCCTTAACGCTTTAATTCCAATGCTCCTAAATCAACCAAGGTTAATTGCAAAAAAAAAGATAGGTTCAAAGGCCTTCGTCCATGCTTTACTTTCCTCAGTTATTATTAGAATTCGCAACTGTCCCATTGTCGGTCTGCACACATATCACAATCACAAATACACACATTGCCTGTATGTACCTGATACAAAACACAGCTTTGTATTTCACACCCTGACAATGGTTGCCCCATCATAAGAATCACAGAATTTGCATCTCCAAGCTCCCACCTGAGGTTTCCACCTGCACTTACATCCCAGGCCTGTTTTGCTACATCCGGACCAAAACCTGTTAAAAAGGGCTCAAGTTCCATTCTGGTGTTGCCACTTCCACTGATAGTCATGGACTACATGTGTCCTACTTGTGGAATTATCTCGGGGGCAGCTTAAAAATAAGGCGTCAAAAAACTTATCCTTCCCCCCTGCTTTACAGCCTTCAAAATGCTTTTGGTAATTATGGAAGGAACACCTTACCCAGCTACCATTAGTGAGCTTAACATGTGTTTGATTCCATCTGCCTTGATATCTGGAACAATCATAAGGACAGCAGCTGGGGGTCCAACAATCTAAACATAAAGTCTGGTTCACAAACGCTTTTTCACCACATATATGTTTCCTATTCTATTTAGACAATAAATGCCTCTTTCAGAAGAATGAAGTTGCCATGGGCTTCCTTCTGCATCCCAAAACCCTGTTCCATTATGGACCTCACTCAGGGTACTGACCCACCATTTAGGCTCAACTGGGCTGGCCACCCATGGCCAGCAGACCCTCCGCAGACCCAACAATTGCTAAGGTTAAAGGTTCTTGCTGCTTCTTCTCCCAAGGTTTAAAATTATTTTCCCACTTTTGCCCCCAACCTAACTGACAATATAAGTGTAAGATTATTAAAAGAAACATTCTAAATGTGTAGTCTAATCTCCTAACCGAATTTTCACTTTCACATTGTCTTCCACACCACCTGTGGTGAGAGAAGGCACAGAAATAGCTTAACATAAAAACAACCAATGACAGTGAGGATTGGCCCCTAGTGACTGGAGATGGGAGAGGAGGGATGCCCACACAAACTGTTTCAGCAGGCAGCCTGTGGGGAGGCACACAGGGCTTCCCCCGATGTCGCCGCACTGGCTGCTGCTCCATTCCGCCCCTGCGGAGTGTCGGTCGCGGCTTCCCATCCTTCTCCTCCAGCTGAGATGTCCAAACCTCCGGGGCCTCAGAGACCTTGACCCGAGTGTGATGGGTCCACCCGTGTTCAGCTGCCTTGACGGCTGTTTCTGTGGTCAGCAACGCTTGGAAAGGTCCACGCCACTTCACCACCAGGGTGCTTCTTTCCACTCTTTAACTGGGACCCAATCTCCCGGCTGGATGTTGTGAACAGCAAAGTCCAAAGGCAGGGTCTGTGCCAGCTGAGCTTCCTGTCGAACAGATTTCACAAGAGACAGTATCCTGGCCACATATTGTTTCAAATATACATCACTTATCTCTATCCTCCTACTAGGCTGGGAATTACAAGGGTAAGGAATTCCAGACATTAATTCAAAGGGAGAAAATTGAATATCTCCCCTGGGTCTGGCCCTTATTCTTGCCAAAACCAGTGGCGAGGGCCATACCCACGGCATCTTAGTTTCTATCACCAGTTTCAGGAGGTGTTTCTTTATCTCTCCATTCATCCTCTCAACCCACCCGAACTCTAGGGGTGCCAGGGGGTATGGAGGCTCCATTGTATCCCTAAAGCAGTCATAACTCCTTGAAGAATTTTTCCTGTAAAATGAGTTCCCCTATCTGAGTCTATTGCTTCCACAATCCCATATCTTGGAATTATTTGTTCCAAAAATACTTTAATAACTGATCCTGTAGTTGCTGAAATGGCTGGAAATGCTTCCGGCGACCCTGTTAACTGACACACTATTACCAGAAGATATTTGAACCTTGCCACTCAAGGCATTTCAATAAAATCCACCTGGCATCTCTGGAAGGGACGTACAGCCCAAGACCTCCCTCCCCTGGCGAGTTTCTTTGTAACTCTGTTATTGGTTTTAGCACAAACCAAACAACCTGCAATAGCTTGCTTTAGCCAGAATAAAAAGACCCACAGCAGCACACGTTTTGAGGAAGGCTTCTGCCAGTCTTCGGGAGCCCCAGTGACTCTTCATGAAGTTGTTTTAACAATTGCAGGGCCAGAGCTTTTGGTGTCCACTGCTTACCATCCCTTGTAAACCAATTATCCTCTCCTTCCTCTGCCCCACTCTTTTAAATTATCTCAAGTTCCTCTGGTGGAAAAGACAGTTTCTCTGGCAGAGGCGCAGTTACTGGGAGCAAAGGAAGCATCTTAGAGCTTTTTGGCAACAATGCAGCTTTCCCAGCTTCTTCATCAGCTAGTCAGTTTCCTGTTACCTCTTCTGAGCACCCTGCCCCGTGCCCCTTGATGTGTATTATTGCTAACTTTTTTGGCAAGTTCACCACCTCCAATAGGTGAGAGATTAAGTTCTCAAGAGATAATGTCTTTCCCCTGCAGCTTAATAAACCTCTTTCTTCCCATAATTTTCCAAATGCATGTATCACCCTGTTATCTTTGCCCAATTATCCCATAAAAAAAAACCCAAACAATGTTTGAGGTAGCAATTTAATTGAATAGTTTAGAAAATATATAAAATTGAATACACTTGAAATATTGACAATATAATTTGGTTAAAAATAAGCGATAATTTGGTTCTGAAAATAGCGTATAAGCAAAACAAAAATAACTGCGCAGGGTACAGAGTGTGGGGTTCTGGGACCCTTGCCACCTCATGTAGGAGCTTGTCAGGTGAAAATTCCCCCTTTTGTGCCATGTGTCAATGCCACTCCTCCCATTTTCGATTCATCGCATTTTTACCTCTGCCCTCATCACCACCTTTACCGCGCATGCTCCACCACTCTTTTGGTGGTCACACCCGTCTTTGGGGGTCGTCACTGATGAAGGCCTCTCCTCTTCCTCGATGTCCTTTAATTCACCTTTGGGCTCGCATGGGCCCCAAGCCAGTACAATGTGAGCCAAAACTAACATAATATTATATTTAAGCATCAAAGCAATAAACCTCTTATAGCGGGCATTTTCCAGGGACCCAACCAGATTTCCCTTTCTTTCTGTTAATTTTTAATAGCTGTTATCTCTTGCTTTTTCCTGCCTTGAACATTTGCAGGAAAGGGGGGGGAAGGGGGGTGTGAATGGAACCCC
Source organism: Melozone crissalis (assembly GCF_028551555.1). Classification (NCBI taxonomy): domain Eukaryota; kingdom Metazoa; phylum Chordata; class Aves; order Passeriformes; family Passerellidae; genus Melozone; species Melozone crissalis. Next base: position 6,897,262 of record NW_026535844.1, read on the forward strand.
TCCTCTCCCTTTCTTGGCAGTACAACTTTTAACTGTTTTATTATTGCCAAATATTAATTACTGTATCAATATTGATTACTGTTTCAATTTTGTCAGCACAAATCATACCTATTTACCATATTTCTCGTTATCCTGCTCTGAGTTTTTGGAGTTTTCTGCCAGAAATCTGTCCCCTCTCCCACTCATCCACAGGGCTTTGGGGCGGTTTTCTCTTTTTGGGGGAAATCAAAACGATGCACTGATGCTCCTAATTAGGGGCAGGAGAAGTGAGGCTCCAGGGCTTCCCTCTGAGCCGGAGCCACCGTAGCCGCAGTGCCGGGAAAGCCGTGGCGGGAGGTGCGGAGAAGTTTGTTTGTGTTTTCAGCTCAATCCCCTCGGGCCCGGGCCCGTTCCAGGGCTGCTCCTCAGCTCCGGCTCTGCCCTCACGCAGCCCGGGGGGCCCTGAGAGCGCGGGGCGGGGCTGTGCCGTGTGCAGAGCCCGCCCCTGGCTGGGATTGGGCGATGGTGCCCGTCAGTCGTGGTTGTGGCGCGCTGATTGGTGGGAGCGGGGCGGAGCAGGGCCCCGGTGGCGGGCTGAGGGCGGCCGTGGCTGGGCAGCGGCGCCATTGTCGGAGCGTGTGTGCGGGCCCGCGAGCGGCGGCAGCGGCCGGAGCGCGGTGAGGCGGCGGCGGAGCTCGGAGGCGGCCACAGCGCAGGTGGGAGCCGCGCTGGGTTCTGCGGGGTCTCGGGGCTGGCTGCGGGCCTCGGGGGCGGCAGGGGGCTCGGGCGGGTTCGTTGTGCCGTGTCCGGCCCGTGTTGCCGCTGGCGTGAGGGCGCTGCGGGAGCGGCTGCCCGCGGTCTCCTTGCGGCCGCTGCCTCGGCAGGAGCCGCTGCCGGAGCAGCGCTGGCTCGGCCCGGTTGCTGTGGCTGGGACAGAGGGGGCTGCCCCGTGCCCGGGGCTGTGCGGGGAAATTCCCGTGGCCGGAGGTTTCTGTGCGCAGAGGAGACAGAGGAGTCATGTAAAAGTGACTTTATTGCTGAGCAGAGGGAGAGGCCGTGGGGCATTTGCCGTGCGCTCTCTGCCATTGTTGTAGTTCGCAGCCTCCTTTTTATCCTCATTTTCCCGGCCCATCTCCCTCTCCCTTTGCCCACTGGCTGAGGTCCTTGGAAGGTTCAGTGTTCCGGATCCGCCATCGGTAATGTGCACCGCCAGTTTTGTAGGACAGCCCATATTCACGGCTCTGTTAATTCCTTGTTCTTCTGGAAGTTCAGGAATTAAGCGAGTCTTTCTGTGAGCAGCAGTCCATGTTAATTAGTAACATTTATTGAAGCTGGTTGTTTCGCCTGTTTCTTCCTTATCTACAAGTTCCTGGCCCCTCGCTCCGCTGCTGAATGAGCTGCACTCTCAAGGTGTGGAGCACGGTAAAAAGATGAGAGTTGCTGTAGCACATCAGAGGAGAAACAGCATTCGTTTAACCCATGGTCTGCCAGGGAATCACAAAACCGAGTCCCATTCCCATCCTTTTCACGTTTGGACCAATACATGAGCTACTTTCTTATTTCCTTTGTTATCTGTTTCACCACTTTTCCTTTGTCATCTTTTTGCCAACAGCACTTTGAGTCATTTAGTTTTCCACAAACTCTTCCTCCTTCTGCTAACAGATGATCTGATCCCATCCCATGGTTAAGTGTTGTGTTCCTCATTTCAGTGGATTGGTCAGCAGGAAGGTCAGGAGCTGGAGCTGTCTGGTTGGTTATTCCGAGCAGAGCTTGTAATCTAATGATGCCATTGAAATGAGAAATGGGTTCTGTGGCTCCTGATATGAATTGGTTTGGGTTCCCAGAGGCTGGTCCATGGTGTTGTAGGATTTGTTCTGCTGGCCGTTCATCTTTTCCCCATTTTTGGCCGCTCTCTCCAGCCAGGGCTGCATCAATTGACTGCTTTTGTCTAACTAAATCATCAAATCCTTGGATTCCCAACTGATTTCCCTGAATTTTTGGTGGCAAAAAATCCCCAGTGCTCTAATCCACCCTATATAACACAGACAGTGACAGCACATGTTGGAGTGGGCAGAGGGATGATTCCCCCCATTTATTTATAGTGAAGTTTTCCCAACATTCTCCATGTGCTGTTTCCCTTTGCAGCTTCACCCGTTTCTGTTGCAGGGTCAGATATCCTCCCCCTGGGCTCTGCCTTGAGCTGTGCAAATTCCATCAGTGCCAGCAGGCAGAGCTTGAGGTGAGGGGCAGAGGGAATTAGCCCAATTCCTGCCCCGGGCAAGAGACCCAGGTGCATTGTCCACACTTTGCCCAGCAGTGTTCATTTGCATTTCTAAAGCTCCTCTGGAGGCTGCCTGGAATGGAGCTTCTCTTCCAGGGCAGCCATCACGTGAGTCACATGTGGCCCCCCCAGAATCTGCTTTTTTAAAAAAAATTATTAACTATTTACGAGTTCCAAGTATTACAAGTTGAAAGTATTACGGTTAAAGCTGTTCAATTTTGCAAAACGGAATAGAGGCGAACATGGAAAAACCCAGACCAAAAATTGATTCTCACACTTCCGTCCCAAACCTACCTGACAATATAATGTGGAAATATTATGAAAAATTTTTTCTCATGTTGTAATTTTGTCATTGAAACTGCAGGGAAAACAAAAACTCTCCATGAATCTCTTTAGTGTTAGAGAGTCAAGGAATTCCTTGGTTCTGGCCAGGATGTGCAACAGTAATAATTTCTTTCACAAATAGCCCAGCTGTGCAGAGAAAATCATTCCATGCCATGTGAGTTTTGCTCGATTTTTCCTAACTTTATGTAGTCTGAACCAATCTAAATCCTCTGCTTTAATGTTCATTTCTTCAAATTGTCTAAGTTCTTAGTATTTGGTTTCCTGTTGGACCCGCATTTCTTCCCCTCTGATGTGAATTCGTTCTCCACACTCCTGGATTTCCTTCTCAGCCTTTTCCAGCCCAGGTGTCTCCAGCTCTGCCGGGGGCAGTGTCTGGGGTAGCTGTTGGTTGCTGTTTGCTGCTGGGCAATGTTGATGTTTTGTTGCTGGTTGTTATCTCTGTGGGTGTCTTTTGGGCTATTCCCAGTCTGTTGGGATGTTGAACTCATCTCCATTGAGTGGTCTAGCACCCCTTAAATAAAACCTTTAAAATTCCTTTCCCAAAGGCAAAGACAAACCAAGCCTGAACAGAGAAATAAGATTGAAAAGAACCGAAATCGGTGCATTTTGCAGCAGTGCAATGGCAGGCAGCCCAGAGTGTGGGTGTCAGTGAGCCCCAGAGTGGAATTGTGCCGTGGTGTTCCCCAGCAGCTGTGGCAGTGCAGGCCCAGCCAGCGCTGAAGCTGCAGCAGTGGCAGCAAGGCTTGGCCCCAGTGGCTGGAGATGGCAGAGGAGGGTGGCCAGGATTGCAGAGGATTCCAGGCGAGGATCTGTGGGCAGGCGCAGGGGCTTGGCCCGCTGTGGAGCCCTGGCTGCTGCTGCGTTGCCTTCAGGGCAGGCTCAGGGGCGGCCTCCCATCCTCCTGCTGCGGGCGGGAAGTGCAAATCTGCGGGGCTTCAGAGCCCTTGAGGCCAGGCTGAGGGGTCCCCCGTGTTGAGCTGTGCTGGCGGCTGTTTGTGGCCTCAGGGACACTTGGCATGGGCCCCTTGGCCACCAGTGGTGCTGCTTTGCACTCCTTAGGCAGGAGCCGATGTCCTGGCTGGGTGTTGGCAGCAGCAAAGTGCCAGGGCAGGCTGTGTGCCAGCCCAGCTTCCTGTGGGAGAATGTGCCTTGATATCTGCCTCAGTGGTTGCTGAAGCAGTGAGAATTGCTTTTGCCCCCCTGTTAGGTGCCATGGTGTCAGCAGAAGATATTGAAGCCTTCCTGCTCAGGGCATTTCAGTGCCAGGCTCTCACAAGCACCCACAGCTGCGCGGGTTGAGCTGAGCATGGGGCGGTGACCTGCGCTGTGTCTGATTCCCCTTCCTTAATAACAGCCTGTCTTGTAGCTCTTTTCCCTTCTGCTGCCCTTGCAGAGCCAGCCACAAACACATTTTCTCATTTTATTTATTATACTTATTAGAGTTTCATACTATAATAACCGAGCCCTGCTCATCCATTTAGAGGCTCTTTTGGTTGTCAGACCTTTAACTTGATGCTAGACTTGAACTATAGGATATCCTATGTTGGGTTAAACATTTTAGCACAAGAATTCCTTTGGCAAGACCCTGTTTAATATCCACGTATAATTCAAATTCTTTTTCCCTGTCTGGAAGGCCCAGGCCAGCTGCCTCAGTTGATCTTCATTTAAACACTGAAAAATTCTGTGTTTCTTCCTCCTTTCCATCCATCCAGTTTGTTGACTGGCAGGATAGGAGTGTTGTAGGGAGACATCCCTGGCTCCAAAAGCCCTGCCTTTAACAGGGACTCAGTACCAGGCTGTGAGCCCTTCCTTCCCTCTCCTGGAACAGGATATTGCTTGTCCTAGTTGCTTTAAAGTAATTTGTATAGGCTTCATATCTAATTCTCCCTCTTTCCCTTGGCTGCCCACACTTCAGGGTGCACTTCAGCATAAGCCATGTCAGATTTTGGCACAAAGGTAGAACAGAACTAGCCTCTGTATCCCCTTTTACTGTATCAAAATCCAGCTCTCAAATTCGTTCCTAGGTAATTACAATCACAGGAGAAAAAAGTAGAAATTGATTTATTTCAAACCTATACCCCACAGCTTCTAATAGTGGTTGAACAAATCATACCTGGTTATATTTCCCTCTCATTCCCTTAAAAATAAAATATTCCTTTACTATTTTCCCCTTTTGGGCTAAGATTCAGAGTGGATTGAGAGGCCCCTGTGTCCATCAGGAAATGCCTGCTCTCAATGCAGACCCACCCTGAATGTTCTCAAGGGCTGCAGTGTGGAGGGTCCCTGGTGTGATGGGAGCTGTGACAGCCCTGCCAATCCATGTCCATCAAGGGATGGACTTGCTGGTCCTGAGGGTGCTGCTGTCTGTGCTTGCAGTGTCCTTGTGCCCTGCAGCTGGAGCCCTGGTTCCTTGCCAGGGGCTGTTTGGGTGGGCTCTCCCCTGGTGAGGAGGGCAATGCCTCTGCCAGGTGCTTGTGGCCGAGCCGTGCCCTGGGTGCTGGGGCCCCCTTGGGCCCTGGGGTTGATCCCTCAGGGGCTGTAGGAACTGTGCCCTGGCCTTTGCCTTCAGCTTGGCCTTTTGCTGCTCCCTTCTTGCACTCACCTGCTGTGCCTTTGTGCCCAAGTGCTGCAGGGCCTTCTTGTGCCCCTCCTGCAGCCCCCTCAGTGCCTGTGGGTGCTTGTCTTGCTTTACAAGAGAGGTGTCTGCTTGGGAAGGCAGAAAAAGCCTCTCTTGGAATGGAGAATGCAAACCCCATCCCTCCCTCTTGATTTTAAGACTAGTGAAAGCAAGAGGCTCTCAGGCAAAGATATGGGAATAGGAATACCAGTTCTTTACTAGTGTGTATAATAAAGCAAACAAACACCAACAGCTGCGGCACTGACAGCAAACAGAGCCCGGACCCAGTCCCGGCCTTTGGGCTGCGGCGCTTTGCCCTTGGGTGCAGTTCCGGGCACGGCCGGCAGGGGCGCTGGTGGCTCCTGCGGGGCGGGGCAGCGCATCCCTCCCATGGGAACCTCTCTGAACGGAAATAGAGCAATCCCTTCATCTCACTCTTTCACTTTTTTACCTTCTATAGCCTTTCTCCCGTGTTTTGGGAAAGAATTTGGAGAGGGCTGCCTTTTAACTGAGCTCCTAGTGTTTCGGTGAGGTGCTTCCTGTAGAGAGAGAGAGTTTCCCTGAACAGCCGGAGCTGTGGTTACCAAGGGGACGTAACTCAGAGCCGGACCGGGTCAGGGGAGGATATCCCGCCGAGGCTGGGTGGGAGTGTGGGCAGGGTCTGCTGCCGGAATCGGCAGAGGGGGATCTTCCCGTGGAGCCCGAGGCGGAGCGTGGGCAGCCCCCACATGGCTGATGGCGGCTGATCCGGCAGCTGCCGGCAGAGCAAAGGCAGGTGGGAGAGCCCGGCAGCAGCGGCGGTGCCCAGCGCAGGTGGCACGGGCAGGGCAGGCGGGGATGGGATGGCTGGGACCCCCCCCTGGGTGCGGTGGGCGCGGTGACCTCGGAGCAGGCGGCAGGACAGAGCAACCCCCATCTTGCCCAGCATGGGCGGCAGAGCGGCCGCGGGCCAGGCAGTGGGAGCAGGGCACACAAATTGAGCGACAGCGGCGGGGCAGGTGGAGCTGCCCTGGGCAGTGAGGCCGCACCTGGGATGGAAACCGGGGCAGGCGGAGCTGAGGCGGGCAGCGAGCCGGGACCCGGGACAGGCGCCTGGGCCGCGAACGGAGGGGGCAAGACCTGCAGAGGATCCCACTCTCTTTATGATTTTTCCTTCTGCTCCCCGCCATCTCACTGCCTCTTTTCTTTTTTTTGTTTTTTCTCGGGTGTTTCTGATGATTTAGAGATGTTTATTCTCCCGAAATCTCCTGTCTAACATAGGGCATATTCTCTTTCTTCTAGATTAAATGGGGATTTTTTTACAAATAAATCCAGAGCCTAGCAAATCTAAACTTCTGCTTTCATACTTTGAAATGGTTGATGAGCTAACTCACGACCTCCTAATGTTGTTTTTCTCATCACCTTTTTATTTATCCTTTGGCAAATTAAGCATCTTTCAGTTACTTGCTTGGCTACTCCGAGAATCCCAGTGCACCCATAGTCCCTTAAAAAATGATCACACAGAGCTTGAGTACCCCAGTGGGTTTTCTGATGCATGTCTTCTAATATTTTTCTAGAAGCACATTTTATTATGTAATTGTCTTCTATCAAGAAGTTTCCATTTCCCTGATTTATCTTGGTCACTTCCAGTCTTGTTTAATTCTTTTTTCTCAGCTTCTCTAAACTTTAGAATTGCCAGTTTTTCCTCGTTTGGAATTAATATTAACGTAACTCTTTCAGCTCCATTTTCTGCTGCATCCTTAGGTTCATGATCCACCAAATTATTTCCTCTTCTTTCTGGCGTCTTTCCATTCTGGGGTTCCATAACTTGTACTATAGCTATCTCTTTTAGGTAATTTTAATGCCTGTAAAACCTCTAAAATAAGTTCCTCATGTACTAGTCCTTTTCGTCTTGAATTAAGTAATCTTTTTCCTTTCCAAATATTTTAAAGGTATGTACTACTCTAAAGGCATACCTTGAATCAGTATATATAGTTCATTTTTTTTGTGTTAAATATTCTAGTGCTCTTTTTAAAGTATATCATTCACAAGTTTGATCTTACTAGTTTAAGGTGAATTTCCCTTTTTCCATAGTTTGCATGTTTTTCCCATTGACTACTACGTACCCTGTATTTTCTCCTTTTGCAAGGAGTTGTATCTCTGTTAGCTGACATAACTCCCAAAGGACTGTTTTTTTTCTTTTTTTTTCCTGTATCCAACTTACTGCTTTTCTGTCTCATTTTTCAAGATCTTATCTATTAATCTTATGCCTCTGTTTTTCACATTCACTAACAACCTAAATACCACTTTTCTTTCAACTACACACAGAAAAATAATAAACTTTTTTCTCACACTGCTTTCAGTACAATACACCTCCCTCCAAGGAAATATAGTGAAGCTTAAATACACAATCTACATTACCTATACTTTCATTCGTCTACATTCACTCACTTTTATTTCCCATTCTCTTCCACACATTCTTTCCCACCCTCAGGACACAGAGTGGATCCCTGTTGGCAGAGAATCGCGGGTCCCTGTGGCCCCCCCTCACCTTGGGGTGGCCTCTGGGTCTCAGTATCTCCGGGCCTCCTGGGAGGGCCCTGACTCTGCTGCCTCTGGTGCCGTTCACCTGTGAGGCTGATTTGTGTGTCACTCACACTCTTTAGCCACGGCCCCCTCACACGCCCTGGGGACAATGGCCCCTTTGCAGGTCACCTGTACCTTATGCCACAGCCCCCACACACCCAGGAGAACAATGGCTTATTTGTGGGTCACACACTCCTCTTTCCACAGCCCCCCCTTCCCACCCGCCCGGGAAGCTGAGGCTGATATTGTGTGTGACTCGCTCCCACACACAGCAAGACAACAATAAGGTACCTTCTGTTATAAATGATCAAATCGAGAGCCAAACTTATAGGAAAATTTAGCAAAGATTTATTAATTTGTCTGTGCGACTGAAGTTCGGTTGTCAAAACCACCACAGCCAAGGGTCAGCATCGAGCTCGGGTTCGGTGCTGGGTGAACACGGATCTGACCTCCGAATGTCAGAGTCTCCCCCTGTTCACAAATGCTGCCTGACACAGCGAGTTCTTTTACAGTTTATTCTGCTCGAGGCAGAGATGACCGAATGTTCTTTGTGTCTCTTCCCATGCATAACCGTGTCTTTACCTGTGCAGAGTTGGACAAAGACTCAGTCCAGGTGTCTGATGTTGTCAGTAGACTCTGGGGAAGTCAGCATTCACATGCATCAGGGTGGGCTGTGGATCATCTTGGTAGCTGTGTAATCTTCGAGGCGTTAATCACTCTTGGCTGGACCTGGTGACCCGGAGAAGCCAGCGATTATCGCCCTGGAAGCTTCTATTCTTTCTTTTAAAACCACGATGTTTATCTCAACCAAGTCCAGGAACTAGATGTATATGAATAAGACACTCCTCCTGGCCAGGATGGTCAAGAGACTTAAGTGTGGAGTTTACAATATTTTATACATTAGTAGCATGAATTATCTCTACCATATACTACACTTTCACGTCACCTATTACAAGTTTAGGTGTTTCTTGCCAGTCCTGGTGCTCTTGGATATCCCTCAACCCAGCTGTGCTGTCCAACCCCAGATGCTCTTGAGCATATCCTCAATCCGGTAGAATTTTGCACAACCCAGGATCCTCTTGGAATGTTAATTCCTCAACCCAGCAGGTTTTAATTCTGGATGCTCTTGGGCTCTCTTATCCCTCAATCCAGCAGGTTTTTAGGAGCCCCTTTTGTCCCATTTCCTAGTGGATTGGGCTCGGAAACTCCTCTGCTCCCTCCCTCCGAGGGGTCCAGCCCCTCTCTGGGACCCAGTCCCAGTTACCCCGGGGGATTCTCTCACTCCTGTTAACATTCACTTCGTCTCTCTCCTGGCCACTTAGCGCGGAAAGTCGGAAACGCAGCGTGGGAGACTCCAGCACTCACTTGGCAGGTCTGGGACAACCAGCCCTCCTCTGATTCACACACATTCATCCCCTGTACCTGCCCCCCTGAGAAATACTTACCAATCCCTTTTCCCCGGGTTCTTCATGCACATTACTACTCTTCGGGGGCCAATTACCGCGGTTGTAGGGAGCCTTTTTCCCTTCTCTTTGTTTTATTGTCTCCTTTTGTCCACCATAACCTGCGTCTGTCGGTCACCCCCGGGGAGACAGAGCGAGGCTGCCAACGGGGCAGGGCGCGCCTTCCCCACTCTGACTCTCCTAAAGCACCGGCAGCGAGGTGTTAGTAACCATCCTCTGCTACCAAAATTGTGAAAAACGCCAATCACTTGCTTTTAAAATTTTAACACCATAATAGTAATAAAACGGTATGAAAAATAGTAATACAATTACAGTAATCACAGTTTGGAGAAATTGAATTAGGACAATATGAGACAATAAATACAGTTACTGATGTCTGGGTACCTTTTTCTGGGCAGCACAAGCCTGAAAAAGGACACCCGTTATCACAGGATTAACCATTAAAAACAATAGCCTGTTGCATATTCATACACTTCATACATGATGCATAAATTCCGTTCAAACACAGGATTCTGTCTGGTCATTGTCAGCTTCTTCCTCTGAATCCTAACAGCGACTTCGAGGTGGGAAGAAGTTCATTTCTTCTGATAAGAGGGCAATAAATTCTTTTTCTCTGAAAGATTTAGGTATCCTGTGGCTGCTGTCTCGCTGCAGGTCCTTTCTTTAAAAAAAGCCCCTTACCATGCATATTTTCTATTTTAACATTTTTTTAATAACCTAAAACCATATTTAACTCACTACTTAAGAGAATTAATACAGCAGTACATTCTAACAGAGGACGTATAATATTTATTTCAGTATTTGCGAAAACCCAATCACAAAACATGCATTTTTCACAAGTATAATCCCACTTACTTCCAGTCTCTCCCAGTTTGGTCCCAGCTGCTGCCAGCATGGTTCCAGTTGCTTCCTAGAGCAATTCAGTGAGTCCCAGTATGATGCCATTTGCTCCCAGTTGCTCCCAGTCAGGCCCAGTATGGGGGATGATGTGCAGGGTGTGCTCACTGTGACACTCAGTTCCTCCCAGTATTAGTCCAGTCAGTCCCAGTATGATCCAAATATGAGCCCAGTGTGCTCCCAGTCTCTGCCAGAATGTACCAGTTTTGCTCTACATGGTTCCAGTTCCTCTCTTTCACCCTCACTTTCCTTCCAGTCACTCCCAGTACCTCCCAGGGTACCCCAGTTCCCTCTACAATCTTTCCTGTTCCTTCCAGTATGATCCCATTTGCTCCCAAGCACTCCCAGTCAGCCTCAGAGTTGTGGCACTCACTGCCAGTATGATCCCAGTCACCACCAGTATGATCCCAGTTCATCCCAGCACAAGCCCAGCAGTTTCCAGTCACCACCAGCATGCACCCAGTCACTCCCTGTTCTTCCCAGTTGCTCCCACCATGATCCCAGTTACTCACAGCTGCTCCCAGTCATCCTCAGCATATTCCCAGTCACTCCCAGTATATCCCATTTGCCCCTAACATGGTCTCAGTTGCCTCCTGCAGGCTCCTGCTCACTCCCAGTATGATCCCAGTGTCCATCATTGCGATCACAGTCTGCCCTGGCATGGCAGTATGATCCCAGTATGGTGTCAGTACAAAGCCAGTACAGTCCCAGTATGATCCCAGTATGATATCAGTACAAGCCCAGTGCACTCCCAGTCACTCCCAGTACGATCCCAGTCCAGCCCAGTCCCTGGCAGTGCTGCCACAGCTGGGATCCCCCAGCCTTGTGTGCGTTCTCCCCTGGTGGATGTGCCGAGAGGAGCCCCAGGGGCTGGCAGTGGCCAGGCAGGGTCCCCAGCAAGGCCCAGTTTGGATGTGCAGCCCCCAGTTTGCCCAGTTTGCCTCTCCTTTGGCCCGGGCCGGGTTCCCCCCGCCCGCAGCGGCTGGAGCAGCCGAGAGCCCCGCGCTGCCCATCCCGACCTGTCCCGGCTCCATCCCCGCTCCTGCTGCGGGCTGCGAGGGCTGCGGGAACGGGGCACCGAGGGTGTGGCTGCTGCCCGGGGAGGAGGAGGAGGAGGCAGGGAAGGGCAGGGATGAAGGGGAAGGAGGAGGTGGGGTTAGGGAGGAGGAGAAGGGGGAGGAGGAACGGAAGAGGAGGGATGAAGGCGGAGAGAGAGCAGTGATGGAAGGAGGAGAAGGAGGTGGGGATAACACAGAGGGGGAGGAGGATGGGGGATGGAAGGGGAGGAGTGGGAGGAAGAGGAAGAGGAGGGACAAAGGCGGATCAAGGCTGAGCTGAGGGAACCATGCCATCAATCGCTGCCTGAATTTGCAGCCCCCACCTGTGAGATCATCGCCCCCCATCGCACTGGTGAGCGAGGAGGGGGAGCTCGACCCAGATATCCCGGCGGGTCCCTGGGTTGGGATTTTTGGGGGGATGTTTGGAGAATGAAGAAGTCCAAGGCTGAGCGGAAAAGGCCCCTTGGGGGGACATCGGGGGGTGGTGGTGGCGGCTGCCGGCAGAGGCAGCCTGGAGGAGCAGAGCCCTGTGTCCCCCAGGAGCCCAAAGTGGGGAGCCCAGAGAGGGGGGAGCGCCGCCATTGGCGGGAGCCTCAAGAGCCTGGAGAGGGGCAGGGGGGACTCCTTGGAGCCGCTGCAGCCCAGAGCAGAGAATGAGGGGAGAAGGGAGCCCGGGAGCCCAAACAGCCCCGGCATCCTGAAATGGGGAGAGTGAAGCGGGGGGAGCTTTTGGCATTGCTGGGACTGCCAGCAGCCTGGGCAGGGCGGGCACCGAGGAGAAGGGGGACCCCCAATCCAAGCGTGACCCCAGCAGGTGGGACAGAGGGGAACCCCCGAACACCAGAGGGGAGGGACCAGGGATGGGGAACTCCTGGGAGGCTTTTTCAGGGCTGAATCTTGGTGTTTGGGAGGTTTTTCTGGAGCCCAGGTGGCCGGTGAGTTGCAGAAATGGACTCGGGCAGAGTGACCTTCAAACTCAATGTGTGTTGGGGAAGATGAAATAGGAAAACTTTATAAATATGATTGTCTGGCAAAAGACTTTGAGAATATAGAAAGTATAAGGAAGATTAAAATGAAAGCAAGCTCTAAAGTACCTCAGTTAGTGAACAACTAGAAAACAATGGTGTGGCCCAACTGAAGGTAATGCCCTTTTGATGAAACAATTCCCTCTGCTTGCAGACAGATCCAAGGGTCAGAGCAGACCTTACTAGCTCAATAGAAGGGGTCCAAAGAGGAGTTTTTAGGGTGTAAAATGTGACACAGTATGGTGGTGTAATGATTCTTACAGGCCGTATGTAAATTCTGTAGGATTTGTATCTTGTACTAGATTGGTTGGTGAGAAATAGAATATTCAACACAGAAGAAAATTTATTGTGTTGTAATGGAAACGTTACTCTCTTATGCTCTTGCCTGTCTCACTCTCTTACCCTCTCATCCTCTCTACCCCTCTCTTCTCTCAGCCCTGCTCCGAGCTGTGCCTGGCGGCTCCAAGCAGGGCCCTGCACCCAGGCCCTTTGCAATAAACCGCAAGTTCCACGCCCTGGCTGCAGAGATCTCTCATCTCCGTCCGTCCCGACCGTCCTACCCCCCGACCCTCCTACAAACGCGCTCATCCCTTGTTTTCCCCAAACCAGGATTTCCCGTTGCCAACCCCAGGGAGGCTGAGAGGAAGAGGAAGATGCCCCAGGACACTGAGGCAGGTGAGGAGGAAGTCAGTGCCCCTTTCCCCTCTGTGCTGCTCCATCTCCCAGCCCAGCACGGCCCCGGCTGCAGCTCAGCCCTGGGGGCATCTCCTTGCCCTTGCCTGTGGCACGGAGGCAAATCCCATCCTGTCCTTGTCCTTCCTCCCCCAGAGCAGGAGCTGAGCATGGAGAGCAGGGAGGACAAATGCCCACGGCAGAACCTGGTGGAAGAGGCTGTTTTGAGCGGCTCCACAGCGCAGGAAGCCAACGGGGAGGAAAAGCCCCGGAGATGCCGCACGAGGAGGGGCTGCAAACGCAGCCGGCGGGGATCTGAGGGGGAAAGAGCCAGCCTGGGCCGGGAAGGCGGCCGGAGACGGAGCCAGAGCTCGGAGCTGGTGCTCCATGAGCAGCTCCATGATGGGGAGAAGCCCCACACATGCGTGGAGTGTGGGAAGAGCTTCAGGCGGAGCTCCAGCCTGATCAGGCACCAGAGGACCCACACTGGGGAGAGGCCCTACGAGTGTTCCAAGTGTGGGAAGAGGTTTAAGACCAGCACCCATCTCCTCCTGCACTATCGGATTCACAGAGAGGAGAGGCCCTTCCAATGCCCTGAGTGTGGGAAGGGATTCAAGCAGAACTCTGCCCTCATCAGACACCGGCGCATCCACACAGGGGACAGGCCCTACGAGTGTGATAAATGCAGGAAGAGGTTTCCGACCAGCTCCTGTCTCCTCCAGCACTATCGGATTCACACAGAGGAGAGGCCCTTCCGCTGCCCCGACTGCGGGAAGGGATTCAAGCACAACTGCAACCTCGTCACCCACCGGCGCATCCACACAGGGGAGAGGCCCTACGAGTGTGGGGAGTGTGGGAAGAGCTTCTCCAGGAGCTCTCACTTGACCAAACACCAGCGGAGGCACCACTAAGGGAAGCCCTGTGAGTGCCCCGAGTGCGGGCAGAGCTTCGTGCGCTGCTCCAGCTCCATCCCCCACTGGAGGAGGCACTTTGGGCACAGCCCTGGTCACTCACATTCCCGGTGATCCATGTTGGGAACACACCTGGCTGCTTCTACTTTTAATTTCACGTTAATTTTCCTCTACTTCACCTTCATCCTTTAAAAACACCCAAAACTGGGTGAAATGAAGGAAATTGATTGAATATATCTGAATTTCCATAATTTCTCAATTGTTTTAGAGGGAACTTAGGATTTGGGGACACGTTCTGTGTGGACTGCTGCTGTTGCTAAGAGGCAGGAATTTGATCTCACCCTTCTTGTATTGCTAAGAACTCCTCCCCTGACCCAAACCCCAACTCCACTCTTGGGATACCCGATAAAACCTCCACGGGCCTTCCTGTGCCCTGTCTTTGGGGGGTAAGAAATGGATTCCCAAAGGATCAGCCCTTTTCCCACTGGCTTCCAAAGGATCAGCCTCATTTTTCACTGAATTCCTCGAGGATCAAGCTTTTCCCACTGGATTCACAGAGGATCATCTCTTTTCCACTGAATTCCCAGGGGATCAACCTTTTTCACTTGATTCCCGGAGGATTCTGACTCTGTCACTGTTGTTTTTTTGTTTTTACTACTGCATTTGTATTTTTAGTTTTTCCTAATAAAGAACTGTTATTTCTACTCCCATATCTTTTCCTGAGAGCTCCTTAATTGCAAATTACTATTATTATTATTATTAATTTTATTATTATTATTATTATTAGCAGCAGTAGTAGTAGTAGTAGTAGTAGTAATCAGAGGATGGGCCATATAAAATAGTTCATGAAATATGTAAATGAGTTTATGGTTATGCATGAGGGTCTATGAATATGCAACAGGCTGATGTAATCAAGCCAGAATAATTGAGGGGTGTCCCCAAAAATAACTGGGGGGTCTTGGTGGCCATAACAACCTTTGCTCCTTGGTCCTTGTCTCCCATGACATCAGCCTGTTGCATATTCATAGACTCTTTGCATGTCCTTAAACTCATTTACATATCCTAGGAACAAAATTGGTCCCACCCCCATCCCAGCTCAATTTAGGGTGTCCCATCCCTCTCCTAGCTGAGTTTTGGGATCCCACCCCCCTCCCAGCTTAATTTGGCGGCCTCATTCCCCTCCCATCTCAATTTGGGGGTCCCATCCCCTTCCCAGCTCAATTTTGGGGTCCGACCCTCTTTTCCCCACTCTCCCTCCCCTTTCTGATCGTTCCTCTAGTCCACTCCCCGTTGTTTGGTTTTGGGGGCTCCTGCTCTGTTTTCGGGTGATCCCATTTTGGATTAATTTGGGGTCCCCAGCCCATCCCCAGGGTCACCTTCCCCCCCTCCCCAAATTCTGCTCCTGACAGCTGATGAGTCATCAGCGAGACACGCTCTGATTGGCTGGAAATTACCCCGCGCGGTCTCTGAGTATTCACCGCAGTGAGAGGCCTTGGTGTGTGCCCGGCAAGTAATGAGTCAGAGTCGGGCCGGGCGCTGATTGGCTGAAAATTGCTAAACGGGGCCAGTGCTCTGAGTTTGTGCCCAGCAACTGGATCGTCATCAGTGCCGCGTGTTCTGATTGGTTGGGATCTGTTTTGGGGTGGGGACGGGAAGAAGTGGGTTTTATTTGGGTGATGCCGAATTTTGCCCCAAAAGGCGAGAATAACTGCCTAAGAGACTCAATTTAAGTCAGCATAGACAGGAGGTATTTTATTACACGCGTCGGAGAAATCACAAAAGGGATTTCTCCCTATCTTGTAAAAAAAGCAAGCCTTTTATACAGTTTTGAATATAAAGTTACATCATATCACCTGCATAATCATGTTTTTGCATGCATATTCATAAGAGGCGTGGTGTAGGCGGAGCGTGGGCAGAGACATCTCTTTTGAGGATCACTTTGGTGGTTGTTCCGGTTGCCTTCATCGTGGGCAGGGGTCACCTGATGAGTCTTCCTCCTTAAACTTTTGAACTCCTATCCTAATATGGCCAATTCCCGGTGTACTTGGCTTGGTCCTATGACTTGGCAAGGCTCTTAGGGTCAGTTTGACATTGTTGGCTCTGAACATGCTTAGCCCATCAATTCCCCTATCCCTATCTCTCTTTCCTGCCATTGTGTTCCATGCCTTAAGCCGATTTATTGCTCTATATGTTTCCTAAGTGCTATGCTTTCTTCGAATGTTTCACATTCCATGTTTTAACTCATTATTTCTTGAAGGCTACCCATTTTGGGGCTTCATGGGTTTAATTAGGGTTGGTTTGGGGTTTATCTGGGGTTATTTGTGGACTAATTGGGATTTATCTTGGCTTTTACTTGGTTTCTGTTTATTTGGGGTTATTTGGAAATATTTGGGTTTATTTGGAAGTATTTGGGTTTGTTTGGGTTTACTTGGGTTTTTTTGGAATTACTTGGGGTTAATGTTGGTGTATATGGGGCTTTTTTAGGAGTACTTGAAATCATTTGGGGGATTTTGAGTTTAATTTGGTTTTTTTGTTTGTTTTTTTGGGGTTTTTTGGGATTTTTTTGGGGTTATTTGGGGCATTTTCTGGTATTGTTTAGGTTTTTTTGGAGGTTCTTTGGGGTTTATTTCGAGTGTTTTGGGGTTATATAGGTTATTTGGGGTCTTGTGTAGTCAAAAAATCCGGGAATGTTTCTCCTGCAAAACACGGGAAGTTTTCCCTAAAAATCCGAGAGTTTTTCCCCAAAAAACCGGGAATGTCCCTTAAAAATCTGGGACTTTTCCCAGTCAATAGTGACGTGCCCCATCCCAAACCATCCAATCACCACAGGTCTCCCCTCAGCAATTCCCGCCTTCTTTGCCTCTATCCAACCAATCACCGCGCGCCTCCCCTCGGCAAAGCCCGCCTCCCCCACCCCATCCTGTCAATCAGCACACCCTCTACGAAAGCAACCAATCACCAGGCGTCTCCCCTCAGCAACTCCCGCCCTCCCCACGCCGCTCCAGCCAATCAGAGCCGAGCCCGAAGCAGCGCCCCCTGACCCCGGGGCCGGGCATGGAGCGGGCGCCCCCTCCCCCCCCGGCCCCCCGGGACCCCCTCAGGGACCCCCGGGAGCCGCCCCGGGCTCGGGCGGGTCCTGCGGGAGGCGCTGGAGAGAGCGGGGGAGGCGCTGGGAGAGGACGGGGGGCTCCGGGAGCTGCTGAGGAGGCGCAGGGACAGGTGAGGGGTCCTGGAGGGGTTGTGAGGGGAATTTGGGGAGGGGTCTTGAGGATGTTTGGGGAGGATTTGGGGAGGGTGTGGGGGGAACTTGATGGGGTTTTAGCAGGGTCTGGGGGTGCTGGGGGGCTTTGGGGGGGAATTTGGGGAGGGGTCTTCGGGGGGTGTCACGATCCGTCCTCACGGACGGGTTTCGTGATGGTTCGTGGATTTGATCTCAGGGTGCAAAAAGAACTGACCCAGTACAAGGGGGTTTGCAATGATAATGGAAACAAATGCACCTTTATTGAATGACCACAGCAAAATGCAATAGAGGGATTAAGGGAGAGAAAAAGATAGAGGAAGAGAGAGACAAAAGAGAGAGAGAGAAAGAGGGGGATAGAGCAACCAAACGTAGAGACAAAGTCCTTTGGTCCAGTCCAGTCCAGGATCCGCCTGTTACGTCGGGGAGATCTCGAAGTCTCTTGCTAACTCAGAGGTTTTTATTATGATAACTCTATTGGAAATTGCGAGGGGGGGAAACAGATACAATAAGGAATAGATGTAACAGGTAGTCCATGCTCTCAGCAGTAACCGAAAGCCATTGTCTTCTTGGTCCAGCGGTTACAACCTGCAGGCAAACATCTCGCTTTGGTCAGCTTGCCTCCCCCACACACCTGCCCCGGGCTCGGGGTTTCAGTCCCAGTCCTTGGAAGGAGCAGAGGGGCCTTTTCACATGGGGGTTCCATGTCTCAGTCCTTGATGGAGAGGCTCCTTCCATCTCAGTCTGTCTGTCCCGGTGGTTGTAAAACAGGTGAGGGTCTTCTGTGGGGGGACCACCTGAAACTCAGGAGAAGTCCAGCCAGGCCGAGAGGTGGGACAGCTCCCAAGGCGGTTGTTGCAAAAAGGGCACGGTGCTCCCTTCTTCTTCTCCTTGGGCTCAGTGTAGCACACAGCAAAACAGCAAACAGCTGTGAAAACAGCAACTGAACACTGTGCTCTGGGGTCTCTGGGTCTTGTGGCATGTGTCTTTCTCCTACAGAGGAGATGGGGGGGAGGTCTTCTCTTCAGTGGTCCTCAAATGACAATCGTGAGGCAGATGAGGGAAAATTCTGACAGACTCTCCCAAGCCACCACCCTTTGTCCCCCTCCCTTTTTCCAAACCCCTCCCCATCGCCCCCCAATAAACGGCCCCGGGCCCAACTGGGAAGCTTTACTGGGAGCATTGGGAGCAGGCACTGGGCGGGGGCAGAGCGCCAGCGGGGCTGGGGGGGACACGGGACCCCCCCCAGAATCAGCGGAGCGGGGACGGAGCGGGGGGTCCCGGCCGGGCCCGAGCCCACGGGGAGGGGCTGCGGCCGCCGGCGGCTCTGGAGCTCTGTGGGCACAGAAAAGGGGGTGACACCGGGCTGGGGGCCCCGGCGGGAGCGCACACGTGGGGGGGACGCCACCCCGGCACCCGCCCTGACCTTCTTGCGCAGGGAGAAGCCGAGCCCCAGCGCCAGGAAGACCAAGCCCAAGACGAAGCCCCCGATGCCCGTCAGCATCTTGCTGCTGGCGGCGTCCGGCTGCGTCTCTGGGGGGTCCGCAGGGCTCAGCACCCCCAAAACCTCTCAGGGACAACCCTCAGCCCCTCCCAGCGCCCTCCCTGTGGCCCCCAGCCCAGCCAGGAACCACTGAAACCTCCCCCCAATCCCTTTTTGGCCTGGCCAGGAGCCACCAAAGCCCCTCCCGTCCCTCTCAGCATCCCACAGCCCCCTCCCAGTTGCCCCCAGCGCCCCAGGACCCCCAAAGCCTCTCGCAGTCCCTTGGCAGCCCCAGCAGGACTCAGCCAGAGCCCTCCCAGGCTGTGCCCCGCACAACCGAGCTCATGGTGAGCCCCGCTTTGCCATCGCCGATCTCCTTCCAGCCCCTCGGGGCTCACTGCGATCCCTCCCAGTCACACCCAGCACCCCCAAACTCCCTCCCAGTCACACCCAGCATCCCCCCAAGCCCATCCCACCCTCCCCAGCATCCCCCAAACCCCTTCCCAGCCCTTGCCCAGCCCCCAGCCCCTCTCCCACTTCCAGCCTGGCTCTCTCCAGCTCCCTCCCAGTGGCTCCCAGCACAGCCCAGTGGCTCTGCCAGCGCCCCCAGGGGCTCCCCCGTACCCCAGTGCCGCCTCAGGGGCTGCTCCAGGCTGACGTGCTCCACCTGGCAGCTGTAGCTGAGCCCGTGCCAGGAGGGGGGGTCCAGCAGCACCAGCAGCTGGTAGGTCCAGTCCCCGTTGGGGACCACGTTGGTGGCCACCACGTGCTCCGAGAGCTCCTGCTGGCCCTGGAACCACCTCACCTGGATGGCAGCAGGGTAGAAATCCATCACGGAGCAGAGCAGGCGGCCGGGGCCGGGCTGGGAGCTCGAGGGGGGAACCAGCGAGATGGACACGCTGGGGGACACTGGGAGAGAGAGAGAGAGAGAGAGAGCGGGGACACACTGGGATCAGCTGGGGGGCACTGGGAGAGAGAAGCAAGGGCTGGGGTGGGCTGGTGAGAGACTGGCATTGTTGTGATGTGTTTCTAAGTTTCCCAGTTTTTTCCCTCATTTTATGTATGTTCCCCCTTTGTTCTTTGTAAAATGGTTCCTCCCCTCACAGTTTTCCCGCCACTGTGGACCTGACAGTTTAGTTACCATGGTTACCCCTTCCCCCTCAGCTGCCAATCCTTTGTGTTATGTAACTTCCCCTCCCCTACCTTGCCTTATAAGTAAGTTTTCCTCCTCCCTGGGCCCAGTCAATCACCCCCCACTCCTCCCAGGTTTCGAGAACCTTCTTCTCTCTGGGGGTTGTGGTTGGCTGGTGTCCCGGGGCCCCTCCTTTGCTTTAGGTTTATTTGCTATTTCCTCATGTCAGTTATGTTATGCACCACCCTACCTGTTCCCCGATTGGTTTGCGGGGCTTCCCGCCCTTCTCCACCCCTTCCCTTTAAAACCTTGTCGCTCCCCCTGTTCGGGGCCATTTGCTGCGGGTTTTTCCATCAGTTGGTTGCCATTTGCTGTGGGTCCCTCCATCTGTTGGTTGCCCTCTGCGGTTGGATTCTTCAATAAACCGACGTGTTACCCCCAGCAAGTGGTTGCCTCCTCTCTCGTCTTGTCCAGCGCCAATCCAAGTCCGCAATCCAACCCAGTCCGAGGCCATGACGCCAAGGGGGGTTGGCCTTCTCCTGCGTAGGGGCGTCAGCCACCGTACCCCTCCAGCTAGCCGGACTTAGGGCTGCGTACGCCCTCGCGGATGGCATGGACAGGGAGTGACAAGGAATGGCCAGGGAATGTGGTGGGAGGGACTGGGGATGGGCTGGGATGGATTGGGAATGTACTGGGACAGAGTGGGATGGACTGGGAGGGAGTTGAATGGCATTGGGAGAGGTGGGAGGGGATGGAGAGTACTGGGAGAGAGGATGGAGGTCTGGGAGTGAACTGGGAATAGACTGGGAATTGAGTTAGAGTGGGTGGGCCGAACTGGGAAGGACTGGGAGTAACTGGAAATGGACGGAGAGGAACTGAGGTGGTTTTGAGAGAAATGGGAGGAGATGAGGGGCTCTGGAATTGGAGATTGTGCTGAGGGAATGAACTTGGAATGAACTGGGAATGACCTCAGTAGGACTGGGAGGGACTGAGTAGGTACTGGGAGGGATTGGGAATGGACTGGGAGGGAGTTTGAAAGACTGTGGTGGCACTGGGAGGAACTGGGAATGAAGTGCGCGGCACTGCGAGGACGAGCCCAGCCCGGGGCACACGGCGCTGCGGGTGTGCCTGGCAACAGATGAGTCATCAGAGATTCGTGCTTTGATTGGCTGAGAAGCGTCAGATCCACGCTCGGCTGAGTTGGAGGCGCGGGGAGGCACTGGGAGGAACTGGGATGGACTGGGCGAGCCACAAAGGTCAATGATGGGTCAGGGGGTTCCGGAGATGTGTTCAAGGAGCGCTGAGGGCTCTGGGTCGATGTCCAGGGAGGTTTTGTGGTGTTCCGGGGTCATTGGCAGGGCAGGGCCCGAGGGGACACGCTCTGCCCCGAGCTCACCTCGGCGCCCCAGGAGGAACGGGGTGGCCACCTCGTACTTCTTCCGGCAGTACCTGTCCACCTGAGCCCTTTTGTACTCCAGTTTAGCCGAGTCGCTGTTCCAGGACTTAGCCACCTTCTCCCCATAGGGGGTGAACCCTACGTAGTGCCCCACGTCGCTGTCGAACATCGCGAACTGCATCCGGTTGTAGAGGAACCTCTCCACGTACCGCATCTTCTTCGTGCCGTTAATGAAGTGACACTCCGATGTTATCTGCTCCTGAAACACCCCTGTGAGTGCAGAACATAGATCGGGGGGTGCCCTCCCAGCACACCCCAGCAGAAACCGCAGAGCTCCGGGGCCCACCCCGGATCCCCGCTCCGCCCCTCCTGTGCCCCACGGCCGCCATGGGACCCTCCTGCCCGCGCTGCCGCTTCCTCTTTGCCGCCCTTCCCCCATTTCCCCTTCCACATCCTCTCCCCTCCCACCTCCGGCCGCTCCCAAATCACTTTTGGGGTCCCATTTCCCCATTTTCCCACAAATCCCCCAATCTCCAGCCCCCTCGGGGGGGTCACCCCTCCCCCTTTCCCCCCTTTCCCCCCTTCCCCACCCTCTCCCATCCCTCCCTCTCCTCCCCCCACCCCTCAGCCCCTCCCGCTCTCCCTTTGGGGGGTCCCTTCCTCCTCCCCCTCCATTCCGGGCTCCCCCCTTCACCCCCTTTTCCCCCTTCTCCCCCACTGTCCCAGCGCCTCCCGCCCCCCCCTCACCCGAGAGCTCCGCCCCCGCAGCCGGGGGGGCTCCCAGCACCACCAGTGCCACCAGCAGGGCCCCAGCTGCCGCCCCTCGCCCCATGGCCGGGGCCGGGCAGGGAGCAGCAGCCCCAAAGCAGCCGCGCTGCGCTGGGAGCGCCAGTCCGGAGCAGGGCGGGCTCGGCAGCGCCGCGCGCTCTCATTGGCTGCCGCCGCTTCTGGGCAGCGATCGGCCACGGGCTCTGCCCGGCAACCGATGAGGCAATCCAACGCCCCGAGCTCTCATTGGCTGCTCTGCCTGCTGCCTGCGCTGCCATTGGCTGAGGCCTTTCCGGGACGCTGCAGCCCCGGGCTGGGGGTTTTTTGGGCAGGGGGAACCTTGGGGCGCTGGGCAGGTGAGGCGGGGATGGAGAGGCGCGGGCTGTGCTGGACCAGCCAATCAGAGCCGCTCATTTCACATTTAACCCTAATTTTTGGGTTACTGAGCTCGTTCAGGATTTTCTGTTCGGATCCCTTGGTCCCGCTGTCCTGGTTTGAAAAGGAAGTGCGTTTTTTGGGAAGCTGTGGTCGAACCAATCTGTGCTCAGATTTGAATATTGGCACCTGGTGTGGCACCTGAGGACATGGATTCACCACTGAGCACACAGGGGGTTAAAAGCAGAGAACTCCCAGGGGAAGCTCTCTTGGTTCCGGTGGGTGAAAGGTTCAGAGCTGCCCTGCCCGGCTGCGGGCTGGGTGCGGGAGGGGAAGCCATGCGGCCGGGTGAGGGGAGCCGGGCCTTGGACAGAGAAGGGAGGTGAAGGCCCCTGCAGGATGGAAGGGTGGAGGAGCACTGAGAGGCATCGGGCAGCGGCCACAGTGTCTGTGCCTGTGCCACCTTGAAATTTGCTACCTTGTGCTGGCAGCACAGCCGAGAAGGAGAAGGGGTGCAGAGAGAAGGTGCCCGGCAGGGCCAGCGTGGGAGTTCTGGGCAGGCAGAGCCCGAGATTTTAACCCTTTTCTTGGATGATGGAAACCTTACAAATGCTGATCCTCCTGGAGCTGAATGAGGAGAGAAAAAGGGATGAAATAGGAGAAAATGGGCAAGTGTGATGAAAGTCCATGCAAGTGAAAGATGTCAGAAGAAGTTAAGAAGAATCCTAGGCAGGAGGAGATGATGGAGTGACCTTTGGCTGGACTTTTCTTGCATAGCCATGGACAGAACCATTTTTCCTGTGACACAGAGACTGCATTTAGGGGGAGGCAATGGCTTGGAGCCAAGAGAGTGCAGTGATGTGATGTGAAGGAGCGGCATGAACAGAGATGGATGAGGAGGGTGGTGGTGCCCTCTGCCTTCAGTGAGGAAGAAGATCTTTGTTCTTGAGACCCCTCGGCCCCAGGGGGGGAATTTGGGGGGGACAGGTGTCCCAAAAGTGAGAGACTGTTGCTCATTTTTGGAACTGGGCAAAGCATCCTTAAAAGCGGAGCCCCAGAAGCAGCTCTGGTCCATGTGCAGTGCTGAGAGCACTGGGCATGGAAGGAAGATGTCACCATGGCAAATGATCTCCGGGCGGTGCCATGTGTGACACAGAAACACAAGAGGTCTCAACTGTGTTTCCTGGGGAAGCCTGTGGCACAAGAGGGACTCCTCTCTCCTTGATGAACTGAGAGTTGATTATCTGAAGGGTGGCAACTGGATTGAGAATCCAATGTTTTATCTCATTGTGCTGTGGTGGAAATTGGTAGGAGGAGGAGGAATGTTTTGGAAGATTTTCATTCTGAGTTTTGTGTGTGTTCCTTTTTACATACAGTTGTAGGTTAATAAAGTTTTTTTTTATTCATTTCTAGAGCTGGAGCCTCTTTGCTGCATTTCTGGTCCCATCCCACAGCAGACACTGGGGAGAATATGTTTTCATGGGGGCACTGGCATTATGCCAGCATCAAACCATGACAAAGTCATGTTCCCCAGAATCCACTTATTTTAAGTTATTCACCATGCATTGATCAGTTTAAAAACAGGGGAGTTGTGGAGTGCCCCTGTTCCTAAGGAACAGGAATTTGGTCTCACCCTCCTTGTGTTGCTGAGAACTCCTCCCTCACCCCGAACCCCAACTCCCTCCAGGATCCCCTATAAAAACCCCCTGCCCTGCCTTTGCCTGGTCCTTCATCCCCATCCTGCCCCTCCTGCCCGGGGGTCAGGAACGGATTCTGGAGCTTTCTGGAACCAGGACCCTTCTCGTTTGTTCCCCTGCCCGGCGCAGGCAGCTGCGCCCTCCCTGGGCACGATGAGCCCAGCTGAAACACCCCGCAACAGCAGGGACCCCAAAATCACCCCAAATCCCCCAAACTCCAGTCAGGGACCGTGAAATTACCCCGAATCCCCCAAACTCCAGTCAGGGACCGTGAAATTACCCCGAATCCCCCAAACTCCAGTCAGGGACCGTGAAATTACCCCAAATACCCGAAAACTCCAGTCAGGGACCCCAAAATTATCCCCAAATCCCCCAAACTCCAGTCAGGGACCATGAAATTACCCCAAAAATATCACAAAAATACCTCAAAAAGCTGAAATTCCACTCAGGGATCCCAAAATGACACAAAAATACCCCAAAATCCAGTCAGGAGTCCCAAAATCCTCCAAAATCAGGGCAGGGACCCCAAAATGACCCTAAAATTTGGTCAGTGAGCTAACATTACCCCAAAATTACACGAAAATACCCTAAAATCCCAACAGGAACCCCAAAATTACCCCAAATCCCCCCTGAATCCAGTCAGGGACCCCAAAATTACCCGAGAATATCTCAAAATCCAGTCAAGGATCCCAAACCCCCAAATTACCCCAAATTCAGTCAGGGACCCCAAAATGACCCCAAATACCCCGCAAATTGCCTCAAATCCATTCAGGACACCCCAAACTCCCCCAAAATCAGCCCAGACCTCCCCCCAAATTCAGTAATGAACTCACAAATGCAGTCAAGGACCTCCCAAACCCCACCCCAGATCCTCTCATGACCCCAGTTCTCTGTCAGGACCCCACAATCTCCCTCAGGACTCCCAGTTCCCCCTAAAACTCCTCAGGATCCCTCACATCCCCTCACGACCCCTCACACCCACTCAAGAACCCCCATTTCCCCTCAGAACCCTCCAAAACCCCCCAAATCCCCTCAGGACCCCAAACCCACCTACATCCCCTCTCAACCCTCCCCCCATTCCCCCTCAGGACTCCCAGAAATCCTCCCCAGATCCCCTCACAACCCCTCAGGAACCCAGTCCCCCTCAGGGCCCCAGTGCTCCCTCAGGATCACCCCAACCCCCCTGGGACCTCCCCGGAGCCCTCCTCAGCCGCCCCCCCCCCCCGCTCCCGGTGCTGACCGCGGTCGCTGTCGCCCATCCCGCGCTGCCGGGGGGGGTCCCGGGGCTCCCTCGGCGCCCCCAAATTCCCGCCCCGCCCCCTCCCCCCCCCCCGCGGCCTCAGCCCCGCTCCGCCGCCGCCGGGCCCCATCAGGACCACAATGCCCACAATGCACCGCGTTTCTACCGGAAGCGGCCGCCACTAGGGGAACTTCCGCCAATACTTCTGCAAGGCGCGGCTTCTGATTGGTCTGCGCCGCATTTGGCGCTTCTCGCCAGAGGTCTCTCTCGCGAGAGAAGCAGCGCGGCAATGTTTGTTGAGGGCAACTCTGTGGGCTCCTCAGAGCGAACCGCGTTCCTTCATAAATGGAGCCGGGAACAGCGGAATCCGCCTGGAAATGGCGGGATGGAGCCTAAATCCCCTGGGGATGGAGCCTAAATACCCTGGGGATGGAGCCTAAATACCCTGGGATTCAACCAAAGGGCCCAAGTCCTGGAGCTTTCCATGGATACGGGCGGTACTGCGGCGGCGCGAGGGCCGGTGACGTCACATCGCCCCCCCCCTCTTTTTCCGGCCCCTCCTGAGGGGGCTCCGCCTTTTCCCGGCGCCGACCCCGGGGCCTGTTCTGGGCGGGACCGGAGCAGGTTCCGGGGCTCCTTCGCCACCGGAGCGCCCTGAAGGTGTCCCCAAGGTGTCCCCAAGGTGTCTGCAGTGAGCATGGAGCCCCAAGAGGTGCGACGGGAGGGGGAGAGGAGGGGAAACGTGGGGTGGTAAAAGGGGGCAGTGAGGGAGGGGAGAGGATACGGGGGCTGGCGAGAGGGTGGCAGAGGGGACAGCAGTGGGGGCAGGAGGGTGGCAGAGGCTACCAGGGAAGTGGCAGAGGTGGCAGCGGGAACAATGGAGGGACAGACGGGCAGCAGAGCCCTCCAGGGAGGGGCAAAAAGGACCCCTCGGTGTTGTCTGATTGATAAATGACACAAAACTCGGATAAGTTTTGTGGGTGCTTTATTAAGGGCCCGGGGAGCTGGGGGACTCACATCTCAAAAACCCGAGCCCCCGATTTCACATATGGGTGCTTCTTTCTTATACATGCGATTCACAACAAAGTCTCTAAAAAACAGTTCTCCGTTCCCCTTGCCTAGTCACAGACCTCTTGTGATACATTCCTTAGTTCACAAGCAAGATCATAAATCTTCTGCTTATCTTATTCTAAGAGCATTGTATGCTGCCTCTAGACAGGTTAGCATTCTTACTTTCTTGCACTAGTTTAATTATTTATTAAATTCCTAAGACTACCTGCTAGGTTACACAGAAACCCAACACACACACTATCAACGGCTACAAAACTGCTTTTAACAAACCAATTCACACACAACTCATAACTAAACTATAATTACACATTTTGCTAAATTTCATCTCTTTTCCAACATTTCTCTCCTTTTGAGCATCCTTCAGTCCTGCTGCAAGGATGCTCAATCAACAGCATTGACAGTAACATCTTCATAACGAGGTGGGGAGTGTTCTTCATTCTGCCGCCCGCGGGTCATCGCCTTCAGCAACCGGAGAGATCGCTTCTTTTCCTTTTCGATCACACCCAAGAGGCATCTATATACAATCCATATAGTCACTAAAAATACTAAAAACATTAGTGCATACTGTATAGCAGATGTAATCCAGCCAGATGGGTGAAGCCCCAAAGAATCAAATACTGCTCTTATCTAGTTATGCTGTGCTTCCTTTTCAATTTCTTTGGTTTTTGTTTTTACTTCTGCCAGTTGAGAAATATCTTTCTTAACTTCAAGTGTAACATTTGGAATGTGTACACAGCAATGATCTATTCTCCTACTCAGGTAACTACAAACTCTATGTTCTTTTAACAATAGCAAATCTAATGCCATTCTGTTTTGTAGGGTCATTCTTGATGTAGCTTGCAATTGCAAATTTAGATCTTTAAATCTCTGCTTAGTAGCTGCTGCCAACTTTTCTGTCTGTCCTAACAAGTTGTTGAGCATTTCTTTATTTCAATATGTCGCTACCGGAGGGAATAATGACTCTAATATCCATCCAAAATGTACTCCTGAGCCAGGTTCATGCCACTGCTCCTCTAGGGATTCTTTCTTCTTTCTGAGTCTTTTCTTTTGGATCAATCTATTCTGTTTCCAGTATGGACACAATGTGGGAACCCTTAGGGTGATTTGTGTTACTGATCCATCTAGAGGTAAATGTGTGGTCCACTGTCCGTGTCCCAACACCCAGACTAGATTTCCAGGACTGTGCACAGTAGTATATCTGCAATCTATAGGTCCATCCATGGACTCTCTGCTAACCGTGTGATCATACCCCCTACACTCGCATCCCCACTTTAATGCCATTTTCACCGGTACCAATCCAATTCAGTCTTCCGGTGTATCACATGTAAAAACCTCAGTACAATTCCAATCCTCTTTCTGCGGTCTGAACTCTCGGGAAGATGTAGACATGATGAGGGCCTTATACTGTGACTGGTTCTTTACTCTTGACTATTGGATGCACCATTGTACTTCTTCAAGGTAATTATAGTGTTCCAAAACACTAGGTCTCCATAATGTCTTCTAACTATTCCAGGTGTCAAAATTCTGTGTGACATTCTGACAACTCATCTCATTTCGGTGGGATTTCGTTCTTATTCGTATTGTATTGCATGGCTCATCTATTGGGGTTGCAATTAAACACTTCTTGGTATTTTGAATCCAACCATAGTGATGGGATTTCTTTTCACATTCTTCTCTAGTCATAACTCGAATGGTCATACACAAATCTCTCTATACATCTACTGGTTTGGGAACTGACTGGCAGGACCATGAAACATTCTTGAATGTTTCAGGCATTTTGGTTACTGGTATTATTCCTTAGGGAATTGGTTCACCTGCAGCCTGTGGTAATGGCAGGCAAGCTGTTATTTTAGTCACGTTCTGCATGATCTCAAAATCTCTAATTAATCCTACTACTAAGTTTTCTTGCTCAGTATTCCGTTCTATTGTATCATTAGGCTCCCGTCTACTCCTTCTACCGTGTCTCTGTAAGGATAACATCATTCTATCATGCCTCCACCATGCATTTCCTATTCTAGGATTAGTGACATTCAACCACTCATAACTTTTGCCTTCCTTCTCCCACCAACTGGTCTCGTCTTCTATTCTGTCCCAGGTCAGTTCCCTATTTTGCTTCTACCGTTTGACCCGTAGGTTCCTTTGATATCTTGATCTTACTAGGAAGGAACAATTTATTCTGAGGGGTGGCCCATCCCACATGTCCGCTGCCATTGATACTGGATCAACCTTTATGTTTTCATCACGATCTCCTGTCTCTGGCAAAACCCTCATACTCACTCTTTTGTAATCAAAATTATCTCATATCTTGACCAAACATGTATATTCTTCCGTATCGTTTGTGTTTACCTTAGTAAGTTTCAGTACTTTGCTTCTTTGTTGTTTATCTTGATCTCAACTGACTCCGATCTTGCCTCGGCTTCTTTCAGCTCCCTGTTGCCATATTGCAATAACTTCACCGGCCTCGACTTTCTGGCTGTCAAATATAACACAAGTTAATTGAACATCCATCCCTTCCATGACTGTAACCTTTGTTTCTTCAACTTGTACTAGAGTAGACCCTTGAACGGGTAATAGTCTCATGATCACTAACAGTAACACAATTAAGAAGGCGGCTTTGTGCGGAAGATCATCCGGGTTGGAGACACCATCTGGGTTTCCCATTGGACCGGTGCCTTCTTTACCCTGGTGTAATGGATCCAAGCATCCATCCCCTGGACCTTCACCGCCGTGTAGGTCGTCATCATCACCTGGTGGGGTCCGCTCCATGATTCCCGTAGCGGATCCGTGATCCACTTCTTGACGTACACCTGGTCCCCAGGCTGAATGTCGTGGACAGAATTCTCCAGCGTGAGCGGTCTATTCCACTGTAATGTATTTCTTAAAGAATTCAAGATCTTATTAAGTGACATAACATACTCTGCAATCGCCTGGTCCCCACTCACATGTACCTCCCCTTTTAATACAGTTGCATGATATGGTTTGCCATATAGTATCTCATATGGACTTACGCCTACCTTTTCCCTTGGCTTAATTCGAATCCTGAGTAGGGCCAAAGGCAAAGCTTGAGGCCAGTGCAGTTTAGCTTCCTGGCAAATCTTTTTGATTTGTCTTTTCAGGGTTTGATTCATCTTTTCTACTTGCCCACTAGACTGAGGTCTCCAGGGGGTATGCAAATTCCAGGTTATATCTAACAGTCGTGCTAATTCTTGTACTACCCTGGCTATAAAATGTGTACTCCTATCTGATGACAATCCTAAAGGTACTCCAAATCTTGGTATTATTTCTTTTAACAAGGTTTTTACTACCTTTTTAGCTTGATTAGTTCTACATGGAAAAGCTTCCGGCCACTCTGAAAACGTACATACATACACTAACAAGTATCTGTATCCCTGTGCCCTAGGCAATTCGGAAAAATCAACCTGCCAGTAATCTCCCGGTTGTGGCCCGACTTGCAGCTTTCCCATTTGTATTTGTCTCCTAACTACTGGATTATTTTTCAAACATACCGGGCACATTGCATTAACTCTTTTTGCTATTGTTAACGTCTGATTAGAGATTATCTCATTCTTCAAAAATTTTACCAATACTTCTGCCCCCCAATGACATTTGTTATGTTCTGATTCTAAAATAAATTTCATTATGCGAGTAGGTACTACTATTTGTCTCATTGGTGTAACATACTACCTAAGTTGATTCTTCTGTGCCCCTAGCAAGTTTATTAGTTTTCCATCTTCTATTGAATATTTGGGCTCCTGATTCAGGTATGGGGTAGCCGGATTCGTTCTTACCGGTACTAATGCCATTTGAGTCTATATTTCTCGTGCCACTTGCCGTGCTGTAACATCAGCAAATCGGTTTCTTCTGTAAACGTCTCCTTCCGCAGTCTGATGTCTTCTAACATGCATAACTGCAACTGCTTTGGGACTATGTACCACATCTAGTAGCTGTAGCACTTCTTCCCGGTGCTTGATGTTGGTTCTCTGTGAATTCAAAAGCTCCTTTTCTTTCTATAACGCCCTATGTACATGAACCACACCAAAGGCATATTTAGAATCCGTCCAGATATTAACCCTTTTGTCCTTGCTCAAATACAGGGCTCTGGTGAGTCCAATCACCTCTGCCTTCTGGGCCAAAGTTCCAGGTAACAAAGCCTTTGCGTCTATTACTTGATCTAATGTTACTACTGCATATCCGGCATAGCGAGTCCCATTCTCGACAAAACTGGATCCATCAGTGTATAGTTCCCATTCAGGGTCTTCCAATGGTTCATCCTTTAGGTCGGGTCTGCTGGCATATACTTGTTCAATTACCTCTACGCAATCGTGCACCAGTCCCCCAGCCTCCTGGTCACTGCGTAAAAACTCTGCTGGATTAACATGATTAGCAGTCCTTATTTCAATATCATCCTGTTCTCTCAGGATAGCCTGGTATTGCAACATTCGACTGGATGATAGCCAGTGACCTCCCTTTTGCTCTAAAACGGCCATGACCATATGGGGAACAAAGACTTTCATTTTTGCCCCCAAAGTCAATTTCTGGGCCTCTTGAATAAGAATTATTGTTGCTGCCACGGCTCGTAAACACGAGGGCCACCCGGAACTTACCGAATCCAGTTGTTTAGAGAAGTATCCCACTGGCCTCTTCCAGGATCCCACCTTCTGGGTGAGGACCCCCAATGCCAGTTTTTGCCTCTCATTCACATACAACTGGAATTCCTTGGTCAGGTCAGGGAGTCCTAGGGCTGGGGCCTCCTTTAGTGCCTGCTTCAATTCCTGGAAGGCCTTCTTTTGCTGTGTTGTCCACTCCAGCCGATGCTGCTTCAAGGCCTCATACAGTGGCTTGGCTAGGAGACCGAAATTCATAATCCACAGTCGACACCATCCCACCATTCCTAGAAAAGATCTCAATTCCTGATGGTTACGAGGCAAAGGAATAGCACATATTGCCTCTATTCGGTTTACTCTCAAATGTCTCTGCCCTTGTGTGATCTCACAACTGAGATAAATAACGCTATTTTTGACCAATTGAGCTTTTTCCTTAGAAACCCGATACTCTGCTTGGGCTCAGCATGTTGAGTAATTTAATTGTTAATTCTACACACATTTCCCTTTCTTTGGCAGCCAGAAAAATGTCATCTACGTACTGCAGGACTACATACAAGGATGGGGATATTGTTACCTGGGTTATCTTCCATTCCTCTAACTCCTTGGCCAGTTGGTTTCCAAAAATAGTAGGGGAGTTTTTAAATCCCTGTGGAATTCTCGTCTACCTAAGCTGCTTCTTTATCCCAGAATCAGGACTCTCTCACTCGAAGGCAAAATATTTCCTACTCTCTACTGCCAGTGGGATGCAGAAGAAGGCATCTTTAAGGTCAATCACTGAGAACCATTTAAACTCCTCCGATACAGATGTTAACAAGGTGTAAGGATTAGCAACAACTGGATGTATGTCTTTCACTATTTCATTAATAGCTGTCAAGTCCTGTACCAAACAGTACTTACCATTAGGCTTCTTCACTGGAAAAATTGGAGTATTATACTCTGATTTACATTCCTGTAATATTCCTTGAACTAAAAATTGTTTAATTAACGGGGCTACTCCCCTCTTTGCTTCAAGCTTCAAGGGGTATTGCTTTACCCTCACTGGTCGGGCCCCTTCCTTTAGTTCTACCTTTACTGGCTGTGCAGCTTTAGATTTTCCAGGGACTCCTGACTCCCATACCCAGGGTACTACAGCCTGCTCAATTTCTTCTGGAATAGGAGAGGCATCCACTTCCTTGATCACAAAAATGCCTGCTATTTGTTTTTCAGGTATTTCCAATTTCACTCTTCCCCTTTCAAATATTATTTTCACATTAAGTTGTGACAACAGGTCTTTACTAAGAAGGGGTGTGGGGCAGTTTGGCATATACAAAAATTGGTGATCTAATTCCTTCCCCCCAAACCTAAGATTTAAAGGTTGTAAAAATGGTTGTTCCTCTAGCTTCCCTGTTGCCCCCACCACCTGTACTGTTGTGTCACTCAAAGGTCCCAATCGTCTATTGAGTACAGAATATGTTGCTCCAGTGTGTACCATAAATTCTTGATCCTTTCCATCTATTTCCAAAACTACTCTTAAATCCTGGTCTAGTCAGCTTTGATTCTGATAGTTTCCTAAAACTAGTGCTTGAGCGACTTCTGCTGGTCCTCCCCTGAATCCTCCCACAGGAGCATTCCCCATTGGACCTGTCCTTAATCCTATGTTTCCCATGCCCATACCTGCTCTAACCGGGCATTCATTTTTCCAGTGTCCCAATTGTCGGCAAAACGCACACTGGTTTGGATCCAACCTCTCCATGTTAGGTGCAAACCCAAATCCTCCCCGACCTCTTGCCAGCCCCCTCTGTCCGCGATTAGCTCCTCCCCGACCTCGACCCCTAATGGGTTTTCCTCCTGCCCCTGTCTGTTGCATTACAGCCAGAATACTAGCTTGTTGTCTTTTTGCGGTTTCTTTTTCTCTGTTGTTGTATACCTTCCACGCTACCTCTAACATTTTATCCAAACTCCGAGTATCCTCTCTTTCTAGCTTTTGTAACTTTTTCTTAATATCTTCTTGTGATTGCCCCATAAACAACAATGCCAATTGAAGTTTTCCTGATTGATCCTCTACATCTAAATTAGTAAACTTCCGAGCCATGTCTTTTAATCGTTCTAAAAAGGCAGATGGAGACTCATTCTTGTCCTGCTTGACTGAATACAACTTAGACCAGTTCATAGTCTTAGGTATTCCTGTCCTAATTCCTTCCACCAACAATTCTTGATATCGTTCTACAGCCCTTATTCCTCCCGTAGAGTTTGGGTCCCACCTTGGTTCCTCACTAGGTACCAATTCATCAACTGTTTCATTTAGTTGTCTCAACCGAATTTCCTCACGAGCCTTTTCTCTAGTGGCTCTAATAACCATTTCCTTTTCCGTGGAATCCATTATAGCATCTAATAATACCTGTAAATCATTCCAGTCCGGATTCTGAGTCTTTATTACCATTTTAACCACCCTTGCCACCCTTTCAGGATCCTCCCGATAACTCCCCACTGATTGCTTCCATATTACCAAATCCCCGGGGGAGAAAGGCACCTTTATAAGTATCCTTTCTCCCTGTGGTCCCACAGCTTCCCTTAACGGTGCAATTAACTGTGGCCCCTTCTGCCCCTTCCTTCCCTTGCGAGTCCGCCCTGCTAACGGAGTTCTTTTAACACTCTCATTCTTTTCACCATCACCACCATCACTATCACTCTCACTAGATCCCGTTTTTATAGCTATATCCGCAGGGGGAGCAGGGGGCACATTAGGAGCAACCGGAGCCCTCAGGGGTGCTATACAATAAGACAAATCTTCCTCGACTGAAGGATACAAATTACGCTCCTTTCTTTCTTTACATCTCACACACTCCCTCTCATCATTCACTTCTAAAACTAAAATACCACACTCCTTTTGCCATTCATCTTTCTGGTGTAAAACAAAGAACAAATCTAAATATGGTATTTCATCCCATTTCTCATTTTTCTTTAAAAATTGCGTCAGAGATTCCATTATCCTCAATTCCAGTGTACCATTCACCGGCCATCCCGCTTCCCCAATCTCATATTCAGGTCACCAATGATTACAATAATCTATCATTTTACTTTTATCCAATTCTTGATAATACCCCTCACTTTTCCACCGTTTCAATATACAACCTAATGGCATATTTCCAGGTATTTTACCATTGGCTTGCACTAAGGTTTTAAAAGTTTTAAAAGACATCATATTACAGCCTTTAATTCCACCTTTAGTCCCAGTAAACCAATACACCTTAAACCAATATACCTTCTCACCGTCCTTCCCAAACAAAAACAGGAGGCGAGTTCCGGTCCTGCATCCTTAGACGTCTTATGGCCGGAGCCTAGGCTTTTTTTACAACCACCAAATCCAAATCCAATTATCACCTTTTTCCAATATAAAGCACCTTCGGGCTTACCTTGATGCAGTTTGTCCGACAGGCGCGGGGGTGGGCACGAACCCGATGACTCCCCGAGAAGTGCTCGGTGCCGGCTTGGAGTGGATCGAGACGCGGAACCGCCCCGGCTGCCCTCGGAGTCCTGCCGCGGTCGCCAGAAAAACTGTTGCCCGACTGATAAATGACACAAAACTCGGATAAGTTTTGTGGGTGCTTTATTAAGGGCCCGGGGAGCTGGGGGACTCACATCTCAAAAACCCGAGCCCCCGATTTCACATATGGGTGCTTCCTTCTTATACATGCGATTCACAACAAAGTCTCCAAGAAACAGTTCTCCGTTCCCCTTGCCTAGTCACAGACCTCTTGTGATACATTCCTTAGTTCACAAGCAAGATCATAAATCTTCTGCTTATCTTATTCTAAGAGCATTGTATGCTGCCTCTAGACAGGTTAGCATTCTTACTTTCTTGCACTAGTTTAATTATTTATTAAATTCCTAAGACTACCTGCTAGGTTACACAGAAACCCAACACACACACTATCAACGGCTACAAAACTGCTTTTAACAAACCAATTCACACACAACTCATAACTAAACTATAATTACACATTTTGCTAAATTTCATCTCTTTTCCAACATCAGGGGCAGGGGGCCACCCCAGGAGCCGTAAGTGCCACCAGGTCTCTGACACCTCCCCTGTCCCCTCTCCAGCTGTCCCCGGCCCTGCTGCAGCCACAGGTCACCGTGGTAGCCATCCTGGGTGAGCTGCTGGCCAACATGCCCTCGCTGGATGAGATGCTGCTGCTCGGGTCTGCAGCGAGCCTGTACTGGGACCTGGAGGATTTCACCAGGGATCTCTGGACCACCCTGTACTGCATTGAGGGCACCTGGTGGCACTGCAATGTCATCTCCGATGATGGTGACCCTGTCACCGCCCTGAGCCGAGCCCTGGCCACCTACAAGAGCACCCCAGGGACCGCCTGGGACTGTGTGACAATGGCAGCCATTGAGTCCTACCGGTCGGTGTCTGTGC
This sequence comes from Melozone crissalis, assembly GCF_028551555.1. NCBI lineage: Eukaryota > Metazoa > Chordata > Aves > Passeriformes > Passerellidae > Melozone > Melozone crissalis. The sequence continues at coordinate 6,932,484 of NW_026535844.1, forward strand.
TTGTGGACAGGTGGGCCCAGCTAGCCAGGGCAGCCATCAAGCTCCACAACACCTGCAGGGAGGTGGTCACTGTGGCAGCCGACAGGGCAGCGTCTGCCACCACCTGGGCCAGGGAGCTGCAGGACGAGGTTGCCCGTTATGGGACAGCTCAAGAAAACATGGTGGAGGTGGGTCAGGCACTGGGTGGGGAGGAGGAGGCCGAGGTGAGGAGGGAGGCCAGGGTTGCTGCCAGCGAGGCAACAAGGGCCACCATGGTGAGACAGCAGGTGGAGGCGGCCCTGGGGCTGCTGGAGCGCTTGGTGGCCGCGTGTGACGAAGCCACCGCGTTCCCCCCGGGAGCTGCAGCCCCTGCTCTGGGATACTAAGGCTGCCCTGGAAGGGACAAATGAGGCATCCCCCGATGTCCCCAAGGACTTGGTGGCCAAGGTGGCCGTGGCTGAGCGGCTGTGGGAGGCCAACCACCGCCTGGTCAAGGATCACCTGCAGGGGACACTTCAGGACATCATCGACTTCTGTTTTACTGATGGTCCTGTCAGCCTCAGTGCCTGTGAAGTGGCTGAGCGGTGCCAAAGAGCCCTCGAGGACATCCCAAGGCTCCTTCGACCCCCGGAGCCTCCCCAAGGTGTCCCCAAGGTGTCAGCAGTGAGCATGGTACCACAAGAGGTGCAACATGGGGGAGCGGTGGGGGACAGAGACTACACTGGGGGGACAGGGGGGCTGGTGGAGGGTGGCAGTAGGGACAAGACGCTGACAAGGGGATGGAGGGGCAAAGGGGACCCCTCGGGGGCACAGGGGCCACTGCAGGAGGCCGCAAGTGCCACCAGGTCCCTATCACCTGTCATGTCCCCTCCACAGCTGCAGGTGCTGGTGGCCATGGTGGCCACCCTGGGTGAGGTGGTGGCCACCCTGACTGGGCCACACAGGGGCAAGTTCCTACAAAAGTCCCCAAACTCCCTGCACGAGGACCTGAGGAGATTCACCCAGAGCCTCCATGCAATCCTGAACCAGAGCTGTGTCACCTCCCTGGGCCACTGTGGTGTCCCCTCCCTGGGCCGGGCCCTGGTTGCATTCTGTGCCACCACCGGGACCACCTGGGCCAATGTGAGGACCGCGGCCAGCGCCTGGCGGGAGTTGGTGGCCAGGGTCGTGGACAGCTGGGACTGGCTGGCCAGGGAGGCCACCAAGCTCCGTGAGAAGGTGGTCATGAACCAGCAGCTGATGGTGGCCCTGGATAAGGAGGAAGTGACCTTGGAAATGGCCACGCACGGTGCCCAGGTGGTGGCAGCCACCAATGAGGCCATGGGAGAGGCTGTGCCAGACACCAGGAGGGGACATTGGGCACAGGTTGCCCCGGGGCTGCTGCAGCGCTTGGTGGCCACATGTGACAGAGCCACCTTGTTCTACTGGAACATCGAGTGGCAGCTCAGGGACATCGAGGCCATCCTGAAGGGGACAAATGAGGCGTCCCCTGATGTCCTCCAGGCCTTGATGGACAAAGTGGTCAAGTTTGATTTGCTGTGGGGGGCCAGCACCCACCTTGCCAAGGATCACCTGCTGGAGGCACTTGGGGTCATTGACAACATCCTCTTGAGTCCCTGTGGTGACCATGGTGGCCCCGGTGGCCCCGGCAGCTGTGCAGTGGCTGAACAGTGCCAAAAAGCCATCGAGGACATCCCAAGGCTGCTGTGGGGACAGTGATGTCACCACTGTGATGTTTATGGGGCAGTGACATCATTGGAGAGACCTGTGGAAACTTAAGTGCCACCAGCTTCTCGAGTGCCACCAAGAGCTCCTCAAGTGCCACCAGTTCATCGTGTCACCAAGAGCCCTCAAGTGCCACAGCTCCTCAAGTGCCACCAGCTCCTCATGTCACCAAGAGCCCCTCAAGTGCCACCTGCCTGGGACAGAACTGATGCCACTGGGCTGGTGGTAGTGCCATGTCTCTGGTGCCTCCTCTGCTGTGTCCCCGTGTTCCTTAAGAGGGGACACAAGGGGTAGGAGGAGGGGACAGGGGATCGCAAAGCAACAGAGGGGACAGCAGAGCCCTCCAGGGAAAGTGCCACCAGATCCCTGACACCTCCCCTGTCCCCTCCCCACGTGTCCCCTCCACAGCTGCAGGCACTGGTGGATGTGCTGGCCACCCTGGGCAAGGTGGTGGCCAGCGTGACCGGGCCATACATGGCCAAGTGCCTGCGCGAGTCCCCTGACTCCCTGCATGAGGACCTGGAGAACTTCACCTGGAGCCTCTGTAGGACCCTGAACCACAGCAGTGGCCCCTCCCTGGGCCAGGCCCTGGCCACCCTCAGGGCCTCCCCTGAGACCATCTGTGCTGCTCTAAGAGCTGTGACCAGCGCCTGGCAGGAGTTGTGGACAGCTGAGACTGGCTGGCCAGAGAGGCCACCGAGCTCCATGCCACCTGAAGGGAGGTGGCCACAGCTGAGGCCGCTGTTGTAGCCACCACCACCCTCAAGGCCAGGAACTGGCAGGACACGGCCGCCTCCTTGGGGATGGCTCAGGAAAAGATGGTGGAGCTGCCACAGGCCCTTGAGAGGGAGGAGGGGCCTCGGCAATGGCTGCACTCAAGGCCCAGATGGTGGCAGCCTCCAACGAGGTGCTGGTGGCCACTGTGGCCATGGGAGAGACTGTGGTGGCCAAGAGCCAGGCATTGATGGCCACCAGGAAGGGACAGGAGGTGGAGGAGGCCCTGGGGCTGCTGGAGCGCTTGGTGGCCGCGTGTGACGAAGCCACCACGTTCCCCTGGGAGGTGCAGCACCTGCTCAAGGACATCGTAGACACCACAGAGGTGACAAAGGAGGAGTCCCCTGATGTCCCCAAAGCCTTGCCAGCCAAGGTGTCCATGGCCGAGCGGCTGTGGGAGTCCACCACCCGCCCGGCAAAGGATCACCTGCTGGGGACACATGATGACATCAACAACATCTTCAGTTGTGATTCCTACAGCTCCAGTGCCCATGTGGTGACTGAGAAGTGCCAAAAAGCCATCGAGGACATCCCGAAGCTGCTGCAGGGATGGTGATGTCACTGCTGTGACATCATCATGGCAGTGACATCATCAGGGGCATTGCTGCTGTCACCTGTGCCCTCCCTGTGCAGTATTTGAGATAAATCTGGGGAATTTTCTGGGAATTTTCATTGATACTGCCCCAAATCCTGATGGGAATTCCTGGGATCCCCTTACTGGGGACACTCTGGGCACACTCAGGGACACTGGGGACACTCAGGGACACACTGGGGACACTCAGGGACAGGGGTGAACAAGTCCCCTCAGCAGCTTCCAGCTTTCCACTGTGCCTGCAGCAGAGCTGGGATATAAATGACAATTTAATAATTGGCTTCTGCAGTTCTTTATTGGCTTCTGCACTTTTGTATTGCCTTTTGCACTTTGGTATTGCCTTTTGCACATTGTTATTAATCACCAGTAATTTGATACGGTATTTGATACTGATGTTGATTATCAATGATTCCTTGTAGCTGCTGGTTGGTGCAATGCAATCTGTCAGTTCAGGTCTGCACCATGCAGCCTATTAATAAATTAATTATTTAATTTCATCATATCCTTTATATAAATCAGCCTGGGCTGATCTGAACTCTGTATCAGACACATTATTGACCCCATTGAGAGGTGAGTGGTCAATAAAGCCATCCCAATGTTCCTTGAGGGGAGCACAGCCAGGGAGCTGCTTCAAGGCACTGTCACTGAGATATTTCCCCTTGGAAACCCTGGATGGGATGCAAATACACCCAAGCAGATGGCAAAATTAAAATGATATCAAAGCCTCATGGAATGCGGGTTAAAACATGGGGTCTCTAAAGATGTAAATTGGTCAAAGCTTCACCAAGTGAGGCAAAATTATGATGAATCACCCACTGATTTTTGAACAGGTGAAGAGATCTGCCATCAAATATACTGATCTAGATCCTGAATCAGTTGATGGTAAAGCACACCTGGTTTTGCTTTGTGTGGGTCAGGCTTCAAATGACATAAGAAAAGATAAAGGGAGTTCAAGTCATAGATTAACTGCTGGAGGTTGCCTGGAAGGTGTTTTGAGACAGGGGCCCAACTGAAAGAGTTAATCCCAGCCTAGCAAGAAGGCAACTTGGGAAAAGTCACCCAAGAAAGCTTCCCCTGTGGAGAAGGCTCAGAGTGCATCCTGTAAGAAATGGGGGCATTGGAAAAAGGACTGTCCAGTGCTGAAAGAAAAATCATCAGTCCCTCATAGCAGCGGTCACCAGCAGGGAATAATGAGCATTGACTCCATGATTGCAGCAGGCTGATCAATCCCTTTGTTATACCATCCTTTACTACTAAGAAAAACCCATGGCCCTTGCCTGATAGTCACAACACACACGCGGATCCAATTGGTCAAACAAGCCAAACAACCATCGCCAGTGGCCAGTTGTTCTGGTTTGAAAGTAAAACCAGTGAGAGACTCCAAGTCAGAAATACCATTTATTAGAAAAAGGGAAAAAACCCCCAAAAGACATGCAATAGTACAAAATAAAACCACTGACAGAGTCAGAATATATCCTGACACCCTGCTGGTTAGGGCAGTGGTAACAGTTCAGATGAAATGGTCTCGTTGAAGTGGTGATCCTGTAGAAACGATTTGGTAGCGCTTGTCCTTTGGGAACCAGTGGGTAAGGGCTGCCTGTTCTGTCCCAAAGCCCAGATTATATCCAGGTGGGGATGCTGAGCTCCTCCCCCCTGGGTGGAGCATCTCCCAATGGGCTGATAGCGGTCTGAGTCATGATTGGTCCTTGATTGCCCATCAAACAGAAATGGCTCCTGGAGGCAGTTTTCTCTGAGTCATGATTTCAAATAATTAAGCCTCACTAAGATAGTGAGCTTCCTTTGCAACTGTCTCTGAAAAATTAGTGAGTAGAAAAGCTTAATAATTTTAGCTTTATTTTGGAAAATATTGGCACTGTTTTGACAATTATTTTTTTCCTTTCCTGCCTGCTTCACTTGCTCCCTGCTCTGATTTTCTCTGAAAAGCAATATTGTGTTTACCTAGTAACAATGGCAGATAAGTTGTTCTCAGCTGTCAAACAGGAAACTAATTTGTGTGTGACCTGGAAAGATTTCACTGTAACGCCTTTTTCTGTGTCAGATTGGAAGGTTGGGGAAGCTGGGAGCAATCAGAGAGATTTTAAACGCGAGCTGCTGTTCAGTGCATTGAATTGATGGGTTCATGCAGGGATAGAATATCAGTAAATAAAGGTAATAGAGAAAGTAATCTTACCCCCTGAAGAGTTGCAGCTGAGCCAATTATTAGAGATTAGGAGCAGGCCTGATTTTAACAGGCCACAGCTGTAGCCCATAAGAAGAGTGTTATAAAAGAGTGTATTGATTGGCTGAGGGAACTGGAGTCAGTTGGCTGCTGCGAGGACAAGGAAGAGTCAGTGCCTGGAGGAGCTGCCTACAAGAGACATCAAGGAGGCACGAAACTCTAGCGATATGGAACCTTTGCAATGTAATGACAATAGAACTCTTGCACTATAATGACAACAGGTTCATTACAGGAGATACGGAAAAACCATAAACCAATCCCCCTCCCAGTGCCAGCAAGCTCTTGGGGATGGGGATAGAATACATTTGATATTGGAACCTAGGACAGGGCCATTAATTAATAATTCTCTGCTGCTAATGAGTAATAAGTTATTGATTACCTGCTGTTCATGAGCCATTATTCTTAATTATCTGCTGTTAATGGGCCATTGAGCATCACTGCATGGCTGATGGGATGACATCACCCCGTTGGGAGATGCTCCTCCCAAGGGGAGGAGCCAAGCATTCCTACCTGGATGGAATCTGAGGTTGGAACACTGCAGCAGCCTTTGCCCACTGCATTCCCAGAGAAGCAGCTTTCTTCTTACTTTTACTTTTAACTTTATTTTATTTTATTTTTGTCCCTTTTTTATTATTGCTATTTTTATTTTTGACTTAATTTTTATTATTTTTGTTCTTATTTTTATCTTATTTTTATTTTGGTTTGATAGAGTTTTTAATTATTTTTAATTTTTATTACTTTTTTTTTAACTTTATTTTGTTATTCTTCATTTTATTTATATCATTAGATTATTTTAATTTAAATTTTTTTATTTTTATCTAATTCTTATTTTTATTTCTATTCTCTAGTATTACTTTATTTTTATTGATTATTTTATTTTTACCTTATTTTTATTTCTGACTTTATTTTTATTCTTATTGATATCTTAATTCTTATTTTTATTTCTATACTCGTTTTAATTTTAATATTTTATTTCATTGCATTTATTTCCCTTCCCAAATTAAGAACAGTTATTCCTGCTCCCATATCTTTGCCTGAGAGCCTTTTAATTTCAAATTTATAACAATTCAGAGGGAGGTGGTTCACATTTTCCATTTCGGGGGTCTCCTGCCTTCCTCAGCACACACCTGTCTGTTCAAACCAAGATACACCAAAACACCCCAAAATTACATCCAAATACCATAACAGATCCTGAAATTACCCCAAATCACCTGAAAAAATGCACCAAAATACCCTGAAATCCCATCAGGGACCCAGAAATTACCCCAAAATCCAGTCACAGACTCCCTGAAATCCTATCAGAGACCCTGAAATTGCACCAAAATCCCCTCAAATTACCCCCAAACCCCCCCAAAATATGATCAAGAACCCCTGAAATCCTATCAGGCACCCTGAAATTGCAGCAAATCACCCCCAAATCCCATCAGGGAACCCCAAAATTCCATCAGGGATCCCAACATTACCCGAAATACCCCAAAATCCAGTCAGGGAGCCCCAAAATCAAGTCAGGGACCCTGAAATTATCCAAAAAGACACCAAAATCCCAGCAGGAATGCTCAAAATCAAGGTAGGGACCCCAAAATTACTCCAAAACACCCCGAAATTACTGCAAACACCCCCAAAATCCAGTCAGGGACCCAGAAATCACATGAGATTTCCCCAAAGTTTAGCCAGGGACTCCAAAATGACCCCAAATCCCCCCAAAATTGCCCTAAATCTGGTCAGGGACCCCCAAAGTCACCTCAAAATCAGTCCAGATCCCCCAAAATTCAGTAACAAGCCCCAAATCCAGCCAAGGACACCCTAAAATCCGTCCATATTCCCTCAGGACCCTCAAATTCCCCCAGGACCCCCTCAAACTCCTCCCCAAATCCCCTCACGACCCCAATTCTCCCTCAGGACCCCCCAAAATCCCTCTCAAGCCCCCCCCCCCCCCATCCTGTCAGAATCCCCAAACCCCCTCAGGAGCCCCAATTCTCCCTCACAACCACCCAAAATCCACCCAAAGCCCCTCAAGAATCCCCTCAGATCCCCTCAGGACCCTCAATTCTCCCTCAGAACCCCACAAAATCCACCTCAAACCCCTTCCAGACCCCCAAGTCTCCCTCAGATCACCCCAAACCCCCTCAGAACCCCTCACATCCCCTCAGTGCCTTCATACCCTCCCAAATCCCCTCAAAACCCCCCAAAACTCCCTCAGGACCCCCCAAAATCACCTGCAAATCTCCTCAAGACACCCTCAGATCCACTCAGATACCCCCAATTCTCTCTCAGACTCCCCAGTTCTCCCTCGTGAACCCCAAACCCCCTCACATCCCCTCAGCGCCCCCAGTTCTCCCTCAGGACCCCCCAGTCTCCCTCAGTTCCCCCAAATCCCCTCAGGATTCCCTAAACCCTCTCACGCCCCCTCAAGACCCCCCAAATCCCTTCAGAACTCTCCACATCCCCTCAGAACCCCCCAAATCTCCTCAGGACCCCCCAATCTCCCTCAGGACCCCCCAAATCCCCTCCCAACCGCCCCCACCCCGCTTCTCGCCAGAGATCTCGCGAGAGAAGCAGCGCCGCCATCTTGGTTGAGGGAAGTTCCGCCTGCTCCTCAGAGCGCTCCACGTTCCCTCATAAATCCAGCCGGGAGCGGCGGAATTAATCCGCCTGAAAATGGCGGGATGGAGCCTAAACCCCCTGGGATTCAGCCTAAAAATCTCCCGAATCCAATCTGGTGCTTCCCATGGATTGGGGCGGTACTGGTGATGGGCGGGACGGTGATGTCAGTCCCTCTGGCTCCGGCCGTTTCCGGCGCCTCCCGATCCCGCTCGGGCATTTCCGCGAGCGCCGCCGCCGGGGCCGGTTCTGGGCCGGGACCGGCGCCTGTCCCGGGACTCCTTCGCCACCGGAGCGTCCCCAAGGTGTCCCCAGAGCGTCCCTGCCGGGTCACCAGTGAGCATGGAGAACCAAAAGGTGCGACGGGGGGTAGGAGGGTGGGGAGAGAAGGACACGGTGGGGGGAGGGGGCACGGGGGAGGAGGGGGCAGTGGGGGACGGGGGGGACACGGGGGTGGCAGTGGGGACGAGGGGATGACAAAGGGACAGAGAGGACCCGGGGAGGGCACAGGGGCCCCTGCAGGCGGCCACAAGTGCTTCCAGGTCCCTGACACCTCCCCTGTCCCCTCCCTAGTCGCTGAAGGCGCTGGTGGCCGTGGTGGCCACCCTGGGCGAGGTGGTGGCCGCTGTGACCGGGTCACACAGGGACGTGCGGCGGCGCGTGTCCCCAAAGTTCCTGCACGCCGCCCTGAGGAGATTCACCCAGAGCCTCCATGAGACCCTGGACCACGGCGATGTCACCTCCATGGGCCACTCCGGTGTCCCCTCCCTGGTCCAGGCCCTGGCTGCCTTTGAACCCACCCCAGAGGCCTGGGATGATGTGAGAGCCGTGGCCAAGGCCTGGTGGGAGTTGGTGGCCGCGCTGGAGGAGAGATGGAAACTCCTGGCCTGGGAGGCTGCTGAGCTCTGTGTTGTCTATGAGCAAATGGATCCCGCCCGAGCCAGGGACCCACAGGACGAGGCCACCCACCGGGGGACAGCTTGGGACAACCTGGTGGCCTCCACGGTCCGGTGGTCGATGGTGGCCCTGGATAGGGAGGAGGAGGAGGAGGTGGCCTCAGTGGGGGCCATGCGCGATGCCCAGGAGGCAGCGGCTACCAGCGAGGAGGAAGCGGCCACCAATGAGGCCATGGACGAGGCTGTGGTGGCCACCAGCCGGGCAAGGGTGGCCACCAGGAGGGGACATTGGGCAGAGGCAGCCCTGAAGCCGCTGAAGCGCTTGGTGGAAGCGTGTGACAAAGCCTTGGCGTTCACCAGGATCATGGAGTTCTACCTCTCGGAGATCAAGTTCATCCTGAAGTGGGGAGAGCCGGCGTCCCGCAGTGTTCACGCAGACTTGGTGGCCACGGTGGCCGAGTTTGAGTGGCTGTGGGAGGCCAGCGCCCGCCTGTTCAGGGATCATCTGCTGGGGATACTTGAGCTCATTAACAACCTCCTCTTGAGTCCCTATGCTGGCCCAGGTGTCCCGGGTGGCCCAGGTGGCCCCGGCAGCCGCGCAGTGGCCGAGAGGTGCCAAGAAGCCATTGAGGACATCCCGAGGCTGCTGTGGGGACAGTGATGTCACCACTGTGATGTCATTGGGGCAGTGATGTCACTGGGGAGACTTGTGGATACTCAGTTGCCACCAGCTCCTGGGGTCACCAAGAGCCTGTAGTATATGGTAGAGTTAATTCATGCTATAGATATAGATATATGTGTGTATAAAATATTGCAAAGATTCGAAACTTATGTCTCTGACCACTCTGGCTGGGAACAGAGTCCTATTCTTACTGTAACCAGTTCCCGGACAGCGTTAAGATGATATCAGGTCTGTTACCGTATGAATGGTAATGGTCCCCGGCTATTATGGGCTATTATGGGGGATTTCCTCCAGTTCCTGCATTCAGGTGATCCCATCTGGACCTTCCTGGAATGGAATGTCTGGAGGAGCGCATGAGACATGCACCTGGACATGATTTCATCGCAGTACTCAGAAACCAGTACATGTGAATGCAGCTTCTGCCTGGACACTCAGACATTCGTCTGCATCTCTGAGTTCGCCTTTGTCTGTTTCTACATCTGTATGGATTCAACTTTACATGTGAAGAAACACAAAGAAATATGTGGTCATCCCTGCCCCAGGTGGAATAAACTGTATATAAGCCGGCCGTGGGGCGCACTCGGGGTGAACCTCTGGGGAAATGCTGTCTCTCTGTCAGCCGGACCCTGAGGTCACCCAGCGCTGTTCCCGGGACTGACGCTGTCTTGGCTGTGGTGGGTTTTCTTTTTTTCCGAAATTTCTATTTTTGTTATTGTTCTAATAAATCTTTGCTATTTTTTTTTTCATAAATTTGGCTACCGATTTGATAATTTATAACAAGCCCCTCAAGTGCCACCAGCTCCTCGTGTCACCAAGAGCCCCTCAAGTGCCACCAGCTCCTTGTGTCACCAGGAGGCCCTCAAGTGCCACCAGCTCCTCGTGTCACCAGGAGGCCCTCAAGTGCCACCAGTTCCTTGTGTCCCCAAGAGCCCCTCAAGTGCCACCAGCTCCTCATCTTACCAGGAGGCCCTCAAGTGCCACCAGCTCCTCGTGTCACCAGGACCTCATGCAGGAGAACCTGGGGGGTCCCTTGGGGCTCAGTCCTGTCCCCCCCGCCCATTATCAGCCGGGACCCCCCCCTGTGAGAAACGGGTCAAAATTGAAATTTTTATAAAAGTTTGTTAAGGGATAAAATTCTGGTGCTAATTGCCGAAAGCTCACCATTAATTAAGCCATGTTCTTTATAGACTGTTACATCACAGAGGCTCATGCATATTCATGAGGGTTGATGCATATTCATAATATATTATTGATCTAAAAAAATATAGAATAAAATAGAAATGTAATATATATTTTATAAAAATATTTTCCAAGAATATATTTTATGCCAACAGAATTTATATTTATATATATTTATATATTAATTTATTATAATATCTAAAATTAATGTTTTATATATATATAAATAAATGTACATATATTTTTCTATGTTCTGTATAAATTATTTTCAAACATTCCTGTGAGTTCAGACGTACTTTTGTTTGGTTTTAACCCTTGACTTGCCTCCACGCCATCTTGTGCATTAAACCAATTTATTTCACTTCTCCTTGCGGTTCCATCATGTCGTGTTTTCACTCTCTGGTGATGAGAGAAGAATTCATAAATTCTTTTTTTTTTTGCTGTTTTGGCACTAGGATGGAACTGAGGACACTGTGGCAGGGACACTGGGACAGGATGGGGGACACTGGGGGGGGACTGGTGACACTGGGGTGGTGACACTGGGGCAACCCTGGTGACACTGGGGTGGTGACACTGGGCTGAAACTGGTGACAGTGGGACAGGGACACTGGGCTGGAACTGGGGGCAGTGGGAGGAGACTGGTGACAGTGGGATGGGGATACTGGGACAGGACTGGGGACTCTGGGAGGGGACACTGGGATGGGGACATCAGGAAGGGACTGGGGACAGTGGGCTGATGGCACTGGGGTGGAACTGGTGACACTGGGAACACTGGGATGGGGACACTGGGAGAGGATGGGGGACACTGGGATGCTGGCATTGGGATGGAAGTGGGGACACTGGGACAGGAAGGGGACACTGGGATGGTGACATTGGTATGGGGACAATGGGGCGGTAGCACTGGGCTGGCACTGGGAGCACTGGGCTGGTGACACTGGGACAGGACTGGGGACACTGGGCTGGCACTGGGTTGCTGATGCCAGCATTAATTAATTAATTAACCCCCACAAGCCCTGATTGTTTGCGAAGGCAAAGCTCGTTTTGCATCCATCGCTCAGGGGAACCCTTCCCATCGTTCCTTTGATCTCTCGGTGCCGGTTGGATCTCCCCGCAGAGCCAGAGCCGATGTCCGATGTCCAAGGAATGGCGCCTGCCTGAAAGGGGCGGGGCGATGTGACGTCACAACACCAGGCTCCGCCCCCCGCATGGCCACGGCCCGCTGGTGGCCCTGCTGGTGGCCAGGTGACACCGCGATGTCCCCTCACCCACTGGGCCACCTGGCAGGACACGGCCACCACGGGCAGGGCCAGCAGCAGGTGACCGTCCTCAGCCACCCCAGGGACACTGTGGGGACACGGGGACACCGCACAGGTGGCACCAGGGACACAGCAGTGCCACCCATCCAGTGCCACCAGTTCAATCCCAGTGGCACCAGTTCAATCCCAGTGTCCCTGTGCCACTGCCACCAGCCCTTTCCCGATGTCCCCAGTTCCATCCCTGTGCCACTGCCACCAGCCCTGTCCCGATGTCCCCAGTTCCATCCCAGTGCCACCAGCCCTGTCCCGATGTCCCCAGTTCCATCCCAGTGCCACCAGCCCAGTGTCCCCAGTTTTCCATCCCACCCACGGTTTTCAAAGGGAAATATCTCAGTGACAGCGCCTTGAAGCAGCTCCCTGGCTGTGCTCCCCTCAAGGAACATTGGGATGAATTTATCGAACACTTGTCCCTCAGTGGGGTCTGTGATGTGTCTGACACAGAGTTCAGATCAGCCCAGGCTGATTTATATAGAGGATATTATTTATTTATTTGTTTATTTATTTATTTATTTATGGGCTGTACGGTGCACACATGAACTGACAGATTATATTGCACCAACCAGCAGCTACAAGGAATCACCGATAATCAATATCAGTATCAAACACCGTATCAAATTGCTGGTGATCAATAACAATGCGCAAAAGGCAATACAAAAACGCCTTTGGGTCATAAATGACAATTTAATAATTGCAAAAGGCAATTATTAAATTGTCATTTATGACCCAACTGGGCTGCAGGCACGACGCAAAGCTGGAAGTTCTTGAGGGGACTCATTTACCCCTGTCCCTGTCCCTGTGTGTCCCCAGAGTGTCCCTCTCTGCCCTTGAGTGTCCCCAGTGACGTCACCCCAGGAATTCCCATCAGGATTTCGGACAACTTCGATGAAAATTCCCAGAAAATTGCCCAAATTTGTCTCCAATCCCAAGCAGGGAGGGCACAGGTGACAGCAGCCATGTCCCTGATGATGTCACTGCCCCAATGACATCACAGCTGTGACATCACTATCCCTGCAGCAGCCTCGGGATGTCCTCAATGGCTCTTGGCACTGCTCGGCCACCGTGCGGCTGCCGGGGCCACTGGGATCACCTGGGTCACCATAGGGACTCAAGAAGAGATTGTGGATGTCCCCCAGTGTCCCCAGCAGGTGACACATGAACAGGTGCGAGCTGGCCCTCCACAGCTGCTCAAACTTGGCCACTTTGGCCGCCAAGGCCTTGGGGATATAGGGGTACACCTCCTCTGTCTCCTCTAGGGTTGCAGCGGTGTGTATTTAGCCTTCTAGAGCAGAGAAGGTCAGAGTCCGGCTAGCTGAGGTTAAGGCCGACACCTCGCTGCATAACCTGCCAGCACCCCTCGGCGTCGTAAGGCCTCGGGCTGTGCTGGTTGCAGACTGGATCGCTGCTAAACAACGAGAATGAAGGAGCTGGACACTTGCCGGGGGGGGGCTAAACTTGGTTTATTGGAAAGCCCACGAGGTCCCAGCGAATGACCAAGAACAAAGGGTGCTTAAGGGTTTTAAAGGGAAGGAGTGGACCTGGGAGGGGTTTACAGAAGACCAATGGGGGAAGAAGAGGGGATGAACTTAACACAAATGACATAGTGGAGAGCCCAATAGGTACCAGGTATGGGAGGGGTCTCGGGACTACAGCCAACCACAACCCCCAAAGAGGAGAAGCTTCTGGAATACTAGGTGGAGTGGGGGGTGATTGACTTGGCCCAGGGAGGAGAAAAAGCATACATATAAGGGGAAAAGGGGAGGAGGAATTGTATAACCTAACAGATTGACAATATAACTGGCAGGGCTGTGGCGGGAAAACTGAGGAGGGCAGAACCATTTTACACAAAATGGGGGGGAGCAGATACATAAAATGGGGGAGGAATTAAATGAACTTAATGAACACGCTACATCACAGGGTGGCCTTGATGGCCCCGAGCCGGCGCTGCAGCTCCGAGAGGAACAACCTGGCTCTGTCACACGTGGCCACCAAGTGCTGCAGCAGCCCCAGGGCCACCTCTGGCCAATGTCCCCTCTTGGTGGCCACCCTCGCCTGGCTGGTGGCCACCACAGTCTCTCCCATGCCCTCACTGGTGGCCGCAGCCTCCTGGGCCTCGTGCGCAGCCCCCAACAAGGCCTCCTCCTGCCTGTCCAGGGCCACCATCTGCTGCTGGGCCATGGCTGCCAGGCTGTCTCCAGCTGTCCCCCTGCGGGTGGCCTCGTCCCACGGGTCCCCGGCCCGGGTGGTGGCCTCAATGGTGGGCTCGGCATTGGCCATGTCCTTGCAGGCGTCACGGAGCTCAGCAGCCTCCCTGCTCAGCCGTTCCCAGCTCTCTGTTTGCGCGGCCACCGACTCCCACCAGGCACTGCCTGTGGCTCTCACATGGGCCCAGGTGGCCTCTGGGCTGGCCCCAAGGGCGGCCAGGGCCTGGCCCAGGGAGGGGACACCGCCATGGCCCAGGGTCCTATGGAGGTGCCAGCTGAATCTCCTCAGGACGGCGTTCAGGGACTCTGGGGACACGCGCTGCCGCACGTCCCTGTGTGACCCGGTCACAGCGGCTGCCACCTCGGCCAGGGTAGCCACCATGACCACCAGCGCCTCCAGCAGCTGGGGAGGGGACAGGGGAGGTGTCAGGGACCTGGTGGCATTTGTGGGCTCCTGCGGTGGCCCCTGTGCCCTCCCGGGGTCCCCTTTGTCCCCTCCCTGGAGGGCTCTGCTGTTCCCTTTGTTCCCTTTGCCCCGCCTCATCCCCTCTGCCTCCACCTGCCTCGCCCCGCTGTCCCCCCTCCCCCAGCCACCCTCGGTCCCCTCCACCCCTCTGTCACCCCCGTCCCGTCCCCCCTCACCCCTCGCAGGGACTGTCGCACCTCTTGGGGCTCCATGGCCGCTGGGGACACTGCAGGGACACTGCGGGACACTCCGAGGGGCGAACACGCCCGGGGGACAGTTGGGGACACACGGGAACGCGGCGCGGCTGGAGAGGAAAAGCGGGAAGTGGTGACGTCACCGCCCTTCCCCCCACCCGCCGTGCCAGGGCGGGGTCCCCAATGTCCCGCTGGTGGCGAGGTGACGCCCGGATGTTCCCAAATCCCGCCAGGCCACCTCGCAGGACACGGCCACCGCGGGCAGGGCCAGCAGCAGGTGACCGTCCTCAGGCACCCCAGGGACACTGTGGGGACACGGGGACACCACACAGGTGGCAGGTGGCACTGGGGACGCGACAGTGCCACCCATCCAGTGCCACCAGTTCAATGCCAGTGTCCCTGTGCCACTGCCACCAATCCTGTCCCAGTGTCCCCAGTTCCATCCCAGTGCCACCAGTCCAGTGTCCCCAGGGCTGCCCCACTGTCACCACCCCAGTGTCCCCAGTTCAATTCCAGTGCCACCAGTTCTGTCCCACTGTCACCACCCAAGTGCCAACAGCCCAATGCCACCAACCCAGTTCCAGCCCAGTGTCCCCAGTCCTGTCCCAGTGCCACCACCCCATTGTCCCCGTACCAATGTCACCAGCCCAGTACCACCAGTTTCAGCCCAGTGTCTCCAGTCTCATCCAAGTGCCCCCCATCCTATACCAGTGTCCCTGTCCCGGTGTCACCAGTTCCCTCCCACTGTCCCCAGTTCCAGCCCAGAGTTCCTGTCCCAGTGCCATCAGCCTAGTGCCACCAGGGATGCCCCAGTGTCACCAGCCCAGTGCCACCAATTCCACCCCAGTGCCGCCAGTTCTATCCCACTGTCACTACCCCAGTATCCTCAGGGCTGGTGTCATCATTCCAGTGCCACCAACCTGGTGTCCCCAGTTCCATTCCAGTGTCACCAACCCAGTGCCATCAGTTCTGTCCCACTGTCACCAGTGTTTTGGGGGTTTTGGGTGATCCCAGGTGGAGTTTGGGTGCTCCTGGAGGGTCTTGGGGGCAGCTGGAAGGGTTTTGGGGGTCCCAGGGGAGGTTTCCAGGGATTTGGGGCTTCCCAGTTGAGAATTCCCAAAGATTTGGGCGTCCCAGGTGAGAACACGAGCCAGGGGCTCAGAGGGGCTGAGAGGGGAGGGCCTGGGGGCGTTCTGGGGGGCTCCAATCAATGGGGGGGGGGGGTGGGGAGTGCCATGGGGAGGGTCTGCTGAGTGTGAGGGGGTCTCATGGATTTGATGCCTCAGGTTTTGGCTTTTCTGTTTTTCAGATTCTGTGCTGCTTTACTCTGTGGGTCTGGGCTTCATATTAAGGGATGCTGAGCTCTGTTCACAGAGCAGGGAGACAAAACAATTCCTTCTCTAGCTGGAAACCCAAGGACAAATAATCCAAACCTCAGGCCCAAGAGAATAAACAACGGGCACTGAAGAGAGAAAAACAAGAAGGATGGGACTTAATAATTTAAAGCTATAATTGGACAATTAACTCCAATATGCAAATGGAGCAGAACTTATAAAATTGACAGACCTCGTGACCGGCCGTCCATTTTGTGGCCATTTTGGTCCATCTTGGGCGTAGCCCTGGCTGGGCTCTTGTTCGGCCCAAGGTGTATTCACGGAGGCCTTCTAACAAATGCCTGCTTTATTGTGTAACCGTGTCAGGCCTCTGTTCTAGGTCAGCCTTGTGAAGGCCTCAGTTTGTGGCGAGCACGAAGGGAGCCGAGGCACCTGGGCAGGGCTGGAGCAGAGGCAGAGGAAGGTGCAGCTGCTGCCCCCAGCCCGCGGCACTGGCGGGGCCCAGGTGTGGGGCGGAGGGTGCGGGAGGCCGAGAAGCTCGGGAGGAGCGAGAGAGGCGTGAGCGGCTGCAGGGGCGCTGTGTTTATCGGGTGAGCGCGGTGGGAAGGGGCGTTTTGTGCTCGGGAGCGCAGCGG
The DNA here is from genome assembly GCF_028551555.1 of Melozone crissalis. Lineage (NCBI taxonomy): Eukaryota > Metazoa > Chordata > Aves > Passeriformes > Passerellidae > Melozone > Melozone crissalis. Next base: position 6,949,297 of record NW_026535844.1, read on the forward strand.
GTGCGGGGCTCGCTGTGCCCCGGGCCGGGGAGGGCGGGCGCTGTGAGCAGCGGGGTTGGATTGCGGGGCTGGGCTTGGCCTGGGGCCGGCAGTGCTGGCGCAGGGATCGTTCCCGCACCGCCGCTCCGGAGCGCCGCGATCTGAATCTCGCTCTTTCTCTCTCTCGTTGGTCCTTTTAATTTCTGCTCAGAACTGTTAAAATTCCGAGTGTATATTCTGCTGCGAATGCTGTAGTGATAATATCCCGAGAGACAGTCCCCTGAGATTAGCACTGAGAAACTGGGGAGCCCTTACTGGGGGGAGCCTTGTTTTTCAAATGCAAACTTATTGGACTCTCAGAAAAGATGTGGCCGCGGTATGAGCTAGAGGGCAATCAGACGAGGCCCGATTTTGGTAGTTGGGATAAGAGATTAATATCAAGTTTGATTTGCCGTAGACGCGAGGATAAATCCTCAGGGTGCTCAGGTGAGCTGGAGTATGCGAGGCTCTTTATGGTGCCAGCATGTCAGGGGAGTCCCGCAGCAAAGCAAAAGGAAGAGCATCCCTTAGTCTGAAAGGGAAAAGGGGAGAAAAGGAAAAAAGAGCCAATATTGGCAAAGAAAAGTAAAACAAGGGAGGAAGAAGGCTCAGATCGAGTCGCTCCCGCCCTGAGGGTGGGGTCGGTCGGGTCCGGGCCAAGGCGCGCCCCCCCCGCCGCCAGCGCCGACACGATGGGGGGGCGGGGGAGGCGCAGCTCAGACGGGGCCCAGCCGGGGAAGGAGGAGAAAGGCGAGCGCGGCCAGGCAGGGATGGCGCCGGCCCGGGGCCAGGAGGAGGAGCCGGGGCGGAGCCTTGTGCCGGGAGAGGGGAGGGGATGGATGGCGGGCACCGCCCACGGCACCGCCCCGAGAGCAGGAGGAGGAGCCGGGGGCGGAGCCTTGTGCCGGGAGGGCGGAGAGGGAACCTCCCATGGGGGCGGGGTCTCTCCGCTCCCAGCCCTGTCAGTTTCCATGGCAACCCTGAACGCCTGGGCGTGCCTTTGGGGGATGACGTCACCGGTGCGGGCGGACGCGCAGCCCGGGTTAAAAGACGCAGCAAATCCCGCGTGGGGCTCCCTAGGATCGGGGGTCGGCAAAATAGATTATATGGTACAACAGGGTCAGCCGAACCAGAGAGCTCCTGCTCCAGCAGCTCCGGGGAAGGTGAAATTGATGAACTCATTGCAGCCTTGAGCAAGCGAAGGAGGGAAAAGATCGTGAGAAAAGCCATCAAAGAGTGTAGCCCCATAGTGAAACGTACAAGCTAAAAAATGAGAAAAGAACCGGTTTTACAATCCCCACTGCGACCAGCAGTTAGCAACCAGGGACCGATTCACGTTAAGGTTCCATCTTCCCTTGTGAAAAACACGGTTCACTTTCCTGTTAAAATTTAAAACTTTAATAAAGGACAGTAGGAGACAGAGACAGTAAAACAAAAATTACGACTCTGTGCATCTTGGTACTAAGCCAAGAGCACCCCTGCTAGTTTGGGAAACACCCTTTTTATACCATTTCTATTACATCAGCCTGTTGCATATTCATAGACTCTTATGCATATCCATCATCTAGTTTACATATTTCAGGAACTGTTTAGCATGGCTCCTCCTCAGCTCTGCCTTTTTAGAGCATGTGTGTTTCTTGGCTGTGGTTTTGTTTCCCTCTCTTGATCACTTCCACTCTGGGCCTTGGTCCACACTTTCTTCAGACGGCAGATGCTGATAGTTGGCACATCAATAGCAGGGTGCTCATGACGTGTTCACTGGATGTTATCCCAACCAAGCAGACAGTTCACTCCTGACTAGATCAGCTACCACTACTACTAGGTCTAAGTTTTTATTAACAGCAGAAATAAAAGCAAAGTTATTTTAACATTGTGCATATAAGATTCCTCTTAATATAACAATATAATAAGCATCTGTAATAATCTTTCCTCTTCCCTTTTTACAAATAATTTGGCTTGAGCAGTATTTCTTTTTTTTCTATCCTCCATTATTTGCTTTTTTCTTCATAAATAATTTTTGCTTCTTCCAAGTGGTCTTTCTTATTATTTTGTATGCACATAATCTTTTGTGCAGTCCCAGATGTAGTCAGTTTTGGGTCTATAGCATTGTCACTTAATCATTAAAACTGAAAATCAGGGACAAAGACTCTCTAACTAGTTAAATTTAGAAAGTGGTATGTTTATTACGCTGGTGGGTGGCCTGGAAGGGGTCATTCTTGAAATGTGTGACTGCACCACACAAGAATTTTTGCCTTCTATTTATTTCCCAGAATAATACATATGCATAACCCCAGCACCTCCCATCCCCGCTTTGTATTAAAATGAGGTTATTAGTCCTTCATGTGTGTGCAATTCTTCTCTTGAATTGGGTCAGTGGTCTCAAATTGGGTCAGTGGTCCCAGGGATGAAGTCAGGAAGGTCTTGGTCAGGTCTCTGTGACCCTCTGGCACAATCCAAGGCCCCCTGCTTCATGATGGATTGACACAGAGTCCAGGTGCTGGGCATTGTTCTGCTGGTTTCAATATGTTCCTATATTGGTTCACTTGCTCCTCTTCCTTCTACAAATGAGCTCATAATATAACAATTAGCTTTAACTTAAGCATCTAATAATCATTAACCAGTTGTTGGTGTATCTGACTTCAATATGAATTGGTTCTAACCCTCAGCTAAAATCTTAAATTTTTTAAATCATAATTCAATCCCTACTCCTTCTTCAAGGTTGGTAAATTCTTTCACTAACATATAGATTCTTCTTTATCTAGCCAACTTATGTGGTGTTTCTTAAAACCGTACCATATGTTCTCGATAGTGAAGTTAAAGCTGCTACTTGCTGCAACAGTCTCTAATTCTAAATAAGTACTGTAATAGACAAAATCAAACTTATACTAACCAAGAGAAGTAAAACAATAATGGGATGAATGAAGGTATTGAGCAAGTCAGCTGCCACTGGATACTGCTCACAAAGCACATCCCACTAATGATGGGATGGGCCTTTTTCCAATCTTTTAAATACTTTCCGTATAGTCTCTGTATCATGGTGTATTGTAATCAAAGTTCTTTTCCTTTTATCTTTAACTTCTTAAAGAATTTTCTTTAATTCATAATGTTTTAACAATTTGGTAACCAAAGCTAAGTTCATCCCTATGGGCACAGGCAATATTTCTTGGACAATGATCAAATTCGCCTTTCTGTGTTGGTATGATACGACAGGTGCCTGATAGGAAAAAGCGCATCCTTTGATTTTGACAAAGTTACAAATGCACAAGTTAAATTGAGTTTCCTTCACTGTGATCTCATCTACTATTATAGTGGGGCATGCTGTTCTGAGGCAGATACAACTTTGTCTTTTATACATGGGCAAGTTTGTCTAATTAATGGGATTCATTTCAAAGTGAGAAATATGTCGCTTTTTATCTAAGTCTAAACTCAGAGCAGCTAGTTAAGCATTTGTCACGGTATTTAGAATTCTTGATGAGATTCATGGAATCTGTCTTGGACAAACACATATTTACATCCCCAACCATTTCTTCTTTCTTACACAATTGCATTTGTAATTTTTAGCATTTCACCCAGAGACTTTTAGGAGTTAAAATCATAGGCTTTCCATTGGCACTTATATACTAGTCACATGATATGGAAGTGGTGCTGCATTAGCTGTGGTTACAGCAATAATCATAAATGCCACAACTCTCTAAGCTACACCTACTTGATTATCTATTACAACTACAAGTCGTTCTATTCTTTGGGAGATTATTACACTGTGCTTATCATTTTACTCACACTCTATTTATTTTCTCGAGAAAGTTTTAATTTCAGTTTGTTGTTACCCATTGTAACTTTCTAAAGTCCCTCAGGAGCCTTCTTCACTCGGGAATGATGGATCTAGGTGCTTTGTTCCTTAACCTTGATTGCAGTAAAGGTGGTGAGGAGCACTTGGGCGGTCACCAGATGTTGCTGTAGGACACCAAAGAGCACAAGCACACCACCGTTCTCAAGGTGAAGGAAAAAAGGGAAGTTTATTTTCTGACTCCAATATTTATAGTTTTACAAAAGTGACAGCGGATTGGAGGGTGACAGTGACACCTCTCCAATGGCACTGGTTAAATCAACAGTCCATCAACTCTCTCCTCCTCCATCAAGGAATGCAAAACAATAACTTATTTACAGAAAGTGTGTGAGAAAGTTCACTACAAGAATGTCAACATCAGAAGGCATAGAAAATCCTAAAAAACCAGGGTGACACAACCCTTGTAGTTGTATGTCTGTTTTGATTAGTATTATTGTATTATGGCTTACCTTTGAGGAAAATCTGTCCATAATTACCTCACCCTTTGCTGCTTTCTTTGCCTCTCTATCCGCCAGCTCATTTCTTTCCTCCAATTTTAAGCTCACTCTCTGGTGTGCCTTAATATGCTTTTTCAGGTAGCTGAACTGCTTCCAGCAGCCGGATTGTCTCTTCTTCCCTTGTGAGGTCAGCAGTCCCCTCTCCTTCCAGACGGCTCCATGTGCATGCACAACTCTGAATGCCTTTTGCTGTTTCTAAGGCATGGGTCCATGCATTTATCTCAGCCTTCTGTGCAGAGGTACCTGTTGGTAAGGCTCCAGACTCTATTACCTCTCTGCAGGTAGTCACTGTGTACTTTGCATGTCGCTTTCCACTGGCAATGTAGCTGCTCCCCTCAGTGAGCCAGGTCTCTGCATCGTCCAAAGGAGTGTCCTTTAAGTCTGGGCAGCAGGAGTAGGTAGCTTCAATGGTCTCTAGGCAATCATGGTGTACTGCTTCTCCTTGATTCCACTGCGAATAGAAGCTGGGTTGACAATATTAGTCACCACTATCTCTACATCATCTTGCTCTACCATGATGGCCTGGTATTTCAGAAACCTCTGTGGTGAAAGCCAGTGGCCACCCTTTACTTCCAGTACTACGGACAACGTGTGGGACACTAGCACAGTCATTTTTGTCCTAGGGTAGACTTGGGTGCTTCTTGAATATTCAGCACAACTGCTGCTACACCTCTGAGGCAACCTGGCCATCCTTTGGCTGTTGCATCAAGTTGCTTAGAGAAGTAAGCAACTGCCCTTCGGTATGGACCCAAGTCCTGAGCCAGTATTCCCAGGGCAATTACTTGCATGGGAAAATAGAAAGAATGGTTTACTTACATCTGGAAGTCTCAAGGCTGGAGCTGACATAAGGACACTCTCTAGCTGGTGAAAGGCTCGTGTGGCTCCTTTTGTCCACTAGAGATCTCTGTTTCCATCGGCAATAAGAGCATAGAGGTGTCTGACGAGCAGTGCATAACTATAAACCCACAGCCGGCACCACCCCGCCATGCCTAAGAAAGTTGGGAGTTCCTTTGTTGTCTGGGGTTTTGGGGTTTGGCATATGGCTTCCCTGCCTTAAAGTCTGCTGCTCAGCACTCACTTCTTACCCCAGGTAGATTACCTTCTGTTTCACTACCTGTGCCTTTTTCTTTGAGACTCTGCATCCTTGGAGCCCTAGGAAATTCAAAAGGCTTACCGTCCAGGCTTCCCTCATCCGAGTGGCTACTGGAAGATCATCCACGTAAAGCAATAGCCTCCTTTCCTCTTGTGGAGCTTCTCAGGACTCTGGGTCTTTGCAAGCTGTTCTCCAGTCGGAGGGGGGAATTTTGAAGCCTTCAGGCACATGGACCATATGATCTGTGTTTGAATGCAAAAGTTTTCTGTCTGGCTTTGTGGATAGGGAGGGAAAAGAAGGCCTCTCTTAGGCCTAAAACAGTGAACCAGATAAGCTCAGGTGTTAAACAAGTTAGTATAGTATATGGATTTGCTACCACAGGGTATAAATTCTGTGTTATTTTATTGACAGCCCTCAATCCAGTACTATCAATTATTAGGCTGATTCCTTCCCTATCTTCCTTTTGAGGGTACTGCTCAATTCTCACTGGTTGTGTTCTTTCCTTAAGCTTGATTGCTATGTGGGGGCATTTTTCACCCTCCCTGGTACAGCAGAGGCCCATACCCTCAAAAACACTTATTTACTTATTCTAGTATCTCTTCACTAATGTCTTCCTTAATTTCAATGGCTGTTAATGTTAAGCCTGACATCTTTAAGTCATTTGCCTCCAGAGTAACCTTTCTCATTTGAGAATGTTTAGCGAATTGAGCGAATTGTACAAAAGCTTCTAAGTACACATAGTACACAGTTACTTTAAGGGTATGCAAAAGTATGCCTTCTCAGACTGGCCAGTTGTTCCCCACACTACAACCTAAACATTCTCCACAAGTACTAAAGCTTTATTTAAAACTGAATGTATGGCCCTTGTGTTGATTAAAATTCTACGCTTTTCTTTCTTCTGATCTCACTGCCTCTTGCAGAGGGGTCTGTTACATCCTAGTTCTGGATGAAATTGAACTGCCAGGAGGGGGATGGGTTCGAGTGGGTATATTTTGGAGCCTAAGCCTTCTTCCCTTTTAGGGAGGTCATCTTTATCCTTCCTCCCTTACCTTAGGAGGAGCCTTTACAAATCATATGTACTCATTTTGCGAACTGTAATCACTTTCCATTTCAGCATGATAATTGTTTGATTTCATACATTGCTGTCTTGTGCTGCATGCTGAACAACACATTTGATTTGCTTTCTCTTTGCCTTGTTTTCTTTTTCAAGGGCCAAGACCAGAGGGCGGTCTGATCTCACAGTCTCTTTGCCATTCTGGGTGATTTCTTAAAACAAAAAGACATATCAGCATACAAAACCCCATCCCATTTACCTTCCTATTTTAAACCAGCATTAACTGCAATGAAGTATTATAAATCTTCTTATTTTCTGAGCTGCTCCTACTGGCAGCCTTCTCCCAGTGAGCCCCTCCTAAAAGGGGCTAGTCGAACAACCTCTTTGCTCTGGTCAGTTCTCATTATCTCTTTCTCCTTGCTCTATCTCGCTTCCACCCAAACTTCTCTTTACAAAGCTTCACTGTAGTTTCTCAGTCTTCCTCCTACACGCACACACACAGCTCCAGGTGGCAGGTATCAGATGTGATTTCCCACACACGAGCTTTAAGATCTTAGGTTCTGAATCAGCTTGATCAGAAACCTTTAATTTACACTCGGGGCATGTGCCCTGACACTTATTAGAACAACAATACCAGCGTTTCTCACAAACACTGCACTGCAATAATACCCATGCAGCATGCCAGCCTCTTGATGCACCGAAGGAATTGCCCGCAGAGGCAGGCTATTCTGTTTATTACAGAGAACTCTAAATCCCTACAGCAGGCTGTTCCCAGTCCAGACTTACTATAGTACCAGCTGAAGTCTCATAAACTCATTCATCTCTTCTATCTAAACTCCGTTTTACAAAATATCAGTCTTTTCTAGTTTTCTTCTTGCACAATCTAATTAAGCACTGTGTCTACTTACACTCGTTTTACTGCCTTGCAGAAAGGCTGTGCTTGTCACAGCAGAAACTCTGATACGCCCACAGACACAGACACACGCACCCCCCCCTTTATCTCAAATTCACTAAAGCGAGGGCTTGAATTGCTGTGAGGGGGGAATTCTTGGAATTCCTTTAATTTGCTTTACTATAGTTAAACATAAATCACCATACCATAGTTCTTCTGTGTAAAATGCTACTCTTGTTGCGAACAAAATCTTAAAATCTCCACAAACACCACTATACAATCTGAGAATCAAATTACCACAATACAGTGGAAGAAAATCACCACACAAAATCACTGGGAAAGGGCATATCTCTCAAAGTGCCACTTTTCTCAACACAACATAGCATACCATAATTCAGCATTTAGTCACATCAGTTTTCCCTGGACACAAATCAAAATAACAGCACATAGTCCAGAGATCAAGTCCAAACATTCAGGGCAAAGGAACTCTCTGAGCTCATACTCACGGTTAAAATGTACCAAATCTACACAAATCACTACATTTAAACACAATAAATACCGTCACTGACATTTCTCCACCCGCTTCTCCGCGGGGCACTTCTCTCCCTACCCTCACAGCCTGCTGCAGCCGGCACCTCAGGCCTCACTCGGCTACTTCAAACACGGGTAGTACTCACTCCCCTGCACTGTATGGCACTGTAGATATACTCTCTTTTATACACCATACACTTATACACTTGCACGATTAGAAACACAGTGCACTGACCACACAATGTATTAACCATACAGTGACACAGTGTTTGACACACACACACATAGAGATTCATTCGACCCACCCCCAGGGTCGCTAGCAGCTGTTCTATCAGAACATTGAACCCCCGTCTCTAATCCAGCTGCTCTACCAACTACACCTAGACGTCTCTGAGTAATTTACTCCCTAGCTCTCTTTTCCCCCGGGGGCCCCTCAGTACATACCGTACCTTGCTCTGCAGCCAGCAGGTCCTTGTCTGTCCTCGCAGGAGGCAAGTCGAGACGAGCAGAGCCCCACCAGGAAAAAAATCTTAGGGAGCGCCTTGGAGGTCTGTCTATCCCTCCGCCCCTGCAGGGACAGAGAACTCCTGCCTTGGCTCGCCATAATGTTTTGCAGAGAAAAGAAGAAAAGTCTACAACTTTGTCAAAGTTGTAAAGTTGGTATGTTTATTACATCGCTGGATGCATGCGGAGATTGCTCTCTTTGAAAAAAGGCATGGGTACCTCTGAGAACTTCAGGTCTCTTTTTATCTCTCTCTTAAATACATATGCATACAGTTTCACAATAGGTTCATACATATTCATTTTTATGGGTTTCGTGTGACATTTACCACTAGTTCCTTTGTATCAGAAAAAATTCCGAGGTCAGGTTGACTTGCCCTCACAGCAGTCTCTGTCTCCTTCTATCATCTTCTGTCTCCCCCCCCTTTATCTCTGTCCTTCGCTGAAGTAACTCCACTGAGCTTAGACCTTGAAGTCTAGCTAAATAACTATGGTTTCTAACTACAGACTCAAGTCAAAAATGTACATTTCCCTTAAATTAAAATGGATTTCTATCCTGGAAAATTTTCACTTTACTTCACTCACCCTGGGCTCTGCCTCGAGCTGTGCAAATTCCATCAGTGCCAGCAGGCAGAGCTTGGGGTGAGGGGCAGAGGGAATCAGCCCAATTCCTGCCCCAGGCAAGGGACCCAGGTACATTGTCCACACTTTGCCCAGCAGTGTTCATTTGCATTTGTAAAGCTCCTCTGCAGGCTGCCTGGAATGAAGCTTCTCTTCCAGGGCAGCCATCAGGTGAATCACATGTGGCCCCCCAAGAGTCTGCTGTGTTTTAAAAAAAAGTATTAACTATTTATAAGTTCAAAGTATTACAGTTAAATCTCTTCGATTTTGCAAAATGCAACATAAAGGAGAACGTGGAAAAATCCAGACCAAAACTTGATTCTCACACTTCTGTACCAAACCTACGTGACAACATAAAGTGGGAATATTATGAAAAATTTTTCTCATGTTGTAATTTTGTCACTGAAACTGCAGGGAAAACAAGAACTCTTCAAGAATCTCTTTAGTGTTAGAGAGTCAAAGCATTCCTTGGTTCTGGCCAGGATGTGCAACAGAAATAATTTCTTTCACAAATAGCCCAGCTGTGCAGAGAAAATCATTCCACGGCATGTGAGTTTTACTAGATTTTTCCTAAACTTTATGTAGTCTGAACCAATCTAAATCCACTGCTTTAATGATCATTGTTTCCAAGTTGTGTAAGTTTTCAGTATTTGGTTTCCTGTTGGACCCGGATTTCTTCCCCTCTGATGTGTGAATTCGGTCTCCACACTCCTGGATTTCCTTCTCAGCCTTTTCCAGCCCAGGTGTCTCCAGCTCTGCCGGGGGCAGTGTCTGGGGTAGCTGTTGGTTGCTGTTTGCTGCTGGGTATACCCCGTGTGTTGGGATGTTAAACTCATCTCGATTCAGTGCCATAACATCCCTTAAATAAAAGCTTTTAAATTCCTTTCCCCAAGGCAAAGAAAACCAAGCCTGAGCAGAGAAATAAGATTTAAAAGGAACAAACTCGGTACATTTTGCAGCAGTGCAGTGGCAGGCAGCCCAGAGTGTGGGTGTCAGTGAGCCCCAGAGTGGAATTGTGCCGTGGTGTTCCCCAGCAGCTGTGGCAGTGCAGGCCCAGCCAGCGCTGAAGCTGCAGCAGTGGCAGCAAGGCTTGGCCCCAGGTGCTGGAGATGGCAGAGGAGGGTGGCCAGGATTGCAGAGGATTCCAGGCGAGGATCTGTGGGCAGGCGCAGGGGCTTGGCCCGCTGTGGAGCCCTGGCTGCTGCTGCGTTGCCTTCAGGGCAGGCTCCGGGGCGGCCTCCCATCCTCCTGCTGCAGGCGGGAAATGCAAATCTGCGGGGCTTCAGAGCCCTTGAGGCCAGGCTGAGGGGTCCCCCCGTGTTGAGCTGTGCTGGCGGCTGTTTGTGGCCTCAGGGACACTTGGCATGGGCCCCTTGGCCACCAGTGGTGCTGCTTTGCACTCCTTAGGCAGGAGCCGATGTCCTGGCTGGGTGTTGGCAGCAGCAAAGTGCCAGGGCAGGCTGTGTGCCAGCCCAGCTTCCTGTGGGAGAATGTGCCTTGATATCTGCCTCAGTGGTTGCTGAAGCAGTGAGAATTGCTTTTGCCCCCCTGTTAGGTGCCATGGTGTCAGCAGAAGATATTGAAGCCTTCCTGCTCAGGGCATTTCAGTGCCAGGCTCTCACAAGCACCCACAGCTGCGCGGGTTGAGCTGAGCATGGGGCGGTGACCTGCGCTGTGTCTGATTCCCCTTCCTTAATAACAGCCTGTCTTGTAGCTCTTTTCCTTTCTGCTGCCCTTGCAGAGCCATCCACAAACACATTTTCTCCCACAGACCAGGGAATGTCCCATCATCAATCTGTCCCAGCCTGGGTCTGGAGCTCTGTCCCTTGAGTGCAGTCCTGGGTTCCTTGCCAGCCCCTCTCCAGGCTGTTCAAACAGGAGGCTGGGTTAAACCCTTGCCCTGTCCTCAGTTCTAAATCCTCCTGTGCCATTGAACAAGTTTCATACTGTAATAACCGAGCCCTGCTCATCCATTTAGAGGCTCTTTTGGTTGTCAGACCTTTACCTTGATGCCAGACTTGAACTGTAGGAGATCCTCCTGTTGTTGTCAGTTTTCAGGCCTCAGTTCCCATGAAAGCTCTGGCTGCGCAATTGTGCAGACAATGAGGCCACTCTCTGGCCTCTGGGTTAAACATTTTTGCACTAGAATTCCTTAGGGAAGACCCTGTTTAACATCCACGTATAATTGAAATTTTTTTCCCTGTTTGGAAGGCCCAGGCTGGCAGCCTCAGCTAATCTTCATTTTAACACTTGCAAATTCTGTGTTTCCTCCTCCTGTCCATCCATCCAGTTTGTTGACTGGCAGGATAGGAGTGTTGTAGGGAGACATCCTTGGCTCCAAAAGCCCTGCCTTTAACAGGGACTCAGTACCAAACTGTGAGCCCTTCCTTTCCTCTCTTGGAACAGGGTATTCCTTGTCCTGGTTGCTTTAAAGTAATTTGTAGAGTCTCTAGATGAAATTTTCCCCATTTCGACGAAGCTGCCCACACTGCTGGGTTCACTTCAGCAGGGGCCTTGTCAGACTTTTGACACAAAAGTAGAACAGAACTAGCCTGTGATTCACCTTTTACAGTATTAAAACCCAGCTCACAAATTCCTTCCTAGTTAATTACAATCACAGGAGGAAGAAAAAGAAATTAATTTATTTCAAGCTTATCCCCCACAACTTCTAATAGTGATTGAACAAATCATACCTACTCATCTTTCGCAGTCATTGCCCTAAAAATTAATATAATTCTTTACTATTTTCCCCTTTAGGTCTAAGATTCAGAGTGGATTGAGAGGCCCCTGTGTCCATCAGGAAATGCCTCCCCTCAATGCAGACCCACCCTGAATGTTCTCAAGGGCTGCAGTGTGGAGGGTCCCTGGTGTGATGGGAGCTGTGACAGCCCTGCCAATCCATGTCCATCAAGGGGTGGACTTGCTGGTCCTGAGGGTGCTGCTGTCTGTGCTTGCAGTGTCCTTGTGCCCTGCAGCTGGAGCCCTGGTTCCTTGCCAGGGGCTGTTTGGGTGGGCTCTCCCCTGCTGAGGAGGGCAATGCCTCTGCCAGGTGCTTGTGGCCGAGCCGTGCCCTGGGTGCTGGGGCCCCCTTGGGCCCTGGGGTTGATCCCTCAGGGGCTGTAGGAACTGTGCCCTGGCCTTTGCCTTCAGCTTGGCCTTTTGCTGCTCCCTTCTTGCATTCACCTGCTGTGCCTTTGTGCCCAAGTGCTGCAGGGCCTTCTTGTGCCCCTCCTGCAGCCCCCTCAGTGCCTGTGGGTGCTTGTCTTGCTTTACAAGAGAGGTGTCTGCCCGGGAAGGCAGAAAAAGCCTCTCTTGGAATGGAGAATGCAAACCCCCTCCATCTTCATTTTTAGACTAGTGAAATGAAGGGGCTCTCAGGCAAAGATATGGGAGTAGGAATACCAGTTCTTTACTAGTGTGTATAATAAAGCAAACAAACACCAACAGCTGCGGCACTGACAGCAAACAGAGCCCGGACCCAGTCCCGGCCTTTGGGCTGCGGCTCTTTGCCCTTGGGTGCAGTTCCAGGCACGGCCGGCAGGGGCGCTGGTGGCTCCCGCGGGGCGGGGCAGCGCATCCCTCCCATGGGAACCTCTCTGAACGGAAATAGAGCAATCCCTTCATCTCACTCTTTCACTTTTTTACCTTCTATGGCCTTTCTCCCGTGTTTTGGAAAAGAACTTGAAGAGGGCTGCCTTTTAACTGAGCTCCTAGTGTTTCGATAAGGTGCTTCCTCTTGAGAGAGAGAGTTTCCCTGAACAGCCGGAGCTGTGGTTACCAAGGGGACGTAACTCAAAGCAGGACGGGGTCAGGGGAGGATATCCCGCCGAGGCTGGGTCGGAGTGTGGGCAGGGTCTGCTGCCGAAATCGCCAGAGGGGGATCTTCCCCTGGAGGCCGAGGCGGAGCGTGGGTAGCCCCCACATGGCTGATGGCGGCTGATCCGGCAGCTGCCGGCAGAGCAAAGGCAGGTGGGAGAGCCCGGCAGCAGCGGCGGTGCCCAGCGCAGGTGGCACGGGCAGGGCAGGCGGGGATGGGATGGCTGGGACCCCCCCTGGGTACGGTGGGCGCGGTGACCTCGGAGCAGGCGGCAGGACAGAGCAACCCCCATCTTGCCCAGCATGACCGGCAGAGCGGCCGCGGGCCAGACAGTGGGAGCAGGGCACACAAATTGAGCGACAGCGCCGGGGCAGGTGGAGCTGCCCTGGGCAGTGAGGCCGCACCTGGGAGGGAAACCGGGGCAGGCGGAGCTGAGGCGGGCAGCGAGCCGGGACCCGGGACAGGCGCCTGGGCCGCGAACGGAGGGGGCAAGACCTGCAGAGGATCCCGCTCTCTTTCTGATTTTTCCTCTTGTTCTCTTCTCTTTCATTTCTCTTTGTCTTTTCTTGTTTTGTCTTGGGTGTTTCTCAGACTTCAAACATTTTTACTCTCCTAAAATCTCCTAACATATGGCATATTTTCTTTCTTGTAAAATAAATGGGTTTTTTTACAAATAAATCCAGAACCTAACAAATCTAAACTTCTGCTTGGATACTTGAAATGGTCCACGAGCTAACTCACCACCTCCTAATGTTGTTTTTCTCATCAGCTTTTATTTATCCTTTGGCAAATTAAGCATCTTTCAGTTTCTTGCTTGGCTACTCCAAAAATGTCAGTGCACCCATAGTTCCTTAAAAAATGATCACATAAAGCTTGAGTACCCCGGTGCGTTTTCTGATGCATGTCTTCTAATATTTTCCTAGTAAGCACATTTTATTAAGTAATTGTCGTCTATCAAGAAGTTTCCATTTCCCTGATTTATCTTGTTCACTTCCTATCTTGTTTAATTCTTTTTTCTCGGCTTCCCTAAACTTTGGAATTTCCAGTTTTTCCTCGTTTGGAGTTAATATTAACATACTCAGCTCCATTTTCTGCTGCATCCTTAGTTTTGTGATCCACCAAATTATTTCCTCTTATTTCTGGGGTCTTTCCCTTTTGGGGTTCCTTAACATGTACTATAGCTATCTCTTTTGGGTAATATTAATGCCTCCAAAACCTCTAAAATAAGTTCCTCATGTACTAGTCCTTTTCTTCTTGAATTAAGTAATCTTTTTCCTTTCCAAATTTTTTGAAGGTATGTACTACTCTAAAGGCATACCTTGAATCAGTATATATAGTTCCTTTATTTTGTGTTAAATATTCTAGTGCTCTTTTTAAAGTATATAATTCACAAGTTTTAGCTTACTAGTTTAAGGTTAATTTCCCTTTTTCCACAGTTTGCATGTTTTTCCCATCAACTACTACATATCCTGTATTTTCTCCTTTTCCAAGGAGTTGTATCTCTGTTAGCTAACATAACTCCCAAAGGATTATTTTTTTTTTCTTTTTTTGTCCCTTGTATCCACCGTACTGGTTTTCAATCTCATTGTTCAAGATCCTATCTATTCATCTTCTGCCTCTGTTTTTCCCTTTCACTAACTACCCAAATACCACTTTTCTTTCAACTGCACACACGAAAATAAAAAATCTTTTTCTCACACTAATTTTAATACAATACACCTCCCTCGAAGGAAATCTAGTGAAGCTTAAAATACACAATCTGCATTACCTATACTTTCATTCGTCTACATTCACTCACTGTTATTTCTCATCCACTTCCACACATTCTTTCACACCCTCACCTTGGGGTTGGCCTCTGGGTCTCAGTATCTCCGGGCCTCCTGGGAGGGCCCTGACTCTGCTGCCTACGGTGCCGTTCACCTGTGAGGCTGATTTGTGTGTCACTCACACTCTTTAGCCACGGCCCCCTCACACGCCCTGGGGACAATGGCCCCTTTGCAGGTCACCTGTACCTTATGCCACAGCCCCCACACACCCAGGAGAACAATGGCTTATTTGTGGGTCACACACTCCTCTTTCCACAGCCCCCCTTCCCACCCGCCTGGGAAGCCGAGGCTGATTTTATGTGTGACTCGCTCCCACACACAACAAGACAACAATAAGGTACCTTTTACTTTCAAATCACCTATTACAATTTTAGGTGTTTCTGGCCAGTTCCAGTGCTCTTGGATATCCCTCAACCCAGCTGGGTGTCCAACCCCAGATGCTCTTGGGTGTCGGAGTGTCGGGGGGTAGGACGGTCGGGACGGACGGAGACGAGAGATCTCTGCAGCCAGGTCGTGGAACTTGCGGTTTATTGCAAAGGGCCTGGGTGCAGGGCCCTGGTTGGAGCTGCCAGGCACAGCTCGGAGCAGGCCCGAGAGAAGAGAGGGGTAGAGAGGGTGAGAGGGTAAGGGAGTAAGAGGAGAAGAACGTAAGAGAGTAAGGTTCCCGTTACAATACAATCAATCTTCTTCTGTGTTGAATATTCTATTTCTCACTAACCAGTCTAGTACAAGATACAAATCCTAGAGCATTTACATACAGACTATAGGAATCATTACATCACCATACTGTGTTACATTTTCAACCCTAAAATCTCCTCTTTGGCCCCCTTCTGCCAAGCTAGTAGGGTCTGCTCTGAACCTTGGACCTGTCTGCAAGAAGAGGGAATTGTTTCATCAAAAGGGGATTACTTTCAGCTGGCCACACCATTTTTTTCCAGTTGTTCAGGAACTAAGATATTTCAAAGCTTGCTTTCATTTCAATCTCGCTTATAGTTTCTATATTGTCAAAATCTTTTGCCAGACAATAATAAGGCTTTCATGTTTCATCTTCCCCAGCCCTTGGGCATTTTTTTGTCCCTCAGTCCATCTGTGTGCTCCAATCCCAGATGCTCTTGAACATATCTTCAATCTGGCAGAATTTTGCTCAACCCTGAATGCTCTTGGAATGTTAATCCCTCAACCCAGCAGGTTTTAATTCTGGATGCTCTTGGGCACTCTTATCCCTCAATCCAGCAGGTTTTTAGGGGCCTCTTTTGTCCCGTTTCCTAGTGGGTTGGGCTCGGAAACTCTTCTGCTCCCCTCCTCGGAGGGGTCCAGCCCCTCTCTGAGACCCAGTCCCAGTTACCCTGGGGGATTCTCTCACTCCTGTTAACATTCACTGTGGAAGGGGCTAGCAGCGGGCCTGTTAGGTAAAGGAGCGAGAAGTAAGAAGAAGAAGAAGCTGATAAGGAGCTTTCTCCAAGGCCGTAACCAAGGAGATCGAGAGAAGGAAGATAAGAGCATTCTGCAGCTGGATGAAGCATTTTTAGAAAGTTAGGTGGAGTCAGAGTAACTTTTCACCAATGGCATGGTATTGAATTATTGTGGCCAATAGCTAAGGTAGAGGAAGGGTAAACAACTGGAAAGTGTATAAAAGATCAGCCATTTTCATTAATAAACTGTTGCCAAGTGTTACCAACTGAGACTGCTTGTGGTCTCTGCTTTGTGTCGTGACCGCCTCCACTGCGACATTTTGGAGACGCCGACGTGATAAGAACATAGTCGGTGGGGGCCCATACTGGGTCCTAGCATTTGGCAACCGTGACCCACTGGGACGTAGTGGGGGAGGCGGTGTTGGTGCAACTGAGAGTGGCAGGTGGAAGCCACAAGGAGGTCCAGACCTGATTCCCTCCTATCAAGACACCTGGAAGTAGGTGAGCCACCAACGAGTAATAATGGGACAAAATTTATCTAAAGAGGAAGAAAGTGTTCTGTCTACATGGAAAGTTTTGTTAAGAAATAAGGGAATTAATACGTCAGATTATGAGCTTCGTAATATATTGCTGTGGGCTAAATCACAGAATTTTGGCACTGATCCCAACACAGCATTTAGTGTTAAGGCATGGAAGAAAGTCGGGGACAGACTTTGGCAAGTTATTTGAGCGGGAGATAAAACAGCTGTTGATTTAGCAGTAACCTGGAACTCGCTCTTTGAGGCTTTAAAGGAATGGAGAATAGAGAGAGAAACAGAGCAAGATGCAGATGAAGAGTTGGGGCTGATACCTGACGGGGGGGCTGAGGCAGAGGGGGCCTCTGAGGTAGAAGGGGGCTCTGATGGGGAACTTGGTGAAGAAAGTTCGGATGCCATGGGAGTTACCTGGCACGCTGCCAGAGCTTCTGGGAAAGCTGCCAAAGCTTCCGGGAAGGCTGCCAGAGCTTCTGGGCTGGGTGCCAAGGCTTCTGGGAAAGCTGCCAAAGCTTCTGGGAAAGCTGCCAAGGCTTCTGGGAAAGCTGCCAAAACTTCTGGGCAACCTGCCCTAGCCTCTTCTTATCAGACTCCTAAGCCTCCTTATCTCACACCTGCGCAGCAGCTCGCGATGGTGCCTGTATATACTACACCGCTACGCCAGTTAGCTGAAATGTCTTTAGCAGAGAGAAAGGTCCAGCCATCTGCCCCCCCGCTTCCCTCCTCTCTGGTCCAGCCGTCTGCCCCCCCGCTCCCCTCTGAGTGGCTTGAACAACCTGCAAGGCCGTATCCTCCTTTACCTGACAGTGACAGCAACAGCGAGTCAAGTGATGAGTCGCCCGCAGTAACACCTGAGTTGGGGCAGGGAGCTCTGGTCTCTTCATCTCCTAAGAGCTCTAGTCTTACTGCCCCATGGACTTTGCCTCCATGCCAAGTCACTGTGCTTCCTTGACACCCTCAGGAGTTTTGGGAATTTGTTAGGAGGAAAGCAGTTGAAGAAAAGAACTGGGACATCATAGAAAGGTTAGGTGCTCCAAGAGTACCTCAGGAGAACAGTGCCATTGCAAATGTTGCTTGTGATAACCCTATGGCTTTTCCAGTTTTCAAAGCAGCTCCTGGAACAGGACAGAACGACAGTCATCATGTCTTCGCCTGGAGGGTTGTGCAAGACCTCCAATCGAAAGCAGCTCAATATGGTATTAATTCTTCAGAGGTAATGCAATTAATACGTGTGATTAATGCAGATTTGCTTGCACCTTATGACATCGCTCATCTTGCTACAATTCTATTTCAGCCAGTACAATATGGTGTATTTCAAGAAACTTGGAGACGAGTGGCTGAGCGCACAGCTTTAACAAATATGCAGTTGCCTCAACATGACCCTCGTCATGCTGTGGGTGTTGATGCCCTAATGGGCTCTGGGCCTTTTGCTAATCCAGATTTACAGGCAAGGTGGGATCCTTCGATTTTGGCACAAGCTCAGCAAATTGGCATGAGTGCCTTAACTAAAACAATGGAAATGGCAGCTCCAAAACAGAAATATGTTACTATACAACAAGGAATGAGAGAATCATTTTTGCAGTTTGCAGAAAAACTTGCTGCCGCTATTGAGAAACAAGTAGATGATGAAACTTTGCGAGACAAATTGTGCGTACAATTGGCTAAAGAAAATGCAAACCCAGATTGCAGAAAGATTATTGATACTTTGCCTGGGGAACCCACTTTGTCTGAAATGGTTACTGCTTGCTCGAAGGTTGGTTCAGTCGAGCATAAAATGGCAGCTCTTGCTGCAGTGTTAAGACCTTCAGCGAAGTGTTATAATTGTGGACAACAAGGGCGCGTAAAGTCACAATGTACTGTCCAGAAAACAACATTTAGGCCAAGGGCAAGCAGCAATGTTGTATGCAACCATTGTGCTAAATCTGGGCACTATGCTAAGCAATGCAGAAGTAAATATCATGCAAATGGTCAGCTATTGCCGGGAAACCCAAAGAGGAGCGCGAAGGGGCGCGTGGGGAAACAAATACCCCAACAACCACAACAGCAAATGCGGGCCTTCCCAGCCCTGCAAAGCTACCCATTTGCGAACAATTCTCAGGGGCAACAAGCGGGTCCGCAGGGATTGATATACCCACCGCTGACACAGTAACCATTTTAACAAAAGAAATATGTAAAGTGCCTCTTGATGCCTATGGTCCGATAGGACGGGGATTGAGTGCGTTTTTGATAGGGAGATCAAGTACTACACTTAGAGGTATTCATGTGCATCTAGGGCTTATTGATGCTGATTATTTAGGACAGATTCATGCTATGGTATCTATTGATGACCCTCCTGTCACTATTCAGAAAGGAACTTGCATTGCTCAACTTGTACCTTTTGTGAGTTCTGTTCCAAATGCAGTGGACCGAAGTTGCGGCACAGGAAGCTTTGGATCGACAGGAGTACCTCAAGTGTTTTGGACTGAGAAAGTAACAGAGAGCCGTCCAGAAAAGACATGCACTCTCACCGCCAGTGGATGTCATCCAGGAACTATATCAGTAACAGGTTTGATTGACACTGGAGCAGATGTCACAATACTCTCACGACTTTGCTGGCCTCAATCGTGGCCTCTCACTCATGCAAGTTTTGGACTCCTGGGGTTGGGTGGTGCTACAACAGGTGGCCTGTCAGCCATTGTAATTAATGTGAAACATCCTGATGGCCAGCAAGCTAACATCAGACCCTATGTTGCCGATGCTCCTCAAAGTTTGTGGGGACGAGATTGTTTATCTCAATGGGGTGTCAAAATTACTACGGATTTTTAATGGGGGCCACTGTGTGGCAGGGCAATGAACGTCCAGTTGTATCCCTGACATGGTTGACAGATAAGCCTGTCTGGGTTCGCCAGTGGCCCCTGACTACTGAAAAGCTTACTGCCCTGCAAGAATTAGTTACAGAACAATTGCTAGCAGGACACATTGAGGAATCATTCAGTCCCTGGAACACCCCCGTTTTTGTAATAAAAAAGAAATCGGGAAAATGGAGACTTTTACATGATTTACGGCAGATAAATGCTGTAATGGCAACAATGGGAGCTTTGCAACCAGGCCTTCCTACACCCACGATGATTCCACAAGAATGGCAAATAGTTGTCATTGATCTAAAAGATTGTTTCTTCACTATTCCATTGGCTGAGCAGGACAAAGAAAAATTCGCTTTTACGGTGCCTTCTATAAATCATGCTGAACCTGATAAAAGATATCAATGGAAGGTACTCCCACAAGGCATGAAAAATTCGCCAACTATTTGTCAATGGTTTGTGGCACAGGCCTTGTCAAAAGTGCGGGAGCAATTTAAAAACTGCTACTGCTATCATTACATGGATGATATCTTGTTGGCATCTGACAACAAACAACAGTTGTCAGCTCTTAAACAATGTGCTGTGACAAATTTGAAACACTTTGGTTTGATCATTGCTCCAGAGAAAGTGCAGAAACACATGCCTTGGAAATACCTAGGTATGTTGGTGACCAACACTCAAGTTATGCCTCAACCTGTAAAGTTAGACATTGATGTTAAAACTGCTACTGATGTACAGAAATTGGTTGGTTTAATAGGTTGGATTCGATCATATTTAGGCATAACTAATCATCAGATGCAACCATTGTTTGATCTGCTTTCAGGCATCACTTCCTCCACTGATGAGAGGCAATTGACCTCAGCGGCAAAAAAGACCCTAGAAGAAGTTGGATTAGCCCTAGCACACAAATTTGTTAACAGGATAGATCCCTCTGTTGGTGTGCAATTGTTTATTTTGAAAGACCATGAAATACCATGTGGAATACTGTGTCAATGGAATGATAATTGGGAAGATAAATTGCATATTCTGGAATGGATATTTTTATCTTTCAGATCTCGGAAAACAGCTCCAGGACTTTATGAGCTCTTTGCAGATATTATCATCAAGGGTCGCAGGCGTTATCATGAGATTTTGGGACAGGACCCTGTGACCATTGTGATACCTGTGCAACAGTGGTATTTTGAATGGTGCTTTCAAAATAATCATGAATTGCAATCTGCCTTATCTTGTTTTACAGGCCAAATCTCGTATCACTTGCCTTCTCATTCTGTTCTAACACTGACTAAAGAGATTCCTTTTGAAGGCAAGCAAATTTGTTCTCCCGTTCCAGTGGAAGGTATAACGGTTTTTACAGATGGGTCCGGGAAAACCGGAAAAGCAGCTGTGGCTTGGAGAAAGGATGATCACTGGGAATATCAGACAGTGATTCAGCAGGGATCTCCTCAACTGGTTGAACTTTCTGCTGTTCTTTTGGCTTTTACTTTGTTTCCTGGTTCTGTAAACATAGTTACTGATTCAGTTTATGTTGCCAATTTGGTTAAGCATTTAGATCAAGCAGTGTCGTATAATATTCAAGAGAAACCATTGTTTACTATATTAGTGAAGTTGTGGACAGTTATTGGTGCTCGAAAACATTCTTACTTTATCATGCACATTCGCAGCCATACATCATTACCAGGATTTTTTGCTGAAGGCAATGCCTATGTAGACTCTTTAGTAGCTGCTGCTGCAATCAAAACTGTACCCAATGTGTTGCAGCAGGCAATTTTATCCCATCAATTTTTTCATCAGAATGCTCAAGCTTTACAGCAGCAATTCAAATTGTCTACTGCCGAAGCAAAATCTATTCTTTCCTCTTGTCCCGACTGTCATATGACTCATGTCACTCAGTATTATGGTACCAACCCTAGAGGTCTTTCTGCGTTAGAAGAATGGCAAACTGATGTTACAAAAATGCCAGAATTTGGTCGCTTTAAGTATGTTCATGTTACAGTTGATACTTTTTCTCACGCAATGGTTGCTTCAGCATTCACAGGAGAGAAAACTCGAGATGCTATTCGTCATTTTTATCATGCCTTTTCTATTCTAGGTGTTCCGTGTCATGTAAAAACAGATAACGGCCCAGCATATGCTTCGCAGAAAATGCAAGCATTCTTTCGTGCTTGGGGCATTGAGCATTCAACAGGTATTCCACATGTCCCCACAGGCCCACGGGCCAAGCAATTATTGAAAGAGCTCATGGACTTCTTAAACGTCAGATTCAAAAACAAAAAGGGGGAATGCAACAGGAGTCACCTCAAGTGAGATTAGATAAAGCTGTTTATGTGTTAAACTTCTTGCGTCCCCTACCTGACTCACAGTTATCTCCAATCTTTTGCCATTTTTCTTCTTTGAATTCTAAGCAACCAAATTTCCATAGAAATGTCAAGGTATGGGTCAAGGACTTGATTACTGGTATATGGTCTGGTCCAGTGGAACTGATAACCTGGGGAAGGGGTTATGCTTGTGTTTTGACAGATAATGGTCCTCGATGGGTTCCTGCTCGCTGTGTTAAACCTTACCTAGAACGTACGGGAAAGGACAGGATCGATGGCTCCGCAGCTGAAGCAGAATGTGCGGATGACACTGGCTAAGACCATATATCAGTACTTAAAGATGGATGAAGGAAGAATGGGAATTATGTTGATGGCTGTGATTGTGATTTTGTGTGTCCCCTCTCTGCTTGGGTTTTTGCAAAGGGCCCTGCAAAAATCCATAGCAGCTGTATTTACAGGTCAAAAACAAAAAAGGGGGAATTGTGGAAGGGGCTAGCAGCGGGCCTGTTAGGTAAAGGAGCGAGAAGTAAGAAGAAGAAGAAGCTGATAAGGAGCTTTCTCCAAGGCCGTAACCAAGGAGATCGAGAGAAGGAAGATAAGAGCATTCTGCAGCTGGATGAAGCATTTTTAGAAAGTTAGGTGGAGTCAGAGTAACTTTTCACCAATGGCATGGTATTGAATTATTGTGGCCAATAGCTAAGGTAGAGGAAGGGTAAACAACTGGAAAGTGTATAAAAGATCAGCCATTTTCATTAATAAACTGTTGCCAAGTGTTACCAACTGAGACTGCTTGTGGTCTCTGCTTTGTGTCGTGACCGCCTCGACTGCGACAATTCACTTCGTCTCTCTCCTGGCCACTTACCGCGGAAAGTCCGAAACGCAGCGTGGGAGACTCCAGCACTCACTTGGCAGGCCTGGGACAACCAGCCCTCCTCTCATTCACACACATTCATCCCCTGCACCTGCCCCCCTGAGAAATACTTACCAATCCCTTTTCCTTCCCGGGTTCTTAATGCCCATTACTACTCTTAGGGGGCCAATTACCGCGGTTGTAGGGAGCCTTTTCCCTTCTCTTTGTTTTATTATCTCCTTTTGTCCACCATAACCTGCGTCTGTCGGTCACCCCAGGGGAAACAGAGCGAGGCTGCCAACGGGGCAGGGCGCGCCTTCCCCACTCTGACTCTCCTAAAGCACCGGCAGCGAGGTGTTAGTAACCATCCTCTGCTACCAAATTGTGAAAAACGCCAATCACTTGCTTTTAAAATTTTAAAATTTTAACAGTAATAAAATGGTTATAAAAAATAGTAATAATATTAGAGTAATAACAATTGCGACAAATCCAATTAGGACAATATGAGACAACAAATACAAAGAGTTACGAATACCCGAGTACTTTTTTCTAGGCAGCAGGAGCCTGAAAAAGGACACCCGTGAACACAGGATTAACCCTTAAAAACAATAGCCTGTTGCATATTCATACACTTTATACATGATGCATAAATTCCATTCAAACACAGGATTCTGTCTGGTCAGTGCCACCTTCTTCCTCTGAATCCTAACAGCGACTTCGAGGCAGGAAGAAGTTATTTCTTCTGACAAGAGAGCAATAAATTCTTTTTCCCTGAAAGATTTAGGTGTCCTGTGGCTGCTATCTCGCTGCAAGTTCTTTCTTTAAAAAAATCTCTTACCAAGCATAGTTTCTATTTTAACATTTTTTTAATAACCTAAAACTATATTTAACCCACTACTTAAGAGAATTAATACAGCGTTACTTTGTAACACAAGACACATAATATTCATTTTAGTATTTGTGAAAACCCAATCACAAAATACGCATTTTTTACAAGTATAATCCCACTTCCAGTCTCTCCCAGTTTGGTCCCAGCTGTCTCCAGCATGGTTCCAGTTGCTTCCTCAATCAAGTCAGTGAGTCCCAGTATGATGCCATTTGCTCCCAGTTGCTCCTAGTCAGGCCCAGTATGGAGGATGATGTGCAGGGTGTGCTCACTGTGACACTCAGTTCCTCCCAGTATTAGTCCAGTCACTCCCAGAATGATCCAAATATGAGCCCAGTGTGCTCCCAGTCTCTGCCAGAATGTACCAGTTGTGCTCCACATGGTTCCAGTTGCTCTTTTTCACCCTCACTTTCCTTCTAGTCACTCCCAGTATATCCCAGCGTACCCCAGTTCCCTCCACCATCTTTCCAGTTCCTTCCAGTATGATCCTATTTGCTCCCAAGCACTCCCAGTCAGCCTCAGTGTAGTGGCACTCACTGCCGGTATGATCCTAGCCATCCTCAGCACCATCCCAGTTCATCCCAGTATATCCCATTTACCCCTAACATGGTCTCAATTGCCCCCCCCAGGCTCCTACTCACTCCCAGTGTGATCTCAGCATGATCCCAGTATGATGGCAGCATGGAGTCAGTACAAACTCAGTACAATCCCAGTATGATGCCAATAGGATGTCAATAGAAAGCCAGTAAAGTCCCAGTCACTCCCAGTATGATCCCAGAATGATCCCAGTGTCCATCATTGCGATCACAGTCTGCCCTGACATGGCAGTATGATCCCAGTATGATGTCAGTACAAGCCCAATACAGTCCCAGTCTCTCCCAGTATGATCCCAGTGCAGTCCCAGTCCCTGGCAGTGCTGCCACTGCTGGGATTCCCCAGCCCTGTGTGTGTTCCCCCCTGGCGGATGTGCCGAGAGGAGCCCCAAGGGCTGGCAGTGCCCAGGCAGGGTCCCCAGCAAGGCCCAGTTTGGATGTGCAGCCCCCAGTTTGCCCGGTTTGCCTCTCCTTTTGCCCGGGCCGGGTTCCCCCCGCCCGCAGCGGCTGGAGCAGCCGAGAGCCCCGCGCTGCCCATCCCGACCTGTCCCGGCTCCATCCCCGCTCCTGCCGGGGGCTGCGAGGGCTGCGGGAACGGGGCACCGAGGGTGTGGCTGCTGGTAGGGGAGGAGGAGGAGGGAGGGAAGGGCAGGGATGAAGGGGAAGGAGGAGGTGGGGTTAGGGAAGACGAGCAGGGGGAGGGGGAACGGAAGAACAGGAGTGGGATGAAGAGGGAGAGGAGAGACTGTTGTTATCTTATTGTTATTATATTGTTAAAGAGTCCATACCTTCTCGCTGGTTCTCTGCCACATAGCTCTTCTCTGTTCTCTGTAGTGCAGTTCCTCATGGTTTCACAGGGGCTCCACCTGGGCTCTCGACCCACCCCTTTTATCCCAGCTATCTTTACGAGCCACAGCTGCTGCCCAACTAAGGACTTCGCAGCTGTGACTCATTTAGAACAGCTAGGACCCACTTATCTAATATACATAGAACTCTCACTACATTCCAGTTGTTGTATTCTTATTGTTGTTATAATAATACATATATTCAGGCCCCCACAAGACAAAAAGGCGGATCAAGGCTGAGCTTAGGGAACCACGCGGTCGATCCCTGCTTGAATTCGCAGCCCCCACCTGTGGGATCATTGTCCCCCAATCGCGCTGGTGAGCGGGGAGGGGGAGCTGGGCCCGGATATCCCGGGGGGTCCCTGGGTTGGGGATTTGGGGGGATGTTTGGAGAATGAAGAAGTCCAAGGCTGAGCGGAAAAGGCCCCTTGGGGAGACATCAGGGGGTGGCGGTGGCGGTTGCCGGCAGAGGCAGCCTGGAGGAGCAGAGCCCTGTGTCCCCCAGGAGCCCAAAGTGGGGAGCCCAGAGAGGGGGGAGCGCCACCATTGGCGGGAGCCTCAAGAGCCTGGAGAGGGGCAGGGGGGACTCCTTGGAGCCGCTGCAGCCCAGAACAGAGAATGAGGGGAGAAGGGAGCCTGGGAGCCCAAACAGCCCCGGCATCCCGAAATGGGGAGAGTGAAGCGGGGGGAGCTTTTGGCATTGCTGGGACTGCCAGCAGCCTGGGCAGGGCGGGCACTGAGGAGAAGGGGGACCCCCAATCCAAGCGTGACCCCCAGCAGCTGGGACAGGGGGGAACCCCCAAACACCAGAGGGGAGGGACCAGGGACGGGGAACTCCTGGGAGGCTTTTTCAGGGCTGAATCTTGGGTGTTTGGGAGGTTTTTCTGGAGCCCAGGTGGCCAGTGATTGTAGAGATGGACTTGGGCAGAGGGACCTTCAAAGTCAATGTGTGTTGGGGAAGATGAAACAGGAAAGCCTTATAAATATGATTGTCTGGAAAAGATTTTGAGAATATAGAAAGTATAAGGAAGATTGAAATGAAAGAGATACCTCAGTTAGTGAACAACTGGAAAACAATGGTGTGGCCAGCTGAAGGTAATCCCCTTTTGATGAAACAATTCCCTCTGCTTGCAGACAGATCCAAGGGTCAGAGCAGACCCCACTAGCTCAATAGAAGGGGTCCAAAGAGGAGTTTTTAGGGTTGAAAATGTAACACAGTATGGTGATGTAATGATTTTTACAGGCTGTATGTAAATGCTATAGGATTTGTATCTTGTACTAGATTGGTTAGTGAGAAATAGAATATTCAACACAGAAGAAGATTGATTGTATTGTAACGGGAACCTTACACTCTTAGGTTCTTCTCCTCTTACTCCCTTACCCTCTCACCCTCTCTACCCCTCTCTTCTTTCGGGCCTGCTCCGAGCTGTGCCTGGCAGCTCCAAGCAGGGCCCTGCACCCAGGCCCTTTGCATAAACCGCAAGTTCCATGTCCTGGCTGCAGAGATCTCTCGTCTCCGTCCGTCCCGACCGTCCTACCCCCCGACAGTCCTACAAACGCGCTCATCCCTTGTTTTCCCCAAACCAGGATTTCCCATTGCCAACCCCAGGGAGGCTGTGAGGAAGAGGAAGATGCCCCAGGACACTGAGGCAGGTGAGGAGGAAGTCAGTGCCCCTTTCCCCTCTGTGCTGCTCCATCTCCCAGTCCAGCATGGCCCCGGCTGCAGCTCATCCCTGGGGGGATCTCCTTGCCCTTGCCTGTGGCACGGCAGCAAATCCCATCCTGTCCTTGTCCTTCCTCCCCCAGAGCAGGAGCTGAGCATGGAGAGCAGGGAGGACAAATGCCCACGGCAGAACCTGGTGGAAGAGGCCGTTTTGAGCGGCTCCACAGCGCAGGAAGCCAACGGGGAGGAAAATCCCCGGAGATGCCGCACGAGGAGGGGCTGGAAACACAGCTGGCGGGGATCTGAGGGGGAAAGAGCCAGCCTGGGCCGGGAAGGCGGCCGGAGATGGAGCCAGAGCTCGGAGCTGGTGCTCCATGAGCAGCTCCATGTTGGGGAGAAGCCCCACACGTGCGAGGAGTGTGGGAATAGCTTCAGGTGGAAAGGCGACCTGATCAGGCACCAGAGGACCCACACTGGAGAGAAGCCCTACCAGTGCGAGGAGTGTGGGAAGAGCTTCAGCGTGAGTTCCAGCCAGAACCAGCACCATAGGACCCACACTGGGGAGAGGCGTACAAATTTTCCGAGTATGGGATGTGCTTCAGCCGGAGTTTAAGCCTGATTGTGCACCAGAGGAGCCACACTGGGGAGAGGCCCTACAAGTGCTCCGAGTGTGGGATGTGCTTCAGAGAGAGCTCCGGCCTGATCAGGCACCAGAGGACCCACACTGGGGAGAGGCCCTACGAGTGTTCCAAGTGTGCGAGGAGGTTTCCGACCAGCTCCGATCTCCTCCGGCACTATCTGAGTCACACAGAGGAGAGGCCCTTCCAGTGCCCCGACTGCGGGAAGGGATTCAAGCACAACTCCACCCTCATCACCCACCGGCACATCCACACTGGGGAGAGGCCCTACGAGTGTCCCCAGTGTGAGAAGAGCTTCTCCAGCAGCTCTAACTTGACCCAACACCAACGGAGGCACCACTAAGGGAAGCCCTGCGAGTGCCCCGAGTGTGGGCAGAGCTTCGTGCGCTGCTCCAGCTCCATTCCCCACTGGAGGAGGCACTTTGGGCACAGCTCTGGTCACTCACATTCCCTGTGATCCATGTTGGGAACACACCTGGCTGCTTTGCCTTTTGGTTTGGCCTTAATTTTCCTCTGCTTCACCTTCATCGTTTAAAAACACCCAAAACTGAGTTAAATGAAGGAAATTGATTGAATATATCTGAGGTTCCATAATTTTTCAGTTGTTTTAGAGGGAATTTAGGATTTGGGGACGTGTTCTCTGTCGAGTACTGCTTTTGCTAAGAGGAAGGAATTTGATCTCACCCTTCTTGTGTTGCTAAGAACTCCTTCCGTGACCCGAACCGCAACTCCACCCTTGGGATACCCTGTAAAAATTCCACGGCCCTTCCTGTGCCCTGCCTTTGGGGGTTAAGAAATGGATTCCCAAAGGATCAGCCCTATTCCCGCTGTATTCCAAGAGGATGAACCTGTTTCCCTGGATTCCCAGAGGATTCTGACTCTCTCACTGGTTTTTTTTTGTTTGTACTACTGCAGTTCTATTTTTAATTTTTCCTAATAAAAAGCTGTTATTTCTACTCCCATATCTTTGCCTGAGAGCTCCTTGATTTCAAAAGTATTTAATATTTTTATAGTGTATTATAATAATAATATTATTATTAATAATAATAATAATAATAATAATAATAGTAGTAGTAGTAGTAGTAGTAGTAAAAGGGAGGGAGTTTACATTTTCTGTTTCAGTGGAGGCTCCTGAAATGGGGAGACACCCCCAAGGATGGGCCATGTAAAATGGTTCCTGAAATATATAAATTATTTTATGGATATGCAACAGGCTGATGTAATTAAAACCAGATTAACTAGGGGTGTCCCCGAAAATAACTGGGGGGTCTTGGTGGCGATACCAACCTGTGCTCGATGATCCTTGTCTCCCATTACATCACCCTGTTGCATATTCATCCACATTTTGCATATCCATTAAGTACTTTACATATTCCAGGAACAAAATTGGCTTCATCCTGTTTGGGGGTCCCACCTCCCTCACAGCTCAATTTGGGGCGTCCCATCCCCCTCCAAGCTCAATTTTGGGGTCCCTCTGATTGCCTGGAAATTACCCCGCGAGGTCTCTGAGTATTTCCCGCAGTGAGAGGCCTTGGTCTGTGGCTGGCAAGTGATGAGTCAGAGTCGGGCCGGGCGCTGATTGGCTGAAAATCGCTGGGCGGGTCCAGGGCTCTGAGTTTCTGCCCCTCAACTGGATCGTCATCAGTGCCGCGCGTTCTGATTGGTCGGGATCTGTTTTGGGGTGGGGACGGGAGGAACTGGAGTTTATTTGGGGTGTGTTTGGGGTTATTTATGGACTATTTAGGGTTTATCTTGGGTTTTACTTGGTTTATTTGAAATTATTTGGGTTTATTTGGAAGTATTTGGGTTTATTTGGAAGTATTTGGGTTTGTTTGGAAGTGTTTGGATTTGTTTGGGCTTATTTGGAATTATTGGAGGTTCTTGGGGTTTATGTTGTTGTATATGGGGGTTTTATTAGATGTACTTGCAATCATTGGGTTTTTTTTACTTAATTTGGGGTGTTTTTTTGGTTTTTTGGGGTTATTTGGATTTGTTAGGGGTATTTGGGGGGACTTTTAGGTACTGTTTGGAGTTACTTGAGGTTTATTTCGAGTATTTTGGGGTTATTTGGGATATTTGGGGTCATGTGGGTTCAAAAAACTAGGAATGTTTCTCCTGCAAAAAATGTGAATTTTTCCTTATAAATTTTTCCTTAAAAAATTTTTCCCCAAAACACCAGGAATGTTCCCTTAAAAATCCCCGGCTTTTTCCAGCCAATAGCGGCGCGTCCTGCCCCAAACCATCCAATCACTGCACTTCATCTCCCAAATTAACGAATCACGGCGCACCCCGCCCCAAACCATCCGATCACCACGGGTCTCCCCTCAGGAACACCGGCCTCCCCATGCGCTGATTCAACCAACCACCACAGGTCTCCCCTCAGCTACTCCTGAATTTCTCGAGCCGAACCAACCAATCACTGGGGATCTCTCCTGAGCAATGCCTGCGTCTCATTTCTCAATCTAACCAATCACTGGGCATCTCCCCTCGACAAACCCAGCCTGCCCCGCCCCTCTCCTGTCATTCGCTGTGCTCTCTATGAAAGCAACCAATCACCGGGCGTCTCCCATCAGCAACTCCCACCCTCCCCCACGCTGCTCCAGCCAATCAGAGCCGAGCCAAAAGTGGCGCCCCCTGACCCCGGGGCTGGGCATGGAGCGGGCGCCCCCTTCCCCCTCCCCTGCCCCCCGGGACCCCCTCAGGGACCCCCAGGAGCCGCCCCGAGCTCGGGCGGGTCCTGCGGGAGGCGCTGGAGAGAGCGGGGGAGGCGCTGGGAGAGGACGGGGGGGGCTACGGGAGCTGCTGAGGAGGCGCAGGGACAGGTGAGGGGTCCTGGAGGGGTCGTGAGGGGAATTTGGGGAGGGGTCTTGAGGATGTTTGGGGGGAATTTGGGGAGGGTCTGGGGGGATCTTGAGGGGGTTTTAGCGGGGTCTGGGGTAGCTGGGGGGGTTTGGGGGGGAATTTGGGGAGGGGTCCTCGGGGGGTGTCACGATCCATCCTCACAGACGGGTTTCATGATGGTTCATGGATTTGATCTCAGGGTGCAAAAAGAACCAACACGGTACAAGGGGGTTTGCAATGATAATCGAAACAAATGCACCTTTATTGAATGACCACAGCAAAATGTGATAGAGGGATTAAGGGAGAGAAAAAGATAGAGGAACAGAGAGACAAAGAGAGAGAGAGAGAGATAAAGAGGGGGATAGTGCTGCCAAACGTAGAGACGAAGTCCTTTGGTCCAGTCCAGTCGAGGATCCACCTGTTACATCGGGGAGATCTCAAAGTCTCTCGCTAACTCAGGGGTTTTTATTATGATAACTCTATTGGAAATTGCGAGGGGGGGATACAGATACAAAAAGGAATAGATGTAACAGGTAGTCCATGCTCTCAGCAGTAAGCGTGAGCCATTGTCTTCTTGGTCCAGGGGTCACAACCTGCAGGCAAACATTTCGCTTTGGTCAGCTTGCCTCCTCCACACACCTGCCCCGGGCTAGGGGTTTCAGTCCCAGTCCTTGGAAGGAGCAGAGGGGCCTTTTCACATGGGGGTTCCGTGTCTCAGTCCTTGATGGAGAGGCTCCTTCCATCTCAGTCTGTCTGTCCCGGTGGTTGTAAAACAGGTGAGGGTCTTCTGTGGGGGGACCACCTGAAACTGAGGAGAAGTCCAGCCAGGCCGAGAGGTGGGACAGCTCCCAAGGCTGTTGTTGCACAAAGGGCACGGTGCCCCCTTCTTCTCCTCCTTGGGCTCAGTGTAGCATACAGCAAACAACAGCTGTGAAAACAGCAACTGAACACTGCTCTGGGGTCTCTGGGTCTTGTGGCATGTGACTTTCTCCTACAGAGGAGACGGGGGAGAGGCGGGGTGTCTTCTCTCCAGTGGTCCTCAAATGACAATCGTGAGGCAGATGAGGGAAAATTCAGACAGACTCTAACAAGCCACCACCCTTTGTCCCCCTCCCTTTTTCCAAACCCCTCCCCATCGCCTCCCAATAAACGGCCCCGGGCCCAACTGGGAAGCTTTATTGGGAGCACTGGGAGCAGGCACTGGGCAGGAGCAGAGCACCAGCGGGGCTGGGGGTGATACGGGACCCCCCCAAAATCGGCGGAGCGGGAACGGAGCGGGGGGTCCCGGCCGGGCCCGAGCCCACGGGGAGGGGCTGCGGCCGCCGCCGGCTCAGGAGCTCTGTGGGCAGAGAAAAGGGGGTGACACCGGGCTGGGGGCCCGGCGGGAGCGCACACGCTCCGCCACGGGGGGGACGCCACTCCCGGCACCCGCCCTGACCTTCTTGAGCAGGGAGAAGCCGAGCCCCAGCGCCAGGAAGACCAAGCCTAAGACAAAGCCCCCGATACCCATCAGCATCTTGCTGCGGGCAGCGTCCGGCGGCATCTCTGGGGGGTCCGCAGGGCTCAGCGCCCCCAAAACCTCTCACCGACACCCCGAGCCCCTCCCAGCGCCCTCCCTGTGGCCCCCGGCCCAGCCAGGGCCCCCTGAAACCTCCCCTCGATCCCTTTTTGTCCTGGCCAGGAGCCACCAAAGCCCCTCCCGTCCCTCTCAGCATCCCACAGCCCCCTCCCAGTTGCCCCCAGCGCCCCAGGACCCCCAAAGCCTCTCGCAGTCCCTTGGCAGCCCCAGCAGGACTCAGCCAGAGCCCTCCCAGGCTGTGCCCAGCACAACCGAGCTCATGGTGAGCCCCGCTTTGCCATCGCCGATCTCCTTCCAGCCCCTCGGGGCTCACTGCGATCCCTCCCAGTCACACCCAGCACCCCCAAACTCCCTCCCAGTGCCCACCAGGACCCCTCCAACCCCATCCCAGCCTCCCCAGCATCCCCCAAACCCCTTCCCAGCCCTTGCCCAGCCCCCAGCCCCTCTCCCAGCTCCAGCCCGGCTCTCTCCAGCTCCCTCCCAGTGGCTCCCAGTACAGCCCAGCGGCTGTGCCAGCGCCCCCAGGGGCTCCCCCGTACCCCAGTGCCGCCTCAGGGGCTGCTCCAGGCTGACGTGCTCCACCTGGCAGCTGTAGCTGAGCCCGCGCCGGGGTGGCGTTTCCAGCAGCACCAGCAGCTGGTAGGTCCAGTCCCCGTTGGGGACCACGTCGGTGGCCACCACGTGCTCCGAGAGCTCCTGCTGGCCCTGGAACCACCTCACCTGGATGGCAGCAGGGTAGAAATCCATCACGGAGCAGAGCAGACGGCCGGGGCCAGGCTGGGAGCTCGAGGGGGGCACCACCGAGATGGACACGCTGGGGGGCACTGGGGGCTGGGATCAGCTGGGGGGCACTGGGAGAGAGAGGGGAGGGCTGGGCTGGGCTGGAGAGGGACTGGGATAGACTGGAATGGACTGGGAAGGGACTGGGAGCGATTGGGAGTGACTGGGAGTGACAAGGAATGGCCAGGGGAAAGTGGTGGGAGGGACTGGGGATGGGCTCGGATGGACTGGGAATGTTTTGGGAGGGAGTGGGAGGGACTGGGAGGGAGTTGGGTGGCACTGAGAGAGGTGGGAGGGGATGGGGGTGCACTGGGAGAGAGGGTGGACGTCTGAGAGCGAACTGTGAGTGAACTGGGAATAGATTGGGAATTGATTTGGAGTGGCTGGGTGGGGCTGGGAATAAACTGGGAGGGATTGGGAATGAACTGGAGACGATTGGGAGGGACTGGTAAGGGACAGGAAGCCCCGGGGATGGGCACAAGGAGGGCTGGGGGCTCTGGGGAGATTCCCAGGGAGGTTTTGAGGGCCTCCAGGGTCATTGGCAGGGCAGGGCCCGAGGGGACACGCTCTGCCCCGCGCTCACCTCGGCGCTCCACAGTGATCGGGGTGTAATAGTCGTAGTTGTACCGGCAGTACCAGTCCACCGCGGTCCGTGCGTACTCCAGTCTAGCCGGGTCGCTGTTCATCTTCCTGGCAAACCTCTCCCCATAGGGGGTGAACCCCACGTGCAGCCCCACGTCGCTGTCGAACATCACGAACTGCTCCCGGTTGTAGATGTACCTCTCCACGAACCTTACCCTCTCCGTGCCGTTAATGAAGTAACACTCGCACTTAAACATGAGCTGAAACACCCCTGTGTGTGCAGGACACTGCTCAGGGGGCGCCCCCCGCTCCGCACCCCCAGAGCTCCGGGGCCCACCCCGGATCCCCGCTCCGCCCCTCCTGTGCCCCACGGCCGCCATGGGACCCTCCTGCCCGCGCTGCCGCTTCCTCTTTGCCGCCCTTCCCCCATTTCCCCTTTCATATCCTCTCCCCTCCCACCTCTGGCCGCTCCCAAAATCACTTTTGGGGTCCCATTTCCCCATTTTCCCCATTTTCCCACAAATCCCTCAATCTCCAGCCTCCCTCCCGCTCAGTTTTGGGGTTCCCCCGTCCTCTTTTCCCCCCTTCCCCACCCTCTCCCACCCCTCCCTCTCCTCCCCGCATCCCTCAGCCCCTCCCGCT
Organism: Melozone crissalis; assembly: GCF_028551555.1. Classification (NCBI taxonomy): domain Eukaryota; kingdom Metazoa; phylum Chordata; class Aves; order Passeriformes; family Passerellidae; genus Melozone; species Melozone crissalis. The sequence continues at coordinate 6,982,993 of NW_026535844.1, forward strand.
CTCCCTTTGGGGGGTCCCCCCCTCCTCCCCCTCCATTCCGGGCTCCCCCCTTCGCCCTCTTTTCCCCCTTCTCCCCCACTGTCCCAGCGCCTCCCGCCCCCCGCTCACCCGAGAGCTCCGCGCCCGCAGTCGGGGGGGCTCCCAGCACCACCAGTGCCACCAGCAGGGCCCCAGCTGCCGCCCCTCGCCCCATGGCCGGGGCCGGGCAGGGAGCAGCAGCCCCAAAGCAGCCGCGCTGCGCTGGGAGCGCTAGTCCGGAGCAGGGCGGGCTCGGCAGCGCCGCGCGCTCTCATTGGCTGCCGCCGCTTCTGGGCAGCGATCGGCCACGGGCTCTGCCCGGCAACCGATGAGGCAATCCAACGCCCCGAGCTCTCATTGGCTGTGCCGCCTCCTGCCTGCGCTGCCATTGGCTGAGGCCTTTCCGGGACGCTGCAGCCCCGGGCTGGGGGTTTTTTTGGGTAGGGGGAACCTTGGGGCGCTGGGCAGGTGGGAGCGCAGGTGAGCCCAGCAATGCGTGCCCAGGTGCGCGGCATCTCAGGGCTGCCCGTGGCGAGCGGTGACGCTGGCCCGATGCCAGGCACCCCCAGAACCGCTCTGTCCCTTCCACCCGCAGCCGCACAGGGACAGAAAATGGAACCGAGGGTTCCTGCGTGGGGACAAGGACCGGGAGAGATCCCTCAGCAAATCCCTCACGGGCACAAACAGACCCGGCCTGGGAACACGGAAGGAATTTATTATCAACCAAATCACAGCAGCACAAGGAGAAGGGAAAGAAATCTCTCCAACACCTTCCCCCTGCCCAACATGGATCACCCAGAACAGGGGTCACGAGGGCTCTGCCCAACGGGGGTCACTGGGTATCATCCAGCGTGGATCCTCCCATGGGGGATGGAGCTGGAGCAGCGCACGAAGCTCTTCCCACACTCGGGACACTCGCAGGGCCTCTCCCTGGTGTGGAAGTGCTGGTGAGTGATGATCTCTGAATCCCACCTGAAGCTCTTCTGACATTCCAAGCACTCCTAGGGCCATTCCCCAGTGTGGATCTTGTGGTGCTTGCTGAGGTCAGAGGTCCCCCTGAAGCTCTTCCCACTTTCCCCACACCCCCAGGCCCTCTCCCCAGTGTGGGTGTTCAGGTGTTCCATCAGGGTGGAGCTGGAGCTGAAACCCTTCCCACATTCCAAGCACTTGTGGGGCTTCTCTCTGCCATGAGGCTCCACCAGCTCTGAGCTCTGGCTGCATCTCCGGCCGCCTTCCTGGCTCAGGGGGGCTCTTTCCTCCTCACCCCTCCCAGGGCTGGGTTTGCAGCCCCTCCTCGTGAGGGATCTCTGGGGCTTTTCCTCCTCCTCCATCTGGCCACAGCTTGGTAGTGACAAACCCTGGTTTGGGGGAAACCAAGGTGGGAGCGCCTTGGAGTAGAGGCTCCTCCTGTCCAGGTCTGTCTCTAGAACTCAGCAGGATTCTTGTGTCCATGAAAATCTCCACATATCAAGATTCAGACCAGAAAAGCTCTGCCAGGAGTTCCCTATTGCAGATCTCTCCACTTTTGGGGTTCCAGAGGTTTGCTTTCCTTGGGATCATGGGGGTCCAATGGTTCCAGGGGTTCTCCATTCTCCAGTGTCCTGCTTAGGGATGATCCAGGGGCTTTTCAGGGTCCATGGGGGCCCTTCTACCCTGATATTTTACTTTGAGGTCCCAGGGATCCCTCCTCTCCAGGCTCCCTCCCTTTCCAGTCTGCCGGGGTCCCCCAGCTCTGGGATCGCCCCTCTCTGCTCTCCCCACTCTGGGGGTCCCAGGGGTTCCCCTCCTCTGCTCTCCCGAGGGTCCCCAGGACCAATGTCCTCCCCTGCCCATACGGGGCAATGGCCACGTGGGCCCCCAAAGATCCCCCAAGGGGCTCAGCTTTGGGCTCCTGCAAGATCCAAACCTACACACACAGAGAAAAAAACCTCCCAGAGACACCAGATGATATTTGGGGTCAATTTCACAATCTGCGAGCTCCAAACATACCCCAATAAAAAACCCTCTCAGGGACCCCCCGATGGATTTGGGACGAGCTCCCTCTCCCAGCTCACCTGCAGGACGAGCTTGGGGTGATGGTCCCGCGGCTGCGGCCACAGGCGGCACTGCAACCTCCTGTTCCTCCTGTTCCTGCTCCTGCTCCTCCTCTTCCTGCTCCTCCTTTTCCTCTCTCCCTCCTCCTCCTCCTTCCTAATCCCACCTCCTCCCCAGTTCCTGCCTTCTGTGTATTTACAGTGGGGAGCCTTGCTTGTTTTCAGAACTAGAACAAAGATCCCAGATGGAACAAGGCTTGCTGCTTTTAGTCAGAAGTATCTGTGACTAAAGGTCACGTTTCCTTTGGTTTGGTGCCGTCCTTGTGCCTCCTCAGTGTTCAGGCTGGGCTATGGTGTGTCCTTGTTTGCTGCATTTTCTGAGTTCCTCTTGCACTCTTTGGGCCATAGGCTGTGCCCTGGGAGGGTTCTTTGTGCTCCTTTGTGACGCAGGAGAACCTTCCAGGCGGTTTCTGCGTGAGCTGCTGCTGGGATGTCACAGGAACAGCGCCACGTCCCCGTGGTGTTCCCATTGTTGTGGGACACGGAGGCCTCAGTGCCCAGAGTGGCTCTGGGCTCGTTGCCGGAGGATCCTCCTGCCTGAGGCATTCTCAGCAGCCAGCCCAGCCCTGACGGGTGTCCTTCTGGGCTTGCAGGTGTTATGTTTGCCCAATTATCCCATCATAATAAAAAACCAAACAATATTTAAGTTAGCAGCAATTTTAATTAAATAGTTTAGAAAATATATAAATAAGGGATAATTTGGTTCAAATAATAGCACATAAGCAAAAAGAACCGCGGGGTACGGAGGGCAGGGTTCAATGACCCTTGCCACTTCATGTACAAGCTTGCCAAGTGAAAGTCACCCCTTATATGCCATGTGCAAACGCCATCTCCTCCAATATTTTGTTCGTCACTTTTCTGTCTCCGCCCTCCTCACTACCTTTACCACGCATGCACCACCACTCGGTTTGGTGGTTGCACAAGTCTTTAGGGGTCGTCACTGATGAAGGCCCTATAGTCTTCTTCGTTGTCCTTTAATTCACCTTTGGGTTACACATGCACACCAAGCCAGTACAATGTAAGCCAAGACTAACGTATCACTGCATCTACATATCAAGGCAATAAATCCCTTATAATTAGCATTTTCTTGGGACCCAACCGGGTTCTTGCTCATTTTTAGCAACTGTACCTTCAGCTTCTTTCCTGTGGTCCTTCCTTCTGCTGGGAAGGGGGGGTGGAGCCCCTCCTCTCCCTCTCCTCCTTGGCATTACAACTTTTAACTATCAACTATTTTATTATTCTCAAATATTAATTACTGTATCAATATTGATTACTGTTTCAATTTTTATCAGCACGAATCATACCTATTTATCATCCCCCATTTCTCTTTTTGATCATTATTATTTGTGCTGTATTTAAAAAGCTGTGCCCTGATATCTTTTATATTTTTCAGAATTTTGGTTTCCTCGTTGTCTCTTTTCATCTTCAAACTTTTCCAGCATTTCTATTACTGCTTCTAGTCTTTCACACTCTCTTTCAAGTTTAGTTAGCATTTCCTGGTTTATTTCTATCTTTTTAGGTCCTTGTTCCTTAACAGGGGTCAATTTAGCTTTTAATACCATTATAGATCTTGATTTTCCTTTTTCTGCTGATTCTGAATCTAGAGACGTTGTAATCTGCATCTTTTGAATCACTGAGTGAATTAGCCTAATAAAACACAAAATCATACAAGGCAGAAACAGAAGTCCCAGAATTGAGCATAACAACATGAACTCTAACTTTTTTCTCCAAACACTTCCAAAGAGGTTACCCCACCAATCTGCTTTCAAGATTGAATTCCACTTTTGTAGTGGCACATGAGCTGCTCTTTTAATTTCCTCTACAAGTTTTGTGATAGCTTCCCCATAATCATCAATTTCTACACAGCACTTAAATTCATTAAATCTCCCACAAGCTCCTCCTTCTTTTGCTAACATATAGTCTAGGGCAATCCTGTTTTGGTACACAAACGCCCGCATTTGTGTATATTGCCTGGCCAACATTTTTAAAGCGTCAGAGGTGTGATTTGACACCACTTCCACTAGTGCTTGGAGCCTTATTAATTTATTCAACAGGTAAATTGGGGTCCTATGTCCCCATGACCCATCCTGAGCCCATGTTGCTGGGTCATAATATGCTATAATTTGTTCTGCAGGCCATTCGTCCTCCTCCCATTTTTGATTCCCTCCTGCTGGTGGAAAATTTAAATTCAAATCTCCTTTATTCCACTGCAGGGTTTCATACAGTGGAGTTCCTAGCACATTGCTCCTAGACCTCAGTAGAACAAAGAAGGAGGGTTGTATTACTCCCAAAGTACAGGTTCCTCCCCATTTTTGAGGTAACACACTGTATACTCGTTGCTCACAAATCCAATATATCTCATCTGAGGGTTTCCATTTCTTATCAGTTTTCTCCGGTTGTTCCCAATAAGACCTCAGGCTGTCGATGGATTGGTGGGGGTTAACTCCAGGACTTCTGTACCAGCATAAATTAATCTGTTCATCCCATTCACAATTTATTTCTTTTATTGGTCCCCAATATCCAACGGGGTTTTCAGGTCGCTAAATTTTTGAACGATCCATATTAATCACCAGTGTGGATTTACAAGGAGTATGCCCTACTATTTTAATAAATTTCCTTCCTTCTTGAGTTATACAAATGATTCCAATTACTTGATGGCTTAAAATCCATCCTTCAGGTCTCTTCAATGTTCCAGAAATTTGGGTATGGTTCCATTTTAAAAATTGCTCTGGAGCTAAGCTCTCACCTTTCCACGGCCATCTTTCAGCCATTTTTAGACCTCCACAAATCCAGCATTTTGATAATCCTAATTCTGTACCAATCTCTTTTTGTAGTGTGTTCTGTTAATTTGTTTAATTGCTCCCCCATTTTCTGTATTGTTCCCCCATTTTCTGTAATGGTTCTGCCCTCCCAGTTTTTCCCGCCTTAGCTTTGTCAATTATTATGTTCCCATTGCAACTCCCACCATGGTATTGTCTGTCATTTGGTCACCTTGGTTACTCCCGCCACAGTTTATGTCAATCCTCTCTGTTATATGATTTCCCCTTTCACTGTGTTTCCTTATATGTGAATTTTTTCTCCTCCCTGGACCCAGTCAATCACTCCCCACTCCTCCTCGTTTGCCAGAATCTTCTGTGCTTAGGGAGACTTGATTGGCTGTGGCTCCGGGGCCCCTCCTTTACATTGTTTCTATTGGGTTTTTCCTCATGTCAGTTATCCTAAGTTCACTCCCCTACCTTCCCCTATTGGTCCTTTGTAAACCCCTCCCTGGGATCCCTCCTCCCCTTTATAACCCTGTTGCACTCTCTGTTCTTGGTCACACGCTGGTAGACACATTAGATTCAACACCTGGGTGTCTGTCACTCCTTGGTTGACAATAAATCTGAGAAGTCCCCAAGTAAAGAGTGTCCAGACTCTTTACTCTCGTTGGCCAGCAGCGATTCCATCCGCTGTGAGCACAGCCCGAAGCCTTCTGACGCCGAGGGGTGCTCCCACATTTGCAGCTGGGTGTTGGCCGCCCTCCTGCTAGCCGGACACCTGACTTTAAGGCCACACCTCGCTGCAGTTTGGTGTCCAACGTTGGGGCCTGGATTACGGCCGGACGCCTTGCCGTTTGGACCGACGGACCCCACGGACGGATTCCTTAGAGTCCACTGGCCACCAAACTACCCTCAGTTGCCGCAGACTCCGTTTTAGGGGTAGCGCTCCTGGGGGACCCGAAGTCGGAACTCCCTGCACCTGTGGAGGACTTTGGAAGACGAGAGCCACTCGCCCGGGTTTTCTTTTGTGCCGCCGCTGGGTCAGGTAAGCCCCAGACTTGGTGGTTTCCCCCCTGCCTTTTTAACCCTCCCTTGGAGTTTATGCCCTGCTCTGGGGACCACTCCCTACCCTTTTCCCAAGAGGGCTGAAATCCCAAGCGGTTTCAGCTCCCGCGTGGCGATCTTGTGCTGCCATAAGCCTGGCGGATGCCGCCCGTCCTGTCTGCTCCGGCGCCGCGCAGAGTTACCGCGTGGCATGGGGGGGCCGGCAGACACTGCCTGCCATTTCCGCTTTTCGCGTGCACGGCTCTGCCACTTTTTGTGCGCCGTGGGAAGCCTAGCAGACTCCGCCCGCCGTGCCACGGAGCCCTCTGCTGCTTTTCGTGCTCGCGGTTTCCCTGTACAGCGGCGCTGGGGCGGGCTTCGGGCACTCTCGGTGTGGCGCTGAGCGGCTGCTGCGGGTATTTCAGCGCGGGGCGGCTTTTCCGCACGGGTCGGCATGGCGCGGTCATCCACCCCCCCCACCGCGTGGCGCGCTGCCCCTCCCCCCCCCCTGCTTTTTGCGCGGTTTTGGAGCGGGGCAGGGTCGCCGTGGCTTTCAGCGCGGGCAGTACTGCTCTCAGTCTCCCCGGGACTCCCCGGGAGCCCCGGCGGAGCCCCGGTCTTTTGGGGACAGCCCTCTCCCCCTTGTTTTTTATTTTTCCTTTCCCGCGGGGTCTGAATCCCCAGACTTGGGGCCAGACCTCACTGCCCAACATCCTTCCTTTCCTCGAGTTGAAACCCCAGACTTGGGGACAGCGAGGGGAGCAGGGGTCAGTGGCGTGTACCTAATTGTTTTAATTTTCGTTTTTCTGGGTGGGTGGAGTGCAACATCAAGAGTTCTAGATCCCTTTAAGGTAGCATTGTCGAGTGCTTCTTAGAGGTTAGACCATGGGTGCAGGTCTGAGCAGGACTCAAATGAGAGTCTACTGTGTTGTTAAGGGTTTGTTGCTTGGGGGAGGGTCTCAAGCCCCCGAAAAGGAGTTGAAAATGTTAATTAAGTGGGTCTTTTCTCAGGTCCCCGAGGTTTCCCCAGAAATTGCGAAGGAGCCATGGTTTTGGGCAGCTGTTGTAGCAAAATTAGAGCAGGCGGCCGACTCTGGGGAAACCCAATTATCTATCGTGGCATACTGGGTGGGCAGAGTGTTAACCTCACTCTGACCGCCCGGGGAACTGAAGGAAAGTCCATCGCATTTAAGTTTGGTCCCCAGTTCTCCCAGTTGTTGTGTTCCTATCCCTCATTCCTCACCCTCTTCCCTCAGGCAGGAGCCCTTGGGAGGGATTCTTAAGGCCAACAAGAAGCAGGGGGTTCACCTTGCCCCTGCTCCCTCTCGACCGGCTCAGCCACCTCCTCCGAAGAGTCCTGGCCAGTCTCTTCGGAGCCCTCCTCCCTATCCCTCTGCCCCTCTCCCTAAGTCCCCAGTTGCCACTCCTAAGTTTGTCAGAATCGATGAACTGGCTCAAGATGGCTCACAGGGAGCACAAAATGGCGGAGACCTCATGGTTTTTCCCGCCACGACCCCTTCTCCCTCCCACAATCCTTCCCTTGATCTATCCCCTTCTCCTGTTTCCCCTCCCTCCGTTCCTCCCCCTGCTCCTCCCCCTACTCTGCCCATGGCTCTGCCTCCCGCAAACTCCTCCCTAAATCCTCCTCCCTATTCCACCCTGCCTCTGAACTCCACCCCGGAGGTGGAGAAAACCAACTTGCCAGGCACAAGCCAGTGCCCCTCCCAAGTGCCAAGCCCCGCCTCAGCCTTCCTCCTTTCCGGTTCCCACGCTCCTCCTTCCGGTTCCCACGCTTTGTGTTCCGGGGGGGAGGGGGGGAGGGGTGGATGACCGGAAGCCAGGACAAGCACCTTTATTGGAAGCTGCCCCGGTTACATACCGCCTCAGCGGGGAGGGGAGTTCTCAGGCTCAATGGGTGTCGCTTGTACAGGCCTAGATCAAGGAACTGTGCAAGGTCCAGAGGGAGTTCTCCCGGGAATCGGAGTATTTCTGGGGTCTCCTTCGCTTGGTCCTTGCTCCAGGAGATCTGGTGCCGGTGGACCTGAGGGCTCTCTTCTCTAGCCTTTTTGGGCCCATGGAGTTTAGGGTCTGGGCAGCAGAGTGGGGGAGGGAGATTGTGGAGGTACTCCCAGTGCTCTGGGGGAGCCAGGCCATGTCTCATGATGCGGACGGCTTGGTACTATCCATGGACCATCTGGTGGGCACCGGGGCTTGGGCAAGCAGGGCGGTGCAGGCAAAGGTTTGTTCTCTGCTCAGCTATTGGAAACCTGCAAGGCCACAGAGCGGGCTTTTTACAAGCTCCTCTCTGCCACATCACAGCTAGAAGTGGAAGAGGTGAATCAGGGCACACAGGAGCCTTATATCACGTTTGTTGAAAGACTGTATCGGTTTGTAGGGGCTCAGGTTCCGGGAGAGTGGGAGAGAGGAGGTTCTGAGGCTGATGGCCTACCTGAATGCCAGTGCGGCATGCAGGGGGGCCATCCGGTCTCTCCCCCGAGCCCTCGACCCACAGTCGAACAAATGATAGAAGTCTGTGCGAGGAAGGTTCCCCTTCAGGATCCGAAGATGTGCCCCAAGAGAACATTAGTGGCTTTTGCAGAGTTTCCATTCATCGAATGCCCTGAAGCCGAAGCTGCTGCCGCGAACGGACCCTTAACACCGGGTTCCAGCAGGAGGATGACGGCAACCCATCCTTGTCATCTCTGTGGCAAGATGGGGCACTGGATGCCGCAATGTCCCCTGCAGCAAAGGTTTCTGGAGTTCAGAAAAAAGGATGGGGAGGTAGCGAACAAAAAAACTAACTTATGAGCACAGCCCCTCCCTGGGCCAGGACAAAAATAAGGCGGGCCAATTAACATCCAGCAGGGAAGGAGGAGTAAAGGGAGAGCCGCCATACACGCTACTGGATTTGACTTATCTATTATCGGATTTGGCATTTAGCACCTGTGAGTTGTAGCCTAAACCTGTTCTTACCACCTTGTCTTCTGCTTCCCCTTACAGGCTGCAGCTAAGGATATCTATCTTCCCAACAGTGATTTTCAGCTGGTGTCTGCCGATCTGCAACATCTCGGTCGCTGGAGGAAATTAGGACGGTGCAGGTGGACCATTGTTGGTGATACAAAGCACACACCGCGTGACCTTCACATCGTCCTGGGGCTGGTTACTACAGACCGGGACCGTTTCACGGTGGGGCTGTACTGTGTCCGACCCCCACTCTTCCTCCCCAAAGGTCAGATTATTGCCCAGGCCATTCCAGTGCCAGAGGAGACGCACTGGCAAAGATCATCCAAGATACATTGCCTCCAACTGTGGCCTGGGCACAGGTAGTGGGGAGGGAGAAACCCCGACTAACTTGTCAACTTTCTTTAGGGGGAGATCGAAAAATAGTGAGGGGTCTGTGGGACACAGGGGCAGATGTGACAATAATTCCCTCTCGGGAGTGGCCGTCACATTGGGGCTTGCAAAACACGGCTGGAACCATCCAAGGTGTAGGGGGTCTCCAATTGGCCAAGCAATCAAGGAGCATTGTACAAATTATGGGACCAGACAGGCAATTGGCTTCTGTGCGCCCGTTCGTATTAGATTACACCGAGCCTCTCTGGGGGAGAGACCTTTTAGCCCAGTGGGGAGCCAAAACTGACCTTCCCAAGGCTCCCCAGGTTTTTTGGGCAGTGGCCACTGAAGAGCGCTGGACCTGGAAGCTGGAATGGCAGACTGATGAACCAGTACAGGTCTTGCAGTGGCCACTAAACAAACAAAAATTGAAGGCGCTCAACGAGCTCGTTCAGGAGCAGTTACTTAAGGGCAGTATCGTGGAGACCATGTCTCCCTGGAATTCTCCAGTTTTTGTGATCAAGAAGCCAAATAAAGATAAGTGGCGGCTCCTGACCAACCTCCGCCAAATTAACGAAAAAATAGCAGACATGGGGTCTCTCCAACCAGGGATGCCCTCCCCGGCAGTGGTCCCCCGAAATTGGAATTTGGCTGTTGTTGACATCAAAGATTGTTTCTTCCAAATTCCCCTACACCCTGACGATGTCCCGCGTTTTGCGTTCACGATTCCTTCCATAAACTGTGAGTCCCCAGACAAGTGCTACCACTGGCGGGTCCTTCCGCAAGGAATGAAGAACTCTCCAGTGATCTGCCAGTGGTACGTTGTTTCTCTGCTGTCCCCCATTTTTGCAGCCCTCGGGGATGCCGTCGTGATTCATCATTATATGGACGACATTCTCGTGTGTGTGCCCGACGATAGTCTGCTTGCCCGTGCGCTTGACCTGACAACCAATGCGTTGGTTGCTGCAGGGTTTGAGCTCCAGCAGGACAAGATTCAATGGATGCCACCTTGGAGGTACCTGGGCCTTGAAATTACCAAGCGGACCATTGTGCTGCAGAAATTGGCAATAAGGACTAATGTCCAGACCCTTGCGGATGTCTATCAACTGTTGGGTGAGACCCTGGCTGGGCATTTCTACCGAGGACCTGGCCCCTGTTTTCGATTTGTTGAAAGGGGGAGAGGGGCTTAGTTCCCCTAGGACTCTCACCCTAGAGGCTTAGGTAGCTCTGGAGAAGATCCAAAAGGCTATTTCGGCCAGGCAGGCCCACCATTATCACCCGGGCTTGCCATTCAAATTCATAATACTGGGAAAATTGCCACACCTCCATGGCATTATCCACCAGTGGGACAAGACGCTGAAGGACCAAGGCTGGGGAGATAAGCTCTTATTCATAGAGTGGGTCTTTCTCAGCCACCATCGGTCCAAAAGAATGACAAGGCCACAGGAGCTGGTAGCTGAACTCATCCTCAAAGCAACGTCGAGGATCAGGGAGTTGGCAGGATGCGATTTCGAATGCATTTACATACCAATTGAATTGGAGTCGGGCCAACTAAAAATGAAGACCTTCAATGAACTGCTGCAAACAAATGAAAACCTTCAGTTTGCGTTGGACAGCTACACTGGGCGTATTGCAGTGAATCAGCCGGCCCAAAAATTATTTAATTCGGAGTTTAAATTATCACTCAAAAAGGTTCAAAGTAAGGAGCCTCTAGATGCCGTGACAGTTTTTACAGACGCGTCGGGAGCATCCCACAAGTCAGTTATGACTTGGAAGGATCCTCGGACTCAGCAGTGGGAGACAGATGTTGCTGTCGTGGAGGGTTCTCCACAAATTGCTGAGTTAGACGCAGTCATCAGGGCATTGCAGAGGTTCCAGGGACCTTTCAATTTGGTAACAGATTCTGCGTATGTCGCCGGTGTAGTGTCCAGAGCTCAATCAGCAGTTCTGCAGGAGGTCTCAAACCAAAAATTATTTGAACTACTTACAAGGCTCGTCGATTTAGTCTCCCACCACAAGCATCCGTTCTTTATAATGCATGTGAGATCGCATACTGACCTGACTGGGTTCATCGCTGAGGGCAACCATCGTGCCGATTCCCTGGCCGCGGCTGCAGTCACGGTGGGCCCACTCCCAGACGTGTTCGGCCAGGCTAAGATCAGCCACCAGCTCTTCCATCAGAACGCGCTTGGCCTGGTCCGGCAATTCCATCTGACCCAAGACCAGGCCAAGGCGATCAGGGCCATATGTCCCCAATGCCAGAGAGACCAGATGCCCACCATTGCCGCGGGGGCTAATCCCCGGGGCTTGGCAAACTGTGAGGTGTGGCAGATGGATGTGACACACATCCCTTCTTTTGGTAGATTGTGTTACGTCCATGTCTCAGTGGATACCTTTTCTGGTGCTATCTATGCCTCTGCCCACACAGGTGAGAAGGCTGCGGATGTCCAGGAGCATCTGCTTCTGGCGTTCACTGTCTTGGGCATCCCTAGGGCCATCAAAACTGACAATGGCCCAGCGTATATGTCCAAGGAACTGCAGAGCTTCCTGCAGCAATGGGGAATAGAACATAAGACCGGCATCCCCTATTCCCCGACAGGCCAAGCCATGGTGGAGAGGGCCCACCAGAGCCTGAAGAAGACCTTAGCTCGGCAGCAAGCGGCTGTGAAGGTGGAGACCCCCCACGTCCAGTTGTCAAGAGCGCTTTACACCCTCAACTTCCTCAATTGCCCATTTGACAACCCCAACCCTCCGGTGGTCCGGCACTTCGGCAGTCACCAGCAGCTGCAGCCTAAAGACAGGCCGCCGGTCCTTATCAAGGATCCGGAGACCTGGCGGACGGAGGGGCCATTTGACCTGATGACCTGGGGGAGAGGATACGCTTGCGTGTCCACTCCCTCAGGCCCCCGCTGGATACCATCCAAATGGATCAGGCCCTTCGTCCCGAAGCAGGGGACACAGAAAGGGGCTGTGCCACAGGTCCAGGTAGTGTGTTGGCGGCAGTGGAGGAAACCCTCCACTATAACATCTTCCTTTTTCTCCGAACTTTCTCCCATTCCTGAAGCAGAGCCCTCTTCTCCCTCTTCTCCTTCTCCTTTTGATTTTCCATTAGTTTATGAGTCTCGACCCTCATCTCCTGTTTCCTCCCCGTCTTCTTCAGATTTAAGTTGGTTGTTTGGGGCAAAGCCATCAGAGTGATTTCCTTATACTTTCACCATTTCTCTTTTGTTTTAGTACATCTCCCCGATGGCCCCCGCATCGTCACCAACGGCTCCCAACCCGGGCATTCTACTGCTACTTCTGGCGACCTATGGACTCCTGCTGCCATCTTCGAAACCGTGGGTTATCCCCCAGCCAAAGGTCAATGTCTGGCGTGCCTTGGCTCAGTCTTTAGGACAAGACCACATTTGCCTCGACACCGGCGCAGCAGAGGACCCGATGTCGTCTTGTCTTGTGGGGATCCCTTTCGCTCTAGGTGAGTTTCCCCCTGCCTTTCAGTCAGCCTTTTCCCCTATTTTGGCCCGGAGCTTTACTATCGTCCCCAGTTTTGATTCTAGTAACGCCTGGAGCGACGGAGTGTTTAGGCTGGATCCTTTAGCCTCCGAGCCCACAGAATTACATCTTCTCGGTTCTGCCAACTCCTCTATCTGTTTTCAGTTTGATTATACTTTAGCTCCTATAAAGAAGGGCGTGGAGGTGGTCCAGCAAACTAAAAAAGAATATCAAGTGAATCAGTGGTGCAGAGCCGTATTAAAGATCAGCAGTCCCACTACCACTGGACGGATCCCTTATGCCCTTCCCAGGGGAGCGTTTTTGATTTGTGGCAATCGAGTGTGGGCAGGCTTCCCCTCTGGTCTGATCGGAGGCCGTGCACTTTTGGCAGACTGACGCTGTTTACCCCCAACATCACCCAAATTGTCAATTGGAGAAAGACAAACGTCACGTCCCAATTGGCCAGGTCTAAAAGAGATCTTAAGGATCTCACTGAGGACTGTGATGACGAAATTACTCATTGGTCTCACTCAAAATCTGTCGCTTTTACCATCCTATTGCCGTGGGTATCAGTGGCGAAATCTCTGGGTGAATTGGGCTGCCTGGAGTGTTGGGTAGCTCAACAAGACAATCTTACCTCAGCTGCTCTATACGACCTCCTCACAGACGAGGAAATAACAAGAAAGGCGATGCTCCAAAACAGGGCAGCAATAGATTTTCTATTGCTGCTTCACCATCACCACTGTGAGGAGTTTGAGGGCCTCTGCTGCATGAACCTGTCCTCACGAGCCGAGGACGCCAGGCACTCCGTGAAACGCCTTCAAGACCTTCTGCATCAAATAAAACAAGTAACATCTGACTGGCTGGGGGACATCTTCAAGGGTTGGGGCCTTAGCGGGTGGGCCAGTTCAGTTTTAGAATCAGTTAGTAAGGGTATTTTAGGTTTGATTATACTCTTGATTCTTGTTACTGTGATCCGTGAACTGGTCAAAAGACTGATGACAAAAGTAGCAACGCCAAGTGTGAGCCACGTCACCGTTCCCCTCAATGAGCCCGTCGAGTTGGAGGACCTCTCCTCGGAGGCCAGAGAAGCTGTGGATGAGGAGGGAGCAACCGCGCCGCCCTTTGACCACCTATGGGCGGACGGATTCCAAATTGAGGAGGGCGAGACTTGGCTGGACCAGCTGCAGGTCCCTGCAGTTTAAGTTTTATATGGACTTTTCCGTTCTTTCTAATTTTATTTGGTAAAAAACGGGGAGATGTTGTGATGTGTTTGTTAAGTTTATTGTATTACTCCCCCATTTTTGTATGGTTCCCCCCGTTTTATGTAAATGGTTCTGCCCTTCCCAGTTTTCCCGCCACTTGTATTGTCAGTCTTTTAAGTTATATAATTCCTCCTCCCCCCTCATCTCCTTATATGTAAACTTTTTCTCCTCCCTGGGGCCAGTCAATCACCCCCCACTCCTCCCAGGTTTCCAGAGTCTTCTTCTCTCTGGGGGTTGTGGTTGGCTGTGGTCCCGGGGCCCCTCCCTTACTTTATGCTTATTGGTTCTCATGTGTTGCTTGTCATGTTTAGTTCACTCCCTTCCCTTCCCTGATTGGTCCTCTGTAAACCCTTCCCCTTGAATCCTTCCCCCTTTATAAGCCTGGTTCACCCTCCCCTCTTGGTCACTCCCTGGTTGGTTTCCTTGGGCAATAAACCTGACTTCAACCCCAGTGAGTGTCCTGCTCCTTACTCGTCCTACCTGCAGCAAGATCCTGTCCGCAGCCAGCACAGCCTGAGGCCTTACGACGCCGAGGGGTGCTGGCAGGGAATGCAGCTGGGTGACGGCCTTTACCTCAGCTAGCCGGACACTGACCTTTTGGGCCACATACACCTCACCGCAGCTGTCCTCAAGGGCTTCATCGCCTCCACTGATCCCTCAGTTGCTTCACTGCAGTGATCAGAGGGGTCAGGCTGGAGAGAGGCTTGGCTGATGATAAAAATGGGTGCTGTCCAAAGGATACAAAGGAAAGAAATGAACTGTTACTTTCCAGAGTCAAGTTCCTCAGAGGCTCTGTTGCAACAGGACAAAGGGAAATACTCTGCAGGGAAACTCAGGAGAGGGAAGCAGGCTCAGATTAGATCTAAGGAAGAATTTTTTAACCAGCAGAATGGGGAAACACTGACAGAAGGTGCCCAGAGATGTGGGAGGTGCCTCCTCCCTGGAAAAATCCAAGCTCAGGTCAGGAAGGGCTCTGGGCCCCCTGAGCTGCTTGAAGATGTCCCTGCTCGCTGTGGGGCACCAGGCCCAGATGAGCTCCAAAGGAGCTGCCAAGCCACAGCAGGCGAGGATTCTGCTTGCTCTGCGTGTGGAACGCAGCCAGACTGGAGACTGTTGGAGGGGGCCCCACAAGAAAACCCCTTCCTGGTGCTGCTGCTTCCCCTGCAGCCCCTGGCCCTCAGCTGCAGCAGCTCCTGGGCAGCCCAGCGCCGCTCCTCGTCCGTCTCCAGGCTGCACTCGAGGCAGTCCCGCAGCAGAGCCGACAGGCGCCGGGGCTCCTGCAGCTGCGGGGTCCCGTTCTGCCGGATCAGAGCGCGAGCCTGCAGGGAAAGCAAACTCAGCGCTCTGCCAGCTCCCTTCACACCCACACGGGCTCACATCCACCCTGGAGCCTCAGCCCCAGCTCCAGGGACACTTTCCTCCCTGCCACAGATGCTGCTCAGAGCTCATTTTTCGATGCCAACCAAAAAACCCAAACCCTGCGGCTGCTACGGCCACTGCAACATCCAAATGATCTCGCCTTGAGAGCCAGTTTCATTGGCTGACTCTGTCAGTAGGAACCTCCATCAGAAATAGCACATTTTGCTTCTCCAAATGTGGACACCAGCTTTACAGGCCATTTTCCAGAGTCAGTGTGGTTTGCCTGTGTTATTTCAGAGGATTCTTACATCAAGTGCATCTCTGCAGTGCCACTGACAGTCAAGTAAATGCATTCCTGATGCCCCATCCCAGAAACTGCCAGGCAAGAAACAGGAGGTTTGTGATGCTGAAAGCTCAGGCTTGGTGACACAGAGAAAGTAGCTTGGACTAGGAAAGAAATACGATAGACTATGAGGATGTTAAACAATCATCTTCAGGTTTTCAACAAGTTTCCCAGTGAGAAGAATCAGGGGGGAGATCATCTTGCAAAATGTCTTTTAGAAGCTCCTGCAAAAATCTTGTTGTGTTTGGGGCTGGGATATGGGGGTGGTTTGGGGTTTTCTTGCAAGAAAATATTAGAACTGATGCACTTGCTTCATATTTCCAGGTCATCCTCACAGCCAGATGAGCGGCAACAACATAAATCCCAAAGCAAATTGTTGCTGGAGACTGAAGAATATTCTTTTGTATGGAGGCTGGAGTCCTCTGAGAATTCCCTTCCCATGTGCAGAAACCTCCAGCTGCTGCTCCCAGTGCAGGGTCCCCCTGTGCTCACAGGCCTCTGCAGCCACTGCAAAATTTGCCTCTTACCATGGCCGCCGTTGGATTCCCTGAAGTAAGGAGGTTCTCCTTCCACCATCTTGATGGTCACAATGCCAAAGGCCCAGATGTCCACCTTGGGGCCATAAGGAGATCTGGTCACAACTTCTGGGGCCATCCAGCGAGCAGTGCCCACCATGGAGCTGCGCTGGTCCTGCTCAGGGCTGAGCTGAGCGCAGAGGCCAAAATCAGCTGAGGACAGAAACAAACCCTGTCAAAGGCAGCTGGAATGAGGAAACCAAGCACCAAGATTCCCCACTCTCAGTCTGAGAGTGCAGTAGTGAAGTCAGCTGGAAAAGCCCTCAGGGCTGTAGCCAAGGAAAGATGGAACTGGACCCTTCAAGAAACCATGGAGGAAGGGGCGGGGGATGTGAGAGAGAAGAGGGGAAGGAGGCGGGAGGAGGAGCGGGGAGTGGGGGAAGCGATTGAACCGGGGGAAGAGAAGGGGGAGATGAGGAGAGGAGCAGAAACAGGAAAAGTAGCGGGGACACCTGGCCTTCATCGAGGTGTCCACGGGGGGGCCAGGAAGATGTGGAACCCCCAGCCAGGAGTGTTCCCAACACGGGGGGCTCTGACCCTGGGGGTCACCCGGGATTATCCAGCGCGGATCCTCCCACGGGGGATGGAGATGGAGCGGTGCACGGAGCTCGTCCCGCACCAGGCACTGCGGGTTCCGCGGGCAGCGACCCCTGCCCCCGGGCCCAGCCCCCACCCTTTGTCCCCCTCCCTTTGCCCAAATCCGTCCCATCGCCCCCCCCAAATCCCTCCCCATCGCCCCCCAATAAACGGCCCCGGGGCCAACTGGGAAGCTTTATTGGGAGCACTGGGAGCACTCGCTGAGCGGGGGCAGAGCGCCAGCGGGGCTGGGGGGGACACGGGACCGCCCCCAAAATCAGCGGAGCGGGGACGGAGCGGGGGGTCCCGGCCGGGCCCGAGCCCACGGGGAGGGGCTGCGGCCGCCGCCGGCTCAGGAGCTCTGTGGGCAGAGAAAAGGAGGTGACACCGGGCTGGGGGCCCCGATGGGAGCGCACACGCTCCGCCACGGCGGGGACGCCACCCCCGGCACCCGCCCTGACCTTCTTGCGCAGGGAGAAGCCGAGCCCCAGCGCCAGGAAGACGAAGCCCAAGACGAAGCCCCCAATCCCCATCAATGTCTTGATGCGGGCGGCGTCCGGCGGCATCTCTGGGGGGTCCGCAGGACTCAGCACCCCCAAAACCTCTCACCGACACACCGAGCCCCTCCCAGCGCCCCCTCCAGTCCCTTCCAGTCGCAACCGGCATCCTCTAAACCCCCTGCCCTTTGCACCCAGCGCCCCCAAACTCCCTCCCAGTCACACCCAGCACCCCCAAACTCCCTCCCAGTGCCCACCACGACCCCTTCAATCCCATCCCACCCTCCCCAGCATCCCCCAAACCCCTGCCCAGCCCTTGCCCAGCCCCCAGCCGCTCTCCCACTTCCAGCCCAGCTCTCTCCAGCTCCCTCCCAGTGGCTCCCAGCACAGCCCAGTGGCTCTGCCAGCGCCCCCAGGGGCTCCCCCGTACCCCAGTGCCGCTTCAGGGGCTGCTCCAGGCTGACGTGCTCCACCTGGCAGCTGTAGCTGAGCCCGCGCCGGGGAGGGGTTTCCAGCATCACCAGCAGCTGGTAGGTCCAGTCCCCATTTGGGACCACGTCGGTGGCCACCACGTGCTCCGAGAGCTCCTGCTGGCCCTGGAACCACCTCACCTGGATGGCAGCAGGGTAGAAATCCATCACGGAGCAGAGCAGGCGGCCGGGGCCGGGCTGGGAGCTCGAGGGGGGCACCAGCGAGATGGACACGTTGGGGGGCACTGGGAGAGAGAGAGGAGAGGGCTGGGTTTGGCTGGAGAGGGACTGGGAATGGGCTAGGGAGGGACTGGGAGCGATTGGGGTGGCGCTGAGAGAGATGGGACACGGTGGGGCACACTGGGACGGATGTTGGACGTCCGGGCTTGAACGGAGAATGAACTGGGAATTAATTTGGAATGGATTTGGAATAGGCTGAGAAGAGGAGGGAGGGACTTTGGAAGTACTGAGAGCGACTAGGATGGCACTCAGAGGGATTTTGGTGGCCCTGGAATTAACTGGGAGTGAAATGCGCGGCACTGGGAGGCCGAGTCCAGCGCGGGGCCCTCGGGATTTCAGCGCCAGGGACTCTGCATGGCAACCGATGAGTCACCAGAGAGACGCGCTCTCATTGGCTGAAAGGAGCCGGCTACACGGACAACCGGGATGGACACGCCGGGCAGGCCCAGGGATGGACTGGGACGGACTGGGAGAGCCACGGGGGTCACTGGGTGGGACAGGAGGCCCCGGGGTTGTTCCGAAGGCGGGCTGAGGGCCCTGGGCTGATTCTCAGAGACGTTTTGAGGGGCTCCAGGGTCATTGGCAGGGCAGGACCCGAGGGGACACGCTCTGCCCCGCGCTCACCTCGGTGCCCCGTGAGGAACGGGGCAGCAAGCTCGTAGCCGGCCCGGCAGAACGTGTCAACCGCAGCCCGATTATCCTCCAGTATTTCCGGCATTCCGTTGCAGCACCGAGCCTGTGTCTCCCCATAGGGGGTGTCTCCCACGAACACCCGCACGTCGCTGTCGAACATCATGTACTGCTTCCGGTTGTAGATCTACCTCCCCATGAACCTCACCTTCTCCGTACCAATAATGAAGTGACACTCTCTCGTTCTCATCTCCTGGAACACTCCTGTGAGTGCAGAACACAGATCCGGGGTTGTCCCCCCAGCACGCCCCCAGCGCTCCGGGGGCCACCCCGGATCCCCACTCCGCACGCCCTGTGCCCCACGGCCGCCATGGCACCCTCCTGCCCGCGCTGCCGCTTCCTCTTTGCCGCTCTTCCCCCATTTCCTCTTTCACATCCGCTCCCCTCCCACCTCCGGCCGCTCCCAAAATCACTTTTGGGGTCCCATTTCCACATTTTCCCACAAATCCCCCAATCTCCAGCCCCCTCCCGCTCAGTTTTGGGGGCCCCCCTCCCCTTTTCCCCCCTTCTCCACCCTCTCCCACCCCTCCCTCCCCTCCCCGCATCCCTCAGCCCCTCCCGCTCTCCCTTTGGGGGGTCCCTTTTCCTTCCCCTCCATGCCGGGCTCCCCCCTTCGCCCCCTTTTACCCATTTTCGCCCGTGTCCCAGCGCCTCCCGCCTCACCCGAGAGCTCCGCGCCCGCAGCCGGGGGGGCTCCCAGCACCACCAGTGCCGCCAGTAGGGCCCCAGCTGCCGCCCCTCGCCCCATGGCCGGGGCCGGGCAGGGAGCAGCAGCCCCAAAGCAGCCGCGCTGCGCTGGGAGCGCCAGTCCGGAGCAGGGCGGGCTCGGCAGCGCCGCGCGCTCTCATTGGCTGCCGCCGCTTCTGGGCAGCGATCGGCCACGGGCTCTGCCCGGCAACCGATGAGGCAATCCAACGCCCCGAGCTCTCATTGGCTGTGCCGCCTCCTGCCTGCGCTGCCATTGGCTGAGGCCTTTCCGGGACGCTGCAGCCCCGGGCTGGGGGTTTTTTTGGGTAGGGGGAACCTTGGCGCGCTGGGCAGGTGGAAGCGGGGATGGAGAGGCGCGGGCTGTGCTGGACCAGCCAATCAGAGCCGGTCATTTCACATTTAAGCCCATTTTTTGGCTTACTGAGCTCGTTCAGGATTTTCTGTTCAGAACCCTTGGTCCCGCTGTCCTGGTTTGAAAAGGAAGTGAGTTTTTTGGGATGCTGTGGTCAAACCAGTCAGTGTTCAGATTTAAATACTGGCACCTGGTGTGGCCCCTGAGGACATGGATTCACCTCTGAGCACACAGGGGGTTAAAAGCAGCGAACTCCCAGGGGAAGCTCTTTTGGTTCCGGTGGGTGAAAGGTTCAGAGCTGCCCTGCCCGGCTGCGGGCTGGGTGCGGGAGGGGAAGCCATGCGGCCGGGTGAGGGGAGCCGGGCCTTGGACAGAGAAGGGAGGTGAAGGCCCCTGCAGGATGGAAGGGTGGAGGAGCACTGAGAGGCATCGGGCAGCGGCCACAGAGAGAGAGAGAGCCGGTGTGTGTGCCTGTGCCACCTTGAAATTTGCTACCTTGTGCTGGCAGCACAGCCGAGAAGGAGAAGGGGTGCAGAGAGAAGGTGCCCGGCAGGGCCAGCGTGGGAGTTCTGGGCAGGCAGAGCCCGAGATTTTAACGCTTTTCTTGGATGATGGAAACCTTAGAAATGCTGATTCTCCTGGAGTTGAATGAGAAGACAGGGATGAAATAGGAGAAAATGGGCAAGTGTGATGAAAGTCCATGCAAGTGAAAGATGTCAGAAGAAGTTGAGAAGAATCCTAGGCGGGAGGAGATGATGGAGTGACCTTTGGCTGGACTTTTCTTGTATAGCCATGGACAGAACCATTTTTCCTGTGACACAGAGACTGCATTTAGGGGGAGGCAATGGCTCGGAGCCAAGAGAGTGCAGTGATGTGATGTGAAGGAGTGGCATGAACAGAGATGGATGAGGAGGGTGGTGGTGCCCTCTGCCTTCAGTGAGGAAGAAGATCTTTGTTCTAGAGACCCCTCGGCCCCAGGGGGTGAATTTGGGAGGGATAGGTGTCCCAAAAGTGAGAGACTGTGCTCATTTTTGGAACTGGGCAAAGCATCCTTAAAAGGGGAACCCCAGAAGCAGCTCTGGTCCATGTGCAGTGCTGAGAGCACTGGGCATGGAAGGAAGATGTCACCATGGGAAATGATCTCCGGGCGGTGCCACGTGGTACACCGAAACACAAGAGGTTTCAACTGTGTTTCCTGGGGAAGCCTGTGGCACAAGAGGGACTCCTCTCTCCTTGATGAACTGAGAGTTGATTATCTGAGGGGTGGTGATGGACTGACAGTTGGTGACCTGAGGGGTGGCAACTGAATTGCGACTCCAAGGTTTTGCCTTACTGTGATGTATTGGGAGTTTGGCTGGGGGGAGGAGGAATGTTTGGAATGTTTTCACTCTTTCTGTGTATTTCTTTTATATATTGTAAGTTAAGAAAGTTTTTTTTCTTTGTATTCTGAAGCTGGAGCCTGCTTCACTCTGTTCCTGGTCACATCTCACAGCAGACACCAGGGAGAATGTATTTTCTTGGGGACACTGGCATTGTGCCAGCGTCAAACCGTGACACCAGGGAAAATGGCTGCTTGTGCCAGTCCATCCCCTTGCCCAGAAGGCACCCGCTTGTGTTTGGGCACGAGCTGCTGGCCACAGCCAGACAGGCAGCACCCGCAGCATTGGCCATCAGATGCTGGGCTGATGTTTTCATCCAGAGAGCAAGAAAAGCAGCCAGAAGCACACAAGGCAACTTGACAGCATCTCTGTAAGAATGTCATTGTCCTGTGAATGTCAATAGTGGATGGTGGTTTTGTGCTGCAGATAATCACTTCCGAGCAAAAATCACTCCAGGAAGGGACAACAGCCTCTGCCTTCTGATGGATACCAAGTGTGGCCACCAATTGCTCCAAGTGCTCCTGCCAACAGCCACCTGCAGAAAAGATCACACAGACACCAAGGCACGCTGGCTTTGGCTGTCCTCTGGCAGAGATGTCCCCCGGGGCCACAGGTCTCTGTGGCAGGAGAGAGGCACCAACATTGGCAGGCCTTGGGGATGGCAAATCTCCTTTGGCAGGGACTCTTCCACAGCTGCTGCTGTCAGCTCTGCCCAGGGAACAGAGCAGCATTGGAGCTCTGGGCCACACGTCCTGTGTCTGTGTCACGCCCCTGCGAGTGTGCCGGCCACCCAGCACCGGGACTGGTCCCAAAGAGGCCGTGGCAGGGCCTGTGGAAGGCCCCGGTGCCCTTCCTGCTCTGCTGCGCTGGCAGCCGTGGGGGCTCATTCTGCTGCCCTGAGCAGGCAGAGCAGAGGAGAAGCTGCTTCTTGTTTGGGCCGTTGCTAAAGTTCCTGCTGGGCTGTGTCTTCAACACTTGGGGCAAGGTCTTGCCTGCAAGCTGCGGGGGGGGTGTCCCCAGGGCATGTGGAGGTGTGTCCTGGGGCTCTCTGTGACACAGTGCACCGTGGTCACCGTGGGATGGAAAGGGACAGAGTGTGCAAGGGTGACCCTTTGTGACACGCCGTGACGTAGGTGCTGGCGGCGCCACGGCCACGCCACAGTGCTTGGTGCACGCGACGGGACAGGACAGGACAGAGCAGTGCTGTGAGGAGCCCCCACACAGCCAGCTCGTTCCTTGCTGACCCGGAACTTTTCCGAGGCGTTCCCTGTGCAGGTGCCCTCGAGGCCAGGCTGCAGGACTCGGGGACGTGGAGCATTTCCCAAGCGTCTGCCATCCTTGCAGCCCATGCCCTCGAGGACAGACTGCGAGACTTGCAGTCCTATTTCCTTCCTGAGACTTCTCTCTTGCTGCTGCCCTTGAGGACAGACCGCAGGACTTCCTGTCCTGTAGCCTTCCCGAGGCTCCTCTGTTGCAGGTGCCTTCAAGGCACAGCTGCAGCACTTGCTCATCTTCAGCCCTTCTGAGGCCTCTCTGCTTCAGCAAGCACTCCTACCTGCAAAGAGTGACATGGAGCAGAGAACCCCCAGCGTGCCCAAGCTGGCCTGGCTGGAGGAGGAAGAGGCTGGAGCTACCTCAGCACAGCAGCCTGAAGAACTGGAGCAGTTCCGGATGCTGCAGGAGGGTGAGTGTCAGAGCTGGGCCACAGGGCTGGTGCCTGCAGCCAGCTTGGCCCCATCCCATCCCATCCCATCCCATCCCATCCCATCCCATCCCATCCCATCCCATCCCATCCCTGTGGACATATCCATGGATAGGACAGAAGCTGGGCTGGAGCACCTGGCAGCCGCGCTCCATCCCCCGGGGCATCCCGAGGCTCTCCCTGCCTGGGGAGCGCAGGGCTGGGCTGTGTTCTCCGACCTCTCCCGCAGCCCCTCAGCTCTGGCTGCGCTCGCTCTTTGCCAGATGCAGCCAAGGACCGGACACAAGAACAGGAAGCCGCCCGTGGCTGCTTGGGCAGAACGGCGCAGGTACCTGCAGCCATCCCCACCTGGGCTGGGCCTGCTGGCACTGCTCAGCCAAGCACCAGGCTTGGAGTGCTCATGGATTCTCCCACCCTTGCTGCCCTTCTCCTGCAGACCCTCTGTGAATTCATCACGTGCCTTTGGCAGGAAGAGACCGCCGATGCGGGCACGGGCGTCTTGGCCAACCTTCCGTTCCTCGATGCCGAGACCGGTGCTGCCATGCTGGATTTGCTTGTGGAGAAGGGTGTCTCCAATCCAACGCAAGTAAGCAGCCTGGGCAAGGGCTCGATGCTCCCAGCAGTGGTGTGGCGCCTCGAGCTGGCTCTGCCGGGCTCCCTCGGCCTCTGAGACCCGGCCCCGTGCGGTTGGAAGGGAAGCAGTTCTCAGGGGAAGTTGCTGCTCTGGCAGCTCTGTGAGTCTCCCCATGCCCTCTGCAGGTGCCCGCCATGGTGAGGTACATCCACCAGTGGCTCACGGCCAATGAGTCTGCTGGGCACAGGCTGGACAAGGCCCTTCTGGAGCTGACCCAGGAACACCCCTGTGACGTGCTGATCACCCTCTTGCGCTGGGCCCCATCATGTGACAGGTAGGGCAGCCCCACATGCCTTGAGGGCTTAGGCTCCACTGCCCGTCACCCTGTAGAGCCTGTCCCTGCTGGCTGCCAGACAGGCGGGCAGTTCCAGGATCCTCTGGCTCCTCTGTTTTCCAGTGCTGCCATGTCAGCTCCTGAGCCTGGTGCCACGCTCCCTCCCTGCCCCTCGGGGCCTGTACCCACGTGGGCTGGCTGGCCGCTGCCGGCCGGGGGCAGTGGGCAGAGGCAGGGCTGAGGGCCAGCGCGGGGCCCTGCAGCTGCCCAGGCCACGGCGCTGTGGCCGAGCTTGCCCTGACACAGAGCTCTGACCCCACAGAGCTGCCGCCACCATGTGGGGAACCATCATGTCCTCGAGCAGGACTGCGGAGCCGGCGCTGCAGCTGCTCCTCCATGTGCTGAGCGCCTGGCCAGTGCACAGCGTGTACACCTCCGATGGGGATGATGCAGGAGTCTTTGCCCTGGCTGTGAGTTTCTGGTGCCAGCCTTTGCCAGCCCCCAGGCCGCCTCTCCAGCAGCCAGCTCTCTGTGCTCCCCCCAGCTGCATCTCCCTGCCTCAGGCACTGGGCTGAATCCTGCCTTAGGGGCAGGGTTCAGGGGCACCAGCCCGGCTGCTCCCCCCGTGTCTCCCTCGACCTCTCCCTTGCACACTCAGGCCCTGCCACGTGGATGTCTTGGCCACTGAGCGTTGTCTCTGGCTGTTTTATTTCTTGCAGGCAACCGTGGCACTGTGGAAAATCTTCTATCTGGCCTGGTGCTCGCCTGCTGTGCTGGAGTATTTCCCCAGTCTCTTTCTGCATCTGCTCTTCCAAGCTTACATCAGCACGCAGGAGATGCCAGAAGATGTTGAGACCTTCTGGCAGGGATGCCAGGAGCAACACGGCCTCTCCGCCAACCCCAACAGGTGCTCCGTGCCAGTCCTCCCAGTCTCCCTGTCCCTCCCATGCCCCAGGGCAGGAGCCGGGGCTCCCAGCGTGACCTGGCCTTTGCTCTGCACAGAGCTTTGCGCTGCAGACCCTGAAGGCCCTGCTCTGCCAAATGCACTATGAGCACGTGGTGCTGTCCATGGAACGCAAGCGTGCCTGGGACACGCTGCTCCGTGCCGACACCCACCACTGTGCAGTGGGTCTGCTGGCCAGGTGAGACCTCGTTCTCCCCACCGCCCCTCTCCTTTGTGCCCACAACGCCCCACGCAGTCCCCGTGCTCATGGGCGGCAGGGCCTTGTCACCAAGGGAGGGATGAGCAGACTGGAAAAGGCCGGCAGAGGAGGGTGCCCAGGAACAGCCGCCTCCCAAAGCGCCCCCGGGGTGCTCGGGAGCAGAGCAGAGCTCTGCCAGTCAGCCCTGGGAGAGGTCTGCCCGCCCGGCCCAGGAGCAATGGTGCCTTTTTCTCCCTGCCAGGGAGATGCGCCGTGTCTCCACCATCTGGTGCTGCAGCATGGCATCCTGCCTCTTTGAGCTGCTCAGCGAAGGCATTTCAGACTGGGAACTGCCCGCCCTGGCCTTCCTGGTGGAGGTGAGCCCCATGGCCAGCGCTGCCTGGCTGAGCTGCCTCCCACCCCTCTGCCCTCTCGTAGCCGCAGCTGCCTGGGACGCTGCCTGTGCCCTGTGCTGCTGCCTTGGCTCGGCCTGTGCACTTCTGAGCTCCTCCCAGCTGGGCACCTCTGTGCCTGCTCTGTGCCTTTCAGCTCCTGGATTTCCTGGACTTGAGCGAATGCGGTGAACAAGTCCTGGAGATCCTGACAAGGCACCTGCAGAGCCAGTCCAGGGAGATGCGTCGCGTGGCGCTCCGAGGCCTCGTGGTGCTCACCTCGATGGTGAGAAGGAGGCAGCAGCTGAAGCTGTGCTGGCAGCGTGGGGCTGGGGCAAGCAGCCCCTTGGGCTTAGCTGGGCTTTGGCAGCTGTGGCAGCTGCTCCCAGCTCTCCAGGCTCGCTGTTCAGCTGCCTGAGTGGTTTGGGACAGGCCTTCGGCCTCTGAGCCCTGCAGCAGCAGCAGCAGCAGCAGCAGCAGCGTGGGGTTGCCCAGCCTTGTTTTGCACACAGGATCCAAGCATGTACAGCCTGACCGAAAGCCTTGTGAAGCTACTGTGGGATAGGGATGAAGACATCGTGGAGAAGACCCTCATTGTGCTCATCCTCCTGATGCTGCGGAAAGACCTGGCAATAGCCAGCCCCATCGCCCTGCAGCTGGCTGAGGCGCTCTGGCACCTCTTTGACAATGTGAGGCTCTGTGCCCCCAGCCACGGGCACTTGGGTGCTGCCTGGGCACAGGGGGCCTGGAGCAGCAGATGTGGAGGGCTTTGGCTTCCTTTCCAACAGGACAACAGCCTTGTGCAGCTGCTCTCCATTCGCCTCTTCCAAGACGTGATCGCCTTTGTAGTGGCAAACGGAGAAAAGCCCCTGAAGAAGCCTGTGAGCCAGAGCCTGCTCCCGCTCTTCTTCCACTGCCACGATGAGAACCAGTGTGTGGCACAGGTGAGGCCTCCTGGGTGTCCCCATGGAAGGGGGCTCAGCTGTCTCCCCACCCCCTGGCACCTGACGGGCTCCAGCCTCCTCCCAGCCCTGGCACAGAGATGCGGCTCCTGTGCCCTGGGCTGCGGTGCCATCTCTGGCTCTCTGCTGCTCTGCAGGCCTCTCGGGAAACGCTGCTTTCTGCAGTGAGCTTCCTGAAGAGGAAGGATCTCAAGCAGCTGCTGCAGACGGATCAAATGTGGAGATTTGCTGAGTGCTTGGTAAGGACAGCCTGGAATGCCCAGCCCAATCTCTGGAGCCTGCCCGCGGCGCCCAGTCTGTGGGGCTGGCAGCTGTGGCCCCTGCCCAGTGCCGCACGCAGGGGCACCGGCCTGCGCCCCACACGCCGCTCCCTTCCCTGGGCCGTGCGGGCTCTGCTCCAGACTCCTGTGGCCCCAAGACCGGTGCCGACGGAGCCCTGAGCCAGCCGGGCTGTGCTGCGGGGCGGCACCGCGGCTCGCCGGGCCCTGTGCCCCGTGCCGAGCCCGGCGCCTGCGGCTGCTGGCCGGGCCTCGGGGCTCTGTGGGCAGGGGGAGCAGCGCCGGCCGTAAGGAGCGCCCGGCCCAGGGGCAGGGCCCGCATCAACCCTTTCCCTCCGTGCCCTGCCGCTCTCTGCAGCTGGCAGAGGACAGGAGCCCAGCGGCCGAGCACCTGCGCCTGGCCCTGCCCTACCTGCGGAGCGCACAGGAGCCCCTGCGAGAGGCGGCCGTCAGGTTCATGGGTGAGCGCCAAGCCCGGCTCCCTCCCCGGCCCGCCCCATTGCCGCAGCTCGGCCCCGGCCCCGCCTGCTGTGCCGGCAGCAGGATCCGGGCGCGGGCATGGGCAGCCCCCGCTGGCCTGGGCATTGCTGCTGCCGCCCTCTGGCAGCCGTGCCCTGGGGCGGCAGCGTGCGCCAGGGGCCCGGGCTGAGCCCTGCCGGGCCAGCAGGGCGTGTGGCCTGAGGGCTGGCAGCGCCTGTGGGCGGCAGCTGTGCCTCTGAAGGCAGGACACGCTCTGTGCTCCCCAGGGATGGCCGGGCGCTACCTGACCGGGCAGCAGCCGCAGTTCCGCATCATCTGCAGCGGTGAGTGAGGCCCGCGGGCTCTCGGCGGGGGCTGCCGCTGGCAGCTGCGTTCCCTGGCCCGCCCGCCGACGGCTCCGCTCCCTGCGCGCCCCAAGGGCAGCGGGGCCACAGCGCAGACACCTTGCAGGGGCCTGCGGGGCATTCCTGGCCAGCAGCTGCCAGCTCATCCTTCTTGGCTCCTGCTTCCTCCAGGCCGTGCCAGCAGCTGCGTGGCACGGACGAGGCTGGAGGCTCTGCCCAGCTCCCCGCAGATCCAGCCTCTGACTGTGCCTCTGTTTCTGTCTCTGCAGCCCTTCAGGACATGACGGATGACAGCAGCCCTGCCATCTCATGCCTGGCGCTTCAAGCTCTGCACATCCTTTTAGCTGTACAGAGCGTTCCCTCCTCCCGGCTCCAGAGGATTCGAGACCAACTCCGCCGCCTCTGGAAGTCGCGGCCTTTCCTGTGTGCCCGTGGCTGAGTGTCCTGCGGCGGCACTGTGCAGAACTGATCCGGGAGGCTGCGTCGGCTGGAGCCGCCTGAGCCTGCGGGGAACACCCCTCCTCTGCCAGCACTTCCTTTCCCTTCACCCACTCGAGGAACAATAAATTGCTGTGTTGGATACCCGGGTGTCCAGGAGCTTTCTCTTGGTGCAGAGTGTCTTCAGGCGAATGGGGAAGAGGGGAAAGGCTGCTTGGTCTGCGCAATTTGCCCGAGTGTGCGGTGTGGAAGGGAAAGTGGCCAAACGCCCCTTGGCCTTTGGTGGTTCCTGCAGGAATGTTTTTGTTGCTGCATCAAGTCTTCTGGAGCTGGGGGAACAAGTGTGTTCCGTGTTGTGAGAGTCTGTCTGAAATATCCCTCATCTGCCTTACGATTGTCATGGAGAGAGACCACCAAAAAATTAAAACCCTCGTTTGCTGATCCGGTGGCCGGGAAAGTCATGTGCCTGAGGCCTGAAAGTGTTGCTAAGTTGCTGTTTTCATAGATGTTGTTTGTTATACGCTACACTGAGCTCACAGGGCATCCTGCCCTTTTGCACAATAGCCCTGGAATCCTCCCTACCACTCAGCCTGGCTGGTTTGAGCTTTAGGGTGGTCCCCTCCTCCAAGAGAAGACTGTTCATAACCACTGTGACAGACAAGTAGAGATGTAAGAAACCTCTTCATCAAGAGACTGAGACATGAAATCCCTATGTGAGAAGGCCCCTCTCACCTTCTTCCAGAGACTGGGACCGAAAGCCGCAACTCGGGGGAGGTGTACAGGGCGAGGAAGGAAAGCTGCCCAAAGCAAGATAGATGTTGCAGGTGTAGGCAGTGGACAACGAAAGCAATGACTCTCGCCAGCTGACAAACTTGGACTGTGTGTATCCTTATTTCCCACCCCCCCCCCCCCCGAAGATACAATAAACTACCTTTGTTTTGGCTGCAAAATCCATCCCCCTTGCCCCAGTGAAAAAAAGTATATTTGGGGTCCAGATGAACTGGGCCTCTGAGACCTCCCCGATGCAACAGGCGGGTCCTCGACTGGACTGGACCAAAGGACTTCGTCTCTACGTTTGGTAGCTCTATCCCCTCTCTCTTTCTCTCTCTTTTGTCTCTCTCTTCCCCCATCTTTTTCTCTCCCTTAATCCCTCTATCGCATTTTGCTGTGCTCATTCAATAAAGGTGCATTTGTTTCGATTATCATTGCAAACCCCACTGTAGCGTGTTGGTTCTTTTTGCACCCTGAGATCAAATCCTTGAACCATCACAAAACCCGTCCATGAGGACGGATTGTGACACCCCCCGAGGACCCTTCCCCAAATTCCCCTCCAAAGCCCCCCAGCACCCCCAGACCCTGCTAAAACCCCCTCAAGTTCCCCCCAGACCCTCCCCAAATCCCCCCCAAACTTCCTCAAGACCCCTCCCCAAATTCCCCTCACGACCTCTCCAGGACCCCTCACCTGTCCCTGCGCCTCCTCAGCAGCTCCCGGAGCCCCCCGTCCTCTCCCAGCGCCTCCCCCGCTCTCTCCAGCGCCTCCCGCAGGACCCGCCCGAGCCCGGGGCGGCTCCCGGGGGTCCCTGAGGGGGTCCCGGGGGCGAGGGGTGGGGGGAGGGGGCGCCCGCTCCATGCCCGGCCCCGGGGTCAGGGGGCGCTGCTTCGGGCTCGGCTCTGATTGGCTGGAGCGGCGCGAGGAGGGCGGGAGTTGCTGAGGGGAGACGCCCGGTGATTGGTTGGTTTCGTAGAGGGCACAGCGATTGACAGGAGAGGGGCGGGGGAGCCGGGCTTTGCCGCGGGGAGACGCCCAGTGATTGGTTAGATTGAGGAAAGAGAGGCAGGCGCTGCTGAGGGGAGATGCCCGGTGATTGGTTGGTTCAGCTTGAGAAAGGCAGGAGTAGCTGAGGGGAGACCTGTGGTGATTGGTTGGATCGGCGCATGGGGAGGCCGGTGTTCCTGAGGGGAGACCCGCGGAGAGTGGATGGTTTGGGGCGGGGTGCGCCATGATTCGTTAATTTGGGAGATGTAGTGCAGTGATTGGATGGTTTGGGGCAGGACGCGCCGCTATTGGCTGGGAGAAGCCGGTGATTTTTAAGGGAACATTCCCAGTGTTTTGGGGAAAAAGTCTCGAATTTTTAAGGAAAAATTCACATTTTTTGCAGGAGAAATATTCCCAGTTTTTTGAACCCACATGACCCCAAATAACCCAAATAACCCCAAAATACTTGAAATAAACCGCAAAAAACCTCCAAACAATACCTAAAAGTCCGCCAAATAACCCCAAAAAAATACAAATTACCCCAAAAAACAAAAAAAACCTTCCAAATTAAGTCAAAAAACCCCCAAATAATTTCAAATACAACTAAAAAATAATTTCATATACAACAACATAACCCCCAAGAACGTCAAATAATTCCAAATAAGCCCAAACAAACACAAACACTTCCAAATAAACCCAAATACTTCCAAATAAACCAAGTAAAACCCAAGATAAACCCTAAATAGTCCATAAATGACCCCAAAAAAACCCCAAACCAACCCCAATTAAACCCAAAGAAACCCCAAGTAACCCCAGTTCCTCCCATCCCCACCCCAAAACAGATCCTGACCAGTCAGAACGCATGGCACTGATGACGACCCAGTTGCTGGGCAGAAACTCAGAGCACTGGCCCTGCTCAGCGATTTTCAGCCAATCAGCGCCCAGCCCGACTCTGACTCATCAGTTGCCAGGCACATGCCAAGGCCTCTTACTGCGGTAAATACTCAGACACCGTACGGGGTAATTTCCAGCCAATCAGAGGGACCCCCAAATTGAGATAGCAGGGAATGGGATGCCAAAACTGAGCTGGGAAGGAGGTGGGACCCCCGAACAGGATGAAGCCAATTTTGTTCCTGGAATATGTAAAGTACTTTAGGGATATGCAAAAAGTTGAGGAATATGCAACAGGCTGATATCATGCGAGACAAGGACAACTTAGCAAAAGTTGTTCTGGCCACCAAGACTGCCCTAGTTATTTTCGGGGACACCCCTAATTAATCTGATTTTAATTACATCAGCCTGTTGCATATCCATAAACCAGTTTACATATTTCAGGAACTATTTTACATGGCCCATCCTTGGGGGTGTCTCCCCATTTCAGGAGCCTCCACTGAAATAGAAAATGTACACTCCCTCCCTTTTACTACGACGACTACTACTACTACTACTACTACTACTATTATTATTATTACTATTATTATTATTATAATTACAAACTATAAAAATATTAATACTTTTGAAATTAAGGAGCTCGCAGGCAAAGATATGGGAGTAGAAATAACAGCTTTTTATTAGGAAAAATAGAAAATAGAACTGCAGTAGTACAAATGAAAAAAAAAAACACTGACAGAGTCAGAATCCTCTGGGAATCCAGTGAAACAGGTTCATCCGCTTGGAATCCAGTGGGAAAAGGGCGGATCCTTTGGGAATCCATTCCTTACCTCCCAAAGACAGGGCAAAGGCAGAGCCGTGGAGTTTTTATAGGATATCCAGAGGGTGGAGTTGGGGTTGGGGTCAGGGGAGGAGTTCTTAGCAACATAAGGAGGCTGAGATCAAATTCCTTCCTCTAGGCAACAACAGCAGGACTCGACACAGAATGCGTCCCCAAACCCTAAATACCCTCTAAAACTACTGAGAAATTATGGAACTCAGATATATCCGATGAATGTCCTTCATTGAATCCAATTTTGGGTGTTTTTAAAGGATGAAGGTGAAGCAGAGGAAAATTAAGGCCAAACCAAAAGGAGAAGCAGCCAGGTGTGTTCCCAACATGGATCACAGGGAATGTGAGTGACCAGGGCTGTGCCCAAAGTGCTTCCTCCAGTGGGGGATGGAGCTGGAGCAGCGCACGAAGCTCTACCCGCACTCGGGGCACTCGCAGGGCTTCCCTTAGTGGTGCCTCCGTTGGTGTTGGGTCAAGTGAGAGCTGCTGGAGAAGCTCTTCCCACACTGGGGACACTCGTAGGGCCTCTCCCCAGTGTGGATGCGCCGGTGGGTGACGAGGGTGGAGTTGTACTTGAATCCCTTCCCACAGTCGGGGCACCGGAAGGGCCTCTCCTCTGTGTGAATCCGATAGTGCCGGATGAGTCTGGAGCTGGTCGGAAACCTCTTCCTGCATTTATCACACTCGTAGGGCCTCTCCCCAGTGTGGATGCGCCGGTGGGTGATGAGGGCGGAGTTATCCTTGAATCCCTTCCCGCAGTCGGGGCATTGGAAGGGCCTCTCCTCTCTGTGAATCCGATAGTGCTGGAGGAGAACGAAGCTGGTCTGAAACCTCTTCCCACACTTGGAACACTCGTAGGGCCTCTCCCCAGTGTGGGTCCTCTGGTGGCTGATCAGGCTGGAGCTCTCTCTGAAGCACATCCCACACTTAGAACACTTGTACGGCCTTTCTCCAGTGTGGATCCTCTGGTGCTTCATCAGGTGGGAGCTCTGGCTGAAGCTCTTCCCACACTCCCCACACTCGTAGGGCTTCTCCCCAGTGTGGATCCTCTGGTGCACAATCAGGTCACAGTTCCGCCTGAAGCTCTTCCCACACTCCACGCACGTGTGGGGCTTCTCCCCATCATGGAGCTGCTCATGGAGCACCAGCTCCGAGCTCTGGCTCCCTCTCCGGCCGCCTTCCCGGCCCAGGCTGGCTCCCTCCCCCTCAGATCCCCGCCGGCTGCGTTTGCAGCCCCTCCTTGTGCGGCATCTCCGGGGCTTTTCCTCCCCGTTGGCTTCCTGCGCCATGGAGCCGCTCAAAACGGCCTCTTCCACCAGGTTCTGCCGCGGGCATTTGTCCTCCCTGCTCTCCAAGCTCAGCTCCTGCTCTGGGGGAGGAAGGACAAGGACAGGATGGGATTTGCCTCCGTGCCACAGGCAAGGGCAAGGAGATCCCCCAGGCCTGAGCTGCAGCCGGGGCCGTGCTGGGCTGGGAGATGGAGCAGCACAGAGGGGAAAGGGGCACTGACTTCCTCCTCACCTGTCTCAGTGTCCCGGGGCATCTTCCTCTTCCTCGCAGCCTCCCAGGCCTTGGCAATGGGAAATCCTGGTTTGGGGAAAACAAGGGATGAGCACATTTGTAGGAGCATTGGGGGGTAGGACGGTCGGGACAGATGGAGACGAGAGATCTCTGCAGCCAGGTCATGGAACTTGCGGTTTATTGCAAAGGGCCTGGGTGCAGGGCCCTGCTGGGAGCTGCCAGGCACAGCTCGGAGCAGGCCCGAGAGAAGAGAGGGGTAGAGAGGGTAAGAAGGTAAAAGAGTAAGACAGGCAAGAGCATAAGAGAGCAACGTTCCCATTATAACACAATAAATTTTCTTCTGTGTTGAATATTCTATGTCTCACTAACCAATCTAGTACAAGATACAAATCCTACAGAATTTACATACAGTGTGTAAGAATCAATACATCATCATACTCTGTTACATTTTGCACCCTAAAAACTCCTCTTTGGACCCCTTCTATTGAGCTAGTGGGGTCTGCTCTGACCCTTGGATCTGTCTGCAAGCAGAGGGAATTGTTTCATCAAAAGGGGGTTACCTTCAGTTGGGCCACACCATTGTTTTCCAGTTGTTCACTAACTGAGGTATCTCAGAGCTTGCTTTCATTTCAGTCTTCCTTATACTTTCTATATTCTCAAAATCTTTTTCAAGACAATCATATTTATAAGGCTTTCCTGTTTCACCTTCCCCAACACACACTGAGTTTGAAAGTCCCTTTTCCCCAAGTCCATCTCTACAAGTCACCGGCCACCTCGGCTCCAGAAAAACCTCCCAAACACCAAGTTTCAGCCCGGAAAAAGCCTCCCAGGAGTTCCCCGTCCGTGGTCCCTCCCCTCTGGTGTTCAGGGAGTTCCCCCCTGTCCCAGCTGCTGGGGGTCACGCTTGGATTGGGGGTCCCCCTTCTCCTCGGTGCCCGCCCTGCCCAGGCTGCCGGCAGTCCCAGCAATGCCAAAAGCTCCCCCTGCTTCGCTCTCCCCATTTCGGGATGCCGGGGCTGTTTGGGCTCCCGGGCTCCCTTCTCCCCTCATTCTCTGCTCTGGGCTGCAGCGGCTCCAAGGAGTCCCCCCTGCCCCTCTCCAGGCTCTTGAGGCTCCCGCCAATGGCGCCACTCCCCCCTCTCTGGGCTCCCCAATTTGGGCTCCTGGGGGACACAGGGCTCTGCTCCTCCAGGCTGCCTCTGCCGGCAACCGCCACCGCCACCCCCCGATGTCTCCCCAAGGGGCCTTTTCTGCTCAGCCTTGGACTTCTTCAGTCTCCAAACATCCCCCAAAAACCCCAACCCAGGGATCCCCAGGGATATCCAGGCCGAGCTCCCCATCCCCGCTCACCGGCGCGATGGGGGGGCGATGATCCCACAGGTGGGGGCTGCGAATTCAGGCAGGGATCGACAGCGTGGTTCCCTCAGCTCAGCCTCGATCTGCCTTTGTCCCTTCCTCCCCACTCCTCCCCTTCCATCCCCCATCCTTCTCCCCCTCTGTCTTATCCCCACCTCCTTCTCCTCTTCCATCCCTCCCCTTCCATCCCATCTCCTCCTCCTCCCTAACCCCACCTCCTTCTCCTCCTTCCATTGCTGCTCTCTGCCTTCATCCCTTCTCTTCCATCCCTCCCCCTGCTCCTCCTCCCTAACCCCACCTCCTCCTCCCCCTTTGTAATGAGTTAATGTCTTAGTTTGTTCAGCAAGTTTCTAAAGACTACGAAAAGGGGAAAAGCCAATAATAGAAAAACCACAAAGAAAGATGTAACAAGCTAGTATGTTGCAAGATGAATATAACGGGCTAATATACTGCAAAATAAATGTCATAAGGCTTAAACTGCAAAATGTTAGAAGCTAATATGTTGAAAGGCTAAATAAGCAATGTGTAACTATACGTAGCTATGTGCCTATTGTTAGCCGAGGAGTAAGGGGCGAGGCTGTTGACATGGGTAGCGGGCCTGCTATGATTGATAGCACAATATTTGCTTATCTGCTCAGTAAGCTTAAAGTTCCAGGAACCAGAGCAACCATACCAACTAAGGAAAGGTTGACCATGGGGCAAGAAGTGAAAGACTACCAGCCTTCATCCTCGGACGACCGGGAGGCAGACTACGACCACCTAGCAACAGGAGGAGAATGCACAGAGTACTACCCTGAAAGACACACCAACCCGGAAGCAGGACTGTATATAAACCCCACGAAATACCAGAAGCGGGCGGCAGCTGGCGGAGCGGAGACTCCCCTGTCGCCCAGCGCTGATTTGCTTTTTGCCTTGCTTGCTGTAATCAATAAAATCAATAAAAATTGTTAATCTGATTATACTCACTCGGCAGATTGTCCACTCCAATTTATAACACCCTTCATCCCTGCCCTTCCCTCCCTCCTCCTCCTCCCCCAGCAGCCACACCCTCGGTGCCCCGTTCCCGCAGCCCTCGCAGCCCGCGGCAGGAGCGGGGATGGAGCCGGGACAGGTCGGGATGGGCAGCGCGGGGCTCTCGGCTGCTCCAGCCGCTGCGGGCGGGGGGAACCCGGCCCAGGCCAAAGGAGAGGCAAACTGGGCAAACTGGGGGCTGCACATCCAAACTGGGCCTTGCTGGGGACCCTGCCTGGCCACTGCCAGCCCTTGGGGCTCCTCTCGGCACATCCGCCAGGGGGGAACGCACACAGGGCTGGGGGACCCCAGCAGTGGCAGCACTGCCAGGGACTGGGCTGGACTGGGATCGTACTGGGAGTGACTGGGAGTGCACTGGGTTTGTACAGATATCATACTGGGATCATACTGGGAGTGACTGGGACTGTACTGGGCTTGTACTGACATCATACTGGGATCATGTTGCCATGCCAGGGCAGACTGTGATCGCAATGATGGACACTGGGATCATACTGGGAGTGAGCAGGAGCCTGCAGGAGGCAACTGAGACCATGTTAGGGGCAAATGGGATATACTGGGAGTGACTGGGAATATGCTGAGGATGACTGGGAGCAGCTGTGAGTAACTGGGATCATGGTGGGAGCAACTGGGAAGAACAGGGAGTGACTGGGTGCATGCTGGCGGCGATTGGAAACTGCTGGGCTTGTACTGGGATGAACTGGGATCATACTGGTGGTGACTGGGATCATACTGGCAGTGAGTGCCACAACTCTGAGGCTGACTGGGAGTGCTTGGGAGCAAATGGGATCATACTGGAAGGAACTGGAAAGATGGTGGAGGGAACTGGGGTACCCTGGGATATACTGGGAGTGACTGGAAGGAAAGTGAGGGTGAAAGAGAGGAACTGGAACCATGTGGAGCAAAACTGGTTTATTCTGGCAGAGACTGGGAGCACACTGGGCTCATATTTGGATCATACTGGGAGGGACTGGACTAATACTGGGAGGAACTGAGTGTCACAGTGAGCACACCCTGCACATCATCCCCCATACTGGGCCTGACTGGGAACAACTGGGAGCAAATGGCATCATACTGGGACTCACTGAGTTGATTGAGGAAGCGACTGGAACCATGCTGGCGGCAGCTGGGACCAAACTGGGAGAGACTGGAAGTAAGTGGGATTATACTTGTAAAAAATGCATATTTTGTGATTGGGTTATTCCAAATATTAAAATGAATATTATATGTCTTGTGTTAGAAAGTACTGCTGTATTAATTCTCTTTATTACTGAGTTGAATATGGTTTTAGGTTATTAAAAAATGTTAAAATACAAACTATGCTTGGTAAGAGGCTTTTTTTAAAGAAAGGACTTGCAGCGAGATAGCAGCCACACGATACCTAAATCTTTCCGAGAAAAAGAATTTATTGCTCTCTTATCACAAGAAATGAACTTCTTCCTGCCTTGAAGGCACTGTTAGGATTCAGAGGAAGAAGGTGGCACTGACCAGACAGAATCCTGTGTTTGAATGGAATTTATGCATCATGTATGAAGTGTATGAATATGCAACAGGCTGTTGTTTTTAATGGTTAATCCTGTGTTAACAGGTGTCCTTTTTCAGGCTTGTGCTGCCTAGAAAAAGGTACCCGGACATCCGTTACTCTTGGTATTTATTGTCTCATATTGTCCTAATTCGATTTCTCCAAACTGTGATTACTCTAATTGTATTACTATTTTTCATACCCATTTTATTACTATTATGGTTTTAAAATTTTAAAAGCAAGAGATTGGCGTTTTTCACGATTTTAGTAGCAGAGGATGGTTACTAACACCTCGCTGCCGGTGCTTTAGGAGAGTCAGAGTGGGGAAGGCACGCCCTGCCCCGTTGGCAGCCTCGCTCTGTTTCCCCTGGGGTGACCGACAGACGCAGGTAATGGTGGACAAAAGGAGACAATAAAACAAAGAGAAGGGAAAAAGGCTCCCTACAACCGTGGTAATTGGCCCCCGAAGAGTAGTAATGGGCATTAAGAACCCGGGAAGGAAAAGGGATTGGTAAGTATTTCTCAGGGGGGCAGGTACAGGGAGATGAATGTGTGTGAATGAGAGGAGGGCTGGTTGTCCCAGACCTGCCAAGTGAGTGCTGGAGTCTCCCACGCTGCGTTTCCGACTTTCCGCGGTAAGTGGCCAGGAGAGAGACGAAGTGAATGTTAACAGGAGTGAGAGAATCCCCCGGGGTAACTGGGACTGGGTCCCAGAGAGGGGCTGGACCCCTCGGAGGGAGGGAGCAGAGGAGTTTCCGAGCCCAATCCACTAGAAAACGGGACAAAAGGGAACCCTAAATATTCTGCTGCTTTGAGGGATAAGAGAGCCCAAGAGCATCCAGAATTAAAACCTGCTGGATTGAGGAATTAACATCACAAGAGCATCCACGGTTGAGCACAATTCTACCGGATTGAGGATATGCTCAAGAGCATCTGGGGTTGGACAGCACAGCTGGGTTGAGGGATATCCAAGAGCACCAGGACTGGCCAGAAACACCTAAACTTGTAATAGGTGACGTGAAAGTGTATGGTAGAGATAATTAAAGCTATTAATGTATAAAATATTGCAAACTCCACACTAAGTCTCTTGACCATCCTGGCAGGGAGCAGTGTCTTATTCATATTCATATCTAGTTCCTGGACTTGGTTGAGATAAACATCGGGGTTTTTAATGAAAGAATAGAAGCATCCAGGGCGATAATCGCTGGCTTCCCCGGGTCACCAGGTCCAGCCAAGAGTGATTAACGCCTCGACGATTATACAGCTACCAAGATGATCCACAGACCCACCCTGATGCATGTGAATGCTGACTTCCCCAGAGTCTACTGACAACATCAGACACCTGGACTGTGCCTTTGTCCACCTCTGCACAGGTAAAGACACGGTTATGCATGGGAAGAGACACAAAGAACATTTGGTCATCTCTGCCTCGAGCAGAATAAACTGTAAAAGAACTCGCTGCGTCAGGCAGCATTTGTGAACAGGGGGAGACTCTGACATTCGGAGCTCAGATCCGTGTTCACCCAGCACCGAACCCGGGCTCGACGCTGACCCTTGCCTGTGGTAGTGTAGATGACCGAACTTGTGTCTTCCAGGAAAATTAATAAATCTTTGCTAAATTTTCCTACAAGTTTGGCTCTCGATTTGATCATTTATAACAGAAGGTACCTTATTGTTGTCTTGTTGTGTGTGAGAGTGAGTCACGCACAAAATCAGCCTCAGCTTCCCGGGCGGGTGGGAAGGGGGGCTGTGGAAAGAGGAGTGTGTGACCCACAAATAAGCCATTGTTCTCCTGGGCGTGTGGGGGCTGTGGCATAAGGTACAGGTGACCTGCAAAGGGGCCATTGTCCCCAGGGCGTGTGAGGGGGCCGTGGCTAAAGAGTGTGAGTGACACACAAATCAGCCTCACAGGTGAACGGCACCCGAGGCAGCAGAGTCAGGGCCCTCCCAGGAGGCCCGGAGATACTGAGACCCAGAGGCCACCCCAAGGTGAGGGGGGCCACAGGGACCCGCGATTCTCTGTCAACAGGGATCCACCCTGTGTCCTGGGGGTGGGAAAGAATGTGTGGGACAGAATGGGAAATAAAAGTGAGTGAATGTAGATGAATGAAAATACAGGTAATGTAGATTGTGTATTTTAAGCTTCACTATATCTCCTTGGAGGGAGGTGTATTGTACTGAAAGCAGTGTGAGAAAAAAGTTTATTATTTTTCTGTGTGTAGTTGAAAGAAAAGTGGTATTTAGGTTGTTAGTGAATGTGAAAAACAGAGGCGTAAGATTAATAGATAAGATCTTGAAAAATGAGACAGAAAAGCAGTAAGTTGGATACAGGAAAAAAAAAAAGAAAGAAATAGTCCTTTGGGAGTTATGTCAGCTAACAGAGATACAACTCCTTGCAAAAGGAGAAAATACAGGGTATGCAGTAGTCAAAGGGAAAAACATGCAAACTATGGAAAAAGGGAAATTCACCTTAAACTAGTAAGATCAAACTTGTGAATGATATACTTTAAAAAGAGCACTAGAATATTTAACACAAAATAAATGAACTATATATACTGATTCAAGGTATGCCTTTAGAGTAGTACATACCTTTAAAATATTTGGAAAGGAAAAAGATTACTTAATTCAAGACGAAAAGGACTAGTACATGAGGAACTTATTTTAGAGGTTTTAAAGGCATTACAATTACCTAAAAGAGATAGCTATAGTACATATAATGGAACTCCAAAAGGGAAAGACCCCAGAAAGAGGAGGAAATAATTTGGCAGATCACAAAGCTAAGGATGCAGCAGAAAATGGAGCTGAAATAGTTATGTTAATATTAACTCCAAATGAGGAAAAACTAGAAATTCCAAAGTTTAGGGAAGCCGAGAAAAAGGATGAAACAAGATAGGAAGTGAACAAGATAAATCAGGGAAATGGAAATTCTTGATGGAAGACAATTACTTAATAAAATGTGCTTCTAAGAAAATATTAGAAGACATGCATCAGAAA
Organism: Melozone crissalis; assembly: GCF_028551555.1. Lineage (NCBI taxonomy): Eukaryota > Metazoa > Chordata > Aves > Passeriformes > Passerellidae > Melozone > Melozone crissalis. Next base: position 7,022,733 of record NW_026535844.1, read on the forward strand.
ACCCACTGGGGCACTCAAGCTTTGTGTGATCATGTTTTATGGAACTTTGGGTGCATTCTGATTTTTGGAGTTGCAAAGCAAGTAACTAAAAGATGCTTAATTTGCCAAAGGATAAATAAAAACATGATGAGAAAAAAAACTCTGGGAGGTCATGAGTTAGCTCATTGACTATTTCAAAGTATCCAAGCAGAAGTTTAGATTTGCTAGGGTCTGGATTTATTTGTTAAAAAACTCATTTAATCTAGAAGAGAATATGCCATATGTTAGACAGGAGATTTCAGAATAAAAATCTTTGAAGTATCAGAAACACTCAAGAAAACACAAGACAAGAAAAAGGGGAAGTGAGAGGGAGGGGAACAAGAGGAAAAATCAGAAAGAGAGTGGGATCCTCTGCAGGTCTTGCCCCCTCCGTTCGCGGCCCAGGCGCCTGTCCCGGGTCCCGGCTCGCTGCTCGTCTCAGCTCCGCCTGCCCCGGTTTCCATCCCAGGTGCGGCCTCACTGCCCAGGGCAGCTCCACCTGCCCCGGCGCTGTCGCTCAATTTGTGTGCCCTGCTCCCACTGCCTGGCCCGCGGCCGCTCTGCCGGCCGTGCTGGGGAAGATGGGGGTTGCTCTGTCCTGCCGCCCTCTCCGAGGTCACCGCGCCCACCGCACCCAGGGGGGGTCCCAGCCATACCATCCTCGGCTGCCCTGCCCGTGCCACCTGCGATGGGCACCGCCGCTGCTGCCGGGCTCTCCCACCTGCCTTTGCTCTGCCGGCAGCTGCCGGATCAGCCGCCATCAGCCATGTGGGGGCTGCCCACGCTCCGCCTCGGGCTCCACGGGAAGATCCCCCTCTGCCGATTCCGGCAGCAGACCCTGCCCACACTCCCACCGAGCCTCGGCGGGATATCCTCCCCTGACCCCGTCCGGCTCTGAGTTACGTCCCCTTGGTAACCACAGCTCCGGCTGTTCAGGGAAACTCTCTCTCTCTACAGGAAGCAGCTCATCGAAACACTAGGAGCTCAGTTAAAAGGCAGCCCTCTCCAAATTCTTTCCCAAAACACGGGAGAAAGGCTAGAGAAGGTAAAAAAGTGAAAGAGTGAGATGAAGGGATTGCTCTATTTCCGTTCAGAGAGGTTCCCATGGGAGGGATGCGCTGCCCCGCCCCAAGGGAGCCACCAGCGCCCCTGCCGGCCGTGCCCGGAACTGCACCCAAGGGCAAAGCGCCGCAGCCCAAAGGCCGGGACTGGGTCCGGGCTCTGTTTGCTGTCAGTGCCGCAGCTGTTGGTGTTTGTTTGCTTTATTATACACACTAGTAAAGAACTGGTATTCCTATTCCCATATCTTTGCCTGAGAACCCTTTGATTTCACTAGTCTAAAAATTAAGATGGAGGCGGTTTGCATTCTCCACTCCAAGAGAGGCTTTTTCTGCCTTCCCGGGCAGACACCCATCTTGTAAAGCAAGACAAGCACCCACAGGCACTGAGGGGGCTGCAGGAGGGGCACAAGAAGGCCCTGCAGCACTTGGGCACAAAGGCACAGCAGGTGAGTGCAAGAAGGGAGCAGCAAAAGGCCAAGCTGAAGGCAAAGGCCAGGGCACAGTTCCTACAGCCCCTGAGGGATCAACCCCAGGGCCCAAGGGGGCCCCAGCACCCAGGGCACGGCTCGGCCACAAGCACCTGGCAGAGGCATTGCCCTCCTCGGCAGGGGAGAGCCCACCCAAACAGCCCCTGGCAAGGAACCAGGGCTCCAGCTGCAGGGCACAAGGACACTGCAAGCACAGACAGCAGCACCCTCAGGACCAGCAAGTCCACCCCTTGATGGACATGGATTGGCAGGGCTGTCACAGCTCCCATCACACCAGGGACCCTCCACACTGCAGCCCTTGAGAACATTCAGGGTGGGTTTGCATTGAGAGGAGGCATTCCCTGATGGACACAGGGGCTTCTCAATGCACTATGAATGTTCGACATATGGGGGGGAAAACGCTAAAAATATGTTTTATTAGTGAGGAGTTAAGTGGGAAAGATGCGTGGTTTTATTCAACCACTATTGGTACATCTGGGAGAGGGATTTGAAATGCATGAATTTTGACTTGGTCCGAATTGTTATCATGATTTACTGGGAAGGGATTTGATCGCTAAACTTGGAATGCAAATTAATATTATAAAAGGTGATACAGAGGCCAGTACTGTTGTACCTTTGTGTCAAATGTCTGGCGAGGGCTATGCTCAAGTGAATCCAGAAGTGCAGGCAGGCCCAGGGAAATAGGGAAAATTAGATATGGAGCCTCTCCAAAGCACTCTGAAGCAACCAGGACAAGCGGTGTCTAACAGCAACACCCTGTTCCAGGGGAGGGAAGGAAGGGGAATCAGACACAGCGCAGGTCACCGCCCCATGCTCAGCTCAACCCGCCCAGCTGTGGGTGCTTGTAAGAGCCTGTCACTGAAATGCCCTGAGCAGGAAGGCTTCAACATCTTCGGCTGACACCACGGCACCTAACAGGGGGGCAAAAGCAATTCTCACTGCTTCAGCAACCACTGGAGCAGATATCAAGGCACATTCTCCCACAGGAAGCTGGGCTGGCACAGAGCCTGCCCTGGCACTTTGCTGCTGCCAACACCCAGCCAGGACATCGGCTCCTGCCTAAGGAGTGCCAAGCAGCACCACTGGTGGCCAAGGGGCCCATGCCAAGTGTCCCTGAGGCCAGAAACAGCCGCCAGCACAGCTCAACACGGGGGGACCCCTCAGCCTGGCCTCAAGGGCTCTGAAGCCCCGCAGATTTGCACTTCCCGCCCGCAGCAGGAGGATGGGAGGCCGCCCCTGAGCCTGCCCTGAAGGCAACGCAGCAGCAGCCAGGGCTCCACAGCGGGCCAAGCCCCTGCGCCTGCCCACAGATCCTCGCCTGGAATCCTCTGCAATCCTGGCCACCCTCCTCTGCCATCTCCAGCACCTGGGGCCAAGCCTTGCTGCCACTGCTGCAGCTTCAGCGCTGGCTGGGCCTGCACTGCCACAGCTGCTGGGGAACACCACGGCACAATTCCACTCTGGGCCTCACTGACACCCACACTCTGGGCTGCCTGCCACTGCACTGCTGCAAAATGCACCCAGTTTGGTTCTTTTAAACCTTATTTCTCTACTCAGGCTTGGTTTTCTTTGCCTTGGGGAAATGAATTTTAAAGGGTTTTTTTAAGGGGTGTTACAGCGCTCAATGAAGATGAGTTTAGCACCTGAAGAGACTGGGAACAGCACAAAAGACACCCACAGAGATAACGACCAGCAACAAAACATCAACATTGCCCAGCAGCAGGAAGAGAAGCTTCATTCCAGGCAGCCTGCAGAGCAGCTTTAGAAATGCAAATGAACACTGCTGGGCAAAGTGTGGACAATGCACCTGGGTCTCTTGCCTGGGGCAGGAATTGGGCTGATTCCCTCTGCCCCTCACCCCAAGCTCTGCCTGCTGGCACTGATGGAATTTGCACAGCTCAACGCAGAGCCCAGGGAGAGGATATCTGACCCTGCAACACAAACGGGTGAAGCTGAAAAGGGAAACAGCAAATGGAGAATGTTGGGAAAACTTCACTATAAATAAATGGGGGGAATCAGCCCTCTGCCCATTCCCAACATGTGCTGCCACTGTCTGTGTTATATAGGGTGGATTAGAGCACTGGGGATTTTTTGCTACCAAAAATTCAGGGAAATCTGTTGGGAATCCAAGTATTTGATGATTTAATTAGAGAAAGGCAGTCAATTGACGCAGCCCTGGCTGGAGAGAGCGGCCAAAAACAGGGAAAAGATGAACGGCCAGCAGAACAAATCCTACAACACCATGGACCAGCCCCTGGGAACCCGAACCAATTCATATCAGGAGCCACAGAACCCATTTCTCATTTCAATGGCATCATTAGTTTACAAGCTCTGCTCGGAATAATAACCAACCAGACAGCTCCAGCTCCTGACCTTCCTGCTGGGCAATCCACAGAAATGAGGAACACAACACTTAACCATGGGATGGGATCAGATCATCTGTTAGCAGAAAAATAGGGGTTTGTGGAAAATTAAATGTCTCAAACTGCTGTTGGCAAAGAGATGACAAAGGAAACGTGGTGAAAAACCAAAACAACAACGGAAACAAAAAAGCAGCTCATGTATTGGTCCAAACGTGGAAAGGATGGGAATGGGACACGGTTTTGTGGCTCCCTGGCAGACCATGGGTTAAACGAATGCTGTTTCTCCTCTGATGTGCTACAGCAACTCTCATCTTTTTACCATGCTCCACACCTTGAGAGTGCAGCTCATTCAGCAGCTGAGCGAGGGGCCAGGGACTCGCAGATAAGGAAGTAAGGGACGAAATCACCAGCTTCAGTAAATGTTACTAATTAACATGGACTGCTGCTCACAGAAAGACCCGCTAAATTCCTGAACTTCCAGAAGAGCAAAGACTTAACAGAGCCGTGAATATCGGCTGTTCTACAAAAGTGGGGGTGCACATTAACGAGGACATGCAGTTGGCAGATGGGGAGATCTGAACCTTCCAAGCACCTCAGCCAGTGGGCAAATGGAGAGGGAGATGAGGCCGGGAAAATGAGAATAAAAAAGGGGCTGCGAACTACAACAATGGCAGAGAGCGCACGGCAAATGCCCCACGGCCTCTCCCTCTGCTCAGCAATAAAGTCACTTTTACAGGACTCCTCTGTCTCCTCTGCGCACAGAAACCTCCGGCCACGGCAATTTCCCCGCACAGCCCCGGGCACGGGGCAGCCCCCTCTGTCCCAGCCACAGCAACCGGGCCGAGCCAGCGCTGCTCCGCCAGCGGCTCCTGCCGAGGCAGCGGCCGCAAGGAGACCGCGGGCAGCCGCTCCCGCAGCGCCCTCACGCCAGCGGCAACACGGGCCGGACGCGGCACAACGAACCCGCCCGAGCCCCCTGCCGCCCCCGAGGCCCGCAGCCAGCCCCGAGCCCCCGCACAACCCAGCGCGGCTCCCACCTGCGCTGCGGCCGCCTCCGAGCTCCGCCGCCGCCTCACCGCGCTCCGGCCGCTGCCGCCGCTCACGGCACCGCACACACGCTCCGACAATGGCGCCGCTGCCCAGCCACGGCCGCCCTCAGCCCGCCACCGGGGCCCTGCTCCGCCCCGCTCCCACCAATCAGCGCGCCACAACCACGACTGACGCCACCATCGCCCAATCGCAGCCAGGGGCGGGATCTGCACACGGCACAGCCCCGCCCCGCGCTCTCAGGGTCCCCCGGGCTGCGTGAGGGCAGAGCCGGAGCTGAGGAACAGCCCTGGAACGGGCCCGGGCCCGAGGGGGATTGAGCCAAAAACACAAACAAACTTCTCCGCACCTCCCGCCACGGCTTTCCCGGCACTGCGGCTCCGGTGGCTCCGGCTCAGCGGGAAGCCCTGGAGCCTCACTTCTCCTATCCCTAATTAGGAGCATCAGTGCATCGCTTTCATTTCCCTCAAAAAGAGAAAACCGCCCCAAAGCCCTGTGGATGAGTGGGGGAGGGGAGAGATTTCTGACAGAAAACTCCTAAAACTCAGAGCAGGATGATGAGAAGTAAGTGAAGAGCCTTAAATGCCGCTTTCCCCCACGCCTCCCTCCTTCCAGCTGCACCTTCTGCCCCGGCAGTGCCGCAGACAGGGAATGGGGCCGGGCTCAGTTCATGCCCCGGGGCTTCTCCCTCTGCTCAGGGACAGGAGTCGTTCCCCTGCTGCACCCTGGGCTCTCTCCCACCGGAGACTTCTCCAGGAACTTCTCCGAGCTGAGTCCATCCCACGGGGCACAGCCCCCTCCAAGTGCTGCAGCGTGGGTCACTGTGCCCCGGGGTCAGTCCTGCCAGGACAGGCTGCTCCAGCGGGGCCCTCTGGCCACGGGGTCACAGCCTCCTCTCAGGCATCGCCGTGCTCAGCGTGGCTGCTCCGGGAGCTGCAGGGGGATCTCTGCATCCAAATGGATCTGCAGGGGGATCTCTGCATCCCCAGGGATCTGCAGGGGGATCTCTGCATCCCCATGGATCTGCTGGGTGATCTCTGTGTCCCCAGGGATCTCTGCATCTGGCACCGCTGTTTTTGGAGGCACCAGGAATAGGCTGAGCTCTGCCTGAAGCTCTTCTCACATTCCCCAAGCCCTTCCCAGCACAGGGAAGGGCCCTCCTCTCAGCTCCCCAGGCTGGGTTTGCAGCCACTCCTCGTGGGGGATCTCTGGGCCTTGTCCTCCCCGGTGGATTCCTGTACCATGGAGCCGTTCCAAATGGCCTCTTCCACGAGGTTCTGTGGCAGGGATTTGTTCTCCCTGGTCTCTGTCTGCAGCTCAGTGCCTGGGGGAGGAAGGACAAGGAGAGGAAGAGACAGGGAGAAGGGAAAAGGAAAAGGCAGAAGGAGAGGAAGGAACAAGAAGGAACAAGGGAGGAAGGAGATGGGAAAGGAACATGGATGGATGAAGGACAGAATAAGGAGAAGAAGGAGGGTGGTCAAGGAGAAGATGGGATTTGCCTCCATGCCAGAGGGAAGGGGAAGGAGATCCCCCCAGTCCATCCCTGGCAGGATGGCGTTGGCAGTGAGGCTGTCCTGCAGCGATGCTGGGCTGGGAGATGGAGCAGCAGAGAGGGGAAAGGGGCAGTGATTCCTCCTGCCCTGCCTGGCTGTCCCAGCCTGGAGCGTCCTGGCGCTGCCGAGGCCCTTGGAGCGTCCGGCACTCCGGAGCCCGAAGCTCACGGCTGCTTTATAAAGCTGACAAAGTCGGCAGGATGGGTCTGGGTATGATCTGCAGCAAACTGGGTTTATTGGTACAGGAACAGGGCACAGAGCTGAGCAGGGCCCAGGGACAGAGACAGGGTGCAAGCTGAGGGCACAGGGGGTTTTTATATGGGGTAGTGAGGGTGGAGCTGAGGGTCAGGGTCCAATGGATATGGGGGAAATGGTGCAAAGGAGGGGTTAAGGGTCGGGTCAGCTAATAGGGAAACAGGGGCAGAGGAATGCAGTAAATTAGGGCCAATGGAGGGACAGAGAGAGAGAACATTCTAGGGACTAACCAGGGATGGGTAATAGGGGGTGAACTAGGGTATTTAGGCCAACGGGCCAATGGGGCAACATAAATCAGCATGTGCCTGCAGAGATCTATGGGAGAAGCAAGCTTCTCACCATAACCTTGAAATCTATTCTTCTTATTGGGGACCAGTCCTCCACGGGTGGGAGATTGAGACTCCCATGGGCCTCCACACCAGTGCATCTTCTTTTCCTTGCAGCCTCCTTCTCCTCCGTCCAGACAAAGGTTAGAATTGACAAATCCTGGCTTTGGGGGAAGAACAAGGGGTGAGCACATTGGGTTTTGTGAGAAAGGAGCCTCACTCTTTAGAATTTTTGAAAGTTTAATAAAGAATAATAAGTGGCAAATCAGTAACAGCGCTGGGTGCTTGGCGATGGCCAGAGGCACACTGGTTAACCACAGCAACTCTTCTTGTCTTGTTTTTCCATTGTATTGTTCAAATACATATTCATAATGGTTATACACATTGAAACATTTCTTGGAACTCATTTACATGTTTCAGAAATTCTTTAGGTTGGTTTGACCCCCAACTCGCCATTTTAGAGCACGTGCAGGAATCGTGGATTGCTGTTTTGAGGGTTGTGTGTCACTCCCTCACAAGGGCCCCTGTTCTGTGGTTTCAGCAGGTGACAGTTATTGACACTGGAAGGGTCAGTGGCAGGGCTCCTCATCACATCCCTTCCTTAAATGTTATCTGATCATGCAGACGGTTTTAGCTATTTCCACAAGTACTTGAAATGAACATTAGCTATTTCACAAATATCTCTGAAGTGTTATTGTCAGTTATTTACAAAAATAAAAGCATTGATTATTATTTCACAACTACAGCTACTTCTGCAAAAGTTAACATTCTAATGTACAACACATGGCATCCACTGTAATATTTTTCAAAAGCCAAAACTATAATGTATGTTTTTCATACTCTCCACAAAATAAAATATCATCCATAAATGATGTTCTGAGGATATGAGCTACACAGGGGCCAGGGCATTGGCCACAAAAAGCTGGCAAATTATACTACAGCAAAAGCAGTTAAAAGTGATTACAAACTGCACTCTATCAAAATCATTGTGATAAAGTATAGTTTGCAGAAATCAATACATAACAGCAAAAGCCAACACTACCCAGTTATTTATAACAGACACAGGGCAGGTTTTTCCCTTGCATGGAGCACTTGGGCCTTCCCCGGGCCCCTTCTGCCCTCGTGCAGAGCCGGTGGCATTTTCCAGCACACCCAGTTTGTAACCAAGAGCCGGGTACAGCCGAGAAGGCTCCAAGCGCCTCCTTCCAGGCTGACTCTGCAGGTGCCGAGGCTGCTCTGGGCTCTGCCAGGGCTCTGCTGGGGCTCAGCTCTGGGCCAGGCTGGGCCTGCTCTCCCCTCACATTGCTCCGGGCAGCTGAGGCACAGCGGGAGAAGGAAGGGACACGGCAAGGCAGTTGAGGGTTAAGAGAGTTTTTATTCAAAAAACTGCCATAACAAACAGGCTGTCATAAGAACCATAACACACATGCAGTCCTAACTACCCTAACCAACTAGCAGTGCTAACTACCATAACTAACTACCAGTGCTAACGACCATAACTAACTAGTTTTCCTGACTACTGTAACTGAAAGCTGTCCTCAAGTGCTTCATCTCCTCCGCTGCTCCCTCAGTTGCTTCGCTGCAGTGATCAGAGGGGTCAGGCTGGAGAGAGGCTTGGCTGATGATAAAAATGGGTGCTGTCCAAAGGATAAAAAGGAAAGAAATGCACTGTTACTTTCCAGAGTCAAGTTCCTCACAGGCTCTGTTGCAACATGACAAAGGGAAATGGTTTGGAAACTCAGGAGAGGGAAGCAGGCTCAGATTAGATCTAAGGAAGAATTTTTTAACCAGGAGAGTGGGGAAACACTGACAGAAGGTGCCCAGAGATGTGGGAGGTGCCTCCTCCCTGGAAACATCCAAGCTCAGGTCAGGCAGGGCACTGGGCCCCCTGAGCTGCTTGAAGATGTCCCTGCTCGCTGTGGGGCACCAGGCCCAGATGAGCTCCAAAGGAGCTGCCAAGCCACAGCAGGCGAGGATTCTGCTCGCTCTGCGTGTGGAATGCAGCCAGACTGGAGACTGTTGGAGGGGGCCCCACAAGAAAACCCCTCCCTGGCGCTGCTGCTTCCCCTGCAGCCCCTGGCCCTCAGCTGCAGCAGCTCCTGGGCAGCCCAGCGCCGCTCCTCGTCCGGCTCCAGGCTGCACTCGAGGCAGTCCCGCAGCAGAGCCGACAGGCGCCGGGGCTCCTGCAGCTGCGGGGTCCCGTTCTGCCGGATCAGAGCGCGAGCCTGCAGGGAAAGCAAACTCAGCGCTCTGCCAGCTCCCTTCACACCCACACGGGCTCACATCCACCCCAGGGCCTCAGCCCCAGCTCCAGGGGCACTTTCCTCCCTGCCACAGATGCTGCTCAGAGCTCATTTTGCTATGCCAACCAAAAAGCCCAAACCCTGGGGCTGCCACAGCCACTGCAACATCCAAATGATCTCGCCTTGAGAGCCAGTTTCATTGGCTGACTCTGTCAGTAGGAACCTCCATCAGAAATAGCACATTTTGCTTCTCCAAATGTGGACACCAGCTTTACAGGCCATTTTCCTTAGTCAGTGTGGTCTGCCTGTGTTATTTCAGAGGATTCTTTCATCAAGAGCATCTCTGCAGTGCCACTGACACTCAGAATCTGTGGTGAGGCTGGAGTCCTCTGGGAATTCCCTTCCCATATGCAGAAACCTCCAGCTGCTGCTCCCAGTGCAGGGTCCCCCTGTGCTCACAGGCCTCTGCAGCCACTGCAGAATTTGCCTCTTACCATGGCCCCCGTTTCCCTGAAGTAAGGAGGTTCTCCTTCCACCATCTCGATGGTCACAGTGCCAAAGGCCCAGATGTCCACCTTGGGGCCATAAGGAGATCTGGTCACAGCTTCTGGGGCCATCCAGTGAGCAGTGCCCACCATGGAGCTGCGCTGGTCCTGCTCAGGGCTGAGCTGAGCGCAGAGGCCAAAATCAGCTGAGGACAGAAACAAACCCTGTCAAAGGCAGCTGGAATGAGGAAACCAAGCACCAAGATTCCCCACTGTCAGTCTGAGAGTGCAGTAGTGAAGTCAGCTGGAAAAGCCCTCAGGGCTGTAGCCAAGGAAAGATGGAACTGGACCCTTCAAGAAACCGTCAGCTTTCATGCAGTGGCTTTTACTGATTCCCTTGGAGCTTTAGATTCCCACTGCTGCCCGTCTGGCAGGGCCATAGGCAGAGCAAAGGCACTGCTGGCACCCTGCTCCTCTGCTGAGCTCTCTGCAGGGGCAGCCGCTCTCAGCTGGCAGCAGGGGCCGGGCAGTGCCCCCAGCAGCCCTTGTGGGGCTCTGGCCCTCCCTGGGAAGCAGCCCCACACCCGCAGCCCGGGAGCGCCGTGCCTGGCCAGGAACACCCACCCAGCCTGACAGAGCCGTCCGTGCCCAGGAGGATGTTGGAGCTCTTCAGATCCCTGTGGATCACCCGCTTGGAATGGAGGAAATCCAGGCCCTGCACACACTGAGAGAGAACAATGTGGTAAATAGGTATGGTTTGTGCTGATAAAATTGAAACAGTCATCAATATTGATACAGTAATTAATATTTGGAAATAATAAAACAGTTAAAAGTTGTAATGCCAAAGAAGAAAGGGAGAGGGGGGGCTCTACCCCCCTCTCCTGGCAGATGTTCAAGGATAGGAGGAAAAAGCAAGAGATAACAGTTACTAAAAATTAACTGAGAGAAGTGAACATCTTGTTGGGTCCCAGGAAAATGCCCGCTATAAGAGATTTATTGCTTTGATGCTAAAATGTAGTAATATCTTAGTTTTGGCTTACATTATACTGACTTGGTGTGCATGTGTAACCCAAAGGTGAATTAAAGGACAATGAAGAAGACTATACGGCCTTCATCAGTGACGACCCCCAAAGACTTGTGCGACCACCAAACCGAGTGGTGGCGCATGCGTGGTAAAGGTGGTGAGGAGGGCGGAGACAGAAAAGTGACGAACCAAAAATAGGAGGAGATGGCATTGACACATGGCATATAAGGGGCAACTTTCACTTGGCAAACTTGTACGTGAAGTGGCAAGGGTCATTGAACCCTGCCCTCCGTACCCCGCGGTTGTTTTTGCTTATGCGCTATTATTTGAACCAAATTATCCCTTATTTATATATTTGCTAAACTATTTAATTAAAATTGCTGCTACCTTAAATATTGTTTGGGGTTTTTTTTTGATGGGATAATTGGGCAAACATAACACCTGCAAGCCCAGAAGGACACCCGTCAGGGCTGGGCTGGCTGCTGAGAATGCCTCGGGCAGGAGGATCCTCCAGCAACGAGCCCAGAGCCACTCTGGGCACTGAGGCCTCCGTGTCCCACAGCAAGGGGAACACCACGGGGACGTGGCGCTGTTCCTGTGATGTCCCGGCAGCAGCTCACGCAGAAACCGCCTGGAAGTTCTCCTATGTGACAAAGGAGCACAAAGAACCCTCCCAGGGCACAGCCCATGGCCCAAAGGGTGCAAGAGGAACTCGGAAAATGCAGCAAACAAGGACACCCCACAGCCCAGCCTGAACACAGAGGAGGAACAAGGACGCACCAAACCAAAGGAAACGTGACCTTTAGTCACTGATACTTCTGACTAAAAGCAGCAAGCCTTGTTCCGTCTGGGATCTTTGTTCTGGTTCTAAAAACGAGCAAGGTTCCCCACTCTAAATACACAGAAAGCAGGAACTGGGGAGGAGGTGGGGTTAGGAAGGAGGAGGAGGAGGAGGGAGAGAGGAAAAGGAGGAGCAGGAAGAGGAGGAGCAGGAGCAGGAACAGGAGGAACAGGAGGTTCCAGTGCCCCCTGTGGCCGCAGCCGCGGGACCATCACCCCCAGCTCGTCCTGCAGGTGAGCGGGGAGGGGGAGCTTGTCCCAAATCCATCGGGGGGTCCCTGAGAGGGTTTTTTATTGGGGTGTGTTTGTAGCTCATAGACTGTGGAATTGACCCCAAATATCATCTGGTGTCCCTGGGAGGTTTTTTTCTCTGTGTGTGTAGGTTTGGATCTTGCAGGACCCCAGAGCTGAGCCCCTTGTGGGATCTTTGGGGGCCCACGTGGCCATTGCCCAGTATGGGCAGGGGAGGACATTGGTCCTGGGGACCCCTGGGAGAGCAGAGGAGGGGAACCCCTGGGACCCCCAGAGTGGGGAGAGCAGAGAGGGGCGATCCCAGAGCTGGGGGACCCCGGCAGACTGGAAAAGGGGGGAGCCTGGAGAGGAGGGACCCCTGGGATCCCTGGGATCTCAAAGTAGAACATCAGGGTAGAAGGGACCCCATGGACCCCCAAAAGCCCCTGGATCATCCCTTATCAGGACACCGGAGAATGGAGAACCCCTGGAACCATTGGACCCCTGTGATCCCAAGGAAAGGAAACCTCTGGAACCCCAAAAGTGGAGAGATCAGCAATAGGGAACCCCTGGGAGAGCTTTTTCAGGCTAAATCTTGATGTGTGGAGATTTTCATGGGCACAAGACTCCTGCTGAGTTCCAGAGATGGACCTGGCCAGGAGGAGCCTCTACTCCAAGGCGCTCCCACCTTGGTTTCCCCCAAACCAGGGTTTGTCATTCCCAAGCTGTGGCCAGATGGAGGAGGAGGAAAAGCCCCAGAGATCCCTCACAAGGAGGGGCTGCAAACTCAGCCCAGGGAGCTGTGGGGAGGAAAGAGCCCCCCTGAGCCAGGAAGGCGGCCGGAGATGCAGCCAGAGCTCAGAGCTGGTGGAGAAGCCTCATGGCAGAGAGAAGCCCCACAAGTGCTTGGAATGTGGGAAGGGTTTCAGCTCCAGCTCCACCCTGATGGAACACCTGAACACCCACACTGGGGAGAGGCCCTGGGAGTGTGGGGAATGTGAGAAGAGCTTCAGAGGGACCTCTGACCTCAGCAAGCACCACAAGATCCACACTGGGGAATGGCCCTAGGAGTGCTTGGAATGTCAGAAGAGCTTCAGGTGGGATTCAGAGATCGTCACTCACCAGCACTTCCACACCAGGGAGAGGCCCTGCGAGTGTCCCGAGTGTGGGAAGAGCTTCGTGCGCTGCTCCAGCTCCATCCCCCATGGGAGGATCCGCGCTGGATGATCCACAGTGAGCCCCGTTGGGAAGAGCCCTGGTGACCCCTGTTCTGGGTGATCCGTGTTGGGCAGGGGGAAGGTGTTGGAGAGATTTCTTTCCCTTCTCCTTGTGCTGCTATGATTTCGTTGGTAATAAATTCCCTCCGTGTTCCCAGGCCGGATCTGCTGTGCCCGTGTGGGATTTGCTGCGTGATCTCTCCCGGTCCTTGTCCCCACGCAGAAACCCTCGGTTCCATTTTCTGTCCCTGTGTGGCTGCGGGGGGCAGGGACAGAGCGGCTCTGGGGGTGCCTGGCATCGGGCCAGCGTCACCGCTCGCCACGGGCAGCCCTGAGATGCCGCGCACCTGGGCACGCATTGCTGGGCTCACCTGAGCTCCCACCTGCCCAGCGCCCCAAGGTTCCCCCTGCCCAAAAAACCCCCAGCCCGGGGCTGCAGCGTCCCGGAAAGGCCTCAGCCAATGGCAGCGCAGGCAGGAGGCGGCACAGCCAATGAGAGCTCGGGGCGTTGGATTGCCTCATCGGTTGCCGGGCAGAGCCCGTGGCCGATCGCTGCCCAGAAGCGGCGGCAGCCAATGAGAGCGCGCGGCGCTGCCGAGCCCGCCCTGCTCCGGACTGGCGCTCCCAGCGCAGCGCGGCTGCTTTGGGGCTGCTGCTCCCTGCCCGGCCCCGGCCATGGGGCGAGGGGCGGCAGCTGGGGCCCTGCTGGTGGCACTGGTGGTGCTGGGAGCCCCCCCGGCTGCGGGCGCGGAGCTCTCGGGTGAGCGGGGGGCGGGAGGCGCTGGGACAGTGGGGGAGAAGGGGGCGAAGGGGGGAGCCCGGAATGGAGGGGGAGGAGGAGGGGACCCCCCAAAGGGAGAGCGGGAGGGGCTGAGGGGTGGGAGAGGGTGGGGAAGCGGGCAAAAGCGGAGGGGGGGACCTCAAAACTGATCGCAATGGAGACTGGGGATTGGGGAATTTGTGGGAAAATGGGGAAATGGCACCCCAAAGTGATTTGGGGAGCGGCCGGAGGTGGGAGGAGAGAGGATGTGGAAGGGGAAATGGGGGAAGGGCGGCAAAGAGGAAGCGGCAGCGCGGGCAGGCGGGTCCCATGGCGGCCGTGGGGCACAGGGGGTGCGGAGTGGGGATCCGGGGTGGCCCCGGAGCTCTGGGGGTGCTGGGGGAGGGTGTTGGAGAGGCACCCCCCGATCTATGTTCTACACACACAGGGGTGTTCCAGAGGATGACAAAGTCCGAGTGTTACTTCATTAACGGCACGGAGAAGGTGAGGTACATCCAGAGATCCATCTACAACCGGGATCAGTTCATAATGTTCGACAGCGACGTGGGGCACTTTGTGGGGTTCACCCGCTATGGGGAGAAGTTGGCCAAGCGCTGGAACAGCAACGGGGTATTCATGGAGGACAGACGGACTGCGGTGGACTGGTTCTGCCGGTGCTGGTACAAGAATTTTACCCCGTTCATCACAGAGCGCCGAGGTGAGCACGAGGGAGATCGTGTACCCTCGGGGCCTGCCCTGCCAGTGACCCTGGAGCCCCTCAAAATCTCCATGGGCATCGGCCCAGAGCCCTCAGCCCACCTTGTGCCCACCCCCGGGGTCTCCAGATCCTCCCAGTCCCTCCCAGTGCCCCCCCCCGCGCGTCCATTTCAGCGACCCGTAAAGTTGACGCTTGGCAACCAATGAGATCGCATCCTGTTCATGACTCATCTGTTGCCAGGCAGACCCGCAGCACGGAGTGCCTCGCGCCGGACTCGACCTCCCAGTGCCCCGCACTTCATTCCCAGTTCCTTCCAGTTCATCCAAGATCCCTCCCAGTGCCATTCCAGTCCCTCCAAGACCATGCCCAGTTCCTCCCCAGTCTCTCCCAGTCCATTCCCAGTCTCTTCCCAGTTCATTCACGGTTCACTCTCAGACCTCCACCCTCTCTCCCAGTTCCCCCACTCCTTCCCATCTCTCTGTGTCACCCAACTCCCTCCCAGTCTCTCCCACTCCCTCCCAGCACATTCCCAATTCATCCGAGCCCATTCCTAGTCCCTCCCACCACATTCCCCAATCCATTCCCTGTCACTCCGAGTCCATTTCAGTCCATTCCCAGTCCCTCTCCAGCCCAGCCCAGCCCTCCCTTCTCTCTCCCAGTGCCCCCCAGCTGATCCCACTGTGTCCCCGCTCTCTCTCTCTCTCTCCCAGTGCCCCCCAGCGTGTCCATCTCGCTGGTGCCCCCTCGAGCTCCCAGCCCGGCCCCGGCCGCCTGCTCTGCTCCGTGATGGATTTCTACCCTGCTGCCATCCAGGTGAGGTGGTTCCAGGGCCAGCAGGAGCTCTCGGAGCACGTGGTGGCCACCGACGTGGTCCCCAACGGGGACTGGACCTACCAGCTGCTGGTGCTGCTGGAAACGCCGCCCCGGCGCGGGCTCAGCTACAGCTGCCAGGTGGAGCACGTCAGCCTGGAGCAGCCCCTGAGGCGGCACTGGGGTACGGGGGAGCCCCTGGGGGCGCTGGCAGAGCCGCTGGGCTGTACTGGGAGCCACTGGGAGGGAGCTGGAGAGAGCCGGGCTGGAACTGGGAGAGGGGCTGGGGGCTGGGCAAGGGCTGGGAAGGGGTTTGGGGGATGCTGGGGAGGGTGGGATGGGCTTGGGGGGGGGTCCTGGTGGGCACTGGGAGGGAGTTTGGGGGCGCTGGGTGTGACTGGGAGGGAGTTTGGGGGTGCTGGGTGCAAAGGGCAGGGGATTTGGAGGATGCTGGATGCGACTGGGAGGGACTGGAACGAGCCTGGAGGGGGCGCTGGGAGAGGCTTGGGGTGTCGGTGAGAGGTTTTGGGGGTGCTGAGCCCTGCGGACCCCCCAGAGATGCTGCCGGACGCCGCCCGCATCAAGACATTGATAGGGACTGGGGGCTTCGTCTTGGGCTTGGTCTTCCTGGCGCTGGGGCTCGGCTTCTCCCTGCGCAAGAAGGTCAGGGCGGGTGCCGGGGTGGCGTCCCCCCCGTGGCGGAGCGTGTGCGCTCCCATCGGGGCCCCCAGCCCGGTGTCACCCCCTTTTCTCTGCCCACAGAGCTCCTGAGCCGGCGGCGGCCGCAGCCCCTCCCCGTGGGCTCGGGCCCGGCCGGGACCCCCCGCTCCGTCCCCGCTCCGCTGATTCTGGGGGGGTCCCGTGTCCCCCCCAGCCCCGCTGGCGCTCTGCCCCTGCCCAGTGCCTGCTCCCAGTGCTCCCAATAAAGCTTCCCAGTTGGGCCCGGGGCCGCTTATTGGGGGCGATGGGGAGGGATTTGGGGGGGGCGATGGGACGGATTTGGGCAAAGGGAGGGGGACAAAGGGTGCGGGCTGGGCCCGGGGGCAGGGGTCGCTGCCCGCGGATCCCGCAGAGCCTGGTGCGGGACGAGCTCCGTGCCCCGCTCCATCTCCATCCCCCGTGGGAGGATCCACGCTGGATAATCCCGGGTGACCCCCAGGGTCAGAGCCCCCCGTGTTGGGAACACACCTGGCTGGGGGTTCCACATCTTCCTGGCCCCCCCGTGGACACCTCGATGAAGGCCGGGGGTCCCCGCTACTTTTCTTGTTTCTGCTCCTCTCCTCATCTCCCCCTTCTCTTCCCCCGGTTCAATCGCTCCCCTCCCTCCCCGCTCCTCCTCCCGCCTCCTTCCCCTCTTCTCTCTCACATCCCCCGCCCCTTCCTCCATGGTTTCTTGAAGGGTCCAGTTCCATCTTTCCTTGGCTACAGCCCTGAGGGCTTTTCCAGCTGACTTCACTACTGCACTCTCAGACTGAGAGTGGGGAATCTTGGTGCTTGGTTTCTTCATCCCAGCTGCCTTTGACGGGGTTTGTTTCTGTCCTCAGCTGATTTTGGCCTCTGTGCTCAGCTCAGCCCTGAGCAGGACCAGCGCAGCTCCATGGTGGGCACTGCTCACTGAATGGCCCCAGAAGTTGTGACCAGATCTCCTTATGGCCCCAAGGTGGACATCTGGGCCTTTGGCACTGTGACCATCGGGATGGTGGAAGGAGAACCTCCTTACTTCAGGGAATCCAACGGCGGCCATGGTAAGAGGCAAATTCTGCAGTGGCTGCAGAGGCCTGTGAGCACAGGGGGACCCTGCACTGGGAGCAGCAGCTGGAGGTTTCTGCACATGGGAAGGGAATTCCCAGAGCACTCCAGCACCAACACAGATGAAAATTCTGCAATCTCCAGCAATAATTTGCTTTGGGATTTAAGTTGTTGCAGCTCATCTGGCTGTGAGGATGAGCTGGAAATGTGAAGCAAGTGCATCAGCTCTAATGTTACCTTGCAAGAAAAACCCACACCAACCCCACATCCCAGCCCCAAACAAAAC
Organism: Melozone crissalis; assembly: GCF_028551555.1. Taxonomy (NCBI): domain Eukaryota; kingdom Metazoa; phylum Chordata; class Aves; order Passeriformes; family Passerellidae; genus Melozone; species Melozone crissalis. Next base: position 7,040,207 of record NW_026535844.1, read on the forward strand.
AAGGTTTCTGCAGGAGCTTCTAAAGGACATTTTGCAAGATGATCTTCCCCCTGATTCTTCTCACTGGGAAGCTTGTCGAGAACATGAAGATGATTGTTTCACATCCCCATAGTCTAACGTATTTCTTTCCTAGTCCAAGCTACTTTCTCTGTGTCACCAAGCCTGAGCTTTCAGCATCACAAACCTCCTGTTTCTTGCCTGGCAGTTTCTGGGATGGGGCATCAGGAATGCATTTACTTGAGTGTAGGTGGCACTGCAGAGAGGCACTTGATGTAAGAATCCTCTGAAATAACACAGGCAGACCACACTGACTCTGGAAAATGGCCTGTAAAGCTGGTGTCCATGTTTGGAGAAGCAAAATGGGCTATTTCTGATGGAGGTTCCTACTAACAGAGTCAGCCAATGAAACTGGCTCTCAAGGCGAGATCATTTGGATGTTGCAGTGGCTGTGGCAGCCCCAGGGTTTGGGTTTTTTGGATGGCATAGCAAAATGAGCTGTGAGCAGCATCTGTGGCAGGGAGGAAAGTGCCCCTGGAGCTGGGGCTGAGGCCCGGGGTGGATGTGAGCCCGTGTGGGTGTGAAGGGAGCTGGCAGAGCGCTGAGTTTGCTTTCCCTGCAGGCTCGCGCTCTGATCCGGCAGAACGGGACCCCGCAGCTGCAGGAGCCCCGGCGCCTGTCGGCTCTGCTGCGGGACTGCCTCGAGTGCAGCCTGGAGCCGGACGAGGAGCGGCGCTGGGCTGCCCAGGAGCTGCTGCAGCTGAGGGCCAGGGGCTGCAGGGGAAGCAGCAGCGCCAGGGAGGGGTTTTCTTGTGGGGCCCCCTCCGACAGTCTCCAGTCTGGCTGCATTCCACACGCAGAGCGAGCAGAATCCTCGCCTGCTGTGGCTTGGCAGCTCCTTTGGAGCTCATCTGGGCCTGGTGCCCCACAGCGAGCAGGGACATCTTCAAGCAGCTCAGGGGGCCCAGAGCCCTGCCTGACCTGAGCTTGGATGGTTCCAGGGAGGAGGCACCTCCCACATCTCTGGGCACCTTCTGTCAGTGTTTCCCCACTCTGCTGGTTAAAAAATTCTTCCTTAGATCTAATCTGAGCCTGCTTCCCTCTCCTGAGTTTCAAAGCATTTCCCTTTGTCCTGTTGCAACAGAGCCTGTGAGGAACTTGACTCTGGAAAGTAACAGTTAATTTCTTTCCTCTTTATCCTTAGGACAGCACCCATTTTTATCATCAGCCAAGCTTCTCTCCAGCCTGACCCCTCTGATCACTGCAGCGAAGCAACTGAGGGAGCAGCAGAGGAGATGAAGCCCTTGAGGACAGCTTTCAGTTACAGTAGCCAGGACAACGAGTTAGTTATGGTAGTTAGCAGTGGTAGTTAGTTATGGTAGTTAGCACTGATAGTTAGTTTATGGTAGTTAGGACAGCCTGTTTGTTATGGCAGTTTTTTGAATAAAAACTCTCTTAACCCTCAACTGCCTTGCCGTGTCCCTTCCTTCTCCCGCTGTGCCTCAGCTGCCCGGAGCAATGTGAGGGGAGAGCGGGCCCAGCCTGGCCCAGAGCTGAGCCCCAGCAGAGCCCTGGCAGAGCCCAGAGCAGCCTCGGCACCTGCAGAGTCAGCCTGGAAGGAGGCGCTTGGAGCCTTCTGGGCTGCACCCGGCACTTGGGTACAAACTGGGTGTGCTGGAAAATGCCACTGGCTCTGCACGAGGGCAGAAGGGGCCCGGGGAAGGCCCAAGTGCTCCATGCAAGGGAAAAACCTGCCCTGGGATTGTTATAAATAACTAGGTAGTCTTGGCTTTTGCTATTATGTATTGACTTCTGCAAACTATTCTTAATCACAACAATTTTGATAGAGTACAGTTTGTAATCACTTTTAACTGCTTTTGCTGTAGTATAATTTGCCAGCTTTTTGTGGCCAATGCCCCGGCCCCTGTGCAGCTCGTATCCTCAGAACATCATTTATAGATGATATTTTAGTTTGTGGACAGCATGGAACACATATATTATAGTTTTGGCTTTTGCAAAATATTAAAGTGGATGCCATATATTGTGCATTATAATGTTAACTATTTGCAGAAGTAGCAGTAGTTGTGAAATGAGAACTAATGCTTTTATTTTTGTAAATAACTGACAATAACACTTCAGAAATATTTGTGAAATAGCCATTGTTCATTTAAATACTTGTGGAAATAGCTAAAACCGTCTGTACGGTCAGATAACATTTAAGGAAGGGATGTGATGAGGAGCCCTGCCACTGACCCTTGCACTGTCAATAACTGTCACCTGCTGAAACCACAGAACAGGGGCCCTTGTGAGGGAGTGACACACAACCCTCAAAACAGCAATCCACGATTCCTGCACGTGCTCTAAAAAGGCAGGATGTGGGTCAAACCAACCTAAAGAATTTCTGGAACATGTAAATGAGTTCCGAGAAATGTTTGAATGTGTATAACCATTAAGAATATGTATTTGAACAATACAATGGAAAAACAAGACAAGAAGAGTTGCTGTGGTTAACCAGTGTGCCTCTGGCCATCGCCAAGCACCCAGCCCTGTTACTGATTTGCCCCTTATTATTCCTTATTAAACTTTCAAAAATTCTAAAGAGTGAGGCTCCTTTCCCACAAAACCCAAGGTGCTCACCCCTTGTTCCTCCCCCAAAGCCAGGATTTGTCAATCCTAAACTTTGTCTGGATGGAGGAGAAGGAGGCTGCGAGGAAAAGGAAGATGCACTGGTGTGGAGGCCCATGGGAGTCTCAATCTCCCACCCGTGGGGGACTGGTCCCCAATAAGAAGAACAGATTTCAAGGTTATGGTGAGAAACTTGCTTCTCCCATAGATCTTTGTAGGCACATGCTGATTTATGGAAAGTTATGTTACCCCATTGGCCCGTTGGCCTAATTACCCCAGTTCACCCCCTATTACCCATCCCTGGTTAGTCCCTAGAATGTTCTCTCTCTCTGTCCCTCCATTGGCCCTAATTTACTGCATTCCTCTGCCCCTGTTTCCCTATTAGCTGACCCGACCCTTAACCCCTCCTTCGCACCATTTCCCCCATATCCATGGGACCCTGACCCTCAGCTCCACCCTCACTACCCCACATAAAAACCCCCTGTGCCCTCAGCTTGCACCCTGTCTCTGTCCCTGGGCCCTGCTCAGCTCTGTGCCCTGTTCCTGTACCAATAAACCCAGTTTGCTGCAGATCATACCCAGACCCATCCTGCCGACTTTGTCAGCTTTATAAAGCAGCCGTGAGCTTCGGGCTCCGGAGTGCCGGACGCTCCAAGGGCCTCGGCAGCGCCAGGACGCTCCAGGCTGGGACAGCCAGGCAGGGCAGGAGGAATCACTGCCCCTTTCCCCTCTCTGCTGCTCCATCTCCCAGCCCAGCATCGCTGCAGGACAGCCTCACTGCCAACGCCATCCTGCCAGGGATGGACTGGGGGGATCTCCTTCCCCTTCCCTCTGGCATGGAGGCAAATCCCATCTTCTCCTTGTCCACCCTCCTTCCTCTCCTCATTCTGTCCTTCATCCATCCATGTTCCTTTCCCATCTCCTTCCTCCCTTGTTCCTTCTTGTTCCTTCCTCTCCTTCTGCCTTTTCCTTTTCCCTTCTCCCTGTCTCTCCCTCTCCTTGTCCTTCCTCCCCCAGGCACTGAGATGTGGACAGAGACCAGGGAGAACAAATCCCTGCCACAGAACCTCGTGGAAGAGGCCATTTGGAACGGCTCCACGGCTCAGGAATCCAACGGGGAGGAAAAGCCCCAGAGACCCCTCACAAGGAGGGGCTGCAAACGCAGCCTGGGGAGCTGAGAGGAGGTAAAAGCCTCCCTGTGCTGGGAAGGGTTTGGGGAATGTGAGAAGAGCTTCAGGCAGAGCTCAGCCTATTCCTGGTGCCTCCAAAAACAGCGGTGCCAGATGCAGAGATCCCTGGGGACACAGAGATCACCCAGCAGATCCAAGGGGATGCAGAGATCCCCCTGCAGATCCATGGGGATGCAGAGATCCCCCTGCAGATCTACGGGGATGCAGAGATCCCCCTGCAGCCCCCGGAGCAGCCACGCTGAGCACGGCGATGCCTGAGAGGAGGCTGTGACCCCGTGGCCAGAGGGCCCCGCTGGAGCAGCCTGTCCTGGCAGGACTGACCCCGGGACACAGTGACCCACGCTGCAGCACTTGGAGGGGGCTGTGCCCCGTGGGATGGACTCAGCTTGGAGAAGTTCCTGCAGAAGTCTCCGGTGGGACAGAGCCCAGGGTGCAGCAGGGGAACGACTCCTGTCCCTGAGCAGAGGGAGAAGCCCCGGGGCATGAACTGAGCCCGGCCCCATTCCCTGTCTGCGGCACTGCCGGGGTAGGAGGTGCAGCTGGGAGGAGGGAGGTGAGACAGAGTAAAGATCCATTCTGAATTAGGTGAAGTGTCTAAGAACGGTGAAAAGTCTGTGAGGCCAAAGCTGAAGGAAAAACTCGCATGCCGAGACAGCAAGGAGACAGAGAAAGAAAAACAGAAAAGACCACAAGGTCGATTTGCCCCCGACTTAGAAATTCCTTTGATAAAGAAGAACTGGTGCTAAATGTCACGCGGAATGAATATGTATGAACTTATTGTGAAACTGTATGCATATGCATTTGGAAGGGGGATAAAAGAAGACCCGAGATCTTCAGAGTTACACAAGCCTTTTTGGGGGACTTGCGTCCGGCGCCCGTCGTAATAAAAGCATACCGGGCTTTACAGCCTTTACAAAGTTGTGAGGTTTCTTCTTTTCTCCGCAAAACAGAGGCGTGGGCAAAAACCTGGAATTAAGGATCTTCACTTACTTCTCATTATCCTGCTCTGAGTTTTAGGAGTTTTCTGTCAGAAATCTCTCCCCTCCCCCACTCATCCACAGGGCTTTGGGGCGGTTTTCCCTTTTTGGGGGAAATCAAAGCGATGCCCTGATGCTCCTAATTAGGGGTAGAAGAAGTGATGGTCCGGGGCTTCCGGTTGAGCCAGAGCCACCGGAGCCGCAGTGCGGGGAAAGCCGTGGCGGGAGCTGCGGAGAAGTTTGTTTGTGTTTTCAGCTCAATCCCCTCGGGCCCGGGCCCGTTCCAGGGCTGTTCCTCAGCTCCGGCTCTGCCCTCACGCAGCCCGGGGGGCCCTGAGAGCGCGGGGCGGGGCTGTGCCGTGTGCAGAGCCCGCCCCTGGCTGGGATTGGGCGATGGTGGCGTCAGTCGTGGTTGTGGCGCGCTGATTGGTGGGAGCGGGGCGGAGCAGGGCCCCGGTGGCGGGCTGAGGGCGGCCGTGGCTGGGCAGCGGCGCCATTGTCGGAGCGTGTGTGCGGTCCCGCGAGCGGCGGCAGCGGCCGGAGCGCGGTGAGGCGGCGGCGGAGCTCGGAGGCGGCCGCAGCGCAGGTGGGAGCCGCGCTGGGTTGTGCGGGGGCTCGGGGCTGGCTGCGGGCCTCGGGGGCGGCAGGGGGCTCGGGCGGGTCCGTTGTGCCGTGTCCGGCCCGTGTTGCCGCTGGCGTGAGGGCGCCGCGGGAGCGGCTGCCCGCGGTCTCCTTGCGGCCGCTGCCTCGGCAGGAGCCGCTGGCGGAGCAGCGCTGGCTCGGCCCGGTTGCTGTGGCTGGGACAGAGGGGGCTGCCCCGTGCCCGGGGCTGTGCGGGGAATTCCCGTGGCCGGAGGTTTCTGTGCGCAGAGGAGACAGAGGAGTCCTGTAAAAGTGACTTTATTGCTGAGCAGAGGGAGAGGCCGTGGGGCATTTGCCGTGCGCTCTCTGCCATTGTTGTAGTTTGCAGCCTCCTTTTTATCCTCATTTTCCCGGCCTCATCTCCCTCTCCCTTTGCCCACTGGCTGAGGTCCTTGGAAGGTTCAGACCTCCCGATCCGCCAACTGCAAGTGCCTGTTAATGTGCACCCCTCCTTTTGTATAACAGCTGATATTCACGGCTCTGTAAAGACTTTGTTCTTCTGGAAGTTCAGGAATTTAGCGGGACTTTCTGTGAGCAGCAATCCATGTTAATTAGTAACATTTATTGAAGCTGGTGGTTTCGCCCGTTGCTTCCTTATCTCCAAGTCCCTGGCCCCTCGCTCAGCTGCTGAATGAGCTGCACTCTCAAGGTGTGGAGCATGGTAAAAAGATGAGAGTTGCTGTTGCACATCAGAGGAGAAACAGCATTCGTTTAACCCATGGTCTGCCAGGGAGCCACAAAACCGTGTCCCATTCCTGTCCTTTCCACGTTTGAGCTGGAACATGAGCTGCTTTGTTACTTCCTTTGTTATCTGTTTCACCACTTTTCCTTTGTCAGCTCTTTGGCAACAGCAGTTTGAGACATTTAATTTTCCACAAACTCCCTTTTTTCTGCTAAAACGTAATATGATCCCATCCCATGGTTAAATGTTGTGTTCCTCATTGCAGTGGGTTGGTCAGCAGGAAGGTCAGGAGCTGGAGCTGTTTGGTTGGTTATTATTCCCAGGACAGCTTGTAATCTAATGATGCCATTGAAATGAGGAATGGGTTCTGTGGCTCCTGATATGAATTGGTTCGGGTTTCCAGGGGCTGGTCCATGGTGTTGTAGGATTTCTTCTGCTGGCCGTTCATCTTTTTCCATTTTTGGCCACTCTCTCCAGCCAGGGCTGCATCAATTGACTGCTTTTGTCTAATTAAATCATTAAATACTTGGATTCCCAACTGATTTCCCTGAATTTTTGGTAGCAAAAAATCCCCAGTGCTCTAATATACCCTATATAACACAGACAATGACAGCGCATGTTGGAGTGGGCAGAGGGCTGATTCCCCCCATTTATTTATAGTGAAGTTTTCCCAACGTTCTCCATGTCCTGTTTCCCTTTGCAGCTTCACCCGTTTGTGTTGCAGGGTCAGATATCCTCCCCCTGGGCTCTGCCTTGAGCTGTGCAAATTCCATCAGTGCCAGCAGGCAGAGCTTGGGGTGAGGGGCAGAGGGAATCAGCCCAATTCCTTACCCAGGCAATAGACCCAGGTGCATTGTCCACACTTTGCCCAGCAGTGTTCATTTGCATTTCTAAAGCTCCTCTGCAGGCTGCCTGGAATGGAGCTTCAATTCCAGGGCACCCATCTGGTGAGTCACATGTGGCCCCCCAGAATCTGCTTTTTTTTAAGAAGTATTAACTATTTACGAGTTCAAAATATTACGGTTAAAGCTCTTCAATTTTGCAAAAGCTACATAAAGGAGAACATGGAAAAACCCAGACCAAAACTTGATTCTCACACTTCTGTCCCAAACCTACCTGACAACATTAAGTGGGAATATAATGAAAAATTTTTCTCATGTTGTAATTTTGTCACTGAAACTGCAGGGAAAACAAAAACTCTGGAATAATCTCTTTAGTTTTAGAGAGTCAAGGCATTACTTGGTTCCGGCCAGGATCTGCAACAGAAATAATTTCTTTCACAAATAGGCTGGCTGTGCAGAGAAAATCATTCCATGCCATGTGAGTTTTACTCGATTTTTCCTAAACTTTATGAAGAACCCATTTAAATCCACTGCTTTTATGTTCATTGCTTGCAAGTTGTGTAAGTTTTTAGTATTTCGTTTCCTGTTGGACCCGGATTCCTTCCCCTCTGATGTGAATTCGGTCTCCACCCTCCTGGATTTCCTTCTCAGCCTTTTCCAGCCCAGGTGTCTCCAGCTCTGCCGGGGGCAGTGTCTGGGGTAGCTGCTGGTTGCTGTTTGCTGCTGGGCAGTGTTGATGTTTTGTTGCTGGTCGTTATCTCTGTGGGTGTCTTTTGTGCTGTTCCCAGTCTCTTCAGGTGTTAAACTCATCTCCATTGAGTGGTGTAACACCCTTTAAATAAAAGCCTTAAAATTCCTTTCCCCAAGGCAAAGAAAACCAAGCCTGAGTAGAGAAATAAGGTTTAAAAGAACCAAACTGGGTGCATTTTGCAGCAGTGCAATGGCAGGCAGCCCAGAGTGTGGGTGTCAGTGAGCCCCAGAGTGGAATTGTGCCGTGGTGTTCCCCAGCAGCTGTGGCAGTGCAGGCCCAGCCAGCGCTGAAGCTGCAGCAGTGGCAGCAAGGCTTGGCCCCAGGGGCTGGAGATGGCAGAGGAGGGTGGCCAGGATTGCAGAGGATTCCAGGCGAGGATCTGTGGGCAGGCGCAGGGGCTTGGCCCGCTGTGGAGCCCTGGCTGCTGCTGCGTTGCCTTCAGGGCAGGCTCAGGGGCGGCCTCCCATCCTCCTGCTGCGGGCGGGAAGTGCAAATCTGCGGGGCTTCAGAGCCCTTGAGGCCAGGCTGAGGGGTCCCCCCGTGTTGAGCTGTGCTGGCGGCTGTTTCTGGCCTCAGGGACACTTGGCATGGGCCCCTTGGCCACCAGTGGTGCTGCTTGGCACTCCTTAGGCAGGAGCCGATGTCCTGGCTGGGTGTTGGCAGCAGCAAAGTGCCAGGGCAGGCTGTGTGCCAGCCCAGCTTCCTGTGGGAGAATGTGCCTTGATATCTGCTCCAGTGGTTGCTGAAGCAGTGAGAATTGCTTTTGCCCCCCTGTTAGGTGCCGTGGTGTCAGCAGAAGATGTTGAAGCCTTCCTGCTCAGGGCATTTCAGTGCCAGGCTCTCACAAGCACCCACAGGTGGGCGGGTTGAGCTGAGCATGGGGCGGTGACCTGCACTGTGTCTGATTGCCCTTCCTTAATAACAGCCTGTCTTGTAGCTCTTTTCCCTTCTGCTGCCCTTGCAGAGCCATCCACAAACACATTTTCTCCCTCAGGTCAGGCAATGTCCCATCATCAATCTGTCCCAGCCTGGGTCTGGAGCTCTGTCCCTTGAGTGCAGTCCTGGGTTCCTTGCCAGCCCCTCTCCAGGCTATTCAAACAGGAGGCTGGGTTAAACCCTTGCCCTGTCCTCAGTTCTAAATCCTCCTGTGCCATTGGACAAGTTTCATACTGTAATAACCGAGCCCTGCTCATCCATTTAGAGGCTCTTTTGGTTGTCAGACCTTTAACTTGATGTCAGACTTGAACTATAGGATATCCTATGTAGGGTTAAACATTTTAGCACAAGAATTCCTTAGGCAAGACCCTGTTTAACACCCACCTCTAATTCAAATTATTTTACCCTGTCTGGAAGGCCCAGGCCAGCCGCCTCAGTTAATCTTCATTTTAACACTTACAAATTCTGTGTTTCCTCCTGCTGTCCATCCATCCAGTTTGTTGACTGGCAGGATAGGAGTGTTGTAGGGAGACATCCTTGGCTCCAAAAGCCCTGCCTTTAACAGGGACTCAGTACCAGGCTGTGAGCCCTTCCTTCCCTCTCTTGGAACGGGGTATTGCTTGTTCTGGTTGCTTTAAAGTAATTTGTAGAGGCTCCATATCTAATTTTCCTTCTTTCCCTGGGGCTGCCCACACTTCTGGGTTCACTTCAGCATGGGCCTTGTCACATTTTGGCACAAAGGTAGAACAGAACTGGCCTCTGTATCACTTTTGCAGTATTAAAACCCAGCTCTCAAATTCCTTCCTAGTTAATTACAAGCACAGGAGGAAGAAAAAGCAATTCATTTATTTCTGACCTATCCCCCACAGCTTCTAATAGTGGTTGAACAAATCATTCCTGGTCATCTTTCCCACTCATTCCCTTAAAAATTAAAATATTCCTTTACTATTTTCCCCCTAGGTCTAAGATTGAGAGTGGATTGAGAGGCCCCTGTGTCCATCAGGAAATGCCTCCTGTCAATGCAGACCCACCCTGAATGTTCTCAAGGGCTGCAGTGTGGAGGGTCCCTGGTGTGATGGGAGCTGTGACAGCCCTGCCAATCCATGTCCATCAAGGGGTGGACTTGCTGGTCCTGAGGGTGCTGCTGTCTGTGCTTGCAGTGTCCTTGTGCCCTGCAGCTGGAGCCCTGGTTCCTTGCCAGGGGCTGTTTGGGTGGGCTCTCCCCTGCCGAGGAGGGCAATGCCTCTGCCAGGTGCTTGTGGCCGAGCCGTGCCCTGGGTGCTGGGGCCCCCTTGGGCCCTGGGGTTGATCCCTCAGGGGCTGTAGGAACTGTGCCCTGGCCTTTGCCTTCAGCTTGGCCTTTTGCTGCTCCCTTCTTGCACTCACCTGCTGTGCCTTTGTGCCCAAGTGCTGCAGGGCCTTCTTGTGCCCCTCCTGCAGCCCCCTCGGTGCCTGTGGGTGCTTGTCTTGCTTTACAAGAGAGGTGTCTGCTCGGGAAGGCAAGAAAAGCCTCTCTTGGAAAGGAGAATGCAAACCCCCTCCCTCTTAATTTTTAGACTAGTGAAATGAAGGGGCTCTCAGGCAAAGATATGGGAATAGGAATACCAGTTCTTTACTAGTGTGTATAATAAAGCAAAGAAACACCAACAGCTGCGGCACTGACAGCAAACAGAGCCCGGACCCAGTCCCGGCCTTTGGGCTGCGGCGCTTTGCCCTTGGGTGCAGTTCCGGGCACGGCCGGCAGGGGCGCTGGTGGCTCCCGCGGGGCGGGGCAGCGCATCCCTCCCATGGGAACCTCTCTGAACGGAAATAGAGCAATCCCTTCATCTAACTCTTTCACTTTTTTACCTTCTCTAGCCTTTCTCCCGTGTTTTGGGAAAGAATTTGGAGAGGGCTGCATTTTAACTGAGCTCCTAGTGTTTCGATAAGGTGCTTCCTGTAGAGAGACAGAGTTTCCCTGAACAGCCGGAGCTGTGGTTACCAAGGGGACGTAACTCAGAGCAGGGTGGGGTCAGGGGAGGATATCCCGCCGAGGCTGGGTCGGAGTGTGGGCAGGGTCTGCTGCCGGAATCGGCAGATAGGGAATCTTCCCGTGGAGCCCGAGCCGGAGCGTGGGTAGCCCCCACATGGCTGATGGCGGCTGATCCGGCAGCTGCCGGCAGAGCAAAGGCAGGTGGGAGAGCCCGGCAGCAGCGGTGGTGCCCAGCGCAGGTGGCACGGGCAGGGCAGCCGGGGATGGGATGGCTGGGACCCCCCCTGGGTGCGGTGGGCGCGGTGACCTCGGAGCAGGCGGCAGGACAGAGCAAGCCCCATCTTTCCCAGCATGGGCGGCAGAGCGGCCGCGGGCCAGGCAGTGGGAGCAGGGCACACAAATTGAGCGACAGCGCCGGGGCAGGTGGAGCTGCCCTGGGCAGTGAGGCCGCACCTGGGATGGAAACCGGGGCAGGCGGAGCTGAGGCGGGCAGCGAGCCGGGATCCGGGACAGGCGCCTCGGCCGCGAACGGAGGGGGCAAGACCTGCAGAGGATCCCACTCTCTTTCTGATTTTCCTCTTTTTCCCTTCCCTTTCCTTTCCCCTTTTTCTTTTCTTGTCTTGTCTCGGTTGTTTGTGATACTTTAAAGGCTTTTATTCTCCTAAAATCTCCTGTCTAACATATGCCATTCTCTTTCTTCTAGATTAAATGGGGTTTTTTTTACAAATAAATCCGGAACCTAACAAAACTAAACTTCTGCTTAGATGCTTTAAATTGTCGATGGGCTAACTCACGACGTCCTAATGTTGTTTTTCTCTTCACCTTTTTATTTATCCTTTGGCAAATTAAGCCTCTTTCAGTTACTTGCTTTGCTACTCCAAAAATCCCAGTGCCTCCATAGTTTCTTTAAAACTGATCACGCAACACTTGAGTACCCCAGTGGGTTTTCTGATGCATGTCTTCTAATATTTTCCTAGAAGCACATTTTGTTAGCTAATTGTCTCCCATCAGGAAGTTTCCATTTCCCTGATGTATCTTGTTCACTTCCTATCTTGTTTAATTCTTTTTTCTTGGCTTCCCTAAACTTTGTAATTTCCAGTTTTTCCTCGTTTGGAGTTAGTATTAACTTACGTCTTTCAGCTCCATTTTCTGCTGCATCCTTAGCTTTGTGATGTGCCCCCAGTTTGCCCAGTTTGCCTCTCCTTTGGCCCGGGCCGGGTTCCCCCTGCCTGCAGCGGCTGGGAGCAGCCGAGAGCCCCGCGCTGCCCATCCCGACCTGTCCCGGCTCCATCCCCGCTCCTGCCGCGGGCTGCGAGGGCTGCGGGAACGGGGCACCGTGGGTGTGGCTGCTGCTGGGGGAGGAGGAGGAGGAGGCAGGGAAGGGCAGGGATGAAGGGGGAGGAGGAGGTGGGGTTAGAGGGGAGGAGCAGGGGGAGGGGGAATGGAAGAAGAGGAGCAGGAGGAAGAGGAGGGACAAAGGCGGATCAAGGCTGAGCTGAGGGAACCACACCTTCGATCCCTGCCTGAATTCGCAGCCCCCACCTGGGGAGAAGGGGGACCCCCAATCGAAGCGTGACCCCAGCAGCTGGGACAGGGGGGAGCTGCTGAACACCAGAGGGGAGGGACCAGGGACGGGGAACTCCTGGGAGGCTTTTTCAGGGCTGAATCTTGGTGTTTGGGAGGTTTTTCTGGAGCCCAGGTGGACAGTGATTGTAGAGATGGACTCAGGCAGAGGGACCTTCAAACTGAGTGTGTATTGGGGAAGATGAAACAGGAAAACCTTATAAATATGATTATCTGGTAGAAGATTTTGGGAATATAGAAAGAATAAGGAAGATTGAAATGAAAGCAAGCTTTGAGATACCTCAGTTAGTGAATAACTGGAAAACAATGGTGTGGCCAGCTGAAGGTAATCCCCTTTTGATGAAACAATTCCCTCTGCTTACAGACAGATCCAAGGGTCAGAGCAGACCCTACTAGCTCAGCAGAAGGGGTCCAAAGAGGAGTTTTTAGGGTGTGAAATGTAACACAGTATGGTGATGTAATGATTCTTATAGGCTGTATGTAAATGCTGTAGGATTTGCATCTGGTACCAGATTGGTTAGTGAGAAATAGAATATTCCACACAGAAGAAGATTTATTGTATTGTAACGGGACACTTACTCTCTTACGCTTTTGCTCTCTTACTCTCTTACCCTCTCCTCCTCTCTACCCTTCTCTTCTCTTGGGCCTCCTCTGAGCTGTGGCTGGCAGCTCCCAGCAGGGCCCTGCACCCAGGCCCTTTGCAATAAACCGCAAGTTCCACGACCTGGCTGCAGAGATCTCTCGTCTCCGTCCGTCCCGGCCGTCCTACCCCTCAACGCTCCTACAAATGTGCTCATCCCTTGTTTTCCCCTAACCAGGATTTCCCATTGCCTAGGCCTGGGAGGCTGCGAGGAAGAGGAAGATGCCCCGGGACACTGAGACAGGTGAGGAGGAAGTCAGTGCCCCTTTCCCCTCTGTGCTGCTCCATCTCCCAGCCCTGCATGGCCCCGGCTGCAGCTCAGCCCTGGGGGGATCTCCTTGCCCTTGCCTGTGGCACGGAGGCAAATCCCATCCTGTCCTTGTCCTTCCTCCCCCAGAGCAGGAGCTGAGCATGGAGAGCAGGGAGGACAAATGCCCGCGGCAGAACCTGGTGGAAGAGGCCGTTTTGAGCGGCTCCACGGCGCAGGAAGCCAACGGGGAGGAAAAGCCCCGGAGATGCCGCACGAGGAGGGGCTGCAAACGCAGCCGGCGGGGATCTGAGGGGGAAAGAGCCAGCCTGGGCCGGGAAGGCGGCCGGAGATGGAGCCAGAGCTCGGAGCTGGTGCTCCATGAGCAGCTCCATGATGGGGAGAAGCCCCACACGTGTGTGGAGTGTGGGAAGAGCTTCAGGTGGAACTCCGACCTGATCAGGCACCAGAGGATCCACACTGGGGAGAAGCCCTACGAGTGTGGGGAGTGTGGGAAGAGCTTCAGCGTGAGCTCCGACCTGATCAGGCACCAGAGGATCCACACTGGAGAAAGGCCGTACAAATGTTCCGAGTGTGGGATGTGCTTCAGCCACAGCTCCAGCCTGATCCAGCACCAGAGGACCCACACTGGGGAGAGGCCCTATGAGTGTTCCAAGTGTCGGAAGAGGTTTAAGACCAGCACCCATCTCCTCCAGCACTATTGGATTCACAGGGAGGAGAGGCCCTTCCAATGCCCCGACTGCGGGAAGGGATTCAAGCACAACTCCACCCTCATCATCCACCGGCGCATCCACACTGGGGAGAGGCCCTACGAGTGTGATAAATGCAGGAAGAGGTTTCAGAACAGCTCCAATCTCCTCGTGCACTATCGGATTCACACAGAGGAGAGGCCCTTCCGCTGCCCCAACTGCGGGAAGGGATTCAAGCACAACTCCAACCTCATCAGACACCGGCGCATCCACACTGGGGAGAGGCCCTACGAGTGTCCCCAGTGTGGGAAGAGCTTCTCCAGGAACTCTCACTTGACCCAACACCAGCGGAGGCACCAGTAGGGGAAGCCCTGCGAGTGCCCCGGGTGCGGGCAGAGCTTCGTGCGCTGCTCCAGCTCCATCCCCCACTGGAGGAGGCACTTTGGGCACAGCCCAGGTGAGCCACATTCCCTGTGATCCATGTTGGGAACTCAGCTGGCTGCTTCTACTTTTAATTTCACCTTCATTTTTTTCTATTCTCCATCTCTTTGCACTGCAGAAGCCAAGAGGAATAGATCTGTCACCTCCAAACCACTGAAATCCCAGTGAAAACAGCTCAATCTTACCCCAAAAAGAGCACAAACCCACCTCAAAAAACTCAATCGCATGCCAAACTCACTCGATTCCGCAGCCATTAGGCTGAGATGAAGTTGGGAAATGATTTAGAGTTGTGGGATGGAGATTGTGTGGGGCTGGGTGTGTGGGATGTATTTGACAGCAAATAAAACTCTGAGACTTACTGATTTCTCTCCTGTTCATGTTCAGTCTGTTGCAGTTCTGTTTGCAGAGTGCCGCCTTGTCAGCTCGTTGTCTTGGTGTCCCCTTTTCTCTCCTGCCTCTCCTTGCCTGCTCTGTTTCTCTCTCAGTGTCTCCCTGGACCCATGGACCACCAGAGACCCTGCCCTGATTTAACTGACCCAGGCACCACCAGAGACCCTCCCTATATTTAATTGCCTCAGGGACCACTCAATACCCTCCCCTGATTTATTGCCCCAGTGCCCACCAAAGACCCTCCCCTGATTTAATTGACCCCTCCCCTGATTTAATTGACCCCCCCACCAAAGAGCCTCCCCTGATTTAACTGACCTTTCCCTGTTTTAATTCCACTTCCCCTGATTTAATTGACCCCTGCCCTGATATAGATGACCCCTCATTCCCCACAGACCCTCCCCTGATTATTTATTATTTTATTTCCCAATTACTATTTCAATTCCCAGTCCCAGGCGCTGAAGTCCTGAAGGCTGGCAGGGAAATGTCTCTGTAGGATTTTGCTCCATTTCCCTTCAAGGGCGGGAACATCTTTTCCTGGATGGGAGCTGGAATTGCACACTTTTGGAATGTGTGCCGGGCAACACGGACTGGGATCAAACATGGACTGAGATCAAATAGGGGTTGGGATCAAATATGGACTACGATCAAACAGGGACTGGGATCAATTATTGATTGGAATACTACAGTGTGGTGTAAACTGGACTGAGCTTATATAGACTGAGATCAAATACGGGCTGGGATCAAATATTAATTGGGATAAAAATGGACTGGGATCAAATATGGACTAAAATCAACTATGGAGTGGGATAAACTGGACTGGGATCAAATCAGGACTGGGATCAAATATGGCCTGGATCAAATATGACAGATTTTATGGACTGGGATCAAACGTGGACTAGGATAAGCTATGGACAGGGGTCAAATATGGACAGGGATCAAATATGGATTGGGATCAAATGGACTGGGTTCCTACAGACTGGGATAAACTGGACTGAGATTATATAGATGTCGTGGTTTGAGAGGAAGTTAGTTTTCTGGGATATGAAGTGGTCAGGCCAATAGGTGCTCACATTTGAATACTGGCACCTGGTTTGGCCACTGGGGACATTGGATACGCCTCTGAGAACTCAGGGGTTAAAAAGCAGAGCACTCCCGGGGGAAGCTCTCTTGGGTTCCAGCGAGGGAAGCAGGTCGGACCTCCCCTGCCCAGCTCCTGGCTGGTTTGGGGCTGGGTGAGGTAGGCCTGGCCCGAGGATGGAAGGGTGGAAGAGCCCCGAGAGGCATCGGGCAGCCACACCTCCCCCCCAGGAGAGAGAGAGAGACAGAGCCCCTGTGCCACCGTGAAATTTGATATCCTGTGCTGGCAGCACAGCCCGGCTGGCGGAGAAGGGCGGGGGGATGCAGGGAGAAGGGGTCCGGCAGCTGTGGGAGCTTTGGGCGGGTAGAGCCCGAGCTTTTAACCCTTTTTCGGACAAGGAAAACTTTGCAGAACATTAACCTTTCCTAGAAGAGAGATAAGAGATGAAATGGAAGAAGGAAATGTGCAAGTGTGAAGGTCTGGGCAAGTGAAAGATGTCGGGAGAGTAGAGAAGAATCTTAGGTGGGAAGAGATGATGGAGTGGCCTTAGCTGGACTTTTCCTGTATGGCCATGGACAGAACCATGTTTCCTGTGACACAGAGACTGCATCCACGGGGAGGCAATCGCTCAGAGCCAAGAGGGTTCAGTGTTGGTACCCCTCAGCCCCAAGGGGTGAAATTTGGGGGGCACAGGTGTCCCAAAGGTGAGAATGTGCCCTTTTTGGAACGGGACAAAGCATCCTTAAAAGGATAACCCTAGAAGCAGCTCTGGTCCATGTGCAGTGGTGAGAGCACTGGGCATGGAAGGAAGAGGTCACAATGGCAGATGTTCTCCAGGCGGTGCCACGAGTGACGTGGAAACACACGAGGTTTCAGCGGTGTTTCCTGGGGAAGCCTATGGCACAAGAAGGACTCCTCCCCTCTTGATGAACTGAGAATTCATTACCTAAAGGGTGGTGATGGACCGAGAGTTGGTAATTTGTGGGATAGGTGTATTGAAAATTTGGTGGGAGGGGGAGGAAATGTTTTTGGAAAGTTTTCATTTTCCCTGTGTGTTTCTTGTTACTTAGAGTTGTAGTTTAGTTAATAAAGGTTTCTTTTCTTTATTTCTAAGTGGGGGCCTGCTTTGCTTATTCCTGGTCACTTCTCACAACAGACACCAGGGAGCATATATTTTCATGGGGACACTGGCATTGTGCCTGCATGAAACCGTGACACCTACACTGCCAGTTGGCCTTTTTCCACCTCTCCAGCCATCCCCACAGAGCATTGGCTACCATCCATGAATCAGTGTAGAGGTAGAGCTTTGGCCATTTCTTTCCCTTAGCAATGTCCAGGGCCAGCTGAACAGCTTTGAGTTCTGTAAGTTGACTTGATCCACCTTCTCCTTCAGCAGCCTCTGCCACCTGTCGTGTGGGGCTCCATACGGCTGCTTTCCACTTCTGGTCCATCCCTGCAATGTGACAGGAACCGTCAGTGAAAAGAGTGTAGCGCGTTTCCTCTGGGGGCAGTTGGTTATAGGGAGGAGCCTCTTCAGCCCGTGTCACTGGTTCTTGTTGCTCTTCATCAGTAAGACCAAAGTTCTCACCTTCTGGCCAGTTTGTAATTATCTCCAAAATCCCAGGGCGATTCAGGTTTCCAATACGGGCGCACTGTGGGATAAGAGCAATCCGTTTACTCCATGTAGCGTCAGTGGTGTGGTGGGGGGTGGGAACCTTTCCTTTGAACATCCACCCCAGCACTGGTAGTTGGGGTGCCAGGAGGAGTCGTGCTTCCGTGCCAATCACCTCTGAGGCAGCCTGGACTCCTTCATAGGCAGCCAAGATTTCCTTCTCTGTGGGAGTGTAGTTGGCTTCTCACCCTCTGTAGCTTCAACTCCAAAATCCCAGTGGTCGGCCTCGAGTCTCCCCAGGCACCTTCTGCCAAAGGCTCCAGGACAAGCCATGGTTCCTGGCTGCAGAGTAGAGCACGTTCTTCACCTCTGGTCCTGTCCTGACTGGGCCAAGGGCAACTGCATGAGCAATCTCCTGCTTGATCTGGGCAAAGGCTTGTTGCTGCTAAGGGCCCCACTGGAACTCGTTCTTCTTGCAGGTGACCAGGTAAAGAGGGCTCACGATCTGACTGTACTCAGGAATGTGCATCCTCCAAAAGCCTATAACACCTCGGAAAACTTGTGTTTCTTTCTTATTGGTGGGTGGAGACATCGCTGTGATCTTGTTGATTACGTCTGTAGGAATCTGATGCCGTCCATTAATAAGGCCTCCGATCAGCCTTATCATGAAGCAGAGCCTTGGTGCTCAGGATCTCAGTCCCTGAGGAGGGACCGGGTCCCGAAGCCAGCTCAGGCCAATGCCACGGGGCTACCTTTCTAGCAAGCCTGGTGATATTCAGCTCTATAGTGATTAGCAGCTCTTAGGACCTCAGCTCTTTGCTTGCTGGGTAGTGGAGCCCCGGGCTTGAGGCAGCAGCAGACGGAGAGAGGAGAAGGAGAAGGCAGAAGCTGTTCCACAGAGAAGGCTTTATTTGGGGGTTCGCGAAGGGTCTCAGCTCTTCTTCTTCTGAGCTAGTAGGGTACAGCATGCTACTTTTATATGCTTGGCAAGTATCCAAACTTGACCAATGGCAAGGGATTAGGGGGACCATAAAATGACCGATAGGTAAAGGCTACCATGGCATTGTCTTACATGGTTATAGAGACAGGTTATAGGGCAGATGTCCATGGAGTCAGGAAGCTTCCTTGCTGCTGTGTCAGCGTTCCTTTTGTTAGATTCTCCATGGTGCTTTTGCTAAATGTATGGGGTTTACTACAGTCCATCTTGCCACTTCACTGCCAGGAACTGAATCTCACGAGCTGGTCCCTTTACCTTGACTTTTTAATGGCAAAACCAGCTCCCAGGAGGATTTGGATGATTTCCTTCCCTTTCTCAAACACTTCCGCAGCTGTGTTTCCCCACACAATGATATCATCAATATACTGCAGATGTTCTGGAGCCTCTCCCCTTTCCAGTGCAGCCTGGATCAGTCCATGGCAGATGGTGGGGCTGTGCTTCCACCCCTGGGGCAGTCGGTTCCAGGTGTGCTGCACTCCCCTCCATGTGAAAGCAAACTGCGGCCTGCATTCTGCTGCCAGAGGAATGGAGAAAAATGCATTGGCAATGTCTATAGTGGCAAAGCACTTTGCTGCCTTGGACTCCAGCTCATACTGGAGCTCTAATATGTCTGGCAAGGCAGCGCTCAGTGGTGGAGTCACTTCATTCAATGCACGGTAGTCCACAGTCAATCTCCATTCTCCTTCAGGTTTTCGCTCAGGCCAAATGGGGCTGTTGAAGGGTGAGTGGGTCTTGCTGACCACCCCTTGGCTCTCCAGCTCTTGGATCATCTTTTGGATGGGGATCACAGCATCTCGAGTGGTTCTATACTGTCGTCGATGCACTATGGATGTTGCAATTGGCACCTGTTGCTCTTCTCCCTTCAGAAGTCCTACTGCACATGGGTTTTCTGACAGTCCAGGCAAGTTGTTCAACTGCTTGACACCCTCTGTCTCTACAGCAGCTATTCCAAATGTCCATCTGAGTCCCTTTGGGTCTTTGAAATAGCCACTTCGGAGGAAGTCTATGCCTAAAATGCATGGGGCTTCTAGGCCAGTCACAATAGGGTGTTTCTTCCACTCATTTCCAGTCAGGCTCACCTCAGCTTCCACCAAAGCAAAATCCTGTGATCCCCCTGTCACACCAGCAATAGAAACAGATCCCGTCCCCACATGTAATCCTTCCGTAAGCCACAAAGGTCCTTCAGGGAAAAAGACCCAATATTTGCATCTGATCTTGCACCTGCTGCTTTGACTCCTGATTTTATGTCAGGAGGCATTGAGGTTCCTTCTCCTTCATCATCATCATCATCCACTGGTCGATTGGTCTTGTCCGTGCATTTCTCACTTCTAGTACTGGCAGCAACAGCCATTGGTTGAGGCTTATTTTCTGGTTTAGCTGCTGGCTTAGGCTCACTATCTGGTTTGGCTGCTGGCTTCGAGCCTGGGCTGTTGGCTGCAGCCTGAGTCACCGGGATAGTTGCTGATTTATCTCCCTGCCCCCCTGCCTCTCTCTGCTGCCCGACAGGATCTAGCAGTGAGCGATGAGCACAAGCCAGGGCCCAGCTCACTGCAATGACCTTCCTCTCCTTAGGCTCATCCTGGTACTTCTCTTGCAGATATTTCCCCACCTCAGCTGGGTTGTGAATTTGCTCATGGGGAAAATCCCAGACTATAGGGTCAGAGAATTCCTTCAGGATTTGGCCCATATCTTCCCATTTCCCACACCACTTAGGATTTTCCACACCGGGGTCTACTCCTGAGTCAGGGGTCTCATCAGCCCATCTAGAAATCTCAGCCCTCATCCTAGAGAAGCAGCAGGCTGTATAGACGAAGGTTACCAGATTGAATACCAGAAAGATGGTTTCTTTAACGTTCAGGGGAAACTCAACATCCTTCACTAGTGATGCAACAGATTCATAGGACAAGAAGGAAAGCAAAGGCTGAAAAGCCTCATCCCCTGCTGCTCCTCCTCTAACAAACTGGATGCATAACCATAGCCATGAACCATTCATACCTGGAGCAGACCCCAGCATGTTTATAAACTTTTTACACATCATTACCACCAAGCCCAGCAGGATAGCGATTCTGGTCACTGCCCCTCTGCTATAAAAACTACATATTAGGGACAATACTAAAGCTATTTCTGGGTAAGAAAATAAACCTAGGGTCCACAGAGGTATTAAAATCTCAAAAAACCCTAGGGACCAGAAATGCATGCAAGCCTTCAGCCCAACAGACATTATGAATTGAAAAATCATGGCTATTAACTGCTTTATACAAACACAGAGTAATAGCAACCAAAATGCACTCAAAACAGGGTTTTTCCACTCTCTCTCGAGCCCCACGTGTTGGGCGCCAAATTTTGTCCTGGTTTAGCGTAAATTTGGTAGAGAATCTCCAAAGGGGGCCCCTCCAGAAAGCAAACCCACATGGCCCCTCCCTCCAACTGGTTTGGGAAGGATTCCTCAGAGAGAAGAGGAAAGAACCTGTTTATTTAACAGGCACAGCACCCCCAGCACACAGAATGAACAATACCGGATGACACCACTCTGAAAAAGGTGACAAATTCAGAAAGTCTCTCTCGGGGGTGGTCGCTCTGTTCTCAGTCCCTCCGGCGCTGGGGCAGCTGCTGCAGCCACAAGGTGCAAACTCTCGGTGTTCCCAGGTCCCAGTCTGGAGCAGGTTTGAGAAGGTTGAAAAAAGGAAAGGAGAAACAGTCCAGGAAGGAATTTGGACTGTTTAGCTAAACTAGCTAATGAGCAGGAGCAAAAGCAAGCCGAAGTAAGAGCCAGAGAGAGAGAGAGAGCAAAGCAAAAAGGCGAAAGCAGAACTGTGCACTGCCCCGTCTCTGTGTCCTTGATAAGAAAAACCCAAACAAAACTTTCACATTACAGATACAGTCTTAAAGGCACAGAACATATGAATGGGGATACAAGAATCGTAACGTCACCCTAGGACACACGGGTGTCCTGAACAGTGTCATCCCATTGTTATCCTTTTGATACTAATTCTGTTTGGTTTTATTTTATCAGTAGTCCTATTCATTATTAATTGGAGCATGAAACAGCTGACAAGATTGACGTCTATATTCATGCACACAACTTGGCTGATGTACTCTATCTACACTTTGGACATCCCCATGACATTTGACACAAGGCAGTTATGAATGAAGCCTATGTGTTTTGGAATAATCCTTGATTTCCATTTATGATTTTGTGGAAATTAGTTTCGATTTTTAGTGAATTGTTTTAGAAAATAATTTTTTAAAGTTAATGCTTGTATTAATATGTGTTGATTGCTTTTGCTTTTGATTATTTGTGACTGGTTTTAACCCTTTAAATATTGTTTTAAAAGTAATATTGTTTTAATTAATCAACCATTTGTGAAAATTATTATGATAATCAATATTATGTTTGTTTATTGTTTCCCTTTCCCCCTCCTTCTCCTATCCTTTCTTTTCCTTCTCTCACTCTCTTTTTCCTCTCTTTCTATCATCCCTATTTTTCCGGGTTATACTACCAACGTACGGCGAGTTCTGCAGACTCATCAATGATGCTTGAGAGTTCTGCTGATGAAGATCCCTCAAGACAATCGTGACTCACAAGGTCATGTGAGAGTCTGTCCGAATTTTCCCTCATCTGCCTCACAATCGTCATTGGGGGACCACTGAAGAGAAGACACCCCCTGTCTGAAATCTCTGTCTCCAAGGGAGAAAGTCATGTGCCTGAGACCTGAGAGCGTTGCTAAGCCATTGTTTTCATAGGTGTTCTTTGCTGTGTGCTACACTGAGCCCAATGAGAAGAAGAAGGGGCACCGTGCCCTTTTTGCAACAACAGCCTTGGGAGCTCTCCCACCTCTCGGCCTGGCTGGACTTCTCCTCAGTTTCAGGTGGTCCCCCCACAGAAGACCCTCACCTGTTTTACAACCACCGTGACAGACAGACTGGGATGGAAGGAGCCTCTCCATCAAGGACTGAGACATGGAACCCCCATGTGAAAAGGCCCCTCTGCTCCTTCCAAGGACTGGGACTGAAACCCCCAGCCCGGGGCAGGTGTGTGGGGGAGGCAAGCTGACCAAAGCGAGATGTTTGCCTGCAGGTTGTGACCCCTGGACCAAGAAGACAATGGCTCTCGCTTACTGCTGAGAGCATGGACTACCTGTTACATCTATTCCTCATTGTATCTGTTTCCCCCCCCTCGCAATTTCCAATGGAGTTATCATAATAAAAACCTCTCAGTTACTGAGAGACTTTGAGATCTCCCTGATGTAACAGGCGGATCCTGGACTGGACTGGACCAAAGGACTTTGTCTCTACGTTTGGTAGCTCTATCCCCCTCTTTCTCTCTCTCTCTCCTTTGTCTCTCTCTTCCCCCATCTTTTTCTCTCCCTTAATCCCTCTATCGCATGTCGGTTCTTCGTGCATCCTGAGATCAAATCCATGAACCATCACGAAACCCGTCCATGAGAACGGATCGTGACACCCCCCGAGGATCCCTCCCCAAATTCCCCCCCAAAGGCCCCCAGCACCCCCAGACCCTGCTAAAACCCCCGCAAGTTCCCCCCAGACCCTTCCCAAATCTCCCCCAAATGTCCTCAAGACCCCTCCCCAAATTCCCCTCACGACCCCTCCAGGACCCCTCACCTGTCCCTGCGCCTCCTCAGCAGCTCCCGGAGCCCCCCGTCCTCTCCCAGCCCCTCCCCCGCTCTCTCCAGCGCCTCCCGCAGGACCCGCCCGAGCCCGGGGCGGCTCCCGGGGGTCCCTGAGGGCGTCCCGGGGGGCGGGGGGGGGCAGGGGGCGCCCGTTCAATGCCCGGCCCCATAGTCAGGGGGCGCCGCTTGAGGCTCGGCTCTGATTGGCTGGAGTGGTGCGGGGAGGGCGGGAGTTGGTGAGGGGAGACACCCGGTGATTGGTTGGTTACATAGAGGGCGTGGTGATAGACAGGAGAGGGGCGCGGGAGGCGGGCTTTGCGGAGTGGAGACGCCCAGTGATTGGTCAGATTGAGGAAAGAGAGGCGGGCATTGCTGAGGGGAGACGTGCAGTGATTGGTTGGATCGGGCGCATGAGAGGCGGGTGTGTCTGAGGGGAGGCATGCGGTGATTGGTTGGATCGGCGCACGGGGAAGTCGGTGTTCCTGAGAGGAGACCTGCAGTGATTTGTTGGTTTGGGGCAGGGTGCGCCGTGATTCGTTAATTTGGGAGATGAAGTGCGGTGATTGGATGGTTTGGGGCAGGACGTGCCGCTATTGGCTGGGAAAAGCCAGGGATTTTTAAGGGAACATTCCCGGTGTTTTGGGGAAAAATTCTCAGATTTTTAAGGAAAAATTCACATTTTTTGCAGGAGAAACATTCCCAGTTTTTTGAACCCACATGACCCAAATAACCCAACTAACCCCAAAATACTCGAAATAACCCCCAAATAACTCCAAACAATACTTAGAAGTCCCTCAAATAACCCCAAACAAATCCAAATAACCCCCAAAAAAAGAAAACAAAACCCAAATTAAGTCAAAAAAAACGCAAATGACTTCAAGTACACCTAAAAAAAGCCCTATATAAAACAACATAAACCCCAAGAGCCTCAAATAATTCCAAATAAGCCCAAACAAACCCAAATACATCCAAATATACCCAAATAAACCTAAAAAATTTCAAATAAACCGAGTAAAACCCAAGATAAACCACAAATAGTCCATAAATAACCCCAAATAAACCCCAAACAAACCCTAAATAAACCCTAAGAAAACCCAAGTAACCCCAGTTCCTCCCATCTCCACCCCAAAACAGATCCCGACCAATCAGAATGTGCGGTACTGATGACGTTCCACTTGCTGGGCACAAACTCAGAGCACTGGCCCCGCTCAGCGATTTTCAGCCAATCAGCGCCCGGCCCCACTCTGACTCATCACTTGCCAGGCACATACCAAGGCCTCTCACTGCGGTAAATACTCAGAGACCGCGCGGGGTAATTTCCAGCCAATCAGAGCGTGTCTCGCTGATGACTCATCAGTTGCCAGAAGCGGAATATGGGGGCGGGGGGCGGATGATGACCCTGGGGATGGATTGGAGACCCCACGTTAATCCAAAACGGGGTCGGGACCCCAAAACGGAGCAGGAGGGGCCTGGAGCCCCCAAAACCAAACACGAGCGAGAGGATTGGGAGAACGATTGGAAAGGGGAGCGAGGGCGGGGAAAAGAGGGGGGTGAGACCCCAAAAATGAGCTGGGAGGGGAATGGGACCCCCAAATTGAGGTGGGAGGGAGGTGGGACCCCCAAACAGGATGAAGCCAATTTTGTTCCTGGAATATGTAAAGTACTTTACGGATATGCAAAATGTCGATGAATATGCAACAGGCTGATGTCATGGGAGACAAGGACAACTGAGCAAAAGTTGTTATGGCCACGAAGACCCCCCTAGTTATTTTCGAGGACACCCCTAATTATTCTGGTTTTAATTACATCAGCCTGTTGCATATTCATGGCCCCTCATGCATATCCATAAACTAATCTACATATTTCAGGAACTGTTTTACATGGCCCATCCTTGAGGGTGTCTCCCCATTTCAGGAGCCTCCACTGAAATGGAAAATGAAAACCCCCTCCCTTTTACTATTATCATTGTTATTATTATTATTATTATTATTATTACTATTATTACTATTACTACTATAATTACTATTATTATATTAATCAATTTTGAAATTAAGGGGCTCTCAGGGAAAGATACGGGAGTAGAAATAACAGTTCTTTATTAGGAAAAATTAAAAATATAAATGCAGTAGTACAAACAAAAAAACCAGTGACACAGTCAGAATCCTCTGGGAATCCAGTGAAAAAGGTTGATCCTTTAGGAATCCAGTGGAGAACATGGCTGATCGTTTGGAATCCAGTCGGAAAAAGGGCTGATCCTTTGGGAATCCATTTCTTATCCCCCAAAGACAGGGTACAGGAAGGGCCGTGGAGTTATTATAGGGCATCCCAAGGGTGGAGTTGGGGTTTGGGTCAGGGGAGGAGTTCCTAGCAACACAAGAAGGGTGAGATCAAATTCCTGCCTCTTGGCAATGGCAGCACTCCACACAGAACCTGACCCCAAATCCTAAATTCCCTCTAAAACAACTGAAAAGTTATGGAACTTCAGATATATTCGAAGCTTCATTTAACCCAGTTTTGGGTGTTTTTAAAGGATGAAGGTGAAGCAGAGGAAAATTAAGGCCAAACCAAAAGGAGAACCAGCCAGGTGTGTTCCCAACATGGATCACAGGGAATGTGAGTGACCAGGGCTGTGCCCAAAGTGCCTCCTCCAGTGGGGGATGGAGCTGGAGCAGCGCACGAAGCTCTGCCCGCACTCAGGGCACTCCCAGGGCTTCCCCTACTGGTGCCTCCGTTGGTGTTGGGTCAAGTTAGAGTTGCTGGAGAAGCTCTTCCCACACTGGGGACACTCGTAGGGCCTCTCCCCAGTGTGGATGCGCCGGTGGGTGATGAGGGCAGAGTTCTGCTTGAATCCCTTCCCGCAGTCGGGACAGCGGAAGGGCCTCTCCTCTCTGTGAATCCGATAGTGCTGGAGGAGACAGAAGCTGGTTGGAAACCTCTTCCTGCATTTATCACACTCGTAGGGCCTCTCCCCAGTGTGGAAGCGCCGGTGGTTGATGAGAACGGAGTTCTGCTTGAATCCCTTCCCGCAGTCGCGGCACTGGAAGGGCCTCTCCTCTCTGTGAATCTGATAGTGCCGGAGGTGACAGGAGCTGGTCTTGAACCTCTTCCCACACTTGGAACACTCGTAGGGCCTCTCCTCAGTGTGGGTCCTCTGGTGCCTGATCAGGTTGCAGCTCCGGCTGAAGCTCTTCCCACACTCCCCACACTCGTAGGGCCGTTCCCCAGTGTGGATCCTCTGGTGGCTGATCAGGCTGGATCTCTGCCTGAAGCTCTTCCCACACTCCTCACACTCGTAGGGCCGTTCCCCAGTGTGGATCCTCTGGTGCACAATCAGGTTGCACTTCCACCTGAAGCTCTTCCCACACTCCACGCACGTGTGGGGCTTCTCCCCATCATGGAGCTGCTCATGGAGCACCAGCTCCGAGCTCTGGCTCCGTCTCCGGCCGCCTTCCCGGCCCAGGCTGGCTCTTTCCCCCTCAGATCCCCGCCGGCTGCGTTTGCAGCCCCTCCTTGTGCGGCATCTCCGGGGCTTTTCCTCCCCGTTGGCTTCCTGCGCCGTGGAGCCGCTCAAAACGGCCTCTGCCACCAGGTTCTGCCGCAGGCATTTGTCCTCCCTGCTCTCCATGCTCAGCTCCTGCTCTGGGGGAGGAAGGACAAGGACAGGATGGGATTTGCCTCCGTGCCACAGGCAAGGGCAAGGAGATCCCCCCAGGGCTGAGCTGCAGCCAGGGCCGTGCTGGGCTGGGAGATGGAGCAGCACAGAGGGGAAAGGGGCACTGACTTCCTCCTCACCTGCCTCAGTGTCCCGGGGCATCTTCCTCTTCCTCACAGCCTCCCTGGGGGTGGCAATGGGAAATCCTGGTTTGGGGAAAACAAGGGATGAGAGCGTTTGTAGGAGTGTCGGGGGGTAGGACGGTCGGGACGGACGGAGACAAGAGATCTCTGCAGCCAGGTCGTGGAACTTGCGGTTTATTGCAAAGGGCCTGGGTGCAGGGCCCTGCTTGGAGCTGCCAGGCACAGCTCGGAGCAGGGCTGAGAGAAGAGAGGGGTAGAGAGGATGAGAGGGTAACAGAGTAAGACAGGAAGGAGCGTAAGAGAGTAACGTTCCCATTACAACACAATTAATTTTCTTCTGTGTTGAATATTCTATTTCTCACCAACCAATCTAGTACGAGATACAAATCCTAGAGCATTTACATACAGCGTGTAAGAATCATTACATCACCATACTGTGTTACATTTTGCACCCTAAAAACTCCTCTTTGGACCCCTTCTGCTGAGCTACTAGGGTCTGGATCTGCCTGCAAACAGGGGGAATTGTTTCATCAAACGGGGATTACCTTCAGTTGGGCCACACCATTGTTTTCCAGTTGTTCACTAACTGAGGTATCTCAAAGCTTACTTTCATTTTAATCTTCCTTATACTTTCTATATTCTCAAAGTCTTTTGCCAGACAATCATATTTATAAGGTTTTCCTGTTTCATCTTCCCCAACACACATTGAGTTTGAAGGTCCCTCTGCCCAAGTCCATCTCTACAAGTCACTGTCCACCTGGGCTCCAGAAAAACCTCCCAAACACCAAGATTCAGCCCTGAAAAAGCCTCCCAGGAGTTCCCCGTCCCTGGTCCCTCCCCTCTGGTGTTCAGCAGCTCCCCCCT
This sequence comes from Melozone crissalis, assembly GCF_028551555.1. Taxonomy (NCBI): domain Eukaryota; kingdom Metazoa; phylum Chordata; class Aves; order Passeriformes; family Passerellidae; genus Melozone; species Melozone crissalis. The sequence continues at coordinate 7,067,810 of NW_026535844.1, forward strand.
GTCCCAGCTGCTGGGGTCACGCTTGGATTGGGGGTCCCCCTTGTGCCCGGTGCCCGCCCTGCCCAGGCTGCTGGCAGTCCCAGCAATCCCAAAAGCTCCCCCCACTTCGCTCTCCCCATTTCGGGATGCCGGGGCTGTTTGGGCTCCCGGGCTCCCTTCTCCCCTCATTCTCTGCTCTGGGCTGCAGCGGCTCCAAGGAGTCCCCCCTGCCCCTCTCAGGCTCTTGAGGCTCCCGCCAATGGCGGCGCTCCCCCCTCTCTGGGCTCCCCACTTTGGGCTCCTGGGGGACACAGGGCTCTGCTCCTCCAGGCTGCCTCTGCCGGCAGCCGCCACCGCCACCTCCGATGTACCCCCAAGGGGCCTTTTCCGCTCAGCCCTGGACTTCTTCATTCTCCAAACATTCCCCCAAAAAACCCAACCCAGGGACCCGCCTCAGGATATCCGTGCCAAGCTCCCCCTCCCCGCTCACCAGTGCGATGGAGGGGGGGGGGGGGGGGGGGCGATGATCCCACAGCTGGGGGCTGCGAATTCAGGCAGCGTTTGACAGCTTGGGTCCCTCAGCTCAGCCGCAATCCGCCTTTGTCCCTCCTCTTCCTCTTCCTCACACTCCTCCCCTTCCATCCCCCATCCTCCTCTCCCTCTGTGTTATTCCCACCTCCTTCTCCTCCTTCCATCACTGCTCTCTCTCCGCCTTCATCCCTCCTCTTCCATCCCTCCTCCCCCTGCTCCTCGTCCCTAACCCCACCTCCTCCTCCCCCTTCATCCCTGCCCTTCCCTCCCTCCTCCTCCTCCCCCAGCAGCAGCCACACCCTCGGTGCCCCGTTCCCGCAGCCCTCGCAGCCCGCGGCAGGAGCGGGGATGGAGCCGGGACAGGTCGGGATGGGCAGCGCGGGGCTCTCGGCTGCTCCAGCCGCTGCGGGCGGGGGGAACCCGGCCCGGGCCAAAGGAGAGGCAAACTGGGCAAACTGGGGGCTGCACATCCAAACTGGGCCTTGCTGGGGACCCTGCCTGGCCACTGCCAGCCCCTGGGGCTCCTCTCGGCACATCCGCCAGGGGGGAACGCACACAGGGCTGGGGGATCCCAGCAGTGGCAGCACTGCCAGGGACTGGGCTGGACTGGGATCGTACTGGGAGTGACTGGGACTGTACTGGGTTTGTACAGATATCATACTGGGATTGTACTGGGACTGTACTGGGATTGTACTGATATCATACTGGGATCATACTGGGATCATGATGGGACTGTACTGGGTTTGTATTGACATTATGCTGGGATCATATTGCCATGCCAGGGCAGACTGTGATCGCACTGATGGACACTGGGATCATTCTGGGATCATACTGGGAGTGACTGGGACTTTACTGGCTTTCTGTTGACATCCTATTGGCATCATACTGGGATTGTACTGAGTTTGTACTGACTCCATGCTGCCATCATACTGGGATCATGCTGAGATCACACTGGGAGTGAGTAGGAGCCTGGGGGGGGGGAATTGAGACCATGTTAGGGGTAAATGGGATATACTGGGATGAACTGGGATGGTGAGAGGATGGCTAGGATCATACTGGCAGTGAGTGCCACTACACTGAGGCTGACTGGGAGTGCTTGGGAGCAAATGGGATCATACTGGAAGGAACTGGAAAGATGGTGGAGGGAACTGGGGTACCCTGGGTATATACTGGGGCTGACTAGAAGGAAAATGAGGGTGAAAGAGAGCAACTGGAACCATGTGGAGCACAACTGGTACATTCTGGCAGAGAGTGGGAGCACATTGGGCTCATATTTGGATCATACTGGGAGGGACTGGACTAATACTGGGAGGAACTGAGTGTCACAATGAGCACTCCCTGCACATCATCCCCCATACTGGGCCTGACTGGGAGCAACTGGGAGCAAATGGCATCATACTGGGACTCACTGAGTTGATTGAGGAAGCAACTGGAACCATGCTGGAGACAGCTGGGACTAAACTGGGAGAGATTGGAAGTAAGTGGGATTATACTTGTAAAAAATGCATATTTTGTGATTGGGTTTTCCCAAATATTAAAATGAATATTATATGTCTTGTGTTAGAAAGTAATGCTGTATTAATTATCTTAAGTAGTGGGTTAAATATAGTTTTAGGTTATTAAAAAAATGTTAAAATAGAAACTATGCTTGGTAAGAGGCTTTTTTCCAAGAAATGACTTGCAGCGAGACAGCAGTCACAGGACACCTAAATCTTTCAGAGAAAAAGAATTTATTGCTCTCTTGTCAGAAGAAATGAACTTCTTCCCACCTCGAAGGCGCTGTTAGGATTCAGAGGAAGAAGGTGGCACTGACCAGACAGAATCCTGTGTTTGAATGGAATTTATGCATCATGTATGAAGTGTATGAATATGCAACAGGCTATTGTTTTTAATGGTTAATCCTGCGTTAACAGGTGTCCTTTTTCAGGCCCGGGTGTCCTTTTTCAGGGGTGTCCTTTTTCAGGCTCGTGCTGCCCAGAAAAAGGTACTCAGACATCCGTAACTCTTTGTATTTCTTGTCTCATATTGTCCTAATTCGATTTATCCAAATTGTTATTACTCTAATTGAATTGCAAATTTTTATAACCATTTTATTACTATTAAACATGTAAAATTTTAAAAGCAAGTGATTGGCACTTTTCACAATTTTGGTAGCAGAGGATGGTTACTAACACCTCGCTGCCGGTGCTTTAGGAGAGTCAGAGTGGGGAAGGCGCGCCCTGCCCCGTTGGCAGCCTCGCTCTGTCTCCCCGAACCTCGCTCTCTTACTCCTTTACTCTCTCATCCTCTCTACCCCTCTCTTCTTTCGGGCCTGCTCCGAGCTGTGCCTGGCAGCTTCAAGCAGGGCCCTGCACCCAGGCCCTTTGCCATAAACCGCAATTCCATGCCCTGGCTGCAGAGATCTCTCGACTCCGTCCGTCCCGACCGTCCTACCCCCCGACACTCCGACACCCAAGAGCATCTGGGGTTGGACAACACAGCTGGGTTGAGGGATATCCAAGAGCACCGGAACTGGCCAGAAACACCTAAAATTGTAATAGGTGATGTGAAACTAAAAGGTACCTTATTGTTGTCTTGTTGTGTGTGAGAGCGAGTCACACACAAAATCAGCCTCAGCTTCCCGGGCAGGTGGGAAGGGGGGCTGTGGAAAGAGGAGTGTGTGACCCACAAATAAGCCATTGTTCTCCTGGGTGTGGGGGCTGTGGCATAAGGTACAGGTGACCTGCAAAGGGGCCATTGTCCCCAGGGCGTGTGAGGGGGCCGTGGCTAAAGAGTGTGAGTGACACACAAATCAGCCTCACAGGTGAACGGCACCCGAGGCAGCAGAGTCAGGGCCCTCCCAGGAGGCCCGGAGATACTGAGACCCAGAGGCCACCCCAAGGCGAGGGGGGGCCACAGGGACCCGCGATTCTCTGTCAACAGGGATCCACTCTGTGTCCTGAGGGTGGGAAAGAATGTGCGGAAGGGAATGAGAAATAAAAGTGAGTGAATGTAAACGAATGAAAGTATAGGTAATGTATATTGTGTATTTTAAGCTTCACTCTATTTCCTTGGAGGGAGATGTATTGTATTGAAAGTAGTGTGAGAAAAAGATTTTTTATTTTCATGAGTGTAGTTGAAAGAAAAGTGGTATTTAGGTTGTTAGTGAATTTGAAAAACAGAGGCAGAAGATGAATAGATAAGATCTTGAAAAATGAGACAGAAAACCAGTAAGTTGGACACAGGGGAAAAAAAATAGTCCTCTGGGAGTTATGTTAGCTAACAGAGATACAAATCCTTGCAAAAGGAGAAAATACAGGGTATGCAGTAGTCGATGGGAAAAACATGCAAACTATGGAAAAAGGGAAATTAAACTTAAACTAGTAAGCTCAAACTTGTGAATTATATTCTTTAAGAAGAGCACTAGAATATTTAACACAAAATAAAGGAAGTATATATACTGATTTAAGGTATGCCTTTACAGTAGCACATTCCTTTAAAAAATTTGGAAAAGGAAAAAGATTACTTAATTCAAGAAGAAAAGGACTAGTACATGAGGAGCTTATTTTAGAGGTTTTAGAGGCATTACAATCACCTAGAAGAGATAGTTATAGTACATAATAAGAAACCCCCAAAGGGAAAGACCCCAGAAATAAGAGGAAATAATTTGGTGGATCACGAAACTAAGGCTGCAGCAGAAAATGGAGCTGAAAGAGTTATGTTAATATTAACTCCAAACCAAAAAAACTGGAAATTCCAAAGTTTAGGGAAGCCGAGAAAAAAGAATTAAACAAGACTGGAAGTGACCAAGATAAATCAGGGAAATGGAAACTTCTTGATGGAAGACAATTACTTAATAAAATGTGCTTACTAGGAAAATATTAGAAGACATGCATCAGAAAACCCACTGGGGTACTCAAGCTCTGTGTGATCATTTTTTAAGGAACTATGGGTGCACTGGGATTTTTGGAGTGGCCAAGCAAGTAACTGAAAGATGCTTAATTTGCCAAAGGATAAATAAAAAGGTGAAGAGAAAAACAACATTAGGAGGTTGTGAGTTAGCTAGTAGAGCGCTTCAAAGTATCAGAGCAGAAGTTTAGATTTGCTAGGCTCTGGATTTATTTGTAAAAAAATCCCCATTTAATCTAGAAGAAAGAGAATATGCCATATGTTAGACAGGAGATTTCAGGAGAATAAACATCTCTAAATCATCAGAAACACCCGAGAAAAAACAAGAAAAAGAAAACAGGAAGTGAGAGGGAGGGGAGCAGGAGGAAAAATCAGACAGAGAGTGGGATCCTCTGCAGGTCTTGCCCCCTCCGTTCGCGGCCCAGGCGCCTGTCCCGGGTCCCGGCTCGCTGCCCGCCTCAGCTCCGCCTGCCCCGGTTTCCATCCCAGGTGCGGCCTCACTGCCCAGGGCAGCTCCACCTGCCCCGGCGCTGTCGCTCAATTTGTGTGCCCTGCTCCCACTGCCTGGCCCGCGGCCGCTCTGCCGGCCGTGCTGGGCAAGATGGGGGTTGCTCTGTCCTGCCGCCTGCTCCGAGGTCACCGCGCCCACCGCACCCAGGGGGGGTCCCAGCCATCCCATCCCCGCCTGCCCTGCCCGTGCCACCTGCGCTGGGCACCGCCGCTGCTGCCGGGCTCTCCCACCTGCCTTTGTTCTGCCGGCAGCTGCCGGATCAGCCGCCATCAGCCATGTGGGGGCTGCCCACGCTCCGCCTCGGGCTCCACGGGAAGATCCCCCTCTGGCGATTCCGGCAGCAGACCCTGCCCACACTCCCACCGAGCCTCGGCGGGATATCCTCCCCTGACCCCGTCCTGCTCTGAGTTACGTCCCCTTGGTAACCACAGCTCCGGCTGTTCAAGGAAACTCTGTCTCTCTACAGGAAGCACCTCACCGAAACACTAGGAGCTCAGTTAAAAGGCAGCCCTCTCCAAATTCTTTCTCAAAACATGAGAGAAAGGCTAGAGAAGGTAAAAAAGTGAAAGAGTGAGATGAAGGGATTGCTCTATTTCCGTTCAGAGAGGTTCCCATGGGAGGGATGCGCTGCCCCGCCCCAAGGGAGCCACCAGCGCCCCTGCCGGCCGTGCCCGGAACTGCACCCAAGGGCAAAGCGCCGCAGCCCAAAGGCCGGGACTGGGTCCGGGCTCTGTTTGCTGTCAGTGCCGCAGCTGTTGGTGTTTCTTTGCTTTATTATACACACTAGTAAAGAACTGGTATTCCTATTCCCATATCTTTGCCTGAGAGCCCCTCGATTTCACTAGTCTAAAAATGAAGAGGGAGGGGGTTTGCATTCTCCATTTCAAGAGAGGCTTTTTCTGCCTTCCCGGGCAGACACCTCTCTTGGAAAGCAAGACAAGCAGCCACAGGCACTGAGGGGGCTGCAGGAGGGGCACAAGAAGGCCCTGCAGCACCTGGGCACAAAGGCACAGCAGGTGAATGCAAGAAGGGAGCAGCAAAAGGCCAAGCTGAAGGCAAAGGCCAGGGCACAGTTCCTACAGCCCCTGAGGGATCAACCCCAGGGCCCAAGGGGGCCCCAGCACCCAGGGCACGGCTCGGCCACAAGCACCTGGCAGAGGCATTGCCCTCCTCGGCAGGGGAGAGCCCACCCAAACAGCCCCTGGCAAGGAACCAGGGCTCCAGCTGCAGGGCACAAGGACACTGCAAGCACAGACAGCAGCACCCTCAGGACCAGCAAGTCCACCCCTTGATGGACATGGACTGGCAGGGCTGTCACAGCTCCCATCACACCAGGGACCCTCCACACTGCAGCCCTTGAGAACATTCAGGGTGGGTCTGCATTGAGAGGAGGCATTTCCTGATGGACACAGGGGCCTCTCAATCCACTCTGAATCTTAGACCCAAGGGGGAAAAATGCGAAAAATATGTTTGATTACTGAAGGGATAAGTGGGAAAGATGTATCGTTTTAACCAACCGCTATTAGTAGATCCGAGAGATGGATTTGAAATGCATGAATTTTTATTTACTCCTAATTGCTATAATGATTTACTGGGAAGGGATTTGATCACTAAACTCAGAACAAAATATTATAAAAGGTGGTAACGAAGCCAGTTCTTTTGTACATCTGTGTCAAATGTCTGACGAGGCCTATGCTGAGGTGAACCCAGAAGTGTGGGCAGCCCCAGGGAAAGTGGGAAAATTAGATATGGAGCCTCTCCAAAGCACTCTGAAGCAACCAGGACAAGTGGCGTCTAAAAGCAACACCCTGTTCCAGGGCAGGGAAGGAAGGGGAATCAGACACAGCGCAGGTCACCGCCCCATGCTCAGCTCAACCCGCCCAGCTGTGGGTGCTTGTGAGAGCCTGGCACTGAAATGCCCTGAGCAGGAAGGCTTCAACATCTTCTGCTGACACCATGGCACCTAACGGGGGCAAAAGCAATTCTCACTGCTTCAGCAACCACTGGAGCAGATATCAAGGCACATTCTCCCACACGAAGCTGGGCTGGCACTGAGCCTGCCCTGGCACTTTGCTGCTGCCAACACCCAGCCAGGACATCGGCTCCTGCCTAAGGAGTGCCAAGCAGCACCACTGGTGGCCAAGGGGCCCATGCCAAGTGTCCCTGAGGCCAGAAACAGCCGCCAGCACAGCTCAACACGGGGGGACCCCTCAGCCTGGCCTCAAGGGCTCTGAAGCCCCGCAGATTTGCACTTCCCGCCCGCAGCAGGAGGATGGGAGGCCGCCCCTGAGCCTGCCCTGAAGGCAACGCAGCAGCAGCCAGGGCTCCACAGCGGGCCAAGCCCCTGCGCCTGCCCACAGATCCTCGCCTGGAATCCTCTGCAATCCTGGCCACCCTCCTCTGCCATCTCCAGCCCCTGGGGCCAAGCCTTGCTGCCACTGCTGCAGCTTCAGCGCTGGCTGGGCCTGCACTGCCACAGCTGCTGGGGAACACCACGGCACAATTCCACTCTGGGGCTCACGGACACCCACACTCTGGGCTGCCTGCCATTGCACTGCTGCAAAATGTACCGAGTTTGGTTCTTTTCAATCTTATTTCTCTCCTCAGAAAGGTTTGTCTTTGCCTTGGGGAAATGAATTTTAAAGGTTTTTTTTAAGGGCTTTTACACCACTCAATGGAGATGAGTTTAACATCTCAACAGACTGGGAACAGCCCATAAGACACCCACAGAGATAACGACCAGCAACAAAACATCAACATTGCCCAGCAGCAGGAAGAGAAGCTCCATTCCAGGCAGCCTGCAGAGGAGCTTTAGAAATGCAAATGAACACTGCTGGGCAAAGTGTGGACAATGCACCTGGGTCTCTTGCCTGTGGCAGGAATTGGGCTGATTCCCTCTGCCCCTCACCCCAAGCTCTGCCTGCTGGCACTGATGGAATTTGCACAGCTCAAGGCAGAGCCCAGGGGGAGGATATCTGATCCTGCAACGCAAACGGGTGAAGCGGCAAAGGGAAACAGCAAGTGGACAATGTTGGGAAAACTTCACATTAAATAAATGGGGGGAATCATCCCTCTGCCCACACCAACATGTGCTGTCACTGTCTGTGTTATATAGGGTGTATTACAGCACTGGGGATTATTTTGCTACCTAAAATTCAGGGAAATCAGTTGGGAATCCAAGGATTTGATGATTTAATTAGAGAAAAGCAGTCAATTGATGCAGCCCTGGCTGGAGAGAGTGGCCAAAAATGGAAAAAGATGAACGGCCAGCAGAACAAATCCTACAACACCATGGACCAGCCCCTGGGAACCCGAACCAATTGATATCAGGAGCCACAGAACCCATTTCTCATTTCAATGGCATCATTAGATTACAAGCTCTGCTCAGAATAATAACCAACCAGACAGCTCCAGCTCCTGACCTTCCTGCCGACCAATCCACTGAAATGAGGAACACAACACTTCACCATGGGATGGGATCAGATCATCTGTTAGCAGAAAAAGGAGGAGTTTGTGGAAAATTAAAATACTCAAACTGCTGTTGACAAATAGATGACAAAGGAAAAGTGGTGAAAAAAAAAAACACCACCGGAAACAAAAAAGCAGCTCATGTATTGGTCCAAACGTGGAAAGGATGGGAATGGGACACGGTTTTGTGGCTCCCTGGCAGACCATGGGTTAAACGAATGCTGTTTCTCCACTGATGTGCTACAGCAACTCTCATCTTTTTACCATGCTCCACACCTTGAGAGTGCAGCTCATTCAGCAGCTGAGCGAGGGGCCAGGGACTTGGAGATAAGGAAGTAACGGGCAAAACCACCAGCTTCAATAAATGTTACTAATTAACATGGATTGCTGCTCACAGAAAGACCCGCAAAATTCCTGAACTTCGACAAGAATAAAAACTTAACAGAGCCGTGAATATCGGCTGTTCTACAAAAGTGGGGGTGCACATTAACGAGGACATGCACTTGGCGGATCGGGAGGTCTGAACCTTCCAAGCACCTCAGCCAGGGGGCAAAGGGAGAGGGAGATGAAGCCGGGAAAAAGAGGATAAAAAGGAGGCTGCGAACTACAACAATGGCAGAGAGCGCACGGCAAATGCCCCACGGCCTCTCCCTCTGCTCAGCAATAAAGTCACTTTTACAGGACTCCTCTGTCTCCTCTGCGCACAGAAACCTCCGGCCACGGGAATTCCCCGCACAGCCCCGGGCACGGGGCAGCCCCCTCTGTCCCAGCCACAGCAACCGGGCCGAGCCAGCGCTGCTCCGGCAGCGGCTCCAGCCGAGGCAGCGGCCGCAAGGAGACCGCGGGCAGCCGCTCCCGCAGCGCCCTCATGCCAGCGGCAACACGGGCCGGACACGGCACAACGAACCCGCCCGAGCCCCCGGCCGCCCCCGAGGCCCGCAGCCAGCCCCGAGCCCCCGCACAACCCAGCGCGGCTCCCACCTGCGCTGCGGCCGCCTCCGAGCTCCGCCGCCGCCTCACCGCGCTCCGGCCGCTGCCGCCGCTCGCGGGCCCGCACACACGCTCCGACAATGGCGCCGTTGCCCAGCCACGGCCGCCCTCAGCCCGCCGCCGGGACCCTGCTCCGCCCCGCTCCCACCAATCAGCGCGCCACAACCACGACTGACGCCACCATCGCCCAATCCCAGCCAGGGGCGGGCTCTGCACACGGCACAGCCCCGCCCCGCGCTCTCAGGGGCCCCCGGGCTGCGTGAGGGCAGAGCCGGAGCTGAGGAACAGCCCTGGAACGGGCCCGGGCCCGAGGGGGATTGAGCTGAAAACACAAACAAACTTCTCCGCACCTCCCGCCACGGCTTTCCCGGCACTGCGGCTCCGGTGGCTCCCGCTCATCGGGAAGCCCTGGAGCCTCACTTCTCCTACCCCTAATTAGGAGCATCAGGGCATCGCTTTGATTTCCCCCAAAAAGAGAAAACCGCCCCAAACCCCTGTGGATGAGTGGGGGAGGGGAGAGGTTTCTGGCAAAAACTCCCAAAACTCAGGGCAGGATAATGAGAAGTAAGTGAAGAGCCTTAAATGCAGCTTTCCCCCACGCCTCCCTCCTTCCAGCTGCACCTCCTACCCCGGCAGTGCCGCAGACAGGGAATGGGGCCGGGCTCAGTTCATCCCCCGGGGCTTCTCCCTCTGCTCAGGGACAGGAGTCGTTCCCCTGCTGCACCCTGGGCTCTCTCCCACCGGAGACTTCTCCAGGAACTTCTCCAAGCCGAGTCCATCCCACGGGGCACAGCCCCCTCCAAGTGCTGCAGCGTGGGCCACTGTGCCCCGGGGTCAGTCCTGCCAGGACAGGCTGCTCCAGCGGGGCCCTCTGGCCACGGGGTCACAGCCTCCCCTCAGCGTGGCTGCTCCGGGCGCTGCAGGGGGATCTCTGCATACCCATGGATCTGCAGGGGCATCTCTGCATCCCCATGGATCTGCAGGGGGATCTCTGCAGCCCCATTGATCTCTGCATCCTGCACCGCCGTTTTTGGAGGCACCAGGAATAGGCTCAACTCTGCCTGAAGCTCTTCTCACATTCCCCAAACCCTTCCCAGCACAGGGAGGGTTTTACCTCCTCACAGCTCCCCAGGCTGGGTTTGCAGCCCCTCCTCGTGTGGGATCTCTGGAGCTTTTCCTCCCTATTGCATTCCTGTGCCGTGGAGCCGTTCCAAATGGCCTCTTCCACGAGGTTCTGTGGCAGGGATTTGTTCTCCCTGGTCTCTGTCCACATCTCAGTGCCTGGGGGAGGAAGGACAAGGAGAGGGAGAGACAGGGAGAAGGGAAAAGGAAAAGGCAGAAGGAGAGGAAGGAACAAGAAGGAACAAGGGACGAAGGAGATGGGAAAGGAACATGATGGATGAAGGACAGAATGAGGAGAGGAAGGAAGGTGGACAAGGAGAAGATGGGATTTGCCTCCATGCCAGAGGAAAGGGGAAGGAGATCCCCCCAGTCCATCCCTGGCAGGATGGCGATGGCAGTGAGGCTGTCCTGCAGCGATGCTGGGCTGGGAGATGGAGCAGCAGAGAGGGGAAAGGGGCAGTGATTCCTCCTGCCCTGCCTGGCTGTCCCAGCCTGGAGCGTCCTGGCGCTGCCGAGGCCCTTGGAGCGTCCGGCACTCCGGAGCCCGAAGCTCACGGCTGCTTTATAAAGCTGACAAAGTCAGCAGGATGGGTCTGGGTATGATCTGCAGCAAACTGGGTTTATTGGTACAGGAACAGGGGACAGAGCTGAACAGGACCCAGGGACAAAGACAGGGTGCAAGCTGAGGGCACAGGGGGTTTTTATATGGGGTAGTGAGGGTGGAGCTGAGGGTCAGGGTCCAATGGATATGGGGGAAAATGGGGCAAAGGAGGGGTTAAGGGTCGGGTCAGCTAATAGGGAAACAGGGGCAGAGGAATGCAGTAAATTAGGGCCAATGGAGGGACAGAGAGGGAGAACATTCTAGGGACTAACCAGGGATGGGTAATAGGGGGTGAACTAGGGTATTTAGGCCAACAGGCCAATGGGGTAACATAACTTTCCATAAATCAGTATGTGCCTGCAAAGGTCTATGGGAGAAGCAAGTTTCTCGCCATAACCTTGAAATCTATTCTTCTTATTGGGGACCAGTCCCCCACGGGTGGGTGATTGAGACTGCCATGGGCCTCCACACCAGTGCATCTTCCTTTTCCTCGCAGCCTCCTTCTCCTCCATCCAGACAAAGTTTAGGATTGACAAATCCTGGCTTTGGGGGAGGAACAAGGTGTGAGCACATTGGGTTTTGTGAGAAATGAGCCTTGCTCTTTAGAATTTTTGAAAGTTTAATAAGGAATAATAAGGGGCAAATCAGTAACAGTGCTGGGTGCTTGGCGATGGCCAGAGGCACACCGGTTAACCACAGCAACTCTTCTTGTCTAGGTTTCCCATTGTATTGTTCAAATTCATATTCATAATGATTATACATATTCAAACATTTCTTTGAAGTCGTTTACATGTTCCAGGAATTCTTCAGGTTGGTTTGACCCCCAACCTGTCTTTTTAGAGCACGTGCAGGAATCGTGGATTGCTGTTTTGAGGGTTGTGTGTCACTCCCTCACAAGGGCCCCCTGTTCTGTGGTTTCAGCAGGTGACAGTTATTGACAGTGGAAGGGTCAGTGGCAGGGCTCCTCATCACATCCCTTCCTTAAATGTTATCTGACCATGCAGACGGTTTTAGCTATTTCCACAAGTACTTGAAATGAACATTAGCTATTTCACAAATATTTCTGAAGTGGTATTGTCAGTTATTTACAAAAATAAAAGCATTGATTATTATTTTACAACTACAGCTACTTGTGCAAAAGTTAACATTCTAATGTACAACACATGGCATCCACTGTAATATTTTTCAAAAGCCAAAACTATAATGTATGTTTTTCACACTCTCCAAAAACTCAAATATCATCCATAAATGATGTTCTGAGGATATGAGCTACACCGGGGCCAGGGCATTGGCCACAAAAAGCTGGCAAATTATACTATAGAAAAAGCAGTTAAAAGTGATTACAAACTGCACTCTATCAAAACCAGTGGATTAAGAATAGATTGCAGAAGTCAATACATAATAGCAAAAGCCAACACTACCCAGTTATTTATAACAAACCCAGGGCAGGTTTTTCCCTTGCATGGAGCACTTGGGCCTTCCCCGGGCCCCTTCTGCCCTCGTGCAGAGCCGGTGGCATTTTCCAGCACACCCAGTTTGTAACCAAGAGCCGGGTGCAGCCGAGAAGGCTCCAAGCGCCTCCTTCCAGGCTGACTCTGCAGGTGCCGAGGCTGCTCTGGGCTCTGCCAGGGCTCTGCTGGGGCTCAGCTCTGGGCCAGGCTGGGCCCGCTCTCCCCTCACATTGCTCCGGGCAGCTGAGGCACAGCGGGAGAAGGAAGGGACACGGCAAGGCAGTTGAGGGTTAAGAGAGTTTTTATTCAAAAAACTACCATAACAAACAGGCTGTCCTAACTACCATAAACTAACTACCAGTGCTAACTACCCTAACCAACTACCAGTGCTAACTACCATAACTAACTAGTTGTCCTGACTACTGTAACTCAAAGCTGTCCTCAAGGGCTTCATCTCCCCCGCTGATCCCTCAGTTGCTTCGCTGCAGTGATCAGAGGGGTCAGGCTGGAGAGAGGCTTGGCTGATGATAAAAATGGGTGCTGCCCAAAGGATACAAAGGAAAGAAATGAACTGTTACTTTCCAGAGTCAAGTTCCTCACAGGCTCTGTTGCAACAGGACAAAGGGAAATGGTTTGAAACTCAGGAGAGGGAAGCAGGCTCAGATTAGATCTAAGGAAGAATTTTTTAACCAGCAGAGTGGGGAAACACTGACAGAAGGTGCCCAGAGACGTGGGAGGTGCCTCCTCCCTGGAACCATCCAAGCTCAGGTCAGGCAGGGCTCTGGGCCCCCTGAGCTGCTTGAAGATGTCCCTGCTCGCTGTGGGGCACCAGGCCCAGATGAGCTCCAAAGGAGCTGCCAAGCCACAGCAGGCGAGGATTCTGCTTGCTCTGCGTGTGGAACGCAGCCAGACTGGAGACTGTCGGAGGGGGCCCCACAAGAAAACCCCTCCCTGGCGCTGCTGCTTCCCCTGCAGCCCCTGGCCCTCAGCTGCAGCAGCTCCTGGGCAGCCCAGCGCCGCTCCTCGTCCGGCTCCAGGCTGCACTCGAGGCAGTCCCGCAGCAGAGCCGACAGGCGCCGGGGCTCCTGCAGCTGCGGGGTCCCGTTCTGCCGGATCAGAGCGCGAGCCTGCAGGGAAAGCAAACTCAGCGCTCTGCCAGCTCCCTTCACACCCACACGGGCTCACATCCACCCCGGGCCTCAGCCCCAGCTCCAGGGGCACTTTCCTCCCTGCCACAGATGCTGCTCAGAGCTCATTTTGCTATGCCAACCAAAAACCCACACCCTGGGGCTGCCACAGCCACTGCAACATCCAAATGATCTCGCCTTGAGAGCCAGTTTCACTGGCTGACTCTGTTAGTAGGAACCTCCATCAGAAATAGCACATTTTGCTTCTCCAAATGTGGACACCAGGTTTACAGGCCATTTTCCAGAGTCAGTGTGGTCTGCCTGTGTTATTTCAGAGGATTCTTACATCAAGTGCATCTCTGCAGTGCCACCGACACTCAAGTAAATGCATTCCTGATGCCCCATCCCAGAAACTGCCAGGCAAGAAACAGGAGGTTTGTGATGCTGAAAGCTCAGGCTTGGTGACACAGAGAAAGTAGCTTGGACTAGGAAAGAAATACGTTAGACTATGGGGATGTTAAACAATCATCTTCATGTTCTCGACAAGTTTCCCAGTGAGGAGAATCAGGGGGAAGATCATCTTGCAAAATGTCCTTTAGAAGCTCCTGCAGAAAACTTGTTTTGTTTGGGGCTGGGATGTGGGGTTGGTGTGGGTTTTTCTTGCAAGGTAACATTAGAACTGATGCACTTGCTTCACATTTCCAGCTCATCCTCACAGCCAGATGAGCTGCAACAGTTTAAATCCCAAAGCAAATTATTGCTGGAGATTGCAGAATTTTCATCTGTGTTGGTGCTGGAGTCCTCTGGGAATTCCCTTCCCATGTGCAGAAACCTCCAGCTGCTGCTCCCAGTGCAGGGTCCCCCTGTGCTCACAGGCCTCTGCAGCCACTGCAGAATTTGCCTCTTACCATGGCCGCCGTTGGATTCCCTGAAGTAAGGAGGTTCTCCTTCCACCATCCCGATGGTCACAATGCCAAAGGCCCAGATGTCCACCTTGGGGCCATAAGGAGATCTGGTCACAGCTTCTGGGGCCATCCAGCGAGCAGTGCCCAGCATGGAGCTGCGCTGGTCCTGCTCAGGGCTGAGCTGAGCACAGAGGCCAAAATCAGCTGAGGACAGAAACAAACCCTGTCAAAGGCAGCTGGAATGAGGAAACCAAGCACCAAGATTCCCCACTCTCAGTCTGAGAGTGCAGTAGTGAAGTCAGCTGGAAAAGTCCTCAGGGCTGTAGCCAAGGAAAGATGGAACTGGACCCTTCAAGAAACCATGGAGGAAGGGGCGGGGGATGTGAGAGAGAAGAGGGGAAGGAGGCGGGAGGAGGAGCGGGGAGTGGGGGAAGCGATTGAACCGGGGGAAGAGAAGGGGGAGATGAGGAGAGGAGCAGAAACAAGAAAAGTAGCGGGGACCCCCGGCCTTCATCGAGGTGTCCACGGGGGGCCAGGAAGATGTGGAACCCCCAGCCAGGTGTGTTCCCAACACGGGGGGCTCTGACCCTGGGGGTCACCCGGGATTATCCAGCGTGGATCCTCCCACGGGGGATGGAGATGGAGCGGCGCACGGAGCTCGTCCCGCACCGGGCACTGCGGGATCCACGGGCAGCGACCCCTCCCCCCGGGCCCAGCCCCCACCCTTTGTCCCCCTCCCTTTGCCCAAATCCGTCCCATCGCCCCCCCCAAACCCCTCTCCATCGCCCCCCAATAAACGGCCCCGGGGCCAACTGGGAAGCTTTATTGGGAGCACTGGGAGCAGGCACTGGGCGGGGACAGAGCGCCAGCGGGGCTGGGGGGGACACGGGACCCCCCCAAAATCAGCGGAGCGGGGACGGAGCGGGGGGTCCCGGCCGGGCCCGAGCCCACGGGGAGGGGCTGCGGCCGCCGCCGGCTCAGGAGCTCTGTGGGCAGAGAAAAGGGGGTGACACCGGGCTGGGGGCCCCGGCGGGATCGCACACTCTCTGCCACGGCGGGGACGCCACCCCCGGCACCCGCCCTGACCTTCTTGAGCAGGGAGAAGCCGAGCCCCAGCGCCAGGAAGACCAAGCCCAAGACGAAGCCCCCGATGCCCGTCAGCATCTTGCTGCGGGCGGCGTCCGGCGGCATCTCTGGGGGGTCCGCAGGGCTCAGCACCCCCAAAACCTCTCACCGACACCCCGAGCCCCTCCCAGCGCCCTCCCTGTGGCCCCCAGCCCAGCCAGGAACCACTGAAACCTCCCTCCGATTCCTTCCCAGCCCCACCAGGACGCACTAAGACCACTCCCAGTCTCTTCCCCGCACAACCAACCTCAACCCAACCCCTGCTTTGCCATTCGCGATCTCCTTCCAGCCCGTCCAGGCTCACTCCAACTCCCTCCATTTACACCCAGCACCCCCAAACTCCCTGCCAGGCACACCCAGCACCCCCAAACTCCCTCCCAGTGCCCACCAGGACCCCCCCAACCCCATCCCACTTTCCCCAGCGTCCCCCAAACCCCTTCCCAGCCCTTGCCCAGCCCCTCTCCCAGCTCCAGCCCGGCTCTCTCCAACTCCCTCCCAGTGGCTCCCAGCACAGCCCAGCGGCTCTGCCAGCGCCCCCAGGGGCTCCCCCGTACCCCAGTGCCGCCTCGGGGGCTGCTCCAGGCTGACGTGCTCCACCTGGCAGCTGTAGCTGAGCCCGCGCCGGGGCGGCGTTTCCAGCAGCACCAGCAGCTGGTAGGTCCAGTCCCCGTTGGGGACCACGTCGGTGGCCACCACGTGCTCCGAGAGCTCCTGCTGGCCCTGGAACCACCTCACCTGGATGGCAGCAGGGTAGAAATCCATCACGGAGCAGAGCAGGCGGCCGGGGCCGGGCTGGGAGCTCGAGGGGGGCACCAGAGAGATGGACACGCTGGGGGGCACTGGGAGAGACAGAGAGAGAGAGCGGGGACACTCTGGGATCAGCTGCGAGGCAATGGGAGAGAGAAGGGAGAGCTGGGCAGGGCTGGAGAGGGAGTGGGAATGCACTGGGAGGGACTGGGAGCGATTGGGGTGGCACTGAGAGAGATGGGACAGGGTGGACGTCCGGGCTTGAACGGAGAATGAACTGGGAATTAATTTGGAATGGATTTGGAATAGGCTGAGAAGAGGAGGGAGGGACTTTGGAAGTACTGAGAGCGACTAGGATGGCACTCGGAGGGATTTTGGTGGCCCTGGAATTAACTGGGAATGAAGTGCGCGGCACTGGGAGGCCGAGTCCAGCGCGGGGCCCTCGGGATTTCAGCGCCAGGGACTCTGCATTGCAACCGATGAGTCACCAGAGAGACGCGCTCTCATTGGCTGAAAGGAGCCGGCTACACGGACAACCGGGATGGACACGCCGGGCAGGCCCAGGGATGGACTGGGACGGACTGGGAGAGCCACGGGGGTCACTGGGTGGGACAGGAGGCCCAGGGGTTGTTCCGAAGGCGGGCTGAGGGCCCTGGGCTGATTCTCAGAGACGTTTTGAGGGGCTCCAGGGTCATTGGCAGGGCAGGACCCGAGGGGACACGCTCTGCCCCGCGCTCACCTCGGTGCCCCGTGAGGAACGGGGCAGCAAGCTCGTAGCCGGCCCGGCAGAACGTGTCAACCGCAGCCCGATTATCCTCCAGTATTTCCGGCATTCCGTTGCAGCACCGAGCCTGTGTCTCCCCATAGGGGGTGTCCCCCACGAACACCCGCACGTCGCTGTCGAACATCATGTACTGCTTCCGGTTGTAGATCTACCTCCCCATGAACCTCACCTTCTCCGTACCAATAATGAAGTGACACTCTCTCGTTCTCATCTCCGGGAACACTCCTGTGAGTGCAGAACACAGATCCGGGGTTGTCCCCCCAGCACGCCCCCAGCGCTCCGGGGGCCACCCTGGATCCCCACTCCACACCCGCTCTGCCCCACGGCCGCCATGGGACCCTCCTGCCCGCCCTGCCGCTTCCTCTTTGCCGCTCTTCTCCCATTTCCTCTTTCACATCCGCTCCCCTCCCACCTGCGGCGGCTCCCAAATCACTTTTGGGGTCCCATTTCCCCATTTTCCCACAAATCCCCCAATCTCCAGCCCCCTCGGGATCAGTTTTGGGGGCCCCCCTCCCCTTTTCCCCCCTTCCCTACCCTCTCCCTCCCCTCCCTCCCCTCCCCCCACCCCTCAGCCCCTCCTGCTCTCCCTTTGGGGGGTCCCTTTTTCTCCCCCTCCATTCCGGGCTCCCCCCTTCGCCCCTTTTCCCCCTTCTCCCCCACTGTCCCAGCGCCTCCCGCCCCCCACTCACCCGAGAGCTCCGCCCCCGCAGCCGGGGGGGCTCCCAGCACCACCAGTGCCACCAGCAGGGCCCCAGCTGCCGCCCCTCGCCCCATGGCCGGGGCCGGGCAGGGAGCAGCAGCCCCAAAGCAGCCGCGCTGCGCTGGGAGCGCCAGTCCGGAGCAGGGCGGGCTCGGCAGCGCCGCGCGCTCTCATTGGCTGCCGCCGCTTCTGGGCAGCGATCGGCCACGGGCTCTGCCCGGCAACCGATGAGGCAATCCAACGCCCCGACCTCTCATTGGCTGTGCCGCCTTCTGCTTGCGCTGCCATTGGCTGAGGCCTTTCCGGGACCCTGCAGCCCCGGGCTGGGGTTTTTTTGGGGAGGGGGAAGCTTGGGGCGCTGGGCAGGTGGGGCGGGAATGGAGAGGCACGGGCTGTGCTGGACCAGCCAATGAGAGCCGCTCATTTCACATTTAAGCCCATTTTTTGGGTTACTGAGCTCGTTCAGGATTTTCTGTTCGGATCCCTTGGTCCCGCTGTCCTGCTTTGAAAAGGAAGTGAGATTTTGGGATGCTGTGGTCAAACCAATCACTGCTGAGATTTGAATATTGGCACCTAGTGTGGCCCCTGAGGACATGGATTCACCTCTGAGCACACAGGGGGTTAAAAGCAGAGAACTCCCAGGGGAAGCTCTC
This sequence comes from Melozone crissalis, assembly GCF_028551555.1. Taxonomy (NCBI): domain Eukaryota; kingdom Metazoa; phylum Chordata; class Aves; order Passeriformes; family Passerellidae; genus Melozone; species Melozone crissalis. Next base: position 7,086,392 of record NW_026535844.1, read on the forward strand.
TTGGTTCCGGTGGGTGAAAGGTTCAGAGCTGCCCTGCCCGGCTGCGGGCTGGGTGCGGGAGGGGAAGCCATGCGGCCGGGTGAGGGGAGCCGGGCCTTGGACAGAGAAGGGAGGTGAAGGCCCCTGCAGGATGGAAGGGTGGAGGAGCACTGAGAGGCATCGGGCAGCGGCCACAGAGAGAGAGAGAGCCGGTGTCTGTGCCTGTGCCTCCTTGAAATTTGCTATCATGTGCTGGCAGCACAGCCGAGAAGGAGAAGGGGTGCAGAGAGAAGGTGCCTGGCAGGGCCAGCATGGGAGTTCTGGGCAGGCAGAGCCTGAGATTTTAACCCTTTTCTTGGATGATGGAAACCTTACAAATGCTGATTCTCCTGGAGCTGAATGAGAAGAGAGATAGAGATGAGATAAGAGGAGATGGGCCACAAGAGAAGTTGAGAAGAATCCTAGGTGGGAGGAAATGATGGATTGGCCTTTGGCTGGACTTCTCTTGTGCAGCCATGGACAGAACCATTTTTCCTGTGGCACAGAGACTGCATTTAGGGGGAGGCAATGGCTCGGAGCCAAGAGAGTGCAGTGATGTGATGTGAAGGAGCGGCATGAACAGAGATGGATGAGGAGGGTGGTGGTGCCCTCTGCCTTCAGTGAGGAAGAAGATCTTTGTTCTTGAGACCCCTCGGCCCCAGGGGGTGAATTTGGGAGGGATAGGTGTCCCAAAAGTGAGAGACTGTTGCTCATTTTTGGAACTGGGCAAAGCATCCTTAAAAGGGGAACCCCAGAAGCAGCTCTGGTCCATGTGCAGTGGTGAGAGCACTGGGCATGGAAGGAAGATGTCACCATGGGAAATGATCTCTGGGCAGTGCCACGTGTGACATGGAAACACAAGAGGTCTCAACTGTGTTTCCTGGGTAAGCCTGTGGCACAAGAGGGACTCCTCTCTCCTTGATGAACTGAGAGTTGATTATCTGAAGGGTGGCAACTGGATTGAGAATCCAATGTTTTATCTCATTGTGCTGTGGTGGAAATTGGTAGGAGGAGGAGGAATGTTTTGGAAGATTTTCATTCTGAGTTTTGTGTGTGTTCCTTTTTACATACAGTTGTAGGTTAATAAAGTTTTTTTTTATTCATTTCTAGAGCTGGAGCCTCTTTGCTGCATTTCTGGTCCCATCCCACAGCAGACACTGGGGAGAATATATTTTCATGGGGGCACTGGCATTATGCCAGCATCAAACCATGACAAAGTCATGTTCCCCAGAATCCACTTATTTTAAGTTATTCACCATGCATTGATCAGTTTAAAAACAGGGGAGTTGTGGAGTGCCCCTGTTCCTAAGGAACAGGAATTTGGTCTCACCCTCCTTGTGTTGCTGAGAACTCCTCCCTCACCCCGAACCCCAACTCCCCCCAGGATCCCCTATAAAAACCCCCTGCCCTGCCTTTGCCTGGTCCTTCATCCCCATCCTGCCCCTCCTGCCCGGGGGTCAGGAACGGATTCTGGAGCTTTCTGGAACCAGGACCCTTCTCGTTTGTTCCCCTGCCCGGTGCCGGCAGCTGCGCCCTCCCTGGGCATGATGAGCCCAGCTGAAACACCCCGCAACAGCAGGGACCCCAAAATCACCCTAAATTCCCCAAACTCCGGTCAGGGACCATGAAATTACCCCAAATATCCCAAAACTCCAGTCAGGGAGCCCAAAATTATCCCCAAATCCCCCAAACTCCAGTCAGGGACCATGAAATTACCCCAAAAATTTCACAAAAATACCTCAAAAAGCTGAAATTCCACTCAGGGATCCCAAAATGACACAAAAATACCCCAAAATCCAGTCAGGAGTCCCAAAATCCTCCAAAATCAGGGCAGGGACCCCAAAATGACCCTAAAATTTGGTCAGTGAGCTAACATTACCCCAAAATTACACGAAAATACCCTAAAATCCCAACAGGAACCCCAAAATTACCCCAAATCCCCCCTGAATCCAGTCAGGGACCCCAAAATTACCCGAGAATATCTCAAAATCCAGTCAAGGATCCCAAACCCCCAAATTACCCCAAATTCAGTCAGGGACCCCAAAATGACCCCAAATACCCCGCAAATTGCCTCAAATCCATTCAGGACACCCCAAACTCCCCCAAAATCAGCCCAGACCTCCCCCCGAATTCAGTAATGAACTCACAAATGCAGTCAAGGACCTCCCAAACCCCACCCCAGATCCTCTCATGACCCCAGTTCTCTGTCAGGACCCCACAATCTCCCTCAGGACTCCCAGTTCCCCCTAAAACTCCTCAGGATCCCTCACATCCCCTCACGACCCTTCACACCCACTCAAGAACCCCCATTTCCCCTCAGAACCCTCCAAAACCCCCCAAATCCCCTCAGGACCCCAAACCCACATACAACCCCTCTCAACCCTCCCCCCATTCCCCCTCAGGACTCCCAGAAATCCTCCCCAGGTCCCCTCACAACCCCTCAGGAACCCAGTCCCCCTCAGGGCCCCAATGCTCCCTCAGGATCACCCCAACCCCCCTGGGACCTCCCCGGAGCCCTCCTCAGCCGCCCCCCCCCCCCGCTCCCGGTGCTGACCGCGGTCGCTGTCGCCCATCCCGCGCTGCCGGGGGAGGTCCCGGGGCTCCCTCGGCGCCCCCAGATTCCCGCCCCGCCCCCTCCCCCCCCCCGCGGCCTCAGCCCCGCTCCGCCGCCGCCGGCCCCCATCAGGACCACAATGCCCACAATGCACCGCGTTTCTACCGGAAGCGGCCGCCACTAGGGGAACTTCCGCCAATACTTCTGCAAGGCGCGGCTTCTGATTGGTCTGCGCCGCATTTGGCGCTTCTCGCCAGAGGTCTCTCTCGCGAGAGAAGCAGCGCGGCCCTGTTTGTTGAGGGCAACTCTGTGGGCTCCTCAGAGCGAACCGCGTTCCTTCATAAATGGAGCCGGGAACAGCGGAATCCGCCTGGAAATGGCGGGATGGAGCCTAAATCCCCTGGGGATGGAGCCTAAATCCCCTGGGGTTCAACCAAAGGGCCCAAGTCCTGGAGCTTTCCATGGATACGGGCGGTACTGCGGCGGCGCGAGGGCCGGTGACGTCACATCGGCCCCCACCTCTTTTTCCGGCCCCTCCTGAGGGGGCTCCGCCTTTTCCCGGTGCCGACCCCGGGGCCTGTTCTGGGCGGGACCGGAGCGGGTTCCGGGGCTCCTTCGCCACCGGAGCGCCCTGACGGTGTCCCCAAGGTGTCCCCAAGGTGTCTGCAGTGAGCATGGAGCCCCAAGAGGTGCGACGGGAGGGGGAGAGGAGGGGAAACGTGGGGTGGTAAAAGGGGGCAGTGAGGGAGGGGAGAGGATACGGGGGCTGGCGAGGGGGTGGCAGAGGGGACAGCAGAGGGTGGCAGAGGGGACAGCAGTGGGGGCAGGAGGGTGGCAGAGGCTACCAGGGAAGTGGCAGAGGTGGCAGCGGGAACAATGGAGGGACAGACGGGCAGCAGAGCCCTCCAGGGAGGGGCAAAAAGGACCCCTCGGTGTTGTCTGATTGATAAATGACACAAAACTCGGATAAGTTTTGTGGGTGCTTTATTAAGGGCCCGGGGAGCTGGGGGACTCACGTCTCAAAAACCCGAGCTTCCGATTTCACATATGGGTGCTTCTTTCTTATACATGCGATTCACAACAAAGTCTCCAAGAAACAGTTCTCCGTTCCCCTTGCCTAGTCACAGACCTCTTGTGATACATTCCTTAGTTCACAAGCAAGATCATAAATCTTCTGCTTATCTTATTCTAAGAGCATTGTATGCTGCCTCTAGACAGGTTAGCATTCTTACTTTCTTGCACTAGTTTAATTATTTATTAAATTCCTAAGACTACCTGCTAGGTTACACACAAACCCAACACACACACTATCAACGGCTACAAAACTGCTTTTAACAAACCAATTCACACACAACTCATAACTAAACTATAATTACACATTTTGCTAAATTTCATTTCTTTTCCAACATTTCTCTCCTTTTGAGCATCCTTCAGTCCTGCTGCAAGGATGCTCAATCACTAGTATTGACAGTAACATCTTCATAACGAGGTGGGGAGTGTTCTTCATTCTGCCGCCCGCGGGTCATCGCCTTCAGCAACCGGAGAGATCGCTTCTTTTCCTTTTCGATCACACCCAAGAGGCATCTATATACAATCCATATAGTCATTAAAAATACTAAAAACATTAGTGCATACTGTATAGCAGACGTAATCCAGCCAGACAGGTGAAGCCCCAAAGAATCAAATACTGCTCTTATCTAGTTATGCTGTGCTTCCTTTTCAATTTCTTTGGTTTTTGTTTTTACTTCTGCCAGTTGAGAAATATCTTTCTCAACTTCAAGTGTAACATTTGGAATGTGTACACAGCAATGATCTATTCTGCTACTCAGGTAACTACAAACTCTATGTTCTTTTAACAATAGCAAATCTAATGCCATTCTGTTTTGTAGGGTCATTCTTGATATAGCTTGCAATTGCAAATTTAGATCTTTAAATCTCTTCTTAGTAGCTGCTGCCAACTTTTCTGTCTGTCCTAACAAGTTGTTGAGCATTTCTTTATTTCAATATGTCGCTACCGGAGGGAATAATGACTCTAATATCCATCCAAAATGTACTCCTAAGCCAGGTTCATGCCACTGCTCCTCTGGGGATTCTTTCTTCTTTCTGAGTCTTTTCTTTTGGATCAATCTATTCTGTTTCCAGTATGGACACAATGTGGGAACCCTTAGGGTAATTTGTGTTACTGATCTATCTAGAGGTAAATGTGTGGTCCATTGTCCATGTCCCAACACCCAGACTAGATTTCCAGGACTGTGCACAGTAGTATATCTGCAATCTATAGGTCCATCCATGGACTCTCGGCTAACCGTGTGATCATACCCCCTACACTTGCATCCCCACTTTAATGCCATTTTCACCGGTACCAATCCAATTCGGTCTTCCGGTGTATCACATGTAAAAACCTCAGTACAATTCCAATCCTCTTTCTGCGGTCTGAACTCTCGGGAAGATGTAGACATGATGAGGGCCCTATAATGTGACTGATTCTTTACTCCTGACCATTGGATGCACCATTGTACTTCTTCAAGGTAATTATAGTGTTCCAAAACACTAGGTCTCCATAATGTCTTCTAACTATTCCAGGTGTCAAAATTCTGTGTGACATTCTGACAACTCATCTCATTTCGGTGGGATTTCGTTCTTATTCGTATTGTATTGCATGGCTCATCTATTGGGGTTGCAATTAAACACTTCTTGGTATTTTGAATCCAACCATAGTGATGGGATTTCTTTTCACATTCTTCTCTAGTCATAACTCGAATGGTCATACACAAATCTCTCTATACATCTACTGGTTTGGGAACTGACTGGCAGGACCATGAAACATTCTTAAATGTTTCAGGCATTTTGGTTACTGGTATTATTCCTTAGGGAATTGGTTCAGCCTGTGGTAATGGCAGGCAAGCTGTTATTTTAGTCACGTTCTGCATGATCTCAAAATCTCTAATTAATCCTACTACTAAGTTTTCTTGCTCAGTATTCTGTTCTATTGTATCATTAGGCTCCCGTCTACTCCTTCTACCGTGTCTCTGTAAGGATAACATCATTCTGTCATGCCTCCACCATGCATTTCCTATTCTAGGATTAGTGACATTCAACCACCCACAACTTTTGCCTTCCTTCTCCCACCAACTGGTCTCGTCTTCTATTCTGTCCCAGGTCAGTTCCCTATTTTGCTTCTACCGTTTGACCCGTAGGTTCCTTTGATATCTTGATCTTACTAGGAAGGAACAATTTATTCTGAGGGGTGGCTCATCTCACATGTCCGCTGCCATTGATACTGGATCAACCTTTATGTTTTCATCACGATCTCCTGTCTCTGGCAAAACCCTCATACTCACTCTTTTGTAATCAAAATTATCTCATATCTTGACCAAACATGTATATTCTTCCGTATCGTTTGTGTTTACCTTAGTAAGTTTCAGTACTTTGCTTCTTTGTTGTTTATCTTGATCTGAACTGACTCCGATCTTGCCTCGGCTTCTTTCAGCTCCCTGTTGCCATATTGCAATAACTTCACCAGCCTCGACTTTCTGGCTGTCAAATATAACACAAGTTAATTGAACATCCATCCCTTCCATGACTGTAACCTTTGTTTCTTCAACTTGTACTAGAGTAGACCCTTGAACGGGTAATAGTCTCATGATCACTAACAGTAATATAATTAAGAAGGCGGCTTTGCGCAGAAGATCATCCGGGTTGGAGACACCATCTGGGTTTCCCATTGGACCGGTGCCTTCTTTACCCTGGTGTAATGGATCCAAGCATCCATCCCCTGGACCTTCACCGCCGTGTAGGTCGTCATCATCACCTGGTGGGGTCCGCTCCATGATTCCCGTAGCGGATCCGTGATCCACTTCTTGACGTACACCTGGTCCCCAGGCTGAATGTCGTGGACAGAATTCTCCAGCGTGAGCGGTCTATTCCATTGTAAGGTATTTCTTAAAGAATTCAAGATCTTATTAAGTGACATAACATACTCTGCAATCGCCTGGTCCCCACTCACATGTACCTCCCCTTTTAATACAGTTGCATGATATGGTTTGCCATATAGTATCTCATATGGACTTACGCCTACCTTTTCCCTTGGCTTAATTCGAATCCTGAGTAGGGCCAAAGGCAAAGCTTGAGGCCAGTGCAGTTTAGCTTCCTGGCAAATCTTTTTGATTTCTTTTCAGGGTTTGATTCATCTTTTCTACTTGCCCACTAGACTGAGGTCTCCAGGGGGTATGCAAATTCCAGGTTATATCTAACAGTCGTGCTAATTCTTGTACTACCCTGGCTATAAAATGTGTACTCCTATATGATGACAATCCTAAAGGTACTCCAAATCTTGGTATTATTTCTTTTAACAAGGTTTTTACTACCTTTTTAGCTTGATTAGTTCTACATGGAAAAGCTTCCGGCCACTCTGAAAACGTACATACATACACTAACAAGTATCTGTATCCCTGTGCCCTAGGCAATTCGGAAAAATCAACTTGCCAATAATCTCCCGGTTGTGGCCCGACTTGCAGCTTTCCCATTTGTATTTGTCTCCTAACTACTGGATTATTTTTCAAACATACCGGGCACATTGCATTAACTCTTTTTGCTATTGTTAACGTCTGATTAGAGATTATCTCATTCTTCAAAAATTTTACTAATACTTCTGCCCCCCAATGACATTTGTTATGTTCTGATTCTAAAATAAATTTCATTATGCGAGTAGGTACTACTATTTGTCTCATTGGTGTAACATACTACCTAAGTTGATTCTTCTGTGCCCCTAGCAAGTTTATTAGTTTTCCATCTTCTATTGAATATTTGGGCTCCTGATTCAGGTATGGGGTAGCCGGATTCGTTCTTACCGGTACTAATGCCATTTGAGTCCATATTTCTCGTGCCACTTGCCGTGCTGTAACATCAGCAAATCGGTTTCTTCTGTAAATGTCTCCTTCCGCAGTCTGATGTCTTCTAACATGCATAACTGCAACTGCTTTGGGACTATGTACCGCATCCAGGAGCTGTAGCACTTCTTCCCGGTGCTTGATGTTGGTTCTCTGTGAATTCAAAAGCTCCTTTTCTTTCTATAACGCCCCATGTACATGAACCACACCAAAGGCATATTTAGAATCCGTCCAGATATTAACCCTTTTGTCCTTGCTCAAATACAGGGCTCTGGTGAGTCCAATCACCTCTGCCTTCTGGGCCGAAGTTCCAGGTAACAAAGCCTTTGCCTCTATTACCTGATCCAATGTTACCACTGCATACCCAGCATAGCGAGTCCCATTCTCGACAAAACTGGATCCATCAGTGTATAGTTCCCATTCAGGGTCTTCCAATGGTTCATCCTTTAGGTCGGGTCTGCTGGCATATACTTGTTCAATTACCTCTACGCAATCGTGCACCAGTCCCCCAGCCTCCTGGTCACTGCGTAAAAATTCTGCTGGATTAACATGATTAGCAGTCCTTATTTCAATATCATCCTGTTCTCTCAGGATAGCCTGGTATTGCAACATTCGACTGGATGATAGCCAGTGACCTCCCTTTTGCTCTAAAACGGCCATGACCATATGGGGAACAAAGACTTTCATTTTTGCCCCCAAAGTCAATTTCTGGGCCTCTTGAATAAGAATTATTGTTGCTGCCACGGCTCGTAAACACGAGGGCCACCCGGAACTTACCGAATCCAGTTGTTTAGAGAAGTATCCCACTGGCCTCTTCTAGGATCTTACCTTCTGGTTGAGGACCCCCAATGCCAGTTTTTGCCTCTCATTCACATACAACTGGAATTCCTTGGTCAGGTCAGGGAGTCCTAGGGCTGGGGCCTCCTTTAGTGCCTGCTTCAATTCCTGGAAGGCCTTCTTTTGCTGTGTTGTCCACTCCAGCCGATGCTGCTTCAAGGCCTCATACAGTGGCTTGGCTAGGAGACCGAAATTCATAATCCACAGTCGACACCATCCCACCATTCCTAGAAAAGATCTCAATTCCTGATGGTTACGAGGCAAAGGAATAGCACATATTGCCTCTATTCGGTTTACTCTCAAATGTCTCTGCCCTTGTGTGATCTCACAACTGAGATAAATAACGCTATTTTTGACCAATTGAGCTTTTTCCTTAGAAACCCGATACTCTGCTTGGGCTCAGCATGTTGAGTAATTTAATTGTTAATTCTACACACATTTCCCTTTCTTTGGCAGCCAGAAAAATGTCGTCTACGTACTGCAGGACTACATACAAGGATGGGGATATTGTTACCTGGGTTGTCTTCCATTCCTCTAACTCCTTGGCCAGTTGGTTTCCAAAAATAGTAGGGGAGTTTTTAAATCCCTGTGGAATTCTCGTCTACGTAAGCTGCTTCTTTATCCCAGAATCAGGACTCTCTCACTCGAAGGCAAAATATTTCTTACTCTCTACTGCCAGTGGGATGCAGAAGAAGGCATCTTTAAGGTCAATCACTGAGAACCATTTAAACTCCTCCGATACAGATGTTAACAAGGTGTAAGGATTAGCAACAACTGGATGTATGTCTTTCACTATTTCATTAATAGCTGTCAAGTCCTGTACCAAACAGTACTTACCATTAGGCTTCTTCACTGGAAAAATTGGAGTATTATACTCTGATTTACATTCCTGTAATATTCCTTGAACTAAAAATTGTTTAATTAACGGGGCTACTCCCCTCTTTGCTTCAAGCTTCAAGGGGTATTGCTTTACCCTCACTGGTCGGGCCCCTTCCTTTAGTTCTACCTTTACTGGCTGCGCGGCTTTAGATTTTCCAGGGACTCCTGACTCCCATACCCAGGGTACTACAGCCTGCTCAATTTCTTCTGGAATAGGAGAGGCATCCACTTCCTTGATCACAAAAATGCCTGCTATTTGTTTTTCAGGTATTTCCAATTTCACTCTTCCCCTTTCAAATATTATTTTCACATTAAGTCAGGACAACAGGTCTCTACTAAGAAGGGGTGTGGGGCAGTTTGGCATATACAAAAATTGGTGATCTAATTCCTTCCCCCAAACCTAAGATTTAAAGGTTGTAAAAATGGTTGTTCCTCTAGCTTCCCTGTTGCCCCCACCACCTGTACTGTTGTGTCACTCAAAGGTCCCAATCGTCTATTGAGTACAGAATATGTTGCTCCAGTGTGTACCATAAATTCTTGATCCTTTCCATCTATTTCCAAAACTACTCTTAAATCCTGGTCTAGTCAGCTTTGATTCTGATAGTTTCCTAAAACTAGTGCTTGAGCGACTTCTGCTGGTCCTCCCCTGAATCCTCCCACAGGAGCATTCCCCATTGGACCTGTCCTTAATCCTATGTTTCCCATGCCCATACCTGCTCTAACCGGGCATTCATTTTTCCAGTGTCCCAATTGTCGGCAAAACGCACACTGGTTTGGATCCAACCTCTCCATGTTAGGTGCAAACCCAAATCCTCCCCGACCTCTTGCCAGCCCCCTCTGTCCGCGATTAGCTCCTCCCCGACCTCAACCCCTAATGGGTCTTCCTCCTGCCCCTGTCTGTTGCATTACAGCCAGAATACTAGCTTGTTGTCTTTTTGCAGTTTCTTTTCCTCTGTTGTTGTATACCTTCCACGCTACCTCCAGCATTTTATCCAAACTCCGAGTATCCTCTCCTTCCAGCTTTTGTAACTTTTTCCTAATATCCTCTTGTGATTGCCCCATAAACAACAATGCCAATTGAAGTTTTCCTGATTGATCCTCTACATCTAAATTAGTAAACTTCCGAGCCATGTCTTTTAATCGTTCTAAAAAGGCAGACGGAGGCTCATTCTTGTCCTGCTTGACCAAATGCAACTTAGACCAGTTCATAGTCTTAGGTATTCCTGTCCTAATTCCTTCCACCAACAATTCCTGATATTGTTTTACAGCCCTTATTCCTCCCGTAGAGTTTGGGTCCCACTTAGGTTCCTCACTTGGTACCAATTCATCAACTGTCTCACTTAGTTGTCTCAACCGAATTTCCTCACGAGCCTTTTCTCTAGTGGCTCTAATAACCATTTCCTTTTCCGTGGAATCCATTATAGTATCTAATAATACCTGTAAATCATTCCAGTCCGGATTCTGAGTCTTTATTACCATTTTAACCACCCTTGCCACCCTTTCAGGATCCTCCCGATAACTCCCCGCTGATTGCTTCCATATTACCAAATCCCCGGGGGAGAAAGGCACCTTTATAAGTATCCTTTCTCCCTGTGGTCCCACAGCTTCCCTTAACGGCGCAATTAACTGTGGCCCCTTCTGCCCCTTCCTTCCCTGGCGAGTCCGCCCTGCTAACGGAGTTCTTTTAACACTCTCATTCTTTTCACCATCACCACCATCACTATCACTCTCACTAGATCCCGTTTTTATAGCTATATCCGCAGGGGAGCAGGGGGCACATTAGGAGCAACCGGAACCTTGGGAGGTGCTATACAATAAGACAAATCTTCCTCGACTGAAGGATACAAATTACGCTCCTTTCTTTCTTTACATCCCACACACTCCCTCTCATCATTCACTTCTAAAACCAAAATACTGCACTCCTTTTGCCATTCCTCTTTCCGGTACAAAACGAAAAACAAATCCAAATATGGTATTTCATCCCATTTCTCATTTCTCCTTAAAAATTGCATCAAAGGTTCCATTATCCCCAATTCCAGTGTACCATTCACCAGCCATCCCGCTTCCCCAATCTCATATTCAGGTCACCAATGATTACAATAATCTATCATTTTACTTTTATCCAATTCTTGATAATACCCTTCACTTTTCCACCGTTTCAATATACAACCTAATGGTGTATTTCCAGGTATTTTACCATTGGCTTGCACTAAGGTTTTAAATGTTTTAAAAGACATCATATTACAACCTTTAATTCCACCTTTAATCCCAATAAACCAATATACCTTCTCGCCGTCCTTCCCTAAAAAACACAGGAGGCGAGTTCCGGTCCTGCATCCTTAGACGTCTTATGGCCGGAGCCTAGGCTTTTTTTACCAACCACCAAATCCAAATCCAATTATCACCTTTTTCCAATATAAAGCACCTTCGGGCTTACCTTGGCAGTTGTCCGACAGGCGCGGGGTCGGGTACGACCGATGACTCCCCGAGAAGTGCTCGGTGCCAGCTTGGAGTGGATCGGGACGCGAACCGCCCCAGCAGCCTTCGGAGTCCTGTCACGGTCGCCAGAAAACTGTTGCCCGATTGATAAATGACACAAAACTCGGATAAGTTTTGTGGGTGCTTTATTAAGGGCCCAGGGAGCTTGGGGGACTCACGTCCCAAAAACCCGAGCCCCCAAATTCACATATGGGTGCTTCCCTCTTATACATGCAATTCACAACAAAGTCTCCAAGAAACAGTTCCCTGTTCCCCTTGCCTAGTCACAGACCCCTTGTGATACATTCCTTGGTTCACAAACAAGATCATTAATCCTCTGCTTATCTTATTCTAAGAGCATTGTATGCTGCCTCCAGACAGGTTAGCATTCTTACTTTCCTGCACTAGTTTAATTATTTATTAAATCCCTATGACTACCTGCTAGGTTACACACAAAACCCAACACACTTTCAATGGCTACAACACTACTTTTTAACAAACCAGTTCACACACAACTCACTATAATTAAACATTTTCCTAAATTTCATTTCTTTTCCAACAAGCGGGGAGGGAGAGCTCATCCCAAATCCATCGGGGGGTCCCTGAGAGGGTTTTTTATTGGGGTATGTTTGGAGCTCGCAGATTGTGAAATTGCCCCCAAATATCATCTGGTGTCTCTGGGAGGTTTTTTCCTCTGTGTGTATAGGTTTGGATCTCACAGGACCCCAGACCTGAGCCCCTTGGGGGATCTTTGGGGGCCCACATGGCCATTGCCCAGTATGGGCAGGGGAGGACATTGGTCCTGGGGACCCCTGGGAGAGCAGAGGAGGGGAACCCCTGGGACCCCCAGAGTGGGGAGAGCAGAGAGGGGCGATCCCAGAGCTGGGGCACCCCGGCAGACTGGAAAGGGAGGGAGCCTGGAGAGGAGGGACCCCTGGGATCCCTGGGACCTCAAAGCAGAGCATCAGGGGAGAAGGGCCCCCATGGACCCCCAAAAGCCCCTGGATCATCCCTAAGCAGGACGCTGGAGAATGGAGAACCCCTGGAACCATTGGACCCCCATGATCCCAAGGAATGGAAACATCTGGAACCCCAAAAGTGGAGAGATCAGCAATAGGGAACTCCTGGGAGAGTTTTTTCGGGCTAAATCTTGATGTGTGGAGATTTTCATGGACGCAAGACTCCTGCTGAGTTCCAGAGATGGACCTTGCCAGGAGGAGCCTCTACTCCAAGGTGCTCCCACCTTGGTTTCCCCCAAACCAGGGTTTGTCACTCCCAAGCTGTGGCCAGATGGAGGAGGAGGAAAAGCCCCAGAGATCCCTCACGAGGAGGGGCTGCAAACCCAGCCCAGGGAGGTGTGAGGAGGAAAGAGCCCCCCTGAGCCAGGAAGGCGGCCGGAGATGCAGCCAGAGCTCAGAGCTGGTGGAGCCTCATGGCAGGGAGAAGCCCCACAAGTGCTTGGAATGTGGGAAGGCTTTCAGCTCCAGCTCCACCCTGATGGAACACCTGAACATCCACGCTGGGGAGAGGCCCTGTGAGTGTGGGGAATGAGGGAAGAGCTTCAGTGGGACCTCCGACCTCAGCAAGCACCACAAGATCCACACTGGGGAATGGCCCTAGGAGTGCTTGGAATGTCAGAAGAGCTTCAGGTGGGATTCAGAGATCGTCACTCACCAGCACTTCCACACCAGGGAGAGGCCCTGCGAGTGTCCCGAGTGTGGGAAGAGCTCCGTGCGCCGCTCCATCTCCATCCCCCGTGGGAGGATCCACGCTGGATGATCCCCAGTGACCCCCGTTGGGAGAGCCCTCGTGACCCCTGTTCTGGGTGATCCGTGTTGGGCAGGGGAAGGTGTTGGAGAGATTTCTTTCCCTTCTCCTTGTGCTGCTATGATTTGGTTGGTAATAAATTCCCTCCGTGTTCCCAGGCCTGGTCTGTTTGTGCCCGTGCGGGATTTGCTGAGGGATCTCTCCCGGTCCTTGTCCCCACGCAGGAACCCTCGGTTCCATTTTCTGTCCCTGTGCGGCTGTGGGGGGCAGGGACAGAGCGGCTCTGGGGGTGCCTGGCATCGGGCCAGCGTCACGGACACCCCTGAGATGCCGCGCACCTGGGCACGCATTGCTGGGCTCACCTGAGCTCCCACCTGCCCAGCGCCCCAAGGTTCCCCCTGCCCAAAAAACCCCCAGCCCGGGGCTGCAGCGTCCCGGAAAGGCCTCAGCCAATGGGAGCGCAGGCAGGAGGCGGCTTAGCCAATGAGAGCTCGGAGCGTTGGATTGCCTCATCGGTTGCCGGGCAGAGCCCGCGGCCGGTCGCTGCCCAGAAGCGGCGGCAGCCAATGAGAGCGCGCGGCGCTGCCGAGCCCGCCCTGCTCCGGACTGGCGCTCCCAGCGCAGCGCGGCTGCTTTGGGGCTGCTGCTCCCTGCCCGGCCCCGGCCATGGGGCGAGGGGCGGCAGCTGGGGCCCTGCTGGTGGCACTGGTGGCGCTGGGAGCCCCCCCGGCTGCGGGCGCGGAGCTCTCGGGTGAGCGGGGGGCGGGAGGCGCTGGGACAGTGGGGGAGAAGGGGGAAAAGGGGGCGAAGGGGGGAGCCCGGAATGGAGGGGGAGGAGGAGGGGACCCCCCAAAGGGAGAGCGGGAGGGGCTGAGGGGTGGGGGGAGGAGGGGGGTGGGGAGAGAGTGGGGAAGGGGAAAAGGGGGAGGGGTACCCCAAACTGAGCCCAAGGGGGCTGAGGATTGGGGGATTTTTCGGAAAATGGGGAAATGGGACCCCAAAAGTGATTTGGGAGTGGCTGGATGTGGGAGGGGAGAGGATGTGGAAGGGGAAATGAGGGAAGGGCGGCAAAGAGGAAGCGGCAGCGCGGGCAGGAGGGTCCCATGGCGGCCGTGGGGCACAGGGGGTGCGGAGTGGGGATCCGGGGTGGGCCCCGGAGCTCTGGGGGTGCGGAGCGGGGGGCGCCCCCTGAGCTGTGTCCGGCACACACCGGGGTGTTTCAGCTCATGTTTAAGTGCGAGTGTTACTTCATTAATGGCACGGAGAGGGTAAGGTTCGTGGAGAGGTACATCTACAACCGGGAGCAGTTCGTGATGTTCGACGGCGACGTGGGGCTGCACGTGGGGTTCACCCCCTGTGGGGAGAGGTTTGCCGGGAAGATGAACAGCGACCCGGCTAGACTGGAGTACGCACGGACTGCGCTGGACTGGTACTGCCGGTACAACTACGACTATTACACCCCGATCACTGTGGAGCGCCGAGGTGAGCGCAGGGCAGAGCGTGTCCCCTCGGGCCCTACCCTGCCAATGACCCTGGAGGCCCTCAAAACCTCCCTGGGAATCTCCCCAGAGCCCCCAGCCCTCCTTGTGCCCATCCCCGAGGCCTCCTGTCCCTTACCAGTCCCTCCCAATCGTCTCCAGTTCATTCTCAATCCCTCCCAGTTTATTCCCAGTCCCACCCAGCCACTCCAAATCAATTCCCAATCTATTCCCAGTTCCCTCACAGTTCACTCTCAGACGTCCACCCTCTCTCCCAGTGCACCCCCATCCCCTCCCACCTCTCGCAGTGCCACCCAACTCCCTCCCAGTCCCTCCCAGTCCCTCCCAACACATTCCCAGTCCATCCGAGCCCATCCCCAGTCCCTCCCACCACTTGCCCCTGGCCATTCCTTGTCACTCCCCGTCACTCCCAATCGCTCCCAGTCCCTTCCCAGTCCATTCCAGTCCATGCCAGTCTCTCACCAGCCCACCCCAGCCCTCCCCTCTCTCTCCCAGTGCCCCCCAGCTGATCCCAGTGTGTCCCCGCTCTCTCTCTGTCTCTCCCAGTGCCCCCCAGCGTGTCCATCTCGCTGGTGCCCCCCTCGAGCTCCCAGCCCGGCCCCGGCCGCCTGCTCTGCTCCGTGATGGATTTCTACCCTGCTGCCATCCAGGTGAGGTGGTTCCAGGGCCAGCAGGAGCTCTCGGAGCACGTGGTGGCCACCGACGTGGTCCCCAACGGGGAATGGACCTACCAGCTGCTGGTGCTGCTGGAAACGCCGCCCCGGCGCGGGCTCAGCTACAGCTGCCAGGTGGAGCACGTCAGCCTGGAGCAGCCCCTGAGGCGGCACTGGGGTACGGGGGAGCCCCTGGGGGCGCTGGCAGAGCCGCTGGGCTGTGCTGGGAGCCACTGGGAGGGAGCTGGAGAGAGCCGGGCTGGAACTGGGAGAGGGGCTGGGGGCTGGGCAAGGGCTGGGAAGGGGTTTGGGGGATGCTGGGGAGGGTGGGATGGGGTTGGGGGGGTACTGGTGGGCACTGGGAGGGAGTTTGGGGGTGCTGGGTGTGACTGGGAGGGATCGCAGTGAGCCCCGAGGGGCTGGAAGGAGATCGGCGATGGCAAAGCGGGGCTCGCCATGAGCTCGGTTGTGCTGGGCACAGCCTGGGAGGGCTCTGGCTGAGTCCTGCTGGGGCTGCCAAGGGACTGCGAGAGGCTTTGGGGGTCCTGGGGCGCTGGGGGCACCTGGGAGGGGGCTGTGAGATGCTGAGAGGGACGGGAGGGGCTTTGGTGGCTCCTGGCCAGGACAAAAAGGGATCGAGGGGAGGTTTCAGGGGGTCCTGGCTGGGCCGAGGGCCACAGGGAGGGCGCTGGGAGGGGCTCGGGGTGTCGGTGAGAGGTTTTGGGGGTGCTGAGCCCTGCGGACCCCCCAGAGATGCCGCCGGACGCCGCCCGCAGCAAGATGCTGACGGGCATCGGGGGCTTCGTCTTGGGCTTGGTCTTCCTGGCGCTGGGGCTCGGCTTCTCCCTGCGCAAGAAGGTCAGGGCGGGTGCCGGGGGTGGCGTCCCCGCCGTGGCGGAGCGTGTGCGCTCCCGCCGGGCCCCAGCCCGGTGTCACCCCCTTTTCTCTGCCCACAGAGCTCCTGAGCCGGCGGCGGCCGCAGCCCCTCCCCGTGGGCTCGGGCCCGGCCGGGACCCCCTGCTCCGTCCCCGCCCCGCTGATTCTGGGGGGGTCCCGTGTCCCCCCCAGCCCCGCTGGCGCTCTGCCCCCGCCCAGTGCCTGCTGCCAGTGCTCCCAGTAAAGCTTCCCAGTTGGGCCCGGGGCCGTTTATTGGGGGGCGATGGGGAGGGGTCTGGGGGGGGGGGGACAAAGGGTGGAGGGAGGGGGACAAAGGGTGGAGGCTGGGCCCGGGGGGAGCGGGAAGAGGATGTGGAGGAGGAGGAAGAGGAAGAGGAAGAGGAAGAGGAAGAGGAAGAGGAAGAGGAAGAGGAAGGATCAGGAGAAAGGCCGGAGAGAGGAGGAGAAGGAGGCGGGATAAGAAATGAGGAGGAGGTGGGGGAAGGAGAAACTGGAAAGAAGAAGAAGAGGAGGAAGAAGAGCAGCAGCACCAGAACCTCGCCATTTTTCCACGCCCCCAGAGCTGCAGCCCCCCCGGCACCATCAGCATCGCCCCCTCCCCACATCCTGCACTGAGCACGGAGGGAGAGCTCAACCCTTGTTAAGAATATCTAATTAATTTAAAATAACTAATACTTTTTAATTTTAATAAAATGTTATTTTTATTTATGAAAACACCCTACAACTTAAATTTATATAATTTAAAAAATAATTTTATATTGGTGTGAGAGTCGGTTCTGAATTTTCCCTCGTCTGCCTCAGGATTGTCATTGGGGGACCACTAAGAAAAGACCGCCCCTTTCTTAAATCTCTGGCTCCAAGGGAGAAAGTCACATGCCAACAACGCCCTAGATCTGAGAGCGTTGTTAAGCCATTGTTCTCACAGGTGGTGTTTGCTGTGTGCTACACTGAGCCCAATGAGAAGAAGAAGGGGGCACCGTGCCCTTTTTGCAACAACAGCCTTGGAAGCTGTCCCACCTCTTGGCCTCGCTGGACTTCTCCTGAGTTTCAGGTGGTCCCCCCACAGAAGACCCTCACCTGTTTTACAACCACCGTGACAGACAGACTGAGATGGAAGGAGCCTCTCCACCAAGGACTGAGACATGGAACCCCCATGTGAAAAGGCCCCTCTGCTCCTTCCAAGGACTGGGACTGAAACCCCGAGCCCGGGGCAGGTGTGTGGGGGAGGCAAGCTGACCAAAGCGAGATGTTTGCCTGCAGGTTGTGACTGCTGGACCAAGAAGACAATGGCTCTCGCTTACTGCTGAGAGCATGGACTACCTGTTACATCTATTCCTTATTGAATCTGTTTCCCCATCCTCGCAATTTCCAATAGAGTTATCATAATAAAAACCTCTGAGTTAGCGAGAGACTTCAAGATCTCCCCGACGCAACAGGCGGATCCTCGACTGGACTGGACCAAAGGACTTTGTCTCTACGTTTGGCAGCCGTATTCCCTCTCTCTTCCTTTATCTTTTCTCTCCCTTAATCCCTCTATCGCATTTTGCTGTGGTCATTCAATAAAGGTGCATTTGTTTTGATTATCATTGCAAACCCCTTTGTACCGTATCAGTTCTTTTTCACCCTGAGATCAAATCCACGAGCCATCACGAAACCCGTCCGTGAGGACGGATCGTGACATCCCCCGAGGACCCCTCCCCAAATTCCCCCCCAGCACCCCCAGACCCTGCTAAAACCCCCTCAAGTTCCCCCCAGACCCTCCCCAAATCCCCCCCAAACCTCCTCAAGACCCCTCCCCAAATTCCCCTCACGACCCCTCCAGGACCCCTCACCTGTCCCTGCGCCTCCTCAGCAGCTCCCGGAGCCCCCCGTCCTCTCCCAGCGCCTCCCCCGCTCTCTCCAGCGCCTCCCGCAGGACCCGCCCGAGCCCGGGGCGGCTCCCGGGGGTCCCTGAGGGGGTCCCGGGGTGGGGGGAATAGGGGGCGCCCGCTCCATGCCCGGCCACTTGTCAGGGGGCGCTGCTTTGGGCTCGGCTCCGATTGGTTGAGGAGGGGCGGGGAGGACGGGAGTTGCTTAGGGGAGACTCCCGGTGAGTGGTGGGTTTGATAGAGGGCGCGGTGATTGACAGGAGAGGGGCGAGGGAGGCGGGCTTTGCCGAGGGGAGGCGCGCGGTGATTGGTTGGTTCAGCTCGAGAGAAGCGGGAGTAGCTGAGGGGAGACCTGCGGTGATTGGTTGATTCGGCGCGCGAGAGGCGGGCGGTGGGGAGTCATGCAGTGATTGGTTGGATCCGCGCAGGGGAAGGCCGGTGTTCCTGAGGGAATACCCGCGGTGATTGGTTGGTTTGGGGTGGGGTGCACCATGATTCGTTAGTTTGGGAGATGAAGAGTGGTGATTGGATGGTTTGGGGTGGGGCGCGCTGCTATTGGCTGGGAAAAGTCTGGGATTATTTAAAGGACTTCCCCGGTTTTTTGGGGAAAAACTCTCAGATTTTTAAGGAAAAATTCCCGTTTTTTTACAGGAGAAACATTCCCAGGTTTTTTGACCCCACATGACGCCAAATAACCTAAATAACCCCAAAACACTCCAAATAAACCCCAAAGAACACCCAAAAACCCCCAAATACCTGAAAATGCCCCAAATAACCCCCCAAAAAATCCAAATAACCCAAAAAAACCAAACAAAAAAAAAATTAAACTCAAAGACCCCCTAATGATTTCCAGTACACCTAAAAAAACCCCATGTACACCAACATAACTCCCAAGAACCCCAAATAATTCCAAATAAGCCCAAATAAACCCAAACAAACCAAAATACTTCCAAATAAACCCAAATAATTCCAAATAACACCAAATAAACAGAAATAAATCAAGTAAAACCCAAGAGAAACCCCAATTAGTCCATAAATAGCCCCAAATAAACCCCAAACAAACTCTAAATTAACCCAAAGAAACCCCAAGAAACCCCAGTTCCTCCGGTCCCCACCCATAAACAGATCCCAACCAATCAGAACGCGTGGCACTGATGACGTTCCACTTGCTGGGCACAAACTCAGAGCGCGAGCCCCGCCCAGCGATTTTCAGCCAATCAGCGCCCGGCCCGACTCTGACTCATCACTTGCCAGGCAGACACCACACACAAAAGCTTCTCACTGCAGTAAATACTCAGAGATCGCGGGGGGGGGAGGGGGGGTGTAATTTCCAGCCAATCAGAGCATGTCCCGCTGATGACTCATCAGATGCCAGGAGCGGAATTTGGGGAGGGGGGGAAGGTGACCCTGGGGATGGGCTGGGGACCCCAAATTAATCCAAAATGGGGTCGGGACCCTAAAACGGAGCTGGAGGGGCCTGGAGCCCCCAAAACCAAACACGGGGGAGGGGATTGGGGGAACCATCGGAAAGGGGAGGGAGAGCAGGGAAAAGAGGGGTGTGGGACCCCCAAATTGAGCTGGGAGGGGGATGGGACCCCCAAACAGGATGAAGCCAATTTTGTTCCTGGAATATGTGAAGTAGTTTATGGATATGCGAAAAGCCTATTAATATGCAACAGGCTGTTGTAATGGGAGAAAAGGACCGTAAAGCAAAGGTTGTTATGGCCACCAAGACCCCCCAGTTATTTTCAGGGACACCCCTTAATTAATCTGGTTTAACTACATCAGCCTGTTGCATATTCATAGACCCTCATGCATATCCATAAACTAATCTACATATTTCAGGAACTATTTTACATGGCCCGTCCTTCGGGGTGTCTCCCCATTTCAGGAGCCTCCACTGAAATGGAAAACGAAAACCCCCTCCCTTTGATGATGATGATGATGATGATGATTACATTAATTAATTTTGAAATTAAGGGGTTCTCAGGCAAAGATACGGGAGTAGAAATAACAGTTCTTTATTAGGAAAAATTAAAAATACAAATGCAGTAGTACAAACAAAAAAACCAGTGACACAGTCAGAATCCTCTGGGAATCCAGTGAAAAAGGCTGATCCTCTGGGAATCCAGTGGGCAAATATTTATCCTCAGGGAATCCAGTGGGAAAAGGTGGACAGTCTGGGAATACAGTGGAAAAAAGGGTGATCCTTTGGGAATTCAGTGGGAAAAGCTGAAATTTTTGGAATCTGGTCAGAAAAAGGCTAATCCTCTAAGAATCCAGTGGGGAAAAGGCTGATCCTCTGGGAATCCACTGGGAAAAGCTTTGTCCTCTAGGAATCAAGTGGAGAATGAGGCTGATCCTTTGGAATCCAGTAGGAATAGGGCCGATCCTTTGGGAATCCATTTCTTAACCCCCAAAGACACGGCACAGGAAGGGCCATGGAGTTTTTATAGGGTATGCCAAGGGTGGAGTTGGGGTTGGGGTCAGGGGAGGAGTTCTTAGCAACACAAGAAGGGTGAGATCAAATTCCTGCCTATTAGCAACAGCAGCATGCCACACAGAACGTGTCCCCAAAACCTAAATCCCCTCTAAAACAACTGAGAAATTATGCAACGTCAGATATATTCGATGAATTTCCTTCATTTAAACCAGTTTTGGGTGTTTTTAAAGGATGAAGTTGAAGCAGAGGCCAAACCAAAAGGCGAAGCAGCCAGGTTTGTTCCCAACATGGATCACAGGGAATGTGAGTGACCAGGGCTGTGCCCAAAGTGCCTCCTCCAGTGGGGGATGGAGCTGGAGCAGCGCACAAAGCTCTGCCCGCACTAGGGGTACGCGCAGAGCTTCCCTTACCGGTGCCTCCGTTGGTGTTGGGTCAAGTGAGAGCTCTGTGAGAAGCTCTTCCCACACTGGGGACACTCGTAGGGCTTCTCCCCAGTGTGGATGCGCTGGTGCTTGACAAGGGTGGAGTTGTGCTTGAATCCCTTCCCGCAGTCGGGGCAGCGGAAAGGCCTCTCCTCTCTGTGAATCCGAGACTGCAGGAGGAGACGGGAGCTGGTTGGAAACCTCTTCCTGCATTTATCACACTCGTAGGGCCTCTCCCCCGTGTGGATGCGCCGGTGGGTAATGAGGTGGGAGTTGTTCTTGAATCCCTTCCCGCAGTCGGGGCATTGGAAGGGCCTCTCCTCTCTGTGACTCTGATAGTGCCGCAGGAGATCGGAGCTGGTCTGAAACCTCTTCCCACACTTGGAACACTGGTAGGGCCTCTCCCCAGTGTGGGTCCTTTGGTGCCTGATCAGGCTGGAGCTCTGGCTGAAGCACATCCCACACTCAGAACACTTGCACGGCCTTTCTCCAGTGTGGATTCTCTGGTGCCTGATCAGGTGGGAGCTCAGGTTGAAGCTCTTCCCACACTCCCCACACTCGTAGGGCCGTTCCGCAGTGTGGATCCTCTGGTGCACAATCAGGTTGGAGTTCCACCTGAAGCTCTTCCCACACTCCACGCACGTGTGGGGCTTCTCCCCATCATGGAGCTGCTCATCGAGCACCAGCTCCGAGCTCTGGCTCCGTCTCCAGCCGCCTTCCCGGCCCAGGCTGGCTCTTTCCCCCTCAGATCCCCGCCGGCTGCGTTTGCAGCCCCTCCTCGTGCGGCATCTCCGGGGCTTTTCCTCCCTGTTGGCTTCCTGCGCCATGGAGCTGCTCAAAACGGCCTCTTCCACCAGGTTCTGCCGCGGGCATTTGTCCTCCCTGCTCTCCATGCTCAGCTCCTGCTCTGGGGGAGGAAGGACAAGGACAGGATGGGATTTGCCTCCGTGCCACAGGCAAGGGCAAGGAGATCCCCCCAGGGCTGAGCTGCAGCCAGGGCTGTGCTGGGCTGGGAGATGGAGCAGCACAGAGGGGAAAGGGGCACTCATCACCAGCTCGGGGCTGTGCACAAATCACAAACAGGACTGGACTGCTGGGAATGCGTCCTGAGCTGTGTGATTTTCCAACCATCTGTCTCATTACTTGCTTATGACAATGGGAAGATGCCAGTAGCTCACTTCACAGGTAGCAGACAAAGGACTTCATGTTAAAACTTATTTTAAAAGGTTTTTGGCCAATCACACAAAGCAAAAGCATATTGACTGTAGTTCCATCCAAGCACTATAAGCACATTGATGGTTAAAACAACGCTTGCTTATTTCAAGTACAATACCTGCTTGTAAGCCTTAAAAAACAATACACAGAGCTCCATTATTAAGCTTGAAACTTCCTAATATCTGGCTAGATACACTTTTCCGCGGGTTAGGGAGTTATTCTAGATAAGTGTTAATGCACAGACCATTGTTCTATTTCTCCTTACTTTCTACTTCTTATACAATTTTTCCACTGATCAATCTATTGGCTGCTGCAAAGCTCAAATCAGTTCTAATGTCTCTGAGGCTTGTCTTTTGCAGCTTTCCCAAAACCATCTGATTTTAAGCATTCCAGAGACACTGACTTCCTTCTCACCTGCCTCATTGTCCTGGGGCATCTTCCTCTTCATCGCAGCCTCCCAGGAGCTGGCAATGGGAAATCCTGGTTTGGGGAAAACAAGGGATGAGAATGTTGAGTTTGAAGTTCCCTCTGCCCAAGTCCATCTCTACAAGTCACTGGCACTCTGGGCTCCAGAAAAACCTCCCAAACACCACGATTCAGCCCTGAAAAAGCCTCCCAGGGGTTCTCCGTCCCTGGTTCCTCCCCTTAGTGTTCGGGGGTTCCCCCTGTCCCAGCTGCTGGGGGTCACACTTGGATTGGGGGTCCCCCTTGTGCTCGGTGCCCGCCCTGCCCAGGCTGTTGGCAGTCCCAGCAATCCCAAAAGGTCCCCTGGCTTCCCTCTCCTCATTTCAGGATCCAGGGGCTTTTTGGGCTCCTGGGCTCCCTTCTCCCCTCATTCTCTGTTCTGGGCTGCAGCGGCTCCAAGGAGTCCCCCCTGCCCCTCTCCAGGCTCTTGAGGCTCCCGCCAATGGCGGCGCTCCCCCCTCTCTGGGCTCCCCACTTTGGGTTCCTGGGGGACACAGGGCTCTGCTCCTCCAGGCTGCCTCTGCCGGCAGCCGCCACCGCCACCCCCTGATGTCCCCCCAAGGGGCCTTTTCCACTCAGCCTTGGACTCCTTCATTCTCCAAACATCCCCCAAAACCCCAACCCAGGGACACCCCGGGATATCCGGGCCGAGCTCCCCCTCCCTGCTCACCAGTGCGATTGGGAGGCGATGATCCCACAGGTGGGGGCTGCGAATTCAGGCAGGGATTGACAGCGTGGTTCCCTCAGCTCAGCCTCGATCTGCCTTTGTCCCTCCTCTTCCTCTTCCTCCCACTCCTCCTCTTCCATCCCCTGCACTCCTCCTCCCCCTCTGTCTTATTCCCACCTCCTTCTCCTCTTCCATCGCTGCTCTCTCTCTGCCTTCATCCCTCCTCTTCCATCCCTCCCCCTGCTCCTCCTCCCTAACCCCACCTCCTCCTCCCCCTCCATCCCTGCCCTTCCCTGCCTCCTCCTCCTCCCCCAGCAGCAGCCACACCCTCGGTGCCCCGTTCCCGCAGCCCTCGCAGCCGCGGCAGGAGCGGGGATGGAGCCGAGACAGGTCGGGATGGGCAGCGCGGGGCTCTCGGCTGCTCCCAGCCGCTCTGGGCGGGGGGAACCCGGCCCGGGCCAAAGGAGAGGCAAACTGGGCAAACTGGGGGCTGCACATCCAAACTGGGCCTTGCTGTGGACCCTGCCTGGCCACTGCCAGCCCTTGGGGCTCCTCTCGGCACATCCGCCAGGGGGGAACGCACACAGGGCTGGGGGACCCCAGCAGTGGCAGCACTGCCAGGGACTGGGACTGCACTGGGATCATACTGGGAGTGACTGGGACTGTACTGGGTTTGTACAGATATCATACTGGGATTGTACTGGGTTTGTACTGACATCATACTGGGATCATACTGGAGTGACTGGGACTGTACTGGGCTTGTACAGATATACTGGGATTGTACTGGGTTTGTACTGACATCATACTGGGATCGTACTGGGATCATGATGGGACTGTACTGGGTTTGTACTGACATTATTCTGGGATCATATTGCCATGCCAGGGCAGACTGTGATCGCACTGATGGACACTGGGATCATACTGGGATCATACTGGGAGTGACTGGGACTTTACTGGCTTTCTATTGACATCCCATTGGCATCATACTGGGATTGTACTGAGTTTGTACTGACTCCATACTGCCATCATACTGGGATCATGCTGAGATCACACTGGGAGTGAGTAGGAGCCTGGAGGGGGCAATTGAGACCATGTTAGGGATAAATGGGATATACTGGGATGAACTGGGATGGTGCTGAGGATGGCTAGGATCATACTGGCAGTGAGTGCCACTACACTGAGGCTGACTTGGAGTGCTTGGGAGGAAATGGGATCATACTGGAAGGAACTGGAAAGATGGTAGAGGGAACTGGGGTACCCTGGGATATACTGGGACTGACTAGAAGGAAAATGAGGGTGAAAGAGAGCAGCTGGAACCACGTAGAGCACAACTGGTTTATTCTGGCAGAGACTGGGAGCACACTGGGGCCAAATTTGGATCATACTGGGACTGACTGGACTAATACTGGGAGGAACTGAGTGTCACAGTGAGCACACCTTGCACATCACCCCCCATACTGGGCCTGACTGGGAGCAACTGGGAGCAAATGGCATCATACTGGAACTCACTGAGTTGATTGAGGAAGCAACTGGAACCATGCTGGCGGCAGCTGGGACCATACTGGGAGAGACTGGAAGTAAGTGGGATTATACTTTTGAAAAGTGCATTTTTTGTGATTGGGTTTTCGCAATTATTAACATGAATATTATACGTCTTGTGTTAGAAAGTAACTCTGTATTAATTCTCTAAAGTAGTGGGTTAAATATAGTTTTAGGTTATTAAAAAAATGTTAAAATAGAAACTATGCTTGGTATGAGACTTTTTTAAAGAAAGGACTTGCAGCGAGATAGCAGCCACAGGACACCTAAATCTTTCAGGGAAAAAGAATTTATTGGTCTCTTGTCAGAAGAAATGAACTTCTTCCTGCCTCGAAGCTGCTGTTAGGTTTCAGAGGAAGAAGTTGACAATGACCGGACAGAATCCTGTGTTTGAATGGAATTTATGCATCATGTATGAAGTGTATGAATATGCAACAGGCTATTGTTTTTAATGGTTAATCCTGTGCTAACAGGTGTCCTTTTTCGGGCTCGTACCGCCCAGGAAAAGGTACCCAGATGTCCGTAACTCTTTGTATTTGTTGTCTCATATTGTCCTAATTCGATTTCTCCAAATTGTTATTACTCTAATATTATTACTATTTTTTATAACCATTTTATTACCATTAAACTTTTAAAATTTTAAAAGCACGTGATTGGCGTTTTTCACAATTTGGTAGCAGAGGATGGTTACTAACACCTCGCTGCCGGTGCTTTAGGAGAGTCAGAGTGGGGAAGGCGCGCCCTGCCCTGTTGGCAGCCTCGCTCTGTTTCCCCTGGGGTGACCGACAGACACAGGTTATGGTGGACAAAAGGAGACAATAAAACAAAGAGAAGGGAAAAGGCTCCCTACAACTGCGGTAATTGGCCCCCTAAGAGTAGCAATATGCAGGAAGAACCTGGGAAGGAAAAGGGATTGGTAAGTATTTCTCAGGAGGGCAGGTACAGGGGGATGAATGTGTGTGAATGAGAGGAGGGCTGGTTGTCCCAGACCTGCCAAGTGAGTGCTGGAGTCTCCCACACTGCGTTTCCGACTTTCCGCGGTAAGTGGCCAGGAAAGAGACGAAGTGAATGTTAACAGGAGTGAGAGAACCCCCCGGGGTAACTGGGACTGGGTCTCAGAGAGGGGCTGGACCCCTCGGAGGAAGGGAGCAGAGGAGTTTCCGAGCCAAATCCACTAGGAAATGGGACAAAAGGGGCCCCTAAAAACCTGCTGGGTTGAGGGATAAGAGTGCCCAAGAGCATCCAGAATTAAAACCTGCTGGGTTGAGGGACTAACATTCCAAGAGCATTCAGGGTTGAGCAAAATTCTGCCAGAGTGAAGATATCCTCAAGAGCATCTGGGATTGGAGCACACAGCTGGGCTGAGGGATAAAAAAATGCCCAAGTGTTGGGGAAGATGAAACAGGAAAGCCTTATTGATAGTGGAACCCTGGAAAAAGTTAAAGATAGAATCCAAAATGTTAGGCTTTGTGCTTTCCCAGATCAACTTCACCTGCGTAAGCAGTATGATAAATTATATAATTGTTAGATGTGATGATTGTTTAGTAATTAAATGTAATTATTATATAACCATAAGAAGAATAGTGAGAAACTATGTTGGAAATTCAGAGAGGGGCTAAATTTATGTATAAAATAGAACAATATAAGTTTAATAATTAACATGAAAATTATGTAACGATAGAGTATAAAACATGATCATTTCGGATGTATGGTCGGAGTCAGATTTGGGTTGAATATACCCTGATTCCCAGAGCTCTTAATAAAAAGCACCGCATATAATCGCTCCGTGATTATGTGTTTTTGAACGCTAACATTTTGGCGACCCGAAGATGGGACCCTTGTGAGTGCTGCTGAGCGAGTTCGCGACTCGATCACGCTCCAGCCGGCACCGAGGGATTCTCGGGGAGCCCATCGGCCGCGACCGCTTCAGCCGCTCACAAACATCCCCGGGAGAAAGGTAAGGTGCTTTTTACTTTGGTTTGGATGCCTGCCAATAAGACGCAGCGAAAGCTACGCTTGGTTGGGCTAATGGAATTCCTGTTGGTGTAAGCCTAGGCGCCGTTCCGTAAGACAATCGCGAAAGCGTTGCAGGTTCGGCATTTGTGGTATTTTTGAAATGGAGAAACTTAAAGGGATTTTGGGCAGTAACACCCCTATCCCGCAAAATTCTGCTTTGGGGTGCTTATTAGCACATTGGAAACAAGGTAACTTTGGGGAAGGATTACGTAAAACTAAGTTGATTGATTATTGTAATTCATGGTGGCCAGAATATGCCTTGGAGAATGGTGAAAAATGGCCAAAATACAGTACTCTGCAATATAACACTATTTCGCAGTTAATGTCGTTTTGTAAACAAGAAGGAAAATGGGATGAAGTCCCATATGTTGATCTGTTTTTCTACTTACGGGGAAAGCCAGAATGGCAGAATGAATGTGAATTATTAATGGTTAAAACATCTGCAAAGTGTGGGGTTTGTGAGGAACGTTGTTTAGAACACTTGGCGTTAAGAGAAAGCTTGAGTAGAGAAAATTATACAGATATTGATTTACAAGTAGCTCCAATAGGAACAAGAGAACCTAACCCTATCCCACCTGTTTCATCTGTCCCTATCCCACTACCTGCTCCTCACCCACCTACCCCTGAACCTGTCTCGTCTAGTACACCTTTCCCTCTTTATCCTCCTCTCCCATCATCACCCGATCCCTCTTCCTCGGAAGATGAGCAAAACCTAACTGTGATAGAAAGAGGAAAGAGGAATGCGAGTGAAAAAGATAGCGATGGTAATGAATCAGTGACCCCAATAGCTCATAGAACCCGGGGTCGGGCAAAGTTTGCTCCAGTTGTGCATAGAGATGGCATAAGGAAACAAAAACGGACTGTGATTGCCCCCTTGCGACAAGGTGTCGGAGTGGAAGGGCCAGTATTTGTAAAAGTGCTTTTTTCCCCAGCAGACTTAGTAATTTGGAAACAGTCAGCCGGAACTTATAGAGAAAATCCTGATAAAGTGGCACACATAGTAAAAATGGTTATGAAAACGCAAAATCCTGACTGGGATGACATACAAGTGATATTAGATACTCTGATGGATTCTACTGAAAAAGAAATGGTACTTAAGGCAGCCAAAGAGAGGGCAAGAGAAGATATTAGAAATGGGCTGGTAACAGGGAACTTAGACCTGAATTTCCCAATTGAGGATCCAAATTGGGACCCTAATTTATTGTGTGATATGAGGAGATTACGGAAATACCAAGAGTGGATCCAAATAGGAGTTCAGAATGCTGTGCCCAAAACTATAAATTGGTCCAAACTATATGAGGTTCGACAGGAAAAGAAGGAATCTCCCACTGCGTTTTTGGAGAGGCTTAAGGAGGTAGCAAGGAAATATACAGACCTCCAAATGGATACAGAGCAAGCAAAGGCTCAGCTTGCTCTCATATTCTTGGGCCAATCACAGGATGACATTCGTAGAAAATTGCAAAAATTAGAAGGGGAAGAATTAAGGAATTTGGATAAGTTACTCGAGGTCGCTTGGAAGGTATACAACAATCGGGAAAAAGAAGCTAGTAAAAGGCAGCAGCAAAATCTTTTGGCAGTAATACAGGGGAGAGGGAACCCAAATTTCAGGGGGCGTAACAGGAATGGTCGGGGTAGGAGACCAGTTACCCAGGGGTTAAGCCTGAATCAGTGTGCATATTGTAAGCAGGAGGAGCATTGGAAGCGAAATTGCCCAAGTTTGAATAACCAGTTTGACCAGGGCAATCAGCTCCAGCAGGCTACCAAGGAGATGGTCCTGGGGGAGTATACCAGCTGACTAGACGTAGAACCGGTAGAACAAGTTAAGGAACCTGTTGAAAATATACAGTTAGGGCATAAAGAGGTCAGATTTCTAATAGATACGGGAGCTAGTTTTTCTGTATTGAATGATTTGGAAGGAGAAATTGGGGACAAGGAAACGACAATAGTCGGCGCTACAGGGAAAGAGGAAAAACGGCCTTTTCTACAACCCCTAGATTTGTGTTTTGGAAACAAGGTCATGACACACGAATTTTTATATGTACCTGAGTGTCCAATTCCGCTTTTAGGGAGAGATTTGCTAGCGAAACTTGATGTGGTAATAACCTTTGAAAATGGAGAGCTTATAATGAAAATACCTGAATCAAAGACGGGACAGATATTAATGATCAAAGAAAAACCTGTCCCCTCTATCCCTAGGGAGGTAGAAGATGCAGTGATTCTCTCTGTATGGGAGACAGATATACCAGGGAAATCTAAATTGGCACAACCAGTGCATGTAGAGTTAAAAGAAGGGGCAAGGGCTGTACAAGTCAAACAATATCCCATAAAACCAGAAGCACGGCAAGGAATAGTAAAGATTATTGAGAAATTCTTGAAATACCGAATTTTAGAAGAATGTGAATCAGAATTTAATACACCAATATTTCCAGTAAAGAAGCCAAATGGTGAATATAGATTAGTGCAGGATTTGAGAGCAATAAATAAAATAACAAAGGACATTTATCCAGTGGTAACAAATCCTTATACATTGCTAACATCCGTAAAGGAGATATATAAATGGTTTACCGTAATTGATTTAAAAGATGCCTTTTTCTGCATCCCCCTTGACAAAGAAAGTAGGAAACTGTTTGCCTTTGTGTGGGAAAACCCAGGGAATGGAAGAAAGACCCAGCTCACCTGGACACGAAAAGAACTCACCGACCCTATTCGGAAACCAACTGGAAAAGGAACTGGAGATTTGGACTGAAAATGGGCAAGTACCAAGAGACCAATACTTATTGTTGCAGTATGTTGATGATATACTAATAGCTATAGAAGCAAGAGCAACCTGTATAAAGGTAATCATTGAGATTTTAAATTCACTGGGAATGGGAGGCTATAAAGTATCCAGAGGAAAGGCACGAATCGCACAACAGACTGATTTACCTGGGATGTGAAATTTCACAAGGGCAACGAAAACTAGGTACTAACCATATCCAAGCTATTTGTGCTATTCCAGATCCCCAGAATTTACATGAGCTGCGAGTCTTCCTCGGGATGGCAGGATGGTGTCGCTTGTGGATCATGGACTATGGACTGATTGCAAACCCCCTGTATGAAGCTCAGAAGACGCAGCCATTCACCTGGGGCAAACCACAGAAAGAAGCCTTCCTAAAATTAAAGGAAGCACTGACAACTGCTCCAGCACTAGGGTTACCTGATCTGTCTAAAGATTTTCAGCTGTTTGTACATGAAAGGCTGCGCCTAGCACTAGGAGTCCTGACCCAACATCTGGGAAGCTGGAAAAGGCCGGTGGGCTACTTTTCCAAACAACTCGACAACATAAGTGCCGGGTGGCCCCTATGTCTGCGGGCAGTCGCAGCTACTGTGATCCTGATACAAGAAGCCAGGAAACTTGCTATGGGAAGGCACATAGATGTCTATGTACCACACATGGTAACCACTGTCTTAGAACAAAAGGGGGGCCATTGGCTATCTCCCAGCAGGATGATGAAATTCCAGGTAGTCCTGACTGAGCAGGATGATGTCACATTAAAAACAACTAACCTTTTGAATCCAGCTTTGTTCCTAGGTACCACAACTGAAGAAGGCCCATTAGAACACGACTGTGTAGAAGTAATAGAGTACACCTATTCAGCAAGAGAGGACCTGAAAGATGTCCCACTAGAGCAGCCGGAGTGGGAGCTGTTTATAGATGGGAGCAGCTTTGTGGAAAATGGAACCAGATACGCTGGATATGCGGTAACAACAGTCAATACAGTAGTGGAGGCAAAGGCATTACCACCAAATACATCTGCCCAGAGGGCAGAACTGGTTGCTTTAACCAGGGCACTAGAATTGAGTGAAGGGAAAAAGGTAAATATCTGGACTGACTCAAAATATGCTTTTGGAGTGGTGCATGTACACGGAGCACTGTGGAAAGAAAGAGGACAGTTATCTTCTCGGGGTACGCACATTAAACATCAAGATGCAGTCCTGCAATTGATAAAGGCAGTACAAAAACCTGAACAAGTAGCAATCATTCACTGCAAAGCACACCAATCAGGAAACTCCAAAATCTGTGAGGGAAATCGAAAGGCAGACTGGGCAGCCCGACAGGTTGCTCGAAAGGTACAAACAACAATGGCATTGATACCTTTGAAGCTTAATGTATCCCAATTCAATTTGCCTCCAAAACCAAAATATTCAGTAGAAGATGAGAGACTGGCACGTTTGCTAAATGCACAAAAGAATTCAGAGGGATGGTATGTAACTTGCACAAGGACAAATAGTGGTACCCCCCTTGATAATGAGAGAGGTTCTACAAATTAAACATAACGAATGTCACTGGGGAGCAGAGGCATTGGTAAAATTGCTAAAGCAGAGTTTAATTTCAGTACGGATGTTAACAATGGCAAAATCAGTAATGTCAAAATGTGATATCTGCTTGAAAAACAACGCAGTGGCCAGGCGACAGGCACAGCTAGGAAGAATTCGGATAGGAATAGAGCCAGGAGACTATTGGCAGGTAGATTTTGTAGAACTACCAAGGACTCGAGGATACAAATACCTGTTAGTGGGGGTTGACACATTCTCTGGGTGGCCAGAAGCCCTTCCCTGTCGCACGAACCAAGCAAAGGAAACAGTTAAGTGGTTACTACAGGAGATTATTCCCAGGTTTGGGGTACCCCTAGGGGTATCATCAGATAGGGGACCCCATTTCGTAGCTACAGTAGTAAGAGAGGTAAGTAGATTGCTGGGGATAAATTGGGACCTCCACACACCGTGGAGACCCCAGTCAAGTCGACAGGTAGAGAGGATGAATCAGACACTAAAAAGGCAAATCAGAAAAATATGCCAATGTGGAGAGTTTAGTTCAAGAATGACTTAAAGAAAAAGGCCATGAAGACATACAATTGAGAGAAAAGTAAAAGGTAAAAGTAAAGCAGTTCCTAAAGCAGTTCCCAGCCTGATTTCTATAAACAATTAGACTCTCTTTATAAACAATAAGGTTCTCAGACAGTCTTCCCATAACAAGCAGAACACCCTCTCTGGGAGAAGATGGCACCCTGGGAACAGATGTGGAAGCTTTGGGAACACTGGTTCTGTTTTTAATAAACAATTGTAGGTATTGTAAAACAAAAGGAGTGGTTAGAGTTTTCTCTGTTAGCCTATCATGAACTCGGATTTTGGAATATGCATGAAGTTCGTTAACATTATTATTTAAAGTGGCTGATCGATCAATAAACCTGAGTTCGATGCATTAAAGGATGGTCATTCTCCCTTCATTTCCAACATGCCAAGAAGCCAAATTGCAGTGGCCCCAGGCTTTGCCAATAGCACTGT
The DNA here is from genome assembly GCF_028551555.1 of Melozone crissalis. Classification (NCBI taxonomy): domain Eukaryota; kingdom Metazoa; phylum Chordata; class Aves; order Passeriformes; family Passerellidae; genus Melozone; species Melozone crissalis. The sequence continues at coordinate 7,118,823 of NW_026535844.1, forward strand.
TGAGGATTCAGATAAAGCCTAGGAGTGGGATGTCAGTCAGTCCTTATGAGATATTGTATGGGAAACCATATGAATCTCCTGAGTCTAACCCTAATGTACACGTCACAGGAAAGCAGGAAGTGTATAATTATGTTCTGTCTCTTGGGAAAACTTTAGCTCGGCTCTGGAGTATCCTCGTGTGGAATAGACCACTGACTCTCGAGAACCCAGTCCATAACGTACATCCAGGAGACGAGGTGTACATCAAGAACTGGAACGAGGAACTGCTGAAAGAAAAGTGGAGTGGACCCCATCAGGTACTACTGACCACCTTTACAGCAGTCAAAGTAGCCGGCGTGGAACCCTGGATCCACTACACCCGAGTGAAGAAAGTCCATCCTGGATCACAGACTGTATAAACTCTGGAATGAACAAAGGCTGCAGATAAGACGTGTTTAATTGCTTTCAGAATGCTATCAGTAATTGTGCTAGCGTTATGGTTATTAATATCTTTGGGATGTGGAATGCAAAATGATCAACCAACCACTCTTCATTCTAGAGTGAAGAGAGAGGTACAAACGGAAACACAGGTGATAAAGGTTTCTAATGCAGTTCGGGCTGAGAATGTAATGATCAGATTAGTCAAAGATTTTGCCAAAATGCAAAACACCAGCTGAATAACTGCCTGTCTGCCAATACCAAAGGCAGCAGGAGACCCAGTAAATTGGGGAATCATAACATCAAAACTACCTGAAATACAAAAGAACAAAACAATTACATGTAAACTGGTACCCGAATCGAGGCAAGTTACAGAAACAACTCTGGTATGGGAATGTGAGGCCAAGGATAAGAAAGATCAGATAGAACCTTGGGACAGTGCGTGGTCTGTGAGTATTCTTCAAAGATTCCAATATATGGCAAACACCCCTTGGTGTATTAAGTGCAAGGCCCCGAGAATGAAACAGATCCAGCAATAACGAACACTGACACTAGAAGCAGAACGAGGGCAGACAAAGTAAGTTGGTGGGCATGTAATAAAACTCATGACTGCACTTCAGATGATGAAGAGATAAAACAGATGCCACCCCTGGCAATAGCCCTACAAATTGGTTGTGTTTGCAGAGGGATCAAACATAAACAAGGCAGAGTGAATTATAAAGTAATTATAGGGTGTACCAGGATTACAATCCGAGGTCCAGGACAATTTGTATGGGCAGCAAGTGATGGTACCTGGACAACACATCTGCCTATAGATGGGAAAGTAAAGGAGATTACTTTAGGCCTCCCAACCTTATGTCCAATTTGGAAAAAGTCCCCATTTAATGGAAAACATGAACTTCTGCAGATAAGAGCAAGACGAGAAGTTCTAGACAATGAAAATCCAGATGACACTTGGCAAGAATCCTCTAGTGGAGTGAAATTTGGATGGGCCCTAGAGTCATTGCTTGGTCCTATAGCAAACTATAAGAGCAGAGAGATGCTGTACAAACTTACAGGTCAGGTAGGTAGACTGGCAAGAGTCACCCGGGAAGGATTTAAAGAATTAAATATACAATTACAAACCACCACAAAAATGACTTTACAAAATCGATTGGCCCTAGATATGTTACTCCCGAAAGAGCATGGAGTATGTGGATTTTTAAAGGGACAAGTTGATCATTGCTGCGTTCATATCCCAAATGTAACTGCAGATGTAGAATATGACATCAATCAGTTGAAACAAATAGATCATGAAGCACAAGAAGAGCAAAAGGATTTGGCTACAAGCTGGTTAGGAAAAATCTTTAAAGGATTGGGGTGGAATGTGAGTTCATGGATTAAATCTATCATTGAGAGTGTGATAATCTTACTAATTGTATTCTTAGCAATTTAGTTAGTTTACAGCATCTTAAAGGGAAAGATACAGAAGAAAACATCCTGGAACCAGAGGATAATAAAGGAACTAACACGAGATCCACGCCCACCATCTTCTGGTTCTCCAGTTCGTAGCAGCATCCACGACAACGTTTACATCAACCCTGGATTTGAAGAACCAAGTACGAACTGAGGAATAAAGGACTGTATTAAGTGAAAACATTTACACCTATAGTGAAGTGAAAATGCTTTCAAAGGGGGGAGAATGATAGTGGAACCCTGGAAAAAGTTAAAGATAGAATCCAAAATGTTATGCTTTGTGCTTTCCCAGATCAATTGCACCTGCATAAGCAGTATGATAAATTATATAATTGTTAGATGTGATGATTGTTTAGTAATTAAATGTAATTATTATATAACCATAAGTAGAATAGTGAGAAACTATGTTGGAAATTCAGAGAGGGGCTAAATTTATGTATACAATAGAACAAAATAAGTTTAATAATTAACATGAAAATTATGTAACGATAGAGTATAAAACATGATCATTTCGGATGTATGGTCGGAGTCAGATTTGGGTTGAATATACCCCGATTCCCAGAACTCTTAATAAAAAGCACCGCATATAATCGCTCCGTGATTATGTGTTTTTGAACGCTAACATTATAAATATGATTGTCTGGCAAAAGATTTTGACAATATAGAAACTATAAGCGAGACTGAAATGAAAGCAAGCTTTGAGATATCTTAGTTTCTGAACAACTGGAAAACAATGGTATGGCTGGCTGAAGGTAATCCCCTTTTGATGAAACAATTCCCTCTGCTTGCAGACAGGTCCAAAGGTCAGAGCAGACCCCACTAGCTCAGCAGGAGGGGTCCAAAAAGGAGTTTTAAGGGTTTAAAATGTAACACAGTATGGTAATGTCATGATTCTTATAGGCTGTGTGTAAATTCTATAGGATTTCTATCTTGTACTAGATTGGTTAGTGAGAAATAGAATATTCAACACAGAAAATTTATTGTATTGTAACGGGAACCTCGCTCTCTTACGCTTTTACTCTCTCACCCTCTCATCCTCTCTACCCCTCTCTTCTCTCGGGCCTGCTCTGAGCTGTGCCTGGCAGCTCCAAGCAGGGCCCTGCACCCAGGCCCTTTGCAATAAACCGCAAGTTCCACGCCCTGGCTGCAGAGATCTCTCGTCTCCGTCCGTCCTGACCGTCCTACACCCAAGAGCATCTGGGGTTGCACAACACAGCTGGGTTGAGGGATATCCAAGAGCACCAGGACTGGCCAGAAACACCTAAACTTGTAATAGGTGATGTGAAAGTAAAAGGTACCTTATTGTTGTCTTGCTGTGTGTGAGAGTGAGTCACACACAAAATCAGCCTCAGCTTCCCAGGCGGGTGGGAAGGGGGGCTGTGGAAAGAGGAGTGTGTGACCCACAAATAAGCCATTGTTCTCCTGGGCGTGTGGGGGCTGTGGCATAAGGTACAGGTGACCTGCAAAGGGGCCATTGTCCCCAGGGCTAAAGAGTGTGAGTGACACACAAATCAGCCTCACGGGTGAACGGCACCAGAGGCAGCAGAGTCAGGGCCCTCCCAGGAGGCCCGGAGATACTGAGACCCAGAGGCCACCCCAAGGCGAGGGGGGCCACAGGGACCCGTGATTCTCTGTCAACAGGGATCCACTCTGTGTCCTGAGGGTGGGAAAGAATGTGTGGAAGTGAATGGGAAACAAAAGTGAGTGAATGTAGATGAATGAAAGTATAGGTAATGTGGATTGTGTATTTTAAGCTTCACTATATTTCCATGGAGGGAGGTGTATTGTATTAAAAGTAGTGTGAGAAAAAGATTTTTTATTTTTGTGTGTGTAGTTGAAAGAAAAGTGGTATTTAGGTTGTTAGTGAATGTGAAAAACAGAGGCAGAAGATGAATAGATAAGATCTTGAAAAATGAGACAGAAAACCAGTAAGTTGGACACAGGGGGGAAAAAAATGAAAAAAAAAATTCCTTTGGGAGTTATGTTAGCTAACAGAGATACAACTCCTTGCAAAAAGAGAAAATACAGGGTATGTAGTAGTTGATGGGAAAAACATGCAAACTATGGAAAAAGGGAAATTAACCTTAAACTAGTAAGCTCAAACTTGTGAATTATATACTTTAAAAAGAGCACTAGAATATTTAACACAAAATAAAGGAACTATATATACTGATTCAAGGTATGTCTTTAGAGTAGTACATACCTGTAAAAAATTTGGAAAGGAAGAAGATTACTTAATTCAAGAAGAAAAGGACTGGTACATGAGGAGCTTATTTTAGAGGCATTACAATCAACTAAGAGAGATAGCTATAGTACATATTAGGGAACTCCAAAAGGGAAAGACCCCAGAAAGAGGAGGAAATAATTTGGCAGATCACAAAGCTAAGGATGCAGCAGAAAACGGAGCTGAAAGAGTTATGTTAATATTTACTCCAAACCAGGAAAAACTGGAAATTCCAAAGTTTAGGGAAGCCGAGAAAAAAGAATTAAACAAGACAGGAAGTGAAAAAGATAAATCAGGGAAACGGAAACTTCTTGATGGAAGACAATTACTTAATAAAATGTGCTTCTAGGAAAATATTAGAAGACATGCATCAGAAAACGCACTGGGGTACTCAAGCTTTGTGTGATAAATTTTTAAGGAACTATACGTGCACTGGGATTTTTGGATTTAGGATGTATCCTTAATTTGCCAAAGGATAAATAAAAAGGTGATGAGAAAAACAACATTAGGAGGTCCTGAGTTAGCTCGTTGGCCATTTCAAAGTATCCAAGCAGAAGTTTAGATTTGTTAGGTTATGGGTTTATTTGTAAAAAAACCCCATTTCATCTAGAAGAAAGAGAATATGCCATATGTTAGACAGGAGATTTCAGGAAAATAAAAATTTTTGAAGTATCAGAATACACAAGAGAAAAAACAAGAAAAGAAAAAGGGAAAATGAAAAGGAAGGGAAGAAGAGGAAAAATCAGAAAGAGAGTGGGATCCTCTGCAGGTCTTGCCCTCCGTTCGCGGCCCAGGCGCCTGTCCCGGGTCCTGGCTCGCTGCCCGCCTCAGCTCCGCCTGCCCCGGTTTCCCTCCCAGGTGCGGCCTCACTGCCCAGGGCAGCTCCACCTGCCCCGGCGCTGTCGCTCAATTTCTGTGCCCTGCTCCCACTGCCTGGCCCGCGGCCGCTCTGCCGCCCATGCTGGGCAAGATGGGGGTTGCTCTGTCCTGCCGCCTGCTCCGAGGTCACCGCGCCCACCGCACCCGGGGGGGTCCTAGCCATCCCATCCCCGCCTGCCCTGCCCGTGCCACCTGCGCTGGGCACCGCCGCTGCTGCCGGGGTCTCCCACCTGCCTTTGCTCTGCCGGCAGCTGCCGGATCAGCCGCCATCAGCCATGTGGGGGCTACCCACGCTCCGCCTCGGCCTCCACGGGAAGATCCCCCTCTGCCGATTCCAGCAGCAGACCCTGCCCACACTCCCACCGAGCCTCGGCGGGATATCCTCCCCTGATCCCGTCCTGCTCAGAGTTACATCCCCTTGGTAACCACAGCTCCGGCTGTTCAGGGAAAATTTCTCTCTCTCTACAGGAAGCACCTTATCGAAACACTAGGAGCTCAGTTAAAAGGCAGCCCTCTCCAAATTCTTTCCCAAACCACGGGAGAAAGGCTAGAGAAGGTAAAAAAGTGAAAGAGTTAGATGAAGGGATTGCTCTATTTCCGTTCAGAGAGGTTCCCATGGGAGGGATGCGCTGCCCCGCCCCAAGGGAGCCACCAGCGCCCCTGCCGGCCGTGCCCGGAACTGCACCCAAGGGGAAAGCGCCGCAGCCCAAAGGCCGGGACTGGGTCTGGGCTCTGTTTGCTGTCAGTGCTGCAGCTGTTGGTGTTTGTTTGCTTTATTATACACACTAGTAAAGAACTGGTATTCCTATTCCCATATCTTTGCCTGAGAACCCTTTGATTTCACTAGTCTAAAAATTAAGAGGGAGGGGGTTTGCATTCTCCACTCCAAGAGAGGCTTTTTCTGCCTTCCCGAGCAGACACCTCTCTTGTAAAGCAAGACAAGCACCCAACAGGCACTGAGGGGGGCTGCAGGAGGGGCACAAGAAGGCCCTGCAGCACTTGGGCACAAAGGCACAGCAGGTGAATGCAAGAAGGGAGCAGCAAAAGGCCAAGCTGAAGGCAAAGGCCAGGGCACAGTTCCTACAGCCCCTGAGGGATCAACCCCAGGGCCCAAGGGGGCCCCAGCACCCAGGGCACGGCTCGGCCACAAGCACCTGGCAGAGGCATTGCCCTCCTCGGCAGGGCAGAGCCCACCCAAACAGCCCCTGGCAAGGAACCAGGGCTCCACCTGCAGGGCACAAGGACACTGCAAGCACAGACAGCAGCACCCTCAGGACCAGCAAGTCCACCCCTTGATGGACATGGATTGGCAGGGCTGTCACAGCTCCCATCACACTAGGCACCCTCCACAATGCAGCCCTTGAGAGCATTCAGGGTGGGTCTGCATTGAGAGGAGGCATTTCCTGATGGACACAGGGGCCTCTCAATCCACTCTGAATTCTTGACCTAAAGGGGAAAATAGTAAAGGAATATTTTAATTTTTAAGGGAGTGAGTGGGAAAGATGAGCAGCTATGATTTGTTCAACCCCGTTAGAAGCTGTGGGGGATAGGACTGAAATAAATGGATTTTAACACTGTAAAAGGGGATACAGAGGACTGTTCTGTTCCACTTTTGTGTGAAGATCAGACAATGCCTATGCTGCAGTGAAACCTTAAGTGTGGGCAGCCCCAGGGAAATAGGGAAAATTAGATTTGGAGCCTCTACAAATTACTTTAAAGCAACCAGGACAAGCAGTACCCTGTTCCAAGAGAGGGAAGGAAGGGCTCACAGTCTGGTATTGAGTCCCTGGTAAAGGCAGGGCTTTTGGAGCCAAGGATGCCTCCCTACAACACTCCTATCCTGCCAGTCAACAAACTGGATGGATGGACAGGAGGAGGAATCACAGAATTTTAAAGTGCTAAAATGAAGAGTAACTGAGGTGGCAGGCCCTGGCCTTCCAGACAGGGAAAAAGAATTTGAATCCTAGGTGGATGTTAAACAGGGTCTTGCCAAAGGAATTCTTGTGCTAAAATGTTTAACCCAGTAGCCAGAGAGTGGCCTCATTCTCTGCAGAATTGTGCAGCCACAGCTTTCATTGGAACTGTGGCCTGAAAACTGATGACAACAGGAGGATCTCCTAGAGTTCAAGTCTGGCATCAAGTTAAAGCTCTGGCGACCAAAAGAGCCTCTACATGGATGAGCATGGCTCGGTTATTACAGTATGAAAGTTGTTCAATGGCACAAGAGGATTTAGAACCGAGGACAGGGCAAGGGTTTAACCCAGCCTCCTGTTTGAACAGCCTGGAGAGGGGCTGGCAAGGAACCCAGGACTGCACTCAAGGGACAGAGCTCCACACCCAGGCTGGGAGAGATTGATGATGGGACATTGCCTGGCCTAAGGGAGAAAATGTGTTTGTGGATGGCTCTGCAAGGGCAGCAGAAGGGAAAAGAGCTACAAGACAGGCTGTTATTAACGAAGGGGAATCAGACACAGCGCAGGTCACCGCCCCATGCTCAGCTCAACCCGCCCACCTGTGGGTGCTTGTGAGAGCCTGGCACTGAAATGCCCTGAGCAGGAAGGCTTCAATATCTTCTGCTGACACCATGGCACCTAACAGGGGGGCAAAAGCAATTCTCACTGCTTCAGCAACCACTGGAGCAGATATCAAGGCACATTCTCCCATAGGAAGCTGGGCTGGCACACAGCCTGCCCCGGCACTTTGCTGCTGCCAACACTCAGCCAGGACATCGGCTCCTGCCTAAGGAGTGCAAAGCAGCACCACTGGTGGCCAAGGGGCCCATGCCAAGTGTCTCTGAGGCCAGAAACAGCCGCCAGCACAGCTCAACACGGGGGGACCCCTCAGCCTGGCCTCAAGGGCTCTGAAGCCCCAGAGATTTGCACTTCCCGCCTGCAGCAGCAGGATGGGAGGCCGCCCCTGAGCCTGCCCTGAAGGCAACGCAGCAGCAGCCAGGGCTCCACAGCGGGCCAGGCCCCTGCGCCTGCCCACAGATCCTAGCCTGGAATCCTCTGCAATCCTGGCCACCCTCCTCTGCCATCTCCAGCCACTGGGGCCAAGCCTTGCTGTCACTGCTGCAGCTTCAGCGCTGGCTGGGCCTGCATTGCTACAGCGACTGCGGAACACCAGGGCACAATTCCACTCTGGGGCTCACGGACACCCACACTCTGGGCTGCCTGCCATTGCACTGCTGCAAAATGCACCCAGTTTGGTTCTTCTAAATCTTATTTCTCTGCTCAGTCTTGGTTTGTCTTTGCCTTGGGGAAAGGAATTTTAAAGGTTTTATTTAAGGGGTTTTACACCACTCAATGGAGATGAGTTTAACATCTCAACAGACTGGGAATAGCCCTAAAGACACCCACAGAGATAACGACCAGCAAAAAAACATCAACATTGCCCAGCAGCAAACAGCAACTAACAGCTACCCCAGACACTGCCCCCGGCAGAGCTGGAGACACCTGGGCTGGAAAAGGCTGAGAAGGAAATCCAGGAGTGTGGAAACCAAATTCACATTAGAGGGGAAGAAATCCGGGTCCAACAGGAAACCAAATAATAAAAACTTACACAACTTGGAAGCAATGAACATTAAAGCAGTGGATTTAGATTGGTTTAGACTACATAAAGTTTAGGAAAAATCTAGTAAAACTCACATGGCATGGAATGATTTTCTCTGCACAGCCGGGCTATTTGTGAAAGAAGTTATTTCTGTTGCACATCCTGGCCAGAACCAAGTAATGCCTTGACTCTCTAACACTAAAGAGATTCTTGGAGAGGTTTTGTTTTCCCTGCAGTTTCAATGACAAAATTAAAACATGAGAAAAATTTTTCATAATATTCCCACTTTATATTATCAGGTAGGTTTGGGACAGAAGTGTGAGAATCAGTTTTTGGTCTGGGTTTTTCCACATTCGCCTTTATGTTGCATTTTACAAAATCGAAGAGATTTAACTGTAATACTTTGAACATAAATAGTTAATACTTTTTTTTCAAAAAGCATATTCTGGGGGGGCCACATGTGACTCACCAGATGGCTGCCCTGGAAGAGAAGCTTCATTCCAGGCAGCCTGCAGAGCAGCTTTAGAAATGCAAATGAACACTGCTGGGAAAAGTGTGGAAAATGCACCTGGGTCCCTTGCCTGGGGCAGGAATTGGGCTCATTCCCTCTGCCCCTCACCCCAAGCTCTGCCTGCTTGCATTGATGGAATTTGCACAGCTCGAGGCAGAGCCCAGGGTGAGTGAAGCAAAGTGAAAATTTTCCAGGATAGAAATCCATTTTAATTTAAGTGAAATGTACATTTTTGAGTTGAGTCTGTAGTTAGAAACCATAGTTATTTAGCCAGACTGCAAGGTCTAAGCTCAGTGGAGTTACTTCAGCGAAGGACAGAGATAAAGGCGGGAGACAGAAGATGATAGAAGGAGACAGAGACAGAGACTGCTGTAAGAGCAAGTCAACCTGACCTCGGAATTTTTTCTGATAAAGAGGAACTAGTGGTAAATGTCACACAAAACCCATAAAAATGAATATGTATGAACCTGTTGTGAAACTGTATGCATATGTATTTAAGAGTGAGATAAACAGAGACCTGAAGTTCTCAGAGGTACACATGCCTCTTTTGAAGAGAGCAATCTCCGCATGCATCCAGCGCTGTAATAAACATACCAGCTTTACAACTTTGACAAAGTTGTAGAGTTTTCTTCTTTTCTCTGCAAAACATTATGGCGAGCCAAGGCAGGAGTTCTCTGTCCCTGCAGGGGCGGAGGGATAGACAGACCTCCAAGGCGCTCCCTACGATTTTTTTCCTGGTGGGACTCCGCTCATCTCGACTTGCCTCCTGCGAGGACAGACAAGGACATGTTGGCCTGTGGGGGAGAATACGGTATGTATTGAGGGGCCCCTGGGGGGGAAAAAGAGAGCTAGGGAGTAAATCACTCAGAGACATCTGGGTGTAGCTGGTGGAGCAGCTGGATTTGAGGCGGGGGTTCATTGTTCTGATAGAGCAGCCGCTAGCGACCCTGGGGGTGGGTCGAGTGGACCTCTATGCGTGTGTATGTGTGTAGTGTCCGGACACTGTATCAGGGGTTCATTGTCTGATAGAGCAGCTGCTAGCGACCCTGGGGGTGGGTCGAATGAATCTCTATATGCGTGTGTGTGTCAAACACTGTGTCACTGTACGGTAAATGCATTGTGTGGTCAGTGCACTGTGTTTCTAATTATGCAAGTGTATAAGTGTATGGTGTATAAAACAGAGTAGATCTACAGTGCCCTGCAGTGCGAGGGGAGTGAGTACTACCCGTGTTTGAAGCAGCCGAGTGAGGCCTGAGGCTGCAGCAGGCTGTGGGGGGAGGGAGAGAAGTGCCCCGAGGAGAAGCGAGTGGAGAAACGTCAGTGACGGTATTTATTGTGTTTAAATGTAGTGATTTATGTAAATTTGGTACATTTTAACCGTGAGTACGAGCTCAGAGAGTTCCTTTGCCCTGAATGTTTGGACTTGATCTCTGGACTATGTGCTGTTATTTTGATTTGTGTCCAGGGAAAACTGATGTGAGTAAATGCTGAATTATGGTATGCTGTGTTAGGTTGAGAAAAGTGGGCACTTTGAGAGATATGCCCATTCCCAGTGATTTTGTGTGGTGATTTTCTTCCACTGCATTATGGTAATTTGATTCTCGGATTGTATAGTGGTGTTTGTGGAGATTTTAAGATTTTGTTTGCAACAAGAGTAGCATTTTACACAGAAGAACTATGGTATGGTGATTTATGTTTAACTATGGTAAAGCAAATTAAAGGAATTCCAAGAATTCTCCCCTCACAGCAATTCAAGCCCTGGCTCTAGTGAATTTGAGATAAAGGGGGGGTGCGTGTGTCTGTGTCTGTGGGCGTATCAGAGTTTCTGCTGTGACAAGCACAGCCTTTTTGCAAGGCAGTAAAACGAGTGTAAGTAGACACAGTGCTTAATTAGATTGTGCAAGAAGAGAACTAGAAAATACTGATATTTTGTGAAACAGAGTTTAGATAGAAGAGATGAATGAGTTTATGAGACTTGAGCTGCTACTATAGTAAGTCTGGACTGGGAACAGCCTGCTGTAGGGATTTAGAGTTCTCTGTAATAAACAGAATAGCCTGCCTCTGCGGGCAATTCCTTCGGTGCATCAAGAGGCTGGCACGCTGCGTTAGTATTATTGTAGTGCAGTGTTTGTGAGAAACGCTGGTATTGCTGTTCTAATAAGCGTCAGGGCACATGCCCTCAATGTAAATTAAAGTTTTCTGATCAAGCTGATTCAGAACCTAAGATCTTAAACCTTGTGTATGGGAAATCACATCTGATACCTGCCACCTGGAGCTGTGTGTGTGTGTGTGTGTGTGTGTGTGTGTGTGTAGGAGGAAGACTGAGAAATTACTGTGAAGCTTTGTAAAGAGAAGATGTGGTGGAAGCGAGATAGGGCAAGGAGAAAGAGATAATGAGAACTGACCAGAGCAAAGAGATTGCTATATTAGCCCCTTTTAGAAGGGGCTCACTGGGAGAAGGCTGCCAGTAGAAGCAGCTCAGAAAATAAGATTTATAATACTTCATTGCAGTTAATACTGTTTTAAAATAGGAAGGTAAATGGGATGGGGTTTTGTATGCTGATATGTCTTTTTGTTTTAAGAAGTCACCCAGAATGGCAAAGAGACTGTGAGATCAGACCGCCCTCTGGTCTTGGCCCTTGAAAAGGAAGACAAGGCAAAGAGAAAGCAAATCAAACGTGTTGTTCAGCATGCAGCATAAGATAGCAATGTATGAAGTCAAACAAAGATTATCATGCTGAAATACAAAGCGATTACAGTTTACAAAATGAGTACATATGATTTGTTGAAGGCTCCTCCTAAGGTAAAGGAGGAAGGATAAAGATGACCTCCCTAAAAGGGAAGAAGGCTTAGGCTCCAAAAGTATACCCACTCGAACCCATCCCCCTCCTGGCAGTTCAATTTCATCCAGAACTAGGATGTAACACACCCCTCTGCAAGAGGCAGTGAGATCAGAAGAAAGAAAAGGGTAGAATTTTAGTCAACAGAAGGACCATATATTCAGTTTTAAATAAAGCTTTAGTACTTGTGGAGAATGTTTAGGTTGTAGTGTGGGGAAAAACTGGCCAGTCTGAGAAGGCATACTTTTGCAAACCTTTAAAGTAACATGTGTACTATGTGTACTTAGAAGCTTTTGTACAATTCACTCAATTCACTAAACATTCCCAAATGAGAAAGGTTACTCTGGAGGCAAATGACATAAAGATGTTAGGCTTAACATTAACAGCCATTGAAATTAGGAAAGACATTAGTAAAGAGATAGTAAAGATACTAGAATAAATAAATAAGTGTTTTCGAGGGTATGGGCCTCTGCTGCACCAGGGAGGGTGAAAAATGCCCCCATACAGTAATCAAGCTTAAGGAAAGAACACAACCAGTGAGAATTGAGTAGTACCCTCAAAAGGAAGATAGGGAAGGAATCAGCAAAATAATTGATAGTACTGGATTGAGGGCTGTCAATAAGATAACACAGAATTTATACCCTGTGTAAGCAAATCCATATACTTTACTAACTTGTTTAACACCTGAGCTAACCTGGTTCACTGTTTTAGGCCTAAGAGAGGCCTTCTTTTGCCTCCCTATCCACAAAGCCAGCCAGAAAATTTTTGCATTCAAACACAGCTCACATGGTCCATGTGCCTGAAGGCTTCAAAATTCCCCACTCCAATTAGAGAACAGCTTGCAAAGACCCAGAGTCCCGAGAAGCTCCACAAGAGGAAAGGAGGCTGTTGCAGTACGTGGATGATCTTCCAGTAGCCACTCAGACGAGGGAAGCCTGGATGGTAAGCCTTTTGAATTTCCTAGGACTCCAAGGATGCAGAGTCTCAAAGAAAAAGGCACAGGTAGTGAAACAGAAGGTAATCTACCTGGGGTAAGAAGTGAGTGCTGAGCAGCAGGCTTTAAGGCAGGGAAGCCGTATGCCAAACCCCGAAACCCCAGACAACAAAGGAACTCCCAACTTTCTTAGGCATGGCAGGGTGGTGCCGGCTGTGGGTTTATAGTTATGCACTGCTCGTCAGACCCCTCTATGCTCTTATTGCCGATGGAAACAGAGATCTCTAGTTGACAAAAGGAGCCACACAGGCCTTTCACCAGCTAGAGAGTGTCCTTATGTCAGCTCCAGCCTTGAGACTTCCAGATGTCAGTAAACCATTCTTTCTATTTTTCCATGCGAGGAGTTTCCCTGGGAATACTGGCTCAGGACTTGGGTCCATACCGAAGGGCAGTTGCTTACTTCTCTAAGCAACTAGATGCAACAGCCAAAGGATGGCCAGGTTGCCTCAGAGGTGTAGCAGCAGTTGTGCTGAATATTCAAGAAGCACCCAAGTCTACCCTAGGACAAAAATGACTGTGCTAGTGTCCCACACAGTGTCTGCAGTACTGGAAGTAAATGGTGGCCACTGGCTTTCACCACAGAGGTTTCTGAAATACCAGGCCATCATGGTAGAGCAAGATGATGTAGAGATAGTGGTGACTAATATTGTCAACCCAGCATCTATTCTCAGTGGAATCAAGGAGAAGCAGTACACCATGATTGCCTAGAGACCATGAAAGCTGCCTACTCCTGCTGCCCAGACTTAAAGGACACTCCTTTGGACGATGCAGAGCCCTGGCTCACTTACGGGAGCAGCTACATTGCCAGCGTAAAGCGACATGCAAAGTACACAGTGACTACCTGCAGAGAGGTAATAGAGTCTGGACCCTTACCAACAGGTACCTCTGCACAGAAGGCTGAGATAAATACATTGTCCCATGCCTTAGAAACAGCAAAAGGCATTCAGAGTCGTGCATGTGCATGGAGCCATCTGGAAGGAGAGGGGACTGCTGACCTCACAAGGGAAAAAGAGACAAACAGGCTCCTGGAAGCAGTTCAGCTACCTGAAAAAGCATATTAAGGCACACCAGAGAGTGAGCTTAAAATTGGAGGAAAGAAATGAGCTGGCGGCTAGAGAGGCAAAGAAAGCAGCAAAGGGTGAGGTAATTATGGACAGATTTTCCTCAAAGGTAAGCCATAATACAATAATACTAATCAAAACAGACATACAACTACAAGGGGTGTGTCACCCTGGTTTTTTAGGATTTTCTATGCCTTCTGATGTTGACATTCTTGTAGTGAACTTTCTCACACACTTTCTGTAAATAACTCATTGTTTTGCATTCCTTGATGGAGGAGGAGAGAGTTGATGGACTGTTGGTTTAACCAGTGTCATTGGAGAGGTGTCACTGTCACCCTCCAATCCGCTGTCACTTTTGTAAAACTACAAATATTGGAGTCAGAAAATAAACTTCCCTTTTTTCCTTCACCTTGAGAACGGTGGTGTGCTTGTGTTCTTTCGTGTCCTACAGCGACATCTGGTGACCGCCCAAGTGCTCCTCACCACCTTTACTGCAATCAAGATTAAGGAACAAAGCACCAAGATCCATCATTCCCGAGTGAAGAAGGCTCCTGAGGGACTTTAGAAAGTTACAATGGGTAACAACAAACTGAAATTAAAACTTTCTCGAGAAAATAAATAGAGTGTGAGTAAAATGATAAGCACAGTGTAATAATCGCCCAAAGAACAGAACTACTTGTAGTTGAAATAGATAATCAAGTAGATGTAGCTTAGAGAGTTGTGTCATTTATGATTCTTGCTGTAACCACAGCTGATGCAGCACCACTTCCATATCATGTGACTAGTATATAAGTGCCAAGGAAAAGCCTATGATTTTAACTCCTAAAAATCTCTGGGTCAAATGCTAAAAATTACAAATGCAACTGTGTAAAAAGAAGAAATGGTTGGGGATGTAAATATGTGTTTGTCCAAGACAGATTCCATGAATCTCATCAAGAATTCTAAATACCATGACAAATGCTTAACTAGCTGCTCTGAGTTTAGACTTAGATACAGAGCAAAGTATTTATCACTTTGAAATGCATCCCATTAACCAGATAACCTTGCCCATGTATACAAGACAAAGTTGTATCTGCCTCAGAACAGCATGCCCCACTATAATAGTAGATGAGATCACAGTGAAGGAAACTCAATTTAACTTGTGCATTTGTAACTTTGTCAAAATCAAAGGATGCGCTTTTTCCTATCAGGCACCTGTTGTATCATACCAACATAGAAAGGCGAATTTGATCACTGTCCAAGAAATATTGCCTGTGCCCACAGGGATGAACTTAGCTTTGGTTACCAAATTGTTAAAACATTATGAATTAAAGAAAATTCTTAAAAAAGTTAAAGATAAAAGGAAAAGAACTTTGATTACAACACACCATGACACAGAGACTATACGGAAAGTATTTAAAAGATTGGAAAAAGGCCCATCCCATCATTAGTGGGATGTGCTTTGTGAGCAGTCTCCAATGGCAGCTGACTTGCTCAATACCTTCGTTCATCCAATTATTGTTTTACTTCTCTTGGTTAGTATAAGTTTGATTTTGTCTATTACAGTACTTATTTAGAATTAGAGACTGTTGCAGCAAGTAGCAGCTTTAACTTCAATACTGAGAACATATGGTACGGTTTTAAGAAACACCACATAAGTTGGCTAGACAAAGAAGAATCTATATGTTAGTGTAAGAATTTACCAGCCTTAAAGAAGGAGTAGGGATTGAATTATGATTTAAAAAATTTAAGATTTTAGCTGAGGGTTAGAACCAATTCATATTGAAGTCAGATACACCAACAACTGGTTAATGATTATTAGACGCTTAAGTTAAAGCTAATTGTTACATTATGAGCTCATTTGTAGAAGGAAGAGGAGCAAGTGAACCAATATAGGAACATATTGAAACCAGCAGAACAATGCCCAGCACCTGGACTCTGTGTCAATCCATCACGAAGCAGGGGGCCTTGGATTGTGCCAGAGGATCACAGAGACCTGACCAAGACCTTCCTGACTTCATCCCTGGGACCACTGACCCAATTTGAGACCACTGACCCAATTCAAGAGAAGAATTGCGCACACATGAAGGACTAATAACCTCATTTTAATACAAAGCGGGGATGGGAGGTGCTGGGGTTATGCATATATATTATTTTGGGAAATAAATAGAAGGCAAAAATCCTTGTGTGGTGCAGTCATGCATTTCAAGAATGACCCCTTCCGGGCCACCCACCAGCGTAATAAACATACCACTTTCTAACTTTAACTAGTTAGAGAGTCTTTGTCCCTGATTTTCAGTTTTAATGATTAAGTGACAATGCTATAGACCCAAAACTGACTACATCTGGGACTGCACAAAAGATTATGTGCATACAAAATAATAAGAAAGACCACTTGGAAGAAGCAAAAATTATTTATGAAAAAAAAAAAAGCAAATAATGGAGGATAGAAAAAAAGAAATACTGCTCAAGCCAAATTATTTGTAAAAAGGGAAGAGGAAAGATTATTACAGAGGCTTATTATATTGTTATATTAAGAGGAATCTTATATGTACAATGTTAAAATAACTTTGCTTTTATTTCTGCTGTTAATAAAAACTTAGACATGGCAGTAGTGGTAGCTGATCTAGTTAGGAGTGAACTGTTTGGTCGGGATAACATCCAGTGAACACGTCATGAGCACCCTGCTATTGATGTGCCAACTATCAGCATCTGCCGTCTGAAGAAAGTGTGGGCCAAGGCCCAGAGTGGAAGTGATCAAGAGAGGGAACCAAAACCACAGCCAAGAAACACACATGCTCTAAAAAGGCAGAGCTGAGGAGGAGCCATGCTAAACAGTTCCTGAAATATGTAAACTAGATGATGGATATGCATAAGAGTCTATGAATATGCAACAGGCTGATGTAATAGAAATGGTATAAAAAGGGTGTTTCCCAAACTAGCAGGGATGCTCTTGGCTTAGTACCAAGATGCACTAAGCCGTAATTTTTGTTTTACTGTCTCTGTCTCCTACTGTCCTTTATTAAAGTTTTAAATTTTAACAGGAAAGTGAACCGTGTTTTTCACAAGGGAAGATGGAACCTTAACGTGTATCGATCCCTGGTTGCCAACTGCTGGTCGTAGTGGGGATTGTAAAACCGGTTCTTTTCTCATTTTTTAGCTTGTACGTTTCACTATGGGGCTACACCCTTTGATGGCTTTTCTCGCGATCTTTCCCCTCCTTCGCTTGCTCAAGGCTGCAATGAGTTCATCAATTTCACCTTCCCCGGAGCTGCTGGAGCAGGAGCTCTCTGGTTCGGCTGACCCTGTTGTACCATATAATCTATTTTGCCTCCCCCCAATCCTAGGGAGCCCCACGCGGGATTTGCTGCGTCTTTTAACCCGGGCTGCGCGTCCGCCCGCACCGGTGACGTCATCCCCCGAAGCCGCTGTCCGGCGTTCAGGGTTGCCATGGAAACTGACAGGGCTGGGAGCGGAGAGACCCCGCCCCCATGGGAGGTTCCCTCTCCGCCCTCCCGGCACAAGGCTCCGCCCCCGGCTCCTCCTCCTGCTCTCGGGGCGGTGCCGTGGGCGGTGCCCGCCATCCATCCCCTCCCCTCTCCCGGCACAAGGCTCCGCCCCGGCTCCTCCTCCTGGCCCGGGGCCGGCGCCATCCCTGCCGGCCCGGGCTCGCCTTTCTCCTCCTTCCCCGGCTGGGCCCCGTCTGAGCTGCGCCTCCCCCGCCCCCCGATCGTGTCGGCGCTGGCGGCGGGGGGGGGCGCGCCTTGGCCCGGACCCGACCGACCCCACCCTCAGGGCGGGAGAGACTCGATCTGAGCCTTTTTCCTCCCTTTTTTTACTTTTGTTTGCCAATATTGGCTCTTTTTCCTTTTCTCCCCTTTTCCCTTTCAGACTAAGGGATGCTCTTCCTATTGCTTTGCTGCTGGGCTCCGCTGACATGCTGGCACCATAAAGAGCCTCGCATACTCCAGCTCACCTGAGCACCCTGAGGATTTATCCTCGCGTCTACGGCAAATCAAACTTGATATTAATCTCTTATCCCAACTACCAAACTCGGGCCTTGTCTGATTGCCCTCTAGCTCATACCGCCGCCAGATCTTTTCTGAGAGTCCAATAAGTTTGCATTTGAAAAACAAGGCTCCCCGCGGTAAGGGGTCCCCAGTTTCTCAGTGCTAATCTCAGGGGACTGTCTCTCGGGATATTATCACTACAGCACTCGCAGCAGAATATACACACGGAATTTTAACAGTTCTGAGCAGAAATTAAAAGAACCAGCGAGAGAGAGAAAGAGCGAGATTCCGATCGCGGCGCTCCGGAGCGGCGGTGCGGGAACGATCCCTGCGCCAGCACTGCCGGCCCCAGGCCAAGCCCAGCCCCGCAATCCAACCCCGCTGCTCACAGCGCCCGCCCTCCCCGGCCCGGGGCACAGCGAGCCCCGCACCCGCTGCGCTCCCGAGCACAAAGCGCCCCTTCCCACCGCGCTCACCCGATAAACACAGCGCCCCTGCAGCCGCTCACGCCTCTCTCGCTCCTCCCGAGCTTCTCGGCCTCCCGCACCCTCCGCCCCGCACCTGAGCCCCGCCAGTGCCGCGGCTGGGGGCAGCAGCTGCACCTTCCTCTGCCTCTGCTCCAGCCCTGCCCAGGTGCCTCGGCTCCCTTCGTGCTCGCCACAAACTGAGGCCTTCACAAGGCTGACCTAGAACAGAGGCCAGACACGGTTACACAATAAAGCAGGCATTTGTTAAAAGGCCTCCGTGGATACACCTTGGGCAGAACAAGAGCCCAGCCAGGGCTTCGCCCAAGATCAACCAAAATGGCCACAAAATGGACGGCCGGTCACGAGGTCTGTCACTTTTATAAGTTCTGCTCCATTTGCATATTGGAGTTAATTGTCCAATTATGTCTTTAGATGATGAAGTCCCATCCTTCTTGTTTTTCTCTCTTCAGTGCCCGTTGTTTATGCTCTCGGGCCTGAAGTTTGGATTATTTGTCCTTGGGTTCCCAGCTAGAGCAGGAATTGTTTTGTCTCCCTGCTCTGTGAACAGAGCTCAGCATCCCTTAATATGAAGCCCAGACCCAGAGAGTAAAGCAGCACAGAATCTGAAAAACAGAAAAGCCAAAGCCTGAGGCATCAAATCCATGACAGCCCCCCACACACTCACCACGCCTCCCCCTCGGCAACCCCCAGGCCCTCCCCATTGATTGAAGCCCCCAAAATGCTCCCAGGCCCGAGCCCCTTGGCCCCCCTGAACCCCCAGCCCGTGTTCTCACCTGGGAAACCCCAAATCTTTGGGAATTCTCAAGTGGGATTACCCAATTCCCTGGAAACCTCACCTGGGACCCCCAAAACCTCACCTGGGAACTCCAAACCTTCCAGGATCCCCCCAACCACCCCAGGACCCTCCAAACTTTATCTGGGATTCCCCCAAACTCCCCTGGGAGCCCCCAAACTCCACCTGGGATCCCCCAAACCCCCCAAAACACTGGTGACAGTGGGACAGAACTGGGGCGTTGGGTTGGTGACACTGGAATGAGGCTGTGGACACCGGGTTGGTGGCACTGGAATGATGACACAGGGGTGGTGGCACTGGGACAGCCCTGGGGACACTGGGGTGGTGACAGTGGGATAGAACTGGTGGCACTGGGGTTGAATTGGTGGCACTGGGCTGGTGGCACTGGGATGGAACTGGGGACACTGGGACAGGACTGGTGGCCGTGGCACAGGGACACGGGGATTGAACTGGTGGCACTGGGCTGTTGGCACTGCCATGTCCCTGGTGCCACCTGTCCAGTGTCCCCATGTCCCTGCAGTGTCCCTGGGGGTGGCCGAGGATGGTCACCTGCTGCTGGCCCTGGCCATGGTGGCCGTGTCCTGCGAGGTGGCCTGGCGGGATCTGAGGACATTGCAGCATCACCTGGCCACCAGCGGGGCCACCAGCGGGACATGGCCCTGCGCCTGCATGACCGCGCCCGGTGGGTGGCGGCCACCAGGGCCAGCGCCGAGGCCACCGCGGCCACCAACGAGGTCACCGTGGATGTGCTGGGGCAGCTGGAGGAGGTGACGCGGGCGCTGGGGACGTTGGTGGCCGCTGTCACCCGGGACAGGGAGGTGACGCCATGGGGGACAAGGGGACAGGGCTTCCCCAGCGCTGCCCGGGTGCTCGGGGACATCGTGGTGGCCTTGGGGACACCGGGGGAAGGGCACAAGGAGGTGACACGGAGGCTGGAGGTGGCCCAGGGGGCACTGGCGGGGCAGGGGTAGGGACAGGGTGGGGACACGTGGGTGGCACTGTCACCGCTGGGGCACGGGGACACCCTGAGGGACATTGGGGACCTTGGGGACACCCCCGTGTCCTTCCCTTGGAGACACCAGGGCCAACTTGACGTCCCCTGTCCCGTTTTGGGTCACCACAATGTCCCTGATGTCCCCGCAGTGTCCCCAACAGGACATCAGGGGACACTTGGGCCTTGTTCAGGACCCTGAGGAGACATCAGGGCCGTGTGGGGACACTCAGGGGACATTGGGGTCTTGTTGGGGACATCGGCGGGACATTGGGGACCCCGCCCTGGCCCTGCCGGCGGGGGGCGGTGCCGGGGGGTGACCTCACCTTTCCCTCGCCCCTCCCCACCCCCCCGGCCGCCCCATTCGGGCGAGTCTCTGACTGTCGCTCGGGTGTGTTCACCCCCCGGAGTGTCACCAAAGTGTCACCAGACTGTCTCCAAGGCGTCCCCGGCGTGTCCCCCAGCAGCCATGGAGCCCCTCGAGGTGCGACAATCCCGGCGCGGGGGCGGGAGGGGACACAGGGGACACAGGGGGTGGCGGGAGGGGCCGGGGGGGCCAGAGGGGACCAAGGTGGTGGAGGGGCAGGAGGGGAGAGGGGTTCGCAAGGGGGACGGGAGGGTGTGGCAGGAAGGGGGGACGTGACAGAGGGATGGAGGGGACTGAGGGTGGTGGGGTTGGTGGGACATTGGGGGGCAGGGTGTGGCAGAGGGGACGAGGGGGTAACAAAGGGACAGAGGGGACAGCAGAGCCCTCCAGGGAGGGGACGAATGGGACCCTGGGAGGGCACAAAGGCACCACCGCAGGAGGCCACAAGAGCCACCAGGTCCCTGACACCTCCCCTGTCCCCTCCTCAGCTGTTCCCATCCCTGCTGGAGTCACTGGTCACCGTGGTGGCCACCCTGAACAAGGTGGCAGACACCACGGCCCCGCTGGAAAAAATCGATGAGGTGCTGGATGTGCCCCCAGAGTGCCTGCATGGCCTGGAGGGCTTCGCCACTCGCCTCCGGAACACCCTGGACCACGGTGACGTCACCTGGTGGCACCGTGGTGTCACCTTCGAGCGCAAGTACACTCTCACCTCCCTGGGCCAGGCCCTGGCCGCCTATGAGAGCACCCCATGGACCACCTGGGCCCAGGTGACGAGGGTGGCCAGGGCCTGGCGGAAGTCGGTGGCCACACTCGTGGACAGCTGGTTCCAGCTGCTGGGGAAGGCCACCGAGCTCCGGGACGCCTGCAGGGACGTGGTCGCCGGTGAGGGCACCACTGCGGCCATAGAAGATGCTATGGGAGAGGCCGAGGTGGGGCAGTGAGGAGGAGGAGGAGGCCACCACAATGAGAGAGCAGGCAGAGGCGGCCTTGGAGATGCTGGAGCAATTGGTGGCCGCATGTGACGAAGCCACTGCGTTCCCCCGGGAGCTGCGGCGCAGGGTTCGGGACATCGAAGCTGCCCTGAAGGGGACAAATGAGCCGTCCCGCGACTTCCGTGTGACCTTGGCGGCCAAGGGGGCCGAGGCCGAGCGGCTGTGGGATGCCAGCGCCCGCCTGGCCAACAATCACCTGCTGCACACACTTTGGGACATGGAGTGCGTCTACTGGGCTTCCTGCTATGACCCTTGGCTTGATAACCATAGCCACCGTGAGGTGGCCGAGAAATGCCAAAGAGCCATCGAGGACATCCCAAGTCTGCTGTGGGAACAGTGATGTCACCACTGTGATGTCACTGGGGACAGTGACATCATCGGGGACATCACTGGTGTCACTTGTCCCCTCCCTACTCCCCACATGGGATTTGAGACAAATTTAGGGAATTTTCTGGGAATTTTCTTTGAAATTGTCCCGAATCCTGATGGGAATTCCTGGGGTACTGTCACTTGGGACGCTCAGGGACACACAGGGACACTTTGGGGACATTTTGGGGACATGCAGGGACATGGTAGCAGGTCAGGGGGTGAATGAGCCCCCTCGGTGCCTTCAGCAGAGGCAGCTTTCCGCCGTGGCTGCAGTGGAGCCGGGTTATAAATGACAATATAGTAATTGGCTTTTGCAATTCCTGTATTGGCTTTTGCAATTCCTGAATTGGCTTTTGCAATTGTTGTTATTGATCACAAGTATTTTGCTATGGTGCTTGGTATTGATACTGATGACTGATAATCCCTTGCAGCTGCTTGCTGGTACAATATAATCTATCCGTTGATGTGTGCACTGTGTTACCGATTTATTGTTTGTCTAATGGTGCCTTGAGTCCCTGCCTCTGCCCCCAGCCCCGTTATCATCAAGGACCCCCCCCCAATTTACCAGGGCCCCCTCATTCACTGCTCCCCCCCTTCACAGATTCCTCCAAACCGCTGGGACCCCCCTGATCCATGAGCTCCCCCCAGTGCGCCAGGACACCGACACCACCATCCATGGGACCCGACCCCCACCCCCCACCCCTCACTGCCCTCCCACTCACCAGGACTCCCAATCCATGGGACCCCCCCGCACTCCCCAGGACCCCCCTGGCACCCCCCCATTGATTGAACCCCCCCGAAACGCCCCCAGCCCCTCCTCGGCCCCCCCGAGCCCCCGGCCCGTGTTGGGCCCCCGTGGGGCCGCCGCTGAGCGGAGCCTGTCAATCAACGCCGATCGGGCTTGTAGTCACGCCCATGGCGAAGCGGGGTCCCGAGGGACGGCCAATGGAGACTGACAGAGCGGGGAGGAGGCGGGGATTGGAAAGGCGAGGAATGGGAGAGTAGAAAAGGGGCGGAGCCCCATAAGCGGCAGCCAATGGGAAAGGGAGAGGGCGTGGCCTGGGATGCGAAAAAAGGGGAGCGCGGGAAAAAGCGGGCAAGGAACGGGTGCGTGGGAAAGGGGCGGGGCCTGGAGGGAAACAAAAGTGGGCGTAGCTTGACAGAGAAGGAATGGGGCGGGGCCTAAAAGGAAACGGAACTGGGCGGGGCCTGGCGAGCAAGGAATGGGGCGTGGGAAAGGGGCGGGGTTCCAAGCGGAGCCTGGGAAGGGGAGAAAAAGAGACCCCTTGGGGACACTGGGGAGTTGTTGGGGACACCAAGGCTCCCAAGCGATCCCAAATCCTACTGAATCCCAAAGAATAACCCCAAATGGTCTCAAATCCCAAATCCTGGATCTAAAACTTCCCAGATCCCAAATGCTGCTGGATACCCCAAATCCAGTCCTAAAAGGTCACAAATCCTGGATCCAAACCAATCCCAAAGCCCAGACCCCTACTGGATCTCCGAAAACAATCCACAAAAAACAATTTCAAATCAAAATCCTGGAAGGAAAATGGACAGGGATAGTGGGACAGGAAGTGGGACACTGGGGTGAAACGGGTGGCAATGGGATGGAGACATTGGTATGGGGACAATGGGGTGGTGGCACGGGGAGCACAGGGATGGAACTGGGCAGGTGGCACTGGAGCAGGACTGAGGACACTGGGCTGGAGCTGGGGACAATGAGAGGGGACTGGGAAGACTGGGATGGTGACATTGGTATGGGGACAGTGGGGTGGTGGCACTGGGCTGGCACTGAGAGCACTGGGATAGAACTGGGCTGGTGGCACTGGGATGAACCTGGTAGCACTGGGATTGAACTGGGGACACTGGGGTGTGACAGTGGGGCAGCCCTGGGGACACTGGACTGCTGGCACTGGACTAGTGGCACTGGGATGGAACTGGAGACATGGGGACAGGGCTGGTGGCAGTGGCACAGGGACACGGGGATTGAACTGATGCCACTGGGATTGAACAGGTGGCACTGGATGGGTGGCACTGCTGTGTCCCTGGTGCCACCTGTGCGGTGTCCCCGTGTCCCCACAGTGTCCCTGGGGTGGCTGAGGACGGTCACCTGCTGCTGGCCCTGCCCGCGGTGGCCGTGTCCTGCCAGGTGGCCCAGCAGGGGAGGGGACATCGCGGTGTCACCTGGCCACCAGCAGGGCCGCCAGCGGGCCGTGGCCATGCGGGGGCGGGGCCTGGTGTTGTGACGTCACATCACCCCGCCCCTTTCCGGCGGGTGCCGTTCCTTGGACATCGGCTCTGGCTCTGCGGGGAGATCGAACCGGCACCGAGAGATCAAAGGAACGATGGGAAGGGTTCCCCTGAGCGATGGATGCAAAAAGAGATTTGCCTTCGCAAACAATCGGGGCTTGGGGGGTTAATTAATTAATTAATGCTGGCATCAGCAACCCAGTGCCATCCCAGTGTCCCCAGTCCTGTCCCAGTGCCACCAGCCCAGTGCTCCCAGTGCCAGCCCAGTGCCACCGCCCCATTGTCCCCATACCAATGTCATCATCCCAGTGTCCCCATCCTGTCCCAGCGTCCCTGTCCCAGTGCTCCCATTTCTGTCGCAGTGTCCCCAGTTCCACCCCGGCAGCAAAACAGCAAAAAAGAAGAATTTATGAATTCTTCTCTCGTCACCAGAGAGTGAAAACACAACACGATTTAACTGCAAGGAGAAATAAAATAAATTGGTTTAATGCACAAGATAGCGTGGAGGCAAGTCAAGGGTTAAAACCAAACAAAAGAACATCTGAACTCGCAGGAATGTTTGAAAATAATTTATATAGAATATAGAAAAATATATGCATAATTTTATATAAAAAGGAGCAAATTTTTAGTTAATATATAATACATAAGTATAATATAAATTTTGTTAGTATAAAATACATTAATGTAAAATATTTCAAAGATATGATATTTCTATTGTATTACTCTCTCTATATAATACTAATAAATATTTTGATTAACATTATATTATGAATGTTCATAAACCCTAATGAATATGCATGAAAACCTCTTTGATGTAACAGGACGTAAAGAACATGGCTTAATTAACGGTGAGCTTTTGGCAATTAGCACCAGAATTTTAACCTTTAACGAACTTTTATAAAAATTTCAATTCTGACCCGTGTTTCTCACAGGGGGTCCCAGCTGATAATGGGGGAGGGGGGCACAGGACTGAGCCCCAAGAGACCCCCCCAGGGCTGGGGACCCCCCTGTGCCCCCCCAGCACTCGGAGCCCCCCGGTCCCACTCCCGGCTCCCCCCAGTCCCGGTGCTGCTCCCGGGGGTCCCGCGGCTCTGGGGGCTCAAAGGGGAGGGGGCAGAACCCCCGTGATGGGTGGGGGGCACAAAGGGGGGTCCCGGCCCGGTGCTCGGGGGGGTCGGTACACGAGGGGGGGTCCGGTCCCTGTCCCGGTGCTCGGTGAGGGGGGATCAGGGCACGAGGAGGGTCCAGTCCCGGTGCTGGTGCACAGGGGGTGCTCAGTGATTCGGGGGAGTCTCCAGCGGCCCCAGGGCACGAGGGGGGGGTCTCGGTGCTCGGTGATTTGGGGGGTTTCTGGTGGTCCCAGTGCCTGAGGGGGGGTCCCAATGAACGATGACAGCACTGATTGATGGGGGGGTCTCCGGTGGTCCCGGTGCACCAGGGGAGGGTCCCGGTTCCTCGGGGGGGTCCGGTGGTGCCGGTGCACGAGGAGAGGGAGGGAAACTCGAGGGTCCTGATGCCTGAACGGGGGTCCTGAGGGGGGCGTCCCGGTGCACGAGGACGGTGAAATTCGGGGGTCTCGGTGCTCAGGGGGGTCCCAGTGGGTGCTCAAGGATGGCGTGTGACACAGAGAGAGATCCCAGTGACACCAGGGACCCCCACACATCGACTGGGCCAGTCCTGGTGACACTCGGGGGTCTCTTGGTGGCACTTGAGGAACTGGTGGCAATCCGGAGGCTCGTGGTGACATAAGGAGCTGGTGGCACTTGAGGTGCTCTTGGTGACACGAGAAGCTGGTGGCACTTGAGGAACTGGTGGCACTCGAGGGGCTCTTGGTGACACACAGCGCTGTGGCACTCAAGGAGCTGGTGGCACTCGACTGTCCACAAGTCTCTCCAGTGACATCACTGCACCAATGACATCACAGTGGTGACATCACTGTCCCCGCAGCAGCCTTGGGATGTCCTCGATGGCTTTTTGGCACTGCTCAGCCACTGCATGGCTGCCGCGGCCACCCGGGCCACTGCGGCCACTATGGGGACTCAAGAGGAGGTTGTGGATGTCCCCAAGTGTCCCCAAAAGGTGATGCTTGAACAGGCAGGCGCTGGCCTCCCACAGCTGCTCAAACTTGGCCACTTTGGCCACCAAGTCCTCAGGGACATTGGGGGATGCCTCCTTTGTCCCCTCCAGGGCAGCCTCAATGTCCCTGAGCTGGCACTCCATGTAACTGATAAACTCAGTGGCTCTGTCACACGCATCCACCAAGCGCTGCAGCGGCTCCAGGGCCACCTCTGCCCAATGTCTCCTCCTGATGGCCGCCCTCGCCCGCCTGGAGGCCACCACAGCCTCTCCCATGGCCTCGTTGGTGGCCATTGCCACCTGGGCATCACGTGTGGCCCCCACTGAGGCCTCCTCATCCCTGTCCAGAGCCACCATAAGCTGCTGGGCTGTGGCTGCCAGGTTGTCCCCAGCTGTCCCCCTGCGGGTGGCCTTGTCCTGCTGGTCCCCGGCCCAGGCGAGGGTCGCGTCCTCGCAGGCATCACGGAGCTTGGTGATCTCCTCGACCAGCTGTTTCCATCTCTCCTCACACGCAGACACCAACTCCCGCCAGGCGCTGCCCGCGGCTCTCACATCGGCCCAGGTGGCCCCAGGGGTGGCCCCGAGGGTGGCCAGGGCCTGACCCAGGGAGGTGACACCGGGGTGTTCCAGGCCCTTACGGAGGCTCCAGGTGAAGATCCTCAGGGCCGCGTGCAGCAACTTTGGGGGCGCACAGCACCGCACGCCCCGGTGTGGCCCGGTCACGGTGGCCGTCACATCACCCAGAGTGGCCACCACGGACACCAGAGCCTCCAGCAGCTGGGGAGGGGACAGGGGAAGTGTCAGGGACCTGGTGGCACATGTGGCCTCTTGTGTGGCCCCTGTGCCCTCCTGGGATCCCATTTGTCCCTTCCCTGGAGGGCTCTGCTGTCCCCTCTGTCCCTTTGTCACCCCCTCATCACCTCAGCCACCCCCTGCCACCCTCCCTGCTGTCCCTGCTGCCAGGCCCTGCCACCACACTCGTAGCCTCTGCCACCCTCTGCTGTCCCTTCTGCCAGCCCTCATGTCCCCATTCCCCTGTGTCACCCCCATCCCCCCCTGCCCCCACACCATTTCGCCTCTCCCCTTCCTGCCACTGCCTTCTGTCCCCTTTGCCACCCCCTGTCCCCTCCCACCACATCCCCCATCTCCCCCCATCCTCCACTGCCCCTCACCCCCAGTGTCCCCTCTGTCCCCCTCTCCCCCCGCCCCATCGCACGTCTTGGAGCTCCACGCTCACTGGGGACACACTGGGGATGCTCTGGGGACACTCTGGGGGTCGAACGAGCCTTGGGATGTCCTCGATGGCTCTGTGGCACCATTCGGCCACCTCACAGGCACTGGGGCAGGCAGGACCACCAGTGAAATAGACCTTGATGATGTCATCAACTGCCCCCAGCAGGTGATCCTTGACCAGGTGCGTCTTGGCCTCCCACAGCTGCTCGGCCACGGCCACCTTGGCCACCAAGTCCTCAGGGACATCAGGGGACGCCTCATTTGTCCCCTCCAGGGTGGCATCGATGTCCCTGAGCAGGCGCCGCAGCTCCCGGGGGAACGCGGTGGCTTCGTCACACGCGGTCACCAAGCGCTCCAGCAGCCCCAGGGCCGCCTCCACCCGCTGTCTCACCATGGTGGCCCTTGTTGCCTCGCTGGCAGCCACCCTGGCATCTCTCCTCACCTGGGCTCCATGCCCGGCCACCACCTCGGCCCCCTCCTCCCCGCCCAGGGCCTGACCCAGCTCCACCATGTTTTCCTGAGCTGTCCCATCACGGGCAGCCTCGTCCTGCAGCTCCCTGGCCGGGGCAGTTTGGAAGGCCACCATGTCGGCCGCTTCAGCGGCCACTTCCATGCAGGCGTTTCTGAGCTTGGTGGCCTTCCTGGCCAGCTTGGCCCTGCTGTTCACAAGCTCATCCACCGATCACTGCCACTTGCTGGCCACCATTGTCACATCATCCCAGGGGTCCATGAGATGCTCTTGTAGGCGGCCAGGGCGTGGCTCAGGGAGGTGAGAGGCTCATCATCATCGGAGATGACACTGCGGCGCCACCAGGCATCATCAATGCGGTTCAGGGTGTACTGGAGCTCCTCGGTGAATTTCTCCAGTTTCCAGTACAGGCACCCTGGGGACACGGGCAGCATCTCCTCATCCCGCCAGGGCAGGGTGGCCAGCAGCGCGCCCAGGGTGGCCACCACAGTGACCTGTGGCTGCAGCAGGACCGGAGACAGCTGGGGAGGGGACACAAGAGGTGTCAGGGACCTGGTGGCATGTGTGGCCTCCTGCGGCGGCCCCTGTGCCCTCCCAGGGTCCCCTTTGTCCCCTGTCCCTTTGTCAGCCTCTTTGTGCCTCTGCCACGCCCTGCCTCACCCCTCATAGCCCCTCCTCCCACGTGCCCAACTGCTGTCCCCTCTACCACCTTCCTGCAAGCCCCCATGTACCCTCCCCCATGAATCATCCCCATCCCCCACTGGCACCTCCTCCCATGTCTCCTCCCCCGCCATCAGCTCCCCCCTTCCTGCCACTCACTCCTGTCCCCTTTGTGACCCCCATCCCCTCCTGACATTCCCGTGTTCCCTCCATTCTCCATTGCCCCCTCTCCCACCCCAGTGTGCCCTCAGTCCCCCTCTCCACCCCACCCCCCTGCCATTGCACCTCTTGTGGTTCCACGCTCACTGGGGCCACCTTAGGGACGCTCTGGGGACACTCCAGGGGTCGAATGAGCCTTGGGATGTCCTGGATGGGTCTTTGGCACTGCTTGGCCAGCCCAGCGGCAATGGGGGCTGTCGGGACCACAACCGTCACAGAACTCGATGATGTCATGAAGTGTCCCCCCCAGGTGATCCTTGACCAGGCGGCTGCTGGCCTCCCACAGCCACTCGGCCTCAGCCACCTTGGCCACCAAGTCCTCAGGGACATCAGGTGACGCCTCATTTGTCCCCTTCAGGGCGGCCTCAATGTCCCCAGCCCTGAGCTGCAGCTCCCGGGGGAACGCGGTGGCTTCGTCACACGCGGTCACCAAGCGCTCCAGCAGCCCCAGGGCCACCTCCACCCGCTGTCTCACCATGGTGTGAGGCCCTTGTTGCCTCACTGGCAGCCACCCTGGCCTCTCTCCTCACCTGGGCTTCATGCCCGGCCACCACCTCGGCCCCCTCTTCCCTGCCCAGGGCCTGACCCAGCTCCACCATGTTTTCCTGAGCTGTCCAATAATGGGCAGTCTTGGCCTGCAGCTCCCTGGCCCGGGCAGTGGTGGTGGCCACCATGTCGGCCGCCTTGGTGGCCAAATCTCTGCAGGCATTGGGGAACTTGGTGGCCGTCCTGGCCAGCTGGGCCCAGCTGTCCTTGAGTGCAGCCACTGACTGCTGCCACACCCAGGCCACCATTTGCACATCGAACCTGCTGGTCCAATGGGTGCTCTTGTAGGCGGCCAGGGCCTGGCTCAGGGAGGCGGGAGGGTCATCATCATCAGAGGTGAAAGGGTCATCATCATCGTAGGTGACACTGCGGTGTCTCCAGGTCTCATCAGTGCACAGGCTGTTGCGGAGCTCATTGGTGAAGTCCATCAGGTCCCAGTACAGGTGCAATGGGGACACGAGCAGAGTCATCTCGTCCAGGCTGGGCAGGGTGGCCAGCAGCTCGCCCAGGGTGGCCACCATGGTGACCTGTGGCTGCAGCAGGGCCGGGGACAGCTGGGGAGGGGACAGGGGAGGTGTCAGGGACCTAGTGGCACTTACGGCCTCCTGCGATGACCCCTGTGCCCTCCCGGGCTCCCCTTAGTCCCCTCCCTGGAGGGCTCTGCTGTCCCCTCTGTCCCTCTGTCAACCCCCCGACCCCTCTGCTACCCCGCACTGTCGCTCCCGTGTGCTCCCTATTCCCCACTGCCCCCTCCCCCACCGTCGCACCTCTTGGGGCTCCATGCTCACTGGGGACACCTTGGGGACGCTCCGCAGGCGAAGGAGCCCCGGCACCAGCTCCGGTCCCGGCCCAGAACAGGCCCCGGGGTCGGCGCCGGGAAAAGGCGGAGCCCCCTCAGGAGGGGCTGGAAAAGGGGTTGGGCGAGGTGACGTCACCGCCCGCCCTTTCCAGTACCGCCCCTATCCATGGAAAGCGCCTGGCTTTGGCCGTTTTGGTTGAATCCCAGGGGATTTAGGCTCAGTTGAAGGCGTTTTAGGCTCCATCCCACCATCTCTAGGCGGATTAATTCCGCCGTTCCCGGCTGGATTTACGAGGGAACGCGGAGCGCTCTGAGGAGCCCGCAGAGTTGCCCTCAACAAACAGGGCCGCGCTGCTTCTCTCGCGAGACCTCTGCCGAGAAGCCCCAAAGGCGGCGCGGACCAATCAGAAGCCGCGCCGGCCAGAAGTACTGGCAGAAGTTCCCATTGCTTCGGCTGCGGCAGCTGCTTCCGGCGAAACCGCGGTGCATTGTGGGCATTGTTGTCCCGGTGGGGCCCAGCGGCGGCGGAGCGGGGCTGAGGCCGCGGGGGGGGAGGGGGCGAGGCGGGAATTTGGGGGCGCCGAGGGAGCCCCGGGACCGCCCCGGGCAGCGCGGGATGGGCGACAGCGACCGCGGTCAGCACCGGGAGCGGGGAGCGGGGAGCGGGGGAGGGGCCATGAGGGGGGGGTTTGGAGGGGTTATGAAAGGATTGGGAGGGACTGAGCCAGAACTGGGGGTCCTGAGGGGATGTAGGGGGTTCTGAGGGCGTTTGGGGAGATCGAGAGGGAGAACTGGGGGTCGTGAGGAGATTTGGGGGCTTCTGAGGGGATTGGAGGGGTTGTGAGGGGATTTTGGGGGGTGAGAGGGAGAACTGGGGATCCTGAGGGTATTTGGGGGGTCCTGAGACGGTTTGGGGGGATTGTGAGGGGATGTGAGGGGGCTGAGGGGTTGTGAGGGGGTTTGGGACGTGGTGAGGGGATGTGGAGGGTCCTGGGGGAGAATTAGGTATCCTGAGGGGGTTTGTGGGGCTCTGAGGAGATCTGGGGGGGTCTTGAGGGGATTTGGGGACATCATGAGGAAATCTGGGGGGATTCTGAGGAGCTTTTTAAGGGTCCTGAGGAAGACTGGGGGGCCCTGCTGGAGACCTGGGTGTACTGAGAGTAGTTAGGAGGATTGTAAGGGCATTTGGGGGCATTCTGGGTGGGTTTGGGAGGATTTTGGGAGTTTCCAACTGAATTTGGGGCATCCTGAGGGAATTTTGGAGATTCCCGAGTGGATTTTGTGGGTCCCTGACTG
The DNA here is from genome assembly GCF_028551555.1 of Melozone crissalis. Lineage (NCBI taxonomy): Eukaryota > Metazoa > Chordata > Aves > Passeriformes > Passerellidae > Melozone > Melozone crissalis. The sequence goes on from NW_026535844.1 coordinate 7,150,299, forward strand.
GATTTGGGTTGGTTTGGGGTTATTTTGGGGAACCTGACTGGATTTTGTGGCATTTGGGGAATTTTGTGATCCCTGGCTGGATTTTGGGGTATTTTCAGGTAATTTTGGGGTCCCTGACTGGATTCTGGGAAGATTTGGGGTAATTTAGGAGTCACTGATGGGATTTTGGGGTATTTTCAGGTGTTTTTGGGGTAAGTTTGGCCTTCTGACTGGATTTTGGGGTGCCTGCCCTGATTTTGGGATATTTTAGGATACCTGACTGGATTTTTGGGTATTTTAGGGTCATTTTGGGGTTCCTCACCAGATTTTGGCCATTTTGTGGTAATTTCATGGTCCCTGACCGAAGTTTGGGGATTTTTTTGGGTATTTTGGGGTAATTTTGTGATCTCTGGCTGCAATTTTGGGTTTTTTTAGGGTATTTTTGTAGGACAATAGGGGAAGGATGGTCGGGATGGAGGGAGACAAGAGATCTCTGAAGCCAGGTCATGGAACTTGGGGTTTATTGCAAAGGGCCTGGGTGCAGGGCCCTGCTTGGAGCTGCCAGGCACAGCTGGAGTAGGCCTGAGAGAGGGAGAAGAGTGGTGTTATATTTGCCCAATTATCCCATCATCAACAAAACCAAACAATATTAAAGGTAGCAGCAAGTTTCATTGAATAGGTTAGAATATATAAAATCGGATACACTTGAAATATTGACAATATGATTTGGTTAAAATAAGGGATAATTTGGTTCCAATAATAGCACATAAGCAAAAAAAAAAAAAAACCAAACAGCGAGGGGTAGGGAGAGCAGGGCCCTTGGACCCCTGCACCCTCACATGCGAGCTTGCCAAGCGAAAATTCCCCCTGTTGTGCCATGTGTCAATGCCATCTCCTCCCATTTTCGATTCATCACACTTCTACCTCCGCCCTCATCACCACCTTTACCGCGCATGCTCCACCGCTCGGTTTGGTGGTCACACCCGTCTTTGGGGGTCGTCACTGATGAAGGCCTCTCCTCTTCCTCGATGTCCTTTCATTCACCCTTGGGTTACACATGTGCACCAAGCCAGGATAATGTAAGCAGAAACGAACATAATATTATATTTAAGCACCAAAGGAATAAATCTCTTATGACTAGCATTTTCCTGGGACCCAATCAGATTTTCCTTTCTGTTAATTTTTAGTAACTGTTATCTCTTGCTTTTCCTTCTATCCTTGAACATCTGCAGGAATGGGGGGGGGATGGAACCCCTCCTCTCCCTTTCTTTCTTGGCATTACACCTTTTAACTATTTTATTATTTCCAAATATTAATTACTGTATCAAAATTGATTACTGTTTCAATTTTGTCAGCACGAATCATACCTATTTACCATATTTCTCATTGTCCTGCTCTGAGTTTTTGGAGTTTTCTGTCAGAAATCTCTCCCCTCCCCCACTCATCCACAGGGCTTTGGGGCGGTTTTCCCTTTTTGGGGCAAACCAAAGCGATGCCCTGATGCTCCTAATTAGGGTCAGAGGAAGTGAGGCTCCAGGGCTTCCCGCTGAGCCGGAGCCACCGGAGCCGCAGTGCCGGGAAAGCCGTGGCGGGAGCTGCGGAGAAGTTTGTGTTTTCAGCTCAATCCCCTCGGGCCCGGGCCCGTTCCAGGGCTGTTCCTCAGCTCCGGCTCTGCCCTCACGCAGCCCGGGGGCCCCTGAGAGCGCGGGGCGGGGCTGTTCCGTGTGCAGAGCCCGCCCCTGTCTGGGATTGGGCGATGGTGCCGTCAGTCGTGGTTGTGGCGCGCTGATTGGTGGGAGCGGGGCTGAGCAGGGCCCCGGTGGCGGGCTGAGGGCGGCCGTGGCTGGGCAGCGGCGCCATTGTCGGAGCGTGTGTGCGGTCCCGCGAGCGGCGGCAGCGGCCGGAGCGCGGTGAGGCGGCGGCGGAGCTCGGAGGCGGCCGCAGCGCAGGTGGGAGCCGCGCTGGGTTGTGCGGGGGCTCGGGGCTGGCTGCGGGCCTCGGGGGCGGCAGGGGGCTCGGGCGGGTTCGTTGTGCCGTGTCCGGCCCGTGTTGCCGCTGGCGTGAGGGCGCTGCGGGAGCGGCTGCCCGCGGTCTCCTTGCGGCCGCTGCCTCGGCAGGAGCCGCTGGCGGAGCAGCGCTGGCTCGGCCCGGTTGCTGTGGCTGGGACAGAGGGGGCTGCCCCGTGCCCGGGGCTGTGCGGGGAAATTCCCGTGGCCGGAGGTCTCTGTGCGCAGAGGAGACAGAGGAGTCCAGTAAAAGTGACTTTATTGCTGAGCAGAGGGAGAGGCCGTGGGGCATTTGCCGTGCGCTCTCTGCCGTTGTTGTAGTTCGCAGCCTCCTTTTCATCCTCATTTTCCCGGCCCATCTCCCTCTCCCTTTGCCCACTGGCTGAGGTACTTGGAAGGTTCAGACTTCCCAACTGCATGTCGTCCTTAATGTGCATCCCTACTTTCGTATAACAGTTAATATTCGTGGCTCTCTTAAATTATTGTTCTTCTGGAAGTTCAGGAATTTAGCGGGACTTTCTGTGAGCAGCAGTCCATGTTAGTTAGTAACATTTATTGAAGCTGATGGTTTCGCCGTTTCGCCCGTTATTTCCTTATCTACAAATCCCTGGCCCCTCGCTCATCTGCTGAATGAGCTGCATTCTCAAGGTGTGGAGCATGGTAAAAAGATGAAAGTTGCTGTAGCACATCACAGGAGAAACAGCATTCGTTTAACCCATGGTCTGCCAGGGAGCCACAAAACCGTAGCCCATTCCCATCCTTTCCACATTTGGACCAGTACATGAGCTGCTTTCTTGTTTCCGGTTTTTTTTTTTCCCCCACCACTTTTCCTTTGTCATCTATTTGCCAAGACCAGTTTGAGTAATTTAATTTTCCACAAACTCCTCCTTTTTCTGCTAACAGATGATCTGATCCCATCCCATGGTTAAGTGTTGTGTTCCTAATTTCAGTGGATTGGTCGGCAGAAAGGTCAGGAGCTGGAGCTGTCTGGTTGGTTATTATTGCGAGGACAGCTTGTAATCTAATGATGCCATTGAAATGAGAAATGGGTTCTGTGGCTCCTGATATGAATTGGTTCGGGTTCCCAGGGGCTGGTCCTTGGTGTTGTAGGATTTGTTCTGCTGGCTGTTCATCTTTTCCCCATTTTTGGCCGCTCTCTCCAGCCAGGGCTGCATCAATTGACTGCTTTTGTCTAATTAAATAATCAAATCCTTGGATTCCCAGCTGATTTCCCTGAATATTTGGTAGCAAAAAATCCTGGGTGCTCTAATATACCCTATAAACAGAGACAGTGACAGCACATGTTGGAGTGGGCAGAGGGATGATTCCCCCCATTTATTTATAGTGAAGTTTTCCCAACATTCTCCATTTGCTGTTTCCCTTTGCAGCTTCACCCGTTTGTGTTGCAGGGTCAGATATCCTCCCCCTGGGCTCTGCCTTGAGCTGGGCAAATTCCATCAGTGCCAGCAGGCAGAGCTTGGGGTGAGGGGCAGAGGGAATCAGCCCAATTCCTGCCCCAGGCAAGAGACCCAGGTGCATTGTCCACACTTTGCCCAGCAGTGTTCATTTGCATTTCTAAAGCTGCTCTGCAGGCTGCCTGGAATGGAGCTTCTCTTCCAGGGCAGCCATCACGTGAGTCACATGTGGCCCCCCCAGAATATGCTTTTTTAAAAAAACATATTAACTATTTATAAGTGTAAAGTGTTACTTTTAAAGCTGTTCAGTTTCGCAAAATGCAGCATAAAGGTAAACGTGGAAACACTCAGACCAAAACTTGATGTTTACACTTCTGTCCCAAACCTACCTGACAATATGAAGTGGGAATATTATGAAAATTTTTCTCATAATGTAATTTTGTCACTGAAACTGCAGGGAAAACAAAAACTCTCCAAGAATCTCTTTAGTTTTAGAGAGTCAAGGCATTACTTGGTTCTGGCCAGGATGTGCAACAGAAATAATTTCTTTCACAAATAGCCCAGCTGTGCAGAGAAAATCATTCCATGCCATGTGAGTTTTACTCGATTTTTCCTAAACTTTATGTAGAACCAATTTAAATCCACTGCTTTAATGTTCATTGCTTCCAGGTTGTGTAAGTTTTTAGTATTTGGTTTCCTGTTGGACCTGGATTCCTTCCCCTCTGATGTGTGAATTCGGTCTCCACACTCCTGGATTTCCTTCTCAGCCTTTTCCAGCCCAGGTGTCTCCAGCTCTGCCGGGGGCAGTGTCTGGGGTAGCTGTTGGTTGCTGTTTGCTGCTGGGCAATGTTGATGTTTTTTTGCTGGTCGTTATCTCTGTGGGTGTCTTTTGGGGTATTCCCAGTCTGTTCAGATGATAAACTCATCTCAATTCAGTGGCATAACATCCCTTAAATAAAAGCTTTAAAATTCCTTTCCCCAAGGCAAAGACAAACCAAGCCTGAGCAGAGAAATAAGGTTTAAAAGAACCGAAATCGGTACATTTTGCAGCAGTGCAGTGGCAGGCAGCCCAGAGTGTGGGTGTCAGTGAGGCCCAGAGTGGAATTGTGCCGTGGTGTTCCCCAGCAGCTGTGGCAGTGCAGGCCCAGCCAGCGCTGAAGCTGCAGCAGTGGCAGCAAGGCTTGGCCCCAGGGGCTGGAGATGGCAGAGGAGGGTGGCCAGGATTGCAGAGGATTCCAGGCGAGGATCTGTGGGCAGGCGCAGGGGCTTGGCCCGCTGTGGAGCCCTGGCTGCTGCTGCGTTGCCTTCAGGGCAGGCTCAGGGGCGGCCTCCCATCGTCCTGCTGCAGGCGGGAAGTGCAAATCTGCGGGGCTTCAGAGCCCTTGAGGCCAGGCTGAGGGGTCCCCCCGTGTTGAGCTGTGCTGGCAGCTGTTTCTGGCCTCAGGGACACTTGGCATGGGCCCCTTGGCCACCAGTGGTGCTGCTTTGCACTCCTTAGGCAGGAGCCGATGTCCTGGCTGGGTGTTGGCAACAGCAAAGTGCCAGGGCAGGCTGTGTGCCAGCCCAGCTTCCTGTGGGAGAATGTGCCTTGATATCTGCTCCAGTGGTTGCTGAAGCAGTGAGAATTGCTTTTGCCCCCCTGTTAGGTGCCATGGTGTCAGCAGAAGATGTTGAAGCCTTCCTGCTCAGGGCATTTCAGTGCCAGGCTCTCACAAGCACCCACAGCTGGGCGGGTTGAGCTGAGCATGGGGCGGTGACCTGCGCTGTGTCTGATTCCCCTTCGTTAATAACAGCCTGTCTTGTAGCTCTTTTCCCTTCTGCTGCCCTTGCAGAGCCATCCACAAACACATTTTCTCCCTCAGGCCAGGCAATGTCCCATCAATCTGTCCCAGCCTGGGTCTGGAGCTCTGTCCCTTGAGTGCAGTCCTGGGTTCCTTGCCAGCCCCTCTCCAGGCTGTTCAAACAGGAGGCTGGGTTACACCCTTGCCCTGTCCTCAGTTCTAAATCCTCCTGTGCCATTGAACAAGTTTCATACTCTAATACTGAGCCCTGCTCATCCATTTAGAGGCTCTTCTGGTTTCAGACCTTTAACTTGATGTCAGACTTGAACTATAGGATATCCTATATAGGGTTAATTATTTTAGCACAAGAATTCCTTAGGCAAGACCCTGTTTAATATCCACCTGTAATTCAAAGTCTTTTTCCCTGTCTGGAATGCCCAGGCCAGCCGTCTCAGGTAACCTTCATTTTAACACTTGAAAATTCTGTCTTTCCTCCTGCTCTCCATCCATCCAGTTTGTTGACTGGCAGGATAGGAGTGTTGTAGGGAGACATCCCTGGCTCCAAAAGCCCTGCCTTTAACAGGGACTCAATACCAGGCTGTGAGCCCTTCCTTCCCTCTCTTGGAACAGGGTATTGCTTGTCCTGGTTGCTTTAAAGTAATTTGTAGAGGCTCCATATCTAATTTTCCCTCTTTCCCTGGGGCTGCCCACACTTCAGGTTCACTTCAGCATGGGCCTTGTCAGACTTTGGCACAAAGGTAGAACAGAACTAGCCTCTGTATCCCCTTTTACAGTATTAAAATCCAGCTCTCAAATTCCTTCCTAGTTAATTACAATCACAGGAGAAAGAAAAAGAAATTCATTTATTTCAAAACTATCCCCCACAGCTTCTAATAGTGGTTGAACAAATCATACCTGCTTATATTTCCCTCTCATTCCCTTAATAACTAAAATATTCCTTTACTATTTTCCCTTTAGGTCTAAGATTCAGAGTGGATTGAGAGGCTGCTGTGTCCATCAGGAAATGCCTGCTCTCAATGCAGACCCACCCTGAATGTTCTCAAGGGCTGCAGTGTGGAGGGTCCCTGGTGTGATGGGAGCTGTGACAGCCCTGCCAATCCATGTCCATCAAGGGGTGGACTTGCTGGTCCTGAGGGTGCTGCTGTCTGTGCTTGCAGTGTCCTTGTGCCCTGCAGCTGGAGCCCTGGTTCCTTGCCAGGGGCTGTTTGGGTGGGCTCTCCCCTGGTGAGGAGGGCAATGCCTCTGCCAGGTGCTTGTGGCCGAGCCGTGCCCTGGGTGCTGGGGCCCCCTTGGGCCCTGGGGTTGATCCCTCAGGGGCTGTAGGAACTGTGCCCTGGCCTTTGCCTTCAGCTTGGCCTTTTGCTGCTCCCTTCTTGCACTCACCAGCTGTGCCTTTGTGCCCAAGTGCTGCAGGGCCTTCTTGTGCCCCTCCTGCAGCCCCCCTCAGTGCCTGTGGGTGCTTGTCTTGCTTTACAAGAGAGGTGTCTGCTCGGGAAGGCAGAAAAAGCCTCTCTTGGAATGGAGAATGCAAACCCCCTCCCTCTTCATTTTTAGACCAGTGAAATGAAGGGGCTCTCAGGCAAAGATATGGGAATAGCAATACCAGTTCTTTACTAGTGTGTATAATAAAGCAAACAAACACCAACAGCTGCAGCACTGACAGCAAACAGAGCCCGGACCCAGTCCCGGCCTTTGGGCTGCGGCGCTTTGCCCTTGGGTGCAGTTCCGGGCACGGCCGGCAGGGGCGCTGGTGGCTCCTGCGGGGCAGGGCAGCGCATCCCTCCCATGGGAACCTCTCTGAATGGAAATAGAGCAATCCCTTCATCTAACTCTTTCACTCCTTTACCTTCTATAGCCTTTCTCCCGTGGTTTGAGAAAGAATTTGGAGAGGGCTGCCTTTTAACTGAGCTCCTAGTGTTTCGGTGAGGTGCTTCCTGTAGAGAGAGAGAGTTTCCCTGAACAGCCGGAGCTGTGATTACCAAGGGGACGTAACTCAGAGCCGGACGGGGTCAGGGGAGGATATCCCGCCGAGGCTGGGTGGGAGTGTGGGCAGGGTCTGCTGCCGGAATCGGCAGAGGGGGATCTTCCCGTGGAGCCCGAGGCGGAGCGTGGGCAGCCCCCACATGGCTGATGGTGGCTGATCCGGCAGCTCCCGGCAGAGCAGAGGCAGGTGGGAGAGCCCGGCAGCAGCGGCGGTGCCCAGCGCAGGTGGCACAGGCAGGGCAGGCGGGGATGGGATGGCTGGGACCCCCCCTGGGTGCGGTGGGCACGGTGACCTCGGAGCAGGCGGCAGGACAGAGCAACCCCCATCTTCCCCAGCATGGCCGGCAGAGCGGCCGCGGGCCAGGCAGTGGGAGCAGGGCACACAAATTGAGCGACAGCGCCGGGGCAGGTGGAGCTGCCCTGGGCAGTGAGGCCGCACCTGGGATGGAAACCGGGGCAGGCGGAGCTGAGGCGGGCAGCGAGCCGGGACCCGGGACAGGCGCCTCGGCCGCGAACGGAGGGGGCAAGACCTGCAGAGCATCCCACTCTCTTTCTGATTTTTCCTCTTGTTCCCTTCCCTTTCATTTCCCTTTTTCTTTTCTTCTTTTTTCTGGGGACATTCTGATACTTCAAAGATTTTTATTCTCCTAAATTCTCCTGTGTAACATATGGCATATTCTCTTTCTTCCAGATTAAATGGGGTTTTTTAACGAATAAATCCAGAACCTAACAAATCCAAACTTCTGATTGGATACTTTGAAATGGTCTGCGAGTTAACTCATGACCACCTAATGTTGTTTTTCTCATCAGGTTTTTATTTATCCTTTGACAAATTAAGCATCTTTCAGTTACTTGCATTGCACTCCAAAAATCCCAGTGCGCCCATGGTTCCTTAAAAAATGATCACACAAAGCTTCAGTACCCCAGTGGGTTTTCTGATGCCTGTCTTCTAATATTTTCCTAGAAGCACATTTTATTAGGTAATTGTCTTCCATCAAGAAGTTTCCCTTTCCCTGATTTATCCTGTTCACTTCCTGTCTTGTTTAATTCTTTTTTCTTGGCTTCCCTAAACTTGGAATTTCTGATTTTTCCTTGTTTGGATTTCATATTAACATAACTCTTTCAGCTCCGTTTTCTGCTGCATCCTTAGCTTTGTGATCTGCCATATTATTTCCTATTCTTTCTGGGGTCTTTCCCTTTTGGGGTTCCTTAATGTGTGCTATTGCTATCTGTTTTAGGTATTTTAATGCCTCCAAAACCTCTAAAATAGGTTACTCTTGTACTAATCCTTTTCTTCTTGTATTAAGTAATATTTTTCTTTCAAAATTTTTTAAAGGCATGTACTTGCCTAAAGGCATACCTTGTATCAGTATATATAGTTCCTTTATTTTGTGTTAAATATTCTAGTGCTCTTTTCAAAGTATATAATTCACAAGTTTGAGCTTCCTAGTTTAGGGTTAATTTCCCTTTTTCCACAGTTTGCATGTTTTTCCCTTTGACTACTACATACCCTGTATTTTCTACTTTTGCAAGGAGTTGTATCTGTTAGCTAACATAACTCCCAAAGGACTATTTTTTTTCTTTTTTTCCCTGTATCCAACTTACTGGTTTTCTGTCTCATTTTTCAAGATCTTATCTATTCATCTTCTGCCTCGGTTTTTCACATTCACTAACAACCTAAATACCACTTTTCTTTCAACTACGCACACAAAAATAAAAATCATTTTGCTCACACTACTTTCAGTACAATACACCTCCCTCCAAGGAGATACAGTGAAGCTTAAAATACACAATATACAGTGCCTATACTTCCATTCCTCTACATTCACTCACTTTTATTTCTCACTCACTTCCACACATTCTTTCCCACCCTCAGGACACAGAATGGATCCCTGTTGACAGAGAATCGCGGGTCCCTGTGGCCCCCCCTCACCCTGGGGTGGCCTCTGGGTCTCAGTATCTCCGGGCCTCCTGGGAGGGCCCTGACTCTGCTGCCTCGGGTGCCGTTCACCTGTGAGGCTGATTTGTGTGTCACTCACACTCTTCAGCCACGGCCCCCTCACACGCCCTGGGGACAATGGCCCCTTTGCAGGTCACCTGTACCTTATGCCACAGCCCCCACACGCCCAGGAGAACAATGGCTTATTTGTGGGTCACACACTCCTCTTTCCACAGCCCCCCTTCCCACCCGCCCGGGAAGCTGAGGCAGATTTTGTGTGTGACTCACTCTCACACACAACAAGACAACAATAAGGTACCTTTTACTTTCACATCACCTATTACAATTTTAGGTGTTTCTGGCCAGTCCTGGTGCTCTTGGATATCCCTCAACCCAGCTGTGTTTTCCAACCCCAGATGCTCTTGGCTGTCGGGGATGGACGGAGACGAGAGATCTCTGCAGCCAGGTCGTGGAACTTGCGGTTTATTGCAAAGGGCCTGGGTGCAGGGCCCTGCTTGGAGCTGCCAGGCACAGCTCGGAGCAGGGCTGAGAGAAGAGAGGGGTAGAGAGGATGAGAGGGTAAGAGAGTAAGAGGGGAAGAGCGTAAGAGAGTAAGGTTCCCGTTACAATACAATCAATCTTCTTCTGTGTTGAATATTCTATTTCTCACTAACCAGTCTAGTACAAGATACAAATCCTACAGAATTTACATACAGCCTATAAGAATCATTACATCACCATACTGTGTTACATTTTAAACCCTTAAAACTCCTCTTTGGACCCGTTCTGCTGAGCTAGTAGGGTCTGCTCTTACCCTTGGATCTGTCTGCAAGCAGAGAGAATTGTTTCATCAAAGGGGGATTACCTTCAGTCCGCCATACCATTGTTTTCCAGTTGTTCAGAAACTAAGGTATCTCAAAGCTTGCTTTCATTTCAGTCTCGCTTATAGTTTCTATATTGTCAAAAATCTTTTGCCAGACAATCATATTTATAAGGCTTTCCCATTTCATCTTCCCCAACACCTGGGCATTTTTTTTATCCCTCAGTCCAGCTGTGTGCTCCAATCCCAGATGCTCTTGAGCATATCCTCAATCCGGCAGAATTTTGCTTAACCCTGAATGCTTTTGGAAAAGTATTCCCTCAACCCAGCAGGTTTTAATTCTGGATGCTCTTGGGCACTCTTACCCTCAATCCAGCAGGTTTTTAGGAGCCCCTTTTGTCCCGTTTCCTAGTGGATTTGGCTCGGAAACTCCTCTGCTCCCTTCCTCCGAGGGGTCCAGCCCCTCTCTGAGACCCAGTCCCAGTTACCCCGGGGGATTCTCTCACTCCTGTTAACATTCACTTCGTCTCTCTCCTGGCCACTTACCGCGGAAAGTCGGAAACGCAGCGTGGGAGACTCCAGCACTCACTTGGCAGGTCTGGGACAACCAGCCCTCCTCTCATTCACACACATTCATCCCCCTGTACCTGCTCTCCTGAGAAATACTTACCAATCCCTTTTCCTTCCCGGGTTCTTCGTGCACATTACTACTCTTAGGGGGCCAATTACCGCGGTTGTAGGGAGCCTTTTTCCCTTCTCTTTGTTTTATTGTCTCCTTTTGTCCACCATAACCTGCGTCTGTCGGTCACCCCAGGGGAGACAGAGTGAGGCTGCCAACGGGGCAGGGCGCGCCTTCCCCACTCTGACCCTCCTAAAGCACCGGCAGCGAGGTGTTAGTAACCATCCTCTGCTACCAAATTGTGAAAAATGCCAATCACTTGCTTTTAAAATTTTAAAAGTTTAATGGTAATAAAATGGTTATAAAAAATAGTAATAATGTTAGAGTAATAACAATTGCGACAAATCCAATTAGGACAATATGAGACAATAAATACCAAGAGTTACGGATGTCCGGGTACCTTTTTCTGGGCAGCACAAGCCTGAAAAAGGACACCTGTTAACACAGGATTAACCATTAAAAACAATAGCCTGTTGCATATTCATACACTTCATACATGATGCATAAATTCCATTCAAACACAGGATTCTGTCTGGTCAGTGCCACCTTCTTCCTCTGAATCCTAACAGCGCCTTCAAGGCGGGAAGAAGTTCATTTCTTCTGATAAGAGAGCAATAAATTCTTTTTCTCTGAAAGATTTAGGTGTCCTGTGGCTGCTATCTCGCTGCAAGTCATTTCTTGAAAAAAAGCCTCTTACTAAGCATAGTTTCTATTTTAACATTTTTTTAATAACCTAAAACTATATTTAACGCACTACTTAAGAGAATTAATACAGCATTACTTTCTAACACAAGACATATAATATTCATTTTTGTATTTGCGAAAACCCAATCACAAAATATGCATTTTTTACAAGTGTAATCCCACTTACTTCAAATCTCTCCCAGTTTGGTCCCAGCTGTCTCCAGCATGGTTCCAGTTGCTTCCTCAATCAACTCAGTGAGTCCCAGTATGATGCCATTTGCTCCCAGTTGTTCCCAGTGAGGCCCAGTATGGGGGATGATGTGCAGGGAGTGCTCACTGTGACACTCAGTTGCTCCCAGTATTAGTCCAGTCAGTCCCAGTATGATCGAAATATGAGCCCAGTGTGCTCCCAGTCTCTGCCAGAATAAACCAGTTTTGCTCTGCATGGTTCCATCTGCTCTCTTTCACCCTCACTTTCCTTCCAGTCACTCCCAGTATCTCCCAGGGTACCCCAGTTCCCTCCACCATCTTTCCAGTTCCTTCCAGTATGATCCCATTTGCTCCCAAGCACTCCCAGTCAGCCTCAGTGTAGTGGCACTCACTGCCAGTATGATCCTAGCCATCCTCAGCACCATCCCAGTTCATCCCAGTATATCCCATTTAACCCTAACATGGTCTCAATTGCCCCCCCCAGGCTCCTGCTCACTCCCAGTGTGATCTCAGCATAATCCCAGTATGATGGCAGCATGGAGTCAGTACAAACTCAGTACAATCCCAGTATGATGCCAATAGGATGTCAATAGAAAACCAGTAAAGTCCCAGTCACTCCCAGTATGATCCCAGTATGATCCCAGTGTCCATCAGTGCGATCACAGTCTGCCCTGGCATGGCAATATGATCCCAGAATAATGTCAGTACAAACCCAGTACAGTCCCATCATGATCCCAGTACGATCCCAGTATGATGTCAATACAAAGCCAGTACAGTCCCAGTACAGTCCCAGTATGATCCCAGTATGATATCTGTACAAACCTAGTACGCTCCCAGTCACTCCCAGTATGATCCCAGTATGATATCTGTACAAACCCAGTACAGTCCCAGTCACTCCCAGTACGATCCCAGTCCAGCCCAGTCCCTGGCAGTGCTGCCACAGCTGGGATCCCCCAGCCCTGTGTGCGTTCCCCCCTGGCGGATGTGCCGAGAGGAGCCCCAAGGGCTGGCAGTGCCCAGGCAGGGTCCCCAGCAATGCCCAGTTTGGATGTGCAGCCCCCAGTTTGCCTCTCCTTTGGCCCGGGCCGCGTTCCCCCCGCCCGCAGCGGAGCAGCCGAGAGCCCCGCGCTGCCCATCCCGACCTGTCCCGGCTCCATCCCCGCTCCTGCCGCGGCTGCGAGGGCTGCGGGAACGGGGCACCGAGGGTGTGGCTGCTGCTGGGGGAGGAGGAGGAGGCAGGGAAGGGCAGGGATGAAGGGGGAGGAGGAGGTGGGGTTAGGGAGGAGGAGCAGGGGGAGGGGCAGATAGAAGAGGAGGGATGGAGGCGGAGAGTGAGCAGCAATGGAAGGACGAGAAGGAGGTGGTGTTATGGAGGAGGACGAGAAGGGATGGAAGGGGAGGGATGGATGAGGAGAAGGAGGTGGGGATAAGACAGAGGGGGAGGAGGAGGGGGGAAGGAAGGGGAGGAGTGGGAGGAAGAGGAAGAGGAGGGACAAAGGCGGATCAAGGCTGAGCTGAGGGAACCACGTGGTTGATCCCTGCCTGAATTCCCAGCCCCCACCTGTGGGATCATCGGCCCCCCCATTGCGCCGGTGAGCGGGAGGGGAAGCTTGGCCCGGATATCCCGGGGGTCCCTGGGTTGGGGATTTTGGGGATGTTTGGAGAATGAAGAAGTCCAAGGCATATCAGAAAAGGCCCCTTGGGTGGTCATCAAGGGGTGGCGGTGCCATCCTCCTGGGGACGCCCTGGGGTGATCTCCTTGCCCTTGCCTGTGGCACGGAGGCAAATCCCATCCTGTCCTTGTCCTTCCTCCCCCAGAGCAGGAGCTGAGCATGGAGAGCAGGGAGGACAAATGCCCGCGGCAGAACCTGGTGGAAGAGGCCGTTTTGAGCGGCTCCACGGCGCAGGAAGCCAACGGGGAGGAAAAGCCCCGGAGATGCCGCACGAGGAGGGGCTGCAAACGCAGCCGGTGGGGATCTGAGGGGGAAAGAGCCAGCCTGGGCCGGGAAGGTGGCCGGAGATGGAGCCAGAGCTCGGAGCTGGTGCTCCATGAGCAACTCCATGATGGGGAGAAGCCCCACACGTGTGTGGAGTGTGGGAAGAGCTTCAGGTTGAGCTGCCTCCTGATCAGGCACCAGAAGATCCACACTGGGGAACGGCCCTACGAGTGTGGGGAGTGTGGGAAGAGGTTCACACAGAACTCCAGCCTAATCCTGCACCGGAGAATCCACACTGGGGAGAGGCCGTACAAGTGCTCCGAGTGTGGGATGTGCTTCAGAGAGAGCTCCAGCCTGATTGTGCACCAGAGGAGCCACACTGGGGAGAGGCCCTACGAGTGTTCCAACTGTGGGGAGAGGTTTCAGAGCAGCTCCGATCTCCTCCGGCACTATCGGATTCACAGAGAGGAGAGGCCCTTCCAATGCCCCGACTGCGGGAAGGGATTCAAGCACAACTCCCACCTCGTCACCCACCGGCGCATCCACACTGGGGAGAGGCCCTACGAGTGTGATAAATGCAGGAAGAGGTTTCCGACCAGCTCCAATCTCCTCCTGCACTATCGGATTCACACAGAGGAGAGGCCCTTCCGCTGTTCCGACTGCAGGAAGGGATTCAAGCACAACTCCAACCTCATCAGACACCGGCGCATCCACACAGGGGAGAGGCCCTACAAGTGTCCCCAGTGTGGGAAGAGCTTCTCACAGAGCTCTCACTTGACCCGACACCAACGGAGGCACCACTAAGGGAAGCCCTGTGAGTGCCCCGAGTGCGGGCAGAGCTTTGTGCGCTGCTCCAGCTCCATCCCCCACTGGAGGAGGCACTTTGGGCACAACCCTGGTCACTCACATTCCCTGTGATCCATGTTGGGAACACACCTGGCTGCTTCGCCTTTTGGTTTGGCCTTAATTTTCCTCTGCTTCACCTTCATCGTTTAAAAACACCCAAAACTGGGTTAAATGAAGGAAATTGATCGAATATATCTGCAGTTCCATAATTTCTCAGTTTTAGAGGGAATTTAGGATTTGGGGACATGTTCTGTGTGGAGTTCTGCTGTTGCTAAGAGGCAGGAATTTGATCTCACCCTTCTTGTGTTGATAAGAACTCCTCCCCTGACCCCAACCCCAACTCCACCCCTGGGATACCCTGTAAAAACTCCATGGCCCTGCCTTTGCCTTGTCTTTGGGGCATAAGAAATGGATTCGCAAAGGATCAGCCCTTTTCCCACTGAATTCCCAAAATTTCAGCTTTTCCCGCTGGATTCCCAGAGGATCAGACGTTTTCCCACTGGATTCCCATAATTTCAGCTTTTTTCCCCTGGATTTCCAGAGGGTAAATCTTTTCCCACTAGATTCCCAAAGGATCAGCCCTTTTCCCATTGGATTCTAAGAGAATCAACCTTTTCCACTGGATTCCCAGAGGATTCTGACTCTGTCAGTGTTGTTTTTTGTTTGTACTACTGTATTTGTATTTTTAATTTTTCCTAATAAAGAACTGTTATTTCTACTCCCATATCTTTGCCCGAGAGCCCCTTAATTTCAAAATTAATTATTATTTTTAAATTATAATTATAATTATTTGTACTATTACTATTTCTACTAATAGTAGAAATATTACTACTACTAATCAAGGGGAGGGAGTTTACATTTTCCATTTCAGCGGAGGCTCCTGAAATGAGGAGACACCGCCAAGGCTGGGCCATGTAAAATAATTCCTGAAATATGTAAATTAGTTTTCTGACATGCATGAGGGTCAATGAATATGCAACAGGGTGATGTAATTAAAACCAGATGAATTAAGGGTTGTCCCCGAAAATAACTGGGGAGTCTTGCTGGCCATAACAACCTGTGCTCGACGGTCCTTGTCTCCCATGACATCAGCCTGTTGCACATTCATAGACTTTTTGCATATCCATAAAGTACTTTACATATTCCAGGAACAAAATTGGCTTCATCCTGTTTGGGGGTCCCATCTCCCTCCCAGCTGAATTTGGGACATCCCATTGCTCTCCCAGCTCAATTTGGGGGTCCCATCCCCCTCCCAGCTCAATTTTGGGGTCCCGACCCTCTTTTCCCCGCTCTCCCTCCCCTTTCCGATCATTCCCCCAATCCCCTCCCCCGTGTTTGGTTTTGGGGGCTCCAGACCCCTCCTGCTCCGTTTTGGGCTCCCGACCCCGTTTTGGATTAATTTGGGGTCCCCAGCCCATCCCCAGCGTCACCTTCCCCCCCTTCCCAAATTCCGCTCCTCGCAACTGATGAGTCATCAGCGAGACACGCTCTGATTGGCTGGAAATTACCCCGCGCGGTCTCTGAGTATTTACCGCAGTGGAGGCCTTGGTCTGTGCCTGGCAAGTGATGAGTCAGAGTCGGGCCGGGCGCTGATTGGTTGAAAATCGCTGGGCGGGGCCAGTGCTCTGAGTTTGTGCCCAGCAATTGGAACGTCGTCAGTGCTGCGCGTTGTGATTGGTCGGGATCTGTTTTGGGGGGAACGGGAAGAACTGAGGTTACTTGGGGTTTACTTGGGTTTATTTAAGGTTTGTTTGGGGTTATTGATGGACTATTTAGGGTTTATCTTGGTTTTTACTTGGTTTATTTCTGGTTTTTTGTGGTTATTTGGAATTATTTTGGTTTATTTGGAAGTATTTGGGTTTGTTTAGGCTTATTTGGGTTTTTTTGGGCTTTATTTGTTTATTTGGGTTCTTGCGGTTAATGTTAGTGCATATGGGGGTTTTTTAGCTGTGCTTGAAATCATCTTGTGATTTTTGGGTTTAATTTGGGGTGTTTTTTGGATTTTTGGTGTTATTTGGGTTTGGGGTTATTTGGGGGACTGTTGGGTATTGTTTGGGGGTTTTGGGGGTTATTTGGGGTTTATTTCGAGTGTTTTGGGGTTATTTGGGGTCATGTGGGCTCAAAAATTCCAGGAATGTTTCTCCTGCAAAACATGAGAATTTTTCCGTTAAAAATCCGAGAGTTTTTCCCCAAAAAACCAGGAAAGTTCCCTTAAAAATCCCGGACTTTTCCCAGCCAATAGCGGCGCGCCCTGCTCCAAACCATCCAATCACCGCGGGTCTCCCCACAGGAACACCGGCCTCTCCGTGCGCCTGATCCAACCAATCACCGCAGGTGTCCCATCAGCTACTCCTGCCTCTCTCGGGCTGAACCAACCAATCACCGGTGATCTGCGCTCAGCAGCGCCTGCCTCTCTTTTGTCAATCTAACCAATCACCGGGTGCCTCCCCTCGGCAAAGCCCGCCTCCCCCGCCCCTCTTCTGTCAATCGCTGTGCCCTCTAAGAAACCAACCAATCACCGGGCGTCTCCCCGCAGCAACTCCCGCCCTCCCCGCGCCGCTCCAGCCAATCAGAACCGAGCCCAAAGTGGCGCCCCCTGACCCCGGGGCCGGGCATGGAGCGGGCGCCCCCTCCCCCCCCCGCCCCCCGGGACCCCCTCAGGGACCCCCGGGAGCCGCCCCGGGCTCGGGCGGGTCCTGCGGGAGGCGCTGGAGAGAGCGGGGGAGGCGCTGGGAGAGGATGGGGGGCTCCGGGAGCTGCTGAGGAGGCGCAGGGACAGGTGAGGGGTCCTGGAGGGGTCGTGAGGGGAATTTGGGGAGGGGTCTTGAGGAGGTTTGGGGGGGATTTGGGGAGGATATGGGGGAACTTGAGGGGGTTTTAGCAGGGTCTGGGGGTGCTGGGGGGGAATTTGGGGAGGGGTCCTTGGGGGGTGTCACGATCCATCCTCACGGACGGGTTTCGTGATGGTTCGTGGATTTGATCTCAGGGTGCAAAAAGAACCAACACGGTACAAGGGGGTTTGCAATGATAATCAAAACAAATGCACCTTGATTGAATGACCACAGCAAAATGTGATAGAGGGATTAAGGGAGAGAAAAAGATGGGGGAAGAGAGAGACAAAAGAGAGAGAGAGAGAGAAAGAGAGAGGGGATAGAGCTACCAAACGTAGAGACGAAGTCCTTTGGTCCAGTCCAGTCGAGGATCCGCTGTTGCGTCGGGGAGATCTTGAAGTCTCTCGCTAACTCAGAGGTTTTTATTATGATAACTCTATTGGAAATTGCGAGGAGGGATACAGATACAATAAGGAATAGATGTAACAGGTAGTCCATGCTCTCAGCAGTAAGTGAGAGCCATTGTCTTCTTGGTCCAGCGGTCACATCCTGCAGGCAAACATCTCGCTTTGGTCAGCTTGCCTCCCCCACACACCTGCCCTGGGCTGGGGGTTTCAGTCCCAGTCCTTGGAAGGAGCAGAGGGGCCTTTTCACATGGGGGTTCCATGTCTCAGTCCTTGGTGGAGAGGCTCCTTCCATCTCAGTCTGTCTGTCCCGGTGGTTGTAAAACAGGTGAGGGTCTTCTGTGGGGGGACCACCTGAAACTCAGGAGAAGTCCAGCCAGGCCGAGAGGTGGGACAGCTCCCAAGGCTGTTGTTGCACAAAGGGCACGGTGCCCCCTTCTTCTCATTGGGCTCAGTGTAGCACACAGCAAACAACACCTGTGAGAACAATGGTTTAGCAACGCTCTCAGGTCTCAGGCACATGACTTTCTCCCTTGGAGCCAGAGATTTAAGACAGGGGGGTCTTCTCCTCAGTGGTACCCCAATGACGATCATGAGGCAGATGAGGGAAAATTCGGACAGACTCTCACAAGCAGAAATTGGCAGGATGTGTCTGCTTCCAGTGCTTGTCTTGGCTGTTCCTTCGCAGTGCTGGCAGCATCATCAGAGACACAGCACATGTTCTCTCAAGCCAGGGTCATCCCAGTCTTCTGCACTTGCCCAGGTTCCTCCCAGGTTCACCAGGGAAAATGGCTGCTCGTGCCAGTCCATCCCCTTGCCCAGAAGGCGCCCGCTTGTGTTTGGGCACGAGCTGCTGGCCACAGCCAGACGGGCAGCACCCGCAGCATTGGCCATCAGACGTTGGGCTGATGTTTTCATCCAGATAGCAAGAAAAACAGCCAGAAGCACACAAGGCAACTTGACAGCATCTCTGTAAGAATGTCATTGTCCTGTGAAAGTCAATAGTGGATGGTGGGTTTGTGCTGCAGATAATCACTTCTGACCAAAAATCATTCCAGGAAGGGACAACAGCTTCTGCCTTCTGATGGATAAGTCAATTTGCCACTGCTGTCCAGGCCCATGGCCCCTCCCAGTCTAACCAAGTTTTGGTCTGCAGGTATTTTTGGGGTTAGTCTGGAGGCAAAGATCACACTGTCACTTGAATAATAGTGGCATATAAATTCCTGGCAACGATTCTTTCAATCAAGTAGGTGTTCAGGGCATCCATTCCCGGGTGTGTTTTCTGGTGCTCCTCCCTTACTAGTGACTACATGAAATGGGAAGGGATTACCAGCTTCCCTTCAATGGCAGCCCACCCTTCTTGGTTGTATGTCCCTTTTTGATCTCTGATTAGTTTTCTATCTTTCTTATTGTATTCTGGCTTACCTTCAAGGGAAATTTGTCCACCTGGAATCAGAGCTCCTTCAGTAGTTACCTCACCTTTTGCTGCTTTCTTTGCCTCTCTATCCGCCAGCTCATTTCCTTCTTCCAATTCTGAGTTCACTCTCTGGTGTGCCCTAATATGCATAATTGCTGCCTTTTCAGGCAGCTGAACTGCTTCCAGCAGCCCGATTATCCCGATCATCTCTTGTGCATGTTTGATGTTCTTTCCTTGTGAGGTCAGCAGTCCCCTCTCTCTCCAGGTGGCTCCATGTGCATGCACAACTCCAAATGCATACCATGGCTCTGTATAGATTTTATTCTCTTTCCTCCTGCCATTTCTAAGCCAAAAGGAAAGAGAATCAGTGCAATTATTTTGGTCTTCTGTGCAGAGGTGCCTGTTGGTAAGGGTCCAGATTCTGTTACCTCTCTGCAGGTAGTGACTGCATATCCAGCTCGTCGCTTTCCACTGGCAACGTGGCTACTCCCATCAGTGAACCAGGTCTCTGCACCATCCAAAGGAGTGTCCTTCAAGTCCGGGCATCTGGAGTAAGTAGCTTCAATGGTCTCCAGGCAATCGTGGTGTGCTGCTTCTCCTTGATCCCACTGAGAAAAGAAGCTGGGTTCACAAGGTTAGTGACTACAGAGTCCTTTGCCCAACACTGACCTCATACCCCAGGTAGATTATTTTCTGTTTCACTGCCTCTGCCTTTTTCTTTTTTTTTTCTTTGATACTCTGTATCCTTGGAGCCCTAGGAAATTCAAAAGGCTCATGGTCCAGGCCACACATGCTTCCCTTGTCTGAGTGGATATCAAGAGATTATCCACGTACTGTAATAGCCTTCCTTCTTCTTGTGGAGCTTCCTGGGGCTCTAGGTCTTTTGCAAGTTGTTCTCCAAACAGAGCAGGGGAATTTTGAAGCCTTGAAGGCCTTGAGACCTTCACAATCTATGTGAGCTGGGTTTTGCACCTGCTTTTAGGGTTTTCTCATTTGAATGCAAAAATTTTCTGGTTCGCTTCATGGATAGGGAGGCAAAAGAAGGCCTCTTTCAGATCTAAAACAGTAAACTAGGGTAGCTGAGGTGCCAAACATGTTAGTAGGGTGTATGGGTTTGCCACAAGTTGTACTGCCTGACCGTAGCTTGTTGTTTTCCTTAACTTGATTAAGGAAAGGTGCATTCTCTGCCCTCCCTGGTATGTTAGAGGCCCATACCCCAGGAAACATTGGATCCATTCTTTTCTTGTTAATTTCATCCTTATTTTCAATTTCAGTTTCACTAATTGTTAAAATTAAGCTCAATATATCTCCATATTCTTGATCCTTTACCTCTAAAATAATCTCTCCATCTTTAAATGTGATCTTTGCTTCCAGCTGCTCCAACAAGTCCCTACTCAACAGGGCCTTTGGAGAGTTGGGCATATACAAAAAACTATGACTATTTTGATGGTTTGCAAAATATGATTTTTCAGATTGGCCAGTTGCCCCCTTACCATAACATCTGTTACAGGCATCGAGGTTTTATTTAACACTGAGTTTGCTGCCCCCATGTCTACTAAAAATTCCATTTTCTTAGCTCCCATCTTTCTACCCCATCCCAACTCTTTGCCTTAATTCAAAGTCTTGGGGTATAAGATAGGCTGAACTCACTCAGCTTTAATGATTTCTGCTGGGTTTCTTAAATTACATGAAACTCTCTTTTCTAATAATTCAAACATCCTGTTACTTCTTTGCTTCTCGTGACTGGTTGCTACTAAATTCCTTAGAGCTCTCTGAGTAGCCTTGGTTTCCTTAGAATAACATAAATTATAAAGTGCCTGTCTTGGTCTCTTCCACCTAAACTCTGCTTTACAAAATCTCATTCTTTTCCAGTTCTCTTCCCGCACAATCTAATTCAAGCATTGTTTCTACTGACACTCACTTTGCTGTCTTGCAAAAAGCTGTGCCTCTTACAGCAAAAACTCTGATATGCCCACAAACACAGACACAGACACACTCACACCCTGCATCTCAAATTCAGGAGAGTCAGGGCTTAGGTTGCTGTGGGAGGGGAATTCCTGGAATTCCTTTAATTTGTTTTATCACAGTTAAACATAAATCACCATACTGCAGTTTCTCCACATAAAATGCTACACTTGTTGCAAAAAAAATCCTAAAATCTCCACAAACACAAGCCTACAATACTGAGAATCAAATTACCACAATGTGGGGGAAGAACCACACAAACTCACTGGGAAAGGGGTATCTCTTAAAAATGCCCACTTTCCTTGACACAACCCAGCATACAACACTTCAGCATCTACCCACATCAGCTTATCAGCGTCTTCTGATCCTCACACACTCTGGACACAATCAAAATAACAGCACACAGTAAAATTCCAGGGACCAAGTCCAAACTGCGGGGGCAGAAGAATCCCCTGAGTTCATCTAGCCACGGGTAAAATGTGCACAATCTACACAAATCACACATCACCACCTTTAAACACAATAAATTACTGAATGTCCTCACCCATGTTTCTCCACTTGTTCCACTACTCCATGGGGTGTTCCTGCCCTCACAGCCTGCCCCAGCCGGTGCTCCGGGCCTCACCTGGCTGCTTCAGACATGGGTAGAACTGTCCCCGCACGCCGTGGGTACACTCACTCACTCACTCGATCGCTTTTATACACCACACACTCACACAATTACAAACACGCTAACATTAACCACACAATGCATTAGCCATACAATATCTGGACACCACAAGCACACAAAGTTCAGGTTCACTCGGCTCACCCCAGAGTCGCTAGCGGCCGCTCTATTGAACAATGAACCCGTTCCCAGTCGCGCTATCAACCGGGAACCTCTGCCACTGACCGTGCTCCTGGTCGATGGCTGCCTGCAAGCACAGGGCCGAGGCTGTGCACTCAGACGTCTCTGAGTGACTTATCAGCAGCCCTATCTCCCCCGGGCCCTTTGACAGACATACCGTGTATCTGCACAGCAGCAGGTCATTGTCTGTATCTGCAGGAGGCAAGCCGAGATGGAGCAGAGCTCCTCCAGGAAAATCCCAGGGAGCGCCCAGGAGTCCGTCCTCCCTTCCGCCCCTGCAGGGACAGACAATCGCCTGGCTGGCTCGCCAAAATGATTAGTGGAAAAAAGAGAAACTCCACAACTTTGTAAAAAGTTGTAAAGCCGGTATGTTTAGCGCTGGACACATGTGGGAATCGTTGTTCTCCCTAAAGGACATGCACACCCCTGAGAATTCCCCCTTGCTTATACATATGCGTATAGTCTCATTCATATTCATTTTACTGATTTCACATTACAAGCTGCAATTAGTTTTTATCAGTCCTTGCCCTTTGCGCAGGGAGCTCTCTGGGCAGCCTCAGCCTTTGGCCCTGACAAAGGGGCCTCCACTTATCTTGGGAGTTTGAATTCCTTCTCTTGGTCAAGGCCATTCTGTGAGCACAAGATTTTTTCTTTGTTTTTTTTCCTCTCTTGTGAGAACAGGGAGTCTTAAACACAGATAAACAAGTTACAGGCTCAGAACAGCACTTTTCACCTCAATCCAAAAATGCATTTCTATCCTGTTAAATTTCTACTTTGTCTCACCCATCCAGGGAATGATGTGCTCTGACTCCATGATTTCAAAGGCTGAACAGATGCTTTATTCTATACTATATTATAGCACATTACACTATTGCTATACTAAATCTATACTAAATTACATACTAAAGAAAAACCTCTGACCCTTTCCAGACAGTCACGACCCAGCTTTGACCTAATTGGTCAATCAGTCCTAACAACCATCACCACAGTCCAATTAACAAATCACTCTCGGTAAACAATCTCCATAACACATTCCACATGTGCCAAACAACAGGCGCAGCGAGATAAGAATTGTTTTCTTCTTTTCTGAGCTTTCTCAGCCTTTCCACAGCTTCCCAGGAAAAATCCTGTGAGAGAGAATTATGTCTCTATTCAAAGAAATGTGAATACCACAGGGATTTGTCCTCCCTGGTCTTCATCTGCTGCTCAGTGCCTGGGGTAAGGAAAGAAAAGGAGAGGAAGGAATGAGGAAGGAAAAAGGACAGAAAGAGAAGAGGAAGGAGCTGTGGACAAGGAGAGGATGGGATTTGCCTCCGTGCTAGAGGGAAGGGGAAGGGATCCTACCAATTTATCCCTGGCAGGACAGTGTCAGCTGAAATAAACAGGGCAGGCGACTTTTTCTCCTTTTAATGCCTTTATTAAAAGTGATCAGCTCAGAATTGGAAAGCTCGATGGGTCTGCAGTCTCAGTTGTCTCTCCCAAGGTGACTCGCAGGAGGATATTCGCAGCTTTGTCCACTAGGGACAGAGCCAAGGGTCCGGTCCTCGTTGGAGCTTTTTTTGGGCGTGACCCAGATGTTGACTTTCCCAGCTTCGCTCCCTTCAGGACCCGGTCCGAGAGGATCCCCACACCCAGGGTGAGGGGCAACAAAGGCCCCCAGCGTCCCCGCAGGTCCAGCACTCTGCTCCTCACGTTCAGACATCACTCCAATTTCTCAACTCTATATTGGCTCGTTGTTTCGGGGGTCTTTTCAGTAAGTTTGGAGTAGTAGCTTCTCATGGCATGATGATCCTGAAGTTATTTAGCATGTCCCCTCTCCCACGTTTAGTCCTTTCTCCTCACTGTCTGGGGAGGTCCCTGCCCTTCACTGTCTCCGGAGAAGAGCCATTAACTTAGTCTTGGCCAGGGCCTTTACTGATACAAAAAAGAACCATTAACGACAACGAACGACTTGTAATTATCATAACAAACAGGTAGCTCTTCAGCAGCAAGAGTGGTCTGACTAGTTTTTGTAACCTTTTTCTCACCAAAAAATTTGGCAGATTTTTGTTAATAGCATCAGCAGTGGGATTGTCCTGCAGCCAGGGGCAATGCTGGGCTGAGACATGGAGCAGAGGAGAGGGGGAAAGGGGCAGTGACTTCCTCCTCGCCTGCCTCAGTGTCCCAGGTCATTTTACTTTTCCTTGCAGCCTCCTCCAGCTTCATCCAGACAAAGTTTGGGATTGAAAAATCCTGGCTTGGGGGAAAAACAGTGGGTGAGCCCTTGGTCCTGCTGCCCAAGTACAGCTCCAGAAGTAACAGCCCTGTCCACAGTCAGGCAGGCCCAGACCCTGCTCATCTCCAGCTTCTCCCACCCCTCCAGGCTGCTGGGATCCCTCAGGTCTGGGATTGGCCTTTGCTGCTCTCCCCTCTCTGATGCCAATATCTCCCCCCAAACTGGTACCACCTCCCCAGCCAGTACAGACAGTTTGCCACAGGAACCCTGCACAAGACCCCAAAGAAGGGGAATCTGCGTCTCACCTTTGGAGCCCTGCAAGATCCAAACATCCCCTACCCTGCAAACAAATCCTCCCAGAGGCCCCCCCAGTGGATTTGGGGCGAGTTCCCCCTCCCCGCTCACCTGTGGGATCTGGGGGATCGATGCTGTCAGGGCCAGGGGAGCTGCAGACTCAGCGGGCAGGCGGGAAAAGCGTGGTTCTGCTGTGACTCCTCCTCTTCTTCCTCCTGTTCCTGCTCCTCCTTTTCCCCATCCTCCTCCTCCTCTCCCTCCTCTTCCTATTACTCCCCCTTCCAGATCCACTCCAGATCCCACCTCTCCCCCATGGCTGCAGCACCACCAGCATTTGGGTGGAGGGAACCCCCCATGAGCCCCCCAGGGATGGGCAGGGGGCTTGGGGACCCACCCAGTGCGGATCCATTCCCCCCCAGAGCCCCAGGGAATCACTCCAGGAATCGAATGATGGGGACACAATGGGATCCCCATGGAACTGCTCTTTTTCTGTTCCATCCCCACCTTTCCCTCCCCATACCCATCATTCCTCCAACACAAAGATCCCTCCCAACTCAATTTGGGGGTCCCATCCCTCTTGCGCTCTGAATCCTCTTTTTCCTTGCTCTTCCACCCCTTCCCCATAGTGCCCCCAGCCCCAGCCCTCACCCCTGTTCTTGGTTTTGGGGGATGCAGGCCCCTCCTGCTCAGTTTGGAGGGTCACATTCCCCCTTTCCCTCAATTCTGGCAGCTCCTGGCTGCTTTTTCCTGGGAGGAATCCCTCAGTTTTGGGACTTTTGGGGTTTAGCTTAGAAGTGTGACAGCTCTCTCTGGCTCTCCCCTCCCTGTTGTGGCCTCTCAACTGCCCCTGACACCCTGGGGGTGCTGGGATTTCCCTCCTGGGGACAAGGACGTTCATCTCCTTCCAGGGGATGTCTGGCTGGGGCTCCAGGTCAGGGGGTCCTTGAGCAGCTGCCCCAGAACCTCCCCCAGGGTCTCTCAGCACAGCTGGAGCTGCTCAGCCTGGGGTCCCCAAAGGCCTCAGCAAGCCCCAAGTCCCTCCCAGGAACCCTCAACTCTTCCCTCTATGGCCCAGCCATGGCCATGTCCCCACTTGTCACTGCCCATGTCCCACCATGTCCTCACCCATGGCTTTCTCCCCACCATGTTTCCATCCCTGTCATTGTCCCTCACATCTCCATCCTTGCCCGTGTCCCCCCATGTCCCCACAGATGACCCCATCCCTAAATGAGCCTTGATTGGTCTTATCCTAGGCAAGCTATGACAGCTCCAGAGCTCAGCTCCCAGGGGGACTGAGTGCCAGAGGCCAGCTCGCTCTCAGACCAAGGCCACGGGCCAGCCCCTAGCAAGCAGGAAATATTCAGCTCTTAGTGATTAGGCAGCTCTTGTGATTTCAGCTTTGCTTGCTAGGTAGCTTTCTCCCTTGGCTTAAGGCTCCAGCAGACGGTAGAGAGAGGAGAAGACACTGGCTGTTCCACGAGTATGGATTTATTGGAGGGGTTCGTGAAGGGTCTCAGCTCTTCTTCTTCCGAGTTAGTAGGGGTACAGTATGCTACTTTTTTACCCTTGGCCAATGGCAAAGGTGTTAGAGTGACCATAAGTGACCAATAGTAGGGTTAACACGATATTGCCTTACATGGCTATAGGGCGGATGTCCCTGGAGTCAGAAAGCTTCTTTGCTGCTGTGTTAGCATTCAGATTCTCCAAGAGGCCCTGGCTAAAGTTGGTTGTTTCACTACAACTCCACTTTCTGTTTTTACAAAAAATGCAGTCACGATAGTTCTTTTGAAACAGTGAACAAGATACAAGAACATAGCTAACACAATAAGAATTACAAGGAGAATCAACAACAATCCCTTAACTAAAGATGCAGCCCATCCTGTTAGTCCCCATTGCCCAAAAAGTTCATTGACCCAATCTGGGATTCTTTCTACTTTCAAGTCCTTCACGAGATCTTTCAGTTTCTGGATGTTCGCATGGATGGGCTCTGAACGTGAAGGGAGGTTGAAGCAGCACATTCCTTCGAAGTCCTCACATCCATGTCCGTGGGCAAGCAGCAGGAAGTCGATTGCTGCTCGGTTTTGGAGTGAAGCTTGTCTTGTGGTTTCTTCTTCCTTTAAGAGATCACTTAAGGCTGCTGATGTGGCGTTAGCTTGTTTACTGAGCCAGCACCCAAGGTGATTGATTTCACCGAGGGCTTTAGCTGCAGCTACCCAGGGTAAAAACAGAGAGACAGCAATCTTTTTTGGTCTGTTTCAATCATATAATCTCGGATCACAATTTTCATCGAATTCAGTGTAGGACCTTTTTTGACATTTTGATTCACTTTCTTTTTTACAATTATGTAACAGGGTGATCTTTGGGGTAGAAAGTTTTCCAAGGGTACAGGGACCTCCCTGGAGTCAGGAGGAGATCCCTGCCCATACTCTGTCACCACAGATGAGAAACATTCCCTTGGGTAATACTTTGGGATGGAGGGAGGACACAGAAATCACCCGAGCGGTCTAATTACACCAATCATGAGGGTTATAGGCTTTGTTAAGTGGTGATACATCTTTTCGATATGTGTTTTTGTGTTGGTCAATTTCTGGCCAATCGTTTTTTGGACGCCTAAAGTAAAATTTGACACAATATGTGGCCTTGGAGGATCCCAATAGATCCAATTCTTGGGGTTCCTCTTGAGCATCTGGCAGAATTTTTGCCCACTCGTCCCAAGTTTCAGCCCCATTGGGTCTCTTACCTGTGGTGCGGAGAACCTCTGAGTTCTGGACAGGCCAATCGTCTGCTACAAAGGAATTCCTACTAGACATGCAGAAAGTGGATTATCAATGCTTCCCATGGACAAGCACATGTTGTCTTGTTTTAGTGTTTTTGCTAAGGTTACCCAAACATTATGGCTGGGCTGTGGGCTAATCCAGCCGAAGGCGCACGGTACGGTGTAGAGCATCCAGGCAGCGGTGAGGACAGCACCGACGGAGATATTTTTCATCTTTGGCCAGGATTAGGGCTTCTGATAGGGAATATAAGCACAATTTGTTATCTTTATGATGAGAGGGATTTCTGCCTTGTTCTTTTCTGTGTTCCCCTCCTCCCCCCCTTTTGCTTTTAATTTCTAAGCTACACTATGGGAGGAGGAGCGGGTAGAAGGTTAAAGGGTTTTAAGGTTAGGAAGAGGGAATAATAAGGTTTTTTACAATACAAAACACAGTGTAATAACACATAATTCAGAGAACACTTTTGTGTTAAGGCTATCTGTGCCCTGGTACAGCAGACTGTTGTTTAACTTTCTGTTTTGTCTGCTGCCTTGTATTGGGGCAGTCTGTTTTTATGTTTGTGGGTGTTCGGCGACACCTTCGTCTCCAGGCTGAGCTGGTTTGGTTTTGAGATGGTCTTGTGTTTGCCTCGGGAGAGTTCTTGTCCTCGTCTGCAGTAGCGTTTGCTGTGCCTAAGTATGGTTTTACGTATTTTCCTGGGTACCACCTTGGACCTGATGGTAGTAGCACGCACGCATATCCTCTACCCCATGTAATCAACTAATGAGGCCCAGAAATTTGGTGTGTTTCAGGGTCCTTCACAAGCATGGGTGGTTTCTCCGTGAGCTTTGCTTGTGTGGTATTCACAAAGTGGCGAAGTATTGGTGGGTCAGGCTCTGCTGCTGTGCAGTTTAGGAAGTTGATGACATAGAGAGCCTTGCACAGTCTCTCCACTGGAGATGTGATTTTCGTGTCCCTGTTCTGTTGCTCGAGGATGCTTTTGAGGGTTTGATGTGTCCTTTCCACGATGGATTGTCCTGTGGGGTTTACAGGTATGCCCATCTTGTGTGCTATGCCCCATTCACTGAAGAACTCCTTCAACTTGTGGGAGGTATAGGCTGGCCCATTATCTGTTTTAATCTCCTTTGGTACACCCAGGGTGACAAAAGCGAGGAGAAAGTGTTTTATTGTGTGCATGGTCTTTTCTCCTGCATGTGATGATGCAAATACCGCTCCTGAGAACGTGTCGACTGAAACATGTACGTACTTTGACCTTCCAAAAGGTGAAAAGTGAGTTACATCTGTCTGCCACAGCTGACAGCTGTTCAGACCTCGGGGATTGACTCCCGTACCCATAGATGGTATCTGGTAATTTTGACAGTTCGGACAGGTAGCTACAATAGCTTTTGCCTGATCCTTTGAGAGCTTAAACATTCTTATAAGGGCAGGTATAATTTGATGAAAAAACGTGTGTGACAGCTTTGCCTGAGCAAAGATGTTAGGAACATTAGCAGTTTCTGCTGCCATGGCTAATGCATCTGCTTTCCTGTTGCCCTCTGCAACAAAACCTGGGAGGCCCGTGTGAGACCTCACATGCATTATGTGATAAGGTTGTTTTCTGTGAGATATCAATTTTATTAATTTAGAGAGCAGTTGGTATAACTTTGGGTTAGAGACCTCTTTGAGAAGAGCATGTTCTGCTCTCATAGCTATTCCAGCAACATAAGCTGAATCTGTGACCAGATTGAAAGGCTCGTTTTTAAATTTTTCAAAGGCTCTGACAACAGCTGCTAATACTGCAATCTGTGGCGATCCTTCTACTGTTTTGTACATCTGATTGCCATTCGTGTGTTTGGGGGTCTCTCCAAGTAATCACTGACTTGTGGGATGACCCTGAGCCGTCTGTAAATAGAGTTAGAGCCTTGAGAGGTTTTCTACTTTGGATTCGTTTTGGAATCAAATGGAAAGTTTCATTCTGGTTGAAAAGCCTGTGTTGTAGGATGTCTGATGAAGTTTGACCTGTGTAACTGTCCAGAGCAAACTGTAGACTCGCATTGGTCTTGATCAAATCCTCAAAGTCTTTAAGTGTTATTGGCAAATATATGCATTCAAAATCGCAACCTGAAAGGGAACAAAGGCGAGTCCTAGCCTTTTTTATTAGGTGTGCTATAATCTCCTGGTAGGTGGTAAGTGTCTTTGTAGGCTGGCTACTTGTAAAAACCCATTCCAGTATCAACAAAGGATCTCGCAGCTTAGGGTCCCATTGGAAGATCAGCCCATGGAATCGAGGAGCTTTTCCCAGGATGATGAACTGGAAAGGCAGACTGGGGTCATAGCGATGGGCTTTGTGTGAAGACAGGGCTTCCTGGACTTGACGATGGCACCTCTGGCTTCCTCTGTGAGAGTGCAGGGAGAGTCCAGTTCCTTGGGTCCACAAAGAAGATTGAACAAGGGAGCAAGGTCCTCTGATGTAATTCCTAGCAGTGGACGTACCCAGTTGATGGATCCGCACAGGCTGTGTAAGCCCCTAAGGGTTTTTGGGTCGTCGTTGATGGCGATCTGCTGAGGCACGATGGTTCTTTCCCGGATCTGGACTCCAAGGTAAGTCCATAGCCCAGTGTACTGGATTTTGTCCTCATGAATTTCCATTCCTGCCTTTTCAATGGCTTCAATAGTCTTTTTAACCATTTTGTCCAAGCAAGCTTTGTCTGAAGCACACACCAGAATGTCATCCATGTAGTGATAGATGATGGCATCTGCAAATGATTTCCAAATGGGAGACAGGATGTGAGACACATACCACTGGCAGATAGTAGGCAAGTTTTTTAATCCCTGAGGAAGAAAACGCCAATGATATCCTTTGAGCGGAGCTTCCTTGTTAATAGAGGGAACGGAGAAAGCAAACCGTGGAGCATCCTCAGGGTGCAGTGGGATGCTGAAGAAACAGTCCTTAATGTCTATGATAGCAAGTGTCCACTCTCTAGGCAACATCGATGGGAAGGGCAGGCCAGGCTGAAGAGGGCCCATGTCCTCGATGACCTCGTTGATTCTGCGAAGGTCGTGGAGAAGCCTCCACTTGTTTGTCCCAGGCTTTGGTAGAACAAAGACTGGAGAGTTCCAAGGGCTGTCGGACTCCACTATGTGGCCTTTTTTGAGTTGTTTTTCCACCAGGGCGTTTAGGGCGCGCAGCTTGGCTTTCTTTAGGGGCCACTGCTCAGTCCAGATTGGCTTGTGGCTTTTCCAGGTGAGACGGGGTATTTCTGGCAGCACGCTCAACTCAGTGGCCCCAGTCAGAAATCCTGAATGGGAATACGTAGGGAAGCACCCCACTGGGATAAAACGTCTCTGCCCCAAAGGGTGATGGGGGTCCTTACCACAAATGGGCGGATGGTTGCCAGCTTGCCTTCTGGCCCTTCTACCAGGATGTTGTTCTTGCTCCTCATGGATACTGTAGTTCCACCAATCCCGGAAATCATGCAACAGGTTGTAGATCCCAGCGTGCTGGCCAATCTGAACGGGTGATGATGGTCACATCTGCACCGGTGTCCAGCATCCCTTGCAGGTGGGTCTTCTCTCCTTTGTGGGAGAGGCCACACTCAATGGTAGGCTTGGATGGTCCCATGACTTGAGCCCACATAGCTGTAGGGTTGAGAGGAATCTGTTCCCTGTGGTTCTTTGGGAGTAAGAATGCCTGAGCTATTGGAGTTCCCTTAAAAAGAAAAAATGGTAAGTCTATGCAGTACACCTGCATGAGGATCTCTTGTCCCAGCTGCACTGTCAGCATTTCCGGAACAACAAAAATTTCTTTCAGAGTATTAAGAGAATCACCTGTAATTAAAATGTCTGAAGGACTCCCTTTAGGTCCATATTTTCCTGTGGGAACACGGTGAACATTCTTATCATTAAAGTCAATGGACACAGCAGTTACCAGTTGCCGGCGGGTACCCATTTGGGCTGTCCCGTGGGTTGGGGCTTCTCCTTTGGATCTGGAGCAGCCTGGGTTTGTGCGTGATTGGGTCTTGGTGGCCTTTGATTTGTATTCTGTGCCCGAAGGTCAAACGGGTGGCTCAAGGAGTTTAAAGGATGTGGCTGATAGCGTTGCTGATTTTGGGGTCTTTGATAATAATTCCGATGGTATCGGAGGGGTGAACTCTCCAGGCAGTCCTTTATATAATGTCCTAGCTCTCCACAGTGATAGCATTTAGCTTGTTCTTTAGAGGTTATGACTGCATATGCACCCGAAACTCCTTCAGCAATACCCTTAGCAACTGCTTGGGCCACTGTATTTTCAGTGGACATGTGACGTGTACAGCATTCTAGCATTTGCTCTATAGTAGGGTCTGAATCCACGGGTAAAGACCTCAAAATGGCCTTACATTTCTCATTTGAGTTGCTGAAAGCAAGCTTACGTAAGAGTTCCTTTCTTGCCTCTGTACTCTATATTTGTTTCTCCAAAGCATCTCTAAGTCTGTCCACAAATTTTATAAAGCTTTCTTCAATGCCTTGTTTTATAGTAGAAAAATGCATTGTTGGCATTGACTCATCCTGCATAAGAAGCAAGGAGGTTTTTGTTGCGATTGCTACATCCTGCAGCGCTTCTTTATTCAAAGTTTCCATTTGTTCTGCTGGCTTTTGAAAGTCTCCTTTGCCGGCCAGCTGTTCTACTGTGAAGTTGGTCTTAGTAGCATCAGCAGTAAATGAATCTGATAACGTTTTTAAGTGTTTCTTCCAATGCCTATCCCATAACAAATATTCTGCCGGTGACAGAAGGCATTGTGAAATATTTTTTACATCGTGAGGAAGCAAGATGTGCAGAGAACATGGTTTCTAGGAAATTTCTAAAGATATGTGAACTACGTCCATGTTCCTTAGCTATATTTCTCAGGTTGCACTAGTTCCTTATTAGAAATTGGTTTCCATGTCTTGATATTAGATTCCCCACCATTCCTTCCTTGCTTATATTCGACCGGAAAGGCTGTGATTTTCTGTGCTAGGTCCCAGTTCCCAGACTTCGTAGCTTCTATCTTAATAAGAGCCCATGGGTCTATATTAATCGTATCAAAATCAGATTCATCAGAGGAGCTCTCATTGTCTGAGGAACGCTGTGAGGAATTTACTACCCGTGAATTCCTTTTATTTCGTTTAGAAGCATTTTTCATGGTTTTCAATGACTGACCAGAAGTTGGCACAATTGGCTGAGGGGTTGCAGCACAGCAGGGACCGGATTGGGTTGAGGGGGTGACACCACAGGTGCTCTCTGATCCGTTCGGGTGGCAGGAGGGTTGGGTCAGGGCTTGGAGGGATGCGTGGGGGCAGGGGGGGTGAGCGGGCTGGGGATGCACGCCTGGGGGGTTTGGGGGTGCGCAAACAGTGCCGCTGGTTTGGGATACTACAGGTATAGAGTGAGCTGGTGTTACTGCGCATGTGTGCGGCTCGGCGCAGGGGGACAGGGTGTGGCCATGGCTCGGGAAAGTGGCGGGAGGGGCCGGGAGGGCCGGGGCGGTCTCGGGAGGGGCGGGAGCGGGGGCGGTGACGGCGGGGAGGGCGGTCGCGGGGCGGGGGGGAGCAGCGCGGGATTGGGGGCGGCAGCGGCGATAACGGGACCGGGGAATGCGGCAGGCGCGGCGGGGGAGTGGGGGGCAGGGCGGGGACAGCAGCGGGAGCAGGGGAAACCGCGACAGAGCGAGCGGGGGCGGGGAACGGCGGCGCGGGGGTGGGGGGGACCGGGATCGCGGTGACGGGAGGGGGCAACGGCAGCACAGGCACGGGGGGAGGGAGGAGGGGGCAGAGCGGCGCACGGGGAGGGGTGGCCGCAGCGGAGGGTACGGTGGCAGGGACAGGGAATGGGGCCCCCGAGGCCGGAGGCGGGAAGGAAGCGGGGCCGGGGGGGTGGGGGGCTGCAGGAAACGGGGAGTTGGGCAGCGCGGGTCCAGCGAGGGGGGGGAATGTGGGGGGGTTGCTTGGGTCTGCCTCCGAGGTGGTTTCTGCAGGAAGCACTGCAGAGCCCAGCGGCTCTCTGGCCTGCAAGGCACATTCCTCTGTTATCTTATCAGCGCAATTAGCATATGAAGAGGAAAGATCTGTTAGTTTGGAACTTTTTTCAGAGTTCGATTTTTCAATCGTTTTTGTTATTATATGAAATAAAGGTAAGAAGTTAGTAACAGAAAAGTCCTGTTTTGTTTGAGACATATAAATGGTGTTTCCAACTGTATCCTGAAATAAACAGGGCCAGGAGACTTCTTCTCCTTTTTAATGCCTTTATTAGAAGTGAACATCTCAGGGTTGGGCAGCTCGGCAGGGCTGCAGCCTCCCGTCGTCTCTCCCAGGATGACTCAGAGGAGGAGGATGAGCACAGCTCTGCCCACTAGGAGTAGAGTTGGGGAATCACATCCTTGTGTGAGCCTTCAGGGCGTGGTGATCCCTTCCATTGTTACCCCTCCTGGCCCAGTCGGCTTGGTCTCACCGCCGGGGACGACTCCCAAGGTCAGGGCGAGAGGGACTCCGAAGGTGTTCCGCATCTCTGCAGGCTCAGCACTCGGCTCTTCACATCCAGACATCATTCCAGTCTCTCAACTCTTAGGTGGCTCGTTGTTTTTGGGGTTCCTGCACGTTTGGAGTAGGGGTCCCACAGCATGCTGGTCCTTGGAGTCACTTTGCATAGCCCCCCTCACCCTCTCAGGTCTCTTCGCTATTCTGGGAAAAAGTACACCTTAGCCTCGGGCAAGGCTCTGCTAATACAAAAGGAGCGATTAGCCACAACGAGCCGTGATTACAATAACAAAACACGCAGAACTTTGGCAGCGACAGTGATCTGGCTGCCTTTTTGTAACTTTTTCTCACAAAAAAAATTAACAGAATTTTTGTTCATAACATATCCCAGAAAGAATTTTCAGTAATTGTGGTCTTATCTGTTTCTGGAAAATGCAGTGCAATCCAAGATACAAATTTTTTAAGAGTCTTTTTTGACAGACTACCTTTAGAAAAAGTGAAATTGTTAACAGATAAGGTTTCTACAATGGTTAAATATAACTCTCTCTCAAGTGAGGTTAGTCTTAGGGTGCTTAAACAAGTACCGATGATTTTAAAGCCCTTTCCACAGAAAAACGAAAAAAAAAGAAAAAAAAAGAAAAAGGTTTTTTAGAGCACCCAAAGGTATGCGTGCAATCTTAAGCAATACTTACGTCCTTTGGGGTCAGGGGTCTGTGGAAGGGTGTCTGCTTCTCAATTCTCCTTGGACTTTATCTCGTCCAGATGTGTTGTTGAGGGTCGAATTGAGCCTTCCGCAGAGAGGATTTTCTAAAACGAAAAGTCCTTTCGCAGAAGGAGAGGCTTCCCGAACAGGCAATAACAGGAGGCCCTGAAAGGCTCCGATGCTCCAGTGACGCTTCGCTCCTGGGGGCCAGGGTCCGACAACACGTTGGGCGGCCACTTAAATGAGCCTTTCTTGGTCTTATCTAATGCAAGCTATTACAGCTCCAGAGCTCAGCTCCCAGGGGGACTGAGTGCCAGAGGCCAGCTCGCTCTCAGACCAAGGCCGCGGGTCAGCCCCTAGCAAGCAGGGAATATTCAGTTCTTAGTGATTAGGCAGCTCTTATGATTTCAAGCTCTTTGCTTGCTAGGCAGCTTTTTCCCTTGGTTTAAGGCTCCAGCAGACGGTAGAGAGAGGAGAAGCAGAAGACGCTGGCTGTTCCACATGTATGGCTTTATTGCAGGGGTTCCGTGAAGGGTCTCAGCTCTTCTTCTTCCGAGTTAGTAGGGGTACAGTATGCTACTTTTATACCCTGGGCCCAGATCCAATCCTGACCAATGGCCAGAGGTTAGAGTGACCATAAGTGACCAATAGCAGGGTTAACACAATATTGCCTTACATGGCTATAGGGATAGGTTATAGGGCGGTGGTCCCTGGAGACAGGAAACTTCTTTGCTGCTGTGTCAGCATTCTATTTTCCAAGGGGCCCTGGCTAAACTTGAGGGGTTTACTACACTCATAGTCTAACGTATTTCTTTCCTAGTCCAAGTTACTTTCTCTGTGTCACCAAGCCTGAGCTTTCAGCATCACAAACCTCCTGTTTCTTGCCTGGCAGTTTCTGGGATGGGGCATCAGGAATGCATTTACTTGAGTGTCGGTGGCACTGCAGAGAGCACTTGATGTAAGAATCCTCTGAAATAACACAGGCAGACAACACTGACGCTGGAAAATGGCCTGTAAAGCTGGTGTCCACATTTGGAGAAGCAAAATGTGCTATTTCTGATGGAGGTTCCTACTAACAGAGTCAGCCAATGAAACTGGCTCTCAAGGCGAGATCATTTGGATGTTGCAGTGGTTGTGGCAGCCCCAGGGTTTGGGATTTTTGGCTGGCATAGCAAAATGAGCTGTGAGCAGCATCTGTGGCAGGGAGGAAAGTGCCCCTGGAGCTGGGGCTGAGGCCCGGGGTGGATGTGAGCCCGTGTGGGTGTGAAGGGAGCTGGCAGAGCGCTGAGTTTGCTTTCCCTGCAGGCTCGCGCTCTGATCCGGCAGAACGGGACCCCGCAGCTGCAGGAGCCCCGGCGCCTGTCGGCTCTGCTGCGGGACTGCCTCGAGTGCAGCCTGGAGCCGGACGAGGAGCGGCGCTGGGCTGCCCAGGAGCTGCTGCAGCTGAGGGCCAGGGGCTGCAGGGGAAGCAGCAGCGCCAGGGAGGGGTTTTCTTGTGGGGCCCCCTCCGACAGTCTCCAGTCTGGCTGCATTCCACACGCAGAGCAAGCAGAATCCTCGCCTGCTGTGGCTTGGCAGCTCCTTTGGAGCTCATCTGGGCCTGGTGCCCCACAGCGAGCAGGGACATCTTCAAGCAGCTCAGGGGGCCCAGAGCCCTGCCTGACCCGAGCTTGGATGTTTCCAGGGAGGGGGCACTTCCCACATCTCTGGGCACCTTCTGTCAGTGTTTCCCCACTCTGGTGGTTAAAAAATTCTTCCTTAGATCTTATCTGAGCCTGCTTCCCTCTCCTGAGTTTCAAACCATTTCCCTTTGTCCTGTTGCAACAGACCCTGTGAGGAACTTGACTCTGGAAAGTAACAGTGCATTTCTTTCCTTTTTATCCTTTGGACAGCACCCATTTTTATCATCAGCCAAGCCTCTCTCCAGCCTGACCCCTCTGATCACTGCAGCGAAGCAACTGAGGGAGCAGCGGAGGAGATGAACCCCTTGAGGACAGCTTTCAGTTCTAGTAGTTAGGACAACTAGTTAGTTATGGTAGTTAGCACTGCTAGTTGGTTAGGGTAGTTAGGATTGCCTGTTTGTTATGATTCTTAGGACAGCCTGTTTGTTATGGCAGTTTTTTGAATAAAAACTCTCTTAACCCTCAACTGGATTGCCGTGTCCCTTCCTTCTCCCGCTGTGCCTCAGCTGCCCGGAGCAATGTGAGGGGAGAGCGGGCCCAGCCTGGCCCAGAGCTGAGCCCCAGCAGAGCCCTGGCAGAGCCCAGAGCAGCCTCGGCACCTGCAGAGTC
Organism: Melozone crissalis; assembly: GCF_028551555.1. Taxonomy (NCBI): domain Eukaryota; kingdom Metazoa; phylum Chordata; class Aves; order Passeriformes; family Passerellidae; genus Melozone; species Melozone crissalis. The sequence goes on from NW_026535844.1 coordinate 7,186,808, forward strand.
AGCCTGGAAGGAGGCGCTTGGAGCCTTCTCGGCTGCACCCGGCTCTTGGTTACAAACTGGGTGTGCTGGAAAATGCCACCGGCTCTGCACGAGGGCAGAAGGGGCCCGGGGAAGGCCCAAGTGCTCCATGCAAGGGAAAAACCTCCCCTGGGTTTGTTATAAATAACTAGGTAGTGTTGGCTTTTGCTATTAGGTATTGACTTCTGTAAAACATCCTTAATCACAACCATTTTGATATAGTACAGTTTGTAATCAGTTCTAACTGCTTTTGCTGTACTATAATTTGTCAGCATTTTGTGGCCAATGACGTGGCCCTGTGTAGCTCGTATCCTCAGCACATCATTTATAGATGATATTTTAGTCTGTGGACAGTGTGAAAAACATACATTATAGTTTTGACTTTTGAAAAATATTAAAGTGAATGCCATGTATTGTGCATTAGAATGTTAACGTTTGCAGAAGTAGCTGTAGTTGTGAAATAATAACTAATTCTTATATTTTTGTAAATAAATGACAATAATAACTCAATAATAACAATAGAATAACAATAATAACAAAAATATAATAATAATAATAAAAATAATAACACAGATATTTGTGAAATACCTAATGTTCATTTAAAGTACTTCTGGAAATAGCTAAAACCGTCTGCATGGTCAGATAACATTTAAGGAAGGGATGTGATGAGGAGCCCTGCCACTGACCCTTCTACTGTCAATAACTGTCACCTGCTGAAACCACAGAACAGGGGCCCTTGTGAGGGAGTGACACACAACCCTCAAAACAGCAATCCACGATTCCTGCACGTGCTCTAAAATGGCGAGTTGGGGGTTAAACCAACCTGAAGAATTCCTGGAGCATGTAAACGAGTTCAAAGAAATGTTTGAATGTGTATAACCATTATGAATATATATTTGAACAATACACTGGAGAAACTAGACAAGAAGAGTTGCTGTGGTTAACCGGTGTGCCTCTGGCCATCGCCAAGCACCCAGCGCTGTTACTGATTTATCCCTTATTTTTCCTTATTAAACTTTCAAAAATTCTAAAGAGTGAGGCTCATTTCTCACAAAACCCAATGTGCTCACCCCTTGTTCTTCCCCCAAAGCCAGGATTTGTCAATTCTAACCTTTGTCTGGATGGAGGAGAAGGAGGCTGCGACGGAAAAGGAAGATGCACTGGTGTGGAGGCCCATGGGAGTCTCAGTCTCCCACCCGTGGGGGACTGGTCCCCAATAAGAAGAATAGATTTCAAGGTTATGGTGAGAAGCTTGCTTCTCCCATAGATCTCTGCAGGCACATGCTGATTTATGTTGCCCCATTGGCCCGTTGGCCTAATTACCCCAGTTCACCTCCTATTACCCATCCCTGGTGAGTCCCTAGAATGTTCTCCCTCTCTGTCCCTCCATTGGCTCTAATTTACTGCATTCCTCTGCCCCTGTTTCCCTATTAGCTGACCCGACCCTTAACCCCTCCTTTGCACCATTTCCCCCATATCCATTGGACCCTGACCCTCAGCTCCACCCTCACTAGCCCATATAAAAACCCCCTGTGCCCTCAACTTGCACCCTGTCTTTGTCCCTGGGCCCTGTTCAGCTCTGTCCCCTGTTCCTGTACCAATAAGCCCAGTTTGCTGCAGATCATACCCAGACCCATCCTGCCGACTTTGTCAGCTTTATAAAGCAGCCGTGAGCTTCGGGCTCCGGAGTGCCGGACGCTCCAAGGGCCTCGGCAGCGCCAGGACGCTCCAGGCTGGGACAGCCAGGCAGGGCAGGAGGAATCACTGCCCCTTTCCCCTCTCTGCTGCTCCATCTCCCAGCCCAGCATCGCTGCAGGACAGCCTCACTGCCAACGCCATCCTGCCAGGGATGGACTGGGGGGATCTCCTTCCCCTTCCCTCTGCCATGGAGGCAAATCCCATCTTCTCCTTGACCACCCTCCTTCTCCTCATTCTGTCCTTCATCCATCCACGTTCCTTTCCCATCTCCACCGGGGAGGACAAGGCCCAGAGATCCCACATGAGGAGGGGCTGCAAACCCAGCCTGGGGAGCTGAGAGGAGGTGGTAAAAGCCTCCCTGTGCTGGGAAGGGTGTGGGGAATGTGAGAAGAGTTTCAGGCAGAGCTCAGCCTATTCCTGGTGCCTCCAAAACCAGCGGTGCCAGATACAGAGATCCACGGGGCAGCAGAGATCCCCCTGCAGATCCATAGGGCTGCAGAGATCCTCCCACAAATCCGTGGGGCTGCAGAGATCCCCCTGCAGATCCATTTGGATGCAGAGATCTCCCTGCAGATCCATGGGGATACAGAGATCACCCTGCAGATCCATGGGGATACAGAGATGCCCCCGCAGATCCATGTGGATTCAGAGATCCCCCTGCAGCCCCTGGAGTAGCCACGCTGCAGCACGGCGATGCCTGAGAGGAGGCTGTGACCCCGCGGCCAGAGGGCCCCGCTGGAGCAGCCTGTCCTGGCAGGACAGACCCCGGGGCACAGTGACCCACGCTGCAGCACTTGGAGGGGGCTGTGCCCCAATGGGATGGACTCAGCTTGGAGAAGTTCCTGGAGAAGTCTGCGGTGGGAGAGAGCCCAGGGTGCAGCAGGGGAACGACTCCTGTCCCTGAGCAGAGGGAGAAGCCCCGGGGCATGAACTGAGCCCGGCCCCATTCCCTGTCTGCGGCACTGCCGGGGTAGGAGGTGCAGCTGGAAGGAGGGAGGCGTGGGGGAAAGCTGCATTTAAGGGTCTTCACTTACTTCTCATTATCCTGCTCTGAATATTTGGAGTTTTCTGTCAGAAATCTCTCCCCTCCCCCACTCATCCACAGAGCTTTGGGGCGGTTTTTTCTTTTTGGGGGAAATCAAAGCGATGCCCTGATGCTCCTAATTAGGGGTAGGAGAAATGAGACTCCAGGGCTTCCGGCTGAACCGGAGCCACCGGAGCCGCAGTGCCGGGAAAGCCGTCGCGGGAGCTGCGGAGAAGTTTGTGTTTTCAGCTCAATCCCCCTCGCGCCCGGGCCCGTTCCAGGGCTGTTCCTCAGCTCCGGCTCTGCCCTCACGCAGCCCGGGGCGCCCTGAGAGCGCGGGGCGGGGCTGTGCCGTGTGCAGAGCCCGCCCCTGGCTGGGATTGGGCGATGGTGCCGTCAGTCGTGGTTGTGGCGCGCTGATTGGTGGGAGCGGGGCGGAGCCGGGCCCCGGTGGCGGGCTGAGGGCGGCCGTGGCTGGGCAGCGGCGCCATTGTCGGAGCGTGTGTGCGGTCCCGCAAGCGGCGGCAGCGGCCGGAGCGCGGTGAGGCGGCGGCGGAGCTCGGAGGCGGCCGCAGCGCAGGTGGGAGCCGCGCTGGGTTGTGCGGGGGCTCGGGGCTGGCTGCGGGCCTCGGGGGCGGCAGGGGGCTCGGGCGGGTTCGTTGTGCCGTGTCCGGCCCGTGTTGCCGCTGGCGTGAGGGCGCTGCGGGAGCGGCTGCCCGCGGTCTCCTTGCGGCCGCTGCCTCGGCAGGAGCCGCTGCCGGAGCAGCGCTGGCTCGGCCCGGTTGCTGTGGCTGGGACAGAGGGGGCTGCCCCGTGCCCGGGGCTGTGCGGGGAAATTCCCGTGGCCGGAGGTTTCTTTGCGCATAGGAGACAGAGGAGTCCTGTAAAAGTGACTTTATTGCTGAGCAGAGGGAGAGGCCATGGGGCATTTGCCGTGCGCTCTCTGCCGTTGTTGTAGTTCGCAGCCTCCTTTGTATCCTCATTTTCCCGGCCTCATCTCCCTCTCCCTTTGCCCCCTGGCTGAGGTGCTTGGAAGGTTCAGACCTCCCGATCCGCCAAGTGCATGTCCTCGTTAATGTGCATCCCCACTTTTGCATAACGGCCGATATTGATGGGTCTGTTAAGTCTTTTTTCTTTTGGAACTTGAGAAATTAAGCGGGACTTTCTGTGAGCAGCAATCCATGTTAATTAGTAACATTTATTGGAGCTGGTGGTTTCGCCCGTTACTTCCTTATCTGCAAGCCCCTAACCCTTTGCTCAGCTTCTGAACGAGCTGCACTCTCAAGGTGTGGAGCATGGTAAAAAGATGAGAGTTGCTGCAGCACATCAGAGGAGAAACAGCGTTCGTTTAACCCATGGTTAGCCAGGGAGCGACAAAACCGTGTCTCATTCCCATCCCTTTCACGCTTGGACCAATACATGAGCTGCTTTCTTATTTCCTTTGTTATCTGTTTTTCACCACTTTTCCTTTGTCATCTTTTTGCCAACAGCAGTTTGAGTCATTTAATTTTTCACATACTCCTCCTTTTTCTGCTAACAGATGATCTGATCCCATCCCATGGTGAAGTGTTGTGTTCCTCATTTCAGTGGATTGGTCGGCAGGAAGGTCAGGAGCTGGAGCTGTCTGGTTGGTTATTATTGCGATGACATCTTGTAATCTAATGATGCCATTGAAATGAGAAATGGGTTCTGTGGCTCCTGATATCAATTGGTTCGGGTTCCCAGGGGCTGGTCCATGGTGTTGTAGGATTTGTTCTGCTGGCCGTTCATCTTTTCCCCATTTTTGTCCACTCTCTCCAGCCAGGGCTGCATCAATTGACTGCTTTTGTCTAATTAAATCATCAAATACTTGGATTCCCAACTGATTTCGCTGAAGTTTTGGTGACAAGAAATCCCCGGTGCTCTAATATACCCTATATAACACAGACAGTGATAGCACATGTTGGAGTGGGCAGAGGGATGATTCCCCCCCCATTTATTTATAGTGAAGTTTTCCCAACGTTCTCCATTTGCTGTTTCCCTTTGCAGCTTCACCCGTTTCTGTTGCAGGGTCAGATATCCTCCCCCTGGGCTCTGCCTTGAGCTGTGCAAATTCCATCAGTGCCAGCAGGCAGAGCTTGGGGTGAGGGGCAGAGGGAATCAGCCCAGTTCCTGCCCCAGGCAAGAGACCCAGGTGCATTGTCCACACTTTGCCCAGCAGTGTTCATTTGCATTTCTAAAGCTCTTTTGCAGGCTGCCTGGAATGAAGCTTCTCTTCCTGCTGCTGGGCAATGTTGATGTTTTGTTGCTGGTCGTTATCTCTGTGGGTGTCTTTTGGGCTATTCTCAGTCTGTTCAGGTGTTAAACTCATCTCCATTGAGCAGTGTAGCACTTCTTAAAAAAAACCTTTAAAATTCATTTCCCCAAGGCAAAGACAAACCAAGCCTGAGCAGAGAAATAAGGTTTAAAAGGAACAAAATCGGTACATTTTGCAGCAGTGCAATGGCAGGCAGCCCAGAGTGTGGGTGTCAGTGAGCCCCAGAGTGGAATTGTGCCGTGGTGTTCCCCAGCAGCTGTGGCAGTGCAGGCCCAGCCAGCGCTGAAGCTGCAGCAGTGGCAGCAAGGCTTGGCCCCAGTGTCTGGAGATGGCAGAGGAGGGTGGCCAGGATTGCAGAGGATTCCAGGCGAGGATCTGTGGGCAGGCGCAGGGGCTTGGCCCGCTGTGGAGCCCTGGCTGCTGCTGCGTTGCCTTCAGGGCAGGCTCAGGGGCGGCCTCCCATCCTCCTGCAACAGGCGGGAAGTGCAAATCTGCGGGGCTTCAGAGCCCTTGAGGCCAGGCTGAGGGGTCCCCCCGTGTTGAGCTGTGCTGGCAGCGGTTTGTGGCCTCAGGGACACTTGGCATGGGCCCCTTGGCCACCAGTGGTGCTGCTTGGCACTCCTTAGGCAGGAGCCGATGTCCTAAGTGGGTGTTGGCAGCAGCAAAGTGCCAGGGCAGGCTGTGTGCCAGCCCAGCTTCCTATGGGAGAATGTGCCTTGATATCTGCTCCAGTGGTTGCTGAAGCAGTGAGAATTGCTTTTGCCCCCCTGTTAGGTGCCATGGTGTCAGCAGAAGATATTGAAGCCTTCCTGCTCAGGGCATTTCAGTGCCAGGCTCTCACAAGCACCCACAGCTGCGCGGGTTGAGCTGAGCATGGGGCGGTGACCTGCGCTGTGTCTGATTGCCCTTCCTTAATAACAGCCTGTCTTGTAGCTCTTTTCCCTTCTGCTGCCCTTGCAGAGCCATCCACAAACACTTTTTCTCCCTCAGGCGAGGGAATGTCCCATCAATCTGTCCCAGCCTGGGTCTGGAGCTCTGTCCCTTGAGTGCAGTCCTGGGTTCCTTGCCAGCCCCTCTCCAGGCTGTTCAAACAGGAGGCTGGGTTGAACCCTTGCCCTGTCCTCAGTTCTAAATCCTCCTGTGCCATTGAACAAGTTTCATACTGTAATAACTGAGCCCTGCTCATCCATTTAGAGGCTCTTTTGGTTGTCAAACCTTTAACTTGATGCCTGACTTGAACTATATGAGATCCTCCTGTTGTCGTCTGTTTTGAGGCCTCAGTTCCCATGAAAGCTCTGGCTGCACAATTCTGCAGACAATGATACCACTCTCTGGCCACAAGATTAAACATTTTAGTACAAGAATTCCTTAGGGAAGACCCTGTTAAACATCCACGTATAATTCAAATTCTTCTTCCCTGTCTGGAAGGCCCAGGCCAGCCGCCTCAGTTAATCTTCATTTTAACACTTGAAAATTCTGTTTCCTCCTGCTGTGTATCCATCCAGTTTGTTGACTGGCAGGATAGGAGTGTTGTAGGGGGACATCCCTGGCTCCAAAAGCCCTGCCTTTAACAGGGACTCAATCCCAGGCTGTGAGCCCTTCCTTCCCTCTCTTGGAACAGGATATTGCTTGTCCTGGTTGCTTTAAAGTAATTTGTAGAGGCTCCATATCTAATTTTCCCCATTTCCGCGAAGCTGCCCACACTTTGGGGTTCACTTCAGCATGGGCCTTTTCAATCTTTTCACACAAAGGTAGAACAGAACTAGCCTCTGTATCCCCTTTTACAGTATTAAAATCCAACTCTCAAATTCCTTCCTAGTTAATTACAATCACAGGAGGAAGAAAAAGAAATTCATTTTATTCTAACCTCTCCCCCACAGCTTCTAATGGTAGTTGAACAAATCACACCTGCTCATCTTTCCCACTCATTCCCTTAAAAATTAAAACATTCCTTTACTATTTTCCCCCTTCAGTCTAAGATTCAGAGTGGATTGAGAGGCCCCTATGTCCATCAGGAAATGCCTCCTCTCAATGCAGACCCACCCTGAATGTTCTCAAGGGCTGCAGTGTTGAGGGTCCCTGGTGTGATGGGAGCTGTGACAGCCCTGCCAATCCATGTCCATCAAGGGTGGACTTGCTGGTCCTGAGGGTGCTGCTGTCTGTGCTTGCAGTGTCCTTGTGCCCTGCAGCTGGAGCCCTGGTTCCTTGCCAGGGGCTGTTTGGGTGGGCTCTCCCCTGGTGAGGAGGGCAATGCCTCTGCCAGGTGCTTGTGGCTGAGCCGTGCCCTGGGTGCTGGGGCCCCCTTGGGCCCTGGGGTTGATCCCTCAGGGGCTGTAGGAACTGTGCCCTGGCCTTTGCCTTCAGCTTGGCCTTTTGCTGCTCCCTTCTTGCATTCACCTGCTGTGCCTTTGTGCCCAAGTGCTGCAGGGCCTTCTTGTGCCCCTCCTGCAGCCTCCTCAGTGCCTGTGGGTTCTTGTCTTGCTTTACAAGAGAGTTGTCTGCTCAGGAAGGCAGAAAAAGCCTCTCTTGGAATGGAGAATGCAAACCCCTTCCCTCTTAATTTTTAGAATAGTGAAATCAAAGGGCTCTCAGGCAAAGATATGGGAGTAGGAATACCAGTTCTTTACTAGTGTGTATAATAAAGCAAACAAACACCAACAGCTGCGGCACTGACAGCAAACAGAGCCCGGACCCAGTCCCGGCCTTTGGGCTGCGGCGCTTTGACCTTTGGTGCAGTTCCAGGCACGGCCGGCAGGGGCGCTGGTGGCTCCCGTGGGGCGGGGCAGCGCATCCCTCCCATGGGAACCTCTGTGAACGGAAATAGAGCAATCCCTTCACCTAACTCTTTCTCTTTTTTACCTTCTACAACCTTTCTCTCATGTTTTGAGAAAGAATTTGGAGAGGGCTGCCTTTTAACTGAGCTCCTAGTGTTTTGATAAGGTGCTTCCTCTAGAGAGAGACAGAGTTTCCTTGAACAGCCGGAGCTGTGGTTACCAAGGGGACGTAACTCAGAGCCGGACGGGGTCAGGGGAGGATATCCCGCCGAGGCTGGGTCGGAGTGTGGGCAGGGTCTGCTGCCGGAATCGGCAGAGGGGGATCTTCCCGTGGAGCTCGAGGTGGAGCGTGGGTAGCCCCCACATGGCTGATGGCGGCTGATCCGGCAGCTCCCGGCAGAGCAAAGGCAGGTGGGAGAGCCCGGCAGCAGCGGCGGTGCCCAGCGCAGGTGGCACGGGCAGGGCAGCCGGGGATGGGATGGCTGGGACCCCCCCTGGGTGCGGTGGGCGCGGTGACCTCGGAGCAGGCGGCAGGACAGAGCAACCCCCATCTTGCCCAGCATGGGCGGCAGAGCGGCCGCGGGCCAGGCAGTGGGAGCAGGGCACACAAATTGAGCGACAGCGCCGGGGCAGGTGGAGCTGTCCTGGGCAGTGAGGCCGCACCTGGGATGGAAACCAGGGCAGGCGGAGCTGAGGCGGGCAGCGAGCCAGGACCCGGGACAGGCGCCTGGGCCGCGAACGGAGGGGGCAAGACCTGCAGAGGATCCCACTCTCTTTCTGATTTTTCCTCTTGTTCCCTTCCCTTTCATTTCCCCTTTTCCTTGTCTTGTTTTTTCTTGGGTGTTTCTGATGCGTCAAAGATTTTTATTGTTCTAAAATCTCCTGTCTAACATATGGCATATTCTCTTTCTTCTAGATTAATTGAGTTTTTTTTAACAATAAATTCAGAGCCCAGCAAATCTCAACTTCTGCTTGGATACTTTGAAATGGTCAATGAGCTAACTCATGACCTCCTAATGTTGTTTATTTTTCTCATCCCCTTTTTATTTATCCTTTGGCAAATTAAGCATCTTTCAGTTATTTGCTTGGCTACTCGATGAATCCCAGTGCACCCATAGTTTCTTTAAAAATGATCACACAAAGCTTGAGTACCACCGTGCGTTTTCTGATGCATGCCTTTTAATATTTTCCTAATGAGCACATTTTATTAAGTAATTGTCTTCCATCGAGAAGTTTCCATTTCCCTGATTTATCTTGTTCACCTCCTGTCTTGTTTAATTCTTTTTTCTTGGCTTCCCTAAACTTTAGAATTTCCAGTTTTTCCTTGTTTGGAGTTAGTATTAACATAACTCTTTCAGCTCCATTTTCTGCTGCATCCTTAGCTTTGTTTTCTGCCAAATTATTTCCTCTTCTTTCTGGCGTCTTTCCCTTTTCGGGTTTCTTAACATGTACTATAGCTATTTGTTTTAGGTAATTGTAATGCCTCGAAAATCTCTAAAGTAAGTTCCTCATGTACTAATCCTTTTCTTCTTGAATTAAGTAATCTTTTTCCTTTCCAAATTTTTTAAAGGTATGTACTACTCTAAAGGCATACCTTGAATCAGTATGTATAGTTCCTTTATTTTGTGGTAAACCTTCTAGTGTTCTTTTTATAGTATATAATTCACAAGTTTGAGCTTACTAGTTTAAGGTTAATTTCCCTTTTTCCATAGTTTGCAAGTTTTTCTCATTGAGTACTACATACCCTGTATTTTCTCCTTTTGCAAAGAGTTGTATCTCTGTTAGCTAACATAACTCCCAAAGGACTATTTTTTTTCTTTTTCTTCCATGTATCCAACTTACTGGTTTTCTGTCTCATTTTTCAAGATCCTATCTATTCATCTTCTGCCTCAGTTTTTCACATTCACTAACAACCTAAATACCACTTTTCTTTCAACTACACACCAAAAAATAAAAAACATTTTTGTCACACTACTTTCAGTACAATACACCTCCCTCCAAGGAGATACAGTGAAGCTTAAAATACAGAATCTACATTACCTATACTTTCATTCGTCTACATTCACTCACTTTTATTTCCCATTCACTTCCACACATTCTTTCCCACCCTCAGGACACAGAGTGGATCCCTGTTGACAGAGAATCGCGGGTCCCTGTGGCCCCCCTCGCCTTGGGGTGGCCTCTGGGTCTCAGTATCTCCGGGCCTCCTGGAGGGCCCTGACTCTGCTGCCTCGGGTGCCGTTCACCTGTGAGGCTGATTTGTGTGTCACTCACACTCTTTAGCCAGGGCCCCCTCACACGCCCTGGGGACAATGGCCCGTTTGCAGGTCACCTGTACCTTATGCCACAGCCCCCACACCCAGGAGAACAATGGCTTATTTGTGGGTCACACACTCCTCTTTCCACAGCCCCCCCTTCCCACCCACCCGGGAAGCTGAGGCTGATTTTGGGTGTGACTCACTCTCACACACAACAAGACAACAATAAGGTACCTTTTGTTATGAATGATCAAATCCAGAGCCAAATTTATAACAAAATTTAGCAAAGATTTATTAATTTTCCTGCAAGACAGAAGTTCGGTCATCTACACTACCACAGCCAAGGGTCAGCGTCGAGCCCGGGTTCGGTGCTGGGTGAACACGGATCTGAGCTCCAAATGTCAGAGTCTCCCCCTGTTCACAAATGCTGCCTGACGCAGCGAGTTCTTTTACAGTTTATTCTGCTCAAGGCAGAGATGACTGAATGTTCTTTGTGTCTCTTCCCATGCATAACCGTGTCTTTACCTGTGCAGAGTTGGACAAAGACTCAGTCCAGGTGTCTGATGTTGTCAGTAGACTCCAGGGAAGTCAGCATTCACATGCATCAGGGTGGGGCTGTGGATCATTTTGGTAGATGTAATCGTCGAGGCAATAATCACTCTTGGGTGGACCTGGTGACCCTGGTGACCCGGGGAAGCCAGTGATTATCGCCCTGGAAGCTTCTATTCTTTCGTTAAAAACCCCCATGTTTATCTCAGCCAAGTCCAGGAACTAGATGTATATGAATAAGACACTGCTCCTGGCCAGGATTGTCAAAAGACATAATGTGGATTTTACAATATTTTATACATTAATAGCATGAATTATCTCTACCATATACTACACTTTCACATCACCTATTAGAAGTTTAGGTGTTTCTTGCCAGTCACTGTGCTCTTGGATATCCCTCAACCCAGCTGTGTTGTCGAATCCCAGATGCTTTTGAGCATATCCTCAATCCGGCAGAATTTTGCTCAACCGTGGATGCTCTTGGAATGTTAATTTCTCAACCCAGCAGGTTTTAATTCTGGATGCTCTTGGGCTCTCTTATCCCTCAAACCAGCAGAATTTTTAGGAGCCCCTTTTGTCCCATTTCCTAGTGGATTGGGCTCGGAAACTCCTCTGCTCCCTTCCTCCGAGGGGTCCAGCCCCTCTCTGAGACCCAGTCCCAGTTACCCCGGGGGATTCTCTCGCTCCTCTTATCACTCGCTGTGTCTCTTTACTGGCTGCTTCCCTCGAGGAAAGTTGGAAACGCAGCGTGGGAGACTCCAGCACTCACTTGGCAGGTCTGGGAGAACCAGCCCTCCTCTCATTCACAGCCCAGAGCAGAGAATGAGGGGAGAAGGGAGCTCGGGAGCCCAAACAGCCCCGGCATCCCGAAATGGGGAGAGGGAAGCAGGGGGAGCTTTTGGCATTGCTGGGACTGCCAGCAGCCTGGGCAGGGCGGGCACCGAGGAGAAGGGGGACCCCCAATCCAAGCGTGACCCCCAGCAGCTGGGACAGGGGGGAACCCCCGAACACCAGAGGGGAGGGACCAGGGATGGGGAACTCCTGGGAGGCTTTTTCAGGGCTGAATCTTGGATGTTTGGGAGGTTTTTCTGGAGCCCTGATGGCCGGTGACTTGTAGAGATGGACTTGGGCAGAGGCACCTTCAAACTCAGTGTGTGTTGGGGAAGATGAAACAGGAAAGCCTTATAAATATGATTGTCTGGCAAAAGATTTTGTGAACATAAAAAGTATAAGGAAGATTAAAATGAAAGCAAGCTCTGAGATACCTCATTTAGTGAACAACTGGAAAACAATGGTGTGGCCCAACTGAAGGTAATCCCCTTTTGATGAAACAATTCCTTCTACTTCCAGACAGATCCAAGGGTCAGAGCAGACTCTACTAGCTCAATAGAAAGGGTCCAAGGAGGAGATTTTAGGGTTTAAAATGTAACACAGTATGGTGATGTAATGACTTTTACAGGCTGTATGTAAATGCTATAGGATTTGTATCTTGTACTAGATTGGTTAGTGAGAAATAGAATATTCAACACAGAAGAAGATTTATTGTATTGTAACGGGACCCTTACTCTCTTACGCTCTTCTCCTCTTACTCTCTTACCCTCTCACCCTCTCTACCCCTTTCTTCTCTTGGGCCTGCTCCGAGCTGTGCCTGGCAGCTCCAAGCAGGGCCCTGCACCCAGGCCCTTTGCAATAAACCGCAAGTTCCACGACCTGGCTGCAGAGATCTCTCGTCTCCGTCCGTCCCGACCATCCTACCCCCCGACGCTCCTACAAACGCGCTCATCCCTTGTTTTCCCCAAACCAGGATTTCCCATTGCCAACCCCAGGGAGGCTGCGAGGAAGAGGAAGATGCCCCGGGACACTGAGGCAGGTGAGGAGGAAGTCAGTGCCCCTTTCCCCTCTGTGCTGCTCCATCTCCCAGCCCAGCACGGCCCCGGCTGCAGCTCAGGCCTGGGGGATCTCCTTGCCCTTGCCTGTGGCACGGAGGCAAATCCCATCCTGTCCTTGTCCTTCCTCCCCCAGAGCAGGAGCTGAGCATGGAGAGCAGGGAGGACAAATGCCCGCGGCAGAACCTGGTGGAAGAGGCCGTTTTGAGCGGCTCCACGGCGCAGGAAGCCAACGGGGAGGAAAAGCCCCGGAGATGCCGCACGAGGAGGGGCTGCAAACGCAGCCGGCGGGGATCTGAGGGGGAAAGAGCCAGCCTGGGCCGGGAAGGCGGCCAGAGACGGAGCCAGAGCTCGGAGCTGGTGCTCCATGAGCAGCTCCATGATGGGGAGAAGCCCCACACGTGTGTGGAGTGTGGGAAGAGCTTCAGGTGGAACTGCAACCTGATTGTGCACCAGAGGATCCACACTGGGGAGAAGTCCTATGAGTGTTCCAAGTGTGGGAAGAGCTTCAGCCAGAGCTCCAGCCTGATCAGGCACCAGAGGACCCACTCTGGGGAGAGGCCCTACGAGTGTGATAAATGCAGGAAGAGGTTTCAGACCAGCTCCCATCTCCTCCAGCACTATCGGATTCACACAGAGGAGAGGCCCTTCCAATGCCCCGACTGCGGGAAGGGATTCAAGCACAACTGCACCCTTGTCAAGCACCGGCGCATCCACAGTGGGGAGAGGCCCTACGAGTGTCCCCAGTGTGGGAAGAGCTTCTCCAGCAGCTCTCACTTGACCCGACACCAACGGAGGCACCACTAAGGGAAGCCGTGCGAGTGCCCCGAGTGCGGGCAGAGCTTCGTGCGCTGCTCCAGCTCCATCCCCCACTGGAGGAGGCACTTTGGGCACAGCCCTGGTCACTCCCATTCCCTGTGATCCATGTTGAGAACACAGCTGGCTGCTTCTACTTTTAATTTCACCTGAATTTTTTTCTATTCTCCATCTCTTTGCACTGCAGAAGCCAAGAGGAATGGATCTGTCACGTCAAAACCACTAAAATCCCAGTGAAAACAGCTCAATCTTACCCCAAAAAGAGCTCAAACCCACCTCAAAAAACTCAGTCCCACGCCAAACTCACTCGATTCCGCAGCCATCAGGCTGAGATGAGGTTGGGAGGTGATTTAGAGTCGTGGGGTCTCACTTAGAGTGGTGGGATGGAGATTGTGTGGGGCTGGGTGTGTGGGATGTATTTGACAGCAAATAAAACTCTGAGACTTACTGATTTCTCTCCCGTTCATGTTCAATCTGCAGTTCTGTTTGCAGAGTGCCGCCTTCTCAGCTCATTGTCTTGGTGTCCCCCTTTCTCTCCCGCCTCTCTTTGCCTGCTCTGTTTCTCTCTCAGTGTCTCCCTGGACCCAGGGACCACCAGAGACCCTGCCCTGATTTAATTGACCCAGGCACCACCAGAGACCCTCCCTATATTTAATTGCCTCAGGGACCACCCAATACCCTCCCCTGATTTGTTGCCCCAGTGACCACCAAAGACCCTCCCCTGATTAAATTGACCCCTCCCCAGATTTAATTGACCCCTGCCACCAAAGACCCTTCCCTGATTAATTGACCTTTCCCTGATTTCATTGACCCCTCCCCTGAATTGACCCCTCCCCTGATTTAATTTACCCTTTCCCTGTTTTAATTCCCCTTCCCCTGATTTAATTGACCCCTGCCCTGATTTAGATGACCCCTCTGTCCCCACAGACCCTCCCCTGATTATTTATTATTTTATTTCCCAATTATTATTTTAATTCCCAGTCCCAGGAGCTGAAGTCCTGAAGGCTGGCAGGGAAATGTCTCTGTAGGATTTTGCTCCATTTCCCTTCAAGGGCGGGAACATCTTTTCCTGGCTAGGAGCTGGAATTGCAGACTTTTGGAATGTGTGCAGGGCAATACGGACTGGGATCAAACATGGACTAGGATCAGATAGGGGTTGGGATCAAATATGGACTAGGATCAAACAGGGACTGGGATCAAATAGGGACTGGGATCAACTTTGGCCTGGGATCAAATATGGCCTGGATGAAATATGACAGATTTTATGGACTGGGATCAAATGTGGACTAGTGTTGTAGTGTGTTGTAATAGCCTGTTTTAAACTTCCGGGTCCCTTCCCCAGGTGCCAATACCCCTCTTTCAGATCTAAAACAGTAAACTAGGGTAGCTGAGGTGCCAAACATGTTAGTAGGGTGTATGGGTTTGCCACAAGTTGTACTGCCTGACCATAGCTTGTTGTTTTCCTTTACTTGGTTAAGGAAAGGTGCATTCTCTGCCCTCCCTGCTGTGTTAGAGGCCCATACCCCAGGAAACATTGGATCCATTATTTTCTTGTTAATTTCATCCTTATTTTCAATTTCAGTTTCACTAATTGTTAAAATTAAGCTCAATATATCTCCACATTCTTGATCCTTTACCTCTAAAATAATCTCTCCATCTTTAAATGCGATCTTTGCTTCCAGCTGCTCCAACAAGTCCCTACTCAACAGGGCCTTTGGAGAGTTGGGCACATACAAAAAAACTATGACTATTTTGATGGTTTGCAAAATATGATTTTTCAGATTGGTCAGTTGCCCCCTTACCATAACATCTGTTACAGGCATCGAGGCTTTATTTAACACTGAGTTTGCTGCCCCCGTGTCTACTAAAAATTCCATTTTCTTAGCTCCCATCTTTCTACCCCATCCCAGCCTTTTGCCTTAATTCAAAGTCTTGGGGTATAAAATAAGCTGAACCCACTCAGCTTTAATTATTTCTGCTGGGTTTCTTAAATTACTTGAAACTCTCTTTTCTAATAATTCAAACATCCTGTTACTTCTTTGCTTCTTGTGACTGGTTGCTACTAAATTCCTTAGAGCTCTCTGAGTAGCCTTGGTTTCCTTAGAATAACATAAATTATAAAGTGCCTGTCTTGGTCTCTTCCACCTAAACTCTGCTTTACAAAATCTCATTCTTTCCCAGTTCTCTTCCCGCACAATCTAATTCAAGCATTGTTTCTACTGACACTCACTTTGCTGCCTTGCAAAAAGCTGTGCCTGTTACAGCAAAAACTCTGATATGCCCACAAACACAGACACACATACACCCTGCATCTCAAATTCACACTCCTCTTCCTCCTGCTATTCCTCCTTCTCCTGCACAATCCCACCTTCTCCTCTCACGTGCATCGTTTGACCCTTTTGTTCCTCAATTCTGCTTCTCCTTCCCTTCTCCTCCTGCCCCAGGCCCAGCACCCACTGCCGGCTCCCTCTTGCCCCCAAACCCACAGCATCCCACGGCAGGGGCAGGGATGGAGCTGGGGCAGGTCGGGCTGGGGCAGCGCTGGGCTCTCGGCCGCTCCCGCCCGCACTCGGTCCCCACTGCAGCCGCTCCCGCCGGGACAGCGCGGGGAGGCCCGGCCTTGGCGCCGCCCCACTCCCACCTCCCCAAATTCCCCTCGCTTTTGGACAACAGGGCATGGATGGTGTTGGTGTGCTGCAAAGGGATTGCGTGAAGGGGAGTGTGCAGCAATATGGTTAAGGCAAGAAGCTGCAGGAGGAATCTATGTGGGAAGGAAAAGGATGATGGAAAAGCGGAGGAAGAGAAAAATACTGAGGATTGGGATGTTTATCAGCAGGGCCTTAGCCTCAAAACTTGTCAGCTGATTCAGATCTTTTGTATCCCCGGTTTCCAGGACAGGAAAAGAAGGAGGTCAGGGTTTTAGGGGGTTTCTCTGTGGGGGGCAGCAGCAGCACCGGGCGCAGAGCTGCGGCACCGGGAGCACGGGCTGGGGGCCTGTGGGGAGCTGCGGGGCCGGGCCGGGGCTGTGGGGCAGCCGGGGCTCAGCGCCGGGCGCTGCCTGACCCCACCAGCCCCGGGCAGGGCCGGCAGCGGCCCCCGGCCCCCAGGAGGCTGCGGGACGCCCCGGCCGCTGCCCGGCCCCGCGGAGCTGCCGGCCCTGCCCGCCGGGGGCGCCTTTGGACACTGCGGCAGGACAGGGAGCGGCTCTGGGACACGGGCTGGGGAGGGCACCCTGAGCACAGGGAGGAGGAGCAAGGAACGCCTGGGAAACGTGGAATGTACATTTTAGCATGGAGATTATCTTTTAAGGATTTTATTAGGGTTACTGGAGATACAAATGATTTTGCAGAAAGCTCAGCAGCTTTCAGAGGATGAGCACCCACAGGCACTGAGGGGGGCTGCAGGAGGGGCACAAGAAGGCCCTGCAGCACTTGGGCACAAAGGCACAGCAGGTGAATGCAAGAAGGGAGCAGCAAAAGGCCAAGCTGAAGGCAAAGGCCAGGGCACAGCTCCTACAGCCCCTGAGGGATCAACCCCAGGGCCCAAGGGGGCCCCAGCACCCAGGGCACGGCTCGGCCACAAGCACCTGGCAGAGGCATTGCCCTCCTCACCAGGGGAGAGCCCACCCAAACAGCCCCTGGCAAGGAACCAGGGCTCCAGCTGCAGGGCACAAGGACACTGCAAGCACAGACAGCAGCACCCTCAGGACCAGCAAGTCCACCCCTTGATGGACATGGATTGGCAGGGCTGTCACAGCTCCCATCACACCAGGGACCCTCCACACGGGAGCCCTTGAGAACATTCAGGGTGGGTCTGCATTGAGAGGAGGCATTTCCTGACGGACACAGGGGCCTCTCAATGCACTCTGAATCTTAGACTGAAGGGGGAAAATAGTAAAGGAATGTTTTAATTTTTAAGGGAATGAGTGGGAAAGATGAGCAGGTATGATTTGTTCAACCACTATTAGAAGCTGTGGGGGATAGGTTTGAAATAAATGAATTCCTTTTTCTTCCTCCTGTGATTGTAATTAACTAGGAAGGAATTTGAGTGCTGGATTTTAATACAGTTAAAGGGGATACAGAGGCCAGTTCTGTTCTACCTTTGTGCCAAAAGTCTGACAAGGCCCATGCTGAAGTGAACCCCAAAGTGTGGGCTGCCCCAGGGAAAGAGGGAAAATTAGATATGGAGCCTCTACAAATTACTTTAGAGCAACCAGGAAAAGCAATACCCTGTTCCAAGAGAGGGAAGGAAGGGCTCACAGCCTGGGATTGAGTCTTGTTAAAGGCAGGGCTTTTGGAGCCAGGGATGTCTCCCTACAACACTCCTATCCTGCCAGTCAACAAACTGGATGGATGGACAGGAGGAGGAAACACAGAATTTTCAAGTGTTAAAATGAAGATTAACTGAGGCTGCTTGCCTGGCCCTTCCAGACAGGTTAAAAGAATTTGAATTATAGGTGGATAACAAACAGGGTCATGCAAAAGGAATTCTTGTGCTAAAATATTTAACCCTATATAGGATCTCCTACAGTTCAAGTCTGGCATCAAGGTAAAGGTCTGACAACGAAAAGAGCCTCTAAATGGATGAGCAGGGCTCGGTTATTACAGTATGAAACTTGTTCAATGGCACAGGAGGATTTAGAACTGAGGACAGGGCAAGGGTTTAACCCAGCCTCCTGTTTGAACAGCCTGGAGAGGGGCTGGCAAGGAACCCAGGACTGCACTCAAGGGACAGAGCTCCACACCCAGGCTGGGACAGATTGATGGGACATTGCCTGGCCTGAGGGAGAAAATGTGTTTGTGGATGGCTCTGCAAGGGCAGCAGAAGGGAAAAGAGCAACAAGACAGGCTGTTATTAAGGAAAGGGAATCGGACACAGTGCAGGTCACCGCAGTGCTGCAAAATGTACCGATTTCGGTTCTTTTAAACCTTTTTTCTCTACTCAGGCTTGGTTTTCTTTGCCTTGGGGAAATGAATTTTAAAGCTTTTATTTAAGGGGTGTTACACCACTCAATGGTGATGAGTTTAACATCTGAACAGACTGGGAACAGCCCAAAAGACACCCACAGAGTTAACGACCAGCAACAAAACATCAACATTGCCCAGCAGCAAACAGCAACCAACAGCTACCCCAGACACTGCCCCCGGCAGAGCTGGAGACACCTGGGCTGGAAAAGGCTGAGAAGGAAATCCAGGAGTTTGGAGACCGAATTCACATCAGAGGGGAAGAAATCCGGGTCCAACAGGAAACCAAATACTAAAAACTTACACAACTTGGAAGCAAGGAACATTAAAGCAGTGGATTTAGATTGGTTCAGACTACATAAAGTTTAGGAAAAATCGAGTAAAACCTACATGGCATGGAATGATTTTCTCTGCACAGGTGGGCTATTTGTGAAAGAAATTATTTCTGTTGCACATCCTGGCAGGAACAAAGGAATGACTTGACTCTCTAACACTAAAGAGATTCTAATAGAGTTTTTGTTTTCCCTGCCAGTTTAAGAGACTAAATTATAACATGAGAAAAATTTTTCATAATATTCCCACTTTATATTGTCAGATAGGTTTGGGATAGAAGTGCGAAAATTAATTTTTGGTGGGGGTTTTTCCATGTTCGCCTTTATATCACATTTTGCAAAACTGAAGAGCTTTAACCGTTGTACTTTTAACTCATAATACTTTGAACTTGTGAATAATTATTACTTTTTTTAAAAAAAGCAGATTCTGGGGGGGCCACATGTGACTCACCAGATTACTGCCCTGGAAGAGAAGTTTAATTCCAGGCAGCCTCCAGAGGAGCTTTGGAAACGCAAATGAACACTGCTGGGCAAAGTGTGGACAATGCACCTGGGTCTCTTGCCTGGGGCAGGAATTGGGCTGATTCCCTCTGCCCCTCACCCCAAGCTCTGCCTGCTTGCACTGATGGAATTTGCACAGCTCGATGCAGAGCCCAGGGGGAGGATATCTGACCCTGCAACACAAACGAGTGAAGCTGCAAAGGGAAACAGCAAACAGAGATTGTTGGGAAAACTTCACTATAAATAAATGGGAGGGGAATCATCCCGCTGCCCACTCCAACATGTGCTGTCACTGTCTGTGTTATGTAGGGTATATTAGAGCACTGGGGATTTTTTGCTACCAAAAATTCAGAGAAATCAGTTGGGAATCCAAGGATTTGATTATTTAATTAGAGAAAAGCAGTCAATTGATGCAGCCCTGGCTGAAGAGAGCGCCCAAAAATAGGGAAAAGATGAACGGCCAGCAGAACAAATCCTACAACACCATGGACTGAAATAAACAAAAAGGGCCAGGAGACTTCTTCTCCTTTTTAATGCCTTTATTAAAAGTGATCAGCTCAGGATTGGGCGGCTCGACGGGTCTGCAGTCTCCGTCTTCCCGGGCGACTCAGAGGAGGAGGATCTGCACAGCTCTGTCCACAAGGGGCAGAGCTGGGGATCACGTCCTCGTGGGAGCCTTTAGGGCGCGATTCCCCGTCAGATGGTGCCCCACCCACTCAGTCGGCCTGGTCTCACCGCCGGGGTCGTCTCTCTTGGTCAGGGCGAGAGGCTCTGAAGGTGTTTTGCATCTCTGCAAGCTCAGCATTCGGCTCCTCACGTCCAGACATCACTCCAGTCTCTCAATTCTTAGGTGGCTCGTTGTTTTGGGGTCTTCTCTGTACACCGAGGGACCCATGCTGCATTGTGGTCTTGGAGTCACTTTGCATAGCCCCCCTCACCTTCTCAGGTCTCTTCTACGGTTCGGGAAGGTTCCCACCCTTCTGGGAAAGGTACAACTTAGCCTGGGGCGAGGCTCTGCTGATACAAAAGGAGCGATTAGCCACAACGACTCGTGATTACAATAACAAAACACGAAGAACTTCAGCAGCTACCCGTGGTCTGGCTGCTTTTTGTAACTTTTTCTCACAAAAAAAACATTACCCGAATTTTGTTCATAACAGTCCCCCCTCTTTTTCTTTGATCGAGCTTAAATTCCAAGCTCGCATCAACTCACAATTTTTTTTGTTTGGAATCTACTATAAATCTCTTGTGCACTTTGGTAATCATGGTTACTTAACCTTGTTACTTTCCTTGGTTTCTTCAGGTTGGTCTGCACGGCAAGTACTATTCTACTAAAACAGATAAATAAGCATAGTAAAAAAAGCAATCCTCCAAGTACACACACAGTGAGAAAAACTACCTTTTCCCATACATCCTTTTTGAAAATCTCCAGGTTCTCCCACCCACTGGGATCAAGTGTAGGAGTTTGATCTTGATTATTTACACATGCTAATCTTTTTATTTCATTTGAAATGTTCCTAATAATTGAATTCTTTATTTTTAATACTGCCTGGAGCCTGATGACTTTGTTTAACATAGATATTGGGGTCCGAATTTGGCTTTTACAATTTTGGATTTTCTCAATTTCTATTTCACTTTCTCGGTTCTGTTCATTTTCTCCCAAATCATTATATATAGGAACTCCCAAACTTGATCCAGTTTCTTTGGGTAATAACAGAATTGGTTTTATCACTCTAGCAATGCAGTTGCCAGACGAGATCAAACCTAGGGATTTTGGGCTCCCTTGAAATATGTTCCAAAAGGGGTTGATCTCCTTTCCAGTACACTTATATAAATACTTGTAACAAACAATTTTTCTTACCATTTTCACTATTTCTTTTCTTTTTACTAGATCTGCTGAGCTTGTTTCAGCAGCATCACATTCAAAGCACAACCAGGCTTCCCCTATAGGGCACTCTCCTAGGAGTGGCTGCCTAGAAGTGGCAGTATTGTATGCTCTCCAATACACTCTCTTATTTTTCTGATAAAGGACCAATTGGAAGAGGTTAACACAATCAGGGTTAGAACTGATATGGACTCTCGACAAGGAGCTCACTTCCTCCTCATAGAGGGGTCGGTAGCACTCACAGCATGGCTCAGCTGGGCTTCCCAGAGCACCACCAGCAATCAGAGCCATCAGTACTACCCTTCCCAAGAGTCCGGTATGGGTCATCTTGCACAGCCTGCCCACCCGGCCTTGCCTCTTGGGGAATTTCACTGAGGAAAAGCTTCCAAGCTCTTTAGAGTCCCTTCTACCCGCTTCTCTGGTTAAACCTCTCTTGGTCTGTTCCCTACTAATTTTGGTTTCCCCTCCCAGGGGAGTGCTCTGTAGAAGATTAACCTGGAGTCTTTAGAACTCAATTAAGGAACTTAATCAGAATTTCTTATTTACAGTCTTAAACTTTTTACCAACATAGTTTACACAAAACAGTTTTGAAACATTTTAAGCAATATTAGAACTCTGATACCAATTTTTTCCCACACAGTTCAGTCTTTTTGACTCTTCCTTCTGAGAGTCAACTTTAAATCCTTTGGTCCTTTTACCACAGCATACTCAGGTGATTTAGCTTGTGAAGCAGATGAATCCTTATCCAGTGCCCGGAGGTGAGAATGGTGTGGACTCTGGCCCAATGCCAGAGGGAAAAACTGGGAGTCTGGCCCAATGCCAGAAGGAGAAAGGGGTGGAGTCCAGTGCAATGCCAGAGGGAGAATGGGGTGCAGTCCGGTCCAATGCCAGAATGCCAGAGGGAGAAAAAAACTGGTGTTGAATCCTGGTCCAATGCCAGGGGGTGAGAGTGATGTGAGTCCAACCTTTTTCCTTTTGGTCTGCACAGTCGAAGTAGTAATGAAGAATACCTGAAACAGGCTTTCAAACACAGGCATTAATGGTCTGCTATTTAATGATTTTATCAAAACTCAGTTTCTCTGTTTAATGTTATTGGTTCTCTCATCAACTTCTGCATACTCTGTATTTTGCACGGAGTTGTATTTCTCAGCTAACTTAACTCCCAAAGTACTTTTATTCTCTTATATCTCTGTGTATTTAATTCACTGGTTTTCTATTCTATTTTCAAGATCTTATTTATCTCTTGCTTCTGTTTTGTACTTTCACTTAGAGCCTAAATATTTCTTTCAACCCCTTACACTTAAATTTTTGGGGTTTTTTTCTTACACCATTCTTCTACACAATATACTTCTCTCTAAGGAAATGTGGTAAAACTTATAATGCACAATCTACATTACCTCTATTCTAATTTGTCTATATTCACTCCCACACATTCCTTCACACCCTGAAGACACAAACTGGATCATTATTGCTAGAAAATCACGGGTCCCTGTAGCCCCCCTCACCCTGGGGTTGGCCCACAGGTCTCAGTATCCCTGGGCCTCTTGGAAGGGCCCTTACCCTGGTTGCCTCTGGTGCACAGTCACCTGTGAGGCTGTCTGTGTGTCACTCACGCTCTTACAGCTAGGGCTCTCTCACACACCTGGGGAGCACTAGTCTGGTTTGCAGGTCACACACGCTCTTTGGCCACAGCCCCCACCCGCCCGGGGGACACAAGCCTGGTTTGCAGGTCACACATACACACACTTGCACTGCCCCCTTCCCACCTGCCCGGGAAGGTGAGGCTGACTTTGTGAGTCACTCTCACACACACAAGAGAACAATAAAAGGTACCTTTTACTTTCACATCACTTATTACAAGTTAAGTATTACTGGCCAGTTTTGGTGCTACTGGATATCTTTTCTACCTAGCTGTTTTAAACCAGAATTTCTTAGTACTTTGTTGAGACAGGACTTATCTGCTCCTGTATCTACTCAAAAATTCAAATTCTTCATTTAGGGGTCCCACTTCAGTGTTTACCAAGGGCTCTTCTACATGTTGCATTGGGTCCCCTATAGTGTAAAGCCCCTGACCTTCTAATCGTCACCTTTATCTGCCCTAAATTATCTTGTTCCCTGGCTATTGCAGCATCAAGACTGAGCTTTCTACAAACCCTCCTGACGTGTCCTGGCTCTCCACAGTAATAGCAATGTCGCTCTCTCAAAGGGCCTTGAGGTGTCTCCATCCCTCTTGCACCTGACAGTACTGGCCTATCCTTGCCTCCTCCTGGTGGTGGACCCGCCCACCCTGCACTTTCTCTAGCTACAGCAACCATGATCTTAGCCTTGGCCTTTGCTCTTTCTTCCTTCCTCCTTAAATACACCTTCAATGCCTCTTTTAACAATTCATTTATGTCCTTCTCTTGCCAATCTTCCATCTTTTCCAGTTTTCTCCTTATATCAGGCCAAGATTTGGTAACAAATTGGACTTTTAGCAGCATTTGACCTTCTGGGGTGTCTGTGTCTATTCTAGAGTACAACTGGAAGTTCCGCCTTAGGCGATTAAGCCAGGCAGCAGGAGCTTCATCCTTCTCTTGTGCACCCTCAAATGCCAATTGGGTGTTAGTTCCTTTGGGAACTGACTCTTTGATCCCCCGTATTATCAAAGACCTATATTCCCTCATGGCCTTCCTCCCCTCCTCCTGGTTAGGGTTAGGGACAGCAATAGGAGGGGGAGAAGAGCCTGAGTGAATATTAAGCGGAGCTGGAGAAGGGGTGGAGAATGCAGCAGGTGGAGTAGGCGCTTGTGGTGGTGCAGAAGGAACATGAGGAGATACTGGGTTTACCATAGCGGAAGCTGAAGAGGTAGAAGGAGGAATTTGAGCAGGTGGTAGTGAGATGGCAGCCGGGGGAGGAACCGGACCTGCCATTTGAGGTGCTTGTAGAAGAGGATTATAAGGTGGAGGGGCAGAAGGAGGCAAATAATCCAGGGGGTCCCATCTTTTACTAGTTCTATCATCCCCTCCTTCATTCCCTTCTTTCTTCCTCTGTACCTTACAAATTCGCACCCCTTCATCCCCAATAGCGCTCTTTACCCAGCAAGATATATACAGTAATTGCTCAGGATCAGTATCTCCTCGAGCTGTCAGATAATTATTTAATAGTTGGCACATCCACTTATCCTTTGTCCCACACCAAGGCCATCCCCCTTGCACCTCTAATTCTGGCCAGACTTCCATACAATAATGGATCATTTTCACTTTATCAAATCCCTCCGTGGCCTCTATAGAATCCCATTTTTCTAACAGTTCTCCTAAGGGACTATTGGGATGTACATACCTCAGTCTCTTGCCGGTCTTTTTACTATTACAACATCCCATTTTTCAGGTCTCAATAACAAAGTCTCAAAGGTGCCTCAACTGACCGGTAATTTCAAAAAACCTTGTTTGAGGAGCTTCAGCCTCCTCCACTGAACTTCAAATTTCTGCCTGATGCTCAGGACTTTATACTGAAACAACTGCCCAATCTCTTCTATCGGGACTTGAACACACGATGCCTCGGCCAAGAATCCGGGTCGTGCCTGACTCCCTCAGTCAGGAAAAACAACTGCCTGATTTTTAGTTTGCCTAACTCGCCAATTTTTAGGCTTCACCGTATCAGGACTTAAAAGCAAACCACAGCCTCCTTCGCTGGGGTTTGTGCCTGACTCCCTTTGTCAGGACTTACTTTGCCTGCAGGGCTTGTGAAAACACCCGAATCCTTCTCGGGACTGACAAATCTTACGCGAATCCTTCTCGAGACTTACAAAAGTGCCTGACCTTCATCTGTCAGGACTTACTTTGGGTGCGTGCCACTCATACACAGTAATTCACTCCGCACGCCCGGAGTGGGGGGGCCCTTTATTCCCCCTTGGGAGACGACTTCACTCACGCTAATTCCACTCGCTTTCCCCTGTTTCTGGCCTGCCCCTTCGCAGGAGTCAGGAAACGCGGTACTGAGGGGTCCCACTCGCTTCGAAGGTCCAGCTGCCGGCCCTCGTCTCACTCACACACTTGCGCACGTCTCCCACTCCCGCCACCGGGTTTCTCACCAGTCCGGTGCTCCGGTGCTCCTCTGCGTCGCTGTCCTGAGCCAATCTCTGGTCCTAGAAGCCAGCTGTCCTCTGAAGATCCAAGATGGCCAGTCCTGAGTCCTCTTGCGGCGTGGCTATTCCGGACGAGAGCCCCCAGAAACAAAAAGGGCCAGGAGACTTCTTCTCCTTTTTAATGGCTTTATTAAAAGTGATCAGCTCAGGATTGGGCGGCTCGACGGGTCTGCAGTCTCCGTCTTCCCGGGCAACTCAGAGGAGGAGGATCTGCACAGCTCTGTCCACAAGGGGCAGAGCTGGGGGAATCCAGTCCTCGTGGGAGCCTTTAGGGCGCGATTCCCCGTCAGATGGTGCCCCACCCACTCAGTCGGCCTGGTCTCACCGCCGGGGTCATCTCTCTTGGTCAGGGCGAGAGGCTCTGAAGGTGTTCTGCATCTCTGCAAGCTCAGCATTCGGCTCCTCACGTCCAGACATCACTCCAGTCTCTCAATTCTTAGGTGGCTCGTTGTTTTGGGGTTTTCTCCGTACAGCGGGGGACCCATGCTGCATTGTGGTCTTGGAGTCACTTTGCATAGCCCCCCTCACCTTCTCAGGTCTCTTCTACTGTTCGGGAAGGTTCCCACCCTTCTGGGAAAGGTACAACTTAGCCTGGGGCGAGGCTCTGCTGATACAAAAGGAGCGATTAGCCACAACGACTCGTGATTACAATAACAAAACACGAAGAACTTCAGCAGCTACCCGTGGTCTGGCTGCTTTTTGTAACTTTTTCTCACAAAAAAAATATTACCCGAATTTTGTTCATAACATGGACCAGCCCCTGGGAACCCGAACCAATTCATATCAGGAGCCACAGAACCCATTTCTCATTTCAGTGGCATCATTAGATTACAAGGCTGTCCTCGGAATAATAACCAACCAGACAGCTCCAGCTCCTGACCTTCCTGCTGACCAATCCACTGAAATGAGGAACACAACACTTCACCATGGGATGGGATCAGATCATCTGTTAGCAGAAAAAGGAGGAGGATTGTGGAAAATTAAATGACACAAACTGCTGTTGGCAAACAGATGACAAAGGAAAAGTGGAGAAACAGGTAACAAAGGAAATAAGAAAGCAGCTTATATATTTTTCCAAACGTGGAAAGGATGGGAATGGGACACGGATTTGTGGCTCCCTGTCAGACCATGGGTTAAACGAATGCTGTTTCTCCTCTGCTGTGCTGCAGCAACTCTCATCTTTTTACCGTGCTCAACACCTTGAGAGTGCAGCTCATTCAGCAGGTGAGCGAGGGGCCAGGGACTTGGAGATAAGGCAGCAACGGGCGAAACCACCAGCTTCGATAAATGTTACTAATTTACATGGACTGCTGCTCACAGAAAGTCCCGCTAAATTCCGGAACTTACAGAAGAGTAAAGACTTACCAGAGCCGTGAATATCGGCTGTTATACAAAAGTGGGGGTGCACATTAACGAGGACATGCAGTTACCGGATCGGGAGGTCTGAACTTTCCAAGCACCTCAGCCAGTGGGCGAAGGGAGAGGGAGATGAGGCCGGGAAAATGAGGATAAAAAGGAGGCTGCGAATTACAACAATGGCAGAGAGCGCACGGCAAATGCCCCACGGCCTCTCCCTCTGCTCAGCAATAAAGTCACTTTTACATGACTCCTCTGTCTCCTCTGCGCACAGAAACCTCCGGCCACGGGAATTTCCCCGCACAGCCCCGGGCACGGGGCAGCCCCCTCTGTCCCAGCCACAGCAACCGGGCCGAGCCAGCGCTGCTCCGGCAGCGGCTCCTGCCGAGGCAGCGGCCGCAAGGAGACCGCGGGCAGCCGCTCCCGCAGCGCCCTCACGCCAGCGGCAACACGGGCCGGACACGGCACAACGAACCCGCCCGAGCCCCCTGCCGCCCCCAAGGCCCGCAGCCAGCCCCGAGCCCCCGCACAACCCAGCGCGGCTCCCACCTGCGCTGCGGCCGCCTCCGAGCTCCGTCGCCGCCTCACCGCGCTCCGGCCGCTGCCGTCGCTCGCGGGACCGCACACACCCTCCGACAATGGCGCCGCTGCCCAGCCACGGCCGCCCTCAGCCCGCCCCCGGGGCCCTGCTCCGCCCCGCTCCCACCAATCAGCGCGCCACAACCACGACTGACGGCACCATCGCCCAATCCCAGCCAGGGGCGGGCTCTGCACACGGGACAGCCCCGCCCCGCGCTCTCAGGGCCCCCCGGGCTGCGTGAGGGCAGAGCCGGAGCTGAGGAGCAGCTCTGGAACGGGCCCGGGCCCGAGGGGGATTGAGCTGAAAACACAAACAAACTTCTCCGCACCTCCCGCCACGGCTTTCCCGGCACTGCGGCTCCGGTGGCTCCGGCTCAGCGGGAAGCCCTGGAGCCTCACTTCTCCTACCCCTAATTAGGAGCATCAGGGCATGGCTTTGATTTCCCCCAAAAAGGGAAAACTGCCCCAAACCCCTATTGATGAGTGCGGGAGGGGAGAGATTTCGGACAGAAAACTCCAAAAACTTAGAGCAGGATAATGAGAAATAAGTGAAGAGCCTTAAATGCAGCTTTCCCCCACGCCTCCCTCCTTCCAGCTGCACCTCCTACCCCGGCAGTGCCGCAGACAGGGAATGGGACCGGGCTCAGTTCATCCCCCGGGGTTCTCCCTCTGCTCAGGGACAGGAGTCGTTCCCCTGCTGCACCCTGGGCTCTCTCCCACCGCAGACTTCTCCAGGAACTTCTCCAAGCTGAGTCCATCCCACGGGGCACAGCCCCCTCCAAGTGCTGCAGCGTGGGTCACTGTGCCCCAGTTTCTCAGTGCTAATCTCAGGGGACTGTCTCTCGGGATATTACCACTACAGCACTCGCAGCAGAATATACACACGGAATTTTAACAGTTCTGAGCAGAAATTAAAAGAACCAGCGAGAGAGAGAAAGAGCGAGATTCCGATCGCGGCGCTCCGGAGCGGCGGTGCGGGAACGATCCCTGCGCCAGCACTGCCGGCCCCAGGCCAAGCCCAGCCCCGCAATCCAACCCCGCTGCTCACAGCGCCCGCCCTCCCTGGCCCGGGGCACAGTGAGCCCCGCACCCGCTGCGCTCCCGAGCACAAAGCGCCCCTTCCCACCGCGCTCACCCGATAAACACAGCGCCCCTGCAGCCTCTCACGCCTCTCTCCCTCCTCCCGAGCTTCTCGGCCTCCCGCACCCTCTGCCCCGCACCTGGGCCCCGCCAGTGCCGCGGGCTGGGGGCAGCAGCTGCACCTTCCTCTGCCTCTGCTCCAGCCCTGCCCAGGTGCCTCGGCTCCCTTCGTGCTCGCCACAAACTGAGGCCTTCACAAGGCTGACCTAGAACAGAGGCCAGACAAGGTTACACAATAAAGCAGGCATTTGTTAAAAGGCCTCCGTGGATACACCTTGGCCAGAACAAGAGCCCAGCCAGGGCTACGCCCAAGATCAACCGAAATGGCCACAAAATGGACGGCCGGTCACAAGGTCTGTCACTTTTATAAGTTCTGCTCCATTTGCATATTGGAGTTAATTGTCCAATTATAGATTTAGATTATTAAGTCCCATCCTTCTTGTTTTTCTCTCTTCAGTGCCCGTTGTTTATGCTCTTGGGCCTGAAGTTTGGATTATTTGTCCTTGGGTTCCCAGCTAGAGCAGGAATTGTTTTGTCTCCCTGCTCTGTGAACAGAGCTCAGCATCCCTTAATATGAAGCCCAGACCCAGAGAGTAAAGCAGCACAGAACCTGAAAAACAGAAAAGCCAAAACCTGAGGCATCAAATCCATGAGAGCCCCTCACACTCACCAGACCCCCCCATGGCACTCCCCACCCCCCCCCCCCCATTGATTGGAGCCCCCCAGAATGCCCCCAGGCCCTCCCCTCTCAGCCCCTGGCCCGTGTTCTCACCTGGGAAACCCCAAATCTTTGGGAATTCTCAACTGGGAAGCCCCAAATCCCTGGAAACCTCCCCTGGGACCCCCAAAAGCTCCCCTGGGACCTCCAAACCTCACCTGGGACCCCCCAAAACCCTTCCAGCTGCCCCCAAGACCCCCCAGGAGCCCCCAAACTCCACCTGGGATCACCCAAAACCCCCAAAACACTGGTGAGATTGGGACAGAACTGATGGCACTGGGTTGGTGACACTGGAATGGAACTGGGGACACCGGGTTGGTGGCACTGGAATGATGACACCAGCCCTGAGGATACTGGGGTAGTGACAGTGGGATAGAACTGGTGGCACTGGGGTGGAATTGGTGGCACCGGGCTGGTGACGCTGGGGCATCCCTGGTGGCACTGGGCTGATGGCACTGGGACACGAACTCTGGGCTGGAACTGGGGACAGTGGGAGGGAACTGGTGGCACAGGGACAGGGATACTGGGACAGGACTGGGGACACTGGGAGGGAACACTGAGGTGGGGACATTAGGAAGGGACTGGTGACACTGGGCTGGTGGCACTGGGATGGAACTGGTGACACCGGGACAGGGAAACTGGTATAGGATGGGGGGCACTTGGATGAGACTGGAGACACTGGGCTGAAACTGGTGGTACTGGGCTGGTGACATTGGTACGGGGACAATGGGGTGGTGGCACTGGGACAGGACTGGGGACACTGGGCTGGAACTGGGTTGGTGGCATTGGGCTGTTGGCACTTGGGTGGTGACAGTGGACAGAACTAGTGGCACTGGAATTGAACTGGGGACACTGGGGTGGTGACAGTGGGGCAGCCCTGGGGACACTGGACTGGTGGCACTGGGATGGAACTGGGGACACTGGGACAGGATTGGTGGCAGTGGCACAGGGACACTGGCATTGAACTGGTGGCACTGAATGGGTGGCACTGTCGCGTCCCCAGTGCCACCTGCCACCTGTGTGGTGTCCCCGTGTCCCCGCAGTGTCCCTGGGGTGGCTGAGGACGGTCACCTGCTGCTGGCCCTGCCCATGGTGGCCGTGTCCTGCCCCAGTGTCCTCAGTTCCATCCTAGTGCCAAAACAGCAAAAAAAATAACAGTTTATGAAATCTTCTCTTGTCACCAGAGAGTGAAAACACAACACAATGGAACCGCAAGGAGAAGTGAAATAAATTGGTTTAATGCACAAGATGGCGTGGAGGCAAGTCAAGGGTTAAAACCAAACAAAAGTACGTCTGAACTCACAGGAATGTTTGAAAATAATTTATACAGAACACAGAAAAATATATGTATATTTATTTATATATATATAAAATATTAATTTTAGATATTATAATAAATTAATATAAAAATATATATAAATATAAATTCTGTTGGTATAAAATATTTTTTGGAAAATATTTTTATAAAATATATATTACATTTCTATTTTATTATATATTTTTTTAGATCAACAATATATTATGAATATGCATCAACACTCATGAATATGCATGAGCCTCTGTGATGTAACAGTCTATAAAGAACTTAATTAACGGTGAGCTTTCGGCAATTAGCACCAGAATTTTATCCCTTAACAAACTTTTATAAAAATTTCAATTTTGACCCGTTTCTCACAAGGGGGGGTCCCGGCTGATAATGGGGGGCGGGGACAGGACCGAGCCCCAAGGGACCCCCCAGGTTCTCCTGCATGAGGTCCTGGTGACACGAGGAGCTGGTGGCACTTGAGGGGCTCTTGGGGACACAAGGAACTGGTGGCACTTGAGGGCCTCCTGGTGACACGAGGAGCTGGTGGCACTTGAGGGCCTCCTGGTGACATGAGGAGCTGGTGGCACTTGAGGGGCTCTTGGTGATACAAGGAGCTGGTGGCACTTGAGGGGCTTGTTATAAATTATCAAATCGGTAGCCAAATTTATGAAATAAAAATAGCAAAGATTTATTAGAACAATAACAAAAATAGAAATTTCGGAAAAAAAAGAAAACCCACCACAGCCAAGACAGCGTCAGTCCCGGGAACAGCGCTGGGTGACCTCGGGGTCCGGCTGACAGAGAGACAGCGTTTCCCCAGAGGTTCACCCCGAGTGCGCCCCACGGAGTGCTCCCCACGGCCGGCTTATATACAGTTTATTCCGCCTGGGGCAGGGATGACCACATATTTCTTTGTGTTTCTTCACATGTAAAGTTGAATCCATACAGATGTAGAAACAGACAAAGGCGAACTCAGAGATGCAGACGAATGTCTGAGTGTCCAGGCAGAGGCTGCATTCACATGTACTGGTTTCTGAGTACCGCGATGAAATCATGTCCAGGTGCATGTCTCATGCGCTCCTCCAGACATTCCATTCCGGGAAGGTCCAGATGGGATCACCTGAATGCAGGAACTGGAGGAAATCCCCCATAATAGCCCATAATAGCCGGGGACCATTACCATTCATACGGTAACAGACCTGATATCATCTTATCATCTTAACGCTGTCCGGGAACTGGTTACAGTAAGAATAGGACTCTGTTCCCAGCCAGAGTGGTCAGAGACATAAGTTTCAAATCTTTGCAATATTTTATACACACATATATCTATATCTATAGCATGAATTAACTCTACCATATACTACAGGCTCTTGGTGACACGAGGAGCTGGTGGCAACTGAGTACCCACAAGTCTCCCCAGTGACATCACTGCCCCAATGACATCACAGTGGTGACATCACTGTCCCCACAGCAGCCTCGGGATGTCCTCAATGGCTTCTTGGCACCTCTCGGCCACTGCGCGGCTGCCGCGGCCACCTGGGCCACCCGGGACACCTGGGCCAGCATAGGGACTCAAGAGGAGGTTGTCAATGAGCTCAAGTATCCCCAGCAGATGATCCCTGAACAGGCGGGCGCTGGCCTCCCACAGCCACTCAAACTCAGCCACCGTGGCCACCAAGTCTGCGTGAACACTGCGGGATGCCGGCTGTCCCCACTTCAGGATGAACTTGATCTCCGAGAGGTAGAACTCCATGATCCTGGTGAACGCCAAGGCTTTGTCACACGCTTCCACCAAGCGCTTCAACGGCTCCAGGGCTGCCTCTGCCCAATGTCCCCTCCTGGTGGCCGCCCTTGCCTGGCTGGTGGCCACCACAGCCTCGTCCATGGCCTCATTGGTGGCCGCTTCCTCCTCGCTGGTAGCCGCTGCCTCCTGGGCATCGCGCATGGCCCCCACTGAGGCCACCTCCTCCTCCTCCTCCCTATCCAGGGCCACCATCGACCACCGGACCGTGGAGGCCACCAGGTTGTCCCAAGCTGTCCCCCGGTGGGTGGCCTCGTCCTGTGGGTCCCTGGCTCGGGCGGGATCCATTTGCTCATAGACAACACAGAGCTCAGCAGCCTCCCAGGCCAGGCGTTTCCATCTCTCCTCCAGCGCGGCCACCAACTCCCGCCAGGCCTTGGCCACGGCTCTCACATCATCCCAGGCCTCTGGGGTGGGTTCAAAGGCAGCCAGGGCCTGCACCAGGGAGGGGACACCGGAGTGGCCCATGGAGGTGACATCGCCGTGGTCCAGGGTCTCACGGACGTTCTGGGTGAATCTCCTCAGGGCGGCGTGCAGGAACTTTGGGGACACGCGCCGCCGCACGTCCCTGTGTGACCCGGTCACAGCGGCCACCACCTCGCCCAGGGTGGCCACCACGGCCACCAGCGCCTTCAGCGACTAGGGAGGGGACAGGGGAGGTGTCAGGGACCTGGTGGCACTTGTGGCCGCCTGCAGTGGTCCCTGTGCCCTCCCCGGGTCCCCTCTGTCCCTTTGTCATCCCCTCGTCCCCACTGCCACCCTCGTGTCCCCCCCGTCCCCCACTGCCCCCTCCTCCCCCGTGCCCCCTCCCCCCACCGTGTCCTTCTCTCCCCACCCTCCTACCCCCCGTCGCACCTTTTGGTTCTCCATGCTCACTGGTGACCCGGCAGGGACGCTCTGGGGACACCTTGGGGACGCTCCGGTGGCGAAGGAGTCCCGGGACAGGCGACGGTCCCGGCCCAGAACTGGCCCCGGCGGCGGCGCTCGCGGAAATGCCCGAGCGGGATCGGGAGGCGCCGGAAACGGCCGGAGCCAGAGGGACTGACGTCACCGTCCCGCCCATCACAAGTATCGCCCCAATCCATGGGAAGCACCAGATTGGATTCGGGAGATTTTTAGGCTGAATCCCAGGGGGTTTAGGCTCCATCCCACCATTTTCAGGTGGATTAATTCCGCCGTTCCCGGCTGGATTTATGAGGGAACGTGGAGCGCTCTGAGGAGCGGGCGGAACTTCCCTCAACCAAGATGGCGGCGCTGCTTCTCTCGCGAGACCTCTGGCGAGAAGTGGGTGGGGGCTGTTGGGAGGGGATTTGGGGGGTCCTGAGGGAGAATGGGGGTCCTGAGGGAGATTGTGGGGTCCTGAGGGGGTTTGGGGGGTTCTGACAGGACGTGGAGAGTTCTGAGGGGGTTTGGGGGGTCCTGAGGGGGCGTGAGAGGGTTTAGGGAATCCTGAGGGGATCTGGGGGATCCTGAGGGAGAATGGGCGGTCCTGAGGAGGTTTGGGGGGTTCTGAGGGGATGTGGAGAGTTCTGAAGGGATTTGGGGCGTCTTGAGGGGGCGTGAGAGGGTTTAGGGGATCCTGAGGGGATTTAGGGGAATCTGAGGGAGATTGGGGGGTCCTGAGGGAGAACTGGGGGCGCTGAGGGAATGTGAGGGGGTTTGGGGTTCGTGAGGGAGAATTGGGGGTTCTGAGAGAGAATTGGGGGTATCTGAGTGGATCTGAGGGCGCCTTGAGGGGATTTGCAGGTGATTTTGGGGGGTCCTGAGGGAGTGTTGGGGGTTGTGAGGGGATTTGGGGGTCGTGAGGGGATGTGAGAGGAGGTATGAGGGCGCTGAGGGGATGTGAGGGGTTCTGAGGGGGTTTCGGGTGATCTGAGGGAGAATTGGGGGTCCGGAAGGGATTTGAGGTGGATTTTGTGGGGTTCTGAGACTGAATTGAGGGTCCTGAGGGGATCTGAGGGGGTTCTTGAGGGGCTTTGGGTGGATTTTGGGTGGTTGTGAGGGAGAATTGGGGCTCCTGAGGGGATTTGTGGATCCTGACGGGATTGGGGGGGGGGGGCCTTGAGAGGGATTTTGGGGGGTCCTGAGGGGAATTGGGGTTGTGAGGGGATTTGGGGGGGAAGTTGAGGAGGTCCTGAGGGATGCTGGGGAGATTTTAGGGGGTGGTTGACTGGATTTGGGGGTTCATCACCGAATTTTGGAGTGATTCCGGGGGACTTTGGGGGTCCCTGACCAGGTTTGGGGGAATTTGGGGTGATTTTGGGGTCCCTGACCGGAGTTATGGGGGATTTGGGGTAATTTTGGAGTATTTTTGGGTAATTTTGGGGTCCCTTGATTTAATAAAAATATGGATATTGATCTAGTACCGATATCCAACTGTGATAGACAAAGACTCTCGAACAGTTTAAAGTTAGAAAGTGAATGTTTATTGCAACGCTGGGCAGCGTGAGGGATAGCTCCCAAATACACACCACAATTTACAGGTGATTACAGAGTCCTTTTATCTATACCAGTAGTGAATACCCAAAATACAAATGCATATTCATAACTTTGGTACATCCCCTTCCCCGCTTCGTATGGTAATTAGTTCAAAAGCCATGAAGAATGCCTAGTTTGTTCCTTGAAATGGATCGGTGGTCCCTTTCATGGAGAGGGGTCCCAAAGAGAGGAAGTAAATGAAGTCTTCCGCGTTCTGACCTTTTTGCCTTTTCAATGCAAATATGACAAATGAACCCTTGGTAGAACTCCCATTCCCCATCTTGAATTGGTTTCAGGACAGAGGAGGCCACAATTGTCTGATGTTCCTGAAAGCTATTTATCAGTTTCTATATTCTTCATTATAAACCCAGCTAACCAAACATTGTGTTGACAAGCAATCAATAATTAGTTAACTATTAACTCTTTATCAAGGCCTACCCATTTATTTTGATGAACTCAAATAAAGCTTATCTCTGAAACCTCACCTCCCCGAAAATCTCTAAATTCCTTAAAGTTTCTGTCTCACCAGCGCTCCGGGGCCCACCCCGGATCCCCACTCCGCACCCCCTGTGCCCCACGGCCGCCATGGGACCCTCCTGCCCGCGCTGCCGCTTCCTCTTTGCCGCCCTTCCCCCATTTCCCCTTCCACATCCTCTCCCCTCCCACCTCCGGCCGCTCCCAAAATCACTTTTGGGGTCCCATTTCCATATTTTCCCACAAATTCCCCAGTCCCCAGGCCCCTCCCGCTCAGATATGGTGTCCCACCTCCCCTTTTGCCCCTTCCCCACCCTCTCCAACCCCTCCCTCCCCTCCCCCAGCCCATCAGCCCCTCCCGCTCTCCCTTTGGGGGGGCCCTCCTCCTCCCCCTCCATTCCGGGCTCCCCGATTCGCCCCCTTTTCCCCCTTCTCCCCCCCTTTCCCAGCGCCTCCTGCCCCCCGCTCACCCGAGAGCTCCGCGCCCGCAGCCGGGGGGGCTCCCAGCACCACCAGTGCCGCCAGTAGGGCCCCAGCTGCCGCCCCTCGCCCCATGGCCGGGGCCGGGCAGGGAGCAGCAGCCCCAAAGCAGCCGCGCTGCGCTGGGAGCGCCAGTCCGGAGCAGGGCGGGCTCGGCAGCGCCGCGCGCTCTCATTGGCTGCCGCCGCTTCTGGGCAGCGATCGGCCACGGGCTCTGCCCGGCAACCGATGAGGCAATCCGACGTCCCGAGCTTTCATTGGCTAAGCCGCCTCCTGCCTGCGCTGCCATTGGCTGAGGCCTTCCCGGGACGCTGCAGCCCCGGGCTGGGGGTTTTTTGGGCAGGGAGAATCTTGGGGCGCTGGGCAGGTGGGAGCTCAGGTGAGCCCAGCAATGCGTGCCCAGGTGCGCGGCATCTCAGGGCTGCCCGTGGTGAGCGGTGACACTGCCCGATGCCAGGCACCCCCAGAGCGGCTCTGTACCTGCACCCCGCAGCCGCACAGGGACAGAAAATGGAACCGGGGGTTCCTCCGTGGGGACAAGGACCGCGAGAGATCCCTCAGCAAATCCCTCACGGGCACAAACAGACCCGGCCTGGGAACACGGAGGGAATTTATGACCAACCAAATCACAGCAGCACAAGGAGAAGGGAAAGAAATCTCTCCAACACCTTCCCCCTGCCCAACACGGATCACCCAGAACAGGGGTCACGAGGGCTCTGCCCAACGGGGGTCACTGGGTATCATCCAGCATGGATCCTCCCATGGGGGGTGGAGCTGGAGCAGCACACGAAGCTCTTCCCACACTCGAAGCTCTTCCCACACTCGGGACACTCGCAGATACTCTCCCTGGTGTGGAAGTCCTGGTGAGTGACGATCTCTGAATCCCACCTGAAGCTCTTCTGACATTCCAAGCACTCCTAGGGCCATTCCCCAGTGTGGATCTTGTGGTGCTTGCAGAGGTCAGAGGTCCCGCTGAAGCTCTTCCCACATTCCCCACACCCCCAGGCCCTCTCCCCAGTGTGGATGTTCAGGTGTTCCATCAGGGTGGAGCTGGAGCTGAAACCCTTCCCACATTCCAAGCACTTGTGGGGCTTCTCCCTGCCATGAGGCTCCACCAGCTCTGAGCTCTGGCTGCATCTCTGGCCGCCTTCCTGGCTCAGGGCGGCTCTTTCCTCCTCACCCCTCCCTGGGCTGGGTTTGCAGCCCCTCCTCGTGAGGGATCTCTGGGGCTTTTCCTCCTCCTCCATCCGGCCACAGCTTGGAAGTGACAAACCCTGGTTTGGGGGAAACCAAGGTGGGAGCGCCTTGGAGTAGAGGCTCCTCCTGGCCAGGTCCATCTCTGGAACTCAGCAGGAGTCTTGTGTCCATGAAAATCTCCACATATCAAGATTCAGACCAGAAAAGCTCTCCCAGGAGTTCCCTATTGAAGATCTCTCCACTTTTGGGGTTCCAGAGGTTTCCTTTCCTTGGGATCATGGGGGTCCAATGGTTCCAGGGGTTCTCCATTCTCCAGCGTCCTGCTTAGGGATGATTCAGGGGCTTTTGGGGGTCCATGGGGTCCCTTCTCCCCTGATGTTTTACTTTGAGGTCCCAGGGATCCCAGGGGTCCCTCCTCTCCAGGCTCCCCCCCTTTCCAGTCTGCCGGGGTCCCCCAGCTCTGGGATCGCCCCTCTCTGCTCTCCCCACTCTGGGGGTCCCAGGGGTTCCCCTCCTCTGCTCTCCCAGGGGTCCCCAGGACCAATGTCCTCCCCTGCCCATACGGGGCAATGGAACGTGGGCCCCCAAAGATCCCCCAAGGGGCTCAGCTTTGGCGTCCTGCAAGATCCAAACCTACACACACAGAGAAAAAAACCTCCCAGAGACACCAGATGATATTTGGGGTCAATTTCACAATCTGCGAGCTCCAAACACACCCCAATAAAAAACCCTCTCAGGGACCCCCCCGATGGATTTGGGACGAGCTCCCCCTCCCCGCTCACCTGCAGGACCAGCTGGGGGCCAGCTTTGGCGTCCTGCAAGATCCAAACCTACACACACAGAGAAAAAAACCTCCCAGAGACACCAGATGATATTTGGGGTCAATTTCACAATCTGCGAGCTCCAAACACACCCCAATAAAAAACCCTCTCAGGGACTCCCCCGATGGATTTGGGACGAGCTCCCCCTCCCCGCTCACCTGCAGGACCAGCTGGGGGCGATGGTCCCGTGGCTGCGGCCACAGGGGGCACTGGAACCTCCTGTTCCTCCTGTTCCTGCTCCTGCTCCTCCTCTTCCTGCTCCTCCTTTTCCTCTCTCCCTCCTCCTCCTCCTTCCTAATCCCACCTCCTCCCCAGTTCCTGCCTTCTGTGTATTTAGAGTGGGGAACCTTGCTCGTTTTTAGAACTAGAACAAAGATCCCAGACGGAACAAGGCTTGCTGCTTTTAGTCAGAAGTATAGTCAGAAGACTAAAGGTCACGTTTCCTTTGGTTTGGTGCCGTCCTTGTTCCTCCTCAGTGTTCAGGCTGGGCTGTGGGGTGTTCTTGTTTGCTGCATTTTCCGAGTTCCTCTTGCACCCTTTGGGCCATGGGCTGTGCCCTGGGAGGGTTCTTTGTGCTCCTTTGTGACACAGGAGAACCTTCCAGGCGGTTTCTGCATGAGCTGCTGCTGGGATGTCACAGGAACAGCGCCACATCCCCGTGGTGTTCCCGTTGCTGTGGGACACGGAGGCCTCAGTGCCCAGAGTGGCTCTGGGCTTGTTGCCGGAGGATCCTCCTGCCTGAGGCATTCTCAGCAGCCAGCCCAGCCCTGACCGGTGTCCTTCTGGCCTTGCAGGTGTTATGTTTGCCCAATTATCCCATCATAATAAAAAACCAAACAATATTTAAGTTAGCAGCAATTTTAATTAAATAGTTTAGAAAATATATAAATAAGGGATAATTTGGTTCAAATAATAGCACATAAGCAAAAACAAACGCAGGGTACGGAGGGCAGGGTTCAATGACCCTTGCCACTCACGTACAAGCTTGCCAAGTGAAAGTCGCCCCTTATATGCCATGCGTCAATGCCATCTCCTCCTATTGTTGGTTCGTCACTTTTCTGTCTCCGCCCTCCTCACCACCATTACCACGCATGCGCCACCACTCAGTTTGGTGGTCGCACAAGTCTTTGGGGGTCGTCACTGATGAAGGCCATATAGTCTTCTTCATTGTCCTTTAATTCACCTTTGGGTTACACATGTGCACCAAGCCAGTATAATGTAAGCCAAAACTAAGATATTACTACATTTTAGCATCAAAGCAATAAATCTCTTATAGCAGGCATTTTCCTGGGACCCAACCAGATTTTCACTTCTCTCAGTTAATTTTTAGTAACTGTTCTCTCTTGCTTTTTCCTCCTATCCTTGAACATCTGCCAGGAAGGGGGATGGAACCCCTCCTCTCCCTTTCTTCTTTGGCATTACAACTTTTAACTGTTTTATTATTTCCAAATATTAATTACTGTATCAATATTGATGACTGTTTCAATTTTATCAGCATGAATTATACCTATTTACCACATTGTTCTCTCTCAGTGTCTGCAGGGTCTGGATTTCCTCCATTCCAAGCGGGTGATCCACAGGGATCTGAAGAGCTCCAACATCCTCCTGGGCACGGACGGCTCTGTCAGGCTGGGTGGGTGTTCCTGGCCAGGCACGGCGCTCCCGGGCTGCGGGTGTGGGGCTGCTTCCCAGGGAGGGCCAGAGCCCCACAAGGGCTGCTGGGGGCACTGCCCGGCCCCTGCTGCCAGCTGAGAGCGGCTGCCCCTGCAGAGAGCTCAGCAGAGGAGCAGGCTGCCAGCAGTGCCTTTGCTCTGCCTATGGCCCTGCCAGAGGGGCAGCAGTGGGAATCTAAAGCTCCAAGGGAATCGGTAAAAGCCACTGCATGAAAGCTGAGGGTTTCTTGAAGGGTCCAGTTCCATCTTTCCTTGGCTACAGCCCTGAGGACTTTTCCAGCTGACTTCACTACTGCACTCTCAGACTGAGAGTGGGGAGTCTTGGTGCTTGGTTTCCTCCTTCCAGCTGCCTTTGACAGGGTTTGTTTCTGTCCTCAGCTGATTTTGGCCTCTGTGCTCAGCTCAGCCCTGAGCAGGACCAGCGCAGCTCCATGCTGGGCACTGCTCACTGGATGGCCCCAGAAGTTGTGACCAGATCTCCTTATGGCCCCAAGGTGGACATCTGGGCCTTTGGCATTGTGACCATCGAGATGGTGGAAGGAGAACCTCCTTACTTCAGGGAAACGGGGGCCATGGTAAGAGACAAATTCTCCAGTGGCTGCAGAGGCCTGTGAGCACAGGGGGACCCTGCACTGGGAGCAGCAGCTGGAGGTTTCTGCACATGGGAAGGGAATTCCCAGAGCACTCCAGCCTCAACACAGAAGAATATTCTTCAGTCTCCAGCAACAATTTGCTTTGGGATTTATGTTGTTGCAGCTCATCTGGTTGTGGGGATGACCTGGAAATATGAAGCAAGTGCATCAGTTCTAATATTACCTTGCAAGAAAACCCCAAACCACCCCCAAATCCCAGCCCCAAACACAACAAGATTTCTGCAGGAACTTCTAAAAGACATTTTGCAAGATGATCACCCCCTGATTCTTCTCACTGGGAAACTTCTCTAAAACCTGAAGATGATTGTTTAACATCCTCATAGTCTAACATTTTTCTTTCCTAGTCCAAGCTACTTTCTCTGTGTCACCAAGCCTGAGCTTTCAGCAACACAAACTTCCAGTTTCTTGCCTGGCAGTTTCTGGGATGGGGCATCAGGAATGCATTTACTTGAGTGTCAGTGGCACTGCAGAGGTGCACTTGATCTAAGAATCCTCTGAAATAACACAAGCAGACCACAGTGACTCTGGAAAATGGCCTGTAAAGCTGGTGTCCACATTTGGAGAAGCAAAATGTGCTATTTCTGATGGTTCCTACTGACAGTCAGCCAATGAAACTGGCTCTCAAGGCGAGATCATTTGGATGTTGCAGTGGCTGTGGCAGCCCCAGGGTTTGGGTTTTTTGGTTGGCATAGCAAAATGAGCTGTGAGCAGCATCTGTGGCAGGGAGGAAAGTGCCCCTGGAGCTGGGGCTGAGGCCCTGGGGTGGATGTGAGCCCGTGTGGGTGTGAAGGGAGCTGGCAGAGCGCTGAGTTTGCTTTCCCTGCAGGCTCGCGCTCTGATCCGGCAGAACGGGACCCCGCAGCTGCAGGAGCCCCGGCGCCTGTCGGCTCTGCTGTGGGACTTCCTCGAGTGCAGCCTGGAGCCGGACGAGGAGCGGCGCTGGGCTGCCCAGGAGCTGCTGCAGCTGAGGGCCAGGGGCTGCAGGGGAAGCAGCAGCGCCAGGGAGGGGTTTTCTTGTGGGGCCCCCTCCGACAGTCTCCAGTCTGGCTGCGTTCCACACGCAGAGCAAGCAGAATCCTCGCCTGCTGTGGCTTGGCAGCTCCTTTGGAGCTCATCTGGGCCTGGTGCCCCACAGCGAGCAGGGACATCTTCAAGCAGCTCAGGGGGCCCAGAGCCCTGCCTGACCCGAGCTTGGATGTTGCCATGGAGGAGGCACCTCCCACATCTCTGGACACCTTCTGTCAGTGTTTCCCCACTCTGCTGGTTAAAAAATTCTTTCTTAATCTAATCTGAGCCTGCTCCCCTCTCCTGAGTTTCAAACCATTTCCCTTTGTCCTGTTGCAACAGAGCCTGTGAGGAACTTGACTCTGGAAAGTAACAGTGCATTTCTTTCCTTTTTATCCTTTGGACAGCACCCATTTTTATCATCAGCCAAGCCTCTCTCCAACCT
Source organism: Melozone crissalis (assembly GCF_028551555.1). Classification (NCBI taxonomy): domain Eukaryota; kingdom Metazoa; phylum Chordata; class Aves; order Passeriformes; family Passerellidae; genus Melozone; species Melozone crissalis. Next base: position 7,228,058 of record NW_026535844.1, read on the forward strand.
CTGATCACTGCAGCGAAGCAGCTGAGGGAACAGCAGAGGAGATGAAGCACTTGAGGGCAGCTTCTTGTTACAGTAGTTAGGTCAACTAGTTAGTTATGGTAGTTAGCACTGTTAGTTGGTTATGGTAGTTAGCACTGGTAGTTAGTTTATGGTAGTTAGGGCAGCCTGTTTTTTATGGTTCTTATGACAGCCTGTTTGTTATGGCAGTGTTTTGAATAAAAACTCTCTTAATCCTCAACCACCTTGCCGTGTCCCTTCCTTCTCCCGCTGTGCCTCAGCTGCCCGGAGCAATGTGAGGGGAGAGCGGGCCCAGCCTGGCCCAGAGCTGAGCCCCAGCAGAGCCCTGGCAGAGCCCAGAGCAGCCTCGGCACCTGCAGAGTCAGCCTGGAAGGAGGCGCTTGGAGCCTTCTCGGCTGCACCCGGCTCTTGGTTACAAACTGCGTGTGCTGGAAAATGCCACCGGCTCTGCACGAGGGCAGAAGGGGCCCGGGAAGGCCCAAGTGCTCCATGCAAGGGAAAAACCTGCCCTGGGTTTGTTATAAATAGCTAGGTAGTGTTTGCTTTTGCTGTTATGTATTGACTTCTACAAAATATTGTTAATTACACCGATTTTGATAGAGTACAATTTTGTCATGGTTTCACTGACAGGAAGTAGCTTTTATTTTTGAGATATGCTGTGGTTACCAATAGGTGCTCAGATTTTAATATTGGTACCCGATGTAGCCACTGAGGTTCGGAGACACCTCTGAGAACACACAGGGGTTAAAAACCAGAGCTGCTCCTCTGGGACGCTCTCTTGGGACTTTGAGGGAAAGTGGTCGAATCTCCCTCTCCCGTTCATCTGCTGCTGCTGGGCAGGGGAGGGGCAGCCATGTGGTAGGCCTGGGCCTGGACAGAGATGGGAGGTGAGGAGGCCCTTGAGGATGGAAGGGTGGAAGAGCGCCAAGAGACATCGGGCAGCCACCCCCCACCCCCCTCCAGGGGAGAGAGAGCGAGAGAGCCGGCATCTGAATTTGATAGCGCAGGTGCCAGCCCAGGAGGTGAAGGGGGGGGTGCAGCGAGAAGGTGCCCGGCAGGGCAGCGTGGGAGTTCCGGAGCTCCAGACAGGCATGAGACTGAAATTTTTAACCCTTTTCTTGCATGATAGAAACCTTGCAAATGCTGGTCCTCCTGGAGCTGCATGAGAAGAGAGATAAGAGATGAGATAAGAGCGGATGGGCCACGAGGGAAGTGCAGAAGACTCTTGAGTGGGGGGAGAGATGACGGAGTGGCCTTTTGGATGGACTTTTCTTGTGTGGCCATAGACTGAACCATTTTTTTTTCCTGTGACACAGAGACTGCATTTAGGGGGAGGGAGTGCCTCAGAACCAGGAGGGTTCAGTGTGGGTACCCCTCGGCGCCAGAGGATGCAAAAAATTTGGGGGGGACAGATGTCCCGAAGGAGAGACTGTGCCTTTTTTGGAGTAAGACAAGGCATCCTTGAAAGACAACCCTAGAAGCAGCTCTGGTCCATGCACAGTGGTGAGAGCACTGGGCCTGGAAGGAAGGTGTCACGATGGCAAAGGATTTTCCAGGCGGTGCTGAGTGACATGGAAACACACGAGGTTTCAGCGTGTTTCCAGGAGAAACCTATGGTGCAAGAAGGACTCCTCTCCTCTTGATGAATTGAAGATTGAATATTCTAAAGGGTAGTGCCAGGCTGAGAGTTGGTGATTTGGTGGGAATGTATTGCATTGGGAAATTTGCTGGGTGGGAGGAGGAAAATGCTTTTGTAAAGTTTTTGTTTTCCTTGTGGTTTTTTTTTCTTTTCTTGTAGCTTACTTAATAAAGTTTTCTTTATTTCTAAGCAGGAGCCTGCTTTGCTTATTCCTGGTGACATCTCACAGCAGACACCAGGGAGAGGGTATTCTCATGGGGGCACTGGCATTGTGCCAGGGTCAAACCATGACACATGGGAAGGTTGAATGGGAAACCCACTTCTGTCCTGGCAGCACGGGTGCATCAACTCAAGGAGGGAAACACTAACCAAGGGAGTTCCACTAAAGTGAAGGTACCTCTAGCATGCATGCCCAGGAAAGGGGGGCCCTGCCTGTAGCCAGGGAGAGGCACGGGAAAACCGGATCTTTTGGACGGTGTGGATCCGATGGCCGGGCACATCAGAACCACAAAAATACAATGTCTTAGTTGATACTGGTGCGCAGTGTACCCTGATACCATCGGGGCATGTGGGGGCAGAACCTGTTTCCATTGACGGAGGGATCCCAGCAATTGACCCTGTTGGGAGCTGAGGTGAGCCTGACTGGGAAGGAGTGGATCCTTCCCAGAAACATCCTGTTGTGACTGGCCCAGAGGCCCTGTGTATTCTGGGCATAAACTTCCTCCGGAATGGCTTTACAAAGACCCAAAGGGACTCAGGTGGGCTTTTGGCATAGCCGCTGTAGAGGCAGAGAACATGAAGCAGTTGAACACCTTGGCTGGACTATCAGAAAACCCATCTGCAGTAGGACTCCTGAGGGTAGAACAGCAACAGATACCAATTGTCACCTTGACAGTGCACCGCTGGCAGTATTGGATGAATTGGGATGCCGTGATCCCCATCCACAAAATGATCCATGAGCTGGAGTGCCAAGGGGTGGTCAGCCAAACCCACTCACCCTTCAACAGCCCCATCTGCAGCAAAGTGGTTTGCCACCATTGGCATTGCTAATGCATTTTTTTCCATTTCTCTGGCAGCAGATTGCAGGCCTCAGTTTGCTTTCACATGGAGGGGTGTGCAGTACACCTGGGACCAACTGCCCCAGGGGTGGAAGCACAGTCCCACCATCTGCCATGGACTGATCCTGGCTGCACTGGAAAAGGGTGAAGCTCCAGAACAGCTGCAGTACATTGATGACATCATTGTGTGGGGGAACACGGTGATGGACGTATTTGAGAAAGGAGAGAAAATCATCCAGAATCATCCCCATTCCACACCTGCTGTGCACCGCCCACTTTTGTTTCTGTCCAGGCACCGCCCCTTTTCCACATCCCATTCATTGCCTGCCCCTTCCCACGCTCCTATTCCAGCCCCCCAGGCCTCTCATCTCCCCATCGGCCATCACTCACTGGGCCCCGCCCCATTTCCCACAGTCCCATTTCTAACTCTTTTCAATCCCTGCCCCCTCCCTGCTCTGTCGCTCCCCACTGGCCGCCCCGAGCAGTCCTCCCCCTCTGTGGGCATGACTACAAGACCGATTGGCATTTATTGAATGGCTCCACGCAGGGTTTTGGAGCCAGCCTGGCCCTGGCAGGGCCCAGTGCAGGCTGGGAATTCGGGGGAGGCCAAGGGGTGTCCTGACACTCTGAGTGGGGCTCATAGATCAGGGCGGTCCCAGCACTTTGGGGGAACAGTGAATGGGGAGGCAGTGAAGGAGGGGTCCCAGTGCATGGGGGAGTAATGAGCCTTAATTGGTCTTATCCTAGGCAAGCTATGACAGCTCCAGAGCTCAGCCCCCAAGGGGACTGAGTGCCAGAGGCCAGCTCGCTCAGACCAAGGCCGCGGGTCAGCCCCTAGCAAGCAGGGAATATTCAGCTCTTATAGAGATTAGCCAGCTCTTATGATTTCAGCTTTGCTTGCTAGGTAGCTTGCCCTTGGCTTGAGGCTCCAGCAGACGGTAGAGAGAGGAGAAGGAGAAGACGCCGGTTGTTCCACGAGTATGGCTTTATTGGAGGGGTTCGTGAAGGGTCTCAGCACTTCTTCTTCTAAGTTAGTAGGGGTACAGTATGCTACTTTTATAGCCTTGGCCCAGTTCCAATCTTGACCAATGGCAAAGGTTAGAGGGACCATAAGTGACCAATAGTAGGGTTAACAAGATATTGCCTTACATGGTTTTAGGGATAGGTTATAGGGTGGATGTCCCTGGAGTCAGGAAGCTTCTTTGCTGCTGTGTCAGCATTTCTATTATTCAGATTCTCCACGGGGCCCTGGCTAAAGCTGTGCGTTTCACCACAGGGGAGGCCCTGGTAAATTCAGGGGTGTCCCTGGTGATAATGGGGTGTAGCCATGATATTTTCTGAAAAATCCTTTCCTTAGGATTTTTTCTCCTGAGAAGCTGAGAGGCCTCAGAAACAAAATGTAAACAATGGTTATCTGCTGCTGTGGAATGCAACAGGTGCATCTGTGATTGGTGTCATGTGGTTGTTTCTAATTAATGGCCAATCACAGCCCAGCTGTCCAGACTGTCTTGGTCAGTCACAAGCCTTTGTTATTCATTCTTTTTGTATTCTTAGCTGGCCTTCTGATGAAATCCTTCCTTCTATTCTTTTAGTATAGTTTTAATATAATATATGTAGCATAAAATAAAGTCAAGCCTTCTGAAACACGGAGTCAGCATCCTCATCTCTTCCCTCATCTGAAGACCCCTGCGAACACCATCACAATGGGGGGTCCCAGTGATAACAGGGTGGGGGCCACAGGACCCAGCCCCAAGGGACCATTATGATACCATTAAAAAGGCTCTACAGTGGACAAAAAACCTAGATAGATTATATTGTACTAACAAGTAGATACAAGGAATTATCAATAATTGATATCAATATCAAGCACCATAGCAAAATAATTGTGATCAATTACCATGTGCAAAAGCCAATACAGAAATGCAAAAGCCAATTATTTTATTGCCATTTATAACACAGTTCTGCTGCAGCCACAGCGGAAAGTTGCCTCTGCTGCAAGGCACTGAGGGGGTTCATTCACCCCCTGACCTGCCACCATGTCCCTGCGTGTCCCTGAGTGCTGCCAGAGTGTCCCCAGTGACATCACCCCAGGAATTCCCACCAAGAATATCAATGAAAATCCGCAGAAAATTCCCCAGTTTTGTCCCAAATCCTGTGTGGAGAGGAGGGAGGGCACAGATGACATAAGCGATGTCCCCAGTGATGTCACCACCCCCAATGACATCACAGTGGTGACATCACTGTCCCTGCAGCAGTTTTGGGATGTCCTCCATGGCTTTTTGGCATTGCTCAGCCACCGTGCTGGTGCTGGGGCCACCATAGGGACTGAAGAGGAGGTTGTGGATGTCCCCAAGTGTCCCCAGCAGGTGATGCATGAACAGGCGAGTGCTGGCCTCCCACAGCTGCTCAGCCTCAGCCACAGGGGCCTCCAAGGCCTCGGGGACATTGTGGGACGCCTCCTTTGTCCCCTCCAGGGCAACGTCAATGTCCCCAAGCAGGTGCCGCATTTTCCAGGGGTACCCTGTGGCTTTGTCACATGCGGTCACCAAGCGCTCCAGTGGACCCAGGGCCACACCTGCCCACTGTCCCCTCCTGGTGGCTGCCCTTGCCTGGCTGGCGGCCAATATGGCCTCTCTCATGGCCTTGCTGGCTGACACCACCTCAATGGTGGCCACTGCCACATGGGCCTTGTGTGCAGCCACTGCCAAGGCCAAGTCCTTCATGGCCAGAAACACTGGCGGCCGCTGGGCCATGGCCATCAGAGTGTGCATTGACATCCCCTGGCGGGTGGCCTTTTCCCACAGGTCCCCAGCCTGGGCAGTGGTGGTGGCTGCAGCACCGGCCTCAGCAGCATCCATGTCCCTGCAGGTGTCACAGAGATCAGCGGCCTCCCTGGCCAGCTGGACCCAGCTGTCCTTGAGCGTGGCCACCAAGTCCTGCCAGACACTGGCCCAGAAGATCTGTGGGTTGATGTTGGAGAACTTGAGGACTCTCAGGGACCAGGCCAGAGTGAGGACATTGAATCTGCCCAGGGAGTTGACATCACCATGGTCCAGGGTCTAACAGAGGTGCCAGGTGAAGTTCCTCAGGGCTGCGAGCAGGGACTTTGGGTACACACGCCGCCACACACACTTGTATGGCCTGGTCAGTGTGGCCGCCACCTTGCCCAGGGTAGTCACCACAGCCACCAGTGGCTCTAGCAGCTGGGGAGAGGAAAGAGGAGGTGTCAGGGACCCCGTGGCACTTGTGGCCACCTGTGGTGGGTCCCTGTGCCCTCCCAGGGTCCCCTTTGTCCCCTCCTTGGAGGGCTCTACTGTCCCTTCTATCCCTTTGTCACCTCCTCGTCCCCTCTGCCAACCCCCCTGCCAGGCAACTCAACCTCTCTGCCGCCTCCCTGCCACCCTCGGTCCCTTCTGCCACCTCCCTTCCACCCTCAGTCCCCTCCACTCCTCTGCCACCTGCCCCCATCCTGCCACACGCTTCTGTGCCCTTTGTGACCCTCTGTCCCCCCTGCCCCCTCCCCCCACCCCCCGTGTCCACTCTGCCACCTCCTTGCTGGGATTGTCGCACCTCACAGGGGTCCATGGCCACTGGGGACACACTGGGGACACTTTGGGGACACTCTAGGGACACTCCATGGGTCGAACACGACCAGGGTGGTGCTGGCTGAGTCCAGCAACACTGCGGGGACATGGGGACACTGGGCAGGTGGCACCAGGGACACAGCATTGCCACCAGTTCCAGCCCAGTGCCTGGTTCTGTCCCTCTGTCACCATAGACTTGACCTCACCAGAAAAGCTTTTTCATAGGGGCCATTGATCAGCTGTTCCAAAACCAAATACTGGACATATGTCAACTCCCAAGGTGGACTGAAGACCCTGCATGGGTTGACCAATGGCCCTTATGAAAAGAATGTCTACTAAATTTAAAACATCTTGGAAGAGCAATTGGCCTTAGGCCATATCTGTCCATCTTCTAGCCCCTGGAACACCAATATTCTCTATACCTAAGTGAAATGGCAAGTGGTGAGCTATTATTGGGCAGTAAATGCACTTATTGAAGCTATGGGTGCTCTTCCATCACCTACAACAATGCCATCCAATGGCCCTTAGTAATGTTAGACCTAAAGATTGTTATTTCGCCATATCTTTACACCCTGATGATGCACCTCTGTTTGCCTTTTCTGTGCCTACCTTCAAGCACGCAGAACCTCAGCCTTTGAGACTTTGTGTTAAAGTCACCCTCACTTTAAATGAATTACAGAAACTGCTGGGTTCTTTGCATCCTGTTTTGGGTACATCCACAGAACTTTCACATCCTTTGTTTGGCTTAGAGGAAACCCCCACCTGCATTCGCTTTGACAGCTTACCCAGAAGCTAGAAGTGCCCTTGCACACTGTGCTCAAGCAATAGAAAACCAGCAGAATTGGAGAGGGGATCCTGATAAATCTGTGTACCTTGCCATAATTGGTAAAATATTTCAACATTTTGCTGTTCTGTTTTGATTGTTTGCTAATGATAAAGACCGTTTGCATGTGTTAGAATGGTTATTCTTACCTCACATAGCAACAAAACCTGTGTGGACTGTTAATGATATGTTCTCTTATTTAGTTATGAAAGGTAGAAACAGATTGCAAACTCTCAATGGCCAGGATCATCATGCCATCAACGTACTTGCAAGTAAAGACAATTTGGCATGGTTGCTTTTAGAAGACTTTGACAGCAACTAACTTCCAAATTGTGCTTGCAGGTTTTTCTGGACAATTATCTATCCATTATCCCTCACATCGTTTATGGACAGAGATGGGTAACCTCCCCCTGCCCTCAAAGCATCATTGCAGCATGACCCCTGTCAACAGACCAACTGTTTTTACAGATTCATCCAGCAAAACCAACAAAGGTACAGGGATTTGGCATGAAGGTGACTCTTTCCAGTGGCATAAAAAGGTGTTAATGTTAAAGGATGCCTCGGTGCACATTTTAGAATTGGCTGCTATCCGCTATGCCTTTCAGTGATTTTCCCAGGAACCACTTAACACCGTAACTGATTCTTCGTATGCTGCCAATGTTGTATTCCATTGACAATTTTCCTATTTAAAGCATGTTAATAACTATCTTTTGTTTACAGAGTTAAGAACATTGTGGACTTTAATTAACAGCCAGCTGCATGATTTTCATGTGTTGCATGTTTGCTCCCACACATGTTCACCTGGCCCTATTGCAGAAGGTAATAACTATGCAGATGTCATTGTCATGACAGGTATGGTACCAAATACTGATAAGTTTTCTCCTCGAGCCAGGTCTCATGAGCTCTTAGAGGACTTATCACAGCTGAGATAGCCCAGCTACTTCAAATGGCATAAAATTAGCAGGATGACTTCTGAGGTAGTGTTGGAAACAGGAAAGTTTTAATAAAAGGCAAATAACAAAGCTCTTTGCAGAGAAAACCTGAGCCAGGGGCAAGAGGTTCTTGCTCCTGCTAAAAACACCCCACAAAAACAATGATTTCTTTTGTTCTCTTCTTTTTCTAGTGAATTACTTAGGCGGGACTTTTTGGCTTCTGCCCAATTGGGTAGCCTTAGGTTCGAGATGAAGTCCCAAAGGTCCTGTGAAGTGTCTTTTTACCAAATTGAGGAGAGAAACTTCTGGGTTTTTCCTTTTTAAGGAGATAAAGGAGAATTTGGTCACTCTTTCAATAGGGGGAACATTCCTACAAAATACTTTTGCACAGGCCAAGCTATGTCACAACTTTTTTACACCAGAATGCTTATTCTCTTCACAAGCAATTTCAAATAACTTCCTCACAAGCCCATGATATCCTATTGTCTTGTCCCTCCTGTCATGAGGTTGATCCTGCTCCTTTAGCAGAAGGCACTGAGCCCTGAGGTTTAACTCCTAACTCCATTTGCAAATTGATGTCACCCCTATCCCAGAGTTTTGTTGCTTAAAATATGTTCACGTTTCCATTGACACCTATTCTCATTTTCTAAAAGCAACTTCTTACACCAGAGAGAAGGCCTGTGATGCTCACCTGTTTTGCCACTCTGGGCCTTCCTGACACTGTCAAACCGGACCATGGACCTGCCTACACCTCAGAGAGATGTCGGAGGAAGGAGACCCAGACACCAATTGGTTCATCCAAGTCCAATTTATTGATCGAATACGGCGGGTTAAATACAGTTCTTAATAAGCTTCATACATATTGCAAAAGTTGAGCTCAGGATTGGTTAGTTACATATCAGCAACTACACCTACTTCTACATTCTTGTGCTTATTCTTTTGTTACATTCTGCAGATATTCAGGACTAATCTCACCTCCCTTTCCTCATGTTGCAGCAAGGTCATCCGGCATTCTTGCCTGTCAGCAGTCACTGAATCAGAGACTGCTGTCCTCCCTTTCGAGCTTAACCAGCGGCATTATGTCAGGATGGCCTTTCTCACTTAACCATTTATTAACAATATTCCCCACATTTCCCCCGTTTTCTTCTTGAGCAAGGAGATCAGTGTGCCAAGTTTTTGCTATCATACGGCCAACCATGTTTTGAATACAAGTAAAAATACAAGGCAAAATAAGCAAAAACAGTAAAACTACACCCAGTAGTCCTATAGCATAGATCACAAGGTTTCTCAGCCATGGCCCAAGTCCTAAGTTTTTAAGCCACTCGTCAATTCCTAAACCTTCTTCTTCCTTGAGATTGTGAAGTCCTTGTTGTAATTCTTTTATCTTAGTGTGAATAGACACCGAATGATCAGACAAATTCATGCAACACATTCCCTCAAACTCTTCACATCCATGTCCTTGTGCTGAGAGCAAAAAATCTACAGCAGCTCTATTTTGCAAAACTGCATGGTTAACACTTTGTACATCTGCAGTTAACATGTCCAGAATTTGGGATGTCTTGTTTAGCTCATTTCTTGCCCAGCACCCTAATTGCTTTGCTAAATTCATAGCCTTATTGGCAGATCCTCCTGGCAATATAGTGGAAACTACTACTTGCCTGAATGTACCCCAGAACTGTGGATCTCCTATCTGGCTGCAGTCTAAGTCATGTATGCTACGCCTATTTCTGTTTGAATTTTGACTCAACCGCATTAGCAAGGATACATTAGGATGAAACAATGATAATTTTCCCAAATAACAGGGTCCACCTTGTGGTTTAGCTGGTACACCATTCCATGCTCTATCTCCACAGATCAAAAATATTCCTGTGGGTAATTTCATTGGTGCCGTGATGTTTGTGCCGTTACATTGACTGTAATGCTGTGGAGAAAATTCACTCCAATTCAGGGATGAATCTAAGGTGGCCCATGTGTCTTTAGGTTGATTTAAATTTTGAGCATCTAAGGGTTTGAAACTGAACCATCCTCCAGCTGTAGTGTTAGGCATACTGGCATTTGCACTTCCAAAAAGATCCAATTCTTCAGGAGGAGAATGCAAAGAAGTGTTAAGTGATTGGATTAGTAAGCATTGGCGATAGCCACCACTCTGACCTGCAGTATACCCTTGTTGCACTGGCAATGTGATGTTTGACATGTTAGACATACATAAGGTTTGATTATTTATCAAACCGCAAAATTCTCCAGGAGACCACACTGGAAGTCCCACCAGGCATGTTCGAAATGGATTAGTAACTCCTCCAAGACTAAGACAAAGCGATGATTGATTAATTTGATTAGCAAATGTTACCCATAGATTTTCTCTTGGCTGACTGAAACGTGTTATCCCTATTGCTTCACTTGCTACAGCATTGAGCAGTACAATAAGAACAAGCTTCATTTTTCTCCCTTTCTTTTCTGTCTATTATCTGGCTTGTTAGAATGGTTAATGTAGACCTAAGTTAGTTTTTGAATACACTGGTCTAATTCCAAATCAGCATCCTTGCTTACAGGTATAACGTGTGGTAGATTTAAAGGCAAATCAGTTTTACAGCGAGCTGCTATGATGCGTGAGGCACTAGTAATTTCAAACTCTCTAAGTACTTGCTGCAACTTCCATCTAATATATGCTATAGCCACTTGTTCTGCACTTTCAAAAAGCTCTAATCCTGCCCTTCCTGGCAGGCCAGTACTTTGCTCAAGAGCTCTAACCCAGACGAAATCTTGAATCCACTTCCCAAAACAAGGTCTACACCATAAAATTGCTATTGTCTTTTGTGAGTACCAATAAACCTTATTACAACCTGCACAATGCAAAGCTATCCATGCATAGCACTTATCAGCATCCCTTTTGCAAACATAACAAGGAAGTGAATGTAAGCAAGGACCAGTATAAAAGTCTGTCTCTTCGATCCAAAGCAACCAGTTTAATGGTGGTGTTTGCAAAGCCTCTTCACCTTTCTTACTATATAAGGCTAATAGTTCAAGCTCTTTCTTTAGCGCAAGGCGTATTTTATTTTGTAATCGTTGTTTGTATCGTTGTCTTCATCAACTATACCCTCCTGAGGGTTCCATAAATATAAAAGCGTTTTATTCATAGAAACTAATTAGCCTTATTTAGAAGAGGTCGTTCCCTTTCTAGCCTTCTTTTTCTTATCAGTTTTCAGTTTTGCCGCTCCTAATTTCACTGGTCCTGTCACTTGCAAACTCAATTTTTGCAATTTTTCAATGCAATGATCTAATGCTCTTTCAGGATTCCCCCTGAAGGGCCCTACAATAGAATGTTGTGTTAAAGGTACTAATTTTCTACACCTTACAGAAACTATATGTGATTTACTTTGAACCTTAATTCTACTCACAACACATTGTACTTCCCAACGATAATAAGCAAGAATTTTTTGTTCAGGAGACTCGTAAAGATTCAAAGCTACATATGCATTTTGCCCCGTCTGCCTCCTTAATTCATCTTGCCAGTTTTTACCCCACGTGTGCTCGTGTTCACAAGTGTGACACCATAAATCCCATAATAATGATTGTTCTATCCAAAAAGTATTATCACAACCCCCGCAGCGTAGGGCTATCCAGGCAGCACAATGTGGATCATAACAGTCAAGGCAAGGTGCTTTTGCTGGATTTGTTAAACGAAAAGTTGATAATGAGTCAATAAAACCAATCAACTCCTGGGCCATCCGATAGCGACGTGTCAGTGCTCTGTCCAACACTTCCGAGTGTCCCTTCAACTGTAGCAGTAGCGGTTGTAGAACTAGAGGCTGTTTCTTCCTCAGTCGCTCCTTGTCCTCCTCCGTGAGGTGGTCCACCAGAGGCTGCATCAAAAACAGGTTTAGTCCACTTAGCAGGCACCCACAAAGGTCCTGTAGGTGAGGAAACACAAAGATACCCCCGACCTCAATATAATACTTTTGCAGGTTTTTCCCATAATCCTGTACTCGGGTTCTTATACTTAACCCAGACCTCTGTCTCCTCAGTATTTTTCTGACCTGACCTCGGATGATGTTTAATCGCAGGAGGGGTATCATCTTCCCCAAAAATACATAAATGGTTGATCACATACAGAACCTTAGCCAAGCATGATTGTGGGTCTGTTAAATCTTGATGCTTCTCAATATACCGCTTAAGGGTGCCGTTTGCTCTTTCTACTATTGCCTGTCCAGTAGAAGAGTGTGGAATACCTGTCACATGCTTAATGGACCACCGATTTAAGAATTTCTGGACCCTAGCACATACATAAGCTCGACCATTATCCGTTTTGATACTCTTTGGAACTCCCATAACAGCAAAGCAACTTAACAGGTGCCTAATAACGTGTAGCTTTCTGTCCTGCCTGAGCCGTAGCCCATATGTAGTGACTATATGTATCTATAGTGACATGCACGTACTTAACTTTACCAAATCTAGGTACCTGCGTAACATCCATTTGCCATTTCTCATTTATTTCTAAACCTCGAGGATTAACTCCCATGCCTAAACCTATTCCCCCATTATGATAACTACATGTTGGACATGCTCTAACAATGGCCTTAGCTTCTGACAAACTCAGCTCAAAGTGCTTTGCTAATCCTTTTGCATTTTGATGATATCTACTATGTGCTTCTCTGGCCAATGTATGCTTATCAATAGGACAAGAGTTTTCAATGGGTAAGGTAACCAATTTGTCTGCACGTTCCTTTCCTTCTCCTAAACCTTCAGACCATTTATGACTCCTAATATGAATCACAGAATACGCTGCATTTCTCTCTCGTAAAGCTTTCCTCAATTGTATCAATAACTCATACAATCGTTTATTATTCACTTCCTTAATTGCTGCTTCCTCTATTCATCTGGCTACTCCTGCAACATACATAGAGTCTGTGACCACATTTAAAGGCTCCTGTAAATTAGACACTGCCCATACTACTGCTAACAATTCCAAGATTTGTAAGCTATCTGCAGGATCTGCTGTAAGGAGTTGATGCTTCCATTGTCCTTTTTCTTGCCAGGTGACAGCAGCACACCTTGATTTCTTTCCTGCATCTGTAAAGGCTGTAATAGCTCCTTCTTTAGGGCGTTCTTCTCTCAATGGTCGAGTAATCCAGTTCCATTCTGTCATCCATTGCAAAACTTTAGGCACTAATTTACTGGTTTCTACTTTAGCAGATGATGCTAATAATGCTTCCTGCAAATTCTTTGAATTAATCAAGTACCAGTCCAAAGTTTCTTTCTCCATAGGTAATCTAATGGTAGCAGGTTCTCGACCATCCACTTCAATAATTCTGAGACACCCTTTTTTGACTAACACAGCCAATTGTTCAATTTTCAAGAATATTGTTTTCTTATGTTGTAATGGTGGTGATAACCATTCTAAAACTCGTATCTCCCCCGTTTGCTCCTGTTGTTGAGAGAGAGCACCAAGCAAATGGCAAGGACTATTCCAGATAGTAAGGTCAATAGGGCAGTCGAGTTGTCGACATACCCTTGTTGTACACAGTTACTAATTTGCTGCAAGGTAAGATGGTGCTCCTTTGTCAGATGTACAGGAGTAGTAGGGTCAATACCCTTTAACAAAGGTCGTAGGGTTTCTAACAAATGATTTGGTATTCCCACAATAGGTTTTAACCACTGTAAGTCTCCCAACAATTTCTGTGCATCATGCAAAGTCTTAATATCCAATTGTAATTCCAATTTCTGTGGTATTACTTTTTGATCTGTTAAAGTCCACCCCAAGTATTTCCATTGCTTTGTAGTTTGAATTTTTTCTGTAGCAATAACAAGTGAATATGCTGCAAGAGTGTCCCTAATGGTGTTAATCTGCAAAGAGGAAAATGGTTGTTGCTGTGCAAACAAAATATCATCCATGTAATGATACATTATAGTTGCTGGCCATTTGCAACGTAATGGCTGTAATGCAGCATCAACATAAAGCTGACATAATGTAGGCGAGTTGCGCATCCCTTGCGGAAGTACCGTCCATTCAAATCTTTTATCCGGTTCTCCCCAATTTATTGCCGGTAAAGTAAAAGCAAATTTTTTCATATCATCAGGGTGTAACCCAATAGTGAAAAAACAATCCTTTAGATCAATAATTAAAAGCGGACAATGTTCTGGGATCATAGCTGGATTTGGAAGACCAAGCTGTAAAGCACCCATAGGTTCCATTTGTTCGTTTACAGCTCGTAAATCATGTAACAAACGATATTTCCCTGATTTCTTCTTGATAACAAAAATAGATGTATTCCAAGGGCTCGTAGAAAGTCGTAAGTGTCCCTGTGAATATTGTTCCTTTACCAATTCATGGGCATGCATAAGACTCTCCCCTTTTAATGGCCATTGCTTAACCATCACTGGTGTATCTGTTTTCCAGGTGAGTGGAATGGGGAAAGTCCAAGCAATGGCAATTACCCCAAAGGGTGATGATTAGTTAACACCACTCCCAATTGTGTTAAAATGTCCCTTCCAATTAAACAAGAAACTGTAGGAGGTAATTGAACAACTGAAAACACAGCAGATACTTGTTGATCATCAATACACACTAACAAAAGTGGTGATCTACTTGCTAATGTAAATCCTCCTACTCCGGTGAGCATATTTGATGATGGGAATAGAGGCCAATGTTGTGGCCATGCTTCTGGAGAAATAATGCTGGTATCTGCTCCTGTATCCAATAATCCATAAAGGGTTATGCTTTGATGTCCATGGGTAATTTCCACCTTTTGTTTTGGTCTATTTTGTAAATCCACAGTCAAAAGTGTAACACCAGTAGAGCCAAAACCCTTTTCATCCCGCATTTGTCCAGTAAATGATGGTATACCAGATGTCATTTGTGATAATGGTATTAATTGTGCAATACGTTGCCCTTTTGTTATTTTAATAGGAGGATAAAGGGTGTAAACCATAATTTGTATTTCCCCTGTATAATCCGCATCGATAACACCAGGTAATACAAATAATCCAAGCATAGTTATTGAAAAACATCCTAATAACAATGCTCCACATTTTTGTTCATTCAAAATGAGAGGACCCTTTACTCCAGTTGGTATCCTCTCCGGCCGATTCGTCATTAATGTGACGTCTACTGCTGCTGATAAGTCCAAGCCGAGACTCCCTGCTGTGGCTGGTTGCAGACAGGAGGTGGCAGTGATGTTGCGTCGGCAACTGGTGTCTCCGATGTCACGGCGGCTACTTGTGTCTGGGCGTGGCTCGCCTGCTGCGTGCTCCTGGGATAGTTTCCCGACCGGCGCTTACAAGCTGCAGAGTTGTGGGAACCGGATCGGCAGTTGTGACACCATATCCTGGTTGCTCGACATGTTCGTCGCGTATGTCCCTCACTGCCGCATCTGTAGCACTTGAGGAATGGTCTCGAGCTCTGCGTAACCGCCAGTGAGCCACTTCGGAGAGGAGCAAGAGCAGCTAACACTTGACTTTGAGTAGACTCTGCTTGCTTTTGTAATGCTAACCCTAGCTCCTTTAGTGCATCTATTACAAATGCCTGTGAAGCTGTTGGCATTAATGCCATTCGCTCTAACGCTTCCTCAATGGTCCAATTTGCCCCTAAAGTAGCTAACACTCTTTGTGTTGCTGGATTACTATTTTGTAACGTACACTGCT
The DNA here is from genome assembly GCF_028551555.1 of Melozone crissalis. Classification (NCBI taxonomy): domain Eukaryota; kingdom Metazoa; phylum Chordata; class Aves; order Passeriformes; family Passerellidae; genus Melozone; species Melozone crissalis. Next base: position 7,243,750 of record NW_026535844.1, read on the forward strand.
TCAATAGCGCCCCCTTCATGTAGTCTGCAACACCAGCCCTATCTATAGCAGCAGCTGCCCTATCTATAAAATTCCCAAATGATTCTTCTCTACCTTGTTTAATGCCCATATAAGCCGGTAACCCTCCTGGTTCTTTAACCATATCTATTGCTGCACGCACTAATCGCATAGACTCTCTAAGCTTATCAGCTCCTGATATCATCTGCGCCTCTGTACGCAAATATGCTCCTAAGCCCATAAGCTCATCCATTGTCACTCCATGTAATGGATCTCCTTGAGCTCGCTGTACAGCAACTGACTCATTGACCAACGCCTGCCAATGTGCATTAAACAATAACTGCTGATGCTGAGTAAATATCAACTGAACTATTCCTCTTAAATCATTTGGACATAAAATCTGAGTATTAAAAAGATAATCTAGCATTTGCCTAACAGGTTCACTTTTTACTCCAAACTGACTAACTGTAGAACGTAACTGAGCTAACAACTTCCAGTCTAAAGGCTCATATGCTGCCAAATTATGCATAAGGTTCCCCTGAGCATCATACTGTGGTGTATAGGTAACCGGACATGCAAGGCTAGAAGCTACTTCCATCGCCTCACCATCCCCCATTTGCATTACTTCTTTTGCCACAGCAGCCCAAGCTTCCATTCTCTGTTTAGCCATCACCCCCCATAGGTCACTGTGTGCCCTCGGGATAGGATCTGGCCCTTTAAGGGTGCTATGCTGCTGGCACTTTGATACAGACACTGAGGCTTCCTGCGGGGGAAGCGGCCCCCCCGCTGGAGCTGCCTCATTCTGGGGAAGTGGCGGAGGCAAGGCTGGTGAAACCGGAGCCGATGAAACCAGAGCCGGCTCGTGCGAGGGAAGCGACCCCCCCACCGAAGCCGACTCACGCGGGGGAAGCGGCGGAGGCAAAGCTGGAGGCGGAGGTGAAGCTGGCTTGCTCCCACCCCCACCGTCCAACCCGCCTGAAGCTGGCAGCGGAGGCGAGCTCTTTCCTCCACCATCCAGCCTGCCCTCCTCCCCCAACAGTAAGGGTGCAGACAGTTCCACACTATCTATAGGAAAATCCTGCACACCACTCTGCTGGGGACTCTTAGGCATCAGTATCTGAGTTACAGAAGGTGCCAGGGGATCATCCTCACGACCATACCCTATATTCTTCTTATAAGCTTCTGTCGCCCTTTCTGCTGCCTTTCTCTCAGAAACCTGCTGAAGCAACGTGTTATATACCACCCGCCATAACTTGCCAAATTTCTTTGCTGACTTATCATCATCTAACACTGTATCCCACAGGATATCCCCAAACTTTTTCCACTCTGCAATCTCATGAACTGTATGTGGGTTAGCAAAAATTCCTTTAGAATGACCATAAGCTAATAACCCTGGTAATTCCTTTTTTTAAATCTATCCCTTTTACTCCTCGCCTTTCTAAATATGAGGAGAAGAGATTGTATGCCGCTTGCCTATCCATACCGTATATCTCAGCGCGCGCTGTTGCAGCTCTCCAGGCTCTGGCGGTATGTAGAGACTTGAGTCACCGTTGTGATCCTCAAGGGTGCTTTTAAAATCCGGCACCGTCCTGTCTGCAAGGACTCTCACCCAACTTCCCCGACCGTGGCGAGTTTCTTTGTAATCCAAGAAAGCAAGCGTTCAGGGGTTTGCCCGCATTCTCCACCATTTGTCAGAGGAAGGAGACCCAGACACCAATTGGTTCATCCAAGTCCAATTTATTGATCGAATACGGCAGGTTAAATACAGTTCTTAATAAGCTTCATACATATTGCAAAAGTTGAGCTCAGGATTGGTTAGTTACATATCAGCAACTACACCTACTTCTACATTCTTGTGCTTATTCTTTTGTTACATTCTGCAGATATTCAGGACTAATCTCACCTCCCTTTCCTCATGTTGCAGCAAGGTCATCCGGCATTCTTGCCTGTCAGCAGTCACTGAATCAGAGACTGCTGTCCTCCCTTTCGAGCTTAACCAGCGGCATTATGTCAGGATGGCCTTTCTCACTTAACCATTTATTAACAATATTCTCCACAGAGAGAGTTTGTAACTTCTTGCAGCCATGGGGTGTGCCTCACAGTACTGGCATTCCCTGCTCTCTCACAGGATAAACTGTTGTCAAGTGTGCCCATAGGACCCTAAAAACCATGCTTGAAAAACAAAAAGAGGGGGAATTGGGGTACCCTCACAACAGAGTAGCTAAAGCCCTATATGTCTTCAGTTTTTTAAATGAAGATGGGACAGACTGCATGTGACAGAGAGCATTCCTTCAGCACAAAGGCTCATCTAAGACCTCCAGCGCTGGTGAAGGACTTACTGGCTGGACAATGGAAAGGAGCCCTGGACTTACTGACATGGGGAAGGGGCTGGGCCTGTGTCTCCACAGTGTCTCCATGTGGAGTGGGATCCATCACAGTGTGCAGCCTTTTGTCTCACTGTCCTGATCCCATGTGTATATAGTTGCTATGTTATAGGTATATGTTACTATTTTTAAAAAGTTGTTAAAGTTATTATTGTTATCACTGTAATTAATGTTTTAGGAGTTGTTTAGGTTTTTCTTAGTATGTTTTCATTGCCTAAAAAAAAGGAAGGGCGTTATGTGGAATATGGGGCGATATTTCCTAAAGTTGTTAAGGCTCGTGCCCACAGAAGGCCCTGTGGGGAAGGCACAGCTGCAGGCTGGATGGTTGGAAGTTGGTTGGACGATGAGAGGCAGTTATGAGGAGGAATGCATGGACAGCACATCAAAGGGAAACAGATTGGGTGATAGGACCTGTGGACAGCAGACTGCAGCTGAGCCAGCCAATGGGTGCCATTTTTCTGTTGAGTTCTGGTTTTGTCAGGTTCAGAGTAAAGGTATAAACGGAGGGTGATTTCTACAATAAAGTGATCTCCTTCAGATGCACAAGGGCATCTGTGTCTCTTTATTCCCCATTGCTACACCTTAGTATTGTGTGAAAGAGTGAATGGCAAATGAGGAGAGTGGGAAGTGAATGTTTATGTCCTGTGTCTTGTGTGGCTGATAGGTATAGCTGCTGAGTGAATGAGATGTACTGCAGCACAAAACAAACAAGGAGCTTCGAGCCGAGCTTCCTCTTTTCGGGTGACCGAGACAGCCAGAAAAAGCAAAGTGTTTGTTTTGCATATGAATAAAAATTTTAATAAAGATTTTGTGTTGTCTGTAAGAATGTAATTCTGCGTTTCAGTTGTGGACTGGGATGTGATCTTTGGGTAGGGTGTAAGTGTAAAATCTGTCATGAGAGGTGGCATTGCACAGGCACACTGAAGAGTGCCTTGTGCTGGGAGTGGGAAAAAGGGGAACTCTGAGCCAGGAATTGGGCATTAAATTTTTAAAAATTTCTGTAGGAAATAGTGTGTGGGAAAGCTGCATTTAGTTCCACGAGCCTGAACAGTACCTGAGAAAGACTGGGAAAATAGATGTGAAAGATGTAGAGTCAGATTTGTTCTGAAGTTAAGAAAGAAGGAAAAAAAAGGTGTGGGGACAGTGCCGGGATAAGCTGAGAAAATGGGACACAAAGCAAGCAAGGAGAAAATCCCCAGGGGAAAGGGGAGCCAGGAAACATTAATGGATACACCTTCAAACAGCCTCCTAGGCATAAAATTGGCACAGTGAGTACATAATCCTGAAACAAAGAATGCAAATAAAATCAAAATGATTGATTACTATATGATGAAATAGACTCATCAGGAGACAAGATCTGATCATTTGTCATTGATCTGATCTGGCCAAAATAGAGTTCCTTTGAGGGGTGGATATGCCAAACTTTGAATATTCATGTGAATGCCAAAGAACCAGTCAGTCAGGAAAAAACAGATTCTGCTGCCAGTTGGAAGGGTGAGGCTTCCCTGAGGTAGGTGAACACATTTAAATTAAAAGAAACTGAAAATTGGGACCTTAGAGTATCTGCCCCCTCCATATCTACCAGCACCCGATGCACCCCCTGCAGCCCTTGATGGACCCAGCCAGAATTCCTGGAGCAGAGCGGTCCAGCGAGAGGAATGGAAAAATGAGAACCAAGCAGTGGCACTAAACCCCCTCCTAGAAGTGCCACTGGGAGTGGCACACGGAGAATTGGGTTGAATGGGGAAGTCAGGAGCTCTGTCTCCTGGGGTCAAAATATCAACAAGAGCCCTTGATAAATTTCAAATTAGGCCTTCAGGAGGAAGAATTTGAATTTTTAGTAGACACAGGGGCTAAGAGGACATGTTTATAGAATTCCAAGAGGATGCAAAAAAAAGTCAAAATACAGTTCAAGTAGTAGGGGCAAAGGGAGAAGGATATGAAGCACCTGTTATAAAACATGTAATATTTGAAGGAACAAACAAATTAGGAATGAGGGATGTTTTATTCGTTTGGGGGGAAGGATATAATCTGATGGGAAGGGATTTGCAAGTGCAGTTAGGTATCGGGGTGCTTCCAGAGGAAGAGAAAATGGCAGTCAAACTCTGTGGGGGCCCAGGGGGGTAGAGCCAGCCGGGCCCCAGCAGAGCCCAACATGGGCCAGGGGCTTGGGAGGACCGAGGGGGAAGTGGCTGGAGGCGTTCTGGGGGATGTTGTGAAGCAGGCAGGCAGCAAAGGGGGGGATCCTGGTGTGTTACTCCAGGAATTACCCCAGGATTTGGGGCAATTTTAATGAAAATTCTCAGAAAACTCCCCAAATGTGTCTAAAATCCCACACAGGGAGGGGAGACAAGACAAGTGACACCAGCGATGTCCCTGATGATGTCACCGCCCTGATGATGTCACAGTGCTGTCATCACTGTTCCCGCAGCAGCTTTTGGATGTCCTCAATGGCTTTTTGGCACCACTCAGCCACTGCACGGCCACCAAGGCCACCAGGGCCACTGGGGGGACTCAGAAGGAGCCTGCAGATGTCCCCAGGTGTTCTCAGCAGGTGACGCGTGGCCAGGCGGCTGCTGGCCTCCCACAGCCACTTGGCCTTGGCCACTGCAGCAACCAAGGCCTCGGGGACATCAGGAGATGTCTGATTTGTCCCCTTCAGGGCCAGCCTTGATGTCCCCAAGCCAGTGCCACAGCTCCCGGGGAAACACGGTGGCTTCGTCACAGGCAGCCGCCAAGCGCTCCAGCAGCCCCAGGGCCGCCTCCGCCCTCTGTCCCTCCTGGTGGCCACCTTTGCCTGGCTGCTGGCCGCCATGACCTCTCCCACGGCCTTGGTGGCTGCCTCTTTCTCCATGGAGGAGGCTGCGACCCAGGCCTCAAGCGCAGCCACCCCTGAGGTCACCTCCTCCTTGGCCAGGGCCACCAGCGGCTGCTGTGCCACAGCCACCAGGTTGTGGATTGATGTTCCCTAGCAGGTGGCCTTGTCTTGCAGGTCCCCAGCCAGGGCAGTGGCAGTGACCGCAGTGGTGGCCTCATTAGTGGCCACGTCCCTGTGAGACATAAACTTTAAGAAATTTAGAGATTTTAAAGGAGCTGAGGTTTCAGTTAGAGATAAGCTTTATTAGAGTTAATCAAAAAATGGGAAGGTCTTGAGTAACTTAAGAGTTAGTAGTTAATTAATAATTGATTGCTTGTCAACACACTGTTTGGTTAGCTGGGTTTTTAATGACGAATATAGAAACTGATAAATAGCTTTTAGGAACATAAGACAATTGCGGCTTCCTCTGTTCTGAAACCAATTGAAGATGGGGAATGGGAGTTCTACCAAGGGTTCATTTGTCATATTTGCATTGAAAAGTTAGAAAGGTCAGAAAGAGGAAGACTTCATTTTCTCCCTCATTTTGCGACCCCTCCCCATGAAAGGGACCACCGACCCATTTCAAGGAACAAACAACGCATGGTTAATAGCTTTTGAACTAATTACCATACGAAGTGGGGAATGGGATGTGCCAAAGTTATTAATATGCATTTGTATTTTGGGTATTCACTACTGGTATAGATAAAAGGACTCTGCAATCACCTGTAAATTGTGGTGTCTATTTGGGAGCTATCCCACATCACAATAAACATCCACTTTCTAATTTTAAACTGTTAGAGAGTCTTTGTCTGTCACAGTTGGAATATCAGTACTAGATCAATATCCATAATTTTAGTAAATCACTTGCAGACATTGCAGAGCTTGGTGGCCTCCCGGTCTAGGTGGGCCCAGCTATCCAAGAGCATGGCCACCAAGTCCCACCAGGCACTGACAGCGCTTGTCACATGGGCCCAGGTGGCCCCCGGGGTGGCCCCAAGGGCAGCCAGGGCCCTGGCCAGGGAGGTTACACTGGGGTGGCTCAGGGTGTCCCAGAGGCGATGAATGAAGGTCCCCAGGGCTGCATGCAAGGATCCTGGGGACACGACAAACAGCATGTCCCTGTATGGCCCACTCATGGTAGCCACCAGCTCACCCAGGGTGGCCACCATGGCCACCAGTGCCTCCAGCAGCTGGGATGACGATACAAAGAAAGGGGACAGGGGAGGTGTGAGAAACCTTGTGGCATTTGTGGCCTCCTGTGGCGGATCCTCTGCCCTCCTATGGTCCCCTTTGTCCCCTCCCTGGAGGGCTCTCGTGCCCCCTCTGTCCCTTTCTCACCCCCTCATCCCCTCTACCACCTCCTGCTACCCCCCACTGTTCCCCCTTGCTGCCCTCGGGGTCACCTCCTCCTTCCTACCATGCTGTGGCTCCCTTTGCCAGGCCCCTGTCCCCTACTGGAGCCCCCTATTTCCCCTCCACCACCCTGTTCCCCTCTGTCACCCCTGTCCCCTCCTGCCACCCCCGTGTATCCCCTGTCTCCTGCCCCCTCCCTATGCCGGGATTGTCGCACCTCTTGGGGCTCCATGGCCGCTGGGGACACTGCGGGGACACCTTGGGGACACTGGGAACACTCCAGGAGTGCTGGCAGAGGGAGGTGACACTCCCAGGAGACACTCCGAACACAGGCAGGGTTGGGGGGGGCAGGCAGGGAGAGGTGACGTCACCCCTGGCCCCCCCCACTGCCCCTCCCTTGAGGGGCCATCGTGGGTCCCAAATGTGTCCCCAATGTTCCCAAAAAGATCCCAATGTCCCCTGAGTGTCCCCAACAGTGCCCAAGTGTTCCAAAAATGTCCTCTCGGGGACAATGGGGGACACACTGGGTTCATGTGGGGACACTGTGGGGACATGGGGGTCACCACAGAGGTGGCACCAGGGACAGTGCAGTGGCACCAGTTCCATTCCAGTGCCACCAGCCCAGTGTCCCCACTTCCATCCCAGTGCTCCCACTGCCGGCCCTGTGCCACCATCTCTCATTGTCCCCATACCAATGTCTCCATTCCAGTGTCCCCAGTTCCATCCCAGTGTTCCCTCCACTGTGACAGTTCAATCCCAGTGTCCCTATCCCAGGCCATGGGAAGGTCTCTACTGCTCTGTAGACCTCCATACTGGTCTGAACTCATCTCTACTGGTCTCTACTGGTCCAAACTGGTTTTCTGCATCCCCTGCTGCCCCTGCTCCTCTTTACTGGTCCATACTGTTTTATATTGGTCTGAACTGGTTCATACTGATCAGGGCAGAGGAAAGTCTCTGATGGTCGGTAGATATTCATACTGGTTCATACTGGTCTGAACTTGATTGTTCTGGTTCATACCAATCTGAACTGGTCCCCACTGCTCTGAACAGGTCCATACTGCTCTATACTGGATCATACTGGTCTACATTGGGCAGGGCAGGGCAAAGTCCCTCCTGCTCTGTAGAAGCTCATACTGGTCTAAACGGTTCTGAACTGGTCCCCACTGCTCTATACTGGTCCATACTGATCCTTACTGCTCTATAGAGTCTCATACTGGTCAATACTGGTCTGAACTGGTCTGTACTGGTCTGTACTGGTCAGCATAGGGAGAAGTCTCTACTGGTCTGCAGATATTCATACTGGTTTATACTGGTCTGTATTGGTTTATACTGGTCTGAACTGGTCTATTCTGGTCGATACTGTTCAGGGCAGGGGTGTCGCAGTGCAACCAGTCTGAAGCTGCCCCCCAAATTCAACCAGCCTAGAAGTAAACAAGTCCCTGAGTGAACAAGGTTAGGTTGGATTCAGTTCTACACAGGAACCCTCAGCCAATGTGATTCAGCTCTAAATGCAGACCTACCATTGGCCAGGGAGCTGGATGGTGCTAAGACCCCAACCAATCACATGCGTAAGCGAGGGAAATTTGAAGCTCCTATAAAAGGAGCTGCGAGAATAAACCTGAGGCTGTTTGTCACAAGGACCTTGGAGAGTTGGGCTGTTTGTATGTCGCCGATGAACGGCCCCCACCGTGATACGCAGTGATCCACGAAGTGATGCGACTCAGCCATTTTCTGTGTACAGAGCAGGGGAGACTGAACCGTGTAGGAGCCGGGAAAAGTTGGTAAGGCAAGAAACCCAGACAGTGATGGAGCTGAGAACTGACAGTAAGGCTAAAAAACTGAATGGTGTAGGAGTCAGAGAAAGAAAAAAGCTGAAAAATAGAAGGAAAATCTCACCAAAGAAAGAGGCAGATTAACCTCCATAGAGGAACAACCAGTCATTAAGGTATGAACTTTTACTTCAACGAGGAGAAAAGTATGATCAACAAGCTCTGAAAGCCACTATGGATGTTATAAAATTTTGATGTTTATTTAAAACTCTCATGTTCTCATGTTTCTCTGATGTTTTCCAATAAAATCACAACATAACCTGGCAAGCCAAAGGCTTGTTGGAAGCAGAAGATTGTCAATGGTAAGACAATCTGCCCATCACCTTATTCCAAGACTCAAATATTTACAACCCGTGAGTAGTAGAGTGTGTGGTTTTAATTGAAATAGTTTTGAGTTGAATTGTTTACTGTTTGTAGTGTTAAGTTGGAACTTTGTAACTTCTAAACATTAAGCCGGTGACATGCTAACCTAAAGAATTGTAATGCTGGTGGTTTTGCCTGACAGCTGGTGGATGTGAATGTCACAACCCCAGTGATACATGGGGTACAACACTAGCTGTGGGAGACTGGGCTTGCTGAGTTGAGTGGAAAAAGCCTTATTCAACTAGGCTCATAATTTAATTTTTTAGTCTAACCAAGAGGGTGAGTTGTCACATTGCAGCTGGTCTGAAGCTGCCCCCTAAACTCAACCAGCTCAGAAGAAAACAAGTCCCCGGATAAGGCAGGGATAGGTTGGAGTCAAACCCAAGCAAAGACTTCAGCCAACCCTGTTCAGGTTTAGATGCAGATACAGCACTGGCCAGAGAGCAGGGCAGAGAGAGAACCCATCCCATCAGCTGTCTTAAGCCAGGAGATTCAAACCCCCCATATAAAGAGGGTCCGAACAATAAATGAGGCCGTTTGTCACAAGGACCTTTGAGAGTTCGAGTTGTTTCTGTGCCTCCAATGAATGATTCCCATCATAACACGTATGAGTGTAACTTTGTGTTTCTGTTGTGGAGTGGGATGTGATCCTTGGATATGATGCGAGTGTAAAATCTGTCATGAGAGGTTGCACTGCACAGCAACACTAAAGAGTGCCTGGGGCCAGGAGTGGGAAAGAGTGGAATAGAGAGCCAGGAATTGGGCATTAATTTTTTTTAAATTACTGTAGGAAATAGTGTGTGGAAAAGTAGCATTTGCTTCCAGGAGCCTGAACAGTACCTGAGAAGGACTGGGATAATACACGTGAAAGGCATAGAGTCAGATTTGCTTGGAAATTAAGAAAGAAGGAAAAAACAGAGGCGTGGGGACAGTGCCAGGATAAGCTGAGAAAATGGGACACAAAGCAAACAAGGAGAAAACCCCCAGGGGAAAGGGGAGCAGGGAAACATCCATGGATACACCTCCAAACAGCCTCCTAGAGATAAAAATGTCACGGTGGCTGCATAACCCTGACACAAAGAATGAAAATAGAATCAAAATGAAACATTATTATATGAGAAAATAGACTAAACAGGAGATAAGATCTGATCATTTATCATTGATCTGATCTGGCCAAAATAGAGTTCCTTTGAGGGGTGGATGTGCCAAACTTTGAATATTCATGTGAATGCCAAAGAACCAGTCAGTCAGGAAAAAACAGATTCTGCTGCCAGTTGGAAGGGCAAGGTTTTCCTGGGGGAGGCAAACACATTTAAGTTAAAAGACATTAAAACCTGGGACCCCTTAGAGCATCTGTCCCCTCCATATCTGCCAACACTTGATGCACCCCCTGATGGACCCAGCCAGGATACCTGGGGCAGAGCAGTCCAGCGAGAGGAATGGAAAAATGAGAACCAAGCAGTGGCACTAAACCCCCTCTGGGAAGTGCCATTGGGTGGGGCACACAGGGAATCGGGTTTGTCACTGCCCTGCTTAATTCCTCCAAAGTGAGAGCATTTAAAAAGGAATTAAAAGTTCTACGTGAAGATCCAATTGGATCAGCAGAACAAGTAGACCAATTTTGGGACCCAATGTTTATAACTGGGACAGAGTGCAATCTAGAATTAACCTTTTGTTTACACCTGAGGAAAGACAAATGATCCAACTAGTGAGGATGTGGATTTGGGAAAGGCACCCTGCACAACACAGACCCCATGGGGAGCAGAAAATGCCCCTGCAATGCCCTAATTGGGACCACCATAACCCCGGGGAAAGGTGAAACATGGAAGATTATAGAGCATTAATTATCAGGGGAATTAGGGAGGCTGTTCCACCAACTCAGAACGACCATGGGGCATTTGCTGAACAACAAAAGAAGGATGAGACTCCAACTGAATGGGTGGAGAGGTTAAAAAGAAATACGAGACAATACTCAGGTATAGACTGATACAATAGCTGGACAAGCTTTATTGAAGATAACCTTTGTCACATATGCTTGGTTGGATATAAGGAAAAGCTGGAAAGACTGGGGGAATGGCAGGATAAGGGATTGAATGACCTGTTAAAGGAAGCCCAGAAGGTCAATGTACAGAGGGAGGGATGAGGAGAAAGCCAAGGGGAAAGCAAAGATAATGGAGCCACTATTGCTGAGGGGAACCAGCGTGCAAGGAGCCACCCCCAGAGGGAAGTGAGACCCTGTCAGGGCAAGGCAAACAGGAGCAGGGGGAGGAGAATGGGACCAGAGCTCCCTGGGGGAGAGGCCCTAAAAGGGAAAAGGGCAATTGAACAACTGAGGCCTAATCTGTCACCAGCACAGGGAAATTGGGCATTTGAGGTGAAAGTGCCAATGGAGGGAAAGGGACCTGAAGGTTTTCGAGGGGGCTTGAGAAACTGTCTGCTGTACCCATGGTGGAAAGCTGTTTCATTCATCCCCCCAACCCACCACTGAGTGGCCCTGAGTGGCCCCAGAGTGGCCCCAGAGTGGCCCCAGTGACATGACCCCAGGAATTCCCATCAGGATTTGGGGCAAATGTAATGAAAATTCCCAAAAAATTCCCCAAACTTGTCTCAAATCTCGCATAGGGAGGAGGGAGTGGACAGGTGACACCAGTGATATCCCCAGTGATTTCACCACCCTTGATGACATCACAGTGGTGACATCACTGTCCCTGCAGCAGCCTCGGGATGTCCTCAATGGCTTTTTGGCACTGTTTGGCCACTGCATGGCCACTGGGGCCACCAGGGGTACTCGAGAGAAGCCTGCGGATGTCCCCAAGTGTTCCCAGCAAGTGACGCGTGGCCAGGCAGCTGCTGGCCTCCCACAGCCGCTTGACCTTGGCCACTACAGCCACGAAGTCCTCAGGGACATTGGTGGATTCCTCATTTCTCTCCTTCAGGGCTGCCTCGATGTCCCTGAGCCGGCGCTGCAGCTCCCGGGGGAACGCGGTGGCTTTGTCACACGCGACCACCAAGCGCTCCAGCGGCCCCAGGGCTGCTTCTGCCCGCTGTCCCCTCCTGGTGGCTGCCCCCCCCTTGCTTCTGGCCACCACAGCCTCTTCCATGGCCTTGGTGGCCGTCTCCATCTCCTTGCTGGGGGCCGCCAGCTGGGCCTCGTGCGCAGCCTCCGCCGAGGCCATCTTCTCCTTGGCCAGGGCCAGCAGCGGCTGCCAGGTGCTGCTGGTGGCCGCAGTGGTGGCCTCGGCAGTGGCCGCATCCCTGCAGGCGTCACGGAGCTCGGTGGCCTCTCGGGCCAGCCGGGCCCAGCTGTCCTCAAGTGTAGCCACCGGGTCCCTCCAGGCACTGGCTGCGGCTGTCACATGGGCCCAGGTGGCCCCCGGGGTGGCCCTAAGGGCATCCAGGGCCTGGCCCAGGGAGGCATCACCAGGGCACTCCAGGGTGTTACCTCCCTGGTCCATGGTGTCCCAGAGGTGATTGATGAAGGTCCCCAGGGCCACCTGCAGGGACCTTGGTGACACACCCAGCAGCACGTCCCTGTATAGTCCAGCCACGGTGGCTGCCAGCTCACCAAGCGTGGCCACCACATCCACCCGTGCCTCCAGCAGCTGTGGAGGGGACAGGGGAGGTGATTGAGACCTCATGGCACTCATAGCCTCCTGGGATGGCCTCTGTCCCCTCCTGTGGTTTCCTTTTGTCCCCTCCCTGGAGGGCTCTGCTCTCCCCTCTGTCCTTTTGTCACCCCCTCGTCGCCTCTGCCACCCCCTGCCACCCTCCATTGTGCCCCCCTGCCACCCTCGGTCCCCTCCACCCCTCTGTCACCTACCCTAGTCCTGCCACACCCCTGTCCCTCTGCAATCCCCTGTCCCCTCTCCCCCTCACCCATCACACCACACCTGGATTGCCCTACCTTGCGGGGCTCCATGGCCTCAGGGGACAGGATCGGGACACGCCCGGGGGACACTTGAGTGACACACAGGAACGTTGCACGGTGGCAGTAAACAGGAAGAGGTGACGTCAAGCCCCTGGCCCCGCCCCCCCCACCTGCAGGGTGCCCGATGTCCCTCTGAAGGCCCCCACGGCACCCCAATGTCCCCTCAGGGTCCCCACATGGCCCTAGTGTCCCCTGAGTGTCTCCAACAGGACCCTGCTGTCCCCTCAGTGTCCTCAACAGGGCCCTGATGTCCCCCAACACACCCCCAGAATTCCCTCAGTGTCCTCAACAGGGACTCAATGTCTTCCCTGACGTCCCCAACAGGAGCCAAATGTCCCCAGCATCCCCTCAGGGCACCCAACAGAGCCCAGATACCCCCCAGTGTCCCCAGCGTGACCCTGATGTCCCCTGAGTGTCCCCAAGAGGCTTTAATGTCCCCCCCATGTCCCCAAATGTAGCCCGATGTCCTGCTGGGGACACTGGGATCCTGTTTTGGACACTGTGGAGACATCGGGGACATTGTGGTGACCCAAAACAGGATAGGGGACGTCAGGGTGGCCTGGGGGTCCCCAAGGGAAGGACACGGGGGTGTGTCCAAGGTCCCCAATGTCCCTCAGGGTGTCCCCGTGCCCTGGAGGTGACACCCCCACGTCCCCAGCCTGTCCTTACCCCTGCCCCGCCAGCGCTCTATGGGCCACCTCCAGCCTCCGCGTCACCTCCTCGTGCCCTTTCCCCCATTTACGCGAGGCCACTATGATGTCCTCGAGCACCCGGGCAGCACTGGGGAAGCCCTGTCCCTGTGTCCCCCGGGACATCACCTCCCTGTCCTGGGTCACAGCGTCCACCAACATCCCCAGTGCCCGCGTCACCTCCTCCAGCTTCCCCTGCACATCTGCGGTGACCTCTGAGGCCGCTGTGGTGACCTTGGTGGCCGCTGAGGCCTCGGCCCTGGCCCTGGCGGCCGCCACCTGCTGGGCACAGTCATACAGGCGCTGGGCCATGTCCCGCTGGTGGCCCGCAGCAGTGGCCAGGTGACGCCGTGATGTCCCCAAATCCCGCCAGGCCACCTGGCAGGACACGGCCACCATGGCCAAGACCAGCAGCAGGTGACTGTCCTCAGTCACCCCCAGGGCGGTGCGGGCTGAGTCCAGGGACACTGCAGGGACATGGGAACACCAGACATGTGGCACCAGGGACGCGGCAGTGCCACCTGTCTAGTGGCACCAGACTGGTGGCACCAGGGGCAGAGCAGTGGCACCAGTCCCACCCCAGTGCTACCAGCCCAGTGTCCCCAGGACTACCCCGGTGTCACCACCCCAGTGCCACCAGTTCTGTCCCACTGTCACCACCTGAGTGCCACCAGCCCAGCGTCACCAACACAGTTGCAGGACCAGTGTCCTCAGTCCTGTCCCAGTGCCACCATCTCAGTGTCCCCAGTTCCATCCCAGTGCTTCCAGTCCAATCCCAGTGCTTCAAGTGTCAGGCCAGCGCCACCACCCCATTGTCCCCATACCATCGTCACCATCCCAGTGTCACCAGATCCATCCAAATGTCACCATCCCAGTGTCCCCAGTGTCCCCAGTTTCCCCAATCCTGTCCCACTGTCCCCCATCCTGTCCCAGTGTCCCTGTCCCAGTGTTCCCAGTTGTGTCCCAGTGTCACTAGTTCCATCATTGTGCCACCAGCCCAGTGTCTCCAGTCCTGTCCCAGTGTCACCAGTCACCTCCCACTGTCCCCAGTCCCAGCCCAGTGTCCCAGTCCTGGTGTCACCAGCCCAGTGCCGACAGGGTTGATCTGGTGTCACCACCCCAGCATCAACAGTTCCATCCCAGTGCCACCAGTTCCATCCCAGTGTCACCACCCCAGTGTCCCCGGGGCTTTCCCGGTGCAGCCAACCCAGTGTCACCAGTCCTCTCCCAGTGCTACCAGCCCAGCACCACCATCCCAGTGCTCCCAGTTCCATCCCAGTGCCACCAACCCAGGGAGTCATCCCAGTGTTTCCAGTCCCATCCCAATGCCACCATCCCAATGTCCCCAGTCCCCTCCCAGTGTCCCCAATTCCATTCCAGTACCACCAACCAAGGGAGTCATCCCAGTGTCACCAGCCACATCCCAGTGTCACCAGTGCCACACATGGCACCAGCTCAGTGTCACCAGTTCAATCCTAGTGTCCCCAGTTTCACCCCAGTGTCTCCCATTCTGCCCCAGTGTCCCCATCCCAGTGTCACCAGTGCCACCCTAGCTTCCCCAGTCCTGACCCAGTGTCCCTGTCCCAGTATTCCCAGCCATGTCCCAGTGTCACCAGTTCCATCCCAGTGCCACCAGTTCTATCCCACTGTCACCACCCAATTGTCCCCAGGGCGGCCTCAGTGCCACCAGCCCCATGTCAACATTCCATTGTCACCAACCCAGTGTCCCCAGTTCCATGCCAGTGCCACCACACCCGTGTCATCATTCCAGTGTCACCAACCCAGCATCCCCTGTTCCATCCCAGTGCTCCCACTGTCAGCCCAGTGCCACCGCCCCATTGTCCTCATACCGATGTCCCCATCCCAGTGTAACCAGTTCCATCCCAGTGTCCCCATCCTGGGGCAGGGGAAGGTCTCTATTGGCTGGTAGGGCTCCAAACTGGTCTGAACTGGTCTGTACTGGTTCCCTGCATCCCCTGCTGCCCCATGATGCTCTACACTGGTCCAAACTTGTCTATACTGGTCTGAACTGGTCTATACTGGTCAGGGCCGGGGAAAGTCTCTCTTGGTCTGTAGATATTCATACTGTCTATACTGGTCTGAACTGGTTTATACTGGTTCATACTGGTCTGAACCGGTCCCCACAGCTCTGTACTGGTCCATACTGGTCTATACTGGTAAGGACAGGAGAAAGTTCCTCCTGGTCCGTAGAAACTCACCTGGTCTGACCTGATTTGAACTGGTCTGAACTGCCTCCCACTGTTCTAAAAAGATGTATACTGATCTGAACTGGTTTATACTGGCCTAAACTGGTTCATAATGGTCTATACTGATCAATGCTGGCCTATAATGGTTTATCCTGGTCCATACTGGTCCATACTGCTTTTTTTACTCACGCACAGCCCCGCACAGCACCATCAGCCCCATGGTCAGCCCGTGCCCAGCCCGCAGCCAGCGCTGGCACTGCCGTGCCCGTCGCTCCTCGCGTTCCAGTGTCGCCGCTGCCGCCTCAGCCTTGGCCCCATTCTGCCGCAGCCGCTGCTCGTCCTCGTCCCCCAGGGTCCCCAGGGCCGCCGCCGGGGCCACCGCGGCCTCCCGGGCCCCCTGCAGCCCCTCCTGGGCCACCCGGGCCTGGCTCAGTGCAGCCTCGGCCTCAGCCAGTGCCGTGGGGACGCTGTCCGGTGTCCCCAAGGCTTCGGCCAGGGCCACCAGGGCCTCCAGGGCCCGGTGCCGTGCAGCCTCTGCCCGGGCCACCTCGGGAGGGAGGGCAGGGGGGGACACCTGGGGACAGGAAAGGGGGGTTAGGGGAGGGGGGAGGGGTTTGGGGAGTTCGGGGGGGGAGTTTGGGGGGTCGCCAGTGGGGTTTGGGGGAGTTTATGGATGGTCGAGATTGGAGATATTCAGGGGTGGCCCAGGGGGGTTGGGGTGTCACAGGTGAGGTTTTTGGGGCATGGGGGACCCCAGATGTAGTTTGGGGGATCCTGAGGGGGCTTTTGGGGGCCCTGGAGGGGTTATGGGGGGAGTCCACGTGGGACTTTGGGGGTCCCAGGTGAGGTTTTAGGAGTCCCAGGTGAACAGGGGGCACAGCACAGGGTAGTCAGAGTGGACAGAGGGGTCAAGGGGGTCCCAGGTAAGGCTCCCAAGAGACTGAAGGGGTCCCAAGTGAGGATTTGGGGGTCCCAGGTGAGGTTTTGGGGCTCTCAGTTGAGGTTTTGGGGCTCTCAGTTGAGGTTTCCCAGGTATTTGTGGCTTCCCAGTTGAGAATTCTCAAAGATTTGGGGTTTCCCAGCTGCCCAGGTGAGGATTTGGGGGGTCCCAGGGGGCCAGGTGAGGATCTCAAGGGACTCCCAGATGAGATCTGGGTGTCCCAGATGAGAATTCACAAGAATTTTGGGTTTCCCAGGTGTCCCAGGTGAGGCTCCAGGGAGGTTTGGGGGTTCCCAGGTACCCAGGTGAGATTCTGGGGGGTTCCACCTGAATCACCCCAGGAATTTGGGGAGTCCCCACCCCCCTTTTCCCCCTCCCCAGCCCCTCTGAACTCCCCAGACTCCAGAACTTTCCAGTTCTCTTTGCCCTCCCAGCCGCACCCACGGCCCTGGGGATTCCCAATCTTCACCAAATCCCCCCAAGTCCCTCCCAAATTCCCCCAAATCCCCTCAGGTGCCCACTGGGGGTGACCCAAGGGTTTTGGGGTTCCCACCTTGAGCTCCATCCCGGTCCCCATCCGGAGGCTGCGGCCGGAGCTCTGAGGGCAGAGGGTGTCAAGGCTTGGAGGAGGGAGGGCCCCACGCCCTGATCCTCCCCCGAGGGGCAGAACTGGGCCTGCCAGGACCTCAGGGAACCTTTCGGGGCTGTTTTTAACCCCTTGGGGCCTGGATCCATCCATCAGGGCTCCATTTCCCTGCCAGGACCCCAGTGACCTTTCAGGGCCCTGATTTCCCCAGACAGGACCCTGATTTACCCCCATTCACCCTTTCAGGACCCCACTTACCCCTCAGGGCCTTCATTTATCCCTTCAGGAACCATTTCCCCCTCAGGACCCCATTTATCCTTCCAGGACCCCATTGACCCCCTCAGGGCCCATTTACCCCACCCAGGGCTCTGATTTCCCCTGCCAGAACCCGGATTTGGAATTGGTTTTGGGGATTGTTTATGAAGATCCAGCAGGATTTGGGGTCTGGGATTTGGGATGGTTTGAGGACCCAGGATTGGAGATCTTTTAGGATCAGATTTGGGGTATCTGGCAGCATTTGGGATGTGGGATTTTTTGGGATGCAGGGTTTGGGATTTGAGAGCATTTGGAATTGGTTTTGAGTGTCCAGTATGATTTGAGATCTGGGCTTTGAGATTGTTCGGGATCCAGGATTTGAGATCATTTGGGATTCCTTGGAATCCAGCAGGATTTGGGATCTGGGGTTTGGGATTGTTTGGGATTGGTTTTGTGTATCCAGCAGCATTCAGGATCTGGGATTTTTTGGGATCCAGGATTTGGGATTTGAGATAATTTGGGTTTATTGCTTGGGTTTGAGCAGGATTTAGGATTATTTGGGAACCCTGCAGCCCCCAAACCCCCTCCTGCCCCCGATGTCCTCAAGGGGTCCCTTTTTCTGCCCTACCCAGGCTCTCATTGATGGCCCTGCCCCTTTCCCTGCCCCGTTCATGCCCGCCTAGGCCCCGCCCAGTTTTGTTTCCTTCCAGGCCCCGCCCCTCCCCACGCCCACATTCACTGCCCGCTCCTTCCTGCCCCCTCAGGCCACGCCCCCTCCACGCCTCATTGGCTGTTGCTCCCCCCCTTTTCCCACGCTCCCATTCCCAACCCTTTCCACTCCTTGCCTCTCCCCACTCTGCCGCTTCCCATTGGTCAAAGCACACGGCCCCGCCCGTCTATGGGCGTGGCTACAGCACCAATAAACGTTTATTGAAAGGCTCCGAGCAGTGGTCCCGGGTGTGGAGCCAGCCGCGGGGGGGCTGGGGTCATTGGGGAGCAGGGGAGCGCAATCAATGGAGGGGGTCCGGGGGGTTCTGAGGGGGAACATGCTGAGTGTGGGGAGAGAGGGTCCCATGGATTGGGGGGTCCTGGTCAGTGGGGGTGTCTGGTGAGTGTGAGGGGATCCCACGGATGGGGAAGGGGCAGTGAGTGCGGGATCCTGGTGCATTGCGGGGGGGGTTCATGGACCAGGGGAGTCCAAGCACTTTTAGGGGTTGGTGAAGGGGGTCTCCTGGTGCAAGGGGGGGCCCAGTAGATTGGGGGGCTCCCTGGTGATAACGGGAGGTCCTGGCTGATAACAGGTGGGGGTCACAGAGTCGAGCCCTAAGGGACACCACCCCCCGGGGCTGGGGACTCCCCTGTGCTCCCCCAGTGCTCAGAGCCCCCCTGGTCTCATCCTGGGCCTGCCCCGGTCCCGGTGCTGTTCCCAGGGGATTCCGCAGCTCTGGGGGGTCAAAGGGGAAGGGGCAGAACCCCCATCATGGGTGGGGGGGGCACAGAGGGGGTCCGGGCCTGGTGCTTGGTGGGGGTTGGTACAGGAGAGGGGGGCTCAGTCCTAGTCCTGGTGCTTGGTGAGGGGGAGGGGTGTCAATGCACGGGGCTGTCCCAGTGCCTGGGGGCAGTGTCCACAAGGCTCCCCAGTGATGTCATTACCCCAATGATGTCATTACCCAATGATAATCACAGCGGTGACATCACTGTCCCTGCAGCAGCCTCAGGATGTCCTCGATGGCATTTTTGGCACTGCTCAGCCGCATGGGCTACTGAGGCCATCGTAGCCACCATAGAGACTGAAGAGGAGTTTGTGGATGTCCCCAAGTGTCCTCAGCAGGTGACGCATGGCCAGGTGGCTGCTGGCCTCTCACAGTCACTCGGCTTCTGCCACTTTGGCCACCAAGGCCTCGGGGACATCAGACGATGCCTCATTTGTCCCCTCCAGGGCGGCCTCGATGTCCCTCAGCTGGCGCCGCAACTCCCGGGGGAACGCGGTGGCTTCGTCACATGCAGCCACCAAGTGCTCCAGTGGCCGCAGGGCCACCTCTGCCTGCTGTCCCCTCCTGGCGGCCACTCTCAACCAGCTGGTGGCCACCATGGCCTCTCTCATGGCCTTGGTGGCCGCCTCCTCCTCACTGGTGACCGCCGCCAGCCCTGCCTCAAGTGCGGCCACTGCCGAGGCCACCTCCTCCTTGTCCAGGGCCACCGACGGCCGCTGGGCTGTGGCCACCAGGTTGTGCAGAGACTTCCCCCAGCGGGCGGCCTTGTCCGGCAGGTTCCAGGCACGGGTGGTGGCAACAGTAGCAACGGTGGCTGCAGTGATGGCAGCAGTGGTGGCTGTGTCCCTGCAGGTGTCACAGAGCTCGGTGGCCTCCCTGGCCAGCCAGTCCCAGCTGTTCTCGAGCAGCTCCAATGACTCCCACCAGGCCACCAGGCGCTGCCCCCGGCTCTCACATCGGCCCAGGTGGTCCCAGGGTGGTGCCAGGGCCTGGCCCAGGGAGGGGACACTGGAGTGGTGAGGAAGTAAAGGGAGACGACCATCCAATTGATGCATTGAGCTCCGATTTATTGATCCAGCTTACACACTTTTATAGTAGTCTTAATTAAGTGCATACATATTGCAAAACCCAAGCTCATCATTGGCTACAAATTACTCATCAACCCCTCCTTTTGTTGTTAATACCTGTGGTTTCTTTGTTGAATTAATACTTGTTTTTCTCAACCTGTTATTGACTCTTTTATCATTCTCAAGGCCTCCATGTTTTCCACCATGCCTTTCTTTCTCACCACTTCCTCAAGGACGTGGTATTTACTGTTGTTAAAAAACAAGCCTGAGAACTTTGCTGCTTCCAGGAACAAGCCTGAGAACTTGCTGCTTACAGCTGCCTTTTACTTTTCAATCAGCTGTATATTTTCATGGCCCCTCTATAAGCCATGTCTGAACAAAATTCTGCAACAGAGTGGCGCAGTGAGGTGACAGCGCGGTAGTTCAGGACCTTATGGAGGTACCAGGTAAATCTCCTCAGTTTTGTGTGCAGGAACTTTGGGGACATGTGCCCCTGCATGTCCTTGTGGGGCCTGGTCACGGTGGCTGCCACCTTCCCCAGGGTGGCCACCGTGGCCACCACAGCTTCCAGCCACTGGGAAGGGAACAGGAGAGGTCTCAGGGACCTGATGGCACTTGTGGCCTCCTGGGGTGGCCCCTTTGTCCCCTCATTGGAGGCGTCTGCTGTCCCCTCTGTCCCTTCGTCAGCCCCTAATGCCATCTGCCACCCCCCTGCCACCCCCCGCTTTCTGCCCCTCTGCCACCCTCAGTCCCCTCCACCCCTCTGTCACTTCCCCCCTTCCTGCCACACCCTCCTGTCCCCTTTGAGAACACCTGTCCCCTCCCACCACCCTCTGTGTCCCCTCCATTCCTCTGTGTCCCCTCTGTCACCCTCATGTCCCCCCTGTCCCCCCCGTCCCCTCTGTCCCCAGTGTCACCAGTTGTGTCCCGGTGTCACCAGTTCCATCCCACTGCCACCAGCCCAGAGTCTCCAGTTCCTTCCTTGTGTCTCTATCCCAGTGTCCCCCATCCTGTGCCACCAGTCCCCTCACAGTGCCCATAGTTCCATCCCAACGCCCCAGTTCTGTCCCACTGTCACCAGTGTTTTGGGGGGTTTGGGGGATCCCAGGTGGAGTTTGGGGGCTCCCGGGGGAGTTTGGGGGAATCCCAGATAAAGTTTGGAGGGTCCTGGTGGGGTTGGGGGGATCCTGGAAGGTTTGGAGTTCCCAGGTGAGGTTTTGGGGGTCCCAGGTGACGTTTCCAGGGA
Source organism: Melozone crissalis (assembly GCF_028551555.1). Lineage (NCBI taxonomy): Eukaryota > Metazoa > Chordata > Aves > Passeriformes > Passerellidae > Melozone > Melozone crissalis. The sequence continues at coordinate 7,264,944 of NW_026535844.1, forward strand.
ATTGGGTAATCCCAGTTGAGAATTCCCAAAGATTTGGGGTTTCCCAGGTGAGAACACGGGCTGGGGGTTCAGGGGGTCCGAGGGGCTCGGGCCTGGGAGCATTTTGGGGGCTTCAATCAATGGGGAGGGCCTGGGGGGTGCCGAGGGGGAGGTGTGGTGAGTGTGTGGGGGGCTGTCATGGATTTGATGCCTCAGGTTTTGGCTTTTGTATTTTTCAGATTCTGTGCTGCTTTACTCTCTCGGTCTGGGCTTCATTTTAAGGGATGCTGAGCTCTGTTCACAGAGCAGGGAGACAAAACAATTCCTTTCTAGCTGAGAACCCAAGGACAAATAATGCAAACTTCAGGCCCAAGAGCATAAAAAACGCGCACTGAAGAGAGAAAAACAAGAAGGATGGGACTTCATCATCTAAAGACATAATTGGACAATTAACTCCAATATGCAAATGGAGCAGAACTTATAAAAGTGACAGACCTCGTGACCGGCCGTCCATTTTGTGGCCATTTTGGTTCATCTTGGGCGTAGCCCTGGCTGGGCTCTTGTTCTGCCCAAGGTGTATCCATCGAGGTGTTATGAACAAAAATTCGGGTAATATTTTTTTGTGAGAAAAAGTTACAAAAAGCAGCCAGACCACGGTAGCTGCTGAAGTTCTTTGTGTTTTGTTATTGTAATCACGAGTCGTTGTGGCTAATCGCTCCTTTTGTATCAGCAGAGCCTCGCCCGAGGCTAAGTTGTACCTTTCCCAGAAGGGTGGGAACCTTCCCGAACAGTAGAAGAGACCTGAGAAGGTGAGGGGGGCTATGCAAAGTGACTCCAAGACCACAATGCAGCATGGGTCCCCCGGTGTACAGAGAAGACCCCAAAACGACGAGCCACCTAAGAGTTGAGAGACTGGAGTGATGTCTGGACATGAGGAGCCGAATGCTGAGCCTGCAGAGATGCGGACCACCTTCAGAGCCTCTCGCCCTGACCAGGAGAGACGACCCCGGCGGTGAGACCAGGCCGACTGAGTGGGTGGGGCACCATCTGACGGGGAATCACGCCCTAAAGGCTCCCACAAGGACGTGATCCCCAGCTCTGCCCCTTGTGGACAGAGCTGTGCATATCCTCCTCCTCTGAGTTGCCCGGGAAGACGACGGAGACTGCAGACGCGTCGAGCCGCCCAATCTTGAGCTGATCACTTTTAATAAAGCCATTAAAAAGGAGAAGAAGTCTCCTGGCCCTTTTCTGTTTATTTCAGCTGGGGGCACTCGTCCGGAATAGCCACGCCACAAGAAGACTCAGGACTGGCCATCTTGGATCTTCAGAGGACAGCTGGCTACCAGGACCAAGAGGGACCGGCTCAGGACAGCGACGCAGAGGAGCACCGGAGCACCGGACTGGTGAGAAATCCGGTGGCGGGAGTGGGAGACGTGCGCAAGTGTGTGAGTGAGACGAGGGCCGGCAGCCGGACCTTCGAAGTGAGTGGGACCCCTCAGTACCGCGTTTCCTGACTCCTGCGAAGGGGCAGGCCGGAAACAGGGGAAAGCGAATGGACTCAGTGTGAGTGAAGCCGTCTCCCAAGGGGGAATAAAGGGCCCCCCACTCCGGGCGTGCGGAGTGAATTACTGTGTATGAGTGGCACGCACCCCAAAGTCCTGACAAAGGGAGGTCAGGCACTTTTGTAAGTCTCGAGAAGGATTCGTGTACGATTTGTCAGTCCCGAGAAGGATTCGGGTGTTTTCACAAGCCCTGCAGGCAAAGTAAGTCCTGACAAAGGGAGTCAGGCACAAACCCCAGCGAAGGAGGCTGTGGTTTGCTTTTAAGTCCTGATACGGTGGAGCCTAAAAATTGGCGAGTTAGGCAAACTAAAAATCAGGCAGTTGTTTTTCCTGACTGAGGGAGTCAGGCACGACCCGGATTCTTGGCCGAGGCATTGTGTGTTCAAGTCCCGATAGATGTAAGACCTGACGAAAGTTGGGAAATCAAGAGATTGGGCAGTTGTTTCAGTATAAAGTCCTGACCATCAGGCAGAAATTTGAAGTTCAGTGGAGGAGGCTGAAGCTCCTCAAACAAGGTTTTTTTGAAACTACCGGTCAGTTGAGGCACCTTTGAGACTTTTTTATTGAGACCTGCAAAAATGGGATGTTGTAGTAGTAAAAAGACCGGCAAGAGACTGAGAGACATACCTCCCGGTAGTCCCTTAGGAGAACTGTTAGTGAAATGGGATTCTATAGAGGCCACGGAGGGATTAGATAAAGTGAAAATGATCCATTATTGTATGGAAGTGTGGCCAGAATTAGAACTGCAAGGGGGATGGCCTTGGTGTGGGACAAAGGATAAGTGGATGTGCCAACTATTAAATAATTATCTGACAGCTCGAAGAGATACTGATCCTGAGCAATTACTGTATGTATCGTGCTGGTTACAGAGCGCTGTTGGGGATGAAGGGGTGCGAATTTGTAAGGTACAGAGGAAGAAAGAAGGGAATGAAGGAGGGGATGATAGAACTAGTAAAAGATGGGACCCCCTGGATTATTTGCCTCCTTCTGCCCCTCCACCTTATAATCCTCTTCTACAAGCACCTCAAATGGCAGGTCCGGTTCCTCCCCCGGCTGCCATCTCACTACCACCTGCTCAAATTCCTCCTTCTACCTCTTCAGCTTCCACTATGGTAAACCCAGTATCTCCTCCAACCACTCCCTCACCGCCCCCTTCAGCTCCTCCAGTTCCTTCTGCATCACCACAAGCGCCTACTCCACCTGCTGCATTCTCCACCCCTTCTCCAGCTCCGCTTAATATTCACTCAGGCTCTTCTCCCCCTCCTATTGCTGTCCCTTTACCTCCTCCTAGTTGGGACACAAATGCCTCCTTGCCCGATAAACAGCCATCAGCAAATACACCTGCTGATGGGTAGAATGTTCACGGTAACCCAGAGATCCCTCAAAGTAGTTTGGCATCTGAAGATGGGCCGTACTGTAGCACCAGATCCAAGACCTCCAAGGCGGAGAGACTCTTTCCCCTCAGAGAGGTTCCTATGGGAAGAGTAGCGGGAGGTGTTGGCTTTGTGAATGCTCCCCTAACTGCTTCTGAGGTAAGAGGATTCAAGAAAGAGTTGGGGCATTTAGTGGAGGACCCAGTGGGCATAGCCAACCAAGTGGAACAATTTCTAGGTCCAAATATCTACACCTGGGGGGAGATGAATTCCATCCTGAGTATATTATTTTCCCCAGAAGAGGTCCGGATGATAAGGGCGGCTGGCATAAGAATATGGGAGAAAGATAACAGTCCAGGACCCCAGGTGCCAACAGGTGAACAGAAATTGCCACTAACGGAGCCCAGCTGGAACCCTAACCAGGAGGAGGGGAGGAAGGCCATGAGGGAATATAGATCTTTGATGATACGGGGGATCAAAGAGTCAGTTCCCAAAGGAACTAATACCCAATTGGCATTTGAGGGTGCACAAGAAAAGGATGAAGCTCCTGCTGCTTGGCTAAATCGCCTAAGGCGGAACTTCCAGTTGTACTCTAAAATAGATACAGACACCCCAGAAGGTCAAATGCTGTTAAAAGTCCAATTTGTTACCAAATCTTGGCCTGATATAAGGAGAAAACTGGAAAAGATGGAAGATTGGCAAGAGAAGGACATAAATGAGTTATTAAGAGAAGCATTGAAGGTGTATTTAAGGAGGGAGGAAGAAAAAGCAAAGGCCAAGGCTAAGATCATGGTTGCTGTAGCTAGAGAAAGTGCAGGGTGGGTGGGTCCACCACCAGGAGGAGGCAAGGATAGGCCAGTACTGTCAGGTGCAAGAGGGATGGAGAAACCTCAAGGCTCTTTGAGAGAACGACATTGTTATTACTGTGGGGAGCCAGGACACGTCAGGAGGTTTTCTAGAAAGCTTAGTCTCGATGCGGCAATAGCCAGGGACCAAGATAATTTAGGGAAGATCCTTAAAGGTGACGATTAGAGGGTCAGGGGCTTTACACTTTAGGGGACCCGATGCAACATCTAGAAGAGCCCCTTGGTAAACTTTGAGGTGGGACCCCTAAATGAAGAATTTGAATTTTTGAGTAGATACAGGAGCAGGTAAGTCCTGTCTCAACAAAGTAACATCTGAAGTTAGACAAAAAACAGCTAGGTAGAAAGGGTATCCAGTAGCTCCAAAACTGGCCAGTAATACTTTACTTGTAATAAATTATGTGAAAGTAAAAGGTACCTTTTTGTTGTCTTGTGTGTGTGAGAGTGAGTCACGAAGTCAGCCTCAACTTCCCGGGCAGGTGGGAAGGGGGCAGTGCAAGTATGTGTATGTGTGACCTGCAAACCAGGCTTGTGTCCCCCGGGCGGGTGGGGGCTGTGGCCAAAGAGCGTGTGTGACCTGCAAACAAGACTAGTGCTCCCCAGATGTGTGAGGGAGCCCTAGCTGTAAGAGCGTGAGTGACACACAGACAGCCTCACAGGTGACTGTGCACCAGAGGCAACCAGAGTCAGGGCCCTTCCAAGAGGCCCAGGGATACTGAGACCTGTGGGCCAACCCCAGGGTGAGAGGGGGCTACAGGGACCTGTGATTTTCTAGCAATAATGATCCAGGTGTGAAGGAATGTGTGGGAGTGAATATAGACAAATTAGAATAGAGGTAATGTAGATTGTGCATTATAAGTTTTACCACATCTCCTTAGAGGGAAGTGTATTGTGTAGAAGAATGGTGTAAGAAAAAAACCCCAAAAATTTAAGTGTAAGGGGTTGAAAGAAATATTTAGGCTCTAAGTGAAAGTAAGAAACAGAAGCAAGAGATAAATAAGATCTTGAAAATAGAACAGAAAACCAGTGAATTAAATACACAGAGATATAAGAGAATAAAAATACTCTGGGAGTTAAGTTAGCTGAGAAATACAACTCCTTGCAAAATACAGAGTATGCAGAAGTTGATGAGAGAAACATGCAAGCTATGGAAAAAGAAATTAACCAATAACATTAGACAGAGAAACTGAGTTTTGATAAAATCATTAAATAACAGACCATTAATGCCTGTGTTTGAAAGCCCGTTTCAGGTACTCTTCATTACTAATTCGACGGTGCAGACCAAAAGAAAAAGGTTGGACTCATCACTCTCACCCCCTGGCATTGGACCAGGATTCAACATCAGGTTTTTTTTCCCTCTAGCATTCTGGCATTGGACCGGACTGCACCCCATTCTCCCCCTGGCATTGGACCAGGATTCAACACCAGTTTTTTTCTCCCTCTGGCATTCTGGCATTGGACCGGACTGCACCCCATTCTCCCTCTGGCATTGCACTGGACTCCACCCCTTTCTCCTTCTGGCATTGGGCCAGACTCCCAGTTTTTCCCTCTGGCATTGGGCCAGAGTCCACACCACTTTCACCTCCGGGCACTGGACAAGGATTCATCTGCTTCACAAGCTAAATCACCTGAGTATGCTGTGGTAAAAGGACCAAAGGATTTAAAGTTGACTCTCAGAAGGAAGAGTCAAATAGACTGAACTGTGTGGGAAAAAATTGGTATCAGAGTTCTAATATTGCTTAAAATGTTTCAAAACTGTTCTGTGTAAACTATGTTGGTAAAAAGTTTAAGACTGTAAATAAGAAATTCTGGTTAAGCTCCTTAAGTTAATTCTAAAGACTCCAGGTTAATCCTCTACAGAGGACTCCCCTGGGAGGGGAAACCAAAATTGGCAGGGAACAGACCAAGAGGGGTTTAACCAGAGAAGCGGGTAGAAGGGACTCTAAAGAGCTTGGAAGCTTTTCCTCAGTAAAATTCCCCAAGAGGCAAGGCCGGGTGGGCAGGCTGTGCAAGATGACCCATACCGGACTCTTGGGAAGGGTAGTACTGATGGCTCTGATAGCTGGTGGTGCTCTGGGAAGCCCAGCTGAGCCATGCTGTGAGTGCTACCGACCCCTCTATGAGGAAGAAGTGAGCTCCTTGTCGAGAGTCCATATCAGTTCTAACCCTGATTGTGTTAACCCCTCCCAATTGGTCCTTTATCAGAAAAATAAGAGAGTGTATTGGAGAGCATACAATACTGCCACTTCTAGGCAGCCACTCCTAGGAGAGTGCCCTATAGGGGAAGCCTGGTTGTGCTTTGAATGTGATGCTGCTGAAACAAGCTCAGCAGATCTAGTAAAAAGAAAAGAAATAGTGAAAATGGTAAGAAAAATTGTTTGTTACAAGTATTTATATAAGTGTACTGGAAAGGAGATTAACCCCTTTTGGAACATATTTCAAGGGAGCCCAAAATCCCTAGGTTTGATCTCGTCTGGCAACTGCATTGCTAGAGTGATAAAACCAATTCTGTTATTACCCAAAGAAACTGGATCAAGTTTGGGAGTTCCTATATATAATGATTTGGGAGAAAATGAACAGAACCAAGAAAGTGAAATAGAAATTGAGAAAATCCAAAATTGTAAAAGCCAAATTCGGACCCCAATATCTATGTTAAACAAATTAATCCGGCTCCAGGCAGTATTAAAAATAAAGAATTCAATTATTAGGAACATTTCAAATGAAATAAAAAGATTAGCATGTGTAAATAATCAAGATCAAACTCCTACACTTGATCCCAGTGGGTGGGAGATCCTGGAGATTTTCAAAAAGGATGTATGGGAAAAGGTAGTTTTTCTCACTGTGTGTGTACTTGGAGGATTGCTTTTTTTACTATGCTTATTTATCTGTTTTAGTAGAATAGTACTTGCCGTGCAGACCAACCTGAAGAAACCAAGGAAAGTAACAAGGTTAAGTAACCATGATTACCAAAGTGCACAAGAGATTTATAGTAGATTCAAAACAAAAAAAAATTGTGAGTTGATGCGAGCTTAGAATTTAAGCTCGATCAAAGAAAAAGAGGGGGGACTGTTATGAACAAAAATTCGGGTAATATTTTTTTTGTGAGAAAAAGTTACAAAAAGCAGCCAGACCACGGTAGCTGCTGAAGTTCTTTGTGTTTTGTTATTGTAATCACGAGTCGTTGTGGCTAATCGCTCCTTTTGTATCAGCAGAGCCTCGCCCGAGGCTAAGTTGTACCTTTCCCAGAAGGGTGGGAACCTTCCCGAACAGTAGAAGAGACCTGAGAAGGTGGGGGGGGCTATGCAAAGTGACTCCAAGACCACAATGCAGCATGGGTCCCTCGGTGTACAGAGAAGACCCCAAAACGACGAGCCACCTAAGAGTTGAGAGACTGGAGTGATGTCTGGACGTGAGGAGCCGAATGCTGAGCCTGCAGAGATGCGGACCACCTTCAGAGCCTCTCGCCCTGACCAGGAGAGACGACCCCGGCGGTGAGACCAGGCCGACTGAGTGGGTGGGGCACCATCTGACGGGATCAGCAGGCCCTAAAGGCTCCCACGAGGACGTGATCCCCAGCTCTGCCTCTTGTGGACAGAGCTGTGCATATCCTCCTCCTCTGAGTTGCCCGGGAAGACGACGGAGACTGCAGACCCGTGGAGCCGCCCAATCCTGAGCTGATCACTTTTAATAAAGGCATTAAAAAGGAGAAGAAGTCTCCTGGCCCTTTTTTGTTTATTTCAGAGGCCTTTTAACAAATGCCTGCTTTATTGTGTAACCTTGTCTGGCCTCTGTTCTAGGTCAGCCTTGTGAAGGCCTCAGTTTGTGGCGAGCACGAAGGGAGCCGAGGCACCTGGGCAGGGCTGGAGCAGAGGCAGAGGAAGGTGCAGCTGCTGCCCCCAGCCCGCGGCACTGGCGGGGCCCAGGTGCGGGGCAGAGGGTGCGGGAGGCCGAGAAGCTCGGGAGGAGCGAGAGAGGCGTGAGCGGCTGCAGGGGCGCTGTGTTTATCGGGTGAGCGCGGTGGGAAGGGGCGTTTTGTGTTTGGGAGCGCAGCGGGTGCGGGGCTCGCTGTGCCCCGGGCCGGGGAGGGCGGGCGCTGTGAGCAGCGGGGTTGGATTGCGGGGCTGGGCTTGGCCTGGGGCCGGCAGTGCTGGCGCAGGGATCGTTCCCGCACCGCCGCTCCGGAGCACCGCGATCGGAATCTCGCTCTTTCTCTGTCTCGCTGGTTCTTTTAATTTCTGCTCAGAACTGTCACAATTCCGTGTGTATATTCTGCTGCGAGTGCTGTAGTGGTAATATCCCGAGAGACAGTCCCCTGAGATTACTACTGAGAAACTGGGGCACAGTGACCCACGCTGCAGCACTTGGAGGGGGCTGTGCCCCGTGGGATGGACTCAGCTTGGAGAAGTCCCTGGAGAAGTCTCCGGTGGGAGAGAGCCCAGGGTGCAACAGAGGAACGACTCCTGTCCCTGAGCAGAGGGAGAAGCCCCGGGGGATGAACTGAGCCCGGCCCAATTCCCTGTCTGCGGCACTGCCGGGGCAGGAGGCGCAGCTGGAAGGAGGGAGGCGTGGGGGAAAGCTGGATTTAAGGGTCTTCACTTATTTCTCATTATCCTGCTCTGAGTTTTTGGAGTTTTCTGTCAGAAATCTCTCCCCTCCCCCACTAATCCACAGGGCTTTGGGGCGGTTTTCTCTTTTTGGGGGAAATCAAAGCGATGCCCTGATGCTCCTAATTAGGGGTAGGAGGAGAAGTGAGGCTCCAGGGCTTCCCGCTGAGCCGGAGCCACTGGAGCCGCAGTGCCGGGAAAGCCGTGGCGGGAGGTGCGGAGAAGTTTGTTTGTGTTTTCAGGTCAATCCCCTCGGGCCCGGGTCCGGGCCCGTTCCAGGGCTGCTCCTCAGCTCCGGCTCTGCCCTCACGCAGCTCGGAGCGTCCTGAGAGAGCGGGGCGGGGCTGTGCCGTGTGCAGAGCCCGCCCCTGGCTGCGATTGGGCGATGGTGCCGTCAGTCGTGGTTGTGGCGCGCTGATTGGTGGGAGCGGGGCGGAGCAGGGCCCCGGTGGCGGGCTGAGGGCGGCCGTGGCTGGGCAGCGGCGCCATTGTCGGAGCGTGTGTGCGGTCGCGGGAGCGGCGGCAGCGGCCGGAGCGCGGTGAGGCGGCGGCGGAGCTCGGAGGCGGCCGCAGCGCAGGTGGGAGCCGCGCTGGGTTGTGCGGGGGCTCGGGGCTGGCTGCGGGCCTCGGGGGCGGCAGGGGGCTCGGGCGGGTTCGTTGTGCCGTGTCCGGCCCGTGTTGCCGCTGGCGTGAGGGCGCTGCGGGAGCGGCTGCCCGCGGTCTCCTTGCGGCCGCTGCCTCGGCAGGAGCCGCTGCCGGAGCAGCACTGGCTCGGCCCGGTTGCTGTGGCTGGGACAGAGGGGGCTGCCCCGTGCCCGGGGCTGTGCGGGGAAATTCCCGTGGCCGGCGGTTTCTGTGCGCAGAGGAGGCAGAGGAGTCCTGTAAAAGTGACTTTATTGCTGAGCAGAGGGAGAGGCCGTGGGGCATTTGCCGTGCGCTCTCTGCCATTGTTGGAGTTCGCAGCCCCTTTTTTATTCTCATTTTCCCGGCCTCATCTCCCTCTCCATTTGCCCACTGGCTGAGGTACTTGGAAGGTTCAGATCTCCCCATCTGCCAACTGCATGTCCTCGTTAATGTGCACCCCCACTTTTGTAGAACAGCCGATATTCACGGCTCTGTTAAGTATTTGCTCTTCTGGAAGTTCAGGAATTTAGCGGGTCTTTGTGTGAGCAGCAGTCCATGTTAATTAGTAACATTTATTGAAGCTGGTGATTTCGTCCCTTACTTCCTTATCTGCGAGTCCCTGGCCCCTCGCTCAGCTGCTGAATGAGCTGCACTCTCAAGGTGTGGAGCATGGTAAAAGGATGAGAGTTGCTGTAGCACATCAGAGGAGAAACAGCATTCGTTTAACCAATGGTCTGCCAGGGAGCCACAAAACCGTGTCCCATTCCCATCCTTTCCACGTTTGGACCAATACATGAGCTGCTTTCTTGTTTCCGTTGTTGTTTTGTTTTTCACCACGTTTCCTTTGTCATCTCTTTGCCAACAGCAGTTTGAGGCATTTAATTTTCCACAAACCCCTATTTTTCTGCTAACAGATGATCTGATCCCATCCCATGGTGAAGTGTTGTGTTCCTCATTTTAGTGGATTGCTCGGCAGGAAGGTCAGGAGCTGGAGCTGTCTGGTTGGTTATTGCGAGGACAGCTTGTAATCTACTGATGCCATTGAAATGAGAAATGGGTTCTGTGGCTCCTGATATGAATTGGTTCGGGTTCCCAGGGGCTGGTCCATGGTGTTGTAGGATTTGTTCTGCTAGCCGTTCATCTTTTCCCTGTTTTTGGCCGCTCTCTCCAGCCAGGGCTGCGTCAATTGACTGCTTTTGTCTAATTAAATCATCAAATACTTGGATCCCCAACAGATTTCCCTGAATTTTTGGTAGCAAAATAATCCCCAGTGCTCTAATCCACCCTGTATAACACAGACAGTGGCAGCACATGTTGGAGTGGGCTGAGGGCTGATTCCCCCCATTTGTTTAGAGTGAAGTTTTCCCAACATTGTCCATTTGCTGTTTCCCTTTGCAGCTTCACCCGTTTGTGTTGCAGGGTCAGATATCCTCCCCCTGGGCTCTGCCTTGAGCAGTGCAAATTCCATCAGTGCAAGCAGGCAGAGCTTGGGGTGAGGGGCAGAGGGAATCAGCCCAATTCCTGCCCCGGGCAAGAGACCCAGGTGCATTGTCCACACTTTGCCCAGCAGTGTTCATTTGCATTTCTAAAGCTCCTCTGCAGGCTGCCTGGAATGAAGCTTCTCTTCCTGCTGCTGGGCAATGTTGATGTTTTGTTGCTGGTCGTTATCTCTGTGGGTGTCTTTTGGGCTATTCCCAGTCTGTTCAGGTGTTAAACTCATCTCCATTGAGTGGTGTAACACCCGTTAAATGAAACCTTTAAAATTCCTTTCCCCAAGGCAAAGACAAACCAAGCCTGAGCAGAGAAATAAGGTTTAAAAGAACCAAATTCAGTACATTTACAGCAGTGCAATGGCAGGCAGCCCAGAGTGTGGGTGTCAGTGAGCCCCAGAGTGGAATTGTGCCGTGGTGTTCCCCAGCAGCTGTGGCAGTGCAGGCCCAGCCAGCGCTGAAGCTGCAGCAGTGGCAGCAAGGCTTGGCCCCAGTGGCTGGAGATGGCAGAGGAGGGTGGCCAGGATTGCAGAGGATTCCAGGCGAGGATCTGTGGGCAGGCGCAGGGGCTTGGCCCGCTGTGGAGCCCTGGCTGCTGCTGCGTTGCCTTCAGGGCAGGCTCAGGGGCGGCCTCCCATCCTCCTGCTGCGGGCGGGAAGTGCAAATCTGCGGGGCTTCAGAGCCCTTGAGGCCAGGCTGAGGGGTCCCCCCGTGTTGAGCTGTGCTGGCGGCTGTTTGTGGCCTCAGGGACACTTGGCATGGGCCCCTTGGCCACCAGTGGTGCTGCTTGGCACTCCTTAGGCAGGAGCCGATGTCCTGGCTGGGTGTTGGCAGCAGCAAAGTGCCAGGGCAGGCTCAGTGCCAGCCCAGCTTCCTGTGGGAGAATGTGCCTTGATATCTGCTCCAGTGGTTGCTGAAGCAGTGAGAATTGCTTTTGCTCCCCTGTTAGGTGCCATGGTGTCAGCAGAAGATGTTGAAGCCTTCCTGCTCAGGGCATTTCAGTGCCAGGCTCTCACAGGCACCCACAGCTGGGCGGGTTGAGCTGAGCATGGGGCGGTGACCTGTGCTGTGTCTGATTCCCCTTCCTTAATGACAGCCTGTCTTGTAGCTCTTTTCCCTTCTGCTGCCCTTGCAAGAGCCATCCACAAACACATTTTCTCCCTCAGGCCAGGGAATGTCCCATCAATCTGTCCCAGCCTGGGTCTGGAGCTCTGTCCCTTGAGTGCAGTCCTGGGTTCCTTGCCAGCCCCTCTCCAGGCTGTTCAAACAGGAGGCTGGGTTAAAGCCTTGCCCTGTCCTCAGTTCTAAATCCTCCTGCACCATTGAACAAGTTTCATACTGTAATAACCGAGCCCTGCTCATCCGTGTAGAGGGTCTTTTGGTTGTCAGAGCTTTAACTTGATGTCAGACTTGAACTATAGGAGATCCTATATAGAGTTAAACATTTTAGCAAAAGAATTCTTTAGGCAAGACCCTGTTTAACACCCACCTGTAATTCAAATTCTTTATCCCTGTCTGGAAGGCCCAGGCCAGCTGCCTCAGTTAATCTTCATTTTAACACTTGAAAATTCTGTGTTTCCTCCTCCTGTCCATCCATCCAGTTTGTTGACTGGCAGGATAGGAGTGTTGTAGGGAGACATCCCTGGCTCCAAAAGCCCTTCCTTTAACAGGGGCTCAATACCAGGCTGTGAGCCCTTCCTTCCCTCTCTTGGAACAGGGTATTGCTTTTCCTGGTTGCTTTAAAGTAATTTGTAGCGGCTCCATATCTAATTTTCCCTCTTTCTCTGGGGCTGCCCACACTTTGGGGTTCACTTCACTATGGGCCTTGTCAGATTTTGGCAAAAGGTAGAACAGAACTGGCCTCTGTATGCCTTTTGCAGTATTAAAATCCAGCTCACAAATTCCTTCCTAGTTAATTACAATCACAGGAGGAAGAAAAAGGAATTAATTTATTTCTGACCTATCCCCCACAGCTTCTAATAGTGGTTGAACAAATCATACCTGCTCATCTTTCCCACTCATTCCCTTAAAAATTAAAACATTCCTTTACTATTTTCTCCCTAGGTCTAAGATTCAGAGTGGATTGAGAGGCCCCTGTGTCCATCAGGAAATGCCTCCTCTCAATGCAGACCCACCCTGAATGTTCTCAAGGGCTGCAGTGTGGAGGGTCCCTGGTGTGATGGGAGCTGTGACAGCCCTGCCAATCCATGTCCATCAAGGGGTGGACTTGCTGGTCCTGAGGGTGCTGCTGTCTGTGCTTGCAGTGTCCTTGTGCCCTGCAGCTGGAGCCCTGGTTCCTTGCCAGGGGCTGTTTGGGTGGGCTCTCCCCTGCCGAGGAGGGCAATTGCCTCTGCCAGGTGCTTGTGGCCGAGCCGTGCCCTGGGTGCTGGGGCCCCCTTGGGCCCTGGGGTTGATCCCTCAGGGGCTGTAGGAACTGTGCCCTGGCCTTTGCCTTCAGCTTGGCCTTTTGCTGCTCCCTTCTTGCACTCACCTGCTGTGCCTTTGTGCCCAAGTGCTGCAGGTCCTTCTTGTGCCCCTCCTGCAGCCCCCTCGTTGCCTGTGGGTGCTTGTCTTGCTTTACAAGAGAGGTGTCTGCTCGGGAAGGCAGAAAAAGCCTCTCTTGGAATGGAGAATGCAAACCCCCTCCCTTTTCGTTTTTAGACCAGTGAAATCAAAGGGCTCTCAGGCAAAGATATGGGAATAGGAATGCCTATTCTTTACTAGTGTGTATAATAAAGCAAAGAAACACCAACAGCTGCGGCACTGACAGCAAACAGAGCCCGGACCCAGTCCCGGCCTTTGGTCTGCGGCGCTTTGCCCTTGGGTGCAGTTCCGGGCACGGCCGGCAGGGGCGCTGGTGGCTCCCGCGGGGCGGGGCAGCGCATCCCTCCCATGGGAACCTCTCTAAACGGAAATAGAGCAATCCCTTCATCTCACTCTTTCACTTTTTTACCTTCTCTAGCATTTTTCCTGTATTTTGAGAAAGAATTTGGAGAGGGCTGTCTTTTAACTGAGCTGCTAGTGTTTCGATGAGCTGCTTCCTGTGGAGGGAGAGAGTTTCCTTAACAGCCGGAGCTGTGGTTACCAAGGGGATGTAACTCAGAGCAGGACGGGGTCAGGGGAGGATATCCCGCCGAGGCTCGGTGGGAGTGTGGGCAGGGTCTGCTGCCGGAATCGGCAGGGGGGGATCTTCCCGTGGAGCCCGAGGTGGAGCGTGTGCAGCCCCCACATGGCTGATGGCAGCTGATCCGGCAGCTGCCGGCAGAGCAAAGGCAGGTGGGAGAGCCCGGCAGCAGCGGCGGTGCCCAGCGCAGGTGGCACGGGCAGGGCAGCCGGGGATGGGATGGCTGGGACCCCCCCGGGTGTGGTGGGCGGAGTGACCTCGGAGCAGGCGGCAGGACAGAGCAACCCCCATCTTCCCCAGCATGGGCCACAGAGCGGCCGCGGGCCAGGCAGTGGGAGCAGGGCACACAAATTGAGCGACAGCGCCGGGGCAGGTGGAGCTGTCCTGGGCAGTGAGGCCACACCTGGGATGGAAACCGGGACAGGCGGACCTGAGGCGGGCAGCGAGCCGGGACGCAGGACAGGCGCCTGGGCCGCGAACGGAGGGGGCAAGACCTGCAGAGGATCCCACTCTCTGATTTTTTCTCTTGTTCCCTTCCCTTTCATTTCCCTTTGTCTTTTCTTATTTTGTCTTTGGTGTTTCTGATAGTTCAAAGATTTTTATTCTCTTGAAATATCCTGTCTAACATATGGCATATTCTCTTTCTTCTAGATTAAATGGGGTTTTTTTACAAATAAACCCAGAACCTAACAAATCTAAACTTCTGCATGGATACTTTGAAATGGTCAACCAGGTAACTCATGACCTCCAGATGTTGTTTTTCTCTTCACCTTTTTATTTCTCCTTTGGCAAATTGAACATCTCTCAGTTACTGGCTTTGCTACTCCGAAAATCCCAGTGTACCCATAGTTCCTTAAAAAATGATCACACAAAGCTTGACTACCCAGTGGGTTTTCTGATTCAAGTCTTCTAATATTTTCCTAGTAAGCACATTTTATTAAGCAATTGTCTTCCATGAAGAAGTTTCCATTTCCCTGATTTATCTTGTTCACTTCCTGTCGTGTTTAAATCTTTTTTCTCGGCTTGCCTAAACTTTGGAATTTCCAGTTTTTCCTCGTTTGGAGTTAATATTAACTTAAGTCTTTCTGCTGCATCCTTAGCTTTGTGATGTGCCCCCACTTTGCCCAGTTTGCCTCTCCTTTGGCCCGGGCCGGGTTCCCCCCGCCCGCAGCGGCTGGGAGCAGCCGAGAGCCCCGCGCTGCCCATCCCAACCTGTCCCAGCTCCATCCCCGCTCCTGCTGCGGCTGCGAGGGCTGCGGGAAAGGGGCACCGAGGGTGTGGCTGCTGCTGGGGGAGGAGGAGGAGGCAGGGAAGGGCAATGATAAAGGGAAGGAGGAAGTGGAGATAAGACAGAGGAGGAGGAGGGTGAACGGAAGAGAAGGAGCGGGAGGTAGAGGAAGAGGAGGGACGAAGACGGATCAAGGCTGAGCTGAGGGAACCACGCTGTCGATCCCTGCCTGAATTCGCAGCCCCCACCTCTGGGATCATCATCCCCCCATTGCACTGGTGAGCGGGGAGGGGGAGCTCGGCCCGGATATCCCTGGGTGCCCCTGGGTTGGGGTTTTGGGGGGGTGTTTGGAGAATGAAGAAGTCCAAGGCTGAGCGGAAAAGGCCCCTTGGGGGGACACCGGGGGGTGGCAGTGGCGGCTGACGGCAGAGGCAGCCTGGAGGAGCAGAGCCCTGTGTCCCCCAGGAGCCCAAAGTGGGGAGCCCAGAGAGGGGGGAGCGGCGCCATTGGCGGGAGCCTCAAGAGCCTGGAGAGGGGCAGGGGGGACTCCTTGGAGCCGCTGCAGCCCAGAGCAGAGAATGAGGGGAGAAGGGAGCCCGGGAGCCCAAACAGCCCCCGCATCCTGAAATAGAGAGAGTGAAGCCGGGGGAGCTTTTGGCATTGGTGGGACTGCCAGCAGCCTGGGCAGGGCGGACACCAGGCACAAGGGGGACCCCCAATCCAAGAATGACCCCCAACAGCTGGGACGGGGGAAAACCCCTGAACACCAGAGAGGAGGGACCAGGGACGGGGAACTCCTGGGAGGCTTTTTCAGGCCTGAATCTTGGTGTTTGGGAGATTTTTCTGGAGCCCAGATGGCCAGTGACTTGTAGAGATGGACTTGGGCAAAAGGGACTTTGAAACTCAATGTGTGTTGGGGGATGTGAAAGAGGAAAGCCTTATAAATATGATTGTCTTGCAAAAGATTATGGGAATATAGAAAGTATAAGGAAGATTGAAATGAAAGCAAGCTTTGAGATACCTTAGTTAGTGAACAACTGGAAAATAATGGTGTGGCTTGACTGAAGATAATCCGCTTTTGATGAAACAATTCCCTCTGCTCGCAGAGAGATCCAGACCCTACTAGCTCAGCAGAAGGGGCCCAAAGAGGAGTTTTTAGGGTTTAAAATGTAACACAGTATGGTGATGTAATGATTCTTACAGGCTGTATGTAAATGCTCTAGGATTTGTATCTTGTACTAGATTGGTTAGTGAGAAATAGAATATTCAACGCAGAAGAAAATTTATTGTGTTGTAATGGGAATGTTACTGTGTTATGCTCTTGCCTGTCTTAGTCTTTTACCCTCTCACCCTCTCTACCCCTCTCTTCTCTCGGGCCTGCTCCGAGCTGTGCCTGGCAGCTCCAAGCAGGGCCCTGCACCCAGGCCCTTTGCAATAAACCGCAAGTTCCACGCCCTGGCTGCAGAGCTCTCTCGTCTCCATCTGTCCCCACCGTCCTACCCCCTGACGCTCCTAGAAACGCTCTCATCCCTTGTTTTCCCCAAACTAGGATTTCCCATTGCCAACCCCTGGGAGGCTGTGAGGAAGAGGAAGATGCCCCGGGACACTGAGGCAGGTGAGGAGGAAGTCAGTGCCCCTTTCCCCTCTGTGCTGCTCCATCTCCAAGCCCAGCACGGCCCCGGCTGCAGCTCAGCCCTGGGGGATCTCCTTGCCCTTGCCTGTGGCACGGAGGCAAATCCCATCCTGTCCTTGTCCTTCCTCCCCCAGAGCAGGAGCTGAGCATGGAGAGCAGGGAGGACAAATGCCCGCGGCAGAACCTGGTGGAAGAGGCCGTTTTGAGCGGCTCCACGGCGCAGGAAGCCAACGGGGAGGAAAAGGCCCGGAGATGCCGCACGAGGAGGGGCTGCAAACGCGGCCGGCGGGGATCTGAGGGGGAAAGAGCCAGCCTGGGCCGGGAAGGCGTCCGGAGAGGGAGCCAGAGCTCGGAGCTGGTGGTCCATGAGCAGCTCCATGATGGGGAGAAGCCCCACACGTGCGAGGAGTGTGGGAAGAGCTTCAGGTGGAACTCTGAGCTGATCAGACACCAGAGGATCCACACTGGGGAGAAGCCCTATGAGTGTGGGGAGTGTGGGAAGAGCTTCAGCCAGAGCTCCAACCTGATCGTGCACCAGAGGATCCACGCTGGGGAGAAGCCCTATGAGTGTTCCGAATGTAGGAAGTGCTTCAGCCTGAGCTCCCACCTGATCAGGCACCAGAGGATCCACACTGGGGAGAGGCCCTACGAGTGTTCCAAGTGTGGGAAGAGGTTTCCAACCAGCTCCACTCTCCTCCGGCACTATCAGAGTCACAGAGAGGAGAGACCCTTCCAATGCCCCGACTGTGGGAAGGGATTCAAGCACAACTCCTCCCTCATCACCCACCGGCGCATCCACACAGGGGAGAGGCCCTACGAGTGTGATAAATGCAGGAAGAGGTTTCCGACCAGCTCCATTCTCCTCCAGCACTATCGGATTCACACAGAGGAGAGGCCCTTCCGCTGCCCCGACTGCAGGAAGGGATTCAAGCGCAACTCCACCCTCATCACCCACCGGCGCATCCACACAGGGGAGAGGCCCTACGAGTGTCCCCAGTGTGGGAAGAGCTTCTCACAGAGCTCTGACTTGACCCGACACCAACGGAGGCACCACTAAGGGAAGCCCTGTGAGTGCCCCGAGTGTGGGCAGAGCTTCGTGCGCTGCTCCAGCTCCATCCCCCACTGGAGGAGGCACTTTGGGCACAGCCCTGGTCACTCCCATTCCCTGTGATCCATGTTGGGAACACACCTGGCTGCTTCGCCTTTTGGTTTGGCCTTAATTTTCCTCTGCTTCACCTTCATCCTTTAAAAACACCCAAAACTGGGTTAAATGAAGGAAATTGATTGAATATATCTGAAGTTCCATAATTTCTCAGTTGTTTTAGATGGAATTTAGGATTTGGGGACGCGTTCTGTGTCGAGTGCTGCTGTTGCTAAGAGGAAGGATGTTAATGTCACCCTTCTTGTGTTGCTAAGAACTGCTCCCCTGACCCAAACCCCAACTCCACCCTTGGGATGCCCTATAAAAACTGCCTTTGTCTTTTCTTTGGGGGGTAAGAAATGGATTCCCAAAGGATCAGCCCTTTTCCCACTGGATTGCAAAGGATCAGCCTGATTCTCCACTGGATTCCTAGAGGATCAATCTTTTCCCACTGGATTCACAGAGGATCAGCTCTTTTCCACTGGATTCCCAAAGGATCAGCTCTTTTTCTACTGGGTTCCCAGGGGATCAGCCCTTTTCCCACTGGATTCCAAGAGGGTCAGCCTTTTTCACTGGATTCCCGGAGAATTCTGACTCTGTCACTGTTGTTTTTTTGTTTGTACTACTGCATTCGTATTTTTTATTTTTCCTAATAAAGAATTGTTATTTCTATTCCCATATCTTTTCCTGAGAGCCCCTTAATTTCAAATTATTATTATTATTAGTAGTAGCAGTATTAGTATTAGTATATTGTTATTACTATTATTATTAATCAAAGGGAGGGAGTATATAGTTTCCATTCTAGTGGAGGCTCCTGAAATGGGGAGACACCCCCAAGGATGGGCCATGTCAAATCGTTCCTCATATAGGTAAATGAGTTTATGGTTATGCATGAGGGTCAATGAATATGCAACAGGCTGATGTAATCAAGCCATAATAATTAAGGGGTGTCTCCAAAAATAACTGGGGGGTCTTGAAGGCCATAACAACCTTCGCCCCTTGGTCCTTGTCTCCCATGACATCAGCCTGTTGCATATTCATAGACTTTTGCATATCCATAAACTCATTTACATATTCTAGGAACAAACAAAATTGGCTTTGTCCTGTTTGGGGTCCCACCCCCGTCCCAGCTCAATTTGGGGTGTCCCATCCCTTTTGGGATCCCATACCTCTCCCAGCCTAATTTTGGTGTCCCATTCCCCTCCCACCTCTATTTTGGGGTCCTGTTCCCCTCCCAGCTCAATTTTGGGGTCCCAACCCTCTTTTCCCTGCTCTCCCTCCCCTTTCCAATCGTTCCCCCAGTCCCCTCCCCCATGTTTGGTTTTGGGGGCTCCAAGCCCCTTCTGCTCCGTTTTGGGCTCCCGACCCCGTTTTGGATTAATTTGGGGTCCCCAGCCCATCCCCAGGGTCACCTTCCCCCCCTCCCCAAATCCGCTCCTGGCAACTGATGAGTCATCAGCGAGACACACTCTGATTGGCTGGAAATTACCCCGCGCGGTCTCTGAGTATTTACCGCAGTGAGAGGCCTTGGTCTGTGGCTGGCAAGTGATGAGTCAGAGTCGGGCCGGGCGCTGATTGGCTGAAGATCGCTGAGCGGGGCCAGTGCGTCGGTGCCACGCGTTCTGATTATTCGGGATCTGTTTTGGGGTGAGGACGGGAGGAACTGGGGTTTCTTGAGGTTTATTTGGCTTTATTTAGGGTTTGTTTGGGGTTTATTTGGGGTTATTTATGGACTAATTGGGGTTTCTCTTGGGTTTTACTTGGTTTATTTCTGTTTATTTGGGGTTATTTGAAATTATTTGGGTACTTTGGAAGTATTAGTGTTTGTTTGGGTTTATTTGGGTTTATGTGGGTTTATTTGTAATTATTTGGGGTTCTTGGGGTTAATGTTGGTGTATATGGGGTTTTTTTTTTTCGGTGGGCTTGATATCATTTGGGTTTTTTTGGCTTTAACTTCGGGGAGGTTTTTTTCGTTTTTTGGGGTTCTTTGGATTTGTTTGGGGTTATTTCGGGGATTTCTAGGTATTGTTTGGGGTTGTTTGGGGATATTTGGGGTTTTTTTCAGGTGTTTTGGGGTTGAGTTATTTGGGGTCACTTAGGGTCAAAAGCTCTGGGTGATTTTCTACTGCAAAAATCAGTAATTTTTCCTTCAAAATCCGAGAGTTTTCCCCCAAGAAACCAGGAATGCTCTCCTAAAAATCCCGGACTTTTCCCAGCCAATAGCAGCGCGCCCGGCCCCAAACCAACCAATCACCGCAGGTCTCCCCTCGGGAACACCAGCCTCTTTGTGCACCGATCCAACCAATCACTGCATGCCTCCCTTCAGACACGCCCGCCTCTCACACACCTAACAAACCAATCACCGCGTTCCTCCTCTCAGCTACTCTCGCCGCTCTCGACCTGAACCGACCAATCACCGGGCGTCTTCCCTCAGCAATTCCCGCCTTCTTTGCCTCTATCCAACCAATCACCGCGCTCCTGCCTTCAGCAAAGCCTGCTTCCCCTGCCCATCTCCTGTCAATCACCACGCCCTCTACGAAACCAACCAATCACCGGGTGTCTCCCGTCACCAACTCCCGCGCTCTCCGCGCTTCTCCAGCCAATCAGAGCCGAGCTGGAAGCAACGCCCCTTGACCCCAGGGCCGGCCATGGAGCGGGCGCCCCCTCTCCCCCCGCTCCGCCCCCCGGGACCCCCTCAGGGACCCCCGGGAGCCGCCCCGGGCTCGGGCGGGTCCTGCGGGAGGCGCTGGAGAGAGCGGGGGAGACGCTGGGAGAGGATGGGGGGCTCCGGGAGCTGCTGAGGAGGCGCAGGGACAGGTGAGGGGTCCTGGAGGGGTCGTGAGGGGAATTTGGGGAGGGGTCTTGAGGATGTTTGGGGGGTATTTGGGGAGGGTCTGAGGGGAACTTGAGGGGATTTTAGAGGGGTCTGAGGGTGCTGGGGGTGCTTTGGAGGGGAATTTAGGGAGGGGTCCTCGGAGGATGTCACAATCCATCCTCACTGATGGGTTTCGTGATGGTTCATGGATTTGATCTAAGGGTGCAAAAAGAACCAACACGGTACAGAGGGGTTTGCAATGATAATCGAAACAAATGCACCTTTATTGAATGACCACAGCAAAACGCGATAGAGGGATTAAGGGAGAGAAAAAGATGGGGGAAGAGAGAGACAAGAGAGAGAGAGAGAGAAAGAGAGAGGGGATAGAGCTGCCAAACGTAGAGACGAAGTCCTTTGGTCCAGTCCAGTCGAGGATCCGCCTGTTGCGTCAGGGAGGTCTCAGAGGCCCAGTTAATCTGGACCCCAATTATACTCTTTTTCATTGGGGCAAGGGGGATGGATTTTGCAGCTGAAACAAAGGTAGTTTATTGTATCTTCGGGGGGGGGGTGGGAAATAAGGATACACACAGTCCAAGTTTGGCAGCAGGCGAGAGTCATTGTTTTTGTTGTCCACTGCCTACACCTGCAACATCCATCTTGCTTTGGGCAGCTTTCCTTCCTCGCCCTGTACACCTCCCCCGAGGTTGGGGCTTTCCGTCCCAGTCTCTGGAAGAAGGTGAGAGGGGCCTTCTCACATAGGGATTTCATGTCTCAGTCCTTTGATGAAGAGGTTTCTTACATCTCTACTTGTCTGTCACGGTGGTTATGAACGGTCTTCTCTTGGAGGAGGGGACCACCCTAATGCTCAAACCAGCCAGGCTGAGAGGTAGGGAGGATTCCAGAGCTATTGTGCAAAAGGGCAGGATGCCCTGTGAGCTCAGTGTAATGTATAACAAACAATATCTGTGAAAACAGCAACTTAGCAACGCTTTCAGGCCTCAGGCACATGACTTTCCTGGCCACCGGATCAGCAAATGGGGGTTTTAATTTTTTGGTGGTCTCTCTCCATGACAATCGTAAGGCAGATGAGGGATATTTCAGACGGACTCTCACAACACGGAACACACTTGTTCCCCCAGCTCCAGAAAACTTGATGCAGGAACAAAAACATTCCTGCAGGAACCACCAAAGGCCAAGGGGCGTTTGGCCACTTTCCCTTCCGCACCGCACGCTTGGGCAAATTGCGCAGACCAAGCAGCCTTTCCCCTCTTCCCCATTGGCCTGAAGACACTGTGCACCAAGAGAAAGCTCCTGGACACCCGGCTATCCAACACAGCAATTTAATGTTCCTCGAGTGGGTGAAGGGAAAGGAAGTGCTGGCAGAGGAGAGGCGTTCCCCGCAGGCTCAGGCGGCCCCAGCAGACGCAGCCTCCCGGATCCGTTCTCCACAGCGCCGCGGCAGGACACTCAGCCACGGGCACACAGGAAAGGCCGCGACTTCCAGAGGCGGCGGAGTTGGTCTCGCATCCTCTGGAGCTGGGAGGAGGGAACGCTCTGTACAGCTAAAAGGATGTGCAGAGCTTGAAGCGCCACGCATGAGATGGCAGGGCTGCTGTCATCCGTCATGTCCTGAAGGGCTGCAGAGAAACAGAGGCACAGTCAGAGGCTGGATCTGTGGGGAGCTGGGCAGAGCCTCCAGCCTCGTCCCTGCCACGCAGCTCCTGGCACGGCCTGGAGGAAGCAGGAGCCAAGAAGGATGAGCTGGCAGCTGCTGGTCAGGAATGCCCCGCAGGCCCCTGCAAGGTGTCTGCGCTGTGGTCCCGCTGCCCTTGGGGCGCGCAGGGAGCGGAGCCGTCGGCGGGCGGGCCAGGGAACGCAGCTGCCAGCGGCAGCCCCCGCCGAGAGCCCGCGGGCCTCACTCACCGCTGCAGATGATGCGGAACTGCGGCTGCTGCCCTGTCAGGTAGCGCCCGGCCATCCCTGGGGAACACAGAGCGTGTCCTGCCTTCAGAGCCACAGCTGCCGCCCACGGGCGCTGCCAGCCCTGAGGCCACACGCCCTGCTGGCCCGGCAGGGCTCAGCCCGGGCCCCTGGCGCACGCTGCCGCCCCAGGGCACGGCTGCCAGAGGGCGGCAGCAGCAATGCCCAGGCCAGCGGGGGCTGCCCATGCCCGCGCCCGGATCCTGCTGCCGGCACAGCAGGCGGGGCCGGGGCCGAGCTGCGGCAATGGGGCGGGCCGGGGAGGGAGCTGGGCTTGGCGCTCACCCGTGAACCTGACGGCCGCCTCTCGCAGGGGCTCCTGTGCGCTCCGCTGGTAGGGCAGGGCCAGGCGCAGGTGCTCGGCCGCTCAGCTCCTGTCCTCTGCCAGCTGCAGAGAGCGGCAGGGCACGGAGGGAAAGGGTTGATGCGGGCCCTGTCCCTGGGGCGGGCGCTCCCTACGGCCGGCGCTGCTCCCCCTGCCCACAGAGCCCCGAGGCCCGGCCAGCAGCCACAGGCGCCGGGCTCAGCACGGGGCACAGAGCCCGGCGAGCCACGGTGCCGCCCCGCAGCAGAGCCCGGCTGGCTCGGGGCTCCGTCGGCACCGGCCTTGGGGCCACAGGAGCCTGGAGCAGAGCCCGCACGGCCCAGGGAAGGGAGCGGCGTGTGGGGCGCAGGCCGGTGCCCCTGTGTACGGCACTGGGCAGGGGCCACAGCTGCCAGCCCCACAGACTGGGCGCCGTGGGCAGGCGGCTGCTCCAGGGATTGGGCTGGGCATTCCAGGCTGTCCTTACCAAGCACTCAGCAAATCTCCACATTTGATCCGTCTGCAGCAGCTGCTTGAGATCCTTCCTCTTCAGGAACCTCACTGCAGAAAGCAGCGTTTCCCGAGAGGCCTGCAGAGCAGCAGAGACCCAGAGATGGCACCGCAGCCCAGGGCACAGGAGCCGCATTTCTGTGCCAGGGCTGGGAGGAGGCTGGAGCCCGTCAGGTGCCAGGGGGTGGGGAGACAGCTGAGCCCCCTTCCATGGGGACACCCAGGAGGCCTCACCTGTGCCACACACGGGTTCTCATTGTGGCAGTGGAAGAAGAGTGGGAGCAGGCTCTGGCTCACAGGCTTCTTCAGGGGCTTTTCTCCGTTTGCCACTACAAAGGCAATCACGTCTTGGAAGAGGCAAATGGAGAGCAGCTGCACAAGGCTGTTGTCCTGTTGGAAAGGAAGCCAAAGCCCTCCACATCCGCTGCTCCAGGCCCCGCTGTGCCCAGGCCCGAGGCAGCACCCAAGTGCCCGTGGCTGGGGGCACAGAGCCTCACATTGTCAAAGAGGTGCCAGAGCACCTCAGCCAGCTGCAGGGCGATGGGGCAGCCTATTGCCAGGTCTTCCTGCAGCATCAGGAGGTTGAGCACAATGAGGGTTTTCTCCACAATGTCTTCATCCCTATCCCACAGTAGCTTCACAAGGCTTTCGGTCAGGCTGTACATGCTTGGATACTGTGTGCAAAACAAGGCTGGGTAACCCCACGCTGCTGCTGCTGCTGCTGCTGCTGCTGCAGGGCTCAGAGGCCAAAGGCCTGTCCCAAAGCACTCAGGCATCTGAACAGCAAGCCTGGAGAGCTGGGAGCAGCTGCCAGAGCTGCCAAAGCCCAGCTAAGCCCAAGGGGCTGCTTGCCCCAGCCCCACGCTGCCAGCACAGCTTCAGCTGCTGCCTCCTTCTCACCATCGAGGTGAGCACCACGAGGCCTCGGAGCGCCACGCGACGCATCTCCCTGGACTGGCTCTGCAGGTGCCTTGTCAGGATCTCCAGGACTTGTTCAGCGCATTCGCTCAAGTCCAGGCAATCCAGGAGCTGCAAGGCACAGAGCAGGCACAGAGGTGCCAGCTGGAAGGAGCCCAGAAGTGCACAGGGCCGAGCCAAGGCAGCAGCACAGGGCACGGGCAGTGTCCCAGGCAGCTGCGGCTACGAGAGGGCAGAGGGGTGGGAGGCAGCTCAGCCAGGCAGCGCTGGCCATGGGGCTCACCTCCACCAGGAAGGCCAGGGCGGGCAGTTCCCAGTCTGAAACACCTTCGCTGAGCAGCTCAAAGAGGCAGGATGCCATGCTGCAGCACCAGATGATGGAGACACAGCGCATCTCCCTGGCAGGGAGAAAAAGGCACCATTGCTCCTGGGCTGGGCGGGCAAACCTCTCCCAGGGCTGACTGGCAGAGCTCTGCTCTGCTCCCGAGCACCCCGGGGGCGCTTTGGGAGGCGGCTGTTCCCGGGCACCCTCCTCTGCCGGCCTTTTCCAGTCTGCTCATCCCTCCCTTGGTGACAAGGCCCTGCCGCCCATGAGCACGGGGACTGTGTGGGGCGTTGCGGGCACAAAGGAGAGGGGCAGTGGGGAGAACGAGGTCTCACCTGGCCAGCAGACCCACTGCACAGTGGTGGGTGTCGGCACGGAGCAGCGTGTCCCAGGCACGCTTGCGTTCCATGGACAGCACCACGTGCTCATAGTGCATTGGGCAGAGCAGGGCCTTCAGGGTCTGCAGCGCAAAGCTGTGTGCAGAGCAAAGGCCAGGTCACGCTGGGAGCCCCGGCTCCTGCCCTGGGGCATGGGAGGGACGAGGAGACTGGGAGGACTGGCCCGGAGCACCTGTTGGGGTTGGCGGAGAGGCCGTGTTGCTCCTGGCATCCCTGCCAGAAGGTCTCAACCTCTTCTGGCATCTCCTGCATGCTGATGTAAGCTTGGAAGAGCAGATGCAGAAAGAGACTGGGGAAATACTCCAGCACGACAGGCGAGCGCCAGGCCAGATTGAAGATTTTCCACAGTGCCACGGTTGCCTGCAAGAAATAAAACAGCCAGAGACAACACTCAGTGCCAAGACATCCACGTGGCAGGGCCTGAGCGTGCAAGGGAGAGGTCGAGGGAGACACGGGGGGAGCAGCCGGGCTGGTGCCCCTGAACCCTGCCCCTAAGGCAGGATTCAGCCCAGTGCCTGAGGCAGGGAGATGCAGCTGGGGGGAGCACAGAGAGCTGGCTGCTGGAGAGGCGGCCTGGGGGCTGGCAAAGGCCGGCACCAGAAACTCACAGCCAGGGCAAAGACTCCTGCGTCGTCCCCATCGGAGGTGCACACGCTGTGCACTGGCCAGGCGCTCAGCACATGGAGGAGCAGCTGCAGCGCCGGCTCCGCAGTCCTGCTCGAGGACATGATGGATGCCCACATGGTGGCGGCAGCTCTGTGGGGTCAGAGCTCTGTGTCAGGGCGGGCTCGGCCACAGCGCCGTGGCCTGGGCAGCTGCAGGGCCCCACGCTGGCCCTCAGCCCTGCCTCTGCCCACTGCCCCTGGCCGGCAGCGGCCAGCCAGCCCACGTGGGTACAGGCCCGAGGGGCAGGGAGGGAGCATGGCACCAGGCTCAGGAGCTGACATGGCAGCACTGGAAAACAGAGGAGCCAGAGGATCCTGGAACTGCCCGCCTGTCTGGCAGCCAGCAGGGACAGGCTCTACAGGGTGATGGGCCGGTGAAGCCTAAGCCCTCAAGGCACGTGGGGCTGCCCTACCTGTCACACGATGGGGCCCAGTGCAAGAGGGTGATCAGCACGTCACAGGGGTGTTCCTGGGCCAGCTCCTGAAGGGCCTTGTCCAGTCTGTGCCCAGCAGACTCATTGGCCGTGAGCCACTGGTGGATGTACCTCACCATGGCGGGCACCTGCAGAGGGCATGGGGAGACTCGCAGAGCTGCCAGAGCAGCAACTTCCCCTGAGAAGTGCTTCCCTTCCAACCGCATTGGGCCGGGTCTCAGAGGCCGAGGGAGCCCAGCAGAGCCGGCTGGAGGCGCCACACCACTGCTGGGGCCATCGAGCCCTCGCCCCAGGCTGCTTACTTGTGTTGGATTGGAGACACCCTTCTCCACAAGCAAATCCAGCATGGCAGCACTGGTCTCGGCATCGAGGAACGGAAGGTTGGCCAAGACGCCCGTGCCCACACCGGCGGTCTCTTCCTGCCAAGGGCACGTGATGAATTCACAGAGGGTCTGCAGGAGAAGGGCAGCAAGAGAGGGAGAATCCATGGAGTGTTCCAAGCCTGGTGCTTGGCTGAGCAGTGCCAGCAGGCCCAGCCCAGGTGGGGATGGCCGCAGGTACCTGCGCCGTTCTGCCCAAGCGGCCACGGGTGGCTTCCTGTTCTTGTGTCCCATCCTTGGCTGCATCTGGCAAAGAGCGAGCGCAGCCAGAGCTGAGGGGCTGCGGGAGAGGCCAGAGAACACAGCCCAGCCCTGCGCTGCCCAGGCAGGGAGAGTCTCGGGATGCCCCGGGGGATGGAGCGCGGCTGCCAGGTGCTCCAGCCCAGCTTCTGTCCTATCCATGGATATGTCCACAGGGATGGGATGGGATGGCGTGGGATGGGATGGGATGGGATGGGATGGGATGGGATGGGATGCAATGGGGCCAAGCTGGCTACAGGTACCAGCCCTGCGGCCCAGCTCTGACACTCACGCTCCTGCAGCAGCTGGAACTGCTCCAGTTCTTCAGGCTGCTGTGCTGAGGTAGCTCCAGCCTCTTCCTCCTCCAGCCAGGCCAGCTTGGGCACGCTGGGGGCTCTCTGCTCCATGTCACTCTTTGCAGTTAGGAGCGCTTGCTGAAGCAGAGAGGCCTCAGAAGGGCTGAAGATGAGCAAGTGCTGCAGTCGTGCCCTGAAAGCACCTGCAACAGAGGAGCCTCGGGAAGGCTACAGGACAGGAAGTCCTGCAGTCTGTCCTCGAGGGCAGCAGCAAGAGAGAAGTCTCAAGAAGGAAATAGGACTGCAAGTCCCGCAGTCTGTCCTCGAGGGCACCGGCCGCAGGGATGGCAGACGCTTGGGAAATGCTCCACGTCCCCGAGTCCCGCGGCCCGGCCTCGAGGTCACCTGCACAGGGAACGCCTCGGAAAAGCTCCGGGTCAGCAAGGAACGAGCTGGCTGTGTGGGGGCTCCTCACAGCACTGCTCTGTCCCATCGCGTGCACCCAGCACTGTGGCGTGGCCGTGGCGCCGCCAGCACCTACGTCACGGCGTGTCACAAAGGGTCACCGTCGCACACTCTGTCCCTTTCCATCCCATGGTGACCACGGTGCACTGTGTCACAATGAGCCCCAGGACACATCTCCACGTGCCCTGGGGACACCCCCACCCCACCCAAACTGCCCCAGCTTGCAGGCAAGACCTTGCCCCAAGTGTTGAAGACACAGCCCAGCAGGAACTTTAGCAACAGCCCAAACAAGAAGCAGCTGCTCCTCTGCTCTGCCTGCTCAGGGCAGCAGAATGAGCCCCCACGGCTGCCAGCGCAGCAGAGCAGGAAGGGCACCGGGGCCTTCCACAGGCCCTGCCACGGCCTCTTTGGGACCAGTCCCAGGGCTGGGTGGCCGGCACACTTGCAGGGGCGTGACACAGACACGGGACGTGTGGCCCAGAGCTCCAATGCTGCTCTGTCCCCTGGTCAGCGCTGACAGCAGCAGCTGTGGAAGAGTCCCTGCCAAAGGAGATTTGCCATCCCCAAGGCCTGCCAATGTTGGTGCCTCTCTCCTGCCACAGAGACCTGTGGCCCCGGGGGACATATCTGCCAGAGGACAGCCAAAGCCAGCGTGCCTTGGTGTCTATGTGATCTTTTCTGCAGGTGGCTGTTGGCAGGAGCACCTGGAGCAATTGGTGGCCACACTTGGTATCTGTCAGAAGGCAGAAGCTGTTGTCCCTTCCTGGAATGATTTTTGCTCGGAAGTGATTATCTGCAGCACAAAACCATCATCCACTATTGACATTCACAGAACAATGACATTCTTACAGAGATGCTGTCAAGTTGCCTTGTGTGCTTCTGGCTGTTTTTCTTTCTCTCTGGATGAAAACATCAGCCCAGTGTCTGATGGCCAATGCTGCGGGTGCTGCCCGTCTGGCTGTGGCCAGCAGCTCATGCCCAAACACAAGCGGGTGCCTTCTGGGCAAGGGGATGGACTGGCACAAGCAGCCATTTTCCCTGGTGTCACAGTTTGATGCTGGCACAATGCCAGTGCCCCCATGAAAATACATTCTCGCTGATGTCTGCTGTGAGATGTGACCAGGAATAGAGCGAAGCAGGCTCCAGCTTCGGAATACAAAGAAAAAAATCTTTCTTAACTTACAATATATAAAAGAAACACACAGAAAGAATGAAAACATTCCAAACATTCCTCCTCCTCCCAACCAAATTCCCAATACATCACAGTAAGGCAAAACCTTGGACTCGCAGTTGTCACCCCTCAGGTCACCAACTCTCAGTCCATCACCATCCCTCAGAAAATCAACTCTCAGTTCATCAAGGAGAGAGGAGTCCCTCTTGTGCCACAGGCTTCCCCAAGAAACACAGTTGAAACCTCTTGTGTTTCCATGTCTCACGTGGCACCGCCCAGAGATCATTTCCCATGGTGACATCTTCCTTCCATGCCCAGTGCTCTCAGCACTGCACATGGACCAGAGCTGCTTGTGGGGTTCTCCTTTTAAGAATGCTTTGCCCAGTTCCAGAAATTAGCACAGTCTCTCACTTTTGGGACACCTGTCCCTCCCAAATTCACCCCCTGGGGCCGAGGGGTCTCAAGAACAAAGATCTTCTTCCTCACTGAAGGCAGAGGGCACCACCACCCTCCTCATCCATCTCTGTTCATGCCACTCTTTCACATCACATCCCTGCACTCTCTTGGCTCCGAGCCATTGCCTCCCCCTAAATGCAGTCTCTGTGCCACAGGAAAAATGGTTCTGTCCATGGCTGCACAAGAAAAGTCCAGCCAAAGGCCAATCCATCATTTCCTCCCACCTAGGATTCTTCTCAACTTCTCTTGTGGCCCATCTCCTCTTATCTCATCTCTATCTCTCTTCTCATTCAGCTCCAGGAGGATCAGCATTTGTAAGGTTTCCATCATCCAAGAAAAGGGTTAAAATCTCGGGCTCTGCCTGCCCAGAACTCCCACGCTGGCCCTGCCGGGCACCTTCTCTCTGCACCCCTTCTCCTTCTCGGCTGTGCTGCCAGCACAAGATGGCAAATTTCAAGGTGGCACAGGCACACACACCGTCTCTCTCTCTCTCTCTGGGGGCACTGCCCGATGCCTCTCAGTGCTCCTCCACCCTTCCATCCTGCAGGGGCCTTCACCTCCCTTCTCTGTCCAAGGCCCGGCTCCCCTCACCCGGCCGCATGGCTTCCCCTCCCGCACCCAGCCCGCAGCCGGGCAGGGCAGCTCTGAACCTTTCACCCACCGGAACCAAGAGAGCTTCCCCTGGGAGTTCTCTGCTTTTAACCCCCTGTGTTCTCAGAGGTGAATCCATGTCCTATGGGGCCACACCAGGTGCCAATATTCAAATCTGAGCCCTGATTGGTTTGACCACAGCATCCCAAAAAACTCACTTCCTTTTCAAACCAGGACAGCGGGACCAAGGGATCCGAACAGAAAATCCTGAACGAGCTCAGGAACCCAAAAAATGGGGTTAATTGTGAAATGAGCGGCTCTGATTGGCTGGTCCAGCACAGCCCGCGCCTCTCCATCCCCGCCCCCACCTGCCCAGCGCCCCAAGGTTCCCCCTGCCCAAAAAACCCCCAGCCCGGGGCTGCAGCGTCCCGGAAAGTCCTCAGCCAATGGCAGCGCAGGCAGGAGGCGGCTTAGCCAATGAGAGCTCGGGACGTTGGATTGCCTCATCGGTTGCCGGGCAGAGCCCGTGGCCGATCGCTGCCCAGAAGCGGCGGCAGCCAATGAGAGCGCGCGGCGCTGCCGAGCCCGCCCTGCTCCGGACTGGCGCTCCCAGCGCAGCGCGGCTGCTTTGGGGCTGCTGCTCCCTGCCCGGCCCCGGCCATGGGGCGAGGGGCGGCAGCTGGGGCCCTGCTGGTGGCACTGGTGGTGCTGGGAGCCCCCCCGGCTGCGGGCGCGGAGCTCTCGGGTGAGCGGGGGGCGGGAGGCGCTGGGACAGGGGGGGAGAATGGGGAAAAGGGGGCGAAGGGGGGAGCCCGGAATGGAGGGGGAGGAGGAGGGGACCCCCCAAAGGGAGAGCGGGAGGGGCTGAGGGATGCGGGGAGGGGAGGGAGGGGTGGGAGAGGGTGGGGAAGGGGAGAAAGGGGGAGGGGTGACCGCCCCGAGGGGGCTGGGGATTGGAGGATTTGTGGGAAAATGGGGAAATGGGACCCCAAAAGTGATTTGGGAGTGGCTGGATGTGGGAGGGAAGAGGATGTGGAAGGGGAAATGGGGGAAGGGCGGCAAAGAGAAAGCGGCAGCGCGGGCAGGAGGGTCCCATGGCGGCCGTGGGGCACAGGGTGTGCTGAGTGGGGATCCGGGGTGGGCCCCGGAGCTCTGCGGTTTCTGCTGGGGTGTGCTGGGAGGGCACCCCCCGATCTATGTTCTGCACTCACAGGGGTGTTTCAGGAGCAGATAACATCGGAGTGTCACTTCATTAACGGCACGGAGAAGATGCGGTACGTGGAGAGGTTCATCTATAACCGGATGCAGTTCGCGATGTTCGACAGCGACGTGGGGTTCACCCCCTATGGGGAGAAGGTGGCTAAGTCCTGGAACAGCGGCTCGGCTAAACTGGAGTACAAAAGGGCTCAGGTGGACAGGTACTGCCGTAACAACTACGAGGTGGCCACCCCGTTCCTCCTGGGGCGCCGAGGTGAGCTCGGGGCAGAGCGTGTCCCCTCGGGCCCTGCCCTGCCAATGACCCCGGAACACCACAAAACCTCCCTGGACATCGACCCAGAGCCCTCAGCGCTCCTTGAAAACATCTCCGGAACCCCCTGACCCATCATTGACCTTTGTGGCTCGCCCAGTCCATCCCAGTTCCTCCCAGTGCCTCCCCGCGCCTCCAGCTCAGCCGAGCGTGGAGCTGACGCTTCTCAGCCAATCAAAGCACGAATCTCTGATGACTCATCTGTTGCCAGGCACACCCGCAGCGCCGAGTGCCCCGGGCTGGGCTCGGCCTCCCAGTGCCGCGCACTTCATTCCCAGTTCCTCCCAGTGCCACCACAGTCTTTCAAACTCCCTCCCAGTCCATTCCCAATCCCTCCCAGTACCTACTCAGTCCCTCCCAGTCCTACTGAGGTCATTCCCAGTTCATTCCAAGTTCATTCCCTCAGCATAATCTCCAATTCCAGGGACCCTCATCTCCTCCCATTTCTCTCAAAACCACCTCAGTTCCTCTCCGTCCATTTCCAGTTACTCCCAGTCCTTCCCAGTTCGGCCCACCCACTCCAACTCAATTCCCAGTCTATTCCCAGTCTATTCCCAGTTCACTCCCAGACCTCCACCCTCTCTCCCAATACTCTCCATCCCCTCCCACCTCTCCCAGTGCCATTCAACTCCATCCCAGTCCATCCCACTCCATCCCAGTACATTCCCAATCCATCGCAGCCCATCACCAGTCCCTCCCACCACATTCCCCGGGCAATTCCTTGTCATTCCCAGTCCATGCCAGTCTCTCACCAGCCCACCCCAGCCCTCCCCTCTCTCTCCCAGTGCCCCCCAGCTGATCCCAGTGTGTCCCCGCTCTCTCTCTCCTTTCCCCGGTGCCCCCCAGCGTGTCCATCTCGCTGGTGCCCCCTCGAGCTCCCAGCCCGGCCCCGGCCGCCTGCTCTGCTCCGTGATGGATTTCTACCCTGCTGCCATCCAGGTGAGGTGGTTCCAGGGCCAGCAGGAGCTCTCGGAGCACGTGGTGGCCACCGACGTGGTCCCAACGGGGACTGGACCTACCAGCTGCTGGTGCTGCTGGAAACCGCCACCCCCGGCGCGGGCTCAGCTACAGCTGCCAGGTGGAGAACGTCAGCCTGGAGCAGCCCCTGAGGCGGCACTGGGGTACGGGGGAGCCCCTGGGAGCGCTGGCAGAGCCACTGGGCTGTGCTGGGAGCCACTGGGAGGGAGCTGGAGAGAGCCGGGCTGGAAGTGGGAGAGCGGCTGGGGGCTGGGAAAGGGCTGGGAAGGGGTTTGGGGGATGCTGGGGAGGGTGGGATGGGCTTGGGGGGGATCCTGGTGGGCACTGGGAGGGAGTTTGGGGGTGCTGGGTGTGACGGGGAGGGATCGCAGTGAGCCCCGAGGGGCTGGAAGGAGATCGGCAATGGCAAAGCGGGGCTCGCCATGAGCTCGGTTGTGCTGGGCACAGCCTGGGAGGGCTCTGGCTGAGTCCTGCTGGGGCTGCCAAGGGACTGCGAGAGGCTTTGGGAGTCCTGGGGCGCTGGGGGCAACTGGGAGGGGGCTGTGGGATGCTGAGAGGGACGGGAGGGGTTTTGGTGGCTCCTGGGCGGGACAAAAAGGGATCGGGGGGAGGTTTCAGGGGGTCCTGGCTGCGCTGGGGGCCACAGGGAGGGCGCTGGGAGGGGCTCGGGGTGTCGGTAAGAGGTTTTGGGGGTGCTGAGCCCTGCGGACCCCCCAGAGATGCCGCCGGACGCCGCCCGCAGCAAGATGCTGACGGGCATCGGGGGCTTCGTCTTGGGCTTCGTCTTCCTGGCGCTGGGGCTCGGCTTCTCCCTGCTCAAGAAGGTCAGGGCGGCTGCCGGGGGTGGCGTCCCCGCCGTGGCGGAGCGTGTGCGCTCCCGCCGGGGCCTCCAGCCCGGTGTCACCCCCTTTTCTCTGCCCACAGAGCTCCTGAGCCGGCGGCGGCCGCAGCCCCTCCCCGTGGGCTCGGGCCCGGCCGGGACCCCCCGCTCCGTCCCCGCTCTGCTGATTTTGGGGGGTCCCGTGTCGCCCCCAGCCCCGCTGGCGCTCTGTCCCCGCCCAGTGCCTGCTCCCAGTGCTCCCAATAAAGCTTCCCAGTTGGCCCCGGGGCCGTTTATTGGGGGGCGATGGGACGGATTTGGGCAAAGGGAGGGGGACAAAGAGTGGGGGCTGGGCCCGGAGGGAGAGGGAGGAGGAGGAGGAGGAGGAGGAAGGGGCGGGGGACGTGAGAGAGGAGAGGGGAAGGAGGCGGATGAGGAACGAGGACGAGCGGGAGGAGCGATTGAACCGGGGAAGGAGAGGCGGGAGGAAGAGGAGGGGGGGACATAAGGAGAGGACCAGAAACAAGAAAAGTAGCGGGGATGCTCCGGCCTTCATCATGGTGTCTACAGGGGGGGCGAGGAAGATGCGGAGCCCCCAGCCAGTTGTGTTCTCAAGCCGGGGGGCTTTCACCCTGGGGGCCGCCCGGGGTTATCCAGCGTGGATCCTCCCACAGGGGATGGACCTGGAGCGGTGCACGGAGCTCCACCGGACAACCACGTGTCCTTGTTCTGGAAGGAATGGTGGAAAGGGATGATTCTGATTCTGTCCTCACTGACAAGTGACTTGGAAACAAAACTCCACTCCAGGCTTTTCCATGGGGGAATTGAGCTCTGCACTTTCATCTCCATGCCATTGCTTTCCTCTTCCAGCTTCCTTGTTGATGGAGATCTCTGGCTGGTGATGGAATACATGGATGGAGGAACTTTGCGGGACGTGTTCAGACAGACACGCATGGCTGAAGGAGAGATGGCAGCTGTCAGTCGGGAGGTGAGGGATCCTGCTTGTCACTTCATGGCTGGGACACAATGGTCCTTCCAAACAGGGCGTGAGAGCAGGAGTGGCTCCATGCTCAGGGCTTTGTTTCTGTGTTGTTTTTGTGAGCTGGAGAAGAAAGAGCCTCAGCAGTGAACGGCCTGCCAGCATCACTGCACTTCTGCTCTGTTCTTGTTCTCTCTCCTGCTGTTGTGGTACTCTCTGTCTGATTTGGATTTGACTTGCTGTTCTCAGCTGTGCCTTGAACAGTTTGCCTGGAGCTTGTGTGCACTGCACTCCTGGCCTGTCACAGCAAAGCTGCTGCTGGCAGAATTCTGAACTGTCCTTTCTTGTGTGATATATTCCGGCCATTGGTTTTTGCCCTCGTGTTTCTTGTTGTTATGTTTGCCCAATTATCCCATCATAAAAAAAAACAAACAATATTTGAGATAGCAGCAATTTTAATTGAATAGTTTAGAAAATAAATATCGACAATATAATTTGATTAAAAATAAGGGATAATTCAGTTCAAATAATAGCACATAAGCAAAAGATAACCACGGGGTATGGAGTGCAGGGCTCTTGGACCCTTTCCACCTCACGTACGAGCTTGCCAAGTGAAGATTCCCCCCTTATATGCCATGTGTCAATGTCATCTCCTCCCATTTTCGATTCATCACATTTTTACCTCCGCCCTCATCACCACCTTTACCGCGCATGCTCCACCACTCGGTTTGGTGGTCGCACAAGTCTTTGGGGGTCATTTTGGATGAACACCTCTCCTCTTCCTCTTTGTCCTTTAATTCACCTTTGGGTTACACATGTGCACCAAGCCAGGATAATGTAAGCCAAAACTAACATATTACTACATTTTAGCATCAAAGCAATAAATCTCTTATAGCGGGCATTTTCCTGGGACCCAATCAGATTTTCCCTTCTCTCTGTTAATTTTTAGTAACTGTTCTCTCTTGCTTTTTCCTCCTATCCTTGAACATCTGCCAGGAGAGGGGGTGGAGCCCCTCCTCTCCCTTTCTTCTTTGGCATTACAACTTTTATCTGTTTTATAATTTCCGAATATTAATTACTGTATCAATATTGATTACTGTTTCAATTTTATCAGCATGAATCATACCTATTTACCACATTGTTCTCTCTCAGTGTCTGCAGGGCCTGGATTTCCTCCATTCCAAGCGGGTGATCCACAGGGATCTGAAGAGCTCCAACATCCTCCTGGGCACGGACGGCTCTGTCAGGCTGGGTGGGTGTTCCTGGCCAGGCACGGCGCTCCCGGGCTGCGGGTGTGGGGCTGCTTCCCAGGGAGGGCCAGAGCCCCACAAGGGCTGCTGGGGGCACTGCCCGGCCCCTGCTGCCAGCTGAGAGCGGCTGCCCCTGCAGAGAGCTCAGCAGAGGAGCAGGCTGCCAGCAGTGCCTTTGCTCTGCCTATGGCCCTGCCAGAGGGGCAGCAGTGGGAATCTAAAGCTCCAAGGGAATCGGTAAAAGCCACTGCATGAAAGCTGATGGTTTCTTGAAGGGTCCAGTTCCATCTTTCCTTGGCAACAGCCCTGAGGGCTTTTCCAGCTGACTTCACTACTGCACTCTCAGACTGAGCGTGGGGAATCTTGGTGCTTGGTTTCCTCATTCCAGCTGCCTTTGACAGGGTTTGTTTCTGTCCTCAGCTGATTTTGGCCTCTGCGCTCAGCTCAGCCCTGAGCAGGACCAGCGCAGCTCCATGGTGGGCACTGCTCACTGGATGGCCCCAGAAGTTGTGACCAGATCTCCTTATGGCCCCAAGGTGGACATCTGGGCCTTTGCCACTGTGACCATCGGGATGGTGGAAGGAGAACCTCCTTACTTCAGGGAAACGCCGGCCATGGTAAGAGGCAAATTCTGCAGTGGCTGCAGAGGCCTGTGAGCACAGGGGGACCCTGCACTGGGAGCAGCAGCTGGAGGTTTCTGCACATGGGAAGGGAATTCCCAGAGGACTCCAGCCTCAGCACAGATGAATATCCTTCAGTCTCCAGCAACAATTTGCGTTGGGATTTATGTTGTTGCAGCTCATCTGGCTGTGAGGATGACCTGGAAATATGAAGGAAGTGCATCAGCTCTAATGTTACCTTGCAAGAAAACCCCAAACCACCCCCAAATCCCAGCCCCAAACACAACAAGATTTCTGCAGGAGCTTCTAAAAGACCTTTTGCAAGATGATCTCCCCCCTGATTCTTCTCACAGGGAAACTTGTTGAGAACATGAAGATGATTGTTTCACATCCCCATAGTCTAACATATTTCTTTCCTAGTCTAAGCTACTTTCTCTGTGTCACCAAGCTTGAGCTTTCAGCATCACAAACCTCCTGTTTCTTGCCTGGCAGTTTCTGGGATGGGGCATCAGGAATGCATTTACTTGAGTGTCAGTGGCACTGCAGAGATGCACTTGATGTAAGAATCCTCTGAAATAACACAGGCAGACCACAGTGACTCTGGAAAATGGCCTGTAAAGCTGGTGTCCCCATTTGGAGAAGCAAAATGGGCTATTTCTGATAGAGGTTCCTACTGACAGAGTCAGCCAATGAAACTGGCTCTCAAGGCGAGATCATTTGGATGTTGTGATTGCTGTGGCAGCCCCAGGGTTTGGGTTTTTTGGCTGGCATAGCAAAATGAGCTCTGAGCAGCATCTGTGGCAGGGAGGAAAGTGCCCCTGGAGCTGGGGCTGAGGCCCCGGGGTGGATGTGAGCCCGTGTGGGTGTGAAGGGAGCTGGCAGAGCGCTGAGTTTGCTTTCCCTGCAGGCTCGCGCTCTGATCCGGCAGAACGGGACCCCGCAGCTGCAGGAGCCCCGGCGCCTGTCGGCTCTGCTGCGGGACTGCCTCGAGTGCAGCCTGGAGCCGGACGAGGAGCGGCGCTGGGCTGCCCAGGAGCTGCTGCAGCTGAGGGCCAGGGGCTGCAGGGGAAGCAGCAGCGCCAGGGAGGGGTTTTCTTGTGGGGCCCCCTCCGACAGTCTCCAGTCTGGCTGCGTTCCACACGCAGAGCAAGCAGAATCCTCGCCTGCTGTGGCTTGGCAGCTCCTTTGGAGCTCATCTGGGCCTGGTGCCCCACAGCGAGCAGGGACATCTTCAAGCAGCTCAGGGGGCCCAGAGCCCTGCCTGACCTGAGCTTGGATGGTTCCAGGGAGGAGGCACCTCCCACATCTCTGGGCACCTTCTATCAGTGTTTCCCTACTCTGCTGGTTAAAAAATTCTTCCTTAGATCTAATCTGAGCCTGTTTCCCTCTCCTGAGTTTCAAACCATTTCCCTTTGTCCTGTTGCAACACAGCCTGTGAGGAACTTGACTCTGGAAAGTAACAGTTCATTTCTTTCCTCTTTATCCTTTGGACAGCACCCATTTTTATCATCAGCCAAGCCTCCCTCCAGCCTGACCCCTCTGATCACTGCAGCGAAGCAACTGAGGGATCAGCGGAGGAGATGAACCCCTTGAGGACAGCTTTCAGTTCTAGTAGTTAGGACAACTAGTTAGTTATGGTAGTTAGCACTGGTAGTTGGTTATGACAGCCTGTTTGTTATGGCAGTTGTTTGAATAAAAACTCTCTTAACCCTCAACTGCCTTGCCGTGTCCCTTCCTTCTCCCGCTGTGCCTCAGCTGCCCGGAGCAATGTGAGGGGAGAGCGGGCCCAGCCTGGCCCAGAGCTGAGCCCCAGCAGAGCCCTGGCAGAGCCCAGAGCAGCCTCGGCACCTGCAGAGTCAGCCTGGAAGGAGGCGCTTGGAGCCTTCTCGGCTGCACCCGGCTCTTGGTTACAAACTGGGTGTGCTGGAAAATGCCACCGGCTCTGCACGAGGGCAGAAGGGGCCCGGGGAAGGCCCAAGTGCTCCATGCAAGGGAAAAACCTGCCCTGGGATTGTTATAAATAACTAGGTAGTGTTGGCTTTTGCTATTATGTATTGACTTCTGCAATCTATTCTTAATCACACCGATTTCGATACAGTACAGTTTGTAATCACTTTTAACTGCTTTTGCTGTAGTATAATTTGCCAGCTTTTTGTGGCCAATGCCCTGGCCCCTGTGTAGCTCATATCCTCAGAACATCATTTATGGATGATATTTTATTTTGTGGAGAGTATAAAAAACATACATTATAGTTTTGGCTTTTGAAAAATATTGCAGTGGATGCCATGTGTTGTACATTAGAATGTTAACTTTTGCAGAAGTAGCTGTAGTTGTGAAATAATAATTAATGCTTTTATTTTTGTAAATAACTGACAATAACACTTCAGAGATATTTGTGAAATAGCTAATGTTCATTTCAAGTACTTGTGGAAATAGCTAAAACCATCTGCATGGTCAGACAACATTTAAGGAAGGGATGTGATGAGGAGCCCTGCCACTGACCCTTCCACTGTCAATAACTGTCACCTGCTGAAACCACAGAACAGGGGCCCTTGTGAGGGAGTGACACACAACCCTCAAAACAGCAATCCACGATTCCTGCACGTGCTCTAAAACGGCGAGTTGGGCGTCAAGCAAACCTAAAGAATTCCTGGAACATGTAAACGAGTTCAGAGAAATGTTTGAATATGTATAATCATTATGAATATGAATTTGAAAAATACAATGGGAAAACTAGACAAGAAGAGTTGCTGTGGTTAACCAGTGTGCCTCTGGCCATCGCCAAGCACCCAACGCTGTTACTGATTTGCCCCTTATTATTCCTTATTAAACTTTCAAAAATTCTAAAGAGTGAAGCTCATTTCTCACAAAACCCAAGGCACTCACCCCTTGTTCTTCCCCCAAAGCCAGGATTTGTCAATTCTAACCTTTGTCTGGATGGAGGAGAAGGAGGCTGCGAGGAAAAGGAAGATGCACTGGTGTGGAAGCCCATGGGAGTCTCAATCTCCCACCCATGG
The DNA here is from genome assembly GCF_028551555.1 of Melozone crissalis. NCBI lineage: Eukaryota > Metazoa > Chordata > Aves > Passeriformes > Passerellidae > Melozone > Melozone crissalis. Next base: position 7,303,705 of record NW_026535844.1, read on the forward strand.
GGGACTGGTCTCCAATAAGAAGAATAGATTTGAAGGTTATGGTGAGAAGCTTGCTTCTCCCATAGACCTTTGCAGGCACATGCTGATTTATGGAAAGTTATGTTGCCCCATTGGCCCGTTGGCCTAATTACCCTAGTTCAACCCCTGTTACCCATCTCTGGTTAGTCCCTAGAAAGTTCTCCCTCTCTGTCCCTCCAGTGGCCCTAATTTACTGCATTCCTCTGCCCCTGTTTCCCTATTAGCTGACCCGACCCTTAACCCCTCCTTTGCCCCATTTTCCCCCATATCCATTGGACCCTGGCCCTCAGCTCCACCCTCACTACCCCATATAAAAACCCCCTGTGCCCTCAGCTTGCACCCTGTCTTTGTCCCTGGGCCCTGTTCAGCTCTGTCCTCTGTTCCTGTACCAATAAACCCAGTTTGCTGCAGATCATACCCAGACCCATCCTGCCGACTTTGTCAGCTTTATAAAGCAGCCGTGAGCTTTGGGCTCCGGAGTGCCGGACGCTCCAAGGGCCTCGGCAGCGCCAGGACGCTCCAGGCTGGGACAGCCAGGCAGGGCAGGAGGAATCACTGCCCCTTTCCCCTCTCTGCTGCTCCATCTCCCAGCCCAGCATCGCTGCAGGACAGCCTCACTGCCATCGCCATCCTGCCAGGGATGGACTGGGGGGATCTCCTTCCCCTTCCCTCTGGCATGGAGGCAAATCCCATCTTCTCCTTGTCCACCCTCCTTCCTCTGCTCATTCTGTCCTACATCCATCCATGTTCCTTTCCCATCTCCTTCCTCCCTTGCTCCTTCTTGTTCCTTCCTCTCCTCCTGCCTTTTCCTTTTCCTTTCGCCCTGTCTCTTCCTCTCCTTGTCCTTCCTCCCCCAAGTCCTGAGTTGCGGACAGAGACCAGGGACAACAAATCCCTGCCACAGAACCTCGTGGAAGAGGCCATTTGGAACGGCTCCACGGCTCCGGAATCCAACGGGGAGGAAAAGCCCCAGAGATCCCTCACGAGGAGGGGCTGCAAACGCAGCCTGGGGAGTTGAGAGGAGGTAAAAGCCTTCCTGTGCTGGGAAGGGTTTGGGGAATGTGAGAAGAGCTTCAGGCAGAGCTCAGCCTATTCCTGGTGCCTCCAAAAACGGCGGTGCCAGGTGCAGAGATCCATGGGGACACAGAGATCACCCATCACATCCACGGGGATGCACAGATCCCCCTGCAGATCCATGGGGCTGCGAAGATCCCCCTGCAGATCCACGGGGATGCAGAGATACCCCTGGAGATCCACGGGGATGCAGAGATCCCCCTGGAGATCCATGGGGATGCAAAGATCTCCCTGCAGATCCATGGGGTTGTAGAGATCCCCCTGCAGATCCATTTGGATGTAGAGATCCCCCTGCAGCTCCCGGAGCAGCCACGCTGAGCACGGCGATGCCTGAGAGGAGGCTGTGACCCCGCGGCCAGAGGGCCCCGCTGGAGCAGCCTGTCCTGGCAGGACTGACCCCGGGGCACAGTGACCCTCGCTGCAGCACTTGGAGGGGGCTGTGCCCCGTGGGATGGACTCAGCTCGGAGAAGTTCCTGGAGAAATCTCCGGTGGGAGAGAGCCCAGGGTGCAGCAGGGGAACGACTCCTGTCCCTGAGCAGAGGGAGAAGCCCCGGGGCATGAACTGAGCCCGGCCCCATTCCCTGTCTGCGGCACTGCCGGGGTAGGAGGTGCAGCTGGAAGGAGGGAGGCGTGGGGGAAAGCTGCAATTAAGGCTCTTCACTTCCCATTATCCTGCTCTGAGTTTTTGGAGTTTTCTGTCCGAAATCTCTCCCCTCCCCCACTCATCCACAGGGCTTGGGGCGGTTTTCTCTTTTTGAGGGAAATCAAAGCGATGCACTGATTCTCCTAATTAGGGATAGGAGAAGTGAGACTCCAGGGCTTCCGGCTGAACAGGAGCCACCGGAGCCGCAGTGCCGGGAAAGCCGTGGCGGGAGGTGCGGAGAAGTTTGTTTGTGTTTTCAGCTCAATCCCCCTCGGGCCCGGGCCCGTTCCAGGGCTGTTCCTCAGCTCCGGCTCTGCCCTCGCGCAGCCCGGGGGGCCCTGAGAGCGCGGGGCGGGGCTGTGCCGTGTGCAGAGCCCGCCCCTGGCTGGGATTGGGCGATGGTGCCGTCAGTCGTGTTTGTGGCGCGCTGATTGGTGGGAGCGGGGCGGAGCAGGGCCCCGGTGGCGGGCTGAGGGCGGCCGTGGCTGGGCAGCGGCGCCATTGTCGGAGCGTGTGTGCGGGCCCGTGAGCGGCGGCAGCGGCCGGAGCGCGGTGAGGCGGCGGCGGAGCTCGGAGGCGGCCGCAGGGCAGGTGGGAGCCGCGCTGGGTTGTGCGGGGGCTCGGGGCTGGCTGCGGGCCTCGGGGGCGGCAGGGGGCTCAGGCGGGTTCGTTGTGCCGTGTCCGGCCCGTGTTGCCGCTGGCGTGAGGGCGCTGCGGGAGCGGCTGCCCGCGGTCTCCTTGCGGCCGCTGCCTCGGCAGGAGCCGCTGGCGGAGCAGCGCTGGCTCGGCCCGGTTGCTGTGGCTGGGACAGAGGGGGCTGCCCCGTGCCCGGGGCTGTGCGGGGAATTCCCGTGGCCGGAGGTTTCTTTGCGCAGAGGAGACAGAGGAGTCCTGTAAAAGTGACATTATTGCTGAGCAGAGGGAGAGGCCGTGGGGCATTTGCCGTGCGCTCTCTGCCATTGTTGTAGTTCGCAGCCTCCTTTTTATCCTCATTTTCCCGGCCTCATCTCCCTCTCCCTTTGTGCACTGGCTGAAGTGCTTGGAAGGTTCAGACCTCCCGATCCGCCAAGTGCATGTCCTCGTTAATGTGCATCCCCACTTTTGTTTAACAGCCGATATTCGCGGCTCTGTTAAATCCTTGTTCTTCTGGAAGTTCGGGAATTTAGCGGGACTTTGTGTGAGCAGCATTCCATGTTAATTAGTAACATTTATTGAAGCTGGTGGTTTCGCCCGTTGCTTCCTTATCTGCAAGTCCCTGGCCCCTCGCTCAGCTGCTGAATGAGCTGCACTCTCAAGGTGTGGAGCATGGTAAAAAGATGAGAGTTGCTGCAGCACATCAGAGGAGAAACAGCATTCGTTTAACCCATGGTCTGCCAGGGAGCCACAAAACCGTGTCCCATTCCCATCCTTTCCGCGTTTGAATCCGTACATGAGCTACTTTCTTATTTCCTTTGTTATCTGTTTCACCACTTTTCCTTTTTCATCTTTTTGCCAACAGCAGTTTGTGTCAATTAATTTTCCACAAACTCCTCCTTTTTCTCCTAACAGATCCCATCCCATGGTTAAGTGTTGTGTTCCTCATTTCAGTGGATTGGTCAGCAGGAAGGTCAGGAGCTGGAGCTGTCTGGTTGGTTATTATTCTGAGCAGAGCTTGTAATCTACTGATGCCATTGAAATGAGAAATGGGTTCTGTGGCTCCTGATATGAATTGGTTCGGGTTCCCAGGGGCTGGTCCATGGTGTTGTAGGATTTGTTCTGCTGGCCGTTCATCTTTTCCCTATTTTTGGGCGCTCTCTCCAGCCAGGGCTGCATGAATTGACTGCTTTTCTCTAATTAAATCATCAAATCCTTGGATTCCCAGCTTATTTCCCTGAATTTTTGTTAGCAAAAAACCCCCAGTGCTCTAATTTAACCTACATAACACAGACAGTGACAGCACATGTTGGAGTGGGCAGCGGGATGATTCCCCCCCCATTTATTTATAGTGAAGTTTTCCCAACATTCTCCATTTGCTGTTTCCCTTTGCAGCTTCACCCGTTTCTGTTGCAGGGTCAGATATCCTCCCCCTGGGCTCTGCCTTGAGCTGTGCAAATTCCATCAGTGCCAGCAGGCAGAGCTTGGGGTGAGGGGCAGAGGGAATCAGCCCAATTCCTGCCCCAGGCAAGAGACCCAGGTGCATTGTCCACACTTTGCCCAGCAGTGTTCATTTGCATTTCTAAAGCTCCTTTGGAGGCTGCCTGGAATGAAGCTTCTCTTCCTGCTGCTGGGCAATGTTGATGTTTTGTTGCTGCTCGTTATCTCTGTGGATGTCTTTTGGGCTATTCCCAGTCTGTTCAGGTGCTAAACTCATCTTCATTGAGCACTGTAACACCCCTTAAAAAAATCCTTTAAAATTCATTTCCCCAAGGCAAAGAAAACCAAGCCTGAGTAGAGAAATAAGGTTTAAAAGAACCGAAATCGGTACATTTTGCAGCAGTGCAATGGCAGGCAGCCCAGAGTGTGGGTGTCAGTGAGCCCCAGAGTGGAATTGTGCCGTGGTGTTCCCCAGCAGCTGTGGCAGTGCAGGCCCAGCCAGCGCTGAAGCTGCAGCAGTGGCAGCAAGGCTTGGCCCCAGTGGCTGGAGATGGCAGAGGAGGGTGGCCAGGATTGCAGAGGATTCCAGGCGAGGATCTGTGGGCAGGCGCAGGGGCTTGGCCCGCTGTGGAGCCCTGGCTGCTGCTGCGTTGCCTTCAGGGCAGGCTCAGGGGCGGCCTCCCATCGTCCTGCAGCAGGCGGGAAGTGCAAATCTGCGGGGCTTCAGAGCCCTTGAGGCCAGGCTGAGGGGTCCCCCCGTGTTGAGCTGTGCTGGCGGCTGTTTGTGGCCTCAGGGACACTTGGCATGGGCCCCTTGGCCACCAGTGGTGCTGCTTGGCACTCCTTAGGCAGGAGCCGATGTCCTGGCTGGGTGTTGGCAGCAGCAAAGTGCCAAGGCAGGCTGTGTGCCAGCCCAGCTTCCTGTGGGAGAATGTGCCTTGATATCTGCTCCAGTGGTTGCTGAAGCAGTGAGAATTGCTTTTGCCCCCCTGTTAGGTGCCATGGTGTCGTCAGCAGAAGATATTGAAGCCTTCCTGCTCAGGGCATTTCAGTGCCAGGCTCTCACAAGCACCCACAGCTCTGCGGGTTGAGCTGAGCATGGGGCGGTGACCTGCGCTGTGTCTGATTCCCCTTCCTTCCCTCCCCTTGAACAGGGTGTTGCTTTTAGACACCGCTTTTCCTGGTTGCTTCAGAGTGCTTTGGAGAGACTCCATATCAAAATTTCCCTATTTCCCTGGGCCTGCCCACACTTCTGGATTCACTTGAGCATAGCCCTCGACAGACATTTGACACAAAGGTACAACAGTACTGTCCTCTGTATCACCTTTTATAATATTAATTTGCATTCCAAGTTTAGCGATCAAATCCCTTCCCAGTAAATCATGATAACAATTCAGACTAAGTCAAAATTCATGCATTTCAAATCCCTCTCCCAGATGTACCAATAGTGGTTGAATAAAACCACACATCTTTCCCACTTAACTCCTCACTAATAAAACATATTTTTAGCATTTTCCCCCCTATATGTCGAAGATTCATAGTGCATTGAGAGGCCCCTGTGTCCATCAGGAAATGCCTCCTCTCAATGCAGACCCACCCTGAATGTTCTCAAGGGCTGCAGTGTGGACGGTCCCTGGTGTGATGGGAGCTGTGACAGCCCTGCCAATCCATGTCCATCAAGGGGTGGACTTGCTGGTCCTGAGGGTGCTGCTGTCTGTGCTTGCAGTGTCCTTGTGCCCTGCAGCTGGAGCCCTGGTTCCTTGCCAGGGGCTGTTTGGGTGGGCTCTCCCCTGCCGAGGAGGGCAATGCCTCTGCCAGGTGCTTGTGGCCGAGCCGTGCCCTGGGTGCTGGGGCCCCCTTGGGCCCTGGGGTTGATCCCTCAGGGGCTGTAGGAACTGTGCCCTGGCCTTTGCCTTCAGCTTGGCCTTTTGCTGCTCCCTTCTTGCATTCACCTGCTGTGCCTTTGTGCCCAAGTGCTGCAGGGCCTTCTTGTGCCCCTCCTGCAGCCTCCTCAGTGCCTGTGGGTGCTTGTCTTGCTTTACAAGAGAGGTGTCAGCTCAGGAAGGCAGAAAAAGCTTCTTTTGGAATGGAGAATGCAAACCCCCTCCCTCTTAATTTTTGGACTAGTGAAATCAAGGGGCTCTCAGGCAAAGATATGGGAATAGGAATACCAGTTCTTTACTAGTGTGTATAATAAAGCAAAGAAACACCAACAGCTGCGGCACTGACAGCAAACAGAGCCCGGACCCAGTCCCGGCCTTTGGGCTGCGGCGCTTTCCCCTTGGGTGCAGTTCCGGGCACGGCCGGCAGGGGCGCTGGTGGCTCCCGCGGGGCGGGGCAGCGCATCCCTCCCATGGGAACCTCTCTGAACGGAAATGGAGCAATCCCTTCATCTAACTCTTTCACTTTTTTACCTTCTCTAGCCTTTCTCCCGTGTTTTGGGAAAGAATTTGGAGAGGGCTGCCTTTTAACTGAGCTCCCTAGTGTTTTGATAAGGTGCTTCCTGTAGAGAGAGAGAGTTTCCCTGAACAGCCGGAGCTGTGGTTACCAAGGGGACGTAACTCAGAGCCGGACGGGGTCAGGGGAGGATATCCCGCCGAGGCTCGGTGGGAGTGTGGGCAGGGTCTGCTGCCGGAATTGCCAGAGGGGGATCTTCCCGTGGAGCCCGAGGCGGAGCGTGGGTAGCCCCCACATGGCTGATGGCGGCTGATCCGGCAGCTGCCGGCAGAGCAAAGGCAGGTGGGAGAGCCCGGCAGCAGCGGCGGTGCCCAGCGCAGGTGGCACAGGCAGGGCAGGCGGGGATGGGATGGCTGGGACCCCCCCTGGGTGCGGTGGGCGCGGTGACCTCGGAGCAGGCGGCAGGACAGAGCAAGCCCCATCTTGCCCAGCATGGGCGGCAGAGCGGCCGCGGGCCAGGCAGTGGGAGCAGGGCACACAAATTGAGCGACAGCGCCGGGGCAGGTGGAGCTGCCCTGGGCAGTGAGACCACACCTGGGATGGAAACCGGGGCAGGCGGAGCTGAGGCGGGCAGCGAGCCGGGACCCGGGACAGGCGCCTGGGCCGCGAACGGAGGGGGCAAGACCTGCAGAGGATCCCACTCTCTGATTTTTTCTCTTATTCCCTTCCCTTCCATTTCCCCTTTTTCTTTTCTTGTTTTTTCTCTGAGGTTTCTCATACTTCAAAGATTTTTATTCTTCTAAAATCTCCTGTCTAACATATGGCATATTATCTTCTAGATTAAATGGGTTTTTTAACAAATAAATCCAGACCCTAGCAAATCTAAACTTCTGCTTGGATACTTTGAAATAGTGAATGAGCTAACTCATGACCTCCTAATATTTTTTTTCTCATCACCTTTTTATTTATCCTTTGGCAAATTAAGCATCTTTTAGTTACTTGCTTTGCAACTCCAAAAATCCCAGTGCACCCATAGTTCCATAAAACATGATCTCACAAAGCTTGAGTACCCCAGTGTGTTTTCTGATGCCTGTCTTCTAATATTGTCTTAGAAGCACATTTTATTAAGTAATTGTCTTCCATCATGAAGTTTCCATTTCCCTGATTTATCTTGTTCACTTCCTGTCTTGTTTAATCCTTTTTTCTCGGCTTCCCTAAACTTTGGAATTTCCGGTTTTTCCTCATTTGGAGTTAATATTAACATAACTCTTTCAGCTCCATTTTCTGCTGCATCCTTAGCTTTGTGATCTGCCAAATTATTTCCTCCTCTTTCTGGGGTCTTTCCCTTTTGGAGTTCCATTATATGTGCTATAGCTATCTCTTTTAGGTAATATTAATGCCTCTAAAACCTCTAAAATAAGTTCCTCCTGTACTAATCCTTTTCTTCTTGAATTAAGTAATCTTTTTCCTTTCGAAATATTTTAAAGGTATGTACTACTCTAAAGGAATACCTTGAATCAGTATGTATAGTTCATTTATTTTGTGTTAAATATTCTAGTGCTCTTTTTAAAGTATATCATTCACAAGTTTGATCTTACTAGTTTAAGGTTAATTTCCCTTTTTCCATAGTTTGCATGTTTTTCCCATTGACTACTACGTACCCTGTATTTTCTCCTTTTGCAAGGAGTTGTATCTCTGTTAGGTAACATAACTCCCAAAGGACTATTTTTTTTCTTTTTTTTTTCCTGTATCCAACTTACTGCTTTTCTGTCTCATTTTTCAAGATCCTATCTATTAATCTTATGCCTCTGTTTTTCACATTCACTAACAACCTAAATACCACTTTTCTTTCAACTACACCCACAAAAATAAAAAACTTTTTTCTCACACTACTTTCAGTACAATACACCTCCCTCCAAGGAGATATAGTGAAGCTTAAAATACACAATCTACATTACCTATACTTTCATTCATCTACATTCACTCACTTTTATTTCTCATTCACTTCCACACATTCTTTCCCACCCTCAGGACACAGAGTGGATCCCTGTTGACAGAGAATCGCGGGTCCCTGTGGCCCCCCCTCACCTTGGGGTGGCCTCTGGGTCTCAGTATCTCCGGGCCTCCTGGGAGGGCCCTGACTCTGCTGCCTCGGGTGCCGTTCACCTGTGAGGCTGATTTGTGTGTCACTCACACTCTTTAGCCACGGCCCCCTCACACGCCCTGGGGACAATGGCTCGTTTCCAGGTCACCTGTACCTTATGCCACAGCCCCCACACGCCCAGGAGAACAATGGCTTATTTGTGGGTCACACACTCCTCTTTCCACAGCCCCCCCTTCCCACCCACCCGGGAAGCTGAGGCTGATTTTGGGTGTGACTCACTCTCACACACAACAAGACAACAATAAGGTACCTTCTGTTATAAATGATCAAATTGAGAGCCAAACTTATAGGAAAATTTAGCAAAGATTTATTAATTTTCCTGCAAGACAGAAGTTCGGTCATCTACACTACCACAGGCAAGGGTCAGCGTCGAGCCCGGGTTCAGTGCTGGGTGAACACGGATCTGAGCTGCGAATGTCAGAGTCTCCCCCTGTTCACAAATGCTGCCTGACACAGCGAGTTCTTTTACAGTTTATTCTGCTCGAGGCAGAGGTGACCGAATGTTCTTTGTGTCTCTTCCCATGCATAACCGTTTCTTTGCCTGTGCAAAGGTGGACAAAGACTCAGTCCAGGTGTCTGATGTTGTCAGTAGACTCCGGGGAAGTCAGCATTCACATGCATCAGGGTGGGGCTGTGGATCATTGTGGTAGCTGTGTAATCGTCGAGGCAATAATCACTCTTGGCTGGACCTGGTGACCCGGGGAAGCCAGCGATTATCGCCCTGGAAGCTTCTATTCTTTCATTAAAAACCCTGATGTTTATCTCAGCCAAGTCCAGGAACTGGATGTATATGAATAAGACACTGCTCCCTGCCAGGATGGTCAAGAGACCTAGTGTGGAGTTTACGATATTTTATACATTAATTGCTTTAATTATCTCTACCATATACTACACTTTCACGTCACCTTTTACAAGTTTAGGTGTTCCTTGCCAGTCCCCGTGCTCTTGGATATCCCTCAACCCAGCTGTGTTGTCCAACCCCCGATGCTCTTGAGCATATCCTCAATCCAGTAGAATTTTGCACAACCCAGGATCCTCTTGGAATGTTAATTCCTCAACCCAGCAGGTTTTAATTCTGGATGTTCTTGGGCTGTCTTATCCCTTAATCCAGCAGGTTTTTAGGAGCCCCTTTTGTCCCGTTTCCTTGTGGATTGGGCTCGGAAACTCCTCTGCTCCCTTCCTCCGAGGGGTCCAGCCCCTCTCTGAGACCCAGTCCCAGTTACCCCGGGGGATTCTCTCACTCCTGTTAGCATTCACTTCGTCTCTCTCCTGGCCACTTACCACGGGAAGTTGGAAACGCAGCGTGGGAGACTCCAGCACTCACTTGGCAGGTCTGGGACAACCAGCCCTCCTCTCATTCACACACATTGATCCCCCTGTACCTGCCCTCCTGAGAAATACTTACCAATCCCTTTTCCTTCCCGGGTTCTTAATGCACATTACTACTCTTAGGGGGCCAATTACTGCGGTTGTAGGGTGCCTTTTTCCCTTCTCTTTGTTTTATTGTCTCCTTTTGTCCACCATAACCTGCGTCTGTCGGTCACCCCAGGGGAGACAGAGCGAGGCTGCCAACGGGGCAGGGCGCGCCTTCCCCACTCTGACTCTCCTAAAGCACCGGCAGCGAGGTGTTAGTAACCATCCTCTGCTACCAAAATCGTGAAAAACGCCAGTCACTTGCTTTTAAAATTTTAAAACCATAATAGTAATAAAATGGTATGAAAAATAGTAATACAATTAGAGTAATCACAGTTTGGAGAAATCCAATTAGGACAATATGAGACAATAAATACCAAGAGTTACGGATGTCCGGGTACCTTTTTCTGGGCAGCACAAGCCTGAAAAAGGACACCTGTTAACACAGGATTAACCATTAAAAACAATAGCCTGTTGTATATTCATACGCTTCATACATGATGCATAAATTCCATTCAAACACAGGATTCTGTCTGGTCAGTGCCACCTTCTGCCTCTGAATCCTAACAGCAGCTTTGAGGTTGGAAGAAGTTCATTTCTTCTGATAAGAGGGCAATAAATTCTTTTTCTCTGAAAGATTTAGGTATCGTGTGGCTGCTATCTCACTGCAAGTCCTTTCTTTAAAAAAAGTCTCATACCAAGCATCGTTTATATGTTAACATTTTTTAATAACCTAAAACCATATTCAGCTCACTACTTAAGAGAATTAATACAGCAGTACTTTCTAACACAAGACATATAATATTCATTTTAATATTTGGGATAACCCAGTCACAAAATATGCATTTTTTACAAGTATAATCCCACTTATTTCCAGTCTCTCCCAGTTTGGTCCCTGCTGCCGCCAGCATGGTTCCAGTTGCTTCCTCAATCAACTCAGTGAGTCCCAGTATGATGCCATTTGCTCCCAGTTGCTCCCAGTCAGGCCCAGTATGGGGGATGATGTGCAGGGTGTGCTCACTGTGACACTCAGTTCCTCCCAGTATTAGTCCAGTCCCTCCCAGTATGATCCAAATATGAGCCCAGTGTGCTCCCAGTCTCTGCCAGAATAAACCAGTTTTGCTCTGCATGGTTCCAGTTGCTCTCTTTCACCCTCACTTTCCTTCCAGTCACTCCCAGTATCTCCCAGGGTAGCCCAGTTCCCTCCACCATCTTTCCAATTCCTTTCAGTATCATCCCATTTGCTCCCAAGCACTCCCAGTCAGCCTCAGAGTTGTGGCACTCACTGCCAGTATGATCCCAGTCACCACCAGTATGATCCCAGTTCATCCCAGCACAAGCCCAGCAGTTTCCAGTCGCTGCCAGCATGCACCCAGTCACTCCCTGTTCTTCCCAGTTGCTCCTACCATGATCCCAGTTACTCACAGCTGCTCCCAGTAATCCTCAGCATAATCCCAGTCACTCCCAGTATATCCCATTTGCCCCTAACATGGTCTCAGTTGCCTCCTGCAGGCTCCTGCTCACTCCCAGTATGATCCCAGTGTCCATCAGTGCGATCACAGTCTGCCCTGGCATGGCAATATGATCCCAGAATAATGTCTGTACAAGCCCAGTTCAGTCGCAGTATGATCCCAGTATGATATCTGTACAAGCCCAGTACAGTCCCAGTCACTCCCAGTATGATCCCAGTATGATATTTGTACAAGCCCAATACAGTCCCAGTCACTCCCAGTACGATCCCAGTATGATATCTGTACAAGCCCAGTGCACTCCCAGTCACTCCCAGTAGGATCCCAGTCCAGCCCAGCCCCTGGCAGTGCTGTCACTGCTGGGATCCCCCAGCCCTGTGTGCGTTCCCCCCTGGCGGATGTGCCGAGAGGAGCCCCAAGGGCTGGCAGTGCCCAGGCAGGGTCCCCAGCAATGCCCAATTTGGATGTGCAGCCCCCAGTTTGCCCAGTTTGCCTTTCCTTTGGCCCGGGCCGGGTTCCCCCCGCCCGCAGCGGCTGGGAGCAGCCGAGAGCCCCGCGCTGCCCATCCCGACCTGTCCCGGCTCCATCCCCGCTCCTGCCGCGGGCTGCGAGGGCTGCGGGGACGGGGCACCGAGGGTGTGGCTGCTGCTGGGGGAGGAGGAGGAGGGAGGGAAGGGCAGGGATGAAGGGTGTTATAAATTGGAGTGGACAATCTGCCGAGTGAGTATAATCAGATTAACAATTTTTATTGATTACAGCAAGCAAGGCAAAAAGCAAATCAGCGCTGGGCAACAGGGGATTCTCCGCTCCGCCAACTGCTGCCCGCTTCTGGTATTTCGTGGGGTTTATATACAGTCCTGCTTCCGGGTTGGCGTGTCTTTCAGGGTAGTACTCTGTGCATTCTCCTCCTGTTGCTAGGCGGTCGTAGTCTGCCTCCCGGTGGTCTGAGGATGAAGGCCGGTAGTCTTTCACTTCTTGCCCCATGGTCAACCTTTCCTTAGTTGGTATGGTTGGTCTGGTTCCTGGAACTTTAAGCTTACTGAGCAGATAAGCAAATATTGTGCTATCAATCATAGCAGGCCCGCTACCCGTGTCAACGGCCTCGCCCCTTACTCCTCGGCTAACAATAGGCACATAGGTACGTATAGTTACACATTGCTTATTTAGCCTTTCAACATATTAGCTTCTAACATTTTGCAGTTTAAGCCTTATGACATTTATTTTGCAGTATATTAGCCCGTTATATTCATCTTGCAACATACTAGCTTGTTACATCTTTCATTGCGGTTTTTCTATTATTGGCTTTTCCCCTTTTCATAGTCTTTAGCAAGTTGATGAACAAACTAAGACATTAACTCATTACAAAGGGGGAGGAGGAGGTGGGGTTAGGGAGGGGGAGCAGGGGGAGGGATGAAAGAGGAGGGATGAAGGCGGAGAGCAGCAATGGAAGGAGGAGAAGGAGGTGGGGTTAGGGAGGAGGAGGAGATGGGATGGAAGGGGGGGGATGGAAGAGGAAAAGGAGGTGGGGATAAGACAGAGGGGGAGGAGGATGGGAGATGGAAGGGGAGGAGTGGGAGGAATAGGAGGAACAAAGGCAGATCAAGGCTGAGCTGAGGGAACCACACCGTCGTCGATCCCTGCCTGAATTCGCAGCCCCCACTTGTGGGATCATCGCCCCCCCAATCGCGCCGGTGAACGGGGCGAGGGAGCTGGGCCCGGATATCCCGGGGGGTCCCTGGGTTGGGGTTTTGGGGGGGTGTTTGGAGAATGAAGCAGTCCAAGGCTGAGCGGAAAAGGCCCCTTGGGGGGACACCGGGGGGTGGCGGTGGCGGCTGACGGCAGAGGCAGCCTGGAGGAGCAGAGCCCTGTGTCCCCCAGGAGCCCAAAGTGGGGAGCCCAGAGAGGGGGGAGCGCCGCCATTGGCGGGAGCCTCAAGAGCCTGGAGAGGGGCAGGGGGGACTCCTTGGAGCCGCTGCAACCCAGAGCAGAGAATGAGGGGAGAAGGGAGCCCGGGAGCCCAAACAGCCCCCGCATCCTGAAATAGAGAGAGTGAAGCGGGGGGAGCTTTTGGCATTGCTGGGACTGCCAGCAGCCTGGGCAGGGCGGGCACCGACGAGAAGGGGGACCCCCAATCCAAGAGTGACCCCCAGCAGCTGGGACGGGGGGAACCCCCGAACACCAGAGGGGAGGGACCAGGGACAGGGAACACCTGGGAAGCTTTTTCAGGGCTGAATCGTGGTGGTTGGGAGGTGTTTCTGGAGCCCAGAGTGCCAGTGACTTGTAGAGACAGACTTGGGCAGAGGCACCTTCAAACTCAACGTTCTCATCCCTTGTTTTCCCCAAACCAGGATTTCCCATTGCCAACTCCTGCGAGGCTGCGAGGAAGAGGAAGATGCCCCAGGACAATGAGGCAGGTGAGGAGGAAGTCAGTGTCCCTGGAATGCTTAAAATCAGAGGGTTTTGGGAAAGCTGCAGAAGACAAACCTCAGAGACAGTAGAACTGATTTGAGCTTTGCAGCAGCCAATAGATTGATCAGCAGAAAAATTGTATAAGAAGTAGAAATTAAGGAGAAATAGAACAATGGTCTGTGCGTTAACACTTACCTAGAATAACTCCCTAACCTGCGGAACAGTATATCTAGCTAGATATTAGGAAGTTTCAAGTTTAATAATGGAGCTCTGTGCATTGTGTTCTAAGGCTTACAAGCAGGTATTGTACTTGAAATAAGCAAGCATTGTTTTAACCATCAATGTGCTTATAGTGCTTGGATGGAACTACAGTCAATATGCTTTTGCTTTGTGTGATTGGCCAAAAACCTTTTAAAGCAAGTTTTAACATGAAGTCCTTTGTCTGCTACCTTTGATGTGAGCTACTGGCATCTTCGCATTGTCATAAGCAAGTAATGAGACAGATGGTTGGAAAATCACACAGCTCAGGACGCATTCCCAGCAGTCCAGTCCTGTTTGTGATTTGTGCACAGCCCCGAGCTGGCGATGAGTGCCCCTTTCCCCTCTGTGCTGCTCCATCTCCCAGCCCAGCACAGCCCCCGGCTGCAGCTCAGCCCTGGGGGATCTCCTTGCCCTTGCCTGTGGCACGGAGGCAAATCCCATCCTGTCCTTGTCCTTCCTCCCCCAGAGCAGGAGCTGAGCATGGAGAGCAGGGAGGACAAATGCCCGCGGCAGAACCTGGTGGAAGAGGCCGTTTTGAGCGGCTCCACGGCGCAGGAAGCCAACGGGGAGGAAAAGCCCCGGAGATGCCGCACGAGGAGGGGCTGCAAACGCAGCCGGCGGGGATCTGAGGGGGAAAGAGCCAGCCTGGGCTGGGAAGGCGGCCGGAGACGGAGCCAGAGCTCGGAGCTGGTGGTCCATGAGCAGCTCCATGATGGGGAGAAGCCCCACACGTGCGTGGAGTGTGGGAAGAGCTTCAGGTGGAACTGCGAAGTGATCAGGCACCAGAGGAGCCACACTGGGGAACGGCCCTATGAGTGTGGGGAGTGTGGGAAGTGCTTCAGCCGGAGCTCCAGCCTGATCATACACCAGAGGATCCACACTGGGGAGAAGCCCTACGAGTGTGGGGAGTGTGGGAAGAGCTTCCACCAGAGCTCCCACCTGATCAGCCACCAGAGGACCCACACTGGAGAAAGGCCGTACAAGTGCTCCGAGTGTGGGATGTGCTTCAGCCAGAGCTCCGGCCTGATCAGCCACCAGAGGACCCACACTGGGGAGAGGCCCTACGAGTGTTCCAAGTGTGGGAAGAGGTTTCCGACCAGCTCCAATCTCCTCCAGCACTATCAGATTCACAGAGAGGAGAGGCCCTTCCAATGCCCCGACTGCGGGAAGGGATTCAAGCACAACTCCACCCTTGTGAAGCACCGGCGCATCCACACAGGGGAGAGGCCCTACACGTGTGATAAATGCAGGAGGAGGTTTCAGAACAGCTCCAATCTCCTCCAGCACTATCGGATTCACAGAGAGGAGAGGCCCTTCCGCTGTCCCGACTGCGGGAAGGGATTCAAGCAGAATTCCACCCTCATCACCCACCGGCGCATCCATACTGGGGAGAGGCCCTACGAGTGTCCCCAGTGTGGGAAGAGCTTCTCACACAGCTCTAGCTTGACCCAACACCAACGGAGGCACCACTAAGGGAAGCCCTGCGAGTGCCCCGGGTGCGGGCAGAGCTTCGTGTGCTGCTCCAGCTCCATCCCCCACTGGAGGAGGCACTTTGGGCACAGCCCTGGTCACTCCCATTCCCTGTGATCCATGTTGGGAACACACCTGGCTGCTTCGCCTTTTGGTTGGGCCTCTGCTTCACCTTCATCCTTTAAAAACACCCAAAGCTGGGTCAAATGAAGGAAATTAATCGAATATATCTGACGTTGCATAATTTCTCAGTTGTTTTAGAGGGAATTTAGGATTTGGGGACACGTTCTGTGTGGAGTGCTGCTGTTGCTAAGAGGCAGGAATTTGATCTCACCTTTCTTGTGTTGCTAAGAACTCCTCCCCTGACCCAAACCCCAACTCCATCCTTGGGATACCTGATAAAAACTCCACAGCCCTGCCTTTGCCCTGTCTTTAGGGGTTAAGAAATGGATTCCCAAAGGATCAGCCCTTTTCCCACTGGGTTCCCAAAGGATCAGCCTTTTCCCACTGGATTCCCAGAGGATAAATCTTTTCCCACTGGATTTCCAGATGATCAACCTTTTTCACTGGATCCCCATAGGATTCTGACTGTGTCACTGTCTTTTTTTGTTTGTACTACTGCATTTGTATTTTTAATTTTTCCTAATAAAGAACTGTTATTTCTACTCCCGTATCTTGGCCTGAGAACCCCTAATTTGAAAACTAATTAATGTAATCATCATCATCTGTGGAGAGTTTAGTTCAAGAATGGCTTAAAGAAAAAGGCCATGCGACATACAATTGAGAGAAAAGTAAAAGGAAAAAGTAAAGCAGTTCCTAACAGTTCTCAGCCTTCTGATTTCTATAAACAATTAGACTCTCTTTATAAACAATAAAGTTCTCAGACTGTCTTCCCATAATAAGCAGAACACCGTCTCTGGGAAAAACTGGCACCCTGGGAACAGATGTGAAAGCTTTGGGAACTCTGGTTCTGTTTTTGATAAACAATTGTAGGTATTCTAAAACAAAAGGAGTGGTTAGAGTTTTCTTTGTTAGCCTATCATGAATCTGGATTACAGAATATGCATGAAGTTCGTTAACACTGTTATTTAAGGTGATTGATTGATGAATAAAGTGGAGTTCGATGCATTACCAGGATGGTCGTTTCTCCCTTCACTTCAATAATCATCATCAAAGGGAGGGGATTTTCATTTTCCATTTCAGTGGAGGCTCCTGAAATGGGGAGACACCCCCAAGGATGGGCCATGTCAAATAGTTCCTGAAAGATGTAAATTAGTTTCTGGATATGCGTGAGGGTCTATGAATATGCAACAGGCTGATGTAATTAAAACCAGATTAATTAAGGGGTGTCCCCGAAAATAACTGGGGGGTCTTGGTGGCCATAACAACCTTTGCTCGATGGTCCTTGTCTCCCATTACATCAATGCGTTGCATATTCATGGCCTTGTTGCATATCCATGAAGTACTTTACATATTCCAGGAAAAAAATTGGCTTCATCCTGTCTGGGGGTCCAACCCCCCTCCCAGCTCAATTTGGGGTGTCCCATCCTCCTCCCAGCTCAGTTTTAGGACCCCATACCCATCCCAGCCTAATTTGGGGGTTCCATTCCCCTCCCACCTCAATTTGGGGGTCCCATTCCCCTCCCAGCTCAATTTTGTGGTCCTGACCCTCTTTTCCCCACTCTCTCTCCCCTTTCCAATCATTCCCCCAATCCACTCCCCCGTGTTTGGTTTTAGGGGCTCCAGGCCCCTCCTGCTCCGTTTTGGGGTCCCGACCCCGTTGTGGATTAATTTGGGGTCTCCAATCCATCCCCAGGGTCACCTTCCCCCCCTCCCTGAATTCTGCTCCTCGCAACTGATGAGTCATCAGCAAGACACTCTCTGATTGGCTGGAAATTACCCCGCGCGGTCTCTGATTATTTACCGCAGTGAGAGGCCTTGGTCTGTGCCTGGCAAGTGATGAGTCAGAGTCGGGCCGGGCGCTGATTGGCTGAAAATAACTGAGAGGGGCCAGTGCTCTGAGTTTGCGCCCAGCAAGTGGAACGTCATCAGTGCTGTGCGTTCTGATTGGTCGGGATCTGTATGGGTGGGGACGGGAGGACCTGCGGTGTTTTGTGTTTATTTAGGGTTTGTTTGGGGTTTATTTGAGCTTAATTATGCACTATTCAGGGTTTTTCTTGGGTCTTACTTGGTTTATTTGAAATTATTTAGGTTTGTTTGGACTTATTTGGAATTATTTGAGGTTCTTGGGGTTAATGTTTTATATGGGGTTTTTTTTAGGTGTACTTAAAATCATTTGCGGTTTTTTTTACTTAATTTGGGGTTTTTTTTGGTTTTTTGGGGTTATTTGGATTTGTTTGGGGTTATTTGGGGGACTTTTAGGTATTGTTTGGAGTTATTTGGGGTTTATTTCGAGTATTTTGGGGTTATTTGGAGTATTTGGGGTCATGTGGGTTAAAAAAACTGGGAATGTTTCTCCTGCAGAAAATGTGAATTTTTCTTTAAAAATTCGAGAGTTTTTTCCCAAAACACCGGGAATGTTTCCCTAAAAATCGCCAGCTTTTCCCAGCCAATAGCTGGCGTCCTGCCCCAAACCATCCAGTCATCGGACTTCATCTCCTAAATTAACGAAACACGGCACACCCCGCCGCAAACCAACCAATCACCGCACGCCTCCCCTCAGACTCGCCCGCCTCTCACGCGCTGAACCAACCAATCACTGCACGTCTCCCCTCAGCAATGCCCGCCTCTCCTTTCTCAATCTAACCAATCACTGAGCGTCTCCCCTCGGCAAATCCCGCCTCCCCCGCCGTTCTCCTGTCAATCACCGCACCCTCTACGAAACCAACCAATCACCGGGCGTCTCCCCTCACCAACTTCTGCCCTCCCCGCACCACTCCAGCCAATCAGAGCCGAGCCCGAAGCGGCGCCCCATGATCCCGGGGCCGGGCATGGAGCGGGTGGTCCCTCCCCCCCCGGGACCCCCTCAGGGACCCCCGGGAGCCGCCCCGGGCTCGGGCGGGTCCTGCGGGAGGCGCTGGAGAGAGCGGGGGAGGCGCTGGGAGAGGACGGGGGGCTCCGGGAGCTGCTGAGGAGGCGCAGGGACAGGTGAGGGGTCCTAGAGGGGTCGTGAGGGGAATTTGGGGAGGGGTCTTGAGGATGTTTGGGGGGTATTTGGGGAGGGTGTGGGGGGAACTTGAGGGGGTTTTAGCGGGGTCTGGGGGTGCTGGGGGGCTTTGGGGGGGAATTTTAGGAGGGGTCCTCGGGGGGTGTCACGATCCGTCCTCACGGATGGGTTTCGTGATGGTTCATGGATTTGATCTCAAGGTGCAAAAAGAACCGACACGGTACAAGGGGCTTTGCAATGATAATCGAAACAAATGCACCTTTATTGAATGACCACAGCAAAATGCGCTAGAGGGATTAAGGGAGAGAAAAAGATGGGGGAAGAGAGAGACAAAAGAGAGAGAGAGAGAAAGAGAGAGGGAATAGAGCTGCCAAACGTAGAGACGAAGTCCTTTGGTCCAGTCCAGTCGAGGATCCGCCTGTTTCGTCGGGGAGATCTCGAAGTCTCTCGCTAACTCAGAGGTTTTTATTATGATAACTCCATTGGAAATTGCAAGGGAGGGAAACAGATTCAATAAGGAATAGATGCAACACGTAGTCCATGCTCTCAGCAGTAAACGAGAGCCATTGTCTTCTTGGTCCAGCGGTCACAACCTGCAGGCAAACATCTCGCTTTGGTCAGCTTGCCTCCCCCACACACCTGCCCTGGGCTGGGGGTTTCAGTCCCAGTCCTTGGAAGGAGCAGAGGGGCCTTTTCACATGGGGGTTCCATGTCTCAGTCCTTGATGGAGAGGCTCCTTCCATCTCAGTCTGTCTGTCCCGGTGGTTGTAAAACAGGTGAGGGTCTTCTGTGGGGGGACCACCTGAAACTCAGGAGAAGTCCAGCCAGGCCGAGAGGTGGGACGGCTCCCAAGGCTGTTGTTGCAAAAAGGGCACGGTGCTCCCTTCTTCTTCTCCTTGGGCTCAGTGTAGCACACAGCAAACAACAGCTGTGAAAACAATGGCTTAGCAACGCTCTCAGGTCTCAGGCACATGACTTTCTCCCTTGGAGCCAGAGATTTAAGACAGGGGGGGTCTTCTCTTCAGTGGTCCCCCAATGACGATCGTGAGGCAGATGAGGGAAAATTCGGACAGACTCTCACAAGCAGAAACTGGCAGGATGTGTCTGCTTCCAGTGCTTGTCTTGGCTGTTCCTTCGCAGTGCTGGCAGCATCATCAGAGACACAGCACATGTTCTCTCATGCCAGGGTCATCCCAATCTTCTGCACTTGCCCAGGTTCCTCCCAGGTTCACCAGGGAAAATGGCTGCTCGTGCCAGTCCATCCCCTTGCCCAGAAGGCACGCGCTTGTGTTTGGGCATGAGCTGCTGGCCACAGCCAGACGGGCAGCACCCGCAGCATTGGCCATCAGACGCTGGGCTGATGTTTTCACCCAGAGAGAAAGAAAAACAGCCAGAAGCACAGAAGGCAACTTGACAGTATCTCTGTAAGAATGTCATTTTCCTGTGAAAGTCAATAGTGGATGGTGGGTTTGTGCTGCAGATAATCACTTCCAAGCAAAAATCATTCCAGGAAGGGACAACAGCTTCTGCTTTCTGATGGAAAAGTCAATTTGCCACTGCTGTCCAGGCCCATGGCCCCTCCCAGTCTGACCAAGTTTTGGTCTGCGGGTATTTTTGGGGTTAGTCTGGAGGCAAAGATCACACTGTCACTTGAATAATAGTGGCATATAAATTCCAGGCAACGATTCTTTCAATCAAGTAGGTGTTCAGGGCATCTATTCCCCAGTGTGTTTTCTGGTACTCCTCCCTTACTAGTGACTACAAGAAATGGGAAGGGATTACCAGCTTCCCTTCAATGGTAGCCCACTCTTCTTGGTTGTATGTCCCTTTTTGATCTTTGATTAGGTTTCTATCTTTCTTATTGTATTCTGGCTTACCTTCAAGGGAAATTTGTCCACCTGGAATCAGAGCTCCTTCAATAGTTACCTCACCTTTTGCTGCTTTCTTTGCCTCCCTATCCGCCAGCTCATTTCCTTCTTCCAATTCTGAGCTCACTCTCTGGTGTGCCTTAATACCCATAATTGCTGCCTTTTCAGGCAGCTGAACTGCTTCCAGCAGTTCAATTATCCCGATCATCTCTTGTGCATGTTTGATGTTCTTTCCTTGTGAGGTCAGCAGTCCCCTCTCTCTCCAGGTGGCTCCATGTGCATGCACAACTCCAAATGCATACCATGGCTCTCTATAGATTTTATTCTCTTTCCTCCTGCCATTTCTAAGCCAAAAGGAAAGAGCATCAGTGCAATTATTTTGGTCTTCTGTGCAGAGGTGCCTGTTGGTAAGGGTCCAGATTCTGTTACCTCTCTGCAGGTAGTTGACTGCATATCCAGCACGTCGCTTTCCACTGGCAACGTGGCTACTCCCATCAGTGAACCAGGTCTCTGCACCATCCAAAGGAGTGTCCTTCAAGTCCGGGCATCTGGAGTAAGTAGCTTCAATGGTCTCCAGGCAATCGTGGTGTGCTGCTTCTCCTTGATCCCACTGAGAAAAGAAGCTGGGTTCACAAGGTTAATGACTACAGAGTCCTTTGCCCAGCACTGACCTCATACCCCAGGTAGATTATTTTCTGTTTCACTACCTGTGCCTTTTTTTTTTTTTTCATTGATACTCTGTATCCTTGGAGCCCTAGGAAATTCAAAAGGTTCACGGTCCAGGCCACACATGCTTCCCTTGTCTGGGTGGATATCAAGATATTATCCACGTACTGTAATAGCCTTCCTTCTTCTTGTGGAGCTTCCTGGGGCTCTAGGTCTTTTGTAAGTTGTTCTCCAAACAGAGCAGGGGAATTTTGAAGCCTTGAAGGCCTTGAGGCCTTCACAATCTATGTGAGCTGGGTTTTGCGCCTGGTTTTAGGGTTTTCTCATTTGAATGCAAAAATTTTCTGGTTGGCTTCATGGATAGGGAGGCAAAAGAAGGCCTCTTTCAGATCTAAAACCATAAACTAGGGTAGCTCAGGTGCCAAACATGTTAGTAGGGTGTATGGGTTTGCCACAAGGTTTACTGCCTGACCGTAGCTTGTTGTTTTCCTTAACTTGATTAAGGAAAGGTGCATTCTCTGCCCTCCCTGCTATGTTAGAGGCCCATACCCCAGGAAACATTGGATCCATTATTTTCTTGTTAATTTCATCCTTATTTTCAATTTCAGTTTCACTAATTGTTAAAATTAAGCTCAATATATCTCCATATTCTTGATCCTTTACGTCTAAAATAATCTCTCCATCTTTAAATGTGATCTTTGCTTCCAGCTGCTCCAACAAGTCCCTACTCAACAGGGCCTTTGGAGAGTTGGGCACATACAAAAAAACTATGACTATTTTGATGGTTTGCAAAATATGATTTTTCAGATTGGTCAGTTGCCCCCTTACCATAACATAATCATCTGTTACAGGCATTGAGGCTTTATTTAACACTAAGTTTGCTGCCCCCGTGTGCAATAAAAATTCCATTTTCTTAGCTCCCATCTTTCTACCCTATCCCAACTCTTTGCCTTAATTCAAAGTCTTGAGGTATAAGATAGGCTGAACGCACTCAGCTTTAATTATTTCTGCTGGGTTTCTTAAATTACATGAAACTCTCTTTTCTAATAATTCAGACATCCTGTTACTTCTTTGCTTCTGGTGACTGGTTGCTACTAAATTCCTTAGAGCTCTCTGAGTAGCCTTGGTTTCCTTAGAATAACATAAATTATAAAGTGCCTGTCTTGGTCTCTTCCACCTAAACTCTGCTTTACAAGATCTCATTCTTTTCCAGTTCTCTTCCCGCACAATCTAATTCAAGCATTGTTTCTACTGACACTCACTTTGCTGCCTTGCAAAAAGCTGTGCCTGTTACAGCAAAAACTCTGATATGCCCACAAACACAAACACAGACACACACACACCCTGCATCTCAAATTCGCGAGAGTCAGGGCTTAGGTTGCTGTGGGAGGGGAATTCCTCGAATTCCTTTAATTTGTTTTACCACAGTTAAACATAAATCACCATACTGCAGTTTTTCCATGTAAAATGCTACACTTGTTGCAAACAAAATCCTAAAATCTCCACAAACACAAGCCTACAATACCGAGAACCAAATTACCACAATGTGGGGGAGGAACCACTCAAACTCACTGGGAAAGGGGTATCTCTTTAAAGTGCCCACTTTCCTTGACACAACCCAACATACAACACTTCAGCATCTACCCACATCAGCTTATCAGCCTCTTCTGATCCTCACACACTCTGGACACAATCAAAATAACAGCACACAGTAAAATTCCAGGGATCAAGTCCAAACTGCGGGGGCAGAAGAATCCCCTGAGTTCATCTAGCCACGGGTAAAATGTGCACAATCTACACAAATCACACATCACCACCTTTAAACACAATAGTTAATAAATGTCCTCACCCACATTTCTCCACTTGTTCCACTACTCCACGGGGTGTTCCTGCCCTCACAGCCTGCCCCAGCCAGCGCTCCGGGCCTCACCTGGTGCTTCAGACACGGGTAGAACTGTCCCCGCACGCTGTGGGTACACTCACTCACTCACTCGCTCGGTCTGTTTTATACACCACACACTCACACAATTACAAACACGCCAACATTAACCACACAATGCATTAGCCATACAATGTCTGGACACCACAAGCACACAAAGTTCGGGTTCACTCGGCTCACCCCAGAGTCGCTAGCGGCCGCTCTATTGAACAATGAACCCGTTCCCAGTTGTGCTATCAACCGGGAACCTCTGCTGCTGACTGTGCTCCTGGTTGATGGCTGCCTGCAAGCACAGGGCCGAGGCTGTGCACTCAGACTCCTCTGAGTGACTTATCAGCAGCCCTATCTCCCCCGGGCCCTTTGACAGACATACCGTGTATCTGCACAGCAGCAGGTCATTGTCTGTATCCGCAGGAGGCAAGCCGAGATGGAGCAGAACTCCTCCAGGAAAATCCCAGGGAGCGCCCAGGAGTCCGTCCTCCCTTCCGCCCCTGTGAGGACAGACAATCGCCTGGCTGGCTCGCCAAAATGATTAGTGGAAAAAAAAGGGGAAACTGCACAATTTAGTAAAAAGTCGTAAAGCCGGTATGTTTAGCGCTGGACACATGTGGGAATTGTTCCCCCAAAGGACACACGCACCCCTGGGTATTCCCCCTTGCTTATACATATGCATATTGTCTCATTCATAATCATTTTACTGATTTCACGTTACAGGTTGCAATTAGTTTTTATCACTCCTTGCCCTTTGCGCAGAGAGCTCTCTGGTCAGCCTCAGCCTTTGCCCCCAACAAAGGGGCCTCCGTTTATCTTGGGAATTTGAATTGCTTCTCTTGGTCGAGGCCATTCTGTGAGCACAAGATTTTTTCTTTGTTTTTTTTCCTCTCTTGTGAGAACAGGGAGTCTTAAACACAGATAAACAAGTTACAGGCTCAGAACAGCACTTTTCACCTAAATCCAAAAATGCATTTCTATCCTGTTAAATTTCTACTTTGTCTCACCCATCCAAGGAATTATATGCTCTGACTCCATGATTTTAAAGGCTGAACAGATGCTTTATTCTATACTATATTATACTACATTACACTATTGCTATACTAAATCTATACTAAATTACATACTAAAAAAAACCCTCTGACCCTTTGCAGACAGTCACGACCCAGCTTTGACCTAATTGGTCAATCAGTCCAAACAACCATCACTAGTGTCCAATTAACAAATCACTCTGGGTAAACAATCTCCATAACACATTCCACATGTGCCAAACAACAGGTGCAGCAAGTGAGATAAGAATTGTTTTCTTACTTTCTGAGCTTTCTCAGCTTTTCCACAGCTTCCCAGGAAAAATCCTGTGAGAGAGAATTATGTCTCTATTCAAAGAAATGTGCATACCACAGGGATTTGTCCTCCCTGGTCTCCATCTGCAGCTCAGTGCCTGGGGTAAGGAAAGAAAAGAAGAGGAAGGAAAGAGGAAGGAAGGACAGAAAGAGAAGAGGAAGGAGTTGTGGACAAGGAGAGGATGGTTTTTGCCTCCATGCTAGAGGGAAGGGGAAGAGATCCCACCAGTTCATCCCTGGCAGGATGGTGTCAGCAGTGGGGCTGTCCTGCAGCCAGGGGCAATGCTGGGCTGAGACACAGAGCAGAGGAGAGGGGGAAAGGGGCAGTGACTTCCTCCTCACCTGCCTCAGTGTCCCAGGTCATTTTACTTTTCCTTGCAGCCTCCTCCAGCTCCATCCAGACAAAGTTTGGGATTGACAAATCCTGGCTTGGGGGAAAAACAATGGGTGAGCCCTTGGTCCTGCTGCCCAAGTCCAGCTCCAGAAGTAACAGCCCTGTCCACAGTCAGGTAGGCCCAGACCCTGCTCATCTCCAGCTTCCCCCACCCCTCCAGGCTGCCAGAATTGGCCTTTGCTGCTCTCCCCACTCTGATGCCAATGTCCCCCCAGAACTGGTACCACCTCCCCAGCCAGTTTGCCACAGGAACCCTCCACAAGTCTCCAAAGGGGCATCTGCGTCTCACCCTTGGGGACCTGCAAGATCCAAACATCCCCTCCCCAGAAACAAACCCTTCCAGAGATTCCCCGATGGATTTGGGGTCAGTTCCCCCTCCCTGCTCACCTGTGGGATCTGGGGAATCGATGCTGCCAGGGCCAGGGGAGCTGCAGACTCAGCGGGCAGGTGGGAAAAGCGTGGTTCTGCTGGGGCTCCTCCTCTTGCTCCTCCTGTTCCTGTTCCTCCTTTCCTCCATCCTCCATCCTCCTCCTCTCCCTCCTCTTCCTATTGCTCTTCCTTCCCTGCCCATTCCAGATCCCACCTCTCCCCCATGGCTGCAGCACCACCAGCATTTGGCTGGAGAGAACCCCCCATGAACCCCCCAGGGATGGGCAGGGGGCTTGGAGACCCACCCAGTGCGGATCCATTCCCCCCCTGAGCCCCAGGGAATCACTCCAGGAATCGAATGATGGGGACACAATGGGATCCCCATGGAACCGCTCTTTTTCTGTTCCATCCCCACCTTTCCCTCCCCATACCCGTCATTCCTCCAACCCAAAGACCCCTCCCAACTCAATTTGGGGGTGCCATCCTCTCGCGCTCTGAATCCTCTTTTCCCCTGCTCTTCCACCCCTTCCCCATTGTGCCCCCAGCCCCAGCCCTCACCCCTGTTCTTGGTTTTGGGGGATGCAGGCCCCTCCTGCTCAGTCTGGAGGGTCACATTCCCCCTTTCCCTCAATTCTGGCAGCTCCTGGCTGCTTTTTCCTGGGAGGAATCCCTCAGTTTTGGGACTTTTGGGGTTTAGCTTATAAGTGTGACAGCTCTGTCCGGCTCTCTGCTCCCTGTTGTGGCCCCTCAGCTGCCCCTGACACCCTGGGGGTGCTGGGATTTCCCTCCTGGGGACAAGGACGTTCATCCCCTTCCAGGAGCCCAATGCCTGGCTGGGGCTCCAGGTCAGGGGGTCCTTGAGCAGCTGCCCCAGAACCTCCCCCAGGGTCTCCCTGCACAGCTGGAGCTGCTCAGCCTGGGCTCCCCAGAGGCCTCAGCAAGCCCCAAGTCCCTCCCAGGAACCCTCAACCCCCTCAAACCCAGCATCCCCCACATCCCCTGCAAGTTCCCCCCATGGCACCAGCCATGGCCATGTCCCCACATGTCACTGCCCATGTCCCACCATGTCCTCACCCATGGCTGTCTCCCCACCGTGTTTCCATCCCTGTCATTGTCCCCCACATCTCCATCCATGCCCATGTCCCCCATGTCCCCACAAATGGCCCCTTCTCTGTTAATATCCATGCATCCCCAAGTCTCTCTCCATTTGTCCATGTGTCCTACCATGACCACACCCAAGTCTTAGTTCAATGTCTATTTTTACCTCAATATTGGATATTTTAAAGGGATAAAGAGAAATTAAAACAAAATTGAGGCATAAGAAAGGGATTTCCTTTCCATACCAGCTGAGGATCCACAGCTTAAGTGGAAGGGAAGAACCTTTTTTGGTGGAATTTCTATCCCACTGTCTCTAAAATCTTGGCCTTTTCCCCAGTTTTTCACCATTTGGCTGCAGAAGACACCCTTGGGCAACAGGAAATCAAAATTGTGGAATCCCTGAAGTTGGAAAAGACCTTGTCCTGGTTCAGGGCAAATTTGGGAGAGAACTCCCAAAGGAGTTCCTCTGGACAGCAGATTCAATCGGCCCCTCCCCCAACTGGTTCAGGAAAAATAAAATACTTCCTTGGAGAAAAGTGGAAAAAACTGTTTATTAAACAATAAAACCTAAATAATATTAAACAATAAAACCTCTTGTTTCTCTAAAAGAGAGACAAACTCACAAAGTCCCTCTGTGGGCTGTAGCTCAGCTCACTCAGTCTCTGATCAGTCCCTCCGATGCTGGAAATGTCGCAGCCCAGGCCCGGCCCAGTGGGCAACAGGTGTGAGCTGCCCGTGCTCTTCTGGTGTTCTGGCCAGAGCAGGTTTGAACAGGTCCAAAGAAAAGGGAAAAAACCCCACAGTTCAGGGAACTTTGGTTCAGCTAGCTAAAACTAACTAAAAGCAAAGGAGAGCTCTGTCCCGCTGTCTGTCCATCCACAGACAACACAGTGCAGGAGCAGGAATGTGGAGGAGTGAGTGCAGTGTCTAAAACAAACTCCACACTTCTTCTCTCCCCCCTTCACTCTCAGGACAAGTCTTGAAGGTGCAAAACTTCTTATTCAGCACAAACAGAACAGACTGGGGACACAAGCATCTTATAGTCGACACAGAATATACCTCAGGGACCATTCAGTACTCCCTGATGTCACCAGAAGACAGGACTGAATGCAAAAGATTTTATGGGGTTGAAATTTGACAAATCTCTTCTCCCCAAGGAATTCCCATTGTAGGTCTGTGTCCTGATGGATGTTCCTGCTGCTGGGTTTATCTAGGTACCCTCAGGGAACCAGGAAGATGTGGAGCCCCCCAGCCAGATGCCTTCCAACTTGGATCACCAGGACCACAGATCACCAGGGCTCTGACAAACGAGGGTCACTGGGGATCATCCAACACGGATCCTCCCATGGGGGATGGAGCTGGAGCAGCACACAAAGCTCTTCCCACACTCAGGGCACTCACAGGGCTTCCCTTAGTGGCGCCTCCGTTGGTGTCAGGTAAAAGTTGAGCTCGATGAGAATCTCATCCCACACTCCCCACACTCGTAGGGCCTCTCCCCCGTGTGGATGCGCCGGTGCAGGATGAGGGTGCAGTTTCGCTTGAATCCCTTCCCACAGTCGGGGCAGCGGAAGGGCCCCTCCTAGCTGTGACTCCGCTCATGTTTGAGGAGATCGGAGCTCCTGTGAAACCTCTTCCCACACTGGGGACACTTGTAGGGCTTCTCCCCAGAGTGAACACGCTGCTGGTGTTTTCTCAGGTCAGTGTGCCACCCATAGCTCTTCCCACATTCCAAGCAGGTGTAGGGCCGTTCCCCTGAGTGGATCATCTGGTGCCGAATCAGGGCCCAGCTTTCTCTGAAGCTCCTCCCACATTCCCCACACTTGTAGGGCTTTTCCCCAGTGTGGATCTTCTGGTGTTCCGTCAGCTGGCACTTGATGCTGAAGCTCTTCCCACACTCTCCACACTCATAGGGCTTTTCCCCAGTGTGGATCCTCTCATGTCTCCTCAGGCCAGAGCTCTGGCTGAAGCTCTTCCCACATTCCACACACTCATAGGGCTTTCCTCCTGTGTGGATCCTCTGGTGTTGCATCAGGTGGCCCTTCTGGCTGAAGCTCA
This sequence comes from Melozone crissalis, assembly GCF_028551555.1. Lineage (NCBI taxonomy): Eukaryota > Metazoa > Chordata > Aves > Passeriformes > Passerellidae > Melozone > Melozone crissalis. The sequence continues at coordinate 7,331,947 of NW_026535844.1, forward strand.
TCCCACATTCCCCACACTCATAAGGGCGGTCTCCAGTGTGGATCATCTGGTGTTGCATCAGGTGCCCCCTCTGCCTGAAGCTCTTCCCACACTCCTCACACTCAAAGCGCCTCTCCCCAGTGTGGATCCTCTGGTGCTGCGTCAGGCTGGAGCTCCAGCTGAAATGCTTCCCACATTCCTCACATTCATAGGGCCGTTCCCCAGTGTGGATCACCTGGTGCTCGATCAGGTGCAAGCTGCGACTAAAACCCTTCCCACATTCCAAGCACTTGTGGGGCTTCTCTCTGCCATGGGGCTTCTCCACCAGCTCGGAGCTCTGGCTGCATCTCCGGCCGCCTTCCTTGCTCAGGGGGGCTCTTCCCTCCCCGCAGCTCCCTGGGCTGGGTTTGCTGCCCCTCCTTGTGCGGAATCTCCAGGGCTTTTCTTCCTCCTCCATCCACACACGTGCTAGGAATGAAAAATCCTGGTATGGGTAAAAAACAAAATGAGAGTGTCTTGGACTGGGAGTTCCTACTTGCTCAAGTTTATCTCAGGAAGTCATTGGGAATCTTGTGTATGTAAGAACCTCCAAAACACCAAGATTCAGCACAAAATCCTCCAAACATCAACACACAGATCAAAAACTTCCCAAACATCAAGATTCAACAAAGCCCCCTCCAAAATATAAAGATTCAGCCCCCACAAAAAAACAAAGCACCAACAATTAGGCCAATAAAGCTCAGAAATACCAAGATTCACCCCGGGAAAATCGTGGATCCCAATCCCTGGTCACCTGCTGCATGTGGAGGGGGGGCAACGCTCCTGGGGCTGGGGTTGGAGGCTGCAGATAGAGGGAGAGTGGAACTTCGTGCAACTTCCTCTTCTGTTCCTCCTCCTGTGTCCCTACTCTTCCTCCCACTCCTCTTCCTCCTGCTATTCCTCCTTCTCCTGCACAATGTCACCTTCTCCTCTCACGTGCATCGTTTGACCCTTTTGTTCCTCAACCCTGCTTCTCCTTCCCTTCTCCTCCTGCCCCAGGCCCAGGAGCGTTGCCCCCCCTCCGTTGCCTCACCGCGCTCCGGCCGCTGCCGCCGCTCACGGGCCCGCACACACACACCGACAATGGCGCCGCTGCCCAGCCACGGCCGCCCTCAGCCCGCCACCGGGGCCCTGCTCCGCCCCGCTCCCACCAATCAGCGCGCCACAACCACGACTGACGGCACCATCACCCAATCCCAGCCAGGGGCGGGCTCTGCACACGGCACAGCCCCGCCCCGCGCTCTCAGGGCCCCCCGGGCTGCGTGAGGGCAGAGCCGGAGCTCAGGAACAGCCCTGGAACGGGCCCGGGCCCGAGGGGGATTGAGCTGAAAACACAAACAAACTTCTCCGCACCTCCCGCCACGGCTTTCCCGGCACTGCGGCTCCGGTGGCTCCGGCTCAGCGGGAAGCCCTGGAGCCTCACTTCTCCTACCCCTAATTAGGAGCATCAGTGCATCGCTTTGATTTCCCCAAGAAATGGGAAACCGCCCCAAAGCCCTGTGGATGAGTGGGGGAGGGGAGAGATTTCGGACAGAAAACTCCAAAAACTCAGAGCAGGATAATGAGAAATAAGTGAAGAGCCTTAAATGCAGCTTTCCCCCACGCCTCCCTCCTTCCAGCTGCACCTCCTACCCCGGCAGTGCCGCAGACAGGGAATGGGGCCGGGCTCAGTTCATGCCCCGGGGCTTCTCCCTCTGCTCAGGGACAGGAGTCGTTCCCCTGCTGCACCCTGGGCTCTCTCCCACCGGAGACTTCTCCAGGAACTTGTCCAAGCTGAGTCCATCCCACGGGGCACAGCCCCCTCCAAGTGCTGCAGCGTGGGTCACTGTGCCCCAGTTTCTCAGTGCTAATCTCAGGGGACTGTCTCTCGGGATATTACCACTACAGCACTCGCAGCAGAATATACACACGGAATTTTAACAGTTCTGAGCAGAAATTAAAAGAACCAACGAGAGAGAGAAAGAGCGAGATTCCGATCGCGGCGCTCCGGAGCGGCGCTGCGGGAACGATCCCTGCGCCAGCACTGCCGGCCCCAGGCCAAGCCCAGCCCCGCAATCCAACCCCGCTGCTCACAGCGCCCGCCCTCCCCGGCCCGGGGCACAGCGAGCCCCGCACCTGCTGCGCTCCCAAACACAAAACGCCCCTTCCCACCGCGCTCACCCGATAAACACAGCGCCCCTGCAGCCGCTCACGCCTCTCTCGCTCCTCCCGAGCTTCTCGGCCTCCCGCACCCTCTGCCCCGCACCTGGGCCCCGCCAGTGCCGCGGGCTGGGGGCAGCAGCTGCACCTTCCTCTGCCTCTGCTCCAGCCCTGCCCAGGTGCCTCGGCTCCCTTCGTGCTCGCCACAAACTGAGGCCTTCACAAGGCTGACCTAGAACAGAGGCCAGACACGGTTACACAATAAAGCAGGCATTTGTTAAAAGGCCTCCGTGGATACACCTTGGGCAGAACAAGAGCCCAGCCAGGGCTACGCCCAAGATGGACCAAAATGGCCACAAAATGGACGGCCGGTCACGAGGTCTGTCACTTTTATAAGTTCTGGGCCATTTGCATATTGGAGTTAATTGTCCAATTATGTCTTTAGATGATGAAGTCCCATCCTTCTTGTTTTTCTCTCTTCAGTGCCCGTTGTTTATGCTCTTGGGCCTGAAGTTTGGATTATTTGTCCTTGGGTTCCCAGCTAGAGCAGGAATTGTTTTGTCTCCCTGCTCTGTGAACAGAGCTCAGCATCCCTTATTATGAAGCCCAGACCCAGAGAGTAAAGCAGCACAGAATCTGAAAAACAGAAAAGCCAAAACCTGAGGCATCAAATCCATGAGAGCCCCGCACACACTCACCACGCCTCCCCCTCGGCACCCCCCAGGCGCTCCCCATTGATTGAAGCCCCCAAAATGCTCCCAGGCCCAAGCCCCTTGGCCCCCCTGAACCCCCGGCCTGTGTTCTCACCTGGGAAACCCCAAATCTTTGGGAATTCTCAACTGGGATTACCCAATTCCCTGGAAACCTCACCTGGGACCCCCAAAACTTCACCTGGGAACTCCAAACCTTCCAGGATCCCCCCAACCCCCCCAGGACCCTCCAAACTTTATCTGGGATTCCCTCAAACTCCCCCGAGAGCCCCCAAACTCCACCTGGGATCCCCCAAACCCCCCAAAACGCCGGTGACAGTGGGACAGAACTGGTGGCACTGGTTTGGTGACACTGGAATGAAGCTGGGGACACCGGGTTGGTGGCACTGGAATGATGACACAGGGGTGGTGGCACTGGGACTGCCTTAGGGACACTGGGGTGGTGACAGTGGGACAGAACTGGTGGCAGTGGGGTGGAATTGGTGGCACTGGGCTGGTGGCACTGGGATGGAACTGGGGACACTGGGACAGGACTGGTGGCAGTGGCACAGGGACACGGGGATTGAACAGGTGGCACTGGGCTGGTGGCACTGCCGTGTCCCTGGTGCCACCTGTCCAGTGTCCGCATGTCCCTGCAGTGTCCCTGGGCGTGGCCGAGGATGGTCACCTGCTGCTGGCCCTGGCCAGGGTGGCCGTGTCCTGCAAGGTGGCCTGGCGGGATCTGGGGACATTGCAGCATCACCTGGCCACCAGCGGGGCCACTAGCGGGACATGGCCCTGCGCCTGCATGACCGCGCCCGGCGGGTGGCGGCCACCAGGGCCAGCACCGAGGCCACCGCGGACACCAACGAGGTCACCGCGGATGTGCTGGGGCAGCTGGAGGAGGTGATGCTGGCGTTGGGGATGTTGGTGGCCGCTGTCACCGGGGACAGGGAGGTGACGCCATAGGGGACAAGGAGACAGGGCTTCCTCAGCGCTGCCCGGGTCCTCGGGGACATCGTGGTGGCCTTGGGGACACCGGGGGAAGGGCACAAGGAGGTGACACGGAGGCTGGAGGTGGCCCAGGGGACGCTGGCAGGGCAGGGGTAGGGACAGGGTGGGGACACGTGGGTGGCACTGTCACCGCCGGGGCACGGGGACACCCTGAGGGACATTGGGGACCTTAGGGACACCCCCGTGTCCTTCCCTTGGAAACACCAGGGCCAACTTGACGTTCCCTGTACCGTTTTGGGTCACCACAATGTCCCTGATGTCCCCGCAGTGTCCCCAACAGGACATTGGGGGACACTTGGGCCTTGTTCAGGACCCTGAGGAGACATCAGGGCCATGTGGGGACACTCAGGGGACATTGGGGTCTCGTTGGGGACATCGGCGGGACATTGGGGACCCTGCCCTGGCCCTGCCGGCGGGGGGGCGGTGCTGGGGGGTGACCTCACCTTTCCCTCGCCCCTCCCCACCCCCCCGGCCGCCCCATTCGGGCAAGTCTCTGACTGTCGCTCGGGTGTGTTCACTCCCCGGAGTGTCACCAAAGTGTCACCAGAGTGTCTCCAAGGCGTCCCCGGCGTGTCCCCCAGCAGCCATGGAGCCCCGCGAGGTGCGACAATCCCGGCGCGGGGGCAGGAGGGGACACAGGGGACACAGGGGACACAGGTGGTGGCGGGAGGGGCCGGGGGGGCCAGAGGGGAGCAAGGTGGTGGAGGGGCAGGAGGGGAGAGGGGTTCACAAGGGGGACAGGAGGGTGTGGCAGGAAGGGGGGATGTGGCAGGGGGATGGAGGGGACTGAGGGTGGTGGGGTTGGGGGGACAGTGGGGGGCAGGGTGTGGCAGAGGGGACGAGGGGGTAACAAAGGGACAGAGGGGACAGCAGAGCCCTCCAGGGAGGGGACGAATGGGACCCTGGGAGGGCACAAAGGCACCACCGCAGGAGGCCACAAGAGCCACCAGGTCCCTGACACCTCCCCTGTCCCCTCCTCAGCTGTTCCCATCCCTGCTGGAGTCGCTGGTCACCGTGGTGGCCACCCTGAACAAGGTGGCAGACACCACGGCCCCGCTGGAAAAAATCGATGAGGTGCTGGATGTGCCCCCAGAGTGCCTGCACGCAGGCCTGGAGGGCTTCGCCAATCGCCTCCGGAACACCCTGGACCACGGTGGCGTCACCTGGTGGCACCGTGGTGTCACCTTCGAGCGCAAGTACACTCTCACCTCCCTGGGCCAGGCCCTGGCCGCCTATGAGAGCACCCCATGGACCACCTGGGCCCAGGTGACGAGGGTGGCCAGGGCCTGGCGGAAGTCGGTGGCCACACTCGTGGACAGCTGGTTCCAGCTGCTGGGGAAGGCCACCGAGCTCCGGGACGCCTGCAGGGACGTGGTCGCCGGTGAGGGCACCACTGCGGCCATAGAAGATGCTATGGGAGAGGCTGAGGTGGACAGCAGTGAGGAGGAGGAGGAGGCCACCACAATGAGAGAGCAGGCAGAGGCGGCCTTGGAGATGCTGGAGCAATTGGTGGCCGCACGTGACGAAGCCACTGCATTCCCCCGGGAGCTGCGGCGCAGGGTTCGGGACATCGAAGCTGCCCTGAAGGGGACAAATGAGCCGTCCCGCGACTTCCGTGTGACCTTGGCGGCCAAGGGGGCCGAGGCCGAGCGGCTGTGGGATGCCAGCGCCCGCCTGGCCAACAATCACCTGCTGCACACACTCGGGGACATGGAGTGCATCTACTGGGCTTCCTGCTATGACCCTTGGCTTGATAACCATAGCCACCGTGAGGTGGTCGAGAAATGCCAAAGAGCCATCGAGGACATCCCAAGTCTGCTGTGGGAACAGTGATGTCACCACTGTGCTGTCACTGGGGACAGTGACATCATCGGGGACATCACTGGTGTCACTTGTCCCCTCCCTACTCCCCACATGGGATTTGAGACAAATTTAGGGAATTTTCTGGGAATTTTCTTTGAAATTGTCCCAAATCCTGATGGGAATTCCTGGGGTACTGTCACTTGGGATGCGCAGGGACACGCAGGGACACTTTGGGGACACACAGGGACATGGTAGCAGGTCAGGGGGTGAATGAGCCCCCTCGATGCCTTGCAGCAGAGGCAGCTTTCCGCCGTGGCTGCAGTGGAGCCGGGTTATAAATGACAATATAACAATTGGCTTTTGCAATTCCTGTATTGGCTTTTGCAATTGTTGTTATTGATCACAAGTATTTTGCTATGGTGCTTGATATTGATACTGATGACTGATAATCCCTTGCAGCTGCTTGCTGGTACAATATAATCTATCCGTTGATGTGTGCACTGTGTTACCGATTTATTGTTTGCCTAATGGTGCCTTGAGTCCCTGCCTCTGCCCCCAGCCCTGTTATCATCAAGGACCCCCCCCCAATTTACCAGGGCCCCCCCATTCACTGCTCCCCCCTTCACCGATTCCCCCAAAGCGCTGGGACCCCCCGATCCATGAGCTCCCCCCAGTGCGCCAGGACACCGACACCACCATCCATGGGACCCGACCCCCACCCCCCACCCCTCACTGCCCTCCCACTCACCAGGACCCCCCAATCCATGGGACCCCCCCCGCACTCACCAGGACCCCCCCGGCACCCCCCCATTGATTGAACCCCCCCGAAACGCCCCCAGCCCCTCCCCGGCCCCCCCCGAGCCCCCGGCCCGTGTTGGGCCCCGGTGGGGCCGCCGCTGAGCGGAGCCTGTCAATCAACGCCGATCGGGCTTGTAGCCACGCCCACGGGGAGGCGGGGCCCCGCAGGACGGCCAATGGAGACTGGCAGAGCGCGGAGGGGGCGGGGATTGGAAAGCCGAGGAATGGGAGCGTAGAAAACGGGCGGAGCCCCATAAGCGGCGGCCAATGGGGAAGGGAGAGGGCATGGCCTGGAATGCGAAAAAAGGTGAGCGCGGGAAAAAGCGGGCAAGGAATGGGGGTGTGGGAAAGGGGCGGGGCCTGGAGGGAAACAAAAGTGGGCGTGGCTTGACGGAGAAGGAATGTTGCGGGGAAAGGGGCGGGGCCTAAAAGGAAACGAAACTGGGTGGGGCCTGGCGAGCAAGGAATGGGGCAGGGTTCCAAGCGGAGCCTGGGAAGGGGAGAAAAAGAGACCCCTTGGAGACACTGGGGGGTTGCTGGGGACACCAAGGCTCCCAAGCCATCCCAAATCCTACTGGATCCCAAGAAATAACCCCAAATGGTCTCAAATCCCAAATCCTGGATCCAAAACTTCCCAGATCCCAAATGCCACTGGATACCCCAAATCCAATCCTAAAAGGTCACAAATCCTGGATCCAAACCAATCCGAAAGCCCAGACCCCTACTGGATCTCCAAAAACAATCCACAAAAACCAATTTCAAATCAAGATCCTGGCGGGAAAATGGACAGGGATAGTGGGACAGGAAGGGGGACACTGGGGTGAAACTGGTGGCAATGGGATGGAGACATTGGTATGGGGACAATGGGGTGGTGGCACTGGGAGCAGGACTGGAACAGGTGGCACGTTGGACAGGGATGGAACTGGGCAGGTGGCACTGGAGCAGGACTGAGGACACTGGGCTGGAGCTGGGGACAATGAGAGGGGACTGGGAAGACTGGGATGGTGACATTGGTATGGGGACAGTGGGGTGGTGGCACTGGGCTGGCACTGAGAGCCCTGGGATAGAACTGGGCTGGTGGCACTGGGATGAACCTGGTGGCACTGGGATTGAACTGGGGACACTGGGGTGTGACAGTGGGGCAGCCCTGGGGACACTGGACTGCTGGCACTGGACTGGTGGCACTGGGATGGAACTGGGGACATGGGGACAGAGCTGGTGGCAGTGGCACAGGGACACTGGGATTGAACTGGTGCCACTGGGATTGAACAGGTTGTTGCCTTCTGGAGCAAGGCAGGCGACCTGGTTCTGAGGAAACGGCACGGCGGCCCAACTCTCCTGGGCCGCTCGGGCCAATGACACACGCAGACATCAATGTGATGGACGGTCAAAAGGCGTTTATTGTCTCATCTCTTGGGTTTTTATAGTCTAAGGAGTCTCTACGTCAGCGTGGGTCTGTCTTTACCATCTATGGTTAGTAAGAGGTGGACTGTTACTGGGTAGGGGATGGAAAGTTACTGGAATTTGGTTAGGGGGGTTACATTCCTATGTTAGTTTCTTATCTATGGGAAGCAGATGGTCTTATCTAAGGGGATCTGAGGGTCCTGCCTTTCCGTTACATCGCGAGATCTTCCGCAGCGCCTTTCCCTATCTACCACATCTTCCCCCCCCCTTTTCACAAATGAACGAGGTAGTCATGCACATAGGTACTTAAATGAGGTATAAGGTTGTAGCTTGACAAGGGAAAAGGGTCTTGGGAGTCCTGAGTAAGCTTTTGTCAGACAAGTTCGGAGGATCTTGTGACTGACGGTGTTCCCTGGTTGAATTCTCTGATTGAATTCTCCGGTTGAATTCACAGCAATTGTCGTCGGCCTAGGTACAGGATGTTGGTCCGTTCCAGGCGGGTCTGAACGAACGAGACCAGCTTGTTCAGCAGGCATGGTCCGAAGGTGACTGTTAGAAACCTGTCAATATTTCTCTTTTGTGGATCTGGCTGGGTCCCTCAAGAAGATGGTGCACTTCTTCTTCTGAGTGGTACAGGACCCTAGGAACAATCTGAACTTGGACACAGAAGTCGTTAGAGTCATTGAATTTGGGAAGGAACTCACAAGGACTCACTCCGGATCGCTGGCAAACCCACCTCCCAGATGCGGATGGGACTGCCCACTTATTGTTTTTCCTGTTAGGCTTGACAATTTTGGTGCAGATGTTACCTCCCCGCTTAGCTAGGGTTGCATTGCCAAAGCATCTGCCTCTGCCTGTGACTTGACTCCGGGTGATTCCTTTGCGAGGGGTGTCCCATCTGCACTGGTGAGGGGCGTCGACTGAGGAGTAACTGAAGGGAGTGTTTAGAGCGACTCCTTCGAAAAAGGGAGGTTTGACATTGTAACAAAGCCAGCAGGATTCGGTTAGGTTAGGGTTGGATTCGTTCAGGGATACAAAGGTAGCTTCTAACATGCGAAGGATTGGGTCTGAGTCTGACTCGGTTAAGCGGCTCCTCTGAAAGGTCTCCGCTTGACCGGTCGGGACATTGCTGACCCCTGTGGGTAAGGTTTTGGGGTAGGTTACATTTCTCCCTTTCGGCACGCTTTTAATCGCTTTGTTGGGTCCGACTGCTCGGGGTGCTGACGGTTGGAGCCTGATAATTCGCACGTTCTCCCTCTCTTTTGACCCTTGAAGGACTACTGTCCTGTGGCCCAGCTAGGGTGATCTGGCTGCAAGACCGTCCTGTTGTAATTGGTGCATGCCCGAAATCTAGGGATTTTATGTTGGTTTTGATGGAAGTTCCCGTGAAAGAAGAGGGGTATTTTGCAACCGATGGGTGCCCAGGTGAACTGTAAGAATTTGTCTGGCTCTTGTGGATCCCACCCAGGCCCCGACGGTCTGGCATCTGTAACTATGGTTTCGTAGCCCCAGTGCCCACAATGTCCCCACCCTGGGTGATTGCAGTAGCTTTTCCCAGGGTTTGAAGCTGGGCACCAGTAGGATAGGTATGAGTGTTTGACGTGTGGGGAATAGGGGTGTACCTTTGGCCGTCCTGGAAACAGGTAGGTAATGCGGAGCACGAAGGATGGGGCGTTCGGTGTGGTGATTTCTTTGAGCACCTTGTCACTATTAAGGTGTCGCATGACCCACCGGAAGGGCTGATGGGGGTAGTGATCTGGGCTGGCTTGCCCCCTGGCAACAAGCCCCAACAGCAAAATCACACAGAAACTCCCTTGGTGCTTGGGTCTCACCCGTGCGGGTCTCTCGGGTGCTGCCTGGCGACTTGGTGGTCTGTCGCTTTCGTCTGGAATGGGGATGTGTGCGTCATGAGGACATCTCACGAGCAGGTCCTGTAAACAAATACTCGCAATTCTCGTCAGTCTCATTCTGCTCGCCCTGAAGGTCCGGTTTAATCGACTTAAGTGGACACCACCTGATTTTGCCGTCCTTTTTGACCGCTGCGTATCCTCGCCCCGTGAGCATCAGCCTCCAACCCCGTTCCCACTTGCCTAGCTCGTTTCTGATTACCACCTGTGGGCCCTCTTCTAGCGTTCGAGTGGCCCAGTGTTTTTGGACGGGACTGTTTGTTTCATCTCCTCTAGGGAATTGGTTCCATGCTAGCATGGCGCTTGCCAGTATACGTGCCTGATCTCCTGGGGGAATGGCATTGGCAAAGCCCTCTGCTTTTGCCAACACTTCTATCTTGGCTTTCATGGTCTGGTTTGCTCTCTCAACTATGGCCTGTCCGGTACTGTTATATGGGATGCCTTGCACTAACGTGATGCCCCATTTCGAGGCGAATTCCTGTACTTGTTTGGATTTGAAGTTGGAGCCGTTGTCCGTTTTGATCTGCTTGGGGATACCTAGCCAAGCCATGGCTGTCAGCCAGTGCTGGATTGTGGCTTTGGAGTTAGTTTTGGGGTGCTGTGTAGCTATGATCGTTCCGCTATAAGTGTCCACTGTCACTGCTAGCCATGCTCAGGGCTTCAGCAGTTGACTTAAGGTGAAGTCCGACTGCCAGATTTCCGAGGGCTTGAGACCTCTCGGGTTGACTCCGTAGGACCAAAGGGGTGACTTCTGGCAATGAGGGCAGGTGGCTACCACATGTTTTGCGTCCGCCGTCGAGATTCCGCATCTCTTCGCCAGTGCTTTGACTCCGATGTGGAGCGACTCGTGCAGTTGACGAGCTCTTTGCAAGGTCCCAACGCCTTTTGCTGCGGCGTCCGCTTTGTCGTTGCCGATCTGGAAGTAACCTTTGACTGGGTCATGGCTGTTGATGTGGATGACTGACACGGTGCCCTGTCGCGAGGAGAGTGCTTCTTCCAGCATTAGGGCTGCTGCTGATGTTGACACTCCTGGTCCTGCCATGGCTAGGCTGAGCCTTGCCACGAATATGGAGTCCGTTACGATGTTGAGGTGTTCGTCTTGGAAGAGTCCGCACGCCAAAACCACTGCTGCTGCTTCCAGCTGTTGCACTGACAGTGTGGGGTCCCTCGCTTTGACGCAGTGCCATTGCTCTCCTGCCTGCCACGCTGCTGCTGCGGTTGAAGTCGTGGAGGAAGCGTCTGTGAAGACCGTTGGTCCTGGCTGCGGTCTGTCCTTGACCTTCGGTGGCATGTCCATGTCGACTATGGTCAGCAGCTTAGTCCAAGGTGGCTTGGAGGAGTAGGAGATTTCTCCTCTGAAGCCGGAGAGAGCAAGGGCCAGGTACTCTGATTTTGCGGCTGACTCTATGGTCGGCTGCTTGCGAAATGGAAGGTGGATGCTTGTCGGCTCCGTCCCTAGGTGTTTCAAGGCGAGTCTCCTGCCTTTCATGATGAGGTTGGCGATGCACTCGATTCCTGGGGAAAATGCACGAGCGGGTCTTCCGAGGACCACCCATTGGATCGGTCGGGCCTTTTCTGCAAGTCCTTGGGCCAGTGCTCCCACTCCCCCCTTCGGTGTAAAGTGGACGTACAGGTCCAGTGGCATGGCTGGGTTCCACCTGGCAAGCGTGCCAGTGGCCACCTGGTTTTCGATGAAGTCGAGGGAGCTCGTTGCTTGCGGTGTCAGTTCCTTGGGTTCCCAGGGGTGGTTTCCTTTCAGGAGGTCGTACAGAGGGTCCATGACCTCGGGAGGAATCTGGACGATGTTGCAAAGCCACTGCAGCGATCCCACCAGGCGTTGCACGTCGTGGAGTGTCTCGATGTCTCGGTTGATCTTCATCTTGGGGGGTGTCACGTGGGAGCTTGTGATGCCTACTCCCAGGAAGGTCACGCAGGGTCCTCTCTTGATCTTTGCGCTCGCGATCTCGAAGCCGTTGGCTTGAAGGGTTTCCGTGACTGTGGTCACCAGGTGATCCACTTGGCTTGTCGATGGTGCTGCGACCAGGATGTCGCCCTTGTACTGGATGATGGTTGCGGTGGGGTAGGAGTGTCGGACTGGCGTCAGTGCCTTGTCCACGGTGATTTGGCATATGGTGGGACTGTCGACCAGGCCTTGCGGAAGTACTCTCCATTGGAAGCGAAGGTTGGGCCGCTCGCCGTTCCGAAATGCCCCCGAAAAGGCGAATCGCTCTCGGTCCTCAGGGTGCAGGGGTATTGAAAAGAAGCTGTCCTTGATATCCAGTACTGCACACGGCTGCCCTTTGGGGATGGCTGAGTTTGTGGGTAGCAGTGTCTGGACTGGACCCATGGGTCTGGTCATCTTGTTCACCTCTCTCAGGTCGTGGACGAGACGATAGCCTTGTCCGGGCCTTTTGGGGACCACGAATACCGGGGTGTTCCATGGGCTGGTGGAGGGCTCTATGTGACTCTTTTGCAGTTCTCGATCGACCTGTTCCTGCAAGGCTGCCATTCGAGGCTCTGTCAGGGGCCTCTGCTCAACCCATACAGGGTCTGATGATTTCCAAGTCAGTTTGATTGGCAGCGGGGGGTGTACAGCAGTGGCCCTCGTGGTAAATTTGTGATCCGAAATCCGAGCAAGGAGAGAACGTCCCTTCCTAACAGGGGTGGAGAATTCTGCAAAATTGACTGCTCCCTGTGGGGACATAGGGTATGAGGATCCCCTGCCCCACTGGGGGTGGCTGTGGCTGGGCTGTCTCGCATTTGCAGCGGGAGGAGGCTGAGTGTGGCCCGCGCGCCCCCTCCCTCTCCCGTTTCCCCGGGGCCGGGATGCTTGGAGTGAGGGTGCTGCCAGGGAAAGCTGTGCTCGCTGACTAGCTGTCCTTCCCTGGAAGCCTGGGCTAACACGGTCGTCTTGCCATTCCCGCTTAAATGCAATCCGCCCTGCCCCATCAGAAAGCATGCGGCTTATTTGCGTAATATCAAAATTGAGCAGATCGTTATTGCTAGAAAGGCCGTCCTCAGGAGTGGGTACTACAACTGAGTTGATCCCTATTTCTGAAATCCCTTTGGCTTCTTTTGGGTTAACTGGGGTATATGCCCTTTGTTGGTTCCCCCGCGCTCCGGCAACCCACCCCGGGAAAGCGTGCATGGAGGCTGCCGGTGCCCGGTCCCCACAGGCTGCTTTTATTTTTCCCCTATTGGTGAGTTTGTGTTGCGATTGTTTCCCGATATTGTTTGAAGCTTTATTCGGTTTCGCTCGAAACCGCATTAATTCTGCTCTCTCGGTTTCTGAGTCCCAGCCGGGCTCGGTCGGCTCTCCCGAGCTGTCTGAGCAGCTGTTACTTGACTCTGAGCCGGAAGCTGACTGCCAGTACACTTCCAGCGCTCCGTGCCGTTTTGTGCGGCTCCGACCCCGCTCCTCCCTTCGGGGGTGGTGCCGTTCCCTCCCCCTGGGGTCTCCCCGCCTCCTGCCGGGGGAGGTCCTTGCCCTATAAGGACCCAATTTGAATAGAGCGCTCTGGTTGGTCTGGCACTCTAGTGCGGGGACCGCCCCCCCTCCCCGCTCGCCCGCGCACGCGTTGTTAATCAGGCTGACTGCATTTCCGCCCTTCTCCTCCTCCATTCCGCCCTCGCCATGTGGTTCGGCGCCATTTTTAAACGCACATGGCGGGGGCGAGTTTTTACCGATCCCGGCAGGGTCCGACCATCCGGCCGCGTTCCGCGCCTTCTCCGCGGGTCCCTGCCAGAAGCATCGCGCGCGCTGCTCTGCCTCTTCTGCTGGATCGGCGACCGGCGGGGAAGGGACGGATAGAGAAACTGCGGTTTTTTCGGATGGTTCCGCGGGGGGGCTAGGACCCGGCGGGCTCCGTGGGAAGGTCGGGGGGTCCCCTGGGGGTTCCGGGGGGTCTCCTGGGGGCTCCGGGGGGTCTGGGCTCGGGCTCGGAAAGGGATGGAACGCGCCCGGCCCCCGCATGTTCCCGCCTTCAATCCAATTGCTCTCGGAGGCGGTTTGTGTCGCGGCCCCCACCCCCGGCTTTGGTGTAGCTAATAAACCTGTACACGCGGCTTTCCGCGTCTCCTGTTCTTCTAACATCTCGCGTAGGGTCTCTTCTACTTTCCCCCACGCTCTGAGGTTTTTACCTCTGCCTGCGGACTTAGAGTCCTCTGCTGAGGCGGCAGTACACGTCTCCCGCGCTCCCGAATATAATATATTTACCGGACGTCCGATCGTCCCCAGCTCTAGGAGCCTTGCAATAGCAAGATTAGAGTTCCTGAGCTCACCTTTAATTCCCCATTGCTCATGAGCCTGACTTACGACCTTCGCTGTGGATTCCATGGTCCACGCTGGTCCGGAGGCGTCCCTCCCGCTGTAGTCGGACCCGCCGCTACAGCCGCCGCCCTCTGACCAGGAGAATTCCCGTTCCCCGGGCTCGGCAGCAGTCCCGGGTGTCGGCACCAGTATGTTGCCTTCTGGAGCAAGGCAGGCGACCTGGTTCTGAGGAAACGGCACGGCGGCCCAACTCTCCTGGGCCGCTCGGGCCAATGACACACGCAGACATCAATGTGATGGACGGTCAAAAGGCGTTTATTGTCTCATCTCTTGGGTTTTTATAGTCTAAGGAGTCTCTACGTCAGCGTGGGTCTGTCTTTACCATCTATGGTTAGTAAGAGGTGGACTGTTACTGGGTAGGGGATGGAAAGTTACTGGAATTTGGTTAGGGGGGTTACATTCCTATGTTAGTTTCTTATCTATGGGAAGCAGATGGTCTTATCTAAGGGGATCTGAGGGTCCTGCCTTTCCGTTACATCGCGAGATCTTCCGCAGCGCCTTTCCCTATCTACCACAACAGGTGGCACCGGACGGGTGGCACTGCTGTGTCCCTGGTGCCACCTGTGCGGTGTCCCCGTGTCCCGACAGTGTCCCTGGGGCGGCTGAGGACGGTCACCTGCTGCTGGCCCTGCCCGCGGTGGCCGTGTCCTGCCAGGTGGCCCAGTGGGTCAGGGGACATCGCGGTGTCACCTGGCCACCAGCGGGGCCGCCAGCGGGCCGTGGCCATGCGGGGGGCGGGGCCTGGTTTTGTGACGTCACCTCACCCCGCCCCTTTCAGACAGGCGCCATTCCTTGGACATCGGCTCTGGCTCTGCGGGGAGATCGAACCGGCACTGAGAGATCAAAGGAACGATGGGAAGGGTTCCCCTGAGCGATGGATGCAAAAAGAGATTTGCCTTCGCAAACAATCGGGGCTTGGGGGGTTAATTAATTAATTAATGCTGGCATCAGCAACCCAGTGCCAGCCCAGTGTCCCCAGTCCTGTCCCAGTGCCACCAGCCCAGTGCTCCCAGTGCCAGCCCAGTGCCACCGCCCCATTGTCCCCATACCAATGTCACCATCCCAGTGTCCCCATCCTGTCCCAGTGTCCCTGTCCCAGTGCTCCCATTTCTGTCCCAGTGTCCCCAGTTCCACCCCAGTGGAAAAACAGCAAAAAAGAAGAATTTATGAATTCTTCTCTCGTCACCAGAGAGTGAAAACACGACACGATTTAACTGCAAGGAGAAATAACATAAATTGGTTTAATGCACAAGATAGCGTGGAGGCAAGTCAAGGGTTAAAACCAAACAAAAGAACATCTGAATTCACAGGAATGTTTGAAAATAATTTATATAGAATATAGAAAAATATATGCATAATTTTATATAAAAAGGAGCAAATTTTTAGTTAATATATTAATAATACATAAGTATAATATAAATAGTTAGTATAAAATACATTAATGTAAAATATTTTTATAAAATATATAATATTTCTATTGTATTACTCTCTCTATATAATACTAATATATATTTTGATTAACATTATATTATGAATATTCATGAACCCTAATGAATATGCATGAAAACCTCTTTGATGTAACAGGACGTAAAGAACATGGCCTAATTAATGGTGAGCTTTTGGCAATTAGCACCAGAATTTTAACCTTTAACGAACTTTTATAAATATTTCAATTCTGACCCGTGTTTCTCACAGTGGGTCCTGGCTGATAATGGGGGAGGGGGGGACAGGACTGAGCCCCAAGAGACCCCCCCAGTGCTGGGGTCCCCCCTGTGCCCCCTCAGCACTCGGAGCCCCCTGGTCCCACTCCCGGCTCCCTCCAGTCCCGGTGCTGCTCCCGGGGGTCCCGCGGCTCTGGGGGCTCAAAGGGGAGGGGGCAGAACCCCCGTGATGGGGGGGGGGCACAAAGGGGGGTCCCGGCCCGGTGCTCGGGGGGGTTGGTACACGAGGGGGGGTCCGGTCCCTGTCCCGGTGCTCGGTGAGGGGGGATCAGGGCACGAGGAGGGTCCAGTCCCGGTGCTGGTGCACAGGGGGTGCTCAGTGATTCGGGGGAGTCTCCAGCGGCCCCAGGGCACGAGGGGGGGGTCTCGGTGCTCGGTGATTTGGGGGGGTTTCTGGTGGTCCCAGTGCCTGAGGGGGGGGTCCCAATGAACGATGACAGCACTGATTGATGGGGGGGGTCTCCGGTGGTCCCGGTGCACCAGGGGAGGGTCCCGGTTCCTCGGGGGGGGTCCGGTGGTGCCGGTGCACGAGGAGAGGGAGGGAAACTCGAGGGTCCTGATGCCTGAGGGGGGTCCTGAGGGAGGCGTCCCGGTGCATGAGGACGGTGAAATTCGGGGGTCCCGGTGCTCAGGGGGGTCCCAGTGGGTGCTCAAGGGCGGCGTGTGACACAGAGAGACATCCTGGTGACACCAGGGACCCCCACACAGCAACTGGGCCAGTCCTGGTGACACTCGGGGGTCTCTTGGTGGTACTTGAGGAACTGGTGGCACTCCGGAGGCTCGTGGTGACATAAGGAGCTGGTGGCACTGGAGGTGCTCTTGGTGACATGAGAAGCTGGTGGCACTTGAGGAACTGGTGGCACTCGAGGGGCTCTTGGTGACACGCAGCGCTGTGGCACTCAAGGAGCTGGTGGCACTCGACTATCCACAAGTCTCTCCAGTGACATCACTGCACCAATGACATCACAGTGGTGACATCACTGTCCCCGCAGCAGCCTTGGGATGTCCTCAATGGCTTTTTGGCACTGCTCAGCCACTGCACGGCTGCCGGGGCCACCCGGGCCACCGTGGTCACTATAGGGACTCAAGAGGAGGTCGTGGATGTCCCCAAGTGTCCCCAAAAGGTGATGCTTGAACAGGCGGGCGCTGGCCTCCCACAGCTGCTCAAACTTGGCCACTTTCGCCACCAAGTCCTCAGGGACATTGGGGGATGCCTCCTTTGTCCCCTCCAGGGCAGCCTCAATGTCCCTGAGCTGGCACTCCATGTAACTGATAAACTCAGTGGCTCTGTCACACGCATCCACCAAGCGCTGCAGTGGCTCCAGGGCCACCTCTGCCCAATGTCTCCTCCTGATGGCCGCCCTCACCCGCCTGGAGGCCACCACGGCCTCTCCCATGGCCTCGTTGGTGGCCATTGCCACCTGGGCATCACATGTGGCCCCACTGAGGCCTCCTCATCCCTGTCCAGGGCCACCATGAGCTGCTGGGCTGTGGCTGCCAGGTTGTCCCCAGCTGTCCCCCTGCGGGTGGCCTTGTCCTGCTGGTCCCTGGCCCAGGCGAGGGTCGCATCCTTGCAGGCATCACGGAGCTTGGTGACCTCCTCGACCAGCTGTTTCCATCTCTCCTCACATGCAGACACCAACTCCCGCCAGGCGCTGCCCGCGGCTCTCACATCGGCCCAGGTGGCCCCAGGGGTGGCCCCGAGGGTAGCCAGGGAGGGGACAGCAGGGTCATCCAGGGAGGTGACACCGGGGTGCTCCAGGGCCTTACGGAGGCTCCAGGTGAAGATCCTCAGGGCCGCGTGCAGCAACTTTGGGGGCGCACAGCGCTGCACGCCCCGGTGTGGCCCGGTCACGGTGGCCGTCACATCGCCCAGAGTGGCCACCACGGACACCAGAGCCTCCAGCAGCTGGGGAGGGGACAGGGGAGGTGTCAGGGACCTGGTGGCACATGTGGCCTCTTGTGTGGCCCCTGTGCCCTCCTGGGATCCCATTTGTCCCTTCCCTGGAGGGCTCTGCTGTGCCCTCTGTCCCTTTGTCACCCCCTCATCACCTCAGCCACCCCCTGCCACCCTCCCTGCTGTCCCTGCTGCCAGGCCCTGCCACCACACTCGTAGCCTCTGCCACCCTCTGCTGTCCCTTCTGCCAGCCCGCATGTCCCCATCCCCCTGTGTCACCCCCATCCCCCCCTGCCCCCACACCATTTCCCCTTCCCGTCTCTGTCACCTCTCCCCTTCCTGCCACTGCCTCCTGTCCCCTTTGCGACCCCCTGTCCCCTCCCACCACATCCCCCATCTGCCCCCATCCTCCACTGCCCCTTACCCCCAGTGTCCCCTCTGTCCCCCTCTCCCCCCGCCCCATCGCACCTCTTGGAGCTCCATGCTCACTGGGGACACACTGGGGATGCTCTGGGGACACTCTGGGGGTCGAAGGAGCCTTGGGATGTCCTCGATGGCTCTTTGGCACCGCTCGGCCACCCCACAGGCACTGGGGCAGGCAGGACCACCAGTGAAATAGACCTTGATGATGTCATCAACTGCCCCCAGCAGGTGATCCTTGACCAGGTGCATCTTGGCCTCCCACAGCTGCTCGGCCACGGCCACCTTGGCCACCAAGTCCTCAGGGACATCAGGGGACACCTTATGTGTCCCCTCCAGGGTGGCATCGATGTCCCTGAGCAGGCGCTGCAGCTCCCGGGGGAACGTGGTGGCTTCGTCACACGCGGCCACCAAACGCTCCAGCAGCCCCAGGGCCGCCTCCACCCGCTGTCTCTCCATGGTGGCCCTTGTTGCCTCGCTGGCAGCCACCCTGGCCTCCCTCCTCACCTGGGCTCCATGCCTGGCCACCACCTCGGCCCCCTCCTCCCCGCCCTGGGCCTGACCCAGCTCCACCATGTTTTCCTGAGCGGTCCCATAATGGGCAGCCTCGTCCTGCAGCTCCCTGACCCAGGTGGTGGCTGTGGCCGCCCTGTCGGCTGCCTTGGTGGCCAAATCCCTGCAGGTGTTGTGGAGCTCAGTGGCTGTCCTGGCCAGCTCAGCCCAGCTATTCATCAGCACAGACACCGACCACTGCCACTCGCTGGCTGCCATTGTCACACGGTTCCGGGGGATCCCTGGGGTGCTCTTGTAGGCAGCCAGGGAGGTGACAGGGCCATCGTCATGTGATGTGACATTGCGGCGCCTCCAGGTGTCATCCGTGCTGTAGAGGGTGTCCCAGAGGTTGCTGGTGAAAACCTCCAGGTCCCCATACAGGCACCCTGGGAACACGAGCAGATTCATCTCCTCGTCCTGCCTGGGCAGGGTGCCCAGCAGCTCACCCAGGATGGCCACTACAGTGACCTCTGGCTGCAGCAGGGCTGGGGACAGCTGGAGAGGGGACAGGAGAAGAATCAGAGACCTGGTGGCACTTATGGCCTCCTCGAGAGGCCCCGGTCCTTTCCCAGGGTCCCCTTTGTCCCCTCCCTTGAGGGCTCTGCTTCCCTCGCTGTCCATTTGTCACCCCCTCGTCCTCTCTGCCACCCCCTACCACCACACTCGTAGCCCCTGCAACCCTCTGCTGCTCCTTCAGCCACTGCCCGCTAGACCATGTGTCCCCAACCCCCCAGTCATCCCCATCCCCCACTGCCACCTTCCCCCGCCTTTCCCCTCCACCTGTCACCTCCCTCCTTCCTGCCACTCCCTCCTATCCTCTTTGTGACCCCTGTCCCCTCCCACCAGCCCCCATGTCCCCTCCAGGCCCCATTGGCTCCTCTCTCCCCCCACCACTCCCCCAACCCATCGCACCTCTTGGAGCTCCGTGGTCACTGGGGAGACATTGGGGACACCTTGGGGACACTCTGGGGATCGAACAAGCCTTGGGATGTCCTCGATGGCTCTTTGGCACCGCTCAGCCACCCCATGGCTGGGGTGGGCACTGGGGCAGGCAGGACCACTATCGAAATACAACTTGATGATGTCTCGAACTGTCCCTGCAAGGTGACCCTTGACCAGGCGGGTGTTGTCCTCCCACAGCCGCTCAGCCACGGCCACCTTGGCCACCAAGTCCTCAGGGACAGTGGGGGATGCCTCATTTGTCCCCTTCAAGGTGGTCTTGATGTCCCTGAGTAGGCGCCACAGCTCCCAGGGGAACACAGAGGCTTCATCACACGCAGCCACCAAGCGCTCCAGCAGCCCCAGGGCCACCTCCACCCGCTGTCTCTCCATGGTGGCCCTTGTTGTCCCGCTGGCAGCCACCCTGGCCTCTCTCCTCACCTGGGCTCCATGCCCGGCCACCACCTCGGCCCCCTCCTCCCTGCCCAGGGCCAGACCCAGCTCCACCATGTTTTCCTGAGCTGTCCCATCACGGGCAGCCACGGCCTGCAGCTCCCTGGCCCGGGCGGTGGCAGTGGCAGCTCTGTAGCCTGCCTCAGTGACCATCACCCTGCAGGTGTTGCAGAGCTTGGTGGCTGCCTGGGCCAGCTCGGCCCTCCTGTCCACAGGCACAGACACCGACCGGTGCCACTCGCTGGCCACCAGTGTCACATCATGCCAGGTGGTCTCTGGGGTGCTCTCAAAGGCAGCCAGGGCCTGGCTCAGGGAGGTGGGAGGGTCATCATCATCCACGGTCACATCCCTGTACCACCAGGTGCCATCACTGTGATACAGGGTGGCCTGGAGCTTCCTGGAGAAGTCCTCCAGGTCCCGGTACAGGCTCACTGAAGACACGAGCAGCAGCATCATCTCGGCCCTGCGCAGGGTGGCCAGCAGCTCGCCCAGGGTGGCCACCATGGTGACCTGTGGCTGCAGCAGGGCCGGGGACAGCTGGGGAGGGGACAGAGAAGGTGTCAGGGACCTGGTG
Organism: Melozone crissalis; assembly: GCF_028551555.1. Classification (NCBI taxonomy): domain Eukaryota; kingdom Metazoa; phylum Chordata; class Aves; order Passeriformes; family Passerellidae; genus Melozone; species Melozone crissalis. The sequence continues at coordinate 7,352,605 of NW_026535844.1, forward strand.
GCACTTGTGGCCTCCTGGGGTAGCCCCCTGCCCCCGACGGATTCCCTTTATCCCCTCTGTCCCTCTGTCAGCCTCTTGTTCCCTCTGCCACCCCCTGCGCCTCCCCTCGTAGCCCCTCCCACCCCCTGCTGTCCCCTCTGCCACCCTCCGTGTCCCCACCTCCTGTGCCCTCCATCACCCTGTCCCCTCCCCCGCCATGTCCCCTCCCCTCTCTGCCACCTCCCCCTTTCCTGCCACTGCCTCCTGTCCCCTTTGTGAGCCCCATTCCCATTTGCCACCCTCTGTGTCCCCTCCATCCCCAACTACCTCCTCCCCCCGTGTCCCCTCTGTTCCTTTCTCTTCTCCCCCTGACCCGCCCCTGTCACACCTCTTGGAGCTCCATGCTCACTGGGGACACCGTGGGGACACTCTGGGGGTCGAAGGAGCCTTGGGATGTCCTCGATGGCTCTTTGGCACCGCTCGGCCACCTCACAGGCACTGTGGCTGGTGGGACCATCATGGAAAGAGAACTTGAAGATGTCCTGAAGTGTCCCCACCAGGTGATCCTTGACCAGGTGGGCGTTGGCCTCCCACAGCCGCTCAGCCACGGCCACCTTGGCCACCAATTTGTCGGGGACATTGGGGGATGCCTCATTTGTCCCTTCCAGGGTGTCCAGGGTGTCCCAGAGCAGGCGCTGCAGCTCCCGAGACAACGCGGTGGCTTCATCACACGCGGCCACCAAGTGCTCCAGCAGCCCCAGGGCCACCTCCAGCTGCTGTCTCTCCATGGTGGCCCTTGTTGCCTCGCTGGCAGCCACCATGGCATCTCTCCTCACCCAGGATTCATGCCTGGCTACCACCTCGGCCCTCTCCTCCCCACCCAGGGCCTGACCCAGCTCCACCATGTTTTCCTGAGCTGTCCAATAATGGGCAGTCTTGGCCTGCAGCTCCCTGGGCAGTGGCGGTGGCCTGCAGCTCCCGGGCAGTGGCGGTGGCCACCCTGTTGGCCGCCTTGGTGGCCAAATCCCTGCAGGCATTGGGGAGCTTGGTGGCCGTCCTGGCCAGCTGGGCCCAGCTGTCCTTGAGTGCAGCCACTGACCGCTGCCACTCCCAGGCCACCATTTGCACATCGAACCTGCTGGTCCAATGGGTGCTCTTGTAGGCGGCCAGGGCCTGGCTCAGGGAGGCGGGAGGGTCATCATCATCAGAGGTGAAAGGGTCATCATCATCGCACGTGACATTGCGGTGCCTCCAGGTCTCATCAGTGCACAGGCTGTTGCGGAGCTCATTGGTGAAGTCCATCAGGTCCCAGTACAGGTGCAATGGGGACACGAGCAGAGTCATCTCGGCCCTGCACAGGGTGGCCACCAGCTCGCCCAGGATAGCCACCACGGTGACCTGCGGCTGCAGCAGGGCCAGGGACAGCTGGGGAGGGGACAGAGGAGGTGTCAGGGACCTAGTGGCACTTACGGCCTCCTGCGATGACCCCTGTGCCCTCCCGGGCTCCCCTTAGTCCCCTCCCTGGAGGGCTCTGCTGTCCCCTCTGTCCCTCTGTCAATCCCCCGACCCCTCTGCTACCCCGCACTGTCGCTCGCGTGTGCTCCCCATTCCCCCCTGCCCCCTCCCCCACCGTCGCACCTCTTGGGTCTCCATGCTCACTGGGGACACCTTGGGGACGCTCCGCTGCCGAAGGAGCCCCGGCACCAGCTCCGGTCCCGGCCCAGAACAGGCCCCGGGGTCGGCGCCGGGAAAAGGCGGAGCCCCCTCAGGAGGGGCTGGAAAAGGGGTTGGGCGAGGTGACGTCACCGCCCGCCCTTTCCAGTACCGCCCCTATCCATGGAAAGCGCCTGGATTTGGCCGTTTTGGTTGAATCCCAGGGGATTTAGGCTCAGTAGAAGGGGATATAGGCTCCATCCCCAGGGGATTTAGGCTCCATCCCACCATTTCTAGGCGGATTCATTCCGCCGTTCCCAGCTGGATTTACGAGGGAACGCGGAGCGCTCTGAGGCGCCCACAGAGTTGCCCTCAACAAACAGGGCCGCGCTGCTTCTCTCGCGAGACCTCTGCCGAGAAGCCCCAAAGGCGGCGCGGACCAATCAGAAGCCGCGCCGGCCAGAAGTACTGGCAGAAGTTCCCATTGCTTTGGCGTCGGCAGCTGCTTCCGGCGAATCCGCGGTGCATTGTGGGCATTGTGGGCCCCGTGGGGCCCAGCGGCGGCGGAGCGGGGCTGAGGCCGCAGGTGGGGGAGGGGGCGGGGCGGGAATCTGGGGGCGCCGAGGGAGCCCCGGGACCCCCTCCGGCAGCGCGGGATGGGCGACAGCGACCGCGGTCAGCACCGGGAGCGGGGAGAGGGGGAGGGGCGATGAGGGGGGGTTTGGAGGGGTTATGAAAGGATTGGGAGGGACTGAGGGAGAACTGGGGGTCCTGAGGGGATGTGGGGTATTCTGAGGGCGTTTGGGGAGATCGAGAGGGAGAACTGGGGGTCGTGAGGAGATTTGGGGGCTTCTGAGGGGATTGGAGGGGTTGTGAGGGGATTTTGGGGGTTGAGAGGGAGAACTGGGGATCCTGAGGGTATTTGGGGAGTCCTGAGGGGGTTTGGGGGGATGTGAGGGGGCTGAGGGGTTGTGAGGGGGTTTGGGACGTGGTGAGGGGATGTGGAGCGTCCTGGGGGAGAATTAGGTGTCCTGAGAGGGTTTGTGGGGCTCTGAGGAGATCTGGGGGGGTCTTGAGGGGATATGGGGACCACATGAGGAAATCTGGGGGGATTCTGAGGAGATTTTCGAGGGTCCTAAGGAGGATATGGGAGCCCTGCGGGGGACGTGGGGTACTGAGGGTAGTTTGGAGGATTGTGAGGGCATTTGGGGGCATTCTGAGTGGGTTTGGGAGGATTTTGGGAGTTTCAGCCTGAATTTGGGGCATCCTGAGGGAATTTTGGAGATCCCCGAGTGGATTTTGTGGGTCCCTGACTGGATTTGGGTTGGTTTGGGGTTATTTTGGGGAACCTGACTGGATTTGGGGGCATTTGGGGAATTTTGTGATCCCTGGATGGATTTTGGGGTATTTTCAGGTAATTTTGGGGTCCCTGACTGGATTCTGGGAAGATTTGGGGTAATTTAGGAGTCTCTGATAGGATTTTGGGGTATTTTCAGGTGTTTTTGGGGTAAGTTTGGCCTTCTGACCAGATTTTGGGGTGCCTGCCCTGATTTTGGGATATTTTGGGATACCTGACTGGATTTTGGGGTATTTTCGGGTCATTTTGGGGTTCCTCACCAGATTTTGGCCATTTTGTGGTAATTTCATGGTCCCTGACCGAAGTTTGGGGATTTTTTTGGGTATTTTGGGGTAATTTTGTGATCTCTGGCTGGAATTTTGGGGTTTTTTGGGGTATTTTTGTAGGACAGCAGGAGAAGGATGGTCGGGATGGAGAGAGACAAGAGATCTCTGAAGCCAGGTCATGGAACTTGGGGTTTATTGCAAAGGGCCTGGGTGCAGGGCCCTGCTTGGAGCTGCCAGGCACAGCTGGAGCAGGCCCGAGAGAGGGAGAAGAGTGGTGTTATATTTGCCCAATTATCCCATCATCAACAAAACCAAACACTAATAAAGGTAGCAGCAATTTTCATTGAATAGCTTAGAATATATAAAATCGGATACACTTGAAATATTGACAATGTGATTTGGTTAAAATAAGGGATAATTTGGTTCCAATAATAGCACATAAGCAAAAAAAAAAAAAAAAAAACAAACAGCGAGGGGTACGGAGAGCAGGGCCCTTGGACCCCTGCACCCTCACGTAGGAGCTTGCCAAGTGAAAATTCCCCCTGTTGTGCCATGTGTCAGTGCCATCTCCTCCCATTTTCGATTCATCGCACTTCTACCTCCGCCCTCATCACCACCTTTACCGCGCATGCTCCACCACTCGGTTTGGTGGTCACACCCGTCTTTGGGGGTCATCACTGATGAAGGCCTCTCCTCTTCCTCGATGTCCTTTCATTCACCCTTGGGTTACACATGTGCACCAAGCTAGGATAATGTAAGCCAAAACTAACATAATATTATATTTAAGATTCAAAGCAATAAATCTCTTATAGCGGGCATTTTCTTGAGATCCAACCAGATTTTCCTTTCTTTCTGGTAATTTTTAGTAACTGTTGTCTCTTGCTTTTTCCTGCCTTGAACATCTGCAGGAGAGGGGAGGGGGAATGGAAACCCTCCTCTCCCTTTCTTGCCATCACACCTTTTAACTGTTTTATTATTTCCAAATATTAATTACTGTATCAATATTGATTGCTGTTTCAATTTTGTACGAATCATACCTATTCAGCACACTTCTCATTATCCTGCTCTGAGTTTTTGGAGTTTTCTGTCAGAAATCTCTCCCCTGCCCCACTCATCCACAGGGGTTTGGGGCAGTTTTCCCTTTTTGGGGGAAATCAAAGCGATGCCCTGATTCTCCTATTTAGGGGTAGGAGAAGTGAGGCTCCAGGGCTTCCCGCTGAGCCGGAGCCACCGGAGCCGCAGTGCCGGGAAAGCCGTGGCGGGAGGTGCGGAGAAGTTTGTTTGTGTTTTCAGCTCAATCCCCCTCGGGCCCGGGCCCGGGCCCGTTCCAGGGCTGTTCCTGAGCTCCGGCTCTGCCCTCACGCAGCCCGGGGGGCCCTGAGAGCGCGGGGCGGGGCTGTGCCGTGTGCAGAGCCCGCCCCTGGCTGGGATTGGGCGATGGTGCCGTCAGTCGTGTTTGTGGCGCGCTGATTGGTGGGAGCGGGGCGGAGCAGGGCCCCGGTGGCGGGCTGAGGGCGGCCGTGGCTGGGCAGCGGCGCCATTGTGGGAGCGTGTGTGCGGGCCCGCGAGCGGCGGTAGCGGCCGGAGCGCGGTGAGGCGGCGGCGGAGCTCGGAGGCGGCCGCAGCGCAGGTGGGAGCCGCGCTGGGTTGTGCGGGGGCTCGGGGCTGGCTGCGGGCCTCGGGGGCGGCAGGGGGCTCGGGCGGGTTCGTTGTGCCGTGTCCGGCCCGTGTTGCCGCTGGCGTGAGGGCGCTGCGGGAGCGGCTGCCCGCGGTCTCCTTGCGGCCGCTGCCTCGGCAGGAGCCGCTGGCGGAGCAGCGCTGGCTCGGCCCGGTTGCTGTGGCTGGGACAGAGGGGGCTGCCCCGTGCCCGGGGCTGTGCGGGGAAATTCCCGTGGCCGGAGGTTTCTGTGGCCAGAGGAGACAGAGGAGTCCTGTAAAAGTGACTTTATTGCTGAGCAGAGGGAGAGGCCGTGGGGCATTTGCCGTGCGCTCTCTGCCATTGTTGTATTTCGCAGCCTCCTTTGTATCCTCATTTTCCCGGCCTCATCTCCCTCTCCCTTTGCCCTCTGGCTGAGGTGCTTGGAAGGTTCAGACCACCCGATCCGCCAACTGCATGTCCTCGTTAATGTGCACCCCCACTTTTGTATAACAACCGATATTCACGGCTCTGTTAAGTCTTTGTTCTTCCCGAAGTTCAGGAATTTAGCGGGACTTTTGGGAGCGGGAGTGCAGTTAATTAGTAACATTTATTGAAGCTGGAGGTTTCGCCCGTTACTTCCTTATCTACGAGTCCCTGGCCCCTCGCTCCGCTGCTGAATGAGCTGCACTCTCTAGATGTGGAGCATGGTAAAAAGATGAGAGTTGCTGTCGCACATCAGAGGAGAAACAGCATTCGTTTCACCCATGGTCTGCCAGGGAGCCACGAAACCGTGTCCCCTTCCCATCCTTTCCACGTTTGGACCAATACTTGAGCTGGTTTTTTATTTCAATTGTTGATTTTTTTTTTTTACCACTTTTCCTTTGTCATCTATTTGCCAACAGCAGTTTGAGTCATTTAATTTTCCACAAACTCCTCTTTTTTCTGCTAACAGATGATCTGATCCCATCCCATGGTGAAGTGTTGTGTTCCTCATTTCAGTGGATTGCTCGGCAGGAAGGTCAGGAGCTGGAGCTGTCTGGTTGGTTATTGTTGCGAGGACAGCTTGTAATCTAATGATGCCATTGAAATGAGAAATGGGTTCTGTGGCTCCTGATATGAATTGGTTCGGGTTCCCAGGGGCTGATCCATGGTGTTGTAGGATTTGTTCTGCTGGCCATTCATCTTTTTCCCATTTTTGGCCGTTCTCTCCAGCCAGGGCTGCATCATTTGACTGCTCTTCTCTAAATAAATCATCAAATCCTTGGATTCCCAACTGATTTCCCGGAATATTTGGTAGCAAAAAATCCCCAGTGCTCTAATGCACCCTATATAACACAGACAATGACAGCACATGTTGGAGTGGGCAGAGGGCTGATTCCCCCCATTTATTTACAGTGAAGTTTTCCCAACATTCTCCATGTGCTGTTTCCCTTTGCAGCTTCACCCGTTTGTGTTGCAGGGTCAGATATCCTCCCCCTGGGCTCTGCCTTGAGCTGTGCAAATTCCATCAGTGCAAGCAGGCAGAGCTTGGGGTGAGGGGCAGAGGGAATCAGCCCAATTCCTGCCCCAGGCAAGAGACCCAGGTGCATTGTCCACACTTTGCCCAGCAGTGTTCATTTGCATTTCTAAAGCTCCTTTGGAGGCTGCCTGGAATGAAGCTTCTCTTCCTGCTGCTGGGCAATGTTGATGTTTTGTTGCTGCTCGTTATCTCTGTGGATGTCTTTTGGGCTATTCCCAGTCTGTTGAGGTGTTAAACTCATCTCCATTGAGTGGTGTAACACCCAATAAATTAAACCTTGAAAATTCCTACCCCCAATGGAAAACCTTTGAGTAGAGAAACCTTTCTGAGCAGAAAAATAAGGTTTAAAAGAACCGAAATCGGTACATTTTGCAGCAGTGCAATGGCAGGCAGCCCAGAGTGTGGGTGTCAGTGAGCCCCAGAGTGGAATTGTGCCGTGGTGTTCCCCAGCAGCTGTGGCAGTGCAGGCCCAGCCAGCGCTGAAGCTGCAGCAGTGGCAGCAAGGCTTGGCCCCAGGGGCTGGAGATGGCAGAGGAGGGTGGCCAGGATTGCAGAGGATTCCAGGCGAGGATCTGTGGGCAGGCGCAGGGGCTTGGCCCGCTGTGGAGCCCTGGCTGCTGCTGCGTTGCCTTCAGGGCAGGCTCAGGGGCGGCCTCCCATCCTCCTGCTGCAGGTGGGAAGTGCAAATCTGCAGGGCTTCAGAGCCCTTGAGGCCAGGCTGAGGGGTCCCCCCGTGTTGAGCTGTGCTGGCGGCTGTTTGTGGCCTCAGGGACACTTGGCATGGGCCCCTTGGCCACCAGTGGTGCTGCTTTGCACTCCTTAGGCAGGAGCCGATGTCCTGGCTGGGTGTTGGGAGCAGCAAAGTGCCAGGGCGGGCTCAGTGACAGCCCAGCTTGCTGTGGGAGAATATGCCTTGATATCTGCTCCAGTGGTTGCTGAAGCAGTGAGAATTGCTTTTGCCTCCCTGTTAGGTGCCATGGTGTCAGCAGAAGATGTTGAAGCCTTCCTGCTCAGGGCATTTCAGTGCCAGGCTCTCACAAGCACCCACAGCTGGGCGGGTTGAGCTGAGCATGGGGCGGTGACCTGTGCTGTGTCTGATTCCCCTTCCTTAATAACAGCCTGTCTTGTAGCTCTTTTCCTTTCTGCTGCCCCTGCAGAGCCATCCACAAACACATTTTCTCCCTCAGGCCAGGGAATGTCCCATCAATCTGTCCCAGCCTGGGTCTGGAGCTCTGTCCCTTGAGTGCAGTCCTGGGTTCCTTGCCAGCCCCTCTCCAGGCTGTTCAAACAGGAGGCTGGGTTAAAGCCTTGCCCTGTCCTCAGTTCTAAATCCTCCTGTGCCATTGAACAAGTTTCATACTGTAATAACCGAGCCCTCCTCATCCGTTTCGAGGCTCTTTTGGTTATCAGAGCTTTAACTTGATGCCAGACTTGAAGTATAGGAGGTCCTATATAGGGTTAAACATTTTAGCACAAGAATTCCTTAGGCAAGACCCTGTTTAACATCCACCTGTAATTCAAATTCTTTTTTCCTGTCTGGAAGGCCCAGGCCACCCACCTCAGTTAATCTTCATTTTAACACTTGAAAATTCTGTGTTTCCTCCTGCTGTCCATCCATCCAGTTTGTTGACTGGCAGGATAGGAGTGTTGTAGGGAGACATCCCTGGCTCCAAAAGCCCTGCCTTTAACAGGGACTCAGTACCAGCCTGTGAGCCCTTCCTTCCCTCTCTTGGAACAGGGTATTGCTTGTCCTGGTTGCTTTAAAGTAATTTGTAGAGGCTCCATATCTAATTTTCCCCATTTCCGCGAATCTGCCTACACTTCTGGGTTCACTTCAGCATAGGCCTTTTCAATCTTTTCACACAAATGTAGAACAGAACTAGCCTCTGCAACCCCTTTTACAGTATTAAAATCCAACTCTCAAATTCCTTCCTAGGTAATTACAATCACAGGAGGAAGAAAAATAAATTCATTTTATTCAAACCTATGCCCCACAGCTTCTAACAGTAGTTGAACAAATCATCCCTGCTCATCTTTCCCACTCATTCCCTTAAAAATTAAAATATTCCTTTTCTATTTTCCCCCTTAGGTCTAAGATTCAGAGTGGATTGAGAGGCCCCTGTGTCCATCAGGAAATGCCTCCTCTCAATGCAGACCCACCCTGAATGTTCTCAAGGGCTGCAGTGTGGAGGGTCCCTGGTGTGATGGGAGCTGTGACAGCCCTGCCAATCCATGTCCATCAAGGGGTGGACTTGCTGGTCCTGAGGGTGCTGCTGTCTGTGCTTGCAGTTTCCTTGTGCCCTGCAGCTGGAGCCCTGGTTCCTTGCCAGGGGCTGTTTGGGTGGGCGCTCCCCTGGTGAGGAGGGCAATGCCTCTGCCAGGTGCTTGTGGCCGAGCCGTGCCCTGGGTGCTGGGGCCCCCTTGGGCCCTGGGGTTGATCCCTCAGGGGCTGTAGGAACTGTGCCCTGGCCTTTGCCTTCAGCTTGGCCTTTTGCTGCTCCCTTCTTGCATTCACCTGCTGTGCCTTTGTGCCCAAGTGCTGCAGGGCCTTCTTGTGCCCCTCCTGCAGCCCCCCTCAGTGCCTGTGGGTGCTTGTCTTGCTTTACAAGAGAGGTGTCTGCTCGGGAAGGCAGAAAAAGCCTCTCTTGAAATGGAGAATGCAAACCGCCTCCCTCTTAATTTTTAGAATAGTGAAATCAAGGGGCTCTCAGGCAAAGATATGGGAATAGGAATACCAGTTCTTTACTAGTGTGTATAATAAAGCAAACAAACACCAACAGCTGCGGCGCTGACAGCAAACAGAGCCCGGACCCAGTCCCGGCCTTTGGGCTGCGGCGCTTTGCCCTTGGGTGCAGTTCCGGGCACGGCCGGCAGGGGCGCTGGTGGCTCCCGTGGGGCGGGGCAGCGCATCCCTCCCATGGGAACCTCTCTGAACGGAAATAGAGCAATCCCTTCATCTCACTCTTTCACTTTTTTACCTTCTATGGCCTTTCTCTCATGTTTTGAGAAAGAATTTAGAGAGGGCTGCCTTTTAACTGAGCTCCTAGTGTTTTGATATGGTGCTTCCTCTCGAGAGAGACAGAGTTTCCTTGAACAGCCGGAGCTGTGGTTACCAAGGGGACGTAACTCAGAGCAGGACGGGGTCAGGGGAGGATATCCCGCCGAGGCTCGGTGGGAGTGTGGGCAGGGTCTGCTGCCGGAATCGGCAGAGGGGGATCTTCCCGTGGAGCCCGAGGTGGAGCGTGGGTAGCCCCCACATGGCTGATGGTGGCTGATGCGGCAGCTGCCGACAGATCAAAGGCAGGTGGGAGAGCCCGGCAGCAGCGGCGGTGCCCAGCGCAGGTGGCACGGGCAGGGCAGCCGGGGATGGGATGGCTGGGACCCCCCTGGGTGCGGTGGGCGCAGTGACCTCGGAGCAGGCGGCGGGACAGAGCAACCCCCATCTTCCCCAGCATGGCCGGCAGAGCGGCCGCGGGCCAGGCAGTGGGAGCAGGGCACACAAATTGAGCGACAGCGCCGGGGCAGGTGGAGCTGCCCTGGGCAGTGAGGCCGCACCTGGGATGGAAACCGGGGCAGGCGGAGCTGAGGTGGGCAGCGAGCCGGGACCCGGGACAGGCGCTTGGGCCGCGAACGGAGGGCTCAAGACCTGCAGAGGATCCCACTCTCTTTCTGATTTTTCCTCTTGTTCCCTTCCCTTTCATTTCCCTCTTTCTTTTCTTGTTTATTTCTCGGAGGTTTCTAATATTTTAAAGATTTTTTTCTTCTAAAATCTCCTGTCTAACATATGGCATATTCTCTTCTAGATTAAATGGGTTTTTTAACAAATAAATCCAGAGCCTAGCAAATCTAAACTTCTGCTTGGATACTTTGAAATAGTCAATGAGCTAACTCATGACCTCCTAATGTTGTTTTTCCCATTACCTTTTTATTTATCCTTTGGCAAATTAAGCATCTTTCAGTTACTTGTTTGCAAATCCAAAAATCCCAATGCACCCATAGTTCCATAAAACATGATCACACAAAGCTTGAGTGCCCCAGTGGGTTTTCTGGTGCCTGTCTTCTAATATTGTCTTAGAAGCACATTTTATTAAGTAATTGTCTTCCATCAAGAAGTGTCCATTTCCCTGATTTATCTTGTTCACTTCCTGTCTTCTTTAATTCTTTTTTCTCGGCTTCCCTAAACTTTGGAATTTCCAGATTTTCCTGGTTTGGAGTTAATATTAACATAACTTTTTCAGCTCCATTTTCTGCTGCATCCTTAGCTTTGTGATCTGACAAATTATTTCCTCTTCTTTCTGGGGTCTTTCCCTTTTGGAGTTCCATAATATGTACTATAGCTATCTCTTTTAGTTGATTGTAATGCCTCTAAAATAAGTTCCTCATGTACTAATCCTTTTCTTCTTGAATTAAGTAATCTTTTTCCTTTCCAAATTTTTAAAGGTATGTACTACTCTAAAGGCATACCTTGAATCAGTATGTATAGTTCCTTTTTTTTGTGTTAAATATTCTAGTGCTCTTTTTAAAGTATATAATTCACAAGTTTGAGCTTACTAGTTTAAGGTTAATTTCCCTTTTTCCATAGTTTGCACATTTTTCTCATGAACTTCTACATACGCTGTATTTTCTCCTTTTGCAAGGAATTGTATCTCTGTTAGCTAACATAACTCCCAAGCAACTATTTTTTTTTCTTTTTTTTCCCCTGTATCCAACTTACTGGTTTTCTGTCTCATTTTTTCAAGATCTTATCTATTCATCTTCTGCCTCTGTTTTTCCCTTTCACTAACAACCTAAATACCACTTTTCTTTCAACTACACACACAAAAATAAAAAACTTTTTTCTCACACTACTTTCAGTACAATACACCTCCCTCCAAGGAGATATAGTGAAGCTTAAAATACACAATCTACATTACCTATACTTTCATTCATATACATTCACTCACTTTTATTTCCCATTCACTTCCACACATTCTTTCCCACCCTCAGGACACAGAGTGGATCCCTGTTGACAGAGAATCGCGGGTCCCTGTGGCCCCCCTCACCTTGGTGTGGCCTCTGGGTCTCAGTATCTCCGGGCCTCCTGGGAGGGCCCTGACTCTGCTGCCTCCGGTGCCGTTCACCTGTGAGGCTGATTTGTGTGTCACTCACACTCTTTAGCCACGGCCCCCTCACACGCCCTGGGGACAATGGCCCGTTTGCAGGTCACCTGTACCTTATGCCACAGCCCCCACACGCCCAGGAGAACAATGGCTTATTTGTGGGTCACACACTCCTCTTTCCACAGCCCCCCTTCCCACCCGCCCGGGAAGCTGAGGCTGATTTTGTGTGTGACTCACTCTCACACACAACAAGACCACAATAAGGTACCTTTTGTTATAAATGATCAAATTGAGAGCCAAACTTATAGGAAAATTTAGCAAAGATTTATTAATTTGTCTGTGCGAATGAAGTTAGGTTGTCAAAACCAGCACAGCCAAGGGTCAGCATCGAGCCCGGGTTCGGTGCTGGGTGAACACGGATCTGAGCTCCGAATGTCAGAGTCTCCCCCTGTTCACAAATGCTGCCTGACGCAGCGAGTTCTTTTACAGTTTATCCTGCTCGAGGCAGAGATGACCAAATGTTCTTTGTGTCTCTTCCCATGCATAACCGTGTCTTTACCTGTGCAGAGGTGGACAAAGACTCAGTCCCGGTGTCTGATGTTGTCAGTAGACTCCGGGGAAGTCAGCATTCACATGCATCAGGGTGGGGCTGTGGATCATTTTGGTAGATGTAATCGACGAGGCAATAATCACTCTTGGGTGGACCTGGTGACCCTGGTGACCCGGGGAAGCCAGTGATTATCGCCCTGGAAGCTTCTATTCTTTCATTAAAAACCACGATGTTTATCTCAGCCAAGTCCAGGAACTAGATGTATATGAATAAGACACTGCTGCTGGCCAGGATTGTCAAAAGACATAGTGTGGATTTTACAATATTTTATACATTAATAGCATGAATTATCTCTACCATATACTACACTTTCACGTCACCTATTACAAGTTTAGGTGTTTCTGGCCAGTTCCCGTGCTCTTGGATATCCCTCAACCCAGCTGTGCTGTCCAACCCCAGATGCTCTTGAGCATATCCTCAATCCGGCAGAATTCTGCCCAACCGTGGATGCTCTTGGAATGTTAATTCCTCAACCCAGCGGGTTTTAATTCTGGATGCTCTTGGGCACTCTTATTCCTCAAACCAACAGAATTTTTAGGAGCCCCTTTTGTCCCGTTTCCTAGTGGATTGGGCTCGGAAACTCCTCTGCTCCCTTCCTCCGAGGGGTCCAGCCCCTCTCTGGGACCCAGTCCCAGTTACCCCGGGGGATTCTCTCACTCCTCTTATCACTCGCTGTGTCTCTTTACTGGCTGCTTCCCTCGAGGAAAGTTGGAAACGCAGTGTGGGAGACTCCAGCACTCACTTGGCAGGTCTGGGACAACCAGCCCTCGTCTCATTCACAGCCCAGAGCAGAGAATGAGGGGAGAAGGGAGCCCAGGAGCCCAAACAGCCCCGGCATCCCGAAATGGGGAGAGTGAATTGGGGGGAGCTTTTGGCATTGCTGGGACTGCCAGCAGCCTGGGCAGGGTCGGGCACCGAGGAGAAGGGGGACCCCCAATCCAAGCGTGACCCCCAGCAGCTGGGACAGGGGGGAACCTCCGAACACCAGAGGGGAGGGACCAGGGATGGGGAACTCCTGGGAGGCTTTTTCAGGGCTGAATCTTGGATGTTTGGGAGGTTTTTCTGGAGCCCTGATGTCCGGTGACTTGTAGAGATGGACTTGGGCAGAGGGACCTTCAAACTCAATGTGTTTTGGGGAAGATGAAACAGGAAAGCCTTATAAATACGATTGTGTGGCAAAAGATTTTGTGAACATAAAAAGTATAAGGAAGATTGAAATGAAAGCAAGCTCTGAGATACCTCATTTAGTGAACAACTGGAAAACAATGGTGTGGCCCAACTGAAGGTAATCCCCTTTTGATGAAACAATTCCCTCTGCTTGCAGAGACATCCAAGGGTCAGAGCAGACCTTACTAGCTCAATAGAAGGGGTCCAAAAAGGAGTTTTTAGGATTTAAAATGTAACACAGTATGGTGATGTAATGATTTTTACAGGCTATATGTAAATGCTCTAGGATTTGTATTTTGTACTAGATTGGTTGGTGAGAAATAGAATATTCAACAAAGAAGAAGATTTATTGTATTGTAACGGGACCCTTACTCTCTTATGCTCTTCCCCTCTTACTCTCTTACCCTCTCACCCTCTCTACCCCTCTCTTCTCTCGGGCCTGCTCCGAGCTGTGCCTGGCAGCTCCAAGCAGGGCCCTGCACCCAGGCCCTTTGCAAAAAACCGCAAGTTCCACGACCTGGCTGCAGAGCTCTCTCGTCTCCATCTGTCCCGACCGTCCTACCCCCCGACACTCCTACAAACGCGCTCATCCCTTGTTTTCCCCAAACCAGGATTTCCCATTGCCAAGGCCTGGGAGGCTGCAAGGAAGAGGAAGATGCCCCGGGACACTGAGACAGGTGAGGAGGAAGTCAGTGCCCCTTTCCCCTCTGTGCTGCTCCATCTCCCAGCCCAGCACGGCCCCGGCTGCAGCTCAGGCCTGGGGGATCTCCTTGCCCTTGCCTGTGGCACGGAGGCAAATCCCATCCTGTCCTTGTCCTTCCTCCCCCAGAGCAGGAGCTGAGCATGGAGAGCAGGGAGGACAAATGCCTGCGGCAGAACCTGATGGAAGAGGCCGTTTTGAGCGGCTCCACGGTGCAGGAAGCCAATGGGGAGGAAAAGCCCCGGAGATGCCGCACGAGGAGGGGCTGCAAACGCAGCCGGCGGGGATCTGAGGGGGAAAGAGCCAGCCTGGGCCGGGAAGGCGGCCGGAGACGGAGCCAGAGCTCGGAGCTGGTGCTCCATGAGCAGCTCCATGATGGGCAGAAGCCCCACACGTGCGTGGAGTGTAGGAAGAGCTTCAGGTGGAGCTCTGACCTGATTGTGCACCAGAGGATCCACACTGGGGAACGGCCCTACGAGTGTGGGGAGTGTGGGAAGAGCTTCAGCCAGAGCTCCCACCTGATCAGCCACCAGAGAACCCACACTGGAGAGAAGCCCTATGAGTGTGGGGAGTGTGGGAAGTGCTTCAGCCGGAGCTCCAGCCTGATCAGGCACCAGAGGATCCACACTGGGGAGAGGCCCTACGAGTGTGGGGAGTGTGGGAAGAGCTTCAGCCGGAGCTCCAGCCTGATCAAACACCACAGGACCCACACTGGGGAGAGGCCCTACGAGTGTTCCAAGTGTGGGAAGGGCTTTCAGAGCAGCTCCGATCTCCTCCAGCACTATCGGATTCACAGAGAGGAGAGGCCCTTCCAATGCCCCGACTGCGGGAAGGGATTCAAGGACAACTCCACCCTTGTCAAGCACCGGCGCATCCACACTGGGGAGAGGCCCTACGAGTGTGATAAATGCAGGAAGAGGTTTCCGACCAGCTCCCGTCTATTCCTGCACTATCGGATTCACAGAGAGGAGAGGCCCTTCTGCTGCCCCAACTGCGGGAAGGGATTCAAGCGCAACTGCACCCTCATCAGGCACCGGCGCATCCACACTGGGGAGAGGCCCTACGAGTGTCCCCAGTGTGGGAAGAGATTCTCCAGGAGCTCTCACTTGACCCGACACCAACGGAGGCACCAGTAAGGGAAGCCCTGTGAGTGCCCCGAGTGCGGGCAGAGCTTCGTGCGCTGCTCCAGCTCCATCCCCCACGGGAGGAGGCACTTTGGGCACAGCCCTGGTCACTCACATTCCCTGTGATGCATGTTGAGAACACACCTGGCTGCTTCACCTTTTAATTTCACCTTAATTTTTTTCTATTCTCCATCTCTTTGCACTGCAAAAGCCAGGAGGAATGGATCTGTCACCTCCAAAGCACTCAAATCCCAGTGAAAACAGCTCAATCTTACCCCAAAAAGAGCTCAAACCCACCTCAGAAACCTCAATCCCATGCCAAACTCACTCGATTCCGCAGCCATCAGGCTGAGATGAAGTTGGGAAATGATTTAGAGTGGTGGGATGGAGATTGTGTGGGGCTGGGTGTGTGGGATGTATTTGACAGCAAATAAAACTCTGAGACTTACTGATTTCTCTCCTGTTCATGTTCAGTCTGTTGCAGTTCTGTTTGCAGAGTGCCGCCTTCTCAGCTCATTGTCTTGGTGTCCCCTTTTCTCTCCTGCCTCTCCTTGCCTGCTCTGTTTCTCTCTCAGTGTCTCCCTGGACCCAGGGACCACCAGAGACCCTGCTCTGATTTAATTGACCCAGGCACCACCAGAGACCCTCCCTATATTTAATTGCCCCAGTGACCACCAAAGACCCTCCCCTGATTTAATTGACCCCTCCCCTGATTTAATTGACCCCCGCCACCAAAGACCCTCCCCTGATTTAACTGACCTTTCCCTGTTTTAATTCCCCTTCCCCCGATTTAATTGACCCCTGCCCTGATTTAGCTGTCTCCTTCCCTGATTTAATTGACCCCTGCCCTGATATAGATGACCCCTCTGTCCCCACAGACCCTCCCCTGATTATTTATTATTTTATTTCCCAATTATTATTTTAATACCCCGTCCCAGGAGCTGAAGTCCTGAAGGCTGGCAGGGAAATGTCTCTGTAGGATTTTGCTCCATTTCCCTTCAAGGACAGGAACATCTTTTCCTGGCTGGAGGCTGGAATTGCAGACTTTGGGAATGTGTGCAGGGCAGTACAGACTGGAATCAAACATGGACTAGGATCAAACAGGGACTGGGATCAAATTGGGACTGGGATCAAATATGGACTAGGATCGAACAGGGACTTAGATCAAATAGTGACTGGGATGAAATACGGACTGGGATCAACTATTCACTGGGATCAAATATGGACTGGGGTCAAATAGGGACTGGGATCAATTATTGATTGGAATCCAACAGTGTGAGATAAACTGGACTGAGCTTACATAGACTGGGATCAAATACAGGCTGGGATCAAATATTAATTGGGATAAAAAATGGACTGGGATCAAATATGGACTAAAATCAACTATGGACTGGGATCAAATCAGGACTGGGATCAACTTTGGACTGGGATCAAATATGGCCTGGATCAAATATGACAGATTTTATGGACTGGGATCAAATATGGACAGGGATTAAATATGGACTGGGATCAAATATGGATTGGGATCAAATGGACTGGGTTCCTACAGACTGGGATAAACTGGACTGAGATTATATAGATGTCGTGGTTTGAGAGGAAGTTAGTTTTCTGGGATATGAAGTGGTCAGGCCAGTAGGTGCTCACATTTGAATACTGGCAGCTGGTTTGGCCACTGGGGACATTGGATACGCCTCTGAGAACTCAGGGGTTAAAACGCAGAGCACTCCCGGGGGAAGCTCTCTTGGGTTCCAGCGAGGGAAGCAGGTCGGGCCTCCCCTGCCCAGCTCCTGGCTGGTTTGGGGCTGGGTGAGGTAGGCCTGGCCCGAGGATGGAAGGGTGGAAGAGCCCCGAGAGGCATCGGGCAGCCACACCTCCCCCCCAGGAGACAGAGAGAGACAGAGAGCGCCTGTGCCACCGTGAAATTTGATGTCCTGTGCTGGCAGCACAGCCCGGCTGGCGGAGAAGGGCGGGGGGATGCAGCAAGAAGGGGTCGGGGTCCCGCAGCTGTGGGAGCTTTGGGCGGGTAGAGCCCGAGATTTTAACCCTTTTTCGGACAAGGAAAACTTTGCAGAACATTAACCTTTCCTAGAAGAGAGATAAGAGATGAAATGGAGGAAGGAAATGTGCAAGTGTTAAGGTCTGGGCAAGTGAAAGATGTCAGGAGAGTAGAGAATAATCTTAGGTGGGAAGAGATGATGGAGTGGCCTTAGCTGGACTTTTCCTGTATGGCCATGGACAGAACCATGTTTCCTGTGACACAGAGACTGCATCCAGGGGGAGGCAATGGCTCAGAGCCAAGAGGGTTCAGTGTTGGTACCCCTCAGCCCCAGGGGGTGAAATTTGGGAGGCACAGGTGTCCCAAAGGTGAGACTGTGCCCTTTTTGGAACAGGACAAAGCATCCTTAAAAGGACAACCCTAGAAGCAGCTCTGGTCCATGTGCAGTGGTGAGAGCACTGGACATGGAAGGAAGAGGACACATTTGCAGATGTTCTCCAGGCGGTGCCACGAGTGACATGGAAACACACGAGGTTTCAGTGGTGTTTCCTGGGGTAGCCTATGGCACAAGAAGGATTTCTCTCCCCTTGATGAACTGGGAATTCATTACCTAAGGGGTGGTGATGGACCGAGAGTTGGTGATTTGGAGGATAGATGTATTGGAAATTTGGTGGGAGGGGGAGGAAATGTTTTTGGAAAGTTTTCATTTTCCCTGTGTGTTTCTTGTTACTTAGAGTTGTAGTTTAGTTAATAAAGGTTTCTTTTCTGTATTTCTAAGTGGGGGCCTGCTTTGCTTATTCCTGGTCACATCTCACAGCAGACACCAGGGAGATATATTTTCATGGGGACACTGGCATTGTGCCAGCATGAATCCGTGACACATACGCTGCCAGCTGGCCTTTTTCCACCTCTCCAGCCATTCCCACATAGCATTGGCTACTATCCATGAATCAGTGTAGAGGTAGAGCTTTGGCCATTTCTCTCCCTTAGCAATGTCCAGGGCCCGCTGAACGGCTTTGAGTTCTGTAAGTTGACTTGATCCACCTTCTCCTTCAGCAGCCTCTGCCACCTGTCGTGTGGGGCTCCATACCGCTGCTTTCCACTTCTGGTCCATCCCTACAATGCGACAGGAACCGTCAGTGAAAAGAGCGTAGCGTGTTTCCTCTGGGGGCAGTTCGTTATAGGGAGGAGCCTCTTCAGCCCGTGTCACTGGTTATTTTTGCTCTTCATCAGTAAGACCAAAGTTCTCACCTTCTGGCCAGTTTGTAATTATCTCCAAAATCCCAGGGCAATTCAGGTTTCCAATACGGGCGCACTGTGGGATAAGAGCAATCCGTTTACTCCATGTAGCGTCAGTGGTGTGGTGGGGGGTGGGAACTTTTCCTTTGAACATCCACCCCAGCACCGGTAGTCGGGGTGCCAGGAGGAGTTGTGCTTCCGTACCAATCACCTCTGAGGCAGCCTGGACTCCTTCATAGGCAGCCAAGGTTTCCTTCTCTGTGGGAGTGTAGTTGGCTTCTCACCCTCTGTAGCTTCGACTCCAAAATCCCAGTGGTCGGCCTCGAGTCTCCCCAGGCACCTTCTGCCAAAGGCTCCAGGACAAGCCATGGTTCCCGGCTGCAGAGTAGAGCACGTTCTTCACCTCTGGTCCTGTCCTGACTGGGCCAAGGGCAACTGCATGAGCAATCTCCTGCTTGATCTGGGCAAAGGCTTGTTGCTGCTCAGGGCCCCAGTGGAACTCGTTCTTCTTGCAGGTGACCAGGTAAAGAGGGCTCACGATCTGACTGTACTCAGGAATGTGCATCCTCCAAAAGCCTACGGCCCCTAGGAAAGCTTGTGTTTCTTTCTTATTGGTGGGTGGAGACATTGCTGTGATCTTGTTGATTACGTCTGTAGGAATCTGATGCCGTCCATTAATAAGGCCTCAGATCAGCCTTATCATGAAGCAGAGCCTTGGTGCTCAGGATCTCAGTCCCTGAGGAGGGACCGGGTGCCCAAAGACAGCTCAGGCCAATGCCACGGGGCTGCCTTTCTAGCAAGCCTGGTGATATTCAGCTCTATAGTGATTAGCAGCTCTTAGGACCTCAGCTCTTTGCTTGCTGGGTAGTGGAGCTCCGGGCAGCAGCAGACGGAAAGAGGAGAAGGAGAAGGCAGAAGCTGTTCCACAGAGAAGGCTTTATTTGGGGGTCCGCGAAGGGTCTCGGCTCTTCTTCTTCTGAGCTAGTAGGGTACAGCATGCTACTTTTATAGGCTTGGCAAGTATCCAAACTTGACCAATGGCAAGGGATTAGGGGGACCATAAAATGACCGATAGGTAAAGGCTACCATGGCATTGCCTTACATGGTTATAGAGACAGTTTATAGGGCAGATGTCCATGGAGTCAGGAAGCTTCCTTGCTGCTGTGCCAGCATTCCTTTTGTTAGATTCTCCATGGTGCTTTTGCTAAATGAATGGGGTTTACTACAGTCCATCTTGCCACTTCACTGCCAGGAACTGAATCTCACGAGCTGGTCTCTTTACCTTGACTTTTTAATGGCAAAACCAGCTCCCAGGAGGACTTGGATGATTTCCTTCCCTTTCTCAAACACTTCCGCAGCTGTGTTTCCCCACACAATGATGTCATCAATAAATTGCAGATATTCGGGAGCCTCACCCCTTTCTAGTGCAGCCTGGATCAGTCCATGGCAGATGGTGGGACTGCGCTTCCACCCCTGGGGCAGTTGGTTCCAGGTGTACTCCACTCCCCTCCCTGTGAAAGCAAACTGAGGCCTGCATTCTGCTGCCAGAGGAATGGAGAAAAATGCATTGGCAATGTCTATAGTGGCAAAGCACTTTGCTGCCTTGGACTCCAGCTCGAACTGGAGCTCTAATATGTCTGGCACGGCAGCGCTCAGTGGTAGAGTCACTTCATTCAATGCACGGTAGTCCACAGTCAATCTCCATTCTCCTTCAGATTTTCGCTCAGGCCAGATGGGGCTGTTGAAGGGTGAGTGGGTCTTGCTGACCACCCCTTGGCTCTCCAGCTCTCGGATCATGTTATCGATGGGGATCACAGCATCTCGAGTGGTTCTATACTGCTGTCGATGCACTATGGAAGTGGCAATTGGCACTCGTTGCTCTTCTTTCGTCAGGCATCCTACTGCAGATGGATTCTCAGACAACCCAGGCAAGGTGTTCAATTGCTGGATGCCCTCTGTCTCTACAGCAGCTATTCCAAATGCCCATCTGAGTCCTTTTGAGTCTTTGAAGTACCCACTCCGAAGGTAGTCTATGCCCAAAATACATGGGGCCTCTGGGCCAGTCACAATAGGATGCTTCTTCCACTCATTTCCCATTAGGCTCACATCAGCTTCCACCAAAGTGAAATCCTGGGATCCCCCTGTCACACCAGCAATAGAAACAGACTCTGTCCCCACATGTCTTGATGGGATTAATGTGCATTGCGCACCAGTATCGACCAAAGCTTTGTACTCTTGTGGTTCCGATGTGCCAGGCCAACAAATCCACACAGACCAAAAAACACAATTTTCCCTGGCCTCTACCTGGCTAAAGGCAGGGCCCCTCTAAGCCTGGTTATCCTTCTTTCTCTGGGCGTATGTTTTGGATATTCCTTCTTGGCGATCAGACATGTCATCATCATCATACCTGGCCGTTCGGCTACGGGCAACTGGAGCTGCTTTCCTCCTGGTGGCTTCCTTCAGTTCATGCACCCGTCGTGCCAGAACAGCAGTAGGTTTCCTATCCCACCTTCTCATGTTTTCCCCACAATCACGCAGGTAAAACCACAGCTCAGCTCATGGGGTGTACCTTCTCTCACCATCTTGGAAACGTCTGCCTTGGAGACCAGAACCTCGGATCTGTACTGCTGAAATTTGGAGAAGGTCTTCTTTAATCTCCTCTCTAAACTTCTTATGATTCTCCTCTATCTTATCCTCTAAGTTCTGCAGACGTGTTTCTACCGCTGCGATTCTGGCATGTGTCGGGCCATGTACAGCATCTGCATATGCTCAGAGCTTCCTTGCCATGTCAAGCACAGTCTCATCCCTCTCATCCCTCTTCATGATGGCTAAGGCAGAAGCATATTCGTGTGGCCCAAGTCGTACGAGTTTTCGCAACAGCACAGACATGCATGGTACTAAGTCTGGGTTCCTAGTTGTTACATCATCTGAGAGGATAATCTCTGCCACTGCCATTTCTCTCAGGCGTTGGATCCCTTGCTCTATTGTCTTCCACTGAGTTTGCTGCATATAGAGATCGTCTTCGCACAGGTATCTTTCTGCTACGCTTCTTAGGACTCGTTCCCAGAGGCTGTGATGGTTAACCCACCTCATCATTCCTTGGTCTATGACAGGATCCTGTGACAGGGATTATTGAAGTGAAGGGGAGAAGCGACCATCCTGGTGATGCATCGAACTCCAATTTATTGATCAATCAGTCACTTTATATAACAGTGTTAATTAACTTCATGCATATTGCAAAATCCAAGCTCACGATAGGCTAACAGAGAAAACTCTAACCACTCCTTTTGTTTTACAATAACTACAATTGTTTATTAAAAACAGAACCAACATTCTCACTGTGATATGAGAGTTTCCCAAAACTTCCATATCTGTTCCCAGGGAGCCAGCTTTTCCCAGACAGAGTGCTTTGCTTGTTATGGGAAG
The DNA here is from genome assembly GCF_028551555.1 of Melozone crissalis. Lineage (NCBI taxonomy): Eukaryota > Metazoa > Chordata > Aves > Passeriformes > Passerellidae > Melozone > Melozone crissalis. Next base: position 7,374,379 of record NW_026535844.1, read on the forward strand.
ACTGTCTGAGAACCTTATTATTTATAAAATCAAGCCTGGGAACTGCTTTAGGAACTGCTTTACTTCTACCTTTTACTTTTCTCTCAATTGTATGTCTTCTTGGTCTTTTTCTTTAAGCCATGCTTGAACTAAACTCTCCAACATTTCCCCAGTCTTTTTCTTTTTGAGAAAGGAGGTTAGTTTGCCAGGTTTTCTCTATCATCCTACCGACCATATTTTGGATACGACTACAAAAACAAGGTAAAATAAGCAAAAGCATTTAAAAGCACACCCAGTATCTCTATAAGATTCCCCAGCCACGGTCCGAGCAATGGCTTTTACCCCAAAGGGTTAAAACCACCCTCAGCTGAGCCATGATGTCCGGCCTTATCAGGCGTTGCACGGCAGGTGGTAATTGGACTAAGAAAAGAAGGCTGTTAGCTGTTTTCATTCATTCGAACCCGGAGAGGAGGTGAACAGCTAGGGCTAATAATGCTGGAATGGACCCCAGTGTCCAACAAGCCTGAAAACGATCCTTTCTGTCCTTGAAATTCCACTCCCACCCTTTTCTTGGGTTTCTCAGAAATGTTCAACGTCAGTAAGGTAAGTCCTCCGGTGGATTCAAAACCATTTCCCCCCTCTCTTGTCCTTTTACAGTCTGTAATCCCTTAGTCATTTGGTTCACGTGACACCAGCTGAGCGATTCTCAGTCCTTTGTTAATTTGGAGTGGTGAAAAAGTAGTATGCATTTAAAGCACTTAAAATATTTAAACTTAGCAGACTTATTTGCAAAACATGTAAAATCACTTAAATCTAATAAAACTTTAACAAAATCAACTGACTTTAAATTCTACACAACTTAAACCCAATATAATTCAAACTTAACAGAATCTAACTTAACTTAAACTTAATAACACTTAAACTTAACAGAAATTAATTTTAACAGAACTTAACTGGCTTCAAATCCTACATAACTTAAACCTAAATATAATTTAAACTTAACAGACCTCGAACTTAACCGAAAATAAACTTAACAAACTTAACCTTAATAGTATTTAACATTTAATGGCACTTAATAGAAAATTTAACTTAAACTACTTAATAACAGATAAAACTTACTAAAGAAATAATATATAGTATTTACTATAACTTACTTACAGGCCTGATTCTAAAATATTAAGCTAAAATAACTTTCTTCACGTGTTTGCTGTAGCATTTATACCAAAAAGCACATTCATACAATTCTCACTCATACAATCAATCCAACACATCTTAACATTTTTAAACTTTTCAAAACACAATTTTTAGAGTCTGATGTTCCACCGACTGAGCCATCCGGGCTTCTGATGTTAAAGTCTATGTTAATGCAGGTGATTCTGACAGCATAACTAATGCCGAGCCAAATCGACCGAAACTTGACTCCCGCATTCATTCACGCTGATTTCTGTTTCACAGTCTGTGCTAGGAAAAACAAAAGGTCTTTCTAACTTAGGTGAGAAACATCCTGACAGCAATAGTCCTTGGTGTCACCTGTTTATTTTTACTGGTTTCTCAATTTCAGCAGGGATCCCCTCCCTTGCTGACAAAAAGTCACATCCATTAGGCTGTTAGGTCCAAAACCGAGGCTCTTTGCCAGCTGCGGGGCGGAGAGACAAGTTCTGGCGCTGGAAAAGCACTCCGGTCCCCCGCCGCTTGTGCCGGAGTGGGCGGGCCCCCCCCTGCTCTGCGCTGCGGGTCACTCCCTCCACGGCGGTCCCGCTCCCCCCGCGGCGGCTCCCTGTGGTGTCGGGTTGGAGACAGGAGAGGGTGCCGATGCTGCAGCGATGACTTCTGTTGGTGCCTGGTCGTCCGAGCAGCATTTTTGGCCCCAATTAGCCGTCGGAGGCAGTGCTGCCGATGTTTGAAGAGGTGCAAGAGCGGCTAATACCTGACTTTGAGAGAATTTTGCCTGTTCTTGTAGGTCTAGCCCTACTTGTTTGATTGCATCTACTACAAAGGCTTCTGCTCCTGTTGGCACCAAAGCCATCTTTTCTAATGCCTCCTCTATAGTCCAATTGGCACCCAGAGTATTAAGTACTCTCCTAGTAATAGAATTACAATTTTGGAGAGCACACTCCTTGAGTAATGCCCCCCTAAGATATTCTGGCACCCCAGCTCTTTCAGTTGCTGCAGCAGCCTTATCAATAAATGAGCCAAACAATTCTTCTGCCCCTTGCTTAATTCCCATATACCTGGGTATCACTCCTGGTTCTTTCACCCTTTCTATAGCGAGTCTAACCAACCTCATAGCCTCCCAGCACTTCTCCTGGCCTATTAAGGCTTGTGCCTCAGTACGAAGGAAAGGTCCCAGACCCATAAGCTCATTAACAGTGACGCCATGGAGGGGGTCACCCGGTTGCCTCTGAACTGCCACACACTCGTTAACAAGCGCTTGCCAATGAGCATTAAACAGCAATTGTTGATGTTGGGTAAAAATTAATTTGGCTAAGCCACGACAATCGTTAACGAGAAGGATGCTAGTGTCAAAAATATAGTCGAGCATTTGTTTGGCTGGTTCGCTTTTAACTCCAAACTGACTAACAGTAGCTCGCAATTGAGATAACATTTTCCAGTCAAGAGCAGTGATTGTCGCTTATATGCCCCCCCCGCCCCGTGGTGAGGAGTAAAGACAACCGGACAAGCCAGCTCACTAGCCGTACTTATCAGCTCTTGATCTCCCTTTTCTATTGCATCTTTGGCCAAGGCAGCCCATGCGTCTCGTCTATCCCTCGCAATCGTCACCGCTAGGTCGTTTTCCGCCCCAGGGATCGACTGATTGCTTTTCGGGAACGGAGTATGCGTTTTTGGCCCCGGCTGCTGCGATACAGCAGATACGGGAGACTCAGAAGTGCTCCGTGTAGCCTGCGGCAAAGCGGACAATAAGGCACCCTGTGGAGCTTGGCTCGTTAGGGGGGGCTGGCTCGTTAAGGGAGGCGGCGAAGTGGGTAATAAAGCGCTCTGTGGAGCCTGGCTTGCAGCCTGGCTCGCAGCCTGGCTCACAGCCTGGCTTGTAGCCTGACTCGCAGCCTGGCTCGCAGCCTGGCTTGTAGCCAGACTCGCAGCCTGGCTCGCAGCCTGGCTTGTAGCCTGGCTCGTAGCCTGGCTTGTAGCCTGGCTCGGCTCGCAGCCTGGCTTGTTGAGGGAGGTGGTGAGGTAGGTAATAAAACCGTCCTCATTGCGGGGCCGAGAGGAGTTCCCGACTCCTTATCAAACTCCCTATCTTGATCGTATTCTTTGTTACGATCATGAGCGGCAGTAGCCTGGTGAGCAGCCCTTTTTTCAGCCTGAAATTGCAACAGTTCGGTATTAATGACCCCCCATAATTTACCCCACTTCTTAGCAGTTTTATCATCGTCTAATGTAGCCTGCCACAACATGTCACCAAATTTACGCCACTCCGACAGCTCGTGAACCGTGTGGGGATTTACAAAAATACCCCTTTCCAAACCATAAGCCAAAAGTCCCGGTAATTCTCTCTGTAAATCTATCCCCTTAATCTGCCTTTTTTGCAAGAAAGTAATAAAAAGTTCATATGCGGCTTGCCTTTCCATACCTATAAATCGTAAGCGTGCTTTGCAGCTCCTCAAGGTCGCGGCCGCACGTTTCGGCCAGGCCCGTCTTTACGGTCGCCCAGGGCACGGCGCGTCACGGTGGGTTTTCCTCGGCTTTTTTTTCTCCGCGCTTCTTTGCCGTTCCGGCTGCTTTTTCGATCTTCGGAACCCGACCCGTTCTTCACTTCCCATGGTGTTCGCTATCACGTTCGGGTGTCACCATATATTGAAGTGAAGGGGAGAAGCGACCATCCTGGTGATGCATCGAACTCCAATTTATTGATCAATCAGTCACTTTATGTAACAGTGTTAATTAACTTCATGCATATTGCAAAATCCAAGCTCACGATAGGCTAACAGAGAAAACTCTAACCACTCCTTTTGTTTTACAATAACTACAATTGTTTATTAAAAACAGAACCAGCGTTCCCACTGTGATATGAGAGTTTCCCAAAACTTCCATATCTGTTCCCAGGGAGCCAGCTTTTCCCAGACAGAGTGCTTTGCTTGTTATGGGAAGACTGTCTGAGAACCTTATTATTTATAAAATCAAGCCTGGGAACTGCTTTAGGAACTGCTTTACTTCTACCTTTTACTTTTCTATCAATTGTATGTCTTCTTGGCCTTTTTCTTTAAGCCATGCTTGAACTAAACTCTCCAACAAGGGATCTCAAATGCCTGGCTTCAGTGCCATCCAGAATTGTAGCCTCGCATGCAGCATCCCAGAGACGGACAAGCCAACTAATTATGGATTCATCAGACCTTTGAGTGTAGTCCTTCCGTAGGCCACGAAGGTCCTTCAGGGAAAAGGACTCAATATTTGCATCTGCTCTTACACCTGCCGCTTTGACTCCTGATTTTATGTCAGGAGGCACTGAGGTTCCTTCTCCTTCATCATCATCATCATCATCATCATCATCCCCTGGTCGATCGGTCTTGTCCGTGCATTTCCCACTTCTAGTACTGGTAGCAACAGCCATGGGTTTAGATGCTGGCTTTGAGCCTGGAGTGTTAGCTGCAGCCTGAGTCACTGGGATAGTTGCTGATTTATCTCCCTGCCCCCCTGCCTCTGTCTGCTGCCCAACAGGATCTAGCAGTGAGCAATAAGCACAAGCCAGGGCCCAGCTCACTGCAATGACCTTCCTCTCCTTAGGCTCATCCTGGGACTTCTCTTTCAGATATTTCCCCACCTCAGCTGGGTTCTGAATTTGTTCATGGGGAAAATCCCAGACTATAGGGTCAGAGAATTCCTTCAGGATTTGGCCCATATCCTCCCATTTCCCACACCACTTAGGATTTTCCACACCTGGGTTTACTCCTGAGTCAGGGGTCTCATCAGCCCGTCTAGAAATCTCAGCCCTCATCCTAGAGAAGCAGCAGGCTGTATAGAGGAAGGTTACCAGATTGAATACCAGGAAGATGGTTTCTTTAATATTGAGGGGAAACTGACATCCTTCACTAGTGATGCAACTGATTCATAGGATCAGGAGGAAAGCAGAGGCTGAAAAACCTCATTCCCTCCTGCAACAAACTGGATGCATAACCATAGCCATGAACCATTCATACCTGGAGCAGACCCCAGCATGTTTATAAACTTCTTGCACATTATTGCCACCAAGCCCAGCAGGATAGCTACTCTGGTCACTGCCCCTCTGATGTAAAACTACGTATTAGGGGCAATACTAAAGCTATTTCTGGATAAGAAAATAAACCTAGGGACCAGAGAGGTATTAATATCTCAAAAAACCCTAGGGACCAGAAATGCATGCAAACCTTCACCCCAATAGACATTATGAATTCAAAAAGCATGGCTATTAGCTGATTTAAATGAACACAGAGTAATAGCAACCAAAATGCAGTCAAAACAGGGTTTTTCCACTCTCTCTTGAGCCCCATGTTGGGCGCCAAGATTTTGTCCTGGTTTAGGGCAAATTTGTTAAAGAATCTGCAAAGGAGGGCCCCTCCAGAAAGCAAAACCCACACGGCCCCTCCCCCAACTGGTTCGGGAAAAAATTCCTTGGAGAGAGGTGGAAAGAACCTGTTTATTTCAGGCACAGCACCCCCCAGCACACAAAATGAACAATACCCAATGACACTGCTCTGAGAAAGATGACAAAATCAGAAAGTCTCTTTCGGGGGTGGTTGCTCTGTTCTCAGTCCCTCTGGCGCTGGGCCAGCTGCTGCAGCCAAACGGTGTGAATCCTCGGTGTTCCCAGTCCCAGTCCGGAGCAGGTTCAGATGGTCACAGAAACAGGAGAGGAGCAACAGTCCGGGAAGGAATTTGGACTGTTTAGCTAGAACTAGCTAATAAGCAGAAGCAAAAGCAAGAGCAGAAGCAAGAGCAGAAAAGCAAGCAAGCAAAGCAGCAAGCTGAAAGAAAGAAGTGAAAAACAGGCCTATGTACTGCCTGTCTCTGTGTCCCTGATAAGAGAAACCCAAACAAAACTTCCACTCTTCAGAGTCGGTCTTAAAGGCGCAGAACAGATGAATGGGGATACAAGCATCATAACTATTGGAATATAAATCCCAATATTACCAGTTAGATGGTGCCTGGGCCAGTCTGACCCTCGCTGCTGGGCCAAAGGCAGCAACTGTGGTGTAAATCACCCCAGAGATACCTTGGCTGCTGGTGGTTGCAGCTGGGCACTGAACAAGTCCAGGCTTGCCAGGAACTCGGTTTACCTCAGGAGGAAGAGCTTCTGGTGATGGTGAAGAGAAAAAGGAGAGGATTCTGCCGGAGGGTTTAATCCAGTGGTTTATTCCATGGTTACAGAGGTCTGGACATGAGCAGCTTCTCCAACAGAATCAAGCCGCATGGTCAGATTACCTTTTTAAGCTCCCGGGGCAGGGGGAGGGGAGGTACAGGTGAGCCACCAACCAGGTGAAAGGGGCGGGGTCTCAAGGGACGAGGGACACCTAGACAGGCCAACGACCCCTGGGCATAGGGGCATCTTTTGAACTTGACCAACCACACGACGCCTTGCTGGAATGTTAAGCCTGATTGACAGGACTGACTCAGCAAGGGGCGAGGGGGAAGGGAGAGGGGGATGTTGCAACACCTGGGGAAGGGACCCGGAAGCTTAAGACACACTGCAACAATAACGTCACCCCAGGACACCCAGGGAGGAGAAAAAGCATACATATAAGGGAAAAAGGGGAGGAGGAATTATATAACCTAGAAGATTGACAATATAGCTGGCAGGACTGTGGCGGGAAAACTGAGGAGGGCAGAACCATTTTACACAAAATGGGGGGGAGCAGATACATAAAATGGGGGAGGAATTAAATGAACTTAATGAACACACTACAACTACTGATGAAGAGCAACAAAAACAGTGACATGGGCTGAAGAGGCTCCTCCCTATAAACAACTGCCCCCAGAGGAAACACGCTACGCTCTTTTCACTGACGGTTCCTGTCACATCGCAGGGATGGACCAGAAGTGGAAAGCAGCCGTATGGAGCCCCACATGACAGGTGGCTGAGGCCACTGAAGGAGAAGGTGGATCAAGTCAACTTGCTGAACTCAAAGCTGTTCAGCTGGCCCTGGACATTGCTAAGGGAGAGAAATGGCCAAAGCTCTACCTCTACACTGATTCATGGATAGTAGCCAATGCTCTGTGGGGATGGCTGGAGAGGTGGAAAAAAGCCAACTGGCAGCGTAGGTGTCATGGTTTGATGCTGGCACAATGCCAGTGTCCCCATGAAAATATATGCTCCCTGGTGTCTGCTGTGAGATGTGACCAGGAATAAGCAAAGCAGGCCCCCACTTAGAAATAAAGAAAAGAAACCTTTATTAACTAAACTACAACTCTAAGTAACAAGAAGCACACAGGGAAAATGAAAACTTTCCAAAAACATTTCCTCCCCCTCCCACCAAATTTCTAGTACATCTATCCCCCAAATCACCGACTCTCGGTCCATCATCACCCTCTAGGTAATGAATTCTCAGTTCATCAAGGGGAGAGGAGTCCTTCACGTGCCATAGGCTTCCCCAGGAATGTTGGAGAATTTTGCTCAGACATAGCTTGAAGGAAAAAAAAAAAGGCCATGAAAATATACAGCTGATGGAAAAGTAAAAGGCAGCTGTAAGCAGCAAATTCTCAAGCCTGATCCTGTAAACAACAAAATTCTCAGGCACGTTTCTGTAAACAGCAAGAGTTCTCAGGCTTGTCCTCAATAACAAGTAAATATCTTGTCCTTGGATGGTTATGGGAAAGCAGAGTGACAAACATGGAGGCCTTGAGAACCGTTCATGGGTGTAATAAAGGATACGATCCGGACAGGGGATTACCATTAGCCCCTGCAATGAGGACAGCTTTTTTACCCGCTTCGCTGCCCTCTTCAGCAAGCCAGGCTACACAGAGCGCTTCTGAGGCTTCCACACCCCCTGAACAACAGCAGCCATGGCCGAGACACCCCAGTCAGCTCCTGAAAATCAATGAGCTGATCCCTGGGGTGGAAAACGACCTAGCGGGGGCTATTGTAAGGGAACGGAGGTTGGCCTGGGCTGCGCTTGCCAAAGACGCTATGAATAAGGGGGAGGGGGAGCTTATCAGCGCTGTTACTCAGCTTGCTTGTCCCGTTGTATCCACTGCGCAAGAGGGAGGGGGCATGCAGGCTACTATTACAGCTCTTAATTGGGAATTGCTGTCTCAACTGAGGTCTACTGTTAGCCAGTTTGGAGTGAAAAGTGAGCCAGCCAAACAGATGTTAGATTATATTTTTGATGCCAGTCTTCTTCTTGAGAACAATTGTCATGAGATAGCTAAATGAATCTTTACTCAGCCCCAGCAATTGTTATTTAATGCTCATTGGCAAGGGCTCGTAAATGAATGCGTAGCACAATTAGGGTGAGGGACATCTCAGAATCAGGTATTAGCTGCTCTTGCACCTCTTCAAGCGTCAGTTGCACTGGCATCAGCAAATAGACGAGGCCGCATGAAATGTTACCGATGCGGAGGCATGGGTCACAGGCGCCGGGAATGCCAGGCTGCAGGACTCTGGTGCCGGAGATACCGATCGGACACTCATAATACGGGCGCTTGCAGACGGAAATCGGGAAACTTCCCCCAGGAGTACGAACTGCAGTGACCACGTACCAGCTCAAGTTGTCGCTGCACCATCAGCACCCTCTCCTGTCTCCAACTCGACACCACAGGGAGCCGCTGCGGGGGAGCGGAGCCGCCGCGGGGGGAGTGACCCGCGCCGCCACGGCTGCAGCGCGGACGGAGCGCGCGCCGCACCCAGCGCGGGGGGGTTCGCCCGCTCCGACGCAAGCGGCACAGGACCAGAGCGCTTTTCCAGCGCCAGCGTTTCTCCCTCCATCCCGCAGCCGGTAAAAAGCTTCAGTTTTAGACCTAACAGCCGTAACAAATGTGACTCTTGTCAGCAAAAGAAAAGATCCCTACTGCAATTAAGAAACCAGTGATAATAAACAAGCGACACCAAGGAGCATTACTATCAAGACGTTCCTTGCCTAAGTTAAAAGGACTTTTTGTTCTTCCTAGCAGAGACTAGGAAGTCAAATCAGCGTACTGAATGCGTGGGTCAAATTTCGGCCGATTTGGCTTAGCATCCCTTATGCTGTCAGAATCACCTGCATTAACATGGCTCGGTCGGTGGAACGTGAAATTCTGAAATTGTATTTTGAAAAATTTAAAAATGTAAAAGATGTGTTGAAGCGATTGTATGGGTGAGATGTAGTCAGTATGCTTTTCATGTTCTTTGAGATTTGTTTAGATGTGATAGATGTAAAAGCAAGCACTGAATTCAAAAGAATTTTTCCACAGGTATACCTTGAACAAACTTCCTATGTTTAAGTGCATTCAAGTATAAAAATGCTGCAGCAAACACGTGAAGAAAGTTGTTTCATCTTAGTATTTTAAAATCAGGCCTGTAAGTAAGTTATAGTAAATGCTATATTCTATTTCTATAGTAAGTCTTATCCATTGCTAAGTAGTTAAAGTTAAATTATCTATTAAGTGCCCTTAAATGTTAAATATTGTTAAGGTTAAGTTTTGTTAAGTTTATGTCCTGTTAGGTTTAGGTGCTGTTCAGTTTAATTTCTGTTCAGTTTAAGTGTTATTAAGTTCAAGTGAAGTTAGATTGTTAAGATTAAATTATATTAGGTTTAAGTTATGTAGAATTTAAAGTCAGTTAAGTTCTGTTAAAGTTAAGTTCTGTTAAATTTAAGTGATTTTACATGTAAGTTCTGTTGATTTGAAAATCTGTTAAGTTTAAGTTCTATTAGGGTTAAGTTTTGTTAAAGTTAAGGTCTGTTAAACTTAAGTTCTGCTAAGTTAAGTTCTGTTGAGTTTAATTTCTGTTAAATTTAAATGATGTTGAGTTCTGTTAAGTTTAACTATTCTAAGTGCTTTAAGTTCAAGTGCTGTTGAGTTTGAGTGATGTTAGATGGATTTATGCTAGATGTTTATTTTATGATCTGCATTTGTTGGGACTATTTGTTTTGCCTGGCGCCATTGATGTGGACCATATGGTGATGGCATAGACCCCTTTTTCCCCACTTCAACTCAATAAGGGACAGAGAATTGTTCAGCTGGTGCCATTTGAGCCAAATGACTAAGGGATTACAGACTGTAAAAGGACAAGAGAGGGGGGAAATGGTTTTGAATCCACCGGAGGACTTACCTTACTGACTTTGGACTTTTCTGAGAGACCCAAGAAAAGGGTGGAAGTGGAATTTCAAGGACAGAAAGGATCATTTTCAGGCTTGTTGGACACTGGGGTCGATTCCAGCATTATTAGCCCTAGCTGTTCGCCTCCTCTCCGGGTTCGCATGAATGAAAACAGCTGTTCTTAGTCCAGTTACTGCCTGCCGTGCAATGCCTGATAAGGCCGGACATTATGGCTCAGCTGAGGGTGGTTTTAACCCTTTGGGGTAAAAGCCATTGCTCGGACCATGGCTGGGGAACCTTATAGAGACACTGGGTGTGCTTTTAATGCTTTTACTTATTTTACCTTGTCTTTTTAATTGTATTCAAGATATGGTCAGTAGAATGATAGAAAAACCCTGGCAGACTAACCTCTTTGTGTAAAAAGGAAAAGCGGGGAATTGTTGGACAATTTTGCTCAGACGTAGCTTGAAGGAAAAAAAAAAAGGCCATGAAAATATACAGCTGATGGAAAAGTAAAAGGCAGCTGTAAGCAGCAAATTCTCAAGCCTGATCCTGTAAACAACAAAATTCTCAGGCACGTTTCTGTAAACAGCAAGAGTTCTCAGGCTTGTCCTCAATAACAAGTAAATATCTTGTCCTTGGATGGTTATGGGAAAGCAGAGTGACAAACATGGAGGCCTTGAGAACCGTTCATAACAGGATGAGAAAAACAAGTCTTGGTCTCAATAACAAACCACAGGTATTGAAAACAAAAGGAGGGGTTGGTGCGTAATCTGTAACCAATGATGAGCTCGGGTTTTGCAATATGTATGAACTTAATTAACACAGTTATAAAATGTGCATGTTGGATCAATAAATTGGAGTTCGATGCTGATCAAATGATGGGTTGTCTCCCTTCGCTTTCTACACAGGAAACACCGCTGAAACCTCGTGTGTTTCCATGTCACTCGTGGCACGGCCTGGAGAACATCTGCAAACGTGACCTCTTCCTTCCATGTCCAGTGCTCTCACCACTGCAAATGGACCAGAGCTGCTTCTAGGGTTGTCCTTTTAAGGATGCTTTGTCCCGTTCCAAAAAGGGCACAGTCTCACCTTTGGAACACCTTGTGCCCCCCAAATTTCACCCCCTGGGGCCGAGGGGTACCAACACTGAACCCTCTTGGCTCTGAGCCATTGCCTCCCCCTGGATGCAGTCTCTGTGTCACAGGAAACATGGTTCTGTCCATGGCTACACAAGAAAAGTCCAACTAAGGCCACTCCATCATCTCTTCCCACCTAAGATTCTTCTCTACTCTCCCGACATCTTTCACTTGCCCAGACCTTCACACTTGCACATTTCCTTCCTCCATTTCATCTCTTATCTCTCTTCTAGGAAAGGTTAATGTTCTGCAAAGCTTTCCTTGTCCGAAAAAGGGTTAAAAGCTCGGGCTCTGCCCATCCAAAGCTCCCACAGCGGCCGGACCCCTTCTCGCTGCATCCCCCCGCCCTTCTCCGCCAGCCGGGCTGTGCTGCCAGCACAGGATATCAAATTTCACGGTGGCACAGGAGCTCTGTCTCTGTCTGTCTCCTGGGGGGGAGGTGTGGCTGCCCGATGCCTCTCGGGGCTCTTCCACCCTTCCATCCTCAGGCCAGGCCTACCTCACCCAGCCCCAAACCAGCCAGGAGCGGGGCAGGGGAGGCCCGACCTGCTTCCCTCGCTGGAACCCAAGAGAGCTTCCCCCGGGAGTGCTCTGCTTTTTAACCCCTGAGTTCTCAGAGGCGTATCCAATGTCCCCAGTGGCCAAACCAGCTGCCAGTATTCAAATGTGAGCACCTACTGGCCTGACCATATCCCAGAAAACTAACTTCCTCTCAAACCACGACATCTATATAATCTCAGTCCCGTTTATCCCAGTCTGTAGGAACCCAGTCCATTTGATCCCAATCCATATTTGATCCCAGTCCATATTTAATCCCTGTCCATAGCTTATCCTAGTCCATATTTGATCCCAGTCCATAAAATCTGTCATAGTTAATCCAGGCCATATTTGATCCCAGTCCAAAGTTGATCGCAGTCCAGTTTATCCCAGTCCATAGTTGATTTTAGTCCATATTTGATCCCAGTCCATTTTTTATCCCAATTAATATTTGATCCCAGCCTGTATTTGATCTCAGTCTATATAGGCTCAGTCCAGTTTATCCTACACTGTAGGATTCCAATCAATAATTGATCCCACTCCATATTTGACCCCACTCCCTGTTTGATCCTAGTCCATATTTGATCCCAGTCCGTATTGCCCTGCACACATTCCAAAAGTCTGCAATTCCAGCTCCCAGCCAGGAAAAGATGTTCCCGCCCTTGAAGGGAAATGGAGCAAAATCCTACAGAGACATTTCCCTGCCAGCCTTCAGGACTTCAGCTCCTGGGACTGGGAATTAAAATAATAATAGGGAAATAAAATAATAAATAATCAGGGGAGGGTCTGTGGGGACAGAGGGGTCATCTAAATCAGGGCAGGTGTCAATTAAATCAGGGGAAGGGGAATTAAAACAGAGAAAGGGTAAATTAAATCAGGGGAGGGGTCACTTTAGGGGAGGGGTCAATTAAAAAAGGGAACGGTCAACTAAATCAGGGGAGGGTCTTTGGTGGCAGGGGTCAATTAAATCAGGGGAGGGGTCAATTAAATCAGGGGAGGGTCTTTGGTGGTCACTGGGGCAATAAATCAGGGGAGGGTATTGAGAGGTCCCAGAGGCAATTAAATATAGGGAGGGTCTCTGGTGGTGCCTGGGTCAATTAAATCAGGGGAGGGTCTCTGGTGGTCCGTGGGTCCAGGGAGACACTGAGAGAGAAACAGAGCAGGCAAAGAGAGGCGGGAGAGAAAAGGGGACACCAAGACAATGACCTGAGAAGGCGGCACTCTGCAAACAGAACTGCAACAGACTGAACATGAACAGGAGAGAAATCAGTAAGTCTCAGAGTTTTATTTGCTGTCAAATACATCCCACACACCCAGCCCCACACAATCTCCATCCCACCACTCTAATTGAGATCCCACAACTCTAAATCACCTCCCAGCCTCATGTCAGCCTGATGGCTGCGGAATCGAGTGAGTTTGGCATGGGATTGAGTTTTCTGAGGTGGGTTTGAGCTCTTTTTGGGGTAAGATTGAGCTGTTTTCACTGGGATTTGAGTGGTTTGGAGGTGACAGATCCATCCCTCTTGGCTTTTGCAGTGTAAAGAGATGGAGAATAGAAAAAAATTAACATGAAATTAGAAGTAGAAGCAGCCAAGTGTGTTCTCAACATGGATCACAGGGAATGTGGCTCACATGGGCTGTGCCCAAAGTGCCTCCTCCAGTAGGGGATGGAGCTGGAGCAGCGCACGAAGCTCTGCCCGCACTCGGGGCACTCGCAGGGCTTCCCTTAGGGGTGCCTCCATTGGTGTTGGGTCAAGTGAGAGCTGTGTGAGAAGCTCTTCCCACAGTGGGGACACTCGTAGGGCCTCTCTCCAGTGTGGATGCGTCGGTAGGTGATGAGGTTGCAGTTGTGCTTGAATCCCTTCCCGCAGTCGGGGCATTGGAAGGGCCTCTCCTCTCTGTGAATCCGATAGTGCAGGAGGAGATGGGAGCTGGTCTTAAACCCCTTCCTGCATTTATCACACACGTAGGGCCGGTCCCCTGTGTGGATGCGCTGGTGGGTGATGAGGTGGGAGTTGCGCGTGAATCCCTTCCCGCAGTTGGGGCATTGGAAGGGCCTCTCGTCTGTGTGAATCCGATAGTGCTGGAGCAGATGGGTGCTGGTCTTAAACCTCTTCCCACACTTGGAACACTCATAGGGCCTCTCCCCAGTGTGGGTTCTCTGGTGCTGGATCAGTCTGGACCTCTGGCTGAAGCACATCCCACACTCAGAGCACTTGTACGGCCTCTCCCCAGTGTGGATCGTCTGGTGCACAATCAGGCTGGAGCTCCAGCTGAAGCTCCTCCCATACTCCCCACACTCGTAGGGCTGTTCCCCAGTGTGGATCCTCTGGTGCCTGATCAGGTGGGAGCTCAGGTTGAAGCTCTTCCCACACTCCCCACACTCGTAGGGCTGCTCCCCAGTGTGGATCCTCTGGTGCACAATCAGGTTGCAGTTCCACCTGAAGTTCTTCCCACACTCCTCGCACGTGTGGGACTTCTCTCCATCATGGAGCTGCTCATGGAACACCAGCTCCAAGCTCTGGCTCCATCTCTGGCCGCCTTCCCGGCCCAGGCTGGCTCTTTCCCCCTCAGATCCCCGCCGGCTGCGTTTGCAGCCCCTCCTCGTGCGGCATCTCCGGGCCTTTTCCTCCCCGTTGGCTTCCTGCGCTGTGGAGCCGCTCAAAACGGCCTCTGCCACCAGGTTCTGCCGCGGGCATTTGTCCTCCCTGCTCTCCATGCTCAGCTCCTGCTCTGGGGGAGGAAGGACAAGGACAGGATGGGATTTGCCTCCGTGCCACAGGCAAGGGCAAGGAGATCCCCCCAGGGCTGAGCTGCAGCCGGGGGCTGTGCTGGGCTGGGAGATGGAGCAGCACAGAGGGGAAAGGGGCACTGGCTTCCTCCTCACCTGCCTCAGCGTCCCGGGGCAACTTCCTCTTCCTTGCAGCCTCCCAGGCCTTGGCAATGGGAAATCCTGGTTTGGGGAAAACAAGGGATGAGCGTGTTTGTAGGAGGGTCGGGGGGTAGGACGGTCGGGAAGGACGGAGACGAGAGAGCTCTGCAGCCAGGACATGGAACTTGCGGTTTATGCAAAGGGCCTGGGTGCAGGGCCCTGCTTGGAGCTGCCAGGCAGAGCTCGGAGCAGGCCCGAGAGAAGAGAGGGGTAGAGAGGGTGAGAGGGTAACAGAGTAAGAGAGCAAAAGTAAAGTGAGAGCGAGGTTCCCATTACAATACAATAAATCTTCTGTGTTGAATATTCTATTTCTCACTAACCAATCTGGTACAAGATACAAATCCTATAGCACTTACATACAGCCTGAAAAAATCATTAGATGACCATACTGTGTTTCATTTTAAACCCTAAAATCTCCACTTTGGACCCCTTCTGCTGAGCTAGTGGGGTCTGCTCTGAAATTGGATCTCCTTGCAAGCAGAGGGAATTGTTTCATCCAAAGCGGATTACCTTCAGTCGGGCCACACCATTGTTTTCCAGTTATTCACTAACTGAGGTATCTACAATCTTGCTTTCATTTCAATCTTCCTTATACTTTCTATATTCTCAAAGTCTTTTGCCAGACAATCATATTTATAAGGCTTTCCTGTTTCATCTTCCCCAACACACACTGAGTTTGAAGGTCCCTCTGCCCAAGTCCATCTCTGGAATCACTGGCCACCTGGGCTCCAGAAAAACCTCCCAAACACCCAGATTCAGCCCTGAAAAAGCCTCCGAGGGGTTCCCTGTCCCTGGTTCCTCCCCTCTGGTGTTCAGGGAGTTCCCCCCGTCCCAGCTGTTGGGGGTCACACTTGGATTGGGGGTCCCCCTACTCCTCAGTGCCCACCCTGCCCAGGCTGCTGGCAGTCCCAGCAATCCCAAAAGCTCCCCCCGCTTCGCTCTCCCCATTTCAGGATGCCGGGGCTGTTTGGGCTCCCGGGCTCCCTTCTCCCCTCATTCTCTGCTCTGGGCTGCAGCGGCTCCAAGGAGTCCCCCCTGCCCCTCTCCAGGCTCTTGAGGTTCCCGCCAATGGCAGCGCTCCCCCCTCTCTGGGCTCCCCACTTTGGGCTCCTGGGGGACACAGGGCTCTGCTCCTCCAGGCTGCCTCTGCCGGCAGCCGCCACCGGCACCCCCTGATGTCCCCCCAAGGGGCCTTTTCCGCTCAGCCTTGGACTCCTTCATTCTCCAAACATCCCCCAAAAGACCCAACCCAGGGACCCCCCAGGATATCTGGGCCGAGCTCCCCCTCCCCGCTCACCGGCGCGATTTGGGGGGGGGGCGATGATCCCACAGGTGGGCGCTGCGAATTCAGGCAGGGATCGACAGCGTGGTTCCCTCAGCTCAGCCTTGATCCGCCTTTGTCCCTCCTCTTCCTCCCACTCCTCCCCTTCCACCCCCCCTCATCCTCCTCCTCTGTCTTATCTCCACTTCCTCCTTCCCTTTATCATTGCCCTTCCCTGCCTCCTCCTCCTCCCCCAGCAGCAGCCACACCCTCGGTGCCCCGTTCCCGCAGCCCTCGCAGCTGCGGCAGGAGCGGGGATGGAGCCGGGACAGGTCGGGATGGGCTGCGCGGGGCTCTCGGCTGCTCCAGCCGCTGCGGGCGGGGGGAACCCGGCCCGGGTCAAAGGAGAGGCAAACTGGGCAAACTGGGGGCACATCACAAAGCTAAGGATGCAGTAGAAGATGGAGATAAAAGAGTTATGTTAATTATAACTCCAAAGGAGGAAAAACTGGAAATTCCAAAGTTTAGGGAAGCCGAGAGAAAAGAATTAAACAAGATAGGAAGTGAAAAAGATAAATCAGGGAAATGGAAACTTCTTGAAGGAAGACAATTTCACAATAAAATGTGCTTACTAGGAAAATATTAGAAGACATGCATCAGAAAACCCGCTGGGGTACTCAAGCTTTCTGTGATCATTTTTTAAGGAACTACGGCTGCACTGGGATTTTTGGAGTAGCAAAGGCAGTAACTGAATGATGTTGAATTTACCAAAGGAGAAATAAAAACGTGAAGAGAAAAAAAACATTTGGAGGTCATGAGTTAGCTGGTTGACCATTTCATAGTATCCATGCAGAAGTTTAGATTCGTTAGCCTCTGGATTTATTTGTAAAAAAAATCCCATTTAATCTAGAAGAAAGAGAATATGCCACATGTTAGACAGGAGATTTTAGGAAAAAAAAAAATCTTTAAAGTATAAGAAACACCAGAGGGACAAAAAAAAAAAAAGGGGGAAATGAACGGGAAGGGAACAAGAGGAAAAATCAGAAAGAGAGCGGGATCCTCTGCAGGTGTTGCCTCCTCTGTTCACGGCTGAGGCACCTGTCCCGGGTCCCGGCTCGCTGCCCACCTCAGCTCCACCTGCCCCGGTTTCCATCCCAGGTGCGGCCTCACTGCCCAGGGCAGCTCCACCTGCCCCGGCACTGTCGCTCAATTTGTGTGCCCTGCTCCCACTGCCTGGCCCGCGGCCGCTCTGCCGGCCATGCTGGGGAAGATGGGGGTTGCTCTGTCCCGCCGCCTGCTCCGAGGTCACCGCGCCCACCGCACCCAGGGGGGGTCCCCGCCATCCCATCCCCGGCTGCCCTGCCCGTGCCACCTGCGCTGGGCACCGCCGCTGCTGCCGGGCTCTCCCACCTGCCTTTGCTCTGTCGGCAGCTGCCGCATCAGCCGCCATCAGCCATGTGGGGGCTACCCACGCTCCGCCTCGGGCTCCACGGGAAGATCCCCCTCTGGCGATTCCGGCAGCAGACCCTGCCCGCACTCCCACCGAGCCTCGGCGGGATATCCTCCCCTGACCCCGTCCTGCTCTGAGTTACGGCCCCTTGGTAACCACAGCTCCGGCTGTTCAGGGAAACTCTCTCTCTCTACAGGAATCACCTTATCGAAACACTAGGAGCTCAGTTAAAAGGCAGCCCTCTCTAAATTCTTTCTCAAAACATGAGAGAAAGGCCATAGAAGGTAAAAAAGTGAAAGAGTTAGATGAAGGGATTGCTCTATTTCCGTTCAGAGAGGTTCCCATGGGAGGGATGCGCTGCCCTGCCCCGCGGGAGCCACCAGCACCCCTGCCGGCCGTGCCCGGAACTGCACCCAAGGGGAAAGCGCCGCAGCCCAAAGGCCGGGACTGGGTCCGGGCTCTGTTTGCTGTCAGTGCCGCAGCTGTTGGTGTTTGTTTGCTTTATTACACACACTAGTAAAGAACTGGTATTCCTATTCCCATATCTTTGCCTGAGAGCCCCTTGATTTCACTAGTCTAGAAATTAAGAGGGAGAGGGACTGCATTCTCCATTCCAAGAGGGGCTTTTTCTGCCTTCCCGAGCAGACACCTCTCTTGTAAAGCAAGACAAGCACCCACAGGCACTGAGGGGGGCTGCAGGAGGGGCACAAGAAGGCCCTGCAGCACTTGGGCACAAAGGCACAGCAGGTGAGTGCAAGAAGGGAGCAGCAAAAGGCCAAGCTGAAGGCAAAGGCCAGGGCACAGTTCCTACAGCCCCTGAGGGATCAACCCCAGGGCCCAAGGGGGCCCCAGCACCCAGGGCACGGCTCGGCCACAAGCACCTGGCAGAGGCATTGCCCTCCTGGGCAGGGGAGAGCCCACCCAAACAGCCCCTGGCAAGGAACCAGGGCTCCAGCTGCAGGGCACAAGGACACTGCAAGCACAGACAACAGCACCCTCAGGACCAGCAAGTCCACCCCTTGATGGACATGGATTGGCAGGGCTGTCACAGCTCCCATCACACCAGGGACCCTCCACACTGCAGCCCTTGAGAACATTCAGGGTGCGTCTGCATTGAGAGGAGGCATTTCCTGATGGACACAGGGGCCTCTCAATCCAATCTGAATCTTAGACCTAAAGGGGAAAATAGAAAAGGAATATTTTAATTTTTAAGGGAATGAGTGGGAAAGATTAGCAGGTATGATTTCTTCAACTACTATTAGAAGCTGGGGGGGATAGGTTGGAAATAAATGAATTCCTTTTTCTTTCTCCTGTGATTCTAATTACCTAGGAAGGAATTTGAGAGCTGGATTTTAATACTGTAAAAGGGGATACAGAGGCCAGTTCTTCTCTACCGTTGTGTCAAAAGTCTGACAAGGCCCATGCTGAAGTGAACCCCAAAGTGTGGGCTGCCCCAGGGAAAGAGGGAAAATTAGATATGGAGCCTCTACAAATTACTTTAAAGCAACCAGGACAAGCAATACCCTGTTCCAAGAGAGGGAAGGAAGGGCTCACAGGCTGGTATTGAGTCCCTGTTAAAGGCAGGGCTTTTGGAGCCAGGGATGTCTCCCTACAACACTCCTATCCTGGCAGTCAAAAAACTGGATGGATGGACAGAAGGAGGAGGAAACACAGAATTTTCAAGTGTTAAAATGAAGATTAACTGAGGCGACTGGCCTTGGCCTTCCAGACAAGGTAGAAGAATTTGAATTACAGGTGGATGTTAAACAGGGTCTTGCCAAAGGAATTCTTGTACTAAAATGTTTAACCCAGTGGCCAGAGAGTGGCCTCATTGTCTGCAGAATTGTGCAGACACAGCTTTCATGGGAGCTGAGGCCTGAAAACTGATGACAAGAGGAGGATCTCCTACCGTTCCAGTCTGGCATCAAGTTAAAGGTCTGACAACCAAAACAGCCTCTAAATGGATGAGCAGGGCTCAGTTATTACAGTATGAAACTTGTTCAATGGCACAGGAGGATTTAGAACTGAGGACAGGGCAAGGGTTTAACCCAGCCTCCTGTTTGAACAGCCTGGAGAGGGGCTGGCAAGGAACCCAGGACTGCACTCAAGGGACAGAGCTCCACACCCAGGCTGGGACAGATTGATGGGACATTCCCTGGCCTGAGGGAGAAAATGTGTTTGTGCAAGGGTAGTAGAAGGGAAAAGACAGGCTGTTATTAAGGAAGGGGAATCAGACACAGCACAGGTCACCGCCCCATGCTCAGCTCAACCCGCGCAGCTGTGGGTGCTTGTGAGAGCCTGTCACTGAAATGCCCTGAGCAGGAAGGCTTCAATATCTTCTGCTGACACCATAGCACCTAACAGGGGGGCAAAAGCAATTCTCACTGCTTCAGCAACCACTGGAGCAGATATCAAGGCACATTCTCCCACAGGAAGCTGGGCTGGCACTGAGCCTGCCCTGGCACTTTGCTGCTGCCAACACCCAGCCAGGACATCAGCTCCTGCCTAAGGAGTGCCAAGCAGCACCACTGGTGGCCAAGGGGCCCATGCCAAGTGTCCCTGAGGCCACAAACAGCCGCCAGCACAGCTCAACATGGGGGGACCCCTCAGCCTGGCCTCAAGGGCTCTGAAGCCCCGCAGATTTGCACTTCCCGCCTGCTGCAGGAGGATGGGAGGCCGCCCGTGAGCCTGCCCTGAAGGCAACGCAGCAGCAGCCAGGGCTCCACAGCGGGCCAAGCCCCTGCGCCTGCCCACAGATCCTCGGCTGGAATCTTCTGCAATCCTGGCCACCCTCCTCTGCCATCTCCAGCCCCTGGGGCCAAGCCTTGCTGCCACTGCTGCAGCTTCAGCGCTGGCTGGGCCTGCACTGCCACAGCTGCTGGGGAACACCACGGCACAATTCCACTCTGGGGCTCACTGACACCCACACTCTGGGCTGCCTGCCACTGCACTGCTGCAAAATGTACCGATTTTGTTCGTTTTAAATCTTATTTCTCTGCTCAGGCTTGGTTTGTCTTTGACTTTGGGAAAGGAATTTTCAAGGTTTTATTTAAGGGATGTTATACCACTCAATGGAGATGTGTTTAACATCCGAACAGACTGGGAATACCCAGCAGCAAACAACAACCAACAACCAAATGCTGAGTTGTATTGAGAAAAGTGGGTACTTTGAGAGATATGCCCTTTCTCAGTGATTTTGTGTGGTGATTTTCTTCCACTGCATTATGGTAATTTGATTCTCGGATTGTATAGTGGTGTTTGTGGAGATTTTCAGATTTTGTTTGCAACAAGAGTAGCATTTTACACAGAAGAACTATGGTATGGAGATTTATGTTTAACTATAGTAAAGCAAATTAAAGGAATTCCAAGAATTCTCCCCTCACAGCAATTCAAGCCCTGGCTCTAGTAAATTTGAGATAAAGGGGGGGGGTGCATGTGCCTGTGTCTGTGGGCGTATCAGAGTTTCTGCTGTGACAAGCACAGCCTTTCTGCAAGGCAGTAAAACAAGTGTAAGTAGACACAGTGCTTAATTAGATTGTGCAAGAAGAGAACTAGAAAAGACTGATATTTTGTAAAATGGAGTTTAGATAGAGGAGATGAATGAGTTTATCAGACTTCAGCTGGTACTATAGTAAGTCTGGACTGGGAACAGCCTGCTGTAGGGATTTAGAGTTCTCTGTAATAAACAGAATAGCCTGCCTCTGCGGGCAATTGCTTCGGTGTATCAAGAGGCTGGGACGCTGCGTTAATATTATTGCAGTGCGGTGTTTGTGAGAAACGGTGGTATTGCTTTTCTAATAAGGGTCAGGGCACATGCCCTGAGTGTAAATTAAAGTTTTCTGATCAAGCTGATTCAGAACCTAAGATCTTAAAGCTCGTGTGTGGGAAATCACATCTGATACCTGCCACCTGGAGCTGTGTGTGTGTGTATAGAAGAAAGACTGAGAAACTACTGTGAAGCTTTGTAAAGAGAAGTTTGGGTGGAAGCAAGATAGGGCAAGGAGAAAGAGATAATGAGAACTGACCAGAGCAAAGAGGTTGCTAAATTAGCCCCTTTTAGGAGGGGCTCACTGGGAGAAGGCTGCCAGTAGGAGCAGCTCAGAAAATAAGAAGATTTATAATACTTCATTGCAGTTAAAACTGTTTTAAAATAGGAAGGTAAATGGGATGGGGTTTTGTATGCCGATATGTCTTTTTGTTTTAAGAAATCACCCAGAATGGCAAAGAGACTGTGAGATCAGACCGCCCTCTGGTCTTGGCCCTTGAAAAGGAAAGACAAGGCAAAGAGAAAGCAAATCAAATGTGTTGTTCAGCATGCAGCATAAGATATCAACATATGAAGTCAAAGATTATCATGCTGAAATGCAAAGCGATTACAGTTCACAAAATGAGTACACATGATTTGTTAAAGGCTCCTCCTAAGGTAAGGGAGGAAGGATAAAGATGACCTCCCCAAAAGGGAAGAAGACTTAGGCTCCAAAATATACCCACTCGAACTCAGCCCCTCTCCTGGCAGTTCAATTTCATCCAGAACTAGGATGTAACAGACCCCTCTGCAAGAGGCAGTGAGATCAGAAGAAAGAAAAGGGTAGAATTTTAGTCAACACAAGGGCCATATATTCAGTTTTAAACAAAACTTTATTACCTGTGGAGAATGTTTAGGTTGTAGTGTGGGGAACAACTGGCCAGTCCGAGAAGGCATACTTTTGCAAACTTTTAAAGTAACATGTGTACTATGTGTACTTAGAAGCTTTTGTACAATTCACTCAATTCGCTAAACATTCCCAAATGAGAAAGGTTACTCTGGAGGCAAATGATATAAAGATGTCAGGCTTAACATTAACAGCCATTGAAATTAAGAAAAACATCAGTGAAGAGATAGTAAATATACTAGAATAAGTAAAAAAGGGTTTTCGAGGGTTTGGCCCTGTGCTGTACCAGGGAGGGTGAAAAATGCCCCCACATAGTAATCAAGCTTAAGGAAAGAACACAACCAGTGAGAATTGAGTAGTACGCTCAAAAGGAAGATAGGGAAGGAATCAGCCCAATAATTGATAGTACTGGATTGAGGGCTGTCAATAAGATAACACAGAATTTATACCCTGTGGTAGCAAATCCATATACTTTACTAACTTGTTTAGCACCTGAGCTAACCTGGTTCACTGTTTTAGGCCTAAGAGATGCCTTCTTTTGCCTCCCTATCCACAAAGCCAGACAGAAAATTTTTGCATTCAAACACAGCTCACATGGTCCATGTGCCTGAAGGCTTCAAAATTCCCCACTCCGATTGGAGAACAGCTTGCAAAACCCAGAGTCCTGAGAAGCTCCACAAGAGGAAAGGAGGCTGTTGCAGTACGTGGACGATCTTCAGGAAGCCACTCGGATGAGGGAAGCCTGGACAGTAAGCCTTTTGAATTTCCTAGGACTCCAAGGATGCAGAGTCTCAAAGAAAAAGGCACAGGTAGTGAAACAGAAGGTAATCTACCTGGGGTAAGAAGTGAGTGCTGAGCAGCAGGCTTTAAGGCAGGGAAGCTGTATGCCAAACCCCAAAACCCCAGACAACGAAGGAACTCCCAACTTTCTTAGGCATGGCAGGGTGGTGCCGGCTGTGGGTTTATAGTTATGCACTGCTCGTCAGACCCCTCTATGCTCTTATTGCCGATGGAAACAGAGATCTTCAGTGGACCCACACGGGCCTTTCACCAGCTAGAGAGTGTCCTTATGACAGCTCCAGCCTTGAGACTTCCAGATGTAAGTAAACCATTCTTTCTATTTTTCCATGCAAGGAATTGCCCTGGGAATACTGGCTCAGGACTTGGGTCCATACCGAAGGGCAGTTGCTTACTTCTCTAAGCAACTAGATGCAACAGCCAAAGGATGGCCAGGCTGCCTCAGAGGTGTAGCAGCAGTTGTGCTGAATATTCAAGAAGGACCCAAGTCTACCTCTACCCTAGGACAAAAATGACTGTGCTAGTGTCCGCAGTACTGGAAATAAAGGGTGGCCACTGGCTTTCACCACAGAGGTTTCTGAAATACCAGGCCATCATGGTAGAGCAAGATGATGTAGAGATAGTGGTGACTAATATTGTCAACCCAGCTTCTATTCTCAGTGGAATCAAGGAGAAGCAGTACACCACGATTGCCTAGAGACCATTGAAGCTACCTACTCCTGCTGCCCAGACTTAAAGGACACTCCTTTGGACGATGCAGAGACCTGGTTCACTGACGGGAGCAGCTACATTGCCAGCGGAAAGCGACATGCAAAGTACACAGTGACTACCTGCAGAGAGGTAATAGAGTCTGGACCCTTACCAACAGGTACCTCTGCACAGAAGGCTGAGATAAATGCATTGACCCATGCCTTAGAAACAGCAAAAGGCATTCAGAGTCGTGCATGTGCATTGAGCCATCTGGAAGGAGAGGGGACTGCTGCCCTCACAAGGGAAGAAGAGACAATCCGGCTGCTGGAAGCAGTTCAGCTACCTGAAAAAGCATATTAAGGCACACCAGAGAGTCAGCTTAAAATTGGAGGAGAGAAATGAGCTGGTGGATGGAGAGGCAAAGAAAGCAGCAAAGGGTGAAGTAATTATGGACAGATTTTCCTCAAAGGTAAGCCATAATACAATAATACTAATCAAAACAGACATACAACTACAAGGGTTGCGTCACCCTGGATTTTTAGGATTTTCTATGCTTTCTGATGTTGACATTCTTGTAGTGAACTTTCTCACACATTTTCTGTAAATAACTCATTGTTTTGCATTCCTTGATGGAGGAGGAGAGAGTTGATGGACTGTTGGTTTAACCAGTGTCATTGGAGAGGTGTCACTGTCACCCTCCAATCCGCTGACACTTTTGTAAAACTATAAATATTGGAGTCAGAAAATCAACTGCCCTTTTTTCCTTCACCTTGAGAACGGTGGTGCGCTTGTGTTCTTTCATGTCCTGCAGCGACATCTGGTGACCGCCCAAGTGCTCCTCACCATCTTTACTGCAATCAAGATTAAGGAACAAAGCACCTAGATCCATCATTCCCGAGTGAAGAAGGCTCCTGAGGGACTTTAGAAAGTTACAATGGGTAACAACAAACTGAAATTAAAACTTTCTCAAGAAAATAAATAGAATGTCAGTAAAATGATAAGCACAGTGTAATAATCCCCCTAAGAACAGAATGACTTGTCATTGAAATAGATAATCAAGTAGGTGTAGTTTAGACAGTTGTGGCAGTTATGATTATTGCTGTAACCACAGCTGATGCAGCACCGCTTCCATATCATGTGACCAGTATATAAGTGCCAAGGGAAAGCCTATGATTTTAACTCCCCTAAGTCTCTGGGTCAAATGCTAAAAATTACAAATGCCACTGTGTAAGAAAGAAGAAATGTTTGAGGGATGTAAATCTGTGTTTGTCCAAGACAGATTCCATGAATCTCATCAAGAATTCTAAATACTGTGACAAATGCTTAACTAACTGCTCTGAGTTTAGACTTAGATACAAAGCAAAGTATTTATCACTTTGAAATGCATCCCATTAACCAGACAACCTTGCCTGTGTATACAAGACAAGGTTGTATCTGCCTCAGAACAGCATGCCCCACTATAATAGTAGATGAGATCACAGTGAAGGAAACTCAATTTAACTTGTGCATTTGTAACTTTGTCAAAATCAAAGGATGCGCTTTTTCCTATCAGGCACCTGTCGTATCATACCAACATAGAAAGGCGAATTTGATCGCTGTCCAAGAAATATTGCCTGTGCCCATAGGGATGAACTTAAATTTGGTTACCCAATTGTTAAAACATTATGAATTAAAGAAAATTCTAAAAAAAGTTAAAGATAAAAGGAAAAGAACTTTGATTACAATACACCATGACACAGAGACTACACGGAAAGTATTTAAAAGATTGGAAAAAGGCCCATCCCATCATTAGTGGGATGTGCTTTGTGAGCAGTCTCCAATGGCAACTGACTTGCTCAGTACCTTCGTTCATCCAATTATTGTTTTACTTCTCTTGGTTAGTATAAGTTTGATTTTGTCTATTACAGTACTTATTTAGAATTAGAGACTGTTGCAGCAAGTAGCAGCTTTAACTTCAATATTGAGAACATATGGTACGGTTTTATGAAACACGACATAAGTTGGCTCAATAAAGAAGAACCTATATAGTAAAAGAATTTACCAACCTTGAAGAATGAGTAGGGATTGAATTATGATTTAAAAAATTTAAGATTTTAACTGAGGGTTAGAACCAATTCATATTGAAGTCAGATACACCAACAACTGGTTAATGATTATGAGATGTTTAAGTTAAAGCTAATTGTTACATTATGAGCTCATTAGTAGAAGGAAGAGGAGCAAGTGAACCAATATAGGAACATATTGAAACCAGCAGAACAATGCCCAGCACCTGGACTCTGCGTCAATCCATCATGAAGCAGGGGGCCTTGGATTGTGCCAGAGGGTCCCAGAGACCTGACCAACACCTTCCTGACTTCATCCCTGGGACCACTGACCCAATTTGGGACCACTGACCCAATTCAAGAGAAGAATTGCGCACACATGAATTAATAATAACCTCATTTTAATACAAAGCGGGGATGGGAGGTGCTGGGGTTATGCATATATATTATTTTGGGAAATAAATAGAAAGCCAAAATCCTTCTGTGGTGCAGTCAGGCATTTCAAGAATGACCCCTTCCAGGCCAGCCACCAGCGTAATGAACATACCACTTTCTGACTTTAACTAGATAGAGAGTCTTTGTCTCTGATTTTCAGTTTTAATGATTAAGTGACAATGCTATAGACCCAAAACTGACTACATCTGGGACTGCACAAAAGATTATGTGCATACAAAATAATAAGAACGACCACTTGGAAGAAGTGTGGTAGATAGGGACAGGCAATCAGAAGATCACGCGATGTGACGGAAAGTAGTAGGACTCCTTTTCTTCCAATCCCTTAAGATAAGAGATCTCTCTAGGAATGTAACTAGGAATGTAGCCCCCCTAACAGTAGTGCCAGTAACTTTCCACTCCACTCCCGGCAACTTTCCACTCCTTACTAACCATAGAAGGTAAAGGCAGACCCCCTTTGACATAGAAAGACCCCTTAGAGTATAAAACCCCACGAGAAAAGATAATAAATGCCTTTGACCGTCCACCACATTGGTGTCTGCATGCTCTTTGGCCCAAGCGACCCCGGAGAGTTTGGGTCACGGTGCTGTTCCTCAAAACCAGGTCGCCTTGCCTTATATCAGAAGGCAACAACTGGTGCCGGCACCCGGAAAGGAGCTCGGGGAACGGGAATTCACCTGGACAGAGGACAGGGGCTGCACAGCTGGCCTAGTGCAGTGGGAGGGAAGCCTCCGGACCAGCGTGGACCATGGAAGCCATCGCAAAGGTCATAACACAGATGCATGCACAATGGGGTATAGAATGTAAACTTAGGGATTTAAATCTCGCATTGCCGAGACTGATTAAGCTTGGGGCTATAGAAAGCCCTGTGGATATCCTACACTCGGGGGTGTGGGATAATTGTACAAAAGCTCTGGCGGAGGACACTATGTCCTCGGGCTCAGGGAAAGCCCTAAAATCGTGGGGCAGAGTTGTCCAGGCTCTGCAAAAAGCTCAACAAGAGCAAGAAACCTGGAAAGCCGCGCGAACCTGTTTATTAGCCACGCCGCAGCTTCAGGTGGGCGCGGCAACACAGACTGCGGAGGGTTTTGACCCAGGCGAGTACGCGGAGGCATGATCGCCGGAACCCCCTCAGCGAGCAGACTCACCATTGGAGGGGGGGGAGAACACATGCGAGCGTTCTGGCAGGGGCTCGCGGAGGAGGCGCAGAACGCGGCCGGATTGTCGGACCCCGTAGGGATCGGTAAAACCACCCCCCCACCATACGCGTTTGAAAATGGTGCCGAGCCGCATGGTCAGGGTGGAAAGGAGTAGGCGGGGGGTGGAAATGCAGTCAGCCTGCTCAACAACGCATGCGCAGGCGAGCAGGGAGAAGGGGCGGCCCCCGCGGTGGAACGTAAGACCAATCAGAGCGCTCTATTCAAATTAAGTCCTTATAGGGCAAGGACCTCCCCCAGCAGGAGGCGGGGGGACCCCAGGGAGAGGGAACGGCCCGACCCCCGCAGGAAGGGGCGGGGTCAGAGCCCGAGAAAAAGGCAGAGCAGCCCGGAAACGTCCGGCCAGTCGACTTCCGGCTTGGACTCGGACTCGAGCTCTGAGCTCGAGAGGGAATCGGAGGATTCCGATTCAGATTCTAGCTTTAACAGAGAGAGAGCAGAGGCATGTAAGGTCACTAGTCACAGTGCTCCCGCGTGGTTGAAGGGGTTATCAGAGAAAGACCGAATCCCTCTTACAGACAGGCGGAAAATAAAAATGGCTTGCGCAGAATGGGCCCCGTCTGCGACACTGGTGTTCCCGGTCAGTGTGGGGGGGGCAGGCGGAAACCAAAGAACCTATTCCCCCGTAATCCAGATGTGCAGGCAATTGTTAAAGCGATTGCAGACAAGGGAATTAATTCTGCCATGGTTTCCACACTCATTGACGGCCTTTTTGGAGGGGACAACATGCTTCCCTTTGATATTAAGCAGATGTGTAGAATGATTTTTGATGGGGCAGGGATGATTGTTTTTAAATAAGAGTGGGAAGACAATCGCACGAAGCAGCTAGCCTTAGTAACGGGAGCTGACCACCCACTGCACGGCTCCAGCATACAGAGGTTAATGGGAACAGACCCCACTATGATCACCCCCCAGGCGCAGGCTGAGGGCTTGCGGGCCCATGAGGTCATGACAACAACCCGTGCTGCCCGAGAAGCCATCCATGATGCTTCCAAAGTAATAGCCAAACCCTCCACATGGTCCTCCATAAAACAGAGTGAGAGTGAGAGCTTCACTCAGTTCGTGGACAGGCTTCAGGCCGCATTAGATTCCTCTGCGTTGCCCTCAGAGGCTAAGGGTCCGCTGCTGGCAGAGTGCCTACACCAGCAATGCAACTCAGCCACCAAGGACATTTTAAGATCACTGCCGCAGGGGTCTAATATAGCAGCCATGATCAGACACGTTGCAAAGGAGGAACATCTAGTTCCCATCCAAGCAGCAGTTCACACTGCAATAACCAGTGTGATGGCGTGCCTTAAGTGTGGCCAGGCAGGCCACTTGGCAGTAAACTGCCATCAGCCAAGACTCCTATCAGCAGCTGCTCCACCACACCAAGGGGGACTTAGGGGACCGTGATGGGCATGTGGAAGGAAGGGGCATTTAGCTAAGGAATGCAGATCCAGGCTTCAGGGAAACAGGAGAGGGAGGGGGCAGCCGGGCCATATCCAGCCTCCTCTCACCTGGAACATGCAGCGGCCCAGCTACAGCAACCCCCAGTGGGGCAGGGGACCCTCATACCCCATGCCCCCACAGGGAGCAGTCAATTTCGCGTCCCCGCCTACAGTGCAATGGCAGAGCTATGCAGCACCCTCAGTAACACCTTTGCACCCCCCACCGCCACAAGCCGCGCCAGTGTCACAAGACCAGCAGAGGACGCCCCAGAGCGGGACCCCTGGGTGGCCTTGTCCATGAAAATAGGGAAGGAACCCCTGATGGTGTGGGGGACATGCCGCCTTTACGGCAGTCATGATCCCCACGTCATAGGGTTTCAGTTTTGGGCGGACACGTGATCAGACTGCACAATTTTTCCCCAAGCACATTGGCCCGGACATTGGCAATTCAAAGAAGTCCCTCCAGTGAACGGAGTGGGAGGGCAGTCCCGGGCATGGAAAAGCACCCAGCTGGTGGCTATAACACTTCACACAAAAAAGGGACCAGAACAGACAGTGGCGATCTACCCCTACATCCTGCAAAATTCTCCACACCTGTTAGGAAGGGACGTTCTTTCCATGCTCGGATTTTGGATTACAAATTTATCCTGGGGGCCACTGCCGTACACCCTCCGCTGCCAATCAAATTGACTTGGAAATCATCAGACCCCGTATGGGTCAAGAAGTGGCCCCCGACAGAGCCTGGAGCGGCAGCCTTGCTGGATCTGGTCGACTGCGAACTGCAAAAGGGTCACATAGAACCCTCCATCAGCCTATGGAACACCCCTGTATTCATGATCCCCAAAAGGTCCGGAGAAGGCTATCGCCTCGTCCACGACCTGAGAGAAGTGAACAAGACGATCTGACCCATGGGTCCAGTCCAGACACTGCTACCCACAAACTCAGCCATCCCTGCAGGGCAGCCATGCGCAGTGCTGGACATCAAAGACTGTTTCTTTTCAATACCCCTGCATCCCAAGGACAGAGAACAATTTGCCTTTTCCGTGGTGTTTCAAAACGGCGAGCGGCCCAACCTCCGCTTCCAATGGCGAGTATTGCCACAGGGCCTTGTAGACAGCCTCACTATATGCCAAATTACCGTGCACAAAGCACTGACTCCAGTCCGACACTCCTATCCCACCACGACCATCATTCAATACATGGACGACATCCTAGTTGCAGCACCATCGGGAAGCCAAGTAGATCACCTGGTGCTCACAATCACGGAAACCCTTCAGGCCGACAGCTTTGAGATCGCGAGTGCAAAGATCAAGAGAGGACCCTGCGTGACCTTCCTGGGAGTGGGAATCACAAGCTCCTACGTGACACACCCCAAGGTGAAGGTCAGTAGAGACGTCAAGACGCTCCACGACGTGCAACGCCTGGTGGGATCGCTGCAGTGGCTTCGCAGCATCGTCCTGATTCCTCCCGAGGTCATGGACCCTCTGTATGACCTCCTGAAAGGAAAGCACCGTGGGAACCCAAGGAGCTGACGCCGCAAGCCACGAGCTCCCTCGACTTCATCGAGAGCCAGATGTCCACTGGCATACTTGCCAGGTGGAACCCTGCCGTGCCACTGGACCTATACATCCACTTTACACCAAGGGGGGAGTGGGAGCACTGGCCCAAGGACCTTTGGAAAAGGCCCGACCAATCCAATGGGTGGTCCTCGGAAGACCCGCTCGTGCATTTTCCCCGGGAATCGAATGCATGGCCAACCTCATCATGAAAGGCAGGAAACTCGCCTTGAAACACCTAGGAACCGAGCCGACAAGCATCCACCTTCCGTTTCGCAAGCAACCGACCACGGAGTCAGCCACAATATCAGAGTACCTAGCCCTTGCTCTCACCGGCTTTGGAGGAGATATCTCCTACTCTGCCAGACCACCCTGGACTCAGCTGCTGACCGTAGTCGACATGGACATGCCGCCAAAGGTCAAGGAACGACCGCAGCCAGGACCAACGGTCTTCACCTATGCTTCCTCCATGACTTCGACCGCAACAGCAGTGTGGCAGGCAGGAGAACAATGGCATTGCGTCAAAGCATGTGACCCCACACTGTCAGTGCAACAACTGGAGGCAGCAGCAGTGGTCTTGGCTTGCGGACTCTTCCAAGGCGAACACCTCAACATTGTAACGGACTCTATATTCGTGGCAAGGCTCTGCCTAGCCATGGCAGGACCAGGAGTGTCAACATCTGCAGCAGCCCTAATGCTGGAAGAAGCACTCTCCTTGCGACAGGGCACCGTGTCAGTCATCCATATCAACAGCCATGACCCAGTCAAAGGTTACTTCCAGATCAGCAATGACAAAGTGGACACCGCAGCAAAAGGCGTATGGATGTTGCAGGAAGCTCGTCAACTACACGAGTTGCTCCACATCGGAGCAAAAGCACTGGCGAAGAGATGCGGAATCCCGACAGCGGACGCGAAACATGTGGTGGCCACTTGCCCTCATTGCCAGAAGTCACCCCTATGGACCTGTGGGTATCCCGTATAACAGTACCTGCAAGGTATCCCGTATAACGGTACGGGGCAGGCCATAGTTGAGAGAGCAAATCAGACCCTGAAAACCAAGCTAGAAGTGTTGGCGAAAGCAGAGGGCTTTGCCAATTCCACTCCCCCAGGAGATCAGGTGCGTATGCTGGCAACCGCTTTGCTAGCACTGAATCAATTTCCTAGGGAAGATGAAACAAACAGTCCCGTTCAAAAACAGTGGGCCACCCAAACGCTAGAGGAGGGCCCACAGGTTGTAATTAGAAACAAGCTAGGCGAATGGGAACGGGGCTGGAGGTTGATGCTCACGGGCCAAAGGTACGCAGCTGTCAAAAAGGACGACAAAATCAGGTGGTGCCCACTTAAGTCAATCAAGCCCGACCTTCACAACGAGCAGAATGAGACTGACGAGAATTGCGAGTTTCTGTTTACAGGACATGCTCGTGGGACGTCCTCGTGACGCGTACATCCCCATTCCAGAGGAAAGAGACAGACCACCAAGCCGCCAGGCAGCGCCTGAGAGACCCGCACGGGTGAGACCCAGGCATCAAAGGTGTTTCTGTGTGATTTTGCTGTTGGGGCTTGTTGCCAGAGGGCAAGCCAGCCCAGACCACTACCCCCATTGGCCATTCAGGTGGGTCATGCGACACCTTAATAGTGACAAGGTGCTCAAAGAAATCACCACACTGAACACCCCATCCTTCGTGCTCCGCATTACCGACCTGTTTCTAGGACAACCAAAGGTAGACCCCAATTCCCCACACTCCACACACATGTACCTATCCTACTGGTTCCCAGCTTCAAACCCTGGAAAAAGCTACTGCAATCACCCAGGGTGGGGATATTGTGGGCACTGGGGCTGCGAAACCATAGTTACCGATGCCAGACCGTCAGGGCCTGGGTGGGATCCACAAGAGCCCGACAAATTCTTACAGTTCACCTGGGCACCCATCGGCTGCAAAACACCTGTCTTCCTCCAGGGAACCTTTTATCGAAATTGCCATAAAGTCCCAAAAATTCGGAAATGCACTGGCTACAACATGACGGTCTTGCAGCCAGATCACTCTAGTTGGGCCATAGGCAGAACGTGGACAGTAGTCCTTCAAGGGTCGAAAGAGGGGGTGAATGTGCGAATTATCAGGTTCCAACCATCGGCACCCCGAGCAGTCAGACCCAACAAAGTGATTAAAAGCGTGCCGAAAGGGAGAAACGCGACCTACCCCAAAACCTTACCCACAAGGATCAGCAATGTCCCGGCCGGCCATGCGGAAGCCTTTCAGATAAGCCGCTCAGCTGGGTCGGACTCAGACCCAATCCTTCGTATGTTACAAGCTACCTTTGTATCCCTGAATCCAACCCTAACTTAACCGAATCCTGCTGGCTTTGTTACGATGTCAAACCCCCCTTTTACGAAGGAGTCACTTTAAACATTCCCTTCAGCTACTCCACCGCAGATGCCCCTCACCAGTGCAGATGGGATACCCCCCGCAAAGGAATCACCCTGAGTCAAGTCACAGGCCAGGGCAGATGCTTTGGCAATGCAACCCTAGCTAGGCGGGGAGGCAACGTCTGCACCAAAATTGTCAAGCCCAACAGGAAAAACAATAAGTGGGTAGTCCCATCCGCATCTGGGATGTGGGTTTGCCAGCGATCCGGAGTGAGTCCCTGTGTGTTCCTTGCCAAATTCAATGACTCTAACGACTTTTGTGTCCAAGTTCTGATTGTTCCTAGGGTCCTGTACCACTCAGACAAAGAAGTGTACCATCTTCTTGAGGAACCCAGCCGGATCCACAAAAGAGAAGTAACAACAGGTATAACTATTGCAATGCTGCTCGGCCTAGGAGCAGCCGGAACGGCAACGGGTGTCTCAGCCCTAGCGACCCAGCACCAAGGACTGTCCCAGCTGCAAATGACCATCAATGAGGACCTGCAAAGGATCGAGAAATCCATCTCCTTTCTAGAGAAGTCAGTCTCCTCACTCTCGGAAGTGGTCTTGCAGAACAGGCGAGGTCTGGACCTCCTGTTCATGCAGCAAGGAGGCCTGTGTGCCGCCTTGAAAGAGGAGTGCCTCTTCTACGCGGACCACACGGGAGTCGTAAGAGACTCCATGGCGGAACTCCGAAACAGACTGGCTCAGAGACAGAAAGACAGGTCTATTGGCATTGCTGCTTCTAGCAGTTACCTTCGGACCATGCCTGCTGAACAAGCTGGTCTCATTCATTCAGACCCGCCTAGAACAGGCCAACATCCTGTTCATGGGCCGGCGACAAATGCTGTGAATTCAACCAGGGAACACTGCCAGTCACAAGTCCTAAACTTGCCTGGCAAAAACTTACTCAGGTTTACCAAACCCCTTTCCCTTGTCGAACTACAACCTTATACCTCATTTCAGTGCCTATGTATAAGACTACCTCATTCATTTGTGAAAAAGGGCGGGGGAGATGTGGTAGATAGGGACAGGCGGTCGGAAGATCACGGGATGTAACGGAAAGGCAGGACCCCCTGTTCCCCTAAGATAAGATATCACCCTAGGAATGTAGCCCCCCTAACAGTAGTAACTTTCCACTTCACTTCTGGTAACTTTCCACTCCTTACTAACCATAGATAGTAAAGGCAGACCCCCCTCTGATGTAGAGACCCCCTTAGACTATAAAACCCCACGAGAAGAGATAATAAAGGCCTTTGACCGTCCACCACATTGGTGTCTGTGTGCTTCATTGGCCCGAGTGACCCTGGAGAGTTTGGGTCGCCGTGCTGTTCCTCAGAACCAGGTCGCCTTGCCTTGTATCAGAAGGCAACATACTGAATTAACAAAACTTGCAAAGCAGTATGGGTTTCTCCCCCACAAATCCAAAACAGAACACAAATGTCAAGTGTCTCTCACCGGGGGACATCAGATTCTTTTGTCAGAACAAGCAGCCAGTGGGTGCTGGGAACATGGGGTGTGCTTAACAATGGGAGACAGACGCATCCCATGGTCCCTGACTCAGTGTGCAGCTCATTGGACAGGGGCCTCAACCCCTTGGAAAGGGGAGACCTTTTAACCAGAGCTGGTACCCCCGGCCAACCCCTGGAAAACATTCACAAAGCTGCTTGCTTGCAAATGATGCATGAAAGAAAATCGACTACAAGCTATGAGTTACCTATGCAATCACCTGTAAAGCCTGAAATTACGACTCCTTTAATTCTAGGGCTTTCAGAAACACTTAAACCTACAACCACTCTCCTTTAAAAAACCATAGTAGCTGTATCTCCTGTAGAAACACCAGATAGATTTCTTAGTAACCAGAATGACCCATTTGTTCCCCTTTATGACTTGCTGAGCAAAGGGGTGAAATGGGATTGGACTCCTTCTCAGGAGGTAGCATTGCAATTGCTGATTTTTGAAGCAACATCTCACCAAGCACTGGGCCCTGTCCATCCCACAGATCCCTTTCAGGTGGAATGGGGATTTGCCTCCTCAGGGCAAATGTCAGTGCACATTTGGCAGCAGGGTCCTGAGGGTCCGACAAGGCCTGTTGGTTTCTATTCCTGTGGCTTCAAAGATGCTGAGAAAAGATACACTACCTGGGAAAAATGATTGTTTGTGGTTAGCTTAGCTCTCATAGGAGTGGAAAAAATCTTAGCAATACAAGAAACTGAGAGCTTGGATAGCAGCCAAGACAAAATTGCCTCTGTGATTAAAGCAACCCCTCCTTTCTCTTCTGCTTCTGCTAACAGAGAGGGACAACGCAGTGCTCACGCTGAGGAACTGTTAACTTTCTGGAGTATTTTCCAGCGTGAGGGACAGAATTCTTTTCTTGTCTGTATTTACACTGAGTCCTCTGCTGTGTTCATATTTGGGTTGGTCCCAAATATGGGACTGATATATAGGCTGATGCTTTTAAAGGAGCTACAGGAGATAATTCTGTTAAAGCAATGCAAGGATGGTTTGCAATTTTCCTGAAACCACAGGAAATTCAATCTGATAATGTTTCTCACTTACTGTCAAAGGTGTGCAGGATTGGGCAGAAGGTGAAAAGATTAAATGGACTTCTCACACCTCTTACTATAGATGGTGGGTAAATGGGTTCCAAAATCACTGCTTTTTGCCCGACAGCTCCAAGCATAATTCCTTCACTATGGGGACCAGATGATTTCAAGAACCCAGCACATCATCCTGGACAACCTGTTTTGGTGGAGCCCCCTACTGTAGGGGAAGTACCACTGCTGTTCAAAATGTCTCTGAAAATTCCATTGTTCTAACTTTTTCTGCCTATTCGTGGCAGAGTCTGTTGTGTTTACTTTTACAGAAGAAATCTGAGGGACATGAAGACCTGATAAACCATGATAACACTAGAGATGGACAACAGAAATCATCTTTTCCCTTCCCTTTATGGTAACACCAGGTGATGATTTTACACGTAACATGTAAATTAATTGAACTTGAATAAATTGGCTGCCACATCCAGAGATTTGACCAAATTACAACAACCATAGAAGTCATCCTTACTGGCATTGGGAATCAGTGATTGCCATCAAACATTTTACCAAATTGGGAGAAAGTAAATGTAAATGATCACAAATTGGTTATTGATGCACTCGCTTCTACACAAAACAACGTTTCTTTGGCTGTCAGCTGTATCCAGGCGCAATTGTGGATGCAGTCAGTTGCTGCCTCAATTATAAGAGCAGGTGAAGAAGGCACTTTTCCCACTAAAATTTGGAAAATAATTTGGGACAATGCCACTTACTTTGAAAGAGAATTCCAGTCCTGGTGGAACTTAGTGAATTTTACCTATGACCCCATTTCAAATACAGCCACTTTTTGTGTTAACCATACACAATGCCTCAGAGCATTTGATTTTCCCTGTTATAGCATTAGAACTGAATTACAACAAAGCTGTTCTCTATCCCATAGAGAATGGGACCGTCAAATTGGTGAGAAATGGCAAACTGTCAGTTTAGAATCTTGTACTGTCCGAGAACAACAAGGGCTCATCTGTGAAATCAATGCAATCAGAGCTCAAGACATTTGTTTAGACACAGAGCAAAATATGTGTCATTTTGAAATTTGTCCTAACAAGACTTCTGAAACAGTCCTTATATACATAGGCAATAGATGTGCATGCTTTAGAACCATTTGTGATTTTGTATTCGTAGAGAATGTTGTAGTAGATACTAAAAATCTTTCCAATTTCTGTGCTTGTAACTTTACCAAGATTACAGGATGTGATTTCTCTTATGAAGCCCCACTTACCTCTCACTACCTGTTGCAATCTAACTACACACTGATTCACAAACTGATGCCTACTCCTATTGGGATGAATCTCACTTTGGTAAGACAACTGCTGCTCCATCGAGACTTGGTTGAAATCTTGGAGAAGATTCAGAAAAATGGACAGAAAACCCTGGTGACTGTTCATCACAATGTGAGACAGATACATCGTGTCATGGAAAGAGTGGAGTAAGATGCCGAGCACAGATGGTGGGATACTCTTTTAGGCGGTCTCCTACTGCCACGGGTGCCCTGAACAGTGTGTGCCATGCCATTGTTATCCTTTTGACTCTACTTCTGTTTGGTTTTATTTTATCAGCAGTCCTATTCATTATGAGTTGGAGCATGAAACAGCTGACAAGATTGATGTCTATAGTTCATGCACACAACTTGACTGATGTCCTCTACACTATGGACATCCCCAAGACTTTGACACAAAGCAATTATGAATGAAGCCTATGTGTTTTGGAATAATTCCTAATTTCCATTTATGATTTTGTGGGAATTACTTTAGAATTTTAGTGAATTGTCTTAGAAAATCTTTTTTAAAATTAATGCTTGTATGATTTGTAATGATTTGTTTATTGCTTTTGCTTTGGATTATTTGTGACTGGTTTCAAACATTTGAAAATTGTTATAAAAGTAATATTGTTTTAATTAATCAACCATTTGTGAAAATTGTTATGATAATCAATATTAAATATGTTTGTTTATTGTTTCCCTTTTCCCCCTCCTTTTCCTATCCTTTCTTTTCCTTCTCTCTCTTTTTCCTCTCTTTCTGTCATCCCTATTTTTCCGGGTTATACTACCAACGTACTGCGAGTTCTGCAGATTCATCAACGATACTCCAAAGTTCTGCTGATGAAGATCCCTCAAGACAATTGTGAGTAATGGTGTCGTGTGAGAGTCTGTCCGGATTTTCCCTCATCTGCCTCATGATCGTCATTGGGGGACCACTGAAGAGAAGACCCCCGCCTCTCTTAAATCCCTGGCTCCAAAGGAGAAAGTCATGTGCCTGAGACCTGAGAGCGTTGCTAAGCCATTGTTCTCACAGGTGTTGTTTGCTGTAGGCTACACTGAGCCCAATGAGAAGAAGAAGAGGACACCGTGGCCGTTTTGCAACAACAGCCTTGGGAGCTGTCCCACTTCTTGGCCTGGCTGGACTTCTCCTGAGTTTCAGGTGGTCCCCCCACAGAAGACCCTCACCTGTTTTACAACCACCGGGACAGACAGACTGAGATGGAAGGAGCCTCTCCATCAAGGACTGAGACATGGAACCCCCATGTGAAAAGGCCCCTCTGCTCCTTCCAAGGACTGGGACTGAAACCCCCAGCCCAGGGCAGGTGTGTGGGGGAGGCAAGCTGACCAAAGCAAGATGTTTGCCTGCAGGTTGTGACCCCTGGACCAAGAAGACAATGGCTCTCATTTATTGCTGAGAGCATGGACTACCTGTTACATCTGTTCCTTATTGTATCTGTTCCCCACCCTCCGCAATTTTCAATAGAGTTATCATAATAAAAACCTCTGAGTTAGCGAGAGACTTCGAGATCTCCCCGACATAACAGCGGATCCTCGACTGGACTGGACCAAAGGACTTTGTCTCTATGTTTGGTAGCTCTATCCCCTCTCTCTTTCTCTCTCTCTCTCTTTTGTCTCTCTCTCTTCCCCCATCTTTTTCTCTCCCTTAATCCCTCTATCACATTTTTCTGTGCTCATTCAATAAAGGTGCATTTGTTTCGATTATCATTGCAAACCCCCTTGTACCACGTCGGATCTTTTTGCACCCTGAGATCAAATCCATGAACCATCACGAAACCCGTCCGTGACGACGGATCGTGACACCCCCCGAGGACCCCTCCCCAAATTCCCCCCCAGAGCCCCCCCAGACCCCGCTAAAACCCCCTCAAGTTCCCCCCAGATCCTCCCCAAATCCCCCCCAAACCTCCTCAAGACCCCTCCCCAAATTCCCCTCACGACCCCTCCAGGACCCCTCACCTGTCCCTGCGCATCCTCAGCAGCTCGTGGAGCCCCCCCGTCCTCTCCCAGCACCTCCCCCGCTCTCTCCAGCGCCTCCCGCAGGACCCGCCCGAGCCTGGGGCGGCTCCCGGGGGTCCCTGAGGGGGTCCCGGGGGGTGGGGGGGGGGGGGGAGGGGGCGCCCGCTCCATGCCCGGCCCCGGGGTCAGGGGGCACTGCTCCATGCTTGGCTCTGATTGGCTGCAGTGGTGCAAGGAGGGCGGGAGTTGGTGAGGGGAGGCATGCGGTGATTGGTTGGTTCGGCGCGTGAGAGGCAGGCGGTGGGGAGGCGTGCTGTGATTGGCTGGATCGGTGCACAGAGAGGCTGGTGTTCCTGAGGGGAGACCCGTGGTGATTGGTTGGTTTAGGACGGGGCGCGAGTTTTTTACAATAAAAAACTCTCAGGCAAAGACATGGGAGTAGAAATAACAGTTCTTTATTAAGAAGAATTAAAAATACAAATGCAGTAGTACAAACAAAAAAAAAAAACAGTGATAGAGTCAGTATCCTCCAGGAATCCAGTGAAACAGGTTCATCCTCTTGGAATACAGTGGGAATAGGGCTGATCCTTTGGGAATCCATTTCTTAACTCCCAAAGGCAGGGGAAAGCCAGGGCCATGGAATTTTTACAGGGTATCCAAAGGGTGGAGTTGGGGTTTGGGTCAGGGGAGGAGTTCTTAGCATCATAAGGAGGGTGAGATCAAATTCCTGCCTCTTAGCAACAGCAGCACTCCACACAGAACACATCCCCAAATCCTAAATTCCCTCTAAAACAACT
Source organism: Melozone crissalis (assembly GCF_028551555.1). Classification (NCBI taxonomy): domain Eukaryota; kingdom Metazoa; phylum Chordata; class Aves; order Passeriformes; family Passerellidae; genus Melozone; species Melozone crissalis. The sequence continues at coordinate 7,413,769 of NW_026535844.1, forward strand.
GAGAAATTATGCAACGTCAGATATATTCGATCAATTTCCTTCATTTAAACCAGTTTGGGGTGTTTTTAAAGGATGAAGGTGAAGCAGAGGATAATTAGGGCCAAACCAAAAGTCTAAGCAGCCAGGTGTGTTCCCAACATGGATCACAGGGAATGTGGCTCACCTGGGCTGTGCCCAAAGTGCCTCCTCCAGTGGGGGATGGAGCTGGAGCAGCGCACAAAGCTCTGCCCGCACTCGGGGCACTCGCAGGGCTTCCCTTAGTGGTGCCTCCGTTGGTGTCGGGTCAAGTTAGAGCTGCTGGAGAAGCTCTTCCCACACTGGGGACACTCGTAGGGCCTCTCCCCAGTGTGGATGTGCCGGTGGGTGATGAGGGTGGAGTTGTGCTTGAATCCCTTCCCACAGTTGGGGCACCGGAAGGGCCTCTCCTCTGTGTGAATCCGATAGTGCTGGAGGAGATGGGAGCTGGTCGGAAACCTCTTCCTGCATTTATCACACTCGTAGGGCCTCTCCCCAGTGTGGATGCACCGGTGCCTGATGAGGGAGGGGTTGTCCTTGAATCCCTTCCCGCAGTCGGGGCATTGGAAGGGCCTCTCCTCTCTGTGAATCCGATAGTGCTGGAGGAGATGGGAGCTGGTCTGAAACCTCTTCCCACACTTGGAACACTCGCAGGGCCTCTCCCCAGTGTGGGTCCTCTTGTGCCTGATCAGGCTGGAGCTCCGGCTGAAGCACATCCCACACTCGGAACACGTGTACGGCCTTTCTCCAGTGTGGATCCTCAGGTGCTGGATCAGGCCGGAGCTCTGGCTGAAGCACATCCCACACTCGGAACACTTGTACGGCCTTTCTCCAGTGTGGGTCCTCTGGTGCACAATCAGGATGGAGCTCAGGCTGAAGCTTTTCCCACACTCCCCACACTCATAGGACCATTCCCCAGTGTGGATCCTCTGGTGGACAATCAGGGGGCAGTTCCACCTGAAGCTCTTCCCACACTCCACGCACGTGTGGGGCATCTCCCCACCAGGGAGCTGCTCATGGAGCACCAGCTCCGAGCTCTGGCTCCGTCTCCGGCCGCTTTCCCGGCCCAGGTTGGCTCTTTCCCCCTCAGATCCCCGCCAGCTGCGTTTGCAGCCCCTCCTCGTGCGGCATCTCCAGGGCTTTTCCTCCCCGTTGGCTTCCTGCGCTGTTGAGACACTCAGAACGGCTTCTTCCACCAGGTTCTGCCGCGGGCATTTGTCCTCCCTGCTCTCCATGCTCAGCTCCTGCTCTGGGCGAGGAAGGACAAGGACAGGATGGGATTTGCCTCCGTGCCACAGGCAAGGACAAGGAGATCCCCCAGGGCTGAGCTGCTACTGGGGCCGTGCCGGGCTGGGAGATGGAGCAGCACAGAGGGGAAAGGGGCACTGACTTCCTCCTCACCTGCCTCAGTGTCCCGGGGCATCTTCCTCTTCCTCGCAGCCTCCCTGGGGTTGGCAATGGGAAATCCTGGTTTGGGGAAAACAACGGATGAGAGCGTTTGTAGGAGTGTCGTGGGGTAGGACAGTCGAGACGGACGGAGACGAGAGATCTCTGCTGCCAGGGCGTGGAACTTGCAATTTATTGCAAAGGGCCTGGGTGCACGGCCCTGCTGGGAGCTGCCAGGCACAGCTCGGGCAGGCCCGAGAGAAGAGAGGGGTAGAGAGGATGAGAGGGTAAAAGACAAAGACAGGCAAGAGCATAACACTGTAACGTTCCCATTACAACACAATAAGTTTTCTTCTGTGTTGAATATTCTACCTCTCACCAACCAATCTAGTACAAGATACAAATCCTACAGAATTTACATACAGCCTGTAAGAATCATTACATCACCACACTGTGTTACATTTTACGCCCTAAAAATTCCTCTTTGGACCCCTTCTGCTGAGCTAGTAGGGTCTGCTCTGACCCTTGGATCTGTGTGCAAGCAGAGGGAATTGTTTCATCAAAAGGGGATTACCTTCAGTGGGTCACACCATTGTTTTCCAGTTGTTCACTAACTGAGGTATCTCAGAATTGCTTTCATTTCAGTCTTCCTAATACTTTCTATATTCTCAAAATCTTTTGCAAGACAATTGTATTTGTAAGTCTTTCCTGTTTCACCTTCCCCAGCACACACTGAGTTTGAAGGTCCCTGTGCCCGAGTTCATCTCTACAACTCACTGGCCACCTCGGCTAAAGAAAAACCTCCCAACCACCAAGATTCAGCCCTGAAAAAGCCTCCCAGGAGTTCCCCATCCCTGGTCCCTCCTCTCTGGTGTTCAGGGGTTTTCCCCCGTCCCAGCTGTTGGGGGTCATGCTTGGATTGGGGGTCCCCCTTGTGCCCGGTGCCCACCCTGCCCAGGCTGCTGGCAGTCCCAGCAATGCCAAAAGCTCCCCCCGCTTCGCTCTCCCCATTCCGGGATGCCACGGCTGTTTGGGCTCCCGGGCTCCCTTCTCCCCTCATTCTCTGCTCTGGGCTGCAGCGGCTCCAAGGAGTCCCCCCTGCCCCTCTCCAGGCTCTTGAGGCTCCCGCCAATGGCGGCGCTCCCCCCTCTCTGGGCTCCCCACTTTGGGCTCCTGGGGGACACAGGGCTCTGCTCCTGCCGGCAGCCTCCACCGCCACCCCCGATGTCCCCTCAAGGGACCTTTTCCGCTCAGCGTTGGACTCCTTTGTTCTCCAAACATCCCCCCAAAAACCCCAACCCAGGGATCCCCCAGGATATCTGGGCCTAGCTCCCCCTCCCCGCTCACCAGCACGATTGTGAGGCAATGATTCCACAGGTGGGGGCTGCGAATTCAGGCAGGGATCGACCGCGTGGTTCCCTCAGCTCAGCCTCCATCTGCCATTGTCCCTCCTCTTCCTCTTCCTCCCACTCCTCCCCTTCCTTTCCCCCTCCTCCTCTGTCTTATCTCCACCTCCTTCCTCTCTACCATCCCTGCTCTTCCGTACCTTCTCCTCTTCCACCTCCCAAACCCCAGCTCCTTCTCCTCCTTCCATTGCGGCTGTCTCTCTGCCTTCATCCCTCCTCTTCCATCCCTTCTACCCCTGCTCCTCCTCCCTAAGCCCACCTCCTCCTCCCCCTTCATCCCTGCCCTTCCCTCCCTCCTCCTCCTCCCCCAGCTGCAGCCACACCCTCATTGCCCCGTTCCCGCAGCCCTCGCAGCCCGCGGCAGGAGCGGGGATGGAGCCAGGACAGGTCGGGATGGGCAGCGTGGGGCTCTCGGCTGCTCCAGCCGCTGCGGGCGGGGGGAACCCAGCCCGGGCCAAAGGAGAGGCAAACTGGGCAAAGTGGGGGCAGAGCACAAAGCTAAGGATGCAGCAGAAAATGGAGCTGAAAGAGTTATGTTAACATTAACTCCAAAGGAGGAAAAATTGGAAATTCCAAAGTCTAGAGAAGCCGAGAAAAAAGATTTAAACACGACAGGAAGTGAACAAGATAAATCAGGGAAATGGAAACTTCTTGATGGAAGACAATTACTTAATAAAATGTGCTTCTAAGAAAATATTAGAAGACATGTCTCAAAAAACCCACTGGGGTATTCAAGCATTGTGTGATCATTTTTTAAGGAACTATGGGTGCATTGGGATTTTTGGATTTGCAAACAAGTAACTGAAAGATGCTTAATTTGCCAAAGGATAAATAAAAAGGTGATGAGAAAAACAACATTAGGAGATCGTGAGTTAGCTCATCGACCATTTCAATGTATCCAAGCAGAAGTTTTGATTTCTTAGGCTTTGGATTTATTTGTAAAAAAACCCATTTACCTAGAAGAGAATATGCAATATGTTACACAGAGGATTTTAGAAGAAAAAAAATCTTTAAAGTATCAGAAAGCCCCGAGAAAAAAAAAAGGGAAATGAAAGGGAAGGGAACAAGAGGAAAAATCAGAAAGAGAGTGGGATCCTCTGCAGGTCTTGCCCCCTCCGTTCACGGCTGAGGCGCCTGTCCCGGGTCCCGGCTCGCTGCCTGTCGGATTTCGGGTGCTGTTTAGATGGTCTGGGAAAAGCCCAAAGATGGCCTTGGGCCCCCGGGTTCGAAAGGACGAGAGGACGCTTCAGATTCGTTCTCGGTCTCGGTGTTTATTAGTTGCTTATCTAAAAGATTTTCTCTTGGCCTGACAGAGTTCTGCTCAGCAGTCAGCCATGGGCACATACTGAGAGCCCCTGGGGCGGTCACCTATCTTTATACCCGGAGTTACGTATACAATATTTATCATTTTTCTCCAATACCCTCTTCCCTTATTAACCAGTGTTCCCCTAGTAAGGTCCAATCCCAGAGTGCCAACATCACCACAGAAGATGGAGGCTTAGAGGAAGAAGAAGAAGGAGAAGGGCACGCCCCAATCCCTCCATCTTGCCTCTCTAGACCCCCCTGTACAGGGATCTTAAACCCTGTATCTCACACTCCAATTAACTTATCCCTTCACCATTCACCCCAGTGAAATCCTCCCGTCCTCATACTGATGTCATCTCCCATGTGGGATCAAAGTCCAGCCACCAGACATTTCTGGCAGCATTCCAGGACTCCCGAGCCCCCCAGGGGGGGTCTTGTTCCCTCTGTCCCTCAGCCCTAAAAGGCTGAGATCCCACATCTCCCCCTTCTGTTTGCACCAAAAGACCTTTTTTGCTTTTATGTGAAAACCCCCCAAAGTCCTTAGTTTCTTTTCATTTCTCTTCTGGGTCGTTTTTCGCAGTCTGAGTCTCGACTTCTGTCTGAGTACTTGTCTCTTTGTTTCTCAGATCAGCGTTCTCGTGCTCTCGCGTTCGGAATGGCTTCACATGCCGTGCTGACACCCACTTCAGACCTCGATCTGTGGAGACACAAGCGAAACCCTTTCCCCAAGCGATTAGTCTGAAAGGACCCTCTATTTGTCCGGTCTCTGGGTTCCTGATCAAAACTAAAGGATTTTCCCTTAGCTTTGCCTGTGTGTTGTTTAGAAAATGTCTCACGATCGGTGGATCAGGTTCCGAGGATGAGCTATTTAGGAAATTCAGCACATACAATGCCTTATTTAATTTCATGTGAGGTGTTGCCTCTGGCTCACCCCTTCTCTGTCTGTCCAGAAGGGATTTTAGGGTGTGATGTGTTCTCTCAATGATTGCCTGACCTGTGGGTGAATGCGGAATACCAAACGTGTGTCTGACACCCCATCTTTTCAGGAATCTGTCAAGCACCCTGCCTGTGTATGTTGGACCATTATCTGTTTTTATCTCCTGAGGCACACCTAATGCTGCAAATGCCTGCAGAAAGTGTCGGCAAGCATGGTCTGCTGTTTCCCCAGCATGTGCTGAAGCAAAGACTGCACCTGAGAATGTATCTACAGAAACATGGACATTTTTGAGCTTCCCAAAAGATGGGTATTTTGTGACATCAGCTTGCCACAACTGAAGACTTTGCAGCCCCCGCGGATTGATGGCCCCGGTGGAAGAAGGTGGCTGCACAAGCTGACAGTCTGGACAAGCACTAATGATCTCCCTCGCCTGACTCTTTGTGAGACGAAAGGACTTCATCAGTGCCTGCGCATTCTGATGAAAGAACGCATGACTTAACCTTGCCTGCTCAAAAATGTCTGGCAGTGTTTGCAAAATGGGCATTGTCAACCTGTCCGCCCGAGCATTCCCTTCCGCTAAAAACCCCGGAAGTGTTGTGTACGCTCTAATGTGTGTGATAAAATACTCTTTTTCCCTGCTCTCTAGCAGTGTTTTCAAGCTTGTCAGATATGAGTATAAAACCTCATTACTGACTTCTTTCAAGAGCGAACCCTCCAATCTCTTGACCACACCCGCAACATATGCGGAATCAGTCACCAGATTGAGAGGCTGTTTGAACAACTGAAATGCCCGGACAACGGCTGCCAACTCCACAATTTGTGGAGAGCCCTGAACCATCCTCACGTCTGATTCCCAATCCCCTGTCGTTGAGTCTCTCCACGTGATCACTGACTTGTGTGTCTTCCCCGAGCCATCCGTGAACACGGTGATCCCGTCCAAAGGTTCTTCACTTATCTGTGGTTTTGCTCTATAGCATATTTGCGATTGCAGTATTCTGTGTTGGGGAAAGTGGATTGTGCAAGTTCCTGGGAACGCTAACAATGCGATTAACAGGTCTTTCGATTGTTGCATTGCCCAATCGAAGTAGTCTCGTTTCAGAGGTAACCTGATGACAGAGAATTCTCTTCCTGCCATTGTCAGCAGCCTTGTTCTCACCTTTATGATGATTTGTGCTGCCATCTCCAGATCTGTGAGAATCGTTTTCGCGGGCCTGTGCGGTAGGAAAATCCACTCTATGATTATCAAAGAGTCCTTTTGTGATTCATCCCATTGGAAGATCAAACCATGGAACTGCGTTTTCTTCCCCAGCACTGCCAACTGAAAAGGCAATGATGGAACAAATCGATGTGCCTGCCTTTTCTGTATCGCATCCGAGATTTTCTCCAACTCTTTTCTTGCTTCTGGTGTGAGTGTCCTGGGAGAACGAATGTCTGTGTCTCCTCTCAAGAGATCAAGCAGTGCTGGAATGTCACTATTTGTGATTCCCAAAACTGGTCTCATCCAGTTGATTTCTCCCAAAAGCTGTTGCAAGTCATGCAAATTGTTGACCTTCGTGCTGATCTCCACCTTTTGAGGCTTTATTGTTTTCTCTGAGATTTTCCACCCTAGATATTTCCAAGGTGCAACCTCTTGAATCTTTGAAATGCTGATTTCTAGACCTGCCTTTTGCACCTCTGCGATCACACAGTCACGAGCTTCTTGCAGCTCCTGTCGTGTTGGTGCTGCAATGAGCAAATCATCCATGTAATGAATGATCTTCGCCTTCGGAAATTTCTTTCGTGCTGGTGCCAAAGCTCGCGCCACGTACCATTGACAGATCGTCGGAGAATTTTTCAGGCCTTGTGGAAGACAGACCCAATGGTACCGCTGCAGAGGCGTTTCCCTGTTGATACTCGGGACTGAAAAGGCAAATCTCGGAGCATCATCTGGATGGAGTGGGATACTGAAAAAGCAATCCTTGAGGTCAATGACCACAAGCTGTCAATCTCTGGGAATCATCGAGACAGATGGAAGTCCCAACTGAAGTGGCCCCATGTCTTCTATGACTTCGTTGATCTTCCTGAGGTCGTGTAACAACCTCCATTTGCCCGACAGCTTTTTCTTGATGACAAACACCGGAGAATTCCAAGGGCTGTCTGTTGGCTTGATGTGTCCCTTCTGCAATTGTTCTTGGACCAGGTCTTTCAAAGCACTCAATTTTTTCCGCTCAAGGGGCCACTGATCCACCCAAACTGGATCATCTGTTTTCCATGTCAGCTTCAGTGTGGCGAGTGCTGCAGTGACCCCTATTAAAAATCCATTTCGATCTTCGCGCCCCATTGTGCCAAAAGGTCCCGACCCCAGACTGTGATCGGCTTTTGAACGACAAAAGGACGAATGATCGCCGTCTTATCTCCTGGTCCCGTGACAACGACGGAATTCTCACTTTGCAGACACAGAGATGCTCCCCCGATGCCTGAGAGAGAGCCCAATGGCGCGACCAAGCTCCAATTGCGTGGCCAAAAGATGTACGATATTACTGTTACATCCGCCCCTGTGTCGAGCATACCTCTGATCGATATTGTCCTGTCCCCACATGTCAATTGGCACGTGAGCGTGGGTCGGTCTCGACCTATGTGCTTCACCCATGTTGTATGTACTTCAACATGCTCTTTCATAGGGAGGCCTTCTTCGTCAAAGATTGACATGACCTCTCCAACTGCATGTGGTGGCAATGCAAAGGCTCTCGCAACCACAGTATTCTCCGGCACAGTCAATGGTGGACGAAGCGCTCTTGCCAAAACTGTTAACTCTGTATTTTTGTCTGCTGAGACAACTGTTGGATAGACAATGAGCCCAAGAATACTGCACTTATCTTGTCCAACTATCAAGAAATCTTGTTTCTTGTATGAGTCCCCGCGGATACCTGTGGGTATCTCCGCATGACTTTCATCTAGAAAGCATACTAGTTTTGAAGCTGCCAATGCACACTGTGCCCCTGGTGGGAGGAGGTCTGGGTCACTGTGGAATCGACTGAGGGTTTTGCTGAGGGTATCTGCTTGTCGCTCACTGATGACTGCCCTGTCTGTTCTTGTGACACCGCCAGTACTTGTGTCGGAGCGTGCTGGGGATTTCTCGCGCTCAATTTCACGTTTCCCGGATGCGGCAACGGATTTCCTTCCACATCTGTCCGGGAATAACATTCTTTCACAGAGTGTCTCCCTCTTCCGCACCGTGCGCAAATTGGTCTTTCCGCTCTCTGGGCTGGCGTTGGTATATGTGTCCGTGGGCAATTCCTTTTCATGTGCCCAGATTCCCCACATCCGTAGCACTGTCCTCCTTGGGGTCTGTTCCTTTTCTGCATTGCCGCAAGAACTTTGTTGACATTTTCGTCCTGTTGCTGGAGCAATTTCTCGAACATCTTCTCCAATGTCTTGTCCTCTGATTGCCCTTCTAAGCGTCCCTTTAGCTGTTTCTCCCATTCCTCTTTTAATTCATCCTTTACAATCGCTGCGACGTGCTGAGGCGTCCCCACCTTGCTGCATGCCTCCACCATCTCTGCCAAGGATGGCCGTCCTGGCATGGTGCTAATCACCCGTTGACAATCCGGGTTGGCATTGCCGAAAGCTAAATTCTCCAAGAGAGGCCTCTTCACTTCTTCTGTTGTCACCTGTCGATCCACGGCTTGCGTGAGTCGGTCGATGAATGACATGAATGGCTCTGTGGGACCTTGCCTGATGCAAGAGAACGGGACATCCGGAGCTCCTGTCGGCGTAATTTGCATGATTGCCAATCGTGCTGCTTCTTTGATGTCGCTTAACACTCTTCGTGGAAGCCGCGCTGCTTGTTCCCCTGGATTGTCATCTGGAGGATCCCCTGCTAATTGCCCTTCTGTGAGGTTCGCATTCGGCCCACCTTGGTATCTGTTCCGCAACTCAGCAAGATATTTTCTCCACCTTTTTTCCCAGACAAGACTCTGTGTGTCAGTGAGGATCATTGCCACAATACTTCGAATGTCATATGGTGTGAGATCATACATAGAGAATGTCCCTCTTAATAGCTGTTTGAAGTATTGTGAGTTCAGCCCAAAAGTCTGAGCTGCCTTCCCTAAGTCTTTGAGTGTCTCATGACCCATCCTTTCCCACCTTGGATTCTGTCCCTGGGCATCATATGTCACTGGCATTGTCAAATCCCCTGATCCCGGGAATAAATGCTTTTCCTTTTCCAATGCTTTTCTGATTTGCCTCCAATCCATTGTCTCCACTGGCTCTTGAAACCCCTCTTCATCAGACTCCATTGGGATTTGCATGAATAATGGTGTTGTAGATGTCATCGGTGATTCATGGTGTCTCATTTTTCGCCTTGAGGTTTTTGGCCTTGCTCCTAAATCCGAAAAGGAAACTCGAGGATCCTGTTGATATTTCTTCTTCACTGTATCGAATGAATGCAAGAAGCTTTTTGCTGCTTCTGCTGCTGATAGCATCCATGTTGGGACACCTTCCGATGCTGTGATCCTTATGACATCTTCCCCTTGTAGCTGTTCTTCATCTGAGCTTTCATCATCTTCATGAAATCCCGAAGTGGATGGATAATCCCTTTGTCGTGTTAACATTGTCTTCTTCGAGGCGCTTTTCTTTTTATATATTGTTGGAAAAAATTGCTGCATTGTTGCAGTCTCGCCACGAGATGGCGCTGTGGCTCCTCCGAGCCGACTCGGCATGTCGTGCACTTCTGCCCTCCTGCCACTAGATGGCGCTGTCACCGGCCTCCCTGGCTCGGATGACGAAGCAAGCTCGACTACCCTACTTCCTCTTCCTGCTCGGCGTCCCCCGTGAGGGGAAGAGACTGGAACTCCGAGGCTCTGGACCAAAGGCACCAGATCTGGAGACGGTGTGGAGCCGCGGGACGTAGAATCCCTAACACGGCCCCTCCTCACCCGCGACGTCACAGGGGACCGGGCTCAGGCCCGCCCGCGTCTTACTCTCTGCGCGTGCGTACTCTCCGAGCTACTTCCTGTGTCCCCTAAGGTGACATCATCGTCTCCCCCCTGTTTCACCTCCGAGGTCCCAGCCCCTCGGTCTGTCCCAGAATCCGACCCCTCCTCCTCTGACGTTGTGTTCGCCTCTCCCGCCGGTACCCCGGCTCTACCCGCGATTCGAGCTGACCGTCGCACCGGCTCTGACGTCACACCCGCGCGCCTCCTGCGTCCCGCCGCGGCGGCCCTCTGAGCCTGCACGTTTTCCCTCAGCCCACCTTCCGCGTTCGCCGCTTTCGCGCCCGCGTGTGAGTCTACACCCCGGTTTTTGCGAGTTTCGCCCTCCGCGCGCGTCTCCTCATCCTCACCCGCGCTGCTCGCGACCGCCGCCGCCGCCGCGTCGCCGCTTTCGCCGCGAACAGACACCCCCCCCAATCCCTTATCTTCCTGCTCCCCCCCTTCTGCTCCTGACTCCTCCACACTCTCTGGAGTTTCAGGACGCCCTTGGGGTTTGTTGCATTTTTTGATCGGGGGTTTTAATATTTTTTCCTGCTCTCTTTTTTCGAGAGCCCTTTCCCCCTGGCCTTTCAAAGCCAGAGCAATTTTTTTCCCGGAGCTCTGCCGCTCCGCCCCCTTCTCTGAGGGTACCGCAGCTTCTCGCTGCTTTTCCAGTTTTTTAGACTGGACTGAAATACCTTGTAACATGATTCTTGCCGGCGAGAGTAGCTTTAACGCTGTCTCATCTTTTTTTGTTGCTAAAATATATAAATGCCTATTAATTTCTTGCCAAAACCCTACTTCGAACAACAGACAAGTCTCTGCAAGTGGGTAATTGAGCCTTGCCCATAGTAACAGCTGTTTTAATTCTTTCTTTGGGATCCCTTCTGTATATAATTCTGCTACACTTTGTAAGGTGGATAAGATTTCCCGTTGTTCTTGGGAGAGTGAGGCCCCCATAGTATTATTTTGGCCTTCTTACCGAATCTGTCGTCAGGGTGGTCTGGAAGCCCTCAGTGTCCGTCCAGCAGATCACGAGGGATGGATCAGAGGCGCCTTTCTGGTCCCAGTCCAGGCCGCTCTGCTACGAGCTGTCTTCAGCTTCAGGGGATTTCTCAGTGACTGCTGATTTTTGCAGGTTCTCCCGGCCGGTTTTTTCTTTTTCTTCTTTCTTTCTTCAGGCTTCCCTCCTCAGGAGTTATCAGTGCTGTCCTCTTGGCTCTTCAGCTCTTCAGGGCTTTCCCCCCCCCGAAAGGTTTGGTGGGAGATAGCCCGCACAGCGGACGCCAGTGTCGGATTTCGGGTGCTGTTTAGATGGTCTGGGAAAAGCCCAAAGATGGCCTTGGGCCCCCGGGTTCGAAAGGACGAGAGGACGCTTCAGATTCGTTCTCGGTCTCGGTGTTTATTAGTTGCTTATCTAAAAGATTTTCTCTTGGCCTGACAGAGTTCTGCTCAGCAGTCAGCCATGGGCACACACTGAGAGCCCCTGGGGTGGTCACCTATCTTTATACCCGGAGTTACGTATACAATATTTATCATTTTTCTCCAATACCCTCTTCCCTTATTAACCAGTGTTCCCCTAGTAAGGTCCAATCCCAGAGTGCCAACATCACCACAGAAGATGGAGGCTTAGAGGAAGAAGAAGAAGGAGAAGGGCACGCCCCAATCCCTCCATCTTGCCTCTCTAGACCCCCCTGTACAGGGATCTTAAACCCTGTATCTCACACTCCAATTAACTTGTCCCTTCACCATTCACCCCAGTGAAATCCTCCCGTCCTCATACTGATGTCATCTCCCATGTGGGATCAAAGCCCAGCCACCAGACATTTCTGGCAGCATTCCAGGACTCCCGAGCCCCCCAGGGGGGGTCTTGTTCCCTCTGTCCCTCAGCCCTAAAAGGCTGAGATCCCACAGCTGCCCGCCTCAGCTCCGCCTGCCCCGGTTTCCATCCCAGGTGCGGCCTCACTCCCCAGGGCAGCTCCACCTGCCCCGGCGCTGTTGCTCAATTTGTGTGCCCTGCTCCCACTGCCTGGCCCGCGGCCGCTCTGCCGCCCATGCTGGGGAAGATGGGGGTTGCTCTGTCCTGCCACCTGCTCCGAGGTCACTGCGCCCATTGCACCCAGGGGGGTCCCAGCCATCCCATCCCCGGCTGCCCTGCCCATGCCACCTGCGCTGGGCACCGCCGCTGCTGCCAGGCTCTCCCACCTGCCTTTGCTCTGCCGAGAGCTGCCGGATCAGCCGCCATCAGCCATGTGGGGGCTACCCACGCTCCGCCTCGGGCTCCACAGGAAGATCCCCCTCTGGCGATTCCGGCAGCAGACCCTGCCCACACTCCCACCAAGCCTCGGCGGGATATCCTCCCCTGACCCCGTCCTGCTCTGCGTTACATCCCCTTGGTAACCACAGCTCCAGCTGTTCAGGGAAACTCTCTCTCTCTACAGGAAGCACCTTATCGAAACACTAGGAGCTCAGTTAAAAGGCAGCCCTCTCCAAATTCTGTCTCAAAACAGGGGAGAAAGGCTATAGAAGGTAAAAAAGTGAAAGAGTTAGATGAAGGGATTGCTCTATTTCCGTTCAGAGAGGTTCCCATGGGAGGGATGCGCTGCCCCGCCCCGCGGGAGCCACCAGCGCCCCTGCCGGCCGTGCCTGGAACTGCACCCAAGGGGAAAACGCCGCAGCCCAAAGGCCAGGACTGGGTCCGGGCTCTGTTTGCTGTCAGTGCCGCAGCTGTTGGTGTTTGTTTGCTTTATTATACACACTAGTAAAGAACTGGTATTCCTATTCCCACATCTTTGCCTGAGAGCCCCTTCATTTCACTATTCTAAAAATTAAGAGGGAGGGGGATTGCATTCTCCATTCCAAGAGAGGCTTTTTCTGCCTTCCCGAGCAGACACCTCTCTTGTAAAGCAAGACAAGCACCCACAGGCACTGAGGGGGCTGCAGGAGGGGCACAAGAAGGCCCTGCAGCACTTGGGCACAAAGGCACAGCAGGTGAATGCAAGAAGGGAGCAGCAAAAGGCCAAGCTGAAGGCAAAGGCCAGGGCACAGTTCCTACAGCCCCTGAGGGATCAACCCCAGGGCCCAAGGGGGCCCCAGCACCCAGGGCACAGCTCGGCCACAAGCACCTGGCAGAGGCATTGCCCTCCTCGGCAGGGGAGAGCCCACCCAAACAGCCCCTGGCAAGGAACCAGGGCTCCAGCTGCAGGGCACAAGGACACTGCAAGCACAGACAGCAGCACTCTCAGGACCAGCAAGTCCACCCCTTGATGGACATGAATTGGCAGGGCTGTCACAGCTCCCATCACACCAGGGACCCTCCACACTGGAGCCCTTGAGAACATTCAGGGTGGGTCTGCATTGAGAGGAGGCATTCCCTGATGGACACAGGGGCCTCTCAATGCACTATGAATCTTCGACATATAGGTGGGAAAATGCTAAAAATATGTTTGATTAGTGAGGAGTTAAGTGGGAAAGATGCGTGGTTTCATTCAACCACTATTGGTACATCTGGGAGAGAGATTTGAAATGCATGAATTTTGACTTGGCCCGAAATGTTATCATGATTTACTGGGAAGGGATTTGATCGCTAAACTTGGAATGCAAATTAATATTATAAAAGGTGATACAGAGGCCAGTACTGTTGTACCTTTGTGTCAAATGTCTGGCGAGGCCTATTCAGAAGTGAATCCAGAAGTGTGGGCAGGCCCAGGGAAATAGGGAAATTTAGATATGGAGTCTCTCTGAAGCACTCTGAAGCAACCAGGACAAGTGGTGTCTAACAGCAACACCCTGTTGCAGGGGAGGGAAGGAAGGGGAATCAGACACAGCGCAGGACACCGCCCCATGCTCAGCTCAACCCGCCCAGCTGTGGGTGCTTGTGAGAGCCTGGCACTGAAATGCCCTGAGCAGGAAGGCTTCAACATCTTCTGCTGACACCATGGCACCAAACAGGGGGGCAAAAGCAATTCTCCCTGCTTCAGCAACCACTGGAGCAGATATCAAGGCACATTCTCCCACAGGAAGCTGGGCTGGCACTGAGCCTGCCCTGGCACTTTGCTGCTGCCAACACCCAGCCAGGACATCGGCTCCTGCCTAAGGAGTGCAAAGCAGCACCACTGGTGGCCAAGGGGCCCATGCCAAGTGTCCCTGAGGCCAGAAACAGCCGCCAGCACAGCTCAACACGGGAGGGACCCCTCACCTGGCCTCAAGGGCTCTGAAGCCCCGCAGATTTGCACTTCCCACCTGCAGCAGGAGGATGGGAGGCCGCCCCTGAGCCTGCCCTGAAGGCAACGCAGCAGCAGCCAGGGCTTCACAGCGGGCCAAGCCCCTGCGCCTGCCCACAGATCCTCGCCTGGAATCCTCTGCAATCCTGGCCACCCTCCTCTGCCATCTCCAGCCCCTGGGGCCAAGCCTTGCTGCCACTGCTGCAGCTTCAGCGCTGGCTGGGCCTGCACTGCCACAGCTGCTGGGGAACACCACGGCACAATTCCACTCTGGGCCTCACTGACACCCACACTCTGGGCTGCCTGCCATTGCACTGCTGCAAAATGTACCGATTTTGGTTCTTTTAAACCTTATTTCTCTGCTCAGGCTTGGTTTTCTTTGCCTTGGGGAAATGAATTTTAAAGGTTTTTTTAAGGGCTTTTACACCACTCAACGGAGATGAGTTTAACATCTGAACACACTGGGAATAGCCCAAAAGATACCCACAGAGACAACGACCAGCAACCAAACATCAACATTGCCCAGCAGCAGGAAGAGAAGCTTCATTCCAGGCAGCCTGCAGAGCAGCTTTAGAAATGCAAATGAACACTGCTGGGCAAAGTGTGGACAATGCACCTGGGTCTCTTGCCTGGGGCAGGAATTGGGCTGATTCCCTCTGCCCCTCATCCCAAGCTCTGCCTGCTTGCACTGATGGAATTTGCACAGCTCAAGGCAGAGCCCAGGGGGAGGATATCTGACCCTGCAACACAAACGGGTGAAGCTGCAAAGGGAAACAGCACATTGAGAGCGTTGGGAAAACTTCACTATAAATAAATGGGGGGAGAATCATCCCGCTGCCCACTCCAACATGTGCTGTCACTGTCTGTGTTATGTAGGTTATATTAGAGCACTGGGGGTTTTTTGCTACCAAAAATTCAGGGAAATAAGCTGAGAATCCAAGGATTTGATGATTTAATTAGAGAAAAGCAGTCAATTGATGCAGCCCTGGCTGGAGAGAGCGCCCAAAAATAGGGAAAAGATGAACGGCCAGCAGAACAAATCCTGCAACACCATGGACCAGCCCCTGGGAACCCGAACCAATCCATATCAGGAGCCACAGAGCCCATTTCTCATTTCAATGGCATCATTAGATTACAAGTTCTGCTCAGAATTATAACCAACCAGACAGCTCCAGCTCCTGACCTTCCTGCTGACCAATCCACTGAAATGAGGAACACAACATTTCACCATGGGATGGCATCAGATCATCTGTTAGCAGAAAAAGGAGGAGTTTGTGGAAAATTAATTGACACAAACTGCTGTTGGCAAAAAGATGAAAAAGGAAAAGTGGTGAAACAGATAACAAAGGAAATAAGAAAGTAGCTCATGTACGGATTCAAACGCGGAAAGGATGGGAATGGGACACGGTTTTGTGGCTCCGTGGCAGATCATGGGTTAAACGAATGCTGTTTCTCCTCTGATGTGCTGCAGCAACTGTCATCTTTTTACCATGCTCCACACCTTGAGAGTGCAGCTCATTCAGCAGCTGAGCGAGGGGCCAGGAACTTGCAGATAAGGAAGCAATGGGCGAAACCACCAGCTTCAATAAATGTTACTAATTAACATGGATTGCTGCTCACAGAAAGTCCCGCTAAATTCCTGAACTTCCAGAAGAACAAGGATTTAACAGAGCCGTGAATATCGGCTGTTATACAAAAGTGGGGGTGCACATTAACGGGGACATGCAGTTGGCGGATCGGGAGGTCTGAACCTTCCAAGCACTTCAGCCAGTGCACAACTGGCTGCAAGGAGCAGGACCTGGAAGATCTTCTGTCCCTGGAACTGGATTGACTAAAAGAGCAACTCACCATCTGGTGACTGACAGAAAACAGTTCTCAAGAAGATTTCTTTCAAATATTTTCCTTCAAAATATATCCACCAGTCAGGATTATCAACCTAATGGTTTAGAAACAGAAACCAGAGATGAACTAATAAGTGCTCTACTCTAGCACAGGTAGGAGACCCCATACATTCAGTAACAGACACAGAGCTGATGCACTCTGAGGGAAAATGCATCATCTGCCTGATGGCACAGCCCTTGTGGAACCTGCAGGTCTTAGGCAGGAAATGGAAAAGGATGAAATGCATTCTTTTCCAGTTCTTTAGACACCATTTTCTCACCTCAGGTTTTGAACTAAAGCAATTCAGGGTAGACATTTGGGATTTGCTCCAGCCCAGTTCCTTCGTGTTGGGTCTCAGTTTTCTCTTGCACACCTCACATAGCAGAGGGCTGGTGGCTGCTGTGCTGGTGATGGAAGGGTCGATGCACCCAGGTGTTTGTGAATGCTGCAGGCAGCAGAGATCTGTCTGGGCTGACTTTCACTGCCAGGGCCTAAAGCGCTGCTTCTTTCTTCTCTGCTCTTTTGTCTCCAGGGCTTTCGGAGCCGTTTCTAAAGGACTCGACAGGGCCACTGGAGGAGAGGTCAGTGCCAACACGCCCAGCACGGCCGGCAGCTCTGCAGGGCTTTCCCCTCTGCTGGGAGCTGTGGCTGCAGCTCTGGGGGCCAGCAGAGCTTTCCTGCCCAGGCTGCTCCTCTGAAGGCAGAGCAGTGTCAGCCTGCAGAGCACAGCTGGGACAGACTTGGTCTTTCTCAAGTGCCCAAGGAATGCGAGGAGGGCAGCGGTGTCTGTCAGAGCAGGACACCCTGGCTTGGTCTTTATATCTAAAAGTGTGAATGCATCAGCTGCTGGAGACTGAGGCCCCATTAATCTTCATCCCAGCCTCAGACAGGAACATTATTTAGCTGTTTTTCCATCCTGCCTTTCATCTTCAAAGGGAACCTCAAGGCCTATTTAGGGAGAGATCCTGCTTGGGCTCAGTTTGGGGTTTTAGTCCTACTTCAGCTGTTCACAGAGGGAGAGGGAGAGAAATGAGAAGATGGATGTTCAGAGCAAAGCTCTCTCCTAAATCCTGCAGTGGTGTTTGGGTCTGGTGTCAGTGACAGCCTGTGACAGGGATCACCTGAGCAATGGGTGTGTGTTTGCTTTGTTGTGCAATCCCAAACAGAGCAGTTGGATCTGAAATAATGAAATCATCCAATCACCAGTTGGATCTGAAATCCCATAGAATTGCTAAAGGGTTCCTGGCTGTTTTGCTCTGTTTTCACAGAACCAGAATTACCTCCTGCTTGCAAAATATGTTTGAATAATAATAAGAGTGTTGAGGCCATTAGAGAAGACTGTAGGTGCAGAGAATGTAGTTAGAGCTTTGAGGCTTACAGCTGAGGGACCATTTCTGCAGAGCTTGCAAGGCCAAATGTCTCTGGCCATGTGTCCTGTAAGCAGCCCCCAGCTGGCAGAGCACTGGGCTGTGGGAATGGCCCTTGCTGAGCTCTGGTGTCCCATCCCAAGGCAGTTGGGCCCAGCCCGGCTCCGTCGCTCCAAAAAGACTTGCTCCGTGTTTGCTGTGGCCTCCTGCCACAGACTCCTGCAGTTAAAGGCTGCAATGTCCCTTCAGGTGGCCATCAAGAAAATGAGTCTCAGAGGGCAGAACAGGGAACGAGCTGTGAAAGAGATCCTGCTCCTGAGGGACAAGAAGAACCCCAACATTGTCAACTCTTTGGACAGGTGAGTGCTTCAGCTCTTCTCCCGTGCCCGGGCCCTGCATTAACCTTTCCTGGCATCCGGAGTCTGTAGCCTGTTTGGAAAATGCCTGACCCAGCCACATCTTCCCAAAACAACAGCCTGGCAGTTCACTCCCTCCATGTGCTTTTGTTGCTTTGCTTTGGTTTTTCCTTCAAGTTCCTCCCCGTTTGCTGTGTCTCCCAAGAAGTGCTGATAAACCACAGCAGAAATTATTTCCCTTGGCTTCTTCTTCCCAGCCCTTTTCCATTGCTACAGTTGCCAGGAAGACCAGGTTCTTGTTTCCAGAAATGCCTCATTTGCCCATTTTTCACTGGCCTTGCCTGTTTCTGAAGGGACTTTCTGAAAGGTTTTCTGACTGCTTTTGTCCCAAGTGCTGCACAGCCTCTTGCCCTGGATTACCCTGGCAGTTGTGTTGCCTTGTTCTGCAGGGAATGGTGGAACTGATGAGTTCAGAAGCTGAACCAGCTGGGGCCAAGGGTTGTGGTTCCACACTGATCTGGGCTGTTGCTAAACTGCATTTTTCACCTGCTTGCCATCTAAGGCCTCTCCTTTCTCACAGGTGTCTCCTTCTCTTATAGACTGTGAAGATTCCAAGGGCTGTGCAGCCTGGCAGGAATGTCTCTCCATCTGATTCTGTCCTCCCTGACAAATGACCTGGAAACAAAGCTCCACTCCAGGCTTTTCCATGGGGGAATTGAGCTCTGCACTTTCATCTCCATGCCATTGCTTTCCTCTTCCAGCTTCCTTGTTGATGGAGATCTCTGGCTGGTGATGGAATACATGGATGCAGGAACTTTGCAGGACGTTGTCAGACAGACACGCATGGCTGAAGGAGAGATGGCAGCTGTCAGTCGGGAGGTGAGGGGTCCTGCTTGTCACTCCATGGCTGGGACACGATGGTCCTTCCAAATAGGGCGTGAGAACAGGAGTGGCTCCATGCTCAGGGCTTTGTTTCTGTGTTGTTTTTGTGAGCTGGGGAAGAAAGAGCCTCTGCAGTGAACGGCCTGCCAGCATCACTGCACTTCTGCTCTGTTCTTGTTCTCTCTCCTGCTGTTGTGGTACTCTCTATCTGGTTTGGATTTGATTTGCTGTTCTCAGCTTTGCCTTGAACCGTTTGCCTGGAGCTTGTGTGCACTGCACTCCTGGCCTGTCACAGCAAAGCTGCTGCTGGCAGAATTCTGAACTGTCCTTTCTTGTGTGATATATTCCAGCCATTGGTTTTTGCCCTCGTGTTTCTTGTTGTTATGTTTGCCCAATTATCCCATCATAAAAAAAACCTGAACAATATTTGAGATAGCAGCAATTTTAATTGAATAGTTTAGAAAATATTATCAAAAATATAATTTGATTAAAAATAAGGGAAAATTCAGTTCAAATAATAGCACATAAGCAAAAGATAACTGCAGGGTACGGAGTGCAGGGCTCTTGGATGCTTGCCACCTCACGTACGAGCTTGCCAAGTGAAGATTCCCCCCTTACATGTCATGTGTCAATGCCATCTCTCCTCCCATTTTCAATTCATCACATTTTTACCAGCGCCCTCACCACCACCTTTACCGCGCATGCTTCACCACTCGCTTTGGTGGTCGCACAAGTCTTTGGGGGTCATTTTGGATGAAGACCTCTCCTCTTCCTCTTTGTCCTTTAATTTACCTTTGGGTTACACATGCGCACCAAGCCAGGATAATGTAAGCCAAAACTAACATATTACTACATTTTAGCATCAAAGCAATAAATCTCTTATAGCGGGCATTTTCCTGGGACCCAACCAGATTTTCCCTTCTCTCAGTTAACTTTTAGTAACTGTTCTGTCTTGCTTTTTCCTCCTATCCTTGAACATCTGCCAGGAGGGGGGATGGAACCCCTCCTCTCCCTTTCTTCTTTGGCATTACAACTTTTAACTGTTTTATTATTTCCAAATATTAATTACTGTATCAATATTGATTACTGTTTCAATTTTATCAGTACGAATCACACCTATTTACCACATTGTTCTCTCTCAGTGTGTGCAGGGCCTGGATTTCCTCCATTCCAACTGGGTGAGCCACAGGGATCTGAAGAGCTCCAACATCCTCCTGGGCATGGACGGCTCTGTCAGGCTGGGTGGGTGTTCCTGGCCAGGCACGGCGCTCCCGGGCTGCGGGTGTGGGGCTGCTTCCCAGGGAGGGCCAGAGCCCCACAAGGGCTGCTGGGGGCACTGCCCGGCCCCTGCTGCCAGCTGAGAGCGGCTGCCCCTGCAGAGAGCTCAGCAGAGGAGCAGGCTGCCAGCAGTGCCTTTGCTCTGCCTATGGCCCTGCCAGAGGGGCAGCAGTGGGAATCTAAAGCTCCAAGGGAATCAGTAAAAGCCACTGCATGAAAACTGAGGGTTTCTTGAAGGGTCCAGTTCCATCTTTCCTTGGCTACAGCCCTGAGGGCTTTTCCAGCTGACTTCACTACTGCACTCTCAGACTGAGAGTGGGGAATCTTGGTGCTTGGTTTCCTCATTCCAGCTGCCTTTGACAGGGTTTGTTTCTGTCCTCAGTGATTTTGGCCTCTGCACTCAGCTCAGCCCTGAGCAGGACCAGCGCAGCTCCATGGTGGGCACTGCTCACTGGATGGCCCCAGAAGTTGTGACCAGATCTCCTTATGGCCCCAAGGTGGACATCTGGGCCTTTGGCACTGTGACCATCGAGATGGTGGAAGGAGAACCTCCTTACTTCAGGGAAACGGCGGCCATGGTAAGAGGCAAATTCTCCAGTGGCTGCAGAGGCCTGTGAGCACAGGGGGACCCTGCACTGGGAGCAGCAGCTGGAAGTTTCTGCACATGGGAAGGGAATTCCCAGAGCACTCCAGCCTCAACACAGGAGAATATTCTTCAGTCTCCAGCAACAATTTGCTTTGGGATTTATGTTTTTGCAGCTCATCTGGCTGTGAGGATGACCTGGAAATATGAAGCAAGTGCACCAGGTCTAATGTTACCTTGCAAGAAAACCCCAAACCAACCCCAAATCCCAGCCCCAAACACAACAAGGTTTCTGCAGGAGCTTCTAAAAGACCTTTTACAAGATGATCTCCCCCCTGATTCTTCTCACTGCGAAACTTGTTGAGAACATGAAGATGATTGTTTAACATCCCCATAGTCTAACATATTTCTTTCCTAGTCCAAGCTACTTTCTCTGTGTCACCAAGCTTGAGCTTTCAGCATCACAAACCTCCTGTTTCTTGCCTGGCAGTTTCTGGGATGGGGCATCAGGAATGCATTTACTTGAGTGTCAGTGGCACTGCAGAGATGACCTTGATGTAAGAATCCTCTGAAATAACACACGCAGACCACACTGACTCTGGAAAATGGCCTGTAAAGCTGGTGTCCACATTTGGAGAAGCAAAATGGGCTATTTCTGATGGAGGTTCCTACTGACAGAGTCAGCCAATGAAACTGGCTCTCAAGGCGAGATCATTTGGATGTTGCAGTGGCTGTGGCAGCCCCAGGGTTTGGGTTTTTTGGCTGGCATAGCAAAATGAGCTCGGAGCAGCATCTGTGGCAGGGAGTAAAGTGCCCCTGGAGCTGGGGCTGAGGCCCCGGGGTGGATGTGAGCCCGTGTGGGTGTGAAGGGAGCTGGCAGAGCGCTGAGTTTGCTTTCCCTGCAGGCTCGCGCTCTGATCCGGCAGAACGGGACCCCGCAGCTGCAGGAGCCCCGGCGCCTGTCGGCTCTGCTGCGGGGCTGCCTCGAGTGCAGCCTGGAGCCGGACGAGGAGCAGCGCTGGGCTGCCCAGGAGCTGCTGCAGGTGAGGGCCAAGAGCTGCAGGGGAAGCAGCAGTGCCAGGGAGGGGTTTTCTTGTGGGGCCCCCTCCGACAGTCTCCAGTCTGGCTGCGTTCCACACGCAGAGCAAGCAGAACCCTCGCCTGCTGTGGCTTGGCAGCTCCTTTGGAGCTCATCTGGGCCTGGTGCCCCACAGCGAGCAGGGACATCTTCAAGCAGCTCAGGGGGCCCAGAGCCCTGTCTGACCCGAGCTTGGATGTTTCCAGGGAGGAGGCACCTCCCACATCTCTGGGCACCTTCTGTCAGTGTTTCCCCACACTCCTGGTTAAAAAATTCTTTCTTAGATCTAATCTGAGCCTGCTTCCCTCTCCTGAGTTTCAAACCATTTCCCTTTGTCCTGTTGCAACAGAGCCTGTGAGGAACTTGACTCTGGAAAGTAACAGTTCATTTCTTTCCTTTGTATCCTTTGGAGAGCACCCATTTTTATCATCAGCCAAGCCTCTCTCCAGCCTGACCCCTCTGATCACTGCAGCGAAGCAACTGAGGGAGCAGTGGAGGAGATGAAGCACTTGAGGACAGCTTTCAGTTACAGTAGTAAGGACAACTAGTTAGTTATGGTAGTTAGCACTACTAGTTGGTTAGGGTAGTTGGGATTGCCTGTTTGTTATGGTTCTTATGACAGCCTGTTTGTTATGGCAGTTGTTTGAATAAAAACTCTCTTAACCCTCAACTGCCTTGCCGTGTCCCGTCCTTCTCCCGCTGTGCCTCAGCTGCCCGGAGCAATGTGAGGGGATAGCGGGCCCAGCCTGGCCCAGAGCTGAGCCCCAGCAGAGCCCTGGCAGAGCCCAGAGCAGCCTCGGCACCTGCAGAGTCAGACTGGAAGGAGGCGCTTGGAGCCTTCTCGGCTGCACCCGGCTCTTGGTTACAAACTGGGTGTGCTGGAAAATGCCACCGGCTCTGCACGAGGGCAGAAGGGGCCCGGGGAAGGCCCAAGTGCTCCATGCAAGGGAAAAACCTGACCTGGGTCTGTTATAAATAACTGGGTAGTGTTGGCTTTTGCTATTAGGTATTGACTTCTGTAAAACATCCTTAATCACAACCATTTTGATATAGTACAGTTTGTAATCAGTTTTAACTGCTTTTGCTGTAGTATAATTTGTCAGCTTTTTGTGGCCAATGCCCTGGCCCCTGTGTAGCTCGTATCCTCAGCACATCATTTATAGATGATATTTTAGTCTGTGGACAGTGTGAAAAACATACATTATAGTTTTTACTTTTGAAAAATATTAAAGGGAATGCCATGTGTTGTGCATTAGAATGTTAACGTTTGCAGAAGTAGCTGTAGTTGTGAAATAATAACTAATTCTTATATTTTTGTAAATAAATGACAATAATAACTCAATAATAACAATAGAATAACAATAATAACAACAATAATATAATACTAATAACAATAATAATAATAATAATAATAATAATAATAATAATAATAATAACAACACATATTTTTTAAAATATCTAATGTTCATTTAAAGTACTTCTGGAAATAGCTAAAACCGTCTGCATGGTCAGATAACATTTAAGGAAGGGATGTGATGAGGAGCCCTGCCACTGACCCTTCCACTGTCAATAACTGTCACCTGCTGAAACCACAGAACAGGGGCCCTTGTGAGGGAGTGACACACAACCCTCAAAACAGCAATCCACGATTCCTGCACGTGCTCTAAAACGGCGAGTTGGGGGTTAAACCAACGTAAAGAATTCCTGGAGCATGTAAACGAGTTCAAAGAAATGTTTGAATGTGTATAACCATTATGAATATGTATTTGAACAATACAATGGGAAAACTAGACAAGAAGAGTTGCTGTGGTTAACCAGTGTGCCTCTGGCCATCGCCAAGCACCCAGCCCTGTTACTGATTTGCCCCTTATTATTCCTTATTAAACTTTCAAAAATTCTAAAGAGTGAGGCTCCTTTCTCACAAAACCCAAGGTGCTCACCCCTTGTTCTTCCCCCAAAGCCAGGATTTGTCAATCCTAACCTTTGTCTGGACGGAGGAGAAGGAGGCTGCGACGGAAAAGGAAGATGCACTGGTGTGGAGGTCCATGGGAGTCTCAATCTCCCACCCGTGGAGGACTGGTCCCCAATAACAAGAATACATTTCAAGGTTATGATGAGAAGCTTGCTTCTCCCATTGATCTCTGCAGGCACATGCTGATTTATGGAAAGTTATGTTGCCCCATTGGCCCATTAGCCTAATTACCCTAGTTAAACCCCTGTTACCCATCTCTGGTTAGTCCCTAGAATGTTCTCCCTCTCTGTCCCTCCATTGGCTCTAATTTACTGCATTCCTCTGCCCGTTTCCCTATTAGCTGACCTGACCCTTAACCCCTCCTTTGCACCATTTCCCCCATATCCATGGGACCCTGACCCTCAGCTCCACCCTCACTACCCCATATAAAAACCCCCTGTGCCCTCAGCTTGCACCCTGTCTTTGTCCCTGGGCCCTGTTCAGCTCCATCCCCTGTTCCTGTACCAATAAACCCAGTTTGCTGCAGATCATACCCAGACCCATCCTGCCAACTTTGTCAGCTTTATAAAGCAGCCGTGAGCTTCGGGCTCCGGAGTGCCGGACGCTCCAAGGGCCTCGGCAGCGCCAGGACGCTCCAGGCTGGGACAGCCAGGCAGGGCAGGAGGAATCACTGCCCCTTTCCCCTCTCTGCTGCTCCATCTCCCAGCCCAGCATCGCTGCAGGACAGCCTCACTGCCAACGCCATCCTGCCAGGGATGGGCTGGGGGGATCTCCTTCCCTTTCTCTCTGGCATGGAGGCAAATCCCATCTTCTCCTTGTCTGCGCTTCTTCCTCTTCTCATTCCGTCCTTCATCCATCCACGTTCCTTTCCCATCTCCACCGGGGAGGACAAGGCCCAGAGATCCCACATGAGGAGGGGCTGCAAACCCAGCCTGGGGAGCTGAGAGGAGGTGGTAAAAGCCTCCCTGTGCTGGGAAGGGTGTGGGGAATGTGAGAAGAGCTTCAGGCAGAGCTCAGCCTATTCTGGTGCCTCCAAAACCAGCGGTGCCAGATACAGAGATCCACGGGGCAGCAGAGATCCCCCTGCAGATCCATGGGGCTGCAGAGATTCTCCCACAAATCCGTGGGGCTGCAGAGATCCCCCTGCAGATCCATTTGGATGCAGAGATCCCCCCGCAGATCCATGGGGATGCAGAGATCCCCCTGACGATCCATGGGGATGCAGAGATCCCCCCGCAGATCCATGGGGATGCAGAGATCCCCCTGCAGCTCCCGGAGCAGCCACGCTGAGCACGGCGATGCCTGAGAGGAGGCTGTGACCCCGCGGCCAGAGGGCCCCGCTGGAGCAGCCTGTCCTGGCAGGACTGACCCCGGGCCACAGTGACCCACGCTGCAGCACTTGGAGGGGGCCGTGCCCCGTGGGATGGACTCAGCTCGGAGAAGTTCCTGGAGAAATCTCCGGTGGGAGAGAGCCCAGGGTGCAGCAGGGGAACGACTCCTGTCCCTGAGCAGAGGGAGAAGCCCCGGGGCATGAACTGAGCCCGGCCCCATTCCCTGTCTGCGGCACTGCCGGGGTAGGAGGTGCAGATGGAAGGAGGGAGGCGTGGGGGAAAGCTGCATTTAAGGGTCTTCACTTTTCATTATCCTGCTCTGAATTTTTGGAGTTTTCTGTCCGAAATCTCTCCCCTCCCCCACTCATCCACAGGGGTTTGGGGCGGTTTTCTCTTTTTGGGGGAAATCAAAGCGATGCACTGATGCTCCTAATTAGGGATAGGAGAAATGAGGCTCCAGGGCTTCCCGCTGAGCCGGAGACACCGAAGCGACAGTGCCGGGAAAGCCGTGGCGGGAGGTGCGGAGAAGTTTGTTTGTGTTTTCAGCTCAAAACCCCTCGGGCCCGGGCCCGTTCCAGGGCTGCTCCTCAGCTCCGGCTCTGCCCTCACGCAGCCCGGGGCGCCCTGAGAGCGCGGGGAGGGGCTGTGCCGTGTGCAGAGCCCGCCCCTGTCTGGGATTGGGCGATGGTGCCGTCAGTTGTGTTTGTGGCGCGCTGATTGGTGGGAGCGGGGCGGAGCAGGGCCCCGGTGGCGGGCTGAGGGCGGCCGTGGCTGGGCAGTGGCGCCGTTGTCGGAGCGTGTGTGCGGTCCCGGCAGCGGCGGCAGCGGCCGGAGCGCGGTGAGGCGGCGGCGGAGCTCGGAGGCGGCCGCAGCGCAGGTGGGAGCCGCGCTGGGTTGTGCGGGGGCTCGGGGCTGGCTGCGGGCCTCGGGGGCGGCAGGGGGCTCGGGCGGGTTCGTTGTGCCGTGTCCGGCCCGTGTTGCCGCTGGCGTGAGGGCGCTGCGGGAGCGGCTGCCCGCGGTCTCCTTGCGGCCACTGCCTCGGCAGGAGCCGCTGGCGGAGCAGCGCTGGCTCGGCCCGGTTGCTGTGGCTGGGACAGAGGGGGCTGC
This sequence comes from Melozone crissalis, assembly GCF_028551555.1. Lineage (NCBI taxonomy): Eukaryota > Metazoa > Chordata > Aves > Passeriformes > Passerellidae > Melozone > Melozone crissalis. The sequence goes on from NW_026535844.1 coordinate 7,439,828, forward strand.
CCCGTGCCCGGGGCTGTGCGGGGAAATTCCCGTGGCCGGCGGTTTCTGTGCGCAGAGGAGACAGAGGAGTCCTGTAAAAGTGACTTTATTGCTGAGCAGAGGGAGAGGCCGTGGGGCATTTGCCGTGCGCTCTCTGCCATTGTTGTAGTTCGCAGCCTCCTTTTTATCCTCGTTTTCCCGGCCTCATCTCCCTCTCCCCTTGCCCCCTGGCTGAGGTGCTTGGAAGGTTCAGACCTCCCGATCCGGTAACTGCATGTCCTCGTTAATGTGATTCCCCACTTTTGTAAAACAGCCGATATTCATGGCTCTGTTAAATCCTTGTTCTTCTCGAAGTTCAGGAATTTAGCGGGACTTTCTGTGAGCAGCAGTCCATGTTAATTAGTAACATTTATCGAAGCTGGTGGTTTCGCCCGTTACTTCCTTATCTACGAGTCCCTGGCCCCTCGCTCAGCTGCTGAATGAGCTGCACTCTCAAGGTGTGGAGCATGGTAAAAAGATGAGAGTTGCTGCAGCACATCAGAGGAGAAACAGCATTCGTTTAACCCATGGTCTGCCAGGGAGCCACAAAACCGTGTCCCATTCCCATTCTTTCCGCATTTGAATCCATACATGATCTGCTTTCTTATTTCCTTTGTTATCTGTTTCACCACTTTTCCTTTTTCATCTTTTTGCCAACAGCAGTTTGTGTCAATTAATTTTCCACAAACTCCTCCTTTTTCTGCTAACAGATGATCTGATCCCATCCCGTGGTTAAGTGTTGTGTTCCTCATTTCAGTGGATTGGTCGGCAGGAAGGTCAGGAGCTGGAGCTGTCTGGTTGGTTATAATTCTGAGCAGAGCTTGTAATCTAATGATGCCATTGAAATGAGAAATGGGTTCTGTGGCTCCTGATATGAATTGGTTCGGGTTCCCAGGGGCTGGTCCATGGTGTTGTAGGATTTGTTCTGCTGGCCGTTCATATTTTCCCTATTTTTGGGCGCTCTCTCCAGCCAGGGCTGCATCAATTGACTGCTTTTTCTCTAATTAAATCATCAAATCCTTGGATTCCCAGCTTATTTCCCTGAATATTTGGTAGCAAAACACCCCCATTGGTCTAATCCACCCTATATAACACAGACAGTGACGGCACATGTTGGAGTGGGCAGAGGGCTGATTCCCCCCATTTATTTATAGTGAAGTTTTCCCAACATTGTCCATTTGCTGTTTCCTTTTGCAGCCTCACCCGTTTGTGTTGCAGGGTCAGATATCCTCCCCCTGGGCTCTGCCTTGAGCTGTGCAAATTCCATCAGTGCAAGCAGGCAGAGCTTGGGGTGAGGGGCAGAGGAAATCAGCCCAATTCCTGCCCCGGGCAAGAGACCCAGGTGCATTGTCCACACTTTGCCCAGCAGTGTTCATTTGCATTTCTAAAGCTCCTCTGCGGGCTGCCTGGAATGAAGCTTCTCTTCCTGCTGCCGGGCAACGTTGATGTTTTGTTGCTGGTCGTTCTCTCTGTGGGTGTCTTTTGGGCTATTCCCAGTCTGTTGGGATGTTGAACTCATCTCCATTGAGTGGTGTTAGACCCCTTAAATTAAACCTTTAAAATTCCTTGCCCCAAAGCAAAGAAAACCAAGCCTGAGTAGAGAAATAAGTTTTAAAATAACCGAAATCGGTACATTTGGCAGCGCTGCAATGGCAGGCAGCCCAGAGTGTGGGTGTCAGTGAGGCCCAGAGTGGAATTGTGCCGTGGTGTTCCCCAGCAGCTGTGGCAGTGCAGGCCCAGCCAGCGCTGAAGCTGCAGCAGTGGCAGCAAGGCTTGGCCCCAGGGGCTGGAGATGGCAGAGGAGGGTGGCCAGGATTGCAGAGGATTCCAGGCGAGGATCTGTGGGCAGGCGCAGGGGCTTGGCCCGCTGTGGAGCCCTGGCTGCTGCTGCGTTGCCTTCAGGGCAGGCTCAGGGGCGGCCTCCCATCCTCCTGCTGCGGGCGGGAAGTGCAAATCTGCGGGGCTTCAGAGCCCTTGAGGCCAGGTGAGGGGTCCCCCCGTGTTGAGCTGTGCTGGCGGCTGTTTCTGGCCTCAGGGACACTTGGCATGGGCCCCTTGGCCACCAGTGGTGCTGCTTTGCACTCCTTAGGCAGGAGCCGATGTCCTGGCTGGGTGTTGGCAGCAGCAAAGTGCCAGGGCGGGCTCAGTGCCAGCTCAGCTTGCTGTGGGAGAATGTGCCTTGATATCTGCTCCAGTGGTTGCTGAAGCAGTGAGAATTGCTTTTGCCCCCCTGTTAGGTGCCATGGTGTCAGCAGAAGATGTTGTAGCCTTCCTGCTCAGGGCATTTCAGTGCCAGGCTCTCACAAGCACCCACAGCTGGGCGGGTTGAGCTGAGCATGGGGCGGTGACCTGTGCTGTGTCTGATTCCCCTTCCTTAATAACAGCCTGTCTTGTAGCTCTTTTCCCTTCTGCTGCCCCTGCAGAGCCATCCACAAACACATTTTCTCCCTCAGGCCAGGGAATGTCCCATCAATCTGTCCCAGCCTGGGTCTGGAGCTCTGTCCCTTGAGGGCAGTCCTGGGTTCCTTGCCAGCCCCTCTCCAGGCTGTTCTAACAGGAGGCTGGGTTAAACCCTTGCCCTGTACTCAGTTCTAAATCCTCCTGTGCTATTGAACAAGTTTCATACTGTAGTAACCAAGCCCTGCTCATCCATTTAGAGGCTCTTTTCGTTGTCAGACCTTTAACTTGATGTCAGACTTGAACTATAGGATATCCTATGTAGGGTTAAACATTTTAGCAGAAGAATTCCTTAGGCAAGACCCTGTTTAACATCCACCTGTAATTCAAAGTCCTTTTCCCTGTCTGGAAGGACCAGGCCAGCCGCCTCAGTTAATCTTCATTTTAACACTTGAAAATTCTGTGTTTCCTCCTCCTGTCCATCCATCCAGTTTGTTGACTGGCAGGATAGGAGTGTTGTAGGGAGACATCCTTGGCTCCAAAAGCCCAGCCTTTAGCCAGGACTCAATACCAGGCTGTGGGCCCTTCCTTCCCTCTCTTGGAAGAGGATATTGCTTTTCCTGGTTGCTTTAAAGTAATTTGTAGTGGCTCCTTATCTAATTTTCCCTCTTTCCCTGGGGCTGCCTACACTTCTGGGATCACTTCAGCAGGGGCCTTGTCAGATTTTGGCACAAAGGTAGAACAGAACTAGCCTCTGTATCGCCTTTTACAGTATTAAAATCCAGCTCTCAAATTCCTTCCTAGGTAATTACAATCACAGGAGAAAGAAAAAGCAATTCATTTATTTCAAACCTATCCCCCACAGCTTCTAATAGTGGTTGAACAAATCATACCTGCTCATCTTTCCCACTCATTCCCTTAAAAATTTAAATATTCCTTTACTATTTTCCCCCTTAGGTCTAAGATTCAGAGTGGATTGAGAGGCCCCTGTGTCCATCAGGAAATGCCTCCTCTCAATGCAGACCCACCCTGAATGTTCTCAAGGGCTGCACTGTGGAGGGTCCCTGGTGTGATGGGGGCTGTGACAGCCCTGCCAATCCATGTCCATCAAGGGGTGGACTTGCTGGTCCTGAGGGTGCTGCTGTCTGTGCTTGCAGTGTCCTTGTGCCCTGCAGCTGGAGCCCTGGTTCCTTGCCAGGGGCTGTTTGGGTGGGCTCTCCCCTGCCGAGGAGGGCAATGCCTCTGCCAGGTGCTTGTGGCCGAGCTGTGCCCTGGGTGCTGGGGCCCCCTTGGGCCCTGGGGTTGATCCCTCAGGGGCTGTAGGAACTGTGCCCTGGCCTTTGCCTTCAGCTTGGCCTTTTGCTGCTCCCTTCCTGCACTCACCTGCTGTGCCTTTGTGCCCAAGTGCTGCAGGGCCTTCTTGTGCCCCTCCTGCAGCCCCCTCAGTGCCTGTGGGTGCTTGTCTTGCTTTACAAGAGAGGTGTCTGCCCAGGAAGGCAGAAAAAGCCTCTCTTGGAATGGAGAATGCAAACCCCGCTCCCTCTTAATTTTTAGAATAGTGAAATCAAAGGGCTCTCAGGCAAAGATATGGGAATAGGAATACCAGTTCTTTACTAGTGTGTATAATAAAGCAAACAAACACCAACAGCTGCGGCACTGACAGCAAACAGAGCCCGGACCCAGTCCCGGCCTTTGGGCTGCGGCGCTTTGCCCTTGGGTGCAGTTCCGGGCACGGCCGGCAGGGGCGCTGGTGGCTCCCGCGGGGCGGGGCAGCGCATCCCTCCCATGGGAACCTCTCTGAACGGAAATAGAGCAATCCCTTCATCTAACTCTTTCTCTTTTTTACCTTCTATGGCCTTTCTCTCATGTTTTGAGAAAGAATTTAGAGAGGGCTGCCTTTTAACTGAGCTCCTAGTGTTTTGATATGGTGCTTCCTCTCGAGAGAGACAGAGTTTCCTTGAACAGACAGAGCTGTGGTTACTGAGGGGACGTAACTCAGAGCAGGACGGGGTCAGGGGAGGATATCCCGCCGAGGCTTGGTGGGAGTGTGGGCAGGGTCTGCTCCCGGAATCGCCAGAGGGGGATGTTCCCGTGGAGCCCGAGGTGGAGCGTGGGTAGCCCCCACATGGCTGATGGCGGCTGATCCGGCAGCTCTCGGCAGATCAAAGGCAGGTGGGAGAGCCCGGCAGCAGCAGCGGTGCCCAGCGCAGGTGGCACGGGCAGGGCAGCCGGGGATGGGATGGCTGGGACCCCCCCTGGGTGCAGTGGGCGGAGTGACCTCGGAGCAGGCAGCAGGACAGAGCAACCCCCATCTTGCCCAGCATGGGCGGCAGAGCGGCCGCGGGCCAGGCAGTGGGAGCAGGGCACACAAATTGAGCGACAGCGCCGGGGCAGGTGGAGCTGCCCTGGGCAGTGAGGCCGCACCTGGGATGGAAACCGGGGCAGGCGGAGCTGAGGCGGGCAGCGAGCCAGGACCCGGGACAGGCGCCTCGGCCGCGAACGGAGGGGGCAAGACCTGCAGAGGATCCCACTCTCCTTCTGATTTTTCCTCTTGTTCCCTTCCCTTTCATTTCCCTCTTTCTTTTCTTGTTTATTTCTCGGAGGTTTCTAATATTTTAAAGACTTTTTTCTTCTAAAATCTCCTGTCTAACATATGGCATATTCTCTTTTAGATTAAATGGGTTTTTTAACAAATAAATCCAGAGCCTAGCAAATCTAAACTTCTGCTTGGATACTTTGAAATAGTCAATGAGCTAACTCATGACCTCCTAATGTTGTTTTTCCCATTACCTTTTTATTTATCCTTTGGCAAATTAAGCATCTTTCAGTTACTTCTTTGCAAATCCAAAAATCCCAATGCACCCATAGTTCCATAAAACATGATCACACAAAGCTTGAGTGCCCCAGTGGGTTTTCTGATGCCTGTTTCTAATATTGTCTTAGAAGCACATTTTATTAAGTAATTGTCTTCCATCAAGAAGTTTCCATTTCCCTGATTTATCTTGTTCACTTCCTGTCTTCTTTAATTCTTTTTTCTCGGCTTCCCTAAACTTTGGAATTTCCAGATTTTCCTGGTTTGGAGTTAATATTAACATAACTCTTTCAGCTCCATTTTCTGCTGCATCCTTAGCTTTGTGATCTGCCAAATTATTTCCTCCTCTTTCTGGGGTCTTTCCCTTTTGGAGTTCCATAATATGTACTATAGCTATCTCTTTTAGTTGATTGTAATGCCTCTAAAATAAGTTCCGCATGTACTAATCCTTTTCTTCTTTAATTAAGTAATCTTTTTCCTTTCCAAATTTTTTAAAGGTATGTACTACTCTAAAGGCATACCTTGATTCAGTATGTATAGTTCCTTTATTTTGTGTTTAATATTCTAGTGCTCTTTTTAAAGTATATAATTCACAAGTTTGAGCTTACTAGTTTAAGGTTAATTTCCCTTTTTCCATAGTTTGCACATTTTTCTCATGAACTTCTACATACCCTGTATTTTCTCCTTTTGCAAGGAGTTGTATCTCTGTTAGCTGACATAACTCCCAAGCAACTATTTTTTTTTCTTTTTTTTCCCCTGTATCCAACTTACTGGTTTTCTGTCTCATTTTTTCAAGATCTTATCTATTCATCGTCTGCCTCTGTTTTTCACATTCACTAACAACCTAAATACCACTTTTCTTTCAACTACACACACGAAAATAAAAAACTTTTTTCTCACACTACTTTCAGTACAATACACCTCCCTCCAAGGAGATATAGTGAAGCTTAAAATACACAACCCACATTACCTATATTTTCATTCATATACATTTACTCACTTTTATTTCCCATTCACTTCCACACATTCTTTCCCACCCTCAGGACACAGAGTGGATCCCTGTTGACAGAGAATCGCGGGTCCCTGTGGCCCCCCCTCACCTTGGGGTGGCCTCTGGGTCTCAGTATCTCCGGGCCTCCTGGGAGGGCCCTGACTCTGCTGCCTCGGGTGCCGTTCACCTGTGAGGCTGATTTGTGTGTCACTCACACTCTTTAGCCACGGCCCCCTCACACGCCCTGGGGACAATGGCCCGTTTCCAGGTCACCTGTACCTTATGCCACAGCCCCCACATGCCCAGGAGAACAATGGCTTATTTGTGGGTCACACACTCCTCTTTCCACAGCCCCCCTTCCGACCCACCCGGGAAGCTGAGGCTGATTTTGGGTGTGACTCACTCTCATACACAACAAGACAACAATAAGGTATCTTTTGTTATAAATGATCAAATCGAGAGCCAAACTTATAGGAAAATTTAGCAAAGATTTATTAATTTGTCTGTGCGAATGAAGTTCAGTCGTCAAAACCAGCACAGCCAAGGGTCAGCGTCGAGCCCGGGTTCAGTGCTGGGTGAACACGGATCTGAGCTCCGAATGTCAGTCTCCCCCTGTTCACAAATGCTGCCTGACACAGCGAGTTCTTTTACAGTTTATCCTGCTCGAGGCAGAGATGACCAAATGTTCTTTGTGTCTCTTCCCATGCATAACCGTGTCTTTACCTGTGCAGAGGTGGACAAAGACTCAGTCCCGGTGTCTGATGTTGTCAGTAGACTCCAGGGAAGTCAGCATTCACATGCATCAGGGTGGGGCTGTGGATCATTTTGGTAGATGTAATCGACGAGGCAATAATCACTCTTGGGTGGACCTGGTGACCCTGGTGACCCGGGGAAGCCAGTGATTATCGCCCTGGAAGCTTCTATTCTTTCATTAAAAACCACGATGTTTATCTCAACCAAGTCCAGGAACTAGATGTATATGAATAAGACACTGCTCCTGGCCAGGATTGTCAAAAGACATAGTGTGGATTTTACAATATTTTATACATTAATAGCATGAATTATCTCTACCACATACTACACTTTCACGTCACCTATTACAAATTTAGGTGTTTCTGGCCAGTTCCCGTGCTCTTGGATATCCCTCAACCCAGCTGTGTTGTCCAACCCCAGATGCTCTTGAGCATATCCTCAATCCGGCAGAATTCTGCCCAACCGTGGATGCTCTTGGAATGTTAATTCCTCAACCCAGCAGGTTTTAATTCTGGATGCTCTTGGGCACTCTTATTCCTCAAACCAACAGATTTTTTAGGAGCCCCTTTTGTCCCGTTTCCTAGTGGATTGGGCTCGGAAACTCCTCTGCTCCCTTCCTCCGAGGGGTCCAGCCCCTCTCTGGGACCCAGTCCCAGTTACCCCGGGGGATTCTCTCGCTCCTCTTATCACTCGCTGTGTCTCTTTACTGGCTGCTTCCCTCGAGGAAAGTTGGAAACGCAGCGTGGGAGACTCCAGCACTCACTTGGCAGGTCTGGGACAACCAGCCCTCGTCTCATTCACGGCCCAGAGCAGAGAATGAGGGGAGAAGGGAGCCCAGGAGCCCAAAAAGTTCCGGCATCCCGAAATGGGGAGAGTGAAGTGGGGGGAGCTTTTGGCATTGCTGGGACTGCCAGCAGCCTGGGCAGGGTCGGGCACCGAGGAGAAGGGGGACCCCCAATCCAAGCGTGACCCCCAGCAGCTGGGACAGGGGGGAACCTCCGAACACCAGAGGGGAGGGACCAGGGATGGGGAACTCCTGGGAGGCTTTTTCAGGGCTGAATCTTGGATGTTTGGGAGGTTTTTCTGGAGCCCTGATGGCCGGTGACTTGTAGAGATGGACTTGGGCAGAGGCACCTTCAAACTCAGTGTGTGTTGGGGAAGATGAAACAGGAAAGCCTTATAAATACGATTGTGTGGCAAAAGATTTTATGAACATAAAAAGTATAAGGAAGATTGAAATGAAAGCAAGCTCTGAGATACCTCATTTAGTGAACAACTGGAAAACAACGGTGTGGCCCAACTGAAGGTAATCCCCTTTTGATGAAACAATTCCCTCTGCTTGCAGAGACATCCAAGGGTCAGAGCAGACCTTACTAGCTCAATAGAAGGGGTCCAAAGAGGAGTTTTTAGGGTTTAAAATGTAACACAGTATGGTGATGTAATGATTTTTACAGGCTATATGTAAATGCTCTAGGATTTGTATCTTGTACTAGGTTGGTTAGTGAGAAATAGAATATTCAACACAGAAGAAGATTTATTGTAATGTAACGGGACCCTTACTATCTTATGCTCTTCCCCTCTTACTCTCTTACCCTCTCACCCTCTCTACCCCTCTCTTCTCTCGGGCCTGCTCCGAGCTGTGCCTGGCAGCTCCAAGCAGGGCCCTGCACCCAGGCCCTTTGCAAAAAACCGCAAGTTCCACGACCTGGCTGCAGAGATCTCTCGTCTCCATCTGTCCCGACCGTCCTACCCCCCGACGCTCCTACAAACGTGCTCATCCCTTGTTTTCCCCAAACCAGGATTTCCCATTGCCAAGGCCTGGGAGGCTGCAAGGAAGAGGAAGATGCCCCGGAACACTGAGGCAGGTGAGGAGGAAGTCAGTGCCCCTTTCCCCTCTGTGCTGCTCCATCTCCCAGCCCAGCACGGCCCCGGCTGCAGCTCAGCCCTGGGGGGATCTCCTTGCCCTTGCCTGTGGCACGGAGGCAAATCCCATCCTGTCCTTGTCCTTCCTCCCCCAGAGCAGGAGCTGAGCATGGAGAGCAGGGAGGACAAATGCCCGCGGCAGAACCTGGTGGCAGAGGCCGTTTTGAGCGGCTCCACGGCGCAGGAAGCCAACGGGGAGGAAAAGCCCCGGAGATGCCGCACGAGGAGGGGCTGCAAACACAGCCGGCGGGGATCTGAGGGGGAAAGAGCCAGCCTGGGCCGGGAAGGCGGCCGGAGACGGAGCCAGAGCTCGGAGCTGGTGCTCCATGAGCAGCTCCGTGATGGGGAGAAGCCCCACATGTGCGTGGAGTGTGGGAAGAGCTTCAGGTGGAATTGCAACCTGATTGTGCACCAGAGGATCCACACTGGGGAACGGCCCTACGAGTGTGGGGAGTGTGGGAAGAGGTTCAGAGAGAGCTCCCACCTGAACAAGCACCAGAGGACCCACACTGGAGAGAAGCCCTACGAGTGTGGGGAGTGTGGGAAGAGCTTCAGCCGGAGCTCCAGCCTGATCAAACACCAGAGGATCCACACTGGGGAGAGGCCCTATGAGTGTTCCAAGTGTGGGAAGCGCTTTCAGAGCAGCTCCGATCTCCTCCAGCACTATCGGATTCACAGAGAGGAGAGGCCCTTCCAATGCCCCGACTGCGGGAAGGGATTCAAGGACAACTCCACCCTCATTACTCACCGGCGCATCCACACTGGGGAGAGGCCCTACGAGTGTGATAAATGCAGGAAGAGGTTTCCGACCAGCTCCCGTCTATTCCTGCACTATCGGATTCACAGAGAGGAGAGGCCCTTCTGCTGCCCCGACTGCGGGAAGGGATTCAAGCACAACTCCGCCCTCATCACCCACCGGCGCATCCACACTGGGGAGAGGCCCTACGAGTGTCCCCAGTGTGGGAAGAGCTTCTACAGGAGCTCTAACTTGACCCAACACCAACAGAGGCACCCCTAAGGGAAGCCCTGCAAGTGCCCCGAGTGCGGGCAGAGCTTCGTGCGCTGCTCCAGCTCCATCCCCCACTGGAGGAGGCACTTTGGGCACAGCCCTGGTCACTCACATTCCCTGTGATCCATGTTAAGAACACACCTGGCTGCTTCATCTTTTAATTTCACCTTAATTTTTTTCTATTCTCCATCTCTTTGCACTGCAAAAGCCGGGAGGAATGGATCTGTCACCTCCAAACCACTCAAATCCCAGTGAAAACAGCTCAATCTTACCCCAAAAGGAGCTCAAACCCACCTCAGAAAACTCAATCCCATGCCAAACTCACTCGATTCCGCAGCCATCAGGCTGAGATGAAGTTGGGAAATGATTTAGAGTGGTGGGATGGAGATTGTGTGGGGCTGGGTGTGTGGGATGTATTTGACAGCAAATAAAACTCTGAGACTTACTGATTTCTCTCCCGTTCATGTTCAGTCTGTTGCAGTTCTGTTTGCAGAGTGCCGCCTTCTCAGCTCGTTGTCTTGGTGTCCCCTTTTCTCTCCTGCCTCTCCTTGCCTGCTCTGTTTCTCTCTCAGTGTCTCCCTGGACCCACGGACCACCAGAGACCCTCCCCTGATTTAATTGACCCAGGCACCACCAGAGACCCTCCCTATATGTAATTGCCCCAGTGACCACCAAATACCCTCCCCTGATTAAATTGACCCCTCCCCTGATTTAATTGACCCCTGCCACCAAAGACCCTCCCCTGATTTAACTGACCTTTCACTGATTTAATTGACGCCTCCCCTGATTTAATTTAGCCTTTCCCTGTTTTAATTCCCCTTCCCCTGATTTAATTGACCCCTGCCCTGATTTAGCTGTCCCCTTGCCTGATTTAATTGACCCCTGCCCTGATTTAGATGTCCCCACAGACCCTCCCCTGATTATTTATTATTTCATTTCCCAATTATTATTTTAATTCCCAGTCCCAGGAGCTGAAGTCCTGAAGGCCTGCAGGGAAATGTCTCTGTAGGATTTTACTCCATTTCCCTTCAAGGGCAGGAACATCTTTTACTGGCTGGGAGCTGGAATTGCAGACTTTTGGAATGTGTGCAGGGCAGTACGGACTGGCATCAAACATGGACTGGGATCAAATAGGGGTTGGCATCAAATATGGACTAGGATCAAACAGGGACTGGGATCAAATTGGGACTGGGATCAACTATTGATTGGAATCCTACAGTGTGGGATAAACTGGACTGAGCTTATATAGACTGAGATCAAATACGGGCTGGGATCAAATATGAATTGGGATAAAAAATGGACTGGGATCAAATATGGACTAAAATCAACTATGGACTGGGATAAACTGGACTGGGATCAAATCAGGACTGGGATCAACTTTGGACTGGGATCAAATATGGCCTGGATCAAATATGACAGATTTTATGGACTGGGATCAAATATGGACTAGGATAAGCTATCAACAGGGATCAAATATGGACTGGGATCAAATATGGATTGGGATCAAGTGGACTGGGTTCCTACAGACTGGGATAAACTGGACTGAGGTTATATAGATGTCGTGGTTTGAGAGGAAGTTAATTTTCTGGGATATGAAGTGGTCAGGCCAGTAGGTGCTCACATTTGAATACTGGCACCTGGTTTGGCCACTTGGGACATTGGATACGCCTCTGAGAACTCAGGGGTTAAAACGCAGAGCACTCCGGGGGAAGCTCTCTTGGGTTCCAGCGAGGGAAGCAGGTCGGGCCTCCCCTGCCCAGCTCCTGGCTGGTTTGGGGCTGGGTGAGGTAGGCCTGGCCCGAGGATGGAAGGGTGGAAGAGCCCCGAGAGGCATCGGGCAGCCACACCTCCCCGCCAGGAGAGAGAGAGAGACAGAGCGCCTGTGCCACCGTGAAATTTGATATCCTGTCCTGGCAGCACAGCCCGGCTGGCGGAGAAGGGCGGGGGGGATGCAGCAAGAAGGGGTCGGGGTCCCGCAGCTGTGGGAGCTTTGGGTGGGCAGAGCCCGAGCTTTTAACCCTTTTTTGGACAAGGAAAACTTTGCAGAACATTAACCTTTCCTAGAAGAGAGATAAGAGATGAAATGGAGGAAGGAAATGTGCAAGTGTGAAGGTCTGGGCACGTGAAAGATGTCAGGAGAGTAGAGAAGAATCTTAGGTGGGAAGAGATGATGGAGTGGCCTTAGCTGGACTTTTCCTGTATGGCCATGGACAGAACCATGTTTCCTGTGACACAGAGACAGCATCCAGGGGGAGGCAATGGCTCAGAGCCAAGAGGGTTCAGTGTTGGTACCCCTCGGCCCCAGGGGGTGAAATTTGGGGGGCACAGGTGTCCCAAAGGTGAGACTGTGCCCTTTTTGGAACGGGACAAAGCATCCTTAAAAGGACAACCCTAGAAGCAGCTCTGGTCCATGTGCAGTGGTGAGAGCACTGGACATGGAAGGAAGATGTCACGATGGCAGATGTTCTCTGGGTGGTGCCACATGTGACGTGGAAACACACGAGGTTTCAATGGTGTTTCCTGGGGAAGCCTATGGCACAAGAACGACTCCTCTCTCCTTGATGAACTGAGAATTCATTACCCAAAGGGTGGTGATGGACTGAGAGTTGGTGATTTGGGGGATAGATGTATTGGAAATTTGGTGGGGGGGGGAGGAAATATTTTTGGAAAGTTTTCATTTTCTCTGTGTGTTTCTTGTTACTTAGAGTTGTAGTTTAGTTAATAAAGGTTCATTTTCTTTAGTTCTAAGTGGGGGCCTGCTTTGCTTATTCCTGGTCACATCTCACAGCAGACACCAGGGAGCATATATTTTCATGGGGACGCTGGCATTGTGCCAGCATCAAACCATGACACCTACACTGCCAGTTGGCCTTTTTCCACCTCTCCAGCCATCCCCACAGAGCATTGGCTACCATCCATGAATCAGTGTAGAGCTGGAGCTTTGGCCATTTCTCTCCCTTAGCAATGTCCAGGGCCAGCTGAACGGCTTTGAGTTCTGTATGTTGACTTGATCCACCTTCTCCTTCAGCAGCCTCTGCAACCTGTCATTTGGGGCTCCATACGGCTGCTTTCCACTTCTGGTCCATCCCTGCGATGCGACAGGAACCTTCAGTGAAAAGAGCGTAGCGCGTTTCCTCTGGGGGCAGTTGGTTATAGGGAGGAGCCTCTTCAGCCCGTGTCACTGGTTCTTGTTGCTCTTCATCAGTAAGACCAAAGTTCTCACCTTCTGGCCAGTTTGTAATTATCTCCAAAATCCCAGGGCAATTCAGGTTTCCAATACGGGCGTGCTGTGGGATAAGAGCAATCCGTTCACTCCATGTAGCGTCAGTGGTGTGGTGGGGGGTGGGAACCTTTCCTTTGAACATCCACCCCAGCACCGGTAGTCGGGGTGCCAGGAGGAGTTGTGCTTCCATGCCAATCACCTCTGAGGCAGCCTGGACTCCTTCATAGGCAGCCTAGGTTTCCTTCTCTGTGGGAGTGTAGTTGGCTTCTCACCCTCTGTAGCTTCGACTCCAAAATCCCAGTGGTCGGCCTCGAGTCTCCCCAGGCACCTTCTGCCAAAGGCTCCAGGACAAGCCATGGTTCCCGGCTGCAGAGTAGAGCACGTTCTTCACCTCTGCTCCTGTCCTGACTGGGCCAAGGGCAACTGCATGAGCAATCTCCTGCTTGATCTGGGCAAAGGCTTGTTGCTGCTCAGGGCCCCAGTGGATCTCCTTCTTCTTCCAGGTGACCAGGTAAAGAGGGCTCATGATCTGACTGTACTCAGGAATGTGCATCCTCCAAAAGCCTATGGCCCCTAGGAAAGCTTGTGTTTCTTTCTTATTGGTGGGTGGAGACATCGCTGTGATCTTGTTGATTACGTCTGTAGGAATCTGATGCCGTCCATTAATAAGGCCTCAGATCAGCCTTATCATGAAGCAGAGCCTTGGTGCTCAGGATCTCAGTCCCTGAGGAGGGACCGGGTGCCCGAAGCCAGCTCAGGCCAATGCCGCGGGGCTGCCTTTCTAGCAAGCCTGGTGATATTCAGCTCTATAGTGATTAGCAGCTCTTAGGACCTCAGCTCTTTGCTTGCTGGGTAGTGGAGCCCCAGGCTTGAGGCAGCAGCAGATGGAGAGAGGAGAAGGAGAAGGCAGAAGCTGTTCCACAGAGAAGGCTTTATTTGGGGGTCCGCGAGGGGTCTCAGCTCTTCTTCTTCTGAGCTAGTAGGGTACAGCATGCTACTTTTATAGGCTTGGCAAGTATCCAAACTTGACCAATGGCAAGGGATTAGGGGGACCATAAAATGACCGATAGGTAAAGGCTACCACGGCATTGCCTTACATGGTTATAGAGACAGTTTATAGGGCAGATGTCCATGGAGTCAGGAAGCTTCCTTGCTGCTGTGTCAGCATTCCTTTTGTTAGATTCTCCATGGTGCTTTTGCTAAATGTAGGGGATTTACTACAGTCTGTCTTGCCACTTCCCTCCCAGGAACTGAATCTCACGAGCTGGTCCCTTTACCTTGACTTTTTAATGGCAAAACCAGCTCCCAGGAGGATTTGGATGATTTCCTTCCCTTTCTCAAATACTTCCACAGCTTTGTTCCCCCACACAATGATGTCATCAATATACTGCAGATGTTCTGGAGCCTCTCCCCTTTCTAGCGCAGTCTGGATCAGTCCATGGCAGATGGTGGGACTGTGTTTCCACCCCTGGGGCAGTCGGTTTCAGGTGTACTGCACTCCCCTCCATGTGAAAGCAAACTGAGGCCTGCATTCTGCTGCCAGAGGAATGGAGAAAAATGCATTGGCAATGTCTATAGTGGCAAAGCACTTTGCTGCCTTGGACTCCAGCTTGTACTGGAGCTCGAATTTGTCTGGCACGGCAGCGCTCAGTGGTGGAGTCACTTCATTCAATGCACGGGAGTCCACAGTCAAACTCCATTCTCCTTCAGATTTTCGCTCAGGCCAGATGGGGCTGTTGAAGGGTGAGTGCGTCTTGCTGACCACACCTTGGCTCTCCAGCATCTTTTGGATGGGGATCACAGCATCTCCAGTGGTTCTATACTGTCGTCGATGCACTATGGATGTTGCAATTGGCACCTGTTGCTCTTCTCCCTTCAGAAGTCCTACTGCAGATGGGCTTTCTGACAGTCCAGGCAAGCTGTTCAACTGCTTGACACCCTCTGTCTCTACAGCAGCTATTCCAAATGCCCATCTGAGTCCCTTTGGGTCTTTGAAATAGCCACATCGGAGGAAGTCTATACCTAAAATGCATGGGGCCTCTGGGCCAGTCACAATAGGGTGTTTCTTCCACTCATTTCCAGTCAGGCTCACCTCAGCTTCCACTAAAATAAAATCCTGTGATCCCCCTGTCACACCAGCAATAGAAACAGACCCCGTCCCCACATGGAATCCTTCCGTAAGCCACGAAGGTCCTTCAGGGAAAAGGACTCAATATTTTCATCTGACCTTGCACCTGCTGCTTTGACTCCTGATTTTATGTCAGGAGGCATTGAGGTTCCTTCTCCTTCATCATCATCATCATCATCTACTGTTCGATTGGTTTTGTCCATGCATTTCCCACTTCTAGTACTGGCAGCAACAGCCATTGGTTGAGGCTTATTTTCTGGTTTAGCTGCTGGCTTAGGCTCACTATCTGGTTTGGCTGCTGGCTTCGAGCGTGGGCTGTTGGCTGCAGCCTGAGTCACCGGGATAGTTGCTGATTTATCTCCCTGCCCCCCTGCCTCTGTCTGCTGCCCGACAGGACCTAGCAGTGAGCGATGAGCACAAGCCAGGGCCCAGCTCACTGCAATGACCTTCCTCTCCTTAGGCTCATCCTGGTACTTCTCTTTCAGATATTTCCCCACCTCAGCTGGGTTCTGAATTTGTTCATGGGGAAAATCCCAGACTATAGGGTCAGAGAATTCCTTCAGGATTTGGCCCATATCCTCCCATTTCCCACACCACTTAGGATTTTCCACACCTGGGTTTACTCCTGAGTCAGGGGTCTCATCAGCCCGTCTAGAAATCTCAGCCCTCATCCTAGAGAAGCAGCAGGCTGTGTAGAGGAAGGTTACCAGATTGAATACCAGAAAGATGGTTTCTTTAACGTTCAGGGGAAACTGAACATTCTTCAATAGTGATGCAACAGATTCATAGGAGAAGAAGGAAAGCAAAGGCTGAAAAGCCTCATCCCCTGCTGCTCCTCCTCTAACAAACTGGATGCATAACCATAGCCATGAACCATTCATACCTGGAGCAGACCCCAGCATGTTTATAAACTTTTTACACATCATTACCACCAAGCCCAGCAGGATAGCTATTCTGGTCACTGCCCCTCTGCTATAAAAACTACATATTAGGGACAATACTAGAGCTATTTCTGGGTAAGAAAATAAACCTAGGGACCATAGAGACCACCCAGGGGGGAGGAGCTCAGCATCCTCACCTGGATATAATCTGGGCTTTGGGACAGAACAGGCAGCCCTTACCCACTGGTTTCCAGAGGACAAGTGCTACCAGATTGTTTCTACAGGATCACCACTTCAACAAGACCATTTCATCTGAACTGCTACCACTGCCCTAACCAGCAGGTTGTCAGGATATATTCTGACTCTGTCAGTGGTTTTATTTTGTACTATTGCATGCCTTTTGGGTTTTTTTTCCGTTTTTCTAATAAATGGTATTTCTGACTTGGAGTCTCTCACTGGTTTTGCTTTCAAACCAGAACAACTGGCCACTGGCGATGGTTGTTTGGCTTGATTGACCAATTGGATCCGCGTGTGTGTTGTGACTGTCTGGCAAGGGCCATGGGTTTTTCTTAGTAGTAAAGGATGGTATAACAAAGGGATTGGACAGCCTGCTGCAATCATGGAGTCAATGCTCATTATTCCCCACTGGGCTCCGCTGCCATGAGAGGGACTGATGATTTTTCTTTCAGCACTGGACAGTCCTTTTTCCAATGCCCCCATTTCTTACAGGATGCACTCTGAGCCTTCTCCACAGGGGAAGCTTTCTTGGGTGACTTTTCCCGAGTTGCCTTCTTGCTAGGTTGGGGTTAACTCTTTCAGTTGGGCCCCTGTCTCAAAACACCTTCCAGGCAACCTCCAGCAGTTAATCTATGACTTGAACTCCCTTTATCCTTCCTTACATCTTTTGAAGCCTGACCCACACAAAACAAAACCAGGTGTGCTTTACCATCAACTGATTCAGGATCTAGATCAGTATATTTGATGGCAGATCTCTTCAGCTGTTCAAAAATCAGCGGATGATTCATCATAATTTTGCCTCACTTGATGAAGCTTTGACCAATTTACAGCTTTAGAGACCCCATATTTTAACCCACATTCCACGAGGCTTTGATATCATTTTAGCTTCGCTATCTGCTCGGGTGTATTTGCATTCCACCCAGGGTTTTCAAGGGGAAATATCTCAGTGACAGCGCCCTGAAGCAGCTCCCTGGCTGTGCTCCCCTCAAGGAACATTGGGATGGCTTTATTGACCACTCACCTCTCAATGGGGTCAATAATGTGTCTGACACAGAGTTCAGATCAGCCCAGGCTGATTTATATAAAGGATATTATGAAATTAAATAATTAATTTATTAATAGGCTGTATGGTGCAAACCTGAACTGACAGATTGTGTTACACCAACCAGCAGCTACAAGGAATCATTGATAATCAATATCAGTATCAAATACCGTACCAAATTACTGGTGATTAATAACAATGTGCAAAAGTCAATACAAATGTGCAAAAGGCAATACAAAAGTGCAGAAGCCAATAAAGAACTGCAGAAGCCAATTAATTAATTGTCATTTATATCCCGGCTCTGCTGCAGGACACTGGAAAGCTGGAAGCTGCTGAGGGAACTCATTCACCCCTGTCCCTGAGTGTCCCCAGAGTGTCCCTGAGTGTGCCCAGAGTGTCCCCAGTAAGGTCATCCCAGGAATTCCCATCAGGATTTGGGGCAGTATCAATGAAAATTCCCAGAAAATTCCCCAGATTTATCTCAAATACTGCACAGGGAGGGCACAGGTGACAGCAGCAATGCCCCTGATGATGTCACTGCCATGATGATGTCACAGCAGTGACATCACCATCCCTGCAGCAGCTTCGGGATGTCCTCGATGGCTTTTTGGCACTTCTCGGTCACCACATGGGCACTGGAGCTGTAGGAATCACAACTGAAGATGTTGTTGATGTCATCATGTGTCCCCAGCAGGTGATCCTTTGCTAGGCGGGCGTTGGACTCCCACAGCCGCTCGGCCATGGACACCTTGGCTGGCAAGGCTTTGGGGACATCGGGGGACTCCTCCTTTGTCACCTCTGTGGTGTCTACGATGTCCTTGAGCAGGCGCTGCAGCTCCCGGGAGAACGCGGTGGCTTCGTCACACACGGCCACCAAGCGCTCCAGCAGCCCCAGGGCCGCCTCCTCCTCCTGTCCCTTCCTGGTGGCCATCAATGCCTGGCTCTCAGCCACCACAGTCTCTCCCATGGCCACGGTGTCCACCAGCACCTCGTTGGAGGCTGCCACCATCCGGGCCTTGAGCACAGCCATTGCCGAGGCCCCCTCCTCCCTCTCAAGGGCCTGTGGCAGCTCCACCATCTTTTCCTGAGCCATCCCCAAGGAGGCGGCCGTGTCCTGCCAGTTCCTGGCCTTGAGGGTGGTGGTGGCTACAACAGCGGCCTCAGCTGTGGCCACCTCCCTGCAGGTGGCATGGAGCTCGGTGGCCTCTCTGGCCAGCCAGTCTCAGCTGTCCACAACTCCTGCCAGGCACTGGTCACAGCTCTTAGAGCAGCACAGGTGGTCTCAGGGGAGGCCCTGAGGGTGGCCAGGGCCCGGCCCAGGGAGGGGACACTGCTGTGGTCCAGGGTCCTACAGAGGTTCTGGGTGAAGTTCTCCAGGTCCTCCTGCAGGGAGTCAGGGGACTCGCGCAGGCACTTGGCCATGTATGGCCCGGTCATGCTGGCCACCACCTTGCCCAGAGGGGCTACCACATCCAGCAGTGCCTGCAGCTGTGGAGGGGACACGTGGGCAGAGGACAGGGGAGGTGTCAGGGATCTGGTGGCACTTTCCCTGGAGGGCCCTGCTGTCCCCTCTGTTGCTTTGCGACCCCCTGTCCCCTCCTCCTACCCCTTGTGTCCCCTCTGCAGGGACACGGGGACACAGCAGAGGAGGCACCAGAGACATGGCACTACCACTAGCCCAGTGGCATCAGTTTTGTCCCAGGCAGGTGGCACTTGAGGGGTTCTTGGTGACACAAGGAGCTGGTGGCACTTGGGGAGCTGGTGGCGCTTGAGGAGCTCTTGGTGGCACTCAAGGATCTGATGGCACTTGAGGGCTCTTGGTGACACGAAGAACTGGTGGCACTTGAGGAGCTCTTGGTGGCACTCGAGAAGCTGGTGGCACTCAAGTTTCCACAGGTCTCTCCAGTGATGTCACTGCCCAATTAACATCATAGTGGTGACATCACTGTCCACACAGCAGCCTTGGGATGTCCTCGATGGCTTTTTGGCACTGTTCAGCCACTGCGCGGCTGCCGGGGCCACTGGGGCCACCATGGTCACCGCAGGAACTCAAGAGGAGGTTGTGGATGTCCCCAAGTGTCCTCAGCAGGTGATCCTTGGCCAGGCGGGTGCTGGCCCCCCACAGCCAATCAAACTTGACCACTTTGTCCATCAAGGCCTGGATGACATCAGGGGATGCCTCGTTTGTCCCCTTCAGGATGGCCTCGATGTCCCTGAGCTGCCGCTTGATGTTCCAGTAGAACAAGGTGGCTCTGTCACACGTGGCCACCAAGCGCTGCAGCAGCCCCAGGGCCACCTCTGCCCAATGTCCCCTCCTGGTGTCTGGCACAGCCTCTCCCATGGCCTCATTGGTGGCTGCCACTACCTGGGCACCGTGCGTGGCCATTTCCAAGGTCACCTCCTCCTTATCCAGGGCCACCATCAGCTGCTAGTTCATGACCACCTTCTCACGGAGCTTGGTGGCCTCCCTGGCCAGCCAGTCCCAGCTGTCCACGACCCTGGCCACCAACTCCCGCCAGGCGCTGGCCACGGTCTTCACATTGGCCCAGGTGGTCCCGAGGGTGGCACAGAATGCAACCAGGGCCCGGCCCAGGGAGGGGACACCACAGTGGCCCAGGGAGGTGACACAGCTCTGGTTCACGATTGCACGGAGGCTCTGGGTGAATCTCCTCAGGTCCTCATGCAGGGAGTTTGGGGACTTGTGTAGGAACTTGCCCCTGTGTGGCCCAGTCAGGGTGGCCACCACCTCACCCAGGGTGGCCACCATGGCTACCAGCACCTGCAGCTGTGGAGGGGACAGGACAGGTGACAGGGACCTGGTGGCACTTGCGGCCTCCTGCAGTGGCCCCTGTGCCCCCGAGGGGTCCCCTTTGCCCCTCCATCCCCTTGTCAGCGTCTTGTCCCTACTGCCACCCCCCACCAGCCCCCCTGTCCCCCCAGTGTACTCTCTGTCCCCCACCACTCCCCCATGTTGCACCTCTTGTGGTTCCATGCTCACTGCTGACACCTTGGGGACACCTTGGGGAGGCTCCGGGGGTCGAAGGAGCCTTGGGATGTCCTCGAGGGCTCTTTGGCACCGCTCAGCCACTTCACAGGCACTGAGGCTGACAGGACCATCAGTAAAACAGAAGTCGATGATGTCCTGAAGTGTCCCCCGCAGGTGATCCTTGACCAGGCGGGCGTTGGCCTCCCACAGCCACTCAGCCACGGCCACCTTGGCCACCAAGTCCTTGGGGACATCAGGGGATGCCTCATTTGTCCCTTCCAGGGCAGCCTTAGTATCCCAGAGCAGGGGCTGCAGCTCCCAGGGGAACGCAGTGGCTTCGTCACACACGGCCACCAAGCGCTCCAGCAGCCCCAGAGCCACCTCCACCCACTGTCTCACCATGGTGGCCCTTGTTGCCTCGCTGGCAGCCACCCTGGCCTCCCTCCTCACCTCGGCCCCCTCCTCCCCACCCAGTGCTTGACCCACCTCCACCATGTTTTCCTGAGCTGTCCCATAACGGGCAGCCTCGTCCTGCAGCTCCCTGGCCCAGGTGGTGGCAGAGGCCGCCCTGTCGGCCACCACAGTGACCACCTCCCTGCAGGTGTTGTGGAACTTGATGGCCGCCCTGGCTAGCTGGGCCCACCTGTCCACAAGCACAGACACTGACCGGTAGGACTCAATGGCTGCCATTGTCACACAGTCCCAGGTGGTCCCTGGGGTACTCTTGTAGGTGGCCAGGGCTCGGCTCAGGGAGGTGACAGGGTCACCATCATTGGAGGTGACATTGCAGTGCCACCAGGTGCCCTCAATGCAGTACAGGGTGGTCCAGAGATCCCTGGTGAAATCCTCCAGGTCCCAGTACAGGCTCGCTGCAGACCCGAGCAGCAGCATCTCGTCCAGCGAGGGCATGTTGGCCAGCAGCTCACCCAGGATGGCCACCACGGTGACCTGTGGCTGCAGCAGGGCTGGGGACAGCTGGGGAGGGGACAGGGGAGGTGTCAGGGACCTGGTGGTGGCCACTTACGGCTCCTGGGGTGGCCCCCTGCCCCGAGGGGTCATTTTGCCCCTCCCTGGAGGGCTCTGCTGCCCGTCTGTCCCTCCATTGTTCCCGCTGCCACCCCTGCCACTTCCCTCGTAGCCTCTGCCACCCTCCTGCCCCCACTGCTGTCCCCTCTGCCACCCTCTGCTGTCCCCTCTGCCACCCCCCGCCAGCCCCCGTATCCTCTCCCCTTCCTCACTGCCCCCTTTCACCACCCCACGTTTCCCCTCCTGTCCCCCTCCCGTCGCACCTCTTGGGGCTCCATGCTCACTGCGGACACCTTGGGGACACCTTGGGGACACTTTCAGGGCGCTCCGGTGGCGAAGGAGCCCCGGAACCTGCTCCGGTCCCGGCCCAGAACCGGCCCCGGGGTCGGCGCCGGGAAAAGGCGGAGCCTCCTCAGGAGGGGCCGGAAAGGGGCGCGGCGATGTGACGTCACCGGCCCTCGCGCCGCCGCAGTACCGCCCCTGTCCATGGAAAGCTCCAGGACTTGGGCGCTTTGGTTGAACCCCAGGGGATTTAGGCTCCATCCCCAGGGGATTTAGGCTCCATCCCGGCATTTCCAGGCGGATTCCGCTGTTCCCGGCTCCATTTATGAAGGAACGCGGTTCGCTCTGAGGAGCCCACAGAGTTGCCCTCAACAAACATTGCCGCGCTGCTTCTCTTGCGAGAGAGACCTCTGGCGAGAAGCGACAAATGCGGCGCAGACCAATCAGAAGCCGCGCCTTGCAGAAGTATTGGCGGAAGTTCCCCTAGTGGCGGCCGCTTCCGGTAGAATCGCGGTGCATTGTGGGCATTGTGGGCCCGATGGGGCCCAGCGGCGGCGAAGCGGGGCTGAGGCCGCGGGGGGGGGCGGGGCGGGAATCTGGGGGCGCCTAGGGAGCCCCGGGACCCCCCCCCGGCAGCGCGGGGTGGGCGACAGCGACCGCGGTCAGCAGCGGGGGGGGGGGGGGGGGCGATGAGGAGGGCTCCGGGGAGGTCCCAGGGCGGTTGGGGTGATCCTGAGGGAGAATTGGGGTCCTGAGGGGGACTGGGTTCCTGAGGGGTTGTGAGGGGATCTGGGGGGGATTTTTGGGAGTCCTGAGGGAGGAGGGTTGAGAGGGGATGTAGGTGGGTTTGGGGTCCTGAGGGGATTTGGGGGGTTTTGGAGGGTTCTGAGGGGAAATGGGGGTTCTTGAGTGGGTGTGAGGGGTCGTGAGGGGATGTGAGGGATCCTGAGGAGTTTTAGGGGGAACTGGGGGTCCTGAGGGAGATTGTAGGGTCCTGACAGAGAATTGGGGTCATGAGGGGATCTGGGGTGGGGTTTGGGGGGTCCTTGACTGGATTTGTGAGTTCATTACTGAATTTGGGTGGGGGGGGGGTCTGGGCTGATTTTGGGGGAGTTTGGGGTGTCCTGACTGGATTTGAGGCAATTTGCGGGGTATTTGGGGTCATTTTGGGGTCCCTGACTGCATTTGGGGTAATTTGGGGGTTTGGGGATCCTTGACTAGATTTTGAGATATTCTCGGGTAATTTTGGGGTCCTTGACTGGATTCAGGGGGGATTTGGGGTAATTTTGGGGTTCCTGTTGGGATTTTAGGATATTTTAGTGTAATTATGGGGTAATTTTAGCTCACTGCCCAAATTTTAGGGTCATTTTGGGGTCCCTGCCCTGATTTTCGAGGATTTTGGGACTCCTGACTGGATTTTGGGGTATTTTTGTGTCATTTTGGGATCCCTGAGTGGAATTTGAGCTTTTTGAGGTATTTTTGTGATATTTTGGGGTAATTTCATGGTCCCTGACTGGAGTTTTGGGATATTTGGGGTAATTTCATGGTCCCTGACCGGAGTTTGAGGAATTTAGGGTGATTTTGGGGTCCCTGCTGTTGCGGGGTGTTTTAGCTGGGCTCATCGTGCCCAGGGAGGGCGCAGCTGCTGGCACCGGGCAGGGGAACAAACGAGAAGGGTCCTGGTTCCAGAAAGCTCCAGAATCCATTCCTGACCCCCGGGCAGGAGGGGCAGGATGGGGATGAAGGACCAGGCAAAGGCAGGGCAGGGGGTTTTTATTGGGGATCCTGGGGGGAGTTGGGGTTCGGGGCGAGGGAGGAGTTCTCAGCAACACAAGGAGGGTGAGACCAAATTCCTGTCCCTTAGGAACAGGGGCACTCCACAACTCCCCAGTTTTTAAACTGATCAATGCATGGTGAATAACTTAAAATAAGTGGATTCTGGGGAACATGACTTTGTCATGGTTTGATGCTGGCATAATGCCAGTGCCCCCATGAAAATATATTCTCCCCAGTGTCTGCTGTGAGATGGGACCAGAAATACAGCAAAGAGGCTCCAGCCTAGAAATGAATAAAAAAAAACTGTATTAACCTACAACTGTATGTAAAAAGGAACACACACAAAACTCAGAATGAAAATCTTCCAAAACATTCCTCCTCCTCCTACAAATTTCCACCACAGCACAATGAAATCAAACATTGGATTCTCAATCCAGTTGCCACCCCTCATATAATCAACTCTCAGTCCATCACCACCCCTCAGATAATAAACTCTCAGTTCATCAAGGAGAGAGGAGTCCCTCTTGTGCCACAGGCTTCCCCAGGAAACACAGTTGAGACCTCTTGTGTTTCCGTGTCACACGTGGCACCGCCCGGAGATCATTTCTCATGGTGACATCTTCCTTCCATGCCCAGTGCTCTCAGCACTGCACATGGACCAGAGCTGCTTCTGGGGTTCCCCTTTTAAGGATGCTTTGCCCAGTTCCAAAAATGAGCACAGTCTCTCACTTTTGGGACACCTCTCCCTCCCAAATTCACCCCCTGGGGCCGAGGGGTCTCAAGAACAAAGATCTTCCTCACTGAAGGCAGAGGGCACCACCACCCTCCTCATCCATCTCTGTTCATGCCACTCTTTCACATCACATCCCTGCACTCTCTTGGCTCCGAGCCATTGCCTCCCCCTAAATGCAGTCTCTGTGTCACAGGAAAAATGGTTCTGTCCATGGCTATGCAAGAAAAGTCCAGTCAAAGGCCACTCCATCATCTCCTCCCTCCTAGGATTCTTCTCAACTTCTTCTGACATCTTTCATTTGCATGGACTTTGATCACACTTGCCCATTTTCTCCTATTTCATCCCTATCTTCTCATTCAGCTCCAGGAGGATCAGCATTTGTAAGGTTTCCATCATCCAAGAAAAGGGTTAAAATCTCGGGCTCTGCCTGCCCAGAACTCCCACGCTG
This sequence comes from Melozone crissalis, assembly GCF_028551555.1. Classification (NCBI taxonomy): domain Eukaryota; kingdom Metazoa; phylum Chordata; class Aves; order Passeriformes; family Passerellidae; genus Melozone; species Melozone crissalis. Next base: position 7,464,493 of record NW_026535844.1, read on the forward strand.
GCCCTGCCGGGCACCTTCTCTCTGCACCCCTTCTCCTTCTCGGCTGTGTTGCCAGCACAAGATGGCAAATTTCAAGGTGGCACAGGCACAGACACCGGCTCTCTCTCTCTCTGTGGCCGCTGCCCGATGCCTCTCAGTGCTCCTCCACCCTTCCATCGTGCAGGGGCCTTCACCTCCCTTCTCTGTCCAAGGCCCTGCTCCCCTCACCCGGCCGCATGGCTTCCCCTCCCGCACCCAGCCCGCAGCCGGGCAGGGCAGCTCTGAACCTTTCACCCACCGGAACCAAGAGAGCTTCCCCTGGGAGTTCTCCGCTTTTAACCCCCTGTGTTCTCAGAGGTGAATCCATGTCCTCGGGGGCCACACCAGGTGCCAATATTCAAATCTGAGCCCTGATTGGTTTGACCACAGCATCCCAACAAACTCACTTCCTTTTCAAACCAGGACAGCGGGACCAAGGGATCCGAACAGAAAATCCTGAACGAGCTCAGTAACCCAAAAATAGGGGTTAAATGTGAAATGAGCGGCTCTCATTGGCTGGTCCAGCACAGCCCGCGCCTCTCCATCCCCGCCCCACCTGCCCAGCGCCCCAAGGTTCCCCCTCGCCAAAAAACCCCCGGCCCGGGGCTGCAGCGTCCCGGAAAGGCCTTAGCCAATGGCAGCTCAGGCAGGAGGCGGCTTAGCCAATGAGAGGTCGGGGCGTTGGATTGCCTCATCGGTTGCCGGGCAGAGCCCCTGGCCGGTCGCTGCCCAGAAGCGGCGGCAGCCAATGAGAGCGCGCGGCGCTGCCGCGTCCGCCCTGCTGCGGACTGGCGCTCCCAGCGCAGCGCGGCTGCTTTGGGGCTGCTGCTCCCTGCCCGGCCCCGGCCATGGGGCGAGGGGCGGCAGCTGGGGCCCTACTGGTGGCACTGGTGGTGCTGGGAGTCCCCCCGGCTGCGGGCGCGGAGCTCTCGGGTGAGCGGGGGGCGGGAGGTGCTAGGACAGGGGGGGGAGAAGGGGGAAAAGGGGGCGAAGGGGGGAGCCCGGAATGGAGGGGGAGGAGGAGGGACTCCCCAAAGGGAGAGCGGGAGGGGCTGAGGGGTGGGGGGAGGACGGGGGGGGGAGAGAGTGGGGAAGGGGAAAAGGGGGAGGGGGACCCCAAACTGACCCCGAGGGGGCTGAGGACTGGGGGATTTTTCGGAAAATGGGGAAATGGGACCCCAAAAGTGATTTGGGAGTGGCTGGATGTGGGAGGGGAGAGGATGTGGAAGGGGAAATGGGGGAAGGGCGGCAAAGAGGAAGCGGCAGCGCGGGCAGGAGCGTCCCGTGGCGGCCGTGGGGCACAGGGGGTACGGAGTAGGGATCCGGGCTGGGCCCCGGAGCTCTGGGAGTGCTGCTGGGGGGTGCTGAGGGGGGCACATCCCTGAGCTGTGTGCTGCACTCACAGGGGTGTTCCAGTGGATGCATAAGGCCGATTGTCTCTTCATTAACGGCACTGAGAAGGTGAGGTTGGTGGTGAGGTTCATCTACAACCGGGAGCAGTTCCTGACGTTCGACAGCGACGTTGGGCACTTTGTGGGGTTCACCCCCTTAGGGGAGAAGAATACCAAGAAGTAGAACAGCGACCCGGCTATAATGGAGTTCATGCGGGCTCACGTGGACAGGTGCCGGCACAACTACGAGATTGCTGCGCCAATCAACGTGGAGCGCCGAGGTGAGCGTGGAGCAGAGCGTGTCCCCTCGGGCCCTGCCCTCCCAATGACCCTGGAGCCCCTCGAAACCTTCCCAAGAATCGCCCCAGAGCCCTCAGCCCTCCTTGTGCCCATCCCCGGGGCCTCCTGTTCCCCCCATTCCCTCCCAGTGCCCCCCAGTGCTCCCTCCCGCGTCCATTTCAGTGACGCATTAAGCTGAGGCTTCCCAGCCAATGAGATCGCGCACCGCTGATGACTCATCTGTTCCTTGGTAGATCCCCAGCGCCGAGTGCCCCGCGCTGGACGCGGCCGCCCAGTGCCGCGCCCTTCATTCCCAGTTCCTCCCAGTGCCACCACAGCCCCTCCCAGTCCTTCCCAGTCTCATCCATGCTCCCCAAGTCAATTCCCAGTCTATTCCCAGTTGCCCCCAGTCCCTCCCAGTCCATTCCGGGTCCCTCCCACTCTATTCCCCGTCCCTCTCCAGCCCATCCCAGCCTTGCCTTCTCTCTCCCAGTGCCCCCCAGCGTGTCCATCTCGCTGGTGCCCTCCTCGAGCTCCCAGCCCGGCCCCGGCCGCCTGCTCTGCTCCGTGATGGATTTCTACCCTGCTGCCATCCAGGTGAGGTGGTTCCAGGGCCAGCAGGAGCTCTCGGAGCACGTGGTGGCCACCGACGTGGTCCCCAACGGGGACTGGACCTACCAGCTGCTGGTGCTGCTGGAAACCGCCACCCCCGGCGCGGGCTGAGCTACAGCTGCCAGGTGGAGCACGTCAGCCTGGAGCAGCCCCTGAGGCGGCACTGGGGTACGGGGGAGCCCCTGGGGGCGCTGGCAGAGCCACTGGGCTGTGCTGGGAGCCACTGGGAGGGAGCTGGAGAGAGCCGGGCTGGAAGTGGGAGAGGCGCTGGGGGCTGGGCAAGGGCTGGGAAGGGGTTTGGGGGATGCTGGGGAGGGTGGGATGGGGTTGGGCGGGTCCTGGTGGGCACTGGGAGGGAGTTTGGGGGTGCTGGGTGTAAATGGAGGGAGTTTGAGTGAGCCTGGATGGGCTGGAAGGAGATCGCGAATGGCAAAGCAGGGGTTGGCTTGAGGTTGGTTGTGCGGGGAAGAGACTGGGAGGGGTCTTGGTGCGTCCTGGAGGCGCTGGGAAGGGACTGGGGGGAGGTTTCAGGGGGTCCTGGCTGGGCCGGGGGCCACAGGGAGGGCGCTGGGAGGGGCTCGGGGTGTCGGTGAGAGGTTTTGGGGGTGCTGAGCCCTGCGGACCCCCCAGAGATGCCGCTGGACGCCACCCGCAGCAAGATGCTGACGGGGACTTCGTCTTGGGCTTGGTCTTCCTGGCGCTGGGGCTCGGCTTCTCCCTGCGCAAGAAGGTGAGGGCGGGTGCCGGGGGTGGCGTCCCCCCCACGTGTGCGCTCCCGCCGGGGCCCCCAGCCCGGTGTCACCCCCTTTTCTGTGCCCACAGAGCTCCTGAGCCGGCGGCGGCCGCAGCCCCTCCCCGTGGGCTCGGGCCCGGCCGGGACCCCCCGCTCCATCCCCGCTCCGCTGATTTTGGGGGTTCCCGTGTCCCCCCAGCCCCGTTGGCGCTCTGCCCCCGCCCAGTGCCTGCTCCCAGTGCTCCCAATAAAGCTTCCCAGTTGGGCCTGGGGCCGTTTATCGGGGGTGAGGGGGAGGGGTTTGGGGGGGGGCGATGGGGAGGGATCTGGAAAGAGGGAGGGGGACAAAGGGTGGGGGCTGGGCCCGGGAGGAGCGGGAAGAGGAGGAGGAGGAGGAGGAAGAGGAAGAGGAAGGATCAGGAGAAAGGCCAGAGAGAGGAGGAGAAGAAGGAGGCAGGATAAGAAATGAGGAGGAGGCGGGGGAAGGAGGAACTGGAAAGAAGAAGAGGAGGAAGAAGAGCAGCAGCACCACAACCTCGCCGTTTTTCCATGCCCCCAGAGCTGCAGCCCCCCCGGCCCCGTCAGCATCGCCCCCTCCCCACATCCTGCACTGAGCAGGGAGGGAGAGCTCAACCCTTGTTAAGAATATCTAATGAATTTAAAATAACTAATACTTTTTAATTTTAATAAAATGTTATTTTAATAAATGAAAACACCATACAACTTAAATTTATATAATTTAAAAAATAATTTTGTATTGGTGTAGGAGTCGGTCCCGAATTTTCCCTCGTCTGCCTCAGGATCGTCATTTGGGGACCACTAAGAAAAGACCGCCCCTGTCTTAAATCTCTGGCTCCAAAGGAGAAAGTCACATGCCAACAACGCCCTAGATCTGAGAGCATTGTTAAGCCATTGTTCTCACAGGTGTTGTTTGCTGTGTGCTACACTGAGCCCAAGGAGAAGAACGGGGCACCGTGCCCTTTTTGCAACAACAGCCTTGGGAGCTGCCCCACCTCTCGGCCTGGCTGGACTTCTCCTGAGTTTCAGGTGGTTCCCCCACAGAAGACCCTCACCTGTTTTACAACCACCGGGACAGACAGACTGAGATGGAAGGAGCCTCTCCATCAAGGACTGAGACATGGAACCCCCATGTGAAAAGGCCCCTCTGCTCCTTCCAAGGACTGGGACTGAAACCCCCAGCCCGGGGCAGGTGTGTGGGGGAGGCAAGCTGACCAAAGCGAGATGTTTGCCTGCAGGTTGTGACCGCTGGACCAAGAAGACAATGGCTCTCGTTTACTGCTGAGAGCATGGACTACCTGTTACTTCTATTCCTTATTGTATCTGTATCCCCCCCCTCGTAATTTCCAATAGAGTTATCATAATAAAAACCTGAGTTAGCGAGAGACTTCGAGATCTCCCCGACGCAACAGGCGGGTCCTCGACTGGACTGGACCAAAGGACTTTGTCTCTACGTTTGGCAGCCCTATTCCCTCTCTCTTCCTTTATCTTTTCTCTCCCTTAATCCCTCTATCGCATTTTGCTGTGGTCATTCAATAAAGGTGCATTTGTTTTGATTATCATTGCAAACCCCTTTATGCCGTGTCAGTTCTTTTTGCACCCTGAGATCAAATCCACGAACCATCACGAAACCTGTCCGTGAGGACGGATCGTGACACCCCCCGAGGACCCCTCCCCAGATTCCCCCCCAAAGCCCCCCAGAACCCCCAGACCCCGCTAAAATCCCCTCAAGTTCCCCCCAGACCCTCCCCAAATCCCCCCCCAAACCTCCTCAAGACCCCTCCCCAAATTCCCCTCACGACCCCTCCAGGACCCCTCACCTGTCCCTGCGCCTCCTCAGCAGCTCCCGGAGCCCCCCCGTCCTCTCCCAGCGCCTCCCCCGCTCTCTCCAGCGCCTCCCACAGGACCCGCCCGAGCCCGGGGCGGCTCCCGGGGGTCCCTGATGGGGTCCCCGGGGGCGGGGGGGGGAATAGGGGGCGCCCGCTCCATGCCCGGCCGGTGGTCAGGGGGCGCTACTTTGGGCTCGGCTCCGATTGGTTGAGGAGGCGCGGGGAGAGCGGGAGTTGCTGAGGTGAGACGCCCAGTGATTGGTTGGTTTGATAGAGGGAGCGGTGATTGACAGGAGAGGGGCGAGGGAGGCGGGCTTTGCCGAGGGGAGGTGCGCGGTGATTGGTTGGTTCAGCTCGAGAGAGGCGGGAGTAGCTGAGGGGAGACCTGCGATGATTGGTTAATTCGGCGCGCGAGAGGCGGGCGGTGGGGAGGCGTGCGGTGATTGGTTGGATCCGCGCACGGGAAAGCCTGTGTTCCTGAGGGAATACCCGCGGTGATTGGTTGGTTTGGGGTGGGGTGCACCATGATTCGTTAGTTTGGGAGATGAAGCGTGGTGATTGGATGGTTTGGGGTGGGGCGCGCTGCTATTGGCTGGGAAAAGTCTGGGATTTTTTAAAGGACTTTCCCGGTTTTTTGGGGAAAAACTCTCAGATTTTTAAGGAAAAATTCCCGTTTTTTTACAGGAGAAACATTCCTAGGTTTTTTGACCACACATGACCCCAAATAACCTAAATAATCCCAAAACACTCAAAATAAACCCCAAAGAACGCCCAAAAAACCCCAAATACCTGAAAATGCCCCAAATAACCCCCAAAAAATCCAAATAACCCCCAAAAAAACAAACAAAACTAACCAAATTAAACTCAAAGTCCCCCAAATGATTTCCAGTACACCTAAAAAAACCCCATGTACACCAACATAACTCCCAAGAACCCCAAATAATTCCAAATAAGCCCAAATAAACCCAAACAAACCAAAATACTTCCAAATAAACCCAAATAATTCCAAATAACACCAAATAAACCAAAATAAATCAAGTAAAACCCAAGAGAAACCCCAATTAGTCCATAAATAGCCCCAAATAAACCCCAAATTAACCCAAAGAAACCCCAAGAAACCCCAGTTCCTCCGGTCCCCACCCCAAAACAGATCCCGACCAATCACAACGCGTGGCACTGATGACGATCCACTTGCTGGGCACAAACTCAGAGCACTGGCCCCGCTCAGCCATTTTCAGCCAATCAGCGCCTGGCCCGACTCTGACTCATCACTTGCCAGGCACAGACCAAGGCCTCTCACTGCGGTAAATACTCAGAGATGGGGGGAGGGGGTGTAATTTCCAGCCAATCAGAGCGTGTCTCGCTGATGACTCATCAGTTGCCAGGAGCGGAATTTGGGGAGGGGGGGAAAGTGACCCTGGGGATGGGCTGGGGACCCCAAATTAATCCAAAATGGGGTCGGGACCCTAAAACCGAGCAGGAGGGGCCTGGAGCCCCCAAAACCAAACACGGGGGAGGGGATTGGGGGAACGATCGGAAAGGGGAGGGAGAGCGGGGAAAAGAGGGGTGTGGGACCCTAAAATTGAGCTGGCAGGGGGATGGGACCCCCAAACAGGATGAAGCCAATTTTGTTCCTGGAATATGTAAAGTAGTTTATGGATATGCGAAAAGCCTATTAATATGCAACAGGCTGTTGTAATGGGAGAAAAGGACCGTAAAGCAAAGGTTGTTATGGCCACCAAGACCCCCCAGTTATTTTCAGGGACACCCCTTTAATTAATCTGGTTTAACTACATCAGCCTGTTGCATATTCATAGACCCTCATGCATATCCATAAACTAATCTACATATTTCAGGAACTATTTTACATGGCCCGTCCTTCGGGGTGTCTCCCCATTTCAGGAGCCTGCACTGAAATGGAAAATGAAAACCCCCTCCCTTTGATGATGATGATGATGATGATGATTACATCAATTAATTTTGAAATTAAGGGGTTCTCAGGCAACGATATGGGAGTAGAAATAACAGTTCTTTATTAGGAAAAATTAAAAATACAAATGCAGTAGTACAAACAAAAAAAACCAGTGGCACAGTCAGAATCCTCTGGGAATCCAGTGAAAAAGGCTGATCCTCTGGGAATCCAGTGGGCAAATATTTATCCTCAGGGAATCCAGTGGGAAAAGGTGGACAGTCTGGGAATACAGTGTAAAAAAGGGTGATCCTTTGGAAATCCAGTGGGAAAAGCTGAAATTTTTGGAATCTGGTCAGAAAAAGGCTAATCCTCTAAGAATCCAGTGGTGAAAGGGCTTATCCTCTGGGAATCCCCTGGGAAAAGCTTTCTCCTCTAGGAATCCAGTGGAGAATGAGGCTGATCCTTTGGAATCCAGTAGGAATAGGGCTGATCCTTTGGGAATCCATTTCTTAACCCCCAAAGACAGGGCACAGGAAGGGCCATGGAGTTTTTATAGGATATGCCAAGGGTGGAATTGGGGTTGGGGTCAGGGGAGGAGTTCTTAGCAATACAAGAAGGGTGAGATCAAATTCCTGCCTCTTCGCAACAGCAGCACTCCACACAGAACGTGTCCCCAAATCCTAAATTCCCTCTAAAACAACTGAGAAATTATGCAACGTCAGATATATTCGATCAATTTCCTTCATTTAACCCAGTTTTGGGTGTTCTTAAAGGATGAAGGTGAAGCAGAGGCCAAACCAAAAGGCGAAGCAGCCAGGTTTGTTCCCAACATGGATCACAGGGAATGTGAGTGACCAGGGCTGTGCCCAAAGTGCCTCCTCCAGTGGGGGATGGAGCTGGAGCAGCGCACGAAGCTCTGCCCGCACTCGGGGCACTCGCAGGGCTTCCCTTACTGGTGCCTCCATTGGTGTTGGGTCAAGTTAGAGCTCCTGGAGAAGCTGTTCCCACACTGGGGACACTTGTAGGGCCTCTCCCCTGTGTGGATGCGCCGGTGTCTGATGAGGGCGGAGTTCTGCTTGAATCCCTTCCCGCAGTCGGGGCAGCGGAAGGGCCTCTCCTCTCTGTGAATCTGAGAGTGCAGGAGGAGATGGGAGCTGTTCTGAAACCTCTTCCTGCATTTATCACACTCGTAGGGCTTCTCTCCAGTGTGGATGCGCCAGTGCTTGAGAAGGGTGGAGTTGTGCTTGAATCCCTTCCCGCAGTCGGGGCATTGGAAGGGCCTCTCCTCTCTGTGAATCCGATAGTGCTGGAGGAGATCGGAGCTGGTCAGAAACCTCTTCCCACACTTGGAACACTCGTAGGCCCTCTCCCCAGTGTGGGTCCTTTGGTGCCTGATCAGGCTGGAGCTCTGGCTGAAGCACATCCCACACTCGGAGCACTTGTACGGCCTTTCTCCAGTGTGGATCCTCTGGTGCCTGATCAGGTGGGAGCTCAGGTTGAAGCTCTTCCCACACTCCCCACACTCGTAGGGCTGTTCCCCAGTGTGGATCCTCTGGTGCACAATCAGGTTGCAGTTCCACCTGAAGCTCTTCCCACACTCCTCGCACGTGTGGGACTTCTCTCCATCATGGAGCTGCTCATGGAGCACCAGCTCCGAGCTCTGGCTCCATCTCCGGCTGCCTTCCCGGCCCAGGCTGGCTCTTTCCCCCTCAGATCCCCGCCGGCTGCGTTTGCAGCCCCTCCTCGTGCGGCATCTCCGGGGCTTTTCCTCCCCGTTGGCTTCCTGCGCCGTGGAGCCGCTCAAAACAGCCTCTGCCACCAGGTTCTGCCGCGGGCATTTGTCCTCCCTGCTCTCCATGCTCAGCTCCTGCTCTGGGGGAGGAAGGACAAGGACAGGATGGGATTTGCCGCCGTGCCACAGGCAAGGGCAAGGAGATCCCCCCAGGGCTGAGCTGCAGCTGGGGCCGTGCTGGGCTGGGAGATGGAGCAGCACAGAGGGGAAAGGGGCACTCATCGCCAGCTCGGGGCTGTGCACAAATCACAAACAGGACTGGACTGCTGGGAATGCGTCCTGAGCTGTGTGATTGTCCAACCATCTGTCTCATTACTTGGTCATGACAATGGGAAGATGCCAGTAGCTCACTTCCCAGGTAGCAGACAAAGGACTTCATGTTAAAACTTACTTTAAAAGGTTTTTGGCCAATCACACAATGCAAAAGCATATTGACTGTAGTTCCATCCAAGCACTATAAGCACATTGATGGTTAAAACAACGCTTGCTTATTTCAAGTACAGTACCTGCTTGTAAGCCTTAGAACACAATGCACAGAGCTCCATTATTAAGCTTGAAACTTCCTAATATCTAGCTAGACACACTGTTCCGCAGGTTAGGGAGTTATTCTAGATAAGTGTTAATGCACAGACCATTGTTCTATTTCTCCTTACTTTCTACTTCTTATACAATTTTTCTGCTGATCAATCTATTGGCTGCTGCAAAGCTCAAATCAGTTCTAATGTCTCTGAGGCTTGTCTTTTGCAGCTTTCCGAAAACCATCTGATTTTAATCATTCCAGAGACACTGACTTCCTCCTCACCTGCCTCATTGTCCTGGGGCATCTTCCTCTTCCTTGCAGCCTCCCAGGAGTTGGCAATGGGAAATCCTGGTTTGGGGAAAACAAGGGATAAGCACGTTGAGTTTGAAGTTCCCTCTGCCCAAGTCCATCTCTACAAGTCACTGGCACTCTGGGCTCCAGAAAAACCTCCCAAACATCACGATTCAGCCCGGAAAAAGCCACCCAGGGGTTCTCCATCCCGGGTCCCTCCCCTTAGTGTTCGGGGGTTCCCCCTGTCCCAGCTGCTGGGGGTCACACTTGGATTGGGGGTCCCCCTTGTGCTCGGTGCCTGCCCTGCCCAGGCTGCTGGCAGTCCCAGCAATGCCAAAATCTCCCCCGGCTTCACTCTCCCCATTTCGGGATCCAGGGGCTGTTTGGGCTCCCGGGGTCCCTTCTCCCCTCATTCTGTGCTCTGGGCTGCAGCAGCTCCAAGGAGTCCCCCCTGCCCCTCTCCAGGCTCTTGAGGCTCCCGCCAATGGCGCCGCTCCCCCATCTCTGGGCTCCCCACTTTGGGCTCCTGGGGGACACAGGGCTCTGCTCCTCCAGGCTGCCTCTGCCGGCACCCGCCACTGACACCCCCTGATGTCCCCCCAAGAGGCCTTTTCCGATCAGCCTTGGACTTCTTCATTCTCCAAACATCCCCCAAAACCCCAACCTAGAGACCCCCCGGGATATCCGGGCCAAGCTCCCCCTCCCCGCGCACTGGCCCGATTGCGGGGTGATGATCCCACAGGTGGGGGCTGCGAATTCAGGCAGGGATCGACCACGTGGTTCCCTCAGCTCAGCCTCGATCTGCCTTTGTCCCTCCTCTTCCTCTTCCTCCCACTCCTCCCCTTCCATCCCCTGCACTCCTCCTCCCCCTTTGTCTTATTCCCACCTCCTTCTCCTCTTCCATCGCTGCTCTCTCTCTGCCTTCATCCCTCCTCTTCCATCCCTCCCCCTGCTCCTCCTCCCTAACCCCACCTCCTCCTCCCCCTCCATCTCTGACCTTCCCTGCCTCCTCGTCCTCCCCCAGCAGCAGCCACACCTTCAGTGCCCTGTTCCCGCAGCCCTCGAAGCCGCGGCAGGAGCGGGGATGGAGCCGGGACAGGTTGGGATGGGCAGCGCGGGGCTCTCGGCTGCTCCAGCCACTGCGGGCGGGGGGAGCCCGGCCCGGGCCAAAGGAGAGGCAAACTGGGCAAACTGGGGGCTGCACATCCAAACTGGGCCTTGCTGGGGACCCTGCCTGGCCACTGCCAGCCCCTGGGCCTCCTCTCGCCACATCCGCCAGGGGGGAACGCACACAGGGCTGGGGGATCCCAGCAGTGACAGCACTGCCAGGGACTGGGCTGGACTGGGATCGTACTGGGAGTGACTGGGACTGTACTGGGCTTGTACAGATATCATACTGGGATTGTACTGGGAGTGACTGGGACTGTACTGGGCTTGTACAGATATCATACTGGGATCATACTGGGAGTGACTGGGACTGTACTGGGCTTGTACAGATATCATACTGGGATCATACTGGGACTGTACTGGGATTGTACTGATATCATACTGGGATTGTACTGGGTTTGTACTGACATCATACTGGGATCGTACTGGGATCATGATGGGACTGTACTGGGTTTGTATTGACATTATTCCGGGATCATATTGCCATGCCAGGGCAGACTGTGATCGCACTGATGGACACTGGGATCATACTGGGATCATACTGGGAGTGACTGGGACTTTACTGGCTTTCTATTGACATCCTATTGGCATCATACTGGGATTGTACTGAGTTTGTACTGACTCCATACTGCCATCATACTGGGATCATGCTGAGATCACACTGCGAGTGAGTAGGAGCCTGGGGGGGGCAATTGAGACCATGTTAGGGGTAAATGGGATATACTGGGGTGAACTGGGATGGTGCTGAGGATGGCTAGGATCATACTGGCAGTGAGTGCCACTACACTGAGGCTGACTTGGAGTGCTTGGGAGCAAATGGGATCATACTGGAAGGAACTGGAAAGATGGTAGAGGGAACTGGGGTACCCTGGGATATATTGGGACTGACTAGAAGGAAAATGAGGGTGAAAGAGAGCAGCTGGAACCACATAGAGCACAACTGGTGTATTCTGGCAGAGAGTGGGAGCACACTGGGGCCAAATTTGGATCATACTGGGAGGGACTGGACTAATACTGGGAGGAACTGAGTGTCACAGTGAGCACACCTTGCACATCATCCCCCATACTGGGCCTGACTGGGAGCAACTGGGAGCAAATGGCATCATACTGGGACTCACTGAGTTGATTGAGGAAGCAACTGGAACCATGCTGGCGGCAGCTGGGACCATACTGGGAGAGACTGGAAGTAAGTGGGATTATACTTTTGAAAAGTGCATTTTTTGTGATTGGGTTTTCACAATTATTAACATGAATATTATATGTCTTGTGTTAGAAAGTAACGCTGTATTAATTATCTTAAGTAGTGGGTTAAATATAGTTTTAGGTTATTAAAAAAATGTTAAAATAGAAACCATGCTTGGTATGAGACTTTTTTAAAGAAAGGACTTGCAGCGAGATAGCAGCCACAGGACACCTAAATCTTTCAGGGAAAAAGAATTTATTGGTGTCTTGTCAGAAGAAATGAACTTCTTCCTTCCTCGAAGCTGTTGTTAGGTTTCACAGGAAGGAGTTGACAATGACCAGACAGAATCCTGTGTTTGAATGGAATTTATGCATCATGTATGAAGTGTATGAATATGCAACAGGCTATTGTTTTTAATGGTTAATCCTGTGTTAACGGGTGTCCTTTTTTGGGCTCGTACTGCCCAGAAAAAGGTACCCAGACGTCCGTAACTCTTTGTATTTGTTGTCTCATATTGTCCTAATTCGATTTCTTCAAATTGTTATGACTCTAATATTATTATTATTTTTTATAACCATTTTATTACCATTAAACTTTGAAAATTTTAAAAGCAAGTGATTGGCATTTTTCACAATTTGGTAGCAGAGGATGGTTACTAACACCTCGCTGCCGGTGCTTTAGGAGAGTCAGAGTGGGGAAGGCGCGCCCTGCCCTGTTGGCAGCCTCGCTCTGTTTCCCCTGGGGTGACCGACAGACGCAGGTTATGGTGGACAAAAGGAGAAAATAAAACAAAGAGAAGGGAAAAGGCTCCCTAGAACCGCTGTAATTGGCCCCCTAAGAGTAGTAATATGCAGGGAGAACCTGGGAAGGAAAAGGGATTGGCAAGTATTTCTCAGGAGAGCAGGTACAGGGGGATGAATGTGTGTGAATGAGAAGAGGGCTGGTTGTCCCAGACCTGCCAAGTGAGTGCTGGAGTCTCCCATGCTGCGTTTCCGACTTTCCGCGGTAAGCGGCCAGGAAAGAGATGAAGTGAATGTTAACAGGAGTGAGAGAATCCCCCAGGGTAACTGGGACTGGGTCTCAGAGAGGGGCTGGACCCCTCGGAGGAAGGGAGCAGAGGAGTTTCCGAGCCCAGTCCACTGGGACACGGGACAAAAGGGGTCCCTAAAAACCTGCTGGATTGAGGGATAAGAGTGCCCAAGAGCATCCAGAATTAAAACCTGCTGGGTTGAGGGACTAACATTCCAAGAGCATTCAGGGTTGAGCAAAATTCTGCCAGATTGAAGATATGTTCAAGAGCATCTGGGATTGGAGCACACAGCTGGGATGAGGGATAAAAAAATACCAAAGTGTTGGGGAAGATGAAACAGGAAAGCCTTATTGATAGTGGAACCCTGGAAAAAGTTAAAGATAGAATCTAAAATGTTAGGCTTTGTGCTTTCCCAGATCAACTGCACTTGCGTAAGCAGTATGATAAATTATATAATTGTTAGATGTGATGATTGTTTAGTAATTAAATGCAATTATTATATAACCATAAGAAGAATAGTGAGAAACTATGTTGGAAATTCAGAGAGGGCCTAATTTATGTATACAATAGAACAATATAAGTTTAATAATTAACATGAAAGTTATGTAACGATAGAGTATAAAACATGATCATTTCGGATGTATGGTCAGAGTCAGACTTGGGTTGAATATACCCCGATTCCCAGAGCTCTTAATAAAAAGCACCGTATATAATCGCTCCGTGATTATGTGTTTTTGAACGCTAACATTTCGGCGACCCAGTTGGAACCTTGTGAGTGCTGCTGAGCGAGTTCGCGACTCGATCACGTTCCAGCCAGCACCGAGGGATTCTCGGGGAGCCCATCGGCCGCGACCGCTTCCGCCACTCACAAACATCCCCGGGAGAAAGGTAAGGTGCTTTTTACTTTGGTTTGGATGCCTGCCAATAAGACGCAGCGAAAGCTATGCTTGGTTGGGCTAATGGAATTCCTGTTGGTGTAAGCCTAGGCGCCGTTCTGTAAGACAATCGCGAAAGTGTTGCAGGTTGGGCATTTGTGGTATTTTTGAAATGGAGAAACTTAAAGGGATTTTGGGCAGTAACACCCCTATCCCGCAAAATTCTCCTTTGGGGTGCTTATTAGCACATTGGAAACAAGGTAACTTTGGGGAAGGATTACGTAAAACTAAGTTGATTGATTATTGTAATTCATGGTGGCCAGAATATGCCTTGGAGAATGGTGAAAAATGGCCAAAATACAGTACTCTGCAATATAACACTATTTTGCAGTTAATGTCGTTTTGTAAACAAGAAGGAAAATGGGATGAAGTCCCATAGGTTGATCTGTTTTTCTACTTACGGGGAAAGCCAGAATGGCAGAATGAATGTGAATTATTAATGGTTAAAACATCTGCAAAGTGTGGGGTTTGTGAGGAACGTTGTTTAGAACACCTGGCGTTAAGAGAAAGCTTGAGTAAAGAAAATTATACAGATATTGATTTACAAGTAGCTCCAATAGGAACAACAGAACCTAACCCTATCCCACCTGTTTCATCTGTCCCTATCCCACTACCTGCTCCTCACCCACCTACCCCTGAACCTGTTTCATCTAGTACACCTTTCCCTCTTTATCCCCCTCTCCCATCATCACCTGATCCCTCTTCCTCGGAAGATGAGCAAAACCTAACTGTGATAGAAAGGGGGAAGAGGTATGTGAGCGAAAAAGATAGCGATGGTAATGAATCAGTGACCCCAATAGCCCATAGAACCCGGGGTTGGGCAAAGCTTGCTCCAGTTGTGCATAGAGGTGGCATAAGGAAACAAAAACGGACTGTGATTGCCCCCTTGCGACAAGGTGTTGGAGTGGAAGGGCCAGTATTTGTAAAAGTGCCTTTTTCCCCAGCAGACTTAGTAATTTGGAAACAGTCAGCCGGAACTTATAGAGAAAATCCTGATAAAGTGGCACGTGTAGTAAAAATGGTTATGAAAACGCAAAATCCTGATTGGGATGACATACAGGTGATATTAGATACTCTGATGGATTCTACTGAAAAAGAAATGGTACTTAAGGCAGCTAAAGAGAGGGCAAGAGAAGATATTAGAAATGGGCTGGTAACAGGGAACTTAGATCTGAATTTCCCAATTGAGGATCCAAATTGGGACCCTAATTTATTGTGTGATATGAGGAGATTACGGAAATACCAAGAGTGGATCCAAATAGGAGTTCAGAATGCTGTGCCCAAAACTATAAATTGGTCCAAACTATATGAGGTTCGACAGGAAAAGAAGGAATCTCCCACTGCGTTTTTGGAGAGGCTTAAGGAGGTAGCAAGGAAATATACAGACCTCCAAATGGACACAGAGCAAGCAAAGGTTCAGCTTGCTCTCATATTCTTGGGCCAATCACAGGATGGCATTCGTAGAAAATTGCAAAAATTAGAAGGGGAAGAATTAAGGAATTTGGATAAGTTACTTGAGGTCGCTTGGAAGGTATACAACAATCGGGAAAAAGAAGCTAGTAAAAGGCAGCAGCAGAATCTTTTGGCAGTAATACAGGGGAGAGGGAACCCAAATTTCAGGGGGCGTAACAGGAATGGTCGGGGTAGGAGACCAGTTACCCAGGGGTTAAGCCTGAATCAGTGTGCATATTGTAAGCAGGAGGGGCATTGGAAGTGAAATTGCCCAAGTTTGAATAACCAGTTTGACCAGGGCAATCAGCTCCAGCAGGCTACCAAGGAGATGGTCCTGGGGGAGTATAACAGCTGACTAGACGTAGAACCGGTAGAACAAGTTAAGGAACCTGTTATAAATATACAGTTAGGGCATAAAGAGGTCAGATTTCTAATAGATACGGGAGCTAGTTTTTCTGTATTGAATGATTTGGAAGGACAAATTGGGGACAAGGAAACGACAATAGTCAGCGCTACAGAGAAAGAGGAAAAACGGCCATTCCTGCAACCCCTAGATTTGTGTTTTGGAAACAAGGTCATGACACACAAATTTTTATATGTACCTGAGTGTCCAATTCCGCTTTTAGGGAGAGATTTGCTAGCAAAACTTGATGCGGTAATAACCTTTGAAAATGGAGAGCTTATAATGAAAATACCTGAATCAAAGACGGGACAGATACTAATGATCAAAGAAAAACCTGTCCCCTCTATCCCTAGGGAGGTAGAAGATGCAGTGATTCCCTCTGTATGGGAGACGGATATACCAGGGAAATCTAAATTGACACAACCAGTGCATGTAGAGTTAAAAGAAGGGGCAAGGGCTGTACAAGTCAAACAATATCCCATAAAACCAGAAGCACGGCAAGGAATAGTAAAGATTATTGAGAAATTCTTGAAATACCGAATTTTAGAAGAATGTGAATCAGAATTTAATACACCAATATTTCCAGTAAAGAAGCCAAATGGTGAATATAGATTAGTGCAGGATTTGAGAGCAATAAATAAAATAACAAAGGACATTTATCCAGTGGTAACAAATCCTTATACATTGCTAACATCCGTAAAGGAGATATATAAATGGTTTACCGTAATTGATTTAAAAGATGCCTTTTTCTGCATCCCCCTTGACAAAGAAAGTAGGAAACTGTTTGCCTTTGAGTGGGAAAACCCAGGGAACGGAAGAAAGACCCAGCTCACCTGGACATGAAAAGAACTCACCGACCCTATTCAGAAACCAACTGGCAAAGGAACTGGAGATTTGGACTGAAAATGGGCAAGTACCAAGAGACCAATACTTATTGTTGCAGTATGTTGATGATATACTAATAGCTATAGAAGCAAGAGCAACCTGTATAAAGGTAACCATTGAGATTTTAAATTCACTAGGAATGGGAGGCTATAAAGTATCCAGAGGAAAGGCACAAATCGCACAACAGACTGTGATTTACCTGGGATGTGAAATTTCACAAGGGCAACGAAAACTAGGTACTAACCGTATCCAAGCTATTTGTGCTATTCCAGAGCCCCAGAATTTACATGAGCTGCGAGTCTTCCTCGGGATGGCAGGATGGTGTCGCTTGTGGATCATGGACTATGGACTGATTGCAAACCCCCTGTATGAAGCTCAGAACATGCAGCCATTCACCTGGGGCAAACCACAGAAAGAAGCCTTCCTAAAATTAAAGGAAGCACTGACAACTGCTCCAGCACTAGGGTTACCTGATCTGTCTAAAGATTTTCAGCTGTTTGTACATGAAAGGCTGCGCCTAGCACTAAGAGTCCTGACCCAACATCTAGGAAGCTGGAAAAGGCCGGTGGGCTACTTTTCCAAACAACTCGACAACATAAGTGCCGGGTGGCCCCCATGTCTGCGGGCAGTCGCAGCTACTGTGATCCTGATACAAGAAGCCAGGAAACTTACTATGGGAAGGCACATAGATGTCTATGTACCACACATGGTAACCACTGTCTTAGAACAAAAGGGGGGCCATTGGCTATCTCCCAGCAGGATGATGAAATTCCAGGTAGTCCTGACTGAGCAGGATGATGTCACATTAAAAACAACTAACCTTTTGAATCCAGCTTTGTTCCTAGGTACCACAACTGAAGAAGGCCCATTAGAACACAACTGCGTAGAAGTAATAGAGTACACCTATTCAGCAAGAGAGGACCTGAAAGACGTCCCACTAGAGCAGCCGGAGTGGGAGCTGTTTACAGATGGGAGCAGCTTTGTGGAAAATGGAACCAGATACGCTGGATATGCGGTAACAACAGTCAATACAGTAGTGGAGGCAAAGGCATTACCACCAAATACATCTGCCCAGAGGGCAGAACTGGTTGCTTTAACCAGGGCACTAGAATTGAGTGAAGGGAAAAAGGTAAATATCTGGACTGACTCAAAATATGCTTTTGGAGTGGTGCATGTACACGGAGCACTGTGGAAAGAAAGAGGACTGTTATCTTCTCGGGGTACGCACATTAAACATCAGGATGCAGTCCTGCAATTGATAAAGGCAGTACAAAAACCTGAACAAGTAGCAATCATTCACTGCAAAGCACACCAATCAGGAAACTCCAAAATCTGTGAGGGAAATCGAAAGGCAGACTGGGCAGCCCGACAAGTTGCTTGAAAGGTACAAATAACAATGGCATTGATGCCTTTGAAGCTTAATGTATCCCAATTCAATTTGCCTCCAAAAGTAAAATATTCAGTAGAAGATGAGAGACTGGCACGTTTGCTAAATGCACAAAAGAATTCAGAGGGATGGTATGTAACTGCACAAGGACAAATAGTGGTACCCCCCTTGATAATGAGAGGTTCTACAAATTAAACATAACGAATGTCACTGGGGAGCAGAGGCATTGCTAAAATTGCTAAAGCAGAGTTTAATTTCAGTACGGATGTTAACAATGGCAAAATCAGTAATGTCAAAATGTGATATCTGCTTGAAAAACAACCCAGTGGCCAGGCGACAGGCACAGCTAGGAAGAATTCGGATAGGAATAGAGCCAGGAGACTATTGGCAGGTAGATTTTGTAGAACTACCAAGAACCCAAGGATACAAATACCTGTTAGTGGGGGTTGACACATTCTCTGGGTGGCCAGAAGCCCTTCCCTGTCGCACGAACCAAGCAAAGGAAACAGTTAAGTGGTTACTACAGGAGATTATTCCCAGATTCGAGGTACCCCTAGGGGTATCATCAGATAGGGGACCCCATTTTGTAGCTACAGTAGTAAGAGAGGTAAGTAGATTGCTGGGGATAACTTAGGACCTCCACACACCATGGAGACCCCAGTCAAGTGGACACGTAGAGAGGATGAATCAGACACTAAAAAGGCAAATCAGTAAAATATGCCAAGAAGCCAAATTGCAGTGGCCGCAGGCTTTGCCAATAGCACTGTTGAGGATTCGGATAAAGCCTAGGAGTGGGATGTCAGTCAGTCCTTATGAGATATTGTATGGGAAACCACATGAATCTCCTGAGCCTAACCCTAATGTACATGTCACAGGAAAGCAGGAAGTGTATAATTGTGTTCTGTCTCTTGGGAAAACTTTAGCTCGGCTCCAGAGTATCCTCGTGTGGAATAGACCACTGACTCTTGAGAACCCAGTCCATAACATACATCCAGGAGACGAGGTGTACATCAAGAACTGGAACGAGGAACCGCTGAAAGAAAAGTGGAGTGGACCCCATCAGGTACTACTGACCACCTTTACAGCAGTCAAAGTAGCCGGCGTGGAACCCTGGATCCACTATACCCGAGTGAAGAAAGTCCATCCTGGATCACAGACTGTATAAACTCTGGAATCAACAAAGGCTGCAGGTAAGATGTGTTTAATTGCTTTCAGAATGCTATCAGTAATTGTGCTAACGTTATGGTTATTAATATCTTTGAGATGTGGAATGCAAAATGATCAACCAACCACTCTTCATTCTAGAATGAAGAGAGAGGTACAAACGGAAACACAGGTGATAAAGGTTTCTAATGCAGTTTGGGCTGAGAATGTAATGATCGGATTAGTCAAAGATTTTGCCAAAATGCAAAACACCAGCCAAACAACTGCCTGTCTGCCAATACCAAAGGCAGCAGGAGACCCAGTAAATTGGGGAATCATAACATCAAAACTACCTGAAATACAAAAGAACAAAACAATTACATGTAAACTGGTACCCGAATCGAGGCAAGTTACAGAAACAACTCTGGTACGGGAATGTGAGGCCAAGGATAAGAAAGATCAGATAGAACCTTGGGACAGTGCGTGGTCTGTGAGTATTCTTCAAAGATTCCAATATATGGCAAACACCCCTTGGTGTATTAAGTGGGAAGGCCCCGAGAATGAAACAGATCCAGCAATAACGAACACTGACACTAGAAGCAGAACGAGGGCAGACAAAGTAAGTTGGTGGGCATGTAATAAAACTTACAACTGCACTTCAGATGATGAAGAGATAAAACAGATACCACCCCTGGCAATAGCCCTACAAATTGGTTGCGCTTGCGGAGGGATCAAACATAAACAAGGCAGAGTGAATTATAAAGTAATTATAGGGTGTACCAGGATTACAATCCGAGGTCCAGGACAATTTGTATGGGCAGCAAGTGATGGTACCTGGACAACACATCTGCCTATAGATGGGAAAGTAAAGGAGATTACTTTAGGCCTCCCAACCTTATGTCCAATTTGGAAAAAGTCCCCATTTAATGGAAAACATGAACTTCTGCAGATAAGAGCAAGACGAGAAGTTCTAGACAATGAAAATCCAGATGACACTTGGCAAGAACCCTCTAGTGGAGTGAAATTTGGATGGGCCCTAGAGTCATTGCTTGGTCCTATAGCAAACTATAAGAGCAGAGAGATGCTGTACAAACTTACAGGTCAGGTAGGTAGACTGGCAAGAGTCACCCGGGAAGGATTTAAAGAATTAAATATACAATTACAAACCACCACAAAAATGACTTTACAAAATCGATTGGCCCTAGATATGTTACTCCTGAAAGAGCATGGAGTATGTGGATTTTTAAAGGGACAAGTTGATAATTGCTGCGTTCATATCCCAAACGTAACTGCAGATATAGAATATGACATCAATCAGTTGAAACAAATAGATCATGAAGCACAAGAAGAGCAGAAGGATTTGGCTACAAGCTGGTTAGGAAAAATCTTTAAAGGATTGGGGTGGAATGTGAGTTCATGGATTAAATCTATCATTGAGAGTGTGATAATCTTACTAATTGTATTCTTAGCAATTTGGTTAGTTTACAGCATCTTAAAGGGAAAGATACAGAAGAAAACATCCTGGAACCGGAGGATAATAAAGGCACTAACACGAGATCCACGCCCACCATCTTCTGGTTCTCCAGTTCGTAACAGCATCCACGACAACGTTTACATCAACCCTGGATTTGAAGAACCAAGTATGAACTGAGGAATAAAGGACTGTATCAAGTGAAAACATTTACACCTATAGTGAAGTGAAAATGCTTTCAAAGTGGGGAGAATGATAGTGGAACCCTGGAAAAAGTTAAAGATAGAATCTAAAATGTTAGGCTTTGTGCTTTCCCAGATCAACTGCACTTGCGTAACCAGTATGATAAATTATATAATTGTTAGATGTGATGATTGTTTAGTAATTAAATGTAATTATTATATAACCATAAGAAGAATAGTGAGAAACTATGCTGGAAAATCAGAGAGGGGCTAAATTTATGTATACAATAGAACAATATAAGTTTAATAATTAACATGAAAGTTATGTAACGATAGAGTATAAAACATGATCATTTCGGATGTATGGTCGGAGTCAGATTTGGGTTGAATATACCCCGATTTCCAGAGCTCTTAATAAAAAGCACCGCATACAATCGCTCCGTGATTATGTGGTTTTGAACGCTAACATTATAAATATGATTGTCTGGCAAAAGATTTTTACAATATAGAAACTATAAGCGAGACTGAAATGAAAGCAAGCTTTGAGATATCTTAGTTTCTGAACAACTGGAAAACAATGGTATGGCTGGCTGAAGGTAATCCCCTTTTGATGAAACAATTCCCTCTGCTTGCAGACAGGTCCAAGGGTCAGAGCAGACCCCACTAGCTCAGCAGGAGGGGTCCAAAAAGGTGTTTTAAGGGTTTAAAATGTAACACAGTATGGTAATGTCGTGATTCTTATAGGCTGTGTGTAAATGCTATAGGATTTCTATCTTGTACTAGATTGGTTAGTGAGAAATAGAATATTCAACACAGAAAATTAATTGTATTGTAACGGGAACCTCGCTCTCTTACGCTTTTACTCTCTCACTCTCTCACCCTCTCTACCCCTCTCTTCTCTCGGGCCTGCTCCGAGCTGTGCCTGGCAGCTTCAAGCAGGGCCCTGCACCCAGGCCCTTTGCAATAAACCCCAAGTTCCATGACCTGGCTGCAGAGATGTCATGTCTCCGTCCGTCCCGACTGTCCTACCCCCCGACACTACGACACCCAAGAGCATCTGGGGTTGCACAACACAGCTGGGTTGAGGGATATCCAAGAGCACCAGGACTGGCCAGAAACACCTAAATTTGTAATAGGTGATGTGAAAGTAAAAGGTACCTTATTGTTGTCTTGTTGTGTGTGAGAGTGAGTCACACACAAAATCAGCCTCCGCTTCCCGGGCGGGTGGGAAGGGGGGGCTGTGGAAAGAGGAGTGTGTGACCCACAAATAAGACATTGGTCTTCTGGGCGTGTGGGGGCTGTGGCATAAGGTACAGGTGACCTGCAAACGGGGCCATTGTCCCCAGGGCGTGTGAGGGGGCCGTGGCTGAAGAGTGTGAGTGACACACAAATCAGCCTCACAGGTGAACGGCACCGGAGGCAGCAGAGTCAGGGCCCTCCCAGGAGGCTCGGAGATACTGAGACCCAGAGGCCACCCCAAGGTGAGGGGGGGCCACAGGGACCCGCGATTCTCTGTCAACAGGGATCCACTTTGTGTCCTGAGGGTGGGAAAGAACGTGTGGAAGAGAATGGGAAACAAAAGTGAGTGAATGTAGATGAATGAAAGTATAGGTAATGTGGGTTGTGTATTTTAAGCTTCACTATATTTCCTTGGAGGGAGGTGCATTGTATTAAAAGTAGTGTGAGAAAAAGATTTTTTATTTTCGTGTGTGTAGTTGAAAGAAAAGTGGTATTTAGGTTGTTAGTCAATGTGAAAAACAGAGGCAGACGATGAATAGATAAGATCTTGAAAAATGAGACAGAAAACCAGTAAGTTGGATACAGGGGAAAAAAAATGAAAAAAAAAAATTCCTTTGGGAGTTATGTTAGCTAACAGAGATACAACTCCTTGCAAAAAGAGAAAATACAGGGTATGTAGTAGTTGATGGGAAAAACGTGCAAACTATGGAAAAAGGGAAATTAACCTTAAACTAGTAAGCTCAAACTTGTGAATTATATACTTTAAAAAGAGCACTAGAATATTTAACACAAAATAAAGGAACTATATATACTGATTCAAGGTATGCCTTTAGAGTAGTACATACCTTTAAAAAATTTGGAAAGGAAGAAGATTACTTAATTCAAGAAGAAAAGGACTAGTACATGAGGAACTTATTTTAGAGGCATTACAATCAACGAAAAGAGATAGCTATAGTACATATTATGGAGCTCCAAAAGGGAAAGACCCCAGAAAGAGGAGGAAATAATTTGGCAGATCACAAAGCTAAGGATGCAGCAGAAAATGGAGCTGAAAGAGTTACGTTAATATTAACTCCAAACGAGGAAAAACTGGAAATTCCAAAGTTTAGGAAAGCCAAGAAAAAAGAATCAAACAAGACAGGAAGTGAACAAGATAAATCAGGGAAATGGAAACTTCTTGATGGAAGACAATTACTTAATAAATTACTTTACTTCTAGGAAAATACTAGAAGACATGCATCAGAAAACCCACTGGGGCACTCAAGCTTTGTGTGATCATTTTTTATGGAACTATACGTGCACTGGGATTTTTGGATTTAGGATGTATCCTTAATTTGCCAAAGGATAAATAAAAAGGTGATGAGAAAAACAACATTAGGAGGTCCTGAGTTAGCTCGTTGGCCATTTCAAAGTATCCAAGCAGAAGTTTAGATTTGTTAGGCTCTGGATTTATTTGTTAAAAAACCCATTTAATCTAGAAAAAAGAGAATATGCCATATGTTAGACAGGAGATTTTAGAAGAAAAAAATCTTTGAAGTATCAGAATGTCCCCAGAAAAAACAAGAAAAGAAAAAGGGGAAATGAAAGGGAAGGGAACAAGAGGAAAAATCAGAAAGAGAGTGGGATCCTCTGCAGGTCTTGCCCCCTCCGTTCGCGGCCGAGGCGCCTGTCCCGGGTCCCGGCTCGCTGCCCGCCTCAGCTCCGCCCGCCCCGGTTTCCATCCCAGGTGTGGCCTCACTGCCCAGGGCAGCTCCACCTGCCCCGGCGCTGTCGCTCAATTTGTGTGCCCTGCTCCCACTGCCTGGCCCGCGGCCACTCTGCCGGCCATGCTGGGGAAGATGGGGGTTGCTCTGTCCTGCTGCCTGCTCCGAGGTCACCGCGCCCACCGCACCCAGGGGGGGGTCCCAGCCATCCCATCCCCGGCTGCCCTGCCCGTGCCACCTGCGCCGGGCAACGTCGCTAATTTACATATTTCAGGAACTATATTACACGGCCCATCTTTGGGGGTGTCTCCCCATTTCAGGAGCCTCCACTGAAATAGAAAATGTAAACTCCCTTGCTTTTACTACTACTACTATTATTAGTAGTAGTAGTATTAGCACCACTACTACTACTACTACTACTGCTACTACTACTACTAATAATAATATAGTCTAAAAATATTAAATACTTTGGAAAGTAAGAAACTCTCAGGCAAAGATATGGGAGTAGAAATAAGAGTTCTTTATTAGGAAGAATTAAAAATACAAATGCAGTAGTACAAACAAAAAAAAACAGTGATAGAGTCAGTATCCTCCAGGAATCCAGTGAAACAGGTTCATCCTCTTGGAATACAGTGGGAATAGGGCTGATCCTTTGGGAATCCATTTCTTAACTCCCAAAGGCAGGTGAAAGGCAGGGCCATGGAATTTTTACAGGGTATCCCAAGGGTGGAGTTGGGGTTTGGGTCAGGGGAGGAGTTCTTAGCATCATAAGGAGGGTGAGATCAAATTCCTGCCTCTTAGCAACAGCAGCACTCCACACAGAACGTGTCCCCAAATCCTAAATTCCCTCTAAAACAACTGAGAAATTATGCAACGTCAGATATATTAGATCAATTTCCTTCATTTAACCCAGTTTTGGGTGTTCTTAAAGGATGAAGGTGAAGCAGAGGAAAATTAGGGCCAAACCAAAAGTCTAAGCAGCCAGATGTGTTCCCAACATGGATCACAGGGAATGTGAGTGACCAGGGCTGTGCCCAAAGTGCCTCCTCCAGTGGGGGATGGAGCTGGAGCAGCGCACAAAGCTCTGCCCGCACTCGGGGCACTCGCAGGGCTTCCCTTAGTGGTGCCTCCGTTGGTGTTGGGTAAAGTGAGAGCTCTGTGAGAAGCTGTTCCCACACTGGGGACACTTGTAGGGCCTCTCCCCTGTGTGGATGTGCCGGTGGGTGATGAGGGTGGAGTTGCGCTTGAATCCCTTCCCACAGTCGGGACAGCGGAAGGGCCTCTCCTCCCTGTGAATCCGATAGTGCTGGAGGAGAATGGAGCTGGTCTTAAACCTCTTCCCACACTTGGAACACTCATAGGACCTTTCCCCAGTGTGGGTCCTCTGGTGCTGGATCAGGCCGGAGCTCTGGCTGAAGCACATCCCACACTCGGAACACTTGTACGGCCTTTCTCCAGTGTGGATCCTCTGGTGCACAATCAAGATGGAGCTCAGGCTGAAGCTCTTCCCACACTTGGAACACTCGTAGGGCTTCTCCCCAGTGTGGATCCTCTGGTGCACAATCAGGTTGGAGCTGAACCTGAAGCTCTTCTCACACTCCCCACACTCGTAGGGCTTCTCCCCAGTGTGGATCCTCTGGTGTCTGATCAGGTCAGAGTTCCACCTGAAGCTCTTCCCACACTCCACGCACGTGTGGGGCTTCTCCCCATCATGGAGCTGCTCATGGAGCACCAGCTCCGAGCTCTGGCTCCGTCTCCGGCCGCCTTCCCGGCCCAGGCTGGCTCTTTCCCCCTCAGATCCCCGCCAGCTGCGTTTGCAGCCCCTCCTCGTGCGGCATCTCCGGGGCTTTTCCTCCCCGTTGGCTTCCTGCGCCGTGGAGCCACTCAAAACGGCCTCTGCCACCAGGTTCTGCCACGGGCATTTGTCCTCCCTGCTCTCCCTGCTCAGCTCCTGCTCTGGGGGAGGAAGGACAAGGACAGGATGGGATTTGCCTCCGTGCCACAGGCAAGGGCAAGGAGATCCCCCCAGGGCTGAGCTGCAGCTGGGGCCGTGCTGGGCTGGGAGATGGAGCAGCACAGAGGGGAAAGGGGCACTGACTTCCTCCTCACCTGCCTCAGTGTCCCAGGGCATCTTCCTCTTCCTCGCAGCCACCCTGGGGTTGGCAATGGGAAATCCTGGTTTGGGGAAAACAAGGGATGAGAGCGTTTGTAGGGGCGTCGGGGGGTAGGACGGTCGGGACGGACGGAGACGAGAGATCTCTGCAGCCAGGGCGTGGAACTTGCGGTTTATTGCAAAGGGCCTGGGTGCAGGGCCCTGCTTGGAGCTGCCAGGCACAGCTCGGAGCAGGCCCGAGAGAAGAGAGGGGTAGAGGGGGTGAGAGGGTAAGAGAGTAAGAGGAGAAGAGTGTAAGAGAGGAAGTGTCCCGTTACAATACAATAAATTTTCTTCTTTGTTGAATATTCTATTTCTCACTAACCAATCTGGTACCAGATGCAAATCCTACAGCATTTACATACAGCCTGTAAAAATCATTATATCACCATACTGTGTTACATTTTAAACCCTAAAAACTCCTCTTTGGACCCCTTCTATTGAGGTAGTGGGGTCTGCTCTGACCCTTGGATCTGTCTGCAAGCAGAGGGAATTGTTTCATCAAAAGGGGATTACCTTCAGTTGGGCCACACCATTGTTTTCCAGTTGTTCACTAACTGAGGTATCTCAAAGCTTGCTTTCATTTCAATCTTCCTTATACTTTTTATGTTCCCAAAATCTTTTGCCAGACAATCGCATTTATAAGGCTTTCCTGTTTCATCTTCCCCAACACACACTGAGTTTGAAGGTGCCTCTGCCCAAGTCCATCTCTACAAGTCACCGGCCATCAGGGCTCCAGAAAAACCTCCCAAACATCCAAGATTCAGCCCTGAAAAAGCCTCCCAGGAGTTCCCCATCCCTGGTCCCTCCCCTCTGGTGTTCGGAGGTTCCCCCCTGTCCCAGCTGCTCGGGGTCACGCTTGGATTGGGGGTCCCCCTTGTGCCCGGTGCCCGCCCTGCTCAGGCTGCTGGCAGTCCCAGCAATGCCAAAAGCTCCCCCCACTTCACTCTCCCCATTTCGGGATGCCGGGGCTGTTTGGGCTCCTGGGCTCCCTTCTCCCCTCATTCATTGCTTTGGGCTGTGAATGAGAAGAGGGCTGCTTCTCCCAGACCTGCCAAGTGAGTGCTGGAGTCTGCCACGCTGCGTTTCCAACTTTCCTCGAGGGAAGCAGCCAGTAAAGAGACACAGCAAGTGATAAGAGGAGTGAGAGAATCCCCCGGGGTAACTGGGACTGGGTCTCAGAGAGGGGCTGGACCCTCCGAGGAAGGGAGCAGAGGAGTTTCCGAGCCCAATCCACTAGGAAACGGGACAAAAGGGGCTCCTAAAAAATCTGCTGGTTTGAGGGATAAGAGAGCCCATGAGCATCCAGAATTAAAACCTGCTAGAACATTCGGTCATCTCTGCCTCGAGCAGAATAAACTGTAAAAGAACTAGCTGCGTCAGGCAGCATTTGTGAACAGGGGGAGACTCTGACATTCGGAGCTCAGATCCGTGTTCACCCAGCACCGAACCAGGGCTCGATGCTGACCCTTGGCTGTGGTAGCGTAGATGACCGAACTTCTGTCTTGCAGACAAATTAATAAATCTTTGCTAAATTTTCCTATAAGTTTGGCTCTCGATTTGATCATTTATAACAAAAGATACCTTATTGTTGTCTTGTTGTGTGTGAGAGTGAGTCACACACAAAATCAGCCTCCGCTTCCCGGGCGGGTGGGAAGGGTGGCTGTGGAAAGAGGAGTGTGTGACCCACAAATAAGCCATTGTTCTCCTGGGCGTGTGGGGGCTGTGGCATAAGGTACAGGTGACCTGCAAACGGGCCATTGTCCCCAGGGCGTGTGAGGGGGCCGTGGCTAAAGAGTGTGAGTGACACACAAATCAGCCTCACAGGTGAAAGGCACCCGAGGCAGCAGAGTCAGGGCCCTCCCAGGAGGCCCGGAGATACTGAGACCCAGAGGCCACCCCAAGGTGAGGGGGGGACACAGGGACCCGCGATTCTCTGTCAACAGGGATCCACTCTGTGTCCTGAGGGTGGGAAAGAATGTGTGGAAGTGAGTGAGAAATAAAAGTGAGTGAATGTAGATGAATGAAAATATAGGTAATGTAGATTCTGTATTTTAAGCTACACTATATCTCCTTGGAGGGAGGTGTATTGTACTGAAAGTAGTGTGAGAAAAAAGTTTTTTATTTTTCTGTGTGTAGTTGAAAGAAAAGTGGTATTTAGGTTGTTAGTGAATGTGAAAAACAGAGGAAGAAGATTAATAGATAAGATCTTGAAAATGAGACAGAAAACCAGTAAGTTGCATACAGGGAAAAAAAAAAAAAAATAATCCTTTGGGAGTTATGTTAGTTAACAGAGATACAACTCCTTGCAAAAGGAGAAAATACAGGGTATGTAGTAGTTGATGGGAAAAACGTGCAAACTATGGAAAAAGGGAAATGAACCTTAAACTAGTAAGCTCAAACTTGTGAATTATATACTTTAAAAAGAGCACTAGAATATTTAACACAAAATAAAGGAACTATATATACTGATTCAAGGTATGCCTTTAGAGTAGTACACACCTGTAAAAAATTTGGAAAGGAAAAAGATTACTTAATTCAAGAAGAAAAGGACTAGTACATGAGGAACTTATTTTAGAGGTTTTAGAGGCATTACAATCAACGAAAAGAGATAGCTATAGTACATATTATGGAGCTCCAAAAGGGAAAGACCCCAGAAAGAGGAGGAAATAATTTGGCAGATCACAAAGCTAAGGATGCAGCAGAAAATGGAGCTGAAAGAGTTATGTTAATATTAACTTCAAATGAGGAAAAACCACAAATTCCAAAGTTTAGGGAAGCCGTGAAAAAAGAATTAAACAAGACAGGAAATGAACAAGATAAATCAGGGAAATGGAAACTTCATGATGAAAGACAATTACTTAATAAAATGTGCTTCTAGGAAAATATTAGAAGACATGCATCAGAAAACCCACTGGGGCACTCAAGCTTTGTATGATCATTTTTTAAGGAACTATGGGTGCATTGGGATTTTTGGATTTGCAAAGCAAGTGACTGAAAGATGCTTAATTTGCCAAAGGATAAATGCAAAAGTGATGAGAAAAACAACATTAGGAGGTCATGAGTTAGCTCATTGACTATTTCAAAGTATCCAAGCAGAAGTTTAGATTTGCTAGGCTCTGGATTTATTTGTTAAAAAACCCATTTAATCTAGAAGAGAATATGCCATATGTTAGACAGGAGATTTTAGAAGAAAAAAATCTTTGAAGTATCAGAATGTCCCCAGAAAAAACAAGAAAAGAAAAAGGGGAAATGAAAGGGAAGGGAACAAGAGGAAAAATCAGAAAGAGAGTGGGACCCTCTGCAATTCTTGCCCCCTCCGTTCGCGGCCCAGGCGCCTGTCCCGGGTCCCGGCTCGCTGCCTGCCTCAGCTCCGCCTGCCCCTGTTTCCATCCCAGGTGCGGCCTCACTCCCCAGGGCAGCTCCACCTGCCCCGGCGCTGTTGCTCAATTTGTGTGCCCTGCCCCACTGCCTGGCCCGCGGCCGCTCTGCCGCCCATGCTGGGCAAGATGGGGGTTGCTCTGTCCTGCCGCCTGCTCCGAGGTCACCGTGCCCACCGCACCCAGGGGGGGTCCCAGCCATCCCATCCCTGGCTGCCCTGCCCGTGCCACCTGCGCTGGGCACCGCCGCTGCTGCTGGGCTCTCCCACCTGCCTTTGCTCTGCCGGAAGCTGCCGGATGAGCCGCCATCAGCCATGTGGGGGCTACCCACGCTCCGCCTCGGGCTCCACGGGATGATCCCCCTCTGGTGATTCCGGCAGCAGACCCTGCTCACACTCCGACCGAGCCTCGGCGGGATATCCTCCCCTGACCCCGTCCTGCTCTGAGTTACGTCCCCTTGGTAACCACAGCTCTGTCTGTTCAGGGAAACTCTCTCTCTCTAGAGGAAGCACCTTATTGAAACACTAGGAGCTCAGTTAAAAGGCAGCCCTCTCCAAATTCTTTCTCAAAACACAGGAGAAAGGCTATAGAAGGTAAAAAAGAGAAAGAGTTAGATGAAGGGATTGCTCTATTTCCGTTCAGAGAGGTTCCCATGGGAGGGATGCGCTGCCCCGCCCCGCGGGAGCCACCAGCGCCCCTGCCGGCCGTGCCCGGAACTGCACCCAAGGGCAAAGCGCCGCAGCCCAAAGGCCGGGACTGGGTCCGGGCTCTGTTTGCTGTCAGTGCCGCAGCTGTTGGTGTTTGTTTGCTTTATTATACACACTAGTAAAGAACTGGTATTCCTATTCCCATATCTTTGCCTGAGAGTCCCTTGATTTCACTAATCTAGAAATTAAGAGGGAGGCGGTTTGCATTCTTCATTCCAAGAGAGGCTTTTTCTGCCTTCCTGGGCAGACACCTCTCTTGTAAAGCAAGACAAGCACCCACAGGCACTGAGGGGGCTGCAGGAGGGGCACAAGAAGGCCCTGCAGCACTTGGGCACAAAGGCACAGCAGGTGAATGCAAGAAGGGAGCAGCAAAAGGCCAAGCTGAAGGCAAAGGCCAGGGCACAGTTCCTACAGCCCCTGAGGGATCAACCCCAGGGCCCAAGGGGGCCCCAGCATCCAGGGCATGGGCTCAGCCACAAGCACCTGGCAGAGGCATTGCCCTCCTCGGCAGGGGAGGGCCCACCCAAACAGCCCCTGGCAAGGAACCAGGGCTCCAGCTGCAGGGCACAAGGACACTGCAAGCACAGACAGCAGCACCCTCAGGACCAGCAAGTCCACCCCTTGATGGACATGGATTGCCAGGGCTGTCACAGCTCCCATCACACCAGGGACCCTCCACAGTGCAGCCCTTGAGAACACTCAGGGTGGGTCTGCATTGAGAGGAGGCATTTCCTGATGGACACAGGGGCCTCTAAATCCACTCTGAATCTTAGATCTAAGGTGGGAAAATGCTAAAAATATGTTTCATTAGTGAGGGGATAAGTGGGAAAGATATATGGTTTTATTCAATCACTTTTCGTAGATCCGGGAGATGGGTTTCAAATGCGTGAATTTTTATTTGCTCCTAATTGTTATCATAATTTACTGGGAAGGGATTTGATCACTAAACTCGTAACACAAATTAATATTATAAAAAGAGATACAGAGGCTGGTTCTGTTCTACCTCTGTGTCAAATGTCTGATGAGGCCGATCTGAAGTGAACCCAGAAGTGTGGGCAGCCCCAGGAAAATAGGGAAAATTAGATATGGAGCCTCTCCAAAGTACTCTGAAGCAACCAGTACAAGTGGTGTCTAAAAGCAACACCCTGTTCCAGCGGAGGGAAGGAAGGGGAATCAGACACAGCGCAGGTCACCGCCCCATGCTCAGCTCAACCCGCCCAGCTGTGGCTGCGTGTGAGAGCCTGGCACTGAAATGCCCTGAGCAGGAAGGCTTCAACATCTTCTGCTGACACCATGGCACCTAACAGGGGGGCAAAAGCAATTCTCACTGCTTCAGCAACCACTGGAGCAGATATCAAGGCACATTCTCCCACAGGAAGCTGGGCTGGCACTGAGCCTGCCCTGGCACTTTGCTGCTCCCGACACCCAGCCAGGACATCGGCTCCTGCCTAAGGAGTGCAAAGCAGCACCACTGGTGGCCAAGGGGCCCATGCCAAATGTCCCTGAGGCCAGAAACAGCCGCCAGCACAGCTCAACATGGGGGGACCCCTCAGCCTGGCCTCAAGGGCTCTGAAGCCCGGCAGATTTGCACTTCCCGCCTGCAGCAGGAGGATGGGAGGCCGCCCCTGAGCCTGCCCTGAAGGCAACGCAGCAGCAGCCAGGGCTCCACAGCGGGCCAAGCCCCTGCGCCTGCCCACAGATCCTCGCCTGGAATCCTCTGCAATCCTGGCCACCCTCCTCTGCCTTCTCCAGCCACTGGGGCCAAGCCTTGCTGCCACTGCTGCAGCTTCAGCGCTGGCTGGGCCTGCACTGCCACAGCTGCTGGGGAGCACCACGGCACAATTCCACTCTGGGGCTCACTGACACCCACACTCTGGGCTGCCTGCCATTGCACTGCTGCAAAATGTACCGATTTTGATCCTTTTAAATCTTATTTCTCTGCTCAAGCTTGGTTTGTCTTTGCCTTTGGGAAATGAATTTTAAAGCTTTTATTTAAAGGGTGTTATACCACTCAATGGAGATGAGTTTAACATCCCAACAAACTGGGAATACCCAGCAGCAAACAACAACCAACAACTACCCCAGGCACTGCCCCCAGCAGAGCTGGAGACACCCGGGCTGGAAAAGGCTGAGAAGGAAATCCAGGAGTGTGGAGACCTAATTCACATCAGAGGGGAAGGAATCCGGGTCCAACAGGAAACCAAATACTGACAACTTACACAACTTGGAAGCAATGAACATTAAAGCAGTGGATTTAGATTGGTTCAGACTACATAAAGTTTAGGAAAAATCTAGTAAAACTCACATGCCATGGAATGATTTTCTCTGCACAGCTGGGCTATTTGTAAAAGAAATTATTTCTGTTGCACATCCTGGCCAGAACCATGGAATGCTTTGACTCTCTAACACTAAAGTGATTCTTGGAGAGTTTTTGTTTTCCCGGCGGTTTCAGTGACAAAATTACAACATGAGAAAAATTTTTCATAATATTCCCACTTTATATTGTCAGGTAGGTTTGGGACAGAAGTGTGAGAATCAAGTTTTGGTCTGGATTTTTCCACGTTCTCCTTTATGGGGCATTTGCAAAATCGAAGAGATTTAACTGTAATACTTTGAACATAAATAGTTAATACTTTTTTTTAAAAAAACATATTCTTGGAGGGCCACATGTGACTCACCAGATGGCTGCCCTGGAAGAGAAGCTTCATTCCAGGCAGCCTGCAGAGGAGCTTTAGAAATGCAAATGAACACTGCTGGGCAAAGTGTGGACAATGCACCTGGGTCCCTTGCCTGGGGCAGGAATTGGGCTGATTCCCTCTGCCCCTCACCCCAAGCTCTGCTTGCGGGCACTGATGGAATTTGCACAGCTCAAGGCAGAGCCCAGGGTGAGTGAAGTAAAGTGAAAAATTTCCAGGATAGAAATCCATTTTAATTTAAGTGCAATGTACATTTTTGAGTTGAGTCTGTAGTTAGAAACCATAGTTATTTAGCCAGACTGGAAGCCCTAAGCTGAGTGAAGTTACTTCAGCGAAGGATAAAGGGGGGAGACAGAAGATGATAGAAGGAGACAGAGGCTGCTGTAAGGGCAAGTCAACCTGACCTCGGAATTTTTTCTGATACAAAGGAACTAGTGGTAAATGTCACACGAAACCCATAAAAATGAATATGTATGAACCTATTGTGAAACTGTATGGATATGTATTTCAGAGAGAGATAAAAAGAGACCTGAAGTTCTCAGAGGTACACATGCCTTTTTTGAAGAGAGCAATCTCCGCATGCATCCAGAGCTGTAATAAACATACCAACTTTACAACTTTGACAAAGTTGTAGAGTTTTCTTCTTTTCTCCGCAAAACATTATGGTGAGCCAAGGCAGGAGTTCTCTGTCCCTGCCTGGGCGGGGGGATAGACAGACCTCCAAGGCGCTCCCTAAGATTTTTTTCCTGGTGGGGCTCTGCTCGTCTCGACTTGCTTCCTGCAAGGACAGACAAGGACCTGCTGGCCTGCGGAGGAGAATACGGTATGTACTGAGGGGCCCCCGGGTAAAAAGAGAGCTAGGGAGTAAATCACTCAGAGACATCTGGGTGTAGCTGGTGAAGCAGCTGGATTAGAGATGGGGGTTCATTGTTCTGATAGAGCAGCTGCTAGCGACCCTGGGGGTGGGTCGAGTGGACCTCTATGTGTGTGTATGTGTGTAGTGTCCAGACACTGTATTGGGGGTTCATTGTCTGATAGAGCAGCTGCTAGCGACCCTGGGAGTGGGTCGAATGAATCTCTATATGCGTGTGTGTGTCAAACACTGTGTCACTGTATGGTTAATGCATTGTGTGGTCAGTGCACTGTGTTTCTAATCGTGCAAGTGTATCAGTGTATGCTGTATAAAAGAAAGTAGATCTACAGTGTCCTACAGTGCAGGGGAGTGAATACTACCCGTGTTTGAAGCAGCCGAGTGAGGCCTGAGGCGCCGGCTGCAGCAGGCTGCGGGGGTAGGGAGAGAAGTGTCCCGCGGAGAAGCGGGTGGAGAAACGTCAGTGACGGCATTAATTGTGTTTAAATGTAGTGATTTGTGTAGATTTGGTACATTTTAACCGTGAGTACGAGCTCAGAGAGTTCCTTTGCCCTGAATGTTTGGACTTGATCTCTGGACTGTGTGCTGTTATTTTGATTTGTGTCCAGGGAAAACTGATGTGAGTAAATGCTGAATTATGGTATGCTGTGTTGTGTTGAGAAAAGGGGCACTTTGAGAGATATGCCCTTTCCCAGTGATTTTGTGTGGTGATTTTCTTCCACTGCATTGTGGTAATTTGATTCTCGGATTGTATAGTGGTGTTTGTGGAGATTTTCAGATTTTCTTTGCAACAAGAGTAGCATTTTACACAGAAGAACTATGGTATGGTGATTTCTGTTTAACTATAGTAAAGCAAATTAAAGGAATTCCAAGAATTCTCCCCTCACAGCAATTCAAGCCTTGGCTCTAGTGAATTTGAGATAAAGGGGGAGTGCGTGTGTCTGTGTCTGTGGGCGTATCAGAGTTTCGGCTGTGACAAGCACAGCCTTTCTGCAAGGCAGTAAAACGAGTGTAAGTAGACACAGTGCTTAATTAGATTGTGCAAGAAGAGAACTAGAAAGGACTGATATTTTTTGTAAAACAGAGTTTAGATAGAAGAGATGAATGAGTTTATGAGACTTGAGCTGGTACTATAGTAAGTCTGGACTGGGAACAGCCTGCTGTAGGGATTTAGAGTTCTTTGTAACAAACAGAATAGCCTGCCTCTGTGGGCAATTGCTTCGGTGCATCAGGAGGCTGGCACGCTGCGTTAGTATTATTGCAGTGTGGTGTCTGTGAGAAACGCTGGTATTGCTGTTCTAATAAGCGTCAGGGCACATGCCCTGAGTGTAAATTAAAGGTTTCTGATCAAGCTGATTCAGAACCTAAGATCTTAAAGCTCGTGTGTGGGAAATCACATCTGATACCTGCCACCTGGAGCTGTGTGTGTGTGTGTGTAGGAGGAAGACTGAGAAACTACTATGAAGCTTTGTAAAGAGAAGTTTGGGTGGAAGCGAGATAGGGCAAGGAGAAAGAG
This sequence comes from Melozone crissalis, assembly GCF_028551555.1. Classification (NCBI taxonomy): domain Eukaryota; kingdom Metazoa; phylum Chordata; class Aves; order Passeriformes; family Passerellidae; genus Melozone; species Melozone crissalis. The sequence goes on from NW_026535844.1 coordinate 7,499,390, forward strand.
ATAATGAAAACTGACCTGAGCAAAGAGATTGCTAAATTAGCCCCTTTTAGGAGGGGCTCACTGGGAAAAGGCTGCCATTAGGAGCAGCTCAGAAAATAAGAAGATTTATAATACTTCATTGCAGTTAATACGGTTTTAAATAGGAAGGTAAATGGGATGGGGTTTTGTATGCTGATATGTCTTTTTGTTTTAAGAAATCACCCAGAATGGCAAAGAGACTGTGAGATCAGACCGCCCCCTGGTCTTGGCCCTTGAAAAGGAAGACAAGGCAAAGAGAAAGTAAATCAAACCTGTTGTTCAGCATGCAGCATAAGATAGCAACATATGAAGTCAAACAAAGATTATCATGCTGAAATGCAAAGTGATTACAGTTCGCAAAATGAGTACATATGATTTGTAAAGGCTTCTCCTAAGGTAAGGGAGGAAGGATAAAGATGACCTCTCCAAAAGGAAAGAAGACTTAGGCTCCAAAAGTATACCCACTCGAACCCATCCCCCTCCTGGCAGTTCAATTTCATCCAGAACTAGGATGTAACAGACCCCTCTGCAAGAGGCAGTGAGATCAGAAGAAAGAAAAGGGTAGAATTTTAGTCAACACAAGGGCCATATATTCAGTTTTAAATAAAGCTTTAGTACTTGTGGAGAATGTTTCGGTTGTAGTGCGGGGAACAGCTGGTCAGTCTGAGAAGGCATACTTTTGCAAACCCTTACAGTAACATGTGTACTATGTGTACTTAGAAGCTTTTGTACAATTCGCTCCATTTGCTAAACATTCTCAAATGAGAAAGGTTACTCTGGAGGCAAATGATATAAAGATGTTAGGCTTAACATTAACAGCCATTGAAATTAAGAAATACATTAGTAAAGAGATACTAGAATAAGTAAATAAGTGTTTTCGAGGGTATGGGCCTCTGCTGTACCAGGGAGAGTGAAAAATGCCCCCACATAGCAATCAAGCTTAAGGAAAGAACACAACCAGTGAGAACTGAGCAGTACCCTCAAAAGGAAGATAGGGAAGGAATCAGCCCAATAATTGATAGTACTTGATTGAGGGCTGTCAATAAGATAACACAGAATTTATACCCTGTGGTAGCAAATCCATATACTTTACTAACTTGTTTAACACCTGAGCTAACCTGGTTCACTGTTTTAGGCCTAAGAGATGCTTTCTTTTGCCTCCCTATCCACGAAGCCAGCCAGAAAACTTTTGCATTCAAACACAGCTCATATGGTCCATGTGCCTGAAGGCTTCAAAATTCCCCACTCCGATTGGAAAACAGCTTGCAAAGACCCAGAGTCCCGGGAAGCTCCACAAGGGGAAAGGAGGCTGTTGCAGTACGTGGATGATCTTCCAGTAGCCACTCGGACGAGGGAAGCCTGGACGGTAAGCCTTTTGAATTTCCTAGGACTCCAAGGACACAGAGTCTCAAAGAAAAAGGCACAGGTAGTGAAACAGAAGGTAATCTACCTGGGGTAAGGAGTGCTGAGCAGCAGACTTTAAGGCAGGGAAGCCGTATGCCAAACCCCAAAACCACAAACAACGAAGGAACTCCCAACCTTCTTAGGCATGGCAGGGTGGTGCTGGCTGTGGGTTTATAATTATGCACTGCTCGTCAGACCCCTCTATGCTCTTATTGCCGATGGAAACAGAGATCTCTAGTGGACAAAAGGAGCCACACGGGCCTTTCACCAGCTAGAGAGTGTCCTTATGTCAGTTCCAGCCTTGAGACTTCCAGATGTAAGTAAACCATTCTTTCTATTTGTCCATGCAAGGAATTGCCCTGGGAATACTGGCTCAGGACTTGGGTCCATACCGAAGGGCAGTTGCTTACTTCTCTAAGCAACTAGATGCAACAGCCAAAGGATGGCCAGGTTGCCTCAGAGGTGTAGCAGCAGTTGTGCTGAATATTCAAGAAGCACCCAAGTCTACCTCTACCCTAGGACAAAAATGACTGTGCTAGTGTCCCACACAGTGTCCGCAGTACTGGAAATAAAGGGTGGCCACTGGCTTTCACCACAGAGGTTTCTGAAATACCAGGCCATCATGGTAGAGCAAGATGATGTAGAGATAGTGGTGACTAATATTGTCAACCCAGCTTCTATTCTCAGTGGAATCAAGGAGAAGCAGTACACCACGATTGCCTAGAGACCATTGAAGCTACCTACTCCTGCTGCCCAGACTTAAAGGACACTCCTTTGGACGATGCAGAGACCTGGTTCACTGACGGGAGCAGCTACATTGCCAGCGGAAAGCGACATGCAAAGTACACAGTGACTACCTGCCGAGAGGTAATAGAGTCTGGACCCTTACCAACAGGTACCTCTGCACAGAAGGCTGAGATAAATGCATTGACCCGTGCCTTAGAAACAGCAAAAGGCATTCAGAGGCATGCGCATGGAGCCATCTGGAAGGAGAGGGGACTGCTGACCTCACAAGGGAAGAAGAGACAATCCGGCTGCTGGAAGCAGTTCAGCTACCTGAAAAAGCATATTAAGGCACACCAGAGAGTCAGCTTAAAATTGGAGGAAAGAAATGAGCTGGTGGATGGAGAGGCAAAGAAAGCAGCAAAGGGTGAGGTAATTATGGACAGATTTTCCTCAAAGGTAAGCCATAATACAATAATACTAATCAAAACAGACATACAACTACAAGGGTTGCGTCACCCTTGTAGTTTTTAGGATTTTCTATGCTTTCTGATGTTGACATTCTTGTAGTGAACTTTCTCACACATTTTCTGTAAATAACTCATTGTTTTGCATTCCTTGATGGAGGAGGAGAGAGTTGATGGACTGTTGGTTTAACCAGTGTCATTGGAGAGGTGTCACTGTCACCCTCCAGTCCGCTGTCACTTTTGTAAAACTATAAATATTGGAGTCAGAAAATAAACTCCCCTTTTTTCCTTCACCTGGAGAACGGTGGTGCGCTTGTGTTCTTTCATGTCCTACAGCGACATCTGGTGACCGCCCAAGTGCTCCTCACCATCTTTACTGCAATCAAGATTAAGGAACAAAGCACTTAGATCCATCATTCCCGAGTGAAGAAGGCTCCTGAGGGACTTTAGAAAGTTACAATGGGTAACAACAAACTGAAATTAAAACTTTCTCAAGAAAATAAATAGAATGTCAGTAAAATGATAAGTACAGTGTAATAATCCCCCTAAGAACAGAATGACTTGTCATTGAAATAGATAATCAAGTAGGTGTAGTTTAGACAGTTGTGGCAGTTATGATTATTGCTGTAACCACAGCTGATGCAGCACCGCTTCCATATCATGTGACCAGTATATAAGTGCCAAGGGAAAGCCTATGATTTTAACTCCCCTAAGTCTCTGGGTCAAATGCTAAAAATTACAAATGCCACTGTGTAAGAAAGAAGAAATGTTTGGGGGATGTAAATCTGTGTTTGTCCAAGACAGATTCCATGAATCTCATCAAGAATTCTAAATACTGTGACAAATGCTTAACTAACTGCTCTGAGTTTAGACTTAGATACAAAGCGAAGTATTTCTCACTTTGAAATGCATCCCATTAACCAGACAACCTTTCCTGTGTATACAAGACAAGGTTGTATCTGCCTCAGAACAGCATGCCCCACTATAATAGTAGATGAGATCACAGTGAAGGAAACTCAATTTTACTTGTGCATTTGTAACTTTGTCAAAATCAAAGGATGCGCTTTTTCCTATCAGGCACCTGTCGTATCATACCAACATAGAAAGGCGAATTTGATCGCTGTCCAAGAAATATTGCCTGTGCCCATAGGGATGAACTTAAATTTGGTTACCCAATTGTTAAAACATTATGAATTAAAGAAAATTCTAAAAAAAGTTAAAGATAAAAGGAAAAGAACTTTGATTACAATACACCATGACACAGAGACTACACGGAAAGTATTTAAAAGGTTGGAAAAAGGCCCATCCCATCATTAGTGGGATGTGCTTTGTGAGCAGTCTCCAATGGCAACTGACTTGCTCAGTACCTTCGTTCATCCAATTATTGTTTTACTTCTCTTGGTTAGTATAAGTTTGATTTTGTCTATTACAGTACTTATTTAGAATTAGAGACTGTTGCAGCAAGTAGCAGCTTTAACTTCAATATTGAGAACATATGGTACGGTTTTATGAAACACCACATAAGTTGGCTCAATAAAGAAGAACCTATATAGTAAAAGAATTTACCAACCTTGAAGAATGAGTAGGGATTGAATTATGATTTAAAAAATTTAAGATTTTAACTGAGGGTTAGAACCAATTCATATTGAAGTCAGATACACCAACAACTGGTTAATGATTATGAGATGTTTAAGTTAAAGCTAATTGTTACATTATGAGCTCATTAGTAGAAGGAAGAGGAGCAAGTGAACCAATATAGGAACATATTGAAACCAGCAGAACAATGCCCAGCACCTGGACTCTGCGTCAATCCATCATGAAGCAGGGGGCCTTGGATTGTGCCAGAGGGTCCCAGAGACCTGACCAACACCTTCCTGACTTCATCCCTGGGACCACTGACCCAATTTGGGACCACTGACCCAATTCAAGAGAAGAATTGCGCACACATGAATTAATAATAACCTCATTTTAATACAAAGCGGGGATGGGAGGTGCTGGGGTTATGCATATATATTATTTTGGGAAATAAATAGAAAGCCAAAATCCTTCTGTGGTGCAGTCACGCATTTCAAGAATGACCCCTTCCAGGCCAGCCACCAGCGTAATGAACATACCACTTTCTGACTTTAACTAGATAGAGAGTCTTTGTCTCTGATTTTCAGTTTTAATGATTAAGTGACAATGCTATAGACCCAAAACTGACTACATCTGGGACTGCACAAAAGATTATGTGCATACAAAATAATAAGAAAGACCACTTGGAAGAAGTGCGGTAGATAGGGACAGGCAATCGGAAGATCACGCGATGTGACGGAAAGTAGTAGGACTCCTTTTCTTCCAATCCCTTAAGATAAGAGATCTCTCTAGGAATGTAACTAGGAATGTAGCCCCCCTAACAGTAGTGCCAGTAACTTTCCACTCCACTCCCGGTAACTTTCCACTCCTTACTAACCATAGAAGGTAAAGGCAGACCCCCTTTGACATAGAAAGACCCCTTAGAGTATAAAACCCCACGAGAAAAGATAATAAATGCCTTTGACCGTCCACCACATTGGTGTCTGCGTGCTCTTTGGCCCAAGCGACCCCGGAGAGTTTGGGTCGCTGTGCTGTTCCTCAAAACCAGGTCGCCTTGCCTTATATCAGAAGGCAACAACTGGTGGCAGCACCCGGGAAGGAGCTCGGGGAACGGGAATTCACCTGGACAGAGGACAGGGACTGAACAGCTGGCCTAGTGCAGCGGGAGGGACGCCTCCGGACCGGCGTGGACCATGGAAGCCATCGCAAAGGTCATAACACAGATGCATGCACAATGGGGTATAGAATGTAAACTTAGGGATTTAAATCTCGCATTGCCGAGACTGATTAAGCTTGGGGCTATAGAAAGCCCTGTGGATATCCTACACTCGGGGGTGTGGGATAATTGTACAAAAGCTCTGGCGGAGGACACTATGTCCTCGGGCTCAGGGAAAGCCCTAAAATCGTGGGGCAGAGTTGTCCAGGCTCTGCAAAAAGCTCAACAAGAGCAAGAAACCTGGAAAGCCGCGCGAACCTGTTTATTAGCCACGCCGCAGCTTCAGGTGGGCGCGGCAACACAGACTGCGGAGGGTTTTGACCCAGGCGAGTACGCGGAGGCATGATCGCCGGAACCCCCTCAGCAAGCAGACTCACCATTGGAGGGGGGGGAGAACACGCGCGAGCGTTCTGGCAGGGGCTCGCGGAGGAGGCGCAGAATGCGGCCGGATTGTCGGACCCCGTAGGGATCGGTAAAACCACCCCCCCACCATACGCGTTTGAAAATGATGCCGAGCCGCATGGTCAGGGCGGAAAGGAGTAGGCAGGGGGTGGAAATGCAGTCAGCCTGCTCAACAACGCGTGCGCAGGCGAGCAGGGAGAAGGGGCGGCCCCCGCGGTGGAACGTAAGACCAATCAGAGCACTCTATTCAAATTAAGTCCTTATAGGGCAAGGACCTCCCCCAGCAGGAGGCGGGGGGACCCCAGGGAGAGGGAACGGCCCGACCCCCGCAGGAAGGGGCGGGGTCAGAGCCCGAGAAAAAGGCAGAGCAGCCCGGAAACATCCGGCCAGTCGACTTCTGGCTTGGACTCGGACTCGAGCTCTGAGCTCGAGAGGGAATCGGAGGGTTCCGATTCGGATTCTAGCTTTAACAGAGAGAGAGCAGAGGCATGTAAGGTCACTAGTCACAGTGCTCCCGCGTGGTTGAAGGGGTTATCAGAGAAAGACCGAATCCCTCTTACAGACAGGCGGAAAATAAAAATGGCTTGCGCAGAATGGGCCCCGTCTGCGACACTGGTGTTCCCGGTCAGTGTGGGGGGGGCAGGCGGAAACCAAAGAACCTATTCCCCCGTAATCCAGATGTGCAGGCAATTGTTAAAGCGATTGCAGACAAGGGAATTAATTCTGCCATGGTTTCCACACTCATTGACGGCCTTTTTGGAGGGGACAACATGCTTCCCTTTGATATTAAGCAGACGTGTAGAATGATTTTTGATGGGGCAGGGATGATCGTTTTTAAATAAGAGTGGGAAGACAATCGCACGAAGCAGCTAGCCTTGGTAACGGGAGCAGACCACCCACTGCACGGCTCCAGCATACAGAGGTTAATGGGAACAGACCCCACTATGATCACCCCCCAGGCGCAGGCTGAGGGCTTGCGGGCCCATGAGGTCATGACAACAACCCGTGCTGCCTGAGAAGCCATCCATGATGCTTCCAAAGTAATAGCCAAACCCTCCACATGGTCCTCCATAAAACAGAGTGAGAGTGAGAGCTTCACTCAGTTTGTGGACAGGCTTCAGGCCGCATTAGATTCCTCTGCGTTGCCCTCAGAGGCTAAGGGTCCGCTGCTGGCAGAATGCCTACACCAGCAATGCAACTCAGCCACCAAGGACATTTTAAGATCACTGCCGCAGGGGTCTAATATAGCAGCCATGATCAGACACGTTGCAAAGGAGGAACATCTAGTTCCCATCCAAGCAGCAGTTCACACTGCAATAACCAGTGTGATGGCGTGCCTTAAGTGTGGCCAGGCAGGCCACTTGGCAGTAAACTGCCATCAGCCAAGACTCCTATCAGCAGCTGCTCCACCACACCAAGGGGGACTTAGGGGACCGTGCTGGGCATGTGGAAGGAAGGGGCATTTAGCTAAGGAATGCAGATCCAGGCTTCAGGGAAACGGGAGAGGGAGGGGGCAGCCGGGCCATATCCAGCCTCCTCTCACCTGGAACATGCAGCGGCCCAGCTACAGCAACCCCCAGTAGGGCAGGGGACCCTCATACCCCATGCCCCCACAGGGAGCAGTCAATTTCGCGTCCCCGCCTACAGTGCAATGGCAGAGCTATGCAGCACCCTCAGTAACACCTTCGCACCCCCCACCGCCGCAAGCCGCGCCAGTGTCACAAGACCAGCAGGGGACGCCCCAGAGCGGGACCCCTGGGTGGCCTTGTCCATGAAAATAGGGAAGGAACCCCTGATGGTGTGGGGGACATGCCGCCTTTACGGCAGTCACGATCCCCACGTCATAGGCTTTCAGTTTTGGGCGGACACGTGATCAGACTGCACGATTTTTCCCCAAGCACATTGGCCCGGACATTGGCAATTCAAAGAAGTCCCTCCAGTGAACGGAGTGGGAGGGCAGTCCCGGGCATGGAAAAGCACCCAGCTGGTGGCTATAACACTTCACACAAAAAAGGGACCAGAACAGACAGTAGCGATCTACCCCTACATCCTGCAAAATTCTACACACCTGTTAGGAAGGGACGTTCTTTCCATGCTCGGATTTTGGATTACAAATTTATCCTGGGAGCCACTGCCATACACCCTCCGCTGCCAATCAAATTGACTTGGAAATCATCAGACCCCGTATGGGTCGAGCAGTGGCCCCTGACAGAGCCTCGAGCGGCAGCCTTGCTGGATCTGGTCGACTGCGAACTGCAAAAGGGTCACATAGAACCCTCCATCAGCCTATGGAACACCCCTGTATTCGTGATCCCCAAAAGGTCTGGAGAAGGCTATCCCCTCGTCCATGACCTGAGAGAAGTGAACAAGACGATCCGACCCATGGGTCCAGTCCAGACACTGCTACCCACGAACTCAGCCATCCCCGCAGGACAGCCATGCGCAGTACTGGACATCAAGGGCTGTTTCTTTTCAATACCCCTGCACCCTGAGGACAGAGAACGATTCGCCTTTTCCCTGGTGTTTCAAAACGGTGAGCGGCCCAACCTCTGCTTCCAATGGCGAGTATTGCCACAGGGCCTTGTGGACAGCCCTGTCATATGCCAAATCACCATGGACAAAGCACTGACACCAGTCCGACACTCTTACCCCACCACGACCATCATTCAATACATGGACGACATCCTAGTCGCAGCACCATAGGCAAGCGAAGTAGATCACCTGGTGTCCACAATCACGGAAACCCTTCAGGCCAACGGCTTTGAGACCGCGAGCGCAAAGATCAAGAGAGGACCCTGTGTGACCTTCCTGGGAGTAGGGCTCCTACAAGCTCCCACAAGCTCCTATGTGACACCCCCCCAAGGTGAAGGTCAGTCGAGACATCAAGACGCTCCACAATGTGCAACGCCTGGTGGGATCGCTGCAGTGGCTTCGCAACATCATCCTAGTTCCTCCCGAGGTCATGGACCCTCTATATGACCTCCTGAAAGGAAAGCACCCCTGGGAACCCAAGGAGCTGATGCCGCAAGCCACGAGCTCCCTCAACTTCATCGAAAGCCAGATGTCCACTGGCACACTTGCCAGGTGGAACCCAGCCGTGCCCCTGGACCTATACGTCCACTTTACACTGAAAGGGGGAGTGGGGGCACTGGCCCAAGGACCTTCCAAAAAGTCCTGACCAATCCAATGGGTGGTCCTCAGAAGACCCGCTCGTGCATTTTCCCCGGGAATCGAATGCATCGCTAACCTCATCATGAAAGGCAGGAAACTCGCCTTGAAACACCTAGGAACCGAGCCGACAATCATCCACCTTCCTTTCCGCAAGCAAGCGACCACGGAGTCAACCACAATATCGGAGTACCTAGCCCTTGTTCTCACCGGCTTCGGAGGAGAAATCTCCTATTCTGCAAGACCACCCTGGACTCAGCTGCTGACCGTAGTCGACATGGACATGCCGCCAAAGGTCAAGGACCGACCGCAGCCAGGCCCAACAGTCTTCACAGACGCTTCCTCCACGACTTCAACTGCAACAGCAGTGTGGCAGGCAGGAGAGCAATGGCATTGCATCAAAGCATGTGACCCCACACTGTCAGTGCAACAACTGGAGGCAGCAGCAGTGGTCTTGGCATGCAGACTCTTCCAAGATGAACACCTCAACATTGTAACGGACTCTATATTCGTGGCAAGGCTCTGCCTAGCCATGGCAGGACCAGGTGTGTCAACATCGGCAGCACCCCTAATGCTGGAAGAAGCACTCTCCTCGCGACAGGGCACCGTGTCAGTCATCCACATCAACAGCCATGACCCAGTCAAAGGCTACTTCCAGATCGGCAACGACAAAGTGGACGCCGCAGCAAAAGGTGTGTGGACGTTGCAGGAAGCTTGTCAACTGCACGAGTCGCTCCACATCGGAGCCAAAGCACTGGCGAAGAGATGCGAAATCTCAACAGCGGACGCAAAACATGTGGTAGCCACCTGCCCTCATTGCCAGAAGTCACCCCTATGGACCTGTGGGGTCAACCCAAGAGGTCTCAAGCCTTCAGAGATCTGGCAGTCGGACTTCACCTTGTGTCAACTGCTGAAGCCCCGAGCATGGCTTGTAGTGAAAGTGGACACTTATAGCGGAATGATCATAGCCACACAGCACCACAAAACTAACTCCAAGGCCACAATACAGCACTGGCTGACAGCCATGGCTTGGCTTGGTATCCCCAAGCGATCAAAACTGACAACGGTTCCAATTTCACCTCCAAACCAGTGCAAGAATTCGCCTCAAAATGGGGCATCACACTAGTGCAAGGTATCCCGTATAACAGTAGCAGGCAGGCCATAGTTGAGAGAGTAAATCAGGCCCTGAAAACCAAGCTAGAAGTGTTGGCGAAAGCAGAGGGCTTTGCCAATTCCATTCCCCCAGGAGATCAGGCGCGTATACTGGCAATGGCTTTGCTAGCACTGAATCAATTCCCTAGGGGAGATGAAACAAACAGTCCCGTTCAAAAGCACTGGGCCACTCGAACGCTAGAGGAGGGCCCGCAGGTTGTAATTAGAAACGAGCTAGGCGAGTGGGAGCGGGGTTGGAGGCTGATGCTCACAGGGCGAGGGTACACAGCTGTCAAAAAGGACGGCAAAATCAGGTGGTGTCCACTTAAGTCAATCCAACCCGACCTTCACAATGAGCAGAATGAGACTGATGAGAGTTGTGAGGTTCTGTTTACAGGACATGCTCGTGGGATGTCCTCGTGATGCGTACATCCCCATTCCAGAGGAAAGTGACAGACCACCAAGCCGCCAGGCAGCGCCCGAGAGACCCGCACGGGTGAGACCCAAGCATCAACGGTGTTTCTGTGTGATTTTGCTGTTGGAGCTTGTTGCCAGAGGGCAAGCCAGCCCAGATCACTACCCCCATCGGCCATTCAGGTGGGTCATGCGACACCTTAGTAGAGACAAGGTGCTCAAAGAAATCACCACACCGAACACCCCATCCTTCGTGCTCCGCATTACCTACCTGTTTCCAGGACAACCAAAGGTAGACCCCAATTCCCAACACGCCACACACATATACCTATCCTACTGGTGCCCAGCTTCAAACCCAGGAAAAAGCTACTGCAACCAACCAGGGTGGGGATATTGTGGGCACTGGGGCTGCGAAACCATTGTTACAGATGCCAGACCGTCAGGGCCTGGGTGGGAGCCACAAGAGCCCGACAAATTCTTACAGTTCACCTGGGCACCCACCGGCTGCAAAACACCCGTCCTCCTCCAGGGAAGTTTTTATCGAAACTGCCATAAAATCCCTAAAATTCGGAAATGCACTGGCTACAACATGATGGTTTTGCAGCCAGATCACCCTAGTTGAGCCATAGGGAAAACGTGGACAGTAGGCCTTCAAGGGTCGAAAGAGAGGGTGAATGTGCAAATTATCAGGCTCCAACCGTCGGCACCCCAAGCAGTCGGACCCAACAAAGTGATTAAAAGTGCACCGAAAGGGACAAACGCGACCTACCCCAAAGCCTTGCCCACAAGTTCACCAATATCCCAAACGGCCATGCGGAAGCCATTCAGATAGGCCGCTCAGCTGGGTCAGACTCAGACTCAATCCTTCGTATGTTAGAAGCTACCTTCCTACCCCTGAATGAATCCAACCCTAACCTAACGAACTCCTGCTGGCTTTGTTATGATGTTAAAGCCCCCTTTTACGAAGGAGTCGCTTTAAACACTCCCTTCAGTTGCTCCACAGCCAATGCCCCTCACCAGTGCAGATGGGATACCCCCCGCAAAGGAATCACCCTGAGTCAAGTCACAGCCCAGGGCAGATGCTTTGGCAATGCAACCCTAGCTAGGCGGAAAGGCAACGTCTGCACCAAAGTTGTCAAGCCCGACAGGAAAAAAAGTAAGTGGGTAGTCCCATCTGAACCTAGGATCTGGGTTTGCCAGCGATCTGGAGTGAGTCCCTGTGTGTTCCTTGCCAAATTCAATGACTCTAACGACTTCTGTGTCCAAGTTCTGATTGTTCCTAGGGTCCTGTACCACTCAGACGAAGAAGTGTACCGCCTTTTTGAGGAACCTAGCCGGCTCCACAAAAGAGAAGTAATAACAGGTATAACTATCGCAATGCTGCTCGGCCTAGGAGAAGCCGGAACGGCCACGGGTGTCTCAGCCCTAGCGACCCAACACCAAGGACTGTCCCAGCTGCAAATGACCACCGATGAGGACCTGCAAAGGATCAAGAAATCCATTTCTTTTCTAGAGAAGTCAGTCTCCTCACTCTCAGAAGTGGTCTTGCAGAACAGGTGAGGACTGGACCTCCTGTTCATGCAGCAAGGAGGCCTGTGTGCCGCCTTGAAAGAGGAGTGATGCTTCTATGCAGACCACACGGGAGTTGTGAGAGACTCCATGGCGGAACTCCGAAACAGACTAGCTCAGAGACAGAAAGACAGAGAAGCCCAACAGGGCTGGTTCAAGTCCTGGTTCAATCAATCACCATGGCTAACCACCCTAATTTCTACCCTAACAGGTCCATTGGCAATGCTACTTTTAGCTGTTACCTTCAGACCATGCCTGCTGAACAAGCTGGTCTCATTCGTTCAGACCCGCCTAGAATGGGCCAACATCCTGTTCATAGGCCGGCAACAATTGCTGTGAATTCAACCAGGGAACATTGCCAGTCGAAAGATTTTCTAAACTTACCTGGCAAAAACTTACTCAGGTTTACCAAACCCCTTTCCTTGTCAAACTACAACCTTATACCTCATTTCAGTGCCTATGTATATGACTACCTCATTCATTTGTGAAAAAGAGGGGGGGAGATGTGGTAGATAGGGACAGGCAATTGGAAGATCACGCGATGTGACGGAAAGTCGCAGGACTCCTTTTCCCCTAATCCCTTAAGATAAGCGATTACTCTAGGAATGTAACTAGGAATGTAGCCCCCCTAACGATAGTAGTGCTAGTAACTTTCCACTCCTGGTAACTTTCCACTCCTTACTAACCATAGATGGAAATGCAGACCACCTCTGACGTAGAGAGACCCCTAAGACTATAAAACCCCACGAGATGAGATAATAAAGGCCTTTGACCATCCACCACATTGGTGTCTGTGTGCTTCTCTGGCCCGAGCGACCCTGGAAAGTCGAGTCGCCGTGCTGTTCCTCGAAACCAGGTCGCCTAGCCTTATATCAGAAGGCAACATGCAGCTGCTCTCCATTCGCCTCTTCCAAGACGTGATTGCCTTTGTAGTGGCAAAGGGAGAAAAGCCCCTGAAGAAGCCTGGCAGCCAGAGCCTGTTCCCACTCTTCTTCCACTGCCACGACGAGAACCAGTGTGTAGCACAGGTGAGGCCTCCTGGGTGTCCCCATGGAAGGGGGCTCAGCTGTCTCCCCACCCCCTGGTACCTGACGGGCTCCAGCCTCCTCCCAGCCCTGGCACAGAGATGTGGCTCCTGTGCCCTGGGCTGCGGTGCCATCTCTGGCTCTCTGCTGCTCTGCAGGCCTCTTGGGAAACGCTGCTTTCTGCAGTGAGCTTCCTGAAGAGGAAGGATCTCAAGCAGCTGCTGCAGACAGATCAAATGTAGAGATTTGCTGAGTGCTTGGTAAGGACAGCCTGGAATGCCCAGCCCAATCCCCGGAGCAGCCGCCTGCCCACGGCGCCCAGTCTGTGGGGCTGGCAGCTGTGGCCCCTGCCCAGTGCCGCACGCAGGGGCACCGACCTGCGCCCCACACGCCGCTCCCTTCCCTGGGTCGTGCGGGCTCTTCTCCAGGCTCCTGTGGCACCAAGGCCGGTGCCGATGGAGCCCTGAGCCAGCTGAGCTCTGCCGCGAGGCGGCACCGTGGCTCGCCGGGCTCTGTGCCCCGTGCTGAGCCCGGCACCTGCGGCTGCTGGCCGGGCCTCGGGGCTCTGTGGGCAGGGCGAGCGGCGCCGGCCGCAGGGAGCGCCCGGCCCAGGGGCAGGGCCTGCATCAACCCTTTCCCACCGTGCCCTGTCGCTCTCTGCAGCTGGCAGAGGACAGGAGCCGAGCGGCCGAGCACCTGCGCCTGGCCCTGCCCTACCTGCGGAGTGCACAGGAGCCTCTGCGAGAGGAGACCGTCAGGTTCATGGGTGAGTGCCAAGCCCGGCTCCCTTCCTGGCCCACCCCATTGCCACAGCTTGGCCCCGGCCCCGCCTGCTGTGCCGGGAGCAGGATCCAGGCGCGGGCACGTGCAGCCCCTGCTGGCCTGGGCATTGCTGCTGCCACCCTCTGGCAGCCGTGCCCTGGGGCGGCAGCGTGCAACAGGGGCCCGGGCTGAGCCCTGCCGGGCCAGCAGGGCGTGCGGCCTCAGGGCTGGCAGCGCCCGTGGGCGGCAGCTGTGGCTCTGAAGGCAGGACACGCTCTGTGCTCCCCAGGGATGGCCGGGCGCTACCTGACAGGGCAGCAGCCGCAGTTCCGCATCATCTGCAGCGGTGAGTGAGGCCCGCGGGCTCTCGGCGGGGGCTGCCGCTGGCAGCTGCGTTCCCTGGCCCGCCCGCCGATGGCTCCGCTCCCTGCGCGCCCCAAGGGCAGCGGGGCCACAGCACAGACACCTTGCAGGGCCCTGCAGGAAATTCCTGGCCAGCAGCTGCCAGCTCATCCTTCTTGGCTCCTGCTTCCTCCAGGCCGTGCCAGCAGCTGCGTGGCATGGACGAGGCTGGAGGCTCTGCCCAGCTCCCCGCAGATCCAGCCTCTGACTGTGCCTCTGTTTCTCTGCAGCCCTTCAGGACATGACGGATGACAGCAGCCCTGCCATCTCATGCCTGGCGCTTCAAGCTCTGCACATCCTTTTAGCTGTACAGAGCGTTCCCTCCTCCCGGCTCCAGAGGATGCCAGACCAACTCCGCCGCCTCTGGAAGTCGCGGCCTTTCCTGTGTGCCCGTGGCTGAGTGTCCTGCCGCGGTGCTGTGGAGAACTGATCCGGGAGGCTGCGTCTGCTGGGGCCACCTGAGCCTGCAGGGAATACCTCTCCTCTGCCCGCACTTCCTTTCCCTTCACCCACTCGAGGAACATTAAATTGTTGTGTTGGATAGCCGGGTGTCCAGGAGTTTTCTCTTGGTGCACAGTGTCTTCAGGCCAATGGAGAAGAGGGGAAAAGGCTGCTTGGTCTGCGCAATTTGCCCGAGCGTGCGGTGTGGAAGGGAAAGTGACCAAACGCCCCTTGGCCTTTGGTGGTTCCTGCAGGAATGTTTTTGTTGCTGCATCGAGTCTTCTGGAGCTGGGGGAACAAGTGTGTTCCGTGTCCATGGAAGAGCAGAAAGTGGCAGGATGTGTCTGCTTCCAGCGCTTGTCTTGGCTCTTCCTTCCCAGTACTGGCAGCATCTTCAGAGACACACCACACGTTCTCTCATGCCAGGGTCATCCCAATCTTCTGCACTTGCCCAGGCTCCTGCCAGGTTCACCAGGGAAACTGGCTGCTCGTGCCAGTCCATCCTCTTGCCCAGAAGGCACCCGCTTGTGTTTGGACATGAGCTGCTGGCTACAGCCAGACGGGCAGCACCCGCAGCATTGGCCATCAGACGCTGGGCTGATGTTTGCATCCAGAGAGCAAGAAAAACAGGCAGAAGCACACAAGGCAACATGACAGTATCTCTGTAAGAATGGCATTGTCCTGTGAAAGTCAATAGTGGATGGTGGTTTTGTGCTGCAGATAATCACTTCCGAGCAAAAATCATTCCAGGAAGGGACAACAGCCTCTGCCTTCTGATGGATACCAAGGGTCTTGGTTTGGAAAGACAGGAGTCTGCTAAGGAAGGCAGGAGCCTTCCCTGAAATGGAGAATGTAAACCCTCCCCACCCCTCCTGAATGCTATAAATTTTAAATTAAGAGGCTCTCAGGCAAAAATATGGGAGCAGGAAATAACAGTTCTTTACTAGGGAAAAGAAAAAAAAAGAATAAAATAAACAATGCAGTACACTAGAACAACACCGACAGAGTCAGAAGCCAACCTGACACCCTGTGGAGTGTTGGTAGCAGTCCAATTGGAAATGTGGCTGCAGTGCTCCTGGAGGGTCAGGTGTGGTTCTGTTGGAGCAAGGGTGTCCTGTAGAGAAGGATGTGTTCTTCCCCTGAAGATCCCGTGGAAGAAGAGACAGCTGCTGTTTCTCTGGGGAATCCCATGGAGAAAGCCATGCTAGTGTCTCAAAAACTTCTGGATTATACCTGGGTAGCAATGCTTGGCTCCTCCCTCTGGGCGAAGCATCTCACAATGGGATTTAGAGTTCTTATCAGTCATGCAGTGACATTCAATTGTCTGTTATCAGCAGATGTCCCCTCCAGAGGGAGGTGTGAATGTGGTCTCTCAAAGAGAGAGATAAGGCAAAGTGCCCACTTGACAAAAGATAATCTGCCATACAGATGGTAATTGAAAACATCTTGAATCCCAATCTTCAACACTAGGATATTTTTTAAAGAAAGGAACGAGGTATTCACACCAGAAAGCAGCCACAGGACAGATAAATCTCTCAGGAAAATAATTTATTGCTCTATTATCAGAAGAAACTAAGTTTTTCCCACCTTGCTCAGCCCTGAAGACTCCATTAGCATTCAAAGGAAGAAGTTGACACTGACCAGACAGAATCCATAGTTTGAATAGAATTTATGAATCATGCATGAGATGTATGAATATGCAATAGGCTATTGCTTTTAAAGGTTAATCTCTTTACATGTGTGTCCTTGTTTGGGCTTATTTTGCCCAGAAAAAGGTACCCAGAGCATCGGTAACTCTTTGTTCTTATTGCCTTGTATTGTCCTATATCTCAGTTATTCAAATTTTTATTACTCTAATTATATTACTATTTTTAAAACAATTTTATTATTATTAAACTTTTAAAATTCTAAAACCAAGTGATTAGCGTTTTTCACAAGTACAACCTCCAGATGAGGCAAGCAAATGGACTACAGCCAACAGAAACAATAAAGACTTGAAATTGGTCCTTGCGAGAGTCTGTCCGAATTTTCCCTCATCTGCCTCACGATCATCATTTGCGGACCACTGAATAGAAGACCCCCCTGTCTGAAAATCTCTGGCTTTGTAGGAGAAAGTTACACACGCCAAAGGCCCCGAGACCTGAGTGCGTTGCTAAGCCATTGTTCTCACAGGTGTTGTTTGCTGTATACTACACTGAGCCCAAGGAGAAGAAGGGGGCACTGTGCCCTTTTTGCAACAACAGCCTTGGAAGCTGTCCCACCTCTTGGCCTGGCTGGACTTCTCCTGAGTTTCAGGTGGTCCCCCCACAGAAGACCCTCACCTGTTTCACAACCACCGTGACAGACAGACTGAGATGTAAGGAGCCTCTCCATCAAGGACTGAGACATGGAACCCCCATGTGAAAAGGCCCCTCTGCTCCTTCCAAGGACTGGGACTGAAACCCCCAGCCCGGGGCAGGTGTGTGGGGGAGGCAAGCTGACCAAGACAAGATGTTTACCTGCAGGTTGTGACCACTGGACCAAGAAGACAATGGCTCTCGCTTACTGCTGAGAGCCTGGACTACCTGTTCCATCTATTCCTTATTGTATCTGTTTCCCGGCCTCGCAATTTCCAATAGAGTTATCATAGTAAAAACCTCTGAGTTAATGACAGACTTCGAGATCTCCCCGACGTAACAGGCGGATCCTCGACTGGACTGGACCAAAGGACTTTGTCTCTACGTTTGGCAGCTCTATCCCCCTCTTTCTCTCTTTCTCTCTTTTGTCTCTCTCTTCCCCCATCTTTTTCTCTCCCTTAATCCCTCTATTGCATTTTGCGGTGCTCACTCAATAAAGGTGCATTTGTTTCGATTATCATTGCAAACCCCCTTGTACCGTGTCGGTTCTTTTTGCACCCTGAGATCAAATCCATGAACTATCACGAAACCCGTCCATGACTACGGATCGTGACACCCCCCGAGGACCCCTCCTCAAATTCCCCCCCAAAGCCTCTCCAATGCACCCAGACCCTGCTAAAACCCCCTCAAGTTCCCCCCACACCCTCCCCAAATCCCCCCCAAACATCCTCAAGACGCCTCCCTAAATTCCCCTCACGACCCCTCCAGGACCCCTCACCTGTCCCTGCGCATCCTCAGCAGCTCCCGGAGCCCCCCCGTCCTCTCCCAGCGCCTCCCCCGCTCTCTCCAGCGCCTCCCACAGGACCCGCCCGAGCCCGGGGTGGCTCCCGGGGGTCCCTGAGGGGGTCCCGGGGGGACGGGGCGCCCGCTCCATGCCCGGCCCCGGGGTCAGCAGGCACCGCTTCGGGCTCAGCTCTGATTGGCTGGTACGCGAGGGGAGGGCAGAAGTTGCTGAGGGGAGAAGCCCAGTGATTGGTTGGTTTCGTATAGGGCATGGTGATTGACAGGGAAGGGGCGGGGCGGTGCAGGGTGATTGGCTGCATAGAGGCAAAGAAGGCGGGAGTTGCCGAGGGGAGACGTGCGGTTATTGGTTGGTTCAGCTCAAGAGGGGCGGGAGTAGCTGAGGGGAGGCATGCAGTGATTGGCTGGATCGGTGTACAGGAAGGCCGGTATTCCTGAGGGGAGACCCGTGGTGATTAGATGGTTTGGGGCGGGTCGTGCTGCTATTGGCTGGGAAAAGTCCCAGATTTTTAAGGGACATTGCCGGTTTTTTGGGGGAAAACCCTCAGATTTTTAAGGAAAAATTCCCGATTTTTGCAGGAGAAACATTCGCGGAGCTTTTGACACCACACGACCCCAAATAACCTAAATAACCCCCAAACACTCAAAATAAACCCTAAAGAACCCAAAAAAACCCCAAATACCTGAAAATGCCCCAAATAACCCCAAACAAATCCCAAATAACCCCAAAAAAACAAACAAAAAAAACCAAATTAAACCCAAAAACACCCAAATGATCTCAAGTAAACACAAAAAAACCCCCATATACAACAACATAACTCCCAAGAACCCCAAATAATTCCAAATAAGCCCAAATAAACCCAAACAAACCCAAATACTTCCAAATAAACCCAAATACTTCCAAATAACCCCAAATAAACAGAAATAAACCAAGTAAAACCAAAGATAAACCCCAAATAGCCCATAAATGACCCCAAATAAACCCCAAACAAACCCTAAATAAACCCAAAGAAACCCCAAGAAAACTCAGTTCCTCCGGTCCCCACCCCAAAACAGATCCTGACCAATCACAACACACGGCACTGACGACATTCCACTTGCTGGGCGCAAACTCAGAGCACTGGCCCCGCTCAGCGACTTTCAGCCAATCAGCGCCCGGCCCGACTCTGACTCATCACTTGCCAGCCACAGACCAAGGCCTCTCACTGCGGTAAATACTCAAAGACCGCGCGGCATAATTTCCAGCCAATCAGAGCATGTCTCGCTGATGACTCATCAGTTGCCAGGAGCAGAATTTTGGAGGGGGGGAAGGTGATCCTGGAGATGGGCTGGGGACACCAGATAAATCCAAAACAGGGTTGGGACCCCAAAACGGACCAGGAAGGGCCTGGAGCCCCCAAAACCAAACACGGGGGAGGGGACTGGGGGAAGGATCGGAAAGGGGAGGGAGAGAGGGGAAAAGAGGGGGGTGGGACCCCCAAATTGAGCTGGGAGGGGAATGGGACCCCCAAAATTGAGATGGGAGGGGAATTGGACACCCAAATTAGGCTGGGAGGGGAATGGGACCGCCAAACAGGATGAAGCCAATTTTGTTCCTGGAATATGTAAAGTAGTCTATGGATATGCAAAAAGTCTATGAATGTGCAACAGGCTGATTTAAGGGGAGAGAGGACCTTCGAGTAAAGGGTGTTATAGCCACCAAGACCCCCCAGTAACTTTCGGGGACACCCCTTAATTATTCGGGTTTGATTACATTAGCCTGTTGCATATTCATAGACCCTCATGCATAACCATAAACTCATTTACCTATTTGAGGAACTATTTGACATGGCCCAGCCTTGGGGGTGTCTCCCCATTTCAGGAGCCTCCACTGGAATGGAAACTATATACCCCCTACCTTTGATTAATAATAATAGTAATAACAATATGATGATGATGATGATGATGATGATGATGATAATAATAATAATAATAATAATAATAATAATAATTTGAAATTAAGGGGCTCTCAGGAAAAGATATGGGAGTAGAAATAACAGTTCTTTATTAGGAAAAATTAAAAATACAAATGCAGTAGTACAAACAAAAAAACAACAGTGACAGAGTCAGAATTCTCTGGGAATCCAGTGAAAAAGGCTGACCCTCTTGGAATCCAGTGGGAAAAGGGCTGATCCCCTGGGAACCCAGTACAAGAAGAGCTGATCCTTTGGGAATCCAGTGGAAAAGGGCTGATCCTCTGTGAATCCAGTGGGAAAAGCTTGATCCTCTAGGAATCCAGTGGAGAATGGGGGTGATCCTTTGCAATCCAGTGGGAAAAGGGCTGATCCTTTGGGAATCCATTTCTTACCCAGCAAAGACAAGGCAAAGGCAGGGCCACAGAGTTTTTATAGGCCATCCCAAGGGTGGAGTTGGGGTTTGGGTCAGGGGAGGAGTTCTTAGCAACACAAGAGGGGTGAGATCCAATTCCTGCCTCTTAGCAACAGCAGCACTCCACACAGAATGTGTCCCCAAATCCTAAAATCCCTCTAAAACAACTGAGAAATTATGGAACTTCAGATCTATCTATTTGATCAATTTCCTTCATTTCACCCAGTTTTGCGTGTTTTTAAAGGATGAAGGTGAAGCAGAGGAAAATTAAGGCCAAACCAAAAGGAGAAGCAGCCAGGTGTGTCCCCACCTTGGATCACAGGGAATGTGAGTGACCAGGGCTGTGCCCAAAGTGCCTCCTCCAGTGGGGGATGGAGCTGGAGCAGCGCACGAAGCTCTGCCCGCACCCGGGGCACTCGCAGGGCTTCCCTTATTGGTGCCTGCGTTGGTGTTTGGTCAAGTTAGAGCTGCTGGAGAAGCTCTTCCCACACTGGGGACACTCGTAGGGCCTCTCCCCGGTGTGGATGCGCCGGTGGGTGATGAGGGTGGAATTCTGCTTGAATCCCTTCCCACAGTCAGGACAGCGGAAGGGCCTCTCCTCTCTGTGAATCCGATAGTGCTGGAGGAGATAGGAGCTGTTCTGAAACCTCTTCCTGCATTTATCACACTCGTAGGGTCTCTCCCCCGTGTGGACGCGCCGGTGGTTGGTGAGATCGGAGTTCTGCTTGAATCCCTTCCCACAGTCAGGGCATTGGAAGGGCCTCTCCTCCCTGTGACTTTGATAGTGCCGGAGGAGATGGGAGCTGGACCTACAGCCCTTCCCACGCTTGGAACACTCATAGGACCTCTCCCCAGTGTGGGTCCTCTGGTGCTGGATCAAGCTGAACTTCCGGCTGAAATGCATCCCACACTTAGAACACTTGTACAGCCTTTCTCCAGTGTGGGTCCTCTGGTGGATGATCAGGCTAGAACTCTGGCTGAAGCTCTTCCCACACTCCCCACACTCGTAGGGCTTCTCCCCTGTGTGGATCCGCTGGTGCCTGATCAGGTTGGAGTTCCACCTGAAGCTCTTCCCACACTCCACGCACATGTGGGGCTTCTCCCCATCATGGAGTTGCTCATGGACCACCAGCTCCGAGCTCTGGCTCCATCTCCAGCCGCCTTCCTGGCCCAGGCTGGCTCTTTCCCCCTCAGATCCCCGCCAGCTGCGTTTGCAGCCCCTCCTCGTGCGGCATCTCCGGGGCTTTTCCTCCCCGTTGGCTTCCTGTGCCGTGGAGCCGCTCAAAACAGCCTCTGCCACCAGGTTCTGCCGCGGGCATTTGTCCTCCCTGCTCTCCAAGCTCAGCTCCTGCTCTGGGGGAGGAAGGACAAGGACAGGATGGGATTTGCCTCCGTACCACAGGCAAGGGCAAGGAGATCCCCCAGGCCTGAGCTGCAGCCGGGGCCGTGCTGGGCTGGGAGATGGAGCAGCACAGAGGGGAAAGGGGAACTGACTTCCTCCTCACCTGCCTCAGTGTCCCGGGGCATCTTCCTCTTCCTTGCAGCCTCCCAGGCCTTGGCAATGGGAAATCCTGGTTTGGGGAAAACAAGGGATGAGCACATTGTAGGAGTGTCGGGGGGTAGGACAGTCGGGACGGACAGAGACAAGAAATCTCTGCAGCCAGGTCGTGGAACTTGCGGTTTATTGCAAAGGGCCTGGGTGCAGGGCCCTGCTTGGAGCTGCCAGGCACAGCTCGGAGCAGGCCCAAGAGAAGAGAGAGGTAGAGAGGATGAGAGGGTAAGAGAGTAAGAGGGGAAGAGCGTAAGAGAGTAAGGGTCCCGTTACAATACAATCAATCTTCTTCTGTGTTGAATATTCTATTTCTCACCAACCAATCAAGTACAAGATACAAATCCTACAGCATTTACATACAGCCTATAAGAATCAATACATTACCGTACTGTGTTACATTTTAAACCCTAAAAACTCCTCTTTGGACCCCTTCTGCTGAGCTAGTAGGGTCTGCCCTGACCCTTGGATCTGTCTGCAAGCAGAGGGAACTGTTTCATGAAAAGGGGATTACCTTCAGTTGGGCAACACCATTGTTTTCCAGTTGTTCACTAACGAAGGTATCTCAAAGCTTGCTTTCATTTAAATCTTCCTTATTCTTCCTATATTCCCAAAATCTTCTGCCAGACAATCATATTTATAAGGTTTTCCTGTTTCATCTCCCCCAACACATATTGAGTTTGAAGGTCCCTGTGCCCAAGTCCATCTCTGGAATCACTGGCCACCTGGGCTCCAGAAACACCTCCCAAACACCAAGATTCAGCCCTGAAAAGGCCTCCCAGGAGTTCCCCATCCCTGGTCCCTCCCCTCTGGTGTTCGAGGGTTCCCCCCTGTCCCAGCTGCTGGGGGTCACGCTTGGATTGGGGGTCCCCATTCTCCTCGTTGCCCGCCCTGCCCAGGCTGCTGGCAGTCCCAGCAATGCCAAAATCTCCCCCGGCTTCACTCTCCCCATTTCGGGATGCCGGGGCTGTTTGGGCTCCCTTCTCCCCTCATTCTCTGCTCGGGGCTGCAGCGGCTCCAAGGAGTCCCCCTTGCCCCTCTCCAGGCTCTTGAGGCTCCCACCAATGGCGGCGCTCCCCCCTCTCTGGGCTCCCCAATTTGGGCTCCTGGGGGACACAGGGCTCTGCTCCTCCAGGCTGCCTCTGCCGGCACCCGCCACCGCCACCTCCCGATGTCCCCCAAGGGGCCTTTTCCGCTCAGCCTTGGACTTCTTCATTCTCCAAACATCCCCCCATAAACCCCAACCCAGGGACCCCCCAGGATATCCGGGCCGAGCTCCCCCTCCCCGCTCACCAGCGCAATGGGGGGGCGATGATCCCACAGGTGGGGGCTGGGAATTCAGGCAGGGATCAACCGCGTGGTTCCCTGAGCTGAGCCCCGTTCCGCCTTTGTGCCTCCTCTTCCTCCCGCTCCTCCTTATCCATTCCCCCTACTCCTCTTCCTCCGTCTCATCTCCACCTCCTTTTCCTCTTCTATCTCTCCTCCCCCTGCCTCTCATCCCTAAACCCGCCACCTCCTCCCCCTTCATCCGTGCCCTTCCCTCCCTCCTCCTCCTCCCCCACCAGCAGCCACACCTTCGGTGCCCCGTTCCCCCAGCCCTTGCAGCCGCGGCAGGAGCGGGGATGGAGCCGGGACAGGTTGGGATGGGCAGCGCGGGGCTCTCGGCTGCTCCAGCCACTGCGGGCGGGGGGAACCCGGCCCGGGCCAAAGGAGAGGCAAACTGGGCAAACTGGGGACATATAACAAAGCTAAGGATGCAGCAGAAAATGGAGCTGAAAGAGTTATGTTACCATTAACTCCAAACGAGGAAAAAATAGAAATTCCAAAGTTTAGGCTAGCCAAGAAAAAAGATTTAAACAAGACAGGAAGTGAACAAGATAAATCAGGGAAATGGAAACTTTTTGATGGAAGACAATTACTTAATAAAATGTGCTTACTAGGAAAAAAATAGAAGACATGCATCAGAAAACGCACTGGGATGCTCAAGATTTGTGTGATCATTTTTTAAGGAACTATGGGTGCATTGGGATTTTTGGAGTAGCAAAGCAAGTAACTGAAAGATGCTTAATTTGCCAAAGGATAAATAAAATCATGATGAGAAAAAAAACATTAGGAGGTTGTGAGTTAGCTCGTTGACCATTTCAAAGTATCTGAGCAGAAGTTTAGATTTGTTAGGCTCTGGATTTATTTGTAAAAAACCATTTAATCTAGAAGAAAGAGAATATGCCATATGTTAGACAGGAGATTTTAGGAGAATAAACATCTTTGAAGCATCCAAAACGCCCGAGACAAAACAAGAAAAGAGAAAGTGAAATGAAAGGCAGAGGAACAAAAGGAAAAATCAGAAAAAGAGTGGGATCCTCTGCAAATCTTGCCCCCTCCGTTCGCGGCCGAGGTGCCTGTCCTGGGTCCCGGCTCGCTGCCCGCCTCAGCTCCGCCTGCCCCGCTTTCCATCCCAGGTGTGGCCTCACTGCCCAGGGCAGCTCCACCTGCCCCGGCGCTGTCGCTCAATTTGTGTGCCCTGCTCCCACTGCCTGGCCCGCGGCCGCTCTGCCGCCCATGCTGGGCAAGATGGGGGTTGCTCTGTCCCGCCACCTGCTCCGAGGTCACCGCGCCCACCGCACCCAGGGGGGGTCCCAGCCATCCCATCCCCGGCTGCCCTGCCCGTGCCACCTGCGCTGGGCACCGCCGCTGCTGCCGGGCTCGCCCACCTGCCTTTGCTCTGCCGGCAGCTGCCGGATCAGCCGCCATCAGCCATGTGGGGGCTACCCACGCTCCGCCTCGGGCTCCATGGGAAGATCCCCCTCTGCCGATTCCGGCAGCAGACCCTGCCCACACTCCCACCGAGCCTCGGCAGGATAGACTCCCCTGACCCCGTCCTGCTCTAAGTTACGTCCCCTTGGTAACCACAGCTCCGGCTGTTCAGGGAAACTCTCTCTCTCTCTCTACAGGAAGCACCTTATCAAAACACTAGGAGCTCAGTTAAAAGACAGTTCTCTCCAAATTATTTCCCAAAACATGGGAGAAAAGCGAGAGAAGGTAAAAAAGTGAAAGAGTTAGATGAAGGGATTGCTCTATTTCCGTTCAGAGAGGTTCCCATGGGAGGGATGCGCTGCCCCGCCCCGCGGGAGCCACCAGCGCCCCTGCCGGCCGTGCCCGGAACTGCACCCAAGGGCAAAGCGCCGCAGCCCAAAGGCCGGGACTGGGTCCGGGCTCTGTTTGCTGTCAGTGCCGCAGCTGTTGGTGTTTGTTTGCTTTATTACACACACTAGTAAATAACTGGTATTCCTACTCCCATATCTTTGCCTGAGAGCCCCTTCATTTCACTAGTCTAAAAATTAAGAGGGAGGCGGTTTGCATTCTCCATTCCAAGAGAGGCTTTTTCTGCCTTCCTGAGCAGACACCTCTCTTGTAAAGCAAGACAAGCACCCACAGGCACTGAGGGGGCTGCAGGAGGGGCACAAGAAGGCCCTGCAGCACTTGGGCACAAAGGCACAGCAGGTGAGTGCAAGAAGGGAGCAGCAAAAGGCCAAGCTGAAGGCAAAGGCCAGGGCACAGTTCCTACAGCCCCTGAGGGATCAACCCCAGGGCCCAAGGGGGCCCCAGCACCCAGGGCACGGGCTCGGCCACAAGCACCTGGCAGAGGCATTGCCCTCCTCGGCAGGGGAGAACCCACCCAAACAGCCCCTGGCAAGGAACCAGGGCTCCAGCTGCAGGGCACAAGGACACTGCAAGCACAGACAGCAGCACCCTCAGGACCAGCAAGTCCACCCCTTGATGGACATGGATTGGCAGGGCTGTCACAGCTCCCATCACACCAGGGACCCTCCACACTGCAGCCCTTGAGAACATTCAGGGTGGGTCTGCATTGAGAGGAGGCATTTCCTGATGGACACAGGGGCCTCTCAATCCAATCTGAATCTTAGACCTAAAGGGGAAAATAGTAAAGGAATGTTTTAATTTTTAAGGAAATGAGTGGGAAAGATGAGCAGGTATGATTTGTTCAACCACTATTAGACGCTGTGGGGCATAG
Organism: Melozone crissalis; assembly: GCF_028551555.1. Lineage (NCBI taxonomy): Eukaryota > Metazoa > Chordata > Aves > Passeriformes > Passerellidae > Melozone > Melozone crissalis. The sequence goes on from NW_026535844.1 coordinate 7,525,214, forward strand.
GTTTGAAATAAATGAATTCCTTTTTCTTCCTCCTGTGATTGTAATTAACTAGGAAGGAATTTGAGAGCTGGATTTTAATACTGTAAAAGGGGATACAGAGGCCAGTTCTGCTCTACCGTTGTGTCAAACGTCTGACAAGGCCCATGCTGAAGTGAACCCCAATGTGTGGGCTGCCCCAGGGAAAGAGGGAAAATTAGATATGGAGCCTCTACAAATTACTTTAAAGCAACCAGAACGAGCAATATCCTGTTCCAAGAGAGGGAAGGAAGGGCTCACAGGCTGGTATTGAGTCCCTGTTAAAGGCAGGGCTTTTGGAGCCAGGGATGTCTCCCTACAACACTCCTATCCTGCCAGTCAACAAACTGGATGGATGGACAGCAGGAGGAAACACAGAATTCTCAAGTGTTAAAATGAAGATTAACTGAGGCTGCTTGCCTGGCCCTTCCAGACAGGGTAAAAGAATTTGAATTATAGGTGGACAACAAACAGGGTCTTGCCAAAGGAATTCTTGCGCTAAAATATTTAACCCTATATAGGATCTCCAACAGTTCACGTCTGGCATCAAGGTAAAGGTCTGACAACCAAAAGAGCCTCTAAATGGATGAGCAGGGCTCAGTTATTACAGTATGAAACGTGTTCAATGGCACAGGAGGATTTAGAACTGAGGACAGGGCAAGGGTTTAACCCAGCCTCCTGTTGGAACAGCCTGGAGAGGGGCTGGCAAGGAACCCAGGACTGCCCTCAAGGGACAGAGCTCCAGACCCAGGCTGGGACAGATTGATGATGGGACATTCCCTGGCCTGAGGGAGAAAATGTGTTTGTGGATGGCTCTGCAGGGGCAGCAGAAGGGAAAAGAGCTACAAGACAGGCTGTTATTAAGGAAGGGGAATCCGACACCACGCAGGTCACAGCACTGCTGCAAAATGTACCGATTTCGGTTCTTTTAAACCTTTTTTCTCTACTCAGGCTTGGTTTTCTTTGCCTTGGGGAAATGAATTTTAAAGCTTTTATTTAAGGGGTGTTACACCACTCAATGGAGATGAGTTTAACATCCCAACAGACTGGGAATAGCCCAAAAGACACCCACATAGATAACGACCAGCAACAAAACATCAACATTGCCCAGCAGCAAACAGCTACCAACAGCTACCCCAGACACTGCCCCCGGCAGAGCTGGAGACACCTGGGCTGGAAAAGGCTGAGAAGGAAATCCAGGAGTGTGGACCAAATTCACATCAGAGGGGAAGAAATCTGGGTCCAACAGGAAACCAAATACTGAAAACTTACACAACGTGGAAGCAATGAACATTAAAGCAGTGGATTTAGATTGGTTCAGACTACATAAAGTTTAGGAAAATCTAGTAAAACTCACATGGCATGGAATGATTTTCTCTGCACAGCCGGGCTATTTGTGAAAGAAATTATTTCTGTTGCACATCCAGGCCAGAACCAAGGAATGCCTTGACTCTCTATCACTAAAGAGATTCTTGGAGAGTTTTTGTTTTCCCTGCAGTTTCAGTGATAAGATAACAACATGATAATAATTTTTTATAATAATTCCCACTTTATATTGTCAGGGGGTTTGGGACAGAAGTGTGAGAATCAATTTTTGGTCCGGGTTTTTCCAAGTTCTCCTTTATGGGGCATTTGTAGAACTGAATACTTTGAACTTGTAAATAGTAAATACGTTTTTTTAAAACACAGCAGATTCTTGGGGGGCCACATGTGACTCACCAGATGGCTGCCCTGGAAGAGAAGCTCCATTCCAGGCAGCCTCCAGAGGAGCTTTAGAAATGCAAATGAACACTGCGGGGCAAAGTGTGGACAATGCACCTGGGTCCCTTGCCTGGGGCAGGAATTGGGCTGATTCCCTCTGCCCCTCACCCCAAGCTCTGCCTGCTTGCACTGATGGAATTTGCACAGCTCAAGGCAGCCCAGGGGGAGGATATCTGACCCTGCAACAGAAACGGGTGAAGCTGCAAAAGGAAACAGCAAAAGGAGAATGTTGGGAAAACTTCATTATAAATAAATGGGGGGAATCATCCCTCTGCCCACTCCAACATGTGCTGTCATTGTCTGTGTTATATAGGGTATATTAGAGCAGTGGGGATTTTTTGCTAGCAAAAATTCAGGGAAATAAGCTGGGAATCCAAGGATTTGATGATTTAATTGGAGAAAAGCAGTCAATTGATGCAGACCTGGCTGGAGAGAGCGGCCAAAAATAGGGAAAATATGAACGGCCAGTAGAACAAATTTACAACACCATGGACCAGCCCCTGGGAACCCGAACCAATTCATATCAGGAGCCACAGAACCCATTTCTCATTTCAATAGCATCATTAGATTACAAGCTGTCCTCGCAATAATAACCAACCAGCCAGCTCCAGCTCCTGACCTTCCTGCTGACCAATCCAATGAAATGAGGAACACACCATTTAACCATGGGATGGGATAATATTACGTTTTAGCAAAAGAAAGGGGAGTTTGTGGAAAATTAAATGACTCAAACTGCTGTTGGCAAAGAGATGACAAAGAAAAAGTGGTGAAACAGATAACAAAGGAAGTAAGAAAGCACTTCATGTTCCAGCCCAAACGTGGAAAGGATGGAAATGAGACAAGGTTTTGTGGCTCCCTGGCAGACCATGGGTTAAACGAATGCTGTTTCTCCTCTGATGTGCTACAGCAACTCTCATCTTTCTACCGTGCTCCACACGTTGAGAGTGCAGCTCATTCAGCAGCTGAGGGAGGGGTAAGGGATTTGTAGATAAGGAAGCAAAGGGCGAAACCACCAGCTTCAATAAATGTTACTAATGAACATGGACTGCTGCTCACAGGAAGTCCCACTAAATTCCTGAACTTCCAGAAGAACAAACCCTTTACAGAGCCGTGAATATCGGCTGTTAGACAAAAGTGGGGGTGCACATTAACGAGGACACGCAGTTGGCGGACCGCGAGGTCTGAACCTTCCAAGTACCTCAGCCAGTGGGCAAAGGGAGAGGGAGATGAGGCCGGGAAAATTAGGATAAAAAGGAGGCTGCGAACTACAACAATGGCAGAGAGCGCACGGCAAATGCCCCACGGCCTCTCCCCCTTCTCAGCAATAAAGTCACTTTTACAGGACTCCTCTGTCTCCTCTGCGCACAGAAACCTCCGGCCACGGGAATTCCCCGCACAGCCCGGGCACGGGGCAGCCCCCTCTTTCCCAGCCACAGCAACCGGGCCGAGCCAGCGCTGCTCCGGCAGCGGCTCCTGCCGAGGCAGCGGCCGCAAGGAGACCGCGGGCAGCCGCTCCCGCAGCGCCCTCACGCCAGCGGCAACACGGGCCGGACACGGCACAACGAACCCGCCCGAGCCCCCTGCCGCCCCCGAGGCCCGCAGCCAGCCCCGAGCCCCCGCACAACCCAGCGCGGCTCCCACCTGCGCTGCGGCCGCCTCCGAGCTCCGCCGCCGCCTCACCGCGCTCCGGCCGCTGCCGCCGCTCACGGGACCGCACACACGCTCCGACAACGCCGCCGCTGCGCAGCCACGACCGCCCTCAGCCCGCCACCGGGGCCCTGCTCCGCCCCGCTCCCACCAATCAGCGCGCCACAAACACGACTGACGGCACCATCGCCCAATCCCAGCCAGGGGCGGGCTCTGCACACGGCACAGCCCCGCCCCGCGCTCTCAGGGCGCCCCGGGCTGCGTGAGGGCAGAGCCGGAGCTGAGGAGCAGCCCTGGAACGGACCCGGGCCCGAGGGGATTGAGCTGAAAACACAAACAAACTTCTCCGCAGCTCCCGCCGCGGCTTTCCCGGCACTGCGGCTCCGGTGGCTCCGGCTCAGCGGGAAGCCCTGGAGCCTCACTTCTCCTACCCCTAATTAGGAGCATCAGTGCATCGCTTTGATTTCCCTCAAAAAGAGAAAACCGCCCCAAGCCCTGTGGATGAGTGGGGGAGGGGAGAGATTTCTGACAGAAAACTCCTAAAACTCAGAGCAGGATAATGAGAAGTAAGTGAAGAGCCTTAAATGCAGCTTTCCCGCACGCCTCCCTCCTTCCAGCTGCACCTCCTACGCCGGCAGTGCCGCAGACAGGGAATGGGGCCGGGCTCAGATCATGCCCCGGGGCTTCTCCCTCTGCTCAGGGACAGGAGTCGTTCCCCTGCTGCACCCTGCGCTCTCTCCCACCGGAGACTTCTCCAGGAACTTCTCCGAGCTGAGTCCATCCCACGGGGCACAGCCCCCTCCAAGTGCTGCAGCGTGGGTCACTGTGGCCCGGGGTCAGTCCTGCCAGGACAGGCTGCTCCAGCGGGGCCCTCTGGCCACGGGGTCACAGCCTCCTCTCAGGCATCGCCGTGCTCCAGCGTGGCTGCTCCGGGAGCTGCAGGGGGATCTCTGCATCCAAATGGATCTGCAGGGGGATCTCTACAACCCCATGGATCTGCAGGGAGATCTTTGCATCCCCATGGATCTGCAGGGGGATCTTTGCATCCCCGTGGATCTCCAGGGGGATCTCCGCTGCCCCATGGATCTCCAGGGGGATCTCTGCATCCCCGTGGATCTGATGGGTGATCTCTGTGTCCCCATGGATCTCTGCATCTGGCACCGCCGTTTTTGGAGGCACCAGGAATAGGCTGAGCTCTGCCTGAAGCTCTTCTCACATTCCCCAAACCCTTCCCAGCACAGGAAGGCTTTTACCTCCTCTCAGCTCCCCAGGCTGCGTTTGCAGCCCCTCCTCGTGGGGGATCTCTGGGGCTTTTCCTCCCCGGTGGATTCCTGAGCCGTGGAGCCGTTCCAAATGGCCTCTTCCACGAGGTTCTGTGGCAGGGATTTGTTCTCCCTGGTCTCTGTCCGCAACTCAGGACTTGGGGGAGGAAGGACAAGGAGAGGAAGAGACAGGGAGAAGGGAAAAGGAAAAGGCAGGAGAAGAGGAAGGAACAAGAAGGAGCAAGGGAGGAAGGAGATGGGAAAGGAACATGGATGGATGAAGGACAGAATGAGGACAAGAAGGAGGGCGGACAAGGAGAAGATGGGATTTGCCTCCATGGCAGAGGGAAAGGGAAGGAGATCCCCCCAGCCCATCCCTGGCAGGATGGCGTTGGCAGTGAGGCTGTCCTGCAGCGATGCTGGGCTGGGAGATGGAGCAGCAGAGAGGGGAAAGGGGCAGTGATTCCTCCTGCCCTGCCTGGCTGTCCCAGCCTGGAGCGTCCTGGCGCTGCCGAGGCCCTTGGAGCATCCGGCACTCCGGAGCCCGAAGCTCACGGCTACTTTATAAAGCTGACAAAGTCAGCAGGATGGGTCTGGGTATGATCGGCAGCAAACTGGGTTTATTGGTACAGGAACAGGGCACAGAGCTGAACAGGGCCCAGGGACAAAGACAGGGTGCAAGCTGAGGGCACAGGGGGTTTTTATATGGGGTAGTGAGGGTGGAGCTGAGGGTCAGGGTCCCATGGATATGGGGGAAATGGTGCAAAGGAGGGGTTAAGGGTCAGGTCAGCTAATAGGGAAACAGGGGCAGAGGAATGCAGTAAATTAGGGCCAATGGAGGGACAGAGAGGGAGAACATTCTAGGGACTAACCAAAGATGGGTAATAGGGGGTGAACTAGGGTAATTAGGCCAACAGGCCAATGGGGCAACATAACTTTCCATAAATCAGCATGTGCCTGCAAAGGTCTATGGGAGAAGCAAGCTTCTCACCATAACCCTGAAATCTATTCTTCTTATTGGGGACCAGTCCCCCATGGGTGGGAGATTGAGACTGCCATGGGCCTCCACACCAGTGCATCTTCCTTTTCCTTGCAGCCTCCTTCTCCTCCATCCAGACAAAGGTTAGGATTGATAAATCCTGGCTTTGAGGGAAGAACAAGGGGTGAGCACCTTGGGTTTTGTGAGAAAGGAGCCTCACTCTTTAGAATTTTTGAAAGTTTAATAAGGAATAATAAGGGGCAAATCAGTAACAGGGCTGGGTGCTTGGCAATGGCCAGAGGCACACTGGTTAACCACAGCAACTCTTCTTGTCTAGTTTTCCCATTGTATTTTTCAAATTCATATTCATAATGATTATACATATTCAAACATTTCTTTGAAGTCGTTTACATGTTCCAGGAATTCTTCAGGTTGGTTTGACCCCCAACTCGCCGTTTTAGAGCACGTGCAGGAATCGTGGATTGCTGTTTTAAGGATTGTGTGTCACTCCCTCACAAGGGCCCCTGTTCTGTGGTTTCACCAGGTGACAGTTATTGACAGTGGAAGGGTCAGTGGCAGGGGTCCTCATCACATCCCTTCCTTAAATGTTATCTGACCATGCAGATGGTTTTAGCTATTTCCACAAGTACTTGAAATGAACATTAGCTATTTCACAAATATCTCTGAAGTGTTATTGTCAGTTATTTACAAAAATAAAAGCATTGATTATTATTTCACAACTACAGCTACTTCTGCAAAAGTTAACATTCTAATGTACAACACATGGCATCCACTGTAATATTTTTCAAAAGCCAAAACTATAATGTATGTTTTTCACACTCTCCACAAATTAAAATATCATCCATAAATGGTGTTCTGAGGATATGAGCTACACAGGGGCCAGGGCATTGGCCACAAAAAGCTGGCAAATTATACTACAGCAAAAGCAGTTAAAAGTGATTACAAACTGCACTCTATCAAAATCAGTGTGATTAAGAATAGATTGCAGAAGTCAATACCTAATAGCAAAAGCCAACACTACCCAGTTATTTATAACAAACCCAGAGCAGGTTTTTCCCTTGCATGGAGCACTTGGGCCTTCCCCGGGCCCCTTCTGCCCTCGTGCAGAGCCGGTGGCATTTTCCAGCACACCCAGTTTGTAACCAAGAGCCGGGTGCAGCCGAGAAGGCTCCAAGCGCCTCCTTCCAGGCTGACTCTGCAGGTGCCGAGGCTGCTCTGGGCTCTGCCAGGGCTCTGCTGGGGCTCAGCTCTGGGCCAGGCTGGGCCCGCTCTCCCCTCACATTGCTCCGGGCAGCTGAGGCACAGCGGGAGAAGGAAGGGACACGGCAAGGCAGTTGAGGGTTAAGAGAGTTTTTATTCAAACAACTGCCATAACAAACAGGCTGTCCTAACTACCATAAACTAACTACCAGTGCTAACTACCCTAACCAACTAGTAGTGCTAACTACCATAACTAACTAGTTGTCCTGACTACTGTAACTCAAAGCTGTCCTCAAGTGCTTCATCTCCTCCGCTGCTCCCTCAGTTGCTTTGCTGCAGTGATCAGAGGGGTCAGGCTGGAGAGAGGCTTGGCTGATGATAAAAATGGGTGCTGTCCAAAGGATACAAAGGAAAGAAATGAACTGTTACTTTCCAGAGTCAAGTTCCTCACAGGCTCTGTTGCAACAGGACAAAGGGAAATGGTTTGAAACTCAGGAGAGGGAAGCAGGCTCAGATTAGATCTAAGGAAGAATTTTTTAACCAGCAGAATGGGGAAACACTGACAGAAGGTGCCCAGAGATGTGGGAGGTGCCTCCTCCCTGGCAACATCCAAGCTCAGGTCAGGCAGGGCTCTGGGCCCCCTGAGCTGCTTGAAGATGTCCCTGCTTGCTGTGGGGCACCAGGCCCAGATGAGCTCCAAAGGAGCTGCCAAGCCACAGCAGGCGAGGGTTCTGCTCGCTCTGCGTGTGGAACGCAGCCAGACTGGAGACTGTCGGAGGGGGCCCCACAAGAAAACCCCTCCCTGGCGCTGCTGCTTCCCCTGCAGCCCCTGGCCCTCAGCTGCAGCAGCTCCTGGGCAGCCCAGCGCCGCTCCTCGTCCGGCTCCAGGCTGCACTCGAGGCAGTCCCGCAGCAGAGCCGACAGGCGCCGGGGCTCCTGCAGCTGCGGGGTCCCGTTCTGCCGGATCAGAGCGCGAGCCTGCAGGGAAAGCAAACTCAGCGCTCTGCCAGCTCCCTTCACACCCACACGGGCTCACATCCACCCCGGGGCCTCAGCCCCAGCTCCAGGGGCACTTTCCTCCCTGCCACAGATGCTGCTCAGAGCTCATTTTGCTATGCCAGCCAAAAAACCCAAACCCTGGGGCTGCCACAGCCACTGCAACATCCAAATGATCTCGCCTTGAGAGCCAGTTTCATTGGCTGACTCTGTCAGTAGGAACCTCCATCAGAAATAGCCCATTTTGCTTCTCCAAACATGGACACCAGCTTTACAGGCCATTTTCCAGAGTCAGTGTGGTCTGCGTGTGTTATTTCAGAGGATTCTTACATCAAGGTCATCTCTGCAGTGCCACTGACACTCAAGTAAATGCATTCCTGATGCCCCATCCCAGAAACTGCCAGGCAAGAAACAGGAGGTTTGTGATGCTGAAAGATCAGGCTTGGTGACGCGGAGAAAGCAGCTTGGACTATGAAAGAAATATGTTAGACTATGAGGATGTTAAACAATCATCTTCATGTTCTCAACAAATTTCCCTGTGAGAAGAATTGGGGTGGAGATCAACTTGCAAAATGTCTTTTAGAAACTCCTGCAGAAAGCTTGTTTTTGGGACTGGGATTTGGGGGTGGTTTGGGGTTTTCTTGCAAGGTAACATTAGACCTGATGCACTTGCTTCACATTTTCAGGTCATCCTCACAGCCAGATGAGCTGCAAAAACATAAATCCCAAAGCAAATTGTTGCTGGAGACTGAGGAATATTCTCCTGTGTGGAGGCTGGAGTGCTCTGGGAATTCCCTTCCCATGTACAGAAACCTCCAGCTGCTGCTCCCAGTGCGGGGTCCCCCTGTGCTCACAGGCCTCTGCAGCCTCTGCAGAATTTGCCTCTTACCATGGCCGCCGTTTCCCTGAAGTAAGGAGGTTCTCCTTCCACCATCTCGATGGTCACAATGCCAAAGGCCCAGATGTCCACCTTGGGGCCATAAGGAGATCTGGTCACAACTTCTGGGGCCATCCAGTGAGCAGTGCCCACCATGGAGCTGCGCTGGTCCTGCTCAGGGCTGAGCTGAGCACAGAGGCCAAAATCAGCTGAGGACAGAAACAAACCCTGTCAAAGGCAGCTGCAATGAGGAAACCAAGCACCAAGATTCCCCACTCTCAGTCTGAGAGTGCAGTAGTGAAGTCAGCTGGAAAAGCCCTCAGGGCTGTAGCCAAGGAAAGATGGAACTGGACCCTTCAAGAAACCCTCAGCTTTCATGCAGTGGCTTTTACTGATTCCCTTGGAGATTTAGATTCCCACTGCTGCCCCTCTGGCAGGGCCATAGGCAGAGCAAAGGCACTGCTGGCAGCCTGCTCCTCTGCTGAGCTCTCTGCAGGGGCAGCCGCTCTCAGCTGGCAGCAGGGGCCGGGCAGTGCCCCCAGCAGCCCTTGTGGGGCTCTGGCCCTCCCTGGGAAGCAGCCCCACACCCGCAGCCCGGGAGCGCCGTGCCTGGCCAGGAACACCCACCCAGCCTGACAGAGCCGTCCGTGCCCAGGAGGATGTTGGAGCTCTTCAGATCCCTGTGGATCACCCGCTTGGAATGGAGGAAATCCAGGCCCTGCACACACTGAGAGAGAACAATGTGGTAAATAGGTGTGATTCATGCTGATAAAATTGAAACAGTAATCAATATTGATACAGTAATTAATATTTGGAAATAAGAAAACAGATAAAAGTTGTAATGCCAAAGAAGAAAGGGAGAGGAGGGGCTCCACCCCCTCTCCTGGCAGATGTTCAAGGAGAGGAGGAAAAACAAGAGAGAACAGTTACTAAAAATTAACAGAGAGAAGTGAAAATCTGGTTGGGTCCCAGGAAAATGCCCGCTATAAGAGATTTATTGCTTTGATGCTAAAATGTAGTAATATGTTAGTTTTGGCTTGCATTATCCTGGCTTGGTGCGCATGTGTAACCCAAAGGTGAATTAAAGGACAATGAAGAAGACTATATGGCCTTCATCAGAGACGACCCCCAAAGACTTGTGCAACCACCAAACCGAGTGGTGGCGCATGCGTGGTAAAGGTGGTGAGGAGGGCGGAGACAGAAAAGTGACGAACCAAAAATAGGAGGAGATGGCATTGACACATGGCATATAAGGGGCGACTTTCACTTGGCAAGATTGTACATGAAGTGGCAAGGGTCATTGAACCCTGCCCTCCGTACCCCGCGGTTGTTTTATCTTATGCGCTATTATTTGAACCATATTATCCCTTATTTATATATTTGCTAAACTATTTAATTAAAATTGCTGCTACCTTAAATATTGTTTGGGTTTTTTTTAGGATGGGATTATTGGGCAAATATAACACCTGCGAGCAGAGAAGGACACTGGTCAGGGCTGGGCTGGCTGCTGAGAATGCCTTGGGCAGGAGGATCCTCCGGCAACGAGCCCAGAGCCACTCTGGGCACTGAGGCCTCTGTGTCCCACAGCAACGGGAACACCACGGGGACGTGGCGCTGTTCCTGTGACATCCCAGCAGCAGCTCACGCAGAAACCACCTGGAAGGTTCTCCTGTGTCACAAAGGAGCACAAAGAACCCTCCCAGGGCACAGACCATGGCCCAAAGGGTGCAAGAGGAACTTGGAAAATGCAACAAACAAGGACACCCCATAGCCCAGCCTGAACACTGAGGAGGAACAAGGACGGCACCAAACCAAAGGAAACGTGACCTTTAGTCACTGATACTTCTGACTAAAAGCAGCAAGCCTTGTTCCGTCTGGGATCTTTGTTCTAGTTCTAAAAACAAGCAAGGTTCCCCACTCTAAATACCCAGAAAGCAGGAACTGGGGAGGAGGTGAGATTAGGAAGGAGGAGGAGGAGGAGGGAGAGAGGAAAAGGAGGAGGAGGAAGAGGAGGAGCAGGAGCAGGAACAGGAGGAACAGGAGGTTCCAGTGCCCCCTGTGACCGCAGCCGCGGGACCATCGCCCCCAGCTCATCCTGCAGGTGAGCAGGGAGGGGGAGCTCGTCCCAAATCCATCAGGGGGGTCCCTGAGAGGGTTTTTTATTGGGGTGTGTTTGGAGCTCGCAGATTGTGAAATTGATCCCAAATATCATCTGGTGTCTCTGGGAGGTTTTTTTCTCTGTGTGTGTAGGTTTGGTTCTTGCAGGAGCCCAAAGCTGAGCCCCTTGGGGGGATCTTTGGGGGCCCACGTGGCCATTGCCCCGTATGGGCAGGGGAGGACATTGGTCCTGGGGACCCCCGGGAGAGAAGAGGAGGGGAACCCCTGGGACCCCCAGAATGGAGAGAGCAGAGAGGGGTGATCCCAGAGCTGGGGGACCCCGGCAGACTGGAAAGGGAGGGAGCCTGGGGAGGAGGGACCCCTGGGATCCCTGGGACCTCAAAGCAGAGCATCAGGGTTGAAGGGACCCCATGGACCCCCAAAAGCCCCTGGATCATCCCTAAGCAGGACGCCGGAGAATGAAGAACCCCTGGAACCATTGGACCCCTGTGATCCCAAGGAAAGGAAACCTGTGGAACCCCAAAAGTGGAGAGATCAGCAATAGGGAGCTCCTGGGAGAGTTTTTTTGGGCTAAATCTTGATGTGTGGAGATTTTCATGGACACAAGACTCCTGCTGAGTTCCAGAGATGGACCTGGCCAGGAGGAGCCTCTACTCCAAGGCGCTCCCACCTTGGTTTCCCCCAAACCAGGGTCTGTCATTCCCAAGCTGTGGCCAGATGGAGGAGGAGGAAAAGCCCCAGAGATCCCTCACAAGGAGGGGCTGCAAACCCAGCCCAGGGAGGGGTGAGGAGGAAAGAGCCGCCCTGAGCCAGGAAGGCGGCCAGAGATGCAGCCAGAGCTCAGAGCTGGTGGAGAAGCCTCATGGCAGGGAGAAGGCCCACAAGTGCTTGGAATGTGGGAAGGCTTTCAGCTCCAGCTCCACCCTGATGGAACACCTGAACACCCACACTGGGGAGAGGCCCTGGGAGTGTGGGGAATGTGGGAAGAGCTTCAGTGGGACCTCCGACCTCAGCAAGCACCACAAGATCCACACTGGGGAATGGCCCTAGGAGTGCTTGGAATGTCAGAAGAGCTTCAGGTGGGATTCAGAGATCGTCACTCACCACCACTTCCACACCAGGGAGAGGCCCTGCGAGTGTCCCGAGTGTGGGAAGAGCTTCGTGTGCTGCTCCACCTCCATCCCCCATGGGAGGATCCGCGCTGGATGATCCACAGTGAGCCCCGTTGGGCAGAGCCCTGGTGACCCCTGTTCTGGCTGATCAGTGTTGGGCAGGGGGAAGGTGTTGGAGAGATTTCTTTGTGCTGCTATGATTTGGTTGGTAATAAATTCCCTCTGTGTGTCCAGGCTGGATCTGTTGTGCCCGTGTGGGATTTGCTTCGGGATCTCTCCCGGTCCTTGTCCCCACGCAGGAACCCTCGGTTCCATTTTCTGTCCCTGTGTGGCTGCGGGGGGCAGGGACAGAGCGGCTCTGGGGGTGCCTGGCATCGGGCCAGCGTCACCGCTCGCCACGGGCAGCCCTGAGATGCCGCGCACCTGGGCACGCATTGCTGGGCTCACCTGAGCTCCCACCTGCACAGCGCCCCAAAGTTCCCCCTGCCCAAAAAACCCCCAGCCCGGGGCTGCAGCGTCCCGGAAAGGCCTCAGCCAATGGCAGCGCAGGCAGGAGGAGGCTTAGCCAATGAGAGCTCGGGGCGTTGGATTGCCTCATCGGTTGCTTGGCAGAGCCCGTGGCCGATCGCTGCCCAGAAGCGGCGGCAGCCAATGAGAGCGCGCGGCGCTGCCGAGCCCGCCCTGCTCCGGACTGGCGCTCCCAGCGCAGCGCGGCTGCTTTGGGGCTGCTGCTCCCTGCCCGGCCCCGGCCATGGGGCGAGGGGCGGCAGCTGGGGCCCTGCTGGTGGCACTGGTGGTGCTGGGAGCCCCCTCCCCGGCGCGGGCTGAGCTACAGCTGCCTGGTGGAGCACGTCAGCCTGGAGCAGCCCCTGAGGCGGCACTGGGGTACGGGGGAGCCCCTGGGGGCGCTGGCAGAGCCGCTGGGCTGTCCTGGGAGCCACTGGGAGGGAGCTGGAGAAAGCCGGGCTGGAAGTGGGAGAGGGGCTGGGGGCTGGGCAAGGGCTGGGAAGGGGTTTGGGGGATGGTGGGGAGGGTGGGATGGGCTTGGGGGGTCGTGGTGGGCACTGGGAGGGAGTTTGGGGGCGCTTTGTGTGACTGGGAGGGATCGCAGGGAGCCCCGAGGGGCTGGAAGGAGATCGGCAATGGCAAAGCGGGGCTCGCCATGAGCTCGGTTGTGCTGGGCACAGCCTGGGAGGGCTCTGGCTGAGTCCTGCTGGGGCTGCCAAGGGACTGCGAGAGGCTTTGGGGGTCCTGGGGCGCTGGGGGGCAACTGGGAGGGGGCTGTGGGATGCTGAGAGGGACGAGAGGGGCTTTGGTGGCTCCTGGCCAGGACAAAAAGGGATCGGAGGGAGCTTTCAGTGGTTCCTGGCTGGGCTGGGGGCCACAGGGAGGGCGCTGGGAGGGGCTCGGGGTGTCGGTGAGAGGTTTTGGGGCTGCTGAGCCCTGCGGACTCCCCAGAGATGCCGCCGGACGCCGCCCGCAGCAAGATGTTGACGGGCATCGGGGGCTTCGTCTTGGGCTTCGTCTTCCTGGCGCTGGGGCTCGGCTTCTCCCTGCTCAAGAAGGTCAGGGCGGGTGCCGGGGGTGGCGTCCCCCCCGTGGCGGAGCGTGTGCGCTCCCGCCGGGCCCCAGCCCGGTGTCACCCCCTTTTCTCTGCCCACAGAGCTCCTGAGCCGGCGGCGGCCGCAGCCCCTCCCCGTGGGCTCGGGCCCGGCCGGGACCCCCCGCTCCGTCCCCGCTCCGCTGATTCTGGGGGGGTCCCGTGTCCCCCCCAGCCCCGCTGGCGCTCTGCCCCCGCCCAGTGCCTGCTCCCAGTGCTCCCAAAAAAGCTTCCCAGTTGGCCCCGGGCCGTTTATTGGGGGGCGATGGGACGGATTTTGGCAAAGGGTGGGGGACAAAGGGTGGGGGCTGGGCCCGGGAGGAGCGGGACGAGGAGGAGGAGGAAGGAGAAGAGGGAAGAGGGAAGAAGGAGGAAGGAGGAAGGAGGAAGGAGGAAGGAGGGGGGGACGTCAGAGAGAGATGAGGGGAAGGAGGCGGGAGGAGGAGCGGGAGGAGCGATTGAACCGGGAGAGGAGAGGCGGGAGGAAGAGGAGGGGGAGATGAGGAGAGGAGCAGAAACAGGAAAAGTAGGGGGGATCCCCCGGCGTTCATCGAGGTGTCCATGGGGGGGCCAGGAAGATGTGGAACCCGCAGCCAGGAGTGTTCCCAACACGGGGAGCTCTGACCCTGGGGGTCACCCGGGATTATCCAGCGCGGATCTTCCAACGGGAGGTGGAGCTGGAGCGAGGCACGGAGCTCGTCCCGCACCGGGCACTGCGGGATCCGCGGGCAGCAACACATGCTCCTCCTGCTTCATCCCCCCTCCTGCTATGCGGCTCTGCCCTCACGCAGCCCGGGGGTCGCGGGGCGGGGCTGTGCCGTGTGCAGAGCCCGCCCCTGGCTGGGATTGGGCGATGGTGCCGTCAGTCGTGGATGTGGCGCGCTGATTGGTGGGAGCGGGGCGGAGCAGGGCCCCGGTGGCGGGCTGAGGGCGGCCGTGGCTGGGCAGCGGCGCCATTTTCGGAGCGTGTGTGTGGGCCTGTGAGCGGCGGCAGCGGCCGGAGCGCGGTGAGGCGGCGGCGGAGCTCGGAGGCGGCCGCAGCGCAGGTGGGAGCCGCGCTGGGTTGTGCGGGGTCTCGGGGCTGGCTGCGGGCCTCGGGGGCGGCAGGGGGTTCGGGCGGGTTCGTTGTGCCGTGTCCGGCCCGTGTTGCCGCTGGCGTGAGGGCGCTGCGGGAGCGGCTGCCCGCGGTCTCCTTGCGGCCGCTGCCTCGGCAGGAGCCGCTGGCGGAGCAGCGCTGGCTCGGCCCGGCTGCTGTGGCTGGGACAGAGGGGGCTGCCCCGTGCCCGGGGCTGTGCGGGGAAATTCCCGTGGCCGGCGGTTTCTGTGCCCAGAGGAGACAGAGGAGTCCTGTAAAAGTGACTTTATTGCTGAGCAGAGGGAGAGGCCGTGGGGCATTTGCCGTGCGCTCTCTGCCATTGTTGTAGTTCGCAGCCTTCTTTTTATCCTCATTTTCACGGCCTCATCTCCCTCTCCTTTTGCCCCCTGGCTGAGGTACTTGGAAGGTTCAGACCTCCCGATCCGGGAACTGCATGTCCGTGTTAATGTGCACCCCCACTTTTGTAAAACAGCCGATATTCACGGCTCTGTAAAGGGTTTGTTCTTCTGGAAGTTCAGGAATTTAGTGGGACTTTCTGTGAGCAGCAGTCCGTGTTCATTAGGAACATTTATTGAAACTGATGGTTTCGCCCGTTGCTTCCTTATCTACAAATCCCTGACCCCTCACTCAGCTGCTGAATGAGCTGCACTCTCAACGTGTGGAGCATGGTAAAAAGATGAGAGTTGCTGTAGCACATCAGAGGAGAAACAGCATTCGTTTAACCCATGGTCTGCCAGGGAGCCACAAAACCGTGTCCCATTCCCATCTTTCCACGTTTGGGCTGGAACATGAGGTGCTTTCGTACTTCCTTTGTTATCTGTTTCACCACTTTTCCTTTGTCATCTCTTTGCCAACAGCAGTTTGAGTAATTTAATTTTCCACAAACTCCCCTTTTTTCTGCTAAAAGGCAATATGATCCCATCCCATGGTGAAATGTTGTGTTCCTCATTTCAGTGGATTGCTCGGCAGGAAGGTCAGGAGCTGGAGCTGTCTGGTTGGTTATTGTTGCGAGGACAGCTTGTAATCTACTGATGCCATTGAAATGAGAAATGGGTTCTGTGGCTCCTGATATGAATTGGTTCGGCTTCCCAGAGGCTGGTCCCTGGTGTTGTAGAATTTGTTCTGCTGGCCGTTCATCTTTTCCCCATTTTTGGCTGCTCTCTCCAGCCAGGGCTGCATCAATTGACTGCTTTTCTCTAATTAAATCATCAAATACTTGGATACCCAACTGATTTCCCTGAATTTTAGGTAGCAAAAAGTCCCCAGTGCTCTAATATACCCTATATAACACAGACAGTGCCAGCACATGTTGGAGTGGGCAGAGGGATGATTCCCTTCCCATTTTTTTATAGTGAAGTTTTCCCAACATTCTGCTTTTGCTGTTTCCCTTTGCAGCTTCCCCCGTTTGTGTTGCAGGGTCAGATATCCTCCCCCTGGGCTCTGCATCGAGCTGTGCAAATTCCATCAGTGCCAGCAGGCAGAGCTTGGGGTGAGGGGCAGAGGGAATCAGCCCAATTCCTGCCCCAGGCAAGAGACCCAGGTGCATTGTGCACACTTTGCCCAGCAGTGTTCATTTGCATTTCTAAAGCTCCTCTGCAGGCTGCCTGGAATGAAGCTTCTCTTCCAGGGCAGCCAT
The DNA here is from genome assembly GCF_028551555.1 of Melozone crissalis. Classification (NCBI taxonomy): domain Eukaryota; kingdom Metazoa; phylum Chordata; class Aves; order Passeriformes; family Passerellidae; genus Melozone; species Melozone crissalis. The sequence goes on from NW_026535844.1 coordinate 7,541,534, forward strand.
CTGGTGAGTCACATGTGGCCCCCCGATATCTGCTCTTTTTTTAAAAAGTATTAACTCTTTATGAGTTCAAAGTATTATGGTTAAAGCTGTTCAGTTTTGCAAAATGCAACATAAAAGCAAACATGGAAAAATGCAGAACAAAACTTGATTTTCACACTTCTGTCCCTAACCCACCTGACAATATAAAGTGGGAATATTATGAAAATTTTTTCTCATATTGTAATTTTGTCACTGAAACTGCAGGGAAAAGAAAAACTCTGCAAGAATCTCTTTAGTTTTAGAGAGTCAAGGCATTCCTTTGTTCCTGCCAGGGTGTGCAAAAGAAATAATTTTTTTCACAAATAGCCCAGCTGTGCAGAGAAAATCATTCCATGCCATGTGAGTTTTACTGGATTTTTCCTAAACTTTATGTCGTCAGAACTAATCTAAATCCACTGGTTTAATGTTCATTGCTTCCACGTTGTGTAAGTTTTTAGTATTTGGCTTCCTGTTGAACCCGGATTTCTTTGACTCTGATGTGAATTCGGTCTCCACACTCCTGGATTTCCTTCTCAGCCTTTTCCAGCCCAGGTGTCTCCAGCTCTGCCGGGGGCAGTGTCTGGGGTAGCTGTTGGTTGTGTTTACTGCTGGGCAATGTTGATGTTTTGTTGCTGGTCGTTATCTCTGTGGGTGTCTTTTGGGCTGTTCCCAGTCTGTTGGGATGTTAAACTCATCTCCATTGAGTGATGTAACACCCCTTATATAAAACCTTTAAAATTCCTTTCCCAAAGGCAAACCTTTGTTTAGAGAAACCTTTCTGAGCAGAGAAATAAGATTTAAAAGAACCAAAATCGGTACATTTTGCAGCAGTGCAGTGGCAGGCAGCCCAGAGTGGAATTGTGCCGTGGTGTTCCCCAGCAGCTGTGGCAGTGCAGGCCCAGCCAGCGCTGAAGCTGCAGCAGTGGCAGCAAGGCTTGGCCCCAGGGGCTGGAGATGGCAGAGGAGGGTGGCCAGGATTGCAGAGGATTCCAGGCGAGGATCTGTGGGCAGGCACAGGGGCTTGGCCCGCTGTGGAGCCCTGGCTGCTGCTGCGTTGCCTTCAGGGCAGGCTCAGGGGCGGCCTCCCATCCTCCTGCTGCAGGCGGGAAGTGCAAATCTGCGGGGCTTCAGAGCCCTTGAGGCCAGGCTGAGGGGTCCCCCCGTATTGAGCTGTGCTGGCGGCTGTTTGTGGCCTCAGGGACACTTGGCATGGGCCCCTTGGCCACCAGTGGTGCTGCTTTGCACTCCTTAGGCAGGAGCCGATGTCCTGGCTGGGTGTTGGCAGCAGCAAAGTGCCAGAGCAGGCTGTGTGCCACCCCAGCTTGCTGTGGGAGAATATGCATTGATATCTGCTCCAGTGGTTGCTGAAGCAGTGAGAATTGCTTTTGCCCCCCTGTTAGGTGCCATGGTGTCAGCAGAAGATGTTGAAGCCTTCCTGCTCAGGGCATTTCAGTGCCAGGCTCTCACAAGCACCCACAGCTGCGCGGGTTGAGCTGAGCATGGGGCGGTGACCTGCGCTGTGTCTGATTCCCCTTCCTTAATAACAGCCTGTCTTGTAGCTCTTTTCCCTTCTGCTGCCCTTGCAGAGCCATCCACAAACACATTTTCTCCCTCAGGCCAGGGAATGTCCCATCAATCTGTCCCAGCCTGGGTGTGAAGCTCTGTCCCTTGAGTGCAGTCCTGGGTTCCTTGCCAGCCCCTCTCCAGGCTGTTCAAACAGGAGGCTGGGTTAAAGCCTTGCCCTGTCCTCAGTTCTAAATCCTCCTGTGCCATTGAACAAGTTTCATACTGTAATAACCGAGCCCTGCTCATCCATTTAGAGGCTCTTCTGGTTGTCAGAGCTTTAACTTGATGCCAGACTTGAAGTATAGGAGGTCCTATATAGGGTTAAATATTTTAGCACAAGAATTCCTTTGGCAAGACCCTGTTTATTATCCACCTATAATTCACATTCTTTTTCCATGTCTGGAAGGCCCAGTCCAGCTGCCTTAGTTAATCTTCATTTTAACACTTGAAAATTCTGTGTTTCCTCCTGCTGTCCATCCATCCAGTTTGTTGACTGGCAGGATAGGAGTGTTGTAGGGAAACATCCCTGGCTCCAAAAGCCCTGCCTTTAACAGGGACTCAATACCAGGCTGTGAGCCCTTCCTTCCCTCTCATGGAACAGGGTATTGCTTGTCCTGGTTGCTTTAAAGTAAATTGTAGAGGCTCCATATCTAATTTTCCCTCTTTCCCTGGGGCTGCCCACACTTTGGGGTTCACTTCAGCATAGGCCTTGTCAATCTTTTCACACAAAGGTAGAACAGAACTGGCCTCTGTATCCCCTTTTACAGTATTAAAATCCAGCTCTCAAATTCCTTCCCAGTTAATTACAATCACAGGAGGAAGAAAAAGAAATTAATTTTATTCAAAGCTATGCCCCACAACTTCTAATAGTGGTTGAACAAATCATACCTGGTCATCTTTCCCACTCATTCCCTTAAAAATTAAAGTATTCCTTTACTATTATCCCCTTTAGGTCTAAGATTCAGAGTGGATTGAGAGGCCCCTGTGTCCATCAGGAAATGCCTGCTCTCAATGCAGACCCACCCTGAATGTTCTCAAGGGCTGCAGTGTGGAGGGTCCCTGGTGTGATGGGAGCTGTGACAGCCCTGGCAATCCATGTCCATCAAGGGGTGGACTTGCTGGTCCTGAGGGTGCTGCTGTCTGTGCTTGCAGTGTCCTTGTGCCCTGCAGCTGGAGCCCTGGTTCCTTGCCAGGGGCTGTTTGGGTGGGCTCTCCCCTGGTGAGGAGGACAATGCCTCTGCCAGGTGCTTGTGGCCGAGCCGTGCCCTGGGTGCTGGGGCCCCCTTGGGCCCTGGGGTTGATCCCTCAGGGGCTGTAGGAACTGTGCCCTGGCCTTTGCCTTCAGCTTGGCCTTTTGCTGCTCCCTTCTTGCACTCACCTGCTGTGCCTTTGTGCCCAAGTGCTGCAGGGCCTTCTTGTGCCCCTCCTGCAGCCCCCCTCGGTGCCTGTGGGTGCTTGTCTTGCTTTTCAAGAGAGGCGTCTCCTCTGGAAGGCAGAAAAAGCCTCTCTTGGAATGGATAATGCAAACCCCATCCCTCTTAATTTTTAGACTAGTGAAATCAAGGGGCTCTCAGGCAAAGATATGGGAGTAGGAATACCAGTTCTTTACTAGTGTGTATAATAAAGCAAACAAACACCAACAGCTGCGGCACTGACAGCAAACAGAGCCCGGACCCAGTCCCGGCCTTTGGGCTGCGGCGCTTTGCCTTTGGGTGCAGTTCCGGGCACAGCCGGCAGGGGCGCTGGTGGCTCCCGTGGGGCGGGGCAGCGCATCCCTCCCATGGGAACCTCTCTGAACGGAAATAGAGCAATCCCTTCATCTAACTCTTTCACTTTTTTACCTTCTACAACCTTCCTTTCATGTTTTGGGAAAGAATTTGGAGAGGGCTGCCTTTTAACTGAGCTCCTCGTGTTTCGATAAAGTGCTTCCTGTAGAGAGAGAGAGTTTCCCTGAACAGCCGGAGCTGTGGTTACCAAGGGGCCGTACCTCAGAGCAGGACGGGGTCAGGGGAGGATATCCCGCCGAGGCTCGTTGGGAGTGTGGGCAGGGTCTGCTGCCGGAATCGGCAGAGGGGGATGTTCCCGTGGAGCCCGTGGCGGAGCGTGGGTAGCCCCCTGTCCTGGTTTAGGGCAAATTGTTAGAGAATCTGCAAAGGAGGGCCCCTCCAGAAAGCAAAACCCACACGGCCCCTCCCCCCAACCGGTTCGGGAAAAAATTCCTCGGAGAGAGGTGGAAAGAACCTGTTTATTTGACTGGCACAGCACCCCCCGCACACAAAATGAACAATACCAGCTGACACCGCTCTGAGAAAGATGACAAAATCAGAAAGTCTCTTTCAGGGGTGGTTGCTCTGTTCTCAGTCCCTCCGGCGCTGGGGCAGCTGCTGCAGCCAAACCTTCGGTGTTCCTGGGCCCCAGTCCGGAGCAGGTTCGAGATGGTCACAGGAACAGGAGAGGAGAAACAGTCCGGGAAGGAATTTGGACTGTTTAGCTAAACTAGCTAATAAGCAGAAGCAAAAGCGAGAGCAGAAGCAAGAGCAGAAAAGCAAGCAAGCAAAAGCAGCGAGCTGCTAGCTAGAAGTGAAAACAGCCCTAAGTACTGCCTTGTCTCTGTGTCCTGATAAGGGAAACCCAAACAAAACTTCCACTTTTCAGATCCAGTCTTAAAGGCACAGAACAGATGAATGGGGATACAAGCATCATAACGTCACCCCAGGACATTCCACCCCTTATCCCCATATCATCAACATATTACAACACATCATGCATTATTCACACGAAGTTTCCATCTGTTTCCCCAAAATTACAAGCAATACCCATCATGCCTTCATCATATCCCCACACTGGACCACTGAATCCAGGCCCTATATTACAGAGCCGCAGGATCCCCCCTTTTCACTTTAGTAACTTAAAGCTCCATCTATCACTTGCCCAGACCTTCGACACTTTCACATTTCCTTCTCCATCTTCCACTTGCCCAGACCTTCAACTCTTACACATTTCCTTCTATCTCATGTCTGTATGGTTTAATGTACAGACAATGGCAGTAACATCCAATGAACAGTGATATTGCATATCATTCTATCCCACAATCAGATCTCCCTGAGGTACACATCGTGTTGTTCCATCTCTTTGCATTATCCACCACGTGCAACCTGGTCCCTGAGCAAAGACAACCCCACGAATGGGTTTGTCTGTACTCGAGGCAGAATTGATCCACACAGTCTTCCCTAACAAACCTCTGATATGTACCACTGGGACTTTGTCTCCTTCTATTACATTCAGGGACTCAGACTGGGCAGGACCTGCTCGGTTGGTGGAACCTCGGGTGTTGACTAACCAGGTGGCCTTTGCTAAATGCTGCTCCCAATTCTTGAAAGATCCCCCACCCAAAGCTTTCAACTGGGTTTTTAGTAGTCCATTGTACCTCTCAACTTTTCCTGCAGCTGGTGCATGGTAGGGGATATGGTACACCCACTCAATGCCATGTTCCCTAGCCCAGGTGTTGATAAGGCTGTTCTTGAAATGAGTCCCGTTGTCTGACTCGATCCTCTCAGGGGTGCCATGTCTCCACAGGACTTGCTTTTCAAGGCCCAGGATGGTGTTCCGGGCTGTGGCATGAGACACAGGGTAGGTTTCCAACCATCCAGTGGTGGCTTCCACCATGGTCAGCACGTAGCGCTTGCCCTGGCGTGTCTGGGGCAGTGTGATGTAGTCAATCTGCCAGGCCTCCCCATACTTGTACTTGGAGCACCGCCCACCGTACCAGAGGGGCTTCACTCGCTTGGCCTGCTTGATGGCAGCACACGTCTCACAGTCATGGATAACCTGAGAAATACTGTCCATGGTTAGATCCACCCCTCGGTCTCGTGCCCATTTATAGGTGGCATCTCTGCCCTGGTGGCCTGAGGCATCATGGGCCCATCTAGCTAGGAATAACTCTCCCTTATGTTCCCAATCTAGGTCTATTTTGGACACCCCTATCTTTGCAGCTTGGTCTACCTGCTCATTGTTCTGGTGCTCCTCATTGGCCCTACTCTTGGGTACATGGGCATCCACATGGCGGACTTTCACAGGTAGCCTCCCTACCCTGGTAGCAATGTCTTTCCACTCGTCAGCAGCCCAAATTGGTTTCCCTCTACGTTGCCAGTTAGCCTTTTTCCACCTCTCCAGCCATCCCCACAGAGCATTGGCTACCATCCATGAATCAGTGTAGAGGTAGAGCTTTGGCCACTTCTCTCTCTCAGCAATGTCCAGGGCCAGTTGAACAGCTTTGAGTTCTGCAAGTTGGCTTGATCCACCTTCTCCTTCGGTAGCTTGTGCAACCTGTCGTGTGGGGCTCCATACGGCTGCTTTCCACTTCCGGTTCATGCCTACGATGCGACAGGAACCGTCAGTGAAAAGAGCGTAGCGTGTTTCCTCTGGTGGCAGTTGGTTATAGGGAGGGGCCTCTTCAGCACGTGTCACTGGTTCTTGTTCCTCTTCATCTGTGACAGCAAAATTCTCACCTTCGGGCCAATTTGTAATGACCTCCAAAATCCCAGGGCGATTCAGTTTACCTATACGGGCGCGCTGAGTGATGAGAGCAATCCACTTGCTCCATGTAGCACTGGTGGCATGGTGAGTGGAAGGAACCTTGCCTTTGAACATCCACCCCAGCACCGGTAGTCGGGGTGCCAGGAGGAGTTGTGCTTCAGTGCCTATTACCTCCGAGGCAGCCTGGACTCCTTCATAGGCAGCCAGGATTTCTTTCTCTGTTGGAGTATAGTTGGCTTCAGACCCTCTGTAGCTTCGACTCCAAAATCCCAGTGGTCGACCCCGAGTCTCCTCAGGCACCTTCTGCCAAAGGCTCCAGGACAAGCCATGGTTCCCGGCTGCAGAGTAGAGCATGTTCTTTACCTCTGGTCCTGTTCTGACCGGGCCAAGGGCTACTGCATGGGCAATCTCCTGCTTGATCTGGACAAAGGCTTGTTGCTGCTCAGGGCCCCACTGGAACTTGTTCTTCTTGCGGGTGACCAGGTAAAGAGGGCTCACGATCTGACTGTACTCAGGAATATGCATCCTCCAAAAACCTATTGCACCCAAGAAAGCTTGTGTCTCTTTCTTTTTGGTGGGTGGAGACATTGCTGTGATCTTGTTGATGACATCTGTAGGAATCTGACGCCGTCCATCTTGCCACTTCACTCCCAGGAATTGAATCTCACGAGCTGGTCCCTTTACTTTGCTCTTTTTAATGGCGAAACCAGCTCCCAGGAGGATCTGGATGATTTCCTTCCCTTTCTCGAACACTTCCGCAGCTGTGTTCCCCCACACAATGATGTCATCAATATACTGCAGATGTTCCGGAGCCTCTCCCCTTTCTAGTGCAGTCTGGATCAGTCCATGGCAGATGGTGGGGCTGTGCTTCCACCCCTGGGGCAGTCGGTTCCAGGTGTACTGCACTCCCCTCCATGTGAAGGCAAACTGAGGCCTGCATTCTGCTGCCAGAGGAATGGAGAAAAATGCATTGGCAATGTCTATAGTGGCATACCATTTTGCTGCCTTGGACTCAAGCTCACACTGGAGCTCTAATATGTCTGGCACGGCAGCGCTCGGTGGTGGAGTCACTTCATTCAATGCACGGTAGTCCACAGTCAATCTCCATTCTCCTTCAGATTTTCGCACAGGCCAAATGGGGCTGTTGAACGGTGAGTGGGTCTTGCTGACCACCCCTTGGCTCTCCAGCTCTCGGATCATCTTATGGATGGGGATCACGGCATCTCGAGTGGTCCTATACTGCCGTCGATGCACTATGGAAGTAGCAATTGGCACTTGTTGCTCTTCTCCCGTCAGGCATCCTACTGCAGATGGATTCTCAGACAACCCAGGCAAGGTGTTCAATTGCTGGATGCCCTCTGTCTCTACAGCAGCTATTCCAAATGCCCATCTGAGTCCTTTTGGGTCTTTGAAGTACCCACTCCGAAGGTAGTCTATGCCCAAAATACATGGGGCCTCTGGGCCAGTCACAATAGGATGCTTCTTCCACTCATTTCCCGTTAGGCTCACATCAGCTTCCACCAAAGTGAAATCCTGGGATCCTCCTGTCACACCAGCAATAGAAACAGACTCTGTCCCCACATGTCTTGATGGGATTAATGTGCATTGCGCACCAGTATCGACCAAAGCTTTGTACTCTTGTGGCTCCGAAGTGCCAGGCCAACGAATCCACACAGACCAGAAAACACGATTTTCCCTGGCCTCTACCTGGCTAGAGGCAGGGCCCCTCTAAGCCTGGTTATCCTTCTTTCCCTGGGCGTATGTTTTGGATGTTCCTTCGAGAGGATCAGACATGTCATCATCATCATACCTGGTCGGTCGGCTACGGGCAACTGGAGCTGCTTTCCTCCTGGTGGCTTCCTTCAGTTCACGCACCCGTCGTGCCAGAACAGCAGTAGGTTTCCTATGCCACCTTCTCATGTCCTCCCCACAATCACACAGGTAGAACCACAGCTCAGCTCGTGGGGTGTACCTTCTCTCGCCATCTGGGAAACGTCTGCCTTGGAGACCAGAACCTCGGATCTGTACTGCTGAAATTTGGAGAAGGTCTTCTTTAATCTCCTCTCTAAGCTTCTTATGGTTCTCCTCTATCTTATCCTCTAAGTTCTGCAGACGTGTTTCTACCGCTGCGATTCTGGCATGTGTCGGGCCATGTACAGCATCTGCATATGCTCGGAGCTTCCTTGCCATGTCAAGCACCGTCTCATCCCTCTCATCCCTCTTCATGATGGCTAAGGCAGAAGCATATTCGTGTGGCCCAAGTCGTACGAGTTTTCGCCACATCACAGACGTGCATGGTACTAAGTCTGGGTTCCTGGTTGTTACATCATCTGAGAAGATAATTTCTGCCACAGCCATTTCTCTCAAGCGTTGGATCCCTTGCTCTATTGTCTTCCACTGAGTTTGCTGCATATAGAGATCTTCTGCACACAGGTATCTTTCTGCTACGCTTCTTAGGACCCGTTCCCAGAGGCTGTGAGGGTTAGCCCCCCTCATCATTCCTTGGTCTATGACAGTATCCTGTGACAGGGATCCCAAATGCCTGGCTTCAGTGCCATCCAGAATTGTAGCCTCGCCTGCAGCATCCCAGAGACGGACAAGCCAACTAATTATGGATTCATCAGACCTTCGAGTGTAATCCTTCCGTAGGCCACGAAGGTCCTTCAGGGAAAAGGACTCATCTGATCTTGCACCTGCTGCTTTGACTCCTGATTTTATGTCAGGAGGCATTGAGGTTCCTTCTCCTTCATCATCATCATCATCCCCTGGTCGATTGGTCTTGTCCGTGCATTTCCCACTTCTAGTGCTGGTAGCAACAGCCATGGGTTTAGATGCTGGCTTCGAGCCTGGAGTGTTAGCTGCAGCCTGAGTCATCGGGACAGTTGCTGATTTATCTCCCTGCCCCCCTGCCTCTGTCTGCTGCCCGACAGTATCTAGCAGCGTGCGATAAGCATATGCCAGGGCCCAGCTCACTGCAATGACCTTCCTCTCCTTAGGCTCATCCTGGTACTTCTCTTTCAGATATTTCCCCACCTCAGCTGGATTCTGAATTTGTTCATGGGGAAAATCCCAGACTATAGGGTCAGAGAATTCCTTCAGGATTTGGCCCATATCCTCCCATTTCCCACACCACTTAGGATTTTCCACACCGGGGTCTACTCCTGAGTCAGGGGTCTCATCAGCCCGCCTAGAAATCTCAGCCCTCATTCTAGAGAAGCAGCAGGCTGTATAGAGGAAGGTTATCAGATTGGATACCAGGAAGATGGTCTCTTTAACATTGAGGGGAAACTGAACATCCTTCACTAGTGATGCAACTGATTCATAGGAGAAGGAGGAAAGCAGAGGCTGAAAAACCTCATTCCCTCCTGCTCCTCCTGCAACAAACTGGATGCATAACCATAGCCATGAACCATTCATACCTGGAGCAGACACTAGCATGTTTATAAACTTCTTGCACATTATTGCCACCAAGCCCAGCAGGATACCTACTCTGGTCACTGCCCCTCTGATGTAAAAACTACGTATTAGGGGCAATACTAAAGCTATTTCTGGATAAGAAAATAAACCTAGGGACCAGAGAGGTATTAAAATCTCAAAAAACCCTAGGGACCAGAAATGCATGCAAAACTTCACCCCAATAGACATTATCAATTCAAAAACCATGGCTATTAGCTGATTTAAACGAACACAGAGTAATAGCAACCAAAATGCAGTCAAAACAGGGTTTTTCCACTCTCTCTCGAGCCCCACGTTGGGCGCCAATATTTTGTCCTGGTTTAGGGCAAATTGTTAGAGAATCTGCAAAGGAGGGCCCCTCCAGAAAGCAAAACCCACACGGCCCCTCCCCCCAACCGGTTCGGGAAAAAATTCCTCGGAGAGAGGTGGAAAGAACCTGTTTATTTGACTGGCACAGCACCCCCCGCACACAAAATGAACAATACCAGCTGACACCGCTCTGAGAAAGATGACAAAATCAGAAAGTCTCTTTCAGGGGTGGTTGCTCTGTTCTCAGTCCCTCCGGCGCTGGGGCAGCTGCTGCAGCCAAACCTTCGGTGTTCCTGGGCCCCAGTCCGGAGCAGGTTCGAGATGGTCACAGGAACAGGAGAGGACAAACAGTCCAGGAAGGAATTTGGACTGTTTAGCTAAACTAGCTAATAAGCAGAAGCAAAAGCGAGAGCAGAAGCAAGAGCAGAAAAGCAAGCAAGCAAAAGCAGCGAGCTGCTAGCTAGAAGTGAAAACAGCCCTAAGTACTGCCTTGTCTCTGTGTCCTGATAAGGGAAACCCAAACAAAACTTCCACTTTTCAGATCCAGTCTTAAAGGCACAGAACAGATGAATGGGGATACAAGAATCATAACGTCACCCCAGGACACCCCCACATGGCTGATGGCAGCTGATCCGGCAGCTGCCGGCAGAGCAAAGGCAGGTGGAAGAGCCCGGCAGCAGCGGCGGTGCCCAGCGCAGGTGGCACGGGCAGGGCAGCCGGGGATGGGATGGCTGGGACCCCCCCTGGGTGCGGTGGGCGCGGTGACCTCGGAGCAGGCGGCAGGACAGAGCAACCCCCATCTTGCCCAGCATGGGCGGCAGAGCGGCCGCGGGCCAGGCAGTGGGAGCAGGGCACACAAATTGAGCGACAGCGCCGGGGCAGGTGGAGCTGCCCTGGGCAGTGAGGCCGCACCTGGGATGGAAACCGGGGCAGGCGGAGCTGAGGCGGGCAGCGAGCCGGGACCCGGGACAGGCGCCTGGGCCGCGAACGGAGGGGGCAAGACCTGCAGAGGATCCCACTGTCTTTCTGATTTTTCCTCCTGCTCCCCTCCCTTTCATTTCCCCTTTTTCTTTTCTTGTTTTTTTCTCGGGGCTTTCTGATACTTTAAAGATTTTTATTCTCCTAAAATCTCCTGTCTTACATATGACATATTCTCTTTCTTGTAGATTAAATGGGTTTTATTTACAAATAAACCCAGAACCTAACAAATCCAGAGTTCTGCTTGGATACTTTGAAATTGCCAACGAGCTAACTCAGGACCTCCTAGTGTTGTTTTTCTCATCACCTTTTTATTTATCCTTTGGCAAATTAAGCATCTTTCAGTTACTTGCTTGGCTACTCCGAGAATCCCAGTGCACGTATAGTTCCTTAAAAAATGATCACACAAAGCTTAGGTACCCCAGCGGATTTTCTGATGCAAGTCTTCTAATATTTTCCTAGAAGCACATTTTATTTAGAAATTGTCTTCTATCAAGAAGTTTCCATTTCCCTGATTTCTCTTATTCACTTCCTGTCTTGTTTAATTCTTTTTTCTCAGCTTCCCTAAACTTTGGAATTTCCAGTTTTTCCTCGTTTGGAGTTAATATTAACATAACTCTTTCAGCTCCATTTTCTGCTGCATCCTTAGCTTTGTGATCTGCCAAATTATTTCCTCCTCTTTCTGGAGTCTTTCCCTTTTGGAGTTCCATAATATGTACTATAGCTATCTCTTTTAGGTAATTGGAATGCCTCTAAAACATCTAAAATAAGTTCCTCATGTATTAATCCTTTTCTTGTTGAATTAAGTAATCTTTTTCCTTTCCAAATATTTTTCAGGTATGTACTACTCTAAAGGCATACCTTGAATCAGTATATATAGTTCCTTTATTTGTGTTAAATATTCTAGTGCTCTTTTTAAAGTATATAATTCACAAGTTTGAGCTTACTAGTTTAAGGTTAATGTCCCTTTTTCCATAGTTTGCATGTTTTTCCAATCGACTACTGCATACCCTGTATTTTCTCCTTTTGCAAGGAGTTGTATCTCTGTTAGCAAACATAACTCCCAAAGGACTATTTCTTTTTTTTTTTTTTCCCTGTATCCACCTTACTGGTTTTCTTATTTTATTTTCTTATTTTCAAGATCTTATCTATTAATCTTCTTCCTCTGTTTTTCACATTCACTAACAACCTAAATACCAATTTTCTTTCAACTACACCCACAAAAATAAAAAACTTTTTTCTTACACTACTTTCAGTACAATACACCTCCCTCCAAGGAGATATAGTAAAGCTTAAAATACAGAATCTACATTACCTATACTTTCATTCATCTACATTCACTCACTTTTATTTCTCACTCACTTCCACACATTCTTTCCCACCCTCAGGACACAGGGTGGATCCCTGTTGACAGAGAATCGCGGGTCCCTGTGGCCCCCCCTCACCTTGGGGTGGCCTCTGGGTCTCAGTATCTCCGGGCCTCCTGGGAGGGCCCTGACTCTGCTGCCTCGGGTGCCGTTCACCTGTGAGGCTGATTTGTGTGTCACTCACACTCTTTAGCCACGGCCCCCTCACACGCCCTGGGGACAATGGCTCGTTTGCAGGTCACCTGTACCTTATGCCACAGCCCCCACACCCAGGAGAACAATGGCTTATTGTGGGTCACACACTCCTCTTTCCACAGCCCCCCTTCCCACCCGCCCGGGAGGCTGAGGCTGATTTTGTGTGTGACTCACTCTCACACACAACAAGACAACAATAAGGTATCTTTTGTTATAAATGATCAAATCGAGAGCCAAACTTATAGGAAAATTTAGCAAAGATTTGTTAATTTTCCTGCAAGACAGAAGTTCGGTCATCTACACTACCACAGCCAAGGGTCAGCGTCGAGCCCGGGTTCGGTGCTGGGTGAACACGGATCTGAGCTGCGAATGTCAGAGTCTCCCCCTGTTCACAAATGCTGCCTGACGCAGCGAGTTCTTTTACAGTTTATTCTGCTCGAGGCAGAGATGACCGAATGTTCTTTGTGTCTCTTCCCATGCATAACCGTGTCTTTACCTGTGCAGAGGTGGACAAAGACTCAGTCCCTGTGTCTGATGTTGTCAGTAGACTCCGGGGAAGTCAGCATTCACATGCATCAGGGTGGGGCTGTGGATCATCTTGGTAGCTGTAATCGATGAGGCATTAATCACTCTTGGGTGGACCTGGTGACCTGGGGAAGCCAGCGATTATCGCCCTGGAAGCTTCTATTCTTTCATTAAAAACCCCGATGTTTATCTCAACCAAGTCCAGGAACTAGATGTATATGAATAAGACACTGCTCCCTGCCAGGATGGTCAAGAGACTTAGTGTGGAGTTTACAATATTTTATACATTAATTGCTTTAATTATCTCTACCATACACTTTCACATCACCTATTACAAGTTTAGGTGTTTCTTGGCAGTCCCCGTGCTCTTGGATATCACTCAGCCCAGCTGTGCTGTCCAACCCCAGATGCTCTTGAGCATATCCTCTATCCGGCAGAATTTTGCAGAACCCTGAATGCTCTTGGAATGTTAATTCCTCAACCCAGCAGGTTTTAATTCTGGATGCTCTTGGGCACTCTTATCCCTCAAACCAACAGAATTTTTAGAGTTCCCTTTTGTCCCGTTTCCTAGTGGATTGGGCTCGGAAACTCCTCTGCTGCCTTCCTCCGAGGGGTCCAGCCCCTCTCTGGAACCCAGTCCCAGTTACCCCAGGGGATTCTCTCACTCCTGTTAACATTCACTTCCTCTCTTTCCTGGCCGCTTACCGCGGAAAGTCGGAAACGCAGCGTGGGAGACTCCAGCACTCACTTGGCGGGTCTGGGACAACCAGCCCTCGTCTCATTCACACACATTCATCCCCCTGTACCTGCCCCCCTGAGAAATACTTACCAATCCCTTTTCCTTCCCGGATTCTTAATGCACATTACTACTCTTAGGGGGCCAATTACCGCGGTTGTAGGGAGCCTTTTCCCTTCTCTTTGTTTTATTGTCTCCTTTTGTCCACCATAACCTGCGTCTGTCGGTCACCCCAGGGGAGACAGAGCGAGGCTGCCAACGGGGCAGGGCGCGCCTTCCCCACTCTGACTCTCCTAAGCACCGGCAGCGAGGTGTTTGTAACCATCCTCTGCTACCAAATTGTGAAAAACGCCAGTCACTTGCTTTTAAAATTTTAAAACCATAATAGTAATAAAATGGGTATGAAAAATAGTAATACAGTTAGAGTAATCACAGTTTGGAGAAATCGAATTAGGACAATATGAGACAATAAATACCAAGAGTTACGGATGTCCGGGTACCTTTTTCTGGGCAGCACAAGCCTGAAAAAGGACACCTGTTAACACAGGATTAACCATTAAAAACAATAGCCTGTTGCATATTCATACACTTCATACATGATGCATAAATTCCATTCAAACACAGGATTCTGTCTGGTCAGTGCCAGCTTCTGCCTCTGAATCCTAACAGCGCCTTCGAGGCAGGAAGAAGTTCATTTCTTCTGATAAGAGGGCAATAAATTCTTTTTCTCTGAAAGATTTAGGTATCCTGTGGCTGCTATCTCGCTGCAAGTCCTTTCTTTAAAAAAAGCCTCTTACCAAGCATAGTTTCTATTTTAACATTTTTTAATAACCTAAAACCATATTCAACTCACTAATTAAGAGAATTAATACAGCAGTACTTTCTAACACAAGACATATCATATTCATTTTCATATTTGGGATAACCCAATCACAAAATATGCATTTTTTACAAGTATAATCCAACTTCCAGTCTCTCCCAGTTTGGTCCCAGCTGCCGTCAGCATGGTTCCAGTTGCTTCCTCAATCAACTCAGTGAGTCCCAGTATGATGCCATTTGCTCCCAGTTGCTCCCAGTCAGGCCCAGTATGGGGGATGATGTGCAGGGAGTGCTCACTGTGACACTCAGTTCCTCCCAGTATTAGTCCAGTCCCTCCCAGTATGATCCAAATATGAGCCCAGTGTGCTCCCAGTCTCTGCCAGAATAAACCAGTTTTGCTCTGCATGGTTCCAGTTCCTCTCTTTCACCCTCACTTTCCTTCCAGTCACTCCCAGTATCTCCCAGGGTAGCCCAGTTCCCTCTACCATCTTTCCAGTTCCTTCCAGTATGATCCCATTTGCTCCCAAGCACTCCCAGTCAGCCTCAGAGTTGTGGCACTCACTGCCAGTATGATCCCAGTCACCACCAGTATGATCGCAGTTCATCCCAGTACAAGCCCAGCAGTTTCCAGTCGCTGCCAGCATGCACCCAGTCACTCCCTGTTCTTCCCAGTTGCTCCTACCATGATCCCAGTTACTCACAGCTGCTCCCAGTCATCCTCAGCATCATCCCAGTCACTCCCACTATATCCCATTTGCCCCTAACATGGTCTCGGTTGCCTCCTGCAGGCTCCTGCTCACTCCCCGTATGATCCCAGTGTCCATCAGTGCGATCACAGTCTGCACTGGCATGGCAATATGATCCCAGAATAATGTCAATACAAACCCAGTACAGTCCCATCACGATCCCAGTATGGTGTCAGTACAAAGCCAGTACAGTCCCAGTATGATCCCAGTATGATATCTGTACAAGCCCAGTACAGTCCCAGTCACTCCCAGTATGATCCCAGTATGATATCTGTACAAGCCCTGTACAGTCCCAGTCACTCCCAGTATGATCCCAGTATGATGTCAGTAGAAGCCCAGTGCACTCCCAGTCACTCCCAGTACGATCCCAGTCCAGCCCAGTCCCTGGCAGTGCTGCCACTGCTGGGATGCCTCAGCCCTGTGTGCGTTCCCCCCTGGCGGATGTGCCGAGAGGAGCCCCAAGGGCTGGCAGTGGCCAGGCAGGGTCCCCAGCAAGGCCCAGTTTGGATGTGCAGCCCCCAGTTTGCCCAGTTTGTGTCTCCTTTGGCCCGGGCCGCGTTCCCCCCGCCCGCAGCGGCTGGGAGCAGCCGATAGCCCCGCGCTGCCAATCCCGACCTGTCCCGGCTCCATCCCCACTCCTGCTGCAGGCTTCGAGGGCTGCGGGAACGGGGCACCGAGGGTGTGGCTGCTGGTGGGGGAGGAGGAGGAGGGAGGGAAGGGCAGGGATGAAGGGTGTTATAAATTGGAGTGGACAATCTGCCGAGTGAGTATAATCAGATTAAGAATTTTTATTGATTACAGCAAGCAAGGCAAAAAGCAAATCAGTGCTGGGCGACACGGGAGTCTCCGCTCCGCCAACTGCCGCCCGCTTCTGGTATTTCGTGGGGTTTATATACAGTCCTGCTTCCGGGTTGGCGTGTCTGTCAGGGTAGTACTCTGTGCATTCTCCTCCTGTTGCTAGGCAGTCGTATTCTGCCTCCCGGTGGTCCGAGGATGAAGGCCGGTAGTCTTCTTCTTCTTGCCCCACGATCAACCTTTCCTTAGCTGGAATGGTTGGTCTGGTTCCTGGAACTTTAAGCTTACTGAGCAGATAAGCAAATATTGTGCTATCAATCATAGCAGGCCCGCTACCCGTGTCAACGGCCTCACCCCTTACTCCTTGGCTAACAATAGGCACATAGCTATGTATAGTTACACCTTGCTTATTTAGCCTTTCAACATATTAGCTTCTAACATTTTGCAGTTTAAGCCTTATGACATTTATTTTGCAGTATATTAGCCCGTTATATTCATCTTGCAACATACTAGCTTGTTACGTCTTTCATTGCGGTTTTTCTATTATTGGCTTTTCCCCTTTTCATAGTCTTTAGCAACTTGCTGAACAAACTAAGACATTAACTCATTACAAAGGGGGAGGAGGAGGTGGGGTTAGGGAGGAGGAGCAGGGGGAGGGATGTAAGAGGAGGGATGAAGGCAGAGAGCAGCAATGGAAGGAGGAGAAGGAGGTGGGGTTAGGGAGGAGGAGGAGATGGGATGGAAGGGGAGGGATGGAAGAGGAAAAGGAGGTGGGGATAAGACAGAGGGGGAGGAGGATGGGGGATGGAAGGGGAGGAGTGGGAGGAAGAGGAGGGACAAAGGCAGATCAAGGCTGAGCTGAGGGAACCACGCTGTCGATCCCTGCCTGAATTCGCAGCCCCCACCTGTGGGATCATCGCCCCCCAATCGCGCCGGTGAGCGGGGAGGGGGAGCTGGGCCCGGATATCCTGGGGGGTCCCTGGGTTGGGGTTTTGGGGGGATGTTTGGAGAATGAAGAAGTCCAAGGCTGAGTGGAAAAGGCCCCTTGGGGGGACATCAGGGGGTGGCGGTGGCGGGTGCCGGCAGAGGCAGCCTGGAGGAGCAGAGCCCTGTGTCCCCCAGGAGCCCAAAGTGGGGAGCCCAGAGAGGGGGGAGCGCCGCCATTGGCGGGAGCCTCAAGAGCCTGGAGAGGGGCAGGGGGGACTCCTTGGAGCCGCTGCAGCCCAGAGCAGAGAATGAGGGGAGAAGGGAGCCCGGGAGCCCAAACAGCCCCTGGATCCCGAAATGGGGACAGCAAAGCGGGGGGAGCTTTTGGCATTGCTGGGACTGCCAGCAGCCTGGGCAGGGCGGGCACTGAGGAGAAGGGGGACCCCCAATCCAAGCGTGACCCCCAGCAGCTGGGACAGGGGGGAAGCCCTGAACTCCAGAGGGGAGGGAACAGGGATGGGGAACTCCTGGGAGGCTTTTTCAGGGCTGAATCTGGGTGTTTGGGAGATTTTCCTGGAGACGAGGTGGCTGGTGACTTGTAGAGATGGACTTGGGCAAAAGGGACCTTCAAACTCAGTGTGTGTTGAGGAAGGTGAAACAGGAAAGCCTTATAAATATGATTTTCTTGCAAAAGATTTTGAGAATATAGAAAGTGTAAGGAAGACTGAAATGAAAGCAAGATCTGAGATACCTCAGTTAGTGAACAACTGGAAAACAATGGTGTGGCCCAACTGAAGGTAATCCCCTTTTGATGAAACAATTCCCTCTGCTTTCAGACAGGTCCAAGGGTCAGAGCAGACCCTACTAGCTCAGCAGAAGGGGTCCAATGAGGAGTTTTTAGGGTGTAAAATGTAACACAGTATGGTGATGTGATGATTCTTACAGGCTGTATATAAATTCGGTAGGATTTTTATCTTGTACTTGATTGGTTGGTGAGAAATAGAATATTCAAAAGAGAAGAAAATTTATTGTGTTGTAATGGGAACGTTACTGTGTTATGCTCTTGCCTGTCTTACTCTCTTACCCTCTCACCCTCTCTACCCCTCTCTTCTCTCGGGCCTGCTCCGAGCTGTGCCTGGCAGCTCCAAGCAGGGCCCTGCACCCAGGCCCTTTGCAATAAACTGCAAGTTCCACGCCCTGGCTGCAGAGCTCTCTCGTCTCCGTCTGTCCCGACTGTCCTACCCCCCGACGCTCCTACAAACGCGCTCATCCCTTGTTTTCCCCAAACCAGGATTTCCCATTGCCAACCCCAGGGAGGCTGCGAGAAAGAGGAAGATGCCCCGGGACACTGAGGCAGGTGAGGAGGAAGTCAGTGCCCCTTTCCCCTCTGTGCTGCTCCATCTCCCAGCCCAGCATGGCCCTGGCTGCAGCTCAGCCCTGGGGGGATCTCCTTGCCCTTGCCTGTGGCACGGAGGCAAATCCCATCCTGTCCTTGTCCTTCCTCCCCCAGAGCAGGAGCTGAGCATGGAGAGCAGGGAGGACAAATGCCTGCGGCAGAACCTGGTGGCAGAGGCCGTTTTGAGCGGCTCCACGGCGCAGGAAGCCAACGGGGAGGAAAAGCCCCGGAGATGCCGCACGAGGAGGGGCTGCAAACGCAGCCGGCGGGGATCTGAGGGGGAAAGAGCCAGCCTGGGCCGGGAAGGTGGCCGGAGACGGAGCCAGAGCTCGAAGCTGGTGCTCCATGAGCAGCTCCATGATGGGGAGAAGCCCCACACGTGCGTGGAGTGTAGGAAGAGCTTCAGGCGGAACTGCAACCTGATTGAACACCAGAGGATCCACACTGGGGAATGGCCCTATGAGTGTGGGGAGTGTGGGAAGAGCTTCAGGCGGAGCTCCAGCCTGATCAGGCACCAGAGGATCCACACTGGAGAAAGGCCGTACAAGTGTTCCCAGTGTGAGATGTGCTTCAGCCAGAGGTCCAGCCTGGTCACGCACCAGAGGACCCACACTGGGGAGAGGCCCTATGAGTGTTCCAAGTGTGGGAAGCGGTTTCTGACCAGCTCTGATCTCCTCCAGCACTATTGGATTCACACAGAGGAGAGGCCCTTCCAATGCCCCGACTGTGGGAAGGGATTCAAGCGCAACTGCAACCTCATCACCTACCGGCGCATCCACACTGGGGAGAGGCCCTACGAGTGTCCCCAGTGTGGGAAGAGCTTCTCACAGAGCTCTCACTTGACCCGACACCAACGGAGGCACCGGTAAGGGAAGCCCTGCGAGTGCCCCGAGTGCGGGCAGAGCCTCGTGCGCTGCTCCAGCTCCATCCCCCACGGGAGGAGGCACTTTGGGCACTGCCCTGGTCACTCCCATTCCCTGTGATCCATGTTAAGAACACACCTGGCTGCTTCACCTTTTAATTTCACCTTAATTTTTTTCTATTCTCCATCTCTTTGCAGTGCAAAAGCCAAGAGGAATGGATCTGTCACCTGAAAACCACTGAAATCCCAGTGAAAACAGCTCAATCTTACCCCAAAAAGAGCTCAAACCCACCTCAAAAAACTCAATTCCCATGCCAAACTCACTCGATTCCGCAGCCATCAGGCTGAGATGAGGTTGGGAGGTGATTTAGAGTCGTGGGGACTCAGAGTGGTGGGATGGAGATTGTGTGGGGCTGGGTGTGTGGGATGTATTTGACAGCAAATAAAACTCTGAGACTTACTGATTTCTCTCCCGTTCATGTTCAATCTGTTGCAGTTCTGTTTGCAGAGTGCCGCCTTCTCAGCTCATTGTCTTGGTGTCCCCTTTTCTCTCCTGCCTCTCCTTGCCTGCTCTGTTTCTCTCTCAGTGTCTCCCTGGACCCACGGACCACCAGAGACCCTCCCCTGATTTAATTGACCCAGGCACCACCGGAGACCCTCCCTATATTTAATTGCCTCAGGGACCACCCAATACCCTCCCCTGATTTATTGCCCCAGTGACCACCAAAGACCCTCCCCTGATTAAATTGACCCCTCCCCTGATTTAATTGACCCCTGCCACCAAAGACCCTCCCGTGATTTAGTTGACCATTCCCTGATTTAATTAACCCCTCCCCTGATTTAATTGACCCCTGCCACCAAAGACCCTCCCCTGATTTAGTTGACCATTCCCTGATTTAATTAACCCCTCCCCTGAATTGACCCCTCCCCTGATTTAATTTACCCTTTCCCTGTTTTAATTCCCCTTCCCCTGATTTAATTGACCCCTGCCCTGATTTAGCTGTCCCATTCCCTGATTTAATTGACCCCTGCCCTGATTTAATTGACCCCTGCCCTGATTTAGATGACCCCTCTGTCCCCACAGACCCTCCCCTGATTATTTATTGTTTTATTTCCCAATTAGTATTTCAATTCCCAGTCCCAGGAGCTGAAGTCCTGAAGGCTGGCAGGGAAATGTCTCTGTAGGATTTTGCTCCATTTCCCTTCAAGGGCGGGAACATCTTTTCCTGGCTGGGAGCTGGAATTGCAGACTTTTGGAATGTGTGCCGGGCAACACGGACTGGGATCAAATATGGACTAGGATCAGATAGGGGTTGGGATCAAATATGGACTAGGATCAAACAGGGACTGGGATGAAATATGGACTGGGGTCAAATATGGACTGGGATCAATTATTGATTGGAATCCTACAGTGTGAGATAAACTGGACTGAGGTTATATAGACTGGGATCAAATATGGGCTGGGATCAAATATGAATTGGGATAAAAAATGGACTGGGATCAAATATAGACTAAAATCAACTATGGACTGGGATAAACTGGACTGGGATCAAATCAGGACAGGGATCAACTTTGGACTGGGATCAAATATGGCGTGGATCAAATATGACAGATTTTATGGACTGGGATCAAATATGGACTAGGATAAGCTATGGACAGGGATTAAATATGGACTGGGATCAAATATGGGTTGGGATCAAATGGACTGGGTTCCTACAGACTGGGATAAACTGGACTGAGATTATATAGATGTCGTGGTTTGAGAGGAAGTTAGTTTTCTGCGATACGGTCAGGCCAGTAGGTGCTCACATTTGAATATTGGCACCTGGTTTGGCCACTGGGGACATTGGATACGCCTCTGAGAACTCAGGGGTTAAAAAGCAGAGCACTCCCGGGGGAAGCTCTCTCGGGTTCCAGCGAGGGAAGCAGGTCGGGCCTCCCCTGCCCAGCTCCTGGCTGGTTTGGGGCTGGGTGAGGTAGGCCTGGCCCGAGGATGGAAGGGTGGAAGAGCCCCGAGAGGCATCGGGCAGCCACACCTCCCCCCCAGGAGACAGAGAGAGACAGAGCGCCTGTGCCACCGTGAAATTTGATATCCTGTGCTGGCAGCACAGCCCGGCTGCCCCTGTGGGAGCTTTGGGTGGGCAGAGCCTGAGCTTTTAACCCTTTTTTGGACAAGGAAAACTTTGCAGAACATTAACCTTTCCTAGAAGAGAGATAAGAGATGAAATGGAGGAAGGAAATGTGCAAGTGTGAAGGTCTGGGCAAGTGAAAGATGTCGGGAGAGTAGAGAAGAATCTTAGGTGGGAAGAGATGATGGAGTGGCCTTAGCTGGACTTTTCTTGTGTAGCCATGGACAGAACCATGTTTCCTGTGACACAGAGACTGCATCCAGGGGGAGGGAATGGCTCAGAGCCAAGAGGGTTCAGTGTTGGTACCCCTCGGCCCCAGGGGGTGAAATTTGGGGGGCACAGGTGTCCCAAAGGTGAGACTGTGCCCTTTTTGGAACGGGACAAAGCATCCTTAAAAAGACAACCCTAGAAGCAGCTCTTGTCCATGTGCAGTGGTGAGAGCACTGGACATGGAAGGAAGAGGTCACAATGGCAGATGTTCTCCAGGCGGTGCCACGAGTGACGTGGAAACACACGAGGTTTCAGCGGTGTTTCCTGGGGAAGCCTATGGCACAAGAAGGATTCCTCTCCCCTTGATGAACTGAGAATTGATTACCTAAAGGGTGGTGATGGACCGAGAGTTGGTGATTTGGGGGTAGATGTGTTGGAATTTTGGTGGGGGGGGAGGAAATGTTTTTGGAAAGTTTTCATTTTCCCTGTGTGTTTCTTGTTACTTAGAGTTGTAGTTTAGTTAATAAAGGTTTATTTTCTTTATTTCTAAGTGGGGGCCTGCTTTGCTTATTCCTGGTCACATCTCACAGCAGACACCAGGGAGCATATATTTTCATGGGGACACTGGCATTGTGTCAGTGTCAAACCATGGCACCTACGCTGCCAGCTGGCCTTTTTCAACCTCTCCAGCCATCCCCACAGAGCATTGGCTACTATCCATGAATCAGTGTAGAGCTGGAGCTTTGGCCATTTCTCTCCCTTAGCAATGTCCAGGGCCAGCTGAACAGCTTTGAGTTCTGTAAGTTGACTTGATCCACCTTCTCCTTCAGCAGCCTCTGCCACCTGTCATGTGGGGCTCCATACGGCTGCTTTCCACTTCTGGTTCATCCCTGCGATGTGACAGGAACCGTCAGTGAAAAGAGCGTAGCGCGTTTCCTCTGGGGGCAGTTGGTTATAGGGAGGAGCCTCTTCAGCCCGTGTCACTGGTTCTTGTTCCTCTTCATCAGTAAGACCAAAGTTCTCACCTTCTGGCCAGTTTGTAATTATCTCCAAAATCCCAGGGCGATTCAGGTTTCCAATACGGGCGCACTGTGGGATAAGAGCAATCCGTTCACTCCATGTAGCGTCAGTGGTGTGGTGGGGGGTGGGAACCTTTCCTTTGAACATCCACCCCAGCACCGGTAGTCGGGGTGCCAGGAGGAGTTGTGCTTCCGTGCCAATCACCTCTGAGGCAGCTTGGACTCCTTCATAGGCAGCCAAGATTTCCTTCTCTGTGGGAGTGTAGTTGGCTTCTCACCCTCTGTAGCTTCGACTCCAAAATCCCAGTGGTCGGCCTCGAGTCTCCCCAGGCACCTTCTGGCAAAGGCTCCAGGACAAGCCATGGTTCCTGGCTACAGAGTAAAGCACGTTCTTCACCTCTGCTCCTGTCCTGACTGGGCCAAGGGCAACTGCATGAGCAATCTCCTGCTTGATCTGGGCAAAGGCTTGTTGCTGCTCAGGGCCCCAGTGGAAAGTGTTCTTCTTACGGGTGACCAGGTAGAGAGGGCTCACGATCTGACTATATTTGGGAATATGCATCCTCCAAAAACCTATGGTGCCTAGGAAAGCTTGTGTCTCCTTCTTATTGGTGGGTGGAGACATTGCTGTGATCTTGTTAATGACATTGGTGGGAATCTGACACCGTCCGTCTTGCCACTTCACTCCCAGAAACTGGATCTCTTGAGCAGGTCCCTTGACTTTGCTCTTCTTGTTGGCCAAGCTGGCTTTCAGGAGAATCTGGATGATTTTCTCCCCTTTCTCGAACACCTCTGCTGCTGTCTTCCCCCACACAATGATGTCATCAATATATTGCAGTTGTTCTGGAGCCTCACCCCTTTCTAGTGCAGCCTGGATCAGTCCATGGCTGATGGTGGGGCTGTGCTTCCACCCCTGGGGCAGTCGGTTCCAGGTGTACTGCACTCCCCTCCATGTGAAAGCAAACTGAGGCCTGCTTTCTGCTGCCAGAGGAATGGAGAAAAATGCATTGGCAATGTCTATAGTGGCAAAGCACTTTGCTGCCTTGGACTCAAGCTCATACTAGAGCTCTAATATGTCTGGCACGGCAGCACTCGGTGGTGGAGTCACTTTATTCAATGCACGATAGTCCACAGTCAATCTCCATTCTCCTTCAGATTTACGCACAGGCCAAATGGGGCTGTTGAAGGGTGAGTGGGTCTTGCTGACCACCCCTTGGCTCTCCAGCTCTCGGATCATCTTATGGATGGGGATCACAGCATCTCGATTCGTTCGGTATTGTCGGCAGTGCACTGTTGAGGTGGCAATTGGCACTCGTTGCTCTTCCACCTTCAGGGGATCTACTGCAGATGGGCTCTCTGACAGTCCAGGCAAGCTGTGGGGAGGAAAGAGCCCCCCTGAGCCAGGAAGGCGGCTGGAGATGCAGCCAGAGCTCAGAGCTGGTGGAGAAGCCCCATGGCAGAGAGAAGCCCCACAAGTGCTTGGAATGTGGGAAGGGTTTTAGTCGGAGCTTGCACCTGATCCAGCACCAGGTGATCCACACTGGGGAACGGCCCTATGAGTGTGAGGAATGTGGGAAGCGTTTCAGCTGGAGCTTCAGCCTGACGCAGCACCAGGTGATTCACTCTGGGGAGAGGCGCTTTGAGTGTGAGGAGTGTGGGAAGAGCTTCAGCCACAACTCTGTCCTGATCCAACACCAGAGGATCCACACTGGGGAAAAGCCCTTTGAGTGTGGGGAATGTGGGAAGAACTTCAGGCAGAGGGGGAGCCTGATGCAACACCAGATGATCCACAGCGGGGACCGGCCTTACGAGTGTGGGGAATGTGGGATGAGCTTCAGCCAGAAGGGGATGCAACACCACAGGATCCACACAGGAGGAAAGCCCTATGAGTGTGTGGAATGTGGGAAGAGCTTTAGATACAGCTCTGGCCTGAGGAAACATGAGAGCATCCACACTGGGGAAAAGCCCTATGAGTATGGGGAATGTGGGAGGAGCTTCAGAGAAAGCTGGGCCCTGATTCGGCACCAGGTGATCCACACGGGGGAACGGCCCTACACCTGCTTGGAATGTGGGAAGAGCTATGGGTGGCACACTGACCTGAGAAAACACCAGCGCATCCACAGTGGGGAGAAGCCCTACAAGTGTCCCCAGTGTGGGAAGAGGTTTCACAGGAGCTTCGATCTCCTCAAACATGAGCGGAGTCACAGGGAGGAGGGGCCCTTCCGCTGCCCCGACTGTGGGAAGGGCTTCAAGCAAAACTCCAAACTCACCATCCACCGGCGCATCCACACGGGGGAGAGGCCCTACGAGTGTGGGGAGTGTGGGATGAGATTCTCATCGAGCTCAACTTTGACCCAACACCAACAGAGGCGCCACTAAGGGAAGCCCTGTGAGTGCCCCGAGTGTGGGAAGAGCTTTGTGTGCTGCTCCAGCTCCATCCCCCATGAGAGGATCCGTGTTGGATGATCCCCAATGACCCCTGTTGGGCAGAGCCCTGGTGATCTGTGGTCCTGGCAATCCAAGTTGGAAGGCATCTGGCTGGGGGGCTCCACATCTTCCTGGTTCCCTGAGGGTACCTAGATAAACCCAGCGGCAGGAACATCCATTGGGATGCAGACCTATAATGGGAATTCCATGGGGAGAGCAGATTTGTCGACTTTCAACCCCATAAAATCTTTTGCATTCAATTCTATCTTCCTGTGACATCAAGGAGTATTAAATGGTCTTGGAGGTATATTCTGGGTTGAATATTTGGTGCTTGTATCCCCAGTCTGTTCGGTTAATGCTGAATAAGAAGTTTTGCACCTTCAAGACTTGTCCTGAGAGTGAAAGGGGGAGAGAAGAAGCACGGAGTTTGTTTTCAGAAACCGCACTTACTCGTGCTCCTGCACTGTGTTGTCTGCAGATGGACAGACAGCGGGACAGAGCTCTCCTTTCCTTTTAGTTAGTTTTAGCTAGCTGAACCAAACAAGTTCTTTTCCCTTTTCTTTGGACCTGTTTAAACCTGCTCTGGTCTGAACACCAGAAGAGCACAGGCAGCTCACGCCTGTGGCCCACCGGGCTGGGCCTGGCCTGTGACATTTCCAGCATCGGAGAGATTGATAAGAGACTGAGTGAGCTGAGCCTACAGACCATGGAGGGACTTTGTGAGTTTGTCTCTCTTTTAGAGCAACAAGAGGTTTTATTGTTTCATATTATTTAGGTTTTATTGTTTAATAAACAGTTTTTTCCACTTTTCTCCAAGGAGGTATTTTATTTTTCCTGAACCAGTTGGGGGAAGGGCCGATTGAATCTGCTGTATTAAAGGAACCCCTTTGGGGGTTCTCTCCCAAATTTGCCCTGAACCAGGACAAGGTCTTTTCCAACTTCAGAGATTCCACAATTTTGATTTCCTATTGCCCAAGGGTGTCTTCTGTAGCCAAATGGTGAAAAACTGGGGAAAAGACCAAGATTTTGGAGACAGTGGGATAGAAACTCCACCAGAAAAGGTTCTTGCCTTCTGCCCAAGCACATGGATTCTCAGCTGGTATGGACAAGGAAATCCTTTTCTTTTGGCCATGATTTTGTTTTAATTTCTCTTTATCCCTTTAAAATATCCCATATTGAGGTAAAAATAGACATTGAACTAGGACTTGGGTGTGGTCAGGGTAGGACGCATGGACACATGGAGAGAGACTTGGGGACACATGGATATTAACAGGGATGGGGCCATTTGTGGGGACATGGGGGGACACGGGCATGGATGGAGATGTGGGGGACAATGACAGGGATGGAAACATGGTGGGGAGACAGCCATGGGTGAGGACATGGGACATGGGCAGTGACATGTGGGGGTGTGGCCATGGCCGGTGCCTTGGGGAACTTGCAGGGGATGTGGGGGATGCTGGGTTTGAGGGGGTTGAGGGTTCCTGGGAGGGACTTGGGGCTTGCTGAGGCCTTTGGGGAGCCCAGGCTGAGTGGCTCCAGCTGTGCTGGGAGACCCTGGGGGAGGTTCTGGGGCAGCTGCTCAAGGACCCCCTGACCTGGAGCCCCAGCCAGGCATTGGGCTCCTGGAAGGGGATGAATGTCCTTGTCCCCAGGAGGGAAATCCCAGCACCCCCAGGGTGTCAGGGTCAGCTGAGGGGCCACAACAGGAAGGGGAAAGCCAGAGAGAGCTGTCACACTTCTAAGCTAAACCCCAAAAGTCCCAAAACTGAGGGATTCCTCCCAGGAAAAAGCAGCCAGGAGCTGCCAGAATTGAGGGAAAGGGGAGATGTGACCCTCCAGACTGAGCAGGAGGGGCCTGCATCCCCCAAAACCAAGCCCAGGGGTGAGGGCTGGGGCTGGAGGCACAATGGGGAAGGGGTGGAAGAGCAGAGGAAAAGAGGATTCAGAGTGCAAGAGGGATGGGACCCCCAAACTGACTTGGGAGGGGTCTTTGGGTTGGAGGAATGATGGGTGAGGGAAGGGAACGGTGGGGATGGAACAGAAAAAGAGCAGTTCCATGGGGATCCCATTGTGTCCCCATCATTCGATTCCTGGAGTGATTCCCTGGGGCTCAGGGGGGGGAATGGATCTGCACTGGGTGGGTCCCCAAGCCCCCTGCCCATCCCTGGGGGGCTCATGGGGGGTTCTCTCCAGCCAAATGCTTGTGATGCTGCAGCCATGGGGGAGAGGTGGGATCTGGAATGGGCAGGGAAGGAAGAGCAATAGGAAGAGGAAGGAGAGGAGGAGGAGGAGGATGAAGAAAAGGAGGAGCAGGAACAGGAGGAGGAAGAGGAGGAGTCACAGCAGAACCACGCTTTTCCCACCTGCCCGCTGAGTCTGCAGCTCCCCTGGCCCTGGCAGCATCGATCCCCCAGATCCCACAGGTGAGCAGGGAGGGGGAACTGACCCCAAATCCATCGGGGAATCTCTGGAAGGGTTTGTTTTCAGGGGAGGGGATGTTTGGATCTTGCAGGTCCCCAAGGGTGAGACGCAGATGCCCCTTTGGAGACATGTGGAGGGTTCCTGTGGCAAACTGGCTGGGGAGGTGGTACCAGTTGTGGGGGGAGATATTGGCATCAGAGTGGGGAGAGCAGCAAAGGCCAATTCTGGCAGCCTGGAGGGGTGGGGGAAGCTGGAGATGAGCAGGGTCTGGGCCTGCCTGGCTGTGGACAGGGCTGTTACTTCTGGAGCTGGACTTGGGCAGCAGGACCAAGGGCTCACCCACTGTTTTTCCCCCAAGCCAGGATTTGTCAATCCCAAACTTTGTCTGGATGGAGCTGGAGGAGGCTGCAAGGAAAAGGAAGATGGCCTGGGACACTGAGGCAGGTGAGGAGGAAGTCACTGCCCCTTTCCCCCTCTCCTCTGCTCTGTGTCTCAGCCCAGCATTGCCCCTGGCCGCAGGACAGCCCCACTGCTGACACCATCCTGCCAGGGATGAATTGGTGGGATCCCTTCCCCTTCCCTCTAGCATGGAGGCAAAAACCATCCTCTCCTTGTCCACAACTCCTTCCTCTTCTCTTTCTGTCCTTCTTCCTTCCTCATTCCTTCCTCTCCTTTTCTTTCCTTACCCCAGGCACTGAGCTGCAGATGGAGACCAGGGAGGACAAATCCCTGTGGTATGCACATTTCTTTGAACAGAGACATAATTCTCTCTCAGAGGATTTTTCCTGGGAAGCTGTGGAAAGGCTGAGAAAGCTCAGAGAGGAAGAAAACAATTCTTATCTCACTTGCTGCACCTGTTGTTTGGCACATGTGGAATGTGTTATGGAGATTGTTTACCAAGAGTGATTTGTTAATTGGACACTAGTGATGGTTGTTTGGACTGATTGACCAATTAGGTCAAAGCTGGGTCGTGACTGTCTGGAAAGGGTCAGAGGTTTTTCTTTAGTATGTAATTTAGTATAGATTTAGTATAGCAATAGTGTAATGTAGTATAATATAGTACAGAATAAAGCATCTGTTCAGTCTTTAAAATCATGGAGTCAGAGCACGTAATTCCCTGGATGGGTGAGACAATGTAGAACTTTAACAAAATAGAAATACATTTTTGGATTTAGGTGAAAAGTGCTGTTCTGAGCCTGTAACTTGTTTATCTGTGCTTAAGACTCCCTGTTCTCACAAGAGAGGAAAAAAAACAAAGAAAAAATCTTGTGCTCACAGAATGGCCTCGACCAAGAGAAGGAATTCAAACCCCCAAGATAAGTGGAGGCCCCTTTGTTGGGGGCAAAGGATGAGGCTGACCAGAGAGCTCCCTGCGCAAAGGGCAAGGACTGATAAAAACTAATTGCAACCTGTAACGTGAAATCAGTGAAATGAATATGAATGAGACTATATGCATATGTATAAGCAAGGGGGAATTCTCAAGGGTGCGCGTCTCCTTTAGGGAGAACAACAATTCCCACATGTGTCCAGCGCTAAACATACCGGCTTTACGACTTTTTACAAAGTTGTGGAGTTTCTCTTTTTTCCACTAATCATTTTGGCGAGCCAGCTAGGCAATTGTCTGTCCTCACAGGGGCGGAAGGGAGGACGGACTCCTGGGCGCTCCCTGGGATTTTCCTGGAGGAGCTCTGCTCCATCTCGGCTTGCCTCCTGCAGACACAGACAATGACCTGCACTGTGCAGATACACGGTATGTCTGTCAAAGGGCCCGGGGGAGATAGGGCTGCTGATAAGTCACTCAGAGACGTCTGAGTGCACAGCCTCGGCCCTGTGCTTGCAGGCAGCCATCGACCAGGAGCACGGTCAGTGGCAGAGGTTCCTGGTTGATAGCGCAACTGGGAACGGGTTCATTGTTCAATGGAGCGGCCGCTAGCGACTCTGGGGTGAGCCGAGTGAACCCGAACTTTGTGCGCTTGTGGTGTCCAGACATTGTATGGCTAATGCGTTGTGTGGTTAATGTTGGTGTGTTTGTAATTGTGTGAGTGTGTGGTGTATAAAACAGACCGAGCGATCGAGTGAGTGAGTGAGTGTACCCACGGCATGCGGGGGCAGTTCTACCCATGTCTGAAGCAGCCAGGTGAGGCCCGGAGCGCTGGCTGGGGCAGGCTGTGAGGGCAGGAACACCCCATGGAGTAGTGGAACAAGTGGAGAAACGTGGGTGAGGACATTTAGTCATTTATTGTGTTTAAAGGTGGTGGTGTGTGATTTGTGTAGATTGTGCGCATTTTACCCGTGGCTAGATGAACTCAGGGGATTCTTCTGCCCCCGCAGTTTGGACTTGGTCCCTGGAATTTTACTGTGTGCTGTTATTTTGATTGTGTCCAGAGTGTGTGAGGATCAGAAGACGCTGATAAGCTGATGTGGGTAGATGCTGAAGTGTTGTATGTTGGGTTGTGTTGAGAATAGTGGGCACTCTTAAGAGATACCCCTTTCCCAGTGAGTTTGAGTGGTTCTTCCCCCACATTATGGTAATTTGATTCTCGGTATTGTAGGCTTGTGTTTGTGGAGATTTTAGTATTTTGTTTGCAACAAGTGTAGCATTTTACACAGAAAAACTGCCGTATGGTCATATATGTTTAACTGTGGTAAAACAAATTAAAGGAATTCCAGGAATTCCCTTCCCACAGCAACCTAAGCCCTGACTCTCATGAATTTGAGATGCAGGGCGTGTGTGTGTCTGTGTGGGCATATCAGAGTTTTTGCTGTAACAGGCACAGCTTTTTGCAAGGCAGCAAAGTGAATGTCAGTAGAAACAATGCTTGAATTAGATTGTGCAGGAAGAGAACTGGGAAAGAATGAGATTTTGTAAAGCAGAGTTTAGGTGGAAGAGACCAAGACAGGCACTTTATAATTTATGTTATTCTAAGGAAACCAAGGCTACTCAGAGAGCTCTAAGGAATTTAGTAGCAACTGGTCACGAGAAGCAAAGAAGTAACAGGATGTTTGAATTATTAGAAAAGAGAGTTTCATGTAATTTAAGAAACCCAGCAGAAATAATTAAAGCTGAGTGCGTTCAGCTTATTTTATACCCCAAGACTTTGAATTAAGGCAAAAGGCTGGGATGGGGTAGAAAGATGGGAGCTAAGAAAATGGAATTTTTAGTAGACACAGGGGCAGCAAACTCAGTGTTAAATAAAGCCTCGATGCCTGTAACAGATGTTATGGTAAGGGGGCAACTGGCCAATCTGAAAAATCATATTTTGCAAACCATCAAAATAGTCATGGTTTTTTGTATATGCCCAACTCTCCAAAGGCCCTGTTGAGTAGGGACTTGTTGGAGCGGATGGAAGCAAAGATCACATTTAAAGACGGGGATATATTTTAGAGGTAAAGGATCAAGAATATGGAGATATATTGAGCTTAATTTAAACAATTAGTGAAACTGAAATTGAAAATAAGGATGAAATTAACAATAATAGATCCAGTGTTTCCTGGGGTATGGGCCTCTAACATAGTAGGGAGGGCAGAGAATGCGTGTTCTGTGCAAGTTAGGGAAAACAACGGGCTAGGGTCAGGCAGTACACCTTGTGGCAAACCCATACACCCTACTAACATGTTTGGCAGATGAGCTACCCTAGTTTACTGTTTTAGATCTGAAAGAGGCCTTCTTTTGCCTCCCTATCCATGAAGCCAAGCAGAAAATTTTTGCATTCAAATGAGAAAATCCTAAAAGCAGGCACAAAACCCAGCTCACATAGATTGTGTTGCCTCAAGGCCTTCAAGGCTTCAAAATTCCCCTACTCTGTTTGGAGAACTGTTGCAGTGTGTTGCAATTTCCTGTTTTAAACTTCCCAGTCCCTTCCCCAGGTGTGGCAATACCTCTCTTCCCCTTCCCCCCTCGCCCCCTGCTGGGCTGTCAATCAGGCTTAACATTCCAGCAAGGCCATCGTGTGGTTGGTCAGGTTCAAAGGATGCAAGCCAGGCCTGGGGTCATTGGCCTGTCTAGGTGTCCCTCGTCCCTTGAGACCCTCCTCTTCCTACTAGGTTGGTGCTTTACCTGTCCCTTCCGCTCCCCCTGTCCCTGGGCTTAAATTGACCAAGGACCATGTGCTCGCGATTCTGTTGGAGCTGTTACCTGAGATTCAGACCTCTGTGACCATGGAATAAACTCTGGATATTAACCCTCCAACAGAATCCGTCTCCTTTCTCTTCACCATCGCCTGAAGCCTTCCCACCTGAGGTAAACTGAGTTTCTACAAGCCTGGACTTGTTTCAACTCCCAGCTGCAACCTCCAGCCAGCCAAAGGTGTCTCTGAGATGAAGTACCACAGTTGCTGCCTTTGGCCTAGCAGCAAGGGTCAGACAAGCCCAGGCACAATCTACCTGGCAATACTGGGATTCATATTCCAATATTTTGGCACCCATGGTGGGGCAAAGCGACTCTGCAGCCCCAAGAAGGAATCTCAGTACCTTGGAAAGACTTCGGCAGCCGTGCACCCAGCTGCAGAGCCTTGGTTGCAACGCTCTCAGCAGAGACTTTGGGATTAAGCCCAGAAAAAGTTTCGTGGACTGCTCGGTGCCTCTGGAAAGTGAGCTCCTTTCTGGTGAGCGGATTTTCCAGAAGAAGAACAGGGTAGCCTCTCCTGCCTATAGAGGGGTCCTGTTCCGGTGAAGAACACCCTGCCTGACTGGCCAGCAACAGCTTCCATTTCATTAAGTATTCTCTGCTCCTTGGTGGAGCAGAAGCTCAAAAACAGACTCTGCCGTGAGTTCTGTTCCTTTTTTGCCTTTGCTTTCAGGCTGCGCAGCCCCATAGACGTGATACCATTGCGTTTTAGGCTTTAGCTTTTGCGGCGTGTTTCGCTGTCTTTTGGAATTCGCGCCGGCAGAGGAGCGGGGGGGGGGGCACTCTCCCTGCCCTTCCCCCCGGCTCAGTAGCGCAGCGTGCTCAGCTCTCTCTGCGGGGGGGAGCTCTCTCAGTGCGGGGGACTCTGACATCTCTCTGTGCAGGGGAGGGGGGCCCTTTACACGTGGCCGGGGGGTCTCTCTCGGCGTGAGGCGGGGGGTGCTCTGTACATGCAGCGCGGGCCGGCCCTGGTTTCGGCTTGCCACGTGGTGTGGGCAGAGGCTGCTCTCTCAGCTCTGCGGGGGGGCTGCATTCTCGGGCGGGAGAGGCTTTGTCTCCTCCTCGGCTCGGCAGGGCGTGTCCTGCTGCTGCTGCCCGGGAATTTTAAAAGAAGTAAATACAGCTGCACTTGAAAGCTTTTGTCTGGTCTGCTCGTTAACGCTTTCCTATCTGTGTGGTTTTTTTTTTTTATTAGAAATCAGTAGCAGAGTTTGGCTTAGTCTTTTGTCAGGCGGGATTTTGCACTTTGCCTTTTACACCTAACATGGGCTCGAATCTCAGCACAGTACAAAAAGGAGTGTATTATCATATTGTTAGTATTTTAGTCAGTGGTAATGTGAAGTCCTCTAAAGGTAAATTGAAACAGTTTATAAGATGGCTTTTTGTACACTTCCCACAAGTCTCCCCTAAAGAAATCCACAATATTCAATTTTGGAAATGAAATAAAGTAGGAAATGAATTGATAACCTTAGGACAGTCTGGGAACACATCCTCAGCTAAATTTGTGTTCTGGAGTTTACAAATTCGAACAGCCTTGCTCAAACAAAAGGAATTGGAGAAAAAGCCAAATGTAAAGCCATCTACCTCTGCTCTCCCTGTCTCTCTCTCTCCTAGCTCTAAAACCCCTAAACCTTTTACCCCAAAACTTGGTATTTTAAAGAGAGCACTCTCATTGGGAAGTTGACTCCCTGAGTTTGTTAAAATGCCTGAGAAGCCGTGTCCACAAGGCCCTGGCCAGGCTGCATGGAACCTTTCCCAATCCCGTGCCCCCTCCTCTGAAACCCACAGCACGTGTCAGCTTTTCAGAGAGCAGTGATGCCCAAAATGGCCCCCAGTCCCTAGGGGGTCCACAAGATGGAGGATGCCACATCATCCCAAACCTGGTCTTCTTCTTCCCAAGATCCTCTTAAGCATCCTAAAATTCCATCCCCATCCCCCTTGCCTCCTGTTCCTCATGATACCTTCCCCCATCCCCCTCCCTTTCCTGCAGTACCCTCAGCTCCACCCCTCTACTCCTCCCAGGGGGCGTTTGCTGACGGTGTCCCCGCCCCCTGCCTGCCCCTGCCCCCGCCCCCTGTTCCCACAGTGTCCCCGCCCCTTGCCAGCCCCCTGTCTCCACCCCCTGTGCCCATTGCATCCCTGCCTCCTCCCCGGGTTCCCACGGTGGGGACACACCCACTGCCTGTCCCCAAACCTGTATCTGTTATCCCAATGCTTCCAATTCAAGGGATACAGAGCAGGGAACTTCCGACCCAACACAGGGTCCCACCTTGTCATTGGCTCCTGTTACGTTTCAGCCTGCAGCACAAGGGGGGGCAGCCCCAACTGCTAATTGGAACTCTTTTGGACAACAATTGATTAAAGAGATCTGTAAATCTCATAAAGAATATGGTCCACACAGTCCATATTTCCGTGGCCTTTTAAATTCTGAACTGAGTAGGACTGTAGTAGTCCCACATGATTTAAAACAGCTTTTTTCGTGTCTCATGACCTCCACAGAATTCAAATTATGAGAATTAGCATGGAAACAACTGCTAAAAGACACTCTTCCAGGCTTGCATGCTGATCCAAACACAATGAAGGACAATAATGGTGTGCCTATTACAACGGACCACCTCTCTGGCGAGGGCCAATGGTCTTTACCCTCAATCCACGCTATGGCAATTCCTGTAGAAACACTCAAGAAAGTAAAAGAAGCAGCTGAAAAAGCATTCTTTTCCCTCCAACCTGAGGGGCCTTTCGAGCCCTATAGCAAAATTAAACAGCTACCATCAGAGCCCTTTTTGAAATTTGTAGAAAGGTTTACTAGAGCTATTGAAATACAAGTTAAAAAAGAGAATGCTAGGGAAGAGGTTTTAGAGGAAATGGCATTTACGAATGCAAATGAACAGTGTTGAGCAGCAATCCTGAGCCTTCCTATAGAACCCCCCCTACACTAAAAGATATGCTTCTCTTCCTGTAACAGGAAAGTGCCTCTGATGAGTGTAGCTGAAGACACCAGATCAAGACTGCTGCCAAGACTACTTCAGTGTGTTGCCATTGCCAGCCCTGTGGCCATTCCCTCAGCACAGCAGTACCCTGGGCAGCAGCGGAGACCAGCAATGGTTGAGCCCACAAAGCCATGCCTGCTTTGCAATAACCTTGGGCACTGGAGTAACCAGTGCCCCCTGAAAAGGCAATTCGATGAATTCAGACATGGCAGGGGAGAAGAACTACAAGCACTCCCTGAGGGTGAACAACAACAAAAAAACTGAAGAGGGAGCGCCGGCCTGCCAGGCATGCAGACACAAAAAGAGCAGGCCAAGGGAATAAGGGTCGCAAAACAAATCAAGCACGCGGTAATATTTCTGTAAGTGAAGCAGGTGCTTGAAAGACTACGTCTGCTGGTCCACTGTTAAAAGTAAAACAAAATAACCTTTGTTATGATTTGGGTGATCCTATGTTAATCACGTCTTCTGTCAATGAGCCTTACAGGTTGCAGCTGACAGAATCACTCCACCTGAAAGACACTGACTGGCATTTTGTCTCTGTCAGTCCAGAACAGAAGGGTACTTGGAATTTGTTGAAGAATTCGTTGTAAGTACATCGTCATTGGGGACACCAAACACACACCACAAGAGATCGAAATTGCTCCAGGAATGACAACATCAGATCCTGAGCAATTCGTTCTCGGGCTGCCCTGTTTCCACCCACCCCTGTTTCTTCCCAAGGGACAAATTGTTGCACAAGCCATCCCTGTGCTGTCTTTACCTGAAAGTACTGAAAAACAAGGGCCCACAGTTGCCCGGGTCCAAGTTATTGGGAAAGACAAACCCAAATTATGGTGTAATGTCAGTGGGGGTGGGGAGTCAAAATGCATTGAGATGCTTGTAGACACTGGTGCAGACTGCACAGTGATTCCAGTACAAGACTGGCCAGCACACTGACCTTTGCAAAATGATGCCGGTCACATTCAAGGTGTAGGAGGCCTGCAATTGGCAAGACAATCCAAAAGCATCATTCAAATTGAGGGACCAAATGGACAATTGGCAAATATTCATCCATTTCTGTCCATTCGTCCATTAGATTATTCAGAACCTTTGTTAGGGAGAGATGTAATGGCCCAGTGGGGTGTCACAATTGATATTCCAGACTCTCCACAGCATTTTTGTACAGCAGTCATTGAACAACAGTGCCCCACCCAAAAACTGAAGTGGAAAACAGACAAACCAGTTCAGGTGAAACAGTGGCCGCTCAGTAAACAAAAAATAAAGGCGCTTGAGGAACTAGTGGAAGAGCAACTAAAAAAGGGTCACATTGTGGAGGCCATGTCCCCATGGAACTCCCCAGTGTTTGTCATCCAAAAAGCTGACAAAAAGAGATGGCGGCTCCTCCATGACCTTTGACAAATTAATAATGTAATTGAAGATATGAGTTCTCCCTAACCTGGTATGCCATCCCCAACAATGCTTCCCCAAGATTGGAAATCAGCTGTTATTGATATTAAAGATTGTTTTTTCCAAATCCCCTTGCACCCTGACAATGCACTGCGTTTTGCATTCTCGGTCCCTTCCATCAACATGGAAGCCCCTATGTAAAGGTACCGTTGGACAGTTCTTCCTCAGGACTTGAAGGTCTCTCCAGCTATCTGCCAGTGGTATGTCTCTTCCCTGCTGTCCCCAGTGCGTGCAGCCACAGAGAAGGCCATCATCTATCATTATATGGATGATATCCTCGTGTGTGCCCCCAACGATGCTTTACTCACACATGCGCTTGACCTAACGATCAATGCATTGATTGTTGCAGGGTTTGAGCTCCAAGAAAAGAAAATTCAAAAGATGTCACCTTGGAAGTATTTGGGCTTAGAAATTGGAAATAGGACCATTGTTCCTCAAAAACTAGAAATCAATCCAAGGATCAAGACCCTTGCGGATGTCCACAAGTTGTGTGGGTCTTTGAATTGGGTAAGGCTATGGCTCAGTCTGACTAACAAAGACCTTGCCCCTCTTTTTGATTTTTTGAAAGGGGGAGAGGACCCAGGTGCTCCTAGGTCTATTACCCCAGAGGCACGGAAAGGGGGTGCTCTAGAAAAGGTTCAGATTGCAATGTCCACAAGACAGGCAAACCGATGTCGGCCTGACCTGCCATTTAAATTTATCATCCTAGGTAAGTTGCCACACCTGGATGGAATTATTTTCCAGTGGGAGGAAAAACAAACACCTAAGGCAAAGGAAACACCTAAAAAGGGCCAGGACCAGAGGGACCCTCTCTTGATCATAGAATGGGTTTTCCTCAGTCACAAATGATCTAAGAGACTGACAAAGCCTCAGGAGCTGGTAGCAGAACTGATCCAGAAAGCAAGGACCCAGATCAGGGAGTTAGCAGGATGTGATTTTAAGTGCACTCACATTCCAGTTGAGTTAAAATCGGGTCAAAATACTATGAAAATACTGGAACAATTGTTTCAAGAAAATGTAGTGTTGCAGTTTGCTCTAGATTCCTACTCAGGACAAATTTCTGTAGCGTGGCCCACTCACAAATTGTTTGAACAAGATGTTCAATTCACTCTGAAATTGAGAAGTGCTCTAAGTAGGAGACCTTTAAAAAAGGCTGTAACTGTCTTTACAGATGCGTCTGGGAGGTCCCACAAGTCCGTTATGACTTGGAAGGATCCTCAAACCCAGCAGTGGGAGACGGACATTGCTGAGGTGGAAGGTTCCCCTCAGGTTGCTGAATTGGCTGCGATTGTTAGGGCTTTTGAAAGGTTCTCAGAACCATTCAATCTGATTACAGATTCTGCATATGTGGCAGGAGTAGTATCCAGGGCAGATCAAGCAATACTGCAAGAGGTGTCTAACATCACACTTTTCGAATTGCTCTCAAAACTGGTAAAGTTAGTCACTCACCGAGAGCAACCATTTTATGTGATGCATGTCAGGTCACACACTGACTTGCCAGGGTTTATCGCTGAAGGCAACAGAAGGGCAGATGCTCTTGCTGCACCTGCAGTGATGGCCACTCTCCCAAATGTTTTTGAACAGGCAAAAATCAGCCACCAGCTTTTCCACCAAAATGCACCTGGCCTGGTTTGTCAGTTTAACATCACTCGAGAACAGGCCAAAGCAATTGTGGCCACATGCCCAAATTGCCAACAACATGCAGTCCCTACAGTGAGTACGAGAGCAAACCCAAGGGTACTGAACAGTTGTGAACTGTGGCAAACAGATGTTACACACATACAGTCTTTTGGATGGCAGAAATATGTTCACATTAGTGTAGATACCTTTTCTGGAGCGGTCTATGCTTCTGCCCACACAGGAGAATCATTTATCGATGCCATTAAGCACCTCTTACAGGCTTTTTCTGTCATGGGCATCCCCAAGGAGTTGAAAACTGATAATGGGCCTGTTTATAAATCCAAGGAATTGGGGAGCTTCCTGCAGCAATGGGGAGTAGAGCACAAAACTGGCATCCCCTACTCCCCTACAGGTCAAGCCATTGTAGAAAGAACTCACTGTGATACTAAAAGAGTCCTGGACCAGCAACAACAGTTTCTGAAGGTAGAACCTCCCCACATCCAGTTATCCAGGGCACTGTTCACAATCCATTTTCTGAATTGTTCCTTTGACAGCCTGAACCCGCCCATCCTACACCACTTTGGGGGGAGCAGTCATAGGTTGATGAAAGAAAAGCCTCCAGTTTTAGTAAAAGACCCCGAGACTTGGAAAATGGTGGGACCTCACAAATTGGTTACTTGGGGACGTGGATACGCTTGTGTGTCCACCCCCTCTGGTTTAAGGTGGGTTCCTTCCAAATGGGTAAAGCCTTATGTTCCCAAGGTCTCAGAGAAATCTACGGAAGTACCCCAGGTTGCTCATGCTGCCTGGAGAAGAAAACGCCGCACACGTTCTCTGGATGAAATTCCATTTAAGCCTCCTATCTGGAATAGTTTGTAATATATGTTTCTCTCAAGTTCCTTGTACCAGTTTCGATCCCACTGTTCATGTGTATTCAGTCTCAAGACACCATAGTAAAGCCGCAAAACGGATAGCCTTCAAGAAATAATGAGTTAAAACATGGAATGTGAAACATTCGAAGAAAGCATAGCACTTAGGAAACATAGAGCAATAAATCGGCTAAGGCATGGGACACAATGACAGGAAAGAGAGATAGGGATAGGGGAATTGATGGGCTAAGCATGTTCAGAGCCAACGATGTCAAACTGACCCTAAGAGCCTTGCCAAGCCATGGGACCAAGCCAAGTACACCGGGAATTGGCCATATTAGGATAGGAGTTCAAAAGTTTAAGGAGGAAGACTCATCAGGTGACCCCTGCCCACGATGAAGGCAACCGGAACGACCACCAAAATGATCCTCAAAGAGATGCCTCCGCCCACGCTCCGCCTACACCACGCCTCTTATGAATATGCATGCAAAAACATGATTATGCATGTGATATGATGTAACTTTATATTCAAAACTGTATAAAAGGCTTGCTTTTGTTACAAGATAGGGAGAAATCCCTTTTGTGATTTCTCCGACGCGTCGTAATAAAATACCTCCTGTCTATGCTGACTTAAATTGAGTCTCTTAGGCAGTTATTCTCGCCCTTTGGGGCAAAATTCGGCATCAATAGACCAAGCCTGCTTCTCGTCCTACTCGTGATCATCCCACCTGCGATCTCCTGCATAGTCCCTCAGCCCAAAGCACGTATGGACTACCTTGGCAAAAGCTCTCAGACATCAACAGAGAAACTGACGACGGGCTGAATGGACTGTTCAAAGGCTGGGGACTCTTGGGCTGGTTGGGATCTATGCTGAAAACTGTGTTTTAGTGCTGTTTATTTTAGTTATTGTTATTGTAGTTGTTAGCATTGTTTTTGGACTAATCAAACGCATGGTTTTCAAGTTAGTTTCAAGCCCATCTCCCCCTCCTGTAGAGGAGGAACCAATTTCATCACAAACCCAGTCCCTTTCTTTTTAAACAACACTAGGGGGAGATGTGGCACTGTGTTACAATTTCCTGTTTTACCTATCCTAGTCCTTCAGGTGTGCCATCTTCCCCCGCCCCCCTTTTCCCCTGCTGGGCTGTCAGTCAGTCTTGGCATTCCAGCAGAGCCATCGTGTGGTTGGTCAGCTTCAAAAGATGCCCCTATGCGCACAGGTCATTGGCCTGTCTGGGTGTCATCCTCCCCCCGAGACCCTGCCCCTCCCACCTGGTTGGTGGCTCACCTGTCCCTTCCCTCCCCCTCCCCCCGGAGCCTAAAAGGTCAATCAGGCCATGCGGTCGGGATTCTGTTGGAGCTGTTACCTGTGATTCAGACCTCTGTGACCATGGAATAAAACTCTGGATATTAACCCTCTGGCAGAATCCATCTCCTTTCCTCCTCACCATCGCCTGAAGCCTTCCCACGTGAGATAAAGTGGGTTTCTACAAGCCTGGACTTGTTCACTGCCCGCTGCAGCATCCAGCCAGCTAAAGGTGTCTCTGGGGTGAAACACCGCAGTTGCCGCCTTTGGCCCAGCAGCAGGGGTCAGACGGGCCCAGGCACAATCTACCTGGTGATATTGGGATTCATATTCCAATAGAGGGCAGAGGTAAAAATGTAATGAATCGAAAATGGGAGGAGATGGCATTGACACATGACATATAAGGGGGGAATCTTCACTTAGCAAGCTTGTACGTGAGGTGGCAAGGGTCCAAGAGCCCTGCACTCTATACCCCGTGGTTATTTTTTGCTTTTGCACTATTATTTGAAATGAATTATCCATTATTTTTAATCAAATTATATTGTCAATATATATTTTCTAAACTATTCAATTAAAATTGCTGCTATCTCAAATATTGTTTGGGTTTTTTTATGATGGGATAATTGGGCAAACATAACAACAAGAAACACAAGGGCAAAACCAATGGCCGGAATATATCAGACAAGAAAGGACAGTTTAGAATTTTGCCAACAGCAGCTTTGCTGTGACAGGCCAGGAGTGCAGTGCACACAAGCTCCAGGCATGGAGCCACTCCTGTTCTCACGCCCTGTTTGGAAGGGCCATCGTGTCCCAGCCATGGAGTGACAAGCAGGATCCCTCACCTCCCGACTGACAGCTGCCATCTCTCCTTCAGCCATGCGTGTCTGTCTGACAACGTCCTGCAAAGTTCCTGCATCCATGTATTCCATCACCAGCCAGAGATCTCCATCAACAAGGAAGCTGGAAGAGGAAAGCAATGGTATGGAGATGAAAGTGCAGAGCTCAATTCCCCCATGGAAAAGCCTGGAGTGGAGCTTTGTTTCCAGGTCATTTGTCAGTGAGGACAGAATCAGATGGAGAGACATTCCTGCCAAGCTGCACAGCCCTTGGAATCTGCACAGTCTAAAGGAGAAGGTGACGCCTGTGAGAAAGGAGAGGCCTGAGATGGCAAGCAGGTGAAAAATGCAGTTTAGCAACAGCCCAGATCAGTGTGGAACCACAACCCTTGGCCCCAGCTGGTTCAGCTTCTGAACTTGTCAGTTCCACCATTCCCTGCAGAACAAGGCAACACAACTGCCAGGGTAATCCAGGGGAGGAGGCTGTGCAGCACTTGGGACAAAAGCAGTCAGAAAATCTTTCAGAAAGTCCCTTCAGAAACAGGCAAGGCCAGTGAAAAATGGGCAAATGAGGCATTTCTGGAAACAATAACCTGATCTTCCTGGCATTTGTAGCAATGGAAAAGGGCTGGGAAGAAGAAGCCAAGGGAAATAATTTCTGCTGTGGTTTATCAGCACTTCTTGGGAGACACAGCAAACGGGGAGGAACTTGAAGGAAAAACCAAAGCAAAGCAACGAAAGCACATGGAGAGAGTGAACTGCCAGGCTGTTTGGGAAGATGTGGCTGGGTCAGGCATTTTCCAAACAGGCTACAGACTCCGGATGCCAGGAAAGGTTAACGCAGGGCCCGGGCACGGGATAAGAGCTGAAGCACTCACCTGTCCAGAAAGCTGACAATGTTGGGGTTCTTCTTGTCCCTCAGGAGCAGGATCTCATTCACAGCTCGTTCCCTGTTCTGCCCTCTGAGACTCATTTTCTTGATGGCCACCTGAAGGGACATTGCAGCCTTTAACTGCAGGAGTCTGTGGCAGGAGGCCACAGCAAACACGGAGCGAGTCTTTTTGGAGCGACGGAGCTGGGCTGGACCCAACTGCCTTGGGATGGGACACCAGAGCTCAGCAAGGGCCATTCCCACAGCCCAGTGCTCTGCCAGCTGGGGGCTGCTTACAGGACACATGGCCAGAGACATTTGGCCTTGCAAGCTCTGCAGAAATGGTCCCTCAGCTGTCAGCCTCAAAGCTCTAACTACATTCTCTGCACCTACAGTCTTCTCTAATGGCCTCAACACTCTCATTATGATTATTATTATTCAAACACATTTTGCAAGCAGGAGGTAATTCTGGTTCTGTGAAAACAGAGCAAAACAGCCAGGAACTCTTTAGCAATTCTATGGGATTTGGTCATGATTTCAGATCCAACTGCTCTGTTTGGGATTGCACAACAAAGCAAACACACACCCATTGCTCAGGTGATCCCTGTCACAGGCTGTCACTGACACCAGACCCAAACACAACTGCAGGATTTAGGAGAGAGCTTTGCTCTGGACACCCATCTTCTCATTTCTCTCCCTCTCCCTCCGTGAACAGCTGAAGTAGGACTAAAACCCCAAACTGAGCCCAAGCAGGATCTCTCCCTAAATAGGCCTTGAGGTTCCCTTTGAAGATGAAAGGCAGGATGGAAAAACTGCTAAATAATGTTCCTGTCTGAGGCTGGGATGAAGATTAATGGGGCCTCAGTCTCCAGCAGCTGATGCATTCACACTTTTAGATATAAAGACCAAGCCAGGGTGTCCTGCTCTGACAGACACCGCTGCCCTCCTTGCATTCCTTGGGCACTTGAGAAGGACCAAGTGTGTCCCAGCTGTGCTCTGCAGGCTGACACTGCTCTGCCTTCAGAGGAGCAGCCTGGGCAGGAAAGCTCTGCTGGCCCCCAGAGCTGCAGCCACAGCTCCCAGCAGAGGGGAAAGCCCTGCAGAGCTGCCAGCCGTGCTGGGCGTGTTGGCACTGACCTCTCCTCCAGTGGCCCTGTCGAGTCCTTTAGAAACGGCTCCGAAAGCCCTGGAGACAGAAGAGCAGAGAAGAAAGAAGCAGAGCTTTAGGCCCTGGCAGTGAAAGCCAGCCCAGACAGGAGATCTCTGCTGCCTGCAGCGTTCACAAACACCTCGGTGCATCGACCCTTCCAACAACAGCACAGCAGCCACCAGTCCTCTGCTATGTGAGGTGTGCAAGAGAAAACTGAGACCCAACACGAAGGAACTGGGCTGGAGCAAATCCCAAATGTCCACGCTGAATTGCTTTAGTTCAAAACCTGAGGTGAGAAAATGGTGTCTAAAGAACTGGAAAAGAATGCATTTCATCCTTTTCCATTTCCTGCCTAAGACCTGCAGGTTCCACAAGGGCCCTGCCATCAGACAGGTGATGCATTTCCCCCCAGAGTGCATCAGCTCTGTGTCTGTTACTAAGTGTATGGGGTCTGCTACCTGTGCTAGAGTACAGCACTTATTGGTTCATCTCTGGTTTCTGTTTCTAAACCATTAGGTTGATAATCCTAACTGGTGCATATTATTTCAAGGAAAATATTTGAAAGAAATCTTCTTGAGAACTGTTTTCTGACAGTCACCAGATGGTGAGTTGCTCTTTTAGTCAATCCAGTTCCAGGGACAGAAGATCTTCCAGGTCCTGCTCCTTGCTGCAGGCAGGACACTGCCAGCCTCAGGGGCCTTTGACGGCGCCTTCTGACCACAGTTATCAATTCTGATCAGGACTGAGAGACAGCAGGATGGTAGCCAGTGCCTGAAGGTGCTTTGGGCTCTCCTGACCTCTCACTTGATCCTGCACCAGCGCAACCCCCAGCCCTGCTTGTGCAGAAGCAGCTGCCCTGCACT
Organism: Melozone crissalis; assembly: GCF_028551555.1. NCBI lineage: Eukaryota > Metazoa > Chordata > Aves > Passeriformes > Passerellidae > Melozone > Melozone crissalis. The sequence goes on from NW_026535844.1 coordinate 7,585,042, forward strand.
TACCCTTGGCCAATCTGCTCCACTTCCAGGTATTTCTGGGCAGGCTCCGCCTCGCTCACGGTGTTCCCTGAAAGAAAAAACGTGGAAGATGCTCCCTCCCAGAGTGAGAGCCCGCCTTGCAGCAGAGCCAGAGCCAGCCCCACTCCCTGGGGCCATGAGCCCCTTGGTGTCAGCTGGGGAAGGACAATAAATGGCTCTGTGACATTCAGCTGCAGAGCAACCCTGGGTGCAGCTGATGCCCAGACACACACACAGCACCTGCTCGGGCACCCAGGAACAGAGCAGACGTACTCAGCTGCATCAGGCACCACTCCCCTCTCCCCTCTGGCTGCAGGGCTGTGCTGCTGTCAGAATGTTCAGCCCAGGATGCCACAGCGGAGGGAGCTTCATTGTCCTCTTCCCAAGCAGAGGGAGGTTCTCCATCCTCTTCCCAAAATGCTGCAGCTTCTCCATCCTCCTCCCAAAATGCTGCAGGTTTGCGATCATCTTTCCAAGCCAGGGGATGTTCACCGACCACTTCCCATGCTGGGAGATGTTCACTCTCCTCTTCCCAAGACACAGGATGTCCTCCATCCTCACCCCACTCCAGGAGATGTCCTCCATCCTCATCCCACTCCGTGGGAGCTTGGCCATTCTGGTCCCACCATCTCAGTTATCACCTTATTTATCCTCAGCTGCACATCCAGCTGCACTAAGCAGAAATTGGGTTTGGAGCTGTTCCAACTAACAATGGGCTAAAGTCAAGATTGCCACTTACTGTTGGGAATTCGATATTCCACCATGGCTAAAGCCAGCAAGCAATCCTCTGCCTCCAAAGCCAGACCTGCAGCTCTTCTAAAGCTCTTCAGCAGAAAAGGAGAAAACTGCCGGGGATCCCTTTGCTGCTGCTGCTGCTGTAGGCACTGACAGGAACTTTCCTTCAGCCTCCCAGGCTGGCACTGGGCTGCCACATGCCGAGCTCACAACTTGCTGCACAATTCCAAACACCAAAGGTTCCTTTCCCACTCACCGAAGGAGGAGCTGCTCGGAATCCAGACATGAGGTGCCCTGCAATGGGAGAGGGAACATGAACCACATGCTGTTAGGAGAAAAACTGCCTGTGGTGGGAAATGCCACAGAGCAAGGCAACCCTGAGAGAGCATTTTGCTTTCACAGCATCCCTCCAGGAGCCACAGTCCCTTCCCACAGCAAGCAAGAGAACAGCACAAAATACTGGGCTGGGTCAGTTCTTGGCTGGAGCAGCAAAGGGAGGAAGTTCCAGGCTCTGCTGGCACAGACTCCCTGCTTGAGGGAACAGAACCCCCCAGGGCCCATTGCAGATGCTGTGCATGCCCCGCTGGCTGCAGACACCCCCTTTTTCAGCTGCAGCTGCTGGCAGGAGCTCTCCCAAAGCAATGGTGTCTTCATGGCAATTTGGTTCCAAAGTCAGCTCAGCTCCAGAGGAAGAACAGAAAGCACACAGCAATCCCAAAGCCACAGATGCAGCACCGAGGGAAAACCTCGATTTACGTGCCAAGTGGGTCAAAAAATACCCCGAATACAGAGTACAGAGTGCAAACTGCAGCAGCCACCTGCTGGAGCATTTTGGCTGCGCTGCACACGTCTGCAGCCTGTAGCCCTGCAAGCACAGAAGGACACCCATCAGGGCTGGGCTGCTGCTGAGAATGCCTCAGGCAGGAGGATCCTCCGGCAACGAGCCCAGAGCCACTCTGGGCACTGAGGCCTCCGTGTCCCACAGCAACGGGAACACCACGGGGACGTGGTGCTGTTCCTGTGACATCCCAGCAGCAGCTCACTCAGAAACCACCTGGAAGGTTCTCCTGTGTCATAAAGGAGCACAAAGAACCCTCCCAGGGCACAGCCCATGGCCCAAAGGGTGCAAGAGGAACTCGGAAAATGCAGCAAACAAGGACACCCCACAGCCCAGCCTGAACACTGAGGAGGAACAAGGACGGCGCCAAACCAAAGGAAACGTGACCTTTAGTCACTGATGCTTCTGACTAAAAGCAGCGAGCCTTGTTCCATCTGGGATCTTTGTTCTAGTTCTAAAAACGAGCAAGGTTCCCCACTCTAAATACACAGAAGGCAGGAACTGGGGAGGAGGTGGGGTAGGAAGGAGGAGGAGGAGGGAGAGAGGGAAAGGAGGAGCGGGAAGAGGAGGAGCAGGAGCAGGAACAGGAGGAACAGGAGGTTCCAGTGCCCCCTGTGGCCGCAGTCGCGGGACCATCGTCCCCAGCTCGTCCTGCAGGTGAGCGGGGAGGGGGAACTCGTCCCAAATCCATCAGGGGGGTCCCTTGTTGGATTTCTGGGCTGTTTAGATGGTCTGGGAAAAAGCCCAAAGATGGCCTTGGGCCCCTGGGTTCGAAAGGACGAGAGGAAGCTTCAGATTTGTTCTTGGTCTTGGTGTTTATTAATTGCTTATCTAAAAGATTTTCTCTTGGCCTGACAGAGTTCTGCTCAGCAGTCAGCCATGGGCACACACTGAAAGCCCCTGGGGCGGTCACCTATCTTTATACCCGGAGTTACGTATACAATATTTATCATTTTTCTCCAATACCCTCTACCCTTATTAACCAGTGTTCCCCTAGTAAGGTCCAATCCTGGAGTGCCAACTCCACCACAGAAGATGGAGGCCTAGAGGAAGAAGAAGAAGGAGAAGGGCACGCCCCAGTACCTCCATCTTGCCTCTCTAGACCCCCCTGTACAGGGATCTTAAACCCTGTATCTCACACTCCAATTAACTTGTCCCTTCACCATTCACCCCAGTGAAATCCTCCCGTCCTCATACTGATGTCATCTCCCATGTGGGATCAAAGTCCAGCCACCAGACATTTCTGGCAGCATTCCAGGACTCCCGAGCCCCCCAGTTCTGAAAGACTGAGATCCCACATCTCCCCCTTCTGTTTGCACCAAAAGACCTTTCTCGCTTTTATGTGAAAACCCCCCAAAGTCCTTAGTTTCTTTTCATTTCTCTTCTGGGTCGTTTTTTGCAGCCTGAGTCTCGACTTCTGTCTGAGTACTCGTCTCTTTGTTTCTCGGATCAGCATTCTCGTGTTCTCGCGTTCGGAATGGCTTCACGTGCCGTGCCGACACCCACTTCAGACCTCGATCTGTGGAGATACAAGCGAAACCCTTTCCCCAAGTGATTAGTCTGAAAGGACCCTCTATTTGTCCGGTCTCTGGGTTCCTGATCAAAACTAAAGGATTTTCCCTTAGCTTTGCCTGTGTGTTGTTTAGAAAATGTCTCACGATCGGTGGATCAGGTTCCGAGGATGAGCTATTTAGGAAATTCAGCACATACAGCGCCTTATTTAATTTCATGTGAGGTGTTGCCTCTGGCTCACCCCTTCTCTGTCTGTCCAGAAGGGATTTTAGGGTGTGATGTGTTCTCTCAATGATTGCCTGACCTGTGGGTGAATGCGGAATACCAAACGTGTGTCTGACACCCCATCTTTTCAGGAATCTGTCAAGCACCCTGCCTGTGTATGTTGGACCACTATCTGTTTTTATCTCCTGAGGCACACCTAATGCTGCAAATGCCTGCAGAAAGTGTCGGCAAGCATGGTCTGCTGTTTCCCCAGCATGTGCTGAAGCAAAGACTGCACCTGAGAATGTATCTACAGAAACATGAACATTTTTGAGCTTCCCAAAAGATGGGTATTTTGTGACATCAGCTTGCCACAACTGAAGACTTTGCAGCCCCCGCGGATTGATGGCCCCGGTAGAAGAAGGTGGCTGCACAAGCTGACAGTCTGGACAAGCACTAATGATCTCCCTCGCCTGACTCTTTGTGAGACGAAAGGACTCCATCAGTGCTTGCGCATTCTGATGAAAGAACGCATGACTTAACCTTGCCTGCTCAAAAATGTCCGGCAGCGTTTGCAAAATGGGCATTGTCAACCTGTCCGCCCGAGCATTCCCTTCCGCTAAAAACCCTGGAAGTGTTGTGTGCGCTCTAATGTGTGTGATAAAATACTCCCTTTCCCTGCTCTCTAGCAGTGTTTTCAAGCTTGTCAGGTATGAGTATAAAACCTCATTACTGACTTCTTTCAAGAGCGAACCCTCCAATCTCTTGACCACACCCGCAACATATGCGGAATCTGTCACCAGATTGAGAGGCTGTTTGAACAACTGAAATGCCCGGACAACGGCTGCCAACTCCACAATTTGTGGAGAGCCCTGAACCATCCTCACGTCTGATTCCCAATCCCCTGTCGTTGAGTCTCTCCACGTGATTACTGACTTGTGTGTCTTCCCCGAGCCATCCGTGAACACGGTGATCCCGTCCAAAGGTTCTTCACTTATCTGTGGTTTTGCTCTATAGCATATTTGCGATTGCAGTATTCTGTGTTGGGGAAAGTGGATTGTGCAAGCTCCTGGGAACGCTAACAATGCGATTAATAGGTCTTTCGATTGTTGCATTGCCCAATCGAAGTAGTCTCGTTTCAGAGGTAACCTGATGACTGAGAATTCTCTTCCTGCCATTGTCAGCAGCCTTGTTCTCGCCTTTATGATGATTTGTGCTGCCATCTCCAGATCTGTGAGAATCGTTTTCGCGGGCCTGTGCGGTAGGAAAATCCACTCTATGATTATCAAAGAGTCCTTTTGCGATTCATCCCATTGGAAGATCAAACCATGGAACTGCGTTTTCTTCCCCAGCACTGCCAACTGAAAAGGCAACGATGGAACAAATCGATGTGCCTGCCTTTTCTGTATCGCGTCCGAGATTTTCTCCAACTCTTTTCTTGCTTCTGGTGTGAGTGTCCTGGGAGAACGAATGTCCGTGTCTCCTCTCAAGAGATCAAGCAGTGCTGGAATGTCACTATTTGTGATTCCCAAAACTGGTCTCATCCAGTTGATTTCTCCCAAAAGCTGTTGCAAATCATGCAAATTGTTGACCTTTGTGCTGATCTCCACCTTTTGAGGCTTTATTGTTTTCTCTGAGATTTTCCACCCTAGATATTTCCAAGGTGCAACCTCTTGAATCTTTGAAATGCTGATTTCCAGACCTGCCTTTTGCACCTCTGCGATCACACAGTCACGAGCTTCTTGCAGCTCCTGTCGTGTTGATGCTGCGATGAGCAAATCATCCATGTAATGAATGATCTTCGCCTTCGGAAATTTCTTTCGTGCTGGTGCCAAAGCTCGCACCACGTACCATTGACAGATCGTCGGAGAATTTTTCAGGCCTTGTGGAAGGCAGACCCAATGGTACCGCTGCAGAGGCGTTTCCCTGTTGATACTCGGGACTGAAAAGGCAAATCTCGGAGCATCATCTGGATGGAGTGGGATACTGAAAAAGCAATCCTTGAGGTCAATGACCACAAGCTGCCAATCTCTGGGAATCATCGAGACAGATGGAAGTCCCAACTGAAGTGGCCCCATGTCTTCTATGACTTCGTTGATCTTCCTGAGGTCGTGTAACAACCTCCACTTGCCCGACAGCTTTTTCTTGATGACAAACACCGGAGAATTCCAAGGGCTGTCTGTTGGCTTGATGTGTCCCTTCTGCAATTGTTCTTGGACCAGGTCTTTCAAAGCACTCAATTTTTTCCGCTCAAGGGGCCACTGATCCACCCAAACTGGATCATCTGTTTTCCATGTCAGCTTCAGTGTGGCGAGTGCTGCAGTGACCCCTATTAAAAATCCATTTCGATCTTCGCGCCCCATTGTGCCAAAAGGTCCCGACCCCAGACTGTGATCGGCTTTTGAACGACAAAAGGACGAATGATCTCCGTCTTATCTCCTGGTCCCGTGACAACGACGGAATTCTCACTTTGCAGACACAGAGATGCTCCCCCGATGCCTGAGAGAGAGCCCAATGGCGCGACCAAGCTCCAATTGCGTGGCCAAAAGATGTACGATATTACTGTTACATCCGCCCCTGTGTCGAGCATACCTCTGATCGATATTGTCCTGTCCCCACACGTCAATTGGCACGTGAGCGTGGGTCGGTCTCGACCTATGTGCTTCACCCATGTTGTATGTACTTCAACATGCTCTTTCATAGGGAGACCTTCTTCGTCAAAGATTGACATGACCTCTCCAACTGCGTGTGGTGGCAATGCGAAGGCTCTCGCAACCACAGTATTTTCCGGTACAGTCAATGGTGGACGAAGCGCTCTTGCCAAAACTGTTAACTCTGTATTTTTATCTGCTGAGACAACTGTCGGATAGACAATGAGCCCAAGAATACTGCACTTATCTTGTCCAACTATCAAAAAATCTTGTTTCTTGTATGAGTCCCCGCGGATACCTGTTGGTATCTCCGCATGACTTTCATCTAGAAAGCATACTAGTTTTGAAGCTGCCAATGCACACTGTGCCCCTGGTGGGAGGAGGTCTGGGTCACTGTGGAATCGACTGAGGGTTTTGCTGAGGGTATCTGCTTGTCGCTCACTGATGACTGCCCTGTCTGTTCTTGTGACACCGCCAGTATTTGTGTCGGAGCGCGCCGGGGATTTCCCGCGCTCAATTTCCCGTTTCCCGGATGCGGCAACGGATTTCCTTCCACATCTGTCCGGGAATAACATTCTTTCACAGAGTGTCTTCCTCTTCCGCACCGTGCGCAAATTGGTCTTTCCGCTCTCTGGGCTGGCGTTGGTATATGTGTCCGTGGGCAATTCCTTTTCATGTGCCCAGATTCCCCACATCCGTAGCACTGTCCTCCTTGGGGTCTGTCCCTTTTCTGCATTGCCGCAAGAACTTTGTTGATATTTTCGTCCTGTTGATGAAGTAATTTCTCGAACATCTTCTCCAATGTCTTGTCCTCTGATTGCCCTTCTGAGCGTCCCTTTAGCTGTTTCTCCCATTCCTCTTTTAATTCATCCTTTACAATCGCTGCGACGTGCTGAGGCGTCCCCACCTTGCTGCATGCCTCCACCATCTCTGCCAAGGATGGCCGTCCTGGCATGGTGCTAATCACCCGTTGACAATCCGGGTTGGCATTGCCGAAAGCTAAATTCTCCAAGAGAGGCCTCTTCACTTCTTCTGTTGTCACCTGTCGATCCACGGCTTGCGTGAGTCGGTCGATGAATGACATGAATGGCTCTGTGGGACCTTGCCTGATGCAAGAGAACGGGACATCCGGAGCTCCTGTCGGCGTAATTTGCATGATTGCCAATCGCGCTGCTTCTTTGATGTCGCTTAACACTCTTCGTGGAAGCCGCGCTGCTTGTTCCCCTGGATTGTCATCTGGAGGATCCCCTGCTAATTGCCCTTCTGTGAGGTTCGCATTCGGCCCACCTTGGTATCTGTTCCGCAACTCAGCAAGATATTTTCTCCACCTTTTTTCCCAGACAAGACTCTGTGTGTCAGTGAGGATCATTGCCACAATACTTCGAATGTCATATGGTGTGAGATCATACATAGAGAATGTCCCTCTTAATAGCTGTTTGAAGTATTGTGAGTTCAGCCCAAAAGTCTGAGCTGCCTTCCCTAAGTCTTTGAGTGTCTCATGACCCATCCTTTCCCACCTTGGATTCTGTCCCTGGGCATCATATGTCACTGGCATTGTCAAATCCCCTGATCCCGGGAATAAATGCTTTTCCTTTTCCAATGCTTCTCTGATTTGCCTCCAATCCATTGTCTTCACCGGCTCTTGAAACCCCTCTTCATCAGATTCCATTGGGATTTGCATGAATAATGGTGTTGTAGATGTCATCGGTGATTCATAGTGTCTCATTTTTCGCCTTGAGGTTTTTGGCCTTGCTCCTAAATCCGAAAAGGAAACTCGAGGATCCTGTTGATATTTCTTCTTTACTGCATCGAATGAATGCAAGAAGCTTTTTGCTGCTTCTGCTGCTGATAGCATCCATGTTGGGACACCTTCCGATGCTGTGATCCTTATGACATCTTCCCCTTGTAGCTGTTCTTCATCTGAGCTTTCATCATCTTCATGAAATCCCGAAGTGGATGGATAATCCCTTTGTCGTGTTAACATTGTTTTCTTCGAGGTGCTTTTCTTTTTATATATTGTTGGAAAGAATTGCTGCATTGTTGCAGTCTCGCCACGAGATGGCGCTGTGGCTCCGCCGAGCCGACCCGGCATGTCGTGCACTTCTGCCCTCCTGCCACTAGGTGGCGCTGTCACCAGCCTCCCTGGCTCGGATGACGGTGCAATCTCGACTGCCCCACTTCCTCTTCCTGCTCAGCGTCTCCCATGAAGGGAAGGGACTGGGACTCCGAGGCTCTGGACCAAAGGCGCCAGATCTGGAGATGGTGTGGAGCCCCGGGACGTAGAATCCCTAACACGGCCCCTCCTCACCCGCGACGTCACGGGGGACCGGGCTCGGGTCCGCGCGCATCTCCTCATCCTCACCCGCGCTGCTCGCGTCCGCCGCCGCCGCCGCGTCGCCGCTTTCACCGCGAACAGGCCCCCCCCCCGATCCCTTATCTTCCTGCTCCCCCCCTTCTGCTCCTGACTCCTCCACACTCTCTGGAGTTTCAGGACGCCCTTGGGGTTTGTTGCATTTTTTGATCGGGGGTTTTAATATTTTTTCCCGCTCTCTTTTTTCGAGAGCCCTTTCCCCCTGGCCTTTCAAAGCCAGAGTAATTTTTTTCCCGGAGCTCTGCCACTCCGCCCCCTTCTCTGAGGGTACCGCAGCTTCTCGCTGCTTTTCCAGTCTTTTAGACTGCACTGAAATACCTTGTAACATGATTCTTGCCGGCGAGAGTAGCTTTAACGCTGTCTCATCTTTTTTTGTTGCTAAAATATATAAATGCCTATTAATTTCTTGCCAAAACCCCACTTCGAACAGCAGATATGTCTCTGCAAGTGGATAATTGAGCCTTGCCCATAGTAACAGCTGTTTTAATTCTTTCTTTGGGATCCCTTCTGTATATAGTTCTGCTACACTTTGTAAGGTGGATAAGATTTCCCGTTGTTCTTGGGAGAGTGTTGCCCCCATGATTTTATTTTGGCCTTCTTACCGAATCTGTCGTCAGCGTGGTCTGGAAGCCCTTGTTCTCCGTCCAGCAGATCACGAGGGATGGATCAGAGGCGCCTTTCTGGTCCCAGTCCAGGCCGCTCTGCTACGAGCTGTCTTCAGCAGAAGCTGAGAGATGGGATTTCTCAGTGACTGCTGATTTTTGCAGCTTCTCCCGGCCGGTTTTTTCTTTTTCTTCTTTCTTTCTTCAGGCTTCCCTCCTCTGGAGTTATCAGTGCTGTTCTCTTGGCTCTTCAGCTCTTCAGGGCTTTTCCCCCCCCCGAAAGGTTTGGTGGGAGATAGCCCGCACAGTGGACGCCAGTTGTTGGATTTCTGGGCTGTTTAGATGGTCTGGGAAAAAGCCCAAAGATGGCCTTGGGCCCCTGGGTTCGAAAGGACGAGAGGAAGCTTCAGATTTGTTCTTGGTCTTGGTGTTTATTAATTACTTATCTAAAAGATTTTCTCTTGGCCTGACAGAGTTCTGCTCAGCAGTCAGCCATGGGCACACACTGAAAGCCCCTGGGGCGGTCACCTATCTTTATACCCGGAGTTACGTATACAATATTTATCATTTTTCTCCAATACCCTCTACCCTTATTAACCAGTGTTCCCCTAGTAAGGTCCAATCCTGGAGTGCCAACTCCACCACAGAAGATGGAGGCCTAGAGGAAGAAGAAGAAGGAGAAGGGCACGCCCCAGTACCTCCATCTTGCCTCTCTAGACCCCCCTGTACAGGGATCTTAAACCCTGTATCTCACACTCCAATTAACTTGTCCCTTCACCATTCACCCCAGTGAAATCCTCCCGTCCTCATACTGATGTCATCTCCCATGTGGGATCAAAGTCCAGCCACCAGACATTTCTGGCAGCATTCCAGGACTCCCGAGCCCCCCAGTTCTGAGAGACTGAGATCCCACAGTCCCTGAGAGGGTTTTTTATTGGGGTGTGTTTGGAGCTCGCAGATTGTGGAATTGACCCCAGATATCATCTGGTGTCTCTGGGAGGTTTTTTTCTCTGTGTGTGTAGGTTTGGATCTTGCAGGACCCCAGAGCTGAGCCCCTTGAGGGATCTTTGGGGGCCCACGTTCCATTGCCCCGTATGGGCGGGAGAGGACATTGGTCCTGGGTACCCCAGGGAGAGCAGAGGAGGGGAACCCCTGGAACCCCCAGAGTGGGGATAGCAGAGAGGGGCAATCCCAGAGCAGGGGGACCCCGGCAGACTGGAAAGGGGGGGAGCCTGGAGAGGAGGGATCCCTGGGATCTCTGGGATCTCAAAGAAGAACATCAGGGTAGAAGGGACCCCATGGACCCCCAAAAGCCCCTGAATCATCCCTAAGCAGGACACCGGAGAATGGAGAACCCCTGGAACCATTGGACCCCTGTGATCCTGAACCCCAAAAGTGGAGAGATCAGCAATAGGGAGCTCCTGGGAGAGTTTTTTCGGGCTAAATATTGATGTGTGGAGATTTTCATGGACACAAGACTCCTGCTGAGTTCCAGAGATGGACCGGGCCAGGAGGAGCCTCTACTCCAAGGCGCTCCCACCTTGGTTTCCCCCAAACCAGGGTTTGTCATTCCCAAGCTGTGGCCAGATGGAGGAGGAGGAAAAGCCCCAGAGATCCCTCACAAGGAGGGGCTGCAAACCCAGACCAGGGAGGTGTGGGGAGGAAAGAGCTGCCCTGAGCCAGGAAGGCGGCTGGAGATGCAGCCAGAGCTCAGAGCTGGTGGAGAAGCTTCATGGCAGGGAGAAGCCCCACAAGTGCTTGGAATGTGGGAAGGCTTTCAGCTCCAGCTCCACCCTGATGGAACACCTGAACACCCACACTGGGGAGAGGCCCTGGGAGTGTGGGGAATGTGGGAAGAGCTTCAGCGGGACCTCCGACCTCAGCAAGCACCACAAGATCCACACTGGGGAATGGCCCTAGGAGTGCTTGGGATGTCAGAAGAGCTTCAGGTGGGATTCAGAGATCGTCACTCACCAGCACTTCCACACCAGGTAGAGGCCCTGCGAGTGTACCGAGTGTGGGAAGAGCTTCGTGCGCTGCTCCAGCTCCATCCCCCATGGGAGGATCCGCGCTGGATGATCCACAGTGAGCCCCGTTGGGCAGAGCCCTGGTGACCCCTGTTCTGGGTGATCCGTGTTGGGCAGGGGGAAGGTGTTGGAGAGATTTCTTTCCGTTCTCCTTGTGCTGCTATGATTTGGTTGGTAATAAATTCCCTCCATGTTCCCAGGCCGGGTCTGCTGTGCCCGTGTGGGATTTGCTTCGGAATCTCTCCCGGTCCTTGTCCCCACGCAGGAACCCTCGGTTCCATTTTCTGTCCCTGTGCGGCTGCGGGGGCAGGGACAGAGCGGCTCTGGGGGTGCCTGGCATCGGGCCAGCGTCACCGCTCGCCACGGGCAGCCCTGAGATGCCGCGCACCTGGGCACGCATTGCTGGGCTCACCTGAGCTCCCACCTGCCCGGCGCCCCAAGGTTCCCCCTGCCCAAAAAACCCCCGGCCCGGGGCTGCAGCGTCCCGGAAAGTCCTCAGCCAATGGCAGCGCAGGCAGGAGGAGGCTTAGCCAATGAGAGCTCGGGACGTTGGATTGCCTCATCGGTTGCCGGGCAGAGCCCGTGGCCGGTCGCTGCCCAGAAGCGGCGGCAGCCAATGAGAGCGCGCGGCGCTGCCGAGCCCGCCCTGCTCCGGACTGGCGCTCCCAGCGCAGCGCGGCTGCTTTGGGGCTGCTGCTCCCTGCCCGGCCCCGGCCATGGGGCGAGGGGCGGCAGCTGGGGCCCTGCTGGTGGCACTGGTGGTGCTGGGAGCCCCCCCGGCTGCGGGCGCGGAGCTCTCGGGTGAGCGGGGGGCGGGAGGCGCTGGGACGGGGTGGAGAAGGGGGAAAAGGGGGCGAAGGGGGAAGCCCGGAATGGAGGGGGAGGAGGAGGGGACCCCCCAAAGGGAGAGCGGGAGGGGAGGGGTGGGAGAGGGTGGGGAAGCGGGCAAAAGCGGAGGGGGGGGCCTCAAAACTGATCGCAATGGGGACTGGGGATTGGGGAATTTGTGGGAAAATGGGGAAATGGCACCCCAAAGTGAATTGGGGAGCGGCCGGAGGTGGGAGGGGAGAGGATGTGGAAGGGGAAATGGGGGAAGGGCGGCAAAGAGGAAGCGGCAGCGCGGGCAGGAGGGTCCCATGGCGGCCGAGGGGCACAGGGGGTGCGGAGTGGGGATCCGGGGTGGCCCCGGAGCTCTGGGGGTGCTGGGGGAGGGTGTTGGAGAGGCACTCCCCGATCTATGTTCTGCACACACAGGGGTGTTCCAAAGGATGACAAAGTCCGAGTGTTACTTCATTAACGGCACGGAGAAGGTGAGGTACGTCCAGAGATCCATCTACAACCGGGATCAGTTCATAATGTTCGACAGAGACGTGGGGCACTTTGTGGGGTTCACCCGCTATGGGGAGAAGTTGGCCAAGCGCTGGAACAGCAACGCGGTATTCATGGAGGACAGACGGACTGCGGTGGACTGGTTCTGCCGGTGCTGGTACAAGAATTTTACCCCGTTCATCACGGAGCGCCGAGGTGAGCGCGAGGGAGAGCATGTCCCCTCGGGGCCTGCCCTGCCAGTGACCCTGGAGCCCCTCAAAATCTCCATGGGCATCGGCCCAGAGCCCTCAGCCCTCCTTGTGCCGACCCCCGGGGTCTCCAGTCCCTCCCAGTGCCCCCCCGCGCGTCCATTTCAGCGACCCGTAAAGTTGACGCTCCCCAACCAATGAGATCGCATCCTGTTCATGACTCATCTGTTGCCAGGCAGACTCGCAGCACGGAGTGCCTCGCGCCGGACTCGGCCTCCCAGTGCCGCGCACTTCATTCCCAGTTCCTCCCAGTGCCACCAAGATCCCTCCCAGTGCCATTCCAGTCCCTCCAAGACCATGCCCAGTTCCTCCCCAGTCTCTCCCAGTCTCTTCCCAGTTCATTCACAGTTCACTCATAGACCTCCACCCTCTCTCCCAGTTCCCCCATTCCTTCCCATCTCTCTGTGTCACCCAACTCCCTCCCAGTCTCTCCCACTCCCTCCCAGCAGATTCCAAATCCAACCGAGCTCATTCCCAGTCCCTCCCACCACGTTGCCCAATCTATTCCCTGTCACTCCGAGTCCATTTCAGTCCATTCCCAGTCCCTCTTCAGCCCAGCCCACCCCTCCCTTCTCTCTCCCAGTGCCCCCCAGCTGATCCCAGTGTGTCCCCGCTCTCTCTTTCTCTGTCTCTCCCAGTGCCCCCCAGCGTGTCCACCTCGCTGGTTCCCCCCTCGAGCTCCCAGCCCGGCACCGGCCGCCTACTCTGCTCCGTGATGGATTTCTACCCTGCTGCCATCCAGGTGAGGTGGTTCCAGGGCCAGCAGGAGCTCTCGGAGCACGTGGTGGCCACCGATGTGGTCCCCAACGGGGACTGGACCTACCAGCTGCTGGTGCTGCTGGAAACGCCGCCCCGGCGCGGGCTCAGCTACAGCTGCCAGGTGGAGCACGTCAGCCTGGAGCAGCCCCTGAGGCGGCACTGGGGTACGGGGGAGCCCCTGGGGGCGCTGGCAGAGCCACTGGGCTGTGCTGGGAGCCACTGGGAGGGAGCTGGAGAGAGCCGGGCTGGAACTGGGAGAGGGGCTGGGGGCTGGGCAAGGGCTGGGAAGGAGTTTGGGGGATGCTGGGGAGGGTGGGATGGGCTTGGGGGGTCATGGTCGGCACTGGGAGGGAGTTTGGGGGCGCTGGGTGCAAAGGGCAGGGGGTTTGGAGGATGCTGGATGCGACTGGGAGGGACTGGAACGAGCCTGGAGGGGGCGCTGGGAGAGGCTCGGGGTGTCGGTGAGAGGTTTTGGGGGTGCTGAGCCCTGCGGACCCCCCAGAGATGCCGCCGGACGCCGCCCGCAGCAAGATGCTGACGGGCATCGGGGGCTTCGTCTTGGGCTTGGTCTTCCTGGCGCTGGGGCTCGGCTTCTCCCTGCTCAAGAAGGTCAGGGCGGGTGCTGGGGGTGGCGTCCCCGCCGTGGCGGAGCGTGTGCGCTCCCGCCGGGGCCCCCAGCCCGGTGTCACCCCCTTTTCTGTGCCCACAGAGCTCCTGAGCTGGCGGCGGCCGCAGCCCCTCCCCGTGGGCTCGGGCCCGGCCGGGACCCCCCGCTCCGTCCCCGCTCCGCTGATTTTGGGGGGTCCCGTGTCCCCCCCAGCCCTGCTGGCGCTCTGCCCCCGCCCAGTGCCTGCTCCCAGTGCTCCCAATAAAGCTTCCCAGTTGGCCCCGGGCCCGTTTATTGGGGGGCGATGGGGAGTGGTTTGGGGGGGGCGATGGGACAGATTTGGGCAAAGGGAGGGGGACAAAGGGTGGGGGCTGGGCCCGGGAGGAGGGGTCGCTGCCCGCGGATCCCCCAGTGCCCGGTGCGGGACGAGCTCCGTGCGCTGCTCCATCTCCATCCCCTGTGGGAGGATCCACGCTGGATAATCCTGGGTGACCCCCAGGGTCAGAGCCCCCCGTGTTGGGAACACACCTGGCTGGGGGTTCCACATCTTCCTGGCCCCCCGTGGACACCTCGATGAAGGCCGGGGGATCCCTGCTACTTTTCCTGTTTCTGCTCCTCTCCTCATCTCCCCCTTCTCTTGCCCCGGTTCAATCTCTCCCCCCGCCCTGCTCCTCCTCCTGCCTCCTTCCCCTCTTCTCTCTCACATCCCCCGCCCCTTCCTCCATGGTTTCTTGAAGGGTCCAGTTCCATCTTTCCTTGGCTACAGCCCTGAGGGCTTTTCCAGCTGACTTCACTACTGCACTCTCAGACTGAGAGTGGGGAATCTTGGTGCTTGGTTTCCTCATTCCAGCTGCCTTTGACAGGGTTTGTTTCTGTCCTCAGCTGATTTTGGCCTCTGCGCTCAGCTCAGCCCTGAGCAGGACCAGCGCAGCTCCATGGTGGGCACTGCTCACTGGATGGCCCCAGAAGTTGTGACCAGATCTCCTTATGGCCCCAAGGTGGACATCTGGGCCTTTGGCATTGTGACCATCGAGATGGTGGAAGGAAAACCTCCTTACTTCAGGGAATCGGCGGCCATGGTAAGAGGCAAATTCTCCTGTGGCTGCAGAGGCCTGTGAGCACAGGGGGACTGTGGTAGAAAGGGACAGGCGCTGCGGAAGATCTCGCGATGTAACGGAAAGGCAGGACCCTCAGTTCCCCTTAGATAAGACCATCTGCTTCCCGTAGATAAGAAACTAACATAGGAAAGTAGCCCCCCTAACCGAATTCCAGTAACTTTCCATCCCCTACCCAGTAACTGTCCACCCCTTACTAACCATAGAAGGTAAAGACAGACCCATGCTGACGTAGAGACCCCTTAGACTATAAAAACCCAAGAGATGAGATAATAAACGCCTTTTGACCGTCCATCACATTGATGTCTGCGTGTGTCATTGGCCCGAGTGGCCCTAGTGAGAGGGCTGCCGTGCTGTTCGTCTGAACCAGGTCGCCTGCCTTGCTTCAGAAGGCAACAAACTGGTGCCGAACCCGGGACTGCTGCAGCCCCCGGGGTTCGGGGATTCTCCTGGACAGAGGGCAGCGGCTGTAGCGGCGGGTCGGACTACAGCGGGAGGGACGCCTCCGGACCAGCGTGGACCATGGAATCCACAGCGAAGGTCGTAAGTCAGGCTCGTGAGCAATGGGGAATTAAAGGTGAGCTCAGGAACTCTAATCTTGCTATTGCAAGGCTCCTAGAGCTGGGGACGATCGGACGTCCGGTCAATATATTATATTCGGAAGCGCGGGAGAAGTGCACTGCCGCCTCAGCAGAGGACTCTAAGTCCGCAGGCAGAGGTAAAAACCTCAGAGCGTGGGGGAAAGTAGAAGAGACCCTACGCGAGACGTTAGAAGAACAGGAGACGCGGAAAGCCGCGCATACACGTCTATTAGCTACACCAAAGCTGGGGGTGGGGGCCGCGACACAAACCGCCTCAGAGAGCGATCGGATTGAAGGCGGGAACATGCGGGGGCCGGGCGCGTTCCACCCCTTCCCGAGCCCGAGCCCAGACCCCCCGGAGCCCCCAGGAGACCCCCCGGAACCCCCAGGGGACCCCCCGACCTTCCCACGGAGCCCGCCGGGTCCTAGCCCCCCCGCGAAACCATCCGAGAAAACTGCGGTTTCTCTATCCGTCCCTTCCCCGCCGGTCGCCGATCCAGCAGAAGAGGCAGAGCAGCGCGCGCGATGCTTCAGGCAGGGACCCGCGGAGAAGGCGCAGAACGCAGCCGGATGGTCGGACCCTGCCGGGATCGGTAAAAACTCGCCCCCGCCATGCGCGTTTAAAAATGGCGCCGAACCGCATGGCGAGGGCGGAAGGGAGGAGGAGAAGGGCGGAAATGCAGTCAGCCTGCTTAACAACGCATGCGCGGGCGAGCGGGGAGGGGGGACAGTCCCCGCGGTAGAGTGCAAAACCAACCAGAGCGCTCTATTCAAATTAGGTCCTTATGGGGCAAGGACCTCCCCCGGCAGGAGGCGGGGAGACCCCAGGGGGAGGGAACGGCACAACCCCCGAAGGGAGGAGCAGGGTCGGAGCCGCACAAAACGGCACGGAGCGCCGGAAGGGTACCGGCATTCAGCTTCCGGCTCAGAGTCAAGTAACAGCTGCTCAGACAGCTCGGAAGAGCTGACCAAGTCCGGCTGGGACTCGCAAACCGAGAGAGCAGAATTAATGCGGTTTCAAGCGAAACTGAATAAAGCTTTAAACAATATCGGGAAACAATCGCAACACAAACTCACCAATGGGGGAAAAATAAAAGCAGCCTGTGGGGACCGGGCACCGGCAGCCTCCATGCACGCTTTCCCGGTGGGGGTTGCCGGAGCGTGGGAGAACCAACAAAGGGCATATACCCTAGTTAACCCAAAAGAAGCCAAAGCGATTTCAGAAAAAAGGGTCAACTCAGCTGTAGTACCCACTCTTGTAGACGACCTTTCTAGCAATAACGATCTGCTCACGTTTGATATTACGCAAATAGGCCGCATGCTTTTTCATGGGGCGGGGCGGATTGTATTTAAGCAGGAGTAGCAAGACGACCGCGTTAGCCCAAGCTTCTGGGGAAGGGCAGCAACTCAGCGAGCTGTCCCCAGCCGGCACAGCTTTCCCTGGCAGTACCTGCACTCCAAGCACGCCTGAGAGGGATCTGTAGGAGCTGTGGGAAGACGCCTCGCTAGGGACTGTAGATCCCGGCCCCGGGGAAACGGGAGAGGGAGGGGGTGCGCGGGCCAGTCTCAGCCTCCTCCCGCTGCAAATGCGAGACGGCCCATCTATGCCAACCCCCAGTGGGGCAGGGGACCCTCATACCCCATGCCCCCACAGGGAGCAGTCAATTTCGCATCCCCGCCAGCAGTGCAATTGCAGAGCTATGCAGCACCCTCGGTACCCTCGCAGCCCCCACCGCCACAAGCCGCACCAGTGTCACAGGGCCAGCAGGAGGCGCCCCAGAGTGGGACCCCTGGGTGGCCCCGGCCATGAGAATAGGGAAGGAACCCCTGATGGTGTGGGGAACATGCCGCCTTTACGGCAGTCAGGATCCCCACGTCGTAGGGCTCCAGTTTTGGGTGGACACGGGATCAGACTGCACGATTATTCCCCAAGCACATTGGCCCGGGCGTTGGCAATTGAAAGAAGTCCCTCCAGTGAACGGAGGGCAGTCCTGGGCGTCGAAAAGCACCCAGCTGGTGGCTTTAACACTTCACACAAAAAAGGGACCAGGAGTGTCAACATCTGCAGCAGCCCTTATGCTGCAAGAAGCACTTTCCTCATGACAGGGCACTGTGTCAGTCATTCACATCAACAGCCACGACCCAGTCAAAGGCTACTTCCAGATCGGCAACGACAAAGCGGACGCCGCAGCGAAAGGCATCTGGACGTTGCAGGAAGCCCGGAAAAAGGCTCAGATCGAGGAGCAGAGAAAGGCAGAGCTGGAGGACGAGAGGGACCGCGGGAGAGACAAGGATGAGGAGCTGCAGCAGGGGAAGCAGAAGCTGCTGCAGCGAGCGACAAGGATGAAGCTGGAGGAGGAGGAAGATGTGCGGGAACTGAACGCGTTGTTCCTCAGTGCCAAGTGCAACATGATCTGGGACAATACGAGGCAGCCGGCCGAGGTGTCAGAAATGGAGCAGCGAAGCTCCCGTGGCGGTCAGTGGCAAGTCCTGGAGAAGCAGATGATCCTCGAGGAACTGGCGGAGGAAGAGAAGCGCTTGGACAAGATGATGGAAATGGAGCGGGAGAAGGGCATGGAGGTCCAGGAGGAGCTGGAGCGCCAGAGGAAGCAGGAGCTGATGAGAGCCTGGCAGGGCATTGTGAAACAGGTGGAGCAGAATGCAGAGGAGTGGGCATTGAGGGCTGAGGAGCTGTACCAGCAGGGCCAGAGGCAGCTGGAGCGACTGGAGCAGATGAAAAGGGAGGATCAGAAGGCCCGGGAGCAGAAACAGGAGCAGGGGGCCCACAGGTGGTAATTAGAAACGAGCTAGGCGAATGGGAACGGGGCTGGAGGTTGATGCTCACGGGGGCGAGGGTACGCAGCTGTCAAAAAGGACGGCAAAATCAGGTGGTGTCCACTTAAGTCAATTAAACCGGACCTCCATAGCGAGCAGAATGAGACTGATGAGAGTTGTGAGTTTCTGTTTACAAGACATGCTTGTCGGGCATCCTCGTGATGCGTACATCCCCATTCCAGAGGTAAGCGACAGACCACCAAGTTGCCAGGCAGCGCCCGAGAGACCCGCACGGGTGGAACCCAAGCATCAACGGTGTTTCTGTGTGATTTTGCTGTTGAGGCTTGTCGCCAGAGGGCAAGCCAGCCCAGATCACTACCCCAATCAGCCATTCAGGTGGGTCATGCGACACCTTAGTAGTGACAAGGTGCTCAAAGAAATCACCACACCGAACGCCCCATCCTTCGTGCTCCGCATCACCGACCTGTTTCCAGGACAACCAAAGGTAGACCCCCATTCCCCACACTCCACGCACATGTACCTATCCTACTGGTGCCCAGCTTCAAACCCTGAGAAAAGCTACTGCAATCACCCAGGGTGGAGACATTGTGGGCACTGGGGCTGCGAAACCATTGTCACAGATGCCAGACCGTCAGAGCCTGGGTGGGATCCACAAGAGCCCGACAAATTCTTACAGTTCACCTGGGCACCCACCGGTTGCAAAACACCCCTCTTCCTCCACGGTAACTTTTATTGAAACCACCATAAAATCCCCAAATTTCGAAAATGTACAGGCTACAACATGACAGTCTTGCAGCCACATCACCCTAGCTGGGCAACAGGCAGAACGTAGACAGTAGTCCTTCAAAAGTCAAAAGAGAGAGTGAATGTGTGAATTATCAGTCTCCAACCGTCGGCACCCCGAGCGGTCAGACCCAACAAAGTGATTAAAAGCGCGCCGAAAGGGAGAAACGCGACCCACCCCAAAGCCTTGCCCACAAGAGTCGCTGATATCCCGACCGGCCATGTAGAAGCCTTTCGGGTAGACCATTTAGCCGAGTCAGATTTAGATCCAATCCTTCGTATATTAGAAGCTACCTTCCTATCCCCAAATGAAACTAACCCTAACCTAACCGAATCCTGTTAGCTTTGTTACAACGTCGAACCTCCCTTTTACGAAAGAGTCGCTTTAAACACTCCCTTCAGTTACTCCACAGCAGATGCACCCAACCAATGTAGATGAGACACCCCCCGCAAAAGAATCACCCTGAGTCAAGTCACAGGCCAGGGCAGATGCTTTGGCAATGCAACCCTAGCTAAGCAGAAAGGCAACGTCTGCACCGAAGTTGTCAAACCCAACGGGAAAATCAATAAGTAAGTAGTCCCATCCGCGTCTGAGATGTGAGTTTGCCAGCGATCTAGAGTGAGTCCCTGTGTGTTCCTTGCCAAATTCGATGACTCTAACGACTTTTGTGTCCAAGTTCTGATTGTTCCTAGGGTCCTGTACCACTCAGATGAAGAAGTGTACAACCTTTTTGAGGAACCCAGCCGGCTCCACAAAAGAGAAACAGTAACAGGTATAACTATCGCAATGCTGCTGGGCCTAAGAGCAGCCAGAACAGCCACAGGAGTCTCAGCCTTAGCAACCCAGCACCAAAGACTGTCACAACTGCAGGCAACAATTGACAAAGACCTGCAGAAGATCGAGAAATCCATCTCCTTTCTAGAGAAGTCAGTCTCCTCACTCTCAGAAGTGGTCTTGCAGAACAGGAGAAGTCTAGACCTCCTGTTCATGCAGCAAGGGAGTCAATGTGCCGCCTTGAAGGAAGAATGCTGCTTCTATGCAGACCACATGAGAGTCGTGAGAGACTCCAGGGCAGAACTCCGAAACAGACTGGCTCAGAGACAGAAAGACAGAGAAGCCCAACAGAGTTGGTTTGAGTCCTAGTTCAATCAATCACCATGGCTAACCACCCTAATCTCACCCTAATAGGTCCATTGGCAATGCTACTTTTAGCTGTCACCTTCAGACCATGCCTGCTGAACAAGCTGGTCTCATTCATTCAGACCCGCCTAGAACGGGCCAACATCCTGTTCATAGGCCGGCAGCAACTGCTGTGAGTTCGACCAAGGAACACTGCCAGTCACAAGATTTTCTACCCAAGTTTACCAAACCCCTTTATCTGTCAACAACCCCATGCCTCATCTCAGTACCTATGTATATGACTACTTCATTCATTTGTAAAAAAGGCGGGGGGAGATGTAGTAGATAGGGTTAGGCGCTCGGAAAATCTCGCAATGTCACGGAAAGCAGCAGGATTCCTCTCCCCCTAACGCCTAGTGATAAGGGATCACCCAAGAATGTAGTCCCCCCTAACATTAGTAACTTTCGACTCCTTACTAACCAATTACAGTAAGGTAAGACCCCCTGAGGTAGAGAAAAAACTTTCCCAGTATAAAACCCTACGAGATGGGACAATAAAGGTCTTGAACCGTCCACCATACTGGTGTCTGCGTGTGTTCTTGGCCCGAGTGACCCTGGAGAGTTTGGGTCGCCGTGCCGTTTCCTCAGAACCAGGTCGCCTTGCCTTGCATCAGAAGGCAACAGCAACCAAACTCTGGGATAGGGGTGACATCAATTTGCAAATGGAGTTAGGAGTTAAACCTCAGGGCTTAGTGCCTTCTGCTAAAGGAGCAGGATCAACCTCATGACAGGAGGGACAAGACAACAGGATATCATGGGCTTGTGAGGAAGTTATTTGAAATTGCTTGTGAAGAGAATAAGCATTCTGGTATAAAAAAGTTGTGACATAGCTTGGCCTGTGCAAAAGTATTTTGTAGGAATGTTCCCCCTATTGAAAGAGTGACCAAATTATCCTTTATCTCCTTAAAAAGGAAAAAACCCAGAAGTTTCTCTCCTCAATTTGGTAAAAAGACACCTCAGAGAACCTTTGGGACTTCATCTCAAACTTAAGACTACCCAATTGGATAGAAGCCAAAAAGTCCCACCTAAGTAATTCACTAGAAAAAGAAGAGAACAAAAGAAATCATTGTTTTTGTGGGGTGTTTTTAGCAGGAGCAAGAACCTCTTGCTCCTGGCTCAGGTTTTCTCTGCCAAGAGCTTTGTTATTTGCCTTTTATTAAATCTTTCCTGTTTCCAACACTACCTCAGAAGTCATCCTGCTAATTTTATGCCATTTGAAGTAGCTGAGCTATCTTGGGTGTGATAAGTCCTCTAAGAGCTCATGAGACCTGGCTCGAGGAGAAAACTTATCAGTATTTGGTACCACACCTGTCATGACAATGACATCTGCATAGTTATTACCTTCTGCAATAGGGCCAGGTGAACCTGTGTGGGAGCGAACATGCAACACATAAAAATCATGCAGCTGGCTGTTAATTAAAGTCCACAATGTTCTTAACTCTGTAAACAAAAGATAGTTATTAACATGCTTTAAATAGGAAAATTGTCAATGGAATACAACATTGGCAGCATACAAGGAATCAGTTACGGTGTTAAGTGGTTCCTGTGAAAATCACTGAAGGGCATAGCGGATAGCAGCCAATTCTAAAATATGCACCGAGGCATCCTTTAACATTAACACCCTTTTATGCCACTGGAAAGAGTCACCTTCATGCCAAATCCCTGCACCTTTGTTGGTTTTGCTGGATGCATCTGTAAAAACACCTGGTCTGTTGACAGGGGTCGTGCTGCAGTGATGCTTTGAGTGCAGGGGGAGGTTACCCATCTCTGTCCATAAACGATGTGAGGGATAATGGATAGATAATTGTCCAGAAAAACCTGCAAGCACAATTTGGAAGTTAGTTGCTGTCAGAGTCTTCTTTACTTGCAAGTACGTTGATGGCATGATGATCCTGGCCATTGAGAGTTTGCAATCTGTTTCTACTTTTCTTAACTAAATAAGAGAACATATCATTAACAGTCCACACAGGTTTTGTTGCTATGTGAGGTAAGAATAACCATTCTAACACAGGCAAACGGTCTGTATCATTAGCAAACAATCAAAACAGAACAGCAAAATGTTGAAATTTTTTACCAATTATGGCAAGGTACACAGATTTATCAGGATCCCCTCTCCAATTCTGTTGGTTTTCTATTGCTTGAGCACAGTGTGCAAGGGCACTTCTAGCTTCTGGGATAAGCTGTCAAAGCGAATGCAGGTGGGGGTTTCCTCTGAGTAAGCCAAACAAAGGATGTGAAAGTTCTGTGGATGTACCCAAAACAGGATGCAGCCAATTCAAAGAACCCAGCAGTTTCTGTAATTCATTTAAAGTGAGGGTGACTAACACAAAGCCTCAAAGGCTGAGGTTCTGCATGATTGGAGGTAGGCACAGAAAAGGCAAACAGAGGTACATCATCAGGGTGTAAAGGTATGGTGAAATAACAATCTTTAGGTCTAACATTACTAAGAGCCAATTGAATGGCATCATTATAGCTGATGGAAGAGCACCCATAGCTTCAATAAGTGCATTTACTGCCCATTAATAGCTCACCACTTGCCATTTTGCTTAGGTATACAGAATATTGGTGTTCCGGGGGCTAGAAGATCAACAGATATGGCCTAAGGGCAATTGCTGTTCCACAAGCTGTTTTAAATTTAGTAGATATTCTTTTCATAAGGGCCATTGGTCGACCCATGCAGGGTCTTCAGTCCACCTTGGGAGTTGACATATGTCCAGTATTTGGTTTAGAACGGCTGATCAATGGCCCCTATGAAAAAGGTTTTCTGGTGATGTCAAGTCTATGGTGACAGAGGGACAGAACCAGCAGCGCTGGGCTGGAACTGGTGGCAATGCTGTGTCCCTGGTGCCACCTGCTCAGTGTCCCCATGTCCCCGCAGTGTTGCTGGATTCAGCCAGCACCACCCTGGCCGTGTTCGACCCCTGGAGTGTCCCTGGAGTGTGCCTGGAGTGTCCCCAGCGTGTCCCCAGCGGCCATGGACCCCTGCAAGGTGCGACAATCCTGGCAAGGAGGTGGCAGAGTGGACACGGGGGGTGGAGGGAGGGGGCAGGGGGATAGAGGGTCACAAAGGGGACAGGAGTGTGTGGCAGGATGGGGGCAGGTGGCAGAGGAGTGGAGGGGACCAAGGGTGGCAGGGAGGCAGCAGAAGGGACTGAGGGTGGCAGGGAGGTGGCAGAAGGGACCGAGGGTGGCAGGGAGGTGGCAGAGAGGATGAGTGGCCTGTCAGGGGGGTTGGCAGAGGGGACGAGGAGGTGACAAAGGGATAGAAGGGACAGTAGAGCCCTCCAAGGAGGGGACAAAGGGGACCCTGGGAGGGCACAGGGACCCACCACAGGTGGCCACAAGTGCCACGGGGTCCCTGACACCTCCTCTTTCCTCTCCCCAGCTGCTAGAGCCACTGGTGGCTGTGGTGACTACCCTGGGCAAGGTGGCGGCCACACTGACCAGGCCATACAAGTGTGTGTGGCAGCGTGTGTACCCAAAGTCCCTGCTCGCAGCCCTGAGGAACTTCACCTGGCACCTCTGTTAGACCCTCGACCATGGCGATGTCAACTCCCCGGGCAGATTCAATGTCCTCACTCTGGCCTGGTCCCTGAGAGTCCTCAAGTTCTGCAACATCAACCCACAGATCTTCTGGGCCAGTGTCTGGAGGGACTTGGTGGCCACGCTCATGGAGAGCTGGGTCCAGCTGGCCAGGGAGGCCGCTGATCTCTGTGACACCTGCAGGGACATGGATACTGCTGAGGCCGGTGCTGCAGCCACCACCGCTGCCCAGGCTGGGGACCTGTGGGACAAGGCCACCCGCCCGGGGATGTCAATGCACACTCTGATGGCCATGGCCCAGCGGCCGCCAGTGTTTCTGGCCATGAAGGACTTGGCCTTGGCAGTGGCTGCACACAAGGCCCATGTGGCAGTGGCCACCATGAGGTGGTGGCAGCCCCCAAGGCCATGAGAGAGGCCATATTGGCCGCCAGCCAGGCAAGGGCAGCCACCAGGAGGGGACAGTGGGTGGGTGTGGCCCTGGGTCCACTGGAATGCTTGGTGACCACGTATGACAAAGCCACAGGGTACCCCTGGAAAATGCGGCACCTGCTCGGGGACATTGACGCTGCCCTGGAGGGGACAAAGGAGGCGTCCCACAATGTCTCAAAGGCCTTGGAGGCCCCCGTGGCTGAGGCTGAGCAGCTGTGGGAGGCCAGCACTCGCCTGTTCATGCATCACCTGCTGGGGACACTTGGGAACATCCACGACCTCCTCTTCAGTCCCTGTGGTGGCCCCGGCAGCAGCACGGTGGCCGAGCAATGCCAAAAAGCCATGGAGGACATCCCAAAACTGCTGCAGGGACAGTGATGTCACCGCTGTGATGTCATTGGGGGTGGTGACATCACTGGGGACATCGCTTATGTCATCTGTGCCCTCCCTCCTCTCCGCACAGGATTTGGGACAAAAGTGGGGAATTTTCTGCCAATTTTCATTGATATTCTTGGTGGGAATTCCTGGGGTGATGTCACTGGGGACACTCTGGGGACACTCTGGCGGCACTCAGGGACACGCAGGGACATAGTGGCAAGTCAGGGGGTGAATGAACCCCCTCAGTGCCTTGCAGCAGAGGCAGCTTTCCGCTGTGGCTGCAGCAGAACTGTGTTATAAATGGCAATATAATAATTGGCTTTTGCATTTCTGTATTGGCTTTTGCACATGGTAATTGATCACAATTATTTTGCTATGGTGCTTGATATTGATATCAATTATTGATAATTCCTTGTATCTACTTGTTAGTACAATATAATCTATCTAGGTTTTTTGTCCACTGCAGAGCCTTTTTAATGGTATTATAATGGTCCCTTGGGGCTCGGTCCTGTCGCCCCCGCCCTGTTATCACCGGGACCCCCCATTGTGATGGTGTTTGCAGGGGTCTTCAGATGAGGGAAGAGCAGAGGATGCTGACTCCGTGTTTCAGAAGGCTTGACGTATTATTTTATGCTATATATATTATATTAAAACTATACTAAAAGAATAGAAGGAAGGATTTCATCAGAAGGCCAGCTAAGAATACAAAAAGAATGAATAACAAAGGCTTGTGACTGACCAAGAACCAAGACAGTCCGGACAGCTGGGCTGTGATTGGCCATTAATTAGAAACAACCACATGACATCAATCACAGATGCGCCTGTTGCATTCCACAG
The DNA here is from genome assembly GCF_028551555.1 of Melozone crissalis. NCBI lineage: Eukaryota > Metazoa > Chordata > Aves > Passeriformes > Passerellidae > Melozone > Melozone crissalis. The sequence goes on from NW_026535844.1 coordinate 7,610,585, forward strand.
CAGCAGGTAACCATTGTTTACATTTTGTTTCTGAGGCCTCTCAGCTTCTCAGGAGAAAAAATCCTAAGGAAAGGGTTTTTCAGAAAATATCATGGCTACACCCCATTATCACCAGGGACACCCCTGAATTTACCAGGGCCTCCCCTGTGGTGAAACCCACAGCTTTAGCCAGGGCCCCGTGGAGAATCTGAATAATAGAAATGCTGACACAGCAGCAAAGAAGCTTCCTGACTCCAGGGACATCCGCCCTATAACCTATGCCTAAAACCATGTAAGGCAATATCTTGTTAACCCTACTATTGGTCACTTATGGTCCCTCTAACCTTTGCCATTGGTCAAGATTGGAACTGGGCCAAGGCTATAAAAGTAGCATACTGTACCCCTACTAACTTAGAAGAAGTGCTGAGACCCTTCACGAACCCCTCCAATAAAGCCATACTCGTGGAACAGCTGGCGTCTTCTCCTTCTCCTCTCTCTACCGTCTGCTGGAGCCTCAAGCCAAGGGCAAGCTACCTAGCAAGCAAAGCTGAAATCATAAGAGCTGGCTAATCTCTATAAGAGCTGAATATTCCCTGCTTGCTAGGGGCTGACCCGCGGCCTTGGTCTGAGCGAGCTGGCCTCTGGCACTCAGTCCCCTTGGGGGCTGAGCTCTGGAGCTGTCATAGCTTGCCAGGATAAGACCAATTAAGGCTCATTACTCCCCCATGCACTGGGACCCCTCCTTCACTGCCCCCCCATTCACTGTCCCCCCAAAGTGCTGGGACCACCCTGATCCATGAGCCCCACCCAGAGTGTCAGGACACCCCTTGGCCTCCCCCGAATCCCCAGCCTGCACTGGGCCCTGCCAGGGCCAGGCTGGCTCCAAAACCCTGCGTGGAGCCATTCAATAAATGCCAATCGGTCTTGTAGTCATGCCCACAGAGGGGGAGGACTGCTCGGGGCGGCCAGTGGGGAGCGACAGAGCAGGGAGGGGGCAGGGACTGAAAAGAGTTAGAAATGGGACTGTGGGAAATGGGGCAGAGCCCAGTGAGTGATGGCCGATGGGGAGATGAGAGGCCTGGGGGGCTGGAATAGGAGCGTGGGAAGGGGCAGGCAATGAAAGGGGTGTGGAAAAGGGGCGGTGCCTGGACAGAAACAAAAGTGGGCGGTGCACAGCAGGTGTGGAATGGGGATGATTCTGGATGATTTTCTCTCCTTTCTCAAATACTTCCATCACCGTGTTCCCCCACACAATGGTGTCATCAATGTACTGCAGCTGTTCTGGAGCTTCACCCTTTTCCAGTGCAGCCAGGATTAGTCCATGGCAGATGATGGGACAGTGCTTCCACCCCTGGGGCAGTTGGTCCCAGGTGTACTGCACACCCCTCCAGGTGAAAGCAAACTGAGGCCTGCATTCTGCTGCCAGAGAAATTGAAAAAAATGCATTAGCAATGCCGATGGTGGCAAACCACTTTGCTGCAGATGGGGCTGTTGAAGGGTGAGTGGGTTTGGCTGACCACCCCTTGGCACTCCAGCTCATGGATCATTTTGTGGATGGGGATCACGGCATCCCAATTCATCCAATACTGCCGGCGGTGCACTGTCAGGGTGACAATTGGTATCTGTTGCTGTTCTACCCTCAGGAGTCCTACTGCAGATGGGTTTTCTGATAGTCCAGGCAAGGTGTTCAACTGCTTCATGTTCTCTGCCTCTACAGCAGCTATTCCAAAAGCCCACCTGAGTCCCTTTGGGTCTTTGTAAAGCCATTCCGGAGGAAGTTTATGCCCAGAATACACGGGGCCTCTGGGCCAGTCACAACAGGATGTTTCTGGGAAGGATCCACTCCTTCCCAGTCAGGCTCACCTCAGCTCCCAACAGGGTCAATTGCTGGGATCCCTCCGTCAATGGAAATAGGTTCTGCCCCCACATGCCCCGATGGTATCAGGGTACACTGCGCACCAATATCAACTAAGACATTGTATTTTTGTGGTTCTGATGTGCCAGGCCATCGGATCCACACCGTCCAAAAGATCTGGTTTTCCCGTGCCTCTCCCTGGCTACAGGCAGGGCCCCCCTTTCCTGGGCATACATGCTAGAGGTACCTTCACTTTAGTGGAACTCCCTTGGTTAGTGTTTCCCTCCTTGAGCTGATGCACCCGTGCTGCCAGGACAGAAGTGGGTTTCCCATTCAACCTTCCCATGTGTCATGGTTTGACCCTGGCACAATGCCAGCGCCCCCATGAGAATACCCTCTCCCTGGTGTCTGCTGTGAGATGTCACCAGGAATAAGCAAAGCAGGCTCCTGCTTAGAAATAAAGAAAATTTTATTAACTAAACTACAAGAAAAGAAAAAAAAAACACAAGGAAAATGAAAACTTTACAAAAGCATTTTCCTCCTCCCACCCACCAAATTTCCCAATGCAATACATTCCCCCCAAATCACCAACTCTCAGTCTGGCACCACCCTTTAGAATACTCAATCTTCAGTTCATCAAGAGGAAAGGAGTCCTTCTTGCACCATAGGCTTCCCCTGGAAACACGCTGAAACCTCGTGTGCTCCCATGTCACTCAGCACCGCCCGGAAAATCCTTTGCCATCGTGACACCTTCCTTCCATGCCCCGTGCTCTCACCACTGTGCATGGACCAGAGCTGCTTCTAGGGTTGTCTTTCAAGGGTGCCTTGTCTCACTCCAAAAAAGACACAGTCTCTCCTTGGGGACATCTGTCCCCCCCAATTTTTCACCCCCTGGGGCCAAGGGGTACCCACACTGAACCCTCCTGGTTCTGAGGCACTGCCTCCCCCTAAATGCAGTCTCTGTGTCACAGGAAAAAAATGGTTCACTCTATGGCCACACAAGAAAAGTCCAGCCAAAAGGCCACTCTGTCATCTCTCCCCCCACTCAAGAGTCTTCTGCACTTCCCTCGTGGCCCATCCCCTCTTATCTCATCTCTTATCTCTCTTCTCATTCAGCTCCAGGAGGACCAGCATTTGCAAGGTTTCTATCATGCAAGAAAAGGGTTAAAAATTTCAGTCTCATGCCTGTCTGGAGCTCCGGAACTCCCACGCTGCCCTGCCGGGCACCTTCTCGCTGCACCCCCCCCTTCTCCTCCTGGGCTGGCACCGCTATCAAATTCAGATGCCGGCTCTCTCGCTCTCTCTCCCCTGGGGAGGGGTGGGGGGTGGCTGCCCGATGTCTCTTGGCGCTCTTCCACCATTCCATCCTCAAGGGCCTCCTCACCTCCCATCTCTGTCCAGGCCCAGGCCTACCACATGGCTGCCCCTCCCCTGCCCAGCAGCAGCAGCTGGATGGGGGGGGGAGATCCGAGCTCTTTCCCTCAAAGTCCCAAGAGAGCTTCCCACAGGAGCAGCTCTGGTTTTTAACCCCTGTGTGTTCTCAGAGGTGTCTCCAAACCTCAGTGGCTACATCAGGTGCCAATGTCAAAACCTGAGAATCTATTGGTAACCACAGCATATCCCAAAAAAAAACCCCTACTTCCTGTCAGTGAAACCACGACAAAATTGTACTCTATCAAAATCAGTGTGATTAAGAAAAATTTGCAGAAGTCAATACATAATAGCAAAAGCCAACACTATCCAGTTATTTATACCAATCCCAGGTCAGGTTTTTCCCTTGCATGGAGCACTTGGGCCTTCCCCGGGCCCCTTCTGCCCTCGTGCAGAGCCGGTGACATTTTCCAGCACACCCAGTTTGTACCCAAGAGCCGGGTGCAGCCGAGAAGGCTCCAAGCGCCTCCTTCCAGGCTGACTCTGCAGGTGCCGAGGCTGCTCTGGGCTCTGCCAGGGCTCTGCTGGGGCTCAGCTCTGGGCCAGGCTGGGCCCGCTCTCCCCTCACATTGCTCCGGGCAGCTGAGGCACAGCGGGAGAAGGAAGGGACACGGCAAGGCAGTTGAGGGTTAAGAGAGTTTTTATTCAAACAACTGCCATAACAAACAGGCTGTCCTAACTACCATAAACTAACTACCAGTGCTAACTACCATAACTAACTACCAGTGCTAACTACCATAACTAACTAGTTGTCCTGACTACTGTAACTGAAAGCTGTCCTCAAGGGCTTCATCTCCTCCGCTGCTCCCTCAGTTGCTTTGCTGCAGTGATCAGAGGGGTCAGGCTGGAGAGAGGCTTGGCTGATGATAAAAATGGGTGCTGCCCAAAGGATACAAAGGAAAGAAATGAACTGTTACTTTCCAGAGTCAAGTTCCTCACAGGCTCTGTTGCAACAGGACAAAGGGAAATGGTTTGAAACTCAGGAGAGGGAAACAGGCTCAGATTAGATCTAAGGAGAATTTTTTAACCAGCAGAGTGGGGAAACACTGACAGAAGGTGTCCAGAGATGTGGGAGGTGCCTCCTCCCTGGAAACATCCAAGCTCGGGTCAGGCAGGGCTCTGGGCCCCCTGAGCTGCTTGAAGATGTCCCTGCTCGCTGTGGGGCACCAGGCCCAGATGAGCTCCAAAGGAGCTGCCAAGCCACAGCAGGCGAGGATTCTGCTTGCTCTGCGTGTGGAACGCAGCCAGACTGGAGACTGTCGGAGGGGGCCCCACAAGAAAACCCCTCCCTGGCGCTGCTGCTTCCCCTGCAGCCCCTGGCCCTCAGCTGCAGCAGCTCCTGGGCAGCCCAGCGCCGCTCCTCGTCCGGCTCCAGGCTGCACTCGAGGCAGTCCCGCAGCAGAGCCGACAGGCGCCGGGGCTCCTGCAGCTGCGGGGTCCCGTTCTGCCGCATCAGAGCGCGAGCCTGCAGGGAAAGCAAACTCAGCGCTCTGCCAGCTCCCTTCACACCCACACGGGCTCACATCCACGCTGGGGCCTCAGCCCCAGCTCCAGGGGCACTTTCCTCCCTGCCACAGATGCTGCTCAGAGCTCATTTTGCTATGCCAGCCAAAAACCCAAACCCTGGGGCTGCCACAGCCACTGCAACATCCAAATGATCTCGCCTTGAGAGCCAGTTTCATTGGCTGACTCTGTCAGTAGGAACCTCCATCAGAAATAGCATATTTTGCTTCTCCAAATGTGGACACCAGCTTTACAGGCCATTTTCCAGAGTCAGTGTGGTCTGCCTGTGTTATTTCAGAGGATTCTTACATCAAGGTCATCTCTGCAGTGCCACTGACACTCAAGTAAATGCATTCCTGATGCCCCATCCCAGAAACTGCCAGGCAAGAAACAGGAGGTTTGTGATGCTGAAAGCTCAAGCTTGGTGACACAGAGAAAGTAGCTTGGACTAGGAAAGAAATATGTTAGACTATGGGGATGTTAAACAATCATCTTCATGTTCTCAACAAGTTTCGCAGTGAGAAGAATCAGGGGGGAGATCATCTTGTAAAAGGTCTTTTAGAAGCTCCTGCAGAAACCTTGTTGTGTTTGGGGCTGGGATTTGGGGTTGGTTTGGGGTTTTCTTGCAAGGTAACATTAGACCTGATGCACTTGCTTCATATTTCCAGGTCATCCTCACAGCCAGATGAGCTGCAACAACATAAATCCCAAAGCAAATTGTTGCTGGACACTGAAGAATATTCTCCTGTGTTGAGGCTGGAGTCCTCTGAGAATTCCCTTCCCATGTAAAGAAACCTCCAGCTGCTGCTCCCAGTGCAGGGTCCCCCTGTGCTCACAGGCCTCTGCAGCCTCTGCAGAATTTGCCTCTTACCATGGCCACCGTTTCCCTGAAGTAAGGAGGTTCTCCTTCCACCATCTCGATGGTCACAATGTCAAAGGCCCAGATGTCCACCTTGGGGCCATAAGGAGATCTGGTCACAACTTCTGGGGCCATCCAGTGAGCAGTGCCCACCATGGAGCTGCGCTGGTCCTGCTCAGGGCTGAGCTGAGTGCAGAGGCCAAAATCACTGAGGACAGAAACAAACCCTGTCAAAGGCAGCTGGAATGAGGAAACCAAGCACCAAGATTCCCCACTCTCGGTCTGAGAGTGCAGTAGTGAAGTCAGCTGGAAAAGCCCTCAGGGCTGTAGCCAAGGAAAGATGGAACTGGACCCTTCAAGAAACCCTCAGCTTTCATGCAGTGGCTTTTACTGATTCCCTTGGAGCTTTAGATTCCCACTGCTGCCCCTCTGGCAGGGCCATAGGCAGAGCAAAGGCACTGCTGGCACCCTGCTCCTCTGCTGAGCTCTCTGCAGGGGCAGCCGCTCTCAGCTGGCAGCAGGGGCCGGGCAGTGCCCCCAGCAGCCCTTGTGGGGCTCTGGCCCTCCCTGGGAAGCAGCCCCACACCCGCAGCCCGGGAGCGCCGTGCCTGGCCAGGAACACCCACCCAGCCTGACAGAGCCGTCCGTGCCCAGGAGGATGTTGGAGCTCTTCAGATCCCTGTGGATCACCCGCTTGGAATGGAGGAAATCCAGGCCCTGCACACACTGAGAGAGAACAATGTGGTAAATAGGTGTGATTTGTGCTGATAAAATTGAAACAGTCATCAATATTGATACAGTAATTAATATTTGGAAATAATAAAACAGATAAAAGTTGTCATGCCAAAGAAGAAAGGGAGAGGAGGGGCTCTACCCCCCTCTCCTGGCAGATGTTCAAGGATAGGAGGAAAAAGCAAGAGATAACAGTTACTAAAAGTTAACTGAGAGAAGTGAAAATCTGGTTGGGTCCCAGGAAAATGCCCGCTATAAGAGATTTATTGCTTTGATGCTAAAATATAGTAATATCTTAGTTTTGGCTTACATTATCCTGGCTTGGTGTGCATGTGTAACCCAAAGGTGAATTAAAGGACAATGAAGAAGACTATACGGCCTTCATCAGTGACTACCCCCAAAGACCTGTGCGACCACCAAACCGAGTGGTGGCGCATGCATGGTAAAGGTGGTGAGGAGGGCGGAGACAGAAAAGTGACGAACCAAAAATAGGAGGAGATGGCATTGACACATGGCATATAAGGGGCGACTTTCACTTGGCAAGCTTGTACGTGAAGTGGCAAGGGTCATTGAACCCTGCCCTCCGTACCCCGCGGTTGTTTTATCTTATGCGCTATTATTTGAACCATTTATACCTAATTTATATATTTGCTAAACTATTTTATTAAAATTGCTGCTACCTTAAATATTGTTTGGGTTTTTTTTATGATGGGATAATTGGGCAAGCATAACACCTGCAAGCACAGAAGGACACCTGTCAGGGCTGGGCTGGCTGCTGAGAATGCCTCGGGCAGGAGGATCCTCCGGCAACGAGCCCAGAGCCACTCTGGGCACTGAGGCCTCCGTGTCCCACAGCAACGGGAACACCACGGGGATGTGGCGCTGTTCCTGTGACATCCCAGCAGCAGCTCACGCAGAAACCACCTGGAAGGTTCTCCTGTGTCACAAAGGAGCACAAAGAACCCTCCCAGGGTACAGCCTATGGCCCAAACTGTGCAAGAGGAACTTGGAAAATGCAACAAACAAGGACACCCCACAGCCCAGCCTGAACACTGAGGAGGAACAAGGACGGCACTGAACCAAAGGAAACGTGACCTTTAGTCACTGATACTTCTGACTAAAAGCAGCAAGCCTTGTTCCATCTGGGATCTTTGTTCTAGTTCTAAAAACAAGCAAGGTTCCCCACTCTAAATACACAGAAGGCAGGAACTGGGGAGGAGGTGGGGTAGGAAGGAGGAGGAGGAGGGAGAGAGGGAAAGGAGGAGCGGGAAGAGGAGGAGCAGGAGCAGGAACAGGAGGAACAGGAGGTTCCAGTGCCCCCTGTGGCCGCAGTCGCGGGACCATCGTCCCCAGCTCGTCCTGCAGGTGAGCGGGGAGGGGGAGCTCATCCCAAATCCATCAGGGGGGTCCCTGAGAGGGTTTTTTATTGGGGTGTGTTTGGAGCTCGCAGATTGTGGAATTGACCCCAGATATCATCTGGTGTCTCTGGGAGGTTTTTTTCTCTGTGTGTGTAGGTTTGGATCTTGCAGGACCCCAAAGCTGAGCCCCTTGGGGGATCTTTGGGGGCCCACAAGGCCATTGCCCAGTATGGGCAGGGGAGGACATTGGTCCTGGGGACCCCCGGGAGAGCAGAGGAGGGGAACCCCTGGGACCCCCAGAGTGGGGAGAGCAGAGAGGGGCAATCCCAGAGCAGGGGGACCCCGGCAGACTGGAAAGAGGGGGAGCCTGGAGAGGAGGGACCCCTGGGATCTCAAAGAAGAACATCAGGGTAGAAGGGACCCCATGGACCCCCAAAAGCCCCTGGATCATCCCTAAGCAGGACGCCGGAGAATGAAGAACCCCTGGAGCCATTGGACCCCTGTGATCCCAAGGAAAGGAAACCTGTGGAACCCCAAAAGTGGAGAGATCAGCAATAGGGAGCTCCTGGGAGAGTTTTTTCGGGCTAAATATTGATGTGTGGAGATTTTCATGGACACAAGACTCCTGCTGAGTTCCAGAGATGGACCTGGCCAGGAGGAGCCTCTACTCCAAGGCGCTCCCACCTTGGTTTCCCCCAAACCAGGGTTTGTCATTCCCAAGCTGTGGCCAGATGGAGGAGGAGGAAAAGCCCCAGAGATCCCTCACAAGGAGGGGCTGCAAACCCAGACCAGGGAGGTGTGGGGAGGAAAGAGCCGCCCAGAGCCAGGAAGGCAGCCGGAGATGCAGCCAGAGCTCAGACCTGGTGGAGCCTCATGGCAGGGAGAAGCCCCACAAGTGCTTGGAATGTGCGAAGGTTTTCAGCTCCAGCTCCACCCTGATGGAACACCTGAACGTCCACACTGGGGAGAGGCCCTGGGAGTGTGGGGAATGTGGGAAGAGCTTCAGTGGGACCTCCGACCTCAGCAAGCACCACAAGATCCACACTGGGGAATGGCCCTAGGAGTGTTCGGAATGTCAGAAGAGCTTCAGGTGGGATTCAGAGATCGTCACTCACCAGCACTTCCACACCAGGGAGAGGCCCTGCAAGCGTCCCGAGTGGGGGAAGAGCTTCGTGCGCTGCTCCAGCTCCATCCCCCATGGGAGGATCCGCGCTGGATGATCCCCAGTGACCCTCGTTGGGCAGAGCCGTGGTGACCCCTGTTCTGGCTGATCCGTGTTGGGATGGGGGAAGGTCCTGGACAGATTTCTTTCCCTTCTCCTTGTGCTGCTGTGATTTGGTTGGTAATGAATTCCCTCCGTGTGCCCAGGCCGGGTCTGTTGTGCCCGGGCAGGATTTGCTGAGGGATCTCTCCCGGCCCTTGTCCCCACGCAGGAACCCTCGGTTCCATTTTCTGTCCCTGTGCGGCTGCGGGGGCAGGGACAGAGCGGCTCTGGGGGTGCCTGGCATCGGGCCAGCGTCACCGCTCGCCACGGGCAGCCCTGAGATGCCGCGCACCTGGGCACGCATTGCTGGGCTCACCTGAGCTCCCACCTGCCCGGCGCCCCAAGGTTCCCCCTCCCCAAAAATCACCCAGCCCGGGGCTGCAGCGTCCCGGTAAGGCCTCAGCCAATGGCAGCGCAGGTAGGAGGCGGCTTAGCCAATGAGAGCTCGGGGCGTTGGATTGCCTCATCGGTTGCCGGGCAGAGCCCGTGGCCGATCGCTGCCCAGAAGCGGCGGCAGCCAATGAGAGCGCGCGGCGCTGCCGAGCCCGCCCTGCTCCGGACTGGCGCTCCCAGCGCAGCGCGGCTGCTTTGGGGCTGCTGCTCCCTGCCCGGCCCCGGCCATGGGGCGAGGGGCGGCAGCTGGGGCCCTGCTGGTAGCACTGGTGGTGCTGGGAGCCCCCCCGGCTGCGGGCGCGGAGCTCTCGGGTGAGCGGGGGGCGGGAGGCGCTGGGACAGTGGGGGAGAATGGGGAAAAGGGGGCGAAGGGGGGAGCCCAGAATGGAGGGGGAGGAGGAGGGGACCTCCCATAGGGAGAGTGGGAGTGGCTGAGGGGTGAGGGAAGGAGAGGGAGGGGTGGGAGAGGGTGGGGAAGGGGGGAAAAGGGGAGGGAGCACCTCAAATCGTTGTGAGAGGGGGCTGGGAATGGAGCCTTTGTAGTAGAATGCGGAAATGGGACCCCAAAATATATTTGGGAGAGGCTGGATGTGTGAGGGGAGAGGATGTGGAAGGGGAAATGGGGCAAGGGCGGCAAAGAGGAAGCGGCAGCGCGGGCAGGAGGGTTCCACGGAAGCCGTGGGGCACAAGAGGTGCGGAGCGGGGATCCGGGGTGGCCCCTGGAGCTCTGGGGGTGCTGGGAGAGGGTGGTGAGTTGGCACTCCCTGACCTGTGTCCTGCACACTCAGGGGTGTTCCAGAGGATGACAAAGTCCGACTGTTACTTCACTAACGGCACGGAGAAGGTGAGGTACGTCCAGAGATCCATCTACAACCGGGATCAGTTCATAATGTTCGACAGCGACGTCGGGCACTTTGTGGGGTTCACCCCCTATGGGGAGAAGTTGGCCAAGCGCTGGAACAGCAACGCGGTATTCATGGAGGACAGACGGACTGCGGTGGACTGGTTCTGCCCGTGCTGGTACAAGAATTTTACCCCGTTCCACACGGAGCGCCGAGGTGAGCGCGAGGCAGAGCGCGTCCCCTCGGGGCCTGCCCTGCCAGTGACCCTGGAGCCCCTCAAAATCTCCATGGGCATCGGCCCAGAGCCCTCAGCCCTCCTTGTGCCGACCCCCGAGGTCTCCAGATCCTCCCAGTCCCTCCCAGTGCCCCCCCGCGCGTCCATTTCAGCGACCCGTAAAGTTGACGCTTGACAACCAATGAGATCGCATCGTTTTCATGACTCATCTGTTGCCAGGCAGACCCGCAGCGCCGAGTGCCTCGCGCCGGACTCGGCCTCCCAGTGCCGCGCACTTCATTCCCAGTTCCTCCCAGTGCCACCAAGATCCCTCCCAGTGCCATTCCAGTCCCTCCAAGACCATGCCCAGTTCCTCCCCAGTCTCTCCCAGTCCATTCCCAGTCTCTTCCCAGTTCATTCACAGTTCACTCTTAGACCTCCACCCTCTCTCCCAGTTCCCCCATTCCTTCCCATCTCTCTGTGTCACCCAACTCCCTCCCAGTCTCTCCCACTCCCTCCCACCACATTCCCCAATCCATTCCCTATCACTCCGAGTCCATTTCAGTCCGTTCCCAGTCCCTCTCCAGCCCAGCCCAGCCCTCCCCTCTCTGTCCCAGTGCCCCGCGGCTGATCCCAGTGTGTTCGCGCTCTCTCTTTCTCTGTCTCTCCCGGTGTCCCCCAGCGTGTCCATCTCGCTGATGCCCCCCTCGAGCTCCCAGCCCGGCCCCGGCCGCCTGCTCTGCTCCGTGATGGATTTCTACCCTGCTGCCATCCAGGTGAGGTGGTTCCAGGGCCAGCAGGAGCTCTCGGAGCACGTGGTGGCCACCGACGTGGTCGCCAACGGGGACTGGACCTACCAGCTGCTGGTGCTGCTGGAAACGCCGCCCCGGCACGAGCTCAGCTACAGCTGCCAGGTGGAGCACGTCAGCCTGGAGCAGCCCCTGAGGCGGCACTGGGGTACGGGGGAGCCCCTGGGGGCGCTGGCAGAGCCACTGGGCTGTGCTGGGAGCCACTGGGAGGGAGCTGGAGAGAGCTGGGCGGGAACTGGGAGAGGGGCTGGAGGCTGGGCAAGGGCTGGGAAGGGGTTTGGGGGATGCTGGGGAGGGTGGGATGGGCTTGGGGGGGTCCTGGTGGGCACTGGGAGGGAGTTTGGGGGCGCTTTGTGTGACTGGGAGGGATTGCAGTGAGCCCCGAGGGGCTGGAAGGAGATCGGCAATGGCAAAGCGGGGCTCGCCATGAGCTCGGTTGTGCTGGGCACAGCCTGGGAGGGCTCTGGCTGAGTCCTGCTGGGGCTGCCAAGGGACTGCGAGAGGCTTTGGGGGTTCTGGGGCGCTGGGGGGCAACTGGGAGGGGGCTGTGGGATGCTGAGAGGGACGGGAGGGGCTTTGGTGGCTCCTGGCCAGGACAAAAAGGGATCGGAGGGAGCTTTCAGTGGTTCCTGGCTGGGCTGGGGACCACAGGGAGGGCGCTGGGAGGGGCTCGGGGTGTCGGTGAGAGGTTTTGGGGGTGCTGAGCCCTGCGGACCCCCCAGAGATGCCGCCGGACGCCGCCCGCAGCAAGATGCTGACGGGCATCGGGGGCTTCGTCTTGGGCTTCGTCTTCCTGGCGCTGGGGCTCGGCTTCTCCCTGCGCAAGAAGGTCAGGGCGGGTGCCGGGGGTGGCGTCCCCGCCGTGGCGGAGCGTGTGCGCTCCCGCCGGGGCCCCCAGCCCGGTGTCACCCCCTTTTCTGTGCCCACAGAGCTCCTGAGCCGGCGGCGGCCGCAGCCCCTCCCCATGGGCTCGGGCCCGGCCGGGACCCCCCGCTCCGTCCCCGCTCCGCTGATTTTGGGGGGTCCCGTGCCCCCCCCAGCCCCGCTGGCGCTCTGCCCCCTCCCAGTGCCTGCTCCCAGTGCTCCCAGTAAAGCTTCCCAGTTGGCCCCGGGCCCGTTTATTGGGGGGCGATGGGACGGATTTTGGCAAAGGGAGGGGGACAAACGGTGGGGGCTGGGCCCGGGAGGAGCGGGAGGAGGAGGAAGGAGAAGGGGGAAGAAGGAGGAAGGAGGGGGGGACGTCAGAGAGAGACGAGGAGAAGGAGGCGGGAGGAGGAGCGGGAGGAGCGATTGAACCAGGAGAGGAGAGGCGGGAGGAAGAGGAGGGGGAGATGAGGAGAGGAGCAGAAACAGGAAAAGTAGGGGGGATCCCCCGGCGTTCATCGAGGTGTCCACGGGGGGGCCAGGAAGATGTGGAACCCGCAGCCAGGAGTGTTCCCAACACGGGGGGCTCTGACCCTGGGGGTCACCCGGGATTATCCAGCGCGGATCTTCCAACGGGAGGTGGAACTGGAGCGAGGCACGGAGCTCGTCCCGCACCGGGCACTGCGGAATCCGCGGGCAGGAACACATGCTCCTCCTGCTCCATCCCCCATCCTGCTATCCAGCATTGCCCTCACGCAGCCCGGGGGTCGCGGGGCGGGGCTGTGCCGTGTGCAGAGCCCGCCCCTGGCGGCGATTGGGCGATGGTGCCGTCAGTCGTGGTTGTGGCGCGCTGATTGGTGGGAGCGGGGCGGAGCAGGGCCCCGGTGGCGGGCTGAGGGCGGCCGTGGCTGGGCAGCGGCGCCATTGTCGGAGCGTGTGTGCGGTCCCGTGAGGGGCGGCAGCGGCCGGAGCGCGGTGAGGCGGCGGCGGAGCTCGGAGGCGGCCGCAGCGCAGGTGGGAGCCGCGCTGGGTTGTGCGGGAGCTCGGGGCTGGCTGCGGGCCTCGGGGGCGGCAGGGGGCTCGGGCGGGTTCGTTGTGCCGTGTCCGGCCCGTGTTGTCGCTGGCGTGAGGGCGCTGCGGGAGCGGCTGCCCGCGGTCTCCTTGCGGCCGCTGCCTCGGCAGGAGCCGCTGCCGGAGCAGCGCTGGCTCGGCCCGGTTGCTGTGGCTGGGACAGAGGGGGCTGCCCTGTGCCCGGGGCTGTGCGGGGAAATTCCCGTGGCCGGAGGTTTCTGTGCGCAGAGGAGACAGAGGAGTCATGTAAAAGTGACTTTATTGCTGAGCAGAGGGAGAGGCCGTGGGGCATTTGCCGTGCGCTCTCTGCCATTGTTGTAGTTCGCAGCCTCCTTTTTATCCTCATTTTCACGGCCTCATCTCCCTCTCCTTTTGCCCCCTGGCTGAGGTACTTGGAAGGTTCAGACAACTGCATGTCCTCGTTAATGTGATTCCCCACTTTTGTCTAACAGCCGATATTCACGGCTCTGTAAAGGGTTTGTTCTTCTGGAAGTTCAGGAATTTAGCGGGACTTTCTGTGAGCAGCAGTCCATGTTAATTAGGAACATTTATTGAAGCTGGTGGTTTCGCCCGTTGCTTCCTTATCTACAAATCCCTGACCCCTCATTCAGCTGCTGAATGAGCTGCACTCTCAAGGTGTGGAGCATGGTAAAAAGATGAAAGTTGCTATAGCACATCAGAGGGGAAACAGCATTCGTTTAACCCATGGTCTGCCAGGGAGCCACAAAACCGTGTCCCATTCCCATCTTTCCACGTTTGGGCTGGAACATGAGGTGCTTTCTTACTTCCTTTGTTATCTGTTTCACCACTTTTCCTTTGTCATCTCTTTGCCAACAGCAGTTTGAGTAATTTAATTTTCCACAAACTCCCCTTTTTTCTGCTAAAAGGCAATATGATCCCATCCCAAGGTGAAATGTTATGTTCCTCATTTCAGTGGATTAGTCGGCAGGAAGGTCAGGAGCTGGAGCTGTCTGGTTGGTTATTGTTGCGAGGACAGCTTGTAATCTAATGATGGCATTGAAATGAGAAATGGGTTCTGTGGCTCCTGATATGAATTGGTTCGGGTTCCCAGGGGCTGGTCCATGGTGTTGTTGAATTTGTTCTGCTGGCCGTTCATCTTTTCCCCATTTTTGGCTGCTCTCTCCAGCCAGGGCTGCATCAATTGACTGCTTTTCTCTAATTAACTCATCAAATACTTGGATACCCAACTGATTTCCCTGAATTTTAGGTAGCAAAAAATCCCCAGTGCTCTAATATACCCTATATAACACAGACAGTGCCAGCACATGTTGGAGTGGGCAGAGGGATGATTCCCTTCCCATTTTTTTATAGTGAAGTTTTCCCAACATTCTGCTTTTGCTGTTTCCCTTTGCAGCTTCCCCCGTTTGTGTTGCAGGGTCAGATATCCTCCCCCTGGGCTCTGCCTTGAGCTGTTCAAATTCCATCAGTGCCAGCAGGCAGAGCTTGGGGTGAGGGGCAGAGGGAATCAGCCCAATTCCTGCCCCGGGCAAGAGACCCAGGTGCATTGTGCACACTTTGCCCAGCAGTGTTCATTTGCATTTCTAAAGCTCCTCTGGAGGCTGCCTGGAATGGAGCTTCTCTTCCAGGGCAGCCATCTGGTGAGTCACATGTGGCCCCCCCCCCCCCCCCCCCCCATATCTGCTTTTTTTTTAAAAAGTATTAACTCTTTATGAGTTCAAAGTATTATGGTTAAATCTGTTCAGTTTTGCAAAATGCAACATAAAGGCAAACATGGAAAAATGCAGAACAAAACTTGCTTTTCACACTTCTGTCCCTAACCCACCTGACCATATAAAGTGGGAATATTATGAAAATTTTTTCTCATATTGTAATTTTGTCACTGAAACTGCAGGGAAAACAAAGACTCTGCAAGAACCTCTTTAGTTTTAGAGAGTCAAGGCATTCCTTTGTTCCTGCCAGGATGTGCAAAAGAAATAATTTTTTTCACAAATAGCCCAGCTGTGCAGAGAAAATCATTCCATGCCATGTGAGTTTTACTGGATTTTTCCTAAACTTTATGTCGTCAGAACTAATCTAAATCCACTGCTTTAATGTTCATTGCTTCCAAGTTGTGTAAGTTTTTAGTATTTGGCTTCCTGTTGAACCCGGATTTCTTTGACTCTGATGTGAATTCGGTCTCCACACTCCTGGATTTCCTTCTCAGCCTTTTCCAGCCCAGGTGTCTCCAGCTCTGCCCGGGCAGTGTCTGGGGTAGCTGTTGGTTGCTGTTTGCTGCTGGGCAATGTTGATGTTTTGTTGCTTGTCATTATCTCTGTGGGTCTTTTGGGCTGTTCCCAGTCTGTTGGGATGTTAAACTCATCTCCATTGAGTGATGTAACACCCCTTATATAAAACCTTTAAAATTCCTTTCCCAAAGGCAAACCTTTGTTTAGAGAAACCTTTCTGAGCAGAGAAATAAGTTTTAAAATAACCGAAATCGGTACATTTTGCAGCAGTGCAGTGGCAGGCAGCCCAGAGTGTGGGTGTCAGTGAGCCCCAGAGTGGAATTGTGCCGTGGTGTTCCCCAGCAGCTGTGGCAGTGCAGGCCCAGCCAGCGCTGAAGCTGCAGCAGTGGCAGCAAGGCTTGGCCCCAGTGGCTGGAGATGGCAGAGGAGGGTGGCCAGGATTGCAGAGGATTCCAGCCAAGGATCTGTGGGCAGACGCAGGGGCTTGGCCCGCTGTGGAGCCCTGGCTGCTGCTGCGTTGCCTTCAGGGCAGGCTCAGGGGCGGCCTCCCATCCTCCTGCTGCAGGTGGGAAGTGCAAATCTCCGGGGCTTCAGAGCCCTTGAGGCCAGGCTGAGGGGTCCCCCCGTGTTGAGCTGTGCTGGCGGCTGTTTGTGGCCTCAGGGACACTTGGCATGGGCCCCTTGGCCACCAGTGGTACTGCTTTGCACTCCTTAGGCAGGAGCCGATGTCCTGGCTGGGTGTTGGCAGCAGCAAAGTGCCAGGGCAGGCTCTGTGCCAGCCCAGCTTCCTGTGGGAGAATGTGCCTTGATATCTGCTCCAGTGGTTGCTGAAGCAGTGAGAATTGCTTTTGCCCCCCTGTTAGGTGCCATGGTGTCAGCAGAAGATGTTGAAGCCTTCCTGCTCAGGGCATTTCAGTGCCAGGCTCTCACAGGCACCCACAGCTGGGCGGGTTGAGCTGAGCATGAGGCAGTGACCTGCGCTGTGTCTGATTCCCCTTCCTTAATAACAGCCTGTCTTGTAGCTCTTTTCCCTTCTGCTGCCCTTGCAGAGCCATCCACAAACACATTTTCTCCCTCAGGCCAGGCAATGTCCCATCAATCTGTCCCAGCCTGGGTCTGGAGCTCTGTCCCTTGAATGCAGTCCTGGGTTCCTTGCCAGCCCCTCTCCAGGCTGTTCAAACAGGAGGCTGGGTTAAAGCCTTGCCCTGTCCTCAGTTCTAAATCCTCCTGTGCCATTGAACAAGTTTCATACTGTAATAACCGAGCCCTGCTCATCCATTTAGAGGCTCTTCTGGTTGTCAGAGCTTTAACTTGATGCCAGACTTGAACTATAGGAGATCCTATATAGGGTTAAATATTTTAGCACAAGAATTCCTTTGGCAAGACCCTGTTTATTATCCACCTATAATTCACATTCTTTTTCCCTGTCTGGAAGGCCCAGGCCACCCACCTCAGTTAATCTTCATTTTAACACTTGAAAATTCTGTGTTTCCTCCTGCTGTCCATCCATCCAGTTTGTTGACTGGCAGGATAGGAGTGTTGTAGGGAGACATCCTTGGCTTCAAAAGCCCAGCCTTTAACAGGGACTCAATCCCAGGCTGTGAGCCCTTCCTTCCATCTCTTGGAACAGGATATTGCTTGTTCTGGTTGCTTTAAAGTAATTTGTAGAGGCTCCATATCTAATTTTCCCTCTTTTCCTGGGGCTGCCCACACTTCTGGGTTCACTTCAGCATGGGCCTTGTCACATTTTGGCACAAAGGTAGAACAGAACTGGTCTCTGTATCCCTTTTGCAGTATTAAAACCCACCTCACAAATTCCTTCCTAGTTAATTACAATCACAGGAGGAAGAAAAAGCAATTCATTTATTTCTGACCTATCCCCCACAGTTTCTAATAGTGGTTGAACAAATCATACCTGGTCAGCTTTCCCACTCATTCCCTTAAAAATTAAAACATTCCTTTACTATTTTCCCCCTAGATCTAAGATTCAGAGTGGATTGAGAGGCCCCTGTGTCCATCAGGAAATGCCTGCTCTCAATGCAGACCCACCCTGAATGTTCTCAAGGGCTGCAGTGTGGAGGGTCCCTGGTGTGATGGGAGCTGTGACTGCCCTGCCAATCCATGTCCATCAAGGGGTAGACTTGCTGGTCCTGAGGGTGCTGCTGTCTGTGCTTGCAGTTTCCTTGTGCCCTGCAGCTGGAGCCCTGGTTCCTTGCCAGGGGCTGTTTGGGTGGGCTCTCCCCTGCCGAGGAGGGCAATGCCTCTGCCAGGTGCTTGTGGCCGAGCCCATGCCCGGGGCCCCCTTGGGCCCTGGGGTTGATCCCTCAGGGGCTGTAGGAACTGTGCCCTGGCCTTTGCCTTCAGCTTGGCCTTTTGCTGCTCCCTTCTTGCACTCACCTGCTGTGCCTTTGTGCCCAAGTGCTGCAGGGCCTTCTTGTGCCCCTCCTGCAGCCCCCCTCGGTGCCTGTGGGTGCTTGTCTTGCTTTACAAGAGAGGTGTCTGCTCGGGAAGGCAGAAAAAGCCTCTCTTGGAATGGAGAATGCAAACCCCCTCCCTCTTAATTTTTAGACTAGTGAAATCAAGGGGCTCTCAGGCAAAGATATGGGAGTAGGAATAACAGTTCTTTACTAGTGTGTATAATAAAGCAAACAAACACCAACAGCTGCGGCACTGACAGCAAACAGAGCCCGGACCCAGTCCCGGCCTTTGGGCTGCGGCGCTTTGCCCTTGGGTGCAGTTCCGGGCACGGCCGGCAGGGGCGCTGGTGGCTCCCGCGGGGCGGGGCAGCGCATCCCTCCCATGGGAACCTCTCTGAACGGAAATAGAGCAATCCCTTCATCTAACTCTTTCACTTTTTACTTTCTCTAGCCTTTCTCCCATGTTTTGAGAAAGAATTTGGAGAGGGCTGCATTTTAACTGAGCTCCTAGTGTTTCGATAAGGTGCTTCCTGTAGAGAGAGAGAGTTTCCCTGAACAGCCAGAGCTGTGGTTACCAAGGGGACGTAACTTAGAGCAGGACGGGGTCAGGGGAGGATATCCCGCTGAGGCTGGGTGGGAGTGTGGGCAGGGTCTGCTGCCGGAATCGCCAGAGGGGGATCTTCCCGTGGAGCCCGAGGCGGAGCGTGGGTAGCCCCCACATGGCTGATGGCGGCTGATCCGGCAGCTGCCGGCAGAGGAAAGGCAGGTGGGAGAGCCCGGCAGCAGCGGCGGTGCCCAGCGCAGGTGGCACGGGCAGGGCAGCCGGGGATGGGATGGCTGGGACCCCCCTGGGTGCGGTGGACGCGGTGACCTCGGAGCAGGCGGCAGGACAGAGCAACCCCCATCTTCCCCAGCATGGGCGGCAGAGCGGCCGCGGGCCAGGCAGTGGGAGCAGGGCACACAAATTGAGCGACAGCGCCGGGGCAGGTGGAGCTGCCCTGGGCAGTGAGGCCGCACCTGGGATGGAAACCGGGGCAGGCGGAGCTGAGGCGGGCAGTGAGCCGGGACCCGGGACAGGCGCCTGGGCCGCGAACGGAGGGGGCAAGACCTGCAGAGGATCCCACTGTCTTTCTGATTTTTCCTCTTGTTCCCTTCCCTTTCATTTCCCCTTTTTCTTTTCTTGTTTTTTTCTTGGAGGTTTCTCATACTTTAAAGATTTTTATTCTCCTAAAATCTCCTGTTTTACATATGGCATTCTCTTTCTTGTAGATTAAATTGGTTTTTTTTTACAAATAAATCCGGAACCTAACAAAACTAAACTTCTGCTTAGATGCTTTAAATTGTCGATTGGCTAACTCACGACGTCCTAATGTTGTTTTTCTCTTCACCTTTTTATTTATCCTTTGGCAAATTAAGCCTCTTTCAGTGTTTTGCTTTGCTACTCCAAAAATTCCAGTGCATGCATAGTTCCTTAAAAAATGATCACGCAACACTTGAGTACCCCAGTGGGTTTTCTGATGCATGTCTTCTAATATTTTCCTAGAAGCACATTTTGTTAGCTAATTGTCTCCCATCAGGAAGTTTCCATTTCCCTGATTTATCTTGTTCACTTCCTATCTTGTTTAATTCTTTTTTCTTGGCTTCCCTAAACTTTGTAATTTCCAGTTTTTCCTCGTTTGGAGTTAGTATTAACTTACGTCTTTCAGCTCCATTTTCTGCTGCATCCTTAGCTTTGTGCTCTGCCCCCAGTTTGCCCAGTTTGCCTCTCCTTTGGCCCGGGCCGGGTTCCCCCCATCCGCAGCGGCTGGGAGCAGCCGAGAGCCCCGCGCTGCCCATCCCGACCTGTCCCGGCTCCATCCCCGCTCCTGCCGCGGGCTGCGAGGGCTGGGGAACGGGACACCGAGGGTGTGGCTGCTGCTGGGGGAGGAGGAGGAGGCAGGGAAGGGCAGGGATGAAAGGGGAGGAGGAGGTGGGGTTAGAGGGGAGGAGCAGGGGGAGGGGGAATGGAAGAAGAGGAGCAGGAGGAAGAGGAGGGACAAAGGTGGATCGGGGCTCAGCTGAGGGAACCACAGCTTCGATCCCTGCCTGAATTCGCAGCCCCCACCTGTGGGTTCATCGCCCCACCCAACGCACTGGTGAGCGGGGAGGGGGAGCTGGGCCCGGATATCCCGGGGTGTGTCTGGGTTGGGGTTTTGGGGGATGTTTGGAGAATGAAGAAGTCCAAGGCTGAGCGGAAAAGGCCTCTTGGGGGGACATCGGGGGTGGCGGTGGCGGCTGCCGGCAGAGGCAGCCTGGAGGAGCAGAGCCCTGTGTCCCCCAGGAGCCCAAAGTGGGGAGCCCAGAGAGGGGGGAGCGCCGCCATTGGCGGGAGCCTCAAGAGCCTGGAGAGGGGCAGGGGGGACTCCTTGGAGCCGCTGCAGCCCAGAGCAGAGAATGAGGGGAGAAGGGAGCCCGGGAGCCTAAACAGCCCCTGGATCCCGAAATGGGGAGAGCGAAGCGGGGGGAGCTTTTGGGATTGCTGGGACTGCCAGCAGCCTGGGGAGGGCGGGCACCGAGGAGAAGGGGGACCCCCAATCCAAGTGTGACCCCTGCAGCTGGGACAGGGGGGAGCTGCTGAACACCAGAGGGGAGGGACCAGGGATGGGGAACTCCTGGGAGGCTTTTTCAGGGCTGAATCTTGGATGTTTGGGAGGTTTTTCTGGAGCCCAGGTGGCCAGTGATTGTAGAGATGGACTTGGGCAGAGGGACCTTCAAACACAGTGTGTGTTGGGGAAGATGAAACAGGAAAAGCTTATAAATATAATTGTCTGGTAGAAGATTTTGGGAATATAGAAAGAATAAGGAAGATTGAAATGAAAGCAAGCTTTGAGATACCTCAGTTAGTGAATAACTGGAAAACAATGGTGTGGCCAGCTGAAGGTAATCCCCTTTTGATGAAACAATTCCCTCTGCTTACAGACAGATCCAAGGGTCAGAGCAGACCCTACTAGCTCAGCAGAAGGGGTCCAAAGAGGAGTTTTTAGGGTGTAAAATGTAACACAGTATGGTGATGTAATGATTCTTACAGCCTGTATGTAAATGCTGTAGGATTTGCATCTGGTACCAGATTGGTTAGTGAGAAATAGAATATTCAACACAGAAGAAGATTGATTGTATTGTAACGGGACCCTTACTCTCTTACGCTTTTGCTCTCTTACTGTCTTACCCTCTCATCCTCTCTATCCCTCTCTTCTCTGGGGCCTGCTCCGAGCTGTGCCTGGCAGCTCCAAGCAGGGCCCTGCACCCAGGCCCTTTGCAATAAACCGCAAGTTCCACGACCTGGCTGCAGAGCTCTCTCGTCTCCATCTGTCCCGACCGTCCTACCCCCCGACGCTCCTACAAATGTGCTCATCCCTTGTTTTCCCCAAACCAGGATTTCCCATTGCCAAGGCCTGGGAGGCTGCGAGGAAGAGGAAGATGCCCCGGGACACTGAGGCAGGTGAGGAGGAAGTCAGTGCCCCTTTCCCCTCTGTGCTTCTCCATCTCCCAGCCCAGCACGGCCCCGGCTGCAGCTCAGCCCTGGGGGGATCTCCTTGCCCTTGCCTGTGGCACGGCGGCAAATCCCATCCTGTCCTTGTCCTTCCTCCCCCAGAGCAGGAGCTGAGCATGGAGAGCAGGGAGGACAAATGCCCGCGGCAGAACCTGGTGGCAGAGGCCGTTTTGAGCGGCTCCACGGCGCAGGAAGCCAACGGGGAGGAAAAGCCCCGGAGATGCCGCACGAGGAGGGGCTGCAAACGCAGCCGGCGGGGATCTGAGGGGGAAAGAGCCAGCCTGGGCCGGGAAGGCGGCCGGAGACGGAGCCAGAGCTCGGAGCTGGTGCTCCATGAGCAGCTCCATGATGGGGAGAAGCCCCACACGTGCGTGGAGTGTGGGAAGAGCTTCAAGTGGAACAGCCTCCTGATTGTGCACCAGAGGATCCACACTGGGGAGAAGCCCTATGAGTGTGGGGAGTGTGGGAAGAGTTTCAGTGTGAGCTCCCACCTGATTGTGCACCAGAGGATCCACACTGGGGAGAAGCCCTACGAGTGTGGGGAGTGTGGGAAGAGCTTCAACGGGAGCTCCAGCCTGATCAGGCACCAGAGAACCCACACTGGAGAAAGGCCGTACAAGTGTTCCCAGTGTAAGATGTGCTTCAGCCAGAGGTCCAGACTGATCAGCCACCAGAGGACCCACACTGGGGAGAGGCCCTACGAGTGTTCCAAGTGTGGGAAGAGGTTTACGACCAGCTCCAATCTCCTCCGGCACTATCGGATTCACAGGGAGGAGAGGCCCTTCCAATGCCCCGACTGTGGGAAGGGATTCAGGCAGATCTCCACCCTTGTCAAGCACCGGCTCATCCACACTGGGGAGAGGCCCTATGAGTGTTCCAAGTGCAGGAAGAGGTTTCAGAGCATCTCCATTCTCCTCCGGCACTATCGGATTCACAGAGAGGAGAGGCCCTTCCGCTGTTCCGACTGCGGGAAGGGATTCAAGCGCAACTCCCACCTCATCAGGCACCGGCGCATCCACACTGGGGAGAGGCCCTACGAGTGTCCCCAGTGTGGGAGGAGCTTCTTACAGAGCTCTCACTTGACCCAACACCAACAGAGGCACCACTAAGGGAAGCCCTGCGAGTGCCCCGAGTGCGGGCAGAGCTTCGTGCGCTGCTCCAGCTCCATCCCCCACGGGAGGAGGCACTTTGGGCACTGCCCTGGTCACTCCCATTCCCTGTGATCCATGTTGAGAACACAGCTGGCTGCTTCTACTTTTAATTTCACCTTAATTTTTTTCTATTCTCCATCTCTTTGCACTGCAGAAGCCAAGAGGAATAGATCTGTCACCTCCAAACCACTCAAATCCCAGTGAAAATCTTACCCCAAAAAGCTCAATCTTACAGCTCAATCTTACCCCAAAAAGAGCTCAAACCCACCTCAAAAAACTCAATCCCATGCCAAACTCACTCGATTCTGCAGCCATCAGGCTGAGAGGAAGTTGGGAAGTGATTTAGAGTGGTGGGATGGAGATTGTGTGGCGCTGGGTGTGTGGGATGTATTTGACAGCAAAGAAAACTCTGAGACTTACTGATTTCTCTCCTGTTCATGTTCAGTCTGTTGCAGATCTGTTTGCAGAGTGCCGCCTTCTCAGCTCATTGTCTTGGTGTCCCCTTTTCTCTCCTACCTCTCTTTGCCTGCTCTGTTTCTCTCTGTGTCTCCCTGGACCCAGGGACCACCAGAGACCCTGCCCTGATTTAATTGACCCAGGCACCACCAGAGACCCTCCCTATATGTAATTGCCCCAGTGACCACCAAATACCCTCCCCTGATTAAACTGACCCCTCCCCTGATTTAATTGACCCCTGCCACCAAAGACCCTCCCCTGATTTAACTGACCTTTCCCTGATTTAATTGACGCCTCCCCTGATTTAATTTAGCCTTTCCCTGTTTTAATTCCCCTTCCCCTGATTTAATTGACCCCTGCCCTGATTTAGCTGTCCCCTTGCCTGATTTAATTGACCCCTGCCCTCATTTAGATGTCCCCACAGACCCTCCCCTGATTATTTATTATTTCATTTCCCAATTATTATTTTAATTCCCAGTCCCAGGAGCTGAAGTCCTGAAGGCCTGCAGGGAAATGTCTCTGTAGGATTTTACTCCATTTCCCTTCAAGGGCAGGAACATCTTTTCCTGGCTGGGAGCTGGAATTGCAGACTTTTGGAATGTGTGCAGGGCAGTATGGACTGGCATCAAACATGGACTAGGATCAGATAGGGGTTGGGATCAAATATGGACTGGGATCAAATAGGGACTGGGATCAAATAGGGACTGGAATCAACTATTGATTGGAATCCTACAGTGTGGGATAAACTGGACTGAGCTTATATAGACTGAGATTAAATACGGGCTGGGATCAAATATTAATTGGGATAAAAAATGGACTGGGATCAAATATGGACTAAAATCAACTATGGACTGGGATAAACTGGACTGGGATCAAATCAGGACTGGGATCAACTTTGGACTGGGATCAAATATGGCCTGGATCAAATATGACAGATTTTATGGACTGGGATCAAATATGGACTAGGATAAGCTATGGACAGGGATCAAATATGGACTGGGATCAAATATGGATTGGGATCAAGTGGACTGGGTTCCTACAGACTGGGATAAACTGGACTGAGATTATATAGATGTCGTGGTTTGAGAGGAAGTTAATTTTCTTGGATATGAAGTGGCCAGGCCAATAGGTGCTCACATTTGAATACTGGCACCTGGTTTGGCCACTGGGGACATTGGATACGCCTCTGAGGACACAGGGGTTAAAAGCAGAGCACTCCGGGGGAAGCTCTCTTGGGTTCCAGCGAGGGAAGCAGGTCGGGCCTCCCCTGCCCAGCTCCTGGCTGGTTTGGGGCTGGGTGAGGTAGGCCTGGCCCGAGGATGGAAGGGTGGAAGAGCCCCGAGAGGCATCGGGCAGCCACAGCTCCCCCCCAGGAGACAGAGAGACAGAGAGCGCTGTGCCACCGTGAAATTTGATATCCTGTGCTGGCAGCACAGCCCGGCTGGCAGAGAAGGGCGGGGGGGATGCAGCAAGAAGGGGTCCCGCAGCTGTGGGAGCTTTGGGTGGGCAGAGCCCGAGCTTTTAATCCTTTTTTGGACAAGGAAAACTTTGCAGAACATTAACCTTTCCTAGAAGAGAGATAAGAGATGAAATGGAGGAAGGAAATGTGCAAGTGTGAAGGTCTGGGCACGTGAAAGATGTCGGGAGAGTAGAGAAGAATCTTAGGTGGGAAGAGATGATGGAGTGGCCTTAGCTGGACTTTTCTTGTGTAGCCATGGACAGAACCATGTTTCCTGTGACACAGAGACTGCATCCAGGGGGAGGCAATGGCTCAGAGCCAAGAGGGTTCAGTGTTGGTACCCCTGGGCCCCAGGGGGTGAAATTTGGGGGGCACAGGTGTTCCAAAGGTGAGACTGTGCCCTTTTTGGAACGGGACAAAGCATCCTTAAAAGGACACCCCTAGAAGCAGCTCTGGTCCATGTGCAGTGGTGAGAGCACTGGACATGGAAGGAAGATGTCACGATGGCAGATGTTCTCTGGGTGGTGCCACGAGTGACGTGGAAACACACGAGGTTTCAATGGTGTTTCCTGGGGAAGCCTATGGCACAAGAACAACTCCTCTCTCCTTGATGAACTGAGAATTCATTACCCAAAGGGTGGTGATGGACTGAGAGTTGGTGATTTGGGGGATAGATGTATTGGAAATTTGGTGGGGGGGGGAGGAAATATTTTTGGAAAGTTTTCATTTTCTCTGTGTGTTTCTTGTTACTTAGAGTTGTAGTTTAGTTAATGAAGGTTCATTTTCTTTAGTTCTAAGTGGGGGCCTGCTTTGCTTATTCCTGGTCACATCTCACAGCAGACACCAGGGAGCATATATTTTCATGGGGACACTGGCATTGTGCCAGCATCAAACCATGACACCTACACTGCCAGTTGGCCTTTTTCCACCTCTCCAGCCATCCCCACAGAGCATTGGCTACCATCCATGAATCAGTGTAGAGGTGGAGCTTTGGCCATTTCTCTCCCTTAGCAATGTCCAGGGCCAGCTGAACAGCTTTGAGTTCTGTATGTTGACTTCAGCAGCCTCTGCACCCTGTCATTTGGGGCTCCATACGGCTGCTTTCCACTTCTGGTTCATCCCTGCGATGCGACAGGAACCGTCAGTGAAAAGAGTGTAGCGCGTTTCCTCTGGGGGCAGTTGGTTATAGAGAGGGGCCTCTTCAGCCCGTGTCACTGGTTCTTGTTGCTCTTCATGAGTAAGACCAAAGTTCTCACCTTCTGGCCAGTTTGTAATTATCTCCAAAATCCCAGGGCAATTCAGGTTTCCAATACGGGCGTGCTGTGGGATAAGAGCAATCCGTTTACTCCATGTAGCGTCAGTGGTGTGGTGGGGGGTGGGAACCTTCCTTTGAACATCCACCCCAGAACCGGTAGTCGGGGTGCCAGGAGGAGTTGTGCTTCCATGCCAATCACCTCTGAGGCAGCCTGGACTCCTTCATAGGCAGCCTAGGTTTCCTTCTCCGTGGGAGTGTAGTTGGCTTCTCACCCTCTGTAGCTTTGACTCCAAAATCCCAGTGGTCGGCCCCGAGTCTCCCCAGGCACCTTCTGCCAAAGGCTCCAGGACAAGCCATGGATCCTGGCTGCAGAGTAGAGCACGTTCTTCACCTCTGCTCCTGTCCTGACTGGGCCAAGGGCAACTGCATGAGCAATCTCCTGCTTGATCTGGGCAAAGGCTTGTTGCTGCTCAGGGCCCCAGTGGATCTCGTTCTTCTTGCAGGTGACCAGGTAAAGAGGGCTCACGATCTGACTGTACTCAGGAATGTGCATCCTCCAAAAGCCTATGGCACCTAGGAAAGCTTGTGTTTCTTTCTTATTGGTGGGTGGAGACATGGCTGTGATCTTGTTGATTACGTCTGTAGGAATCTGATGCCGTCCATTAATAAGGCCTCCGATCAGCCTTATCATGAAAGCAGAGCCTTGGTGCTCAGGATCTCAGTCCCTGAGGAGGGACCGGGTGCCCGAAGCCAGCTCAGGCCAATGCCGCGGGGCTACCTTTCTAGCAAGCCTGGTGATATTCAGCTCTATAGTGATTAGCAGCTCTTAGGACCTCAGCTCTTTGCTTGCTGGGTAGTGGAGCCCCAGGCTTGAGGCAGCAGCAGACAGAGAGAGGAGAAGGAGAAGGCAGAAGCTGTTCCACAGAGAAGGCTTTATTTGGGGTCCGCGAGGGGTCTCAGCTCTTCTTCTTCTGAGCTAGTAGGGTACAGCATGCTACTTTTATAGGCTTGGCAAGTATCTAAACTTGACCAATGGCAAGGGATTAGGGGGACCATAAAATGACCGATAGGTAAAGGCTACCATGGCATTGCCTCACATGGTTATAGAGACAGTTTATAGGGCAGATGTCCATGAGTCAGGAAGCTTCCTTGCTGCTGTGTCAGCATTCCTTTTGTTAGATTCTTCATGGTGCTTTTGCTAAATGTATGGGATTTACTACAGTCTGTCTTGCCACTTCCCTCCCAGGAATTGAATCTCACGAGCTGGTCCCTTTACCTTGACTTTTTAGTGGCAAAACCAGCTCCCAGGAGGATTTGGATGATTTCCTTCCCTTTCTCAAATACTTCCACAGCTTTGTTCCCCCACACAATGATGTCATCAATATACTGCAGATGTTCTGGAGCCTCTCCCCTTTCTAGCGCAGTCTGGATCAGTCCATGGCAGATGGTGGGACTGTGTTTCCACCCCTGGGGCAGTCGGTTTCAGGTGTACTGCACTCCCCTCCATGTGAAAGCAAACTGAGGCCTGCATTCTGCTGCCAGAGGAATGGAGAAAAATGCATTGGCAATGTCTATAGTGGCAAAGCACTTTGCTGCCTTGGACTCCAGCTTGTACTGGAGCTCTAATTTGTCTGGCACGGCAGCGCTCAGTGGTGGAGTCACTTCATTCAATGCACGGGAGTCCACAGTCAAACTCCATTCTCCTTCAGATTTTCGCTCAGGCCAGATGGGGCTGTTGAAGGGTGAGTGCGTGCGTCTTGCTGACCACACCTTGGCTCTCCAGCATCTTTTGGATGGGGATCACAGCATCTCCAGTGGTTCTATACTGTCGTGGATGCACTATGGATGTTGCAATTGGCAGCTGTTGCTCTTCTCCCTTCAGAAGTCCTACTGCAGATGGGCTTTCTGACAGTCCAGGCAAGCTGTTCAACTGCTTGACACCCTCTGTCTCTACAGCAGCTATTCCAAATGCCCATCTGAGTCCCTTTGGGTCTTTGAAATAGCCACATCAGAGGAAGTCTATACCTAAAATGCATGGGGCTTCTAGGCCAGTCACAATAGGGTGTTTCTTCCACTCATTTCCAGTCAGGCCCACCTCAGCTTCCACTAAAATAAAATCCTGTGATCCCCCTGTCACACCAGCAATAGAAACAGACCCCGTCCCCACATGGAATCCTTCCGTAAGCCACGAAGGTCCTTCAGGGAAAAGGACTCAATATTTGCATCTGATCTTGCACCTGCTGCTTTGACTCCTGATTTTATGTCAGGAGGCATTGAGGTTCCTTCTCCTTCATCATCATCATCATCATCCACTGTTCGATTGGTTTTGTCCATGCATTTCCCACTTCTAGTACTGGCAGCAACAGCCATTGGTTGAGGCTTATTTTCTGGTTTAGCTGCTGGCTTAGGCTCACTATCTGGTTTGGCTGCTGGCTTCGAGCCTGGGCTGTTGGCTGCAGCCTGAGTCAC
Source organism: Melozone crissalis (assembly GCF_028551555.1). Taxonomy (NCBI): domain Eukaryota; kingdom Metazoa; phylum Chordata; class Aves; order Passeriformes; family Passerellidae; genus Melozone; species Melozone crissalis. Next base: position 7,638,702 of record NW_026535844.1, read on the forward strand.
CGGGATAGTTGCTGATTTATCTCCCTGCCCCCCTGCCTCTGTCTGCTGCCCGACAAGATCCAGCAGTGAGCGATGAGCACAAGCCAGGGCCCAGCTCACTGCAATGACCTTCCTCTCCTTAGGCTCATCCTGGGACTTCTTTTTCAGATATTTCCCCACCTCATCTGGGTTCTGAATTTGTTCATGGGGAAAATCCCAGACTATAGGGTCAGAGAATTCCTTCAGGATTTGGCCCATATCCTCCCATTTCCCACACCACTTAGGATTTTCCACACCTGGGTCAACTCCTGAGTCAGGGGTCTCATCAGCCCGTCTAGAAATCTCAGCCCTCATCCTAGAGAAGCAGCAGGCTGTGTAGAGGAAGGTTACCAGATTGAATACCAGAAAGATGGTTTCTTTAACGTTCAGGGGAAACTGAACATTCTTCAATAGTGATGCAACAGATTCATAGGAGAAGGAAAGCAAAGGCTGAAAAGCCTCATCCCCTGCTGCTCCTCCTCTAACAAACTGGATGCATAACCATAGCCATGAACCATTCATACCTGGAGCAGACCCCAGCATGTTTATAAACTTTTTACACATCATTACCACCAAGCCCAGCAGGATAGCTATTCTGGTCACTGCCCCTCTGCTATAAAAACTACGTATTAGGGACAATACTAGAGCTATTTCTGGGTAAGAAAATAAACCTAGGGACCATAGAGACCACCCAGGGGGGAGGAGCTCAGCATCCTCACCTGGATATAATCTGGGCTTTGGGACAGAACAGGCAGCCCTTACCCACTGGTTTCCAGAGGACAAGTGCTACCAGATTGTTTCTACAGGATCACCACTTCAACAAGACCATTTCATCTGAACTGCTACCACTGCCCTAACCAGCAGGTTGTCAGGATATATTCTGACTCTGTCAGTGGTTTTATTTTGTACTATTGCATGCCTTTTGGGGTTTTTTTCCGTTTTTCTAATAAATGGTATTTCTGACTTGGAGTCTCTCACTGGTTTTGCTTTCAAACCAGAACAACTGGCCACTGGCGATGGTTGTTTGGCTTGATTGACCAATTGGATCCTCGTGTGTGTTGTGACTGTCAGGCAAGGGCCATGGGTTTTTCTTAGTAGTAAAGTATGGTATAACAAAGGGATTGATCAGCCTGCTGCAATCATGGAGTCAATGCTCATTATTCCCCACTGGGCTCCGCTGCCATGAGAGGGACTGATGATTTTTCTTTCAGCACTGGACAGTCCTTTTTCCAATGCCCCCATTTCTTACAGGATGCACTCTGAGCCTTCTCCACAGGGGAAGCTTTCTTGGGTGACTTTTCCCGAGTTGCCTTCTTGCTAGGTTGGGGTTAACTCTTTCAGTTGGGCCCCTGTCTCAAAACACCTTCCAGGCAACCTCCAGCAGTTAATCTATGACTTGAACTCCCTTTATCCTTCCTTACATCTTTTGAAGCCTGACCCACACAAAACAAAACCAGGTGTGCTTTACCATCAACTGATTCAGGATCTAGATCAGTATATTTGATGGCAGATCTCTTCAGCTGTTCAAAAATCAGTGGGTGATTCATCATAATTTTGCCTCACTTGATGAAGCTTTGACCAATTTACAGCTTTAGAGACCCCATATTTTAACCCACATTCCACGAGGCTTTGATATCATTTTAGCTTTGCTATCTGCTCGGGTGTATTTGCATTCCACCCAGGGTTTTCAAGGGGAAATATCTCAGTGACAGCGCCCTGAAGCAGCTCCCTGGCTGTGCTCCCCTCAAGGAACATTGGGATGGCTTTATTGACCACTCACCTCTCAATGGGGTCAATAATGTGTCTGACACAGAGTTCAGATAAGCCCAGGCTGATTTATATAAAGGATATTATGAAATTAAATAATTAATTTATTAATAGGCTGTATGGTGCAGACCTGAACTGACAGATTGTGTTACACCAACCAGCAGCTACAAGGAATCATTGATAATCAATATCAGTATCAAATACCGTACCAAATTACTGGTGATTAATAACAATGTGCAAAAGTCAATACAAATGTGCAAAAGGCAATACAAAAGTGCAGAAGCCAATAAAGAACTGCAGAAGCCAATTAATTAATTGTCATTTATATCCCGGCTCTGCTGCAGGACACTGGAAAGCTGGAAGCTGCTGAGGGAACTCATTCACCCCTGTCCCAGAGTGTCCCTGAGTGTCCCCAGTGTCCCTGAGTGTGCCCAGAGTGTCCCCAGTAAGGTCATCCCAGGAATTCCCATCAGGATTTGGGGCAGTATCAATGAAAATTCCCAGAAAATTCCCCAGATTTATCTCAAATACTGCACAGGGAGGGCACAGGTGACAGCAGCAATGCCCCTGATGATGTCACTGCCATGATGATGTCACAGCAGTGACATCACCATCCCTGCAGCAGCTTCGGGATGTCCTCGATGGCTTTTTGGCACTTCTCAGTCACCACATGGGCACTGGAGCTGTAGGAATCACAACTGAAGATGTTGTTGATGTCATCATGTGTCCCCAGCAGGTGATCCTTTGCTAGGCGGGCGTTGGACTCCCACAGCCGCTCGGCCATGGACACCTTGGCTGGCAAGGCTTTGGGGACATCAGGGGACTCCTCCTTTGTCACCTCTGTGGTGTCTACGATGTCCTTGAGCAGGCGCTGCAGCTCCCGGGAGAACGCGGTGGCTTCGTCACACACGGCCACCAAGCGCTCCAGCAGCCCCAGGGCCGCCTCCTCCTCCTGTCCCTTCCTGGTGGCCATCAATGCCTGGCTCTCAGCCACCACAGTCTCTCCCATGGCCACGGTGGCCACCAGCACCTCGTTGAAGGCTGCCACCATCCGGGCCTTGAGTGCAGCCATTGCCGAGGCCCCCTCCTCCCTCTCAAGGGCCTGTGGCAGCTCCACCATCTTTTCCTGAGCCATCCCCAAGGAGGCGGCCGTGTCCTGCCAGTTCCTGGCCTTGAGGGTGGTGGTGGCTACAACAGCGGCCTCAGCTGTGGCCACCTCCCTGCAGGTGGCATGGAGCTCGGTGGCCTCTCTGGCCAGCCAGTCTCAGCTGTCCACAACTCCTGCCAGGCGCTGGTCACAGCTCTTAGAGCAGCACAGGTGGTCTCAGGGGAGGCCCTGAGGGTGGCCAGGGCCCGGCCCAGGGAGGGGACACTGCTGTGGTCCAGGGTCCTACAGAGGTTCTGGGTGAAGTTCTCCAGGTCCTCCTGCAGGGAGTCAGGGGACTCGCGCAGGCACTTGGCCATGTATGGCCTGGTCACGCTGGCCACCACCTTGCCCAGGGTGGCCACCACATCCCCCAGTGCCTGCAGCTGTGGAGGGGACACGTGGGCAGAGGACAGGGGAGGTGTCAGGGATCTGGTGGCACTTTCCCTGGAGGGCCCTGCTGTCCCCTCTGTTGCTTTGCGACCCCCTGTCCCCTCCTCCTACCCCTTGTGTCCCCTCTGCAGTGACACGGGGACACAGCAGAGGAGGCACCAGAGACATGGCACTACCACTAGCCCAGTGGCATCAGTTCTGTCCCAGGCAGGTGGCACTTGAGGGGCTCTTGGTGACACAAGGAGCTGGTGGCATTTGGGGAGCTGGTGGCGCTTGAGGAGCTCTTGGTGGCACTCAAGGATCTGATGGCACTTGAGGGCTCTTGGTGACACGAAGAACTGGTGGCACTTGAGGAGCTCTTGGTGGCACTCGAGAAGCTGGTGGCACTCAAGTTTCCACAGGTCTCTCCAGTGATGTCACTGCCCAATTAACATCACAGTGGTGACATCACTGTCCCCACAGCAGCCTTGGGATGTCCTCGATGGCTTTTTGGCACTGTTCAGCCACTGCGCGGCTGCCGGGGCCACTGGGGCCACCATGGTCACCGCAGGAACTCAAGAGGAGGTTGTGGATGTCCCCAAGTGTCCTCAGCAGGTGATCCTTGGCAAGGCAAGTGCTGGCCCCCCACAGCAAATCAAACTTGACCACTTTGTCCATCAAGGCCTGGATGACATCAGGGGACGCCTAGTTTGTCCCCTTCAGGATGGCCTCAATGTCCCTGAGCTGCCGCTTGATGTTCCAGTAGAACAAGGTGGCTCTGTCACACGTGGCCACCAAGCGCTGCAGCAGCCCCAGGGCCACCTCTGCCCAATGTCCCCTCCTGGTGTTGGGCACAGCCTCTCCCATGGCCTCATTGGTGGCTGCCACCACCTGGGCACCGTGCGTGGCCATTTCCAAGGTCACCTCCTCCTTATCCAGGGCCACCATCAGCTGCTGGTTCATGACCACCTTCTCACGGAGCTTGGTGGCCTCCCTGGCCAGCCAGTCCCAGCTGTCCACGACCCTGGCCACCAACTCCCACCAGGCGCTGGCCGCGGTCCTCACATTGGCCCAGGTGGTCCCGAGGGTGGCACAGAATGCAACCAGGGCCCGGCCCAGGGAGGGGACACCACAGTGGCCCAGGGAGGTGACACAGCTCTGGTTCACGATTGCACGGAGGCTCTGGGTGAATCTCCTCAGGTCCTCATGCAGGGAGTTTGGGGACTTGTGTAGGAACTTGCCCCTGTGTGGCCCAGTCAGGGTGGCCACCACCTCACCCAGGGTGGCCACCACGGCCACCAGCACCTGCAGCTGTGGAGGGGACAGGAAAGGTGACAGGGACCTGGTGGCACTTGCGGCCTCCTGCAGTGGCCCCTGTGCCCCCGAGGGGTCCCCTTTGCCCCTCCATCCCCTTGTCAGCGTCTTGTCCCTACTGCCACCCCCCACCAGCCCCCCTGTCCCCCCACTGTAGTCTCTGTCCCCCACCGCTCCCCCATGTTGCACCTCTTGTGGTTCCATGCTCACTGCTGACACCTTGGGGACACCTTGGGGAGGCTCCGGGGGTCGAAGGAGCCTTGGGATGTCCTCGAGGGCTCTTTGGCACCGCTCAGCCACTTCACAGGCACTGAGGCTGACAGGACCATCAGTAAAACAGAAGTCGATGATGTCCTGAAGTGTCCCCCGCAGGTGATCCTTGACCAGGCGGGCGTTGGCCTCCCACAGCCACTCAGCCACGGCCACCTTGGCCACCAAGTCCTTGGGGACATCAGGGGATGCCTCATTTGTCCCTTCCAGGGCAGCCTTAGTATCCCAGAGCAGGGGCTGCAGCTCCCGGGGGAACGCAGTGGCTTCGTCACACACGGCCACCAAACGCCCTAGCAGCCCCAGAGCCACCTCCACCCACTGTCTCACCATGGTGGCCCTTGTTGCCTCGCTGGCAGCCACCCTGGCCTCCCTCCTCACCTCGGCCCCCTCCTCCCCACCCAGTGCTTGACCCACCTCCACCATGTTTTCCTGAGCTGTCCCATAACAGGCAGCCTCGTCCTGCAGCTCCCTGGCCCAGGTGGTGGCAGAGGCCGCCCTGTCGGCCGCCACAGTGACCACCTCCCTGCAGGTGTTGTGGAACTTGATGGCCGCCCTGGCTAGCTGGGCCCACCTGTCCACAAGCACAGACACCGACCGGTAGGACTCAATGGCTGCCATTGTCACACAGTCCCAGGTGGTCCCTGGGGTACTCTTGTAGGTGGCCAGGGCTCGGCTCAGGGCGGTGACAGGGTCACCATCATTGGAGGTGACATTGCAGTGCCACCAGGTGCCCTCAATGCAGTACAGGGTGGTCCAGAGATCCCTGGTGAAATCCTCCAGGTCCCAGTACAGGCTCGCTGCAGACCCGAGCAGCAGCATCTCGTCCAGCGAGGGCATGTTGGCCAGCAGCTCACCCAGGATGGCCACCACGGTGACCTGTGGCTGCAGCAGGGCTGGGGACAGCTGGGGAGGGGACAGGGGAGGTGTCAGGGACTTGGTGGTGGCCACTTACGGCTCCTGGGGTGGCCTCCTGCCCCGAGGGGTCATTTTGCCCCTCCCTGGAGGGCTCTGCTGCCCGTCTGTCCCTCCATTGTTCCCGCTGCCACCCCTGCCACTTCCCTCGTAGCCTCTGCCACCCTCCTGCCCCCACTGCTGTCCCCTCTGCCACCCTCTGCTGTCCCCTCTGCCACCCCCCGCCAGCCCCCGTATCCTCTCCCCTCCCTCACTGCCCCCTTTCACCACCCCACGTTTCCCCTCCTCTCCCCCTCCCGTCGCACCTCTTGGGGCTCCATGCTCACTGCGGACACCTTGGGGACACTTTCAGGGCGCTCCGGTGGCGAAGGAGCCCCGGAACCCGCTCCGGTCCCGGCCCAGAACAGGCCCCGGGGTCGGCGCCGGGAAAAGGCGGAGCCTCCTCAGGAGGGGCCGTAAAGGGGCGCGGCGATGTGACGTCACCGGCCCTCGCGCCGCCGCAGTACCGCCCCTGTCCATGGAAAGCTCCAGGACTTGGGCGCTTTGGTTGAACCCCAGGGGATTTAGGCTCCATCCCCAGGGGATTTAGGCTCCATCCCGGCATTTCCAGGCGGATTCCGCTGTTCCCGGCTCCATTTATGAAGGAACGCGAAGCGCTCCGACGAGCCCACAGAGTTGCCCTCAACAAACATTGCCGCGCTGCTTCTCTTGCGAGAGAGACCTCTGGCGAGAAGCGACAAATGCGGCGCAGACCAATCAGAAGCCGCGCCTTGCAGAAGTATTGGCGGAAGTTCCCCTAGTGGCGGCCGCTTCCGGTAGAATCGCGGTGCATTGTGGGCATTGTGGTCCCGATGGGGCCCAGCGGCGGCGAAGCGGGGCTGAGGCCGCGGGGGGGGGTTGGGCGGGAATCTGGGGGCGCCGAGGGAGCCCCGGGACCCCCCCCGGCAGCGCGGGGTGGGCGACAGCGACCGCGGGAGCGGGGGGGGGGCGATGAGGAGGGCTCCGGGGAGGTCCCAGGGCGGTTGGGGTGATCCTGAGGGAGAATTGGGGTCCTGAGGGGGACTGGGTTCCTGAGGGGTTGTGAGGGGATCTGGGGGGGATTTTTGGGAGTCCTGAGGGAGGAGGGTTGAGAGGGGATGTAGGTGGGTTTGGGGTCCTGAGGGGATTTGGGGGTTTTGGAGGGTTCTGAGGGGAAATGGGGGTTCTTGAGTGGGTGTGAGGGGTCGTGAGGGGATGTGAGGGATCCTGAGGAGTTTTAGGGGGAACTGGGGGTCCTGAGGGAGATTGTAGGGTCCTGACAGAGAATTGGGGTCATGAGGGGATCTGGGGTGGGGTTTGGGGGGTCCTTGACTGGATTTGTGAGTTCATTACTGAATTTGGGTGGGGGGGGGGTCTGGGCTGATTTTGGGGGAGTTTGGGGTGTCCTGACTGGATTTGAGGCAATTTGCGGGGTATTTGGGGTCATTTTGGGGTCCCTGACTGCATTTGGGGTAATTTGGGGGTTTGGGGATCCTTGACTAGATTTTGAGATATTCTCGGGTAATTTTGGGGTCCTTGACTGGATTCAGGGGGGATTTGGGGTAATTTTGGGGTTCCTGTTGGGATTTTAGGATATTTTAGTGTAATTATGGGGTAATTTTAGCTCACTGACCAAATTTTAGGGTCATTTTGGGGTCCCTGCCCTGATTTTCGAGGATTTTGGGACTCCTGACTGGATTTTGGGGTATTTTTGTGTCATTTTGGGATCCCTGAGTGGAATTTGAGCTTTTTGAGGTATTTTTGTGATATTTTGGGGTAATTTCATGGTCCCTGACTGGAGTTTTGGGATATTTGGGGTAATTTCATGGTCCCTGACCGGAGTTTGGGGAATTTGGGGTGATTTTGGGGTCCCTGCTGTTGCGGGGTGTTGCAGCTGGGCTCATCATGCCCAGGGAGGGCGCAGCTGCCGGCACCGGGCAGGGGAACAAACGAGAAGGGTCCTGGTTCCAGAAAGCTCCAGAATCCATTCCTGACCCCCGGGCAGGAGGGGCAGGATGGGGATGAAGGACCAGGCAAAGGCAGGGCAGGGGGTTTTTATAGGGGATCCTGGGGGGAGTTGGGGTTCGGGGCGAGGGAGGAGTTCTCAGCAACACAAGCAGGGTGAGACCAAATTCCTGTCCCTTAGGAACAGGGGCACTCCACAACTCCCCTGTTTTTAAACTGATCAATGCATGGTGAATAACTTATAATAAGTGGATTCTGGGGAACATGACTTTGTCATGGTTTGATGCTGGCATAATGCCAGTGCCCCCATGAAAATATATTCTCCCCAGTGTCTGCTGTGAGATGGGACCAGAAATACAGCAAAGAGGCTCCAGCCTAGAAATGAATAAAAAAAAACTGTATTAACCTACAACTGTATGTAAAAAGGAACACACACAAAACTCAGAATGAAAATCTTCCAAAACATTCCTCCTCCTCCTACAAATTTCCACCACAGCACAATGAAATCAAACATTGGATTCTCAATCCAGTTGCCACCCCTCATATAATCAACTCTCAGTCCATCACCACCCCTCAGATAATAAACTCTCAGTTCATCAAGGAGAGAGGAGTCCATCTTGTGCCACAGGCTTCCCCAGGAAACACAGTTGAGACCTCTTGTGTTTCCGTGTCACACGTGGCACCGCCCGGAGATCATTTCTCATGGTGACATCTTCCTTCCATGCCCAGTGCTCTCACCACTGCACATGGACCAGAGCTGCTTCTGGGGTTCCCCTTTTAAGGATGCTTTGCCCAGTTCCAAAAATGAGCACAGTCTCTCACTTTTGGGACACCTCTCCCTCCCAAATTCACCCCCTGGGGCCGAGGGGTCTCAAGAACAAAGATCTTCTTCCTCACTGAAGGCAGAAGGCACCACCACCCTCCTCATCCATCTCTGTTCATGCCACTCTTTCACATCACATCACTGCACTCTCTTGGCTCCGAGCCATTGCCTCCCCCTAAATGCAGTCTCTGTGTCACAGGAAAAATGGTTCTGTCCATGGCTATGCAAGAAAAGTCCAGCCAAAGGCCACTCCATCATCTCCTCCCTCCTAGGATTCTTCTCAACTTCTTCTGACATCTTTCATTTGCATGGACTTTGATCACACTTGCCCATTTTCTCCTATTTCATCCCTATCTTCTCATTCAGCTCCAGGAGGATCAGCATTTGTAAGGTTTCCATCATCCAAGAAAAGGGTTAAAATCTCGGGCTCTGCCTGCCCAGAACTCCCACGCTGGCCCTGCCGGGCACCTTCTCTCTGCACCCCTTCTCCTTCTCGGCTGTGCTGCCAGCACAAGATGGCAAATTTCAAGGTGGCACAGGCACAGACACCGGCTCTCCCTCTCTCTGTGGCCGCTGCCCGATGCCTCTCAGTGCTCCTCCACCCTTCCATCCTGCAGGGGCCTTCACCTCCCTTCTCTGTCCAAGGCCCGGCTCCCTTCACCCGGCCTCATGGCTTCCCCTCCCGCACCCAGCCCGCAGCCGGGCAGGGCAGCTCTGAACCTTCCACCCACGGGAACCAAGAGAGCTTCCCCTGGGAGTTCTCTGCTTTTAACCCCCTGTGTTCTCAGAGGTGAATCCATGTCCTCGGGGGCCACACCAGGTGCCAATATTCAAATCTGAGCCCTGATTGGTTTGACCACAGCATCCCAACAAACTCACTTCCTTTTCAAACCAGGACAGCGGGACCAAGGGATCCGAACAGAAAATCCTGAACGAGCTCAGTAACCCAAAAATAGGGGTTAAATGTGAAATGAGCGGCTCTGATTGGCTGGTCCAGCACAGCCCGCGCCTCTCCATCCCCGCTTCCACCTGCCCGGCGCCCCAAGGTTCCCCCTCGCCAAAAAACCCCCGGCCCGGGGCTGCAGCGTCCCGGAAAGGCCTCAGCCAATGGCAGCGCAGGCAGGAGGCGGTGCAGCCAATGAGCGGTCGGTGCGTTGGATTGCCTCATCGGTTGCCGGGCAGAGCCTGTGGCCCATCGCTGCCCAGAAGGGGCGGCAGCCAATGAGAGCGCGCGGCGCTGCCGAGCCCGCCCTGCTCCGGACTGGCGCTCCCAGCGCAGCGCGGCTGCTTTGGTGCTGCTGCTCCCTGCCCGGCCCCGGCCATGGGGCGAGGGGCGGCAGCTGGGGCCCTGCTGGTGGCACTGGTGGTGCTGGGAGCCCCCCCGGCTGCGGGCGCGGAGCTCTCGGGTGAGCGGGGGGCGGGAGGTGCTAGGACAGGGGGGGAGAAGGGGGAAAAGGGGGCGAAGGGGGGAGCCCAGAATGGAGGGGGAGGAGAAGGGACTCCCCAAAGGGAGAGCGGGAGGGGCTGAGGGGTGGGGGGAGGACGGGTGGGGGAGAGAGTGGGGAAGGGGAAAAGGGGGAGGGGGACCCCAAACTGACCCCGAGGGGGCTGAGGACTGGGGGATTTTTCGGAAAATGGGGAAATGGGACCCCAAAAGTGATTTGGGAGTGGCTGGATGTGGGAGGGGAGAGGATGTGGAAGGGGAAATGGGGGAAGGGCGGCAAAGAGGAAGCGGCAGCGCGGGCAGGAGCGTCCCGTGGCGGCCGTGGGGCACAGGGGGTACGGAGTAGGGATCCGGGCTGGGCCCCGGAGCTCTGGGGGTGCTGCTGGGGGGTGCTGAGGGGGGCACATCCCTGAGCTGTGTGCTGCACTCACAGGGGTGTTCCAGTGGATGCATAAGGCCGATTGTCTCTTCATTAACGGCACTGAGAAGGTGAGGTTGGTGGTGAGGTTCATCTACAACCGGGAGCAGTTCCTGACGTTCGACAGCGACGTTGGGCACTTTGTGGGGTTCACCCCCTTAGGGGAGAAGAATACCAAGAAGTAGAACAGCGACCCGGCTATAATGGAGTTCATGCGGGCTCACGTGGACAGGTGCCGGCACAACTACGAGATTGCTGCCCCAATCAACGTGGAGCGCCGAGGTGAGCGTGGAGCAGAGCGTGTCCCCTCGGTCCCTGCCCTCCCAATGACCCTGGAGCCCCTCGAAACCTTCCCAAGAATCGCCCCAGAGCTCTCAGCCCTCCTTGTGCCCATCCCCGGGGCCTCCTGTTCCCCCCATTCCCTCCCAGTGCCTCCCAGTGCTCCCTCCCGCGTCCATTTCAGTGACGCATTAAACTGACGCTTCCCAGCCAATGAGATGGCGCAGCGCTGATGACTCATCTGTTCCTTGGTGGATCCCCAGCGCCGAGTGCCCCGCGCTGGACGCGGCCGCTCAGTGCCGCGCCCTTCATTCCCAGTTCCTCCCAGTGCCACCACAGCCCCTCCCAGTCCTTCCCAGAGCATGGATGAGAATCCATGCTCCCCAAGTCAATTCCCAGTCTATTCCCAGTTGCCCCCAGTCCCTCCCAGTCCATTCCGGGTCCCTCCCACTCTATTCCCCGTCCCTCTCCAGCCCATCCCAGCCTTGCCTTCTCTCTCCCAGTGCCCCCCAGCTGATCCCAGTGTGTCCCCGCTCTCTCTTTCTCTGTCTCTCCCAGTGCCCCCCAGCGTGTCCATCTCGCTGGTGCCCTCCTCGAGCTCCCAGCCCGGCCCCGGCCGCCTGCTCTGCTCCGTGATGGATTTCTACCCGGCTGCCATCCAGGTGAGGTGGTTCCAGGGCCAGCAGGAGCTCTCGGAGCACGTGGTGGCCACCGACGTGGTCCCCAACGGGGACTGGACCTACCAGCTGCTGGTGCTGCTGGAAACCCCCCCCCGGCGCGGGCTCAGCTACAGCTGCCAGGTGGAGCACGTCAGCCTGGAGCAGCCCCTGAGGCGGCACTGGGGTACGGGGGAGCCCCTGGGGGCGCTGGCAGAGCCACTGGGCTGTGCTGGGAGCCACTGGGAGGGAGCTGGAGAGAGCCGGGCTGGAAGTGGGAGAGGCGCTGGGGGCTGGGCAAGGGCTGGGAAGGGGTTTGGGGGATGCTGGGGAGGGTGGGATGGGGTTGGGCGGGTCCTGGTGGGCACTGGGAGGGAGTTTGGGGGTGCTGGGTGTAAATGGAGGGAGTTTGAGTGAGCCTGGATGGGCTGGAAGGAGATCGCGAATGGCAAAGCAGGGGTTGGCTTGAGGTTGGTTGTGCGGGGAAGAGACTGGGAGGGGTCTTGGTGCGTCCTGGAGGCGCTGGGAAGGGACTGGGGGGAGGTTTCAGGGGGTCCTGGCTGGGCCGGGGGCCACAGGGGGGGCGCTGGGAGGGGCTCGGGGTGTCGGTGAGAGGTTTTGGGGGTGCTGAGCCCTGCGGACCCCCCAGAGATGCCGCCGGACGCCACCCGCAGCAAGATGCTGACGGGGGCTTCGTCTTGGGCTTGGTCTTCCTGGCGCTGGGGCTCGGCTTCTCCCTGCGCAAGAAGGTCAGGGCGGGTGCCGGGGGTGGCGTCCCCCCCCGTGTGCGCTCCCGCCGGGGCCCCCAGCCCGGTGTCACCCCCTTTTCTGTGCCCACAGAGCTCCTGAGCTGGCGGCGGCCGCAGCCCCTCCCCGTGGGCTCGGGCCCGGCCGGGACCCCCTGCTCCGTCCCCGCTCCGCTGATTTTGGGGGGGTCCCGTGTCCCCCCAGCCCCGTTGGCGCTCTGCCCCCGCCCAGTGCCTGCTCCCAGTGCTCCCAATAAAGCTTCCCAGTTGGGCCTGGGGCCGTTTATCGGGGGTGAGGGGGAGGGGTTTGGGGGGGGGGCGATGGGGAGGGATCTGGAAAGAGGGAGGGGGACAAAGGGTGGGGGCTGGGCCCGGGGGGAGCGGGAAGAGGAGGAGGAGGAGGAGGAAGAGGAAGAGGAAGGATCAGGAGAAAGGCCAGAGAGAGGAGGAGAAGGAGGCAGGATAAGAAATGAGGAGGAGGCGGGGGAAGGAGGAACTGGAAAGAAGAAGAAGAGGAGGAAGAAGAGCAGCAGCACCAGAACCTCGCCGTTTTTCCATGCCCCCAGAGCTGCAGCCCCCCCGGCCCCGTCAGCATCGCCCCCTCCCCACATCCTGCACTGAGCAGGGAGGGAGAGCTCAACCCTTGTTAAGAATATCTAATGAATTTAAAATAACTAATACTTTTTAATTTTAATAAAATGTTATTTTAATAAATGAAAACACCATACAACTTAAATTTATATAATTTAAAAAATAATTTTATATTGGTGTAAGAGTCGGTCCCGAATTTTCCCTCGTCTGCCTCAGGATCGTCATTTGGGGACCACTAAGAAAAGACCGCCCCTGTCTTAAATCTCTGGCTCCAAAGGAGAAAGTCACATGCCAACAACGCCCTAGATCTGAGAGCATTGCTAAGCCATTGTTCTCACAGATGTTTGCTGTGTGCTACACTGAGCCCAAGGAGAAGAAGAAGGGAGCACCGTGCCCTTTTTGCAACAACAGCCTTGGGAGCTGCCCCACCTCTCGGCCTGGCTAGACTTCTCCTGAGTTTCAGGTGGTCCCCCCACAGAAGACCCTCACCTGTTTTACAACCACTGTGACAGACAGACTGAGATGGAAGGAGCCTCTCCATCAAGGACTGAGACATGGAACCCCCATGTGAAAAGGCCCCTCTGCTCCTTCCAAGGACTGGGACTGAAACCCCCAGCCCGGGGCAGGTGTGTGGGGGAGGCAAGCTGACCAAAGCGAGATGTTTGCCTGCAGGTTGTGACCGCTGGACCAAGAAGACAATTGCTCTCGTTTACTGCTGAGAGCATGGACTACCTGTTACTTCTATTCCTTATTGTATCTGTATCCCCCCCCTCGTAATTTCCGATAGAGTTATCATAATAAAAACCTCTGAGTTAGCGAGAGACTTCGAGATCTCCCTGACGCAACAGGCGGGTCCTCGACTGGACTGGACCAAAGCACTTTGTCTCTACGTTTGGCAGCCCTATTCCCTCTCTCTTCCTTTATCTTTTCTCTCCCTTAATCCCTCTATCGCATTTTGCTGTGGTCATTCAATAAAGGTGCATTTGTTTTGATTATCATTGCAAACCCCTTTGTGCCGTGTCAGTTCTTTTTGCACCCTGAGATCAAATCCACGAACCATCACGAAACCCGTCCGTGAGGACGGATCGTGACACCCCCCGAGGACCCCTCCCCAGATTCCCCCCCAAAGCCCCCCAGCACCCCCAGACCCTGCTAAAACCCCCTCAAGTTCCCCCCAGACCCTCCCCAAATCCCCCCCCAAACCTCCTCAAGACCCCTCCCCAAATTCCCCTCACGACCCCTCCAGGACCCCTCACCTGTCCCTGTGCCTCCTCAGCAGCTCCCGGAGCCCCCCCGTCCTCTCCCAGCGCCTCCCCCGCTCTCTCCAGCGCCTCCCGCAGGACCCGCCCGAGCCCGGGGCGGCTCCCGGGGGTCCCTGATGGGGTCCCGGGGGGAGGGGAATAGGGGGCGCCCGCTCCATGCCCGGCCGGTGGTCAGGGGGCGCTGCCTTGGGCTTAGCTCCGATTGGTTGAGGAGGCGCAGGGAGAGCGGGAGTTGCTGAGGTGAGACGCCCAGTGATTGGTTGGTTTGATAGAGGGCACGGTGATTGACAGGAGAGGGGCGAGGGAGGCGGGCTTTGCCGAGAGGAGGTGCGCGGTGATTGGTTGGTTCAGCTCGAGGGAGGCGGGAGTAGCTGAGGGGAGACCTGCGGTGATTGGTTAATTCGGCGCGCGAGAGGCGGGCGGTGGGGAGGCGTGCGGTGATTGGTTGGATCCGCGCACGGGAAGGCCGGTGTTCCTGAGGGAATACCCGCGGTGATTGGTTGGTTTGGGGTGGGGTGCGCCATGATTCGTTAGTTTGGGAGATGAAGCGTGGTGATTGGATGGTTTGGGGTGGGGCGCGCTGCTATTGGCTGGGAAAAGTCTGGGATTTTTTAAAGGACTTTCCCGGTTTTTTGGGGAAAAACTCTCAGATTTTTCACGAAAAATTCCCGTTTTTTTACAGGAGAAACATTCCCGGGTTTTTTGACCACACATGACCCCAAATAACCTAAATAACCCCAAAACACTCAAAATAAACCCCAAAGAACACCCAAAAAACCCCAAATACCTGAAAATGCCCAAAATAACCCCCAAAAAATCCAAATAACCCCCAAAAAAACAAACAAAACTAACCAAATTAAACTCAAAGTCCCCCAAATGATTTCCAGTACACCTAAAAAAACCCCATGTACACCAACATAACTCCCAAGAACCCCAAATAATTGCAAATAAGCCCAAATAAACCCAAACAAACCAAAATACTTCCAAATAAACCCAAATAACACCAAATAAACCGAAATAAATCAAGTAAAACCCAAGAGAAACCCCAATTAGTCCATAAATAGCCCCAAATAAACCCCAAATTAACCCAAAGAAACCCCAAGAAACCCCAGTTCCTCCGGTCCCCACCCCAAAACAGATCCCGACCAATCACAACGCGTGGCACTGATGACGATCCACTTGCTGGGCACAAACTCAGAGCACTGGCCCCGCTCAGCCATTTTCAGCCAATCAGCGCCTGGCCCGACTCTGACTCATCACTTGCCAGGCACAGACCAAGGCCTCTCACTGCGGTAAATACTCAGAGATGGGGGGAGGGGATGTAATTTCCAGCCAATCAGAGCGTGTCTCGCTGATGACTTATCAGTTGCCAGGAGCGGAATTTGGGGAGGGGGGGAAGGTGACCCTGGGGATGGGCTGGGGACCCCAAATTAATCCAAAATGGGGTCGGGACCCTAAAACGGAGCAGGAAGGGCCTGGAGCCCCCAAAACCAAACACGGGGGAGGGGATTGGGGGAACGATCGGAAAGGGGAGGGAGAGCGGGGAAAAGAGGGGTGTGGGACCCTAAAATTGAGCTGGCAGGGGGATGGGACCCCCAAACAGGATGAAGCCAATTTTGTTCCTGGAATATGTAAAGTAGTTTATGGATATGCGAAAAGCCTATTAATATGCAACAGGCTGATGTAATGGGAGAAAAGGACCGTAAAGCAAAGGTTGTTATGGCCACCAAGACCCCCCAGTTATTTTCAGGGACACCCCTTTAATTAATCTGGTTTAACTACATCAGCCTGTTGCATATTCATAGACCCTCATGCATATCCATAAACTAATCGACATATTTCAGGAACTATTTTACATGGCCCGTCCTTCGGGGTGTCTCCCCATTTCAGGAGCCTGCACTGAAATGGAAAATGAAAACCCCCTCCCTTTGATGATGATGATGATGATGATGATGATGATGATGATTACATCAATTAATTTTGAAATTAAGGGGTTCTCAGGCAACGATATGGGAGTAGAAATAACAGTTCTTTATTAGGAAAAATTAAAAATACAAATGCAGTAGTACAAACAAAAAAAACCAGTGACACAGTCAGAATCCTCTGGGAATCCAGTGAAAAAGGCTGATCCTCTGGGAATCCAGTGGGCAAATATTTATCCTCAGGGAATCCAGTGGGAAAAGGTGGACAGTCTGGGAATACAGTGTAAAAAACGGTGATCCTTTGGAAATCCAGTGGGAAAAGCTGAATTTTTGGAATCTGGTCAGAAAAAGGCTAATCCTCTAAGAATCCAGTGGGGAAAGGGCTTATCCTCTGGGAATCCACTGGGAAAAGCTTTGTCCTCTAGGAATCCAGTGGAGAATGAGGCTGATCCTTTGGAATCCAGTAGGAATAGGGCTGATCCTTTGGGAATCCATTTCTTAACCCCCAAAGACAGGGCACAGGAAGGGCCATGGAGTTTTTATAGGATATGCCAAGGCTGGAATTGGGGTTGGGGTCAGGGGAGGAGTTCTTAGCAATACAAGAAGGGTGAGATCAAATTCCTGCCTCTTCGCAACAGCAGCACTCCACACAGAACGTGTCCCCAAATCCTAAATTCCCTCTAAAACAACTGAGAAATTATGCAACGTCAGATATATTCGATCAATTTCCTTCATTTAACCCAGTTTTGGGTGTTCTTAAAGGATGAAGGTGAAGCAGAGGCCAAACCAAAAGGCGAAGCAGCCAGGTTTGTTCCCAACATGGATCACAGGGAATGTGAGTGACCAGGGCTGTGCCCAAAGTGCCTCCTCCAGTGGGGGATGGAGCTGGAGCAGCGCACGAAGCTCTGCCCACACTCGGAGCACTCGCAGGGCTTCCCTTAGTGGTGCCTCTGTTGGTGTTGGGTCAAGTTAGAGCTGCTGGAGAAGCTGTTCCCACACTGGGGACACTTGTAGGGCCTCTCCCCTGTGTGGATGCGCCGGTGTCTGATGAGGGCGGAGTTCTGCTTGAATCCCTTCCCGCAGTTGGGGCAGCGGAAGGGCCTCTCCTCTCTGTGAATCCGAGAGTGCAGGAGGAGATGGGAGCTGTTCTGAAACCTCTTCCTGCATTTATCACACTCGTAGGGCTTCTCCCCAGTGTGGATGCGCCAGTGCTTGAGAAGGGTGGAGTTGTGCTTGAATCCCTTCCCGCAGTCGGGGCATTGGAAGGGCCTCTCCTCTCTGTGAATCCGATAGTGCTGGAGGAGATCGGAGCTGGTCAGAAACCTCTTCCCACACTTGGAACACTCGTAGGGCCTCTCCCCAGTGTGGGTCCTTTGGTGCCTGATCAGGCTGGAGCTCTGGCTGAAGCACATCCCACACTCGGAGCACTTGTACGGCCTTTCTCCAGTGTGGATCCTCTGGTGCCTGATCAGGTGGGAGCTCAGGTTGAAGCTCTTCCCACACTCCCCACACTCGTAGGGCTGTTCCCCAGTGTGGATCCTCTGGTGCACAATCAGGTTGCAGTTCCACCTGAAGCTCTTCCCACACTCCTTGCACGTGTGGGACTTCTCTCCATCATGGAGCTGCTCATGGAACACCAGCTCCGAGCTCTGGCTCCATCTCCGGCCGCCTTCCCGGCCCAGGCTGGCTCTTTCCCCCTCAGATCCCCGCCGGCTGCGTTTGCAGCCCCTCCTCGTGCGGCATCTCCGGGGCTTTTCCTCCCCGTTGGCTTCCTGCGCCGTGGAGCCGCTCAAAACGGCCTCTGCCACCAGGTTCTGCCGCGGGCATTTGTCCTCCCTGCTCTCCATGCTCAGCTCCTGCTCTGGGGGAGGAAGGACAAGGACAGGATGGGATTTGCCTCCGTGCCACAGGCAAGGGCAAGGAGATCCCCCCAGGGCTGAGCTGCAGCCGGGGCCGTGCTGGGCTGGGAGATGGAGCAGCACAGAGGGGAAAGGGGCACTCATCGCCAGCTCGGGGCTGTGCACAAATCACAAACAGGACTGGACTGCTGGGAATGCGTCCTGAGCTGTGTGATTGTCCAACCATCTGTCTCATTACTTGGTCATGACAATGGGAAGATGCCAGTAGCTCACTTCCCAGGTAGCAGACAAAGGACTTCACGTTAAAACTTACTTTAAAAGGTTTTTGGCCAATCACACAATGCAAAAGCATATTGACTGTAGTTCCATCCAAGCACTATAAGCACATTGATGGTTAAAACAACGCTTGCTTATTTCAAGTACAGTACCTGCTTGTAAGCCTTAGAACACAATGCACAGAGCTCCATTATTAAGCTTGAAACTTCCTAATATCTTGCTAGATACACTGTTCCGCAGGTTAGGGAGTTATTCTAGATAAGTGTTAATGCACAGACCATTGTTCTATTTCTCCTTACTTTCTACTTCTTATACAATTTTTCTGCTGATCAATCTCTTGGCTGCTGCAAAGCTCAAATCAGTTCTAATGTCTCTGAGGCTTGTCTTTTGCAGCTTTCCGAAAACCATCTGATTTTAATCATTCCAGAGACACTGACTTCCTCCTCACCTGCCTCATTGTCCTGGGGCATCTTCCTCTTCCTTGCAGCCTCCCAGGAGTTGGCAATGGGAAATCCTGGTTTGGGGAAAACAAGGGATGAGCACGTTGAGTTTGAAGTTCCCTCTGCCCAAGTCCATCTCTACAAGTCACTGGCACTCTGGGCTCCAGAAAAACCTCCCAAACACCACGATTCAGCCCGGAAAAAGCCACCCAGGGGTTCTCCATCCCGGGTCCCTCCCCTTAGTGTTCGGGGGTTCCCCCTGTCCCAGCTGCTGGGGGTCACACTTGGATTGGGGGTCCCCCTTGTGCTCGGTGCCTGCCCTGCCCAGGCTGCTGGCAGTCCCAGCAATGCCAAAAGCTCCCCCCGCTTCGCTCTCCCCATTTCGGGATCCAGGGGCTTTTTGGGCTCCCGGGCTCCCTTCCCCCCTCATTCTGTGCTCTGGGCTGCAGCAGCTCCAAGGAGTCCCCCCTGCCCCTCTCCAGGCTCTTGAGGCTCCCGCCAATGGCGGCGCTCCCCCCTCTCTGGGCTCCCCACTTTGGGCTCCTGGGGGACACAGGGCTCTGCTCCTCCAGGCTGCCTCTGCCGGCAGCCGCCACTGACACCCCCTGATGTCCCCCCAAGAGGCCTTTTCCGCTCAGCCTTGGACTTCTTCATTCTCCAAACATCCCCCAAAACCCCAACCCAGAGACCCCCCGGGATATCCGGGCCAAGCTCCCCCTCCCCGCGCACTGGCGCAATTGCGGGGTGATGATCCCACAGGTGGGGGCTGCGAATTCAGGCAGGGATCGACCACGTGGTTCCCTCAGCTCAGCCTCGATCTGCCTTTGTCCCTCCTCTTCCTCTTCCTCCCACTCCTCCCCTTCCATCCCCTGCACTCCTCCTCCCCCTCTGTCTTATTCCCACCTCTTTCTCCTCTTCCATCGCTGCTCTCTCTCTGCCTTCATCCCTCCTCTTCCATCCCTCCCCCTGCTCCTCCTCCCTAACCCCACCTCCTCCTCCCCCTCCATCCCTGACCTTCCCTGCCTCCTCGTCCTCCCCCAGCAGCAGCCACACCCTCGGTGCCCCATTCCCGCAGCCCTCGAAGCCGCGGCAGGAGCAGGGATGGAGCCGGGACAGGTTGGGATGGGCAGCACGGGGCTCTCGGCTGCTCCAGCCACTGCGGGCGGGGGAAATCCGGCCCGGGCCAAAGGAGAGGCAAACTGGGCAAACTGGGGGCTGCACATCCAAACTGGGCCTTGCTGGGGACCCTGCCTGGCCACTGCCAGCCCTTGGGGCTCCTCTCGGCACATCCGCCAGGGGGGAACGCACACAGGGCTGGGGGATCCCAGCAGTGGCAGCACTGCCAGGGACTGGGCTGGACTGGGATCGTACTGGGAGTGACTGGGACTGTACTGGGCTTGTACAGATATCATACTGGGATTGTACTGGGAGTGACTGGGACTGTACTGGGCTTGTACAGATATCATACTGGGATTGTACTGGGTTTGTATTGACATCATACTGGGATCGTACTGGGATCATGATGGGACTGTACTGGGTTTGTATTGACATTATTCCGGGATCATATTGCCATGCCAGGGCAGACTGTGATCGCACTGATGGACACTGGGATCATACTGGGATCATACTGGGAGTGACTGGGACTTTACTGGCTTTCTATTGACATCCTATTGGCATCATACTGGGATTGTACTGAGTTTGTACTGACTCCATACTGCCATCATACTGGGATCATGCTGAGATCACACTGCGAGTGAGTAGGAGCCTGGGGGGGGCAATTGAGACCATGTTAGGGGTAAATGGGATATACTGGGGTGAACTGGGATGGTGCTGAGGATGGCTAGGATCATACTGGCAGTGAGTGCCACTACACTGAGGCTGACTTGGAGTGCTTGGGAGCAAATGGGATCATACTGGAAGGAACTGGAAAGATGGTGGAGGGAACTGGGGTACCCTGGGATATATTGGGACTGACTAGAAGGAAAATGAGGGTGAAAGAGAGCAGCTGGAACCACATAGAGCACAACTGGTGTATTCTGGCAGAGAGTGGGAGCACACTGGGGCCAAATTTGGATCATACTGGGAGGGACTGGACTAATACTGGGAGGAACTGAGTGTCACAGTGAGCACACCTTGCACATCATCCCCCATACTGGGCCTGACTGGGAGCAACTGGGAGCAAATGGCATCATACTGGGACTCACTGAGTTGATTGAGGAAGCAACTGGAACCATGCTGGCGGCAGCTGGGACCATACTGGGAGAGACTGGAAGTAAGTGGGATTATACTTTTGAAAAGTGCATTTTTTGTGATTGGGTTTTCACAATTATTAACATGAATATTATATGTCTTGTGTTAGAAAGTAATGCTGTATTAATTCTCTTAAGTAGTGGGTTAAATACAGTTTTAGGTTATTAAAAAAATGTTAAAATAGAAATTATGCTTGGTATGAGACTTTTTTAAAGAAAGGACTTGCAGCGAGATAGCAGCCACAGGACACCTAAATCTTTCAGGGAAAAAGAATTTATTGGTCTCTTGTCAGAAGAAATGAACTTCTTCCTGCCTCGAAGCTGCTGTTAGGTTTCAGAGGAAGGAGTTGACAATGACCAGACAGAATCCTGTGTTTGAATGGAATTTATGCATCATGTATGAAGTGTATGAATATGCAACAGGCTATTGTTTTTAATGGTTAATCCTGTGTTAACGGGTGTCCTTTTTTGGGCTCGTACTGCCCAGAAAAAGGTACCCAGACGTCCGTAACTCTTTGTATTTGTTGTCTCATATTGTCCTAATTCGATTTCTCCAAATTGTTATGACTCTAATATTATTACTATTTTTTATAAGCATTTTATTACCATTAAACTTTGAAAATTTTAAAAGCAAGTGATTGGCATTTTTCACAATTTGGTAGCAAAGGATGGTTACTAACACCCCGCTGCCGGTGCTTTAGGAGAGTCAGAGTGGGGAAGGCGCGCCCTGCCCCGTTGGCAGCCTCGCTCTGTTTCCCCTGGGGTGACCGACAGACGCAGGTTATGGTGGACAAAAGGAGAAAATAAAACAAAGAGAAGGGAAAAGGCTCCCTAGAACCGCTGTAATTGGCCCCCTAAGAGTAGTAATATGCAGGGAGAACCTGGGAAGGAAAAGGGATTGGCAAGTATTTCTCAGGAGAGCAGGTACAGGGGGATGAATGTGTGTGAATGAGAGGAGGGCTGGTTGTCCCAGACCTGCCAAGTGAGTGCTGGAGTCTCCCACGCTGCGTTTCCGACTTTCCGCGGTAAGCGGCCAGGAAAGAGATGAAGTGAATGTTAACAGGAGTGAGAGAATCCCCCGGGGTAACTGGGACTGGGTCTCAGAGAGGGGCTGGACCCCTCGGAGGAAGGGAGCAGAGGAGTTTCCGAGCCCAGTCCACTGGGACACGGGACAAAAGGGGTCCCTAAAAACCTGCTGGATTGAGGGATAAGAGTGCCCAAGAGCATCCAGAATTAAAACCTGCTGGGTTGAGGGACTAACATTCCAAGAGCATTCAGGGTTGAGCAAAATCCTGCCAGACTGAAGATATGTTCAAGAGCATCTGGGATTGCAGCACACAGCTGCGATGAGGGATAAAAAAATACCAAAGTGTTGGGGAAGATGAAACAGGAAAGCCTTATTGATAGTGGAACCCTGGAAAAAGTTAAAGATAGAATCTAAAATGTTAGGCTTTGTGCTTTCCCAGATCAACTGGACCTGCGTAAGCAGTATGATAAATTATATAATTGTTAGATGTGATGATTGTTTAGTAATTAAATGCAATTATTATATAACCATAAGAAGAATAGTGAGAAACTATGTTGGAAATTCAGAGAGGGCCTAATTTATGTATACAATAGAACAATATAAGTTTAATAATTAACATGAAAATTATGTAACGATAGAGTATAAAACATGATCATTTCGGATGTATGGTCAGAGTCAGACTTGGGTTGAATATACCCCGATTCCCAGAGCTCTTAATAAAAAGCACCGTATATAATCACTCCGTGATTAGCGTTTTTGAACGCTAACATTTCGGCGACCCAGTTGGAACCTTGTGAGTGCTGCTGAGCGAGTTCACGACTCGATCACGCTCCAGCCGGCACCGAGGGATTCTCGGGGAGCCCATCGGCCGTGACCGCTTCCGCCGCTCACAAACATCCCCGGGAGAAAGGTAAGGTGCTTTTTACTTTGGTTTGGATGCCTGCCAATAAGACGCAGCGAAAGCTATGCTTGGTTGGGCTAAAGGAATTCCTGTTGGTGTAAGCCTAGGCGCCGTTCCGTAAGACAATCGCGAAAGCGTTGCAGGTTGGGCATTTGTGGTATTTTTGAAATGGAGAAACTTAAAGGGATTTTGGGCAGTAACACCCCTATCCCGCAAAATTCTCCTTTGGGGTGCTTATTAGCACATTGGAAACAAGGTAACTTTGGGGAAGGATTATGTAAAACTAAGTTGATTGATTATTGTAATTCATGGTGGCCAGAATATGCCTTGGAGAATGGTGAAAAATGGCCAAAATACGGTACTCTGCAATATAACACTATTTCGCAGTTAATGTCGTTTTGTAAACAAGAAGGAAAATGGGATGAAGTCCCATAGGTTGATCTGTTTTTCTACTTACGGGGAAAGCCAGAATGGCAGAATGAATGTGAATTATTAATGGTTAAAACATCTGCAAAGTGTGGGGTTTGTGAGGAACGTTGTTTAGAACACTTGGCGTTAAGAGAAAGCTTGAGTAGAGAAAATTATACAGATATTGATTTACAAGTAGCTCCAATAGGAACAACAGAACCTAACCCTATCCCACCTGTTTCATCTGTCCCTATCCCACTACCTGCTCCTCACCCACCTACCCCTGAACCTGTTTCATCTAGTACACCTTTCCCTCTTTATCCCCCTCTCCCATCATCACCCGATCCCTCTTCCTCGGAAGATGAGCATAACCTAACTGTGATAGAAAGGGGGAAGAGGTATGCGAGTGAAAAAGATAGCGATGGTAATGAATCAGTGACCCCAATAGCCCATAGAACCCGGGGTCGGGCAAAGCTTGCTCCAGTTGTGCATAGAGGTGGCATAAGGAAACAAAAACGGACTGTGACTGCCCCCTTGCGACAAGGTGTCGGAGTGGAAGGGCCAGTATTTGTAAAAGTGCCTTTTTCCCCAGCAGACTTAGTAATTTGGAAACAGTCAGCCGGAACTTATAGAGAAAATCCTGATAAAGTGGCACGTGTAGTAAAAATGGTTATGAAAACGCAAAATCCTGATTGGGATGACATACAGGTGATATTAGATACTCTGATGGATTCTACTGAAAAAGAAATGGTACTTAAGGCAGCTAAAGAGAGGGCAAGAGAAGATATTAGAAATGGGCTGGTAACAGGGAACTTAGATCTGAATTTCCCAATTGAGGATCCAAATTGGGACCCTAATTTATTGTGTGATATGAGGAGATTACGGAAATACCAAGAGTGGATCCAAATAGGAGTTCAGAATGCTGTGCCCAAAACTATAAATTGGTCCAAACTATATGAGGTTCGACAGGAAAAGAAGGAATCTCCCACTGCGTTTTTGGAGAGGCTTAAGGAGGTAGCAAGGAAATATACAGACCTCCAAATGGACACAGAGCAAGCAAAGGTTCAGCTTGCTCTCATATTCTTGGGCCAATCACAGGATGGCATTCGTAGAAAATTGCAAAAATTAGAAGGGGAAGAATTAAGGAATTTGGATAAGTTACTCGAGGTCGCTTGGAAGGTATACAACAATCGGGAAAAAGAAGCTAGTAAAAGGCAGCAGCAGAATCTTTTGGCAGTAATACAGGGGAGAGGGAACCCAAATTTCAGGGGGCGTAACAGGAATGGTCGGGGTAGGAGACCAGTTACCCAGGGGTTAAGCCTGAATCAGTGTGCATATTGTAAGCAGGAGGGGCATTGGAAGTGAAATTGCCCAAGTTTGAATAACCAGTTTGACCAGGGCAATCAGCTCCAGCAGGCTACCAAGGAGATGGTCCTGGGGGAGTATAACAGCTGACTAGACGTAGAACCGGTAGAACAAGTTAAGGAACCTGTTATAAATATACAGTTAGGGCATAAAGAGGTCAGATTTCTAATAGATACGGGAGCTAGTTTTTCTGTATTGAATGATTTGGAAGGACAAATTGGGGACAAGGAAACGACAATAGTCGGCGCTACAGAGAAAGAGGAAAAATGGCCATTCCTGCAACCCCTAGATTTGTGTTTTGGAAACAAGGTCATGACACACAAATTTTTATATGTACCTGAGTGTCCAATTCCGCTTTTAGGGAGAGATTTGCTAGCAAAACTTGATGCGGTAATAACCTTTGAAAATGGAGAGCTTATAATGAAAATACCTGAATCAAAGACGGGACAGATACTAATGATCAAAGAAAAACCTGTCCCCTCTATCCCTAGGGAGGTAGAAGATGCAGTGATTCCCTCTGTATGGGAGACGGATATACCAGGGAAATCTAAATTGACACAACCAGTGCATGTAGAGTTAAAAGAAGGGGCAAGGGCTGTACAAGTCAAACAATATCCCATAAAACCAGAAGCACGGCAAGGAATAGTAAAGATTATTGAGAAATTCTTGAAATACCGAATTTTAGAAGAATGTGAATCAGAATTTAATACACCAATATTTTCAGTAAAGAAGCCAAATGGTGAATATAGATTAGTGCAGGATTTGAGAGCAATAAATAAAATAACAAAGGACATTTATCCAGTGGTAACAAATCCTTATACATTGCTAACATCCGTAAAGGAGATATATAAATGGTTTACCGTAATTGATTTAAAAGATGCCTTTTTCTGCATCCCCCTTGACAAAGAAAGTAGGAAACTGTTTGCCTTTGAGTGGGAAAACCCAGGGAACGGAAGAAAGACCCAGCTCACCTGGACATGAAAAGAACTCACCGACCCTATTCAGAAACCAACTGGCAAAGGAACTGGAGATTTGGACTGAAAATGGGCAAGTACCAAGAGACCAATACTTATTGTTGCAGTATGTTGATGATATACTAATAGCTATAGAAGCAAGAGCAACCTGTATAAAGGTAACCATTGAGATTTTAAATTCACTAGGAATGGGAGGCTATAAAGTATCCAGAGGAAAGGCACAAATCGCACAACAGACTGTGATTTACCTGGGATGTGAAATTTCACAAGGGCAACGAAAACTAGGTACTAACCGTATCCAAGCTATTTGTGCTATTCCAGAGCCCCAGAATTTACATGAGCTGCGAGTCTTCCTCGGGATGGCAGGATGGTGTCGCTTGTGG
Organism: Melozone crissalis; assembly: GCF_028551555.1. NCBI lineage: Eukaryota > Metazoa > Chordata > Aves > Passeriformes > Passerellidae > Melozone > Melozone crissalis. The sequence continues at coordinate 7,664,505 of NW_026535844.1, forward strand.
ATCATGGACTATGGACTGATTGCAAACCCCCTGTATGAAGCTCAGAACATGCAGCCATTCACCTGGGGCAAACCACAGAAAGAAGCCTTCCTAAAATTAAAGGAAGCACTGACAACTGCTCCAGCACTAGGGTTACCTGATCTGTCTAAAGATTTTCAGCTGTTTGTACATGAAAGGCTGCGCCTAGCACTAAGAGTCCTGACCCAACATCTAGGAAGCTGGAAAAGGCCGGTGGGCTACTTTTCCAAACAACTCGACAACATAAGTGCCGGGTGGCCCCCATGTCTGCAGGCAGTCGCAGCTACTGTGATCCTGATACAAGAAGCCAGGAAACTTACTATGGGAAGGCACATAGATGTCTATGTACCACACATGGTAACCACTGTCTTAGAACAAAAGGGGGGCCATTGGCTATCTCCCAGCAGGATGATGAAATTCCAGGTAGTCCTGACTGAGCAGGATGATGTCACATTAAAAACAACTAACCTTTTGAATCCAGCTTTGTTCCTAGGTACCACAACTGAAGAAGGCCCATTAGAACACAACTGCGTAGAAGTAATAGAGTACACCTATTCAGCAAGAGAGGACCTGAAAGACGTCCCACTAGAGCAGCCGGAGTGGGAGCTGTTTACAGATGGGAGCAGCTTTGTGGAAAATGGAACCAGATACGCTGGATATGCGGTAACAACAGTCAATACAGTAGTGGAGGCAAAGGCATTACCACCAAATACATCTGCCCAGAGGGCAGAACTGGTTGCTTTAACCAGGGCACTAGAATTGAGTGAAGGGAAAAAGGTAAATATCTGGACTGACTCAAAATATGCTTTTGGAGTGGTGCATGTACACGGAGCACTGTGGAAAGAAAGAGGACTGTTATCTTCTCGGGGTACGCACATTAAACATCAGGATGCAGTCCTGCAATTGATAAAGGCAGTACAAAAACCTGAACAAGTAGCAATCATTCACTGCAAAGCACACCAATCAGGAAACTCCAAAATCTGTGAGGGAAATCGAAAGGCAGACTGGGCAGCCCGACAAGTTGCTTGAAAGGTACAAACAACAATGGCATTGATACCTTTGAAGCTTAATGTATCCCAATTCAATTTGCCTCCAAAAGTAAAATATTCAGTAGAAGATGAGAGACTGGCACGTTTGCTAAATGCACAAAAGAATTCAGAGGGATGGTATGTAACTGCACAAGGACAAATAGTGGTACCCCCCTTGATAATGAGAGAGGTTCTACAAATTAAACATAACGAATGTCACTGGGGAGCAGAGGCATTGCTAAAATTGCTAAAGCAGAGTTTAATTTCAGTACGGATGTTAACAATGGCAAAATCAGTAATGTCAAAATGTGATATCTGCTTGAAAAACAACCCAGTGGCCAGGCGACAGGCACAGCTAGGAAGAATTCAGATAGGAATAGAGCCAGGAGACTATTGGCAGGTAGATTTTGTAGAACTACCAAGAACCCAAGGATACAAATACCTGTTAGTGGGGGTTGACACATTCTCTGGGTGGCCAGAAGCCCTTCCCTGTCGCACGAACCAAGCAAAGGAAACAGTTAAGTGGTTACTACAGGAGATTATTCCCAGATTCGGGGTACCCCTAGGGGTATCATCAGATAGGGGACCCCATTTTGTAGCTACAGTAGTAAGAGAGGTAAGTAGATTGCTGGGGATAACTTAGGACCTCCACACACCATGGAGACCCCAGTCAAGTGGACACGTAGAGAGGATGAATCAGACACTAAAAAGGCAAATCAGTAAAATATGCCAAGAAGCCAAATAGCAGTGGCCGCAGGCTTTGCCAATAGCACTGTTGAGGATTCGGATAAAGCCTAGGAGTGGGATGTCAGTCAGTCCTTATGAGATATTGTATGGGAAACCATATGAATCTCCTGAGCCTAACCCTAATGTACATGTCACAGGAAAGCAGGAAGTGTATAATTGTGTTCTGTCTCTTGGGAAAACTTTAGCTCGGCTCTAGAGTATCCTCGTGTGGAATAGACCACTGACTCTTGAGAACCCAGTCCATAACATACATCCAGGAGACAAGGTGTACATCAAGAACTGGAACGAGGAACCGCTGAAAGAAAAGTGGAGTGGACCCCATCAGGTACTACTGACCACCTTTACAGCAGTCAAAGTAGCCGGCGTGGAACCCTGGATCCACTACACCCGAGTGAAGAAAGTCCATCCTGGATCACAGACTGTATAAACTCTGGAATCAACAAAGGCTGCAGGTAAGATGTGTTTAATTGCTTTCAGAATGCTATCAGTAATTGTGCTAACGTTATGGTTATTAATATCTTTGGGATGTGGAATGCAAAATGATCAACCAACCACTCTTCATTCTAGAATGAAGAGAGAGGTACAAACGGAAACACAGGTGATAAAGGTTTCTAATGCAGTTCGGGCTGAGAATGTAATGATCGGATTAGTCAAAGATTTTGCCAAAATGCAAAACACCAGCCAAACAACTGCCTGTCTGCCAATACCAAAGGCAGCAGGAGACCCAGTAAATTGGGGAATCATAACATCAAAACTACCTGAAATACAAAAGAACAAAACAATTACATGTAAACTGGTACCCGAATCGAGGTAAGTTACAGAAACAACTCTGGTACGGGAATGTGAGGCCAAGGATAAGAAAGATCAGATAGAACCTTGGGACAGTGCGTGGTCTGTGAGTATTCTTCAAAGATTCCAATATATGGCAAACACCCCTTGGTGTATTAAGTGGGAAGGCCCCGAGAATGAAACAGATCCAGCAATAACGAACACTGACACTAGAAGCAGAACGAGGGCAGACAAAGTAAGTTGGTGGGCATGTAATAAAACTTACAACTGCACTTCAGATGATGAAGAGATAAAACAGATACCACCCCTGGCAATAGCCCTACAAATTGGTTGCGCTTGCAGAGGGATCAAACATAAACAAGGCAGAGTGAATTATAAAGTAATTATAGGGTGTACCAGGATTACAATCCGAGGTCCAGGACAATTTGTATGGGCAGCAAGTGATGGTACCTGGACAACACATCTGCCTATAGATGGGAAAGTAAAGGAGATTACTTTAGGCCTCCCAACCTTATGTCCAATTTGGAAAAAGTCCCCATTTAATGGAAAACATGAACTTCTGCAGATAAGAGCAAGACGAGAAGTTCTAGACAATGAAAATCCAGATGACACTTGGCAAGAACCCTCTAGTGGAGTGAAATTTGGATGGGCCCTAGAGTCATTGCTTGGTCCTATAGCAAACTATAAGAGCAGAGAGATGCTGTACAAACTTACAGGTCAGGTAGGTAGACTGGCAAGAGTCACCCGGGAAGGATTTAAAGAATTAAATATACAATTACAAACCACCACAAAAATGACTTTACAAAATCGATTGGCCCTAGATATGTTACTCCTGAAAGAGCATGGAGTATGTGGATTTTTAAAGGGACAAGTTGATAATTGCTGCGTTCATATCCCAAACGTAACTGCAGATATAGAATATGACATCAATCAGTTGAAACAAATAGATCATGAAGCACAAGAAGAGCAGAAGGATTTGGCTACAAGCTGGTTAGGAAAAATCTTTAAAGGATTGGGGTGGAATGTGAGTTCATGGATTAAATCTATCATTGAGAGTGTGATAATCTTACTAATTGTATTCTTAGCAATTTGGTTAGTTTACAGCATCTTAAAGGGAAAGATACAGAAGAAAACATCCTGGAACCGGAGGATAATAAAGGCACTAACACGAGATCCACGCCCACCATCTTCTGGTTCTCCAGTTCGTAACAGCATCCACGACAACGTTTACATCAACCCTGGATTTGAAGAACCAAGTATGAACTGAGGAATAAAGGACTGTATCAAGTGAAAACATTTACACCTATAGTGAAGCAAAAATGCTTTCGAAGTGGGGAGAATGATAGTGGAACCCTGGAAAAAGTTAAAGATAGAATCTAAAATGTTAGGCTTTGTGCTTTCCCAGATCAACTGCACTTGCGTAACCAGTATGATAAATTATATAATTGTTAGATGTGATGATTGTTTAGTAATTAAATGTAATTATTATATAACCATAAGAAGAATAGTGAGAAACTATGCTGGAAAATCAGAGAGGGGCTAAATTTATGTATACAATAGAACAATATAAGTTTAATAATTAACATGAAAGTTATGTAACGATAGAGTATAAAACATGATCATTTCGGATGTATGGTCGGAGTCAGATTTGGGTTGAATATACCCCGATTTCCAGAGCTCTTAACAAAAAGCACCGCATACAATCGCTCCGTGATTATGTGGTTTTGAACGCTAACATTATAAATATGATTGTCTGGCAAAAGATTTTTACAATATAGAAACTATAAGTGAGACTGAAATGAAAGCAAGCTTTGAGATATCTTAGTTTCTGAACAACTGGAAAACAATGGTATGGCTGGCTGAAGGTAATCCCCTTTTGATGAAACAATTCCCTCTGCTTGCAGACAGGTCCAAGGGTCAGAGCAGACCCTACTAGCTCATCAGAAGGGGTCCAAAGAGGAGTTTTTAGGGTTTAAAATGTAACACAGTATGGTAATGTAATGATTCTTATAGGCTGTGTGTAAATGCTATAGGATTTCTATCTTGTACTAGATTGGTTAGTGAGAAATAGAATATTCAACACAGAAAATTTATTGTATTGTAACGGGAACCTCGCTCTCTTACGCTTTTACTCTCTCACCCTCTCACACTCTCTACCCCTCTCTTCTCTCGGGCCTGCTCCGAGCTGTGCCTGGCAGCTCCAAGCAGGGCCCTGCACCCAGGCCCTTTGCAATAAACCGCAAGTTCCATGACCTGGCTGCAGAGATGTCTCGTCTCCGTCCGTCCCGACTGTCCTGCCCCCCGACACTATGACACCCAAGAGCATCTGGGGTTGCTCAACACAGCTGGGTTGAGGGATATCCAAGAGCACCAGGACTGGCCAGAAACACCTAAACTTGTAATAGGTGATGTGAAAGTAAAAGGTACCTTATTGTTGTCTTGTTGTGTGTGAGAGTGAGTCACACACAAAATCAGCCTCAGGTTCCCGGGCGGGTGGGAAGGGGGGGCTGTGGAAAGAGGAGTGTGTGACCCACAAATAAGACATTGTTCTCCTGGGCGTGTGGGGGCTGTGGCATAAGGTACAGGTGACCTGCAAACGGGGCCATTGTCCCCAGGGCGTGTGAGGGGGCCGTGGCTGAAGAGTGTGAGTGACACACAAATCAGCCTCACAGGTGAACGGCACACGAGGCAGCAGAGTCAGGGCCCTCCCAGGAGGCCCGGAGATACTGAGACCCAGAGGCAACCCCAAGGTGAGAGGGGCCACAGGGACCCGCGATTCTCTGTCAACAGGGATCCACTCTGTGTCCTGAGGGTGGGAAAGAATGTGTGGAAGAGAATGGGAAATAAAAGTGAGTGAATGTAGATGAATGAAAGTATAGATAATGTGGGTTGTGTATTTTAAGCTTCACTATATTTCCTTGGAGGGAGGTGCATTGTATTAAAAGTAGTGTGAGAAAAAGATTTTTTATTTTCGTGTGTATAGCTGAAAGAAAAGTGGTATTTAGGTTGTTAGTCAATGTGAAAAACAGAGGCAGACGATGAATAGATAAGATCTTGAAAAATGAGACAGAAAACCAGTAAGTTGGATACAGGGGCAAAAAAATGAAAAAAAAAATTCCTTTGGGAGTTATGTCAGCTAACAGAGATACAACTCCTTGCAAAAAGAGAAAATACAGGGTATGTAGTAGTTGATGGGAAAAACATGCAAACTATGGAAAAAGGGAAATTAACCTTAAACTAGTAAGCTCAAACTTGTGAATTATATACTTTAAAAAGAGCACTAGAATATTTAACACAAAATAAAGGAACTATATATACTGTTTCAAGGTATGCCTTTAGAGTAGTACATACCTGTAAAAAATTTGGAAAGGAAGAAGATTACTTAATTCAAGAAGAAAAGGACTAGTACATGAGGAACTTATTTTAGAGGCATTACAACCAACTAAAAGTGATAGCTATAGTACATATTAGGGAACCCCAAAAGGGAAAGACCCCAGAAAGATGAGGAAATAATTTGGCAGATCACAAAGCTAAGGATGCAGCAGAAAATGGAGCTGAAAGAGTTACATTAATATTAACTCCAAACAAGGAAAAACTGGAAATTCCAAAGTTTTGGAAAGCCAAGAAAAAAGAATTAAACAAGACAGGAAGTGAACAAGATAAATCAGGGAAATGGAAACTTCTTGATGGAAGACAATTACTTAATAAATTACTTTACTTCTAGGAAAATACTAGAAGACATGCATCAGAAAACCCACTGGGGCACTCAAGCTTTGTGTGATCAACTATACGTGCACTGGGATTTTTGGATTTAGGATATATCCTTAATGTGCCAAAGGATAAATAAAAAGGCGATGAGAAAAACAACATTAGGAGGTCCTGAGTTAGCTCGTTGGCCATTTCAAAGTATCCAAGCAGAAGTTTAGATTTGTTAGGTTGTGGGTTTATTTGTAAAAAAACCCCATTTAATCTAGAAAAAAGAGAATATGCCATATGTTAGACAGGAGATTTCAGGAGAATAAAAATCTTTGAAGCATCAGAATGTCCCCAGAAAAAACAAGAAAAGAAAAAGGGGAAATGAAAGGGAAGGGAACAAGAGGAAAAATCAGAAAGAGAGTGGGATCCTCTGCAGGTCTTGCCCCCTCCGTTCGCGGCCCAGGCGCCTGTCCCGGGTCCCGGCTCGCTGCCCGCCTCAGCTCCGCCTGCCCCGGTTTCCATCCCAGGTGCGGCCTCACTGCCCAGGGCAGCTCTACCTGCCCCGGCGCTGTCGCTCAATTTGTGTGCCCTGCTCCCACTGCCTGGCCCGCGGCCGCTCTGCCGGCCATGCTGGGCAAGATGGGGGTTGCTCTGTCCTGCCGCCTGCTCCGAGGTCACCGCGCCCACCGCACCCAGGGGGGGTCCCAGCCATCCCATCCCCGGCTGCCCTGCCCGTGCCACCTGCGCTGGGCACCGTCACTGCTGCCGGGCTCTCCCACCTGCCTTTGCTCTGCCGGCAGCTGCCGGATCAGCTGCCATCAGCCATGTGGGGGCTACCCACGCTCCGCCTCGGGCTCCATGGGAAGATCCCCCTCTGCCGATTCCGGCAGCAGACCCTGCCCACACTCCGACCCAGCCTCGGTGGGATATCCTCCCCTGACCCCGTCCTGCTCTGAGTTACGGCCCCTTGGTAACCACAGCTCCGGCTGTTCAGGGAAACTCTCTCTCTCTACAGGAAGCACCTTATCGAAACACTAGGAGCTCAGTTAAAAAGACAGCCCTCTCCAAATTCTTTCTCAAAACACAGGAGAAAGGCTATAGAAGGGAAAAAAGAGAAAGAGTTAGATGAAGGGATTGCTCCATTTCCGTTCAGAGAGGTTCCCATGGGAGGGATGCGCTGCCCCGCCCCGCGGGAGCCACCAGCGCCCCTGCCGGCCGTGCCCGGAACTGCACCCAAGGGGAAAGCGCCGCAGCCCAAAGGCCGGGACTGGGTCCGGGCTCTGTTTGCTGTCAGTGCCGCAGCTGTTGGTGTTTGTTTGCTTTATTATATACACTAGTAAAGAACTGGTATTCCTATTCCCATATCTTTGCCTGAGAGCCCCTTGATTTCACTAGCCTAAAAATTAAGAGGCATGGGGTTTGCATTCTCCATTCCAAGAGAGGCTTTTTCTGCCTTCCCGAGCAGACACCTCTCTTGTAAAGCAAGACAAGCACCCACAGGCACTGAGGGAGCTGCAGGAGGGGCACAAGAAGGCCCTGCAGCACTTGGGCACAAAGGCACAGCAGGTGAATGCAAGAAGGGAGCAGCAAAAGGCCAAGCTGAAGGCAAAGGCCATGGCACAGTTCCTACAGCCCCTGAGGGATCAACCCCAGGGCCCAAGGGGGCCCCAGCACCCAGGGCACGGGCTCGGCCACAAGCACCTGGCAGAAGCATTGCCCTCCTCACCAGGGGAGAGCCCACCCAAACAGCCCCTGGCAAGGAACCAGGGCTCCAGCTGCAGGGCACAAGGACACTGCAAGCACAGACAGCAGCACCCTCAGGACCAGCAAGTCCACCCCTTGATGGACATGGATTGGCAGGGCTGTCACAGCTCCCATCACACCAGGGACCCTCCACACTGGAGCCCTTGAGAACATTCAGGGTGGGTCTGCATGGAGAGGAGGCATTTCCTGATGGACACAGGGGCCTCTAAATCCACTCTGAAACTTAGACCTAAGATGGGGGGAAATGCCAAAAATGTCTCTGATTATTCAGGGGATAAGTGGGAAAGATTTGTGGTTTTATTCAACCACTGTTAGCAGAAGTGGGAAATGGGTCTGAAATGCATGAAGTTTTATCTGCTCCTAATTGTTATCATGATTTACTGGGAAGGCATTTGATCACTAAACTCGTAACGCAAATTAATATTATAAAAAGTGATACAGAGGCCAGTTCTGTACCTCCATGCCAAATGTCAGGAAAGGCCTATGCTGAAGTGAACCCCAAAGTGTGGGCTGCCCCAGGGAAATAGGGAAAATTAGACATGGAGCCTCTACAATTTACTTTAAAGCAACCAGGACAAGCAATACCCTGTTCCAAGAGAGGGAAGGAAGAGCTCACAGCCTGGTATTGAGTCCCTGTTAAAGGCAGGGCTTTTGGAGCCAAGGATGCCTCCTTAAAACACTCCCATCCTGCCAGTCAACAAACTGGATGGATGGACAGCAGGAGGAAACACAGAACTTTCAAGTGTTAAAATGAAGATTTACTGAGGCAGCTGGCCTCGGCCTTCCAGACAGGGAAAAAGAATTTGAATTATAGGTGGATGCTAAACAGGGTCTTGCCTAAGGAATTCTTGTACTAAAATGTTTAACCTTATATAGGACCTCCTAGAGATCAAGTTTGGCATCAAGTTAAAGCTTTGACAACCAAAAGAGCCTCTAAATGGATGAGCAGGGCTCGATTATTACAGTATGAAACTTGTTCAATGGCACAGGAGGATTTAGAACTGAGGACAGGGCAAGGCTTTAACCCAGCCTCCTCTCTGAACAGCCTGGAGAGGGGCTGGCAAGGAACCCAGGACTGCATTCAAGGGACAGAGCTCCAGACCCAGGCTGGGAGAGATTGATGGGACATTGCCTGGCCTGAGGGAGAAAATGTGTTTGTGGATGGCTCTGCAAGGGAAGCAGAAGGGAAAAGAGCTACAAGACAGGCTGTTATTAAGGAAGGGGAATCAGACACAGCGCAGGTCACCGCCCCATGCTCAGCTCAACCCGCCCAGCTGTGGGTGCCTGTGAGAGCCTGGCACTGAAATGCCCTGAGCAGGAAGGCTTCAACATCTTCTGCTGACACCATGGCACCTAACAGGGGGGCAAAAGCAATTCTCACTGCTTCAGCAACCACTGGAGCAGATATCAAGGCACATTCTCCCACAGCAAGCTGGGCTGGCACAGAGCCTGCCCTGGCACTTTGCTGCTGCCAACACCCAGCCAGGACATCGGCTCCTGCCTAAGGAGTGCCAAGCAGCACCACTGGTGGCCAAGGGGCCCATGCCAAGTGTCCCTGAGGCCACAAACCGCTGCCAGCACAGCTCAACATGGGGGGACCCCTCAGCCTGGCCTCAAGGGCTCTGAAGCCCCGGAGATTTGCACTTCCCGCCTGCAGCAGGAGGATGGGAGGCCGCCCCTGAGCCTGCCCTGAAGGCAACGCAGCAGCAGCCAGGGCTCCACAGCGGGCCAAGCCCCTGCGCCTGCCCACAGATCCTCGCCTGGAATCCTCTGCAATCCTGGCCACCCTCCTCTGCCTTCTCCAGACCCTGGGGTCAAGCCTTGCTGCCACTGCTGCAGCTTCAGCGCTGGCTGGGCCTGCACTGCCACAGCTGCTGGGGAACACCACGGCACAATTCCACTCTGGGCCTCACTGGCACCCTCTGGGCTGCCTGCCATTGCACTGCTGCAAAATGTACCGATTTCGGTTCTTTTAAACCTTATTTTTCTGCTCAGGCTGGGTTTTCTTTGCCTTGGGGAAATGAATTTTAAAGGTTTTTTTAAGGGCTTTTACACCACTCAAGGGAGATGAGTTTAACATCTGAACACACTGGGAATAGCCCAAAAGATACCCACAGAGACAACGACCAGCAACCAAACATCAACATTGCCCAGCAGCAGGAAGAGAGGCTTTATTCCAGGCAGCCTGCAGAGGAGCTTTTGAAATGCAAATGAACACTGCTGGGCAAAGTGTGGACAATGCACCTGGGCCACTTGCCTGTGGCAGGAATTGGGCTGATTCCCTCTGCCCCTCACCCCAAGCTCTGCCTGCTTGCACTGATGGAATTTGAACAGCTCAAGGCAGAGCCCAGGGGGAGGATATCTGACCCTGCAACAGAAACGGTGAAGCTGCAAAGGGAAACAGCAAATGGACAATGTTGGGAAAACTTCACTTTAAATAACTGGGGCGAATCAGCCCTCTGCCCACTCCAACATATGCTGTCACTGTCTGTGTTATAGAGGGTATATAAGAGCACTGGGGATTTTTTGCTACCAAAAATTCAAGGAAATCAGTTGGGAATCCAAGGATTTGATGATTTAGTTAGACAAATGCAGTCAATTGATGCAGCCCTGGGTGGAGAGAGCGGCCAAAAGTGGGAAAAAGCTGAAAGGCTACCAGCACAAATTCTACAACACCATGGACCAGCCCCTGGGAACCCGAACCAATTCATATCAGGAGCCACAGAACCCATTTCTCATTTCAATGGCACCATTAGATTACAAGCTGTCCTGGGAATAATAACCAACCAGACAGCTCCAGCTCCTGACCTTCCTGCTGACCAATCCACTGAAATGAGGAACACAACACTTAACCATGGGATGGGATCAGATCATCTGTTAGCAGAAAAAGGAGGAGTTTGTGGAAAATTAAATTACTCAAACTGGTCTTGGCAAATAGATGACAAAGGAAAAGTGGTGGAAAAAAAAACACCACCAGAAACAAAAAAGCAGCTCATGTATTGCTCCAAACGTGGAAAGGATGGGAATGGGACACGGTTTTGTGGCTCCCTGGCAGACCATGGGTTAAACCAATGCTGTTTCTCCTCTGATGTGCTACAGCAACTCTCATCTTTTTACCATGCTCCACACCTTGAGAGTGCAGCTCATTCAGCAGCTGAGCGTGGGGCCAGGGACTCGTAGATAAGGAAGTAACGGGCGAAACCACCAGCTTCAATAAATGTTACTAATGAACATGGATTGCTGCGCTAAAAAGAAAGACCCGCTAAATTCCTGAACTTCGACAGGAATAAAAGCTTAACAGAGCCATGAATATCGGCTGTTCTACAAAAGTGGGGGTGCACATTAACGAGGACAAGCAGTTGGCAGATGGGGAGATCTGAACCTTCCAAGCACCTCAGCCAGTGGACAAAGGGAGAGGGAGATGAAGCCGGGAAAATGAGAATACAAAGGAGGCTGCGAACTACAACAATGGCAGAGAGCGCACGGCAAATGCCCCACGGCCTCTCCCTCTGCTCAGCAATAAAGTCACTTTTACAGGACTCCTCTGTCTCCTCTGCGCACAGAAACCGCCGGCCACGGGAATTTCCCCGCACAGCCCCGGGCACGGGGCAGCCCCCTCTGTCCCAGCCACAGCAACCGGGCCGAGCCAGCGCTGCTCCGCCAGCGGCTCCTGCCGAGGCAGCGGCCGCAAGGAGACCGCGGGCAGCCGCTCCCGCAGCGCCCTCACGCCAGCGGCAACACGGGCCGGACACGGCACAACGAACCCGCCCGAGCCCCCTGCCGCCCCCGAGGCCCGCAGCCAGCCCCGAGCCCCCGCACAACCCAGCGCGGCTCCCACCTGCGCTGCGGCCGCCTCCGAGCTCCGCCGCCGCCTCACCGCGCTCCGGCCGCTGCCGCCGCTCGCGGGACCGCACACACCCTCCGACAATGGCGCCGCTGCCCAGCCACGGCCGCCCTCAGCCCGCCACCGGGGCCCTGCTCCGCCCCGCTCCCACCAATCAGCGCGCCACAACCACGACTGACGGCACCATCGCCCAATCCCAGCCAGGGGCGGGCTCTGCACATGGCACAGCCCCGCCCCGCGCTCTCAGGGCCCCCCGGGCTGCGTGAGGGCAGAGCCGGAGCTGAGGAACGGCGCTGGAACGGGCCCGGGCCCGAGGGGATTGAGCTGAAAACACAAACAAACTTCTCCGCACCTCCCGCCACGGCTTTCCCGGCACTGCGGCTCCGGTGGCTCCGGCTCAGCGGGAAGCCCTGGAGCCTCACTTCTCCTACCCCTAATTAGGAGCATCAGGGCATCGCTTTGATTTCCCCCAAAAAGAGAAAACCGCCCCAAACCCCTGTGGATGAGTGGGGGAGGGGAGAGATTTCTGGCAAAAACTCCCAAAACTCAGAGCAGGATAATGAGAAGTAAGTGAAGAGCCTTAAATGCAGCTTTCCCCCACGCCTCCCTCCTTCCAGCTGCACCTCCTACCCCGGCAGTGCCGCAGACAGGGAGTGGGGCCGGGCTCAGTTCATGCCCCGGGGCTTCTCCCTCTGCTCAGGGACAGGAGTCGTTCCCCTGCTGCACCCTGCGCTCTCTCCCACCGGAGACTTCTCCAGGAACTTCTCCAAGCTGAGTCCATCCCACGGGGCACAGCCCCTTCCAAGTGCTGCAGCGAGGGTCACTGTGCCCCGGGGTCAGTCCTGCCAGGACAGGCTGCTCCAGCGGGGCCCTCTGGCCGCGGGGTCACAGCCTCCTCTCAGGCATCGCCGTGCTCAGCGTGGCTGCTCCGGGGGCTGCAGGGGGATCTCTGCACACCCATGGATCTGCAGGGGGATCTCTGCATCCCCATGGATCGTCAGGGGGATCTCTGCATCCCCATGGATCTCTGCATCTGGCACTGTCGCATTTGGAGGCACCAGGAATAGGCTGAGCTCTGTCTGAAGCTCTTCTCACATTGCCCAAACCCTTCCCAGCACAGGGAGGCTTTTACCTCCTCACAGATCCCCGGGCTGCGTTTGCAGCCCCTCATCGGGCGGGATGTCTGGGCCTTTTCCTCCCCACTGGATTCCTGCACCGTGGAGCCGTACCAAATGGCCTCTTCCACGAGGTTCTGGGCAGGGATTTGTTCTCCCTGGTCTCTGTCCGCAGCTCAGTGCCTGGGGGAGGAAGGACAAGGAGAGGAAGAGACAGGGAGAAGGGAAAAGGAAAAGGCAGGAGGAGAGGAAGGAACAAGAAGGAACAAGGGAGGAAGGAGATGGGAAAGAAACATGGATGGATGTAGGACAGGATGAGGAGAGGAAGGATGGTGGACAAGGAGAAGATGGGATTTGCCTCCATGCCAGAGGGAAGGGGAAGGAGATCCCCCCAGTCCATCCCTGGCAGGATGGCGTTGGCAGTGAGGCTGTCCTGCAGCGATGCTGGGCTGGGAGATGGAGCAGCAGAGAGGGGAAAGGGGCAGTGATTCCTCCTGCCCTGCCTGGCTGTCCCAGCCTGGAGCGTCCTGGCGCTGCCGAGGCCCTTGGAGCGTCCGGCACTCCGGAGCCCGAAGCTCACGGCTGCTTTATAAAGCTGACAAAGTCGGCAGGATGGCTCTGGGTATGATCTGCAGCAAACTGGGCTTATTGGTACAGGAACAGGGGACAGAGCTGAACAGGGCCCAGGGACAAAGACAGGGTGCAAGCTGAGGGCACAGGGGGTTTTTATATGGGGTAGTGAGGGTGGAGCTGAGGGTCAGGGTCCCATGGATATGGGGGAAATGGTGCAAAGGAGGGGTTAAGGGTCGGGTCAGCTAATAGGGAAACAGGGGCAGAGGAATGCAGTAAATTAGGGCCAATGGAGGGACAGAGAGGGAGAACATTCTAGGGACTAACCAAAGATGGGTAATAGGGGGTGAACTGGGGTAATTAGGCCAACAGGCCAATGGGGCAACATAACTTTCCATAAATCAGTATGTGCCTACAGAGATCTATGGGAGAAGCAAGCTTCTCACCATAACCTTGAAATCTATTCTTCTTATTGGGAACCAGTCCTCCACGGGTGGGAGATTGAGACTCCCATGGGCTTCCACACCAGTGCATCTTCTTTTCCTCGCAGCCTCCTTCTCCTCCATCCAGACAAAGGTTAGGATTGACAAATCCTGGCTTTGGGGGAAGAACAAGGGGTGAGCACCTTGGGTTTTGTGAGAAATGAGCCTCACTCTTTAGAATTTTTGAAAGATTAATAAGGAATAATAAGGGGCAAATCAGTAACAGCGCTGGGTGCTTGGCGATGGCCAGAGGCACACTGGTTAACCACAGCAACTCTTCTTGTCTCGTTTTCCCATTGTATTGTTCAAATACATATTCATAATGGTTATACACATTCAAACATTTCTCGGAACTCGTTTACATGTTCCAGGAATTCTTTAGGTTGGTTTGACCCCCAACTCGCCGTTTTAGAGCCCGTGCAGGAATCGTGGATTGCTGTTTTAAGGATTCTGTGTCACTCCCTCACAAGGGCCCCTGTTCTGTGGTTTCAGCAGGTGACAGTTATTGACAGTGGAAGGGTCAGTGCCAGGGGTCCTCATCACATCCCTTCCTTAAATGTTATCTGACCATGCAGATGGTTTTAGCTATTTCCACAAGTACTTTAAATGAACATTAGCTATTTCACAAATACCTCTGAAGTGTTATTGTCAGTTATTTACAAAAATAAAAGCATTGATTATTATTTCACAACTACAGCTACTTCTGCAAACGTTAACATTCTAATGTACAACACATGGCATCCACTGTAATATTTTTCAAAAGCCAAAACTATAATGTATGTTTTTCACACTCTCCACAAACTAAAATATCATCCATAAATGATGTTCTGAGGATACGAGCTGCACAGGGGCCAGGGCATTGGCCACAAAAAGCTGGCAAATTATACTACAGCAAAAGCAGTTAAAAGTGATTACAAACTGCACTCTATCAAAATCAGTGTGATTAAGAATAGATTGCAGAAGTCAATACCTAATAGCAAAAGCCAACACTACCCAGTTATTTATAACAAACCCAGGGCAGGTTTTTCCCTTGCATGGAGCACTTGGGCCTTCCCCGGGCCGCTTCTGCCCTCGTGCAGAGCCGGTGGCATTTTCCAGCACACCCAGTTTGTAACCAAGAGCCGGGTGCAGCCGAGAAGGCTCCAAGCGCCTCCTTCCAGGCTGACTCTGCAGGTGCCGAGGCTGCTCTGGGCTCTGCCAGGGCTCTGCTGGGGCTCAGCTCTGGGCCAGGCTGGGCCCGCTCTCCCCTCACATTGCTCCGGGCAGCTGAGGCACAGCGGGAGAAGGAAGGGACACGGCAAGGGAGTTGAGGGTTAAGAGAGTTTTTATTCAAAAACCTGCCATAACAAACAGGCTGTCATAAGAACCATAACTAAGTACCAGTACTAACTCCCATAACTAACTACCAGTGCTAACTACCATAACTAACTAGTTGTCCTGACTACTGTAACTGAAAGCTGTCCTCAAGGGGTTCATCTCCTCCGCTGCTCCCTCAGTTGCCTCGCTGCAGTGATCAGAGGGGTCAGGCTGGAGAGAGGCTTGGCTGATGATAAAAATGGGTGCTGTCCAAAGGATAAAAAGCAAAGAAATGAACTGTTACTTTCCAGAGTCAAGTTCCTCACAGGATCTGTTGCAACAGGACAAAGGGAAATGGTTTGAAACTCAGGAGAGGGAACCAGGCTCAGATTAGATCTAAGGAAGAATTTTTTAACCAGGAGAGTGGGGAAACACTGACAGAAGGTGCCCAGAGATGTGGGAGGTGCCTCCTCCCTGGAAACATCCAAGCTCAGGTCAGGCAGGCTCTGGGCCCCCTGAGCTGCTTGAAGATGTCCCTGCTCGCTGTGGGGCACCAGGCCCAGATGAGCTCCAAAGGAGCTGCCAAGCCACAGCAGGCGAGGATTCTGCTTGCTCTGCGTGTGGAACGCAGCCAGACTGGAGACTGTCGGAGGGGGCCCCACAAGAAAACCCCTCCCTGGCGCTGCTGCTTCCCCTGCAGCCCCTGGCCCTCAGCTGCAGCAGCTCCTGGGCAGCCCAGCGCCGCTCCTCGTCCGGCTCCAGGCTGCACTCGAGGCAGTCCCGCAGCAGAGCCGACAGGCGCCGGGGCTCCTGCAGCTGCGGGGTCCCGTTCTGCCGGATCAGAGCGCGAGCCTGCAGGGAAAGCAAACTCAGCGCTCTGCCAGCTCCCTTCACACCCACACGGGCTCACATCCACCCCGGGGCCTCAGCCCCAGCTCCAGGGGCACTTTCCTCCCTGCCACAGATGCCGCTCACAGCTCATTTTGCTATGCCAGCAAAAAACCCAAACCCTGGGGCTGCCACAGCCACTGCAACATCCAAATGATCTCACCTTGAGAGCCAGTTTCATGGACTGACTCTGTCAGTAGGAACCTCCATCAGAAATAGCACATTTTGCTTCTCCAAACGTGGGCACCAGCTTTACAGGCCATTTTCCTTAGTCAGTGTGGTCTGCGTGTGTTATTTCAGAGGATTCTTTCATCAAGAGCATCTCTGCAGTGCCACCGACACTCAGAATCTTCGTCTGTGTTGAGGCAAGAGTCCTTTGGGAATTCCCTTCCCATGTGCAGAAACCTCCAGCTGCTGCTCCCAGTGCAGGGTCCCCCTGTGCTCACAGGCCTCTGCAGACACTGCAGAATTTGCCTCTTACCATGGCCGGCGTTTCCCTGAAGTAAGGAGGTTCTCCTTCCACCATCTTGATGGTCACAGTGCCAAAGGCCCAGATGTCCACCTTGGGGCCATAAGGAGATCTGGTCACAGCTTCTGGGGCCATCCAGTGAGCAGTGCCCACCATGGAGCTGCGCTGGTCCTGCTCAGGGCTGAGCTGAGCACAGAGGCCAAAATCAGCTGAGGACAGAAACAAACCCTGTCAAAGGCAGCTGGAATGAGGAAACCAAGCACCAAGATTCCTCACTCTCAGTCTGAGAGTGCAGTAGTGAAGTCAGCTGGAAAAGCCCTCAGGGCTGTAGCCAAGGAAAGATGGAACTGGACCCTTCAAGAAACCCTCAGCTTTCATGCAGTGGCTTTTACTGATTCCCTTGGAGCTTTAGATTCCCACTGCTGCCCCTCTGGCAGGGCCATAGGCAGAGCAAAGGCACTGCTGGCACCTTGCTCCTCTGCTGAGCTCTCTGCAGGGGCAGCCGCTCTCAGCTGGCAGCAGGGGCCGGGCAGTGCCCCCAGCAGCCCTTGTGGGGCTCTGGCCCTCCCTGGGAAGCAGCCCCACACCCGCAGCCCGGGAGCGCCGTGCCTGGCCAGGAACACCCACCCAGCCTGACAGAGCCGTCCGTGCCCAGGAGGATGTTGGAGCTCTTCAGATCCCTGTGGATCACCCGCTTGGAATGGAGGAAATCCAGGCCCTGCACACACTGAGAGAGAACAATGTGGTAAATAGGTATGATTCATGCTTATAAAACTGAAACAGTAAACAATATTGATACAGTAATTAATATTTGGAAATAATAAAACAGTTAAAAGTTGTAATGCCAAAGAAGAAAGGGAGAGGAGGAGCTCCACCCCCCCTCCTGGCTGATGTTCAGGGATAGGAGGAAAAAGCAAGAGAGAACTGTTACTAGAAGTTAACAGAGAGAAGGGAAAATCTGGTTGGGTCCCAGGAAAATGCCCGCTATAAGAGATTTATTGCTTTGATGCTAAAATGTAGTAATATGTTAGTTTTGGCTTACATTATACTGGCCTGGTGCGCATGTGTAACCCAAAGGTGAATTAAAGGACAAAGAAGAAGAGGAGAGGTCTTCATCCAAAATGACCCCCAAAGATTTGTGCGACCACCAAACCGAGTGGTGGAGCATGAGCAGTAAAGGTGGTGGTGAGGGCGGAGGTAAAAATGTGATGAATTGAAAATGGGAGGAGATGGCATTGACACATGGCATATAAGGGGGGAATCTTCACTTGGCAAGCTCGTACGTGAAATGGCAAGGGTCCAAGAGCCCTGCACTCCGTACCCCACGGTTATCTTTTGCTTATGTGCTATTATTTGAACTGAATTATGCCTTGTTTTTAATCTAATTATATTGTCGATATATATTTTCTGAACTATTCAATTAAAATTGCTGCTATCTCAAATATTGTTTGCGTTTTTTTATGATGGGATAATTGGGCAAACATAACAACAAGAAACACGAGGGCAAAAACCAATGGCTGGAATATATCACACAAGAAAGGACAGTTCAGAATTCTGCCAGCAGCAGCTTTGCTGTGACAGACCAGAAGTGCAGTGCACACAAGCTCCAGGCAAACGGTTCAAGGCAAAGCTGAGAACAGCAAATCAAATCCAGACCAGACAGAGAGTACCACAACAGCAGGAGAGAGAACAAGAACAGAGAAGAAGTGCAGTGATGCTGGCAGGCCGTTCACTGCAGAGGCTCTTTCTTCTCCAGCTCACAAAAACAACACAGAAACAAAGCCCTGAGCATGGAGCCACTCCTGTTCTCACGCCCTGTTTGGAAGGACCATCGTGTCCCAGCCATGGAGTGACAAGCAGGATCCCTCACCTCCCGACTGACAGCTGCCATCTCTCCTTCAGCCATGCGTGTCTGTCTGACAACGTCCTGCGAAGTTCCTCCATCCATGTATTCCATCACCAGCCAGAACAAGGAAGCTGGAAGAGGAAAGCTATGGTATGGAGATGAAAGTGCAGTCCCCCATGGAAAAGCCTGGAGTGGAGTTTTGTTTCCAAGTCACTTGTCAGTGAGGACAGAATCAGAATCATCCCCTTCCACCATTCCTTCCAGAACAAGGACACGTGGTTGTCCGGTGGAGCTCCGTGCACCGCTCCAGGTCCATCCCCTGTGGGAGGATCCACGCTGGATAACCCCGGGCAGCCCCCAGGGTGAAAGCCCCCCGGCTTGAGAACACAACTGGCTGGGGGCTCCGCATCTTCCTCGCCCCCCCTGTAGACCCCATGATGAAGGCCGGAGCATCCCCGATACTTTTCTTGTTTCTGGTCCTCTCCTTATGTACCCCCCTCCTCTTCCTCCCGCCTCTCCTTCCCCGGTTCAATCGCTCCTCCCGCTCGTCCTCGTTCCTCATCCGCCTCCTTCCTCTCTCCTCTCTCACGTCCCCCGCCCCTTCCTCCTCCTCCTCCTCCTCCCGCTCCCCCTGGGCCCGGCCCCCACTCTTTGTCCCCCTCCCTTTGCCCAAATCCGTCCAATCGCCCCCCCAGATCCCTCTCCATCGCCCCCCAATAAACGGCCCCGGGCCCAACTGGGAAGCTTTATTGGGAGCAATGGGAGCAGGCACTGGGGGGGGCAGAGCGCCAGCGGGGCTGGGGGGGACACGGGATCCCCCTAAAATCAGCGGAGCGGGGACGGAGCGGGGGGTTGCGGCGGGCCGGAGCCCACGGGGAGGGGCTGCGGCCGCCGCCGGCTCAGGAGCTCTGTGGGCACAGAAAAGGGGGTGACACCGGGCTGGGGGCCCCGGCGGGAGCGCACACGCTCCGCCACGGCGGGGACGCCACCCCCGGCACCCGCCCTGACCTTCTTGCGCAGGGAGAAGCCGAGCCCCAGCGCCAGGAAGACCAAGCCCAAGACGAAGCCCTCGATGCCCGTCAGCATCTTGCTGCGGGCGGCGTCCGGCGGCATCTCTGGGGGGTCCGCAGGGCTCAGCACCCCCAAAACCTCTCACCGACACCCCGAGCCCCTCCCAGCGCCCTCCCTGTGGCCCCCAGCCCAGCCAGGAACCACTGAAACCTCCCTCCGATCCCTTTTTGTCCTGGCCAGGAGCCACCAAAACCCCTCCCGTCCCTCTCAGCATCCCACAGCCCCCTCCCAGTTGCCCCTAGCGCCCCAGAACCCCCAAAGCCTCTCGCAGTCCCTTGGCAGCCCCAGCAGAACTCAGCCAGAGCCCTCCCAGGCTGTGCCCAGCACAACCGAGCTCATGGCGAGCCCCGCTTTGCCATCGCCGATCTCCTTCCAGCCCCTCGGGGCTCCCTGCGATCCCTCCCAGTCACACCCAGCACCCCCAAACTCCCTCCCAGTCACACCAGACACCCCCAAACTCCCTCCCAGGCACACCCAGCACCCCCAAACTCCCTCCCAGTGCCCACCAGGACCCCCCCCAAGCCCATCCCACTCTCTCCAGCATCCCCCAAACCCCTGCCCAGCCCTTGCCCTGCCCCCAGCCCCTCTCCCACTTCCAGCCCGGCTCTCTCCAGCTCCCTCCCAGTGCCTCCCAGCACAGCCCAGTGGCTCTGCCAGCGCCCCCAGGGGCTCCCCCGTACCCCAGTGCCGCCTCAGCGGCTGCTCCAGGCTGACGTGCTCCACCTGGCAGCTGTAGCTGAGCCTGCGCCGGGGCGGCGTTTCCAGCAGCACCAGCAGCTGGTAGGTCCAGTCCCCGTTGGGGAGCACGTCGGTGGCCACCACGTGCTCCGAGAGCTCCTGCTGGCCCTGGAACCACCTCACCTGGATGGCAGAGGGGTAGAAATCCATCACGGAGCAGAGCAGGCGGCCGGGGCCGGGCTGGGAGCTCGAGGGGGGAACCAGCGAGGTGGACACGCTGGGGGACACTGGGAGAGACAGAGAAAGAGAGAGTGGGGACACACTGGGATCAGCTGGGGGGCACTGGGAGAGAGAGGGGAGGGCTGGGCTGGGCTGGAGAGGGACTGGGAACGGACTGAAATGGACTCGGAGTGACAGAGAATGGATTGGGGAATGTGGTAGGAGGGACTTGGGAGAGACTGGGAGGGAGTTGGGTGACACAGAGAGATGGGAAGGAATGGGGGAACTGGGAGAGAGGGTGGAGGTCTGAGAGTGAACTGTGAATGAACTGGGAAGAGACTGGGAATGGACTAGGAGAGACTGGGGAGGAACTGGGCATGGTCTTGGAGGGACTGGAATGGCACTGGGAGGGATCTTGGTGGCACTGGGAGGAACTGGGAATGAAGTGCGCGGCACTGGGAGGCCGAGTCCGGCGCGAGGTACTCGGCGCTGCGGGTCTGCCTGGCAACAGATGAGTCATGAAAACGATGCGATCTCGTTGGTTGTCAAGCGTCAAAATTACGGGTCGCTGAAACGGACGCGCGGGGGGGCACTGGGAGGGACTGGGAGGATCTGGAGACCCCGGGGGTCGGCAGAAGGAGGGCTGAGGGCTCTGGGCCGATGCCCAGGGAGATTTTGAGGGGCTCCAGGGTCACTGGCAGGGCAGGCCCCGAGGGGACACGCTCTCCCTCGCGCTCACCTCGGCGCTCCGTGATGAACGGGGTAAAATTCTTGTACCAGCACCGGCAGAACCAGTCCACCGCAGTCCGTCTGTCCTCCATGAATACCGCGTTGCTGTTCCAGCGCTTGGCCAACTTCTCCCCATAGGGGGTGAACCCCACAAAGTACCCGAAGTCGCTGTCGAACATTATGAACTGATCCCGGTTGTAGATGGATCTCTGGACGTACCTCACCTTCTCCGTGCCGTTAATGAAGTAACACGGACTTTGTCATTCTCTGGAACACCCCTGTGTGTGCAGAACATAGATCGGGGGGTGCCTCTCCAACACCCTCCCCCAGCACCCCCAGAGCTCCGGGGCCACCCCGGATCCCCACTCCGCACCCCCTGTGCCCCACGGCCGCCATGGGACCCTCCTGCCCGCGCTGCCGCTTCCTCTTTGCCGCCCTTCCCCCATTTCCCCTTCCACATCCTCTCCCCTCCCACCTCTGGCCGCTCCCCAAATAACTTTTAGGGTCCCATTTCCCCATTTTCCCACAAATTCCCCAATCCCCAGTCCCCATTGCGATCAGTTTTGGGGTCCCCCCCTCCGCTTTTGCCCTCTTCCCCACCCTCTCCCACCCCTCCCCTCCCGCTCTCCCTTTGGGGGTGTCCCCTCCTCCTCCATTCCAGGCTCCCCCCTTCGCCCCCTTTTCCCCATTCTCCCCCACTGTCCCAGCGCCTCCCGACCCCGCTCACCTGAGAGCTCCGCGCCCGCAGCCGGGGGGGCTCCCAGCACCACCAGTGCCACCAGCAGGGCCCCAGCTGCCGCCCCTCGCCCCATGGCCGGGGCCGGGCAGGGAGCAGCAGCCCCAAAGCAGCCGCGCTGCGCTGGGAGCGCCAGTCCGGAGCAGGGCGGGCTCGGCAGCGCTGCGGCTCCTGCCAAGTGGCTCCTACAATCTTCCATCAGGAACCTGGCCTGATGAGTTTTGTGGGCAAGGAACAATGGTGGCGTTGGTGTTTGGGTGACTGTGGTGCTGAGTGCCCGGCCGTCTGCCGGGGTTCTGAAATCCAGGTCGCCCCTGCCCCGTCCCTCACTTCCCCCACTGCCCACCGGTGACTCCCTGCAGCAGCACGTGGGATCCTGGACACGGCTCTGGGAGACACACAGACATTGCTGAGGGGCAAAGATGGGGGGGCTGGACAGGTGGAGAGCTGACCCTGAGGGTTGGGATGCACAGGACACGGGGTACCACACAGGGTTAGGGTACAGGTGCCACCCTCATAGTAGGACAGCCCCAGAGCCCTCCCAGCAGCTGCAGGCAGTTACCCCGATTGGAAGGCAGAGATGAGGTTTGGAGGCCACAGAGTTACAGGTAGGAGTTGAACAGACGTTTAGGGGTTTTATTAGGGTTTTTTTTTCCAGGATTTTTAAAGGATATTTTAGTGGGCTTTTTGCAGGAGTTTTTTAGGAATTCTCTGGGAATGTTTAGGAACCTTTAGGGCTTTTTCAGGACTTTTAAAAGAACTTTTTAGGGCGTTTTAAGGGCTGTCTTACTACTAATTGGAATTGTTAGGGGTGTTTTGGGATAGTTGCGGGTTTTTTTAGGACTACTTAAAAGGTTTTAGGGCTTTTTGAGGAGTATTGAGGGTAAATGGAGAACTTTTTTATGACTAGGGTATTTCTAGGGTTTTTGGGGGAATTTTTTCAGGCTTTTTTAGGGTCTTATCAGGGCATTTTCAAGATTTTAGGGGTATTCTCAGAGCTCTTTAAAAAATCTCTAAGTAGTCCCAAAAGGTTCTTTGGGGATTGTTAGGGGTGTTTTCAGGGCTTTTTAAAAGCAGGATGTATTACTGTGGCCTCATAAGGTCTTCAGGTGAGAGAAGGACGAGAATCTTGTTTGATGATCAGAAGGCTGGATTTATTGATATAAGATATATAATACATTATAACTATACTAAAAAGAATAAAGAGAGAAGTTGCAGAGGCTGCTAAGCTAAGAATAGAATAGAAAGAATGAATAACAAAGTTTTGTGTCCAGGGAATCTGTCCCCGAGCTTGGTCCTGTGATTGGCCCTTAATTGTGAACACGGAACATGAACCAATCACAGGGGCACCTGCTACATTTCACAGCAGCCGATAACAATTGTTTACATTCTTCTTCTGGGGCCTCAGCTTCCCAGAAGATGAACAAATCCCAAAGAAAGGATTTCTATGAAAAAATGTCTGCAACACAGGATGTTTTTAGTGTATTCTGAGGCTATTTCTATGTTTTTGAGGGGTGTTTAGGACACTTTGAAAACTATGCCTTTTTTAGGGAATTGAGAGGGATTTTTTAGGGTCCTTTCAGGGCATGACAGAGGCTGAGGGGCAGCTTGAGGGGTACTGTGGGGGCTGGAGGGTGGCAGAGGCTGGGAGCTGAGGGAGGAGCAGGGAGAGGGGACAGTGGGTGACACACAGAGATGCTGAGGGTGGCAGGGGCAGCCGGAGGGTGACACTGAGAAGCTGGGGGCTGAGGGGCAAAGAGAGGATTAAGGGTGACACACAGGAGCTGAGGGGCAGCTGAGAGGGGCCTTGAGGGGCACGGGGGGGCTCGAGGGTGACAGACAGAGCCTGAGGGGTTGAGGGAGGGCTTGAGGGGTCAAGGGAGAAGGCTTGAGGGCTGCACAGTGCACTGAAGATCAGAGCTACAGGGAACAGCTTAGGAGGCAAGTTAGGGTACAGGTGCACCAGCCCTCAGCCCAGCCCTCACCTCAGCCTAAGCAGCCCCCCTAACAACAGCACAGCCTTTTCCCCCAACAGCAGCACAACACAGCAACCCTGACAGCGAGACCAGAGCGGAACCCACCCGGTGGGACAGGACAGCAACCCTCACACCAGGACAATGACAGAACTCTCAGAGGACAAGATCCATGGCAAAAAGGCAGGCAAGGCATCTGAGGGTTAGAGAGATAGGTGGGGTGTCACAGACATCTTTTCATAAAAATCCTTTCTTTAGGATTTTTCTCCCTTCTGAGAAGCTGTGGCCTCAGCAACAAAGTGTAAACAATGGTTATCTGCTGCTGTGGAATGCAACAGGTGCATCCGTGATTGGTCTCCTGTGGATGTTTGGATTTACTGACCATTCCTGGCAGAGCTGCTCTCGCTTTCTGCCGGGGCACAGACCTTTGTTATTCATTCTTTTCTATTCTTAGCTTAGCTAGCCTTTTGAGAACTTTTCCTTCTATTCTTTGTAGCATAGTAATAACATAATATATATCATAAAATAATAAATCAAGCCTTCTGAACATGAGGTCAACATTCTCGTCTCTCTTTACACCCTGAAGACCCATGTGACCACTGTGACTATTGGTGAACCCTAAGTGAGTGAGGAGGACAAAACCATCAATTGGTGATCCCTCGTCTGAAGAGCAAATTACTTGGAGAGACCCCCAGAGGAACAATTGCTGCACTGGGTAAACCCCGAATGTGTGGCATTGATGGTTGCTTCACAAGTGACCACAGAAGTGGAATCTAGCCAGGAGCTGAAGAACTGAAGATCCTGATTTGGAGTTCACAGCAAGGCTGACCACAAAGAGAACCTTCTGAAAAGCCTCCAGGAAGATGTTCGGAAAGCACAGTAGGCGATGGAGCTGGCCAGAGTGTGCTGGACTCTTTCAAAAGGTACTGTTGGCTTTTCCCTTCCTGAAGATGCGGCCCTTTGTAGTTTGTGGCTGCTGATGTGGAGGGCTTCCCCCATAGAGGAGGAGGTTCGGTTCTCCCCTTCAGAGGAGAACCTTATTGCCCTCTGTCAAAAATGGGGTGAAGAGGACAGACTTTGCCTGTTGGAGACAGATTTCTGTGAGTTTTTCGATGGGCAAAGCTTTTTGGGTTCTTTATGAATGTGCTCTGTGCCCTTGATGCTTTCTTATGGGAGTGCATGGACTCCATTTTCCAATTCGTTTTGGACCGTGGGTTTGGATACCCTCAGATTTATCCAGCATTTAGGATGTTCTTTCCAGTTTTGAACCGGAGAGCAGCTGTTTTTCCCTGGATTGCCAACTGCAACGGGCTCGTCCCATTTCCTCTGACTCCAGCGGGAGAAGATCCTTTGGAGGAGGATGATCTGTTGCTTCCCAGCCCCCCTGCATCCCGGCAGTGGGGGGGAAGTTTCGCCAGGAGCCGAAGATTTTTTTACTGCGTCTTCGGAGCATGCTCAGATGCAGCCATCCCTTCCCCCCCTTCTCTCTCTCCGGGGGCATGGGAGTGGGCTGCACCGCCCCTTACAGCCCTGCAGGCCCCACCCTGGCCGGCCTCCTGGGCCCTGCCCCGCTCAGAGATGGGGGCAGCACCGGTCTCCGAGGTCCCGCCTGCCAGGCCTGCAGGGCCTCCTCCTGGACCCGCCCCGCGGCCGCCTCCCCGGGTGTCCTGGCCGTGGCTTCACCGGCTTCCACGCCTGCGCCTGAGAGCTCAGAAACACCGCTCCCTGCGGCTGCGTCGCTGTTGGTAGGAGACGCCCTCGGCGACAACAGCGACTCGGCACCGCCCCCCCGGCTGTCCTGCTGCGTCCGCCAGCGCCCTCTCCGGCCCCGCCGCCTCAAACCGAGCCAGTGCCTGTTCAGGATGATGCTGAAGACGGCGCCGAACCCACGGGACCCTCGGAGCAGCCCGCAGCGGCTCCTGCACCCAGCGTGGCTTCCCCCCCGAGTTTTTCGGGCTGTCCCGGGGCTGCCCCTGCGGGGGAAGCTGGGACAGGGGAAGAGGGCGCCGGCCTCCCTTTCCGTGGAGGAGGCATGGCCCGACAGCTGGCTGTGGGTGCAGCCCGTCTGCCTGCGTTCAAAATCAGCGTTCTTGGCGGGTTGGGGGGTGTTTGGTCAGTTGCTTTCCCTTGGGGGGGGGGGTGCAAATCTCTCTGCCGCCCCTCTCGCGCCCCAGCGGCGAGGGGCAGGTGGGTGCCGAGAGTTCTGCCTTTGGTCCCCAGCCCAGAGGGGGTGGTGCCGTGAGGCAGATGGGAGACACACCTGTTGCATTTGCATTGCAGAGGGCACAGCGGGAAGCGATCATGGCTTGTTTGCTGTGGAGAAAAAACATTCCTAGACACGAGATGAGGGTTCTTGGGTCTTCTTCTATTTCCCTGCTGCTGGCATGCCTTGGTGATTCTGGGGAAAAGAAGCGTTTGGTCACCATTCCATTGGCAGTGCGGGGCCAGGCTGTGGGAAGGCAGAGCCCGCCTGCCATGTTGGGCCTGGGCTGTTGGGCTCGGGTCCCTGGGCCAGGGCCACCTCCCGGCCTCCTGATGGGTTTGGTGGTTTTGCTTCTCCCTATCGGTCCTGGCCCGCCTTTCTGTGGGCCAGATCTGGTGTTCCTGATCCCTCCACATGGGCCAGGGCCCCCCAGGGACTTTCTTTGGCTGCTCTGCTGCTGCTGCTCTTTTTGAACACACACACACACACAAAAAAAAAAAACCAAACAAAAAAAAAAAAAACAAAACAAAACAAACTTGAAATAGCTGGCAGCAGCTCTGAAGCATTGAAGGGCCAAAAATTAGCTTCAGCCCAAAGTTATTCAATAAAGGGCTGTGGCAGGACATTCCAGAAGTTGTCTCAAATTGTTTGAAATTGTTTGATGACTGTCAATGGCTTTTGATAACTATTGATGGACTTTTCTGCAGCAAGCCTGTTTCAGGACCAAAAGGGACTTTCAGAGATGGCAAAGAGCAACATCTTCAGTCCATGGACTTTTTCCTGAAATTCAGCTGTTTGGGCTTGAACTTTCTTTGCATTGGTTTTGCATTTTCTTATATTGTAAAATTGTTTTGGTGATTTGATAGAATTGTATGTTCTACAGGTGAAGAAATTCCCTGTTCATTCCACACCAGCACTTGAGTGAAGTTTTGATTGGCAACATATAACCACAATAATTTTCTCTGCACAGCAGAGAAAATTACAAACACTTTTTAATTAACTAAATTAAAAAACTGACATGTCACAGACCTCTTTTCATTAAAATCCTTTCGTTAGGATTTTTCCTGCTGAAGCTCAGAAGTTTCAGCAAAAAATGTAAACAATGGTTATCTGCTGCTGTGGAATGCAACAGGTGGATCCATGATTGGTCTCTGGTGGATGTTTGGATTTACTGGCTACTCACGGCAGAGCTGTTCTCGCTTTCTGCCGGGACACAGCTCCTTTGTTATTCATTCCTTTTCTATTCTTAGCTTAGCTAGCCTTCTGAGAACTCTCTTTCTATTCTTTTTAGTATAGTCATAATGTAATATATATCATAAAATAATAAATCAAGCCTTCTGAACATGAGGTCAACATTCTCGCCTCTCTCTTCATCCTGCAACCCTTGTGACCACTGTCACACACCATTTCTCCCATACAAGCACTGAGGAAAGAAGCTGGGTTCCCAGTGTTAGTTACTGCAATTTCTACATCATCCTGTTCCCCCATTATGGATTGGTATTTCAGGAATCTCTGTGGGGAGAGCCAATGTCCCTCCTTTACTTCCAGCACTGCCGACACTGTGTGGGACACCAGCACTGTCATCTTCTGGCCCAGGGTGAACTTGTGTGCTTCCTGGATGTTCACTGCCACTGCCACAACAGCTCTGGGGCATCCTGGCCACCCCTTAGCTGCTGCATCCAGCTGCTTAGAGAGGTAGGGTGTCGCAATACGACACGAAATGAACGACACTCACACCCTGAGATGTCCAAGGCAAAAAAGGCACAATTTTTTCTGGACTTCGATATTTAAAAATTCCAAAAGCATCCATGGATTGGAGGATGAAATTGCCCCCTCTCCAACCACACTGGTCAAACCAACAGTCCACCAATTTTCTCCTCTTCCAGAAAGGACTGCAAAACAATCATTATTTACATGGAAAGTGTATAAAAAACTCCATTACAAAAATGTAAACATCAGAAGGCTTAGAAGAACCTTCAAAGAACAGGGCGACATCTCACCCTTTTTCCATTTAAAAAAAAAAAAAAAGAAAAACGAACAATGTTAAAAGGAAAAATGAACAACATTCAGTGTACACTCATGGAGGAATCATCGGAGTGATCACTCACACCATCTGTATCTGAGTCATCACTCAACGATTCATCCACTTGATGACTTTCAGTTTGGTCACGGTTTCCATTTTGCCCGTGTGCTGGATTCTGTCTCTGCAGTCGCAGGTCAGGACGAACACACTTCAAAGGTACCCAGGGTACCCCAGTATCTGTGGATACACAAGCACATCCACGCCCCAAAGTGATAAGGTCATAGAGACCTTCCCACTGTTTGGTGACTAAATTCCGCATCTGAACCTTCGCTTGAGGCTGACGTGTCTCGTCCAGAGCCTGCAACGAAAGGTGATGATTCAGAATGACAGGATTTTTTGAGTTCTGTGGCACAGTAAGATGATTGATGGTGTACAAAGCTTTTGCCAACTGACTGTGTGGGGTTTTACCCTACATTCCCCGTTTTTGTTTCTGAAGAACCCGCTTCAGAGTACCACAAGCATCTTCTACAGTAGCCTGACCAGTCAGAGCATGAGGGATACCAAACCTGTGTGACACACCCCACAACTGCAGGAACTGCCACATCTTCTGTGATGCATAAGCAGGACCATTGTCTCCTTTCCATAAATCATACAGAGGAGACAGTTGTGTGTTGGTCAGTCCCAAGTACGGACGTAACCAAGTGATGGCACCTACCAATTTCTGGGCATCATTCAGTGTCTTCACCAAATGTACAAATTGCACCTCCTGGTGTCGGATTGTCTATTCCAGAATTTTGACCCCCAAATACTTCCAAGGAGGTTGTTGTTGAACCTTTTCTGGAGCCACCTGCAGCCCATGAGAATACAAAGCATTGAGCAACTGAGGCTTAATCCTCAGCAGCTCGTCCTGGATGCAGACACTAAAATGTCGTCCATATAATGATACAGACGTGCATCAGAAAACTGCTTGTGAACTCCAGACAAGACACAGGCCACATACCATTGGCATATGGCCGGAGAATTTGGCATTCCTTGGTGCAAAACTTTCCATTGATATTGCTGTGTGGGCTCAGCATTGTTAATTGCTGGCACCGAGAAGGCAAATTTTGGTCTGTCATCAGGATGCAAAGGAATTGCAAAAAACAATCCTTCAGATCCACGATGAGGACTGGCCAGTTTGCGGGAAGCATGGTAGGCGACGGCATGCCCGCCTGCAATGTTCCCATGCTTTCCATCATGGCATTGACCTTTTGAAGGCCTTGTAACAACGTCCATTTCCTGTATTTTATCTTGATGCAGAAGACAGGAGTGTTCCAGGGACTGGTAGAAGTCTCCAGATGACCCTGGTCCAACTGCTCCTGCACCAGATTTCGAAGGTGTCCTAGGGTGACGTTATGATGCTTGTGTCCCCATTCATGTGTTCTGTTAATGCTGGATATCATGTTCTGTGCCTTTAAGACTGGCTCTGAAGACTGAAAGTTTTGTTTGGGTATTCTTATCAGCCTGGCGGGACACAGAGAGACTGCGGATCTTGATTTTGCTGCTTTTGCTTTTTGCTTCGCTCTCTCTCTCTCTGCTCTTGCTTCTGCTTGCTTTTGCTCCTGCTCATTAACTAATTTAGCTATACAGTCCAAATTCCTTCCTGGACTGTTTGTCCTCTCCTCTTTTTCGACCATCTCAAACCTGCTCCAGACTGGGACCTGGGAACACCGAGAGTTTGCACCTTGTGGCTGCAGCAGCTGCCCCAGCGCCGGAGGGACTGAGAACAGAGCAACCACCCCCAAGAGAGACTTTCTGAATTTGTCACCTTTTTCAGAGCGGTGTCATCCAGTATTGTTCATTCTGTGTGCTGGGGGTGCTGTGCCTGTTAAATAAACAGGTTCTTTCCACTTCTCTCTGAGGAATTCTTCCCAAACCGGTTGGGGGGAGGGGCCGTGTGGGTTTGCTTTCTAGAGGGGCCCCCTTTGGAGATTCTCTACCAAATTTGCCATAAACCAGGACAAAATTTAGCGCCCATCCTGACTGCATTTTGGTTGCTATTACTCTGTGTTCGTTTAAATCAGCTAATAGCCATGCTTTTTGAATTCATAATGTCTGTTGGGGTGAAGACTTGCATGCATTTCTGGTCCCTAAGGTTTTTTGAGATTTTAATACCTCTATGGTCCCTAGGTTTATTTTCTTACCCAGAAATAGCTTTAGTATTGTCCCTAATATGTAGTTTTTATAGCCGAGGGGCAGTGACCAGAATAGCTATCCTGCTGGGCTTGGTGGTAATGATGTGTAAAAAGTTTATAAACATGCTGGGGTCTGCTCCAGGTATGAATGGTTCGTGGCTATGGTTATGCATCCAGTTTGTTGCAGGAGGAGCAGGAGGGAATGAGGGCTTTCAGCCTCTGCTTTCCTTCTTCTCCTATGTATCAGTTGCATCACTATTGAAGGATGTTCAGTTTCCCCTCAGTGTTAAAGAAACCATCTTCCTGGTATTCAATCTGGTAACCTTTGTCTATACAGCCTGCTGCTTCTCTAGGATGAGGGCTGAGA
Organism: Melozone crissalis; assembly: GCF_028551555.1. Classification (NCBI taxonomy): domain Eukaryota; kingdom Metazoa; phylum Chordata; class Aves; order Passeriformes; family Passerellidae; genus Melozone; species Melozone crissalis. Next base: position 7,695,230 of record NW_026535844.1, read on the forward strand.
TTTCTAGACGGGCTGATGAGACCCCTGACTCAGGAGTTGACCCAGGTGTGGAAAATCCTAAGTGGTGTGGGAAATGGGAGGATATGGGCCAAATCCTGAAGGAATTCTCTGACCCTATAGTCTGGGATTTTCCCCATGAACAAATTCAGAACCCAGATGAGGTGGGGAAATATCTGAAAGAGAAGTCCCAGGATGAGCCTAAGGAGAGGAAGGTCATTGCAGTCAGCTGGGCCCTGGCTTGTGCTCATCGCTCACTGCTAGATACTGTCCGGCAGCAGACAGAGGCAGGGGGGCAGGGAGATAAATCAGCAACTATCCCGGTGACTCAGGCTGCAGCCAACAGCCCAGGCTCGAAGCCAGCAGCCAAACCAGATAGTGAGCCTAAGCCAGCAGCTAAACCAGAAAATAAGCCTCAACCAATGGCTGCTGCTGCCAGTACTAGAAGTGGGAAATGCACAGACAAGACCAATCGACCAGTGGATGATGATGATGATGATGATGAAGGAGAAGGAACCTCAATGCCTCCTGACATAAAATCAGGAGTCAAAGCAGCAGGTGCAAGATCAGATGCAAATATTGAGTCCTTTTCCCTGAAGGACCTTTGTGGCTTACGGAAGGATTCCATGTGGGGACAGAGTCTGTTTCTATTGCTGGTGTGACAGGGGGATCAGGATCACAGGATTTTACTTTGGGGGAAGATGAGGTGAGCCTGACTGGAAATGAGTGGAAGAAACACCCTATTGTGACTGGCCTAGAAGCCCCATGCATTTTAGGTATAGACTTCCTCCGACGTGGGTATTTCAAAGACCCAAAGGGACTCAGATGGGCATTTGGAATAGCTGCTGTAGAGACAGAGGGTGTCAGGCAGTTGAACAGCTTGCCTGGACTGTCAGAAAGCCCATGTGCAGTAGGACTTCTGAAGGGAGAAGAGCAACAGCTGCCAATTGCCACTTCCATAGTGCATCGATGACAGTATAGAACCACTCGAGACGCTGTGATCCCCATCGAAAAGATGATGCAAGAGCTGGAGAGCCAAGGGGTGGTCAGCAAGACCCACTCACCCTTCAACAGCCCCATTTGGCCTGAGCGAAAATCTGAAGGAGAATGGAGATTGACTGTGGACTACCGTGCATTGAATGAAGTGACTCCACCACTGAGCGCTGCCATGCCAGACATATTAGAGCTCCAGTTCGAGCTGGTGTCCAAGGCAGCAAAGTGCTTTGCCACTATAGACATTGCCAATGCATTTTTCTCCATTCCTCTGGCAGCAGAATGCAGGCCGCAGTTTGCTTTCACATGGAGGGGAGTGCAGTACACCTGGAACCGACTGCCCCAGGGGTGGAAGCACAGCCCCACCATCTGCCATGGACTGATCCAGACTGCGCTAGAAAGGGGTGAGGCTCCAGAACATCTGCAGTATATTGATGACATCATTGTGTGAGGGGAACACAGCTGCGGAAGTGATTGAGAAAGGGAAGGAAATCATCCAAATCCTCCTGGGAGCTGGTTTTGCCATTAGAAAGTCAAGGTAAAGGGACCAGCTCGTGAGATTCAGTTCCTGGCAGTGAAGTGGCAAGATGGACTGTAGTAAACCCCATACATTTAGCAAAAGCACCATGGAGAATCTAACAAAAGGAATGCTGGCACAGCAGCAAGGAAGCTTCCTGACTCATGGACATCTGCCCTATAACCTATCCCTATAACCATGTGAGGCAATGCCATGGTAGCCTTTACCTATCGGTCATTTTATGGTCCCCCTAATCCCTTGCCATTGGTCAAGTTTGGATACTTGCCAAGCCTATAAAAGTAGCATGCTGTACCCTACTAGCTCAGAAGAAGAAGAGCTGAGACCCTTCGCGGACCCCCAAATAAAGCCTTCTCTGTGGAACAGCTTCTGCTTTCTCCTTCTCCTCTCTCCGTCTGCTGCTGCCTCAAGCCTGGGGCTCCACTACCCAGCAAGCAAAGAGCTGAGGTCCTAAGAGCTGCTAATCACTATAGAGCTGAATATCACCAGGCTTGCTAGAAAGGTAGCCCCGCGGCATTGGCCTGAGCTGGCTTCGGGCACCCGGTCCCTCCTCAGGGACTGAGATCCTGAGCACCAAGGCTCTGCTTCATGATAAGGCTGATCGGAGGCCTTATTAATGGACGGCATCAGATTCCTACAGACGTAATCAACAAGATCACAGTGATGTCTCCACCCACCAATAAGAAAGAAACACAAGCTTTCCTAGGTGCCATAGGCTTTTGGAGAATGCACATTCCTGAGTACAGTCAGATTGTGAGCCCTCTTTACCTGATCACCTGCAAGAAGAACGAGTTCCACTGGGGCCCTGAGCAGCAACAAACCTTTGCCCAGATCAAGCAGGAGATTGCTCATGCAGTTGCCCTTGGCCCAGTCAGGACAGGAGCAGAGGTGAAGAACGTGCTCTACTCTGCAGCCGGGAACCATGGCTTGTCCTGGAGCCTTTGGCAGAAGGTGCCTGGGGAGACTCGAGGCCGACCACTGGGATTTTGGAGTCGAAGCTACAGAGGGTGAGAAGCCAACTACACTCCCACAGAGAAGGAAATCTTGGCTGCCTATGAAGGAGTCCAAGCTGCCTCAGAGGTGATTGGCACAGAAGCACAACTCCTCCTGGCACCCCGACTACCGGTGCTGGGGTGGATGTTCAAAGGAAAGGTTCCCACCCCCCACCACACCACTGACGCTACATGGAGTGAACGGATTGCTCTTATCCCACAGTGCGCCCGTATTGGAAACCTGAATCGCCCTGGGATTTTGGAGATAATTACAAACTGGCTGGAAGGTGAGAACTTTGGTCTTACTGATGAAGAGCAACAAGAACCAGTGACATGGGCTGAAGAGGCTCCTCCCTATAACCAACTGCCCCCAGAGGAAACGCGCTATGCTCTTTTCACTGACGGTTCCTGTCACATCGCAGGGATGGACCAGAAGTGGAAAGCAGCCGTATGGAGCCCCACATGACAGGTTGCAGAGGCTGCTGAAGGAGAAGGTGGATCAAGTCAACTTACAGAACTCAAAGCCGTTCAGCTGGGCCTGGACAATGCTAAGGGAGAGAAATGGCCAAAGCTCTACCTCTACACTGATTCATGGATGGTAGCCAATGCTCTGTGGGGATGGCTGGAGAGGTGGAAAAAGGCCAACTGGCAGTGTAGGTGTCATGGTTTGATGCTGGCACAATGCCAGTGTCCCCATGAAAATATGTGCTCCCTGGTGTCTGCTGTGAGATGTGACCAGGAATAAGCAAAGCAGGCCCCCACTTAGAAATAAAGAAATGAAACCTTTATTAACTAAACTACAACTCTAAGTAACAAGAAACACACAGGGAAAATGAAAACTTTCCAAAAACATTTCCTCCCCCTCCCACCAGATTTCCAATACATCTATCCTCCAAATCACCAACTCTCGGTCCATCACCACCCTTTAGGTAATCAATTCTCAGTTCATCAAGGGGAGAGGAGTCCTTCTTGTGCCATAGGCCTCCCCAGGAAACACCGCTGAAACCTTGTGTGTTTCCACGTCACTCGTGGCACTGCCTGGAGAACATTGTGACATCTTCCTTCCATGCCCAGTGCTCTCACCACTGCACATGGACCAGAGCTGCTTCTAGGGTTGTCCTTCCAAAAAGGGCACAGTCTCACCTTTGGGACACCTGTGCCCCCCAAATTTCACCCCCTGGGGCCGAGGGGTACCAACACTGAACCCTCTTGGCTCTGAGCCATTGCCTCCCCCTGGATGCAGTCTCTGTGTCACAGGAAACATGGTTCTGTCCATGGCTACACAAGAAAAGTCCAGCTAAGGCCACTCCATCATCTCTTCTCACCTAAGATTCTTCTCTACTCTCCCGACATCTTTCACTTGCCCAGACCTTCACACTTGCACATTTCCTTCCTCCATTTCATCTCTTATCTCTCTTCTAGGAAAGGTTAATGTTCTGCAAAGTTTTCCTTGTCCAAAAAAGGGTTAAAAGCTCGGCCTCTGCCCGCCCAAAGCTCCCACAGCTGCCGGACCCCTTCTCGCTGCATCCCCCCGCCCTTCTCCCCCAGCCGGGCTGTGCTGCCAGCACAGGATATCAAATTTCACGGTGGCACAGGCGCTCTGTCTCTCTCTGTCTCCTGGGGGGCAGGTGTGGCTGCCCGATGCCTCTCGGGGCTCTTCCACCCTTCCATCCTCGGGCCAGGCCTACCTCACCCAGCCCCAAACCAGCCAGGAGCTGGGCAGGGGAGGCCCGACCTGCTTCCCTCGCTGGAACCCAAGAGAGCTTCCCCCGGGAGTGCTCTGCTTTTTAACCCCTGAGTTCTCAGAGGCGTATCCAATGTCCCCAGTGGCCAAACCAGGTGCCAGTATTCAAATGTGAGCACCTGTTGGAGATGAAGGGGAGACGACCATCCTGGTAATGCATCGAACTCCAACTTTATTGATCAATCAATCACCTTAAATAACAGTGCTAACGAACGCCATGAATATTCTGTAATCCAATGTCATGATAGGCTAACAGAGAAATTTCTAACCACTCCCTTTGTTTTAGAATACCTACAATTGTTTATCAAAAACAGAAACCAAAACAGAAACCAGAAACTAAAACAGAAACCAGTGTTCCCAAAACTTTTACATCTGCTCTCAGGATGGCAGGCCTTCCCAGAGACGGTGTTCTGCTTGTTATGGGAAGACAGCTCGAGAACTCCATTGTTTATAGAATGATGCCTGAGAGAGTCTAATTGTTTATACAAATCAGAAGGCTGAGAACTGTTAGAAACTGCTTTACTTTTCCCCTATACTTTTCTCTCAATTGTATGTCTCATGGCCTTTTTCTTTAAGTTGTCGGAGGAAGGAGACGCAGACACCAATTGGTTCATCCAAGTCCGATTTATTGATCGAATACGGCGGGTTAAATATAGTTCTTAATAAGCTTCATACATATTGCAAAAGTTGAGCTCAGGATTGGTTAGTTACATATCAGCAACTACACCTACTTCTACATTCTTGTGCTTATTCTTCTGTTACATTCTGCAGATATTCAGGACTAATCTCACCTCCCTTTCCTCATGTTGCAGCAAGGCCATCCGGTATTCTTGCCTGTCAGCAGTCACTGAATCAGAGACTGCTGACCTCCCTTTCAAGCTTAACCAGCGGCATTAAGTCAGTATGGCCTTTCTCAGCTAACCAACTCAATAAAATCCTCCACATTTCCCCCGTTTTCTTCTTAAGCAAGGAGATTAGTTTGCATTTTTGCTATCATACGACTGACCATGTTTTGAATACAAGTAAAAATACAAGGCAAAATAAGCAAAAACATTAAGATCACACCCAGTAAGCCGATAGCATATGTCACAATGTTCCTTAGCCATGGTCCAAGCCCTAAGCCTTTAAGCTATTCGTCAATTCCTAAACCTTCTTCTTCTTTGAGATTGTGAAGTCCCTGTTGTAGTTCTTTTATCTTAGTATGAATGGACACCGAATGATCAGACAAATTCATACAACACATTCCCTCAAATTCTTCACATCCATGCCCTTGTGCTAAGAGCAAAAAATCTACAGCAGCTCTATTTTGTAAAACAGCATGGTTAACACTTTGCACATCTGCAGTCATCATGTCCAGAATTTGGGATGTCTGGTTCAGCTCATTTCTTGTCCAGCACCCTAATTGTTTTGCTAAATTCATAGCCTTATTGGCAGATCCTCCTGGTAAGATAGTTGAAACTACTACTTGTCTGAATGTACTCTAAAACTTTGGATCTCCAATCTGGCTGCAGTCCAAGTCATGTATACTACGCCTTTTCCTGTTTGATGTTTGACTGAGCTGCATTAGCAAGGATACATTAGGGTGATTAGGGTGAAACAAGGACAATTTTCCCAAATAACAGGGTCCACCCTGTGGTTTAGCTGGTACACCATTCCACACCCTGTCTCCACAAATTAGAAATATTCCTGTAGGTAATTTCATTGGTGCCGTGATGTTTGTGCCGTTACATTGACTGTAATGCTGTGGAGAGAATTCACTCAAATTCAGGGATGAATCCAAGGTGGCCCATGTGTCTTTAGGTTGATTTAAATTTTGAACATCCAAGGGTTTGAAACTAAACTATCCTCCAGCTGTAGTGTTAGGCATACTGGCATTTGCACTTCCAAAAAGATCCAATTCCTCAGGAGGAGAATGCAAAGAGGTGTTAAGTGATTGGATTAGTAAGCATTGGCGATAGCCATCACTCTGACCTGCAGTATATCCTTGCTGTGCTGGCAATGTGATGTTAGACATGTTACGCATGCATAAAGTTCGATTACTTATTAAACTGCAAAATTCTCCAGGAGACCACACTGGAAGTCCTACCAAGCATGTTCGAAATGGATTAGTAATTCCTCCAAGACTAAGACAAAGCGATGATTGGTTAATTTGTTTAGCAAGTGTTACCCATAGATTTTCTCTTGGCTGACTGAAACGTGTTATCCCTATCGCTTCACTTACTACAGCATTGAGCAGTATAAAAACAAACTTCATTCTTCTTTCTGCTTTCTCTGTTTTTCCTTTCTTCGTTGTCTTTTCCCTGGTTTGTTAGAATGTCTATTGTAAGGCTGAGTCAATTTCTGAATACACTGATCTAATTCCAAATCAGCATCCTTGCTTACAGGTATAGCATCAGGTAGGTTTAAAAGCAAATCAGCTTTACAGCGAGCTGCTATGATGTGTGAGGATGTAGTAATTTCAAGCTCTCTAAGTACTTGCTGTAATTTCCATCTAATATATGCTATAACCACTTGTTCTGCACTCTCAAAAAGCTCCAATCCTGCCCTTCCTGGCAGGCCAGTACTTTGTTCAAGAGATCTAAACCAGAAAGAATATCAAATCCACTTCCCAAAACAAGGGTGACACCATAAAATTCCTACTGTCCTCTGTGAATACCAGTAAACCTTATTGCAATCAGCACAATGCAAAGCTACCCAAGCATAGCACTTATTATTATCCTTTTTGCAAACATAACAAGGAAGTGTATATAGGAAAGGATCAGTATTAAAATTTATCTGTGTGATCCAATCCAACCAGTTCAATGGCGGTGATTGCAAAGCCTCTTCAGCTTTCTTATTATATACAGCTACCAATTCAAGCTCCTTCTTTAATACAAAATGTATCTTATCTCGTAATCGCTGTTCTTGTTCTTCAACACCTATAGCATGCCACGAAGCAGGGTCCCATGGAGCTACATCATCCCACAAGGCAGAGTCCCATAGATGTGAAATTGCCCTAATCATAGAAAGCTAATTAGCAATCACTAATAGCCTTATTTAGATGAGGTTGTTCCCCATCTTACCTTCTTTTTCTTATCTGCTTTCAGTTTTGCTGCTCCTAACTTTACTGGTACTGTTACTTGCAAACTTAATTTTTGCAACTTTTCAATGCAGCAGTCTAGTGCTCTTTCAGGATTCCCTCTGAAGGACCCTACAATCGAACGTTGTGTTAAAGGTACTAATTTTCTACACCTTACAGAGACTATACGTGACTTTACTTTGAACCTCAATTCTATTTACAACACATTGTACTTCCCATTGATAATAAGCAAGAATTTTTTGTTCAGGAGACTCATAAAGATTTAAAGCTACATATGCATTTAGCCCTGTTCGTCTCCTTAATTCATCTTGCCAGCTTTTACCCCACGTGTGCTCGTGCTTACAAATGTGACACCACAAATCCCATAATAATGATTGTTCTATCCAAAAAGTATTATCACAACCCCCACAACGTAGAGCAATCCAGGCAGCACAATGTGGATCGTGACAGTCAAGGCAATGTTCCTTTGCTGGATTTGTTAAACGAAAAGTTGATAATGAGTCAATAAAACCAATCGGCTCCTGGGCCGTCCGATAGTGACGTGTCAGTGCTTTGTCCAACACTTTCAAGTGTCCCTTGAACTGTAACAGTAGTGGTCGTAGGACTAGAAACAGTTTCTTCCCCAGTAGCTCCTTGTCCTCCTCCGTGAGACAGTCCACCAGAGGCTGCATCAAAAACAGGTTTAGTCCACTTAGCAGGCACCCACAAAGGTCCTGTAGGTGAGGAAACACAAAGATATCCCCGACCCCAGTATAATACTTTTGCAGGTTTTTCCCATAATCCTGTAGTCGAGTTTTAATTTCCTGACCTGACCTCGGATGATGTTTAATTGCAGGAGGGATATCGTCTTCCCCAAAAATACATAAATGATTGATCACATACAGAACCTTAGCTAAGCATGATTGTGGGTCTGTTAAATCTTGATGCTTCTCAATATACTGCTTAAGGGTACCATTTGCTCTTTCCACTATTGCCTATCCAGTAGGAGAGTGTGGAATACCTGTCACATGCCTAACAGACCACTGATTCAAGAATTTCTGGACCCTAGCACTCACATAAGCTCGACCATTATCTGTTTTGATACTCTTTGGGACTCCCATGACAGCAAAACAACTTAACAGGTGCCTGATAACATGTGTAGCTTTTTCTCCTGCCTGAGCCGTAGCCCATATGTAATGACTATATGTATCTATAGTGACATGCACACACTTAACTTTACCAAATCTAGGTACCTGTGTAACATCCATTTGCCATTTTTCATTTATTTCCAAACCTCGAGGATTAACTCCCATGCCTAAACCTATTCCCTCATTATGATAACTACATATTGGACATGCTCTAACAATGGCTTTAGCTTCTGATAAACTCAGCTCAAAATGTTTTGCAAGCCCTCTTGCATTTTGATGATATCTGCTATGTGCTTCTCTGGCCAATGTATGCTTGTCAATAGGACAAGAGTTATCAATGGGTAAAGTAACCAATTTGTCTGCACGTTCATTCCCTTCTCCTAAACCTTCAGACCATTTATGACTCCCAATATGAATCACAGAATACACTGCATTTCTCTCTCGTAAAGCTTTCCTTAATTGTATCAATAACTCATACAATCGTTTATTATTCACTCCCTTAATTGCTGCTTCCTCTATTCGTCTGGCTACTCCGGCAACATACATAGAGTCTGTGACCACATTTAAGGCTCCTGTAAGTTAGACATTGCCCATACTACTGCTAACAATTCCAAAGTTTGTAAACTATCTGCAGGATCTGCTGTAAGAAGTTGATGCTTCCATTGTCCTTTTTCTTGCCAGGTGACAGCAGCACGCCTTGATTTCTTTCCTGCATCTGTAAAAGCTGTAATAGCTCCTGTATCCAATAATCCATAAAGGGTTATGCTTTGATGTCCATGGGTAATTTCCACTTTTTGTTTTGGTCTATTTTGTAAATCCACAGTTAAAAGTGTAACACCAGTAGAGCCAAAACCCTTTTCATCCCGCGTTTGTCCAGTAAATGATGGTATACCAGATGTCATTTGTGATAGTGGTATTAATTGTGCAATGCGTTGTCCTTTTGTTATTTTAATAGGAGGATAAAGGGTGTAAACCATGATTTGTATTTCCCCTGTATAATCCGCATCGATAACACCAGGCAATACAAATAATCCCAGCATAGTTATTGAAGAACGTCCTAATAACAATGCTCCACATCTTTATCCATTTAATATAAGAGGACCCTTTACTCCAGTTTGTATCCTCTCAGGCCGGTTCGTCATTAGTGTGACGTCTACTGCTGCTGATAAATCCAAACCGCGGCTCTCTGCTGTTGCTGTTGCAGACAGGAGGTGACAGTGATGTTACGGCAGCAGTTGATGTCTCCGATGTCACGGCGGCAACTTGTGTCTGGGCGCGTATGTCCCTCATTGCCGCATCAGTAACACTTGATGAATGGTCTCGAGCTCTGCGTGTCCGCCAGTGAGCCGCTTCGGAGAGGAGCAAGAGCAGCTAACACCTGATCCTGAGCAGCTAACACCTGATTCTGAGTAGACTCTGCTTGCCTTTGTAACCCTAATCCTAATTCCTTTAAAGTATCTGCTATAAATGCCTGTGAAGCTGTTGGCATTAATGCCATTCGCTCTAAAGCTTCCTCAATAGTCCAATTTGCCCCTAAAGTAGTTAACACTCTTGCATTTGCTTAACAGGTTCACTTTTTACTCCAAACTAACCATAGAACGTAATTGAGCTAACATTTTCCAATCTAAGGGAGTATATTCCGCTATATTAAGTGTAAGGTTCCCCTGTGCATCATACTGTGGTGTGTATGTGACCGGACATGCAAGATTAGAAGCTACTTCCACCGCCTCGCCATCCCCCATCTGCATTACTTCTTTTGCCACAGCAGCCCAAGCTTCCCTCCTCTGTTTAGCCATCTCCCCCCATAGGTCACTGTGTGCCCCCGGGATGGGATCTGACTTTTTAAGGGTGCTATGCTGCTGGCACTTCGGTACCGAGACCGAGCTCTCGCACGGGGAAGGCGGTGGAGCAGGAGCCGGCTCGCGCGGGGGAAGCGACCCCCCCCGCTGCTGGAGCTGACAGTGAAACCGGAGACGACTCGCGCGGGGGAAGTGGCCCCCCCGCGGAGGCGGCCCGCTCGGGGGAAGCGGCGGAGGCAAAGGTGGCGGCGGAGGCGCAGCTGGCTTGCTCCCACCCCCACCATCCGACCCGCCTGAAGCTGGCGGCGGAGGCAAAGCTGGCTTGCTCTTACCTCCACCATCCAACTCGCCCTCCCCCTCTGACAGGAAGGGTGCAGATGGTTCCACTGTATCTAAGGGAAAATTTTCCACACCATTTTGCTGGGGACCCTTAGGCATAAGTATCTGAGTTACAGAAGGTGCTAAGGGATCATCCTCACGACCATACCCTATATTCCTCTTATGAGCTTCTGTCGCCCTTTCTGCTGCCTTTCTCTCAGAGACCTGCTGAAGCAACGTATTATACACCACCCGCCATAACTTGCCAAATTTCTTTGCTGACTTATCATCATCTAACACTGCATCCCACAGGATATCCCCAAACTTTTTCCACTCTACTATCTCATGAACTGTATGTGGGTTAGCAAAAATTCTTTTAGAATAACCATAAGCTAATAACCCTGGTAATTCCTTTTTTAAATCTATCCCTTTTACTCCTCGCCTTTCTAAATATGAGGAGAAGGAATCGTATGTCGCTTGCCTATCCATACCTATATATCAGCGCGCGCTGTTGCAGCCCTTCCAGGCTTCCTGCGACACGTAGAGACTTGAGATACCTTTTGTAATCCTCAAGGGTGCTTTTAAAATCCGGCACCGTCCCGGCTGCAAGGACTCTCACCCAACTTCCCCGACCGTGGCGAATTTATAATCCAAAAGAGCGAACGTTCAGAATGCTGCCTTTGCCCGCATTCTCCACCATTGTCGGAGGAAGGAGACCCAGACACCAATTGGTTCATCCAAGTCCGATTTATTGATCGAATACGGCGGGTTAAATATAGTTCTTAATAAGCTTCATACATATTGCAAAAGTTGAGCTCAGGATTGGTTAGTTACATATCAGCAACTACACCTACTTCTACATTCTTGTGCTTATTCTTCTGTTACATTCTGCAGATATTCAGGACTAATCTCACCTCCCTTTCTTCATGTTGCAGCAAGGCCATCCGGTATTCTTGCCTGTCAGCAGTCACTGAATCAGAGACTGCTGACCTCCCTTTCAAGCTTAACCAGCGGCATTAAGTCAGTATGGCCTTTCTCAGCTAACCAACTCAATAAAATCCTCCACATTAAGTCATTCTCCGACAAGCACCTATTGGCCTGACCACTTCATATCCCAGAAAACTAACTTCCTCTCAAACCACGACATCTATATAATCTCAGTCCAGTTTATCCCAGTCTGCAGGAACCCAGTCCATTTGATCCAAATCCAAATTTGATGCCAGTCCATATTTAATCCCTGTACATAGCTTATCCTAGTCCATATTTGATCCCAGTCCATAAAATCTGTCATTTTTGATCCAGGCCATATTTGATCCCAGTCCAAAGTCGATCCCTGTCCTGATTTGATCCCAGTCCAGTTTATCCCAGTCCATAGTTGATTTTAGTCCATATTTGATCCCAGTCCATTTTTTATCCTAATTACATATTTGATCCCAGCCCATATTTGATCCCAGTCTATATAACCTCAGTCCAGTTTATCCTACATTGTAGGATTCCAATCAATAATTGATCCCAGTCCATATTTGACCCCAGTGCATATTTGATCCCAGTGAATAGTTGATCCCAGTCCCTATTTGATCCCAGTCCCTCTTTGATCCCAGTCCCTGTTTGATCCCAGTCCATATTTGATCCCAACCCCTATCTGATCCTAGTCCATGTTTGATCCCAGTCCGTGTTGCCCTGCACACATTCCAAAAGTCTGCAGTTCCAGCTCCCATTCAGGAAAAGATGTTCCTGCCCTTGAAGGGAAATGGAGCAAAATCCTACAGAGACATTTCCCTACCAGCCTTCAGGACTTCAGCTCCTGGGACTGGGAATTGAAATACTAATTGGGAAATAAAATAATAAATAATCAGGGGAGGGTCTGTGGGGACCCTAGAGGGGTCATCTAAATCAGGGCAGGGGTCAATTAAATCAGGGGAAGGGGAATTAAAACAGGGAAAGGGTAAATTAAATCAGGGGAGGGGTCAATTCAGGGGAGGGGTCAATTAAATCAGGGAAAGGTCAACAAAATCTGGGGAGGGTCTTTGGTGGCAGGGGTCAATTAAATTAGGGGAGGGGGCAATTTAATCAGGGGAGGGTCTTTGGTGGTCACTGGGGCAATAAATCAGGGGAGAGTATTGGGTGGTCCCTGAGGCAATTAAATATAGGGAGGGTCTCTGGTGGTCCCTGGATCCATGGAGACACTGAGAGAGAAACAGAGACAGCAAAGAGTGGCGGGAGAGAAAAGGGGACACCAAGACAATGAGCTGAGAAGGCAGCACTCTGCAAATAGAACTGCAACAGACTGAACATGAACGGGAGAGAAATCAGTAAGTCTCAGAGTTTTATTTGCTGTCAAATACATCCCACACACCCAGCCCCACACAATCTCCATCCCACCACTCTAACTGAGACCCCACGACTCTAAATCACCTCCCAACCTCATCTCAGCCTGATGGCTGTGGAATCGAGTGAGTTTGGCGTGGGACTGAGTTTTTTGAGGTGGGTTTGAGCTCTTTTTGGGGTAAGATTGAGCTGTTTTCACTGGGATTTCAGTGGTTTTGAGGTGACAGATCCATTCCTCTGGGCTTCTGCAGTGCAAAGAGATGGAGAATAGAAAAAAATTAAGGTGAAATTAAAAGTAGAAGCAGCCAGCTGTGTTCTCAACATGGATCACAGGGAATGGGAGTGACCAGGGCTGTGCCCAAAGTGGGGGATGGAGCTGGAGCAGCGCACGAAGCTCTGCCCGCACTCGGGGCACTCACAGGGCTTCCCTTACCGGTGCCTCCGTTGGTGTTGGGTCAAGTCAGAGCTGCTGGAGAAGCTCCTCCCACACTGGGGACACTCATAGGGCCTCTCCCTTGTGTGGATGCGCCGGTGCCTGATGAGGGTGCAGTTGTGCTTGAATCCCTTCCCGCAGTCGGGGCAGTGGAAGGGCCTCTCCTCTCTGTGAATCCGATAGTGCCGGAGGAGACAGGAGCTGGTCTGAAACCTCTTGCTGCATTTATCACACTCATAGGGCCTCTCCCCAGTGTGGATGCGCCGGTGCTTGACAAGGGTGGAGTTGTCCTTGAATCCCTTCCCGCAGTCGGGGCATTGGAAGGGCCTCTCCTCTCTGTGAATCCGATAGTGCTGGAGGAGATGGGAGCTGGCCTGAAACCCCTTCCCACACTTGGAACACTCATAGGGCCTCTCCCCAGTGTGGGTCCTCTTGTGCGTGATCAGGCTGGAGCTCCGGCTGAAGCACATCCCACACTGGGAACACTTGTACGGCCTTTCTCCAGTGTGGATCCTCTGGTGCTGGTTCAGGCTGGAGCTCTGGCTGAAGCTCTTCCCACACTCCCCACACTCATAGGGCCGTTCCCCAGTGTGGATCCTCTGGTGCCTGATCAGGTCGCCTTTCCACCTGAAGCACTTCCTACACTCCCCACATGTGTGGTGTTTCTCCCCATCATGGAGCTGCTCATGGAGCACCAGCTCCGAGCTCTGGCTCCATCTCCGGCTGCCTTCCCGGCCCAGGCTGGCTGCTTCCCCCTCAGATCCCCGCCGGCTGCGTTTGCAGCCCCTCCTCGTGCGGCATCTCCGGGGCTTTTCCTCCCCGTTGGCTTCCTGCGCCGTGGAGCCGCTCAAAACGGCCTCTTCCACCAGGTTCTGCCGCGGGCATTTGTCCTCCCTGCTCTCCATGCTCAGCTCCTGCTCTGGGGGAGGAAGGACAAGGACAGGATGGGATTTGCCTCCGTGCCACAGGCAAGGGCAAGGAGATCCCTCCAGGGCTGAGCTGCAGCCGGGGCCGTGCTGGGCTGGGAGATGGAGCAGCACAGAGGGGAAAGGGGCGCTGACTTCCTCCTCACCTGCCTCAGTGTCCCGGGGCATCTTCCTCTTCTTCGCAGCCTCCCAGGCCTTGGCAATGGGAAATCCTGGTTTGGGGAAAACAAGGGATGAGCGCGTTTGTAGGAGTGTCGGGGGGTAGGACGGTTGGGATGGACGGAGACGAGAGATCTCTGCAGCCAGGGCGTGGAACTTGGGGTTTATTGCAAAGGGCCTGGGTGCAGGGCCCTGCTTGGAGCCGCCAGGCACAGCTCGGAGCAGGGCCGAGAGAAGAGAGGGGTAGAGAGGGTGAGAGGGTAAGAGAGTAAGAGGAGAAGAGTGTAAGAGAGGAAGGGTCCCGTTACAATACAATAAATTTTCTTCTTTGTTGAATATTCTATTTCTCACTAACCAATCTGGTACCAGATGCAAATCCTACAGCATTTACATACAGCCTGTAAAAATCATTATATCACCATACTGTGTTACATTTTAAACCCTAAAAACTCCTCTTTGGACCCTTTCTATTGAGGTAGTGGGGTCTGCTCTGACCCTTGGATCTGTCTGCAAGCAGAGGGAATTGTTTCATCAAAAGGGGATTACCTTCAGTTGGGCCACACCATTGTTTTCCAGTTGTTCAATAACTGAGGTATCTCAAAGCTTGCTTTCATTTCAATCTTCCTTATACTTTTTATGTTCACAAAATCTTTTGCCAGACAATCGCATTTATAAGGCTTTCCTGTTTCATCTTCCCCAACACACACTGAGTTTGAAGGTCGCTCTGCCCAAGTCCATCTCTGCAATCACTGGCCATCAGGGCTCCAGAAAAACCTCCCAAACACCCAGATTCAGCCCTGAAAAAGCCTCCCAGGAGTTCCCCGTCCCTGGTCCCTCCCCTCTGGTGTTCAGGGATTCCCCCCTGTCCCAGCTGCTCGGGGTCACGCTTGGATTGGGGGTCCCCCTTGTGCCCGGTGCCCACCCTGCCCAGGCTGCTGGCAGTCCCAGCAATGCCAAAAGCTCCCCCCACTTCACTCTCCCCATTTCGGGATGCTGGGGCTGTTTGGGCTCCTGGGCTCCCTTCTCCCCTCATTCCCTGCTTTCGGCTGTGAATGAGACAAGGACTGGTTCTCCCAGACCTGCCAAGTGAGTGCTGGAGTCTGCCATGCTGCGTTTCCAACTTTCCTCGAGGGAAGCAGCCAGTAAAGAGACACAGCAAGTGATAAGAGGAGTGAGAGAATCCCCCGGGTAACTGGGACTGGGTCTCAGAGAGGGGCTGGACCCTCCGAGGAAGGGAGCAGAGGAGTTTCCGAGCCCAATCCACTAGGAAACGGGACAAAAGGGGCTCCTAAAAAATCTGCTGGTTTGAGGGATAAGAGAGCCCAAGAGCATCCAGAATTAAAACCTGCTAGAACATTCTGTCATCTCTGCCTCGGGCAGAATAAACTGTAAAAGAACTCGCTGCGTCAGGCAGCATTTGTGAACAGGGGGAGACTCTGACATTCGGAGCTCAGATCCGTGTTCACCCAGCACTGAACCCGGGCTCGATGCTGACCCTTGGCTGTGGTAGCGTAGATGACCGAACTTCTGTCTTGCAGACAAATTAATAAATCTTTGCTAAATTTTCCTATAAGTTTGGCTCTCGATTTGATCATTTATAACAAAAGATACCTTATTGTTGTCTTGTTGTGTGTGAGAGTGAGTCACACACAAAATCAGCCTCAGCTTCCCAGGCGGGTGGGAAGGGGGGCTGTGGAAAGAGGAGTGTGTGACCCACAAATAAGCCATTGTTCTCCTGGGTGTGGGGGCTGTGGCATAAGGTACAGGTGACCTGCAAACGGGCCATTGTCCCCAGGGCGTGTGAGGGGGCCCTGGCTAAAGAGTGTGAGTGACACACAAATCAGCCTCACAGGTGAACGGCACCAGAGGCAGCAGTCAGGGCCCTCCCAGGAGGCCCGGAGATACTGAGACCCAGAGGCCAACCCCAAGGCGAGGGGGGGCCATAGGGACCCGCGATTCTCTGTCAACAGGGATCCACTCTGTGTCCTGAGGGTGGGAAAGAATGTGTGGAAGTGAGTGAGAAATAAAAGTGAGTGAATGTATATGAATGAAAATATAGGTAATGTAGATTCTGTATTTTAAGCTTCACTATATCTCCTTGGAGGGAAGTGTATGAAAGCAGTGTGAGAAAAAAGTTTTTTATTTTTCTGTGTGTAGTTGAAAGAAAAGTGGTATTTACGTTGTTAGTGAATGTGAAAAACAGAGGAAGAAGATTAATAGATAAGATCTTGAAAATGAGACAGAAAACCAGTAAGTTGCATACAGGGAAAAAAAAAAAAAAGAAATAATCCTTTGGGAGTTATGTTAGTTAACAGAGATACGCCTCCTTACAAAAGGAGAAAATACAGGGTATGTAGTAGTTGATGGGAAAAACGTGCAAACTATGGAAAAAGGGAAATTAACCTTAAACTTGTAAGTTCAAACTTGTGAATTATATACTTTAAAAAGAGCACTAGAATATTAAACACAAAATAAAGGAACTATATATACTGATTCAAGGTATGCCTTTAGAGAAGTACACACCTGTAAAAAATTTGGAAAGGAAAAAGATTGCTTAATTCAAGAAGAAAAGGACTAGTACATGAGGAACTTATTTTAGAGGTTTTAGAGGCATTCCAATTACCTAAAAGAGATAGCTATAGTACATATTATGGAACTCCAAAAGGGAAAGACACCAGAAAGAAGAGGAAATAATTTGGTAGATCACAAAGCTAAGGATGCAGCAGAAAATGGAGCTGAAAGAGTTATGTTAATATTAACTTCAAATGAGGAAAACCCACAAATTCCAAAGTTTAGAGAAGCTGTGAAAAAAGAATTAAACAAGACAGGAAATGAACAAGATAAATCAGGGAAATGGAAACTTCATGATGAAAGACAATTACTTAATAAAATGTGCTTCTAGGAAAATATTAGAAGACATGCATCAAAAAACCCACTGGGGCACTCAAGCTTTGTGCGATCATTTTTTAAGGAACTATGGGTGCATTGGGATTTTTGGATTTGCAAAGCAAGTGACTGAAAGATGCTTAATTTGCCAAAGGATAAATGAAAAAGTGATGAGAGAAACAACATTAGGAGGTCATGACTTAGCTCATCGGCCATTTCAAAGTATCCAAGCAGAAGTTTAGATTTGCTAGGCTCTGGATTTATTTGTAAAAAAACCCATTTAATCTAAAAGAAAGAGAATATGCCATATGTTAGACAGGAGATTTTAGAAGAATAAAAATCTTTAAAGGATGAGAAACCTCCGAGAAAAAAACAAGAAAAGACAAAGGGAAATGAAAGGGAGAGGAGCAGGAGGAAAAATCAGAAAGAGAGTGGGATCCTCTGCAGGTCTTGCCCCCTCCGTTCGCGGCCCAGGCGCCTGTCCCGGGTCCTGGCTCGCTGCCCGCCTCAGCTCCGCCTGCCCCGGTTTCCATCCCAGGCGCGGCCTCACTGCCCAGGGCAGCTCCACCTGCCCCGGAGCTGTCGCTCAATTTGTGTGCCCTGCTCCCACTGCCTGGCCCGCGGCCGCTCTGCCGGCCATGCTGGGGAAGATGGGGGTTGCTCTGTCCTGCCGCCTGCTCCGAGGTCACCGTGCCCACTGCACCCAGGGGGAGTCCCAGCCATCCCATCCCCGGCTACCCTGCCCGTGCCACCTGCGCTGGGCACCGCCGCTGCTGCCGGGCTCTCCCACCTGCCTTTGCTCTGCCGGGAGCTGCCAGATCAGCCGCCATCAGCCATGTGGGGGCTACCCACGCTCCGCCTCGGGCTCCACGGGAAGATCCCCCTCTGCCGATTCCGGCAGCAGACCCTGCTCACACTCTGACCGAGCCTCGGCGGGATATCCTCCCCTGACCCCGTCCTGCTCTGAGTTACGTCCCCTTGGTAACCACAGCTCCGGCTGTTCAGGGAAACTCTCTCTCTCTACAGGAAGCACCTTTTCAAAACACTAGGAGCTCAGTTAAAAGACAGCCCTCTCCAAATTCTTTCTCAAAACACAGGAGAAAGGCTATAGAAGGTAAAAAAGTGAAAGAGTTAGATGAAGGGATTGCTCTATTTCCGTTCAGAGAGGTTCCCATGGGAGGGATGCGCTGCCCCGCCCCGCGGGAGCCACCAGCGCCCCTGCCGGCCGTGCCCGGAACTGCACCCAAGGGCAAAGCGCCGCAGCCCAAAGGCCGGGACTGGGTCCGGGCTCTGTTTGCTGTCAGTGCCGCAGCTGTTGGTGTTTGTTTGCTTTATTACACACACTAGTAAAGAACTGGTATTCCTATTCCCATATCTTTGCCTGAGAGTCCCTTGATTTCACTAATCTGGAAATTAAGAGGGAGGCGGTTTGCATTCTTCATTCCAAGAGAAGCTTTTTCTGCCTTCCTGGGCAGACACCTCTCTTGTAAAGCAAGACAAGCACCCACAGGCACTGAGGGGGGGTTGCAGGAGGGGCAGAAGAAGGCCCTGCAGCACTTGGGCACAAAGGCACAGCAGGTGAATGCAAGAAGGGAGCAGCAAAAGGCCAAGCTGAAGGCAAAGGCCAGGGCCCAGTTCCTACAGCCCCTTAGGGATCAACCCCAGGGCCCAAGGGGGCCCCAGCATCCAGGGCATGGGCTCGGCCACAAGCACCTGGCAGAGGCATTGCCCTCCTCGGCAGGGGAGGGCCCACCCAAACAGCCCCTGGCAAGGAACCAGGGCTCAAGCTGCAGGGCACAAGGACACTGCAAGCACAGACAGCAGCACCCTCAGGACCAGCAAGTCTACCCCTTGATGGACATGGATTGGCAGGGCTGTCACAGCTCCCATCACACCAGGGACCCTCCACACTGGAGCCCTTGAGAACATTCAGGGTGGGTTTGCATTGAGAGGAGGCATTTCCTGATGGACACAGGGGCCTCTAAATCCACTCTGAATCTTAGATCTAAGGTGGGAAAATGCTAAAAATATGTTTCATTAGTGAGGGGATAAGTGGGAAAGATGTATGGTTTTATTCAATCACTTTTCGTAGATCCGGGAGATGGGTTTCAAATGCGTGAATTTTTATTTGCTCCTAATTGTTATCATAATTTACTGGGAAGGGATTTGATCACTAAACTCGTAACACAAATTTTTATTATAAAAAGAGATACAGAGGCTGGTTCTCTTGTACCTCTGTGTCAAATGTCTGATGAGGCCGATCTGAAGTGAACCCAGAAGTGTGGGCAGCCCCAGGAAAATAGGGAAAATTAGATATGGAGCCTCTCCAAAGTACTCTGAAGCAACCAGTACAAGTGGTGTCTAAAAGCAACACCCTGTTCCAGCGGAGGGAAGGAAGGGGAATCAGACACAGCGCAGGTCACCGCCCCATGCTCAGCTCAACCCGCCCAGCTGTGGCTGCGTGTGAGAGCCTGGCACTGAAATGCCCTGAGCAGGAAGGCTTCAACATCTTCTGCTGACACCATGGCACCTAACGGGGGCAAAAGCAATTCTCACTGCTTCAGCAACCACTGGAGCAGATATCAAGGCACATTCTCCCACAGCAAGCTGGGCTGGCACTGAGCCTGCCCAGGCACTTTGCTGCTGCCAACACCCAGCCAGGACATCGGCTCCTGCCTAAGGAGTGCAAAGCAGCACCACTGGTGGCCAAGGAGCCCATGCCAAGTGTCCCTGAGGCCAGAAACAGCCGCCAGCACAGCTCAACACGGGGGACCCCTCAGCCTGGCCTCAAGGGCTCTGAAGCCCCGGAGATTTGCACTTCCCACCTGCAGCAGGAGGATGGGAGGCCGCCCCTGAGCCTGCCCTGAAGGCAACGCAGCAGCAGCCAGGGCTCCACAGCGGGCCAAGCCCCTGAGCCTGCCCACAGATCCTCGGGCCAAGCCCCTGCGCCTGCCCACAGATCCTCGCCTGGAATCCTCTGCAATCCTGGCCACCCTCCTCTGCCTTCTCCAGCCACTGGGGCCAAGCCTTGCTGCCACTGCTGCAGCTTCAGCGCTGGCTGGGCCTGCACTGCCACAGCTGCTGGGGAACACCACGGCACAATTCCACTCTGGGGCTCACTGACACCCACACTCTGGGCTGCCTGCCATTGCACTGATGCAAAATGTACCGATTTTGATCCTTTTAAATCTTATTTCTCTGCTCAGGCTTGGTTTGTCTTTGCCTTTGGGAAATGAATTTTAAAGCTTTTATTTAAAGGGTGTTATACCAGTCAATGGAGATGAGTTTAACATCCCAACAGACTGGGAATACCCAGCAGCAAACAACAACCAACAACTACCCCAGGCACTGCCTCCAGCAGAGCTGGAGACACCCGGGCTGGAAAAGGCTGAGAAGGAAATCCAGGAGTGTGGAGACCTAATTCACATCAGAGGGGAAGAAATCCGGGTCCAACAGGAAACCAAATACTAAAAACTTACACAACTTGGAAGCAATGAACATTAAAGCAGTGGATTTAGATTGGTTCAGACTACATAAAGTTTAGGAAAAATCTAGTAAAACTCACATGCCATGGAATGATTTTCTCTGCACAGCTGGGCTATTTGTGAAAGAAATTATTTCTGTTTCACATCCTGGCCAGAACCATGGAATGCTTTGACTCTCTAACACTAAAGTGATTCTTGGAGAGTTTTTGTTTTCCCGGCGGTTTCAGTGACAAAATTACAACATGAGAAAAATTTTTCATAATATTCCCACTTTATATTGTCAGGTAGGTTTGGGACAGAAGTGTGAGAATCAAGTTTTGGTCTGGATTTTTCCACGTTCTCCTTTATGGGGCATTTGCAAAATCGAAGAGATTTAACTGTAATACTTTGAACATAAATAGTTAATACTTTTTTTTAAAAAACCATATTCTTGGAGGGCCACATGTGACTCACCAGATGGCTGCCCTGGAAGAGAAGCTTCATTCCAGACAGCCTGCAGAGGAGCTTTAGAAATGCAAATGAACACTGCTGGGCAAAGTGTGGACAATGTACCTGGGTCCCTTGCCTGGGGCAGGAATTGGGCTGATTCCCTCTGCCCCTCACCCCAAGCTCTGCTTGCTGGCACTGATGGAATTTGCACAGCTCAAGGCAGAGCCCAGGGTGAGTGAAGTAAAGTGAAAAATTTCCAGGATAGAAATCCATTTTAATTTAAGTGAAATGTACATTTTTGAGTTGAGTCTGTAGTTAGAAACCATAGTTATTTAGCCAGACTGGAAGCCCTAAGCTGAGTGAAGTTACTTCAGCGAAGGATAAAGGGGGGAGAGAGAAGATGATAGAAGGAGAGAGAGACTGCTGTAAGGGCAAGTCAACCTGACCTCGGAATTTTTTCTGATACAAAGGAACTAGTGGTAAATGTCACACGAAACCCATAAAAATGAATATGTATGAACCTATTGTGAAACTGTATGCATATGTATTTCAGAGAGAGAAAAAAAGAGACCTGAAGTTCTCAGAGGTACGCATGCCTTTTTTGAAGAGAGCAATCTCCGCATGCATCCAGAGCTGTAATAAACATACCAACTTTACAACTTTGACAAAGTTGTAGAGTTTTCTTCTTTTCTCCGCAAAACATTATGGCGAGCCAAGGCAGGAGTTCTCTGTCCCTGCAGGGGTGGGGGGATAGACAGACCTCCAAGGCGCTCCCTAAGATTTTTTTCCTGGTGGGGCTCTGCTCGTCTCGACTTGCTTCCTGCAAGGACAAACAAGGACCTGCTGGCCTGCGGAGGAGAATACGGTATATACTGAGGGGCCCCCGGGTAAAAAGAGAGCTAGGGAGTAAATCACTCAGAGACATCTGGGTGTAGCTGGTGAAGCAGCTGGATTAGAGATGGGAGTTCATTGTTCTGATAGAGTAGCCGCTAGCGACCCTGGGAGTGGGTCGAATGAATCTCTGTATGCGTGTGTGTGTCAAACACTGTGTCACTGTATGGTTAATGCATTGTGTGGTCAGTGCACTGTGTTTCTAATCCTGCAAGTGTATCAGTGTATGGTGTATAAAAGAAAGTAGATCTACAGTGCCCTACAGTGCAGGGGAGTGAGTACTACCCGTGTTTGAAGCAGCCGAGTGAGGCCTGAGGCGCCGGCTGCAGCAGGCTGCGGGGGTAGGGAGAGAAGTGTCCCGCGGAGAAGCCAGTGGAGAAACGTCAGTGACGGTATTTATTGTGTTTAAATGTAGTGATTTGTGTAGATTTGGTACATTTTAACCGTGACTACGAGCTCAGAGAGTTCCTTTGCCCTGAATGTTTGGACTTGATCTCTGGACTGTGTGCTGTTATTTTGATTTGTGTCCAGGGAAAACTGATGTGAGTAAATGCTGAATTATGGTATGCTGTGTTGTGTTGAGAAAAGTGGGCACTTTGAGAGATATGCCCTTTCCCAGTGATTTTGTGCGGTGATTTTCTTCCACTGTATTGTGGTAATTTGATTCTCGGATTGTATAGTGGCGTTTGTGGAGATTTTAAGATTTTCTTTGCAACAAGAGTAGCATTTTACACAGAAGAACTATGGTATGGTGATTTATGTTTAACTATAGTAAAGCAAATTAAAGGAATTCCAAGAATTGTCCCCTCACAGCAATTCAAGCCCTCGCTCTAGTGAATTTGAGATAAAGGGGGGGGTGCATGTGTCTGTGTCTGTGTCTGTGGGCGTATCAGAGTTTCTGCTGTGACAAGCACAGCCTTTTTGCAAGGCAGTAAAATGAGTGTAAGTAGACACAGTGCTTAATTAGATTGTGCAAGAAGAGAACTAGAAAAGACTGATATTTTGTTAAATGGAGTTTAGATAGAAGAGATGAATGAGTTTATGAGACTTCAGCTGGTACTATAGTAAGTCTGGACTGGGAACAGCCTGCTGTAGGGATTTAGAGTTCTCTGTTAAAAACAGAATACCTGCCTCTGTGAGCAATTCCTTCGGTGCATCAAGAGGCTGGCATGCTGCATGGGTATTATTGCAGTGCACTGTTTGTGAGAAACGCTGGTATTGCTGTTCTAATAAGTGTCAGGGCACATGCCCCGAGTGTAAATTAAAGGTTTCTGATCAAGCTGATTCAGAACCTAAGATCTTAAAGCTCGTGTGTGAGAAATCACATCTGATATCTGCCACCTGGAGCTGTGTGTGTGTGTGTAGGAGGAAGACTGAGAAACTACTGTGAAGCTTTGTAAAGAGAAGATTGGGTGGAAGCGAGATAGGGCAAGGAGAAAGAGATAATGAGAACTGACCAGAGCAAAGAGGTTGCTCAACTAGCCCCTTTTAGGAGGGGCTCACTGGGAGAAGGCTGCCAGTAGGAGCAGCTCAGAAAATAAGAAGATTTATAATACTTCGTTGCAGTTAATACTGTTTTAAAATAGGAAGGTAAAGGGGATGGGGTTTTGTATGCTGATATGTCTTTTTGTTTTAAGAAATCACCCAGAATGGCAAAGAGACTGTGAGATCAGACCGCCCTCTGGTCTTGGCCCTTGAAAAGGAAAGACAAGGCAAAGAGAAAGCAAATCAAATGTGTTGTTCAGCATGCAGCATAAGATAGCAACGTATGAAATCAAACAAAGATTATCATGCTGAAATGCAAAGCGATTACAGTTCGCAAAATGAGTACATATGATTTGTTGAAGGCTCCTCCTAAGATAAAGGGGGAAGGATAAAGATGACCTCCCTAAAAGGGAAGAAGGTTTAGGCTCCAAAATATACCCACTCGAACCCATCCCCCTCCTGGCAGTTCAATTTCATCCAGAACTAGGATGTAACAGACCCCTCTGCAAGAGGCAGTGAGATCAGAAGAAAGAAAAGGGTAGAATTTTAGTCAACACAAGGGCCATACATTCAGTTTTAAATAAAGCTTTAGTACTTGTGGAGAATGTTTAGGTTGTAGTGCAGGGAACAACTGGTCAGTCTGAGAAGGCATACTTCTGCATACCCTTAAAGTAACATGTGTACTATGTGTACTTAGAAGCTTTTGTACAATTCGCTCAATTCGCTAAACATTCTCAAATGAGAAAGGTTACTCTGGAGGCAAATGATATAAAGATGTCAGGCTTAACATTAACAGCCATTGAAATTAAGGAAGACATTAGTAAAGAGATACTAGAAAAAGTAAATAAGAGTTTTTGAGGGTATGAGCCTCTGCTGTACCAGGAAGGGTGAAAAATGCCCTCACATAGCAATCAAGCTTAAGGAAAGAACACAACCAGTGAGAATTGAGCAGTACCCTCAAAAGGAAGGTAGGGAAGGAATCAGTCCAATAATTGATAGTACTTGATTGAGGGCTGTCAATAAAATAACACAGAATTTATACCCTGTGGTAGCAAATCCATATACTTTACTAACTTGTTTAACACCTGAGCTAATCTGGTTCACTGTTTTAGGCCTAAGAGAGGCCTTCTTTTCCCTCCCTATCCACAAAGCCAGACAGAAAACTTTTGCATTCAAACACAGCTAATATGGTCCATGTGCCTGAAGGCTTCAAAATTCCCCACTCCGACTGGAGAACAGCTTGCAAAGACCCAGAGTCCCGAGAAGCTCCACAAGAGGAAAGGAGGCTGTTGCAGTACGTGGATGATCTTCCAGTAGCCACTCGGACGAGAGAAGCCTGGACAGTAAGCCTTTTGAATTTCCTAGGACTCCAAGGATGCAGAGTTTCAAAGAAAAAGGCACAGGTAGTGAAACAGAAGGTAATCTACCTGGGGTAAGAAGTGAGTGCTAAGCAGCAGACTTTAAGGCAGGGAAGCCCTATGCCAAACCCCAAAACCACAGACAACGAAGGAACTCCGAACCTTCTTAGGCATGGCAGGGTGGTGCCGGCTGTGGGTTTATAGTTATGCGCTGCTCGTCAGACCCCTCTATGCTCTTATTGCCAATGGAAACAGAGATCTCTAGTTGACAAAAGGAGCCACACGGGCCTTTCACCAGCTAGATAGTGTCCTTATGTCAGCTCCAGCCTTGAGACTTCCAGATGTAAGTAAACCATTCTTTCTATTTTCCCATGCAAGGAATTGCCCTGGGAATACTGGCTTAGGACTTGGGTCCATACCGAAGGGCAGTTGCTTACTTCTCTAAGCAACTTGATGCAACAGCCAAAGGATGGCCAGGCTGCCTCAGAGGTGTAGCAGCAGTTGTGCTGAATATTCAAGAAGCACCCAAGTCTACCCTAGGACAAAAATGATTGTGCCAGTGTCCCACACAGTGTCCGCAGTGCTGGAAGTAAAGGGTGGCCACTGGCTTTCACCACAGAGGTTTCTGAAATACCAGGCCATCATGGTAGAGCAAGATGATGTAGAGATAGTGGTGACTAATATTGTCAACCCAGCTTCTATTCTCAGTGGAATCAAGGAGAAGCAGTACACCATGATTGCCTAGAGACTATTGAAGCAACCTACTCCTGCTGCCCAGACTTAAAGGACACTCCTTTGGACGATGCAAAGACCTGGCTCACTGAGGGGAGCAGCTACATTGCCAGTGGAAAGCGACATGCAAAGTACACAGTGACTACCTGCAGAGAGGTAATAGAGTCTGGACCCTTACCAACAGGTACCTCTGCACAGAAGGCTGAGATAAATGCATTGACCCATGCCTTAGAAACAGCAAAAGGCATTCAGAGTCGTGCATGCGCATGGAGCCATCTGGAAGGAGAGGGGACTGCTGACCTCACAAGGGAAGAAGAGACAAACCGGCTGCTGGAAGCAGTTCAGCTACCTGAAAAAGCATATTAAGGCACACCAGAGAGTGAGCTTAAAATTGGAGGAAAGAAATGAGCTGGTGGATGGAGAGGCAAAGAAAGCAGCAAAGAGTGAGGTAATTATGGACAGATTTTCCTCGAAGGTAAGCCATAATACAATAATACTAATCAAAACAGACATACAACTACAAGGGGTGTGTCACCCTGTTTTTTTAGGATTTTCTATGCCTTCTGATGTTGACATTCTTGTAGTGAACTTTCTCACACACTTTCTGTAAATAACTCATTGTTTTGCATTCCTGGATGGAGGAGGAGAGAGTTGATGGACTGTTGGTTTAACCAGTGTCATTGGAGAGGTGTCACTGTCACCCTCCAATCCGCTGTCACTTTTGTAAAACTATAAATATTGGAGTCAGAAAATAAACTGCCCTTTTTTCCTTCACCTTGAGAATGGTGGTGTGCTTGTGTTCTTTCGTGTCCTACAGCGACATCTGGTGACCGCCCAAGTGCTGCTCACCACCTTTACTGCAATCAAGATTAAGGAACAAAGCACCTAGATTCATCATTCCCGAGTGAAGAAGGCTCCTGAGGGACTTTAGAAAGTTACAATGGGTAACAACAAACTGAAATTAAAACTTTCTCGAGAAAATAAATAGAGTGTAAGTAAAATGATAAGCACAGTGTAATAATCCCCCAAAGAATAGAACTACTTGTAGTTATAATAGATAATCAAGTAGGTGTAGCTTAGAG
The DNA here is from genome assembly GCF_028551555.1 of Melozone crissalis. Classification (NCBI taxonomy): domain Eukaryota; kingdom Metazoa; phylum Chordata; class Aves; order Passeriformes; family Passerellidae; genus Melozone; species Melozone crissalis. The sequence goes on from NW_026535844.1 coordinate 7,722,008, forward strand.
AGTTGTGTCATTTATGATTATTGCTGTAACCACAGCTAATGCAGCACCACTTCCATATCATGTGACTAGTATGTAAGTGCCAAGGGAAAGCCTATGATTTTAACTCCCAAAGTCTCTGGGTCAAATGCTAAAAATTACAAATGCAACTGTGTAAGAAAGAAGAAATATTTGGGGGATGTAAATCTGTGTTTGTCCAAGACAGATTCCATGAATCTCATCAAGAATCCTAAATACCATGACAAATGCTTAATTAAGTGCACTGGGTTCAGACTTAGATACAGAGCGAAGTATTTATCACTTTGAAATGCATCCCATTAACCAGACAACCTTGCCTGTGTATACAAGACAAGGTTGTATCTGCCTCAGAGCAGCATGCCCCACTATAATAGTAGATGAGATCACAGTGAAGGAAACTCAATTTAACTTGTGCATTTGTAACTTTGTCAAAATCAAAGGATGTGCTTTTTCCTATCAGGCACCTGTCGTATCATACCAACATAGAAAGGAGAATTTGATCACTGTCCAAGAAATATTGCCTGTGCCCATAGGGATGAACTTAACTTTGGTTACCAAATTGTTAAAACATTACGAATTAAAGAAAATTCTTAAAAAAGTTAAAGATAAAAGGAAAAGAACTTTGATTACAACCCACCATGACACAGAGACTATACGGAAAGTATTTAAAAGGTTGGAAAAAGGCCCATCCCATCATTAGTGGGATGTGCTTTGTGAGCAGTCTCCAATGGCAGCTGACTTGCTCAATACCTTCATTCATCCAATTATTGTTTTACTTCTCTTGGTTAGTATAAGTTTGATTTTGTCTATTACAGTACTTATTTAGAATTAGAGACTGTTGCAGCAAGTAGCAGCTTTAACTTCACTATCGAGAACAGATGGTACGGTTTTAAGAAACACTTACCACATAAGTTGGCTCAATAAAGAAGAACCTATATGTTAGTGAAAGAATTTACCAACCTTAAAGAAGGAGTAGGGATTGAATTATGATTTAAAAAATTTAAGATTTTAGCTGAGGGTTAGAACCAATTCATATTGAAGTCAGATACACCAACAACTGGTTAATGATTATTAGATGCTTAAGTTAAAGCTAATTGTTACATTATGAGCTCATTAGTAGAAGGAAGAGGAGCAAGTGAACCAATATAGGAACATATTGAAACCAGCAGAACAATGCCCAGCACCTGGACTCTGTGTCAATCCATCACGAAGCAGGGGGCCTTGGATTGTGCCAGAGGATCACAGAGACCTGACCAAGACCTTCCTGACTTCATCCCTGGGACCACTGACCCAATTTGGGACCACTGACCCAATTCAAGAGAAGAATTGCGCACACGTGAAGGACTAATAATCTCATTTTAATACAAAGCGTCGATGGGAGGTGCTGGGGTTATGCATATATATTATTTTGGGAAATAAACAGAAGGCAAAAATCCTTGTGTGGTGCAGTCACGCATTTCAAGAATGACCCCTTCCAGGCCACCCACCAGTGTAATAAACATACCACTTTCTAACTTTAACTAGTTAGAGAGTCTTTGTCCCTGATTTTCAGTTTTAATGATTAAGTGGCAATGCTATAGACCCAAAACTGACTACATCTGGGACTGCACAAAAGATTATGTGCATACAAAATAATAAGAAAGACCACTTGGAAGAAGCAAAAATTATTTATGAAAAAAAAAAGCAAATAATGGAGGATAGAAAAAAAGAAATACTGCACAAGCCAAATTATTTGTAAAAAGGGAAGAGGAAAGATTATTATAGGTGCTTATTATATTGTTATATTAAGAGGAATCTTATATGTACAATGTTAAAATAACTTTGCTTTTATTTCTGCTGTTAATAAAAACTTAGACCTAGTAGTAGTGGTAGCTGATCTAGTCAGGAGTGAACTGTCTGTTTGGTCGGGATAACATCCAGTGAACACGTCATGAGCACCCTGCTATTGATGTGCCAACTATCAGCATCTGCCGTCTGAAGAAAGTGTGGACCAAGGCCCAGAGTGGAAGTGATCAAGAGAGGGAACCAAAACCACAGCCAAGAAACACACATGCTCTAAAAAGGCAGAGCTGAGGAGGAGCCATGCTAAACAGTTCCTGAAATGTGTAAACTAGATGATGGATATGCAAAAGAGTCTATGAATATGCAACAGGCTGATGTAATAGAAATGGTATAAAAAGGGTGTTTCCCAAACTAGCAGGGGTGTTCTTGGCTTAGTACCAAGATGCACTGAGCAGTAATTTTTGTTTTACTGTCTCTGTCTCCTACTGTCCTTTATTAAAGTTTTAAATTTTAACAGGAAAGTGAACCGTGTTTTTCACAAGGGAATATGGAACCTTAACGTGTATCGGTCCCTGGTTGCCAACTGCTGGTCGTAGTGGGGATTGTAAAACCGGTTCTTTTCTCTTTTTTTATCTTGTACGTTTCACTATGGGGCTACACTCTTTGATGGCTTTTCTCACGATCTTTCCCCTCCTTCGCTTGCTCAAGGCTGCAATGAGTTCATCAATTTCACCTTCCTCGGAGCTGCTGGAGCAGGAGCTCTCTGGTTCGGCTGACCCTGTTGTACCATATAATCTATTTTGCCGACCCCCGATCCCAGGGAGCCCCCCGCGGGATTTGCTGCGTCTTTTAACCCGGGCTGCGCGTCCGCCCGCACCGGTGACGTCATCCCCTGAAGCCGCTGTCCGGCGTTCACGGTTGCCATGGAAACTGACAGGGCTGGGGGCGGAGAGACCCCGCCCCCATGGGAGGTTCCCTCTCCGCCCTCCCGGCACAAGGCTCCGCCCCCGGCTCCTCCTCCTCCTCTCGGGGCGGTGCCGTGGGCGGTGCCCGCCATCCATCCCCTCCCCTCTCCCGGCACAAGGCTCTGCCCCGGCTCCTCCTCCTGGCCCAGGGCCGGTGCCATCCCTGCCTGGCCGCGCTCGCCTTTCTCCTCCTTCCCCGGCTGGGCCCCGTCTGAGCTGCGCCTCCCCCGCCCCGCGATCGTGTCGGCGGTGGCGGCGGGGGGGGGCGCGCCTTGGCCCGGACCCGACCGACCCCACCGTCAGGGCGGGAGCGACTCGATCTAAGCCTTCTTCCTCCCTTGTTTTACTTTTGTTTGCCAATATTGGCTCTTTTTTCCTTTTCCCCCCTTTTCCCTTTCAGACTAAGGGATGCTCTTCCTTTTGCTTTGCTGCGGGACTCCCCTGACATGCTGGCACCATAAAGAGCCTCGCATACTCCAGCTCACCTGAGCACCCTGAGTAGTTATCCTCGCGTCTGCGGGAAATCAAACTTTATATTAATGTCTTATCCCAACTACCAAACTCGGGAGTCTGATTGTCCTCTAGTTCATACCGCGGCCAGATCTTTTCTGAGAGTCCAATAAGTTTGCATTTGAAAAACAAGGCTCCCCCCGGTAAGGGCTCCCCAGTTTCTCAGTGCTAATCCCAGGGCACTGTCTCTCGGGATACTATCACTACAGCACTCGCAGCAGAATATACACACGGCATTTAACAGGTTTGAGTTGAAATTAAAAGAACCAGCGAGAGAGAGAGACAGCGAGATTCCGATCGCGGCGCTCCGGAGCGGCGGTGCGGGAACAATCCCTGCGCCAGCACTGCCGGCCCCAGGCCAAGCCCAGCCCCGCAATCCAACCCCGCTGCTCACAGCGCCCGCCCTCCCCGGCCCGGGGCACAGCGAGCCCCGCACCCGCTGCGCTCCCGAGCACAAAACGCCCCTTCCCACCGCGCTCACCCGATAAACACAGCACCCCTGCAGCCGCTCACGCCTCTCTCGCTCCTCCCGAGCTTCTCGGCCTCCCGCACCCTCTGCCCCGCACCTGGGCCCCGCCAGTGCCGCGGGCTGGGGGCAGCAGCTGCACCTTCCTCTGCCTCTGCTCCAGCCCTGCCCAGGTGCCTCGGCTCCCTTCGTGCTCACCACAAACTGAGGTTTCACAAGGCTGACCTAGAACAGAGGCCAGACACGGTTACACAATAAAGCAGGCATTTGTTAAAAGGCCTCCATGGATACACCTTGGGCAGAACAAGAGCCCAGCCAGGGCTACACCCAAGATGGACCAAAATGGCCACAAAATGGACGGCCGGTCACGAGGTCTGTCACTTTTATAAGTTCTGCTCCATTTGCATGTTGGAGTTAATTGTCCAGTTATAGCTTCAGATGATGAAGTCCCATCCTTATCGTTTTTCTCTCTTCAGTGCCCGTTGTTTATGCTCTTGGGCCTGACGTTTGGCTTATTTGTCCTTGGGTTCCCAGCTAGCGCAGGAATTGTTTTGTCTCCCTGCTCTGTGAACAGAGCTCAGCATCCCTTAAAATGAAGCCCAGACCCACAGAGTAAAGCAGCACAGAACCTGAAAAACAGAAAAGCCAAAACCTGAGGCATCAAATCGATGGGACCCCCTCACACTCACCAGACCCCCCCCATGGCACTCCCCGCCCCTCCCATTGATTGAAACCCCCCTCCAGAACACTCCCAGGCCCGAGCCCCTCGGTGCCCCTGTGCCCCAGGCCCATTTTCTCACCTGGGAAACCCCAAATCTTTGGGAATTCTCAACTGGGAAACCCCAAATCCCTGGAAACCTCACCTGGGATCCCCAAAGCCTCTCCTGGGACCTCCAAACCTTCCAGGATCCCCCCAACACCCCCAGGACCCTCCAAACTTTATCTGGGATTCCCCCAAACTCCCCCGGGAGCCCCCAAACTCCACCTGGGATCCCCCAAAACCCTTCCAGAATCCCCGCAAAGGAGACCCCAAGCTCCACCTGGGATCTCCAACCCCCCCCAAAACACTGGTGACAGTGATGGCACTGTGTTGGTGACACTGGAATGAAGCTGGGGACACCGGGTTGGTGGCACTGGAATGATGACACAGGGGTGGTGGCACTGGGACAGCCCTGGGGACACTGGGGTGGTGACAGTGGGATAGAACTGGTGGCACTGCGATGGAATTGGGGACACTGGGCTGGTGACACCAGGGCAACCCTGGTGGCACTGGGCTGATGGCACTGGGATGGAACTATGGGCACTGTGAGGGGACTGGTGGCACAGGACAGGGGACACTGGGATGGAGACACAAGGAAGGAACTGGAGACTCTGGGCTGGTGGCAGTGGGGTGGAACTGGTGACACCGGGACACAACTGGTGACACTGGGGACAGAGGGGACAGGGGGGACAGGGAGGACATGAGGGTGACAGAGGGGACACAGAGGAATGGAGGGGACACAGAGGGTGGTGGGAGGGGACAAGGGGTCTCAAAGGGGATGGGAGGGCGTGGCAGGAAGGGGGGAAGTGACAGAAGGGTGGAGGGGACCGAGGGTGGCAGTGGGGCAGAAAGCGGGGGGTGGCAGGGGGGTGGCAGATGGCATTAGGGGCTGACAAAGGGACAGAGGGGACAGCAGACGCCTCCAGGGAGGGGACAAAGGGGCCACCCCAGGAGGCCACAAGTGCCACCAGGTCCCTGACACCTCTCCTGTTCCCTTCCCAGTGGCTGGAGGCTGTGGTGACCGTGGTGGCCACCCTGGGGAAGGTGGCAGCTACCGTGACCAGGCCACACAAGGACGTGAGGGGGCACATGTCCCCAAAGTCCCTGCACACAAAACTGAGGAGATTTACCTGGTACCTCCATAAGGTCTTGAACTACCGTGCTGTCACCTCACTGTGCCACTCCAGTGTCCCCTCCCTGGGCCAGGCCCTGGCACCACCCTGGGACCACCTGGGCCGATGTGAGAGCCGCGGCCAGCGCCTGGTGGCCTGGTGGGACTCGTCCGAGGTGCTCGAGAACAGCTGGGACTGGCTGGCCAGGGAGGCCACCGAGCTCTGTGACACCTGCAGGGACACGGCCACCACTGCTGCCATCGCTGCAGCCACCGTCGCGACCGTCGCCACCACCCGTGCCTGGAACCTGCCGGACAAGGCCGCCCGCTGGGGGACGTCTCTGCACAACCTGGTGGCCACGGCCCAGCGGCCGTCGGTGGCCCTGGACAAGGAGGAGGTGGCCTCGGCAGTGGCCGCGCTTGAGGCCTGGCTGGCAGCGGTGACCAGTGAGGAGGAGGCGGCCACCAAGGCCATGAGAGAGACCATGGTGGCCACCAGCTGGTTGAGAGTGGCCGCCAGGAGGGGACAGCAGGCACAGGTGGCCCTGGGACCACTGGAGCACTTGGTGGCTGCATGTGACGAAGCCACCGCGTTTCCCCGGGAGCTGCGGCGCCAGCTCAGGGACATCGAGGCCACCCTGGAGGGGACAAATGAGGCGTCGTCTGATGTCCCCGAGGCCTTGGTGGCCGAAGTGGCAGAAGCCGAGTGGCTGTGAGAGGCCAGCAGCCACCTGGCCATGCGTCACCTGCTGAGGACACTTGGGGACATCCACAAACTCCTCTTCAGTCTCTATGGTGGCCACGGTGGCCCCGGTAGCCCACACGGCTGAGCAGTGCCAAAAATGCCATCAAGGACATCCTGACGGTGCTGCAGGGACAGTGATGTCACTGCTGTGATGTCATTGGGGTAGTGACGTCGCTGGGGAGCCTTGTGGACACTCAGGTGCCCCCAGGCACTGGGACACCTCCGTGCATTGACAGCACTCCCCCCATCATCGAGCTCCAGGACTGGGGCTGAGCTCCCCTCGTGTACCGTGTACCGACCCCCCTAGTCACCGGGCCTGGAACCCCCTCTGTGCCTCCCCACCCATGATGGGGGTTCTGCCCCTTCCCCTTTGACCCCCCAGAGCTGCGGAATCCCCTGGGAACAGCACCGGGACCAGGGCAGGCTCAGGAGTGAGACCAGGGGGGGCTCTGAGTGCTGGGGGAGCACAGGGGGGTCCCCAACACTGGGGGGGTCCCTTGGGGCTCGACCCTGTGACCCCCCCCTGTTATCAGCCAGGACCCCCCGTTATCACCAGGGACCCCCCCCAATTTACTGGGCCCCCCCCTCGCCAGGAGCCCCCCTTCACCAATCCCTAAAAGTGCTTGGACTCCCCTGGTCCATGAACCCCCTCCAGTGCACCAGGATCCCCCACTCACTGCCCCTTCCCCATCCGTGGGATCCCCTCACACTCACCAGACACCCCCACTGATGAGGACCCCCCAGTCCATGGGACTCCCCCCACACTCACCATGTCCCCCCTCAGAACCCCCCAGGGCCCTCCATGATAGGAATAGTCCCAAATTATCTCAAATCCTGGATCCCAAACGACCCCAAAGCACTCAATAATCTCAAATCCTACTGGACACTCAAAACCAATTCTAAATGCTCTCAAATCCCAAACCCTGGATCCCAAAAAATCCCAGATCCCAAATGCTGTCAGATACCCCAAATCTGATCCTAAAAGATCTCCAATCCTGGGTCCTCAAATAATCCCAAATCCCAGACCCCAAATCCTGCTGGATCTTCATAAACAATCCCCAAAACCAATTCCAAATCCGGGTTCTGTCAGGGGAAATCAGAGCCCTGTGTGGGGTAAATGGGCCCTGAGGGGGTAAATGGGGTCCTGGAAGGATAAATGGGGTCCTGAGGGGGAAATGGTTTGTGAGGGATAAATGAATGCCCTGAGGAGTAAGTGGGGTCCTGAAAGGATGAATGGGGGTAAATCAGGGTCCTGTCCGGGGAAATCAGGGCCCTGAGTGGTCACTGGGGTCCTGGCAGGGAAATGGAGCCCTGATGGATGGATCCAGGCCCCGAGGGGTTAAAGCCAGCCCCGAAAGGTTCCCTGAGGTCCTGGCAGGCCCAGTTCTGCCCCTCGGGGGAGGATCAGGGCGTGGGGCCCTCCCTCCTCCAAGCCTTGACACCCTCTGCCCTCAGAACTTCGGCCGCAGCCTCTGGATGGGGACGGGGATGGAGCTCAAGGTGGGAACTGCAAAACCCTTGGGTCACGCCCAGTGGGCACCCGAGGGGATCTGGGAGGATCTGGGGGGGCGGGGGGGGGATTTGGTGAAGTTTGGGAATCCCCAGGGCCAGGGCTGCTGCTGGGAGGGCAAAAAGAACTGGAAAGTTCTGGAGTCTTGGGAGTTCAGAGGGGCCGGGGAGGGGGAAAAAGGGGGTGGGACTCCCGAAATTCCTGGGGGGATTCAGGTGGAACCCCCCAGAATCTCACCTGGGTACCTGGGAACCCCAAAACCTCCCTGGAGCCTCACCTGGGACACCTAGGAAACCCAAAATTCTTGTGAATTCTCATCTGGGACACCCAGATCTCATCTGGGAGTCCCTTGAGATCCTCACTTGACCCCCTGGGACTCCCCCAAATCCTCACCTGGGCAGCTGGGAAACCCCAAATCTTTGAGAATTCTCAACTGGGAAGCCACAAATCCCAGGGAAACATCAGCTGGGAGCCCCAAAACCTTGACTGAGAGCCCCAAGACCTCACCTGGGACCCCCAAAACCTCACCTGGGACCCCTTCAGTCTCTTGCGAACCTCACCTGGGACTCCCTTGACCCCTCTGTCCACCCTGACTACCCTGTGCTGTGCCCTGTGTTCACTTGGGACCCTGAAAACCTCACCTGGGACCCCCAAAACCTCACGTGGAGCCCCCCCAAAACCCTTCCAGGACCCCCAAAAGCCCCCTCAGGATCCCCCAAAATTCATCTGGGGCCCCCCATGCCCCAAAAATGTCACCTGAGACACCCCAACCCCCCTGGGCCACCCCTGAATACCCCTCTGGACCATCCAAAAGCTCCCCCAGAACCCCCCAACCCCACCAGCGACCCCCCAAACTCCACTCCCCAAACCCCCCAAACCCCTCCCCCCTCCCCTAACCCCCCTTTCCTGTCCCCAGGTGTCCCCCCCTGCCCTCCCTCCCGAGGTGGCCCGGGCAGAGGCCGCATGGCACCGGGCCCTGGAGGCCCTGGTGGCCCTGGCCAAAGCCTTGGGGACACCGGACAGCATCCCCACGGCACTGGCTGAGGCCGAGGCTGCACTGAGCCAGGCCTGGGTGGCCCGGGAGGGGCTGCAGGGGGCCCGGGAGGCCGCGGTGGCCCCGGCGGTGGCCCTGGGACCCTGGGGGACGAGGACGAGCAGCGGCTGCGGCAGAATGGGGCCAAGGCTGAGGCGGCAGCGGCGACACTGGAACGCGAGGAGCGACGGGCACGGCAGTGGCAGTGCCGGCTGCGGGCTGGGCACGGGCTGACCATGGGGCTGATGGTGCTGTGCGGGGCTGTGCGTGAGTAAAAAAAGCAGTATGGACCAGTATGGATCAGGATAAACCATTATAGGCCAGCATTGATCAGTATAGAGCAGTATGGAGCAGTTTAGAGCAGTGGGAGGTAGTGTGGACAGCTATAGACCAGTAGAGACCATTATGAACCAGTTTAGGCCAGTATAAACCAGTTCAGATCAGTATATATCTTTATAGAACAGTGGGAGGCAGTTCAGACCAGTTCAGATCAGGTCAGACCAGTGTGAGTTTCTACAGACCAGGAGGGACTTTCTCCTGTCCTTACCAGTACAGACCAGTATGGACCAGTACAGGGCTGTGGGGACCGGTTCAGACCAGTATGAACCAGTATAAACCAGTTCAGACCAGTATAGACCGTATGAATATCTACAGACCAAGAGAGACTTTCCCCTGCCCTGACCAGTATAGGCCAGTTCAGACCAATATAGACCAGTTTGGACCAGTGTAGAGCATCATGGGGCAGCAGGGGATGCAGGGAACCAGTACAGACCAGTTCAGACCAGTTTGGAGCCCTACCGACCAATAGAGACCTTCCCCTGCCCCAGGATGGGGACACTGGGATGGAACTGGTTACACTGGGATGGGGACACTGGGACAGGACTGGGGAAACTGGGACAGGACTGGTGACACTGGGATGGTGACATCGGTATGGGGACAATGGAGCGGTGGCACTGGGATGGTGACATTGGTATGGGGACAATGGGGCAGTGGCACTGGGCTGTCAGTGGGAGCATGGGGATGGAACAGGGGACGCTGGGTTGGTGACACTGGAATGATGACACGGGTGTGGTGGCACTGGAATGGGAACAGGGGACACTGGGTTGGTGACACTGGAATGTTGACATGGGGCTGGTGGCACTGAGGCAGCCCTGGGGACAATTGGGTGCTGACAGTGGGATAGAACTAGCGGCACTGGGATGGAACTGGTGACACTGGGACATGGCTGGGGATACTGGGACAGGGACATGAGACGGGGTAGGGGACACTGGGTCAGGACTGGGGAAGCTAGGGTGGCACTGGTGACACTGGGATGGGGACACTGGGGCAGAATGGGGGACACTGGGAAGAAACTGGGGACGCTAGGATTGAACTGGTGACACTGGGCTGGTGCCATGTGTGGCACTGGTGACACTGAGATGGCACTGGTGACACTGGGATGACTCCCTTGCTTGGTGATACTTGAATGGAACTGGGGACACTGGGAGGGGACTGGAGACACAGGGACACAACTGGGGACACTGGGATGGAACTGGGGACACTGGGAAGGGACACTGGGATGGGGACATCAGGAAGGGACTGGGAATACTGGGATGGGACTGGGGACACAACTGGGGACACTGGGATGGTGACATTGGTATGGGGACAATGGGGCGGTGGCACTGCACTGGAACTGAGAGCACTGGACTGGCACTGGGAGCACTGGGATGGTGGTGCTGGGCTGGTAGCACTGGGAGAGGACTGGTGACACTGGTTGGCCGCACCGGGACAGCCGTGTCGGCACTGGGCTGCTGACACCAGGACTGGGACACTGGGCTGGAACTGGGGACAGTGGGAGGTGACTTGTGACACTGGAACAGGACTGGAGACACTGGGCTGGTGGCACAATGATGGAACTGGTGACACTGGGACACAACTGGGAGCACTGGGGCAGGGACACTGGGACAGGGTGGAGGACAGTGGGACAGGACTGGGGACACTGGGAGGGAACTGGGGACACTGGGATGGTGACATTTAGATGGATCTGGTGACACTGGGATGGTGACAATGGGGTGGTGGCACTGGCCTGACACTTGAAGCACTGGGATGGAACTGGGGACACTGAGATGGTGGCACTGGGACAGGACTGAGGACACTGGTCCTGCAACTGTGTTGGTGACGCTGGGCTGGTGGCACTCAGGTGGTGACAGTGGGACAGAACTGGTGGCACTGGGATGGAGCTGGTGACACTGGGGTGGTGACACCGGGGTAGTCCTGGTGCCACTAGACAGGTGGCACTGGGCATCCGTGGTGCCACATGTCCGGTGTCCCCATGTCCCTGCAGTGTCCCTGGACTCAGCCCGCACTGCCCTGGGGGTGACCGAGGATGGTCAACTGCTGCTGGCCCTGGCCATGGTGGCTGTGTCCTGCGAGGTGGCCTGGCGGGATTTGGGGACATCACGGCGTCACCTGGCCACTGCTGCGGGCCACCAGCAGGACATGGCCCAGCGCCTGCATGACCGCGCCCGGCGGGTGGCGGCTGCCAGGGCCAGCGCTGAGGCTGCCGCGGCCACCAACGAGGTCACCGCGGATGTGCTGGGGCAGCTGGAGGAGGTGATGGAGGCGCTGGAGACATTGGTGGCTGCTGTCACCCAGGACAGGGAGGTGATGCTGTGTGGGACACGGGGACAGGGCTTCCAGAGAGTGGTTGAGGCACTCAGGGAGATCATAGAGGGCTCGGCGAGATGGCGGGGGGGTCACGAGGAGGTGACACAGAGGCTGGAGGTGGCGTATAGAGCACTGGTAGGGCAGGGGTAAGGACAGGCTGGGGACATGGGAGTGGCACTGTCACCACTGGGGCACGGGGACACCCTGAGGGACATTGGGGCCCTTGGACACACCCCTGTGTCCTTCCCTTGGGGACCCCCAGGCCACCCTGACGTCCCCTGTCCTGTTTTGGGTCACCACAATGTCCCCTAGTGTCCCCAGCAGGACATCGGGCGACATTTGGCCCCTGTTGGGGACATGGGGGGACATCAAGGCCTCTTGGAGACACTCAGGGGACACTAGGGCCATGTGGGGACCCTGAGGGGACGTGGAGGTGCATCAAGGGGACATCGGGCACCCTGCAGGTGGGGGGGCGGGGCCAGGGGTGTGACGTCACCTCTTCCTGTTTACTGCCGCCGTGCAACGTTCCTGTGTGTCACCCAAGTGTCCCCCCGGGCGTGTCCCGATCCTGTCCCCTGAGGCCATGGAGCCCCGTGAGGTATGGCAATCCAGGTGTGGTGTGGGGGGTGGGAGGGAGAGGGGACAGGGGATTGCAAAGGGAACAGGGGTGTCGCAGGACAAGGATAGGTGACAGAGGGGTGGAGGGGAAAGCAGGGGGGAAGAATGGAGGGTGGCAGGGGGGAAGAATGGAGGGTGGCAGGAGGTGGCAGGAGGTGGCAGAGGCAACAAGGGGCTGACAAAAGGAGAGAAGGGAGAGCAGAGCCCTCCAGGGAGGGGACAAAGGGAACCCATGGAAGGTACAGGGGGCACCACAGGAGGTGCCCTAAAGTCCCTAACACCTCCCCTGTCCCCTCCACAGCTGTTGGAGGCGTTGGTGGACATGGTGGCCACGCTTGGTGAGCTGGCAGCCACTGTGGCCGGGCCAAACAGGGATGTGCTGCTGCATGTGTCCCCAAGGTCCCTGCAGGTGGCCCTGGGGACCTTCATTGGTCACCTCCAGGACACCCTGAAGCGCCCTGGTGATGCCTCCCTGGCCGAGGCCCTGGCTGCCTTTGGGGCCACCCCAGGGGCCACCTGGGCCCATGTGACAGCCGCAGCCAGTGCCTGGTGGGACGCGGTGGCTACACTTAAGGACAGCTGGGCCCGGCTGGCCCGAGAGGCCACCGAGCTCCGTGACGCCTGCAGGGATGCGGCCACTGCCGAGGCCACCACTGCGGGCACCGCCACCGCCCTGGCTGGAGACCTGCAGGACAAGGCCACCCACTGGGGGAGAGCTCTGGACAGCCTGGTGGCCAAAGCCTGGCAGCTGCTGCTGCCCCTGGCTAAGGAGAAGATGGCCTCGGCGGAGGCTGCGCACGAGGCCCAGGTGGCAGCCGCCGCCAAGGAGACGGAGGCGACCACCAAGGCCATGGAAGAGGCTGTGGTGGCCAGAAGCGAGGGGGAGGCGGCCACCAGGAGGGGACAGCGAGCAGAGGTGGCCCTGGGGCTGCTGGGGCGCTTGGTGGCTGCGTGTGACAAAGCCACCGCGTTTCCCCGGGAGCTGCAGCGCCGGCTCAGGGTCATCGAGGCCGCCCTGAAGGGGACAAATGAGGCATCCCCTGATGTCCCCGAGGCCTTGATGGCCAAAGTGGCCGAGGCCGAGCAGCTGTGGAAGGCGAGCAGCCGCCTGGCCAAACGTCACCTGCTGGGAACACTTAGGGACATCCGCAGGCTTCTCTCGAGTACCCCTGGTGGCCCTGGTGGCCCCAGTGGCCATGCGGTGGCCAAGCAGTGCCAAAAAGCCATCGAGGACATCCCGACGCTGCTGTGGGAACAGTGATGTCACCACTGTGATGTCATCAAGGGTGGTGAAATCACTGGGGACATCACTGGTGTCACCTGTCCACTCCCTCCTCCCTATGTGAGATTTGAGACAAGATTGGGGAATTTTCTGGGAATTTTCATTACATTTGCCCCAAATCCTGATGGGAATTCCTGGGGTCATGTCGCTGGGGTCGCTCTTGGGACACTCTGGGGCCACTCAGGGCCACTCAGTGGCGGGTTGTGGGGATGAATGAAGCAGCTTTCCACCATGGGTACAGCAGACTGTTTATCAAGCCTCCTCAAAAACCTGCAGGTCCCTTTCCCTCCCTGGGCAGTTTCACCTCAAATGCCCAATTTCCCTGTGCAGGTGACAGATTGGGCCTCAGTTGTTCAATTGCCCTTTTCCCTTTTAGGGCCTCTCCCCCAGGGAGCTCTGGTCCCATTCTCCTCCCCCTGCTCCCGTTTACCTTGCCCTGACAGGGTCTCACTTCCCTCTGGGGGTGGCTCCTTGCACGCTGGTTCCCCTCATCAATAGTGGCTCCATTATCTTTGCTTTCCCCTTGGCTTTCTCCTCATCCCTCCCTCTGTACATTGACCGTCTGGGCTTCCTTTAACAGGTCATTCAATCCCTTATCCTGCCATTCCCCCAGTCTTTCCAGCTTTTCCTTATATCCAACCAAGCATATGTGACAAAGGTTATCTTCAATAAAGCTTGTCCAGCTATTGTATCAGTCTATACCTGAGTATTGTCTCGTATTTCTTTTTAACCTCTCCACCCATTCAGTTGGAGTCTCATCCTTCTTTTGTTGTTCAGCAAATGCCCTATGGTCGTTCTGAGTTGGTGGAGCAGCATCCCTAATTCCCCTGATAATTAATGCTCTATAATCTTCCATGTTTCACCTTTCCCCGGGGTTATGGTGGTCCCAATTAGGGCATTGCAGGGGCATTTTCTGCTCCCCATGGGGTCTGTGTTGTGCAGGGTGCCTTTCCCAAATCCACATCCTCACTAGTTCGATCACTTGTCTTTCCTCAGGTGTAACCAAAAGGTTAATTCTAGATTGCACTCTGTCCCAGTTATAAACATTGGGTCCCAAAATTGGTCTACTTGTTCTGCTAATCAAATTGGATCTTCACGTAGAATTTTTAATTCTTTATTAAATGCTCTCACTTCGGAGGAATTAAGTGGGGCAGTGACAAACCTGATTCCCTGTGTGCCCCACCCAGTGGCACTTCCCAGAGGGGGTTTAGTGTCACTGCTTGGTTCTCATTTTTTCCATTCCTCTCCGCTGGGTCCATCAGGGGGTGCATCAAGTGCTGGCACATATAGGGGGGACAGATGCTCTAAGGGGTCCCAGGTTTTAATGTCTTTTAATTTAAATGTGTTTTCCTCCCCCAGGAAAACCTTGCCCTTCCAACTGGCAGCAGAATCTGTTTTTTCCTGACTGACTGGTTCTTTGGCATTCACATGAATATTCAAAGTTTGGCACATCCGCCCCTCAAAGGAACTCTATTTTGGCCAGATCAGATCAATGATAAATGATCAGATCTTATCTCCTGTTTAGTCTATTTTCTCATATAATAATGTTTCATTTTGATTCTATTTTCATTCTTTGTGTCAGGGTTATGTAGCCACCATGCCATTTTTATCCCTAGGAGGCTGTTTGGAGGTGTATCCATGGATGTTTCCCTGCTCCCCTTTCCCCTGGGGGTTTTCTCCTTGTTTGCTTTGTGTCCCATTTTCTCAGCTTATGGTGGCACTGTCCCCATGCCTTTGTTTTTTCCTTCTTTCTTAATTGCCAAGCAAATCTGACTCTATGCCTTTCACGTGTATTATCCCAGTCCTTCTCAGGTACTGTTCAGGCTCCTGGAAGCAAATGCTACTTTCCCACACACTATTTCCTACAGTAATTTAAAAAAAATTAATGCCCAATTCCTGGCTCTCTATTCCACTCTTTCCCACTCCTGGCCCCAGGCACTCTTTAGTGTTGCTGTGAAGTGCAACCTCTCATGACAGATTTTACACTCGCATCAGATCCAAGGATCACATCCCACTCCACAACAGAAACACAAAGTTACACTCATACGTGTTATGATGGGAATCATTCATTGGAGGCACAGAAACAACTCGAATTCTCAAAGGTCCTTGTGACAAACTGCCTCATTTATTGTTCGGACCCTCTTTATATGGGGGGTTTGAATCTCCTGGCTTAAGACAGCTGATGGGATGGGTTCTCTCTCTGCCCTGCTCTCTGGCCAGTGCTGTATCTGCATCTAAACCTGAACAGGGTTGGCTGAGGTCTTTGCTTGGGTTTGACTCCAACATATCCCTGCCTTATCCGGGGACTTGTTTTCTTCTGGGCTGGTTGAGTTTAGGGGGCAGCTTCAGATCAGCTGCAATGTGACAACTCACCCTCTTGGTTAGACTAAAAAATTAAATTATGAGCCTAGTTGAATAAGGCTTTTTCTACCCAACTCAGCAAGCCTAGTCTTCCACAGCTAGTGTTGTACTCCATGTATCACTGGGGTTGTGACATTCACATCCACCAGCTGTCAGGCAAAACCACAAGCATTACAATTCTTTAGGTTAGCATGTCACAGGCTTAATGTTTAGAAGTTACAAAGTTCCAACTTAGCACTACAAACAATAAACAATTCAAGTCAAAACTATTTCAATTAAAACCTCACACATTTCTACTATTCGTTTTGTAAATATTTGAGTCTTGGAATAAGGTGATGGGCAGATTGTCTTACCATTGACAAGCTTCTGCCTCCAACGAGCCTTTGGCTTGCCAGGTTATGTTGTGATTTTATTGGAAATCATCAGAGAAATTTGAGAACATGAGAGTTTTAAATAAACAGCAAAAGTTTTATAACATCCATAGTGGCTTTCAGAGCTTGTTGATAATACTTTTCTCCTCGTTGAAGTAAAATAGAAGTTCATACTTTAATGACTGATTGTTCCTCTATGGAGGTTAATCCGCCTCTTTCTTTGGTGAGGTTTTCCTTCTATTTTTCAGCTTTTTTATTTCTCTGACTCCTACACCATTCAGTTTTTTAGCCTTACTGTTAATTCTCAGCTCCTTCACTGTCTGGGTTTCTTGCCTTACCGGCTTTTCCCGGCTCCTACACGGTTCAGTCTCCCCTGCTCTGTACACAGAAAATGGCTGAGTCACATCACTTCGTGGATCACTGCGTATCACGGGGGGGGCCGTTCATCGGCGACATACGAACAGCCCAACTCTCCAAGGTCCTTGTGACAAACAGCCTCAGGTTTATTCTCGCAGCTCCTTTTATAGGAGCTTCAAATTTGCCTCGCTTACGCATGTGATTGGTTGGGGTCTTAGCACTGTCCAGCTCCCTGGCCAATGGTAGGTCTGCATTTAGAGCTGAATGACATTGGCTGAGGGTTCCTGTGTAGAACTGAATCCAACCTATCCTTGTTCACTCAGGGACTTGTTTACTTCTAGGCTGGTTGATTCAGGGGGGCAGCTTCAGACTGGTTGCACTGCGACACCACTGCCCTGACCAGTTTAGACCAATATAGACCAGTTCAGACCAGTATAAACCAATACAGACCAGTATAAACCAGTATGAATATCTACGGACCAGTAGAGACTTCTCCCTATGCTGACCAGTACAGACCAGTACAGACCAGTTCAGACCAGTATTGACCAGTATGAGACTCTATAGAGCAGTAAGGATCAGTATGGGCCAGTATAGAGCAGTGGGGACCAGTTCAGACCTGTTTAGACCAGTATGAGTTTCTTCAGAGCAGGTGGGACCTTCCCCTGCCCTGCCCAGTATAGACCAGTATGAACCAGTATAGTGCAGTATGGACCAGTTCAGAGCAGTGGGGACCAGTTCAGATTGGTATGGACCAGAACAATCAAGTTCAGACCAGTACGAACCAGTATGAATATCTACCAACCATCAGAGACTTTCCCCTGCTCTGACCAGTATGAACCTGTTCAGACCAATATAAAACAGTATGGACCAGTAAAGAGGAGCAGGGGCAGCAGGGGATGCAGAAAACCAGTTTGGACCAGTAGAGACCAGTAGAGACGAGTTCCGACCAGTATGGAGCTCTACAGACCAGCAGAGACCTTCCCATGGCCTGGGATAGGGACACTGGGATTGAACTGTCACAGTGGAGGGGACACTGGGATGGAACTGGGGACACTGGAATGGAGACATTGGTATGGGGACAATGAGAGATGGTGGCACATGGCCAGCAGTGGGAGCACTGGGATGACACTGGGAGCACTGGGATGGAAGTGGGGACACTGGGCTGGTGGCACTGGAATGGAACTGGTGCCACTGCTCTGTCCCTCGTGCCACCTCTGTGGTGACCCCCATGTCCCCACAGTGTCCCCACATGAACCCAGTGTGTCCCCCATTGTCCCTGAGAGGACATTTTTGGAACACTTGGGCACTGTTGGGGACACTCAGGGGACATTGGGATCCTTTTGGGAACATTGGGAGCACATTTGGGACCCACGATGGCCCCTCAAGGGAGGGGCAGTGGGGGGGGCCAGGGGTGACGTCACCTCTCCCTGCCTGCCCCCCCCAACCCTGCCTGTGTTCAGAGTGTCTCCTGGGAGTGTCACCTCCCTCTGCCAGCACTCCTGGAGTGTTCCCAGTGTCCCCAAGGTGTCCTCGCAGTGTCCCCAGCGGCCATGGAGCCCCAAGAGGTGCAACAATCCCGGCATAGGGAGGGGGCAGGAGACGGGGATACACGGGGGTGGCAGGAGGGGACAGGGGTGACAGAGGGGAACAGGGTGGTGGAGGGGAAATAGGGGGCTCCAGTAGGGGACAGGGGCCTGGCAAAGGGAGCCACAGCATGGTAGGAAGGAGGAGGTGACCCCGAGGGCAGCAAGGGGGAACAGTGGGGGGTAGCAGGAGGTGGCAGAGGGGATGAGGGGGTGAGAAAGGGACAGAGGGGACACGAGAGCCCTCCAGGGAGGGGACAAAGGGGACCATAGGAGGGCAGAGGATCCGCCACAGGAGGCCACAAATGCCACAAGGTTTCTCACACCTCCCCTGTCCCCTCTCTTTGTATCGTCATCCCAGCTGCTGGAGGCGCTGGTGACCATGGTGGCCACCCTGGGTGAGCTGGTGGCTACCATGAGCGGGCCATACGGGGACGTGCTGTTTGCTGTGTCCCCAGGATCCTTGCATGCAGCCCTGGGGACCTTCATTCATCGCCTCTGGGACACCCTGAGCCACCCCAGTGTCACCTGCCTGGCCAGGGCCCTGGCTGCCCTTGGGGCCACCCCGGGGGCCACCTGGGCCCGTGTGACAAGCGCTGTCAGTGCCTGGTGGGACTTGGTGGCCATGCTCTTGGATAGCTGGGCCCACCTAGACCGGGAGGCCACCAAGCTCTGCAATGTCTGCAAGTGATTTACTAAAATTATGGATATTGATCTAGTACTGATATTCCAACTGTGATGGACAAAGACTCTCTAACAGTTTAAAGTTAGAAAGTGGATGTTTATTGCGATGTGGGATAGCTCCCAAATAGACACCACAATTTACAGGTGTGTTTTGCGGAGAAAAGAAGAAACCTCACAACTTTATAAAAGTTGTAAAGCCTGGTATGCTTTTATTACGACGCGTACCGGACACAAGCCTCCCCCAAAGGCAAGCGTACCCCTGAAGACCTCAGGCCTCCTTTTATTCCCCTTCCAAATGCATATGCATACAGTTTCACAATAGGTTCATGCATATTCATTCCGTGTGACATTTATCGCCAGTTCTCCTTTATCAAAGGAATTCCTAGGTCGGGGGGGGGGGGGGGGGGGGGGGGGTGCAAATTGACCTTGTGGTCATTTCTGTTTTCCTTTCTCTGCCGTCTTGCTGTCCCGGCATCCGACTTTTCCTTCAGCTTTGGCCCCACAGACTTTTCACCTCTCCTAGACACTTTACCTAATTCAGAATGGATCTTTACTCTGTCTCAGGTGATTGCAGAGTCCTTTTACCTATACCAGTAGTGAATACCCAAAATACAAATGCATATTAATAACTTTGGCACATCCCATTCCCCACTTCGTATGGTAATTAGTTCAAAAGCTATTAACCATGCGTTGTTTGTTCCTCGAAATGGGTCGGTGGTCCCTTTCATGGGGAGGGGTCCCAAACTGAGGGAGTAAATGAAGTCTTCCTCATTCTGACCTTTCTAACTTTTCAATGCAAATATGACAAATGAACCCTTGGTAGAACTCCCATTCTCCATCTTCAATTGGTTTCAGAACAGAGGAAACCACAATTGTCTTATGTTCCTAAAAGCTATTTATCAGTTTCTATATTCTTCATTAAAAACCCAGCTAACCAAACAGTGTGTTGACAAGCAATCAATTATTAATTAACTACTAACTCTTAAGTTCCTCAAGGCCTTCCCATTTTTTGATTAACTCGAATAAAGCTTATCTCTAACTGAAACCTCAGCTCCTTTAAAATCTCTAAATTTCTTAAAGTTTATGTCTCACAGGGACGTGGCCACTAATGAGGCCACCACTGTGGTCACTGCCACTGCACTGGCTGGGGACCTGCAAGACAAGGCCACCTGCTAGGGAACATCAATCCACAACCTGGTGGCCGTGGCACAGCAGCCGCTGGTGGCCCTGGCCAAGGAGGAGGTGACCTCAGCGGTGGCTGCGCTTGAGGCCCGGGTCGCAGCCTCCTCCATGGAGAAAGAGGCAGCCACCAAGGCCGTGGGAGAGGCCATGGCGGCCAGCAGCCAGGCAAAGGTGGCCACCAGGAGGGACAGAGGGCGGAGGCGGCCCTGGGGCTGCTGGAGCGCTTCGCGGCTGCCTGTGACGAAGCCACCGTGTTTCCCCGGGAGCTGCGGCACTGGCTTGGGGACATCAAGGCTGGCCCTGAAGGGGACAAATCAGACATCTCCTGATGTCCCCGAGGCCTTGGTTGCTGCAGTGGCCAAGGCCAAGTGGCTGTGGGAGGCCAGCAGCCGCCTGGCCACGCGTCACCTGCTGAGAATACCTGGAGACATCTGCAGGCTCCTTCTGAGTCCCCCCAGTGGCCCCGGTGGCCTTGGTGGCCGTGCAGTGGCTGAGTGGTGCCAAAAAGCCACTGAGGACATCCAAAAGCTCCTGCGGGAACAGTGATGACAGCACTGTGACATCATCAGGGCAGTGACATCATCAGGGACATCGCTGGTGTCACTTGTCTTGTCTCCCCTCCCTGTGTGGGATTTTAGACACATTTGGGGAGTTTTCTGAGAATTTTCATTAAAATTGCCCCAAATCCTGGGGTAATTCCTGGAGTAACACACCAGGATCCCCCCTTTGCTGCCTGCCTGCTTCACAACATCCCGCAGAACGCCTCCAGCCACTTCCCCCTCAGTCCTCCCAAGCCCCTGGCCCACGTTGGGCCCTGCTGGGGCCTGGCTGGCTCTACCCCCTGGGGCCCCCCAGAGTTTGACTGCCATTTTCTCTTCCTCTGGAAGCACTCCGATACCTAACTGCACTTGCAAATCCCTTCCCATCAGATTATATCCTTCCCCCATACGAATAAAACATCCCTCATTCCTAATTTGTTTGTTCCTTCAAATATTACATGTTTTATAACAGGTGCTTCATATCCTTCTCCCTTTGCCCCTACTACTTGAACTGTATTTTGGCTTTTTTTTGCATCCTCTTGGAATTCTATAAACATGTCCTCTTAGCCCCTGTGTCTACTAAAAATTCAAATTCTTCCTCCTGAAGGCCTAATTTGAAATTTATCAAGGGCTCTTGTTGATATTTTGACCCCAGGAGACAGAGCCCCTGACTTCCCCATTCAACCCAATTCCCCGTGTGCCCCTCCCAGTGGCACTTCTAGGAGGGGCTTTAGTGCCACTGCTTGGTTCTCATTTTTCCATTCCTCTCGCTGGACCGCTCTGCTCCAGGAATTCTGGCTGGGTCCATCAAGGGCTGCAGGGGATGCATCGGATGCTGGCAGATATGGAGGGGGCAGATACTCTAAGGTCCCAATTTTCAGTTTCTTTTAATTTAAATGTGTTCACCTACCTCAGGGAAGCCTCACCCTTCCAACTGGCAGAAGAATCAGTTTTTTCCTGACTGACTGGTTCTTTGGCATTCACATGAATATTCAAAGTTTGGCATATCCACCCTTCAAAGGAACTCTATTTTGGCCAGATCAGATCAATGATAAATGATCAGATCTTGTCTCCTGATGAGTCTATTTCATCATATAGTAATCAATCATTTTGATTTTATTTGCATTCTTTTTGTCAGGGTTATGTACCCGCTGTGCCAATTTTATGCCTAGGAGGCTGTTTGAAGGTGTATCCATTAATGTTTCCCGGCTCCCCTTTCCCCTGGGGATTTTCTCCTTGCTTGCTTTGTGTCCTATTTTCTCAGCTTATCCCGGCACTGTCCCCACACCTTTTTTTTCCTTCTTTCTTAACTTCAAAACAAATCTGACTCTACATATTTCGCATATATTTTCCCAGTCCTTCTCAGGTACTGTTCAGGCTCATGGAACTAAATGCAGTTTTCCCACACACTATTTCCTACAGAAATTTTTAAAAATTTAATGCCCAATTCCTGGCTCAGAGTTCCACTTTTTCCCACTCCCGGCCCCAGGCACTCTTTAGTGTGCCTGTGCAATGCCACCTCTCATGACAGATTTTACACTTACACCCTACCCAAGGATCACATCCCAGTCCACAACTGAAACACAGAATTACATTCTTACAGACAACACAAAATCTTTATTAAAAATTTTTATTCATATGCAAAACAAACACTTTGCTTTTTCTGGCTGTCTCGGTCACCCGAAAAGAGGAAGCTCGGCTCGAAGCTCCTTGTTTGTTTTGTGCTGCAGTACATCTCATTCACTCAGCAGCTATACCTATCAGCCACACAAGACACAGGACATAAACATTCACTTCCCACTCTCCTCATTTCCCATTCACTCTTTCACACAATACTAAGGTGTAGCAATGGGGAATAAAGAGACACAGATGCCCTTGTGCATCTGAAGGAGATCACTTTATTGTAGAAATCACCCTCCGTTTATACCTTTACTCTGAACCTGACAAAACCAGAACTCAACAGAAGAAGGGCACCCATTGGCTGGCTCAGCTGCAGTCTGCTGTCCACAGGTCCTATCACCCAATCTGTTTCCCTTTCATGCATTCATCCGTGCATTCCTCCTCATAACTGCCTCTCACTCCCCAGCCAATCTCCAACCATCCAGCCTGCAGCTGTGCCTTCCCCACAGGGCCTTCTGTGGGCATAAGCCTTAACAACTTTAGGAAATATCACCCCATATTCCACATACTGCCCTTCCTTTTTTTTAGGCAATGAAAACATACTAAGAAAAACCTAAACAACCCCTAAAACATTAATTACAGTGATAACAATAACTTTAACAACTTTTTAAAAATAGTAACATATACCTATAACATAGCAACTATATACACATGGGATCAGGACAGTGGGACAAAAGGCTGCACACTGTGATGGATCCCACTCCACATGGAGACACTGTGGAGACACAGGCCCAGCCCCTTCCCCATGTCAGTAAGTCCAGGGCTCCTTTCCATTGTCCAGCCAGTCAGTCCTTCACCAGAACTGGAGGTCTTAGATGAGCCTTTGTGCTGAAGGAATGCTCTCTGTCACATGCAGTCTGTCCCATCTTGTCCCGATTTAAAAAACTGAAGACATATAGGGCTTTAGCTACTCTGTTGTGAGGGTACCCCAACTCCCCCTCTTTTTGTTTTTCAAGCATGGTTTTAGGGTCCTATGGGCACACTTGACAACAATTTACCCTGTGAGAGAGCAGGGAATGCCAGTACTGTGAGGCACACCCCATGGCTGCAAGAAGTTACAAACTCTCTCTGAGGTGTAGGCAGGTCCATGGTCCATTTTAATGGTGTCAGGAAAGCCCAGAGTGGCAAAACAGGTGAGCATCACAGGCCTTCTCTCTGGTGTAAGAAGTTGCTTTTAGAAAATGAGAATAGGTGTCAATGGAAACGTGAACATATTTTAAGCAACCAAACTCTGGGATAGGGGTGACATCAATTTGCAAATGGAGTTAGGAGTTAAACCTCAGGGCTCAGTGCCTTCTGCTAAAGGAGCAGGATCAACCTCATGACAGGAGGGACAAGACAACAGGATATCATGGGCTTGTGATGAAGTTATTTGAAATTGCTTGTGAAGAGAATAAGCATTCTGGTGTAAAAAAGTTGTGACATAGCTTGGCCTGTGCAAAAGTATTTTGTAGGAATGTTCCCCCTATTGAAACAGAGACCAAATTATCCTTTATCTCCTTAAAAAGGAAAAAACCCAGAAGTTTCTCTCCTCAATTTGGTAAAAAGACACTTCACAGGACCTTTGGGACTTCATCTCAAACTTAAGGCTACCCAATTGGGCAGAAGCCAAAAAGTCCCGCCTAAGTAATTCACTAGAAAAAGAAGAGAACAAAAGAAATCATTGTTTTTGTGGGGTGTTTTTAGCAGGAGCAAGAACTTCTTGCCCCTGGCTCAGGTTTTCTCTGCAAAGAGCTTTGTTATTTGCCTTTTATTAAAACTTTCCTGTTTCCAACACTACCTCAGAAGTCATCCTGCTAATTTTATGCCATTTGAAGTAGCTGGGCTATCTCAGCTGTGATAAGTCCTCTAAGAGCTCATGAGAGCTTATCAATATTTGGTACCACACCTGTCATGACAATGACATCTGCATAGTTATTACCTTCTGCAATAGGGCCAGGTGAACCTGTGTGGGAGCGAACATGCAACACATGAAAATCATGCAGCTGGCTGTTAATTAAAGTCCACAATGTTCTTAACTCTGTAAACAAAAGATAGTTATTAACATGCTTTAAATAGGAAAATTGTCAATGGAATACAACATTGGCAGCATACAAGGAATCAGTTACGGTGTTAAGTGGTTCCTGTGAAAATCACTGAAGGGCATAGCGGATAGCAGCCAATTCTAAAATGTGCACCGAGGCATCCTTTAACATTAATACCCTTTTATGCCACTGGAAAGAGTCACCTTCATGCCAAATCCCTGCACCTTTTTTGGTTTTGCTGGATGCATCTGTAAAAACACCTGGTCTGTTGACAGGGGTCATATTGCAGTGATGCTTTGAGTGCAGGGGGAGGTTACCCATCTCTGTCCATAAACGATGTGAGGGATAATGGATAGATAATTGTCCAGAAAAACCTGCAAGCACAATTTGGAAGTTAGTTGCTGTCAGAGTCTTCTTTACTTGCAAGTACGTTGATGGCATGATGATCCTGGCCATTGAGAGTTTGCAATCTGTTTCTACCTTTCTTAACTAAATAAGAGAACATATCATTAACAGTCCACACAGGTTTTGTTGCTATGTGAGGTGAGAATAACCATTCTAACACATGCAAACGGTCTTTATCATTAGCAAACAATCAAAACAGAACAGCAAAATGTTGAAATTTTTTAGCAATTATGGCAAGGTACACAGATTTATCAGGATCCCCTCTCCAATTCTGTTGGTTTTCTATTGCTTGAGCACAGTGTGCAAGGGCACTTCTAGCTTCTGGGTAAGCTGTCAAAGCGAATGCAGGTGGGGGTTTCCTCTGAGTAAGCCAAACAAAGGATGTATAAGTTCTGTGGATGTACCCAAAACAGGATGCAGCCAATTCAAAGAACCCAGCAGTTTCTGTAATTCATTTAAAGTGAGGGTGACTTTAACACAAAGCCTCAAAGGCTGAGGTTCTGCATGATTGGAGGTAGGCACAGAAAAGGCAAACAGAGGTACATGATAAGGGTGTAAAGATATGGTGAAATAACAATCTTTAGGTCTAACATTACTAAGGGCCAATTGAATGGCATCATTGTAGTTGATGGAAGAGCACCCATAGCTTCAATAAGTGCATTTACTGCCCAATAATAGCTCACCGCTTGCCATTTCGCTTAGGTATACAGAATATTGGTGTTCCGGGGGCTAGAAGATGGACAGATATGGCCTAAGGGCAATTGCTCTTCCACAAGCTGTTTTAAATTTAGTAGACGTTCTTTTCATAAGGGCCATTGGTCAATCCATGCAGGGTCTTCAGTCCACCTTGGGAGTTGACATATATCCAGTATTTGGTTTTGGAACGGCTGATCAATGGCCCCTATGAAAAAGGTTTTCTGGTGAGGTCAAGTCTATGGTGACAGAGGGACAGAACCAGCAGCGCTGGGCTGGAACTGGTGGCAATGCTGTGTCCCTGGTGCCACCTGCCCAGTGTCCCCATGTCCCCGCAGTGTTGCTGGATTCAGCCAGCACCACCCTGGCCGTGTTCGACCCCTGGAGTGTGCCTGGAGTGTCCCCAGCGTGTCCCCAGCGGCCATGGACCCCTGCAAGGTGCGACAATCCCAGCAAGGAGGTGGCAGAGTGGACACGGGGGGTGGAGGGAGGGGGCAGGGGGATAGAGGGTCACAAAGGGGACAGGAGTGTGTGGCAGGATGGGGGCAGGTGGCAGAGGAGTGGAGGGGACCGAGGGTGGCAGGGAGGTGGCAGAGAGGATGAGCGGCCTGGCAGGGGGGTTGGCAGAGGGGACGAGGAGGTGACAAAGGGATAGAAGGGACAGTAGAGCCCTCCAAGGAGGGGACAAAGGGGACCCTGGGAGGGCACAGGGGCCCACCACAGGTGGCCACAAGTGCCACGGGGTCCCTGACACCTCCTCTTTCCTCTCCCCAGCTGCTAGAGCCACTGGTGGCTGTGGTGACTACCCTGGGCAAGGTGGCGGCCACACTGACCAGGCCATACAAGTGTGTGTGGCGGCGTGTGTACCCAAAGTCCCTGCACGCAGCCCTGAGGAACTTCACCTGGCACCTCTGTTAGACCCTGGACCATGGCGATGTCAACTCCCCGGGCAGATTCAATGTCCTCACTCTGGCCTGGTCCCTGAGAGTCCTCAAGTTCTGCAACATCAACCCACAGATCTTCTGGGCCAGTGTCTGGCGGGACTTGGTGGCATGCTCATGGACAGCTGGGTCCAGCTGGCCAGGGAGGCCGCTGATCTCCGTGACACCTGCAGGGACATGGATACTGCTGAGGCCGGTGCTGCAGCCACCACCACTGCCCAGGCTGGGGACCCGTGGGACAAGGCCACCCGCCAGGGGATGTCAATGCACACTCTGATGGCCATGGCCCAGCGGCCTCCAGTGTTTCTGGCCATGAAGGAATTGGCCTTGGCAGTGGCTGCACACAAGGCCCATGAGGCAGTGGCCACCATTGAGGTGGTGGCAGCCCCCAAGGCCATGAGAGAGGCCATATTGGCCACCAGCCAGGCAAGGGCAGCCACCAGGAGGGGACAGTGGGCGGGTGAGGCCCTGGGTCCACTGGAATGCTTGGTGACCGCATGTGACAAAGCCACAGGGTACCCCTGGAAGATGCGGCACCTGCTCGGGGACATTGAGGCTACTCTGGAGGGGACAAAGGAGGCGTCCCACAATGTCTCCAAGGCCTTGGAGGCCCCCGTGGCTGAGGCTGAGCAGCTGTGGAAGGCCAGCACTCGCCTGTTCATGCATCACCTGCTGGGGACACTTGGGGACATCCACAACCTCCTCTTCAGTCCCTATGGTGGCCCCGGCAGCAGCACGGTGGCCGAGCAATACCAAAAAGCCATGGAGGACATCCCAAATCTGCTGCAGGGACAGTGATGTCACCACTGTGATGTCATTGGGGGTGGTGACATCACCGGGGACATCGCTTATGCCATCTGTGCCCTCCCTCCTCTCTGCACAGGATTTGGGACAAAAGTGGGGAATTTTCTGCCAATTTTCATTGATATTCTTGGTGGGAATTCCTGGGGTGATGTCACTGGGGACACTCTGGGGACACTCTGGGGGCACTCACGGACACGCAGGGACATGGTGGCAAGTCAGGGGGTGAATGAACCCCCTCAGTGCCTTGCAGCAGAGGCAACTTTCCGCTGTGGCTGCAGCAGAACTGTGTTATAAATGGCAATATAATAATTGGCTTTTGCATTTCTGTATTGGCTTTTGCACATTGAAATTGATCACAATTATTTTGCTATGGTGCTTGATATTGATATCAATTATTGATAATTCCTTGTATCTACTTGTTAGTACAATATAATCTATCTAGGTTTTTGTCCACTGCAGAGCCTTTTTAATGGTATTATAATGGTCCCTTGGGGCTCGCTCCTGTCGCCCCCGCCCTGTTATCACCGGGACCCCCCATTGTGATGGTGTTCGCAGGGGTCTTCAGATGAGACAAGAGCAGAGGATGCTGACTCCGTGTTTCAGAAGGCTTGATTTATTATTTTATGCTATATATATTATATTAAAACCATACTAAAATAATAGAAGGAAGGATTTCATCAGAAGGCCAGCTAAGAGTAGAAACAGAATGAATAACAAAGGCTTGTGACTGACCAAGAACCAAGACAGTCCACACAGCTGGGCTGTGATTGGCCATTAATTAGAAACAACCACATGACATCAATCACAGATGCGCCTGTTGCATTCCACAGCAGCAGGTAACCATTGTTTACATTTTGTTTCTGAGGCCTCTCAGCTTCTCAGGAGAAAAAATCCTAAGGAAAGGGTTTTTCAGAAAATATCATGGCTACACCCCATTATCACCAGGGACACCCCTGAATTTACCAGGGCCTCCCCTGTGGTGAAACGCACAGCTTTAGCCAGGGCCCCGTGGAGAATCTGAATAATAGAAATGCTGACACAGCAGCAAAGAAGCTTCCTGACTCCAGGGACATCCGCCCTATAACCTATCCCTAAAACCATGTAAGGCAATATCTTGTTAACCCTACTATTGGTCACTTATGGTCCCTCTAACCTTTGCCATTGGTCAAGATTGGAACTGGGCCAAGACTATAAAAGTAGCATACTGTACCCCTACTAACTTAGAAGAAGAAGTGCTGAGACCCTTCACGGACCCCTCCAATAAAGCCATACTCGTGGAACAGCCGGCGTCTTCTCCTTCTCCTCTCTCTACCGTCTGCTGGAGCCTCAAGCCAAGGGCAAGCTACCTAGCAAGCAAAGCTGAAATCATAAGAGCTGGCTAATCTCTATAAGAGCTGAATATTCCCTGCTTGCTAGGGGCTGACCCGCGGCCTTGGTCTGAGCGAGCTGGCCTCTGGCACTCAGTCCCCTTGGGGGCTGAGCTCTGGAGCTGTCATAGCTTGCCTAGGATAAGACCAATTAAGGCTCATTACTACCCCATGCACTGGGACCCCTCCTTCACTGCCCCCCCATTCACTGTCCCCCCAAAGTGCTGGGACCGCCCTGATCTATGAGCCCCACCCAGAGTGTCAGGACACCCCTTGGCCTCCCCCGAATCCCCAGCCTGCACTGGGCCCTGCCAGGGCCAGGCTGGCTCCAAAACCCTGCGTGGAGCCATTCAATAAATACCAATCGGTCTTGTAGTCATGCCCACAGAGGGGGAGGACTGCTCGGGGCGGCCAGTGGGGAGCAACGGAGCAGGGAGGGGGCAGGGACTGAAAAGAGTTAGAAATGGGACTGTGGGAAATGGGGCGGGGCCCAGTGAGTGATGGCCGATGGGGAGATGAGAGGCCTGGGGGGCTGGAATAGGAGCGTGGGAAGGGGCAGGCAATGAATGGGATGTGGAAAAGGGGCGGTGCCTGGACAGAAACAAAAGTGGGCGGTGCACAGCAGGATTATTCTGGATGATTTTCTCTCCTTTCTCAAATACGTCCATCACCGTGTTCCCCCACACAATGATGTCATCAATGTACTGCAGCTGTTCTGGAGCTTCACCCTTTTCCAGTGCAGCCAGGATTAGTCCATGGCAGATGATGGGACAGTGCTTCCACCCCTGGGGCAGTCGGTTCCAGGTGTACTGCACACCCCTTTACGTGAAAGCAAACTGAGGCCTGCATTCTGCTGCCAGAGAAATTGAAAAAAATGCATTAGCAATGCCAATGGTGGCAAACCACTTTGCTGCAGATGGGGCTGTTGAAGGGTGAGTGGGTTTGGCTGACCACCCCTTGGCACTCCAGCTCATGGATCATTTTGTGCATGGGGATCACGGCATCCCAATTCATCCAATACTGCCAGCGGTGCACTGTCAAGGTGACAATTGGTATCTGTTGCTGTTCTACCCTCAGGAGTCCTACTGCAGATGGGTTTTCTGATAGTCCAGGCAAGGTGTTCAAGTGCTTCATGTTCTCTGCCTCTACAGCAGCTATTCCAAAAGCCCACCTGAGTCCCTTTGGGTCTTTGTAAAGCCATTCTGGAGGAAGTTTATGCCCAGAATACACGGGGCCTCTGGGCCAGTCACAACAGGATGTTTCTGGGAAGGATCCACTCCTTCCCAGTCAGGCTCACCTCAGCTCCCAACAGGGTCAATTGCTGGGATCCCTCCGTCAATGGAAACAGGTTCTGCCCCCACATGCCCCGATGGTATCAGGGTACACTGCGCACCAGTATCAACTAAGGCATTGTATTTTTGTGGTTCTGATGTGCCAGGCCATCGGATCCACACTGTCCAAAAGATCTGGTTTTCCGTGCCTCTCCCTGGCTACAGGCAGGGCCCCCCTTTCCTGGGCATACATGCTAGAGGTACCTTCACTTTAGTGGAACTCCCTTGGTTAGTGTTTCCCTCCTTGAGTTGATGCACCTGTGCTGCCAGGACAGAAGTGGGTTTCCCATTCAACCTTCCCATGTGTCATAGTTTGACCCTGGCACAATGCCAGTGCCCCCATGAGAATACCCTCTCCCTGGTGTCTGCTGTGAGATGTCACCAGGAATAAGCAAAGCAGGCTCCTGCTTAGAAATAAAGAAAACTTTATTAAGTAAGCTACAAGAAAAGAAAAAAAAAAACCACAAGGAAAATGAAAACTTTACAAAAGCATTTTCCTCCTCCCACCCACCAAATTTCCCAATGCAATACATTCCCCCCAAATCACCAACTCTCAGTCTGGCACCACCCTTTAGAATACTCAATCTTCAATTCATCAAGAGGAGAGGAGTCCTTCTTGCACCATAGGCTTCCCCTGGAAACACGCTGAAACCTCGTGTGCTCCCATGTCACTCAGCACCGCCCGGAAAGTCCTTTGCCATTGTGACATCTTCCTTCCATGCCCCGTGCTCTCACCACTGTGCATGGACCAGAGCTGCTTCTAGGGTTGTCTTTCAAGGATGCCTTGTCTCACTCCAAAAAGGCAGAGTCTCTCCTTGGGGACATCTGTCCCCCCCAAATTTTTTGCATCCCTGGGGCTGAGGGGTACCCACACTGAACCCTCCTGGTTCTGAGGCACTGCCTCCCCCTAAATGCAGTCTCTGTGTCACAGGAAAAAAATGGTTCCATCTATGGCCACACAAGAAAAGTCCAGCCAAAAGGCCACTCCGTCATCTCTCCCCCCACTCAAGAGTCTTCTGCACTTCCCTCGTGGCCCATCCCCTCTTATCTCATCTCTTATCTCTCTTCTCATTCAGCTCCAGGAGGACCAGCATTTGCAAGGTTTCTATCACGCAAGAAAAGGGTTAAAAATTTCAGTCTCATGCCTGTCTGGAGCTCTAGAACTCCCACGCTGCCCTGCCGGGCACCTTCTCGCTGCATCCCCCCCTTCTCCTCCTGGGCCGGCACCCGCTATCAAATTCAGATGCTGGCTCTCTCGCTCTCTCTCCCCTGGGGGGGGGGGTGGGGAGTGGCTGCCCGATGTCTCTTGGCGCTCTTCCACCCTTCCATCCTCAAGGGCCTCCTCACCTCCCATCTCTGTCCAGGCCCAGGCCTACCACATGGCTGCCCCTCCCCGCTGGACAGGAGAGGGAGATCCGACCTCTTTCCCTCAAAGTCCCAAGAGAGCTTCCCAGAGGAGCAGCTCTGGTTTTTAACCCCTGTGTGTTCTCAGAGGTGTCTCCGAACCTCAGTGGCTACAACAGGTGCCAATGTCAAAACCTGAGCATCTATTGGTAACCACAGCATATCACAAAAAAACCCCATACTTCCTGTCAGTGAAACCACGACAAAATTGTACTCTATCAAAATCAGTGTGATTAAGAAAAATTTGCAGAAGTCAATACATAATAGCAAAAGCCAACACTACCCAGTTATTTATAACAGACCCAGGGGAGGTTTTTCCCTTGCATGAAGCGCTTGGGCCTTCCCCGGGCCCCTTCTGCCCTCGTGCAGAGCCGGTGGCATTTTCCAGCACACCCAGTTTGTAACCAAGAGCCGGGTGCAGCCGAGAAGGCTCCAAGCGCCTCCTTCCAGGCTGACTCTGCAGGTGCCGAGGCTGCTCTGGGCTCTGCCAGGGCTCTGCTGGGGCTCAGCTCTGGGCCAGGCTGGGCCCGCTCTCCCCTCACATTGCTCCGGGCAGCTGAGGCACAGCGGGAGGAGGAAGGGACACGGCAAGGCAGTTGAGGGTTAAGAGAGTTTTTATTCAAACAACTGCCATAATAAACAGGCTGTCATAAGAACCATAACTAACTACCAGTGCTAACTACCATAAACTAACTACCAGTGCTAACTACCATAACTAACTAGTTGTCCTGACTACTGTAACTGAAAGCTGTCCTCAAGGGGTTCATCTCCTCCGCTGCTCCCTCAGTTGCTTCACTGCAGTGATCAGAGGGGTCAGGCTGGAGGGAGGCTTGGCTGATGATAAAAATGGGTGCTGCCCAAAGGATACAAAGGAAAGAAATGAACTGTTACTTTCCAGAGTCAAGTTCCTCACAGGCTCTGTTGCAACAGGACAAAGGGAAATGGTTTGAAACTCAGGAGAGGGAAGCAGGCTCAGATTAGATCTAAGGAAGAATTTTTTAACCAGGAGAGTGGGGAAACACTGATAGAAGGTGCCCAGAGATGTGGGAGGTGCCTCCTCCCTGGAAACATCCAAGCTCAGGTCAGGCAGGGCTCTGGGCCCCCTGAGCTGCTTGAAGATGTCCCTGCTCGCTGTGGGGCACCAGGCCCAGATGAGCTCCAAAGGAGCTGCCAAGCCACAGCAGGCGAGGATTCTGCTTGCTCTG
The DNA here is from genome assembly GCF_028551555.1 of Melozone crissalis. Classification (NCBI taxonomy): domain Eukaryota; kingdom Metazoa; phylum Chordata; class Aves; order Passeriformes; family Passerellidae; genus Melozone; species Melozone crissalis. The sequence goes on from NW_026535844.1 coordinate 7,754,382, forward strand.
CGTGTGGAACGCAGCCAGACTGGAGACTGTCGGAGGGGGCCCCACAAGAAAACCCCTCCCTGGCGCTGCTGCTTCCCCTGCAGCCCCTGGCCCTCAGCTGCAGCAGCTCCTGGGCAGCCCAGCGCCGCTCCTCGTCCGGCTCCAGGCTGCACTCGAGGCAGTCCCGCAGCAGAGCCGACAGGCGCCGGGGCTCCTGCAGCTGCGGGGTCCCGTTCTGCCGGATCAGAGTGCGAGCCTGCAGGGAAAGCAAACTCAGCGCTCTGCCAGCTCCCTTCACACCCACACGGGCTCACATCCACGCTGGGGCCTCAGCCCCAGCTCCAGGGGCACTTTCCTCCCTGCCACAGATGCTGCTCAGAGCTCATTTTGCTATGCCAACCAAAAAACCCAAACTCTGGGGCTGCCACAGCCACTGCAACATGCAAATGATCTCGCCTTGAGAGCCAGTTTCATTGGCTGACTCTGTCAGTAGGAACCTCCATCAGAAATAGCCCATTTTGCTTCTCCAAATGTGGACACCAGCTTTACAGGCCATTTTCCAGAGTCAGTGTGGTTTGCCTGTGTTATTTCAGAGGATTCTTACATCAAGGTCATCTCTGCAGTGCCACTGACACTCAAGTAAATGCATTCCTGATGCCCCATCCCAGAAACTGCCAGGCAAGAAACAGGAGGTTTGTGATGCTGAAAGCTCAGGCTTAGTGACACAGAGAAAGTAGCTTGGACTAGGAAAGAAATATGTCAGACTATGGGGATGTTAAACAATCATCTTCATGTTCTCAACAAGTTTCCCAGTGAGAAGAATCAGGGGGGAGATCATCTTGCAAAATGTCCTTTAGAAGCTCCTGCAGAAACCTTGTTTTGTTTGGGGCTGGGATGTGGGGTTGGTGTGGGTTTTTCTTGCAAGGTAACATTAGACCTGATGCAGTTGCTTCACATTTCCAGGTCATCCTCACAGCCAGATGAGCTGCAACAACATAAATCCCAACGCAAATTGTTGCTGGAGACTGAAGAACATTCATCTGTGCTGAGGCTGGAGTCCTCTGAGAATTCCCTTCCCATGTGCAGAAACCTCCAGCTGCTGCTCCCAGTGCAGGGTCCCCCTGTGCTCACAGGCCTCTGCAGCCACTGCAGAATTTGCCTCTTACCATGGCCACCGTTTCCCTGAAGTAAGGAGGTTCTCCTTCCACCATCTCGATGGTCACAGTGCCAAAGGCCCAGATGTCCACCTTGGGGCCATAAGGAGATCTGGTCACAACTTCTGGGGCCATCCAGTGAGCAGTGCCCAGCATGGAGCTGCGCTGGTCCTGCTCAGGGCTGAGCTGAGCGCAGAGGCCAAAATCAGCTGAGGACAGAAACAAATCCTGTCAAAGGCAGCTGGAATGAGGAAACCAAGCACCAAGACTCCCCACTCTCGGTCTGAGAGTGCAGTAGTGAAGTCAGCTGGAAAAGCCCTCAGGGCTGTAGCCAAGGAAAGATGGAACTGGACCCTTCAAGAAACCCTCAGCTTTCATGCAGTGGCTTTTACTGATTCCCTTGGAGCTTTAGATTCCCACTGCTGCCCCTCTGGCAGGGCCATAGGCAGAGCAAAGGCACTGCTGGCACCCTGCTCCTCTGCTGAGCTCTCTGCAGGGGCAGCCGCTCTCAGCTGGCAGCAGGGGCCGGGCAGTGCCCCCAGCAGCCCTTGTGGGGCTCTGGCCCTCCCTGGGAAGCAGCCCCACACCCGCAGCCCGGGAGCGCCGTGCCTGGCCAGGAACACCCACCCAACCTGACAGAGCCGTCCGTGCCCAGGAGGATGTTGGAGCTCTTCAGATCCCTGTGGATCACCCGCTTGGAATGGAGGAAATCCAGGTCCTGCACACACTGAGAGAGAACAATGTGGTAAATAGGTGTGATTCGTGCTGATAAAATTGAAACAGTCATCAATATTGATACAGTAATTAATATTTGGAAATAATAAAACAGTTAAAAGTTGTAATGCCAAAGAAGAAAGGGAGAGGAGGGGCTCTACCCCCCTCTCCTGGCAGATGTTCAAGGATAGGAGGAAAAAGCAAGAGATAACAGTTACTAAAAATTAACTGAGAGAAGTGAACATCTGGTTGGGTCCCAGGAAAATGCCCGCTATAAGAGATTTATTGCTTTGATGCTAAAATGTAGTAATATCTTAGTTTTGGCTTACAATATACTGGCTTGGTGCGCATGTGTAACCCAAAGGTGAATTAAAGGACAATGAAGAAGACTATACGGCCTTCATCAGTGACTACCCCCAAAGACCTGTGCGACCACCAAACCGAGTGGTGGCGCATGTGTGGTAAAGGTGGTGAGGAGGGCGGAGACAGAAAAGTGACGAACCAAAAATAGGAGGAGATGGCATTGACACATGGCATATAAGGGGCGACTTTCATTTGGCAAACTTGCACGTGAAGTGGCAAGGGTCATTGGACCCTGCCCTCCGTACCCCGCGGTTGTTTTATCTTATGCGCTATTATTTGAACCATATTATCCCTTATTTATATATTTGCTAAACTATTTAATTAAAATTGCTGCTACCTTAAATATTGTTTGGGGTTTTTTTATGATGGAATAATTGGGCAAACATAACACCTGCAAGCACAGAAGGACACCCGTCAGGGCTGGGCTGGCTGCTGAGAATGCCTCGGGCAGGAGGATCCTCCGGCAACGGGCCCAGACCCACTCTGGGCACTGAGGCCTCCGTGTCCCACAGCAACGGGAACACCACGGGGACGTGGCGCTGTTCCTGTGACATTCCAGCAGCAGCTCACGCAGAAACCGCCTGGAAGGTTCTCCTGTGTCACAAAGGAGCACAAAGAGCCCTCCCAGGGCACAGCCTATGGCCCAAAGGGTGTAAGAGGAACTCGGAAAATGCAGCAAACAAGGACACCCCACAGCCCAGCCTGAACACTGAGGAGGAATAAGGACGGCACCAAACCAAAGGAAACGTTACCTTTAGTCACTGATACTTCTGACTAAAAGCAGCAAGCCTTGTCCCATCTGGGATCTTTGTTCTAGTTCTAAAAACGAGCAAGGTTCCCCACTCTAAATACACAGAAGGCAGGAACTGGGGAGGAGGTGGGATTAGGAAGGAGGAGGAGGAGGGACAGAGAGAGGAAAAGGAGGAGCAGGAAGAGGAGGAGCAGGAGCAGGAACAGGAGGAACAGGAGGTTCCAGTGCCCCCTGTGACCGCAGCCACGGGACCATAGCCCCCAGCTCGTCCTGCAGGTGAGCGGGGAGGGGGAGCTCATCCCAAATCCATTGGGAGGTCCCTGAGAGGGTTTTTTATTGGGGTGTGTTTGGCGCTCGCAGATTGTGAAATTGACCCCAAATATCATCTGGTGTCTCTGGGAGGTTTTTTTCTCTGTGTGTGTAGGTTTGGATCTTGCAGGAGCCCAAAGCTGAGCCCCTTAGGGGATCTTTGGGGGCCCACGTGGCCATTGCGCAGTATGGGCAGGGGAGGACATTGGTCCTGGGGACCCCCGGGAGAGCAGAGGAGGGGAACCCCTGGGACCCCCAGAATGGAGAGAGCAGAGAGGGGCAATCCCAGAGCAGGGGGAGGCCGGCAGACTGGAAAGGGGGGGAGCCTGGAGAGGAGGGACCCCTGGGATCTCAAAGTAGAACATCAGGGTAGAAGGGACCCCATGGACCCCCAAAAGCCCCTGGATCATCCCTAAGCAGGACGCCGGAGAATGAAGAACCCCTGGAACCATTGGACCCCTGTGATCCCAAGGAAAGGAAACCTGTGGAACCCCAAAAGTGGAGAGATCAGCAATAGGGAGCTCCTGGGAGAGTTTTTTCAGGCTAAATATTGATGTGTGGAGATTTTCATGGACACAAGACTCCTGCTGAGTTCCAGAGATGGACCTTGCCAGGAGAAGCCTCTACTCCAAGGCACTCCCACCTTGGTTTCCCCCAAACCAGGGTTTGTAATTCCCAAGCTGTGGCCGGATGGAGGAGGAGGAAAAGCCCCAGAGATCCCTCACAAGGAGGGGCTGCAAACCCAGCCCAGGGAGGTGTGGGGAGGAAAGAGCCGCCCAGAGCCAGGAAGGCGGCCGGAGATGCAGCCAGAGCTCAGAGCTGGTGGAGAAGCCTCATGGCAGGGAGAAGTCCCACAAGTGCTTGGAATGTGGGAAGGGTTTCAGCTCCAGCTCCACCCTGATGGAACACCTGAACATCCACACTGGGGAGAGGCCCTGGGAGTGTGGGGAATGTGGGAAGAGCTTCAGTGGGACATCCGACCTCAGCAAGCACCACAAGATCCACACTGGGGAATGGCCCTAGGAGTGTTCGGAATGTCAGAAGAGCTTCAGGTGGGATTCAGAGATCGTCACTCACCAGCACTTCCACACCAGGGAGAGGACCTGCGAGTGTCCCGAGTGGTGGAAGAGCTTCGTGCACTGCTCCAGCTCCATCCCCCATGGGAGGATCCTGGCTGGATGATCCCCAGTGACCCCCGTTGGGCAGAGCCCTGGTGACCCCTGTTCTGGGTGATCCGTGTTGGGCAGGGGGAAGGTGTTGGAGAGATTTCTTTCCCTTCTCCTTGTGCTGCTATGATTTGGTTGGCAATAAATTCCCTCTGTGTGTCCAGGCCGGATCTGTTGTGCCCGTGCGGGATTTGCTGAGGGATCTCTCCCGGTCCTTGTCCCCACGCAGGAACCCTCGGTTCCATTTTCTGGCCCTGTGTGGCTGCGGGGGGCAGGGACAGAGCGGCTCTGGGGGTGCCTGGCATCGGGCCAGCGTCACCGCTCGCCACGGGCAGCCCTGAGATGCCGCGCACCTGGGCCCGCATTGCTGGGCTCACCTGAGCTCCCACCTGCCCGGCGCCCCAAGGTTCCCCCCTCCCCAAAAAACCCCCAGCCCGGGGCTGCAGCGTCCCGGAAAGGCCTCAGCCAATGGCAGCGCAGGCAGGAGGCGGTGCAGCCAATGAGCGGTCGGTGCGTTGGATTGCCTCATCGGTTGCCGGGCAGAGCCTGTGGCCGATCGCTGCCCAGAAGCGGCGGCAGCCAATGAGAGCGCGCGGCGCTGCCGAGCCCGCCCTGCTCCGGACTGGCGCTCCCAGCGCAGCGCGGCTGCTTTGGGGCTGCTGCTCCCTGCCCGGCCCCGGCCATGGGGCGAGGGGCGGCAGCTGGGGCCCTGCTGGTAGCACTGGTGGTGCTGGGAGCCCCCCCGGCTGCGGGCGCGGAGCTCTCGGGTGAGCGGGGGGCGGGAGGCGCTGGGACAGGGGGGGAGAATGGGGAAAAGGGGGCGAAGGGGGGAGCCCGGAATGGAGGGGGAGGAGGAGGGGACCCCCCAAAGGGAGAGCGGGAGGGGAGGGGTGGGAGAGGGTGGGGAAGCGGGCAAAAGCGGAGGGGGGGACCTCAAAACTGATCGCAATGGGGCCTGGGGATTGGGGAATTTGTGGGAAAATGGAGAAGTGGCACCCCAAAGTGATTTGGGGAGCGGCCGGGGGTCGGAGGGGAGAGGATGTGGAAGGGGAAATGGGGGAAGGGCGGCAAAGAGGAAGCGGCAGCTCGGGCAGGAGGGTCCCATGGCGGCCGAGGGCCACAGGGGGTGCGGAGTGGGGATCCGGGGTGGCCCCGGAGCTCTGCGGGTGCTGGGGGAGGGTGTTGGAGAGGCACCCCCCGATCTATGTTCTGCACACACAGGGGTGTTCCAAAGGATGACAAAGTCCGAGTGTTACTTCATTAACGGCACGGAGAAGGTGAGGTACGTCCAGAGATCCGTCTAAAACCGGGATCAGTTCATAATGTTCGACAGACACGTGGGGCACTTTGTGGGGTTCACCCCCTATGGGGAGAAGTTGGCCAAGCGCTGGAACAGCAACGCGGTATTCATGGAGGACAGACGGACTGCGGTGGACTGGTTCTGCCCGTGCTGGTACAAGAATTTTACCCCGTTCCACACGGAGCGCCGAGGTGAGCGCGAGGCAGAGCGCGTCCCCTCGGGGCCTGCCCTGCCAGTGACCCTGGAGCCCCTCAAAATCTCCATGGGCATCGGCCCAGAGCCCTCAGCCCTCCTTGTGCCGACCCCCGAGGTCTCCAGATCCTCCCAGTCCCTCCCAGTGCCCCCCCGCGCGTCCATTTCAGCGACCCGTAAAGTTGACGCTTGACAACCAATGAGATCGCATCGTTTTCATGACTCATCTGTTGCCAGGCAGACCCGCAGCGCCGAGTGCCTCGCGCCGGACTCGGCCTCCCAGTGCCGCGCACTTCATTCCCAGTTCCTCCCAGTGCCACCAAGATCCCTCCCAGTGCCATTCCAGTCCCTCCAAGACCATGCCCAGTTCCTCCCCAGTCTCTCCCAGTCAATTCCCAGTCTCCTCCCAGTTCATTCACAGTTCACTCTCAGACCTCCACCCTCTCTCCCAGTTCCCCTATTCCTTCCCATCTCTCTGTGTCACCCAACTCCCTCCCAGTCTCTCCCACTCCCTCCCAGCACATTCCCAATTCATCCGAGCCCATTCCCAGTCCCTCCCACCACATTCCCCAATCCATTCCCTGTCACTCCGAGTCCATTTCAGTCCGTTCTCAGTCCCTCTCCAGCCCAGCCCAGCCCTCCCCTCTCTCTCCCAGTGCCCCCCAGCTGATCCCAGTGTGTCCCCGCTCTCCCTCTCCCAGTGTCCCCCAGCGTGTCCACCTCGCTGGTTCCCCCCTCGAGCTCCCAGCCCGGCCCCGGCCGCCTACTCTGCTCCGTGATGGATTTCTACCCTGCTGCCATCCAGGTGAGGTGGTTCCAGGGCCAGCAGGAGCTCTCGGAGCACGTGGTGGCCACCGACGTGGTCCCCAACGGGGACTGGACCTACCAGCTGCTGGTGCTGCTGGAAACGCCGCCCCGGCGCGGGCTCAGCTACAGCTGCCAGGTGGAGCACGTCAGCCTGGAGCAGCCCCTGAGGCGGCACTGGGGTACGGGGGAGCCCCTGGGGGCGCTGGCAGAGCCGCTGGGCTGTGCTGGGAGCCACTGGGAGGGAGATGGAGAGAGCTGGGCGGGAACTGGGAGAGGGGCCGGGCAAGGGCTGGGAAGGGGTTTGGGGGATGCTGGGGAGGGTGGGATGGGCTTGGGGGGGTCCTGGTGGGCACTGGGAGGGAGTTTGGGGGCGCTGGGTGTGACTGGGAGGGATCGCAGGGAGCGCCGAGGGGCTGGAAGGAGATCGGCGATGGCAAAGCGGGGCTCGCCATGAGCTCGGTTGTGCTGGGCACAGCCTGGGAGGGCTCTGGCTGAGTCCTGCTGGGGCTGCCAAGGGACTGCGAGAGGCTTTGGGGGTCCTGGGGGCAACTGGGAGGGGGCTGTGGGATGCTGAGAGGGACGGGAGGGGCTTTGGTGGCTCCTGGGCAGGACAAAAAGGGATCGGGGGGAGGTTTCAGTGGTTCCTGGCTGGGCTGGGGGCCACAGGGAGGGCGCTGGGAGGGGCTCGGGGTGTCGGTGAGAGGTTTTGGGGGTGCTGAGCCCTGCGGACTCCCCAGAGATGCCGCCGGACGCCGCCCGCAGCAAGATGCTGACGGGCATCGGGGGCTTCCTGGCGCTGGGGCTCGGCTTCTCCCTGCGCAAGAAGGTCAGGGCGGGTGCCGGGGGTGGCGTCCCCGCCGTGGCGGAGCGTGTGCGCTCCCGCCGGGGCCCCCAGCCCGGTGTCACCCCCTTTTCTGTGCCCACAGAGCTCCTGAGCCGGCTGCGGCCGCAGCCCCTCCCCGTGGGCTCGGGCCCGGCCGGGATCCCCCGCTCCGTCCCCGCTCCGCTGATTTTGGGGGGGTCCCGTGTCCCCCCCAGCCCCGCTGGCGCTCTGCCCCCGTCCAGTGCCTGCTCCCAGTGCTCCCAGTAAAGCTTCCCAGTTGGGCCCGGGGCCGTTTATTGGGGGGCGGTGGGGAGGGGTGTGGAAAGAGGGAGGGGGACAAAGGGTGGGGGCTGGGCCCGGGGGGAGCGGGAAGAGGATGTGGAGGAGGAGGAGGAGGAAGAGGAAGAGGAAGAGGAAGGATCAGGAGAAAGGCCGGAGAGAGGAGGAGAAGGAGGCAGGATAAGAAATGAGGAGGAGGTGAGGGAAGGAGGAACTGGAAAGAAGAAGAAGAGGAGGAAGAAGAGCAGCAGCACCAGAACCTCGCCGTTTTTCCATGCCCCCAGAGCTGCAGCCCCCCCGGCCCCGTCAGCATTGCCCCCTCCCTACATCCTGCACTGAGCAGGGAGGGAGAGCTCAACCCTTGTTAAGCATAGCTAATTAATTTAAAATAATAGTTTTTAATTTTAATAAAATGTTATTTTATTTTATGAAAACACCATACAACTTAAATTTATATAATTTAAAAAATAATTTTATATTGGTGTAAGAGTCGGTTCCGAATTTTCCCTTGTCTGCCTCAGGATCGTCATTGGGGGACCACTAAGAAAAGACCACCCCTGTCTTAAATCTCTGGCTCCAAAGGAGAAAGTCACACGCCAACAACGCCCTAGATCTGAGAGCATTGCTAAGCCATTGTTCTCACAGGTGTTGTTTGCTGTGTGCTACACTGAGCCCAAGGAGAAGAACGGGGCACCGTGCCCTTTTTGCAACAACAGCCTTGGGAGCTGTCCCACCTCTCGGCCTGGCTGGACTTCTCCTGAGTTTCAGGTGGTCCCCCCACAGAAGACCCTCACCTGTTTTACAACCACCGTGACAGACAGACTGAGATGGAAGGAGCCTCTCCATCAAGGACTGAGACATGGAACCCCCATGTGAAAAGGCCCCTCTGCTCCTTCCAAGGACTGGGACTGAAACCCCCAGCCCGGGGCAGGTGTGTGGGGGAGGCAAGCTGGCCAAAGCGAGATGTTTGCCTGCAGGTTGTGACCGCTGGACCAAGAAGACAATGGCTCTCGTTTACTGCTGAGAGCATGGACTACCTGTTACTTCTATTCCTTATTGTATCTGTATCCCCCCCCGCGCAATTTCCAATAGAGTTATCATAATAAAAACCTCTGAGTTAGCGAGACTTCGAGATCTCCCCGACGCAACAGGCGGGTCCTCGACTGGACTGGACCAAAGGACTTTGTCTCTACATTTGGCAGCCCTATTCCCTCTCTCTTCCCCCTGTCTTTTTCTCTCCCTTAATCCCTCTATCGCATTTTGCTGTGCTCATTCAGTAAAGGTGCATTTGTTTCGATTATCATTGCAAACCCCCTTGTACCGTGTCGGTTCTTTTTGCACCCTGAGATCAAATCCATGAACCATCACGAAACCCGTCCGTGAGGACGGATTTTGACACCCCCCGAGGACCCCTCCCCAGATTCCCCCCCAGCACCCCCAGACCCTGCTAAAACCCCCTCAAGTTCCCCCCAGACCCTCCCCAAATCCCCCCCCAAACATCCTCAAGACCCCTCCCCAAATTCCCCTCACGACCCCTCCAGGACCCCTCACCTGTCCCTGCGCCTCCTCAGCAGCTCCCGGAGCCCCCCGTCCTCTCCCAGCGCCTCCCCCGCTCTCTCCAGCGCCTCCCGCAGGACCCGCCCGAGCCCGGGGCGGCTCTCGGGGGTCCCTGAGGGGGTCTCGGGGGAGCGGGGGGAGGGGGCGCCCGCTCCATACCCAGCCGGTGGTCAGGGGGCGCTGCTTTGGGCTCGGCTCCGATTGGTTGAGGAGGGGCGGGGAGGGCGGGAGTTGCTGAGGTGAGACGCCCAGTGAGTGCTTGGTGTGATAGAGGGCGCGGTGATTGACAGGAGAGGGGCGAGGGAGGTGGGCTTTGCCGAGGGGAGGCGCGCGGTGATTGGTTGGTTAAGCTCGAGAGAGGCGGGAGTAGCTGAGGGGAGACCTGCGGTGATTGGTTGATTCGGCGCGCGAGAGGCGGGCGGTGGGGAGGCGTGCGGTGATTGGTTGGATCCGCGCACGGTAAGACCGGTGTTCCTGAGGGAATACCCGCGGTGATTGGTTGGTTTGGGGTGGGGTGCGCCATGATTCGTTGGTTTGGGAGATGAAGCGTGGTGATTGGATGGTTTGGGGTGGGGCGCGCTGCTATTGGCTGGGAAAAGTCTGGGATTTTTTAAAGGACTTTCCCGGTTTTTTGGGGAAAAACTCTCAGATTTTTCACGAAAAATTCCCGTTTTTTTACAGGAGAAACATTCCCGGGTTTTTTGACCACACATGACCCCAAATAACCTAAATAACCCCAAAACACTCGAAATAAGCCCCAAAGAACACCCAAAAAAACCCAAATACCTGAAAATGCCCCAAATAACCCCCCAAAAAAACAAAAAAAACCCCAAAAAAACAAAAACAACCAAATTAAACTCAAAGACCCCCAAATGATTTCCAGTACACCTAAAAAAACCCCATGTACACCAACATAACTCCCAAGAACCCCAAATAATCCCAAAGAAGCCCAAATAAACCCAAACAAACCAAAATACTTCCAAATAAACTCAAATAATTCCAAATAACACCAAATAAACAGAAATAAATCAAGCAAAACCCAAGAGAAACCCCAATTAGTCCATAAATAGCCCCAAATAAACCCCAAACAAACCCTAAATTAACCCAAAGAAACTCCAAGAAACCCCAGTTCCTCCGGTCCCCACCCATAAACAGATCCCGACCAATCAGAACGCGCGGCACTGATGACGATCCACTTGCTGGGCACAAACTCAGAGCACTGGCCCCGATCAGCGATTTTCAGCCAATCAGCGCCCGGCCCGACTCTGACTCATCAGTTGCCCGGTACACACTAAGGCCTTTCACTGCGGTAAATATTAAGAGATCGCGGGGGAAGGGGAAGGGTGCAATTTCCAGCCAATCAGAGCGTGTCTCGCTGATGACTCATCAGTTGCCAGGAGCGGAATTTGGTGGGGGGGGGAAGGGGATCCTGGCGATGGGCTGGGGACCCCAAATTAATCCAAAATGGGGTCGGGACCCTAAAACGGAGCAGGAAGGGCCTGGAGCCCCCAAAACCAAACACGGGGAAGGGGACTGGGGGAACGATTGGAAAGGGGAGGGAGAGCAGGGAAAAGAGGGGGGCAGGACCCCAAAATTGAGCTGGGAGGGGGATGGGACCCCCAAACAGGATGAAGCCAATTTTGTTCCTGGAATATGTAAAGTAGTTTATGGATACGCGAAAAGCCTATTAATATGTAACAGGCTGATGTAATGGGAGAAAAGGACCGTAAAGCAAAGGTTGTTATGGCCACCAAGACCCCCCAGTTATTTTCAGGGACACCCCTTAATTAATCTGGTTTAACTACATCAGCCTGTTGCATATTCATAGACCCTCATCCATATCCATAAACTAATCTACATCTTTCAGGAACTATTTTACATGGCCCAGCCTTGGGGGTGTCTCCCTATTTCAGGAGTCTCCACTGAAATAGAAAATGTAAACCCCCTCCCTTTGATGATGATGATGATGATGATTACATTAATTAATTTTGAAATTAAGGGGTTCTCAGGCAAAGATATGGGAGTAGAAATAACAGTTCTTTATTAGGAAAAATTAAAAATACAAATGCAGTAGTACAAACAAAAAAAACCCAGTGACACAGTCAGAATCCTCTGGGAATCCAGTGAAAAAGGCTGATCCTCCGGGAATCCAGTGGGCAAATATTTATCCTCAGGGAATCCAGTGGGAGAAGCTGAAATTTTTGGAATCTAGTCAGAAAAAGGCTAATCCTCTAAGAATCCAGTGGGGAAAGGGCTTATCCTCTGGGAATCCACTGGGAAAAGCTTTGTCCTCTAGGAATCCAGTGGAGAATGAGGCTGATCCTTTGGAATCCAGTAGGAATAGGGCTGATCCTTTGGGAATCCATTTCTTAACCCCCAAAGACAGGGCACAGGAAGGGCCATGGAGTTTTTATAGGGCGTGCCAAGGGTGGAGTTGGGGTTGGGGTCAGGGGAGGAGTTCTTAGCAACACAAAAAGGGTGACATCAAATTCCTGCCTCTTAGCAACAGCAGCACTCCACACAGAACGTGTCCCCAAATCCTAAATTCCCTCTAAAACAACTGAGAAATTATGCAACGTCAGATATATTCAATGAATTTCCTTCATTTAACCCAGTTTTGGGTGTTCTTAAAGGATGAAGGTGAAGCAGAGGCCAAACCAAAAGGCAAAGCAGCCAGGTGTGTTCCCAACATGGATCACAGGGAATGTGAGTGACCAGGGCTGTGCCCAAAGTGCCTCCTCCAGTGGGGGATGGAGCTGGAGCAGCGCACGAAGCTCTGCCCGCACTCGGGGCACTCACAGGGCTTCCCTTAGTGGTGCCTCCGTTGGTGTTGGGTCAAGTGAGAGCTCCTGGAGAAGCTCTTCCCACACTGGGGACACTCGTAGGGCCTCTCCCCAGTGTGGAGGCGCCGGTGAGTGATGAGGTGGGAGTTCTGCTTGAATCCCTTCCCGCAGTCGGGGCAGCGGAAGGGCCTCTCCTCTGTGTGAATCCGATAGTGCAGGAGGAGAATGGAGCTGTTCTGAAACCTCTTCCTGCATTTATCACACTCGTAGGGCCTCTCCCCAGTGTGGATGCACCGGTGCCTGATGAGGGTGGAGTTGTGCTTGAATCCCTTCCCGCAGTCGGGGCATTGGAAGGACCTCTCCTCTCTGTGACTCAGATAGTGCCGGAGGAGATCGGAGCTGGTCAGAAACCCCTTCCCACACTTGGAACACTCGTAGGGCCTCTCCCCAGTGTGGGTCCTCTTGTGCGTGATCAGGATGGAGCTCCGGCTGAAGCACATCCCACACTGGGAACACTTGTACGGCCTTTCTCCAGTGTGGATCCTCTGGTGGCTGATAAGGTGGGAGCTCATGCTGAAGCTTCTCCCACACTCCCCACACTCGTAGGGCTTCTCCCCAGTGTGGATCCTCTGGTGCACAATCAGGTGGCAGTTCCACCTGAAGCTCTTCCCACACTCCACGCATGTGTGTGGCTTCTCCCCATCATGGAGCTGCTCATGGAGCACCAGCTCCGAGCTCTGGCTCCATCTCCGGCCGCCTTCCCGGCCCAGGCTGGCTCTTTCCCCCTCAGATCCCCGCCGGCTGCGTTTGCAGCCCCTCCTCGTGCGGCATCTCCGGGGCTTTTCCTCCCCGTTGGCTTCCTGCGCCGTGGAGCCGCTCAAAACGGCCTCTTCCACCAGGTTCTGCCGCGGGCATTTGTCCTCCCTGCTCTCCATGCTCAGCTCCTGCTCTGGGGGAGGAAGGACAAGGACAGGATGGGATTTGCCTCCGTGCCACAGGCAAGGGCAAGGAGATCCCCCCAGGGCTGAGCTGCAGCCGGGGCCGTGCTGGGCTGGGAGATGGAGCAGCACAGAGGGGAAAGGGGCACTCATCACCAGTTCGGGGCTGTGCGCAAATCACAAAGAGGACTGCACTGCTGGGAATGCGTCCTGAGCTGTGTGATTTTCCAACCATCTGCCTCATTATTTGGTTATGACCATGGGAAGATGCCAGTAGCTCACTTCCCAGGTAGCAGACAAAGGACTTCATGTTAAAACTTACTTTAAAAGGTTTTTGGCCAATCACACAAAGCAAAAGCATATTGACAGTAGTCCCATCCAAGCACTATAAGCACATTGAGGGTTAAAACAATGCTTGCTTATTTCAAGTACAATACCTGCTTGTAAGCCTTAAAAAACAATGCACAGAGCTCCATTATTAAGCTTGAATCTTCCTAATATCTTGCTAGATATACTTTTCCGCAGGTTAGGGAGTTATTCTAGATAAGTGTTAATGCACAGACCATTGTTCTATTTCTCCTTACTTTCTACTTCTTATACAATTTTTCTATTGGCTGCTGCAAAGCTCAAATCAGTTCTAATGTGTCTGAGGCTTGTCTTTCGCAGCTTTCCCAAAACCATCTGATTTTAAGCATTCAAGAGACACTGACTTCCTCCTCACCTGCCTCATTGTCCTGGGGCATCTTCCTCTTCCTCGCAGCCTCCCAGGAGCTGGCAATGGGAAATCCTGGTTTGGGGAAAACAAGGGATGAGCACGGTGAGTTTGAAAGTGCCTCTGCCCAAGTCCATCTCTACAAGTCACTGGCACTCTGGGCTCCCGAAAAACCTCCCAAACACCACGATTCAGCCCGGAAAAAGCCTCCCAGGGGTTCCCCATCCCTGGCCCCTCCCCTTAGTGTTCGGGGGTTCCCCCTGTCCCAGCTGCTGGGGGTCACGCTTGGATTGGGGGTCCCCCTTCTCCTCGGTGCCTGCCCTGTGCAGGCTGCTGGCAGTCCCAGCAATGCCAAAAGCTCCCCCTGCTTCACTCTCCCCATTTCGGGATCCAGGGGCTGTTTGGGCTCCCGGGCTCCCTTCTCCCCTCATTCTCTGCTCTGGGCTGCAGCGGCTCCAAGGAGTCCCCCCTGCCCCTCTCCAGGCTCTTGAGGCTCCCGTCAATGGCGGCGCTCCCCCCTCTCTGGGCTCCCCACTTTGGGCTCCTGGGGGACACAGGGCTCTGCTCCTCCAGGCTGCCTCTGCCGGCAGCCGCCACCGCCACCCCCCGATGTCCCCCCAAGGGGCCTTTCCTGCTCAGCCTTGGACTTCTTCATTCTCCAAACATCCCCCCAAAAACCCCAACCCAGGGACCCCCCAGGATATCCGGGCCGAGCTCCCCCTCCCCGCTCACCGGCGCGATTGGGGGGATGATGATCCCACAGGTGGGGGCTGCGAATTCAGGCAGGGATCGACTGCGTGGTTCCCTACCCCAGCTCAGCCTCGATCTGCCTTTGTCCCTCCTCTTCCTCCCACTCCTCTCCCCTTCCATCCCCTGCACTCGTCCGCCCTCTCTGTCTTATTCCCACCTCCTTTGCCTCTTTCATCGCTGCTCTCTCTCCGCCTTCATCCCTCCTCTTCCATCCCTCCCCCTGCTCCTCCTCCCTAACCCCACGTCCTCCTCCCCCTCCATCCCTGCCCTTCCCTCCATCCTCCTCCTCCCCCACCAGCAGCCACACCCTCGGTGCCCCTTTCCCGCAGCCCGCAGCAGGAGCGGGGATGGAGCTGGGACAGGTCGGGATGGGCAGCGCGGGGCTCTCGGCTGCTCCCAGCCACTGCGGGCGGGGGGAACCCGGCCCGGGCCAAAGGAGAGGCAAACTGGGCAAACTGGGGGCTGCACATCCAAACTGGGCCTTGCTGGGGACCCTGCCTGGCCACTGCCAGCCCTTGGGGCTCCTCTCGGCACATCCGCCAGGGGGGAACGCACACAGGGCTGGGGGATCCCAGCAGTGGCAGCACTGCCAGGGACTGGGCTGGACTGGGATCGTACTGGGAGTGACTGGGACTGTACTGGGCTTGTACAGATATCATACTGGGATCATACTGGGTTTGTACTGACATCATACTGGGATCGTACTGGGATCATGATGGGACTGTACTGGGTTTGTACTGACATTATTCTGGGATCATATTGCCATGCCAGGGCAGACTGTGATCGCACTGATGGACACTGGGATCATTCTGGGATCATACTGGGAGCAACTGGGACTTTACTGGCTTTCTATTGACATCCTATTGGCATCATACTGGGATTGTACTGAGTTTGTACTGACTCCATGATGCCATCATACTGGGATCATGCTGAGATCACACTGGGAGTGAGCAGGAGCCTGGGGGGGGCAATTGAGACCATGTTAGGGGTAAATGGGATATACTGGGATGAACTGGGATGGTGCTGAGGATGGCTAGGATCATACTGGCAGTGAGTGCCACTACACTGAGGCTGACTGGGAGTGCTTGGGAGCAAATGGGATCATACTGGAAGGAACTGGAAAGATGGTAGAGGGAACTGGGGTACCCTGGGATATACTGGGACTGACTAGAAGGAAAATGAGGGTGAAAGAGAGGAACTGGAACCATGCAGAGCAAAACTGGTTTATTCTGGCAGAGACTGGGAGCACACTGGGCTCATATTTGGATCATACTGGGAGGGACTGGACTAATACTGGGAGGAACTGAGTGTCACAGTGAGCACACCTTGCACATCATCCCCCATACTGGGCCTGACTGGGAGCAACTGGGAGCAAATGGCATCATACTGGGACACACTGAGTTGATTAAGGAAGCAACTGGAACCATGCTGGAGACAGCTGGGACCAAACTGGGAGAGACTGGAAGTAAGTGGGATTATACTTGTAAAAAATGCATATTTTGTGATTGGGTTATCCCAAATATTAAAATGACTATTATATGTCTTGTGTTAGAAAGTACTGCTGTATTAATTCTCTTAAGTAGTGGGTTAAATATAGTTTTAGGTTATTAAAAAATGTTAAAATAGAAACTATGCTTGGTATGAGACATTTTAAAGAAAGGACTTGCAGCGAGATAGCAGCCACAGGACACCTAAATCTTTCAAGGAAAAAGAATTTATTGGTCTCTTGTCAGAAGAAATAACTTCTTCCTGCCTTGAAGCTGCTGTTAGGTTTCAGAGCAAGAAGTTGACAATGACCAGACAGAATCCTGTGTTTGAATGGAATTTATGCATCATGTATGAAGTGTATGAATATGCAACAGGCTATTGTTTTTAATGGTTAATCCTGTGTTAACGGGTGTCCTTTTTCAGGCTTGTGCTGCCCAGAAAAAGGTACCCACACGTCCGTAACTTTGTATTTGTTGTCTCATATTGTCCTAATTCGATTTCTCCAAATTGTTATTACTCTAATATTATTACTATTTTTTATAACCATTTTATTACCATTAAACTTTGCAAATTTTAAAAGCACGTGATTGGCATTTTTCACAATTTGGTAGCAGAGGATGGTGGTTACTAACACCTCGCTGCCGGTGCTTTAGGAGAGTCAGAGTGGGGAAGGCGCGCCCTGCCCCGTTGGCAGCCTCGCTCTGTCTCCCCTGGGGTGACCGACAGACTCAGGTTATGGTGGACAAAAGGAGAAAATAAAACAAAGAGAAGGGAAAAGGGCTCCCTACGACCGCGGTAATTGGCCCCATAAGAGTAGTAATGTGCACGAAGAACCCGGGAAGGAAAAGGGATTGGTAAGTATTTCTCAGGAGAGCAGGTACAGGGGGATGAATGTGTGTGAATGAGAAGAGGGCTGGTTGTCCCAGACCTGCCAAGTGAGTGCTGGAGTCTCCCACGCTGCGTTTCCGACTTTCCGCGGTAAGCGGCCAGGAAAGAGATGAAGTGAATGTTAACAGGAGTGAGAGAATCCCCCAGGGTAACTGGGGCTGGGTCCCAGAGAGGGGCTGGACCCCTCGGAGGAAGGGAGCAGAGGAGTTTCCGAGCCCAATCCACTAGGAAATGGGACAAACGAGGACCCTAAAAACCTGCTGGATCGAGGGATAAGAGTGCCCAAGAGCATCCAGAATTAAAACCTGCTGGGCTGAGGGACTAACATTCCAAGAGCATTCAGGGTTGAGCAAAATTCTGCCAGAGTGAAGATATCCTCAAGAGCATCTGGGATTGGAGCACACAGCTGGGCTGAGGGATAAAAAAATGCCAAAGTGTTGGGGAAGATGAGACAGGAAAGCCTTATAAATATGATTGTCTGGGAAAAGACTTTGACAATATAGAAACTACAAGCGAGATTGAAATGAAAGCAAGCTTTGAGATATCTTAGTTTCTGAACAACTGGAAAACAATGGTGTGGCCCAACTGAAGGTAATCCCCTTTTGATGAAACAATTCCCTCTGCTTGCAGACAGGTCCAAGGGTCAGAGCAGACCCTACTAGCTCAGCAGAAGGGGTCCAAAAAGGACTTTTAAGGGTTTAAAATGTAACACAGTATGGTAATGTAATGATTCTTATAGGCTGTATGTAAACGCTCTAGGATTTCTATCTTGTACTAGATTGGTTAGTGAGCAATAGAATATTCAACACAGAAAATTTATTGTATTGTAACGGGAACCTCGCTCTCTTACGCTTTTACTCTCTCACCCCCTCTACCCCTCTCTTCTCTCGGGCCTGCTCTGAGCTGTGCCTGGCAGCTCCAAGCAGGGCCCTGCACCCAGGCCCTTTGCAATAAACCCCAAGTTCCATGACCTGGCTGCAGAGATGTCTCGTCTCCGTCCGTCCCGACCGTCCTACCCCCCGACACTACGACACCCAAGAGCATCTGGGGTTGCACAACACAGCTGGGTTGAGGGATATCCAAGAGCACCAGGACTGGCCAGAAACACCTAAAGTTTTAATAGCTGATGTGAAAGTAAAAGGTACCTTATTGTTGTGTTGTTGTGTGTGAGAGTGAGTCACACACAAAATCAGCCTCAGGTTCCCGGGCGAGTGGGAAGGGGGGGCTGTGGAAAGAGGAGTGTGTGACCCACAAATAAGCCATTGTTCTCCTGGGTGTGTGGGGGCTGTGGCATAAGGTACAGGTGACCTGCAAACGGGGCCATTGTCCCCAGGGCGTGTGAGGGGGCCATGGCTAAAGAGTGTGAGTGACACACAAATCAGCCTCACAGGTGAACGGCACCCGAGGCAGCAGAGTCAGGGCCCTCCAGGAGGCCCGGAGATACTGAGACCCAGAGGCCACCCCAAGGTGAGGGGGGGCCACAGGGACCGGCGATTCTCTGTCAACAGGGATCCACTCTGTGTCCTGAGGGTGGGAAAGAATGTGTGGAAGTGAGTGAGAAATAAAAGTGAGTGAATGTAGATGAATGAAAGTATAGGTAATGTGGATTGTGTATCTTAAGCTTCAATATATTTCCTTGGAGGGAGGTGTATGCTACTGAAAGCAGTGTGAGGAAAAAGATTTTTTATTTTCATGAGTGTATTTGAAAGAAAAGTGGTATTTAGCTTGTTAGTGAATGTGAAAAACAGAGGAAGACAATGAATAGATAAGATCTTGAAAAATGAGACAGAAAACCAGTAAGTTGGGCACAGGGGAAAAAAAATGAAAAAAAAAATTCCTTTGGGAGTTATGTCAGCTAACAGAGATACAACTCCTTGCAAAAGGAGAAAATACAGGGTATGTAGTAGTTGATGGGAAAAACATGCAAACTATGGAAAAAGGGAAATTACTGTTAAACTAGTAAGCTCTAACTTGTGAATTATATAATTTTAAAAGAGCACTAGAATATTTAACACAAAATAAAGAAACTATACATACTGATTCAAGGTATGCCTTTAGAGTAGTACATACCTGTAAAAAATTTGGAAAGGAAGAAGATTACTTAATTCAAGAAGAAAAGGACTAGTACATGAGGAACTTATTTTAGAGGCATTACAATCACCTAAAAGTGATAGCTATAGTACATATTAGGGAACTCCAAAAGGGAAAGACCCCAGAAAGATGAGGAAATAATTTGGCAGATCACGAAGCTAAGGATGCAGCAGAAAATGGAGCTGAAAGAGTTATGTTAATATTAACTCCAAACGAGGAAAAACTGGAAATTCCAAACTTTAGGAAAGTCAAGAAAAAAGAATCAAACAACACAGGAAGTGAACAAGATAAATCAGGGAAATGGAAACTTCTTGATGGAAGACAATTACTTAATAAATTGCTTTACTTCTAGGAAAATATTAGAAGACATGCATCAGAAAACGCACTGGGGTACTCAAGCTTTGTGTGATCATTTTTTAAGGAACTATACGTGCACTGGGATTTTTGGATTTAGGATGAATCCTTAATTTCCCAAAGGATAAATAAAAAGCTGAAGAGAAAAACAACATTAGGAGGTCCTGAGTCAGCTCGTTGGCCATTTCAAAGTATCCAAGCAGAAGTTTAGATTTGTTAGGTTGTGGGTTTATTTGTAAAAAAACCCCATTTAATATAGAAGAAAGAGAATATGCCATATGTTAGACAGGAGATTTTAGGAGAATAAAAATCATTGAAGTATCAGAATGCCCCGAGAAAAAACAAGAAAAGAAAAAGGGAAATGAAAGGAAAGGGAACAGGAGGAAAAATCAGAAAGAGAGTGGGATCCTCTGCAGGTCTTGCCCCCTCCGTTCACGGCCCAGGCGCCTGTCCCGGGTCCCGGCTCGCTGCCCGCCTCAGCTCCGCCTGCCCCGGTTTCCATCCCAGGTGCGGCCTCACTGCCCAGGGCAGCTCCACCTGCCCCGGCGCTGTCGCTCAATTTGTGTGCCCTGCTCCCACTGCCTGGCCCGCGGCCGCTCTGCCGCCCATGCTGAGCAAGATCGGGGTTGCTCTGTCCTGCCGCCAGCTCCGAGGTCACCGCGCCCACCGCACCCAGGGGGGGTCCCAGCCATCCCATCCCCGGCTGCCCTGCCCGTGCCACCTGCGCTGGGCACCGCCGCTGCTGCCGGGCTCTCCCACCTGCCTTTGCTCTGCCGGCAGCTGCCGGATCAGCCGCCATCAGCCATGTGGGGGCTACCCACGCTCCGCCTCGGGCTCCACGGGAAGATCTCCCTCTGCCGATTCCAGCTGCAGACCCTGCTCACACTCCAACCGAGCCTCAGCGGGATATCCTCCCCTGACCCCGTCCTGCTCTGAGTTACATCCCTTTGGTAACCACAGCTCCGGATGTTCAGGGAAACTCTCTCTCTCCACAGGAAGCACCTTATCAAAACACTAGGAGCTCAGTTAAAAGACAGCCCTCTCCAAATTCTTTCCCAAAACATGGGAGAAAGGCTAGAGAAGGTAAAAAAGTGAAAGAGTTAGATGAAGGGATTGCTCTATTTCCGTTCAGAGAAGTTCCCATGGGAGGGATGTGCCGCCCCGCCCCGCGGGAGCCACCAGCGCCCCTGCCGGCCGTGCCCGGAACTGCACCCAAGGGCAAAGCGCCGCAGCCCAAAGGCCGGGACTGGGTCCCTGCTCTGTTTGCTGTCAGTGCCGCAGCTGTTGGTGTTTGTTTGCTTTATTATACACACTAGTAAAGAACTGTTATTCCTATTCCCATATCTTTGCCTGAGAGCCCCTTGATTTCACTATTCTAAAAATTAAGAGGGAGGGGGTTTGCATTCTCCATTCCAAGAGAGGCTTTTTCTGCCTTCCCGAGCAGACATCTCTCTTGTAAAGCAAGACAAGCACCCACAGGCACTGAGGGGGGCTGCAGGAGGGGCACAAGAAGGCCCTGCAGCACTTGGGCACAAAGGCACAGCAGGTGAATGCAAGAAGGGAGCAGCAAAAGGCCAAGCTGAAGGCAAAGGCCAGGGCACAGTTCCTACAGCCCCTGAGGCATCAACCCCAGGGCCCAAGGGGGCCCCAGCACCCAGGGCACGGCTCGGCCACAAGCACCTGGCACAGGCATTGCCCTCCTCACCAGGGGAGAGCCCACCCAAACAGCCCCTGGCAAGGAACCAGGGCTCCAGCTGCACGGCACAAGGACACTGCAAGCACAGACGGCAGCACCCTCAGGACCAGCAAGTCCACCCCTTGATGGACATGGATTGGCAGGGCTGTCACAGCTCCCATCACACCAGGGACCCTCCACAGTGCAGCCCTTGAGAACATTCAGGGTTGGTCTGCATTGAGAGGAGGCATGTCCTGTTGGACACAGGGGCCTCTCAATCCACTCTGAATCTTAGACCTAATGGGGGGGAATGCCAAAAATGTCTCTGATTATTCAAGGGATAAGTGAGAAGGATGTGTGGTTTTATTCAACCACTGTTAGCAGAAGTGGGAGATGGGTCTGAAATGCATGAAGTTGTATTTGCTCCTAATTGTTATCATGATTTACTGGGAAGGCATTTGATCGCTAAACTCGTAATGCAAATTAATATTATAAAAAGTGATACAGAGGCCATTTCTGTTGTACCTCTGTGCCAAATGTCATGCAAGGCCTATGCTGAAGTGAACCCAGAAGTGTGGGCAGCCCCAGGGAAAGAGGGAAAATTAGATATGGAGCCTCTACAAATTACTTTAAAGCAACCAGGACAAGCAATACCCTGTTCCAAGAGAAGGAAGGAAGGGCTCACAGCCTGGGATTGAGTCCCTGTTAAAGGCAGGGCTTTTGGATCCAAGGATGCCTCCCTACAATGCTCCTATCCTGCCAGCCAACAAACTGGATGGATGGACACAAGGAGGAGGAAACACAGAATTTGCAAGTGTTAAAATGAAGATTAACTGAGGCGGCTGGCCTGGGCCTTCCAGACAGGGAAAAAGAATTTTAATTAGAGGTGGATATTAAAGAGGGTCTTGCCTAAGGAATTCTTGAGCTAAAATATTTAACTCTACATAGGATCTCCTACAGTTCAAGTCTGGCATCAAGTTAAAGATCTGACAACCAAAAGAGCCTCTAAATGGATGAGCAGGGCTCGGTTATTACAGTATGAAACTTGTTCAATGGCACAGGAGGATTTAGAACTGAGGACAGGGCAAGGCTTTAACCCAGCCTCCTGTTTGAACAGCCTGGAGAGGGGCTGGCAAGGAACCCAGGACTGCACTCAAGGGACAGAGCTCCAGACCCAGCCTGGGACAGATTGATGGGACATTCCCTGGCCTGAGGGAGAAAATGTGTTTATGGATGGGTCTGCAAGGGCAGCAGAAGGGAAAAGAGCTACAAGACAGGCTGTTATTATGGAAGGGGAATCAGACACAGCGCAGGTCACCGCCCCATGCTCAGCTCAACCCGCCCAGCTGTGGCTGCTTGTGAGAGCCTGGCACTGAAATGCCCTGAGCAGGAAGGCTTCAACATCTTCTGCTGACACCATGGCACCTAACAGGGGGGCAAAAGCAATACTCACTGCTTCAGCAACCGCTGGATCAGATACCAAGGGATATTCTCCCACAGGAAGCTGGGCTGGCACAGAGCCTGCCCTGGCACTTTGCTGCTGCCAACACTCAGCCAGGACATCGGCTCCTGCCTAAGGAGTGCCAAGCAGCACCACTGGTGGCCAAGGGGCCCATGCCAAGTGTCCCTGAGGCCACAAACTGCCCCCAGCACAGCTCAACACAGGGGGAGGTCTCAGCCTGGCCTCAAGGGCTCTGAAGCCCCGCAGATTTGCACTTCCCACCTGCAGCAGTAGGATGGGAGGCCGCCCCTGAGCCTGCCCTGAAGGCAACGCAGCAGCAGCCAGGGCTCCACAGCGGGCCAAGCCCCTGCGCCTGCCCACAGATCCTCGCCTGGAATCCTCTGCAATCCTGGCCACCCTCCTCTGCCATCTCCAGACCCTGGGGCCAAGCCTTGCTGCCACTGCTGCAGCTTCAGCGCTGGCTGGGCCTGCACCGCCACAGCTGCTGGGGAACACCACGGCACAATTCCACTCTGGGGCTCACTGACACCCACACTCTGGGCTGCCTGCCACTGTACTGCTGCAAAATGTACCGATTTTGGTTCTTTTAAATCTTATTTCTCTGCTCAGGCTTGGTTTGTCTTTGCCTTGGGGAAAGGAATTTTAAAGGTTTTTTTTAAGGGGAAGTTACACCACTCAACGGAGATGAGTTTAACACCTGAACAGACTGAGAATAGCCCAAAAGACACCCACAGAGACAACGACCAGCAACAAAACATCAACATTGCCCAGCAGCAGGAAGAGAAGCTTCATTCCAGGCAGCCTGCAGAGCAGCTTTAGAAATGCAAATGAACACTGCTGGGCAAAGGGTGGACAATGCACCTGGGTCTCTTGCCTGGGGCAGGAATTGAGCTGATTCCCTCTGCCCCTCACCCCAAGCTCTGCCTGCTTGCACTGATGGAATTTGCACAGCTCAAGGCAGAGCCCAGGGGGAGGATATCTGACCCTGCAACACAAACGAGTGAAGCTGCAAAGGGAAACAGCAAATGGAGAATGTTGGGAAAACTTCACTATAAAAAATTGGGGGCAATCATCCCTCTGCCCACTCCAATTTAGAGCACTGGGGGTTTTTTGCTAACAAAATTCAGGGAAATCAGTTGGGTATCCAAGTATTTGATGATTTAATTAGACAAAAGCAGTCAATTGCTGCAGCCCTGGCTGGAAAGAGTGGCCAAAATTGGGGAAAAGATGAACGGCCACCAGAACAAATCCTACAACACCATGGACCAGCCCCTGCGAACCCGAACCAATTCATATCAGGAGCCACAGAACCCATTTCTCATTTCAATGGCATCATTAGATTACAAGCTCTGCTCGGAATAATAACCAACCAGACAGCTCCAGCTCCTGACCTTCCTGGCGACCAATCCACTGAAATGAGGAACACAACACTTCACCATGGGATGGGATCATATTACCTTTTAGCAGAAAAAAAGGGGAGTTTGTGGAAAATTAAATGGCTCAAACTGCTGTTGGCAAAGAGATGACAAAGGAAAAGTGGTGAAACAGATAACAAAGGAAGTAAGAAAGCACCTCATGTTCCAGCTCAAACAGAATGGGAATGGGACACGGTTTTGTGGCTCCCTGGCAGACCATGGGTTAAACGAATGCTGTTTCTCCTCGGATGTGCTACAGCAACTCTTATCTTTTTGCCATGCTCCACACCTTGAGAGTGCAGCTCGTTCGACATCTGAGGGAGGGGATGCAGGTGGCAGCCAGGCCTCCTGATCCAGAAACGGCAACAGAAGGACAGGGAATGAGGGCACTAGGAATAATCCCAAATCCAAAGAGGACCAAGGAAGAAAAAACAGAGTCAATGAGTGAGTCTGCCTGGAGATAGGGCCAGGGACTTGCAGATAAGGAAGTAATGGGAGAAAACACCAGTTTTAGAAAATGTTAGAAACTGACACAGAAAGCTCCTCAAAGTCCCGCTGAATTCCGGAACTTCCTGAAGAACAAAGCCTTTACAGAGCCGTGAATATCGGCTGTTATACAAAACTGGGGGTGCACATTAACACGGACATGCAGTTACCGGACCGGGAGCTCTGAACCTTTCAAGCACGTCAGCCAGTGGGCAAAGGGAGAGGGAAATGAAGCCGGGAAAATGAGGATAAAAAGGAGGCTGCGAACTACAACAACGGCAGAGAGCGCGCGGCAAATGCCCCACGGCCTCTCCCTCTGCTCAGCAATAAAGTCACTTTTACAGGACTCCTCTGTCTCCTCTGCGCACAGAAACCTCCGGCCACGGGAATTCCCCGCACAGCCCCGGGCACGGGGCAGCCCCCTCTGTCCCAGCCACAGCAACCGGGCCGAGCCAGCGCTGCTCCGCCAGCGGCTCCTGCCGAGGCAGCGGCCGCAAGGAGACCGCGGGCAGCCGCTCCCGCAGCGCCCTCACGCCAGCGGCAACACGGGCCGGACACGGCACAACGAACCCGCCCGAGCCCCCGGCCGCCCCCGAGGCCCGCAGCCAGCCCCGAGCCCCCGCACAACCCAGCGCGGCTCCCACCTGCGCTGCGACCGCCTCCGAGCTCCGCCGCCGCCTCACCGCGCTCCGGCCGCTGCCGCCGCTCGCGGGACCGCACACACGCTACGACAATGGCGCCGCTGCCCAGCCACGGCCGCCCTCAGCCCGCCACCGGGGCCCTGCTCCGCCCCGCTCCCACCAATCAGCGCGCCACAACCACGACTGACGGCACCATCGCCCAATCCCAGCCAGGGGCGGGCTCTGCACACGGCACAGCCCCGCCCCGCGCTCTCAGGGTCCCCCGGGCTGCGTGAGGGCAGAGCCGGAGCTGAGGAACTGCCCTGGAACGGGCCCGGGCCCGAGGGGGATTGAGCTGAATACACAAACAAACTTCTCCGCATCTCCCGCCACGGCTTTCCCGGCACTGCGGCTCCGGTGGCTCCGGCTCAGCGGGAAGCCCTGGAACCTCACTTCTCCCACCCCTAATTAGGAGCACCAGGGCATCGCTTTGATTTTCCCCAAAAAGGGAAAACCGCCCCAAACCTCTGTGGATGAGTGGGGGAGGGGAGAGATTTCTGACAGAAAACTCCAAAATCTCAGAGCATGATAATGAGAAGTGTGCTAAATAGGTATGATTCATACTGACAAAATTGAAACAGCAATCAATATTTATACAGTAATTAATATTTGGCAATAATAAAACAGTTAAAAGGTGTAATGCCAAGAAAGAAAGGGGAGGAGGGGTTTCATTCCCCCCCACTTTCCTGCAGATGTTCAAGGTAGAAAAAAGCAAGAGATAACTGTTACTAAAAATTAACAGAAAGAAAGGAAAATCTGGTTGTGTCCCAGGAAAATGCTAGTTATAAGAGATTTATTGCTTTGATGCTTAAATATAATATTATGTTCGTTTTGGCTTACATTTTACTGGCTTGGTGTGCATGTGTAACCCAAGGGTGAATGAAAGGACATCGAGGAAGAGGAGAGGCCTTCATCAGTGATGACCCCCAAAGACGGGTATGACCACCAAACCGAGTGGTGGAGCATGCGCGGTAAAGGTGGTGATGAGGGCGGAGGTAGAAGTGCGATGAATCTAAAATGGGAGTAGATGGCATTGACCCATGGCACAAAAGGGGGAATTTTCCCTTGGCAAGCTCCTACGTGAGGTAGCAGGGGTCCAAGGGCCCTGCACTCCGTACCCCTCGCTGTTTGGTTTTTTTTGCTAATGCGCTATTATTGGAACCAAATTATCCCTTATTTTAACCAAATTACATTGTCAATATTTCAAGTCTATCCGATTTTATATATTCTAAGCTATTCAATGAAAATTGCTGCTACCTTTTATAGTGTTTGGTTTTTTTGATGATGGGATAATTGGGCAAATGTAACACCACTCTTCTCCCTCTCTCAGGCCTGCTCCAGCTGTGCCTGGCAGCTCCAAGCAGGGCCCTGCACCCAGGCCCTTTGCAATAAACCCCAAGTTCCATGACCTGGCTTCAGAGATCTCTTGTCTCTCTCCATCCCGACCATCCTTCCCCTGTTGTCCTACAAAAATACCCCAAAAAAACCCAAAATTGCAGCCAGAGATCACAAAATTACCCCAAAATACCCAAAAAAATCCCCAAACTCTGGTCAGGGACCATGAAATTACCCCAAAATGGCCAAAATCTGGTGAGGGACCGCAAAATCCAGTCAGGTATCCCAAAATATCCCAAAATCTGGGCAGGGACCCCAAAATCCGATCAGAAGGCCAAACTTACCCCAAAAACACCTGAAAATACCCCAAAATCCCATCAGAGACTCCTAAATTACACCAACTCTTCCCAGAATCCATTTAGGGACCCCAAAATTACCTGAAAATACCCCAAAATCCAGCCAGGGATCACAAAATTCCCTAAATGCCACAAAATCCAGTCAGGTTCCCCAAAATAACCCCAAACCAACCCAAATCCAGTCAGGGACCCATAAAGTCCACTCGGGGATCTCCAAAATTCCCTCAGGATGCCCCAAATCTAGTCGGAAACTCCCAAAATCCTCCCAAACCCACTCAGAATGCCCCCAAATGCCCTCACAATCCTCCTAACTACTCTCAGTACACCCAGGTCTCCAGCAGGGCCCCCCAGTCCTCCTCAGGACCCTTAAAAAGCTCCTCAGAATCCCCCCAGATTTCCTCATGATGTCCCCATATCCCCTCAAGACCCCCCCAGATCTCCTTAGAGCCCCAAAAACCCCCTCAGGATACCTAATTCTCCCCCAGGACCCTCCATATCCCCTCACCACGTCCCAAACCCCCTCACAACCCCTCCAATCCCCTCAGAAGCCCCCAAATCTCCTCACGACCCCCAGTTCTCCCTCTCGATCTCCCCAAACGCCCTCGGAACACCCCACATCCCCTCAGGACCCCCAGTTCTCGCTCAGTCCCTCCCAATCCTTTCATAACCCCTCCAAACCCCCCCTCATCGCCCCTCCCCCTCTCCCCGCTCCCGGCTCTGACCGCGGTCGCTGTCGCCCATCCCGCGCTGCCGGGGGGGGTCCCGGGGCTCCCTCGGCGCCCGCAAATTCCCGCCCCGCCCCCTCCCCCCCCTGCGGCCTCAGCCCCGCTCCTCCGCCGCTGGGCCCCACCGGGACCACAATGCCCACAATGCACCGCGGATTCGCCGGAAGCAGCTGCCGACGCCAAAGCAATGGGAACTTGTGCCAGTACTTCTGGCCGGCGCGGCTTCTGATTGGTCCGCGCCGCCTTTGGGGCTTCTCGCCAGAGGTCTCGCGAGAGAAGCAGCGCGGCCCTGTTTGTTGAGGGCAACTCTGCGGGCTCCTCAGAGCGCTCCGCGTTCCCTCGTAAATCCAGCCGGGAACGGCGGAATTAACCCGCCTAGAGATGGTGGGATGGAGCCTAAAACCCCTTCAACTGAGCCTAAATCCCCTGGGATTCAACCACAACGGCCAAATCCAGGCGCTTTCCATGGATAGGGGCGGTACTGGAAAGGGCGGGCGGTGACGTCACCTCGCCCAACCCCTTTTCCAGCCCCTCCTGAGGGGGCTCCGCCTTTTCCCGGCGCCGACCCCGGGGCCTGTTCTGGGCCGGGACCGGAGCTGGTGTCGGGGCTCCTTCGCCAGCGGAGCGTCCCCAAGGTGTCCCCAGTGAGCATGGAGCCCCAAGAGGTGCGACGGTGGGGGAGGGGGCAGGGGGCAATGGGGAGCACACGCGAGCGACAGTGCGGGGTAGCAGAGGGGTCGGGGGATTGACAGAGGGACAGAGGGGACAGCAGAGCCCTCCAGGGAGGGGACTAAGGGGAGCCCGGGAGGGCACAGGGGTCATCGCAGGAGGCCGTAAGTGCCACTAGGTCCCTGACACCTCCTCTGTCCCCTCCCCAGCTGTCCCTGGCCCTGCTGCAGCCGCAGGTCACCATGGTGGCCATCCTGGGCGAGCTGTTGGCCACCCTGCGCAGGGCCGAGATGACTCTGCTCGTGTCCCCATTGCACCTGAACTGGGACCTGATGGACTTCACCAATGAGCTCCGCAACAGCCTGTGCACTGATGAGACCTGGAGGCACCGCAATGTCACGTGCGATGATGATGACCCTTTCACCTCTGATGATGATGACCCTCCCGCCTCCCTGAGCCAGGCCCTGGCCGCCTACAAGAGCACCCATTGGACCAGCAGGTTCGATGTGCAAATGGTGGCCTGGGAGTGGCAGCGGTCAGTGGCTGCACTCAAGGACAGCTGGGCCCAGCTGGCCAGGACGGCCACCAAGCTCCCCAATGCCTGCAGAGATTTGGCCACCAAGGCGGCCGACATGGTGGCCACCGCCACTGCCCGGGCCAGGGAGCTGCAGGACGAGGCTGCCCATTATTGGACAGCTCAGGAAAACATGGTGGAGCTGGGTCAGCCCCTGGGTGGGGAGGAGAGGGCCAATGGTGGCCAGACGTGAATCCTGGGTGAGGAGAGATGCCAGGGTGGCTGCTAGCCAGGCAACAAGGGCCACCATGGTGAGACAGCGGCTGGAGGTGGCCCTGGGGCTGCTGGAGCGCTTGGTGGCCGCGTGTGACGAAGCCACCGCGTTCCTCTGGGAGCTGCAGCACAGGGTTGGGGACATTGAGGCCTCCCTGAAGGGGACAAATGAGGCGTCACCTGATGTCCCTGAGGACTTGAGGGCCAAGGTGGCTGTGGCCGAGTCGCTGTGGGAGGCCTACGCCCGCCTGGTCAAGGATCACCTGGGGGGGACACTTCATGACATCATCGAGTTCTATTACGGTTGTGGTCCTGACAGCCCCCATTGTTGCTGGGTGGCCAAGCAGTGCCAAAGAGCCATCGAGGACATCCCAAGGCTCCTTCGACCCCTGGAGTGTCCCCAGAGCGTCCCTAAGGTGGCCCCAGTAAGCATGGATCCCCAAGAGGCGCGATTGGGGGGGGGGGGGGGTGAAGGGGACAGAGAGGACACTGCGGGGGATGGGGTAATGGGGGATGGGAGGTTCTGGGGGGTGGCAGGAGGGGACAGGGGCTCGTAAAGGGGACAGGAGTGAGTGGCAGGCGAGGGGGAGGTGCCAGGGGAGGAGACATGATGGGGAGGGGGCAGTGATGAATTTGGGGGGACATGGGGTGGTGGGGACATGGGGGCTGGCAGACAGTGACAGATGGTACAGCAGGGGTTTTCAGGGGCTAGGAATGTGGTGGCAGGGGGTGGCAGAGAGGACAGCAGTGGGAGCAGTGCGGTGGCAGAGGGGACAGCAGATGGGCAGGGGGCAGGAGGGGCTGCGAAGGGAGGGGCAGGGGGTGGCAGAAGGAAGAAGAGGCTGACAAAGGGATGCAGGGGACAAAAGGGAACCCATTGGGGCCACAGGGCCACCCCAGGAGGCCACAAATGGCACCAGCTCCCTGACACCTCCCCTGTCCCCTCCCCAGCTGTCCCCGGCCCTGCTGCAACCACAGGTCACAATGGCGGCCATCCTGGGCGAGCTGCTGGCCACCCTGCCCAGTCGTGATGAGATGAATCTGCTGCTCACGCCCTCAAGGCACATGTACTCGCACCTGGGGTCATTCAGCTGGCAGCTCAGGGCCATCCGGGACTGCATTGAAGTCCCCTGGTGGTGCCACAATGTCCGCTACGATGGTGAAGACCCTTTCACCTCCCGGAGCCGGGCCCTGTTTGTCAGAGAGAAACCCCCATGTTCCCCCTAGAAGCGTGTGACAATGGCAGCCAGGAAGTGGCACAGGTCGGTGGTTCCGCTTGTGAACAGCTGGGCCCAGCTGGCCAGGACGGCCACCAAGCTCCGCAACGCCTGCAGGGATTTGGCCACCAAGGCAGCCGACAGGGCGGCCACCACCACTGCCCGGGCCAGGGAGCTGCAGGACGAGGCTGCCCGTGATGGGACAGCTCAGGAAAACATGGTGGAGCTGGGTCAGGTCCTGGGCTGGGAGGAGGGGGCCGAAGTGGTGGCCGGGCATGAAGCCCAGGTGAGGAGAGATGCCAGGGTTGCTGCCAGCAAGGCAACAAGGGCCACCATGGTGAGACAGTGGCTGGAGGTGGCCCTGGGGCTGCTGGAGCGCTTGGTGGCCGCGTGTGACGAAGCCTCTGTGTTCCCCTGGGAGCTGCAGCGCCTGCTCAGGGACATCGATGCCACCCTGAAGGGGACAAATGAGGTGTCCCCTGATGTCCCTGAGGACTTGGTGGCCAAGGTGGCCGTGGCCGAGCAGCTGTGGGAGACCAAGATGCACCTGGTCAAGGATCACCTGCTGGGGGCAGTTGATGACATCATCAAGGTCTATTTCACTGGTGGTCCTGCCTGCCCCAGTCCCTGTGAGGTGGCCGAGCGGTGCCAAAGAGCCATCGAGGACATCCCAAGGCTCCTTCGACCCCCAGAGTGTCCCCAGAGCATCCCCAGTGTGTCCCCAGTGAGCGTGGAGCCCCAAGAGGTGCGATGGGGTGGGGGGAGAGGGGGACAGAGGGGACACTGGGGGTGAGGGACAGTGGAGGATGGGGGGAGATGGGGGATGTGGTGGGAGGGGACAGGGGGTTGCAAAGGGGACAGGAGGCAGTGGCAGGAAGGGGAGAGGTGACAGAGAGGGGGAGGGGAAATGGTGTGGGGGGATGGGGGTGACACACGGGGATGGGGACATGAGGGCTGGCAGAAGGGACAACAGAGGGTGGCAGAGGCTACGAGTGTGGTGGCAGGGCCTGGCAGCAGGGACAGCAGGGAGGGTGGCAGGGGGTGGCTGAGGTGATGAGGGGGTGACAAAGGGACAGAGGGGACAGCAGAGCCCTCCAGGAAAGGGACAAATGGGATCCCAGGAGGGCACAGGGGCCACACAAGAGGCCACATGTGCCACCAGGTCCCTGACACTTCCCCTGTCCCCTCCCCAGCTGCTGGAGGCTCTGGTGTCCGTGGTGGCCACCCTGGGCGATGTGACAGCCACCGTGACCGGGCCACACCGGGGCGTGCGGCGCTGTGCGCCCCCAAAGTTGCTGCACGCGGCCCTGAGGATCTTCACCTGGAGCCTCCGTAAGGGCCTGGAACACCCCGGTGTCACCTCCCTGGGCCAGGCCCTGGCCACCCTCACGGCCACCCCTGGGGCCACCTGGGCCGATGTGAGAGCCGCGGGCAGCGCCTGGCGGGAGTTGGTGTCTGCATGTGAGGAGAGATGGAAACAGCTGGTCGAGGAGATCACCAAGCTCCGTGATGCCTGCGAGGACGCGACCCTCGCCTGGGCCAGGGACCAGCAGGACAAGGCCACCCGCAGGGGGACAGCTGGGGACAACCTGGCAGCCACAGCCCAGCAGCTTATGGTGGCTCTGGACAGGGATAAGGAGGCCTCAATGGGGGCCACACGTGATGCCCAGGTGGCAATGGCCACCAACGAGGCCATGGGAGAGGCCGTGGTGGCCTCCAGGCGGGCGAGGGCGGCCATCAGGAGGAGACATTGGGCAGAAATGGCCCTGGAGCCGCTGCAGCACTTGGTGGATGCGTGTGACAGAGCCACTGAGTTTATCAGTTACATGGAGTGCCAGCTCAGGGACATTGAGGCTGCCCTGGAGGGGACAAAGGAGGCATCCCCCAATGTCCCTGAGGACTTGGTGGCGAAAGTGGCCAAGTTTGAGCAGCTGTGGGAGGCCAGCGCCCGCCTGTTCAAGCATCACCTTTTGGGGACACTTGGGGACATCCATGACCTCCTCTTGAGTCCCTGTAGTGGCCACGGTGGCCCCAGTGGCCCCGGCAGCCGTGCAGTGGCTGAGCAGTGCCAAAAAGCCATCAAGGACATCCCAAGGCTGCTGCGGGGACAGTGATGTCACCACTGTGATGTCATTGGTGCAGTGATGTCACTGGAGAGACTTGTGGACAGTCGAGTGCCACCAGCTCCTTGAGTGCCACAGCGCTGCATGTCACCAAGAGCCCCTCGAGTGCCACCAGTTCCTCAAGTGCCACCAGCTTCTCGTGTCACCAAGAGCACCTCAAGTGCCACCAGCTCCTTATGTCACCAAGAGCCTCCGGAGTGCCACCGGTTCCTCAAGTGCCACCAAGAGACCCCCGAGTGTTACCAGGACTGGTGCAGTCGCTGTGTGCGGGTCCCTGGTGTCACCGGGATCTCTCTCTGTGTCACACGCCGCCCTTGAGCACCCACTGGGACCCCCCTGAGCACCGGGACCCCCGAATTTCACCGTCCTCGTGCACCGGGACGCCCCCCTCAGGACCCCCGTTCAGGCATCAGGACCCTCGAGTTTCCCTCCCTCTCCTCGTGCACCGGCACCACCGGAGACCCCCCCCCGAGGAACCGGGACCCTCCCCTGGTGCACCAGGACCACCGGAGACCCCCCCCATCAATCAGTGCTGTCATCGTTCATTGGGACCCCCCCTCAGGCACTGGGACCACCAGAAACCCCCCAAATCACCGAGCACCGAGACCCCCCCTCGTGCACTGGGGCCGCTGGAGACTCCCCCGAATCACTGAGCACCCCCTGTGCACCAGCACCGGGACTGGACCCTCCTCGTGGCCTGATCCCCCCTCACCGAGCACTGGGACAGGGACCGGACCCCCCCTCGTGTACCGACCCCCCCGAGCACCAGGCCGGGACCCCCCTTTGTGCCCCCCCCCCATCACGGGGGTTCTGCCCCCTCCCCTTTGAGCCCCCAGAGCCGCGGGACCCCCGGGAGCAGCACCGGGACTGGAGGGAGCCGGGAGTGGGACCAGGGGGCTCCGAGCGCTCGGGGGGCACAGGGGGGTCCCCAGCACTGGGGGGGTCTCTTGGGGCTCAGTCCTCTCCCCCCCCATTATCAGCCGGGACCCCCTGTGAGAAACACAGGTCAGAATTGAAATATTTATAAAAGTTCGTTAAAGGTTAAAATTCTGGTGCTAATTGCCAAGAGCTCACCATTAATTAAGCCATGTTCTTTACGTCCTGTTACATCAAAGAGGTTTTCATGCATATTCATTAGGGTTCATGGATATTCATAATATAATGTTAATCAAAATATATATTAGTATTATATAGAGAGAGTAGTACAATAGCAATATTATATATTTGATAAAAATATTTTACATTAATGTATTTTATACTAACAGAATTTATGTTATACTTATGTATTATTAATATACTAACTAAAAATTTGTTCCTTTTTATATAAAATTATGCATATATTTTTCCATATTCTATATAAATTATTTTCAAACATTCCTGTGAGTTCAGATGTTCTTTTGTTTGGTTTTAACCCTTGACTTGCCTCCACGCTATCTTGTGCATTAAACCAATTTATTTTATTTCTCCTTGCAGTCAAATCGTGTCATGTTTTCACTCTCTGGTGACAAGAGAAGAATTCATAAATTCTTCTTTTTTGCTGTTTTGCCACTGGGGTGGAACTGGGGACACTGGGACAGAAATGGGAGCACTGGGACAGGGACACTGGGACAGGATGGGGACACTGGGATGGTCACATTGGTATGGGGACAATGGGGCGGTGGCACTGGGCTGGCACTGGGTGCACTGGGCTGGTGGCACTGGGACAGGACTGGGGACACTGGGCTGGCACTGGGTTGCTGATGCCAGCATTAATTAATTAATTAACCCCCCAAGCCCCGATTGTTTGCGAAAGCAAATCTCGTTTTGCATCCATCGCTCAGGGGAACCCTTCCCATCGTTCCTTTGATCTCTCAGTGCCGGTTCGATCTCCCCGCAGAGCCAGAGCCGACGTCCAAGGAATGGCGCCCGCCGGAAATGGGCGGGGTGAGGTGACGTCACAACATCAGGCCCCGCCCCCCCGCATGGCCACGGCCCGCTGGCGGCACCGTTGGTGGCCAGGTGACACCGCGATGTCCCCTCACCCGCTGGGCCACCTGGCAGGACACGGCCACCGCGGGCAGGGCCAGCAGCAGGTGACCGTCCTCAGCCACCCCAGGGACACTGTGGGGACACGGGGACACCGCACAGGTGGCACCCGGGACACAGCAGTGCCACCCATCCAGTGCCACCTGTTCAATCCCAGTGGCACCAGTTCAATCCCAGTGTCCCTGTGCCACTGCCACCAGCCCTGTCCCCATGTCCCCAGTTCCATCCCAGTGCCACCACTCCAGTGCCAGCAGTCCAGTATCCCCAGGGCTGCCCCAGTGTCACACCCCAGTGTCCCCAGTTCAATCCCAGTGCCACCAGGTTCATCCCAGTGCCACCAGCCCAGTTCTATCCCAGGGCTCTCAGTGCCAGCCCAGTGCCACCACCCCACTGTCCCCATACCAATGTCACCATCCCAGTCTTCCCAGTCCCCTCTCATTGTCCCCAGCTCCAGCCCAGTGTCCTCAGTCCTGCTCCAGTGCCACCTGCCCAGTTCCATCCCTGTGCTCCCAGTGCCACCGCCCCATTGTCCCCATACCAATGTCTCCATCCCATTGCCACCCGTTTCACCCCAGTGTCCCCCTTCCTGTCCCACTATCCCTGTCCTTTTTCCTGCCAGGATTTTGATTAGAAATTGATTTTTGTGGATTGTTTTTGGAGATCCAGTAGGGGTCTGGGCTTTGGCATTGGTTTGGATCCAGGATATGTGACCTTTTAGGATTGGATTTGGGGTATCCAGCAGCATTTGGGATCTGGGAAGTTTTGGATCCAGGATTTGGGATTTGAGACCCTTTGGGGTTATTCCTTGGGATCCAGTAGGATTTGGGATGGCTTGGGAGCCTTGGTGTCCCCAGCAACCCCCCAGTGTCCCCAAGGGGTCTCTTTTTCTCCCCTTCCCAGGCTCCGCTTGGAACCCCGCCCCTTTCCCACGCCCCATTCCTTGCTCGCCAGGCCCCGCCCAGTTCCGTTTCCTTTTAGGCCCCGCCTCTTTCCCCGCCCTATTGCTTCTCCGTCAAGCTACGCCCACTTTTGTTTCTCTCCAGGCCCCGCCCCTTTCCCACACCCCCATTCCTTGCCCGCTTTTTCCTGCGCTCCCCTTTTTTCGCATTCCAGGCCACGCCCTCTCCCCTCCCCATTGGCCGCCGCTTATGGGGCTCCGCCCATTTTCTACGCTCCCATTCCTCGCCTTTCCAATCCCCGCCCCCTCCCCGCTCTGCCAGTCTCCATTGGCCGTCCTGCGGGGCCCCGCCTCCCTGTGGGCGTGACTACAAGCCCGATCGGCGTTGATTGACAGGCTCCGCTCAGCGGCGGCCCCACCGGGGCCCAACACGGGCCGGGGGTCGGGGGGGCCAGGGAGGGGCTGGGGGCGTTTCGGGGGGGTTCAATCAATGGGGGGGTGCCGGGGGGGTCCTGGTGAGTGCGGGGGGGGTCCCATGGATTGGGAGTCCTGGTGAGTGGGAGGGCAGTGAGGGGTGGGGGGTGGGGGTCGGGTCCCATGGACGGTGGTGTCGGTGTCCTGGCGCACTGGGGGGAGCTCATGGATCAGGGGGGTCCCAGCGGTTTGGAGGAATCGGTGAAGGGGGGAGCAGTGAATGGGGGGCCCTGGTAAATTGGGGGGGGGGGTCCTTGATGATAACGGGGCTGGGGGCAGAGGCAGGGACTCAAGGCACCATTAGGCAAACAATAAATCGGTAACACAGTGCACACATCAACGGATAGATTATATTGTACCAGCAAGCAGCTGCAAGGGACTATCAGTCATCAGTATCAATACCAAGCACCATAGCAAAATACTTGTGATCAATAACAACAATTGCAAAAGCCAATACAGGAATTGCAAAAGCCAATTATCATATTGTCATTTATAACCCAGCTGCACTGCAGCCACGGCGGAAAGCTGCCTCTGCTGAAGGCACCGAAGGGGTTCATTCACCCCCTGACCTGCTACCATGTCCCTGCATGTCCCTGCGTGTCCCCAAAATGTCCCTGCGTGTCCCTGAGCATCCAAAGTGACAGTACCCCAGGAATTCCCATCAGGATTTGGGACAATTTCAAAGAAAATTCCCAGAAAAATCCCTAAATTTGTCTCAAATCCCATGTGGGGAGTAGGGAGGGGACAAGCGACACCAGTGATGTCCCCGATGATGTCACTGTCCCCAGTGACATCACAGTGGTAACATCACTGTTCCCACAGCAGACTTGGGATGTCCTCGATGGCTCTTTGGCATTTCTCGACCACCTCACGGTGGCTATGGTTATCAAGCCAAGGGTCATAGCAGGAAGCCCAGTAGACGCACTCCATGTCCCAAAGTGTGTGCAGCAGGTGATCGTTGGCCAGGCGGGCGCCGGCATCCCACAGCCACTCGGCCTCGGCCACCTTGGCCGCCAAGGTCACACGGAAGTCGCGGGACGGCTCATTTGTCCCCTTCAGGGCAGCTTCGATGTCCCGAACCCTGCGTCGCAGCTCCCGGGGGAATGCAGTGGCTTCGTCACATGCGGCCACCAATTGCTCCAGCATCTCCAAGGCCGCCTCTGCCTGCTCTCTCATTGTGGTGGCCTCCTCCTCCTCCTCACTGCCCCACCTCGGCCTCTCCCATAGCATCTTCTATGGCCGCAGTGGTGCCCTCACCGGTGACCACGTCCCTGCAGGCATCCCGGAGCTCGGTGGCCTTCCCCAGCAGCTGGAACCAGCTGTCCACGAGCGTGGCCACCGACTTCCGCCAGGCCCTGGCCACCCTCGTCACCTGGGCCCAGGTGGTCCATGGGGTGCTCTCATAGGCGGCCAGGGCCTGGCCCAGGGAGGTGAGAGTGTACTTGCGCTCGAAGGCGACACCACAGTGCCACCAGGTGACGCCACCGTGGTCCAGGGTGTTCCGGAGGCGATTGGCGAAGCCCTCCAGGCCTGCGTGCAGGCACTCTGGGGGCACATCCAGCACCTCATCGATTTTTTCCAGCGGGGCCGTGGTGTCTGCCACCTTGTTCAGGGTGGCCACCACGGTGACCAGTGACTCCAGCAGGGATGGGAACAGCTGAGGAGGGGACAGGGGAGGTGTCAGGGACCTGGTGGCTCTTGTGGCCTCCTGCGGTGCCTTTGTGCCCTCCCAGGGTCCCATTCTTCGCCTCCCTGGAGGGCTCTGCTGTCCCCTCTGTCCCTTTGTTACCCCCTCATCCCCTCTGCCACACCCTGCCCCCCACTGTCCCCCCAACCCCACCACCCTCAGTCCCCTCCATCCCTCTGTCACGTCCCCCCTTCCGGCCACACCCTCCTGTCTCCCTTGTAAACCCCTCTCCCCTCCTGCCCCTCCACCACCTTGGTCCCCTCTGGCCCCCCCGGCCCCTCCCGCCACCCCCTGTGTCCCCTGTGTCCCCTGTGTCCCCTGTGTCCCCTGTGTCCCCTCCCGCCCCCGCGCCGGGATTGTCGCACCTCGCGGGGCTCCATGGCTGCTGGGGGACACGCCGGGGACGCCTTGGAGACACTCTGGTGACACTTTGGTGACACTCCGGGGAGTGAACACACCCGAGCGACAGTCAGAGACTTGCCCGAATGGGGCGGCCGGGGGGGTGGGGAGGGGCGGGGGAAAGGTGAGGTCACCCCCCAGCACCGCCCCCCCGCCGGCAGGGCCAGGGCGGGGTCCCCAATGTCTCGCCGATGTCCCCAACGAGACCCCAATGTCCCCTGAGTGTCCCCACATGGCCCTGATGTCTCTTCAGGGTCCAGAACAAGGCCCAAGTGTCTCCCCATGTCCTGTTGGGGACACTGTGGGGACATCAGGGACATTGTGGTGACCCAAAACGGGACAGGGGACGTCAAGTTGGCCCTGGTGTCTCCAAGGAAAGGACACGGGGGTGTCCCCAAGGCCCCCAATGTCCCTCAGGGTGTCCCCGTGCCCCAGCGGTGACAGTGCCACCCACGTGTCCCCACCCTGTCCCTATCCCTGCCCCGCCAGTGCCCCCTGGGCCACCTCCAGCCTCCGTGTCATCTCCTTGTGCCCTTCCCCTGGTGTCCCCAAGGCCACCACGATGTCCCTGAGCACCCGGGCAGGGCTGGGGAAGCCCTGTCCCCTTGTCCCCCATGGCGTCACCTCCCTGTCCCGGGTGACAGCGGCCACCAACGTCCCCAGCGCCCGCGTCACCTCCTCCAGTTGCCCCAGCACATCCGCGGTGACCTCGTTGGTGGCCGTGGTAGCCTCAGCGCTGGCCCTGGTGGCCGCCACCCGCCGGGCGCGGTCATGCAGGCGCTGGGCCATGTCCCGCTGGTGGCCCCGCAGGTGGCCAGGTGATGCTGCAATGTCCCCAGATCCCGCCAGGCCACCTTGCAGGACACGGCCACCATGGCCAGGGCCAGCAACAGGTGACCATCCTTGGCCACCCCCAGGGACACTGCAGGGACATGGGGACACTGGAACAGGTGGCACCAGGGACACAGCAGTGCCACCAGCCCAGTGCCACCAGTTCAATCCCCGTGTCCCTGTGCCACTGCCACCAGTTCTGTCCCAGTGTCCCCAGCTTCATTCCAGTGTCACCAAGCCAGTACTACCAGTTCTGTCCCACTGTCACCAGTGTTTTGGGGGGTTTGGGGGATCCCAGGTGGAGTTTGGGGGCTCCCGGGGGAGTTTGGGGGAATCCCAGATAAAGTTTGGAGGGTCCTGGGGGTGTTGGGGGGATCCTGGAAGGTTTGGAGGTCCCAGGTTAGGTTTTGGGGGTCCCAGGTGAGGTTTCCAGGGAACTGGGTAATCCCAGTTGAGAATTCCCAAAGATTTGGGGTTTCCCAGGGGAGAACACGGGCCGGGGGTTCAGGGGGGCCGAGGGGCCCAGGCCTGGGGGCATTTTGTGGGCTTCAATCAATGGGGAGGGCCTGGGGGGTGCTGAGGGGGAGGCGTGGTGAGTGTTTGGGGGGCTCTCATGAATTTGATGCCTCAGGTTTTGGCTTTTCTGTTTTTCAGATTCTGTGCTGCTTTACTCTGTGGGTCTGGGCTTCATATTAAGGGATGCTGAGCTCTGTTCACAGAGCAGGGAGACAAAACAATTCCTTTCTATCTGTCAACCCAAGGACAAATAATCCAAACTTCAGTCCCAAGAGCATAAACAACAGGCACTGAAGAGAGAAAAACAAGAAGGATGGGACTTCATCATCTAAAGACATAATTGGACAATTAACTCCAATATGCAAATGGACCAGAACTTATAAAAGTGACAGACCTCGTGACCGGCCGTCCATTTTGTGGCCATTTTGGTTCATCTTGGGCGTAGCCCTTGAAATAAACAGGGCCAGGACACTTCTCCTTTTTAATGCCTTTATTAAAAGTGATCAGCTCAGGATTGGGCGGCTCGACGGGTCTGCAGCGTCCCGTCGTCTGTCAAGGCAACTCAGAGGAGGAGGATATGCACAGCTTTGTCCACCAGGGGCAGAGCTGGGGATCAGATCCTCGTGGGAGCCTTTAAGGCCTGCTGATCCCTTGCAGTAGTTACTCCTCCCACCCAGTCGGCCTGATTTCACCACCGGGGTCGACTCCCATGGTCAGGGCGAGAGGCTCTGAAAGTGTTCTGCATCTCTGAAGGCTCAGCACTCCGCTCCTCACGTCCAGACATCACTCCAGTCTCTCAACTCTTATTTGGCTCGTTGTTTTTGGGGTTTCTCCGTACAGTGGGAGACCCATGCTGCATTGTGGTCTTGGAGTCACTTTGCATAACCCCCCTCACCTTCTCAGGTGTCTTCTCTATTCTGAGAAAGGTACAACTTAGACTCGGGCAAGGCTCTGCTAATACAAAAGGAGCGATTAGCCTCAACAACCCGTGATTACAATAACAAAACACGCAGAACTTGGGCAGGGCCAGTTATCTGGCTGCCTTTTTGCAACTTTTTCTCACAAAAACAATATTAACCGAATTTTTCTTCATAACAGCCCTGGCTGGCCTCTTGTTCTGCCCAAGGTGTATCCATCGAGGCCTTTTAACAAATGTCTGCTTTATTGTGTAACCGTGTCAGGCCTCTGTTCTAGGTCAGCCTTGGGAAGGCCTCAGTTTGTGGCGAGCACGAAGGGAGCCGAGGCACCTGGGCAGGGCTGGAGCAGAGGCAGAGGAAGGTGCAGCTGCTGCCCCCAGCCCGCGGCACTGGCGGGGCCCAGGTGCGGGGCAGAGGGTGCGGGAGGCCGAGAAGCTCGGGAGGAGCGAGAGAGGCGTGAGCGGCTGCAGGGACGCTGTGTTTATCGGGTGAGCGCGGTGGGAAGGGGCGTTTTGTGCTCGGGAGCGCAGCGGGTGCGGGGCTCGCTGTGCCCCGGGCCGGGGAGGGCGGGCGCTGTGAGCAGCGGGGTTGGATTGCGGGGCTGGGCTTGGCCTGGGGCCGGCAGTGCTGGCGCAGGGATTGTTCCCGCACCTCCGCTCCGGAGCGCCGTGATCGGAATCTCGCTCTTTCTCTCTCTCGTTGGTTCTTCTAATTTCTGCTCAGAACTGTTAAATGCCGCGTGTATATTCTGCTGCGAGTGCTGTAGTGATAATGTCCCGAGAGACAGTGCCCTGAGATTAGTACTAAGAAACTGGGGAGCCCTTACTGGGGGGAGCCTTGTTTTTCAAATGCAAACTCATTGGACTGTCAGAAAAGATCTGGCCGCGGTATGAACTAGAGGACAATTAGACGAGGCCCGAGTTTGGTAGTTGGGATAAGAGATTAATATCAAGTTTGATTTCCCGTAGACGCGAGGATAAATCCTCAGGGTGCTCAGGTGAGCTGGAGTATGCGAGGCTCTTTATGGTGCCAGCATGTCAGCGGAGCCCAGCAGCAAAGCAAAAGGAAGAGCATCCCTTAGTCTGGAAGGGAAAAGGGGAGAAAAGGGAAAAAGAACCAATATTGGCAAAGAAAAGTAAAACAAGGGAGGAAGAAGGCTCAGATCGAGTCGCTGCCGCCCTGAGGGTGGGGTCGTTCGGGTCCGGGCCAAGGCGCGCCCCCCCCCGCCGCCAGCGCCAACACGATCGGGGGGCGGGGGAGGCGCAGCTCAGGCGGGGCCCAGCCAGGGAAGGAGGAGAAAGGCGAGCGCGGCCAGGCAGGGATGGCGCCGGTCCCGGGCCAGGAGGAGGAGCCGGGGCAGAGCCTTGTGCCGGGAGAGGGGAGGGGATGGATGGCGGGCCCCGCCCACAGCACCACCCCGAGAGGAGGAGGAGGGACTGGGGGCGGAGCCTTGTGCCGGGAGGGCAGAGAGGGAACCTCCCATGGGGGCGGGGTCTCTCCGCCCCCATCCCCGTCAGTTTCTATGGCAACCCTGAACGCCGAGGAGAAGCTTCAGGGGATGACGTCACCGGTGCGGGCGGACGCGCAGCCCGGGTTAAAAGACGCACCAAATTCCGCGTGGGGCTCCCTAGGATCGGGGGTCGGCAAAATAGATTATATGGTACAACAGGGTCAGCCGAACCAGAGAGCTCCTGCTCCGGCAGCTCCGGGGAAGGTGAAATTGATGAACTCATTGCAGCCTTGAGCAAGCGAAGGAGGGGAAAGATCGTGAGAAAAGCCATCAAAGAGTGTAGCCCCATAGTGAAACGTACAAGCTAAAAAATGAGAAAAGAGCCGGTTTTACAATCCCCACTACGACCAGCAGTTGGCAACCAGGGACCAATACAGGTTAAGGTTCCATATTCCCTTGTGAAAAACACGGTTCACTTTCCTGTTTAAATTTAAAACTTTAATAAAGGACAGTAGGAGATAGAGACAGTAAAACAAAAATTACGGCTCAGTGCATCTTGGTACTAAGCCAAGAACACCCCTACTAGTTTGGGAAACACCCTTTTTATACCATTTCTATTACATCAGCCTGTTGCATATTCATAGACTCTTATGCATATCCACCATCTAGTTTACATATTTCAGGAACTGTTTAGCATGGCTCCTTCTCAGGTCTGCCTTTTTAGAGCATGTGTGTTTCTTGGCTGTGGTTTTGGTTCCCTCTCTTGATCACTTCCACTCTGGGCCTTGGTCCACACTTTCTTCAGATGGCAGATGCTGATAGTTGGCACATCAATAGCAGGGTGCTCATGACGTGTTCACTGGATGTTATCCCGACCAAACAGACAGTTCACTCCTGACTAGATCAGCTACCACTACTACTAGGTCTAAGTTTTTATTAACAGCAGAAATAAAAGCAAAGTTATTTTAACATTGTACATATAAGATTCCTCTTAATATAACAATATAATAAGCACCTATAATAATCTTTCCTCTTCCCTTTTTACAAATAATTTGGCTTGAGCAGTATTTCTTTTTTTCTATCCTCCATTATTTGCTTTTTTTTTCATAAATAATTTTTGCTTCTTCCAAGTGGTCTTTCTTATTATTTTGTATGCACATAATCTTTTGTGCAGTCCCAGATGTAGTCAGTTCTGGGTCTATAGCATTGTCACTTAATCATTAAAACTGAAAATCAGGGACAGAGACTCTCTAACTAGTTAAAGTTAGAAAGTGGTATGTTTATTACGCTGGTGGGTGGCCTGGAAGGGGTCATTCTTGAAATGCGTGACTGTACAAGGATTTTTGCCTTCTGTTTATTTACCAAGATAATACATATGCATAACCCCAGCACCTCCCATCCCCGCTTTGTATTAAAATGAGGTTATTAGTCCTTCACGTGTGCGCAATTCTTCTCTTGAATTGGGTCAGTGGTCCCAAATTGGGTCAGTGGTCCCAAGGATGAAGTCAGGAAGGTGTTGGTCAGGTCTCTGGGACCCTCTGGCACAATCCAAGGCCCCCTGCTTTGTGATGGATTGACACAGAGTCCAGGTGCTGGGCATTGTTCTGCTGGTTTCAATATGTTCCTATATTGGTTCACTTGCTCCTCTTCCTTCTACTAATGAGCTCATAATGTAACAATTAGCTTTAACTTAAGCATCTCATAATCATTAACCAGTTGTTGGTGTATCTGACTTCAATATGAATTGGTTCTAACCCTCAGTTAAAATCTTAAATTTTTTAAATCATAATTCAATCCCTACTCCTTCTTCAAGGTTGGTAAATTCTTTTACTAACATATAGGTTCTTCTTTATTGAGCCAACTTATGTGGTAAGTGTTTCTTAAAACCGTACCATATGTTCTCAGTATTGAAGTTAAAGCTGCTACTTGCTGCAACAGTCTCTAATTCTAAATAAGTACTGTAATGGACAAAATCAAACTTAAACTAACCAAGAGAAGTAAAACAATAATTGGATGAACGAAGGTACAGAGCAAGTCAGCTGCCATTGGAGACTGCTCACAAAGCACATCCCACTAATGATGGGATGGGCCTTTTTCCAACCTTTTAAATACTTTCTGTATAGTCTCTGTGTCATGGTGTATTGTAATCAAAGTTCTTTTCCTTTTATCTTTAACTTTTTTAAGAATTTTCTTTAATTCGTAATGTTTTAACAATTTGGTAACCAAAGTTAAGTTCATCCCTATGGGCACAGGCAATATTTCTTGGACAGCGATCA
The DNA here is from genome assembly GCF_028551555.1 of Melozone crissalis. Classification (NCBI taxonomy): domain Eukaryota; kingdom Metazoa; phylum Chordata; class Aves; order Passeriformes; family Passerellidae; genus Melozone; species Melozone crissalis. Next base: position 7,798,183 of record NW_026535844.1, read on the forward strand.
AATTCGCCTTTCTATGTTGGTATGATACGACAGGTGCCTGATAGGAAAAAGCGCATCCTTTGATTTTGACAAAGTTACAAATGCACAAGTTAAATTGAGTTTCCTTCACTGTGATCTCATCTACTATTATAGTGGGGCATGCTGCTCTGAGGCAGATACAACTTTGTTTTGTATACACAGGCAAGGTTATCTGGTTAATGGGATGCATTTCAAAGTGAGAAATACTTCGCTCTGTATCTAAGTCTAAACTCAGGGTAGCTAGTTAAGCATTTGTCACAGTATTTAGAATTCTTGATGAGATTCATGGAATCTGTCTTGGACAAACACAGATTTACATCCCCAGACATTTCTTCTTTCTTACACAGTTGCATTTGTAATTTTTAGCATTTGACCCAGAGACTTTTGGGAGTTAAAATCATAGGCTTTCCCTTGGCACTTATATACTGGTCACATGATATGGAAGTGGTGCTGCATTAGCTGTGGTTACAGCAATAATCATAAATGACACAACTCTCTAAGCTACACCTACTTGATTATCAATTTCAACGACAAGTCGTTCTGTTCTTTGGGGGATTATTACACTGTGCTTATCATTTTACTCACACTCTATTTATTTTCTTGAGAAAGTTTTAATTTCAGTTTGTTGTTACCCATTGTAACTTTCTAAAGTCCCTCAGGAGCCTTCTTCACTCGGGAATGATGGATCTAGGTGCTTTGTTCCTTAATCTTGATTGCAGTAAAGGTGGTGAGCAGCACTTGGGCGGTCACCAGATGTCGCTGTAGGACACGAAAGAACACAAGCACACCACCATTCTCAAGGTGAAGGAAAAAAGGGCAGTTTATTTTCTGACTCCAATATTTATAGTTTTACAAAAGTGACAGCGGATTGGAGGGTGACAGTGACACCTCTCCAATGACACTGGTTAAACCAACAGTCCATCAACTCTCTCCTCCTCCATCAAGGAATGCAAAACAATGAGTTATTTACAGAAAGTGTGTGAGAAAGTGCACTACAAGAATGTCAACATCAGAAGGCATAGAAAATCCTAAAAAACCAGGGTGACGCACCCCTGTTGCCTTCTGAAGCAAGGCAGGCGACCTGGTTCTGAGGAAACGGCACGGCAGCCCTCTCACTAGGGCCACTCGGGCCAATGACACACGCAGACATCAATGTGATGGACGGTCAAAAGGCGTTTATTGTCTCGTCTCTTGGGTTTTTATAGTCTAGGGGGTCTCTACGTCAGCGTGGGTCTGTCTTTACCTTCTATGGTTAGTAAGAGGTGGACTGTTACTGGGTAGGGGATGGAAAGTTACTGGAATTTGGTTAGGCGGGTTACATTCCTATGTTAGTTTCTTATCTATGGGAAGCAGATGGTCTTATCTAAGGGGATCTGAGGGTCCTGGCTTTCCGTGACATCGCGAGATCTTCCGCAGCGCCTTTCCCTGTCTACCACACACCCCTTGTAGTTGTATGTCTGTTTTGATTAGTATTATTGTATTATGGCTTACCTTCGAGGAAAATCTGTCCATAATTACCTCACTCTTTGCTGCTTTCTTTGCCTCTCCATCCACCAGCTCATTTCTTTCCTCCAATTTTAAGCTCACTCTCTGGTGTGCCTTAATATGCTTTTTCAGGTAGCTGAACTGCTTCCAGCAGCCGGATTGTCTCTTCTTCCCTTGTGAGGTCAGCAGTCCCCTCTCCTTCCAGATGGCTCCATGCACATGCACGACTCTGAATGCCTTTTGCTGTTTCTAAGGCATGGGTCCATGCATTTATCTCAGCCTTCTGTGCAGAGGTACCTGTTGGTAAGGGTCCAGACTCTATTACCTCTCTGCAGGTAGTCACTGTGTACTTTGCATGTCGCTTTCCGCTGGCAATGTAGCTGCTCCAGTCAGTGAGCCAGGGCTCTGCATCGTCCAAAGGAGTGTCCTTTAAGTCTGGGCGGCTGGAGTAGGTAGCTTCAATGGTCTCTAGGCAATCATGGTGTACTGCTTCTCCTTGATTCCACTGAGAATAGAAGCTGGGTTGACAATATTAGTCACCACTATCTCTACATCATCTTGCTCTATCATGATGGCCAGGTATTTCAGAAACCTCTGTGGTGAAAGCCACTGGCCACCCTTTATTTCCAGCACTGCGGACACTGTGTGGGACACTGGCACAATCATTTTTGTCCTAGGGTAGACTTGGGTGCTTCTTGAATATTCAGCACAACTGCTGCTACACCTCTGAGGCAACCTGGCCATCCTTCAGCTGTTGCATCAAGTTGCTTAGAGAAGTAAGCAACTGCCCTTCGGTATGGACCCAAGTCCTGAGCCAGTATTCCCAGGGCAATTCCTTGCATGGAAAAATAGAAAGAATGGTTTACTTACATCTGGAAGTCTCAAGGCTGGAGCTGACATAAGGACACTCTCTAGCTGGTGAAAGGCCCGTGTGGCTCCTTTTGTCCACTGAAGATCTCTGTTTCCATCGGCAATAAGAGCATAGGGGGGTCTGACGAGCAGTGCATAACTATAAACCCACAGCCGGCACCACCCTGCCATGCCTAAGAAGGTTGGGAGTTCCTTCGTTGTCTGTGGTTTTGGGGTTTGGCATATGGCTTCCCTGCCTTAAAGTCTGCTGCTCAGCACTCACTTCTTACCCCAGGGAGATTACCTTCTGTTTCACTACCTGTGCCTTTTTCTTTGAGACTCTGTGTCCTTGGAGTCCTAGGAAATTCAAAAGGCTTACCGTCCAGGCTTCCCTCGTCCGAGTGGCTACTGGAAGATCATCCACATACTGCAACAGCCTCCTTTCCTCTTGTGGAGCTTCTCGGGACTCTGGGTCTATGCAAGCTGTTCTCCAGTCGGAGTGGGGAATTTTGAAGCCTTCAGGCACATGGACCATGTGAGCTGTGTTTGAATGCAAGAATTTTCTGGCTGGCTTCGTGGATAGGGAGGCAAAAGAAGGCATCTCTTAGGCATAAAACAGTGAACCAGGTTAGCTCAGGTGTTAAACAAGTTAGTAAATTATATGGATTTGCTACCACAGGGTATCAATTCTGTGTTATTGACAGCCCTCAATCCAGTACTATCAATTATTGGACTGATTCCTTCCCTATCTTCCTTTTGAGGGTACTGCTCAATTCTCACTGGTTGTGTTCTTTGCTTAAGCTTGATTGCTATGTGGGGGCATTTTTCACTCTCCCTGGTACAGCAGAGGCCCATACTTATTTACTTATTCTAGTATCTCTTTACTAATGTCTTCCTTAATTTCAATGGCTGTTAATGTTAAGCCTGACATCTTTATGTCATTTGCCTCCAGAGTAACCTTTCTCATTTGAGAATGTTTAGCAAATGGAGCGAATTGTACAAAAGCTTCTAAGTACACATAGTACACATGTTACTTTAAGGGTTTGCAAAAGTATGCCTTATGGCCAGTTGTTCCCTGCACTACAACTGAAACATTCTCCACAAGTACTAAAGCTTTATTTAAAACTGAATATATGGCCCTTGTGTTGACTAAAATTCTACCCTTTTCTTTCTTCTGATCTCACTGCCTCTTGCAGAGGGGTCTGTTACATCCTAGTTCTGAATGAAATTGAACTGTCAGGAGGGGGATGCGTTCAAGTGGGTGTACTTTTGGAGCCTAAGCCTTCTTCCCTTTTGGAGAGGTCATCTTTATCCTTCCTTCCTTACCTTAGGAGGAGCCTTTAACAAATCATATGTACTCATTTTGCGAACTGTAATCGCCTTGCATTTCAGCATGATAATCTTTGTTTGACTTCATACGTTGCTATCTTATGCTGCATGCTGAACAACACATTTGATTTGCTTTCTCTTTGCCTTGTCTTTCCTTTTCAGGGGCCAAGACCAGAGGGCGGTCTGATCTCACAGTCTCTTTGCCATTCTGGGTGATTTCTTAAAACAAAAAGATATATCAGCATACAAAACCCCTTCCCATTTACCTTCCTATTTTAAAACAGTGTTAACTGCAATGAAGTATTATAAATCTTTTTATTTTCTGAGCTGCTCCTACTGGCAGCCTTCTCCCAGTGAGCCCCTCCTAAAAGGGGCTAGTTGAGCAACCTCTTTGCTCTGCTCTCAGTTCTCATTATCTCTTTCTCCTTGCCCTATCTCGCTTCCACACAATCTTCTCTTTACAAAGCTTCACAATAGTTTCTCAGTCTTCCTCCTACACACACACACGCACAGCTCCAGGTGGCGGGTATCAGATGTGATTTCCCACACACGAGCTTTAAGATCTTAGGTTCTGAAGCACCTTGATCAGAAACCTTTAATTTACACTCGGGGCATGTGCCCTGACACTTATTAGAACAGCAATACCAGCGTTTCTCACAAACACCGCACTGCAATAATACTAACGCAGCGTGCCAGCCTCTTGATGCACCGAAGGAATTGCCCGCAGAGGCAGGCTATTCTGTTTATTACAGAGAACTCTAAATCCCTACAGCAGGCTGTTCCCAGTCCAGACTTACTATAGTACCAGCTCAAGTCTCGTAAACTCATTCATCTCTTGTATCTAAACTCCATTTTACAAAATATCAGTCCTTTCTAGTTCTCTTCTTGCACAATCTAATTAAGCACTGTGTCTACTTACACTCGTTTTACTGCCTTGCAGAAAGGCTGTGCTTGTCACAGCCGAAACTCTGATACGCCCACAGACACAGACACATGCACCCCCCCCTTTATCTCAAATTCACTAGAGCCAGGGCTTGAATTGCTGTGAGGGGAGAATTCTTGGAATTCCTTTAATTTGCTTTACTATAGTTAAACAGAAATCACCATACCATAGTTCTTCAGTGTAAAATGCTACTCTTGTTGCAAACAAAATCTGAAAATCTCCACAAACACCACTATACAATCCGAGAATCAAATTACCACAATGCAGTGGAAGAAAATCACCACACAAAATCACTGGGAAAGGGCATATCTCTCAAAGTGCCCACTTTTCTCAACACAACACAGCATACCATAATTCAGCATTTACTCACATCAGTTTTCCCTGGACACAAATCAAAATAACAGCACACAGTCCAGAGATCAAGTCCAAACATTCAGGGCAAAGGAACTCTGTGAGCTCGTACTCACAGTTAAAATGTACCAAATCTACACAAATCACTGCATTGAAACACAATGAATACCGTCACTGACGTTTCTCCACTTGCTTCTCCATGGGGCACTACTCTCCCTGCCCCCGCAGCCTGCTGCAGCCGGCGTCTCAGGCCTCACTCGGCTGCTTCAAACACAGGTAGTACTCACTCCCCTGCACTGTAGGGCACTCTAGATCTACTCTCTTTTATACACCATACACTTATACACTTGCAGGATTAGAAACACAGTGCACTGACCACACAATGCATTAACCATACAGTGACACAGTGTTTGACACACACATGCATATAGAGATTCATTCGACCCACCCCCAGGATCGCTAGCGGCTGCTCTATCAGACAATGAACCCCCAATACAGTGTCTGGACACTACACACATACACACACATAGAGGTCCACTCGACCCACCCCCAGTGGCTGCTCTGTCAGAAAAATGAACCCCCATCTCTTATCCAGCTGCTCCACCAGCTACACCTAGACCTCTCTGAGTGATTTACTCCCTAGCTCTCCCTTCCCCCGGGGGCCCCTCAGTACATACCATATCTTCTTCCGCAGCCAGCAGGTCCTTGTCTGTCCTTGCAGGATGCAAGTCGAGACGAGCAGAGCCCCACCAGGAAAAAAATCTTAGGGAGCGCCTTGGAGGTCTGTCTATCCCCCCACCCCTGCAGGGACAGAGAACTCCTGCCTTGGCTCACCATAATGTTTTGCGGAGAAAAGAAGAAAACTCTTCAACTTTGTCAAAGTTGTAAAGTTGGTATGTTTATTACAGCACTGGATGCATGCGGAGATTGCTCTCTTCAAAAAAGGCATGCGTACCTCTGAGAACTTCAGGTCTCTTTTTATCTCTCTCTGAAATACATATGCATACAGTTTCACAATAGGTTCATACATATTCATTTTTATGGGTTTCGTGTGACATTTACCACTAGTTCCTTTGTATCAGAAAAAATTCCGAGGTCAGGTTGACTTGCCCTCACAGCAGTCTCTGTCTCCTTCTATCATCTTCTCTCTCCCCCCCTTTATCTCTGTCCTTCACTGAAGTAACTCCACTGAGCTTAGACCTTGCAGTCTAGCTAAATAACTATGGTTTCTAACTACAGACTCAACTCAAAAATGTACATTGCACTTAAATTAAAATGGATTTCTATCCTGCAAAATTTTCACTTTACTTCACTCACCCTGGGCTCTGCCTCGAGCTGTGCAAATTCCATCAGTGCCAGCAAGCACAGCTTGGGGTGAGGGCCAGAGGGAATCAGCCCAATTCCTGCCCCAGGCAAGAGACCCAGGTGCATTGTCCACACTTTGCCCAGCAGTGTTCATTTGCATTTCTAAAGCTCCTCTGCAGGCTGCCTGGAATGGAGCTTCTCTTCCAGGGCAGCCATCTGGTGAGTCACATGTGGCTCCCCAAGAATATGCTTTTTTAAAAAAAAGTATTAACTATTTATGTTCAAAGTATTACAGTTAAATCTCTTTGGTTTTGCAAAATGCAACATAAAGGAGAACGTGGAAAAATTCAGACCAAAACTTGATTCTCACACTTCTGTCCCAAACCTACCTGGCAATATAAAGTGGGAATATTATGAAAAATTTTTCTCATGTTGTAATTTTGTCACTGAAACCGCCGGGAAAACAAAAACTCACCAAGAATCTCTTTAGTGTTAGAGAGTCAAAGCATTCCTTAGTTCTGGCCAGGATGTACAACAGAAATAATTTCTTTCACAAATAGCCCAGCTGTGCAGAGAAAATCATTCCATGCCATGTGAGTTTTACTAGATTTTTCCTAAACTTTATGTAGTCTGAACCAATCTAAATCCACTGCTTTATTGTTCATTGTTTCCAATTTGTGTAAGTTTTTAGTATTTGGTTTCCTGTTGGACCCGGATTTCTTCCCCTCTGATGTGTGAATTCAGTCTCTACACTCCTGGATTTCCTTCTCAGCCTTTTCCAGCCCAGGTGTCTCCAGCTCTGCCGGGGGCAGTGTCTGGGGTAGCTGTTGGTTGCTGTTTGCTGCTGGCTATACCCAGTCTGTTGGGATGTTAAACTCATCTCGATCCAGTGGCATAACATCCCTTAAATAAAAGCTTTAAAATTCCTTTCCCCAAGGCAAAGACAAATCAAGCCTGAGCAGAGAAATAAGATTGAAAAGAAGCAAACACGGTACATTTTGCATCAGTGCAATGGCAGGCAGCCCAGAGTGTGGGTGTCAGTGAGCCCCAGAGTGGAATTGTGCCGTGATGTTCCCCAGCAGCTGTGGCAGTGCAGGCCCAGCCAGCGCTGAAGCTGCAGCAGTGGCAGCAAGGCTTGGCCCCAGTGGCTGGAGAAGGCAGAGGAGGGTGGCCAGGATTGCAGAGGATTCCAGGTGAGGATCTGTGGGCAGGCGCAGGGGCTTGGCCCGCTGTGGAGCCCTGGCTGCTGCTGCGTTGCCTTCAGGGCAGGCTCAGGGGTGGCCTCCCATCCTCCTGCTGCGGGCGGGAAGTGCAAATCTCCGGGGCTTCAGAGCCCTTGAGGCCAGGCTGAGGGGTCCCCCCGTGTTGAGCTGTGCTGGCAGCTGTTGGTGGCCTCAGGGACACTTGGCATGGGCCCCTTGGCCACCAGTGGTGCTGCTTTGCACTCCTTAGGCAGGAGCCGATGTCCTGGCTGGGTGTTGGCAGCAGCAAAGTGCCAGGGCAGGCTCTGTGCCAGTCCAGCTTGCTGTGGGAGAATGTGCCTTGATATCTGCTCCAGTGGTTGCTGAAGCAGTGAGAATTGCTTTTGCCCCCCTGTTCGATGCCATGGTGTCAGCAGAAGATGTTGAAGCCTTCCTGCTCAGGGCATTTCAGTACCAGGCTCTCACAAGCAGCCACAGCTGCGCAGGTTGAGCTGAGCATGGGGCGGTGACCTGCGCTGTGTCTGATTCCCCTTCCTTCCCTTCCCTGGAACAGGGTGTTGCTTTTAGACACCACTTGTCCTGGTTGCTTCAGAGTGCTTTGGAGAGGCTCCATATCTAATTTTCTATCTTTCCGTGGGAATGGCCACACTTCTGGATTCACTTCAGCATAGGCCTCGTCAGACATTTGACACAGAGGTGCAACACAACCGGCCTCTGCATCCCTTTTTATAATATTAGTGTTACGAGTTTAGTGATCAAATCCCTTCCCAGTAAATCATGATAACAATTAGGAGCAAATAGAAATTCACACATTTCAAACCCATCTCCCGGATCTCCTGACAGTGATTGAATAAAACCATACATCTTTCCCACGTATCCCCTCACTAATGAAACATATTTTTAGCATTTTCCCCCGCTTAGGTCTAAGATATAGAGTGGATTTAGAGACCCATGTGTCCATCAGGAAATGCCTCCTCTCAATGCAGACCCACCCTGAATGTTCTCAAGGGCTCCAGTGTGGAGGGTCCCTGGTGTGATGGGAGCTGTGACAGCCCTGCCAATCCATGTCCATCAAGGGGTGGACTTGCTGGTCCTGAGGGTGCTGCTGTCTGTGCTTGCAGTGTCCTTGTGCCGTGCAGCTGGAGCCCTGGTTCCTTGCCAGGGGCTGTTTGGGTGGGCTCTCCCCTGCCGAGGAGGGCAATGCCTCTGCCAGGTGCTTGTGGCCGAGCCCGTGCCCTGGGTGCTGGGGCCCCCTTGGGCCCTGGGGTTGATCCCTCAGGGGCTGTAGGAACTGGGCCCTGGCCTTTGCCTTCAGCTTGGCCTTTTGCTGCTCCCTTCTTGCATTCACCTGCTGTGCCTTTGTGCCCAAGTGCTGCAGGGCCTTCTTGTGCCCCTCCTGCAGCCCCCCTCAGTGCCTGTGGGTGCTTGTCTTGCTTTACAAGAGAGGTGTCTGCCCAGGAAGGCAGAAAAAGCTTCTCTTGGAATGGAGAATGGGAACCCCCACTGTCTTAATTTCGAGCCTAGTGAAATCAAAGGGCTCTCAGGCAAAGATATGGGAATAGGTGTACCAGTTCTTTACTAGTGTGTATAATAAAGCAAACAAACACCAACAGCTGCGGCACTGACAGCAAACAGAGCCCGGACCCAGTCCCGGCCTTTGGGCTGCGGCGCTTTCCCCTTGGGTGCAGTTCCGGGCACGGCCGGCAGGGGCGCTGGTGGCTCCTGCGGGGCGGGGCAGCGCATCCCTCCCATGGGAACCTCTCTGAAGGGAAATAGAGCAATCCCTTCATCTAACTCTTTCACTTTTTAACCTTCAATAGCCTTTGTCCCATGTTTTGAGAAAGAATTTGGAGAGGGCTGTCTTTTAACTGAGCTCCTAGTGTTTTGAAAAGGTGCTTCCTGTAGAGAGAGAGAGTTTCCCTGAACAGCCGGAGCTGTGGTTACCAAGGGGACGTAACTCAGAGCAGGACGGGGTCAGGGGAGGATATCCCGCCGAGGCTCGGTGGGAGTGTGGGCAGCGTCTGCTGCTGGAATCGGCAGAGGGGGATCTTCCCGTGGAGCCCGAGCCAGAGCGTGGGTAGCCCCCACATGGCTGATCCGGCAGCTCCCGGCAGAACAAAGGCAGGTGGGAGAGCCCGGCAGCAGCGGCGGTGCCCAGCGCAGGTGGCACGGGCAGGGCAGCCGGGGATGGGATGGCTGGGACCCCCCCTGGGTGCGGTGGGCGCGGTGACCTCGGAGCAGGCAGTGGGACAGAGTAACCCCCATCTTCCCCAGCATGACCGGCAGAACGGCCGCGGGCCAGGCAGTGGGAGCAGGGCACAAAAATTGAGCGACAGCGCCGGGGCAGGTGGAGCTGCCCTGGGCAGTGAGGCCGCACCTGGGATGGAAACCGGGGCAGGCGGAGCTGAGGCGGGCAGCAAGCCGGGACCCGGGACAGGCGCCTTGGCCACGAACGGAGAGGGCAAGACCTGCAGGGCATCCCACTCTCTGATTTTTCTCTTGTTCCCTTCCCTTTCATTTCCCCTTTTTATTTTCTTTTTTTTTTCTCGGGGCTTTCTGATACGTTAAAGATTTTTATTCTCCTAAAATCTCCTGTCTAACCTATGGCATTGTCTCTTTCTTCTAGATTAAATGGGTTTTTTTACAAATAAACCCAGAACCTAACAACTCCAAACTTCTGCTTGGATACTTGGAAATGGCCAACGAACTAACTCACGACATACTAATGTTGTTTTTCTCATCACTTTTTATTTATCCTTTGGCCAATTAGGGATACATCCTAAATCCAAAAATCCCAATGCACCCATAGTTCCTTAAAAAATGATCACACATAGCTTGAGTACGCCAGTGGATTTTCTGATGCCTGTCTTCTAATATTTTCCTAGTAAGCATATTTTATTATGAAATTCTCTTCCATCAAGAAGTTTCCATTTCCCTGATTTATCTTGTTCATTCCCTTTCTTGTTTAATTCTTTTTTCTCGGCTTCCCTAAACTTTAGAATTTCCAGTTTTTCCTCATGTGGAGTTAATACTAACACAACTCAGTCAGCTCCATTTTCTGCTGCATCCTTAGCTTCGTGATCTGCCAAATTATTTCCTCCTCTTTCTGGGGTCTTTCCCTTTTGGAGTTCCCTAATATGTACTATAGCTATCACTTTTAGGTAACTGTAATGCCTCTAAACCCTCTAAAATAAGTTCCTCATGTACTAGTCTTTTTCTTCTTGAGTCAAGTAATCTTTTTCCTTTCCAAATTTTTTACAGGTACGTACTACTCTAAAGGCATACCTTGAATCAGTATATATAGTTCCTTTATTTGTGTTAAATATTCTAGTGCTCTTTTTAAAGTATATAATTCACAAGTTTGAGCTTACTAGTTTAAGGTTAATTTCCCTTTTTCCATAGTTTGCATGTTTTTCCCATTGACTACTGCATACCCTGTATTTTCTCCTTTTGCAAGCAGTTGTATCTCTATTTTTTTCTTTTTGTTTCCCTGTACCCAACTTACTGGTTTTCTGTCTCATTTTTCAAGATCTTATCTATTCATCTTCTGCCTCTGTTTTTCACGTTCACTGACAACCTAAATACCACTTTTCTTTCAACTACACACAGAAAAATAAAAAACTTTTTTCTCCTACTACTTTCAGTACAATACACCTCCCTCCAAGGAGATATAGTGAAGCTTAAAATACAGAATCTACATTGCCTATACTTTCATTCATCTACATTCACTCACTTTTATTTCCCATTTTCTCCCACACATTCTTTCCCACCCTCAGGACACAGAATGGATCCCTGTTGACAGAGAATCGCCGGTCCCTGTGGCCTCCCCTCACCTTGGGGTTGGCCTCTGGGTCTCAGTATCTCCGGGCCTCCTGGGAGGGCCCTGACTCTGCTGCCTTGGGTGCCGTTCACCTGTGAGGCTGATTTGTGTGTCACTCACACTCTTTAGCCACGGCCCCCTCACACGCCCTGGGGGGACAATGGCCCGTTTGCAGGTCACCTGTACCTTATGCCACAGCCCCCACATGCCCAGGAGAACAATGGCTTATTTGTGGGTCACACACTCCTCTTTCCACAGCCCCCCTTCCCACCCGCCCGGGAAGCTGAGGCTGATTTTGTGCGTGACTCACTCTCACACACAACAAGACAACAATAAGGTACCTTTTGGTATGAATGATCAAATCAAGAGCCAAACTTATAAGAAAAATCAGCAAAGATTTATTAATTTGTCTGCAAGACTGACGTTCGGTCATCTACAGCACCACAGCCAAGGGTCAGTGTTGAGTCCGGGTTCGGTGCTGGGTGAACACGAGTCTGACCTCCGAATGTCAGAGTCTCCCCCTGTTCACAAATGCTGCCTGACACAGCGAGTTCTTTTACAGTTTATTCTGCTCAAGGCAGAGATCACAGAGTGTTCGTTGTGTCTCTTCCCATGCATAACCGTGTCTTTACCTGTGCAGAGGTGGACAAAGACTCAGTCCAGGTGTCTGCTGTTGTCAGTAGACTCCAGGGAAGTCAGCATTCACATGCATCAGGGTGGCGCTCTGGATCGTCGTGGTAGGCAATAATCATTCTTGGGTGGACCTGATGACCCGGGGAAGCCAGCAATTATTGCCCTGGAAGCTTCTATTCTTTCATGAAAAACCCCGATGTTTATCTCAACCAAGTCCAGGAACTAGATGTATATGAATAAGACACTGCTCCCTGCCAGGATGGTCAAGAGACATAGTGTGGTTTTTACAATATTTTAAACATTAGTAGCATGAATTATCTCTGCCATATACTACACTTTCACATCACCTATTCCAAGTTTAGGTGTTTCTTGCCAGTCCCCGTGCTCTTGGATATCCCTCAACCCAGCTGTGTTGTCCAACCCCAGATGCTCTTGAGCATATCCTCAATCCGGCAGAATTTTGCTCAACCGTGGATGCTCTTGGAATGTTAATTGCTCAACCCAGCCGGTTTTAATTCTGGATGCTTTTGAGCTCTCTTATCCCTCAATCCAGCAGAATTTTTAGGAGCCCCTTTTGTCCCATTTCCTAGTGGATTGGGCTCGGAAACTCCTCTGCTCCCTTCCTCCGAGGGGTCCAGCCCCTCTCTGAGACCCAGTCCCAGTTACCCTGGGGGATTCTCTCACTCCTCTTATCACTCGCTGTGTCTCTTTACTGGCTGCTTCCCTCGAGGAAAGTTGGAAACGCAGTGTGGGAGACTCCAGCCATCACTTGGCAGGTCTGGGACAACCAGCCCTCGTCTCATTCACAGCCCAAAGCAGAGAATGAGGGGAGAAGGGAGCCCGGGAGCCCAAAAAGCCCCGGCATCCTGAAATGGGGAGAGGGAAGCAGGGAGAGCTTTAGGCATTGCTGGGACTGCCAGCAGCCTGGGCAGGGCGGGCACCGAGGAGAAGGGGGACCCCCAATCCAAGTGTGACTCCCAGCAGCTGGGACAGGGGGAACCTCCGAACACCAGAGGGGAGGAACCAGGGACGGGGAACTCCTGGGAGGCTTTTTCAGGGCTGAATCTGGGTGTTTGGGAGGTTTTTCTGGAGCCCTGATGGCCGAAGACTTGTAGAGATGGACTTGGGCAGAGGGACCTTCAAACTCAGTGTATTTTTGGGAAGATGAAACAGGAAAGCCTTATAAATATGATTGCCTGGCAAAAGATTTTGTGAACATAAAAAGTATAAGGAAGATTGAAATGAAAGCAAGCTTTGAGATACCTTAGTTAGTGAACAACTGGAAAACAATGGTGTGGCCCAACTGAAGGTAATCCCCTTTTGATGAAACAATTCCCTCTGCTTGCAGACAGATCCAAGGGTCAGAGCAGACCCCACTACCTCAATAGAAAGGGTCCAAAGAGGAGTTTTTAGGGTTTAAAATGTAACACAGTATGGTGATGTAATGATTTTTACAGGCTGTATGTAAATGCTCTAGGATTTGCATCTGTTACCAGATTGGTTGGTGAGAAATAGAATATTCAACACAGAAGAAAATTTATTGTATTGTAACGGGACCCTTACTCTCTTATGTTCTTCTCCTCTTACTCTCTCACCCTCTCATCCTCTCTATTGCTCTCTTCTCTCGGGCCTGCTCCCAGCTGTGCCTGGCAGCTCCAAGCAGGGCCCTTCACCCAGGCCCTTTGCAATAAACCGCAAGTTCCACGACCTGGCTGCAGAGATCTCTCGTCTCCGTCCGTCCCGACCGTCCTACCCCCTGATGCTCCTACAAATGTGCTCATCCCTTGTTTTCCCCAAACCAGGATTTCTCATTGCCAACCCCTGGGGGGCTGCGAGGAAGAGGAAGATGCCCTGGGACACTGAGGCAGGTGAGGAGGAAGTCAGTGCCCCTTTCCCCTCTGTGCTGCTCCATCTCCCAGCCCAGCACGGCCCCGGCTGCAGCTCAGCCCTGGGGGGATCTCCTTGCCCTTGCCTGTGGCACGGAGGCAAATCCCATCCTGTCCTTGTCCTTCCTCCCCCAGAGCAGGAGCTGAGCATGGAGAGCAGGGAGGACAAATGCCCGCGGCAGAACCTGGTGGAAGAGGCCGTTTTGAGCGGCTCCACGGCGCAGGAAGCCAACGGGGAGGAAAAGCCCCGGAGATGCCGCACGAGGAGGGGCTGCAAACGCAGCTGGCGGGGATCTGAGGGGGAAAGAGCCAGCCTGGGCCGGGAAGGCGGCCGGAGACGGAGCCAGAGCTCGGAGCTGGTGCTCCATGAGCAGCTCCATGATGGGGAGAAACCCCACACATGTGTGGAGTGTGGGAAGAGCTTCAGGTGGAACAGCCTCCTGATTGTGCACCAGAGGAGCCACACTGGGGAGAAGCCCTACGAGTGTGGGGAGTGTGGGAAGAGCTTCAGAGAGAGCTCCCACCTGATGAAGCACCAGAGCATCCACACTGGAGAAAGGCCGTACAAGGCCTACGTCTTCCGAGTGTGGGATGTGCTTCAGCCTGAGCTCCAACCTGATCAGGCACCAGAGGACCCACACTGGGGAGAGGCCCTACGAGTGTTCCAAGTGTGGGAAGGGCTTTCAGACCAGCTCCGATCTCCTCCAGCACTATCGAATTCACAGAGAGGAGAGGCCCTTCCAATGCCCCGACTGTGGGAAGGGATTCAAGGACAACTCCACCCTTGTCAAGCACTGGCGCATCCACACTGGGGAGAGGCCCTACGAGTGTGATAAATGCAGGAAGAGGTTTCCGACCAGCTTCATTCTCCTCCTGCACTATCGGATTCACACAGAGGAGAGGCCCTACCACTGCCCCGACTGCGGGAAGGGATTCAAGTACAACTACAACCTCATCACTCACCGGCGCATCCACACTGGGGAGAGGCCCTACGAGTGTCCCCAGTGTGGGAAAAGCTTCTCACACAGCTCTGTCTTGACCCGACACCAAGAGAGGCACCGGTAAGGGAAGCCCTGCGAGTGCCCCGAGGGCGGGCAGAGCTTCGTGCGCTGCTCCAGCTCCATCCCCCACTGGAGGAGGCACTTTGGGCACAGCCCAGGTGAGCCACATTCCCTGTGATCCATGTTGGGAACACACCTGGCTGCTTCGCCTTTTGGTTTGGCCTTAATTTTCCTCTGCTTCACCTTCATCCTTATAAACACCCAAAACTGGGTTAAATGAAGGAAGTTGATTGAATACATCTGAAGTTCCATAATTTTTCAGTTGTTTTAGAGGGAATTTAGGATTTGGGGACGTGTTCTCTGTCGAGTACTGCTTTTGCTAAGAGGAAGGAATTTAACCTCACCCTTCTTGTGCTGCTAAGAACTCCTTCCCTGACCCAAACCCCAACTCCACCCTTGGGATACCCTGTAAAAATTTCACGGCCCTTCCTGTGCCCTGCCTTTGGGGGTTAAGAAATGGATTCCCAAAGGATCAGCCCTATTCCCGCTGTATTCCAAGAGGATGAACCTGTTTCCCTGGATTCCCAGAGGATTCTGACTCTGTCACTGGTTTTTTTTTGTTTGTACTACTGCAGTTCTAGTTTTAATTTTTCCTAATAAAAAGCTGTTATTTCTACTCCCATATCTTTGCCTGAGAGCTCCTTGATTTCAAAAGTATTTAATATTTTTATAGTGTATAGTAATAATTATAATAATAGTAATAGAAGTAGTAGTAGTAGTAGTAAAAGGGAGGGAGTTTACATTTTCTATTTCAGTGGAGGCTCCTGAAATGGGGAGACACCCCCAAGGATGGGCCATGTAAAATAGTTCCTGAAATATGTAAATTAGTTTATGGATATGCAACAGGCTGATGTAATTAAAACCAGATTAATTAGGGGTGTCCCTGAAAATAACTGGGGGGTCTTGGTGGCGATACCAACCTGTGCTCGATGGTCCTTGTCTCCCATTGCATCAGCCTGTTGCATATTCATCCACATTTTGCATATCCATTAAATACTTTACGTACTCCAGGAACAAAATTGGCTTCGTCCTGTTTGGGGGTCCCACCTCCCTCACAGCTCAATTTGGGGCGTCCCATCCCCCTCCAAGCTCAATTTTGGGGTCCCTTTGATTGCCTGGAAATTACCCCGCGCAGTCTCTGAGTATTTACCGCAGTGAGAGGCCTTGGTCTGTGCCTCGCAAATGATGAGTCAGAGTCGGGCCGGGTGCTGATTGGCTGAAAATTTCTGGGCGGGGCCAGTGCTCTGAGTTTGTGCCCAGCAAGTGATTGCCATCAGTGCTGCGCGTTCTGATTGGTCGGGATCTGTTTGGGGTGGGGATGTGAGGAACTGAAGTTTATTTGGGGTGTGTTTGGGGTTATTTATGGACTATTTAGGGTTTCTCTTGGGTTTTACTTGGTTTATTTGAAATTATTTGGGTTTGTTTGGAAGTATTTGGGTTTGTTTGGGCTTATTTGGAATTATCTAAGGTTCTTGGGGTTTGTGTTGTTGTATATGGGGTTTTTTTTAGGTGTACTTGAAATCATTTGGGGTTTTTTGACTTAATTTGGGGTGGTTTTTTGTTTTTTTGGGGTTATTTGGATTTGTTTGAGGTATTTGGGGGGACTTTTAGGTATTGTTTGGAGTTACTTGAGGTTTATTTCGAGTATTTTGGGGTTATTTGGGATATTTGGGGTCATGTGGGTTCAAAATACTAGGAATGTTTCTCCTGCAAAAAATGTGAATTTTTCCTTAAAAATTTTTCCTTAAAAATTTTTTCCCCAAAACACCAGGAATGTTCCCTTAAAAATCCCCGGCTTTTCCCAGCCAGTAGCGGGGCACTCCACCACAAACCATCCAATCACCGCACGTCTCCCCTCAGGAACACCGGCCTCCCCGTGCACCGATCCAACCAATCACCGCGAGCCTCCCCACCGCCCGCCTCTCACGCGCTGAACCAACCAATCACCACAGGTCTTCCCTCCCCTACTCCCGCCTCTCTTGAGCTAAACCAACCAATCACCGGGCATCTCCCCTCAGCAAGACCCGCCTCTCTTTTCTCAATCTAACCAATCACCGCTTGCCTCTCCTCGGCAAAGCCCGCCTACCCCGCCCCTCTCCTGTCAATCGCCGTGCCCTCTACGAAATCAACCAATCACCGGGCGTGTCACCTCAGCAACTCCCGCCCTCCTCGCGCCGATCCAGTCAATCACACCCGAACCAAAGGCAGCGCCCCCTGATCCCGGGGCCGGGCATAGAGCGGGCGCCCCCTCCCCCCCCCCCGCCCCGGGACCCCCTCAGAGACCCCCGGGAGCCGCCCCGGGCTCGGGCGGGTCCTGCGGGAGGCGCTGGAGAGAGCGGGGGAGGCGCTGGGAGAGGACGGGGGGCTCCGGGAGCTGCTGAGGAGGCGCAGGGGTACAGGTGAGGGGTCCTGGAGGGGTCGTGAAGGGAATTTGGGGAAGGGTCTTGAGGATGTTTGGGGGGGAATTTGGGGAGGGGTCCTCGGGGGGTGTCACGATCCGTCCTCACGGATGGGTTTCATGGTGGTTCGTGGATTGGATCTCAGGGTGCAAAAAGAACCAATACGGTACAAGGGGATTTGCAATGATAATCGAAACAAATGCATCTTTATTGAATGAGCACAGCAAAATGCGATAGAGGGATCAAGGGAGAGAAAAAGATAAAGGAAGAGAGAGAGACAAAAGAGAGAGAGAGAGAAGGAGAGAGGGAATAGAGCTACCAAACGTAGAGACGAAGTCCTTTGGTCCAGTCCAGTCAAGGATCCACCTGTTACGTCGGGGAGATCTCGAAGTCTCGGTAACTCAAAAGATTTTATAATGATAACTGTGTTGGAAATTGCGAGGGGGGGATACAGATACAATAAGGAATAGATGTAACAGGTAGTCCATGCTCTCAGCAATAAGCGAGATACATTGTCTTCTTGGTCCAGCGGTCACAACCTGCAGGCAAACATCGCGCTTTGGTCAGCTTGCCTCCCCCACACACCTGCCCCGGGCTGGGGGTTTCAGTGCCAGTCCTTGGAAGGAGCAGAGGGGCCTTTTCACATGGGGGTTCCATGTCTCAGTCCTTGATGGAGAGGCTCCTTCCATCTCAGTCTGTCTGTCACGGTGGTTGTAAAACAGGTGAGGGTCTTCTGTGGGGAGACCACCTGAAACTCTGGAGAAGTCCAGCCAGGCTGAGAGGTGGGACAGCTTTCAAGGCTGTTGTTGCAAAAAGGGCACGGTGCCCCCTTCTTCTTCTCCTTGGGCTCAGTGTAGCACACAGCAAACAACACCTGTGAGAACAGCAACTGAACACTGTGCTCTGGGGTCTCTGTGTCTTGTGGCATGTGAATTTCTCCTACGAAGGGGACGGGGGGGGGGGGGGGGGGGGTCTTCTCTTCAGTGGTCCTCAAATGACAATCGTGAGGCAGATGAGGGAAAATTCAGACAGACTCTCCCAAGCCACCACCCTTTGTCCCCCTCCCTTTTTCCACACCCCTCCCCATCGCCCCCCAATAAACGGGCCCGGGGCCAACTGGGAAGCTTTATTGGGAGCACTGGGAGCAGGCACTGGGCGGGGGCAGAGCGCCAGCGGGGCTGGGGGGGGACACGGGACCCCCCCAAAATCAGCGGAGTGGGGACGGAGCAGGGGGTCCCGGCCGGGCCGGAGCCCATGGGGAGGGGCTGCGGCCGCTGCCGGCTCAGGAGCTCTGTGGGCAGAGAAAAGGGGGTGACACCGGGCTGGGGGCCCCGGCGGGAGCGCGCACGGGGCTCTGACACGGCGGGGACGCCACCCCCGGCACCCGCCCTGACCTTCTTGCGCAGGGAGAAGCCGAGCCCCAGCGCCAGGAAGACCAAGCCCAAGACGAAGCCCCCGATGCCCGTCAGCATCTTGCTGTGGGCGGCATCCGGCGGCATCTCTGGGGAGTCCGCAGGGCTCAGCACCCCCAAAACCTCTCACCGACACCCCGAGCCCCTCCCAGCGCCCTCCCTGTGGCCCCCGGCCCAGCCAGGGCCCCCTGAAACCTCCCCCCGATCCCTTTTTGTCCTGCCCAGGAGCCACCAAAGCCCCTCCTGTCCCTCTCAGCATCACACAGCCCCCTTCCAGGTGCCCCCCAGCGCCCCAGAACCCCCAAAGCCTCTCGCAGTCCCTTGGCAGCCCCAGCAGGACACAGCCAGAGCCCTCCCAGGCTGTGCCCAGCACAACCGAGCTCATGGCGAGCCCCGCTTTGCCATCGCCGATCTCCTTCCAGCCCCTCGGGGCTCACTGCGATCCCTCCCAGTCACACCCAGCACCCCCAAACTCCCTCCCAGTCACACCCAGCACCCCCAAACTCCCTCCCAGGCACACCCAGCACCCCCAAACTCCCTCCCAGTGCCCACCAGGACCCCCCCAAGCCCATCCCACCCTCCCCAGCATCCCCCAAACCCCTTCCCAGCCCTTGCCCAGCCCCCAGCCCCTCTCCAAGCTCCAGCCCGGCTCTCTCCAGCTCCCTCCCAGTGGCTCCCAGCACAGCCCAGCGGCTCTGCCAGCGCCCCCAGGGGCTCCCCCGTACCCCAGTGCCGGCTCAGGGGCTGCTCCAGGCTGACGTGCTCCACCTGGCAGCTGTAGCTGAGCCCGCGCCGGGGCGGCGTTTCCAGCAGCACCAGCAGCTGGTAGGTCCAGTCCCTGTTGGGGACCACGTCGGTGGCCACCACGTGCTCCGAGAGCTCCTGCTGGCTCTGGAACCACCTCACCTGGATGGCAGTAGGGTAGAAATCCATCACGGAGCAGAGCAGGCGGCCGGGGCCGGGCTGGGAGCTCGAGGGGCGCACCAGGGAGATGGACACCCTGGGGGGCATTGGGAGAGACAGAGAGAGAGAGCGGGGACACACTGGGATCAGCTGGGGGACACTGGGAGAGGGAGGGGAGGGCTGGGGTGGGCTGGTGAGAGACTGGCATGGACTGGGAGTGATAAGGAATGGCCAGGGGAATGTGGTGGGAGGGACTGGGGATGGGCTGGGATGGATTGGGAATGTACTGGGACGAAGTGGGATGGACTGGGAGGGAGTTGAATGGCACTGGGAGAGGTGGGAGGGGATGGAGAGTACTGGAAGAGAGGATGGAGGTCTGGGAGTGTCCTCGTTTAGGGCAAATTTGTTAAAGAATCTGCAAAGGAGGGCCCCTCCAGAAAGCAAAACCCACACAGCCCCTCCCCCCAACCGGTTCGGGAAAAAATTCCTTGGAGAGAGGTGGAAAGAACCTGTTTATTTACCAGACACAGCACCCCCCAGCACACAAAATGAACCAGCTGACACCGCTCTGAGAAAGATGACAAAATCAGAAAGTCTCTTTCGGGGGTGGTTGCTCTGTTCTCAGTCCCTCCGGCGCTGGGCAGCTGCTGCAGCCAAACCTTCGGTGTTCCCAGGTCCCAGTCCGGAGCAGGTTTGAGATGGTCACAGGAATAGGAGAGGAGAAACAGTCCGGGAAGGAATTTGGACTGTTTAGCTAGAACTAGCTAATAAGCAGATGCAAAAGCGGGATGAGAAGCAAGAGCAGAAGAACAAGCAAGCAAAGCAGCAAGCTGAAAGCAAGAAGTGAAAAACAGCCCTATGTACTGCCTGTCTCTGTGTCCCTGATAAGAGAAACCCAAGCAAAACTTCCACTCTTCGGAGCCAGTCTTAAAGGCACAGAACAGATGAATGGGGATACAAGCATCACCCCAGGACATTCCACCCCTTATCCCCATATCATCAACATACTACAACACATCATGCATTATTCATACAAAATTTCCATCTGTTTCTCCAAAATTACAAGCAATACCCATCATGCCTTCATCACATCCCCACACTGGACCACTGAATCCAGGCCCTATATTACAGAGCTGCAGGATTCCCCCTTTTCACTTTAGTCACTTAAAGCTCCATCTATCACTTGCTCAGACCTTCGACACTTACACATTTACTTCTCCATCTTCCACTCGCCCAGACCTTCAACGCTTACACATTTCCTTCTATCTCATGTCTGTATGGTTTAATGTACAGACAATGGCAGTAACATCCAATGAACTGTGATATTGCATATCATTCTTTCCCCACAATCAGATCTCCCTGAGGTACACATCGTGTTGTTCCATCTCTTTGCATTATCCACCACATGCAACCTGGTCCCTGAGCAAAGACAACCCCACGAATGGGTTTGTCTGTACTCGAGGCAGAATTGATCCACACAGTCTTCCCTAACAAACCTCTGAGATGTACCACTGGGACTTTGTCTCCTTCTATTACATTCAGGGACTCAGACTGGGCAGGACCTGCTCGGTTGGTGGAACCTCGGGTGTTAACTAACCAGGTAGCCTTTGCTAAATGCTGCTCCCAATTCTTGAAACATCCCCCACCCAAAGCTTTCAACTGGGTTTTTAGTAGTCCATTGTACCTCTCCACTTTTCCTGCAGCTGGTGCATGGTAGACCCACTCAATGCCATGTTCCCTAGCCCAGGTATTGATAAGGCTGTTCTTAAAATGAGTCCCGTTGTCTGACTCGATCCTCTCAGGGGTGCCATGTCTCCACAGAACTTGCTTTTCAAGGCCCAGGATGGTGTTCTGTGCTATAGCATGAGACACAGGGTAGGTTTCCAGCCATCCAGTGGTGGCTTCCACCATGGTTAACACGTAGCGCTTGCCCTGGTGTGGCTGGGGCAGTGTGATGGAGTCAATGTGCCAGGCCTCCCCATACTTGTACTTGGACCACCGCCCACCATACCACAGGGGCTTCACTCGCTTGGCCTGCTTGATGGCAGCACACGTCTCACAGTCATGGATAACCTGAGAAATACTGTCCATGGTTAAATCCACCCCTCAGTCTCGTGCCCATTTATAGGTGGCATCTCTGCCCTGGTGGCCTGAGGCATCATGGGCCCATCTAGCTAGGAATAACTCTCCCTTATGTTCCCAATCTAGGTCTATTTTGGACACCCCTATCTTTGCAGCTTGGTCTACCTGCTCATTGTTCTGGTGCTCCTCATTGGCCCTACTCTTGGGTACATGGGCATCTACATGGCGGACTTTCACAGGTAGCCTCCCTACCCTGGTAGCAATGTCTTTCCACTCATCAGCAGCCCAAATTGGTTTCCCTCTACATTGCCAGTTAGCCTTATTCCACCTCTAAAGCCATCTCCACAGAGCATTGGCTACCATCCATGAATCAGTGTAGAGGTAGAGCTTTGGCCACTTCTCTCTCTCAGCAATGTCCAGGGCCAGTTAAACAGCTTTGAGTTCTGTAAGTTGACTTGATCCACCTTCTCCTTCGGTAGCTTGTGCAACCTGTCGTGTGGGGCTCCATACGGCTGCTTTCCACTTCCGGTTCATCCCTACGATGTGACAGGAACTGTCAGTGAAAAGAGCGTAGCGCGTTTCCTCTGGGGGCAGTTCGTTATAGGGAGGAGCCTTTTCAGCCCATGTCACTGGTTCTTGTTGCTCTTCATCAGTAAGACCACAGTTCTCACCTTCTGGCCAGTTTGTAATTATCTCCAAAATCCCAGGGCGATTCAGGTTTCCAATACGGGCGCACTGTGGGATAAGAGCAATCCGTTCACTCCATGTAGCGTCAGTGGTGTGGTGGGGGGTGGGAACCTTTCCTTTGAACATCCACCCCAGCACCGGTAGTCGGGGTGCCAGGAGGAGTTGTGCTTCCGTGCCAATCACCTCTGAGGCAGCCTGGACTCCTTCATAGGCAGCCAAGATTTCCTTCTCTGTTGGAGTGTAGTTGGCTTCTCACCCTCTGTAGCTTCGACTCCAAAATCCCAGTGGTCGGCCTCGAGTCTCCCCAGGCACCTTCTGCCAAAGGCTCCAGGACAAGCCATGGTTCCCGGCTGCAGAGTAGAGCACGTTCTTCACCTCTGCTCCTGTCCTGACTGGGCCAAGGGCAACTGCATGAGCAATCTCCTGCTTGATCTGGGCAAAGGCTTGTTGCTGCTCAGGACCCCACTGGAACTCCTTCTTCTTGCAGGTGACCAGGTAAAGAGGGCTCACGATCTGACTGTACTCAGGAATGTGCATTCTCCAAAAGCCTATGGCACCTAGGAAAGCTTGTGTTTCTTTCTTATTGGTGGGTGGAGACATTGCTGTGATCTTGTTGATTACGTTTGTAGGAATCTGATGCTGTCCATTAATGAGGCCTCTGATCAGTCTTATCATGAAGCAGAGCCTTGGTGCTCAGGATCTCAGTCCCTGAGGAGGGACCGGGTGCCCGAAGCCAGCTCAGGCCAATGCCGGGGGGCTACCTTTCTAGCAAGCCTGGTGATATTCAGCTCTGTAGTGATTAGCAGCTCTTAGGACCTCAGCTCTTTGCTTGCTGGGTAGTGCAGCCCCGGGCTTGAGGAAGTGAAAAGAGCGTAGCGTGTTTCCTCTGGGGGCAGTTGGTTATAGGGAGGAGCCTCTTCAGCACATGTCACTGGTTCTTGTTCCTCTTCATCTGTGACACCAAAATTCTCACCTTCGGTCCAATTTGTAATGACCTCCAAAATCCCAGGGCGATTCAGTTTACCTATACGGGCACGCTGAGTGATGAGAGCAATCCACTTGCTCCATGTGGCACTGGTGGCATGGTGAGTGGAAGGAACCTTGCCTTTGAACATCCACCCCAGCACTGGTAGTCGGGGTGCCAGGAGGAGTTATGCTTCAGTGCCTATTACCTCTGAAGCAGCCTGGATTCCTTTATAGGCAGCCAGGATTTCTTTCTCTGTTGGAGTATAGTTGGCTTCAGACTCCCTGTAGCTTTGACTCCAAAATCCCAGTGGTCGACCCCGAGTCTCCCCAGGCACCTTCTGCCAAAGGCTCCAGGACAAGCCATGGTTCCCGGCTGCAGAGTAGAGCACGTTCTTCACCTCTGGTCCTGTCCTGACCGGGCCAAGGGCTACTGCATGGGCAATCTCCTGCTTGATCTGGGCAAAGGCTTGTTGCTGCTCAGGGCCCCACTGGAAATTGTTCTTCTTGCGGGTGACCAGGTAAAGAGGGCTCACGATCTGACTGTACTCAGGAATATGCATCCTCCAAAAACCTATTGCACCCAAGAAAGCTTGTGTCTCTTTCTTATTGGTGGGTGGAGACATTGCTGTGATCTCGTTGATGACATCTGTAGGAATCTGACGCCGTCCATCTTGCCACTTCACTCCCAGGAATTGAATCTCACGAGCTGGTCCCGTTACCTTGACTTTTTAATGGCAAAACCAGCTCCCAGGAGGATCTGGATGATTTCCTTCCCTTTCTCAAACACTTCCGCAGCTGTGTTCCCCCACACAATGATGTCATCAATATACTGCAGATGTTCTGGAGCCTCTCCCCTTTCTAGTGCAGTCTGGATCAGTCCATGGCAGATGGTGGGACTGTGCTTCCACCCCTGGGGCAGTCGGTTCCAGGTGTACTGCACTCCCCTCCATGTGAAAGCAAACTGAGGCCTGCATTCTGCTGCCAGGGGAATGGAGAAAAATGCATTGGCAATGTCTATAGTGGCATACCACTTTGCTGCCTTGGACTCAAGCTCATACTGGAGCTCTAATATGTCTGGCACGGCAGCACTCAGTGGTGGAGTCACTTCATTCAATGCACGGTAGTCCACAGTCAATCTCCATTCTCCTTCAGATTTTTGCACAGGCCAAATGGGGCTCTTGAAGGGTGAGTGGGTCTTGCTGACCACCCCTTGGCTCTCCAGCTCTCGGATCATCTTATGGATGGGGATCACAGCATCTCGAGTGGTCCTATACTGCTGTCGATGCACTATGGAAGTGGCAATTGGCACTCGTTGCTCTTCTCCTCTCAGGCATCCTACTGCAGATGGATTCTCAGACAACTCAGGCAAGGTGTTCCATTGCTGGATGCCCTCTGTCTCTACAGCAGCTATTCCAAATGCCCACCTGAGTCCTTTTGGGTCTTTGAAGTACCCACTCCGAAGGTAGTCTATGCCCAAAATACATGGGGCCTCTGGGCCAGTCACAATAGGATGCTTCTTCCACTCATTTCCCGTTAGGCTCATGTTGCCGACCGACACGAAAGAACACAAGCACACCACCGCTTTCAGGTGAAGGGAAAAAAGGGAAGTTTTATTCTCTGACTCCACTATTTATAGTTTTACAAGAGTGACAGTGGATTGGAAGGTGACAGTGACACCTCTGCAATGCCACAGGTCAAACCAACAGTCCATCAACTCTCTCCTCCTCCATAAAGGAATGAAAAACAATGAGTTGTTTACAGAAAGTGTGTGGGAAAGTTCACTACAAGAATGTCAACATCAGAAGGCTTAGAAAATCCTAGAAAACCAGGGCAACATCTCACCCTTTTCTGTTTAAAAAAGAAAAAGGAAAAAATGAACAATGTGAAAAGGAAAAATATGAACAACGTTCAGTGTCCACTTGCAGAGGAATCATCAGAGTGATCACTCTCAGCGTCTACATCCAAATCATCACTCAATGATTCCCCCGCTTGATGCCTTTCAGGTTGGTCACGGTTTCCATCTTGCTCATCAGCTGGATTCTGTCTCTGCGGTCGCAGATCAGGGCAAACACATTTGGAAGGTACCCAGCGTACCCCACTATCTGTGGACACGCAAGCATACCCACGCCCCGAAGCGATAAGGTCATAGGGGCCTTCCCACTGTTTGGTGACTAAATTCCGCACCCGAACCTTGGCTCGAGGCTGATGTGCCTCGTCTGCCGCCTGCAATGAGAGATGGTGATTCAAAATGACAGGGTTATTTTAGTTCTGTGGCACAGTGAGATGATTGATTGTACACAAAGCTTTTGCCAACCGACTGTGCGGGGTTTCACCCTGCATTCCCCGTTTTTATTTTTGAAGAACCTGCTTCAGAGTACCATGAGCGCATTCTACAATAGCTTGACCAGTCGGAGAATGTGGGATACCAAACTTGTGCGAGACACCCCACAACTGCAAGAACTGCCGCACCTTTTGCAATGCATAAGCAGGACCACTGTCGGTTTTCACAGCAGAAGGTATGCCCAGAATGGCAAAGGCCTGCCTCCAGTGGGCAAGGACATCACGGGCCTTCTCCCCAGTGTGAGCCGTAGCCCACATCGCAGAGGAGAACGGATCCACCGTGACATGCACATACTTGAGCCGGCCAAACTCGGCAACCTGGGTGACATCGGTCTGCCAAAGCTCCAAGGCCCTAAGGCCTCTGGGGTTTACCCCTGCTGGTAGAGGCGGAGCAAGTGCATGGCAGTCATCACATGACTCGACAATGTCACGAGCCTCAGTTGGCGTCAGCTGAAACTGCTTCTGCAGGGTATGTGCATTTTGGTGGAAAAACCCATGCGATGCCTTGGCCTGTGCGAGTGTATCAGGCTGAGGCGCTACCCACGCTGAGTTAGCCAACTTGTCAGCCCTCGCGTTACCTTCCACTATAAAACCTGGCAAATCAGTGTGACTCCTCACATGCAGAACATAGAATGGATGAACTCGGGCCTGAATGGCACACCACAAGGTCTTCAGTAAATGAAACAAGGCAGGATTACTGACCTCCTTCAAAACCGAATGACCCAACCGCTGTGCGATATCAGCCACATAGGCGGAATCCGTGACCAAGTTGAAAGGTTCCTGGGAAAATTTCTCAAATGCCATGACAGCAGCCCGCAGTTCAACCAATTGGGCTGACCCATTCTCATGGCCTTCCAGAACCTGCCACTCAGATCCATCCCTCCAGGTAACAATAGCCTTTCCTGTTCTCCCTGAACCGTCAGTGAAGACGGTGGGTCCTTGCACGGGTTCCTGACTATTCTTGGGCCGCAAAGAAATTTGTGTGGATTTCGCCATATGCAACAGCCTATGGCTGGGCAGATGATAAGCAATCTGCCCTGAAAAATTTTCCAGAGCACTCTGCAGGGACACACTGTTTGCAAAACTCCAGTCAAAATCCTCCCGTTGCACCGGGAGTATGATCTTTGCAGGATCCGCACCCATCAATTCCAAACACCGTTGTTGGCATTTGATTATCAAGCGAGCAATTAGCTCAAACAATGTAGTTGCCGTTTTCTGCGGCTGATGGGGCAGGAAAACCCATTCCAGAACGTGCAAGGAATCAGACCATTTGCCACTCCATTGACCAATGATACCTGTGGGATGTGAATCTGGAGTGGTGATGAACACAGTGACATCAACGGAGGGATCAATGCGATAAACCTGACAAGCCGAAACAGCTTGCTGAACCACCTCCAACGCCTTACGCGCCTCAGGGGTCAGTGTGCGAGGCGACTTTAGATCAGAGTCTCCTTTCAACAAATCATACAGAGGAGACACCTGTGTGTTAGTTAATCCCAAATACGGACGTAACCAAGTGATGACACCTACCAATTTCTGAGCATCATTCAGTGTCTTCACAGAATGCACAAATTGCACCTCCTGGTGACAGATTGTCCGTCCCAGAATTTTGACCCCCAAGTACTTCCAAGGTGGTTTTTGTTGAACCTTTTCTGGAGCCACCTGCAGTCCATGAGCATGCAAAGCATCGAGCAACCGAGGCTGAATCCTCAGCAGCTCATCCTGGGTGGACGCGGCCACCAAAATGTCGTCCATATAATGATACAGACGCGCATCAGGAAACTGCTTGCGAACTCCAGACAAGGCACGGGCCACATACCATTGGCATATGGCAGGAGTATTACGCATGCCCTGAGGCAATGTCCTCCATTGATATCTCTGTGCGGGCTCAACCTCGTTAATCGCTGGCACCGAGAAGGCAAATTTCGGTCTGTCATCGGGATGCAAAGGAATTGAAAAAAAAAATCCTTCAGATCCACAATGAGGACCGGCCAGCCTGCAGGAAGCATGGTAGGCGATGGCATGCCTACCTGCAGTGGTCCCATGCTTTCCATCACAGCATTGACCTTTCGAAGGTCTTGCAACAACCTCCATTTCCCAGATTTCTTTTTGATACAGAAGACAGGAGTCTTCCAAGGACTGTTAGAAGGCTCCAGATGACCCTGGTCCAACTGCTCCTGCACCAAATTCCGAAGGGCGACTAATTTATCATCAGGGAGGGGCCACTGCTTCTCCCAAACGGGTTTGTCCACCAGCCACCGTATAGGAGGCGTAGGACACTCTGCACCCTTCACTGCAGTGGCCCCCATCAAAAATCCGTCCCAATACGCACCCCCCAGGCAGACAGAACATCCCTCCTCCAGAGGTTGGCAGGAGTAGAAGTAACATGAGGCCTAACCCAAGCCATCTGTCCCTCTGGGTTCATGACCAGCACAGGCTGCTGGGCCACGTAACATTGCGCCGTCCCTCCCAGGCCCGCGACAGATGTCCCCACTGGATCCAGGGGCCACTCCAAGGGCCAGGCGGCAAGGGAGAGAACAGTGATGTCAGCACCGCTGTCGAGAAGCCCGCGGAGGTGGATTTCCGATGGTGTTGCACCAGGAACGGACAGGGTACACAGCATCTCGGGACGGTCCTTGGTCAGGACAGCAGTCCAGCGAACCTGAGGCGGCCCAGTGGATCCAAAACCACCAGCTCCACGTGACCGGTCAGCTGTCCTGCAAACAGAAGACTTAAAAGGCACAAGTTGAGCAAGCCGTGTCCCTTTTGGAATTGTGACGGGGGAATGGGTGTGGAAACCATGGCACAAATCTGCCCTGTAAAATCTGCATCAATGAGCCCCAGGTGCACAATGATGCCCTGAAGGGTGGCACTGGACCTCCCCATAAGGAGAGCACTCATGCCCCCACCCAAGGGACCAAAGGCATCCAGGGGAACCTTGCCTATCTCAGACGAGTCTAAGACAACTGATGCTGCAGTGCAGACATCCACGCCTGCTGATCCGCGGGTGCTGGCTGCAAGCCGGCAAAGGAGACCTCCATCAGCACCTGGGTCTGGAGAGAAGCTTGTGTCTGAGCGCGCCCCTCCTGCTGCAAGCTCCGCCTCACGTTTCCCGAACCCGGTAACGCCTGGCCATTAGCATGAACAGTCGCCTTACAAACGTTAGACATGTGATTCGGCCTACCACACCGACTGCACAAGAACATGGGGAATTTGACCTTCTGCACCTTCTTCCCCCGCTTCCTGCTAGTCTGCGCATTCCCCTGCTGCAGCTGCCCGCCCTGCGGTGCTGCCCAGACTGGCTGCACAGCGGCAGCCACAGCGGCCAACTTCCAACGTGAGGGGATGATGTTCGCACAGGCTTCTGCCATCTCCCAGATACCAGGATCACCAGGCACAGCCGCTATAACCTTATTACAAGTTTCATTACAATTGCACTTGACAAGGTTTGCAATCGTGACGTGTCTCGCCACAGGATCAGGCACCTGCCTCTCCACGGACGCAATCAACCTCGCCGCAAATACCATAAAAGGCTCATCATCCCCCTGGACAACGGTTGAAAACGGCTGCTTCGGAGCAGCCATTTCCAGGGTCTGCACAATCGCTCCCATGCCCAGCGTTTTGCATTGCTGAAGCACAAGGGGATCGTATCCAACCTGCCCGTGAACACTCTCATAACGCTCTGTCCCCATTAGCATGTCAGCAACCACTCCATGCCTGGGGTGCTCCAGCGCCAGCGCAGCATTCTGCCTCACCGCTTGGGCCGCCAGACGAGCCCACTTGGTCTCAAAACCACCAAATTGCACAGGGTCAAAAAGAGAATGTGCCACACAATGGACATCGTGAGGTGTCAGTGTGTCCTTAGCAAGTCTCCGAAGAATGTGCATAACCTCAGCAGACCCCAAACCATGCTGAGCAACCACTTCACGGAGTTCCTTCTCCAGCTTATATGCAAGGGGGTCATAAGTGTTATGAGTGACGCCCCTGAGCACAGGAAAAGCCTGGGGACCCCCTGGCAAAGCCACCGCATCTGCTGTGTCCCGATCCTTGGGCCCCCCAGAGACAAGAGGGAGTGATTGACTGGGAACCGGGGCAACACCACTCGCCCCCGCACCCCCTGCAGCACCGGCAGAGCCAAAGGAATCCGCCCCCCGACCCTGCAGATGCCGGGAGGAGACAAGTTCATTCCTCTCGTCAGTCTTGGTTTTTGACTCTGGCCAGAAACGTTCAGGGTACCTCGGACGCACGGTCACCTGGCACGCAGGAAGCGTCCAAAGACCTGACGAGAGAGCGCCATGGCCCCGGGCACCCACCGGCCTCCCGCCGGCCGTGTCAGCAGCTGCAATAAAGGTAAACACCCCAGTCCTCTGCTGCGCTGCAGCTCCGGCAGGGGCCGCCTCGGCGGCCGCAGCTGCCGGCACGGCCCGCAAATCTGGCCCGGCGCCGGACGAGACCGGCGCGGCCACGGACGAGACTGGCGCGGGGCCCCCATCCCCCGATACGGGGGCTGGGTGGAATGCCGAGGGAGGCGCAGCCCGTGGAGCCGCGTCACTGCGGGGCGGCACAAAGGAGCCGGGCAAGCCCCCTATGAGAGCCCGCTCCAAGCCACAAGGTCCCGCAGCGGGCACCGCCCCCACCGAGCAGAGAGGGACGGGCTGCCCGCCCACCGGAGCGGAGCCGGGCGGAGCACCGACCGACGCCCCGCCCCCGGCTGCCTTCACCGGCTGCGCATGCCCAGCAGGCTGCGCAGACCCAGAGGCGGGCAACGTCCCGCCCCCGACTGTCTCCACCGACTGCGCATGCCCAACAGGCTGCTCAGACCCGGAGGAAGGCGAAATCGCTCCCCCCCGCTGAGGAACCCGACTCGGGGACGGGAGAGCCCACCCCCACCGCGCTCAGGGGGAACGTGGTGGACACACCGCATTTCGGACAACAGGTAGTCACCGCAGCAGCCTCAAGTCGGGGCGGAGGCTGAGCCTCAAAGGCCGGGAAGGCACACAGAGAGGGCAACCCGTCCCCCGCCCCGCCACCCGCACAGGGCGAGGCGGGGCGAGGACGGCCCGCCGAATCCAGAGAGCCCTCCGGACCCGGGACCAGCTGGCTGTGAGCCCAATCCACCCCGGGCGGATAATGGCCACTCCCCAGCACACCGTTGTGGGGCGGGGAAGGGAACTCCACATCACACAGGAGCTCAATCTCCTCCTCATCCACATCTGAGGTAGAAGGGCTTCCCTGGGAACTCCGAGGGGTACAAGAACCAGACCCCCGCCAAAGCTCCTCACATTTCTTCCACTGCACCAGCAGCGGTCCCATGTCTACAGTGCAGTCATCAAAGAGGGCCTCCATGAGATGGATCCCCAGGAGAGACCACTCCTGCTTATTGAACGCCTTCACAGGGTCCGAAAAAAAACCTCGCTCTCGGGCCCACAGAATCAATCTCTCAAAACCATCCCAGGAAACAGACACCTGTTTCAACTGCAGGACCTCCCTCCAGAGATCCAAAATGAGGGAATCATCCTGGAAAACCACAGAGGTTTCCATTGCCCCAAGAACAGCAGGCAAAGCACCAAAAGCAGGGGGGGGGAAATCTCACCGCAACGCGCTGTCCGTGTCTCAGCCTAGACTGCAATACACTTCGGCGGTCACCAGATGTCGCCGACCGACACGAAAGAACACAAGCACACCACCGCTTTCAGGTGAAGGGAAAAAAGGGAAGTTTTATTCTCTGACTCCACTATTTATAGTTTTACAAGAGTGACAGTGGATTGGAAGGTGACAGTGACACCTCTGCAATGCCACAGGTCAAACCAACAGTCCATCAACTCTCTCCTCCTCCATAAAGGAATGAAAAACAATGAGTTGTTTACAGAAAGTGTGTGGGAAAGTTCACTACAAGAATGCCAACATTAGAAGGCTTAGAAAGTCCTAGAAAACCAGGGCGACAGGCTCACATCAGCTTCCACCAAAGTGAAATCCTGGGATCCCCCTGTCACACCAGCAATAGAAACAGACTCTGTCCCCACATGTCTTGATGGGATCAATGTGCATTGCGCAGCAGTATCGACCAAAGCCTTGTACTCTTGTGGTTCCGATGTGCCAGGCCAACGAATCCACACAGACCAGAAAACACGATTTTCCCTGGCCTCTACCTGGCTAGAGGCAGGGCCCCTCTAAGCCTGGTTATCCTTCTTTGCCTGGGCATATGTTTTGGATGTTCCTTCAATGGGATCAGACATGTCATCATCATCATACCTGGCCGGTCGGCTACGGGCTACTGGAGCTGCTTTCCTTCTGGTGGCTTCCTTCAGTTCACGCACCCGTCGTGCCAGAACAGCAGTAGGTTTCCTATCCCACCTTCTCATGTTTTCCCCACAATCACGCAGGTAAAACCACAGCTCAGCTCGTGGGGTGTACCTTCTCTCACCATCTGGGAAACGTCTGCCTTGGAGACCAGAACCTCGGATCTGTACTGCTGAAATTTGGAGAAGGTCTTCTTTAATCTCCTCTCTAAGCTTCTTATGATTCTCCTCTATCTTATCCTCTAAGTTCTGCAGACGTGTTTCTACCGCTGCGATTCTGGCATGTGTCGGGCCATGTACAGCATCTGCATATGCTCAGAGCTTCCTTGCCATGTGAAGCACAGTCTCACCCCTCTCATCCCTCTTCATGATGGCTAAGGCAGAAGCATATTCGTGTGGCACAAGTCGTACGAGTTTTCGCCACATCACAGACGTGCATGGTACTAAGTCTGGGTTCCTAGTTGTTACATCATCTGAGAAGATAATCTCTGCCACTGCCATTTCTCTCAGGCGTTGGATCCCTTGCTCTATTGTCTTCCACTGAGTTTGCTGCATATAGAGATCGTCTGCACACAGGTATCTTTCTGCTACGCTTCTTAGGATCCGTTCCCAGAGGCTGTGTGGATTAGCCCCCCTCATCATTCCTTGGTCTATGACAGGATCCTGTGACAGGGATCCCAAATGCCTGGCTTCAGTGCTGTCCAGAATTGTAGCCTCGCCTGCAGCATGCCAGAGACGGACAAGCCAACTAATTATGGATTCATCAGACCTTTGAGTGTAGTCCTTCCGTAGGCCACAAAGGTCCTTCAGGGAAAAGGACTCATCTGATCTTGCACCTGCTGCTTTGACTCCTGATTTTATGTCAGGAGGCATTGAGGTTCCTTCTCCTTCATCATCATCATCATCCACTGGTCGATTGGTCTTGTCCGTGCATTTCCCACTTCTAGTGCTGGCAGCAACAGCCATTGGTTGAGGCTTATTTTCTGGTTTAGCTGCTGGCTTAGGCTCACTATCTGGTTTGGCTGCTGGCTTCGAGCGTGGGCTGTTGGCTGCAGCCTGAGTCACCGGGATAGTTGCTGATTTATCTCCCTGCCCCCCTGCCTCTGTCTGCTGCCCGACAGGACCTAGCAGTGAGCGATGAGCACAAGCCAGGGCCCAGCTCACTGCAATGACCTTCCTCTCCTTAGGCTCATCCTGGTACTTCTCTTTCAGATATTTCCCCACCTCATCTGGGTTCTGAATTTGTTCGTGGGGAAAATCCCAGACTATAGGGTCAGAGAATTCCTTCAGGATTTGGCCCATATCCTCCCATTTCCCACACCACTTAGGATTTTCCACACCTGGGTCAACTCCTGAGTCAGGGGTCTCATCAGCCCATCTAGAAATCTCAGCCCTCATCCTAGAGAAGCAGCAGGCTGTATAGAGGAAGGTTACCAGATTGAATACCAGAAAGATGGTTTCTTTAACGTTCAGGGGAAACTGAACATCCTTCACTAGTGATGCAACTGATTCATAGGAGAAGGAGGAAAGCAGAGGCTGAAAAACCTCATTCCCTCCTGCTCCTCCTCTAACAAACTGGATGCATAACCATAGCCATGAACCATTCATACCTGGAGCAAACCCCAGCATGTTTATAAACTTCTTGCACATTATTGCCACCAAGCCCAGCAGGATAGCTACTCTGATCACTGCCCCTCTGATGTAAAAACTACGTATTAGGGGCAATACTAAAGCTATTTCTGGATAAGAAAATAAACCTAGGGACCAGAGAGGTATTAAAATCTCAAAAAACCCTAGGGACTAGAAATGCATGCAAGCCTTCACCCCAACAGACATTATGAATTCAAAAAGCATGGTTATTAGCTGATTTAAATGAACACAGAGGAATAGCAACCAAAATGCAGTCAAAACAGGGTTTTTCCACTCTCTCTCGAGCCCCACGTTTGGGCACCAATATTTTGTCCTGGTTTAGGGCAAATTTGTTAAAGAATCTGCAAAGGAGGGCCCCTCCAGAAAGCAAAACCCACACAGCCCCTCCCCACAACCGGTTCGGGAAAAAATTCCTTGGAGAGAGGTGGAAAGAACCTGTTTATTTACCAGACACAGCACCCCCCAGCACACAAAATGAACAATACCCAATGACACTGCTCTGAGAAAGATGACAAAATCAGAAAGTCTCTTTCGGGGGTGGTTGCTCTGTTCTCAGTTCCTCTGGCGCTGGGCCAGCTGCTGCAGCCAAACGGTGTGAATCCTCAGTGTTCCCAGTCCCAGTCCGGAGCAGGTTCAGATGGTGACAGAAACAGGAGAGGAGCAACAGTCCGGGAAGGAATTTGGACTGTTTAGCTAGAACTAGCTAATAAGCAGATGCAAAAGCGGGAGGAGAAGCAAGAGCAGAAGAGCAAGCAAGCAAAGCAGCAAGCTGAAAGAAAGAAGTGAAAAACAGCCCTGTGTACTGCCTGTCTCTGTGTCCCTGATAAGAGAAACCCAAACAAAACTTCCACTCTTCGGAGCCAGTCTTAAAGGCACAGAACAGATGAATGGGGATACAAGCATCACCCCAGGACATGGAGTGAACTGCGAATGAACAGGGAATAGACTGGGAATTGAGTTGGAGTGGGTGGGCCGAACTGGGAAGGACTGGGAGTAACTGGAAATGGACGGAGAGGAACTGAGGTGGTTTTGAGAGAAATGGGAGGAGATGAGGGGCCCTGGAATTGGAGATTGTGCTGAGGGAATGAACTTGGAATGAACTGGGAATGACCTCAGTAGGACTGGGACGGACTGAGTGGGTACTGGGAGGGATTGGGAATGGACTGGGAGGGACTGGGAGGGAGTTTGAAAGACTCTGGCGGCACTGGGAGGAACTGGGAATGAAGTGCGCGGCACTGGGAGGCCGAGCCCAGCCCGGGGCACTCGGCGCTGCGGGTGTGCCTGGCAACAGATGAGTCATCAGAGATTCGTGCTTTGATTGGCTGAGAAGCGTCAGCTCCACGCTCGGCTGAGCTGGAGGCGCGGGGAGGCACTGGGAGGAACTGGGATGGACTGGGCGAGCCACAAAGGTCAATGGGTGGGTCAGGAGGTTCCGGAGATGTGTTCAAGGAGCGCTGAGGGCGCTGGGGCGATGTCCAGGGAGGTTTTGTGGTGTTCCGGGGTCATGGGCAGGGCAGGGCCCGAGGGGACACGCTCTGCCCCGAGCTCACCTCGGCGCCCCAGGAGGAATGGGGTGGCCACCTCGTAGTTGTTCCGGCAGTACCTGTCCACCTGAGCCCTTTTGTACTCCAGTTTAGCCGAGTCGCTGTTCCAGGACTTAGCCACCTTCTTCCCATAGGGGGTGAACCCTACGTAGTGCCCCACCTCGCTGTCGAACATCGCGAACTGCATCCGGTTGTAGATGAACCTCTCCACGTGCCGCATCTTCTTCGTGCCGTTAATGAAGTGACACTCCGATGTTATCTGCTCCTGAAACACCCCTATGAGTGCAGAGCATAGATAGAGGGGTGCCCTCCCAGCACACCCCAGCAGAAACCGCAGAGCTCCGGGGCCCACCCCGAATCCCCACTCCGCACGCCCTGTGCCCCACGGCCGCCATGGGACCCTCCTGCCCGCGCTGCCGCTTCCTCTTTGCCGCCCTTCCCCCATTTCTCCTTCCACATCCTCTCCCCTCCCACCTCCGGCCGCTCCCAAATCACTTTTGGAGTCCCATTTCCCCATTTTCCCACAAATCCCCCAATCCCCAGCCCCCTCGGGGGGGGGTCACCCCTCCCCTTTTCCCCCATTCCCCACCCTCTCCCACCCCTCCCTCTCCTCCCCCCACCCCTCAGCCCCTCCCGCTCTCCCTTTGGGGGGTCCCCTCCATTCCGGGCTCCCCCCTTCGCCCCCTTTTCCCCCTTCTCCCCCCCTGTCCCAGCGCCTCCCGACCCCCGCTCACCCGAGAGCTCCGCGCCCGCAGCCGGGGGGGCTCCCAGCACCACCAGTGCCACCAGTAGGGCCCCAGCTGCCGCCCCTCGCCCCATGGCCGGGGCCGGGCAGGGAGCAGCAGCCCCAAAGCAGCCGCGCTGCGCTGGGAGCGCCAGTCCGGAGCAGGGCGGGCTCGGCAGCGCCGCGCGCTCTCATTGGCTGCCGCCGCTTCTGGGCAGCGATCGGCCACGGGCTCTGCCCGGCAACCGATGAGGCAATCCAACGCTCCGAGCTCATTGGCTGCGCCGCCCCCTGCCTGCGCTGCCATTGGCTGAGGCCTTTCGGAGACGCTGCAGCCCCGGGCTGGGGGTTTTTTGGGCAGGGGGAACCTTGGGGCGCTGGGTCGGTGGGGGCGGGGATGGAGAGGCGCGGGCTGTGGTGGACCAGCCAATCAGAGCCGCTCATTTCACATTTAACCCTAATTTTTGGGTTACTGAGCTCGTTCAGGATTTTCTGTTCGGATCCCTTGGTCCCGCTGTCCTGGTTTGAAAAGGAAGTGAGTTTGTTGGGATGCTGTGGTCAAACCAATCAGGGCTCAGATTTGAATATTGGCACCTGGTGTGGCCCCCGAGGACATGGATTCACCTCTGAGCACACAGGGGGTTAAAAGCAGAGAACTCCCAGGGGAAGCTCTCTTGGTTCCGGTGGGTGAAAGGTTCAGAGCTGCCCTGCCCGGCTGCGGGCTGGGTGCGGGAGGGGAAGCCATGCGGCCGGGTGAGGGGAGCAGGGCCTTGGACAGAGAAGGGAGGTGAAGGCCCCTGCAGGATGGAAGGGTGGAGGAGCACTGACAGGCATCGGGCAGCGGCCACAGAGAGAGAGAGAGAGCCGGTGTCTGTGCCTGTGCCACCTTGAAATTTGCTACCTTGTGCTGGCAGCACAGCTGAGAAGGAGAAGGGGTGCAGAGAGAAGGTGCCCGGTAGGGCAGCCATGGGAGTTCTGGGCAGGCAGAGCCCGAGATTTTAACCCTTTTCTTGGATGATGGAAACCTTACAAATGCTGATCCTCCTGGAGCTGAATGAGAAGAGAGATAGAGATGAGATAAGAGGAGATGGGCCACAAGAGAAGTTGAGAAGAATCCTAGGCAGGAGGAAATGATGGATTGGCCTTTGGCTGGACTTTTCTTGCATAGCCATGGACAGAACCATTTTTCCTGTGACACAGAGACTGCATTTAGGGGGAGGCAATGGCTCGGAGCCAAGAGAGTGCAGTGATGTGATGTGAAGGAGTGGCATGAACAGAGATGGATGAGGAGGGTGGTGGTGCCCTCTGCCTTCAGTGAGGAAGATCTTTGTTCTTGAGACCCCTCGGCCCCAGGGGGTGAATTTGGGAGGGACAGGTGTCCCAAAAGTGAGAGACTGTGCTCATTTTTGGAACTGGGCAAAGCATCCTTAAAAGGGGAACCCCAGAAGCAGCTCTGGTCCATGTGCAGTGGTGAGAGCACTGGGCATGGAAGGAAGATGTCACCATGAGAAATGATCTCCGGGCGGTGCCACGTGTGACACGGAAACACAAGAGGTCTCAACTGTGTTTCCTGGGGAAGCCTGTGGCACAAGAGGGACTCCTCTCTCCTTGATGAACTGAGAGTTGATTATCTGAGGGTTGGTGATGGGCTGAGAGTTTATTATCTGAGGGGTGGCAACTGGATTGAGAATCCAATGGTTTATCTCATTGTGCTGAGGTGGAAATTGGTAGGAGGAGGAGGAATGCTTTGGAAGATTTTCATTCTGAGTTTTGTGTGTGTTCCTTTTTACATACAG
This sequence comes from Melozone crissalis, assembly GCF_028551555.1. Taxonomy (NCBI): domain Eukaryota; kingdom Metazoa; phylum Chordata; class Aves; order Passeriformes; family Passerellidae; genus Melozone; species Melozone crissalis. The sequence continues at coordinate 7,835,867 of NW_026535844.1, forward strand.
TAGTAGGTTAATAAAGTTTTTTTTTTTATTCATTTCTAAGCTGGAGCCTCTTTGCTGTATTTCTGGTCCCATCTCACAGCAGACACTGGGGAGAATATATTTTCATGGGGGCACTGGCATTATGCCAGCATCAAACCATGACAAAGTCATGTTCCCCAGAATCCACTTATTTTAAGTTATTCACCATGCATTGATCAGTTTAAAAACAGGGGAGTTGTGGAGTGCCCTTGTTCCTAAGGGAGAGGAATTTGGTCTCACCCTGCTTGTGTTGCTGAGAACTCCTCCCTCGCCCCGAACCCCAACTCCCCCCAGGATCCCCTATAAAAACCCCCTGCCCTGCCTTTGCCTGGTCCTTCATCCCCATCCTGCCCCTCCTGCCCGGGGGTCAGGAATGGATTCTGGAGCTTTCTGGAACCAGGACCCTTCTCGTTTGTTCCCCTGCCCGGTGCCGGCAGCTGCGCCCTCCCTGGGCACGATGAGCCCAGCTGCAACACCCTGCAACAGCAGGGACCCCAAAATCACCCCAAATTCCCCAAACTCCGGTCAGGGACCGTGAAATTACCCCAAATACCCCAAAACTCCAGTCAGGGACCCCAAAATTATCCCCAAATCCCCCAAACTCCAGTCAGGGACCATGAAATTACCCCAAAAATATCACAAAAATACCTCAAAAAGCTCAAATTCCACTCAGGGATCCCAAAATGACACAAAAATACCCCAAAATCCAGTCAGGAGTCCCAAAATCCTCGAAAATCAGGGCAGGGACCCCAAAATGACCCTAAAATTTGGTCAGTGAGCTAACATTACCCCAAAATTACACAAAAATACCCTAAAATCCCAACAGGAACCCCAAACTTACCCCAAATCCCCCCTGATCCAGTCAAGGACCCCAAAATTACCCGAGAATATCTCAAAATCCAGTCAAGGATCCCAAACCCCCAAATTACCCCAAATGCAGTCAGGGACCCCAAAATGACCCCAAATACCACGCAAATTGCCTCAAATCCAGTCAGGACACCCCAAACTCCCCCAAAATCAGCCCAGACCTCCCCCCAAATTCAGTAATGAACTCACAAATCCAGTCAAGGACCCCCCGAACCACACCCCAGATCCCCTCATGACCCCAATTCTCTGTCAGGACCCTACAATCTCCCTCAGGACCCCCAGCTCCTCCTAAAACTCCTCAGGATCCCTCACATCCCCTCACGACCCCTCACACCCACTCAAGAACCCCCATTTCCCCTCAGAACCCTCCAAAACCCCCCAAATCCCCTCAGGACCCCAAACCCACATACATCCCCTCTCAACCCTCCTCCCATTCCCCCTCAGGACTCCCAAAAGACCTCCCCAGATCCCCTCACAACCCCTCAGGAACCCAGTCCCCCTCAGGACCCCAATTCTCCCTCAGGATCACCCCAACCCCCCTGGGACCTCCCCGGAGCCCTCCTCATCGCCCCTCCCCCCCCCCCCGCTCCCGGTGCTGACCGCGGTCGCTGTCGCCCACCCCGCGCTGCCGGGGGGGGTCCCGGGGCTCCCTCGGCGCCCCCAGATTCCCGCCCCGCCCCCTCCCCCCCCCCGCGGCCTCAGCCCCGCTCCGCCGCCGCTGGGCCCCATCCGGACCACAATGCCCACAATGCACCGCGTTTCTACCGGAAGCGGCCGCCACTAGGGGAACTTCCGCCAATACTTCTGCAAGGCGCGGCTTCTGATTGGTCTGCGCCGCATTTGGCGCTTCTCGCCAGAGGTCTCTCTCGCAAGAGAAGCAGCGCGGCAATGTTTGTTGAGGGCAACTCTGTGGGCTCCTCAGAGCGAACCGCGTTCCTTCATAAATGGAGCCGGGAACAGCGGAATCCGCCTGGAAATGCCGGGATGGAGCCTAAATCCCCTGGGGATGGAGCCTAAATCCCCTGGGGTTCAACCAAAGCGCCCAAGTCCTGGAGCTTTCCATGGATAGGGGCGGTACTGCGGCGGCGTGAGGGCCGGTGACGTCACATCGCCCTCCCCCTTTTTCCGGCCCCTCCTGAGGAGGCTCCGCCTTTTCCCGGCGCCGACCCCGGGGCCTGTTCTGGGCCGGGACCGGAGCAGGTTCCGGGGCTCCTTCGCCACCGGAGCGCCCTGAAGGTGTCCCCAAGGTGTCCCCAAGGTGTCCGCAGTGAGCATGGAGCCCCAAGAGGTGCGACGGGAGGGGGAGAGGAGGGGAAACGTGGGGTGGTGAAAGGGGGCAGTGAGGGAGAGGAGAGGATACGGGGGCTGGCGAGGGGGTGGCAGAGGGGACAGCAGAGGGTGGCAGAGGGGACAGCAGTGGGGGCAGGAGGGTGGCAGAGGCTACGAGGGAAGTGGCAGAGGTGGCAGCGGGAACAATGGAGGGACAGACGGGCAGCAGAGCCCTCCAGGGAGGGGCAAAATGACCCCTCGGGGCAGGAGGCCACCCCAGGAGCCGTAAGTGGCCACCACCAGGTCCCTGACACCTCCCCTGTCCCCTCTCCAGCTGTCCCCGGCCCTGCTGCAGCCACAGGTCACCGTGGTAGCCATCCTGGGTGAGCTGCTGGCCAACATGCCCTCGCTGGACGAGATGCTGCTGCTCGGGTCTGCAGCGAGCCTGTACTGGGACCTGGAGGATTTCACCAGGGATCTCTGGACTACCCTGTACTGCATTGAGGGCACCTGGTGGCACTGCAATGTCACCTCCAATGATGATGACCCTGTCACCGCCCTGAGCCGAGCCCTGGCCACCTACAAGAGCACCCCAGGGACCACCTGGGACTGTGTGACAATGGCAGCCATTGAGTCCTACCGGTCGGTGTCTGTGCTTGTGGACAGGTGGGCCCAGCTAGCCAGGGCGGCCATCAAGCTCCACAACACCTGCAGGGAGGTGGTCACTGTGGCAGCCGACAGGGCGGCCTCTGCCACCACCTGGGCCAGGGAGCTGCAGGACGAGGCTGCCCGTTATGGGACAGCTCAGGAAAACATGGTGGAGGTGGGTCAGGCACTGGGTGGGGAGGAGGAGGCCGAGGTGAGGAGGGAGGCCAGGGTTGCTGCCAGCGAGGCAACAAGAGCCACCATGGTGAGACAGCAGGTGGAGGCGGCCCTGGGGCTGCTGGAGCGCTTGGTGGCCACGTGTGACGAAGCCACCGCTTTACCCCAGGAGCTGCAGCCCCTGCTCTGAGATACCAAGGCCGCCCTGGAAGGGACAAATGAGGCATCCCCTGATGTCCCCAAGGACTTGGTGGCCAAGGTGGCTGTGGCTGAGCGGCTGTGGGAGGCCAACCACCGCCTGGTCAAGGATCACCTGCGGGGGACACTTCAGGACATCATCGACTTCTGTTTTACTGATGGTCCTGTCAGCCTCAGTGCCTGTGAAGTGGCTGAGCGGTGCCAAAGAGCCCTCGAGGACATCCCAAGGCTCCTTCGACCCCCGGAGCCTCCCCAAGGTGTCCCCAAGGTGTCAGCAGTGAGCATGGAACCACAAGAGGTGCAACATGGGGGAGTGGTGGGGGACAGAGACTACAGTGGGGGGACAGGGGGGCTGGTGGGGGGTGGCAGTAGGGACAAGACGCTGACAAGGGGATGGAGGGGCAAAGGGGACCCCTCGGGGGCACAGGGGCCACTGCAGGAGGCCGCAAGTGCCACCAGGTCCCTGTCACCTGTCATGTCCCCTCCACAGCTGCAGGTGCTGGTGGCCATGGTGGCCACCCTGGGTGAGGTGGTGGCCACCCTGACTGGACCACACAGGGGCAAGTTCCTACACAAGTCCCCAAACTCCCTGCACGAGGACCTGAGGAGATTCACCCAGAGCCTCCGTGCAATCGTGAACCAGAGCTGTGTCACCTCCCTGGGCCACTGTGGTGTCCCCTCCCTGGGCCGGGCCCTGGTTGCATTCTGTGCCACCCTCGGGACCACCTGGGCCAATGTGAGGACCGTGGCCAGCGCCTGGCGGGAGTTGGTGGCCAGGGTCGTGGACAGCTGGGACTGGCTGGCCAGGGAGGCCACCAAGCTCCGTGAGAAGGTGGTCATGAACCAGCAGCTGATGGTGGCCCTGGATAAGGAGGAGGTGACCTTGGAAATGGCCACGCACGGTGCCCAGGTGGTGGCAGCCACCAATGAGGCCATGGGAGAGGCTGTGCCAGACACCAGGAGGGGACATTGGGCAGAGGTGGCCCTGGGGCTGCTGCAGCGCTTGGTGGCCACGTGTGACAGAGCCACCTTGTTCTACTGGAACATTGAGTGGCAGCTCAGGGACATCGAGGCCATTCTGAAGGGGACAAACGAGGCGTCCCCTGATGTCCTCCAGGCCTTGATGGACAAAGTGGTCAAGTTTGATTGGCTGTGGGGGGCCAGCACCCACCTGGGCAAGGATCACCTGCTGAGGACACTTGGGGACATCCACAACCTCCTCTTGAGTTCCTGCGGTGACCATGGTGGCCCCGGTGGCCCCGGCAGCTGCATAGTGGCTGAACAGTGCCAAAAAGCCATCGAGGACATCCCAAGGCTGCTGTGGGGACAGTGATGTCACCACTGTGATGTTTATGGGGCAGTGACATCACTGGAGAGACCTGTGGAAACTTGAGTGCCACCAGCTTCTCCAGTGCTACCAAGAGCTCCTCAAGTGCCACCAGTTCTTCGTGTCACCAAGAGCCATCAAGTGCCACAGCTCCTCAAGTGCCACCAGCTCCTCGTGTCACCAAGAGCCCCTCAAGTGCCACCTGCCTGGGACAGAACTGATGCCACTGGGCTGGTGGTAGTGCCATGTCTCTGGTGCCTCCTCTGCTGTGTCCCCGTGTTCCTGCAGAGGGGACACAAGGGGTAGGAGGAGGGGACAGGGAATCGCAAAGCAACAGAGGGGACAGCAGAGCCCTCCAGGGAAAGTGCCACCAGATCCCTGACACCTCCCCTGTCCCCTCCCCACGTGTCCCCTCCACAGCTGCAGGCACTGGTGGATGTGGTGGCCACCCTGGGCAAGGTGGTGGCCACCGTGACCAGGCCATACATGGCCAAGTGCCTGCGCGAGTCCCCTGACTCCCTGCATGAGGACCTGGAGAACTTCACCCGGAGCCTCTGTAGGACCCTGAACCACAGCGGTGTCCCCTCCCTGGGCCGGGCCCTAGCCACCCTCAGGGCCTCCCCTGAGACCACCTGTGCTGCTCTGAGAGCTTTGACCAGCACCTTGCAGGAGTTGTGGACAGCTGAGACTGGCTGGCCAGAGAGGCCACCGAGCTCCATGCCACCTGCAGGGAGGTGGCCACAGCTGAGGCCTCTGTTGTAGCCACCACCACCCTCAAGGTCAGGAACTGGCAGGACACGGCCGCCTCCTTGGGGATGGCTCAGGAAAAGATGGTGGAGCTGCCACAGGCCCTTGAGAGGGAGGAGGGGGCCTCAGCAATGGCTGCGCTCAAGGCCCGGATGGTGGCAGCCTCCAATGAGGTGCTGGTGGCCACCGTGGCCATGGGAGAGACTGTGGTGGCTGAGAGCCAGGCATTGATGGCCACCAGGAAGGGACAGGAGGAGGAGGCGGCCCTGGGGCTGCTGGAGCGCTTGGTGGCCGCGTGTGACGAAGCCACCACGTTCCCCCGGGAGCTGCAGCGCCTGCTCAAGGACATCGTAGATACCACAGAGGTGACAAAGGAGGAGTCCCCTGATGTCCCCAAAGCCTTGCCAGCCAAGGTGTCCATGGCTGAGCGGCTGTGGGAGTCCAACGCCCGCCTAGCAAAGGATCACCTGCTGGGGACACATGATGACATCAACAACATCTTCAGTTGTGATTCCTACAGCTCCAGTGCCCATGTGGTGATCGTGAAGTGCCAAAAAGCCATCGAGGACATCCCGAAGCTGCTGCAGGGATGGTGATGTCACTGCTGTGACATCATCATGGCAGTGACATCATCAGGGGCATTGCTGCTGTCACCTGTGCCCTCCCCGTGCAGTATTTGAGATAAATCTGGGGAATTTTCTGGGAATTTTCATTGATACTGCCCCAAATCCTGATGGGAATTCCTGGGATGACCTTACTGGGGACACTCTGGGCACACTCAGGGACACTGGGGACACTCAGGGACACACTGGGGACACTCAGGGACAGGGGTGAATGAGTCCCCTCAGCAGCTTCCAGCTTTCCACTGTGCCTGCAGCAGAGCTGGGATATAAATGACAATTTAATAATTGGCTTCTGCAGTTCTTTATTGGCTTCTGCACTTTTGTATTGCCTTTTGCACATTTGTATTGCCTTTTGCACATTGTTATTAATCACCAGTAATTTGATATGATACTTGATACTGATATTGATTACCAATGATTCCTTGTAGCTGCTGGTTGGTGCAACGTAATCTGTCAGTTCAGGTCTGCACCATACAGCCTATTAATAAATTGATTATTTAATTTCATAATATCCTCTATATAAATCAGCCTGGGCTGATCTGAACTCTGTGTCAGACACATTATTGACCCCATTGAGAGATGAGTGGTCAATAAAGCCATCCCAATGTTCCTTGAGGGGAGCAAGCCAGGGAGCTGCTTCAGGGCGCTGTCATTGAGATATTTCCCCTTGAAAACCCTGGGTGGGATGGAAATACACCCGAGCAGATAGCAAAGCTAAAATGATATCAAAGCATCGTGGTATGTGGGTTAAAATATGGGGTCTCTAAAGCTGTAAATTGGTCAAAGCTTCATCAAGTGAGGCAAAATTATGATGAATCACCCACTGATTTTTGAACAGGTGAAGAGATCTGCCATCAAATATACTGATCTAGATCCTGAATCAGCTGATGGTAAAGCACACCCTGTTTTGTTTTGTGTGGGTCAGGCTTCAAATGACATAAGAAAAGACAAAAGGAGTTCAAGACATGGATAAGCTGCTGGAGGTTGCCTGGAAGGTGTTTTGAGACAGGGGCCCAACTGAAAGAGTTAATCCCAGCCTAGCAAGAAGGCAACTCGGGAAAAGTCACCCAAGAAAGCTTCCGCTCTGGAGAAGGCTCAGAGTGCATCCTGTAAGAAATGGGGGCATTGGAAAAAGGACTGTCCAGTGCTGAAAGAAAAATCATCAGTCCCTCATAGCAGCGGTCACCAGCAGGGAATAATGAGCATTGACTCCATGATTGCAGCAGGCTGATCAATCGCTTTGTTATACCATACTTTACTGCTAAGAAAAACCCATCACCCTTGCCAGACAGTCACAACACACATGTGGATCCAATTGGTCAATCAAGCCAAATAACCATCGCCAGTGGCCAATTGTTCTGGTTTGAAAGTAAAACCAGTGAGAGACTCCAAGTCAGAAATACCATTTATTAGAAAAAGGGAAAAAAACACCAAAAGACATGCAATAGTACAAAATAAAACCACTGACAGAGTCAGAATATATCCTGACACCCTGCTGGTTAGGGCAGTGGTAGCAGTTCAGATGAAATGGTCTTGTTGAAGTGGTGATCCTGTAGAAACGATCTGGTAGCGCATGTCCTTTGGGAACCAGCGGGTAAAGGCTGCCTGTTCTGTCCCAAAGCCCAGATTATATCCAGGTGGGGATGCTGAGCTCCTCCCCCCTGGGTGGTCTCTATGGTCCCTAGGTTTATTTTCTTACCCAGAAATAGCTCTAGTATTGTCCCTAATATGTAGTTTTTATAGCAGAGGGGCAGTGACCAGAATAGCTATCCTGCTGGGCTTGGTGGTAATGATGTGTAAAAAGTTTATAAACATGCTGGGGTCTGCTCCAGGTATGAATGGTTCGTGGCTATGGTTATGCATCCAGTTTGTTAGAGGAGGAGCAGCAGGGGATCAGGCATTTCAGGCTTTGCTTTCCTTCTTCTCCTATGAATCTGTTGCATCACTATTGAAGGATGTTCAGTTTCCCCTGAACGTTAAAGAAACCATCTTTCTGGTATTCAATCTGGTAACCTTCCTCTATACAGCCTGCTGCTTCTCTAGGATGAGGGCTGAGATTTCTAGATGGGCTGATGAGACCCCTGACTCAGGAGTTGACCCAGGTGTGGAAAATCCTAAGTGGTGTGGGAAATGGGAGGATATGGGCCAAATCCTGAAGGAATTCTCTGACCCTATAGTCTGGGATTTTCCCCATGAACAAATTCAGAACCCAGATGAGGTGGGGAAATATCTGAAAGAGAAGTACCAGGATGAGCCTAAGGAGAGGAAGGTCATTGCAGTCAGCTGGGCCCTGGCTTGTGCTCATCGCTCACTGCTGGATCCTGTCGGGCAGCAGACAGAGGCAGGGGGGCAGGGAGATAAATCAGCAACTATCCCGGTGACTCAGGCTGCAGCCAACAGTCCAGGCTCGAAACCAGCAGCTAAACCAGATAGTGAGCCTAAGCCAGCAGCTAAACCAGAAAATAAGCCTCAACCAATGGCTGTTGCTGCCAGTACTAGAAGTGGGAAATGCACGGACAAGACCAATCGACCAGTGGATGATGAGGATGATGATGATGAAGGAGAAGGAACCTCAATGTCTCCTGACATAAAATCAGGAGTCAAAGCAGCAGGTGCAAGATCAGATGCAAATATTGAGTCCTTTTCCCTGAAGGACCTTTGTGGCTTACGGAAGAATTCCATGTGGGGACAGAGTCTGTTTCTATTGCTGGTGTGACAGGGGGATCAGGATCACAGGATTTTACTTTGGGGGAAGATGAGGTGAGCCTGACTGGAAATGAGTGGAAGAAACACCCTATTGTGACTGGCCTAGAAGCCCCATGCATTTTAGGTATAGACTTCCTCCGAAGTGGCTATTTCAAAGACCTAAAGGGACTCAGATGGGCATTTGGAATAGCTGCTGTAGAGACAGAGGGTGTCAAGCAGTTGAACAGCTAGCCTGGACTGTCAGAAAACCCATGTGCTGTAGGACTTCTGAAGGGAGAAGAGTAACAGGTGCCAATTGCCGCTTCCATAGTGCATTGACGACAGTATAGAACCACTCGAGATGCTGTGATCCCCATCCAAAAGATGATCCAAGAGCTGGAGAGCCAAGGGGTGGTCAGCAAGACCCACTCACCCTTCAACAGCCCCATTTGGCCTGAGCGAAAATCTGAAGGAGAATGGAGATTGACTGTGGACTACCGTGCATTGAATGAAGTGACTCCACCACCGAGCGCTGCCGTGCCAGACATATTAGAGCTCCAGTGTGAGCTTGAGTCCAAGGCAGCAAAGTGGTATGCCACTATAGACATTGCCAATGCATTTTTCTCCATTCCTCTGGCAGCAGAATGCAGGCCTCAGTTTGCTTTCACATGGAGGGGAGTGCAGTACACCTGGAACCAACTGCCCCAGGGGTGGAAGCACAGTCCCACCATCTGCCATGGACTGATCCAGACTGCACTAGAAAGGGGAGAGGCTCCAGAACATCTGCAGTATATTGATGACATCATTGTGTGGGGGAACACAGCTGCGGAAGTGTTTGAGAAAGGGAAGGAAATCATCCAGATCCTCCTGGGAGCTGGTTTTGCCATTAAAAAGTCAAGGTAACGGGACCAGCTCGTGAGATTCAATTCCTGGGAGTGAAGTGGCAAGATGGACGGCGTCAGATTCCTACAGATGTCATCAACGAGATCACAGCAATGTCTCCACCCACCAATAAGAAAGAGACACAAGCTTTCTTGGGTGCAATAGGTTTTTGGAGGATGCATATTCCTGAGTACAGTCAGATCGTGAGCCCTCTTTACCTGGTCACCCGCAAGAAGAACAATTTCCAGTGGGGCCCTGAGCAGCAACAAGCCTTTGTCCAGATCAAGCAGGAGATTGCCCATGCAGTAGCCCTTGGCCCGGTCAGGACAGGACCAGAGGTGAAGAACGTGCTCTACTCTGCAGCCGGGAACCATGGCTTGTCCTGGAGCCTTTGGCAGAAGGTGCCTGAGGAGACTCGGGGTCGACCACTGGGATTTTGGAGTCAAAGCTACAGGGAGTCTGAAGCCAACTATACTCCAACAGAGAAAGAAATCCTGGCTGCCTATAAAGGAATCCAGGCTGCTTCAGAGGTAATAGGCACTGAAGCACAACTCCTCCTGGCACCCCGACTACCAGTGCTGGGGTGGATGTTCAAAGGCAAGGTTCCTTCCACTCACCATGCCACCAGTGCCACATGGAGCAAGTGGATTGCTCTCATCACTCAGCGCGCCCGTATAGGTAAACTGAATCGCCCTGGGATTTTGGAGGTCATTACAAATTGGACCGAAGGTGAGAATTTTGGTGTCACAGATGAAGAGGAACAAGAACCAGTGACATGTGCTGAAGAGGCTCCTCCCTATAACCAACTGCCCCCAGAGGAAACACGCTACGCTCTTTTCACTGCCTCAAGCCCGGGGCTGCACTACCCAGCAAGCAAAGAGCTGAGGTCCTAAGAGCTGCTAATCACTACAGAGCTGAATATCACCAGGCTTGCTAGAAAGGTAGCCCCCCGGCATTGGCCCGAGCAGCAACAAGCCTTTGCCCAGATCAAGCAGGAGATTGCTCATGCAGTTGCCCTTGGCCCAGTCAGGACAGGAGCAGAGGTGAAGAACGTGCTCTACTCTGCAGCCGGGAACCATGGCTTGTCCTGGAGCCTTTGGCAGAAGGTGCCTGGGGAGACTCGAGGCCGACCACTGGGATTTTGGAGTCGAAGCTACAGAGGGTGAGAAGCCAACTACCCTCCAACAGAGAAGGAAATCTTGGCTGCCTATGAAGGAGTCCAGGCTGTCTCAGAGGTGATTGGCATGGAAGCACAACTCCTCCTGGCACCCCGACTACCGGTGCTGGGGTGGATGTTCAAAGGAAAGGTTCCCACCCCCCACCACACCACTGACGCTACATGGAGTAAACGGATTGCTCTTATCCCACAGTGCGCCTGTATTGGAAACCTGAATCTCCCTGGGATTTTGGAGATAATTACAAACTGGCTGGAAGGTGAGAACTTTGGTCTTACTGATGAAGAGCAACAAGAACCAGTGACATGGGCTGAATAGGCTCCTCCCTATAACGAACTGCCCCCAGAGGAAACGCGCTACGCTCTTTTCACTGACAGTTCCTGTTGCATCGTAGGGATGGACCAGAAGTGGAAAGCAGCTGTATGGAGCCCCACACAACAGGTGGCAGAGGCCGCTGACAGAGAAGGTGGGTCAAGTCAACTTACAGAACTCAAAGCCATTCAGCTGGGCCTGGACAATGCTAAGGGAGAGAAATGGCCAAAGCTCTACCTCTACACTGATTCATGGATGGTAGCCAATGCTCTGTGGGGATGGCTGGAGAGGTGGAAAAAGGCCAACTGGCAGCGTATGTGTCACGGATTCATGCTGGCACAATGCCAGTGTCCCCATGAAAATATGTGCTCCCTGGTGTCTGCTGTGAGATGTGACCAGGAATAAGCAAAGCAGGCCCCCACTTAGAAATACAGAAAAGAAACCTTTATTAACTAAACTACAACTCTAAGTAACAAGAAACACACAGGGAAAATGAAAACTTTCCAAAAACATTTCCTCCCCCTCCCACCAGATTTCCAATACATCTATCCCCCAAATCACCAACTCTTGGTCCATCACCACCCTTTAGGTAATCAATTCTCAGTTCATCAAGGGGAGAGGAGTCCTTCTTGTGCCATAGGCTTCCCCAGGAAACACCATTGAAACCTCGTGTGTTTCCACGTCACTCGTGGCACCGCCTGGAGAACATCTGCCATCGTGACATCTTCCTTCCATGTCCAGTGCTCTCACCACTGCACATGGACCAGAGCTGCTTCTAGGGTTGTCCTTCCAAAAAGGGCACAGTCTCACCTTTGGGACACCTGTGCCCCCCAAATTTCACCCCCTGGGGCCGAGGGGTACCAACACTGAACCCTCTTGGCTCTGAGCCATTGCCTCCCCCTGGATGCAGTCTCTGTGTCACAGGAAACATGGTTCTGTCCATGGCTACACAAGAAAAGTCCAGCTAAGGCCACTCCATCATCTCTTCTCACCTAAGATTCTTCTCTACTCTCCTGACATCTTTCACTTGCCCAGACCTTCACACTTGCACATTTCCTTCCTCCATTTCGTCTCTTATCTCTCTTCTAGGAAAGGTTAATGTTCTGCAAAGTTTTCCTTGTCCGAAAAAGGGTTAAAAGCTCGGGCTCTGCCCACCCAAAGCTCTCACAGTGGCTGGACCCCTTCTCGCTGCATCCCCCCTGCCCTTCTCCCCCAGCCGGGCTGTGCTGCCAGCACAGGATATCAAATTTCACGGTGGCACAGGCGCTCTGTCTCTCTCTCTCTCCTGGCGGGGAGGTGTGGCTGCCCGATGCCTCTCGGGGCTCTTCCACCCTTCCATCCTCGGGCCAGGCCTACCTCACCCAGCCCCAAACCAGCCAGGAGCTGGGCAGGGGAGGCCCGACCTGCTTCCCTCGCTGGAACCCAAGAGAGTTTCCCCCGGGAGTGCTCTGCTTTTTAACCCCTGTGTTCTCAGAGGCGTATCCAATGTCCCCAGTGGCCAAACCAGGTGCCAGTATTCAAATGTGAGCACCTACTGGCCTGACCACTTCATGTCCCAGAAAACTAACTTCCTCTCAAACCGCGACATCTATATAATCTCAGTCCAGTTTATCCCAGTCTGTAGGAACCCAGTCCATTTGATCCCAATCCATATTTGATCCCTGTCCATATTTAATCCCTGTCCATAGCTTATCCTAGTCCATATTTGATCCCAGTCCATAAAATCTGTCATATTTGATCCAGGCCATATTTGATCCCAGTCCAAAGTTGATCCCTGTCCTGATTTGATCCCAGTCCAGTTTATCCCAGTCCATAGTTGATTTTAGTCCATATTTGATCCCAGTCCATTTTTTATCCCAATTCATATTTGATCCCAGCCCGTATTTGATCCCAGTCTATATAAGCTCAGTCCAGTTTATCCCACACTGTAGGATTCCAATCAATATTTGATCCCAGTCCCTGTTTGATCCCAGTCCCTGTTTGATCCTAGTCCATATTTGATCCCAACCCCTATTTGATCCCAGTCCATGTTTGATGCCAGTCCGTATTGCCCTGCACACATTCCAAAAGTCTGCAGTTCCAGCTCCCATCCAGGAAAAGATGTTCCTGCCCTTGAAGGGAAATGGAGCAAAATCCTACAGAGACATTTCCCTGCCAGCCTCCAGGACTTCAGCTCCTGGGACTGGGAATTGAAATAGTAATTTGGAAATAAAATAATAAATAATCAGAGGAGGGTCTGTGGGGACAGAGGGGTCATCTAAATCAGGGCAGGGGTCAATTAAATCAGGGCAGGGGTAAATTAAATCAGGCAAGGGCACAGCTAAATCAGGGCAGGGGTCAATTAAATCAGGGGAGTGGTCAATTAAATCAGGGGAGGGTCTTTGGTGGTCACTGGGGCAATAAATCAGGGGAGGGTACTGGGTGGTCCCGAGGCAATTAAATATAGGGAGGGTCTCTGGTGGTGCCTGGGTCAGTTAAATCAGGGCAGGGTCTCTGGTGGTCCGTGGATCCAGGGAGACACTGAGAGAGAAACAGAGCAGGCAAAGAGAGGCAGGAGAGAAAAGGGGACACCAAGACAATGAGCTGAGAAGGCAGCACTCTGCAAACAGAACTGCAACAGACTGAACATGAACGGGAGAGAAATCAGTAAGTCTCAGAGTTTTATTTGCTGTCAAATACATCCCACACACCCAGCTCCACACAATCACCATCCTACCACTCTAATTGAGATCCCATGACTCTAAATCATTACCCAAAATCATCTCAGCCTGATGGCTGCGGAATCGAGTGAGTTTGGCATGGGATTGAGTTTTTTGAGGTGGGTTTGAGTTCTTTTTGGGATAAGATTGAGCTGTTTTCACTGGGATTTGAGTGGTTTTGAGGTGACAGATCTATTCCTCTTGGCTTCTGCAGTGCAAAGAGATGGAGAATAGAGAAAAATTGAGGTGAAATTAAAAGTAGAAGCAGCCAGGTGTGTTCTCAACATGGATCACAGGGAATGTGAGTGACCAGGGCTGTGCCCAAAGTGCCTCCTCCAGTGGGGGATGGAGCTGGAGCAGCGCACGAAGCTCTGCCCGCCCTCGGGGCACTCGCAGGGCTTCCCTTACCGGTGCCTCTCTTGGTGTCGGGTCAAGACAGAGCTGTGTGAGAAGCTTTTCCCACACTGGGGACACTCGTAGGGCCTCTCCCCTGTGTGGATGCGCCGGTGAGTGATGAGGTTGCAGTTGTACTTGAATCCCTTCCCGCAGTCGGGGCAGCGGAAGGGCCTCTCCTCTCTGTGAATCCGATAGTGCAGGAGGAGACAGGAGCTGGTCGGAAACCTCTTCCTGCATTTATCACACTCGTAGGGCCTCTCCCCAGTGTGGATGTGCCAGTGGGTGATGAGGTGGGAGTTGTGCCTGAATCCCTTCCCGCAGTCGGGGCATTGGAAGGGCCTCTCCTCTCTGTGAATCCGATAGTGCTGGAGGAGATGGGAGCTGGTCTGAAACCCCTTCCCACACTTGGAACACTCGTAGGGCCTCTCCCCAGTGTGGGTCCTCTTGTGCGTGATCAGGATGGAGCTCTCTCTGAAGCACATCCCACACTCGGAACACTTGTACGGCCTTTCTCCAGTGTGGATCCTCTGGTGCTGGTTCAGGCTGGAGCTCTGGCTGAAGCTCTTCCCACACTCCCCACACTCGTAGGGCTTCTCCCCAGTGTGAGTCCTCTGGTGCATGATCAGGCTGGAGCTCCACCTGAAGCTCTTCCCACACTCCACGCACGTGTGGGGCTTCTCCCCACCATGGAGCTGCTCATGGAGCACCAGCTCCAAGCTCTGGCTCCGTCTCCGGCCGCCTTCCCGGCCCAGGCTGGCTCTTTCCCCCTCAGATCCCCACCGGCTGCGTTTGCAGCCCCTCCTCGTGCGGCATCTCCGGGGCTTTTCCTCCCCGTTGGCTTCCTGCGCCGTGGAGCCGCTCAAAACGGCCTCTTCCACCAGGTTCTGCCGCGGGAATTTGTCCTCCCTGCTCTCCATGCTCAGCTCCTGCTCTGGGGGAGGAAGGACAAGGACAGGATGGGATTTGCCTCCGTGCCACAGGCAAGGGCAACGAGATCCCCCAAGGCTGAGCTGCAGCTGGGGCCGTGCTGGGCTGGGAGATGGAGCAGCACAGAGGGGAAAGGGGCACTGACTTCCTCCTCACCTGCCTCAGTGTCCCGGGGCATCTTCCTCTTCCTCGCAGCCTCCCTGGGGCTGGCAATGGGAAATCCTGGTTTGGGGAAAACAAGGGATGAGAGCGTTTGTAGGAGTGTCGGGGGGTAGGACGGTCAGGACGGACGGAGACGAGAGAGCTCTGCAGCCCGGGCGTGGAACTTGCGGTTTATTGCAAAGGGCCTGCGTGCAGGGCCCTGCTGGAAGCTGCCAGGCACAGCTCGGAGCAGGCCCGAGAGAAGAGAGGGGTAGAGAGGATGAGAGGGTGAGGGAGTAAGACAGGCAAGAGCATAAGAGAGTAAGGTTCGTGTTACAATACAATAAATTTTCTTCTGTGTTGAATATTCTATTTCTCCCTAACCAATCTAGTACAAGATACAAATCCTATAGCCTTTACAAACAGCCTATAAAAATCATTACATCGCCGAACTCTGTTACATTTTCAACCCTAAAAACTCCTCTTTGGATGCCTTCTATTGAGCTAGTGGGGTCTGCTCTGACCCTTGAATCTGTCTGCAAACACAGGGAATTGTTCATCAAAAGGGGATTACCTTCAGTTGGGTCACACCATTGTTTTCCAGTTGTTCACTAACTGAGGTATCTCAGATCTTGCTTTCAATCTTCCTTATACTTTTTATGTTTTCAAAATCTTTTGCCAGACAATCGTATTTATAAGGCTTTCCTGTTTCATCTTCCCCAACACATACTGAGTTTGAAGGTCACTGTGCCCGAGTCCATCTCTACAAGTCACCGGCCATCTGGGCTCCAGAAAAACCTCCCAAACACCCAGATTCAGCCCTGAAAAAGCCTCCCAGGAGTTCCCCGTCCCTGGTCTCTCCCCTCTGGTGTTCGGGGGTTCCCCCCTGTCCCAGCTATTGGGGGTTACGCTTGGATTGGGGGTCCCCCTTCTCCTCAGTGCCCGCCCTGCCTAGGCTGCTGGCAGTCCCAGCAATGCCTAAAGCTCCCTCTAATTCGCTCTCCCCATTTTGGGATGCCAGGGCTTTTTGGGCTCCCAGGCTCCCTTCTCCCCTCATTCTCTGCTCTGGGCTGTGAATGAGACAAGGGCTGGTTGTCCCAGACCTGCCAAGTGAGTGCTGGAGTCTCCCACACTGCGTTTCCAACTTTCCTCGAGGGAAGCAGCCAGTAAAGAGACACAGCGAGTGATAAGAGGAGTGAGAGAATCCCCCAGGGTAACTGGGACTGGGTCTCAGAGAGGGGCTGGACCCCTCGGAGGAAGGGAGCAGAGGAGTTTCCGAGCCCAATCCACTAGGAAATGGGACAAAAGGGGCTCCTAAAAATTCTGTTGGTTTGAGGCATAAGAGTGCCCAAGAGCATCCAGAATTAGAACCTGCTGGGTTGAGGAATTAACATTCCAAGAGCATCCACGGTTGAGCAAAATTCTGCCTGATTGAGGATATGCTCAAGAGCATCTGGGGTTGGACAACACAGCTGGGTTGAGGGATATCCAAGAGCACGGGGACTGGCAAGAAACACCTAAACTTGTAATAGGTGATGTGAAAGTGTAGTATATGGTAGAGATAATTCATGCTATTAATGTATAAAATATTGTAAAATCCACATTATGTCTTTTGACCATCCTGGCCAGGAGCAGTGTCTTATTCATATACATCTAGTTCCTGGACTTGGTTGAGATAAACATCGGGGTTTTTCATGAAAGAATAGAAGCTTCCAGGGCGATAATCGCTGGCTTCCCCGGGTCACCAGGTCCACCCAAGAGTGATTATTGCCTCGACGATTATACAGCTACCAAGATGATCCACAGCCCCACCCTGATGCATGTGAATGCTGACTTCCCCAGAGTCTACTGACAACATCAGACACCTGGACTGAGTCTTTGTCCACCTCTGCACAGGTAGACATGGTTATGCGTGGGAAGAGACACAAAGAACATTCGGTCATCTCTGCCTTGAGCAGAATAAACTGTAAAAGAACTCGCTGTGTCAGGCAGCATTTGTGAACAGGGGGAGACTCTGACATTCGGAGGTCAGACTCGTGTTCACCCAGCACCGAACCCGGGCTCAACGCTGACCCTTGGCTGTGGTAGTGTAGATGACCGAATGTCAGTCTTGCAGACAAATTAATAAATCTTTGCTGATTTTTCTTATAAGTTTGGCTCTCGATTTGATCATTCATACCAAAAGGTACCTTATTGTTGTCTTGTTGTGTGTGAGAGTGAGTCACACACAAAATCAGCCCTTCCTTGGTGGGTGGGAAGGGGGGCTGTGGAAAGAGGAGTGTGTGACCCACAAATAAGCCATTGTTCTCCTGGGCATGTGGGGGCTGTGGCATAAGGTACAGGTGACCTGCAAACGGGCCATTGTCCCCCCAGGGCGTGTGAGGGGGCCGTGGCTAAAGAGTGTGAGTGACACACAAATCAGCCTCACAGGTGAACGGCACCCGAGGCAGCAGAGTCAGGGCCCTCCCAGGAGGCCCGGAGATACTGAGACCCAGAGGCCAACCCCAAGGTGAGGGGGGGCCACAGGGACCGGCGATTCTCTGTCAACAGGGATCCACTCTGTGTCCTGAGGGTGGGAAAGAATGTGTGGAAGTAAGTGAGAAATAAAAGTGAGTGAATGTAAATGAATGAAAGTACAGGTAATGTAGAATCTCTATTTTACGCTTCACTATATCTCCTTGGAGAGAGGTGTATTCTACTGAAAGTAGTGTGAGAAAAAACTTTTTTATTTTTATGTGTGTAGCTGAAAGAAAAGTGGTATTTAGGTTGTTAGTGAAAGTGAAAAACAGAAACAGAAGATGAAAGATAAGATCTTGAAAAATGAGATCAAAAACCAGTAAGTTGGATACAGGGAAAAAAAAGAAAAAAAATAGTCCTTTGGGAGTTCTGTTAGCTAACAGTGATACAACTCCTTACAAAAGGAGAAAATACAGGGTATGCAGTAGTCGATGGGAAAAACATGCAAACTACGGAAAAAGGGAAATGAACCTTAAACTTGTAAGCTCAAACTTGTTAATTATATACTTTAAAAACAGCACTAGAATATTTAACACAAAAGAAAGGAACTATATATACTGATTCAAGGTATGCCTTTAGAGTAGTACATACCTGTAAAAAATTTGGAAAGGAAAAAGATTACTTAATTCAAGAAGAAAAGGACTAGTACATGAGGAACTTATTTTAGAGGTTTTAGAGGCATTACAATCACCTAAAAGAGATAGCTATAGTACATATTATGGAACTCCAAAAGGGAAAGACCCCAGGAAGAAGAGGAAATAATTTGGTAGATCACAAAGCTAAGGATGCAGCAGAAAATGGAGCTGAAAGAGTTATGTTAATATTAACTCCAAATGAGGAAAAACCACAAATTCCCAAGTTTAGGGATGCCGAGAAAAAAGAATTAAACAAGACAGGAAATGAACAAGATAAATCAGGGAAATGGAAACTTCATGATGGAAGACAATTACTTAATAAAATGTGCTTCTAGGACAATATTAGAAGACAGGCATCAGAAAACCCACTGGGGCACTCAAGCTTTGTGCGATCATTTTTTAAGGAACTATGGATGCATTGGGATTTTTGGATTTGCAAAGCAAGTAACTGAAAGATGTTTAATTTGCCAAAAGATAAATGAAAAAGTGATGAGAAAAACAACATTAGGAGGTCACGAGTTAGCTCATCGGCCATTTCAAAGTATCCAAGCAGAATTTTAGATTTGTTAGGTTCTGGATTTATTTGTAAAAAACCCATTTAATCTAGAAAAAAGAGAATATGCCATATGTTAGACAGGAGATTTCAGGAGAATAAAAATCTTTGAAGCATCAGAATGTCCCCAGAAAAAACAAGAAAAGAAAAAGGGGAAATGAAAGGGAAGGGAACAAGAGGAAAAATCAGAAAGAGAGTGGGATCCTCTGCAGGTCTTGCCCCCTCCGTTCGCGGCCCAGGCGCCTGTCCCGGGTCCCGGCTCGCTGCCCGCCTCAGCTCCGCCTGCCCCGGTTTCCATCCCAGGTGCGGCCTCACTGCCCAGGGCAGCTCTACCTGCCCCGGCGCTGTCGCTCAATTTGTGTGCCCTGCTCCCACTGCCTGGCCCGCGGCCGCTCTGCCGGCCATGCTGGGGAAGATGGGGGTTGCACTGTCCTGCCGCCTGCTCCGAGGTCACCGCGCCCACCGCACCCAGGGGGGGTCCCAGCCATCCCATCCCCGGCTGCCCTGCCCGTGCCACCTGCGCTGGGCACCGCCGCAGCTGCCGGGCTCTCCCACCTGCCTTTGCTCTCCCGGGAGCTGCCGGATCAGCCGCCATCAGCCATGTGGGGGCTACCCACGCTCCACCTCGGGCTCCACGGGAAGATCCCCCTCTGGCGATTCCAGCAGCAGACCCTGCCCACACTCCCACTGAGCCTCAGCGGGATATCCTCCCCTGACCCCGTCCTGCTCTGAGTTACGTCCCCTTGGTAACCACAGCTCCGGCTGTTCAGGGAAACTCCCTCTCTCTACAGGAAGCACCTTATCAAAACACTAGGAGCTCAGTTAAAAGGCAGCCCTTTCCAAATTCTTTCTCAAAACACGGGAGAAAGGCTATTGAAGGTAAAAAAGTGAAAGAGTTAGATGAAGGGATTGCTCCATTTCCGTTCAGAGAGGTTCCCATGGGAGGGATGCGCTGCCCCGCCCCGCGGGAGCCACCAGCGCCCCTGCCGGCCGTGCCCGGAACTGCACCCAAGGGGAAAGCGCCGCAGCCCAAAGGCCGGGACTGGGTCCGGGCTCTGTTTGCTGTCAGTGCCGCAGCTGTTGGTGTTTGTTTGCTTTATTATACACACTAGTAAAGAACTGGTATTCCTATTCCCATATCTTTCCCTGAGAGCCCCTTGATTTCACTAGTCTAAAAATTAAGAGAGAGGGGGATTGCATTCTCCATTCCCAGAGAGGCTTTTTCTGCCTTCCCGAGCAGACACCTCTCTTGTAAAGCAAGACAAGCACCCACAGGCCCTGACGGGGGCTGCAGGAGGGGCACAAGAAGGCCCTGCAGCACTTGGGCACAAAGGCACAGCAGGTGAATGCAGGAAGGGAGCAGCAAAAGGCCAAGCTGAAGGCAAAGGCCATGGCACAGTTCCTACAGCCCCTGAGGCATCAACCCCAGGGCCCAAGGGGGCCCCAGCACCCAGGGCACGGCTCGGCCACAAGCACATGGCACAGGCATTGCCCTCCTCGGCAGGGGAGAGCCCACCCAAACAGCCCCTGGCAAGGAACCAGGGCTCCAGCTGCAGGGCACAAGGACACTGCAAGCACAGACAGCAGCACCCTCAGGACCAGCAAGTCCGCCCCTTGATGGACACGGACTGGCAGGGCTGTCACAGCCCCCATCACACCAGGGACCCTCCACACTGCAGTCCTTGAGAACATTCAGGGTGGGTTTGCATTGAGAGGTGGCATTTCCTGATGGACACAGGGGCCTCTCAATCCACTCTGAATCTTAGATCTAAGGTGGGAAAATGCTAAAAATATGTTTCATTAGTGAGGGGATAAGTGGGAAAGATGTATGGTTTTATTCAATCACTTTTAGTAGATCTGGGAGATGGGTTTCAAATGCGTGAATTTTTAATTGCTCCTAATTGTTATCATAATTTACTGGGAAGGGATTTGATCACTAAACTTGTAACAAAAATTAATATTATAAAAAGAGATACAGAGGCCGGTTCTGTTGTACCTCTGTGTCAAATGTCTGATGAGGCTGATCTGAAGTGAACCCAGAAGTGTGGGCAACCCCAGGGAAAGAGGGAAAATTAGATATGGAGCCTCTCCAAAGTACTCTGAAGCAACCAGGACAAGTGGTGTCTAAAAGCAACACCCTATTCCAGGGGAGGGAAGGAAGGGGAATCAGACACAGCGCAGGTCACCGCCCCATGCTCAGCTCAACCTGCGCAGCTGTGGGTGCTTGTGAGAGCCTGGCACTGAAATGCCCTGAGCAGGAAGGCTTCAACATCTTCTGCTGACACCATGGCACCAAACAGGGGGGCAAAAGCAATTCTCACTGCTTCAGCAACCACTGGAGCAGATATCAAGGCACATTCTCCCACAGCAAGCTGGGCTGGCACAGAGCCTGCCCTGGCACTTTGCTGCTCCCGACACCCAGCCAGGACATCGGCTCCTGCCTAAGGAGTGCCAAGCAGCACCACTGGTGGCCAAGGGGCCCATGCCAAGTGTCCCTGAGGCCACAAACAGCCGCCAGCACAGCTCAACACGGGGGGGACCCCTCAGCCTGGCCTCAAGGGCTCTGAAGCCCCGGAGATTTGCACTTCCCGCCCGCAGCAGGAGGATGGGAGGCCACCCCTGAGCCTGCCCTGAAGGCAACGCAGCAGCAGCCAGGGCTCCACAGCGGGCCAAGCCCCTGCGCCTGCCCACAGATCCTCGGCTGGAATCCTCTGCAATCCTGGCCACCCTCCTCTGCCATCTCCAGCCCCTGGGGCCAAGCCTTGCTGCCACTGCTGCAGCTTCAGCGCTGGCTGGGCCTGCACTGCCACAGCTGCTGGGGAACACCACGGCAGAATTCCACTCTGGGGCTCACTGACACCCACACTCTGGGCTGCCTGCCATTGCACTGCTGCAAAATGTACCGATTTCGATCCTTTTAAATCTTATTTCTCTGCTCAGGCTTGGTTTGTCTTTGCCTTTGGGAAATGAATTTTAAAGCTTTTATTTAAAGGGTGTTATACCACTCAATGGAGATGAGTTTAACATCCCAACAGACTGGGAATACCCAGCAGCAAACAGCAACCAAAAACTACCCCAGGCACTGCCCCCAGCAGAGCTGGAGACACCTGGGCTGGAAAAGGCTGAGAAGGAAATCCAGGAGTGTGGACACCGAATTCACATCAGAGGGGAAGAAATCCGCGTCCAACAGGAAACCAAATACTAACAACTTACACAACTTGGAAGCAATGAACATTAAAGCAGTGGATTAGGATTGGTTCAGACTACATAAAGTTTAGGAAAAATCTAGTAAAACTCACATGCCATGGAATGATTTTCTCTGCACAGGTGGGCTATTTGTGAAAGAAATTATTTCTGTTGCACATCCTGGCCAGAACCATGGAATGCTTTGACTCTCTAACACTAAAGTGATTCTTGGAGAGTTTTTGTTTTCCCGGCAGTTTCAGTGACAAAATTACAACATGAGAAAAAATTTTCATAATATTCTCACTTTATATTGTCAGGTAGGTTTGGGACAGAAGTGTGACAATCAAGTTTTGGTCTGGATTTTTCCCACGTTCTCCTTTATGTTGCATTTTGCAAAATCGAAGAGATTTAACTGTAATACTTTGAACATAAATAGTTAATACTTTTTTTTAAAAAAGCAGATTCTGGGGGGGGGCCACATGTGACTCACCAGATGGCTGCCCTGGAAGAGAAGCTTCATTCCAGGCAGCCTGCAGAGGAGCTTTAGAAATGCAAATGAACACTGCTGGGCAAAGTGTGGACAATGCACCTGGGTCCCTTGCCTGGGGCAGGAACTGGGCTGATTCCCTCTGCCCCTCACCCCAAGCTCTGCTTGCTGGCACTGATGGAATTTGCACAGCTCGAGGCAGAGCCCAGGGTGAGTGAAGTAAAGTGAAAATTTTGCAGGATAGAAATCCATTTTAATTTAAGTGCAATGTACATTTTTGAGTTGAGTCTGTAGTTAGAAACCATAGTTATTTAGCTAGACTGCAAGGTCTAAGCTCAGTGGAGTTACTTCAGCGAAGGATAGAGATAAAGGGGGAGACAGAAGATGATAGAAGGAGACAGAGACTGCTGTGAGGGCAAGTCAACCTGACCTCGGAATTTTTTCTGATACAAAGGAACTAGTGGTAAATGTCACACGAAACCCATAAAAATGAATATGTATGAACCTATTGTGAAACTGTATGCATATGTATTTAAGAGAGAGATAAAAAGAGACCTGAAGTTCTCAGAGATACGCATGCCTTTTTTGAAGAGAGCAATCTCCGCATGCATCCAGTGCTGTAATAAACATACCAACTTTACAACTTTGACAAAGTTGTAGAGTTTTCTTCTTTTCTCCGCAAAACATTATGGCGAGCCAAGGCAGGAGTTCTCTGTCCCTGCAGGGGTGGGGGGATAGACAGACCTCCAAGGCGCTCCCTAAGATTTTTTTTCCTGGTTGGGCTCTGCTCGTCTCGACTTGCCTCCTGCAAGGACAGACAAGGACCTGCTGGCCTGCGGAGGACAATATGGTATGTACTGAGGGGCCCCCGGGAAAAAGAGGCTAGGGAGTAAATCACTCACAGACATCTGGGTGTAGCTGGTGGAGCAGCTGGATAAGAGATGGGGGTTCATTGTTCTGATAGAGCAGCCACTAGCGACCCTGGGAGTGGGTCGAATGAATCTCTATATGCGTGTGTGTGTCAAACACTGTGTCACTGTATGGTTAATGCATTGTGTGGTCAGTGCACTGTGTTTCTAATCGTGCAAGTGTATAAGTGTATGGTGTATAAAAGAGAGTAGATCTAGAGTGCCCTACAGTGCAGGGGAGTGAGTACTACCTGTGTTTGAAGCAGCCGAGTGAGGCCTGAGACGCCGGCTGCAGCAGGCTGCGGGGGCAGGGAGAGTAGTGCCCCATGGAGAAGCAAGTGGAGAAACGTCAGTGACGGTATTCATTGTGTTTCAATGCAGTGATTTGTGTAGATTTGGTACATTTTAACTGTGAGTACGAGCTCACAGAGTTCCTTTGCCCTGAATGTTTGGACTTGATCTCTGGACTGTGTGCTGTTATTTTGATTTGTGTCCAGGGAAAACTGATGTGAGTAAATGCTGAATTATGGTATGCTGTGTTGTGTTGAGAAAAGTGGGCACTTTGAGAGATATGCCCTTTCCCAGTGATTTTGTGTGGTGATTTTCTTCCACTGCATTGTGGTAATTTGATTCTCGGATTGTATAGTGGTGTTTGTGGAGATTTTCAGATTTTGTTTGCAACAAGAGTAGCATTTTACATAGAAGATCTATGGTATGGTGATTTATGTTTAACTATAGTAAAGCAAATTAAAGGAATTCCAAGAATTCTCCCCTCACAGCAATTCAAGCCTTGGCTCTAGTGAATTTGAGATAAAGGGGGAGTGCGTGTGTCTGTGTCTGTGGGCGTATCAGAGTTTCGGCTGTGACAAGCACAGCCTTTCTGCAAGGCAGTAAAACGAGTGTAAGTAGACACAGTGTTTAATTAGATTGTGCAAGAAGAGAACTAGAAAGGACTGATATTTTTTGTAAAACAGAGTTTAGATAGAAGAGATGAATGAGTTTATGAGACTTGAGCTGGTACTATAGTAAGTCTGGACTGGGAACAGCCTGCTGTAGGGATTTAGAGTTCTCTGTAATAAACAGAATAGCTTGCCTCTGCGGGCAATTGCTTCGGTGCATCAGGAGGCTGGCACGCTGCGTTAGTATTATTGCAGTGCGATGTCTGTGAGAAACGCTGGTATTGCTGTTCTAATAAGCGTCAGGGCACATGCCCTGAGTGTAAATTAAAGGTTTCTGATCAAGGTGCTTCAGAACCTAAGATCTTAAAGCTCGTGTGTGGGAAATCACATCTGATACCTGCCACCTGGAGCCGTGTGTGTGTGTGTGTAGGAGGAAGACTGAGAAACTACTATGAAGCTTTGTAAAGAGAAGTTTGGGTGGAAGCGAGACAGGGCAAGGAGAAAGAGATAATGAAAACTGACCTGAGCAAAGAGATTGCTAAATTAGCCCCTTTTAGGAGGGGCTCACTGGGAAAAGGCTGCCATTAGGAGCAGCTCAGAAAATTAGAAGATTTATAATACTTCATTGCAGTTAATACGGTTTTAAATAGGAAGGTAAATGGGATGGGGTTTAGTATGCTGATATGTCTTTTTGTTTTAAGAAATCACCCAGAATGGCAAAAAGACTGTGAGATCAGACCGCCCCCTGGTCTTGGCCCTTGAAAAGGAAGACAAGGCAAAGAGAAAGTAAATCAAACCTGTTGTTCAGCATGCAGCATAAGATAGCAACATATGAAGTCAAACAAAGATTATCATGCTGAAATGCAAAGTGATTACAGTTCGCAAAATGAGTACATATGATTTGTAAAGGCTTCTCCTAAGGTAAGGGAGGAAGGATAAAGATGACCTCTCCAAAAGGAAAGAAGATTTAGGCTCCAAAATATACCCACTCGAACCCATCCCCCTCCTGGCAGTTCAATTTCATCCAGAACTAGGATGTAAAAGACCCCTCTGCAAGAGGCAGTGAGATCAGAAGAAAGAAAAGGGTAGAATTTTAGTCAACACAAGGGCCATATATTCAGTTTTAAATAAAGCTTTAGTACTTGTGGAGAATGTTTCGGTTGTAGTGCGGGGAACAACTGGTCAGTCTGAGAAGGCATACTTTTGCAAACCCTTACAGTAACATGTGTACTATGTGTACTTAGAAGCTTTTGTACAATTCGCTCCATTTGCTAAACATTCTCAAATGAGAAAGGTTACTCTGGAGGCAAATGACATAAAGATGTCAGGCTTAACATTAACAGCCATTGAAATTAAGAAATACATTAGTAAAGAGATACTAGAATAAGTAAATAAGTGTTTCCGAGGGTATGGGCCTCTGCTGTACCAGGGAGAGTGAATAATGCCCCCACATAGCAATCAAGCTTAAGCAAAGAACACAACCAGTGAGAACTGAGCAGTACCCTCAAAAGGAAGATAGGGAAGGAATCAGCCCAATAATTGATAGTACTGGATTGAGGGCTGTCAATAAGATAACACAGAATTTATACCCTGTGGTAGCAAATCCATATACTTTACTAACTTGTTTAACACCTGAGCTAACCTGGTTCACTGTTTTAGGCCTAAGAGATGCTTTCTTTTGCCTCCCTATCCACGAAGCCAGCCAGAAAACTTTTGCATTCAAACACAGCTCATATGGTCCATGTGCCTGAAGGCTTCAAAATTCCTCACTCCGATTGGAGAACAGCTTGCATAGACCCAGAGTCCCGGGAAGCTCCACAAGGGGAAAGGAGGCTGTTGCAGTACATGGATGATCTTCCAGTAGCCACTCGGACGAGGGAAGCCTGGACGGTAAGCCTTTTGAATTTCCTAGGACTCCAAGGACACAGAGTCTCAAAGAAAAAGGCACAGGTAGTGAAACAGAAGGTAATCTACCTGGGGTAAGAAGTGAGTGCTGAGCAGCAGACTTTAAGGCAGGGAAGCCATATGCCAAACCCCAAAACCACAGACAACGAAGGAACTCCCAACTTTCTTAGGCATGGCAGGGTGGTGCCGGCTGTGGGTTTATAGTTATGCACTGCTCGTCAGACCCCTCTATGCTCTTATTGCCGATGGAAACAGAGATCTTCAGTGGACCCACACGGGCCTTTCACCAGCTAGAGAGTGTCCTTATGACAGCTCCAGCCTTGACACTTCCAGATGTAAGTAAACCATTCTTTCTATTTTTCCATGCAAGGAATTGCCCTGGGAATACTGGCTCAGGACTTGGGTCCATACCGAAGGGCAGTTGCTTACTTCTCTAAGCAACTAGATGCAACAGCCAAAGGATGGCCAGGCTGCCTCAGAGGTGTAGCAGCAGTTGTGCTGAATATTCAAGAAGCACCCAAGTCTACCCTAGGACAAAAATGACTGTGCTAGTGTCCGCAGTACTGGAAATAAAGGGTGGCCACTGGCTTTCACCACAGAGGTTTCTGAAATACCAGGCCATCATGGTAGAGCAAGATGATGTAGAGATAGTGGTGACTAATATTGTCAACCCAGCTTCTATTCTCAGTGGAATCAAGGAGAAGCAGTACACCACGATTGCCTAGAGACCATTGAAGCTACCTACTCCTGCTGCCCAGACTTAAAGGACACTCCTTTGGACGATGCAGAGACCTGGTTCACTGACGGGAGCAGCTACATTGCCAGCGGAAAGCGACATTCAAAGTACACAGTGACTACCTGCCGAGAGGTAATAGAGTCTGGACCCTTACCAACAGGTACCTCTGCACAGAAGGCTGAGATAAATGCATTGACCCATGCCTTAGAAACAGCAAAAGGCATTCAGAGTCGTGCATGTGCATGGAGCCATCTGGAAGGAGAGGGGACTGCTGACCTCACAAGGGAAGAAGAGACAATCTGGCTGCTGGAAGCAGTTCAGCTACCTGAAAAAGCATATTAAGGCACACCAGAGAGTCAGATTAAAATTGGAGGAAAGAAATGAGCTGGTGGATGGAGAGGCAAAGAAAGCAGCAAAGGGTGAGGTAATTATGGACAGATTTTCCTCAAAGGTAAGCCATAATACAATAATACTAATCAAAACAGACATACAACTACAAGGGTTGCGTCACCCTGGCTTTTTAGGATTTTCTATGCTTTCTGATGTTGACATTCTTGTAGTGAACTTTCTCACACATTTTCTGTAAATAACTCATTGTTTTGCATTCCTTGATGGAGGAGGAGAGAGTTGATGGACTGTTGGTTTAACCAGTGTCATTGGAGAGGTGTCACTGTCACCCTCCAGTCCGCTGTCACTTTTGTAAAACTATAAATATTGGAGTCAGAAAATAAACTGCCCTTTTTTCCTTCACCTTGAGAACGGTGGTGTGCTTGTGTTCTTTCGTGTCCTACAGCGACATCTGGTGACCGCCCAAGTGCTCCTCACCATCTTTACTGCAATCAAGATTAAGGAACAAAGCACCTAGATCCATCATTCCCGAGTGAAGAAGGCTCCTGAGGGACTTTAGAAAGTTACAATGGGTAACAACAAACTGAAATTAAAACTTTCTCAAGAAAATAAATAGAATGTCAGTAAAATGATAAGTACAGTGTAATAATCCCCCTAAGAACAGAATGACTTGTCATTGAAATAGATAATCAAGTAGGTGTAGTTTAGACAGTTGTGGCAGTTATGATTATTGCTGTAACCACAGCTGATGCAGCACCGCTTCCATATCATGTGACCAGTATATAAGTGCCAAGGGAAAGCCTATGATTTTAACTCCCCTAAGTCTCTGGGTCAAATGCTAAAAATTACAAATGCCACTGTGTAAGAAAGAAGAAATGTTTGGGGGATGTAAATCTGTGTTTGTCCAAGACAGATTCCATGAATCTCATCAAGAATTCTAAATACTGTGACAAATGCTTAACTAACTGCTCTGAGTTTAGACTTAGATACAAAGCGAAGTATTTATCACTTTGAAATGCATCCCATTAACCAGACAACCTTGCCTGTGTATACAAGACAAGGTTGTATCTGCCTCAGAACAGCATGCCCCACTATAATAGTAGATGAGATCACAGTGAAGGAAACTCAATTTAACTTGTGCATTTGTAACTTTGTCAAAATCAAAGGATGCGCTTTTTCCTATCAGGCACCTGTCGTATCATACCAACATAGAAAGGCGAATTTGATCGCTGTCCAAGAAATATTGCCTGTGCCCATAGGGATGAACTTAAATTTGGTTACCAAATTGTTAAAACATTATGAATTAAAGAAAATTCTAAAAAAAGTTAAAGATAAAAGGAAAAGAACTTTGATTACAATACACCATGACACAGAGACTACACGGAAAGTATTTAAAAGATTGGAAAAAGGCCCATCCCATCATTAGTGGGATGTGCTTTGTGAGCAGTCTCCAATGGCAACTGACTTGCTCAGTACCTTCGTTCATCCAATTATTGTTTTACTTCTCTTGGTTAGTATAAGTTTGATTTTGTCTATTACAGTACTTATTTAGAATTAGAGACTGTTGCAGCAAGTAGCAGCTTTAACTTCAATATTGAGAACATATGGTACGGTTTTATGAAACACCACATAAGTTGGCTCAATAAAGAAGAACCTATATAGTAAAAGAATTTACCAACCTTGAAGAATGAGTAGGGATTGAATTATGATTTAAAAAATTTAAGATTTTAACTGAGGGTTAGAACCAATTCATATTGAAGTCAGATACACCAACAACTGGTTAATGATTATGAGATGTTTAAGTTAAAGCTAATTGTTACATTATGAGCTCATTAGTAGAAGGAAGAGGAGCAAGTGAACCAATATAGGAACATATTGAATCCAGCAGAACAATGCCCAGCACCTGGACTCTGCGTCAATCCATCATGAAGCAGGGGGCCTTGGATTGTGCCAGAGGGTCCCAGAGACCTGACCAACACCTTCCTGACTTCATCCCTGGGACCACTGACCCAATTTGGGACCACTGACCCAATTCAAGAGAAGAATTGCGCACTCATGAATTAATAATAACCTCATTTTAATACAAAGCGGGGATGGGAGGTGCTGGGGTTATGCATATATATTATTTTGGGAAATAAATAGAAAGCCAAAATCCTTCTGTGGTGCAGTCACGCATTTCAAGAATGACCCCTTCCAGGCCAGCCACCAGCATAATAAACATACCACTTTCTGACTTTAACTAGATAGAGAGTCTTTGTCTCTGATTTTCAGTTTTAATGATTAAGTGACAATGCTATAGACCCAAAACTGACTACATCTGGGACTGCACAAAAGATTATGTGCATACAAAATAATAAGAAAGACCACTTGGAAGAAGTGTGGTAGATAGGGACAGGCAATCGGAAGATCACGCGATGTGACGGAAAGTAGTAGGACTCCTTTTCTTCCAATCCCTTAAGATAAGAGATCTCTCTAGGAATGTAACTAGGAATGTAGCCCCCCTAACAGTAGTGCCAGTAACTTTCCACTCCACTCCCGGTAACTTTCCACTCCTTACTAACCATAGAAGGTAAAGGCAGACCCCCTTTGACATAAAAAGACCCCTTAGAGTATAAAACCCCACGAGAAAAGATAATAAATGCCTTTGACCGTCCACCACATTGGTGTCTGCGTGCTCTTTGGCCCAAGCGACCCCAGAGAGTTTGGGTCGCTGTGCTGTTCCTCAAAACCAGGTCGCCTTGCCTTATATCAGAAGGCAACAACTGGTGGCGGCACCCGGGAAGGAGCTCGGGGAACGGGAATTCACCTGGACAGAGGACAGGGGCTGCACAGCTGGCCTAGTGCAGCGGGAGGGACGCCTCCGGACCGGCGTGGACCATGGAAGCCATCGCAAAGGTCATAACACAGATGCATGCACAATGGGGTATAGAATGTAAACTTAGGGATTTAAATCTCGCATTGCCGAGACTGATTAAGCTTGGGGCTATAGAAAGCCCTGTGGATATCCTACACTCAGGGGTGTGGGATAATTGTACAAAAGCTCTGGCGGAGGACACTATGTCCTCGGGCTCAGGGAAAGCCCTAAAATCGTGGGGCAGAGTTGTCCAGGCTCTGCAAAAAGCTCAACAAGAGCAAGAAACCTGGAAAGCCGCGCGAACCTGTTTATTAGCCACGCCGCAGCTTCAGGTGGGCGCGGCAACACAGACTGCGGAGGGTTTTGACCCAGGCGAATACGCGGAGGCATGATCGCCGGAACCCCCTCAGCGAGCAGACTCACCATTGGAGGGGGGGGAGAACACGCGCGAGCGTTCTGGCAGGGGCTCGCGGAGGAGGCGCAGAACGCGGCCGGATTGTCGGACCCCGTAGGGATCGGTAAAACCACCCCCCCACCATATGCGTTTGAAAATGGTGCCGAGCCGCATGGTCAGGGCGGAAAGGAGTAGGCGGGGGGTGGAAATGCAGTCAGCCTGCTCAACAACGCATGCGCAGGCGAGCAGGGAGAAGGGGCGGCCCCCGCGGTGGAACGTAAGACCAATCAGAGCGCTCTATCCAAATTAAGTCCTTATAGGGCAAGGACCTCCCCCAGCAGGAGGCGGGGGGACCCCAGGGAGAGGGAACGGCCCGACCCCCGCAGGAAGGGGCGGGGTCAGAGCCCGAGAAAAAGGCAGAGCAGCCCGGAAACGTCCGGCCAGTCGACTTCCGGCTTGGACTCGGACTCGAGCTCTGAGCTCGAGAGGGAATCGGAGGATTCCGATTCGGATTCTAGCTTTAACAGAGAGAGAGCAGAGGCATGTAAGGTCACTAGTCACAGTGCTCCCGTGTGGTTGAAGGGGTTATCAGAGAAAGACCGAATCCCTCTTACAGACTGGCGGAAAATAAAAATGGCTTGCGCAGAATGGGCCCCGTCTGCGACACTGGTGTTCCCGGTCAGTGTGGGGGGGGCAGGCGGAAACCAAAGAACCTATTCCCCCGTAATCCAGATGTGCAGGCAATTGTTAAAGCGATTGCAGACAAGGGAATTAATTCTGCCATGGTTTCCACACTCATTGACGGCCTTTTTGGAGGGGACAACATGCTTCCCTTTGATATTAAGCAGACGTGTAGAATGATTTTTGATGGGGCAGGGATGATCGTTTTTAAATAAGAGTGGGAAGACAATCGCACGAAGCAGCTAGCCTTAGTAACGGGAGCTGACCACCCACTGCACGGCTCCAGCATACAGAGGTTAATGGGAACAGACCCCACTATGATCACCCCCCAGGCGCAGGCTGAGGGCTTGCGGGCCCATGAGGTCATGACAACAACCCGTGCTGCCCGAGAAGCCATCCATGATGCTTCCAAAGTAATAGCCAAACCCTCCACATGGTCCTCCATAAAACAGAGTGAGAGTGAGAGCTTCACTCAGTTTGTGGACAGGCTTCAGGCCACATTAGATTCCTCTGCGTTGCCCTCAGAGGCTAAGGGTCCGCTGCTGGCAGAGTGCCTACGCCAGCAATGCAACTCAGCCACCAAGGACATTTTAAGATCACTGCCGCAGGGGTCTAATATAGCAGCCATGATCAGACACGTTGCAAAGGAGGAACATCTAGTTCCCATCCAAGCAGCAGTTCACACTGCAATAACCAGTGTGATGGCGTGCCTTAAGTGTGGCCAGGCAGGCCACTTGGCAGTAAACTGCCATCAGCCAAGACGCCTATCAGCAGCTGCTCCACCACACCAAGGGGGACTTAGGGGACTGTGCTGGGCATGTGGAAGGAAGGGGCATTTAGCTAAGGAATGCAGATCCAGGCCTCAGGGAAACGAGAAAGGGAGGGGGCAGCCGGGCCATATCCAGCCTCCTCTCACCTGGAACATGCAGCGGCCCAGCTACAGCAACCCCCAGTGGGGCAGGGGACCCTCATACCCCATGCCCCCACAGGGAGCAGTCAATTTCGCATCCCCGCCTACAGTGCAATGGCAGAGCTATGCAGCACCCTCAGTAACACCTTCGCACCCCCCACCGCCACAAGCCGCGCCAGTGTCACAAGACCAGCAGGGGACGCCCCAGAGTGGGACCCCTGGGTGGCCTTGTCCATGAAAATAGGGAAGGAACCCCTGATGGTGTGGGGGACATGCCGCCTTTACGGCAGTCACGATCCCCACGTCATAGGCTTTCAGTTTTGGGCGGACACGTGATCAGACTGCACAATTTTTCCCCAAGCACATTGGCCCGGACATTGGCAATTCAAAGAAGTCCCTCCAGTGAACGGAGTGGGAGGGCAGTCCCGGGCATGGAAAAGCACCCAGCTGGTGGCTGTAACACTTCACACAAAAAAGGGACCAGAACAGACAGTAGCGATCTACCCCTACATCCTGCAAAATTCTCCACCCCTGTTAGGAAGGGACGTTCTTTCCATGCTCGGATTTCGGATTACAAATTTATCCTGGGGGCCACTGCTGTACACCCTCCGCTGCCAATCAAATTGACTTGGAAATCATCAGACCCCGTATGGGTCGAGCAGTGGCCCCTGACAGAGCCTCGAGCGGCAGCCTTGCTGGATCTGGTCGACTGCGAACTGCAAAAGGGTCACATAGAACCCTCCATCAGCCTATGGAACACCCCTGTATTCGTGATTCCCAAAAGGTCTGGAGAAGGCTATCACCTCGTCCATGACCTGAGAGAAGTGAACAAGACGATCTGACCCATGGGTCCAGTCCAGACACTGCTACCCACGAACTCAGCCATCCCCGCAGGACAGCCATGCGCAGTACTGGACATCAAGGGCTGTTTCTTTTCAATACCCCTACACCCTGAGGACAGAGAACAATTCGCCTTTTCCCTGGTGTTTCAAAATGGTGAGCGGCCCAACCTCCGCTTCCAATGGCGAGTATTGCCACAGGGCCTTGTGGACAGCCCTGTCATATGCCAAATCACCATGGACAAAGCACTGACACCAGTCCGACACTCTTACCCCACCACGACCATCATTCAATACATGGACGACATCCTAGTTGCAGCACCATAGGCAAGCGAAGTAGATCACCTGGTGTCCACAATCACAGAAACCCTTCAGGCCAACGGCTTTGAGACCGCAAGCACAAAGATCAAGAGAGGACCCTGTGTGACCTTCCTGGGAGTAGGGCTCCTACAAGCTCCCACAAGCTCCTATGTGACACCCCCCCAAGGTGAAGGTCAGTCGAGACATCAAGACGCTCCACAACGTGCAACGCCTGGTGGGATCGCTGCAGTGGCTTCGCAATATCATCCTAGTTCCTCCCGAGGTCATGGACCCTCTATATGACCTCCTGAAAGGAAAGCACCCCTGGGAACCCAAGGAGCTGATGCCGCAAGCCACAAGCTCCCTCGACTTCATTGAAAGCCAGATGTCCACTGGCACACTTGCCAGGTGGAACCCAGCCGTGCCCCTGGACCTATACGTCCACTTTACACTGAAAGGGGGAGTGGGGGCACTGGCCTAAGGACCTTCCAAAAAGTCCTGACCAATCCAATGGGTGGTCCTCAGAAGACCCGCTCGTGCATTTTCCCCGGGAATCGAATGCATCGCTAACCTCATCATGAAAGGCAGGAAACTCGCCTTGAAACACCTAGGAACCGAGCCGACAATCATCCACCTTCCTTTCCGCAAGCAAGCGACCACGGAGTCAACCACAATATCAGAGTACCTAGCCCTTGCTCTCACCGGCTTCGGAGGAGAAATCTCCTATTCTGCAAGACCACCCTGGACTCAGCTGCTGACCATAGTCGACATGGACATGCCGCCAAAGGTCAAGGACCGACTGCAGCCAGGCCCAACAGTCTTCACAGACGCTTCCTCCACGACTTCAACTGCAACAGCAGTGTGGCAGGCAGGAGAGCAATGGCATTGCATCAAAGCATGTGACCCCACACTGTCAGTGCAACAACTGGAGGCAGCAGCAGTGGTCTTGGCATGCAGACTCTTCCAAGATGAACACCTCAACATTGTAACGGACTCTATATTCGTGGCAAGGCTCTGCCTAGCCATGGCAGGACCAGGTGTGTCAACATCGGCAGCACCCCTAATGCTGGAAGAAGCACTCGCCTCGCGACAGGGCACCATGTCAGTCATTCACATCAACAGCCATGACCCAGTCAAAGGCTACTTCCAGATCGGCAACGACAAAGTGGACGCCGCAGCAAAAGGTGTGTGGACGTTGCAGGAAGCTTGTCAACTGCACGAGTCGCTCCACATCGGAGCCAAAGCACTGGCGAAGAGATGCGAAATCTCAACAGCGGACGCAAAACATGTGGTAGCCACCTGCCCTCATTGCCAGAAGTCACCCCTTTGGACCTGTGGGGTCAACCCAAGAGGTCTCAAGCCTTCAGAGATCTGGCAGTCGGACTTCACCTTGTGTCAACTGCTGAAGCCCCGAGCATGGCTTGTAGTGAAAGTGGACACTTATAGCGGAACGATCATAGCCACACAGCACCACAAAACTAACTCCAAGGCCACAATTCAGCACTGGCTGACAGCCATGGCTTGGCTTGGTATCCCCAAGCGATCAAAACTGACAACGGTTCCAATTTCACCTCCAAACCAGTGCAAGAATTCGCCTCAAAATGGGGCATCACACTAGTGCAAGGTATCCCGTATAACAGTAGCAGGCAGGCCATAGTTGAGAGAGCAAATCAGGCCCTGAAAACCAAGCTAGAAGTGTTGGCGAAAGCAGAGGGCTTTGCCAATTCCATTCCCCCAGGAGATCAGGCGCGTATACTGGCAACGGCTTTGCTAGCACTGAATCAATTCCCTAGGGGAGATGAAACAAACAGTCCCGTTCAAAAGCACTGGGCCACTCGAACGCTAGAGGAGGGCCCGCAGGTTGTAATTAGAAACGAGCTAGGCGAGTGGGAGCGGGGTTGGAGGCTGATGCTCATGGGGTGAGGGTACACAGCTGTCAAAAAGGACGGCAAAATCAGGTGGTGTCCACTTAAGTCAATCCAACCCGACCTTCACAATGAGCAGAATGAGACTGATGAGAGTTGCGAGTTTCTGTTTACAGGACATGCTCGTGGGATGTCCTCGTGATGCGTACATCCCCATTCCAGAGGAAAGTGACAGACCACCAAGCCGCCAGGCAGCACCCGAGAGACCCGCACGGGTGAGACCCAAGCATCAACGGTGTTTCTGTGTGATTTTGCTGTTGGAGCTTGTTGCCAGAGGGCAAGCCAGCCCAGATCACTACCCCCATCGGCCATTCAGGTGGGTCATGCGACACCTTAGTAGAGACAAGGTGCTCAAAGAAATCACCACACCGAACACCCCATCCTTCGTGCTCCGCATTACCTACCTGTTTCCAGGACAACCAAAGGTAGACCCCAATTCCCAACACGCCACACACATATACCTATCCTACTGGTGCCCAGCTTCAAACCCAGGAAAAAGCTACTGCAACCACCCAGGGTGGGGATATTGTGGGCACTGGGGCTGCGAAACCATTGTTACAGATGCCAGACCGTCAGGGCCTGGGTGGGAGCCACAAGAGCCCGACAAATTCTTACAGTTCACCTGGGCACCCACCAGCTGCAAAACACCCGTCTTCCTCCAGGGAAGTTTTTATCGAAACCGCCATAAAATCCCTAAAATTCGGAAATGCACTGGCTACAACATGATGGTTTTGCAGCCAGATCACCCTAGTTGGGCCATAGGGAAAACGTGGACAGTAGGCCTTCAAGGGTCGAAAGAGAGGGTGAATGTGCAAATTATCAGGCTCCAACCGTCGGCACCCCGAGCAGTCGGACCCAACAAAGCGATTAAAAGTGCACCGAAAGGGACAAACGCGACCTACCCCAAAGCCTTGCCCACAAGGGTCACCAATATCCCAAACGGCCATGCGGAAGCCATTCAGATAGGCCGCTCAGCTGGGTCAGACTCAGACTCAATCCTTCGTATGTTAGAAGCTACCTTCCTACCCCTGAACGAATCCAACCCTAACCTAACCAACTCCTGCTGGCTTTGTTATGATGTTAAAGCCCCCTTTTACGAAGGAGTCGCTTTAAACACTCCCTTCAGTTACTCCACAGCCAATGCCCCTCACCAGTGCAGATGCGATACCCCCCGCAAAGGAATCACCCTGAGTCAAGTCACAGGCCAGGGCAGATGCTTTGGCAATGCAACCCTAGCTAGGCGGAAAGGCAACGTCTGCACCAAAGCTGTCAAGCCCGACAGGAAAAACAGTAAGTGGGTAGTCCCATCTGAACCTGGGATCTGGGTTTGCCAGCGATCTGGAGTGAGTCCCTGTGTGTTCCTTGCCAAATTCAATGACTCTAACGACTTTTGTGTCCAAGTTCTGATTGTTCCTAGGGTCCTGTACCACTCAGACGAAGAAGTGTACCACCTTTTTGAGGAACCTAGCCGGCTCCACAAAAGAGAAGTAATAACAGGTATAACTATCGCAATGCTGCTCGGCCTAGGAGAAGCCGGAACGGCCACGGGTGTCTCAGCCCTAGCGGCCCAACACCAAGGACTGTCCCAGCTGCAAATGACCACCGATGAGGACCTGCAAAGGATCAAGAAATCCATTTCTTTTCTAGAGAAGTCAGTCTCCTCACTCTCAGAAGTGGTCTTGCAGAACAGGCGAGGACTGGACCTCCTGTTCATGCAGCAAGGAGGCCTGTGTGCCGCCTTGAAAGAGGAGTGATGCTTCTACGCAGACCACACGGGAGTCGTGAGAGACTCCATGGCGGAACTCCGAAACAGACTAGCTCAGAGACAGAAAGACAGAGAAGCCCAACAGGGCTGGTTCAAGTCCTGGTTCAATCAATCACCATGGCTAAACACCCTAATTTCTACCCTAACAGGTCCATTGGCAATGCTACTTTTAGCTGTTACCTTCAGACCATGCCTGCTGAACAAGCTGGTCTCATTCGTTCAGACCCGCCTAGAATGGGCCAACATCCTGTTCATAGGCCGGCAACAATTGCTGTGAATTCAACCAGGGAACATTGCCAGTCGAAAGATTTTCTAAACTTGCCTGGCAAAAACTTACTCAGGTTTACCAAACCCCTTTCCTTGTCAAACTACAACCTTATACCTCATTTCAGTGCCTATGTATATGACTACCTCATTCATTTGTGAAAAAGAGGGGGGGAGATGTGGTAGATAGGGACAGGCAATTGGAAGATCACGCGATGTGACGGAAAGTCGCAGGACTCCTTTTCCCCTAATCCCTTAAGATAAGCGATTACTCTAGGAATGTAACTAGGAATGTAGCCCCCCTAATGATAGTAGTGCTAGTAACTTTCCACTCCTGGTAACTTTCCACTCCTTACTAACCATAGATGGAAATGCAGACCACCTCTGACGTAGAGAGACCCCTAAGACTATAAAACCCCACGAGATGAGATAATAAAGGCCTTTGACCATCCACCACATTGGTATCTGTGTGCTTCTCTGGCCCGAGCGACCCTGGAAAGTCGAGTCGCCGTGCTGTTCCTCGAAACCAGGTCGCCTAGCCTTATATCAGAAGGCAACATGCAGCTGCTCTCCATTTGCCTCTTCCAAGACGTGATTGCCTTTGTAGTGGCAAAGGGAGAAAAGCCCCTGAAGAAGCCTGGCAGCCAGAGCCTGTTCCCACTCTTCTTCCACTGCCACGATGAGAACCCGTGTGTGGCACAGGTGAGGCCTCCTGGGTGTCCCAATGGAAGGGGGCTCAGCTGTCTCCCCACCCCCTGGTACCTGACGGGCTCCAGCCTCCTCCCAGCCCTGGCACAGAGATGTGGCTCCTGTGCCCTGGGCTGCAGTGCCATCTCTGGCTCTCTGCTGCTCTGCAGGCCTCTTGGGAAACGCTGCTTTCTGCAGTGAGCTTCCTGAAGAGGAAGGATCTCAAGCAGCTGCTGCAGACAGATCAAATGTAGAGATTTGCTGAGTGCTTGGTAAGGACAGCCTGGAATGCCCAGCCCAATCCCCAGAGCAGCTGCCTGCCCACAGCGCCCAGTCTGTGGGGCTGGCAGCTGTGGCCCCTGCCCAGTGCCGCACGCAGGGGCACCGGCCTGCGCCCCACACGCCGCTCCCTTCCCTGGGTCGTGCGGGCTCTTCTCCAGGCTCCTGTGGCCCCAAGGCCGGTGCCGACGGAGCCCCGAGCCAGCCGGGCTCTGCTGCGGGGCGGCACCGCGGCTCGCCGGGCCCTGTGCCCCGTGCCGAGCCCGGCGCCTGCGGCTGCTGGCCGGGCCTCGGGGCTCTGTGGGCAGGGCGAGCGGCGCCGGCCGCAGGGAGCGCCCGGCCCAGGGGCAGGGCCTGCATCAACCCTTTCCCACCGTGCCCTGCCGCTCTCTGCAGCTGGCAGAGGACAGGAGCTGAGCGGCCGAGCACCTGCGCCTGGCCCTGCCCTACCTGCGGAGCGCACAGGAGCCTCTGCGAGAGGAGGCCGTCAGGTTCATGGGTGAGTGCCAAGCCCGGCTCCCTTCCTGGCCCACCCCATTGCCACAGCTTGGCCCCGGCCCCGCCTGCTGTGCCGGGAGCAGGATCCAGGCGCGGGCACGTGCAGCCCCCACTGGCCTGGGCATTGCTGCTGCCGCCCTCTGGCAGCCGTGCTCTGGGGCGGCAGCGTGCGCCAGGGGCCCGGGCTGAGCCCTGCCGGGCCAGCAGGGCATGTGGCCTCAGGGCTGGCAGCGCCTGTGGGCGGCAGCTGTGGCTCTGAAGGCAGGACACGCTCTGTGCTCCCCAGGGATGGCCGGGCGCTACCTGACAGGGCAGCAGCCGCAGTTCCGCATCATCTGCAGCGGTGAGTGAGGCCCGCGGGCTCTCGGCGGGGGCTGCCGCTGGCAGCTGCGTTCCCTGGCCCGCCCGCCGACGGCTCCGCTCCCTGCGCGCCCCAAGGGCAGCGGGGCCACAGCACAGACACCTTGCAGGGCCCTGCAGGAAATTCCTGGCCAGCAGCTGCCAGCTCATCCTTCTTGGCTCCTGCTTCCTCCAGGCCGTGCCAGCAGCTGCGTGGCATGGACGAGGCTGGAGGCTCTGCCCAGCTCCCCGCAGATCCAGCCTCTGACTGTGCCTCTGTTTCTCTGCAGCCCTTCAGGACATGACGGATGACAGCAGCCCTGCCATCTCATGCCTGGTGCTTCAAGCTCTGTACATCCTTTTAGTTGTACAGAGCGTTCCCTCCTCCCGGCTCCAGAGGATGCCAGACCAACTCCGCCGCCTCTGGAAGTCGCGGCCTTTCCTGTGTGCCCGTGGCTGAGTGTCCTGCCGCGGCGCTGTGGAGAACTGATCCGGGAGGCTGCGTCTGGTGGGGCCACCTGAGCCTGTGGGGAATACCTCTCCTCTGCCCGCACTTCCTTTCCCTTCACCCACTTGAGGAACATTAAATTGTTGTGTTGGATACCCGGGTGTCCAGGAGCTTTCTCTTGGTGCACAGTGTCTTCAGGCCAATGGAGAAGAGGGGAAAAGGCTGCTTGGTCTGCGCAATTTGCCCAAGCGTGCGGTGTGGAAGGGAAAGTGACCAAACGCCCCTTGGCCTTTGGTGGTTCCTGCAGGAATGTTTTTGTTGCTGCATCAAGTCTTCTGGAGCTGGGGGAACAAGTGTGTTCCGTGTCCATGGAAGAGCAGAAAGTGGCAGGATGTGTCTGCTTCCAGCGCTTGTCTTGGCTCTTCCTTCCCAGTACTGGCAGCATCTTCAGAGACACACCACATGTTCTCTCATGCCAGGGTCATCCCAATCTTCTGCACTTGCCCAGGCTCCTGCCAGGTTCACCAGGGAAACTGGCTGCTCGTGCCAGTCCATCCTCTTGCCCAGAAGGCACCCGCTTGTGTTTGGACATGAGCTGCTGGCAACAGCCAGACGGGCAGCACCCGCAGCATTGGCCATCAGACGCTAGGCTGATCTTTGCATCCAGAGAGCAAGAAAAACAGGCAGAAGCACACAAGGCAACATGACAGTATCTCTGTAAGAATGGCATTGTCCTGTGAAAGTCAATAGTGGATGGTGGTTTTGTGCTGCAGATAATCACTTCCGAGCAAAAATCATTCCAGGAAGGGACAACAGCCTCTGCCTTCTGATGGATACCAAGGGTCTTGGTTTGGAAAGACAGGAGTCTGCTAAGGAAGGCAGGAGCCTTCCCTGAAATGGAGAATGTAAACCCTCCCCACCCCTCCTGATTGCTATAAATTTTAAATTAAGAGGCTCTCAGGCAAAAATATGGGAGCAGGAAATAACAGTTCTTTACTAGGGAATAGAAAAAAAAAGAATAAAATAAACAATGCAGTACACTAGAACAACACCGACAGAGTCAGAAGCCAACCTGACACCCTGTGGAGTGTTGGTAGCAGTCCAATTGGAAATGTGGCTGCAGTGCTCCTGGAGGGTCAGGTGTGGTTCTGTTGGAGCAAGGGTGTCCTGTAGAGAAGGATGTGTTCTTCCCCTGAAGATCCCATGGAAGAAGGGACAGCTGCTGTTTCTCTGGGGAATCCCATGGAGAAAGCCATGCTAGTGTCTCAAAAACTTCTGGATTATACCTGGGTAGCAATGCTTGGCTCCTCCCTCTGGGCGAAGCATCTCACAATGGGATTTAGAGTTCTTATCAGTCATGCAGTGACATTCAATTGTCTGTTATCAGCAGATGTCCCCTCCAGAGGGAGGTGTGAATGTGGTCTCTCAAAGAGAGAGATAAGGCAAAGTGCCCACTTGACAAAAGATAATCTGCCATACAGATGGTAATTGAAAACATCTTGAATCCCAATCTTCAACACTAGGATATTTTTTAAAGAAAGGAACGAGGTATTCACACCAGAAAGCAGCCACAGGACAGATAAATCTCTCAGGAAAATAATTTATTGCTCTATTATCAGAAGAAACTAAGTTTTTCCCACCTTGCTCAGCCCTGAAGACTCCATTAGCATTCAAAGGAAGAAGTTGACACTGACCAGACAGAATCCATAGTTTGAATAGAATTTATGAATCATGCATGAGATGTATGAATATGCAATAGGCTATTGCTTTTAAAGGTTAATCTCTTTACATGTGTGTCCTTGTTTGGGCTTATTTTGCCCAGAAAAAGGTACCCAGAGCATCGGTAACTCTTTGTTCTTATTGCCTTGTATTGTCCTATATCTCAGTTATTCAAATTTTTATTACTCTAATTATATTACTATTTTTATAACAATTTTATTATTATTAAACTTTTAAAATTCTAAAACCAAGTGATTAGCGTTTTTCACAAGTACAACCTCCAGATGAGGCAAGCAAATGGACTACAGCCAACAGAAACAATAAAGACTTGAAATTGGTCCTTGCGAGAGTCTGTCCGAATTTTCCCTCATCTGCCTCACGATCATCATTTGCGGACCACTGAATAGAAGACCCCCCTGTCTGAAAATCTCTGGCTTTGTAGGAGAAAGTTACACACGCCAAAGGCCCCGAGACCTGAGTGCGTTGCTAAGCCATTGTTCTCACAGGT
Organism: Melozone crissalis; assembly: GCF_028551555.1. Lineage (NCBI taxonomy): Eukaryota > Metazoa > Chordata > Aves > Passeriformes > Passerellidae > Melozone > Melozone crissalis. The sequence goes on from NW_026535844.1 coordinate 7,877,539, forward strand.
GTTGTTTGCTGTATACTACACTGAGCCCAATGAGAAGAAGGGGGCACTGTGCCCTTTTTGCAACAACAGCCTTGGAAGCTGTCCCACCTCTTGGCCTGGCTGGACTTCTCCTGAGTTACAGGTGGTACCCCACAGAAGACCCTCACCTGTTTTACAACCGTCGTGACAGACAGACTGAGATGTAAGGAGCCTCTCCATCAAGGACTGAGACATGGAACCCCCATGTGAAAAGGCCCCTCTGCTCCTTCCAAGGACTGGCACTGAAACCCCCAGCCCGGGGCAGGTGTGTGGGGGACGCAAGCTGACCAAGACGAGATGTTTACCTGCAGGTTGTGACCGCTGGACCAAGAAGACAATGGCTCTCGTTTACTGCTGAGAGCATGGACTACCTGTTACATCTATTCCTTATTGTATCTGTTTCCCGGCCTCGCAATTTCCAATAGAGTTATCATAGTAAAAACCTCTGAGTTAATGACAGACTTCGAGATCTCCCCGACGTAACAGGCGGATCCTCGACTGGACTGGACCAAAGGACTTTGTCTCTACGTTTGGCAGCTCTATCCCCCTCTTTCTCTCTTTCTCTCTTTTATCTCTCTCTTCCCCCATCTTTTTATCTCCCTTAATCCCTCTATTGCATTTTGCAGTGCTCACTCAATAAAGGTGCATTTGTTTCGATTATCATTGCAAACCCCCTTGTACCGTGTTGGTTCTTTTTGCACCCTGAGATCAAATCCACGAACTATCACGAAACCCGTCCATGACTACGGATCGTGACACCCCCCGAGGACCCCTCCTCAAATTCCCCCCCAAAGCCTCTCCAATGCACCCAGACCCTGCTAAAACCCCCTCAAGTTCCCCCCACATCCTCCCCAAATCCCCCCCAAACATCCTCAAGACCCCTCCCTAAATTCCCCTCACGACCCCTCCAGGACCCCTCACCTGTCCCTGTGCCTCCTCAGCAGCTCCCGGAGCCCCCCCTCCTCTCCCAGCGCCTCCCCCGCTCTCTCCAGCGCCTCCCACAGGACCCGCCCGAGCCCAGGGTGGCTCCCGGGGGTCCCTGAGGGGGTCCCGGGGGGACGGGGCGCCCGCTCCATGCCCGGCCCCGGGGTCAGCAGGCACCGCTTCGGGCTCAGCTCTGATTGGCTGGTATGCGAGGGGAGGGCAGAAGTTGCTGAGGGGAGAAGCCCGGTGATTGGTTGGTTTCGTATAGGGCATGGTGATTGACAGGGAAGGGGCGGGGCGGTGCAGGGTGATTGGCTGCATAGAGGCAAAGAAGGCGGGAGTTGCCGAGGGGAGACGTGCGGTTATTGGTTGGTCCAGCTCAAGAGGGGAGGGAGTAGCTGAGGGGAGGCATGCAGTGATTGGCTGGATCGGTGTACAGGAAGGCCGGTATTCCTGAGGGGAGACCCGTGGTGATTAGATGGTTTGGGGCGGGTCGTGCTGCTATTGGCTGGGAAAAGTCCCAGATTTTTAAGGGACATTGCCGTTTTTTTGGGGGAAAACCCTCAGATTTTTAAGGAAAAATTCCCGATTTTTGCAGGAGAAACATTCGCGGAGCTTTTGACACCACACGACCCCAAATAACCTAAATAACCCCCAAACACTCGAAATAAACCCTAAAGAACCCGAAAAAACCCCAAATACCTGAAAATGCCCCAAATAACCCCAAACAAATCCCAAATAACCCCAAAAAAACAAACAAAAAAAACCAAATTAAACCCAAAAACACCCAAATGATCTCAAGTAAACACAAAAAAAAACCCCATATACAACAACATAACTCCCAAGAACCCCAAATAATTCCAAATAAGCCCAAATAAACCCAAACAAACCCAAATACTTCCAAATAAACCCAAATACTTCCAAATAACCCCAAATAAACAGAAATAAACCAAGTAAAACCAAAGATAAACCCCAAATAGCCCATAAATGACCCCAAATAAACCCCAAACAAACCCTAAATAAACCCAAAGAAACCCCAAGAAAACTCAGTTCCTCCGGTCCCCACCCCAAAACAGATCCTGACCAATCACAACGCGTGGCACTGACGACATTCCACTTGCTGGGCGCAAACTCAGAGCACTGGCCCCGCTCAGCAACTTTCAGCCAATCAGCGCCCGGCCCGACTCTGACTCATCACTTGCCAGCCACACACCAAGGCCTCTCACTGCGGTAAATACTCAAAGACCACGCGGCATAATTTCCAGCCAATCAGAGCATGTCTCGCTGATGACTCATCAGTTGCCAGGAGCAGAATTCCGGAGGGGGGGAAGGTGATCCTGGAGATGGGCTGGGGACACCAGATAAATCCAAAACGGGGTTGGGACCCCAAAACGGACCAGGAAGGGCCTGGAGCCCCCAAAACCAAACACGGGGGAGGGGACTGGGGGAAGGATCGGAAAGGGGAGGGAGAGAGGGGAAAAGAGGGGGGTGGGACCCCCAAATTGAGCTGGGAGGGGAATGGGACCCCCAAAATTGAGATGGGAGGGGAACTGGACACCCAAATTAGGCTGGGAGGGGAATGGGACCGCCAAACAGGATGAAGCCAATTTTGTTCCTGGAATATGTAAAGTAGTCTATGGATATGCAAAAAGTCTATGAATGTGCAACAGGCTGATTTAAGGGGAGAGAGGACCTTCGAGTAAAGGTTGTTATAGCCACCAAGACCCCCCAGTAACTTTCGGGGACACCTCTTAATTATTCGGGTTTGATTACATTAGCCTGTTGCATATTCATAGACCCTCATGCATAACCATAAACTCATTTACCTATTTGAGGAACTATTTGACATGGGGTGTCTCATCCTTGGGGGTGTCTCCCCATTTCAGGAGCCTCCACTGGAATGGAAACTATATACCCCCTACCTTTGATTAATAATAATAGTAATAACAATATGATGATGATGATGATGATGATGACGAGGATGATAATAATAATAATAATAATAATAATAATAATAATAATAATAATCTGAAATTAAGGGGCTCTCAGGAAAAGATATGGGAGTAGAAATAACAGTTCTTTATTAGGAAAAATTAAAAATACAAATGCAGTAGTACAAACAAAAAAACAACAGTGACAGAGTCAGAATTCTCTGGGAATCCAGTGAAAAAGGCTGACCCTCTTGGAATCCAGTGGGAAAAGGGCTGATCCCCTGGGAACCCAGTAGAAGAAGAGCTGATCCTTTGGGAATCCAGTGGAAAAGAGCTGATCCTCTGTGAATCCAGTGGGAAAAGCTTGATCCTCTAGGAATCCAGTGGAGAATGGGGGTGATCCTTTGCAATCCAGTGGGAAAAGGGCTGATCCTTTGGGAATCCATTTCTTACCCAGCAAAGACAAGGCAAAGGCAGGGCCACAGAGTTTTTATAGGCCATCCCAAGGGTGGAGTTGGGGTTTGGGTCAGGGGAGGAGTTCTTAGCAACACAAGAGGGGTGAGATCCAATTCCTGCCTCTTAGCAACAGCAGCACTCCACACAGAATGTGTCCCCAAATCCTAAAATCCCTCTAAAACAATTGAGAAATTATGGAACTTCAGATCTATCTATTTGATCAATTTCCTTCATTTCACCCAGTTTTGCGTGTTTTTAAAGGATGAAGGTGAAGCAGAGGAAAATTAAGGCCAAACCAAAAGGAGAAGCAGCCAGGTGTGTCCCCACCTTGGATCACACGGAATGTGAGTGACCAGGGCTGTGTCCAAAGTGCCTCCTCCACCGGGGGATGGAGCTGGAGCAGCGCACGAAGTTCTGCCCGCACCCGGGGCACTCGCAGGGCTTCCCTTAGTGGTGCCTGCGTTGGTGTTTGTGCAAGTTAGAGCTGCTGGAGAAGCTCTTCCCACACTGGGGACACTCGTAGGGCCTCTCCCAGGTGTGGATGCACCGGTGGGTGATGAGGGTGGAATTCTGCTTGAATCCCTTCCCACAGTCGGGACAGTGGAAGGGCCTCTCCTCTCTGTGAATCCGATAGTGCTGGAGGAGATAGGAGCTGTTCTGAAACCTCTTCCTGCATTTATCACACTCGTAGGGTCTCTCCCCCGTGTGGACGCGCCGGTGGTTGGTGAGATCGGAGTTCTGCTTGAATCCCTTCCCGCAGTCGGGGCATTGGAAGGGCCTCTCTTCCCTGTGACTTTGATAGTGCTGGAGGAGATGGGAGCTGGTCCTAAAGCCCTTCCCACACTTGGAACACTCATAGGACCTCTCCCCAGTGTGGGTCCTCTGGTGCTGGATCAAGCTGAACTTCCGGCTGAAATGCATCCCACACTCAGAACACTTGTACAGCCTTTCTCCAGTGTGGGTCCTCTGGTGGATGATCAGGCTGGAACTCTGGCTGAAGCTCTTCCCACACTCCCCACACTCGTAGGGCTTCTCCCCTGTGTGGATCCGCTGGTGCCTGATCAGGTTGGAGTTCCACCTGAAGCTCTTCCCACACTCCACGCACATGTGGGGCTTCTCCCCATCATGGAGTTGCTCATGGAGCACCAGCTCCGAGCTCTGGCTCCATCTCCGGCCGCCTTCCCGGCCCAGGCTGGCTCTTTCCCCCTCAGATCCCCGCCAGCTGCGTTTGCAGTCCCTCCTCGTGCGGCATCTCCGGGGCTTTTCCTCCCTGTTGGCTTCCTGTGCCATGGAGCCGCTCAAAACGGCCTCTGCCACCAGGTTCTGCCGCGGGCATTTGTCCTCCCTGCTCTCCATGCTCAGCTCCTGCTCTGGGGGAGGAAGGACAAGGACAGGATGGGATTTGCCTCCGTGCCACAGGCAAGGGCAAGGAGATCCCCCAGGCCTGAGCTGCAGCCGGGGCCGTGCTGGGCTGGGAGATGGAGCAGCACAGAGGGGAAAGGGGAACTGACTTCCTCCTCACCTGCCTCAGTGTCCCGGGGCATCTTCCTCTTCCTTGCAGCCTCCCTGGGGTTGGCAATGGGAAATCCTGGTTTGGGGAAAACAAGGGATGAGCACATTTGTAGGAGTGTCGGGGGGTAGGACAGTCGGGACGGACGGAGACGAGAAATCTCTGCAGCCAAGTCGTGGAACTTGCGGTTTATTGAAAAGGGCCTGAGTGCAGGGCCCTGCTTGGAGCTGCCAGGCACAGCTCGGAGCAGGCCCCAGAGAAGAGAGAGGTAGAGAGGATGAGAGGGTAAGAGAGTAAGAGGAGAAGAGCGTAAGAGAGTAAGGGTCCCGTTACAATACAATCAATCTTCTTCTGTGTTGAATATTCTATTTCTCACCAACCAATCAAGTACAAGATAAAAATCCTACAGCATTTACATACAGCCTATAAGAATCAATACATTACTATACTGTGTTACATTTTAAACCCTAAAAACTCCTCTTTGGACCCCTTCTGCTGAGCTAGTAGGGTCTGCCCTGACCCTTGGATCTGTCTGCAAGCAGAGGGAACTGTTTCATGAAAAGGGGATTACCTTCAGTTGGGCCACACCATTGTTTTCCAGTTGTTCACTAACAAAGGTATCTCAAAGCTTGCTTTCATTTAAATCTTCCTTATTCTTCCTATATTCCCAAAATCTTCTGCCAGACAATCATATTTATAAGGTTTTCCTGTTTCATCTCCCCCAACACATATTGAGTTTGAAGGTCCCTGTGCCCAAGTCCATCTCTGGAATCACTGGCCACCTGGGCTCCAGAAACACCTCCCAAACACCAAGATTCAGCCCTGAAAAGGCCTCCCAGGAGTTCCCTATCCCTGGTCCCTCCCCTCTGGTGTTCGAGGGTTCCCCTCTGTCCCAGCTGCTGGGGGTCACGCTTGGATTGGGGGTCCCCATTCTCCTCGTTGCCCGCCCTGCCCAGGCTGCTGGCAGTCCCAGCAATCCCAAAATCTCCCCCGGCTTCACTCTCCCCATTTCGGGATCCAGGGGCTGTTTGGGCTCCCGGGCTCCCTTCTCCCCTCATTCTCTGCTCTGGGCTGCAGCGGCTCCAAGGAGTCCCCCTTGCCCCTCTCCAGGCTCTTGAGGCTCCCACCAATGGCGGTGCTCCCCCCTCTCTGGGCTCCCCAATTTGGGCTCCTGGGGGACACAGGGCTCTGCTCCTCCTCAGGCTGCCTCTGCCGGCACCGCCACCGCCACCTCTCGATGTCCCCCAAGGGGCCTTTTCCGCTCAGCCTTGGACTTCTTCATTCTCCAAACTCCCCCATAAACCCCAACTCAGGGACCCCCCAGGATATCCGGGCCGAGCTCCCCCTCCGCGCTCACCGGCGCAATGGGGGGGCGATGATCCCACAGGTGGGGGCTGGGAATTCAGGCAGGGATCAACCGCGTGGTTCCCTGAGCTGAGCCCCGTTCTGCCTTTGTGCCTCCTCTTCCTCCCGCTCCTCCTTATCCGTTCCCCCTACTCCTCTTCCTCCGTCTCATCTCCACCTCCTTTTCCTCTTCTATCTCTCCTCCCCCTGCCTCTCATCCCTAAACCCACCACCTCCTCCCCCTTCATCCGTGCCCTTCCCTCCCTCCTCCTCCTCCCCCAGCAGCAGCCACACCTTCGGTGCCCCGTTCCCCCAGCCCTTGCAGCCGCGGCAGGAGCAGGGATGGAGCCGGGACAGGTCGGCATGGGCAGCGCGGGGCTCTCGGCTGCTCCAGCCACTGCGGGCGGGGGGAACCCGGCCCGGGCCAAAGGAGAGGCAAACTGGGTAAACTGGGGACACATAACAAAGCTAAGGATGCAGCAAAAAATGGAGCTGAAAGAGTTATGTTACCATTAACTCCAAACGAGGAAAAAATAGAAATTCCAAAGTTTAGGCAAGCCAATAAAAAAGGTTTAAACAAGACAGGAAGTGAACAAGATAAATCAGGGAAATGGAAACTTTTTGATGGAAGACAACTACTTAATAAAATGTGCTTACTAGGAAAAAAATAGAACACATGCATCAGAAAACGCACTGGGATGCTCAAGATTTGTGTGATCATTTTTTAAGGAACTATGGGTGCATTGGGATTTTTGGAGTAGCAAAGCAAGTAACTGAAAGATGCTTAATTTGCCAAAGGATAAATAAAAACATGATGAGAAAAAAAACATTAGGAGGTTGTGAGTTAGCTCGTTGACCATTTCAAAGTATCTGAGCAGAAGTTTAGATTTGTTAGGCTCTGGATTTATTTGTAAAAAACCCATTTAATCTAGAAGAAAGAGAATATGCCATATGTTAGACAGGAGATTTTAGGAGAATAAAAATCTTTGAAGCATCAGAAACGCCCGAGACAAAACAAGAAAAGACAAAGGGAAATGAAAGGCAGAGGAACAAAAGGAAAAATCAGAAAGAGAGTGGGATTCTCTGCAGGTCTTGCCCCCTCCGTTCGCGGCCCAGGCGCCTGTCCCGGGTCCCGGCTCGCTGCCCGCCTCAGCTCCGCCTGCCCCGGTTTCCATCCCAGGTGCGGCCTCACTGCCCAGGACAGCTCCACCTGCCCCAGCGCTGTCGCTAAATTTGTGTGCCCTGCTCCCACTGCCTGGCCCGCGGCCGTTCTGCCGGTCATGCTGGGGAAGATGGGGGTTACTCTGTCCCACTGCCTGCTCCGAGGTCACCGCGCCCACCGCACCCAGGGGGGGTCCCAGCCATCCCATCCCCGGCTGCCCTGCCCGTGCCACCTGCGCTGGGCACCGCCGCTGCTGCCGGGCTCTCCCACCTGCCTCTGCTCTGCCGGCAGCTGCCGGATCAGCCGCCATCAGCCATGTGGGGGCTACCCACGCTCCGCCTCGGGCTCCACGGGAAGATCCCCCTCTGCCGATTCCGGCCGCAGACCCTGCCCACACTCCCACCGACCCTCGGCAGGATATCCTCCCCTGACCCCGTCCTGCTCTGGGTTACGTCCCCTTGGTAACCACAGCTCCGGCTGTTCAGGGAAACTCTCTCTCTCTCTCTACAGGAAGCACCTTATCAAAACACTAGGAGCTCAGTTAAAAGACAGTTCTCTCCAAATTATTTCCCAAAACATGGGAGAAAAGCGAGAGAAGGTAAAAAAGTGAAAGAGTTAGATGAAGGGATTGCTCTATTTCCGTTCAGAGAGGTTCCCATGGGAGGGATGCGCCACCCCGCCCCGCAGGAGCCACCAGCGCCCCTGCCGGCCGTGCCCGGAACTGCACCCAAGGGGAAAGCGCCGCAGCCCAAAGGCCGGGACTGGGTCCGGGCTCTGTTTGCTGTCAGTGCCGCAGCTGTTGGTGTTTGTTTGCTTTATTACACACACTAGTAAAGAACTGGTATTCCTATTCCCATATCTTTGCCTGAGAGCCCCTTGATTTCACTACTCTAAAAATTAAGAGGGAGGGGGTTTGCATTCTCCATTCCAAGAGAGGCTTTTTCTGCCTTCCCGAGCAGACACCTCTCTTGTAAAGCAAGACAAGCACCCACAGGCACTGAGGGGGCTGCAGGAGGGGCACAAGAAGGCCCTGCAGCACTTGGGCACAAAGGCACAGCAGGTGAGTGCAAGAAGGGAGCAGCAAAAGGCCAAGCTGAAGGCAAAGGCCAGGGCACAGTTCCTACAGCCCCTGAGGGATCAACCCCAGGGCCCAAGGGGGCCCCAGCATCCAGGGCACGGCTCGGCCACAAGCACCTGGCACAGGCATTGCCCTCCTCGGCAGGGGAGAGCCCACCCAAACAGCCCCTGGAAAGGAACCAGGGCTCCAGCTGCAGGGCACAACGACACTGCAAGCACAGACAGCAGCACCCTCAGGACCAGCAAGTCCACCCCTTGATGGACATGGATTGCCAGGGCTGTCACAGCTCCCATCACGCCAGGGACCCTCCACACTGCAGCCCTTGAGAACATTCAGGGTGGGTCTGCATTGAGAGGAGGCATTTCCTGATGGACACAGGGGCCTCTCAATCCACTCTGAATCTTAGACCTAAAGGGGAAAATAGTAAAGGAATGTTTTAATTTTTAAGGAAATGAGTGGGAAAGATGAGCAGGTATGATTTGTTCAACCACTATTAGAAGCTGTGGGGGATAGGTTTGAAATAAATGAATTGCTTTTTCTTCCTCCTGTGATTGTAATTAACTAGGAAGGAATTTGAGAGCTGGATTTTAATACTGTAAAAGGGGATACAGAGGCCAGTTCTGCTCTACCGTTGTGTCAAAAGTCTGACAAGGCCCATGCTGAAGTGAACCCCAAAGTGTGGGCTGCCCCAGGGAAAGAGGGAAAATTAGATATGGAGCCTCTACAAATTACTTTAAAGCAACCAGAACAAGCAATATCCTGTTCCAAGAGAGGGAAGGAAGGGCTCACAGGCTGGGATTGAGTCCCTGTTAAAGGCAGGGCTTTTGGCGCCAGGGATGTCTCCCTACAACACTCCTATCCTGCCAGTCAACAAACTGGATGGATGGACAGGAGGAGGAAACACAGAATTCTCAAGTGCTAAAATGAAGATTAACTGAGGCTGCTTGCCTGGCCCTTCCAGACAGGGTAAAAGAATTTGAATTATAGGTGGATAACAAACAGGGTCTTGCCAAAGGAATTCTTGCGCTAAAATATTTAACCCTATATAGGATCTCCTACAGTTCACGTCTGGCATCAAGGTAAAGGTCTGACAACCAAAAGAGCCTCTAAATGGATGAGCAGGGCTCAGTTATTACAGTATGAAACGTGTTCAATGGCACAGGAGGATTTAGAACTGAGGACGGGGCAAGGGTTTAACCCAGCCTCTTGTTGGAACAGCCTGGAGAGGGGCTGGCAAGGAACCCAGGACTGCCCTCAAGGGCCAGAGCTCCACACCCAGGCTGGGACAGATTGATGATGGGACATTCCCTGGCCTGAGGGAGAAAATGTATTTGTGGATGGCTCTGCAACGGCAGCAGAAGGGAAAAGAGCTACAAGACAGGCTGTTATTAAGGAAGGGCAATCAGACACCACGCAGGTCACAGCACTGCTGCAAAATGTACCGATTTCGGTTCTTTTAAACCTTTTTTCTCTACTCAGGCTTGGTTTTCTTTGCCTTGGGGAAATGAATTTTAAAGCTTTTATTTAAGGGCTGCTACACCACTCAATGGAGATGAGTTTAATATCTGAACAGACTGGGAATAGCCCAAAAGACACCCACAGAGATAACGACCAGCAACAAAACATCATTGCCCAGCAGCAAACAGCAACCAACAGCTACCCCAGACACTGCCCCCGGCAGAGCTGGAGACACCTGGGCTGGAAAAGGCTGAGAAGGAAATCCAGGAGTGTGGACCAAATTCACATCAGAGGGGAAGAAATCCGGGTCCAACAGGAAATCAAATACTAAAAACTTACACAACTTGGAAGCAATGAACATTAAAGCAGTGGATTTAGATTGGTTCAGACTACATAAAGTTTAGGAAAATCTAGTAAAACTCACATGGCATGGAATGATTTTCTCTGCACAGCTGGGCTATTTGTGAAAGAAATTATTTCTGTTGCACATCCAGGCCAGAACCAAGGAATGCCTTGACTCTAACACTAAAGAGATTCTTGGAGAGTTTTTGTTTTCCCTGCAGTTTCAGTGATAAGATAACAACATGATAATAATTTTTTATAATAATTCCCACTTTATATTGTCAGGTGGGTTTGGGACAGAAGTGTGAGAATCAATTTTTGGTCCGGATTTTTCCTAGTTCTCCTTTATGGGGCATTTGTAGAACTCAAGAGCTTTAACCATAATACTTTGAACTTGTAAATAGTAAATACTTTTTTTTAAAACACAGCAGATTCTTTGGGGGCCACATGTGACTCACCAGACGGCTGCCCTGGAAGAGAAGCTCCATTCCAGGCAGCCTCCAGAGGAGCTTTAGAAATGCAAATGAACACTGCTGGGCAAAGTGTGGACAATGCACCTGGGTCCCTTGCCTGGGGCAGGAATTGGGCTGATTCCCTCTGCCCCTCACCCCAAGCTCTGCCTGCTTGCACTGATGGAATTTGCACAGCTCAAGGCAGAGCCCAGGGGGAGGATATCTGACCCTGCAACACAAACGGGTGAAGCTGCAAAAGGAAACAGCAAAAGGAGAATGTTGGGAAAACTTCATTATAAATAAATGGGGGGAATCATCCCTCTGCCCACTCCAACATGTGCTGTCATTGTCTGTGTTATATAGGGTATATTAGAGCAGTGGGGATTTTTTGCTAGCAAAAATTCAGGGAAATAAGCTGGGAATCCAAGGATTTGCTGATTTAATTGGAGAAAAGCAGTCAATTGATGCAGCCCTGGCTGGAGAGAGCGCCCAAAAATAGGGAAAAGATGAACGGCCAGTAGAACAAATTTACAACACCATGGACCAGCCCCTGGGTACCCGAACCAATTCATATCAGGAGCCACAGAACCCATTTCTCATTTCAATGGCATCTTTAGATTACAAGCGGCCCTCGCAATAATAACCAACCAGCCAGCTCCAGCTCCTGACCTTCCTGCTGACCAATCCAATGAAATGAGGAACACACCATTTAACCATGGGATGGGATAATATTACGTTTTAGCAAAAGAAAGGGGAGTTTGTGGAAAATTAAATGACTCAAACTGCTGTTGGCAAAGAGATGACAAAGAAAAAGTGGTGAAACAGATAACAAAGGAAGTAAGAAAGCACCTCATGTTCCAGCCCAAACGTGGAAAGGATGGAAATGGGACAAGGTTTTGTGGCTCCCTGGCAGACCATGGGTTAAACGAATGCTGTTTCTCCTCTGATGTGCTACAGCAACTCTCATCTTTCTACCGTGCTCCACACCTTGAGAGTGCAGCTCATTCAGCAGCTGAGGGAGGGGTAAGGGATTTGTAGATAAGGAAGCAAAGGGCGAAACCACCAGCTTCAATAAATGTTACTAATTAACATGGACTGCTGCTCACAGGAAGTCCCACTAAATTCCTGAACTTCCAGAAGAACAAAGACTTAACAGAGCCGTGAATATCGGCTGTTAGACAAAAGTGGGGGTGCACATTAACGAGGACACGCAGTTGGCGGACGGCGAGGTCTGAACCTTCCAAGTACCTCAGCCAGTGGGCAAAGGGAGAGGGAGGCGAGGCCGGGAAAATGAGGATAAAAAGGAGGCTGCGAACTACAACAATGACAGAGAGTGCACGGCAAATGCCCCATGGCCTCTCTCTCTGCTCAGCAATAAAGTCACTTTTGCAAGACTCCTCTGTCTCCTCTGCGCACAGAAACCTCCGGCCACGGGAATTCCCCGCACAGCCCGGGGCACGGGGCAGCCCCCTCTGTCCCAGCCACAGCAACCGGGCCGAGCCAGCGCTGCTCCGCCAGCGGCTCCTGCCGAGGCAGCGGCCGCAAGGAGACCGCGGGCAGCCGCTCCCGCAGCGCCCTCACGCCAGCGGCAACACGGGCCGGACACGGCACAACGAACCCGCCCGAGCCCCCTGCCGCCCCCGAGGCCCGCAGCCAGCCCCGAGGCCCGCAGCCAGCCCCGAGCCCCCGCACAACCCAGCGCGGCTCCCACCTGCGCTGCGGCCGCCTCCGAGCTCCGCCGCCGCCTCACCGCGCTCCGGCCGCTGCCGCCGCTCACGGGACCGCACACACGCTACGACAATGGCGCCGCTGCCGAGCCACGGCCGCCCTCAGCCCGCCACCGAGACCCTGCTCCGCCCCGCTCCCACCAATCAGCGCGCCACAAACACGACTGACGGCACCATCGCCCAATCCCAGACAGGGGCGGGTTCTGCACACGGCACAGCCCCGCCCTGCGCTCTCAGGGCCCCCCGGGCTGCGTGAGGGCAGAGCCGGAGCTGAGGAGCTGCCCTGGAACGGGCCCGGGCCCGAGGGGATTGAGCTGAAAACACAAACAAACTTCTCCGCACCTCCCGCCACGGCTTTCCCAGCACTGCGGCTCCGGTGGCTCCGGCTCAGCGGGAAGCCCTGGAGCCTCACTTCTCCTACCCCTAATTAGGAGCATCAGTGCATCGCTTTGATTTCCCCCAAAAAGAGAAAACCGCCCCAAGCCCTGTGGATGAGTGGGGGAGGGGAGAGATTTCTGACAGAAAACTCCTAAAACTCAGAGCAGGATAATGAGAAATAAGTCAAGACCCTTAAATGCAGCTTTCCCCCACGCCTCCCTCCTTCCAGCTGCACCTCCTACCCCGGCAGTGCCGCAGACAGGGAATGGGGCCGCGCTCAGTTCATGCCCCGGGGCTTCTCCCTCTGCTCAGGGACAGGAGTCGTTCCCCTGCTGCACCCTGGGCTCTCTCCCACCGCAGACTTCTCCAGGAACTTCTCCAAGCTGAGTCCATCCCACGGGGCACAGCCCCCTCCAAGTGCTGCAGCGTGGGTCACTGTGGCCCGGGGTCAGTCCTGGCAGGACAGGCTGCTCCAGCGGGGCCCTCTGGCCGCGGGGTCACAGCCTCCTCTCAGGCATCGCCGTGCTCCAGCGTGGCTGCTCCGGGGGCTGCAGGGGGATCTCTGCATCCAAATGGATCTGCAGGGGAATCTCTACAACCCCATGGATCTGCAGGGAGATCTTTGCATCCCCGTGGATCTCCAGGGGGATCTCTGCATCCCCGTGGATCTCCAGGGGGATCTCTGCATCCCCATGGATCTGCAGGGGGATCTTTGCATCCCCGTGGATCTCCAGGGGGATCTCCGCCGCCCCATGGATCTCCAGGGGGATCTCTGCATCCCCGTGGATGTGATGGGTGATCTCTGTGTCCCCATGGATCTCTGCATCTGGCACCGCCGTTTTTGGAGGCACCAGGAATAGGCTGAGCTCTGCCTGAAGCTCTTCTCACATTCCCCAAACCCTTCCCAGCACAGGAAGGCTTTTACCTCCTCTCAGCTCCCCAGGCTGGGTTTGCAGCCCCTCCTCGTGGGGGATCTCTGGGGCTTTTCCTCCCCGTTGGATTCCTGAGCCGTGGAGCCGTTCCAAATGGCCTCTTCCACGAGGTTCTGTGGCAGGGATTTGTTCTCCCTGGTCTCTGTCCGCAACTCAGGACTTGGGGGAGGAAGGACAAGGAGAGGAAGAGACAGGGAGAAAGGAAAAGGAAAAGGCAGGAGGAGAGGAAGGAACAAGAAGGAGCAAGGGAGGAAGGAGATGGGAAAGGAACATGGATGGATGAAGGACAGAATGAGGAGAAGAAGGAGGGCGGACAAGGAGAAGATGGGATTTGCCTCCATGGCAGAGGGCAGGGGAAGGAGATCCCCCCAGTCCATCCCTGGCAGGATGGCGTTGGCAGTGAGGCTGTCCTGCAGCGATGCTGGGCTGGGAGATGGAGCGGCAGAGAGGGGAAAGGGGCAGTGATTCCTCCTGCCCTGCCTGGCTGTCCCAGCCTGGAGCGTCCTGGCACTGCCGAGGCCCTTGGAGCGTCCGGCACTCTGGAGCCCGAAGCTCACGGCTGCTTTATAAAGCTGACAAAGTCAGCAGGATGGGTCTGGGTATGATCTGCAGCAAACTGGGTTTATTGGTACAGGAACAGGGGACAGAGCTGAACAGGGCCCAGGGACAAAGACAGGGTGCAAGCTGAGGGCACAGGGGGTTTTTATATGGGGTAGTGAGGGTGGAGCTGAGGATCAGGGTCCAATGGATATGGGGGAAAATGGGGCAAAGGAGGGGTTAAGGGTCGGGTCAGCTAATAGGGAAACAGGGGCAGAGGAATGCAGTAAATTAGGGCCAATGGAGGGACAGAGAGGGAGAACATTCTAGGGACTAACCAAAGATGGGTAATAGGGGGTGAACTAGGGTAATTAGGCCAACAGGCCAATGGCGCAACATAACTTTCCATAAATCAGCATGTGCCTGCAAAGGTCTATGGGAGAAGCAAGCTTCTCACCATAACCTTGAAATCTATTCTTCTTATTGGGGACCAGTCCCCCATGGGTGGGAGATTGAGACTCCCATGGGCCTCCACACCAGTGCATCTTCCTTTTCCTTGCAGCCTCCTTCTCCTCCATCCAGACAAAGGTTAGGATTGACAAATCCTGGCTTTGAGGGAAGAACAAGGGGTGAGCACCTTGGGTTTTGTGAGAAATGAGCCTCACTCTTTAGAATTTTTGAAAGTTTAATAAGGAATAATAAGGGGCAAATCAGTAACAGGGCTGGGTGCTTGGCAATGGCCAGAGGCACACTGGTTAACCACAGCAACTCTTCTTGTCTAGTTTTCCCATTGTATTTTTGAAATTCATATTCATAATGATTATACATATTCAAACATTTCTTTGAACTCGTTTACATGTTCCAGGAATTCTTCAGGTTGGTTTGACCCCCAACTCGCCGTTTTAGAGCCCGTGCAGGAATCGTGGATTGCTGTTTTAAGGACTGTGTGTCACTCCCTCACAAGGGCCCCTGTTCTGTGGTTTCACCAGGTGACAGTTATTGACAGTGGAAGGGTCAGTGGCAGGGGTCCTCATCACATCCCTTCCTTAAATGTTATCTGACCATGCAGATGGTTTTAGCTATTTCCACAAGTACTTGAAATGAACATTAGCTATTTCACAAATATCTCTGAAGTGTTATTGTCAGTTATTTACAAAAATAAAAGCATTGATTATTATTTCACAACTACAGCTACTTCTGCAAAAGTTAACATTCTAATGTACAACACATGGCATCCACTGTAATATTTTTCAAAAGCCAAAACTATAATGTATGTTTTTCACACTCTCCACAAACTAAAATATCATCCATAAATGATGTTCTGAGGATATGAGCTACACAGGGGCCAGGGCATTGGCCACAAAAAGCTGGCAAATTATACTACAGCAAAAGCAGTTAAAAGTGATTACAAACTGCACTCTATCAAAATCAGTGTGATTAAGAATAGATTGCAGAAGTCAATACCTAATAGCAAAAGCCAACACTACCCAGTTATTTATAACAGACCCAGGGGAGGTTTTTCCCTTGCATGGAGCACTTGGGCCTTCCCCGGGCCCCTTCTGCCCTCGTGCAGAGCCGGTGGCATTTTCCAGCACACCCAGTTTGTAACCAAGAGCCGGGTGCAGCCGAGAAGGCTCCAAGCGCCTCCTTCCAGGCTGACTCTGCAGGTGCCGAGGCTGCTCTGGGCTCTGACAGGGCTCTGCTGGGGCTCAGCTCTGGGCCAGGCTGCGCCCGCTCTCCCCTCACATTGCTCCGGGCAGCTGAGGCACAGCGGGAGAAGGAAGGGACACGGCAAGGCAGTTGAGGGTTAAGAGAGTTTTTATTCAAACAACTGCCATAACAAACAGGCTCTCCTAACTACCATAAACTAACTACCAGTGCTAACTACCCTAACCAACTAGTAGTGCTAACTACCATAACTAACTAGTTGTCCTTACTACTGTAACTGAAAGCTGTCCTGAAGGCTTCATCTCCTCCGCTGCTCCCTCAGTTGCTTTGCTGCAGTGATCAGAGGGGTCAGGCTGGAGAGAGGCTTGGCTGATGATAAAAATGGGTCCAAAGGATACAAAGGAAAGAAATGAACTGTTACTTTCCAGAGTCAAGTTCCTCACAGGCTCTGTTGCAACAGGACAAAGGGAAATGGTTTGAAACTCAGGAGAGGGAAACAGGCTCAGATTAGATCTAAGGAAGAATTTTTTTAACCAGGAGAGTGGGGAAACACTGACAGAAGGTGCCCAGAGATGTGGGAGGTGCCTCCTCCCTGGAAACATCCAAGCTCAGGTCAGGCAGGGCTCTGGGCCCCCTGAGCTGCTTGAAGATGTCCCTGCTCGCTGTGGGGCACCAGGCCCAGATGAGCTCCAAAGGAGCTGCCAAGCCACAGCAGGCGAGGATTCTGCTTGCTCTGCGTGTGGAACGCAGCCAGACTGGAGACTGTCGGAGGGGGCCCCACAAGAAAACCCCTCCCTGGCGCTGCTGCTTCCCCTGCAGCCCCTGGCCCTCAGCTGCAGCAGCTCCTGGGCAGCCCAGCGCCGCTCCTCGTCCGGCTCCAGGCTGCACTCGAGGCAGTCCCGCAGCAGAGCCGACAGGCGCCGGGGCTCCTGCAGCTGCGGGGTCCCGTTCTGCCGGATCAGAGCGCGAGCCTGCAGGGAAAGCAAACTCAGCGCTCTGCCAGCTCCCTTCACACCCACACGGGCTCACATCCACCCCGGGGCCTCAGCCCCAGCTCCAGGGAAACTTTCCTCCCTGCCACAGATGCTGCTCAGAGCTCATTTTGCTATGCCAACCAAAAAACCCAAACCCTGGGGCTGCCACAGCCACTGCAACATCCAAATGATCTCGCCTTGAGAGCCAGTTTCATTGGCTGACTCTGTCAGTAGGAACCTCCATCAGAAATAGCCCATTTTGCTTCTCCAAATGTGGACACCAGCTTTACAGGCCATTTTCCAGAGTCAGTGTGGTCTGCCTGTGTTATTTCAGAGGATTCTTACATCAAGGTCATCTCTGCAGTGCCACTGACACTCAAGTAAATGCATTCCTGCTGCCCCATCCCAGAAACTGCCAGGCAAGAAACAGGAGGTTTGTGATGCTGAAAGCTCAGGCTTGGTGATGCGGAGAAAGCAGCTTGGACTAGGAAAGAAATATGTTAGACTATGAGGATGTTAAACAATCATCTTCATGTTCTCAACAAATTTCCCTGTGAGAAGAATCGGGGTGGAGATCAACTTGCAAAATATCTTTTAGAAACTCCTGCAGAAAGCTTGTTTTTCGGACTGGGATTTGGGGGTGGTTTGGGGTTTTCTTGCAAGGTAACATTAGACCTGATGCACTTGCTTCACATTTTCAGGTCATCCTCACAGCCAGATGAGCTCCAACAACATAAATCCCAAAGCAAATTGTTGCTGGAGACTGAGGAATATTCTCCTGTGTGGAGGCTGGAGTGCTCTGGGAATTCCCTTCCCATGTACAGAAACCTCCAGCTGCTGCTCCCAGTGCAGGGTCCCCCTGTGCTCACAGGCCTCTGCAGCCACTGCAGAATTTGCCTCTTACCATGGCCGCCATTGGATTCCCTGAAGTAAGGAGGTTCTCCTTCCACCATCTCGATGGTCACAATGCCAAAGGCCCAGATGTCCACCTTGGGGGCATAAGGAGATCTGGTCACAACTTCTGGGGCCATCCAGTGAGCAGTGCCCACCATGGAGCTGCGCTGGTCCTGCTCAGGGCTGAGCTGAGCGCAGAGGCCAAAATCAGCTGAGGACAGAAACAAACCCTGTCAAAGGCAGCTGGAATGAGGAAACCAAGCACCAAGATTCCCCACTCTCAGTCTGAGAGTGCAGTAGTGAAGTCAGCTGGAAAAGCCCTCAGGGCTGTAGCCAAGGAAAGATGGAACTGGACCCTTCAAGAAACCCTCAGCTTTCATGCAGTGGCTTTTACTGATTCCCTTGGAGATTTAGATTCCCACTGCTGCCCCTCTGGCAGGGCCATAGGCAGAGCAAAGGCACTGCTGGCACCCTGCTCCTCTCCTGAGCTCTCTGCAGGGGCAGCCACTCTCAGCTGGCAGCAGGGGCCGGGCAGTGCCCCCAGCAGCCCTTGTGGGGCTCTGGCCCTCCCTGGGAAGCAGCCCCACACCCGCAGCCCGGGAGCGCCGTGCCTGGCCAGGAACACCCACCCAACCTGACAGAGCCGTCCGTGCCCAGGAGGATGTTGGAGCTCTTCAGATCCCTGTGGATCACCCGCTTGGAATGGAGGAAATCCGGGCCCTGCACACACTGAGAGAGAACAATGTGGTAAATAGGTGTGATTCGTGCTGATAAAATTGAAACAGTCATCAATATTGATACAGTAATTAATATTTGGAAATTATAAAACAGATAAAAGTTGTAATGCCAAAGAAGAAAGGGAGAGGAGGGGCTCTACCCCCCTCTCCTGGCAGATGTTCAAGGATAGGAGGAAAAAGCAAGAGATAACAGTTACTAAAAATTAACAGAGAGAAGTGAAAATCTGGTTGGGTCCCAGGAAAATACCCGCTATAAGAGATTTATTGCTTTGATGCTAAAATATAGTAATATCTTAGTTTTGGCTTGCATTATCCTGGCTTGGTGCGCATGTGTAACCCAAAGGTGAATTAAAGGACAATGAAGAAGACTATATGGCCTTCATCAGAGACGACCCCCAAAGACCTGTGCGACCACCAAACCGAGTGGTGGCGCATGCGTGGTAAAGGTGGTGAGGAGGGCGGAGACAGAAAAGTGACGAACCAAAAATAGGAGGAGATGTCATTGACACATGGCATATAAGGGGCAACTTTCACTTGGCAAGATTGTACATGAAGTGGCAAGGGTCATTGAACCCTGCCCTCCGTACCCCGCGGTTGTTTTATCTTATGCGCTATTATTTGAACCATATTATCCCTTATTTATATATTTGCTAAACTATTTAATTAAAATTGCTGCTACCTTAAATATTGTTTGGGTTTTTTTTATGATGGGATTATTGGGCAAATATAACTCCTGCGAGCACAGAAGGACACCTGTCAGGGCTGGGCTGGCTGCTGAGAATGCCTCAGGCAGGAGGATCCTCCGGCAACGAGCCCAGAGCCACTCTGGGCACTGAGGCCTCCGTGTCCCACAGCAACGGGAACACCACGGGGATGTGGCGCTGTTCCTGTGACATCCCAGCAGCAGCTCACGCAGAAACCGCCTGGAAGGTTCTCCTGTGTCACAAAGGAGCACAAAGAACCCTCCCAGGGCACAGCCTATGGCCCAAAGAGTGCAAGAGGAACTCGGAAAATGCAGCAAACAAGGATACCCTATAGCCCAGTCTGAACACTGAGGAGGAACAAGGACGGCACCAAACCAAAGGAAACGTGACCTTTAGTCACTGATACTTCTGACTAAAAGCAGCAAGCCTTGTTCCGTCTGGGATCTTTGTTCTAGTTCTAAAAACGAGCAAGGTTCCCCACTCTAAATACACAGAAAGCAGGAACTGGGGAGGAGGTGAGATTAGGAAGGAGGAGGAGGAGGAGGGAGAGAGGAAAAGGAGGAGGAGGAAGAGGAGGAGCAGGAGCAGGAACAGGAGGAACAGGAGGTTCCAGTGCCCCCTGTGGCCGCACCCGCGGGACCATCGCCCCCAGCTCATCCTGCAGGTGAGCGGGGAGGGGGAGCTCGTCCCAAATCCATCAGGGGGGTCCCTGAGAGGGTTTTTTATTGGGGTGTGTTTGGAGCTCGCAGATTGTGAAATTGACCCCAAATATCATCTGGTGTCTCTGGGAGGTTTTTTTCTCTGTGTGTGTAGGTTTGGATCTTGCAGGAGCCCAAAGCTGAGCCCCTTGGGGGGATCTTTGGGGGCCCACGTGGCCATTGCCCCTTATGGGCAGGGGAGGACATTGGTCCTGGGGACCCCCAGGAGAGAAGAGGAGGGGAACCCCTGGGACCCCCAGAATGGAGAGAGCAGAGAGGGGCAATCCCAGAGCTGGGGGACCCCGGCAGACTGGAAAGGGAGGGAGCCTGGGGAGGAGGGACCCCTGGGATCCCTGGGACCTCAAAGCAGAGCATCAGGGGAGAAGGGACCCCATGGACCCCCAAAAGCCCCTGGATCATCCCTAAGCAGGACGCCGGAGAATGAAGAACCCCTGGAACCATTGGACCCCTGTGATCCCAAGGAAAGGAAACCTGTGGAACCCCAAAAGTGGAGAGATCAGCAATAGGGAGCTCATGTGAGAGTTTTTTTGGCCTAAATCTTGATGTGTGGAGATTTTCATGGACACAAGACTCCTGCTGAGTTCCGGAGATGGACCTGGCCAGGAGGAGCCTCTACTCCAAGGCGCTCCCACCTTGGTTTCCCCCAAACCCGGGTCTGTCATTCCCAAGCTGTGGCCAGATGGAGGAGGAGGAAAAGCCCCAGAGATCCCTTATGAGGAGGGGCTGCAAACCCAGCCCAGGGAGGGGTGAGGAGGAAAGAGCCCCCCTGAGCCAGGAAGGCGGCCAGAGATGCAGCCAGAGCTCAGAGCTGGTGGAGAAGCCTCATGGCAGGGAGAAGCCCCACAAGTGCTTGGAATGTGGGAAGGCTTTCAGCTCCAGCTCCACCCTGATGGAACACCTGAACACCCACACTGGGGAGAGGCCCTGGGAGTGTGGGGAATGTGGGAAGAGCTTCAGTGGGACCTCCAACCTCAGCAAGCACCACAAGATCCACACTGGGGAATGGCCCTAGGAGTGCTTGGAATGTCAGAAGAGCTTCAGGTGGGATTCAGAGATCGTCACTCACCAGCACTTCCACACCAGGGAGAGGCCCTGCGAGTGTCCCGAGTGTGGGAAGAGCTTCGTGTGCTGCTCCAGCTCCATCCCCCATGGGAGGATCCGCGCTGGATGATCCACAGTGAGCCCCGTTGGGCAGAGCCCTGGTGACGCCTGTTCTGGGTGATCCGTGTTGGGCAGGGGGAAGGTGTTGGAGAGATTTCTTTCCCTTCTCCTTGTGCTGCTGTGATTTGGTTGGTAATAAATTCCCTCTGTGTGTCCAGGCTGGATCTGTTGTGCCCGTGTGGGATTTGCTTCGGGATCTCTCCCGGTCCTTGTCCCCACGCAGGAACCCTCGGTTCCATTTTCTGGCCCTGTGCGGCTGCGGGGGGCAGGGACAGAGCGGCTCTGGGGGTGCCTGGCATCGGGCCAGCGTCTCCGCTCGCCACGGGCAGCCCTGAGATGCCGCGCACCTGGGCACGCATTGCTGGGCTCACCTGAGCTCCCACCTGCCCGGCGCCCCAAGGTTCCCCCTGCCCAAAAATCACCCAGCCCGGGGCTGCAGCGTCCCGGAAAGGCCTCAGCCAATGGCAGCGCAGGCAGGAGGAGGCTTAGCCAATGAGAGCTCGGGGCGTTGGATTTCCTCATCGGTTGCCGGGCAGAGCCCGTGGCCGATCGCTGCCCAGAAGCGGCGGCAGCCAATGAGAGCGCGCGGCGCTGCCGAGCCCGCCCTGCTCCGGACTGGCGCTCCCAGCGCAGCGCGGCTGCTTTGGGGCTGCTGCTCCCTGCCCGGCCCCGGCCATGGGGCGAGGGGCGGCAGCTGGGGCCCTGCTGGTGGCATTGGTGGTGCTGGGAGCCCCCCTGGCTGCGGGCGCGGAGCTCTCGGGTGAGCGGGGGGCGTGAGGCGCTGGGACAGGGGGGGAGAAGGGGGAAAAGGGGGCGAAGAGGAACGCCCGGAATGGAGGGGGAGGAGGAGGGGACCCCCCAAAGGGAGAGCGGGAGGGGCTGAGGGGCGGGGGGAGGGGAGGGAGGGGTGGGGAAGGGGGGAAAAGGGGAGGGGGGGGGACCTCAAAACTGATCGCAATGGGGCCTGGGGATTGGGGAATTGGTGGGAAAATGGGGAAATGGCACCCCAAAGTGAATTGGGGAGCGGCCGGAGGTGGGAGGGGAGAGGATGTGGAAGGGGAAATGGGGGAAGGGCGGCAAAGAGGAAGCGGCAGCGCGGGCAGGCGGGTCCCATGGCGGCCGAGGGGCACAGGGGGTGCGGAGTGGGGATCCGGGGTGGCCCCGGAGCTCTGGGGGTTCTGGGGGAGGGTGTTGAAGAGGCACCCCCCGATCTATGTTCTGCACACACAGGGGTGTTCCAAAGGATGACAAAGTCCGAGTGTTACTTCATTAACGGCACGGAGAAGGTGAGGTACGTCCAGAGATCCATCTACAACCGGGATCAGTTCATAATGTTCGACAGCGACGTGGGGCACTTTGTGGGGTTCACCCCCTATGGGGAGAAGTTGGCCAAGCGCTGGAACAGCAACGCGGTATTCATGGAGGACAGACGGACTGCGGTGGACTGCTTCTGCCGGTGCTGGTACAAGAATTTTACCCCGTTCATCACGGAGCGCCGAGGTGAGCGCGAGGGAGAGCGTGTCCCCTCGGGGCCTGCCCTGCCAGTGACCCTGGAGCCCCTCAAAATCTCCATGGGCATCGGCCAAGAGCCCTCAGCCCTCCTTGTGCCGATCCCCGGGGTCTCCAGATCCTCCCAGTCCCTCCCAGTGCCCCCCCGCGCGTCCATTTCAGCGACCCGTAAAGTTGACGCTTGGCAACCAATGAGATCGCATCCTGTTCATGACTCATCTGTTGCCAGGCAGACCCGCATCGCCGAGTGCCTCGCGCCGGACTCGGCCTCCCAGTGCCGCGCACTTCATTCCCAGTTCCTCCCAGTGCCACCAAGATCCCTCCCAGTGCCATTCCAGTCCCTCCAAGACCATGCCCAGTTCCTCCCCAGTCTCTCCCAGTCCATTCCCAGTTCATTCACAGTTCACTCATAGACCTCCACCCTCTCTCCCAGTTCCCCCATTCCTTCCCATCTCTCTGTGTCACCCAACTCCCTCCCAGTCTCTCCCACTCCCTCCCAGCAGATTCCAAATCCAACCGAGCCCATTCCCAGTCCCTCCCACCACATTGCCCAATCCATTCCCTGTCACTCCGAGTCCATTTCAGTCCGTTCCCAGTCCCTCTCCAGCCCAGCCCACCCCTCCCTTCTCTCTCCCAGTGCCCCCCAGCTGATCCCAGTGTGTCCCCGCTCTCTCTCTCTCTCTCTCTGTCTCTGCCAGCGCCCCCCAGCGTGTCCACCTCGCTGGTTCCCCCCTCGAGCTCCCAGCCCGGCCCCGGCCGCCTGCTCTGCTCCGTGATGGATTTCTACCCTGCTGCCATCCAGGTCAGGTGGTTCCAGGGCCAGCAGGAGCTCTCGGAGCACGTGGTGGCCACCGACGTGCTCCCCAACGGGGACTGGACCTACCAGCTGCTGGTGCTGCTGGAAACGCCGCCCCGGCGCGGGCTCAGCTACAGCTGCCAGGTGGAGCACGTCAGCCTGGAGCAGCCCCTGAGCCGGCACTGGGGTACGGGGGAGCCTCTGGGGGCGCTGGCAGAGCCACTGGGCTGTGCTGGGAGGCACTGGGAGGGAGCTGGAGAAAGCCGGGCTGGAACTGGGAGAGGGGCTGGGGGCTGGGCAAGGGCTGGGAAGGGGTCTGGGGGATGCTGGGGAGGGTGGGATGGGCTTGGGGGGTCGTGGTGGGCACTGGGAGGGAGTTTCGGGGCGCTGGGTGCAAAGGGCAGGGGGTTTGGAGGATGCTGGATGCGACTGGGAGGGACTGGAACGAGCCTGGAGGGGGCGCTGGGAGAGGCTTGGGGTGTCGGTGAGAGGTTTTGGGGGTGCTGAGCCCTGCGGACCCCCCAGAGATGCCGCCGGACGCCGCCCGCATCAAGACATTGATGGGGACTGGGGGCTTCGTCTTGGGCTTGGTCTTCCTGGCGCTGGGGCTCGGCTTCTCCCTGCTCAAGAAGGTCAGGGCGGGTGCCGGGGGTGGCGTCCCCGCCGTGGCGGAGCGTGTGCGCTCCCGCCGGGGCCCCCAGCCCGGTGTCACCCCCTTTTCTCTGCCCACAGAGCTCCTGAGCCGGCGGCGGCCGCAGCCCCTCCCCGTGGGCTCGGGCCCGGCCGGGACCCCCCGCTCCGCTGATTCTGGGGGGGTCCCGTGTCCCCCCCAGCCCCGCTGGCGCTCTGCCCCCGCCCAGTGCCTGCTCCCAGTGCTCCCAGTAAAGCTTCCCAGTTGGCCCCGGGGCCGTTTATTGGGGGGCAATGGGGAGGGATTTGGGGGGGGCGATGGGACGGATTTGGACAAAGGGAGGGGGACAAAGGGTGGGGGCTGGGCCCGGGGGCAGGGGTCGCTGCCCGCGGATCCCGCAGAGCCCGGTGCGGGACGAGCTCCGTGCGCCGCTCCATCTCCATCCCCCGTGGGGGGATCGACGCTGGATAATCCCGGGTGACCCCCAGGGTCAGAGCCCCCCGTGTTGGGAACACACCTGGCTGGGGGTTCCACATCTTCCTGGCCCCCCCGTGGACACCTCGATGAAGGCCGGGGGATCCCCGCTACTTTTCCTGTTTCTGCTCCTCTCCTCATCTCCCCCTTCTCTTCCCCCGGTTCAATCGCTCCCCCCGCCCTGCTCCTCCTCCTGCCTCCTTCCCCTCTTCTCTCTCACATCCCCCGCCCCTTCCTCAATGGTTTCTTGAAGGGTCCAGTTCCATCTTTCCTTGGCTACAGCCCTGAGGGCTTTTCCAGCTGACTTCACTACTGCACTCTCAGACTGAGAGTGGGGAATCTTGGTGCTTGGTTTCCTCATTCCAGCTGCCTTTGACAGGGTTTGTTTCTGTCCTCAGCTGATTTTGGCCTCTGCGCTCAGCTCAGCCCTGAGCAGGACCAGCGCAGCTCCATGGTGGGCACTGCTCACTGGATGGCCCCAGAAGTTGTGACCAGATCTCCTTATGCCCCCAAGGTGGACA
This sequence comes from Melozone crissalis, assembly GCF_028551555.1. NCBI lineage: Eukaryota > Metazoa > Chordata > Aves > Passeriformes > Passerellidae > Melozone > Melozone crissalis. The sequence goes on from NW_026535844.1 coordinate 7,902,576, forward strand.
TCTGGGCCTTTGGCATTGTGACCATCGAGATGGTGGAAGGAGAACCTCCTTACTTCAGGGAATCCAACGGCGGCCATGGTAAGAGGCAAATTCTGCAGTGGCTGCAGAGGCCTGTGAGCACAGGGGGACCCTGCACTGGGAGCAGCAGCTGGAGGTTTCTGTACATGGGAAGGGAATTCCCAGAGCACTCCAGCCTCCACACAGGAGAATATTCCTCAGTCTCCAGCAACAATTTGCTTTGGGATTTATGTTGTTGGAGCTCATCTGGCTGTGAGGATGACCTGAAAATGTGAAGCAAGTGCATCAGGTCTAATGTTACCTTGCAAGAAAACCCCAAACCACCCCCAAATCCCAGTCTGAAAAACAAGCTTTCTGCAGGAGTTTCTAAAAGATATTTTGCAAGTTGATCTCCACCCCGATTCTTCTCACAGGGAAATTTGTTGAGAACATAAACATGATTGTTTAACATTCTCATAGTCTAACATATTTCTTTCCTAGTCCAAGCTACTTTCTCCATGTAACCAAGCCTGAGCTTTCAGCATCACAAACCTCCTGTTTCTTGCCTGGCAGTTTCTGGGATGGGGCAGCAGGAATGCATTTACTTGAGTGTCAGTGGCACTGCAGAGATGACCTTGATGTAAGAATCCTCTGAAATAACACAGGCAGACCACACTGACTCTGGAAAATGGCCTGTAAAGCTGGTGTCCACATTTGGAGAAGCAAAATGGGCTATTTCTGATGGTTCCTACTGACAGTCAGCCAATGAAACTGGCTCTCAAGGCGAGATCATTTGGATGTTGCAGTGGCTGTGGCAGCCCCAGGGTTCGGGTTTTTTGGTTGGCATAGCAAAATGAGCTCTGAGCAGCATCTGTGGCAGGGAGGAAAGTGCCCCTGGAGCTGGGGCTGAGGCCCCGGGGTGGATGTGAGCCCGTGTGGGTGTGAAGGGAGCTGGCAGAGCGCAGAGTTTGCTTTCCCTGCAGGCTCGCGCTCTGATCCGGCAGAACGGGACCCCGCAGCTGCAGGAGCCCCGGCGCCTGTCGGCTCTGCTGCGGGACTGCCTCGAGTGCAGCCTGGAGACGGACGAGGAGCGGCGCTGGGCTGCCCAGGAGCTGCTGCAGGTGAGGGCCAGGGGCTGCAGGGGAAGCAGCAGTGCCAGGGAGGGGTTTTCTTGTGGGGCCCCCTCCGACAGTCTCCAGTCTGGCTGCGTTCCACACGCAGAGCAAGCAGAATCCTCGCCTGCTGTGGCTTGGCAGCTCCTTTGGAGCTCATCTGGGCCTGGTGCCCCACAGCGAGCAGGGACATCTTCAAGCAGCTCAGGGGGCCCAGAGCCCTGCCTGACCTGAGCTTGGATGTTTCCAGGGAGGAGGCACCTCCCACATCTCTGGGCACCTTCTGTCAGTTTTTCCCCACTCTCCTGGTTAAAAAATTCTTCCTTAGATCTAATCTGAGCCTGTTTCCCTCTCCTGAGTTTCAAACCATTTCCCTTTGTCCTGTTGCAACAGAGCCTGTGAGGAACTTGACTCTGGAAAGTAACAGTTCATTTCTTTCCTTTGTATCCTTTGGACAGCACCCATTTTTATCAGCCAAGCCTCTCTCCAGCCTGACCCCTCTGATCACTGCAGCAAAGCAACTGAGGGAGCAGCGGAGGAGATGAAGCCCTTGAGGACAGCTTTCAGTTACAGTAGTAAGGACAACTAGTTAGTTATGGTAGTTAGCACTGGTAGTTAGTTATGGGAGTTAGGACAGCCTGTTTGTTATGGCAGTTGTTTGAATAAAAACTCTCTTAACCCTCAACTGCCTTGCCGTGTCCCTTCCTTCTCCCGCTGTGCCTCAGCTGCCCGGAGCAATGTGAGGGGAGAGCGGGCGCAGCCTGGCCCAGAGCTGAGCCCCAGCAGAGCCCTGTCAGAGCCCAGAGCAGCCTCGGCACCTGCAGAGTCAGCCTGGAAGGAGGCGCTTGGAGCCTTCTCGGCTGCACCCGGCTCTTGGTTACAAACTGGGTGTGCTGGAAAATGCCACCGGCTCTGCACGAGGGCAGAAGGGGCCCGGGGAAGGCCCAAGTGCTCCATGCAAGGGAAAAACCTCCCCTGGGTCTGTTATAAATAACTGGGTAGTATTGGCTTTTGCTATTATGTATTGACTTCTGCAAATTTTTCTTAATCACACTGATTTTGATAGAGTACAATTTTGTCGTGGTTTCACTGACAGGAAGTAGGCGTTTTTTTTGGGATATGCTGTGGTTACCAAGAGATGCTCAGGTTTTGACATTGACACCTGATGTAGCCACTGAGGTTCGGAGACACAGGGGTTAAAAACCAGAGCTGCTCCTGTGGGAAGCTCTCTTGGGACTTCGAGGGAAAGTGGTCGAATCTCCCTCCCCCATCCAGCTGCTGCTGCTGGGCGGGGGAGGGGCAGCCATGTGGTAGGCCTGGGCCTGGACAGAGATGGGAGGTGAGGAGGCCCTGGAGGATGGAAGGGTGGAAGAGCGCCAAGAGACATCGGGCAGCCCCCCCCACCCCCCCCCAGGGGAGAGAGAGCGAGAGAGCCGGCATCTGAATTTGATAGTGGGCAGCCCAGGAGGAGAAGGGGGGGGTGCAGCGAGAGGGTGCCCGGCAGGGCAGCGTGGGAGTTCCGGAGCTCCAGACAGGCATGAGACTGAAATTTTTAACTCTTTTCTTGCATGATAGAAACCTTGCAAATGCTGGTCCTCCTGGAGCTGAATGAGAAGAGAGATAAGAGATGAGATAAGAGGGGATGGGCCACGAGGGAAGTGCAGAAGACTCTTGAGTGCGGGGGAGAGATGACGGAGTGGCCTTTTGGCTGGACTTTTCTTGTGTGGCCATAGATGGAACCATTTTTTTCCTGTGACACAGAGACTGCATTTAGGGGGAGGCAGTGCCTCAGAACCAGGAGGGTTCAGTGTGGGTACCCCTCAGCCCCAGGGATGCAAAAAATTTGGGGGGGACAGATGTCCCCAAGGAGAGACTCTGCCTTTTTGGAGTGAGACAAGGCATCCTTGAAAGACAACCCTAGAAGCAGCTCTGGTCCATGCACAGTGGTGAGAGCACTGGGCATGGAAGGAAGATGTCACAATGGCAAAGGACTTTCCAGGCGGTGCTGAGTGACCTGGAAGCACACAAGGTTTCAACGTGTTTCCAGGGGAAGCCTATGGTGCAAGAAGGACTCCTCTCCTCTTGATGAATTGAAGATTGAGTATTCTAAAGGGTGGTGCCGGACTGAGAGTTGGTGATTTGGGGGGAATGTATTGCTTTGAGAAATATGGTGGGTGGGAGGAGGAAAATGCTTTTGTAAAGTTTTCATTTTCCTTGTGTTTTTTTTTTTCTTTTCTTGTAGTTTAGTTAATAAAGTTTTCTTTATTTCTAAGCAGGAGCCTGCTTTGCTTATTCCTGGTGACATCTCACAGCAGACACCAGGGAGAGGGTATTCTCATGGGGGCACTGGCATTGTGCCAGGGTCAAACTATGACACATGGGAAGGTTGAATGGGAAACCCACTTCTGTCCTGGCAGCACAGGTGCATCAACTCAAGGAGGGAAACACTAACCAAGGGAGTTCCACTAAAGTGAAGGTACCTCTAGCATGTATGCCCAGGAAAGGGGGGCCCTGCCTGTAGCCAGGGAGAGGCACGGGAAAACCAGATCTTTTGTACGGTGTGGATCCGATGGCCTGGCACATCAGAACCACAAAAATACAATGTCTTAGTTGATACTGGTGCGCAGTGTACCCTGATACCATCAGGGCATGTGGGGGCAGAACCTGTTTCCATTGACGGGGGGATCCCAGCAATTGACCCTGTTGGGAGCTGAGGTGAGCCTGACTGGGAAGGAGTGGCTCCTTCCCAGAAACATCCTGTTGTGACTGGCCCAGAGGCCCCGTGTATTCTGGGCATCAACTTCCTCCGAAATGGCTTTACAAAGACCCAAAGGGACTCAGGTGGGCTTTTGGCATAGCCGCTGTAGAGGCAGAGAACATGAAGCACTTGAACACCTTGCCTGGACTATCAGAAAACCCATCTGCAGTAGGACTCCTGAGGGTAGAACAGCAACAGATACCAATTGTCACCTTGACAGTGCACCGCTGGCAGTATTGGATGAATTGGGATGCCGTGATCCCCATGCACAAAATGATCCATGAGCTGGAGTGCCAAGGGGTGGTCAGCCAAACCCACTCACCCTTCAACAGCCCCATCTGCAGCAAAGTGGTTTGCCACCATTGGCATTGCTAATGCATTTTTTTCAATTTCTCTGGCAGCAGAATGCAGGCCTCAGTTTGCTTTCACGTAAAGGGGTGTGCAGTACACCTGGAACCGACTGCCCCAGGGGTGGAAGCACTGTCCCATCATCTGCCATGGACTGATCCTGGCTGCACTGGAAAAGGGTGAAGCTCCAGAACAGCTGCAGTACATTGATGACATCAGTGTGTGGGGGAACATGGTGATGGAAGTATTTGAGAAAGGAGAGAAAATCATCCAGAATAATCCTGCTGTGCACCGCCCACTTTTGTTTCTGTCCAGGCATCGCCCCTTTTCCACACCCCATTCATTGCCTGCCCCTTCCCACGCTCCTATTCCAGCCCCCCAGGCCTCTCATCTCCCCATCGGCCATCACTCACTGGGCCCCGCCCCATTTCCCACAGTCCCATTTCTAACTCTTTTCAGTCCCTGCCCCCTCCCTGCTCTGTCGCTCCCCACTGGCCGCCCCGAGCAGTCCTCCCCCTCTGTGGGCATGACTACAAGACCGATTGGCATTTATTGAATGGCTCCACGCAGGGTTTTGGAGCCAGCCTGGCCTTGGCAGGGCCCAGTGCAGGCTGGGGATTCGGGGGAGGCCAAGGGGTGTCCTGACACTCTGGGTGGGGCTCATGGATCAGGGTGGTCCCAGCACTTTGGGGGGACAGTGAATGGGGGGGCAGTGAAGGAGGGGTCCCAGTGCATGGGGGAGTAATGAGCCTTAATTGGTCTTATCCTGGCAAGCTATGACAGCTCCAGAGCTCAGCCCCCAAGGGGACTGAGTGCCAGAGGCCAGCTCGGTCAGACCAAGGCCGCGGGTCAGCCCCTAGCAAGCAGGGAATATTCAGCTCTTATAGAGATTAGCCAGCTCTTATGATTTCAGCTTTGCTTGCTAGGCAGCTTGCCCTTGGCTTGAGGCTCCAGCAGACGGTAGAGAGAGGAGAAGGAGAAGACGCCGGCTGTTCCACGAGTATGACTTTATTGGAGGGGTCCGTGAAGGGTCTCAGCACTTCTTCTTCTAAGTTAGTAGGGGTACAGTATGCTACTTTTATAGCCTTGGCCCAGTTCCAGTCTTGACCAATGGCAAAGGTTAGAGGGACCATAAGTGACCAATAGTAGGGTTAACAAGATATTGCCTTACATGGTTTTAGGGATAGGTTATAGGGCGGATGTCCCTGGAGTCAGAAGCTTCTTTGCTGCTGTGTCAGCATTTCTATTATTCAGATTCTCCACGGGGCCCTGGCTAAAGCTGTGTGTTTCACCACAGGGGAGGCCGTGGTAAATTCAGGGGTGTCCCTGGTGATAATGGGGTGCAGCCATGATATTTTCTGAAAAACCCTTTCCTTAGGATTTTTTCTCCTGAGAAGCTGAGAGGCCTCAGAAACAAAATGTAAACAATGGTTACCTGCTGCTGTGGAATGCAACAGGCGCATCTGTGATTGGTGTCATGTGGTTGTTTCTAATTAATGGCCAATCACAGCCCAGCTGTCCGGACTGTCTTGGTCAGTCACAAGCCTTTGTTATTCATTCTTTTTGTATTCTTAGCTGGCCTTCTGATGAAATCCTTCCTTCTATTCTTTTAGTATAGTTTTAATATAATATATATAGCATAAAATAATAAGTCAAGCCTTCTGAAACACGGAGTCAGCATCCTCATCTCTTCCCTCATCTGAAGACCCCTGCAAACACCATCACAATGGCGGGTCCCAGTGATAACAGGGCGGGGGCGACAGGACCGAGCCCCAAGGGACCATTATGCTACCATTAAAAAGGCTCTACAGTGGACAAAAAACCTAGATAGATTATATTGTACTAACAAGTAGATACAAGGAATTATCAATAATTGATATCAATATCAAGCAACATAGCAAAATAATTGTGATCAATTACCATGTGCAAAAGCCAATACAGAAATGCAAAAGCCAATTATTATATTGCCATTTATAACACAGTTCTGCTGCAGCCACAGCTCTGCTGCAAGGCACTGAGGGGGTTCATTCACCCCCTGACCTGCCACTATGTCCCTGCGTGTCCCTGAGTGCCACCAGAGTGTCCCCAGTGACATCACCCCAGGAATTCCCACCAAGAATATCAATGAAAATCCACAGAAAATTCCCCAGTTTTGTCCCAAATCCTGTGTGGAGAAGAGGGAGGGCACAGATGACATAAGCGATGTCCCCAGTGATGTCACCACCCCCAATGACATCACAGCGGTGACATCACTGTCCCTGCAGCAGTTTTGGGATGTCCTCCATGGCTTTTTGGCATTGCTCGGCCACCGTGCTGCTGCTGGGGCCACCATAGGGACTGAAGAGGAGGTTGTGGATGTCCCCAAGTGTGCCGAGCAGGTGATGCATGAACAGGCGAGTGCTGGCCTCCCACAGCTGCTCAGCCTCAGCCACGGGGGCCTCCATGGCCTCGGGGACATTGTGGGACGCCTCCTTTGTCCCCTCCAGGGCAGCGTCAATGTCCCCGAGGAGGTGCCACATTTTCCAGGGGTACCCTGTGGCTTTGTCACATGCGGTCACCAAGCGCTCCAGTGGACCCACGGCCACACCTGCCCACTGTCCCCTCCTGGTGGCTGCCCTTGCCTGGCTGGCGGCCAATATGGCCTCTCTCATGGCCTTGGTGGCTGCCACCACCTCAATGGTGGCCACTGCCACATGGGCCTTGTGTGCAGCCACTGCCAAGGCCAAGTCCTTCATGGCCAGAAACACTGGAGGCCGCTGGGCCATGGCCATCAGAGTGTGCATTGACATCCCCTGGCGGGTGGCCTTGTCCCATGGGTCCCCAGCCTGGGCAGCGGTGGTGGCTGCAGCACCGGCCTCAGCAGTATCCATGTCCCTGCAGGTGTCACGGAGATCAGCGGCCTCCCTGGCCAGCTGGACCCAGCTGTCCATGAGCATGGCCACCAAGTCCCGCCAGACACTGGCCCAGAAGATCTGTGGGTTGATGTTGGAGAACTTGAGGACTCTCAGGGACCAGGCCAGAGTGAGGACATTGAATCTGCCCAGGGAGTTGACATCGCCATGGTCCAGGGTCTAACAGAGGTGCCAGGTGAAGTTCCTCAGGGCTGCGTGCAGGGACTTTGGGTACACACGCCGCCACACGCACTTGTATGGCCTGGTCACTGTGGCCACCACCTTGCCCAGGGTAGCCACCGCAGCCACCAGTGGCTCTAGCAGCTGGGGAGAGGAAAGAGGAGGTGTCAGGGACCCCGTGGCACTTGTGGCCACCTGTGGTGGGCCCCTGTGCCCTCCCAGGGTCCCCTTTGTCCCCTCCTTGGAGGGCTCTACTGTCCCTTCTATCCCTTTGTCACCTCCTCGTCCCCTCTGCCAACCCCCCTGCCAGGCCACTCAACCTCTCTGCCACCTCCCTGCCACCCTCGGTCCCTTCTGCCACCTCCCTGCCACCCTCGGTCCCTTCTGCTGCCTCCCTGCCACCCTCGGTTCCCTCCACTCCTCTGCCACCTGCCCCCATCCTGCCACACGCTCCTGTGCCCTTTGTGACCCTCTGTCCCCCCTGCCCCCTCCCCCCACCCCCCGTGTCCACTCTGCCACCTCCTTGCCGGGATTGTCGCACCTTGCAGGGGTCCATGGCCGCTGGGGACACGCTGGGGACACTTTGGGGACACTCCAGGGGTCGAACACGGCCAGGGTGGTGCTGGCTGAGTCCAGCAACACTGCAGGGACATGGGGACACTGGACAGGTGGCACCAGGGACACAGCATTGCCACCAGTTCCAGCCCAGTGCCTGGTTCTGTCCCTCTGTCACCATAGACTTGACCTCACCAGAAAACCTTTTTCATAGGGGCCATTGATCAGCCGTTCCAAAACCAAATACTGGACATATGTCAACTCCCAAGGTGGACTGAAGACCCTGCATGGGTTGACCAATGGCCCTTATGAAAAGAATGTCTACTAAATTTAAAACATCTTGGAAGAGCAATTGGCCTTAGGCCATATCTGTCCATCTTCTAGCCCCTGGACCACCAATATTCTGTATACCTAAGCGAAATGGCAAGTGGTGAGCTATTATTGGGCAGTAAATGCACTTATTGAAGCTATGGGTGCTCTTCCATCACCTACAACAATGCCATCCAATGGCCCTTAGTAATGTTAGACCTAAAGATTGTTATTTCACCATATCTTTACACCCTGATGATGCACCTCTGTTTGCCTTTTCTGTGCCTACCTCCAAGCACGCAGAACCTCAGCCTTTGAGACTTTGTGTTAAAGTCACCCTCACTTTAAATGAATTACAGAAACTGCTGAGTTCTTTGCATCCTATTTTGGGTACATCCACAGAACTTTCACATCCTTTGTTTGGCTTAGAGGAAACCCCTACCTGCATTCGCTTTGACAGCTTATCCCAGAAGCTAGAAGTGCCCTTGCACACTGTGCTCAAGCAATAGAAAACCAGCAGAATTGGAGAGGAGATCCTGATAAATCTGTGTACCTTGCCATAATTGCTAAAAAATTTCAACATTTTGCTGTTCTGTTTTGATTGTTTGCTAATGATAAAGATCGTTTGCATGTGTTAGAATGGTTATTCTAACCTCACATAGCAACAAAACCTGTGTGGACTGTTAATGATATGTTCTCTTATTTAGTTATGAAAGGTAGAAACAGATTGCAAACTCTCAATGGCCAGGATCATCATGCCATCAACGTACTTGCGAGTAAAGACAATTTGGCATGGTTGCTTTTAGAAGACTTTGACAGCAACTAACTTCCAAATTGTGCTTGCAGGTTTTTCTGGACAATTATCTATCCATTATCCCTCGCATCGTTTATGGACAGAGATGGGTAACCTCCCCCTGCACTCAAAGCATCATTGCAGCATGACCCCTGTCAACAGACCAACTGTTTTTACAGATGCATCCAGCAAAACCAACAAAGGTGCAGGGATTTGGCATGAAGGTGACTCTTTCCAGTGGCATAAAAGGGTATTAATGTTAAAGAATGCCTTGGTGCACATTTTAGAATTGGCTGCTATCCGCTATGCCTTTCAGTGATTTTCCCAGGAACCACTTAACACCGTAACTGATTCTTCGTATGCTGCCAATGTTGTATTCCATTGACAATTTTCCTATTTAATGCATGTTAATAACTATCTTTTGTTTACAGAGTTAAGAACATTGTGGACTTTAATTAACAGCCAGCTGCATGATTTTCATGTGTTGCATGTTCGCTCCCACACAGGTTCACCTGGCCCTATTGCAGAAGGTAATAACTATGCAGATGTCATTGTCATGACAGGTGTGGTACCAAATATTGATAAGCTCTCATGAGCTCTTAGAGGACTTATCACAGCTGAGATAGCCCAGCTACTTCAAATGGCATAAAATTAGCAGGATGACTTCTGAGGTAGTGTTGGAAACAGGAAAGATTTAATCAAAGGCAAATAACAAAGCTCTTTGCAGATAAAACCTGAGCCAGGGGCAAGAGGTTCTTGCTCCTGCTAAAAACACCCCACAAAAACAATGATTTCTTTTGTTCTCTTCTTTTTCTAGTGAATTACTTAGGCGGGACTTTTTGGCTTCTGCCCAATTGGGTAGCCTTAGGTTTGAGATGAAGTCCCAAAGGTCCTGTGAAGTGTCTTTTTACCAAATTGAGGAGAGAAACTTCTGGGTTTTTCCTTTTTAAGGACATAAAGGAAAATTTGGTCACTCTTTCAATAGGGGGAACATTCCTACAAAATACTTTTGCACAGGCCAAGCTATGTCACAACTTTTTACACTAGAATGCTTATTCTCTTCACAAGCAATTTCAAATAACTTCCTCACAAGCCCATGATATCCTATTGTCTTGTCCCTCCTGTCATGAGGTTGATCCTGCTCCTTTAGCAGAAGGCACTGAGCCCTGAGGTTTAACTCCTAACTCCATTTGCAAATTGATGTCACCCCTATCCCAGAGTTTGGTTGCTTAAAATATGTTCACGTTTCCATTGACACCTATTCTCATTTTCTAAAAGCAACTTCTTACACCAGAGAGAAGGCTTGTGATGCTCACCTGTTTTGCCACTCTGGGCCTTCCTGACACTGTCAAACTGGACCATGGACCTGCCTACAACTCAGAGAGATGTCGGAGGAAGGAGACCCAGACACCAATTGGTTCATCCAAGTCCAATTTATTGATCAAATACGGCGGGTTAAATACAGTTCTTAATAAGCTTCATACATATTGCAAAAGTTGAGCTCAGGATTGGTTAGTTACATATCAGCAACTACACCTACTTCTACATTCTTTTGCTTATTCTTTTGTTACATTCTGCAGATATTCAGGACTAATCTCACCTCCCTTTCCTCATGTTGCAGCAAGGTCATCCGGCATTCTTGCCTGTCAGCAGTCACTGAATCAGAGACTGCTGTCCTCCCTTTCGAGCTTAACCAGCAGAATTATGTCAGGAAGGCCTTTCCAACTTAACCATTTATTAACAATATTCTCCACATTTCCCCCGTTTTCTTCTTGAGCAAGGAGATCAGTGTGCCAAGTTTTTGCTATCATACGGCCAACCATGTTTTGAATACAAGTAAAAATACAAGGCAAAATAAGCAAAAACAGTAAAACTACACCCAGTAGTCCTATAGCATAGATCACAAGGTTTCTCAGCCATGGCCCAAGTCCTAAGTTTTTAAGCCACTCATCAATTCCTAAACCTTCTTCTTCCTTGAGATTGTGAAGTCCTTGTTGTAATTCTTTTATCTTAGTGTGAATAGACACCGAATGATCAGACAAATTCATGCAACACATTCCCTCAAACTCTTCACATCCATGTCCTTGTGCTAAGAGCAAAAAATCTACAGCAGCTCTATTTTGCAAAACTGCATGGTTAACACTTTGTACATCTGCAGTTAACATGTCCAGAATTTGGGATGTCTTATTTAGCTCATTTCTTGCCCAGAACCCTAATTGCTTTGCTAAATTCATAGCCTTATTGGCAGATCTTCCTGGCAATATAGTGGAAACTACTACTTGCCTGAATGTACCCCAGAACTGTGGATCTCCTATCTGGCTGCAGTCTAAGTCATGTATGCTACGCCTATTTCTGTTTGAATTTTGACTCAACCGCATTAGCAAGGATACATTAGGATGAAACAATGATAATTTTCCCAAATAACAGGGTCCACCTTGTGGTTTAGCTGGTACACCATTCCATGCTCTATCTCCACAGATCAAAAATATTCCTGTGGGTAATTTCATTGGTGCCGTGATGTTTGTGCCGTTACATTGACTGTAATGCTGTGGAGAAAATTCACTCAAATTCAGGGATGAATCTAAGGTGGCCCATGTGTCTTTAGGTTGATTTAAATTTTGAGCATCTAAGGGTTTGAAACTGAACCATCCTCCAGCTGTAGTGTTAGGCATACTGGCATTTGCACTTCCAAAAAGATCCAATTCTTCAGGAGGAGAATGCAAAGAGGTGTTAAGTGATTGGATTAGTAAGCATTGGCGATAGCCATCACTCTGACCTGCAGTATACCCTTGTTGCACTGGCAATGTGATGTTTGACATGTTAGACATACATAAGGTTTGATTATTTATCAAACCGCAAAATTCTCCAGGAGACCACACTGGAAGTCCCACCAGGCATGTTCGAAATGGATTAGTAACTCCTCCAAGACTAAGACAAAGCGATGATTGATTAATTTGATTAGCAAATGTTACCCATAGATTTTCTCTTGGCTGACTGAAACGTGTTATCCCTATTGCTTCACTTGCTACAGCATTGAGCAGTACAATAAGAACAAGCTTCATTTTTCTCCCTTTCTTTTCTGTCTATTATCTGGCTTGTTAGAACGGTTAATGTAGACCTAAGTTAGTTTTTGAATACACTGGTCTAATTCCAAATCAGCATCCTTGCTTACAGGTACAACGTGTGGTAGATTTAAAGGCAAATCAGCTTTACAGCGAGCTGCTATGATGCGTGAGGCACTAGTAATTTCAGACTCTCTAAGTACTTGCTGCAACTTCCATCTAATATATGCTATAGCCACTTGTTCTGCACTTTCAAAAAGCTCTAATCCTGCCCTTCCTGGCAGGCCAGTACTTTGCTCAAGAGCTCTAACCCAGACGAAATCTTTAATCCACTTCCCAAAACAAGGTCTACACCATAAATTTGCTATTGTCTTTTGTGAGTACCAATAAACCTTATTACAACCCGCACAATGCAAAGCTATCCATGCATAGCACTTACCAGCATCCCTTTTGCAAACATAACAAGGAAGTGAATGTAAGTAAGGACCAGTATAAAAGTCTGTCTCTTCGACCCAAAGCAACCAGTTTAATGGTGGTGTTTGCACAGCCTCTTCACCTTTCTTACTATATAAGGCTAATAGTTCAAGCTCTTTCTTTAGCGCAAGGCGTATTTTATTTTGTAATCGTTGTTTGTATCGTTCGTTGTCTTCATCAACTATACCCTCCTGAGGGTTCCATAAATATAAAAGTGTTCTATTCATAGAAACTAATTAGCCTTATTTAGAAGAGGTCGTTCCCTTTCTAGCCTTCTTTTTCTTATCAGTTTTCAGTTTTGCCGCTCCTAATTTCACTGGTCCTGTCACTTGCAAACTCAATTTTTGCAATTTTTCAATGCAATGATCTAATGCTCTTTCAGGATTCCCCCTGAAGGGCCCTACAATAGAATGTTGTGTTAAAGGTACTAATTTTCTACACCTTACAGAAACTATACGTGATTTACTTTGAACCTTAATTCTACTCACAACACATTGTACTTCCCGTCGATAATAAGCAAGAATTTTTTGTTCAGGAGACTCGTAAAGATTCAAAGCTACGTATGCATTTTGCCCCGTCTGCCTCCTTAATTCATCTTGCCAGTTTTTACCCCACGTGTGCTTGTGTTCACAAGTGTGACACCATAAATCCCATAATAATGATTGTTCTATCCAAAAAGTATTATCACAACTCCCGCAGCGTAGGGCTATCCAGGCAGCACAATGTGGATCATAACAGTCAAGGCAAGGTGCTTTTGCTGGATTTGTTAAACGAAAAGTTGATAATGAGTCAATAAAACCAATCAACTCCTGGGCCGTCCGATAGTGACGTGTCAGTGCTCTGTCCAACACTTCTGAGTGTCCCTTCAACTGTAGCAGTAGCGGTTGTAGAACTAGAGGCAGTTTCTTCCTCAGTTGCTCCTTGTCCTCCTCCGTGAGACGGTCCACCAGAGGCTGCATCAAAAACAGGTTTAGTCCACTTAGCAGGCACCCACAAAGGTCCTGTAGGTGAGGAAACACAAAGATACCCCCGACCCCAATATAATACTTTTGCAGGTTTTTCCCATAATCCTGTACTCGGGTTCTTATACTTAACCCAGACCTCTGTCTCCTCAGTATTTTTCTGACCTGACCTCGGATGATGTTTAATCGCAGGAGGGGTATCATCTTCCCCAAAAATACATAAATGGTTGATCACATACAGAACCTTAGCCAGGCATGATTGTGGGTCTGTTAAATCTTGATGCTTCTCAATATACCGCTTAAGGGTGCCATTTGCTCTTTCTACTATTGCCTGTCCAGTAGAAGAGTGTGGAATACCTGTCACATGCTTAATGGACCACCGATTTAAGAATTTCTGGACCCTAGCACATACATAAGCTCGACCATTATCCGTTTTGATACTCTTTGGAACTCCCATAACAGCAAAGCAACTTAACAGGTGCCTAATAACATGTGTAGCTTTCTGTCCTGCCTGAGCCGTAGCCTATATGTAGTGACTATATGTATCTATAGTGACATGAACGTACTTAACTTTACCAAATCTAGGTACTTGTGTAACATCCATTTGCCATTTCTCATTTATTTCTAAACCTCGAGGATTAACTCCCATGCCTAAACCTATTCCCCCATTATGATAACTACATGTTGGACATGCTCTAACAATGGCCTTAGCTTCTGACAAACTCAGCTCAAAGTGTTTTGCTAATCCTTTTGCATTTTGATGATATCTACTATGTGCTTCTCTGGCCAATGTATGCTTATCAATAGGACAAGAGTTATCAATGGGTAAGGTAACCAATTTGTCTGCACGTTCATTTCCTTCTCCTAAACCTTCAGACCATTTATGACTCCTAATATGAATCACAGAATACGCTGCATTTCTCTCTCGTAAAGCTTTCCTCAATTGTATCAATAACTCATACAATCGTTTATTATTCACTTCCTTAATTGCTGCTTCCTCTATTCGTCTGGCTACTCCTGCAAGTCTGGCTACTCCTGCAACATACATAGAGCCTGTGACCACATTTAAAGGCTCCTGTAAATTAGACACTGCCCATACTACTGCTAACAATTCCAAGGTTTGTAAGCTATCTGCAGGATCTGCTGTAAGGAGTTGATGCTTCCATTGTCCTTTTTCTTGCCAGGTGACAGCAGCACGCCTTGATTTCTTTCCTGCATCTGTAAAGGCTGTAATAGCTCCTTCTATAGGGCGTTCTTCTCTCAATGGTCGAGTAATCCAGTTCCATTCTGTCATCCATTGCAAAACTTTAGGCACTAATTTACTGGTTTCTACTTTAGCAGATGATGCTAATAATGCTTCCTGCAAATTCTTTGAATTAATCAAGTACCAGTCCAAAGTTTCTTTCTCCATAGGTAATCTAATGGTAGCAGGTTCTCGACCATCCACTTCAATAATTCTGAGACGCCCTTTTTTGACTAACACAGCCAATTGTTCAATTTTCGAGAATATTGTTTTCTTATGTTGTAATGGTGGTGATAACCATTCTAAAACTCGTATCTCCCCCGTTTTCTCCTGTTGTTGAGAGAGAGCACCAAGCAAATGGCAAGGACTATTCCAGATAGTAAGGTCAATAGGGCAGTCGAGTTGTCGACATACCCTTGTTGTACACAGTTACTAATTTGCTGCAAGGTAAGAT
The DNA here is from genome assembly GCF_028551555.1 of Melozone crissalis. Classification (NCBI taxonomy): domain Eukaryota; kingdom Metazoa; phylum Chordata; class Aves; order Passeriformes; family Passerellidae; genus Melozone; species Melozone crissalis. Next base: position 7,917,714 of record NW_026535844.1, read on the forward strand.
GGTGCTCCTTTGTCAGATGTACAGGAGTAGTAGGGTCAATACCCTTTAACAAAGGTCGTAGGGTTTCTAACAAATGATTTGGTATTCCCACAATAGGTTTTAACCACTGTAAGTCTCCCAACAATTTCTGTGCATCATGCAAAGTCTTAATATCCAATTGTAATTCCAATTTCTGTGGTATTACTTTTTGATCTGTTAAAGTCCACCCCAAGTATTTCCATGGCTTTGTAGTTTGAATTTTTTCTGTAGCAATAACAAGTGAATATGCTGCAAGAGTGTCCCTAATGGTGTTAATCTGCAAAGAGGAAAATGGTTGTTGCTGTGCAAACAAAATATCATCCATGTAATGATACATTATAGTTGCTGGCCATTTGCAACGTAATGGCTGTAATGCAGCATCAACATAAAGCTGACATAATGTGGGCGAGTTGCGCATCCCTTGCGGAAGTACCGTCCATTCAAATCTTTTATCCGGTTCTCCCCGATTTATTGCTGGTAAAGTAAAAGCAAATCTTTTCATATCATCAGGGTGTAACCCAATAGTGAAAAAACAATCCTTTAGATCAATAATTAAAAGCGGCCAATGTTCTGGGATCATAGCTGGATTTGGAAGACCAGGCTGTAAAGCTCCCATAGGTTCCATTTGTTTGTTTACAGCTCGTAAATCATGTAAAAAACGATATTTCCCTGATTTCTTCTTGATAACAAAAATAGGTGTATTCCAAGGGCTCGTAGAAAGTCATAAGTGTCCCTGTGAATATTGTTCCTTTACTAATTCATGGGCATGCATAAGACTCTCCCCTTTTAATGGCCATTGCTTAACCATCACTGGTGTATCTGTTTTCCAGGTGAGTGGAATGGGGAAAGTCCAAGCAATGGCAATTACCCCAAAGGGTGATGATTAGTTAACACCACTCCCAATTGTGTTAAAATGTCCCTTCCAATTAAACAAGAAACTGTAGGAGGTAATTGAACAACTGAAAACACAGCAGATACTTGTTGATCATCAATACACACTAACAAAAGTGGTGATCTACTTGCTAATGTAAATCCTCCTACTCCGGTGAGCATATTTGATGATGGGAATAGAGGCCAATGTTGTGGCCATGCTTCTGGAGAAATAATGCTGGTATCTGCTCCTGTATCCAATAATCCATAAAGGGTTATGCTTTGATGTCCATGGGTAATTTCCACCTTTTGTTTTGGTCTATTTTGTAAATCCACAGTCAAAAGTGTAACACCAGTAGAGCCAAAACCCTTTTCATCCCGCGTTTGTCCAGTAAATTATGGTATACCAGATGTCATTTGTGATAATGGTATTAATTGTGCAATACGTTGCCCTTTTGTTATTTTAATAGGAGGATAAAGGGTGTAAACCATAATTTGTATTTCCCCTGTATAATCCGCATCGATAACACCAGGTAATACAAATAATCCAAGCATAGTTATTGAAAAACGTCCTAATAACAATGCTCCACATTTTTGTTCATTTAAAATGAGAGGACCTTTTACTCCAGTTGGTATCCTCTCCGGCCGATTCGTCATTAATGTGACGTCTACTGCTGCTGATAAGTCCAAGCCGAGGCTCCCTGCTGTGGCTGGTTGCAGACAGGAGGTGGCAGCGATGTTGCGTCGGCAACTGGTGTCTCCGATGTCACGGCGGCTACTTGTGTCTGGGCGCGGCTCGCCTGCTGCGTGCTCCTGGGATAGTTTCCCGACCGGCGCTTACAAGCTGCAGAGTTATGGGAACCGGATCGGCAGTTGTGACACCATATCCCAGTTGCTCAACATGTTCGTCGCGTATGTCCCTCACTGCCGCATCTGTAGCACTTGAGGAATGGTCTCGAGCCCTGCGTAACTGCCAGTGAGCCACTTCGGAGAGGAGCAAGAGCAGCTAACACTTGACTTTGAGTAGACTCTGCTTGCTTTTGTAATCCTAACCCTAGCTCCTTTAGTGCATCTATTACAAATGCCTGTGAAGCTGTTGGCATTAATGCCATTCGCTCTAACGCTTCCTCAATGGTCCAATTTGCCCCTAAAGTAGCTAACACTCTTTGTGTTGCTGGATTACTATTTTGTAACGTACACTGCTTCAATAGCGCCCCCTTCATGTAGTCTGCAACGCCAGCCCTATCTATAGCAGCAGCTGCCCTATCTATAAAATTCCCAAATGATTCTTCTCTACCTTGTTTAATGCCCATATAAGCCGGTAACCCTCCTGGTTCTTTAACCATATCAATTGCAGCACGCACTAATTGCATAGACTCTCTAAGCTTATCAGCTCCTGATATCATCTGCGCCTCTGTATGCAAATATGCTCCTAAGCCCATAAGCTCATCCATTGTCACTCCACGTAATGGATCTCCTTGAGCTCGCTGTACAGCAACTGACTCATTGACCAACGGCTGCCAATGTGCATTAAACAATAACTGCTGATGCTGAGTAAATATCAACCGAACTATTCCTCTTAAATCATTTGGACATAAAATCTGAGTATTAAAAAGATAATCTAGCATTTGCCTAACAGGTTCACTTTTTACTCCAAACTGACTAACTGTAGAACGTAACTGAGCTAACAACTTCCAGTCTAAAGGCTCATATGCTGCCAAATTGTGCATAAGGTTCCCCTGAGCATCATACTCTGGTGTATAGGTAACCGGACATGCAAGGCTAGAAGCTACTTCCATCGCCTCACCATCCCCCATTTGCATTACTTCTTTTGCCACAGCAGCCCAAGCTTCCCTTCTCTGTTTAGCCATCTCCCCCCATAGGTCACTGTGTGCCCTCGGGATAGGATCTGGCCCTTTAAGGGTGCTATGCTGCTGGCACTTTGATACAGACACTGAGGCTTCCTGCGGGGGAAGCGGCCCCCCCGCTGGAGCTGCCTCATTCTGGGGAAGTGGCGGAGGCAAGGCTGGTGAAACTGGAGCTGATGAAACCAGAGCCGGCTCGTGCGAGGGAAGCGAGCCCCCCACCGAAGCCGACTCACGTGGGGGAAGCGGCGGAGGCAAAGCTGGAGGCGGAGGTGAAGCTGGCTTGCTCCCACCCCCACCATCCAACCCGCCTGAAGCTGGCAGCGGAGGCAAGCTCTTTCCTCCACCATCCAGCCTGCCCTCCTCCCCCAACAGTAAGGGTGCAGACGGTTCCACACTATCTATAGGAAAATCCTGCACACCACTCTGCTGGGGACTCTTAGGCATAAGTATCTGAGTTACAGAAGGTGCCAGGGGATCATCCTCACAACCATACCCTATATTCTTCTTATAAGCTTCTGTTGCCCTTTCTGCTGCCTTTCTCTCAGAAACCTGCTGAAGCAACGTGTTATATACCACCCGCCATAACTTACCAAATTTCTTTGCTGACTTATCATCATCTAACACTGTATCCCACAGGATATCCCCAAACTTTTTCCACTCTGCTATCTCATGAACTGTATGTGGGTTAGCAAAAATTCCTTTAGAATGACCATAAGCTAATAACCCTGGTAATTCCTTTTTTAGATCTATCCCTTTTACTCCTCGCCTTTCTAAATATGAGGAGAAGAGATCGTATGCCGCTTGCCTATCCATACCGTATATATCAGAGCGCGCTGTTGCAGCTCTCCAGGCTCCAGGAAGCACGTAGAGACTTGAGTGACCGTTGTGATCCTCAAGGGTGCTTTTAAAATCCGGCACCGTCCTGGCTGCAAGGACTCTCACCCAACTTCCCCGACCGTGGCGAGTTTCTTTGTAATCCAAGAAAGCAAGCGTTCAGGGGTTTGCCCGCATTCTCCACCATTTGTCGGAGGAAGGAGACCCAGACACCAATTGATTCATCCAAGTCCAATTTATTGATCGAATACAGCGGGTTAAATACAGTTCTTAATAAGCTTCATACATATTGCAAAAGTTGAGGTCAGGATTGGTTAGTTACATATCAGCAACTACACCTACTTCTACATTCTTTTGCTTATTCTTTTGTTACATTCTGCAGATATTCAGGACTAATCTCACCTCCCTTTCCTCATGTTGCAGCAAGGTCATCCGGCATTCTTGCCTGTCAGCAGTCACTGAATCAGAGACTGCTGTCCTCCCTTTTGAGCTTAACCAGTGGCATTATGTCAGGATGGCCTTTCTCACTTAACCATTTATTAACAATATTCTCCACAGAGAGAGTTTGTAACTTCTTGCAGCCATGGGGTGTGCCTCACAGTACTGGCATTCCCTGCTCTCTCACAGGATAAACTGTTGTCAAGTGTGCCCATAGGACCCTAAAAACCATGCTTGAAAAACAAAAAGAGGGGGAGTTGGGGTACCCTCACAACAGAGTAGCTAAAGCCCTCTATGTCTTCAGTTTTTTAAATGAAGATGGGACAGACTGCATGTGACAGAGAGCATTCCTTCAGCACAAAGGCTCATCTAAGACCTCCAGCGCTGGTGAAGGACTTACTGGCTGGACAATGGAAAGGAGCCCTGGACTTACTGACATGGGGAAGGGGCTGGGCCTGTGTCTCCACAGTGTCTCCATGTGGAGTGGGATCCATCACAGTGTGCAGCCTTTTGTCTCACTGTCCTGATCCCATGTGTATATAGTTGCTATGTTATAGGTATATGTTACTATTTTTAAAAAGTTGTTAAAGTTATTATTGTTATCACTGTAATTAATGTTTTAGGAGTTGTTTAGGTTTTTCTTAGTATGTTTTCATTGCCTAAAAAAAAGGAAGGGCGTTATGTGGAATATGGGGCGATATTTCCTAAAGTTGTTAAGGCTCGTGTCCACAGAAGGCCCTGTGGGGAAGGCACAGCTGCAGGCTGGATGGTTGGAAGTTGGTTGGACGATGAGAGGCAGTTATGAGGAGGAATGCATGGACAGCACATGAAAGGGAAACAGATTGGGTGATAGGACCTGTGGACAGCAGACTGCAGCTGAGCCAGCCAATGGGTGCCCTTCTTCTGTTGAGTTCTGGTTTTGTCAGGTTCAGAGTAAAGGTATAAACGGAGGGTGATTTCTACAATAAAGTGATCTCCCTCAGATGCACAAGGGCATCTGTGTCTCTTTATTCCCCATTGCTACACCTTAGTATTGTGTGAAAGAGTGAATGGGAAATGAGGAGAGTGGGAAGTGAATGTTTATGTCCTGTGTCTTGTGTGGCTGATAGGTATAGCTGCTGAGTGAATGAGATGTACTGCAGCACAAAACAAACAAGGAGCTTCGAGCCGAGCTTCCTCTTTTCGGGTGACCGAGACAGCCAGAAAAAGCAAAGTGTTTGTTTTGCATATGAATAAAAATTTTAATAAAGATTTTGTGTTGTCTGTAAGAATGTAATTCTGTGTTTCAGTTGTGGACTGGGATGTGATCTTTGGGTAGGGTGTAAGTGTAAAATCTGTCATGAGAGGTGGCATTGCACAGGCACACTGAAGAGTGCCTTGTGCCGGGAGTGGGAAAGAGTGGAACTCTGAGCCAGGAATTGGGCATTAAATTTTTAAAAATTTCTGTAGGAAATAGTGTGTGGGAAAGCTGCATTTAATTTCCATGAGCCTGAACAGTACCTGAGAAAGACTGGGAAAATAGACGTGAAAGACGTAGAGTCAGATTTGTTTTGAAGTTAAGAAAGAAGGAAAAAAAAGGTGTGGGGACAGTGCCGGGATAAGCTGAGAAAATGGGACACAAAGCAAGCAAGGAGAAAATTCCCAGGGGAAAGGGGAGCCGGGAAACATTAATGGATACACCTTCAAACAGCCTCCTAGGCATAAAATTGGCACAGTGAGTACATAATCCTGAAACAAAGAATGCAAATAAAATCAAAATTATTGATTACTATATGATGAAATAGACTCATCAGGAGACAAGATCTGATCATTTGTCATTGATCTGATCTGGCCAAAATAGAGTTCCTTTGAGGGGTGGATATGCCAAACTTTGAATATTCATGTGAATGCCAAAGAACCAGTCAGTCAGGAAAAAACTGATTCTGCTGCCAGTTGGAAGGGTGAGGCTTCCCTGAGGTAGGTAAACACATTTAAGTTAAAAGAAACTGAAAATTGGGACCTTAGAGTATCTGCCCCCTCCATATCTACCAGCATCCGATGCATCCCCTGCAGCCCTTGATGGACCCAGCCAGAATTCCTGGGGCAGAGCAGTCCAGCGAGAGGAATGGAAAAATGAGAACCAAGCAGTGGCACTAAACCCCCTCCTAGAAGTGCCACTGGGAGTGGCACACGGAGAATTGGGTTGAATAGGGAAGTCAGGGGCTCTGTCTCCTGGGGTCAAAATATCAACAAGAGCCCTTGATAAATTTCAAATTAGGCCCTCAGGAGGAAGAATTTGAATTTTTAGTAGACACAGGGGCTAAGAGGACATGTTTATAGAATTCCAAGAGGATGCAAAAAAAAGCCAAAATACAGTTCAAGTAGTAGGGGCAAAGGGAGAAGGATATGAAGCACCTGTTACAAAAAATGCAATATTTGAAGGAACAAACAAATTAGGAATGAGGGATGTTTTATTCGTATGGGGGGAAGGATATAATCTGATGGGAAGGGATTTGCAAGTGCAGTTAGGTATCGGAGTGCTTCCAGAGGAAGAGAATGGCAGTCCAACTCTGTGGGGGCCCAGGGGGATAGAGCCAGCCAGGCCCCAGCAGAGCCCAACGTGGGCCAGGGGCTTGGGAGGACCGAGGGGGAAGTGGCTGGAGGCGTTCTGGGGGCTGTTGTGAAGCAGGCAGGCAGCAAAGGGGGGGATCCTGGTGTGTTACTCCAGGAATTACCCCAGGATTTGGGGCAATTTTAATGAAAATTCTCAGAAAACTCCCCAAATGTGTCTAAAATCCCACACAGGGAGGGGAGACAAGTGACACCAGCAATGTCCCTGATGATGTCACCTCCCTGATGACATCACAGTGCTGTCATCACTGTTCCCGCAGCAGCTTTTGGATGTCCTCAATGGCTTTTTGGCACCACTCATCCACTGCACGGCCACCAAGGCCACCGGGGCCACTGGGGGGACTCAGAAGGAGCCTGCAGATGTCCCCAGGTGTTCTCAGCAGGTGATGCGTGGCCAGGCGGCTGCTGGCCTCCCACAGCCACTTGGCCTTGGCCACTGCAGCAACCAAGGCCTCGGGGACATCAGGGGATGTCTGATTTGTCCCCTTCAGGGCCAGCCTTGATGTCCCCAGGCCAGTGCCGCAGCTCCCGGGGAAACACGGTGGCTTCGTCACAGGCAGCCACCAAGCGCTCCAGCAGCCCCAGGGCCGCCTCCGCCCTCTGTCCCTCCTGGTGGCCACCTTTGCCTGGCTGCTGGCCGCCATGGCCTCTCCCACGGCCTTGGTGGCTGCCTCTTTCTCCACGGAGGAGGCTGCAACCCAGGACTCAAGCGCAGCCACCGCTGAGGTCACCTCCTCCTTGGCCAGGGCCACCGACGGCTGCTGGGCCGTGGCCACCAGGTTGTGCAGAGACTTCCCCCAGCGGGCGGCCTTGTCCGGCAGGTTCCAGGCATGGGTGGTGGCAACAGTAGCAACGGTGGCTGCAGTGATGGCAGCAGTGGTGGCCGTATCCCTGCAGGTGTCACAGAGCTCGGTGGCCTCCCTGGCCAGCCAGTCCCAGCTGTTCTCGAGCAGCTCCAACGACTCCCACCAGCCCACCAGGCGCTGCCCGCGGCTCTCACATCGGCCCAGGTGGTCCCAGGGTGGTGCCAGGGCCTGGCCCAGGGAGGGGACACTGGAGTGGCACAGTGAGGTGACAGCACAGTAGTTCAGGACCTTATGGAGGTACCAGGTAAATCTCCTCAGTTTTGTGTGCAGGGACTTTGGGGACATGTGCCCCCTCACGTCCTTGTGTGGCCTGGTCACGGTGGCTGCCACCTTCCCCAGGGTGGCCACCACGGTCACCACAGCCTCCAGCCACTGGGAAGGGAACAGGAGAGGTGTCAGGGACCTGGTGGCACTTGTGGCCTCCTGGGGTGGCCCCTTTGTCCCCTCCCTGTAGGCGTCTGCTGTCCCCTCTGTCCCTTTGTCAGCCCCTAATGCCATCTGCCACTCCCCTGCCACCCCCCGCTTTCTGCCCCTCTGCCACCCTCGGTCCCCTCCACCCTTCTGTCACTTCCCCCCTTCCTGCCACGCCCTCCCATCCCCTTTGAGACCCCCTGTCCCCTCCCACCACCCTCTGTGTCCCCTCCATTCCTCTGTGTCCCCTCTGTCACCCCCATATCCCCCATGTCCTCCCTGTCCCCGCTGTCCCCTCTGTCCCCAGTGTCACCAGTTGTGTCCCGGTGTCACCAGTTCCACCCCACTGCCACCAGCCCAGAGTCTCCAGTTCCTTCCTTGTGTCTCCATCCCAGTGTCCCCTGTCCTGTGCCACCAGTCCCCTCACAGTGCCCATAGTTCCATCCCAGTGCCATCAGCCCAGTGCCACCAGTGTTGCCCTGGTGTCACCAGCCCAGTGTCCCCAATTCCATCCCAGTGCCACCAGTTCTATCCCACTGTCACCACCCCAGTGTCCCCAGGGCTGTCCCAGTGCCACCACCTCTGTGTCATCATTCCAGTGCCACCAACCCGGTGTCCCCAGCTTCATTCCAGTGTCACCAACACAGTGCCATCACTGTCACCAGTGTTCTGGGGGGGTTGGGAGATCCCAGGTGGAGCTTGGGGGCTCCTTTGGGGGGATTCTGGAAGGGTTTTGGGGGATCCCAGGTGGAGTTTGGGGGCTCTCGGGGGAGTTTGAGGGAATCCCAGATAAAGTTTGGAGGGTCCTGGGGGGGTTGGGGGGATCCTGGAAGGTTTGGAGGTCCCAGGAGAGGTTTTGGGGGTCCCAGGTGAGGTTTGCAGGGAATTGGGTAATCCCAGTTGAGAATTCCCAAGGATTTGGGGTTTCCCAGGTGAGAATACGGGCCAGGGTTCAGGGGGGCCAAGGGGCTCGGGCCTGGGAGCATTTTGGGGGCTTCAATCAATGGGGAGGGCCTGGGGGGTGCCGAGGGGGGTGCCGAGGGGGAGGCGTGGTGAGTGTGTGGGGGGCTCTCATGGATTTGATGCCTCAGGTTTTGGCTTTTCTGTTTTTCAGATTCTGTGCTGCTTTACTCTCTGGGTCTGGGCTTCATATTAAGGGATCCTGAGCTCTGTTCACAGAGCAGGGAGACAAAACAATTCCTGCCCTAGCTGGGTACCCAAGGACAAATAATCCAAACTTCAGGCCCAAGAGCATAAACAACGGGCACTGAAGAGATCGAAACAAGAAGGATGGGATTTCATCATCTAAAGACATAATTGGACAATTAACTCCAATATGCAAATGGAGCAGAACTTATAAAAGTGACAGACCTCGTGACCGGCCGTCCATTTTGTGGCCATTTTGGTTCATCTTGGGCGTAGCCCTGGCTGGGCTCTTGTTCTGCCCAAGGTGTATCCATGGAGGCCTTTTAACAAATGCCTGCTTTATTGTGTAACCGTGTCTGGCCTCTGTTCTAGGTCAGCCTTGTGAAGGCCTCAGTTTGTGGCGAGCACGAAGGGAGCCGAGGCATCTGGGCAGGGCTGGAGCAGAGGCAGAGGAAGGTGCAGCTGCTGCCCCCAGCCCGCGGCACTGGCGGGGCCCAGGTGCGGGGCAGAGGGCGCGGGAGGCCGAGAAGCTCGGGAGGAGCGAGAGAGGCGTGAGCGGCTGCAGGGGCGCTGTGTTTATCGGGTGAGCGCGGTGGGAAGGGGCGTTTTGTGCTCGGGAGCGCAGCGGGTGCGGGGCTCGCTGTGCCCCGGGCCGGGGAGGGCGGGCGCTGTGAGCAGCGGGGTTGGATTGCGGGGCTGGGCTTGGCCTGGGGCCGGCAGTGCTGGCGCAGGGATTGTTCCCGCACCGCCGCTCCGGAGCGCCGCGATCGGAATCTCGCTCTTTCTCTCTCTCGCTGGTTCTTTTAATTTCTACTCTGAACTGTTAAAATTCCGTGTGTATATTCTGCTGCGAGTGCTCTAGTGGTAATATCCCGAGAGACAGTCCCCTGAGATTAGCACTGAGAAACTGGGGCACAGTGACCCACGCTGCAGCACTTGGTGGGGGCTGTGCCGCATGGGATGGACTCAGCTTGGAGAAGTTCCTGGAGAAGTCTCCGGTGGGAGAGAGCCCAGGGTGCAGCAGGGGAACGACTCCTGTCCCTGAGCAGAGGGAGAAGCCCCGGGGCATGAACTGAGCGCGGCCCCATTCCCTGTCTGCGGCACTGCCGGGGTAGGAGGTGCAGCTGGAAGGAGGGAGGCGTGGGGGAAAGCTGCATTTAAGGGTCTTGACTTATTTCTCATTATCCTGCTCTGAGTTTTTGGGGTTTTCTGTCAGAAATCTCTCCCCTCCCCCACTCATTCACAGGGGTTTGGGGCGGTTTTCCCTTTTTGGGGGAAATCAAAGCGATGCACTGATGCTCCTAATTAGGGGTAGGAGAAGCGAGGCTCCAGGGCTTCCCGCTGAGCCGGAGCCACCGAAGCCGCAGTGCCGGGAAAGCCGTGGCGGGAGGTGCGGAGAAGTTTGTTTGTGTTTTCAGCTCAATCCCGCCCGGGCCCGTTCCAGGGCTGTTCCTGAGCTCCGGCTCTGCCCTCACGCAGGCCGGGGGGCCCTGAGAGCGCAGGGCGGGGCTGTGCCGTGTGCAGAGCCCACCCCTGTCTGGGATTGGGCGATGGTGCCGTCAGTCGTGGTTGTGGCGCGCTGATTGGTGGGAGCGGGGCGGAGCAGGGCCCCGGTGGCGGGCTGAGGGCGGCCGTGGCTGGGCAGCGGCGCCATTGTCGGAGCGTGTGTGCGGTTCCGTGAGCGGCGGCAGCGGCCGGAGCGCGGTGAGGCGGCGGCGGAGCTCGGAGGCGGCCGCAGCGCAGGTGGGAGCCGCGCTGGGTTGCGCGGGGGCTCGGGGCTGGCTGCGGGCCTCGGGGGCGGCAGGGGGCTCGGGCGGGTTCGTTGTGCCGTGTCCGGCCCGTGTTGCCGCTGGCGTGAGGGCGCTGCGGGAGCGGCTGCCCGCGGTCTCCTTGCGGCCGCTGCCTCGGCAGGAGCCGCTGCCGGAGCCGCGCTGGCTCGGCCCGGTTGCTGTGGCTGGGACAGAGGGGGCTGCCCCGTGCCCGGGGCTGTGCGGGGAAATTGCCGTGGCCGGAGGTTTCTGTGCGCAGAGGAGACAGAGGAGTCCTGTAAAAGTGACTTTATTGCTGAGCAGAGGGAGAGGCCATGGGGCATTTCTCGTGCGCTCTCTGCCATTGCTGTAGTTCGCAGCCTCCTTTTTATCCTCATTTTCCCGGCCTCGCCTCCCTCTCCCTTTACCCACTGGCTGAAGTGCTTGGAAGGTTCAGACCTCCCGATCCGGCAACTGCATGTCCTCGTAATGTGCATCCCCACTTTTGCATAACGGCCGATATTGATGGGTGTGTTAAGTCTTTTTTCTTTTGGAACTTGAAAAATTAAGCGGGACTTTCTGTAAGCAGCAATCCATGTTAATTAGTAACATTTATTGGAGCTGGTGGTTTCGCCCGTTACTTCCTTATCTGCAAGCCCCTAACCCTTTGCTCAGCTGCTGAATGAGCTGCACTCTCAAGGTGTGGAGCATGGTAAAAAGATGAGAGTTGCTGTAGCACATCAGAGGAGAAACAGCGTTCGTTTAACCCATGGTTAGCCAGGGAGCCACAAAACCGTGTCTCATTCCCATCCCTTTCGCATTTGGACCAATACATGAGCTGCTTTCTTATTTCCTTTGTTATCTGTTTTTCACCACTTTTCCTTTGTTGTCTTTTTGCCAACAGCAGTTTGAGTCATTTAATTTTCCACCAACTCCTCCTTTTTCTACTAACAGATGACCTGATCCCATCCCATGGTGAAGTGTTGTGTTTCTCATTTCAGTGGATTGGTCGGCAGCAAGGTCAGGAGCTGGAGCTGTCTGGTTGGTTATTATTGCGAGGACAGCTTGTAATCTAATGATGCCATTGAAATGAGAAATGGGTTCTGTGGCTCCTGATATGAATTGGTTCGGGTTCCCAGGGGCTGGTCCATGGTGTTGTAGGATTTGTTCTGGTGGCCGTTCATCTTTTCCCCATTTTTGGGTGCTCTCTCCAGCCAGGGCTGCATCAATTGACTGCTTTTCTCTAATTAAATCATCACATACTTGGATTCCCAACTGATTTCGCTGAAGTTTTGGTGACAAAAAATCCCCGTGCTCTAATATACCCTATATAACACAGACAGTGCCAGCACATGTTGGAGTGGGCAGAGGGATGATTCCCTTCCCATTTATTTATAGTGAAGTTTTCCCAACGTTCTCCATTTGCTGTTTCCCTTTGCAGCTTCACCCGTTTCTGTTGCAGGGTCAGATATCCTCCCCCTGGGCTCTGCCTTGAGCTGTGCAAATTCCATCAGTGCAAGCAGGCAGAGCTTGGGGTGAGGGGCAGAGGGAATCAGCCCAATTCCTGCCCCAGGCAAGAGACCCAGGTGCATTGTCCACACTTTGCCCAGCAGTGTTCATTTGCATTTCTAAAGCTCCTCTGCGGGCTGCCTGGAATGGAGCTTCTCTTCCTGCTGCTGAACAATGTTGATGTTTTGTTGCTGGTCGTTGTCTCTGTGGGGATCTTTTGGGCTATTCCTAGTCTGTTCAGGTGTTAAACTCATCTCCATTGAGCAGTGTAACACCCCTTAAAAAAAAAAACTTTAAAATTCATTTCCCCAAGGCAAAGAAAACCAAGCCTGAGTAGTGAAATAACGTTTAAAAGAACCGAAATCGGTACATTTACAGCAGTGCAATGGCAGGCAGCCCAGAGTGTGGGTGTCCGTGAGGCCCAGAGTGGAATTGTGCCGTGGTGTTCCCCAGCAGCTGTGGCAGTGCAGGCCCAGCCAGCGCTGAAGCTGCAGCAGTGGCAGCAAGGCTTGGCCCCAGTGGCTGGAGATGGCAGAGGAGGGTGGCCAGGATTGCAGAGGATTCCAGGCGAGGATCTGTGGGCAGGCGCAGGGGCTTGGCCCGCTGTGGAGCCCTGGCTGCTGCTGCGTTGCCTTCAGGGCAGGCTCAGGGGCGGCCTCCCATCCTCCTGCTGCAGGTGGGAAGTGCAAATCTCCGGGGCTTCAGAGCCCTTGAGGCCAGGCTGAGGGGTCCCCCCGTGTTGAGCTGTGCTGGCGGCTGTTTGTGGCCTCAGGGACACTTGGCATGGGCCCCTTGGCCACCAGTGGTGCTGCTTTGCACTCCTTAGGCAGGAGCCGATGTCCTGGCTGGGTGTTGGCAGCAGCAAAGTGCCAGGGTGGGCTCAGTGACAGCCCAGCTTGCTGTGGGAGAATATGCCTTGATATCTGCTCCAGTGGTTGCTGAAGCAGTGAGATTTGCTTTTGCCCCCCTGTTAGGTGCCATGGTGTCAGCAGAAGATATTGAAGCCTTCCTGCTCAGGGCATTTCAGTGCCAGGCTCTCACAAGCACCCACAGCTGCCCGGGTTGAGCTGAGCATGGGGCGGTGACCTGCTCTGTGTCTGATTCCCCTTCCTTAATAACAGCCTGTCTTGTAGCTCTTTTCCCTTCTGCTGCCCTTGCAGAGCCATCCACAAACACATTTTCTCCCTCAGGCCAGGGAATGTCCCATCAATCTGTCCCAGCCTGGGTCTGGAGCTCTGTCCCTTGAGTGCAGTCCTGGGTTCCTTGCCAGCCCCTCTCCAGGCTGTTCAAACAGGAGGCTGGGTTAAAGCCTTGCCCTGTCCTCAGTTCTAAATCCTCCTGTGCCATTGAACAAGTTTCATACTGTAATAACCGAGCCCTGCTCATCCATTTAGAGGCTGTTTTGGTTGTCAAACCTTTAACTTGATGCCAGACTTTAACTATATGAGATCCTCCTGTTGTCGTCAGTTTTGAGGCCTCAGTTCCCAGGCCTCAGTTCCCATGAAAGCTCTGGCTGCACAATTCTGCAGACAATGAGGCCACTCTCTGGCCACTAGATTAAACATTTCAGCACAAGAATTCCTTAGGGAAGACCCTGTTAAAAATCCACCTGTAATTGAAATTCTTTTTCCCTGTCTGGAAGGCCCAGGGCAGCAGCCTCAGTTAATCTTCATTTTAACACTTGAAAATTCTGTGTTTCCTCCTCCTGTCTATCCATCCAGTTTGTTGACTGGCAGGATAGGAGTGTTGTAGGGAGACATCCTTGGCTCCAAAAGCCCTGCCTTTAACAGGGACTCAGTACCAGGCTGTGAGCCCTGCCATCCCTCTCTTGGAACAGGGTATTGCTTGTCCTGGTTGCTTTAAAGAAATTTGTAGAGGCTCCATATCTAATTTTCCCTCTTTCCCTGGGGCTGCCCACACTTTGGGGTTCACTTCAGCATAGGCCTTGTCAGATTTTGGCACAAAGGTAGAACAGAACTTGCCTCTGTATCCCCTTTTACAGTATTAAAATCCAGCTCTCAAATTCCTTCCTAGTTAATTGCAATCACAGGAGGAAGAAAAATTCATTTATTTCTGACCTATCACCCACAGCTTCTAATAGTGGTTGAACAAATCATACCTGGTCATCTTTCCCACTCATTCCCTTAAAAATCGAAATATTCCTTCACTATTTTCCCCTTTACGTCTAAGATTCAGAGTGGATTGAGAGGCCCCTGTGTCCATCAGGAAATGCCTCCTCTCAATGCAGACCCACCCTGAATGTTCTCAAGGGCTGCAGTGTGGAGGGTCCTTGGTGTGATGGGAGCTGTGACAGCCCTGCCAATCCATGTCCATCAAGGGGTGGACTTGCTGGTCCTGAGGGTGCTGCTGTCTGTGCTTGCAGTGTCCTTGTGCCCTGCAGCTGGAGCCCTGGTTCCTTGCCAGGGGCTGTTTGGGTGGGCTCTCCCCTGCCGAGGAGGGCAATGCCTCTGCCGGGTGCTTGTGGCCGAGCCGTGCCCTGGGTGCTGGGGCCCCCTTGGGCCCTGGGGTTGATCCCTCAGGGGCTGTAGGAACTGTGCCCTGGCCTTTGCCTTCAGCTTGGCCTTTTGCTGCTCCCTTCTTGCATTCACCTGCTGTGCCTTTGTGCTCAAGTGCTGCAGGGCCTTCTTGTGCCCCTCCTGCAGCCCCCTCAGTGCCTGTGGGTGCTTGTCTTGCTTTACAAGAGAGGTGTCTGCTCAGGAAGGCAGAAAAGGCCTCTCTTGGAATGGAGAATGCAAACCCCCCTCCCTCTTAATTTTTAGACTAGTGAAATGAAGGAGCTCTCAGGCAAAGATATGGGAATAGGAATACCAGTTCTTTACTAGTGTGTATAATAAAGCAAACAAACACCAACAGCTGCAGCACTGACAGCAAACAGAGCCCGGACCCAGTCCCGGCCTTTGGGCTGCGGCGCTTTCCCCTTGGGTGCAGTTCCGGGCATGGCCGGCAGGGGCGCTGGCGGCTCCCGCGGGGCGGGGTGGCGCATCCCTCCCATGGGAACCTCTCTGAACAGAAATAGAGCAATCCCTTCATCTAACTCTTTCACTTTTTTACCTTCTATAGCCTTTCTCCCGTGTTTTGAGAAAGGATTTGGAGAGGGCTGCCTTTTAACTGAGCTCCTAGTGTTTTGATAAGGTGCTTCCTCGAGAGTGAGAGAGTTTCCCTGAACAGCCGGAGCTGTGGTTACCAAGGGGACGTAACTCAGAGCAGGACGGGGTCAGGGGAGGATATCCCGGCCAGGCTCGGTGGGAGTGTGGGCAGGGTCTGCTGCCGGAATCGGCAGAGGGGGATCTTCCCGTGGAGCCCGAGGCGGAGCGTGGGTAGCCCCCACATGGCTGATGGCGGCTGATCCGGCAGCTGCCGGCAGAGCAAAGGCAGGTGGGAGAGCCCGGCAGCAGCGGCGGTGCCCAGCGCAGGTGGCACGGGCAGGGCAGGTGGGGATGGGATGGCTGGGACCCCCCCTGGGTGCGGTGGGCGCGGTGACCTCGGAGCAGGCGGCAGGACAGAGCAACCCCCATCCTCCCCAGCATGGCCGGCAGAACGGCCGCGGGCCAGGCAGTGGGAGCAGGGCACACAAATTGAGCAACAGCGCCGGGGCAGGTGGAGCTGCCCTGGGCAGTGAGGCCGCACCTGGGATGGAAACCGGGGCAGGCGGAGCTGAGGCGGGCAGCGAGCCGGGACCCGGGACAGGCGCCTGGGCCGCGAACGGAGGGGGCAAGACCTGCAGAGGATCCCACTCTCTCTCTGATTTTTCCTCTTGTTCTCTTCCCTTTCATTTCCCCTTTTTCTTTTCTTGTTTTTTTCTCGGGGCTTTCTGATACTTTAAAGATTTTTATTCTCCTAAAATCTCCTGTCTAACGTATGGCATTCTCTTTCTTCTAAACTACATGGGTTTTTTTTTACAAATAGATCCAGAACCTAACAAATCTCGACTTCTGCTTGGATACTTTGAAATGGCCAACGGGCTAACTCACGACCTCCTAATGTTGTTTTTCTCATCACCTTTTTATTTATCCTTTGGCAAATTAAGGATATATCCTAAATCCATAAATTCCAGTGCACCCATAGTTCCTTAAAAAATGATCACACAAAGCTTGAGTACCCCAGTGGGTTTTCTGATGCCTGTCTTCTAATATTTTCCTACTAAGCACGTTTTATTAAGTAATTGTCTTCCATCAAGAAGTTTCCATTTCCCTGATTTATCTTGCTCACTTCCAGTCTTGTTTAATTCTTTTTTCTCGGCATCCCTAAACTTGGGAATTTCCAGTTTTTCCTCGTTTGGAGTTAATATTAACATAACTCTTCCAACTCCATTTTCTGCTGCATCCTTAGCTTGGTGTTCTGCCAAATTATTTCCTCTTCTTCCTGGGGTCTTTCCCTTTTGGAGTTCCTTAACATGTACTATAGCTATCTCTTTTAGGTGATTGTAATGCCTCTAAAACCTCTAAAATAAGTTCCTCATGTACTAGTCCTTTTCTTCTTGAATTAAGTAATCTTTTTCCTTTCCAAATTTTTTACTGGTATGTACTACTCTAAAGGCATACCTTGTATCAGTATATATAGTTCCTGTATTTGTGTTAAATATTCTAGTGCTCTTTTTAAAGTCTATAATTCACAAGTTTGAGCTTACTAGTTTAAGGGGAATTTCCCTTTTTCCATAGTTTGCATGTTTTTCCCATCGACTACTGCATACCCTATATTTTCTCTTTTTGCAAGGAGTTGTATCTTTTTTTTTTTTCTTTTTTTCCCTGTATCCAACTTACTGGTTTTCTGTCTCATGGTTCAAGATCTTATCTATTCATCTTCTGCCTCTGTTTTTCACTTTCACTAACAACCTAAATACAACTTTTCTTTCAGCTACACCCACAAAAATAAAAAACTTTTTTCTCATACTACTTTCAGTACAATACACTTCCCTTCAAGGAAATGTAGTGAAGCTTAAAATACACAATCTACATTACCTATACTTTCATTCATCTACATTCACTCACTTTTATTTCTCACTCACTTCCACACATTCTTTCCCACCCTCAGGACACAGAGTGGATCCCTGTTGACAGAGAATCGCGGGTCCCTATGGCCCCCCCTCACCTTGGGGTGGCCTCTGGGTCTCAGTATCTCCGGGCCTCCTGGGGGGGCCCTGACTCTGCTGCCTCCGGTGCCGTTCACCTGTGAGGCTGATTTGTGTGTCACTCACACTCTTTAGCCACGGCCCCCTCACACGCCCAGGAGAACAATGGCTTATTTGTGGGTCACGCACACCTCTTTCCACAGCCCCCCTTCCCACCCACCAGGGGAGGGCGGATTTTGTGTGTGACTCACTCTCACACACAACAAGACAACAATAAGGTACCTTTTGTTATAAATGATCAAATCGAGAGCCAAACTTATAAGAAAATTTAGCAAAGATTTATTAATTTGTCTGTGTGAATGAAGTTCGGTTGTCAAAACCAGCACAGCCAAGGGTCAGCGTCGAGCCCGGGTTCAGTGCTGGGTGAACACGGATCTGAGCTCCGAATGTCAGAGTCTCCCCCTGTTCACAAATGCTGCCTGACGCAGTGAGTTCTTTTACAGTTTATTCTGCTCCAGGCAGAGATGACCGAATGTTCTTTGTGTCTCTTCCCATGCATAAACTTGGCTTTACATGTGCAGAGGTGGACAAAGACTCAGTCCAGGTGTCTGATGTTGTCAGTAGACTCCGGGGAAGTCAGCATTCACATGCATCAGGGTGGGGCTCTGGATCATCTGGGTAGCTGTATAATCGTCGAGGCGATAATCACTCTTGGCTGGATCTGGTGACCCGGGGAAGCCAGCGATTATCGCCCTGGAAGCTTCTATTCTTTCATGAAAAACCCCGATGTTTATCTCAACCAAGTCCAGGAACTAGATATATATGAATAAGAAACTACTCCCTGCCAGGATGGTCAAAAGACATAATGTGGATTTTACAATATTTTATACATTAATAGCATGAATTATCTCTACCATATACTACACTTTCACATCACCTATTACAAGTTTAGGTGTTTCTGGCCAGTCCCCGTGCTCTTGGATATCCCTCAACC
The DNA here is from genome assembly GCF_028551555.1 of Melozone crissalis. Classification (NCBI taxonomy): domain Eukaryota; kingdom Metazoa; phylum Chordata; class Aves; order Passeriformes; family Passerellidae; genus Melozone; species Melozone crissalis. Next base: position 7,936,115 of record NW_026535844.1, read on the forward strand.
CAGCTGTGCTGTCCAACCCCAGATGCTCTTGAGCATATCCTCAATCCGGCAGAATTTTGCTCAACTGTGGATGCTCTTGGAATGTTAATTCCTCAACCCAGCGGGTTTTAATTCTGGATGCTCTTGGGCACTCTTATCCCTCAACCCAGCAGGTTTTTAGGAGCCCCTTTTGTCCCGTTTCCTAGTGGATTTGGCTCGGAAACTCGTCTGCTCCCTTCCTCCGAGGGGTCCAGCTCCTCTCTGGGACCCAGTCCCAGTTACCCCGGGGGATTCTCTCACTCCTGTTAACATTCACTTTGTCTCTTTCCTGGCCACTTACCGCGGAAAGTCGGAAACGCAGCGTGGGAGACTCCAGCACTCACTTGGCAGGTCTGGGACAACCAGCCCTCCTCTCATTCACACACATTGATCCCCCTGTACCTGCCCACCTGAGAAATACTTACCAATCCCTTTTCCTTCCCGGGTTCTTCATGCACATTACTACTCTTAGGGGGCCAATTACCGCGGTTATAGGGAGCCTTTTTCCCTTCTCTTTGTTTTATTGTCTCCTTTTGTCCACCATAACCTGCGTCTGTCGGTCACCCCAGGGGGAACAGAGCGAGGCTGCCAATGGGGCAGGGCGCGCCTTCCCCACTCTGACTCTCCTAAAGCACCGGCAGCGAGGTGTTAGTAACCATCCTCTGCTACCAAATTGTGAAAAACGCCAGTCACTTGCTTTTAAAATTTTAAAAGTTTAATAGTAATAGAATGGTTATGAAAAATAGTAATACAATTAGAGTAATCACAGTTTGGAGAAATCAAATTAGGACAATATGAGACAACAAATACAAAGAGTTACGGATGTCCCGGTACCCTTTTCTGGGCAGCACAAGCCTGAAAAAGGACACCCGTTATCACAGGATTAACCCTTAAAAACAATAGCCTGTTGCATATTCATACACTTCATACATGATGCATAAATTCCGTTCAAACACAGGATTCTGTCTGGTCAGTGCCAGCTTCTTCCTCTGAATCGTAACAGCGACTTCGAGGTGGGAAGAAGTTAATTTCTTCTGATAAGAGGGCAATAAATTCTTTTTCCTTGAAAGATTTAGGTGTCCTGTGGCTGCTGTCTCGCTGCAAGTCCTTTCTTTAAAAAAAGCCCCTTACCATGCATATTTTCTATTTTAACATTTTTTTAATAACCTAAAACCATATTTAACTCACTACTTAAGAGAATTAATACAGCAGTACATTCTAACAGAGGACGTATAATATTTATTTGAGTATTTGCGAAAACCCAATCACAAAACACGCATTTTTCACAAGTATATTCCCACTTACTTCCAGTCTCTCCCAGTTTGGTCCCAGCTGCTGCCAGCATGGTTCCAGTTGCTTCCTAGAGCAACTCAGTGAGTCCCAGTATGATGCCATTTGCTCCCAGTTGCTCCCAGTCAGGCCCAGTATGGGGGATGATGTGCAGGGAGTGCTCACTGTGACACTCAGTTCCTCCCAGTATTAGTCCAGTCCCTCCCAGTATGATCCAAATATGAGCCCAGTGTGCTCCCAGTCTCTGCCAGAATAAACCAGTTTTGCTCTGCATGGTTCCAGTTCCTCTCTTTCACCCTCACTTTCCTTCCAGTCACTCCCAGTACCTCCCAGGGTACCCCAGTTCCCTCTACAATCTTTCCTGTTCCTTCCAGTATGATCCCATTTGCTCCCAAGCACTCCCAGTCAGCCTCAGAGTAGTGGCACTCAATGTCAGTATGATCCCAGTCACCACCAGTATGATCCCAGTTCATCCCAGTACAAGCCCAGCAGTTTCCAGTCACCGCCAGCATGCACCTGTTCCTCCCAGTTCCTCCCACCATGATCCCAGTTACTCACAGCTGCTCCCAGTCATCCTCAGCATATTCCCAGTCACTCCCACTATATCCCATTTGCTCCTAACATGGTCTCGGTTGCCTCCTGCAGGCTCCTGCTCACTCCCAGTATGATCCCAGTGTCCATCAGTGCGATCACAGTCTGCCCTGGCGTGGCAATATGATCCCAGTACGGTGTCAGTACAAAGCCAGTACAGTCCCAGTATGATCCCAGTATGGTATCTGTACAAGCCCAGTACAGTCCCAGTCACTCCCAGTATGATCCCAGTCCAGCCCAGTCCCTGGCAGTGCTGCCACTGCTGGGATCCCCCAGCCCTGTGCGCGTTCCCCCCAGGCAGATGTGCCGAGAGGAGCCCCAAGGGCTGGCAGTGGCCAGGCAGGGTCCCCAGCAAGGCCCAGTTTGGATGTGCAGCCCCCAGTTTGCCCAGTTTGCCTCTCCTTTGGCCCGGGCCGGGTTCCCCCCGCCCGCAGTGGCTGGGAGCAGCCGAGAGCCCCGCTCTGCCCATCCCGACCTGTCCCGGCTCCATCCCCGCTCCTGCCGTGGAATGGGGCACTGAGGGTGTGGCTGCTGCTGGGGGAGGAGGAGGAGGAGGGAGGGAAGGGCAGGGATGAAGGGGGAGGAGGAGGTGGGGTTAGGGAGGAGGAGCAGGGGGAGGAGGAACGGAAGAGGAGGGATGAAGGTGGAGAGAGAGCAGTGATGGAAGGAGGTGCGGATAACACAGAGGGGGAGGAGGATGGGGGATGGAAGGGGAGGACTGGGAGGAAGAGGAAGAGGAGGGACAAAGGCGGATCAAGGCTGAGCTGAGGGAACCACGCTGTCGATCGCTGCCTGAATTCGCAGCCCCCAGCTGTGGGATCATCACCCCCCCATCGCACTGGTGAGCAAGGAGGGGGAGCTCGACCCAGATATCCCGCAGGGACCCTGGGTTGGGGTTTTTGGGGGGATGTTTGGAGAATGAAGAAGTCCAAGGCTGAGCGGAAAAGGCCCCTTGGGGGGACATCGGGGGTGGCAGTGGCGGCTGCCGGCAGAGGCAGCCTGGAGGAGCAGAGCCCTGTGTCCCCCAGGAGCCCAAAGTGGGGAGCCCAGAGAGGGGGGAGCGGCGCCATTGGCGGGAGCCTCAAGAGCCTGGAGAGGGGCAGGGGGGACTCCTTGGAGCCGCTGCAGCCCAGAGCAGAGAATGAGGGGAGAAGGGAGCCCGGGAGCCCAAACAGCCCCGGCATCCTGAAATGGGGAGAGTCAAGCAGTGGGAGCTTTTGGCATTGCTGGGACTGCCAGCAGCCTGGGCAGGGTGGGCACCTGGCACAAGGGGGACCCCCAATCCAAGCGTGACCCTCAGCCGCTGGGACAGGGGGGAACCCCTGAACACCAGAGGGGAGGGACCAGGGATGGGGAACTCCTGGGAGGCTTTTTCAGGGCTGAATCTTGGTGTTTGGGAGGTTTTTCTGGAGCCCAGGTGGCTGGTGAGTTGCAGAAATGGACTCGGGCAGAGTGACCTTCAAACTGAATGTGCGTTGGGGAAGATGAAACAGGAAAACTTTATAAATATGATTGTCTGGCAAAAGACTTGAGAATATAGAAAGTGTAAGGAAGACTGAAATGAAAGCAAGCTTTGAGATACTCAGTTAGTGAACAACTGGAAAACAATGATGTGGCCCAACTGAAGGTAATCCCCTTTTGATGAAACAATTCCCTCTGTTTGCAGGCAGATCCAGACCCTAGTAGCTCAGCAGAAGGGGTCCAAAGAGGAGTTTTTAGGGTGTAAAATGTAACACAGTATGGTGATATAATGATTCTTAATCGCTGTATGTAAATGCTGTAGGATTTGTATCTCGTACTAGATTGGTTGGTGAGAAATAGAATATTCAACACAGAAGAAAATTTATTGTGTTGTAATGGGAACGTTACTCTCTTATGCTCTTGCCTGTCTCACTCTTTTACCCTCTCATCCTCTGTACCCCTCTCTTCTCTCAGCCCTGCTCCGAGCTGTGCCTGGCAGCTCCAAGCAGGGCCCTGCACCCAGGCCCTTTGCAATAAACCGCAAGTTCCATGACCTGGCTGCAGAGATCTGTCATCTCCATCTGTCCCAACCGTCCTACCCCCTGACACTCCTACAAATGCACTCATCCCTTGTTTTCCCCAAACCAGGATTTCCCATTGCCAACCCCAGGGAGGCTGCGAGGAAGAGGAAGATGCCCGGGGACACTGAGGCAGGTGAGGAGGAAGTCAGTGCCCCTTTCCCCTCTGTGCTGCTCCATCTCCCAGCCCAGCACGGCCCCGGCTGCAGCTCAGCCCTGGGGGGATCTCCTTGCCCTTGCCTGTTGCACGGAGGCAAATCCCATCCTGTCCTTGTCCTTCCTCCCCCAGAGCAGGAGCTGAGCATGGAGAGCAGGGAGGACAAATGCCCGCGGCAGAACCTGGTGGCAGAGGCCGTTTTGAGCGGCTCCATGGCGCAGGAAGCCAACGGGGAGGAAAAGCCCCGGAGATGCCGCACGAGGAGGGGCTGCAAACGCAGCCGGCGGGGATCTGAGGGGGAAAGAGCCAGCCTGGGCCGGGAAAGCAGCCGGAGATGGAGCCAGAGCTGGGAGCTGGTGCTCCATGAGCAGCTCCATGATGGGGAGAAGCCCCACACGTGCGAGGAGTGTGGGAAGAGCTTCAGGTGGAACTCCGAATTGATCAAGCACCAGAGGATCCACACTGGGGAGAAGCCCTACGAGTGTGGGGAGTGTGGGAAGAGCTTCACAGAGAGCTCCAGCCTGATCAAGCACCAGAGGACCCACACTGGAGAAAGGCCGTACAAGTGCTCCGAGTGTGGGATGTGCTTCAGCCAGAGCCCCAACCTGATCAGGCACCAGAGGACCCACACTGGGGAGCGGCCCTACGAGTGTTCCAAGTGTGGGAAGAGGTTTAAGACCAGCTCTGATCTCCTCCAGCACTATCGGATTCACAGAGAGGAGAGGCCCTTCCAATGCCCCGACTGTGGGAAGGGATTCAAGCAGAACTGCCACCTCATCAGACACCGGCGCATCCACACAGGGGAGAGGCCCTACGAGTGTCCCCAGTGTGGGAAGAGCTTCTCCGACAGCTCTGACTTGACCCAACACCAACGGAGGCACCACTAAGGGAAGCCCTGCGAGTGCCCTGAGTGCGGGCAGAGCTTCGTGCGCTGCTCCAGCTCCATCCCCCACGGGAGGAGGCACTTTGGGCACAGTCCTGGTCACTCCCATTCCCTGTGATCCATGTTGGGAACACACCTGGCTGCTTCTACTTTTAATTTCACCTTAATTTTCCTCTACTTCACCTTCATCCTTTAAAAACACCCAAAACTGGGTTAAATGAAGGAAATTGATTGAATATATCTGAATTTCCATAATTTCTCAGTTGTTTTAGAGGGAATTTAGGATTTGGGGACACGTTCTGTGTGGACTGCTGCTGTTGCTAAGAGGCAGGAATTTGATGTCACCCTTCTTGTGTTGCTAGGAACTCTTCCCCTGACCCAAACCCCAACTCCACTCTTGGGATACCCGATAAAACCTCCACGGGCCTTCCTGTGCCCTGTCTTTGGGGGGTAAGAAATGGATTCCCAAAGGATCAGCCCTTTTCCCACTGGCTTCCAAAGGATCAGCATCATTTTTCACTGAATTCCTCGAGGATCAAGCTTTTCCCACTGGATTCACAGAGGATCATCTCTTTTCCACTGAATTCCCAGGGGATCAACCTTTTTCACTGGATTCCCAGAGGATTCTGACTCTGTCACTGTTGTTTTTTTGTTTGTACTACTGCATTTGTATTTTTAGTTTTTCCTAATAAAGAACTGTTATTTCTACTCCCATATCTTTTCCTGACAGCTCCTTAATTGCAAATTACTATTATTCTTATTCTTATTATTATTATTATCAGTAGTAGTAGTAGTAGTAGTAGTAATCAAAGGATGGGCCATATAAAATAGTTCATGAAATATGTAAATGAGTTTATGGTTATGCATGAGGGTCTATGAATATGCAACAGGCTGATGTAATCAAGCCAGAATAATTGAGGGGTGTCCCCAAAAATAACTGGGGAGTCTTGGTGGCCATAACAACCTTTGCTCCTTGGTCCTTGTCTCCCATGACAACAGCCTGTTGCATATTCATAGACTCTTTGCATGTCCTTAAACTCATTTACATATCCTAGGAACAAAATTGGCTTCATCCTGTTTGGGGTCCCACCCCCATCCCAGCTCAATTTAGGGTGTCCCATCCCTCTCCCAGCTGAGTTTTGGGATCCCACCCCCTCCCAGCTTAATTTGGCGGCCTCATTCCCCTCCCACCTCAATTTGGGGTTCCCATCTCCTTCCCCGCTCAATTTTGGGGTCCGACCCTCTTTTCCCCACTCTCCCTCCCCTTTCTGGTTGTTCCTCTAGTCCACTCCCCGTTGTTTGGTTTTGGGGGCTCCTGCTCTGTTTTCGGGTGATCCCATTTTGGATTAATTTGGGGTCCCCAGCCCATCCCCAGGGTCACCTTCCCCCCCTCCCCAAATCCGCTCCTGGCATCTGATGAGTCATCAGTGAGACACGCTCTGATTGGCTGCAAATTACCCTGCGCGGTCTCTGAGTATTTACCGCAGTGAGAGGCCTTGGTCTGTGCCTGGCAAGTGATGAGTCAGAGTCGGGCCGGGCGCTGATTGGCTGAAAATCGCTGAGCGGGGCCAGTGCTCTGAGTTTGTGCCCAGCAACTGGATCATCATCAGTGCTGCGTGTTCTGATTGGTTGGGATCTGTTTTGGGGTGGGGACGGGAAGAAGTGGGTTTTATTTGGGTTTAATTAGGGTTGGTTTGGGGTTTATCTGGGGTTATTTATGGACTAATTGGAATTTATCTTGGCTTTTACTTGGTTTCTGTTTATTTGGGGTTATTTGGAAATATTTGGGTTTATTTGGAAGTATTTGGGTTTGTTTGGGTTTACTTGGGTTTTTTTGGAATTACTTGGGGTTAATGTTGGTGTATATGGGGTTTTTTTAGGAGTACTTGAAATCATTTGGGGGATTTTGAGTTTAATTTGGGTTTTTTTGTTTGTTTTTTTGGGGTTTTTTGGGATTTGTTTGGGGTTATTTGGGGCATTTTCTGGTATTGTTTAGGGTTTTTTGGAGGTTCTTTGGGGTTTATTTCGAGTGTTTTGGGGTTATATAGGTTATTTGAGGTCATGTGTAGTCAAAAAATCCGGGAATGTTTCTCCTGCAAAACACGGGAATTTTTCCTTAAAAATCCGAGCGTTTTTCCCCAAAAAACCGGGAATGTCCCTTTAAAATCTGTGACTTTTCCCAGTCAATAGTGACGTGCCCCACCCCAAACCATCCAATCACCGCAGGTCTCCCCTCAGCTACTCCCGCCTTCCTTGCCTCTATCCAACCAATCACCGCGCGCCTCCCCTCGGCAAAGCCCGCCTCCCCCACCCCATCCTGTCAATCAGCACACCCTCTACGAAACCAACCAATCACCGGGCGTCTCCCCTCAGTAACTCCCGCCCTCCCTGCGCGTACCAGCCAATCAGAGCCGAGCCCGAAGCACCGCCCCCTAACCCTGGGGCCGGTCATGGAGCGGGCGCCCCCTCCCCCCCCCGCCCCCCGAGACCCCCTCAGGGACCCCCGGGAGCCGCCCCGGGCTCGGGCGGGTCCTGCGGGAGACGCTGGAGAGAGCGGGGGAGACGCTGGGAGAGGACGGGGGGCTCCGGGAGCTGCTGAGGAGGCGCAGGGACAGGTGAGGGGTCCTGGAGGAGTCGTGAGGGGAATTTGGGGAGGGGTCTTGAGGATGTTTGGGGGGGATTTGGGGAGGGTGTGGGGGGAACGTGATGGGGTTTTAGCAGGGTCTGGGGGTGCTGGGGGGCTTTGGGGGGGAATTTAGGGAGGGGTCTTCGGGGGGTGTCACGATCCGTTCTCATGGACGGGTTTCGTGATGGTTCGTGGATTTGATCTCAGGGTGCAAAAAGAACCGACCCAGTACAAGGGGGTTTGCAATGATAATCGAAACAAATGCACCTTTATTGAATGACCACAGCAAAATGTGATAGAGCAATTAAGGGAGAGAAAAAGAGAGAGGAAGAGAGAGACAAAAGGGAGAGAGAGAGAAAGAGAGAGGGGATAGAGCTACCAAACGTAGAGACAAAGTCCTTTGGTCCAGTCCAGTCGAGGATCCGCCTGTTACGTTGGGGAGATCTCGAAGTCTCGCTAACTCAGAGGTTTTTATTATGATAACTCTATTGGAAATTGTGAGGGAGGGGAAACAGATGCAGTAAGTAATAGATGTAACAGGTAGTCCATGCTCTCAGCAGTAACCGAGAGCCATTGTCTTCTTGGTCCAGCGGTCACAACCTGCAGGCAAACATCTCGCTTTGGTCAGCTTGCCTCCCCCACACACCTGCCCCGGGCTGGGGGTTTCAGTCCCAGTCCTTGGAAGGAGCAGAGGGGCCTTTTCACATGGGGGTTCCATGTCTCAGTCCTTGATGGAGAGGCTCCTTCCATCTCAGTCTGTCTGTCACGGTGGTTGTGAAACAGGTGAGGGTCTTCTGTGGGGGGACCACCTGAAACTCAGGAGAAGTCCAGCCAGGCCGAGAGGTGGGACAGCTCCCAAGGCTGTTGTTGCACAAAGGGCACAGTGTCCCCTTCTTAGCATACAGCAAACAACAGCTGTGAAAACAATGGCTTAGCACTGAGTTCTGGTCTCGGGGCCTTGTGGCATGTGACTTTCTCCTACAGAGAAGGCAAGGAGGGTCTTCTCTTCACTGGTCCGCAATGACGATCCGGAGGCAGAGGAGGGAAAATTAGGACAAACTCTCACAATCCTCCACCCTTTGTCGCCCTCCCTTTTTCCAGATCCGTCCCCATTGCCCCCCGGGCCCAACTGGGAAGCTTTATTGGGAGCACTGGGAGCAGGCACTGGGCGGGGACAGAGCGCCAGCGGGGCTGGGGGGACACGGGACCCCACCAAAATCAGCGGAGTGGGGACGGAGCGGGGGGTCCCGGCCGGGCCCGAGCCCACGGGGAGGGGCTGCGGCCGCCGCCAGCTCAGGAGCTCTGTGGGCAGAGAAAAGGGGGTGACACCGGGCTGGGGGCCCCGGCGGGAGCGCACACGCTCCGCCACGGCGGGGACGCCACCCCCGGCACCCGCCCTGACCTTCTTGAGCAGGGAGAAGCCGAGCCCCAGCGCCAGGAAGACGAAGCCCAAGACGAAGCCCCCGATGCCCGTCAGCATCTTGCTGCGGGCGGCGTCCGGCGGCATCTCTGGGGGGTCCGCAGGGCTCAGCACCCCCAAAACCTCTCACCGACACCCCGAGCCCCTCCCAGCGCCCTCCCTGTGGCCCCCAGCGCAGCCAGGACCCCCTGAAACCTCCCCCCGATCCCTTTTTGTCCTGGCCAGGAGCCACCAAAGCCCCTCCCGTCCCTCTCAGCATCCCACAGCCCCCTCCCAGGTGCCCCCAGCGCCCCAGGACCCCCAAAGCCTCTCGCAGTCCCTTGGCAGCCCCAGCAGGACTCAGCCAGAGCCCTCCCAGGCTGTGCCCAGCACAACCGAGCTCATGGCGAGCCCCGCTTTGCCATCGCCGATCCCCTTCCAGCCCCTCGGGGCTCACTGCGATCCCTCCCAGTCACACCCAGCACCCCCCCAAGCCCATCCCACCCTCCCCAGCATCCCCCAAACCCCTTCCCAGCCCTTGCCCAGCCCCCAGCCCCTCTCCCAGTTGCAGCCCGGCTCTCTCCAGCTCCCTCCGAGTGGCTCCCAGCACAGCCCAGTGGCTCTGCCAGCGCCCCCAGGGGCTCCCCCGTACCCCAGTGCCGCCTCAGCGGCTGCTCCAGGCTGACGTGCTCCACCTGGCAGCTGTAGCTCAGCCCGCGCCGGGGCGGCGTTTCCAGCAGCACCAGCAGCTGGTGGGTCCAGTCCCCGTTGGGGACCACGTCGGTGGCCACCACGTGCTCCGATAGCTCCTGCTGGCCCTGGAACCACCTCACCTGGATGGCAGCAGGGTAGAAATCCATCACGGAGCAGAGCAGGCGGCCGGGGCCGGGCTGGGAGCTCGAGGGGGGCACCAGCGAGATGGACACGCTGGGGGGCACTGGGAAAGACAGAGAGAGAGAGAGAGCGGGGACACACTGGGATCAGCTGGGGGGCACTGGGAGAGAGAGGGGAGGGCTGGGATGGGCTGGAAGGGAACTGGGAATAGAGTGGGAGGGACTCGGAATGGACTGGGAGGGACAGGGGGCGACTGGAAGGAACTGGGAATAGACTGGGAATTGACTTGGGGAGCATGGATGAGACTGGGAAGGACTGGGAGGGGCTGTGGTGGCACTGGGAGGAACTGGGAATGAAGGGCGCGGCACTGAGCGGCCGCGTCCAGCGCGGGGCACTCGGCGCTGGGGATCTACCAAGGAACAGATGAGTCATCAGCGGTGCGCGATCTCATTGGCTGGGAAGCGTCAGCTTAATGCGTCGCTGAAATGGACGCGGGAGGGAGTACTGGGAGGCACTGGGAGGGAATGGGGGAACAGGAGGCCCCGGGGATGGGCACAAGGAGGGCTGAGAGCTCTGGGGCGATTCTTGGGGAGGTTTTGAGAGGCTCCAGGGTCATTGGGAGGGCAGGGCCCGAGGGGACACGCTCTGCCCCGCGCTCACCTCGGCGCTCCACAGTGATCGGGGCAGCAATCTCGTAGTTGTGCCGGCACCTGTCCACGTGAGCCCGCATGAACTCCATTATAGCCGGGTCGCTGTTCTACTTCTTGACATTCTTCTCCCCTAAGGGGGTGAACCCCACAAAGTGCCCAACGTCGCTGTCGAACGTCAGGAACTGCTCCCGGTTGTAGATGAACCTCAGCACCAACCTCACCTTCTCAGTGCCCTTAATGAAGAGACAATCGGCCTTATGCATCTACTGGAACATCCCTGTGAGTGCAGCACACAGCTCAGGGATGTGCCCCCCTCAGCACCCCCCAGCAGCACCCCCAGAGCTCCGGGAGCCACCCCGGATCCCCACTCCGCACCCCCTGTGCCCCACGGCCGCCACGGGACGCTCCTGCCCCCCCTGCCGCTTCCTCTTTGCAGCCCTTCCCCCATTTCCCCTTTCACAGCCGCTCCCCTCCGACATGCAGCCACTCCCAAATCACTTTTATGGCCCCATTTCCCCACAAATCCCCCAATCTCCGGCCTCCTCGGGGTCAGTTTGGGGTCATCCCGTCCCCTTTTCCCCCCTTCCCCACCCTCTCCCACCTCCCCCTCCCCACCCCTCCCCCCACCCCGCTCTCCCTTTGGGGGTCCCCTCCTCCTCGCCCTCCATTCCGGCCTCCCCACTTCGCCCCCTTTTTCCCCCTTCTCCCCCCCTGTTCCAGCGCCTCCCGCCCCCCGCTCACCCGAGAGCTCCGCGCCCGCAGCCGGGGGGGCTCCCAGCACCACCAGTGCCACCAGCAGGGCCCCAGCTGCCGCCCCTCGCCCCATGGCCGGGGCCGGGCAGGGAGCAGCAGCCCCAAAGCAGCCGCGCTGCGCTGGGAGCGCCAGTCCGGAGCAGGGCGGGCTCGGCAGCGCCGCGCGCTCTCATTGGCTGCCGCCGCTTCTGGGCAGCGACCGGCCACGGGCTCTGCCCTACAACCGATGAGGCAATCCAACGCACCGACCGCTCATTGGCTGCACCGCCTCCTGCCTGCGCTGCCATTGGCTGAGGCCTTTCCGGGACGCTGCAGCCCCGGGCTGGGGGTTTTTTGGCCGGGGGAACCTTGGGGCGCTGGGCAGGTGGGGGTCGGGATGGGGAGACGCGGGCTGTGCTGGACCAGCCAATCAGAGCCGCTCATTTCACATTTAACCCCCATTTTTTGGGTTACTGAGCTCGTTCAGGATTTACTGGTCGGATCCCTTGGTCCCGCTGTCCTGGTTTGAAAAGGAAGTGAGTTTTTTAGGATGCTGTGGTCAAACCAATCTGTGCTCAGATTTGAATACTGGCCCCTGGTGTGGCCCCATAGGACATGGATTCACCTCTGAGCACACAGGGGGTTAAAAGCGGAGAACTCCTAGGGGAAGCTCTCTTGGTTCCGGTGGGTGGAAGGTTCAGAGCTGCCCTGCCCGGCTGCGGGCTGGGTGTGGGAGGGGAAGCCATGCGGCCGGGTGAGGGGAGCCGGGCCTTGGACAGAGAAGGGAGCTGAATGGCCCTGCAGGAGGAAGGGTGGTTTAGCAGTGCCAAGTATCTCCTTCAATCTGCCATCAGGGACCTGGCCAGGTGAGTTTTGTTTCCAGGGAAATGGGCTGGCATTGCTGTTCAGGGGCCTGTGTCCCGGAGTGGTCAGCTGGCTGCTGAAATCCCACATTGCGCAGGATGCCTCCCAGATTAAAGCTGGCAGGGTTGGTTTGACAGTGCCAAGTAGCTCCTGCAATCTGCCATCAGGAACCTGGCCTGATGAGTTTTGTGGGCAAGGAACAATGGTGGCGTTGGTGTTCGGGTGCCTGTGGTGCTGAGTGCCCGGCCGTCTGCTGGGGTTCTGAAATCCACGTCGCCCCTGCCCCGTCCCTCACTTCCCCCACTGCCCACCGGTGACTCCCTGCGGCAGCACGTGGGATCCTGGACACGGCTCTGGGAGACACAGACATTGCTGAGGGGCAGAGATGGGGGGGCTTGACAGCTGGACAGCTGACCCTGAGGGTTGGGGTGCAAAGGACACGGGGTACCAGGCAGCGTTAGGGCACAGGTGCCACCTTCACGGTGGGACAGCCCCAGAGCCCTCCCAGCAGGTGCAGGCAGTTACCCCGATTGGAAGGTAGAGATGAGGTTTGGAGGCCACAGAGTTACAGGTAAGAGTTGAACAGACGTTTAGGGGTTTTATTAGGTTTTTTTGCAGGGATTTTTAAGGATATTTTAGGGGGTTTTTTTGCAGGAGTTTTTTAGGAATTCTCTGGGAATGTTTAGGAACCTTTAAGGCTTTTTCAGGGCTTTTAAAAAAACATTTTAGGGTGTTTTAAGGGATGTCTTACCACTAATTGGAATTGTTAGGGGTGTTTGCAGATATTTTGGGGGCTTTTTAAGGACTACTTAAAAGGTTTTAGGGCTTCGTGAAGAGTATGAGGGTAAATGGAGAACTTTTTTTAAGACTAGGGTATTTCTAGGGGTTTTGGGGGAATTTTACAGGCTTTTTTAGGGTCTTACAGGGCATTTTCAAGATTTTAGGGGTATTCTCAGAGCTCTTTAAAAAATCTCTAAGTAGTCCCAAAAGGTTCTTTGGAGATTTTTAGAGGTGTTTTAGGGGCTTTTTAAAAGTAGGGTGTTTTTAGTGTATTCTGAGGATATTTTTTGTTTTTGTGGGGTGTTTAGGACACTTTGAAAACTATGCCTTTTTTAGGGATTTGAGAGGGTTTTTTAGGGTCCTTTCAGGGCATGACAGAGGCTGAGGGGCAGCTTGAGGGGTACTGTGGGGGCTGGAGGGTGGCAGAGGCTGGGAGCTGAGGGAGGAGCAGGGAGAGGGGACAGTGGGTGACATCCAGAGATGCTGAGGGTGGCAGGGGCAGATGGAGGGTGACACTGAGAAGCTGGGGGCTGAGAGGCAAAGGAGAGGGATTAAGGGTGACACACAGGAGCTGAGGGGCAGCTGAGAGGGGCCTTGAGGGGCATAGGGGGGCTTGAGGGTGACAGACAGAGCCTGAGGGGTTGAGGGAGGGCTTGAGGGGTCAAGGGAGAAGGCTTGAGGGCTGCACAGTGCACTGGAGATCAGGGCTACAGGGAACAGCTTAGGAGGCAAGTTAGGGTACAGGTGCACCAGCCCTCAGCCCAGCCCTCACCTCAGCCTAAGCAGCCCTCCTAACAACAGCACAGCCTTTTCCCCCCAACAGCAGCACAACACAGCAACCCTGACAGCGAGACCAGAGCGGAACCCTCCCGGTGGGACAGGACAGCAACCCTCACACCAGGACAACGACAGAACTCTCAGAGGACAAGATCCACGGCAAAAAGGTAGGCAAGGCATCTGAGGGTTAGAGAGATAGGTGGGGTGTCACAGACATCTTTTCATAAAAATCCTTTCTTTAGGATTTTTCTCCCTTCTGAGAAGCTGTGGCCTCAGCAACAAAGTGTAAACAATGGTTATCTGCTGCTGGGGAATGCAACAGGTGCATCCGTGATTGGTCTCCTGTGGATGTTTGGATTTACTGACCATTCCTGGCAGAGCTGCTCTCGCTTTCTGCCGGGGCACAGACCTTTGTTATTCATTCTTTTCTATTCTTAGCTTAGCTAGCCTTCTGAGAACTTTTCCTTCTATTATTTGTAGTATAGTAATAATGTAATATATATCATAAAATAATAATTCAAGCCTTCTGAACATGAGGTCAACATTCTCGTCTCTCTTTACACCCTGAAGACCCATGTGACCACTGTGACTATTGGTGAACCCTGAGTAAGTGAAGAGGACAAAACCATCAATTGGTGACCCCTCGTCTGAAGAGCAAATTACTTGGAGAGACCCCCAGAGGAACAATTGCTGCACTGGGTAAACCCCGAATGTGTGGCATTGATGGTTGCTTCACAAGTGACCACAGAAGTGGATTCTAGCCAGGAGCTGAAGAACTGAAGATCCTGATTTGGAGTTCACAGCAAGGCTGACCACAAAGAGAACCTTCTGAAAAGCCTCCAGGAAGATGTTTGGAAAGCACAGTAGCGCAATGGAGCTGGCCAGAGCACGCTGGACTCTTTCAAAAGGTACTGTTGGCTTTTCCCTTCCTGAAGATGTGGCCCTTCGTAGTTTGTGGCTGCTGATGTGGAGGGCTTCCCCCATAGAGGAGGAGGTTCGGTTCTCCCCTTTAGAGGAGAAACTTATTGCCCTCTGTCAAAAATGGGGTGAAGAGGATGGACTTTGCCTGTTGGAGACAGATTTCTGTGAGTTTTTTCAATGGGCAAAGTTTTTGGGTTCTTTATGAATGTGCTCTGTGCCCTTGATGCTTTCTTATGGGAGTGCATGGACTCCATTTTCCAATTCGTTTTGGACCGTGGGTTTGGATACCCCCAGATTTATCCAGCATTTAGGATGTTCTTTCCAGTTTTGAACCGAAGAGCAGCTGTTTTTCCCTGGATTGCCAACTGCAACGGGCTCGTCCCATTTCCTCTGACTCCAGCGGGAGAAGATCCTGTGGAGGGGGATGATCTGTTGCTTCCCAGCCCCCCTGCATCCCGGCAGTGGGGGGGAAGTTTCGCCAGGAGCCAAAGTTTTTTTTGCTGCGTCTTCGCAGCATGCTCACATGCAGCCATCCCTTCCCCCCCTTCTCTCTCTCCGGGGGGATAGGAGTGGGCTGCACCGCCCCTTACAGCCCTGCAGGCCCCGCCCTGGCCGGCCTCCTGGGCCCTGCCCCGCTCAGAGATGGGGGCAGCACCGGTCTCCGAGTCCCGCCTGCCAGGCCTGCAGGGCCTCCTCCTGGATCCGCCCCGCGGCCGCCTCCCCGGGTGTCCTGCCCGTGGCTTCACCGGCTTCCACGCCTGCGCCTGAGAGCTCAGAAACACCGCTCCCTGCGGCTGCGTCGCTGTAGGTAGGAGACGCCCTCGGCGACAACAGCGACTCGGCACCGCCCCCCCGGCTGTCCTGCTGCGTCCACCAGCGCCCTCTCCGGCCCCGCCGCCTCAAACCGAGCCAGTGCCTGTTCAGGATGATGCTGAAGACGGCGCCGAACCCACAGGACCCTCGGAGCAGCCCGCAGCTGCTCCTGCACCCAGCGTGGTTTCCCCCCCAAGTTTTTCGGGCTGTCCCGGGCCTGCCCCTGCGGGGGAAGCTGGGACAGGGGAAGAGGGCGCCGGCCTCCCTTTCCGTGGAGGAGGCATGGCCCGACAGATGGCTGTGGGTGCAGCCCGTCTGCCTGCGTTCAAAATCAGCGTTCTTGGCGGGTTGGGGGTGTTTGGTCAGTTGCTTTCCCTTGGGGGGGGGTTGCAAATCTCTCTGCCGCCCCTCTCGCGCCCCAGCAGCGAGGGGCAGGTGGGTGCCGAGAGTTCTGCCTTTGGTCCCCAGCCCAGAGGGGGTGGTGCCGTGAGGCAGATGGGAGACACACCCGTTGCATTTGCATTGCAGAGGGCGCAGCGGGAAGCGATCATGGCTTGTTTGCTGTGGAGAAAAAACATTCCTAGACACGAGATGAGGGTTCTTGGGGCTTCTTCTATTTCCCTGCTGCTGGCATGCCTTGGTGATTCTGGGGAAAAGAAGCGTTTGGTCACCATTCCATTGGCAGTGCGGGGCCAGGCTGTGGGAAGGCAGAGCCCGCCTGCCATGTTGGGCCTGGGCTGTTGGGCTCGGGTCCCTGGGCCAGGGCCACCTCCCGGCCTCCTGATGGGTTTGGTGGTTTTGCTTCTCCCTATCGGTCCTGGCCCGCCTTTCTGTGGGCCAGATCTGGGGTTCCTGATCCCTCCACATGGGCCAGGGTCCCCCAGGGACTTTCTTTGGCTGCTCTGCTGCTGCTGCTCTTTTTGAACACACACACAAAAAAAAAAAAAACAAAAAAAAAAAAAAAAAAAACAAAACAAACTTGAAATAGCTGGCAGCAGCTCTGAAGCATTGAAGGGCCAAAAATTAGCTTCAGCCCAAAGTTATTCAATAAAGGGCTGTGGCAGGACATTCCAGAAGTTGTCTCAAATTGTTTGAAATTGTTTGATGACTGTCAATGGCTTTTGATAACTATTGATGGACTTTTCTGCAGCAAGCCTGTTTCAGGACCAAAAGGGACTTTCAGAGATGGCAAAGAGCAACATCTTCAGTCCATGGACTTTTTCCTGAAACTCAGCTGTTTGGGCTTGAACTTTCTTTGCATTGGTTTTGCATTTTCTTATATTGTAAAATTGTTTTGGTGATTTGATAGAATTGTATGTTCTACAGGTGAAGAAATTCCCTGTTCATTCCACACCAGCACTTGAGTGAAGTTTTGATTGGCAACATATAACCACAATAATTTTCTCTGCACAGCAGAGAAAATTACAAACACTTTTTAATTAACTAAATTAAAAAACTGACATGTCACAGACCTCTTTTCATTAAAATCCTTTCGTTAGGATTTTTCCTGCTGAAGCTCAAAAGTTTCAGCAAAAAATGTAAACAATGGTTATCTGCTGCTGTGGAATGCAACAGGTGGATCCATGATTGGTCTCTGGTGGATGTTTGGATTTACTGGCTACTCACGGCAGAGCTGTTCTCGCTTTCTGCCGGGACACAGCTCCTTTGTTATTCATTCCTTTTCTATTCTTAGCTTAGCTAGCCTTCTGAGAACTCTCTTTCTATTCTTTTTAGTATAGTCATAATGTAATATATATCATAAAATAATAAATCAAGCCTTCTGAACATGAGGTCAACATTCTCACCTCTCTCTTCATCCTGCAACCCTTGTGACCACTGTCACACACCATTTCTCCCATACAAGCACTGAGGAAAGAAGCTGGGTTCCCAGTGTTAGTTACTGCAGTTTCTACATCATCCTGTTCCCCCATTATGGATTGGTATTTCAGGAATCTCTGTGGGGAGAGCCAATGTCCCTCCTTTACTTCCAGCACTGCCGACACTGTGTGGGACACCAGCACAGTCATCTTCTGGCCCAGGGTGAACTTGTGTGCTTCCTGGATGTTCACTGCCACTGCCACAACAGCTCTGGGGCGTCCTGGCCACCCCTTAGCTGCTGCATCCAGCTGCTTAGAGAGGTAGGGTGTCGCAATACGACACAAAATGAACGACACTCACACCCTGAGATGTCCAAGGCAAAAAAGGCACAATTTTTTCTGGACTTCGATATTTAAAAATTCCAAAAGCATCCATGGATTGGAGGATGAAATTGCCCCCTCTCCAACCACACTGGTCAAACCAACAGTCCACCAATTTTCTCCTCTTCCAGAAAGGACTGCAAAACAATCATTATTTACATGGAAAGTGTATAAAAAACTCCATTACAAAAATGTAAACATCAGAAGGCTTAGAAGAACCTTCAAAGAACAGGGCGACATCTCACCCTTTTTCCATTTAAAAAAAAAAAAGAAAGAAAGAAAAACGAACAATGTTAAAAGGAAAAATGAACAACATTCAGTGTACACTCATGGAGGAATCATCGGAGTGATCACTCACACCATCTGTATCTGAGTCATCACTCAACGATTCATCCACTTGATGACTTTCAGTTTGGTCACGGTTTCCATTTTGCCCGTGTGCTGGATTCTGTCTCTGCAGTCGCAGGTCAGGACGAACACACTTCAAAGGTACCCAGGGTACCCCAGTATCTGTGGATACACAAGCACACCCACGCCCCAAAGTGATAAGGTCATAGAGACCTTCCCACTGTTTGGTGACTAAATTCCGCATCTGAACCTTCGCTTGAGGCTGACGTGTCTCGTCCAGAGCCTGCAACGAAAGGTGATGATTCAGAATGACAGGATTTTTTGAGTTCTGTGGCACAGTAAGATGATTGATGGTGTACAAAGCTTTTGCCAACTGACTGTGTGGGGTTTTACCCTACATTCCCCGTTTTTGTTTCTGAAGAACCCGCTTCAGAGTACCACAAGCATCTTCTACAATAGCCTGACCAGTCAGAGCATGAGGGATACCAAACCTGTGTGACACACCCCACAACTGCAGGAACTGCCACATCTTCTGTGATGCATAAGCAGGACCATTGTCTCCTTTCCATAAATCATACAGAGGAGACAGTTGTGTGTTGGTCAGTCCCAAGTACGGACGTAACCAAGTGATGACACCTACCAATTTCTGGGCATCATTCAGTGTCTTCACCAAATGTACAAATTGCACCTCCTGGTGTCGGATTGTCTATTCCAGAATTTTGACCCCCAAATACTTCCAAGGAGGTTGTTGTTGAACCTTTTCTGGAGCCACCTGCAGCCCATGAGAATACAAAGCATTGAGCAACTGAGGCTTAATCCTCAGCAGCTCGTCCTGGATGCAGACACTAAAATGTCGTCCATATAATGATACAGACGTGCATCAGAAAACTGCTTGTGAACTCCAGACAAGACACAGGCCACATACCATTGGCCTATGGCCGGAGAATTTGGCATTCCTTGGTGCAAAACTTTCCATTGATATTGCTGTGTGGGCTCAGCATTGTTAATTGCTGGCACCGAGAAGGCAAATTTTGGTCTGTCATCAGGATGCAAAGGAATTGCAAAAAACAATCCTTCAGATCCACGATGAGGACTGGCCAGTTTGCGGGAAGCATGGTAGGCGACGGCATGCCCGCCTGCAATGTTCCCATGCTTTCCATCATGACATTGACCTTTTGAAGGCCTTGTAACAACGTCCATTTCCTGTATTTTATCTTGATGCAGAAGACAGGAGTGTTCCAGGGACTGGTAGAAGTCTCCAGATGACCCTGGTCCAACTGCTCCTGCACCAGATTTCGAAGGTGTCCTAGGGTGACGTTATGATGCTTATGTCCCCATTCATGTGTTCTGTTAATGCTGGATATCATGTTCTGTGCCTTTAAGACTGGCTCTGAAGACTGAAAGTTTTGTTTGGGTATTCTTATCAGCCTGGCGGGACACAGAGAGACTGCGGGTCTTGATTTTGCTGCTTTTGCTTTTTGCTTCGCTCTCTCTCTCTCTGCTCTTGCTTCTGCTTGCTTTTGCTCCTGCTCATTAACTAATTTAGCTATACAGTCCAAATTCCTTCCTGGACTGTTTGTCCTCTCCTCTTTTTCGACCATCTCAAACCTGCTCCAGACAGGGACCTGGGAACACCGAGAGTTTGCACCTTGTGGCTGCAGCAGCTGCCCCAGTGCCGGAGGGACTGAGAACAGAGCAACCACCCCCAAGAGAGACTTTCTGAATTTGTCACCTTTTTCAGAGCGGTGTCATCCAGTATTGTTCATTCTGTGTGCTGGGGGTGCTCTGCCTGTTAAATAAACAGGTTCTTTCCTCTTCTCTCTGAGGAATTCTTCCCAAACCGGTTGGGGGGAGGGGCCGTGTGCGTTCGCTTTCTAGAGGGGCCCCCTTTGGAGATTCTCTACCAAATTTGCCATAAACCAGGACAAAATTTAGCGCCCATCCTGACTGCATTTTGGTTGCTATTACTCTGTGTTCATTTAAATCAGCTAATAGCCATGCTTTTTGAATTCATAATGTCTGTTGGGGTGAAGACTTGCATGCATTTCTGGTCCCTAAGGTTTTTTGAGATTTTAATACCTCTATGGTCCCTAGGTTTATTTTCTTACCCAGAAATAGCTTTAGTATTGTCCCTAATATGTAGTTTTTATAGCCGAGGGGCAGTGACCAGAGTAGCTATCCTGCTGGGCTTGGTGGTAATGATGTGTAAAAAGTTTATAAACATGCTGGGGTCTGCTCCAGGTATGAATGGTTCGTGGCTATGGTTATGCATCCAGTTTGTTGCAGGAGGAGCAGGAGGGAATGAGGGCTTTCAGCCTCTGCTTTCCTTCTTCTCCTATGTATCAGTTGCATCACTATTGAAGGATGTTCAGTTTCCCCTCAATGTTAAAGAAACCATCTTCCTGGTATTCAATCTGGTAACCTTTGTCTATACAGACTGCTGCTTCTCTAGGATGAGGGCTGAGATTTCTAGACGGGCTGATGAGACCCCTGACTCAGGAGTAGACCCCGGTGTGGAAAATCCTAAGTGGTGTGGGAAATGGGAGGATATGGGCCAAATCCTGAAGGAATTCTCTGACCCTATAGTCTGGGATTTTCCCCATGAACAAATTCAGAACCCAGCTGAGGTGGGGAAATATCTGAAAGAGAAGTCCCAGGATGAGCCTAAGGAGAGGAAGGTCATTGCAGTCAGCTGGGCCCTGGCTTGTGCTCATCGCTCACTGCTGGATCCTGTCCGGCAGCAGACAGAGGCAGGGGGGCAGGGAGATAAATCAGCAACTATCCCGGTGACTCAGGCTGCAGCCAACAGCCCAGGCTCGAAGCCAGCAGCCAAACCAGATAGTGAGCCTAAGCCAGCAGCTAAACCAGAAAATAAGCCTCAACCAATGGCTGTTGCTGCCAGTACTAGAAGTGGGAAATGCACGGACAAGACCAATCGACCAGTGGATGATGAGGATGATGATGATGAAGGAGAAGGAACCTCAATGCCTCCTGACATAAAATCAGGAGTCAAAGCAGCAGGTGCAAGATCAGATGCAAATATTGAGTCCTTTTCCCTGAAGGACCTTTGTGGCTTACGGAAGGATTCCATGTGGGGACGGGGTCTGTTTCTATTGCTGGTGTGACAGGGGGATCAGGATCACAGGATTTTACTTTGGGGGAAAATGAGGTGAGCCTGACTGGAAATGAGTGGAAGAAACACCCTATTGTGACTGGCCTAGAAGCCCCATGCATTTTAGGTATAGACTTCCTCCGACGTGGGTATTTCAAAGACCCAAAGGGACTCAGATGGGCATTTGGAATAGCTGCTGTAGAGACAGAGGGTGTCAAGCAGTTGAACAGCTTGCCTGGACTGTCAGAAAACCCATGTGCAGTAGGACTTCAGAAGGGAGAAGAGCAAGAGGTGCCAATTGCCACTTCCATAGTGCATCGACGACAGTATAGAACCACTCGAGACGCTGTGATCCCCATCCAAAAGATGATCCAAGAGCTGGAGAGCCAAGGGGTGGTCAGCAAGACCCACTCACCGTTCAACAGCCCCATTTGGCCTGAGCGAAAATCTGAAGGAGAATGGAGATTGACTGTGGACTACCGTGCATTGAATGAAGTGACTCCACCACCGAGCGCTGCCATGCCAGACATATTAGAGCTCCAGTTCGAGCTGGAGTCCAAGGCAGCAAAGTGCTTTGCCACTATAGACATTGCCAATGCATTTTTCTCCATTCCTCTGGCAGCAGAATGCAGGCCTCAGTTTGCTTTCACATGGAGGGGAGTGCAGTACACCTGGAACCGACTGCCCCAGGGGTGGAAGCACAGTCCCACCATCTGCCATGGACTGATCCAGACTGCACTAGAAAGGGGTGAGGCTCCAGAACATCTGCAGTATATTGATGACATCATTGTGTGAGGGGAACACAGCTGCGGAAGTGTTTGAGAAAGGGAAGGAAATCATCCAAATCCTCCTGGGAGCTGGTTTTGCCATTAGAAAGTCAAGGTAAAGGGACCAGCTTGTGAGATTCAGTTCCTGGCAGTGAAGTGGCAAGATGGACTGTAGTAAACCCCCTACATTTAGCAAAAGCACCATGGAGAATCTAACAAAAGGAATGCTGGCACAGCAGCAAGGAAGCTTCCTGACTCATGGACATCTGCCCTATAACCTATCCCTATAACCATGTGAGGCAATGCCATGGTAGCCTTTACCTATCGGTCATTTTATGGTCCCCCTAATCCCTTGCCATTGGTCAAGTTTGGATACTTGCCAAGCCTATAAAAGTAGCATGCTGTACCCTACTAGCTCAGAAGAAGAAGAGCTGAGACCCTTTGCGGACCCCCAGATAAAGCCTTCTCTGTGGAACAGCTTCTGCTTTCTCCTTCTCCTCTCTCCGTCTGCTGCTGCCTCAAGCCCGGGGCTCCACTACCCAGCAAGCAAAGAGCTGAGGTCCTAAGAGCTGCTAATCACTATAGAGCTGAATATCACCAGGCTTGCTGGAAAGGTAGCCCCGCGGCATTGGCCTGAGCTGGCTTCGGGCACCCGGTCCCTCCTCAGGGACTGAGATCCTGAGCACCAAGGCTCTGCTTCATGATAAGGCTGATCGGAGGCCTTATTAATGGACGGCATCAGATTCCTACAGACGTAATCAACAAGATCACAGTGATGTCTCCACCCACCAATAAGAAAGAAACACAAGCTTTCCTAGGTGCCATAGGCTTTTGGAGAATGCACCTTCCTGAGTACAGTCAGATCGTGAGCCCTCTTTACCTGGTCACCTGCAAGAAGAACGAGTTCCACTGGGGCCCTGAGCAGCAACAAGCCTTTGCCCAGATCAAGCAGGAGATTGCTCATGCAGTTGCCCTTGGCCCAGTCAGGACAGGACCAGAGGTGAAGAACGTGCTCTACTCTGCAGCCGGGAACCATGGCTTGTCCTGGAGCCTTTGGCAGAAGGTGCCTGGGGAGACTCGAGGCCGACCACTGGGATTTTGGAGTCGAAGCTACAGAGGGTGAGAAGCCAACTACACTCCCACAGAGAAGGAAATCTTGGCTGCCTATGAAGGAGTCCAAGCTGCCTCAGAGGTGATTGGCACAGAAGCACAACTCCTCCTGGCACCCCGACTACCGGTGCTGGGGTGGATGTTCAAAGGAAAGGTTCCCACCCCCCACCACACCACTGACGCTACATGGAGTAAATGGATTGCTCTTATCCCACAGTGCGCCTGTATTGGAAACCTGAATCTCCCTGGGATTTTGGAGATAATTACAAACTGGCTGGAAGGTGAGAACTTTGGTCTTACTGATGAAGAGCAACAAGAACCAGTGACATGGGCTGAAGAGGCTCCTCCCTATAACCAACTGCCCCCAGAGGAAATGCGCTATGCTCTTTTCACTGACGGTTCCTGTCACATCGCAGGGATGGACCAGAAGTGGAAAGCAGCCGTATGGAGCCCCACATGACAGGTTGCAGAGGCTGCTGAAGGAGAAGGTGGATCAAGTCAACTTACAGAACTCAAAGCCGTTCAGCTGGGCCTGGACAATGCTAAGGGAGAGAAATGGCCAAAGCTCCACCTCTACACTGATTCATGGATGGTAGCCAATGCTCTGTGGGGATGGCTGGAGAGGTGGAAAAAGGCCAACTGGCAGTGTAGGTGTCATGGTTTGATGCTGGCACAATGCCAGTGTCCCCATGAAAATATGTGCTCCCTGGTGTCTGCTGTGAGATGTCACCAGGAATAAGCAAAGCAGGCCCCCACTTAGAAATAAAGAAATGAAACCTTTATTAACTAAACTACAACTCTAAGTAACAAGAAACACACAGGGAAAATGAAAACTTTCCAAAAACATTTCCTCCCCCTCCCACCAGATTTCCAATACATCTATCCTCCAAATCACCAACTCTCGGTCCATCACCACCCTTTAGGTAATCAATTCTCAGTTCATCAAGGGGAGAGGAGTCCTTCTTGTGCCATAGGCCTCCCCAGGAAACACCGCTGAAACCTCGTGTGTTTCCACGTCACTCGTGGCACCGCCTGGAGAACATCTGCCATCGTGACATCTTCCTTCCATGCCCAGTGCTCTCACCACTGCACATGGACCAGAGCTGCTTCTAGGGTTGTCCTTCCAAAAAGGGCACAGTCTCACCTTTGGGACACCTGTGCCCCCCAAATTTCACCCCCTGGGGCCAAGGGGTACCAACACTGAACCCTCTTGGCTCTGAGCCATTGCCTCCCCCTGGATGCAGTCTCTGTGTCACAGGAAACATGGTTCTGTCCATGGCTACACAAGAAAAGTCCAGCTAAGGCCACTCCATCATCTCTTCCCACCTAAGATTCTTCTCTACTCTCCTGACATCTTTCACTTGCCCAGACCTTCACACTTGCACATTTCCTTCCTCCATTTCATCTCTTATCTCTCTTCTAGGAAAGGTTAATGTTCTGCAAAGCTTTCCTTGTCCGAAAAAGGGTTAAAAGCTCGGGCTCTGCCCACCCAAAGCTCTCACAGTGGCTGGACCCCTTCTCGCTGCATCCCCCCCGCCCTTCTCCCCCAGCCGGGCTGTGCTGCCAGCACAGGATATCAAATTTCACGGTGGCACAGGCGCTCTGTCTCTCTCTCTCTCCTGGGGGGGAGGTGTGGCTGCCCGATGCCTCTCGGGGCTCTTCCACCCTTCCATCCTCGGGCCAGGCCTACCTCACCCAGCCCCAAACCAGCCAGGAGCTGGGCAGGGGAGGCCCGACCTGCTTCCCTCGCTGGAACCCAAGAGAGCTTCCCCCGGGAGTGCTCTGCTTTTTAACCCCTGAGTTCTCAGAGGCGTATCCAATGTCCCCAGTGGCCAAACCAGGTGCCAGTATTCAAATGTGAGCACCTATTGGCCTGACCACTTCATATCCCAGAAAACTAACTTCCTCTCAAACCACGACATCTATATAATCTCAGTCCAGTTTATCCCAGTCTGCAGGAACCCAGTCCATTTGATCCAAATCCAAATTTGATGCCAGTCCATATTTAATCCCTGTACATAGCTTATCCTAGTCCATATTTGATCCCAGTCCATAAAATCTGTCATTTTTGATCCAGGCCATATTTGATCCCAGTCCAAAGTCGATCCCTGTCCTGATTTGATCCCAGTCCAGTTTATCCCAGTCCATAGTTGATTTTAGTCCATATTTGATCCCAGTCCATTTTTTATCCTAATTACATATTTGATCCCAGCCCATATTTGATCCCAGTCTATATAACCTCAGTCCAGTTTATCCTACATTGTAGGATTCCAATCAATAATTGATCCCAGTCCATATTTGACCCCAGTGCATATTTGATCCCAGTGAATAGTTGATCCCAGTCCCTATTTGATCCCAGTCCCTCTTTGATCCCAGTCCCTGTTTGATCCCAGTCCATATTTGATCCCAACCCCTATCTGATCCTAGTCCATGTTTGATCCCAGTCCGTGTTGCCCTGCACACATTCCAAAAGTCTGCAGTTCCAGCTCCCATTCAGGAAAAGATGTTCCTGCCCTTGAAGGGAAATGGAGCAAAATCCTACAGAGACATTTCCCTACCAGCCTTCAGGACTTCAGCTCCTGGGACTGGGAATTGAAATACTAATTGGGAAATAAAATAATAAATAATCAGGGGAGGGTCTGTGGGGACCCTAGAGGGGTCATCTAAATCAGGGCAGGGGTCAATTAAATCAGGGCAGGGTCAATTAAATCAGGGAATGAGACAGCTAAATCAGGGCAGGGGTCAATTAAATCAGGGGAAGGGGAATTAAAACAGGGAAAGGGTAAATTAAATCAGGGGAGGGGTCAATTCAGGGGAGGGGTCAATTAAATCAGGGAAAGGTCAACAAAATCTGGGGAGGGTCTTTGGTGGCAGGGGTCAATTAAATTAGGGGAGGGGGCAATTTAATCAGGGGAGGGTCTTTGGTGGTCACTGGGGCAATAAATCAGGGGAGAGTATTGGGTGGTCCCTGAGGCAATTAAATATAGGGAGGGTCTCTGGTGGTCCCTGGATCCATGGAGACACTGAGAGAGAAACAGAGACAGCAAAGAGTGGCGGGAGAGAAAAGGGGACACCAAGACAATGAGCTGAGAAGGCAGCACTCTGCAAACAGAACTGCAACAGACTGAACATGAACGGGAGAGAAATCAGTAAGTCTCAGAATTTTATTTGCTGTCAAATACATCCGACACACCCAGCCCCACACAATCTCCATCCCACCACTCTAACTGAGATCCCACGACTCTAAATCACCTCCCAACCTCATCTCAGCCTGATGGCTGCGGAATCGAGTGAGTTTGGCGTGGGACTGAGTTTTTTGAGGTGGGTTTGAGCTCTTTTTGGGGTAAGATTGAGCTGTTTTCACTGGGATTTCAGTGGTTTTGAGGTGACAGATCCATTCCTCTTGGCTTCTGCAGTGCAAAGAGATGGAGAATAGAAAAAAATTAAGGTGAAATTAAAAGTAGAAGCAGCCAGCTGTGTTCTCAACATGGATCACAGGGAATGGGAGTGACCAGGGCTGTGCCCAAAGTGGCGGATGGAGCTGGAGCAGCGCACGAAGCTCTGCCCGCACTCGGGGCACTCACAGGGCTTCCCTTACTGGTGCCTCCGTTGGTGTTGGGTCAAGTCAGAGCTGCTGGAGAAGCTCTTCCCACACCGGGGACACTCGTAGGGCCTCTCCCCTGTGTGGATGCGCCGGTGTCTGATGAGGTTGCAGTTGTGCTTGAATCCCTTCCCGCAGTCGGGGCAGCGGAAGGGCCTCTCCTCTCTGTGAATCCGATAGTGCCGGAGGAGACAGGAGCTGGTCTGAAACCTCTTCCTGCATTTATCACACTCATAGGGCCTCTCCCCAGTGTGGATGCACCGGTGCTTGACAAGGGTGGAGTTGTCCTTGAATCCCTTCCCGCAGTCGGGGCATTGGAAGGGCCTCTCCTCTCTGTGAATCCGATAGTGCTGGAGGAGATGGGAGCTGGCCTGAAACCCCTTCCCACACTTGGAACACTCATAGGGCCTCTCCCCAGTGTGGGTCCTCTTGTGCGTGATCAGGCTGGAGCTCCGGCTGAAGCACATCCCACACTCGGAACACTTGTACGGCCTTTCTCCAGTGTGGATCCTCTGGTGCTGGTTCAGGTTGGAGCTCTGGCTGAAGCTCTTCCCACACTCCCCACACTCATAGGGCCGTTCCCCAGTGTGGATCCTCTGGTGCCTGATCAGGTCGCCTTTCCACCTGAAGCACTTCCTACACTCCCCACATGTGTGGTGTTTCTCCCCATCATGGAGCTGCTCATGGAGCACCAGCTCCCAGCTCTGGCTCCATCTCCGGCTGCCTTCCTGGCCCAGGCTGGCTGCTTCCCCCTCAGATCCCCGCCGGCTGCGTTTGCAGCCCCTCCTCGTGCGGCATCTCCGGGGCTTTTCCTCCCCGTTGGCTTCCTGCGCCGTGGAGCCGCTCAAAACGGCCACTGCCACGAGGTTCTGCCGCGGGCATTTGTCCTCCCTGCTCTCCATGCTCAGCTCCTGCTCTGGGGGAGGAAGGACAAGGACAGGATGGGATTTGCCTCCGTGCCACAGGCAAGGGCAAGGAGATCCCCCCAGGGCTGAGCTGCAGCCGGGGCCGTGCTGGGCTGGGAGATGGAGCAGCACAGAGGGGAAAGGGGCACTGACTTCCTCCTCACCTGCCTCAGTGTCCCGGGGCATCTTCCTCTTCTTCGCAGCCTCCCAGGCCTTGGCAATGGGAAATCCTGGTTTGGGGAAAACAAGGGATGAGCGCGTTTGTAGGAGTGTCGGGGGGTAGGACGGTTGGGATGGACGGAGACGAGAGAGCTCTGCAGCCAGGTCGTGGAACTTGCGGTTTATTGCAAAGGGCCTGGGTGCAGGGCCCTGATGGAGCCGCCAGGCACAGCTCGGAGCAGGGCCGAGAGAAGAGAGGGGTAGAGAGGGTGAGAGGGTAAGAGAGTAAGAGGAGAAGAGTGTAAGAGAGGAAGGGTCCCGTTACAATACAATAAATTTTCTTCTTTGTTGAATATTCTATTTCTCACTAACCAATCTGGTACCAGATGCAAATCCTACAGCATTTACATACAGCCTGTAAAAATCATTATATCACCATACTGTGTTACATTTTAAACCCTAAAAACTCCTCTTTGGACCCTTTCTATTGAGGTAGTGGGGTCTGCTCTGACCCTTGGATCTGTCTGCAAGCAGAGGGAATTGTTTCATCAAAAGGGGATTACCTTCAGTTGGGCCACACCATTGTTTTCCAGTTGTTCAATAACTGAGGTATCTCAAAGCTTGCTTTCATTTCAATCTTCCTTATACTTTTTATGTTCACAAAATCTTTTGCCAGACAATCGCATTTATAAGGCTTTCCTGTTTCATCTTCCCCAACACACACTGAGTTTGAAGGTTGCTCTGCCCAAGTCCATCTCTACAATCACTGGCCATCAGGGCTCCAGAAAAACCTCCCAAACACCCAGATTCAGCCCTGAAAAAGCCTCCCAGGAGTTCCCCGTCCCTGGTCCCTCCCCTCTGGTGTTCAGGGATTCCCCCCTGTCCCAGCTGCTCGGGGTCACGCTTGGATTGGGGGTCCCCCTTGTGCCCGGTGCCCACCCTGCCCAGGCTGCTGGCAGTCCCAGCAATGCCAAAAGCTCCCCCCACTTCACTCTCCCCATTTCGGGATGCTGGGGCTGTTTGGGCTCCTGGGCTCCCTTCTCCCCTCATTCCCTGCTTTCGCCTGTGAATGAGACAAGGACTGGTTCTCCCAGACCTGCCAAGTGAGTGCTGGAGTCTGCCACGCTGCGTTTCCAACTTTCCTCGAGGGAAGCAGCCAGTAAAGAGACACAGCGAGTGATAAGAAGAGTGAGAGAATCCCCCGGGTAACTGGGACTGGGTCTCAGAGAGGGGCTGGACCCTCCGAGGAAGGGAGCAGAGGAGTTTCTGAGCCCAATCCACTAGGAAACGGGACAAAAGGGGCTCCTAAAAAATCTGCTGGTTTGAGGGATAAGAGAGCCCAAGAGCATCCAGAATTAAAACCTGCTAGAACATTCTGTCATCTCTGCCTCGGGCAGAATAAACTGTAAAAGAACTCGCTGCGTCAGGCAGCATTTGTGAACAGGGGGAGACTCTGACATTCGGAGCTCAGATCCGTGTTCACCCAGCACTGAACCCGGGCTCGATGCTGACCCTTGGCTGTGGTAGCGTAGATGACCGAACTTCTGTCTTGCAGACAAATTAATAAATCTTTGCTAAATTTTCCTATAAGTTTGGCTCTCGATTTGATCATTTATAACAAAAGATACCTTATTGTTGTCTTGTTGTGTGTGAGAGTGAGTCACACACAAAATCAGCCTCAGCTTCCCAGGCGGGTGGGAAGGGTGGCTGTGGAAAGAGGAGTGTGTGACCCACAAATAAGCCATTGTTCTCCTGGGCGTGTGGGGGCTGTGGCATAAGGTACAGGTGACCTGCAAACGGGCCATTGTCCCCAGGGCGTGTGAGGGGGCCGTGGCTAAAGAGTGTGAGTGACACACAAATCAGCCTCACAGGTGAACGGCACCCGAGGCAGCAGAGTCAGGGCCCTCCAGGAGGCCCGGAGATACTGAGACCCAGAGGCCAACCCCAAGGCGAGGGGGGGCCATAGGGACCCGCGATTCTCTGTCAACAGGGATCCACTCTGTGTCCTGAGTGTGGGAAAGAATGTGTGGAAGTGAGTGAGAAATAAAAGTGAGTGAATGTATATGAATGAAAATATAGGTAATGTAGATTCTGTATTTTAAGCTTCACTATATCTCCTTGGAGGGAGGTGTATTGTACTGAAAGTAGTGTGAGAAAAAAGTTTTTTATTTTTCTGTGTGTAGTTGAAAGAAAAGTGGTATTTACGTTGTTAGTGAATGTGAAAAACAGAGGAAGAAGATTAATAGATAAGATCTTGAAAATGAGACAGAAAACCAGTAAGTTGCATACAGGGAAAAAAAAAAAAAAGAAATAATCCTTTGGGAGTTATGTTAGTTAACAGAGATACACCTCCTTACAAAAGGAGAAAATACAGGGTATGTAGTAGTTGATGGGAAAAACGTGCAAACTATGGAAAAAGGGAAATTAACCTTAAACTAGTAATCTCAAACTTGTGAATGATATACTTTAAAAAGAGCACTAGAATATTAAACACAAAATAAAGGAACTATATATACTGATTCAAGGTATGCCTTTAGAGTAGTACACACCTGTAAAAAATTTGGAAAGGAAAAAGATTGCTTAATTCAAGAAGAAAAGGACTAGTACATGAGGAACTTATTTTAGAGGTTTTAGAGGCATTACAATTACCTAAAAGAGATAGCTATAGTACATATTATGGAACTCCAAAAGGGAAAGACACCAGAAAGAAGAGGAAATAATTTGGTAGATCACAAAGCTAAGGATGCAGCAGAAAATGGAGCTGAAAGAGTTATGTTAATATTAACTTCAAATGAGGAAAACCCACAAATTCCAAAGTTTTGGAAAGCCAAGAAAAAAGAATTAAACAAGACAGGAAATGAACAAGATAAATCAGGGAAATGGAAACTTCATGATGAAAGACAATTACTTAATAAAATGTGCTTCTAGGAAAATATTAGAAGACATGCATCAAAAAACCCACTGGGGCACTCAAGCTTTGTGCGATCATTTATTAAGGAACTATGGGTGCATTGGGATTTTTGGATTTGCAAAGCAAGTAACTGAAAGATGCTTAATTTGCCAAAGGATAAATGAAAAAGTGATGAGAAAAACAACATTAGGAGGTCATGACTTAGCTCATCGGCCATTTCAAAGTATCCAAGCAGAAGTTTAGATTTGCTAGGCTCTGGATTTATTTGTAAAAAAACCCATTTAATCTAAAAGAAAGAGAATATGCCATATGCTAGACAGGAGATTTTAGAAGAATAAAAATCTTTAAAGGATGAGAAACCTCTGAGAAAAAAACAAGAAAAGACAAAGGGAAATGAAAGGCAGAGGAACAAAAGGAAAAATCAGAAAGAGAGTGGGATCCTCTGCAGGTCTTGCCCCCTCCGTTCGCGGCCCAGGCGCCTGTCCCGGGTCCCGGCTCACTGCCCGCCTCAGCTCCGCCTGCCCCGGTTTCCATCCCAGGTGCGGCCTCACTGCCCAGGGCAGCTCCACCTGCCCCGGCGCTATCGCTCAATTTGTTTGCCCTGCTCCAACTGCCTGGCCCGCAGCCGCTCTGCCGGCCATGCTGGGGAAGATGGGGGTTGCTCTCTCCTGCCGCCTGCTCCGAGGTCACCGTGCCCACTGCACCCAGGGGGAGTCCCAGCCATCCCATCCCCGGCTGCCCTGCCCGTGCCACCTGCGCTGGGCACCGCCGCTGCTGCCGGGCTCTCCCACCTGCCTTTGCTCTGCCGGGAGCTGCCAGATCAGCCGCCATCAGCCATGTGGGGGCTACCCATGCTCCGCCTCGGACTCCACGGGAAGATCCCCCTCTGGCGATTCCGGCAGCAGACCCTGCTCACACTCTGACCGAGCCTCGGCGGGATATCCTCCCCTGACCCTGTCCTGCTCTGAGTTACGTCCCCTTGGTAACCACATCTCCGTCTGTTCAGGGAAACTCTCTCTCTCTACAGGAAGCACCTTATTGAAACACTAGGAGCTCAGTTAAAAGGCAGCCCTCTCCAAATTCTTTCTCAAAACACAGGAGAAAGGCTATAGAAGGTAAAAAAGTGAAAGAGTTAGATGAAGGGATTGCTCTATTTCTGTTCAGAGAGGTTCCCATGGGAGGGATGCGCTGCCCCGCCCGAGCCACCAGCGCCCCGGCCGACCATGCCCGGAACTGCACCCAAGGGCAAAGCGCCACAGCCCAAAGGCCGGGACTGGGTCCGGGCTCTGTTTGCTCTCAGTGCCGCAGCTGTTGGTGTTTGTTTGCTTTATTATACACACTAGTAAAGAACTGTTATTCCTATTCCCATATCTTTGCCTGAGAGTCCCTTGATTTCACTAATCTAGAAATTAAGAGGGAGGCGGTTTGCATTCTTCATTCCAAGAGAGGCTTTTTCTGCCTTCCTGGGCAGACACCTCTCTTGTAAAGCAAGACAAGCACCCACAGGCACTGAGGGGGGCTGCAGGAGGGGCAGAAGAAGGCCCTGCAGCACTTGGGCACAAAGGCACAGCAGGTGAATGCAAGAAGGGAGCAGCAAAAGGCCAAGCTGAAGGCAAAGGCCAGGGCACAGTTCCTACAGCCCCTTAGGGATCAACCCCAGGGCCCAAGGGGGCCCCAGCATCCAGGGCATGGGCTTGGCCACAAGCACCTGGCAGAGGCATTGCCCTCCTCGGCAGGGGAGGGCCCACCCCACCCAAACAGCCCCTGGCAAGGAACCAGGGCTCCAGCTGCAGGGTACAAGGACACTGCAAGCACAGACAGCAGCACCCTCAGGACCAGCAAGTCCACCCCTTGATGGACATGGATTGGCAGGGCTGTCACAGCTCCCATCACACCAGGGACCCTCCACACTGGAGCCCTTGAGAACATTCAGGGTGGGTTTGCATTGAGAGGAGGCATTTCCTGATGGACACAGGGGCCTCTAAATCCATTCTGAATCTTAGATCTAAGGTGGGAAAATGCTAAAAATATGTTTCATTAGTGAGGGTATAAGTGGGAAAGATGTATGGTTTTATTCAATCACTTTTCGTAGATCCGGGAGATGGGTTTCAAATGCGTGAATTTTTATTTGCTCCTAATTGTTATCATAATTTACTGGGAAGGGATTTGATCACTAAACTCGTAACACAAATTTATATTATAAAAAGAGATACAGAGGCTGGTTCTCTTGTACCTCTGTGTCAAATGTCTGATGAGGCCGATCTGAAGTGAACCCAGAAGTGTGGGCAGCCCCAGGAAAATAGGGAAAATTAGATATGGAGCCTCTCCAAAGTACTCTGAAGCAACCAGTACAAGTGGTGTCTAAAAGTAACACCCTGTTCCAGCGGAGGGAAGGAAGGGGAATCAGACACAGCGCAGGTCACCGCCCCATGCTCAGCTCAACCCGCCCAGCTGTGGCTGCGTGTGAGAGCCTGGCACTGAAATGCCCTGAGCAGGAAGGCTTCAACATCTTCTGCTGACACCATGGCACCTAACAGGGGGGCAAAAGCAATTCTCACTGCTTCAGCAACCACTGGAGCAGATATCAAGGCACATTCTCCCACAGGAAGCTGGGCTGGCACTGAGCCTGCCCAGGCACTTTGCTGCTGCCAACACCCAGCCAGGACATCGGCTCCTGCCTAAGGAGTGCAAAGCAGCACCACTGGTGGCCAAGGGGCCCATGCCAAGTGTCCCTGAGGCCACAAACAGCCACCAGCACAGCTCAACACGGGGGACCCCTCAGCCTGGCCTCAAGGGCTCTGAAGCCCCGGAGATTTGCACTTCCCACCTGCAGCAGGAGGATGGGAGGCCGCCCCTGAGCCTGCCCTGAAGGCAACGCAGCAGCAGCCAGGGCTCCACAGCGGGCCAAGCCCCTGCGCCTGCCCACAGATCCTCGCCTGGAATCCTCTGCAATCCTGGCCACCCTCCTCTGCCTTCTCCAGCCACTGGGGCCAAGCCTTGCTGCCACTGCTGCAGCTTCAGCGCTGGCTGGGCCTGCACTGCCACAGCTGCTGGGGAACACCACGGCACAATTCCACTCTGGGGCTCACTGACACCCACACTCTGGGCTGCCTGCCATTGCACTGATGCAAAATGTACCGATTTTGATCCTTTTAAATCTTATTTCTCTGCTTAGGCTTGGTTTGTCTTTGCCTTTGGGAAATGAATTTTAAAGCTTTTATTTAAAGGGTGTTATACCAGTCAATGGAGATGAGTTTAACATCCCAACAGACTGGGAATACCCAGCAGCAAACAACAACCAACAACTACCCCAGGCACTGCCTCCAGCAGAGCTGGAGACACCCGGGCTGGAAAAGGCTGAGAAGGAAATCCAGGAGTGTGGAGACCTAATTCACATCAGAGGGGAAGAAATCCGGGTCCAACAGGAAACCAAATACTAAAAACTTACACAACTTGGAAGCAATGAACATTAAAGCAGTGGATTTAGATTGGTTCAGACTACATAAAGTTTAGGAAAAATCTAGTAAAACTCACATGCCATGGAATGATTTTCTCTGCACAGCTGGGCTATTTGTGAAAGAAATTATTTCTGTTGCACATCCTGGCCAGAACTAAGGAATGCTTTGACTCTCTAACACTAAAGTGATTCTTGGAGAGTTTTTGTTTTCCCGGCGGTTTCAGTGACAAAATTACAACATGAGAAAAACTTTTCATAATATTCCCACTTTATATTGTCAGGTAGGTTTGGGACAGAAGTGTGAGAATCAAGTTTTGGTCTGGATTTTTCCACGTTCTCCTTTATGGGGCATTTGCAAAATCGAAGAGATTTAACTGTAATACTTTGAACATAAATAGTTAATACTTTTTTTTAAAAAACCATATTCTTGGAGGGCCACATGTGACTCACCAGATGGCTGCCCTGGAAGAGAAGCTTCATTCCAGACAGCCTGCAGAGGAGCTTTAGAAATGCAAATGAACACTGCTGGGCAAAGTGTGGACAATGTACCTGGGTCCCTTGCCTGGGGCAGGAATTGGGCTGATTCCCTCTGCCCCTCACCCCAAGCTCTGCTTGCTGGCACTGATGGAATTTGCACAGCTCAAGGCAGAGCCCAGGGTGAGTGAAGTAAAGTGAAAAATTTCCAGGATAGAAATCCATTTTAATTTAAGTGAAATGTACGTTTTTGAGTTGAGTCTGTAGTTAGAAACCATAGTTATTTAGCCAGACTGGAAGCCCTAAGCTGAGTGAAGTTACTTCAGCGAAGGATAAAGGGGGGAGAGAGAAGATGATAGAAGGAGAGAGAGACTGCTGTAAGGGCAAGTCAACCTGACCTCGGAATTTTTTCTGATACAAAGGAACTAGTGGTAAATGTCACACGAAACCCATAAAAATGAATATGTATGAACCTATTGTGAAACTGTATGCATATGTATTTCAGAGAGAGAAAAAAAGAGACCTGAAGTTCTCAGAGGTACGCATGCCTTTTTTGAAGAGAGCAATCTCCGCATGCATCCAGAGCTGTAATAAACATACCAACTTTACAACTTTGACAAAGTTGTAGAGTTTTCTTCTTTTCTCCGCAAAACATTATGGCGAGCCAAGGCAGGAGTTCTCTGTCCCTACCTGGGCGGGGGGATAGACAGACCTCCAAGGCGCTCCCTAAGATTTTTTTCCTGGTGGGGCTCTGCTCGTCTCGACTTGCTTCCTGCAAGGACAAACAAGGACCTGCTGGCCTGCGGAGGAGAATACGGTATGTACTGAGGGGCCCCCAGGTAAAAAGAGAGCTAGGGAGTAAATCACTCAGAGACATCTGGGTGTAGCTGGTGAAGCAGCTGGATTAGAGATGGGAGTTCATTGTTCTGATAGAGCAGCCGCTAGCGACCCTGGGAGTGGGTCGAATGAATCTCTGTATGCGTGTGTGTGTCAAACACTGTGTCACTGTATGGTTAATGCATTGTGTGGTCAGTGCACTGTGTTTCTAATCGTGCAAGTGTATCAGTGTATGCTGTATAAAAGAAAGTAGATCTACAGTGCCCTACAGTGCAGGGGAGTGAGTACTACCCGTGTTTGAAGCAGCCGAGTGAGGCCTGAGGCGCCGGCTGCAGCAGGCTGCGGGGGTAGGGAGAGAAGTGTCCCGCGGAGAAGCGGGTGGAGAAACGTCAGTGACGGTATTAATTGTGTTTAAATGTAGTGATTTGTGTAGATTTGGTACATTTTAACCGTGACTACGAGCTCAGAGAGTTCCTTTGCCCTGAATGTTTGGACTTGATCTCTGGACTGTGTGCTGTTATTTTGATTTGTGTCCAGGGAAAACTGATGTGAGTAAATGCTGAATTATGGTATGCTGTGTTGTGTTGAGAAAAGTGGGCACTTTGAGAGATATGCCCTTTCCCAGTGATTTTGTGCGGTGATTTTCTTCCACTGTATTGTGGTAATTTGATTCTCGGATTGTATAGTGGCGTTTGTGGAGATTTTAAGATTTTCTTTGCAACAAGAGTAGCATTTTACACAGAAGAACTATGGTATGGTGATTTATGTTTAACTATAGTAAAGCAAATTAAAGGAATTCCAAGAATTCTCCCCTCACAGCAATTCAAGCCCTGGCTCTAGTGAATTTGAGATAAAGGGGGGGGTGCATGTGTCTGTGTCTGTGTCTGTGGGCGTATCAGAGTTTCTGCTGTGACAAGCACAGCCTTTTTGCAAGGCAGTAAAATGAGTGTAAGTAGACACAGTGCTTAATTAGATTGTGCAAGAAGAGAACTAGAAAAGACTGATATTTTGTTAAATGGAGTTTAGATAGAAGAGATGAATGAGTTTATGAGACTTCAGCTGGTACTATAGTAAGTCTGGACTGGGAACAGCCTGCTGTAGGGATTTAGAGTTCTCTGTAAAAAACAGAATACCTGCCTCTGTGAGCAATTCCTTCGGTGCATCAAGAGGCTGGCATGCTGCATGGGTATTATTGCAGTGCAGTGTTTGTGAGAAACGCTGGTATTGCTGTTCTAATAAGTGTCAGGGCACATGCCCCGAGTGTAAATTAAAGGTTTCTGATCAAGCTGATTCAGAACCTAAGATCTTAAAGCTCGTGTGTGAGAAATCACATCTGATATCTGCCACCTGGAGCTGTGTGTGTGTGTGTAGGAGGAAGACTGAGAAACTACTGTGAAGCTTTGTAAAGAGAAGATTGGGTGGAAGCGAGATAGGGCAAGGAGAAAGAGATAATGAGAACTGACCAGAGCAAAGAGGTTGCTCAACTAGCCCCTTTTAGGAGGGGCTCACTGGGAGAAGGCTGCCAGTAGGAGCAGCTCAGAAAATAAAAAGATTTATAATACTTCATTGCAGTTAACACTGTTTTAAAATAGGAAGGTAAAGGGGATGGGGTTTTGTATGCTGATATGTCTTTTTGTTTTAAGAAATCACCCAGAATGGCAAAGAGACTGTGAGATCAGACCGCCCTCTGGTCTTGGCCCTTGAAAAGGAAAGACAAGGCAAAGAGAAAGCAAATCAAATGTGTTGTTCAGCATGCAGCATAAGATAGCAACGTATGAAATCAAACAAAGATTATCATGCTGAAATGCAAAGCGATTACAGTTCGCAAAATGAGTACATATGATTTGTTGAAGGCTCCTCCTAAGATAAGGGGGGAAGGATAAAGATGACCTCCCTAAAAGGGAAGAAGGCTTAGGCTCCAAAATATACCCACTCGAACCCATCCCCCTCCTGGCAGTTCAATTTCATCCAGAACTAGGATGTAACAGACCCCTCTGCAAGAGGCAGTGAGATCAGAAGAAAGAAAAGGGTAGAATTTTAGTCAACACAAGGGCCATACATTCAGTTTTAAATAAAGCTTTAGTACTTGTGGAGAATGTTTAGGTTGTAGTGCAGGGAACAACTGGTCAGTCTGAGAAGGCATACTTCTGCATACCCTTAAAGTAACATGTGTACTATGTGTACTTAGAAGCTTTTGTACAATTCGCTCAATTCGCTAAACATTCTCAAATGAGAAAGGTTACTCTGGAGGCAAATGACATAAAGATGTCAGGCTTAACATTAACAGCCATTGAAATTAAGGAAGACATTAGTAAAGAGATACTAGAAAAAGTAAATAAGAGTTTTTGAGTGTATGAGCCTCTGCTGTACCAGGAAGGGTGAAAAATGCCCTCACATAGCAATCAAGCTTAAGGAAAGAACACAACCAGTGAGAATTGAGCAGTACCCTCAAAAGGAAGGTAGGGAAGGAATCAGTCCAATAATTGATAGTACTTGATTGAGGGCTGTCAATAAAACAACACAGAATTTATACCCTGTGGTAGCAAATCCATATACTTTACTAACTTGTTTAACACCTGAGCTAATCTGGTTCACTGTTTTAGGCCTAAGAGAGGCCTTCTTTTCCCTCCCTATCCACAAAGCCAGACAGAAAACTTTTGCATTCAAACACAGCTAATATGGTCCATGTGCCTGAAGGCTTCAAAATTCCCCACTCCGACTGGAGAACAGCTTGCAAAGACCCAGAGTCCCGAGAAGCTCCACAAGAGGAAAGGAGGCTGTTGCAGTACGTGGATGATCTTCCAGTAGCCACTCGGACGAGAGAAGCCTGGACAGTAAGCCTTTTGAATTTCCTAGGACTCCAAGGATGCAGAGTTTCAAAGAAAAAGGCACAGGTAGTGAAACAGAAGGTAATCTACCTGGGGTAAGAAGTGAGTGCTAAGCAGCAGACTTTAAGGCAGGGAAGCCCTATGCCAAACCCCAAAACCACAGACAACGAAGGAACTCCCAACCTTCTTAGGCATGGCAGGGTGGTGCCGGCTGTGGGTTTATAGTTATGCACTGCTCGTCAGACCCCTCTATGCTCTTATTGCCAATGGAAACAGAGATCTCTAGTTGACAAAAGGAGCCACACGGGCCTTTCACCAGCTAGATAGTGTCCTTATGTCAGCTCCAGCCTTGAGACTTCCAGATGTAAGTAAACCATTCTTTCTATTTTCCCATGCAAGGAATTGCCCTGGGAATACTGGCTTAGGACTTGGGTCCATACCGAAGGGCAGTTGCTTACTTCTCTAAGCAACTAGATGCAACAGCCAAAGGATGGCCAGGTTGCCTCAGAGGTGTAGCAGCAGTTGTGCTGAATATTCAAGAAGCACCCAAGTCTACCCTAGGACAAAAATGACTGTGCTAGTGTCCCACACAGTGTCCACAGTACTGGAAGTAAAGGGTGGCCACTGGCTTTCACCACAGAGGTTTCTGAAATACCAGGCCATCATGGTAGAGCAAGATGATGTAGAGATAGTGGTGACTAATATTGTCAACCCAGCTTCTATTCTTAGTGGAATCAAGGAGAAGCAGTACACCATGATTGCCTAGAGACCATTGAAGCAACCTACTCCTGCTGCCCAGACTTAAAGGACACTCCTTTGGACGATGCAAAGACCTGGCTCACTGAGGGGAGCAGCTACATTGCCAGCGGAAAGCGACATGCAAAGTACACAGTGACTACCTGCAGAGAGGTAATAGAGTCTGGACCCTTACCAACAGGTACCTCTGCACAGAAGGCTGAGATAAATGCATTGACCCATGCCTTAGAAACAGCAAAAGGCATTCAGAGTCGTGCATGCGCATGGAGCCATCTGGAAGGAGAGGGGACTGCTGCCCTCACAAGGGAAGAAGAGACAATCCGGCTGCTGGAAGCAGTTCAGCTACCTGAAAAAGCATATTAAGGCACACCAGAGAGTGAGCTTAAAATTGGAGGAAAGAAATGAGCGGGTGGATGGAGAGGCAAAGAAAGCAGCAAAGAGTGAGGTAATTATGGACAGATTTTCCTCGAAGGTAAGCCATAATACAATAATACTAATCAAAACAGACATACAACTACAAGGGTTGCGTCACCCTGGTTTTTTAGGATTTTCTATGCCTTCTGATGTTGACATTCTTGTAGTGCACTTTCTCACACACTTTCTGTAAATAACTCATTGTTTTGCATTCCTTGATGGAGGAGGAGAGAGTTGATGGACTGTTGGTTTAACCAGTGTCATTGGAGAGGTGTCACTGTCACCCTCCAATCCGCTGTCACTTTTGTAAAACTATAAATATTGGAGTCAGAAAATAAACTGCCCTTTTTTCCTTCACCTTGAGAACGGTGGTGTGCTTGTGTTCTTTCGTGTCCTACAGCGACATCTGGTGACCGCCCAAGTGCTGCTCACCACCTTTACTGCAATCAAGATTAAGGAACAAAGCACCTAGATCGATCATTCCCGAGTGAAGAAGGCTCCTGAGGGAC
The DNA here is from genome assembly GCF_028551555.1 of Melozone crissalis. Classification (NCBI taxonomy): domain Eukaryota; kingdom Metazoa; phylum Chordata; class Aves; order Passeriformes; family Passerellidae; genus Melozone; species Melozone crissalis. The sequence continues at coordinate 7,975,875 of NW_026535844.1, forward strand.
TTTAGAAAGTTACAATGGGTAACAACAAACTGAAATTAAAACTTTCTCAAGAAAATAAATAGAGTGTGAGTAAAATGATAAGCACAGTGTAATAATCCCCCAAAGAACAGAACGACTTGTCGTTGAAATAGATAATCAAGTAGGTGTAGCTTAGAGAGTTGTGTCATTTATGATTATTGCTGTAACCACAGCTAATGCAGCACCACTTCCATATCATGTGACTAGTATGTAAGTGCCAAGGGAAAGCCTATGATTTTAACTCCCAAAGTCTCTGGGTCAAATGCTAAAAATTACAAATGCAACTGTGTAAGAAAGAAGAAATATTTGGGGGATGTAAATCTGTGTTTGTCCAAGACAGATTCCATGAATCTCATCAAGAATCCTAAATACCATGACAAATGCTTAATTAAGTGCACTGGGTTCAGACTTAGATACAGAGCGAAGTATTTATCACTTTGAAATGCATCCTATTAACCAGACAACCTTGCCTGTGTATACAAGACAAGGTTGTATCTGCCTCAGAGCAGCATGCCCCACTATAATAGTAGATGAGATCACAGTGAAGGAAACTCAATTTAACTTGTGCATTTGTAACTTTGTCAAAATCAAAGGATGTGCTTTTTCCTATCAGGCACCTGTCGTATCATACCAACATAGAAAGGCGAATTTGATCACTGTCCAAGAAATATTGCCTGTGCCCATAGGGATGAACTTAACTTTGGTTACCAAATTGTTAAAACATTATGAATTAAAGAAAATTCTTAAAAAAGTTAAAGATAAAAGGAAAAGAACTTTGATTACAATACACCATGACACAGAGACTATACGGAAAGTATTTAAAAGGTTGGAAAAAGGCCCATCCCATCATTAGTGGGATGTGCTTTGTGAGCAGTCTCCAATGGCAGCTGACTTGCTCAATACCTTCATTCATCCAATTATTGTTTTACTTCTCTTGGTTAGTATAAGTTTGATTTTGTCTATTACAGTACTTATTTAGAATTAGAGACTGTTGCAGCAAGTAGCAGCTTTAACTTCACTATCGAGAACAGATGGTACGGTTTTAAGAAACACTACATAAGTTGGCTAGACAAAGAAGAATCTATATGTTAGTGAAAGAATTTACCAACCTTAAAGAAGGAGTAGGGATTGAATTATGATTTAAAAAATTTAAGATTTTAGCTGAGGGTTAGAACCAATTCATATTGAAGTCAGATACACCAACAACTGGTTAATGATTATTAGATGCTTAAGTTAAAGCTAATTGTTACATTATGAGCTCATTAGTAGAAGGAAGAGGAGCAAGTGAACCAATATAGGAACATATTGAAACCAGCAGAACAATGCCCAGCACCTGGACTCTGTGTCAATCCATCACGAAGCAGGGGGCCTTGGATTGTGCCAGAGGATCACAGAGACCTGACCAAGACCTTCCTGACTTCATCCCTGGGACCACTGACCCAATTTGGGACCACTGACCCAATTCAAGAGAAGAATTGCGCACACGTGAAGGACTAATAATCTCATTTTAATACAAAGCGTCGATGGGAGGTGCTGGGGTTATGCATATATATTATTTTGGGAAATAAACAGAAGGCAAAAATCCTTGTGTGGTGCAGTCACGCATTTCAAGAATGACCCCTTTCCAGGCCACCCACCAGCGTAATAAACATACCACTTTCTAACTTTAACTAGTTAGAGAGTCTTTGTCCCTGATTTTCAGTTTTAATGATTAAGTGGCAATGCTATAGACCCAAAACTGACTACATCTGGGACTGCACAAAAGATTATGTGCATACAAAATAATAAGAAAGACCACTTGGAAGAAGCAAAAATTATTTATGAAAAAAAAAAGCAAATAATGGAGGATAGAAAAAAAGAAATACTGCTCAAGCCAAATTATTTGTAAAAAGGGAAGAGGAAAGATTATTATAGGTGCTTATTATATTGTTATATTAAGAGGAATCTTATATGTACAATGTTAAAATAACTTTGCTTTTATTTCTGCTGTTAATAAAAACTTAGACCTAGTAGTAGTGGTAGCTGATCTAGTTAGGAGTGAACTGTCTGTTTGGTCGGGATAACATCCAGTGAACACGTCATGAGCACCCTGCTATTGACATGCCAACTATCAGCATCTGCCGTCTGAAGAAAGTGTGGACCAAGGCCCAGAGTGGAAGTGATCAAGAGAGGGAACCAAAACCACAGCCAAGAAACACACATGCTCTAAAAAGGCAGAGCTGAGGAGGAGCCATGCTAAACAGTTCCTGAAATGTGTAAACTAGATGATGGATATGCATAAGAGTCTATGAATACACAACAGGCTGATGTAATAGAAATGGTATAAAAAGGGTGTTTCCCAAACTAGCAGGGGTGCTCTTGGCTTAGTACCAAGATGCACTGAGCAGTAATTTTTGTTTTACTGTCTCTATCTCCTACTGTCCTTTATTGAAGTTTTAAATTTTAACAGGAAAGTGAACCGTGTTTTTCACAAGGGAATATGGAACCTTAACGTGTATCGGTCCCTGGTTGCCAACTGCTGGTCGTAGTGGGGATTGTAAAACCGGTTCTTTTCTCTTTTTTTATCTTGTACGTTTCACTATGGGGCTACACTCTTTGATGGCTTTTCTCACGATCTTCCCCCTCCTTCGCTTGCTCAAGGCTGCAATGAGTTCATCAATTTCACCTTCCTCGGAGCTGCTGGAGCAGGAGCTCTCTGGTTCGGCTGACCCTGTTGTACCATATAATCTATTTTGCCGACCCCCGATCCCAGGGAGCCCCACGCGGGATTTGCTGCGTCTTTTAACCCGGGCTGCGCGTCCGCCCGCACCGGTGACGTCATCCCCTGAAGCCGCTGTCCGGCGTTCACGGTTGCCATGGAAACTCACAGGGCTGGGGGCGGAGAGACCCCGCCCCCATGGGAGGTTCCCTCTCCGCCCTCCCGGCACAAGGCTCCGCCCCCGGCTCCTCCTCCTCCTCTCGGGGCGGTGCTGTGGGCGGTGCCCGCCATCCATCCCCTCCCCTCTCCCGGCCCAAGGCTCTGCCCCGGCTCCTCCTCCTGGCCCAGGGCCGGTGCCATCCCTGCCTGGCCGCGCTCGCCTTTCTCCTCCTTCCCCGGCTGGGCCCCGTCTGAGCTGCGCCTCCCCCGCCCCGCGATCGTGTCGGCGGTGGCGGCGGGGGGGGGCGCGCCTTGGCCCGGACCCGACCGACCCCACCGTCAGGGCGGGAGCGACTCGATCTAAGCCTTCTTCCTCCCTTGTTTTACTTTTGTTTGCCAATATTGGCTCTTTTTTCCTTTTCCCCCCTTTTCCCTTTCAGACTAAGGGATGCTCTTCCTTTTGCTTTGCTGCGGGACTCCCCTGACATGCTGGCACCATAAAGAGCCTCGCATACTCCAGCTCACCTGAGCACCCTGTAGTTATCCTCGCGTCTGCGGGAAATCAAACTTTATATTAATGTCTTATCCCAACTACCAAACTCGGGAGTCTGATTGTCCTCTAGTTCATACCGCGGCCAGATCTTTTCTGAGAGTCCAATAAGTTTGCATTTGAAAAACAAGGCTCCCCCCGGTAAGGGCTCCCCAGTTTCTCAGTGCTAATCCCAGGGCACTGTCTCTCGGGATACTATCACTACAGCACTCGCAGCAGAATATACACACGGCATTTAACAGGTTTGAGTTGAAATTAAAAGAACCAGCGAGAGAGAGAGACAGCGAGATTCCGATCGCGGCGCTCCGGAGCGGCGGTGCGGAAACGATCCCTGCGCCAGCACTGCCGGCCCCAGGCCAAGCCCAGCCCCGCAATCCAACCCCGCTGCTCACAGCGCCCGCCCTCCCTGGCCCGGGGCACAGCGAGCCCCGCACCCGCTGCGCTCCCGAGCACAAAACGCCCCTTCCCACCGCGCTCACCCGATAAACACAGCGCCCCTGCAGCCGCTCACGCCTCTCTCGCTCCTCCCGAGCTTCTCGGCCTCCCGCACCCTCTGCCCCGCACCTGGGCCCCGCCAGTGCCGCGGGCTGGGGGCAGCAGCTGCACCTTCCTCTGCCTCTGCTCCAGCCCTGCCCAGGTGCCTCGGCTCCCTTCGTGCTCGCCACAAACTGAGGCCTTCCCAAGGCTGACTTAGAACAGAGGCCAGACACGGTTACACAATAAAGCAGGCATTTGTTAAAAGGCCTCCGTGGATACACCTTGGGCAGAACAAGAGCCCAGCCAGGGCTACACCCAAGATGGACCAAAATGGCCACAAAATGGACGGCCGGTCACGAGGTCTGTCACTTTTATAAGTTCTGCTCCATTTGCATGTTGGAGTTAATTGTCCAGTTATAGCTTCAGATGATGAAGTCCCATCCTTATCGTTTTTCTCTCTTCAGTGCCCGTTGTTTATGCTCTTGGGCCTGACGTTTGGATTATTTGTCCTTGGGTTCCCAGCTAGCGCAGGAATTGTTTTGTCTCCCTGCTCTGTGAACAGAGCTCAGCATCCCTTAAAATGAAGCCCAGACCCACAGAGTAAAGCAGCACAGAACCTGAAAAACAGAAAAGCAAAAACCTGAGGCATCAAATTGATGGGACCCCCTCACACTCACCAGACCCCCCCCATGGCACTCCTCGCCCCTCCCATTGATTGAAACCCCCCTCCAGAACACTCCCAGGCCCGAGCCCCTCGCTGCCCCTGTGCCCCAGGCCCATTTTCTCACCTGGGAAACCCCAAATCTTTGGGAATTCTCAACTGGGAAACCCCAAATCCCTGGAAACCTCACCTGGGATCCCCAAAGCCTCTCCTGGGACCTCCAAACCTTCCAGGATCCCCCCAACACCCCCAGGACCCTCCAAACTTTATCTGGGATTCCCCCAAACTCCCCCGGGAGCCCCCAAACTCCACCTGGGATCCCCCAAAACCCTTCCAGAATCCCCCCAAAGGAGCCCCCAAGCTCCACCTGGGATCTCCAACCCCCCCCAAAACACTGGTGACAGTGATGGCACTGTGTTGGTGACACTGGAATGAAGCTGGGGACACCGGGTTGGTGGCACTGGAATGATGACACAGAGGTGGTGGCACTGGGACAGCCCTGGGGACACTGGGGTGGTGACAGTGGGATAGAACTGGTGGCACTGCGATGGAATTGGGGACACTGGGCTGGTGACACCAGGGCAACCCTGGTGGCACTGGGCTGATGGCACTGGGATGGAACTATGGGCACTGTGAGGGGACTGGTGGCACAGGACAGGGGACACTGGGATGGAGACACAAGGAAGGAACTGGAGACTCTGGGCTGGTGGCAGTGGGGTGGAACCGGTGACACCGGGACACAACTGGTGACACTGGGGACAGAGGGGACAGGGGGGACAGGGAGGACATGAGGGTGACAGAGGGGACACAGAGGAATGGAGGGGACACAGAGGGTGGTGGGAGGGGACAAGGGGTCTCAAAGGGGACGGGAGGGCGTGGCAGGAAGGGGGGAAGTGACAGAAGGGTGGAGGGGACCGAGGGTGGCAGAGGGGCAGAAAGCGGGGAGTGGCAGGGGGGTGGCAGATGGCATTAGGGGCTGACAAAGGGACAGAGGGGACAGCAGACGCCTACAGGGAGGGGACAAAGGGGCCACCCCAGGAGGCCACAAGTGCCACCAGGTCCCTGACACCTCTCCTGTTCCCTTCCCAGTGGCTGGAGGCTGTGGTGACCGTGGTGGCCACCCTGGGGAAGGTGGCAGCCACCGTGACCAGGCCCCACAAGGACGTGAGGGGGCACATGTCCCCAAAGTCCCTGCACACAAAACTGAGGAGATTTACCTGGTACCTCCATAAGGTCTTGAACTACCGTGCTGTCACCTCACTGTGCCACTCCAGTGTCCCCTCCCTGGGCCAGGCCCTGGCACCACCCTGGGAGCACCTGGGCCGATGTGAGAGCCGCGGCCAGCACCTGGTGGCCTGGTGGGACTCGTCCGAGGTGCTTGAGAACAGCTGGGACTGGCTGACCAGGGAGGCCACCGAGCTCTGTGACACCTGCAGGGACACAGCCACCACTGTTGCCATCGCTGCAGCCACCGTCGCGACCGTCGCCACCACCCGTGCCTGGAACCTGCCGGACAAGGCCGCCCGCTGGGGGACGTCTCTGCACAACCTGGTGGCCACGGCCCAGCGGCCGTCGGTGGCCCTGGACAAGGAGGAGGTGGCCTCGGCAGTGGCCGCGCTTGAGGCCTGGCTGGCGGCGGTCACCAGTGAGGAGGAGGCGGCCACCAAGGCCATGAGAGAGACCATGGTGGCCACCAGCTGGTTGAGAGTGGCCGCCAGGAGGGGACAGCAGGCACAGGTGGCCCTGGGACCACTGGAGCACTTGGTGGCTGCATGTGACGAAGCCACCGCGTTTCCCTGGGAGCTGCGGCGCCAGCTCAGGGACATCGAGGCCGCCCTGGAGGGGACAAATGAGGCGTCGTCTGATGTCCCCGAGGCCTTGGTGGCCGAAGTGGCAGAAGCTGAGTGGCTGTGAGAGGCCAGCAGCCACCTGGCCATGCGTCACCTGCTGAGGACACTTGGGGACATCCACAAACTCCTCTTCAGTCTCTATGGTGGCCACGGAGGCCCCGGTAGCCCACACGGCTGAGCAGTGCCAAAAATGCCATCGAGGACATCCTGACGGTGCTGCAGGGACAGTGATGTCACTGCTGTGATGTCATTGGGGTAGTGACGTCGCTGGGGAGCCTTGTGGACACTCAGGTGCCCCCAGGCACTGGGACACCTCCGTGCATTGACAGCACTCCCCCCATCATCGAGCTCCAGGACTGGGGCTGAGCTCCCCTCGTGTACCGTGTACCGACCCCCCTAGTCACCGGGCCTGGAACCCCCTCTGTGCCTCCCCACCCATGATGGGGGTTCTGCCCCTTCCCCTTTGACCCCCCAGAGCTGCGGAATCCCCTGGGAACAGCACCGGGACCAGGGCAGGCTCAGGAGTGAGACCAGGGGGGGCTCTGAGTGCTGGGGGAGCACAGGGGGGTCCCCAACACTGGGGGGGTCCCTTGGGGCTCGACCCTGTGACCCCCCCCTGTTATCAGCCAGGACCCCCCGTTATCACCAGGGACCCCCCCCAATTTACTGGGCCCCCCCCTCGCCAGGAGCCCCCCTTCACCAATCCCTAAAAGTGCTTGGACTCCCCTGGTCCATGAACCCCCTCCAGTGCACCAGGATCCCGCACTCACTGCCCCTTCCCCATCCGTGGGATCCCCTCACACTCACCAGACACCCCCACTGATGAGGACCCCCCAGTCCATGGGACTCCCCCCACACTCACCATGTCCCCCCTCAGAACCGCCCAGGGCCCTCCATTGATAGGAATAGTCCCAAATGATCTCCAATCCTGGATCCCAAATAACCCCAAAGCACTCAATAATCTCAAATCCTACTGGACACTCAAAACCAATTCTAAATGCTCTCAAATCCCAAACCCTGGATCCCAAAAAATCCCAGATCCCAAATGCTGTCAGATACCCCAAATCTGATCCTAAAAGATCTCCAATCCTGGGTCCTCAAATAATCCCAAATCCCAGACCCCAAATCCTGCTGGATCTTCATAAACAATCCCCAAAACCAATTCCAAATCCGGGTTCTGTCAGGGGAAATCAGAGCCCTGTGTGGGGTAAATGGGCCCTGAGGGGGTAAATGGGGTCCTGGAAGGATAAATGGGGTCCTGAGGGGGAAATGGTTTGTGAGGGATAAATGAATGCCCTGAGGAGTAAGTGGGGTCCTGAAAGGATGAATGGGGGTAAATCAGGGTCTTGTCCGGGGAAATCGGGGCCCTGAGGGGTCACTGGGGTCCTGGCAGGGAAATGGAGCCCTGATGGATGGATCCAGGCCCCGAGGGGTTAAAGCCAGCCCCGAAAGGTTCCCTGAGGTCCTGGCAGGCCCAGTTCTGCCCCTCGGGGGAGGATCAGGGCGTGGGGCCCTCCCTCCTCCAAGCCTTGACACCCTCTGCCCTCAGAACTTCGGCCGCAGCCTCTGGATGGGGACGGGGATGGAGCTCAAGGTGGGAACTGCAAAACCCTTGGGTCACGCCCAGTGGGCACCCGAGGGGATCTGGGAGGATCTGGGGGGGCGGGGGGGGGATTTGGTGAAGTTTGGGAATCCCCAGGGCCAGGGCTGCTGCTGGGAGGGCAAAAAGAACTGGAAAGTTCTGGAGTCTTGGGAGTTCAGAGGGGCCGGGGAGGGGGAAAAAGGGGGTGGGACTCCCGAAATTCCTGGGGGGATTCAGGTGGAACCCCCCAGAATCTCACCTGGGTACCTGGGAACCCCAAAACCTCCCTGGAGCCTCACCTGGGACACCTAGGAAACCCAAAATTCTTGTGAATTCTCATCTGGGACACCCAGATCTCATCTGGGAGTCCCTTGAGATCCTCACTTGACCCCCTGGGACTCCCCCAAATCCTCACCTGGGCAGCTGGGAAACCCCAAATCTTTGAGAATTCTCAACTGGGAAGCCACAAATCCCAGGGAAACATCAGCTGGGAGCCCCAAAACCTTGACTGAGAGCCCCAAGACCTCACCTGGGACCCCCAAAACCTCACCTGGGACCCCTTCAGTCTCTTGCGAACCTCACCTGGGACTCCCTTGACCCCTCTGTCCACCCTGACTACCCTGTGCTGTGCCCTGTGTTCACTTGGGACCCTGAAAACCTCACCTGGGACCCCCAAAACCTCACGTGGAGCCCCCCCAAAACCCTTCCAGGACCCCCAAAAGCCCCCTCAGGATCCCCCAAAATTCATCTGGGGCCCCCCATGCCCCAAAAATGTCACCTGAGACACCCCAACCCCCCTGGGCCACCCCTGAATACCCTTCTGGACCATCCAAAAGCTCCCCCAGAACCCCCCAACCCCACCAGCGACCCCCCAAACTCCACTCCCCGAACCCCCCAAACCCCTCCCCCCCTCCCCTAACCCCCCTTTCCTGTCCCCAGGTGTCCCCCCCTGCCCTCCCTCCCGAGGTGGCCCGGGCAGAGGCTGCACGGCACCGGGCCCTGGAGGCCCTGGTGGCCCTGGCCAAAGCCTTGGGGACACCGGACAGCATCCCCACGGCACTGGCTGAGGCCGAGGCTGCACTGAGCCAGGCCCGGGTGGCCCGGGAGGGGCTGCAGGGGGCCCGGGAGGCCGCGGTGGCCCCGGCGGTGGCCCTGGGGACCCTGGGGGACGAGGACGAGCAGCGGCTGCGGCAGAACGGGGCCAAGGCTGGGGCGGCAGCGGCGACACTGGAACGCGAGGAGGGACGGGCACGGCAGTGGCAGTGCCGGCTGCGGGCTGGGCACGGGCTGACCATGGGGCTGATGGTGCTGTGCGGGGCTGTGCGTGAGTAAAAAAAGCAGTATGGACCAGTATGGATCAGGACAAACCATTATAGGCCAGCATTGATCGGTATAGAGCAATGTGGAGCAGTTTAGAGCAGTGGGAGGTAGTGTGGACGAGCATATGCCAGTAGAGACCATTATGAACCAGTTTAGGCCAGTATAAACCAGTTCAGATCAGTATATATCTTTATAGAACAGTGGGAGGCAGTTCAGACCAGTTCAGATCAGGTCAGACCAGTGTGAGTTTCTACAGACCAGGAGGGACTTTCTCCTGTCCTTACCAGTACAGACCAGTATGGACCAGTACAGAGCTGTGGGGACCGGTTCAGACCAGTATGAACCAGTATAAACCAGTTCAGACCAGTATAGACCGTATGAATATCTACAGACCAAGAGAGACTTTCCCCTGCCCTGACCAGTATAGGCCAGTTCAGACCAATATAGACCAGTTTGGACCAGTGTAGAGCATCATGGGGCAGCAGGGGATGCAGGGAACCAGTACAGACCAGTTCAGACCAGTTTGGAGCCCTACCGACCAATAGAGACCTTCCCCTGCCCCAGGATGGGGACACTGGGATGGAACTGGCTACACTGGGATGGGGACACTGGGACAGGACTGGGGAAACTGGGACAGGACTGGTGGCACTGGGATGGTGACATTGGTATGGGGACAATGGGGCGGTGGCACTGGGCTGTCAGTGGGAGCATGGGGATGGAACAGGGGACGCTGGGTTGGTGACACTGGAATGATGACACGGGTGTGGTGGCACTGGAATGGGAACAGGGGACACTGGGTTGGTGACACTGGAATGATGACATGGGGCTGGTGGCACTGAGGCAGCCCTGGGGACAATTGGGTGCTGACAGTGGGATAGAACTAGTGGCACTGGGATGGAACTGGTGACACTGGGACATGGCTGGGGATACTGGGACAGGGACATGAGACGGGGTAGGGGACACTGGGTCAGGACTGGGGAAGCTAGGGTGGCACTGGTGACACTGGGATGGGGACACTGGGGCAGAATGGGAGACACTGGGAAGAAACTGGGGACGCTAGGATTGAACTGGTGACACTGGGCTGGTGCCATGTGTGGCACTGGTGACACTGAGATGGCACTGGTGACACTGGGATGACTCCCTTGCTTGGTGATACTTGAATGGAACTGGGGACACTGGGAGGGGACTGGAGACACAGGGACACAACTGGGGACACTGGGATGGAACTGGGGACACTGGGAAGGGACACTGGGATGGGGACATCAGGAAGGGACTGGGAATACTGGGATGGGACTGGGGACACAACTGGGGACACTGGGATGGTGACATTGGTATGGGGACAATGGGGCGGTGGCACTGCACTGGAACTGAGAGCACTGGACTGGCACTGGGAGCACTGGGATGGTGGTGCTGGGCTGGTAGCACTGGGAGAGGACTGGTGACACTGGTTGGCCGCACCGGGACAGCCGTGTCGGCACTGGGCTGCTGACACCAGGACTGGGACACTGGGCTGGAACTGGGGACAGTGGGAGGTGACTTGTGACACTGGAACAGGACTGGAGACACTGGGCTGGTGGCACAATGATGGAACTGGTGACACTGGGACACAACTGGGAGCACTGGGGCAGGGACACTGGGACAGGGTGGAGGACAGTGGGACAGGACTGGGGACACTGGGAGGGAACTGGGGACACTGGGATGGTGACATTTAGATGGATCTGGTGACACTGGGATGGTGACAATGGGGTGGTGGCACTGGCCTGACACTTGAAGCACTGGGATGGAACTGGGGACACTGAGATGGTGGCACTGGGACAGGACTGAGGACACTGGTCCTGCAACTGTGTTGGTGACGCTGGGCTGGTGGCACTCAGGTGGTGACAGTGGGACAGAACTGGTGGCACTGGGATGGAGCTGGTGACACTGGGGTGGTGACACCGGGGTAGTCCTGGTGCCACTAGACAGGTGGCACTGGGCATCCGTGGTGCCACATGTCCGGTGTCCCCATGTCCCTGCAGTGTCCCTGGACTCAGCCCGCACTGCCCTGGGGGTGACCGAGGACGATCAACTGCTGCTGGCCCTGGCCATGGCGGCCGTGTCCTGCGAGGTGGCCTGGTGGGATTTGGGGACATCACGGCGTCACCTGGCCACTGCTGCGGGCCACCAGCAGGACATGGCCCAGCGCCTGCATGACCGCGCCCGGCGGGTGGCGGCTGCCAGGGCCAGCGCTGAGGCTGCCGCGGCCACCAACGAGGTCACCGCGGATGTGCTGGGGCAGCTGGAGGAGGTGATGGAGGCGCTGGAGACATTGGTGGCTGCTGTCACCCAGGACAGGGAGGTGATGCTGTGTGGGACACGGGGACAGGGCTTCCAGAGAGTGGTCGAGGCACTCAGGGAGATCATAGAGGGCTCGGCGAGATGGCGGGGGGGTCACGAGGAGGTGACACAGAGGCTGGAGGTGGCGTATAGAGCACTGGTAGGGCAGGGGTAAGGACAGGCTGGGGACATGGGAGTGGCACTGTCACCACTGGGGCACGGGGACACCCTGAGGGACATTGGGGCCCTTGGACACACCCCTGTGTCCTTCCCTTGGGGACCCCCAGGCCACCCTGACGTCCCCTGTCCTGTTTTGGGTCACCACAATGTCCCCTAGTGTCCCCAGCAGGACATCGGGCGACATTTGGCCCCTGTTGGGGACATGGGGGGACATCAAGGCCTCTTGGAGACACTCAGGGGACACTAGGGCCATGTGGGGACCCTGAGGGGACGTGGAGGTGCATCAAGGGGACATCGGGCACCCTGCAGGTGGGGGGGCGGGGCCAGGGGTGTGACGTCACCTCTTCCTGTTTACTGCCGCCGTGCAACGTTCCTGTGTGTCACCCAAGTGTCCCCCCGGGCGTGTCCCGATCCTGTCCCCTGAGGCCATGGAGCCCCGTGAGGTATGGCAATCCAGGTGTGGTGTGGGGGGTGGGAGGGAGAGGGGACAGGGGATTGCAAAGGGAACAGGGGTGTCGCAGGACAAGGATAGGTGACAGAGGGGTGGAGGGGAAAGCAGGGGGGAAGAATGGAGGGTGGCAGGGGGGAAGAATGGAGGGTGGCAGGAGGTGGCAGGAGGTGGCAGAGGCAACAAGGGGCTGACAAAAGGAGAGAAGGGAGAGCAGAGCCCTCCAGGGAGGGGACAAAGGGAACCCATGGAAGGTACAGGGGGCACCACAGGAGGTGCCCTAAAGTCCCTAACACCTCCCCTGTCCCCTCCACAGCTGTTGGAGGCGTTGGTGGACATGGTGGCCACGCTTGGTGAGCTGGCAGCCACTGTGGCCGGGCCAAACAGGGATGTGCTGCTGCATGTGTCCCCAAGGTCCCTGCAGGTGGCCCTGGGGACCTTCATTGGTCACCTCCAGGACACCCTGAAGCGCCCTGGTGATGCCTCCCTGGCCGAGGCCCTGGCTGCCTTTGGGGCCACCCCAGGGGCCACCTGGGCCCATGTGACAGCCGCAGCCAGTGCCTGGTGGGACGCGGTGGCTACACTTAAGGACAGCTGGGCCCGGCTGGTCCGAGAGGCCACCGAGCTCCATGACGCCTGCAGGGATGCGGCCACTGCCGAGGCCACCACTGCAGGCACCGCCACCACCCTGGCTGGAGACCTGCAGGACAAGGCCACCCACTGGGGGAGAGCTCTGGACAGCCTGGTGGCCAAAGCCTGGCAGCTGCTGCTGCCCCTGGCTAAGGAGAAGATGGCCTCGGCGGAGGCTGCGCACGAGGCCCAGGTGGCAGCCGCCGCCAAGGAGACGGAGGCGACCACCAAGGCCATGGAAGAGGCTGTGGTGGCCAGAAGCGAGGGGGAGGCGGCCACCAGGAGGGGACAGCGAGCAGAGGTGGCCCTGGGGCTGCTGGGGCGCTTGGTGGCTGCGTGTGACAAAGCCACCGCGTTTCCCCGGGAGCTGCAGCGCCGGCTCAGGGTCATCGAGGCCGCCCTGAAGGGGACAAATGAGGCATCCCCTGATGTCCCCGAGGCCTTGATGGCCAAAGTGGCCGAGGCCGAGCAGCTGTGGAAGGCGAGCAGCCGCCTGGCCAAACGTCACCTGCTGGGAACACTTAGGGACATCCGCAGGCTTCTCTCGAGTACCCCTGGTGGCCCTGGTGGCCTCAGTGGCCTTGCGGTGGCCAAGCAGTGCCAAAAAGCCATCGAGGACATCCCGACACTGCTGTGGGAACAGTGATGTCACCACTGTGATGTCATCAAGGGTGGTGAAATCACTGGGGATATCACTGGTGTCACCTGTCCACTCCCTCCTCCCTATGCGAGATTTGAGACAAGATTGGGGAATTTTCTGGGAATTTTCATTACATTTGCCCCAAATCCTGATGGGAATTCCTGGGGTCATGTCGCTGGGGTCGCTCTTGGGACACTCTGGGGCCACTCAGGGCCACTCAGTGGCGGGTTGTGGGGATGAATGAAGCAGCTTTCCACCATGGGTACAGCAGACTGTTTATCAAGCCTCCTCAAAAACCTGCAGGTCCCTTTCCCTCCCTGGGCAGTTTCACCTCAAATGCCCAATTTCCCTGTGCAGGTGACAGATTGGGCCTCAGTTGTTCAATTGCCCTTTTCCCTTTTAGGGCCTCTCCCCCAGGGAGCTCTGGTCCCATTCTCCTCCCCCTGCTCCCGTTTGCCTTGCCCTGACAGGGTCTCACTTCCCTCTGGGGGTGGCTCCTTGCACGCTGGTTCCCCTCAGCAATAGTGGCTCCGTTATCTTTGCTTTCCCCTTGGCTTTCTCCTCATCCCTCCCTCTGTACATTGACCTTCTGGGCTTCCTTTAACAGGTCATTCAATCCCTTATCCTGCCATTCCCCCAGTCTTGCAGCTTTTCCTTATATCCAGCCAAGCATGCATGAAAAAGGTTATCTTCAATAAAGCTTGTCCAGCTATTGTATCAGTCTGTACCTGAGTATTGTCTCACATTTCTTTTTAGCTTCTCCAGCCATTCAGTTGGAGTCTCATCCTTCTTTTGTTGTTCAGCAAATGCCCTATGGTCGTTCTGAGTTGGTGGAGCAGCATCCCTAATTCCCCTGATAATTAATGCTCTATAATCTTCCATGTTTCACCTTTCCCCGGGGTTATGGTGGTCCCAATTAGGGCATTGCAGGGGCATTTTCTGCTCCCCATGGGGTCTGTGTTGTGCAGGGTGCCTTTCCCAAATCCACATCCTCACTAGTCGGATCATTTGTCTTTCCTCAGGTGTAAACAAAAGGTTAATTCTAGATTGCACTCTGTCCCAGTTATAAACATTGGGTCCCAAAATTGGTCTACTTGTTCTGCTGATCCAATTGGATCTTCACGTAGAACTTTTAATTCCTTTTTAAATGCTCTCACTTTGGAGGAATTAAGTGGGGCAGTGACAAACCCGATTCCCTGTGTGCCCCACCCAATGGCACTTCCCAGAGGGGGTTTAGTGTCACTGCTTGGTTCTCATTTTTTCCATTCCTCTCCGCTGGGTCCATCAGAGGGTGCATCAAGTGCTGGCACATATAGGGGGGACAGATGCTCTAAGGGGTCCCAGGTTTTAATGTCTTTTAATTTAAATGTGTTTTCCTCCCCCAGGAAAACCTTGCCCTTCCAACTGGCAGCAGAATCTGTTTTTTCCTGACTGACTGGTTCTTTGGCATTCGCATGAATATTCAAAGTTTGGCACATCCGCCCCTCAAAGGAACTCTATTTTGGCCAGATCAGATCAATGATAAATGATCAGATCTTATCTCCTGTTTAGTCTATTTTCTCATATAATAATGTTTCATTTTGATTCTATTTCCATTCTTTGTGTCAGGGTTATGTAGCCACCATGCCATTTTTATCCCTAGGAGGCTGTTTGGAGGTGTATCCATGGATGTTTCCCTGCTCCCCTTTCCCCTGGGGGTTTTCTCCTTGTTTGCTTTGTGTCCCATTTTCTCAGCTTATGGTGGCACTGTCCCCATGCCTTTGTTTTTTCCTTCTTTCTTAATTGCCAAGCAAATCTGACTCTATGCCTTTCATGTGTATTATCCCAGTCCTTCTCAGGTACTGTTCAGGCTCCTGGAAGCAAATGCTACTTTCCCACACACTATTTCCTACAGTAATTTAAAAAAAATTAATGCCCAATTCCTGGCTCTCTATTCCACTCTTTCCCACTCCTGGCCCCAGGCACTCTTCAGTGTTGCTGTGAAGTGCCACCTCTCATGACAGATTTTACACTCGCATCATATCCAAGGATCACATCCCACTCCACAACAGAAACACAAAGTTACACTCATACGTGTTATGATGGGAATCATTCATTGGAGGCACAGAAACAACTCGAACTCTCAAAGGTCCTTGTGACAAACTGCCTCATTTATTGTTCGGACCCTCTTTATATGGGGGGTTTGAATCTCCTGGCTTAAGACAGCTGATGGGATGGGTTCTCTCTCTGCCCTGCTCTCTGGCCAGTGCTGTATCTGCATCTAAACCTGAACAGGGTTGGCTGAGGTCTTTGCTTGGGTTTGACTCCAACATATCCCTGCCTTATCCGGGGACTTGTTTTCTTCTGGGCTGGTTGAGTTTAGGGGGCAGCTTCAGATCAGCTGCAATGTGACAACTCACCCTCTTGGTTAGACTAAAAAATTAAATTATGAGCCTAGCTGAATAAGGCTTTTTCTACCCAACTCAGCAAGCCTAGTCTTCCACAGCTAGTGTTGTACCCCATGTATCACTGGGGTTGTGACATTCGCATCCACCAGCTGTCAGGCAAAACCACAAGCATTACAATTCTTTAGGTTAGCATGTCACAGGCTTAATGTTTAGAAGTTACAAAGTTCCAACTTAGCACTACAAACAATAAACAATTCAAGTCAAAACTATTTCAATTAAAACCTCACACATTTCTACTATTCGTTTTGTAAATATTTGAGTCTTGGAATAAGGTGATGGGCAGATTGTCTTACCATTGACAAGCTTCTGCCTCCAACGAGCCTTTGGCTTGCCAGGTTATGTTGTGATTTTATTGGAAATCATCAGAGAAATGTGAGAACATGAGAGTTTTAAATAAACAGCAAAAGTTTTATAACATCCATAGTGCCTTTCAGAGCTTGTTGATAATACTTTTCTCCTCGTTGAAGTAAAATAGAAGTTCATACTTTAATGACTGATTGTTCCTCTATGGAGGTTAATCCGCCTCTTTCTTTGGTGAGGTTTTCCTTCTATTTTTCAGCTTTTTTATTTCTCTGACTCCTACACCATTCAGTTTTTTAGCCTTACTGTTAATTCTCAGCTCCTTCACTGTCTGGGTTTCTTGCCTTACCGGCTTTTCCCGGCTCCTACACGGTTCAGTCTCCCCTGCTCTGTACACAGAAAATGGCTGAGTCACATCACTTCGTGGATCACTGCGTATCACGGTGGGGGCCGTTCATCGGCGACATACAAACAGCCCGACTCTCCAAGGTCCTTGTGACAAACAGCCTCAGGTTTATTCTCGCAGCTCCTTTTATAGGAGCTTCAAATTTCCCTCGCTTACGCATGTGATTGGTTGGGGTCTTAGCACCATCCAGCTCCCTGGCCAATGGTAGGTCTGCATTTAGGGCTGAATGACATTGGCTGAGGGTTCCTGTGTAGAACTGAATCCAACCTATCCTTGTTCACTCAGGGACTTGTTTACCTCTAGGCTGGTTGATTCAGGGGGGCAGCTTCAGACTGGTTGCACTGCGACACCACTGCCCTGACCAGTTTAGACCAATATAGACCAGTTCAGACCAGTATAAACCAATACAGACCAGTATAAACCAGTATGAATATCTACGGACCAGTAGAGACTTCTCCCTATGCTGACCAGTACAGACCAGTACAGACCAGTTCAGACCAGTATTGACCAGTATGAGACTCTATAGAGCAGTAAGGATCAGTATGGGCCAGTATAGAGCAGTGGGGACCAGTTCAGACCCGTTTAGACCAGTATGAGTTTCTTCAGAGCAGGTGGGACCTTCCCCTGCCCTGCCCAGTATAGACCAGTATGAACCAGTATAGTGCAGTATGGACCAGTTCAGAGCAGTGGGGACCAGTTCAGATTGGTATGGACCAGAACAATCAAGTTCAGACCAGTACGAACCAGTATGAATATCTACCGACCATCGGAGACTTTCCCCTGCTCTCACCAGTATGAACCTGTTCAGACCAATATAAAACAGTATGGACCAGTAAAGAGGAGCAGGGGCAGCAGGGGATGCAGAAAACCAGTTTGGACCAGTAGAGACCAGTAGAGATGAGTTCAGACCAGTATGGAGGTCTACAGACCAGCAGAGACCTTCCCATGGCCTGGGATAGGGACACTGGGATTGAACTGTCACAGTGGAGGGGACACTGGGATGGAACTGGGGACACTGGAATGGAGACATTGGTATGGGGACAATGAGAGATGGTGGCACATGGCCAGCAGTGGGAGCACTGGGATGACACTGGGAGCACTGGGATGGAAGTGGGGACACTGGGCTGGTGGCGCTGGAATGGAACTGGTGCCACTGCTCTGTCCCTGGTGCCACCTCTGTGGTGACCCCCATGTCCCCACAGTGTCCCCACATGAACCCAGTGTGTCCCCCATTGTCCCCGAGAGGACATTTTTGGAACACTTGGGCACTGTTGGGGACACTCAGGGGACATTGGGATCTTTTTGGGAACATTGGGAGCACATTTGGGACCCACGATGGCCCCTCAAGGGAGGGGCAGTGGGGGGGGCCAGGGGTGACGTCACCTCTCCCTGCCTGCCCCCCCCAACCCTGCCTGTGTTCGGAGTGTCTCCTGGGAGTGTCACCTCCCTCTGCCAGCACTCCTGGAGTGTTCCCAGTGTCCCCAAGGTGTCCCCGCAGTGTCCCCAGCGGCCATGGAGCCCCAAGCGGTGCAACAATCCTGGCATAGGGAGGGGGCAGGAGACAGGGATACACGGGGGTGGCAGGAGGGGACAGGGGTGACAGAGGGGAACAGGGTGGTGGAGGGGAAATAGGGGGCTCCAGTAGGGGACAGGGGCATGGCAAAGGGAGCCACAGCATGGTAGGAAGGGGGGAGGTGACTCCAAGGGCGGCAGGGGGGAACAGTGGGGGGTAGCAGGAGGTGGCAGAGGGGATGAGGGGGTGAGAAAGGGACAGAGGGGACACGAGAGCCCTCCAGGGAGGGGACAAAGGGGACCATAGGAGGGCAGAGGATCCGCCACAGGAGGCCACAAATGCCACAAGGTTTCTCACAACGCCCCTGTCCCCTCTCTTTGTATCGTCATCCCAGCTGCTGGAGGCACTGGTGGCCATGGTGGCCACCCTGGGTGAGCTGCTGGCTACCATGAGTGGGCCATACGGGGACGTGCTGTTTGCTGTGTCCCCAGGATCCTTGCATGCAGCCCTGGGGACCTTCATTCATCGCCTCTGGGACACCCTGAGCCACCCCAGTGTCACCTGCCTGGCCAGGGCCCTGGCTGCCCTTGGGGCCACCCCGGGGGCCACCTGGGCCCGTGTGACAAGCGCTGTCAGTGCCTGGTGGGACTTGGTGGCCATGCTCTTGGATAGCTGGGCCCACCTAGACTGGGAGGCCACCAAGCTCTGCAATGTCTGCAAGTGATTTACTAAAATTATGGATATTGATCTAGTACTGATATTCCAACTGTGATGGACAAAGACTCTCTAACAGTTTAAAGTTAGAAAGTGGATGTTTATTGCGATGTGGGATAGCTCCCAAATAGACACCACAATTTACAGGTGTGTTTTGCGGAGAAAAGAAGAAACCTCACAACTTTATAAAAGTTGTAAAGCCTGGTATGCTTTCATTACGACACGTACCGGACACAAGCCTCCCCAAAAGGCAAGCGTACCCCTGAAGACCTCAGGCCTCCTTTTATTCCCCTTCCAAATGCATATGCATACAGTTTCACAATAGGTTCATGCATATTCATTCCGTGTGACATTTATCGCCAGTTCTCCTTTATCAAAGGAATTCCTAGGTCGGGGGGGGGGGGGGGGGGGCAAATTGACCTTGTGATCATTTCTGTTTTCCTTTCTCTGCCGTCTTGCTGTCCCGGCATCCGACTTTTCCTTCAGCTTTGGCCCCACAGACTTTTCACCTCTCCTAGACACTTTACCTAATTCAGAATGGACCTTTACTCTGTCTCAGGTGATTGCAGAGTCCTTTTATCTATACCAGTAGTGAATACCCAAAATACAAATGCATATTAATAACTGTGGCACATCCCATTCCCCACTTCGTATGGTAATTAGTTCAAAAGCTATTAACCATGCGTTGTTTGTTCCTCGAAATGGGTCGGTGGTCCCTTTCATGGGGAGGGGTCCCAAACTGAGGGAGTAAATGAAGTCTTCCTCATTCTGACCTTTCTAACTTTTCAATGCAAATATGACAAATGAACCCTTGGTAGAACTCCCATTCTCCATCTTCAATTGGTTTCAGAACAGAGGAAGCCACAATTGTCTTATGTTCCTAAAAGCTATTTATCAGTTTCTATATTCTTCATTAAAAACCCAGCTAACCAAACAGTGTGTTGACAAGCAATCAATTATTAATTAACTACTAACTCTTAAGTTCCTCAAGGCCTTCCCATTTTTTGATTAACTCTAATAAAGCTTATCTCTAACTGAAACCTCAGCTCCTTTAAAATCTCTAAATTTCTTAAAGTTTATGTCTCACAGGGACGTGGCCACTAATGAGGCCACCACTGTGGTCACTGCCACTGCCCTGGCTGGGGACCTGCAAGACAAGGCCACCTGCTAGGGGACATCAATCCACAACCTGGTGGCCGTGGCACAGCAGCCGCCGGTGGCCCTGGCCAAGGAGGAGGTGACCTCAGTGGTGGCTGCGCTTGAGGCCCGGGTCGCAGCCTCCTCCATGGAGAAAGAGGCAGCCACCAAGGCCGTGGGAGAGGCCATGGCGGCCAGCAGCCAGGCAAAGGTGGCCACCAGGAGGGACAGAGGGCGGAGGCGGCCCTGGGGCTGCTGGAGCGCTTGGCGGCTGCCTGTGACGAAGCCACCGTGTTTCCCCGGGAGCTGCGGCACTGGCTTGGGGACATCAAGGCTGGCCCTGAAGGGGACAAATCAGACATCTCCTGATGTCCCCGAGGCCTAGATTGCTGCAGTGGCCAAGGCCAAGTGGCTGTGGGAGGCCAGCAGCCGCCTGGCCACGCGTCACCTGCTGAGAATACCTGGAGACATCTGCAGGCTCCTTCTGAGTCCCCCCAGTGGCCCCAGTGGCCTTGGTGGCCGTGCAGTGGCTGAGTGGTGCCAAAAAGCCACTGAGGACATCCAAAAGCTCCTGCGGGAACAGTGATGACAGCACTGTGACATCATCAGGGCAGTGACATCATCAGGGACATCGCTGGTGTCACTTGTCTTGTCTCCCCTCCCTGTGTGGGATTTTAGACACATTTGGGGAGTTTTCTGAGAATTTTCATTAAAATTGCCCCAAATCCTGGGGTAATTCCTGGAGTAACACACCAGGATCCCCCCCTTTGCTGCCTGCCTGCTTCACAACATCCCCCAGAACGCCTCCAGCCACTTCCCCCTCGGTCCTCCCAAGCTCCTGGCCCACGTTGGGCCCTGCTGGGGCCTGGCTGGCTCTATCCCCCTGGGGCCCCCCAGAGTTTGACTGCCATTTTCTCTTCCTCTGGAAGTACCCCGATACCTAACTGCACTTGCAAATCCCTTCCCATCAGATTATATCCTTCCCCCCATACGAATAAAACATCCCTCATTCCTAATTTGTTTGTTCCTTCAAATATTACATGTTTTATAACAGGTGCTTCATATCCTTCTCCCTTTGCCCCTACTACTTGAACTGTATTTTGGCTTTTTTTTGCCTCCTCTTGGAATTCTATAAACATGTCCTCTTAGCCCCTGTGTCTACTAAAAATTCAAATTCTTCCTCCTGAAGGCCTAATTTGAAATTTATCAAGGGCTCTTGTTGATATTTTGACCCCAGGAGACAGAGCCCCTGACTTCCCCATTCAACCCAATTCCCCGTGTGCCCCTCCCAGTGGCACTTCTAGGAGGGGCTTTAGTGCCACTGCTTGGTTCTCATTTTTCCATTCCTCTCGCTGGACCGCTCTGCTCCAGGAATTCTGGCTGGGTCCATCAAGGGCTGCAGGGGATGCATCGGATGCTGGCAGATATGGAGGGGGCAGATACTCTAAGGTCCCAATTTTCAGTTTCTTTTAATTTAAATGTGTTCACCTACCTCAGGGAAGCCTCACCCTTCCAACTGGCAGCAGAATCAGTTTTTTCTTGACTGACTGGTTCTTTGGCATTCACATGAATATTCAAAGTTTGGCATATCCACCCTTCAAAGGAACTCTATTTTGGCCAGATCAGATCAATGATAAATGATCAGATCTTGTCTCCTGATGAGTCTATTTCATCATATAGTAATCAATCATTTTGATTTTATTTGCATTCTTTTTGTCAGGGTTATGTACCCGCTGTGCCAATTTTATGCCTAGGAGGCTGTTTGAAGGTGTATCCATTAATGTTTCCCGGCTCCCCTTTCCCCTGGGGATTTTCTCCTTGCTTGCTTTGTGTCCCATTTTCTCAGCTTATCCCGGCACTGTCCCCACACCTTTTTTTTCCTTCTTTCTTAACTTCAAAACAAATCTGACTCTACATATTTCGCATATATTTTCCCAGTCCTTCTCAGGTACTGTTCAGGCTCATGGAAATTAAATGCAGCTTTCCCACACACTATTTCCTACAGAAATTTTTAAAAATTTAATGCCCAATTCCTGGCTCAGAGTTCCACTTTTTCCCACTCCCGGCCCCAGGCACTCTTTAGTGTGCCTGTGCAATGCCACCTCTCATGACAGATTTTACACTTACACCCTACCCAAGGATCACATCCCAGTCCACAACTGAAACACAGAATTACATTCTTACAGACAACACAAAATCTTTATTAAAAATTTTTATTCATATGCAAAACAAACACTTTGCTTTTTCTGGCTGTCTCGGTCACCCGAAAAGAGGAAGCTCGGCTCGAAGTTCCTTGTTTGTTTTGTGCTGCAGTACATCTCATTCACTCAGCAGCTATACCTATCAGCCACACAAGACACAGGACATAAACATTCACTTCCCACTCTCCTCATTTCCCATTCACTCTTTCACACAATACTAAGGTGTAGCAATGGGGAATAAAGAGACACAGATGCCCTTGTGCATCTGAAGGAGATCACTTTATTGTAGAAATCACCCTCCGTTTATACCTTTACTCTGAACCTGACAAAACCAGAACTCAACAGAAGAAGGGCACCCATTGGCTGGCTCAGCTGCAGTCTGCTGTCCACAGGTCCTATCACCCAATCTGTTTCCCTTTCATGCATTCATCCGTGCATTCCTCCTCATAACTGCCTCTCACTCCCCAGCCAATCTCCAACCATCCAGCCTGCAGCTGTGCCTTCCCCACAGGGCCTTCTGTGGGCATAAGCCTTAACAACTTTAGGAAATATCACCCCATATTCCACATACTGCCCTTCCTTTTTTTTAGGCAATGAAAACATACTAAGAAAAACCTAAACAACCCCTAAAACATTAATTACAGTGATAACAATAACTTTAACAACTTTTTAAAAATAGTAACATATACCTATAACATAGCAACTATATACACATGGGATCAGGACAGTGGGACAAAAGGCTGCACACTGTGATGGATCCCACTCCACATGGAGACACTGTGGAGACACAGGCCCAGCCCATTCCCCATGTCAGTAAGTCCAGGGCTCCTTTCCATTGTCCAGCCAGTAAGTCCTTCACCAGAACTGGAGGTCTTAGATGAGCCTTTGTGCTGAAGGAATGCTCTCTGTCACATGCAGTCTGTCCCATCTTGTCCCGATTTAAAAAACTGAAGACATATAGGGCTTTAGCTACTCTGTTGTGAGGGTACCCGAACTCCCCCTCTTTTTGTTTTTCAAGCATGGTTTTAGGGTCCTATGGGCACACTTGACAACAGTTTACCCTGTGAGAGAGCGGGGAATGCCAGTACTGTGAGGCACACCCCATGGCTGCAAGAAGTTACAAACTCTCTCTGAGGTGTAGGCAGGTCCATGGTCCATTTTAATGGTGTCAGGAAAGCCCAGAGTGGCAAAACAGGTGAGCATCACAGGCCTTCTCTCTGGTGTAAGAAGTTGCTTTTAGAAAATGAGAATAGGTGTCAATGGAAACGTGAACATATTTTAAGCAACCAAACTCTGGGATAGGGGTGACATCAATTTGCAAATGGAGTTAGGAGTTAAACCTCAGGGCTCAGTGCCTTCTGCTAAAGGAGCAGGATCAACCTCATGACAGGAGGGACAAGACAATAGGATATCATGGGCTTGTGAGGAACTTATTTGAAATTGCTTGTGGAGAGAATAAGCATTCTGGTGTAAAAAAGTTGTGACATAGCTTGGCCTCTGCAAAAGTATTTTGTAGGAATGTTCCCCCTATTGAAACAGTGACCAAATTATCCTTTATCTCCTTAAAAAGGAAAAAACCCAGAAGTTTCTCTCCTCAATTTGGTAAAAAGACACTTCACAGGACCTTTGGGACTTCATCTCAAACCTAAGGCTACCCAATTGGGCAGAAGCCAAAAAGTCCCGCCTAAGTAATTCACTAGAAAAAGAAGAGAACAAAAGAAATCATTGTTTTTGTGGGGTGTTTTTAGCAGGAGCAAGAACTTCTTGCCCCTGGCTCAGGTTTTCTCTGCAAAGAGCTTTGTTATTTGCCTTTTATTAAAACTTTCCTGTTTCCAACACTACCTCAGAAGTCATCCTGCTAATTTTATGCCATTTGAAGTAGCTGGGCTATCTCAGCTGTGATAAGTCCTCTAAGAGCTCATGAGACCTGGCTCGAGGAGAAAACTTATCAGTATTTGGTACCACACCTGTCATGACAATGACATCTGCATAGTTATTACCTTCTGCAATAGGGCCAGGTGAACCTGTGTGGGAGCGAACATGCAACACATGAAAATCATGCAGCTGGCTGTTAATTAAAGTCCACAATGTTCTTAACTCTGTAAACAAAAGATAGTTATTAACATGCATTAAATAGGAAAATTGTCAATGGAATACAACATTGGCAGCATACGAGGAATCAGTTACGGTGTTAAGTGGTTCCTGGGAAAATCACTGAAAGGCATAGCGGATAGCAGCCAATTCTAAAATGTGTACCGAGGCATCCTTTAACATTAACACCCTTTTATGCCACTGGAAAGAGTCACCTTCATGCCAAATCCCTGCACCTTTTTTGGTTTTGCTGGATGCATCTGTAAAAACACCTGGTCTGTTGACAGGGGTCATATTGCAGTGATGCTTTGAGTGCAGGGGGAGGTTACCCATCTCTGTCCATAAACGATGTGAGGGATAATGGATAGATAATTGTCCAGAAAAACCTGCAAGCACAATTTGGAAGTTAGTTGCTGTCAGAGTCTTCTTTACTTGCAAGTACGTTGATGGCATGATGATCCTGGCCATTGAGAGTTTGCAATCCATTTCTACCTTTCTTAACTAAATAAGAGAACATATCATTAACAGTCCACACAGGTTTTGTTGCTATGTGAGGTGAGAATAACCATTCTAACACATGCAAACGGTCTTTATCATTAGCAAACAATCAAAACAGAACAGCAAAATGTTGAAATTTTTTAGCAATTATGGCAAGGTACACAGATTTATCAAGATCCCCTCTCCAGTTCTGTTGGTTTTCTATTGCTTGAGCACAGTGTGCAAGGGCACTTCTAGCTTCTGGGTAAGCTGTCAAAGCGAATGCAGGTGGGGGTTTCCTCTGAGTAAGCCAAACAAAGGATGTATAAGTTCTGTGGATGTACCCAAAACAGGATGCAGCCAATTCAAAGAACCCAGCAGTTTCTGTAATTCATTTAAAGTGAGGGTGACTTTAACACAAAGCCTCAAAGGCTGAGGTTCTGCATGATTGGAGGTAGGCACAGAAAAGGCAAACAGAGGTACATGATAAGGGTGTAAAGATATGGTGAAATAACAATCTTTAGGTCTAACATTACTAAGGGCCAATTGAATGGCATCATTGTAGTTGATGGAAGAGCACCCATAGCTTCAATAAGTGCATTTACTGCCCAATAATAGCTCACCACTTGCCATTTTGCTTAGGTATACAGAATATTGGTGTTCCGGGGGCTAGAAGATGGACAGATATGGCCTAAGGGCAATTGCTCTTCCACAAGCTGTTTTAAATTTAGTAGACATTCTTTTCATAAGGGCCATTGGTCAACCCATGCAGGGTCTTCAGTCCACCTTGGGAGTTGACATATGTCCAGTATTTGGTTTTGGAACGGCTGATCAATGGCCCCTATGAAAAAGGTTTTCTGGTGAGGTCAAGTCTATGGTGACAGAGGGACAGAACCAGCAGCGCTGGGCTGGAACTGGTGGAAATGCTGTGTCCCTGGTGCCACCTGCCCAGTGTCCCCATGTCCCCGCAGTGTTGCTGGATTCAGCCAGCACCACCCTGGCCGTGTTCGACCCCTGGAGTGTGCCTGGAGTGTCCCCAGCGTGTCCCCAGCGGCCATGGACCCCTGCAAGGTGCGACAATCCCAGCAAGGAGGTGGCAGAGTGGACACGGGGGGTGGAGGGAGGGGGCAGGGGGATAGAGGGTCACAAAGGGGACAGGAGTGTGTGGCAGGATGGGGGCAGGTGGCAGAGGAGTGGAGGGGACCAAGGGTGGCAGGGAGGTGGCAGAAGGGACCGAGGGTGGCAGGGAGGTGGCAGAAGGGACCGAGGGTGGCAGGGAGGTGGCAGAGAGGATGAGTGGCCTGGCAGGGGGGTTGGCAGAGGGGACGAGGAGGTGACAAAGGGATAGAAGGGACAGTAGAGCCCTCCAAGGAGGGGACAAAGGGGACCCTGGGAGGGCACAGGGGCCCACCACAGGTGGCCACAAGCGCCACGGGGTCCCTGACACCTCCTCTTTCCTCTCCCCAGCTGCTAGAGCCACTGGTGGCTGTGGTGGCTACCCTGGGCAAGGTGGCGGCCACACTGACCAGGCCATACAAGTGTGTGTGGCGGCGTGTGTACCCAAAGTCCCTGCTCGCAGCCCTGAGGAACTTCACCTGGCACCTCTGTTAGACCCTGGACCATGGCGATGTCAATTCCCTGGGCAGATTCAATGTCCTCACTCTGGCCTGGTCCCTGAGAGTCCTCAAGTTCTGCAACATCAACCCACAGATCTTCTGGGCCAGTGTCTGGCGGGACTTGGTGGCCATGCTCATGGACAGCTGGGTCCAGCTGGCCAGGGAGGCCGCTGATCTCCGTGACACCTGCAGGGACATGGATACTGCTGAGGCCGGTGCTGCAGCCACCACCACTGCCCAGGCTGGGGACCTGTGGGACAAGGCCACCCGCCAGGGGATGTCAATGCACACTCTGATGGCCATGGCCCAGCGGCCTCCAGTGTTTCTGGCCATGAAGGACTTGGCCTTGGCAGTGGCTGCACACAAGGCCCATGAGGCAGTGGCCACCATGAGGTGGTGGCAGCCCCCAAGGCCATGAGAGAGGCCATATTGGCTGCCAGCCAGGCAAGGGCAGCCACCAGGAGGGGACAGTGGGCGGGTGAGGCCCTGGGTCCACTGGAGCGCTTGGTGACCGCATGTGACAAAGCCACAGGGTACCCCTGGAAGATGCGGCACCTCCTCGGGGACATTGAGGCTACTCTGGAGGGGACAAAGGAGGCGTCCCACAATGTCTCCAAGGCCTTGGAGGCCCCCGTGGCTGAGGCTGAGCAGCTGTGGAAGGCCAGCACTCGCCTGTTCATGCATCACCTGCTCGGCACACTTGGGGACATCCACAACCTCCTCTTCAGTCCCTATGGTGGCCCCGGCAGCAGCACGGTGGCCGAGCAATGCCAAAAAGCCATGGAGGACATCCCAAATCTGCTGCAGGGACAGTGATGTCACCACTGTGATGTCATTGGGGGTGGTGACATCACCGGGGACATCGCTTATGTCATCTGTGCCCTCCCTCCTCTCCGCACAGGATTTGGGACAAAAGTGGGGAATTTTCTGCGAATTTTCATTGATATTCTTGGTGGGAATTCCTGGGGTGATGTCACTGGGGACACTCTGGGGACACTCTGGGGGCACTCAGGGACACGCAGGGACATGGTGGCAAGTCAGGGGGTGAATGAACCCCCTCAGTGCCTTGCAGCAGAGGCAGCTTTCCACTGTGGCTGCAGCAGAACTGTGTTATAAATGGCAATATAATAATTGGCTTTTGCATTTCTGTATTGGCTTTTGCACATTGAAATTGATCACAATTATTTTGCTATGGTGCTTGATATTGATATCAATTATTGATAATTCCTTGTATCTACTTGTTAGTACAATATAATCTATCTAGGTTTTTTGTCCACTGTAGAGCCTTTTTAATGGTATTATAATGGTCCCTTGGGGCTCGCTCCTGTCGCCCCCGCCCTGTTATCACCGGGACCCCCCATTGTGATGGTGTTCGCAGGGGTCTTCAGATGAGACAAGAGCAGAGGATGCTGACTCCGTGTTTCAGAAGGCTTGATTTATTATTTTATGCTATATATATTATATTAAAACCATACTAAAAGAATAGAAGGAAGGATTTCATCAGAAGGCCAGCTAAGAATAGAAACAGAATGAATAACAAAGGCTTGTGACTGACCAAGAACCAAGACAGTCCAGACAGTTGGGCTGTGATTGGCCATTAATTAGAAACAACCACATGACATCAATCACAGATGCGCCTGTTGCATTCCACAGCAGCAGGTAACCATTGTTTACATTTTGTTTCTGAGGCCTCTCAGCTTCTCAGGAGAAAAAATCCTAAGGAAAGGGTTTTTCAGAAAATATCATGGCTACACCCCATTATCACCAGGGACACCCCTGAATTTACCAGGGCCTCCCCTGTGGTGAAACCCACAGCTTTAGCCAGGGCCCCGTGGAGAATCTGAATAATAGAAATGCTGACACAGCAGCAAAGAAGCTTCCTGACTCCAGGGACATCCGCCCTATAACCTATGCCTAAAACCATGTAAGGCAATATCTTGTTAACCCTACTATTGGTCACTTATGGTCCCTCTAACCTTTGCCATTGGTCAAGATTGGAACTGGGCCAAGACTATAAAAGTAGCATACTGTACCCCTACTAACTTAGAAGAAGAAGTGCTGAGACCCTTCACGGACCCCTCCAATAAAGCCATACTCGTGGAACAGCCGGCGTCTTCTCCTTCTCCTCTCTCTACCGTCTGCTGGAGCCTCAAGCCAAGGGCAAGCTACCTAGCAAGCAAAGCTGAAATCATAAGAGCTGGCTAATCTCTATAAGAGCTGAATATTCCCTGCTTGCTAGGGGCTGACCCGCGGCCTTGGTCTGACCGAGCTGGCCTCTGGCACTCAGTCCCCTTGGGGGCTGAGCTCTGGAGCTGTCATAGCTTGCCAGGATAAGACCAATTAAGGCTCATTACTACCCCATGTACTGGGACCCCTCCTTCACTGCCCCCCCATTCACTGTCCCCCCAAAGTGCTGGGACCGCCCTGATCTATGAGCCCCACCCAGAGTGTCAGGACACCCCTTGGCCTCCCCCGAATCCCCAGCCTGCACTGGGCCCTGCCAGGGCCAGGCTGGCTCCAAAACCCTGCGTGGAGCCATTCAATAAATACCAATCGGTCTTGTAGTCATGCCCACAGAGGGGGAGGACTGCTCGGGGCGGCCAGTGGGGAGCGACGGAGCAGGGAGGGGGCAGGGACTGAAAAGAGTTAGAAATGGGACTGTGGGAAATGGGGCGGGGCCCAGTGAGTGATGGCCGATGGGGAGATGAGAGGCCTGGGGGGCTGGAATAGGAGCGTGGGAAGGGGCAGGCAATGAATGGGATGTGGAAAAGGGGCGGTGCCTGGACAGAAACAAAAGTGGGCGGTGCACAGCAGGTGTGGAATGGGGATGATTCTGGATGATTTTCTCTCCTTTCTCAAATACTTCCATCACCGTGTTCCCCCACACACTGATTTCATCAATGTACTGCAGCTGTTCTGGAGCTTCACCCTTTTCCAGTGCAGCCAGGATTAGTCCATGGCAGATGATGGGACAGTGCTTCCACCCCTGGGGCAGTCGGTTCCAGGTGTACTGCACACCCCTTTACGTGAAAGCAAACTGAGGCCTGCATTCTGCTGCCAGAGAAATTGAAAAAAATGCATTAGCAATGCCAATGGTGGCAAACCACTTTGCTGCAGATGGGGCTGTTGAAGGGTGAGTGGGTTTGGCTGACCACCCCTTGGCACTCCAGCTCATGGATCATTTTGTGCATGGGGATCACGGCATCCCAATTCATCCAATACTGCCAGCGGTGCACTGTCAAGGTGACAATTGGTATCTGTTGCTGTTCTACCCTCAGGAGTCCTACTGCAGATGGGTTTTCTGATAGTCCAGGCAAGGTGTTCAACTGCTTTCATGTTCTCTGCCTCTACAGCAGCTATTCCAAAAGCCCACCTGAGTCCCTTTGGGTCTTTGTAAAGCCATTCTGGAGGAAGTTTATGCCCAGAATACACGGGGCCTCTGGGCCAGTCACAACAGGATGTTTCTAGGAAGGAGCCACTCCTTCCCAGTCAGGCTCACCTCAGCTCCCAACAGGGTCAATTGCTGGGATCCCCCCGTCAATGGAAACAGGTTCTGCCCCCACATGCCCCGATGATATCAGCGTACACTGCGCACCAATATCAACTAAGACATTGTATTTTTGTGGTTCTGATGTGCCAGGCCATCGGATCCACACTGTCCAAAAGATCTGGTTTTCCGTGCCTCTCCCTGGCTACAGGCAGGGCCCCCCTTTCCTGGGCATACATGCTAGAGGTACCTTCACTTTAGTGGAACTCCCTTGGTTAGTGTTTCCCTCCTTGAGTTGATGCAACTTTGCTGCCAGGACAGAAGTGGGTTTCCCATTCAACCTTCCCATGTGTCATAGTTTGACCCTGGCACAATGCCAGTGCCCCCATGAGAATACCCTCTCCCTGGTGTCTGCTGTGAGATGTCACCAGGAATAAGCAAAGCAGGCTCCTGCTTAGAAATAAAGAAAACGTTATTAAGTAAGCTACAAGAAAAGAAAAAAAAAAAACACAAGGAAAATGAAAACTTTACAAAAGCATTTTCCTCCTCCCACCCACCAAATTTCCCAATGCAATACATTCCCCCCAAATCACCAACTCTCAGTCTGGCACCACCCTTTAGAATACTCAATCTTCAATTCATCAAGAGGAGAGGAGTCCTTCTTGCACCATAGGCTTCCCCTGGAAACACGCTGAAACCTCGTGTGCTCCCATGTCACTCAGCACCGCCCGGAAAGTCCTTTGCCATCATGACATCTCCCTTCCAGGCCCAGTGCTCTCACCACTGTGCATGGACCAGAGCTGCTTCTAGGGTTGTCTTTCAAGGATGCCTTGTCTCACTCCAAAAAGGCAGAGTCTCTCCTTGGGGACATCTGTCCCCCCCAAATTTTTTGCATCCCTGGGGCTGAGGGGTACCCACACTGAACCCTCCTGGTTCTGAGGCACTGCCTCCCCCTAAATGCAGTCTCTGGGTCACAGGAAAAAAATGGTTCCATCTATGGCCACACAAGAAAAGTCCATCCAAAAGGCCACTCCGTCATCTCTCCCCCCACTCAAGAGTCTTCTGCACTTCCCTCGTGGCCCATCCCCTCTTATCTCATCTCTTATCTCTCTTCTCATTCAGCTCCAGGAGGACCAGCATTTGCAAGGTTTCTATCACGCAAGAAAAGGGTTAAAAATTTCAGTCTCATGCCTGTCTGGAGCTCCAGAACTCCCACGCTGCCCTGCCAGGCACCCTCTCGCTGCATCCCCCCCTTCTCCTCCTGGGCCGGCACCCGCTATCAAATTCAGATGCCGGCTCTCTCGCTCTCTCTCCCCTGGGGGGGGGGGGGTGGGGGGTGGCTGCCCGATGTCTCTCTTCCACCCTTCCATCCTCAAGGGCCTCCTCACCTCCCATCTCTGTCCAGGCCCAGGCCTACCACATGGCTGCCCCTCCCCACTGGACGGGAGAGGGAGATCCGACCTCTTTCCCTCAAAGTCCCAAGAGAGCTTCCCAGAGGAGCAGCTCTGGTTTTTAACCCCTGTGTGTTCTCAGAGGTGTCTCCGAACCTCAGTGGCTACAACAGGTGCCAATGTCAAAACCTGAGCATCTATTGGTAACCACAGCATATCACAAAAAAAACGCCTACTTCCTGTCAGTGAAACCACGACAAAATTGTACTCTATCAAAATCAGTGTGATTAAGAAAAATTTGCAGAAGTCAATACATAATAGCAAAAGCCAACACTACCCAGTTATTTATAACAGACCCAGGGCAGGTTTTTCCCTTGCATGAAGCGCTTGGGCCTTCCCCGGGCCCCTTCTGCCCTCGTGCAGAGCCGGTGGCATTTTCCAGCACACGCAGTTTGTAACCAAGAGCCGGGTGCAGCCGAGAAGGCTCCAAGCGCCTCCTTCCAGGCTGACTCTGCAGGTGCCGAGGCTGCTCTGGGCTCTGACAGGGCTCTGCTGGGGCTCAGCTCTGGGCCAGGCTGGGCCCGCTCTCCCCTCACATTGCTCCGGGCAGCTGAGGCACAGCGGGAGGAGGAAGGGACACGGCAAGGCAGTTGAGGGTTAAGAGAGTTTTTATTCAAAAACCTGCCATAACAAACAGGCTGTCATAAGAACCATAACTAACTACCAGTGCTAACTACCATAAACTAACTACCAGTGCTAACTACCATAACTAACTAGTTGTCCTGACTACTGTAACTGAAAGCTGTCCTCAAGGGCTTCATCTCCTCCGCTGCTCCCTCAGTTGCTTCGCTGCAGTGATCAGAGGGGTCAGGCTGGAGAGAGGCTTGGCTGATGATAAAAATGGGTGCTGCCCAAAGGATACAAAGGAAATAAATGAACTGTTACTTTCCAGAGTCAAGTTCCTCACAGGCTCTGTTGCAACAGGACAAAGGGAAATGGTTTGAAATTCAGGAGGGGGAAGCAGGCTCAGATTAGATCTAAGGAAGAATTTTTTAACCAGGAGAGTGGGGAAACACTGACAGAAGGTGCCCAGAGATGTGGGAGGTGCCTCCTCCCTGAAACCATTCAAGTTCAGGTCAGGCAGGGCTCTGGGCCCCCTGAGCTGCTTGAAGATGTCCCTGCTCGCTGTGGGGCACCAGGCCCAGATGAGCTCCAAAGGAGCTGCCAAGCCACAGCAGGCGAGGATTCTGCTTGCTCTGCGTGTGGAACGCAGCCAGACTGGAGACTGTCGGAGGGGGCCCCACAAGAAAATCCCTCCCTGGCGCTGCTGCTTCCCCTGCAGCCCCTGGCCCTCACCTGCAGCAGCTCCTGGGCAGCCCAGCGCCGCTCCTCGTCCGGCTCCAGGCTGCACTCGAGGCAGTCCCGCAGCAGAGCCGACAGGCGCCGGGGCTCCTGCAGCTGCGGGGTCCCGTTCTGCCGGATCAGAGCGCGAGCCTGCAGGGAAAGCAAACTCAGCGCTCTGCCAGCTCCCTTCATACCCACACAGGCTCACATCCAGCCCGGGGCCTCAGCCCCAGCTCCAGGGGCACTTTCCTCCCTGCCACAGATACTGCTCAGAGCTCATTTTGCTATGCCAGCCACAAAACCCAAACCCTGGGGCTGCCACAGCCACTGCAACATCCAAATGATCTCCCCTTGAGAGCCACTTTCATTGGCTGACTCTGTCAGTAGGAACCTCCATCAGAAATAGCACATTTTGCTTCTCCAAATGTGGACACCAGCTTTACAGGCCATTTTCCAGAGTCAGTGTTGTTTGCCTGTGTTATTTCAGAGGATTCTTACACCAAGGTCATCTCTGCAGTGCCACTGACACTCAAGTAAATGCATTCCTGATGCCCCATCCCAGAAACTGCCAGGCAAGAAACAGGAGGTTTGTGATGCTGAAAGCTCAGGCTTGGTGACACAGAGAAAGTAGCTTGGACTAGGAAAGAAATATGTCAGACTATGGGGATGTTAAACAATCATCTTCATGTTCTCAACAAGTTTCCCAGTGAGAAGAATCAGGGGGGAGATCATCTTGCAAAATGTCCTTTAGAAGCTCCTGCAGAAACCTTGTTTTGTTTGGGGCTGGGATGTGGGGTTGGTGTGGGTTTTTCTTGCAAGGTAACATTAGACCTGATGCACTTGCTTCACATTTCCAGGTCATCCTCACAGCCAGATGAGCTGCAACAACATAAATCCCAACGCAAATTGTTGCTGGAGACTGAAGAACATTCATCTGTGCTGAGGCTGGAGTCCTCTGAGAATTCCCTTCCCATGTGCAGAAACCTCCAGCTGCTGCTCCCAGTGCAGGGTCCCCCTGTGCTCACAGGCCTCTGCAGCCACTGCAGAATTTGCCTCTTACCATGGCCGCCGTTTCCCTGAAGTAAGGAGGTTCTCCTTCCACCATCTCGATGGTCACAATGCCAAAGGCCCAGATGTCCACCTTGGGGCCATAAGGAGATCTGGTCACAACTTCTGGGGCCATCCAGTGAGCAGTGCCCACCATGGAGCTGCGCTGGTCCTGCTCAGGGCTGAGCTGAGCGCAGAGGCCAAAATCAGCTGAGGACAGAAACAAACCCTGTCAAAGGCAGCTGGAATGAGGAAACCAAGCACCAAGACTCCCCACTCTCAGTCTGAGAGTGCAGTAGTGAAGTCAGCTGGAAAAGCCCTCAGGGCTGTAGCCAAGGAAAGATGGAACTGGACCCTTCAAGAAACCCTCAGCTTTCATGCAGTGGCTTTTACTGATTCCCTTGGAGCTTTAGATTCCCACTGCTGCCCCTCTGGCAGGGCCATAGGCAGAGCAAAGGCACTGCTGGCACCCTGCTCCTCTCCTGAGCTCTCTGCAGGGGCAGCCGCTCTCAGCTGGCAGCAGGGGCCGGGCAGTGCCCCCAGCAGCCCTTGTGGGGCTCTGGCCCTCCCTGGGAAGCAGCCCCACACCCGCAGCCCGGGAGCGCCGTGCCTGGCCAGGAACACCCACCCAGCCTGACAGAGCCGTCCGTGCCCAGGAGGATGTTGGAGCTCTTCAGATCCCTGTGGATCACCCGCTTGGAATGGAGAAAATCCAGGTCCTGCACACACTGAGAGAGAACAATGTGGTAAATAGGTGTGATTCGTGCTGATAAAATTGAAACAGTCATCAATATTGATACAGTAATTAATACTTGGAAATAATAAAACAGTTAAAAGTTGTAATGCCAAAGAAGAAAGGGAGAGGAGGGGCTCTACCCCCCTCTCCTGGCAGATGTTCAAGGATAGGAGGAAAAATCAAGAGATAACAGTTACTAAAAATTAACTGAGAGAAGTGAACATCTGGTTGGGTCCCAGGAAAATGCCCGCTATAAGAGATTTATTGCTTTGATGCTAAAATGTAGTAATATCTTAGTTTTGGCTTACATTATACTGGCTTGGTGCGCATGTGTAACCCAAAGGTGAATTAAAGGACAATGAAGAAGACTATACGGCCTTCATCAGTGACTACCCCCAAAGACCTGTGCGACCACCAAACCGAGTGGTGGCGCATGCGTGGTAAAGGTGGTGAGGAGGGCGGAGACAGAAAAGTGACGAACCAAAAATAGGAGGAGATGGCATTGACACATGGCATATAAGGGGCGACTTTCACTTGGCAAACTTGCATGTGAAGTGGCAAGGGTCATTGAACCCTGCCCTCCGTACCCCGCGGTTGTTTTTGCTTATGCGCTATTATTTGAACCATATTATCCCTTATTTATATATTTGCTAAACTATTTAATTAAAATTGCTGCTATCTTAAATATTGTTTGGGGTTTTTTTATGATGGAATAATTGGGCAAACATAACACCTGCAAGCACAGAAGGACACCTGTCAGGGCTGGGCTGGCTGCTGAGAATGCCTCGGGCAGGAGGATCCTCCGGCAACGAGCCCAGAGCCACTCTGGGCACTGAGGCCTCCGTGTCCCACAGCAACGGGAACACCACGGGGACGTGGCGCTGTTCCTGTGACATCCCAGCAGCAGCTCACGCAGAAACCGCCTGGAAGGTTCTCCTGTGTCACAAAGGAGCACAAAGAACCCTCCCAGGGCACAGCCTATGGCCCAAAGGGTGTAAGAGGAACTCGGAAAATGCAGCAAACAAGGACACCCCATAGCCCAGCCTGAACACTGAGGAGGAACAAGGACGGCACCAAACCAAAGGAAACGTGACCTTTAGTCACTGATACCTCTGACTGAAAGCAGCAAGCCTTGTCCCATCTGGGATCTTTGTTCTAGTTCTAAAAACGAGCAAGGTTCCCCACTCTAAATACACAGAAGGCAGGAACTGGGGAGGAGGTGAGATTAGGAAGGAGGAGGAGGAGGGACAGAGAGAGGAAAAGGAGGAGCAGGAAGAGGAGGAGCAGGAGCAGGAACAGGAGGAACAGGAGGTTCC
This sequence comes from Melozone crissalis, assembly GCF_028551555.1. Classification (NCBI taxonomy): domain Eukaryota; kingdom Metazoa; phylum Chordata; class Aves; order Passeriformes; family Passerellidae; genus Melozone; species Melozone crissalis. The sequence goes on from NW_026535844.1 coordinate 8,011,627, forward strand.
AGTGCCCCCTGTGGCCGCAGCCACGGGACCATAGCCCCCAGCTCGTCCTGCAGGTGAGTGAGGAGGGGGAGCTCATCCCAAATCCATTGGGGGGTCCCTGAGAGGGTTTTTTATTGGGGTGTGTTTGGAGCTCGCAGATTGTGAAATTGACCCCAAATATCATCTGGTGTCTCTGGGAGGTTTTTTTCTCTGTGTGTGTAGGCTTGGATCTTGCAGGAGCCCAAAGCTGAGCCCCTTGGGGGGATCTTTGGGGGCCCACGTGGCCATTGCCCAGTATGGGCAGGGGAGGACATTGGTCCTGGGGACCCCCGGGAGAGCAGAGGAGGGGAACCCCTGGGACCCCCAGAGTGGGGAGAGCAGAGAGGGGCAATCCCAGAGCAGGGGGACCCCGGCAGACTGGAAAGGGGGAGAGCCTGGAGAGGAGGGACCCCTGGGATCTCAAAGTAGAACATCAGGGTGGAAGGGACCCCATGGACCCCCAAAAGCCCCTGGATCATCCCTAAGCAGGACGCCGGAGAATGAAGAACCCCTGGAACCATTGGACCCCTGTGATCCCAAGGAAAGGAAACCTGTGGAACCCCAAAAGTGGAGAGATCAGCAATAGGGAGCTCCTGGGAGAGTTTTTTCAGGCTAAATATTGATGTGTGGAGATTTTCATGGACACAAGACTCCTGCTGAGTTCCAGAGATGGACCTTGCCAGGAGAAGCCTCTACTCCAAGGCACTCCCACCTTGGTTTCCCCCAAACCAGGGTTTGTAATTCCCAAGCTGTGGCCGGATGGAGGAGGAGGAAAAGCCCCAGAGATCCCTCACAAGGAGGGGCTGCAAACCCAGCCCAGGGAGGTGTGGGGAGGAAAGAGCCGCCCTGAGCCAGGAAGGTAGCCGGAGATGCAGCCAGAGCTCAGAGCTGGTGGAGAAGCCTCATGGCAGGGAGAAGCCCCACAAGTGCTTGGAATGTGGGAAGGCTTTCAGCTCCAGCTCCACCCTGATGGAACACCTGAACATCCACACTGGGGAGAGGCCCTGGGAGTGTGGGGAATGTGGGAAGAGCTTCAGTGGGACGTCCGACCTCAGCAAGCACCACAAGATCCACACTGGGGAATGGCCCTAGGAGTGTTCGGAATGTCAGAAGAGCTTCAGGTGCAATTCAGAGATCGTCACTCACCAGCACTTCCACACCAGGGAGAGGCCCTGCGAGTGTCCCAAGTGTGGGAAGAGCTTCGTGCACTGCTCCAGCTCCATCCCCCATGGGAGGATCCTGGCTGGATGATCCCCAGTGACCCCCGTTGGGCAGAGCCCTGGTGACCCCTGTTCTGGGTGATCCGTGTTGGGCAGGGGGAAGGTGTTGGAGAGATTTCTTTCCCTTCTCCTTGTGCTGCTATGATTTGGTTGGCAATAAATTCCCTCTGTGTGTCCAGGCCGGATCTGTTGTGCCCGTGCGGGATTTGCTGAGGGATCTCTCCCGGTCCTTGTCCCCACGCAGGAACCCTCGGTTCCATTTTCTGGCCCTGTGTGGCTGCGGGGGGCAGGGACAGAGCGGCTCTGGGGGTGCCTGGCATCGGGCCAGCGTCACCGCTCGCCACGGGCAGCCCTGAGATGCCGCGCACCTGGGCCCGCATTGCTGGGCTCACCTGAGCTCCCACCTGCCCGGCGCCCCAAGGTTCCCCCTCCCCAAAAAACCCCCAGCCCGGGGCTGCAGCGTCCCGGAAAGTCCTCAGCCAATGGCAGCGCAGGCAGGAGGCAGTGCAGCCAGTGAGCGGTCGGTATGTTGGATTTCCTCATCGGTTGCCGGGCAGAGCCTGTGGCCGATCGCTGCCCAGAAGCGGCGGCAGCCAATGAGAGCGCGCGGCGCTGCCGAGCCCGCCCTGCTCCGGACTGGCGCTCCCAGCGCAGCGCGGCTGCTTTGGGGCTGCTGCTCCCTGCCCGGCCCCGGCCATGGGGCGAGGGGCGGCAGCTGGGGCCCTACTGGTGGCACTGGTGGTGCTGGGAGCCCCCCCGGCTGCGGGCGCGGAGCTCTCGGGTGAGCGGGGGGCGGGAGGCGCTGGGACGGGGTGGAGAAGGGGGAAAAGGGGGCGAAGGGGGGAGCCCGGAATGGAGGGGGAGGAGGAGGGGACCCCCCAAAGGGAGAGCGGGAGGGGAGGGGTGGGAGAGGGTGGGGAAGCGGGCAAAAGCGGAGGGGGGGACCTCAAAACTGATCGCAATGGGGCCTGGGGATTGGGGAATTTGTGGGAAAATGGAGAAGTGGCACCCCAAAGTGATTTGGGGAGCGGCCGGGGGTCGGAGGGGAGAGGATGTGGAAGGGGAAATGGGGGAAGGGCGGCAAAGAGGAAGCGGCAGCTCGGGCAGGAGGGTCCCATGGCGGCCGAGGGCCACAGGGGGTGCGGAGTGGGGATCCGGGGTGGCCCCGGAGCTCTGCGGGTGCTGGGGGAGGGTGTTGGAGAGGCACCCCCCGATCTATGTTCTGCACACACAGGGGTGTTCCAAAGGATGACAAAGTCCGAGTGTTACTTCATTAACGGCACGGAGAAGGTGAGGTACGTCCAGAGATCCGTCTAAAACCGGGATCAGTTCATAATGTTCGACAGACACGTGGGGCACTTTGTGGGGTTCACCCCCTATGGGGAGAAGTTGGCCAAGCGCTGGAACAGCAACGCGGTATTCATGGAGGACAGACGGACTGCGGTGGACTGGTTCTGCCCGTGCTGGTACAAGAATTTTACCCCGTTCCACACGGAGCGCCGAGGTGAGCGCGAGGGAGAGCGCGTCCCCTCGGGGCCTGCCCTGCCAGTGACCCTGGAGCCCCTCAAAATCTCCATGGGCATCGGCCCAGAGCCCTCAGCCCTCCTTGTGCCGACCCCCGGGGTCTCCAGATCCTCCCAGTCCCTCCCAGTGCCCGCCCGCGCGTCCATTTCAGCGACCCGTAAAGTTGACGCTTGACAACCAATGAGATCGCATCGTTTTCATGACTCATCTGTTGCCAGGCAGACCCGCAGCGCCGAGTGCCTCGCGCCGGACTCGACCTCCCAGTGCCGCGCACTTCATTCCCAGTTCCTCCCAGTGCCACCAAGATCCCTCCCAGTGCCATTCCAGTCCCTCCAAAACCATGCCCAGTTCCTCCCCAGTCTCTCCCAGTCCATTCCCAGTCTCCTCCCAGTTCATTCACAGTTCACTCTCAGACCTCCACCCTCTCTCCCAGTTCCCTCATTCCTTCCCATCTCTCTGTGTCACCCAACTCCCTCCCAGTCTCTCCCACTCCCTCCCAGCACATTCCCAATTCATCCGAGCCCATTCCCAGTCCCTCCCACCACATTCCCCAATCCATTCCCTGTCATTCCGAGTCCATTTCAGTCCGTTCCCAGTCCCTCTCCAGCCCAGCCCAGCCCTCCCCTCTCTCTCCCAGTGCCCCCCAGCTGATCCCAGTGTGTCCCCACTCTCTCTGTCTCTCCCAGTGTCCCCCAGCGTGTCCACCTCGCTGGTTCCCCCCTCGAGCTCCCAGCCCGGCCCCGGCCGCCTGCTCTGCTCCGTGATGGATTTCTACCCTGCTGCCATCCAGGTGAGGTGGTTCCAGGGCCAGCAGGAGCTATCGGAGCACGTGGTGGCCACCGACGTGGTCCCCAACGGGGACTGGACCCACCAGCTGCGGGTGCTGCTGGAAACGCCGCCCCGGCGCGGGCTCAGCTACAGCTGCCAGGTGGAGCACGTCAGCCTGGAGCAGCCCCTGAGGCGGCACTGGGGTACGGGGGAGCCCCTGGGGGCGCTGGCAGAGCCACTGGGCTGTGCTGGGAGCCACTGGGAGGGAGATGGAGAGACCCGGGCTGGAAGTGGGAGAGGGGCCGGGCAAGGGCTGGGAAGGGGTTTGGGGGATGCTGGGGAGGGTGGGATGGGCTTGGGGGGGTCCTGGTGGGCACTGGGAGGGAGTTTGGGGTGCTGGGTGTGACTGGGAGGGATCGCAGTGAGCCCCGAGGGGCTGGAAGGAGATCGGCGATGGCAAAGCGGGGCTCGCCATGAGCTCGGTTGTGCTGGGCACAGCCTGGGAGGGCTCTGGCTGAGTCCTGCTGGGGCTGCCAAGGGACTGCGAGAGGCTTTGGGGGTCCTGGGGCGCTGGGGGCAACTGGGAGGAGGCTGTGGGATGCTGAGAGGGACGGGAGGGGCTTTGGTGGCTCCTGGCCAGGACAAAAAGGGATCGGGGGGAGGTTTCAGTGGTTCCTGGCTGGGCCGGGGGCCACAGGGAGGGCGCTGGGAGGGGCTCGGGGTGTCGGTGAGAGGTTTTGGGGGTGCTGAGCCCTGCGGACCCCCCAGAGATGCCGCCGGACGCCGCCCGCAGCAAGATGCTGACGGGCATCGGGGGCTTCGTCTTGGGCTTGGTCTTCCTGGCGCTGGGGCTCGGCTTCTCCCTGCTCAAGAAGGTCAGGGCGGGTGCCGGGGGTGGCGTCCCCCCCGTGGCGGAGCGTGTGCGCTCCCGCTGGGGCCCCCAGCCCGGTGTCACCCCCTTTTCTGTGCCCACAGAGCTCCTGAGCCGGCTGCGGCCGCAGCCCCTCCCCGTGGGCTCGGGCCCGGCCGGGATCCCCCGCTCCGTCCCCGCTCCGCTGATTTTGGGGGGGTCCCGTGTCCCCCCCAGCCCCGCTGGCGCTCTGCCCCCGTCCAGTGCCTGCTCCCAGTAAAGCTTCCCAGTTGGGCCCGGGGCCGTTTATTGGGGGGCGGTGGGGAGGGGTGTGGAAAGAGGGAGGGGGACAAAGGGTGGGGGCTGGGCCCGGGGGGAGCGGGAAGAGGATGTGGAGGAGGAGGAGGAGGAAGAGGAAGAGGAAGAGGAAGGATCAGGAGAAAGGCCGGAGAGAGGAGGAGAAGGAGGCAGGATAAGAAATGAGGAGGAGGTGAGGGAAGGAGAAACTGGAAAGAAGAAGAAGAGGAGGAAGAAGAGCAGCAGCACCAGAACCTCGCCGTTTTTCCACGCCCCCAGAGCTGCAGCCCCCCCGGCCCCGTCAGCATCGCCCCCTCCCCACATCCTGCACTGAGCAGGGAGGGAGAGCTCAACCCTTGTTAAGCATAGCTAATTAATTTAAAATAATAGTTTTTAATTTTAATAAAATGTTATTTTATTTTATGAAAACACCATACAACTTAAATTTATATAATTTAAAAAATAATTTTATATTGGTGTAAGAGTCGGTTCTGAATTTTCCCTCGTCTGCCTCAGGATCGTCATTGGGGGACCACTAAGAAAAGACCACCCCTGTCTTAAATCTCTGGCTCCAAAGGAGAAAGTCACATGCCAACAACGCCCTAGATCTGAGAGCATTGCTAAGCCATTGTTCTCACAGATGTTTGCTGTATGCTACACTGAGCCCAAGGAGAAGAAGAAGAGGACACCGTGCCCTTTTCGCAACAACAGCCTTGGGAGCTGTCCCACCTCTCAGCCTGGCTGGACTTCTCCTGAGTTTTAGGTGGTCCCCCCACAGAAGACCCTCACCTGTTTCACAACCACCGTGACAGACAGACTGAGATGGAAGGAGCCTCTCCATCAAGGACTGAGACATGGAACCCCCATGTGAAAAGGCCCCTCTGCTCCTTCCAAGAACCGGGACTGAAACCCCCAGCCTGGGGCAGGTGTGTGGGGGAGGCAAGCTGGCCAAAGCGAGATGTTTGCCTGCAGGTTGTGACCGCTGGACCAAGAAGACAATTGCTCTCGTTTACTGCTGAGAGCATGGACTACCTGTTACATCTATTCCTTATTGTATCTGTATCCCCCCCCTCGCAATTTCCAATAGAGTTATCATAATAAAAACCTCTGAGTTAGCGAGAGACTTCGAGATCTCCCCGACGCAACAGGCGGGTCCTCGACTGGACTGGACCAAAGGACTTTGTCTCTACATTTGGCAGCCCTATTCCCTCTCTCTTCCCCCATCTTTTTCTCTCCCTTAATCCCTCTATCGCATTTTGCTGTGCTCATTCAGTAAAGGTGCATTTGTTTCGATTATCATTGCAAACCCCCTTGTACCGTGTCGGTTCTTTTTGCACCCTGAGATCAAATCCATGAACCATCACAAAACCCGCCCGTGAGGACGGATTTTGACACCCCCCGAGGACCCCTCCCCAGATTCCCCCCCAGCACCCCCAGACCCTGCTAAAACCCCCTCAAGTTCCCCCCAGACCCTCCCCAAATTCCCCCCCAAACATCCTCAAGACCCCTCCCCAAATTCCCCTCACGACCCCTCCAGGACCCCTCACCTGTCCCTGCGCCTCCTCAGCAGCTCCCGGAGCCCCCCGTCCTCTCCCAGCGCCTCCCCCGCTCTCTCCAGCGCCTCCCGCAGGACCCGCTCGAGCCCGGGGCGGCTCTCGGGGGTCCCTGAGGGGGTCTCGGGGGAGCGGGGGGAGGGGGCGCCCGCTCCATGCCCGGCCCGTGGTCAGGGGGCGCTGCTTTGGGCTCGGCTCCGATTGGTTGAGGAGGGGCGGGGAGGGCGGGAGTTGCTGAGGGGAGACGCCCGGTGAGTGGTTGGTTTGATAGAGGGCGCGGTGATTGACAGGAGAGGGGCGAGGGAGGTGGGCTTTGCCGAGGGGAGGCGCGCGGTGATTAGTTGGTTCAGCTCGAGAGAGGCGGGAGTAGCTGAGGGGAGACCTGCGGTGATTGGTTGATTCGGCGCGCGAGAGGCGGGCGGTGGGGAGGCGTGCGGTGATTGGTTGGATCCGCGCACGGTAAGACCGGTGTTCCTGAGGGAATACCCGCGGTGATTGGTTGGTTTGGGGTGGGGTGCGCCACGATTCGTTCGTTTGGGAGATGAAGAGTGGTGATTGGATAGTTTGGGGTGGGGCGCGCTGCTATTGGCTGGGAAAAGTCTGGGATTTTTTTAAAGGACTTTCCCGGTTTTTTGGGGAAAAACTCTCAGATTTTTCACGAAAAATTCCCGTTTTTTTACAGGAGAAACATTCCCGGGTTTTTTGACCACACATGACCCCAAATAACCTAAATAACCCCAAAACACTCGAAATAAGCCCCAAAGAACACCCAAAAAAACCCAAATACCTGAAAATGCCCCAAATAACCCCCCAAAAAACCAAAAAACCCCCAAAAAACCAAAAACAACCAAATTAAACTCAAAGACCCCCAAATGATTTCCAGTACACCTAAAAAAACCCCATGTACACCAACATAACTCCCAAGAACCCCAAATAATTGCAAATAAGCCCAAATAAACCCAAACAAACCAAAATACTTCCAAATAAACTCAAATAATTCCAAATAACACCAAATAAACAGAAATAAATCAAGCAAAACCCAAGAGAAACCCCAATTAGTCCATAAATAGCCCCAAATAAACCCCAAACAAACCCTAAATAAACCCAAAGAAACCCCAAGAAACCCCAGTTCCTCCGGTCCCCACCCATAAACAGATCCCGACCAATCAGAACGCGCGGCACTGATGACGATCCACTTGCTGGGCACAAACTCAGAGCACTGGCCCCGATCAGTGATTTTCAGCCAATCAGCGCCCGGCCCGACTCTGACTCATCAGTTGCCCGGTGCACACTAAGGCCTTTCACTGCGGTAAATATTAAGAGATCGCGGGGGAAGGGGAAGGGTGCAATTTCCAGCCAATCAGAGCGTGTCTCGCTGATGACTCATCAGTTGCCAGGAGCGGAATTTGGTGGGGGGGGGAAGGGGATCCTGGCGATGGGCTGGGGACCCCAAATTAATCCAAAATGGGGTCGGGACCCTAAAACGGAGCAGGAAGGGCCTGGAGCCCCCAAAACCAAACACGGGGGAGGGGACTGGGGGAAGGATCGGAAAGGGGAGGGAGAGAGGGGAAAAGAGGGGGGTGGGACCCCCAAATTGAGCTGGGAGGGGAATGGGACCCCCAAACAGGATGAAGCCAATTTTGTTCCTGGAATATGTAAAGTAGTTTATGGATACGCGAAAAGCCTATTAATATGTAACAGGCTGATGTAATGGGAGAAAAGGACCGTAAAGCAAAGGTTGTTATGGCCACCAAGACCCCCCAGTTATTTTCAGGGACACCCCTTAATTAATCTGGTTTAACTACATCAGCCTGTTGCATATTCATAGACCCTCATCCATATCCATAAACTAATCTACATCTTTCAGGAACTATTTTACATGGCCCAGCCTTGGGGGTGTCTCCCTATTTCAGGAGTCTCCACTGAAATAGAAAATGTAAACCCCCTCTCTTTGATGATGATGATGATGATGATTACATTAATTAATTTTGAAATTAAGGGGTTCTCAGGCAAAGATATGGGAGTAGAAATACAGTTCTTTATTAGGAAAAATTAAAAATACAAATGCAGTAGTACAAACAAAAAAAACCCAGTGACACAGTCAGAATCCTCTGGGAATCCAGTGAAAAAGGCTGATCCTCCGGGAATCCAGTGGGCAAATATTTATCCTCAGGGAATCCAGTGGGAGAAGCTGAAATTTTTGGAATCTGGTCAGAAAAAGGCTAATCCTCTAAGAATCCAGTGGGGAAAGGGCTGATCCTCTGAGAATCCACTGGGAAAAGCTTTGTCCTCTAGGAATCCAGTGGAGAATGAGGCTGATCCTTTGGAATCCAGTAGGAATAGGGCTGATCCTTTGGGAATCCATTTCTTAACCCCCAAAGACAGGGCACAGGAAGGGCCATGGAGTTTTTATAGGGCGTGCCAAGGGTGGAGTTGGGGTTGGGGTCAGGGGAGGAGTTCTTAGCAACACAAAAAGGGTGAGATCAAATTCCTGCCTCTTAGCAACAGCAGCACTCCACACAAAAGGTGTCCCCAAATCCTAAATTCCCTCTAAAACAACTGAGAAATTATGCAACGTCAGATATATTCAATGAATTTCCTTCATTTAACCCAGTTTTGGGTGTTCTTAAAGGATGAAGGTGAAGCAGAGGCCAAACCAAAAGGCAAAGCAGCCAGGTGTGTTCCCAACATGGATCACAGGGAATGTGAGTGACCAGGGCTGTGCCCAAGGTGCCTCCTCCAGTGGCGGATGGAGCTGGAGCAGCGCACAAAGCTCTGCCCGCACTCGGGGCACTCGCAGGGCTTCCCTTAGTGGTGCCTCCGTTGGTGTTGGGTCAAGTGAGAGCTCTGTGAGAAGGTCTTCCCACACTGGGGACACTCGTAGGGCCTCTCCCCAGTGTGGAGGCGCCGGTGAGTGATGAGGTGGGAGTTCTGCTTGAATCCCTTCCCGCAGTCGGGGCAGCGGAAGGGCCTCTCCTCTGTGTGAATCCAATAGTGCTGGAGGAGATAGGAGCTGTTCTGAAACCTCTTCCTGCATTTATCACACTCGTAGGGCCTCTCCCCAGTGTGGATGCACCGGTGCCTGATGAGGGTGGAGTTGTGCTTGAATCCCTTCCCGCAGTCGGGGCATTGGAAGGACCTCTCCTCTCTGTGACTCAGATAGTGCCGGAGGAGATCGGAGCTGGTCAGAAACCCCTTCCCACACTTGGAACACTCGTAGGGCCTCTCCCCAGTGTGGGTCCTCTTGTGCGTGATCAGGATGGAGCTCCGGCTGAAGCACATCCCACACTCGGAACACTTGTACGGCCTTTCTCCAGTGTGGATACTCTGGTGGCTGATAAGGTGGGAGCTCATGCTGAAGCTCCTCCCACACTCCCCACACTCGTAGGGCTTCTCCCCAGTGTGGATCCTCTGGTGCACAATCAGGTGGCAGTTCCACCTGAAGCTCTTCCCACACTCCACGCATGTGTGTGGCTTCTCCCCATCATGGAGCTGCTCATGGAGCACCAGCTCCGAGCTCTGGCTCCATCTCCGGCCGCCTTCCCGGCCCAGGCTGGCTCTTTCCCCCTCAGATCCCCGCCGGCTGCGTTTGCAGCCCCTCCTCGTGCGGCATCTCCGGGGCTTTTCCTCCCCGTTGGCTTCCTGCGCCGTGGAGCCGCTCAAAACGGCCTCTTCCACCAGGTTCTGCCGCGGGCATTTGTCCTCCCTGCTCTCCATGCTCAGCTCCTGCTCTGGGGGAGGAAGGACAAGGACAGGATGGGATTTGCCTCCGTGCCACAGGCAAGGGCAAGGAGATCCCCCCAGGGCTGAGCTGCAGCCGGGGCCGTGCTGGGCTGGGAGATGGAGCAGCACAGAGGGGAAAGGGGCACTCATCACCAGTTCGGGGCTGTGCGCAAATCACAAAGAGGACTGCACTGCTGGGAATGCGTCCTGAGCTGTGTGATTTTCCAACCATCTGTCTCATTATTTGGTTATGACCATGGGAAGATGCCAGTAGCTCACATCACAGGTAGCAGACAAAGGACTTCATGTTAAAACTTACTTTAAAAGGTTTTTGGCCAATCACACAAAGCAAAAGCATATTGACAGTAGTCCCATCCAAGCACTATAAACACATTGAGGGTTAAAACAATGCTTGCTTATTTCAAGTACAATACCTGCTTTTAAGCCTTAAAAAACAATGCACAGAGCTCCATTATTAAGCTTGAATCTTCCTAATATCTTGCTAGATATACTTTTCCGCAGGTTAGGGAGTTATTCTAGATAAGTGTTAATGCACAGACCATTGTTCTATTTCTCCTTACTTTCTACTTCTTATACAATTTTTCTATTGGCTGCTGCAAAGCTCAAATCAGTTCTAATGTGTCTGAGGCTTGTCTTTCGCAGCTTTCCCAAAACCATCTGATTTTAAGCATTCCAGAGACACTGACTTCCTCCTCACCTGCCTCATTGTCCTGGGGCATCTTCCTCTTCCTCGCAGCCTCCCAGGAGCTGGCAATGGGAAATCCTGGTTTGGGGAAAACAAGGGATGAGCACGGTGAGTTTGAAAGTGCCTCTGCCCAAGTCCATCTCTACAAGTCACTGGCACTCTGGGCTCCAGAAAAACCTCCCAAACACCACGATTCAGCCCGGAAAAAGCCTCCCAGGGGTTCCCCATCCCTGGCTCCTCCCCTTAGTGTTCGGGGGTTCCCCCTGTCCCAGCTGCTGGGGTCACGCTTGGATTGGGGGTCCCCCTTCTCCTCGGTGCCTGCCCTGTGCAGGCTGCTGGCAGTCCCAGCAATGCCAAAAGCTCCCCCTGCTTCACTCTCCCCATTTCGGGATCCAGGGGCTGTTTGGGCTCCCGGGCTCCCTTCTCCCCTCATTCTCTACTCTGGGCTGCAGCGCCTCCAAGGAGTCCCCCCTGCCCTTCTCCAGGCTCTTGAGGCTCCCGCCAATGGCGGCGCTCCCCCCTCTCTGGGCTCCCCACTTTGGGCTCCTGGGGAACACAGGGCTCTGCTCCTCCAGGCTGCCTCTGCCGGCAGCCGCCACCGCCACCCCCCGATGTCCCCCCAAGGGGCCTTTCCTGCTCAGCCTTGGACTTCTTCATTCTCCAAACATCCCCCAAAAACCCCAACCCAGGGACCCCCCAGGATATCCGGGCCGAGCTCCCCCTCCCCGCTCACCGGCGCGATGGGGGGATGATGATCCCACAGGTGGGGGCTGCGAATTCAGGCAGGGATCGACTGCGTGGTTCCCTACCCCAGCTCAGCCTCGATCTGCCTTTGTCCCTCCTCTTCCTCCCACTCCTCTCCCCTTCCATCCCCTGCACTCGTCCGCCCTCTCTGTCTTATTCCCACCTCCTTCGCCTCTTTCATCGCTGCTCTCTCTCCGCCTTCATCCCTCCTCTTCAATCCCTCCCCCTGCTCCTCCTCCCTAACCCCACCTCCTCCTCCCCCTCCATCCCTGCCCTTCCCTCCCTCCTCCTCCTGCCCCAGCAGCAGCCACACCCTCGGTGCCCCTTTCCCGCAGCCCTCGCAGCCCGCAGCAGGAGCAGGGATGGAGCTGGGACAGGTCAGGATGGGCAGCGCGGGGCTCTCGGCTGCTCCCAGCCACTGCGGGCGGGGGGAACCCGGCCCGGGCCAAAGGAGAGGCAAACTGGGCAAACTGGGGGCTGCACATCCAAACTGGGCCTTGCTGGGGACCCTGCCTGGCCACTGCCAGCCCTTGGGGCTCCTCTCGGCACATCCGCCAGGGGGAAACGCACACAGGGCTGGGGGATCCCAGCAGTGGCAGCACTGCCAGGGACTGGGCTGGACTGGGATCGTACTGGGAGTGACTGGGACTGTACTGGGCTTGTACAGATATCATACTGGGATCATACTGGGTTTGTACTGACATCATACTGGGATCGTACTGGGATCATGATGGGACTGTACTGGGTTTGTACTGACATTATTCTGGGATCATATTGCCATGCCAGGGCAGACTGTGATCGCACTGATGGACACTGGGATCATTCTGGGATCATACTGGGAGCAACTGGGACTTTACTGGCTTTCTATTGACATCCTATTGGCATCATATTGGGATTGTACTGAGTTTGTACTGACTTCATGCTGCCATCATACTGGGATCATGCTGAGATCACACTGGGAGTGAGCAGGAGCCTGGGGGGGGCAATTGAGACCATGTTAGGGGTAAATGGGATATACTGGGATGAACTGGGATGGTGCTGAGGATGGCTAGGATCATACTGACATTGAGTGCCACTACACTGAGTCTGACTGGGAGTGCTTGGGAGCAAATGGGATCATACTGGAAGGAACTGGAAAGATGGTGGAGGGAACTGGGCTACCCTGGGAGATACTGGGAGTGACAAGAAGGAAAATGAGGGTGAAAGAGAGCAACTGGAACCATGTGGAGCAAAACTGGTTTATTCTGGCAGAGACTAGGAGCACACTTGGGCCAAATTTGGATCATACTGGGAGTGACTGGACTAATACTGGAAGGAACTGAGTGTCACAGTGAGCACTCCCTGCACATCAACCCCCATACTGGGCCTGACTGGGAGCAACTGGGAGCAAATGGCATCATACTGGGACACACTGAGGTGATTGAGGAAGCAACTGGAACCATGCTGGAGACAGCTGGGACCATAGTGGGAGAGACTGGAAGTAAGTGGGAATATACATTTGAAAAGTGCATATTTTGTGACTGGGTTTTCACAATTATTAACAATAATGGATATTATATGTCTTGTGTTAGAAAGTAATGCTGTATTAATTCTCTTAAGTAGTGGGTTAAATATAGTTTTAGGTTATTAAAAAATGTTAAAATAGAAACTATGCTTGGTATGAGACATTTTAAAGAAAGGACTTGCAGCGAGATAGCAGCCACAGGACACCTAAATCTTTCAAGGAAAAAGAATTTATTGGTCTCTTGTCAGAAGAAATAACTTCTTCCTGCCTTGAAGCTGCTGTTAGGTTTCAGAGCAAGAAGTTGACAATGACCAGACAGAATCCTGTGTTTGAATGGAATTTATGCATCATGTATGAAGTGTATGAATATGCAACAGGCTATTGTTTTTAATGGTTAATCCTGTGTTAACGGGTGTCCTTTTTCAGGCTTGTGCTGCCCAGAAAAAGGTACCCAGACGTCCGTAACTTTGTATTTGTTATCTCATATTGTCCTAATTCGATTTCTCCAAATTGTTATTACTCTAATATTATTACTATTTTTTATAACCATTTTATTACCATTAAACTTTGCAAATTTTAAAAGCACGTGATTGGCATTTTTCACAATTTGGTAGCAGAGGATGGTTACGAACACCTCGCTGCCGGTGCTTTAGGAGAGTCAGAGTGGGGAAGGCGCGCCCTGCCCCGTTGGCAGCCTCGCTCTGTCTCCCCTGGGGTGACCGACAGACGCAGGTTATGGTGGACAAAAGGAGAAAATAAAACAAAGAGAAGGGAAAAGGGCTCCCTACGACCGCGGTAATTGGCCCCATAAGAGTAGTAATGTGCACGAAGAACCCGGGAAGGAAAAGGGATTGGTAAGTATTTCTCAGGAGAGCAGGTACAGGGGGATGAATGTGTGTGAATGAGAAGAGGGCTGGTTGTCCCAGACCTGCCAAGTGAGCGCTGGAGTCTCCCACGCTGCGTTTCCGACTTTCCGCGGTAAGCGGCCAGGAGAGAGACGAAGTGAATGTTAACAGGAGTGAGAGAATCCCCCGGGGTAACTGGGACTGGGTCTCAGAGAGGGGCTGGACCCCTCGGAGGAAGGGAGCAGAGGAGTTTCCGAGCCCAATCCACTAGGAAATGGGACAAACGAGGACCCTAAAAACCTGCTGGATTGAGGGATAAGAGTGCCCAAGAGCATCCAGAATTAAAACCGGCTGGGCTGAGGGACTAACATTCCAAGAGCATTCAGGGTTGAGCAAAATTCTGCCAGAGTGAAGATATCCTCAAGAGCATCTGGGATTGGAGCACACAGCTGGGCTGAGGGATAAAAAAATGCCAAAGTGTTGGGGAAGATGAGACAGGAAAGCCTTATAAATATGATTGTCTGGGAAAAGACTTTGACAATATAGAAACTACAAGCGAGATTGAAATGAAAGCAAGCTTTGAGATATCTTAGTTTCTGAACAACTGGAAAACAATGGTGTGGCCCAACTGAAGGTAATCCCCTTTTGATGAAACAATTCCCTCTGCTTACAGACAGGTCCAAGGGTCAGAGCAGACCCTACTAGCTCAGCAGAAGGGGTCCAAAAAGGACTTTTAAGGGTTTAAAATGTAACACAGTATGGTAATGTAATGATTCTTATAGGCTGTATGTAAACGCTCTAGGATTTCTATCTTGTACTAGATTGGTTAGTGAGCAATAGAATATTCAACACAGAAAATTTATTGTATTGTAACGGGAACCTCGCTCTCTTACGCTTTTACTCTCTCACCCTCTCACCCTCTCTACCCCTCTCTTCTCTCGGGCCTGCTCCGAGCTGTGCCTGGCAGCTCCAAGCAGGGCCCTGCACCCAGGCCCTTTGCAATAAACCCCAAGTTCCATGACCTGGCTGCAGAGATGTCTCGTCTCCGTCCGTCCCGACCGTCCTACCCCCCGACACTACGACACCCAAGAGCATCTGGGGTTGCACAACACAGCTGGGTTGAGGGATATCCAAGAGCACCAGGACTGGCCAGAAACACCTAAAGTTTTAATAGCTGATGTGAAAGTAAAAGGTACCTTATTGTTGTGTTGTTGTGTGTGAGAGTGAGTCACACACAAAATCAGCCTCAGGTTCCCGGGCGAGTGGGAAGGGGGGGCTGTGGAAAGAGGAGTGTGTGACCCACAAATAAGCCATTGTTCTCCTGGGTGTGTGGGGGCTGTGGCATAAGGTACAGGTGACCTGCAAACAGGGCCATTGTCCCCAGGGCGTGTGAGGGGGCCGTGGCTAAAGAGTGTGAGTGACACACAAATCAGCCTCACAGGTGAACGGCACCCGAGGCAGCAGAGTCAGGGCCCTCCAGGAGGCCCGGAGATACTGAGACCCAGAGGCCACCCCAAGGCGAGGGGGGGCCACAGGGACCCGCGATACTCTGTCAACAGGGATCCACTCTGTGTCCTGAGGGTGGGAAAGAATGTGTGGAAGTGAATGAGAAATAAAAGTGAGTGAATGTAGATGAATGAAAGTATAGGTAATGTGGGTTGTGTATCTTAAGATTCAATATATTTCCTTGGAGGGAGGTGTATTCTACTGAAAGTAGTGTGAGGAAAAAGATTTTTTATTTTCATGAGTGTATTTGAAAGAAAAGTGGTATTTAGCTTGTTAGTGAATGTGAAAAACAGAGGAAGACGATGAATAGATAAGATCTTGAAAAATGAGACAGAAAACCAGTAAGTTGGGCACAGGGGAAAAAAAAATGAAAAAAAAAATTCCTTTGGGAGTTATGTCAGCTAACAGAGATACAACTCCTTGCAAAAGGAGAAAATACAGGGTATGTAGTAGTTGATGGGAAAAACCTGCAAACTATGGAAAAAGGGAAATTACTGTTAAACTAGTAAGCTCTAACTTGTGAATTATATAATTTTAAAAGAGCACTAGAATATTTAACACAAAATAAAGGAACTATACATACTGATTCAAGGTATGCCTTTAGAGTAGTACATACCTGTAAAAAATTTGGAAAGGAAGAAGATTACTTAATTCAAGAAGAAAAGGACTAGTACATGAGGAACTTATTTTAGAGGCATTACAATCACCTAAAAGTGATAGCTATAGTACATATTAGGGAACTCCAAAAGGGAAAGACCCCAGAAAGATGAGGAAATAATTTGGCAGATCACGAAGCTAAGGATGCAGCAGAAAATGGAGCTGAAAGAGTTATGTTAAT
Organism: Melozone crissalis; assembly: GCF_028551555.1. Taxonomy (NCBI): domain Eukaryota; kingdom Metazoa; phylum Chordata; class Aves; order Passeriformes; family Passerellidae; genus Melozone; species Melozone crissalis. The sequence continues at coordinate 8,027,723 of NW_026535844.1, forward strand.
ATTAACTCCAAACGAGGAAAAACTGGAAATTCCAAACTTTAGGAAAATCAAGAAAAAAGAATCAAACAACACAGGAAGTGAACAAGATAAATCAGGGAAATGGAAACTTCTTGATGGAAGACAATTACTTAATAAATTGCTTTACTTCTAGGAAAATATTAGAAGACATGCATCAGAAAACGCACTGGGGTACTCAAGCTTTGTGTGATCATTTTTTAAGGAACTATACGTGCACTGGGATTTTTGGATTTAGGATGAATCCTTAATTTCCCAAAGGATAAATAAAAAGCTGAAGAGAAAAACAACATTAGGAGGTCCTGAGTCAGCTCGTTGGCCATTTCAAAGTATCCAAGCAGAAGTTTAGATTTGTTAGGTTGTGGGTTTATTTGTAAAAAAACCCCATTTAATATAGAAGAAAGAGAATATGCCATATGTTAGACAGGAGATTTTAGGAGAATAAAAATCTTTGAAGTATCAGAATGCCCCGAGAAAAAACAAGAAAAGAAAAAGGGAAATGAAAGGAAAGGGAACAGGAGGAAAAATCAGAAAGAGAGTGGGATCCTCTGCAGGTCTTGCCCCCTCCGTTCACGGCCCAGGCGCCTGTCCCGGGTCCCGGCTCGCTGCCCGCCTCAGCTCCGCCTGCCCCGGTTTCCATCCCAGGTGCGGCCTCACTGCCCAGGGCAGCTCCACCTGCCCCGGCGCTGTCGCTCAATTTGTGTGCCCTGCTCCCACTGCCTGGCCCGCGGCCGCTCTGCCGCCCATGCTGAGCAAGATCGGGGTTGCTCTGTCCCGCCGCCTGCTCCGAGGTCACCGCGCCCACCGCACCCAGGGGGGGTCCCAGCCATCCCATCCCCGGCTGCCCTGCCCGTGCAACCTGCGCTGGGCACCGCCGCTACTGCCGGGCTCTCCCACCTGCCTTTGCTCTGCCGGGAGCTGCCGGATCAGCCGCCATCAGCCATGTGGGGGCTACCCACGCTCCACCTCGGGCTCCACGGGAAGATGCCCCTCTGCCGATTCCGGCTGCAGACCCTGCTCACACTCCAACCGAGCCTCAGCGGGATATCCTCCCCTGACCCCGTCCTGCTCTGAGTTACATCCCTTTGGTAACCACAGCTCCGGATGTTCAGGGAAACTCTCTCTCTCCACAGGAAGCACCTTATCGAAACACTAGGAGCTCAGTTAAAAGGCAGCCCTCTCCAAATTCTTTCCCAAAACACGGGAGAAAGGCTAGAGAAGGTAAAAAAGTGAAAGAGTTAGATGAAGGGATTGCTCTATTTCTGTTCAGAGAGGTTCCCATGGGAGGGATGCGCTGCCCCGCCCCGCGGGAGCCACCAGCGCCCCTGCCGGCCATGCCTGGAACTGCACCCAAGGGCAAAGCGCCGCAGCCCAAAGGCCTGGACTGGGTCCGGGCTCTGTTTGCTGTCAGTGCCGCAGCTGTTGGTGTTTGTTTGCTTTATTACACACACTAGTAAAGAACTAGTATTCCTATTCCCATATCTTTGCCTGAGAGTCCCTTGATTTCACTATTCTAAAAATTAAGAGGGAGGGGGTTTGCATTCTTCATTCCAAGAGAGGCTTTTTCTGCCTTCCCGAGCAGACACCTCTCTTGTAAAGCAAGACAAGCACCCACAGGCACTGAGGGGGGCTGCAGGAGGGGCACAAGGAGGCCCTGCAGCACTTGGGCACAAAGGCACAGCAGGTGAATGCAAGAAGGGAGCAGCAAAAGGCCAAGCTGAAGGCAAAGGCCAGGGCACAGTTCCTACAGCCCCTGAGGGATCAACCCCAGGGCCCAAGGGGGCCCCAGCACCCAGGGCACGGCTCGGCCACAAGCACCCGGCAGAGGCATTGCCCTCCTCACCAGGGGAGAGCCCACCCAAACAGCCCCTGGCAAGGAACCAGGGCTCCAGCTGCAGGGCACAACGACACTGCAAGCACAGACAGCAGCACCCTCAGGACCAGCAAGTCCACCCCTTGATGGACATGGATTGGCAGGGCTGTCACAGCCCCCATCACACCAGGGACCCTCCACACTGCAGCCCTTGAGAACATTCAGGGTGGGTCTGCATTGAGAGGAGGCATGTCCTGATGGACACAGGGGCCTCGCAATCCACTCTGAATCTTAGACCTAATGGGGGGGAAATGCCAAAAATGTCTCTGATTATTCAAGGGATAAGTGAGAAGGATGTGTGGTTTTATTCAACCACTGTTAGCAGAAGTGGGAGATGGGTCTGAAATGCATGAAGTTGTATTTGCTCCTAATTGTTATCATGATTTACTGGGAAGGCATTTGATCGCTAAACTCGTAATGCAAATTAATATTATAAAAAGTGATACAGAGGCCATTTCTGTTGTACCTCTGTGCCAAATGTCATGCAAGGCCTATGCTGAAGTGAACCCAGAAGTGTGGGCAGCCCCAGGGAAAGAGGGAAAATTAGATATGGAGCCTCTACAAATTACTTTAAAGCAACCAGGACAAGCAATACCCTGTTCCAAGAGAAGGAAGGAAGGGCTCACAGCCTGGGATTGAGTCCCTGTTAAAGGCAGGGCTTTTGGATCCAAGGATGCCTCCCTACAACGCTCCTATCCTGCCAGCCAACAAACTGGATGGATGGACAGGAGGAGGAAACACAGAATTTGCAAGTGTTAAAATGAAGATTAACTGAGGCGGCTGGCCTGGGCCTTCCAGACAGGGAAAAAGAATTTGAATTAGAGGTGGATATTAAAGAGGGTCTTGCCTAAGGAATTCTTGAGCTAAAATATTTAACTCTACATAGGATCTCCTACAGTTCAAGTCTGGCATCAAGTTAAAGATCTGACAACCAAAAGAGCCTCTAAATGGATGAGCAGGGCTCGGTTATTACAGTATGAAACTTGTTCAATGGCACAGGAGGATTTAGAACTGAGGACAGGGCAAGGGTGTAACCCAGCCTCCTGTTTGAACAGCCTGCAGAGGGGCTGGCAAGGAACCCAGGACTGCACTCAAGGGACAGAGCTCCAGACCCAGCCTGGGACAGATTGATGAGGGGACATTCCCTGGCCTGAGGGAGAAAATGTGTTTATGGATGGGTCTGCAAGGGCAGCAGAAGGGAAAAGAGCTACAAGACAGGCTGTTATTAAGGAAGGGGAATCAGACACAGCGCAGGTCACCGCCCCATGCTCAGCTCAACCCGCGCAGCTGTGGCTGCTTGTGAGAGCCTGGTACTGAAATGCCCTGAGCAGGAAGGCTTCAACATCTTCTGCTGACACCATGGCACCGAACAGGGGGGCAAAAGCAATACTCACTGCTTCAGCAACCGCTGGATCAGATATCAAGGGATATTCTCCCACAGGAAGCTGGGCTGGCACAGAGCCTGCCCTGGCACTTTGCTGCTGCCAACACCCAGCCAGGACATCGGCTCCTGCCTAAGGAGTGCAAAGCAGCACCACTGGTGGCCAAGGGGCCCATGCCAAGTGTCCCTGAGGCCACAAACTGCCCCCAGCACAGCTCAACACAGGGGGAGGTCTCAGCCTGGCCTCAAGGGCTCTGAAGCCCCGCAGATTTGCACTTCCCGCCTGCAGCAGGAGGATGGGAGGCCGCCCCTGAGCCTGCCCTGAAGGCAACGCAGCAGCAGCCAGGGCTCCACAGCGGGCCAAGCCCCTGCGCCTGCCCACAGATCCTCGCCTGGAATCCTCTGCAATCCTGGCCACCCTCCTCTGCCATCTCCAGCCCCTGCGGCCAAGCCTTGCTGCCACTGCTGCAGCTTCAGCGCTGGCTGGGCCTGCACTGCCACAGCTGCTGGGGAACACCACGGCACAATTCCACTCTGGGGCTCACTGACACCCACACTCTGGCCTGCCTGCCACTGTACTGCTGCAAAATGTACCGATTTTGGTTCTTTTAAATCTTATTTCTCTGCTCAGGCTTGGTTTGTCTTTGCCTTGGGGAAAGGAATTTTAAAGGTTTTTTTTAAGGGGAAGTTACACCACTCAACGGAGATGAGTTTAACACCTGAACAGACTGAGAATAGCCCAAAAGACACCCACAGAGACAACGACCAGCAACAAAACATCAACATTGCCCAGCAGCAGGAAGAGAAGCTTCATTCCAGGCAGCCTGCAGAGCAGCTTTAGAAATGCAAATGAACACTGCTGGGCAAAGGGTGGACAATGCACCTGGGTCTCTTGCCTGGGGCAGGAATTGAGCTGATTCCCTCTGCCCCTCACCCCAAGCTCTGCCTGCTTGCACTGATGGAATTTGCACAGCTCAAGGCAGAGCCCAGGGGGAGGATATCTGACCCTGCAACACAAACGAGTGAAGCTGCAAAGGGAAACAGCAAATGGAGAATGTTGGGAAAACTTCACTATAAAAAATTGGGGGCAATCATCCCTCTGCCCACTCCAATTTAGAGCACTGGGGGTTTTTTGCTAACAAAATTCAGGGAAATCAGTTGGGTATCCAAGTATTTGATGATTTAATTAGACAAAAGCAGTCAATTGCTGCAGCCCTGGCTGGAAAGAGTGGCCAAAATTGGGGAAAAGATGAACGGCCACCAGAACAAATCCTACAACACCATGGACCAGCCCCTGCGAACCCGAACCAATTCATATCAGGAGCCACAGAACCCATTTCTCATTTCAATGGCATCATTAGATTACAAGCTCTGCTCGGAATAATAACCAACCAGACAGCTCCAGCTCCTGACCTTCCTGGCGACCAATCCACTGAAATGAGGAACACAACACTTCACCATGGGATGGGATCATATTACCTTTTAGCAGAAAAAAAGGGGAGTTTGTGGAAAATTAAATGGCTCAAACTGCTGTTGGCAAAGAGATGACAAAGGAAAAGTGGTGAAACAGATAACAAAGGAAGTAAGAAAGCACCTCATGTTCCAGCTCAAACAGAATGGGAATGGGACACGGTTTTGTGGCTCCCTGGCAGACCATGGGTTAAACGAATGCTGTTTCTCCTCGGATGTGCTACAGCAACTCTTATCTTTTTGCCATGCTCCACACCTTGAGAGTGCAGCTCGTTCGACATCTGAGGGAGGGGATGCAGGTGGCAGCCAGGCCTCCTGATCCAGAAACGGCAACAGAAGGACAGGGAATGAGGGCACTAGGAATAATCCCAAATCCAAAGAGGACCAAGGAAGAAAAAACAGAGTCAATGAGTGAGTCTGCCTGGAGATAGGGCCAGGGACTTGCAGATAAGGAAGTAATGGGAGAAAACACCAGTTTTAGAAAATGTTAGAAACTGACACAGAAAGTTCCTCAAAGTCCCGCTGAATTCCGGAACTTCCTGAAGAACAAAGCCTTTACAGAGCCGTGAATATCGGCTGTTATACAAAACTGGGGGTGCACATTAACACGGACATGCAGTTACCGGACCGGGAGCTCTGAACCTTTCAAGCACGTCAGCCAGTGGGCAAAGGGAGAGGGAAATGAAGCCGGGAAAATGAGGATAAAAAGGAGGCTGCGAACTACAACAACGGCAGAGAGCGCGCGGCAAATGCCCCACGGCCTCTCCCTCTGCTCAGCAATAAAGTCACTTTTACAGGACTCCTCTGTCTCCTCTGCGCACAGAAACCTCCGGCCACGGGAATTCCCCGCACAGCCCCGGGCACGGGGCAGCCCCCTCTGTCCCAGCCACAGCAACCGGGCCGAGCCAGCGCTGCTCCGGCAGCGGCTCCTGCCGAGGCAGCGGCCGCAAGGAGACCGCGGGCAGCCGCTCCCGCAGCGCCCTCACGCCAGCGGCAACACGGGCCGGACACGGCACAACGAACCCGCCCGAGCCCCCGGCCGCCCCCGAGGCCCGCAGCCAGCCCCGAGCCCCCGCACAACCCAGCGCGGCTCCCACCTGCGCTGCGACCGCCTCCGAGCTCCGCCGCCGCCTCACCGCGCTCCGGCCGCTGCCGCCGCTCGCGGGACCGCACACACGCTACGACAATGGCGCCGCTGCCGAGCCACGGCCGCCCTCAGCCCGCCACCGGGGCCCCTGCTCCGCCCCGCTCCCACCAATCAGCGCGCCACAACCACGACTGACGGCACCATCGCCCAATCCCAGCCAGGGGCGGGCTCTGCACACGGCACAGCCCCGCCCCGCGCTCTCAGGGTCCCCCGGGCTGCGTGAGGGCAGAGCCGGAGCTGAGGAACAGCCCTGGAACGGGCCCGGGCCCGAGGGGATTGAGCTGAAAACACAAACAAACTTCTCCGCATCTCCCGCCACGGCTTTCCCGGCACTGCGGCTCCGGTGGCTCCGGCTCAGCGGGAAGCCCTGGAACCTCACTTCTCCCACCCCTAATTAGGAGCACCAGGGCATCGCTTTGATTTTCCCCAAAAAGGGAAAACCGCCCCAAACCTCTGTGGATGAGTGGGGGAGGGGAGAGATTTCTGACAGAAAACTCCAAAATCTCAGAGCATGATAATGAGAAGTGTGCTAAATAGGTATGATTCATACTGACAAAATTGAAACAGCAATCAATATTTATACAGTAATTAATATTTGGCAATAATAAAACAGTTAAAAGGTGTAATGCCAAGAAAGAAAGGGGAGGAGGGGTTTCATTCCCCCCCACTTTCCTGCAGATGTTCAAGGTAGAAAAAAGCAAGAGATAACTGTTACTAAAAATTAACAGAAAGAAAGGAAAATCTGGTTGTGTCCCAGGAAAATGCTAGTTATAAGAGATTTATTGCTTTGATGCTTAAATATAATATTATGTTCGTTTTGGCTTACATTTTACTGGCTTGGTGTGCATGTGTAACCCAAGGGTGAATGAAAGGACATCGAGGAAGAGGAGAGGCCTTCATCAGTGATGACCCCCAAAGACGGGTATGACCACCAAACCGAGTGGTGGAGCATGCGCGGTAAAGGTGGTGATGAGGGCGGAGGTAGAAGTGCGATGAATCTAAAATGGGAGGAGATGGCATTGACCCATGGCACAAAAGGGGGAATTTTCCCTTGGCAAGCTCCTACGTGAGGTAGCAGGGGTCCAAGGGCCCTGCACTCCGTACCCCTCGCTGTTTGGTTTTTTTTGCTAATGCGCTATTATTGGAACCAAATTATCCCTTATTTTAACCAAATTACATTGTCAATATTTCAAGTCTATCCGATTTTATATATTCTAAGCTATTCAATGAAAATTGCTGCTACCTTTTATAGTGTTTGGTTTTTTTGATGATGGGATAATTGGGCAAATGTAACACCACTCTTCTCCCTCTCTCAGGCCTGCTCCAGCTGTGCCTGGCAGCTCCAAGCAGGGCCCTGCACCCAGGCCCTTTGCAATAAACCCCAAGTTCCATGACCTGGCTTCAGAGATCTCTTGTCTCTCTCCATCCCGACCATCCTTCCCCTGTTGTCCTTCAAAAATACCCCAAAAAAACCCAAAATTGCAGCCAGAGATCACAAAATTACCCCAAAATACCCAAAAAAATCCCCAAACTCTGGTCAGGGACCATGAAATTACCCCAAAATGGCCAAAATCTGGTGAGGGACCGCAAAATCCAGTCAGGTATCCCAAAATATCCCAAAATCTGGGCAGGGACCCCAAAATCCGATCAGAAGGCCAAACTTACCCCAAAAACACCTGAAAATACCCCAAAATCCCATCAGAGACTCCTAAATTACACCAACTCTTCCCAGAATCCATTTAGGGACCCCAAAATTACCTGAAAATACCCCAAAATCCAGCCAGGGATCACAAAATTCCCTAAATGCCACAAAATCCAGTCAGGTTCCCCAAAATAACCCCAAACCAACCCAAATCCAGTCAGGGACCCATAAAGTCCACTCGGGGATCTCCAAAATTCCCTCAGGATGCCCCAAATCTAGTCGGAAACTCCCAAAATCCTCCCAAACCCACTCAGAATGCCCCCAAATGCCCTCACAATCCTCCTAACTACTCTCAGTACACCCAGGTCTCCAGCAGGGCCCCCCAGTCCTCCTCAGGACCCTTAAAAAGCTCCTCAGAATCCCCCCAGATTTCCTCATGATGTCCCCATATCCCCTCAAGACCCCCCCAGATCTCCTTAGAGCCCCAAAAACCCCCTCAGGATACCTAATTCTCCCCCAGGACCCTCCATATCCCCTCACCACGTCCCAAACCCCCTCACAACCCCTCCAATCCCCTCAGAAGCCCCCAAATCTCCTCACGACCCCCAGTTCTCCCTCTCGATCTCCCCAAACGCCCTCGGAACACCCCACATCCCCTCAGGACCCCCAGTTCTCGCTCAGTCCCTCCCAATCCTTTCATAACCCCTCCAAACCCCCCCTCATCGCCCCTCCCCCTCTCCCCGCTCCCGGCTCTGACCGCGGTCGCTGTCGCCCATCCCGCGCTGCCGGGGGGGGTCCCGGGGCTCCCTCGGCGCCCGCAAATTCCCGCCCCGCCCCCTCCCCCCCCTGCGGCCTCAGCCCCGCTCCTCCGCCGCTGGGCCCCACCGGGACCACAATGCCCACAATGCACCGCGGATTCGCCGGAAGCAACTGCCGACGCCGAAGCAATGGGAACTTGTGCCAGTACTTCTGGCCGGCGCGGCTTCTGATTGGTCCGCGCCGCCTTTGGGGCTTCTCGCCAGAGGTCTCGCGAGAGAAGCAGCGCGGCCCTGTTTGTTGAGGGCAACTCTGCGGGCTCCTCAGAGCGCTCCGCGTTCCCTCGTAAATCCAGCCGGGAACGGCGGAATTAATCCGCCTAGAGATGGTGGGATGGAGCCTAAAACCCCTTCAACTGAGCCTAAATCCCCTGGGATTCAACCACAACGGCCAAATCCAGGCGCTTTCCATGGATAGGGGCGGTACTGGAAAGGGCGGGCGGTGACGTCACCTCGCCCAACCCCTTTTCCAGCCCCTCCTGAGGGGGCTCCGCCTTTTCCCGGCGCCGACCCCGGGGCCTGTTCTGGGCCGGGACCGGAGCTGGTGTCGGGGCTCCTTCGCCAGCGGAGCGTCCCCAAGGTGTCCCCAGTGAGCATGGAGCCCCAAGAGGTGCGACGGTGGGGGAGGGGGCAGGGGGGAATGGGGAGCACACGCGAGCGACAGTGCGGGGTAGCAAAGGGGTCGGGGGATTGACAGAGGGACAGAGGGGACAGCAGAGCCCTCCAGGAAGGGGACAAAGGGGAGCCCGGGAGGGCACAGGGGTCATCGCAGGAGGCCGTAAGTGCCACTAGGTCCCTGACACTTCCTCTGTCCCCTCCCCAGCTGTCCCCGGCCCTGCTGCAGCCACAGGTCACCATGGTGGCCATCCTGGGCGAGCTGTTGGCCACCCTGCGCAGGGCCGAGATGACTCTGCTCGTGTCCCCATTGCACCTGAACTGGGACCTGATGGACTTCACCAATGAGCTCTGCAACAGCCTGTGCACTGATGAGACCTGGAGGCACCGCAATGTCACGTGCGATGATGATGACCCTTTCACCTCTGATGATGATGACCCTCCCGCCTCCCTGAGCCAGGCCCTGGCCGCCTACAAGAGCACCCATTGGACCAGCAGGTTCGATGTGCAAATGGTGGCCTGGGAGTGGCAGCGGTCAGTGGCTGCACTCAAGGACAGCTGGGCCCAGCTGGCCAGGACGGCCACCAAGCTCCCCAATGCCTGCAGGGATTTGGCCACCAAGGCGGCCGACATGGTGGCCACCGCCACTGCCCGGGCCAGGGAGCTGCAGGCCAAGACTGCCCATTATTGGACAGCTCAGGAAAACATGGTGGAGCTGGGTCAGCCCCTGGGTGGGGAGGAGAGGGCCAATGGTGGCCAGACGTGAATCCTGGGTGAGGAGAGATGCCAGGGTGGCTGCTAGCCAGGCAACAAGGGCCACCATGGTGAGACAGCGGCTGGAGGTGGCCCTGGGGCTGCTGGAGCGCTTGGTGGCCGCGTGTGACGAAGCCACCGCGTTCCTCTGGGAGCTGCAGCACAGGGTTGGGGACATTGAGGCCTCCCTGAAGGGGACAAATGAGGCGTCACCTGATGTCCCTGAGGACTTGAGGGCCAAGGTGGCTGTGGCCAAGTCGCTGTGGGAGGCCTACGCCTGCCTGGTCAAGGATCACCTGGGGGGGACACTTCATGACATCATCGAGTTCTATTACGGTTGTGGTCCTGACAGCCCCCATTGTTGCTGGGTGGCCAAGCAGTGCCAAAGAGCCATCGAGGACATCCCAAGGCTCCTTCGACCCCTGGAGTGTCCCCAGAGCGTCCCTAAGGTAGCCCCAGTAAGCATGGATCCCCAAGAGGCGCGATTGGGGGGGGGGGGGGTTGAGGGGGACAGAGAGGACACTGCGGGGGATGGGGTAATGGGGGATGGGAGGTTCTGGGGGGTGGCAGGAGGGGACAGGGGCTCGTAAAGGGGACAGGAGTGAGTGGCAGGCGAGGGGGAGGTGCCAGGGGAGGAGACATGATGGGGAGGGGGCAGTGATGAATTTGGGGGGACATGGGGTGGTGGGGACATGGGGGCTGGCAGACAGTGACAGATGGTACAGCAGGGGTTTTCAGGGGCTAGGAATGTGGTGGCAGGGGGTGGCAGAGAGGACAGCAGTGGGAGCAGTGCGGTGGCAGAGGGGACAGCAGATGGGCAGGGGGCAGGAGGGGCTGCGAAGGGAGGGGCAGGGGGTGGCAGAAGGAAGAAGAGGCTGACAAAGGGATGCAGGGGACAAAAGGGAACCCATTGGGGCCACAGGGCCACCCCAGGAGGCCACAAATGGCACCAGCTCCCTGACACCTCCCCTGTCCCCTCCCCAGCTGTCCCCGGCCCTGCTGCAACCACAGGTCACAATGGCGGCCATCCTGGGCGAGCTGCTGGCCACCCTGCCCAGTCGTGATGAGATGAATCTGCTGCTCACGCCCTCAAGGCACATGTACTCGCACCTGGGGTCATTCAGCTGGCAGCTCAGGGCCATCCGGGACTGCATTGAAGTCCCCTGGTGGTGCCACAATGTCCGCTACGATGGTGAAGACCCTTTCACCTCCCGGAGCCGGGCCCTGTTTGTCAGAGAGAAACCCCCATGTTCCCCCTAGAAGCGTGTGACAATGGCAGCCAGGAAGTGGCACAGGTCGGTGGTTCCGCTTGTGAACAGCTGGGCCCAGCTGGCCAGGACGGCCACCAAGCTCCGCAACGCCTGCAGGGATTTGGCCACCAAGGCAGCCGACAGGGCGGCCACCACCACTGCCCGGGCCAGGGAGCTGCAGGACGAGGCTGCCCGTGATGGGACAGCTCAGGAAAACATGGTGGAGCTGGGTCAGGTCCTGGGCTGGGAGGAGGGGGCCGAGGTGGTGGCTGGGCATGGAGCCCAGGTGAGGAGAGATGCCAGGGTTGCTGCCAGCGAGGCAACAAGGGCCACCATGGTGAGACAGCGGGTGGAGGCGGCCCTGGGGCTGCTGGAGCGCTTGGTGGCCGCGTGTGACGAAGCCTCTGTGTTCCCCTGGGAGCTGCAGCGCCTGCTCAGGGACATCGATGCCACCCTGAAGGGGACAAATGAGGTGTCCCCTGATGTCCCTGAGGACTTGGTGGCCAAGGTGGCCGTGGCCGAGCAGCTGTGGGAGACCAAGATGCACCTGGTCAAGGATCACCTGCTGGGGGCAGTTGATGACATCATCAAGGTCTATTTCACTGGTGGTCCTGCCTGCCCCAGTCCCTGTGAGGTGGCCGAGCGGTGCCAAAGAGCCATCGAGGACATCCCAAGGCTCCTTCGACCCCCAGAGTGTCCCCAGAGCATCCCCAGTGTGTCCCCAGTGAGCGTGGAGCCCCAAGAGGTGCGATGGGGTGGGGGGAGAGGGGGACAGAGGGGACACTGGGGGTGAGGGACAGTGGAGGATGGGGGGAGATGGGGGATGTGGTGGGAGGGGACAGGGGGTTGCAAAGGGGACAGGAGGCAGTGGCAGGAAGGGGAGAGGTGACAGAGAGGGGGAGGGGAAATGGTGTGGGGGGATGGGGGTGACACACGGGGATGGGGACATGAGGGCTGGCAGAAGGGACAACAGAGGGTGGCAGAGGCTACGAGTGTGGTGGCAGGGCCTGGCAGCAGGGACAGCAGGGAGGGTGGCAGGGGGTGGCTGAGGTGATGAGGGGGTGACAAAGGGACAGAGGGGACAGCAGAGCCCTCCAGGAAAGGGACAAATGGGATCCCAGGAGGGCACAGGGGCCACACAAGAGGCCACATGTGCCACCAGGTCCCTGACACTTCCCCTGTCCCCTCCCCAGCTGCTGGAGGCTCTGGTGTCTGTGGTGGCCACCCTGGGCGATGTGACAGCCACCGTGACCGGGCCACACCGGGGCGTGCGGCGCTGTGCGCCCCCAAAGTTGCTGCACGCGGCCCTGAGGATCTTCACCTGGAGCCTCCGTAAGGGCCTGGAACACCCCGGTGTCACCTCCCTGGGCCAGGCCCTGGCCACCCTCACGGCCACCCCTGGGGCCACCTGGGCCGATGTGAGAGCCGCGGGCAGCGCCTGGCGGGAGTTGGTGTCTGCATGTGAGGAGAGATGGAAACAGCTGGTCGAGGAGATCACCAAGCTCCGTGATGCCTGCGAGGACGCGACCCTCGCCTGGGCCAGGGACCAGCAGGACAAGGCCACCCGCAGGGGGACAGCTGGGGACAACCTGGCAGCCACAGCCCAGCAGCTTATGGTGGCTCTGGACAGGGATAAGGAGGCCTCAATGGGGGCCACACGTGATGCCCAGGTGGCAATGGCCACCAATGAGGCCATGGGAGAGGCCGTGGTGGCCTCCAGGCGGGCGAGGGCGGCCATCAGGAGGAGACATTGGGCAGAAATGGCCCTGGAGCCGCTGCAGCGCTTGGTGGATGCGTGTGACAGAGCCACTGAGTTTATCAGTTACATGGAGTGCCAGCTCAGGGACATTGAGGCTGCCCTGGAGGGGACAAAGGAGGCATCCCCCAATGTCCCTGAGGACTTGGTGGCGAAAGTGGCCAAGTTTGAGCAGCTGTGGGAGGCCAGCGCCCGCCTGTTCAAGCATCACCTTTTGGGGACACTTGGGGACATCCATGACCTCCTCTTGAGTCCCTATAGTGGCCACGGTGGCCCCAGTGGCCCCGGCAGCCGTGCAGTGGCTGAGCAGTGCCAAAAAGCCATCAAGGACATCCCAAGGCTGCTGCGGGGACAGTGATGTCACCACTGTGATGTCATTGGTGCAGTGATGTCACTGGAGAGACTTGTGGACAGTCGAGTGCCACCAGCTCCTTGAGTGCCACAGCGCTGCGTGTCACCAAGAGCCCCTCGAGTGCCACCAGTTCCTCAAGTGCCACCAGCTTCTCGTGTCACCAAGAGCACCTCAAGTGCCACCAGCTCCTTATGTCACCAAGAGCCTCCGGAGTGCCACCGGTTCCTCAAGTGCCACCAAGAGACCCCCGAGTGTTACCAGGACTGGTGCAGTCGCTGTGTGCGGGTCCCTGGTGTCACCGGGATCTCTCTCTGTGTCACACGCCGCCCTTGAGCACCCACTGGGACCCCCCTGAGCACCGGGACCCCCGAATTTCACCGTCCTCGTGCACCGGGACGCCCCCCTCAGGACCCCCGTTCAGGCATCAGGACCCTCGAGTTTCCCTCCCTCTCCTCGTGCACCGGCACCACCGGAGACCCCCCCCCGAGGAACCGGGACCCTCCCCTGGTGCACCGGGACCACCGGAGACCCCCCCCATCAATCAGTGCTGTCATCGTTCATTGGGACCCCCCTCAGGCACTGGGACCACCAGAAACCCCCCAAATCACCGAGCACCGAGACCCCCCCCTCGTGCACTGGGGCCGCTGGAGACTCCCCCGAATCACTGAGCACCCCCTGTGCACCAGCACCGGGACTGGACCCTCCTCGTGCCCTGATCCCCCCTCACCGAGCACCGGGACAGGGACCGGACCCCCCCTCGTGTACCGACCCCCCCGAGCACCGGGCCGGGACCCCCCTTTGTGCCCCCCCCCCATCACGGGGGTTCTGCCCCCTCCCCTTTGAGCCCCCAGAGCCGCGGGACCCCCGGGAGCAGCACCGGGACTGGAGGGAGCCGGGAGTGGGACCAGGGGGCTCCGAGCGCTGGGGGGGCACAGGGGGGTCCCCAGCACTGGGGGGGTCTCTTGGGGCTCAGTCCTGTCCCCCCCCATTATCAGCCGGGACCCCCTGTGAGAAACACAGGTCAGAATTGAAATATTTATAAAAGTTCGTTAAAGGTTAAAATTCTGGTGCTAATTGCCAAGAGCTCACCGTTAATTAAGCCATGTTCTTTACGTCCTGTTACATCAAAGAGGTTTTCATGCATATTCATTAGGGTTCATGGATATTCATAATATAATGTTAATCAAAATATATATTAGTATTGTATAGAGAGAGTAGTACAATAGCAATATTATATATTTGATAAAAATATTTTACATTAATGTATTTTATACTAACAGAATTTATGTTATACTTATGTATTATTAATATATTAACTAAAAATTTGTTCCTTTTTATATAAAATTATGCATATATTTTTCCATATTCTATATAAATTATTTTCAAACATTCCTGTGAGTTCAGATGTTCTTTTGTTTGGTTTTAACCCTTGACTTGCCTCCACGCTATCTTGTGCATTAAACCAATTTATTTTATTTCTCCTTGCAGTCAAATCGTGTCATGTTTTCACTCTCTGGTGACAAGAGAAGAATTCATAAATTCTTCTTTTTTGCTGTTTTGCCACTGGGGTGGAACTGGGGACACTGGGACAGAAATGGGAGCACTGGGACAGGGACACTGGGACAGGATGGGGACACTGGGATGGTCACATTGGTATGGGGACAATGGGGCGGTGGCACTGGGCTGGCACTGGGTGCACTGGGCTGGTGGCACTGGGACAGGACTGGGGACACTGGGCTGGCACTGGGTTGCTGATGCCAGCATTAATTAATTAATTAACCCCCCAAGCCCCGATTGTTTGCGAAAGCAAATCTCGTTTTGCATCCATCGCTCAGGGGAACCCTTCCCATCGTTCCTTTGATCTCTCAGTGCCGGTTCAATCTCCCCGCAGAGCCAGAGCCGACGTCCAAGGAATGGCGCCCGCCGGAAATGGGCGGGGTGAGGTGACGTCACAACACCAGGCCCCGCCCCCCCCCGCATGGCCACGGCCCGCTGGCGGCACCGTTGGTGGCCAGGTGACACCGCGATGTCCCCTCACCCGCTGGGCCACCTGGCAGGACACGGCCACCGCGGGCAGGGCCAGCAGCAGGTGATCGTCCTCAGCCACCCCAGGGACACTGTGGGGACACGGGGACACCGCACAGGTGGCACCCGGGACACAGCAGTGCCACCCATCCAGTGCCACCTGTTCAATCCCAGTGGCACCAGTTCAATCCCAGTGTCCCTGTGCCACTGCCACCAGCCCTGTCCCCATGTCCCCAGTTCCATCCCAGTGCCACCACTCCAGTGCCAGCAGTCCAGTATCCCCAGGGCTGCCCCAGTGTCACACCCCAGTGTCCCCAGTTCAATCCCAGTGCCACCAGGTTCATCCCAGTGCCACCAGCCCAGTTCTATCCCAGGGCTCTCAGTGCCAGCCCAGTGCCACCACCCCACTGTCCCCATACCAATGTCACCATCCCAGTCTTCCCAGTCCCCTCTCATTGTCCCCAGCTCCAGCCCAGTGTCCTCAGTCCTGCTCCAGTGCCACCTGCCCAGTTCCATCCCTGTGCTCCCAGTGCCACCGCCCCATTGTCCCCATACCAATGTCTCCATCCCATTGCCACCCGTTTCACCCCAGTGTCCCCCTTCCTGTCCCACTATCCCTGTCCTTTTTCCTGCCAGGATTTTGATTAGAAATTGGTTTTTGTGGATTGTTTTTGGAGATCCAGTAGGGGTCTGGGCTTTGGCATTGGTTTGGATCCAGGATATGTGACCTTTTAGGATTGGATTTGGGGTATCCAGCAGCATTTGGGATCTGGGAAGTTTTGGATCCAGGATTTGGGATTTGAGACCCTTTGGGGTTATTCCTTGGGATCCAGTAGGATTTGGGATCGCTTGGGAGCCTTGGTGTCCCCAGCAACCCCCCAGTGTCCCCAAGGGGTCTCTTTTTCTCCCCTTCCCAGGCTCCGCTTGGAACCCCGCCTCTTTCCCACGCCCCATTCCTTGCTCGCCAGGCCCCGCCCAGTTCCGTTTCCTTTTAGGCCCCGCCTCTTTCCCCGCCCCATTCCTTCTCCGTCAAGCTACGCCCACTTTTGTTTCTCCCCAGGCCCCGCCCCTTTCCCACACCCCCATTCCTTGCCCGCTTTTTCCCGCGCTCACCTTTTTTCGCATTCCAGGCCACGCCCTCTCCCCTCCCCATTGGCCGCCGCTTATGGGGCTCCGCCCGTTTTCTACGCTCCCATTCCTCGCCTTTCCAATCCCCGCCCCCTCCCCGCTCTGCCAGTCTCCATTGGCCGTCCTGCGGGGCCCCGCCTCCCTGTGGGCGTGACTACAAGCCCGATCGGCGTTGATTGACAGGCTCCGCTCAGCGGCGGCCCCACCGGGGCCCAACACGGGCCGGGGGTCGGGGGGGCCGGGGAGGGGCTGGGGGCGTTTCGGGGGGGTTCAATCAATGGGGGGGTGCCGGGGGGGTCCTGGTGAGTGCGGGGGGCGTCCCATGGATTGGGAGTCCTGGTGAGTGGGAGGGCAGTGAGGGGTGGGGGGTGGGGGTCAGGTCCCATGGACGGTGGTGTCGGTGTCCTGGCGCACTGGGGGGAGCTCATGGATCAGGGGGGTCCCAGCGGTTTGGAGGAATCTGTGAAGGGGGGGAGCAGTGAATGGGGGGCCCTGGTAAATTGGGGGGGGGGGTCCTTGATGATAACGGGGCTGGGGGCAGAGGCAGGGACTCAAGGCACCATTAGGCAAACAATAAATCGGTAACACAGTGCACACATCAACGGATAGATTATATTGTACCAGCAAGCAGCTGCAAGGGACTATCAGTCATCAGTATCAATACCAAGCACCATAGCAAAATACTTGTGATCAATAACAACAATTGCAAAAGCCAATACAGGAATTGCAAAAGCCAATTATCATATTGTCATTTATAACCCAGCTGCACTGCAGCCACGGCGGAAAGCTGCCTCTGCTGAAGGCACCGAAGGGGTTCATTCACCCCCTGACCTGCTACCATGTCCCTGCATGTCCCTGCGTGTCCCCAAAATGTCCCTGCGTGTCCCTGAGCATCCAAAGTGACAGTACCCCAGGAATTCCCATCAGGATTTGGGACAATTTCAAAGAAAATTCCCAGAAAAATCCCTAAATTTGTCTCAAATCCCATGTGGGGAGTAGGGAGGGGACAAGCGACACCAGTGATGTCCCCGATGATGTTACTGTCCCCAGTGACATCACAGTGGTAACATCACTGTTCCCACAGCAGACTTGGGATGTCCTCGATGGCTCTTTGGCATTTCTCGACCACCTCACGGTGGCTATGGTTATCAAGCCAAGGGTCATAGCAGGAAGCCCAGTAGACGCACTCCATGTCCCAAAGTGTGTGCAGCAGGTGATTGTTGGCCAGGCGGGCGCCGGCATCCCACAGCCACTCGGCCTCGGCCACCTTGGCCGCCAAGGTCACACGGAAGTCGCGGGACGGCTCATTTGTCCCCTTCAGGGCAGCTTCGATGTCCCGAACCCTGCGTCGCAGCTCCCGGGGGAATGCAGTGGCTTCGTCACATGCGGCCACCAATTGCTCCAGCATCTCCAAGGCCGCCTCTGCCTGCTCTCTCATTGTGGTGGCCTCCTCCTCCTCCTCACTGCCCCACCTCGGCCTCTCCCATAGCATCTTCTATGGCCGCAGTGGTGCCCTCACCGGTGACCACGTCCCTGCAGGCATCCCGGAGCTCGGTGGCCTTCCCCAGCAGCTGGAACCAGCTGTCCACGAGCGTGGCCACCGACTTCCGCCAGGCCCTGGCCACCCTCGTCACCTGGGCCCAGGTGGTCCATGGGGTGCTCTCATAGGCGGCCAGGGCCTGGCCCAGGGAGGTGAGAGTGTACTTGCGCTCGAAGGCGACACCACAGTGCCACCAGGTGACGCCACCGTGGTCCAGGGTGTTCCGGAGGCGATTGGCGAAGCCCTCCAGGCCTGCGTGCAGGCACTCTGGGGGCACATCCAGCACCTCATCGATTTTTTCCAGCGGGGCCGTGGTGTCTGCCATCTTGTTCAGGGTGGCCACCATGGTGACCAGTGACTCCAGCAGGGATGGGAACAGCTGAGGAGGGGACAGGGGAGGTGTCAGGGACCTGGTGGCTCTTGTGGCCTCCTGCGGTGCCTTTGTGCCCTCCCAGGGTCCCATTCTTCGCCTCCCTGGAGGGCTCTGCTGTCCCCTCTGTCCCTTTGTTACCCCCTCATCCCCTCTGCCACACCCTGCCCCCCACTGTCCCCCCAACCCCACCACCCTCAGTCCCCTCCATCCCTCTGTCACGTCCCCCCTTCCGGCCACACCCTCCTGTCTCCCTTGTAAACCCCTCTCCCCTCCTGCCCCTCCACCACCTTGGTCCCCTCTGGCCCCCCCGGCCCCTCCCGCCACCCCCTGTGTCCCCTGTGTCCCCTGTGTCCCCTGTGTCCCCTCCCGCCCCCGCGCCGGGATTGTCGCACCTCGCGGGGCTCCATGGCTGCTGGGGGACACGCCGGGGACGCCTTGGAGACACTCTGGTGACACTTTGGTGACACTCCGGGGAGTGAACACACCCGAGCGACAGTCAGAGACTTGCCCGAATGGGGCGGCCGGGGGGGTGGGGAGGGGCGGGGGAAAGGTGAGGTCACCCCCCAGCACCGCTCCCCCGCCGGCAGGGCCAGGGCGGGGTCCCCAATGTCCCGCCGATGTCCCCAACGAGACCCCAATGTCCCCTGAGTGTCCCCACATGGCCCTGATGTCTCTTCAGGGTCCAGAACAAGGCCCAAGTGTCTCCCCATGTCCTGTTGGGGACACTGTGGGGACATCAGGGACATTGTGGTGACCCAAAACGGGACAGGGGACGTCAAGTTGGCCCTGGTGTCTCCAAGGAAAGGACACGGGGGTGTCCCCAAGGCCCCCAATGTCCCTCAGGGTGTCCCCGTGCCCCAGCGGTGACAGTGCCACCCACGTGTCCCCACCCTGTCCCTATCCCTGCCCCGCCAGTGCCCCCTGGGCCACCTCCAGCCTCCGTGTCATCTCCTTGTGCCCTTCCCCTGGTGTCCCCAAGGCCACCACGATGTCCCTGAGCACCCGGGCAGGGCTGGGGAAGCCCTGTCCCCTTGTCCCCCATGGCGTCACCTCCCTGTCCCGGGTGACAGCGGCCACCAACGTCCCCAGCGCCCGCGTCACCTCCTCCAGTTGCCCCAGCACATCCGCGGTGACCTCGTTGGTGGCCGTGGTAGCCTCAGCGCTGGCCCTGGTGGCTGCCACCCGCCGGGCGCGGTCATGCAGGCGCTGGGCCATGTCCCGCTGGTGGCCCCGCAGGTGGCCAGGTGATGCTGCAATGTCCCCAGATCCCGCCAGGCCACCTTGCAGGACACGGCCACCATGGCCAGGGCCAGCAACAGGTGACCATCCTTGGCCACCCCCAGGGACACTGCAGGGACATGGGGACACTGGAACAGGTGGCACCAGGGACACAGCAGTGCCACCAGCCCAGTGCCACCAGTTCAATCCCCGTGTCCCTGTGCCACTGCCACCAGTTCTGTCCCAGTGTCCCCAGCTTCATTCCAGTGTCACCAAGCCAGTACTACCAGTTCTGTCCCACTGTCACCAGTGTTTTGGGGGGTTTGGGGGATCCCAGGTGGAGTTTGGGGGCTCCCGGGGGAGTTTGGGGGAATCCCAGATAAAGTTTGGAGGGTCCTGGGGGGGTTGGGGGGATCCTGGAAGGTTTGGAGGTCCCAGGTTAGGTTTTGGGGGTCCCAGGTGAGGTTTCCAGGGAACTGGGTAATCCCAGTTGAGAATTCCCAAAGATTTGGGGTTTCCCAGGGGAGAACACGGGCCGGGGGTTCAGGGGGGCCGAGGGGCTCGGGCCTGGGAGCATTTTGTGGGCTTCAATCAATGGGGAGGGCCTGGGGGGTGCTGAGGGGGAGGCGTGGTGAGTGTTTGGGGGGCTCTCATGAATTTGATGCCTCAGGTTTTGGCTTTTCTGTTTTTCAGATTCTGTGCTGCTTTACTCTGTGGGTCTGGGCTTCATATTAAGGGATGCTGAGCTCTGTTCACAGAGCAGGGAGACAAAACAATTCCTTTCTATCTGTCAACCCAAGGACAAATAATCCAAACTTCAGTCCCAAGAGCATAAACAACAGGCACTGAAGAGAGAAAAACAAGAAGGATGGGACTTCATCATCTAAAGACATAATTGGACAATTAACTCCAATATGCAAATGGACCAGAACTTATAAAAGTGACAGACCTCGTGACCGGCCGTCCATTTTGTGGCCATTTTGGTTCATCTTGGGCGTAGCCCTTGAAATAAACAGGGCCAGGACACTTCTCCTTTTTAATGCCTTTATTAAAAGTGATCAGCTCAGGATTGGGCGGCTCGACGGGTCTGCAGCGTCCCGTCGTCTGTCAAGGCAACTCAGAGGAGGAGGATATGCACAGCTTTGTCCACCAGGGGCAGAGCTGGGGATCAGATCCTCGTGGGAGCCTTTAAGGCCTGCTGATCCCTTGCAGTAGTTACTCCTCCCACCCAGTCGGCCTGATTTCACCACCGGGGTCGACTCCCATGGTCAGGGCGAGAGGCTCTGAAGGTGTTCTGCATCTCTGAAGGCTCAGCACTCCGCTCCTCACGTCCAGACATCACTCCAGTCTCTCAACTCTTATTTGGCTCGTTGTTTTTGGGGTTTCTCCGTACAGTGGGAGACCCATGCTGCATTGTGGTCTTGGAGTCACTTTGCATAACCCCCCTCACCTTCTCAGGTGTCTTCCCTATTCTGAGAAAGGTACAACTTAGACTCGGGCAAGGCTCTGCTAATACAAAAGGAGCGATTAGCCTCAACAACCCGTGATTACAATAACAAAACACGCAGAACTTGGGCAGGGCCAGTTATCTGGCTGCCTTTTTGCAACTTTTTCTCACAAAAACAATATTAACCGAATTTTTGTTCATAACAGCCCTGGCTGGCCTCTTGTTCTGCCCAAGGTGTATCCATCGAGGCCTTTTAACAAATGTCTGCTTTATTGTGTAACCGTGTCAGGCCTCTGTTCTAGGTCAGCCTTGGGAAGGCCTCAGTTTGTGGCGAGCACGAAGGGAGCCGAGGCACCTGGGCAGGGCTGGAGCAGAGGCAGAGGAAGGTGCAGCTGCTGCCCCCAGCCCGCGGCACTGGCGGGGCCCAGGTGCGGGGCAGAGGGTGCGGGAGGCCGAGAAGCTCGGGAGGAGCGAGAGAGGCGTGAGCGGCTGCAGGGGCGCTGTGTTTATCGGGTGAGCGCGGTGGGAAGGGGCGTTTTGTGCTCGGGAGCGCAGCGGGTGCGGGGCTCGCTGTGCCCCGGGCCGGGGAGGGCGGGCGCTGTGAGCAGCGGGGTTGGATTGCAGGGCTGGGCTTGGCCTGGGGCCGGCAGTGCTGGCGCAGGGATTGTTCCCGCACCGCCGCTCCGGAGCGCCGTGATCGGAATCTCGCTCTTTCTCTCTCTCGTTGGTTCTTCTAATTTCTGCTCAGAACTGTTAAATGCCGCGTGTATATTCTGCTGCGAGTGCTGTAGTGATAATGTCCCGAGAGACAGTGCCCTGAGATTAGTACTAAGAAACTGGGGAGCCCTTACTGGGGGGAGCCTTGTTTTTCAAATGCAAACTCATTGGACTGTCAGAAAAGATCTGGCCGCGGTATGAACTAGAGGACAATTAGACGAGGCCCGAGTTTGGTAGTTGGGATAAGAGATTAATATCAAGTTTGATTTCCCGTAGACGCGAGGATAAATCCTCAGGGTGCTCAGGTGAGCTGGAGTATGCGAGGCTCTTTATGGTGCCAGCATGTCAGCGGAGCCCAGCAGCAAAGCAAAAGGAAGAGCATCCCTTAGTCTGGAAGGGAAAAGGGGAGAAAAGGGAAAAAGAACCAATATTGGCAAAGAAAAGTAAAACAAGGGAGGAAAAAGGCTCAGATCGAGTCGCTGCCGCCCTGAGGGTGGGGTCGTTCGGGTCCGGGCCAAGGCGCGCCCCCCCCCGCCGCCACCACCCCCCCGCCGCTGCCGCCGCCAGCGCCAACACGATCGGGGGGCGGGGGAGGCGCAGCTCAGGCGGGGCCCAGCCAGGGAAGGAGGAGAAAGGCGAGCGCGGCCAGGCAGGGATGGCGCCGGTCCCGGGCCAGGAGGAGGAGCCGGGGCAGAGCCTTGTGCCGGGAGAGGGGAGGGGATGGATGGCGGGCCCCGCCCACAGCACCACCCCGAGAGGAGGAGGAGGGACTGGGGGCGGAGCCTTGTGCCGGGAGGGCAGAGAGGGAACCTCCCATGGGGGCGGGGTCTCTCCGCCCCCATCCCCGTCAGTTTCTATGGCAACCCTGAACGCCGAGGAGAAGCTTCAGGGGATGACGTCACCGGTGCGGGCGGACGCGCAGCCCGGGTTAAAAGACGCACCAAATTCCGCCTGGGGCTCCCTAGGATCGGGGGTCGGCAAAATAGATTATATGGTACAACAGGGTCAGCCGAACCAGAGAGCTCCTGCTCCGGCAGCTCCGGGGAAGGTGAAATTGATGAACTCATTGCAGCCTTGAGCAAGCGAAGGAGGGGGAAGATCGTGAGAAAAGCCATCAAAGAGCGTAGCCCCATAGTGAAACGTACAAGCTAAAAAATGAGAAAAGAACCGGTTTTACAATCCCCACTACGACCAGCAGTTGGCAACCAGGGACCAATACAGGTTAAGGTTCCATATTCCCTTGTGAAAAACACGGTTCACTTTCCTGTTTAAATTTAAAACTTTAATAAAGGACAGTAGGAGATAGAGACAGTAAAACAAAAATTACGGCTCAGTGCATCTTGGTACTAAGCCAAGAACACCCCTGCTAGTTTGGGAAACACCCTTTTTATACCATTTCTATTACATCAGCCTGTTGCATATTCATAGACTCTTATGCATATCCACCATCTAGTTTACATATTTCAGGAACTGTTTAGCATGGCTCCTTCTCAGCTCTGCCTTTTTAGAGCATGTGTGTTTCTTGGCTGTGGTTTTGGTTCCCTCTCTTGATCACTTCCACTCTGGGCCTTGGTCCACACTTTCTTCAGATGGCAGATGCTGATAGTTGGCACGTCAATAGCAGGGTGCTCATGACGTGTTCACTGGATGTTATCCCGACCAAACAGACAGTTCACTCCTGACTAGATCAGCTACCACTACTACTAGGTCTAAGTTTTTATTAACAGCAGAAATAAAAGCAAAGTTATTTTAACATTGTACATATAAGATTCCTCTTAATATAACAATATAATAAGCACCTATAATAATCTTTCCTCTTCCCTTTTTACAAATAATTTGGCTTGAGCAGTATTTCTTTTTTTCTATCCTCCATTATTTGCTTTTTTTTTCATAAATAATTTTTGCTTCTTCCAAGTGGTCTTTCTTATTATTTTGTATGCACATAATCTTTTGTGCAGTCCCAGATGTAGTCAGTTCTGGGTCTATAGCATTGTCACTTAATCATTAAAACTGAAAATCAGGGACAGAGACTCTCTAACTAGTTAAAGTTAGAAAGTGGTATGTTTATTACGCTGGTGGGTGGCCTGGAAGGGGTCATTCTTGAAATGCGTGACTGTACAAGGATTTTTGCCTTCTGTTTATTTACCAAGATAATACATATGCATAACCCCAGCACCTCCCATCCCCGCTTTGTATTAAAATGAGGTTATTAGTCCTTCACGTGTGCGCAATTCTTCTCTTGAATTGGGTCAGTGGTCCCAAATTGGGTCAGTGGTCCCAAGGATGAAGTCAGGAAGGTGTTGGTCAGGTCTCTGGGACCCTCTGGCACAATCCAAGGCCCCCTGCTTTGTGATGGATTGACACAGAGTCCAGGTGCTGGGCATTGTTCTGCTGGTTTCAATATGTTCCTATATTGGTTCACTTGCTCCTCTTCCTTCTACTAATGAGCTCATAATGTAACAATTAGCTTTAACTTAAGCATCTCATAATCATTAACCAGTTGTTGGTGTATCTGACTTCAATATGAATTGGTTCTAACCCTCAGTTAAAATCTTAAATTTTTTAAATCATAATTCAATCCCTACTCCTTCTTCAAGGTTGGTAAATTCTTTTACTAACATATAGGTTCTTCTTTATTGAGCCAACTTATGTGGTAAGTGTTTCTTAAAACCGTACCATATGTTCTCAGTATTGAAGTTAAAGCTGCTACTTGCTGCAACAGTCTCTAATTCTAAATAAGTACTGTAATGGACAAAATCAAACTTAAACTAACCAAGAGAAGTAAAACAATAATTGGATGAACGAAGGTACAGAGCAAGTCAGCTGCCATTGGAGACTGCTCACAAAGCACATCCCACTAATGATGGGATGGGCCTTTTTCCAATCTTTTAAATACTTTTCGTATAGTCTCTGTGTCATGGTGTATTGTAATCAAAGTTCTTTTCCTTTTATCTTTAACTTTTTTAAGAATTTTCTTTAATTCGTAATGTTTTTAACAATTTGGTAACCAAAGTTAAGTTCATCCCTATGGGCACAGGCAATATTTCTTGGACAGCGATCAAATTCGCCTTTCTATGTTGGTATGATACGACAGGTGCCTGATAGGAAAAAGCGCATCCTTTGATTTTGACAAAGTTACAAATGCACAAGTTAAATTGAGTTTCCTTCACTGTGATCTCATCTACTATTATAGTGGGGCATGCTGCTCTGAGGCAGATACAACTTTGTTTTGTATACACAGGCAAGGTTATCTGGTTAATGGGATGCATTTCAAAGTGAGAAATACTTCGCTCTGTATCTAAGTCTAAACTCAGGGTAGCTAGTTAAGCATTTGTCACAGTATTTAGAATTCTTGATGAGATTCATGGAATCTGTCTTGGACAAACACATATTTACATCCCCAGACATTTCTTCTTTCTTACACAGTTGCATTTGTAATTTTTAGCATTTGACCCAGAGACTTTTGGGAGTTAAAATCATAGGCTTTCCCTTGGCACTTATATACTGGTCACATGATATGGAAGTGGTGCTGCATTAGCTGTGGTTACAGCAATAATCATAAATGACACAACTCTCTAAGCTACACCTACTTGATTATCAATTTCAACGACAAGTCGTTCTGTTCTTTGGGGGATTATTACACTGTGCTTATCATTTTACTCACACTCTATTTATTTTCTTGAGAAAGTTTTAATTTCAGTTTGTTGTTACCCATTGTAACTTTCTAAAGTCCCTCAGGAGCCTTCTTCACTCGGGAATGATGGATCTAGGTGCTTTGTTCCTTAATCTTGATTGCAGTAAAGGTGGTGAGCAGCACTTGGGCGGTCACCAGATGTCGCTGTAGGACACGAAAGAACACAAGCACACCACCATTCTCAAGGTGAAGGAAAAAAGGGCAGTTTATTTTCTGACTCCAATATTTATAGTTTTACAAAAGTGACAGCGGATTGGAGGGTGACAGTGACACCTCTCCAATGACACTGGTTAAACCAACAGTCCATCAACTCTCTCCTCCTCCATCAAGGAATGCAAAACAATGAGTTATTTACAGAAAGTGTGTGAGAAAGTGCACTACAAGAATGTCAACATCAGAAGGCATAGAAAATCCTAAAAAACCAGGGTGACGCACCCCTGTTGCCTTCTGAAGCAAGGCAGGCGACCTGGTTCTGAGGAAACGGCACGGCAGCCCTCTCACTAGGGCCACTCGGGCCAATGACACACGCAGACATCAATGTGATGGACGGTCAAAAGGCGTTTATTGTCTCGTCTCTTGGGTTTTTATAGTCTAGGGGGTCTCTACGTCAGCGTGGGTCTGTCTTTACCTTCTATGGTTAGTAAGAGGTGGACTGTTACTGGGTAGGGGATGGAAAGTTACTGGAATTTGGTTAGGCGGGTTACATTCCTATGTTAGTTTCTTATCTATGGGAAGCAGATGGTCTTATCTAAGGGGATCTGAGGGTCCTGGCTTTCCGTGACATCGCGAGATCTTCCGCAGCGCCTTTCCCTGTCTACCACACACCCCTTGTAGTTGTATGTCTGTTTTGATTAGTATTATTGTATTATGGCTTACCTTCGAGGAAAATCTGTCCATAATTACCTCACTCTTTGCTGCTTTCTTTGCCTCTCCATCCACCAGCTCATTTCTTTCCTCCAATTTTAAGCTCACTCTCTGGTGTGCCTTAATATGCTTTTTCAGGTAGCTGAACTGCTTCCAGCAGCCGGATTGTCTCTTCTTCCCTTGTGAGGTCAGCAGTCCCCTCTCCTTCCAGATGGCTCCATGCACATGCACGACTCTGAATGCCTTTTGCTGTTTCTAAGGCATGGGTCCATGCATTTATCTCAGCCTTCTGTGCAGAGGTACCTGTTGGTAAGGGTCCAGACTCTATTACCTCTCTGCAGGTAGTCACTGTGTACTTTGCATGTCGCTTTCCGCTGGCAATGTAGCTGCTCCAGTCAGTGAGCCAGGGCTCTGCATCGTCCAAAGGAGTGTCCTTTAAGTCTGGGCGGCTGGAGTAGGTAGCTTCAATGGTCTCTAGGCAATCATGGTGTACTGCTTCTCCTTGATTCCACTGAGAATAGAAGCTGGGTTGACAATATTAGTCACCACTATCTCTACATCATCTTGCTCTATCATGATGGCCAGGTATTTCAGAAACCTCTGTGGTGAAAGCCACTGGCCACCCTTTATTTCCAGCACTGCGGACACTGTGTGGGACACTGGCACAATCATTTTTGTCCTAGGGTAGACTTGGGTGCTTCTTGAATATTCAGCACAACTGCTGCTACACCTCTGAGGCAACCTGGCCATCCTTCAGCTGTTGCATCAAGTTGCTTAGAGAAGTAAGCAACTGCCCTTCGGTATGGACCCAAGTCCTGAGCCAGTATTCCCAGGGCAATTCCTTGCATGGAAAAATAGAAAGAATGGTTTACTTACATCTGGAAGTCTCAAGGCTGGAGCTGACATAAGGACACTCTCTAGCTGGTGAAAGGCCCGTGTGGCTCCTTTTGTCCACTGAAGATCTCTGTTTCCATCGGCAATAAGAGCATAGGGGGGTCTGACGAGCAGTGCATAACTATAAACCCACAGCCGGCACCACCCTGCCATGCCTAAGAAGGTTGGGAGTTCCTTCGTTGTCTGTGGTTTTGGGGTTTGGCATATGGCTTCCCTGCCTTAAAGTCTGCTGCTCAGCACTCACTTCTTACCCCAGGGAGATTACCTTCTGTTTCACTACCTGTGCCTTTTTCTTTGAGACTCTGTGTCCTTGGAGTCCTAGGAAATTCAAAAGGCTTACCGTCCAGGCTTCCCTCGTCCGAGTGGCTACTGGAAGATCATCCACATACTGCAACAGCCTCCTTTCCTCTTGTGGAGCTTCTCGGGACTCTGGGTCTATGCAAGCTGTTCTCCAGTCGGAGTGGGGAATTTTGAAGCCTTCAGGCACATGGACCATGTGAGCTGTGTTTGAATGCAAGAATTTTCTGGCTGGCTTCGTGGATAGGGAGGCAAAAGAAGGCATCTCTTAGGCATAAAACAGTGAACCAGGTTAGCTCAGGTGTTAAACAAGTTAGTAAATTATATGGATTTGCTACCACAGGGTATCAATTCTGTGTTATTGACAGCCCTCAATCCAGTACTATCAATTATTGGGCTGATTCCTTCCCTATCTTCCTTTTGAGGGTACTGCTCAATTCTCACTGGTTGTGTTCTTTGCTTAAGCTTGATTGCTATGTGGGGGCATTTTTCACTCTCCCTGGTACAGCAGAGGCCCATACTTATTTACTTATTCTAGTATCTCTTTACTAATGTCTTCCTTAATTTCAATGGCTGTTAATGTTAAGCCTGACATCTTTATGTCATTTGCCTCCAGAGTAACCTTTCTCATTTGAGAATGTTTAGCAAATGGAGCGAATTGTACAAAAGCTTCTAAGTACACATAGTACACATGTTACTTTAAGGGTTTGCAAAAGTATGCCTTATGGCCAGTTGTTCCCTGCACTACAACTGAAACATTCTCCACAAGTACTAAAGCTTTATTTAAAACTGAATATATGGCCCTTGTGTTGACTAAAATTCTACCCTTTTCTTTCTTCTGATCTCACTGCCTCTTGCAGAGGGGTCTGTTACATCCTAGTTCTGAATGAAATTGAACTGTCAGGAGGGGGATGCGTTCAAGTGGGTGTACTTTTGGAGCCTAAGCCTTCTTCCCTTTTGGAGAGGTCATCTTTATCCTTCCTTCCTTACCTTAGGAGGAGCCTTTAACAAATCATATGTACTCATTTTGCGAACTGTAATCGCCTTGCATTTCAGCATGATAATCTTTGTTTGACTTCATACGTTGCTATCTTATGCTGCATGCTGAACAACACATTTGATTTGCTTTCTCTTTGCCTTGTCTTTCCTTTTCAGGGGCCAAGACCAGAGGGCGGTCTGATCTCACAGTCTCTTTGCCATTCTGGGTGATTTCTTAAAACAAAAAGATATATCAGCATACAAAACCCCTTCCCATTTACCTTCCTATTTTAAAACAGTGTTAACTGCAATGAAGTATTATAAATCTTTTTATTTTCTGAGCTGCTCCTACTGGCAGCCTTCTCCCAGTGAGCCCCTCCTAAAAGGGGCTAGTTGAGCAACCTCTTTGCTCTGCTCTCAGTTCTCATTATCTCTTTCTCCTTGCCCTATCTCGCTTCCACACAATCTTCTCTTTACAAAGCTTCACAATAGTTTCTCAGTCTTCCTCCTACACACACACACGCACAGCTCCAGGTGGCGGGTATCAGATGTGATTTCCCACACACGAGCTTTAAGATCTTAGGTTCTGAAGCACCTTGATCAGAAACCTTTAATTTACACTCGGGGCATGTGCCCTGACACTTATTAGAACAGCAATACCAGCGTTTCTCACAAACACCGCACTGCAATAATACTAACGCAGCGTGCCAGCCTCTTGATGCACCGAAGGAATTGCCCGCAGAGGCAGGCTATTCTGTTTATTACAGAGAACTCTAAATCCCTACAGCAGGCTGTTCCCAGTCCAGACTTACTATAGTACCAGCTCAAGTCTCGTAAACTCATTCATCTCTTGTATCTAAACTCCATTTTACAAAATATCAGTCCTTTCTAGTTCTCTTCTTGCACAATCTAATTAAGCACTGTGTCTACTTACACTCGTTTTACTGCCTTGCAGAAAGGCTGTGCTTGTCACAGCCGAAACTCTGATACGCCCACAGACACAGACACATGCACCCCCCCCTTTATCTCAAATTCACTAGAGCCAGGGCTTGAATTGCTGTGAGGGGAGAATTCTTGGAATTCCTTTAATTTGCTTTACTATAGTTAAACAGAAATCACCATACCATAGTTCTTCAGTGTAAAATGCTACTCTTGTTGCAAACAAAATCTGAAAATCTCCACAAACACCACTATACAATCCGAGAATCAAATTACCACAATGCAGTGGAAGAAAATCACCACACAAAATCACTGGGAAAGGGCATATCTCTCAAAGTGCCCACTTTTCTCAACACAACACAGCATACCATAATTCAGCATTTACTCACATCAGTTTTCCCTGGACACAAATCAAAATAACAGCACACAGTCCAGAGATCAAGTCCAAACATTCAGGGCAAAGGAACTCTCTGAGCTCGTACTCACAGTTAAAATGTACCAAATCTACACAAATCACTGCATTGAAACACAATGAATACCGTCACTGACGTTTCTCCACTTGCTTCTCCATGGGGCACTACTCTCCCTGCCCCCGCAGCCTGCTGCAGCCGGCGTCTCAGGCCTCACTCGGCTGCTTCAAACACAGGTAGTACTCACTCCCCTGCACTGTAGGGCACTCTAGATCTACTCTCTTTTATACACCATACACTTATACACTTGCAGGATTAGAAACACAGTGCACTGACCACACAATGCATTAACCATACAGTGACACAGTGTTTGACACACACATGCATATAGAGATTCATTCGACCCACCCCCAGGATCGCTAGCGGCTGCTCTATCAGACAATGAACCCCCAATACAGTGTCTGGACACTACACACATACACACACATAGAGGTCCACTCGACCCACCCCCAGTGGCTGCTCTGTCAGAAAAATGAACCCCCATCTCTTATCCAGCTGCTCCACCAGCTACACCTAGACCTCTCTGAGCGATTTACTCCCTAGCTCTCCCTTCCCCCGGGGGCCCCTCAGTACATACCATATCTTCTTCCGCAGCCAGCAGGTCCTTGTCTGTCCTTGCAGGATGCAAGTCGAGACGAGCGGAGGCCCACCAGGAAAAAAATCTTAGGGAGCGCCTTGGAGGTCTGTCTATCCCCCCACCCCTGCAGGGACAGAGAACTCCTGCCTTGGCTCACCATAATGTTTTGCGGAGAAAAGAAGAAAACTCTTCAACTTTGTCAAAGTTGTAAAGTTGGTATGTTTATTACAGCACTGGATGCATGCGGAGATTGCTCTCTTCAAAAAAGGCATGCGTACCTCTGAGAACTTCAGGTCTCTTTTTATCTCTCTCTGAAATACATATGCATACAGTTTCACAATAGGTTCATACATATTCATTTTTATGGGTTTCGTGTGACATTTACCACTAGTTCCTTTGTATCAGAAAAAATTCCGAGGTCAGGTTGACTTGCCCTCACAGCAGTCTCTGTCTCCTTCTATCATCTTCTCTCTCCCCCCCTTTATCTCTGTCCTTCACTGAAGTAACTCCACTGAGCTTAGACCTTGCAGTCTAGCTAAATAACTATGGTTTCTAACTACAGACTCAACTCAAAAATGTACATTGCACTTAAATTAAAATGGATTTCTATCCTGCAAAATTTTCACTTTACTTCACTCACCCTGGGCTCTGCCTCGAGCTGTGCAAATTCCATCAGTGCCAGCAAGCACAGCTTGGGGTGAGGGCCAGAGGGAATCAGCCCAATTCCTGCCCCAGGCAAGAGACCCAGGTGCATTGTCCACACTTTGCCCAGCAGTGTTCATTTGCATTTCTAAAGCTCCTCTGCAGGCTGCCTGGAATGGAGCTTCTCTTCCAGGGCAGCCATCTGGTGAGTCACATGTGGCTCCCCAAGAATATGCTTTTTTAAAAAAAAGTATTAACTATTTATGTTCAAAGTATTACAGTTAAATCTCTTTGGTTTTGCAAAATGCAACATAAAGGAGAACGTGGAAAAATTCAGACCAAAACTTGATTCTCACACTTCTGTCCCAAACCTACCTGGCAATATAAAGTGGGAATATTATGAAAAATTTTTCTCATGTTGTAATTTTGTCACTGAAACCGCCGGGAAAACAAAAACTCACCAAGAATCTCTTTAGTGTTAGAGAGTCAAAG
This sequence comes from Melozone crissalis, assembly GCF_028551555.1. NCBI lineage: Eukaryota > Metazoa > Chordata > Aves > Passeriformes > Passerellidae > Melozone > Melozone crissalis. The sequence goes on from NW_026535844.1 coordinate 8,059,087, forward strand.
CATTCCTTAGTTCTGGCCAGGATGTACAACAGAAATAATTTCTTTCACAAATAGCCCAGCTGTGCAGAGAAAATCATTCCATGCCATGTGAGTTTTACTAGATTTTTCCTAAACTTTATGTAGTCTGAACCAATCTAAATCCACTGCTTTATTGTTCATTGTTTCCAATTTGTGTAAGTTTTTAGTATTTGGTTTCCTGTTGGACCCGGATTTCTTCCCCTCTGATGTGTGAATTCAGTCTCTACACTCCTGGATTTCCTTCTCAGCCTTTTCCAGCCCAGGTGTCTCCAGCTCTGCCGGGGGCAGTGTCTGGGGTAGCTGTTGGTTGCTGTTTGCTGCTGGCTATACCCAGTCTGTTGGGATGTTAAACTCATCTCGATCCAGTGGCATAACATCCCTTAAATAAAAGCTTTAAAATTCCTTTCCCCAAGGCAAAGACAAATCAAGCCTGAGCAGAGAAATAAGATTGAAAAGAAGCAAACACGGTACATTTTGCATCAGTGCAATGGCAGGCAGCCCAGAGTGTGGGTGTCAGTGAGCCCCAGAGTGGAATTGTGCCGTGATGTTCCCCAGCAGCTGTGGCAGTGCAGGCCCAGCCAGCGCTGAAGCTGCAGCAGTGGCAGCAAGGCTTGGCCCCAGTGGCTGGAGAAGGCAGAGGAGGGTGGCCAGGATTGCAGAGGATTCCAGGTGAGGATCTGTGGGCAGGCGCAGGGGCTTGGCCCGCTGTGGAGCCCTGGCTGCTGCTGCGTTGCCTTCAGGGCAGGCTCAGGGGCGGCCTCCCATCCTCCTGCTGCGGGCGGGAAGTGCAAATCTCCGGGGCTTCAGAGCCCTTGAGGCCAGGCTGAGGGGTCCCCCCGTGTTGAGCTGTGCTGGCAGCTGTTGGTGGCCTCAGGGACACTTGGCATGGGCCCCTTGGCCACCAGTGGTGCTGCTTTGCACTCCTTAGGCAGGAGCCGATGTCCTGGCTGGGTGTTGGCAGCAGCAAAGTGCCAGGGCAGGCTCTGTGCCAGTCCAGCTTGCTGTGGGAGAATGTGCCTTGATATCTGCTCCAGTGGTTGCTGAAGCAGTGAGAATTGCTTTTGCCCCCCTGTTCGATGCCATGGTGTCAGCAGAAGATGTTGAAGCCTTCCTGCTCAGGGCATTTCAGTACCAGGCTCTCACAAGCAGCCACAGCTGCGCAGGTTGAGCTGAGCATGGGGCGGTGACCTGCGCTGTGTCTGATTGCCCTTCCTTCCCTCCCCTGGAACAGGGTGTTGCTTTTAGACACCACTTGTCCTGGTTGCTTCAGAGTGCTTTGGAGAGGCTCCATATCTAATTTTCTATCTTTCCGTGGGAATGGCCACACTTCTGGATTCACTTCAGCATAGGCCTCGTCAGACATTTGACACAGAGGTGCAACACAACCGGCCTCTGCATCCCTTTTTATAATATTAGTGTTACGAGTTTAGTGATCAAATCCCTTCCCAGTAAATCATGATAACAATTAGGAGCAAATAGAAATTCACACATTTCAAACCCATCTCCCGGATCTCCTGACAGTGATTGAATAAAACCATACATCTTTCCCACGTATCCCCTCACTAATGAAACATATTTTTAGCATTTTCCCCCGCTTAGGTCTAAGATATAGAGTGGATTTAGAGACCCATGTGTCCATCAGGAAATGCCTCCTCTCAATGCAGACCCACCCTGAATGTTCTCAAGGGCTCCAGTGTGGAGGGTCCCTGGTGTGATGGGAGCTGTGACAGCCCTGCCAATCCATGTCCATCAAGGGGTGGACTTGCTGGTCCTGAGGGTGCTGCTGTCTGTGCTTGCAGTGTCCTTGTGCCGTGCAGCTGGAGCCCTGGTTCCTTGCCAGGGGCTGTTTGGGTGGGCTCTCCCCTGCCGAGGAGGGCAATGCCTCTGCCAGGTGCTTGTGGCCGAGCCCGTGCCCTGGGTGCTGGGGCCCCCTTGGGCCCTGGGGTTGATCCCTCAGGGGCTGTAGGAACTGGGCCCTGGCCTTTGCCTTCAGCTTGGCCTTTTGCTGCTCCCTTCTTGCATTCACCTGCTGTGCCTTTGTGCCCAAGTGCTGCAGGGCCTTCTTGTGCCCCTCCTGCAGCCCCCCTCAGTGCCTGTGGGTGCTTGTCTTGCTTTACAAGAGAGGTGTCTGCCCAGGAAGGCAGAAAAAGCTTCTCTTGGAATGGAGAATGGGAACCCCCACTGTCTTAATTTCGAGCCTAGTGAAATCAAAGGGCTCTCAGGCAAAGATATGGGAATAGGTGTACCAGTTCTTTACTAGTGTGTATAATAAAGCAAACAAACACCAACAGCTGCGGCACTGACAGCAAACAGAGCCCGGACCCAGTCCCGGCCTTTGGGCTGCGGCGCTTTCCCCTTGGGTGCAGTTCCGGGCACGGCCGGCAGGGGCGCTGGTGGCTCCCGCGGGGCGGGGCAGCGCATCCCTCCCATGGGAACCTCTCTGAACGGAAATGGAGCAATCCCTTCATCTAACTCTTTCACTTTTTAACCTTCAATAGCCTTTGTCCCATGTTTTGAGAAAGAATTTGGAGAGGGCTGTCTTTTAACTGAGCTCCTAGTGTTTTGAAAAGGTGCTTCCTGTAGAGAGAGAGAGTTTCCCTGAACAGCCGGAGCTGTGGTTACCAAGGGGACGTAACTCAGAGCAGGACGGGGTCAGGGGAGGATATCCCGCCGAGGCTCGGTGGGAGTGTGGGCAGGGTCTGCTGCTGGAATCGGCAGAGGGGGATCTTCCCGTGGAGCCCGAGCCAGAGCGTGGGTAGCCCCCACATGGCTGATCCGGCAGCTCCCGGCAGAACAAAGGCAGGTGGGAGAGCCCGGCAGCAGCGGCGGTGCCCAGCGCAGGTGGCACGGGCAGGGCAGCCGGGGATGGGATGGCTGGGACCCCCCCTGGGTGCGGTGGGCGCGGTGACCTCGGAGCAGGCGGCGGGACAGAGTAACCCCCATCTTCCCCAGCATGACCGGCAGAACGGCCGCGGGCCAGGCAGTGGGAGCAGGGCACAAAAATTGAGCGACAGCGCCGGTGCAGGTGGAGCTGCCCTGGGCAGTGAGGCCGCACCTGGGATGGAAACCGGGGCAGGCGGAGCTGAGGCGGGCAGCAAGCCGGGACCCGGGACAGGCGCCTTGGCCACGAACGGAGAGGGCAAGACCTGCAGGGCATCCCACTCTCTGATTTTTCTCTTGTTCCCTTCCCTTTCATTTCCCCTTTTTATTTTCTTTTTTTTTTCTCGGGGCTTTCTGATACGTTAAAGATTTTTATTCTCCTAAAATCTCCTGTCTAACCTATGGCATTTTCTCTTTCTTCTAGATTAAATGGGTTTTTTTACAAATAAACCCAGAACCTAACAACTCCAAACTTCTGCTTGGATACTTGGAAATGGCCAACGAACTAACTCACGACATACTAATGTTGTTTTTCTCATCACTTTTTATTTATCCTTTGGCCAATTAGGGATACATCCTAAATCCAAAAATCCCAATGCACCCATAGTTCCTTAAAAAATGATCACACATAGCTTGAGTACGCCAGTGGATTTTCTGATGCCTGTCTTCTAATATTTTCCTAGTAAGCATATTTTATTATGAAATTCTCTTCCATCAAGAAGTTTCCATTTCCCTGATTTATCTTGTTCATTCCCTTTCTTGTTTAATTCTTTTTTCTCGGCTTCCCTAAACTTTAGAATTTCCAGTTTTTCCTCATGTGGAGTTAATACTAACACAACTCAGTCAGCTCCATTTTCTGCTGCATCCTTAGCTTCGTGATCTGCCAAATTATTTCCTCATCTTTCTGGGGTCTTTCCCTTTTGGAGTTCCCTAATATGTACTATAGCTATCACTTTTAGGTAACTGTAATGCCTCTAAACCCTCTAAAATAAGTTCCTCATGTACTAGTCTTTTTCTTCTTGAGTCAAGTAATCTTTTTCCTTTCCAAATTTTTTACAGGTACGTACTACTCTAAAGGCATACCTTGAATCAGTATATATAGTTCCTTTATTTGTGTTAAATATTCTAGTGCTCTTTTTAAAGTATATAATTCACAAGTTTGAGCTTACTAGTTTAAGGTTAATTTCCCTTTTTCCATAGTTTGCATTTTTTTTCCCATTGACTACTGCATACCCTGTATTTTCTCCTTTTGCAAGCAGTTGTATCTCTATTTTTTTCTTTTTGTTTCCCTGTACCCAACTTACTGGTTTTCTGTCTCATTTTTCAAGATCTTATCTATTCATCTTCTGCCTCTGTTTTTCACGTTCACTGACAACCTAAATACCACTTTTCTTTCAACTACACACAGAAAAATAAAAAACTTTTTTCTCCTACTACTTTCAGTACAATACACCTCCCTCCAAGGAGATATAGTGAAGCTTAAAATACAGAATCTACATTGCCTATACTTTCATTCATCTACATTCACTCACTTTTATTTCCCATTTTCTCCCACACATTCTTTCCCACCCTCAGGACACAGAATGGATCCCTGTTGACAGAGAATCGCCGGTCCCTGTGGCCTCCCCTCACCTTGGGGTTGGCCTCTGGGTCTCAGTATCTCCGGGCCTCCTGGGAGGGCCCTGACTCTGCTGCCTTGGGTGCCGTTCACCTGTGAGGCTGATTTGTGTGTCACTCACACTCTTTAGCCACGGCCCCCTCACACGCCCTGGGGGGACAATGGCCCGTTTGCAGGTCACCTGTACCTTATGCCACAGCCCCCACATGCCCAGGAGAACAATGGCTTATTTGTGGGTCACACACTCCTCTTTCCACAGCCCCCCTTCCCACCCGCCCGGGAAGCTGAGGCTGATTTTGTGCGTGACTCACTCTCACACACAACAAGACAACAATAAGGTACCTTTTGGTATGAATGATCAAATCAAGAGCCAAACTTATAAGAAAAATCAGCAAAGATTTATTAATTTGTCTGCAAGACTGACGTTCGGTCATCTACAGCACCACAGCCAAGGGTCAGTGTTGAGTCCGGGTTCGGTGCTGGGTGAACACGAGTCTGACCTCCGAATGTCAGAGTCTCCCCCTGTTCACAAATGCTGCCTGACACAGCGAGTTCTTTTACAGTTTATTCTGCTCAAGGCAGAGATCACAGAGTGTTCGTTGTGTCTCTTCCCATGCATAACCGTGTCTTTACCTGTGCAGAGGTGGACAAAGACTCAGTCCAGGTGTCTGCTGTTGTCAGTAGACTCCAGGGAAGTCAGCATTCACATGCATCAGGGTGGCGCTCTGGATCGTCGTGGTAGGCAATAATCATTCTTGGGTGGACCTGATGACCCGGGGAAGCCAGCAATTATTGCCCTGGAAGCTTCTATTCTTTCATGAAAAACCCCGATGTTTATCTCAACCAAGTCCAGGAACTAGATGTATATGAATAAGACACTGCTCCCTGCCAGGATGGTCAAGAGACATAGTGTGGTTTTTACAATATTTTAAACATTAGTAGCATGAATTATCTCTGCCATATACTACACTTTCACATCACCTATTCCAAGTTTAGGTGTTTCTTGCCAGTCCCCGTGCTCTTGGATATCCCTCAACCCAGCTGTGTGTTCCAACCCCAGATGCTCTTGAGCATATCCTCAATCCGGCAGAATTTTGCTCAACCGTGGATGCTCTTGGAATGTTAATTGCTCAACCCAGCCGGTTTTAATTCTGGATGCTTTTGAGCTCTCTTATCCCTCAATCCAGCAGAATTTTTAGGAGCCCCTTTTGTCCCGTTTCCTAGTGGATTGGGCTCGGAAACTCCTCTGCTCCCTTCCTCCGAGGGGTCCAGCCCCTCTCTGAGACCCAGTCCCAGTTACCCTGGGGGATTCTCTCACTCCTCTTATCACTCGCTGTGTCTCTTTACTGGCTGCTTCCCTCGAGGAAAGTTGGAAACGCAGTGTGGGAGACTCCAGCCATCACTTGGCAGGTCTGGGACAACCAGCCCTCGTCTCATTCACAGCCCAAAGCAGAGAATGAGGGGAGAAGGGAGCCCGGGAGCCCAAAAAGCCCCGGCATCCTGAAATGGGGAGAGGGAAGCAGGGAGAGCTTTAGGCATTGCTGGGACTGCCAGCAGCCTGGGCAGGGCGGGCACCGAGGAGAAGGGGGACCCCCAATCCAAGTGTGACTCCCAGCAGCTGGGACAGGGGGAACCTCCGAACACCAGAGGGGAGGAACCAGGGACGGGGAACTCCTGGGAGGCTTTTTCAGGGCTGAATCTGGGTGTTTGGGAGGTTTTTCTGGAGCCCTGATGGCCGATGACTTGTAGAGATGGACTTGGGCAGAGGGACCTTCAAACTCAGTGTATTTTTGGGAAGATGAAACAGGAAAGCCTTATAAATATGATTGCCTGGCAAAAGATTTTGTGAACATAAAAAGTATAAGGAAGATTGAAATGAAAGCAAGCTTTGAGATACCTTAGTTAGTGAACAACTGGAAAACAATGGTGTGGCCCAACTGAAGGTAATCCCCTTTTGATGAAACAATTCCCTCTGCTTGCAGACAGATCCAAGGGTCAGAGCAGACCCCACTACCTCAATAGAAAGGGTCCAAAGAGGAGTTTTTAGGGTTTAAAATGTAACACAGTATGGTGATGTAATGATTTTTACAGGCTGTATGTAAATGCTGTAGGATTTGCATCTGTTACCAGATTGGTTGGTGAGAAATAGAATATTCAACACAGAAGAAAATTTATTGTATTGTAACGGGACCCTTACTCTCTTATGTTCTTCTCCTCTTACTCTCTCACCCTCTCATCCTCTCTATTGCTCTCTTCTCTCGGGCCTGCTCCCAGCTGTGCCTGGCAGCTCCAAGCAGGGCCCTTCACCCAGGCCCTTTGCAATAAACCGCAAGTTCCACGACCTGGCTGCAGAGATCTCTCGTCTCCGTCCGTCCCGACCGTCCTACCCCCTGATGCTCCTACAAATGTGCTCATCCCTTGTTTTCCCCAAACCAGGATTTCTCATTGCCAACCCCTGGGGGGCTGCGAGGAAGAGGAAGATGCCCTGGGACACTGAGGCAGGTGAGGAGGAAGTCAGTGCCCCTTTCCCCTCTGTGCTGCTCCATCTCCCAGCCCAGCACGGCCCCGGCTGCAGCTCAGCCCTGGGGGGATCTCCTTGCCCTTGCCTGTGGCACGGAGGCAAATCCCATCCTGTCCTTGTCCTTCCTCCCCCAGAGCAGGAGCTGAGCATGGAGAGCAGGGAGGACAAATGCCCGCGGCAGAACCTGGTGGAAGAGGCCGTTTTGAGCGGCTCCACGGCGCAGGAAGCCAACGGGGAGGAAAAGCCCCGGAGATGCCGCACGAGGAGGGGCTGCAAACGCAGCTGGCGGGGATCTGAGGGGGAAAGAGCCAGCCTGGGCCGGGAAGGCGGCCGGAGACGGAGCCAGAGCTCGGAGCTGGTGCTCCATGAGCAGCTCCATGATGGGGAGAAACCCCACACATGTGTGGAGTGTGGGAAGAGCTTCAGGTGGAACAGCCTCCTGATTGTGCACCAGAGGAGCCACACAGGGGAGAAGCCCTACGAGTGTGGGGAGTGTGGGAAGAGCTTCAGAGAGAGCTCCCACCTGATGAAGCACCAGAGCATCCACACTGGAGAAAGGCCGTACAAGGCCTACGTCTTCCGAGTGTGGGATGTGCTTCAGCCTGAGCTCCAACCTGATCAGGCACCAGAGGACCCACACTGGGGAGAGGCCCTACGAGTGTTCCAAGTGTGGGAAGGGCTTTCAGACCAGCTCCGATCTCCTCCAGCACTATCGAATTCACAGAGAGGAGAGGCCCTTCCAATGCCCCGACTGTGGGAAGGGATTCAAGGACAACTCCACCCTTGTCAAGCACTGGCGCATCCACACTGGGGAGAGGCCCTACGAGTGTGATAAATGCAGGAAGAGGTTTCCGACCAGCTTCATTCTCCTCCTGCACTATCGGATTCACACAGAGGAGAGGCCCTACCACTGCCCCGACTGCGGGAAGGGATTCAAGTACAACTACAACCTCATCACTCACCGGCGCATCCACACTGGGGAGAGGCCCTACGAGTGTCCCCAGTGTGGGAAAAGCTTCTCACACAGCTCTGTCTTGACCCGACACCAAGAGAGGCACCGGTAAGGGAAGCCCTGCGAGTGCCCCGAGGGCGGGCAGAGCTTCGTGCGCTGCTCCAGCTCCATCCCCCACTGGAGGAGGCACTTTGGGCACAGCCCAGGTGAGCCACATTCCCTGTGATCCATGTTGGGAACACACCTGGCTGCTTCGCCTTTTGGTTTGGCCTTAATTTTCCTCTGCTTCACCTTCATCCTTATAAACACCCAAAACTGGGTTAAATGAAGGAAGTTGATTGAATACATCTGAAGTTCCATAATTTTTCAGTTGTTTTAGAGGGAATTTAGGATTTGGGGACGTGTTCTCTGTCGAGTACTGCTTTTGCTAAGAGGAAGGAATTTAACCTCACCCTTCTTGTGCTGCTAAGAACTCCTTCCCTGACCCAAACCCCAACTCCACCCTTGGGATACCCTGTAAAAATTTCACGGCCCTTCCTGTGCCCTGCCTTTGGGGGTTAAGAAATGGATTCCCAAAGGATCAGCCCTATTCCCGCTGTATTCCAAGAGGATGAACCTGTTTCCCTGGATTCCCAGAGGATTCTGACTCTGTCACTGGTTTTTTTTTGTTTGTACTACTGCAGTTCTAGTTTTAATTTTTCCTAATAAAAAGCTGTTATTTCTACTCCCATATCTTTGCCTGAGAGCTCCTTGATTTCAAAAGTATTTAATATTTTTATAGTGTATAGTAATAATTATAATAATAGTAATAGAAGTAGTAGTAGTAGTAGTAAAAGGGAGGGAGTTTACATTTTCTATTTCAGTGGAGGCTCCTGAAATGGGGAGACACCCCCAAGGATGGGCCATGTAAAATAGTTCCTGAAATATGTAAATTAGTTTATGGATATGCAACAGGCTGATGTAATTAAAACCAGATTAATTAGGGGTGTCCCTGAAAATAACTGGGGGGTCTTGGTGGCGATACCAACCTGTGCTCGATGGTCCTTGTCTCCCATTGCATCAGCCTGTTGCATATTCATCCACATTTTGCATATCCATTAAATACTTTACGTACTCCAGGAACAAAATTGGCTTCGTCCTGTTTGGGGGTCCCACCTCCCTCACAGCTCAATTTGGGGCGTCCCATCCCCCTCCAAGCTCAATTTTGGGGTCCCTTTGATTGCCTGGAAATTACCCCGCGCAGTCTCTGAGTATTTACCGCAGTGAGAGGCCTTGGTCTGTGCCTCGCAAATGATGAGTCAGAGTCGGGCCGGGTGCTGATTGGCTGAAAATTTCTGGGCGGGGCCAGTGCTCTGAGTTTGTGCCCAGCAAGTGATTGCCATCAGTGCTGCGCGTTCTGATTGGTCGGGATCTGTTTGGGGTGGGGATGTGAGGAACTGAAGTTTATTTGGGGTGTGTTTGGGGTTATTTATGGACTATTTAGGGTTTCTCTTGGGTTTTACTTGGTTTATTTGAAATTATTTGGGTTTGTTTGGAAGTATTTGGGTTTGTTTGGGCTTATTTGGAATTATCTAAGGTTCTTGGGGTTTGTGTTGTTGTATATGGGGTTTTTTTTAGGTGTACTTGAAATCATTTGGGGTTTTTTGACTTAATTTGGGGTGGTTTTTTGTTTTTTTGGGGTTATTTGGATTTGTTTGAGGTATTTGGGGGGACTTTTAGGTATTGTTTGGAGTTACTTGAGGTTTATTTCGAGTATTTTGGGGTTATTTGGGATATTTGGGGTCATGTGGGTTCAAAATACTAGGAATGTTTCTCCTGCAAAAAATGTGAATTTTTCCTTAAAAATTTTTCCTTAAAAATTTTTTCCCCAAAACACCAGGAATGTTCCCTTAAAAATCCCCGGCTTTTCCCAGCCAGTAGCGGGGCACTCCACCACAAACCATCCAATCACCGCACGTCTCCCCTCAGGAACACCGGCCTCCCCGTGCACCGATCCAACCAATCACCGCGAGCCTCCCCACCGCCCGCCTCTCACGCGCTGAACCAACCAATCACCACAGGTCTTCCCTCCCCTACTCCCGCCTCTCTTGAGCTAAACCAACCAATCACCGGGCATCTCCCCTCAGCAAGACCCGCCTCTCTTTTCTCAATCTAACCAATCACCGCTTGCCTCTCCTCGGCAAAGCCCGCCTACCCCGCCCCTCTCCTGTCAATCGCCGTGCCCTCTACGAAATCAACCAATCACCGGGCGTGTCCCCTCAGCAACTCCCGCCCTCCTCGCGCCGATCCAGTCAATCACACCCGAACCAAAGGCAGCGCCCCCTGATCCCGGGGCCGGGCATAGAGCGGGCGCCCCCTCCCCCCCCCCCGCCCCGGGACCCCCTCAGAGACCCCCGGGAGCCGCCCCGGGCTCGGGCGGGTCCTGCGGGAGGCGCTGGAGAGAGCGGGGGAGGCGCTGGGAGAGGACGGGGGGCTCCGGGAGCTGCTGAGGAGGCGCAGGGGTACAGGTGAGGGGTCCTGGAGGGGTCGTGAAGGGAATTTGGGGAAGGGTCTTGAGGATGTTTGGGGGGAATTTGGGGAGGGGTCCTCGGGGGGTGTCACGATCCGTCCTCACGGATGGGTTTCATGGTGGTTCGTGGATTGGATCTCAGGGTGCAAAAAGAACCAATACGGTACAAGGGGATTTGCAATGATAATCGAAACAAATGCATCTTTATTGAATGAGCACAGCAAAATGCGATAGAGGGATCAAGGGAGAGAAAAAGATAAAGGAAGAGAGAGAGACAAAAGAGAGAGAGAGAGAAGGAGAGAGGGAATAGAGCTACCAAACGTAGAGACGAAGTCCTTTGGTCCAGTCCAGTCAAGGATCCGCCTGTTACGTCGGGGAGATCTCGAAGTCTCGGTAACTCAAAAGATTTTATTATGATAACTGTGTTGGAAATTGCGAGGGGGGGATACAGATACAATAAGGAATAGATGTAACAGGTAGTCCATGCTCTCAGCAATAAGCGAGATACATTGTCTTCTTGGTCCAGCGGTCACAACCTGCAGGCAAACATCGCGCTTTGGTCAGCTTGCCTCCCCCACACACCTGCCCCGGGCTGGGGGTTTCAGTGCCAGTCCTTGGAAGGAGCAGAGGGGCCTTTTCACATGGGGGTTCCATGTCTCAGTCCTTGATGGAGAGGCTCCTTCCATCTCAGTCTGTCTGTCACGGTGGTTGTAAAACAGGTGAGGGTCTTCTGTGGGGAGACCACCTGAAACTCTGGAGAAGTCCAGCCAGGCTGAGAGGTGGGACAGCTTTCAAGGCTGTTGTTGCAAAAAGGGCACGGTGCCCCCTTCTTCTTCTCCTTGGGCTCAGTGTAGCACACAGCAAACAACACCTGTGAGAACAGCAACTGAACACTGTGCTCTGGGGTCTCTGTGTCTTGTGGCATGTGAATTTCTCCTACGAAGGGGACGGGGGGGGGGGGGGGGGGGGTCTTCTCTTCAGTGGTCCTCAAATGACAATCGTGAGGCAGATGAGGGAAAATTCAGACAGACTCTCCCAAGCCACCACCCTTTGTCCCCCTCCCTTTTTCCACACCCCTCCCCATCGCCCCCCAATAAACGGGCCCGGGGCCAACTGGGAAGCTTTATTGGGAGCACTGGGAGCAGGCACTGGGCGGGGGCAGAGCGCCAGCGGGGCTGGGGGGGGACACGGGACCCCCCCAAAATCAGCGGAGTGGGGACGGAGCAGGGGGTCCCGGCCGGGCCGGAGCCCATGGGGAGGGGCTGCGGCCGCTGCCGGCTCAGGAGCTCTGTGGGCAGAGAAAAGGGGGTGACACCGGGCTGGGGGCCCCGGCGGGAGCGCGCACGGGGCTCTGACACGGCGGGGACGCCACCCCCGGCACCCGCCCTGACCTTCTTGCGCAGGGAGAAGCCGAGCCCCAGCGCCAGGAAGACCAAGCCCAAGACGAAGCCCCCGATGCCCGTCAGCATCTTGCTGTGGGCGGCATCCGGCGGCATCTCGGGGGAGTCCGCAGGGCTCAGCACCCCCAAAACCTCTCACCGACACCCCGAGCCCCTCCCAGCGCCCTCCCTGTGGCCCCCGGCCCAGCCAGGGCCCCCTGAAACCTCCCCCCGATCCCTTTTTGTCCTGCCCAGGAGCCACCAAAGCCCCTCCTGTCCCTCTCAGCATCACACAGCCCCCTTCCAGGTGCCCCCCAGCGCCCCAGAACCCCCAAAGCCTCTCGCAGTCCCTTGGCAGCCCCAGCAGGACACAGCCAGAGCCCTCCCAGGCTGTGCCCAGCACAACCGAGCTCATGGCGAGCCCCGCTTTGCCATCGCCGATCTCCTTCCAGCCCCTCGGGGCTCACTGCGATCCCTCCCAGTCACACCCAGCACCCCCAAACTCCCTCCCAGTCACACCCAGCACCCCCAAACTCCCTCCCAGTGCCCACCAGGACCCCCCCAAGCCCATCCCACCCTCCCCAGCATCCCCCAAACCCCTTCCCAGCCCTTGCCCAGCCCCCAGCCCCTCTCCAAGCTCCAGCCCGGCTCTCTCCAGCTCCCTCCCAGTGGCTCCCAGCACAGCCCAGCGGCTCTGCCAGCGCCCCCAGGGGCTCCCCCGTACCCCAGTGCCGGCTCAGGGGCTGCTCCAGGCTGACGTGCTCCACCTGGCAGCTGTAGCTGAGCCCGCGCCGGGGCGGCGTTTCCAGCAGCACCAGCAGCTGGTAGGTCCAGTCCCTGTTGGGGACCACGTCGGTGGCCACCACGTGCTCCGAGAGCTCCTGCTGGCTCTGGAACCACCTCACCTGGATGGCAGTAGGGTAGAAATCCATCACGGAGCAGAGCAGGCGGCCGGGGCCGGGCTGGGAGCTCGAGGGGCGCACCAGGGAGATGGACACCCTGGGGGGCATTGGGAGAGACAGAGAGAGAGAGCGGGGACACACTGGGATCAGCTGGGGGGCACTGGGAGAGGGAGGGGAGGGCTGGGGTGGGCTGGTGAGAGACTGGCATGGACTGGGAGTGATAAGGAATGGCCAGGGGAATGTGGTGGGAGGGACTGGGGATGGGCTGGGATGGATTGGGAATGTACTGGGACGAAGTGGGATGGACTGGGAGGGAGTTGAATGGCACTGGGAGAGGTGGGAGGGGATGGAGAGTACTGGAAGAGAGGATGGAGGTCTGGGAGTGTCCTCGTTTAGGGCAAATTTGTTAAAGAATCTGCAAAGGAGGGCCCCTCCAGAAAGCAAAACCCACACAGCCCCTCCCCCCAACCGGTTCGGGAAAAAATTCCTTGGAGAGAGGTGGAAAGAACCTGTTTATTTACCAGACACAGCACCCCCCAGCACACAAAATGAACCAGCTGACACCGCTCTGAGAAAGATGACAAAATCAGAAAGTCTCTTTCGGGGGTGGTTGCTCTGTTCTCAGTCCCTCCGGCGCTGGGCAGCTGCTGCAGCCAAACCTTCGGTGTTCCCAGGTCCCAGTCCGGAGCAGGTTTGAGATGGTCACAGGAATAGGAGAGGAGAAACAGTCCGGGAAGGAATTTGGACTGTTTAGCTAGAACTAGCTAATAAGCAGATGCAAAAGCGGGATGAGAAGCAAGAGCAGAAGAACAAGCAAGCAAAGCAGCAAGCTGAAAGCAAGAAGTGAAAAACAGCCCTATGTACTGCCTGTCTCTGTGTCCCTGATAAGAGAAACCCAAGCAAAACTTCCACTCTTCGGAGCCAGTCTTAAAGGCACAGAACAGATGAATGGGGATACAAGCATCACCCCAGGACATTCCACCCCTTATCCCCATATCATCAACATACTACAACACATCATGCATTATTCATACAAAATTTCCATCTGTTTCTCCAAAATTACAAGCAATACCCATCATGCCTTCATCACATCCCCACACTGGACCACTGAATCCAGGCCCTATATTACAGAGCTGCAGGATTCCCCCTTTTCACTTTAGTCACTTAAAGCTCCATCTATCACTTGCTCAGACCTTCGACACTTACACATTTACTTCTCCATCTTCCACTCGCCCAGACCTTCAACGCTTACACATTTCCTTCTATCTCATGTCTGTATGGTTTAATGTACAGACAATGGCAGTAACATCCAATGAACTGTGATATTGCATATCATTCTTTCCCCACAATCAGATCTCCCTGAGGTACACATCGTGTTGTTCCATCTCTTTGCATTATCCACCACATGCAACCTGGTCCCTGAGCAAAGACAACCCCACGAATGGGTTTGTCTGTACTCGAGGCAGAATTGATCCACACAGTCTTCCCTAACAAACCTCTGAGATGTACCACTGGGACTTTGTCTCCTTCTATTACATTCAGGGACTCAGACTGGGCAGGACCTGCTCGGTTGGTGGAACCTCGGGTGTTAACTAACCAGGTAGCCTTTGCTAAATGCTGCTCCCAATTCTTGAAACATCCCCCACCCAAAGCTTTCAACTGGGTTTTTAGTAGTCCATTGTACCTCTCCACTTTTCCTGCAGCTGGTGCATGGTAGACCCACTCAATGCCATGTTCCCTAGCCCAGGTATTGATAAGGCTGTTCTTAAAATGAGTCCCGTTGTCTGACTCGATCCTCTCAGGGGTGCCATGTCTCCACAGAACTTGCTTTTCAAGGCCCAGGATGGTGTTCTGTGCTATAGCATGAGACACAGGGTAGGTTTCCAGCCATCCAGTGGTGGCTTCCACCATGGTTAACACGTAGCGCTTGCCCTGGTGTGGCTGGGGCAGTGTGATGGAGTCAATGTGCCAGGCCTCCCCATACTTGTACTTGGACCACCGCCCACCATACCACAGGGGCTTCACTCGCTTGGCCTGCTTGATGGCAGCACACGTCTCACAGTCATGGATAACCTGAGAAATACTGTCCATGGTTAAATCCACCCCTCAGTCTCGTGCCCATTTATAGGTGGCATCTCTGCCCTGGTGGCCTGAGGCATCATGGGCCCATCTAGCTAGGAATAACTCTCCCTTATGTTCCCAATCTAGGTCTATTTTGGACACCCCTATCTTTGCAGCTTGGTCTACCTGCTCATTGTTCTGGTGCTCCTCATTGGCCCTACTCTTGGGTACATGGGCATCTACATGGCGGACTTTCACAGGTAGCCTCCCTACCCTGGTAGCAATGTCTTTCCACTCATCAGCAGCCCAAATTGGTTTCCCTCTACATTGCCAGTTAGCCTTATTCCACCTCTAAAGCCATCTCCACAGAGCATTGGCTACCATCCATGAATCAGTGTAGAGGTAGAGCTTTGGCCACTTCTCTCTCTCAGCAATGTCCAGGGCCAGTTAAACAGCTTTGAGTTCTGTAAGTTGACTTGATCCACCTTCTCCTTCGGTAGCTTGTGCAACCTGTCGTGTGGGGCTCCATACGGCTGCTTTCCACTTCCGGTTCATCCCTACGATGTGACAGGAACTGTCAGTGAAAAGAGCGTAGCGCGTTTCCTCTGGGGGCAGTTCGTTATAGGGAGGAGCCTTTTCAGCCCATGTCACTGGTTCTTGTTGCTCTTCATCAGTAAGACCACAGTTCTCACCTTCTGGCCAGTTTGTAATTATCTCCAAAATCCCAGGGCGATTCAGGTTTCCAATACGGGCGCACTGTGGGATAAGAGCAATCCGTTCACTCCATGTAGCGTCAGTGGTGTGGTGGGGGGTGGGAACCTTTCCTTTGAACATCCACCCCAGCACCGGTAGTCGGGGTGCCAGGAGGAGTTGTGCTTCCGTGCCAATCACCTCTGAGGCAGCCTGGACTCCTTCATAGGCAGCCAAGATTTCCTTCTCTGTTGGAGTGTAGTTGGCTTCTCACCCTCTGTAGCTTCGACTCCAAAATCCCAGTGGTCGGCCTCGAGTCTCCCCAGGCACCTTCTGCCAAAGGCTCCAGGACAAGCCATGGTTCCCGGCTGCAGAGTAGAGCACGTTCTTCACCTCTGCTCCTGTCCTGACTGGGCCAAGGGCAACTGCATGAGCAATCTCCTGCTTGATCTGGGCAAAGGCTTGTTGCTGCTCAGGACCCCACTGGAAATTGTTCTTCTTGCAGGTGACCAGGTAAAGAGGGCTCACGATCTGACTGTACTCAGGAATGTGCATTCTCCAAAAGCCTATGGCACCTAGGAAAGCTTGTGTTTCTTTCTTATTGGTGGGTGGAGACATTGCTGTGATCTTGTTGATTACGTTTGTAGGAATCTGATGCTGTCCATTAATGAGGCCTCTGATCAGTCTTATCATGAAGCAGAGCCTTGGTGCTCAGGATCTCAGTCCCTGAGGAGGGACCGGGTGCCCGAAGCCAGCTCAGGCCAATGCCGGGGGGCTACCTTTCTAGCAAGCCTGGTGATATTCAGCTCTGTAGTGATTAGCAGCTCTTAGGACCTCAGCTCTTTGCTTGCTGGGTAGTGCAGCCCCGGGCTTGAGGAAGTGAAAAGAGCGTAGCGTGTTTCCTCTGGGGGCAGTTGGTTATAGGGAGGAGCCTCTTCAGCACATGTCACTGGTTCTTGTTCCTCTTCATCTGTGACACCAAAATTCTCACCTTCGGTCCAATTTGTAATGACCTCCAAAATCCCAGGGCGATTCAGTTTACCTATACGGGCACGCTGAGTGATGAGAGCAATCCACTTGCTCCATGTGGCACTGGTGGCATGGTGAGTGGAAGGAACCTTGCCTTTGAACATCCACCCCAGCACTGGTAGTCGGGGTGCCAGGAGGAGTTATGCTTCAGTGCCTATTACCTCTGAAGCAGCCTGGATTCCTTTATAGGCAGCCAGGATTTCTTTCTCTGTTGGAGTATAGTTGGCTTCAGACTCCCTGTAGCTTTGACTCCAAAATCCCAGTGGTCGACCCCGAGTCTCCCCAGGCACCTTCTGCCAAAGGCTCCAGGACAAGCCATGGTTCCCGGCTGCAGAGTAGAGCACGTTCTTCACCTCTGGTCCTGTCCTGACCGGGCCAAGGGCTACTGCATGGGCAATCTCCTGCTTGATCTGGGCAAAGGCTTGTTGCTGCTCAGGGCCCCACTGGAAATTGTTCTTCTTGCGGGTGACCAGGTAAAGAGGGCTCACGATCTGACTGTACTCAGGAATATGCATCCTCCAAAAACCTATTGCACCCAAGAAAGCTTGTGTCTCTTTCTTATTGGTGGGTGGAGACATTGCTGTGATCTCGTTGATGACATCTGTAGGAATCTGACGCCGTCCATCTTGCCACTTCACTCCCAGGAATTGAATCTCACGAGCTGGTCCCGTTACCTTGACTTTTTAATGGCAAAACCAGCTCCCAGGAGGATCTGGATGATTTCCTTCCCTTTCTCAAACACTTCCGCAGCTGTGTTCCCCCACACAATGATGTCATCAATATACTGCAGATGTTCTGGAGCCTCTCCCCTTTCTAGTGCAGTCTGGATCAGTCCATGGCAGATGGTGGGACTGTGCTTCCACCCCTGGGGCAGTCGGTTCCAGGTGTACTGCACTCCCCTCCATGTGAAAGCAAACTGAGGCCTGCATTCTGCTGCCAGGGGAATGGAGAAAAATGCATTGGCAATGTCTATAGTGGCATACCACTTTGCTGCCTTGGACTCAAGCTCATACTGGAGCTCTAATATGTCTGGCACGGCAGCACTCAGTGGTGGAGTCACTTCATTCAATGCACGGTAGTCCACAGTCAATCTCCATTCTCCTTCAGATTTTTGCACAGGCCAAATGGGGCTCTTGAAGGGTGAGTGGGTCTTGCTGACCACCCCTTGGCTCTCCAGCTCTCGGATCATCTTATGGATGGGGATCACAGCATCTCGAGTGGTCCTATACTGCTGTCGATGCACTATGGAAGTGGCAATTGGCACTCGTTGCTCTTCTCCTCTCAGGCATCCTACTGCAGATGGATTCTCAGACAACTCAGGCAAGGTGTTCCATTGCTGGATGCCCTCTGTCTCTACAGCAGCTATTCCAAATGCCCACCTGAGTCCTTTTGGGTCTTTGAAGTACCCACTCCGAAGGTAGTCTATGCCCAAAATACATGGGGCCTCTGGGCCAGTCACAATAGGATGCTTCTTCCACTCATTTCCCGTTAGGCTCATGTTGCCGACCGACACGAAAGAACACAAGCACACCACCGCTTTCAGGTGAAGGGAAAAAAGGGAAGTTTTATTCTCTGACTCCACTATTTATAGTTTTACAAGAGTGACAGTGGATTGGAAGGTGACAGTGACACCTCTGCAATGCCACAGGTCAAACCAACAGTCCATCAACTCTCTCCTCCTCCATAAAGGAATGAAAAACAATGAGTTGTTTACAGAAAGTGTGTGGGAAAGTTCACTACAAGAATGTCAACATCAGAAGGCTTAGAAAATCCTAGAAAACCAGGGCAACATCTCACCCTTTTCTGTTTAAAAAAGAAAAAGGAAAAAATGAACAATGTGAAAAGGAAAAATATGAACAACGTTCAGTGTCCACTTGCAGAGGAATCATCAGAGTGATCACTCTCAGCGTCTACATCCAAATCATCACTCAATGATTCCCCCGCTTGATGCCTTTCAGGTTGGTCACGGTTTCCATCTTGCTCATCAGCTGGATTCTGTCTCTGCGGTCGCAGATCAGGGCGAACACATTTGGAAGGTACCCAGCGTACCCCACTATCTGTGGACACGCAAGCATACCCACGCCCCGAAGCGATAAGGTCATAGGGGCCTTCCCACTGTTTGGTGACTAAATTCCGCACCCGAACCTTGGCTCGAGGCTGATGTGCCTCGTCTGCCGCCTGCAATGAGAGATGGTGATTCAAAATGACAGGGTTATTTTAGTTCTGTGGCACAGTGAGATGATTGATTGTACACAAAGCTTTTGCCAACCGACTGTGCGGGGTTTCACCCTGCATTCCCCGTTTTTATTTTTGAAGAACCTGCTTCAGAGTACCATGAGCGCATTCTACAATAGCTTGACCAGTCGGAGAATGTGGGATACCAAACTTGTGCGAGACACCCCACAACTGCAAGAACTGCCGCACCTTTTGCAATGCGTAAGCAGGACCACTGTCGGTTTTCACAGCAGAAGGTATGCCCAGAATGGCAAAGGCCTGCCTCCAGTGGGCAAGGACATCACGGGCCTTCTCCCCAGTGTGAGCCGTAGCCCACATCGCAGAGGAGAACGGATCCACCGTGACATGCACATACTTGAGCCGGCCAAACTCGGCAACCTGGGTGACATCGGTCTGCCAAAGCTCCAAGGCCCTAAGGCCTCTGGGGTTTACCCCTGCTGGTAGAGGCGGAGCAAGTGCATGGCAGTCATCACATGACTCGACAATGTCACGAGCCTCAGTTGGCGTCAGCTGAAACTGCTTCTGCAGGGTATGTGCATTTTGGTGGAAAAACCCATGCGATGCCTTGGCCTGTGCGAGTGTATCAGGCTGAGGCGCTACCCACGCTGAGTTAGCCAACTTGTCAGCCCTCGCGTTACCTTCCACTATAAAACCTGGCAAATCGGTGTGACTCCTCACATGCAGAACATAGAATGGATGAACTCGGGCCTGAATGGCACACCACAAGGTCTTCAGTAAATGAAACAAGGCAGGATTACTGACCTCCTTCAAAACCGAATGACCCAACCGCTGTGCGATATCAGCCACATAGGCGGAATCCGTGACCAAGTTGAAAGGTTCCTGGGAAAATTTCTCAAATGCCATGACAGCAGCCCGCAGTTCAACCAATTGGGCTGACCCATTCTCATGGCCTTCCAGAACCTGCCACTCAGATCCATCCCTCCAGGTAACAATGGCCTTTCCTGTTCTCCCTGAACCGTCAGTGAAGACGGTGGGTCCTTGCACGGGTTCCTGACTATTCTTGGGCCGCAAAGAAATTTGTGTGGATTTCGCCATATGCAACAGCCTATGGCTGGGCAGATGATAAGCAATCTGCCCTGAAAAATTTTCCAGAGCACTCTGCAGGGACACACTGTTTGCAAAACTCCAGTCAAAATCCTCCCGTTGCACCGGGAGTATGATCTTTGCAGGATCCGCACCCATCAATTCCAAACACCGTTGTTGGCATTTGATTATCAAGCGAGCAATTAGCTCAAACAATGTAGTTGCCGTTTTCTGCGGCTGATGGGGCAGGAAAACCCATTCCAGAACGTGCAAGGAATCAGACCATTTGCCACTCCATTGACCAATGATACCTGTGGGATGTGAATCTGGAGTGGTGATGAACACAGTGACATCAACGGAGGGATCAATGCGATAAACCTGACAAGCCGAAACAGCTTGCTGAACCACCTCCAACGCCTTACGCGCCTCAGGGGTCAGTGTGCGAGGCGACTTTAGATCAGAGTCTCCTTTCAACAAATCATACAGAGGAGACACCTGTGTGTTAGTTAATCCCAAATACGGACGTAACCAAGTGATGACACCTACCAATTTCTGAGCATCATTCAGTGTCTTCACAGAATGCACAAATTGCACCTCCTGGTGACAGATTGTCCGTCCCAGAATTTTGACCCCCAAGTACTTCCAAGGTGGTTTTTGTTGAACCTTTTCTGGAGCCACCTGCAGTCCATGAGCATGCAAAGCATCGAGCAACCGAGGCTGAATCCTCAGCAGCTCATCCTGGGTGGACGCGGCCACCAAAATGTCGTCCATATAATGATACAGACGCGCATCAGGAAACTGCTTGCGAACTCCAGACAAGGCACGGGCCACATACCATTGGCATATGGCAGGAGTATTACGCATGCCCTGAGGCAATGTCCTCCATTGATATCTCTGTGCGGGCTCAACCTCGTTAATCGCTGGCACCGAGAAGGCAAATTTCGGTCTGTCATCGGGATGCAAAGGAATTGAAAAAAAAAATCCTTCAGATCCACAATGAGGACCGGCCAGCCTGCAGGAAGCATGGTAGGCGATGGCATGCCTACCTGCAGTGGTCCCATGCTTTCCATCACAGCATTGACCTTTCGAAGGTCTTGCAACAACCTCCATTTCCCAGATTTCTTTTTGATACAGAAGACAGGAGTCTTCCAAGGACTGTTAGAAGGCTCCAGATGACCCTGGTCCAACTGCTCCTGCACCAAATTCCGAAGGGCGACTAATTTATCATCAGGGAGGGGCCACTGCTTCTCCCAAACGGGTTTGTCCACCAGCCACCGTATAGGAGGCGTAGGACACTCTGCACCCTTCACTGCAGTGGCCCCCATCAAAAATCCGTCCCAATACGCACCCCCCAGGCAGACAGAACATCCCTCCTCCAGAGGTTGGCAGGAGTAGAAGTAACATGAGGCCTAACCCAAGCCATCTGTCCCTCTGGGTTCATGACCAGCACAGGCTGCTGGGCCACGTAACATTGCGCCGTCCCTCCCAGGCCCGCGACAGATGTCCCCACTGGATCCAGGGGCCACTCCAAGGGCCAGGCGGCAAGGGAGAGAACAGTGATGTCAGCACCGCTGTCGAGAAGCCCGCGGAGGTGGATTTCCGACGGTGTTGCACCAGGAACGGACAGGGTACACAGCATCTCGGGACGGTCCTTGGTCAGGACAGCAGTCCAGCGAACCTGAGGCGGCCCAGTGGATCCAAAACCACCAGCTCCACGTGACCGGTCAGCTGTCCTGCAAACAGAAGACTTAAAAGGCACAAGTTGAGCAAGCCGTGTCCCTTTTGGAATTGTGACGGGGGAATGGGTGTGGAAACCATGGCACAAATCTGCCCTGTAAAATCTGCATCAATGAGCCCCAGGTGCACAATGATGCCCTGAAGGGTGGCACTGGACCTCCCCATAAGGAGAGCACTCATGCCCCCACCCAAGGGACCAAAGGCATCCAGGGGAACCTTGCCTATCTCAGACGAGTCTAAGACAACTGATGCTGCAGTGCAGACATCCACGCCTGCTGATCCGCGGGTGCTGGCTGCAAGCCGGCAAAGGAGACCTCCATCAGCACCTGGGTCTGGAGAGAAGCTTGTGTCTGAGCGCGCCCCTCCTGCTGCAAGCTCCGCCTCACGTTTCCCGAACCCGGTAACGCCTGGCCATTAGCATGAACAGTCGCCTTACAAACGTTAGACATGTGATTCGGCCTACCACACCGACTGCACAAGAACATGGGGAATTTGACCTTCTGCACCTTCTTCCCCCGCTTCCTGCTAGTCTGCGCATTCCCCTGCTGCAGCTGCCCGCCCTGCGGTGCTGCCCAGACTGGCTGCACAGCGGCAGCCACAGCGGCCAACTTCCAACGTGAGGGGATGATGTTCGCACAGGCTTCTGCCATCTCCCAGATACCAGGATCACCAGGCACAGCCGCTATAACCTTATTACAAGTTTCATTACAATTGCACTTGACAAGGTTTGCAATCGTGACGTGTCTCGCCACAGGATCAGGCACCTGCCTCTCCACGGACGCAATCAACCTCGCCGCAAATACCATAAAAGGCTCATCATCCCCCTGGACAACGGTTGAAAACGGCTGCTTCGGAGCAGCCATTTCCAGGGTCTGCACAATCGCTCCCATGCCCAGCGTTTTGCATTGCTGAAGCACAAGGGGATCGTATCCAACCTGCCCGTGAACACTCTCATAACGCTCTGTCCCCATTAGCATGTCAGCAACCACTCCATGCCTGGGGTGCTCCAGCGCCAGCGCAGCATTCTGCCTCACCGCTTGGGCCGCCAGACGAGCCCACTTGGTCTCAAAACCACCAAATTGCACAGGGTCAAAAAGAGAATGTGCCACACAATGGACATCGTGAGGTGTCAGTGTGTCCTTAGCAAGTCTCCGAAGAATGTGCATAACCTCAGCAGACCCCAAACCATGCTGAGCAACCACTTCACGGAGTTCCTTCTCCAGCTTATATGCAAGGGGGTCATAAGTGTTATGAGTGACGCCCCTGAGCACAGGAAAAGCCTGGGGACCCCCTGGCAAAGCCACCGCATCTGCTGTGTCCCGATCCTTGGGCCCCCCAGAGACAAGAGGGAGTGATTGACTGGGAACCGGGGCAACACCACTCGCCCCCGCACCCCCTGCAGCACCGGCAGAGCCAAAGGAATCCGCCCCCCGACCCTGCAGATGCCGGGAGGAGACAAGTTCATTCCTCTCGTCAGTCTTGGTTTTTGACTCTGGCCAGAAACGTTCAGGGTACCTCGGACGCACGGTCACCTGGCACGCAGGAAGCGTCCAAAGACCTGACGAGAGAGCGCCATGGCCCCGGGCACCCACCGGCCTCCCGCCGGCCGTGTCAGCAGCTGCAATAAAGGTAAACACCCCAGTCCTCTGCTGCGCTGCAGCTCCGGCAGGGGCCGCCTCGGCGGCCGCAGCTGCCGGCACGGCCCGCAAATCTGGCCCGGTGTCGGACGAGACCGGCGCGGCCACGGACGAGACTGGCGCGGGGGCCCCATCCCCCGATACGGGGGCTGGGTGGAATGCCGAGGGAGGCGCAGCCCGTGGAGCCGCGTCACTGCGGGGCGGCACAAAGGAGCCGGGCAACCCCCCTATGAGAGCCCGCTCCAAGCCACAAGGTCCCGCAGCGGGCACCGCCCCCACCGAGCAGAGAGGGACGGGCTGCCCGCCCACCGGAGCGGAGCCGGGCGGAGCACCGACCGACGCCCCGCCCCCGGCTGCCTTCACCGGCTGCGCATGCCCAGCAGGCTGCGCAGACCCAGAGGCGGGCAACGTCCCGCCCCCGACTGTCTCCACCGACTGCGCATGCCCAACAGGCTGCTCAGACCCGGAGGAAGGCGAAATCTCTCCCCCCCGCTGAGGAACCCGACTCGGGGGCGGGAGAGCCCACCCCCACCGCGCTCAGGGGGAACGTGGTGGACACACCGCATTTCGGACAACAGGTAGTCACCGCAGCAGCCTCAAGTCGGGGCGGAGGCTGAGCCTTAAAGGCCGGGAAGGCACACAGAGAGGGCAACCCGTCCCCCGCCCCGCCACCCGCACAGGGCGAGGCGGGGCGAGGACGGCCCGCCGAATCCAGAGAGCCCTCCGGACCCGGGACCAGCTGGCTGTGAGCCCAATCCACCCCGGGCGGATAATGGCCACTCCCCAGCACACCGTTGTGGGGCGGGGAAGGGAACTCCACATCACACAGGAGCTCAATCTCCTCCTCATCCACATCTGAGGTAGAAGGGCTTCCCTGGGAACTCCGAGGGGTACAAGAACCAGACCCCCGCCAAAGCTCCTCACATTTCTTCCACTGCACCAGCAGCGGTCCCATGTCTACAGTGCAGTCATCAAAGAGGGCCTCCATGAGATGGATCCCCAGGAGAGACCACTCCTGCTTATTGAACGCCTTCACAGGGTCCGAAAAAAAACCTCGCTCTCGGGCCCACAGAATCAATCTCTCAAAACCATCCCAGGAAACAGACACCTGTTTCAACTGCAGGACCTCCCTCCAGAGATCCAAAATGAGGGAATCATCCTGGAAAACCACAGAGGTTTCCATTGCCCCAAGAACAGCAGGCAAAGCACCAAAAGCAGGGGGGGGGAAATCTCACCGCAACGCGCTGTCCGTGTCTCAGCCTAGACTGCAATACACTTCGGCGGTCACCAGATGTCGCCGACCGACACGAAAGAACACAAGCACACCACCGCTTTCAGGTGAAGGGAAAAAAGGGAAGTTTTATTCTCTGACTCCACTATTTATAGTTTTACAAGAGTGACAGTGGATTGGAAGGTGACAGTGACACCTCTGCAATGCCACAGGTCAAACCAACAGTCCATCAACTCTCTCCTCCTCCATAAAGGAATGAAAAACAATGAGTTGTTTACAGAAAGTGTGTGGGAAAGTTCACTACAAGAATGTCAACATCAGAAGGCTTAGAAAGTCCTAGAAAACCAGGGCGACAGGCTCACATCAGCTTCCACCAAAGTGAAATCCTGGGATCCCCCTGTCACACCAGCAATAGAAACAGACTCTGTCCCCACATGTCTTGATGGGATCAATGTGCATTGCGCAGCAGTATCGACCAAAGCCTTGTACTCTTGTGGTTCCGATGTGCCAGGCCAACGAATCCACACAGACCAGAAAACACGATTTTCCCTGGCCTCTACCTGGCTAGAGGCAGGGCCCCTCTAAGCCTGGTTATCCTTCTTTGCCTGGGCATATGTTTTGGATGTTCCTTCAATGGGATCAGACATGTCATCATCATCATACCTGGCCGGTCGGCTACGGGCTACTGGAGCTGCTTTCCTTCTGGTGGCTTCCTTCAGTTCACGCACCCGTCGTGCCAGAACAGCAGTAGGTTTCCTATCCCACCTTCTCATGTTTTCCCCACAATCACGCAGGTAAAACCACAGCTCAGCTCGTGGGGTGTACCTTCTCTCACCATCTGGGAAACGTCTGCCTTGGAGACCAGAACCTCGGATCTGTACTGCTGAAATTTGGAGAAGGTCTTCTTTAATCTCCTCTCTAAGCTTCTTATGATTCTCCTCTATCTTATCCTCTAAGTTCTGCAGACGTGTTTCTACCGCTGCGATTCTGGCATGTGTCGGGCCATGTACAGCATCTGCATATGCTCAGAGCTTCCTTGCCATGTGAAGCACAGTCTCACCCCTCTCATCCCTCTTCATGATGGCTAAGGCAGAAGCATATTCGTGTGGCACAAGTCGTACGAGTTTTCGCCACATCACAGACGTGCATGGTACTAAGTCTGGGTTCCTAGTTGTTACATCATCTGAGAAGATAATCTCTGCCACTGCCATTTCTCTCAGGCGTTGGATCCCTTGCTCTATTGTCTTCCACTGAGTTTGCTGCATATAGAGATCGTCTGCACACAGGTATCTTTCTGCTACGCTTCTTAGGATCTGTTCCCAGAGGCTGTGTGGATTAGCCCCCCTCATCATTCCTTGGTCTATGACAGGATCCTGTGACAGGGATCCCAAATGCCTGGCTTCAGTGCTGTCCAGAATTGTAGCCTCGCCTGCAGCATGCCAGAGACGGACAAGCCAACTAATTATGGATTCATCAGACCTTTGAGTGTAGTCCTTCCGTAGGCCACAAAGGTCCTTCAGGGAAAAGGACTCATCTGATCTTGCACCTGCTGCTTTGACTCCTGATTTTATGTCAGGAGGCATTGAGGTTCCTTCTCCTTCATCATCATCATCATCCACTGGTCGATTGGTCTTGTCCGTGCATTTCCCACTTCTAGTGCTGGCAGCAACAGCCATTGGTTGAGGCTTATTTTCTGGTTTAGCTGCTGGCTTAGGCTCACTATCTGGTTTGGCTGCTGGCTTCGAGCGTGGGCTGTTGGCTGCAGCCTGAGTCACCGGGATAGTTGCTGATTTATCTCCCTGCCCCCCTGCCTCTGTCTGCTGCCCGACAGGACCTAGCAGTGAGCGATGAGCACAAGCCAGGGCCCAGCTGACTGCAATGACCTTCCTCTCCTTAGGCTCATCCTGGTACTTCTCTTTCAGATATTTCCCCACCTCAGCTGGGTTCTGAATTTGTTCGTGGGGAAAATCCCAGACTATAGGGTCAGAGAATTCCTTCAGGATTTGGCCCATATCCTCCCATTTCCCACACCACTTAGGATTTTCCACACTGGGGTCAACTCCTGAGTCAGGGGTCTCATCAGCCCGTCTAGAAATCTCAGCCCTCATCCTAGAGAAGCAGCAGGCTGTATAGAGGAAGGTTACCAGATTGAATACCAGGAAGATGGTTCCTTTAACATTGAGGGAAAACTGAACATCCTTCACTAGTGATGCAACTGATTCATAGGAGAAGGAGGAAAGCAGAGGCTGAAAAACCTCATTCCCTCCTGCTCCTCCTCTAACAAACTGGATGCATAACCATAGCCATGAACCATTCATACCTGGAGCAGACCCCAGCATGTTTATAAACTTCTTGCACATTATTGCCACCAAGCCCAGCAGGATAGCTACTCTGATCACTGCCCCTCTGATGTAAAAACTACGTATTAGGGGCAATACTAAAGCTATTTCTGGATAAGAAAATAAACCTAGGGACCAGAGAGGTATTAAAATCTCAAAAAACCCTAGGGACTAGAAATGCATGCAAGCCTTCACCCCAACAGACATTATGAATTCAAAAAGCATGGTTATTAGCTGATTTAAATGAACACAGAGGAATAGCAACCAAAATGCAGTCAAAACAGGGTTTTTCCACTCTCTCTCGAGCCCCACGTTTGGGCACCAATATTTTGTCCTGGTTTAGGGCAAATTTGTTAAAGAATCTGCAAAGGAGGGCCCCTCCAGAAAGCAAAACCCACACGGCCCCTCCCCACAACCGGTTCGGGAAAAAATTCCTTGGAGAGAGGTGGAAAGAACCTGTTTATTTACCAGACACAGCACCCCCCAGCACACAAAATGAACAATACCAGCTGACACCGCTCTGAGAAAGATGACAAAATCAGAAAGTCTCTTTCGGGGGTGGTTGCTCTGTTCTCAGTTCCTCTGGCGCTGGGCCAGCTGCTGCAGCCAAACGGTGTGAATCCTCAGTGTTCCCATTCCCAGTCCGGAGCAGGTTCAGATGGTGACAGAAACAGGAGAGGAGCAACAGTCCGGGAAGGAATTTGGACTGTTTAGCTAGAACTAGCTAATAAGCAGATGCAAAAGCGGGAGGAGAAGCAAGAGCAGAAGAGCAAGCAAGCAAAGCAGCAAGCTGAAAGAAAGAAGTGAAAAACAGCCCTGTGTACTGCCTGTCTCTGTGTCCCTGATAAGAGAAACCCAAACAAAACTTCCACTCTTCGGAGCCAGTCTTAAAGGCACAGAACAGATGAATGGGGATACAAGCATCACCCCAGGACATGGAGTGAACTGCGAATGAACAGGGAATAGACTGGGAATTGAGTTGGAGTGGGTGGGCCGAACTGGGAAGGACTGGGAGTAACTGGAAATGGACGGAGAGGAACTGAGGTGGTTTTGAGAGAAATGGGAGGAGATGAGGGGCCCTGGAATTGGAGATTGTGCTGAGGGAATGAACTTGGAATGAACTTGGAATGACCTCAGTAGGACTGGGACGGACTGAGTGGGTACTGGGAGGGATTGGGAATGGACTGGGAGGGACTGGGAGGGAGTTTGAAAGACTCTGGCGGCACTGGGAGGAACTGGGAATGAAGTGCGCGGCACTGGGAGGCCGAGCCCAGCCCGGGGCACTCGGCGCTGCGGGTGTGCCTGGCAACAGATGAGTCATCAGAGATTCGTGCTTTGATTGGCTGAGAAGCGTCAGCTCCACGCTCGGCTGAGCTGGAGGCGCGGGGAGGCACTGGGAGGAACTGGGATGGACTGGGCGAGCCACAAAGGTCAATGGGTGGGACAGGGGGTTCCGGAGATGTGTTCAAGGAGCGCTGAGGGCGCTGGGGCGATGTCCAGGGAGGTTTTGTGGTGTTCCGGGGTCATGGGCAGGGCAGGGCCCGAGGGGACACGCTCTGCCCCGAGCTCACCTCGGCGCCCCAGGAGGAATGGGGTGGCCACCTCGTAGTTGTTCCGGCAGTACCTGTCCACCTGAGCCCTTTTGTACTCCAGTTTAGCCGAGTCGCTGTTCCAGGACTTAGCCACCTTCTTCCCATAGGGGGTGAACCCTACGTAGTGCCCCACCTCGCTGTCGAACATCGCGAACTGCATCCGGTTGTAGATGAACCTCTCCACGTGCCGCATCTTCTTCGTGCCGTTAATGAAGTGACACTCCGATGTTATCTGCTCCTGAAACACCCCTATGAGTGCAGAGCATAGATAGAGGGGTGCCCTCCCAGCACACCCCAGCAGAAACCGCAGAGCTCCGGGGCCCACCCCGAATCCCCACTCCGCACGCCCTGTGCCCCACGGCCGCCATGGGACCCTCCTGCCCGCGCTGCCGCTTCCTCTTTGCCGCCCTTCCCCCATTTCTCCTTCCACATCCTCTCCCCTCCCACCTCCGGCCGCTCCCAAATCACTTTTGGGGTCCCATTTCCCCATTTTCCCACAAATCCCCCAATCCCCAGCCCCCTCGGGGGGGGGTCACCCCTCCCCTTTTCCCCCATTCCCCACCCTCTCCCACCCCTCCCTCTCCTCCCCCCACCCCTCAGCCCCTCCCGCTCTCCCTTTGGGGGGTCCCCTCCATTCCGGGCTCCCCCCTTCGCCCCCTTTTCCCCCTTCTCCCCCCCTGTCCCAGCGCCTCCCGACCCCCGCTCACCCGAGAGCTCCGCGCCCGCAGCCGGGGGGGCTCCCAGCACCACCAGTGCCACCAGTAGGGCCCCAGCTGCCGCCCCTCGCCCCATGGCCGGGGCCGGGCAGGGAGCAGCAGCCCCAAAGCAGCCGCGCTGCGCTGGGAGCGCCAGTCCGGAGCAGGGCGGGCTCGGCAGCGCCGCGCGCTCTCATTGGCTGCCGCCGCTTCTGGGCAGCGATCGGCCACGGGCTCTGCCCGGCAACCGATGAGGCAATCCAACGCTCCGAGCTCATTGGCTGCGCCGCCTCCTGCCTGCGCTGCCATTGGCTGAGGCCTTTCCGAGACGCTGCAGCCCCGGGCTGGGGGTTTTTTGGGGAGGGGGAACCTTGGGGCGCTGGGTCGGTGGGGGCGGGGATGGAGAGGCGCGGGCTGTGGTGGACCAGCCAATCAGAGCCGCTCATTTCACATTTAACCCTAATTTTTGGGTTACTGAGCTCGTTCAGGATTTTCTGTTCGGATCCCTTGGTCCCGCTGTCCTGGTTTGAAAAGGAAGTGAGTTTGTTGGGATGCTGTGGTCAAACCAATCAGGGCTCAGATTTGAATATTGGCACCTGGTGTGGCCCCCGAGGACATGGATTCACCTCTGAGCACACAGGGGGTTAAAAGCAGAGAACTCCCAGGGGAAGCTCTCTTGGTTCCGGTGGGTGAAAGGTTCAGAGCTGCCCTGCCCGGCTGCGGGCTGGGTGCGGGAGGGGAAGCCATGCGGCCGGGTGAGGGGAGCAGGGCCTTGGACAGAGAAGGGAGGTGAAGGCCCCTGCAGGATGGAAGGGTGGAGGAGCACTGAGAGGCATCGGGCAGCGGCCACAGAGAGAGAGAGAGCCGGTGTCTGTGCCTGTGCCACCTTGAAATTTGCTACCTTGTGCTGGCAGCACAGCCGAGAAGGAGAAGGGGTGCAGAGAGAAGGTGCCCGGTAGGGCAGCCATGGGAGTTCTGGGCAGGCAGAGCCCGAGATTTTAACCCTTTTCTTGGATGATGGAAACCTTACAAATGCTGATCCTCCTGGAGCTGAATGAGAAGAGAGATAGAGATGAGATAAGAGGAGATGGGCCACAAGAGAAGTTGAGAAGAATCCTAGGCAGGAGGAAATGATGGATTGGCCTTTGGCTGGACTTTTCTTGCATAGCCATGGACAGAACCATTTTTCCTGTGACACAGAGACTGCATTTAGGGGGAGGCAATGGCTCGGAGCCAAGAGAGTGCAGTGATGTGATGTGAAGGAGTGGCATGAACAGAGATGGATGAGGAGGGTGGTGGTGCCCTCTGCCTTCAGTGAGGAAGATCTTTGTTCTTGAGACCCCTCGGCCCCAGGGGGTGAATTTGGGAGGGACAGGTGTCCCAAAAGTGAGAGACTGTGCTCATTTTTGGAACTGGGCAAAGCATCCTTAAAAGGGGAACCCCAGAAGCAGCTCTGGTCCATGTGCAGTGGTGAGAGCACTGGGCATGGAAGGAAGATGTCACCATGAGAAATGATCTCCGGGCGGTGCCACGTGTGACACGGAAACACAAGAGGTCTCAACTGTGTTTCCTGGGGAAGCCTGTGGCACAAGAGGGACTCCTCTCTCCTTGATGAACTGAGAGTTGATTATCTGAGGGTTGGTGATGGGCTGAGAGTTTATTATCTGAGGGGTGGCAACTGGATTGAGAATCCAATGGTTTATCTCATTGTGCTGTGGTGGAAATTGGTAGGAGGAGGAGGAATGCTTTGGAAGATTTTCATTCTGAGTTTTGTGTGTGTTCCTTTTTACATACAGTAGTAGGTTAATAAAGTTTTTTTTTTTATTCATTTCTAAGCTGGAGCCTCTTTGCTGTATTTCTGGTCCCATCTCACAGCAGACACTGGGGAGAATATATTTTCATGGGGGCACTGGCATTATGCCAGCATCAAACCATGACAAAGTCATGTTCCCCAGAATCCACTTATTTTAAGTTATTCACCATGCATTGATCAGTTTAAAAACAGGGGAGTTGTGGAGTGCCCTTGTTCCTAAGGGAGAGGAATTTGGTCTCACCCTGCTTGTGTTGCTGAGAACTCCTCCCTCGCCCCGAACCCCAACTCCCCCCAGGATCCCCTATAAAAACCCCCTGCCCTGCCTTTGCCTGGTCCTTCATCCCCATCCTGCCCCTCCTGCCCGGGGGTCAGGAATGGATTCTGGAGCTTTCTGGAACCAGGACCCTTCTCGTTTGTTCCCCTGCCCGGTGCCGGCAGCTGCGCCCTCCCTGGGCACGATGAGCCCAGCTGCAACACCCTGCAACAGCAGGGACCCCAAAATCACCCCAAATTCCCCAAACTCCGGTCAGGGACCGTGAAATTACCCCAAATACCCCAAAACTCCAGTCAGGGACCCCAAAATTATCCCCAAATCCCCCAAACTCCAGTCGGGGACCATGAAATTACCCCAAAAATATCACAAAAATACCTCAAAAAGCTCAAATTCCACTCAGGGATCCCAAAATGACACAAAAATACCCCAAAATCCAGTCAGGAGTCCCAAAATCCTCGAAAATCAGGGCAGGGACCCCAAAATGACCCTAAAATTTGGTCAGTGAGCTAACATTACCCCAAAATTACACAAAAATACCCTAAAATCCCAACAGGAACCCCAAACTTACCCCAAATCCCCCCTGATCCAGTCAAGGACCCCAAAATTACCCGAGAATATCTCAAAATCCAGTCAAGGATCCCAAACCCCCAAATTACCCCAAATGCAGTCAGGGACCCCAAAATGACCCCAAATACCACGCAAATTGCCTCAAATCCAGTCAGGACACCCCAAACTCCCCCAAAATCAGCCCAGACCTCCCCCCAAATTCAGTAATGAACTCACAAATCCAGTCAAGGACCCCCCAAACCACACCCCAGATCCCCTCATGACCCCAATTCTCTGTCAGGACCCTACAATCTCCCTCAGGACCCCCAGCTCCTCCTAAAACTCCTCAGGATCCCTCACATCCCCTCACGACCCCTCACACCCACTCAAGAACCCCCATTTCCCCTCAGAACCCTCCAAAACCCCCCAAATCCCCTCAGGACCCCAAACCCACATACATCCCCTCTCAACCCTCCTCCCATTCCCCCTCAGGACTCCCAAAAGACCTCCCCAGATCCCCTCACAACCCCTCAGGAACCCAGTCCCCCTCAGGACCCCAATTCTCCCTCAGGATCACCCCAACCCCCCTGGGACCTCCCCGGAGCCCTCCTCATCGCCCCTCCCCCTCTCCCCGCTCCCGGTGCTGACCGCGGTCGCTGTCGCCCACCCCGCGCTGCCGGGGGGGGTCCCGGGGCTCCCTCGGCGCCCCCAGATTCCCGCCCCGCCCCCTCCCCCCCCCCGCGGCCTCAGCCCCGCTCCGCCGCCGCTGGGCCCCATCCGGACCACAATGCCCACAATGCACCGCGTTTCTACCGGAAGCGGCCGCCACTAGGGGAACTTCCGCCAATACTTCTGCAAGGCGCGGCTTCTGATTGGTCTGCGCCGCATTTGGCGCTTCTCGCCAGAGGTCTCTCTCGCAAGAGAAGCAGCGCGGCAATGTTTGTTGAGGGCAACTCTGTGGGCTCCTCAGAGCGAACCGCGTTCCTTCATAAATGGAGCCGGGAACAGCGGAATCCGCCTGGAAATGCCGGGATGGAGCCTAAATCCCCTGGGGATGGAGCCTAAATCCCCTGGGGTTCAACCAAAGCGCCCAAGTCCTGGAGCTTTCCATGGACAGGGGCGGTACTGCGGCGGCGCGAGGGCCGGTGACGTCACATCGCCGCGCCCCTTTCCGGCCCCTCCTGAGGAGGCTCCGCCTTTTCCCGGCGCCGACCCCGGGGCCTGTTCTGGGCCGGGACCGGAGCTGGTGTCGGGGCTCCTTCGCCACCGGAGCGCCCTGAAGGTGTCCCCAAGGTGTCCCCAAGGTGTCCGCAGTGAGCATGGAGCCCCAAGAGGTGCGACGGGAGGGGGAGAGGAGGGGAAACGTGGGGTGGTGAAAGGGGGCAGTGAGGGAGAGGAGAGGATACGGGGACTGGCGAGGGGGTGGCAGAGGGGACAGCAGAGGGTGGCAGAGGGGACAGCAGTGGGGGCAGGAGGGTGGCAGAGGCTACGAGGGAAGTGGCAGAGGTGGCAGCGGGAACAATGGAGGGACAGACGGGCAGCAGAGCCCTCCAGGGAGGGGCAAAATGACCCCTCGGGGCAGGAGGCCACCCCAGGAGCCGTAAGTGGCCACCACCAGGTCCCTGACACCTCCCCTGTCCCCTCTCCAGCTGTCCCCGGCCCTGCTGCAGCCACAGGTCACCGTGGTAGCCATCCTGGGTGAGCTGCTGGCCAACATGCCCTCGCTGGACGAGATGCTGCTGCTCGGGTCTGCAGCGAGCCTGTACTGGGACCTGGAGGATTTCACCAGGGATCTCTGGACTACCCTGTACTGCATTGAGGGCACCTGGTGGCACTGCAATGTCACCTCCAATGATGATGACCCTGTCACCGCCCTGAGCCGAGCCCTGGCCACCTACAAGAGCACCCCAGGGACCACCTGGGACTGTGTGACAATGGCAGCCATTGAGTCCTACCGGTCGGTGTCTGTGCTTGTGGACAGGTGGGCCCAGCTAGCCAGGGCGGCCATCAAGCTCCACAACACCTGCAGGGAGGTGGTCACTGTGGCAGCCGACAGGGCGGCCTCTGCCACCACCTGGGCCAGGGAGCTGCAGGACGAGGCTGCCCGTTATGGGACAGCTCAGGAAAACATGGTGGAGGTGGGTCAGGCACTGGGTGGGGAGGAGGAGGCCGAGGTGAGGAGGGAGGCCAGGGTTGCTGCCAGCGAGGCAACAAGAGCCACCATGGTGAGACAGCAGGTGGAGGCGGCCCTGGGGCTGCTGGAGCGCTTGGTGGCCACGTGTGACGAAGCCACCGCTTTACCCCAGGAGCTGCAGCCCCTGCTCTGAGATACCAAGGCCGCCCTGGAAGGGACAAATGAGGCATCCCCTGATGTCCCCAAGGACTTGGTGGCCAAGGTGGCTGTGGCTGAGCGGCTGTGGGAGGCCAACCACCGCCTGGTCAAGGATCACCTGCGGGGGGCACTTCAGGACATCATCGACTTCTGTTTTACTGATGGTCCTGTCAGCCTCAGTGCCTGTGAAGTGGCTGAGCGGTGCCAAAGAGCCCTCGAGGACATCCCAAGGCTCCTTCGACCCCCGGAGCCTCCCCAAGGTGTCCCCAAGGTGTCAGCAGTGAGCATGGAACCACAAGAGGTGCAACATGGGGGAGTGGTGGGGGACAGAGACTACAGTGGGGGGACAGGGGGGCTGGTGGGGGGTGGCAGTAGGGACAAGACGCTGACAAGGGGATGGAGGGGCAAAGGGGACCCCTCGGGGGCACAGGGGCCACTGCAGGAGGCCGCAAGTGCCACCAGGTCCCTGTCACCTGTCATGTCCCCTCCACAGCTGCAGGTGCTGGTGGCCATGGTGGCCACCCTGGGTGAGGTGGTGGCCACCCTGACTGGACCACACAGGGGCAAGTTCCTACACAAGTCCCCAAACTCCCTGCACGAGGACCTGAGGAGATTCACCCAGAGCCTCCGTGCAATCGTGAACCAGAGCTGTGTCACCTCCCTGGGCCACTGTGGTGTCCCCTCCCTGGGCCGGGCCCTGGTTGCATTCTGTGCCACCCTCGGGACCACCTGGGCCAATGTGAGGACCGTGGCCAGCGCCTGGCGGGAGTTGGTGGCCAGGGTCGTGGACAGCTGGGACTGGCTGGCCAGGGAGGCCACCAAGCTCCGTGAGAAGGTGGTCATGAACCAGCAGCTGATGGTGGCCCTGGATAAGGAGGAGGTGACCTTGGAAATGGCCACGCACGGTGCCCAGGTGGTGGCAGCCACCAATGAGGCCATGGGAGAGGCTGTGCCAGACACCAGGAGGGGACATTGGGCAGAGGTGGCCCTGGGGCTGCTGCAGCGCTTGGTGGCCACGTGTGACAGAGCCACCTTGTTCTACTGGAACATTGAGTGGCAGCTCAGGGACATCGAGGCCATTCTGAAGGGGACAAACTAGGCGTCCCCTGATGTCCTCCAGGCCTTGATGGACAAAGTGGTCAAGTTTGATTGGCTGTGGGGGGCCAGCACCCACCTGGGCAAGGATCACCTGCTGAGGACACTTGGGGACATCCACAACCTCCTCTTGAGTTCCTGCGGTGACCATGGTGGCCCCGGTGGCCCCGGCAGCTGCATAGTGGCTGAACAGTGCCAAAAAGCCATCGAGGACATCCCAAGGCTGCTGTGGGGACAGTGATGTCACCACTGTGATGTTTATGGGGCAGTGACATCACTGGAGAGACCTGTGGAAACTTGAGTGCCACCAGCTTCTCCAGTGCTACCAAGAGCTCCTCAAGTGCCACCAGTTCTTCGTGTCACCAAGAGCCATCAAGTGCCACAGCTCCTCAAGTGCCACCAGCTCCTCGTGTCACCAAGAGCCCCTCAAGTGCCACCTGCCTGGGACAGAACTGATGCCACTGGGCTGGTGGTAGTGCCATGTCTCTGGTGCCTCCTCTGCTGTGTCCCCGTGTTCCTGCAGAGGGGACACAAGGGGTAGGAGGAGGGGACAGGGAATCGCAAAGCAACAGAGGGGACAGCAGAGCCCTCCAGGGAAAGTGCCACCAGATCCCTGACACCTCCCCTGTCCCCTCCCCACGTGTCCCCTCCACAGCTGCAGGCACTGGTGGATGTGGTGGCCACCCTGGGCAAGGTGGTGGCCACCGTGACCAGGCCATACATGGCCAAGTGCCTGCGCGAGTCCCCTGACTCCCTGCATGAGGACCTGGAGAACTTCACCCGGAGCCTCTGTAGGACCCTGAACCACAGCGGTGTCCCCTCCCTGGGCCGGGCCCTGGCCACCCTCAGGGCCTCCCCTGAGACCACCTGTGCTGCTCTAAGAGCTGTGACCAGCACCTTGCAGGAGTTGTGGACAGCTGAGACTGGCTGGCCAGAGAGGCCACCGAGCTCCATGCCACCTGCAGGGAGGTGGCCACAGCTGAGGCCTCTGTTGTAGCCACCACCACCCTCAAGGTCAGGAACTGGCAGGACACGGCCGCCTCCTTGGGGATGGCTCAGGAAAAGATGGTGGAGCTGCCACAGGCCCTTGAGAGGGAGGAGGGGGCCTCAGCAATGGCTGCGCTCAAGGCCCGGATGGTGGCAGCCTCCAACGAGGTGCTGGTGGCCACCGTGGCCATGGGAGAGACTGTGGTGGCTGAGAGCCAGGCATTGATGGCCACCAGGAAGGGACAGGAGGAGGAGGCGGCCCTGGGGCTGCTGGAGCGCTTGGTGGCCGCGTGTGACGAAGCCACCACGTTCCCCCGGGAGCTGCAGCGCCTGCTCAAGGACATCGTAGATACCACAGAGGTGACAAAGGAGGAGTCCCCTGATGTCCCCAAAGCCTTGCCAGCCAAGGTGTCCATGGCCGAGCGGCTGTGGGAGTCCAACGCCCGCCTAGCAAAGGATCACCTGCTGGGGACACATGATGACATCAACAACATCTTCAGTTGTGATTCCTACAGCTCCAGTGCCCATGTGGTGATCGTGAAGTGCCAAAAAGCCATCGAGGACATCCCGAAGCTGCTGCAGGGATGGTGATGTCACTGCTGTGACATCATCATGGCAGTGACATCATCAGGGGCATTGCTGCTGTCACCTGTGCCCTCCCCGTGCAGTATTTGAGATAAATCTGGGGAATTTTCTGGGAATTTTCATTGATACTGCCCCAAATCCTGATGGGAATTCCTGGGATGACCTTACTGGGGACACTCTGGGCACACTCAGGGACACTGGGGACACTCAGGGACACACTGGGGACACTCAGGGACAGGGGTGAATGAGTCCCCTCAGCAGCTTCCAGCTTTCCACTGTGCCTGCAGCAGAGCTGGAATATAAATGACAATTTAATAATTGGCTTCTGCAGTTCTTTATTGGCTTCTGCACTTTTGTATTGCCTTTTGCACATTTGTATTGCCTTTTGCACATTATTATTAATCACCAGTAATTTGATACGATACTTGATACTGATATTGATTACCAATGATTCCTTGTAGCTGCTGGTTGGTGCAACGTAATCTGTCAGTTCAGGTCTGCACCATACAGCCTATTAATAAATTGATTATTTAATTTCATAATATCCTCTATATAAATCAGCCTGGGCTGATCTGAACTCTGTGTCAGACACATTATTGACCCCATTGAGAGATGAGTGGTCAATAAAGCCATCCCAATGTTCCTTGAGGGGAGCAAGCCAGGGAGCTGCTTCAGGGCGCTGTCATTGAGATATTTCCCCTTGAAAACCCTGGGTGGGATGGAAATACACCCGAGCAGATAGCAAAGCTAAAATGATATCAAAGCATCGTGGTATGTGGGTTAAAATATGGGGTCTCTAAAGCTGTAAATTGGTCAAAGCTTCATCAAGTGAGGCAAAATTATGATGAATCACCCACTGATTTTTGAACAGGTGAAGAGATCTGCCATCAAATATACTGATCTAGATCCTGAATCAGCTGATGGTAAAGCACACCTGGTTTTGTTTTGTGTGGGTCAGGCTTCAAATGACATAAGAAAAGACAAAAGGAGTTCAAGACATGGATAAGCTGCTGGAGGTTGCCTGGAAGGTGTTTTGAGACAGGGGCCCAACTGAAAGAGTTAATCCCAGCCTAGCAAGAAGGCAACTCGGGAAAAGTCACCCAAGAAAGCTTCCGCTCTGGAGAAGGCTCAGAGTGCATCCTGTAAGAAATGGGGGCATTGGAAAAAGGACTGTCCAGTGCTGAAAGAAAAATCATCAGTCCCTCATAGCAGCGGTCACCAGCAGGGAATAATGAGCATTGACTCCATGATTGCAGCAGGCTGATCAATCGCTTTGTTATACCATACTTTACTGCTAAGAAAAACCCATCACCCTTGCCAGACAGTCACAACACACATGTGGATCCAATTGGTCAATCAAGCCAAATAACCATCGCCAGTGGCCAATTGTTCTGGTTTGAAAGTAAAACCAGTGAGAGACTCCAAGTCAGAAATACCATTTATTAGAAAAAGGGAAAAAAACACCAAAAGACATGCAATAGTACAAAATAAAACCACTGACAGAGTCAGAATATATCCTGACACCCTGCTGGTTAGGGCAGTGGTAGCAGTTCAGATGAAATGGTCTTGTTGAAGTGGTGATCCTGTAGAAACGATCTGGTAGCGCATGTCCTTTGGGAACCAGCGGGTAAAGGCTGCCTGTTCTGTCCCAAAGCCCAGATTATATCCAGGTGGGGATGCTGAGCTCCTCCCCCCTGGGTGGTCTCTATGGTCCCTAGGTTTATTTTCTTACCCAGAAATAGCTCTAGTATTGTCCCTAATATGTAGTTTTTATAGCAGAGGGGCAGTGACCAGAATAGCTATCCTGCTGGGCTTGGTGGTAATGATGTGTAAAAAGTTTATAAACATGCTGGGGTCTGCTCCAGGTATGAATGGTTCGTGGCTATGGTTATGCATCCAGTTTGTTAGAGGAGGAGCAGCAGGGGATCAGGCATTTCAGGCTTTGCTTTCCTTCTTCTCCTATGAATCTGTTGCATCACTATTGAAGGATGTTCAGTTTCCCCTGAACGTTAAAGAAACCATCTTTCTGGTATTCAATCTGGTAACCTTCCTCTATACAGCCTGCTGCTTCTCTAGGATGAGGGCTGAGATTTCTAGATGGGCTGATGAGACCCCTGACTCAGGAGTTGACCCAGGTGTGGAAAATCCTAAGTGGTGTGGGAAATGGGAGGATATGGGCCAAATCCTGAAGGAATTCTCTGACCCTATAGTCTGGGATTTTCCCCATGAACAAATTCAGAACCCAGATGAGGTGGGGAAATATCTGAAAGAGAAGTACCAGGATGAGCCTAAGGAGAGGAAGGTCATTGCAGTCAGCTGGGCCCTGGCTTGTGCTCATCGCTCACTGCTAGGTCCTGTCGGGCAGCAGACAGAGGCAGGGGGGCAGGGAGATAAATCAGCAACTATCCCGGTGACTCAGGCTGCAGCCAACAGTCCAGGCTCGAAACCAGCAGCTAAACCAGATAGTGAGCCTAAGCCAGCAGCTAAACCAGAAAATAAGCCTCAACCAATGGCTGTTGCTGCCAGTACTAGAAGTGGGAAATGCACGGACAAGACCAATCGACCAGTGGATGATGAGGATGATGATGATGAAGGAGAAGGAACCTCAATGTCTCCTGACATAAAATCAGGAGTCAAAGCAGCAGGTGCAAGATCAGATGCAAATATTGAGTCCTTTTCCCTGAAGGACCTTTGTGGCTTACGGAAGAATTCCATGTGGGGACAGAGTCTGTTTCTATTGCTGGTGTGACAGGGGGATCAGTATCACAGGATTTTACTTTGGGGGAAGATGAGGTGAGCCTGACTGGAAATGAGTGGAAGAAACACCCTATTGTGACTGGCCTAGAAGCCCCATGCATTTTAGGTATAGACTTCCTCCGAAGTGGCTATTTCAAAGACCTAAAGGGACTCAGATGGGCATTTGGAATAGCTGCTGTAGAGACAGAGGGTGTCAAGCAGTTGAACAGCTAGCCTGGACTGTCAGAAAACCCATGTGCTGTAGGACTTCTGAAGGGAGAAGAGTAACAGGTGCCAATTGCCGCTTCCATAGTGCATTGACGACAGTATAGAACCACTCGAGATGCTGTGATCCCCATCCAAAAGATGATCCAAGAGCTGGAGAGCCAAGGGGTGGTCAGCAAGACCCACTCACCCTTCAACAGCCCCATTTGGCCTGAGCGAAAATCTGAAGGAGAATGGAGATTGACTGTGGACTACCGTGCATTGAATGAAGTGACTCCACCACCGAGTGCTGCCGTGCCGGACATATTAGAGTTCCAGTTTGAGCTTGAGTCCAAGGCAGCAAAGTGGTATGCCACTATAGACATTGCCAATGCATTTTTCTCCATTCCTCTGGCAGCAGAATGCAGGCCTCAGTTTGCTTTCACATGGAGGGGAGTGCAGTACACCTGGAACCAACTGCCCCAGGGGTGGAAGCACAGTCCCACCATCTGCCATGGACTGATCCAGACTGCACTAGAAAGGGGAGAGGCTCCAGAACATCTGCAGTATATTGATGACATCATTGTGTGGGGGAACACAGCTGAGGAAGTGTTTGAGAAAGGGAAGGAAATCATCCAGATCCTCCTGGGAGCTGGTTTTGCCATTAAAAAGTCAAGGTAACGGGACCAGCTCGTGAGATTCAATTCCTGGGAGTGAAGTGGCAAGA
Organism: Melozone crissalis; assembly: GCF_028551555.1. Classification (NCBI taxonomy): domain Eukaryota; kingdom Metazoa; phylum Chordata; class Aves; order Passeriformes; family Passerellidae; genus Melozone; species Melozone crissalis. The sequence continues at coordinate 8,099,455 of NW_026535844.1, forward strand.
TGGACGGCGTCAGATTCCTACAGATGTCATCAACGAGACCACAGCAATGTCTCCACCCACCAATAAGAAAGAGACACAAGCTTTCTTGGGTGCAATAGGTTTTTGGAGGATGCATATTCCTGAGTACAGTCAGATCGTGAGCCCTCTTTACCTGGTCACCCGCAAGAAGAACAATTTCCAGTGGGGCCCTGAGCAGCAACAAGCCTTTGTCCAGATCAAGCAGGAGATTGCCCATGCAGTAGCCCTTGGCCCGGTCAGGACAGGACCAGAGGTGAAGAACGTGCTCTACTCTGCAGCCGGGAACCATGGCTTGTCCTGGAGCCTTTGGCAGAAGGTGCCTGGGGAGACTCGGGGTCGACCACTGGGATTTTGGAGTCAAAGCTACAGGGAGTCTGAAGCCAACTATACTCCAACAGAGAAAGAAATCCTGGCTGCCTATAAAGGAATCCAGGCTGCTTCAGAGGTAATAGGCACTGAAGCACAACTCCTCCTGGCACCCCGACTACCAGTGCTGGGGTGGATGTTCAAAGGCAAGGTTCCTTCCACTCACCATGCCACCAGTGCCACATGGAGCAAGTGGATTGCTCTCATCACTCAGCGCGCCCGTATAGGTAAACTGAATCGCCCTGGGATTTTGGAGGTCATTACAAATTGGACCGAAGGTGAGAATTTTGGTGTCACAGATGAAGAGGAACAAGAACCAGTGACATGTGCTGAAGAGGCTCCTCCCTATAACCAACTGCCCCCAGAGGAAACACGCTACGCTCTTTTCACTGCCTCAAGCCCGGGGCTGCACTACCCAGCAAGCAAAGAGCTGAGGTCCTAAGAGCTGCTAATCACTACAGAGCTGAATATCACCAGGCTTGCTAGAAAGGTAGCCCCCCGGCATTGGCCCGAGCAGCAACAAGCCTTTGCCCAGATCAAGCAGGAGATTGCTCATGCAGTTGCCCTTGGCCCAGTCAGGACAGGAGCAGAGGTGAAGAACGTGCTCTACTCTGCAGCCGGGAACCATGGCTTGTCCTGGAGCCTTTGGCAGAAGGTGCCTGGGGAGACTCGAGGCCGACCACTGGGATTTTGGAGTCGAAGCTACAGAGGGTGAGAAGCCAACTACACTCCAACAGAGAAGGAAATCTTGGCTGCCTATGAAGGAGTCCAGGCTGCCTCAGAGGTGATTGGCATGGAAGCACAACTCCTCCTGGCACCCCGACTACCGGTGCTGGGGTGGATGTTCAAAGGAAAGGTTCCCACCCCCCACCACACCACTGACGCTACATGGAGTAAACGGATTGCTCTTATCCCACAGTGCGCCTGTATTGGAAACCTGAATCGCCCTGGGATTTTGGAGATAATTACAAACTGGCCAGAAGGTGAGAACTTTGGTATTACTGATGAAGAGCAACAAGAACCAGTGACATGGGCTGAATAGGCTCCTCCCTATAACGAACTGCCCCCAGAGGAAACGCGCTACGCTCTTTTCACTGACAGTTCCTGTTGCATCGTAGGGATGGACCAGAAGTGGAAAGCAGCTGTATGGAGCCCCACACAACAGGTGGCAGAGGCCGCTGACAGAGAAGGTGGGTCAAGTCAACTTACAGAACTCAAAGCCATTCAGCTGGGCCTGGACAATGCTAAGGGAGAGAAATGGCCAAAGCTCTACCTCTACACTGATTCATGGATGGTAGCCAATGCTCTGTGGGGATGGCTGGAGAGGTGGAAAAAGGCCAACTGGCAGCGTATGTGTCACGGATTCATGCTGGCACAATGCCAGTGTCCCCATGAAAATATATCTCCCTAGTGTCTGCTGTGAGATGTGACCAGGAATAAGCAAAGCAGGCCCCCACTTAGAAATACAGAAAAGAAACCTTTATTAACTAAACTACAACTCTAAGTAACAAGAAACACACAGGGAAAATGAAAACTTTCCAAAAACATTTCCTCCCCCTCCCACCAGATTTCCAATACATCTATCCCCCAAATCACCAACTCTCGGTCCATCACCACCCTTTAGGTAATCAATTCTCAGTTCATCAAGGGGAGAGGAGTCCTTCTTGTGCCATAGGCTTCCCCAGGAAACACCATTGAAACCTCGTGTGTTTCCACGTCACTCGTGGCACCGCCTGGAGAACATCTGCCATCGTGACATCTTCCTTCCATGCCCAGTGCTCTCACCACTGCACATGGACCAGAGCTGCTTCTAGGGTTGTCCTTCCAAAAAGGGCACAGTCTCACCTTTGGGACACCTGTGCCCCCCAAATTTCACCCCCTGGGGCCGAGGGGTACCAACACTGAACCCTCTTGGCTCTGAGCCATTGCCTCCCCCTGGATGCAGTCTCTGTGTCACAGGAAACATGGTTCTGTCCATGGCTACACAAGAAAAGTCCAGCTAAGGCCACTCCATCATCTCTTCTCACCTAAGATTCTTCTCTACTCTCCTGACATCTTTCACTTGCCCAGACCTTCACACTTGCACATTTCCTTCCTCCATTTCGTCTCTTATCTCTCTTCTAGGAAAGGTTAATGTTCTGCAAAGTTTTCCTTGTCCGAAAAAGGGTTAAAAGCTCGGGCTCTGCCCACCCAAAGCTCTCACAGTGGCTGGACCCCTTCTCGCTGCATCCCCCCTGCCCTTCTCCCCCAGCCGGGCTGTGCTGCCAGCACAGGATATCAAATTTCACGGTGGCACAGGCGCTCTGTCTCTCTCTCTCTCCTGGCGGGGAGGTGTGGCTGCCCGATGCCTCTCGGGGCTCTTCCACCCTTCCATCCTCGGGCCAGGCCTACCTCACCCAGCCCCAAACCAGCCAGGAGCTGGGCAGGGGAGGCCCGACCTGCTTCCCTCGCTGGAACCCAAGAGAGTTTCCCCCGGGAGTGCTCTGCTTTTTAACCCCTGTGTTCTCAGAGGCGTATCCAATGTCCCCAGTGGCCAAACCAGGTGCCAGTATTCAAATGTGAGCACCTACTGGCCTGACCACTTCATGTCCCAGAAAACTAACTTCCTCTCAAACCGCGACATCTATATAATCTCAGTCCAGTTTATCCCAGTCTGTAGGAACCCAGTCCATTTGATCCCAATCCATATTTGATCCCTGTCCATATTTAATCCCTGTCCATAGCTTATCCTAGTCCATATTTGATCCCAGTCCATAAAATCTGTCATATTTGATCCAGGCCATATTTGATCCCAGTCCAAAGTTGATCCCTGTCCTGATTTGATCCCAGTCCAGTTTATCCCAGTCCATAGTTGATTTTAGTCCATATTTGATCCCAGTCCATTTTTTATCCCAATTCATATTTGATCCCAGCCCGTATTTGATCCCAGTCTATATAAGCTCAGTCCAGTTTATCCCACACTGTAGGATTCCAATCAATATTTGATCCCAGTCCCTGTTTGATCCCAGTCCCTGTTTGATCCTAGTCCATATTTGATCCCAACCCCTATTTGATCCCAGTCCATGTTTGATGCCAGTCCGTATTGCCCTGCACACATTCCAAAAGTCTGCAGTTCCAGCTCCCATCCAGGAAAAGATGTTCCTGCCCTTGAAGGGAAATGGAGCAAAATCCTACAGAGACATTTCCCTGCCAGCCTCCAGGACTTCAGCTCCTGGGACTGGGAATTGAAATACTAATTGGGAAATAAAATAATAAATAATCAGAGGAGGGTCTGTGGGGACAGAGGGGTCATCTAAATCAGGGCAGGGGTCAATTAAATCAGGGCAGGGGTAAATTAAATCAGGCAAGGGCACAGCTAAATCAGGGCAGGGGTCAATTAAATCAGGGGAAGGGGAATTAAAACGGGGAAAGGTCAACAAAATCAGGGGAGGGTCTTTGGTGGCAGGGGTCAATTAAATCAGGGGAGTGGTCAATTAAATCAGGGGAGGGTCTTTGGTGGTCACTGGGGCAATAAATCAGGGGAGGGTATTGGGTGGTCCCTGAGGCAATTAAATATAGGGAGGGTCTCTGGTGGTGCCTGGGTCAGTTAAATCAGGGCAGGGTCTCTGGTGGTCCGTGGATCCAGGGAGACACTGAGAGAGAAACAGAGCAGGCAAAGAGAGGCAGGAGAGAAAAGGGGACACCAAGACAATGAGCTGAGAAGGCAGCACTCTGCAAACAGAACTGCAACAGACTGAACATGAACGGGAGAGAAATCAGTAAGTCTCAGAGTTTTATTTGCTGTCAAATACATCCCACACACCCAGCTCCACACAATCACCATCCTACCACTCTAATTGAGATCCCATGACTCTAAATCATTACCCAAAATCATCTCAGCCTGATGGCTGCGGAATCGAGTGAGTTTGGCATGGGATTGAGTTTTTTGAGGTGGGTTTGAGTTCTTTTTGGGATAAGATTGAGCTGTTTTCACTGGGATTTGAGTGGTTTTGAGGTGACAGATCTATTCCTCTTGGCTTCTGCAGTGCAAAGAGATGGAGAATAGAGAAAAATTGAGGTGAAATTAAAAGTAGAAGCAGCCAGGTGTGTTCTCAACATGGATCACAGGGAATGTGAGTGACCAGGGCTGTGCCCAAAGTGCCTCCTCCAGTGGGGGATGGAGCTGGAGCAGCGCACAAAGCTCTGCCCGCACTCGGGGCACTCGCAGGGCTTCCCTTACCGGTGCCTCTCTTGGTGTCGGGTCAAGACAGAGCTGTGTGAGAAGCTTTTCCCACACTGGGGACACTCGTAGGGCCTCTCCCCTGTGTGGATGCGCCGGTGAGTGATGAGGTTGCAGTTGTACTTGAATCCCTTCCCGCAGTCGGGGCAGCGGAAGGGCCTCTCCTCTCTGTGAATCCGATAGTGCAGGAGGAGACAGGAGCTGGTCGGAAACCTCTTCCTGCATTTATCACACTCGTAGGGCCTCTCCCCAGTGTGGATGTGCCAGTGGGTGATGAGGTGGGAGTTGTGCCTGAATCCCTTCCCGCAGTCGGGGCATTGGAAGGGCCTCTCCTCTCTGTGAATCCGATAGTGCTGGAGGAGATGGGAGCTGGTCTGAAACCCCTTCCCACACTTGGAACACTCGTAGGGCCTCTCCCCAGTGTGGGTCCTCTTGTGCGTGATCAGGATGGAGCTCTCTCTGAAGCACATCCCACACTCGGAACACTTGTACGGCCTTTCTCCAGTGTGGATCCTCTGGTGCTGGTTCAGGCTGGAGCTCTGGCTGAAGCTCTTCCCACACTCCCCACACTCGTAGGGCTTCTCCCCAGTGTGAGTCCTCTGGTGCATGATCAGGCTGGAGCTCCACCTGAAGCTCTTCCCACACTCCACGCACGTGTGGGGCTTCTCCCCACCATGGAGCTGCTCATGGAGCACCAGCTCCAAGCTCTGGCTCCGTCTCCGGCCGCCTTCCCGGCCCAGGCTGGCTCTTTCCCCCTCAGATCCCCACCGGCTGCGTTTGCAGCCCCTCCTCGTGCGGCATCTCCGGGGCTTTTCCTCCCCGTTGGCTTCCTGCACCGTGGAGCCGCTCAAAACGGCCTCTTCCACCAGGTTCTGCCGCGGGAATTTGTCCTCCCTGCTCTCCATGCTCAGCTCCTGCTCTGGGGGAGGAAGGACAAGGACAGGATGGGATTTGCCTCCGTGCCACAGGCAAGGGCAACGAGATCCCCCAAGGCTGAGCTGCAGCTGGGGCCGTGCTGGGCTGGGAGATGGAGCAGCACAGAGGGGAAAGGGGCACTGACTTCCTCCTCACCTGCCTCAGTGTCCCGGGGCATCTTCCTCTTCCTCGCAGCCTCCCTGGGGCTGGCAATGGGAAATCCTGGTTTGGGGAAAACAAGGGATGAGAGCGTTTGTAGGAGTGTCGGGGGGTAGGACAGTCGGGACGGACGGAGACGAGAAATCTCTGCAGCCAAGTCGTGGAACTTGCGGTTTATTGCAAAGGGCCTGCGTGCAGGGCCCTGCTGGAAGCTGCCAGGCACAGCTCGGAGCAGGCCCGAGAGAAGAGAGGGGTAGAGAGGGTGAGAGGGTGAGGGAGTAAGACAGGCAAGAGCATAAGAGAGTAAGGTTCGTGTTACAATACAATAAATTTTCTTCTGTGTTGAATATTCTATTTCTCCCTAACCAATCTAGTACAAGATACAAATCCTATAGCCTTTACAAACAGCCTATAAAAATCATTACATCGCCGAACTCTGTTACATTTTCAACCCTAAAAACTCCTCTTTGGATGCCTTCTATTGAGCTAGTGGGGTCTGCTCTGACCCTTGAATCTGTCTGCAAACACAGGGAATTGTTCATCAAAAGGGGATTACCTTCAGTTGGGTCACACCATTGTTTTCCAGTTGTTCACTAACTGAGGTATCTCAGATCTTGCTTTCAATCTTCCTTATACTTTTTATGTTTTCAAAATCTTTTGCCAGACAATCGTATTTATAAGGCTTTCCTGTTTCATCTTCCCCAACACATACTGAGTTTGAAGGTCACTGTGCCCGAGTCCATCTCTACAAGTCACCGGCCATCTGGGCTCCAGAAAAACCTCCCAAACACCCAGATTCAGCCCTGAAAAAGCCTCCCAGGAGTTCCCCGTCCCTGGTCTCTCCCCTCTGGTGTTCGGGGGTTCCCCCCTGTCCCAGCTATTGGGGGTTACGCTTGGATTGGGGGTCCCCCTTCTCCTCAGTGCCCGCCCTGCCTAGGCTGCTGGCAGTCCCAGCAATGCCTAAAGCTCCCTCTAATTCGCTCTCCCCATTTTGGGATGCCAGGGCTTTTTGGGCTCCCAGGCTCCCTTCTCCCCTCATTCTCTGCTCTGGGCTGTGAATGAGACAAGGGCTGGTTGTCCCAGACCTGCCAAGTGAGTGCTGGAGTCTCCCACACTGCGTTTCCAACTTTCCTCGAGGGAAGCAGCCAGTAAAGAGACACAGCGAGTGATAAGAGGAGTGAGAGAATCCCCCAGGGTAACTGGGACTGGGTCTCAGAGAGGGGCTGGACCCCTCGGAGGAAGGGAGCAGAGGAGTTTCCGAGCCCAATCCACTAGGAAATGGGACAAAAGGGGCTCCTAAAAATTCTGTTGGTTTGAGGCATAAGAGTGCCCAAGAGCATCCAGAATTAGAACCTGCTGGGTTGAGGAATTAACATTCCAAGAGCATCCACGGTTGAGCAAAATTCTGCCTGATTGAGGATATGCTCAAGAGCATCTGGGGTTGGACAACACAGCTGGGTTGAGGGATATCCAAGAGCACGGGGACTGGCAAGAAACACCTAAACTTGTAATAGGTGATGTGAAAGTGTAGTATATGGTAGAGATAATTCATGCTATTAATGTATAAAATATTGTAAAATCCACATTATGTCTTTTGACCATCCTGGCCAGGAGCAGTGTCTTATTCATATACATCTAGTTCCTGGACTTGGTTGAGATAAACATCGGGGTTTTTCATGAAAGAATAGAAGCTTCCAGGGCGATAATCGCTGGCTTCCCCGGGTCACCAGGTCCACCCAAGAGTGATTATTGCCTCGACGATTATACAGCTACCAAGATGATCCACAGCCCCACCCTGATGCATGTGAATGCTGACTTCCCCAGAGTCTACTGACAACATCAGACACCTGGACTGAGTCTTTGTCCACCTCTGCACAGGTAGACATGGTTATGCGTGGGAAGAGACACAAAGAACATTCGGTCATCTCTGCCTTGAGCAGAATAAACTGTAAAAGAACTCGCTGTGTCAGGCAGCATTTGTGAACAGGGGGAGACTCTGACATTCGGAGGTCAGACTCGTGTTCACCCAGCACCGAACCCGGGCTCAACGCTGACCCTTGGCTGTGGTAGTGTAGATGACCGAATGTCAGTCTTGCAGACAAATTAATAAATCTTTGCTGATTTTTCTTATAAGTTTGGCTCTCGATTTGATCATTCATACCAAAAGGTACCTTATTGTTGTCTTGTTGTGTGTGAGAGTGAGTCACACACAAAATCAGCCCTTCCTTGGTGGGTGGGAAGGGGGGCTGTGGAAAGAGGAGTGTGTGACCCACAAATAAGCCATTGTTCTCCTGGGCATGTGGGGGCTGTGGCATAAGGTACAGGTGACCTGCAAACGGGCCATTGTCCCCCCAGGGCGTGTGAGGGGGCCGTGGCTAAAGAGTGTGAGTGACACACAAATCAGCCTCACAGGTGAACGGCACCCGAGGCAGCAGAGTCAGGGCCCTCCCAGGAGGCCCGGAGATACTGAGACCCAGAGGCCAACCCCAAGGTGAGGGGGGGCCACAGGGACCGGCGATTCTCTGTCAACAGGGATCCACTCTGTGTCCTGAGGGTGGGAAAGAATGTGTGGAAGTAAGTGAGAAATAAAAGTGAGTGAATGTAAATGAATGAAAGTACAGGTAATGTAGAATCTCTATTTTACGCTTCACTATATCTCCTTGGAGAGAGGTGTATTCTACTGAAAGTAGTGTGAGAAAAAACTTTTTTATTTTTATGTGTGTAGCTGAAAGAAAAGTGGTATTTAGGTTGTTAGTGAAAGTGAAAAACAGAAACAGAAGATGAAAGATAAGATCTTGAAAAATGAGATCAAAAACCAGTAAGTTGGATACAGGGAAAAAAAAGAAAAAAAATAGTCCTTTGGGAGTTCTGTTAGCTAACAGTGATACAACTCCTTACAAAAGGAGAAAATACAGGGTATGCAGTAGTCGATGGGAAAAACATGCAAACTACGGAAAAAGGGAAATGAACCTTAAACTTGTAAGCTCAAACTTGTTAATTATATACTTTAAAAACAGCACTAGAATATTTAACACAAAAGAAAGGAACTATATATACTGATTCAAGGTATGCCTTTAGAGTAGTACATACCTGTAAAAAATTTGGAAAGGAAAAAGATTACTTAATTCAAGAAGAAAAGGACTAGTACATGAGGAACTTATTTTAGAGGTTTTAGAGGCATTACAATTACCTCAAAGAGATAGCTATAGTACATATTATGGAACTCCAAAAGGGAAAGACACCAGAAAGAACAGGAAATAATTTGGTAGATCACAAAGCTAAGGATGCAGCAGAAAATGGAGCTGAAAGAGTTATGTTAATATTAACTCCAAATGAGGAAAAACCACAAATTCCAAAGTTTAGGAAAGCCGTGAAAAAAGAATTAAACAAGACAGGAAATGAACAAGATAAATCAGGGAAATGGAAACTTCATGATGGAAGACAATTACTTAATAAAATGTGCTTCTAGGACAATATTAGAAGACAGGCATCAGAAAACCCACTGGGGCACTCAAGCTTTGTGCGATCATTTTTTAAGGAACTATGGATGCATTGGGATTTTTGGATTTGCAAAGCAAGTAACTGAAAGATGTTTAATTTGCCAAAAGATAAATGAAAAAGTGATGAGAAAAACAACATTAGGAGGTCATGAGTTAGCTCATCGGCCATTTCAAAGTATCCAAGCAGAATTTTAGATTTGTTAGGTTCTGGATTTATTTGTAAAAAACCCATTTAATCTAGAAGAAAGAGAATATGCCATATGTAAGACAGGAGATTTTAGAAGAATAAAAATCTTTAAAGTATGAGAAACCTCCGAGAAAAAAACAAGAAAAGAAAAAGGGGAAATGAAAGGGAGAGTAGCAGGAGGAAAAATCATAAAGAGTGGGATCCTCTGCAGGTCTTGCCGCCTCCGTTCACGGCCCAGGCACCTGTCCCGGGTCCCGGCTCGCTGCCCACCTCAGCTCCGCCTGCCCCGGTTTCCATCCCAGGTGCGGCCTCACTGCCCAGGGCAGCTCCACCTGCCCCGGCGCTGTCGCTCAATTTGTGTGCCCTGCTCCCACTGCCTGGCCCGCGGCCGCTCTGCCGGCCATGCTGGGGAAGATGGGGGTTGCACTGTCCTGCCGCCTGCTCCGAGGTCACCGCGCCCACCGCACCCAGGGGGGATCCCAGCCATCCCATCCCCGGCTGCCCTGCCCGTGCCACCTGCGCTGGGCACCGCCGCAGCTGCCGGGCTCTCCCACCTGCCTTTGCTCTCCCGGGAGCTGCCGGATCAGCCGCCATCAGCCATGTGGGGGCTACCCACGCTCCACCTCGGGCTCCACGGGAAGATCCCCCTCTGGCGATTCCAGCAGCAGACCCTGCCCACACTCCCACTGAGCCTCAGCGGGATATCCTCCCCTGACCCCGTCCTGCTCTGAGTTACGTCCCCTTGGTAACCACAGCTCCGGCTGTTCAGGGAAACTCCCTCTCTCTACAGGAAGCACCTTATCAAAACACTAGGAGCTCAGTTAAAAGGCAGCCCTTTCCAAATTCTTTCTCAAAACACGGGAGAAAGGCTATTGAAGGTAAAAAAGTGAAAGAGTTAGATGAAGGGATTGCTCCATTTCCGTTCAGAGAGGTTCCCATGGGAGGGATGCGCTGCCCCGCCCCGCGGGAGCCACCAGCGCCCCTGCCGGCCGTGCCCGGAACTGCACCCAAGGGGAAAGCGCCGCAGCCCAAAGGCCGGGACTGGGTCCGGGCTCTGTTTGCTGTCAGTGCCGCAGCTGTTGGTGTTTGTTTGCTTTATTATACACACTAGTAAAGAACTGGTATTCCTATTCCCATATCTTTCCCTGAGAGCCCCTTGATTTCACTAGTCTAAAAATTAAGAGAGAGGGGGATTGCATTCTCCATTCCCAGAGAGGCTTTTTCTGCCTTCCCGAGCAGACACCTCTCTTGTAAAGCAAGACAAGCACCCACAGGCCCTGACGGGGGCTGCAGGAGGGGCACAAGAAGGCCCTGCAGCACTTGGGCACAAAGGCACAGCAGGTGAATGCAGGAAGGGAGCAGCAAAAGGCCAAGCTGAAGGCAAAGGCCATGGCACAGTTCCTACAGCCCCTGAGGCATCAACCCCAGGGCCCAAGGGGGCCCCAGCACCCAGGGCACGGCTCGGCCACAAGCACCTGGCACAGGCATTGCCCTCCTCGGCAGGGGAGAGCCCACCCAAACAGCCCCTGGCAAGGAACCAGGGCTCCAGCTGCAGGGCACAAGGACACTGCAAGCACAGACAGCAGCACCCTCAGGACCAGCAAGTCCGCCCCTTGATGGACACGGACTGGCAGGGCTGTCACAGCCCCCATCACACCAGGGACCCTCCACACTGCAGTCCTTGAGAACATTCAGGGTGGGTTTGCATTGAGAGGTGGCATTTCCTGATGGACACAGGGGCCTCTCAATCCACTCTGAATCTTAGATCTAAGGTGGGAAAATGCTAAAAATATGTTTCATTAGTGAGGGGATAAGTGGGAAAGATGTATGGTTTTATTCAATCACTTTTAGTAGATCTGGGAGATGGGTTTCAAATGCGTGAATTTTTAATTGCTCCTAATTGTTATCATAATTTACTGGGAAGGGATTTGATCACTAAACTTGTAACAAAAATTAATATTATAAAAAGAGATACAGAGGCCGGTTCTGTTGTACCTCTGTGTCAAATGTCTGATGAGGCTGATCTGAAGTGAACCCAGAAGTGTGGGCAACCCCAGGGAAAGAGGGAAAATTAGATATGGAGCCTCTCCAAAGTACTCTGAAGCAACCAGGACAAGTGGTGTCTAAAAGCAACACCCTATTCCAGGGGAGGGAAGGAAGGGGAATCAGACACAGCGCAGGTCACCGCCCCATGCTCAGCTCAACCTGCGCAGCTGTGGGTGCTTGTGAGAGCCTGGCACTGAAATGCCCTGAGCAGGAAGGCTTCAACATCTTCTGCTGACACCATGGCACCAAACAGGGGGGCAAAAGCAATTCTCACTGCTTCAGCAACCACTGGAGCAGATATCAAGGCACATTCTCCCACAGCAAGCTGGGCTGGCACAGAGCCTGCCCTGGCACTTTGCTGCTCCCGACACCCAGCCAGGACATCGGCTCCTGCCTAAGGAGTGCCAAGCAGCACCACTGGTGGCCAAGGGGCCCATGCCAAGTGTCCCTGAGGCCACAAACAGCCGCCAGCACAGCTCAACACGGGGGGGACCCCTCAGCCTGGCCTCAAGGGCTCTGAAGCCCCGGAGATTTGCACTTCCCGCCCGCAGCAGGAGGATGGGAGGCCACCCCTGAGCCTGCCCTGAAGGCAACGCAGCAGCAGCCAGGGCTCCACAGCGGGCCAAGCCCCTGCGCCTGCCCACAGATCCTCGGCTGGAATCCTCTGCAATCCTGGCCACCCTCCTCTGCCATCTCCAGCCCCTGGGGCCAAGCCTTGCTGCCACTGCTGCAGCTTCAGCGCTGGCTGGGCCTGCACTGCCACAGCTGCTGGGGAACACCACGGCACAATTCCACTCTGGGGCTCACTGACACCCACACTCTGGGCTGCCTGCCATTGCACTGCTGCAAAATGTACCGATTTCGATCCTTTTAAATCTTATTTCTCTGCTCAGGCTTGGTTTGTCTTTGCCTTTGGGAAATGAATTTTAAAGCTTTTATTTAAAGGGTGTTATACCACTCAATGGAGATGAGTTTAACATCCCAACAGACTGGGAATACCCAGCAGCAAACAGCAACCAAAAACTACCCCAGGCACTGCCCCCAGCAGAGCTGGAGACACCTGGGCTGGAAAAGGCTGAGAAGGAAATCCAGGAGTGTGGACACCGAATTCACATCAGAGGGGAAGAAATCCGCGTCCAACAGGAAACCAAATACTAACAACTTACACAACTTGGAAGCAATGAACATTAAAGCAGTGGATTAGGATTGGTTCAGACTACATAAAGTTTAGGAAAAATCTAGTAAAACTCAAATGCCATGGAATGATTTTCTCTGCACAGGTGGGCTATTTGTGAAAGAAATTATTTCTGTTGCACATCCTGGCCAGAACCATGGAATGCTTTGACTCTCTAACACTAAAGTGATTCTTGGAGAGTTTTTGTTTTCCCGGCAGTTTCAGTGACAAAATTACAACATGAGAAAAAATTTTCATAATATTCTCACTTTATATTGTCAGGTAGGTTTGGGACAGAAGTGTGACAATCAAGTTTTGGTCTGGATTTTTCCACGTTCTCCTTTATGTTGCATTTTGCAAAACCAAAGAGATTTAACTGTAATACTTTGAACATAAATAGTTAATACTTTTTTTTAAAAAAGCAGATTCTGGGGGGGGGCCACATGTGACTCACCAGATGGCTGCCCTGGAAGAGAAGCTTCATTCCAGGCAGCCTGCAGAGGAGCTTTAGAAATGCAAATGAACACTGCTGGGCAAAGTGTGGACAATGCACCTGGGTCCCTTGCCTGGGGCAGGAACTGGGCTGATTCCCTCTGGCCCTCACCCCAAGCTCTGCCTGCTGGCACTGATGGAATTTGCACAGCTTGAGGCAGAGCCCAGGGTGAGTGAAGTAAAGTGAAAATTTTGCAGGATAGAAATCCATTTTAATTTAAGTGAAATGTACATTTTTGAGTTGAGTCTGTAGTTAGAAACCATAGTTATTTAGCTAGACTGCAAGGTCTAAGCTCAGTGGAGTTACTTCAGCGAAGGATAGAGATAAAGGGGGAGACAGAAGATGATAGAAGGAGACAGAGACTGCTGTAAGGGCAAGTCAACCTGACCTCGGAATTTTTTCTGATACAAAGGAACTAGTGGTAAATGTCACACGAAACCCATAAAAATGAATATGTATGAACCTATTGTGAAACTGTATGCATATGTATTTAAGAGAGAGATAAAAAGAGACCTGAAGTTCTCAGAGGTACGCATGCCTTTTTTGAAGAGAGCAATCTCCGCATGCATCCAGTGCTGTAATAAACATACCAACTTTACAACTTTGACAAAGTTGTAGAGTTTTCTTCTTTTCTCCGCAAAACATTATGGCGAGCCAAGGCAGGAGTTCTCTGTCCCTGCAGGGGTGGGGGGATAGACAGACCTCCAAGGCGCTCCCTAAGATTTTTTTTCCTGGTTGGGCTCTGCTCGTCTCGACTTGCCTCCTGCAAGGACAGACAAGGACCTGCTGGCCTGCGGAGGACAATATGGTATGTACTGAGGGGCCCCCGGGAAAAAGAGGCTAGGGAGTAAATCACTCACAGACATCTGGGTGTAGCTGGTGGAGCAGCTGGATTAGAGATGGGGGTTCATTGTTCTGATAGAGCAGCCACTAGCGACCCTGGGAGTGGGTCGAATGAATCTCTATATGCGTGTGTGTGTCAAACACTGTGTCACTGTATGGTTAATACATTGTGTGGTCAGTGCACTGTGTTTCTAATCGTGCAAGTGTATAAGTGTATGGTGTATAAAAGAAAGTAGATCTAGAGTGCCCTACAGTGCAGGGGAGTGAGTACTACCTGTGTTTGAAGCAGCCGAGTGAGGCCTGAGGCGCCGGCTGCAGCAGGCTGCGGGGGCAGGGAGAGTAGTGCCCCATGGAGAAGCAAGTGGAGAAACGTCAGTGACGGTATTCATTGTGTTTCAATGCAGTGATTTGTGTAGATTTGGTACATTTTAACTGTGAGTACGAGCTCAGAGAGTTCCTTTGCCCTGAATGTTTGGACTTGATCTCTGGACTGTGTGCTGTTATTTTGATTTGTGTCCAGGGAAAACTGATGTGAGTAAATGCTGAATTATGGTATGCTGTGTTGTGTTGAGAAAAGTGGGCACTTTGAGAGATATGCCCTTTCCCAGTGATTTTGTGTGGTGATTTTCTTCCACTGCATTGTGGTAATTTGATTCTCGGATTGTATAGTGGTGTTTGTGGAGATTTTCAGATTTTGTTTGCAACAAGAGTAGCATTTTACATAGAAGAACTATGGTATGGTGATTTATGTTTAACTATAGTAAAGCAAATTAAAGGAATTCCAAGAATTCTCCCCTCACCGCAATTCAAGCCTTGGCTCTAGTGAATTTGAGATAAAGGGGGAGTGCGTGTGTCTGTGTCTGTGGGCGTATCAGAGTTACGGCTGTGACAAGCACAGCCTTTCTGCAAGGCAGTAAAACGAGTGTAAGTAGACACAGTGTTTAATTAGATTGTGCAAGAAGAGAACTAGAAAGGACTGATATTTTTTGTAAAACAGAGTTTAGATAGAAGAGATGAATGAGTTTATGAGACTTGAGCTGGTACTATAGTAAGTCTGGACTGGGAACAGCCTGCTGTAGGGATTTAGAGTTCTCTGTAATAAACAGAATAGCCTGCCTCTGCGGGCAATTGCTTCGGTGCATCAGGAGGCTGGCACGCTGCGTTAGTATTATTGCAGTGCGATGTCTGTGAGAAACGCTGGTATTGCTGTTCTAATAAGCGTCAGGGCACATGCCCTGAGTGTAAATTAAAGGTTTCTGATCAAGCTGATTCAGAACCTAAGATCTTAAAGCTCGTGTGTGGGAAATCACATCTGATACCTGCCACCTGGAGCCGTGTGTGTGTGTGTGTAGGAGGAAGACTGAGAAACTACTATGAAGCTTTGTAAAGAGAAGTTTGGGTGGAAGCGAGATAGGGCAAGGAGAAAGAGATAATGAAAACTGACCTGAGCAAAGAGATTGCTAAATTAGCCCCTTTTAGGAGGGGCTCACTGGGAAAAGGCTGCCATTAGGAGCAGCTCAGAAAATTAGAAGATTTATAATACTTCATTGCAGTTAATACGGTTTTAAATAGGAAGGTAAATGGGATGGGGTTTAGTATGCTGATATGTCTTTTTGTTTTAAGAAATCACCCAGAATGGCAAAAAGACTGTGAGATCAGACCGCCCCCTGGTCTTGGCCCTTGAAAAGGAAGACAAGGCAAAGAGAAAGTAAATCAAACCTGTTGTTCAGCATGCAGCATAAGATAGCAACATATGAAGTCAAACAAAGATTATCATGCTGAAATGCAAAGTGATTACAGTTCGCAAAATGAGTACATATGATTTGTAAAGGCTTCTCCTAAGGTAAGGGAGGAAGGATAAAGATGACCTCTCCAAAAGGAAAGAAGATTTAGGCTCCAAAATATACCCACTCGAACCCATCCCCCTCCTGGCAGTTCAATTTCATCCAGAAATAGGATGTAACAGACCCCTCTGCAAGAGGCAGTGAGATCAGAAGAAAGAAAAGGGTAGAATTTTAGTCAACACAAGGGCCATATATTCAGTTTTAAATAAAGCTTTAGTACTTGTGGAGAATGTTTCGGTTGTAGTGCGGGGAACAACTGGTCAGTCTGAGAAGGCATACTTTTGCAAACCCTTACAGTAACATGTGTACTATGTGTACTTAGAAGCTTTTGTACAATTCGCTCCATTTGCTAAACATTCTCAAATGAGAAAGGTTACTCTGGAGGCAAATGACATAAAGATGTCAGGCTTAACATTAACAGCCATTGAAATTAAGAAATACATTAGTAAAGAGATACTAGAATAAGTAAATAAGTGTTTCCGAGGGTATGGGCCTCTGCTGTACCAGGGAGAGTGAATAATGCCCCCACATAGCAATCAAGCTTAAGGAAAGAACACAACCAGTGAGAACTGAGCAGTACCCTCAAAAGGAAGATAGGGAAGGAATCAGCCCAATAATTGATAGTACTGGATTGAGGGCTGTCAATAAGATAACACAGAATTTATACCCTGTGGTAGCAAATCCATATACTTTACTAACTTGTTTAACACCTGAGCTAACCTGGTTCACTGTTTTAGGCCTAAGAGATGCTTTCTTTTGCCTCCCTATCCACGAAGCCAGCCAGAAAACTTTTGCATTCAAACACAGCTCATATGGTCCATGTGCCTGAAGGCTTCAAAATTCCTCACTCCGATTGGAGAACAGCTTGCATAGACCCAGAGTCCCGGGAAGCTCCACAAGGGGAAAGGAGGCTGTTGCAGTACATGGATGATCTTCCAGTAGCCACTCGGACGAGGGAAGCCTGGACGGTAAGCCTTTTGAATTTCCTAGGACTCCAAGGACACAGAGTCTCAAAGAAAAAGGCACAGGTAGTGAAACAGAAGGTAATCTACCTGGGGTAAGAAGTGAGTGCTGAGCAGCAGACTTTAAGGCAGGGAAGCCATATGCCAAACCCCAAAACCACAGACAACGAAGGAACTCCCAACTTTCTTAGGCATGGCAGGGTGGTGCCGGCTGTGGGTTTATAGTTATGCACTGCTCGTCAGACCCCTCTATGCTCTTATTGCCGATGGAAACAGAGATCTTCAGTGGACCCACACGGGCCTTTCACCAGCTAGAGAGTGTCCTTATGACAGCTCCAGCCTTGACACTTCCAGATGTAAGTAAACCATTCTTTCTATTTTTCCATGCAAGGAATTGCCCTGGGAATACTGGCTCAGGACTTGGGTCCATACCGAAGGGCAGTTGCTTACTTCTCTAAGCAACTAGATGCAACAGCCAAAGGATGGCCAGGCTGCCTCAGAGGTGTAGCAGCAGTTGTGCTGAATATTCAAGAAGCATCCAAGTCTACCCTAGGACAAAAATGACTGTGCTAGTGTCCGCAGTACTGGAAATAAAGGGTGGCCACTGGCTTTCACCACAGAGGTTTCTGAAATACCAGGCCATCATGGTAGAGCAAGATGATGTAGAGATAGTGGTGACTAATATTGTCAACCCAGCTTCTATTCTCAGTGGAATCAAGGAGAAGCAGTACACCACGATTGCCTAGAGACCATTGAAGCTACCTACTCCTGCTGCCCAGACTTAAAGGACACTCCTTTGGACGATGCAGAGACCTGGTTCACTGACGGGAGCAGCTACATTGCCAGCGGAAAGCGACATTCAAAGTACACAGTGACTACCTGCCGAGAGGTAATAGAGTCTGGACCCTTACCAACAGGTACCTCTGCACAGAAGGCTGAGATAAATGCATTGACCCATGCCTTAGAAACAGCAAAAGGCATTCAGAGTCGTGCATGTGCATGGAGCCATCTGGAAGGAGAGGGGACTGCTGACCTCACAAGGGAAGAAGAGACAATCTGGCTGCTGGAAGCAGTTCAGCTACCTGAAAAAGCATATTAAGGCACACCAGAGAGTCAGATTAAAATTGGAGGAAAGAAATGAGCTGGTGGATGGAGAGGCAAAGAAAGCAGCAAAGGGTGAGGTAATTATGGACAGATTTTCCTCAAAGGTAAGCCATAATACAATAATACTAATCAAAACAGACATACAACTACAAGGGTTGCGTCACCCTGGCTTTTTAGGATTTTCTATGCTTTCTGATGTTGACATTCTTGTAGTGAACTTTCTCACACATTTTCTGTAAATAACTCATTGTTTTGCATTCCTTGATGGAGGAGGAGAGAGTTGATGGACTGTTGGTTTAACCAGTGTCATTGGAGAGGTGTCACTGTCACCCTCCAGTCCGCTGTCACTTTTGTAAAACTATAAATATTGGAGTCAGAAAATAAACTGCCCTTTTTTCCTTCACCTTGAGAACGGTGGTGCGCTTGTGTTCTTTCATGTCCTACAGCGACATCTGGTGACCGCCCAAGTGCTCCTCACCATCTTTACTGCAATCAAGATTAAGGAACAAAGCACCTAGATCCATCATTCCCGAGTGAAGAAGGCTCCTGAGGGACTTTAGAAAGTTACAATGGGTAACAACAAACTGAAATTAAAACTTTCTCAAGAAAATAAATAGAATGTCAGTAAAATGATAAGTACAGTGTAATAATCCCCCTAAGAACAGAATGACTTGTTATTGAAATAGATAATCAAGTAGGTGTAGTTTAGACAGTTGTGGCAGTTATGATTATTGCTGTAACCACAGCTGATGCAGCACCGCTTCCATATCATGTGACCAGTATATAAGTGCCAAGGGAAAGCCTATGATTTTAACTCCCCTAAGTCTCTGGGTCAAATGCTAAAAATTACAAATGCCACTGTGTAAGAAAGAAGAAATGTTTGGGGGATGTAAATCTGTGTTTGTCCAAGACAGATTCCATGAATCTCATCAAGAATTCTAAATACTGTGACAAATGCTTAACTAACTGCTCTGAGTTTAGACTTAGATACAAAGCGAAGTATTTATCACTTTGAAATGCATCCCATTAACCAGACAACCTTGCCTGTGTATACAAGACAAAGTTGTATCTGCCTCAGAACAGCATGCCCCACTATAATAGTAGATGAGATCACAGTGAAGGAAACTCAATTTAACTTGTGCATTTGTAACTTTGTCAAAATCAAAGGATGCGCTTTTTCCTATCAGGCACCTGTCGTATCATACCAACATAGAAAGGCGAATTTGATCGCTGTCCAAGAAATATTGCCTGTGCCCATAGGGATGAACTTAAATTTGGTTACCCAATTGTTAAAACATTATGAATTAAAGAAAATTCTTAAAAAAGTTAAAGATAAAAGGAAAAGAACTTTGATTACAATACACCATGACACAGAGACTACACGGAAAGTATTTAAAAGATTGGAAAAAGGCCCATCCCATCATTAGTGGGATGTGCTTTGTGAGCAGTCTCCAATGGCAACTGACTTGCTCAGTACCTTCGTTCATCCAATTATTGTTTTACTTCTCTTGGTTAGTATAAGTTTGATTTTGTCTATTACAGTACTTATTTAGAATTAGAGACTGTTGCAGCAAGTAGCAGCTTTAACTTCAATATTGAGAACATATGGTACGGTTTTATGAAACACCACATAAGTTGGCTCAATAAAGAAGAACCTATATAGTAAAAGAATTTACCAACCTTGAAGAATGAGTAGGGATTGAATTATGATTTAAAAAATTTAAGATTTTAACTGAGGGTTAGAACCAATTCATATTGAAGTCAGATACACCAACAACTGGTTAATGATTATGAGATGTTTAAGTTAAAGCTAATTGTTACATTATGAGCTCATTAGTAGAAGGAAGAGGAGCAAGTGAACCAATATAGGAACATATTGAATCCAGCAGAACAATGCCCAGCACCTGGACTCTGCGTCAATCCATCATGAAGCAGGGGGCCTTGGATTGTGCCAGAGGGTCCCAGAGACCTGACCAACACCTTCCTGACTTCATCCCTGGGACCACTGACCCAATTTGGGACCACTGACCCAATTCAAGAGAAGAATTGCGCACTCAT
Organism: Melozone crissalis; assembly: GCF_028551555.1. Classification (NCBI taxonomy): domain Eukaryota; kingdom Metazoa; phylum Chordata; class Aves; order Passeriformes; family Passerellidae; genus Melozone; species Melozone crissalis. The sequence goes on from NW_026535844.1 coordinate 8,119,343, forward strand.
GAATTAATAATAACCTCATTTTAATACAAAGCGGGGATGGGAGGTGCTGGGGTTATGCATATATATTATTTTGGGAAATAAATAGAAAGCCAAAATCCTTCTGTGGTGCAGTCACGCATTTCAAGAATGACCCCTTCCAGGCCAGCCACCAGCATAATAAACATACCACTTTCTGACTTTAACTAGATAGAGAGTCTTTGTCTCTGATTTTCAGTTTTAATGATTAAGTGACAATGCTATAGACCCAAAACTGACTACATCTGGGACTGCACAAAAGATTATGTGCATACAAAATAATAAGAAAGACCACTTGGAAGAAGTGTGGTAGATAGGGACAGGCAATCGGAAGATCACGCGATGTGACGGAAAGTAGTAGGACTCCTTTTCTTCCAATCCCTTAAGATAAGAGATCTCTCTAGGAATGTAACTAGGAATGTAGCCCCCCTAACAGTAGTGCCAGTAACTTTCCACTCCACTCCCGGTAACTTTCCACTCCTTACTAACCATAGAAGGTAAAGGCAGACCCCCTTTGACATAAAAAGACCCCTTAGAGTATAAAACCCCACGAGAAAAGATAATAAATGCCTTTGACCGTCCACCACATTGGTGTCTGCGTGCTCTTTGGCCCAAGCGACCCCAGAGAGTTTGGGTCGCTGTGCTGTTCCTCAAAACCAGGTCGCCTTGCCTTATATCAGAAGGCAACAACTGGTGGCGGCACCCGGGAAGGAGCTCGGGGAACGGGAATTCACCTGGACAGAGGACAGGGGCTGCACAGCTGGCCTAGTGCAGCGGGAGGGACGCCTCCGGACCGGCGTGGACCATGGAAGCCATCGCAAAGGTCATAACACAGATGCATGCACAATGGGGTATAGAATGTAAACTTAGGGATTTAAATCTCGCATTGCCGAGACTGATTAAGCTTGGGGCTATAGAAAGCCCTGTGGATATCCTACACTCAGGGGTGTGGGATAATTGTACAAAAGCTCTGGCGGAGGACACTATGTCCTCGGGCTCAGGGAAAGCCCTAAAATCGTGGGGCAGAGTTGTCCAGGCTCTGCAAAAAGCTCAACAAGAGCAAGAAACCTGGAAAGCCGCGCGAACCTGTTTATTAGCCACGCCGCAGCTTCAGGTGGGCGCGGCAACACAGACTGCGGAGGGTTTTGACCCAGGCGAATACGCGGAGGCATGATCGCCGGAACCCCCTCAGCGAGCAGACTCACCATTGGAGGGGGGGGAGAACACGCGCGAGCGTTCTGGCAGGGGCTCGCGGAGGAGGCGCAGAACGCGGCCGGATTGTCGGACCCCGTAGGGATCGGTAAAACCACCCCCCCACCATATGCGTTTGAAAATGGTGCCGAGCCGCATGGTCAGGGCGGAAAGGAGTAGGCGGGGGGTGGAAATGCAGTCAGCCTGCTCAACAACGCATGCGCAGGCGAGCAGGGAGAAGGGGCGGCCCCCGCGGTGGAACGTAAGACCAATCAGAGCGCTCTATCCAAATTAAGTCCTTATAGGGCAAGGACCTCCCCCAGCAGGAGGCGGGGGGACCCCAGGGAGAGGGAACGGCCCGACCCCCGCAGGAAGGGGCGGGGTCAGAGCCCGAGAAAAAGGCAGAGCAGCCCGGAAACGTCCGGCCAGTCGACTTCCGGCTTGGACTCGGACTCGAGCTCTGAGCTCGAGAGGGAATCGGAGGATTCCGATTCGGATTCTAGCTTTAACAGAGAGAGAGCAGAGGCATGTAAGGTCACTAGTCACAGTGCTCCCGTGTGGTTGAAGGGGTTATCAGAGAAAGACCGAATCCCTCTTACAGACTGGCGGAAAATAAAAATGGCTTGCGCAGAATGGGCCCCGTCTGCGACACTGGTGTTCCCGGTCAGTGTGGGGGGGGCAGGCGGAAACCAAAGAACCTATTCCCCCGTAATCCAGATGTGCAGGCAATTGTTAAAGCGATTGCAGACAAGGGAATTAATTCTGCCATGGTTTCCACACTCATTGACGGCCTTTTTGGAGGGGACAACATGCTTCCCTTTGATATTAAGCAGACGTGTAGAATGATTTTTGATGGGGCAGGGATGATCGTTTTTAAATAAGAGTGGGAAGACAATCGCACGAAGCAGCTAGCCTTAGTAACGGGAGCTGACCACCCACTGCACGGCTCCAGCATACAGAGGTTAATGGGAACAGACCCCACTATGATCACCCCCCAGGCGCAGGCTGAGGGCTTGCGGGCCCATGAGGTCATGACAACAACCCGTGCTGCCCGAGAAGCCATCCATGATGCTTCCAAAGTAATAGCCAAACCCTCCACATGGTCCTCCATAAAACAGAGTGAGAGTGAGAGCTTCACTCAGTTTGTGGACAGGCTTCAGGCCACATTAGATTCCTCTGCGTTGCCCTCAGAGGCTAAGGGTCCGCTGCTGGCAGAGTGCCTACGCCAGCAATGCAACTCAGCCACCAAGGACATTTTAAGATCACTGCCGCAGGGGTCTAATATAGCAGCCATGATCAGACACGTTGCAAAGGAGGAACATCTAGTTCCCATCCAAGCAGCAGTTCACACTGCAATAACCAGTGTGATGGCGTGCCTTAAGTGTGGCCAGGCAGGCCACTTGGCAGTAAACTGCCATCAGCCAAGACGCCTATCAGCAGCTGCTCCACCACACCAAGGGGGACTTAGGGGACTGTGCTGGGCATGTGGAAGGAAGGGGCATTTAGCTAAGGAATGCAGATCCAGGCCTCAGGGAAACGAGAAAGGGAGGGGGCAGCCGGGCCATATCCAGCCTCCTCTCACCTGGAACATGCAGCGGCCCAGCTACAGCAACCCCCAGTGGGGCAGGGGACCCTCATACCCCATGCCCCCACAGGGAGCAGTCAATTTCGCATCCCCGCTTACAGTGCAATGGCAGAGCTATGCAGCACCCTCAGTAACACCTTCGCACCCCCCACCGCCACAAGCCGCGCCAGTGTCACAAGACCAGCAGGGGACGCCCCAGAGTGGGACCCCTGGGTGGCCTTGTCCATGAAAATAGGGAAGGAACCCCTGATGGTGTGGGGGACATGCCGCCTTTACGGCAGTCACGATCCCCACGTCATAGGCTTTCAGTTTTGGGCGGACACGTGATCAGACTGCACAATTTTTCCCCAAGCACATTGGCCCGGACATTGGCAATTCAAAGAAGTCCCTCCAGTGAACGGAGTGGGAGGGCAGTCCCGGGCATGGAAAAGCACCCAGCTGGTGGCTGTAACACTTCACACAAAAAAGGGACCAGAACAGACAGTAGCGATCTACCCCTACATCCTGCAAAATTCTCCACACCTGTTAGGAAGGGACGTTCTTTCCATGCTCGGATTTCGGATTACAAATTTATCCTGGGGGCCACTGCTGTACACCCTCCGCTGCCAATCAAATTGACTTGGAAATCATCAGACCCCGTATGGGTCGAGCAGTGGCCCCTGACAGAGCCTCGAGCGGCAGCCTTGCTGGATCTGGTCGACTGCGAACTGCAAAAGGGTCACATAGAACCCTCCATCAGCCTATGGAACACCCCTGTATTCGTGATTCCCAAAAGGTCTGGAGAAGGCTATCACCTCGTCCATGACCTGAGAGAAGTGAACAAGACGATCCGACCCATGGGTCCAGTCCAGACACTGCTACCCACGAACTCAGCCATCCCCGCAGGACAGCCATGCGCAGTACTGGACATCAAGGGCTGTTTCTTTTCAATACCCCTACACCCTGAGGACAGAGAACAATTCGCCTTTTCCCTGGTGTTTCAAAATGGTGAGCGGCCCAACCTCCGCTTCCAATGGCGAGTATTGCCACAGGGCCTTGTGGACAGCCCTGTCATATGCCAAATCACCATGGACAAAGCACTGACACCAGTCCGACACTCTTACCCCACCACGACCATCATTCAATACATGGACGACATCCTAGTTGCAGCACCATAGGCAAGCGAAGTAGATCACCGGGTGTCCACAATCACGGAAACCCTTCAGGCCAACGGCTTTGAGACCGCAAGCACAAAGATCAAGAGAGGACCCTGTGTGACCTTCCTGGGAGTAGGGCTCCTACAAGCTCCCACAAGCTCCTATGTGACACCCCCCCAAGGTGAAGGTCAGTCGAGACATCAAGACGCTCCACAACGTGCAACGCCTGGTGGGATCGCTGCAGTGGCTTCGCAATATCATCCTAGTTCCTCCCGAGGTCATGGACCCTCTATATGACCTCCTGAAAGGAAAGCACCCCTGGGAACCCAAGGAGCTGATGCCGCAAGCCACAAGCTCCCTCGACTTCATTGAAAGCCAGATGTCCACTGGCACACTTGCCAGGTGGAACCCAGCCGTGCCCCTGGACCTATACGTCCACTTTACACTGAAAGGGGGAGTGGGGGCACTGGCCCAAGGACCTTCCAAAAAGTCCTGACCAATCCAATGGGTGGTCCTCAGAAGACCCGCTCGTGCATTTTCCCCGGGAATCGAATGCATCGCTAACCTCATCATGAAAGGCAGGAAACTCGCCTTGAAACACCTAGGAACCGAGCCGACAATCATCCACCTTCCTTTCCGCAAGCAAGCGACCACGGAGTCAACCACAATATCAGAGTACCTAGCCCTTGCTCTCACCGGCTTCGGAGGAGAAATCTCCTACTCTGCAAGACCACCCTGGACTCAGCTGCTGACCGTAGTCGACATGGACATGCCGCCAAAGGTCAAGGACCGACCGCAGCCAGGCCCAACAGTCTTCACAGACGCTTCCTCCACGACTTCAACTGCAACAGCAGTGTGGCAGGCAGGAGAGCAATGGCATTGCATCAAAGCATGTGACCCCACACTGTCAGTGCAACAACTGGAGGCAGCAGCAGTGGTCTTGGCATGCAGACTCTTCCAAGATGAACACCTCAACATTGTAACGGACTCTATATTCGTGGCAAGGCTCTGCCTAGCCATGGCAGGACCAGGTGTGTCAACATCGGCAGCACCCCTAATGCTGGAAGAAGCACTCGCCTCGCGACAGGGCACCATGTCAGTCATTCACATCAACAGCCATGACCCAGTCAAAGGCTACTTCCAGATCGGCAACGACAAAGTGGACGCCGCAGCAAAAGGTGTGTGGACGTTGCAGGAAGCTTGTCAACTGCACGAGTCGCTCCACATCGGAGCCAAAGCACTGGCGAAGAGATGCGAAATCTCAACAGCGGACGCAAAACATGTGGTAGCCACCTGCCCTCATTGCCAGAAGTCACCCCTTTGGACCTGTGGGGTCAACCCAAGAGGTCTCAAGCCTTCAGAGATCTGGCAGTCGGACTTCACCTTGTGTCAACTGCTGAAGCCCCGAGCATGGCTTGTAGTGAAAGTGGACACTTATAGCGGAACGATCATAGCCACACAGCACCACAAAACTAACTCCAAGGCCACAATTCAGCACTGGCTGACAGCCATGGCTTGGCTTGGTATCCCCAAGCGATCAAAACTGACAACGGTTCCAATTTCACCTCCAAACCAGTGCAAGAATTCGCCTCAAAATGGGGCATCACACTAGTGCAAGGTATCCCGTATAACAGTAGCAGGCAGGCCATAGTTGAGAGAGCAAATCAGGCCCTGAAAACCAAGCTAGAAGTGTTGGCGAAAGCAGAGGGCTTTGCCAATTCCATTCCCCCAGGAGATCAGGCGCGTATACTGGCAACGGCTTTGCTAGCACTGAATCAATTCCCTAGGGGAGATGAAACAAACAGTCCCGTTCAAAAGCACTGGGCCACTCGAACGCTAGAGGAGGGCCCGCAGGTTGTAATTAGAAACGAGCTAGGCGAGTGGGAGCGGGGTTGGAGGCTGATGCTCATGGGGTGAGGGTACACAGCTGTCAAAAAGGACGGCAAAATCAGGTGGTGTCCACTTAAGTCAATCCAACCCGACCTTCACAATGAGCAGAATGAGACTGATGAGAGTTGCGAGTTTCTGTTTACAGGACATGCTCGTGGGATGTCCTCGTGATGCGTACATCCCCATTCCAGAGGAAAGTGACAGACCACCAAGCCGCCAGGCAGCACCCGAGAGACCCGCATGGGTGAGACCCAAGCATCAACGGTGTTTCTGTGTGATTTTGCTGTTGGAGCTTGTTGCCAGAGGGCAAGCCAGCCCAGATCACTACCCCCATCGGCCATTCAGGTGGGTCATGCGACACCTTAGTAGAGACAAGGTGCTCAAAGAAATCACCACACCGAACACCCCATCCTTCGTGCTCCGCATTACCTACCTGTTTCCAGGACAACCAAAGGTAGACCCCAATTCCCAACACGCCACACACATATACCTATCCTACTGGTGCCCAGCTTCAAACCCAGGAAAAAGCTACTGCAACCACCCAGGGTGGGGATATTGTGGGCACTGGGGCTGCGAAACCATTGTTACAGATGCCAGACCGTCAGGGCCTGGGTGGGAGCCACAAGAGCCCGACAAATTCTTACAGTTCACCTGGGCACCCACCAGCTGCAAAACACCCGTCTTCCTCCAGGGAAGTTTTTATCGAAACCGCCATAAAATCCCTAAAATTCGGAAATGCACTGGCTACAACATGATGGTTTTGCAGCCAGATCACCCTAGTTGGGCCATAGGGAAAACGTGGACAGTAGGCCTTCAAGGGTCGAAAGAGAGGGTGAATGTGCAAATTATCAGGCTCCAACCGTCGGCACCCCGAGCAGTCGGACCCAACAAAGCGATTAAAAGTGCACCGAAAGGGACAAACGCGACCTACCCCAAAGCCTTGCCCACAAGGGTCACCAATATCCCAAACGGCCATGCGGAAGCCATTCAGATAGGCCGCTCAGCTGGGTCAGACTCAGACTCAATCCTTCGTATGTTAGAAGCTACCTTCCTACCCCTGAACGAATCCAACCCTAACCTAACCAACTCCTGCTGGCTTTGTTATGATGTTAAAGCCCCCTTTTACGAAGGAGTCGCTTTAAACACTCCCTTCAGTTACTCCACAGCCAATGCCCCTCACCAGTGCAGATGCGATACCCCCCGCAAAGGAATCACCCTGAGTCAAGTCACAGGCCAGGGCAGATGCTTTGGCAATGCAACCCTAGCTAGGCGGAAAGGCAACGTCTGCACCAAAGCTGTCAAGCCCGACAGGAAAAACAGTAAGTGGGTAGTCCCATCTGAACCTGGGATCTGGGTTTGCCAGCGATCTGGAGTGAGTCCCTGTGTGTTCCTTGCCAAATTCAATGACTCTAACGACTTTTGTGTCCAAGTTCTGATTGTTCCTAGGGTCCTGTACCACTCAGACGAAGAAGTGTACCACCTTTTTGAGGAACCTAGCCGGCTCCACAAAAGAGAAGTAATAACAGGTATAACTATCGCAATGCTGCTCGGCCTAGGAGAAGCCGGAACGGCCACGGGTGTCTCAGCCCTAGCGGCCCAACACCAAGGACTGTCCCAGCTGCAAATGACCACCGATGAGGACCTGCAAAGGATCAAGAAATCCATTTCTTTTCTAGAGAAGTCAGTCTCCTCACTCTCAGAAGTGGTCTTGCAGAACAGGCGAGGACTGGACCTCCTGTTCATGCAGCAAGGAGGCCTGTGTGCCGCCTTGAAAGAGGAGTGATGCTTCTACGCAGACCACACGGGAGTCGTGAGAGACTCCATGGCGGAACTCCGAAACAGACTAGCTCAGAGACAGAAAGACAGAGAAGCCCAACAGGGCTGGTTCAAGTCCTGGTTCAATCAATCACCATGGCTAAACACCCTAATTTCTACCCTAACAGGTCCATTGGCAATGCTACTTTTAGCTGTTACCTTCAGACCATGCCTGCTGAACAAGCTGGTCTCATTCGTTCAGACCCGCCTAGAATGGGCCAACATCCTGTTCATAGGCCGGCAACAATTGCTGTGAATTCAACCAGGGAACATTGCCAGTCGAAAGATTTTCTAAACTTGCCTGGCAAAAACTTACTCAGGTTTACCAAACCCCTTTCCTTGTCAAACTACAACCTTATACCTCATTTCAGTGCCTATGTATATGACTACCTCATTCATTTGTGAAAAAGAGGGGGGGAGATGTGGTAGATAGGGACAGGCAATTGGAAGATCACGCGATGTGACGGAAAGTCGCAGGACTCCTTTTCCCCTAATCCCTTAAGATAAGCGATTACTCTAGGAATGTAACTAGGAATGTAGCCCCCCTAATGATAGTAGTGCTAGTAACTTTCCACTCCTGGTAACTTTCCACTCCTTACTAACCATAGATGGAAATGCAGACCACCTCTGACGTAGAGAGACCCCTAAGACTATAAAACCCCACGAGATGAGATAATAAAGGCCTTTGACCATCCACCACATTGGTATCTGTGTGCTTCTCTGGCCCGAGCGACCCTGGAAAGTCGAGTCGCCGTGCTGTTCCTCGAAACCAGGTCGCCTAGCCTTATATCAGAAGGCAACATGCAGCTGCTCTCCATTTGCCTCTTCCAAGACGTGATTGCCTTTGTAGTGGCAAAGGGAGAAAAGCCCCTGAAGAAGCCTGGCAGCCAGAGCCTGTTCCCACTCTTCTTCCACTGCCACGACGAGAACCAGTGTGTGGCACAGGTGAGGCCTCCTGGGTGTCCCAATGGAAGGGGGCTCAGCTGTCTCCCCACCCCCTGGTACCTGACGGGCTCCAGCCTCCTCCCAGCCCTGGCACAGAGATGTGGCTCCTGTGCCCTGGGCTGCAGTGCCATCTCTGGCTCTCTGCTGCTCTGCAGGCCTCTTGGGAAACGCTGCTTTCTGCAGTGAGCTTCCTGAAGAGGAAGGATCTCAAGCAGCTGCTGCAGACAGATCAAATGTAGAGATTTGCTGAGTGCTTGGTAAGGACAGCCTGGAATGCCCAGCCCAATCCCCAGAGCAGCTGCCTGCCCACAGCGCCCAGTCTGTGGGGCTGGCAGCTGTGGCCCCTGCCCAGTGCCGCACGCAGGGGCACCGGCCTGCGCCCCACACGCCGCTCCCTTCCCTGGGTCGTGCGGGCTCTTCTCCAGGCTCCTGTGGCCCCAAGGCCGGTGCCGACGGAGCCCTGAGCCAGCCGGGCTCTGCTGCGGGGCGGCACCGCGGCTCGCCGGGCCCTGTGCCCCGTGCCGAGCCCGGCGCCTGCGGCTGCTGGCCGGGCCTCGGGGCTCTGTGGGCAGGGCGAGCGGCGCCGGCCGCAGGGAGCGCCCGGCCCAGGGGCAGGGCCCGCATCAACCCTTTCCCTCCGTGCCCTGCCGCTCTCTGCAGCTGGCAGAGGACAGGAGCCGAGCGGCCGAGCACCTGCGCCTGGCCCTGCCCTACCTGCGGAGCGCACAGGAGCCTCTGCGAGAGGAGGCCGTCAGGTTCATGGGTGAGTGCCAAGCCCGGCTCCCTTCCTGGCCCACCCCATTGCCACAGCTTGGCCCCGGCCCCGCCTGCTGTGCCGGGAGCAGGATCCAGGCGCGGGCACGTGCAGCCCCCACTGGCCTGGGCATTGCTGCTGCCGCCCTCTGGCAGCCGTGCTCTGGGGCGGCAGCGTGCGCCAGGGGCCCGGGCTGAGCCCTGCCGGGCCAGCAGGGCATGTGGCCTCAGGGCTGGCAGCGCCTGTGGGCGGCAGCTGTGGCTCTGAAGGCAGGACACGCTCTGTGCTCCCCAGGGATGGCCGGGCGCTACCTGACAGGGCAGCAGCCGCAGTTCCGCATCATCTGCAGTGGTGAGTGAGGCCCGCGGGCTCTCGGCGGGGGCTGCCGCTGGCAGCTGCGTTCCCTGGCCCGCCCGCCGACGGCTCCGCTCCCTGCGCGCCCCAAGGGCAGCGGGGCCACAGCACAGACACCTTGCAGGGCCCTGCAGGAAATTCCTGGCCAGCAGCTGCCAGCTCATCCTTCTTGGCTCCTGCTTCCTCCAGGCCGTGCCAGCAGCTGCGTGGCATGGACGAGGCTGGAGGCTCTGCCCAGCTCCCCGCAGATCCAGCCTCTGACTGTGCCTCTGTTTCTCTGCAGCCCTTCAGGACATGACGGATGACAGCAGCCCTGCCATCTCATGCCTGGTGCTTCAAGCTCTGTACATCCTTTTAGTTGTACAGAGCGTTCCCTCCTCCCGGCTCCAGAGGATGCCAGACCAACTCCGCCGCCTCTGGAAGTCGCGGCCTTTCCTGTGTGCCCGTGGCTGAGTGTCCTGCCGCGGCGCTGTGGAGAACTGATCCGGGAGGCTGCGTCTGGTGGGGCCACCTGAGCCTGCGGGGAATACCTCTCCTCTGCCCGCACTTCCTTTCCCTTCACCCACTCGAGGAACATTAAATTGTTGTGTTGGATACCCGGGTGTCCAGGAGCTTTCTCTTGGTGCACAGTGTCTTCAGGCCAATGGAGAAGAGGGGAAAAGGCTGCTTGGTCTGCGCAATTTGCCCAAGCGTGCGGTGTGGAAGGGAAAGTGACCAAACGCCCCTTGGCCTTTGGTGGTTCCTGCAGGAATGTTTTTGTTGCTGCATCAAGTCTTCTGGAGCTGGGGGAACAAGTGTGTTCCGTGTCCATGGAAGAGCAGAAAGTGGCAGGATGTGTCTGCTTCCAGCGCTTGTCTTGGCTCTTCCTTCCCAGTACTGGCAGCATCTTCAGAGACACACCACATGTTCTCTCATGCCAGGGTCATCCCAATCTTCTGCACTTGCCCAGGCTCCTGCCAGGTTCACCAGGGAAACTGGCTGCTCGTGCCAGTCCATCCTCTTGCCCAGAAGGCACCCGCTTGTGTTTGGACATGAGCTGCTGGCTACAGCCAGACGGGCAGCACCCGCAGCATTGGCCATCAGACGCTGGGCTGATCTTTGCATCCAGAGAGCAAGAAAAACAGGCAGAAGCACACAAGGCAACATGACAGTATCTCTGTAAGAATGGCATTGTCCTGTGAAAGTCAATAGTGGATGGTGGTTTTGTGCTGCAGATAATCACTTCCGAGCAAAAATCATTCCAGGAAGGGACAACAGCCTCTGCCTTCTGATGGATACCAAGGGTCTTGGTTTGGAAAGACAGGAGTCTGCTAAGGAAGGCAGGAGCCTTCCCTGAAATGGAGAATGTAAACCCTCCCCACCCCTCCTGATTGCTATAAATTTTAAATTAAGAGGCTCTCAGGCAAAAATATGGGAGCAGGAAATAACAGTTCTTTACTAGGGAATAGAAAAAAAAAGAATAAAATAAACAATGCAGTACACTAGAACAACACCGACAGAGTCAGAAGCCAACCTGACACCCTGTGGAGTGTTGGTAGCAGTCCAATTGGAAATGTGGCTGCAGTGCTCCTGGAGGGTCAGGTGTGGTTCTGTTGGAGCAAGGGTGTCCTGTAGAGAAGGATGTGTTCTTCCCCTGAAGATCCCGTGGAAGAAGGGACAGCTGCTGTTTCTCTGGGGAATCCCATGGAGAAAGCCATGCTAGTGTCTCAAAAACTTCTGGATTATACCTGGGTAGCAATGCTTGGCTCCTCCCTCTGGGCGAAGCATCTCACAATGGGATTTAGAGTTCTTATCAGTCATGCAGTGACATTCAATTGTCTGTTATCAGCAGATGTCCCCTCCAGAGGGAGGTGTGAATGTGGTCTCTCAAAGAGAGAGATAAGGCAAAGTGCCCACTTGACAAAAGATAATCTGCCATACAGATGGTAATTGAAAACATCTTGAATCCCAATCTTCAACACTAGGATATTTTTTAAAGAAAGGAACGAGGTATTCACACCAGAAAGCAGCCACAGGACAGATAAATCTCTCAGGAAAATAATTTATTGCTCTATTATCAGAAGAAACTAAGTTTTTCCCACCTTGCTCAGCCCTGAAGACTCCATTAGCATTCAAAGGAAGAAGTTGACACTGACCAGACAGAATCCATAGTTTGAATAGAATTTATGAATCATGCATGAGATGTATGAATATGCAATAGGCTATTGCTTTTAAAGGTTAATCTCTTTACATGTGTGTCCTTGTTTGGGCTTATTTTGCCCAGAAAAAGGTACCCAGAGCATCGGTAACTCTTTGTTCTTATTGCCTTGTATTGTCCTATATCTCAGTTATTCAAATTTTTATTACTCTAATTATATTACTATTTTTATAACAATTTTATTATTATTAAACTTTTAAAATTCTAAAACCAAGTGATTAGCGTTTTTCACAAGTACAACCTCCAGATGAGGCAAGCAAATGGACTACAGCCAACAGAAACAATAAAGACTTGAAATTGGTCCTTGCGAGAGTCTGTCCGAATTTTCCCTCATCTGCCTCACGATCATCATTTGCGGACCACTGAATAGAAGACCCCCCTGTCTGAAAATCTCTGGCTTTGTAGGAGAAAGTTACACACGCCAAAGGCCCCGAGACCTGAGTGCGTTGCTAAGCCATTGTTCTCACAGGTGTTGTTTGCTGTATACTACACTGAGCCCAATGAGAAGAAGGGGGCACTGTGCCCTTTTTGCAACAACAGCCTTGGAAGCTGTCCCACCTCTTGGCCTGGCTGGACTTCTCCTGAGTTACAGGTGGTACCCCACAGAAGACCCTCACCTGTTTTACAACCGTTGTGACAGACAGACTGAGATGTAAGGAGCCTCTCCATCAAGGACTGAGACATGGAACCCCCATGTGAAAAGGCCCCTCTGCTCCTTCCAAGGACTGGCACTGAAACCCCCAGCCCGGGGCAGGTGTGTGGGGGACGCAAGCTGACCAAGACGAGATGTTTACCTGCAGGTTGTGACCGCTGGACCAAGAAGACAATGGCTCTCGTTTACTGCTGAGAGCATGGACTACCTGTTACATCTATTCCTTATTGTATCTGTTTCCCGGCCTCGCAATTTCCAATAGAGTTATCATAGTAAAAACCTCTGAGTTAATGACAGACTTCGAGATCTCCCCGACGTAACAGGCGGATCCTCGACTGGACTGGACCAAAGGACTTTGTCTCTACGTTTGGCAGCTCTATCCCCCTCTTTCTCTCTTTCTCTCTTTTATCTCTCTCTTCCCCCATCTTTTTATCTCCCTTAATCCCTCTATTGCATTTTGCAGTGCTCACTCAATAAAGGTGCATTTGTTTCGATTATCATTGCAAACCCCCTTGTACCGTGTTGGTTCTTTTTGCACCCTGAGATCAAATCCACGAACTATCACGAAACCCGTCCATGACTACGGATCGTGACACCCCCCGAGGACCCCTCCTCAAATTCCCCCCCAAAGCCTCTCCAATGCACCCAGACCCTGCTAAAACCCCCTCAAGTTCCCCCCACATCCTCCCCAAATCCCCCCCAAACATCCTCAAGACCCCTCCCTAAATTCCCCTCACGACCCCTCCAGGACCCCTCACCTGTCCCTGCGCATCCTCAGCAGCTCCCGGAGCCCCCCCTCCTCTCCCAGCGCCTCCCCCGCTCTCTCCAGCGCCTCCCACAGGACCCGCCCGAGCCCAGGGTGGCTCCCGGGGGTCCCTGAGGGGGTCCCGGGGGACAGGGCGCCCGCTCCATGCCCGGCCCCGGGGTCAGCAGGCACCGCTTCGGGCTCAGCTCTGATTGGCTGGTACGCGAGGGGAGGGCAGAAGTTGCTGAGGGGAGAAGCCCGGTGATTGGTTGGTTTCGTATAGGGCATGGTGATTGACAGGGAAGGGGCGGGGCGGTGCAGGGTGATTGGCTGCATAGAGGCAAAGAAGGCGGGAGTTGCCGAGGGGAGACGTGCGGTTATTGGTTGGTCCAGCTCAAGAGGGGAGGGAGTAGCTGAGGGGAGGCATGCAGTGATTGGCTGGATCGGTGTACAGGAAGGCCGGTATTCCTGAGGGGAGACCCGTGGTGATTAGATGGTTTGGGGCGGGTCGTGCTGCTATTGGCTGGGAAAAGTCCCAGATTTTTAAGGGACATTGCCGTTTTTTTGGGGGAAAACCCTCAGATTTTTAAGGAAAAATTCCCGATTTTTGCAGGAGAAACATTCGCGGAGCTTTTGACACCACACGACCCCAAATAACCTAAATAACCCCCAAACACTCGAAATAAACCCTAAAGAACCCGAAAAAACCCCAAATACCTGAAAATGCCCCAAATAACCCCAAACAAATCCCAAATAACCCCAAAAAAACAAACAAAAAAAACCAAATTAAACCCAAAAACACCCAAATGATCTCAAGTAAACACAAAAAAAAACCCCATATACAACAACATAACTCCCAAGAACCCCAAATAATTCCAAATAAGCCCAAATAAACCCAAACAAACCCAAATACTTCCAAATAAACCCAAATACTTCCAAATAACCCCAAATAAACAGAAATAAACCAAGTAAAACCAAAGATAAACCCCAAATAGCCCATAAATGACCCCAAATAAACCCCAAACAAACCCTAAATAAACCCAAAGAAACCCCAAGAAAACTCAGTTCCTCCGGTCCCCACCCCAAAACAGATCCCGACCAATCACAACGCGTGGCACTGACGACATTCCACTTGCTGGGCGCAAACTCAGAGCACTGGCCCCGCTCAGCAACTTTCAGCCAATCAGCGCCCGGCCCGACTCTGACTCATCACTTGCCAGCCACACACCAAGGCCTCTCACTGCGGTAAATACTCAAAGACCACGCGGCATAATTTCCAGCCAATCAGAGCATGTCTCGCTGATGACTCATCAGTTGCCAGGAGCAGAATTCCGGAGGGGGGGAAGGTGATCCTGGAGATGGGCTGGGGACACCAGATAAATCCAAAACGGGGTTGGGACCCCAAAACGGAGCAGGAAGGGCCTGGAGCCCCCAAAACCAAACACGGGGGAGGGGACTGGGGGAAGGATCGGAAAGGGGAGGGAGAGAGGGGAAAAGAGGGGGGTGGGACCCCCAAATTGAGCTGGGAGGGGAATGGGACCCCCAAAATTGAGATGGGAGGGGAACTGGACACCCAAATTAGGCTGGGAGGGGAATGGGACCGCCAAACAGGATGAAGCCAATTTTGTTCCTGGAATATGTAAAGTAGTCTATGGATATGCAAAAAGTCTATGAATGTGCAACAGGCTGATTTAAGGGGAGAGAGGACCTTCGAGTAAAGGTTGTTATAGCCACCAAGACCCCCCAGTAACTTTCGGGGACACCTCTTAATTATTCGGGTTTGATTACATTAGCCTGTTGCATATTCATAGACCCTCATGCATAACCATAAACTCATTTACCTATTTGAGGAACTATTTGACATGGGGTGTCTCATCCTTGGGGGTGTCTCCCCATTTCAGGAGCCTCCACTGGAATGGAAACTATATACCCCCTACCTTTGATTAATAATAATAGTAATAACAATATGATGATGATGATGATGATGATGACGATGATGATAATAATAATAATAATAATAATAATAATAATAATAATCTGAAATTAAGGGGCTCTCAGGAAAAGATATGGGAGTAGAAATAACAGTTCTTTATTAGGAAAAATTAAAAATACAAATGCAGTAGTACAAACAAAAAAACAACAGTGACAGAGTCAGAATTCTCTGGGAATCCAGTGAAAAAGGCTGACCCTCTTGGAATCCAGTGGGAAAAGGGCTGATCCCCTGGGAACCCAGTAGAAGAAGAGCTGATCCTTTGGGAATCCAGTGGAAAAGAGCTGATCCTCTGTGAATCCAGTGGGAAAAGCTTGATCCTCTAGGAATCCAGTGGAGAATGGGGGTGATCCTTTGCAATCCAGTGGGAAAAGGGCTGATCCTTTGAGAATCCATTTCTTACCCAGCAAAGACAAGGCAAAGGCAGGGCCACAGAGTTTTTATAGGCCATCCCAAGGGTGGAGTTGGGGTTTGGGTCAGGGGAGGAGTTCTTAGCAACACAAGAGGGGTGAGATCCAATTCCTGCCTCTTAGCAACAGCAGCACTCCACACAGAATGTGTCCCCAAATCCTAAATTCCCTCTAAAACAATTGAGAAATTATGGAACTTCAGATCTATCTATTTGATCAATTTCCTTCATTTCACCCAGTTTTGCGTGTTTTTAAAGGATGAAGGTGAAGCAGAGGAAAATTAAGGCCAAACCAAAAGGAGAAGCAGCCAGGTGTGTCCCCACCTTGGATCACACGGAATGTGAGTGACCAGTGTCCAAAGTGCCTCCTCCACCAGGGGATGGAGCTGGAGCAGCGCACGAAGTTCTGCCCGCACCCGGGGCACTCGCAGGGCTTCCCTTAGTGGTGCCTGCGTTGGTGTTTGTGCAAGTTAGAGCTGCTGGAGAAGCTCTTCCCACACTGGGGACACTCGTAGGGCCTCTCCCAGGTGTGGATGCACCGGTGGGTGATGAGGGTGGAATTCTGCTTGAATCCCTTCCCACAGTCGGGACAGCGGAAGGGCCTCTCCTCTCTGTGAATCCGATAGTGCTGGAGGAGATAGGAGCTGTTCTGAAACCTCTTCCTGCATTTATCACACTCGTAGGGTCTCTCCCCCGTGTGGACGCGCCGGTGGTTGGTGAGATCGGAGTTCTGCTTGAATCCCTTCCCGCAGTCGGGGCATTGGAAGGGCCTCTCTTCCCTGTGACTTTGATAGTGCTGGAGGAGATGGGAGCTGGTCCTAAAGCCCTTCCCACACTTGGAACACTCATAGGACCTCTCCCCAGTGTGGGTCCTCTGGTGCTGGATCAAGCTGAACTTCCGGCTGAAATGCATCCCACACTCAGAACACTTGTACAGCCTTTCTCCAGTGTGGGTCCTCTGGTGGATGATCAGGCTGGAACTCTGGCTGAAGCTCTTCCCACACTCCCCACACTCGTAGGGCTTCTCCCCTGTGTGGATCCGCTGGTGCCTGATCAGGTTGGAGTTCCACCTGAAGCTCTTCCCACACTCCACGCACATGTGGGGCTTCTCCCCATCATGGAGTTGCTCATGGAGCACCAGCTCCGAGCTCTGGCTCCATCTCCGGCCGCCTTCCCGGCCCAGGCTGGCTCTTTCCCCCTCAGATCCCCGCCAGCTGCGTTTGCAGTCCCTCCTCGTGCGGCATCTCCGGGGCTTTTCCTCCCTGTTGGCTTCCTGTGCCATGGAGCCGCTCAAAACGGCCTCTGCCACCAGGTTCTGCCGCGGGCATTTGTCCTCCCTGCTCTCCATGCTCAGCTCCTGCTCTGGGGGAGGAAGGACAAGGACAGGATGGGATTTGCCTCCGTGCCACAGGCAAGGGCAAGGAGATCCCCCAGGCCTGAGCTGCAGCCGGGGCCGTGCTGGGCTGGGAGATGGAGCAGTACAGAGGGGAAAGGGGAACTGACTTCCTCCTCACCTGCCTCAGTGTCCCGGGGCATCTTCCTCTTCCTTGCAGCCTCCCTGGGGTTGGCAATGGGAAATCCTGGTTTGGGGAAAACAAGGGATGAGCGCGTTTGTAGGAGTGTCGGGGGGTAGGACAGTCGGGACGGACGGAGACGAGAAATCTCTGCAGCCAAGTCGTGGAACTTGCGGTTTATTGAAAAGGGCCTGAGTGCAGGGCCCTGCTTGGAGCTGCCAGGCACAGCTCGGAGCAGGCCCCAGAGAAGAGAGAGGTAGAGAGGATGAGAGGGTAAGAGAGTAAGAGGGGAAGAGCGTAAGAGAGTAAGGGTCCCGTTACAATACAATCAATCTTCTTCTGTGTTGAATATTCTATTTCTCACCAACCAATCAAGTACAAGATAAAAATCCTACAGCATTTACATACAGCCTATAAGAATCAATACATTACTATACTGTGTTACATTTTAAACCCTAAAAACTCCTCTTTGGACCCCTTCTGCTGAGCTAGTAGGGTCTGCCCTGACCCTTGGATCTGTCTGCAAGCAGAGGGAACTGTTTCATCAAAAGGGGATTACCTTCAGTTGGGCCACACCATTGTTTTCCAGTTGTTCACTAACAAAGGTATCTCAAAGCTTGCTTTCATTTAAATCTTCCTTATTCTTCCTATATTCCCAAAATCTTCTGCCAGACAATCATATTTATAAGGTTTTCCTGTTTCATCTCCCCCAACACATATTGAGTTTGAAGGTCCCTGTGCCCAAGTCCATCTCTGGAATCACTGGCCACCTGGGCTCCAGAAACACCTCCCAAACACCAAGATTCAGCCCTGAAAAGGCCTCCCAGGAGTTCCCTATCCCTGGTCCCTCCCCTCTGGTGTTCGAGGGTTCCCCTCTGTCCCAGCTGCTGGGGGTCACGCTTGGATTGGGGGTCCCCATTCTCCTCGTTGCCCGCCCTGCCCAGGCTGCTGGCAGTCCCAGCAATCCCAAAATCTCCCCCGGCTTCACTCTCCCCATTTCGGGATGCCGGGGCTGTTTGGGCTCCCGGGCTCCCTTCTCCCCTCATTCTCTGCTCTGGGCTGCAGCGGCTCCAAGGAGTCCCCCTTGCCCCTCTCCAGGCTCTTGAGGCTCCCACCAATGGCGGCGCTCCCCCCTCTCTGGGCTCCCCAATTTGGGCTCCTGGGGGACACAGGGCTCTGCTCCTCCTCAGGCTGCCTCTGCCGGCACCGCCACCGCCACCTCTCGATGTCCCCCAAGGGGCCTTTTCCGCTCAGCCTTGGACTTCTTCATTCTCCAAACATCCCCCCATAAACCCCAACTCAGGGACCCCCCAGGATATCCGGGCCGAGCTCCCCCTCCGCGCTCACCGGCGCAATGGGGGGGCGATGATCCCACAGGTGGGGGCTGGGAATTCAGGCAGGGATCAACCGCGTGGTTCCCTGAGCTGAGCCCCGTTCTGCCTTTGTGCCTCCTCTTCCTCCCGCTCCTCCTTATCCGTTCCCCCTACTCCTCTTCCTCCGTCTCATCTCCACCTCCTTTTCCTCTTCTATCTCTCCTCCCCCTGCCTCTCATCCCTAAACCCACCACCTCCTCCCCCTTCATCCGTGCCCTTCCCTCCCTCCTCCTCCTCCCCAAGCAGCAGCCACACCTTCGGTGCCCCGTTCCCCCAGCCCTTGCAGCCGCGGCAGGAGCAGGGATGGAGCCGGGACAGGTCGGCATGGGCAGCGCGGGGCTCTCGGCTGCTCCAGCCACTGCGGGCGGGGGGAACCCGGCCCGGGCCAAAGGAGAGGCAAACTGGGTAAACTGGGGACACATAACAAAGCTAAGGATGCAGCAGAAAATGGAGCTGAAAGAGTTATGTTACCATTAACTCCAAACGAGGAAAAAATAGAAATTCCAAAGTTTAGGCAAGCCAATAAAAAAGGTTTAAACAAGACAGGAAGTGAACAAGATAAATCAGGGAAATGGAAACTTTTTGATGGAAGACAACTACTTAATAAAATGTGCTTACTAGGAAAAAAATAGAACATATGCATCAGAAAACGCACTGGGATGCTCAAGATTTGTGTGATCATTTTTTAAGGAACTATGGGTGCATTGGGATTTTTGGAGTAGCAAAGCAAGTAACTGAAAGATGCTTAATTTGCCAAAGGATAAATAAAAACATGATGAGAAAAAAAACATTAGGAGGTTGTGAGTTAGCTCGTTGACCATTTCAAAGTATCTGAGCAGAAGTTTAGATTTGTTAGGCTCTGGATTTATTTGTAAAAAACTCATTTAATCTAGAAGAAAGAGAATATGCCATATGTTAGACAGGAGATTTTAGGAGAATAAAAATCTTTGAAGCATCAGAAACGCCCGAGACAAAACAAGAAAAGACAAAGGGAAATGAAAGGCAGAGGAACAAAAGGAAAAATCAGAAAGAGAGTGGGATTCTCTGCAGGTCTTGCCCCCTCCGTTCGCGGCCCAGGCGCCTGTCCCGGGTCCCGGCTCGCTGCCCGCCTCAGCTCCGCCTGCCCCGGTTTCCATCCCAGGTGCGGCCTCACTGCCCAGGGCAGCTCCACCTGCCCCAGCGCTGTCGCTCAATTTGTGTGCCCTGCTCCCACTGCCTGGCCCGCGGCCGCTGCCCGCCCATGCTGGGGAAGATGGGGGTTGCTCTGTCCCGCCGCCTGCTCCGAGGTCACCGCGCCCACCGCACCCAGGGGGGGTCCCAGCCATCCCATCCCCGGCTGCCCTGCCCGTGCCACCTGCGCTGGGCACCGCCGCTGCTGCCGGGCTCTCCCACCTGCCTCTGCTCTGCCGGCAGCTGCCGGATCAGCCGCCATCAGCCATGTGGGGGCTACCCACGCTCCGCCTCGGGCTCCACGGGAAGATCCCCCTCTGCCGATTCCGGCCGCAGACCCTGCCCACACTCCCACCGACCCTCGGCAGGATAGACTCCCCTGACCCCGTCCTGCTCTGGGTTACGTCCCCTTGGTAACCACAGCTCCGGCTGTTCAGGGAAACTCTCTCTCTCTCTCTACAGGAAGCACCTTATCAAAACACTAGGAGCTCAGTTAAAAGACAGTTCTCTCCAAATTATTTCCCAAAACATGGGAGAAAAGCGAGAGAAGGTAAAAAAGTGAAAGAGTTAGATGAAGGGATTGCTCTATTTCCGTTCAGAGAGGTTCCCATGGGAGGGATGCGCTGCCCCGCCCCGCGGGAGCCACCAGCGCCCCTGCCGGCCGTGCCCGGAACTGCACCCAAGGGGAAAGCGCCGCAGCCCAAAGGCCGGGACTGGGTCCGGGCTCTGTTTGCTGTCAGTGCCGCAGCTGTTGGTGTTTGTTTGCTTTATTACACACACTAGTAAAGAACTGGTATTCCTATTCCCATATCTTTGCCTGAGAGCCCCTTGATTTCACTACTCTAAAAATTAAGAGGGAGGGGGTTTGCATTCTCCATTCCAAGAGAGGCTTTTTCTGCCTTCCCGAGCAGACACCTCTCTTGTAAAGCAAGACAAGCACCCACAGGCACTGAGGGGGCTGCAGGAGGGGCAGAAGAAGGCCCTGCAGCACTTGGGCACAAAGGCACAGCAGGTGAGTGCAAGAAGGGAGCAGCAAAAGGCCAAGCTGAAGGCAAAGGCCAGGGCACAGTTCCTACAGCCCCTGAGGGATCAACCCCAGGGCCCAAGGGGGCCCCAGCATCCAGGGCACGGCTCGGCCACAAGCACCTGGCACAGGCATTGCCCTCCTCGGCAGGGGAGAGCCCACCCAAACAGCCCCTGGAAAGGAACCAGGGCTCCAGCTGCAGGGCACAACGACACTGCAAGCACAGACAGCAGCACCCTCAGGACCAGCAAGTCCACCCCTTGATGGACATGGATTGGCAGGGCTGTCACAGCTCCCATCACGCCAGGGACCCTCCACACTGCAGCCCTTGAGAACATTCAGGGTGGGTCTGCATTGAGAGGAGGCATTTCCTGATGGACACAGGGGCCTCTCAATCCACTCTGAATCTTAGACCTAAAGGGGAAAATAGTAAAGGAATGTTTTAATTTTTAAGGAAATGAGTGGGAAAGATGAGCAGGTATGATTTGTTCAACCACTATTAGAAGCTGTGGGGGATAGGTTTGAAATAAATGAATTGCTTTTTCTTCCTCCTGTGATTGTAATTAACTAGGAAGGAATTTGAGAGCTGGATTTTAATACTGTAAAAGGGGATACAGAGGCCAGTTCTGCTCTACCGTTGTGTCAAAAGTCTGACAAGGCCCATGCTGAAGTGAACCCCAAAGTGTGGGCTGCCCCAGGGAAAGAGGGAAAATTAGATATGGAGCCTCTACAAATTACTTTAAAGCAACCAGAACGAGCAAAATCCTGTTCCAAGAGAGGGAAGGAAGGGCTCACAGGCTGGGATTGAGTCCCTGTTAAAGGCAGGGCTTTTGGCGCCAGGGATGTCTCCCTACAACACTCCTATCCTGCCAGTCAACAAACTGGATGGATGGACAGGAGGAGGAAACACAGAATTCTCAAGTGCTAAAATGAAGATTAACTGAGGCTGCTTGCCTGGCCCTTCCAGACAGGGTAAAAGAATTTGAATTATAGGTGGATAACAAACAGGGTCTTGCCAAAGGAATTCTTGCGCTAAAATATTTAACCCTATATAGGATCTCCTACAGTTCACGTCTGGCATCAAGGTAAAGGTCTGACAACCAAAAGAGCCTCTAAATGGATGAGCAGGGCTCAGTTATTACAGTATGAAACGTGTTCAATGGCACAGGAGGATTTAGAACTGAGGACGGAGCAAGGGTTTAACCCAGCCTCTTGTTGGAACAGCCTGGAGAGGGGCTGGCAAGGAACCCAGGACTGCCCTCAAGGGCCAGAGCTCCACACCCAGGCTGGGACAGATTGATGATGGGACATTCCCTGGCCTGAGGGAGAAAATGTATTTGTGGATGGCTCTGCAACGGCAGCAGAAGGGAAAAGAGCTACAAGACAGGCTGTTATTAAGGAAGGGCAATCAGACACCACGCAGGTCACAGCACTGCTGCAAAATGTACCGATTTCGGTTCTTTTAAACCTTTTTTCTCTACTCAGGCTTGGTTTTCTTTGCCTTGGGGAAATGAATTTTAAAGCTTTTATTTAAGGGCTGCTACACCACTCAATGGAGATGAGTTTAATATCTGAACAGACTGGGAATAGCCCAAAAGACACCCACAGAGATAACGACCAGCAACAAAACATCATTGCCCAGCAGCAAACAGCAACCAACAGCTACCCCAGACACTGCCCCCGGCAGAGCTGGAGACACCTGGGCTGGAAAAGGCTGAGAAGGAAATCCAGGAGTGTGGACCAAATTCACATCAGAGGGGAAGAAATCCGGGTCCAACAGGAAATCAAATACTAAAAACTTACACAACTTGGAAGCAATGAACATTAAAGCAGTGGATTTAGATTGGTTCAGACTACATAAAGTTTAGGAAAATCTAGTAAAACTCACATGGCATGGAATGATTTTCTCTGCACAGCTGGGCTATTTGTGAAAGAAATTATTTCTGTTGCACATCCAGGCCAGAACCAAGGAATGCCTTGACTCTAACACTAAAGAGATTCTTGGAGAGTTTTTGTTTTCCCTGCAGTTTCAGTGATAAGATAACAACATGATAATAATTTTTTATAATAATTCCCACTTTATATTGTCAGGTGGGTTTGGGACAGAAGTGTGAGAATCAATTTTTGGTCCGGATTTTTCCTAGTTCTCCTTTATGGGGCATTTGTAGAACTCAAGAGCTTTAACCATAATACTTTGAACTTGTAAATAGTAAATACTTTTTTTTAAAACACAGCAGATTCTTTGGGGGCCACATGTGACTCACCAGACGGCTGCCCTGGAAGAGAAGCTCCATTCCAGGCAGCCTCCAGAGGAGCTTTAGAAATGCAAATGAACACTGCTGGGCAAAGTGTGGACAATGCACCTGGGTCCCTTGCCTGGGGCAGGAATTGGGCTGATTCCCTCTGCCCCTCACCCCAAGCTCTGCCTGCTTGCACTGATGGAATTTGCACAGCTCAAGGCAGAGCCCAGGGGGAGGATATCTGACCCTGCAACACAAACGGGTGAAGCTGCAAAAGGAAACAGCAAAAGGAGAATGTTGGGAAAACTTCATTATAAATAAATGGGGGGAATCATCCCTCTGCCCACTCCAACATGTGCTGTCATTGTCTGTGTTATATAGGGTATATTAGAGCAGTGGGGATTTTTTGCTAGCAAAAATTCAGGGAAATAAGCTGGGAATCCAAGGATTTGCTGATTTAATTGGAGAAAAGCAGTCAATTGATGCAGCCCTGGCTGGAGAGAGCGCCCAAAAATAGGGAAAAGATGAACGGCCAGTAGAACAAATTTACAACACCATGGACCAGCCCCTGGGTACCCGAACCAATTCATATCAGGAGCCACAGAACCCATTTCTCATTTCAATGGCATCTTTAGATTACAAGCGGCCCTCGCAATAATAACCAACCAGCCAGCTCCAGCTCCTGACCTTCCTGCTGACCAATCCAATGAAATGAGGAACACACCATTTAACCATGGGATGGGATAATATTACGTTTTAGCAAAAGAAAGGGGAGTTTGTGGAAAATTAAATGACTCAAACTGCTGTTGGCAAAGAGATGACAAAGAAAAAGTGGTGAAACAGATAACAAAGGAAGTAAGAAAGCACCTCATGTTCCAGCCCAAACGTGGAAAGGATGGAAATGGGACAAGGTTTTGTGGCTCCCTGGCAGACCATGGGTTAAACGAATGCTGTTTCTCCTCTGATGTGCTACAGCAACTCTCATCTTTCTACCGTGCTCCACACCTTGAGAGTGCAGCTCATTCAGCAGCTGAGGGAGGGGTAAGGGATTTGTAGATAAGGAAGCAAAGGGCGAAACCACCAGCTTCAATAAATGTTACTAATTAACATGGACTGCTGCTCACAGGAAGTCCCACTAAATTCCTGAACTTCCAGAAGAACAAAGACTTAACAGAGCCGTGAATATCGGCTGTTAGACAAAAGTGGGGGTGCACATTAACGAGGACACGCAGTTGGCGGACGGCGAGGTCTGAACCTTCCAAGTACCTCAGCCAGTGGGCAAAGGGAGAGGGAGGCGAGGCCGGGAAAATGAGGATAAAAAGGAGGCTGCGAACTACAACAATGACAGAGAGTGCACGGCAAATGCCCCATGGCCTCTCTCTCTGCTCAGCAATAAAGTCACTTTTGCAAGACTCCTCTGTCTCCTCTGCGCACAGAAACCTCCGGCCACGGGAATTCCCCGCACAGCCCCGGGCACGGGGCAGCCCCCTCTGTCCCAGCCACAGCAACCGGGCCGAGCCAGCGCTGCTCCGCCAGCGGCTCCTGCCGAGGCAGCGGCCGCAAGGAGACCGCGGGCAGCCGCTCCCGCAGCGCCCTCACGCCAGCGGCAACACGGGCCGGACACGGCACAACGAACCCGCCCGAGCCCCCTGCCGCCCCCGAGGCCCGCAGCCAGCCCCGAGCCCCCGCACAATCCAGCGCGGCTCCCACCTGCGCTGCGGCCGCCTCCGAGCTCCGCCGCCGCCTCACCGCGCTCCGGCCGCTGCCGCCGCTCACGGGACCGCACACACGCTACGACAATGGCGCCGCTGCCCAGCCACGGCCGCCCTCAGCCCGCCACCGAGACCCTGCTCCGCCCCGCTCCCACCAATCAGCGCGCCACAAACACGACTGACGGCACCATCGCCCAATCCCAGACAGGGGCGGGTTCTGCACACGGCACAGCCCCGCCCTGCGCTCTCAGGGCCCCCCGGGCTGCGTGAGGGCAGAGCCGGAGCTGAGGAGCTGCCCTGGAACGGGCCCGGGCCCGAGGGGATTGAGCTGAAAACACAAACAAACTTCTCCGCAGCTCCCGCCACGGCTTTCCCAGCACTGCGGCTCCGGTGGCTCCGGCTCAGCGGGAAGCCCTGGAGCCTCACTTCTCCTACCCCTAATTAGGAGCATCAGTGCATCGCTTTGATTTCCCCCAAAAAGAGAAAACCGCCCCAAGCCCTGTGGATGAGTGGGGGAGGGGAGAGATTTCTGACAGAAAACTCCTAAAACTCAGAGCAGGATAATGAGAAATAAGTCAAGACCCTTAAATGCAGCTTTCCCCCACGCCTCCCTCCTTCCAGCTGCACCTCCTACCCAGGCAGTGCCGCAGACAGGGAATGGGGCCGCGCTCAGTTCATGCCCCGGGGCTTCTCCCTCTGCTCAGGGACAGGAGTCGTTCCCCTGCTGCACCCTGGGCTCTCTCCCACCGCAGACTTCTCCAGGAACTTCTCCAAGCTGAGTCCATCCCACGGGGCACAGCCCCCTCCAAGTGCTGCAGCGTGGGTCACTGTGGCCCGGGGTCAGTCCTGGCAGGACAGGCTGCTCCAGCGGGGCCCTCTGGCCGCGGGGTCACAGCCTCCTCTCAGGCATCGCCGTGCTCCAGCGTGGCTGCTCCGGGGGCTGCAGGGGGATCTCTGCATCCAAATGGATCTGCAGGGGAATCTCTACAACCCCATGGATCTGCAGGGAGATCTTTGCATCCCCGTGGATCTCCAGGGGGATCTCTGCATCCCCGTGGATCTCCAGGGGGATCTCTGCATCCCCATGGATCTGCAGGGGGATCTTTGCATCCCCGTGGATCTCCAGGGGGATCTCCGCCGCCCCATGGATCTCCAGGGGGATCTCTGCATCCCCGTGGATGTGATGGGTGATCTCTGTGTCCCCATGGATCTCTGCATCTGGCACCGCCGTTTTTGGAGGCACCAGGAATAGGCTGAGCTCTGCCTGAAGCTCTTCTCACATTCCCCAAACCCTTCCCAGCACAGGAAGGCTTTTACCTCCTCTCAGCTCCCCAGGCTGGGTTTGCAGCCCCTCCTCGTGGGGGATCTCTGGGGCTTTTCCTCCCCGTTGGATTCCTGAGCCGTGGAGCCGTTCCAAATGGCCTCTTCCACGAGGTTCTGTGGCAGGGATTTGTTCTCCCTGGTCTCTGTCCGCAACTCAGGACTTGGGGGAGGAAGGACAAGGAGAGGAAGAGACAGGGAGAAAGGAAAAGGAAAAGGCAGGAGGAGAGGAAGGAACAAGAAGGAGCAAGGGAGGAAGGAGATGGGAAAGGAACATGGATGGATGAAGGACAGAATGAGGAGAAGAAGGAGGGCGGACAAGGAGAAGATGGGATTTGCCTCCATGGCAGAGGGCAGGGGAAGGAGATCCCCCCAGTCCATCCCTGGCAGGATGGCGTTGGCAGTGAGGCTGTCCTGCAGCGATGCTGGGCTGGGAGATGGAGCGGCAGAGAGGGGAAAGGGGCAGTGATTCCTCCTGCCCTGCCTGGCTGTCCCAGCCTGGAGCGTCCTGGCACTGCCGAGGCCCTTGGAGCGTCCGGCACTCTGGAGCCCGAAGCTCACGGCTGCTTTATAAAGCTGACAAAGTCAGCAGGATGGGTCTGGGTATGATCTGCAGCAAACTGGGTTTATTGGTACAGGAACAGGGCACAGAGCTGAACAGGGCCCAGGGACAAAGACAGGGTGCAAGCTGAGGGCACAGGGGGTTTTTATATGGGGTAGTGAGGGTGGAGCTGAGGGTCAGGGTCCAATGGATATGGGGGAAAATGGGGCAAAGGAGGGGTTAAGGGTCGGGTCAGCTAATAGGGAAACAGGGGCAGAGGAATGCAGTAAATTAGGGCCAATGGAGGGACAGAGAGGGAGAACATTCTAGGGACTAACCAAAGATGGGTAATAGGGGGTGAACTAGGGTAATTAGGCCAACAGGCCAATGGCGCAACATAACTTTCCATAAATCAGCATGTGCCTGCAAAGGTCTATGGGAGAAGCAAGCTTCTCACCATAACCTTGAAATCTATTCTTCTTATTGGGGACCAGTCCCCCATGGGTGGGAGATTGAGACTCCCATGGGCCTCCACACCAGTGCATCTTCCTTTTCCTTGCAGCCTCCTTCTCCTCCATCCAGACAAAGGTTAGGATTGACAAATCCTGGCTTTGAGGGAAGAACAAGGGGTGAGCACCTTGGGTTTTGTGAGAAATGAGCCTCACTCTTTAGAATTTTTGAAAGTTTAATAAGGAATAATAAGGGGCAAATCAGTAACAGGGCTGGGTGCTTGGCAATGGCCAGAGGCACACTGGTTAACCACAGCAACTCTTCTTGTCTAGTTTTCCCATTGTATTTTTGAAATTCATATTCATAATGATTATACATATTCAAACATTTCTTTGAACTCGTTTACATGTTCCAGGAATTCTTCAGGTTGGTTTGACCCCCAACTCGCCGTTTTAGAGCCCGTGCAGGAATCGTGGATTGCTGTTTTAAGGACTGTGTGTCACTCCCTCACAAGGGCCCCTGTTCTGTGGTTTCACCAGGTGACAGTTATTGACAGTGGAAGGGTCAGTGGCAGGGGTCCTCATCACATCCCTTCCTTAAATGTTATCTGACCATGCAGATGGTTTTAGCTATTTCCACAAGTACTTGAAATGAACATTAGCTATTTCACAAATATCTCTGAAGTGTTATTGTCAGTTATTTACAAAAATAAAAGCATTGATTATTATTTCACAACTACAGCTACTTCTGCAAAAGTTAACATTCTAATGTACAACACATGGCATCCACTGTAATATTTTTCAAAAGCCAAAACTATAATGTATGTTTTTCACACTCTCCACAAACTAAAATATCATCCATAAATGGTGTTCTGAGGATATGAGCTACACAGGGGCCAGGGCATTGGCCACAAAAAGCTGGCAAATTATACTACAGCAAAAGCAGTTAAAAGTGATTACAAACTGCACTCTATCAAAATCAGTGTGATTAAGAATAGATTGCAGAAGTCAATACCTAATAGCAAAAGCCAACACTACCCAGTTATTTATAACAGACCCAGGGGAGGTTTTTCCCTTGCATGGAGCACTTGGGCCTTCCCCGGGCCCCTTCTGCCCTCGTGCAGAGCCGGTGGCATTTTCCAGCACACGCAGTTTGTAACCAAGAGCCGGGTGCAGCCGAGAAGGCTCCAAGCGCCTCCTTCCAGGCTGACTCTGCAGGTGCCGAGG
Source organism: Melozone crissalis (assembly GCF_028551555.1). NCBI lineage: Eukaryota > Metazoa > Chordata > Aves > Passeriformes > Passerellidae > Melozone > Melozone crissalis. Next base: position 8,147,591 of record NW_026535844.1, read on the forward strand.
CTGCTCTGGGCTCTGCCAGGGCTCTGCTGGGGCTCAGCTCTGGGCCAGGCTGGGCCCGCTCTCCCCTCACATTGCTCCGGGCAGCTGAGGCACAGCGGGAGAAGGAAGGGACACGGCAAGGCAGTTGAGGGTTAAGAGAGTTTTTATTCAAACAACTGCCATAATAAACAGGCTCTCCTAACTACCATAAACTAACTACCAGTGCTAACTACCCTAACCAACTAGTAGTGCTAACTACCATAACTAACTAGTTGTCCTTACTACTGTAACTGAAAGCTGTCCTGAAGGCTTCATCTCCTCCGCTGCTCCCTCAGTTGCTTTGCTGCAGTGATCAGAGGGGTCAGGCTGGAGAGAGGCTTGGCTGATGATAAAAATGGGTCCAAAGGATACAAAGGAAAGAAATGAACTGTTACTTTCCAGAGTCAAGTTCCTCACAGGCTCTGTTGCAACAGGACAAAGGGAAATGGTTTGAAACTCAGGAGAGGGAAACAGGCTCAGATTAGATCTAAGGAAGAATTTTTTAACCAGGAGAGTGGGGAAACACTGACAGAAGGTGCCCAGAGATGTGGGAGGTGCCTCCTCCCTGGAAACATCCAAGCTCAGGTCAGGCAGGGCTCTGGGCCCCCTGAGCTGCTTGAAGATGTCCCTGCTCGCTGTGGGGCACCAGGCCCAGATGAGCTCCAAAGGAGCTGCCAAGCCACAGCAGGCGAGGATTCTGCTTGCTCTGCGTGTGGAACGCAGCCAGACTGGAGACTGTCGGAGGGGGCCCCACAAGAAAACCCCTCCCTGGCGCTGCTGCTTCCCCTGCAGCCCCTGGCCCTCAGCTGCAGCAGCTCCTGGGCAGCCCAGCGCCGCTCCTCGTCCGGCTCCAGGCTGCACTCGAGGCAGTCCCGCAGCAGAGCCGACAGGCGCCGGGGCTCCTGCAGCTGCGGGGTCCCGTTCTGCCGGATCAGAGCGCGAGCCTGCAGGGAAAGCAAACTCAGCGCTCTGCCAGCTCCCTTCACACCCACACGGGCTCACATCCACCCCGGGGCCTCAGCCCCAGCTCCAGGGAAACTTTCCTCCCTGCCACAGATGCTGCTCAGAGCTCATTTTGCTATGCCAACCAAAAAACCCAAACCCTGGGGCTGCCACAGCCACTGCAACATCCAAATGATCTCGCCTTGAGAGCCAGTTCCATTGGCTGACTCTGTCAGTAGGAACCTCCATCAGAAATAGCCCATTTTGCTTCTCCAAATGTGGACACCAGCTTTACAGGCCATTTTCCAGAGTCAGTGTGGTCTGCCTGTGTTATTTCAGAGGATTCTTACATCAAGGTCATCTCTGCAGTGCCACTGACACTCAAGTAAATGCATTCCTGCTGCCCCATCCCAGAAACTGCCAGGCAAGAAACAGGAGGTTTGTGATGCTGAAAGATCAGGCTTGGTGACGCGGAGAAAGCAGCTTGGACTATGAAAGAAATATGTTAGACTATGAGGATGTTAAAACAATCATCTTCATGTTCTCAACAAATTTCCCTGTGAGAAGAATCGGGGTGGAGATCAACTTGCAAAATATCTTTTAGAAACTCCTGCAGAAAGCTTGTTTTTCGGACTGGGATTTGGGGGTGGTTTGGGGTTTTCTTGCAAGGTAACATTAGACCTGATGCACTTGCTTCACATTTTCAGGTCATCCTCACAGCCAGATGAGCTCCAACAACATAAATCCCAAAGCAAATTGTTGCTGGAGACTGAGGAATATTCTCCTGTGTGGAGGCTGGAGTGCTCTGGGAATTCCCTTCCCATGTACAGAAACCTCCAGCTGCTGCTCCCAGTGCAGGGTCCCCCTGTGCTCACAGGCCTCTGCAGCCACTGCAGAATTTGCCTCTTACCATGGCCGCCGTTGGATTCCCTGAAGTAAGGAGGTTCTCCTTCCACCATCTCGATGGTCACAATGCCAAAGGCCCAGATGTCCACCTTGGGGCCATAAGGAGATCTGGTCACAACTTCTGGGGCCATCCAGTGAGCAGTGCCCACCATGGAGCTGCGCTGGTCCTGCTCAGGGCTGAGCTGAGCACAGAGGCCAAAATCAGCTGAGGACAGAAACAAACCCTGTCAAAGGCAGCTGGAATGAGGAAACCAAGCACCAAGATTCCCCACTCTCAGTCTGAGAGTGCAGTAGTGAAGTCAGCTGGAAAAGCCCTCAGGGCTGTAGCCAAGGAAAGATGGAACTGGACCCTTCAAGAAACCCTCAGCTTTCATGCAGTGGCTTTTACTGATTCCCTTGGAGATTTAGATTCCCACTGCTGCCCCTCTGGCAGGGCCATAGGCAGAGCAAAGGCACTGCTGGCACCCTGCTCCTCTCCTGAGCTCTCTGCAGGGGCAGCCACTCTCAGCTGGCAGCAGGGGCCGGGCAGTGCCCCCAGCAGCCCTTGTGGGGCTCTGGCCCTCCCTGGGAAGCAGCCCCACACCCGCAGCCCGGGAGCGCCGTGCCTGGCCAGGAACACCCACCCAACCTGACAGAGCCGTCCGTGCCCAGGAGGATGTTGGAGCTCTTCAGATCCCTGTGGATCACCCGCTTGGAATGGAGGAAATCCGGGCCCTGCACACACTGAGAGAGAACAATGTGGTAAATAGGTGTGATTCGTGCTGATAAAATTGAAACAGTCATCAATATTGATACAGTAATTAATATTTGGAAATTATAAAACAGATAAAAGTTGTAATGCCAAAGAAGAAAGGGAGAGGAGGGGCTCTACCCCCCTCTCCTGGCAGATGTTCAAGGATAGGAGGAAAAAGCAAGAGATAACAGTTACTAAAAATTAACAGAGAGAAGTGAAAATCTGGTTGGGTCCCAGGAAAATACCCGCTATAAGAGATTTATTGCTTTGATGCTAAAATATAGTAATATCTTAGTTTTGGCTTGCATTATCCTGGCTTGGTGCGCATGTGTAACCCAAAGGTGAATTAAAGGACAATGAAGAAGACTATATGGCCTTCATCAGAGACGACCCCCAAAGACCTGTGCGACCACCAAACCGAGTGGTGGCGCATGCGTGGTAAAGGTGGTGAGGAGGGCAGAGACAGAAAAGTGACGAACCAAAAATAGGAGGAGATGGCATTGACACATGGCATATAAGGGGCAACTTTCACTTGGCAAGATTGTACATGAAGTGGCAAGGGTCATTGAACCCTGCCCTCCGTACCCCGCGGTTGTTTTATCTTATGCGCTATTATTTGAACCATATTATCCCTTATTTATATATTTGCTAAACTATTTAATTAAAATTGCTGCTACCTTAAATATTGTTTGGGTTTTTTTTATGATGGGATTATTGGGCAAATATAACTCCTGCGAGCACAGAAGGACACCTGTCAGGGCTGGGCTGGCTGCTGAGAATGCCTCAGGCAGGAGGATCCTCCGGCAACGAGCCCAGAGCCACTCTGGGCACTGAGGCCTCCGTGTCCCACAGCAACGGGAACACCACGGGGACGTGGCGCTGTTCCTGTGACATCCCAGCAGCAGCTCACGCAGAAACCGCCTGGAAGGTTCTCCTGTGTCACAAAGGAGCACAAAGAACCCTCCCAGGGCACAGCCTATGGCCCAAAGAGTGCAAGAGGAACTCGGAAAATGCAGCAAACAAGGATACCCTATAGCCCAGTCTGAACACTGAGGAGGAACAAGGACGGCACCAAACCAAAGGAAACGTGACCTTTAGTCACTGATACTTCTGACTAAAAGCAGCAAGCCTTGTTCCGTCTGGGATCTTTGTTCTAGTTCTAAAAACGAGCAAGGTTCCCCACTCTAAATACACAGAAAGCAGGAACTGGGGAGGAGGTGAGATTAGGAAGGAGGAGGAGGAGGAGGGAGAGAGGAAAAGGAGGAGGAGGAAGAGGAGGAGCAGGAGCAGGAACAGGAGGAACAGGAGGTTCCAGTGCCCCCTGTGGCCGCACCCGCGGGACCATCGCCCCCAGCTCATCCTGCAGGTGAGCGGGGAGGGGGAGCTCGTCCCAAATCCATCAGGGGGGTCCCTGAGAGGGTTTTTTATTGGGGTGTGTTTGGAGCTCGCAGATTGTGAAATTGACCCCAAATATCATCTGGTGTCTCTGGGAGGTTTTTTTCTCTGTGTGTGTAGGTTTGGATCTTGCAGGAGCCCAAAGCTGAGCCCCTTGGGGGGATCTTTGGGGGCCCACGTGGCCATTGCCCCTTATGGGCAGGGGAGGACATTGGTCCTGGGGACCCCCGGGAGAGAAGAGGAGGGGAACCCCTGGGACCCCCAGAATGGAGAGAGCAGAGAGGGGTGATCCCAGAGCTGGGGGACCCCGGCAGACTGGAAAGGGAGGGAGCCTGGGGAGGAGGGACCCCTGGGATCCCTGGGACCTCAAAGCAGAGCATCAGGGTTGAAGGGACCCCATGGACCCCCAAAAGCCCCTGGATCATCCCTAAGCAGGACGCCGGAGAATGAAGAACCCCTGGAACCATTGGACCCCTGTGATCCCAAGGAAAGGAAACCTGTGGAACCCCAAAAGTGGAGAGATCAGCAATAGGGAGCTCATGTGAGAGTTTTTTTGGCCTAAATCTTGATGTGTGGAGATTTTCATGGACACAAGACTCCTGCTGAGTTCCGGAGATGGACCTGGCCAGGAGGAGCCTCTACTCCAAGGCGCTCCCACCTTGGTTTCCCCCAAACCCGGGTCTGTCATTCCCAAGCTGTGGCCAGATGGAGGAGGAGGAAAAGCCCCAGAGATCCCTTATGAGGAGGGGCTGCAAACCCAGCCCAGGGAGGGGTGAGGAGGAAAGAGCCCCCCTGAGCCAGGAAGGCGGCCAGAGATGCAGCCAGAGCTCAGAGCTGGTGGAGAAGCCTCATGGCAGGGAGAAGCCCCACAAGTGCTTGGAATGTGGGAAGGCTTTCAGCTCCAGCTCCACCCTGATGGAACACCTGAACACCCACACTGGGGAGAGGCCCTGGGAGTGTGGGGAATGTGGGAAGAGCTTCAGTGGGACCTCCAACCTCAGCAAGCACCACAAGATCCACACTGGGGAATGGCCCTAGGAGTGCTTGGAATGTCAGAAGAGCTTCAGGTGCGATTCAGAGATCGTCACTCACCAGCACTTCCACACCAGGGAGAGGCCCTGCGAGTGTCCCGAGTGTGGGAAGAGCTTCGTGTGCTGCTCCAGCTCCATCCCCCATGGGAGGATCCGCGCTGGATGATCCACAGTGAGCCCCGTTGGGCAGAGCCCTGGTGACGCCTGTTCTGGGTGATCCGTGTTGGGCAGGGGGAAGGTGTTGGAGAGATTTCTTTCCCTTCTCCTTGTGCTGCTGTGATTTGGTTGGTAATAAATTCCCTCTGTGTGTCCAGGCTGGATCTGTTGTGCCCGTGTGGGATTTGCTTCGGGATCTCTCCCGGTCCTTGTCCCCGCGCAGGAACCCTCGGTTCCATTTTCTGGCCCTGTGCGGCTGCGGGGGGCAGGGACAGAGCGGCTCTGGGGGTGCCTGGCATCGGGCCAGCGTCTCCGCTCGCCACGGGCAGCCCTGAGATGCCGCGCACCTGGGCACGCATTGCTGGGCTCACCTGAGCTCCCACCTGCCCGGCGCCCCAAGGTTCCCCCTGCCCAAAAATCACCCAGCCCGGGGCTGCAGCGTCCCGGAAAGGCCTCAGCCAATGGCAGCGCAGGCAGGAGGAGGCTTAGCCAATGAGAGCTCGGGGCGTTGGATTTCCTCATCGGTTGCCGGGCAGAGCCCGTGGCCGATCGCTGCCCAGAAGCGGCGGCAGCCAATGAGAGCGCGCGGCGCTGCCGAGCCCGCCCTGCTCCGGACTGGCGCTCCCAGCGCAGCGCGGCTGCTTTGGGGCTGCTGCTCCCTGCCCGGCCCCGGCCATGGGGCGAGGGGCGGCAGCTGGGGCCCTGCTGGTGGCACTGGTGGTGCTGGGAGCCCCCCTGGCTGCGGGCGCGGAGCTCTCGGGTGAGCGGGGGGCGGGAGGCGCTGGGACAGGGGGGGAGAAGGGGGAAAAGGGGGCGAAGAGGAACGCCCGGAATGGAGGGGGAGGAGGAGGGGACCCCCCAAAGGGAGAGCGGGAGGGGCTGAGGGGCGGGGGGAGGGGAGGGAGGGGTGGGGAAGGGGGGAAAAGGGGAGGGGGGGGACCTCAAAACTGATCGCAATGGGGCCTGGGGATTGGGGAATTGGTGGGAAAATGGGGAAATGGCACCCCAAAGTGAATTGGGGAGCGGCCGGAGGTGGGAGGGGAGAGGATGTGGAAGGGGAAATGGGGGAAGGGCGGCAAAGAGGAAGCGGCAGCGCGGGCAGGCGGGTCCCATGGCGGCCGAGGGGCACAGGGGGTGCGGAGTGGGGATCCGGGGTGGCCCCGGAGCTCTGGGGGTTCTGGGGGAGGGTGTTGAAGAGGCACCCCCCGATCTATGTTCTGCACACACAGGGGTGTTCCAAAGGATGACAAAGTCCGAGTGTTACTTCATTAACGGCACGGAGAAGGTGAGGTACGTCCAGAGATCCATCTACAACCGGGATCAGTTCATAATGTTCGACAGCGACGTGGGGCACTTTGTGGGGTTCACCCCCTATGGGGAGAAGTTGGCCAAGCGCTGGAACAGCAACGCGGTATTCATGGAGGACAGACGGACTGCGGTGGACTGCTTCTGCCGGTGCTGGTACAAGAATTTTACCCCGTTCATCACGGAGCGCCGAGGTGAGCGCGAGGGAGAGCGTGTCCCCTCGGGGCCTGCCCTGCCAGTGACCCTGGAGCCCCTCAAAATCTCCATGGGCATCGGCCCAGAGCCCTCAGCCCTCCTTGTGCCGATCCCCGGGGTCTCCAGATCCTCCCAGTCCCTCCCAGTGCCCCCCCGCGCGTCCATTTCAGCGACCCGTAAAGTTGACGCTTGGCAACCAATGAGATCGCATCATGTTCATGACTCATCTGTTGCCAGGCAGACCCGCATCGCCGAGTGCCTCGCGCCGGACTCGGCCTCCCAGTGCCGCGCACTTCATTCCCAGTTCCTCCCAGTGCCACCAAGATCCCTCCCAGTGCCATTCCAGTCCCTCCAAGACCATGCCCAGTTCCTCCCCAGTCTCTCCCAGTCCATTCCCAGTTCATTCACAGTTCACTCATAGACCTCCACCCTCTCTCCCAGTTCCCCCATTCCTTCCCATCTCTCTGTGTCACCCAACTCCCTCCCAGTCTCTCCCACTCCCTCCCAGCAGATTCCAAATCCAACCGAGCCCATTCCCAGTCCCTCCCACCACATTGCCCAATCCATTCCCTGTCACTCCGAGTCCATTTCAGTCCGTTCCCAGTCCCTCTCCAGCCCAGCCCACCCCTCCCTTCTCTCTCCCAGTGCCCCCCAGCTGATCCCAGTGTGTCCCCGCTCTCTCTCTCTCTCTCTCTGTCTCTGCCAGCGCCCCCCAGCGTGTCCACCTCGCTGGTTCCCCCCTCGAGCTCCCAGCCCGGCCCCGGCCGCCTGCTCTGCTCCGTGATGGATTTCTACCCTGCTGCCATCCAGGTCAGGTGGTTCCAGGGCCAGCAGGAGCTCTCGGAGCACGTGGTGGCCACCGACGTGCTCCCCAACGGGGACTGGACCTACCAGCTGCTGGTGCTGCTGGAAACCCCCCCCCCGGCGCGGGCTCAGCTACAGCTGCCAGGTGGAGCACGTCAGCCTGGAGCAGCCCCTGAGCCGGCACTGGGGTACGGGGGAGCCTCTGGGGGCGCTGGCAGAGCCACTGGGCTGTGCTGGGAGGCACTGGGAGGGAGCTGGAGAAAGCCGGGCTGGAACTGGGAGAGGGGCTGGGGGCTGGGCAAGGGCTGGGAAGGGGTTTGGGGGATGCTGGGGAGGGTGGGATGGGCTTGGGGGGTCGTGGTGGGCACTGGGAGGGAGTTTGGGGGCGCTGGGTGCAAAGGGCAGGGGGTTTGGAGGATGCTGGATGCGACTGGGAGGGACTGGAACGAGCCTGGAGGGGGCGCTGGGAGAGGCTTGGGGTGTCGGTGAGAGGTTTTGGGGGTGCTGAGCCCTGCGGACCCCCCAGAGATGCCGCCGGACGCCGCCCGCATCAAGACATTGATGGGGACTGGGGGCTTCGTCTTGGGCTTGGTCTTCCTGGCGCTGGGGCTCGGCTTCTCCCTGCTCAAGAAGGTCAGGGCGGGTGCCGGGGGTGGCGTCCCCGCCGTGGCGGAGCGTGTGCGCTCCCGCCGGGGCCCCCAGCCCGGTGTCACCCCCTTTTCTCTGCCCACAGAGCTCCTGAGCCGGCGGTGGCCGCAGCCCCTCCCCGTGGGCTCGGGCCCGGCCGGGACCCCCCGCTCCGCTGATTCTGGGGGGGTCCCGTGTCCCCCCCAGCCCCGCTGGCGCTCTGCCCCCGCCCAGTGCCTGCTCCCAGTGCTCCCAGTAAAGCTTCCCAGTTGGCCCCGGGGCCGTTTATTGGGGGGCAATGGGGAGGGATTTGGGGGGGGCGATGGGACGGATTTGGACAAAGGGAGGGGGACAAAGGGTGGGGGCTGGGCCCGGGGGGAGGGGTCGCTGCCCGCGGATCCCGCAGAGCCCGGTGCGGGACGAGCTCCGTGCGCCGCTCCATCTCCATCCCCCGTGGGGGGATCGACGCTGGATAATCCCGGGTGACCCCCAGGGTCAGAGCCCCCCGTGTTGGGAACACACCTGGCTGGGGGTTCCACATCTTCCTGGCCCCCCCGTGGACACCTCGATGAAGGCCGGGGGATCCCCGCTACTTTTCCTGTTTCTGCTCCTCTCCTCATCTCCCCCTTCTCTTCCCCCGGTTCAATCGCTCCCCCCGCCCTGCTCCTCCTCCTGCCTCCTTCCCCTCTTCTCTCTCACATCCCCCGCCCCTTCCTCAATGGTTTCTTGAAGGGTCCAGTTCCATCTTTCCTTGGCTACAGCCCTGAGGGCTTTTCCAGCTGACTTCACTACTGCACTCTCAGACTGAGAGTGGGGAATCTTGGTGCTTGGTTTCCTCATTCCAGCTGCCTTTGACAGGGTTTGTTTCTGTCCTCAGCTGATTTTGGCCTCTGTGCTCAGCTCAGCCCTGAGCAGGACCAGCGCAGCTCCATGGTGGGCACTGCTCACTGGATGGCCCCAGAAGTTGTGACCAGATCTCCTTATGGCCCCAAGGTGGACATCTGGGCCTTTGGCATTGTGACCATCGAGATGGTGGAAGGAGAACCTCCTTACTTCAGGGAATCCAACGGCGGCCATGGTAAGAGGCAAATTCTGCAGTGGCTGCAGAGGCCTGTGAGCACAGGGGGACCCTGCACTGGGAGCAGCAGCTGGAGGTTTCTGTACATGGGAAGGGAATTCCCAGAGCACTCCAGCCTCCACACAGGAGAATATTCCTCAGTCTCCAGCAACAATTTGCTTTGGGATTTATGTTGTTGGAGCTCATCTGGCTGTGAGGATGACCTGAAAATGTGAAGCAAGTGCATCAGGTCTAATGTTACCTTGCAAGAAAACCCCAAACCACCCCCAAATCCCAGTCTGAAAAACAAGCTTTCTGCAGGAGTTTCTAAAAGATATTTTGCAAGTTGATCTCCACCCCGATTCTTCTCACAGGGAAATTTGTTGAGAACATGAAGATGATTGTTTAACATCCTCATAGTCTAACATATTTCTTTCCTAGTCCAAGCTGCTTTCTCCGCATCACCAAGCCTGAGCTTTCAGCATCACAAACCTCCTGTTTCTTGCCTGGCAGTTTCTGGGATGGGGCAGCAGGAATGCATTTACTTGAGTGTCAGTGGCACTGCAGAGATGACCTTGATGTAAGAATCCTCTGAAATAACACAGGCAGACCACACTGACTCTGGAAAATGGCCTGTAAAGCTGGTGTCCACATTTGGAGAAGCAAAATGGGCTATTTCTGATGGTTCCTACTGACAGTCAGCCAATGAAACTGGCTCTCAAGGTGAGATCATTTGGATGTTGCAGTGGCTGTGGCAGCCCCAGGGTTCGGGTTTTTTGGTTGGCATAGCAAAATGAGCTCTGAGCAGCATCTGTGGCAGGGAGGAAAGTGCCCCTGGAGCTGGGGCTGAGGCCCCGGGGTGGATGTGAGCCCGTGTGGGTGTGAAGGGAGCTGGCAGAGCGCTGAGTTTGCTTTCCCTGCAGGCTCGCGCTCTGATCCGGCAGAACGGGACCCCGCAGCTGCAGGAGCCCCGGCGCCTGTCGGCTCTGCTGCGGGGCTGCCTCGAGTGCAGCCTGGAGCCGGACGAGGAGCGGCGCTGGGCTGCCCAGGAGCTGCTGCAGGTGAGGGCCAGGGGCTGCAGGGGAAGCAGCAGCGCCAGGGAGGGGTTTTCTTGTGGGGCCCCCTCCGACAGTCTCCAGTCTGGCTGCATTCCACACGCAGAGCAAGCAGAATCCTCGCCTGCTGTGGCTTGGCAGCTCCTCTGGAGCTCATCTGGGCCTGGTGCCCCACAGCGAGCAGGGACATCTTCAAGCAGCTCAGGGGGCCCAGAGCCCTGCCTGACCTGAGCTTGGATGTTTCCAGGGAGGAGGCACCTCCCACATCTCTGGGCACCTTCTGTCAGTTTTTCCCCACTCTCCTGGTTAAAAAATTCTTCCTTAGATCTAATCTGAGCCTGTTTCCCTCTCCTGAGTTTCAAACCATTTCCCTTTGTCCTGTTGCAACAGAGCCTGTGAGGAACTTGACTCTGGAAAGTAACAGTTCATTTCTTTCCTTTGTATCCTTTGGACAGCACCCATTTTTATCAGCCAAGCCTCTCTCCAGCCTGACCCCTCTGATCACTGCAGCAAAGCAACTGAGGGAGCAGCGGAGGAGATGAAGCCCTTGAGGACAGCTTTCAGTTACAGTAGTAAGGACAACTAGTTAGTTATGGTAGTTAGCACTGGTAGTTAGTTATGGGAGTTAGGACAGCCTGTTTGTTATGGCAGTTGTTTGAATAAAAACTCTCTTAACCCTCAACTGCCTTGCCGTGTCCCTTCCTTCTCCCGCTGTGCCTCAGCTGCCCGGAGCAATGTGAGGGGAGAGCGGGCCCAGCCTGGCCCAGAGCTGAGCCCCAGCAGAGCCCTGTCAGAGCCCAGAGCAGCCTCGGCACCTGCAGAGTCAGCCTGGAAGGAGGCGCTTGGAGCCTTCTCGGCTGCACCCGGCTCTTGGTTACAAACTGCGTGTGCTGGAAAATGCCACCGGCTCTGCACGAGGGCAGAAGGGGCCCGGGGAAGGCCCAAGTGCTCCATGCAAGGGAAAAACCTCCCCTGGGTCTGTTATAAATAACTGGGTAGTGTTGGCTTTTGCTATTATGTATTGACTTCTGCAAATTTTTCTTAATCACACTGATTTTGATAGAGTACAATTTTGTCGTGGTTTCACTGACAGGAAGTAGGCGTTTTTTTTGGGATATGCTGTGGTTACCAAGAGATGCTCAGGTTTTGACATTGACACCTGATGTAGCCACTGAGGTTCGGAGACACAGGGGTTAAAAACCAGAGCTGCTCCTCTGGGAAGCTCTCTTGGGACTTCGAGGGAAAGTGGTCGAATCTCCCTCCCCCATCCAGCTGCTGCTGCTGGGCGGGGGAGGGGCAGCCATGTGGTAGGCCTGGGCCTGGACAGAGATGGGAGGTGAGGAGGCCCTGGAGGATGGAAGGGTGGAAGAGCGCCAAGAGACATCGGGCAGCCACCCCCACCCCCCCCCAGGGGAGAGAGAGCGAGAGAGCCGGCATCTGAATTTGATAGTGGGCAGCCCAGGAGGAGAAGGGGGGGGTGCAGCGAGAGGGTGCCCGGCAGGGCAGCGTGGGAGTTCCGGAGCTCCAGACAGGCATGAGACTGAAATTTTTAACTCTTTTCTTGCATGATAGAAACCTTGCAAATGCTGGTCCTCCTGGAGCTGAATGAGAAGAGAGATAAGAGATGAGATAAGAGGGGATGGGCCACGAGGGAAGTGCAGAAGACTCTTGAGTGCGGGGGAGAGATGACGGAGTGGCCTTTTGGCTGGACTTTTCTTGTGTGGCCATAGATGGAACCATTTTTTTCCTGTGACCCAGAGACTGCATTTAGGGGGAGGCAGTGCCTCAGAACCAGGAGGGTTCAGTGTGGGTACCCCTCAGCCCCAGGGATGCAAAAAATTTGGGGGGGACAGATGTCCCCAAGGAGAGACTCTGCCTTTTTGGAGTGAGACAAGGCATCCTTGAAAGACAACCCTAGAAGCAGCTCTGGTCCATGCACAGTGGTGAGAGCACTGGGCATGGAAGGAAGATGTCACAATGGCAAAGGACTTTCCGGGCGGTGCTGAGTGACCTGGAAGCACACAAGGTTTCAACGTGTTTCCAGGGGAAGCCTATGGTGCAAGAAGGACTCCTTTCCTCTTGATGAATTGAAGATTGAGTATTCTAAAGGGTGGTGCCGGACTGAGAGTTGGTGATTTGGGGGGAATGTATTGCTTTGAGAAATTTGGTGGGTGGGAGGAGGAAAATGCTTTTGTAAAGTTTTCATTTTCCTTGTGTTTTTTTTTTTCTTTTCTTGTAGTTTAGTTAATAAAGTTTTCTTTATTTCTAAGCAGGAGCCTGCTTTGCTTATTCCTGGTGACATCTCACAGCAGACACCAGGGAGAGGGTATTCTCATGGGGGCACTGGCATTGTGCCAGGGTCAAACTATGACACATGGGAAGGTTGAATGGGAAACCCACTTCTGTCCTGGCAGCACAGGTGCATCAACTCAAGGAGGGAAACACTAACCAAGGGAGTTCCACTAAAGTGAAGGTACCTCTAGCATGTATGCCCAGGAAAGGGGGGCCCTGCCTGTAGCCAGGGAGAGGCACGGGAAAACCAGATCTTTTGTACGGTGTGGATCCGATGGCCTGGCACATCAGAACCACAAAAATACAATGTCTTAGTTGATACTGGTGCGCAGTGTACCCTGATACCATCAGGGCATGTGGGGGCAGAACCTGTTTCCATTGACGGGGGGATCCCAGCAATTGACCCTGTTGGGAGCTGAGGTGAGCCTGACTGGGAAGGAGTGGCTCCTTCCCAGAAACATCCTGTTGTGACTGGCCCAGAGGCCCCGTGTATTCTGGGCATAAACTTCCTCCGAAATGGCTTTACAAAGACCCAAAGGGACTCAGGTGGGCTTTTGGCATAGCCGCTGTAGAGGCAGAGAACATGAAGCACTTGAACACCTTGCCTGGACTATCAGAAAACCCATCTGCAGTAGGACTCCTGAGGGTAGAACAGCAACAGATACCAATTGTCACCTTGACAGTGCACCGCTGGCAGTATTGGATGAATTGGGATGCCGTGATCCCCATCCACAAAATGATCCATGAGCTGGAGTGCCAAGGGGTGGTCAGCCAAACCCACTCACCCTTCAACAGCCCCATCTGCAGCAAAGTGGTTTGCCACCATTGGCATTGCTAATGCATTTTTTTCAATTTCTCTGGCAGCAGAATGCAGGCCTCAGTTTGCTTTCACGTAAAGGGGTGTGCAGTACACCTGGAACCGACTGCCCCAGGGGTGGAAGCACTGTCCCATCATCTGCCATGGACTGATCCTGGCTGCACTGGAAAAGGGTGAAGCTCCAGAACAGCTGCAGTACATTGATGACATCAGTGTGTGGGGGAACATGGTGATGGAAGTATTTGAGAAAGGAGAGAAAATCATCCAGAATAATCCTGCTGTGCACCGCCCACTTTTGTTTCTGTCCAGGCATCGCCCCTTTTCCACACCCCATTCATTGCCTGCCCCTTCCCACGCTCCTATTCCAGCCCCCCAGGCCTCTCATCTCCCCATCGGCCATCACTCACTGGGCCCCGCCCCATTTCCCACAGTCCCATTTCTAACTCTTTTCAGTCCCTGCCCCCTCCCTGCTCTGTCGCTCCCCACTGGCCGCCCCGAGCAGTCCTCCCCCTCTGTGGGCATGACTACAAGACCGATTGGCATTTATTGAATGGCTCCACGCAGGGTTTTGGAGCCAGCCTGGCCTTGGCAGGGCCCAGTGCAGGCTGGGGATTCGGGGGAGGCCAAGGGGTGTCCTGACACTCTGGGTGGGGCTCATGGATCAGGGTGGTCCCAGCACTTTGGGGGGACAGTGAATGGGGGGGCAGTGAAGGAGGGGTCCCAGTGCATGGGGGAGTAATGAGCCTTAATTGGTCTTATCCTGGCAAGCTATGACAGCTCCAGAGCTCAGCCCCCAAGGGAACTGAGTGCCAGAGGCCAGCTCGCTCAGACCAAGGCCGCGGGTCAGCCCCTAGCAAGCAGGGAATATTCAGCTCTTATAGAGATTAGCCAGCTCTTATGATTTCAGCTTTGCTTGCTAGGCAGCTTGCCCTTGGCTTGAGGCTCCAGCAGACGGTAGAGAGAGGAGAAGGAGAAGACGCCGGCTGTTCCACGAGTATGACTTTATTGGAGGGGTCCGTGAAGGGTCTCAGCACTTCTTCTTCTAAGTTAGTAGGGGTACAGTATGCTACTTTTATAGCCTTGGCCCAGTTCCAGTCTTGACCAATGGCAAAGGTTAGAGGGACCATAAGTGACCAATAGTAGGGTTAACAAGATATTGCCTTACATGGTTTTAGGGATAGGTTATAGGGCGGATGTCCCTGGAGTCAGAAGCTTCTTTGCTGCTGTGTCAGCATTTCTATTATTCAGATTCTCCACGGGGCCCTGGCTAAAGCTGTGTGTTTCACCACAGGGGAGGCCGTGGTAAATTCAGGGGTGTCCCTGGTGATAATGGGGTGCAGCCATGATATTTTCTGAAAAACCCTTTCCTTAGGATTTTTTCTCCTGAGAAGCTGAGAGGCCTCAGAAACAAAATGTAAACAATGGTTACCTGCTGCTGTGGAATGCAACAGGCGCATCTGTGATTGGTGTCATGTGGTTGTTTCTAATTAATGGCCAATCACAGCCCAGCTGTCCGGACTGTCTTGGTCAGTCACAAGCCTTTGTTATTCATTCTTTTTGTATTCTTAGCTGGCCTTCTGATGAAATCCTTCCTTCTATTCTTTTAGTATAGTTTTAATATAATATATATAGCATAAAATAATAAGTCAAGCCTTCTGAAACACGGAGTCAGCATCCTCATCTCTTCCCTCATCTGAAGACCCCTGCAAACACCATCACAATGGGGGGTCCCGGTGATAACAGGGCGGGGGCGACAGGACCGAGCCCCAAGGGACCATTATGCTACCATTAAAAAGGCTCTACAGTGGACAAAAAACCTAGATAGATTATATTGTACTAACAAGTAGATACAAGGAATTATCAATAATTGATATCAATATCAAGCAACATAGCAAAATAATTGTGATAAATTACCATGTGCAAAAGCCAATACAGAAATGCAAAAGCCAATTATTATATTGCCATTTATAACACAGTTCTGCTGCAGCCACAGCTCTGCTGCAAGGCACTGAGGGGGTTCATTCACCCCCTGACCTGCCACTATGTCCCTGCGTGTCCCTGAGTGCCACCAGAGTGTCCCCAGTGACATCACCCCAGGAATTCCCACCAAGAATATCAATGAAAATCCACAGAAAATTCCCCAGTTTTGTCCCAAATCCTGTGTGGAGAAGAGGGAGGGCACAGATGACATAAGCGATGTCCCCAGTGATGTCACCACCCCCAATGACATCACAGCGGTGACATCACTGTCCCTGCAGCAGTTTTGGGATGTCCTCCATGGCTTTTTGGCATTGCTCGGCCACCGTGCTGCTGCTGGGGCCACCATAGGGACTGAAGAGGAGGTTGTGGATGTCCCCAAGTGTGCCGAGCAGGTGATGCATGAACAGGCGAGTGCTGGCCTCCCACAGCTGCTCAGCCTCAGCCACGGGGGCCTCCATGGCCTCGGGGACATTGTGGGACGCCTCCTTTGTCCCCTCCAGGGCAGCGTCAATGTCCCCGAGCAGGTGCCACATTTTCCAGGGGTACCCTGTGGCTTTGTCACATGCGGTCACCAAGCGCTCCAGTGGACCCACGGCCACACCTGCCCACTGTCCCCTCCTGGTGGCTGCCCTTGCCTGGCTGGCGGCCAATATGGCCTCTCTCATGGCCTTGGTGGCTGCCACCACCTCAATGGTGGCCACTGCCACATGGGCCTTGTGTGCAGCCACTGCCAAGGCCAAGTCCTTCATGGCCAGAAACACTGGAGGCCGCTGGGCCATGGCCATCAGAGTGTGCATTGACATCCCCTGGCGGGTGGCCTTGTCCCATGGGTCCCCAGCCTGGGCAGCGGTGGTGGCTGCAGCACCGGCCTCAGCAGTATCCATGTCCCTGCAGGTGTCACAGAGATCAGCGGCCTCCCTGGCCAGCTGGACCCAGCTGTCCATGAGCATGGCCACCAAGTCCCGCCAGACACTGGCCCAGAAGATCTGTGGGTTGATGTTGGAGAACTTGAGGACTCTCAGGGACCAGGCCAGAGTGAGGACATTGAATCTGCCCAGGGAGTTGACATCGCCATGGTCCAGGGTCTAACAGAGGTGCCAGGTGAAGTTCCTCAGGGCTGCGTGCAGGGACTTTGGGTACACACGCCGCCACACGCACTTGTATGGCCTGGTCACTGTGGCCACCACCTTGCCCAGGGTAGCCACCGCAGCCACCAGTGGCTCTAGCAGCTGGGGAGAGGAAAGAGGAGGTGTCAGGGACCCCGTGGCACTTGTGGCCACCTGTGGTGGGCCCCTGTGCCCTCCCAGGGTCCCCTTTGTCCCCTCCTTGGAGGGCTCTACTGTCCCTTCTATCCCTTTGTCACCTCCTCGTCCCCTCTGCCAACCCCCCTGCCAGGCCACTCAACCTCTCTGCCACCTCCCTGCCACCCTCGGTCCCTTCTGCCACCTCCCTGCCACCCTCGGTCCCTTCTGCTGCCTCCCTGCCACCCTCGGTTCCCTCCACTCCTCTGCCACCTGCCCCCATCCTGCCACACGCTCCTGTGCCCTTTGTGACCCTCTGTCCCCCCTGCCCCCTCCCCCCACCCCCCGTGTCCACTCTGCCACCTCCTTGCCGGGATTGTCGCACCTTGCAGGGGTCCATGGCCGCTGGGGACACGCTGGGGACACTCCAGGGACACTCCAGGGGTCGAACACGGCCAGGGTGGTGCTGGCTGAGTCCAGCAACACTGCGGGGACATGGGGACACTGGACAGGTGGCACCAGGGACACAGCATTGCCACCAGTTCCAGCCCAGTGCCTGGTTCTGTCCCTCTGTCACCATAGACTTGACCTCACCAGAAAACCTTTTTCATAGGGGCCATTGATCAGCCGTTCCAAAACCAAATACTGGACATATGTCAACTCCCAAGGTGGACTGAAGACCCTGCATGGGTTGACCAATGGCCCTTATGAAAAGAATGTCTACTAAATTTAAAACATCTTGGAAGAGCAATTGGCCTTAGGCCATATCTGTCCATCTTCTAGCCCCTGGACCACCAATATTCTGTATACCTAAGCGAAATGGCAAGTGGTGAGCTATTATTGGGCAGTAAATGCACTTATTGAAGCTATGGGTGCTCTTCCATCACCTACAACAATGCCATCCAATGGCCCTTAGTAATGTTAGACCTAAAGATTGTTATTTCACCATATCTTTACACCCTGATGATGCACCTCTGTTTGCCTTTTCTGTGCCTACCTCCAAGCACGCAGAACCTCAGCCTTTGAGACTTTGTGTTAAAGTCACCCTCACTTTAAATGAATTACAGAAACTGCTGAGTTCTTTGCATCCTATTTTGGGTACATCCACAGAACTTTCACATCCTTTGTTTGGCTTAGAGGAAACCCCTACCTGCATTCGCTTTGACAGCTTATCCCAGAAGCTAGAAGTGCCCTTGCACACTGTGCTCAAGCAATAGAAAACCAGCAGAATTGGAGAGGAGATCCTGATAAATCTGTGTACCTTGCCATAATTGCTAAAAAATTTCAACATTTTGCTGTTCTGTTTTGATTGTTTGCTAATGATAAAGATCGTTTGCATGTGTTAGAATGGTTATTCTAACCTCACATAGCAACAAAACCTGTGTGGACTGTTAATGATATGTTCTCTTATTTAGTTATGAAAGGTAGAAACAGATTGCAAACTCTCAATGGCCAGGATCATCATGCCATCAACGTACTTGCAAGTAAAGACAATTTGGCATGGTTGCTTTTAGAAGACTTTGACAGCAACTAACTTCCAAATTGTGCTTGCAGGTTTTTCTGGACAATTATCTATCCATTATCCCTCGCATCGTTTATGGACAGAGATGGGTAACCTCCCCCTGCACTCAAAGCATCATTGCAGCATGACCCCTGTCAACAGACCAACTGTTTTTACAGATGCATCCAGCAAAACCAACAAAGGTGCAGGGATTTGGCATGAAGGTGACTCTTTCCAGTGGCATAAAAGGGTATTAATGTTAAAGAATGCCTTGGTGCACATTTTAGAATTGGCTGCTATCCGCTATGCCTTTCAGTGATTTTCCCAGGAACCACTTAACACCGTAACTGATTCTTCGTATGCTGCCAATGTTGTATTCCATTGACAATTTTCCTATTTAATGCATGTTAATAACTATCTTTTGTTTACAGAGTTAAGAACATTGTGGACTTTAATTAACAGCCAGCTGCATGATTTTCATGTGTTGCATGTTCGCTCCCACACAGGTTCACCTGGCCCTATTGCAGAAGGTAATAACTATGCAGATGTCATTGTCATGACAGGTGTGGTACCAAATATTGATAAGCTCTCATGAGCTCTTAGAGGACTTATCACAGCTGAGATAGCCCAGCTACTTCAAATGGCATAAAATTAGCAGGATGACTTCTGAGGTAGTGTTGGAAACAGGAAAGATTTAATCAAAGGCAAATAACAAAGCTCTTTGCAGATAAAACCTGAGCCAGGGGCAAGAGGTTCTTGCTCCTGCTAAAAACACCCCACAAAAACAATGATTTCTTTTGTTCTCTTCTTTTTCTAGTGAATTACTTAGGCGGGACTTTTTGGCTTCTGCCCAATTGGGTAGCCTTAGGTTTGAGATGAAGTCCCAAAGGTCCTGTGAAGTGTCTTTTTACCAAATTGAGGAGAGAAACTTCTGGGTTTTTCCTTTTTAAGGACATAAAGGAAAATTTGGTCACTCTTTCAATAGGGGGAACATTCCTACAAAATACTTTTGCACAGGCCAAGCTATGTCACAACTTTTTACACTAGAATGCTTATTCTCTTCACAAGCAATTTCAAATAACTTCCTCACAAGCCCATGATATCCTATTGTCTTGTCCCTCCTGTCATGAGGTTGATCCTGCTCCTTTAGCAGAAGGCACTGAGCCCTGAGGTTTAACTCCTAACTCCATTTGCAAATTGATGTCACCCCTATCCCAGAGTTTGGTTGCTTAAAATATGTTCACGTTTCCATTGACACCTATTCTCATTTTCTAAAAGCAACTTCTTACACCAGAGAGAAGGCTTGTGATGCTCACCTGTTTTGCCACTCTGGGCCTTCCTGACACTGTCAAACTGGACCATGGACCTGCCTACAACTCAGAGAGATGTCGGAGGAAGGAGACCCAGACACCAATTGGTTCATCCAAGTCCAATTTATTGATCAAATACGGCGGGTTAAATACAGTTCTTAATAAGCTTCATACATATTGCAAAAGTTGAGCTCAGGATTGGTTAGTTACATATCAGCAACTACACCTACTTCTACATTCTTTTGCTTATTCTTTTGTTACATTCTGCAGATATTCAGGACTAATCTCACCTCCCTTTCCTCATGTTGCAGCAAGGTCATCCGGCATTCTTGCCTGTCAGCAGTCACTGAATCAGAGACTGCTGTCCTCCCTTTCGAGCTTAACCAGCAGAATTATGTCAGGAAGGCCTTTCCAACTTAACCATTTATTAACAATATTCTCCACATTTCCCCCGTTTTCTTCTTGAGCAAGGAGATCAGTGTGCCAAGTTTTTGCTATCATACGGCCAACCATGTTTTGAATACAAGTAAAAATACAAGGCAAAATAAGCAAAAACAGTAAAACTACACCCAGTAGTCCTATAGCATAGATCACAAGGTTTCTCAGCCATGGCCCAAGTCCTAAGTTTTTAAGCCACTCATCAATTCCTAAACCTTCTTCTTCCTTGAGATTGTGAAGTCCTTGTTGTAATTCTTTTATCTTAGTGTGAATAGACACCGAATGATCAGACAAATTCATGCAACACATTCCCTCAAACTCTTCACATCCATGTCCTTGTGCTAAGAGCAAAAAATCTACAGCAGCTCTATTTTGCAAAACTGCATGGTTAACACTTTGTACATCTGCAGTTAACATGTCCAGAATTTGGGATGTCTTATTTAGCTCATTTCTTGCCCAGAACCCTAATTGCTTTGCTAAATTCATAGCCTTATTGGCAGATCTTCCTGGCAATATAGTGGAAACTACTACTTGCCTGAATGTACCCCAGAACTGTGGATCTCCTATCTGGCTGCAGTCTAAGTCATGTATGCTACGCCTATTTCTGTTTGAATTTTGACTCAACCGCATTAGCAAGGATACATTAGGATGAAACAATGATAATTTTCCCAAATAACAGGGTCCACCTTGTGGTTTAGCTGGTACACCATTCCATGCTCTATCTCCACAGATCAAAAATATTCCTGTGGGTAATTTCATTGGTGCCGTGATGTTTGTGCCGTTACATTGACTGTAATGCTGTGGAGAAAATTCACTCAAATTCAGGGATGAATCTAAGGTGGCCCATGTGTCTTTAGGTTGATTTAAATTTTGAGCATCTAAGGGTTTGAAACTGAACCATCCTCCAGCTGTAGTGTTAGGCATACTGGCATTTGCACTTCCAAAAAGATCCAATTCTTCAGGAGGAGAATGCAAAGAGGTGTTAAGTGATTGGATTAGTAAGCATTGGCGATAGCCATCACTCTGACCTGCAGTATACCCTTGTTGCACTGGCAATGTGATGTTTGACATGTTAGACATACATAAGGTTTGATTATTTATCAAACCGCAAAATTCTCCAGGAGACCACACTGGAAGTCCCACCAGGCATGTTCGAAATGGATTAGTAACTCCTCCAAGACTAAGACAAAGCGATGATTGATTAATTTGATTAGCAAATGTTACCCATAGATTTTCTCTTGGCTGACTGAAACGTGTTATCCCTATTGCTTCACTTGCTACAGCATTGAGCAGTACAATAAGAACAAGCTTCATTTTTCTCCCTTTCTTTTCTGTCTATTATCTGGCTTGTTAGAACGGTTAATGTAGACCTAAGTTAGTTTTTGAATACACTGGTCTAATTCCAAATCAGCATCCTTGCTTACAGGTACAACGTGTGGTAGATTTAAAGGCAAATCAGCTTTACAGCGAGCTGCTATGATGCGTGAGGCACTAGTAATTTCAGACTCTCTAAGTACTTGCTGCAACTTCCATCTAATATATGCTATAGCCACTTGTTCTGCACTTTCAAAAAGCTCTAATCCTGCCCTTCCTGGCAGGCCAGTACTTTGCTCAAGAGCTCTAACCCAGACGAAATCTTGAATCCACTTCCCAAAACAAGGTCTACACCATAAATTTGCTATTGTCTTTTGTGAGTACCAATAAACCTTATTACAACCCGCACAATGCAAAGCTATCCATGCATAGCACTTACCAGCATCCCTTTTGCAAACATAACAAGGAAGTGAATGTAAGTAAGGACCAGTATAAAAGTCTGTCTCTTCGACCCAAAGCAACCAGTTTAATGGTGGTGTTTGCACAGCCTCTTCACCTTTCTTACTATATAAGGCTAATAGTTCAAGCTCTTTCTTTAGCGCAAGGCGTATTTTATTTTGTAATCGTTGTTTGTATCGTTCGTTGTCTTCATCAACTATACCCTCCTGAGGGTTCCATAAATATAAAAGTGTTCTATTCATAGAAACTAATTAGCCTTATTTAGAAGAGGTCGTTCCCTTTCTAGCCTTCTTTTTCTTATCAGTTTTCAGTTTTGCCGCTCCTAATTTCACTGGTCCTGTCACTTGCAAACTCAATTTTTGCAATTTTTCAATGCAATGATCTAATGCTCTTTCAGGATTCCCCCTGAAGGGCCCTACAATAGAATGTTGTGTTAAAGGTACTAATTTTCTACACCTTACAGAAACTATACGTGATTTACTTTGAACCTTAATTCTACTCACAACACATTGTACTTCCCGTCGATAATAAGCAAGAATTTTTTGTTCAGGAGACTCGTAAAGATTCAAAGCTACGTATGCATTTTGCCCCGTCTGCCTCCTTAATTCATCTTGCCAGTTTTTACCCCACGTGTGCTTGTGTTCACAAGTGTGACACCATAAATCCCATAATAATGATTGTTCTATCCAAAAAGTATTATCACAACCCCCGCAGCGTAGGGCTATCCAGGCAGCACAATGTGGATCATAACAGTCAAGGCAAGGTGCTTTTGCTGGATTTGTTAAACGAAAAGTTGATAATGAGTCAATAAAACCAATCAACTCCTGGGCCGTCCGATAGTGACGTGTCAGTGCTCTGTCCAACACTTCCGAGTGTCCCTTCAACTGTAGCAGTAGCGGTTGTAGAACTAGAGGCAGTTTCTTCCTCAGTTGCTCCTTGTCCTCCTCCGTGAGACGGTCCACCAGAGGCTGCATCAAAAACAGGTTTAGTCCACTTAGCAGGCACCCACAAAGGTCCTGTAGGTGAGGAAACACAAAGATACCCCCGACCCCAATATAATACTTTTGCAGGTTTTTCCCATAATCCTGTACTCGGGTTCTTATACTTAACCCAGACCTCTGTCTCCTCAGTATTTTTCTGACCTGACCTCGGATGATGTTTAATCGCAGGAGGGGTATCATCTTCCCCAAAAATACATAAATGGTTGATCACATACAGAACCTTAGCCAGGCATGATTGTGGGTCTGTTAAATCTTGATGCTTCTCAATATACCGCTTAAGGGTGCCATTTGCTCTTTCTACTATTGCCTGTCCAGTAGAAGAGTGTGGAATACCTGTCACATGCTTAATGGACCACCGATTTAAGAATTTCTGGACCCTAGCACATACATAAGCTCGACCATTATCCGTTTTGATACTCTTTGGAACTCCCATAACAGCAAAGCAACTTAACAGGTGCCTAATAACATGTGTAGCTTTCTGTCCTGCCTGAGCCGTAGCCTATATGTAGTGACTATATGTATCTATAGTGACATGAACGTACTTAACTTTACCAAATCTAGGTACTTGTGTAACATCCATTTGCCATTTCTCATTTATTTCTAAACCTCGAGGATTAACTCCCATGCCTAAACCTATTCCCCCATTATGATAACTACATGTTGGACATGCTCTAACAATGGCCTTAGCTTCTGACAAACTCAGCTCAAAGTGTTTTGCTAATCCTTTTGCATTTTGATGATATCTACTATGTGCTTCTCTGGCCAATGTATGCTTATCAATAGGACAAGAGTTATCAATGGGTAAGGTAACCAATTTGTCTGCACGTTCATTTCCTTCTCCTAAACCTTCAGACCATTTATGACTCCTAATATGAATCACAGAATACGCTGCATTTCTCTCTCGTAAAGCTTTCCTCAATTGTATCAATAACTCATACAATCGTTTATTATTCACTTCCTTAATTGCTGCTTCCTCTATTCGTCTGGCTACTCCTGCAAGTCTGGCTACTCCTGCAACATACATAGAGCCTGTGACCACATTTAAAGGCTCCTGTAAATTAGACACTGCCCATACTACTGCTAACAATTCCAAGGTTTGTAAGCTATCTGCAGGATCTGCTGTAAGGAGTTGATGCTTCCATTGTCCTTTTTCTTGCCAGGTGACAGCAGCACGCCTTGATTTCTTTCCTGCATCTGTAAAGGCTGTAATAGCTCCTTCTATAGGGCGTTCTTCTCTCAATGGTCGAGTAATCCAGTTCCATTCTGTCATCCATTGCAAAACTTTAGGCACTAATTTACTGGTTTCTACTTTAGCAGATGATGCTAATAATGCTTCCTGCAAATTCTTTGAATTAATCAAGTACCAGTCCAAAGTTTCTTTCTCCATAGGTAATCTAATGGTAGCAGGTTCTCGACCATCCACTTCAATAATTCTGAGACGCCCTTTTTTGACTAACACAGCCAATTGTTCAATTTTCGAGAATATTGTTTTCTTATGTTGTAATGGTGGTGATAACCATTCTAAAACTCGTATCTCCCCCGTTTTCTCCTGTTGTTGAGAGAGAGCACCAAGCAAATGGCAAGGACTATTCCAGATAGTAAGGTCAATAGGGCAGTCGAGTTGTCGACATACCCTTGTTGTACACAGTTACTAATTTGCTGCAAGGTAAGATGGTGCTCCTTTGTCAGATGTACAGGAGTAGTAGGGTCAATACCCTTTAACAAAGGTCGTAGGGTTTCTAACAAATGATTTGGTATTCCCACAATAGGTTTTAACCACTGTAAGTCTCCCAACAATTTCTGTGCATCATGCAAAGTCTTAATATCCAATTGTAATTCCAATTTCTGTGGTATTACTTTTTGATCTGTTAAAGTCCACCCCAAGTATTTCCATGGCTTTGTAGTTTGAATTTTTTCTGTAGCAATAACAAGTGAATATGCTGCAAGAGTGTCCCTAATGGTGTTAATCTGCAAAGAGGAAAATGGTTGTTGCTGTGCAAACAAAATATCATCCATGTAATGATACATTATAGTTGCTGGCCATTTGCAACGTAATGGCTGTAATGCAGCATCAACATAAAGCTGACATAATGTGGGCGAGTTGCGCATCCCTTGCGGAAGTACCGTCCATTCAAATCTTTTATCCGGTTCTCCCCGATTTATTGCTGGTAAAGTAAAAGCAAATCTTTTCATATCATCAGGGTGTAACCCAATAGTGAAAAAACAATCCTTTAGATCAATAATTAAAAGCGGCCAATGTTCTGGGATCATAGCTGGATTTGGAAGACCAGGCTGTAAAGCTCCCATAGGTTCCATTTGTTTGTTTACAGCTCGTAAATCATGTAAAAAACGATATTTCCCTGATTTCTTCTTGATAACAAAAATAGGTGTATTCCAAGGGCTCGTAGAAAGTCATAAGTGTCCCTGTGAATATTGTTCCTTTACTAATTCATGGGCATGCATAAGACTCTCCCCTTTTAATGGCCATTGCTTAACCATCACTGGTGTATCTGTTTTCCAGGTGAGTGGAATGGGGAAAGTCCAAGCAATGGCAATTACCCCAAAGGGTGATGATTAGTTAACACCACTCCCAATTGTGTTAAAATGTCCCTTCCAATTAAACAAGAAACTGTAGGAGGTAATTGAACAACTGAAAACACAGCAGATACTTGTTGATCATCAATACACACTAACAAAAGTGGTGATCTACTTGCTAATGTAAATCCTCCTACTCCGGTGAGCATATTTGATGATGGGAATAGAGGCCAATGTTGTGGCCATGCTTCTGGAGAAATAATGCTGGTATCTGCTCCTGTATCCAATAATCCATAAAGGGTTATGCTTTGATGTCCATGGGTAATTTCCACCTTTTGTTTTGGTCTATTTTGTAAATCCACAGTCAAAAGTGTAACACCAGTAGAGCCAAAACCCTTTTCATCCCGCGTTTGTCCAGTAAATTATGGTATACCAGATGTCATTTGTGATAATGGTATTAATTGTGCAATACGTTGCCCTTTTGTTATTTTAATAGGAGGATAAAGGGTGTAAACCATAATTTGTATTTCCCCTGTATAATCCGCATCGATAACACCAGGTAATACAAATAATCCAAGCATAGTTATTGAAAAACGTCCTAATAACAATGCTCCACATTTTTGTTCATTTAAAATGAGAGGACCTTTTACTCCAGTTGGTATCCTCTCCGGCCGATTCGTCATTAATGTGACGTCTACTGCTGCTGATAAATCCAAGCCGAGGCTCCCTGCTGTGGCTGGTTGCAGACAGGAGGTGGCAGCGATGTTGCGTCGGCAACTGGTGTCTCCGATGTCACGGCGGCTACTTGTGTCTGGGCGCGGCTCGCCTGCTGCGTGCTCCTGGGATAGTTTCCCGACCGGCGCTTACAAGCTGCAGAGTTATGGGAACCGGATCGGCAGTTGTGACACCATATCCCAGTTGCTCAACATGTTCGTCGCGTATGTCCCTCACTGCCGCATCTGTAGCACTTGAGGAATGGTCTCGAGCCCTGCGTAACTGCCAGTGAGCCACTTCGGAGAGGAGCAAGAGCAGCTAACACTTGACTTTGAGTAGACTCTGCTTGCTTTTGTAATCCTAACCCTAGCTCCTTTAGTGCATCTATTACAAATGCCTGTGAAGCTGTTGGCATTAATGCCATTCGCTCTAACGCTTCCTCAATGGTCCAATTTGCCCCTAAAGTAGCTAACACTCTTTGTGTTGCTGGATTACTATTTTGTAACGCACACTGCTTCAATAGCGCCCCCTTCATGTAGTCTGCAACGCCAGCCCTATCTATAGCAGCAGCTGCCCTATCTATAAAATTCCCAAATGATTCTTCTCTACCTTGTTTAATGCCCATATAAGCCGGTAACCCTCCTGGTTCTTTAACCATATCAATTGCAGCACGCACTAATTGCATAGACTCTCTAAGCTTATCAGCTCCTGATATCATCTGCGCCTCTGTATGCAAATATGCTCCTAAGCCCATAAGCTCATCCATTGTCACTCCATGTAATGGATCTCCTTGAGCTCGCTGTACAGCAACTGACTCATTGACCAACGGCTGCCAATGTGCATTAAACAATAACTGCTGATGCTGAGTAAATATCAACCGAACTATTCCTCTTAAATCATTTGGACATAAAATCTGAGTATTAAAAAGATAATCTAGCATTTGCCTAACAGGTTCACTTTTTACTCCAAACTGACTAACTGTAGAACGTAACTGAGCTAACAACTTCCAGTCTAAAGGCTCATATGCTGCCAAATTGTGCATAAGGTTCCCCTGAGCATCATACTCTGGTGTATAGGTAACCGGACATGCAAGGCTAGAAGCTACTTCCATCGCCTCACCATCCCCCATTTGCATTACTTCTTTTGCCACAGCAGCCCAAGCTTCCCTTCTCTGTTTAGCCATCTCCCCCCATAGGTCACTGTGTGCCCTCGGGATAGGATCTGGCCCTTTAAGGGTGCTATGCTGCTGGCACTTTGATACAGACACTGAGGCTTCCTGCGGGGGAAGCGGCCCCCCCGCTGGAGCTGCCTCATTCTGGGGAAGTGGCGGAGGCAAGGCTGGTGAAACTGGAGCTGATGAAACCAGAGCCGGCTCGTGCGAGGGAAGCGAGCCCCCCACCGAAGCCGACTCACGTGGGGGAAGCGGCGGAGGCAAAGCTGGAGGCGGAGGTGAAGCTGGCTTGCTCCCACCCCCACCATCCAACCCGCCTGAAGCTGGCAGCGGAGGCAAGCTCTTTCCTCCACCATCCAGCCTGCCCTCCTCCCCCAACAGTAAGGGTGCAGACGGTTCCACACTATCTATAGGAAAATCCTGCACACCACTCTGCTGGGGACTCTTAGGCATAAGTATCTGAGTTACAGAAGGTGCCAGGGGATCATCCTCACAACCATACCCTATATTCTTCTTATAAGCTTCTGTTGCCCTTTCTGCTGCCTTTCTCTCAGAAACCTGCTGAAGCAACGTGTTATATACCACCCGCCATAACTTACCAAATTTCTTTGCTGACTTATCATCATCTAACACTGTATCCCACAGGATATCCCCAAACTTTTTCCACTCTGCTATCTCATGAACTGTATGTGGGTTAGCAAAAATTCCTTTAGAATGACCATAAGCTAATAACCCTGGTAATTCCTTTTTTAGATCTATCCCTTTTACTCCTCGCCTTTCTAAATATGAGGAGAAGAGATCGTATGCCGCTTGCCTATCCATACCGTATATATCAGAGCGCGCTGTTGCAGCTCTCCAGGCTCCAGGAAGCACGTAGAGACTTGAGTGACCGTTGTGATCCTCAAGGGTGCTTTTAAAATCCGGCACCGTCCTGGCTGCAAGGACTCTCACCCAACTTCCCCGACCGTGGCGAGTTTCTTTGTAATCCAAGAAAGCAAGCGTTCAGGGGTTTGCCCGCATTCTCCACCATTTGTCGGAGGAAGGAGACCCAGACACCAATTGATTCATCCAAGTCCAATTTATTGATCGAATACAGCGGGTTAAATACAGTTCTTAATAAGCATCATACATATTGCAAAAGTTGAGGTCAGGATTGGTTAGTTACATATCAGCAACTACACCTACTTCTACATTCTTTTGCTTATTCTTTTGTTACATTCTGCAGATATTCAGGACTAATCTCACCTCCCTTTCCTCATGTTGCAGCAAGGTCATCCGGCATTCTTGCCTGTCAGCAGTCACTGAATCAGAGACTGCTGTCCTCCCTTTTGAGCTTAACCAGTGGCATTATGTCAGGATGGCCTTTCTCACTTAACCATTTATTAACAATATTCTCCACAGAGAGAGTTTGTAACTTCTTGCAGCCATGGGGTGTGCCTCACAGTACTGGCATTCCCTGCTCTCTCACAGGATAAACTGTTGTCAAGTGTGCCCATAGGACCCTAAAAACCATGCTTGAAAAACAAAAAGAGGGGGAGTTGGGGTACCCTCACAACAGAGTAGCTAAAGCCCTCTATGTCTTCAGTTTTTTAAATGAAGATGGGACAGACTGCATGTGACAGAGAGCATTCCTTCAGCACAAAGGCTCATCTAAGACCTCCAGCGCTGGTGAAGGACTTACTGGCTGGACAATGGAAAGGAGCCCTGGACTTACTGACATGGGGAAGGGGCTGGGCCTGTGTCTCCACAGTGCCTCCATGTGGAGTGGGATCCATCACAGTGTGCAGCCTTTTGTCTCACTGTCCTGATCCCATGTGTATATAGTTGCTATGTTATAGGTATATGTTACTATTTTTAAAAAGTTGTTAAAGTTATTATTGTTATCACTGTAATTAATGTTTTAGGAGTTGTTTAGGTTTTTCTTAGTATGTTTTCATTGCCTAAAAAAAAGGAAGGGCGTTATGTGGAATATGGGGCGATATTTCCTAAAGTTGTTAAGGCTCGTGTCCACAGAAGGCCCTGTGGGGAAGGCACAGCTGCAGGCTGGATGGTTGGAAGTTGGTTGGACGATGAGAGGCAGTTATGAGGAGGAATGCATGGACAGCACATGAAAGGGAAACAGATTGGGTGATAGGACCTGTGGACAGCAGACTGCAGCTGAGCCAGCCAATGGGTGCCCTTCTTCTGTTGAGTTCTGGTTTTGTCAGGTTCAGAGTAAAGGTATAAACGGAGGGTGATTTCTACAATAAAGTGATCTCCCTCA
This sequence comes from Melozone crissalis, assembly GCF_028551555.1. Classification (NCBI taxonomy): domain Eukaryota; kingdom Metazoa; phylum Chordata; class Aves; order Passeriformes; family Passerellidae; genus Melozone; species Melozone crissalis. The sequence goes on from NW_026535844.1 coordinate 8,176,851, forward strand.
GATGCACAAGGGCATCTGTGTCTCTTTATTCCCCATTGCTACACCTTAGTATTGTGTGAAAGAGTGAATGGGAAATGAGGAGAGTGGGAAGTGAATGTTTATGTCCTGTGTCTTGTGTGGCTGATAGGTATAGCTGCTGAGTGAATGAGATGTACTGCAGCACAAAACAAACAAGGAGCTTCGAGCCGAGCTTCCTCTTTTCGGGTGACCGAGACAGCCAGAAAAAGCAAAGTGTTTGTTTTGCATATGAATAAAAATTTTAATAAAGATTTTGTGTTGTCTGTAAGAATGTAATTCTGTGTTTCAGTTGTGGACTGGGATGTGATCTTTGGGTAGGGTGTAAGTGTAAAATCTGTCATGAGAGGTGGCATTGCACAGGCACACTGAAGAGTGCCTTGTGCCGGGAGTGGGAAAGAGTGGAACTCTGAGCCAGGAATTGGGCATTAAATTTTTAAAAATTTCTGTAGGAAATAGTGTGTGGGAAAGCTGCATTTAATTTCCATGAGCCTGAACAGTACCTGAGAAAGACTGGGAAAATAGACGTGAAAGACGTAGAGTCAGATTTGTTTTGAAGTTAAGAAAGAAGGAAAAAAAAGGTGTGGGGACAGTGCCGGGATAAGCTGAGAAAATGGGACACAAAGCAAGCAAGGAGAAAATTCCCAGGGGAAAGGGGAGCCGGGAAACATTAATGGATACACCTTCAAACAGCCTCCTAGGCATAAAATTGGCACAGTGAGTACATAATCCTGAAACAAAGAATGCAAATAAAATCAAAATTATTGATTACTATATGATGAAATAGACTCATCAGGAGACAAGATCTGATCATTTGTCATTGATCTGATCTGGCCAAAATAGAGTTCCTTTGAGGGGTGGATATGCCAAACTTTGAATATTCATGTGAATGCCAAAGAACCAGTCAGTCAGGAAAAAACTGATTCTGCTGCCAGTTGGAAGGGTGAGGCTTCCCTGAGGTAGGTAAACACATTTAAGTTAAAAGAAACTGAAAATTGGGACCTTAGAGTATCTGCCCCCTCCATATCTACCAGCATCCGATGCATCCCCTGCAGCCCTTGATGGACCCAGCCAGAATTCCTGGGGCAGAGCAGTCCAGCGAGAGGAATGGAAAAATGAGAACCAAGCAGTGGCACTAAACCCCCTCCTAGAAGTGCCACTGGGAGTGGCACACGGAGAATTGGGTTGAATAGGGAAGTCAGGGGCTCTGTCTCCTGGGGTCAAAATATCAACAAGAGCCCTTGATAAATTTCAAATTAGGCCCTCAGGAGGAAGAATTTGAATTTTTAGTAGACACAGGGGCTAAGAGGACATGTTTATAGAATTCCAAGAGGATGCAAAAAAAAGCCAAAATACAGTTCAAGTAGTAGGGGCAAAGGGAGAAGGATATGAAGCACCTGTTACAAAAAATGCAATATTTGAAGGAACAAACAAATTAGGAATGAGGGATGTTTTATTCGTATGGGGGGAAGGATATAATCTGATGGGAAGGGATTTGCAAGTGCAGTTAGGTATCGGAGTGCTTCCAGAGGAAGAGAATGGCAGTCCAACTCTGTGGGGGCCCAGGGGGATAGAGCCAGCCAGGCCCCAGGAGAGCCCAACGTGGGCCAGGGGCTTGGGAGGACCGAGGGGGAAGTGGCTGGAGGCGTTCTGGGGGCTGTTGTGAAGCAGGCAGGCAGCAAAGGGGGGGATCCTGGTGTGTTACTCCAGGAATTACCCCAGGATTTGGGGCAATTTTAATGAAAATTCTCAGAAAACTCCCCAAATGTGTCTAAAATCCCACACAGGGAGGGGAGACAAGTGACACCAGCAATGTCCCTGATGATGTCACCTCCCTGATGACATCACAGTGCTGTCATCACTGTTCCCGCAGCAGCTTTTGGATGTCCTCAATGGCTTTTTGGCACCACTCATCCACTGCACGGCCACCAAGGCCACCGGGGCCACTGGGGGGACTCAGAAGGAGCCTGCAGATGTCCCCAGGTGTTCTCAGCAGGTGATGCGTGGCCAGGCGGCTGCTGGCCTCCCACAGCCACTTGGCCTTGGCCACTGCAGCAACCAAGGCCTCGGGGACATCAGGGGATGTCTGATTTGTCCCCTTCAGGGCCAGCCTTGATGTCCCCAGGCCAGTGCCGCAGCTCCCGGGGAAACACGGTGGCTTCGTCACAGGCAGCCACCAAGCGCTCCAGCAGCCCCAGGGCCGCCTCCGCCCTCTGTCCCTCCTGGTGGCCACCTTTGCCTGGCTGCTGGCCGCCATGGCCTCTCCCACGGCCTTGGTGGCTGCCTCTTTCTCCACGGAGGAGGCTGCAACCCAGGACTCAAGCGCAGCCACCGCTGAGGTCACCTCCTCCTTGGCCAGGGCCACCGACGGCTGCTGGGCCGTGGCCACCAGGTTGTGCAGAGACTTCCCCCAGCGGGCGGCCTTGTCCGGCAGGTTCCAGGCATGGGTGGTGGCAACAGTAGCAACGGTGGCTGCAGTGATGGCAGCAGTGGTGGCCGTATCCCTGCAGGTGTCACAGAGCTCGGTGGCCTCCCTGGCCAGCCAGTCCCAGCTGTTCTCGAGCAGCTCCAACGACTCCCACCAGCCCACCAGGCGCTGCCCGCGGCTCTCACATCGGCCCAGGTGCTCCCAGGGTGGTGCCAGGGCCTGGCCCAGGGAGGGGACACTGGAGTGGCACAGTGAGGTGACAGCACAGTAGTTCAGGACCTTATGGAGGTACCAGGTAAATCTCCTCAGTTTTGTGTGCAGGGACTTTGGGGACATGTGCCCCCTCACGTCCTTGTGTGGCCTGGTCACGGTGGCTGCCACCTTCCCCAGGGTGGCCACCACGGTCACCACAGCCTCCAGCCACTGGGAAGGGAACAGGAGAGGTGTCAGGGACCTGGTGGCACTTGTGGCCTCCTGGGGTGGCCCCTTTGTCCCCTCCCTGTAGGCGTCTGCTGTCCCCTCTGTCCCTTTGTCAGCCCCTAATGCCATCTGCCACTCCCCTGCCACCCCCCGCTTTCTGCCCCACTGCCACCCTCGGTCCCCTCCACCCTTCTGTCACTTCCCCCCTTCCTGCCACGCCCTCCCATCCCCTTTGAGACCCCCTGTCCCCTCCCACCACCCTCTGTGTCCCCTCCATTCCTCTGTGTCCCCTCTGTCACCCCCATATCCCCCATGTCCTCCCTGTCCCCGCTGTCCCCTCTGTCCCCAGTGTCACCAGTTGTGTCCCGGTGTCACCAGTTCCACCCCACTGCCACCAGCCCAGAGTCTCCAGTTCCTTCCTTGTGTCTCCATCCCAGTGTCCCCTGTCCTGTGCCACCAGTCCCCTCACAGTGCCCATAGTTCCATCCCAGTGCCATCAGCCCAGTGCCACCAGTGTTGCCCTGGTGTCACCAGCCCAGTGTCCCCAATTCCATCCCAGTGCCACCAGTTCTATCCCACTGTCACCACCCCAGTGTCCCCAGGGCTGTCCCAGTGCCACCACCTCTGTGTCATCATTCCAGTGCCACCAACCCGGTGTCCCCAGCTTCATTCCAGTGTCACCAACACAGTGCCATCACTGTCACCAGTGTTCTGGGGGGGTTGGGAGATCCCAGGTGGAGCTTGGGGGCTCCTTTGGGGGGATTCTGGAAGGGTTTTGGGGGATCCCAGGTGGAGTTTGGGGGCTCTCGGGGGAGTTTGAGGGAATCCCAGATAAAGTTTGGAGGGTCCTGGGGGGGTTGGGGGGATCCTGGAAGGTTTGGAGGTCCCAGGAGAGGTTTTGGGGGTCCCAGGTGAGGTTTGCAGGGAATTGGGTAATCCCAGTTGAGAATTCCCAAGGATTTGGGGTTTCCCAGGTGAGAATACGGGCCAGGGTTCAGGGGGGCCAAGGGGCTCGGGCCTGGGAGCATTTTGGGGGCTTCAATCAATGGGGAGGGCCTGGGGGGTGCCGAGGGGGGTGCCGAGGGGGAGGCGTGGTGAGTGTGTGGGGGGCTCTCATGGATTTGATGCCTCAGGTTTTGGCTTTTCTGTTTTTCAGATTCTGTGCTGCTTTACTCTCTGGGTCTGGGCTTCATATTAAGGGATCCTGAGCTCTGTTCACAGAGCAGGGAGACAAAACAATTCCTGCCCTAGCTGGGTACCCAAGGACAAATAATCCAAACTTCAGGCCCAAGAGCATAAACAACGGGCACTGAAGAGATCGAAACAAGAAGGATGGGATTTCATCATCTAAAGACATAATTGGACAATTAACTCCAATATGCAAATGGAGCAGAACTTATAAAAGTGACAGACCTCGTGACCGGCCGTCCATTTTGTGGCCATTTTGGTTCATCTTGGGCGTAGCCCTGGCTGGGCTCTTGTTCTGCCCAAGGTGTATCCATGGAGGCCTTTTAACAAATGCCTGCTTTATTGTGTAACCGTGTCTGGCCTCTGTTCTAGGTCAGCCTTGTGAAGGCCTCAGTTTGTGGCGAGCACGAAGGGAGCCGAGGCATCTGGGCAGGGCTGGAGCAGAGGCAGAGGAAGGTGCAGCTGCTGCCCCCAGCCCGCGGCACTGGCGGGGCCCAGGTGCGGGGCAGAGGGTGCGGGAGGCCGAGAAGCTCGGGAGGAGCGAGAGAGGCGTGAGCGGCTGCAGGGGCGCTGTGTTTATCGGGTGAGCGCGGTGGGAAGGGGCGTTTTGTGCTCGGGAGCGCAGCGGGTGCGGGGCTCGCTGTGCCCCGGGCCGGGGAGGGCGGGCGCTGTGAGCAGCGGGGTTGGATTGCGGGGCTGGGCTTGGCCTGGGGCCGGCAGTGCTGGCGCAGGGATCGTTTCCGCACCGCCGCTCCGGAGCGCCGCGATCGGAATCTCGCTCTTTCTCTCTCTCGCTGGTTCTTTTAATTTCTACTCTGAACTGTTAAAATTCCGTGTGTATATTCTGCTGCGAGTGCTCTAGTGGTAATATCCCGAGAGACAGTCCCCTGAGATTAGCACTGAGAAACTGGGGCACAGTGACCCACGCTGCAGCACTTGGTGGGGGCTGTGCCGCATGGGATGGACTCAGCTTGGAGAAGTTCCTGGAGAAGTCTCCGGTGGGAGAGAGCCCAGGGTGCAGCAGGGGAACGACTCCTGTCCCTGAGCAGAGGGAGAAGCCCCGGGGCATGAACTGAGCGCGGCCCCATTCCCTGTCTGCGGCACTGCCGGGGTAGGAGGTGCAGCTGGAAGGAGGGAGGCGTGGGGGAAAGCTGCATTTAAAGGTCTTGACTTATTTCTCATTATCCTGCTCTGAGTTTTTGGGGTTTTCTGTCAGAAATCTCTCCCCTCCCCCACTCATTCACAGGGGTTTGGGGCGGTTTTCCCTTTTTGGGGGAAATCAAAGCGATGCACTGATGCTCCTAATTAGGGGTAGGAGAAGCGAGGCTCCAGGGCTTCCCGCTGAGCCGGAGCCACCGAAGCCGCAGTGCCGGGAAAGCCGTGGCGGGAGGTGCGGAGAAGTTTGTTTGTGTTTTCAGCTCAATCCCGCCCGGGCCCGTTCCAGGGCTGTTCCTGAGCTCCGGCTCTGCCCTCACGCAGGCCGGGGGGCCCTGAGAGCGCAGGGCGGGGCTGTGCCGTGTGCAGAGCCCACCCCTGTCTGGGATTGGGCGATGGTGCCGTCAGTCGTGGTTGTGGCGCGCTGATTGGTGGGAGCGGGGCGGAGCAGGGCCCCGGTGGCGGGCTGAGGGCGGCCGTGGCTGGGCAGCGGCGCCATTGTCGGAGCGTGTGTGCGGTTCCGTGAGCGGCGGCAGCGGCCGGAGCGCGGTGAGGCGGCGGCGGAGCTCGGAGGCGGCCGCAGCGCAGGTGGGAGCCGCGCTGGGTTGCGCGGGGGCTCGGGGCTGGCTGCGGGCCTCGGGGGCGGCAGGGGGCTCGGGCGGGTTCGTTGTGCCGTGTCCGGCCCGTGTTGCCGCTGGCGTGAGGGCGCTGCGGGAGCGGCTGCCCGCGGTCTCCTTGCGGCCGCTGCCTCGGCAGGAGCCGCTGCCGGAGCCGCGCTGGCTTGGCCCGGTTGCTGTGGCTGGGACAGAGGGGGCTGCCCCGTGCCCGGGGCTGTGCGGGGAAATTGCCGTGGCCGGAGGTTTCTGTGCGCAGAGGAGACAGAGGAGTCCTGTAAAAGTGACTTTATTGCTGAGCAGAGGGAGAGGCCATGGGGCATTTCTCGTGCGCTCTCTGCCATTGCTGTAGTTCGCAGCCTCCTTTTTATCCTCATTTTCCCGGCCTCGCCTCCCTCTCCCTTTACCCACTGGCTGAAGTGCTTGGAAGGTTCAGACCTCCCGATCCGGCAACTGCATGTCCTCGTAATGTGCATCCCCACTTTTGCATAACGGCCGATATTGATGGGTGTGTTAAGTCTTTTTTCTTTTGGAACTTGAAAAATTAAGCGGGACTTTCTGTAAGCAGCAATCCATGTTAATTAGTAACATTTATTGGAGCTGGTGGTTTCGCCCGTTACTTCCTTATCTGCAAGCCCCTAACCCTTTGCTCAGCTGCTGAATGAGCTGCACTCTCAAGGTGTGGAGCATGGTAAAAAGATGAGAGTTGCTGTAGCACATCAGAGGAGAAACAGCGTTCGTTTAACCCATGGTTAGCCAGGGAGCCACAAAACCGTGTCTCATTCCCATCCCTTTCGCATTTGGACCAATACATGAGCTGCTTTCTTATTTCCTTTGTTATCTGTTTTTCACCACTTTTCCTTTGTTGTCTTTTTGCCAACAGCAGTTTGAGTCATTTAATTTTCCACCAACTCCTCCTTTTTCTACTAACAGATGACCTGATCCCATCCCATGGTGAAGTGTTGTGTTTCTCATTTCAGTGGATTGGTCGGCAGCAAGGTCAGGAGCTGGAGCTGTCTGGTTGGTTATTATTGCGAGGACAGCTTGTAATCTAATGATGCCATTGAAATGAGAAATGGGTTCTGTGGCTCCTGATATGAATTGGTTCGGGTTCCCAGGGGCTGGTCCATGGTGTTGTAGGATTTGTTCTGGTGGCCGTTCATCTTTTCCCCATTTTTGGGTGCTCTCTCCAGCCAGGGCTGCATCAATTGACTGCTTTTCTCTAATTAAATCATCACATACTTGGATTCCCAACTGATTTCGCTGAAGTTTTGGTGACAAAAAATCCCCGTGCTCTAATATACCCTATATAACACAGACAGTGCCAGCACATGTTGGAGTGGGCAGAGGGATGATTCCCTTCCCATTTATTTATAGTGAAGTTTTCCCAACGTTCTCCATTTGCTGTTTCCCTTTGCAGCTTCACCCGTTTCTGTTGCAGGGTCAGATATCCTCCCCCTGGGCTCTGCCTTGAGCTGTGCAAATTCCATCAGTGCAAGCAGGCAGAGCTTGGGGTGAGGGGCAGAGGGAATCAGCCCAATTCCTGCCCCAGGCAAGAGACCCAGGTGCATTGTCCACACTTTGCCCAGCAGTGTTCATTTGCATTTCTAAAGCTCCTCTGCGGGCTGCCTGGAATGGAGCTTCTCTTCCTGCTGCTGAACAATGTTGATGTTTTGTTGCTGGTCGTTGTCTCTGTGGGGATCTTTTGGGCTATTCCTAGTCTGTTCAGGTGTTAAACTCATCTCCATTGAGCAGTGTAACACCCCTTAAAAAAAAAAACTTTAAAATTCATTTCCCCAAGGCAAAGAAAACCAAGCCTGAGTAGTGAAATAACGTTTAAAAGAACCGAAATCGGTACATTTACAGCAGTGCAATGGCAGGCAGCCCAGAGTGTGGGTGTCTGTGAGCCCCAGAGTGGAATTGTGCCGTGGTGTTCCCCAGCAGCTGTGGCAGTGCAGGCCCAGCCAGCGCTGAAGCTGCAGCAGTGGCAGCAAGGCTTGGCCCCAGTGGCTGGAGAAGGCAGAGGAGGGTGGCCAGGATTGCAGAGGATTCCAGGCGAGGATCTGTGGGCAGGCGCAGGGGCTTGGCCCGCTGTGGAGCCCTGGCTGCTGCTGCGTTGCCTTCAGGGCAGGCTCAGGGGCGGCCTCCCATCCTCCTGCTGCAGGTGGGAAGTGCAAATCTCCGGGGCTTCAGAGCCCTTGAGGCCAGGCTGAGGGGTCCCCCCGTGTTGAGCTGTGCTGGCGGCTGTTTGTGGCCTCAGGGACACTTGGCATGGGCCCCTTGGCCACCAGTGGTGCTGCTTTGCACTCCTTAGGCAGGAGCCGATGTCCTGGCTGGGTGTTGGCAGCAGCAAAGTGCCAGGGTGGGCTCAGTGACAGCCCAGCTTGCTGTGGGAGAATATGCCTTGATATCTGCTCCAGTGGTTGCTGAAGCAGTGAGAATTGCTTTTGCCCCCCTGTTAGGTGCCATGGTGTCAGCAGAAGATATTGAAGCCTTCCTGCTCAGGGCATTTCAGTGCCAGGCTCTCACAAGCACCCACAGCTGCCCGGGTTGAGCTGAGCATGGGGCGGTGACCTGCTCTGTGTCTGATTCCCCTTCCTTAATAACAGCCTGTCTTGTAGCTCTTTTCCCTTCTGCTGCCCTTGCAGAGCCATCCACAAACACATTTTCTCCCTCAGGCCAGGGAATGTCCCATCAATCTGTCCCAGCCTGGGTCTGGAGCTCTGTCCCTTGAGTGCAGTCCTGGGTTCCTTGCCAGCCCCTCTCCAGGCTGTTCAAACAGGAGGCTGGGTTAAAGCCTTGCCCTGTCCTCAGTTCTAAATCCTCCTGTGCCATTGAACAAGTTTCATACTGTAATAACCGAGCCCTGCTCATCCATTTAGAGGCTGTTTTGGTTGTCAAACCTTTAACTTGATGCCAGACTTTAACTATATGAGATCCTCCTGTTGTCGTCAGTTTTGAGGCCTCAGTTCCCAGGCCTCAGTTCCCATGAAAGCTCTGGCTGCACAATTCTGCAGACAATGAGGCCACTCTCTGGCCACTAGATTAAACATTTCAGCACAAGAATTCCTTAGGGAAGACCCTGTTAAAAATCCACCTGTAATTGAAATTCTTTTTCCCTGTCTGGAAGGCCCAGGGCAGCAGCCTCAGTTAATCTTCATTTTAACACTTGAAAATTCTGTGTTTCCTCCTCCTGTCTATCCATCCAGTTTGTTGACTGGCAGGATAGGAGTGTTGTAGGGAGACATCCTTGGCTCCAAAAGCCCTGCCTTTAACAGGGACTCAGTACCAGGCTGTGAGCCCTGCCATCCCTCTCTTGGAACAGGGTATTGCTTGTCCTGGTTGCTTTAAAGAAATTTGTAGAGGCTCCATATCTAATTTTCCCTCTTTCCCTGGGGCTGCCCACACTTTGGGGTTCACTTCAGCATAGGCCTTGTCAGATTTTGGCACAAAGGTAGAACAGAACTTGCCTCTGTATCCCCTTTTACAGTATTAAAATCCAGCTCTCAAATTCCTTCCTAGTTAATTGCAATCACAGGAGGAAGAAAAATTCATTTATTTCTGACCTATCACCCACAGCTTCTAATAGTGGTTGAACAAATCATACCTGGTCATCTTTCCCACTCATTCCCTTAAAAATCGAAATATTCCTTCACTATTTTCCCCTTTACGTCTAAGATTCAGAGTGGATTGAGAGGCCCCTGTGTCCATCAGGAAATGCCTCCTCTCAATGCAGACCCACCCTGAATGTTCTCAAGGGCTGCAGTGTGGAGGGTCCTTGGTGTGATGGGAGCTGTGACAGCCCTGCCAATCCATGTCCATCAAGGGGTGGACTTGCTGGTCCTGAGGGTGCTGCTGTCTGTGCTTGCAGTGTCCTTGTGCCCTGCAGCTGGAGCCCTGGTTCCTTGCCAGGGGCTGTTTGGGTGGGCTCTCCCCTGCCGAGGAGGGCAATGCCTCTGCCGGGTGCTTGTGGCCGAGCCGTGCCCTGGGTGCTGGGGCCCCCTTGGGCCCTGGGGTTGATCCCTCAGGGGCTGTAGGAACTGTGCCCTGGCCTTTGCCTTCAGCTTGGCCTTTTGCTGCTCCCTTCTTGCATTCACCTGCTGTGCCTTTGTGCTCAAGTGCTGCAGGGCCTTCTTGTGCCCCTCCTGCAGCCCCCTCAGTGCCTGTGGGTGCTTGTCTTGCTTTACAAGAGAGGTGTCTGCTCAGGAAGGCAGAAAAGGCCTCTCTTGGAATGGAGAATGCAAACCCCCCTCCCTCTTAATTTTTAGACTAGTGAAATGAAGGAGCTCTCAGGCAAAGATATGGGAATAGGAATACCAGTTCTTTACTAGTGTGTATAATAAAGCAAACAAACACCAACAGCTGCAGCACTGACAGCAAACAGAGCCCGGACCCAGTCCCGGCCTTTGGGCTGCGGCGCTTTCCCCTTGGGTGCAGTTCCGGGCATGGCCGGCAGGGGCGCTGGCGGCTCCCGCGGGGCGGGGTGGCGCATCCCTCCCATGGGAACCTCTCTGAACAGAAATAGAGCAATCCCTTCATCTAACTCTTTCACTTTTTTACCTTCTATAGCCTTTCTCCCGTGTTTTGAGAAAGGATTTGGAGAGGGCTGCCTTTTAACTGAGCTCCTAGTGTTTTGATAAGGTGCTTCCTCGAGAGTGAGAGAGTTTCCCTGAACAGCCGGAGCTGTGGTTACCAAGGGGACGTAACTCAGAGCAGGACGGGGTCAGGGGAGGATATCCCGGCCAGGCTCGGTGGGAGTGTGGGCAGGGTCTGCTGCCGGAATCGGCAGAGGGGGATCTTCCCGTGGAGCCCGAGGCGGAGCGTGGGTAGCCCCCACATGGCTGATGGCGGCTGATCCGGCAGCTGCCGGCAGAGCAAAGGCAGGTGGGAGAGCCCGGCAGCAGCGGCGGTGCCCAGCGCAGGTGGCACGGGCAGGGCAGCCGGGGATGGGATGGCTGGGACCCCCCCTGGGTGCGGTGGGCGCGGTGACCTCGGAGCAGGCGGCAGGACAGAGCAACCCCCATCCTCCCCAGCATGGCCGGCAGAACGGCCGCGGGCCAGGCAGTGGGAGCAGGGCACACAAATTGAGCAACAGCGCCGGGGCAGGTGGAGCTGCCCTGGGCAGTGAGGCCGCACCTGGGATGGAAACCGGGGCAGGCGGAGCTGAGGCGGGCAGCGAGCCGGGACCCGGGACAGGCGCCTCGGCCGCGAACGGAGGGGGCAAGACCTGCAGAGGATCCCACTCTCTCTCTGATTTTTCCTCTTGTTCTCTTCCCTTTCATTTCCCCTTTTTCTTTTCTTGTTTTTTTCTCGGGGCTTTCTGATACTTTAAAGATTTTTATTCTCCTAAAATCTCCTGTCTAACGTATGGCATTCTCTTTCTTCTAAACTACATGGGTTTTTTTTTACAAATAGATCCAGAACCTAACAAATCTCGACTTCTGCTTGGATACTTTGAAATGGCCAACGGGCTAACTCACGACCTCCTAATGTTGTTTTTCTCATCACCTTTTTATTTATCCTTTGGCAAATTAAGGATATATCCTAAATCCATAAATTCCAGTGCACCCATAGTTCCTTAAAAAATGATCACACAAAGCTTGAGTACCCCAGTGGGTTTTCTGATGCCTGTCTTCTAATATTTTCCTACTAAGCACGTTTTATTAAGTAATTGTCTTCCATCAAGAAGTTTCCATTTCCCTGATTTATCTTGCTCACTTCCAGTCTTGTTTAATTCTTTTTTCTCGGCATCCCTAAACTTGGGAATTTCCAGTTTTTCCTCGTTTGGAGTTAATATTAACATAACTCTTCCAACTCCATTTTCTGCTGCATTCTTAGCTTGGTGTTCTGCCAAATTATTTCCTCTTCTTCCTGGGGTCTTTCCCTTTTGGAGTTCCTTAACATGTACTATAGCTATCTCTTTTAGGTGATTGTAATGCCTCTAAAACCTCTAAAATAAGTTCCTCATGTACTAGTCCTTTTCTTCTTGAATTAAGTAATCTTTTTCCTTTCCAAATTTTTTACTGGTATGTACTACTCTAAAGGCATACCTTGTATCAGTATATATAGTTCCTGTATTTGTGTTAAATATTCTAGTGCTCTTTTTAAAGTCTATAATTCACAAGTTTGAGCTTACTAGTTTAAGGGGAATTTCCCTTTTTCCATAGTTTGCATGTTTTTCCCATCGACTACTGCATACCCTATATTTTCTCTTTTTGCAAGGAGTTGTATCTTTTTTTTTTTTCTTTTTTTCCCTGTATCCAACTTACTGGTTTTCTGTCTCATGGTTCAAGATCTTATCTATTCATCTTCTGCCTCTGTTTTTCACTTTCACTAACAACCTAAATACAACTTTTCTTTCAGCTACACCCACAAAAATAAAAAACTTTTTTCTCATACTACTTTCAGTACAATACACTTCCCTTCAAGGAAATATAGTGAAGCTTAAAATACACAATCTACATTACCTATACTTTCATTCATCTACATTCACTCACTTTTATTTCTCACTCACTTCCACACATTCTTTCCCACCCTCAGGACACAGAGTGGATCCCTGTTGACAGAGAATCGCGGGTCCCTATGGCCCCCCCTCACCTTGGGGTGGCCTCTGGGTCTCAGTATCTCCGGGCCTCCTGGGGGGGCCCTGACTCTGCTGCCTCCGGTGCCGTTCACCTGTGAGGCTGATTTGTGTGTCACTCACACTCTTTAGCCACGGCCCCCTCACACGCCCAGGAGAACAATGGCTTATTTGTGGGTCACGCACACCTCTTTCCACAGCCCCCCTTCCCACCCACCAGGGGAGGGCGGATTTTGTGTGTGACTCACTCTCACACACAACAAGACAACAATAAGGTACCTTTTGTTATAAATGATCAAATCGAGAGCCAAACTTATAAGAAAATTTAGCAAAGATTTATTAATTTGTCTGTGTGAATGAAGTTCGGTTGTCAAAACCAGCACAGCCAAGGGTCAGCGTCGAGCCCGGGTTCAGTGCTGGGTGAACACGGATCTGAGCTCCGAATGTCAGAGTCTCCCCCTGTTCACAAATGCTGCCTGACGCAGTGAGTTCTTTTACAGTTTATTCTGCTCCAGGCAGAGATGACCGAATGTTCTTTGTGTCTCTTCCCATGCATAAACTTGGCTTTACATGTGCAGAGGTGGACAAAGACTCAGTCCAGGTGTCTGATGTTGTCAGTAGACTCCGGGGAAGTCAGCATTCACATGCATCAGGGTGGGGCTCTGGATCATCTGGGTAGCTGTATAATCGTCGAGGCGATAATCACTCTTGGCTGGATCTGGTGACCCGGGGAAGCCAGCGATTATCGCCCTGGAAGCTTCTATTCTTTCATGAAAAACCCCGATGTTTATCTCAACCAAGTCCAGGAACTAGATATATATGAATAAGAAACTACTCCCTGCCAGGATGGTCAAAAGACATAATGTGGATTTTACAATATTTTATACATTAATAGCATGAATTATCTCTACCATATACTACACTTTCACATCACCTATTACAAGTTTAGGTGTTTCTGGCCAGTCCCCGTGCTCTTGGATATCCCTCAACCCAGCTGTGCTGTCCAACCCCAGATGCTCTTGAGCATATCCTCAATCCGGCAGAATTTTGCTCAACTGTGGATGCTCTTGGAATGTTAATTCCTCAACCCAGCGGGTTTTAATTCTGGATGCTCTTGGGCACTCTTATCCCTCAACCCAGCAGGTTTTTAGGAGCCCCTTTTGTCCCGTTTCCTAGTGGATTTGGCTCGGAAACTCGTCTGCTCCCTTCCTCCGAGGGGTCCAGCTCCTCTCTGGGACCCAGTCCCAGTTACCCCGGGGGATTCTCTCACTCCTGTTAACATTCACTTTGTCTCTTTCCTGGCCACTTACCGCGGAAAGTCGGAAACGCAGCGTGGGAGACTCCAGCACTCACTTGGCAGGTCTGGGACAACCAGCCCTTGTCTCATTCACACACATTGATCCCCCTGTACCTGCCCACCTGAGAAATACTTACCAATCCCTTTTCCTTCCCGGGTTCTTCATGCACATTACTACTCTTAGGGGGCCAATTACCGCGGTTATAGGGAGCCTTTTTCCCTTCTCTTTGTTTTATTGTCTCCTTTTGTCCACCATAACCTGCGTCTGTCGGTCACCCCAGGGGGAACAGAGCGAGGCTTCCAATGGGGCAGGGCGCGCCTTCCCCACTCTGACTCTCCTAAAGCACCGGCAGCGAGGTGTTAGTAACCATCCTCTGCTACCAAATTGTGAAAAACGCCAGTCACTTGCTTTTAAAATTTTAAAAGTTTAATAGTAATAGAATGGTTATGAAAAATAGTAATACAATTAGAGTAATCACAGTTTGGAGAAATCGAATTAGGACAATATGAGACAACAAATACAAAGAGTTACGGATGTCCCGGTACCCTTTTCTGGGCAGCACAAGCCTGAAAAAGGACACCCGTTATCACAGGATTAACCCTTAAAAACAATAGCCTGTTGCATATTCATACACTTCATACATGATGCATAAATTCCGTTCAAACACAGGATTCTGTCTGGTCAGTGCCAGCTTCTTCCTCTGAATCGTAACAGCGACTTCGAGGTGGGAAGAAGTTAATTTCTTCTGATAAGAGGGCAATAAATTCTTTTTCCTTGAAAGATTTAGGTGTCCTGTGGCTGCTGTCTCGCTGCAAGTCCTTTCTTTAAAAAAAGCCCCTTACCATGCATATTTTCTATTTTAACATTTTTTTAATAACCTAAAACCATATTTAACTCACTACTTAAGAGAATTAATACAGCAGTACATTCTAACAGAGGACGTATAATATTTATTTGAGTATTTGCGAAAACCCAATCACAAAACACGCATTTTTCACAAGTATATTCCCACTTACTTCCAGTCTCTCCCAGTTTGGTCCCAGCTGCTGCCAGCATGGTTCCAGTTGCTTCCTAGAGCAACTCAGTGAGTCCCAGTATGATGCCATTTGCTCCCAGTTGCTCCCAGTCAGGCCCAGTATGGGGGATGATGTGCAGGGAGTGCTCACTGTGACACTCAGTTCCTCCCAGTATTAGTCCAGTCCCTCCCAGTATGATCCAAATATGAGCCCAGTGTGCTCCCAGTCTCTGCCAGAATAAACCAGTTTTGCTCTGCATGGTTCCAGTTCCTCTCTTTCACCCTCACTTTCCTTCCAGTCACTCCCAGTACCTCCCAGGGTACCCCAGTTCCCTCTACAATCTTTCCTGTTCCTTCCAGTATGATCCCATTTGCTCCCAAGCACTCCCAGTCAGCCTCAGAGTAGTGGCACTCAATGTCAGTATGATCCCAGTCACCACCAGTATGATCCCAGTTCATCCCAGTACAAGCCCAGCAGTTTCCAGTCACCGCCAGCATGCACCTGTTCCTCCCAGTTCCTCCCACCATGATCCCAGTTACTCACAGCTGCTCCCAGTCATCCTCAGCATATTCCCAGTCACTCCCACTATATCCCATTTGCTCCTAACATGGTCTCGGTTGCCTCCTGCAGGCTCCTGCTCACTCCCAGTATGATCCCAGTGTCCATCAGTGCGATCACAGTCTGCCCTGGCGTGGCAATATGATCCCAGTACGGTGTCAGTACAAAGCCAGTACAGTCCCAGTATGATCCCAGTATGGTATCTGTACAAGCCCAGTACAGTCCCAGTCACTCCCAGTATGATCCCAGTCCAGCCCAGTCCCTGGCAGTGCTGCCACTGCTGGGATCCCCCAGCCCTGTGCGCGTTCCCCCCAGGCAGATGTGCCGAGAGGAGCCCCAAGGGCTGGCAGTGGCCAGGCAGGGTCCCCAGCAAGGCCCAGTTTGGATGTGCAGCCCCCAGTTTGCCCAGTTTGCCTCTCCTTTGGCCCGGGCCGGGTTCCCCCCGCCCGCAGTGGCTGGGAGCAGCCGAGAGCCCCGCTCTGCCCATCCCGACCTGTCCCGGCTCCATCCCCGCTCCTGCCGTGGAATGGGGCACTGAGGGTGTGGCTGCTGCTGGGGGAGGAGGAGGAGGAGGGAGGGAAGGGCAGGGATGAAGGGGGAGGAGGAGGTGGGGTTAGGGAGGAGGAGCAGGGGGAGGAGGAACGGAAGAGGAGGGATGAAGGTGGAGAGAGAGCAGTGATGGAAGGAGGTGCGGATAACACAGAGGGGGAGGAGGATGGGGGATGGAAGGGGAGGACTGGGAGGAAGAGGAAGAGGAGGGACAAAGGCGGATCAAGGCTGAGCTGAGGGAACCACGCTGTCGATCGCTGCCTGAATTCGCAGCCCCCAGCTGTGGGATCATCACCCCCCCATCGCACTGGTGAGCAAGGAGGGGGAGCTCGACCCAGATATCCCGCAGGGACCCTGGGTTGGGGTTTTTGGGGGGATGTTTGGAGAATGAAGAAGTCCAAGGCTGAGCGGAAAAGGCCCCTTGGGGGGACATCGGGGGTGGCAGTGGCGGCTGCCGGCAGAGGCAGCCTGGAGGAGCAGAGCCCTGTGTCCCCCAGGAGCCCAAAGTGGGGAGCCCAGAGAGGGGGGAGCGGCGCCATTGGCGGGAGCCTCAAGAGCCTGGAGAGGGGCAGGGGGGACTCCTTGGAGCCGCTGCAGCCCAGAGCAGAGAATGAGGGGAGAAGGGAGCCCGGGAGCCCAAACAGCCCCGGCATCCTGAAATGGGGAGAGTCAAGCAGTGGGAGCTTTTGGCATTGCTGGGACTGCCAGCAGCCTGGGCAGGGTGGGCACCTGGCACAAGGGGGACCCCCAATCCAAGCGTGACCCTCAGCCGCTGGGACAGGGGGGAACCCCTGAACACCAGAGGGGAGGGACCAGGGATGGGGAACTCCTGGGAGGCTTTTTCAGGGCTGAATCTTGGTGTTTGGGAGGTTTTTCTGGAGCCCAGGTGGCTGGTGAGTTGCAGAAATGGACTCGGGCAGAGTGACCTTCAAACTGAATGTGCGTTGGGGAAGATGAAACAGGAAAACTTTATAAATATGATTGTCTGGCAAAAGACTTGAGAATATAGAAAGTGTAAGGAAGACTGAAATGAAAGCAAGCTTTGAGATACTCAGTTAGTGAACAACTGGAAAACAATGATGTGGCCCAACTGAAGGTAATCCCCTTTTGATGAAACAATTCCCTCTGTTTGCAGGCAGATCCAGACCCTAGTAGCTCAGCAGAAGGGGTCCAAAGAGGAGTTTTTAGGGTGTAAAATGTAACACAGTATGGTGATATAATGATTCTTAATCGCTGTATGTAAATGCTGTAGGATTTGTATCTCGTACTAGATTGGTTGGTGAGAAATAGAATATTCAACACAGAAGAAAATTTATTGTGTTGTAATGGGAACGTTACTCTCTTATGCTCTTGCCTGTCTCACTCTTTTACCCTCTCATCCTCTGTACCCCTCTCTTCTCTCAGCCCTGCTCCGAGCTGTGCCTGGCAGCTCCAAGCAGGGCCCTGCACCCAGGCCCTTTGCAATAAACCGCAAGTTCCATGACCTGGCTGCAGAGATCTGTCATCTCCATCTGTCCCAACCGTCCTACCCCCTGACACTCCTACAAATGCACTCATCCCTTGTTTTCCCCAAACCAGGATTTCCCATTGCCAACCCCAGGGAGGCTGCGAAGAAGAGGAAGATGCCCGGGGACACTGAGGCAGGTGAGGAGGAAGTCAGTGCCCCTTTCCCCTCTGTGCTGCTCCATCTCCCAGCCCAGCACGGCCCCGGCTGCAGCTCAGGCCTGGGGGATCTCCTTGCCCTTGCCTGTTGCACGGAGGCAAATCCCATCCTGTCCTTGTCCTTCCTCCCCCAGAGCAGGAGCTGAGCATGGAGAGCAGGGAGGACAAATGCCCGCGGCAGAACCTGGTGGCAGAGGCCGTTTTGAGCGGCTCCATGGCGCAGGAAGCCAACGGGGAGGAAAAGCCCCGGAGATGCCGCACGAGGAGGGGCTGCAAACGCAGCCGGCGGGGATCTGAGGGGGAAAGAGCCAGCCTGGGCCGGGAAAGCAGCCGGAGATGGAGCCAGAGCTGGGAGCTGGTGCTCCATGAGCAGCTCCATGATGGGGAGAAGCCCCACACGTGCGAGGAGTGTGGGAAGAGCTTCAGGTGGAACTCCGAATTGATCAAGCACCAGAGGATCCACACTGGGGAGAAGCCCTACGAGTGTGGGGAGTGTGGGAAGAGCTTCACAGAGAGCTCCAGCCTGATCAAGCACCAGAGGACCCACACTGGAGAAAGGCCGTACAAGTGCTCCGAGTGTGGGATGTGCTTCAGCCAGAGCCCCAACCTGATCAGGCACCAGAGGACCCACACTGGGGAGCGGCCCTACGAGTGTTCCAAGTGTGGGAAGAGGTTTAAGACCAGCTCTGATCTCCTCCAGCACTATCGGATTCACAGAGAGGAGAGGCCCTTCCAATGCCCCGACTGTGGGAAGGGATTCAAGCAGAACTGCCACCTCATCAGACACCGGCGCATCCACACAGGGGAGAGGCCCTACGAGTGTCCCCAGTGTGGGAAGAGCTTCTCCGACAGCTCTGACTTGACCCAACACCAACGGAGGCACCACTAAGGGAAGCCCTGCGAGTGCCCTGAGTGCGGGCAGAGCTTCGTGCGCTGCTCCAGCTCCATCCCCCACGGGAGGAGGCACTTTGGGCACAGTCCTGGTCACTCCCATTCCCTGTGATCCATGTTGGGAACACACCTGGCTGCTTCTACTTTTAATTTCACCTTAATTTTCCTCTACTTCACCTTCATCCTTTAAAAACACCCAAAACTGGGTTAAATGAAGGAAATTGATTGAATATATCTGAATTTCCATAATTTCTCAGTTGTTTTAGAGGGAATTTAGGATTTGGGGACACGTTCTGTGTGGACTGCTGCTGTTGCTAAGAGGCAGGAATTTGATGTCACCCTTCTTGTGTTGCTAGGAACTCTTCCCCTGACCCAAACCCCAACTCCACTCTTGGGATACCCGATAAAACCTCCACGGGCCTTCCTGTGCCCTGTCTTTGGGGGGTAAGAAATGGATTCCCAAAGGATCAGCCCTTTTCCCACTGGCTTCCAAAGGATCAGCATCATTTTTCACTGAATTCCTCGAGGATCAAGCTTTTCCCACTGGATTCACAGAGGATCATCTCTTTTCCACTGAATTCCCAGGGGATCAACCTTTTTCACTGGATTCCCAGAGGATTCTGACTCTGTCACTGTTGTTTTTTTGTTTGTACTACTGCATTTGTATTTTTAGTTTTTCCTAATAAAGAACTGTTATTTCTACTCCCATATCTTTTCCTGACAGCTCCTTAATTGCAAATTACTATTATTCTTATTCTTATTATTATTATTATCAGTAGTAGTAGTAGTAGTAGTAGTAATCAAAGGATGGGCCATATAAAATAGTTCATGAAATATGTAAATGAGTTTATGGTTATGCATGAGGGTCTATGAATATGCAACAGGCTGATGTAATCAAGCCAGAATAATTGAGGGGTGTCCCCAAAAATAACTGGGGAGTCTTGGTGGCCATAACAACCTTTGCTCCTTGGTCCTTGTCTCCCATGACAACAGCCTGTTGCATATTCATAGACTCTTTGCATGTCCTTAAACTCATTTACATATCCTAGGAACAAAATTGGCTTCATCCTGTTTGGGGTCCCACCCCCATCCCAGCTCAATTTAGGGTGTCCCATCCCTCTCCCAGCTGAGTTTTGGGATCCCACCCCCTCCCAGCTTAATTTGGCGGCCTCATTCCCCTCCCACCTCAATTTGGGGTTCCCATCTCCTTCCCCGCTCAATTTTGGGGTCCGACCCTCTTTTCCCCACTCTCCCTCCCCTTTCTGGTTGTTCCTCTAGTCCACTCCCCGTTGTTTGGTTTTGGGGGCTCCTGCTCTGTTTTCGGGTGATCCCATTTTGGATTAATTTGGGGTCCCCAGCCCATCCCCAGGGTCACCTTCCCCCCCTCCCCAAATCCGCTCCTGGCATCTGATGAGTCATCAGTGAGACACGCTCTGATTGGCTGCAAATTACCCTGCACGGTCTCTGAGTATTTACCGCAGTGAGAGGCCTTGGTCTGTGCCTGGCAAGTGATGAGTCAGAGTCGGGCCGGGCGCTGATTGGCTGAAAATCGCTGAGCGGGGCCAGTGCTCTGAGTTTGTGCCCAGCAACTGGATCATCATCAGTGCTGCGTGTTCTGATTGGTTGGGATCTGTTTTGGGGTGGGGACGGGAAGAAGTGGGTTTTATTTGGGTTTAATTAGGGTTGGTTTGGGGTTTATCTGGGGTTATTTATGGACTAATTGGAATTTATCTTGGCTTTTACTTGGTTTCTGTTTATTTGGGGTTATTTGGAAATATTTGGGTTTATTTGGAAGTATTTGGGTTTGTTTGGGTTTACTTGGGTTTTTTTGGAATTACTTGGGGTTAATGTTGGTGTATATGGGGTTTTTTTAGGAGTACTTGAAATCATTTGGGGGATTTTGAGTTTAATTTGGGTTTTTTTGTTTGTTTTTTTGGGGTTTTTTGGGATTTGTTTGGGGTTATTTGGGGCATTTTCTGGTATTGTTTAGGGTTTTTTGGAGGTTCTTTGGGGTTTATTTCGAGTGTTTTGGGGTTATATAGGTTATTTGAGGTCATGTGTAGTCAAAAAATCCGGGAATGTTTCTCCTGCAAAACACGGGAATTTTTCCTTAAAAATCCGAGCGTTTTTCCCCAAAAAACCGGGAATGTCCCTTTAAAATCTGTGACTTTTCCCAGTCAATAGTGACGTGCCCCACCCCAAACCATCCAATCACCGCAGGTCTCCCCTCAGCTACTCCCGCCTTCCTTGCCTCTATCCAACCAATCACCGCGCGCCTCCCCTCGGCAAAGCCCGCCTCCCCCACCCCATCCTGTCAATCACCACACCCTCTACGAAACCAACCAATCACCGGGCGTCTCCCCTCAGTAACTCCCGCCCTCCCCGCGCGTACCAGCCAATCAGAGCCGAGCCCGAAGCACCGCCCCCTAACCCTGGGGCCGGTCATGGAGCGGGCGCCCCCTCCCCCCCCCGCCCCCCGAGACCCCCTCAGGGACCCCCGGGAGCCGCCCCGGGCTCGGGCGGGTCCTGCGGGAGACGCTGGAGAGAGCGGGGGAGACGCTGGGAGAGGACGGGGGGCTCCGGGAGCTGCTGAGGAGGCGCAGGGACAGGTGAGGGGTCCTGGAGGAGTCGTGAGGGGAATTTGGGGAGGGGTCTTGAGGATGTTTGGGGGGGATTTGGGGAGGGTGTGGGGGGAACGTGATGGGGTTTTAGCAGGGTCTGGGGGTGCTGGGGGGCTTTGGGGGGGAATTTAGGGAGGGGTCTTCGGGGGGTGTCACGATCCGTTCTCATGGACGGGTTTCGTGATGGTTCGTGGATTTGATCTCAGGGTGCAAAAAGAACCGACCCAGTACAAGGGGGTTTGCAATGATAATCGAAACAAATGCACCTTTATTGAATGACCACAGCAAAATGTGATAGAGCAATTAAGGGAGAGAAAAAGAGAGAGGAAGAGAGAGACAAAAGGGAGAGAGAGAGAAAGAGAGAGGGGATAGAGCTACCAAACGTAGAGACAAAGTCCTTTGGTCCAGTCCAGTCGAGGATCCGCCTGTTACGTTGGGGAGATCTCGAAGTCTCGCTAACTCAGAGGTTTTTATTATGATAACTCTATTGGAAATTGTGAGGGAGGGGAAACAGATGCAGTAAGTAATAGATGTAACAGGTAGTCCATGCTCTCAGCAGTAACCGAGAGCCATTGTCTTCTTGGTCCAGCGGTCACAACCTGCAGGCAAACATCTCGCTTTGGTCAGCTTGCCTCCCCCACACACCTGCCCCAGGCTGGGGGTTTCAGTCCCAGTCCTTGGAAGGAGCAGAGGGGCCTTTTCACATGGGGGTTCCATGTCTCAGTCCTTGATGGAGAGGCTCCTTCCATCTCAGTCTGTCTGTCACGGTGGTTGTGAAACAGGTGAGGGTCTTCTGTGGGGGGACCACCTGAAACTCAGGAGAAGTCCAGCCAGGCTGAGAGGTGGGACAGCTCCCAAGGCTGTTGTTGCACAAAGGGCACAGTGTCCCCTTCTTAGCATACAGCAAACAACAGCTGTGAAAACAATGGCTTAGCACTGAGTTCTGGTCTCGGGGCCTTGTGGCATGTGACTTTCTCCTACAGAGAAGGCAAGGAGGGTCTTCTCTTCACTGGTCCGCAATGACGATCCGGAGGCAGAGGAGGGAAAATTAGGACAAACTCTCACAATCCTCCACCCTTTGTCGCCCTCCCTTTTTCCAGATCCGTCCCCATTGCCCCCCGGGCCCAACTGGGAAGCTTTATTGGGAGCACTGGGAGCAGGCACTGGGCGGGGACAGAGCGCCAGCGGGGCTGGGGGGACACGGGACCCCACCAAAATCAGCGGAGTGGGGACGGAGCGGGGGGTCCCGGCCGGGCCCGAGCCCACGGGGAGGGGCTGCGGCCGCCGCCAGCTCAGGAGCTCTGTGGGCAGAGAAAAGGGGGTGACACCGGGCTGGGGGCCCCGGCGGGAGCGCACACGCTCCGCCACGGCGGGGACGCCACCCCCGGCACCCGCCCTGACCTTCTTGAGCAGGGAGAAGCCGAGCCCCAGCGCCAGGAAGACGAAGCCCAAGACGAAGCCCCCGATGCCCGTCAGCATCTTGCTGCGGGCGGCGTCCGGCGGCATCTCTGGGGGGTCCGCAGGGCTCAGCACCCCCAAAACCTCTCACCGACACCCCGAGCCCCTCCCAGCGCCCTCCCTGTGGCCCCCAGCACAGCCAGGACCCCCTGAAACCTCCCCCCGATCCCTTTTTGTCCTGGCCAGGAGCCACCAAAGCCCCTCCCGTCCCTCTCAGCATCCCACAGCCCCCTCCCAGGTGCCCCCAGCGCCCCAGGACCCCCAAAGCCTCTCGCAGTCCCTTGGCAGCCCCAGCAGGACTCAGCCAGAGCCCTCCCAGGCTGTGCCCAGCACAACCGAGCTCATGGCGAGCCCCGCTTTGCCATCGCCGATCCCCTTCCAGCCCCTCGGGGCTCACTGCGATCCCTCCCAGTCACACCCAGCACCCCCCCAAGCCCATCCCACCCTCCCCAGCATCCCCCAAACCCCTTCCCAGCCCTTGCCCAGCCCCCAGCCCCTCTCCCAGTTGCAGCCCGGCTCTCTCCAGCTCCCTCCGAGTGGCTCCCAGCACAGCCCAGTGGCTCTGCCAGCGCCCCCAGGGGCTCCCCCGTACCCCAGTGCCGCCTCAGCGGCTGCTCCAGGCTGACGTGCTCCACCTGGCAGCTGTAGCTCAGCCCGCGCCGGGGCGGCGTTTCCAGCAGCACCAGCAGCTGGTGGGTCCAGTCCCCGTTGGGGACCACGTCGGTGGCCACCACGTGCTCCGATAGCTCCTGCTGGCCCTGGAACCACCTCACCTGGATGGCAGCAGGGTAGAAATCCATCACGGAGCAGAGCAGGCGGCCGGGGCCGGGCTGGGAGCTCGAGGGGGGAACCAGCGAGATGGACACGCTGGGGGGCACTGGGAAAGACAGAGAGAGAGAGAGAGCGGGGACACACTGGGATCAGCTGGGGGGCACTGGGAGAGAGAGGGGAGGGCTGGGATGGGCTGGAAGGGAACTGGGAATAGAGTGGGAGGGACTCGGAATGGACTGGGAGGGACAGGGGGCGACTGGAAGGAACTGGGAATAGACTGGGAATTGACTTGGGGAGCATGGATGAGACTGGGAAGGACTGGGAGGGGCTGTGGTGGCACTGGGAGGAACTGGGAATGAAGGGCGCGGCACTGAGCGGCCGCGTCCAGCGCGGGGCACTCGGCGCTGGGGATCTACCAAGGAACAGATGAGTCATCAGCGGTGCGCGATCTCATTGGCTGGGAAGCGTCAGCTTAATGCGTCGCTGAAATGGACGCGGGAGGGAGTACTGGGAGGCACTGGGAGGGAATGGGGGAACAGGAGGCCCCGGGGATGGGCACAAGGAGGGCTGAGAGCTCTGGGGCGATTCTTGGGGAGGTTTTGAGAGGCTCCAGGGTCATTGGGAGGGCAGGGCCCGAGGGGACACGCTCTGCCCCGCGCTCACCTCGGCGCTCCACAGTGATCGGGGCAGCAATCTCGTAGTTGTGCCGGCACCTGTCCACGTGAGCCCGCATGAACTCCATTATAGCCGGGTCGCTGTTCTACTTCTTGACATTCTTCTCCCCTAAGGGGGTGAACCCCACAAAGTGCCCAACGTCGCTGTCGAACGTCAGGAACTGCTCCCGGTTGTAGATGAACCTCAGCACCAACCTCACCTTCTCAGTGCCCTTAATGAAGAGACAATCGGCCTTATGCATCTACTGGAACATCCCTGTGAGTGCAGCACACAGCTCAGGGATGTGCCCCCCTCAGCACCCCCCAGCAGCACCCCCAGAGCTCCGGGAGCCACCCCGGATCCCCACTCCGCACCCCCTGTGCCCCACGGCCGCCACGGGACGCTCCTGCCCCCCCTGCCGCTTCCTCTTTGCAGCCCTTCCCCCATTTCCCCTTTCACAGCCGCTCCCCTCCGACATGCAGCCACTCCCAAATCACTTTTATGGCCCCATTTCCCCACAAATCCCCCAATCTCCGGCCTCCTCGGGGTCAGTTTGGGGTCATCCCGTCCCCTTTTCCCCCCTTCCCCACCCTCTCCCACCTCCCCCTCCCCACCCCTCCCCCCACCCCGCTCTCCCTTTGGGGGTCCCCTCCTCCTCGCCCTCCATTCCGGCCTCCCCACTTCGCCCCCTTTTTCCCCCTTCTCCCCCCCTGTTCCAGCGCCTCCCGCCCCCCGCTCACCCGAGAGCTCCGCGCCCGCAGCCGGGGGGGCTCCCAGCACCACCAGTGCCACCAGCAGGGCCCCAGCTGCCGCCCCTCGCCCCATGGCCGGGGCCGGGCAGGGAGCAGCAGCACCAAAGCAGCCGCGCTGCGCTGGGAGCGCCAGTCCGGAGCAGGGCGGGCTCGGCAGCGCCGCGCGCTCTCATTGGCTGCCGCCGCTTCTGGGCAGCGACCGGCCACGGGCTCTGCCCTACAACCGATGAGGCAATCCAACGCACCGACCGCTCATTGGCTGCACCGCCTCCTGCCTGCGCTGCCATTGGCTGAGGCCTTTCCGGGACGCTGCAGCCCCGGGCTGGGGGTTTTTTGGCCGGGGGAACCTTGGGGCGCTGGGCAGGTGGGGGTCGGGATGGGGAGACGCGGGCTGTGCTGGACCAGCCAATCAGAGCCGCTCATTTCACATTTAACCCCCATTTTTTGGGTTACTGAGCTCGTTCAGGATTTACTGGTCGGATCCCTTGGTCCCGCTGTCCTGGTTTGAAAAGGAAGTGAGTTTTTTAGGATGCTGTGGTCAAACCAATCTGTGCTCAGATTTGAATACTGGCCCCTGGTGTGGCCCCATAGGACATGGATTCACCTCTGAGCACACAGGGGGTTAAAAGCGGAGAACTCCTAGGGGAAGCTCTCTTGGTTCCGGTGGGTGGAAGGTTCAGAGCTGCCCTGCCCGGCTGCGGGCTGGGTGTGGGAGGGGAAGCCATGCGGCCGGGTGAGGGGAGCCGGGCCTTGGACAGAGAAGGGAGCTGAATGGCCCTGCAGGAGGAAGGGTGGTTTAGCAGTGCCAAGTATCTCCTTCAATCTGCCATCAGGGACCTGGCCAGGTGAGTTTTGTTTCCAGGGAAATGGGCTGGCATTGCTGTTCAGGGGCCTGTGTCCCGGAGTGGTCAGCTGGCTGCTGAAATCCCACATTGCGCAGGATGCCTCCCAGATTAAAGCTGGCAGGGTTGGTTTGACAGTGCCAAGTAGCTCCTGCAATCTGCCATCAGGAACCTGGCCTGATGAGTTTTGTGGGCAAGGAACAATGGTGGCGTTGGTGTTCGGGTGCCTGTGGTGCTGAGTGCCCGGCCGTCTGCTGGGGTTCTGAAATCCACGTCGCCCCTGCCCCGTCCCTCACTTCCCCCACTGCCCACCGGTGACTCCCTGCGGCAGCACGTGGGATCCTGGACACGGCTCTGGGAGACACAGACATTGCTGAGGGGCAGAGATGGGGGGGCTTGACAGCTGGACAGCTGACCCTGAGGGTTGGGGTGCAAAGGACACGGGGTACCAGGCAGCGTTAGGGCACAGGTGCCACCTTCACGGTGGGACAGCCCCAGAGCCCTCCCAGCAGGTGCAGGCAGTTACCCCGATTGGAAGGTAGAGATGAGGTTTGGAGGCCACAGAGTTACAGGTAAGAGTTGAACAGACGTTTAGGGGTTTTATTAGGTTTTTTTGCAGGGATTTTTAAGGATATTTTAGGGGGTTTTTTTGCAGGAGTTTTTTAGGAATTCTCTGGGAATGTTTAGGAACCTTTAAGGCTTTTTCAGGGCTTTTAAAAAAACATTTTAGGGTGTTTTAAGGGATGTCTTACCACTAATTGGAATTGTTAGGGGTGTTTGCAGATATTTTGGGGGCTTTTTAAGGACTACTTAAAAGGTTTTAGGGCTTCGTGAAGAGTATGAGGGTAAATGGAGAACTTTTTTTAAGACTAGGGTATTTCTAGGGGTTTTGGGGGAATTTTACAGGCTTTTTTAGGGTCTTACAGGGCATTTTCAAGATTTTAGGGGTATTCTCAGAGCTCTTTAAAAAATCTCTAAGTAGTCCCAAAAGGTTCTTTGGAGATTTTTAGAGGTGTTTTAGGGGCTTTTTAAAAGTAGGGTGTTTTTAGTGTATTCTGAGGATATTTTTTGTTTTTGTGGGGTGTTTAGGACACTTTGAAAACTATGCCTTTTTTAGGGATTTGAGAGGGTTTTTTAGGGTCCTTTCAGGGCATGACAGAGGCTGAGGGGCAGCTTGAGGGGTACTGTGGGGGCTGGAGGGTGGCAGAGGCTGGGAGCTGAGGGAGGAGCAGGGAGAGGGGACAGTGGGTGACATCCAGAGATGCTGAGGGTGGCAGGGGCAGATGGAGGGTGACACTGAGAAGCTGGGGGCTGAGAGGCAAAGGAGAGGGATTAAGGGTGACACACAGGAGCTGAGGGGCAGCTGAGAGGGGCCTTGAGGGGCATAGGGGGGCTTGAGGGTGACAGACAGAGCCTGAGGGGTTGAGGGAGGGCTTGAGGGGTCAAGGGAGAAGGCTTGAGGGCTGCACAGTGCACTGGAGATCAGGGCTACAGGGAACAGCTTAGGAGGCAAGTTAGGGTACAGGTGCACCAGCCCTCAGCCCAGCCCTCACCTCAGCCTAAGCAGCCCTCCTAACAACAGCACAGCCTTTTCCCCCCAACAGCAGCACAACACAGCAACCCTGACAGCGAGACCAGAGCGGAACCCTCCCGGTGGGACAGGACAGCAACCCTCACACCAGGACAACGACAGAACTCTCAGAGGACAAGATCCACGGCAAAAAGGTAGGCAAGGCATCTGAGGGTTAGAGAGATAGGTGGGGTGTCACAGACATCTTTTCATAAAAATCCTTTCTTTAGGATTTTTCTCCCTTCTGAGAAGCTGTGGCCTCAGCAACAAAGTGTAAACAATGGTTATCTGCTGCTGGGGAATGCAACAGGTGCATCCGTGATTGGTCTCCTGTGGATGTTTGGATTTACTGACCATTCCTGGCAGAGCTGCTCTCGCTTTCTGCCGGGGCACAGACCTTTGTTATTCATTCTTTTCTATTCTTAGCTTAGCTAGCCTTCTGAGAACTTTTCCTTCTATTATTTGTAGTATAGTAATAATGTAATATATATCATAAAATAATAATTCAAGCCTTCTGAACATGAGGTCAACATTCTCGTCTCTCTTTACACCCTGAAGACCCATGTGACCACTGTGACTATTGGTGAACCCTGAGTAAGTGAAGAGGACAAAACCATCAATTGGTGACCCCTCGTCTGAAGAGCAAATTACTTGGAGAGACCCCCAGAGGAACAATTGCTGCACTGGGTAAACCCCGAATGTGTGGCATTGATGGTTGCTTCACAAGTGACCACAGAAGTGGATTCTAGCCAGGAGCTGAAGAACTGAAGATCCTGATTTGGAGTTCACAGCAAGGCTGACCACAAAGAGAACCTTCTGAAAAGCCTCCAGGAAGATGTTTGGAAAGCACAGTAGCGCAATGGAGCTGGCCAGAGCACGCTGGACTCTTTCAAAAGGTACTGTTGGCTTTTCCCTTCCTGAAGATGTGGCCCTTCGTAGTTTGTGGCTGCTGATGTGGAGGGCTTCCCCCATAGAGGAGGAGGTTCGGTTCTCCCCTTTAGAGGAGAAACTTATTGCCCTCTGTCAAAAATGGGGTGAAGAGGATGGACTTTGCCTGTTGGAGACAGATTTCTGTGAGTTTTTTCAATGGGCAAAGTTTTTGGGTTCTTTATGAATGTGCTCTGTGCCCTTGATGCTTTCTTATGGGAGTGCATGGACTCCATTTTCCAATTCGTTTTGGACCGTGGGTTTGGATACCCCCAGATTTATCCAGCATTTAGGATGTTCTTTCCAGTTTTGAACCGAAGAGCAGCTGTTTTTCCCTGGATTGCCAACTGCAACGGGCTCGTCCCATTTCCTCTGACTCCAGCGGGAGAAGATCCTTTGGAGGGGGATGATCTGTTGCTTCCCAGCCCCCCTGCATCCCGGCAGTGGGGGGGAAGTTTCGCCAGGAGCCAAAGTTTTTTTTGCTGCGTCTTCGCAGCATGCTCACATGCAGCCATCCCTTCCCCCCCTTCTCTCTCTCCGGGGGGATAGGAGTGGGCTGCACCGCCCCTTACAGCCCTGCAGGCCCCGCCCTGGCCGGCCTCCTGGGCCCTGCCCCGCTCAGAGATGGGGGCAGCACCGGTCTCCGAGTCCCGCCTGCCAGGCCTGCAGGGCCTCCTCCTGGATCCGCCCCGCGGCCGCCTCCCCGGGTGTCCTGCCCGTGGCTTCACCGGCTTCCACGCCTGCGCCTGAGAGCTCAGAAACACCGCTCCCTGCGGCTGCGTCGCTGTAGGTAGGAGACGCCCTCGGCGACAACAGCGACTCGGCACCGCCCCCCCGGCTGTCCTGCTGCGTCCACCAGCGCCCTCTCCGGCCCCGCCGCCTCAAACCGAGCCAGTGCCTGTTCAGGATGATGCTGAAGACGGCGCCGAACCCACAGGACCCTCGGAGCAGCCCGCAGCTGCTCCTGCACCCAGCGTGGTTTCCCCCCCAAGTTTTTCGGGCTGTCCCGGGCCTGCCCCTGCGGGGGAAGCTGGGACAGGGGAAGAGGGCGCCGGCCTCCCTTTCCGTGGAGGAGGCATGGCCCGACAGATGGCTGTGGGTGCAGCCCGTCTGCCTGCGTTCAAAATCAGCGTTCTTGGCGGGTTGGGGGTGTTTGGTCAGTTGCTTTCCCTTGGGGGGGGGTTGCAAATCTCTCTGCCGCCCCTCTCGCGCCCCAGCAGCGAGGGGCAGGTGGGTGCCGAGAGTTCTGCCTTTGGTCCCCAGCCCAGAGGGGGTGGTGCCGTGAGGCAGATGGGAGACACACCCGTTGCATTTGCATTGCAGAGGGCGCAGCGGGAAGCGATCATGGCTTGTTTGCTGTGGAGAAAAAACATTCCTAGACACGAGATGAGGGTTCTTGGGGCTTCTTCTATTTCCCTGCTGCTGGCATGCCTTGGTGATTCTGGGGAAAAGAAGCGTTTGGTCACCATTCCATTGGCAGTGCGGGGCCAGGCTGTGGGAAGGCAGAGCCCGCCTGCCATGTTGGGCCTGGGCTGTTGGGCTCGGGTCCCTGGGCCAGGGCCACCTCCCGGCCTCCTGATGGGTTTGGTGGTTTTGCTTCTCCCTATCGGTCCTGGCCCGCCTTTCTGTGGGCCAGATCTGGGGTTCCTGATCCCTCCACATGGGCCAGGGTCCCCCAGGGACTTTCTTTGGCTGCTCTGCTGCTGCTGCTCTTTTTGAACACACACACAAAAAAAAAAAAAACAAAAAAAAAAAAAAAAAAAAAAAACAAACTTGAAATAGCTGGCAGCAGCTCTGAAGCATTGAAGGGCCAAAAATTAGCTTCAGCCCAAAGTTATTCAATAAAGGGCTGTGGCAGGACATTCCAGAAGTTGTCTCAAATTGTTTGAAATTGTTTGATGACTGTCAATGGCTTTTGATAACTATTGATGGACTTTTCTGCAGCAAGCCTGTTTCAGGACCAAAAGGGACTTTCAGAGATGGCAAAGAGCAACATCTTCAGTCCATGGACTTTTTCCTGAAACTCAGCTGTTTGGGCTTGAACTTTCTTTGCATTGGTTTTGCATTTTCTTATATTGTAAAATTGTTTTGGTGATTTGATAGAATTGTATGTTCTACAGGTGAAGAAATTCCCTGTTCATTCCACACCAGCACTTGAGTGAAGTTTTGATTGGCAACATATAACCACAATAATTTTCTCTGCACAGCAGAGAAAATTACAAACACTTTTTAATTAACTAAATTAAAAAACTGACATGTCACAGACCTCTTTTCATTAAAATCCTTTCGTTAGGATTTTTCCTGCTGAAGCTCAAAAGTTTCAGCAAAAAATGTAAACAATGGTTATCTGCTGCTGTGGAATGCAACAGGTGGATCCATGATTGGTCTCTGGTGGATGTTTGGATTTACTGGCTACTCACGGCAGAGCTGTTCTCGCTTTCTGCCGGGACACAGCTCCTTTGTTATTCATTCCTTTTCTATTCTTAGCTTAGCTAGCCTTCTGAGAACTCTCTTTCTATTCTTTTTAGTATAGTCATAATGTAATATATATCATAAAATAATAAATCAAGCCTTCTGAACATGAGGTCAACATTCTCACCTCTCTCTTCATCCTGCAACCCTTGTGACCACTGTCACACACCATTTCTCCCATACAAGCACTGAGGAAAGAAGCTGGGTTCCCAGTGTTAGTTACTGCAGTTTCTACATCATCCTGTTCCCCCATTATGGATTGGTATTTCAGGAATCTCTGTGGGGAGAGCCAATGTCCCTCCTTTACTTCCAGCACTGCCGACACTGTGTGGGACACCAGCACAGTCATCTTCTGGCCCAGGGTGAACTTGTGTGCTTCCTGGATGTTCACTGCCACTGCCACAACAGCTCTGGGGCGTCCTGGCCACCCCTTAGCTGCTGCATCCAGCTGCTTAGAGAGGTAGGGTGTCGCAATACGACACAAAATGAACGACACTCACACCCTGAGATGTCCAAGGCAAAAAAGGCACAATTTTTTCTGGACTTCGATATTTAAAAATTCCAAAAGCATCCATGGATTGGAGGATGAAATTGCCCCCTCTCCAACCACACTGGTCAAACCAACAGTCCACCAATTTTCTCCTCTTCCAGAAAGGACTGCAAAACAATCATTATTTACATGGAAAGTGTATAAAAAACTCCATTACAAAAATGTAAACATCAGAAGGCTTAGAAGAACCTTCAAAGAACAGGGCGACATCTCACCCTTTTTCCATTTAAAAAAAAAAAAGAAAGAAAGAAAAACGAACAATGTTAAAAGGAAAAATGAACAACATTCAGTGTACACTCATGGAGGAATCATCGGAGTGATCACTCACACCATCTGTATCTGAGTCATCACTCAACGATTCATCCACTTGATGACTTTCAGTTTGGTCACGGTTTCCATTTTGCCCGTGTGCTGGATTCTGTCTCTGCAGTCGCAGGTCAGGACGAACACACTTCAAAGGTACCCAGGGTACCCCAGTATCTGTGGATACACAAGCACACCCACGCCCCAAAGTGATAAGGTCATAGAGACCTTCCCACTGTTTGGTGACTAAATTCCGCATCTGAACCTTCGCTTGAGGCTGACGTGTCTCGTCCAGAGCCTGCAACGAAAGGTGATGATTCAGAATGACAGGATTTTTTGAGTTCTGTGGCACAGTAAGATGATTGATGGTGTACAAAGCTTTTGCCAACTGACTGTGTGGGGTTTTACCCTACATTCCCCGTTTTTGTTTCTGAAGAACCCGCTTCAGAGTACCACAAGCATCTTCTACAATAGCCTGACCAGTCAGAGCATGAGGGATACCAAACCTGTGTGACACACCCCACAACTGCAGGAACTGCCACATCTTCTGTGATGCATAAGCAGGACCATTGTCTCCTTTCCATAAATCATACAGAGGAGACAGTTGTGTGTTGGTCAGTCCCAAGTACGGACGTAACCAAGTGATGACACCTACCAATTTCTGGGCATCATTCAGTGTCTTCACCAAATGTACAAATTGCACCTCCTGGTGTCGGATTGTCTATTCCAGAATTTTGACCCCCAAATACTTCCAAGGAGGTTGTTGTTGAACCTTTTCTGGAGCCACCTGCAGCCCATGAGAATACAAAGCATTGAGCAACTGAGGCTTAATCCTCAGCAGCTCGTCCTGGATGCAGACACTAAAATGTCGTCCATATAATGATACAGACGTGCATCAGAAAACTGCTTGTGAACTCCAGACAAGACACAGGCCACATACCATTGGCCTATGGCCGGAGAATTTGGCATTCCTTGGTGCAAAACTTTCCATTGATATTGCTGTGTGGGCTCAGCATTGTTAATTGCTGGCACCGAGAAGGCAAATTTTGGTCTGTCATCAGGATGCAAAGGAATTGCAAAAAACAATCCTTCAGATCCACGATGAGGACTGGCCAGTTTGCGGGAAGCATGGTAGGCGACGGCATGCCCGCCTGCAATGTTCCCATGCTTTCCATCATGACATTGACCTTTTGAAGGCCTTGTAACAACGTCCATTTCCTGTATTTTATCTTGATGCAGAAGACAGGAGTGTTCCAGGGACTGGTAGAAGTCTCCAGATGACCCTGGTCCAACTGCTCCTGCACCAGATTTCGAAGGTGTCCTAGGGTGACGTTATGATGCTTATGTCCCCATTCATGTGTTCTGTTAATGCTGGATATCATGTTCTGTGCCTTTAAGACTGGCTCTGAAGACTGAAAGTTTTGTTTGGGTATTCTTATCAGCCTGGCGGGACACAGAGAGACTGCGGGTCTTGATTTTGCTGCTTTTGCTTTTTGCTTCGCTCTCTCTCTCTCTGCTCTCGCTTCTGCTTGCTTTTGCTCCTGCTCATTAACTAATTTAGCTATACAGTCCAAATTCCTTCC
Organism: Melozone crissalis; assembly: GCF_028551555.1. Lineage (NCBI taxonomy): Eukaryota > Metazoa > Chordata > Aves > Passeriformes > Passerellidae > Melozone > Melozone crissalis. The sequence goes on from NW_026535844.1 coordinate 8,209,728, forward strand.
TGGACTGTTTGTCCTCTCCTCTTTTTCGACCATCTCAAACCTGCTCCAGACAGGGACCTGGGAACACCGAGAGTTTGCACCTTGTGGCTGCAGCAGCTGCCCCAGTGCCGGAGGGACTGAGAACAGAGCAACCACCCCCAAGAGAGACTTTCTGAATTTGTCACCTTTTTCAGAGCGGTGTCATCCAGTATTGTTCATTCTGTGTGCTGGGGGTGCTCTGCCTGTTAAATAAACAGGTTCTTTCCTCTTCTCTCTGAGGAATTCTTCCCAAACCGGTTGGGGGGAGGGGCCGTGTGCGTTCGCTTTCTAGAGGGGCCCCCTTTGGAGATTCTCTACCAAATTTGCCATAAACCAGGACAAAATTTAGCGCCCATCCTGACTGCATTTTGGTTGCTATTACTCTGTGTTCATTTAAATCAGCTAATAGCCATGCTTTTTGAATTCATAATGTCTGTTGGGGTGAAGACTTGCATGCATTTCTGGTCCCTAAGGTTTTTTGAGATTTTAATACCTCTATGGTCCCTAGGTTTATTTTCTTACCCAGAAATAGCTTTAGTATTGTCCCTAATATGTAGTTTTTATAGCCGAGGGGCAGTGACCAGAGTAGCTATCCTGCTGGGCTTGGTGGTAATGATGTGTAAAAAGTTTATAAACATGCTGGGGTCTGCTCCAGGTATGAATGGTTCGTGGCTATGGTTATGCATCCAGTTTGTTGCAGGAGGAGCAGGAGGGAATGAGGGCTTTCAGCCTCTGCTTTCCTTCTTCTCCTATGTATCAGTTGCATCACTATTGAAGGATGTTCAGTTTCCCCTCAATGTTAAAGAAACCATCTTCCTGGTATTCAATCTGGTAACCTTTGTCTATACAGACTGCTGCTTCTCTAGGATGAGGGCTGAGATTTCTAGACGGGCTGATGAGACCCCTGACTCAGGAGTAGACCCCGGTGTGGAAAATCCTAAGTGGTGTGGGAAATGGGAGGATATGGGCCAAATCCTGAAGGAATTCTCTGACCCTATAGTCTGGGATTTTCCCCATGAACAAATTCAGAACCCAGCTGAGGTGGGGAAATATCTGAAAGAGAAGTCCCAGGATGAGCCTAAGGAGAGGAAGGTCATTGCAGTCAGCTGGGCCCTGGCTTGTGCTCATCGCTCACTGCTGGATCCTGTCCGGCAGCAGACAGAGGCAGGGGGGCAGGGAGATAAATCAGCAACTATCCCGGTGACTCAGGCTGCAGCCAACAGCCCAGGCTCGAAGCCAGCAGCCAAACCAGATAGTGAGCCTAAGCCAGCAGCTAAACCAGAAAATAAGCCTCAACCAATGGCTGTTGCTGCCAGTACTAGAAGTGGGAAATGCACGGACAAGACCAATCGACCAGTGGATGATGAGGATGATGATGATGAAGGAGAAGGAACCTCAATGCCTCCTGACATAAAATCAGGAGTCAAAGCAGCAGGTGCAAGATCAGATGCAAATATTGAGTCCTTTTCCCTGAAGGACCTTTGTGGCTTACGGAAGGATTCCATGTGGGGACGGGGTCTGTTTCTATTGCTGGTGTGACAGGGGGATCAGGATCACAGGATTTTACTTTGGGGGAAAATGAGGTGAGCCTGACTGGAAATGAGTGGAAGAAACACCCTATTGTGACTGGCCTAGAAGCCCCATGCATTTTAGGTATAGACTTCCTCCGACGTGGGTATTTCAAAGACCCAAAGGGACTCAGATGGGCATTTGGAATAGCTGCTGTAGAGACAGAGGGTGTCAAGCAGTTGAACAGCTTGCCTGGACTGTCAGAAAACCCATGTGCAGTAGGACTTCAGAAGGGAGAAGAGCAAGAGGTGCCAATTGCCACTTCCATAGTGCATCGACGACAGTATAGAACCACTCGAGACGCTGTGATCCCCATCCAAAAGATGATCCAAGAGCTGGAGAGCCAAGGGGTGGTCAGCAAGACCCACTCACCGTTCAACAGCCCCATTTGGCCTGAGCGAAAATCTGAAGGAGAATGGAGATTGACTGTGGACTACCGTGCATTGAATGAAGTGACTCCACCACCGAGCGCTGCCATGCCAGACATATTAGAGCTCCAGTTCGAGCTGGAGTCCAAGGCAGCAAAGTGCTTTGCCACTATAGACATTGCCAATGCATTTTTCTCCATTCCTCTGGCAGCAGAATGCAGGCCTCAGTTTGCTTTCACATGGAGGGGAGTGCAGTACACCTGGAACCGACTGCCCCAGGGGTGGAAGCACAGTCCCACCATCTGCCATGGACTGATCCAGACTGCACTAGAAAGGGGTGAGGCTCCAGAACATCTGCAGTATATTGATGACATCATTGTGTGAGGGGAACACAGCTGCGGAAGTGTTTGAGAAAGGGAAGGAAATCATCCAAATCCTCCTGGGAGCTGGTTTTGCCATTAGAAAGTCAAGGTAAAGGGACCAGCTTGTGAGATTCAGTTCCTGGCAGTGAAGTGGCAAGATGGACTGTAGTAAACCCCCTACATTTAGCAAAAGCACCATGGAGAATCTAACAAAAGGAATGCTGGCACAGCAGCAAGGAAGCTTCCTGACTCATGGACATCTGCCCTATAACCTATCCCTATAACCATGTGAGGCAATGCCATGGTAGCCTTTACCTATCGGTCATTTTATGGTCCCCCTAATCCCTTGCCATTGGTCAAGTTTGGATACTTGCCAAGCCTATAAAAGTAGCATGCTGTACCCTACTAGCTCAGAAGAAGAAGAGCTGAGACCCTTTGCGGACCCCCAGATAAAGCCTTCTCTGTGGAACAGCTTCTGCTTTCTCCTTCTCCTCTCTCCGTCTGCTGCTGCCTCAAGCCCGGGGCTCCACTACCCAGCAAGCAAAGAGCTGAGGTCCTAAGAGCTGCTAATCACTATAGAGCTGAATATCACCAGGCTTGCTGGAAAGGTAGCCCCGCGGCATTGGCCTGAGCTGGCTTCGGGCACCCGGTCCCTCCTCAGGGACTGAGATCCTGAGCACCAAGGCTCTGCTTCATGATAAGGCTGATCGGAGGCCTTATTAATGGACGGCATCAGATTCCTACAGACGTAATCAACAAGATCACAGTGATGTCTCCACCCACCAATAAGAAAGAAACACAAGCTTTCCTAGGTGCCATAGGCTTTTGGAGAATGCACCTTCCTGAGTACAGTCAGATCGTGAGCCCTCTTTGCCTGGTCACCTGCAAGAAGAACGAGTTCCACTGGGGCCCTGAGCAGCAACAAGCCTTTGCCCAGATCAAGCAGGAGATTGCTCATGCAGTTGCCCTTGGCCCAGTCAGGACAGGACCAGAGGTGAAGAACGTGCTCTACTCTGCAGCCGGGAACCATGGCTTGTCCTGGAGCCTTTGGCAGAAGGTGCCTGGGGAGACTCGAGGCCGACCACTGGGATTTTGGAGTCGAAGCTACAGAGGGTGAGAAGCCAACTACACTCCCACAGAGAAGGAAATCTTGGCTGCCTATGAAGGAGTCCAAGCTGCCTCAGAGGTGATTGGCACAGAAGCACAACTCCTCCTGGCACCCCGACTACCGGTGCTGGGGTGGATGTTCAAAGGAAAGGTTCCCACCCCCCACCACACCACTGACGCTACATGGAGTAAATGGATTGCTCTTATCCCACAGTGCGCCTGTATTGGAAACCTGAATCTCCCTGGGATTTTGGAGATAATTACAAACTGGCTGGAAGGTGAGAACTTTGGTCTTACTGATGAAGAGCAACAAGAACCAGTGACATGGGCTGAAGAGGCTCCTCCCTATAACCAACTGCCCCCAGAGGAAATGCGCTATGCTCTTTTCACTGACGGTTCCTGTCACATCGCAGGGATGGACCAGAAGTGGAAAGCAGCCGTATGGAGCCCCACATGACAGGTTGCAGAGGCTGCTGAAGGAGAAGGTGGATCAAGTCAACTTACAGAACTCAAAGCCGTTCAGCTGGGCCTGGACAATGCTAAGGGAGAGAAATGGCCAAAGCTCCACCTCTACACTGATTCATGGATGGTAGCCAATGCTCTGTGGGGATGGCTGGAGAGGTGGAAAAAGGCCAACTGGCAGTGTAGGTGTCATGGTTTGATGCTGGCACAATGCCAGTGTCCCCATGAAAATATGTGCTCCCTGGTGTCTGCTGTGAGATGTCACCAGGAATAAGCAAAGCAGGCCCCCACTTAGAAATAAAGAAATGAAACCTTTATTAACTAAACTACAACTCTAAGTAACAAGAAACACACAGGGAAAATGAAAACTTTCCAAAAACATTTCCTCCCCCTCCCACCAGATTTCCAATACATCTATCCTCCAAATCACCAACTCTCGGTCCATCACCACCCTTTAGGTAATCAATTCTCAGTTCATCAAGGGGAGAGGAGTCCTTCTTGTGCCATAGGCCTCCCCAGGAAACACCGCTGAAACCTCGTGTGTTTCCACGTCACTCGTGGCACCGCCTGGAGAACATCTGCCATCGTGACATCTTCCTTCCATGCCCAGTGCTCTCACCACTGCACATGGACCAGAGCTGCTTCTAGGGTTGTCCTTCCAAAAAGGGCACAGTCTCACCTTTGGGACACCTGTGCCCCCCAAATTTCACCCCCTGGGGCCAAGGGGTACCAACACTGAACCCTCTTGGCTCTGAGCCATTGCCTCCCCCTGGATGCAGTCTCTGTGTCACAGGAAACATGGTTCTGTCCATGGCTACACAAGAAAAGTCCAGCTAAGGCCACTCCATCATCTCTTCCCACCTAAGATTCTTCTCTACTCTCCTGACATCTTTCACTTGCCCAGACCTTCACACTTGCACATTTCCTTCCTCCATTTCATCTCTTATCTCTCTTCTAGGAAAGGTTAATGTTCTGCAAAGCTTTCCTTGTCCGAAAAAGGGTTAAAAGCTCGGGCTCTGCCCACCCAAAGCTCTCACAGTGGCTGGACCCCTTCTCGCTGCATCCCCCCCGCCCTTCTCCCCCAGCCGGGCTGTGCTGCCAGCACAGGATATCAAATTTCACGGTGGCACAGGCGCTCTGTCTCTCTCTCTCCTGGGGGGGAGGTGTGGCTGCCCGATGCCTCTCGGGGCTCTTCCACCCTTCCATCCTCGGGCCAGGCCTACCTCACCCAGCCCCAAACCAGCCAGGAGCTGGGCAGGGGAGGCCCGACCTGCTTCCCTCGCTGGAACCCAAGAGAGCTTCCCCCGGGAGTGCTCTGCTTTTTAACCCCTGAGTTCTCAGAGGCGTATCCAATGTCCCCAGTGGCCAAACCAGGTGCCAGTATTCAAATGTGAGCACCTATTGGCCTGACCACTTCATATCCCAGAAAACTAACTTCCTCTCAAACCACGACATCTATATAATCTCAGTCCAGTTTATCCCAGTCTGCAGGAACCCAGTCCATTTGATCCAAATCCAAATTTGATGCCAGTCCATATTTAATCCCTGTACATAGCTTATCCTAGTCCATATTTGATCCCAGTCCATAAAATCTGTCATTTTTGATCCAGGCCATATTTGATCCCAGTCCAAAGTCGATCCCTGTCCTGATTTGATCCCAGTCCAGTTTATCCCAGTCCATAGTTGATTTTAGTCCATATTTGATCCCAGTCCATTTTTTATCCTAATTACATATTTGATCCCAGCCCATATTTGATCCCAGTCTATATAACCTCAGTCCAGTTTATCCTACATTGTAGGATTCCAATCAATAATTGATCCCAGTCCATATTTGACCCCAGTGCATATTTGATCCCAGTGAATAGTTGATCCCAGTCCCTATTTGATCCCAGTCCCTCTTTGATCCCAGTCCCTGTTTGATCCCAGTCCATATTTGATCCCAACCCCTATCTGATCCTAGTCCATGTTTGATCCCAGTCCGTGTTGCCCTGCACACATTCCAAAAGTCTGCAGTTCCAGCTCCCATTCAGGAAAAGATGTTCCTGCCCTTGAAGGGAAATGGAGCAAAATCCTACAGAGACATTTCCCTACCAGCCTTCAGGACTTCAGCTCCTGGGACTGGGAATTGAAATACTAATTGGGAAATAAAATAATAAATAATCAGGGGAGGGTCTGTGGGGACCCTAGAGGGGTCATCTAAATCAGGGCAGGGGTCAATTAAATCAGGGCAGGGTCAATTAAATCAGGGAATGAGACAGCTAAATCAGGGCAGGGGTCAATTAAATCAGGGGAAGGGGAATTAAAACAGGGAAAGGGTAAATTAAATCAGGGGAGGGGTCAATTCAGGGGAGGGGTCAATTAAATCAGGGAAAGGTCAACAAAATCTGGGGAGGGTCTTTGGTGGCAGGGGTCAATTAAATTAGGGGAGGGGGCAATTTAATCAGGGGAGGGTCTTTGGTGGTCACTGGGGCAATAAATCAGGGGAGAGTATTGGGTGGTCCCTGAGGCAATTAAATATAGGGAGGGTCTCTGGTGGTCCCTGGATCCATGGAGACACTGAGAGAGAAACAGAGACAGCAAAGAGTGGCGGGAGAGAAAAGGGGACACCAAGACAATGAGCTGAGAAGGCAGCACTCTGCAAACAGAACTGCAACAGACTGAACATGAACGGGAGAGAAATCAGTAAGTCTCAGAATTTTATTTGCTGTCAAATACATCCGACACACCCAGCCCCACACAATCTCCATCCCACCACTCTAACTGAGATCCCACGACTCTAAATCACCTCCCAACCTCATCTCAGCCTGATGGCTGCGGAATCGAGTGAGTTTGGCGTGGGACTGAGTTTTTTGAGGTGGGTTTGAGCTCTTTTTGGGGTAAGATTGAGCTGTTTTCACTGGGATTTCAGTGGTTTTGAGGTGACAGATCCATTCCTCTTGGCTTCTGCAGTGCAAAGAGATGGAGAATAGAAAAAAATTAAGGTGAAATTAAAAGTAGAAGCAGCCAGCTGTGTTCTCAACATGGATCACAGGGAATGGGAGTGACCAGGGCTGTGCCCAAAGTGGCGGATGGAGCTGGAGCAGCGCACGAAGCTCTGCCCGCACTCGGGGCACTCACAGGGCTTCCCTTACTGGTGCCTCCGTTGGTGTTGGGTCAAGTCAGAGCTGCTGGAGAAGCTCTTCCCACACCGGGGACACTCGTAGGGCCTCTCCCCTGTGTGGATGCGCCGGTGTCTGATGAGGTTGCAGTTGTGCTTGAATCCCTTCCCGCAGTCGGGGCAGCGGAAGGGCCTCTCCTCTCTGTGAATCCGATAGTGCCGGAGGAGACAGGAGCTGGTCTGAAACCTCTTCCTGCATTTATCACACTCATAGGGCCTCTCCCCAGTGTGGGTCCTCTTGTGCGTGATCAGGCTGGAGCTCCGGCTGAAGCACATCCCACACTCGGAACACTTGTACGGCCTTTCTCCAGTGTGGATCCTCTGGTGCTGGTTCAGGTTGGAGCTCTGGCTGAAGCTCTTCCCACACTCCCCACACTCATAGGGCCGTTCCCCAGTGTGGATCCTCTGGTGCCTGATCAGGTCGCCTTTCCACCTGAAGCACTTCCTACACTCCCCACATGTGTGGTGTTTCTCCCCATCATGGAGCTGCTCATGGAGCACCAGCTCCCAGCTCTGGCTCCATCTCCGGCTGCCTTCCTGGTCCAGGCTGGCTGCTTCCCCCTCAGATCCCCGCCGGCTGCGTTTGCAGCCCCTCCTCGTGCGGCATCTCCGGGGCTTTTCCTCCCCGTTGGCTTCCTGCGCCGTGGAGCCGCTCAAAACGGCCACTGCCACGAGGTTCTGCCGCGGGCATTTGTCCTCCCTGCTCTCCATGCTCAGCTCCTGCTCTGGGGGAGGAAGGACAAGGACAGGATGGGATTTGCCTCCGTGCCACAGGCAAGGGCAAGGAGATCCCCCCAGGGCTGAGCTGCAGCCGGGGCCGTGCTGGGCTGGGAGATGGAGCAGCACAGAGGGGAAAGGGGCACTGACTTCCTCCTCACCTGCCTCAGTGTCCCCGGGCATCTTCCTCTTCTTCGCAGCCTCCCAGGCCTTGGCAATGGGAAATCCTGGTTTGGGGAAAACAAGGGATGAGCGCGTTTGTAGGAGTGTCGGGGGGTAGGACGGTTGGGATGGACGGAGACGAGAGAGCTCTGCAGCCAGGTCGTGGAAGTTGCGGTTTATTGCAAAGGGCCTGGGTGCAGGGCCCTGATGGAGCCGCCAGGCACAGCTCGGAGCAGGGCCGAGAGAAGAGAGGGGTAGAGAGGGTGAGAGGGTAAGAGAGTAAGAGGAGAAGAGTGTAAGAGAGGAAGGGTCCCGTTACAATACAATAAATTTTCTTCTTTGTTGAATATTCTATTTCTCACTAACCAATCTGGTACCAGATGCAAATCCTACAGCATTTACATACAGCCTGTAAAAATCATTATATCACCATACTGTGTTACATTTTAAACCCTAAAAACTCCTCTTTGGACCCTTTCTATTGAGGTAGTGGGGTCTGCTCTGACCCTTGGATCTGTCTGCAAGCAGAGGGAATTGTTTCATCAAAAGGGGATTACCTTCAGTTGGGCCACACCATTGTTTTCCAGTTGTTCAATAACTGAGGTATCTCAAAGCTTGCTTTCATTTCAATCTTCCTTATACTTTTTATGTTCACAAAATCTTTTGCCAGACAATCGCATTTATAAGGCTTTCCTGTTTCATCTTCCCCAACACACACTGAGTTTGAAGGTTGCTCTGCCCAAGTCCATCTCTACAATCACTGGCCATCAGGGCTCCAGAAAAACCTCCCAAACACCCAGATTCAGCCCTGAAAAAGCCTCCCAGGAGTTCCCCGTCCCTGGTCCCTCCCCTCTGGTGTTCAGGGATTCCCCCCTGTCCCAGCTGCTCGGGGTCACGCTTGGATTGGGGGTCCCCCTTGTGCCCGGTGCCCACCCTGCCCAGGCTGCTGGCAGTCCCAGCAATGCCAAAAGCTCCCCCCACTTCACTCTCCCCATTTCGGGATGCTGGGGCTGTTTGGGCTCCTGGGCTCCCTTCTCCCCTCATTCCCTGCTTTCGCCTGTGAATGAGACAAGGACTGGTTCTCCCAGACCTGCCAAGTGAGTGCTGGAGTCTGCCACGCTGCGTTTCCAACTTTCCTCGAGGGAAGCAGCCAGTAAAGAGACACAGCGAGTGATAAGAAGAGTGAGAGAATCCCCCGGGTAACTGGGACTGGGTCTCAGAGAGGGGCTGGACCCTCCGAGGAAGGGAGCAGAGGAGTTTCTGAGCCCAATCCACTAGGAAACGGGACAAAAGGGGCTCCTAAAAAATCTGCTGGTTTGAGGGATAAGAGAGCCCAAGAGCATCCAGAATTAAAACCTGCTAGAACATTCGGTCATCTCTGCCTCGGGCAGAATAAACTGTAAAAGAACTCGCTGCGTCAGGCAGCATTTGTGAACAGGGGGAGACTCTGACATTCGGAGCTCAGATCCGTGTTCACCCAGCACTGAACCCGGGCTCGATGCTGACCCTTGGCTGTGGTAGCGTAGATGACCGAACTTCTGTCTTGCAGACAAATTAATAAATCTTTGCTAAATTTTCCTATAAGTTTGGCTCTCGATTTGATCATTTATAACAAAAGATACCTTATTGTTGTCTTGTTGTGTGTGAGAGTGAGTCACACACAAAATCAGCCTCAGCTTCCCAGGCGGGTGGGAAGGGTGGCTGTGGAAAGAGGAGTGTGTGACCCACAAATAAGCCATTGTTCTCCTGGGCGTGTGGGGGCTGTGGCATAAGGTACAGGTGACCTGCAAAGGGGCCATTGTCCCCAGGGCGTGTGAGGGGGCCGTGGCTAAAGAGTGTGAGTGACACACAAATCAGCCTCACAGGTGAACGGCACCCGAGGCAGCAGAGTCAGGGCCCTCCAGGAGGCCCGGAGATACTGAGACCCAGAGGCCAACCCCAAGGCGAGGGGGGGCCATAGGGACCCGCGATTCTCTGTCAACAGGGATCCACTCTGTGTCCTGAGTGTGGGAAAGAATGTGTGGAAGTGAGTGAGAAATAAAAGTGAGTGAATGTATATGAATGAAAATATAGGTAATGTAGATTCTGTATTTTAAGCTTCACTATATCTCCTTGGAGGGAGGTGTATTGTACTGAAAGTAGTGTGAGAAAAAAGTTTTTTATTTTTCTGTGTGTAGTTGAAAGAAAAGTGGTATTTACGTTGTTAGTGAATGTGAAAAACAGAGGAAGAAGATTAATAGATAAGATCTTGAAAATGAGACAGAAAACCAGTAAGTTGCATACAGGGAAAAAAAAAAAAAAGAAATAATCCTTTGGGAGTTATGTTAGTTAACAGAGATACACCTCCTTACAAAAGGAGAAAATACAGGGTATGTAGTAGTTGATGGGAAAAACGTGCAAACTATGGAAAAAGGGAAATTAACCTTAAACTAGTAATCTCAAACTTGTGAATGATATACTTTAAAAAGAGCACTAGAATATTAAACACAAAATAAAGGAACTATATATACTGATTCAAGGTATGCCTTTAGAGTAGTACACACCTGTAAAAAATTTGGAAAGGAAAAAGATTGCTTAATTCATGAAGAAAAGGACTAGTACATGAGGAACTTATTTTAGAGGTTTTAGAGGCATTACAATTACCTAAAAGAGATAGCTATAGTACATATTATGGAACTCCAAAAGGGAAAGACACCAGAAAGAAGAGGAAATAATTTGGTAGATCACAAAGCTAAGGATGCAGCAGAAAATGGAGCTGAAAGAGTTATGTTAATATTAACTTCAAATGAGGAAAACCCACAAATTCCAAAGTTTTGGAAAGCCAAGAAAAAAGAATTAAACAAGACAGGAAATGAACAAGATAAATCAGGGAAATGGAAACTTCATGATGAAAGACAATTACTTAATAAAATGTGCTTCTAGGAAAATATTAGAAGACATGCATCAAAAAACCCACTGGGGCACTCAAGCTTTGTGCGATCATTTATTAAGGAACTATGGGTGCATTGGGATTTTTGGATTTGCAAAGCAAGTAACTGAAAGATGCTTAATTTGCCAAAGGATAAATGAAAAAGTGATGAGAAAAACAACATTAGGAGGTCATGACTTAGCTCATCGGCCATTTCAAAGTATCCAAGCAGAAGTTTAGATTTGCTAGGCTCTGGATTTATTTGTAAAAAAACCCATTTAATCTAAAAGAAAGAGAATATGCCATATGCTAGACAGGAGATTTTAGAAGAATAAAAATCTTTAAAGGATGAGAAACCTCTGAGAAAAAAACAAGAAAAGACAAAGGGAAATGAAAGGCAGAGGAACAAAAGGAAAAATCAGAAAGAGAGTGGGATCCTCTGCAGGTCTTGCCCCCTCCGTTCGCGGCCCAGGCGCCTGTCCCGGGTCCCGGCTCACTGCCCGCCTCAGCTCCGCCTGCCCCGGTTTCCATCCCAGGTGCGGCCTCACTGCCCAGGGCAGCTCCACCTGCCCCGGCGCTATCGCTCAATTTGTTTGCCCTGCTCCAACTGCCTGGCCCGCAGCCGCTCTGCCGGCCATGCTGGGGAAGATGGGGGTTGCTCTCTCCTGCCGCCTGCTCCGAGGTCACCGTGCCCACTGCACCCAGGGGGAGTCCCAGCCATCCCATCCCCGGCTGCCCTGCCCGTGCCACCTGCGCTGGGCACCGCCGCTGCTGCCGGGCTCTCCCACCTGCCTTTGCTCTGCCGGGAGCTGCCAGATCAGCCGCCATCAGCCATGTGGGGGCTACCCATGCTCCGCCTCGGACTCCACGGGAAGATCCCCCTCTGGCGATTCCGGCAGCAGACCCTGCTCACACTCTGACCGAGCCTCGGCGGGATATCCTCCCCTGACCCTGTCCTGCTCTGAGTTACGTCCCCTTGGTAACCACATCTCCGTCTGTTCAGGGAAACTCTCTCTCTCTACAGGAAGCACCTTATTGAAACACTAGGAGCTCAGTTAAAAGGCAGCCCTCTCCAAATTCTTTCTCAAAACACAGGAGAAAGGCTATAGAAGGTAAAAAAGTGAAAGAGTTAGATGAAGGGATTGCTCTATTTCTGTTCAGAGAGGTTCCCATGGGAGGGATGCGCTGCCCCGCCCGAGCCACCAGCGCCCCTGCCGACCATGCCCGGAACTGCACCCAAGGGCAAAGCGCCACAGCCCAAAGGCCGGGACTGGGTCCGGGCTCTGTTTGCTCTCAGTGCCGCAGCTGTTGGTGTTTGTTTGCTTTATTATACACACTAGTAAAGAACTGTTATTCCTATTCCCATATCTTTGCCTGAGAGTCCCTTGATTTCACTAATCTAGAAATTAAGAGGGAGGCGGTTTGCATTCTTCATTCCAAGAGAGGCTTTTTCTGCCTTCCTGGGCAGACACCTCTCTTGTAAAGCAAGACAAGCACCCACAGGCACTGAGGGGGGCTGCAGGAGGGGCAGAAGAAGGCCCTGCAGCACTTGGGCACAAAGGCACAGCAGGTGAATGCAAGAAGGGAGCAGCAAAAGGCCAAGCTGAAGGCAAAGGCCAGGGCACAGTTCCTACAGCCCCTTAGGGATCAACCCCAGGGCCCAAGGGGGCCCCAGCATCCAGGGCATGGGCTTGGCCACAAGCACCTGGCAGAGGCATTGCCCTCCTCGGCAGGGGAGGGCCCACCCAAACAGCCCCTGGCAAGGAACCAGGGCTCCAGCTGCAGGGCACAAGGACACTGCAAGCACAGACAGCAGCACCCTCAGGACCAGCAAGTCCACCCCTTGATGGACATGGATTGGCAGGGCTGTCACAGCTCCCATCACACCAAGGACCCTCCACACTGGAGCCCTTGAGAACATTCAGGGTGGGTTTGCATTGAGAGGAGGCATTTCCTGATGGACACAGGGGCCTCTAAATCCATTCTGAATCTTAGATCTAAGGTGGGAAAATGCTAAAAATATGTTTCATTAGTGAGGGTATAAGTGGGAAAGATGTATGGTTTTATTCAATCACTTTTCGTAGATCCGGGAGATGGGTTTCAAATGCGTGAATTTTTATTTGCTCCTAATTGTTATCATAATTTACTGGGAAGGGATTTGATCACTAAACTCGTAACACAAATTTATATTATAAAAAGAGATACAGAGGCTGGTTCTCTTGTACCTCTGTGTCAAATGTCTGATGAGGCCGATCTGAAGTGAACCCAGAAGTGTGGGCAGCCCCAGGAAAATAGGGAAAATTAGATATGGAGCCTCTCCAAAGTACTCTGAAGCAACCAGTACAAGTGGTGTCTAAAAGTAACACCCTGTTCCAGCGGAGGGAAGGAAGGGGAATCAGACACAGCGCAGGTCACCGCCCCATGCTCAGCTCAACCCGCCCAGCTGTGGCTGCGTGTGAGAGCCTGGCACTGAAATGCCCTGAGCAGGAAGGCTTCAACATCTTCTGCTGACACCATGGCACCTAACAGGGGGGCAAAAGCAATTCTCACTGCTTCAGCAACCACTGGAGCAGATATCAAGGCACATTCTCCCACAGGAAGCTGGGCTGGCACTGAGCCTGCCCAGGCACTTTGCTGCTGCCAACACCCAGCCAGGACATCGGCTCCTGCCTAAGGAGTGCAAAGCAGCACCACTGGTGGCCAAGGGGCCCATGCCAAGTGTCCCTGAGGCCACAAACAGCCACCAGCACAGCTCAACATGGGGGACCCCTCAGCCTGGCCTCAAGGGCTCTGAAGCCCCGGAGATTTGCACTTCCCACCTGCAGCAGGAGGATGGGAGGCCGCCCCTGAGCCTGCCCTGAAGGCAACGCAGCAGCAGCCAGGGCTCCACAGCGGGCCAAGCCCCTGCGCCTGCCCACAGATCCTCGCCTGGAATCCTCTGCAATCCTGGCCACCCTCCTCTGCCTTCTCCAGCCACTGGGGCCAAGCCTTGCTGCCACTGCTGCAGCTTCAGCGCTGGCTGGGCCTGCACTGCCACAGCTGCTGGGGAACACCACGGCACAATTCCACTCTGGGGCTCACTGACACCCACACTCTGGGCTGCCTGCCATTGCACTGATGCAAAATGTACCGATTTTGATCCTTTTAAATCTTATTTCTCTGCTTAGGCTTGGTTTGTCTTTGCCTTTGGGAAATGAATTTTAAAGCTTTTATTTAAAGGGTGTTATACCAGTCAATGGAGATGAGTTTAACATCCCAACAGACTGGGAATACCCAGCAGCAAACAACAACCAACAACTACCCCAGGCACTGCCTCCAGCAGAGCTGGAGACACCCGGGCTGGAAAAGGCTGAGAAGGAAATCCAGGAGTGTGGAGACCTAATTCACATCAGAGGGGAAGAAATCCGGGTCCAACAGGAAACCAAATACTAAAAACTTACACAACTTGGAAGCAATGAACATTAAAGCAGTGGATTTAGATTGGTTCAGACTACATAAAGTTTAGGAAAAATCTAGTAAAACTCACATGCCATGGAATGATTTTCTCTGCACAGCTGGGCTATTTGTGAAAGAAATTATTTCTGTTTCACATCCTGGCCAGAACTAAGGAATGCTTTGACTCTCTAACACTAAAGTGATTCTTGGAGAGTTTTTGTTTTCCCGGCGGTTTCAGTGACAAAATTACAACATGAGAAAAATTTTTCATAATATTCCCACTTTATATTGTCAGGTAGGTTTGGGACAGAAGTGTGAGAATCAAGTTTTGGTCTGGATTTTTCCACGTTCTCCTTTATGGGGCATTTGCAAAATCGAAGAGATTTAACTGTAATACTTTGAACATAAATAGTTAATACTTTTTTTTAAAAAACCATATTCTTGGAGGGCCACATGTGACTCACCAGATGGCTGCCCTGGAAGAGAAGCTTCATTCCAGACAGCCTGCAGAGGAGCTTTAGAAATGCAAATGAACACTGCTGGGCAAAGTGTGGACAATGTACCTGGGTCCCTTGCCTGGGGCAGGAATTGGGCTGATTCCCTCTGCCCCTCACCCCAAGCTCTGCTTGCTGGCACTGATGGAATTTGCACAGCTCAAGGCAGAGCCCAGGGTGAGTGAAGTAAAGTGAAAAATTTCCAGGATAGAAATCCATTTTAATTTAAGTGAAATGTACGTTTTTGAGTTGAGTCTGTAGTTAGAAACCATAGTTATTTAGCCAGACTGGAAGCCCTAAGCTGAGTGAAGTTACTTCAGCGAAGGATAAAGGGGGGAGAGAGAAGATGATAGAAGGAGAGAGAGACTGCTGTAAGGGCAAGTCAACCTGACCTCGGAATTTTTTCTGATACAAAGGAACTAGTGGTAAATGTCACACGAAACCCATAAAAATGAATATGTATGAACCTATTGTGAAACTGTATGCATATGTATTTCAGAGAGAGAAAAAAAGAGACCTGAAGTTCTCAGAGGTACGCATGCCTTTTTTGAAGAGAGCAATCTCCGCATGCATCCAGAGCTGTAATAAACATACCAACTTTACAACTTTGACAAAGTTGTAGAGTTTTCTTCTTTTCTCCGCAAAACATTATGGTGAGCCAAGGCAGGAGTTCTCTGTCCCTACCTGGGCGGGGGGATAGACAGACCTCCAAGGCGCTCCCTAAGATTTTTTTCCTGGTGGGGCTCTGCTCGTCTCGACTTGCTTCCTGCAAGGACAAACAAGGACCTGCTGGCCTGCGGAGGAGAATACGGTATGTACTGAGGGGCCCCCAGGTAAAAAGAGAGCTAGGGAGTAAATCACTCAGAGACATCTGGGTGTAGCTGGTGAAGCAGCTGGATTAGAGATGGGAGTTCATTGTTCTGATAGAGCAGCCGCTAGCGACCCTGGGAGTGGGTCGAATGAATCTCTGTATGCGTGTGTGTGTCAAACACTGTGTCACTGTATGGTTAATGCATTGTGTGGTCAGTGCACTGTGTTTCTAATCGTGCAAGTGTATCAGTGTATGCTGTATAAAAGAAAGTAGATCTACAGTGCCCTACAGTGCAGGGGAGTGAGTACTACCCGTGTTTGAAGCAGCCGAGTGAGGCCTGAGGCGCCGGCTGCAGCAGGCTGCGGGGGTAGGGAGAGAAGTGTCCCGCGGAGAAGCGGGTGGAGAAACGTCAGTGACGGTATTAATTTTGTTTAAATGTAGTGATTTGTGTAGATTTGGTACATTTTAACCGTGACTACGAGCTCAGAGAGTTCCTTTGCCCTGAATGTTTGGACTTGATCTCTGGACTGTGTGCTGTTATTTTGATTTGTGTCCAGGGAAAACTGATGTGAGTAAATGCTGAATTATGGTATGCTGTGTTGTGTTGAGAAAAGTGGGCACTTTGAGAGATATGCCCTTTCCCAGTGATTTTGTGCGGTGATTTTCTTCCACTGTATTGTGGTAATTTGATTCTCGGATTGTATAGTGGCGTTTGTGGAGATTTTAAGATTTTCTTTGCAACAAGAGTAGCATTTTACACAGAAGAACTATGGTATGGTGATTTATGTTTAACTATAGTAAAGCAAATTAAAGGAATTCCAAGAATTCTCCCCTCACAGCAATTCAAGCCTTGGCTCTAGTGAATTTGAGATAAAGGGGGGGGTGCATGTGTCTGTGTCTGTGTCTGTGGGCGTATCAGAGTTTCTGCTGTGACAAGCACAGCCTTTTTGCAAGGCAGTAAAATGAGTGTAAGTAGACACAGTGCTTAATTAGATTGTGCAAGAAGAGAACTAGAAAAGACTGATATTTTGTTAAATGGAGTTTAGATAGAAGAGATGAATGAGTTTATGAGACTTCAGCTGGTACTATAGTAAGTCTGGACTGGGAACAGCCTGCTGTAGGGATTTAGAGTTCTCTGTAAAAAACAGAATACCTGCCTCTGTGAGCAATTCCTTCGGTGCATCAAGAGGCTGGCATGCTGCATGGGTATTATTGCAGTGCAGTGTTTGTGAGAAACGCTGGTATTGCTGTTCTAATAAGTGTCAGGGCACATGCCCCGAGTGTAAATTAAAGGTTTCTGATCAAGCTGATTCAGAACCTAAGATCTTAAAGCTCGTGTGTGAGAAATCACATCTGATATCTGCCACCTGGAGCTGTGTGTGTGTGTGTAGGAGGAAGACTGAGAAACTACTGTGAAGCTTTGTAAAGAGAAGATTGGGTGGAAGCGAGATAGGGCAAGGAGAAAGAGATAATGAGAACTGACCAGAGCAAAGAGGTTGCTCAACTAGCCCCTTTTAGGAGGGGCTCACTGGGAGAAGGCTGCCAGTAGGAGCAGCTCAGAAAATAAAAAGATTTATAATACTTCATTGCAGTTAACACTGTTTTAAAATAGGAAGGTAAAGGGGATGGGGTTTTGTATGCTGATATGTCTTTTTGTTTTAAGAAATCACCCAGAATGGCAAAGAGACTGTGAGATCAGACCGCCCTCTGGTCTTGGCCCTTGAAAAGGAAAGACAAGGCAAAGAGAAAGCAAATCAAATGTGTTGTTCAGCATGCAGCATAAGATAGCAACGTATGAAATCAAACAAAGATTATCATGCTGAAATGCAAAGCGATTACAGTTCGCAAAATGAGTACATATGATTTGTTGAAGGCTCCTCCTAAGATAAGGGGGGAAGGATAAAGATGACCTCCCTAAAAGGGAAGAAGGCTTAGGCTCCAAAATATACCCACTCGAACCCATCCCCCTCCTGGCAGTTCAATTTCATCCAGAACTAGGATGTAAAAGACCCCTCTGCAAGAGGCAGTGAGATCAGAAGAAAGAAAAGGGTAGAATTTTAGTCAACACAAGGGCCATACATTCAGTTTTAAATAAAGCTTTAGTACTTGTGGAGAATGTTTAGGTTGTAGTGCAGGGAACAACTGGTCAGTCTGAGAAGGCATACTTCTGCATACCCTTAAAGTAACATGTGTACTATGTGTACTTAGAAGCTTTTGTACAATTCGCTCAATTCGCTAAACATTCTCAAATGAGAAAGGTTACTCTGGAGGCAAATGACATAAAGATGTCAGGCTTAACATTAACAGCCATTGAAATTAAGGAAGACATTAGTAAAGAGATACTAGAAAAAGTAAATAAGAGTTTTTGAGGGTATGAGCCTCTGCTGTACCAGGAAGGGTGAAAAATGCCCTCACATAGCAATCAAGCTTAAGGAAAGAACACAACCAGTGAGAATTGAGCAGTACCCTCAAAAGGAAGATACGGAAGGAATCAGTCCAATAATTGATAGTACTTGATTGAGGGCTGTCAATAAAACAACACAGAATTTATACCCTGTGGTAGCAAATCCATATACTTTACTAACTTGTTTAACACCTGAGCTAATCTGGTTCACTGTTTTAGGCCTAAGAGAGGCCTTCTTTTCCCTCCCTATCCACAAAGCCAGACAGAAAACTTTTGCATTCAAACACAGCTAATATGGTCCATGTGCCTGAAGGCTTCAAAATTCCCCACTCCGACTGGAGAACAGCTTGCAAAGACCCAGAGTCCCGAGAAGCTCCACAAGAGGAAAGGAGGCTGTTGCAGTACGTGGATGATCTTCCAGTAGCCACTCGGACGAGAGAAGCCTGGACAGTAAGCCTTTTGAATTTCCTAGGACTCCAAGGATGCAGAGTTTCAAAGAAAAAGGCACAGGTAGTGAAACAGAAGGTAATCTACCTGGGGTAAGAAGTGAGTGCTAAGCAGCAGACTTTAAGGCAGGGAAGCCCTATGCCAAACCCCAAAACCACAGACAACGAAGGAACTCCCAACCTTCTTAGGCATGGCAGGGTGGTGCCGGCTGTGGGTTTATAGTTATGCACTGCTCGTCAGACCCCTCTATGCTCTTATTGCCAATGGAAACAGAGATCTCTAGTTGACAAAAGGAGCCACACGGGCCTTTCACCAGCTAGATAGTGTCCTTATGTCAGCTCCAGCCTTGAGACTTCCAGATGTAAGTAAACCATTCTTTCTATTTTCCCATGCAAGGAATTGCCCTGGGAATACTGGCTTAGGACTTGGGTCCATACCGAAGGGCAGTTGCTTACTTCTCTAAGCAACTAGATGCAACAGCCAAAGGATGGCCAGGTTGCCTCAGAGGTGTAGCAGCAGTTGTGCTGAATATTCAAGAAGCACCCAAGTCTACCCTAGGACAAAAATGACTGTGCTAGTGTCCCACACAGTGTCCACAGTACTGGAAGTAAAGGGTGGCCACTGGCTTTCACCACAGAGGTTTCTGAAATACCAGGCCATCATGGTAGAGCAAGATGATGTAGAGATAGTGGTGACTAATATTGTCAACCCAGCTTCTATTCTTAGTGGAATCAAGGAGAAGCAGTACACCATGATTGCCTAGAGACCATTGAAGCAACCTACTCCTGCTGCCCAGACTTAAAGGACACTCCTTTGGACGATGCAAAGACCTGGCTCACTGAGGGGAGCAGCTACATTGCCAGCGGAAAGCGACATGCAAAGTACACAGTGACTACCTGCAGAGAGGTAATAGAGTCTGGACCCTTACCAACAGGTACCTCTGCACAGAAGGCTGAGATAAATGCATTGACCCATGCCTTAGAAACAGCAAAAGGCATTCAGAGTCGTGCATGCGCATGGAGCCATCTGGAAGGAGAGGGGACTGCTGCCCTCACAAGGGAAGAAGAGACAATCCGGCTGCTGGAAGCAGTTCAGCTACCTGAAAAAGCATATTAAGGCACACCAGAGAGTGAGCTTAAAATTGGAGGAAAGAAATGAGCGGGTGGATGGAGAGGCAAAGAAAGCAGCAAAGAGTGAGGTAATTATGGACAGATTTTCCTCGAAGGTAAGCCATAATACAATAATACTAATCAAAACAGACATACAACTACAAGGGTTGCGTCACCCTGGTTTTTTAGGATTTTCTATGCCTTCTGATGTTGACATTCTTGTAGTGCACTTTCTCACACACTTTCTGTAAATAACTCATTGTTTTGCATTCCTTGATGGAGGAGGAGAGAGTTGATGGACTGTTGGTTTAACCAGTGTCATTGGAGAGGTGTCACTGTCACCCTCCAATCCGCTGTCACTTTTGTAAAACTATAAATATTGGAGTCAGAAAATAAACTGCCCTTTTTTCCTTCACCTTGAGAACGGTGGTGTGCTTGTGTTCTTTCGTGTCCTACAGCGACATCTGGTGACCGCCCAAGTGCTGCTCACCACCTTTACTGCAATCAAGATTAAGGAACAAAGCACCTAGATCCATCATTCCCGAGTGAAGAAGGCTCCTGAGGGACTTTAGAAAGTTACAATGGGTAACAACAAACTGAAATTAAAACTTTCTCAAGAAAATAAATAGAGTGTGAGTAAAATGATAAGCACAGTGTAATAATCCCCCAAAGAACAGAACGACTTGTCGTTGAAATAGATAATCAAGTAGGTGTAGCTTAGAGAGTTGTGTCATTTATGATTATTGCTGTAACCACAGCTAATGCAGCACCACTTCCATATCATGTGACTAGTATGTAAGTGCCAAGGGAAAGCCTATGATTTTAACTCCCAAAGTCTCTGGGTCAAATGCTAAAAATTACAAATGCAACTGTGTAAGAAAGAAGAAATATTTGGGGGATGTAAATCTGTGTTTGTCCAAGACAGATTCCATGAATCTCATCAAGAATCCTAAATACCATGACAAATGCTTAATTAAGTGCACTGGGTTCAGACTTAGATACAGAGCGAAGTATTTATCACTTTGAAATGCATCCTATTAACCAGACAACCTTGCCTGTGTATACAAGACAAGGTTGTATCTGCCTCAGAGCAGCATGCCCCACTATAATAGTAGATGAGATCACAGTGAAGGAAACTCAATTTAACTTGTGCATTTGTAACTTTGTCAAAATCAAAGGATGTGCTTTTTCCTATCAGGCACCTGTCGTATCATACCAACATAGAAAGGCGAATTTGATCACTGTCCAAGAAATATTGCCTATGCCCATAGGGATGAACTTAACTTTGGTTACCAAATTGTTAAAACATTATGAATTAAAGAAAATTCTTAAAAAAGTTAAAGATAAAAGGAAAAGAACTTTGATTACAATACACCATGACACAGAGACTATACGGAAAGTATTTAAAAGGTTGGAAAAAGGCCCATCCCATCATTAGTGGGATGTGCTTTGTGAGCAGTCTCCAATGGCAGCTGACTTGCTCAATACCTTCATTCATCCAATTATTGTTTTACTTCTCTTGGTTAGTATAAGTTTGATTTTGTCTATTACAGTACTTATTTAGAATTAGAGACTGTTGCAGCAAGTAGCAGCTTTAACTTCACTATTGAGAACAGATGGTACGGTTTTAAGAAACACTACATAAGTTGGCTAGACAAAGAAGAATCTATATGTTAGTGAAAGAATTTACCAACCTTAAAGAAGGAGTAGGGATTGAATTATGATTTAAAAAATTTAAGATTTTAGCTGAGGGTTAGAACCAATTCATATTGAAGTCAGATACACCAACAACTGGTTAATGATTATTAGATGCTTAAGTTAAAGCTAATTGTTACATTATGAGCTCATTAGTAGAAGGAAGAGGAGCAAGTGAACCAATATAGGAACATATTGAAACCAGCAGAACAATGCCCAGCACCTGGACTCTGTGTCAATCCATCACGAAGCAGGGGGCCTTGGATTGTGCCAGAGGATCACAGAGACCTGACCAAGACCTTCCTGACTTCATCCCTGGGACCACTGACCCAATTTGGGACCACTGACCCAATTCAAGAGAAGAATTGCGCACACGTGAAGGACTAATAATCTCATTTTAATACAAAGCGTCGATGGGAGGTGCTGGGGTTATGCATATATATTATTTTGGGAAATAAACAGAAGGCAAAAATCCTTGTGTGGTGCAGTCACGCATTTCAAGAATGACCCCTTCCAGGCCACCCACCAGCGTAATAAACATACCACTTTCTAACTTTAACTAGTTAGAGAGTCTTTGTCCCTGATTTTCAGTTTTAATGATTAAGTGGCAATGCTATAGACCCAAAACTGACTACATCTGGGACTGCACAAAAGATTATGTGCATACAAAATAATAAGAAAGACCACTTGGAAGAAGCAAAAATTATTTATGAAAAAAAAAAGCAAATAATGGAGGATAGAAAAAAAGAAATACTGCTCAAGCCAAATTATTTGTAAAAAGGGAAGAGGAAAGATTATTATAGGTGCTTATTATATTGTTATATTAAGAGGAATCTTATATGTACAATGTTAAAATAACTTTGCTTTTATTTCTGCTGTTAATAAAAACTTAGACCTAGTAGTAGTGGTAGCTGATCTAGTTAGGAGTGAACTGTCTGTTTGGTCGGGATAACATCCAGTGAACACGTCATGAGCACCCTGCTATTGACATGCCAACTATCAGCATCTGCCGTCTGAAGAAAGTGTGGACCAAGGCCCAGAGTGGAAGTGATCAAGAGAGGGAACCAAAACCACAGCCAGGAAACACACATGCTCTAAAAAGGCAGAGCTGAGGAGGAGCCATGCTAAACAGTTCCTGAAATGTGTAAACTAGATGATGGATATGCATAAGAGTCTATGAATACACAACAGGCTGATGTAATAGAAATGGTATAAAAAGGGTGTTTCCCAAACTAGCAGGGGTGCTCTTGGCTTAGTACCAAGATGCACTGAGCAGTAATTTTTGTTTTACTGTCTCTATCTCCTACTGTCCTTTATTGAAGTTTTAAATTTTAACAGGAAAGTGAACCGTGTTTTTCACAAGGGAATATGGAACCTTAACGTGTATCGGTCCCTGGTTGCCAACTGCTGGTCGTAGTGGGGATTGTAAAACCGGTTCTTTTCTCTTTTTTTATCTTGTACGTTTCACTATGGGGCTACACTCTTTGATGGCTTTTCTCACGATCTTCCCCTCCTTCGCTTGCTCAAGGCTGCAATGAGTTCATCAATTTCACCTTCCTCGGAGCTGCTGGAGCAGGAGCTCTCTGGTTCGGCTGACCCTGTTGTACCATATAATCTATTTTGCCGACCCCCGATCCCAGGGAGCCCCCCGCGGGATTTGCTGCGTCTTTTAACCCGGGCTGCGCGTCCGCCCGCACCGGTGACGTCATCCCCTGAAGCCGCTGTCCGGCGTTCACGGTTGCCATGGAAACTCACAGGGCTGGGGGCGGAGAGACCCCGCCCCCATGGGAGGTTCCCTCTCCGCCCTCCCGGCACAAGGCTCCGCCCCCGGCTCCTCCTCCTCCTCTCGGGGCGGTGCTGTGGGCGGTGCCCGCCATCCGTCCCCTCCCCTCTCCCGGCCCAAGGCTCTGCCCCGGCTCCTCCTCCTGGCCCAGGGCCGGTGCCATCCCTGCCTGGCCGCGCTCGCCTTTCTCCTCCTTCCCCGGCTGGGCCCCGTCTGAGCTGCGCCTCCCCCGCCCCGCGATCGTGTCGGCGGTGGCGGCGGGGGGGGGCGCGCCTTGGCCCGGACCCGACCGACCCCACCGTCAGGGCGGGAGCGACTCGATCTGAGCCTTCTTCCTCCCTTGTTTTACTTTTGTTTGCCAATATTGGCTCTTTTTTCCTTTTCCCCCCTTTTCCCTTTCAGACTAAGGGATGCTCTTCCTTTTGCTTTGCTGCGGGACTCCCCTGACATGCTGGCACCATAAAGAGCCTCGCATACTCCAGCTCACCTGAGCACCCTGTAGTTATCCTCGCGTCTGCGGGAAATCAAACTTTATATTAATGTCTTATCCCAACTACCAAACTCGGGAGTCTGATTGTCCTCTAGTTCATACCGCGGCCAGATCTTTTCTGAGAGTCCAATAAGTTTGCATTTGAAAAACAAGGCTCCCCCCGGTAAGGGCTCCCCAGTTTCTCAGTGCTAATCCCAGGGCACTGTCTCTCGGGATACTATCACTACAGCACTCGCAGCAGAATATACACACGGCATTTAACAGGTTTGAGTTGAAATTAAAAGAACCAGCGAGAGAGAGAGACAGCGAGATTCCGATCGCGGCGCTCCGGAGCGGCGGTGCGGAAACGATCCCTGCGCCAGCACTGCCGGCCCCAGGCCAAGCCCAGCCCCGCAATCCAACCCCGCTGCTCACAGCGCCCGCCCTCCCTGGCCCGGGGCACAGCGAGCCCCGCACCCGCTGCGCTCCCGAGCACAAAACGCCCCTTCCCACCGCGCTCACCCGATAAACACAGCGCCCCTGCAGCCGCTCACGCCTCTCTCGCTCCTCCCGAGCTTCTCGGCCTCCCGCACCCTCTGCCCCGCACCTGGGCCCCGCCAGTGCCGCGGGCTGGGGGCAGCAGCTGCACCTTCCTCTGCCTCTGCTCCAGCCCTGCCCAGGTGCCTCGGCTCCCTTCGTGCTCGCCACAAACTGAGGCCTTCCCAAGGCTGACTTAGAACAGAGGCCAGACACGGTTACACAATAAAGCAGGCATTTGTTAAAAGGCCTCCGTGGATACACCTTGGGCAGAACAAGAGCCCAGCCAGGGCTACACCCAAGATGGACCAAAATGGCCACAAAATGGACGGCCGGTCACGAGGTCTGTCACTTTTATAAGTTCTGCTCCATTTGCATGTTGGAGTTAATTGTCCAGTTATAGCTTCAGATGATGAAGTCCCATCCTTATCGTTTTTCTCTCTTCAGTGCCCGTTGTTTATGCTCTTGGGCCTGACGTTTGGATTATTTGTCCTTGGGTTCCCAGCTAGCGCAGGAATTGTTTTGTCTCCCTGCTCTGTGAACAGAGCTCAGCATCCCTTAAAATGAAGCCCAGACCCACAGAGTAAAGCAGCACAGAACCTGAAAAACAGAAAAGCAAAAACCTGAGGCATCAAATTGATGGGACCCCCTCACACTCACCAGACCCCCCCCATGGCACTCCCCGCCCCTCCCATTGATTGAAACCCCCCTCCAGAACACTCCCAGGCCCGAGCCCCTCGCTGCCCCTGTGCCCCAGGCCCATTTTCTCACCTGGGAAACCCCAAATCTTTGGGAATTCTCAACTGGGAAACCCCAAATCCCTGGAAACCTCACCTGGGATCCCCAAAGCCTCTCCTGGGACCTCCAAACCTTCCAGGATCCCCCCAACACCCCCAGGACCCTCCAAACTTTATCTGGGATTCCCCCAAACTCCCCCGGGAGCCCCCAAACTCCACCTGGGATCCCCCAAAACCCTTCCAGAATCCCCCCAAAGGAGCCCCCAAGCTCCACCTGGGATCTCCAACCCCCCCCAAAACACTGGTGACAGTGATGGCACTGTGTTGGTGACACTGGAATGAAGCTGGGGACACCGGGTTGGTGGCACTGGAATGATGACACAGAGGTGGTGGCACTGGGACAGCCCTGGGGACACTGGGGTGGTGACAGTGGGATAGAACTGGTGGCACTGCGATGGAATTGGGGACACTGGGCTGGTGACACCAGGGCAACCCTGGTGGCACTGGGCTGATGGCACTGGGATGGAACTATGGGCACTGTGAGGGGACTGGTGGCACAGGACAGGGGACACTGGGATGGAGACACAAGGAAGGAACTGGAGACTCTGGGCTGGTGGCAGTGGGGTGGAACCGGTGACACCGGGACACAACTGGTGACACTGGGGACAGAGGGGACAGGGGGGACAGGGAGGACATGAGGGTGACAGAGGGGACACAGAGGAATGGAGGGGACACAGAGGGTGGTGGGAGGGGACAGGGGGTCTCAAAGGGGACGGGAGGGCGTGGCAGGAAGGGGGGAAGTGACAGAAGGGTGGAGGGGACCGAGGGTGGCAGAGGGGCAGAAAGCGGGGAGTGGCAGGGGGGTGGCAGATGGCATTAGGGGCTGACAAAGGGACAGAGGGGACAGCAGACGCCTCCAGGGAGGGGACAAAGGGGCCACCCCAGGAGGCCACAAGTGCCACCAGGTCCCTGACACCTCTCCTGTTCCCTTCCCAGTGGCTGGAGGCTGTGGTGACCGTGGTGGCCACCCTGGGGAAGGTGGCAGCCACCGTGACCAGGCCCCACAAGGACGTGAGGGGGCACATGTCCCCAAAGTCCCTGCACACAAAACTGAGGAGATTTACCTGGTACCTCCATAAGGTCTTGAACTACCGTGCTGTCACCTCACTGTGCCACTCCAGTGTCCCCTCCCTGGGCCAGGCCCTGGCACCACCCTGGGAGCACCTGGGCCGATGTGAGAGCCGCGGCCAGCACCTGGTGGCCTGGTGGGACTCGTCCGAGGTGCTTGAGAACAGCTGGGACTGGCTGACCAGGGAGGCCACCGAGCTCTGTGACACCTGCAGGGACACAGCCACCACTGTTGCCATCGCTGCAGCCACCGTCGCGACCGTCGCCACCACCCGTGCCTGGAACCTGCCGGACAAGGCCGCCCGCTGGGGGACGTCTCTGCACAACCTGGTGGCCACGGCCCAGCGGCCGTCGGTGGCCCTGGACAAGGAGGAGGTGGCCTCGGCAGTGGCCGCGCTTGAGGCCTGGCTGGCGGCGGTCACCAGTGAGGAGGAGGCGGCCACCAAGGCCATGAGAGAGACCATGGTGGCCACCAGCTGGTTGAGAGTGGCCGCCAGGAGGGGACAGCAGGCACAGGTGGCCCTGGGACCACTGGAGCACTTGGTGGCTGCATGTGACGAAGCCACCGCGTTTCCCCGGGAGCTGCGGCGCCAGCTCAGGGACATCGAGGCCACCCTGGAGGGGACAAATGAGGCGTCGTCTGATGTCCCCGAGGCCTTGGTGGCCGAAGTGGCAGAAGCCGAGTGGCTGTGAGAGGCCAGCAGCCACCTGGCCATGCGTCACCTGCTGAGGACACTTGGGGACATCCACAAACTCCTCTTCAGTCTCTATGGTGGCCACGGTGGCCCCGGTAGCCCACACGGCTGAGCAGTGCCAAAAATGCCATCAAGGACATCCTGACGGTGCTGCAGGGACAGTGATGTCACTGCTGTGATGTCATTGGGGTAGTGACGTCGCTGGGGAGCCTTGTGGACACTCAGGTGCCCCCAGGCACTGGGACACCTCCGTGCATTGACAGCACTCCCCCCATCATCGAGCTCCAGGACTGGGGCTGAGCTCCCCTCGTGTACCGTGTACCGACCCCCCTAGTCACCGGGCCTGGAACCCCCTCTGTGCCTCCCCACCCATGATGGGGGTTCTGCCCCTTCCCCTTTGACCCCCCAGAGCTGCGGAATCCCCTGGGAACAGCACCGGGACCTGGGCAGGCTCAGGAGTGAGACCAGGGGGGGCTCTGAGTGCTGGGGGAGCACAGGGGGGTCCCCAACACTGGGGGGGTCCCTTGGGGCTCGACCCTGTGACCCCCCCTGTTATCAGCCAGGACCCCCCGTTATCACCAGGGACCCCCCCCAATTTACTGGGCCCCCCCCTCGCCAGGAGCCCCCCTTCACCAATCCCTAAAAGTGCTTGGACTCCCCTGGTCCATGAACCCCCTCCAGTGCACCAGGATCCCCCACTCACTGCCCCTTCCCCATCCGTGGGATCCCCTCACACTCACCAGACACCCCCACTGATGAGGACCCCCCAGTCCATGGGACTCCCCCCACACTCACCATGTCCCCCCTCAGAACCCCCCAGGGCCCTCCATGATAGGAATAGTCCCAAATTATCTCAAATCCTGGATCCCAAACGACCCCAAAGCACTCAATAATCTCAAATCCTACTGGACACTCAAAACCAATTCTAAATGCTCTCAAATCCCAAACCCTGGATCCCAAAAAATCCCAGATCCCAAATGCTGTCAGATACCCCAAATCTGATCCTAAAAGATCTCCAATCCTGGGTCCTCAAATAATCCCAAATCCCAGACCCCAAATCCTGCTGGATCTTCATAAACAATCCCCAAAACCAATTCCAAATCCGGGTTCTGTCAGGGGAAATCAGAGCCCTGTGTGGGGTAAATGGGCCCTGAGGGGGTCAATGGGGTCCTGGAAGGATAAATGGGGTCCTGAGGGGGAAATGGTTTGTGAGGGATAAATGAATGCCCTGAGGAGTAAGTGGGGTCCTGAAAGGATGAATGGGGGTAAATCAGGGTCCTGTCCGGGGAAATCAGGGCCCTGAGGGGTCACTGGGGTCCTGGCAGGGAAATGGAGCCCTGATGGATGGATCCAGGCCCCGAGGGGTTAAAGCCAGCCCCGAAAGGTTCCCTGAGGTCCTGGCAGGCCCAGTTCTGCCCCTCGGGGGAGGATCAGGGCATGGGGCCCTCCCTCCTCCAAGCCTTGACACCCTCTGCCCTCAGAACTTCGGCCGCAGCCTCTGGATGGGGACGGGGATGGAGCTCAAGGTGGGAACTGCAAAACCCTTGGGTCACGCCCAGTGGGCACCCGAGGGGATCTGGGAGGATCTGGGGGGGCGGGGGGGGGATTTGGTGAAGTTTGGGAATCCCCAGGGCCAGGGCTGCTGCTGGGAGGGCAAAAAGAACTGGAAAGTTCTGGAGTCTTGGGAGTTCAGAGGGGCCGGGGAGGGGGAAAAAGGGGGTGGGACTCCCGAAATTCCTGGGGGGATTCAGGTGGAACCCCCCAGAATCTCACCTGGGTACCTGGGAACCCCAAAACCTCCCTGGAGCCTCACCTGGGACACCTAGGAAACCCAAAATTCTTGTGAATTCTCATCTGGGACACCCAGATCTCATCTGGGAGTCCCTTGAGATCCTCACTTGACCCCCTGGGACTCCCCCAAATCCTCACCTGGGCAGCTGGGAAACCCCAAATCTTTGAGAATTCTCAACTGGGAAGCCACAAATCCCAGGGAAACATCAGCTGGGAGCCCCAAAACCTTGACTGAGAGCCCCAAGACCTCACCTGGGACCCCCAAAACCTCACCTGGGACCCCTTCAGTCTCTTGCGAACCTCACCTGGGACTCCCTTGACCCCTCTGTCCACCCTGACTACCCTGTGCTGTGCCCTGTGTTCACTTGGGACCCTGAAAACCTCACCTGGGACCCCCAAAACCTCACGTGGAGCCCCCCCAAAACCCTTCCAGGACCCCCAAAAGCCCCCTCAGGATCCCCCAAAATTCATCTGGGGCCCCCCATGCCCCAAAAATGTCACCTGAGACACCCCAACCCCCCTGGGCCACCCCTGAATACCCCTCTGGACCATCCAAAAGCTCCCCCAGAACCCCCCAACCCCACCAGCGACCCCCCAAACTCCACTCCCCAAACCCCCCAAACCCCTCCCCCCTCCCCTAACCCCCCTTTCCTGTCCCCAGGTGTCCCCCCCTGCCCTCCCTCCCGAGGTGGCCCGGGCAGAGGCCGCATGGCACCGGGCCCTGGAGGCCCTGGTGGCCCTGGCCAAAGCCTTGGGGACACCGGACAGCATCCCCACGGCACTGGCTGAGGCCGAGGCTGCACTGAGCCAGGCCCGGGTGGCCCGGGAGGGGCTGCAGGGGGCCCGGGAGGCCGCGGTGGCCCCGGCGGTGGCCCTGGGACCCTGGGGGACGAGGACGAGCAGCGGCTGCGGCAGAATGGGGCCAAGGCTGAGGCGGCAGCGGCGACACTGGAACGCGAGGAGCGACGGGCACGGCAGTGGCAGTGCCGGCTGCGGGCTGGGCACGGGCTGACCATGGGGCTGATGGTGCTGTGCGGGGCTGTGCGTGAGTAAAAAAAGCAGTATGGACCAGTATGGATCAGGATAAACCATTATAGGCCAGCATTGATCAGTATAGAGCAGTATGGAGCAGTTTAGAGCAGTGGGAGGTAGTGTGGACAGCTATAGACCAGTATAGACCATTATGAACCAGTTTAGGCCAGTATAAACCAGTTCAGATCAGTATATATCTTTATAGAACAGTGGGAGGCAGTTCAGACCAGTTCAGATCAGGTCAGACCAGTGTGAGTTTCTACAGACCAGGAGGGACTTTCTCCTGTCCTTACCAGTACAGACCAGTATGGACCAGTACAGGGCTGTGGGGACCGGTTCAGACCAGTATGAACCAGTATAAACCAGTTCAGACCAGTATAGACCGTATGAATATCTACAGACCAAGAGAGACTTTCCCCTGCCCTGACCAGTATAGGCCAGTTCAG
The DNA here is from genome assembly GCF_028551555.1 of Melozone crissalis. Lineage (NCBI taxonomy): Eukaryota > Metazoa > Chordata > Aves > Passeriformes > Passerellidae > Melozone > Melozone crissalis. The sequence continues at coordinate 8,239,571 of NW_026535844.1, forward strand.
ACCAATATAGACCAGTTTGGACCAGTGTAGAGCATCATGGGGCAGCAGGGGATGCAGGGAACCAGTACAGACCAGTTCAGACCAGTTTGGAGCCCTACCGACCAATAGAGACCTTCCCCTGCCCCAGGATGGGGACACTGGGATGGAACTGGTTACACTGGGATGGGGACACTGGGACAGGACTGGGGAAACTGGGACAGGACTGGTGACACTGGGATGGTGACATCGGTATGGGGACAATGGGGCGGTGGCACTGGGATGGTGACATTGGTATGGGGACAATGGGGCAGTGGCACTGGGCTGTCAGTGGGAGCATGGGGATGGAACAGGGGACGCTGGGTTGGTGACACTGGAATGATGACACGGGTGTGGTGGCACTGGAATGGGAACAGGGGACACTGGGTTGGTGACACTGGAATGTTGACATGGGGCTGGTGGCACTGAGGCAGCCCTGGGGACAATTGGGTGCTGACAGTGGGATAGAACTAGCGGCACTGGGATGGAACTGGTGACACTGGGACATGGCTGGGGATACTGGGACAGGGACATGAGACGGGGTAGGGGACACTGGGTCAGGACTGGGGAAGCTAGGGTGGCACTGGTGACACTGGGATGGGGACACTGGGGCAGAATGGGGGACACTGGGAAGAAACTGGGGACGCTAGGATTGAACTGGTGACACTGGGCTGGTGCCATGTGTGGCACTGGTGACACTGAGATGGCACTGGTGACACTGGGATGACTCCCTTGCTTGGTGATACTTGAATGGAACTGGGGACACTGGGAGGGGACTGGAGACACAGGGACACAACTGGGGACACTGGGATGGAACTGGGGACACTGGGAAGGGACACTGGGATGGGGACATCAGGAAGGGACTGGGAATACTGGGATGGGACTGGGGACACAACTGGGGACACTGGGATGGTGACATTGGTATGGGGACAATGGGGCGGTGGCACTGCACTGGAACTGAGAGCACTGGACTGGCACTGGGAGCACTGGGATGGTGGTGCTGGGCTGGTAGCACTGGGAGAGGACTGGTGACACTGGTTGGCCGCACCGGGACAGCCGTGTCGGCACTGGGCTGCTGACACCAGGACTGGGACACTGGGCTGGAACTGGGGACAGTGGGAGGTGACTTGTGACACTGGAACAGGACTGGAGACACTGGGCTGGTGGCACAATGATGGAACTGGTGACACTGGGACACAACTGGGAGCACTGGGGCAGGGACACTGGGACAGGGTGGAGGACAGTGGGACAGGACTGGGGACACTGGGAGGGAACTGGGGACACTGGGATGGTGACATTTAGATGGATCTGGTGACACTGGGATGGTGACAATGGGGTGGTGGCACTGGCCTGACACTTGAAGCACTGGGATGGAACTGGGGACACTGAGATGGTGGCACTGGGACAGGACTGAGGACACTGGTCCTGCAACTGTGTTGGTGACGCTGGGCTGGTGGCACTCAGGTGGTGACAGTGGGACAGAACTGGTGGCACTGGGATGGAGCTGGTGACACTGGGGTGGTGACACCGGGGTAGTCCTGGTGCCACTAGACAGGTGGCACTGGGCATCCGTGGTGCCACATGTCCGGTGTCCCCATATCCCTGCAGTGTCCCTGGACTCAGCCCGCACTGCCCTGGGGGTGACCGAGGACGGTCAACTGCTGCTGGCCCTGGCCATGGTGGCCGTGTCCTGCGAGGTGGCCTGGCGGGATTTGGGGACATCACGGCGTCACCTGGCCACTGCTGTGGGCCACCAGCAGGACATGGCCCAGCGCCTGCATGACCGCGCCCGGCGGGTGGCGGCTGCCAGGGCCAGCGCTGAGGCTGCCGCGGCCACCAACGAGGTCACCGCGGATGTGCTGGGGCAGCTGGAGGAGGTGATGGAGGCGCTGGAGACATTGGTGGCTGCTGTCACCCAGGACAGGGAGGTGATGCTGTGTGGGACACGGGGACAGGGCTTCCAGAGAGTGGTCGAGGCACTCAGGGAGATCATAGAGGGCTCGGCGAGATGGCGGGGGGGTCACGAGGAGGTGACACAGAGGCTGGAGGTGGCGTATAGAGCACTGGTAGGGCAGGGGTAAGGACAGGCTGGGGACATGGGAGTGGCACTGTCACCACTGGGGCACGGGGACACCCTGAGGGACATTGGGGCCCTTGGACACACCCCTGTGTCCTTCCCTTGGGGACCCCCAGGCCACCCTGACGTCCCCTGTCCTGTTTTGGGTCACCACAATGTCCCCTAGTGTCCCCAGCAGGACATCGGGCGACATTTGGCCCCTGTTGGGGACATGGGGGGACATCAAGGCCTCTTGGAGACACTCAGGGGACACTAGGGCCATGTGGGGACCCTGAGGGGACGTGGAGGTGCATCAAGGGGACATCGGGCACCCTGCAGGTGGGGGGGCGGGGCCAGGGGTGTGACGTCACCTCTTCCTGTTTACTGCCGCCGTGCAACGTTCCTGTGTGTCACCCAAGTGTCCCCCCGGGCGTGTCCCGATCCTGTCCCCTGAGGCCATGGAGCCCCGTGAGGTACAGCAATCCAGGTGTGGTGTGGGGGGTGGGAGGGAGAGGGGACAGGGGATTGCAAAGGGAACAGGGGTGTCGCAGGACAAGGATAGGTGACAGAGGGGTGGAGGGGAAAGCAGGGGGGAAGAATGGAGGGTGGCAGGGGGGAAGAATGGAGGGTGGCAGGAGGTGGCAGGAGGTGGCAGAGGCAACAAGGGGCTGACAAAAGGAGAGAAGGGAGAGCAGAGCCCTCCAGGGAGGGGACAAAGGGAACCCATGGAAGGTACAGGGGGCACCACAGGAGGTGCCCTAAAGTCCCTAACACCTCCCCTGTCCCCTCCACAGCTGTTGGAGGCGTTGGTGGACATGGTGGCCACGCTTGGTGAGCTGGCAGCCACTGTGGCCGGGCCAAACAGGGATGTGCTGCTGCATGTGTCCCCAAGGTCCCTGCAGGTGGCCCTGGGGACCTTCATTGGTCACCTCCAGGACACCCTGAAGCGCCCTGGTGATGCCTCCCTGGCCGAGGCCCTGGCTGCCTTTGGGGCCACCCCAGGGGCCACCTGGGCCCATGTGACAGCCGCAGCCAGTGCCTGGTGGGACGCGGTGGCTACACTTAAGGACAGCTGGGCCCGGCTGGCCCGAGAGGCCACCGAGCTCCGTGACGCCTGCAGGGATGCGGCCACTGCCGAGGCCACCACTGCGGGCACCGCCACCGCCCTGGCTGGAGACCTGCAGGACAAGGCCACCCACTGGGGGAGAGCTCTGGACAGCCTGGTGGCCAAAGCCTGGCAGCTGCTGCTGCCCCTGGCTAAGGAGAAGATGGCCTCGGCGGAGGCTGCGCACGAGGCCCAGGTGGCAGCCGCCGCCAAGGAGATGGAGGCGACCACCAAGGCCATGGAAGAGGCTGTGGTGGCCAGAAGCGAGGGGGAGGCGGCCACCAGGAGGGGACAGCGAGCAGAGGTGGCCCTGGGGCTGCTGGGGCGCTTGGTGGCTGCGTGTGACAAAGCCACCGCGTTTCCCCGGGAGCTGCAGCGCCGGCTCAGGGTCATCGAGGCCGCCCTGAAGGGGACAAATGAGGCATCCCCTGATGTCCCCGAGGCCTTGATGGCCAAAGTGGCCGAGGCCGAGCAGCTGTGGAAGGCGAGCAGCCGCCTGGCCAAACGTCACCTGCTGGGAACACTTAGGGACATCCGCAGGCTTCTCTCGAGTACCCCTGGTGGCCCCAGTGGCCATGCGGTGGCCAAGCAGTGCCAAAAAGCCATCGAGGACATCCCGACGCTGCTGTGGGAACAGTGATGTCACCACTGTGATGTCATCAAGGGTGGTGAAATCACTGGGGACATCACTGGTGTCACCTGTCCACTCCCTCCTCCCTATGCGAGATTTGAGACAAGATTGGGGAATTTTCTGGGAATTTTCATTACATTTGCCCCAAATCCTGATGGGAATTCCTGGGGTCATGTCGCTGGGGTCGCTCTTGGGACACTCTGGGGCCACTCAGGGCCACTCAGTGGCGGGTTGTGGGGATGAATGAAGCAGCTTTCCACCATGGGTACAGCAGACTGTTTATCAAGCCTCCTCAAAAACCTGCAGGTCCCTTTCCCTCCCTGGGCAGTTTCACCTCAAATGCCCAATTTCCCTGTGCAGGTGACAGATTGGGCCTCAGTTGTTCAATTGCCCTTTTCCCTTTTAGGGCCTCTCCCCCAGGGAGCTCTGGTCCCATTCTCCTCCCCCTGCTCCCGTTTGCCTTGCCCTGACAGGGTCTCACTTCCCTCTGGGGGTGGCTCCTTGCACGCTGGTTCCCCTCATCAATAGTGGCTCCATTATCTTTGCTTTCCCCTTGGCTTTCTCCTCATCCCTCCCTCTGTACATTGACCGTCTGGGCTTCCTTTAACAGGTCATTCAATCCCTTATCCTGCCATTCCCCCAGTCTTTCCAGCTTTTCCTTATATCCAACCAAGCATATGTGACAAAGGTTATCTTCAATAAAGCTTGTCCAGCTATTGTATCAGTCTATACCTGAGTATTGTCTCGTATTTCTTTTTAACCTCTCCACCCATTCAGTTGGAGTCTCATCCTTCTTTTGTTGTTCAGCAAATGCCCTATGGTCGTTCTGAGTTGGTGGAGCAGCATCCCTAATTCCCCTGATAATTAATGCTCTATAATCTTCCATGTTTCACCTTTCCCCGGGGTTATGGTGGTCCCAATTAGGGCATTGCAGGGGCATTTTCTGCTCCCCATGGGGTCTGTGTTGTGCAGGGTGCCTTTCCCAAATCCACATCCTCACTAGTTCGATCACTTGTCTTTCCTCAGGTGTAACCAAAAGGTTAATTCTAGATTGCACTCTGTCCCAGTTATAAACATTGGGTCCCAAAATTGGTCTACTTGTTCTGCTAATCAAATTGGATCTTCACGTAGAATTTTTAATTCTTTATTAAATGCTCTCACTTCGGAGGAATTAAGTGGGGCAGTGACAAACCTGATTCCCTGTGTGCCCCACCCAGTGGCACTTCCCAGAGGGGGTTTAGTGTCACTGCTTGGTTCTCATTTTTTCCATTCCTCTCCGCTGGGTCCATCAGGGGGTGCATCAAGTGCTGGCACATATAGGGGGGACAGATGCTCTAAGGGGTCCCAGGTTTTAATGTCTTTTAATTTAAATGTGTTTTCCTCCCCCAGGAAAACCTTGCCCTTCCAACTGGCAGCAGAATCTGTTTTTTCCTGACTGACTGGTTCTTTGGCATTCACATGAATATTCAAAGTTTGGCACATCCGCCCCTCAAAGGAACTCTATTTTGGCCAGATCAGATCAATGATAAATGATCAGATCTTATCTCCTGTTTAGTCTATTTTCTCATATAATAATGTTTCATTTTGATTCTATTTTCATTCTTTGTGTCAGGGTTATGTAGCCACCATGCCATTTTTATCCCTAGGAGGCTGTTTGGAGGTGTATCCATGGATGTTTCCCTGCTCCCCTTTCCCCTGGGGGTTTTCTCCTTGTTTGCTTTGTGTCCCATTTTCTCAGCTTATGGTGGCACTGTCCCCATGCCTTTGTTTTTTCCTTCTTTCTTAATTGCCAAGCAAATCTGACTCTATGCCTTTCACGTGTATTATCCCAGTCCTTCTCAGGTACTGTTCAGGCTCCTGGAAGCAAATGCTACTTTCCCACACACTATTTCCTACAGTAATTTAAAAAAAATTAATGCCCAATTCCTGGCTCTCTATTCCACTCTTTCCCACTCCTGGCCCCAGGCACTCTTTAGTGTTGCTGTGAAGTGCAACCTCTCATGACAGATTTTACACTCGCATCATATCCAAGGATCACATCCCACTCCACAACAGAAACACAAAGTTACACTCATACGTGTTATGATGGGAATCATTCATTGGAGGCACAGAAACAACTCGAATTCTCAAAGGTCCTTGTGACAAACTGCCTCATTTATTGTTCGGACCCTCTTTATATGGGGGGTTTGAATCTCCTGGCTTAAGACAGCTGATGGGATGGGTTCTCTCTCTGCCCTGCTCTCTGGCCAGTGCTGTATCTGCATCTAAACCTGAACAGGGTTGGCTGAGGTCTTTGCTTGGGTTTGACTCCAACATATCCCTGCCTTATCCGGGGACTTGTTTTCTTCTGGGCTGGTTGAGTTTAGGGGGCAGCTTCAGATCAGCTGCAATGTGACAACTCACCCTCTTGGTTAGACTAAAAAATTAAATTATGAGCCTAGTTGAATAAGGCTTTTTCTACCCAACTCAGCAAGCCTAGTCTTCCACAGCTAGTGTTGTACTCCATGTATCACTGGGGTTGTGACATTCACATCCACCAGCTGTCAGGCAAAACCACAAGCATTACAATTCTTTAGGTTAGCATGTCACAGGCTTAATGTTTAGAAGTTACAAAGTTCCAACTTAGCACTACAAACAATAAACAATTCAAGTCAAAACTATTTCAATTAAAACCTCACACATTTCTACTATTCGTTTTGTAAATATTTGAGTCTTGGAATAAGGTGATGGGCAGATTGTCTTACCATTGACAAGCTTCTGCCTCCAACGAGCCTTTGGCTTGCCAGGTTATGTTGTGATTTTATTGGAAATCATCAGAGAAATTTGAGAACATGAGAGTTTTAAATAAACAGCAAAAGTTTTATAACATCCATAGTGCCTTTCAGAGCTTGTTGATAATACTTTTCTCCTCGTTGAAGTAAAATAGAAGTTCATACTTTAATGACTGATTGTTCCTCTATGGAGGTTAATCCGCCTCTTTCTTTGGTGAGGTTTTCCTTCTATTTTTCAGCTTTTTTATTTCTCTGACTCCTACACCATTCAGTTTTTTAGCCTTACTGTTAATTCTCAGCTCCTTCACTGTCTGGGTTTCTTGCCTTACCGGCTTTTCCCGGCTCCTACACGGTTCAGTCTCCCCTGCTCTGTACACAGAAAATGGCTGAGTCGCATCACTTCGTGGATCACTGCGTATCACGGGGGGGGCCGTTCATCGGCGACATACGAACAGCCCAACTCTCCAAGGTCCTTGTGACAAACAGCCTCAGGTTTATTCTCGCAGCTCCTTTTATAGGAGCTTCAAATTTGCCTCGCTTACGCATGTGATTGGTTGGGGTCTTAGCACTGTCCAGCTCCCTGGCCAATGGTAGGTCTGCATTTAGAGCTGAATGACATTGGCTGAGGGTTCCTGTGTAGAACTGAATCCAACCTATCCTTGTTCACTCAGGGACTTGTTTACTTCTAGGCTGGTTGATTCAGGGGGGCAGCTTCAGACTGGTTGCACTGCGACACCCCTGCCCTGACCAGTTTAGACCAATATAGACCAGTTCAGACCAGTATAAACCAATACAGACCAGTATAAACCAGTATGAATATCTACGGACCAGTAGAGACTTCTCCCTATGCTGACCAGTACAGACCAGTACAGACCAGTTCAGACCAGTATTGACCAGTATGAGACTCTATAGAGCAGTAAGGATCAGTATGGGCCAGTATAGAGCAGTGGGGACCAGTTCAGACCCGTTTAGACCAGTATGAGCTTCTACAGAGCAGGAGGGACTTTCCCCTGCCCTGCCCAGTATAGACCAGTATGATCCAGTATAGAGCAGTATGGACCTGTTCAGAGCAGTGGGAACCAGTTCAGATTGGTATGGACCAGAACAATCAAGTTCAGACCAGTACGAACCAGTATGAATATCTACCAACCATCAGAGACTTTCCCCTGCTCTGACCAGTATGAACCTGTTCAGACCAATATAAAACAGTATGGACCAGTAAAGAGGAGCAGGGGCAGCAGGGGATGCAGAAAACCAGTTTGGACCAGTAGAGACCAGTAGAGACGAGTTCCGACCAGTATGGAGCTCTACAGACCAGCAGAGACCTTCCCATGGCCTGGGATAGGGACACTGGGATTGAACTGTCACAGTGGAGGGGACACTGGGATGGAACTGGGGACACTGGAATGGAGACATTGGTATGGGGACAATGAGAGATGGTGGCACATGGCCAGCAGTGGGAGCACTGGGATGACACTGGGAGCACTGGGATGGAAGTGGGGACACTGGGCTGGTGGCGCTGGAATGGAACTGGTGCCACTGCTCTGTCCCTGGTGCCACCTCTGTGGTGACCCCCATGTCCCCACAGTGTCCCCACATGAACCCAGTGTGTCCCCCATTGTCCCTGAGAGGACATTTTTGGAACACTTGGGCACTGTTGGGGACACTCAGGGGACATTGGGATCTTTTTGGGAACATTGGGAGCACATTTGGGACCCACGATGGCCCCTCAAGGGAGGGGCAGTGGGGGGGGCCAGGGGTGACGTCACCTCTCCCTGCCTGCCCCCCCCAACCCTGCCTGTGTTCAGAGTGTCTCCTGGGAGTGTCACCTCCCTCTGCCAGCACTCCTGGAGTGTTCCCAGTGTCCCCAAGGTGTCCCCGCAGTGTCCCCAGCGGCCATGGAGCCCCAAGCGGTGCAACAATCCCGGCATAGGGAGGGGGCAGGAGACGGGGATACACGGGGGTGGCAGGAGGGGACAGGGGTGACAGAGGGGAACAGGGTGGTGGAGGGGAAATAGGGGGCTCCAGTAGGGGACAGGGGCATGGCAAAGGGAGCCACAGCATGGTAGGAAGGGGGGAGGTGACCCCAAGGGCGGCAGGGGGGAACAGTGGGGGGTAGCAGGAGGTGGCAGAGGGGATGAGGGGGTGAGAAAGGGACAGAGGGGACACGAGAGCCCTCCAGGGAGGGGACAAAGGGGACCATAGGAGGGCAGAGGATCCGCCACAGGAGGCCACAAATGCCACAAGGTTTCTCACACCTCCCCTGTCCCCTCTCTTTGTATCGTCATCCCAGCTGCTGGAGGCACTGGTGGCCATGGTGGCCACCCTGGGTGAGCTGCTGGCTACCATGAGTGGGCCATACGGGGACGTGCTGTTTGCTGTGTCCCCAGGATCCTTGCATGCAGCCCTGGGGACCTTCATTCATCGCCTCTGGGACACCCTGAGCCACCCCAGTGTCACCTGCCTGGCCAGGGCCCTGGCTGCCCTTGGGGCCACCCCGGGGGCCACCTGGGCCCGTGTGACAAGCGCTGTCAGTGCCTGGTGGGACTTGGTGACCATGCTCTTGGATAGCTGGGCCCACCTAGACCGGGAGGCCACCAAGCTCTGCAATGTCTGCAAGTGATTTACTAAAATTATGGATATTGATCTAGTACTGATATTCCAACTGTGATGGACAAAGACTCTCTAACAGTTTAAAGTTAGAAAGTGGATGTTTATTGCGATGTGGGATAGCTCCCAAATAGACACCACAATTTACAGGTGTGTTTTGCGGAGAAAAGAAGAAACCTCACAACTTTATAAAAGTTGTAAAGCCTGGTATGCTTTTATTACGACGCGTACCGGACACAAGCCTCCCCAAAAGGCAAGCGTACCCCTGAAGACCTCAGGCCTCCTTTTATTCCCCTTCCAAATGCATATGCATACAGTTTCACAATAGGTTCATGCATATTCATTCCGTGTGACATTTATCGCCAGTTCTCCTTTATCAAAGGAATTCCTAGGTCGGGGGGTGGGGGGGGGGGGGGGGGGGTGCAAATTGACCTTGTGGTCATTTCTGTTTTCCTTTTTCTGCCGTCTTGCTGTCCCGGCATCCGACTTTTCCTTCAGCTTTGGCCCCACAGACTTTTCACCTCTCCTAGACACTTTACCTAATTCAGAATGGATCTTTACTCTGTCTCAGGTGATTGCAGAGTCCTTTTATCTATACCAGTAGTGAATACCCAAAATACAAATGCATATTAATAACTTTGGCACATCCCATTCCCCACTTTGTATGGTAATTAGTTCAAAAGCTATTAACCATGCGTTGTTTGTTCCTCGAAATGGGTCGGTGGTCCCTTTCATGGGGAGGGGTCCCAAACTGAGGGAGTAAATGAAGTCTTCCTCATTCTGACCTTTCTAACTTTTCAATGCAAATATGACAAATGAACCCTTGGTAGAACTCCCATTCTCCATCTTCAATTGGTTTCAGAACAGAGGAAACCACAATTGTCTTATGTTCCTAAAAGCTATTTATCAGTTTCTATATTCTTCATTAAAAACCCAGCTAACCAAACAGTGTGTTGACAAGCAATCAATTATTAATTAACTACTAACTCTTAAGTTCCTCAAGGCCTTCCCATTTTTTGATTAACTCTAATAAAGCTTATCTCTAACTGAAACCTCAGCTCCTTTAAAATCTCTAAATTTCTTAAAGTTTATGTCTCACAGGGACGTGGCCACTAATGAGGCCACCACTGTGGTCACTGCCACTGCCCTGGCTGGGGACCTGCAAGACAAGGCCACCTGCTAGGGAACATCAATCCACAACCTGGTGGCCGTGGCACAGCAGCCGCCGGTGGCCCTGGCCAAGGAGGAGGTGACCTCAGCGGTGGCTGCGCTTGAGGCCCGGGTCGCAGCCTCCGCCATGGAGAAAGAGGCAGCCACCAAGGCCGTGGGAGAGGCCATGGCGGCCAGCAGCCAGGCAAAGGTGGCCACCAGGAGGGACAGAGGGCGGAGGCGGCCCTGGGGCTGCTGGAGCGCTTGGCGGCTGCCTGTGACGAAGCCACCGTGTTTCCCCGGGAGCTGCGGCACTGGCTTGGGGACATCAAGGCTGGCCCTGAAGGGGACAAATCAGACATCTCCTGATGTCCCCGAGGCCTTGATTGCTGCAGTGGCCAAGGCCAAGTGGCTGTGGGAGGCCAGCAGCCGCCTGGCCACGCGTCACCTGCTGAGAATACCTGGAGACATCTGCAGGCTCCTTCTGAGTCCCCCCAGTGGCCCCGGTGGCCTTGGTGGCCGTGCAGTGGCTGAGTGGTGCCAAAAAGCCACTGAGGACATCCAAAAGCTCCTGCGGGAACAGTGATGACAGCACTGTGACATCATCAGGGCAGTGACATCATCAGGGACATCGCTGGTGTCACTTGTCTTGTCTCCCCTCCCTGTGTGGGATTTTAGACACATTTGGGGAGTTTTCTGAGAATTTTCATTAAAATTCCCCCAAATCCTGGGGTAATTCCTGGAGTAACACACCAGGATCCCCCCCTTTGCTGCCTGCCTGCTTCACAACAGCCCCCAGAACGCCTCCAGCCACTTCCCCCTCGGTCCTCCCAAGCCCCTGGCCCACGTTGGGCCCTGCTGGGGCCTGGCTGGCTCTACCCCCTGGGGCCCCCCAGAGTTTGACTGCCATTTTCTCTTCCTCTGGAAGCACTCCGATACCTAACTGCACTTGCAAATCCCTTCCCATCAGATTATATCCTTCCCCCATACGAATAAAACATCCCTCATTCCTAATTTGTTTGTTCCTTCAAATATTACATGTTTTATAACAGGTGCTTCATATCCTTCTCCCTTTGCCCCTACTACTTGAACTGTATTTTGGCTTTTTTTTGCATCCTCTTGGAATTCTATAAACATGTCCTCTTAGCCCCTGTGTCTACTAAAAATTCAAATTCTTCCTCCTGAAGGCCTAATTTGAAATTTATCAAGGGCTCTTGTTGATATTTTGACCCCAGGAGACAGAGCCCCTGACTTCCCCATTCAACCCAATTCCCCGTGTGCCCCTCCCAGTGGCACTTCTAGGAGGGGCTTTAGTGCCACTGCTTGGTTCTCATTTTTCCATTCCTCTCGCTGGACCGCTCTGCTCCAGGAATTCTGGCTGGGTCCATCAAGGGCTGCAGGGGATGCATCGGGTGCTGGCAGATATGGAGGGGGCAGATACTCTAAGGTCCCAATTTTCAGTTTCTTTTAATTTAAATGTGTTCACCTACCTCAGGGAAGCCTCACCCTTCCAACTGGCAGCAGAATCAGTTTTTTCTTGACTGACTGGTTCTTTGGCATTCACATGAATATTCAAAGTTTGGCATATCCACCCTTCAAAGGAACTCTATTTTGGCCAGATCAGATCAATGATAAATGATCAGATCTTGTCTCCTGATGAGTCTATTTCATCATATAGTAATCAATCATTTTGATTTTATTTGCATTCTTTTTGTCAGGGTTATGTACCCGCTGTGCCAATTTTATGCCTAGGAGGCTGTTTGAAGGTGTATCCATTAATGTTTCCCGGCTCCCCTTTCCCCTGGGGATTTTCTCCTTGCTTGCTTTGTGTCCCATTTTCTCAGCTTATGGTGGCACTGTCCCCACACCTTTTTTTTCCTTCTTTCTTAACTTCAAAACAAATCTGACTCTACATATTTCGCATATATTTTCCCAGTCCTTCTCAGGTACTGTTCAGGCTCATGGAACTAAATGCAGTTTTCCCACACACTATTTCCTACAGAAATTTTTAAAAATTTAATGCCCAATTCCTGGCTCAGAGTTCCACTTTTTCCCACTCCCGGCCCCAGGCACTCTTTAGTGTGCCTGTGCAATGCCACCTCTCATGACAGATTTTACACTTACACCCTACCCAAGGATCACATCCCAGTCCACAACTGAAACACAGAATTACATTCTTACAGACAACACAAAATCTTTATTAAAAATTTTTATTCATATGCAAAACAAACACTTTGCTTTTTCTGGCTGTCTCGGTCACCCGAAAAGAGGAAGCTCGGCTCGAAGCTCCTTGTTTGTTTTGTGCTGCAGTACATCTCATTCACTCAGCAGCTATACCTATCAGCCACACAAGACACAGGACATAAACATTCACTTCCCACTCTCCTCATTTGCCATTCACTCTTTCACACAATACTAAGGTGTAGCAATGGGGAATAAAGAGACACAGATGCCCTTGTGCATCTGAAGGAGATCACTTTATTGTAGAAATCACCCTCCGTTTATACCTTTACTCTGAACCTGACAAAACCAGAACTCAACAGAAGAAGGGCACCCATTGGCTGGCTCAGCTGCAGTCTGCTGTCCACAGGTCCTATCACCCAATCTGTTTCCCTTTCATGCATTCATCCGTGCATTCCTCCTCATAACTGCCTCTCACTCCCCAGCCAATCTCCAACCATCCAGCCTGCAGCTGTGCCTTCCCCACAGGGCCTTCTGTGGGCATAAGCCTTAACAACTTTAGGAAATATCACCCCATATTCCACATACTGCCCTTCCTTTTTTTTAGGCAATGAAAACATACTAAGAAAAACCTAAACAACCCCTAAAACATTAATTACAGTGATAACAATAACTTTAACAACTTTTTAAAAATAGTAACATATACCTATAACATAGCAACTATATACACATGGGATCAGGACAGTGGGACAAAAGGCTGCACACTGTGATGGATCCCACTCCACATGGAGACACTGTGGAGACACAGGCCCAGCCCCTTCCCCATGTCAGTAAGTCCAGGGCTCCTTTCCATTGTCCAGCCAGTAAGTCCTTCACCAGAACTGGAGGTCTTAGATGAGCCTTTGTGCTGAAGGAATGCTCTCTGTCACATGCAGTCTGTCCCATCTTGTCCCGATTTAAAAAACTGAAGACATATAGGGCTTTAGCTACTCTGTTGTGAGGGTACCCCAACTCCCCCTCTTTTTGTTTTTCAAGCATGGTTTTAGGGTCCTATGGGCACACTTGACAACAATTTACCCTGTGAGAGAGCAGGGAATGCCAGTACTGTGAGGCACACCCCATGGCTGCAAGAAGTTACAAACTCTCTCTGAGGTGTAGGCAGGTCCATGGTCCATTTTAATGGTGTCAGGAAAGCCCAGAGTGGCAAAACAGGTGAGCATCACAGGCCTTCTCTCTGGTGTAAGAAGTTGCTTTTAGAAAATGAGAATAGGTGTCAATGGAAACGTGAACATATTTTAAGCAACCAAACTCTGGGATAGGGGTGACATCAATTTGCAAATGGAGTTAGGAGTTAAACCTCAGGGCTCAGTGCCTTCTGCTAAAGGAGCAGGATCAACCTCATGACAGGAGGGACAAGACAACAGGATATCATGGGCTTGTGATGAAGTTATTTGAAATTGCTTGTGAAGAGAATAAGCATTCTGGTGTAAAAAAGTTGTGACATAGCTTGGCCTGTGCAAAAGTATTTTGTAGGAATGTTCCCCCTATTGAAACAGTGACCAAATTATCCTTTATCTCCTTAAAAAGGAAAAAACCCAGAAGTTTCTCTCCTCAATTTGGTAAAAAGACACTTCACAGGACCTTTGGGACTTCATCTCAAACCTAAGGCTACCCAATTGGACAGAAGCCAAAAAGTCCCGCCTAAGTAATTCACTAGAAAAAGAAGAGAACAAAAGAAATCATTGTTTTTGTGGGGTGTTTTTAGCAGGAGCAAGAACTTCTTGCCCCTGGCTCAGGTTTTCTCTGCAAAGAGCTTTGTTATTTGCCTTTTATTAAAACTTTCCTGTTTCCAACACTACCTCAGAAGTCATCCTGCTAATTTTATGCCATTTGAAGTAGCTGGGCTATCTCAGCTGTGATAAGTCCTCTAAGAGCTCATGAGACCTGGCTCGAGGAGAAAACTTATTAGTATTTGGTACCACACCTGTCATGACAATGACATCTGCATAGTTATTACCTTCTGCAATAGGGCCAGGTGAACCTGTGTGGGAGCGAACATGCAACACATGAAAATCATGCAGCTGGCTGTTAATTAAAGTCCACAATGTTCTTAACTCTGTAAACAAAAGATAGTTATTAACATGCTTTAAATAGGAAAATTGTCAATGGAATACAACATTGGCAGCATACAAGGAATCAGTTACGGTGTTAAGTGGTTCCTGTGAAAATCACTGAAGGGCATAGCGGATAGCAGCCAATTCTAAAATGTGCACCGAGGCATCCTTTAACATTAACACCCTTTTATGCCACTGGAAAGAGTCACCTTCATGCCAAATCCCTGCACCTTTTTTGGTTTTGCTGGATGCATCTGTAAAAACACCTGGTCTGTTGACAGGGGTCATATTGCAGTGATGCTTTGAGTGCAGGGGGAGGTTACCCATCTCTGTCCATAAACGATGTGAGGGATAATGGATAGATAATTGTCCAGAAAAACCTGCAAGCACAATTTGGAAGTTAGTTGCTGTCAGAGTCTTCTTTACTTGCAAGTACGTTGATGGCATGATGATCCTGGCCATTGAGAGTTTGCAATCTGTTTCTACCTTTCTTAACTAAATAAGAGAACATATCATTAACAGTCCACACAGGTTTTGTTGCTATGTGAGGTGAGAATAACCATTCTAACACATGCAAACGGTCTTTATCATTAGCAAACAATCAAAACAGAACAGCAAAATGTTGAAATTTTTTAGCAATTATGGCAAGGTACACAGATTTATCAGGATCCCCTCTCCAATTCTGTTGGTTTTCTATTGCTTGAGCACAGTGTGCAAGGGCACTTCTAGCTTCTGGGTAAGCTGTCAAAGCGAATGCAGGTGGGGGTTTCCTCTGAGTAAGCCAAACAAAGGATGTATAAGTTCTGTGGATGTACCCAAAACAGGATGCAGCCAATTCAAAGAACCCAGCAGTTTCTGTAATTCATTTAAAGTGAGGGTGACTTTAACACAAAGCCTCAAAGGCTGAGGTTCTGCATGATTGGAGGTAGGCACAGAAAAGGCAAACAGAGGTACATGATAAGGGTGTAAAGATATGGTGAAATAACAATCTTTAGGTCTAACATTACTAAGGGCCAATTGAATGGCATCATTGTAGTTGATGGAAGAGCACCCATAGCTTCAATAAGTGCATTTACTGCCCAATAATAGCTCACCGCTTGCCATTTCGCTTAGGTATACAGAATATTGGTGTTCCGGGGGCTAGAAGATGGACAGATATGGCCTAAGGGCAATTGCTCTTCCACAAGCTGTTTTAAATTTAGTAGACATTCTTTTCATAAGGGCCATTGGTCAATCCATGCAGGGTCTTCAGTCCACCTTGGGAGTTGACATATATCCAGTATTTGGTTTTGGAACGGCTGATCAATGGCCCCTATGAAAAAGGTTTTCTGGTGATGTCAAGTCTATGGTGACAGAGGGACAGAACCAGCAGCGCTGGGCTGGAACTGGTGGCAATGCTGTGTCCCTGGTGCCACCTGCCCAGTGTCCCCATGTCCCCGCAGTGTTGCTGGATTCAGCCAGCACCACCCTGGCCGTGTTCGACCCCTGGAGTGTGCCTGGAGTGTCCCCAGCGTGTCCCCAGCGGCCATGGACCCCTGCAAGGTGCGACAATCCCAGCAAGGAGGTGGCAGAGTGGACACGGGGGGTGGAGGGAGGGGGCAGGGGGATAGAGGGTCACAAAGGGGACAGGAGCGTGTGGCAGGATGGGGGCAGGTGGCAGAGGAGTGGAGGGGACCGAGGGTGGCAGGGAGGTGGCAGAGAGGATGAGCGGCCTGGCAGGGGGGTTGGCAGAGGGGACGAGGAGGTGACAAAGGGATAGAAGGGACAGTAGAGCCCTCCAAGGAGGGGACAAAGGGGACCCTGGGAGGGCACAGGGGCCCACCACAGGTGGCCACAAGTGCCACGGGGTCCCTGACACCTCCTCTTTCCTCTCCCCAGCTGCTAGAGCCACTGGTGGCTGTGGTGGCTACCCTGGGCAAGGTGGCGGCCACAGTGACCAGGCCATACAAGTGTGTGTGGCGGCGTGTGTACCCAAAGTCCCTGCACGCAGCCCTGAGGAACTTCACCTGGCACCTCTGTTAGACCCTGGACCATGGCGATGTCAACTCCCCGGGCAGATTCAATGTCCTCACTCTGGCCTGGTCCCTGAGAGTCCTCAAGTTCTGCAACATCAACCCACAGATCTTCTGGGCCAGTGTCTGGCGGGACTTGGTGGCCATGCTCATGGACAGCTGGGTCCAGCTGGCCAGGGAGGCCGCTGATCTCCATGACACCTGCAGGGACATGGATACTGCTGAGGCCGGTGCTGCAGCCACCACCACTGCCCAGGCTGGGGACCCGTGGGACAAGGCCACCCGCCAGGGGATGTCAATGCACACTCTGATGGCCATGGCCCAGCGGCCTCCAGTGTTTCTGGCCATGAAGGACTTGGCCTTGGCAGTGGCTGCACACAAGGCCCATGAGGCAGTGGCCACCATTGAGGTGGTGGCAGCCCCCAAGGCCATGAGAGAGGCCATATTGGCCGCCAGCCAGGCAAGGGCAGCCACCAGGAGGGGACAGTGGGCGGGTGAGGCCCTGGGTCCACTGGAATGCTTGGTGACCGCATGTGACAAAGCCACAGGGTACCCCTGGAAGATGCGGCACCTGCTCGGGGACATTGAGGCTACTCTGGAGGGGACAAAGGAGGCATCCCACAATGTCTCCAAGGCCTTGGAGGCCCCCGTGGCTGAGGCTGAGCAGCTGTGGAAGGCCAGCACTCGCCTGTTCATGCATCACCTGCTGGGGACACTTGGGGACATCCACAACCTCCTCTTCAGTCCCTATGGTGGCCCCAGCAGCAGCACGGTGGCCGAGCAATACCAAAAAGCC
This sequence comes from Melozone crissalis, assembly GCF_028551555.1. Classification (NCBI taxonomy): domain Eukaryota; kingdom Metazoa; phylum Chordata; class Aves; order Passeriformes; family Passerellidae; genus Melozone; species Melozone crissalis. Next base: position 8,257,011 of record NW_026535844.1, read on the forward strand.
ATGGAGGACATCCCAAATCTGCTGCAGGGACAGTGATGTCACCACTGTGATGTCATTGGGGGTGGTGACATCACCGGGGACATCGCTTATGCCATCTGTGCCCTCCCTCCTCTCTGCACAGGATTTGGGACAAAAGTGGGGAATTTTCTGCCAATTTTCATTGATATTCTTGGTGGGAATTCCTGGGGTGATGTCACTGGGGACACTCTGGGGACACTCTGGGGGCACTCACGGACACGCAGGGACATGGTGGCAAGTCAGGGGGTGAATGAACCCCCTCAGTGCCTTGCAGCAGAGGCAACTTTCCGCTGTGGCTGCAGCAGAACTGTGTTATAAATGGCAATATAATAATTGGCTTTTGCATTTCTGTATTGGCTTTTGCACATTGAAATTGATCACAATTATTTTGCTATGGTGCTTGATATTGATATCAATTATTGATAATTCCTTGTATCTACTTGTTAATACAATATAATCTATCTAGGTTTTTTGTCCACTGCAGAGCCTTTTTAATGGTATTATAATGGTCCCTTGGGGCTCGCTCCTGTCGCCCCCGCCCTGTTATCACCGGGACCCCCCATTGTGATGGTGTTCGCAGGGGTCTTCAGATGAGACAAGAGCAGAGGATGCTGACTCCGTGTTTCAGAAGGCTTGATTTATTATTTTATGCTATATATATTATATTAAAACCATACTAAAAGAATAGAAGGAAGGATTTCATCAGAAGGCCAGCTAAGAATAGAAACAGAATGAATAACAAAGGCTTGTGACTGACCAAGAACCAAGACAGTCCAGACAGCTGGGCTGTGATTGGCCATTAATTAGAAACAACCACATGACATCAATCACAGATGCGCCTGTTGCATTCCACAGCAGCAGGTAACCATTGTTTACATTTTGTTTCTGAGGCCTCTCAGCTTCTCAGGAGAAAAAATCCTAAGGAAAGGGTTTTTCAGAAAATATCATGGCTACACCCCATTATCACCAGGGACACCCCTGAATTTACCAGGGCCTCCCCTGTGGTGAAACCCACAGCTTTAGCCAGGGCCCCGTGGAGAATCTGAATAATAGAAATGCTGACACAGCAGCAAAGAAGCTTCCTGACTCCAGGGACATCCGCCCTATAACCTATCCCTAAAACCATGTAAGGCAATATCTTGTTAACCCTACTATTGGTCACTTATGGTCCCTCTAACCTTTGCCATTGGTCAAGATTGGAACTGGGCCAAGACTATAAAAGTAGCATACTGTACCCCTACTAACTTAGAAGAAGAAGTGCTGAGACCCTTCACGGACCCCTCCAATAAAGCCATACTCGTGGAACAGCCGGCGTCTTCTCCTTCTCCTCTCTCTACCGTCTGCTGGAGCCTCAAGCCAAGGGCAAGCTACCTAGCAAGCAAAGCTGAAATCATAAGAGCTGGCTAATCTCTATAAGAGCTGAATATTCCCTGCTTGCTAGGGGCTGACCCGCGGCCTTGGTCTGAGCGAGCTGGCCTCTGGCACTCAGTCCCCTTGGGGGCTGAGCTCTGGAGCTGTCATAGCTTGCCTAGGATAAGACCAATTAAGGCTCATTACTCCCCCATGCACTGGGACCCCTCCTTCACTGCCCCCCCATTCACTGTCCCCCCAAAGTGCTGGGACCGCCCTGATCTATGAGCCCCACCCAGAGTGTCAGGACACCCCTTGGCCTCCCCCGAATCCCCAGCCTGCACTGGGCCCTGCCAGGGCCAGGCTGGCTCCAAAACCCTGCGTGGAGCCATTCAATAAATGCCAATCGGTCTTGTAGTCATGCCCACAGAGGGGGAGGACTGCTCGGGGTGGCCAGTGGGGAGCAACGGAGCAGGGAGGGGGCAGGGACTGAAAAGAGTTAGAAATGGGACTGTGGGAAATGGGGCAGAGCCCAGTGAGTGATGGCCGATGGGGAGATGAGAGGCCTGGGGGGCTGGAATAGGAGCGTGGGAAGGGGCAGGCAATGAATGGGATGTGGAAAAGGGGCGGTGCCTGGACAGAAACAAAAGTGGGCGGTGCACAGCAGGTGTGGAATGGGGATGATTCTGGATGATTTTCTCTCCTTTCTCAAATACGTCCATCACCGTGTTCCCCCACACAATGATGTCATCAATGTACTGCAGCTGTTCTGGAGCTTCACCCTTTTCCAGTGCAGCCAGGATTAGTCCATGGCAGATGATGGGACAGTGCTTCCACCCCTGGGGCAGTCGGTTCCAGGTGTACTGCACACCCCTTTACGTGAAAGCAAACTGAGGCCTGCATTCTGCTGCCAGAGAAATTGAAAAAAATGCATTAGCAATGCCAATGGTGGCAAACCACTTTGCTGCAGATGGGGCTGTTGAAGGGTGAGTGGGTTTGGCTGACCACCCCTTGGCACTCCAGCTCATGGATCATTTTGTGGATGGGGATCACGGCATCCCAATTCATCCAATACTGCCAGCGGTGCACTGTCAAGGTGACAATTGGTATCTGTTGCTGTTCTACCCTCAGGAGTCCTACTGCAGATGGGTTTTCTGATAGTCCAGGCAAGGTGTTCAAGTGCTTCATGTTCTCTGCCTCTACAGCAGCTATTCCAAAAGCCCACCTGAGTCCCTTTGGGTCTTTGTAAAGCCATTCTGGAGGAAGTTGATGCCCAGAATACACGGGGCCTCTGGGCCAGTCACAACAGGATGTTTCTGGGAAGGATCCACTCCTTCCCAGTCAGGCTCACCTCAGCTCCCAACAGGGTCAATTGCTGGGATCCCTCCGTCAATGGAAACAGGTTCTGCCCCCACATGCCCCGATGGTATCAGGGTACACTGCGCACCAATATCAACTAAGACATTGTATTTTTGTGGTTCTGATGTGCCAGGCCATCGGATCCACACTGTCCAAAAGATCTGGTTTTCCGTGCCTCTCCCTGGCTACAGGCAGGGCCCCCCTTTCCTGGGCATACATGCTAGAGGTACCTTCACTTTAGTGGAACTCCCTTGGTTAGTGTTTCCCTCCTTGAGTTGATGCACCTGTGCTGCCAGGACAGAAGTGGGTTTCCCATTCAACCTTCCCATGTGTCATAGTTTGACCCTGGCACAATGCCAGTGCCCCCATGAGAATACCCTCTCCCTGGTGTCTGCTGTGAGATGTCACCAGGAATAAGCAAAGCAGGCTCCTGCTTAGAAATAAAGAAAACTTTATTAAGTAAGCTACAAGAAAAGAAAAAAAAAAACCACAAGGAAAATGAAAACTTTACAAAAGCATTTTCCTCCTCCCACCCACCAAATTTCCCAATGCAATACATTCCCCCCAAATCACCAACTCTCAGTCTGGCACCACCCTTTAGAATACTCAATCTTCAATTCATCAAGAGGAGAGGAGTCCTTCTTGCACCATAGGCTTCCCCTGGAAACACGCTGAAACCTCGTGTGCTCCCATGTCACTCAGCACCGCCCGGAAAATCCTTTGCCATCGTGACACCTTCCTTCCAGGCCCAGTGCTCTCACCACTGTGCATGGACCAGAGCTGCTTCTAGGGCTGTCTTTCAAGGATGCCTTGTCTCACTCCAAAAAGGCAGAGTCTCTCCTTGGGGACATCTGTCCCCCCCAAATTTTTTGCATCCCTGGGGCTGAGGGGTACCCACACTGAACCCTCCTGGTTCTGAGGCACTGCCTCCCCCTAAATGCAGTCTCTGGGTCACAGGAAAAAAATGGTTCCATCTATGGCCACACAAGAAAAGTCCAGCCAAAAGGCCACTCCGTCATCTCTCCCCCCACTCAAGAGTCTTCTGCACTTCCCTCGTGGCCCATCCCCTCTTATCTCATCTCTTATCTCTCTTCTCATTCAGCTCCAGGAGGACCAGCATTTGCAAGGTTTCTATCACGCAAGAAAAGGGTTAAAAATTTCAGTCTCATGCCTGTCTGGAGCTCCAGAACTCCCAAGCTGCCCTGCCGGGCACCTTCTCGCTGCATCCCCCCCTTCTCCTCCTGGGCTGGCACCGCTATCAAATTCAGATGCCGGCTCTCTCGCTCTCTCTCCCCTGGGGGGGGGGGTGGGGGGTGGCTGCCCGATGTCTCTTGGCGCTCTTCCACCCTTCCATCCTCAAGGGCCTCCTCACCTCCCATCTCTGTCCAGGCCCAGGCCTACCACATGGCTGCCCCTCCCCGCTGGACGGGAGAGGGAGATCCGACCTCTTTCCCTCAAAGTCCCAAGAGAGCTTCCCAGAGGAGCAGCTCTGGTTTTTAACCCCTGTGTGTTCTCAGAGGTGTCTCCGAACCTCAGTGGCTACAACAGGTGCCAATGTCAAAACCTGAGCATCTATTGGTAACCACAGCATATCCCAAAAAAAACCCATACTTCCTGTCAGTGAAACCACGACAAAATTGTACTCTATCAAAATCAGTGTGATTAAGAAAAATTTGCAGAAGTCAATACATAATAGCAAAAGCCAACACTACCCAGTTATTTATAACAGACCCAGGGGAGGTTTTTCCCTTGCATGAAGCGCTTGGGCCTTCCCCGGGCCCCTTCTGCCCTCGTGCAGAGCCGGTGGCATTTTCCAGCACACGCAGTTTGTAACCAAGAGCCGGGTGCAGCCGAGAAGGCTCCAAGCGCCTCCTTCCAGGCTGACTCTGCAGGTGCCGAGGCTGCTCTGGGCTCTGACAGGGCTCTGCTGGGGCTCAGCTCTGGGCCAGGCTGGGCCCGCTCTCCCCTCACATTGCTCCGGGCAGCTGAGGCACAGCGGGAGGAGGAAGGGACACGGCAAGGCAGTTGAGGGTTAAGAGAGTTTTTATTCAAAAAACTGCCATAACAAACAGGCTGTCATAAGAACCATAACTAACTACCAGTGCTAACTACCATAAACTAACTACCAGTGCTAACTACCATAACTAACTAGTTGTCCTGACTACTGTAACTGAAAGCTGTCCTCAAGGGGTTCATCTCCTCCGCTGCTCCCTCAGTTGCTTCACTGCAGTGATCAGAGGGGTCAGGCTGGAGGGAGGCTTGGCTGATGATAAAAATGGGTGCTGCCCAAAGGATACAAAGGAAAGAAATGAACTGTTACTTTCCAGAGTCAAGTTCCTCACAGGCTCTGTTGCAACAGGACAAAGGGAAATGGTTTGAAATTCAGGAGGGGGAAGCAGGCTCAGATTAGATCTAAGGAAGAATTTTTTAACCAGGAGAGTGGGGAAACACTGACAGAAGGTGCCCAGAGATGTGGGAGGTGCCTCCTCCCTGGAAACATCCAAGCTCAGGTCAGGCAGGGCTCTGGGCCCCCTGAGCTGCTTGAAGATGTCCCTGCTCGCTGTGGGGCACCAGGCCCAGATGAGCTCCAAAGGAGCTGCCAAGCCACAGCAGGCGAGGATTCTGCTTGCTCTGCGTGTGGAACGCAGCCAGACTGGAGACTGTCGGAGGGGGCCCCACAAGAAAACCCCTCCCTGGCGCTGCTGCTTCCCCTGCAGCCCCTGGCCCTCAGCTGCAGCAGCTCCTGGGCAGCCCAGCGCCGCTCCTCGTCCGGCTCCAGGCTGCACTCGAGGCAGTCCCGCAGCAGAGCCGACAGGCGCCGGGGCTCCTGCAGCTGCGGGGTCCCGTTCTGCCGGATCAGAGCGCGAGCCTGCAGGGAAAGCAAACTCTGCGCTCTGCCAGCTCCCTTCACACCCACACGGGCTCACATCCACGCTGGGGCCTCAGCCCCAGCTCCAGGGGCACTTTCCTCCCTGCCACAGGTGCTGCTCAGAGCTCATTTTGCTATGCCAACCAAAAAACCCAAACTCTGGGGCTGCCACAGCCACTGCAACATGCAAATGATCTCGCCTTGAGAGCCAGTTTCATTGGCTGACTCTGTCAGTAGGAACCTCCATCAGAAATAGCCCATTTTGCTTCTCCAAATGTGGACACCAGCTTTACAGGCCATTTTCCAGAGTCAGTGTGGTTTGCCTGTGTTATTTCAGAGGATTCTTACATCAAGGTCATCTCTGCAGTGCCACTGACACTCAAGTAAATGCATTCCTGATGCCCCATCCCAGAAACTGCCAGGCAAGAAACAGGAGGTTTGTGATGCTGAAAGCTCAGGCTTAGTGACACAGAGAAAGTAGCTTGGACTAGGAAAGAAATATGTCAGACTATGGGGATGTTAAACAATCATCTTCATGTTCTCAACAAGTTTCCCAGTGAGAAGAATCAGGGGGGAGATCATCTTGCAAAATGTCCTTTAGAAGCTCCTGCAGAAACCTTGTTTTGTTTGGGGCTGGGATGTGGGGTTGGTGTGGGTTTTTCTTGCAAGGTAACATTAGACCTGATGCACTTGCTTCACATTTCCAGGTCATCCTCACAGCCAGATGAGCTGCAACAACATAAATCCCAACGCAAACTGTTGCTGGAGACTGAAGAACATTCATCTGTGCTGAGGCTGGAGTCCTCTGAGAATTCCCTTCCCATGTGCAGAAACCTCCAGCTGCTGCTCCCAGTGCAGGGTCCCCCTGTGCTCACAGGCCTCTGCAGCCACTGCAGAATTTGCCTCTTACCATGGCCGCCGTTTCCCTGAAGTAAGGAGGTTCTCCTTCCACCATCTCGATGGTCACAGTGCCAAAGGCCCAGATGTCCACCTTGGGGCCATAAGGAGATCTGGTCACAACTTCTGGGGCCATCCAGTGAGCAGTGCCCACCATGGAGCTGCGCTGGTCCTGCTCAGGGCTGAGCTGAGCGCAGAGGCCAAAATCAGCTGAGGACAGAAACAAATCCTGTCAAAGGCAGCTGGAATGAGGAAACTAAGCACCAAGATTCCCCACTCTCAGTCTGAGAGTGCAGTAGTGAAGTCAGCTGGAAAAGCCCTCAGGGCTGTAGCCAAGGAAAGATGGAACTGGACCCTTCAAGAAACCCTCAGCTTTCATGCAGTGGCTTTTACTGATTCCCTTGGAGCTTTAGATTCCCACTGCTGCCCCTCTGGCAGGGCCATAGGCAGAGCAAAGGCACTGCTGGCACCCTGCTCCTCTGCTGAGCTCTCTGCAGGGGCAGCCACTCTCAGCTGGCAGCAGGGGCCGGGCAGTGCCCCCAGCAGCCCTTGTGGGGCTCTGGCCCTCCCTGGGAAGCAGCCCCACACCCGCAGCCCGGGAGCGCCGTGCCTGGCCAGGAACACCCACCCAGCCTGACAGAGCCGTCCGTGCCCAGGAGGATGTTGGAGCTCTTCAGATCCCTGTGGATCACCCGCTTGGAATGGAGGAAATCCAGGTCCTGCACACACTGAGAGAGAACAATGTGGTAAATAGGTGTGATTCGTGCTGATAAAATTGAAACAGTCATCAATATTGATACAGTAATTAATATTTGGAAATAATAAAACAGTTAAAAGTTGTAATGCCAAAGAAGAAAGGGAGAGGAGGGGCTCTACCCCCCTCTCCTGGCAGATGTTCAAGGATAGGAGGAAAAAGCAAGAGATAACAGTTACTAAAAATTAACTGAGAGAAGTGAACATCTGGTTGGGTCCCAGGAAAATGCCCGCTATAAGAGACTTATTGCTTTGATGCTAAAATGTAGTAATATCTTAGTTTTGGCTTACATTATACTGGCTTGGTGCGCATGTGTAACCCAAAGGTGAATTAAAGGACAATGAAGAAGACTATACGGCCTTCATCAGTGACTACCCCCAAAGACCTGTGCGACCACCAAACCGAGTGGTGGCGCATGCGTGGTAAAGGTGGTGAGGAGGGCGGAGACAGAAAAGTGACGAACCAAAAATAGGAGGAGATGGCATTGACACATGGCACATAAGGGGCGACTTTCACTTGGCAAACTTGCACGTGAAGTGGCAAGGGTCATTGAACCCTGCCCTCCGTACCCCGCGGTTGTTTTATCTTATGCGCTATTATTTGAACCATATTATCCCTTATTTATATATTTGCTAAACTATTTAATTAAAATTGCTGCTACCTTAAATATTGTTTGGGGTTTTTTTATGATGGAATAATTGGGCAAACATAACACCTGCAAGCACAGAAGGACACCGGTCAGGGCTGGGCTGGCTGCTGAGAATGCCTCGGGCAGGAGGATCCTCCGGCAACGAGCCCAGAGCCACTCTGGGCACTGAGGCCTCCGTGTCCCACAGCAACGGGAACACCACGGGGACGTGGCGCTGTTCCTGTGACATCCCAGCAGCAGCTCACGCAGAAACCGCCTGGAAGGTTCTCCTGTGTCACAAAGGAGCACAAAGAACCCTCCCAGGGTACAGCCTATGGCCCAAAGTGTGCAAGAGGAACTCGGAAAATGCAGCAAACAAGGACACCCCACAGCCCAGCCTGAACACTGAGGAGGAATAAGGACGGCACCAAACCAAAGGAAACGTTACCTTTAGTCACTGATACTTCTGACTAAAAGCAGCAAGCCTTGTCCCATCTGGGATCTTTGTTCTAGTTCTAAAAACGAGCAAGGTTCCCCACTCTAAATACACAGAAGGCAGGAACTGGGGAGGAGGTGGGATTAGGAAGGAGGAGGAGGAGGGACAGAGAGAGGAAAAGGAGGAGCAGGAAGAGGAGGAGCAGGAGCAGGAACAGGAGGAACAGGAGGTTCCAGTGCCCCCTGTGACCGCAGCCACGGGACCATAGCCCCCAGCTCGTCCTGCAGGTGAGCGGGGAGGGGGAGCTCATCCCAAATCCATTGGGAGGTCCCTGAGAGGGTTTTTTATTGGGGTGTGTTTGGCGCTCGCAGATTGTGAAATTGACCCCAAATATCATCTGGTGTCTCTGGGAGGTTTTTTTCTCTGTGTGTGTAGGTTTGGATCTTGCAGGAGCCCAAAGCTGAGCCCCTTAGGGGATCTTTGGGGGCCCACGTGGCCATTGCGCAGTATGGGCAGGGGAGGACATTGGTCCTGGGGACCCCCGGGAGAGCAGAGGAGGGGAACCCCTGGGACCCCCAGAGTGGGGAGAGCAGAGAGGGGCAATCCCAGAGCAGGGGGAGGCCGGCAGACTGGAAAGGGGGGGAGCCTGGAGAGGAGGGACCCCTGGGATCTCAAAGTAGAACATCAGGGTAGAAGGGACCCCATGGACCCCCAAAAGCCCCTGGATCATCCCTAAGCAGGACGCCGGAGAATGAAGAACCCCTGGAACCATTGGACCCCTGTGATCCCAAGGAAAGGAAACCTGTGGAACCCCAAAAGTGGAGAGATCAGCAATAGGGAGCTCCTGGGAGAGTTTTTTCAGGCTAAATATTGATGTGTGGAGATTTTCATGGACACAAGACTCCTGCTGAGTTCCAGAGATGGACCTTGCCAGGAGAAGCCTCTACTCCAAGGCACTCCCACCTTGGTTTCCCCCAAACCAGGGTTTGTAATTCCCAAGCTGTGGCCGGATGGAGGAGGAGGAAAAGCCCCAGAGATCCCTCACAAGGAGGGGCTGCAAACCCAGCCCAGGGAGGTGTGGGGAGGAAAGAGCCGCCCTGAGCCAGGAAGGCGGCCGGAGATGCAGCCAGAGCTCAGAGCTGGTGGAGAAGCCTCATGGCAGGGAGAAGTCCCACAAGTGCTTGGAATGTGGGAAGGGTTTCAGCTCCAGCTCCACCCTGATGGAACACCTGAACACCCACACTGGGGAGAGGCCCTGGGAGTGTGGGGAATGTGGGAAGAGCTTCAGTGGGACATCCGACCTCAGCAAGCACCACAAGATCCACACTGGGGAATGGCCCTAGGAGTGTTCGGAATGTCAGAAGAGCTTCAGGTGGGATTCAGAGATCGTCACTCACCAGCACTTCCACACCAGGGAGAGGACCTGCGAGTGTCCCGAGTGTGGGAAGAGCTTCGTGCACTGCTCCAGCTCCATCCCCCATGGGAGGATCCTGGCTGGATGATCCCCAGTGACCCCCGTTGGGCAGAGCCCTGGTGACCCCTGTTCTGGGTGATCCGTGTTGGGCAGGGGGAAGGTGTTGGAGAGATTTCTTTCCCTTCTCCTTGTGCTGCTATGATTTGGTTGGCAATAAATTCCCTCTGTGTGTCCAGGCCGGATCTGTTGTGCCCGTGCGGGATTTGCTGAGGGATCTCTCCCGGTCCTTGTCCCCACGCAGGAACCCTCGGTTCCATTTTCTGGCCCGGTGTGGCTGCGGGGGGCAGGGACAGAGCGGCTCTGGGGGTGCCTGGCATCGGGCCAGCGTCACCGCTCGCCACGGGCAGCCCTGAGATGCCGCGCACCTGGGCCCGCATTGCTGGGCTCACCTGAGCTCCCACCTGCCCGGCGCCCCAAGGTTCCCCCTCCCCAAAAAACCCCCAGCCCGGGGCTGCAGCGTCCCGGAAAGGCCTCAGCCAATGGCAGCGCAGGCAGGAGGCGGTGCAGCCAATGAGCGGTCGGTGCGTTGGATTGCCTCATCGGTTGCCGGGCAGAGCCTGTGGCCGATCGCTGCCCAGAAGCGGCGGCAGCCAATGAGAGCGCGCGGCGCTGCCGAGCCCGCCCTGCTCCGGACTGGCGCTCCCAGCGCAGCGCGGCTGCTTTGGGGCTGCTGCTCCCTGCCCGGCCCCGGCCATGGGGCGAGGGGCGGCAGCTGGGGCCCTGCTGGTAGCACTGGTGGTGCTGGGAGCCCCCCCGGCTGCGGGCGCGGAGCTCTCGGGTGAGCGGGGGGGCGGGAGGCGCTGGGACGGGGGGGAGAAGGGGGAAAAGGGGGCGAAGGGGGGAGCCCGGAATGGAGGGGGAGGAGGAGGGGACCCCCCAAAGGGAGAGCGGGAGGGGAGGGGTGGGAGAGGGTGGGGAAGCGGGCAAAAGCGGAGGGGGAAAACTGATCGCAATGGGGCCTGGGGATTGGGGAATTTGTGGGAAAATGGAGAAGTGGCACCCCAAAGTGATTTGGGGAGCGGCCGGGGGTCGGAGGGGAGAGGATGTGGAAGGGGAAATGGGGGAAGGGCGGCAAAGAGGAAGCGGCAGCTCGGGCAGGAGGGTCCCATGGCGGCCGAGGGCCACAGGGGGTGCGGAGTGGGGATCCGGGGTGGCCCCGGAGCTCTGCGGGTGCTGGGGGAGGGTGTTGGAGAGGCACCCCCCGATCTATGTTCTGCACACACAGGGGTGTTCCAAAGGATGACAAAGTCCGAGTGTTACTTCATTAACGGCACGGAGAAGGTGAGGTACGTCCAGAGATCCGTCTAAAACCGGGATCAGTTCATAATGTTCGACAGACACGTGGGGCACTTTGTGGGGTTCACCCCCTATGGGGAGAAGTTGGCCAAGCGCTGGAACAGCAACGCGGTATTTATGGAGGACAGACGGACTGCGGTGGACTGGTTCTGCCCGTGCTGGTACAAGAATTTTACCCCGTTCCACACGGAGCGCCGAGGTGAGCGCGAGGCAGAGCGCGTCCCCTCGGGGCCTGCCCTGCCAGTGACCCTGGAGCCCCTCAAAATCTCCATGGGCATCGGCCCAGAGCCCTCAGCCCTCCTTGTGCCGACCCCCGGGGTCTCCAGATCCTCCCAGTCCCTCCCAGTGCCCCCCCGCGCGTCCATTTCAGCGACCCGTAAAGTTGACGCTTGACAACCAATGAGATCGCATCATGTTCATGACTCATCTGTTGCCAGGCAGACCCGCAGCGCGGAGTGCCTCGCGCCGGACTCGGCCTCCCAGTGCCGCGCACTTCATTCCCAGTTCCTCCCAGTGCCACCAAGATCCCTCCCAGTGCCATTCCAGTCCCTCCAAGACCATGCCCAGTTCCTCCCCAGTCTCTCCCAGTCAATTCCCAGTCTCCTCCCAGTTCATTCACAGTTCACTCTCAGACCTCCACCCTCTCTCCCAGTTCCCCTAATTCCTTCCCATCTCTCTGTGTCACCCAACTCCCTCCCAGTCTCTCCCACTCCCTCCCAGCACATTCCCAATTCATCCGAGCCCATTCCCAGTCCCTCCCACCACATTCCCCAATCCATTCCCTGTCACTCCGAGTCCATTTCAGTCCGTTCCCAGTCCCTCTCCAGCCCAGCCCAGCCCTCCCCTCTCTCTCCCAGTGCCCCCCAGCTGATCCCACTGTGTCCCCGCTCTCCCTCTCCCAGTGTCCCCCAGCGTGTCCACCTCGCTGGTTCCCCCCTCGAGCTCCCAGCCCGGCCCCGGCCGCCTACTCTGCTCCGTGATGGATTTCTACCCTGCTGCCATCCAGGTGAGGTGGTTCCAGGGCCAGCAGGAGCTCTCGGAGCACGTGGTGGCCACCGACGTGCTCCCCAACGGGGACTGGACCTACCAGCTGCTGGTGCTGCTGGAAACGCCGCCCCGGCGCGGGCTCAGCTACAGCTGCCAGGTGGAGCACGTCAGCCTGGAGCAGCCCCTGAGGCGGCACTGGGGTACGGGGGAGCCCCTGGGGGCGCTGGCAGAGCCGCTGGGCTGTGCTGGGAGCCACTGGGAGGGAGATGGAGAGACCCGGGCTGGAAGTGGGAGAGGGGCCGGGCAAGGGCTGGGAAGGGGTTTGGGGGATGCTGGGGAGGGTGGGATGGGCTTGGGGGGGTCCTGGTGGGCACTGGGAGGGAGTTTGGGGGCGCTGGGTGTGACTGGGAGGGATCGCAGGGAGCGCCGAGGGGCTGGAAGGAGATCGGCGATGGCAAAGCGGGGCTCGCCATGAGCTCGGTTGTGCTGGGCACAGCCTGGGAGGGCTCTGGCTGAGTCCTGCTGGGGCTGCCAAGGGACTGCGAGAGGCTTTGGGGGTCCTGGGGGCAACTGGGAGGGGGCTGTGGGATGCTGAGAGGGACGGGAGGGGCTTTGGTGGCTCCTGGGCAGGACAAAAAGGGATCGGGGGGAGGTTTCAGTGGTTCCTGGCTGGGCTGGGGGCGACAGGGAGGGCGCTGGGAGGGGCTCGGGGTGTCGGTGAGAGGTTTTGGGGGTGCTGAGCCCTGCGGACTCCCCAGAGATGCCGCCGGACGCCGCCCGCAGCAAGATGCTGACGGGCATCGGGGGCTTCCTGGCGCTGGGGCTCGGCTTCTCCCTGCGCAAGAAGGTCAGGGCGGGTGCCGGGGGTGGCGTCCCCGCCGTGGCGGAGCGTGTGCGCTCCCGCCGGGGCCCCCAGCCCGGTGTCACCCCCTTTTCTGTGCCCACAGAGCTCCTGAGCCGGCTGCGGCCGCAGCCCCTCCCCGTGGGCTCGGGCCCGGCCGGGATCCCCCGCTCCGTCCCCGCTCCGCTGATTTTGGGGGGGTCCCGTGTCCCCCCCAGCCCCGCTGGCGCTCTGCCCCCGTCCAGTGCCTGCTCCCAGTGCTCCCAGTAAAGCTTCCCAGTTGGGCCCGGGGCCGTTTATTGGGGGGCGGTGGGGAGGGGTGTGGAAAGAGGGAGGGGGACAAAGGGTGGGGGCTGGGCCCGGGGGGAGCGGGAAGAGGATGTGGAGGAGGAGGAGGAGGAGGAAGAGGAAGAGGAAGAGGAAGAGGAAGAGGAAGAGGAAGAGGAAGAGGAAGGATCAGGAGAAAGGCCGGAGAGAGGAGGAGAAGGAGGCAGGATAAGAAATGAGGAGGAGGTGAGGGAAGGAGGAACTGGAAAGAAGAAGAAGAGGAGGAAGAAGAGCAGCAGCACCAGAACCTTGCCGTTTTTCCATGCCCCCAGAGCTGCAGCCCCCCCGGCCCCATCAGCATTGCCCCCTCCCTACATCCTGCACTGAGCAGGGAGGGAGAGCTCAACCCTTGTTAAGCATAGCTAATTAATTTAAAATAATAGTTTTTAATTTTAATAAAATGTTATTTTATTTTATGAAAACACCATACAACTTAAATTTATATAATTTAAAAAATAATTTTATATTGGTGTAAGAGTCGGTTCCGAATTTTCCCTCGTCTGCCTCAGGATCGTCATTGGGGGACCACTAAGAAAAGACCACCCCTGTCTTAAATCTCTGGCTCCAAAGGAGAAAGTCACACGCCAACAACGCCCTAGATCTGAGAGCATTGCTAAGCCATTTTTCTCACAGGTGTTGTTTGCTGTATGCTACACTGAGCCCAAGGAGAAGAACGGGGCACCGTGCCCTTTTCGCAACAACAGCCTTGGGAGCTGTCCCACCTCTTGGCCTGGCTGGACTTCTCCTGAGTTTCAGGTGGTCCCCCCACAGAAGACCCTCACCTGTTTTACAACCACCGTGACAGACAGACTGAGATGGAAGGAGCCTCTCCATCAAGGACTGAGACATGGAACCCCCATGTGAAAAGGCCCCTCTGCTCCTTCCAAGGACAGGGACTGAAACCCCCAGCCTGGGGCAGGTGTGTGGGGGAGGCAAGCTGGCCAAAGCGAGATGTTTGCCTGCAGGTTGTGACCGCTGGACCAAGAAGACAATTGCTCTCGATTACTGCTGAGAGCATGGACTACCTGTTACATCTATTCCTTATTGTATCTGTATCCCCCCCCGCGCAATTTCCAATAGAGTTATCATAATAAAAACCTCTGAGTTAGCGAGACTTCGAGATCTCCCCGACGCAACAGGCGGGTCCTCGACTGGACTGGACCAAAGGACTTTGTCTCTACATTTGGCAGCCCTATTCCCTCTCTCTTCCCCCTGTCTTTTTCTCTCCCTTAATCCCTCTATCGCATTTTGCTGTGCTCATTCAGTAAAGGTGCATTTGTTTCGATTATCATTGCAAACCCCCTTGTACCGTGTCGGTTCTTTTTGCACCCTGAGATCAAATCCATGAACCATCACAAAACCCGTCCGTGAGGACGGATTTTGACACCCCCCGAGGACCCCTCCCCAGATTCCCCCCCAGCACCCCCAGACCCTGCTAAAACCCCCTCAAGTTCCCCCCAGACCCTCCCCAAATCCCCCCCCAAACATCCTCAAGACCCCTCCCTAAATTCCCCTCACGACCCCTCCAGGACCCCTCACCTGTCCCTGCGCCTCCTCAGCAGCTCCCGGAGCCCCCCGTCCTCTCCCAGCGCCTCCCCCGCTCTCTCCAGCGCCTCCCGCAGGACCCGCTCGAGCCCGGGGCGGCTCTCGGGGGTCCCTGAGGGGGTCTCGGGGGAGCGGGGGGAGGGGGCGCCCGCTCCATACCCAGCCGGTGGTCAGGGGGCGCTGCTTTGGGCTCGGCTCCGATTGGTTGAGGAGGGGCGGGGAGGGCGGGAGTTGCTGAGGTGAGACGCCCAGTGAGTGCTTGGTGTGATAGAGGGCGCGGTGATTGACAGGAGAGGGGCGAGGGAGGTGGGCTTTGCCGAGGGGAGGCGCGCGGTGATTGGTTGGTTAAGCTCGAGAGAGGCGGGAGTAGCTGAGGGGAGACCTGCGGTGATTGGTTAATTCGGCGCGCGAGAGGCGGGCGGTGGGGAGGCGTGCGGTGATTGGTTGGATCCGCGCACGGTAAGACCGGTGTTCCTGAGGGAATACCCGCGGTGATTGGTTGGTTTGGGGTGGGGTGCGCCATGATTCGTTGGTTTGGGAGATGAAGCGTGGTGATTGGATGGTTTGGGGTGGGGCGCGCTGCTATTGGCTGGGAAAAGTCTGGGATTTTTTAAAGGACTTTCCCGGTTTTTTGTGGAAAAACTCTCAGATTTTTCACGAAAAATTCCCGTTTTTTTACAGGAGAAACATTCCCGGGTTTTTTGACCACACATGACCCCAAATAACCTAAATAACCCCAAAACACTCGAAATAAGCCCCAAAGAACACCCAAAAAAACCCAAATACCTGAAAATGCCCCAAATAACCCCCCCAAAAAAAAAAAAAAAAACCCAAAAAAACAAAAACAACCAAATTAAACTCAAAGACCCCCAAATGATTTCCAGTACACCTAAAAAAACCCCATGTACACCAACATAACTCCCAAGAACCCCAAATAATCCCAAAGAAGCCCAAATAAACCCAAACAAACCAAAATACTTCCAAATAAACTCAAATAATTCCAAATAACACCAAATAAAAAGAAATAAATCAAGCAAAACCCAAGAGAAACCCCAATTAGTCCATAAATAGCCCCAAATAAACCCCAAACAAACCCTAAATTAACCCAAAGAAACTCCAAGAAACCCCAGTTCCTCCGGTCCCCACCCATAAACAGATCCCGACCAATCAGAACGCGCGGCACTGATGACGATCCACTTGCTGGGCACAAACTCAGAGCACTGGCCCCGATCAGTGATTTTCAGCCAATCAGCGCCCGGCCCGACTCTGACTCATCAGTTGCCCGGTACACACTAAGGCCTTTCACTGCGGTAAATATTAAGAGATCGCGGGGGAAGGGGAAGGGTGCAATTTCCAGCCAATCAGAGCGTGTCTCGCTGATGACTCATCAGTTGCCAGGAGCGGAATTTGGTGGGGGGGGGAAGGGGATCCTGGCGATGGGCTGGGGACCCCAAATTAATCCAAAATGGGGTCGGGACCCTAAAACGGAGCAGGAAGGGCCTGGAGCCCCCAAAACCAAACACGGGGAAGGGGACTGGGGGAACGATTGGAAAGGGGAGGGAGAGCAGGGAAAAGAGGGGGGCGGGACCCCAAAATTGAGCTGGGAGGGGGATGGGACCCCCAAACAGGATGAAGCCAATTTTGTTCCTGGAATATGTAAAGTAGTTTATGGATACGCGAAAAGCCTATTAATATGTAACAGGCTGATGTAATGGGAGAAAAGGACCGTAAAGCAAAGGTTGTTATGGCCACCAAGACCCCCCAGTTATTTTCAGGGACACCCCTTAATTAATCTGGTTTAACTACATCAGCCTGTTGCATATTCATAGACCCTCATCCATATCCATAAACTAATCTACATCTTTCAGGAACTATTTTACATGGCCCAGCCTTGGGGGTGTCTCCCTATTTCAGGAGTCTCCACTGAAATAGAAAATGTAAACCCCCTCTCTTTGATGATGATGATGATGATGATTACATTAATTAATTTTGAAATTAAGGGGTTCTCAGGCAAAGATATGGGAGTAGAAATAACAGTTCTTTATTACGAAAAATTAAAAATACAAATGCAGTAGTACAAACAAAAAAAACCCAGTGACACAGTCAGAATCCTCTGGGAATCCAGTGAAAAAGGCTGATCCTCCGGGAATCCAGTGGGCAAATATTTATCCTCAGGGAATCCAGTGGGAGAAGCTGAAATTTTTGGAATCTAGTCAGAAAAAGGCTAATCCTCTAAGAATCCAGTGGGGAAAGGGCTTATCCTCTGGGAATCCACTGGGAAAAGCTTTGTCCTCTAGGAATCCAGTGGAGAATGAGGCTGATCCTTTGGAATCCAGTAGGAATAGGGCTGATCCTTTGGGAATCCATTTCTTAACCCCCAAAGACAGGGCACAGGAAGGGCCATGGAGTTTTTATAGGGCGTGCCAAGGCTGGAATTGGGGTTGGGGTCAGGGGAGGAGTTCTTAGCAACACAAAAAGGGTGAGATCAAATTCCTGCCTCTTAGCAACAGCAGCACTCCACACAGAACGTGTCCCCAAATCCTAAATTCCCTCTAAAACAACTGAGAAATTATGCAACGTCAGATATATTCAATGAATTTCCTTCATTTAACCCAGTTTTGGGTGTTCTTAAAGGATGAAGGTGAAGCAGAGGCCAAACCAAAAGGCAAAGCAGCCAGGTGTGTTCCCAACATGGATCACAGGGAATGTGAGTGACCAGGGCTGTGCCCAAAGTGCCTCCTCCAGTGGGGGATGGAGCTGGAGCAGCGCACGAAGCTCTGCCCGCACTCGGGGCACTCACAGGGCTTCCCTTAGTGGTGCCTCCGTTGGTGTTGGGTCAAGTGAGAGCTCTGTGAGAAGCTCTTCCCACACTGGGGACACTCGTAGGGCCTCTCCCCAGTGTGGAGGCGCCGGTGAGTGATGAGGTGGGAGTTCTGCTTGAATCCCTTCCCGCAGTCGGGGCAGCGGAAGGGCCTCTCCTCTGTGTGAATCCGATAGTGCAGGAGGAGATAGGAGCTGTTCTGAAACCTCTTCCTGCATTTATCACACTCGTAGGGCCTCTCCCCAGTGTGGATGCACCGGTGCCTGATGAGGGTGGAGTTGTGCTTGAATCCCTTCCCGCAGTCGGGGCATTGGAAGGACCTCTCCTCTCTGTGACTCAGATAGTGCCGGAGGAGATCGGAGCTGGTCAGAAACCCCTTCCCACACTTGGAACACTCGTAGGGCCTCTCCCCAGTGTGGGTCCTCTTGTGCGTGATCAGGATGGAGCTCCGGCTGAAGCACATCCCACACTGGGAACACTTGTACGGCCTTTCTCCAGTGTGGATCCTCTGGTGGCTGATAAGGTGGGAGCTCATGCTGAAGCTCCTCCCACACTCCCCACACTCGTAGGGCTTCTCCCCAGTGTGGATCCTCTGGTGCACAATCAGGTGGCAGTTCCACCTGAAGCTCTTCCCACACTCCACGCATGTGTGTGGCTTCTCCCCATCATGGAGCTGCTCATGGAGCACCAGCTCCGAGCTCTGGCTCCGTCTCCGGCCACCTTCCCGGCCCAGGCTGGCTCTTTCCCCCTCAGATCCCCGCCGGCTGCGTTTGCAGCCCCTCCTCGTGCGGCATCTCCGGGGCTTTTCCTCCCCGTTGGCTTCCTGTGCCGTGGAGCCGCTCAAAACGGCCTCTTCCACCAGGTTCTGCCGCGGGCATTTGTCCTCCCTGCTCTCCATGCTCAGCTCCTGCTCTGGGGGAGGAAGGACAAGGACAGGATGGGATTTGCCTCCGTGCCACAGGCAAGGGCAAGGAGATCCCCCCAGGGCTGAGCTGCAGCCGGGGCCGTGCTGGGCTGGGAGATGGAGCAGCACAGAGGGGAAAGGGGCACTCATCACCAGTTCGGGGCTGTGCGCAAATCACAAAGAGGACTGCACTGCTGGGAATGCGTCCTGAGCTGTGTGATTTTCCAACCATCTGCCTCATTATTTGGTTATGACCATGGGAAGATGCCAGTAGCTCACTTCCCAGGTAGCAGACAAAGGACTTCATGTTAAAACTTACTTTAAAAGGTTTTTGGCCAATCACACAAAGCAAAAGCATATTGACAGTAGTCCCATCCAAGCACTATAAGCACATTGAGGGTTAAAACAATGCTTGCTTATTTCAAGTACAATACCTGCTTGTAAGCCTTAAAAAACAATGCACAGAGCTCCATTATTAAGCTTGAATCTTCCTAATATCTTGCTAGATATACTTTTCCGCAGGTTAGGGAGTTATTCTAGATAAGTGTTAATGCACAGACCATTGTTCTATTTCTCCTTACTTTCTACTTCTTATACAATTTTTCTATTGGCTGCTGCAAAGCTCAAATCAGTTCTAATGTGTCTGAGGCTTGTCTTTCGCAGCTTTCCCAAAACCATCTGATTTTAAGCATTCAAGAGACACTGACTTCCTCCTCACCTGCCTCATTGTCCTGGGGCATCTTCCTCTTCCTCGCAGCCTCCCAGGAGCTGGCAATGGGAAATCCTGGTTTGGGGAAAACAAGGGATGAGCACGGTGAGTTTGAAAGTGCCTCTGCCCAAGTCCATCTCTACAAGTCACTGGCACTCTGGGCTCCCGAAAAACCTCCCAAACACCACGATTCAGCCCGGAAAAAGCCTCCCAGGGGTTCCCCATCCCTGGCCCCTCCCCTTAGTGTTCGGGGGTTCCCCCTGTCCCAGCTGCTGGGGGTCACGCTTGGATTGGGGGTCCCCCTTCTCCTCGGTGCCTGCCCTGTGCAGGCTGCTGGCAGTCCCAGCAATGCCAAAAGCTCCCCCCGCTTCACTCTCCCCATTTCGGGATCCAGGGGCTGTTTGGGCTCCCGGGCTCCCTTCTCCCCTCATTCTCTGCTCTGGGCTGCAGCGGCTCCAAGGAGTCCCCCCTGCCCCTCTCCAGGCTCTTGAGGCTCCCGCCAATGGTGCCGCTCCCCCCTCTCTGGGCTCCCCACTTTGGGCTCCTGGGGGACACAGGGCTCTGCTCCTCCAGGCTGCCTCTGCCGGCAGCCGCCACCGCCACCCCCCGATGTCCCCCCAAGGGGCCTTTCCTGCTCAGCCTTGGACTTCTTCATTCTCCAAACATCCCCCCAAAAACCCCAACCCAGGGACCCCCCAGGATATCCGGGCCGAGCTCCCCCTCCCCGCTCACCGGCGCGATTGGGGGGATGAGGATCCCACAGGTGGGGGCTGCGAATTCAGGCAGGGATCGACTGCGTGGTTCCCTACCCCAGCTCAGCCTCGATCTGCCTTTGTCCCTCCTCTTCCTCCCACTCCTCTCCCCTTCCATCCCCTGCACTCGTCCGCCCTCTCTGTCTTATTCCCACCTCCTTCGCCTCTTTCATCGCTGCTCTCTCTCCGCCTTCATCCCTCCTCTTCCATCCCTCCCCCTGCTCCTCCTCCCTAACCCCACGTCCTCCTCCCCCTCCATCCCTGCCCTTCCCTCCCTCCTCCTCCTCCCCCAGCAGCAGCCACACCCTCGGTGCCCCTTTCCCGCAGCCCTCGCAGCCCGCAGCAGGAGCGGGGATGGAGCTGGGACAGGTCAGGATGGGCAGCGCGGGGCTCTCGGCTGCTCCCAGCCACTGCGGGCGGGGGGAACCCGGCCCGGGCCAAAGGAGAGGCAAACTGGGCAAACTGGGGGCTGCACATCCAAACTGGGCCTTGCTGGGGACCCTGCCTGGCCACTGCCAGCCCTTGGGGCTCCTCTCGCCATATCCGCCAGGGGGGAACGCACACAGGGCTGGGGGATCCCAGCAGTGGCAGCACTGCCAGGGACTGGGCTGGACTGGGATCGTACTGGGAGTGACTGGGACTGTACTGGGCTTGTACAGATATCATACTGGGATCATACTGGGTTTGTACTGACATCATACTGGGATCGTACTGGGATCATGATGGGACTGTACTGGGTTTGTACTGACATTATTCTGGGATCATATTGCCATGCCAGGGCAGACTGTGATCGCACTGATGGACACTGGGATCATTCTGGGATCATACTGGGAGCAACTGGGACTTTACTGGCTTTCTATTGACATCCTATTGGCATCATACTGGGATTGTACTGAGTTTGTACTGACTCCATGATGCCATCATACTGGGATCATGCTGAGATCACACTGGGAGTGAGCAGGAGCCTGGGGGGGGCAATTGAGACCATGTTAGGGGTAAATGGGATATACTGGGATGAACTGGGATGGTGCTGAGGATGGCTAGGATCATACTGACATTGAGTGCCACTACACTGAGGCTGACTGGGAGTGCTTGGGAGCAAATGGGATCATACTGGAAGGAACTGGAAAGATGGTAGAGGGAACTGGGGTACCCTGGGATATACTGGGACTGACTAGAAGGAAAATGAGGGTGAAAGAGAGGAACTGGAACCATGCAGAGCAAAACTGGTTTATTCTGGCAGAGACTGGGAGCACACTGGGCTCATATTTGGATCATACTGGGAGGGACTGGACTAATACTGGGAGGAACTGAGTGTCACAGTGAGCACACCTTGCACATCATCCCCCATACTGGGCCTGACTGGGAGCAACTGGGAGCAAATGGCATCATACTGGGACACACTGAGTTGATTAAGGAAGCAACTGGAACCATGCTGGAGACAGCTGGGACCAAACTGGGAGAGACTGGAAGTAAGTGGGATTATACTTGTAAAAAATGCATATTTTGTGATTGGGTTATCCCAAATATTAAAATGAATATTATATGTCTTGTGTTAGAAAGTACTGCTGTATTAATTCTCTTAAGTAGTGGGTTAAATATAGTTTTAGGTTATTAAAAAATGTTAAAATAGAAACTATGCTTGGTATGAGACATTTTAAAGAAAGGACTTGCAGCGAGATAGCAGCCACAGGACACCTAAATCTTTCAAGGAAAAAGAATTTATTGGTCTCTTGTCAGAAGAAATAACTTCTTCCTGCCTTGAAGCTGCTGTTAGGTTTCAGAGCAAGAAGTTGACAATGACCAGACAGAATCCTGTGTTTGAATGGAATTTATGCATCATGTATGAAGTGTATGAATATGCAACAGGCTATTGTTTTTAATGGTTAATCCTGTGTTAACGGGTGTCCTTTTTCAGGCTTGTGCTGCCCAGAAAAAGGTACCCACACGTCCGTAACTTTGTATTTGTTGTCTCATATTGTCCTAATTCGATTTCTCCAAATTGTTATTACTCTAATATTATTACTATTTTTTATAACCATTTTATTACCATTAAACTTTGCAAATTTTAAAAGCACGTGATTGGCATTTTTCACAATTTGGTAGCAGAGGATGGTTACTAACACCTCGCTGCCGGTGCTTTAGGAGAGTCAGAGTGGGGAAGGCGCGCCCTGCCCCGTTGGCAGCCTCGCTCTGTCTCCCCTGGGGTGACCGACAGACTCAGGTTATGGTGGACAAAAGGAGAAAATAAAACAAAGAGAAGGGAAAAGGGCTCCCTACGACCGCAGTAATTGGCCCCCTAAGAGTAGTAATGTGCACGAAGAACCCGGGAAGGAAAAGGGATTGGTAAGTATTTCTCAGGAGAGCAGGTACAGGGGGATGAATGTGTGTGAATGAGACGAGGGCTGGTTGTCCCAGACCTGCCAAGTGAGTGCTGGAGTCTCCCACGCTGCGTTTCCGACTTTCCGCGGTAAGCGGCCAGGAAAGAGATGAAGTGAATGTTAACAGGAGTGAGAGAATCCCCCAGGGTAACTGGGGCTGGGTCCCAGAGAGGGGCTGGACCCCTCGGAGGAAGGGAGCAGAGGAGTTTCCGAGCCCAATCCACTAGGAAATGGGACAAACGAGGACCCTAAAAACCTGCTGGATCGAGGGATAAGAGTGCCCAAGAGCATCCAGAATTAAAACCTGCTGGGCTGAGGGACTAACATTCCAAGAGCATTCAGGGTTGAGCAAAATTCTGCCAGAGTGAAGATATCCTCAAGAGCATCTGGGATTGGAGCACACAGCTGGGCTGAGGGATAAAAAAATGCCAAAGTGTTGGGGAAGATGAGACAGGAAAGCCTTATAAATATGATTGTCTGGGAAAAGACTTTGACAATATAGAAACTACAAGCGAGATTGAAATGAAAGCAAGCTTTGAGATATCTTAGTTTCTGAACAACTGGAAAACAATGGTGTGGCCCAACTGAAGGTAATCCCCTTTTGATGAAACAATTCCCTCTGCTTGCAGACAGGTCCAAGGGTCAGAGCAGACCCTACTAGCTCAGCAGAAGGGGTCCAAAAAGGACTTTTAAGGGTTTAAAATGTAACACAGTATGGTAATGTAATGATTCTTATAGGCTGTATGTAAACGCTCTAGGATTTCTATCTTGTACTAGATTGGTTAGTGAGCAATAGAATATTCAACACAGAAAATTTATTGTATTGTAACGGGAACCTCGCTCTCTTACGCTTTTACTCTCTCACCCCCTCTACCCCTCTCTTCTCTCGGGCCTGCTCTGAGCTGTGCCTGGCAGCTCCAAGCAGGGCCCTGCACCCAGGCCCTTTGCAATAAACCCCAAGTTCCATGACCTGGCTGCAGAGATGTCTCGTCTCCGTCCGTCCCGACCGTCCTACCCCCCGACACTACGACACCCAAGAGCATCTGGGGTTGCACAACACAGCTGGGTTGAGGGATATCCAAGAGCACCAGGACTGGCCAGAAACACCTAAAGTTTTAATAGCTGATGTGAAAGTAAAAGGTACCTTATTGTTGTGTTGTTGTGTGTGAGAGTGAGTCACACACAAAATCAGCCTCAGGTTCCCGGGCGAGTGGGAAGGGGGGGCTGTGGAAAGAGGAGTGTGTGACCCACAAATAAGCCATTGTTCTCCTGGGCGTGTGGGGGCTGTGGCATAAGGTACAGGTGACCTGCAAACGGGGCCATTGTCCCCAGGGCGTGTGAGGGGGCCGTGGCTAAAGAGTGTGAGTGACACACAAATCAGCCTCACAGGTGAACGGCACCCGAGGCAGCAGAGTCAGGGCCCTCCCAGGAGGCCCGGAGATACTGAGACCCAGAGGCCACCCCAAGGTGAGGGGGGGCCACAGGGACCCGCGATTCTCTGTCAACAGGGATCCACTCTGTGTCCTGAGGGTGGGAAAGAATGTGTGGAAGTGAGTGAGAAATAAAAGTGAGTGAATGTAGATGAATGAAAGTATAGGTAATGTGGATTGTGTATCTTAAGCTTCAATATATTTCCTTGGAGGGAGGTGTATGCTACTGAAAGTAGTGTGAGGAAAAAGATTTTTTATTTTCATGAGTGTATTTGAAAGAAAAGTGGTATTTAGCTTGTTAGTGAATGTGAAAAACAGAGGAAGACAATGAATAGATAAGATCTTGAAAAATGAGATCAAAAACCAGTAAGTTGGGCACAGGGGAAAAAAAATGAAAAAAAAAATTCCTTTGGGAGTTATGTCAGCTAACAGAGATACAACTCCTTGCAAAAGGAGAAAATACAGGGTATGTAGTAGTTGATGGGAAAAACATGCAAACTATGGAAAAAGGGAAATTACTGTTAAACTAGTAAGCTCTAACTTGTGAATTATATAATTTTAAAAGAGCACTAGAATATTTAACACAAAATAAAGGAACTATACATACTGATTCAAGGTATGCCTTTAGAGTAGTACATACCTGTAAAAAATTTGGAAAGGAAGAAGATTACTTAATTCAAGAAGAAAAGGACTAGTACATGAGGAACTTATTTTAGAGGCATTACAATCACCTAAAAGTGATAGCTATAGTACATATTAGGGAACTCCAAAAGGGAAAGACCCCAGAAAGATGAGGAAATAATTTGGCAGATCACGAAGCTAAGGATGCAGCAGAAAATGGAGCTGAAAGAGTTATGTTAATATTAACTCCAAACGAGGAAAAACTGGAAATTCCAAACTTTAGGAAAGTCAAGAAAAAAGAATCAAACAACACAGGAAGTGAACAAGATAAATCAGGGAAATGGAAACTTCTTGATGGAAGACAATTACTTAATAAATTGCTTTACTTCTAGGAAAATATTAGAAGACATGCATCAGAAAACGCACTGGGGTACTCAAGCTTTGTGTGATCATTTTTTAAGGAACTATACGTGCACTGGGATTTTTGGATTTAGGATGAATCCTTAATTTCCCAAAGGATAAATAAAAAGCTGAAGAGAAAAACAACATTAGGAGGTCCTGAGTCAGCTCGTTGGCCATTTCAAAGTATCCAAGCAGAAGTTTAGATTTGTTAGGTTGTGGGTTTATTTGTAAAAAAACCCCATTTAATATAGAAGAAAGAGAATATGCCATATGTTAGACAGGAGATTTTAGGAGAATAAAAATCTTTGAAGTATCAGAATGCCCCGAGAAAAAACAAGAAAAGAAAAAGGGAAATGAAAGGAAAGGGAACAGGAGGAAAAATCAGAAAGAGAGTGGGATCCTCTGCAGGTCTTGCCCCCTCCGTTCACGGCCCAGGCACCTGTCCCGGGTCCCGGCTCGCTGCCCACCTCAGCTCCGCCTGCCCCGGTTTCCATCCCAGGTGCGGCCTCACTGCCCAGGGCAGCTCCACCTGCCCCGGCGCTGTCGCTCAATTTGTATGCCCTGCTCCCACTGCCTGGCCCGCGGCCGCTCTGCCGCCCATGCTGAGCAAGATCGGGGTTGCTCTGTCCTGCCGCCTGCTCCGAGGTCACCGCGCCCACCGCACCCAGGGGGGGTCCCAGCCATCCCATCCCCGGCTGCCCTGCCCGTGCCACCTGCGCTGGGCACCGCCGCTGCTGCCGGGCTCTCCCACCTGCCTTTGCTCTGCCGGCAGCTGCCGGATCAGCCGCCATCAGCCATGTGGGGGCTACCCACGCTCCGCCTCGGGCTCCACGGGAAGATCCCCCTCTGCCGATTCCAGCTGCAGACCCTGCTCACACTCCAACCGAGCCTCAGCGGGATATCCTCCCCTGACCCCGTCCTGCTCTGAGTTACATCCCTTTGGTAACCAGAGCTCCGGATGTTCAGGGAAACTCTCTCTCTCCACAGGAAGCACCTTATCAAAACACTAGGAGCTCAGTTAAAAGACAGCCCTCTCCAAATTCTTTCCCAAAACATGGGAGAAAGGCTAGAGAAGGTAAAAAAGTGAAAGAGTTAGATGAAGGGATTGCTCTATTTCCGTTCAGAGAAGTTCCCATGGGAGGGATGCGCTGCCCCGCCCCGCGGGAGCCACCAGCGCCCCTGCCGGCCGTGCCCGGAACTGCACCCAAGGGCAAAGCGCCGCAGCCCAAAGGCCAGGACTGGGTCCCTGCTCTGTTTGCTGTCAGTGCCGCAGCTGTTGGTGTTTGTTTGCTTTATTATACACACTAGTAAAGAACTGTTATTCCTATTCCCATATCTTTGCCTGAGAGCCCCTTGATTTCACTATTCTAAAAATTAAGATGGAGGGGGTTTGCATTCTCCATTCCAAGAGAGGCTTTTTCTGCCTTCCCGAGCAGACACCTCTCTTGTAAAGCAAGACAAGCACCCACAGGCACTGAGGGGGGCTGCAGGAGGGGCACAAGAAGGCCCTGCAGCACCTGGGCACAAAGGCACAGCAGGTGAATGCAAGAAGGGAGCAGCAAAAGGCCAAGCTGAAGGCAAAGGCCAGGGCACAGTTCCTACAGCCCCTGAGGCATCAACCCCAGGGCCCAAGGGGGCCCCAGCACCCAGGGCACGGCTCGGCCACAAGCACCTGGCACAGGCATTGCCCTCCTCACCAGGGGAGAGCCCACCCAAACAGCCCCTGGCAAGGAACCAGGGCTCCAGCTGCAGGGCACAAGGACACTGCAAGCACAGACAGCAGCACCCTCAGGACCAGCAAGTCCACCCCTTGATGGACATGGATTGGCAGGGCTGTCACAGCTCCTATCACACCAGGGACCCTCCACACTGCAGCCCTTGAGAACATTCAGGGTTGGTCTGCATTGAGAGGAGGCATGTCCTGTTGGACACAGGGGCCTCTCAATCCACTCTGAATCTTCGACCTAATGGGGGGGAATGCCAAAAATGTCTCTGATTATTCAAGGGATAAGTGAGAAGGATGTGTGGTTTTATTCAACCACTGTTAGCAGAAGTGGGAGATGGGTCTGAAATGCATGAAGTTGTATTTGCTCCTAATTGTTATCATGATTTTCTGGGAAGGCATTTGATCGCTAAACTCGTAATGCAAATTAATATTATAAAAAGTGATACAGAGGCCATTTCTGTTGTACCTCTGTGCCAAATGTCATGCAAGGCCTATGCTGAAGTGAACCCAGAAGTGTGGGCAGCCCCAGGGAAAGAGGGAAAATTAGATATGGAGCCTCTACAAATTACTTTAAAGCAACCAGGACAAGCAATACCCTGTTCCAAGAGAAGGAAGGAAGGGCTCACAGCCTGGGATTGAGTCCCTGTTAAAGGCAGGGCTTTTGGATCCAAGGATGCCTCCCTACAACGCTCCTATCCTGCCAGCCAACAAACTGGATGGATGGACACAAGGAGGAGGAAACACAGAATTTGCAAGTGTTAAAATGAAGATTAACTGAGGCGGCTGGCCTGGGCCTTCCAGACAGGGAAAAAGAATTTTAATTAGAGGTGGATATTAAAGAGGGTCTTGCCTAAGGAATTCTTGAGCTAAAATATTTAACTCTACATAGGATCTCCTACAGTTCAAGTCTGGCATCAAGTTAAAGATCTGACAACCAAAAGAGCCTCTAAATGGATGAGCAGGGCTCGGTTATTACAGTATGAAACTTGTTCAATGGCACAGGAGGATTTAGAACTGAGGACAGGGCAAGGCTTTAACCCAGCCTCCTGTTTGAACAGCCTGGAGAGGGGCTGGCAAGGAACCCAGGACTGCACTCAAGGGACAGAGCTCCAGACCCAGCCTGGGACAGATTGATGGGACATTCCCTGGCCTGAGGGAGAAAATGTGTTTATGGATGGGTCTGCAAGGGCAGCAGAAGGGAAAAGAGCTACAAGACAGGCTGTTATTATGGAAGGGGAATCAGACACAGCGCAGGTCACCGCCCCATGCTCAGCTCAACCCGCGCAGCTGTGGCTGCTTGTGAGAGCCTGGCACTGAAATGCCCTGAGCAGGAAGGCTTCAACATCTTCTGCTGACACCATGGCACCTAACAGGGGGGCAAAAGCAATACTCACTGCTTCAGCAACCGCTGGATCAGATACCAAGGGATATTCTCCCACAGCAAGCTGGGCTGGCACAGAGCCTGCCCTGGCACTTTGCTGCTGCCAACACCCAGCCAGGACATCGGCTCCTGCCTAAGGAGTGCCAAGCAGCACCACTGGTGGCCAAGGGGCCCATGCCAAGTGTCCCTGAGGCCACAAACTGCCCACAGCACAGCTCAACACAGGGGGAGGTCTCAGCCTGGCCTCAAGGGCTCTGAAGCCCCGCAGATTTGCACTTCCCGCCTGCAGCAGTAGGATGGGAGGCCGCCCCTGAGCCTGCCCTGAAGGCAACGCAGCAGCAGCCAGGGCTCCACAGCGGGCCAAGCCCCTGCGCCTGCCCACAGATCCTCGCCTGGAATCCTCTGCAATCCTGGCCACCCTCCTCTGCCATCTCCAGACCCTGGGGCCAAGCCTTGCTGCCACTGCTGCAGCTTCAGCGCTGGCTGGGCCTGCACCGCCACAGCTGCTGGGGAACACCACGGCACAATTCCACTCTGGGGCTCACTGACACCCACACTCTGGGCTGCCTGCCACTGTACTGCTGCAAAATGTACCGATTTTGGTTCTTTTAAATCTTATTTCTCTGCTCAGGCTTGGTTTGTCTTTGCCTTGGGGAAAGGAATTTTAAAGGTTTTCTTTAAGGGGAAGTTACACCACTCAACGGAGATGAGTTTAACACCTGAACAGACTGAGAATAGCCCAAAAGACACCCACAGAGACAACGACCAGCAACAAAACATCAACATTGCCCAGCAGCAGGAAGAGAAGCTTCATTCCAGGCAGCCTGCAGAGCAGCTTTAGAAATGCAAATGAACACTGCTGGGCAAAGGGTGGACAATGCACCTGGGTCTCTTGCCTGGGGCAGGAATTGAGCTGATTCCCTCTGCCCCTCACCCCAAGCTCTGCCTGCTTGCACTGATGGAATTTGCACAGCTCAAGGCAGAGCCCAGGGGGAGGATATCTGACCCTGCAACACAAACGAGTGAAGCTGCAAAGGGAAACAGCAAATGGAGAATGTTGGGAAAACTTCACTATAAAAAATTGGGGGCAATCATCCCTCTGCCCACTCCAATTTAGAGCACTGGGGGTTTTTTGCTACCAAAATTCAGGGAAATCAGTTGGGTATCCAAGTATTTGATGATTTAATTAGACAAAAGCAGTCAATTGCTGCAGCCCTGGCTGGAAAGAGTGGCCAAAATTGGGGAAAAGATGAACGGCCACCAGAACAAATCCTACAACACCATGGACCAGCCCCTGCGAACCCGAACCAATTCATATCAGGAGCCACAGAACCCATTTCTCATTTCAATGGCATCATTAGATTACAAGCTCTGCTCGGAATAATAACCAACCAGACAGCTCCAGCTCCTGACCTTCCTGGCGACCAATCCACTGAAATGAGGAACACAACACTTCACCATGGGATGGGATCATATTACCTTTTAGCAGAAAAAAAGGGGAGTTTGTGGAAAATTAAATGGCTCAAACTGCTGTTGGCAAAGAGATGACAAAGGAAAAGTGGTGAAACAGATAACAAAGGAAGTAAGAAAGCACCTCATGTTCCAGCTCAAACAGAATGGGAATGGGACACGGTTTTGTGGCTCCCTGGCAGACCATGGGTTAAACGAATGCTGTTTCTCCTCGGATGTGCTACAGCAACTCTTATCTTTTTGCCATGCTCCACACCTTGAGAGTGCAGCTCGTTCGACATCTGAGGGAGGGGATGCAGGTGGCAGCCAGGCCTCCTGATCCAGAAACGGCAACAGAAGGACAGGGAATGAGGGCACTAGGAATAATCCCAAATCCAAAGAGGACCAAGGAAGAAAAAACAGAGTCAATGAGTGAGTCTGCCTGGAGATAGGGCCAGGGACTTGCAGATAAGGAAGTAATGGGAGAAAACACCAGTTTTAGAAAATGTTAGAAACTGACACAGAAAGTTCCTCAAAGTCCCGCTGAATTCCGGAACTTCCTGAAGAACAAAGCCTTTACAGAGCCGTGAATATCGGCTGTTATACAAAACTGGGGGTGCACATTAACACGGACATGCAGTTACCGGACCGGGAGCTCTGAACCTTTCAAGCACGTCAGCCAGTGGGCAAAGGGAGAGGGAAATGAAGCCGGGAAAATGAGGATAAAAAGGAGGCTGCGAACTACAACAACGGCAGAGAGCGCGCGGCAAATGCCCCACGGCCTCTCCCTCTGCTCAGCAATAAAGTCACTTTTACAGGACTCCTCTGTCTCCTCTGCGCACAGAAACCTCCGGCCACGGGAATTCCCCGCACAGCCCCGGGCACGGGGCAGCCCCCTCTGTCCCAGCCACAGCAACCGGGCCGAGCCAGCGCTGCTCCGGCAGCGGCTCCTGCCGAGGCAGCGGCCGCAAGGAGACCGCGGGCAGCCGCTCCCGCAGCGCCCTCACGCCAGCGGCAACACGGGCCGGACACGGCACAACGAACCCGCCCGAGCCCCCGGCCGCCCCCGAGGCCCGCAGCCAGCCCCGAGCCCCCGCACAACCCAGCGCGGCTCCCACCTGCGCTGCGACCGCCTCCGAGCTCCGCCGCCGCCTCACCGCGCTCCGGCCGCTGCCGCCGCTCGCGGGACCGCACACACGCTCCGACAATGGCGCCGCTGCCGAGCCACGGCCGCCCTCAGCCCACCACCGGGGCCCCTGCTCCGCCCCGCTCCCACCAATCAGCGCGCCACAACCACGACTGACGGCACCATCGCCCAATCCCAGCCAGGGGCGGGCTCTGCACACGGCACAGCCCCGCCCCGCGCTCTCAGGGTCCCCCGGGCTGCGTGAGGGCAGAGCCGGAGCTGAGGAACAGCCCTGGAACGGGCCCGGGCCCGAGGGGATTCAGCTGAAAACACAAACAAACTTCTCCGCATCTCCCGCCACGGCTTTCCCGGCACTGCGGCTCCGGTGGCTCCGGCTCAGCGGGAAGCCCTGGAACCTCACTTCTCCCACCCCTAATTAGGAGCACCAGGGCATCGCTTTGATTTTCCCCAAAAAGGGAAAACCGCCCCAAACCTCTGTGGATGAGTGGGGGAGGGGAGAGATTTCTGACAGAAAACTCCAAAATCTCAGAGCATGATAATGAGAAGTGTGCTAAATAGGTATGATTCATACTGACAAAATTGAAACAGCAATCAATATTTATACAGTAATTAATATTTGGCAATAATAAAACAGTTAAAAGGTGTAATGCCAAGAAAGAAAGGGGAGGAGGGGTTTCATTCCCCCCCACTTTCCTGCAGATGTTCAAGGTAGAAAAAAGCAAGAGATAACTGTTACTAAAAATTAACAGAAAGAAAGGAAAATCTGGTTGTGTCCCAGGAAAATGCTAGTTATAAGAGATTTATTGCTTTGATGCTTAAATATAATATTATGTTCGTTTTGGCTTACATTTTACTGGCTTGGTGTGCATGTGTAACCCAAGGGTGAATGAAAGGACATCGAGGAAGAGGAGAGGCCTTCATCAGTGATGACCCCCAAAGACGGGTATGACCACCAAACCGAGTGGTGGAGCATGCGCGGTAAAGGTGGTGATGAGGGCGGAGGTAGAAGTGCGATGAATCTAAAATGGGAGGAGATGGCATTGACCCATGGCACAAAAGGGGGAATTTTCCCTTGGCAAGCTCCTACGTGAGGTAGCAGGGGTCCAAGGGCCCTGCACTCCGTACCCCTCGCTGTTTGGTTTTTTTTGCTAATGCGCTATTATTGGAACCAAATTATCCCTTATTTTAACCAAATTACATTGTCAATATTTCAAGTCTATCCGATTTTATATATTCTAAGCTATTCAATGAAAATTGCTGCTACCTTTTATAGTGTTTGGTTTTTTTGATGATGGGATAATTGGGCAAATGTAACACCACTCTTCTTCCTCTCTCAGGCCTGCTCCAGCTGTGCCTGGCAGCTCCAAGCAGGGCCCTGCACCCAGGCCCTTTGCAATAAACCCCAAGTTCCATGACCTGGCTTCAGAGATCTCTTGTCTCTCTCCATCCCGACCATCCTTCCCCTGTTGTCCTACAAAAATACCCCAAAAAAACCCAAAATTGCAGCCAGAGATCACAAAATTACCCCAAAATACCCAAAAAAATCCCCAAACTCTGGTCAGGGACCATGAAATTACCCCAAAATGGCCAAAATCTGGTGAGGGACCGCAAAATCCAGTCAGGTATCCCAAAATATCCCAAAATCTGGGCAGGGACCCCAAAATCCGATCAGAAGGCCAAACTTACCCCAAAAACACCTGAAAATACCCCAAAATCCCATCAGAGACTCCTAAATTACACCAACTCTTCCCAGAATCCATTTAGGGACCCCAAAATTACCTGAAAATACCCCAAAATCCAGCCAGGGATCACAAAATTCCCTAAATGCCACAAAATCCAGTCAGGTTCCCCAAAATAACCCCAAACCAACCCAAATCCAGTCAGGGACCCATAAAGTCCACTCGGGGATCTCCAAAATTCCCTCAGGATGCCCCAAATCTAGTCGGAAACTCCCAAAATCCTCCCAAACCCACTCAGAATGCCCCCAAATGCCCTCACAATCCTCCTAACTACTCTCAGTACACCCAGGTCTCCAGCAGGGCCCCCCAGTCCTCCTCAGGACCCTTAAAAAGCTCCTCAGAATCCCCCCAGATTTCCTCATGATGTCCCCATATCCCCTCAAGACCCCCCCAGATCTCCTTAGAGCCCCAAAAACCCCCTCAGGATACCTAATTCTCCCCCAGGACCCTCCATATCCCCTCACCACGTCCCAAACCCCCTCACAACCCCTCCAATCCCCTCAGAAGCCCCCAAATCTCCTCACGACCCCCAGTTCTCCCTCTCGATCTCCCCAAACGCCCTCGGAACACCCCACATCCCCTCAGGACCCCCAGTTCTCGCTCAGTCCCTCCCAATCCTTTCATAACCCCTCCAAACCCCCCCTCATCGCCCCTCCCCCTCTCCCCGCTCCCGGCTCTGACCGCGGTCGCTGTCGCCCATCTCGCGCTGCCGGGGGGGGTCCCGGGGCTCCCTCGGCGCCCGCAAATTCCCGCCCCGCCCCCTCCCCCCCCTGCGGCCTCAGCCCCGCTCCTCCGCCGCTGGGCCCCACCGGGACCACAATGCCCACAATGCACCGCGGATTCGCCGGAAGCAACTGCCGACGCCAAAGCAATGGGAACTTGTGCCAGTACTTCTGGCCGGCGCGGCTTCTGATTGGTCCGCGCCGCCTTTGGGGCTTCTCGCCAGAGGTCTCGCGAGAGAAGCAGCGCGGCCCTGTTTGTTGAGGGCAACTCTGCGGGCTCCTCAGAGCGCTCCGCGTTCCCTCGTAAATCCAGCCGGGAACGGCGGAATTAATCCGCCTAGAGATGGTGGGATGGAGCCTAAAACCCCTTCAACTGAGCCTAAATCCCCTGGGATTCAACCACAACGGCCAAATCCAGGCGCTTTCCATGGATAGGGGCGGTACTGGAAAGGGCGGGCGGTGACGTCACCTCGCCCAACCCCTTTTCCAGCCCCTCCTGAGGGGGCTCCGCCTTTTCCCGGCGCCGACCCCGGGGCCTGTTCTGGGCCGGGACCGGAGCTGGTGTCGGGGCTCCTTCGCCAGCGGAGCGTCCCCAAGGTGTCCCCAGTGAGCATGGAGCCCCAAGAGGTGCGACGGTGGGGGAGGGGGCAGGGGGCAATGGGGAGCACACGCGAGCGACAGTGCGGGGTAGCAGAGGGGTCGGGGGATTGACAGAGGGACAGAGGGGACAGCAGAGCCCTCCAGGAAGGGGACAAAGGGGAGCCCGGGAGGGCACAGGGGTCATCGCAGGAGGCCGTAAGTGCCACTAGGTCCCTGACACTTCCTCTGTCCCCTCCCCAGCTGTCCCCGGCCCTGCTGCAGCCACAGGTCACCATGGTGGCCATCCTGGGCGAGCTGTTGGCCACCCTGCGCAGGGCCGAGATGACTCTGCTCGTGTCCCCATTGCACCTGAACTGGGACCTGATGGACTTCACCAATGAGCTCCGCAACAGCCTGTGCACTGATGAGACCTGGAGGCACCGCAATGTCACGTGCGATGATGATGACCCTTTCACCTCTGATGATGATGACCCTCCCGCCTCCCTGAGCCAGGCCCTGGCCGCCTACAAGAGCACCCATTGGACCAGCAGGTTCGATGTGCAAATGGTGGCCTGGGAGTGGCAGCGGTCAGTGGCTGCACTCAAGGACAGCTGGGCCCAGCTGGCCAGGACGGCCACCAAGCTCCCCAATGCCTGCAGAGATTTGGCCACCAAGGCGGCCGACATGGTGACCACCGCCACTGCCCGGGCCAGGGAGCTGCAGGCCAAGACTGCCCATTATTGGACAGCTCAGGAAAACATGGTGGAGCTGGGTCAGCCCCTGGGTGGGGAGGAGAGGGCCAATGGTGGCCAGACGTGAATCCTGGGTGAGGAGAGATGCCAGGGTGGCTGCTAGCCAGGCAACAAGGGCCACCATGGTGAGACAGCGGCTGGAGGTGGCCCTGGGGCTGCTGGAGCGCTTGGTGGCCGCGTGTGACGAAGCCACCGCGTTCCTCTGGGAGCTGCAGCACAGGGTTGGGGACATTGAGGCCTCCCTGAAGGGGACAAATGAGGCGTCACCTGATGTCCCTGAGGACTTGAGGGCCAAGGTGGCTGTGGCCGAGTCGCTGTGGGAGGCCTACGCCCGCCTGGTCAAGGATCACCTGGGGGGGACACTTCATGACATCATCGAGTTCTATTACGGTTGTGGTCCTGACAGCCCCCATTGTTGCTGGGTGGCCAAGCAGTGCCAAAGAGCCATCGAGGACATCCCAAGGCTCCTTCGACCCCTGGAGTGTCCCCAGAGCGTCCCTAAGGTAGCCCCAGTAAGCATGGATCCCCAAGAGGCGCGATTGGGGGGGGGGGGTTGAAGGGGACAGAGAGGACACTGCGGGGGATGGGGTAATGGGGGATGGGAGGTTCTGGGGGGTGGCAGGAGGGGACAGGGGCTCGTAAAGGGGACAGGAGTGAGTGGCAGGCGAGGGGGAGGTGCCAGGGGAGGAGACATGATGGGGAGGGGGCAGTGATGAATTTGGGGGGACATGGGGTGGTGGGGACATGGGGGCTGGCAGACAGTGACAGATGGTACAGCAGGGGTTTTCAGGGGCTAGGAATGTGGTGGCAGGGGGTGGCAGAGAGGACAGCAGTGGGAGCAGTGCGGTGGCAGAGGGGACAGCAGATGGGCAGGAGGCAGGAGGGGCTGCGAAGGGAGGGGCAGGGGGTGGCAGAAGGAAGAAGAGGCTGACAAAGGGATGCAGGGGACAAAAGGGAACCCATTGGGGCCACAGGGCCACCCCAGGAGGCCACAAATGGCACCAGCTCCCTGACACCTCCCCTGTCCCCTCCCCAGCTGTCCCCGGCCCTGCTGCAACCACAGGTCACAATGGCGGCCATCCTGGGCGAGCTGCTGGCCACCCTGCCCAGTCGTGATGAGATGAATCTGCTGCTCACGCCCTCAAGGCACATGTACTCGCACCTGGGGTCATTCAGCTGGCAGCTCAGGGCCATCCGGGACTGCATTGAAGTCCCCTGGTGGTGCCACAATGTCCGCTACGATGGTGAAGACCCTTTCACCTCCCGGAGCCGGGCCCTGTTTGTCAGAGAGAAACCCCCATGTTCCCCCTAGAAGCGTGTGACAATGGCAGCCAGGAAGTGGCACAGGTCGGTGGTTCCGCTTGTGAACAGCTGGGCCCAGCTGGCCAGGACGGCCACCAAGCTCCGCAACGCCTGCAGGGATTTGGCCACCAAGGCGGCCGACAGGGCGGCCACCACCACTGCCCGGGCCAGGGAGCTGCAGGACGAGGCTGCCCGTGATGGGACAGCTCAGGAAAACATGGTGGAGCTGGGTCAGGTCCTGGGCTGGGAGGAGGGGGCCGAAGTGGTGGCCGGGCATGAAGCCCAGGTGAGGAGAGATGCCAGGGTTGCTGCCAGCAAGGCAACAAGGGCCACCATGGTGAGACAGTGGCTGGAGGTGGCCCTGGGGCTGCTGGAGCGCTTGGTGGCCGCGTGTGACGAAGCCTCTGTGTTCCCCTGGGAGCTGCAGCGCCTGCTCAGGGACATCGATGCCACCCTGAAGGGGACAAATGAGGTGTCCCCTGATGTCCCTGAGGACTTGGTGGCCAAGGTGGCCGTGGCCGAGCAGCTGTGGGAGACCAAGATGCACCTGGTCAAGGATCACCTGCTGGGGGCAGTTGATGACATCATCAAGGTCTATTTCACTGGTGGTCCTGCCTGCCCCAGTCCCTGTGAGGTGGCCGAGCGGTGCCAAAGAGCCATCGAGGACATCCCAAGGCTCCTTCGACCCCCAGAGTGTCCCCAGAGCATCCCCAGTGTGTCCCCAGTGAGCGTGGAGCCCCAAGAGGTGCGATGGGGTGGGGGGAGAGGGGGACAGAGGGGACACTGGGGGTGAGGGACAGTGGAGGATGGGGGGAGATGGGGGATGTGGTGGGAGGGGACAGGGGGTTGCAAAGGGGACAGGAGGCAGTGGCAGGAAGGGGAGAGGTGACAGAGAGGGGGAGGGGAAATGGTGTGGGGGGATGGGGGTGACACACGGGGATGGGGACATGAGGGCTGGCAGAAGGGACAACAGAGGGTGGCAGAGGCTACGAGTGTGGTGGCAGGGCCTGGCAGCAGGGACAGCAGGGAGGGTGGCAGGGGGTGGCTGAGGTGATGAGGGGGTGACAAAGGGACAGAGGGGACAGCAGAGCCCTCCAGGAAAGGGACAAATGGGATCCCAGGAGGGCACAGGGGCCACACAAGAGGCCACATGTGCCACCAGGTCCCTGACACTTCCCCTGTCCCCTCCCCAGCTGCTGGAGGCTCTGGTGTCCGTGGTGGCCACCCTGGGCGATGTGACAGCCACCGTGACCGGGCCACACCGGGGCGTGCGGCGCTGTGCGCCCCCAAAGTTGCTGCACGCGGCCCTGAGGATCTTCACCTGGAGCCTCCGTAAGGGCCTGGAACACCCCGGTGTCACCTCCCTGGGCCAGGCCCTGGCCACCCTCACGGCCACCCCTGGGGCCACCTGGGCCGATGTGAGAGCCGCGGGCAGCGCCTGGCGGGAGTTGGTGTCTGCATGTGAGGAGAGATGGAAACAGCTGGTCGAGGAGATCACCAAGCTCCGTGATGCCTGCGAGGACGCGACCCTCGCCTGGGCCAGGGACCAGCAGGACAAGGCCACCCGCAGGGGGACAGCTGGGGACAACCTGGCAGCCACAGCCCAGCAGCTTATGGTGGCTCTGGACAGGGATAAGGAGGCCTCAATGGGGGCCACACGTGATGCCCAGGTGGCAATGGCCACCAACGAGGCCATGGGAGAGGCCGTGGTGGCCTCCAGGCGGGCGAGGGCGGCCATCAGGAGGAGACATTGGGCAGAAATGGCCGTGGAGCCGCTGCAGCACTTGGTGGATGCGTGTGACAGAGCCACTGAGTTTATCAGTTACATGGAGTGCCAGCTCAGGGACATTGAGGCTGCCCTGGAGGGGACAAAGGAGGCATCCCCCAATGTCCCTGAGGACTTGGTGGCGAAAGTGGCCAAGTTTGAGCAGCTGTGGGAGGCCAGCGCCCGCCTGTTCAAGCATCACCTTTTGGGGACACTTGGGGACATCCATGACCTCCTCTTGAGTCCCTGTAGTGGCCACGGTGGCCCCAGTGGCCCCGGCAGCCGTGCAGTGGCTGAGCAGTGCCAAAAAGCCATCAAGGACATCCCAAGGCTGCTGCGGGGACAGTGATGTCACCACTGTGATGTCATTGGTGCAGTGATGTCACTGGAGAGACTTGTGGACAGTCGAGTGCCACCAGCTCCTTGAGTGCCACAGCGCTGCGTGTCACCAAGAGCCCCTCGAGTGCCACCAGTTCCTCAAGTGCCACCAGCTTCTCGTGTCACCAAGAGCACCTCAAGTGCCACCAGCTCCTTATGTCACCAAGAGCCTCCGGAGTGCCACCGGTTCCTCAAGTGCCACCAAGAGACCCCCGAGTGTTACCAGGACTGGTGCAGTCGCTGTGTGCGGGTCCCTGGTGTCACCGGGATCTCTCTCTGTGTCACACGCCGCCCTTGAGCACCCACTGGGACCCCCCTGAGCACCGGGACCCCCGAATTTCACCGTCCTCGTGCACCGGGACGCCCCCCTCAGGACCCCCGTTCAGGCATCAGGACCCTCGAGTTTCCCTCCCTCTCCTTGTGCACCGGCACCACCGGAGACCCCCCCCCGAGGAACCGGGACCCTCCCCTGGTGCACCAGGACCACCGGAGACCCCCCCCATCAATCAGTGCTGTCATCGTTCATTGGGACCCCCCCTCAGGCACTGGGACCACCAGAAACCCCCCAAATCACCGAGCACCGAGACCCCCCCCTCGTGCACTGGGGCCGCTGGAGACTCCCCCGAATCACTGAGCACCCCCTGTGCACCAGCACCGGGACTGGACCCTCCTCGTGGCCTGATCCCCCCTCACCGAGCACTGGGACAGGGACCGGACCCCCCCTCGTGTACCGACCCCCCCGAGCACCAGGCCGGGACCCCCCTTTGTGCCCCCCCCCCATCACGGGGGTTCTGCCCCCTCCCCTTTGAGCCCCCAGAGCCGCGGGACCCCCGGGAGCAGCACCGGGACTGGAGGGAGCCGGGAGTGGGACCAGGGGGCTCCGAGCGCTCGGGGGGCACAGGGGGGTCCCCAGCACTGGGGGGGTCTCTTGGGGCTCAGTCCTCTCCCCCCCCATTATCAGCCGGGACCCCCTGTGAGAAACACAGGTCAGAATTGAAATATTTATAAAAGTTCGTTAAAGGTTAAAATTCTGGTGCTAATTGCCAAGAGCTCACCATTAATTAAGCCATGTTCTTTACGTCCTGTTACATCAAAGAGGTTTTCATGCATATTCATTAGGGTTCATGGATATTCATAATATAATGTTAATCAAAATATATATTAGTATTATATAGAGAGAGTAGTACAATAGCAATATTATATATTTGATAAAAATATTTTACATTAATGTATTTTATACTAACAGAATTTATGTTATACTTATGTATTATTAATATACTAACTAAAAATTTGTTCCTTTTTATATAAAATTATGCATATATTTTTCCATATTCTATATAAATTATTTTCAAACATTCCTGTGAGTTCAGATGTTCTTTTGTTTGGTTTTAACCCTTGACTTGCCTCCACGCTATCTTGTGCATTAAACCAATTTATTTTATTTCTCCTTGCAGTCAAATCGTGTCATGTTTTCACTCTCTGGTGACAAGAGAAGAATTCATAAATTCTTCTTTTTTGCTGTTTTGCCACTGGGGTGGAACTGGGGACACTGGGACAGAAATGGGAGCACTGGGACAGGGACACTGGGACAGGATGGGGACACTGGGATGGTCACATTGGTATGGGGACAATGGGGCGGTGGCACTGGGCTGGCACTGGGTGCACTGGGCTGGTGGCACTGGGACAGGACTGGGGACACTGGGCTGGCACTGGGTTGCTGATGCCAGCATTAATTAATTAATTAACCCCCCAAGCCCCGATTGTTTGCGAAAGCAAATCTCGTTTTGCATCCATCGCTCAGGGGAACCCTTCCCATCGTTCCTTTGATCTCTCAGTGCCGGTTCGATCTCCCCGCAGAGCCAGAGCCGACGTCCAAGGAATGGCGCCCGCCGGAAATGGGCGGGGTGAGGTGACGTCACAACATCAGGCCCCGCCCCCCCGCATGGCCACGGCCCGCTGGCGGCACCGTTGGTGGCCAGGTGACACCGCGATGTCCCCTCACCCGCTGGGCCACCTGGCAGGACACGGCCACCGCGGGCAGGGCCAGCAGCAGGTGACCGTCCTCAGCCACCCCAGGGACACTGTGGGGACACGGGGACACCGCACAGGTGGCACCCGGGACACAGCAGTGCCACCCATCCAGTGCCACCTGTTCAATCCCAGTGGCACCAGTTCAATCCCAGTGTCCCTGTGCCACTGCCACCAGCCCTGTCCCCATGTCCCCAGTTCCATCCCAGTGCCACCACTCCAGTGCCAGCAGTCCAGTATCCCCAGGGCTGCCCCAGTGTCACACCCCAGTGTCCCCAGTTCAATCCCAGTGCCACCAGGTTCATCCCAGTGCCACCAGCCCAGTTCTATCCCAGGGCTCTCAGTGCCAGCCCAGTGCCACCACCCCACTGTCCCCATACCAATGTCACCATCCCAGTCTTCCCAGTCCCCTCTCATTGTCCCCAGCTCCAGCCCAGTGTCCTCAGTCCTGCTCCAGTGCCACCTGCCCAGTTCCATCCCTGTGCTCCCAGTGCCACCGCCCCATTGTCCCCATACCAATGTCTCCATCCCATTGCCTCCCGTTTCACCCCAGTGTCCCCCTTCCTGTCCCACTATCCCTGTCCTTTTTCCTGCCAGGATTTTGATTAGAAATTGGTTTTTGTGGATTGTTTTTGGAGATCCAGTAGGGGTCTGGGCTTTGGCATTGGTTTGGATCCAGGATATGTGACCTTTTAGGATTGGATTTGGGGTATCCAGCAGCATTTGGGATCTGGGAAGTTTTGGATCCAGGATTTGGGATTTGAGACCCTTTGGGGTTATTCCTTGGGATCCAGTAGGATTTGGGATGGCTTGGGAGCCTTGGTGTCCCCAGCAACCCCCCAGTGTCCCCAAGGGGTCTCTTTTTCTCCCCTTCCCAGGCTCCGCTTGGAACCCCGCCCCTTTCCCACGCCCCATTCCTTGCTCGCCAGGCCCCGCCCAGTTCCGTTTCCTTTTAGGCCCCGCCTCTTTCCCCGCCCTATTGCTTCTCCGTCAAGCTACGCCCACTTTTGTTTCTCTCCAGGCCCCGCCCCTTTCCCACACCCCCATTCCTTGCCCGCTTTTTCCTGCGCTCCCCTTTTTTCGCATTCCAGGCCACGCCCTCTCCCCTCCCCATTGGCCGCCGCTTATGGGGCTCCGCCCATTTTCTACGCTCCCATTCCTCGCCTTTCCAATCCCCGCCCCCTCCCCGCTCTGCCAGTCTCCATTGGCCGTCCTGCGGGGCCCCGCCTCCCTGTGGGCGTGACTACAAGCCCGATCGGCGTTGATTGACAGGCTCCGCTCAGCGGCGGCCCCACCGGGGCCCAACACGGGCCGGGGGTCGGGGGGGCCAGGGAGGGGCTGGGGGCGTTTCGGGGGGGTTCAATCAATGGGGGGGTGCCGGGGGGGTCCTGGTGAGTGCGGGGGGGGTCCCATGGATTGGGAGTCCTGGTGAGTGGGAGGGCAGTGAGGGGTGGGGGGTGGGGGTCGGGTCCCATGGACGGTGGTGTCGGTGTCCTGGCGCACTGGGGGGAGCTCATGGATCAGGGGGGTCCCAGCGGTTTGGAGGAATCGGTGAAGGGGGGAGCAGTGAATGGGGGGCCCTGGTAAATTGGGGGGGGGGGGTCCTTGATGATAACGGGGCTGGGGGCAGAGGCAGGGACTCAAGGCACCATTAGGCAAACAATAAATCGGTAACACAGTGCACACATCAACGGATAGATTATATTGTACCAGCAAGCAGCTGCAAGGGACTATCAGTCATCAGTATCAATACCAAGCACCATAGCAAAATACTTGTGATCAATAACAACAATTGCAAAAGCCAATACAGGAATTGCAAAAGCCAATTATCATATTGTCATTTATAACCCAGCTGCACTGCAGCCACGGCGGAAAGCTGCCTCTGCTGAAGGCACCGAAGGGGTTCATTCACCCCCTGACCTGCTACCATGTCCCTGCATGTCCCTGCGTGTCCCCAAAATGTCCCTGCGTGTCCCTGAGCATCCAAAGTGACAGTACCCCAGGAATTCCCATCAGGATTTGGGACAATTTCAAAGAAAATTCCCAGAAAAATCCCTAAATTTGTCTCAAATCCCATGTGGGGAGTAGGGAGGGGACAAGCGACACCAGTGATGTCCCCGATGATGTCACTGTCCCCAGTGACATCACAGTGGTAACATCACTGTTCCCACAGCAGACTTGGGATGTCCTCGATGGCTCTTTGGCATTTCTCGACCACCTCACGGTGGCTATGGTTATCAAGCCAAGGGTCATAGCAGGAAGCCCAGTAGACGCACTCCATGTCCCAAAGTGTGTGCAGCAGGTGATCGTTGGCCAGGCGGGCGCCGGCATCCCACAGCCACTCGGCCTCGGCCACCTTGGCCGCCAAGGTCACACGGAAGTCGCGGGACGGCTCATTTGTCCCCTTCAGGGCAGCTTCGATGTCCCGAACCCTGCGTCGCAGCTCCCGGGGGAATGCAGTGGCTTCGTCACATGCGGCCACCAATTGCTCCAGCATCTCCAAGGCCGCCTCTGCCTGCTCTCTCATTGTGGTGGCCTCCTCCTCCTCCTCACTGCCCCACCTCGGCCTCTCCCATAGCATCTTCTATGGCCGCAGTGGTGCCCTCACCGGTGACCACGTCCCTGCAGGCATCCCGGAGCTCGGTGGCCTTCCCCAGCAGCTGGAACCAGCTGTCCACGAGCGTGGCCACCGACTTCCGCCAGGCCCTGGCCACCCTCGTCACCTGGGCCCAGGTGGTCCATGGGGTGCTCTCATAGGCGGCCAGGGCCTGGCCCAGGGAGGTGAGAGTGTACTTGCGCTCGAAGGCGACACCACAGTGCCACCAGGTGACGCCACCGTGGTCCAGGGTGTTCCGGAGGCGATTGGCGAAGCCCTCCAGGCCTGCGTGCAGGCACTCTGGGGGCACATCCAGCACCTCATCGATTTTTTCCAGCGGGGCCGTGGTGTCTGCCACCTTGTTCAGGGTGGCCACCACGGTGACCAGTGACTCCAGCAGGGATGGG
Organism: Melozone crissalis; assembly: GCF_028551555.1. Taxonomy (NCBI): domain Eukaryota; kingdom Metazoa; phylum Chordata; class Aves; order Passeriformes; family Passerellidae; genus Melozone; species Melozone crissalis. Next base: position 8,299,783 of record NW_026535844.1, read on the forward strand.
AACAGCTGAGGAGGGGACAGGGGAGGTGTCAGGGACCTGGTGGCTCTTGTGGCCTCCTGCGGTGCCTTTGTGCCCTCCCAGGGTCCCATTCTTCGCCTCCCTGGAGGGCTCTGCTGTCCCCTCTGTCCCTTTGTTACCCCCTCATCCCCTCTGCCACACCCTGCCCCCCACTGTCCCCCCAACCCCACCACCCTCAGTCCCCTCCATCCCTCTGTCACGTCCCCCCTTCCGGCCACACCCTCCTGTCTCCCTTGTAAACCCCTCTCCCCTCCTGCCCCTCCACCACCTTGGTCCCCTCTGGCCCCCCCGGCCCCTCCCGCCACCCCCTGTGTCCCCTGTGTCCCCTGTGTCCCCTGTGTCCCCTGTGTCCCCTCCCGCCCCCGCGCCGGGATTGTCGCACCTCGCGGGGCTCCATGGCTGCTGGGGGACACGCCGGGGACGCCTTGGAGACACTCTGGTGACACTTTGGTGACACTCCGGGGAGTGAACACACCCGAGCGACAGTCAGAGACTTGCCCGAATGGGGCGGCCGGGGGGGTGGGGAGGGGCGGGGGAAAGGTGAGGTCACCCCCCAGCACCGCCCCCCCGCCGGCAGGGCCAGGGCGGGGTCCCCAATGTCTCGCCGATGTCCCCAACGAGACCCCAATGTCCCCTGAGTGTCCCCACATGGCCCTGATGTCTCTTCAGGGTCCAGAACAAGGCCCAAGTGTCTCCCCATGTCCTGTTGGGGACACTGTGGGGACATCAGGGACATTGTGGTGACCCAAAACGGGACAGGGGACGTCAAGTTGGCCCTGGTGTCTCCAAGGAAAGGACACGGGGGTGTCCCCAAGGCCCCCAATGTCCCTCAGGGTGTCCCCGTGCCCCAGCGGTGACAGTGCCACCCACGTGTCCCCACCCTGTCCCTATCCCTGCCCCGCCAGTGCCCCCTGGGCCACCTCCAGCCTCCGTGTCATCTCCTTGTGCCCTTCCCCTGGTGTCCCCAAGGCCACCACGATGTCCCTGAGCACCCGGGCAGGGCTGGGGAAGCCCTGTCCCCTTGTCCCCCATGGCGTCACCTCCCTGTCCCGGGTGACAGCGGCCACCAACGTCCCCAGCGCCCGCGTCACCTCCTCCAGTTGCCCCAGCACATCCGCGGTGACCTCGTTGGTGGCCGTGGTAGCCTCAGCGCTGGCCCTGGTGGCCGCCACCCGCCGGGCGCGGTCATGCAGGCGCTGGGCCATGTCCCGCTGGTGGCCCCGCAGGTGGCCAGGTGATGCTGCAATGTCCCCAGATCCCGCCAGGCCACCTTGCAGGACACGGCCACCATGGCCAGGGCCAGCAACAGGTGACCATCCTTGGCCACCCCCAGGGACACTGCAGGGACATGGGGACACTGGAACAGGTGGCACCAGGGACACAGCAGTGCCACCAGCCCAGTGCCACCAGTTCAATCCCCGTGTCCCTGTGCCACTGCCACCAGTTCTGTCCCAGTGTCCCCAGCTTCATTCCAGTGTCACCAAGCCAGTACTACCAGTTCTGTCCCACTGTCACCAGTGTTTTGGGGGGTTTGGGGGATCCCAGGTGGAGTTTGGGGGCTCCCGGGGGAGTTTGGGGGAATCCCAGATAAAGTTTGGAGGGTCCTGGGGGTGTTGGGGGGATCCTGGAAGGTTTGGAGGTCCCAGGTTAGGTTTTGGGGGTCCCAGGTGAGGTTTCCAGGGAACTGGGTAATCCCAGTTGAGAATTCCCAAAGATTTGGGGTTTCCCAGGGGAGAACACGGGCCGGGGGTTCAGGGGGGCCGAGGGGCCCAGGCCTGGGGGCATTTTGTGGGCTTCAATCAATGGGGAGGGCCTGGGGGGTGCTGAGGGGGAGGCGTGGTGAGTGTTTGGGGGGCTCTCATGAATTTGATGCCTCAGGTTTTGGCTTTTCTGTTTTTCAGATTCTGTGCTGCTTTACTCTGTGGGTCTGGGCTTCATATTAAGGGATGCTGAGCTCTGTTCACAGAGCAGGGAGACAAAACAATTCCTTTCTATCTGTCAACCCAAGGACAAATAATCCAAACTTCAGTCCCAAGAGCATAAACAACAGGCACTGAAGAGAGAAAAACAAGAAGGATGGGACTTCATCATCTAAAGACATAATTGGACAATTAACTCCAATATGCAAATGGACCAGAACTTATAAAAGTGACAGACCTCGTGACCGGCCGTCCATTTTGTGGCCATTTTGGTTCATCTTGGGCGTAGCCCTTGAAATAAACAGGGCCAGGACACTTCTCCTTTTTAATGCCTTTATTAAAAGTGATCAGCTCAGGATTGGGCGGCTCGACGGGTCTGCAGCGTCCCGTCGTCTGTCAAGGCAACTCAGAGGAGGAGGATATGCACAGCTTTGTCCACCAGGGGCAGAGCTGGGGATCAGATCCTCGTGGGAGCCTTTAAGGCCTGCTGATCCCTTGCAGTAGTTACTCCTCCCACCCAGTCGGCCTGATTTCACCACCGGGGTCGACTCCCATGGTCAGGGCGAGAGGCTCTGAAAGTGTTCTGCATCTCTGAAGGCTCAGCACTCCGCTCCTCACGTCCAGACATCACTCCAGTCTCTCAACTCTTATTTGGCTCATTGTTTTTGGGGTTTCTCCGTACAGTGGGAGACCCATGCTGCATTGTGGTCTTGGAGTCACTTTGCATAACCCCCCTCACCTTCTCAGGTGTCTTCTCTATTCTGAGAAAGGTACAACTTAGACTCGGGCAAGGCTCTGCTAATACAAAAGGAGCGATTAGCCTCAACAACCCGTGATTACAATAACAAAACACGCAGAACTTGGGCAGGGCCAGTTATCTGGCTGCCTTTTTGCAACTTTTTCTCACAAAAACAATATTAACCGAATTTTTCTTCATAACAGCCCTGGCTGGCCTCTTGTTCTGCCCAAGGTGTATCCATCGAGGCCTTTTAACAAATGTCTGCTTTATTGTGTAACCGTGTCAGGCCTCTGTTCTAGGTCAGCCTTGGGAAGGCCTCAGTTTGTGGCGAGCACGAAGGGAGCCGAGGCACCTGGGCAGGGCTGGAGCAGAGGCAGAGGAAGGTGCAGCTGCTGCCCCCAGCCCGCGGCACTGGCGGGGCCCAGGTGCGGGGCAGAGGGTGCGGGAGGCCGAGAAGCTCGGGAGGAGCGAGAGAGGCGTGAGCGGCTGCAGGGACGCTGTGTTTATCGGGTGAGCGCGGTGGGAAGGGGCGTTTTGTGCTCGGGAGCGCAGCGGGTGCGGGGCTCGCTGTGCCCCGGGCCGGGGAGGGCGGGCGCTGTGAGCAGCGGGGTTGGATTGCGGGGCTGGGCTTGGCCTGGGGCCGGCAGTGCTGGCGCAGGGATTGTTCCCGCACCTCCGCTCCGGAGCGCCGTGATCGGAATCTCGCTCTTTCTCTCTCTCGTTGGTTCTTCTAATTTCTGCTCAGAACTGTTAAATGCCGCGTGTATATTCTGCTGCGAGTGCTGTAGTGATAATGTCCCGAGAGACAGTGCCCTGAGATTAGTACTAAGAAACTGGGGAGCCCTTACTGGGGGGAGCCTTGTTTTTCAAATGCAAACTCATTGGACTGTCAGAAAAGATCTGGCCGCGGTATGAACTAGAGGACAATTAGACGAGGCCCGAGTTTGGTAGTTGGGATAAGAGATTAATATCAAGTTTGATTTCCCGTAGACGCGAGGATAAATCCTCAGGGTGCTCAGGTGAGCTGGAGTATGCGAGGCTCTTTATGGTGCCAGCATGTCAGCGGAGCCCAGCAGCAAAGCAAAAGGAAGAGCATCCCTTAGTCTGGAAGGGAAAAGGGGAGAAAAGGGAAAAAGAACCAATATTGGCAAAGAAAAGTAAAACAAGGGAGGAAGAAGGCTCAGATCGAGTCGCTGCCGCCCTGAGGGTGGGGTCGTTCGGGTCCGGGCCAAGGCGCGCCCCCCCCCGCCGCCAGCGCCAACACGATCGGGGGGCGGGGGAGGCGCAGCTCAGGCGGGGCCCAGCCAGGGAAGGAGGAGAAAGGCGAGCGCGGCCAGGCAGGGATGGCGCCGGTCCCGGGCCAGGAGGAGGAGCCGGGGCAGAGCCTTGTGCCGGGAGAGGGGAGGGGATGGATGGCGGGCCCCGCCCACAGCACCACCCCGAGAGGAGGAGGAGGGACTGGGGGCGGAGCCTTGTGCCGGGAGGGCAGAGAGGGAACCTCCCATGGGGGCGGGGTCTCTCCGCCCCCATCCCCGTCAGTTTCTATGGCAACCCTGAACGCCGAGGAGAAGCTTCAGGGGATGACGTCACCGGTGCGGGCGGACGCGCAGCCCGGGTTAAAAGACGCACCAAATTCCGCGTGGGGCTCCCTAGGATCGGGGGTCGGCAAAATAGATTATATGGTACAACAGGGTCAGCCGAACCAGAGAGCTCCTGCTCCGGCAGCTCCGGGGAAGGTGAAATTGATGAACTCATTGCAGCCTTGAGCAAGCGAAGGAGGGGGAAGATCGTGAGAAAAGCCATCAAAGAGTGTAGCCCCATAGTGAAACGTACAAGCTAAAAAATGAGAAAAGAGCCGGTTTTACAATCCCCACTACGACCAGCAGTTGGCAACCAGGGACCAATACAGGTTAAGGTTCCATATTCCCTTGTGAAAAACACGGTTCACTTTCCTGTTTAAATTTAAAACTTTAATAAAGGACAGTAGGAGATAGAGACAGTAAAACAAAAATTACGGCTCAGTGCATCTTGGTACTAAGCCAAGAACACCCCTACTAGTTTGGGAAACACCCTTTTTATACCATTTCTATTACATCAGCCTGTTGCATATTCATAGACTCTTATGCATATCCACCATCTAGTTTACATATTTCAGGAACTGTTTAGCATGGCTCCTTCTCAGGTCTGCCTTTTTAGAGCATGTGTGTTTCTTGGCTGTGGTTTTGGTTCCCTCTCTTGATCACTTCCACTCTGGGCCTTGGTCCACACTTTCTTCAGATGGCAGATGCTGATAGTTGGCACATCAATAGCAGGGTGCTCATGACGTGTTCACTGGATGTTATCCCGACCAAACAGACAGTTCACTCCTGACTAGATCAGCTACCACTACTACTAGGTCTAAGTTTTTATTAACAGCAGAAATAAAAGCAAAGTTATTTTAACATTGTACATATAAGATTCCTCTTAATATAACAATATAATAAGCACCTATAATAATCTTTCCTCTTCCCTTTTTACAAATAATTTGGCTTGAGCAGTATTTCTTTTTTTCTATCCTCCATTATTTGCTTTTTTTTTCATAAATAATTTTTGCTTCTTCCAAGTGGTCTTTCTTATTATTTTGTATGCACATAATCTTTTGTGCAGTCCCAGATGTAGTCAGTTCTGGGTCTATAGCATTGTCACTTAATCATTAAAACTGAAAATCAGGGACAGAGACTCTCTAACTAGTTAAAGTTAGAAAGTGGTATGTTTATTACGCTGGTGGGTGGCCTGGAAGGGGTCATTCTTGAAATGCGTGACTGTACAAGGATTTTTGCCTTCTGTTTATTTACCAAGATAATACATATGCATAACCCCAGCACCTCCCATCCCCGCTTTGTATTAAAATGAGGTTATTAGTCCTTCACGTGTGCGCAATTCTTCTCTGGAATTGGGTCAGTGGTCCCAAATTGGGTCAGTGGTCCCAAGGATGAAGTCAGGAAGGTGTTGGTCAGGTCTCTGGGACCCTCTGGCACAATCCAAGGCCCCCTGCTTTGTGATGGATTGACACAGAGTCCAGGTGCTGGGCATTGTTCTGCTGGTTTCAATATGTTCCTATATTGGTTCACTTGCTCCTCTTCCTTCTACTAATGAGCTCATAATGTAACAATTAGCTTTAACTTAAGCATCTCATAATCATTAACCAGTTGTTGGTGTATCTGACTTCAATATGAATTGGTTCTAACCCTCAGTTAAAATCTTAAATTTTTTAAATCATAATTCAATCCCTACTCCTTCTTCAAGGTTGGTAAATTCTTTTACTAACATATAGGTTCTTCTTTATTGAGCCAACTTATGTGGTAAGTGTTTCTTAAAACCGTACCATATGTTCTCAGTATTGAAGTTAAAGCTGCTACTTGCTGCAACAGTCTCTAATTCTAAATAAGTACTGTAATGGACAAAATCAAACTTAAACTAACCAAGAGAAGTAAAACAATAATTGGATGAACGAAGGTACAGAGCAAGTCAGCTGCCATTGGAGACTGCTCACAAAGCACATCCCACTAATGATGGGATGGGCCTTTTTCCAACCTTTTAAATACTTTCTGTATAGTCTCTGTGTCATGGTGTATTGTAATCAAAGTTCTTTTCCTTTTATCTTTAACTTTTTTAAGAATTTTCTTTAATTCGTAATGTTTTAACAATTTGGTAACCAAAGTTAAGTTCATCCCTATGGGCACAGGCAATATTTCTTGGACAGCGATCAAATTCGCCTTTCTATGTTGGTATGATACGACAGGTGCCTGATAGGAAAAAGCGCATCCTTTGATTTTGACAAAGTTACAAATGCACAAGTTAAATTGAGTTTCCTTCACTGTGATCTCATCTACTATTATAGTGGGGCATGCTGCTCTGAGGCAGATACAACTTTGTTTTGTATACACAGGCAAGGTTATCTGGTTAATGGGATGCATTTCAAAGTGAGAAATACTTCGCTCTGTATCTAAGTCTAAACTCAGGGTAGCTAGTTAAGCATTTGTCACAGTATTTAGAATTCTTGATGAGATTCATGGAATCTGTCTTGGACAAACACAGATTTACATCCCCAGACATTTCTTCTTTCTTACACAGTTGCATTTGTAATTTTTAGCATTTGACCCAGAGACTTTTGGGAGTTAAAATCATAGGCTTTCCCTTGGCACTTATATACTGGTCACATGATATGGAAGTGGTGCTGCATTAGCTGTGGTTACAGCAATAATCATAAATGACACAACTCTCTAAGCTACACCTACTTGATTATCAATTTCAACGACAAGTCGTTCTGTTCTTTGGGGGATTATTACACTGTGCTTATCATTTTACTCACACTCTATTTATTTTCTTGAGAAAGTTTTAATTTCAGTTTGTTGTTACCCATTGTAACTTTCTAAAGTCCCTCAGGAGCCTTCTTCACTCGGGAATGATGGATCTAGGTGCTTTGTTCCTTAATCTTGATTGCAGTAAAGGTGGTGAGCAGCACTTGGGCGGTCACCAGATGTCGCTGTAGGACACGAAAGAACACAAGCACACCACCATTCTCAAGGTGAAGGAAAAAAGGGCAGTTTATTTTCTGACTCCAATATTTATAGTTTTACAAAAGTGACAGCGGATTGGAGGGTGACAGTGACACCTCTCCAATGACACTGGTTAAACCAACAGTCCATCAACTCTCTCCTCCTCCATCAAGGAATGCAAAACAATGAGTTATTTACAGAAAGTGTGTGAGAAAGTGCACTACAAGAATGTCAACATCAGAAGGCATAGAAAATCCTAAAAAACCAGGGTGACGCACCCCTGTTGCCTTCTGAAGCAAGGCAGGCGACCTGGTTCTGAGGAAACGGCACGGCAGCCCTCTCACTAGGGCCACTCGGGCCAATGACACACGCAGACATCAATGTGATGGACGGTCAAAAGGCGTTTATTGTCTCGTCTCTTGGGTTTTTATAGTCTAGGGGGTCTCTACGTCAGCGTGGGTCTGTCTTTACCTTCTATGGTTAGTAAGAGGTGGACTGTTACTGGGTAGGGGATGGAAAGTTACTGGAATTTGGTTAGGCGGGTTACATTCCTATGTTAGTTTCTTATCTATGGGAAGCAGATGGTCTTATCTAAGGGGATCTGAGGGTCCTGGCTTTCCGTGACATCGCGAGATCTTCCGCAGCGCCTTTCCCTGTCTACCACACACCCCTTGTAGTTGTATGTCTGTTTTGATTAGTATTATTGTATTATGGCTTACCTTCGAGGAAAATCTGTCCATAATTACCTCACTCTTTGCTGCTTTCTTTGCCTCTCCATCCACCAGCTCATTTCTTTCCTCCAATTTTAAGCTCACTCTCTGGTGTGCCTTAATATGCTTTTTCAGGTAGCTGAACTGCTTCCAGCAGCCGGATTGTCTCTTCTTCCCTTGTGAGGTCAGCAGTCCCCTCTCCTTCCAGATGGCTCCATGCACATGCACGACTCTGAATGCCTTTTGCTGTTTCTAAGGCATGGGTCCATGCATTTATCTCAGCCTTCTGTGCAGAGGTACCTGTTGGTAAGGGTCCAGACTCTATTACCTCTCTGCAGGTAGTCACTGTGTACTTTGCATGTCGCTTTCCGCTGGCAATGTAGCTGCTCCAGTCAGTGAGCCAGGGCTCTGCATCGTCCAAAGGAGTGTCCTTTAACTCTGGGCGGCTGGAGTAGGTAGCTTCAATGGTCTCTAGGCAATCATGGTGTACTGCTTCTCCTTGATTCCACTGAGAATAGAAGCTGGGTTGACAATATTAGTCACCACTATCTCTACATCATCTTGCTCTATCATGATGGCCAGGTATTTCAGAAACCTCTGTGGTGAAAGCCACTGGCCACCCTTTATTTCCAGCACTGCGGACACTGTGTGGGACACTGGCACAATCATTTTTGTCCTAGGGTAGACTTGGGTGCTTCTTGAATATTCAGCACAACTGCTGCTACACCTCTGAGGCAACCTGGCCATCCTTCAGCTGTTGCATCAAGTTGCTTAGAGAAGTAAGCAACTGCCCTTCGGTATGGACCCAAGTCCTGAGCCAGTATTCCCAGGGCAATTCCTTGCATGGAAAAATAGAAAGAATGGTTTACTTACATCTGGAAGTCTCAAGGCTGGAGCTGACATAAGGACACTCTCTAGCTGGTGAAAGGCCCGTGTGGCTCCTTTTGTCCACTGAAGATCTCTGTTTCCATCGGCAATAAGAGCATAGGGGGGTCTGACGAGCAGTGCATAACTATAAACCCACAGCCGGCACCACCCTGCCATGCCTAAGAAGGTTGGGAGTTCCTTCGTTGTCTGTGGTTTTGGGGTTTGGCATATGGCTTCCCTGCCTTAAAGTCTGCTGCTCAGCACTCACTTCTTACCCCAGGGAGATTACCTTCTGTTTCACTACCTGTGCCTTTTTCTTTGAGACTCTGTGTCCTTGGAGTCCTAGGAAATTCAAAAGGCTTACCGTCCAGGCTTCCCTCGTCCGAGTGGCTACTGGAAGATCATCCACATACTGCAACAGCCTCCTTTCCTCTTGTGGAGCTTCTCGGGACTCTGGGTCTATGCAAGCTGTTCTCCAGTCGGAGTGGGGAATTTTGAAGCCTTCAGGCACATGGACCATGTGAGCTGTGTTTGAATGCAAGAATTTTCTGGCTGGCTTCGTGGATAGGGAGGCAAAAGAAGGCATCTCTTAGGCATAAAACAGTGAACCAGGTTAGCTCAGGTGTTAAACAAGTTAGTAAATTATATGGATTTGCTACCACAGGGTATCAATTCTGTGTTATTGACAGCCCTCAATCCAGTACTATCAATTATTGGACTGATTCCTTCCCTATCTTCCTTTTGAGGGTACTGCTCAATTCTCACTGGTTGTGTTCTTTCCTTAAGCTTGATTGCTATGTGGGGGCATTTTTCACTCTCCCTGGTACAGCAGAGGCCCATACTTATTTACTTATTCTAGTATCTCTTTACTAATGTCTTCCTTAATTTCAATGGCTGTTAATGTTAAGCCTGACATCTTTATGTCATTTGCCTCCAGAGTAACCTTTCTCATTTGAGAATGTTTAGCAAATGGAGCGAATTGTACAAAAGCTTCTAAGTACACATAGTACACATGTTACTTTAAGGGTTTGCAAAAGTATGCCTTATGGCCAGTTGTTCCCTGCACTACAACTGAAACATTCTCCACAAGTACTAAAGCTTTATTTAAAACTGAATATATGGCCCTTGTGTTGACTAAAATTCTACCCTTTTCTTTCTTCTGATCTCACTGCCTCTTGCAGAGGGGTCTGTTACATCCTAGTTCTGAATGAAATTGAACTGTCAGGAGGGGGATGGGTTCAAGTGGGTGTACTTTTGGAGCCTAAGCCTTCTTCCCTTTTGGAGAGGTCATCTTTATCCTTCCTTCCTTACCTTAGGAGGAGCCTTTAACAAATCATATGTACTCATTTTGCGAACTGTAATCGCCTTGCATTTCAGCATGATAATCTTTGTTTGACTTCATACGTTGCTATCTTATGCTGCATGCTGAACAACACATTTGATTTGCTTTCTCTTTGCCTTGTCTTTCCTTTTCAGGGGCCAAGACCAGAGGGCGGTCTGATCTCACAGTCTCTTTGCCATTCTGGGTGATTTCTTAAAACAAAAAGATATATCAGCATACAAAACCCCTTCCCATTTACCTTCCTATTTTAAAACAGTGTTAACTGCAATGAAGTATTATAAATCTTTTTATTTTCTGAGCTGCTCCTACTGACAGCCTTCTCCCAGTGAGCCCCTCCTAAAAGGGGCTAGTTGAGCAACCTCTTTGCTCTGCTCTCAGTTCTCATTATCTCTTTCTCCTTGCCCTATCTCGCTTCCACACAATCTTCTCTTTACAAAGCTTCACAATAGTTTCTCAGTCTTCCTCCTACACACACACACGCACAGCTCCAGGTGGCGGGTATCAGATGTGATTTCCCACACACGAGCTTTAAGATCTTAGGTTCTGAAGCACCTTGATCAGAAACCTTTAATTTACACTCGGGGCATGTGCCCTGACACTTATTAGAACAGCAATACCAGCGTTTCTCACAAACACCGCACTGCAATAATACTAACGCAGCGTGCCAGCCTCTTGATGCACCGAAGGAATTGCCCGCAGAGGCAGGCTATTCTGTTTATTACAGAGAACTCTAAATCCCTACAGCAGGCTGTTCCCAGTCCAGACTTACTATAGTACCAGCTCAAGTCTCGTAAACTCATTCATCTCTTGTATCTAAACTCCATTTTACAAAATATCAGTCCTTTCTAGTTCTCTTCTTGCACAATCTAATTAAGCACTGTGTCTACTTACACTCGTTTTACTGCCTTGCAGAAAGGCTGTGCTTGTCACAGCCGAAACTCTGATACGCCCACAGACACAGACACATGCACCCCCCCCTTTATCTCAAATTCACTAGAGCCAGGGCTTGAATTGCTGTGAGGGGAGAATTCTTGGAATTCCTTTAATTTGCTTTACTATAGTTAAACATAAATCACCATACCATAGTTCTTCAGTGTAAAATGCTACTCTTGTTGCAAACAAAATCTGAAAATCTCCACAAACACCACTATACAATCCGAGAATCAAATTACCACAATGCAGTGGAAGAAAATCACCACACAAAATCACTGGGAAAGGGCATATCTCTCAAAGTGCCCACTTTTCTCAACACAACACAGCATACCATAATTCAGCATTTACTCACATCAGTTTTCCCTGGACACAAATCAAAATAACAGCACACAGTCCAGAGATCAAGTCCAAACATTCAGGGCAAAGGAACTCTCTGAGCTCGTACTCACAGTTAAAATGTACCAAATCTACACAAATCACTGCATTGAAACACAATGAATACCGTCACTGACGTTTCTCCACTTGCTTCTCCATGGGGCACTACTCTCCCTGCCCCCGCAGCCTGCTGCAGCCGGCGTCTCAGGCCTCACTCGGCTGCTTCAAACACAGGTAGTACTCACTCCCCTGCACTGTAGGGCACTCTAGATCTACTCTCTTTTATACACCATACACTTATACACTTGCAGGATTAGAAACACAGTGCACTGACCACACAATGCATTAACCATACAGTGACACAGTGTTTGACACACACATGCATATAGAGATTCATTCGACCCACCCCCAGGATCGCTAGCGGCTGCTCTATCAGACAATGAACCCCCAATACAGTGTCTGGACACTACACACATACACACACATAGAGGTCCACTCGACCCACCCCCAGTGGCTGCTCTGTCAGAAAAATGAACCCCCATCTCTTATCCAGCTGCTCCACCAGCTACACCTAGACCTCTCTGAGTGATTTACTCCCTAGCTCTCCCTTCCCCCGGGGGCCCCTCAGTACATACCATATCTTCTTCCGCAGCCAGCAGGTCCTTGTCTGTCCTTGCAGGATGCAAGTCGAGACGAGCGGAGGCCCACCAGGAAAAAAATCTTAGGGAGCGCCTTGGAGGTCTGTCTATCCCCCCACCCCTGCAGGGACAGAGAACTCCTGCCTTGGCTCACCATAATGTTTTGCGGAGAAAAGAAGAAAACTCTTCAACTTTGTCAAAGTTGTAAAGTTGGTATGTTTATTACAGCACTGGATGCATGCGGAGATTGCTCTCTTCAAAAAAGGCATGCGTACCTCTGAGAACTTCAGGTCTCTTTTTATCTCTCTCTTAAATACATATGCATACAGTTTCACAATAGGTTCATACATATTCATTTTTATGGGTTTTGTGTGACATTTACCACTAGTTCCTTTGTATCAGAAAAAATTCCGAGGTCAGGTTGACTTGCCCTCACAGCAGTCTCTGTCTCCTTCTATCATCTTCTCTCTCCCCCCCTTTATCTCTGTCCTTCACTGAAGTAACTCCACTGAGCTTAGACCTTGCAGTCTAGCTAAATAACTATGGTTTCTAACTACAGACTCAACTCAAAAATGTACATTGCACTTAAATTAAAATGGATTTCTATCCTGCAAAATTTTCACTTTACTTCACTCACCCTGGGCTCTGCCTCGAGCTGTGCAAATTCCATCAGTGCCAGCAAGCACAGCTTGGGGTGAGGGCCAGAGGGAATCAGCCCAATTCCTGCCCCAGGCAAGAGACCCAGGTGCATTGTCCACACTTTGCCCAGCAGTGTTCATTTGCATTTCTAAAGCTCCTCTGCAGGCTGCCTGGAATGGAGCTTCTCTTCCAGGGCAGCCATCTGGTGAGTCACATGTGGCTCCCCAAGAATATGCTTTTTTAAAAAAAAGTATTAACTATTTATGTTCAAAGTATTACAGTTAAATCTCTTTGGTTTTGCAAAATGCAACATAAAGGAGAACGTGGAAAAATTCAGACCAAAACTTGATTCTCACACTTCTGTCCCAAACCTACCTGGCAATATAAAGTGGGAATATTATGAAAAATTTTTCTCATGTTGTAATTTTGTCACTGAAACCGCCGGGAAAACAAAAACTCACCAAGAATCTCTTTAGTGTTAGAGAGTCAAAGCATTCCTTAGTTCTGGCCAGGATGTACAACAGAAATAATTTCTTTCACAAATAGCCCAGCTGTGCAGAGAAAATCATTCCATGCCATGTGAGTTTTACTAGATTTTTCCTAAACTTTATGTAGTCTGAACCAATCTAAATCCACTGCTTTATTGTTCATTGTTTCCAATTTGTGTAAGTTTTTAGTATTTGGTTTCCTGTTGGACCCGGATTTCTTCCCCTCTGATGTGTGAATTCAGTCTCTACACTCCTGGATTTCCTTCTCAGCTTTTTCCAGCCCAGGTGTCTCCAGCTCTGCCGGGGGCAGTGTCTGGGGTAGCTGTTGGTTGCTGTTTGCTGCTGGCTATACCCAGTCTGTTGGGATGTTAAACTCATCTCGATCCAGTGGCATAACATCCCTTAAATAAAAGCTTTAAAATTCCTTTCCCCAAGGCAAAGACAAATCAAGCCTGAGCAGAGAAATAAGATTGAAAAGAAGCAAACACGGTACATTTTGCATCAGTGCAATGGCAGGCAGCCCAGAGTGTGGGTGTCAGTGAGCCCCAGAGTGGAATTGTGCCGTGATGTTCCCCAGCAGCTGTGGCAGTGCAGGCCCAGCCAGCGCTGAAGCTGCAGCAGTGGCAGCAAGGCTTGGCCCCAGTGGCTGGAGAAGGCAGAGGAGGGTGGCCAGGATTGCAGAGGATTCCAGCCGAGGATCTGTGGGCAGGCGCAGGGGCTTGGCCCGCTGTGGAGCCCTGGCTGCTGCTGCGTTGCCTTCAGGGCAGGCTCAGGGGTGGCCTCCCATCCTCCTGCTGCGGGCGGGAAGTGCAAATCTCCGGGGCTTCAGAGCCCTTGAGGCCAGGCTGAGGGGTCCCCCCGTGTTGAGCTGTGCTGGCAGCTGTTGGTGGCCTCAGGGACACTTGGCATGGGCCCCTTGGCCACCAGTGGTGCTGCTTTGCACTCCTTAGGCAGGAGCCGATGTCCTGGCTGGGTGTTGGCAGCAGCAAAGTGCCAGGGCAGGCTCTGTGCCAGTCCAGCTTGCTGTGGGAGAATGTGCCTTGATATCTGCTCCAGTGGTTGCTGAAGCAGTGAGAATTGCTTTTGCCCCCCTGTTAGGTGCCATGGTGTCAGCAGAAGATGTTGAAGCCTTCCTGCTCAGGGCATTTCAGTACCAGGCTCTCACAAGCAGCCACAGCTGCGCAGGTTGAGCTGAGCATGGGGCGGTGACCTGCGCTGTGTCTGATTCCCCTTCCTTCCCTTCCCTGGAACAGGGTGTTGCTTTTAGACACCACTTGTCCTGGTTGCTTCAGAGTGCTTTGGAGAGGCTCCATATCTAATTTTCTATCTTTCCGTGGGAATGGCCACACTTCTGGATTCACTTCAGCATAGGCCTCGTCAGACATTTGACACAGAGGTGCAACACAACCGGCCTCTGCATCCCTTTTTATAATATTAGTGTTACGAGTTTAGTGATCAAATCCCTTCCCAGTAAATCATGATAACAATTAGGAGCAAATAGAAATTCACACATTTCAAACCCATCTCCCGGATCTCCTGACAGTGATTGAATAAAACCATACATCTTTCCCACGTATCCCCTCACTAATGAAACATATTTTTAGCATTTTCCCCCGCTTAGGTCTAAGATATAGAGTGGATTTAGAGACCCATGTGTCCATCAGGAAATGCCTCCTCTCAATGCAGACCCACCCTGAATGTTCTCAAGGGCTCCAGTGTGGAGGGTCCCTGGTGTGATGGGAGCTGTGACAGCCCTGCCAATCCATGTCCATCAAGGGGTGGACTTGCTGGTCCTGAGGGTGCTGCTGTCTGTGCTTGCAGTGTCCTTGTGCCGTGCAGCTGGAGCCCTGGTTCCTTGCCAGGGGCTGTTTGGGTGGGCTCTCCCCTGCCGAGGAGGGCAATGCCTCTGCCAGGTGCTTGTGGCCGAGCCCGTGCCCTGGGTGCTGGGGCCCCCTTGGGCCCTGGGGTTTATGCCTCAGGGGCTGTAGGAACTGGGCCCTGGCCTTTGCCTTCAGCTTGGCCTTTTGCTGCTCCCTTCTTGCATTCACCTGCTGTGCCTTTTTGCCCAAGTGCTGCAGGGCCTTCTTGTGCCCCTCCTGCAGCCCCCCTCAGTGCCTGTGGGTGCTTGTCTTGCTTTACAAGAGAGGTGTCTGCCCAGGAAGGCAGAAAAAGCTTCTCTTGGAATGGAGAATGGGAACCCCCACTGTCTTAATTTCGAGCCTAGTGAAATCAAAGGGCTCTCAGGCAAAGATATGGGAATAGGTGTACCAGTTCTTTACTAGTGTGTATAATAAAGCAAACAAACACCAACAGCTGCGGCACTGACAGCAAACAGAGCCCGGACCCAGTCCCGGCCTTTGGGCTGCGGCGCTTTGCCCTTGGGTGCAGTTCCGGGCACGGCCGGCAGGGGCGCTGGTGGCTCCCGCAGGGCGGGGCAGCGCATCCCTCCCATGGGAACCTCTCTGAACGGAAATAGAGCAATCCCTTCATCTAACTCTTTCACTTTTTAACCTTCAATAGCCTTTGTCCCATGTTTTGAGAAAGAATTTGGAGAGGGCTGTCTTTTAACTGAGCTCCTAGTGTTTTGAAAAGGTGCTTCCTGTAGAGAGAGAGAGTTTCCCTGAACAGCCAGAGCTGTGGTTACCAAGGGGACGTAACTCAGAGCAGGACGGGGTCAGGGGAGGATATCCCGCCGAGGCTCGGTGGGAGTGTGGGCAGGGTCTGCTGCTGGAATCGGCAGAGGGGGATCTTCCCGTGGAGCCCGAGCCAGAGCGTGGGTAGCCCCCACATGGCTGATGGCGGCTGATCCGGCAGCTCCCGGCAGAACAAAGGCAGGTGGGAGAGCCCGGCAGCAGCGGCGGTGCCCAGCGCAGGTGGCACGGGCAGGGCAGCCGGGGATGGGATGGCTGGGACCCCCCCTGGGTGCGGTGGGCACGGTGACCTCGGAGCAGGCGGCAGGACAGAGTAACCCCCATCTTCCCCAGCATGACCGGCAGAACGGCCGCGGGCCAGGCAGTGGGAGCAGGGCACAAAAATTGAGCGACAGCGCCGGTGCAGGTGGAGCTGCCCTGGGCAGTGAGGCCGCACCTGGGATGGAAACCGGGGCAGGCGGAGCTGAGGCGGGCAGCAAGCCGGGACCCGGGACAGGCGCCTTGGCCACGAACGCAGAGGGCAAGACCTGCAGGGCATCCCACTCTCTGATTTTTCTCTTGTTCCCTTCCCTTTCATTTCCCCTTTTTATTTTCTTTTTTTTTTCTCGGGGCTTTCTGATACGTTAAAGATTTTTATTCTCCTAAAATCTCCTGTCTAACCTATGGCATTTTCTCTTTCTTCTAGATTAAATGGGTTTTTTTACAAATAAACCCAGAACCTAACAACTCCAAACTTCTGCTTGGATACTTGGAAATGGCCAACGAACTAACTCACGACATACTAATGTTGTTTTTCTCATCACTTTTTATTTATCCTTTGGCCAATTAGGGATACATCCTAAATCCAAAAATCCCAATGCACCCATAGTTCCTTAAAAAATGATCACACATAGCTTGAGTACGCCAGTGGATTTTCTGATGCCTGTCTTCTAATATTTTCCTAGTAAGCATATTTTATTATGAAATTCTCTTCCATCAAGAAGTTTCCATTTCCCTGATTTATCTTGTTCATTCCCTTTCTTGTTTAATTCTTTTTTCTCGGCTTCCCTAAACTTTAGAATTTCCAGTTTTTCCTCATGTGGAGTTAATATTAACACAACTCAGTCAGCTCCATTTTCTGCTGCATCCTTAGCTTCGTGATCTGCCAAATTATTTCCTCCTCTTTCTGGGGTCTTTCCCTTTTGGAGTACGCCAGTGGATTTTCTGATGCCTGTCTTCTAATATTTTCCTAGTAAGCATATTTTATTATGAAATTCTCTTCCATCAAGAAGTTTCCATTTCCCTGATTTATCTTGTTCATTCCCTTTCTTGTTTAATTCTTTTTTCTCGGCTTCCCTAAGCTTTAGAATTTCCAGTTTTTCCTCATGTGGAGTTAATACTAACACAATTCAGTCAGCTCCATTTTCTGCTGCATCCTTAGCTTCGTGATCTGCCAAATTATTTCCTCCTCTTTCTGGGGTCTTTCCCTTTTGGAGTTCCCTAATATGTACTATAGCTATCACTTTTAGGTAACTGTAATGCCTCTAAACCCTCTAAAATAAGTTCCTCATGTACTAGTCTTTTTCTTCTTGAGTCAAGTAATCTTTTTCCTTTCCAAATTTTTTACAGGTATGTACTACTCTAAAGGCATACCTTGAATCAGTATATATAGTTCCTTTATTTGTGTTAAATATTCTAGTGCTCTTTTTAAAGTATATAATTCACAAGTTTGAGCTTACTAGTTTAAGGTTAATTTCCCTTTTTCCATAGTTTGCATGTTTTTCCCATTGAATACTGCATACCCTGTATTTTCTCCTTTTGCAAGCAGTTGTATCTCTATTTTTTTCTTTTTGTTTCCCTGTACCCAACTTACTGGTTTTCTGTCTCATTTTTCAAGATCTTATCTATTCATCTTCTGCCTCTGTTTTTCACGTTCACTAACAACCTAAATACCACTTTTCTTTCAACTACACACAGAAAAATAAAAAACTTTTTTCTCCTACTACTTTCAGTACAATACACCTCCCTCCAAGGAGATATAGTGAAGCTTAAAATACAGAATCTACATTGCCTATACTTTCCTTCATCTACATTCACTCACTTTTATTTCCCATTTTCTCCCACACATTCTTTCCCACCCTCAGGACACAGAATGGATCCCTGTTGACAGAGAATCGCCGGTCCCTGTGGCCTCCCCTCACCTTGGGGTTGGCCTCTGGGTCTCAGTATCTCCGGGCCTCCTGGGAGGGCCCTGACTCTGCTGCCTTGGGTGCCGTTCACCTGTGAGGCTGATTTGTGTGTCACTCACACTCTTTAGCCACGGCCCCCTCACACGCCCTGGGGGGACAATGGCCCGTTTGCAGGTCACCTGTACCTTATGCCACAGCCCCCACATGCCCAGGAGAACAATGGCTTATTTGTGGGTCACACACTCCTCTTTCCACAGCCCCCCTTCCCACCCACCAAGGAAGGGCTGATTTTGTGCGTGACTCACTCTCACACACAACAAGACAACAATAAGGTACCTTTTGTTATGAATGATCAAATCAAGAGCCAAACTTATAAGAAAAATCAGCAAAGATTTATTAATTTGTCTGCAAGACTGACGTTCGGTCATCTACAGCACCACAGCCAAGGGTCAGTGTTGAGCCCGGGTTCGGTGCTGGGTGAACACGAGTCTGACCTCCGAATGTCAGAGTCTCCCCCTGTTCACAAATGCTGCCTGACGCAGTGAGTTCTTTTACAGTTTATTCTGCTCAAGGCAGAGATCACAGAGTGTTCGTTGTGTCTCTTCCCATGCATAACCGTGTCTTTACCTGTGCAGAGGTGGACAAAGACTCAGTCCAGGTGTCTGCTGTTGTCAGTAGACTCCAGGGAAGTCAGCATTCACATGCATCAGGGTGGCGCTCTGGATCGTCGTGGTAGGCAATAATCATTCTTGGGTGGACCTGGTGACCCGGGGAAGCCAGCAATTATTGCCCTGGAAGCTTCTATTCTTTCATGAAAAACCCCGATGTTTATCTCAACCAAGTCCAGGAACTAGATGTATATGAATAAGACACTGCTCCCTGCCAGGATGGTCAAGAGACATAGTGTGGTTTTTACAATATTTTAAACATTAGTAGCATGAATTATCTCTGCCATATACTACACTTTCACATCACCTATTCCAAGTTTAGGTGTTTCTTGCCAGTCCCCGTGCTCTTGGATATCCCTCAACCCAGCTGTGTGTTCCAACCCCAGATGCTCTTGAGCATATCCTCAATCCGGCAGAATTTTGCTCAACCGTGGATGCTCTTGGAATGTTAATTCCTCAACCCAGCCGGTTTTAATTCTGGATGCTTTTGAGCTCTCTTATCCCTCAATCCAGCAGAATTTTTAGGAGCCCCTTTTGTCCCGTTTCCTAGTGGATTGGGCTCGGAAACTCCTCTGCTCCCTTCCTCCGAGGGGTCCAGCCCCTCTCTGAGACCCAGTCCCAGTTACCCTGGGGGATTCTCTCACTCCTCTTATCACTCGCTGTGTCTCTTTACTGGCTGCTTCCCTCGAGGAAAGTTGGAAACGCAGTGTGGGAGACTCCAGCCATCACTTGGCAGGTCTGGGACAACCAGCCCTCGTCTCATTCACAGCCCAAAGCAGAGAATGAGGGGAGAAGGGAGCCCGGGAGCCCAAAAAGCCCCGGCATCCTGAAATGGGGAGAGGGAAGCAGGGAGAGCTTTAGGCATTGCTGGGACTGCCAGCAGCCTGGGCAGGGCGGGCACCGAGGAGAAGGGGGACCCCCAATCCAAGTGTGACTCCCAGCAGCTGGGACAGGGGGAACCTCCGAACACCAGAGGGGAGGAACCAGGGACGGGGAACTCCTGGGAGGCTTTTTCAGGGCTGAATCTGGGTGTTTGGGAGGTTTTCCTGGAGCCCTGATGGCCGATGACTTGTAGAGATGGACTTGGGCAGAGGGACCTTCAAATTCAGTGTATTTTTGGGAAGATGAAACAGGAAAGCCTTATAAATATGATTGCCTGGCAAAAGATTTTGTGAACATAAAAAGTATACGGAAGATTGAAATGAAAGCAAGCTTTGAGATACCTTAGTTAATGAACAACTGGAAAACAATGGTGTGGCCCAACTGAAGGTAATCCCCTTTTGATGAAACACTTCCCTCTGCTTGCAGACAGATCCAAGGGTCAGAGCAGACCCCACTACCTCAATAGAAAGGGTCCAAAGAGGAGTTTTTAGGGTTTAAAATGTAACACAGTATGGTGATATAATGATTTTTACAGGCTGTATGTAAATGCTGTAGGATTTGCATCTGTTACCAGATTGGTTGGTGAGAAATAGAATATTCAACACAGAAGAAAATTTATTGTATTGTAACGGGACCCTTACTCTCTTATGTTCTTCTCCTCTTACTCTCTCACCCTCTCATCCTCTCTATTGCTCTCTTCTCTCGGGCCTGCTCCCAGCTGTGCCTGGCAGCTCCAAGCAGGGCCCTTCACCCAGGCCCTTTGCAATAAACCGCAAGTTCCACGACCTGGCTGCAGAGATCTCTCGTCTCCGTCCGTCCTGACCGTCCTACCCCCTGATGCTCCTACAAATGTGCTCATCCCTTGTTTTCCCCAAACCAGGATTTCTCATTGCCAACCCCTGGGGGGCTGCGAGGAAGAGGAAGATGCCCTGGGACACTGAGGCAGGTGAGGAGGAAGTCAGTGCCCCTTTCCCCTCTGTGCTGCTCCATCTCCCAGCCCAGCACGGCCCCGGCTGCAGCTCAGCCCTGGGGGGATCTCCTTGCCCTTGCCTGTTGCACGGAGGCAAATCCCATCCTGTCCTTGTCCTTCCTCCCCCAGAGCAGGAGCTGAGCATGGAGAGCAGGGAGGACAAATGCCCGCGGCAGAACCTGGTGGAAGAGGCCGTTTTGAGCGGCTCCACGGTGCAGGAAGCCAACGGGGAGGAAAAGCCCCGGAGATGCCGCACGAGGAGGGGCTGCAAACGCAGCTGGCGGGGATCTGAGGGGGAAAGAGCCAGCCTGGGCCGGGAAGGCGGCCGGAGACGGAGCCAGAGCTTGGAGCTGGTGCTCCATGAGCAGCTCCATGATGGGGAGAAACCCCACACATGTGTGGAGTGTGGGAAGAGCTTCAGGTGGAACAGCCTCCTGATTGTGCACCAGAGGAGCCACACTGGGGAGAAGCCCTATGAGTGTGGGGAGTGTGGGAAGAGCTTCAGAGAGAGCTCCCACCTGATGAAGCACCAGAGCATCCACACTGGAGAAAGGCCGTACAAGGCCTACGTCTTCCGAGTGTGGGATGTGCTTCAGCCTGAGCTCCAACCTGATCAGGCACCAGAGGACCCACACTGGGGAGAGGCCCTACGAGTGTTCCAAGTGTGGGAAGGGCTTTCAGACCAGCTCCGATCTCCTCCAGCACTATCGAATTCACAGAGAGGAGAGGCCCTTCCAATGCCCCGACTGTGGGAAGGGATTCAAGGACAACTCCACCCTTGTCAAGCACTGGCGCATCCACACTGGGGAGAGGCCCTACGAGTGTGATAAATGCAGGAAGAGGTTTCCGACCAGCTTCATTCTCCTCCTGCACTATCGGATTCACACAGAGGAGAGGCCCTACCACTGCCCCGACTGCGGGAAGGGATTCAAGTACAACTGCAACCTCATCACTCACCGGCGCATCCACACTGGGGAGAGGCCCTACGAGTGTCCCCAGTGTGGGAAAAGCTTCTCACACAGCTCTGTCTTGACCCGACA
This sequence comes from Melozone crissalis, assembly GCF_028551555.1. Classification (NCBI taxonomy): domain Eukaryota; kingdom Metazoa; phylum Chordata; class Aves; order Passeriformes; family Passerellidae; genus Melozone; species Melozone crissalis. The sequence continues at coordinate 8,321,368 of NW_026535844.1, forward strand.
CCAAGAGAGGCACCGGTAAGGGAAGCCCTGCGAGTGCCCCGAGGGCGGGCAGAGCTTCGTGCGCTGCTCCAGCTCCATCCCCCACTGGAGGAGGCACTTTGGGCACAGCCCAGGTGAGCCACATTCCCTGTGATCCATGTTGGGAACACACCTGGCTGCTTCGCCTTTTGGTTTGGCCTTAATTTTCCTCTGCTTCACCTTCATCCTTATAAACACCCAAAACTGGGTTAAATGAAGGAAGTTGATTGAATACATCTGAAGTTCCATAATTTTTCAGTTGTTTTAGAGGGAATTTAGGATTTGGGGACGTGTTCTCTGTCGAGTACTGCTTTTGCTAAGAGGAAGGAATTTAACCTCACCCTTCTTGTGCTGCTAAGAACTCCTTCCCTGACCCAAACCCCAACTCCACCCTTGGGATACCCTGTAAAAATTTCACGGCCCTTCCTGTGCCCTGCCTTTGGGGGTTAAGAAATGGATTCCCAAAGGATCAGCCCTATTCCCGCTGTATTCCAAGAGGATGAACCTGTTTCCCTGGATTCCCAGAGGATTCTGACTCTGTCACTGGTTTTTTTTTGTTTGTACTACTGCAGTTCTAGTTTTAATTTTTCCTAATAAAAAGCTGTTATTTCTACTCCCATATCTTTGCCTGAGAGCTCCTTGATTTCAAAAGTATTTAATATTTTTATAGTGTATAGTAATAATTATAATAATAGTAATAGAAGTAGTAGTAGTAGTAGTAAAAGGGAGGGAGTTTACATTTTCTATTTCAGTGGAGGCTCCTGAAATGGGGAGACACCCCCAAGGATGGGCCATGTAAAATAGTTCCTGAAATATGTAAATTAGTTTATGGATATGCAACAGGCTGATGTAATTAAAACCAGATTAATTAGGGGTGTCCCTGAAAATAACTGGGGGGTCTTGGTGGCGATACCAACCTGTGCTCGATGGTCCTTGTCTCCCATTGCATCAGCCTGTTGCATATTCATCCACATTTTGCATATCCATTAAATACTTTACATACTCCAGGAACAAAATTGGCTTCGTCCTGTTTGGGGGTCCCACCTCCCTCACAGCTCAATTTGGGGCGTCCCATCCCCCTCCAAGCTCAATTTTGGGGTCCCTTTGATTGCCTGGAAATTACCCCGCGCAGTCTCTGAGTATTTACCGCAGTGAGAGGCCTTGGTCTGTGCCTCGCAAGTGATGAGTCAGAGTCGGGCCGGGTGCTGATTGGCTGAAAATTGCTGGGCGGGGCCAGTGCTCTGAGTTTGTGCCCAGCAAGTGATTGCCATCAGTGCTGCGCGTTCTGATTGGTCGGGATCTGTTTGGGGTGGGGATGTGAGGAACTGAAGTTTATTTGGGGTGTGTTTGGGGTTATTTATGGACTATTTAGGGTTTCTCTTGGGTTTTACTTGGTTTATTTGAAATTATTTGGGTTTGTTTGGATGTATTTGGGTTTGTTTGGGCTTATTTGGAATTATCTAAGGTTCTTGGGGTTTGTGTTGTTGTATATGGGTTTTTTTTTAGGTGTACTTGAAATCATTTGGGGTTTTTTGACTTAATTTGGGGTGGTTTTTTGTTTTTTTGGGGTTATTTGGATTTGTTTGAGGTATTTGGGGGGACTTTTAGGTATTGTTTGGAGTTACTTGAGGTTTATTTCGAGTCTTTTGGGGTTATTTGGGATATTTGGGGTCATGTGGGTTCAAAATACTAGGAATGTTTCTCCTGCAAAAAATGTGAATTTTTCCTTAAAAATTTTTCCTTAAAAATTTTTTCCCCAAAACACCAGGAATGTTCCCTTAAAAATCCCCGGCTTTTCCCAGCCAGTAGCGGGGCACTCCACCACAAACCATCCAATCACCGCACGTCTCCCCTCAGGAACACCGGCCTCCCCGTGCACCGATCCAACCAATCACCGCGAGCCTCCCCACCGCCCGCCTCTCACGCGCTGAACCAACCAATCACCACAGGTCTTCCCTCCCCTACTCCCGCCTCTCTTGAGCTAAACCAACCAATCACCGGGCATCTCCCCTCAGCAAGACCCGCCTCTCTTTTCTCAATCTAACCAATCACCGCTTGCCTCTCCTCGGCAAAGCCCGCCTACCCCGCCCCTCTCCTGTCAATCGCCGTGCCCTCTACGAAATCAACCAATCACCGGTCGTGTCCCCTCAGCAACTCCCGCCCTCCTCGCGCCGATCCAGTCAATCACACCCGAACCAAAGGCAGCGCCCCCTGATCCCGGGGCCGGGCATGGAGCGGGCGCCCCCTCCCCCCCCCCCGCCCCGGGACCCCCTCAGAGACCCCCGGGAGCCGCCCCGGGCTCGGGTGGGTCCTGCGGGAGGCGCTGGAGAGAGCGGGGGAGGCGCTGGGAGAGGACGGGGGGCTCCGGGAGCTGCTGAGGAGGCGCAGGGGTACAGGTGAGGGGTCCTGGAGGGGTCGTGAAGGGAATTTGGGGAAGGGTCTTGAGGATGTTTGGGGGGGAATTTGGGGAGGGGTCCTCGGGGGGTGTCACGATCCGTCCTCATGGATGGGTTTCATGGTGGTTCGTGGATTGGATCTCAGGGTGCAAAAAGAACCAATACGGTACAAGGGGATTTGCAATGATAATCGAAACAAATGCATCTTTATTGAATGAGCACAGCAAAATGCGATAGAGGGATCAAGGGAGAGAAAAAGATAAAGGAAGAGAGAGAGACAAAAGAGAGAGAGAGAGAAGGAGAGAGGGAATAGAGCTACCAAACGTAGAGACGAAGTCCTTTGGTCCAGTCCAGTCAAGGATCCGCCTGTTACGTCGGGGAGATCTCGAAGTCTCGGTAACTCAAAAGATTTTATTATGATAACTGTGTTGGAAATTGCGAGAGGGGGATACAGATACAATAAGGAATAGATGTAACAGGTAGTCCATGCTCTCAGCAATAAGCGAGATACATTGTCTTCTTGGTCCAGCAGTCACAACCTGCAGGCAAACATCGCGCTTTGGTCAGCTTGCCTCCCCCACACACCTGCCCCGGGCTGGGGGTTTCAGTCCCAGTCCTTGGAAGGAGCAGAGGGGCCTTTTCACATGGGGGTTCCATGTCTCAGTCCTTGATGGAGAGGCTCCTTCCATCTCAGTCTGTCTGTCACGGTGGTTGTAAAACAGGTGAGGGTCTTCTGTGGGGAGACCACCTGAAACTCTGGAGAAGTCCAGCCAGGCTGAGAGGTGGGACAGCTTTCAAGGCTGTTGTTGCAAAAAGGGCACGGTGCCCCCTTCTTCTTCTCCTTGGGCTCAGTGTAGCACACAGCAAACAACACCTGTGAGAACAGCAACTGAACACTGTGCTCTGGGGTCTCTGTGTCTTGTGGCATGTGAATTTCTCCTACGAAGGGGACGGGGGGGGGGGGGGGGTCTTCTCTTCAGTGGTCCTCAAATGACAATCGTGAGGCAGATGAGGGAAAATTCAGACAGACTCTCCCAAGCCACCACCCTTTGTCCCCCTCCCTTTTTCCACACCCCTCCCCATCGCCCCCCAATAAACGGGCCCGGGGCCAACTGGGAAGCTTTATTGGGAGCACTGGGAGCAGGCACTGGACGGGGGCAGAGCGCCAGCGGGGCTGGGGGGGGACACGGGACCCCCCCAAAATCAGCGGAGTGGGGACGGAGCAGGGGGTCCCGGCCGGGCCGGAGCCCATGGGGAGGGGCTGCGGCCGCTGCCGGCTCAGGAGCTCTGTGGGCAGAGAAAAGGGGGTGATACCGGGCTGGGGGCCCCGGCGGGAGCGCGCACGGGGCTCTGACACGGCGGGGACGCCACCCCCGGCACCCGCCCTGACCTTCTTGCGCAGGGAGAAGCCGAGCCCCAGCGCCAGGAAGACCAAGCGCAAGACGAAGCCCCCGATGCCCGTCAGCATCTTGCTGTGGGCGGCGTCCGGCGGCATCTCGGGGGAGTCCGCAGGGCTCAGCACCCCCAAAACCTCTCACCGACACCCCGAGCCCCTCCCAGCGCCCTCCCTGTGGCCCCCGGCCCAGCCAGGGCCCCCTGAAACCTCCCCCCGATCCCTTTTTGTCCTGCCCAGGAGCCACCAAAGCCCCTCCTGTCCCTCTCAGCATCACACAGCCCCCTTCCAGGTGCCCCCCAGCGCCCCAGGACCCCCAAAGCCTCTCGCAGTCCCTTGGCAGCCCCAGCAGGACACAGCCAGAGCCCTCCCAGGCTGTGCCCAGCACAACCGAGCTCATGGCGAGCCCCGCTTTGCCATCGCCGATCTCCTTCCAGCCCCTCGGGGCTCACTGCGATCCCTCCCAGTCACACCCAGCACCCCCAAACTCCCTCCCAGTCACACCCAGCGCCCCCAAACTCCCTCCCAGTGCCCACCAGGAGCCCCCCAAGCCCATCCCAGCCTCCCCAGCATCCCCCAAACCCCTTCCCAGCCCTTGCCCAGCCCCCAGCCCCTCTCCAAGCTCCAGCCCGGCTCTCTCCAGCTCCCTCCCAGTGGCTCCCAGCACAGCCCAGCGGCTCTGCCAGCGCCCCCAGGGGCTCCCCCGTACCCCAGTGCCGCCTCAGGGGCTGCTCCAGGCTGACGTGCTCCACCTGGCAGCTGTAGCTGAGCCCGCGCCGGGGCGGCGTTTCCAGCAGCACCAGCAGCTGGTAGGTCCAGTCCCTGTTGGGGACCACGTCGGTGGCCACCACGTGCTCCGAGAGCTCCTGCTGGCTCTGGAACCACCTCACCTGGATGGCAGTAGGGTAGAAATCCATCACGGAGCAGAGCAGGCGGCCGGGGCCGGGCTGGGAGCTCGAGGGGCGCACCAGGGAGATGGACACCCTGGGGGGCATTGGGAGAGACAGAGAGAGAGAGCGGGGACACACTGGGATCAGCTGGGGGACACTGGGAGAGGGAGGGGAGGGCTGGGGTGGGCTGGTGAGAGACTGGCATGGACTGGGAGTGATAAGGAATGGCCAGGGGAATGTGGTGGGAGGGACTGGGGATGGGCTGGGATGGATTGGGAATGTACTGGGACGAAGTGGGATGGACTGGGAGGGAGTTGAATGGCACTGGGAGAGGTGGGAGGGGATGGAGAGTACTGGAAGAGAGGATGGAGGTCTGGGAGTGTCCTCGTTTAGGGCAAATTTGTTAAAGAATCTGCAAAGGAGGGCCCCTCCAGAACAAAAACCCACACGGCCCCTCCCCACAACCGGTTCGGGAAAAAATTCCTTGGAGAGAGGTGGAAAGAACCTGTTTATTTACCAGACACAGCACCCCCCAGCACACAAAATGAACAATACCAGCTGACACCGCTCTGAGAAAGATGACAAAATCAGAAAGTCTCTTTCGGGGGTGGTTGCTCTGTTCTCAGTCCCTCCGGCGCTGGGCAGCTGCTGCAGCCAAACCTTCGGTGTTCCCAGGTCCCAGTCCGGAGCAGGTTTGAGATGGTCACAGGAATAGGAGAGGAGAAACAGTCCGGGAAGGAATTTGGACTGTTTAGCTAGAACTAGCTAATAAGCAGATGCAAAAGCGGGATGAGAAGCAAGAGCAGAAGAACAAGCAAGCAAAGCAGCAAGCTGAAAGCAAGAAGTGAAAAACAGCCCTATGTACTGCCTGTCTCTGTGTCCCTGATAAGAGAAACCCAAGCAAAACTTCCACTCTTCGGAGCCAGTCTTAAAGGCACAGAACAGATGAATGGGGATACAAGCATCACCCCAGGACATTCCACCCCTTATCCCCATATCATCAACATACTACAACACATCATGCATTATTCATACAAAATTTCCATCTGTTTCTCCAAAATTACAAGCAATACCCATCATGCCTTCATCACATCCCCACACTGGACCACTGAATCCAGGCCCTATATTACAGAGCTGCAGGATTCCCCCTTTTCACTTTAGTCACTTAAAGCTCCATCTATCACTTGCTCAGACCTTCGACACTTACACATTTACTTCTCCATCTTCCACTCGCCCAGACCTTCAACGCTTACACATTTCCTTCTATCTCATGTCTGTATGGTTTAATGTACAGACAATGGCAGTAACATCCAATGAACTGTGATATTGCATATCATTCTTTCCCCACAATCAGATCTCCCTGAGGTACACATCGTGTTGTTCCATCTCTTTGCATTATCCACCACATGCAACCTGGTCCCTGAGCAAAGACAACCCCACGAATGGGTTTGTCTGTACTCGAGGCAGAATTGATCCACACAGTCTTCCCTAACAAACCTCTGAGATGTACCACTGGGACTTTGTCTCCTTCTATTACATTCAGGGACTCAGACTGGGCAGGACCTGCTCGGTTGGTGGAACCTCGGGTGTTAACTAACCAGGTAGCCTTTGCTAAATGCTGCTCCCAATTCTTGAAACATCCCCCACCCAAAGCTTTCAACTGGGTTTTTAGTAGTCCATTGTACCTCTCCACTTTTCCTGCAGCTGGTGCATGGTAGACCCACTCAATGCCATGTTCCCTAGCCCAGGTATTGATAAGGCTGTTCTTAAAATGAGTCCCGTTGTCTGACTCGATCCTCTCAGGGGTGCCATGTCTCCACAGAACTTGCTTTTCAAGGCCCAGGATGGTGTTCTGTGCTATAGCATGAGACACAGGGTAGGTTTCCAGCCATCCAGTGGTGGCTTCCACCATGGTTAACACGTAGCGCTTGCCCTGGTGTGGCTGGGGCAGTGTGATGGAGTCAATCTGCCAGGCCTCCCCATACTTGTACTTGGACCACCGCCCACCATACCACAGGGGCTTCACTCGCTTGGCCTGCTTGATGGCAGCACACGTCTCACAGTCATGGATAACCTGAGAAATACTGTCCATGGTTAAATCCACCCCTCAGTCTCGTGCCCATTTATAGGTGGCATCTCTGCCCTGGTGGCCTGAGGCATCATGGGCCCATCTAGCTAGGAATAACTCTCCCTTATGTTCCCAATCTAGGTCTATTTTGGACACCCCTATCTTTGCAGCTTGGTCTACCTGCTCATTGTTCTGGTGCTCCTCATTGGCCCTACTCTTGGGTACATGGGCATCTACATGGCGGACTTTCACAGGTAGCCTCCCTACCCTGGTAGCAATGTCTTTCCACTCATCAGCAGCCCAAATTGGTTTCCCTCTACATTGCCAGTTAGCCTTATTCCACATCTACAGCCATCTCCACAGAGCATTGGCTACCATCCATGAATCAGTGTAGAGGTAGAGCTTTGGCCACTTCTCTCTCTCAGCAATGTCCAGGGCCAGTTAAACAGCTTTGAGTTCTGTAAGTTGACTTGATCCACCTTCTCCTTCGGTAGCTTGTGCAACCTGTTGTGTGGGGCTCCATACGGCTGCTTTCCACTTCCGGTTCATCCCTACGATGCGACAGGAACTGTCAGTGAAAAGAGCGTAGCGCGTTTCCTCTGGGGGCAGTTCGTTATAGGGAGGAGCCTTTTCAGCCCATGTCACTGGTTCTTGTTGCTCTTCATCAGTAAGACCACAGTTCTCACCTTCCAGCCAGTTTGTAATTATCTCCAAAATCCCAGGGCGATTCAGGTTTCCAATACGGGCGCACTGTGGGATAAGAGCAATCCGTTCACTCCATGTAGCGTCAGTGGTGTGGTGGGGGGTGGGAACCTTTCCTTTGAACATCCACCCCAGCATCGGTAGTCGGGGTGCCAGGAGGAGTTGTGCTTCCGTGCCAATCACCTCTGAGGCAGCCTGGACTCCTTCATAGGCAGCCAAGATTTCCTTCTCTGTTGGAGTGTAGTTGGCTTCTCACCCTCTGTAGCTTCGACTCCAAAATCCCAGTGGTCGGCCTCGAGTCTCCCCAGGCACCTTCTGCCAAAGGCTCCAGGACAAGCCATGGTTCCCGGCTGCAGAGCAGAGCACGTTCTTCACCTCTGCTCCTGTCCTGACTGGGCCAAGGGCAACTGCATGAGCAATCTCCTGCTTGATCTGGGCAAAGGCTTGTTGCTGCTCAGGACCCCACTGGAACTCCTTCTTCTTGCAGGTGACCAGGTAAAGAGGGCTCACGATCTGACTGTACTCAGGAATGTGCATTCTCCAAAAGCCTATGGCACCTAGGAAAGCTTGTGTTTCTTTCTTATTGGTGGGTGGAGACATTGCTGTGATCTTGTTGATTACGTTTGTAGGAATCTGATGCTGTCCATTAATGAGGCCTCTGATCAGTCTTATCATGAAGCAGAGCCTTGGTGCTCAGGATCTCAGTCCCTGAGGAGGGACTGGGTGCCCGAAGCCAGCTCAGGCCAATGCCGGGGGGCTACCTTTCTAGCAAGCCTGGTGATATTCAGCTCTGTAGTGATTAGCAGCTCTTAGGACCTCAGCTCTTTGCTTGCTGGGTAGTGCAGCCCCGGGCTTGAGGAAGTGAAAAGAGCGTAGCGTGTTTCCTCTGGGGGCAGTTGGTTATAGGGAGGAGCCTCTTCAGCACATGTCACTGGTTCTTGTTCCTCTTCATCTGTGACACCAAAATTCTCACCTTCGGTCCAATTTGTAATGACCTCCAAAATCCCAGGGCGATTCAGTTTACCTATACAGGCACGCTGAGTGATGAGAGCAATCCACTTGCTCCATGTGGCACTGGTGGCATGGTGAGTGGAAGGAACCTTGCCTTTGAACATCCACCCCAGCACTGGTAGTCGGGGTGCCAGGAGGAGTTGTGCTTCAGTGCCTATTACCTCTGAAGCAGCCTGGATTCCTTTATAGGCAGCCAGGATTTCTTTCTCTGTTGGAGTATAGTTGGCTTCAGACTCCCTGTAGCTTCGACTCCAAAATCCCAGTGGTCGACCCCGAGTCTCCTCAGGCACCTTCTGCCAAAGGCTCCAGGACAAGCCATGGTTCCCGGCTGCAGAGTAGAGCACGTTCTTCACCTCTGGTCCTGTCCTGACCGGGCCAAGGGCTACTGCATGGGCAATCTCCTGCTTGATCTGGGCAAAGGCTTGTTGCTGCTCAGGGCCCCACTGGAAATTGTTCTTCTTGCGGGTGACCAGGTAAAGAGGGCTCACGATCTGACTGTACTCAGGAATATGCATCCTCCAAAAACCTATTGCACCCAAGAAAGCTTGTGTCTCTTTCTTATTGGTGGGTGGAGACATTGCTGTGATCTCGTTGATGACATCTGTAGGAATCTGACGCCGTCCATCTTGCCACTTCACTCCCAGGAATTGAATCTCACGAGCTGGTCCCGTTACCTTGACTTTTTAATGGCAAAACCAGCTCCCAGGAGGATCTGGATGATTTCCTTCCCTTTCTCAAACACTTCCGCAGCTGTGTTCCCCCACACAATGATGTCATCAATATACTGCAGATGTTCTGGAGCCTCTCCCCTTTCTAGTGCAGTCTGGATCAGTCCATGGCAGATGGTGGGACTGTGCTTCCACCCCTGGGGCAGTCGGTTCCAGGTGTACTGCACTCCCCTCCATGTGAAAGCAAACTGAGGCCTGCATTCTGCTGCCAGGGGAATGGAGAAAAATGCATTGGCAATGTCTATAGTGGCATACCACTTTGCTGCCTTGGACTCAAGCTCATACTGGAGCTCTAATATGTCTGGCACGGCAGCACTCAGTGGTGGAGTCACTTCATTCAATGCACGGTAGTCCACAGTCAATCTCCATTCTCCTTCAGATTTTTGCACAGGCCAAATGGGGCTCTTGAAGGGTGAGTGGGTCTTGCTGACCACCCCTTGGCTCTCCAGCTCTCGGATCATCTTATGGATGGGGATCACAGCATCTCGAGTGGTCCTATACTGCTGTCGATGCACTATGGAAGTGGCAATTGGCACTCGTTGCTCTTCTCCTCTCAGGCATCCTACTGCAGATGGATTCTCAGACAACTCAGGCAAGGTGTTCCATTGCTGGATGCCCTCTGTCTCTACAGCAGCTATTCCAAATGCCCACCTGAGTCCTTTTGGGTCTTTGAAGTACCCACTCCGAAGGTAGTCTATGCCCAAAATACATGGGGCCTCTGGGCCAGTCACAATAGGATGCTTCTTCCACTCATTTCCCGTTAGGCTCATGTTGCCGACCGACACGAAAGAACACAAGCACACCACCGCTTTCAGGTGAAGGGAAAAAAGGGAAGTTTTATTCTCTGACTCCACTATTTATAGTTTTACAAGAGTGACAGTGGATTGGAAGGTGACAGTGACACCTCTGCAATGCCACAGGTCAAACCAACAGTCCATCAACTCTCTCCTCCTCCATAAAGGAATGAAAAACAATGAGTTGTTTACAGAAAGTGTGTGGGAAAGTTCACTACAAGAATGTCAACATCAGAAGGCTTAGAAAATCCTAGAAAACCAGGGCAACATCTCACCCTTTTCTGTTTAAAAAAGAAAAAGGAAAAAATGAACAATGTGAAAAGGAAAAATATGAACAACGTTCAGTGTCCACTTGCAGAGGAATCATCAGAGTGATCACTCTCAGCGTCTACATCCAAATCATCACTCAATGATTCCCCCGCTTGATGCCTTTCAGGTTGGTCACGGTTTCCATCTTGCTCATCAGCTGGATTCTGTCTCTGCGGTCGCAGATCAGGGCAAACACATTTGGAAGGTACCCAGCGTACCCCACTATCTGTGGACACGCAAGCATACCCACGCCCCGAAGCGATAAGGTCATAGGGGCCTTCCCACTGTTTGGTGACTAAATTCCGCACCCGAACCTTGGCTCGAGGCTGATGTGCCTCGTCTGCCGCCTGCAATGAGAGATGGTGATTCAAAATGACAGGGTTATTTTAGTTCTGTGGCACAGTGAGATGACTGATTGTACACAAAGCTTTTGCCAACCGACTGTGCGGGGTTTCACCCTGCATTCCCCGTTTTTATTTTTGAAGAACCTGCTTCAGAGTACCATGAGCACATTCTACAATAGCTTGACCAGTCGGAGAATGTGGGATACCAAACTTGTGCGAGACACCCCACAACTGCAAGAACTGCCGCACCTTTTGCAATGCGTAAGCAGGACCACTGTCGGTTTTCACAGCAGAAGGTATGCCCAGAATGGCAAAGGCCTGCCTCCAGTGGGCAAGGACATCACGGGCCTTCTCCCCAGTGTGAGCCGTAGCCCACATCGCAGAGGAGAACGGATCCACCGTGACATGCACATACTTGAGCCGGCCAAACTCGGCAACCTGGGTGACATCGGTCTGCCAAAGCTCCAAGGCCCTAAGGCCTCTGGGGTTTACCCCTGCTGGTAGAGGCGGAGCAAGTGCATGGCAGTCATCACATGACTCGACAATGTCACGAGCCTCAGTTGGCGTCAGCTGAAACTGCTTCTGCAGGGTATGTGCATTTTGGTGGAAAAACCCATGCGATGCCTTGGCCTGTGCGAGTGTATCAGGCTGAGGCGCTACCCACGCTGAGTTAGCCAACTTGTCAGCCCTCGCGTTACCTTCCACTATAAAACCTGGCAAATCGGTGTGACTCCTCACATGCAGAACATAGAATGGATGAACTCGGGCCTGAATGGCACACCACAAGGTCTTCAGTAAATGAAACAAGGCAGGATTACTGACCTCCTTCAAAACCGAATGACCCAACCGCTGTGCGATATCAGCCACATAGGCGGAATCCGTGACCAAGTTGAAAGGTTCCTGGGAAAATTTCTCAAATGCCATGACAGCAGCCCGCAGTTCAACCAATTGGGCTGACCCATTCTCATGGCCTTCCAGAACCTGCCACTCAGATCCATCCCTCCAGGTAACAATGGCCTTTCCTGTTCTCCCTGAACCGTCAGTGAAGACGGTGGGTCCTTGCACGGGTTCCTGACTATTCTTGGGCCGCAAAGAAATTTGTGTGGATTTCGCCATATGCAACAGCCTATGGCTGGGCAGATGATAAGCAATCTGCCCTGAAAAATTTTCCAGAGCACTCTGCAGGGACACACTGTTTGCAAAACTCCAGTCAAAATCCTCCCGTTGCACCGGGAGTATGATCTTTGCAGGATCCGCACCCATCAATTCCAAACACCGTTGTTGGCATTTGATTATCAAGCGAGCAATTAGCTCAAACAATGTAGTTGCCGTTTTCTGCGGCTGATGGGGCAGGAAAACCCATTCCAGAACGTGCAAGGAATCAGACCATTTGCCACTCCATTGACCAATGATACCTGTGGGATGTGAATCTGGAGTGGTGATGAACACAGTGACATCAACGGAGGGATCAATGCGATAAACCTGACAAGCCGAAACAGCTTGCTGAACCACCTCCAACGCCTTACGCGCCTCAGGGGTCAGTGTGCGAGGCGACTTTAGATCAGAGTCTCCTTTCAACAAATCATACAGAGGAGACACCTGTGTGTTAGTTAATCCCAAATACGGACGTAACCAAGTGATGACACCTACCAATTTCTGAGCATCATTCAGTGTCTTCACAGAATGCACAAATTGCACCTCCTGGTGACAGATTGTCCGTCCCAGAATTTTGACCCCCAAGTACTTCCAAGGTGGTTTTTGTTGAACCTTTTCTGGAGCCACCTGCAGTCCATGAGCATGCAAAGCATCGAGCAACCGAGGCTGAATCCTCAGCAGCTCATCCTGGGTGGACGCGGCCACCAAAATGTCGTCCATATAATGATACAGACGCGCATCAGGAAACTGCTTGCGAACTCCAGACAAGGCACGGGCCACATACCATTGGCATATGGCAGGAGTATTACGCATGCCCTGAGGCAATGTCCTCCATTGATATCTCTGTGCGGGCTCAACCTCGTTAATCGCTGGCACCGAGAAGGCAAATTTCGGTCTGTCATCGGGATGCAAAGGAATTGAAAAAAAAAATCCTTCAGATCCACAATGAGGACCGGCCAGCCTGCAGGAAGCATGGTAGGCGATGGCATGCCTACCTGCAGTGGTCCCATGCTTTCCATCACAGCATTGACCTTTCGAAGGTCTTGCAACAACCTCCATTTCCCAGATTTCTTTTTGATACAGAAGACAGGAGTCTTCCAAGGACTGTTAGAAGGCTCCAGATGACCCTGGTCCAACTGCTCCTGCACCAAATTCCGAAGGGCGACTAATTTATCATCAGGGAGGGGCCACTGCTTCTCCCAAACGGGTTTGTCCACCAGCCACCGTATAGGAGGCGTAGGACACTCTGCACCCTTCACTGCAGTGGCCCCCATCAAAAATCCGTCCCAATACGCACCCCCCAGGCAGACAGAACATCCCTTCTCCAGAGGTTGGCAGGAGTAGAAGTAACATGAGGCCTAACCCAAGCCATCTGTCCCTCTGGGTTCATGACCAGCACAGGCTGCTGGGCCACGTAACATTGCGCCGTCCCTCCCAGGCCCGCGACAGATGTCCCCACTGGATCCAGGGGCCACTCCAAGGGCCAGGCGGCAAGGGAGAGAACAGTGATGTCAGCACCGCTGTCGAGAAGCCTGTGGAGGTGGATTTCCGACGGTGTTGCACCAGGAACGGACAGGGTACACAGCATCTCGGGACGGTCCTTGGTCAGGACAGCAGTCCAGCGAACCTGAGGCGGCCCAGTGGATCCAAAACCACCAGCTCCACGTGACCGGTCAGCTGTCCTGCAAACAGAAGACTTAAAAGGCACAAGTTGAGCAAGCCGTGTCCCTTTTGGAATTGTGACGGGGGAATGGGTGTGGAAACCATGGCACAAATCTGCCCTGTAAAATCTGCATCAATGAGCCCCAGGTGCACAATGATGCCCTGAAGGGTGGCACTGGACCTCCCCATAAGGAGAGCACTCATGCCCCCACCCAAGGGACCAAAGGCATCCAGGGGAACCTTGCCTATCTCAGACGAGTCTAAGACAACTGATGCTGCAGTGCAGACATCCACGCCTGCTGATCCGCGGGTGCTGGCTGCAAGCCGGCAAAGGAGACCTCCATCAGCACCTGGGTCTGGAGAGAAGCTTGTGTCTGAGCGCGCCCCTCCTGCTGCAAGCTCCGCCTCACGTTTCCCGAACCCGGTAACGCCTGGCCATTAGCATGAACAGTCGCCTTACAAACGTTAGACATGTGATTCGGCCTACCACACCGACTGCACAAGAACATGGGGAATTTGACCTTCTGCACCTTCTTCCCCCGCTTCCTGCTAGTCTGCGCATTCCCCTGCTGCAGCTGCCCGCCCTGCGGTGCTGCCCAGACTGGCTGCACAGCGGCAGCCACAGCGGCCAACTTCCAACGTGAGGGGATGATGTTCGCACAGGCTTCTGCCATCTCCCAGATACCAGGATCACCAGGCACAGCCGCTATAACCTTATTACAAGTTTCATTACAATTGCACTTGACAAGGTTTGCAATCGTGACGTGTCTCGCCACAGGATCAGGCACCTGCCTCTCCACGGACGCAATCAACCTCGCCGCAAATACCATAAAAGGCTCATCATCCCCCTGGACAACGGTTGAAAACGGCTGCTTCGGAGCAGCCATTTCCAGGGTCTGCACAATCGCTCCCATGCCCAGCGTTTTGCATTGCTGAAGCACAAGGGGATCGTATCCAACCTGCCCGTGAACACTCTCATAACGCTCTGTCCCCATTAGCATGTCAGCAACCACTCCATGCCTGGGGTGCTCCAGCGCCAGCGCAGCATTCTGCCTCACCGCTTGGGCCGCCAGACGAGCCCACTTGGTCTCAAAACCACCAAATTGCACAGGGTCAAAAAGAGAATGTGCCACACAATGGACATCGTGAGGTGTCAGTGTGTCCTTAGCAAGTCTCCGAAGAATGTGCATAACCTCAGCAGACCCCAAACCATGCTGAGCAACCACTTCACGGAGTTCCTTCTCCAGCTTATATGCAAGGGGGTCATAAGTGTTATGAGTGACGCCCCTGAGCACAGGAAAAGCCTGGGGACCCCCTGGCAAAGCCACCGCATCTGCTGTGTCCCGATCCTTGGGCCCCCCAGAGACAAAAGGGAGTGATTGACTGGGAACCGGGGCAACACCACTCGCCCCCGCACCCCCTGCAGCACCGGCAGAGCCAAAGGAATCCGCCCCCCGACCCTGCAGATGCCGGGAGGAGACAAGTTCATTCCTCTCGTCAGTCTTGGTTTTTGACTCTGGCCAGAAACGTTCAGGGTACCTCGGACGCACGGTCACCTGGCACGCAGGAAGCGTCCAA
Organism: Melozone crissalis; assembly: GCF_028551555.1. Classification (NCBI taxonomy): domain Eukaryota; kingdom Metazoa; phylum Chordata; class Aves; order Passeriformes; family Passerellidae; genus Melozone; species Melozone crissalis. The sequence goes on from NW_026535844.1 coordinate 8,336,416, forward strand.
AGACCTGACGAGAGAGCGCCATGGCCCCGGGCACCCACCGGCCTCCCGCCGGCCGTGTCAGCAGCTGCAATAAAGGTAAACACCCCAGTCCTCTGCTGCGCTGCAGCTCCGGCAGGGGCCGCGTCGGCGGCCGCAGCTGCCGGCACGGCCCGCAAATCTGGCCCGGCGCCGGACGAGACCGGCGCGGCCACGGACGAGACTGGCGCGGGGCCCCCATCCCCCGATACGGGGGCTGGGTGGAATGCCGAGGGAGGCGCAGCCCGTGGAGCCGCGTCACTGCGGGGCGGCACAAAGGAGCCGGGCAACCCCCCTATGAGAGCCCGCTCCAAGCCACAAGGTCCCGCAGCGGGCACCGCCCCCACCGAGCAGAGAGGGACGGGCTGCCCGCCCACCGGAGCGGAGCCGGGCGGAGCACCGACCGACGCCCCGCCCCCGGCTGACTTCACCGGCTGCGCATGCCCAGCAGGCTGCGCAGACCCAGAGGCGGGCAACGTCCCGCCCCCGACTGTCTCCACCGACTGCGCATGCCCAACAGGCTGCTCAGACCCGGAGGAAGGCGAAATCTCTCCCCCCCGCTGAGGAACCCGACTCGGGGGCGGGAGAGCCCACCCCTACCGCGCTCAGGGGGAACGTGGTGGACACACCGCATTTCGGACAACAGGTAGTCACCGCAGCAGCCTCAAGTCGGGGCGGAGGCTGAGCCTTAAAGGCCGGGAAGGCACACAGAGAGGGCAACCCGTCCCCCGCCCCGCCACCCGCACAGGGCGAGGCGGGGCGAGGACGGCCCGCCGAATCCAGAGAGCCCTCCGGACCCGGGACCAGCTGGCTGTGAGCCCAATCCACCCCGGGCGGATAATGGCCACTCCCCAGCACACCGTTGTGGGGCGGGGAAGGGAACTCCACATCACACAGGAGCTCAATCTCCTCCTCATCCACATCTGAGGTAGAAGGGCTTCCCTGGGAACTCCGAGGGGTACAAGAACCAGACCCCCGCCAAAGCTCCTCACATTTCTTCCACTGCACCAGCAGCGGTCCCATGTCTACAGTGCAGTCATCAAAGAGGGCCTCCATGAGATGGATCCCCAGGAGAGACCACTCCTGCTTATTGAACGCCTTCACAGGGTCCGAAAAAAAACCTCACTCTCGGGCCCACAGAATCAATCTCTCAAAACCATCCCAGGAAACAGACACCTGTTTCAACTGCAGGACCTCCCTCCAGAGATCCAAAATGAGGGAATCATCCTGGAAAACCACAGAGGTTTCCATTGCCCCAAGAACAGCAGGCAAAGCACCAAAAGCAGGGGGGGGGAAATCTCACCGCAACGCGCTGTCCGTGTCTCAGCCTAGACTGCAATACACTTCGGCGGTCACCAGATGTCGCCGACCGACACGAAAGAACACAAGCACACCACCGCTTTCAGGTGAAGGGAAAAAAGGGAAGTTTTATTCTCTGACTCCACTATTTATAGTTTTACAAGAGTGACAGTGGATTGGAAGGTGACAGTGACACCTCTGCAATGCCACAGGTCAAACCAACAGTCCATCAACTCTCTCCTCCTCCATAAAGGAATGAAAAACAATGAGTTGTTTACAGAAAGTGTGTGGGAAAGTTCACTACAAGAATGCCAACATTAGAAGGCTTAGAAAGTCCTAGAAAACCAGGGCGACAGGCTCACATCAGCTTCCACCAAAGTGAAATCCTGGGATCCCCCTTTCACACCAGCAATAGAAACAGACTCTGTCCCCACATGTCTTGATGGGATCAATGTGCATTGCGCAGCAGTATCGACCAAAGCCTTGTACTCTTGTGGTTCCGATGTGCCAGGCCAACGAATCCACACAGACCAGAAAACACGATTTTCCCTGGCCTCTACCTGGCTAGAGGCAGGGCCCCTCTAAGCCTGGTTATCCTTCTTTGCCTGGGCATATGTTTTGGATGTTCCTTCAATGGGATCAGACATGTCATCATCATCATACCTGGCCGGTCGGCTACGGGCTACTGGAGCTGCTTTCCTTCTGGTGGCTTCCTTCAGTTCACGCACCCGTCGTGCCAGAACAGCAGTAGGTTTCCTATCCCACCTTCTCATGTTTTCCCCACAATCACGCAGGTAAAACCACAGCTCAGCTCGTGGGGTGTACCTTCTCTCACCATCTGGGAAACGTCTGCCTTGGAGACCAGAACCTCGGATCTGTACTGCTGAAATTTGGAGAAGGTCTTCTTTAATCTCCTCTCTAAGCTTCTTATGATTCTCCTCTATCTTATCCTCTAAGTTCTGCAGACGTGTTTCTACCGCTGCGATTCTGGCATGTGTCGGGCCATGTACAGCATCTGCATATGCTCAGAGCTTCCTTGCCATGTGAAGCACAGTCTCACCCCTCTCATCCCTCTTCATGATGGCTAAGGCAGAAGCATATTCGTGTGGCACAAGTCGTATGAGTTTTCGCCACATCACAGACGTGCATGGTACTAAGTCTGGGTTCCTAGTTGTTACATCATCTGAGAAGATAATCTCTGCCACTGCCATTTCTCTCAGGCGTTGGATCCCTTGCTCTATTGTCTTCCACTGAGTTTGCTGCATATAGAGATCGTCTGCACACAGGTATCTTTCTGCTACGCTTCTTAGGATCCGTTCCCAGAGGCTGTGTGGATTAGCCCCCCTCATCATTCCTTGGTCTATGACAGGATCCTGTGACAGGGATCCCAAATGCCTGGCTTCAGTGCTGTCCAGAATTGTAGCCTCGCCTGCAGCATGCCAGAGACGGACAAGCCAACTAATTATGGATTCATCAGACCTTTGAGTGTAGTCCTTCCGTAGGCCACAAAGGTCCTTCAGGGAAAAGGACTCATCTGATCTTGCACCTGCTGCTTTGACTCCTGATTTTATGTCAGGAGGCATTGAGGTTCCTTCTCGTTCATCATCATCATCATCCACTGGTCGATTGGTCTTGTCCGTGCATTTCCCACTTCTAGTGCTGGCAGCAACAGCCATTGGTTGAGGCTTATTTTCTGGTTTAGCTGCTGGCTTAGGCTCACTATCTGGTTTGGCTGCTGGCTTCGAGCGTGGGCTGTTGGCTGCAGCCTGAGTCACCGGGATAGTTGCTGATTTATCTCCCTGCCCCCCTGCCTCTGTCTGCTGCCCGACAGGACCTAGCAGTGAGCGATGAGCACAAGCCAGGGCCCAGCTCACTGCAATGACCTTCCTCTCCTTAGGCTCATCCTGGGACTTCTCTTTCAGATATTTCCCCACCTCAGCTGGGTTCTGAATTTGTTCGTGGGGAAAATCCCAGACTATAGGGTCAGAGAATTCCTTCAGGATTTGGCCCATATCCTCCCATTTCCCACACCACTTAGGATTTTCCACACTGGGGTCAACTCCTGAGTCAGGGGTCTCATCAGCCCGTCTAGAAATCTCAGCCCTCATCCTAGAGAAGCAGCAGGCTGTATAGAGGAAGGTTACCAGATTGAATACCAGGAAGATGGTTCCTTTAACATTGAGGGAAAACTGAACATCCTTCACTAGTGATGCAACTGATTCATAGGAGAAGGAGGAAAGCAGAGGCTGAAAAACCTCATTCCCTCCTGCTCCTCCTCTAACAAACTGGATGCATAACCATAGCCATGAACCATTCATACCTGGAGCAGACCCTAGCATGTTTATAAACTTCTTGCACATTATTGCCACCAAGCCCAGCAGGATAGCTACTCTGATCACTGCCCCTCTGATGTAAAAACTACGTATTAGGGGCAATACTAAAGCTATTTCTGGATAAGAAAATAAACCTAGGGACCAGAGAGGTATTAAAATCTCAAAAAACCCTAGGGACTAGAAATGCATGCAAGCCTTCACCCCAACAGACATTATGAATTCAAAAAGCATGGTTATTAGCTGATTTAAATGAACACAGAGGAATAGCAACCAAAATGCAGTCAAAACAGGGTTTTTCCACTCTCTCTCGAGCCCCACGTTTGGGCACCAATATTTTGTCCTGGTTTAGGGCAAATTTGTTAAAGAATCTGCAAAGGAGGGCCCCTCCAGAAAGCAAAACCCACACGGCCCCTCCCCACAACCGGTTCGGGAAAAAATTCCTTGGAGAGAGGTGGAAAGAACCTGTTTATTTACCAGACACAGCACCCCCCAGCACACAAAATGAACAATACCAGCTGACACCGCTCTGAGAAAGATGACAAAATCAGAAAGTCTCTTTCGGGGGTGGTTGCTCTGTTCTCAGTTCCTCTGGCGCTGGGCCAGCTGCTGCAGCCAAACGGTGTGAATCCTCAGTGTTCCCAGTCCCAGTCCGGAGCAGGTTCAGATGGTGACAGAAACAGGAGAGGAGCAACAGTCCGGGAAGGAATTTGGACTGTTTAGCTAGAACTAGCTAATAAGCAGATGCAAAAGCGGGAGGAGAAGCAAGAGCAGAAGAGCAAGCAAGCAAAGCAGCAAGCTGAAAGAAAGAAGTGAAAAACAGCCCTGTGTACTGCCTGTCTCTGTGTCCCTGATAAGAGAAACCCAAACAAAACTTCCACTCTTCGGAGCCAGTCTTAAAGGCACAGAACAGATGAATGGGGATACAAGCATCACCCCAGGACATGGAGTGAACTGCGAATGAACAGGGAATAGACTGGGAATTGAGTTGGAGTGGGTGGGCCGAACTGGGAAGGACTGGGAGTAACTGGAAATGGACGGAGAGGAACTGAGGTGGTTTTGAGAGAAATGGGAGGAGATGAGGGGCCCTGGAATTGGAGATTGTGCTGAGGGAATGAACTTGGAATGAACTGGGAATGACCTCAGTAGGACTGGGACGGACTGAGTGGGTACTGGGAGGGATTGGGAATGGACTGGGAGGGACTGGGAGGGAGTTTGAAAGACTCTGGCGGCACTGGGAGGAACTGGGAATGAAGTGCGCGGCACTGGGAGGCCGAGCCCAGCCCGGGGCACTCGGCGCTGCGGGTCTGCCTGGCAACAGATGAGTCATCAGAGATTCGTGCTTTGATTGGCTGAGAAGCGTCAGCTCCACGCTCGGCTGAGCTGGAGGCGCGGGGAGGCACTGGGAGGAACTGGGATGGACTGGGCGAGCCACAAAGGTCAATGGGTGGGACAGGGGGTTCCGGAGATGTGTTCAAGGAGCGCTGAGGGCGCTGGGGCGATGTCCAGGGAGGTTTTGTGGTGTTCCGGGGTCATGGGCAGGGCAGGGCCCGAGGGGACACGCTCTGCCCCGAGCTCACCTCGGCGCCCCAGGAGGAATGGGGTGGCCACCTCGTAGTTGTTCCGGCAGTACCTGTCCACCTGAGCCCTTTTGTACTCCAGTTTAGCCGAGTCGCTGTTCCAGGACTTAGCCACCTTCTTCCCATAGGGGGTGAACCCTACGTAGTGCCCCACCTCGCTGTCGAACATCGCGAACTGCATCCGGTTGTAGATGAACCTCTCCACGTGCCGCATCTTCTTCGTGCCGTTAATGAAGTGACACTCCGATGTTATCTGCTCCTGAAACACCCCTATGAGTGCAGAGCATAGATAGAGGGGTGCCCTCCCAGCACACCCCAGCAGAAACCGCAGAGCTCCGGGGCCCACCCCGAATCCCCACTCCGCACGCCCTGTGCCCCACGGCCGCCATGGGACCCTCCTGCCCGCGCTGCCGCTTCCTCTTTGCCGCCCTTCCCCCATTTCTCCTTCCACATCCTCTCCCCTCCCACCTCCGGCCGCTCCCAAATCACTTTTGGGGTCCCATTTCCCCATTTTCCCACAAATCCCCCAATCCCCAGCCCCCTCGGGGGGGGGTCACCCCTCCCCTTTTCCCCCATTCCCCACCCTCTCCCACCCCTCCCTCTCCTCCCCCCACCCCTCAGCCCCTCCCGCTCTCCCTTTGGGGGGTCCCCTCCATTCCGGGCTCCCCCCTTCGCCCCCTTTTCCCCCTTCTCCCCCCCTGTCCCAGCGCCTCCCGACCCCCGCTCACCCGAGAGCTCCGCGCCCGCAGCCGGGGGGGCTCCCAGCACCACCAGTGCCACCAGTAGGGCCCCAGCTGCCGCCCCTCGCCCCATGGCCGGGGCCGGGCAGGGAGCAGCAGCCCCAAAGCAGCCGCGCTGCGCTGGGAGCGCCAGTCCGGAGCAGGGCGGGCTCGGCAGCGCCGCGCGCTCTCATTGGCTGCCGCCGCTTCTGGGCAGCGATCGGCCACGGGCTCTGCCCGGCAACCGATGAGGCAATCCAACGCTCCGAGCTCATTGGCTGCGCCGCCTCCTGCCTGCGCTGCCATTGGCTGAGGCCTTTCCGAGACGCTGCAGCCCCGGGCTGGGGGTTTTTTGGGGAGGGGGAACCTTGGGGCGCTGGGTCGGTGGGGGCGGGGATGGAGAGGCGCGGGCTGTGGTGGACCAGCCAATCAGAGCCGCTCATTTCACATTTAACCCTAATTTTTGGGTTACTGAGCTCGTTCAGGATTTTCTGTTCGGATCCCTTGGTCCCGCTGTCCTGGTTTGAAAAGGAAGTGAGTTTGTTGGGATGCTGTGGTCAAACCAATCTGTGCTCAGATTTGAATATTGGCACCTGGTGTGGCCCCCGAGGACATGGATTCACCTCTGAGCACACAGGGGGTTAAAAGCAGAGAACTCCCAGGGGAAGCTCTCTTGGTTCCGGTGGGTGAAAGGTTCAGAGCTGCCCTGCCCGGCTGCGGGCTGGGTGCGGGAGGGGAAGCCATGCGGCCGGGTGAGGGGAGCAGGGCCTTGGACAGAGAAGGGAGGTGAAGGCCCCTGCAGGATGGAAGGGTGGAGGAGCACTGACAGGCATCGGGCAGCGGCCACAGAGAGAGAGAGAGAGCCGGTGTCTGTGCCTGTGCCACCTTGAAATTTGCTACCTTGTGCTGGCAGCACAGCCGAGAAGGAGAAGGGGTGCAGAGAGAAGGTGCCCGGTAGGGCAGCCATGGGAGTTCTGGGCAGGCAGAGCCCGAGATTTTAACCCTTTTCTTGGATGATGGAAACCTTACAAATGCTGATCCTCCTGGAGCTGAATGAGAAGAGAGATAGAGATGAGATAAGAGGAGATGGGCCACAAGAGAAGTTGAGAAGAATCCTAGGCAGGAGGAAATGATGGATTGGCCTTTGGCTGGACTTTTCTTGCATAGCCATGGACAGAACCATTTTTCCTGTGACACAGAGACTGCATTTAGGGGGAGGCAATGGCTCGGAGCCAAGAGAGTGCAGTGATGTGATGTGAAGGAGTGGCATGAACAGAGATGGATGAGGAGGGTGGTGGTGCCCTCTGCCTTCAGTGAGGAAGATCTTTGTTCTTGAGACCCCTCGGCCCCAGGGGGTGAATTTGGGAGGGACAGGTGTCCCAAAAGTGAGAGACTGTGCTCATTTTTGGAACTGGGCAAAGCATCCTTAAAAGGGGAACCCCAGAAGCAGCTCTGGTCCATGTGCAGTGGTGAGAGCACTGGGCATGGAAGGAAGATGTCACCATGAGAAATGATCTCCGGGCGGTGCCACGTGTGACACGGAAACACAAGAGGTCTCAACTGTGTTTCCTGGGGAAGCCTGTGGCACAAGAGGGACTCCTCTCTCCTTGATGAACTGAGAGTTGATTATCTGAGGGTTGGTGATGGGCTGAGAGTTTATTATCTGAGGGGTGGCAACTGGATTGAGAATCCAATGGTTTATCTCATTGTGCTGTGGCGGAAATTGGTAGGAGGAGGAGGAATGTTTTGGAAGATTTTCATTCTGAGTTTTGTGTGTGTTCCTTTTTACATACAGTAGTAGGTTAATAAAGTTTTTTTTTTTATTCATTTCTAGGCTGGAGCCTCTTTGCTGTATTTCTGGTCCCATCTCACAGCAGACACTGGGGAGAATATATTTTCATGGGGGCACTGGCATTATGCCAGCATCAAACCATGACAAAGTCATGTTCCCCAGAATCCACTTATTTTAAGTTATTCACCATGCATTGATCAGTTTAAAAACAGGGGAGTTGTGGAGTGCCCCTGTTCCTAAGGGAGAGGAATTTGGTCTCACCCTGCTTGTGTTGCTGAGAACTCCTCCCTCGCCCCGAACCCCAACTCCCCCCAGGATCCCCTATAAAAACCCCCTGCCCTGCCTTTGCCTGGTCCTTCATCCCCATCCTGCCCCTCCTGCCCGGGGGTCAGGAATGGATTCTGGAGCTTTCTGGAACCAGGACCCTTCTCGTTTGTTCCCCTGCCCGGTGCCGGCAGCTGTGCCCTCCCTGGGCACGATGAGCCCAGCTGCAACACCCTGCAACAGCAGGGACCCCAAAATCACCCCAAATTCCCCAAACTCCGGTCAGGGACCGTGAAATTACCCCAAATACCCCAAAACTCCAGTCAGGGACCCCAAAATTATCCCCAAATCCCCCAAACTCCAGTCAGGGACCATGAAATTACCCCAAAAATATCACAAAAATACCTCAAAAAGCTCAAATTCCACTCAGGGATCCCAAAATGACACAAAAATACCCCAAAATCCAGTCAGGAGTCCCAAAATCCTCGAAAATCAGGGCAGGGACCCCAAAATGACCCTAAAATTTGGTCAGTGAGCTAACATTACCCCAAAATTACACAAAAATACCCTAAAATCCCAACAGGAACCCCAAACTTACCCCAAATCCCCCCTGATCCAGTCAAGGACCCCAAAATTACCCGAGAATATCTCAAAATCCAGTCAAGGATCCCAAACCCCCAAATTACCCCAAATGCAGTCAGGGACCCCAAAATGACCCCAAATACCACGCAAATTGCCTCAAATCCAGTCAGGACACCCCAAACTCCCCCAAAATCAGCCCAGACCTCCCCCCAAATTCAGTAATGAACTCACAAATCCAGTCAAGGACCCCCCAAACCACACCCCAGATCCCCTCATGACCCCAATTCTCTGTCAGGACCCTACAATCTCCCTCAGGACCCCCAGCTCCTCCTAAAACTCCTCAGGATCCCTCACATCCCCTCACGACCCCTCACACCCACTCAAGAACCCCCATTTCCCCTCAGAACCCTCCAAAACCCCCCAGATCCCCTCAGGACCCCAAACCCACATACATCCCCTCTCAACCCTCCTCCCATTCCCCCTCAGGACTCCCAAAAATCCCCCCCAGATCCCCTCACAACCCCTCAGGAACCCAGTCCCCCTCAGGACCCCAATTCTCCCTCAGGATCACCCCAACCCCCCTGGGACCTCCCCGGAGCCCTCCTCAGCCCCGCCCCCCCCCCCCCCCCCCGCTCCCGGTGCTGACCGCGGTCGCTGTCGCCCACCCCGCGCTGCCGGGGGGGGTCCCGGGGCTCCCTCGGCGCCCCCAGATTCCCGCCCCGCCCCCTCCCCCCCCCCCGCGGCCTCAGCCCCGCTCCGCCGCCGCTGGGCCCCATCGGGACCACAATGCCCACAATGCACCGCGTTTCTACCGGAAGCGGCCGACACTAGGGGAACTTCCGCCAATACTTCTGCAAGGCGTGGCTTCTGATTGGTCTGCGCCGCATTTGGCGCTTCTCGCCAGAGGTCTCTCTCGCAAGAGAAGCAGCGCGGCAATGTTTGTTGAGGGCAACTCTGTGGGCTCCTCAGAGCGAACCGCGTTCCTTCATAAATGGAGCCGGGAACAGCGGAATCCGCCTGGAAATGCCGGGATGGAGCCTAAATCCCCTGGGGATGGAGCCTAAATCCCCTGGGGTTCAACCAAAGCGCCCAAGTCCTGGAGCTTTCCATGGACAGGGGCGGTACTGCGGCGGCGCGAGGGCCGGTGACGTCACATCGCCCCCCCCCCTTTTTCCGGCCCCTCCTGAGGAGGCTCCGCCTTTTCCCGGCGCCGACCCCGGGGCCTGTTCTGGGCCGGGACCGGAGCGGGTTCCGGGGCTCCTTCGCCACCGGAGCGCCCTGAAGGTGTCCCCAAGGTGTCCCCAAGGTGTCCGCAGTGAGCATGGAGCCCCAAGAGGTGCGACAGGAGGGGGAGAGGAGGGGAAACGTGGGGTGGTGAAAGGGGGCAGTGAGGGAGAGGACAGGATACGGGGGCTGGCGAAGGGGTGGCAGAGGGGACAGCAGAGGGTGGCAGAGGGGACAGCAGTGGGGGCAGGAGGGTGGCAGAGGCTACGAGGGAAGTGGCAGAGGTGGCAGCGGGAACAATGGAGGGACAGACGGGCAGCAGAGCCCTCCCGGGAGGGGCAAAATGACCCCTCGGGGCAGGAGGCCACCCCAGGAGCCGTAAGTGCCACCAGGTCTCTGACACCTCCCCTGTCCCCTCTCCAGCTGTCCCCGGCCCTGCTGCAGCCACAGGTCACCGTGGTAGCCATCCTGGGTGAGCTGCTGGCCAACATGCCCTCGCTGGACGAGATGCTGCTGCTCGGGTCTGCAGCGAGCCTGTACTGGGACCTGGAGGATTTCACCAGGGATCTCTGGACTACCCTGTACTGCATTGAGGGCACCTGGTGGCACTGCAATGTCACCTCCAATGATGATGACCCTGTCACCGCCCTGAGCCGAGCCCTGGCCACCTACAAGAGCACCCCAGGGACCACCTGGGACTGTGTGACAATGGCAGCCATTGAGTCCTACCGGTCGGTGTCTGTGCTTGTGGACAGGTGGGCCCAGCTAGCCAGGGCGGCCATCAAGCTCCACAACACCTGCAGGGAGGTGGTCACTGTGGCAGCCGACAGGGCGGCCTCTGCCACCACCTGGGCCAGGGAGCTGCAGGACGAGGCTGCCCGTTATGGGACAGCTCAGGAAAACATGGTGGAGGTGGGTCAGGCGCTGGGTGGGGAGGAGGAGGCCGAGGTGAGGAGGGAGGCCAGGGTTGCTGCCAGCGAGGCAACAAGGGCCACCATGGTGAGACAGCAGCTGGAGGCGGCCCTGGGGCTGCTGGAGCGCTTGGTGGCCACGTGTGACGAAGCCACCGCGTTCCCCCGGGAGCTGCAGCCCCTGCTCTGGGATACCAAGGCCGCCCTGGAAGGGACAAATGAGGCATCCCCTGATGTCCCCAAGGACTTGGTGGCCAAGGTGGCTGTGGCTGAGCGGCTGTGGGAGGCCAACCACCGCCTGGTCAAGGATCACCTGGTGGGGACACTTCAGGACATCATCGACTTCTGTTTTACTGATGGTCCTGTCAGCCTCAGTGCCTGTGAAGTGGCTGAGCGGTGCCAAAGAGCCCTCGAGGACATCCCAAGGCTCCTTCGACCCCCGGAGCCTCCCCAAGGTGTCCCCAAGGTGTCAGCAGTGAGCATGGAACCACAAGAGGTGCAACATGGGGGAGTGGTGGGGGACAGAGACTACACTGGGGGGACAGGGGGGCTGGTGGGGGGTGGCAGTAGGGACAAGACGCTGACAAGGGGATGGAGAGGCAAAGGGGACCCCTCGGGGGCACAGGGGCCACTGCAGGAGGCCGCAAGTGCCACCAGGTCCCTGTCACCTGTCATGTCCCCTCCACAGCTGCAGGTGCTGGTGGCCATGGTGGCCACCCTGGGTGAGGTGGTGGCCACCCTGACTGGACCACACAGGGGCAAGTTCCTACACAAGTCCCCAAACTCCCTGCACGAGGACCTGAGGAGATTCACCCAGAGCCTCCGTGCAATCGTGAACCAGAGCTGTGTCACCTCCCTGGGCCACTGTGGTGTCCCCTCCCTGGGCCGGGCCCTGGTTGCATTCTGTGCCACCCTCGGGACCACCTGGGCCAATGTGAGGACCGTGGCCAGCGCCTGGCGGGAGTTGGTGGCCAGGGTCGTGGACAGCTGGGACTGGCTGGCCAGGGAGGCCACCAAGCTCCGTGAGAAGGTGGTCATGAACCAGCAGCTGATGGTGGCCCTGGATAAGGAGGAGGTGACCTTGGAAATGGCCACGCACGGTGCCCAGGTGGTGGCAGCCACCAATGAGGCCATGGGAGAGGCTGTGCCAGACACCAGGAGGGGACATTGGGCAGAGGTGGCCCTGGGGCTGCTGCAGCGCTTGGTGGCCACGTGTGACAGAGCCACCTTGTTCTACTGGAACATTGAGTGGCAGCTCAGGGACATCGAGGCCATTCTGAAGGGGACAAACGAGGCGTCCCCTGATGTCCTCCAGGCCTTGATGGACAAAGTGGTCAAGTTTGATTGGCTGTGGGGGGCCAGCACCCACCTGGGCAAGGATCACCTGCTGAGGACACTTGGGGACATCCACAACCTCCTCTTGAGTTCCTGCGGTGACCATGGTGGCCCCGGTGGCCCCGGCAGCTGCATAGTGGCTGAACAGTGCCAAAAAGCCATCGAGGACATCCCAAGGCTGCTGTGGGGACAGTGATGTCACCACTGTGATGTTTATGGGGCAGTGACATCACTGGAGAGACCTGTGGAAACTTGAGTGCCACCAGCTTCTCCAGTGCTACCAAGAGCTCCTCAAGTGCCACCAGTTCTTCGTGTCACCAAGAGCCATCAAGTGCCACAGCTCCTCAAGTGCCACCAGCTCCTCGTGTCACCAAGAGCCCCTCAAGTGCCACCTGCCTGGGACAGAACTGATGCCACTGGGCTGGTGGTAGTGCCATGTCTCTGGTGCCTCCTCTGCTGTGTCCCCGTGTTCCTGCAGAGGGGACACAAGGGGTAGGAGGAGGGGACAGGGAATCGCAAAGCAACAGAGGGGACAGCAGGGCCCTCCAGGGAAAGTGCCACCAGATCCCTGACACCTCCCCTGTCCCCTCCCCACGTGTCCCCTCCACAGCTGCAGGCACTGGTGGATGTGGTGGCCACCCTGGGCAAGGTGGTGGCCACCGTGACCAGGCCATACATGGCCAAGTGCCTGCGCGAGTCCCCTGACTCCCTGCATGAGGACCTGGAGAACTTCACCCGGAGCCTCTGTAGGACCCTGAACCACAGCAGTGTCCCCTCCCTGGGCCGGGCCCTGGCCACCCTCAGGGCCTCCCCTGAGACCACCTGTGCTGCTCTAAGAGCTGTGACCAGCACCTTGCAGGAGTTGTGGACAGCTGAGACTGGCTGGCCAGAGAGGCCACCGAGCTCCATGCCACCTGCAGGGAGGTGGCCACAGCTGAGGCCTCTGTTGTAGCCACCACCACCCTCAAGGTCAGGAACTGGCAGGACACGGCCGCCTCCTTGGGGATGGCTCAGGAAAAGATGGTGGAGCTGCCACAGGCCCTTGAGAGGGAGGAGGGGCCTCAGCAATGGCTGCGCTCAAGGCCCGGATGGTGGCAGCCTCCAACGAGGTGCTGGTGGCCACCGTGGCCATGGGAGAGACTGTGGTGGCTGAGAGCCAGGCATTGATGGCCACCAGGAAGGGACAGGAGGAGGAGGCGGCCCTGGGGCTGCTGGAGCACTTGGTGGCCGCGTGTGACGAAGCCACCACGTTCCCCCGGGAGCTGCAGCGCCTGCTCAAGGACATCGTAGATACCACAGAGGTGACAAAGGAGGAGTCCCCTGATGTCCCCAAAGCCTTGCCAGCCAAGGTGTCCATGGCCGAGCGGCTGTGGGAGTCCAACGCCCGCCCGGCAAAGGATCATCTGCTGGGGACACATGATGACATCAACAACATCTTCAGTTGTGATTCCTACAGCTCCAGTGCCCATGTGGTGATCGTGAAGTGCCAAAAAGCCATCGAGGACATCCCGAAGCTGCTGCAGGGATGGTGATGTCACTGCTGTGACATCATCATGGCAGTGACATCATCAGGGGCATTGCTGCTGTCACCTGTGCCCTCCCCGTGCAGTATTTGAGATAAATCTGGGGAATTTTCTGGGAATTTTCATTGATACTGCCCCAAATCCTGATGGGAATTCCTGGGATGACCTTACTGGGGACACTCTGGGCACACTCAGGGACACTGGGGACACTCAGGGACACACTGGGGACACTCAGGGACAGGGGTGAATGAGTCCCCTCGGCAGCTTCCAGCTTTCCACTGTGCCTGCAGCAGAGCTGGGATATAAATGACAATTTAATAATTGGCTTCTGCAGTTCTTTATTGGCTTCTGCACTTTTGTATTGCCTTTTGCACATTTGTATTGCCTTTTGCACATTGTTATTAATCACCAGTAATTTGGTACGGTATTTGATACTGATATTGATTACCAATGATTCCTTGTAGCTGCTGGTTGGTGCAACGTAATCTGTCAGTTCAGGTCTGCACCATACAGCCTATTAATAAATTGATTATTTAATTTCATAATATCCTCTATATAAATCAGCCTGGGCTGATCTGAACTCTGTGTCAGACACATTATTGACCCCATTGAGAGATGAGTGGTCAATAAAGCCATCCCAATGTTCCTTGAGGGGAGCAAGCCAGGGAGCTGCTTCAGGGCGCTGTCATTGAGATATTTCCCCTTGAAAACCCTGGGTGGGATGGAAATACACCCGAGCAGATAGCAAAGCTAAAATGATATCAAAGCATCGTGGTATGTGGGTTAAAATATGGGGTCTCTAAAGCTGTAAATTGGTCAAAGCTTCATCAAGTGAGGCAAAATTATGATGAATCACCCACTGATTTTTGAACAGGTGAAGAGATCTGCCATCAAATATACTGATCTAGATCCTGAATCAGCTGATGGTAAAGCACACCTGGTTTTGTTTTGTGTGGGTCAGGCTTCAAATGACATAAGAAAAGACAAAAGGAGTTCAAGACATGGATAAGCTGCTGGAGGTTGCCTAGAAGGTGTTTTGAGACAGGGGCCCAACTGAAAGAGTTAATCCCAGCCTAGCAAGAAGGCAACTCGGGAAAAGTCACCCAAGAAAGCTTCCGCTCTGGAGAAGGCTCAGAGTGCATCCTGTAAGAAATGGGGGCATTGGAAAAAGGACTGTCCAGTGCTGAAAGAAAAATCATCAGTCCCTCATAGCAGCGGTCACCAGCAGGGAATAATGAGCATTGACTCCATGATTGCAGCAGGCTGATCAATCGCTTTGTTATACCATACTTTACTGCTAAGAAAAACCCATCACCCTTGCCAGACAGTCACAACACACATGTGGATCCAATTGGTCAATCAAGCCAAATAACCATCGCCAGTGGCCAATTGTTCTGGTTTGAAAGTAAAACCAGTGAGAGACTCCAAGTCAGAAATACCATTTATTAGAAAAAGGGAAAAAAACACCAAAAGACATGCAATAGTACAAAATAAAACTACTGACAGAGTCAGAATATATCCTGACACCCTGCTGGTTAGGGCAGTGGTAGCAGTTCAGATGAAATGGTCTTGTTGAAGTGGTGATCCTGTAGAAACGATCTGGTAGCGCATGTCCTTTGGGAACCAGCGGGTAAAGGCTGCCTGTTCTGTCCCAAAGCCCAGATTATATCCAGGTGGGGATGCTGAGCTCCTCCCCCCTGGGTGGTCTCTATGGTCCCTAGGTTTATTTTCTTACCCAGAAATAGCTCTAGTATTGTCCCTAATATGTAGTTTTTATAGCAGAGGGGCAGTGACCAGAATAGCTATCCTGCTGGGCTTGGTGGTAATGATGTGTAAAAAGTTTATAAACATGCTGGGGTCTGCTCCAGGTATGAATGGTTCGTGGCTATGGTTATGCATCCAGTTTGTTAGAGGAGGAGCAGCAGGGGATCAGGCATTTCAGGCTTTGCTTTCCTTCTCCTATGAATCTGTTGCATCACTATTGAAGAATGTTCAGTTTCCCCTGAACGTTAAAGAAACCATCTTTCTGGTATTCAATCTGGTAACCTTCCTCTATACAGCCTGCTGCTTCTCTAGGATGAGGGCTGAGATTTCTAGATGGGCTGATGAGACCCCTGACTCAGGAGTTGACCCAGGTGTGGAAAATCCTAAGTGGTGTGGGAAATGGGAGGATATGGGCCAAATCCTGAAGGAATTCTCTGACCCTATAGTCTGGGATTTTCCCCATGAACAAATTCAGAACCCAGATGAGGTGGGGAAATATCTGAAAGAGAAGTACCAGGATGAGCCTAAGGAGAGGAAGGCCATTGCAGTCAGCTGGGCCCTGGCTTGTGCTCATCGCTCACTGCTAGGTCCTGTCGGGCAGCAGACAGAGGCAGGGGGGCAGGGAGATAAATCAGCAACTATCCCGGTGACTCAGGCTGCAGCCAACAGCCCAGGCTCGAAGCCAGCAGCTAAACCAGATAGTGAGCCTAAGCCAGCAGCTAAACCAGAAAATAAGCCTCAACCAATGGCTGTTGCTGCCAGTACTAGAAGTGGGAAATGCACGGACAAGACCAATCGACCAGTGGATGATGAGGATGATGATGATGAAGGAGAAGGAACCTCAATGCCTCCTGACATAAAATCAGGAGTCAAAGCAGCAGGTGCAAGATCAGATGCAAATATTGAGTCCTTTTCCCTGAAGGACCTTTGTGGCTTACGGAAGAATTCCATGTGGGGACAGAGTCTGTTTCTATTGCTGGTGTGACAGGGGGATCAGTATCACAGGATTTTACTTTGGGGGAAGATGAGGTGAGCCTGACTGGAAATGAGTGGAAGAAACACCCTATTGTGACTGGCCCAGAAGCCCCATGCATTTTAGGTATAGACTTCCTCCGAAGTGGCTATTTCAAAGACCTAAAGGGACTCAGATGGGCATTTGGAATAGCTGCTGTAGAGACAGAGGGTGTCAAGCAGTTGAACAGCTTGCCTGGACTGTCAGAAAACCCATGTGCTGTAGGACTTCAGAAGGGAGAAGAGCAACAGGTGCCAATTGCCGCTTCCATAGTGCATTGACGACAGTATAGAACCACTCGAGATGCTGTGATCCCCATCCAAAAGATGATCCAAGAGCTGGAGAGCCAAGGGGTGGTCAGCAAGACCCACTCACTGTTCAACAGCCCCATTTGGCCTGAGCGAAAATCTGAAGGAGAATGGAGATTGACTGTGGACTACCGTGCATTGAATGAAGTGACTCCACCACCGAGCGCTGCCGTGCCAGACATATTAGAGTTTCAGTTTGAGCTGGAGTCCAAGGCAGCAAAGTGCTTTGCCACTATAGACATTGCCAATGCATTTTTCTCCATTCCTCTGGCAGCAGAATGCAGGCCTCAGTTTGCTTTCACATGGAGGGGAGTGCAGTACACCTGGAACCGACTGCCCCAGGGGTGGAAGCACAGTCCCACCATCTGCCATGGACTGATCCAGACTGCACTAGAAAGGGGAGAGGCTCCAGAACATCTGCAGTATATTGATGACATCATTGTGTGGGGGAACACAGCTGCGGAAGTGTTTGAGAAAGGGAAGGAAATCATCCAGATCCTCCTGGGAGCTGGTTTTGCCATTAAAAAGTCAAGGTAACGGGACCAGCTCGTGAGATTCAATTCCTGGGAGTGAAGTGGCAAGATGGACGGCGTCAGATTCCTACAGATGTCATCAACGAGATCACAGCAATGTCTCCACCCACCAATAAGAAAGAGACACAAGCTTTCTTGGGTGCAATAGGTTTTTGGAGGATGCATATTCCTGAGTACAGTCAGATCGTGAGCCCTCTTTACCTGGTCACCCGCAAGAAGAACAATTTCCAGTGGGGCCCTGAGCAGCAACAAGCCTTTGTCCAGATCAAGCAGGAGATTGCCCATGCAGTAGCCCTTGGCCCGGTCAGGACAGGACCAGAGGTGAAGAACGTGCTCTACTCTGCAGCCGGGAACCATGGCTTGTCCTGGAGCCTTTGGCAGAAGGTGCCTGAGGAGACTCGGGGTCGACCACTGGGATTTTGGAGTCGAAGCTACAGGGAGTCTGAAGCCCACCATACTCCAACAGAGAAAGAAATCCTGGCTGCCTATAAAGGAATCCAGGCTGCTTCAGAGGTAATAGGCACTGAAGCACAACTCCTCCTGGCACCCCGACTACCAGTGCTGGGGTGGATGTTCAAAGGCAAGGTTCCTTCCACTCACCATGCCACCAGTGCCACATGGAGCAAGTGGATTGCTCTCATCACTCAGCGCGCCCGTATAGGTAAACTGAATCGCCCTGGCATTTTGGAGGTCATTACAAATTGGACCGAAGGTGAGAATTTTGGTGTCACAGATGAAGAGGAACAAGAACCAGTGACATGTGCTGAAGAGGCTCCTCCCTATAACCAACTGCCCCCAGAGGAAACACGCTACGCTCTTTTCACTGCCTCAAGCCCGGGGCTGCACTACCCAGCAAGCAAAGAGCTGAGGTCCTAAGAGCTGCTAATCACTATAGAGCTGAATATCACCAGGCTTGCTAGAAAGGCAGCCCCCCGGCATTGGCCTGAGCTGGCTTCGGGCACCCGGTCCCTCCTCAGGGACTGAGATCCTGAGCACCAAGGCTCTGCTTCATGATAAGACTGATCAGAGGCCTTATTAATGGATGGCATCAGATTCCTACAGACGTAATCAACAAGATCACAGCAATGTCTCCACCCACCAATAAGAAAGAAACACAAGCTTTCCTAGGTGCCATAGGCTTTTGGAGAATGCACATTCCTGAGTACAGTCAGATCGTGAGCCCTCTTTACCTGGTCACCTGCAAGAAGAATGAGTTCCAGTGGGGTCCTGAGCAGCAACAAGCCTTTGCCCAGATCAAGCAGGAGATTGCTCATGCAGTTGCCCTTGGCCCAGTCAGGACAGGAGCAGAGGTGAAGAACGTGCTCTACTCTGCAGCCGGGAACCATGGCTTGTCCTGGAGCCTTTGGCAGAAGGTGCCTGGGGAGACTCGAGGCCGACCACTGGGATTTTGGAGTCGAAGCTACAGAGGGTGAGAAGCCAACTACACTCCCACAGAGAAGGAAATCTTGGCTGCCTATGAAGGAGTCCAGGCTGCCTCAGAGGTGATTGGCACGGAAGCACAACTCCTCCTGGCACCCCGACTACCGGTGCTGGGGTGGATGTTCAAAGGAAAGGTTCCCACCCCCCACCACACCACTGACGCTACATGGAGTGAACGGATTGCTCTTATCCCACAGTGCGCCCGTATTGGAAACCTGAATCGCCCTGGGATTTTGGAGATAATTACAAACTGGCTGGAAGATGAGAACTTTGGTATTACTGATGAAGAGCAACAAGAACCAGTGACATGGGCTGAATAGGCTCCTCCCTATAACCAACTGCCCCCAGAGGAAACGCGCTACGCTCTTTTCACTGACAGTTCCTGTCACATCGCAGGGATGGACCAGAAGTGGAAAGCAGCCGTATGGAGCCCCACACAACAGGTGGCAGAGGCCGCTGACAGAGAAGGTGGATCAAGTCAACTTACAGAACTCAAAGCCATTCAGCTGGGCCTGGACAATGCTAAGGGAGAGAAATGGCCAAAGCTCTACCTCTACACTGATTCATGGATGGTAGCCAGTGCTCTGTGGGGATGGCTGGAGAGGTGGAAAAAGGCCAACTGGCAGCGTAGGTGTCATGGATTCATGCTGGCACAATGCCAGTGTCCCCATGAAAATATATCTCCCTGGTATCTGCTGTGAGATGTGACCAGGAATAAGCAAAGCAGGCCCCCACTTAGAAATACAGAAAAGAAACCTTTATTAACTAAACTACAACTCTAAGTAACAAGAAACACACAGGGAAAATGAAAACTTTCCAAAAACATTTCCTCCCCCTCCCACCAGATTTCCAATACATCTATCCCCCAAATCACCAACTCTCGGTCCATCACCACCCTTTAGGTAATCAATTCTCAGTTCATCAAGGGGAGAGGAATCCTTCTTGTGCCATAGGCTTCCCCAGGAAACACCGCTGAAACCTCGTGTGTTTCCATGTCACTCGTGGCACCGCCTGGAGAACATCTGCCATCGTGACATCTTCCTTCCATGTCCAGTGCTCTCACCACTGCACATGGACCAGAGCTGCTTCTAGGGTTGTCCTTCCAAAAAGGGCACAGTCTCACCTTTGGGACACCTGTGCCCCCCAAATTTCACCCCCTGGGGCTGAGGGGTACCAACACTGAACCCTCTTGGCTCTGAGCCATTGCCTCCCCCTGGATGCAGTCTCTGTGTCACAGGAAACATGGTTCTGTCCATGGCTACACAAGAAAAGTCCAGCTAAGTCCACTCCATCATCTCTTCTCACCTAAGATTCTTCTCTACTCTCCTGACATCTTTCACTTGCCCAGACCTTCACACTTGCACATTTCCTTCCTCCATTTCATCTCTTATCTCTCTTCTAGGAAAGGTTAATGTTCTGCAAAGTTTTCCTTGTCCGAAAAAGGGTTAAAAGCTCGGGCTCTGCCCACCCAAAGCTCCCACAGCTGCCGGACCCCTTCTCGCTGCATCCCCCCCGCCCTTCTCCGCCAGCCGGGCTGTGCTGCCAGCACAGGATATCAAATTTCACGGTGGCACAGGCGCTCTGTCTCTCTCTGTCTCCTGGGGGGGAGGTGTGGCTGCCCGATGCCTCTCGGGGCTCTTCCACCCTTCCATCCTCGGGCCAGGCCTACCTCACCCAGCCCCAAACCAGCCAGGAGCTGGGCAGGGGAGGCCCGACCTGCTTCCCTCGCTGGAACCCAAGAGAGCTTCCCCCGGGAGTGCTCTGCTTTTTAACCCCTGAGTTCTCAGAGGCGTATCCAATGTCCCCAGTGGCCAAACCAGGTGCCAGTATTCAAATGTGAGCACCTATTGGCCTGACCACTTCATGTCCCAGAAAACTAACTTCCTCTCAAACCGCGACATCTATATAATCTCAGTCCAGTTTATCGCAGTCTGTAGGAACCCAGTCCATTTGATCCCAATCCATATTTGATCCCTGTCCATATTTAATCCCTGTCCATAGCTTATCCTAGTCCATATTTGATCCCAGTCCATAAAATCTGTCATATTTGATCCAGGCCATATTTGATCCCAGTCCAAAGTTGATCCCTGTCCTGATTTGATCCCAGTCCAGTTTATCCCAGTCCATAGTTGATTTTAGTCCATATTTGATCCCAGTCCATTTTTTATCCCAATTCATATTTGATCCCAGCCCGTATTTGATCCCAGTCTATATAAGCTCAGTCCAGTTTATCCCACACTGTAGGATTCCAATCAATATTTGATCCCAGTCCCTGTTTGATCCCAGTCCCTGTTTGATCCTAGTCCATATTTGATCCCAACCCCTATTTGATCCCAGTCCATGTTTGATGCCAGTCTATTGCCCTGCACACATTCCAAAAGTCTGCAGTTCCAGCTCCCATCCAGGAAAAGATGTTCCTGCCCTTGAAGGGAAATGGAGCAAAATCCTACAGAGACATTTCCCTGCCAGCCTTCAGGACTTCAGCTCCTGGACTGGGAATTGAAATAGTAATTTGGAAATAAAATAATAAATAATCAGAGGAGGGTCTGTGGGGACAGAGGGGTCATCTAAATCAGGGCAGGGGTCAATTAAATCAGGGCAGGGGTAAATTAAATCAGGCAAGGGCACAGCTAAATCAGGGCAGGGGTCAATTAAATCAGGGGAAGGGGAATTAAAACAGGGAAAGGTCAACTAAATCAGGGGAGGGTCTTTGGTGGCAGGGGTCAATTAAATCAGGGGAGTGGTCAATTAAATCAGGGGAGGGTCTTTGGTGGTCACTGGGGCAATAAATCAGGGGAGGGTATTGGGTGGTCCCGAGGCAATTAAATATTGGGAGGGTCTCTGGTGGTGCCTGGGTCAGTTAAATCAGGGCAGGGTCTCTGGTGGTCCGTGGATCCAGGGAGACACTGAGAGAGAAACAGAGCAGGCAAAGAGAGGCAGGAGAGAAAAGGGGACACCAAGACAATGAGCTGAGAAGGCGGCACTCTGCAAACAGAACTGCAACAGACTGAACATGAACGGGAGAGAAATCAGTAAGTCTCAGGGTTTTATTTGCTGTCAAATACATCCCACACACCCAGCTCCACACAATCACCATCCTACCACTCTAATTGAGATCCCATGACTCTAAATCATTACCCAAAATCATCTCAGCCTGATGGCTGCGGAATCGAGTGAGTTTGGCATGGGACTGAGTTTTTTGAGGTGGGTTTGAGTTCTTTTTGGGATAAGATTGAGCTGTTTTCACTGGGATTTGAGTGGTTTTGAGGTGACAGATCCATTCCTCTTGGCTTCTGCAGTGCAAAGAGATAGAGAATAGAGAAAAATTGAGGTGAAATTAAAAGTAGAAGCAGCCAGGTGTGTTCTCAACATGGATCACAGGGAATGTGAGTGACCAGGGCTGTGCCCAAAGTGCCTCCTCCAGTGGGGGATGGAGCTGGAGCAGCGCACGAAGCTCTGCCCGCACTCGGGGCACTCGCAGGGCTTCCCTTACCGGTGCCTCTCTTGGTGTCAGGTCAAGACAGAGCTGTGTGAGAAGCTTTTCCCACACTGGGGACACTCGTAGGGCCTCTCCTCAGTGTGGATGCGCCGGTGAGTGATGAGGTTGCAGTTGTACTTGAATCCCTTCCCGCAGTCGGGGCAGCGGAAGGGCCTCTCCTCTCTGTGAATCCGATAGTGCAGGAGGAGACAGGAGCTGGTCGGAAACCTCTTCCTGCATTTATCACACTCGTAGGGCCTCTCCCCAGTGTGGATATGCCAGTGGGTGATGAGGTGGGAGTTGTGCCTGAATCCCTTCCCGCAGTCGGGGCAGCGGAAGGGCCTCTCCTCTCTGTGAATCTGATAGTGCTGGAGGAGATGGGAGCTGGTCTTAAACTTCTTCCCACACTTGGAACACTCGTAGGGCCTCTCCCCAGTGTGGGTCCTCTTGTGCGTCATCAGGCTGGAGCTCGGGCTGAAGCACATCCCACACTCGGAACACGTGTACGGCCTTTCTCCAGTGTGGATCCTCTGGTGCTGGTTCAGGCTGGAGCTCTGGCTGAAGCTCTTCCCACACTCCCCACACTCGTAGGGCTTCTCCCCAGTGTGAGTCCTCTGGTGCATGATCAGGCTGGAGCTCCACCTGAAGCTCTTCCCACACTCCACGCACGTGTGGGGCTTCTCCCCACCATGGAGCTGCTCATGGAGCACCAGCTCCAAGCTCTGGCTCCGTCTCCGGCCGCCTTCCCGGCCCAGGCTGGCTCTTTCCCCCTCAGATCCCCACCGGCTGCGTTTGCAGCCCCTCCTCGTGCGGCATCTCCGGGGCTTTTCCTCCCCGTTGGCTTCCTGCGCCGTGGAGCCGCTCAAAACGGCCTCTTCCACCAGGTTCTGCCGCGGGCATTTGTCCTCCCTGCTCTCCATGCTCAGCTCCTGCTCTGGGGGAGGAAGGACAAGGACAGGATGGGATTTGCCTCCGTGCCACAGGCAAGGACAAGGAAATCCCCCAGGGCTGAGCTGCTACTGGGGCCGTGCCGGGCTGGGAGATGGAGCAGCACAGAGGGGAAAGGGGCACTGACTTCCTCCTCACCTGCCTCAGTGTCCCGGGGCATCTTCCTCTTCCTCGCAGCCTCCCTGGGGCTGGCAATGGGAAATCCTGGTTTGGGGAAAACAAGGGATGAGAGCGTTTGTAGGAGTGTCGGGGGGTAGGACGGTCAGGACGGACGGAGACGAGAGAGCTCTGCAGCCAGGTCGTGGAACTTGCGGTTTATTGCAAAGGGCCTGGGTGCAGGGCCCTGCTGGGAGCTGCCAGGCACAGCTCAGAGCAGGCCCGAGAGAAGAGAGGGGTAGAGAGGATGAGAGGGTGAGGGAGTAAGACAGGCAAGAGCATAAGAGAGTAAGGTTCCTGTTACAATACAATAAATTTTCTTCTGTGTTGAATATTCTATTTCTCCCTAACCAATCTAGTACAAGATACAAATCCTATAGCCTTTACAAACAGCCTATAAAAATCATTACATCGCCAAACTCTGTTACATTTTCAACCCTAAAAACTCCTCTTTGGATGCCTTCTATTGAGCTAGTGGGGTCTGCTCTGACCCTTGAATCTGTCTGCAAACAGAGGGAATTGTTTCATCAAAAGGGGATTACCTTCAGTTGGGCCACACCATTGTTTTCCAGTTGTTCACTAACTGAGGTATCTCAGATCTTGCTTTCAATCTTCCTTATACTTTTTATGTTCTCAAAATCTTTTGCCAGACAATCGTATTTATAAGGCTTTCCTGTTTCATCTTCCCCAACACATACTGAGTTTGAAGGTCGCTGTGCCCGAGTCCATCTCTACAAGTCACCGGCCATCTGGGCTCCAGAAAAACCTCCCAAACACCCAGATTCAGCCCTGAAAAAGCCACCCAGGAGTTCCCCGTCCCTGGTCTCTCCCCTCTGGTGTTCGGGGGTTCCCCCCTGTCCCAGCTGCTGGGGGTCACGCTTGGATTGGGGGTCCCCCTTCTCCTCAGTGCCCGCCCTGCCCAGGCTGCTGGCAGTCCCAGCAATGCCAAAAGCTCCCTCTAATTCGCTCTCCCCATTTTGGGATGCCAGGGATTTTTGGGCTCCCAGGCTCCCTTCTCCCCTCATTCTCTGCTCTGGGCTGTGAATGAGACAAGGGCTGGTTGTCCCAGACCTGCCAAGTGAGTGCTGGAGTCTCCCACACTGCGTTTCCAACTTTCCTCGAGGGAAGCAGCCAGTAAAGAGACACAGCGAGTGATAAGAGGAGTGAGAGAATCCCCCGGGGTAACTGGGACTGGGTCTCAGAGAGGGGCTGGACCCCTCGGAGGAAGGGAGCAGAGGAGTTTCCGAGCCCAATCCACTAGGAAACGGGACAAAAGGGGCTCCTAAAAATTCTGCTGGATTGAGGGATAAGAGAGCTCAAAAGCATCCAGAATTAAAACCGGCTGGGTTGAGGAATTAACATTCCAAGAGCATCCACGGTTGAGCAAAATTCTGCCGGATTGAGGATATGCTCAAGAGCATCTGGGGTTGGACAACACAGCTGGGTTGAGGGATATCCAAGAGCACAGGGACTGGCAAGAAACACCTAAACTTGTAATAGGTGATGTGAAAGTGTAGTATATGGTAGAGATAATTCATGCTATTAATGTATAAAATATTGTAAAATCCACATTATGTCTTTTGACCATCCTGGCCAGGAGCAGTGTCTTATTCATATACATCTAGTTCCTGCACTTGGTTGAGATAAACATCGGGGTTTTTAATGAAAGAATAGAAGCTTCCAGGGCGATAATCGCTGGCTTCCCTGGGTCACCAGGTCCACCCAAGAGTGATTATTGCCTCGACGATTATACAGCTACCAAGATGATCCACAGCCCCACCCTGATGCATGTGAATGCTGACTTCCCCAGAGTCTACTGACAACATCAGACACCTGGACTGAGTCTTTGTCCACCTCTGCACAGGTAAAGACATGGTTATGCGTGGGAAGAGACACAAAGAACATTCGGTCATCTCTGCCTTGAGCAGAATAAACTGTAAAAGAACTCGCTGCGTCAGGCAGCATTTGTGAACAGGGGGAGACTCTGACATTCGGAGGTCAGACTCGTGTTCACCCAGCACCGAACCCGGGCTCAACGCTGACCCTTGGCTGTGGTAGTGTAGATGACCGAATGTCAGTCTTGCAGACAAATTAATAAATCTTTGCTGATTTTTCTTATAAGTTTGGCTCTCGATTTGATCATTCATACCAAAAGGTACCTTATTGTTGTCTTGTTGTGTGTGAGAGTGAGTCACGCACAAAATCAGCCCTTCCTTGGTGGGTGGGAAGGGGGGCTGTGGAAAGAGGAGTGTGTGACCCACAAATAAGCCATTGTTCTCCTGGGCATGTGGGGGCTGTGGCATAAGGTACAGGTGACCTGCAAACGGGCCATTGTCCCCCCAGGGCGTGTGAGGGGGCCGTGGCTAAAGAGTGTGAGTGACACACAAATCAGCCTCACAGGTGAACGGCACCCGAGGCAGCAGAGTCAGGGCCCTCCCAGGAGGCCCGGAGATACTGAGACCCAGAGGCCAACCCCAAGGTGAGGGGGGGCCACAGGGACCGGCGATTCTCTGTCAACAGGGATCCACTCTGTGTCCTGAGGGTGGGAAAGAATGTGTGGAAGTAAGTGAGAAATAAAAGTGAGTGAATGTAAATGAATGAAAGTACAGGTAATGTAGAATCTCTATTTTACGCTTCACTATATCTCCTTGGAGAGAGGTGTATTCTACTGAAAGTAGTGTGAGAAAAAACTTTTTTATTTTTCTGTGTGTAGCTGAAAGAAAAGTGGTATTTAGGTTGTTAGTGAAAGTGAAAAACAGAAACAGAAGATGAAAGATAAGATCTTGAAAAATGAGATCAAAAACCAGTAAGTTGGATACAGGGAAAAAAAAGAAAAAAAATAGTCCTTTGAGAGTTCTGTTAGCTAACAGTGATACAACTCCTTACAAAAGGAGAAAATACAGGGTATGCAGTAGTCGATGGGAAAAACATGCAAACGACGGAAAAAGGGAAATGAACCTTAAACTTGTAAGCTCAAACTTGTTAATTATATACTTTAAAAACAGCACTAGAATATTTAACACAAAAGAAAGGAACTATATATACTGATTCAAGGTATGCCTTTAGAGTAGTACATACCTGTAAAAAATTTGGAAAGGAAAAAGATTACTTAATTCAAGAAGAAAAGGTCTAGTACATGAGGAACTTATTTTAGAGGTTTTAGAGGCATTACAATTACCTAAAAGAGATAGCTATAGTACATATTATGGAACTCCAAAAGGGAAAGACACCAGAAATAATTTGGTAGATCACAAAGCTAAGGATGCAGCAGAAAATGGAGCTGAAAGAGTTATGTTAATATTAACTCCAAATGAGGAAAAACCACAAATTCCAAAGTTTAGGAAAGCCGTGAAAAAAGAATTAAACAAGACAGGAAATGAACAAGATAAATCAGGGAAATGGAAACTTCTTGATGGAAGACAATTACTTAATAAAATGTGCTTCTAGGAAAATATTAGAAGACAGGCATCAGAAAACCCACTGGGGCACTCAAGCTTTGTGCGATCATTTTTTAAGGAACTATGGGTGCATTGGGATTTTTGGATTTGCAAAGCAAGTAACTGAAAGATGCTTAATTTGCCAAAGGATAAATGAAAAAGTGATGAGAAAAACAACATTAGGAGGTCATGAGTTAGCTCATCGGCCATTTCAAAGTATCCAAGCAGAATTTTAGATTTGTTGGGTTCTGGATTTATTTGTAAAAAACCCATTTAATCTAGAAGAAAGAGAATATGCCATATGTAAGACAGGAGATTTTAGAAGAATAAAAATCTTTAAAGTATGAGAAACCTCCGAGAAAAAAACAAGAAAAGAAAAAGGGGAAATGAAAGGGAGAGTAGCAGGAGGAAAAATCATAAAGAGTGGGATCCTCTGCAGGTCTTGCCGCCTCTGTTCACGGCCCAGGCGCCTGTCCCAGGTCCCGGCTCGCTGCCCACCTCAGCTCCGCCTGCCCCGGTTTCCATCCCAGGTGCGGCCTCACTGCCCAGGGCAGCTCCACCTGCCCCGGCGCTGTCGCTCAATTTGTGTGCCCTGCTCCCACTGCCTGGCCCGCGGCCGTTCTGCCGGCCATGCTGGGGAAGATGGGGGTTGCACTGTCCTGCCGCCTGCTCCGAGGTCACCGCGCCCACCGCACCCAGGGGGGGTCCCAGCCATCCCATCCCCGGCTGCCCTGCCCGTGCCACCTGCGCTGGGCACCGCCGCAGCTGCCGGGCTCTCCCACCTGCCTTTGCTCTGCCGGGAGCTGCCGGATCAGCCGCCATCAGCCATGTTGGGGCTACCCACGCTCCGCCTCGGGCTCCACGGGAAGATCCCCCTCTGGCGATTCCAGCAGCAGACCCTGCCCACACTCCCACCGAGCCTCGGCGGGATATCCTCCCCTGACCCCGTCCAGCTCTGAGTTACATCCCCTTGGTAACCACAGCTCTGGCTGTTCAGGGAAACTCCCTCTCTCTAGAGGAAGCACCTTATCGAAACACTAGGAGCTCAGTTAAAAGGCAGCCCTTTCCAAATTCTTTCTCAAAACACAGGAGAAAGGCTATTGAAGGTAAAAAAGTGAAAGAGTTAGATGAAGGGATTGCTCCATTTCCGTTCAGAGAGGTTCCCATGGGAGGGATGCGCTGCCCCGCCCCGCGGGAGCCACCAGCGCCCCTGCCGGCCGTGCCCGGAACTGCACCCAAGGGCAAAGCGCCGCAGCCCAAAGGCCGGGACTGGGTCCCGGCTCTGTTTGCTGTCAGTGCCGCAGCTGTTGGTGTTTGTTTGCTTTATTATACACACTAGTAAAGAACTGTTATTCCTATTCCCATATCTTTGCCTGAGAGCCCCTTGATTTCACTTGTCTAAAAATTAAGAGGGAGGGGGATTGCATTCTCCATTCCCAGAGAGGCTTTTTCTGCCTTCCCGAGCAGACACCTCTCTTGGAAAGCAAGACAAGCACCCACAGGCACTGAGGGGGGCTGCAGGAGGGGCACAAGAAGGCCCTGCAGCACTTGGGCACAAAGGCACAGCAGGTGAATGCAAGAAGGGAGCAGCAAAAGGCCAAGCTGAAGGCAAAGGCCAGGGCACAGTTCCTACAGCCCCTGAGGGATCAACCCCAGGGCCCAAGGGGGCCCCAGCACCCAGCGCACGGCTCGGCCACAAGCACCTGGCAGAGGCATTGCCCTCCTCGGCAGGGGAGAGCCCACCCAAACAGCCCCTGGCAAGGAACCAGGGCTCCAGCTGCACGGCACAAGGACACTGCAAGCACAGACAGCAGCACCCTCAGGACCAGCAAGTCCCCCCCTTGATGGACATGGATTGGCAGGGCTGTCACAGCCCCCATCACACCAGGGACCCTCCACACTGCAGTCCTTGAGAACATTCAGGGTGGGTTTGCATTGAGAGGTGGCATTTCCTGATGGACACAGGGGCCTCTCAATCCACTCTGAATCTTAGATCTAAGGTGGGAAAATGCTAAAAATATGTTTCATTAGTGAGGGGATAAGTGGGAAAGATGTATGGTTTTATTCAATCACTTTTAGTAGATCTGGGAGATGGGTTTCAAATGCGTGAATTTTTAATTGCTCCTAATTGTTATCATAATTTACTGGGAAGGGATTTGATCACTAAACTTGTAACAAAAATTAATATTATAAAAAGAGATACAGAGGCCGGTTCTGTTGTACCTCTGTGTCAAATGTCTGATGAGGCTGATCTGAAGTGAACCCAGAAGTGTGGGCAACCCCAGGGAAAGAGGGAAAATTAGATATGGAGCCTCTCCAAAGTACTCTGAAGCAACCAGGACAAGTGGTGTCTAAAAGCAATACCCTGTTCCAGGGAAGGGAAGGAAGGGGAATCAGACACAGCGCAGGTCACCGCCCCATGCTCAGCTCAACCTGCGCAGCTGTGGGTGCTTTTGAGAGCCTGGCACTGAAATGCCCTGAGCAGGAAGGCTTCAACATCTTCTGCTGACACCATGGCACCAAACAGGGGGGCAAAAGCAATTCTCACTGCTTCAGCAACCACTGGAGCAGATATCAAGGCACATTCTCCCACAGCAAGCTGGGCTGTCACTGAGCCTGCCCTGGCACTTTGCTGCTCCCGACACCCAGCCAGGACATCGGCTCCTGCCTAAGGAGTGCAAAGCAGCACCACTGGTGGCCAAGGGGCCCATGCCAAGTGTCCCTGAGGCCACAAACAGCCGCCAGCACAGCTCAACACGGGGGGACCCCTCAGCCTGGCCTCAAGCGCTCTGAAGCCCCGCAGATTTGCACTTCCCGCCCTCAGCAGGACGATGGGAGGCCACCCCTGAGCCTGCCCTGAAGGCAACGCAGCAGCAGCCAGGGCTCCACAGCGGGCCAAGCCCCTGCGCCTGCCCACAGATCCTCGCCTGGAATCCTCTGCAATCCTGGCCACCCTCCTCTGCCATCTCCAGCCACTGGGGCCAAGCCTTGCTGCCACTGCTGCAGCTTCAGCGCTGGCTGGGCCTGCACTGCCACAGCTGCTGGGGAACACCACGGCACAATTCCACTCTGGGGCTCACTGACACCCACACTCTGGGCTGCCTGCCATTGCACTGCTGCAAAATGTACCGATTTTGATCCTTTTAAATCTTATTTCTCTGCTCAGGCTTGGTTTGTCTTTGCCTTTGGGAAATGAATTTTAAAGCTTTTATTTAAAGGGTGTTATACCACTCAATGGAGATGAGTTTAACATCCCAACAGACTGGGAATACCCAGCAGCAAACAGCAACCAACAGCTACCCCAGACACTGCCCCCGGCAGAGCTGGAGACACCTGGGCTGGAAAAGGCTGAGAAGGAAATCCAGGAGTGTGGACACCGAATTCACATCAGAGGGGAAGAAATCCGCGTCCAACAGGAAACCAAATACTAACAACTTACACAACTTGGAAGCAATGAACATTAAAGCAGTGGATTAGGATTGGTTCGGACTACATAAAGTTTAGGAAAAATCTAGTAAAACTCACATGCCATGGAATGATTTTCTCTGCACAGCTGGGCTATTTGTGAAAGAAATTATTTCTGTTGCACATCCTGGCCAGAACCATGGAATGCTTTGACTCTCTAACACTAAAGTGATTCTTGGAGAGTTTTTGTTTTCCCGGCGGTTTCAGTGACAAAATTACAACATGAGAAAAAATTTTCATAATATTCTCACTTTATATTGTCAGGTAGGTTTGGGACAGAAGTGTGACAGTCAAGTTTTGGTCTGGATTTTTCCCACGTTCTCCTTTATGTTGCATTTTGCAAAATCGAAGAGATTTAACTGTAATACTTTGAACATAAATAGTTAATACTTTTTTTTAAAAAAGCAGATTCTGAGGGGGGGCCACATGTCACTCACCAGATGGCTGCCCTGGAAGAGAAGCTTCATTCCAGGCAGCCTGCAGAGGAGCTTTAGAAATGCAAATGAACACTGCTGGGCAAAGTGTGGACAATGTACCTGGGTCCCTTGCCTGGGGCAGGAACTGGGCTGATTCCCTCTGGCCCTCACCCCAAGCTCTGCCTGCTGGCACTGATGGAATTTGCACAGCTTGAGGCAGAGCCCAGGGTGAGTGAAGTAAAGTGAAAATTTTGCAGGATAGAAATCCATTTTAATTGAAGTGCAATGTACATTTTTGAGTTGAGTCTGTAGTTAGAAACCATAGTTATTTAGCTATACTGCAAGGTCTAAGCTCAGTGGAGTTACTTCAGCGAAGGATAGAGATAAAGGGGGAGACAGAAGATGATAGAAGGAGACAGAGACTGCTGTGAGGGCAAGTCAACCTGACCTCGGAATTTTTTCTGATACAAAGGAACTAGTGGTAAATGTCACACGAAACCCATAAAAATGAATATGTATGAACCTATTGTGAAACTGTATGCATATGTATTTAAGAGAGAGATAAAAAGAGACCTGAAGTTCTCAGAGGTACGCATGCCTTTTTTGAAGAGAGCAATCTCCGCATGCATCCAGAGCTGTAATAAACATACCAACTTTACAACTTTGACAAAGTTGTAGAGTTTTCTTCTTTTCTCCACAAAACATTATGGCGAGCCAAGGCAGGAGTTCTCTGTCCCTGCAGGGGTGGGGGGATAGACAGACCTCCAAGGCGCTCCCTAAGATTTTTTTTCCTGGTGGGGCTCTGCTCGTCTCGACTTGCTTCCTGCAAGGACAGACAAGGACCTGCTGGCCTGCGGAGGAGAATACGGTATGTACTGAGGGGCCCCCGGGAAAAAGAGGCTAGGGAGTAAATCACTCAGAGACGTCTGGGTGTAGCTGGTGGAGCAGCTGGATTAGAGATGGGGGTTCATTGTTCTGATAGAGCAGCCACTAGCGACCCTGGGAGTGGGTCGAATGAATCTCTATATGCGTGTGTGTGTCAAACACTGTGTCACTGTATGGTTAATACATTGTGTGGTCAGTGCACTGTGTTTCTAATCGTGCAAGTGTATAAGTGTATGGTGTATAAAAGAGAGTAGATCTAGAGTGCCCTACAGTGCAGGGGAGTGAGTACTACCTGTGTTTGAAGCAGCCGAGTGAGGCCTGAGGCTCCGGCTGCAGCAGGCTGCGGGGGCAGGGAGAGTAGTGCCCCATGGAGAAGCAAGTGGAGAAACGTCAGTGACGGTATTCATTGTGTTTCAATGCAGTGATTTGTGTAGATTTGGTACATTTTAACCATGACTACGAGCTCAGAGAGTTCCTTTGCCCTGAATGTTTGGACTTGATCTCTGGACTGTGTGCTGTTATTTTGATTTGTGTCCAGGGAAAACTGATGTGAGTAAATGCTGAATTATGGTATGCTGTGTTGTGTTGAGAAAAGTGGGCACTTTGAGAGATATGCCCTTTCCCAGTGATTTTGTGCGGTGATTTTCTTCCACTGCATTGTGGTAATTTGATTCTCGGATTGTATAGTGGTGTTTGTGGAGATTTTCAGATTTTGTTTGCAACAAGAGTAGCATTTTACACAGAAGAACTATGGTATGGTGATTTATGTTTAACTATAGTAAAGCAAATTAAAGGAATTCCAAGAATTCTCCCCTCACAGCAATTCAAGCCTTGGCTCTAGTGAATTTGAGATAAAGGGGGAGTGTGTGTGTCTGTGTCTGTGGGCGTATCAGAGTTTCGGCTGTGACAAGCACAGCCTTTCTGCAAGGCAGTAAAACGAGTGTAAGTAGACACAGTGCTTAATTAGATTGTGCAAGAAGAGAACTAGAAAGGACTGATATTTTTTGTAAAACAGAGTTTAGATAGAAGAGATGAATGAGTTTATGAGACTTGAGCTGGTACTATAGTAAGTCTGGACTGGGAACAGCCTGCTGTAGGGATTTAGAGTTCTTTGTAACAAACAGAATAGCCTGCCTCTGCGGGCAATTGCTTCGGTGCATCAGGAGGCTGGCACGCTGCGTTAGTATTATTGCAGTGCGATGTCTGTGAGAAACGCTGGTATTGCTGTTCTAATAAGCGTCAGGGCACATGCCCTGAGTGTAAATTAAAGGTTTCTGATCAAGCTGATTCAGAACCTAAGATCTTAAAGCTCGTGTGTGGGAAATCACATCTGATACCTGCCACCTGGAGCCGTGTGTGTGTGTGTAGGAGGAAGACTGAGAAACTACTATGAAGCTTTGTAAAGAGAAGTTTGGGTGGAAGCGAGATAGGGCAAGGAGAAAGAGATAATGAGAACTGAGAGCAGAGCAAAGAGGTTGCTCAACTAGCCCCTTTTAGGAGGGGCTCACTGGGAAAAGGCTGCCATTAGGAGCAGCTAAGAAAATAAGAAGATTTATAATACTTCATTGCAGTTAATACGGTTTTAAATAGGAAGGTAAATGGGATGGGGTTTTGTATGCTGATATGTCTTTTTGTTTTAAGAAATCACCCAGAATGGCAAAGAGACTGTGAGATCAGACCGCCCCCTGGTCTTGGCCCTTGTAAAGGAAGACAAGGCAAAGAGAAAGTAAATCAAACCTGTTGTTCAGCATGCAGCATAAGATAGCAACATATGAAGTCAAACAAAGATTATCATGCTGAAATGCAAAGTGATTACAGTTCGCAAAATGAGTACATATGATTTGTAAAGGCTTCTCCTAAGGTAAGGGAGGAAGGATAAAGATGACCTCTCCAAAAGGAAAGAAGATTTAGGCTCCAAAATATACCCACTCGAACCCATCCCCCTCCTGGCAGTTCAATTTCATCCAGAACTAGGATGTAACAGAACCCTCTGCAAGAGGCAGTGAGATCAGAAGAAAGAAAAGGGTAGAATTTTAGTCAACACAAGGGCCATATATTCAGTTTTAAATAAAGCTTTAGTACTTGTGGAGAATGTTTCGGTTGTAGTGCGGGGAACAACTGGTCAGTCTGAGAAGGCATACTTTTGCAAACCCTTACAGTAACATGTGTACTATGTGTACTTAGAAGCTTTTGTACAATTCGCTCCATTTGCTAAACATTCTCAAATGAGAAAGGTTACTCTGGAGGCAAATGACATAAAGATGTCAGGCTTAACATTAACAGCCATTGAAATTAAGAAATACATTAGTAAAGAGATACTAGAATAAGTAAATAAGTGTTTTCGAGGGTATGGGCCTCTGCTGTACCAGGGAGAGTGAATAATGCCCCCACATAGCAATCAAGCTTAAGGAAAGAACACAACCAGTGAGAACTGAGCAGTACCCTCAAAAGGAAGATAGGGAAGGAATCAGCCCAATAATTGATAGTACTGGATTGAGGGCTGTCAATAAGATAACACAGAATTTATACCCTGTGGTAGCAAATCCATATATTTTACTAACTTGTTTAACACCTGAGCTAACCTGGTTCACTGTTTTAGGCCTAAGAGATGCTTTCTTTTGCCTCCCTATCCACGAAGCCAGCCAGAAAACTTTTGCATTCAAACACAGCTCATATGGTCCATGTGCCTGAAGGCTTCAAAATTCCCCACTCCGATTGGAAAACAGCTTGCAAAGACCCAGAGTCCCGGGAAGCTCCACAAGAGGAAAGGAGGCTGTTGCAGTACGTGGATGATCTTCCAGTAGCCACTCGGACGAGGGAAGCCTGGACGGTAAGCCTTTTGAATTTCCTAGGACTCCAAGGACACAGAGTCTCAAAGAAAAAGGCACAGGTAGTGAAACAGAAGGTAATCTACCTGGGGTAAGAAGTGAGTGCTGAGCAGCAGACTTTAAGGCAGGGAAGCCCTATGCCAAACCCCAAAACCACAGACAACGAAGGAACTCCCAACCTTCTTAGGCATGGCAGGGTGGTGCCGGCTGTGGGTTTATAGTTATGCACTGCTCGTCAGACCCCTCTATGCTCTTATTGCCGATGGAAACAGAGATCTCTAGTGGACAAAAGGAGCCACACGGGCCTTTCACCAGCTAGAGAGTGTCCTTATGTCAGTTCCAGCCTTGAGACTTCCAGATGTAAGTAAACCATTCTTTCTATTTTCCCATGCAAGGAATTGCCCTGGGAATACTGGCTCAGGACTTGGGTCCATACCGAAGGGCAGTTGCTTACTTCTCTAAGCAACTTGATGCAACAGCCAAAGGATGGCCAGGTTGCCTCAGAGGTGTAGCAGCGGTTGTGCTGAATATTCAAGAAGCACCCAAGTCTACCCTAGGACAAAAATGACTGTGCTAGTGTCCCACACAGTGTCCACAGTACTGGAAGTAAAGGGTGGCCAGTGGCTTTCACCACAGAGGTTTCTGAAATACCAGGCCATCATGGTAGAGCAAGATGATGTAGAGATAGTGGTGACTAATATTGTCAACCCAACTTCTATTCTCAGTGGAATCAAGGAGAAGCAGTACACCACGATTGCCTGGAGACCATTGAAGCTACCTACTCCAGCCGCCCAGACTTAAAGGACACTCCTCTGGACGATGCAGAGACCTGGCTCACTGACTGGAGCAGCTACATTGCCAGCGGAAAGCGACATGCAAAGTACACAGTGACTACCTGCCGAGAGGTAATAGAGTCTGGACCCTCACCAACAGGTACCTCTGCACAGAAGGCTGAGATAAATGCATGGACCCATGCCTTAGAAACAGCAAAAGGCATTCAGAGTCGTGCATGTGCATGGAGCCATCTGGAAGGAGAGGGGACTGCTGACCTCACAAGGGAAGAAGAGACAATCCGGCTGCTGGAAGCAGTTCAGCTACCTGAAAAAGCATATTAAGGCACACCAGAGAGTGAGCTTAAAATTGGAGGAAAGAAATGAGCTGGCGGATGGAGAGGCAAAGAAAGCAGCAAAGGGTGAGGTAATTATGGACAGATTTTCCTCGAAGGTAAGCCATAATACAATAATACTAATCAAAACAGACATACAACTACAAGGGGTGCGTCACCCTGGTTTTTTAGGATTTTCTATGCCTTCTGATGTTGACATTCTTGTAGTGCACTTTCTCACACACTTTCTGTAAATAACTCATTGTTTTGCATTCCTTGATGGAGGAGGAGAGAGTTGATGGACTGTTGGTTTAACCAGTGTCATTGGAGAGGTCACCCTCCAATCCGCTGTCACTTTTGTAAAACTATAAATATTGGAGTCAGAAAATAAACTGCCCTTTTTTCCTTCACCTTGAGAACGGTGGTGTGCTTGTGTTCTTTCGTGTCCTACAGCGACATCTGGTGACCGCCCAAGTGCTGCTCACCACCTTTACTGCAATCAAGATTAAGGAACAAAGCACCTAGATCCATCATTCCCGAGTGAAGAAGGCTCCTGAGGGACTTTAGAAAGTTACAATGGGTAACAACAAACTGAAATTAAAACTTTCTCAAGAAAATAAATAGAGTGTGAGTAAAATGATAAGCACAGTGTAATAATCCCCCAAAGAACAGAACGACTTGTCGTTGAAATTGATAATCAAGTAGGTGTAGCTTAGAGAGTTGTGTCATTTATGATTATTGCTGTAACCACAGCTAATGCAGCACCACTTCCATATCATGTGACCAGTATATAAGTGCCAAGGGAAAGCCTATGATTTTAACTCCCAAAAGTCTCTAGGTCAAATGCTAAAAGTTACAAATGCAACTGTGTAAGAAAGAAGAAATATTTGGGGGATGTAAATATGTGTTTGTCCAAGACAGATTCCATGAATCTCATCAAGAATTCTAAATACTGTGACAAATGCTTAACTAACTGCTCTGAGTTTAGACTTAGATACAGAGCGAAGTATTTATCACTTTGAAATGCATCCCATTAACCAGACAACCTTGCCTGTGTATACAAGACAAGGTTGTATCTGCCTCAGAGCAGCATGCCCCACTATAATAGTAGATGAGATCACAGTGAAGGAAACTCAATTTAACTTGTGCATTTGTAACTTTGTCAAAATCAAAGGATGTGCTTTTTCCTATCAGGCACCTGTCGTATCATACCAACATAGAAAGGAGAATTTGATCACTGTCCAAGAAATATTGCCTGTGCCCATAGGGATGAACTTTGGTTACCAAATTGTTAAAACATTATGAATTAAAGAAAATTCTTAAAAAAGTTAAAGATAAAAGGAAAAGAACTTTGATTACAATACACCATGACACAGAGACTATACGGAAAGTATTTAAAAGATTGGAAAAAGGCCCATCCCATCATTAGTGGGATGTGCTTTGTGAGCAGTCTCCAATGGCAGCTGACTTGCTCAGTACCTTCGTTCATCCAATTATTGTTTTACTTCTCTTGGTTAGTATAAGTTTGATATTGTCCATTACAGTACTTATTTAGAATTAGAGACTGTTGCAGCAAGTAGCAGCTTTAACTTCACTATTGAGAACATATGGTACGGTTTTAAGAAACACTTACCACATAAGTTGGCTCAATAAAGAAGAACCTATATGTTAGTAAAAGAATTTACCAACCTTGAAGAAGGAGTAGGGATTGAATTATGATTTAAAAAATTTAAGATTTTAACTGAGGGTTAGAACCAATTCATATTGAAGTCAGATACACCAACAACTGGTTAATGATTATGAGATGCTTAAGTTAAAGCTAATTGTTACATTATGAGCTCATTAGTAGAAGGAAGAGGAGCAAGTGAACCAATATAGGAACATATTGAAACCAGCAGAACAATGCCCAGCACCAGGGCTCTGTGTCAATCCATCACAAAGAAAGGGCCTTGGATTGTGCCAGGGGGTCACAGAGACCTGATGAAGACCTTCCTGACTTCATCCCTGGGACCACTGACCCAATTTGGGACCACTGACCCAATTCCAGAGAAGAATTGCGCACACGTGAAGGACTAATAACCTCATTTTAATACAAAGCGGGGATGGGCGGTGCTGGGGTTATGCATATATATTATTTTGGGAAATAGAAGGCAAAAATCCTTGTGTGGTGCAGTCACGCATTTCAAGAATGACCCCTTCCAGGCCACCCACCAGTGTAATAAACATACAACTTTCTAACTTTAACTAGTTAGAGAGTCTTTGTCCTTGATTTTCAGTTTTAATGATTAAGTGGCAATGCTATAGACCCAAAACTGACTACATCTGGGACTGCACAAAAGATTATGTGCATACAAAATAATAAGAAAGACCACTTGG
Organism: Melozone crissalis; assembly: GCF_028551555.1. Lineage (NCBI taxonomy): Eukaryota > Metazoa > Chordata > Aves > Passeriformes > Passerellidae > Melozone > Melozone crissalis. The sequence continues at coordinate 8,374,141 of NW_026535844.1, forward strand.
AAGAAGCAAAAATTATTTATGAAAAAAAAGCAAATAATGGAGGATAGAAAAAAAGAAATACTGCTCAAGCCAAATTATTTGTAAAAAGGGAAGAGGAAAGATTATTATAGGTGCTTATTATATCGTTATATTAAGAGGAATCTTATATGTACAGTGTTAAAATAACTTTGCTTTTATTTCTGCTGTTAATAAAAACTTAGACCTAGTAGTAGTGGTAGCTGATCTAGTCAGGAGTGAACTGTCTGTTTAGTCGGGATAACATCCAGTGAACACGTCATGAGCACCCTGCTATTGACATGCCAACTATCAGCATCTGCCATCTGAAGAAAGTGTGGACCAAGGCCCAGAGTGGAAGTGATCAAGAGAGGGAACCAAAACCACAGCCAAGAAACACACATGCTCTAAAAAGGCAGAGCTGAGGAGGAGCCATGCTAAACAGTTCCTGAAATATGTAAACTAGATGATGGATATGCAAAAGAGTCCATGAATACACAATAGGCTGATGTAATAGAAATGGTATAAAAAGGGTATTTCCCAAACTAGCAGGGGTGTTCTTGGCTTAGTACCAAGATGCACTGAGCCGTAATTTTTGTTTTACTGTCTCTGTCTCCTACTGTCCTTTATTGAAGTTTTAAATTTTAACAGGAAAGTGGACCGTGTTTTTCACAAGGGAATATGGAACCTTAACCTGTATCGGTCCCTGGTTGCCAACTGCTGGTCGTAGTGGGGATTGTAAAACCGGTTCTTTTCTCATTTTTTAGCTTGTACGTTTCACTATGGGGCTACACTCTTTGATGGCTTTTCTCACGATCTTTTCCCCTCCTTCGCTTGCTCAAGTGTTGCCTTCGGATGCAAGGCAAGGCAACCTGGTTCTGAGGAAATGGCACGGCAACCCAAACTCTCCAGGGTCACACGGGCCAAGAACACACGCTAGCACCAGTATGATGGACGGTTCAAGACCTTTATTGTCCCGTCTTGTCGGGTTTTATACTGGGAAAGTTTTTTCTCTACGTCAGAGGGTCTTATCTTACTGTAATTGTTAGTAAGGAGTCGAAAGTTACTAATGTTAGGGGGGACTACATTCTTGGGTGATCCTTTATCACTAGGCGTTAGGGGGAGAGGAATTCTACTGCTTTCCGTGACATCGCGAGATTTTCCGAGCGCCTAACCCTATCTACTACATCTCCCCCCCCTTTTTTACAAATGAGCGAAGTAGTCATATACATAGGTACTGAGATGAGGCATGAGGTTGTTGACAAAGAAAGGGGTTTGGTAAACTTGGGTAGAAAATCTTGCGACTGGCAGTGTTCCCTTGTCGAATTCACAGCAGTTGTTGCCGGCCTATGAACAGGATGTTGGCCTGTTCTAGGCGGGTTTGAACGAATGAGACTAGCTTGTTCAGCAGGCATGATCCGAAGGTGACAGCTAAAAGTAGCATTGCCAATGGACCTATTAGGGTAGAAATTAGGGTGGTTAGCCATGGTGATTGATTGAACTAGGACTCGAACCAACCCTGTTGGGCCTCCCTGTCTTTCTGTCTCTGAGCCAGTCTGTTTCGGAGTTCTGCCATGGAGTCTCTCAGGACTCCCATGTGGTCTGCATAGAAGAAGCACTCCTCCTTCAAGGTGGCACACAGGCCCCCTTGCTGCATGAACAGGAGGTCTAGTCCTCGCCTGTTCTGCAAGACCACTTCTGAGAGTGAGGAGACTGACTTCTCTAGAAAGGAGATGGATTTCTCGATCCTCTGCAGGTCCTCGTCAATTGTTGCCTGCAGCTGTGACAGTCCTTGGTGCTGGGTCGCCAGGACTGAGACTCCTGTGGCCGTTCCGGCTGCTCCTAGGCCCAGCAGCATTGCGATAGTTATACCTGTTATTATTTCTCTTTTGTGGAGCCGGCTGGATTCCTTGAAAAGGTGGTACACTTCTTCATCTGCGTGGTACAGGACCCTAGGAACAATCAGAACTTGGACACAAAAGTCGTTAGAGTCATTGAATTTGGCAAGGAACACACAGGGACTCACTCCGGATCGCTGGCAAACCCACATCCCAGATGCGGATGGGACTACCCACTTATTGTTTTTCGCGTTGGGTTTGACAACTTCAGTGCAGACGCTTTTCCGCCTAGCTAGGATTGCATTACCAAAGCATCTGCCCTGGCCTGTGACTTGACTCAGGGTGATTCCTTTGCGAGGGGTGTCCCATCTACATTGGTTGGTGTGAGAGTCTGTGCTAATTTTCCCTCATCTGCCTCACGATCGTCCTTGGGAGCCCACTAAAGAGAAGACCCCCCCGTCTATATCTGGCTCTGAAGGAGAAAAGTCACACGCCATGGGCCCTGAGACTTGAAAGCTCAGTGTTGTGTTTGTTGTATGCTAAGAAGAGGGCACCATGCCCCGTTTGCAACAATAGCAGCTCTGGAAGCTGTCCCACCTCTCGGCCTGGCTGGACTTCTCCTGAGTTCCAGGTGGTCTCCCACAAAAGACCCTCACCTGTTTTACAACCACCGTGACAGACAGACGGAGATGTGAGAAGCTTTTCCATTAAGGACTGAGACATGAAACTCCTAAAAAGGCTCCTCTGCTCCTTCCAAGGACTGGGACTGAAACCCCCAGCCTGGGGGAGGTGTGTGGGGAGGCAAGCTGACAGAAGCGAGATGTTTGCCTGCAGATTGTGACCACTGGAGCAAGAAAACAATGGCTCTCATTTACTGCTGAGAACATAGACTACCTGTTACATCTATCAAGCTCATTTACTGCTGGGAACATACACTACCTGTTACATCTGTTCCCTATTGTATCTGTTTCCCCCCTCTCACAATTTTCAGTAATAAAAACCTCTGAGTTAGCTAGAGCCTTTGAGATCTCCCCAGCGTAGCTGGCGGACCCTCGGCTGGACTGCACCAAAGGACTTCGTCTCTGTGTTGGTAGCTATATCCTCTCTCTCTCTCTCTCTCTCTCTCTTTTTCTCTCTTTTTCTCTTTTCTCTCCCTTAATCCCTCTATCGCATTTTTGCTGTAGTTATTTCAATAAAACTGCATTTGTTTTGATTATCACTGCAAACCTCCTTGTACCGTGTTGGTGTTTTGCACTCTGAGATCATTCCTACGAGCCATCAGGTCATCTGTCCATTAGGACGGACCCTGACAGTTGGGTGCATCTGCTGTGGAGTAACTGAAGGGAGTGTTTAGAGCGACTCCTTCGTAAAAGGGGGGTTGGACATCGTAACAAAGCCAGCAGGATTCGGTTAGGTTAGGGTTAGATTCGTTCAGGGATACAAAGGTAGCTTCTAACATACGAAGGATTGGGTCTGAGTCCGACCCGGCTGAGCGGCTTATCTGAAAGGCTTCCGCATGGCCGGTCGGGATATCAGCGACCCTTGTGGGCAAGGCTTTGGGGTGGGTCGCGTTTCTCCCTTTCAGCACGCTTTTAATCACTTTGTTGGGTCCAACCGCTCGGGGTGCCGACGGTTGGAACCTGATAATTCGCACATTCACTCTCTCTTTTAACCCTTGAAGGGCTCCTGTCCACGTTCTGCCTGTTGCCCAGCTAGGGTGATGTGGCTGCAAAACTGTCATGTTGTAGTCTGTGCCTTTCTGAAATTTGGGGATTTTATGGCGATATCGATGGAAGTTTCCAGGTATGAAGATGGGTGTTTTGCAGCCGATGGGTGCCCAGGTGAACTGTAAGAATTTGTCAGGCTCTTGTGGATCCCACCCAGGCCCCGAGTCTGACATCTGTGACAATGGTTTCGCAGCCCCAGTGCCCACAGTGTCCCCACCCTGGGTGATTGCAGTAGCTTTTCCCAGGGTTTGAAGCTGGGAACCAGTAGGATAGGTACATGTGTGTGGAGTGTGGGGAACTGGGGTCTACCTTTGGTCGTCCTGGAAAGAGGTCGGTGATGCGGAGCACGAAGGATGGAGTGTTCGGTGTGGTGATTTCTTTGAGCACCTTGTCACGACTAAGGTGTTGCATGACCCACCTGAATGGCCAATGGGGGTAGTGGTCTGGGCTGGCTTGCCCTCTGGCAACAAGCTCCAACAGCAAAATCACACAGAAACACCGTTGATGCTTGGGTTCCACCCGTGCGGGTCTCTCAGGCGCTGCCTGGCGGCTTGGTGGTCTGTCACTTTCCTCTGGAATGGGGATGTACGCATCACGAGGACGTCCCACGAGCAGGTCCTGTAAACAGAAACTCGCAACTCTCATCAGTCTCATTCTGCTCGTTATGGAGGTCCGGTTTAATTGACTTAAGTGGACACCACCTAATTTGCCGTCCTTTTTGACAGCTGCGTACCCTCTCCCCGTGAGCATCAACCTCCAGCCTCGTTTCTAATTACCACCTGTGGGCCCTCTGCTCCTGTTTCTGCTCCCAGGCCTTCTGACCCTCCCTTTTCCATCTGCTCCAGTCGCTCCAGCTGCCTCTGGCCCTGCTGGTACAGCTCCTCAGCCCTCAATGCCCGCTCCTCTACATTCTGCTCCATCTGTTTCACAATGCCCTGCCGGGCTCTTATTAGCTCCTGCTTCCTCTGGCGCTCCAGCTCCTCCTAGACCTCCATGCCCTTCTCCCGCTCCATTTCCATCATCTTGTTCAGGCGCTTCTCTTCCTCCGCCAGTTCCTTGAGGATCATCTGCTTCTCCAGGACTTGCTTGTCCCAGATCATGTTGCATTTGGCACTGAGGAACAGCGCGTTCAGTTCCCGCACATCTTCCTCCTCCTCCAGCCTCATCCTTGTCGCTCGCTGCGGCAGCTTCTGCTTCCCCTGCTGCAGCTCCTCATCCTTGTCTCTCCGGCGGTCCCTCTCGTCCTCCAGCTCTGCCTTTCTCTGCTCCTCGATCTGGGCCTTTTTCAGGGCTTCCTGCAACGTCCAGACGCCTTTCACTGCGGCGTCCACTTTGTCGTTGCCAATCTGGAAGTAGCCTTTGACTGGGTCGTGGCTGTTGATGTGAATAACTGACACGGTGCCCTGTCGCGCGGAGAGTGCTTCTTCCAGCACTAGGGCTGCTGCTGATGTTGACACTCCTGGTCCCTTTTTTGTGTGAAGTGTTAAAGCCACCAGCTTGGTGCTTTTCCACGCCCGGTACTGCCCTCCCACTCCGTTCACTGGAGGGACTTCTTTGAATTGCCAATGTCCGGGCCAATATGCTTGGGGAAATATCGTGCAGTCTGATCCCGTGTCCGCCCAGAACTGAAACCCTATGACGTGGGGATCCTGAGTGCCGTAAAGGCGGCATGTCCCCCACATCATCAGGGGCTCCCTCCCTATTTTCATGGCCAGGGCCACCCAGGGATCCCGCTCTGAGGCGTCCCCTGCTGGTCCTGTGACATCGGCGCGGCTTGTGGCGGTGGGGAGTGTGAAAGCATTACTGGTGGTGTTGTGCAGTTCTGGCATTGCGTTGTAGGTGGGGATGTAGAATTGACTGCTCTCTGTGGGGGCATGGGGTATGAGGGTCCGCTGCCCCACTGGGGGTTGCTGTAGCTGGGCCGCTGCACATTCCAGATGGGAGGGGGCTGAACACGGCCCGGCCACCCCCCCACCCTGAGGCCTGGATCTGCATCCTTTAGCTAAATGTCCCTTCTTCCCACATGCCCAGCACGGTCCCTTAAGTTCTCCTTCTCGTGGTGGAGCATCTGCTGATAGGCGTCCTGTCTGGGGGCAGTTTACTGCCAAGTGGCCTGCCTGGCCACACTTAAGGCTCGCCATCACACTGGTTATTGCAGTGAGGACTACTGCTTGGATGGGAGCAAGGTGTTCCTCCTTTGCGACGTGTCTGATCATGTCTGCTATGTTGGCCCCAGGTGGCAGTGGTCCTTAAATGTCTTTGGTGGCTGAGTTGCATTGCTGGCGTAGGCAATCTGCCAGCACGGGACCCTTAGCCTCTGAGGGTAATGAGGAGGAATCTAATGCTGCCTGAAGCCTATCCACAAACTGAGTGAAGCTCTCACTTTCACTCTGTCTTATGGTGGACCACGGGGCAGGTTTAGCCGCTACTTTGGAAGCAGAACGAATGGCCTCTCAGGCAGCCCGGGTGGTTGTCATAACTTCATGGGCCCTTAATCCCTCATCCTGGGCCTGGGGGGTGATCATAATGGGGTCTCTACCCATCAATCTCTGTATACTGGGCCGTGCAGTGGATGGTCAGGTCCCGTTATCTGGGCTAGCTCCTCTGTGCATTGATCCTCCCACTCTTGTTAAAAAACAATCATCCCCACGCCATCGAAAATCATCCTACACGTCTGTTTGATGTCAAAGGGAAGCATGTCATCCCCCCCAAAAACCCCGTCTATGAGTGTGTTAACCATGGCAGAATTAATTCCCTTGTCTGCAATCGCTTTAATAATTGCCTATACCTCTTTTGGATTCACTGGAGAATAGGTCCTTCTTTGGTTTTCGCCTGTCCCCCCCACATGGACAGGAAACACTAGCTTGGCTGAATGGGTGTACTCGGCGCAGGCTATCTTTATTTTTCGCCAGTCTGTAAGCAGGGTCCGGTCTTTCTCTGATGACCCCTTCACCCATGCGGGAGCGCTGTGACTAGAGACCTTATATGCTGCTGCTCTCCCTCTGTTAAGGCTAGTATCCGAACCGGAGCTCCCCGACTCCCTCTCAGACTCGTCCCGGCTCGAGTCTGAGTCAGAGTCGGATGTGGAATGGCCGAGCACTTCCGGGCTGCTCTGCCTTTTTCTCGGGCTCCGACCCCTCCCCCTCCTGCGGGGGGCGGACCGTTCCCTCCCCCTGGGGTCTCCCCGCCTCCTGCTGGGGGAGGTCCTTGCCTTATACGGACTTAATTTGAATAGAGCGCTCTGAGTGGTGGCACCCCTCGCCACGGGGACCACCCCCCTCCCCGCTCTCCCGCGCATGCGATGTTAAGCGGGCTGACTCCATTTCCGCCCGTTTCCCCCTCTTCTCTTCTGCCCTGACCATGCGGTCGGTCGCCATTTTCGAGCCCATATGGCGGCGGAGAGATTTTATCGATCCGGGCGGTTTCTGACCGTCCTGCCGCTTCCTGCGCCTCCTCCGCCAGCCCCCCCCAAAAACACTGCGCCTGTTCCTGCGCTGGGTCGGCGATCGGCGGGGGGGGAACGGGTAGAGGAGCCGCGGTTTTGTCAGGAGGCTCCGAGGGGGGGCTGGGATCTGGCGGGCTCCCCGGGGGGGTTGGGGGGTCTCCCGGGGGTTTTGGGCTTGGTCTCGAGGGGAGGTGGGACGTGCCTAGCCCCTGCACATCCCCGTCTGCAATCTGATCATTTTCCGGGGTGGTCTGTGGCGCTGCCCCCACCCCTAGCTGCGGAATGGCTATTAAGCAGCTTCTGGCAGCTTTCCAGGTTTCTTGCTCTTGTCGAGCTTTTTGCAGAGCCCGGATGACTCTGCCCCACGATTTTAGGGCTTTCCCCAAGCCTGAACACATGGTATCCTTGGCCAGGGTTTTCGTACAATTATCCCACACCTCCGGGTGTAAAATATCCATGGGGCTTTCTATAGCCCCCAGCTTAATCAATCTCGACAATGCGAGAGTCATATCTTTAAGCTTCCAATCAATTCCCCATTGTGTGCACACTTCACTTACGACCTTTGCGACTGCTTCCATGATTCGAGGGCGTCCCCTCCGCTGCACTAGGCCAGCTGTGCAGCCGCCGTCCTCTCTCCAGGTGGATCCCCGTTCCCCGGGCACTGGTTCGATCCCGGGTTTCCGGCACCAGTTGTTGCCTTCGGATGCAAGGCAAGGCAACCTGGTTCTGAGGAAATGGCACGGCAACCCAAACTCTCCAGGGTCACTCGGGCCAAGAACACACGCAGGCACCAGTATGGTGGACGGTTCAAGACCTTTATTGTCCCGTCTTGTCGGGTTTTATACTGGGAAAGTTTTTTCTCTACGTCAGAGGGTCTTACCTTACTGTAATTGGTTAGTAAGGAGTCGAAAGTTACTAATGTTAGGGGGGACTACATTCTTGGGTGATCCTTTATCACTAGGCGTTAGGGGGAGAGGAATTCTACTGCTTTCCGTGACATCGCGAGATTTTCCGAGCGCCTAACCCTATCTACTACAGCTCAAGGCTGCAATGAGGTCATCAATTTCACTTTCCCCAGAGCTGCTGGAGCAGGAGCTCTCTGGTTCGGCTGACCCTGTTGTACCATATAATCTATTTTGCCTCCCCCCGATCCTAGGGAGCCCCACGCAGGATTTGCTGCGTCTTTTAACCCGGGCTGCACGTCCGCCCGCACCGGTGACATCCCCTGAAGCTGCTGTCCGGCGTTCACGGTTGCCATGGAAACTGACGGGGCTGGGAGCGCTGAGACCCCGCCTCCATGGGAGGTTCCCTCTCCGCCCTCCCAGCACAAGGCTCCACCCCCGGCTCCTCCTCCTCCTCTTGGGGCGGTGCCGTGGGCGGGGCCCGCCATCCATCCCCTCCCCTCTCCCAGCACAAGGCTCTGCCCCAGCTCCTCCTCCTGGCCCGGGGCCGGCGCCATCCCTTTCTCCTTCTTCCCTGGCTGGGCCCTGCCTGAGCTGCGCCTCCCCCGCCCCCCCGATCGTGTTGGCGCTGGCGGCGGCAGCGGCGGGGGGGTGGTGGCGGCGGGGGGGACGCGCGCCTTGGCCCGGACCCGAACGACCCCACCCTCAGGGCGGCAGCGACTCGATCTGAGCCTTTTTCCTCCCTTGTTTTACTTTTCTTTGCCAATATTGGCTCTTTTTTCCCTTTTCTCCCCTTTTCCCTTTCAGACTAAGGGATGCTCTTCCTTTTGCTTTGCTGCTGGGCTCCCCTGACATGCTGGCACCATAAAGAGCCTCGCATACTCCAGCTCACCTGAGCACCCTGAGGATTTATCCTCGCGTCTACGGGAAATCAAACTTGATAATAATCTCTTATCCCAACTACCAAACTCGGGCCTCGTCTGATTGCCCTCTAGCTCCTCTATACCGTGGCCAGATCTTTTCTGAGTCCAATAAGTTTGCATTTGAAAAACAAGGCTCCCCCCGGTAAGGGCTCCCCAGTTTCTCAGTGCTAATCCTATAGGACTGTCTCTCGGGATATTATCACTACAGCACTCGCAGCAGAATATACACACGGAATTTTAACAGTTCTGAGCAGAAATTAAAAGAACCAACGAGAGAGAGAAAGAGCGAGATTCCGATCGCGGCGCTCCGGAGCGGCGGTGCGGGAACGATCCCTGCGCCAGCACTGCCGGCCCCAGGCCAAGCCCAGCCCCGCAATCCAACCCCGCTGCTCACAGCGCCCGCCCTCCCTGGCCCGGGGCACAGCGAGCCCCGTACCCGCTGCGCTCCCGAGCACAAAACGCCCCTTCCCACCGCGCTCACCCGATAAACACAGCGCCCCTGCAGCCGCTCACGCCTCTCTCGCTCCTCCCGAGCTTCTCGGCCTCCCGCACCCTCTGCCCCGCACCTGGGCCCTGCCAGTGCCGTGGGCTGGGGGCAGCAGCTGCACCTTCCTCTGCCTCTGCTCCAGCCTTGCCCAGGTGCCTCGGCTCCCTTCGTGCTCGCCACAAACTGAGGCCTTCACAAGGCTGACCTAGAACAGAGGCCAGACACGGTTACACAATAAAGCAGGCATTTGTTAAAAGGCCTCCGTAGATACACCTTGGGCAGAACAAGAGCCCAGCCAGGGCCACGCCCAAGATGGACCAAAATGGCCACAAAATGGATGGCCAGTCACGAGGTCTGTCACTTTTATAAGTTCTGCTCCATTTGCATATTGGAGTTAATTGTCCAATTATGTCTTTAGATGATGAAGCCCCATCCTTCTTGTTTTTCTCTCTTCAGTGCCCGTTGTTTATGCTCTTGGGCCTGAAGTTTGGATTATTTGTCCTTGGGCTCCCAGCTAGAGCAGGAATTGTTTTGTCTCCCTGCTCTGTGAACAGAGCTCAGCATCCCTTAATACGAAGCCCAGACCCACAGAGTAAAGCAGCACAGAATCTGAAAAATAGAAAAGCCAAAACCTGAGGCATCAAATCCATGAGAGCCCCCCTCACACTCACCACACCTCCCCCTCAGCACCATCTGGACACCCCCCATTGATTGGAGCCCCCCAGAACGCCCCCAGGCCCTCCCTCCTCAGCCCCTCTGAGCCCCTGGCCCGTGTTCTCACCTGGGAAACCCCAAAACTTTGGGAATTCTCAACTGGGAAGCCCCAAATCCCTGGAAACCTCACCTGGGACCCCCAAAACCTCCCCTGGGACCTCCAAACCTCACCTGGGACCTCCCCCAAACCCTTCCAGGATCCCTCAAACCTCCCAGGAACCCCCAAAACCCCCCAGGAGCCCCCAGACTCCACCTGGGATCCCCCAAAACCCCCAAAACGCTGGTGACAGTGGAACAGAACTGGTGGCACTGGGTTGGTGACACTGGAATGGAACTGGGGACACTGGGTTGGTGGCACTGGGGTGGTGGCACTGGGACAGCCTGGAGGACACTGGGGTGGTGACAGTGGGATAGAACTGGTGGCACTGAGGTGGAATCGGTGACACTGGGCTGGTGACACTGGGGCATCCCTGGTGGCACTGGGCTGATGGGACTGAGACAGGAACACTGGGCTGGAACTGGGAACAATGGGAGGGAACTGGTGGCACAGGGACAGGGATACTGGGACAGGACTGGGGACACTGGGAGGGAACACTGGGATGGGGACATTAGGAAGGGATTGGGGACACTGGGCTGGTGGCAAGGGGTGGAACTGGTGACACCAGAACACAACTGGTGACACTGGAATGGAGACACTGGGACACAACTGTGACATTGTGACAGGGACACTGGGACAGGATGAGGGGCACTTGGATGAGACTGGAGACACTGGGCTGAAACTGATGGCACTGGGCTGGTGACATTGGTATCGGGACAATGGGGGCTGTGGCACTGGGAGCACAGGGCTGGTGGCACTGGGACAGGACTTGGGACACTGGGCTGGAACTGGGTTGGTGACACTGAGCGGTGGCATTGGGTGGTGACAGTGGAACAGAACTGGTGGCACTGGAATTGAACTGGGTACACTGGGGTGGTGACAGTGGGGCAGCCCTGGGGACACTGGGCTGGTGGCACTGTACTGCTGGCACTGGGATGGAACTGGGGACACCAGGACAGGACTGGTGGCAGTGGCACAGGGACACTGGCATTGAACTGGTGCCACTGGACAGGTGGCAGTGCCATGTCCCTGGTGGCACCTGTGCGGTGTCCCCATGACCCTACAGTGTCCCTGGGCTTGGCCCACACTGCCCTAGGGGTGGCTGAGGACGGTGTCAGTCTCTGTCCAAAGTTTCTCTCATCTGCCTCAGGATCATTGTGAAAAGGACAAAAACTGGGACCACCGAAAAAGACCCTGGTTGGAATCCTGGTCTCGCTAAGGAGAGTTGTTCACCAAGACCCTGAGGCCTGAGCAAAGCCCTTGGCTTGCCCAGCTGTAGTTTGCAGGTTTGTTTGTTTCCATGGAAGACTGAACCTAATGAAAAGGAGAAGGGGGACACCTTGCCCTTTTCTTCCCTTGCACCCGCTTCACAACAATGGCCCTGGAATTTCCCCACCTCCCGGCCTGGCTGGACTTTTCTAGGGTTATTTTGGTGGTCCTCACGGAAAACTGCAAATCTGCTTCACGACCACCGTGAGGCACGGACTGAGATGGGAGAAGCCTCTCCCTCAAGGGCTGAGACATGAGACCCCCATGTGGAGAAGCTCCCCCTCCTCCCAAGGGCTGGGACTGAAACCCCCAACCAGGGGAGGTGTGGGGGGAGGTGAGCTGACCAAAGCCAGATGTTTGCCTGCAGCTGTGGCCATTGGACCAAGGAGACAATGGCTCTCACCCACTGCTGAGAATATGGACTGTTTGTACCCTTCTGCAATACCTTTTTTTTTTCCCCAGAAATTACAACAGAGTATTCTTTACTACTTTTGATTCAATTTCAAGACTCATCCCCTTACCCCATTTAAAAAGGCAATAATAGGAGTTTGAATTGATCAGAATCTTTGAGATCTCCCCTGACATGACCAGGCAAACTCTGTTGACTGAAGACTTCAAAGGATTTCATCTCTCTGCATTTGGTAGCTATATACCTTCCTTTCCCTTCCTCCCTCTTTTTTCTTATACTTCCCCTTTTCCCCAATTCCCCCTAACGCATTTTGCTGTGGTCATTCAATAAGGATGCATTGGTTTTTGATTATTACTGCAAATCCCCTGTGCCGTGCCGGGTTCTTTTGCACTCTGAGATCAATTCACGAATCATCACAAACCCGTTTGTAAGGACGGGTTGTGACATTAAATTGGTGTCATGGACAGGATTCTGACAGACAGAGGGGTTTGCAGGGCTGTGTGCAGTCTGTACCAGGGGAAGGAAGTTTCACAGCACAGGGTGTGTGATTCGAATTTCTTGCGATCTGCACACGCACAGGTGAAAAAAGCAATCCTCATACTCTGCTGAGGGTTCTGTCTCCAGTATTTCACAAATGATCTCTCCATGCAAAAGGGGGAACTGTTTCTGTTGTGTTGGTGTGCATCTGCACTGTCTGGGAAGGAAGAGAAAATTTGAAGAAATTAAGCAAGGGCCTCCCAGGCAGATCCGTCCCTTCACCTACCCAGGGAAGTGAGGGGAAACACAGCAAGAGCTGTGTGGTTGTGTAACTTACATCAGTATTTCCCTGTCAAAGTTTTTGAGCCCCTTTACAAAATAACTGTTTTGTGTGTGTGGGTGTGGGGTTGTGTGTATGTGGGGGTGTGTGTGTGTGTGTGTGTGTGTGTATCTGGACTGTCTGGGAAGGAACGGGCAACCTAAAGAAACTAAGCAGGGCCTCCCAGGCAGATTTTGTCTCTTCACCCACCCAGGGAAGCAAAGGGGAACACAGCAAAGCTGTGTGATTCTGTAACTTAAGTTTGCACCTCCCTGCTGTGGTTTTGGTCCCTTCACAAAATGACTCAAAACCTCAGTGCAAAAGGTAAAGCTGAATTTTATGCTCTGCTTGCTAAATACAATGCCATATCTTCTCCATGAGGAGAAGAGTGGGCAAACTGCAATTGGTTTAATTTAGAAAATATTATTGATAGAATATGTTCTTTGCAACATTAAACCTGGGCAAAAATAAAACCCTCCACTGCTCAGTTTTGGGAGTTTGGCTCACAGCAGCCATAGAAACTCCCTTTAAGTCCAGAAGTGAGGAAAATGCTACAAAAAACTCCCTTCAAAATCCAGTTGAAGTTCTGCAAAAACAATTTGATGAAGAAAGAAATTAAAATAATTTATTACGGGCTGCCTTGAGAGAGGAACATGTTAAAAATTCACAGAACGCTGATTCCACACAAGAGACAGAGGAGAAGGAAACTTCTCACATTAATCAAAATTACCCTCAAACAGAATTAGCTGTGATGAAAAATTGTGGGGAACACTGTTGTTACAATAACACAAAACCTCTAATTAAAGCAGAATGCAGCTATATCAATAATGAGGATCTTGACCTGCATGTAACCACCAAAGAAATCCCGTACACTGCTACTGATGTGGTAGATAGGGACAGGCGGTCGGAAGATCACGGGATGTAACGGAAAGGCAGGACCCCCTGTTCCCCTAAGATAAGATATCACCCTAGGAATGTAGCCCCCCTAACAGTAGTAACTTTCCACTTCACTTCTGGTAACTTTCCACGCCTTACTAACCATAGATAGTAAAGGCAGACCCCCCCTCTGACGTAGAGACCCCCTTAGACTATAAAACCCCATGAGAAGAGATAATAAAGGCCTTTGACCGTCCACCACATTGGTGTCTGTGTGCTTCATTGGCCCGAGCGACCCTGGAGAGTTTGGGTCGCCGTGCCGTTTCCTCAGAACCAGGTCGCCTTGCCTTGTATCAGAAGGCAACAACTGGTGCCGAACACGTGGGAGCCGATCAGCACCCGGGGAACGGGGATTCGCCTGGACACAGGATGGCGGCTGCACAGCTGGCCTAGTGCAGCGGGAGGGACGCCTCCGGACTGGCGTGGACCATGGAAGCCATTGCAAAGGTCGTAACAGAAATGCATGCACAATGGGGTATAGAATGTAAACTTAGAGGTTTAACTCTCACATTGCCGAGACTGATTAAGCTTGGGGCTATAGAAAGCCCTGTGGATATCCTACATTCGGGGGTGTGGGATAATTGTACAAAAGCTCTGGCGGAGGTCACTATGTCCTCGGGCTCAGGGAAAGCCCTAAAATCGTGGGGCAGAGTAATCCAGGCTCCGCAAAAAGCTCGACAAGAGCAAGAAACCTAGAAAGCTGCGCGAACCTGTTTATTAGCCACGCCACAGCTCGGGGTGGGCGCGACGACACAAACTGCAGAGGGTTTTGATCCAGGCGAGTGCGCGGAGGCGCAATCGCCAGAACCCCCTCAGCGAGTGGACTCACCATCGGAGGGGGGGAACACGCGCGTTCTGGCAGGGGCTCGCGGAGGAGGTGTGGAACGCGGCCGGAGTGTTGGACCCCGTAGGGATCGGTAAAAACGCCCCCCCACCATATGCATTTGAAAATGGCGCCGAGCCGCATGGTCAGGGCGGAAAGGAGGAGGAGGGGGGCAGAAGTGCAGTCAGCCTGCTTAACAACGCGTGCGCAGGCGAGCGGGGAGAAGGGGCGGCCCCCACAGTGGAGAGTAAGACCAATCAGAGCACTCTATTCAAATTAGGTCCTTATAGGGCAAGGGCCTCCCCCAGCAGGAGGCGGAGGGACCCCAGGGAGAGGGAACTGCCCGACCCCCGCAGGAAGGGGCGGTGTCGGAGCCTGAGAAAAAGGCTGAGCAGCCCGGAAGCGTCCGGCCAGTCGACGTCCGGCTCGGACTCAGGCTCGAGCTCTGAGCTCGAGAGGGAATCGGAGGGTTCCGATTCGGATTCTAGCTTTAACAGAGAGAGAGCAGCGGCATGTAAGGTCACTAGTTACAGCGCTCCTGCATGGGTGAAGGGGTTATCAGAGAAAGACCGGACCCCGCTTACAGATTGGTGGAAAATAAAGATGGCTTGCGCGGAATGGGCCCCGTCTGCGACACTGGTGTTCCCGGTCCATGCGGGGGGGGCAGGCGGAAACCAAAGGACCTATTCCCCAGTCAACCCAAAAGATGTGCAGGCAATTGTTAAAGCGATTGCGGACAAGGGAATTAATTCTGCCATGGTTTCCACACTCATTGACGGCCTTTTTGGTGGGGATGACATGCTTCCCTTTGATATTAAGCAGATGTGTAGAATGATTATTGATGGGGCAGGGATGATTGTTTTTGAACAAGAGTGGGAAGACAATTGCACGAAGCAGCTAGCCTTGGTAACGGGAGCAGACCACCCACTGCACGGCTCCAGCATACAGAGGCTAATGGGCACAGACCCCACTATGATCACCCCCCAGGCGCAGGCTGAGAGCTTGCAGGCCCATGAGGTCATGACAGCAACCCGTGCTGCCTGAGAAGCCATCCTCGATGCTTCCAAAGTAATAGCCAAACCCTCCCCATGGTCTTCTATAAAACAGAGTGAGAGTGAGAGCTTCACTCAGTTTGTGGACAGGCTTCAGGCCACATTAGATTCCTCTGCGTTACCCTCAGAGGCTAAGGGTCCGCTGCTGGCAGAGTGCCTACACCAGCAATGCAACTCAGCCACCAAAGACATTTTAAGATCACTGCCGCAGGGGTCTAATATAGCTGCCATGATCAGACACGTTGCAAAGGAGGAACATCTAGCTCCCATCCAAGCAGCAGTTCACACTGCAATAACCAGTGTGATGGCGTGCCTTAAGTGTGGCCAGGCAGGCCACTTGGCAGTAAACTGCCCCCAGCCAAGGCGCCTATCAGCAGCTGCTCCACCACGCCAAGGGGGATTTAGGGGACTGTGCTGGGCATGTGGAAGGAAGGGGCATTTAGCTAAGGAATGCAGATCCAGGCCTCAGGGAAACGGGAGAGGGAGGGGGCAGCCGGGCCGTATCCAGCCTCCTCCCACCTGGAATATGCAGCGGCCCAGCTACAGCAACCCCCAGTGGGGCAGGGGACCCTCATACCCCATGCCTCCACAAGGAGCAGTCAATTTTGCATCCCCACCTACAGTGCAATGGCAGAGCTATGCAGCACCCTCAGTAACACCTTCGCACCCCCCACCGCCACAAGCCGCGCCAGTGCCACAAGACCAGCAGGAGACGCCCCAGAGCGGGATCCCTGGGTGGCCTTGGCTATGAGAATAGGGAAGGAACCCCTGATGGTGTGGGAGACACGCCGCCTTTACGGCACTCAGGATCCCCACGTCATAGGGTTTCAGTTTTGGGCGGACACGGGATCAGACTGCACGATTTTTCCCAAAGCATATTGGCCCGGACATTGGCAATTCAAAGAAGTCCCTCCAGTGAACGGAGTGGGAGGGCAGTACCGGGCATGGAAGAGCACCCAGCTGGTGGCTATAACACTTCACACAAAAAAGGGACCAGAACAGACAGTGGCGATCTATCCCTACATTTTGCAAAATTCTCCACCCCTGTTAGGAAGGGACGTTCTTTCCATGCTAGGATTCAGGATTACAAATTTATCATGAGGGCCACTGCCGTACACCCTTCGCTGCCAATCAAATTGACCTGGAAATCATCAGACCCCGTATGGGTCAAGCAGTGGCCCCTGACAGAGCCTCGAGCGGCAGCCTTGCTGGAACTGGTCGACCGCAAACTGCAAAAGGGTCACATAGAACCCTCCATCAGCCTATGGAACACCCCTGTATTCATGATCCCCAAAAGGTCCGGAGAAGGCTATCGCCTCGTCCACAACCTGAAAGAAGTGAACAAGACGATCTGACCCATGGGTCCAGTCCAGACACTGCTACCCACAAACTCAGCCATCCCTGCAGGGCAGCCATGCGCAGTGCTGGACATCAAAGACTGTTTCTTTTCAATACCCCTGCATCCCGAGGACAGAGAACAATTTGCCTTTTCCGTGGTGTTTCAAAACGGCGAGCGGCCCAACCTCCGCTTCCAATGGCGAGTATTGCCACAGGTCCTTGTAGACAGCCTCACTATATGCCAAATTACCGTGGACAAAGCACTGACTCCAGTCCGACACTCCTATCCCACCACGACCATCATTCAATACATGGACGACATCCTAGTTGCAGCACCATCGGGAAGCCAAGTAGATCACCTGGTGCTCACAATCACGGAAACCCTTCAGGCCGACAGCTTTGAGATCGCGAGTGGAAAGATCAAGAGAGGACCCTGCGTGACCTTCCTGGGAGTGGGAATCACAAGCTCCTACGTGACACACCCCAAGGTGAAGGTCAGTAGAGACATCAAGACGCTCCACGACGTGCAACGCCTGGTGGGATCGCTGCAGTGGCTTCGCAACATCGTCCTGATTCCTCCCGAGGTCATGGACCCTCTGTATGACCTCCTGAAAGGAAAGCACCCGTGGGAACCCAAGGAGCTGACGCCGCAAGCCACGAGCTCCCTTGACTTCATCGAGAGCCAGATGTCCACTGGCATACTTGCCAGGTGGAACCCTGCCGTGCCACTGGACCTATACGTTCACTTTACACCAAGGGGGGAGTGGGAGCACTGGCCCAAGGACCTTTAGAAAAGGCCCGACCAATACAATGGGTGGTCCTCGGAAGACCCGCTTGTGCATTTTCCCCGGGAATCGAATGCATCGCCAACCTCATCATGAAAGGCAGGAAACTCGCCTTGAAACACCTAGGAACCGAGCCGACAAGCATCCACCTTCCGTTTCGCAAGCAACCGACCATGGAGTCAGCCACAATATCAGAGTACCTAGCCCTTGCTCTCACCGGCTTTGGAGGAGATATCTCCTACTCTGCCAGACCACCCTGGACTCAGCTGCTGACCGTAGTCGACATGGACATGCCACCGAAGGTCAAGGACAGACCGCAGCCGGGACCAACGGTCTTCACAGACGCTTCCTCCACGACTTCAACCGCAGCAGCAGCGTGGCAGGCAGGAGAGCAATGGCACTGCGTCAAAGTGAGGGACCCCACACTGTCAGTGCAACAACTGGAGGCAGCAGCAGTGGTCTTGGCGTGCAGACTCTTCCAAGGCGAACACCTCAACATTGTAACGGACTCTATATTCGTGGCAAGGCTCTGCCTAGCCATGGCAGGACCAGGAGTGTCAACATCTGCAGCAGCCCTAATGCTGGAAGAAGCACTCTCCTTGCGACAGGGCACCGTGTCAGTCATCCACATCAACAGCCATGACCCAGTCAAAGGTTACTTCCAGATCAGCAATGACAAAGTGGACACCGCAGCAAAAGGCGTATGGATGTTGCAGGAAGCTCGTCAGCTACACGAGTTGCTCCACATCGGAGCAAAAGCACTGGTGAAGAGATGCGGAATCCCGACAGCGGACGCGAAACATGTGGTGGCCACTTGCCCTCACTGCCAGAAGTCACCCCTATGGACCTGTGGGTATCCCGTATAACAGTACCTGCAAGGTATCCCGTATAACGGTACGGGGCAGGCCATAGTTGAGAGAGCAAATCAGACCCTGAAAACCAAGATAGAAGTGTTGGCAAAAGCAGAGGGCTTTGCCAACTCCACTCCCCCAGGAGATCAGGCGCGTATGCTGGCAACCGCTTTGGTAGCACTGAATCAATTTCCTAGGGAAGATGAAACAAACAGTCCCATTCAAAAACAGTGGGCCACCCGAACGCTAGAGGAGGGCCCACAGGTTGTAATTAGAAACAAGCTAGGCGAATGGGAACGGGGCTGGAGGTTGATGCTCACGGGCCGAAGGTACGCAGCGGTCAAAAAGGATGACAAAATCAGGTGGTGCCCACTTAAGTCAATCAAGCCCGACCTTCACAACGAGCAGAATGAGACTGACGAGAATTGCGAGTTTCTGTTTACAGGACATGCTCGTGGGACGTCCTCGTGACGCGTACATCCCCATTCCAGAGGAAAGAGACAGACCACCAAGCTGCCAGGCAGCGCCTGAGAGACCTGCACGGGTGAGACCCAGGCATCAAAGGTGTTTCTGTGTGATTTTGCTGTTGGGGCTTGTTGCCAGAGGGCAAGCCAGCCCAGACCACTACCCCCATCGGCCATTCAGGTGGGTCATGCGACACCTTAATAGTGACAAGGTGCTCAAAGAAATCACCACACTGAACACCCCATCCTTCGTGCTCCGCATTACCGACCTGTTTCCAGGACAACCAAAGGTAGACTCCAATTCCCCACACTCCACACACATGTACCTATCCTACTGGTTCCCAGCTTCAAACCCTGGGAAAAGCTACTGCAATCACCCAGGGTGGGGATATTGTGGGCACTGGGGCTGCGAAACCATAGTTACCGATGCCAGACCGTCAGGGCCTGGGTGGGATCCACAAGAGCCCGACAAATTCTTACAGTTCACCTGGGCACCCATCGGCTGCAAAACACCTGTCTTCCTCCAGGGAAGCTTTTATCGAAATCGCCATAAAGTCCCAAAAATTCGGAAATGCACTGGCTACAACATGACCGTCTTGCAGCCAGATCACTCTAGTTGGGCCATAGGCAGAACGTGGACAGTGGTCCTTCAAGGGTCGAAAGAGAGGGTGAATGTGCGAATTATCAGGTTCCAACCGTCGGCACCCCGAGCAGTCAGACCCAACAAAGTGATTAAAAGCGTGCCGAAAGGGAGAAACGCGACCTACCCCAAAACCTTACCCACAAGGATCAGCAATGTCCCGACCGGCCATGCGGAAGCCTTTCAGATAAGCCGCTCAGCTGGGTCGGACTCAGACCCAATCCTTCGTATGTTACAAGCTACCTTTGTATCCCTGAACGAATCCAACCCTAACTTAACTGAATCCTGCTGGCTTTGTTACGATGTCAAACCCCCCTTTTACGAACGAGTCACTTTAAACATTCCCTTCAGCTACTCCACCGCAGATGCCCCTCACCAGTGCAGATGGGATACCCCCCGCAAAGGAATCACCCTGAGTCAAGTCACAGGCCAGGGCAGATGCTTTGGCAATGCAACCCTAGCTAGGCGGGGAGGCAACGTCTGCACCAAAATTGTCAAGCCCAACAGGAAAAACAATAAGTGGGTAGTCCCATCCGCATCTGGGATGTGGGTTTGCCAGCGATCCGGAGTGAGTCCCTGTGTGTTCCTTGCCAAATTCAATGACTCTAACGACTTTTGTGTCCAAGTTCTGATTGTTCCTAGGGTCCTGTACCACTCAGACAAAGAAGTGTACCATCTTCTTGAGGAACCCAGCCGGATCCACAAAAGAGAAGTAACAACAGGTATAACTATTGCAATGCTGCTCGGCCTAGGAGCAGCCGGAACGGCAACGGGTGTCTCAGCCCTAGCGACCCAGCACCAAGGACTGTCCCAGCTGCAAATGACCATCGACGAGGACCTGCAAAGGATCGAGAAATCCATCTCCTTTCTAGAGAATTCAGTCTCCTCACTCTCGGAAGTGGTCTTGCAGAACAGGCGAGGCCTGGACCTCCTGTTCATGCAGCAAGGAGGCCTGTGTGCCGCCTTGAAAGAGGAGTGCCTCTTCTACGCGGACCACACGGGAGTCGTAAGAGACTCCATGGCGGAACTCCGAAACAGACTGGCTCAGAGACAGAAAGACAGGTCTATTGGCATTGCTGCTTCTAGCAGTTACCTTCGGACCATACCTGCTGAACAAGCTGGTCTCATTCATTCAGACCCGCCTAGAACAGGCCAACATCCTGTTCATGGGCCGGCGACAAATGCTGTGAATTCAACCAGGGAAGACTGCCAGTCACAAGTCCTAAACTTGCCTGGCAAAAACTTACTCAGGTTTACCAAACCCCTTTCCCTTGTCGAACTACAACCTTATACCTCATTTCAGTGCCTATGTATAAGACTACCTCATTCATTTGTGAAAAAGGGCGGGGGAGATGTGGTAGATAGGGACAGGCGGTCGGAAGATCACGGGATGTAACGGAAAGGCAGGACCCCCTGTTCCCCTAAGATAAGATATCACCCTAGGAATGTAGCCCCCCTAACAGTAGTAACTTTCCACTTCACTTCTGGTAACTTTCCACTCCTTACTAACCATAGATAGTAAAGGCAGACCCCCCTCTGATGTAGAGACCCCCTTAGACTATAAAACCCCACGAGAAGAGATAATAAAGGCCTTTGACCGTCCACCACATTGGTGTCTGTGTGCTTCATTGGCCCAAGCGACCCTGGAGAGTTTGGGTCGCCGTGCTGTTCCTCAGAACCAGGTCGCCTTGCCTTGTATCAGAAGGCAACATACTGAATTAACAAAACTTGCAAAGCAGTATGGGTTTCTCCCCCACAAATCCAAAACAGAACACAAATGTCAAGTGTCTCTCACCGGGGGACATCAGATTCTTTTGTCAGAACAAGCAGTCAGTGGGTGCTGGGAACATGGGGTGTGCTTAACAATGGGAGACAGACGCATCCCATGGTCCCTGACTCAGTGTGCAGCTCATTGGACAGGGGCCTCAACCCCTTGGAAAGGGGAGACCTTTTAACCAGAGCTGGTACCCCCGGCCAACCCCTGGAAAACATTCACAAAGCTGCTTGCTTGCAAATGATGCATGAAAGAAAATCGACTACAAGCTATGAGTTACCTATGCAATCACCTGTAAAGCCTGAAATTACAACTCCTTTAATTCTAGGGCTTTCAGAAACACTTAAACCTACAACCACTCTCCTTTAAAAAACCATAGTAGCTGTATCTCCTGTAGAAACACCAGATAGATTTCTTAGTAACCAGAATGACCCATTTGTTCCCCTTTATGACTTGCTGAGCAAAGGGGTGAAATGGGATTGGACTCCTTCTCAGGAGGCAGCATTGCAATTGCTGATTTTTGAAGCAACATCTCACCAAGCACTGGGCCCTGTCCATCCCACAGATCCCTTTCAGGTGGAATGGGGATTTGCCTCCTCAGGGCAAATGTCAGTGCACATTTGGCAGCAGGGTCCTGAGGGTCCGACAAGGCCTGTTGGTTTCTATTCCCGTGGCTTCAAAGATGCTGAGAAAAGATACACTACCTGGGAAAAATGATTGTTTGTGGTTAGCTTAGCTCTCATAGGAGTGGAAAAAATCTTAGCAATACAAGAAACTGAGAGCTTGGATAGCAGCCAAGACAAAATTGCCTCTGTGATTAAAGCAACCCCTCCTTTCTCTTCTGCTTCTGCTAACAGAGAGGGACAACGCAGTGCTCACGCTGAGGAACTGTTAACTTTCTGGAGTATTTTCCAGCGTGAGGGACAGAATTCTTTTCTTGTCTGTATTTACACTGAGTCCTCTGCTGTGTTCATATTTGGGTTGGTCCCAAATATGGGACTGATATATAGGCTGATGCTTTTAAAGGAGCTACAGGAGATAATTCTGTTAAAGCAATGCAAGGATGGTTTGCAATTTTCCTAAAACCACAGGAAATTCAATCTGATAATGTTTCTCACTTACTGTCAAAGGTGTGCAGGATTGGGCAGAAGGTGAAAAGATTAAATGGACTTCTCAGACCTCTTACTATAGATGGTGGGTAAATGGGTTCCAAAATCACTGCTTTTTGCCCGACAGCTCCAAGCATAATTCCTTCACTATGGGGACCAGATGATTTCAAGAACCCAGCACATCACCCTGGACAACCTGTTTTGGTGGAGCCCCCTACTGTAGGGGAAGTACCACTGCTGTTCAAAATGTCTCTGAAAATTCCATTGTTCTAACTTTTTCTGCCTATTCGTGGCAGAGTCTGTTGTGTTTACTTTTACAGAAGAAATCTGAGGGACATGAAGACCTGATAAACCATGATAACACTAGAGATGGACAACAGAAATCATCTTTTCCCTTCCCTTTATGGTAACACCAGGTGATGATTTTACATGTAACATGTAAATTAATTGAACTTGAATAAATTGGCTGCCACATCCAGAGATTTGACCAAATTACAACAACCATAGAAGTCATCCTTACTGGCATTGGGAATCAGTGATTGCCATCAAACATTTTACCAAATTGGGAGAAAGTAAATGTAAATGATCACAAATTGGTTATTGATGCACTCGCTTCTACACAAAACAACGTTTCTTTGGCTGTCAGCTGTATCCAGGCGCAATTGTGGATGCAGTCAGTTGCTGCCTCAATTATAAGAGCAGGTGAAGAAGGCACTTTTCCCACTAAAATTTGGAAAATAATTTGGGACAATGCCACTTACTTTGAAAGAGAATTCCAATCCTGGTGGAACTTAGTGAATTTTACCTATGACCCCATTTCAAATACAGCCACTTTTTGTGTTAACCATACACAATGCCTCAGAGCATTTGATTTTCCCTGTTATAGCATTAGAACTGAATTACAACAAAGCTGTTCTCTATCCCATAGAGAATGGGACCGTCAAATTGGTGAGAAATGGCAAACTGTCGGTTTAGAATCTTGTACTGTCCGAGAACAACAAGGGCTCATCTGTGAAATCAATGCAATCAGAGCTCAAGACATTTGTTTAGACACAGAGCAAAATATGTGTCATTTTGAAATTTGTCCTAACAAGACTTCTGAAACAGTCCTTATATACATAGGCAATAGATGTGCATGCTTTAGAACCATTTGTGATTTTGTATTCGTAGAGAATGTTGTAGTAGATACTAAAAATCTTTCCAATTTCTGCGCTTGTAACTTTACCAAGATTACAGGATGTGATTTCTCTTATGAAGCCCCACTTACCTCTCACTACCTGTTGCAACACACTGATTCACAAACTGATGCCTACTCCTATTGGGATGAATCTCACTTTGGTAAGACAACTGCTGCTCCATCGAGACTTGGTTGAAATCTTGGAGAAGATTCAGAAAAACGGACAGAAAACCCTGGTGACTGTTCATCACAATGTGAGACAGATACATCGTGTCATGGAAAGAGTGGAGGAAGATGCCGAACACAGATGGTGGGATACTCTTTTAGGCGGTCTCCTACTGCCACGGGTGCCCTGAACAGTGTGTGCCATGCCATTGTTTTCCTTTTGACTCTACTTCTGTTTGGTTTTATTTTATCAGCAGTCCTATTCATTATGAATTGGAGCATGAAACAGCTGACAAGATTGATGTCTATAGTTCATGCACACAACTTGGCTGATGTCCTCTACACTATGGACATCCCCAAGACTTTGACACAAAGCAATTATGAATGAAGCCTATGTGTTTTGGAATAATTCCTAATTTCCATTTATGATTTTGTGGGAATTACTTTAGATTTTTAGTGAATTGTCTTAGAAAATCTTTTTTAAAATTAATGCTTGTATGATTTGTAATGATTTGTTTATTGCTTTTGCTTTGGATTATTTGTGACTGGTTTCAAACATTTGAAAATTGTCATAAAAGTAATATTGTTTTAATTAATCAACCATTTGTGAAAATTGTTATGATAATCAATATTAAATATGTTTGTTTATTGTTTCCCTTTTCCCCCTCCTTTTCCTATCCTTTCTTTTCCTTCTCTCTCTTTTTCCTCTCTTTCTGTCATCCCTATTTTTCCGGGTTATACTACCAACGTACTGCGAGTTCTGCAGATTCATCAACGATACTCCAAAGTTCTGCTGATGAAGATCCCTCAAGACAATTGTGAGTAATGGTGTCATGTGAGAGTCTGTCCGGATTTTCCCTCATCTGCCTCATGATCGTCATTGGGGGACCACTGAAGAGAAGACCCCCGCCTCTCTTAAATCCCTGGCTCCAAAGGAGAAAGTCATGTGCCTGAGACCTGAGAGCGTTGCTAAGCCATTGTTCTCACAGGTGTTGTTTGCTGTAGGCTACACTGAGCCCAATGAGAAGAAGAAGAGGACACCGTGGCCGTTTTGCAACAACAGCCTTGGAAGCTGTCCCACTTCTTGGCCTGGCTGGACTTCTCCTGAGTTTCAGGTGGTCCCCCCACAGAAGACCCTCACCTGTTTTACAACCACCGTGACAGACAGACTGAGATGTAAGGAGCCTCTCCATCAAGGACTGAGACATGGAACCCCCATGTGAAAAGGCCCCTCTGCTCCTTCCAAGGACTGGGACTGAAACCCCCAGCCCGGGGCAGGTGTGTGGGGGAGGCAAGCTGACCAAAGCGAGACGTTTGCCTGCAGGTTGTGACCCCTGGACCAAGAAGACAATGGCTGTCATTTACTGCTGAGAGCATGGACTACCTGTTACATCTGTTCCTTATTGTATCTGTTCCCCACCCTCCGCAATTTTCAATAGAGTTATCATAATAAAAACCTCTGAGTTAGCGAGAGACTTCGAGATCTCCCCGACATAACAGCGGATCCTCGACTGGACTGGACCAAAGGACTTTGTCTCTATGTTTGGTAGCTCTATCCCCTCTCTCTTTCTCTCTCTCTCTCTTTTGTCTCTCTCTCTTCCCCCATCTTTTTCTCTCCCTTAATCCCTCTATCACATTTTTCTGTGCTCATTCAATAAAGGTGCATTTGTTTCGATTATCATTGCAAACCCCCTTGTACCACGTCGGATCTTTTTGCACCCTGAGATCAAATCCATGAACCATCACGAAACCCGTCCGTGACGACGGATCATGACACCCCCCGAGGACCCCTCCCCAAATTCCCCCCCAAAGTCCCCCCAGACCCTGCTAAAACTCCCTCAAGTTTCCCATGGATCCTCCCCAAATCCCCCCCAAACCTCCTCAAGACCCCTCCCCAAATTCCCCTCACGACCCCTCCAGGACCCCTCACCTGTCCCTGCGCCTCCTCAGCAGCTCCTGGAGCCCCCCCGTCCTCTCCCAGCGCCTCCCCCGCTCTCTCCAGTGCCTCCCGCAGGACCCGCCCGAGCCTGGGGCGGCTCCCGGGGGTCCCTGAGGGGGTCCCGGGGGGTAGGGGGGGGGAGGGAGCGCCCGCTCCATGCCCGGCCCCGGGGTCAGGGGGCACTGCTCCATGCTTGGATCTGATTGGCTGCAGTGGCGCAAGGAGGGCGGGAGTTGGTGAGGGGAGGCATGCGGTGATTGGTTGGTTCGGCGCGTGAGAGGCAGGCGGTGGGGAGGCGTGCGGTGATTGGCTGGATCGGTGCACAGAGAGGCTGGTGTTCCTGAGGGGAGACCCGTGGTGATTGGCTGGTTTAGGACGGGGCGCGAGTTTTTTACAATAAAAAACTCTCAGGCAAAGACATGGGAGTAGAAATAACAGTTCTTTATTAAGAAGAATTAAAAATACAAATGCAGTAGTACAAACAAAAAAAAAACAGTGATAGAGTCAGTATCCTCCAGGAATCCAGTGAAACAGGTTCATCCTCTTGGAATACAGTGGGAATAGGGCTGATCCTTTGGGAATCCATTTCTTAACTCCTAAAGGCAGGGGAAAGCCAGGGCCATGGAATTTTTACAGGGTATCCAAAGGGTGGAGCTGGGGTTTGGGTCAGGGGAGGAGTTCTTAGCATCATAAGGAGGGTGAGATCAAATTCCTGCCTCTTAGCAACAGCAGCACTCCACACAGAACGCATCCCCAAATCCTAAATTCCCTCTAAAACAACTGAGAAAATATGCAACGTCAGATATATTCGATCAATTTCCTTCATTTAAACCAGTTTGGGGTGTTTTTAAAGGACGAAGGTGAAGCAGAGGATAAATAGGGCCAAACCAAAAGTCTAAGCAGCCAGATGTGTTCCCAACATGGATCACAGGGAATCTGAGTGACCAGGGCTGTGCCCAAAGTGCCTCCTCCAGTGGGGGATGGAGCTGGAGCAGCGCACGAAGCTCTGCCAGCACTCTGGGCACTCGCAGGGCTTCCCTTAGTGGTGCCTCCGTTGGTGTCGGGTCAAGTTAGAGCTGCTGGAGAAGCTCTTCCCACACTGGGGACACTCGTAGGGCCTCTCCCCAGTGTGGATGTGCCGGTGGGTGATGAGGGTGGAGTTGTGCTTGAATCCCTTCCCACAGTTGGGGCACCGGAAGGGCCTCTCCTCTGTGTGAATCCGATAGTGCTGGAGGAGATGGGAGCTGGTCGGAAACCTCTTCCTGCATTTATCACACTCGTAGGGCCTCTCCCCAGTGTGCATGCACCGGTGCCTGACAAGGGTGGAGTTGTCCTTGAATCCCTTCCCGCAGTCGGGGCATTGGAAGGGCCTCTCCTCTCTGTGAATCCGATAGTGCTGGAGGAGATGGGAGCTGGTCTGAAACCTCTTCCCACACTTGGAACACTCGCAGGGCCTCTCCCCAGTGTGGGTCCTCTTGTGCCTGATCAGGCTGGAGCTCCGGCTGAAGCACATCCCACACTCGGAACACGTGTACGGCCTTTCTCCAGTGTGGATCCTCTGGTGCTGGTTCAGGCTGGAGCTCTGGCTGAAGCTCTTCCCACACTCCCCACACTCGTAGGGCCGTTCCCCAGTGTGGATCCTCTGGTGCTGGATCAGGCCGGAGCTCTGGCTGAAGCACATCCCACACTCGGAACACTTGTACGGCCTTTCTCCAGTGTGGGTCCTCTGGTGCACAATCAGGATGGAGCTCAGGCTGAAGCTTTTCCCACACTCCCCACACTCGTAGGGCCATTCCCCAGTGTGGATCCTCTGGTGGACAATCAGGGAGCAGTTCCACCTGAAGCTCTTCCCACACTCCATGCACGTGTGGGGCATCTCCCCACCAGGGAGCTGCTCATGGAGCACCAGCTCCGAGCTCTGGCTCCGTCTCCGGCCGCCTTCCCGGCCCAGGCTGGCTCTTTCCCCCTCAGATCCCCGCCAGCTGCGTTTGCAGCCCCTCCTCGTGCGGCATCTCCAGGGCTTTTCCTCCCCGTTGGCTTCCTGCGCCGTGGAGCCGCTCAAAACGGCCTCTTCCACCAGGTTCTGCCGCGGGCATTTGTCCTCCCTGCTCTCCATGCTCACCTCCTGCTCTGGGGGAGGAAGGACAAGGACAGGATGGGATTTGCCTCCGTGCCACAGGCAAGGACAAGGAAATCCCCCAGGGCTGAGCTGCTACTGGGGCCGTGCCAGGCTGGGAGATGGAGCAGCACAGAGGGGAAAGGGGCACTGACTTCCTCCTCACCTGCCTCAGTGTCCCGGGGCATCTTCCTCTTCCTCGCAGCCTCCCTGGGGTTGGCAATGGGAAATCCTGGTTTGGGGAAAACAACAGATGAGAACATTTGTAGGAGTGTCAGGGGTAGGACGGTCGGGACGGACGGAGACGAGAGATCTCTGCTGCCAGGGCGTGGAACTTGCAATTTATTGCAAAGGGCCTGGGTGCAGGGCCCTGCTGGGAGCTGCCAGGCACAGCTCGGGGCAGGCCCGAGAGAAGAAAGGGGTAGAGAGGATGAGAGGGTAAAAGACAAAGACAGGCAAGAGCATAACACAGTAACGTTCCCATTACAACACACTAAGTTTTCTTCTGTGTTGAATATTCTACTTCTCACCAACCAATCTAGTACAAGATACAAATCCTACAGAATTTACATACAGCCTGTAAGAATCATTACATCACCACACTGTGTTACATTTTACGCCCTAAAAATTCCTCTTTGGACCCCTTCTGCTGAGCTAGTAGGGTCTGCTCTGACCCTTGGATCTGTGTGCAAGCAGAGGGAATTGTTTCATCAAAAGGGGATTACCTTCAGTGGGCCACACCATTGTTTTCCACTTGTTCACTGAGGTATCTCAGAATTGCTTTCATTTCAGTCTTCCTAATACTTTCTATATTCTCAAAATCTTTTGCAAGACAATTGTATTTGTAAGTCTTTCCTGTTTCACCTTCCCCAGCACACACTGAGTTTGAAGGTCCCTGTGCCCGAGTTCATCTCTACAAGTCACCGGCCACCTCGGCTCCAGAAAAACCTCCCAACCACCAAGATTCAGCCCTGAAAAAGCCTCCCAGGAGTTCCCCATCCCTGGTCCCTCCTCTCTGGTGTTCAGGGGTTTTCCCCCGTCCCAGCTGTTGGGGGTCATGCTTGGATTGGGGGTCCCCCTTGTGCCCGGTGCCCACCCTGCCCAGGCTGCTGGCAGTCCCAGCAATGCCAAAAGCTCCCCCCGCTTCGCTCTCCCCATTTCGGGATGCCGGGGATTTTTGGGCTCCCGGGCTCCCTTCTCCCCTCATTCTCTGCTCTGGGCTGCAGCGGCTCCAAGGAGTCCCCCCTGCCCCTCTCCAGGCTCTTGAGGCTCCCGCCAATGGCGGCGCTACCCCCTCTCTGGACTCCCCACTTTGGGCTCCTGGGGGACACAGGGCTCTGCTCCTGCCGGCAGCTTCCACCGCCACCCCCTGATGTCCCCTCAAGGGACCTTTTCCGCTCAGCGTTGGACTCCTTCGTTCTCCAAACATCCCCCCAAAAACCCCAACCCAGGGATCCCCCAGGATATCTGGGCCGAGCTCCCCCTCCCCGCTCACCAGCACGATTGTGAGGCAATGATTCCACAGGTGGGGGCTGCGAATTCAGGCAGGGATCGACCGTGTGGTTCCCTCAGCTCAGCCTCCATCTGCCTTTGTCCCTCCTTTTCCTCTTCCTCCCACTCCTCCCCTTCCTTTCCCCCTCCTCCTCTGTCTTATCTCCACCTCCTTCGCCTCTACCATCCCTGCTCTTCCGTACCTTCTCCTCTTCCACCTCCCAAACCCCAGCTCCTTCTCCTCCTTCCATTGCGGCTCTCTATCTGCCTTCATCCCTCCTCTTCCATCCCTTCTACCCCTGCTCCTCCTCCCTAAGCCCACCTCCTCCTCCCCCTTCATCCCTGCCCTTCCCTCCCTCCTCCTCCTCCCCCAGCAGCAGCCACACACTCGGTGCCCTGTTCCCGCAGCCCTCGCAGCCCGCGGCAGGAGCGGGGATGGAGCTGGGACAGGTCGGGATGGGCAGCGTGGGGCTCTCGGCGGCTCCAGCCGCTGCGGGCGGGGGGAACCCAGCCCGGGCCAAAGGAGAGGCAAACTGGGCAAAGTGGGGGCAGAGCACAAAGCTAAGGATGCAGCAGAAAATGGAGCTGAAAGAGTTATGTTAACATTAACTCCAAAGGAGGAAAAATTGGAAATTCCAAAGTCTAGGGAAGCCGAGAAAAAAGATTTAAACACGACAGGAAGTGAACAAGATAAATCAGGGAAATGGAAACTTCTTGATGGAAGACAATTACTTAATAAATGTGCTTCTAAGAAAATATTAGAAGACATGCATCAAAAAACCCACTGGGGTATTCAAGCATTGTGTGATCATTTTTTAAGGAACTATGGGTGCGTTGGGATTTTTGGAGTTGCAAAGCAAGTAACTGAAAGATGCTTAATTTGCCAAAGGATAAATGAAAAGGTGATGAGAAAAACAACATTAGGAGGTCGTGAGTTAGCTCATCGACCATTTCAATGTATCCAAGCAGAAGTTTTGATTTCTTAGGCGTTGGATTTATTTGTAAAAAAACCCATTTACCTAGAAGAGAATATGCAATATGTTACACAGAGGATTTTAGAAGAAAAAAAAATCTTTAAAGTATCAGAAAGCCCCGAGAAAAAAAAAAGGGAAATGAAAGGGAAGGGAACAAGAGGAAAAATCAGAAAGAGAGTGGGATCCTCTGCAGGGCTTGCCCCCTCCGTTCACAGCTGAGGCGCCTGTCCCGGGTCCCGGCTCGCTGCCCGCCTCAGCTCCGCCTGCCCCGGTTTCCATCCCAGGTGCGGCCTCACTGCCCAGGGCAGCTCTACCTGCCCCGGCGATGTCGCTCAATTTGTGTGCCCTGCTCCCACTGCCTGGCCCGCGGCCGCTCTGCCGCCCATGCTGGGGAAGATGGGGGTTGCTCTGTCCTGCCGCCTGCTCCGAGGTCACCGCGCCCACTGCACCCAGGGGGGTCCCAGCCATCCCATCCCCGGCTGCCCTGCCCGTGCCACCTGCGCTGGGCACCGCCGCTGCTGCCGGGCTCTCCCACCTGCCTTTCCTCTGCTGGCAGCTGCCGGATCAGCCGCCATCAGCCATGTTGGGGCTACCCACGCTCCGCCTCGGGCTCCACGGGAAGATCCCCCTCTGGCGATTCCGGCAGCAGACCCTGCCCACACTCCCAACGAGCCTCGGCGGGATATCCTCCCCTGACCCCGTCCTGCTCTGAGTTACATCCCCTTGGTAACCACAGCTCCGGCTGTTCAGGGAATCTCTCTCTCTCTACAGGAAGCACTTTATCGAAACACTAGGAGCTCAGTTAAAAGGCAGCCCTCTCCAAATTCTGTCTCAAAACACAGGAGAAAGGCTATAGAAGGTAAAAAAGTGAAAGAGTTAGATGAAGGGATTGCTCTATTTCCATTCAGAGAGGTTCCCATGGGAGGGATGCGCTGCCCCGCCCCGCGGGAGCCACCAGCGCCCCTGCCGGCCGTGCCCGGAACTGCACCCAAGGGCAAAGCGCCGCAGCCCAAAGGCCGGGACTGGGTCCGGGCTCTGTTTGCTGTCAGTGCCGCAGCTGTTGGTGTTTCTTTGCTTTATTATACACACTAGTAAAGAACTGGTATTCCTATTCCCATATCTTTGCCTCAGAGCCCCTTCATTTCACTATTCTAAAAATTAAGAGGGAGGGGGATTGCATTCTCCATTCCAAGAGAGGCTTTTTCTGCCTTCCCGAGCAGACACCTCTCTTGGAAAGCAAGACAAGCACCCACAGGCACTGAGGGGGGCTGCAGGAGGGGCACAAGAAGGCCCTGCAGCACTTGGGCACAAAGGCACAGCAGGTGAGTGCAGGAAGGGAGCAGGAAAAGGCCAAGCTGAAGGCAAAGGCCAGGGCACAGTTCCTACAGCCCCTGAGGGATCAACCCCAGGGCCCAAGGGGGCCCCAGCACCCAGCGCACGGCTCGGCCACAAGCACATGGCAGAGGCATTGCCCTCCTCGGCAGGGGAGAGCCCACCCAAACAGCCCCTGGCAAGGAACCAGGGCTCCAGCTGCACGGCACAAGGACACTGCAAGCACAGACAGCAGCACCCTCAGGACCAGCAAGTCCACCCCTTGATGGACATGGATTGGCAGGGCTGTCACAGCTCCCATCACACCAGGGACCCTCCACACTGCAGCCCTTGAGAACATTCAGGGTGGGTCTGCATTGAGAGGACGCATTTCCTGATGGACACAGGGGCCTCTCAATCCACTCTGAATCTTAGACATATAGGGGGGAAAATGCTAAAAATATGTTTGATTAGTGAGGAGTTAAGTGGGAAAGATGTGTGGTTTTATTCAAGCACTATTGGTACATCTGGGAGAGAGATTTGAAATGCATG
The DNA here is from genome assembly GCF_028551555.1 of Melozone crissalis. Lineage (NCBI taxonomy): Eukaryota > Metazoa > Chordata > Aves > Passeriformes > Passerellidae > Melozone > Melozone crissalis. The sequence goes on from NW_026535844.1 coordinate 8,406,239, forward strand.
AATTTTGACTTGGTCCGAAATGTTATCATGATTTACTGGGAAGGGATTTGATCGCTAAACTTGGAATGCAAATTAATATTATAAAAGGTGATACAGAGGCCAGTACTGTTGTACCTTTGTGTCAAATGTCTGGCGAGGTCCATGCTCAAGTGAATCCAGAAGTGTGGGCAGGCCCAGGGAAATAGGGAAATTTAGATATGGAGTCTCTCTGAAGCACTCTGAAGCAACCAGGACAAGTGGTGTCTAAAAGCAACACACTGTTCCAGGGGAGGGAAGGAAGGGGAATCAGACACAGCGCAGGTCACCGCCCCATGTTCAGCTCAACCCGCGCAGCTGTGGGTGCTTGTGAGAGCCTGGCACTGAAATGCCCTGAGCAGGAAGGCTTCAATATCTTCTGCTGACACCATGGCACCTAACAGGGGGGCAAAAGCAATTCTCACTGCTTCAGCAACCACTGGAGCAGAAATCAAGGCATGTTCTCCCACAGGAAGCTGGGCTGGCACTGAGCCCGCCCTGGCACTTTACTGCTGCCAACACCCAGCCAGGACATCGGCTCCTTCCTAAGGAGTGCAAAGCAGCACCACTGGTGGCCAAGGGGCCCATGCCAAGTGTCCCTGAGGCCAGAAACAGCCGCCAGCACAGCTCTACATGGGGGGACCCCTCAGCCTGGCCTCAAGGGCTCTGAAGCCCCGCAGATTTGCACTTCCCCCCTGCAGCAGGAGGATGGGAGGCCGCCCCTGAGCCTGCCCTGAAGGCAACGCAGCAGCAGCCAGGGCTCCACAGCGGGCCAAGCCCCTGCGCCTGCCCACAGATCCTCGCCTGGAATCCTCTGCAATCCTGGCCACCCTCCTCTGCCATCTCCAGCCCCTGGGGCCAAGCCTTGCTGCCACTGCTGCAGCTTCAGCGCTGGCTGGGCCTGCACTGCCACAGCTGCTGGGGAACACCACGGCACAATTCCACTCCGGGCCTCACTGACACACACACTCTGGGCTGCCTGCCATTGCACTGCTGTAAATGTACCGAGTTTGGTTCTTTTAAACCTTATTTCTCTACTCAGGCTTGGTTTTCTTTGCCTTAGGGAAATGAATTTTAAAGGGTTTTTTTAAGGGGTGTTACAGTGCTCAATGAAGATGAGTTTAGCACCTGAACAGACTGGGAGCAGCACAAAAGAGCCCCACAGAAATAACGACCAGCAACAAAACATCAACATTGCCCAGCAGCAGGAAGAGAAGCTTCATTCCAGGCAGCCTGCAGAGCAGCTTTAGAAATGCAAATGAACACTGCTGGGCAAAGCCTGGACAATGCACCTGGGTCTCTTGCCTGGGGCAGGAATTGGGCTGATTCCCTCTGCCCCTCACCCCAAGCTCTGCCTGCTTGCACTGATGGAATTTGCACAGCTCAAGGCAGAACCCAGGGGGAGGATATCTGACCCTGCAACACAAACGGGTGAGGCTGCAAAGGGAAACAGCACATTGAGAGCGTTGGGAAAACTTCACTATAAATAAATGGGGGGAGAATCATCCCGCTGCCCACTCCAACATGTACTGTCACTGTCTGTGTTATGTAGGTTATATTAAAGCACTGGGGGTTTTTTGCTACAAAAAATTCAGGGAAATAAGCTGGGAAAACAAGGATTTGATGATTTAATTAGAGAAAAGCAGTCAATTGATGCAGCCCTGGCTGGAGAGAGCGCCCAAAAATAGGGAAAAGATGAACGGCCAGCAGAACAAATCCTACAACACCATGGACCAGCCCCTGGGAACCCGAACCAATCCATATCAGGAGCCACAGAACCCATTTCTCATTTCAATGGCATCATTAGATTACAAGTTCTGCTCAGAATTATAACCAACCAGACAGCTCCAGCTCCTGACCTTCCTGCTGACCAATCCACTGAAATGAGGAACACAACACTTCACCATGGGATGGCATCAGATCATCTGTTAGCAGAAAAAGGAGGAGTTTGTGGAAAATTAATTGACACAAACTGCTGTTGGCAAAAAGATGAAAAAGGAAAAGTGGTGAAACAGATAACAAATGAATGAAGAAATTAGCTCATGTACGGATTCAAACGCGGAAAGGATGGGAATGGGACACGGTTTTGTGGCTCCGTGGCAGATCATGGGTTAAACGAATGCTGTTTCTCCTCTGATGTGCTGCAGCAACTCTCATCTTTTTACCATGCTCCACACCTTGAGAGTGCAGCTCATTCAGCAGCTGAGCGAGGGGCCAGGAACTTGCAGATAAGGAAGCAACGGGCGAAACCACCAGCTTCAATAAATGTTACTAATTAACATGGATTGCTGCTCACAGAAAGTCCCGCTAAGTTCCTGAACTTCCAGAAGAACAAGGATTTAACAGAGCCGTGAATATCGGCTGTTATACAAAAGTGGGGGTGCACATTAACGGGGACATGCAGTTGGCGGATCGGGAGGTCTGAACCTTCCAAGCACTTCAGCCAGTGCACAAAGGGAGAGGGAGATGAGGCCGGGAAAATGAGGATAAAAAGGAGGCTGCGAACTACAACAATGGCAGAGAGCGCACAGCAAATGCCCCACGGCCTCTCCCTCTGCTCAGCAATAAAGTCACTTTTACAGGACTCCTCTGTCTCCTCTGGCCACAGAAACCTCCGGCCACGGGAATTTCCCCGCACAGCCCCGGGCACGGGGCAGCCCCCTCTGTCCCAGCCACAGCAACCGGGCCGAGCCAGCGCTGCTCCGCCAGCGGCTCCTGCCGAGGCAGCGGCCGCAAGGAGACCGCGGGCAGCCGCTCCCGCAGCGCCCTCACGCCAGCGGCAACACGGGCCAGACACGGCACAACGAACCCGCCCGAGCCCCCTGCCGCCCCCGAGGCCCGCAGCCAGCCCCGAGCCCCCGCACAACCCAGCGCGGCTCCCACCTGCGCTGCGGCCGCCTCCGAGCTCCGCCGCCGCCTCACCGCGCTCCGGCCGCTGCCGCCGCTCACGGAACCGCGCATACGCTCCGACAATGGCGCCGCTGCCCAGCCACGGCCGCCCTCAGCCCGCCACCGAGACCCTGCTCCGCCCCGCTCCCACCAATCAGCGCGCCACAAACACAACTGACGACACCATCGCCCAATCGTAGCCAGGGGCGGGCTCTGCACACGGCACAGCCCCGCCCCGCGCTCTGCGGGCCCCCCGGGCTGCGTGAGGGCAGAGCCGGAGCTGAGGAACAGCCCTGGAACGGGCCCGGGCCCGAGCGGGATTGAGCTGAAAACACAAACAAACTTCTCCGCAGCTCCCGCCACGGCTTTCCCGGCACTGCGGCTCCGGTGGCTCCGGCTCAGCAGGAAGCCCTGGAGCCTCATTTCTCCTACCCCTAATTAGGAGCATTAGTGCATCGCTTTGATTTCCCTCAAAAAGAGAAAACCGCCCCAAAGCCCTTTGGATGAGTGGGGGAGGGGAGAGATTTCTGACAGAAAACTCCTAAAACTCAGAGCAGGATAATGAGAAGTAAGTGAAGACCCTTAAATGCAGCTTTCCCCCACGCCTCCCTCCTTCCAGATGCACCTCCTACCCCGGCAGTGCCGCAGACAGGGAATGGGGCCGGGCTCAGTTCATGCCCCGGGGCTTCTCCCTCTGCTCAGGGACAGGAGTCGTTCCCCTGCTGCACCCTGGGCTCTCTCCCACCGGAGACTTCTCCAGGAACTTCTCCGAGCCGAGTCCATCCCACGGGGCACAGCCCCCTCCAAGTGCTGCAGCGTGGGTCACTGGCCCGGGGTCAGTCCTGCCAGGACAGGCTGCTCCAGCGGGGCCCTCTGGCCGCGGGGTCACAGCCTCCTCTCAGGCATCGCCGTGCTGCAGCGTGGCTACTCCAGGGGCTGCAGGGGGATCTCTGAATCCACATGGATCTGCGGGGGCATCTCTGTATCCCCATGGATCTGCAGGGAGATCTCTGCATCCCCGTGGATCTGCAGGGGGATCTCCGCAGCCCATGGATCTGCAGGGGGATCTCTGCATCCCCGTGGATCTGCAGGGGGATCTCCGCTGCCCCATGGATCTGCAGGGGGATCTCTGCATCCCCGTGGATCTGCTGGGTGATCTCTGTGTCCCCAGGGATCCCTGCATCTGGCACCGCTGTTTTTGGAGGCACCAGGAATAGGCTGAGCTCTGCCTGAAGCTCTTCTCACATTCCCCAAACCCTTCCCAGCACAGGGAGGGTTTTACCTCCTCTCAGCTCCCCAGGCTGGGTTTGCAGCCCCTCCTCGTGAGGGGTCTCTGGGGCTTTTCCTCCCCGTTGGATTCCTGGGCCGTGGAGCCGTTCCAAATGGCCTCTTCCACGAGGTTCTGTGGCAGGGATTTGTTCTCCCTGGTCTCTGTCTGCAGCTCAGTGCCTGGGGGAGGAAGGACAAGGAGAGGAAGAGACAGGGAGAAGGGAAAAGGAAAAGGCAGGAGAAGAGGAAGGAACAAGAAGGAACAAGGGAGGAAGGAGATGGGAAAGGAACATGGATGGATGAAGGACAGAATGAGAACAAGGAAGGTGGTCAAGGAGAAGATGGGATTTGCCTCCATGGCAGAGGGAAGGGGAAGGAGATCCCCCCAGTCCATCCCTGGCAGGATGGCGTTGGCAGTGAGGCTGTCCTGCAGCGATGCTGGGCTGGGAGATGGAGCAGCAGAGAGGGGAAAGGGGCAGTGATTCCTCCTGCCCTGCCTGGCTGTCCCAGCCTGGAGCGTCCTGGCACTGCCGAGGCCCTTGGAGCGTCCGGCACTCTGGAGCCCGAAGCTCACGGCTGCTTTATAAAGCTGACAAAGTCAGCAGGATGGGTCTGGGTATGATCGGCAGCAAACTGGGTTTATTGGTACAGGAACAGAGGACAGAGCTGAACAGGGCCCAGGGACAAAGACAGGGTGCAAGCTGAGGGCACAGGGGGTTTTTATATGGGGTAGTGAGGGTGGAGCTGAGGGTCAGGGTCCCATGGATATGGGGGAAATGGTGCAAAGGAGGGGTTAAGGGTCGGGTCAGCTAATAGGGAAACAGGGGCAGAGGAATGCAGTAAATTAGGGCCAATGGAGGGACAGAGAGGGAGAACATTCTAGGGACTAACCAAAGATGGGTAATAGGGGGTGAACTGGGGTAATTAGGCCAACAGGCCAATGGGGCAACATAACTTTCCATAAATCAGCATGTGCCTACAGAGATCTATGGGAGAAGCAAGCTTCTCACCATAACCTTGAAATCTATTCTTCTTATTGGGAACCAGTCCTCCACGGGTGGGAGATTGAGACTCCCATGGGCTTCCACACCAGTGCATCTTCTTTTCCTCGCAGCCTCCTTCTCCTCCATCCAGACAAAGGTTAGGATTGACAAATCCTGGCTTTGGGGGAAGAACAAGGGGTGAGCACCTTGGGTTTTGTGAGAAATGAGCCTCACTCTTTAGAATTTTTGAAAGTTTAATAAGGAATAATAAGGGGCAAATCAGTAACAGGGCTGGGTGCTTGGCGATGGCCAGAGGCACACCGGTTAACCACAGAAACTCTTCTTGTCTCGTTTTCCCATTGTATTGTTCAAATACATATTCATAATGGTTATACACATTCAAACATTTCTTTGAACTCGTTTACATGCTCCAGGAATTCTTTACGTTGGTTTAACCCCCAACTCGCCGTTTTAGAGCACGTGCAGGAATCGTGGATTGCTGTTTTCAGGGTTGTGTGTCACTCCCTCACAAGGGCCCCTGTTCTGTGGTTTCAGCAGGTGACAGTTATTGACAGTGGAAGGGTCAGTGGCAGGGCTCCTCATCACATCCCTTCCTTAAATGTTATCTGACCATGCAGATGGTTTTAGCTACTTCCACAAGTACTTTAAATGAACATTAGCTATTTCACAAATATCTCTGAAGTGTTATTGTCAGTTATTTACAAAAATAAAAGCATTGATTATTATTTCACAACTACAGCTACTTCTGCAAAAGTTAACATTCTAATGTACAACATATGGCATCCACTGTAATATTTTTCAAAAGCCAAAACTATAATGTATGTTTTTCATACTCTCCACAAACTAAAATATCATCCATAAATGATGTGCTGAGGATATGAGCTACACAGGGGCCAGGGCATTGGCCACAAAAAGCTGGCAAATTATACTACAGCAAAAGCAGTTAAAAGTGATTACAAACTGCACTCTATCAAAATCAGTGTGATTAAGAATAGATTGCAGAAGTCAATACATAATAGCAAAAGTCAACACTACCCAGTTATTTATAACAAACCCAGGGCAGGTTTTTCCCTTGCATGGAGCACTTGGGCCTTCCCCCGGCCCCTTCTGCCCTCGTGCAGAGCCGGTGGCATTTTCCAGCACACCCAGTTTGTAACCAAGAGCCAGGTGCAGCCGAGAAGGCTCCAAGCGCCTCCTTCCAGGCTGACTCTGCAGGTGCCGAGGCTGCTCTGGGCTCTGCCAGGGCTCTGCTGGGGCTCAGCTCTGGGCCAGGCTGGGCCCGCTCTCCCCTCACATTGCTCCGGGCAGCTGAGGCACAGCGGGAGAAGGAAGGGACACGGCAAGGCAGTTGAGGGTTAAGAGAGTTTTTATTCAAACAACTGCCATAACAAACAGGCTGTCTTAACTACCATAAACTAACTACCAGTGCTAACTACCCTAACCAACTACCAGTGCTAACTACCATAACTAACTAGTTGTCCTGACTACTGTAAATAACTCAAAGCTGTCCTCAAGGCTTCATCTCCTCCGCTGCTCCCTCAGTTGCCTCGCTGCAGTGATCAGAGGGGTCAGGCTGGAGAGAGGCTTGGCTGATGATAAAAATGGGTGCTGTCCAAAGGATAAAAAGGAAAGAAATGAACTGTTACTTTCCAGAGTCAAGTTCCTCACAGGCTCTGTTGCAACAGGACAAAGGGAAATGGTTTGAAACTCAGGAGAGGGAAGCAGGCTCAGATTAGATCTAAGGAAGAATTTTTTAACCAGCAGAGTGGGGAAACACTGACAGAAGGTGCCCAGAGATGTGGGAGGTGCCTCCTCCCTGAAACCATCCAAGCTCAGGTCAGGCAGGGCTCTGGGCCCCCTGAGCTGCTTGAAGATGTCCCTGCTCGCTGTGGGGCACCAGGCCCAGATGAGCTCCAAAGGAGCTGCCAAGCCACAGCAGGCGAGGGTTCTGCTTGCTCTGCGTGTGGAACGCAGCCAGACTGGAGACTGTCGGAGGGGGCCCCACAAGAAAACCCCTCCCTGGCGCTGCTGCTTCCCCTGCAGCCCCTGGCCCTCACCTGCAGCAGCTCCTGGGCAGCCCAGCGCCGCTCCTCGTCCGGCTCCAGGCTGCACTCGAGGCAGTCCCGCAGCAGAGCCGACAGGCGCCGGGGCTCCTGCAGCTGCGGGGTCCCGTTCTGCCGGATCAGAGCGCGAGCCTGCAGGGAAAGCAAACTCAGCGCTCTGCCAGCTCCCTTCACACCCACACGGGCTCACATCCACCCCGGGGCCTCAGCCCCAGCTCCAGGGGCACTTTCCTCCCTGCCACAGATGCTGCTCAGAGCGCATTTGTCTATGCCAGCCAAAAAACCCAAACCCTGGGGCTGCCACAGCCACTGCAACATCCAAATGATCTCGCCTTGAGAGCCAGTTCCATTGGCTGACTCTGTCAGTAGGAACCTCCATCAGAAATAGCCCATTTTGCTTCTCCAAATGTGGACACCAGCTTTACAGGCCATTTTCCAGAGTCAGTGTGGTCTGCGTGTGTTATTTCAGAGGATTCTTACATCAAGGTCATCTCTGCAGTGCCACTGACACTCAAGTAAATGCATTCCTGATGCCCCATCCCAGAAACTGCCAGGCAAGAAACAGGAGGTTTGTGTTGCTGAAAACTCAGGCTTGGTGACACAGAGAAAGTAGCTTGGACTAGGAAAAAAATATGTTAGACTATGGGGATGTTAAACAATCATCTTCATGTTCTCAACAAATTTCTCTGTGAGAAGAATCAGGGTGGAGATCAACTTGCAAAATGTCTTTTAGAAACTCCTGCAGAAAGCTTGTTTTTGGGACTGGGATTTGGGGGTGGTTTGGGGTTTTCTTGCAAGATAACATTAGAGCTGATAACATTAGAGCTGAAGCACTTGCTTCACATTTTCAGGTCATCCTCACAGCCAGATGAGCTGCAAAAACATAAATCCCAAAGCAAATTGTTGCTGGAGACTGAAGAATATTCTTCTGTGTTGAGGCTGGAGTGCTCTGGGAATTCCCTTCCCATGTGCAGAAACCTCCAGCTGCTGCTCCCAGTGCAGGGTCCCCCTGTGCTCACAGGCCTCTGCAGCCACTGGAGAATTTGCCTCTTACCATGGCCGCTGTTTCCCTGAAGTAAGGAGGTTCTCCTTCCACCATCTCGATGGTCACAATGCCAAAGGCCCAGATGTCCACCTTGGGGCCATAAGGAGATCTGGTCACAACTTCTGGGGCCATCCAGTGAGCAGTGCCCACCGTGGAGCTGCGCTGGTCCTGCTCATGGTTGAGCTGAGTGCAGAGGCCAAAATCAGCTGAGGACAGAAACAAACCCTGTCAAAGGCAGCTGGAATGAGGAAACCAAGCACCAAGATTCCCCACTCTCAGTCTGAGAGTGCAGTAGTGAAGTCAGCTGGAAAAGCCCTCAGGGCTGTTGCCAAGGAAAGATGGAACTGGACCCTTCAAGAAACCCTCAGCTTTCATGCAGTGGCTTTTACTGATTCCCTTGGAGCCACTGCTGCCCCTCTGGCAGGGCCATAGGCAGAGCAAAGGCACTGCTGGCACCCTGCTCCTCTGCTGAGCTCTCTGCAGGGGCAGCCACTCTCAGCTGGCAGCAGGGGCCGGGCAGTGCCCCCAGCAGCCCTTGTGGGGCTCTGGCCCTCCCTGGGAAGCAGCCCCACACCCGCAGCCCGGGAGCGCCGTGCCTGGCCAGGAACACCCACCCAGCCTGACAGAGCCGTCCGTGCCCAGGAGGATGTTGGAGCTCTTCAGATCCCTGTGGATCACCCGCTTGGAATGGAGGAAATCCAGGCCCTGCACACACTGAGAGAGAACAATGTGGTAAATAGGTGTGATTCATGCTGATAAAATTGAAACAGTAATCAATATTGATACAGTAATTAATATTCGGAAATTATAAAACAGATAAAAGTGGTAATGCCAAAGAAGATAGGGGGAGGAGGGGCTCCACCCCCTCTCCTGGCAGATGTTCAAGGATAGGAGGAAAAATCAAGAGAGAACAGTTACTAAAAATTAACAGAGAGAAGGGAAAATCTGATTGGGTCCCAGGAAAATGCCTGCTATAAGAGATTTAATGCTTTGATGCTAAAATGCAGTAATATGTTAATTTTGGCTTACATTATACTGGCTTGGTGCACATGTGTAACCCAAAGGTGAATTAAAGGACAAAGAGGAAGAGGAGAGGTCTTCATCCAAAACCACCCCCAAAGATTTGTGCGACCACCAAACCGAGCGGTGGAGCATGAGCAGTAAAGGTGGTGGTGAGGGCGGAGGTAAAAATGTGATGAATCGAAAATGGGAGGAGATGGCATTGACACATGGCATATAAGGGGGGAATCTTCACTTGACAAGCTCGTATGTGAGGTGGCAAAAACCAATGGCCGGAATATGTCACACAAGAAAGGACAGTTCAGAATTCTGCCAGCAGCAGCTTTGCTGTGACAGGCCAGAAGTGCAGTGCACACAAGCTCCAGGCAAACGGTTCAAGGCACAGCTGATAACAGCAAATCAAATCCAAACCAGATAGAGAGTACCACACCAGCAGGAGAGAGAACAAGAACAGAGTAGATGTGCAGTGATGCTGGCAGGCCGTTCACTGCAGAGGCTCTTTCTTCTCCAGCTCACAAAAACAACACAGAAACAAAGCCCTGAGCATGGAGCCACTCCTGTTCTCACGCCCTGTTTGGAAGGGCCATTGTGTCCCAGCCATGGAGTGACAAGCAGGATCCCTCACCTCCCGGCTGACAGCTGCCATCTCTCCTTCAGCCATGCGTGTCTGTCTGACAACGTCCTGCAAAGTTCCTCCATCCATGTATTCCATCACCAGCCAGAGATCTCCATCAACAAGGAAGCTGGAAGAGGAAAACAATGGTATGGAGATGAAAGTGCAGAGCTCAATTCCCCCATGGAAAAGCCTGGAGTGGAGTTTTGTTTCCAAGTCACTTGTCAGTGAGGACAGAATCAGAATCATCCCCTTCCACCATTCCTTCCAGAACAAGGACACGCGGTTGTCCGGTGGAGCTCCGTGCACCGCTCCAGGTCCATCCCCTGTGGGAGGATCCACGCTGGATAACCCCGGGCGACTCCCAGGGTGAAAGGCCCCCCGGCTTGAGAACACAACTGGCTGGGGGCTCCGCATCTTCCTCGCCCCCCCTGTAGACACCATGATGAAGGCCGGAGCATCCCCGATACTTTTCTTGTTTCTGGTCCTCTCCTTATGTACCCCCCTCCTCTTCCTCCCGCCTCTCCTTCCCCGGTTCAATCGCTCCTCCCGCTCCTCGTTCCTCATCCTCCTCCTTCCCCTCTCCTCTCTCACGTCCCCCGCCCCTTCCTCCTCCTCCTCCTCCTCCCTCTCCCTCCGGGCCCAGCCCCCACTCTTTGTCCCCCTCCCTTTGCCCAAATCCGTCCCCATCGCCCCCCAATAAACGGCCCCGGGGCCAACTGGGAAGCTTTATTGGGAGCACTGGGAGCAGGCACTGGGCGGGGGCAGAGCGCCAGCGGGGCTGGGGGGGACACGGGACCCCCCAAAATCAGCGGAGCGGGGGGTCCCGGCCGGGCCCGAGCCGACGGGGAGGGGCTGCGGCCGCCGCCGGCTCAGGAGCTCTGTGGGCAGAGAAAAGGGGGTGACACCGGGCTGGGGGCCCCGGCGGGAGCGCACACGCTCTGCCACGGCGGGGACGCCACCCCCGGCACCCGCCCTGACCTTCTTGCGCAGGGAGAAGCCGAGCCCCAGCGCCACGAAGACCAAGCCCAAGACGAAGCCCCCGATGCCCGTCAGCATCTTGCTGCGGGCGGCGTCCGGCGGCATCTCTGGGGGGTCCGCAGGGCTCAGCACCCCCAAAACCTCTCACCGACACCCCGAGCCCCTCCCAGCGCCCTCCCTGTGGCCCTCGGCCCAGCCAGGGCCCCCTGAAACCTCCCCCCGATCCCTTTTTGTCCTGGCCAGGAGCCACCAAAGCCCCCCCCGTCCCTTGGCAGCCCGAGCAGGACTCAGCCAGAGCCCTCCCAGGCTGTGCCCAGCACAACCGAGCTCATGGCGAGCCCCGCTTTGCCATCGCCGATCTCCTTCCAGCCCCTCGGGGCTCCCTGCGATCCCTCCCAGTCACACCCAGCACCCCCAAACTCCCTCCCAGTCACACCAGGCACCCCCAAACTCCCTCCCAGTGCCCACCAGGATCCCCCCCAAGCCCATCCCACTCTCTCCAGCATCCCCCAAACCCCTGCCCAGCCCTTGCCCTGCCCCTAGCCCCCCTCCCACTTCCAGCCCGCCTCTCTCCAGCTCCCTCCCAGTGGCTCCCAGCACAGCCCAGTGGCTCTGCCAGCGCCCCCAGGGGCTCCCCCGTACCCCAGTGCCGCCTCAGGGGCTGCTCCAGGCTGACGTGCTCCACCTGGCAGCTGTAGCTGAGCCCGCGCCGGGGGGGGGTTTCCAGCAGCACCAGCAGCTGGTAGGTCCAGTCCCCGTTGGGGAGCACGTCGGTGGCCACCACGTGCTCCGAGAGCTCCTGCTGGCCCTGGAACCACCTCACCTGGATGGCAGCAGGGTAGAAATTCATCACGGAGCAGAGCAGGCGGCCGGGGCCGGGCTGGGAGCTCGAGGGGGCACCAGCGAGATGGACACGCTGGGGGACACTGGGAGAGAGAGAGAGAGAGAGAGCGAGCGGGGACACACTGGGATCAGCTGGGGGGCACTGGGAGAGAGAGGGGAGGGCTGGGGTGGGCTGGAGAGGGACTGGGAACGGACTGAAATGGACTCGGAGTGACAGGGAATGGATTGGGGAATGTGGTGGGAGGGACTGGGGATGGGCTCGGATGGATTGGGAATGTGCTGGGAGGGAGTGGGAGAGACTGGGAGCGAGTTGGGTGACACAGAGAGATGGGAAGGAATGGGGGAACTGGGAGAGAGGGTGAAGGTCTGAGAGTGAACTGTGAGTGAACTGTGAATGAACTGGGAAGAGACTGGGAATGGACTGGAAGAGACTGGGGAGGAACTGGGCATGGTCTTGGAGGGACTGGAATGGCACTGGGAGGGATCTTGGTGGCACTGGGAGGAACTGGGAATGAAGTGCGCGGCACTGGGAGGCCAAGTCCGGCGCGAGGCACTCCGTGCTGCGGGTCTGCCTGGCAACAGATGAGTCATGAACATGATGCCATCTCATTGGTTGGGGAGCGTAAACTTTACCGGTTGCTGAAATGGACGCGCGGGGGGCCAGTGGGAGGGACTGGGAGGATCTGGAGACCCCGGGGGTCGGCACAAGGAGGGACTGGGGGATCTGGGCCGATGCCCAGGGAGATTTTGAGGGGCTCCAGGGTCACTGGCAGGGCAGGCCCCGAGGGGACGCGCTCTCCCTCGCGCTCACCTCGGCGCTCCGTGATGAACGGGGTAAAATTCTTGTACCAGCACGGGCAGAACCAGTCCACCGCAGTCCGTCTGTCCTCCATAAATACCGCGTTGCTGTTCCAGCGCTTGGCCAACTTCTCCCCATAGGGGGTGAACCCACAAAGTGCCCCACGTCGCTGTCGAACATTATGAACTGATCCCGGTTGTAGATGGATCTCTGGACGTACCTCACCTTCTCCGTGCCGTTAATGGAGTAACACTCGGACTTTGTCATCCTCTGGAACACCCCTGTGTGTGCAGAACATAGATCGGGGGGTGCCTCTCCAACACCCTCCCCCAGCACCCCCAGAGCTCCGGGGCCACCCCGGATCCCCACTCCGCATCCCCTGTGCCCCTCGGCCGCCATGGGACCTTCCTGCCCGCGCTGCCGCTTCCTCTTTGCCGCCCTTCCCCCATTTCCCCTTCCACATCCTCTCCTCTCCCACCTCTGGCCGCTCCCCAAATCACTTTGGGGTGCCATTTCTCCATTTTCCCACAAATTCCCCAATCCCCAGTCCCCATTGCGATCAGTTTTGGGGTCCCCCCCTCCGCTTTTGCCCTCTTCCCCACCCTCTCCCACCCCTCCCCTCCCGCTCTCCCTTCGGGGGGTCCCCTCCTCCTCCCCCTCCATTCCGGGCTCCCCCCTTCGCCCCCTTTTCCCCCTTCTCCCTCCCTGTCCCAGCGCCTCCCGCCCCCCCGCTCACCCGAGAGCTCCGCGCCCGCAGCCGGGGGGGCTCCCAGCACCACCAGTGCCACCAGCAGGGCCCCAGCTGCCGCCCCTCGCCCCATGGCCGGGGCCGGGCAGGGAGCAGCAGCCCCAAAGCAGCCGCGCTGCGCTGGGAGCGCCAGTCCGGAGCAGGGTGGGCTCGGCAGTGCTGCGGCTCCTGCCAAGTGGCTCCTACAATCTTCCATCAGGAACCTGGCCTGATGAGTTTTGTGGGCAAGGAACAATGGTGGCGTTGGTGTTTGGGTGCCTGTGGTGCTGAGTGCCCGGCCGTCTGCTGGGGTTCTGAAATCCAGGTTGCCCCTGCCCCGTCCCTCACTTCCCCCACTGCCCACCGGTGACTCCCCGCAGCAGCATGTGGGATCCTGGACACGGCTCTGGGACACACACAGACATTGCTGAGGGGCAAAGATGGGGGGGCTGGACAGGTGGAGAGCTGACCCTGAGGGTTGGGATGCACAGGACACGGGGTACCACACAGGGTTAGGGTACAGGTGCCACCCTCATAGTAGGACAGCCCCAGAGCCCTCCCAGCAGCTGCAGGCAGTTACCCCGATTGGAAGGCAGAGATGAGGTTTGGAGGCCACAGAGTTATAGACAGGAGTTGAACAGAGGTTTAGGGGTTTTATTAGGGTTTTTTTTCAGGATTTTTAAAGGATATTTTAGTGGGCTTTTTGCAGGAGTTTTTTAGGAATTCTCTGGGAATGTTTAGGAACCTTTAGGGCTTTTTCAGGACTTTTAAAAGAACTTTTTAGGGCGTTTTAAGGGCTGTCTTACTACTAATTGGAATTGTTAGGGGTGTTTTGGGATAGTTGCAGTTTTTTTTTAGGACTACTTAAAAGGTTTTCGGGCTTTTTGAGGAGTATTGAGGGTAAATGGAGAACTTTTTTATGACTAGGGTATTTCTAGGGTTTTTGGGGGAATTTTTTCAGGCTTTTTTAGGGTCTTATCAGGGCATTTTCAAGATTTTAGGGGTATTCTCAGAGCTCTTTTAAAAAATCTCTAAGTAGTAAAGGTTCTTTGGGGATTTTTAGGGGTGTTTTCAGGGCTTTTTAAAAGCAGGATGTATTACTGTGGCCTGATAAGGTCTTCAGGTGAGAGAAGGACGAGAATCTTGTTTGATGATCAGAAGGCTGGATTTATTGATATAAGATATATAATACATTATAACTATACTAAAAAGAATAGGGAGAGAAGTTGCAGAGGCTGCTAAGCTAAGAATAGAATAGAAAGAATGAATAACAAAGTTCTGTGTCCAGGGAATCTGTCCCCGAGCTTGGTCCTGTGATTGGCCCTTAATTGTGAACACGGAACATGAACCAATCACAGGGGCACCTGCTACATTTCACAGCAGCCGATAACAATTGTTTACATTCTTCTTCTGGGGCCTCAGCTTCCCAGAAGATGAACAAATCCCAAAGAAAGGATTTCTATGAAAAAATGTCTGCGACACAGGATGGTTTTAGTGTATTCTGAGGCTATTTCTATGTTTTTGAGGGGTGTTTAGGAAACTTTGAAAACTATGCCTTTTTTAGGGAATTGAGAGGGTTTTTTTAGGGTCCTTTCAGGGCATGACAGAGGCTGAGGGGCAGCTTGAGGGGTACTGTGGGGGCTGGAGAGTGGCAGAGGCTGGGAGCTGAGGGAGGAGCAGGGAGAGGGGAGAGTGGGTGACACACAGAGATGCTGAGGGTGGCAGGGGCAGCCGGAGGGTGACACTGAGAAGCTGGGGGCTGAGGGGCAAAGAGAGGATTAAGGGTGACACACAGGAGCTGAGGGGCAGCTGAGAGGGGCCTTGAGGGGCACGGGGGGGCTCGAGGGTGACAGACAGAGCCTGAGGGGTTGAGGGAGGGCTTGAGGGGTCAAGGGAGAAGGCTTGAGGGCTGCACAGTGCACTGGAGATCAGGGCTACAGGGAACAGCTTAGGAGGCAAGTTAGGGTACAGGTGCACCAGCCCTCAGCCCAGCCCTCACCTCAGCCTAAGCAGCCCCCCTAACAACAGCACAGCCTTTTCCCCCAACAGCAGCACAACACAGCAACCCTGACAGCGAGACCAGAGCGGAACCCACCCGGTGGGACAGGACAGCAACCCTCACACCAGGACAACGACAGAACTCTCAGAGGACAAGATCCACGGCAAAAAGGTAGGCAAGGCATCTGAGGGTTAGAGAGATAGGTGGGGTGTCACAGACATCTTTTCATAAAAATCCTTTCTTTAGGATTTTTCTCCCTTCTGAGAAGCTGTGGCCTCAGCAACAAAGTGTAATCAGTGGTTATCTGCTGCTGTGGAATGCAACAGGTGGATCCGTGATTGGTCTCCTGTGGATGTTTGGATTTACTGACCATTCCTGGCAGAGCTGCTCTCGCTTTCTGCCGGGGCACAGACCTTTGTTATTCATTCTTTTCTATTCTTAGCTTAACTAGCCTTCTGAGAACTTTTCCTTCTATTCTTTGTAGCATAGTAATAACATAATATATATCATAAAATAATAAATCAAGCCTTCTGAAAATGAGGTCAACATTCTCGTCTCTCTTTACACCCTGAAGACCCATGTGACCACTGTGACTATTGGTGAACCCTGAGTGAGTGAGGAGGACAAAACCATCAATTGGTGATCCCTCATCTGAAGAGCAAATTACTTGGAGAGACCCCCAGAGGAACAATTGCTGCACTGGGTAAACCCCGAATGTGTGGCATTGATGGTTGCTTCACAAGTGACCACAGAAGTGGAATCTAGCCAGGAGCTGAAGAACTGAAGATCCTGATTTGGAGTTCACAGCAAGGCTGACCACAAAGAGAACCTTCTGAAAAGCCTCCAGGAAGATGTTCGGAAAGCACAGCAGCGCAATGGAGCTGGCCAGAGCATGCTGGACTCTTTCAAAAGGTACTGTTGGCTTTTCCCTTCCTGAAAATGCGGCCCTTCGTAGTTTGTGGCTGCTGATGTGGAGGGCTTCCCCCATAGAGGAGGAGATTTGGTTCTCCCCTTCAGAGGATGACCTTATTGCCCTCTGGCAAAAATGGGGTGAAGAGGACAGACTTTGCCTGTTGGAGACAGATTTCTGTGAGTTTTTCGATGGGCAAAGCTTTTTGGGTTCTTTATGAATGTGCTCTGTGCCCTTGATGCTTTCTTATGGGAGTGCATGGACTCCATTTTCCAATTTGTTTTGGACCGTGGGTTGGATACCCCCAGATTTATCCAGCATTTAGGATGTTCTTTCAAGTTTTGAACCGGAGAGCAGCTGTTTTTCCCTGGATTGCCAACTGCAACGGGCTCGTCCCATTTCCTCTGACTCCAGCGGGAGAAGATCCTGTGGAGGGGGATGATCTGTTGCTTCCCAGCCCCCCTGCATCCCGGCAGTGGGGGGGAAGTTTCCCCAGGAGCCGAAGTTTTTTTTACTGCGTCTTCGGAGCGTGCTCAGATGCAGCCATCCCTTCCCCCCCTTCTCTCTCTCCGGGGGGATAGGAGTGGGCTGCACCGCCCCTTACAGCCCTGCAGGCCCCACCCTGGCCGGCCTCCTGGGCCCTGCCCCGCTCAGAGATGGGGGCAGCACCGGTCTCCGAGGTCCCGCCTGCCAGGCCTGCAGGGCCTCCTCCCGGACCCGCCCCGCGGCCGCCTCCCCGGGTGTCCTGCCCGTGGCTTCACCGGCTTCCACGCCTGCGCCTGAGAGCTCAGAAACACCGCTCCCTGCGGCTGCGTCGCTGTTGGTAGGAGACGCCTTCGGCGACAACAGCGACTCGGCACCGCCCCCCCGGCTGTCCTGCTGCGTCCACCAGCGCCCTCTCCGGCCCCGCCGCCTCAAACCGAGCCAGTGCCTGTTCAGGATGATGCTGAAGACGGCGCCGAACCCACGGGACCCTCGGAGCAGCCCGCAGCGGCTCCTGCACCCAGCGTGGCTTCCCCCCCGAGTTTTTCGGGCTGTCCCGGGGCTGCCCCTGCGGGGGAAGCTGGGACAGGGGAAGAGGGCGCCGGCCTCCCTTTCTGTGGAGGAGGCATGGCCCGACAGCTGGCTGTGGGTGCAGCCCGTCTGCCTGCGTTCAAAATCAGCGTTCTTGGCAAGTTGGGGGTGTATGGTCAGTTGCTTTCCCTTGGGGGGTGCAAATCTCTCTGCTGCCCCTCTCGCGCCCCAGCGGCGAGGGGCAGGTGGGTGCCGAGAGTTCTGCCTTTGGTCCCCAGCCCAGAGGGGGTGGTGCCGTGAGGCAGATGGGAGACACACCTGTTGCATTTGCATTGCAGAGGGCGCAGCGGGAAGCGATCATGGCTTGTTTGCTGTGGAGCAAAAACATTCCTAGACACGAGATGAGGGTTCTTGGGGCTTCTTCTATTTCCCTGCTGCTGGCATGCCTTGGTGATTTTGGGGAAAAGAAGCGTTTGGTCACCATTCCATTGGCAGTGTGGGGCCAGGCTGTGGGAAGGCAGAGCCCGCCTGCCATGTTGGGCCTGGGCTGTTGGGCTCGGGTCCCTGGGCCAGGGCCACCTCCCGGCCTCCTGATGGGTTTGGTGGTTTTGCTTCTCCCTATCGGTCCTGGCCCGCCTTTCTGTGGGCCAGATCTGGGGTTCCTGATCCCTCCACTTGGGCCAGGGCCCCCCAGGGACTTTCTTTGGCTGCTCTGCTGCTGCTGCTCTTTTTGATCACAAAAAAAAAAAAAAAAAAAAAAAAAAAAAAACAAACCAAAAAAAAAACCAAAAAAAAAAACCTTGAAATAGCTGGCAGCAGCTCTGAAGCATTGAAGGGCCAAAAATTAGCTTCAGCCCAAAGTTATTCAATAAAGGGCTGTGGCAGGACATTCCAGAAGTTGTCTCAAATTGTTTGAAATTGTTTGATGACTGTCAATGGCTTTTGATAACTATTGATGGACTTTTCTGCAGCAAGCCTGTTTCAGGACCAAAAGGGACTTTCAGAGATGGCAAAGAGGAACATTGTCAGTCCATGGACTTTTTCCTGAAACTCAGCTGTTTGGGCTTGAACTTTCTTTGCATTGGTTTTGCATTTTCTTATATTGTAAAATTGTTTTGGTGATTTGATAGAATTGTATGTTCTACAGGTGAAGAAATTCCCTGTTCATTCCACACCAGCACTTGAGTGAAGTTTTGATTGGCAACAGATAACCACAATAATTTTCTCTGCACAACAGAGAAAATTACAAACACTTTTTAATTAACTAAATTTAAAAACTGACATGTCACAGACCTCTTTTCATTAAAATCCTTTCGTTAGGATTTTTCCTGCTGAAGCTCAGAAGTTTCAGCAACAAATGTAAACAATGGTTATCTGCTGCTGTGGAATGCAACAGGTGGATCCGTGATTGGTCTCTGGTGGATGTTTGGATTTACTGGCTACTCACGGCAGAGCTGTTCTTGCTTTCTGCCGGGACACAGCTCCTTTGTTATTCATTCCTTTTCTATTCTTAGCTTAGCTAGCCTTCTGAGAACTCTCTTTCTATTCTTTTTAGTATAGTCATAATGTAATATATATCATAAAATAATAAATCAAGCCGTCTGAACATGAGGTCAACATTCTCGCCTCTCTCTTCATCCTGCAACCCTTGTGACCACTGTCACACACCATTTCTCCCATACAAGCACTGAGGAAAGAAGCTGGGTTCCCAATGTTAGTTACTGCAATTTCTACGTCATCCTGTTCCCCCATTATGGATTGGTATTTCAGGAATCTCTGTGGGGAGAGCCAGTGTCCCTCCTTTACTTCCAGCACTGCCGACACTGTGTGGGACACCAGCACTGTCATCTTCTGGCCCAGGGTGAACTTGTGTGCTTCCTGGATGTTCACTGCCACTGCCACAACAGCTCTGGGGCATCCCGGCCACCCCTTAGCCGCTGCATCCAGCTGCTTAGAGAGGTAGGGTGTCGCAATACGACACAAAATGAACGACACTCACACCCTGAGATGTCCAAGGCAAAAAAGGCACAATTTTTTCTGGACTTCGATATTTAAAAATTCCAAAAGCATCCATGGATTGGAGGATGAAATTGCCCCCTCTCCAAACACACTGGTCAAACCAACAGTCCACCAATTTTCTCCTCCTCCAGAAAGGACTGCAAAACAATCATTATTTACATGGAAAGTGTATAAAAAAATTCCATTACAAAAATGTAAACATCAGAAGGCTTAGAAGAACCTTCAAAGAACAGGGCGACATCTCACCCTTTTTCCATTTAAAAAAAAAAAGAAAGAAAGAAAAACGAACAATGTTAAAAGGAAAAATGAACAACATTCAGTGTACACTCATGGAGGAATCATCGGAGTGATCACTCACACCATCTGTATCTGAGTCATCACTCAACGATTCATCCACTTGATGACTTTCAGGTTGGTCACGGTTTCCATTTTGCCCGTGTGCTGGATTCTGTCTCTGCAGTCGCAGGTCAGGACGAACACACTTCAAAGGTACCCAGGGTACCCCAGTATCTGTGGATACACAAGCATACCCACGCCCCGAAGTGAGAAGGTCATAGAGACCTTCCCACTGTTTGGTGACTAAATTCCGCATCTGAACCTTCGCTTGAGGCTGACGTGTCTCGTCCAGAGCCTGCAACAAAAGGTGATGATTCAAAAAGACAAGATTTTTTGAGTTCTGTGGCACAGTAAGATGATTGATGGTGTACAAAGCTTTTGCCAACTGACTGTGTGGGGTTTTACCCTACATTCCCCGTTTTTGTTTCTGAAGAACCCGCTTCAGAGTACCACAAGCATCTTCTACAATAGCCTTACCAGTCAGAGCATGAGGGATACCAAACCTGTGTGACACACCCCACAACTGCAGGAACTGCCACATCTTCTGTGATACATAAGCAGGACCATTGTCTCCTTTCCATAAATCATACAGAGGAGACAGTTGTGTTTTCGTCAGTCCCAAGTACGGACGTAACCAAGTGATGACACCTACCAGTTTCTGGGCATCATTCAGTGTCTTCACCAAATGTACAAATTGCACCTCCTGGTGTCGGATTGTCTATTCCAGAATTTTGACCCCCAAATACTTCCAAGGAGGCTGTTGTTGAACCTTTTCTGGAGCCACCTGCAGCCCATGAGAATACAAAGCATTGAGCAACTGAGGCTTAATCCTCAGCAGCTTGTCCTGGATGCAGACACTAAAATGTCGTCCATATAATGATACAGACGTGCATCAGAAAACTGCTTGTGAACTCCAGACAAGACACAGGCCACATACCATTGGCATATGGCTGGAGAATTTGGCATTCCTTGGCGCAAAACTTTCCATTGATATCGCTGTGTGGGCTCAGCATTGTTAATTGCTGGCACCGAGAAGGCAAATTTTGGTCTGTCATCAGGATGCAAAGGAATTGCAAAAAACAATCCTTCAGATCCACGATGAGGACTGGCCAGTTTGCGGGAAGCATGGTAGGCGACGGCATGCCCGCCTGCAATGTTCCCA
Organism: Melozone crissalis; assembly: GCF_028551555.1. Lineage (NCBI taxonomy): Eukaryota > Metazoa > Chordata > Aves > Passeriformes > Passerellidae > Melozone > Melozone crissalis. The sequence goes on from NW_026535844.1 coordinate 8,426,947, forward strand.
TGCTTTCCATCATGGCATTGACCTTTTGAAGGCCTTGTAACAACGTCCATTTCCTGTATTTTATCTTGATGCAGAAGACAGGAGTGTTCCAGGGACTGGTAGAAGTCTCCAGATGACCCTGGTCCAACTACTCCTGCACCAGATTTCAAAGGTGTCCTAGGGTGACGTTATGATGCTTGTGTCCCCATTCCTGTGTTCTGTTAATGCTGGATATCATGTTCTGTGCCTTTAAGACTGGCTCTGAAGACTGAAAGTTTTGTTTGGGTATTCTTATCAGCCTGGCGGGACACAGAGAGACTGCGGATCTTGATTTTGCTGCTTTTGCTTTTTGCTTCGCTCTCTCTCTCTCTGCTCTCGCTTCTGCTTGCTTTTGCTCCTGCTCATTAACTAATTTAGCTATACAGTCCAAATTCCTTCCTGGACTGTTTGTCCTCTCCTCTTTTTCGACCATCTCAAACCTGCTCCAGACTGGGACCTGGGAACACCGAGAGTTTGCACCTTGTGGCTGCAGCAGCTGCCCCAGCACCGGAGGGACTGAGAACAGAGCAACCACCCCCAAGAGAGACTTTCTGAATTTGTCACCTTTTTCAGAGCGGTGTCATCCAGTATTGTTCATTCTGTGTGCTGGGGGTGCTCTGCCTGTTAAATAAACAGGTTCTTTCCACTTCTCTCTGAGGAATCCTTCCCAAACCGGTTGGGGGGAGGGGCCGTGTGGGTTTGCTTTCTAGAGGGGCCCCCTTTGGAGATTCTCTACCAAATTTGCCATAAACCAGGACAAAATTTAGCGCCCATCCTGACTGCATTTTGGTTGCTATTACTCTGTGTTCGTTTAAATCAGCTAATAGCCATGCTTTTTGAATTCATAATGTCTGTTGGGGTGAAGGGTTGCATGCATTTCTGGTCCCTAAGGTTTTTTGAGATTTTAATACCTCTATGGTCCCTAGGTTTATTTTCTTACCCAGAAATAGCTTTAGTATTGTCCCTAATATGTAGTTTTTATAGCCGAGGGGCAGTGACCAGAATAGCTATCCTGCTGGGCTTGGTGGTAATGATGTGTAAAAAGTTTATAAACATGCTGGGGTCTGCTCCAGGTATGAATGGTTCGTGGCTATGGTTATGCATCCAGTTTGTTGCAGGAGGAGCAGGAGGGAATGAGGGCTTTCAGCCTCTGCTTTCCTTCTTCTCCTATGTATCAGTTGCATCACTATTGAAGGATGTTCAGTTTCCCCTCAATGTTAAAGGAACCATCTTCCTGGTATTCAATCTGGTAACCTTTGTCTATACAGCCTGCTGCTTCTCTAGGATGAGGGCTGAGATTTCTAGACGGGCTGATGAGACCCCTGACGCAGGAGTAGACCCCGGTGTGGAAAATCCTAAGTGGTGTGGGAAATGGGAGGATATGGGCCAAATCCTGAAGGAATTCTCTGACCCTATAGTCTGGGATTTTCCCCATGAACAAATTCAGAACCCAGATGAGGTGGGGAAATATCTGAAAGAGAAGTACCAGGATGAGCCTAAGGAGAGGAAGGTCATTGCAGTCAGCTGGGCCCTGGTTTGTGCTCATCGCTCACTGCTGGATCCTGTCGGGCAGCAGACAGAGGCAGGGGGGCAGGGAGATAAATCAGCAACTATCCCGGTGACTCAGGCTGCAGCCAACAGCCCAGGCTCGAAGCCAGCAGCCAAACCAGATAGTGAGCCTAAGCCAGCAGCTAAACCAGAAAATAAGCCTCAACCAATGGCTGTTGCTGCCAGTACTAGAAGTGGGAAATGCACGGACAAGACCAATTGACCAGTGGATGAGGATGATGATGATGAAGGAGAAGGAACCTCAATGCCTCCTGACATAAAATCAGGAGTCAAAGCAGCAGGTGCAAGATCAGATGCAAATATTGAGTCCTTTTCCCTGAAGGACCTTTGTGGCTTACGGAAGGATTCCATGTGGGGACGGGGTCTGTTTCTATTGCTGGTGTGACAGGGGGATCAGGATCACAGGATTTTACTTTGGGGGAAGATGAGGTGAGCCTGACTGGAAATGAGTGGAAGAAACACCCTATTGTGACTGGCCCAGAAGCCCCATGCATTTTAGGTATAGACTTCCTCCGAAGTGGCTATTTCAAAGACCCAAAGGGACTCAGATGGGCATTTGGAATAGCTGCTGTAGAGACAGAGGGTGTCAAGCAGTTGAACAGCTTGCCTGGACTGTCAGAAAACCCATGTGCTGTAGGACTTCAGAAGGGAGAAGAGCAACAGGTGCCAATTGCCACTTCCATAGTGCATCGACGACAGTATAGAACCTCTCGAGACGCTGTGATCCCCATCCAAAAGATGATCCAAGAGCTGGAGAGCCAAGGGGTGGTCAGCAAGACCCACTCACCGTTCAACAGCCCCATTTGGCCTGAGCGAAAATCTGAAGGAGAATGGAGATTGACTGTGGACTACCGTGCATTGAATGAAGTGACTCCACCACCGAGCGCTGCCGTGCCAGACATATTAGAGCTCCAGTTCGAGCTGGAGTCCAAGGCAGCAAAGTGCTTTGCCACTATAGACATTGCCAATGCATTTTTCTCCATTCCTCTGGCAGCAGAATGCAGGCCTCAGTTTGCTTTCACATGGAGGGGAGTGCAGTACACCTGGAACCAACTGCCCCAGGGGTGGAAGCACAGTCCCACCATCTGCCATGGACTGATCCAGACTGCACTAGAAAGGGGTGAGGCTCCAGAACATCTGCAGTATATTGATGACATCATTGTGTGAGGGGAACACAGCTGCGGAAGTGTTTGAGAAAGGGAAGGAAATCATCCAAATCCTCCTGGGAGCTGGTTTTGCCATTAGAAAGTCAAGGTAAAGGGGCCAGCTTGTGAGATTCAGTTCCTGGCAGTGAAGTGGCAAGATGGACTGTAGTAAACCCCATACGTTTAGCAAAAGCACCATGGAGAATCTAACAAAAGGAATGCTGGCACAGCAGCAAGGAAGCTTCCTGACTCATGGACATCTGCCCTATAACCTATCTCTATAACCATGTGAGGCAATGCCATGGTAGCCTTTACCTATCGGTCATTTTATGGTCCCCCTAATCCCTTGCCATTGGTCAAGTTTGGATACTTGCCAAGCCTATAAAAGTAGCATGCTGTACCCTACTAGCTCAGAAGAAGAAGAGCTGAGACCCTTCACGGACCCCCAAATAAAGCCTTCTCTGTGGAACAGCTTCTGCCTTCTCCTTCTCCTCTCTCCGTCTGCTGCTGCCTGAAGCCCGGGGCTCCACTACCTAGCAAGCAAAGAGCTGAGGTCCTAAGAGCTGCTAATCACTATAGAGCTGAATATCACCAGGCTTGCTAGAAAGGTAGCCCCGCGGCATTGGCCTGAGCTGGCTTCGGGCACCCGGTCCCTCCTCAGGGACTGAGATCCTGAGCACCAAGGCTCTGCTTCATGATAAGGCTGATCGGAGGCCTTATTAATGGACGGCATCAGATTCCTACAGACGTAATCAACAAGATCACAGCGATGTCTCCACCCACCAATAAGAAAGAGACACAAGCTTTCCTACGTGCCATAGGCTTTTGGAGAATGCACATTCCTGAGTACAGTCAGATCGTGAGCCCTCTTTACCTGGTCACCTGCAAGAAGAACGAGTTCCACTGGGGCCCTGAGCAGCAACAAGCCTTTGCCCAGATCAAGCAGGAGATTGCTCATGCAGTTGCCCTTGGCCCAGTCAGGACAGGAGCAGAGGTGAAGAACGTGCTCTACTCTGCAGCTGGGAACCATGGCTTGTCCTGGACCCTTTGGCAGAAGGTGCCTGGGGAGACTCGAGGCCGACCACTGGGATTTTGGAGTCGAAGCTACAGAGGATGAGAAGCCAACTACACTCCCACAGAGAAGGAAATCTTGGCTGCCTATGAAGGAGTCCAGGCTGCCTCAGAGGTGATTGGCACGGAAGCACAACTCCTCCTGGCACCCCGACTACCGGTGCTGGGGTGGATGTTCAAAGGAAGGTTCCCACCCCCCACCACACCACTGACGCTACATGGAGTAAATGGATTGCTCTTATCCCACAGTGCGCCCGTATTGGAAACCTGAATCGCCCTGGGATTTTGGAGATAATTACAAACTGGCCAGAAGGTGAGAACTTTGGTCTTACTGATGAAGAGCAACAAGAACCAGTGACATGGGCTGAAGAGGCTCCTCCCTATAACCAACTGCCCCCAGAGGAAACGCGCTACGCTCTTTTCACTGACGGTTCCTGTCGCATCGCAGGGATGGACCAGAAGTGGAAAGCAGCCGTATGGATCCCCACACGACAGGTGGCAGAGGGTGCTGAAGGAGAAGGTGGATCAAGTCAACTTACAGAACTCAAAGGCGTTCAGCTGGGCCTGGACAATGCTAAGGGAGAGAAATGGCCAAAGCTCTACCTCTACACTGATTCATGGATGGTAGCCAATGCTCTGTGGGGATGGCTGGAGAGGTGGAAAAAGGCCAACTGGCAGCGTAGGTGTCATGGTTTGATGCTGGCACAATGCCAGTGTCCCCATGAAAATATGTGCTCCCTGGTGTCTGCTGTGAGATGTGACCAGGAATAAGCAAAGCAGGTCCCCACTTAGAAATAAAGAAATGAAACCTTTATTAACTAAACTACAACTCTAAGTAACAAGAAACACACAGGGAAAATGAAAACTTTCCAAAAACATTTCCTCCCCCTCCCACCAGATTTCCAATACATCTATCCTCCAAATCACCAACTCTCGGTCCATCACCACCCTTTAGGTAATCAACTCTCAGTTCATCAAGGGGAGAGGAGTCCTTCTTGTGCCATAGGCTTCCCCAGGAAACACCGCTGAAACCTCGTGTGTTTCCACGTCACTCGTGGCACCGCCTGGAGAACATCTGCCATTGTGACCTCTTCCTTCCATGTCCAGTGCTCTCACCACTGCACATGGACCAGAGCTGCTTCTAGGGTTGTCCTTCCAAAAAGGGCACAGTCTCACCTTTGGGACACCTGTGCCCCCCAAATTTCACCCCCTGGGGCCGAGGGGTACCAACACTGAACCCTCTTGGCTCTGAGCCATTGCCTCCCCCTGGATGCAGTCTCTGTGTCACAGGAAACATGGTTCTGTCCATGGCTACACAAGAAAAGTCCAGCTAAGGCCACTCCATCATCTCTTCTCACCTAAGATTCTTCTCTACTCTCCCGACATCTTTCACTTGCCCAGACCTTCACACTTGCACATTTCCTTCCTCCATTTCATCTCTTATCTCTCTTCTAGGAAAGGTTAATGTTCTGCAAAGTTTTCCTTGTCCGAAAAAGGGTTAAAAGCTCGGGCTCTGCCCACCCAAAGCTCCCACAGCTGCCGGACCCCTTCTCGCTGCATCCCCCCCGCCCTTCTCTGCCAGCCGGGCTGTGCTGCCAGGACAGGATATCAAATTTCACGGTGGCACAGGCGCTCTGTCTCTCTCTCTCTCCTGGGGGGGAGGTGTGGCTGCCCGATGCCTCTCGGGGCTCTTCCACCCTTCCATCCTCGGGCCAGGCCTACCTTACCCAGCCCCAAACCAGCCAGGAGCTGGGCAGGGGAGGCCCGACCTGCTTCCCTCGCTGGAACCCAAGAGAGCTTCCCCCGGGAGTGCTCTGCTTTTTAACCCCTGAGTTCTCAGAGGCGTATCCAATGTCCCCAGTGGCCAAACCAGCTGCCAGTATTCAAATGTGAGCACCTACTGGCCTGACCACTTCATATACCAGAAAACTAACTTCCTCTCAAACCACGACATCTATATAATCTCAGTCCAGTTTATCCCAGTCTGCAGGAACCCAGTCCATTTGATCCAAATCCAAATTTGATCCCAGTCCATAAAATCTGTCATTTTTGATCCAGGCCATATTTGATCCCAGTCCAAAGTCGATCCCTGTCCTGATTTGATCCCAGTCCAGTTTATCCCAGCCCATAGTTGATTTTAGTCCATATTTGATCCCAGTCCATTTTTTATCCCAATTCATATTTGATCCCAGCCCATATTTGATCCCAGTCTATATAACCTCAGTCCAGTTTATCCTACATTGTAGGATTCCAATCAATAATTGATCCCAGTCCATATTTGACCCCAGTGCATATTTGATCCCAGTGAATAGTTGATCACAGTCCCTATTTGATCCCAGTCCCTATTTGATCCCAGTCCCTGTTTGATCCCAGTCCATATTTGATCCCAACCCCTATCTGATCCTAGTCCATGTTTGATCCCAGTCCGTGTTGGCCTGCACACATTCCAAAAGTCTGGAGTTCCAGCTCCCATTCAGGAAAAGATGTTCCTGCCCTTGAAGGGAAATGGAGCAAAATCCTACAGAGACATTTCCCTGCCAGCCTGCAGGACTTCAGCTCCTGGGACTGGGAATTGAAATACTAATTGGGAAATAAAATAATAAATAATCAGGGGAGGGTCTGTGGGGACAGAGGGGTCATCTAAATCAGGGCAGGGGTCAATTAAATCAGGGCAGGGGTCAATTAAATCAGGGGAAGGGAAATTAAAACAGGGAAAGGGTAAATTAAATCAGGGGAGGGGTCAATTCAGGGGAGGGGTCAATTAAATCAGGGAAAGGTCAACAAAATCAGGGGAGGGTCTTTGGTGGCAGGGGTCAATTAAATTAGGGGAGGGGGCAATTTAATCAGGGGAGGGTCTTTGGTGGTCACTGGGGCAATAAATCAGGGGAGAGTATTGGGTGGTCTCTGAGGCAATTAAATATAGGGAGGGTCTCTGGTGGTCCCTGGATCCATGGAGACACTGAGAGAGAAACAGAGACAGCAAAGAGAGGCGGGAGAGAAAAGGGGACACCAAGACAATGAGCTGAGAAGGCAGCACTCTGCAAATAGAACTGCAACAGACTGAACATGAACGGGAGAGAAATCAGTAAGTCTCAGGGTTTTATTTGCTGTCAAATACATCCCACACACCCAGCCCCACACAGTCTCCATCCCACCACTCTAACTGAGACCCCACGACTCTAAATCACCTCCCAACCTCATCTCAGCCTGATGGCTGCGGAATCGAGTGAGTTTGGCGTGGGACTGAGTTTTTTGAGGTGGGTTTGAGCTCTTTTTGGGGTAAGATTGAGCTGTTTTCACTGGGATTTCAGTGGTTTTGAGGTGACAGATCCATTCCTCTTGGCTTCTCCAGTGCAAAGAGATGGAGAATAGAAAAAAATTAACGTGAAATTGAAAGTAGAAGCAGCCAAGTGTGTTCTCAACATGGATCACAGGGAATGGGAGTGACCAGGGCTGTGCCCAAAGTGGGGGATGGAGCTGGAGCAGCGCACGAAGCTCTGCCCGCACTCGGGGCACTCACAGGGCTTCCCTTACCGGTGCCTCCGTTGGTGTTGGGTCAAGTCAGAGCTGCTGGAGAAGCTCTTCCCACACTGGGGACACTCGTAGGGCCTCTCCCCAGTGTGGATGCGCCGGTGCTTGACAAGGGTGGAGTTGTCCTTGAGTCCCTTCCCGCAGTCGGGGCATTGGAAGGGCCTCTCCTCTCTGTGAATCCGATAGTGCTGGAGGAGATGGGAGCTGGTCTGAAACCCCTTCCCACACTTGGAACACTCATAGGGCCGTTCCCCAGTGTGGATCCTCTGGTGCCTGATCAGGTCGCCTTTCCACCTGAAGCACTTCCTACACTCCCCACACGTGTGGTGTTTCTCCCCATCATGGAGCTTCTCATGGAGCACCAGCTCCGAGCTCTGGCTCCGTCTCTGGCCGCCTTCCCGGCCCAGGCTGGCTCCTTCCCCCTCAGATCCCCGCCGGCTGCGTTTGCAGCCCCTCCTCGTGCAGCATCTCCGGGGCTTTTCCTCCCCGTTGGCTTCCTGCGCCGTGGAGCCGCTCAAAACGGCCTCTGCCACCAGGTTCTGCCGCGGGCATTTGTCCTCCCTGCTCTCCATGCTCAGCTCCTGCTCTGGGGGAGGAAGGACAAGGACAGGATGGGATTTGCCTCCGTGCCACAGGCAAGGGCAAGGAGATCCCCCCAGGGCTGAGCTGCAGCCGGGGCCGTGCTGGGCTGGGAGATGGAGCAGCACAGAGGGGAAAGGGGCACTGACTTCCTCCTCACCTGCCTCAGTGTCCCGGGGCATCTTCCTCTTCTTCGCAGCCTCCCAGGCCTTGGCAATGGGAAATCCTGGTTTGGGGAAAACAAGGGATGAGAGCGTTTGTAGGAGCATCGGGGGGTAGGACGGTCGGGACGGACGGAGACGAGAGATCTCTGCAGCCAGGGCGTGGAACTTGCGGTTTATTGCAAAGGGCCTGGGTGCAGGGCCCTGCTTGGAGCCGCCAGGCACAGCTCAGAGCAGGCCCGAGAGAAGAGAGGGGTAGAGAGGGTGAGAGGGTGAGAGAGTAAGAGGAGAAGGGTGTAAGAGAGGAAGGGTCCCGTTACAATACAATAAATTTTCTTCTTTGTTGAATATTCTATTTCTCACTAACCAATCTGGTACCAGATGCAAATCCTACAGCATTTACATACAGCCTGTAAAAATCATTATATCACCATACTGTGTTACATTTTAAACCCTAAAAACTCCTCTTTGGACCCTTTCTATTGAGGTAGTGGGGTCTGCTCTGACCCTTGGATCTGTCTGCAAGCAGAGGGAATTGTTTCATCAAAAGGGGATTACCTTCAGTTGGGCCACACCATTGTTTTCCAGTTGTTCACTAACTGAGGTATCTCAAAGCTTGCTTTCATTTCAATCTTCCTTATACTTTTTCTGTTCACAAAATCTTTTGCCAGACAATCGCATTTATAAGGCTTTCCTGTTTCATCTTCCCCAACACACACTGAGTTTGAAGGTCGCTCTGCCCAAGTCCATCTCTACAATCACTGGCCATCTGGGCTCCAGAAAAACCTCCCAAACACCCAGATTCAGCCCTGAAAAAGCCTCCCAGGAGTTCCCCGTCCCTGGTCCCTCCCCTCTGGTGTTCGGGGATTCCCCCCTGTCCCAGCTGCTCGGGGTCACGCTTGGATTGGGGGTCCCCCTTGTGCCCGGTGCCCGCCCTGCTCAGGCTGCTGGCAGTCCCAGCAATGCCAAAAGCTCCCCCGACTTCACTCTCCCCATTTCGGGATGCTGGGGCTGTTTGGGCTCCTGGGCTCCCTTCTCCCCTCATTCCCTGCTTTGGGCTGTGAATGAGACAAGGACTGGTTCTCCCAGACCTGCCAAGTGAGTGCTGGAGTCTGCCACGCTGCGTTTCCAACTTTCCTCGAGGGAAGCAGCCAGTAAAGAGACACAGCAAGTGATAAGAGGAGTGAGAGAATCCCCCGGGGTAACTGGGACTGGGTCTCAGAGAGGGGCTGGACCCTCCGAGGAAGGGAGCAGAGGAGTTTCCGAGCCCAATCCACTAGGAAACGGGACAAAAGGGGCTCCTAAAAAATCTGCTGGTTTGAGGGATAAGAGAGCCCATGAGCATCCAGAATTAAAACCTGCTAGAACATTCGGTCATCTCTGCCTCGGGCAGAATAAACTGTAAAAGAACTCGCTGCGTCAGGCAGCATTTGTGAACAGGGGGAGACTCTGACATTCGGAGCTCAGATCCGTGTTCACCCAGCACCGAACCCGGGCTCGATGCTGACCCTTGGCTGTGGTAGCGTAGATGACCGAACTTCTGTCTTGCAGACAAATTAATAAATCTTTGCTAAATTTTCCTATAAGTTTGGCTCTCGATTTGATCATTTATAACAAAAGATACCTTATTGTTGTCTTGTTGTGTGTGAGAGTGAGTCACAGACAAAATCAGCCTCAGCTTCCCGGGCGGGTGGGAAGGGGGGCTGTGGAAAGAGGAGTGTGTGACCCACAAATAAGCCATTGTTCTCCTGGGCGTGTGGGGGCTGTGGCATAAGGTACAGGTGACCTGCAAATGGGCCATTGTCCCCCCAGGGCGTGTGAGGGGGCCGTGGCTAAAAGAGTGTGAGTGACACACAAATCAGCCTCACAGGTGAACGGCACCAGAGGCAGCAGAGTCAGGGCCCTCCCAGGAGGCCCGGAGATACTGAGACCCAGAGGCCACCCCAAGGTGAGGGGGGGCCACAGGGACCCGCGATTCTCTGTCAACAGGGATCCACTCTGTGTCCTGAGGGTGGGAAAGAATGTGTGGAAGTGAGTGAGAAATAAAAGTGAGTGAATGTATATGAATGAAAATATAGGTAATGTAGATTCTGTATTTTAAGCTTCACTATATTTCCTTGGAGGGAGGTGTATGAAAGTAGTGTGAGAAAAAAGTTTTTTATTTTTCTGTGTGTAGTTGAAAGAAGAGTGGTATTTACGTTGTTAGTGAATGTGAAAAACAGAGGAAGAAGATTAATAGATAAGATCTTGAAAATGAGACAGAAAACCAGTAAGTTGCATACAGGGAAAAAAAAAAAAAGAAATAATCCTTTGGGAGTTATGTTAGTTAACAGAGATACAACTCCTTGCAAAAGGAGAAAATACAGGGTATGTAGTAGTTGATGGGAAAAACGTGCAAACTATGGAAAAAGGGAAATTAACCTTAAACTAGTAAGCTCAAACTTGTGAATTATATACTTTAAAAAGAGCACTAGAATATTAAACACAAAATAAAGGAACTATATATACTGATTCAAGGTATGCCTTTAGAGTAGTACACACCTGTAAAAAATTTGGAAAGGAAAAAGATTGCTTAATTCAAGAAGAAAAGGACTAGTACATGAGGAACTTATTTTAGAGGTTTTAGAGGCATTACAATTACCTAAAAGAGATAGCTATAGTACATATTATGGAACTCCAAAAGGGAAAGACACCAGAAAGAAGAGGAAATAATTTGGTAGATCACAAAGCTAAGGATGCAGCAGAAAATGGAGCTGAAAGAGTTATGTTAATATTAACTTCAAATGAGGAAAAACCACAAATTCCAAAGTTTAGGGAAGCCGTGAAAAAAGAATTAAACAAGACAGGAAATGAACAAGATAAATCAGGGAAATGGAAACTTCATGATGAAAGACAATTACTTAATAAAATGTGCTTCTAGGAAAATATTAGAAGACATGCATCAGAAAACCCACTGGGGCACTCAAGTTTTGTGTGATCATTTTTTAAGGAACTATGGGTGCATTGGGATTTTTGGATTTGCAAAGCAAGTGACTGAAAGATGCTTAATTTGCCAAAGGATAAATGAAAAAGTGATGAGAAAAACAACATTAGGAGGTCATGAGTTAGCTCATCGGCCATTTCAAAGTATCCAAGCAGAAGTTTAGATTTGCTAGGCTCTGGATTTATTTGTAAAAAAACCCATTTAATCTAAAAGAAAGAGAATATGCCATATGTTAGACAGGAGATTTTAGAAGAATAAAAATCTTTAAAGGATGAGAAACCTCCGAGAAAAAAACAAGAAAAGACAAAGGGAAATGAAAGGGAGAGGAGCAGGAGGAAAAATCAGAAAGAGAGTGGGATCCTCTGCAGGTCTTGCTCCCTCCGTTCACGGCCCAGGCGCCGGGTCCCGGCTCGCTGCCCGCCTCAGCTCCGCCTGCCCCGGTTTCCATCCCAGGTGCGGCCTCACTGCCCAGGGCAGCTCCACCTGCCCCGGCGCTGTTGCTCAATTTGTGTGCCCTGCTCCCACTGCCTGGCCCGCGGCCGCTCTGCCGACCATGCTGGGGAAGATGGGGGTTGCTCTGTCCTGCCGCCTGCTCCGAGGTCACCGTGCCCACCGCACCCAGGGGGGGTCCCAGCCATCCCATCCCCGGCTGCCCTGCCCGTGCCACCTGCGCTGGGCACCGCCGCTGCTGCCGGGCTCTCCCACCTGCCTCTTCCTCTGCCGGCAGCTGCCGGATCAGCCGCCATCAGCCATGTGGGGGCTACCCACGCTCCACCTCGGACTCCACGGGAAGATCCCCCTCTGCCGATTCCAGCAGCAGACCCTGCCCACACTCCCACCGAGCCTCGGCGGGATATCCTCCCCTGACCCCGTCCTGCTCTGAGTTACGTCCCCTTGGTAACCACAGCTCCGGCTGTTCAGGGAAACTCTCTGTCTCTCTACAGGAAGCACCTTATTCAAACAATAGGAGCTCGGTTAAAAGGCAGCCCTCTCCAAATTCTTTCTCAAAACACAGGAGAAAGGCTATAGAAGGTAAAAAAGTGAAAGAGTTAGATGAAGGGATTGCTCTATTTCCGTTCAGAGAGGTTCCCATGGGAGGGATGCGCTGCCCCGCCCTCCGGGTGCCACCAGCGCCCCTGCCGGCCGTGCCCGGAACTGCACCCAAGGGCAAAGCGCCGCAGCCCAAAGGCCGGGACTGGGTCCGGGCTCTGTTTGCTGTCAGTGCCGCAGCTGTTGGTGTTTGTTTGCTTTATTATACACACTAGTAAAGAACTGGTATTCCTATTCCCATATCTTTGCCTGAGAGTCCCTTGATTTCACTAATCTAGAAATTAAGAGGGAGGCGGTTTGCATTCTTCATTCCAAGAGAGGCTTTTTCTGCCTTCCCGAGCAGACACCTCTCTTGTAAAGCAAGACAAGCACCCACAGGCACTGAGGGGGCTGCAGGAGGGGCACAAGAAGGCCCTGCAGCACTTGGGCACAAAGGCACAGCAGGTGAATGCAAGAAGGGAGCAGCAAAAGGCCAAGCTGAAGGCTATGGCCAGGGCACAGTTCCTACAGCCCCTGAGGGATCAACCCCAGGGCCCAAGGGGGCCCCAGCATCCAGGGCATGGGCTCGGCCACAAGCACCTGGCAGAGGCATTGCCCTCCTCACCAGGGGAGAGCCCACCCAAACAGCCCCTGGCAAGGAACCAGGGCTCCAGCTGCACGGCACAAGGACACTGCAAGCACAGACAGCAGCACCCTCAGGACCAGCAAGTCCACCCCTTGATGGACATGGATTGGCAGGGCTGTCACAGCTCCCATCACACCAGGGACCCTCCACAGTGCAGCCCTTGAGAACATTCAGGGTGGGTTTGCATTGAGAGGAGGCATTTCCTGATGGACACAGGGGCCTCTAAATCCACTCTGAATCTTAGATCTAAGGTGGGAAAATGCTAAAAATATGTTTCATTAGTGAGGGGATAAGTGGGAAAGATATATGGTTTTATTCAATCACTTTTCGTAGATCCGGGAGATGGGTTTCAAATGTGTGAATTTTTATTTGCTCCTAATTGTTATCATAATTTACTGGGAAGGGATTTGATCACTAAACTCGTAACACAAATTATTATTATAAAAAGAGATACAGAGGCTGGTTCTGTTGTACCTCTGTGTCAAATGTCTGATGAGGCCGATCTGAAGTGAACCCAGAAGTGTGGGCAGCCCCAGGAAAATAGGGAAAATTAGATATGGAGCCTCCCCAAAGTACTCTGAAGCAACCAGTACAAGTGGTGTCTAAAAGCAACACCCTGTTCCAGCGGAGGGAAGGAAGGGGAATCAGACACAGCGCAGGTCACTGCCCCATGCTCAGCTCAACCCGCCCAGCTGTGGCTGCGTGTGAGAGCCTGGCACTGAAATGCCCTGAGCAGGAAGGCTTCAACATCTTCTGCTGACACCATGGCACCAAACAGGGGGGCAAAAGCAATTCTCACTGCTTCAGCAACCACTGGAGCAGATATCAAGGCACATTCTCCCACAGCAAGCTGGGCTGGCACAGAGCCTGCCCTGGCACTTTGCTGCTGCCAACACCCAGCCAGGACATCGGCTCCTTCCTAAGGAGTGCAAAGCAGCACCACTGGTGGCCAAGGGGCCCATGCCAAGTGTCCCTGAGGCCACAAACAGCCGCCAGCACAGCTCAACATGGGGCGACCCCTCAGCCTGGCCTCAAGGGCACTGAAGCCCCGCAGATTTGCACTTCCCGCCTGCAGCAGGAGGATGGGAGGCCGCCCCTGAGCCTGCCCTGAAGGCAACGCAGCAGCAGCCAGGGCTCCACAGCGGGCCAAGCCCCTGCGCCTGCCCACAGATCCTCGCCTGGAATCCTCTGCAATCCTGGCCACCCTCCTCTGCCTTCTCCAGCCACTGGGGCCAAGCCTTGCTGCCACTGCTGCAGCTTCAGCGCTGGCTGGGCCTGCACTGCCACAGCTGCTGGGGAACACCACGGCACAATTCCACTCTGGGGCTAACTGACACCCACACTCTGGGCTGCCTGCCATTGCACTGCTGCAAAATGTACCGATTTTGATCCTTTTAAATCTTATTTCTCTGCTCAGGCTTGGTTTGTCTTTGCCTTTGGGAAATGAATTTTAAAGCTTTTATTTAAAGGGTGTTATACCACTCAATGGAGATGAGTTTAACATCCCAACAGACTGGGAATACCCAGCAGCAAACAACAACCAACAACTACCCCAGGCACTGCCCCCAGCAGAGCTGGAGACACCCGGGCTGGAAAAGGCTGAGAAGGAAATCCAGGAGTGTGGAGACTTAATTCACATCAGAGGGGAAGGAATCCGGGTCCAACAGGAAACCAAATACTAAAAACTTACACAACTTGGAAGCAATGAACATTAAAGCAGTGGATTTAGATTGGTTCAGACTACATAAAGTTTAGGAAAAATCTAGTAAAACTCACATGCCATGGAATGATTTTCTCTGCACAGCTGGGCTATTTGTGAAAGAAATTATTTCTGTTGCACATCCTGGCCAGAACCATGGAATCCTTTGACTCTCTAACACTAAAGTGATTCTTGGAGAGTTTTTGTTTTCCCGGCGGTTTCAGTGACAAAATTACAACATGAGAAAAATTTTTCATAATATTCCCACTTTATATTGTCAGGTAGGTTTGGGACAGAAGTGTGAGAATCAAGTTTTGGTCTGGATTTTTCCACGTTCTCCTTTATGGGGCATTTGCAAAATCGAAGAGATTTAACTGTAATACTTTGAGCATAAATAGTTAATACTTTTTTTAAAAAAACATATTCTTGGAGGGCCACATGTGACTCACCAGATGGCTGCCCTGGAAGAGAAGCTTCATTCCAGGCAGCCTGCAGAGGAGCTTTAGAAATGCAAATGAACACTGCTGGGCAAAGTGTGGACAATGTACCTGGGTCCCTTGCCTGGGGCAGGAATTGGGCTGATTCCCTCTGCCCCTCACCCCAAGCTCTGCTTTCGGGCACTGATGGAATTTGCACAGCTCAAGGCAGAGCCCAGGGTGAGTGAAGTAAAGTGAAAAATTTCCAGGATAGAAATCCATTTTAATTTAAGTGCAATGTACATTTTTGAGTTGAGTCTGTAGTTAGAAACCATAGTTATTTAGCCAGACTGGAAGCCCTAAGCTGAGTGAAGTTACTTCAGCGAAGGATAAAGGGGGGAGACAGAAGATGATAGAAGGAGACAGAGACTGCTGTAAGGGCAAGTCAACCTGACCTCGGAATTTTTTCTGATACAAAGGAACTAGTGGTAAATGTCACACGAAACCCATAAAAATGAATATGTATGAACCTATTGTGAAACTGTATGCATATGTATTTAAGAGAGAGATAAAAAGAGACCTGAAGTTCTCAGAGGTACGCATGCCTTTTTTGAAGAGAGCAATCTCCGCGTGCATCCAGAGCTGTAATAACCATACCAACTTTACAACTTTGACAAAGTTGTAGAGTTTTCTTCTTTTCTCCGCAAAACATTATGGCGAGCCAAGGCAGGAGTTCTCTGTCCCTGCCTGGGCGGGGGGATAGACAGACCTCCAAGGAGCTCCCTAAGATTTTTTTCCTGGTGGGGCTCTGCTCGTCTCGACTTGCTTCCTGCAAGGACAGACAAGGACCTGCTGGCCTGCGGAGGAGAATACGGTATGTACTGAGGGGCCCCCGGGTAAAAAGAGAGCTAGGGAGTAAATCACTGAGACATCTGGGTGTAGCTGGTGAAGCACCTGGATTAGAGATGGGGGTTCATTGTTCTGATAGAGCAGCCGCTAGCGACCCTGGGAGTGGGTCGAATGAATCTCTATATGCGTGTGTGTGTCAAACACTGTGTCACTGTATGGTTAATGCATTGTGTGGTCAGTGCACTGTGTTTCTAATCGTGCAAGTGTATCAGTGTATGCTGTATAAAAGAAAGTAGATCTACAGTGCCCTACAGTGCAGGGGAGTGAATACTACCCGTGTTTGAAGCAGCCGAGTGAGGCCTGAGGCGCCGGCTGCAGCAGGCTGCGGGGGTAGGGAGAGAAGTGTCCCGCGGAGAAGCGGGTGGAGAAACGTCAGTGACGGTATTAATTGTGTTTAAATGTAGTGATTTGTGTAGATTTGGTACATTTTAACCGTGACTACGAGCTCAGAGAGTTCCTTTGCCCTGAATGTTTGGACTTGATCTCTGGACTGTGTGCTGTTATTTTGATTTGTGTCCAGGGAAAACTGATGTGAGTAAATGCTGAATTATGGTATGCTGTGTTGTGTTGAGAAAAGGGGCACTTTGAGAGATATGCCCTTTCCCAGTGATTTTGTGTGGTGATTTTCTTCCACTGCATTGTGGTAATTTGATTCTCGGATTGTATAGTGGTGTTTGTGGAGATTTTCAGATTTTGTTTGCAACAAGAGTAGCATTTTACACAGAAGAACTATGGTATGGTGATTTATGTTTAACTATAGTAAAGCAAATTAAAGGAATTCCAAGAATTCTCCCCTCACAGCAATTCAAGCCTTGGCTCTAGTGAATTTGAGATAAAGGGGGAGTGTGTGTGTCTGTGTCTGTGGGCGTATCAGAGTTTCGGCTGTGACAAGCACAGCCTTTCTGCAAGGCAGTAAAACGAGTGTAAGTAGACACAGTGCTTAATTAGATTGTGCAAGAAGAGAACTAGAAAGGACTGATATTTTTTGTAAAACAGAGTTTAGATAGAAGAGATGAATGAGTTTATGAGACTTGAGCTGGTACTATAGTAAGTCTGGACTGGGAACAGCCTGCTGTAGGGATTTAGAGTTCTTTGTAACAAACAGAATAGCCTGCCTCTGCGGGCAATTGCTTCGGTGCATCAGGAGGCTGGCACGCTGCGTTAGTATTATTGCAGTGCGGTGTCTGTGAGAAACGCTGGTATTGCTGTTCTAATAAGCGTCAGGGCACATGCCCTGAGTGTAAATTAAAGGTTTCTGATCAAGCTGATTCAGAACCTAAGATCTTAAAGCTCGTGTGTGGGAAATCACATCTGATACTTGCCACCTGGAGCTGTGTGTGTGTGTGTAGGAGGAAGACTGAGAAACTACTATGAAGCTTTGTAAAGAGAAGTTTGGGTGGAAGCGAGATAGGGCAAGGAGAAAGAGATAATGAAAACTGACCTGAGCAAAGAGATTGCTAAATTAGCCCCTTTTAGGAGGGGCTCACTGGGAAAAGGCTGCCATTAGGAGCAGCTCAGAAAATACGAAGATTTATAATACTTCATTGCAGTTAATACGGTTTTAAATAGGAAGGTAAATGGGATGGGGTTTTGTATGCTGATATGTCTTTTTGTTTTAAGAAATCACCCAGAATGGCAAAGAGACTGTGAGATCAGACCGCCCCCTGGTCTTGGCCCTTGAAAAGGAAGACAAGGCAAAGAGAAAGTAAATCAAACCTGTTGTTCAGCATGCAGCATAAGATAGCAACATATGAAGTCAAACAAAGATTATCATGCTGAAATGCAAAGTGATTACAGTTCGCAAAATGAGTACATATGATTTGTAAAGGCTTCTCCTAAGGTAAGGGAGGAAGGATAAAGATGACCTCTCCAAAAGGAAAGAAGACTTAGGCTCCAAAAGTATACCCACTCGAACCCATCCCCCTCCTGGCAGTTCAATTTCATCCAGAACTAGGATGTAACAGACCCCTCTGCAAGAGGCAGTGAGATCAGAAGAAAGAAAAGGGTAGAATTTTAGTCAACACAAGGGCCATATATTCAGTTTTAAATAAAGCTTTAGTACTTGTGGAGAATGTTTCGGTTGTAGTGCGGGGAACAACTGATCAGTCTGAGAAGGCATACTTTTGCAAACCCTTACAGTAACATGTGTACTATGTGTACTTAGAAGCTTTTGTACAATTCGCTCCATTTGCTAAACATTCTCAAATGAGAAAGGTTACTCTGGAGGCAAATGATATAAAGATGTTAGGCTTAACATTAACAGCCATTGAAATTAAGAAATACATTAGTAAAGAGATACTAGAATAAGTAAATAAGTGTTGTCGAGGGTATGGGCCTCTGCTGTACCAGGGAGAGTGAAAAATGCCCCCACATAGCAATCAAGCTTAAGGAAAGAACACAACCAGTGAGAACTGAGCAGTACCCTCAAAAGGAAGATAGGGAAGGAATCAGCCCAATAATTGATAGTACTGGATTGAGGGCTGTCAATAAGATAACACAGAATTTATACCCTGTGGTAGCAAATCCATATACTTTACTAACTTGTTTAACACCTGAGCTAACCTGGTTCACTGTTTTAGGCCTAAGAGATGCTTTCTTTTGCCTCCCTATCCACGAAGCCAGCCAGAAAACTTTTGCATTCAAACACAGCTCATATGGTCCATGTGCCTGAAGGCTTCAAAATTCCCCACTCCGATTGGAAAACAGTTTGCATAGACCCAGAGTCCCGGGAAGCTCCACAAGGGGAAAGGAGGCTGTTGCAGTACGTGGATGATCTTCCAGTAGCCACTCGGACGAGGGAAGCCTGGATGGTAAGCCTTTTGAATTTCCTAGGACTCCAAGGACACAGAGTCTCAAAGAAAAAGGCACAGGTAGTGAAACAGAAGGTAATCTACCTGGGGTAAGAAGTGAGTGCTGAGCAGCAGGCTTTAAGGCAGGGAAGCCGTATGCCAAACCCCAAAACCACAGACAACGAAGGAACTCCCAACCTTCTTAGGCATGGCAGGGTGGTGCTGGCTGTGGGTTTATAATTATGCACTGCTCGTCAGACCCCTCTATGCTCTTATTGCCGATGGAAACAGAGATCTCTAGTGGACAAAAGGAGCCACACGGGCCTTTCACCAGCTAGAGAGTGTCCTTATGTCAGTTCCAGCCTTGAGACTTCCAGATGTAAGTAAACCATTCTTTCTATTTGTCCATGCAAGGAATTGCCCTGGGAATACTGGCTCAGGACTTGGGTCCATACCGAAGGGCAGTTGCTTACTTCTCTAAGCAACTAGATGCAACAGCCAAAGGATGGCCGGGTTGCCTCAGAGGTGTAGCAGCGGTTGTGCTGAATATTCAAGAAGCACCCAAGTCTACCCTAGGACAAAAATGACTGTGCTAGTGTCCCACACAGTGTCCACAGTACTGGAAGTAAAGGGTGGCCAGTGGCTTTCACCACAGAGGTTTCTGAAATACCAGGCCATCATGGTAGAGCAAGATGATGTAGAGATAGTGGTGACTAATATTGTCAACCCAACTTCTATTCTCAGTGGAATCAAGGAGAAGCAGTACACCACGATTGCCTGGAGACCATTGAAGCTACCTACTCCTGCTGCCCAGACTAAAAGGACACTCCTCTGGACGATGCAGAGACCTGGCTCACTGACAGGAGCAGCTACATTGCCAGTGGAAAGCTACATGCAAAGTACACAGTGACTACCTGCAGAGAGGTAATAGAGTCTGGACCCTCACCAACAGGTACCTCTGCACAGAAGGCTGAGATAAATGCATGGACCCGTGCCTTAGAAACAGCAAAAGGCATTCAGAGTCGTGCATGTGCATGGAGCCATCTGGAAGGAGAGGGGACTGCTGACCTCACAAGGGAAGAAGAGACAATCCGGCTGCTGGAAGCAGTTCAGCTACCTGAAAAAGCATATTAAGGCACACCAGAGAGTGAGCTTAAAATTGGAGGAAAGAAATGAGCTGGCGGATGGAGAGGCAAAGAAAGCAGCAAAGGGTGAGGTAATTATGGACAGATTTTCCTCGAAGGTAAGCCATAATACAATAATACTAATCAAAACAGACATACAACTACAAGGGGTGTGTCACCCTGGTTTTTTAGGATTTTCTATGCCTTCTGATGTTGACATTCTTGTAGTGAACTTTCTCACACACTTTCTGTAAATAACTCATTGTTTTGCATTCCTTGATGGAGGAGGAGAGAGTTGATGGACTGTTGGTTTAACCAGTGTCATTGGAGAGGTGTCACTGTCACCCTCCAATCCGCTGTCACTTTTGTAAAACTATAAATATTGGAGTCAGAAAATCAACTTCCCTTTTTTCCTTCACCTTGAGAACGGTGGTGTGCTTGTGTTCTTTCGTGTCCTACAGCGACATCTGGTGACCGCCCAAGTGCTCCTCACCACCTTTACTGCAATCAAGATTAAGGAACAAAGCACCTAGATCCATCATTCCCGAGTGAAGAAGGCTCCTGAGGGACTTTAGAAAGTTACAATGGGTAACAACAAACTGAAATTAAAACTTTCTCGAGAAAATAAATAGAGTGTGAGTAAAATGATAAGCACAGTGTAATAATCCCCCAAAGAACAGAACGACTTGTCGTTGAAATTGATAATCAAGTAGGTGTAGCTTAGAGAGTTGTGTCATTTATGATTATTGCTGTAACCACAGCTAATGCAGCACCACTTCCATATCATGTGACCAGTATATAAGTGCCAAGGGAAAGCCTATGATTTTAACTCCCAAAAGTCTCTGGGTCAAATGCTAAAAGTTACAAATGCAACTGTGTAAGAAAGAAGAAATATTTGGGGGATGTAAATATGTGTTTGTCCAAGACAGATTCCATGAATCTCATCAAGAATTCTAAATACTGTGACAAATGCTTAACTAACTGCTCTGAGTTTAGACTTAGATACAGAGTGAAGTATTTCTCACTTTGAAATGCATCCCATTAACCAGATAACCTTGCCTGTGTATACAAAAAAAAGTTGTATCTGCCTCAGAACAGCATGCCCCACTATAATAGTAGATGAGATCACAGTGAAGGAAACTCAATTTAACTTGTGCATTTGTAACTTTGTCAAAATCAAAGGATGCGCTTTTTCCTATCAGGCACCTGTCGTATCATACCAACATAGAAAGGCGAATTTGATCACTGTCCAAGAAATATTGCCTGTGCCCATAGGGATGAACTTTGGTTACCAAATTGTTAAAACATTATGAATTAAAGAAAATTCTAAAAAAAGTTAAAGATAAAAGGAAAAGAACTTTGATTACAATACACCATGACACAGAGACTATACGGAAAGTATTTAAAAGATTGGAAAAAGGCCCATCCCATCATTAGTGGGATGTGCTTTGTGAGCAGTCTCCAATGGCAGCTGACTTGCTCAGTACCTTCGTTCATCCAATTATTGTTTTACTTCTCTTGGTTAGTATAAGTTTGATATTGTCCATTACAGTACTTATTTAGAATTAGAGACTGTTGCAGCAAGTAGCAACTTTAACTTCAATATTGAGAACATATGGTACGGTTTTAAGAAACACTTACCACATAAGTTGGCTCAATAAAGAAGAACCTATATGTTAGTAAAAGAATTTACCAACCTTGAAGAAGGAGTAGGGATTGAATTATGATTTAAAAAATTTTAGATTTTAACTGAGGGTTAGAACCAATTCATATTGAAGTCAGATACACCAACAACTGGTTAATGATTATTAGATGCTTAAGTTAAAGATAATTGTTACATTATGAGCTCATTAGTAGAAGGAAGAGGAGCAAGTGAACCAATATAGGAACATATTGAAACCAGCAGAATAATGCCCAGCACCTGGACTCTGTGTCAATCCATCACAAAGCAGGGGGCCTTGGATTGTGCCAGGGGGTCACAGAGACCTGATGAAGACCTTCCTGACTTCATCCCTGGGACCACTGACCCAATTTGGGACCACTGACCCAATTCCAGAGATAAATTGCGCACACGTGAAGGACTAATAACCTCATTTTAATACAAAGCGGGGATGGGAGGTGCTGGGGTTATGCATATATATTATTTTGGGAAATAGAAGGCAAAAATCCTTGTGTGGTGCAGTCACGCATTTCAAGAATGACCCCTTCCAGGCCACCCACCAGTGTAATAAACATACAACTTTCTAACTTTAACTAGTTAGAGAGTCTTTGTCCTTGATTTTCAGTTTTAATGATTAAGTGGCAATGCTATAGACCCAAAACTGACTACATCTGGGACTGCACAAAAGATTATGTGCATACAAAATAATAAGAAAGACCACTTGGAAGAAGCAAAAATTATTTATGAAAAAAAAAGCAAATAATGGAGGATAGAAAAAAAGAAATACTGCTCAAGCCAAATTATTTGTAAAAAGGGAAGAGGAAAGATTATTATAGGTGCTTATTATATTGTTATATTAAGAGGAATCTTATGTGTACAATGTTAAAATAACTTTGCTTTTATTTCTGCTGTTAATAAAAACTTAGACCTAGTAGTAGTGGTAGCTGATCTAGTCAGGATTGAACTGTCTGTTTAGTCGGGATAACATCCAGTGAACACGTCATGAGCACCCTGCTATTGATGTGCCAACTATCAGCATCTGCCGTCTGAAGAAAGTGTGGACCAAGGCCCAGAGTGGAAGTGATCAAGAGAGGGAACCAAAACCACAGCCAAGAAACACACATGCTCTAAAAAGGCAGAGCTGAGGAGGAGCCATGCTAAACAGTTCCTGAAATATGTAAACTAGATGATGGATATGCAAAAGAGTCTATGAATACACAATAGGCTGATGTAATAGAAATGGTATAAAAAGGGAGTTTCCCAAACTAGCAGGGATGTTCTTGGCTTAGTACCAAGATGCACTGAGCCGTAATTTTTGTTTTACTGTCTCTGTCTCCTACTGTCCTTTATTAAAGTTTTAAATTTTAACAGGAAAGTGAACCGTGTTTTTCACAAGGGAATATGGAACCTTAACCTGTATCGGTCCCTGGTTGCCAACTGCTGGTCGAAGTGGGGATTGTAAAACCGGTTCTTTTCTCATTTTTTAGCTTGTACGTTTCACTATGGGGCTACACTCTTTGATGGCTTTTCTCACGATCTTTTCCCCTCCTTCACTTGCCCAAGTGTTGCCTTCGGATGCAAGGCAAGGCGACCTGGTTCTGAGGAAATGGCACGGCAACCCAAACTCTCCAGGGTCACACGGGCCAAGAACACACGCTAGCACCAGTATGATGGACGGTTCAAGACCTTTATTGTCCCGTCTTGTCGGGTTTTATACTGGGAAAGTTTTTTCTCTACGTCAGAGGGTCTTACCTTACTGTAATTGGTTAGTAAGGAGTCGAAAGTTACTAATGTTAGGGGGGACTACATTCTTGGGTGATCCTTTATCACTAGGCGTTAGGGGGAGAGGAATTCTACTGCTTTCCGTGACATCGCGAGATTTTCCGAGCACCTAACCCTATCTAGTACAGCTCAAGGCTGCAATGAGTTCATCAATTTCACTTTCCCCAGAGCTGCTGGAGCAGGAGCTCTCTGGTTCGGCTGACCCTGTTGTACTATATAATCTATTTTGCCTCCCCCCGATCCTAGGGAGCCCCACGCAGGATTTGCTGCGTCTTTTAACCCGGGCTGCGCGTCCGCCCGCACCGGTGACATCCCCTGAAGCCGCTGTCCGGCGTTCACGGTTGCCATGGAAACGGACGGGGCTGGGAGCGCTGAGACCCCGCCCCCATGGGAGGTTCCCTCTCTGCCCTCCCAGCACAAGGCTCCACCCCCGGCTCCTCCTCTTGGGGCGGTGCCGTGGGCGGGGCCC
Source organism: Melozone crissalis (assembly GCF_028551555.1). NCBI lineage: Eukaryota > Metazoa > Chordata > Aves > Passeriformes > Passerellidae > Melozone > Melozone crissalis. The sequence goes on from NW_026535844.1 coordinate 8,450,527, forward strand.
GCCATCCATCCCCTCCCCTCTCCTGGCACAAGGCTCTGCCCCGGCTCCTCCTCCTGGCCCGGGGCCGGCGCCATCCCTTTCTCCTTTTTCCCTGGCTGGGCCCCGCCTGAGCTGCGCCTCCCCCGCCCCCCGATCGTGTTGGCGCTGGCGGCGGCAGCGGCGGGGGGGTGGTGGCGGCGGGGGGGGGGCACGCCTTGGCCCGGACCCGACCGACCCCACCCTCAGGGCGGGAGAGACTCGATCTGAGCCTTTTTCCTCCCTTGTTTTACTTTTGTTTGCCAATATTGGCTCTTTTTTCCCTTTTCTCCCCTTTTCCCTTTCAGACTAAGGGATGCTCTTCCTTTTGCTTTGCTGCTGGGCTCCCCTGACATGCTGGCACCATAAAGAGCCTCGCATACTCCAGCTCACCTGAGCACCCTGAGGATTTATCCTCGCGTCTACGGGAAATCAAACTTGATAATAATCTCTTATCCCAACTACCAAACTCGGGCCTCGTCTGATTGCCCTCTAGCTCCTCTATACCGCGGCCAGATCTTTTCTGAGTCCAATAAGTTTGCATTTGAAAAACAAGGCTCCCCCCGGTAAGGGCTCCCCAGTTTCTCAGTGCTAATCCTACAGGACTGTCTCTCGGGATATTATCACTACAGCACTCGCAGCAGAATATACACACGGAATTTTAACAGTTCTGAGCAGAAATTAAAAGAACCAACGAGAGAGAGAAAGAGCGAGATTCCGATCGCGGCGCTCCGGAGCGGCGCTGCGGGAACGATCCCTGCACCAGCACTGCCGGCCCCAGGCCAAGCCCAGCCCCGCAATCCAACCCCGCTGCTCACAGCGCCCGCCCTCCCTGGCCCGGGGCACAGCGAGCCCCGCACCCGCTGCGCTCCCAAACACAAAACGCCCTTTCCCACCACGCTCACCCCGATAAACACAGCGCCCCTGCAGCCGCTCACGCCTCTCTCGCTCCTCCCGAGCTTCTCGGCCTCCCGCACCCTCTGCCCCGCACCTGGGCCCCGCCAGTGCCGCGGGCTGGGGGCAGCAGCTGCACCTTCCTCTGCCTCTGCTCCAGCCCTGCCCAGGTGCCTCGGCTCCCTTCGTGCTCGCCACAAACTGAGGCCTTCACAAGGCTGACCTAGAACAGAGGCCAGACACGGTTACACAATAAAGCAGGCATTTGTTAAAAGGCCTCCGTAGATACACCTTGGGCAGAACAAGAGCCCAGCCAGGGCCACGCCCAAGATGGACCAAAATGGCCACAAAATGGATGGCCGGTCACGAGGTCTGTCACTTTTATAAGTTCTGCTCCATTTGCATATTGGAGTTAATTGTCCAATTATGTCTTTAGATGATGAAGCCCCATCCTTCTTGTTTTTCTCTCTTCAGTGCCCGTTGTTTATGCTCTTGGGCCTGAAGTTTGGATTATTTGTCCTTGGGCTCCCAGCTAGAGCAGGAATTGTTTTGTCTCCCTGCTCTGTGAACAGAGCTCAGCATCCCTTAATACGAAGCCCAGACCCACAGAGTAAAGCAGCACAGAATCTGAAAAATAGAAAAGCCAAAACCTGAGGCATCAAATCCATGAGAGCCCCCCTCACACTCACCACACCTCCCCCTCAGCACCATCTGGACACCCCCCATTGATTGGAGCCCCCCAGAACGCCCCCAGGCCCTCCCTCCTCAGCCCCTCTGAGCCCCTGGCCCGTGTTCTCACCTGGGAAACCCCAAAACTTTGGGAATTCTCAACTGGGAAGCCCCAAATCCCTGGAAACCTCACCTGGGACCCCCAAAACCTCCCCTGGGACCTCCAAACCTCACCTGGGACCTCCCCAAAACCCTTCCAGGATCCCTCAAACCTCCCAGGAACCCCCAAAACCCCCCAGGAGCCCCCAGACTCCACCTGGGATCCCCCGAAACCCCCAAAACGCTGGTGACAGTGGAACAGAACTGGTGGCACTGGGTTGGTGACACTGGAATGGAACTGGGGACATTGGGTTGGTGGCACTGGGGTGGTGGCACTGGGACAGCCTGGAGGACACTGGGGTGGTGACAGTGGGATAGAACTGGTGGCACTGAGGTGGAATCGGTGACACTGGGCTGGTGACACTGGGGCATCCCTGGTGGCACTGGGCTGATGGGACTGAGACAGGAACACTGGGCTGGAACTGGGAACAATGGGAGGGAACTGGTGGCACAGGGACAGGGATACTGGGACAGGACTGGGGACACTGGGAGGGAACACTGGGATGGGGACATTAGGAAGGGATTGGGGACACTGGGCTGGTGGCAAGGGGTGGAACTGGTGACACCAGAACACAACTGGTGACACTGGAATGGAGACACTGGGACACAACTGTGACATTGTGACAGGGACACTGGGACAGGATGAGGGGCACTTGGATGAGACTGGAGACACTGGGCTGAAACTGATGGCACTGGGCTGGTGACATTGGTATCGGGACAATGGGGGCTGTGGCACTGGGAGCACAGGGCTGGTGGCACTGGGACAGGACTTGGGACACTGGGCTGGAACTGGGTTGGTGACACTGAGCGGTGGCATTGGGTGGTGACAGTGGAACAGAACTGGTGGCACTGGAATTGAACTGGGTACACTGGAGTGGTGACAGTGGGGCAGCCCTGGGGACACTGGGCTGGTGGCACTGTACTGCTGGCACTGGGATGGAACTGGGGACACCAGGACAGGACTGGTGGCAGTGGCACAGGGACACTGGCATTGAACTGGTGCCACTGGACAGGTGGCAGTGCCATGTCCCTGGTGGCACCTGTGTGGTGTCCCCATGACCCTACAGTGTCCCTGGGCTTGGCCCGCACTGCCCTAGGGGTGGCTGAGGACAGTGTCAGTCTCTGTCCAAAGTTTCTCTCATCTGCCTCAGGATCATTGTGAAAAGGACAGAAACTGGGACCACCGAAAAAGACCCTGGTTGGAATCCTGGTCTCGCTCAGGAGAGTTGTTCACCAAGACCCTGAGGCCTGAGCAAAGCCCTTGGCTTGCCCAGCTGTAGTTTGCAGGTGTGTTTGTTTCCATGGAAGACTGAACCTAATGAAAAGGAGAAGGGGGACACCTTGCCCTTTTCTTCCCTTGCACCCGCTTCACAACAATGGCCCTGGAATTTCCCCACCTCCTGGCCTGGCTGGACTTTTCTAGGGTTATTTTGGTGGTCCTCACAGAAAACTGCAAATCTGCTTCATGACCACCGTGAGGCACGGACTGAGATGGGAGAAGCCTCTCCCTCAAGGGCTGAGACATGAGACCCCCATGTGGAGAAGCTCCCCCTCCTCCCAAGGGCTGGGACTGAAACCCCCAACCAGGGGAGGTGTGGGGGGAGGTGAGCTGACCAAAGCCAGATGTTTGCCTGCAGCTGTGGCCATTGGACCAAGGAGACAATGGCTCTCACCCACTGCTGAGAATATGGACTGTTTGTACCCTTCTGCAATACCTTTTTTTTTTTCCCCAGAAATTACAACAGAGTATTCTTTACTACTTTTGATTCAATTTCAAGACTCATCCCCTTACCCCATTTAAAAAGGCAATAATAGGAGTTTGAATTGATCAGAATCTTTGAGATCTCCCCTGACATGACCAGGCAAACTCTGTTGACTGAAGACTTCAAAGGATTTCATCTCTCTGCATTTGGTAGCTATATACCTTCCTTTCCCTTCCTCCCTCTTTTTTCTTATACTTCCCCTTTTCCCCAATTCCCCCTAACGCATTTTGCTGTGGTCATTCAATAAGGATGCATTGGTTTTTGATTATTACTGCAAATCCCCTGTGCCGTGCCGGGTTCTTTTGCACTCTGAGATCAATTCACGAATCATCACAAACCCGTTTGTAAGGACGGGTTGTGACATTAAATTGGTGTCATGGACAGGATTCTGACAGACAGAGGGGTTTGCAGGGCTGTGTGCAGTCTGTACCAGGGGAAGGAAGTTTCACAGCACAGGGGGTGTGATTCGATTTTCTTGCGATCTGCACACGCACAGGTGAAAAAAGCAATCCTCATACTCTGCTGAGGGTTTTGTCTCCAGAATTTCACAAATGATCTCTCCATGCAAAAGGGGGAACTGTTTCTGTTGTGTTGGTGTGCATCTGCACTGTCTGGGAAGGAAGAGAAAATTTGAAGAAATTAAGCAAGGGCATCCCAGGCAGATCCGTCCCTTCACCTACCCAGGGAAGTGAGGGGAAACACAGCAAGAGCTGTGTGGTTGTGTAACTTACATCAGTATTTCCCTGTCAAAGTTTTTGAGCCCTTTTACAAAATAACTGTTTTGTGTGTGTGGGTGTGGGGGTGTGTGTATGTGGGGATGTGTGTGTGTGTGTGTATCTGGACTGTCTGGGAAGGAACGGGCAACCTAAAGAAACTAAGCAGGGCCTCCCAGGCAGATTTTGTCTCTTCACCCACCCAGGGAAGCAAAGGGGAACACAGCAAAGCTGTGTGATTCTGTAACTTAAGTTTGCACCTCCCTGCTGTGGTTTTGGTCCCTTCACAAAATGACTCAAAACCTCAGTGCAAAAGGTAAAGCTGAATTTTATGCTCTGCTTGCTAAATACAATGCCATATCTTCTCCATGAGGAGAAGAGTGGGCAAACTGCAATTGGTTTAATTTAGAAAATATTATTGATAGAATATGTTCTTTGCAACATTAAACCTGGGCAAAAATAAAACCCTCCACTGCTCAGTTTTGGGAGTTTGGCTCACAGCAGCCATAGAAACTCGCTTTAAGTCCAGAAGTGAGGAAAATGCTACAATAAACTCCCTTCAAAATCCAGTTGAAGTTCTGCAAAAACAATTTGATGAAGAAAGAAATTAAAATAATTTATTACGGGCTGCCTTGAGAGAGGAACATGTTAAAAATTCACAGAACGCTGATTCCACACAAGAGACAGAGGAGAAGGAAACTTCTCACATTAATCAAAATTACCCTCAAACAGAATTAGCTGTGATGAAAAATTGTGGGGAACACTGTTGTTACAATAACACAAAACCTCTAATTAAAACAGAATGCAGCTATACCAATAATGAGGATCTTGACCTGCATGTAACCACCAAAGAAATCCCGTACACTGCTACTGATGTGGTCAGTAGGGACAGGCGGTCGGAAGATCACGGGATGTAACGGAAAGGCAGGACCCCCTGTTCCCCTAAGATAAGATATCACCCTAGGAATGTAGCCCCCCTAACAGTAGTAACTTTCCACTTCACTTCTGGTAACTTTCCACTCCTTACTAACCATAGATAGTAAAGGCAGACCCCCCCTCTGACGTAGAGACCCCCTTAGACTATAAAACCCCATGAGAAGAGATAATAAAGGCCTTTGACCGTCCACCACATTGGTGTCTGTGTGCTTCATTGGCCCGAGCGACCCTGGAGAGTTTGGGTCGCCGTGCCGTTTCCTCAGAACCAGGTCGCCTTGCCTTGTATCAGAAGGCAACAACTGGTGCCGAACACGTGGGAGCCGATCAGCACCCGGGGAACGGGGATTCGCCTGGACACAGGATGGCGGCTGCACAGCTGGCCTAGTGCAGCGGGAGGGACGCCTCCGGACCGGCGTGGACCATGGAAGCCATTGCAAAGGTTGTAACAGAAATGCATGCACAATGGGGTATAGAATGTAAACTTAGAGGTTTAACTCTCACATTGCCGAGACTGATTAAGCTTGGGGCTATAGAAAGCCCTGTGGATATCCTACATTCGGGGGTGTGGGATAATTGTACAAAAGCTCTGGCGAAGGTCACTATGTCCTCGGGCTCAGGGAAAGCCCTAAAATCGTGGGGCAGAGTAATCCAGGCTCCGCAAAAAGCTCGACAAGAGCAAGAAACCTAGAAAGCTGCGCGAACCTGTTTATTAGCCACGCCACAGCTCAGGGTGGGCGCGACGACACAAACTGCAGAGGGTTTTGATCCAGGCGAGTGCGCGGAGGCGCAATCGCCAGAACCCCCTCAGCGAGTGGACTCACCATTGGAGGGGGGGGAACACGCGCGGGCGTTCTGGCAGGGGCTCGCGGAGGAGGTGTGGAACGCGGCGGGAGTGTTGGACCCCGTAGGGATCGGTAAAAACGCCCCCCCACCATATGCATTTGAAAATGGCGCCGAGCCGCATGGTCAGGGCGGAAAGGAGGAGGAGGGGGGCAGAAGTGCAGTCAGCCTGCTTAACAACGCGTGCGCAGGCGAGTGGGGAGAAGGAGTGGCCCCCACGGTGGAGAGTAAGACCAATCAGAGCACTCTATTCAAATTAGGTCCTTATAGGGCAAGGGCCTCCCCCAGCAGGAGGCGGAGGGACCCCAGGGAGAGGGAACTGCCCGACCCCCGCAGGAAGGGGCGGGGTCGGAGCCCGAGAAAAAGGCTGAGCAGCCCGGGAGCATCCGACCAGTCGACTTCCGGCTTGGACTCGGATTCGAGCTCTGAGCTCGAGAGGGAATCGGAGGGTTCCGATTCGGATTCTAGCTTTAACAGAGAGAGAGCAGCGGCATGTAAGGTCACTAGTTACAGCGCTCCTGCGTGGGTGAAGGGGTTATCAGAGAAAGACCGGACCCCGCTTACAGATTGGTGGAAAATAAAGATGGCTTGCGCGGAATGGGCCCCGTCTGCGACACTGGTGTTCCCGGTCCATGCGGGGGGGGCAGGCGGAAACCAAAGGACCTATTCCCCAGTCAACCCAAAAGATGTGCAGGCAATTGTTAAAGCGATTGCGGACAAGGGAATTAATTCTACCATGGTTTCCACACTCATTGACGGCCTTTTTGGTGGGGATGACATGCTTCCCTTTGATATTAAGCAGATGTGTAGAATGATTATTGATGGGGCAGGGATGATTGTTTTTGAACAAGAGTGGGAAGACAATTGCACGAAGCAGCTAGCCTTGGTAACGGGAGCAGACCACCCACTGCACGGCTCCAGCATACAGAGGCTAATGGGCACAGACCCCACTATGATCACCCCCCAGCAACAGGCTGAGAGCTTGCAGGCCCATGAGGTCATGACAGCAACCCGTGCTGCCCGAGAAGCCATCCTTGATGCTTCCAAAGTAATAGCCAAACCCTCCCCATGGTCTTCTATAAAACAGAGTGAGAGTGAGAGCTTCACTCAGTTTGTGGACAGGCTTCAGGCCACATTAGATTCCTCTGCGTTACCCTCAGAGGCTAAGGGTCCGCTGCTGGCAGAGTGCCTACACCAGCAATGCAACTCAGCCACCAAAGACATTTTAAGATCACTGCCGCAGGGGTCTAATATAGCTGCCATGATCAGACACGTTGCAAAGGAGGAACATCTAGCTCCCATCCAAGCAGCAGTTCACACTGCAATAACCAGTGTGATGGCATGCCTTAAGTGTGGCCAGGCAGGCCACTTGGCAGTAAACTGCCCCCAGCCAAGGCGTCTATCAGCAGCTGCTCCACCACGCCAAGGGGGATTTAGGGGACTGTGCTGGGCATGTGGAAGGAAGGGGCATTTAGCTAAGGAATGCAGATCCAGGCCTCAGGGAAACGGGAGAGGGAGGGGGCAGCCGGGCCGTATCCAGCCTCCTCCCACCTGGAATATGCAGCGCCCCAGCTACAGCAACCCCCAGTGGGGCAGGGGACCCTCATACCCCATGCCCCCACAGAGAGCAGTCAATTCTACATCCCCACCTACAACGCAATGGCAGAGCTATGCAGCACCCTCAGTAACACCTTCGCACCCCCCACCACCACAAGCCGCGCCGGTGCCACAAGACCAGCAGGAGACGCCCCAGAGCGGGATCCCTGGGTGGCCTTGGCTATGAGAATAGGGAAGGAACCCCTGATGGTGTGGGGGACATGCCGCCTTTACGGCACTCAGGATCCCCACGTCATAGGGTTTCAGTTTTGGGCGGACACGGGATCAGACTGCACGATTTTTCCCAAAGCATATTGGCCCGGACATTGGCAATTCAAAGAAGTCCCTCCAGTGAACGGAGTGGGAGGGCAGTCCCGGGCATGGAAGAGCACCCAGCTGGTGGCTATAACACTTCACACAAAAAAGGGACCAGAACAGACAGTGGCGATCTATCCCTACATTTTGCAAAATTCTCCACCCCTGTTAGGAAGGGACGTTCTTTCCATGCTAGGATTCAGGATTACAAATTTATCATGAGGGCCACTGCCATACACCCTTCGCTGCCAATCAAATTGACCTGGAAATCATCAGACCCCGTATGGGTCAAGAAGTGGCCCCTGACAGAGCCTCGAGCGGCAGCCTTGCTGGAACTGGTCGACCGCAAACTGCAAAAGGGTCACATAGAACCCTCCATCAGCCTATGGAACACCCCTGTATTCATGATCCCCAAAAGGTCCGGAGAAGGCTATCGCCTCGTCCACAACCTGAGAGAAGTGAACAAGACGATCTGACCCATGGGTCCAGTCCAGACACTGCTACCCACAAACTCAGCCATCCCTGCAGGGCAGCCATACGCAGTGCTGGACATCAAAGACTGTTTCTTTTCAATACCCCTGCATCCCGAGGACAGAGAACAATTTGCCTTTTCCGTGGTGTTTCAAAACGGCGAGCGGCCCAACCTCCGCTTCCAATGGCGAGTATTGCCACAGGGCCTTGTAGACAGCCTCACTATATGCCAAATTACCGTGCACAAAGCACTGACTCCAGTCCAACACTCCTATCCCACCACGACCATCATTCAATACATGGACGACATCCTAGTTGCAGCACCATCGGGAAGCCAAGTAGATCACCTGGTGCTCACAATCACGGAAACCCTTCAGGCCGACAGCTTTGAGATCGCGAGTGGAAAGATCAAGAGAGGACCCTGCGTGACCTTCCTGGGAGTGGGAATCACAAGCTCCTACGTGACACACCCCAAGGTGAAGGTCAGTAGAGACGTCAAGACGCTCCACGACGTGCAACGCCTGGTGGGATCGCTGCAGTGGCTTCGCAGCATCGTCCTGATTCCTCCCGAGGTCATGGACCCTCTGTATGACCTCCTGAAAGGAAAGCACCGTGGGAACCCAAGGAGCTGACGCCGCAAGCCACGAGCTCCCTCGACTTCATCGAGAGCCAGATGTCCACTGGCATACTTGCCAGGTGGAACTCTGCCGTGCCACTGGATCTATATGTTCACTTTACACCAAGGGGGGAGTGGGAGCACTGGCCCAAGGACCTTTAGAAAAGGCCCGACCAATCCAATGGGTGGTCCTCGGAAGACCCGCTCGTGCATTTTCCCCAGGAATCGAATGCATGGCCAACCTCATCATGAAAGGCAGGAAACTCGCCTTGAAACACCTAGGAACCGAGCCGACAAGCATCCACCTTCCGTTTCGCAAGCAACCGACCACGGAGTCAGCCACAATATCAGAGTACCTAGCCCTTGCTCTCACCGGCTTTGGAGGAGATATCTCCTACTCTGCCAGACCACCCTGGACTCAGCTGCTGACCGTAGTTGACATGGACATGCCGCCAAAGGTCAAGGACCGACCGCAGCCAGGACCAACGGTCTTCACCTATGCTTCCTCCATGACTTCGACCGCAACAGCAGTGTGGCAGGCAGGAGAACAATGGCATTGCGTCAAAGCATGTGACCCCACACTGTCAGTGCAACAACTGGAGGCAGCAGCAGTGGTCTTGGCTTGCGGACTCTTCCAAGGCGAACACCTCAACATTGTAACGGACTCTATATTCGTGGCAAGGCTCTGCCTAGCCATGGCAGGACCAGGAGTGTCAACATCTGCAGCAGCCCTAATGCTGGAAGAAGCACTCTCCTTGTGACAGGGCACCGTGTCAGTCATCCATATCAACAGCCATGACCCAGTCAAAAGTTACTTCCAGATCAGCAATGACAAAGTGGACACCGCAGCAAAAGGCGTATGGATGTTGCAGGAAGCTTGTCAACTACACGAGTTGCTCCACATCGGAGCAAAAGCACTGGCGAAGAGATGCGGAATCCCGACAGCGGACGCGACACATGTGGTGGCCACTTGCCCTCATTGCCAGAAGTCACCCCTATGGACCTGTGGGTATCCCGTATAACAGTACCTGCAAGGTATCCCGTATAACGGTACGGGGCAGGCCATAGTTGAGAGAGCAAATCAGACCCTGAAAACCAAGATAGAAGTGTTGGCGAAAGCAGAGGGCTTTGCCAACTCCACTCCCCCAGGAGATCAGGCGCGTATGCTGGCAACCGCTTTGCTAGCACTGAATCAATTTCCTAGGGAAGATGAAACAAACAGTCCCGTTCAAAAACAGTGGGCCACCCAAACGCTAGAGGAGGGCCCACAGGTTGTAATTAGAAACAAGCTAGGCGAATGGGAACGGGGCTGGAGGTTGATGCTCACGGGCCAAAGGTACGCAGCTGTCAAAAAGGACGGCAAAATCAGGTGGTGCCCACTTAAGTCAATCAAGCCCGACCTTCACAACGAGCAGAATGAGACTGACGAGAATTGCGAGTTTCTGTTTACAGGACATGCTCATGGGACGTCCTCGTGACGCGTACATCCCCATTCCAGAGGAAAGAGACAGACCACCAAGCTGCCAGTCAGCGCCTGAGAGACCCGCACGGGTGAGACCCAGGCATCAAAGGTGTTTCTGTGTGATTTTGCTGTTGGGGCTTGTTGCCAGAGGGCAAGCCAGCCCAGACCACTACCCCCATTGGCCATTCAGGTGGGTCATGCGACACCTTAATAGTGACAAGGTGCTCAAAGAAATCACCACACTGAACACCCCATCCTTCGTGCTCCGCATTACCGACCTGTTTCCAGGACAACCAAAGGTAGACCCCAATTCCTCACACTCCACACACATGTACCTATCCTACTGGTTCCCAGCTTCAAACCCTGGAAAAAGCTACTGCAATCACCCAGGGTGGGGATATTGTGGGCACTGGGGCTGCGAAACCATAGTTACCGATGCCAGACCGTCAGGGCCTGGGTGGGATCCACAAGAGCCCGACAAATTCTTACAGTTCACCTGGGCACCCATCGGCTGCAAAACACCTGTCTTCCTCCAGGGAACCTTTTATCGAAATTGCCATAAAGTCCCAAAAATTCGGAAATGCACTGGCTACAACATGACGGTCTTGCAGCCAGATCACTCTAGTTGGGCCATAGGCATAACGTGGACAGTAGTCCTTCAAGGGTCGAAAGAGAGGGTGAATGTGCGAATTATCAGGTTCCAACCATCGGCACCCCGAGCAGTCAGACCCAACAAAGTGATTAAAAGCGTGCCGAAAGGGAGAAACGCGACCTACCCCAAAACCTTACCCACAAGGATCAGCAATGTCCCGACCGGCCATGCAGAAGCCTTTCAGATAAGCCGCTCAGCTGGGTCGGACTCAGACCCAATCCATCGTATGTTACAAGCTACCTTTGTATCCCTGAATGAATCCAACCCTAACTTAACCGAATCCTGCTGGCTTTGTTACAATGTCAAACCCCCCTTTTACGAAGGAGTCACTTTAAACATTCCCTTCAGCTACTCCACCGCAGATGCCCCTCACCAGTGCAGATGGGATACCCCCCACAAAGGAATCACCCTGAGTCAAGTCACAGGCCAGGGCAGATGCTTTGGCAATGCAACCCTAGCTAGGCGGGGAGGCAACGTCTGCACCAAAATTGTCAAGCCCAACAGGAAAAACAATAAGTGGGTAGTCCCATCCGCATCTGGGATGTGGGTTTGCCAGCGATCCGGAGTGAGTCCCTGTGTGTTCCTTGCCAAATTCAATGACTCTAACGACTTTTGTGTCCAAGTTCTGATTGTTCCTAGGGTCCTGTACCACTCAGACAAAGAAGTGTACCATCTTCTTGAGGAACCCAGCCGGATCCACAAAAGAGAAGTAACAACAGGTATAACTATTGCAATGCTGCTCGGCCTAGGAGCAGCCGGAACGGCAACGGGTGTCTCAGCCCTAGCGACCCAGCACCAAGGACTGTCCCAGCTGCAAATGACCATCGACGAGGACCTGCAAAGGATCGAGAAATCCATCTCCTTTCTAGAGAAGTCAGTCTCCTCACTCTCGGAAGTGGTCTTGCAGAACAGGCGAGGTCTGGACCTCCTGTTCATGCAGCAAGGAGGCCTGTGTGCCGCCTTGAAAGAGGAGTGCCTCTTCTACGCGGACCACACGGGAGTCGTAAGAGACTCCATGGCAGAACTCCGAAACAGACTGGCTCAGAGACAGAAAGACAGGTCTATTGGCATTGCTGCTTCTAGCAGTTACCTTCGGACCATGCCTGCTGAACAAGCTGGTCTCATTCATTCAGACCCGCCTAGAACAGGCCAACATCCTGTTCATGGGCCGGCGACAAATGCTGTGAATTCAACCAGGGAACACTGCCAGTCACAAGTCCTAAACTTGCCTGGCAAAAACTTACTCAGGTTTACCAAACCCCTTTCCCTTGTCGAACTACAACCTTATACCTCATTTCAGTGCCTATGTATAAGACTACCTCATTCATTTGTGAAAAAGGGCGGGGGAGATGTGGTAGATAGGGACAGGCGGTTGGAAGATCACGGGATGTAACGGAAAGGCAGGACCCCCTGTTCCCCTAAGATAAGATATCACCCTAGGAATGTAGCCCCCCTAACAGTAGTAACTTTCCACTTCACTTCTGGTAACTTTCCACTCCTTACTAACCATAGATAGTAAAGGCAGACCCCCCTCTGATGTAGAGACCCCCTTAGACTATAAAACCCCACGAGAAGAGATAATAAAGGCCTTTGACCGTCCACCGCATTGGTGTCTGTGTGCTTCATTGGCCCAAGCGACCCTGGAGAGTTTGGGTCGCCGTGCTGTTCCTCAGAACCAGGTCGCCTTGCCTTGTATCAGAAGGCAACATACTGAATTAACAAAACTTGCAAAGCAGTATGGGTTTCTCCCCCACAAATCCAAAACAGAACACAAATGTCAAGTGTCTCTCACCGGGGGACATCAGATTCTTTTGTCAGAACAAGCAGCCAGTGGGTGCTGGGAACATGGGGTGTGCTTAACAATGGGAGACAGACGCATCCCATGGTCCCTGACTCAGTGTGCAGCTCATTGGACAGGGGCCTCAACCCCTTGGAAAGGGGAGACCTTTTAACCAGAGCTGGTACCCCCGGCCAACCCCTGGAAAACATTCACAAAGCTGCTTGCTTGCAAATGATGCATGAAAGAAAATCGACTACAAGCTATGAGTTACCAATGCAATCACCTGTAAAGCCTGAAATTACGACTCCTTTAATTCTAGGGCTTTCAGAAACACTTAAACCTACAACCACTCTCCTTTAAAAAACCATAGTAGCTGTATCTCCTGTAGAAACACCAGATAGATTTCTTAGTAACCAGAATGACCCATTTGTTCCCCTTTATGACTTGCTGAGCAAAGGGGTGAAATGGGATTGGACTCCTTCTCAGGAGGCAGCATTGCAATTGCTGATTTTTGAAGCAACATCTCACCAAGCACTGGGCCCTGTCCATCCCACAGATCCCTTTCAGGTGGAATGGGGATTTTGCCTCCTCAGGGCAAATGTCAGTGCACATTTGGCAGCAGGGTCCTGAGGGTCCGACAAGGCCTGTTGGTTTCTATTCCCGTGGCTTCAAAGATGCTGAGAAAAGATACACTACCTGGGAAAAATGATTGTTTGTGGTTAGCTTAGCTCTCATAGGAGTGGAAAAAATCTTAGCAATACAAGAAACTGAGAGCTTGGATAGCAGCCAAGACAAAATTGCCTCTGTGATTAAAGCAACCCCTCCTTTCTCTTCTGCTTCTGCTAACAGAGAGGGACAACGCAGTGCTCACGCTGAGGAACTGTTAACTTTCTGGAGTATTTTCCAGCGTGAGGGACAGAATTCTTTTCTTGTCTGTATTTACACTGAGTCCTCTGCTGTGTTCATATTTGGGTTGGTCCCAAATATGGGACTGATATATAGGCTGATGCTTTTAAAGGAGCTACAGGAGATAATTCTGTTAAAGCAATGCAAGGATGGTTTGCAATTTTCCTAAAACCACAGGAAATTCAATCTGATAATGTTTCTCACTTACTGTCAAAGGTGTGCAGGATTGGGCAGAAGGTGAAAAGATTAAATGGACTTCTCAGACCTCTTACTATAGATGGTGGGTAAATGGGTTCCAAAATCACTGCTTTTTGCCCGACAGCTCCAAGCATAATTCCTTCACTATGGGGACCAGATGATTTCAAGAACCCAGCACATCACCCTGGACAACCTGTTTTGGTGGAGCCCCCTACTGTAGGGGAAGTACCACTGCTGTTCAAAATGTCTCTGAAAATTCCATTGTTCTAACTTTTTCTGCCTATTCGTGGCAGAGTCTGTTGTGTTTACTTTTACAGAAGAAATCTGAGGGACATGAAGACCTGATAAACCATGATAACACTAGAGATGGACAACAGAAATCATCTTTTCCCTTCCCTTTATGGTAACACCAGGTGATGATTTTACACGTAACATGTAAATTAATTGAACTTGAATAAATTGGCTGCCACATCCAGAGATTTGACCAAATTACAACAACCATAGAAGTCATCCTTACTGGCATTGGGAATCAGTGATTGCCATCAAACATTTTACCAAATTGGGAGAAAGTAAATGTAAATGATCACAAATTGGTTATTGATGCACTCGCTTCTACACAAAACAACGTTTCTTTGGCTGTCAGCTGTATCCAGGCGCAATTGTGGATGCAGTCAGTTGCTGCCTCAATTATAAGAGCAGGTGAAGAAGGCACTTTTCCCACTAAAATTTGGAAAATAATTTGGGACAATGCCACTTACTTTGAAAGAGAATTCCAATCCTGGTGGAACTTAGTGAATTTTACCTATGACCCCATTTCAAATACAGCCACTTTTTGTGTTAACCATACACAATGCCTCAGAGCATTTGATTTTCCCTGTTATAGCATTAGAACTGAATTACAACAAAGCTGTTCTCTATCCCATAGAGAATGGGACCGTCAAATTGGTGAGAAATGGCAAACTGTCGGTTTAGAATCTTGTACTGTCCGAGAACAACAAGGGCTCATCTGTGAAATCAATGCAATCAGAGCTCAAGACATTTGTTTAGACACAGAGCAAAATATGTGTCATTTTGAAATTTGTCCTAACAAGACTTCTGAAACAGTCCTTATATACATAGGCAATAGATGTGCATGCTTTAGAACCATTTGTGATTTTGTATTTGTAGAGAATGTTGTAGTAGATACTAAAAATCTTTCCAATTTCTGCGCTTGTAACTTTACCAAGATTACAGGATGTGATTTCTCTTATGAAGCCCCACTTACCTCTCACTACCTGTTGCAATCTAACTACACACTGATTCACAAACTGATGCCTACTCCTATTGGGATGAATCTCACTTTGGTAAGACAACTGCTGCTCCATCGAGACTTGGTTGAAATCTTGGAGAAGATTCAGAAAAACGGACAGAAAACCCTGGTGACTGTTCATCACAATGTGAGACAGATACATCGTGTCATGGAAAGAGTGGAGGAAGATGCCGAGCACAGATGGTGGGATACTCTTTTAGGTGGTCTCCTACTGCCACGAGTGCCCTGAACAGTGTATGCCATGCCATTGTTATCCTTTTGACTCTACTTCTGTTTGGTTTTATTTTATCAGCAGTCCTATTCATTATGAATTGGAGCATGAAACAGCTGACAAGATTGATGTCTATAGTTCATGCACACAACTTGGCTGATGTCCTCTACACTATGGACATCCCCAAGACTTTGACACAAAGCAATTATGAATGAAGCCTATGTGTTTTGGAATAATTCCTAATTTCCATTTATGATTTTGTGGGAATTACTTTAGATTTTTAGTGAATTGTCTTAGAAAATCTTTTTTAAAATTAATGCTTGTATGATTTGTAATGATTTGTTTATTGCTTTTGCTTTGGATTATTTGTGACTGGTTTCAAACATTTGAAAATTGTCATAAAAGTAATATTGTTTTAATTAATCAACCATTTGTGAAAATTGTTATGATAATCAATATTAAATATGTTTGTTTATTGTTTCCCTTTTCCCCCTCCTTTTCCTATCCTTTCTTTTCCTTCTCTCTCTTTTTCCTCTCTTTCTGTCATCCCTATTTTTCCGGGTTATACTACCAATGTACTGCGAGTTCTGCAGATTCATCAACGATACTCCAAAGTTCTGCTGATGAAGATCCCTCAAGACAATTGTGAGTAATGGTGTCATGTGAGAGTCTGTCCGGATTTTCCCTCATCTGCCTCATGATCGTCATTGGGGGACCACTGAAGAGAAGACCCCTGCCTCTCTTAAATCCCTGGCTCCAAAGGAGAAAGTCATGTGCCTGAGACCTGAGAGCGTTGCTAAGCCATTGTTCTCACAGGTGTTGTTTGCTGTAGGCTACACTGAGCCCAATGAGAAGAAGAAGAGGACACCGTGGCCGTTTTGCAACAACAGCCTTGGAAGCTGTCCCACTTCTTGGCCTGGCTGGACTTCTCCTGAGTTTCAGGTGGTCCCCCCACAGAAGACCCTCACCTGTTTTACAACCACCGTGACAGACAGACTGAGATGGAAGAAGCCTCTCCATCAAGGACTGAGACATGGAACCCCCATGTGAAAAGGCCCCTCTGCTCCTTCCAAGGACTGGGACTGAAACCCCCAGCCCGGGGCAGGTGTGTGGGGGAGGCAAGCTGACCAAAGCAAGATGTTTGCCTGCAGGTTGTGACCCCTGGACCAAGAAGACAATGGCTGTCATTTATTGCTGAGAGCATGGACTACCTGTTACATCTGTTCCTTATTGTATCTGTTCCCCACCCTCCGCAATTTTCAATAGAGTTATCATAATAAAAACCTCTGAGTTAGCGAGAGACTTCGAGATCTCCCCGACATAACAGCGGATCCTCGACTGGACTGGACCAAAGGACTTTGTCTCTATGTTTGGTAGCTCTATCCCCTCTCTCTTTCTCTCTCTCTCTCTTTTGTCTCTCTCTCTTCCCCCATCTTTTTCTCTCCCTTAATCCCTCTATCACATTTTTCTGTGCTCATTCAATAAAGGTGCATTTGTTTCGATTATCATTGCAAACCCCCTTGTACCACGTCGGATCTTTTTGCACCCTGAGATCAAATCCATGAACCATCACGAAACCCGTCCGTGACGACGGATCGTGACACCCCCCGAGGACCCCTCCCCAAATTCCCCCCCAAAGTCCCCCCAGACCCCGCTAAAACCCCCTCAAGTTCCCCCCAGATCCTCCCCAAATCCCCCCCAAACCTCCTCAAGACCCCTCCCCAAATTCCCCTCACGACCCCTCCAGGACCCCTCACCTGTCCCTGCGCCTCCTCAGCAGCTCCTGGAGCCCCCCCCGTCCTCTCCCAGCGCCTCCCCCGCTCTCTCCAGCGCCTCCCGCACGACCCGCCCGAGCCTGGGGCAACTCCCGGGGGTCCCTGAGGGGGTCCCGGGGTGTGGGGGGGGGGGGAGGGGGCGCCCGCTCCATGCCCGGCCCCGGGGTCAGGGGGCACTGCTCCATGCTTGGCTCTGATTGGCTGCAGTGGCGCAAGGAGGGCGGGAGTTGGTGAGGGGAGGCATGCGGTGATTGGTTGGTTCGGCGCGTGAGAGGCAGGCGGTGGGGAGGCGTGCGGTGATTGGCTGGATCGGTGCACAGAGAGGCTGGTGTTCCTGAGGGGAGACCCGTGGTGATTGGCTGGTTTAGGACGGGGCACGAGTTTTTTACAATAAAAAACTCTCAGGCAAAGACATGGGAGTAGAAATAACAGTTCTTTATTAAGAAGAATTAAAAATACAAATGCAGTAGTACAAACAAAAAAAAAACAGTGATAGAGTCAGTATCCTCCAGGAATCCAGTGAAACAGGTTCATCCTCTTGGAATACAGTGGGAATAGGGCTGATCCTTTGGGAATCCATTTCTTAACTCCCAAAGGCAGGGGAAAGCCAGGGCCATGGAATTTTTACAGGGTATCCAAAGGGTGGAGTTGGGGTTTGGGTCAGGGGAGGAGTTCTTAGCATCATAAGGAGGGTGAGATCAAATTCCTGCCTCTTAGCAACAGCAGCACTCCACACAGAACGTGTCCCCAAATCCTAAATTCCCTCTAAAACAACTGAGAAATTATGCAACGTCAGATATATTCGATCAATTTCCTTCATTTAAACCAGTTTGGGGTGTTTTTAAAGGATGAAGGTGAAGCAGGGGATAATTAGGGCCAAACCAAAAGTCTAAGCAGCCAGGTGTGTTCCCAACATGGATCACAGGGAATGTGGCTCACCTGGGCTGTGCCCAAAGTGCCTCCTCCAGTGGGGGATGGAGCTGGAGCAGCGCACGAAGCTCTGCCCGCACTCGGGGCACTCGCAGGGCTTCCCTTAGTGGTGCCTCCGTTGGTGTCGGGTCAAGTTAGAGCTGCTGGAGAAGCTGTTCCCACACTGGGGACACTCGTAGGGCCTCTCCCCAGTGTGGATGCACCGGTGCCTGACGAGGGAGGAGTTGTCCTTGAATCCCTTCCCGCAGTCGGGGCATTAGAAGGGCCTCTCCTCTCTGTGAATCCGATAGTGCTGGAGGAGATGGGAGCTGGTCTGAAACCTCTTCCCACACTTGGAACACTCGCAGGGCCTCTCCCCAGTGTGGCTCCTCTGGTGCCTGATCAGGCTGGAGCTCCGGCTGAAGCACATCCCACACTCGGAACACGTGTACGGCCTTTCTCCAGTGTGGATCCTCTGGTGCTGGTTCAGGCCGGAGCTCTGGCTGAAGCACATCCCACACTCGGAACACTTGTACGGCCTTTCTCCAGTGTGGGTCCTCTGGTGCACAATCAGGATGGAGCTCAGGCTGAAGCTTTTCCCACACTCCCCACACTCATAGGACCATTCCCCAGTGTGGATCCTCTGGTGGACAATCAGGGGGCAGTTCCACCTGAAGCTCTTCCCACACTCCATGCACGTGTGGGGCATCTCCCCACCAGGGAGCTGCTCATGGAGCACCAGCTCCGAGCTCTGGCTCCGTCTCCGGCCGCCTTTCCGGCCCAGGCTGGCTCTTTCCCCCTCAGATCCCCGCCAGCTGCGTTTGCAGCCCCTCCTCGTGCGGCATCTCCAGGGCTTTTCCTCCCCGTTGGCTTCCTGCGCTGTTGAGCCGCTCAGAACGGCCTCTTCCACCAGGTTCTGCCGCGGGCATTTGTCCTCCCTGCTCTCCATGCTCAGCTCCTGCTCTGGGGGAGGAAGGACAAGGACAGGATGGGATTTGCCTCCGTGCCACAGGCAAGGACAAGGAAATCCCCCAGGGCTGAGCTGCTACTGGGGCCGTGCCGGGCTGGGAGATGGAGCAGCACAGAGGGGAAAGGGGCACTGACTTCCTCCTCACCTGCCTCAGTGTCCCGGGGCATCTTCCTCTTCCTCGCAGCCTCCCTGGGGTTGGCAATGGGAAATCCTGGTTTGGGGAAAACAACGGATGAGAGCGTTTGTAGGAGTGTCAGGGGTAGGACGGTCGGGACGGACGGAGACGAGAGATCTCTGCTGCCAGGGCGTGGAACTTGCAATTTATTGCAAAGGGCCTGGGTGCAGGGCCCTGCTGGGAGCTGCCAGGCACAGCTCGGGGCAGGCCCGAGAGAAGAAAGGGGTAGAGAGGGTGAGAGGGTAAAAGACAAAGACAGGCAAGAGCATAACACAGTAACGTTCCCATTACAACACAATAAGTTTTCTTCTGTGTTGAATATTCTACTTCTCACCAACCAATCTAGTACAAGATACAAATCCTACAGAATTTACATACAGCCTGTAAGAATCATTACATCACCACACTGTGTTACATTTTACGCCCTAAAAATTCCTCTTTGGACCCCTTCTGCTGAGCTAGTAGGGTCTGCTCTGACCCTTGGATCTGTGTGCAAGCAGAGGGAATTGTTTCATCAAAAGGGGATTACCTTCAGTGGGTCACACCATTGTTTTCCAGTTGTTCACTAACTGAGGTATCTCAGAATTGCTTTCATTTCAGTCTTCCTAATACTTTCTATATTCTCAAAATCTTTTGCAAGACAATTGTATTTGTAAGTCTTTCCTGTTTCACCTTCCCCAGCACACACTGAGTTTTAAGGTCCCTGTGCCCGAGTTCATCTCTACAAGTCACTGGCCACCTCGGCTCCAGAAAAACCTCCCAACCACCAAGATTCAGCCCTGAAAAAGCCTCCCAGGAGTTCCCCATCCCTGGTCCCTCCTCTCTGGTGTTCAGGGGTTTTCCCCCGTCCCAGCTGTTGGGGGTCACGCTTGGATTGGGGGTCCCCCTTGTGCCCGGTGCCCATCCTGCCCAGGCTGCTGGCAGTCCCAGCAATGCCAAAAGCTCCCCCCGCTTCGCTCTCCCCATTCCGGGATGCCACGGCTGTTTGGGCTCCCGGGCTCCCTTCTCCCCTCATTCTCTGCTCTGGGCTGCAGCGGCTCCAAGGAGTCCCCCCTGCCCCTCTCCAGGCTCTTGAGGCTCCCGCCAATGGCGGCGCTACCCCCTCTCTGGGCTCCCCACTTTGGGCTCCTGGGGGACACAGGGCTCTGCTCCTGCCGGCAGCCTCCACCGCCACCCCCCGATGTCCCCTCAAGGGACCTTTTCCGCTCAGCGTTGGACTCCTTCGTTCTCCAAACATCCCCCCAAAAACCCCAACCCAGGGATCCCCCAGGATATCTGGGCCGAGCTCCCCCTCCCCGCTCACCAGCACGATTGTGAGGCAATGATTCCACAGGTGGGGGCTGCGAATTCAGGCAGGGATCGACCGTGTGGTTCCCTCAGCTCAGCCTCCATCTGCCTTTGTCCCTCCTTTTCCTCTTCCTCCCACTCCTCCCCTTCCTTTCCCCCTCCTCCTCTGTCTTATCTCCACCTCCTTCGCCTCTACCATCCCTGCTCTTCCGTACCTTCTCCTCTTCCACCTCCCAAACCCCAGCTCCTTCTCCTCCTTCCATTGCGGCTCTCTCTCTGCCTTCATCCCTCCTCTTCCATCCCTTCTACCCCTGCTCCTCCTCCCTAAGCCCACCTCCTCCTCCCCCTTCATCCCTGCCCTTCCCTCCCTCCTCCTCCTCCCCCAGCAGCAGCCACACACTCGGTGCCCTGTTCCCGCAGCCCTCGCAGCCCGCGGCAGGAGCGGGGATGGAGCTGGGACAGGTCGGGATGGGCAGCGTGGGGCTCTCGGCGGCTCCAGCCGCTGCGGGCGGGGGGAACCCAGCCCGGGCCAAAGGAGAGGCAAACTGGGCAAAGTGGGGGCAGAGCACAAAGCTAAGGATGCAGCAGAAAATGGAGCTGAAACAGTTATGTTAACATTAACTCCAAAGGAGGAAAAATTGGAAATTCCAAAGTCTAGAGAAGCCGAGAAAAAAGATTTAAACACGACAGGAAGTGAACAAGATAAATCAGGGAAATGGAAACTTCTTGATGGAAGACAATTACTTAATAAATGTGCTTCTAAGAAAATATTAGAAGACATGCATCAAAAAACCCACTGGGGTATTCAAGCATTGTGTGATCATTTTTTAAGGAACTATGGGTGCATTGGGATTTTTGGAGTTGCAAAGCAAGTAACTGAAAGATGCTTAATTTGCCAAAGGATAAATAAAAAGGTGATGAGAAAAACAACATTAGGAGATCGTAAGTTAGCTCATCGACCATTTCAATGTATCCAAGCAGAAGTTTTGATTTCTTAGGCGTTGGATTTATTTGTAAAAAAACCCATTTACCTAGAAGAGAATATGCAATATGTTACACAGAGGATTTTAGAAGAAAAAAAATCTTTAAAGTATCAGAAAGCCCCGAGAAAAAAAAAAGGGAAATGAAAGGGAAGGGAACAAGAGGAAAAATCAGAAAGAGAGTGGGATCCTCTGCAGGTCTTGCCCCCTCCATTCACGGCCCAGGCGCCTGTCCCAGGTCCCGGCTCGCTGCCCGCCTCAGCTCCGCCTGCCCCGGTTTCCATCCCAGGTGCGGCCTCACTGCCCAGGGCAGCTCCACCTGCCCCGGTGCTGTTGCTCAATTTGTGTGCCCTGCTCCCACTGCCTGGCCCGCGGCCGCTCTGCCGACCATGCTGGGGAAGATGGGGGTTGCTCTGTCCTGCCGCCTGCTCCGAGGTCACCGCGCCCACCGCACCCAGGGGGGGTCCCAGCCATCCCATCCCCGGCTGCCCTGCCCATGCCACCTGCGCTGGGCACCGCCGCTGCTGCCGAGCTCTCCCACCTGCCTTTGCTCTGCCGGCAGCTGCCGGATCAGCCGCCATCAGCCATGTGGGGGCTACCCACTCTCCGCCTCGGGCTCCACGGGAAGATCCCCCTCTGGCGATTCCGGCAGCAGACCCTGCCCACACTCCCAACGAGCCTCGGCGGGATATCCTCCCCTGACCCCGTCCTGCTCTGAGTTACATCCCCTTGGTAACCACAGCTCCAGCTGTTCAGGGAAAGTCTCTCTCTCTACAGGAAGCACCTTATCGAAACACTAGGAGCTCAGTTAAAAGGCAGCCCTCTCCAAATTCTTTCTCAAAACACGGGAGAAAGGCTATAGAATGTAAAAAAGTGAAAGAGTTAGATGAAGGGATTGCTCTATTTCCCTTGAGAGAGGTTCCCATGGGAGGGATGCGCTGCCCCGCCCCGCGGGAGCCACCAGCGCCCCTGCCGGCCGTGCCCGGAACTGCACCCAAGGGCAAAGCGCCGCAGCCCAAAGGCCGGGACTGGGTCCGGGCTCTGTTTGCTGTCAGTGCCGCAGCTGTTGGTGTTTCTTTGCTTTATTATACACACTAGTAAAGAACTGGTATTCCTATTCCCATATCTTTGCCTCAGAGCCCCTTCATTTCACTATTCTAAAAATTAAGAGGGAGGGGGTTTGCATTCTCCATTCCAAGAGAGGCTTTTTCTGCCTTCCCGAGCAGACACCTCTCTTGGAAAGCAAGACAAGCACCCACAGGCACTGAGGGGGGCTGCAGGAGGGGCACAAGAAGGCCCTGCAGCACTTGGGCACAAAGGCACAGCAGGTGAATGCAAGAAGGGAGCAGCAAAAGGCCAAGCTGAAGGCACAGGCCAGGGCACAGTTCCTACAGCCCCTGAGGGATCAACCCCAGGGCCCAAGGGGGCCCCAGCACCCAGGGCACAGCTCGGCCACAAGCACCTGGCAGAGGCATTGCCCTCCTCACCAGGGGAGTGCCCACCCAAACAGCCCCTGGCAAGGAACCAGGGCTCCAGCTGCAGGGCACAAGGACACTGCAAGCACAGACAGCAGCACCCTCAGGACCAGCAAGTCCACCCCTTGATGGACATGAATTGGCAGGGCTGTCACAGCTCCCATCACACCAGGGACCCTCCACACTGGAGCCCTTGAGAACATTCAGGGTGGATCTGCATTGAGAGGAGGCATTCCCTGATGGACACAGGGGCCTCTCAATGCACTATGAATCTTCGACATATAGGGGGGAAAATGCTAAAAATATGTTTGATTAGTGAGGAGTTAAGTGCGAAAGATGTGTGGTTTCATTCAACCACTATTGGTACATCTGGGAGAGAGATTTGAAATGCATGAATTTTGACTTGGTCCGAAATGTTATCATGATTTACTGGGAAGGGATTTGATCGCTAAACTTGGAATGCAAATTAATATTATAAAAAGTGATACAGAGGCCAGTACTGTTGTACCTTTGTGTCAAATGTCCGGCGAGGCCTATTCTGAAGTGAATCCAGAAGTGTGGGCAGGCCCAGGGAAATAGGGAAATTTAGATATGGAAGCACTATCTCTCTGAAGCACTCTGAAGCAACCAGGACAAGTGGTGTCTAACAGCAACACCCTATTCCAGGGGAGGGAAGGAAGGGGAATCAGACACAGTGCAGGTCACCGCCCCATGCTCAGCTCAACCCGCGCAGCTGTGGGTGCTTGTGAGAGCCTGGCACTGAAATGCCCTGAGCAGGAAGGCTTCAACATCTTCTGCTGACACCATGGCACCAAACAGGGGGGCAAAAGCAATTCTCACTGCTTCAGCAACCACTGGAGCAGATATCAAGGCACATTCTCCCACAGCAAGCTGGGCTGGCACACAGCCTGCCCTGGCACTTTGCTGCTGCCAACACCCAGCCAGGACATCGGCTCCTTCCTAAGGAGTGCAAAGCAGCACCACTGGTGGCCAAGGGGCCCATGCCAAGTGTCCCTGAGGCCACAAACAGCCGCCAGCACAGCTCAACACGGGGGGGACCCCCCACCTGGCCTCAAGGGCTCTGAAGCCCCGCAGATTTGCACTTCCCGCCTGCAGCAGCAGGATGGGAGGCCGCCCCTGAGCCTGCCCTGAAGGCAACGCAGCAGCAGCCAGGGCTCCACAGCGGGCCAAGCCCCTGCGCCTGCCCACAGATCCTCGCCTGGAATCCTCTGCAATCCTGGCCACCCTCCTCTGCCATCTCCAGCCACTGGGGCCAAGCCTTGCTGCCACTGCTGCAGCTTCAGCGCTGGCTGGGCCTGCACTGCCACAGCTGCTGGGGAACACCACGGCACAATTCCACTCTGGGCCTCACTGACACACACACTCTGGGCTGCCTGCCATTGCACTGCTGTAAATGTACCGTGTTTGGTTCTTTTAAACCTTATTTCTCTACTCAGGCTTGGTTTTCTTTGCCTTAGGGAAATGAATTTTAAAGGGTTTTTTTAAGGGGTGTTACAGTGCTCAATGAAGATGAGTTTAGCACCTGAACAGACTGGGAACAGCACAAAAGAGCCCCACAGAGATAACGTGGGGAACACCACGGCACAATTCCACTCTGGGCCTCACTGACACACACACTCTGGGCTGCCTGCCATTGCACTGCTGTAAATGTACCGTGTTTGGTTCTTTTAAACCTTATTTCTCTACTCAGGCTTGGTTTTCTTTGCCTTAGGGAAATGAATTTTAAAGGGTTTTTTTAAGGGGTGTTACAGTGCTCAATGAAGATGAGTTTAGCACCTGAACAGACTGGGAACAGCACAAAAGAGCCCCACAGAGATAACGACCAGCAACAAAACATCAACATTGCCCAGCAGCAGGAAGAGAAGCTTCATTCCAGGCAGCCTGCAGAGCAGCTTTAGAAATGCAAATGAACACTGCTGGGCAAAGTGTGGACAATGCACCTGGGTCTCTTGCCTGGGGCAGGAATTGGGCTGATTCCCTCTGCCCCTCACCCCAAGCTCTGCCTGCTTGCACTGATGGAATTTGCACAGCTCAAGGCAGAGCCCAGGGGGAGGATATCTGACCCTGCAATAGAAACGGGTGAAGCTGCAAAGGGAAACAGCACATTGAGAGCGTTGGGAAAACTTCACTATAAATAAATGGGGGGAGAATCATCCCGCTGCCCACTCCAACATGTGCTGTCACTGTCTGTGTTATGTAGGTTATATTAGAGCACTGGGGGTTTTTTGCTACAAAAAATTCAGGGAAATAAGCTGGGAAAACAAGGATTTGATGATTTAATTAGAGAAAAGCAGTCAATTGATGCACCCCTGGCTGGAGAGAGCGCCCAAAAATAGGGAAAAGATGAACGGCCAGCAGAACAAATCCTGCAACACCATGGACCAGCCCCTGGGAACCCGAACCAATCCATATCAGGAGCCGCAGAACCCATTTCTCATTTCAATGGCATCATTAGATTACAAGTTCTGCTCAGAATTATAACCAACCAGACAGCTCCAGCTCCTGACCTTCCTGCTGACCAATCCACTGAAATGAGGAACACAACACTTAACCATGGGATGGCATCAGATCATCTGTTAGCAGAAAAAGGAGGAGTTTGTGGAAAATAAATTGACACAAACTGCTGTTGGCAAAAAGATGAAAAAGGAAAAGTGGTGAAACAGATAACGAATGAAGAAATTAGCTCATGTACGGATTCAAACGCGGAAAGGATGGGAATGGGACACGGTTTTGTGGCTCCGTGGCAGATCATGGGTTAAACGAATGCGGTTTCTCCTCGGATGTGCTGCAGCAACTCTCATCTTTTTACCATGCTCCACACCTTGAGAGTGCAGCTCATTCAGCAGCTGAGCGAGGGGCCAGGAACTTGCAGATAAGGAAGCAACGGGCGAAACCACCAGCTTCAATAAATGTTACTAATTAACATGGATTGCTGCTCACAGAAAGTCCCGCTAAATTCCTGAACTTCCAGAAGAACAAGGATTTAACAGAGCCGTGAATATCGGCTGTTATACAAAAGTGGGGGTGCACATTAACGGGGACATGCAGTTGGCGGATCGGGAGGTCTGAACCTTCCAAGCACCTCAGCCAGTGCGCAAAGGGAGAGGGAGATGAGGCCGGGAAAATGAGGATAAAAAGGAGGCTGCGAACTACAACAATGGCAGAGAGCGCACAGCAAATGCCCCACGGCCTCTCCCTCTGCTCAGCAATAAAGTCACTTTTACAGGACTCCTCTGTCTCCTCTGGCCACAGAAACCTCCGGCCACGGGAATTTCCCCGCACAGACCCGGGCACGGGGCAGCCCCCTCTGTCCCAGCCACAGCAACCGGGCCGAGCCAGCGCTGCTCCGCCAGCGGCTCCTGCCGAGGCAGCGGCCGCAAGGAGACCGCGGGCAGCCGCTCCCGCAGCGCCCTCACGCCAGCGGCAACACGGGCCGGACACGGCACAACGAACCCGCCCGAGCCCCCTGCCGCCCCCGAGGCCCGCAGCCAGCCCCGAGCCCCCGCACAACCCAGCGCGGCTCCCACCTGCGCTGCGGCCGCCTCCGAGCTCCGCCGCCGCCTCACTGCGCTCCGGCCGCTGCCGCCGCTCGCGGGCCCGCACTCACGCTCCGACAATGGCGCCGCTGCCCAGCCACGGCCGCCCTCAGCCCGCCACCGGGACCCGGCTCCGCCCCGCTCCCACCAATCAGCGCACCACAAACAGGACTGACGACACCATCGCCCAATCCCAGACAGGGGCGGGTTCTGCACAGGGCACAGCCCCGCCCCGCGCTCCCAGGGTCCCCCGCGTTGCGTGAGGGCAGAGCCGGAGCTGAGGAGCAGGCCTGGAACAGGCCCGGGCCCGAGGGGATTGAGCTGAAAACACAAACAAACTTCTCCGCACCTCCCGCCACGGCTTTCCCGGCACTGCGGCTCCGGTGGCTCCGGCTCAGCGGGAAGCCCTGGAGCCTCAATTCTCCTCCCTCTAATTAGGAGCATCAGGGCATCGCTTTGATTTCCCCCAAAAAAGGGAAAACCGCCCCAAAGCCCTGTGGATGAGTGGGGGAGGGGAGAGATTTCTGACAGAGAACTCCAAAAACTCAGAGGAGGATCATGATAAGTGTGCTAAAGAGGTATGATTCGTGCTGACAAAATTGAAACAGTAATTAATATTGATACAGTAATTAATATTTGGCAATAATAAAACAGTTAACAGGTGTAATGCCAAGAAAGAAAGGGGAGGAGGGGTTCCATTCCCCCCCCCTTTCCTGCAGATGTTCAAGGCAGGAAACAGCAAGAGATAACAGTTACTAAAAATTAACAGAAAGAAAGGAAAATCTGGTGGGGTCCCAGGAAAATGCTAGTTATTAGAGATTTGTTGTTTTGACACTTAAATATAATATTATATGTTAGTTTTGGCGTACATTATACTGGCTTGGTGCACATGTGTAACCCAAGGGTGAATTAAAGGACATCGAGGAAGAGGAGAGGCCTTCATCAGTTACGACCCCCAAAGATGGGTGTGACCACCAAACCGAGCGGTGGAGCATGCGCGGTAAAGGTGGTGATGAGGGCGGAGGTAGAAGTGTGATGATTTGAAAATGGGAGGAGATGGCATTGACACATGGCACAACAGGGGGAATTTTCGCTTGGCAAGCTCCTACGTGAGGTGGCAGGGGTCCAAGGGCCCTGCACTCCGTACCCCTCGCTGTTTGGTTTTTTTTGCTAATGCGCTATTATTGGAACCAAATTATCCCTTATTTTAACCAAATTACATTGTCAATATTTCAAGTGTATCCGATTTTATATATTCTAAGCTATTCAATGAAAATTGCTGCTACCTTTAATAGTGTTTGGTTTTGTTGATGATGGGATAATTGGGCAAATATAACACCACTCTTCTCCCTCTCTCAGGCCTACTCCAGCTGTGCCTGGCAGCTCCAAGCAGGGCTGTTGCCTTCTGAAGCAAGGCAGGCGACCTGGTTCAGACGAACAGCATGGTGGCCCACTCACCAGGGCCACTCGGGCCAATGACACACGCAGACATCAATGTGATGGACGGTCAAAAGGCGTTTATTATCTCGTCTCTTGGGTTTTTATAGTCTAAGGGGTCTCTACGTCAGCATGGGTCTGTCTTTACCATCTATGGTTAGTAAGAGGTGGACTGTTACTGGGTAGGGGATGGAAAGTTACTGGAATTTGGTTAAGGGAGGCTACCTTCCTATGTTAGTTTCTTATCTACGGGAAGCAGATGGTCTTATCTAAGGGGATCTGAGGGTCCTGCCTTTCCGTTACATCGCGAGATCTTCCGCAGCGCCTCTCCCTGTCTACCACAGGCCCTGCACCCAGGCCCTTTGCAATAAACCCCAAGTTCCATGACCTGGCTTCAGAGATCTCTTGTCTCTCTCCATCCCGACCATCCTTCCCTTGTTGTCCTACAAAAATACCCTAAAAAACCCCAAAATTCCAGCCAGAGATCACAAAATTACTCCAAAATACCCAAAAAATCCCCAAACTTCGGTCAGGGACCATGAAATTACCCCAAAATGGCAAAAATCTGGTGAGGAACCCCAAAATGACCCAAAAATACCCCAAAATCCAGTCAGGTATCCCAAAATATCCCAAAATCGGGGCAGGCACCCCAAAATCTGGTCAGAAGGCCAAACTTACCCCAAAAACACGGGTAAATACTCCAAAATCCCATCAGAGACTCCTAAATTACCCCAAATCCTCCTAGAATCCAGTCAGGGACCCCAGTATTACCAGAAAATACCCCAAAATCCAGCCAGGGAGCCCAAAATTCCCCAAATGCCCCAAAATCCATTCAGGGACCCCAAAATAACCCCAAATCACCCCTAATCCAGTCAGGGACCCACAAAATCCACTCGGGGATCTCCAAAATTCCCTCAGGATGCCCCAAATCTCGTCGAAAACTCCCCAAATCCTCCCAAACCCACTCAGAATGCCCCCAAATGCCCTCACAACCTCCAAACTACCCTCAGTACCCCACGTCCCCCGCAGGGCTCCCATATCCTCCTTAGGACCCTCGAAAATCTCCTCAGAATCCCCCCAGATTTCCTCATGAGTTCTCCATATCCCCTCAAGACCCCCCCAGATCTCCTGAGAACCCCACAAACCCCCTCAGGACACCTAATTCTCCCCCGGGGACCCTCCACATCCCTTCACCACGTCCCAAACCCCCTCACAACCCCTCAGCCCCCTCACATCCCCTCACAATCCCCCCAAACCCCCTCAGGACCCCCCAAATACCCTCAGGATCTTCAGTTCTCCCTCTTACCCCCTCACATCCCCCCAAACCCCCTCAGGATCCCCCAAATATCCTCACGACCCCCAGTTCTCCCTCTCGATCTCCCCAAACGCCCTCAGAACACCCCACATCCCCTCAGGACCCCCAGTTCTCCCTCAGTCCCTCCCAATCCTTTCATAACCCCTCCAAACCCCCCCTCATCGCCCCTCCCCCTCTCCCCGCTCCCAGTGCTGACCGCGGTCGCTGTCGCCCATTGCGCGCTGCCGGGGGGGGGGTCCCGGGGCTCCCTCGGCGCCCGCAAATTCCCGCCCCGCCCCCTCCCCCCCCTGCGGCCTCAGCCCGGCTCCTCCGCCGCTGGGCCCCACCGGGACCACAATGCCCACAATGCACCGCGGATTCGCCGGAAGCAGCTGCCGACGCCAAAGCCCGGGGAATTTCTGCCAGTACTTCTGGCCGGCGCGGCTTCTGATTGGTCCGCGCCGCCTTTGGGGCTTCTCGCCAGAGGTCTCGCGAGAGAAGCAGCGCGGCCCTGTTTGTTGAGGGCAACTCTGTGGGCGCCTCAGAGCGCTCCGCGTTCCCTCGTAAATCCAGCCGGGAACGGCGGAATTAATCCGCCTAGAAATGGTGGGATGGAACCAAAATCCCCTGGGGATGGAGCCTAAATCCCCTTCTACTGAGCCTAAATCCCCTGGGATTCAACCAAAACGGCCAAATCCAGGCGCTTTCCATGGATAGGGGCGGTACTCGAAAGGGCGGGCGGTGACGTCACCTCGCCCAACCCCTTTTACGGCCCCTCCTGAGGGGGCTCCGCCTTTTCCCGGC
Organism: Melozone crissalis; assembly: GCF_028551555.1. Classification (NCBI taxonomy): domain Eukaryota; kingdom Metazoa; phylum Chordata; class Aves; order Passeriformes; family Passerellidae; genus Melozone; species Melozone crissalis. The sequence goes on from NW_026535844.1 coordinate 8,480,695, forward strand.
GCCGACCCCGGGGCCTGTTCTGGGCCGGGACCGGAGCTGGTGCCGGGGCTCCTTCGCCTGCGGAGCGTCCCCAAGGTGTCCCCAGTGAGCATGGAGCCCCATAGAGGTGCGACGGGAGGGGGGAAAACGTGGGGTGCTGAAAGAGGGAGAGGATACCGGGGCGGGTGGGGAGGTGGCAGAGGGGACAGCAGTGAGGGCAGGAGGGTGCCAGGCGCTACCAGGGACGTGGCAGGGCTGGCAGCGGTAACAAGGGAGGGACAGACGGGCAGCAGAGCCCTCCAGGGAGGGGCAAAAAGGGCCCTTCGGGGGCAGGGGGCCACCCCAGGAGGCCGTAAGTGCCACCAGGTCCCTGACACCTTCCTTTTTCCCTCCCCAGCTGTCCCCGGCCCTGCTGCAGCCACAGGTCACCGTGGTGGCCACCCTGGGTGAGCTGCTGGGCACGCTGAGCAGTCAGGACGAGATGATGCAGCCCTGGTCCCCATGGTCCCTGTACTGGGACCTGGAGTTCTTCACCAGGGAGCTCTGGGTCACCCTGCACCGCATTGATAACGCCTGGTGGCCCCAAGATGTCACCTCCGACAATGATAGCCCTTTCAACACCCTGAGGCAGACCCTGGCCGCCTACAAGAGCACCCCAGGGACCACCTTGTTACCTGTGGGATTGGCGGTTGGTGAGTGGCTGTGGTCGGTGTCTGCGCTTGTGAACAGCTGGGTCCGGCTGGCCAGGGCAGCCACCAAGCTCCGCAAGGCCTGCAGGGATTTGGCCACCAAGGCGGCCGACAGGGTGGCCACCGCCGCCACCCAGGCCAGGGAGCTGCAGGACAAGGCTGCACGTTATGGGACAGCTCAGGAAAACATGGTGGAGCTGGGTCAGGCCCTGGGCAGGGAGGAGGGGGCCGAGGTGGTGGCCGGGCATGGAGCCCAGGTGAGGAGAGAGGCCAGGGTGGCTGCCAGTGAGGCAACAAGGGCCACCATGGTGAGACAGCAGCTGGAGGCGGCCCTGGGGCTGCTGGAGCGCTTGGTGGCCGCGTGTGACAAAGCCGCCGCGTTCCCCCGGGAGCTGCTGCGCCTGCTCAGGGACACCAAGGCCACCTTGAAGGGGATAAATGAGGCATCTCTCAATGTCCTCAAGGGCTTGGTGGCCAAGGTGGCCCAGGCCGAGCGGCTGTGGGAGGCCAACGCCCGCCTGGCCAAAGATCACCTGCTGGGGGCAGTTGACGACATCATCAAGGTCTATTTCACCGGTGGTTGCGCCAGACCCAGTGCCTGTGAGGTGGCTGAGCAGTGTCAAAGAGCCATCGAGGACATCCCAAGGCTCCTTCGACCCCCAGAGCATCCCCAGAGTGTCCCCAATGTATCCCCAGTGACCATGGAGCCCCAAGAGGTGCGATGGTGGGGAGAGGGGAACAGAGGGGACACTGGAAGGGACACGGGGGGTGGCGGGAGGTGGCAGTGGGGACAAGACGCTGACAAAGGGACAGAAGGGCAGAGGGGACTACTTGAGGGCACCGAGGCCACCGCAGGAGGCCAAAAGTGCCACCAGGTCCCTGACATCTCCCCTGTCTCCTCCACAGGTGTCCCCTCCACAGCTTCAGGTGCTGGTGGCCGTGGTGGCCACCCTGGGCGAGCTGCTGGCCACCATGACTGGGCCACACAGCGACAAGTCCCCAAACTCTTTACATGAGGACCTGAAGAACTTCACCCGGAGCCTTCGTGCAATCCTGAACCACAGCAATGTCGCCTCCCTGGGCCACCCTGGTGTCGCCTCCCTGGGCCGGGCCCTGGCCACCCTCGGGGCCACCCCTGGGACCACCCGGGCCAATGGGAGAGCCGCAGCCAAGGCCTGGCGGGAGTTGGTGGCCAGGCTCGTGGACAGCTGGGACTGGCTGTCCAGGGAGGCCACCAAGCTCCGTGACAACCACAGGAAGGTAATCGCGAACCAGCAGCTGATGGTGGCCCTGGACAAGGAGGAAGTGGCTGGGGAAATGGCCACATACAATGCCCAGGTGGCGGCAGCCACCAATGAGGCCATGGGAGAGGCTATGGTAGCCACCAGGAGGGGACATTGGGCAGTTGTGGCCCTGGGGCTGCTGCAGCGCTTGGTGGCCACCTGTGACAGAGCCACCTTGTTCTACTGGAACATGGAGTGGCGGCTCAGGGACATCGAGGCCATCCTGAAGGGGACAAACGAGGTGTCCCCTGATGTCCTCCAGGCCTTGGTAGCCAAAGTGGCCAAGTTTGAGTGGCTGTGGGGGGCCAGCACCCGCCTGGCCAAGGATCACCTGCTGAGGACACTTGGGGTCATCGACAACATCCTCTTGAGTCCCTATGATGGTTGTGGTGGCCCCGGTGGCCCTGGCAGCTGCACAGTGGCCAAGCAGTGCCAAAAAGCCATCGAGGACATCCCGAGGCTGCTGCAGGAAAGTTTCACATGGGAGCACTGACATCATCAGGGACATCACTGCTGTCACCTGTGCCCTCCCTGTGCAGTATTTGAGACAGATTTGGGGAGCAGAGGAATTTTCTAGGAATTTTCAATGATACTGTCCCAAATCCTGATGGGAATTCCTGGGGTGACATCACTGGGGACACTCTGGGGACACTCAGGGACACTCTGGGGACAGTCAGGGACAGGGGACAGGGGTGAATGGGTCCCCTCAGCAGCTTCCAGCTTTCCACTGTGCCTGCAGCACAGCCGGGTCATAAATGGCAATTTAATAATTGCCTTTTGCACTCTTGTATTGCCTTTTACACATTGTTATTGATCACCAGCAATTTGATACAGTGTTTGATACCGATATCGATTATCGTTGATTCATTGTAGCTGCTGGTTGGTGCAATATAATCTCTTAGTTCATGTGTGCACCATACAGCCTATTAATAATTAAATAAATAAATGAATAATTGAATAAATAAATGAATGAATGGATAAATATATAAATGCCCTCTGTATGAATCACACCGGGCTGATCTGAAGTCTGTGTCAGACACATCACTTGACCATTGTCACTGCCATATTTTCTGAAAAAATCCTCTTTGCCCAGGATTCTTCTCCTGGGAAGGGGAGAAGCCTCAGAGAAAAAAAGAAAATAATTATCTGATTTGCTTCTCCTGTGCTTTGCTGCTTTGGGATGTGGTTGGAGATTGTTTATGCAACATGTGAATTGTTTTTACTTAATGACCAATCACCATCCAACTCTGTCGGGACTCTGGAAGGAGTCACAAGTTTTTATTATTCATTCTTGTTAAGCCTTCTGTCTGTATCCTTTCTCTATTCTTTAGTAGAGTTTTAGTATAGCATTCTGTAATATAAAATAATAGCATAAAATAATAAATTAACCTTCTAAGAACATGGAGTCAGATTCTCAGTTCCTAGTTCATCCTGGGGACCCAGCAAATACCACAGACCCCACTGAGGGACGAGTGGTCAATAAATCCACCTCAATGTTCCTGGAGGGGAGCACAGCCAGGGAGCTGTTTCAAGGCGCTTTCACTGAGATATTTCCCCTTGGAAACCCTGGGTGGGATGCAAATACACCCAAGCAGGTGGCAAAATTAAAATGATATCAAAGCCTCATGGAATGTGGGTTAAAACATGGGGTCTCTAAAGCTGTAAATTAGTCAAAGTTTTACCCAGTGAGGCAAAATTATGATGAATCACCCACTGATTTTTGAACAGGTGAAGAGATCTGCCATCAAATATACTGATCTAGATCCTGAATCATTTGATGGTAAAGCACACCTGGTTTTGTTTTGTGTGGGTCAGGCTTCAAAAGACATAAGGAAAGATAAAGGGAGTTGAAGACATGGATAAACTGCTGGAGGTTGCCTGGAAGGTGTTTTGAGACAGGGGCCCAACTGAAAGAGTTAATCCCAGCCCAGCAAGAAGGCAACTCGGGAAAAGTCACCCAAGAAAGCTTCCCCTGTGGAGAAGGCTCAGAGTGCATCCTGTAAGAAATGGGGGCATTGGAAAAAGGACTGTCCAGTGCTGAAAGAAAAATCATCAGTCCCTGTTGTAGCAGCAGTCCCCAGCGGGGAATAATGAGCATTGACTCCATGATTGCAGCAGGCTGTCCAATCCCTTTGTTATACCATCCTTTACCACTAAGAACAACCCATGGCCCTTGCCTGACAGTCACAACACACACGCGGATCCAATTGGTCAGTCAAGCCAAACAACCATCGCCAGTGGCCAGTTGTTCTGGTTTGAAAGCAAAACCAGTGAGAGACTCCAAGTCAGAAATAAGAGTTTTTACAAAAAGGGAAAAAACGCCAAAATACATGAAACACAAAAGAAAAAGATATATAAATGTATAATGCACATAATAATGTATATAAAAGATATATAGATGTATAGATATATTGATATATATAAAATACAGAATGAAACCTTACACACAGATCTCACTTAAAATTAGGTCTCTTTGTGGTACACAAGGGGTTTCCCCGTCCTTCTGCATTACCCACCCAGAGTAACCAGGTCCTTGAGCAAAAACATTGGTGCCCTACCTTGGGCGCCAAAATTATGTTCTGGTTTGAAAGCAAAAGCAGTGAGAGACTCCAAGTCAGAAATACAATTTATTAGGAAAAGGGAAAAAAACTCCAAAAGACATGCAATAATAAAAAATAAAACTACTGACAGAGTCAGAATATATCCTGACACCCTGCTGGTTAGGGCAGTGGTAACAGTTCAGATGAAACGGTCTTGTTGAAGTGGTGATCCTGTAGAAAAGATCTGGCAGCTCTTGTCCTCTGGAAACCAGTGGGTAAGGGCTGCCTGTTCTGTCCCAAAGCCCAGGTTGTATCCAGGTAGGGATGCTGAGCTCCTCCCCCCTGGGTGGAGCATCTCCCAATGGGCTGATACCGTTCTGAGTCATGATTGCCCATCAAACAGAAATGGCTCCTGGAGGGAGTTACCTCTGAGTCATGGGGCAAGGCATTGAGGGGCCCATTAACAGGAGATAAGGAAAAAACAATGCCTCTGCTGGTCTGAACAGCTCTTGAGGATGGGAATAGAATAAATCTTTATGTTTTAACCTAGGACATAATCCACCCCTTATCCTATTGCCATCTATACCCAAAACAATACTCTGTTACAGTTATACATATCTATAATGTAAAATGAAACTTTATACACAGTTCTCACTTAAATATAGGTCTCCTGGTGGTATACAAGAGGTTTCCCCATCCTTCTGCATTACCCACCAAGTGGAACCAGGTTCTTGAGAAAAAACCTTGCTGCCCCACTTTGGGTGCCAAAATTATGTTCTGGTTAGAAAGCAAAACCAGTGAGAGACTCCAAGTCAGAAATACAATTTATTAGGAAAAGGGAAAAAACCCAAAAATACATGCAATAGTACAAAATGAAACCACTGACAGAGTCAGAATATATCCTGACACCCTGCTAGTTAGGGTGGTGGTGGCAGTCCAGATGAAATGGTCTTGTTGAAGTGGTGATTCCGTAGCAAAGATCTGGCAGCTCTTGTCCTCTGGAAACCAGTGGGTAAGGGCTGCCTGTTCTGTCCCAAAACCCAGATTATATCCAGGTGGGGATGCTGAGCTCCTCCCCCCTGGGTGGAGCATCTCCCAATGAGCTGATACCGTTCTGAGTCATGATTGGTCCTTGATTGCCCATCAAACAGAAATGGCTCCTGGAGGGAGTTACCTCTGAGTCATGGGGCAAGGCATTGAGGGGCCCATACAGTAAGGGTGTGATAGCTCTGAATCCACGTGCTTGCCTTCCAGTGGAAGTTAAAAATCCATGAATTCCTCACCTTATTAACCTGTAAAGCAAACCAGACAACCTTGGTTATAGGACCCATGTTTAGATGAGGGTGTGTGAATGGGACAAATACAGCCATGGTCACATGCCCCCCAAACCAGGGCAAGCTGGACCACATGGTGACACCTAACAAGGTTTCTATATCAGCACACAAAATTAGATTACTCAAGAACTGTTATCCCCTTTTTGTTTCTATGCCCTCGAGCTTCACGTTGGGCGCCAAAATCTGTCTTGGTTTGGAAAGACAGGAGTCTGCTAAGGAAGGCAGGAGCCTCCCCTGAAACGGAGAATGTAAACCCTCCCCACCCCTCCAAATTGCTATAAATTTGGAATTAAGAGACCCTCAGGCAAAAATATGGGAGCAGGAAATAACAGTTCTTTACTAGGCAAGAAAATAAAAAGATAAAATAAACAATGCAGTGCACTAGAACAACACTGACAGAGTCAGAACACAACCTGACACCCTGTTGGCCAGGTTGTTGGTAGCAGTCCCATTGGAAATGTGGCTGCAGTCCTCCTGGAGCGTCAGGTGTGGTTCTGTTGGAGCAGGGATCCTGTAGAAAGGTGCAGTCTTCCTCTAAGATCCAGTGGAAGGAGAGGCAGCTGCTGTTCCTCTGGAGATGCAGTGGAGAAAGCCATGCTGGTGGTCCAGAACCTCAAGATTATATCCAGGTAGGAATGTTTGGCTCGCCCCTCTGGGTGGAGCATCTCACACTGGGATGCTGTAGTTCTTATCAGTCAGGCAGTGACATTCAATAGCCTGTTATCAACAGATATCTCCCCGGTTGTAGAAGAGATAAGGAAAATTGCCTACTTAACAGAAAACAACTGCCATACAGATGGTAAATAGAATACAATTTGCGTGACAATCCAGGACATTGCCCAAAGCAGGATTTATTGCCACAAGTAGATTTATTGCCCAAAGCAGGATAATTTCACACCAGAACTAAAGCATTGTAAATATTTGTGGTTCTTGCCTTTAAAACACTGGGAAATGGAAAACTGGAAATGAATCCGTTAGAAAGACTTGTGGGGTGGGTGGGAGCAGCAGGATCAGCTCTGGTGGCAGCTCTCAGCTTTCCTGGGAAGAGGGAAGGGGCCGGATCCAGCTCCATGGATCACTCAGGCAGTGATTCCTGCCAGGATGAGAGAAGGTCACGGTGTCACCCTATCCCTGTCCCCATTCCACAGGGTAGACCTGGCTGGAGTCCATGGAGAGCAGGAGCTACTCCAGGATCCCACATGATCCTACCCGAATCCTGCCACAATCCTGCTCCATCCATCCCACCCAATTCAGAACTGGAATCCTTCCCTGATCTCACTCTATCCATCCTGGACCGATCCTGCTCCATCCATCCCACCTAATCCTGCTCCAGAATCCAGCCCCAGTCCCACTCTACAATTCCCCCTAATCCCACTCTGCATGGACCCCTGCCCTGATCCAGAATCCCTCCCTGATCCCAGTCCATCCATCCTGCCCCAATCCCCCTTTGGAATCTCACCCTGATCCTGCTCCATACCTGTGCTGAAGCTGTTGGTTCCCATGTCCCTTCCTGCAGAAAGAGAAGATCCATGAGATTCCAGCACAGATCACACACTGGGATTAACCCCAGGATCCATCCTGGGATCTGCACAGAGGGGATCTAGAGCTGGATCCACCACTGGAACTCACCAGCTGCCGGGTTGTATCCATTCCTGTCTCTCCTCCCTGTGGAAACAAAGTGGGATCAGCGTTGGTGGCACAGGATTCCCAGAACCGTGCCGGGTGGATCCGTGTCCCTTCCCGACCCCCATCCCGTGTGTTACCGGATTGGAGCTTCCAGACGCCGAATCCGATGAGGACAATGAGGATGAGGATGGCAGTGATGATGGATACAGTGACCACCATGGTGAGATTCCCACCAGATGTCAGCTCTGGGAAACGCGGGATAGTGAGAAGGGGAAGGGGAATCCCCATTTGGGAATTCCAAATTCCCAATCCCCACATTCCCAGCCTCACCCCAAGCGAAGATCCCGGGCTCCGGCATTCCGGGATGCTCCACCCTGCACCGGTACTGCTCCCGCTCCTCCGGCAGTGCCTCGATCCTGGCCCAGGTGTGGAAGGTGCCGTCGCTGTTGGGAACGATCCCGCCCCACTCCGTCTCCTGATCCAAGGTTTCATCCCCCTTCATCCAGCTGACTGCGATGGTTTTAGGGTAGAATCCGTACGCGTGGCAGGACAGGATCAGCGTCCTGTGTTCCTCTTTTCCAGACACATGGACATCAGGGGGCTCTGGAACGGGATAATGGTGATAGACATCATTGGAATGCCATGGGAGTGGGACTGGGGTGAGTTCTACCTATGGAATTCCCACAGGAATGGCATGAGAGTGAGATCTACCCATGGAATTCTCACTGGAGATGAGATCTATCCATAGAATTCCCACAGGAATTACTGTGTTCCCAAGTCCCCTATCCCCAAATCCCAAATCCCCACAGGAATTCTGCTCCCACCTTTGCGCTCCAGCTCCTTCTGCCTGTATCTGATGTATTTCTGGAGCCATTCGGGGCATTCGTGCTTCAAGTAATTCATCCAATACTCAGCCACGGTCCCATCCTGCTCCCAGCGCCTCCTGATGATCTCACCAACGCTGTCGGCCGCCACAAATCTCCTGGATTCCAGGTCAAAGGAGATTAAATCCCGCCCATTGTAGGCATTCCGGTGGGATCCACGGATGCTCCCATCGGACAGGAGGTCACAGCCGGAAACTCGCAACCTTGTGTGGAGACCTGGAGGGATTGTACCCACAGAGACCCATGGAATTGTGTCCCAGCCCCACAGAGCCCCATTCCAGCCCCATGGAGCCCCAGAGTCTGATGGAGACCCACAGAGCCTCATCCCAGCTCCTTGGAGCCCCATGGATGCAAATCCTAACTCCACAGATTCCAACCCAAGCCCACAGGTCCCATCCCAGCTTCACAGATCCCATCCCAGCCCCATGGATGCACATCCCAGCCCCATGGATCACAAGATATCCCATCCCAGCCTAATGGATCCCCATTTCAGCCACTTGGAGCTCTGTGAATCCACATCCGTAACCTATAGATCCGATCCCAGCCCTATGGATGCTCACCCCAGCCCTACAGTTCCCATTTCAACCCTACAGATCCCATCCCAGCCCCATGCATGCACATTCCAGCCCTACAATTCCTATCCTAGCCCCACAGATCCCATCCCAGCCCCATGGGTCCCCATCTTAGCCCTACAGTTTCTATCCCAGCCCCACAGTTCCCATCCCAGCTGCATGGATCCAATCCCAGCCCCACAGATCCCATCCCAGCCCCATGGATTCACATCCCAATCCATGGATCACATGATATCCAATCCTAGCCTAATGGATCCCCATTTCAACCACTTGAACCCCATGAATCCACATCCGACACCTATAGATCCCATCCCATCCCCCCAGTCCCATCCCACCCCCACAGATCCCCCCACTCACCCCCGCTCTGGTTGTATCGCTCCTGCAGTGTCTCCAGGTTCTTGGCATCCATGTGCTGGTTCCTCATACTGTTCCGGGTCTGCCACTCCCAAAATCCTGGCTGGACTCCATCCTTCATCCACTGCGTCAGCGGCTCCAGCCGGCCCTGCTCGCTGTCGTAGCGCACAAAGGGGATCCCATCCATGAACCCCATTTGCATGTACTGGGGGATCCCTGGGCTGGGCTCTGACACCGCCACGTGCAGGTAACGCAGGGAGTGGAGAACTGGGGGGACACGGAGATTTGGGGGGTTGAGGGGATCATGGATCAATGAAAAGGGGAACTGGGAGAGCTGGGAATGGGTTTGAGGATCCTGGGGCCAAGGAAAGGGTGTGCAGGGTGGGAGAGGTGGGATGGACAGGAAAGGGCCTGCAGGGGGTCCTGGTGTCCAGGAATGGGAGCTCAGAAGGGGGAGGGGGTGGTGCAGGGACTGGGAGAGTGGGATGGGGGTTCCAGGGGATCCCTGTGCCCAGGAAAGGGGGTCCAGGGATCCCCAGTCCCAAGGAATGAGGGGTCAAAAGGTGGGAGGACCTGGGAATAGGAGTCTTGGGGATCCTTGATGCAGAGGAAAGGGGAGTTGGGAGCTGAGAAAAGCAGGAATGGGTGTCCAGGGGGTCTCAGGGTCAAGGAAAAGGGGGGACTGGGGAAGGCAGGATGGATGAGAAAGGGGGTGCAGAGGGGGATTGGTACTGGATAAGGGAGTGCAGGGGGGTCCCAGTGCCCAGAAGTGAAAATTCAGGACCCCAAGGAACCCCCCGCCAGCAGGACACACGGGTGAAGAAATGGGGGTGCCGGATTTTGGGCTGTTTAGATGGTCTGGAAAAGCCCGAAGATGGCCTTGGGCCGCCCGCGCTCCAAAGAACGAGAAGGGACTTCAGATCTTTTCTCAGTCTCGGTGTTTATTAAATGCTTATCTAAAAGATTTTCTCTGGGCCTGACAGAGTTCTGCTCAGCAGTCAGCCATGGGCACACACTGAGAGCCCCTGGGGCGGTCGTCTATCTTTATACTTGGAGTTACGTGTACAATATTTATCATTTTTCTCCAATACCCTCTACCCTTATTAACCAGTGTTCCCCTAGTAAGGTCCAATCCCAGAGTGCCAACATCACCACAGAAGATGGAGGCCTAGAGGAAGAAGAAGAAGGAGAAGGGCACGCCCCAATTCCTCCATCTTACTTCTCTAGACCCCCCTGTACAGAAATCTTAAACCCTTTATCTCACACTCCAATTAACTTATCCCTTCACCATTCACCCCAGTGAAATCCTCCTATCCTCATACTGATGTCGTCTCCCGTGTGGGATCAAAGTCCAGCCACCAGACATTTCTGGCAACATTCCAGGACTCCCGAGCCTCCCAGGGGTGGTCTTGGTCACTCTGCCCCTCAGCCCTGAGAGGCTGAGATCCCACATCTCCCCCTTCTGTTTGCACCAAAAAGATCTTCTTCGCCATCCGATTCATCGCACATTTTAAACATGCAAATATGCATGGGACAACAAGTATGAGGACTAGGAGAACTATTAAAACATAGAACCCTATCTTTAAGATTCCTCTCCAAATGGGAGAGATGTCAAAGAATTCTGCCAGTTGATCGACCCATGATCCTGTGATCTCGCCAAGCTTATTTATGCTGTCCTTTATATTTTTGATATTTTCATGAATTGACTTTGAATGATCTGAGAGATTCATGCAGCACATCCCTTCGAACTCTTCACACCCATGTCCATGAGCGAGCAATAGATAATCGATTGCCGCTCTGTTTTGAAGAGTCGCCTGTCTCACACTACTGATGTCTTTTAACATGTCATCCAATGTGACAGACACAGACCGCGCATGTTTGCTCAACCAACAACCCATGCGGTCGATCTGTGTCAAGGCCACCCCTGATGCTGTCTGAGGTGAGAAGATTGCTGTAGCAATACTCGTTTCTTGTCCCAAGAAAATATTTCATCATTGCAATTTGCCGCATATTGTTGTATTGATCTTTTTTCTCTGTGCCTTTCCTCTCTTAACATGTTCAAATCAGGCGATAGCATTGAAATTTCCCCAATGCTGCATGGACCTCCCGTGGCATTAGCAGGAATGCCGTGCCAAATTCTGTCCCCACAAATTAAGAACAGACCCCGCGGCAGTTGCACCGGGACTTGGATCGATCCTTTGGTGGTTCTCTTTGTATATTTACACCAAGCTGACGCATTCTTATAAAATTCATGAGTGGGAGTTAAATCGATAGTTTTCGCCTTTGTGACTTTTGGAGCTTCAAACTGCATGCAGAGTCTCATTGTCATGGACCCAAAAATCTCCAATTCCTGAGGTTCTGTAGAAGCCACAGGAAGCAGGTGTGTCCAAGCACACCACTCTTTTATAGGATTTTTAATGACCTGCGAAATGTTAATTGCGGAGTGCCCTGGAACTGGCCATTCGTCCACCAGCAATCCAACCATGCATGCTGAAAACGGTTTACCTGGTCTTGAATGTGTCAGGCAGATACTATCTAAATTCGCTGCCCGAGCTAAAGCCTCCCATACATTTTGCCTTGGTTGACTAACAGGTAAATCTCCCCCACTGCTTACTGCAATGAATGAAAGAACGATGCACATAAGCATCATGAAACCCATTACTTCGCTTTTATGTGAAAACCCCCCAAAGTCCTTAGTTTCTTTTTATCTCTCTTCCGGGTCGTTTTTCGCAGTCTGAGTCTCGACTTCTGTCTGAGTACTCGTCTCTTTGTTTCTTGGATCAGCGTTCTCGTGTTCTCGCGTCCGGAATGGCTTCACGTGCCGCGCCGACACCCACTTCAGACCTCGATCTGTGGAAATACAAGCGAAACCCTTGCCCCAAGTGATTAGTTTGAAAGGACCCTCTATTTGTCCTGTCTCTGGGTTTCTGATCAAAACTAAAGGATTTTCCTTTAGCTTTGCCTGTGTGTTGTTTAGAAAATGTCTCACGGTCGGTGGATCAGGTTCCGAGGATGAGCTATTTAGGAAATTCAGCACATACAGTGCCTTATTTAATTTCATGTGCGGTGTTGCCTCTGGCTCACCCCTTCTCTATTTGTCCAGAAGGGATTTTAGGGTGTGATGTGTTCTCTCAATGATCGCCTGACCTGTGGGTGAATGCGGAATACCAAACGTGTGTCTGACACCCCATCTTTTCAGGAATCTGTCAAGCACGCTGCCTGTATACGTTGGACCATTATCTGTTTTTATCTCCTGAGGCACACCTAATGCTGCAAATGCCTGCAGAAAATGTCGGCAAGCATGGTCTGCTGTTTCCCCAGCATGTGCTGAAGCAAAGACTGCACCTGAGAATGTATCTACAGAAACATGAACATTTTTGAGCCTCCCAAAAGATGGGTATTTTGTGACATCAGCTTGCCACAACTGAAGACTTTGCAGCCCCCGCGGATTGATGGCCCCGGTAGAAGAAGGTGGCTGCACAAGCTGACAGTCTGGACAAGCACTAATGATCTCCCTCGCCTGACTCATTGTGAGACGAAAGGACTCCATTAGCGCTTGCGCATTCTGATGAAAGAATGCATGACTTAACCTTGCCTGCTCAAAAATGTCCGGCAGTGTTTGCAAAACGGGCATTGTCAACCTGTCCGCCCGAGCATTCCCTTCCGCTAAAAACCCCGGAAGTGTCGTGTGCGCTCTAATGTGTGTGATAAAATACTCTCTTTCCCTGCTCTCTAGCAGTGTTTTCAAGCTTGTCAGGTATGAGTATAAAACCTCATTACTGACTTCTTTCAAGAGCGAACCCTCCAATCTCTTGACCACACCCGCAACATATGCGGAATCTGTCACCAGATTGAGAGGCTGTTTGAACAACTGAAATGCTCGGACAACGGCTGCCAACTCCACAATTTGTGGAGAGCCCTGAACCATCCTCACGTCTGATTCCTAATCCCCTGTCGTTGAGTCTCTCCACGTGATCACTGACTTGTGTGTCTTCCCTGAGCCATCCGTGAACACTGTGATCCCATCCAAAGGTTCTTCACTTATTCGTGGTTTTGCTCTATAGCATATTTGCGATTGCAGTATTCTATGCTGTGGAAAGTGGATTGTGCAAGCTCCTGGGAAAGCTAACAACGCAATTAACAAGTCTTTCGATTGTTGCATTGCCCAATTGAAGTAGTCTCGTTTCAGAGGTAATCTGATGACTGAGAATTCTCTTCCTGCCATTGTCAGCAGCCTCGTTCTCGCCTTTATGATGATTTGTGCTGCCATCTCCAAATCTGTGAGAATCATTTTCGCGGGCCTGTGCGGTAGGAAAATCCACTCTATGATTATCAAAGACTCCTTTTGTGATTCATCCCATTGGAAGATCAAACCATGGAACTGTGTTTTCTTCCCCAGTACTGCCAACTGAAAAGGCAACGATGGAACAAATCGATGTGCCTGCCTTTTCTGTATCGCGTTCGTGATTTTCTCCAACTCTTTTCTCGCTTCTGGCATGAGTGTCCTGGGAGAACGAATGTCTGTGTCTCCTCTCAAGAGATCAAGCAGCGCTGGAATGTCGCTGTTTGTGATTCCCAAAACTGGTCTCATCCAGTTGATTTCTCCCAAAAGCTGTTGCAAATCATGCAAATTGTTGACCTTTGTGCTGATCTCCACTTTTTGAGGCTTTATTGTTTTCTCTGAAATTTTCCACCCTAGATATTTCCAAGGTGCAACCTCTTGAATCTTTGAAATGCTGATTTCCAGACCTGCCTTTTGCACCTCTGCGATCACACAGTCACGAGCTTCTTGCAGCTCCTGTCGTGTTGATGCTGCAATGAGCAAATCATCCATGTAATGAATGATCTTTGCCTTCGGAAATTTCTTTTGTGCTGGTGCCAAAGCTCGTGCCACGTACCATTGACAGATCGTCGGGGAATTTTTTAGACCTTGTGGAAGAACAACCCAATGGTGCCGCTGCAGAGGCATTTCCCTGTTGATACTCGGAACTGAAAAGGCAAATCTCGGAGCATCATCTGGATGGAGTGGGATACTGAAAAAACAATCCTTGAGGTCAATGACCACAAGCTGCCAATCTCTGGGAATCATTGAGACAGATGGAAGTCCCAACTGAAGTGGCCCCATGTCTTCTATGACTTCGTTGATCTTATTTTGGCCTTCTTACCGAATCTGTCGTCAGAGTGGTCTGAAAGCCCTCAGTCTCCGTCCAGCAGGTCATGAGAGATGGATCCAGAGGCGCCTTTCTGGTCCCTCTGCTCCAGTCCAGGCCGCTCTGCTACGAACTGTCTTCGGCAGAAGCTGAGAGATGGAATTCTCAGTGACTGCTGATTTTTGCAGATTCTCCTGGCCAGTTTTTTTTTTTTTTTTCTTCTTCCTTTCTTCAGGCTTCTCTCCTCAGGAGTTATCAGTGCTGTCCTCTTGGCTCTTCAGCTCTTCAGGGCTTTTCCCCCCCCCGAAAGGTTTGGTGGGAGATAGCCCACGCAGCGGACGCCACTTGCCGGATTTTGGGCTGTTTAGATGGTCTGGAAAAGCCCAAAGATGGCCTTGGGCCGCCCGCGCTCCAAAGAACGAGAAGGGACTTCAGATCTTTTCTCAGTCTCGGTGTTTATTAAATGCTTATCTAAAAGATTTTCTCTGGGCCTGACAGAGTTCTGCTCAGCAGTCAGCCATGGGCACACACTGAGAGCCCCTGGGGCGGTCGTCTATCTTTATACTTGGAGTTACGTGTACAATATTTATCATTTTTCTCCAATACCCTCTACCCTTATTAACCAGTGTTCCCCTAGTAAGGTCCAATCCCAGAGTGCCAACATCACCACAGAAGATGGAGGCCTAGAGGAAGAAGAAGAAGGAGAAGGGCACGCCCCAATTCCTCCATCTTACTTCTCTAGACCCCCCTGTACAGAAATCTTAAACCCTTTATCTCACACTCCAATTAACTTATCCCTTCACCATTCACCCCAGTGAAATCCTCCTATCCTCATACTGATGTCGTCTCCCATGTGGGATCAAAGTCCAGCCACCAGACATTTCTGGCAACATTCCAGGACTCCCGAGCCTCCCAGGGGTGGTCTTGGTCACTCTGCCCCTCAGCCCTGAGAGGCTGAGATCCCACATGGGGGGACGCAGAGATTGGGGGGTCTGGGAGCGTCCAAGGGTCGGGAAGCGGAACCGGGAGAGCCGGGAAGGGTCCAAGGTCCAATGAAGGGACTGGGAGAGGCGGGATGGGGGATCCAGGGGTCCCCGGTGCCCACCAAAGGGGGTCCAGGGGTCCCCGGTGTTGAGGGCAGTGGGGTCTGGGAGCTGGGAAAGGCAGGAATGGGGGTTCAGGGGTCCCTGGGTCACGGAAAGGGGGATCTGAGGCTGGGAGAGGCGGGCGGATCCCGGGGACGCAGCTCGGGAGACGGAAAAATGAGACGGGGAAAAGGGGAATTCCATGCAATTCATCTGGATCCCACTGGATCCTCGCTGAGACCCCCTGGGACCCCTAGGACGCTCTGGGACCCCTGAAACCCCTTCCAGGAAGCGCCGGGAATAGAGAACTGGGAGGACGCAGAGATTCGGGAGATCTGGGGGTGCAAAAGCCGAGGAAAAGGGCGGGTCTGGGGTCTGAGAAGGCCGGGATGGCCGGGAATGGGGGTGCAGGGGGTCCCGGAGCACTGATGGGGGTGCGGGGAGATCCCAGTCCCGGGTCAGGGGTGCAGGGGGGGTCCTTGCACCTGGACATGGAGATTCAGGGATGTCTCAGTGCCCAGGAATGGGGGTTCAGGGGGGTTCCCCCGTCGTTATTCGGGGTTCAAAGGGATCCTGATCCAAAGGAATGGGAGATGCGGTGGGTCCCTGGGCCAGATAAGGGGGTGCAGGGGGATTTCCCCGCCCAGGAATGGAAGTTCAGGTGATTCTTTTCCCAGAATTCGGGGTTCAGGTGGGTCTCAGAAAAAGGAGTTTCACGGGGTTCCGGTGCTGGGGAAGGGGGCACAGAGGGGTCCCCGTGCCCAGAAATGGGCGCTCAAGGGGTGCCCGTGCTCAGGAATGGGGGCTCAGTAGATTCTGATGCCCGAGAATGGGGGTTCAGGAGGGTTTCCCTGCCCAGGAATGGGGTTCAGGGCAGTCCCGGTGCCAGATGAGGGGGTACAGGGGGGTCCCGGTTTGGGGGAGGGGATAGAGGACCCAAAATGGGGCTATGGGCGGTTCCCGCGCCCGGTAATAGAAGTTAAGGAGGGTCCCGGTGCCCGGAAATGGAAGTTCAGGGAGTTCCCGGTTTCAGGGTTCCCACTCACCTTTGATCGCGCCCCCCGGGTCCCCCAGGAGCCCCAGGAGCCCCCAGAGCAGCCCCAAACCCAGCGCTGGAGCCATGGCGCTGCTCGGCTGCGGCCCCGCCCCAGCCATGGCCAGGCTCCCTGAGCCGCATCCGGCCCTGCCATTAGTCCCGCTTTTTACTGCCCGCCAATGGCAGCCCGACCTGTCAGTGACGTCACCGGTCACCGGGCAGATCCCGGTCTCGCAGGTTGGGACGCGGAAGCGAAAGGCACCGATGGAGGGCGGGGCGGGGGCGGGGGAATTGCAGAGAATCCCTCTGGATCCCGCTGCGACCGCCCTGGAACCCTCTGAGAACCACCTGGGAACCCCTGGGACCCCCTTAAGGAAGCGCCTGGAGGGGAGAACTGGGGGGATCCGGAAATTTGGGACATCTGGGGGTACAAAGGTGAAGGAAAAGGGCGGGTCTGGGGTCTGGGAAGGGCGGGAGGGCCGGGCAGGGGTGTAGGGGGTCCCAGAACACGTGAAGGGGGTCCAGGAGGGGTCCCAGTCCCGGATAAGGGGCTGCAGGGGGGTCCCCCTGCCTAGGAACGGAGGTTCGGGGGGTCCTTGTGCCCAGGAATGGGGGGTGAGGGCGATGGGGGTTCCAGGGGGTCCCTGTGCCCAGGAGGGTGCACGGGCCCCCGGTGTTGAGGAAGGTGATGGGTGGGGGCTGGGGAAGGCAGGAGGGGGGGGTCCAGGAAAAGGGGGTGTGGGGGGGCATTGGGGCTGGATAAGGGGGTGCAGGGGCATCCCCGGGCTGGATGAGGGGAAGCAGGGGGATCCCGGTGATGGATAAGGGGGTGCAGTGGGGCCCTGTGCTGGATAAGTGTTTCATTCTTGTTGTTATTAATATTTCTCAAGTCCCATACTGTAGCAAGCTGTTTTCTCTGCAGCACAGTTCTTCATGTGTCTTCTCAGGGGCTCCTCCTGGGCTCTCGACCCACCCCTTTTATCCCAGCTGTCTTTACGAGCCACAGCTGCTGCCCAACCAAGGACTTCGCAGCTGTGACTCATTTAGAACAGCTAGGACCCACTTATCTAATACATAGGACTCTCTCTAATACATTTCAGTTGTTGTATTCTTATTGCTGTTATAACAATACATATATTCACAGATAAGATATACCCACAGATAAGGGGGTGCAGGGGGGTCCCTGTGCCTGAGAATGGAGGCTTTGGGAGGGTTCCAGTCCCGGATGTGGGGGTGAACAGGGGTCCTGGTGTTGAATAAGGGCATGCAATGGGGTCCTGGTACCCTGGAATGGGGGTTCAGGGGGAGTCCCTTCCTGGGAATCAGGGTTTGGGGGGGTCCCGGTGCTAGATAAGGGCCTGGCTGGGATCCAGTGCAGGGGGTCCTCGTTCACTGGAATGGGGGACTCAGGGGGGTCCTGATCCTGTTCAGGGTGTGAAAAACAAAATTCACTGCTTAGAGTTTATAAAAGTTTAATAATAATAGTAAGAGTAAGAGTAATAATAATAGTAATAGTAGTAATAATAATAATAAGAAGAAGAATAACAATAACAATAATAATAATAATAATAATAATAATAATCCAGAAAAGGACGATATTTCCCCCCCTCCCATGCGCTGGAGTGCTCTTGGCCAACAGCCAAAGAACACAGGGGTGTACACAGACAATGTTATCTTTATACTGTTACATTGCTGAGATATATGCACATTCATGTGTTTCATGCATTATTCAAAAATTCTTGTGAACTTTCTGATGTTTTGGGAAGTTCTTTCTTTGACTTCTTCACACTCCAGCTTATCTACACAACATCCTGTGTGTCAGGTCAATATATTTTATTTATTTTTGTGTCTCCATCCTGCTGTTTCACATCCTCTGATAAGGATTCAGTATGGCCTTCCTAATTTTAACATGGTATTGTCTAATTGTCCTCTGGTGCTCTGCTTTGTGTCACGGTTATCTTATTACTTGGACAGGCTGGTCAGTGGATGGCCTTACACTGTTTTTAGTTACACAAAAGCCTTTTTCACATCTTATGCTTCGCTAAGTCCTATTGAATCATGATTTTAAAGGGTTAGGATTTTAGCTGAGTGTTAGAACCAATTCATATTGAAGTTAGATACACCAATGTTAGGCTAATGATTATTGGATGCTTAAGCTAAAGCTAATTGTTATATTATGAGCTCATTTGTAGAAAGAAGTGGAGCAAGTGAACCATTATAGGAACATATTGAAACCAGCAGAACAATGCCCAGCACCTGGACTCTGTGTTAATCCATCACAAAGCAGGGGGCCTTGGATTGTGCCAGAGGGTCACAGAGACCTGACCAAGACCTTCCTGACTTCATCCCTGGGACCACTGACTCAATTTGAGACCACTGACCCAATTCAAGAGAAGAATTGCGCACGCGTGAAGGACTACTAACCTCATTTTAATACAATGCGGGGATGGGAGGTGCTGGGGTTATGTATATGTATTATTTTGGGAAATAAATAGAAGGCAAAAATCCTTGTGTGGTGCGGTCACGCATTTTGAGAACGATTCCCCCGTGCTGCCCACCGGTATAATAAACATACAACTTTCTAACTTTTGACTAGTTACAGAGACTTTGTCCATGATCTTCAGTTTTAATGATTCAGTTAGCAAGCCAGCCAGAAGGAGACTCTGCTGGGCTGTGAGACCAGCTCAGGTCATGGACCCCCTTGGTGCAACCTGTGGAGAAATGGCTACATGACAGAGGTCACATAGACATTCGCTTGTTAGCCGACCAGGAGCTGGGAAAGTACCGAACACAGCTAGTTGGAGTTTTTGCACCTGCAAGATAGCGTGTCCTTGGGCCTAGCTGGGTATGATAAAGAGTGGACAGAGAGACGTGGGAAATAGAGAATGTAGGCCCAAAGGAATGAGGAAGAGTTGATGGTATAGTTTAACCAATAGTTCGCTTGGCTTACAGAATATTCATAAGCTTATTACTTGCTGTATAAGTGTCTGATGCTCTCTTCAATAAACGGAACTTGCTGTTGACTCATATTGAGCCCCGAGTTTTCCCTGCACCTGACAAATGGCTCATCCCCGACAAAGGCCGCATTCTGCAACAGCACCCCCAGGATATTCCTGGAAGAGTGGGCTCTGCTGCACAGACTGTTCATCCAGCAGCAGACAAGGAGCCCTGAGTACTAAAACTCCAGACAAAACGGTATGTTTAAAAATTGAAACAGTTTTAAACAGTGACCGGTAAGGCGTGGTCAGGAGAGGCCCTTTGGTAAGTGTGGGAGATGTCCCACGTGCAATTTGTGCCTCTGTAGTGTGCTTGCAAGCTGAAGTTGCAGTTGAAATCTGGTTGCCAGCAGAAAGAGTTGTTGAACTGTTGTACTGAGCTCGGGCTTTTGCTGCTGCCATTTGTTTCAGCATAGAGAGCTCAGTTTGCCACCAACTGGGGCTAGCAGTCGTAAGGGCAAATGCTGGTCTAAGGTTGTTATAACTGAGTTGGTGTGTGTGGAAATACCCCTTTCACAGTGAGTTTGTGTGTGTGGAAAGAAATACCCCTTTCACAGTGAGTTTTTGTGTGTGAACTTTCTAGTTTTGGGGAGCAGCATTCGCTGTGACACCTGGTGTTTGAGTATAACCAGTCTTTATAAGGCTTTGTGTTCAGTGTTAACCAATCCTTTGCCTGTGGGACCTGGGAGGTGAGGATCAAACGCTGTAACACGGTGCCTTTGTGATCCCTGTCCTTGTGGCGTTTGCAAAGTTGCAACTTTGGATTCATCTGGTGTAGCGTGAGATTTTGCTGACTATTGTGTAAAAGTTACAATTGTAACAAACTGGTAATTTTTGTTGTGTGTCATCTGTGTTAAGCTGTGTATTAAGCTTGAGCCTGAGTCAAAAGGGTTAAGCCACCCTTTTAGAAGGGTTTTATCTTGAACTGGTGTTTGTGGGCTGTCAGAGCTGAAATAGAGACAGCGTGTTATAAGCTGATTCCCAAGACTTGAGGTACAGGGGAGTTGTGTGGGTTTTTTCCCCTGCATTGTGGTAATTTGATTATTGGGACTGTATAGTTCTGTATGTGAGATTTCAAGATTTTGTTTGCAACAAGTGCAGCATTTTATGTGGAAAAACTAGTGTGGTGATTTATGTGCATTAAAGCAAATTAAAAGAATTCCAGGAAATCCCCCCCCGCCCCCATTTGTGGTGTTTGTGGGCATATCAGATTTTTTGCTGTAACAGGGACAGCCTTTTTATTTATTTTATTTGTGGTTAGACAGATTAAAGGAATCCCTTTCCCTTGCCAGTGTGAAAAGTACATATTATATGCCTCCATGCAGATATAAAATACTATAATGTATTTTGTGGTAGTGATTAGTAGGGCAGTATCAACATTTTAACAGTATGGTAAATGTAGTTTTGTAGTTAAGGTAGGAACTATGTATGTGGCATACTTTTTTAAGAAATGGATGAAGTACTTGCAGCAGATAGCAGCCACAGGACACCTAAATCTTTCAGAGAAAGAGAATTTACTGTTCTGTTATCAGAAGAAAAGAACTTCTTCCCGCCTTGCTCAGCCATGAAGACGCCGCTTATGATTAGGAGGAAGAAGTTGACACTGACCAGACAGAATCCTTTGTTTGAAAGGAATTTATGCATCATGTATGAAGTGTATGAATATGCAACAGGCTGTTGTTTTTAAAGGTTAATCCCCTGTTAATCGGTGTCCTTTATCGGGCTTATTTTGCTCAGAAAAGGTACCCGGTCCTCCGTAACTTACTTCTTATTGTCTCGTATTGTCCTACTTTAATTGTTCAAATTTTTATTACTCTAATTATATTACTATTTTTATGACAATTTTATTACTATTAAATTTTATTTTTTCTTAAAGTGATGGGCGTTTTTCACAATGGAGGCATGGGAGGAAAAGTGGATTTAAGGGTCTTCACTTAGTTCTCATTAGCCTGCTCTGAGATTTTGGAGTTTTCTGTCAGAAATCTCTCCCTTCCCCCACTCATCCACAGAGCTTGAGCAGTTTTCTTATTCTTGCGCTAAATTAAAGCGGTGCAATAATGCGCCTAATTAGGGGTAGGAAAACTGAGGGCTTCCCGCTGAGCCGGAGCCACCGGAGCCGCAGTGCCGGGAAAGCCGTGGCGGGAGCTGCGGAGAAGTTTGTTTGTGTTTGCAGCTCAATCCCCTCGGGCCCGGGCCCGTTCCAGGGCTGTTCCTCAGCTCCGGCTCTGCCCTCACGCAGCCCGGGGGGCCCTGAGAGCGCGGGGCGGGGCTGTGCCGTGTGCAGAGCCCGCTCCTGGCTGGGATTGGGCGATGGTGCCGTCAGTCGTGGTTGTGGCGCGCTGATTGGTGGGAGCGGGGCGGAGCAGGGTCTCGGTGGCGGGCTGAGGGCGGCCGTGGCTGGGCCGCGGCGCCATTGTCGGAGCGTTTATGCGGGCCCGCGAGCGGCGGTAGCGGCCGGAGCGCAGTGAGGCGGCGGCGGAGCTCGGAGGCGGCCGCAGCGCAGGTGGGAGCCGCGCTGGGTTGTGCGGGGGCTCGGGGCTGGCTGCGGGCCTCGGGGGCGGCAGGGGGCTCGGGCGGGTTCGTTGTGCCGTGTCCGGCGCGTGTTGCCGCTGGCGTGAGGGCGCTGCGGGAGCGGCTGCCCGCGGTCTCCTTACGGCCGCTGCCTCGGCAGGAGCCGCTGCCGGAGCAGCGCTGGCTCGGCCCGGTTGCTGTGGCTGGGACAGAGGGGGCTGCCCCGTGCCCGGGTCTGTGCGGGGAAATTCCCGTGGCCGGAGGTTTCTGTGCCCAGAGGAGACAGAGGAGTCCTGTAAAAGTGACTTTATTGCTGAGCAGAGGGAGAGGCCGTGGGGCATTTGCCGTGCGCTCTCTGCCATTGTTGTAGTTCGCAGCCTTCTTTTTATCCTCATTTTCCCGACTTCGTCTCCCTCTCCCTTTGCCCACTGACTGAGGTACTTGGAAGGTTGAGACCTCCCGATCCGGCAACTGCGTGTCCTCGTTAATGAGCACCCCCCCTTTTATAGAACAGCCGATATTCACGGCTCTGTTAAATCCTTGTTCTTCTCGAAGTTCAGGAATTCAGCGGGACTTTCTGTGAGCAGCAGTCCATGTTAATTAGTAACATTTATCGAAGCTGGTGGTTTCGCCCGTTACTTCCTTATCTCCAAGTCCCTGGCCCCTCGCTCCGCTGCTGAATGAGCTGCACTCTCAAGGTGTGGAGCATGGTAAAAAGATGAGAGTTGCTGCAGCACATCCGAGGAGAAACAGCATTCGTTTAACCCATGGTCTGCCAGGGAGCCACAAAACCGTGTCCCATTCCCATTCTTTCCGCATTTGAATTCGTACATGCGCTGCTTTCTTATTTCCTTTGTTATCTGTTTCACCACTTTTCCTTTGTCATCTTTTTGCCAACAGCAGTTTGTATCATTTAATTTTCCACAAACTCCTCCTTTTTCTGCTACCAGATGATCTGATCCCATCCCATGGTGAAGTGTTGTGTTCCTCATTTCAGTGGATTGGTCAGCAGGAAGGTCAGGAGCTGGAGCCGCCTGGTTGGTTATTATTCCAAGCAGAGCTTGTAATCTAATGATGCCATTGAAATGAGAAATGGGTTCTGTGGCTCCTGATATGAATTGGTTCGGGTTCCCAGGGTGTTGTAGGATTTGTTCTGGTGGCCTTTTATGTTTTCCCCATTTTTGGCCGCTCTCCAGCCAGGGCTGCATCAATTGACTTCTTTCCTCTATTTAAATCATCAACTAATTGGATTCCCAACGGATTTCCCTGAATTTTTGGTAGCAAAAAATCCCCAGTGCTCTAAAATGCCATGTATAACAAAGACAGTGACAGCACATGTTGGAGTAGAGGGATGATTCGCCCCCCATTTATTTATAATGAAGTTTTCCCAACATTTTCCATTTGCTCTTTCCCTTTGCAGCTGAACCCGTTTCTGTTGCAGGGTCAGATATCCTCCCCCTGGGCTCTGCCTTGAGCTGTGCAAATTCCATCAGTGCCAGCAGGCAGAGCTTGGGGTGAGGGGCAGAGGGAATCAGCCCAATTCCTGCCCCAGGCAAGAGACCCAGGTGCATTGTCCACACTTTGCCCAGCAGTGTTCATTTACATTTCTAAAGCTCCTCTGCAGGCTGCATGGAATGGAGCTTCTCTTCCAGGGCAGCCATCGGGTGAGTCACATGTGGCCCCCCCAGAATCTGCTTTTTTTAAAAAAAGTATGAACTATTTACGAATTAAAAGTATTACAGTTAAAGCTCTTCAGTTTTACAAAATGCACCATAAAGGCGAACATGGAAAAACCCAGACCAAAACTTGATTGTCACACTTCTCTCCCAAACCTACCTGGCAAAATAATGTTGTAATTTTGTCACTGGAACTGCAGGGAAAACAAAATCTTTCCAAGAATCTCTTTAGTGTTAGTGAGTCAAGGCATTACTTGGTTCTGAGCAGGATGTGCAACAGAAATAATTTCTTTCACAACTAGCCTGGCTGTGCAGAGGAAATCATTCCATGCCATGTGAGTTTTACTCGATTTTTCCTGAAGTTTATGTAGTCTGAACCAATCTAAATCCACTGCTTTACTGTTAATTGTTTCCAAGTTGTGTAAGTTTTTAATATTTGGTTTCCTGTTGGACCCGGATTTCTTCCCCTCTGATGTGAATTCGGTCTCCACACTCCTGGATTTCCTTCTCAGCCTTTTCCAGCCCAGGTGTCTCCAGCTCTGCCGGGGCAGTGTCTGGGGTAGCTCTTGGTTGCTGTTTGCTGCTGGGCAATGTTGATGTTTTGTTGCTGGTCGTTATCTCTGTGGGTCTTTTGGGCTATTCCCAGTCTGTTGGGATGTTAAACTCATCTCCATTGAGCAGTGTAACACCCCTTAAATAAAACCTTTAAAATTCCTTTCCCCAAGGCAAAGACAAACCAAGCCTGAGCAGAGAAATAAGGTTGAAAAGAACCGAAATCGGTACATTTTGCAGCAGTGCAATGGCAGGCAGCCCAGAGTGTGGGTGTCAGTGAGGCCCAGAGTGGAATTGTGCCGTGGTGTTCCCCAGCAGCTGTGGCAGTGCAGGCCCAGCCAGCGCTGAAGCTGCAGCAGTGGCAGCAAGGCTTGGCCCCAGGGGCTGGAGATGGCAGAGGAGGGTGGCCAGGATTGCAGAGGATTCCAGGCGAGGATCTGTGGGCAGGCGCAGGGGCTTGGCCCGCTGTGGAGCCCTGGCTGCTGCTGCGTTGCCTTCAGGGCGGGCTCAGGGGCGGCCTCCCATCCTGCTGCTGCAGGCGGGAAGTGCAAATCTGCGGGGCTTCAGAGCCCTTGAGGCCAGGCTGAGGGGTCCCCCCATGTTGAGCTGTGCTGGCGGCTGTTTGTGGCCTCAGGGACACTTGGCATGGGCCCCTTGGCCACCAGTGGTGCTGCTTTGCACTCCTTAGGCAGGAGCCGATGTCCTGGCTGGGTGTTGGCAGCAGCAAAGTGCCAGGGCAGGCTCTGTGCCAGCCCAGCTTGCTGTGGGAGAATATGCCTTGATATCTGCTCCAGTGGTTGCTGAAGCAGTGAGAATTGCTTTTGCCCCCCTGTTAGGTGCCATGGTGTCAGCAGAAGATATTGAAGCCTTCCTGCTCAGGGCATTTCAGTGCCAGGCTCTCACAAGCACCCACAGCTGCGCGGGTTGAGCTGAGCATGGGGCGGTGACCTGCGCTGTGTCTGATTCCCCTTCCTTAATAACAGCCTGTCTTGTAGCTCTTTTCCCTTCTGCTGCCCTTGCAGAGCCATCCACAAACACATTTTCTCCCTCAGGCCAGGCAATGTCCCATCAATCTGTCCCAGCCTGGGTCTGGAGCTCTGTCCCTTGAGTGCAGTCCTGGGTTCCTTGCCAGCCCCTCTCCAGGCTGTTCACACAGGAGGCTGGGTTAAACCCTTGCCCTGTCCTCAGTTCTAAATCCTCCTGTGCCAATGAACAAGTTTCATACTGTAATATGCTGTTTTGGTTGTCAGAGCTTTAACTTTATGCCAGACTTGAACTATCGGAGGTCCTATAGAGGGTTAAACATTTTAGCACGAGAATTCCTTTGGCACGACTCTGTTTAATGTCCACCTGTAATTCAAATTCTTTTCCCCTGTCTGGAAGGCCCAGGCCAGCCGCCTCAGTTAATCTTCATTTTAACACTTGAAAATTCTGTGTTTCCTCCTGCTGTGTATCCATCCAGTTTGTTGACTGGCAGGATAGGAGTGTTGTAGGGAGACATCCCTGGCTCCAAAAGCCCTGCCTTTAACAGGGACTCAGTACCAGGCTGTGAGCCCTTCCTTCCCTCTCTTGGAATAGCGTATTGGTTTTAGAAAGCACTTGTCCTGGTTGCTGTAAAGTAATTTGTAGAGGCTTCATATTTAATTTTCCCTGGGACTGCCCACACTTCTGGGTTCACTTCAGAAAAGGCCTTGTCAACCTTTTCACTCAAAGGTAGCAAACAACTAGCCTCTCTAACCCCTTTTACAGTATTAAAACCCAGCTTTTATTAAAAGGAATTAAAAAATTCCTTCCTAGGTAATTACAATCACAGGAGGAAGAAAAAGAAATTCATTTTATTCAAACCTATCCCTCACAGCTTCTAATAGTGGTTGAACAAATCATACCTGCTCATCTTTCCCACTCATTCCCTTAAAAATTAAAACATTCCTTTACTATTTTCCCCCTTCAGTCTAAGATTCAGAGTGGATTGAGAGGCCCCTGTGTCCATCAGGAAATGCCTCCTCTCAATGCAGACCCACCCTGAATGTTCTCAAGGGCTGCAGTGTGGAGGGTCCCTGGTGTGATGGGAGCTGTGAGAGCCCTGCCAATCCATGTCCATCAAGGGGTGGACTTGCTGGTCCTGAGGGTGCTGCTGTCTGTGCTTGCAGTGTCCTTGTGCCCTGCAGCTGGAGCCCTGGTTCCTTGCCAGGGGCTGTTTGGGTGGGCTCTCCCCTGGTGAGGAGGGCAATGCCTCTGCCAGGTGCTTGTGGCCGAGCTGTGCCCTGGGTGCTGGGGCCCCCTTGGGCCCTGGGGTTGATCCCTCAGGGGCTGTAGGAACTGTGCCCTGGCCTTTGCCTTCAGCTTGGCCTTTTGCTGCTCCCTTCTTGCATTCACCTGCTGTGCCTTTGTGCTCAAGTGCTGCAGGGCCTTCTTGTGCCCCTCCTGCAGCCCCCCTCAGTGCCTGTGGGTGCTTGTCTTGCTTTCCAAGAGAGGTGTCTGCTCGGGAAGGCAGAAAAAGCCTCTCTTGGAATGGAGAATGCAAACCCCCTCCCTCTTAATTTCTAGACTAGTGAAATGAAGGGGCTCTGAGGCAAAGATATGGGAATAGGAATACCAGTTCTTTACTAGTGTGTATAATAAAGCAAAGAAACACCAACAGCTGCGGCACTGACAGCAAACAGAGCCCGGACCCAGTCCCGGCCTTTGGGCTGCGGCGCTTTGCCCTTGGGTGCAGTTCCGGGCACGGCCGGCAGGGGCGCTGGTGGCTCCCGCGGGGCGGGGCAGCGCATCCCTCCCATGGGAACCTCTCTGAAGGGAAATAGAGCAATCCCTTCATCTAACTCTTTCACTTTTTTACATTCTATAGCCTTTCTCCCGTGGTTTGGGAAAGAATTTGGAGAGGGCTGTCTTTTAACTGAGCTCCTATTGTTTCGATAAGGTGCTTTCTCTAGAGAATTTCCCTGAACAGCCGGAGCTGTGGTTACCAAGGGGCCGTAACTCAGAGCAGGACGGGGTCAGGGGAGGATATCCCGCCGAGGCTCGTTGGGAGTGTGGGCAGGGTCTGCTGCCGGAATCGCCAGAGGGGGATCTTCCCGTGGAGCCCGAGGCGGAGTGTGGGTAGCCCCCACATGGCTGATGGCGGCTGATCCAGCAGCTGCCGGCAGAGCAAAGGCAGGTGGGAGAGCCCGGCAGCAGCGGCGGTGCCCAGCGCAGGTGGCATGGGCAGGGCAGCCGGGGATGGGATGGCTGGGACCCCCCCTGGGTGTGGTGGGCGCGGTGACCTCGGAGCAGGCGGCAGGACAGAGCAACCCCCATCTTCCCCAGCATGGGCGGCAGAGTGGCCGCGGGCCAGGCAGTGGGAGCAGGGCACACAAATTGAGCGACAGCGCCGGGGCAGGTGGAGCTGCCCTGGGCAGTGAGGCCGCGCCTGGGATGGAAACCGGGGCAGGCGGAGCTGAGGCGGGCAGCGAGCCGGGACCTGGGACAGGCGCCTGGGCCGCGAACGGAGGGGGCAAGACCTGCAGAGGATCCCACTCTCTTTATGATTTTTCCTCCTGCTCCCCTCCCTCTCACTTCCTCTTTTCCTTTTCTTGTTTTTTCTCAGATGTTTCTGATAATTTAGAGATTTGTATTCTCCTGAAATCTCCTGTCTAACATATGGCATATTCTCTTTCTTCTAGATTAAAGAAGTTTTTTTAACAAATAAATCCAGAACCTAACAAATCTCAACTTCTGCTTGGATACTTTGAAATGGTCGATGAGCTAACTCATGATCTCCTAATGTTGTTTTTCTCATCACCTTTTAATTTATCCTTTGGCAAATTAAGCCTCTTTCGGTAACTTGCTTGGCTACTCCAAAAATCCCAGTGCACCCATAGTCCCTTAAAAAATGATCACACAAAGCTTGAGTACCCCAGTCTGTTTTCTGATACATGTGTTCTAATATTTTCCTAGAAGCACATTTTATTAAGTAATTGTCTTCCATCAAGAATTTCCATTTCCCTGATTTATCTTGGTCACTTCCAGTCTTGTTTAATTCTTTTTTCTCGGCTTCCCTAAACTTTGAAATTTCCAGTTTTTCCTCGTTTGGAGTTAATAATAACATAACTCTTTCAGCTCCATTTTCTGCTGCATCCTTAGCTTTGTGATCTGTCAAATTATTTCCTCTTCTTTCTGGGTTCTTTCCCTTTTGGGGTTCCTTAACATGTACTATAACTATCTCTTTTAGGTTATTTTAATGCCTCTAAAACCTCTAAAGTAAGTTCTCATTTACTAATCCTTTTCTTCTTGAATTAAGCAATCTTTTTCCTTTCCAAATTTTTTACAGGTGTGTACTACTCTAAAGGCATACCTTGAATCAGTATATATAGTTCGTTTATTTTGTGTTAAATATTCTAGTGCTCTTTTTAAAGTATATAATTCACAAGTTTGAGCTTACTAGTTTAAGGTTAATTTCCCTTTTTCCATAGTTTGCACGTTTTTCCCATCAACTACTACATACCCTGTATTTTCTCCTTTTGCAAGGAGGTGTATCTCTGTTAGCTAACATAACTCCCAAAGGACTATTTCTTTTTTTTTCCCTGTATCCAACTTACTGGTTTTCTGTCTCATTTTCAAGATCTTATCTATTAATCTTCTTCCTCTGTTTTTCACATTCACTAACAACGTAAATACCACTTTTCTTTCAACTACACCCACAAAAATAGAAAACTTTTTTCTCACACTACTTTCAGTACAATACACCTCCCTTCCAGGAAAAATTGTGAAGCTTAAAATGCACAATCCACATTACCTATACTTTCATTCATCTACATTCACTCACTTTTATTTCTCATTCACTTCCACACATTCTTTCCCGTCCTCAGGACACAGAGTGGATCCCTGTTGACAGAGAATCGCGGGTCCCTGTGGCCCCCCCTCACCTTGGGGTGGCCTCTGGGTCTCAGTATCTCCGGGCCTCCTGGGAGGGCCCTGACTCTGCTGCCTCGGGTGCCGTTCACCTGTGAGGCTGATTTGTGTGTCACTCACACTCTTTAGCCAGGGCCCCCTCACACGCCCTGGGGACAATGGCCTGTTTGCAGGTCACCTGTACCTTATGCCACAGCCCCCACACCCAGGAGAACAATGGCTTATTTGTGGGTCACACACTCCTCTTTCCACAGCCACCCTTCCCACCTGCCGGGGACGCTGAAGCTGATTTTGTGTGTGACTCACTCTCACACACAACAAGATAACAATAAGGTACCTTTTGTTATATATGATCAAATCGAGAGCCAAACTTATAAGAAAATATAGTAGACAAATTTCATAATTTGTCTGCAAGACTGAAGTCCAGGAACTGGATATGTATGAATAAGACACTGCTCCCTGCCAGGATAGTCAAGAGACATAGTGTGGATTTTACAATATTTTATACATTAATAGCATGAATTATCTCTACCATATACTAGACTTTCGCATCACCTATTACAAGTTTAGGTGTTTCTGGCCAGTCCCCGTGCTCTTGGATATCCCTCAACCCAGCTGTGTTGTCCAACCCCAGATGCTCTTGGGTGTCAGAGTGTCAGGGGTAGGACGGTCGGGACGGACGGAGACGAGAGAGCTCTGCAGCCAGGTCGTGGAACTTGCAGTTTATTGCAAAGGGCCTGGGTGCAGGGCCCTGCTTGGAGCTGCCAGGCACAGCTCGGAGCAGGCCCAAGAGAAGAGAGGGGTAGAGAGGATGAGAGAGTAAAAACGTAAGTGAGCGAGGTTCCCGTTACAATACAATAAATCTTCTGTGTTGAATATTCTATTTCTCACTAACCAATCTAGTACAAGATACAAATCCTATGGCATTTACATACAGCCTATAAGAATCATTACATTACCATACTGTGTTACATTTTAAACCCTAAAAACTCCTCTTTGGACCCCTTCTGATGAGCTAGTAGGGTCTGCTCTGACCCTTGGATCTGTCTGCAAGCAGAGGGAATTGTTTCATCAAAAGGTGATTACCTTCAGCTGGCCATACCATTGTTTTCCAGTTGTTCAGAAACTAAGAGATCTCGAAGCTTGCTTTCATTTCAGTCTCACTTATAGTTTCTATATTGTCAAAAAATCTTTTGCCAGACAATCATATTTAATAAGGCTTTCTCATTTCATCTTCCCCAACACTTGGGCATTTTTTTATCCCTCAATCCAGCTGTGTGCTTCAATCCCAGATGCTCTTGAGCATATCCTCAATCCGGCAGAATTTTGCTCAACCCTGAATGCTCTTGGAAAAGTAATCCCTCCACCCAGCAGGTTTTAATTCTGGATGCTCTTGGGAACTCTTATTCCTCGATCCAGCAGGATTTTTAGGGCTCCCTTTTGTCCCGTTTACTAGTGGATTGGGCTCGGAAACTCCTCTGCTCCCTTGCTCAGAGGGGTCCAGCCCCTCTCTGAGACCCAGTCCCAGTTACCCTGGGGGATTCTCTCACTCCTGTTAACATTCACTTCGTCTCTCTCCTGGCCACTTACCGCGGAAAGTCGGAAACGCAGCGTGGGAGACTCCAGCACTCACTTGGCAGGTCTGGGACAACCAGCCCTCCTCTCATTCACACACATTCATCCCCCTGTACCTGCCCCCCGGAGAAATACTTACCAATCCCTTTCCCTTCCCGGGTTCTTCATGCACATTGCTACTCTTAGGGGGCCAATTACCGCGGTTGTAGGGAGCCTTTTTCCCTTCTCTTTGTTTTATTGTCTCCTTTTGTCCACCATAACCTGCGTCTGTCGGTCACCCCAGGGGGAACAGAGCGAGGCTGCCGATGGGGCAGGGCGCGCCTTCCCCACTCTGACTCTCCTAAAGCACCGGCAGCGAGGTGTTCGTAACCATCCTCTGCTATCAAATTGTGAAAAATGCCAATCACTTGCTAATAAATATTTCAAAGTTTAATAATAATAAAATGGTTATGAAAAATAGTAATACAATTAGAGTAATCACAGTTTGGACAAATCGAATTAGGACAATATGAGACAAAAATACAAAGAGTTACGGATGTCCGGGTACCTTTTTCTGGGCAGCACAAGCCTGAAAAAGGACACCCGTTAACACAGGATTAACCATTAAAAACAATAGCCTGTTGCATATTCATACACTTCATACATGATGCAGAAATTCCATTCAAACACAGGATTCTGTCTGGTCAGTGCCACCTTCTTCTTCTGAAACCTAACAGCGCCTTTGAGGCAGGAAGAAGTTCATTTCTTCTGATAAGAGGGCAATAAATTCTTTTTCTCTGAAAGATTTAGGTATCCTGTGGCTGCTATCTCGCTGCAAGTCCTTTCTTGAAAAAAAGCCTCTTACCAAGCATAGTTTCTATTTTAACTTTTTTTAATAACCTAAAACTATATTTAACCCACTCCTTAAGAGAATTAATACAGCAGTACTTTTTAACACAAGACATATAATATTCATTTTTATATTTGCGAAAACCCAATCACAAAATATGCATTTTTTACAAGTGTAATCCCACTTACTTCCAGTCTCTCCCAGTATGGTCCCAGCTGCCACCAGCATGGTTCCAGTTGCTTCCTCAATCGACTCAGTGAGTCCCAGTATGATGCGATTTGCTCCCAGTTGCTCCCAGTCAGGCCCAGTATGGGGGATGATGTGCAGGGAGTGCTCACTGTGACACTCAGTTCCTCCCAGTATTAGTCCAGTCCCTCCCAGTATGATTCAAATATGAGCCCAGTGTGCTCCCAGTCTCTGCCAGAATGTACCAGTTGTGCTCCACACGGTTCAATCTGCTCTCTTTCACCCTCATTTTCCTTCTAGTCAGTCCCAGTATATTCCCAGGGTACCCCAGTTCCCTGCACCATCTTTCTAGTTCCTTCCAGTATGATCCCATTTGCTCCCAAGCACTCCCAGTCAGCCTCAGTGTAGTGGCACTCACTGCCAGTATGATCCTAGCCATCCTCGCACCATCCCAGTTCAACCCAGTATATCCCATTTACCCCTAACATGATCTCAATTGCCCCCCCCAGGCTCCTACTCACTCCCAGTGTGATCTCAGCATGATCCCAGTATGATGGCAGCATGGAGTCAGTACAAACTCAGTAGAATCCCAGTATGATGCCAATAGGATGTCAATAGAAAGTCAGTAAAGTCCCAGTCACTCCCAGTATGATCCCAGAATGATCCCAGTGTCCATCAGTGCGATCACAGTCTGCCCTGGCATGGCAATATGATCCCAGAATAATGTCAGTACAAACCCAGTACAGTCCCATCATGGTCCCAGTACAATCCCAGTATGATGTCAGTATCAACCCAGTACGATCTCAGTATGATGTCAGTACAGTCCCAGTACAATCCCAGTATGATATCTGTACAAGCCCAGTACAGGCCCAGTCACTCCCAGTACACTCCCAGTATGATATCTGTACAAGCCCAGTACAGTCCCAGTCACTCCCAGTACGATCCCAGTCCAGCCCAGTCCCTGGCAGTGCTGCCACTGCTGGGATCCCCCAGCCCTGTGTGCGTTCCCCCCTGGCGGATGTGGCGAGAGGAGCCCCAAGGGCTGGCAGTGGCCAGGCAGGGTCCCCAGCAAGGCCCAGTTTGGATGTGCGCAGCCCCCAGTTTGCCCAGTTTGCCTCTCCTTTGGCCCGGGCCGGGTTCCCCCCGCCCGCAGCGGCTGGGAGCAGCCGAGAGCCCCGCGCTGCCCATCCCGACCTGTCCTGGCTCCATCCCCACTCCTGCTGCGGGCTGCGAGGGCTGCGGGAACGGGGCAGCGAGGGTGTGGCTGCTGCTGGGGGAGGAGGAGGAGGGAGGGAAGGGCAGGGATGAAGGGGGAGGAGGAGGTGGGGTTAGGGAGGAGGAGCAGGGGGAGGGATGGAAAAGAAGGGATGAAGGCAGAGAGAGAGAGCAGCGATGGAAGAGGTGAAGGAGGTGGTGTTAGGGAGGAGGAGGAGTGCAGGGGATGGAAGGGGAGGAGCGGGAGGAAGAGGAGGGACAAAGGCAGATCGAGGCTGAGCCGAGGGAACCACACGGTCGATCCCTGCCTGAATTCGCAGTGCCCACCTGTGGGATCATCGCCCCCCCCTCGCGCCGGTGAGCAGAGAGGGGGAGCTTGGCCCCGATATCCCAGGGGGTCCCTGGGTTGGGGTTTTTGGGGGATGTTTGGAGAATGAAGAAGTCCAAGGCTGAGCGGAAAAGGCCCCTTGGGGGGACATCGCGGGGTGGCGGTGGCGGCTGCCGGCAGAGGCAGCCTGGAGGAGCAGAGCCCTGTGTCCCCCAGGAGCCCAAAGTGGGGAGCCCAGAGAGGGGGGAGCGCTGCCATTGGCGGGAGCCTCAAGAGCCTGGAGAGGGGCAGGGGGGACTCCTTGGAGCCGCTGCAGCCCAGAGCACAGAATGAGGGGAGAAGGGAGCCCGGGAGCCCAAAGAGCCCCGGCATCCCGAAATGGGGAGAGCGAAGCGGGGGGAGCTTTTGGCATTGCTGGGACTGCCAGCAGCCTGGGGAGGGCAGGCACCAAGGAGAAGGGGGACCTCCAATCCAAGCATAACCCCCAAGCAGCTGGGACAGGGGGGAACTCCGTGAACACCAGAGAGGAGGGGCCAGGGACGGGGAACTCCTGGGAGGCATTTTCAGGGCTGAATCGTGGTGTTTGGGAGGTTTTTCTGGAGCCCAGAGTGCCAGTGACTTGTAGAGATGGACTTGGGCACAGGCACCTTCAAACTCAACGTGCTCATCCCTTGTTTTCCCCAAACCAGGATTTCCCATTGCCAACTCCTGGGAGGCTGCGAGGAAGATGAAGATGCCCCAGGACAATGAGGCAGGTGAGGAGGATCTCAGTGTCTCTGGAATGCTTAAAATCAGATGGTTTTGGGAAAGCTGCAAAAGACAAGCCTCAGAGACAGTAGAACTGATTTGAGCTTTGCAGCAGCCAATAGATTGATCAGCAGAAAAATTATATAAGAAGTAGAAAGTAAGGAGAAATAGAACAATGGTCTGTGCATCAACACTTATCAAGAATAACTCCCTAACCTGTGGAAAAGTGTATCTAGCAAGATATTAGGAAGTTCCAAGCTTAATACTGGAGCTCTGTGCATTGTGTTTTAAAGCTTACAAGCAGGTATTGTACTTGAAATAAGCAAGCATTGTTTTAACCCTCAATGAGCTTATAGTGCTTGGATAGAACTACTGTCAATATGCTTTTGCTTTGTGTGATTGGTCAAAAACCTTTTAAAGTAAGTTTTAACATGAACTTCTTTGTCTGCTACCTGTGAAGTGAGCTACTGGCATCTTCCCATTGTCATAACCAAGTAATGAGACAGATGGTTGAAAAATCACACAGCTCAGGACGCATTCCCAGCAGTCCAGTCCTGTTTGTGATTTGTGCACAGCCCCGAACTGACGATGAGTGCCCCTTTCCCCTCTGTGCTGCTCCATCTCCCAGCCCAGCACGGCCCCGGCTGCAGCTCAGCCCTGGGGGGATCTCCTTGCCCTTGCCTGTGGCACGGAGGCAAATCCCATCCTGTCCTTGTCCTTCCTCCCCCAGAGCAGGAGCTGAGCATGGAGAGCAGGGAGGACAAATGCCCGCGGCAGAACCTGGTGGCAGAGGCCGTTTTGAGCGGCTCCACGGCGCAGGAAGCCAACGGGGAGGAAAAGCCCCGGAGATGCCGCACGAGGAGGGGCTGCAAACACAGCCGGCGGGGATCTGAGGGGGAAAGAGCCAGCCTGGGCCGGGAAGGCGGCTTGAGACGGAGCCAGAGCTCGAAGCTGGTGCTCCATGAGCAGCTCCATGATGGGGAGAAGCCCCACACGTGCGTGGAGTGTGGGAAGAGCTTCAGATGGAACTCCGACCTGATCAGGCACCAGAGGATCCACACTGGGGAACGGCCCTATGAGTGTGGGGATTGTGGGAAGAGCTTCAGCGTGAGCTCCAGCCTGGTCCAGCACCAGAGGACCCACACTGGGGAGAGGCCCTATGAGTGTTCCAAGTGTGGGAAGAGGTTCAAGACCAGCTCCATTCTCCTCCAGCACTATCGGATTCGCAGGGAGGAGAGGCCCTTCCAATGCCCCGACTGTGGGAAGGGATTCAAGCACAACTCCGCCCTCATCACCCACCAGCGCATCCACACCGGGGAGAGGCCCTACGAGTGTGATAAATGCAGGAAGAGGTTTCAGAACAGCTCCTATCTCCTCCTGCACTATCGGATTCACACAGAGGAGAGGCCCTTCCGCTGTCCCGACTGCGGGAAGGGATTCAAGCACAATTCCGCCCTCGTCACCCACCGGCGCATCCACACTGGGGAGAGGCCCTACGAGTGTCCCCAGTGTGGGAAGAGCTTCTCACAGAGCTCTCACTTGACCCGACACCAACGGAGGCACCGGTAAAGGAAGCCCTGTGAGGGCCCTGAGTGCGGGCAGAGCTTCGTGCGCTGCTCCAGCTCCATCCCCCACTGGAGGAGGGCACAGCCCTGGTCACTCACGTTCCCTGTGATCCATGTTGAGAACACACCTGGCTGCTTCACCTTTTGGGTTGGCCCTAATTTTCCTCTGCTTCACCTTCGTCCTTTAAAAACACCCAAAACTGGATTAAATGAAGGAAATTGATCGAATATATCTGCAGTTCCCTAATTTCTCAGTTGTTTTAGAGGGAGTTTGGGTTTTGGGGATGCGTTCTGTGTGGAGTGCTGCTGTTGCTAAGAGGCAGGAATTTGATCTCACCCTTCTTGTATTGCTAAGAACTCCTCCCCTGACCCAAACCCCAATTCCACCCTTGGGATATCCTATAAAAACTCCACGGCCCTGCCTTTGCCCTGTCTATGGGGCATAAGAAATGGATTCCCAAAGGATCAGCCCTTTTCCCACTGGATTCCAAAGGGTCACCCTCATTCTCCACTGGGTTTCTAGAGGATCAAGCTTTTCCCGCTTGATTCCCAAAGGATCAACCTTTTTTCCACTGGACTCCCAGATTGTCCACCTTTTCCCGCTGGATTCCCTGAGGATAAATATTTCCCCACTGGATTCCCAGAGGATCAACCTATTTCACTGGATTCCTAGAGGATTCTGACTGTGTCACTGATTTTTTTTGTTTGTACTACTGCATTTGTATTTTTAATTTTTTGTAATAAAGAACTGTTATTTCTACTCCCACATCTTTGCCTGAGAACCCCTTAATTTCAAAAATTAATTAATATAATAATAATCATAATCATCATCATTATCATCATCATCATCAAAGAGAGGGGGTTTCCATTTTCCATTTCAGTGGAGGCTCCTGAAATGGGGAGACACCCCCACGGACGGGCGCTGTAAAATAGTTCCTGAAATATGTAGATTAGTTTATGGATATGCATGAGGGCCTATGAATATGCAATAGGCTGATGTAATTAAAACCAGATTAATTAAGGGATGTCCCCGAAAATAACTGGGGGGTCTTGGTGGCCATAACAACGTTTGCTTTACGGTCCTTTTCTCCCATTACATCAGGCTGTTGCATATTAATAGGCTTTTCACGTATCTATAAACTACTTTACATATTCCATGAACAAAATTGGCTTCATCTGGTTTGGGGGTCCCATCCCCCTCCGAGGTAAATTTGGGATGTCCCATTCCCCTCCCACCTCAATTTGGGGGTCCCATTCCCTTCCCAGCTTAATTTTGGGGTCCCGACCCTCTTTTCCCTGCTCCCTCCTTTCCCATCGTTCCCCCAATCCCCTCCCCCTTGTTTGGTTTTGGGTGCTCCAGGCCCCTCCTGCTCCGTTTTGGGGTCCCGACTCCATTTTGGATTAATTTGGGGTCCTCAGCCCATCCCCAGGGTCACCTTCCCCCCCTCCCCAAATTCCGCTCCTGGCAACTGATGAGTCATCAGCGAGACACGCTCTGATTGGCTGGAAATTACCCTGCGTGGTCTCTGAGTATTTACCGCAGTGAGAGGCCTTGGTCTGTGGCTGGCAAGTGATGAGTCAGAGTCGGGCCGGGCGCTGATTGGCTGAAAATCGCTGAGCGGGGCCAGTGCTCTGAGTTTGTGCCCAGCAAGTGGATCGTCATCAGTGCCGCGCGTTGGGATTGGTCGGGATCTTTTTTATGGTGGGGACCGGAGGAACTGGGGTTTCTTGGGGTTTATTTGGGTTTATTTAGGGTTTGTTTGGGGTTATTTATGGACTCTTTGGGGTTTTTCTTGGGTTTTACTTCGTTTATTTCTGTTTATTTGGGGTTATTTGGAATTATTTGTGTTTTTTTGGACGTATTTGGGTTTGTTTGTGTTTATTTGGGCTTATTTGGAATTATTTGGGGTTCTTGGGAGTTATGTTGGTGTGTGTGGGATTTTTTTCGGTGCACTTGAAATCATTTGGGGGTCTTTGAGTTTAATTTGGGTTTTTTTGTTTGTTTTTTTTTTTGGGTTATTTGGATTTGTCTGGGGTTATTTGGGACATTTTCAGGTATTTGGGGTTTTTTGGGTGTTCTTTGGGGTTTATTTCGAGTGTTTTGGGGTTAATTAGGTTTTTTGGGGTCATGTGGGGTCAAAAAACCCGGGAATGTTTCTCCTGCAAAAATCCGGGAATTTTTCCTTAAAAATCTGAGAGTTTTTCCCCAAAAAACCGGGAAAGTCCTTTAAAAAATCCCAGACTTTTCCCAACCAATAGCAGCGCGCCCCACCCCAAACCATCCAATCATCACGCTTCATGTCTCAAACTGACGAATCATGGCGCACCCCACCCCAAACCAACCAATCACCGCGGGTATTCCCTCAGGAACACCGGCCTTCCCGTGCGCGGATCCAACCAATCACTACATGCCTCCCCGCCGCCCGCCTCTCGCGCGCCGAATTAACCAATCACCGCAGGTCTCCCCTCAGCTACTCCCGCCTCTCTCGAGCTGAACCAACCAATCACCGCGCGCCTCCCCTCGGCAAAGCCCGCCTCCTTCGCCCCTCTCCTGTCAATCACCGCGTCCTCTATCAAACCAACCACTCACCGGGCGTCTCCCCTCAGCAACTCCCGTCCTCCCCGCGCGTCTCCAACCAATCGGAGCCGAGCCCAAAGCAGCGCCCCCTGACCACGGGCCGGGCATGGAGCGGGCGCCCCCTATTCCCCTCCCCCCGGGACCCCCTCAGGGACCCCCGGGAGCCGCCCCGGGCTCGGGCGGGTCCTGCGGGAGGCGCTGGAGAGAGCGGGGGAGGCGCTGGGAGAGGACGGGGAGCTCCGGGAGCTGCTGAGGATGCGCAGGGACAGGTGAGGGGCCCTGGAGGGGTCGTGAGGGGAATTTAGGGAGGGGTCTTGAGGATTCTTGGGGGGGATTTGGGGAGGGTCTGGGGGGAACTTGAGGGGGTTTTAGCGGGGTCTGGGGGGACTTTGGGGGGGAATTTGGGGAGGGGTCCTCGGGGGGT
Organism: Melozone crissalis; assembly: GCF_028551555.1. Classification (NCBI taxonomy): domain Eukaryota; kingdom Metazoa; phylum Chordata; class Aves; order Passeriformes; family Passerellidae; genus Melozone; species Melozone crissalis. Next base: position 8,519,299 of record NW_026535844.1, read on the forward strand.
GTCACGATCCGTCCTCACGGACGGGTTTCATGGTGGTTCGTCGATTTGATCTCAGGGTGCAAAAAGAACCGACACGGTACAAGGGGGTTTGCAATGATAATCGAAACAAATGCACCTTTATTGAATGACCACAGCAAAATGCGATAGAGGGATTAAGGGAGAGAAAAAGACAGAGGAAGAGAGGGAATAGGGCTGCCAAACGTAGAGACAAAGTCCTTTGGTCCAGTCCAGTTGAGGATCCGCCTGTTACGTCGGGGAGATCTCAAAGTCTCTCGCTAACTCAGAGGTTTTTATTATGATAACTCTATTGGAAATTGCGAGGATGGGGAAACAGATACAATAAGGAATAGATGTAACAGGTAGTCCATGCTCTCAGCAGTAACCGAGAGCCATTGTCTTCTTGGTCCAGCGGTCACAACCTGCAGGCAAACCTCTCGGGGCGGTCTTTTCTTAGTGGTCCCCAAATGACGATCCTGAGGCAGATGAGGGAAAATTCGGAACCGACTCTCTCACAAATATAAAATTATTTTTTAAATTATATAAATTTAAGTTATATTATGGTTTCATAAATTAAAATAACATTTTATTAAAATTAAAAAGTATTAGTTATTTTAAATTAATTAGATATTCCTAACAAGGGTTGAGCTCTCCCTCCCTGCTCAGTGCAGGATGTGGGGAGGGGGCGATGCTGACGGGGCTGGGGGGGCTGCAGTTCTGGGGGGGTGGAAAAACGGCAAGGTTCTGGTGCTGCTGCTCTTCTTCCTCCTCTTCTTCTTCTTTCCAGTTCCTCCTTCCCCCGCCTCCTCCTCATTTCTTATCCTGCCTCCTTCTCCTCCTCTCTCCGGCGTTTCTCCTTCCTCTTCCTCTTCCTCTTCCTCTTCCTCTTCCTCTTCCTCCTCCTCCTCCTCCTCCTCCTCCACCTCCTCCTCCCGCTCCCCCCGGGCCCAGCCCCCACCCTTTGTCCCCCTCCCTTTGCCCAAATCCGTCCCATCGCCCCCCCCCAAACCCCTCCCCATCGCCCCCCAATAAACGGCCCCGGGCCCAACTGGGAAGCTTTATTGGGAGCACTGGGAGCAGGCACTGGACGGGGGCAGAGCGCCAGCGGGGCTGGGGGGGACACGGGACCCCCCCAAAATCAGCGGAGCGGGGACGGAGCGGGCGATCCCGGCCGGGCCCGAGCCCACGGGGAGGGGCTGCGGCCGCCGCCGGCTCAGGAGCTCTGTGGGCACAGAAAAGGGGGTGACACCGGGCTGGGGGCCCCGGCGGGAGCGCACACGCTCCGCCACGGGGGGACGCCACCCCCGGCACCCGCCCTGACCTTCTTGCGCAGGGAGAAGCCGAGCCCCAGCGCCACGAAGACCAAGCCCAAGACGAAGCCCCCGATGCCCGTCAGCATCTTGCTGCGGGCGGCGTCCGGCGGCATCACTGGGGGGTCCGCAGGGCTCAGCACCCCCAAAACCCCTCACCGACACCCCGAGCCCCTCCCAGCGCCCTCCCTGTGGCCCCCAGCCCAGCCAGGACCCCCTGAAACCTCCCTCAGATCCCTTTTTGTCCTGCCCAGGAGCCACCAAAGCCCCTCCCGTCCTTCTCAGCATCCCACAGCCCCCTCCCAGTTGCCCCCAGCGCCCCAGGACCCCCAAAGCCTCTCGCAGTCCCTTGGCAGCCCCAGCAGGACTCAGCCAGAGCCCTCCCAGGCTGTGCCCAGCACAACCGAGCTCATGGCGAGCCCTGCTTTGCCATCGCCGATCTCCTTCCATCCTCTCCGGGCTCACTGCGATCCCTCCCAGTCACACCCAGCACCCCAAACTCCCTCCCAGTGCCCACCAGGACCCCCCCAAGCCCTTCCCACCCTCCCCAGCATCCCCCAAACCCCTGCCCAGCCCTTGCCCAGCCCCTCTCCCAGTTCCAGCCCGGCTCTCTCCAGCTCCCTCCCAGTAGCTCCCAGCACAGCCCAGTGGCTCTGCCAGCGCCCCCAGGGGCTCCCCCGTACCCCAGTGCCGCCTCAGGGGCTGCTCCAGGCTGACGTGCTCCACCTGGCAGCTGTAGCTGAGCCTGCGCCGGGGCGGCGTTTCCAGCAGCACCAGCAGCTGGTGGGTCCAGTCGCCGTTGGGGACCACGTCGGTGGCCACCACGTGCTCCGAGAGCTCCTGCTGGCCCTGGAACCACCTCACCTGGATGGCAGCAGGGTAGAAATCCATCACGGAGCAGAGCAGGCGGCCGGGGCCGGGCTGGGAGCTCGAGGAGGGCACCAGCGAGATGGACACGCTGGGGGGCACTGGGAGAGACAGAGAGCGAGAACACACTGGGATCAGCTGGGGGGCACTGGGAGAGAGAGGGGAGGGCTGGGATGGGCTGGAAGGGAACTGGGAATAGAGTGGGAGGGACTCGGAATGGACTGGGAGGGCCTGGGGGCGACTGGAAGGAACTGGGAATAGACTGGGAATTGACTTGGGGAGCATGGATGAGACTGGGAAGGACTGGGAGGGGCTGTGGTGGCACTGGGAGGAACTGGGAATGAAGGGCGCGGCACTGAGCGGCCGCGTCCAGCGCGGGGCACTCGGCGCTGGGGATCTACCAAGGAACAGATGAGTCATCAGCGGTGCGCGATCTCATTGGCTGGGAAGCGTCAGCTTAATGCGTCGCTGAAATGGACGCGGGAGGGAGCACTGGGAGGCACTGGGAGGGAATGGGGGGAACAGGAGGCCCCGGGGATGGGCACAAGGAGGGCTGAGGGCTCCGGGGCGATTCTTGGGAAGGTTTCGAGGGGCTCCAGGGTCATTGGGAGGGCAGGACCCGAGGGGACACGCTCTGCCCCGCGCTCACCTCGGCGCTCCACAGTGATCGGGGCAGCAATCTCGTAGTTGTGCCGGCACCTGTCCACGTGAGCCCGCATGAACTCCATTATAGCCGTGTCGCTGTTCTACTTCTTGGCATTCTTCTCCCCTAAGGGGGTGAACCCCACAAAGTGCCCAACGTCGCTGTCGAACGTCAGGAACTGCTCCCGGTTGTAGATGAACCTCACCACCAACCTCACCTTCTCAGTGCCGTTAATGAAGAGACAATCGGCCTTATGCATCCACTGGAACACCCCTGTGAGTGCAGCACACAGCTCAGGGATGTGCCCCCCTCAGCACCCCCAAGCAGCACCCCCAGAGCTCCGGGAGCCACCCCGGATCCCCACTCCGCACCCCCTGTGCCCCACGGCCGCCACGGGACGCTCCTGCCCGCGCTGCCGCTTCCTGTTTGCCGCCCTTCCCCCATTTCCCCTTCCACATACTCTCCCACATCCAGCCACTCCCAAATCACTTTTGTAGCCCCATTTCCCCACAAATCCCCCAATCTCCGGCCCCCTCGGGCTCAGTTTTGGGGTCATCCCCTCCCCTTTTCCCCCATTCTTCACCCTCTCCCACCCCTCCCTCCCCTCCCCCCACCCCTCAGCCCCTCCCGCTCTCCCTTTGGGGGGTCCCCTCCTCCTCCCCCTCCATTCCGGCCTCCCCACTTCGCCCCCTTTTCCCCCTTCTCCCCCCCTGTCCCAGCGCCTCCCGCCCCCCGCTCACCCGAGAGCTCCGCGCCCGCAGCCGGGGGGGCTCCCAGCACCACCAGTGCCACCAGCAGGGCCCCAGCTGCCGCCCCTCGCCCCATGGCCGGGGCCGGGCAGGGAGCAGCAGCCCCAAAGCAGCCGCGCTGCGCTGGGAGCGCCAGTCCGCAGCAGGGCGGGCTCGGCAGCGCCGCGCGCTCTCATTGGCTGCCGCCGCTTCTGGGCAGCGACCGGCCACGGGCTCTGCCCGGCAACCGATGAGGCAATCCAACGCCCCGAGCTCTCATTGGCTAAGCTGCCTCCTGCCTGCGCTGCCATTGGCTGAGGCCTTTCCGGGACGCTGCAGCCCCGGGCTGGGGGATTTTTGGGGAGGGGGAACCTTGGGGCGCTGGGCAGGTGGGAGCTCAGGTGAGCCCAGCAATGCGTGCCCAGGTGCGCGGCATCTCAGGGGTGCCCGTGGCCAGCGGTGACGCTGGCCCGATGCCAGGCACCCCCAGAGCCGCTCTGTCCCTGCCCCCCGCAGCCGCACAGGGACAGAAAATGGAACAGAGGGTTCCTGCGTGGGGACAAGGATCGGGAGAGATTCCTCAGCAAATCCCGCACGGGCACAACAGATCCGGCCTGGACACACGGAGGGAATTTATTATCAACCAAATCACAGCAGCACAAGGAGAAGGGAAAGAAATCTCTCCAACACCTTCCCCCTGCCCAACACGGATCAGCCAGAACAGGGGTCACCAGGGCTCTGCCCAACAGGAGTCACTGAGGATCGTCCAGCGCGGATCCTCCCATGGGGAATGGAGCTGGAGCAGCACACGAAGCTCTTCCCACACTCAGGACACTCGCAGGGCCTCTCCCTGGCGTGGAAGTGCTGGTGAGTGACGATCTCTGAATCCCACCTGAAGCTCTTCTGACATTCCAAACACTCCTAGGGCCGTTCTCCAGTGTGGATCTTGTGGTGCTTGCAGAGGTCATTGGTCCCACTGAAGCGCTTCCCACATTCCTCACACTCACAGAGCCTCTCCCCAGTGTGGATGTTCAGGTGTTCCATCAGGGTGGAGCTGGAGCTGAAACCCTTCCCACATTCCAAGCACTTGTGGGGCTTCTCCCTGCCATGAGGCTTCTCCACCAGCTCTGAGCCCTGGCTGCATCTCCGGCCACCTTCCTGGCTCAGGGCGGCTCTTTCCTCCTCACACCTCCCTGGGCTGGGTTTGCAGCCCTTCCTTGTGAGGGATCTCTGGGGCTTTTCCTCCTCCTCCATCTGGCCACAGCTTGGGAATGACAAACCCTGGTTTGGGGGAAACCAAGGTGGGAGTGCCTTGGAGTAGAGGCTCCTCCTGGCCAGGTCCATCTCTGGAACTCAGCAGGAGTCTTGTGTCGATGAAAAGCTCCACATATCAAGATTCAGCCCAAAAAAAACTCTCCCAGGAGTTCCCTATTGCAGATCTCTTCACTTTTGGGGTTCCAGAGGTTTCCTTTCCTTGGGATCACAGGGGTCCAATGGTTCCAGGGGTTCTTCATTCTCCGGCGTCCTGCTTAGGGATGATCCAGGGACTTTTGGGGGTCCATGGGGTCCCTTCTACCCTGATGCTCTGCTTTGACATCCCAGGGATCCCAGGGGTCCCTCCTCTCCAGGCTCCCCCCCTTTCCAGTCTGCCGGGGTCCCCCTGCTCTGGGATCGCCCCTCTCTGCTCTCCCCACTCTGGGGGTCCCAGGGGTTCCCCTCCTCTTCTCTCCCGGGGGTCCCCAGGACCAATGTCCTCCCCTGCCCATACTGGGCAATGGAATGTGGGCCCCCAAAGATCCCCCAAGGGGCTCAGCTTTGGGCTCCTGCAAGATCCAAACCTACAAACACAGAGAAAAAAACTTCCCAGGGACACCAGATGAAACTTGGGGTCAATTCCACAATTTGTGAGCTCCAAACACAGCCCAATAAAAAACCCTCTCAGGGACCCCCTGGATGGATTTGGGACGAGCTCCCCCTCCCCGCTCACCTGCAGGACGAGCTGGGGGCGATGGTCCCGCGGCTGCGGCCACAGGGGGCACTGGAACCTCCTGTTCCTCCTGTTCCTGCTCCTGCTCCTCCTCTTCCTGCTCCTCCTTTTCCTCTCTCCCTCCTCCTCCTCCTCCTTCCTAATCCCACCTCCTCCCCAGTTCTGCCTTCTGTGTATTTACAGTGGGGAACCTTGCTTGCATTTAGAACCAGAACAAAGATCCCAGACGGAACAAGGCTTGCTGCTTTTAGTCAGAAGTATCAGTGACTAAAGGTCACGTTTCCTTTGGTTTGGTGCCGTCCTTGTTCCTCCTCAGTGTTCAGGCTGGGCTATGGGGTGTCCTTGTTTGCTGCATTTTCCGAGTTCCTCTTGCACTCTTTGGGCCATAGGCTGTGCCCTGGGAGGGTTCTTTGTGCTCCTTTGTGACACAGGAGAACCTTCCAGGCGGTTTCTGCGTGAGCTGCTGCTGGGATGTCACAGGAACAGCGCCACGTCCCCGTGGTGTTCCCGTTGCTGTGGGACACAGAGGCCTCAGTGCCCAGAGTGGCTCTGGGCTCGTTGCTGGAGGATCCTCCTGCCCGAGGCATTCTCAGCAGCCAGCCCAGAAGGTGTCCTTCTGTGCTTGCAGGTGTTATGTTTGCCCAATTATCCCATCATAAAAAAACCCCAAACAATATTTAAGGTAGCAGCAATTTTAATTAAATAGTTTAGAAAATATATAAATCAGGGATAATTTAGTTCAAATAATAGCGCATAAGCTAAAACAACCATGGGGTACGGGGGGCAGGGTTCAATTACCCTTGCCACTTCACGTACAAGCTTGCCAAGTGAAAGTCACCCCTTATATGCCATGCGTCAATGCCATCTCCTCCTATTTTCTGTTCGTCACTTTTCTGTCCTCCGCCCTCCTCACCACCTTTACCACGCATGCGCCACCACTCGGTTCGGTGGTCGCACAGGTCTTTGGGGGTCGTCACTGATGAAGGCCCTATAGTCTTCTTCATTGTCCTTTAATTCACCTTTGGGTTACACATGCGCACCAAGCCAGTACAATATAAGCCAAGACTAACGTATCACTGCATCTACATATCAAGGCAAAAAATCCCTTATAATTAGCATTTTCTGGGACTGACCGAGGTTCTTGGTCATTTTTAGCAACTATATCTTCAGGTTCTTTCCTGTGGTCCTTGAAAAACATCTGCTGGGAAGGGGGGGGTGGAGCCTCTCCTCTCCCTCTCCTCCTTGGCATTACAACTTTTAACCATTAACTATTTTATTATTCTCAAATATTAATTACTGTATCAATATTGATTACTGTTTCAATTTTCAATTCAAACAGCACGAATCATACCTATTTATCACAAATCCCCCATTTCTCTTTTTGATCATTATTATTTGTGCTGTATTTAAAAAGCTGTGCCCTGATATCTTTTATATTTTTCAGAATTTTTGTTTCCTCGTTGTCTCTTTTCATCTTCAAATTTTCCCAGCATTTCTATTACTGCTTCTAGTCTTTCACACTCTCTTTAAAGTTTAGTTAGCATTTCCTGGTCTATTTCAATCTTTTTAGGTCCTTGTTTTTTAACAGGGGTCGATTTAGCTTTTAATACCATTATAGATCTTGATTTTCCTTTTTCTGCTGATTCTGAATCTAGAGACGTTGTAATCTGCATCTTTTGAATCACTGATTCAAAAGATTAGCCTAATAATTACAAAATCATACAAGGCAGAAACAGAAGTCCCAGAATTGAGCATAACAACATGAACTCTAACTTTTTTCTCCAAACACTTCCAAAGAGGTTACCCCACCAATCTGCTTTCAAGATTGAATTCCACTTTTGTAGTGGCACATGAGCCACTCTTTTAATTTCCTCTGTAAGTTTTGTGATAGCTTCCCCATAATCATTAATTTCTACACAGCACTTAAATTCATTAAATCTTCCACAAGCTCCTCCTTCTTTTGCTAACAGATAGTCTAGGGCGATCCTGTTTTGGTACACAAACGCCCGCATTTGTGTATGTTGCCTGCCTAACATTTTTAAAGCATCAGAGGTGTGATTTGACACCACTTCCACTAGTGCTTGGAGCCTTATTAATTTATTCAACAGGTAAATTGGGGTCCTATATCCCCATGACCCATCCTGAGCCCATATTGCTGGGCCATAATATGCTATAATTTGTTCTGCAGGCCATTCGTCCTCCTCCCATTTTTGATTCCCTCCTGCTGTTGGAAAATTTAAATTCAAATCTCCTTTATTCCACTGCAGGGTTTCATACAGTGGAGTTCCTAGCACATTGCTCCTAGACCTCAGTAGAACAAAGAAGGAGGGTTGTATTATTCCCAAAGTACAGGTTCCTCCCCATTTTTGAGGTAACACACTGTGTACTCGTTGCTCACAAATCCAATATATCTCATCTGAGGCTTTCCATTTCTTATCAGTTTTCTCCGGTTGTTCCCAATAAGACCTCAGGCTGTCGATGGATTGGTGGGGGTTAACTCCAGGACTTCTGTACCAGCATAAATTAATCTGTTCATCCCATTCACAATTTATTTCTTTTACTGGTCCCCAATATCCAACGGGGTTTTCAGGTCGCCAAATTTTTGAACGATCCATATTAACCACCAGTGTGGATTTACAAGGAGTATGCCCTACTATTTTAATAAATTTCCTTCCTTCTTGAGTTATACAAATGATTCCAATTACTTGATGGCTTAAAATCCATCCTTCAGGTCTCTTCAATGTTCCAGAAATTTGGGTATGGTTCCATTTTAAAAATTGCTCTGGAGCTAAGCTCTCACCTTTCCACGGCCATCTTTCAGCCATTTTTAGACCTCCACAAATCCAGCATTTTGATAATCCTAATTCTGTAGCAATCTCTTTTTGTAGTGTGTTCTGTTAATTTGTTTAATTGCTCCCCCATTTTCTGTATTGTTCCCCCATTTTCTGTAATGGTTCTGCCCTCCCAGTTTTTCCCGCCTTAGCTTTGTCAATTATTATGTTCCCATGGCAACTCCCACCATGGTATTGTCTGTCATTTGGTCACCTTGGTTACTCCCGCCACAGTTTAGGTCAATCCTCTCTGTTATATGATTTCCTCTCCCCTGTGTTTCCTTATATGTGAATTTGTTCTCCTCCCTGGGCCCAGTCAATCACTCCCCACTCCTCCTCGTTTGCCAGAATCTTCTGTGCTTAGGGAGACTTGATTGGCTGTGGCTCTGGGGCCCCTCCTTTACATTGTTTCTATTGGGTTTTTCCTCATGTCAGTTATCCTAAGTTCACTCCCCTACCTTCCCCTATTGGTCCTTTGTAAACCCCTCCCTGGGATCCCTCCTCCCCTTTATAACCCTGTTGCACTCTCTGTTCTTGGTCACACGCTGGTAGACACATTAGATTCAACACCTGGGTGTCTGTCACTCCCTGGTTGACAATAAATCTGACAAGTCCCCAAGTAAAGAGTGTCCAGACTCTTTACTCTCGTCGGCCAGCAGCAATTCCATCCGCTGTGAGCACAGCCCGAAGCCTTCTGACGCCGAGAGGTGCTCCCACATTTGCAGCTGGGTGTTGGCCGCCCTCCTGCTAGCCGGACACCTGACTTTAAGGCCACACCTTGCTGGAGTTGGGTGTCCAACGTTGGGGCCTGGATTACGGCCGGACGCCTAGCCGTTTGGACCGACAAACCCCACGGATGGATTCCTTAGAGTCCACTGGCCACCAGACTACCCTCAGTTGCCGCAGACTCCGGTTTAGGGGTAGCGCTCCTGGGGGACCCGAAGTCGGAACTCCCTGCACCCGTGGAGGACTTCGGAAGACGAGAGCCACTCGCCCGGGTTTTCTTTTGTGCCGCCGCTGGGTCAGGTAAGCCCCAGACTTGGTGGTTTCCCCCCTGCCTTTTTAACCCCCCCTTGGAGTTTATGCCCTGCTCTGGGGACCACTCCCTACCCTTTTCCCAAGAGGGCTGCAATCCCAAGCGGTTTCAGCTCCCGCGTGGCGATCACGTGCTGCCGGAAGCCTGGCGGATGCCGCCCATCCTGTCTCCTCCGGCGCCGCGCAGCGTTACCGCGTGGCATAGGGGGGCCGGCAGACGCTGCCTGCCATTTCCGCTTTTTGCGCGCGCGGCTCTGACGCTTTTCGTACACCGTGGGAAGCCTGGCAGACTCCGCCCGCCGTGCCACGGAGCCCTCTGCTGCTTTTCGTGCTCGCTGTTTCCCTGTACAGCGGCGCTGGGGCGGGCTTCGGGCTCTCTCGGTTCGGCGCCGAGCGGCTGCTGCGGGTATTTCAGCGCGGGGCGGCTTTTCCGCGCGGGTCGGCATGGCGCGGTCATCCACCCCCCCCACCGCGTGGCGCGCTGCCCCCCCCCCCCCCGCTTTTTGTGCGGTTTTGGAGCGGGGCGGGGTTGCCGCAGCTTTCAGCGCAGGCAGTACTGGTCTCAGTCTCCCCGGGACTCCCCGGGAGCCCCGGCGGAGCCCCGGTCTGTTGGGGACAGCCCTCTCCCCCTCATTTTTTATTTTTCCTTTCCCGTGGGGTCTGAATCCCCAGACTTGGGGCCAGACCTCACTGCCCAACATCCTTCCTTTCCTCGAGCTGAAACCCCAGACTTGGGGACAGCGAGGGGAGCAGGGGCCAGTGGCGTGTACCTAATTGTTTTAGTTTTCGTTTTTCTGGGTGGGTGGAGTGCAACATCAGGAGTTCTAGATCCCTTTAAGGTAGCATTGTCTAGTGCTTCTTAGAGGTTAGACCATGGGTGCAGGCCTGAGCAGGACTCAAACGAGAGTCTACTGTGTTGTTAAGGGTTTGTTGCTTGGGGGAGGGTCTCAAGCCCCCGAAAAGGAGTTGAAAATGTTAATTAAGTGGGTCTTTTCTCAGCTCCCCGAGGTTTCCCCAGAAATTGTGAAGGAGCCATGGTTTTGGGCAGCTGTTGTAGCAAAATTAGAGCAGGCGGCCAACTCTGGGGAAACCCAATTATCTATCGTGGCATACTGGGTGGGCAGAGTGTTAACCTCACTCTGACCGCCCGGGGAACTGAAGGAAAGTCCATCGCGTTTAAGTTTGGTCCCCAGTTCTCCCAGTTCTTGTGTTCCTATCCCTCATTCCTCACCCTCTTCCCTCAGGCAGGAGCCCTCGGGAGGGATTCTTAAGGCCAACAAGAAGCAGGGGGTTCACCTTGCCCCTGCTCCCTCTCGACCGGCTCGGCCACCTCCTCCGAAGAGTCCTGGCCAGTCTCTTCGGAGCCCTCCTCCCTATCCCTCTGCCCCTCTCCCTAAGTCCCCAGTTGCCACTCCTAAGTTTGTCAGAATCGATGAACTGGCTCAAGATGGCTCACAGGGAGCACAAAATGGCGGAGACCTCATGGTTTTTCCCGCCACGATCCCTTCTCCCTCCCACAATCCTTCCCTTGATCTATCCCCTTCTCCTGTTTCCCCTCCCTCCGTTCCTCCCCCTGCTCCTCCCCCTACTCTGCCCACGGCTCTGCCTCCCGCAAACTCCTCCCTAAATCCTCCTCCCTATTCCACCCCACCTCTGAACTCCACCCCAGAGGCGGAGAAAACCAACTTGCCAGGCACAAGCCAGTGCCCCTCCCAAGTGCCAAGCCCCGCCTCAGCCTTCCTCCTTTCCGGTTCCCACGCTCCTCCTTCCGGTTCCCACGCTTTGTGTTCCGGGGGGGAGGGGGGGGTGGATGACCGGAAGCCAGGACAAGCACCTTTATTGGAAGCTGCCCCGGTTACATACCGCCTCAGTGGGGAGGGGAGTTCTCAGGCCCAATGGGTGCCGCTTGTACAGGCCTAGATCAAGGAACTGTGCAAGGCCCAGAGGGAGTTCTCCCGGGAATCGGAGTATTTCCGGGGTCTCCTTCGCTTGGTCCTTGCTCCAGGAGATCTGGTCCTGGCGGACCTGAGGGCTCTCTTCTCTAGCCTTTTTGGGCCCATGGAGTTTAGGGTCTGGGCAGCAGAGTGGGGGAGGGAGATTGTGGAGGTTCTCCCAGTGCTCTGGGGGAGCCAGGCCATGTCTCACGATGCGGACGGCTTGGTACTATCCACGGACCATCTGGTGGGCACCAGGGCTTGGGCAAGCAGGGCGGTGCAGGCAAAGGTTTGTTCTCTGCTCAGCTATTGGAAACCTGCAAGGCCACAGAGCAGGCTTTTTACAAGCTCCTCTCTGCCACATCACAGCTAGAAGTGGAAGAGGTGAATCAGGGCACACAGGAGCCTTATATCACGTTTGTTGAAAGACTGTATCGGTTTGTAGGGGCTCAGGTTCCGGGAGAGCGGGAGAGAGAGGAGGTTCTGAGGCTGATGGCCTACCTGAATGCCAATGTGGCATGCAGGGGGGCCATCCGGTCTCTCCCCCTGAGCCCTCGACCCACAGTCGAACAAATGATAGAAGTCTGTGCGAGGAAGGTTCCCCTTCAGGATCCAAAGATGTGCCCCAAGAGAACATCAGTGGCTTTTGCAGAGTTTCCATTCATCGAATGCCCTGAAGCCGAAGCTGCTGCCGTGAATGGACCCTTAACACCGGGTTCCAGCAGGAGGATGACGGCAACCCATCCTTGTCATCTCTGTGGCAAGATGGGGCACTGGATGCCGCAATGTCCCCTGCAGCAAAGGTTTCTGGAGTTCAGAAAAAAGGATGGGGAGGTAGCGAACAAAAAAACTAACTTATGAGCACAGCCCCTCCCTGGGCCAGGACAAAAATAAGGCGGGCCAATTAACATCCAGCGGGGAGGGAGGAGTAAAGGGAGAGCCGCCATACACACTACCGGATTTGACTAATCTATTATCGGATTTGGCATTTAGCACCTGTGAGTTGTAGCCTAAACCTGTTCTTACCACCTTGTCTTCTGCTTCCCCTTACAGGCTGCAGCTAACTAGGGATATCTATCTTCCCAACAGCGATTTTCAGCTGGTGTCTGCCGATCTGCAACATCTCGGTCGCTGGAGGAAATTAGGACGGTGCAGGTGGACCATTGTTGGTGATACAAAGCACATACCGCGTGACCTTCACATCGTCCTGGGGCTGGTTACTACAGACCGGGACCGTTTCGCGGTGGGGCTGTACTGTGTCCGACCCCCACTCTTCCTCCCCAAAGGTCAGATTATTGCCCAGGCCATTCCAGTGCCGGAGGAGACGCACTGGCAAAGATCATCCAAGATACATTGCCTCCAACTGTGGCCTGGGCACAGGTAGTGGGGAGGGAGAAACCCCGACTAACTTGTCAACTTTCTTTAGGGGGAGATCGAAAAATAGTGAGGGGTCTGTGGGACACAGGGGCAGATGTGACAATCATTCCCTCTCGGGAGTGGCCGTCACATTGGGGCTTGCAAAACACGGCTGGAACCATCCAAGGTGTAGGGGGTCTCCAATTGGCCAAGCAATCAAGGAGCATTGTACAAATTATGGGACCAGACGGGCAATTGGCTTCTGTGCGCCCGTTCGTATTAGATTACACCGAGCCTCTCTGGGGGAGAGACCTTTTAGCCCAGTGGGGAGCCAAAATTGACCTTCCCAGGGCTCCCCAGGTTTTTTGGGCAGTGGCCACTGAAGAGCGCTGGACCTGGAAGCTGGAATGGCAGACTGATGAACCAGTACAGGTCTTGCAGTGGCCACTAAACAAACAAAAATTGAAGGTGCTCAACGAGCTCGTTCAGGAGCAGTTACTTAAGGGCAGTATCGTGGAGACAATGTCTCCCTGGAATTCTCCAGTTTTTGTGATCAAGAAGCCAAATAAAGATAAGTGGCGGCTCCTGACCAACCTCCACCAAATTAACGAAAAAATAGCAGACATGGGGTCTCTCCAACCAGGGATGCCCTCCCCGGCAATGGTCCCCCGAAATTGGAATTTGGCTGTTGTTGACATCAAAGATTGTTTCTTCCAAATTCCCCTACACCCTGACGATGTCCCACGTTTTGCGTTCACGGTTCCTTCCATCAACTGCGAGTCCCCAGACAAGTGCTACCACTGGCGGGTCCTTCCGCAAGGAATGAAGAACTCTCCAGTGATCTGCCAGTGGTACGTTGTTTCTCTGCTGTCCCCCATTTTTGCAGCCCTCGGGGATGCCGTCGTGATTCATCATTATATGGACGACATTCTCGTGTGTGCGCCCGACGATAGTCTGCTTGCCCGTGCGCTTGACCTGACAACCAATGCATTGGTTGCTGCAGGGTTTGAGCTCCAGCAGGACAAGATTCAACGGATGCCACCTTGGAGGTACCTGGGCCTTGAATTACCAAGTGGACCATTGTGCTGCAGAAATTGGCAATAAGGACTAATGTCCAGACCCTTGCGGATGTCCATCAACTGTTGGGTGAGACCCTGGCTGGGCATTTCTACCGAGGACCTGGCCCCCGTTTTCGATTTGTTGAAAGGGAGAGAGGGGCTTAGTTCCCCTAGGACTCTCACCCTAGAGGCTCAGGTAGCTCTGAAGAAGATCCAAAAGGCTATTTCGGCCAGGCAGGCCCACCGTTATCACCCGGGCTTGCCATTCAAATTCATAATACTGGGAAAATTGCCACACCTCCATGGCATTATCCACCAGTGGGACAAGACGCTGAAGGACCAAGGCTGGGGAGATAAGCTCTTATTCATAGAGTGTGTCTTTCTCAGCCACCATCAGTCCAAAAGAATGACAAGGCCACAGGAGCCGGTAGCCGAACTGATCCTCAAAGCAACATCGAGGATCAGGGAGTTGACAGGATGCGATTTCGAATGCATTTACATACCAATTGAATTGGAGTCGGGCCAACTAAAAATGAAGACCTTCAATGAACTGCTGCAAACAAATGAAAACCTTCAGTTTGCGTTGGACAGCTACACTGGGCGTGTTGCAGTGAATCAGCCGGCCCAAAAATTATTTAAATCGGAGTTTAAATTATCACTCTAAAAGGTTCAAAGTAAGGAGCCTCTAGATGCCGTGACAGTTTTTACAGACGCGTCGGGAGCATCCCACAAGTCAGTTATGACTTGGAAGGATCCTCAGACTCAGCAGCGGGAGACAGATGTTGCTGTCGTGGAGGGTTCTCCACAAATTGCTGAGTTAAACGCAGTCATCAGGGCATTCCAGAGGTTCCAGGGACCTTTCAATTTGGTAACAGATTCTGCGTATGTCGCCGGTGTAGTGTCCAGAGCTCAATCAGCAGTTCTGCAGGAGGTCTCAAACCAAAAATTATTTGAACTACTTACGAGGCTCATCGATTTAGCCTCCCACCGTGAGCATCCGTTCTTTATAATGCATGTGAGATCGCATACTGACCTGCCTGGGTTCATCGCTGAGGGCAACCATCGTGCCGATTCCCTGGCCACGGCTGCAGTCACGGTGGGCCCACTCCCAGACGTGTTCAGCCAGGCTAAGATCAGCCACCAGCTCTTCCATCAGAACGTGCTTGGCCTGGTCCGGCAATTCCATCTGACCCAAGACCAGGCCAAGGCGATCAGGGCCATATGTCCCCAATGCCAGAGAGACCAGATGCCCACCATTGCCTCGGGGGTTAATCCCCGGGGCTTGGCAAGCTGTGAGGTGTGGCAGATGGACGTGACACACATCCCTTCTTTTGGTAGATTGTGTTACGTCCATGTCTCAGTGGATACCTTTTCCGCTGCTATCTATGCCTCTGCCCACACAGGTGAGAAGGCTGCGGATGTCCAGGAGCATCTGCTTCTGGCGTTCACTGTCTTGGGCATCCCTAGGGCCATCAAAACTGACAACGGCCCAGCGTATATGTCCAAGGAACTGCAGAGCTTCCTGCAGCAATGGGGAATAGAACATAAGACCGGCATCCCCTATTCCCCGACAGGCCAAGCCATGGTGGAGAGGGCCCACCAGAGCCTGAAGAAGACCTTAGCTCAGCAGCAAGCGGCTGTGAAGGTGGAGACCCCCCACGTCCAGTTGTCAAGAGCGCTTTACACCCTCAACTTCCTCAATTGCCCTTTTGACAACCCCAACCCTCCGGTGGTCCGGCACTTCGGCAGTCACCAGCAGCTGCAGCCTAAAGCCAGGCCGCCGGTCCTTATCAAGGATCCGGAGACCTGGCGGACAGAGGGGCCATTTGACCTGGTGACCTGGGGGAGAGGATACGCTTGCGTGTCCACTCCCTCAGGCCCCCACTGGATACCATCCAAATGGGTCAGGCCCTTCGTCCCGAAGCAGGGGACGCAGAAAGGGGCTGTGCCACGGGTCCAGGTAGCGTGTTGGTGGCGGTGGAGGAAACCCTCCACTATAACATCTTCCTTTTTCTCCGAACTTTCTCCCATTCCTGAAGCAGAGCCCTCTTCTCCCTCTTCTCCTTCTCCTTCTGATTTTCCATTAGTTTATGAGTCTCGACCCTCATCTCCTGTTTCCTCCCTGTCTTCTTCAGATTTAAGTTGGTTGTTTGGGGCAAAGCCATCAGAGTGATTTCCTTATACTTTCACCATTTCTCTCTTGTTTTAGTACATCTCCCCAATGGCCCCCGCATCGTCACCAACGGCTCCCAACCCGGGCATTCTACTGCTACTTCTGGCGACCTACGGACTCCTGCTGCCATCTTCGAAACCGTGGGTCATCCCCCAGCCAAAGGTCAATGTCTGGCGTGCCTTGGATTAGTCTTTAGGACAAGACCACATTTGCCTCGACACCGGCGCAGCAGAGGACCCGATGTCGTCTTGTCTTGTGGGGATCCCTTTCGCTCCAGGTGAGTTTCCCCCTGCCTTTCAGTCAACCTTTTCCCCTATTTTGGCCCGGAGCCTTACTATCGTCCCCAGTTTTGATTCTAGTAACGCCTGGAGCGACGGAGTGTTTAGGCTGGATCCTTTAGCCTCCAAGCCCACAGAATTACATCTTCTCGGTTCTGCCAACTCCTCTATCTGTTTTCAGTTTGATTATACTTTAGCTCCTATAAAGAAGGGCGTGGAGGTGGTCCAGCAAACTAAAAAAGAATATCAAGTGAATCAGTGGTGCAGAGCCGTATTAAAGATCAGCAGTCCCACTACCACTGGACGGATCCCTTATGCCCTTCCCAGGGGAGCGTTTTTGATTTGTGGCAATCGAGCGTGGGCAGGCTTCCCCTCTGGTCTGATCGGAGGCCGTGCACTTTTGGCAGACTGACGCTGTTTACCCCCAACATCACCCAAATTGTCAATTGGAGAAAGACAAACGTCACGTCCGAATTGGCCAGGTCTAAAAGAGATCTTAAGGATCTCACTGAGGACTGTGATGACGAAATTACTCATTGGTCTCACTCAAAATCTGTCGCTTTTACCATCCTATTGCCATGGGTATCAGTGGCGAAATCTCTGGGTGAATTGGGCTGCCTGGAGTGTTGGGTGGCTCAACAAGACAATCTTACCTCAGCTGCTCTATACGACCTCCTCACAGACGAGGAAATAACAAGAAAGGCGATGCTCCAAAACAGGGCAGCAATAGATTTTCTATTGCTGCTTCACCATCACCACTGTGAGGAGTTTGAGGGCCTCTGCTGCATGAACCTGTCCTCACGAGCCGAGGACGCCAGGCACTCCGTGAAACGCCTTCAAGACCTTCTGCATCAAATAAAACAAGTAACATCTGACTGGCTGGGGGACATCTTCAAGGGTTGGGGCCTTAGCGGGTGGGCCAGTTCAGTTTTAGAATCAGTTAGTAAGGGTATTTTAGGTTTGATTATACTCTTGATTCTTGTTACTGTGATCCGTGAACTGGTCAAAAGACTGATGACAAAAGTAGCAACGCCAAGTGTGAACCACGCCACCGTTCCCCTCAATGAGCCCGTCGAGTTGGAGGACCTCTCCTCGGAGGCCAGAGAAGCTGTGGATGAGGAGGGAGCAACCGTGCCGCCCTTTGACCACCTATGGGCGGACGGATTCCAAATTGAGGAGGGCGAGACTTGGTTGGACCAGCTGCAGGTCCCTGCAGTTCAAGTTTTATATGGACTTTTCCGTTCTTTCTAATTTTATTTGGTAAAAAACGGGGAGATGTTGTGGTGTGTTTAAGTTTATTGTATTACTCCCCCATTTTTGTATGGTTCCCCCCATTTTATGTAAATGGTTCTGCCCTTCCCAGTTTTCCCGCCACTTGTATTGTCAGTCTTTTAAGTTATATAATTCCTCCTCCCCCCTCATCTCCTTATATGTAAACTTTTTCTCCTCCCTGGGCCCAGCCAATCACCCCCCACTCCTCCCAGGTTTCCAGAGTCTTCTTCTCTCTGGGGGTTGTGGTTGGCTGTGGTCCCGGGGCCCCTCCCTTACTTTATGCTTATTGGTTCTCATCTGTTGTTTGTCATGTTTAGTTCACTCCCTTCCCTTCCCTGATTGGTCCTCTGTAAACCCTTCCCCTTGAATCCTTCCCCCATTATAAGCCTGATTCACCCTCCCCTCTTGGTCACTCCCTGGTTGGTTTCCTTGGGCAATAAACCTGACTTCACCCCCAGTGAGTGTCCTGCTCCTTACTCGTCCTACCTGCAGCGAGATCCTGTCCGCAGCCAGCACAGCCTGAGGCCTTACGACGCCGAGGGGTGCTGGCAGGGAATGCAGCTGGGTGACGGCCTTTACCTCAGCTAGCCGGACACTGACCTTTTGGGCCACATACACCTCACCACAGCCGTCCTCAAGGGCTTTATCGCCTCCACTGATCCCTCTGTTTCTTTGCTGCAGTGATCAGAGGGGTCAGGCTGGAGAGAGGCTTGGCTGATGATAAAAATGGGTGCTGTCCAAAGGATACAAAGGAAAGAAATGAACTGTTACTTTCCAGAGTCAAGTTCCTCACAGGCTCTGTTGCAACAGGACAAAGGGAAATACTCTGCAGGGAAACTCAGTAGAGAGAAGCATGCTCAGATTAGATCTAAGGAAGAATTTTTAAACCAGGAGAGTGGGGAAACAGTGACAGAAGGTGCCCAGAGATGTGGGAGGTGCCTCCTCCTTGGAAACATCCAAGCTCAGGTCAGGCAGGGCTCTGGGCCCCCTGAGCTGCTTGAAGATGTCCCTGCTCGCTGTGGGGCACCAGGCCCAGATGAGCTCCAAAGGAGCTGCCAAGCCACAACAGGCGAGGATTCTGCTTGCTCTGCGTGTGGAACGCAGCCAGACTGGAGACTGTCGGAGGGGGCCCCACAAGAAAACCCCTCCCTGGCGCTGCTGCTTCCCCTGCAGCCCCTGGCCCTCACCTGCAGCAGCTCCTGGGCAGCCCAGCGCCGCTCCTCGTCCGGCTCCAGGCTGCACTCGAGGCAGTCCCGCAGCAGAGCCGACAGGCGCCGGGGCTCCTGCAGCTGCGGGGTCCCGTTCTGCCGGATCAGAGCGCGAGCCTGCAGGGAAAGCAAACTCAGCGCTCTGCCAGCTCCCTTCACACCCACACGGGCTCACATCCACCCCGGGGCCTCAGCCCCAGCTCCAGGGGCACTTTCCTCCCTGCCACAGATGCTGCTCAGAGCTCATTTTTCTACGCCAACCAAAAAACCCAAACCCTGGGGCTGCCACAGCCACTGCAACATCCAAATGATCTCGCCTTGAGAGCCAGTTTCATTGGCTGACTCTGTCAGTAGGAACCTCCATCAGAAATAGCACATATTGCTTCTCCAAATGGGGACACCAGCTTTACAGGCCATTTTCCAGAGTCAGTGTGGTCTGCCTGTGTTATTTCAGAGGATTCTTACATCAAGTGCATCTCTGCAATGCCACTGACACTCAACTAAATGCATTCCTGATGCCCCATCCCAGAAACTGCCAGGCAAGAAACAGGAGGTTTGTGATGCTGAAAGCTCAGGCTTGGTGACACAGAGAAAGTAGCTTGGACTAGGAAAGAAATACCATAGACTATGAGGATGTTAAACAATCATCTTCAGGTTTTCAACAAGTTTCCCAGTGAGAAGAATCAGGGGGGAGATCATCTTGCAAAATGTCTTTTAGAAGCTCCTGCAAAAATCTTGTTGTGTTTGGGGCTGGGATATGGGGGTGGTTTGGGGTTTTCTTGCAAGATAATATTAGAACTGATGCACTTGCTTCATATTTCCAGGTCATCCTCATAGCCAGATGAGCGGCAACAACATAAATCCCAAAGCAAATTGTTGCTGGAGACTGAAGAATATTCTTCTGTATGGAGGCTGGAGTGCTCTGGGAATTCCCTTCCCATGTGCAGAAACCTCCAGCTGCTGCTCCCAGTGCAGGGCCCCCCTGTGCTCACAGGCCTCTGCAGCCACTGGAGAATTTGCCTCTTACCATGGCCACCGATTCCCTGAAGTAAGGAGGTTCTCCTTCCACCATCTCAATGGTCACAATGCCAAAGGCCCAGATGTCCACCTTGGGGCCGTAAGGAGATCTGGTCACAACTTCTGGGGCCATCCAGTGAGCAGTGCCCACCATGGAGCTGCGCTGGTCCTGCTCAGGGCTGAGCTGAGCGCAGAGGCCAAAATCAGCTGAGGACAGAAACAAACCCTGTCAAAGGCAGCTGGAATGAGGAAACCAAGCACCAAGATTCCCCACTCTCAGTCTGAGAGTGCAGTAGTGAAGTCAGCTGGAAAAGCCCTCAGGGCTGTAGCCAAGGAAAGATGGAACTGGACCCTTCAAGAAACCATTGAGGAAGGGGCGGGGGATGTGAGAGAGAAGAGGGGAAGAAGGCGGGAGGAGCAGAGCGGGGAGTGGGGGGAGCGATTGAACCGGGGGAAGACAAGGGGGAGATGAGGAGAGGAGCAGAAACAGGAAAAGTAGCGGGGACACCCCGGCCTTCATCGAGGTGTCCACGGGGGGGCCAGGAAGATGTGGAACCCCCAGCCAGGTGTGTTCCCAATACGGGGGGCTCTGACCCTGGGGGTCACCCGGGATTATCCAGCGCGGATCCTCCCACGGGGGATGGAGATGGAGCGGCGCACGGAGCTCGTCCCGCACCGAGCACTGCGGGATCCGCGGGCAGCGACCCCTGCCCCCGGGCCCAGCTCCCACCCTTTGTCCCCTCCCTTTGCCCAAATCCGTCCCATCGCCCCCTCCAAATCCCTCCCCATTGCCCCCCAATAAACGGGCCCGGGCCCAACTGGGAAGCTTTATTGGGAGCACTGGGAGCAGGCACTGGGGGGGGGTGTAGTTGATAGGGTTAGGCGCTCGGAAAATCTCGCGATGTCACGGAAAGCAGTAGGATCCCTCTCCCCCTAACTTCTAGTGATAAGGGATCACCCAAGAATGTAGTCCCCCCTAACATTAGTAACTTTCGACTCCTTACTAACCAATTACAGTAAAGTAAGACCCCCTGACGTAGAGAGAAAACTCCCCCAGTATAAAACCCGACGAGACGGGACAATAAAGCTCTTGAACCGTCCACCATACTGGTGCTAGCGTGTGTTCTTGGCCCGAGTGACCCTGGAGAGTTTGGGTTGCCGTGCCGTTTTCTCAGAACCAGGTCGCCTTGCCTTGTATCAGAAGGCGACAGGGGGGCAGAGCGCCAGCGGGGCTGGGGGGGACACGGGACCCCCCCAAAATCAGCGGAGCAGGGACGGAGCGGGGGGTCCCGGCCAGGCCCGAGCCCATGGGGAGGGGCTGCGGCCGCCGCCGGCTCAGGAACTCTGTGGGCAGAGAAAAGGGGGTGACACAGGGCTGGGGGCCCCAGCAGGAGCGCACACGCTCCGCCACGGCGGGGACGCCACCCCCGGCACCCGCCCTGACCTTCTTGCGCAGGGAGAAGCCGAGCCCCAGCGCCAGGAAGACCAAGCGCAAGACGAAGCCCCCGATGCCCGTCAGCATCTTGCTGCGGGCGGCGTCCGGCGGCATCACTGGGGGGTCCGCAGGGCTCAGCACCCCCAAAACCTCTCACCGATATACAAAGGCGCTCCGAGCGCCCCCTCCAGGCTCATTCCAGTCCCTTCCAGTCGCAACCGGCATCCTCTAAACCCCCTGCCCTTTGCACCCAGCGCCCCCAAACTCCCTCCCAGTCTCACCCAGCGCCCCCAAACTCCCTCCCAGTGCCCACCACGACCCCTTCAACCCCATCCCACCCTCCCCAGCATCACCCAAACCCCTGCCCAGCCCTTGCCCAGCCCCCAGCCCCTCTCCCAGTCCCAGCCCGGCTCTCTCCAGCTCCCTCCCAGTGCCTCCCAGCACAGCCCAGTGGCTCTGCCAGCGCCCCCAGGGGCTCCCCCGTACCCCAGTGCCGCCTCAGGGGCTGCTCCAGGCTGACGTGCTCCACCCGGCAGCTGTAGCTGAGCCCGCGCCGCGGGGGGGGGGGGGTTTCCAGCAGCACCAGCAGCTGGTAGGTCCAGTCCCCGTTGGGGACCACGTCGGTGGCCACCACGTGCTCCGAGAGCTCCTGCTGGCCCTGGAACCACCTCACCTGGATGGCAGCAGGGTAGAAATCCATCACGGAGCAGAGCAGGCGGCCGGGGCCGGGCTGGGAGCTCGAGGGGGGCACCAGCGAGATGGACACGTTGCGGGGCACTGGGAGAGAGAGAGGAGAGGGCTGGGTTTGGCTGGAGAGGGACTGGGAATGGGCTAGGGAGGGACTGGGAGCGATTGGGGTGGCGCTGAGAGAGACGGGACACGGTGCGGCACACTGGGACCGATGTTGGACGTCCGGGCTTGAACGGAGAATGAAGTGGGAATTAATTTGGAATGGATTTGGAATAGCCTGAGAAGAGGAGGGAGGGACTTTGGAAGTACTGAGAGCGACTAGGATGGCACTCAGAGGGATTTTGGTGGCCCTGGAATTAACTGGGAATGAAGTGCGCGGCACTGGGAGGCCGAGTCCAGCGCGGGGCCCTCGGGATTTCAGCGTCAGGGACTCTGCATGGCAACCGATGAGTCACCAGAGAGACGCGCTCTCATTGGCTGAAAGGAGCCGGCTACACGGACAACCGGGGTGGACACGCCGGGCAGGCACAGGGATGGACTGGGACGGACTGGGAGAGCCACGGGGGTCACTGGGTGGGACAGGAGGCCCCGGGGTTGTTCCGAAGGCGGGCTGAGTGCCCTGGGCTGATTCTCAGAGACGTTTTGAGGGGCTCCAGGGTCATTGGCAGGGCAGGACCCGAGGGGACACGCTCTGCCCCGCGCTCACCTCGGTACCCCGTGAGGAACGGGGCAGCAAGCTCGTAGCCGGCCCGGCAGAACGTGTCGACCGCAGCCCGATTATCCTCCAGTATTTCCGGCATTCCGTTGCAGCACCGAGCCTGTGTCTCCCCATAGGGGGTGTCTCCCACGAACACCCCCACGTCGCTGTCGAACATCATGTACTGCTTCCGGTTGTAGATGTACCTCCTCACGAACCTCACCTTCTCCGTACCATTAATGAAGTGACACTCTCTCGTTCTCATCTCCTGGAACACTCCTGTGAGTGCAGAACACAGATCCGGGGTTGTCCCCCCAGCATGCCCCCAGCGCTCCGGGGGCCACCCCGGATCCCCACTCCGCACCCCCTGTGCCCCACGGCCGCCATGGGACCGTCCTGCCCGCGCTGCCGCTTCCTCTTTGCCGCCCTTCCCCCATTTCCTCTTTCACATCCGCTCCCCTCCCACCTCCGGCCGCTCCCAAAATCACTTTTGGGGTCCCATTTCCCCATTTTCCCACAAATCCCCCAATCTCCAGCCCCCTCCCGCTCAGTTTTGGGGTCCCCCCTCCCCTTTTCCCCCCTTCTCCACCCTCTCCCACCCCTCCCTCCCCTCCCCGCATCCCTCAGCCCCTCCCGCTCTCTCTTTGGGGAGTCCCTTCTCCTCCCCCTCCATTCCGGGCTCTCCCCTTCGCCCCTTTTAACCATTTTCCCCCGTGTCCCAGCGCCTCCCGCCCCCCGCTCACCCGAGAGCTCCGCGACCGCAGCCGGGGGGCCTCCCAGCACCACCAGTGCCACCAGCAGGGCCCCAGCTGCCGCCCCTCGCCCCATGGCCGGGGCCGGGCAGGGAGCAGCAGCCCCAAAGCAGCCGCGCTGCGCTGGGAGCGCCAGTCCGGAGCAGGGCGGGCTCGGCAGCGCCGCGCGCTCTCATTGGCTGCCGCCGCTTCTGGGCAGCGACCGGCCACGGGCTCTGCCCGGCAACCGATGAGAAAATACAACGCCCCGAGCTCTCATTGGCTAAGCCTCCTCCTGCCTGCGCTGCCATTGGCTGAGGCTTTTCCGGGACCCTGCAGCCCCGGGCTGGGGGTTTTTTTGGGTAGGGGGAACCTTGGGGCGCTGGGCAGGTGGAAGCGGGGATAGAGAGGCGCGGGCTGTGCTGGACCAGCCAATGAGAGCCGCTCATTTCACATTTAAGCCCATTTTTTGGGTTACTGAGCTCGTTCAGGATTTTCTGTTCGGATCCCTTGGTCCCGCTGTCCTGGTTTGAAAAGGAAGTGAGTTTTTTGGGATGCTGTGGTCAAACCAGTCAGTGTTCAGATTTAAATACTGGCACCTGGTGTGGCCCCTGAGGACATGGATTCACCTCTGAGCACACAGGGGGTTAAAAGCAGAGAACTCCCAGGGGAAGCTCTCTTGGTTCCGGTGGGTGAAAGGTTCAGAGCTGCCCTGCCCGGCTGCGGGCTGGGTGCGGGAGGGGAAGCCATGCGGTCGGCTGAGGGGAGCCGGGCCTTGGACAGAGAAGGGAGCTGAAGGCCCCTGCAGGACGGAAGGGTGGAGGAGCACTGAGAGGCATCGGGCAGTGCCCCCAGAGAGAGAGGGAGAGCGGGTGTCTGTACCTGTGCCACCTTGAAATTTGCCATCTTGTGCTGGCAGCACAGCCGAGAAGGAGAAGGGGTGCAGAGAGAAGGTGCCTGGCAGGGCCAGCTGGGAGTTCTGGGCAGGCAGAGCCCGAGATTTTAACCCTTTTCTTGGATGATGGAAACCTTACAAATGCTGATCCTCCTGGAGCTGAATGAGAAGATAGGGATGAAATAGGAGAAAATGGGCAAGTGTGATGAAAGTCCATGCAAGTGAAAGATGTCAAAAGAAGTTGAGAAGAATCCTAGGCGGGACAAGACGATGGAGTGGCCTTTGTCTGGACTTTTCTTGCATAGCCATGGACAGAACCATTTTTCCTGTGACACAGAGACTGCATTTAGGGGGAGACAATGGCTTGGAGCCAAGAGAGTGCAGTGATGTGATGTCAAAGAGTGGCATGAACAGAGATGGATGAGGAGGGTGGTGGTGCCCTCTGCCTTCAGTGAGGAAGAAGATCTTTGTTCTTGAGACCCCTCGGCCCCAGGGGGTGAATTTGGGAGGGATAGGTGTGTCGCAGACATTTCTTCACAGAAATCCTTTCTTTCGGATTTCTGCGTCTTCTGGAGGGCAAAGGCCTCAGAAGACAAGGTAAACAATTATTATCAGCTGCTGGGGAATGTAACAGGGACACCTTGATTGGCTCATGCTTCTTGTTTATAATTAAGGGCCAATCACAAGGTGCAAGCTGGGGACTGAGTCCTTGGCCACAGCTTTGTTGTGGATTTCTTTCTATCTATTCTTAGCTAGCCTAGCAGCTCTGCAAATCTCTCTCTTTATTCTATTTAGTATAGTCATAATGTATTATATAGCATATATCAATAAATCCAGCCTTCTGATCTAGAAACAAGATTCACCGTCTCTCTCTCTCACCAGCAGTGACCCACTCAGAGCACTGTAATATCTGGTGACTCCTCGTGTCAGAGCAGAAATTAATTTGATAAGACCAGAGGAGCAAAATTGCTGCCCTGGGTAAAAATCCTGTATGTGTAGCATTTGAAGGTTGCTTTGAAGCGACCAAAGAAGTGGATTCAAGCCAGGAGCTGAAGAACTGAAGATCCTGATTTGGACAGAGTTCACAGCCAAGGCTGACCACAAAGAGAACCTTCTTCTGGAAAACCTTCAGGAAAGATGATAGAAAAGAGCAGCAGACCTGTGGAGCTGGCCAGAGCAAGCTGGACTCTTTCAGAAGGTACTGTTCATTTTTCTATCCCTGATGAACCAGCCCTTTGTAGCTTTTGGCTGTTCGTATGGCAAACACATGCCTTGCCAGAAGAGATTCAATTCTCCCCTTCAGAGGAGAAGCTTATTGCCCTCTGGAAACACTGGTGTAGAGAAGATGGTTTCTTTCTGTCAAAAACAGATCTCTATGAGTTCTTTCGATGGGCAAAGCTTTTTGTGTTTTTTACTGATGTCCTGTACACTTTGGATGTCTTTGTCTGGGAGTGCATGGACTCCATTTTCCAGTTCGTCTGGAGCCAGGGACGTGTCCTTCCTTCTATCTACCCAGCATTTATAAAGCTTTTCCCAGTTCTGAAAGGCAGAGCAGCATCTTTTCAATGGATCTCTAACTGTTATGGACAGGCCCCGTTTCCACCGTCCCTGGGAGAAGACCCGGTGGGGGAGGACATTCTGCTTCCCAGCCCCCACTGCTTCGCGGCGGGGGGGGCTGAAACTTCGCCGTACAAAGAAGTTTTTTTTACTCTTTCTCTGGAGCCTGCGCAGAGGCAACTTTCTCCTTCCCCTCCTTCTCTCTCTCCGGGGGGATGGGAGGAGGCGGCGCCGCTCAAGCCACAGCCGGCCTCTCAGACTCCACCTCCTTCACACATGGGGGCGGCACCAGTCTCTGAGGCCTCCCCGGCCCTGCCAGCTCCGCCTCTCCGAGTGATCCCATCTCCGCCTCTCCAGGCGGTCCCGCCCACGGCTTCACGGGCCTCCCCGCCCCTGTCAGCGCCTGCGTCGGAGAAGGCAGAAGAGACAGCACTTCCGGTGGTTGAGCTGTTGCTAAGCAGCGGCGATGCTCCTCCGCCGCTTCTCCCGGCTCCGCTGCTGCCTGTGTGCGCTCCGACGGAGACTGCGACTGCGCCTCCGCAGCGGACCCCGGAGTCAGCGGCGGGGGACGGCGCCGGCCCCGTGCCGTGCCTGCCGCCGCTTTCAGGGCTGGAGGACACGGCGGCGGCGTGTTCCCGCGCGTCCCCGCTGCCTCGGGCCGGGGCAGTCCCTGTTCAGGATGGTGCTGGAGGCGGCGCTGAACCCACGGGACCCTCAGAGCAGCCCGCGGCTGCACCGACACCCAGCGTGATTTCCCGCCCGAGTGTTTCGGGTTGTCCCGGGGTTGCCCCTGCTGGGGGAGCTAGGACAGGGGAAGAGGGTGTCGGTCTCTCCTTCTGTGGAGTGGGGGCTGCCCGCCAGCTGACTCTGGGGGCAGCCTGCCTACCTGCGTTCAAGATCAGCATTCTCGGCGGGTTGGGGAGTGTTTGGTCGGTTGCTGTCCCATGGGGGCTGCCATCTCTGCCGCCCCTCTTGTGCCCTAGTGGCGAGGGGCAGGTGGGTTCTGCCGAAAGTTCTGCCTTTGGTCCCCAGCCCGGTGGGGGTGGTGCTGTGAGGCAGATGGGAGACACACTTGATGCATTTGCATTGCAGAGGCAGGGGGCACAGCGGGAAGCGATCATGGCTTGCTTGCTGTGGGGAACAAACGTTCCTAGATCCGAGTTGAGGATTTTTGGGGCTGCTTCTATTTCCCTGCTGCTGGCATGCCTCAGTGGTTTTGGGGAAAGGAAGCATCTCACTATCCGTGCTGCCATTGTGCTGGCAGCAGGGTTCAGGCCTGTGGGAATGCAGAGCCTGCTTTATGGGTTTGGCCTGGGCCGTTGGGCTCAGATAGTTCCTGGGCCGGGCCCACTGCGTGGCCTCCTTATGTTTCTGGAAATTCTGGTTCCTCCTACCGGTCCTGGTCCCCCTTTGTGAGCCAGTTTTGGGGTTCCTGGCCCAGTATGGGCCAGGGCCCCCAGGGCCTTTTCCTTCTCTGGCACTGCTCTGCTTGGCTGCTGCTCTTTTGTTTTTCAATTAAAAAAAAAAAATTAAAATTAAATAAAAAAGATTAAAAATAGCGGGCAGCAGCTCTGAAGCATTGA
Organism: Melozone crissalis; assembly: GCF_028551555.1. NCBI lineage: Eukaryota > Metazoa > Chordata > Aves > Passeriformes > Passerellidae > Melozone > Melozone crissalis. Next base: position 8,546,581 of record NW_026535844.1, read on the forward strand.
AGGGCCAGAAAGGACATTCCAAAGTTATCCAAATTGTTTGAAATTGTTTGAAAATTGTGTTAAGACGGTCAATGGTTTTTTGATAACTATTGATGGAACTCTTTTGCAGAAGTTTGTTTTCAGGACCAAAAAGGACTCTCAGATATTCCAAGGGAAACTCTTCGGCTCTTGGACTGTTCCTGAAACTCAGCTGCATTGGACTTGAATTTTCCTTGCATTGTTTCTTGCAATTCTCTTATATTGTAGGATTGTTTTAGTGATTTGCTAGTATTCTATATTTTATAGGTGAAGGAATTTCCTGTTCATTCCACATCAGCATTTTTCTTTTATTTTATACAATTTAGAAAGGTGAGATGTCGCAGACATTTCTTCACAGAAATCCTTTCTTTCGGATTTCTGCGTCTTCTGGAGGGCAAAGGCCTCAGAAGACAAGGTAAACAATTATTATCAGCTGCTGTGGAATGTAACAAGGGCACCTTGATTGGCTCATGCTTCTTGTTTATAATTAAGGGCCAATCACAAGGTGCAAGCTGGGGACTGAGTCCTTGGCCACAGCTTTGTTGTGGATTTCTTTCTATCTATTCTTAGCTAGCCTAGCAGCTCTGCAAATCTCTCTCTTTATTCTATTTAGTATAGTCATAATGTATTATATAGCATATATCAATAAATCCAGCCTTCTGATCTAGAAACAAGATTCACCGTCTCTCTCTCACCAGCAGCGACCCACTCAGGGCGCTGTAATAACAGGTGTCCCAAAAGTGAGAGGCTGTGCTCATTTTTGGAACTGGGCAAAGCATCCTTAAAAGGGGAACCCCAGAAGCAGCTCTGGTCCATGTGCAGTGCTGAGAGCACTGGGCATGGAAGGAACATGTCACGATGGCAAATGATCTCTGGGCGGTGCCACGTGAGACATGGAAACGCAAGAGGTTTCAACTGTGTTTCTTGGGGAAGCCTGTGGCACAAGAGGGACTCCTCTCTCCTTGATGAACTGAGAGTTGATTATCTGAGGGGTGGTGATGGACTGACAGTTGGTGACCGGAGGGGTGGCAACTGAATTGTGAGTCCAAGGTTTTGCCTTACTGTGATGTATTGGGAATTTGGTTGGTGGGAGGAGGAATGTTTGGAAGGTTTTCATTCTTTCTGTGTGTTTCTTTTATATATTGTAAGGTAATAAAGATTTTTTTCTTTGTATTCCGAAGCTGGAGCCTGCTTCGCTCTATTCCTGGTCACATCTCACAGCAGACACCAGGGAGAATGTATTTTCATGGGGGCAGTGGCATTGTGCCAGCATCAAACCGTGACACCAGGGAAAATGGCTGCTCGTGCCAGTCCATCCCCTTGCCCAGAAGGCACCCGCTTGTGTTTGGACATGAGCTGCTGGCCACAGCCAGACGGGCAGCACCTGCAGCATTGGCCAGCATCAGACACTGGGCTGATGTTTTCATCCAGAGAGAAAGAAAAACAGCCAGAAGCACACAAGGCAACTTGACAGCATCTCTGTAAGAATGTCATTGTTCTGTGAATGTCAATAGTGGATGGTGGTTTTGTGCTGCAGATAATCACTTCCGAGCAAAAATCATTCCAGGAAGGGACAACAGCTTCTGCCTTCTGACAGATACCAAGTGTGGCCACCAATTGCTCCAAGTGCTCCTGCCAACAGCCACCTGCAGAAAAGATCACATAGACACCAAGGCACGTTGGCTTTGGCTGTCCTCTGGCAGAGATGTCCCCCGGGGCCACAGGTCTCTGTGGCAGGAGAGAGGCACCAGCATCGGCAGGCCTTGGGCATGGCAAATCTCCTTTGGCAGGGACTCTTCCACAGCTGCTGCTGCTGTCAGCGCTGCCCAGGGGACAGAGCAGCATTGGAGCTCTGGGCCACACGTCCTGTGCCTGTGTCACGCCCCTGCGAGTGTGCCGGCCACCCAGCACCGGGACTGGTCCCAAAGGGGCCGTGGCAGGGCCTGTGGAAGGCCCCGGTGCCCTTCCTGCTCTGCTGCGCTGGCAGCCGTGGGGGCTCATTCTGCTGCCCCGAGCAGGCAGAGCAGAGGAGCAGCTGCTTCTTGTTTGGGACCTTGCTAAGGTTCCTGCTGGGCTGTGTCTTCAACACTTGGGGCAAGGCCTTGCCTTCAAGCTGGGGCAGTTTGGGTGGGGTGAGGGTGACCCCAGGGCACGTAGAGGTGTGTCCTGGGGCTCTCTGTGACACAGTGCACCGTGGTCACCGTGGGATGGAAAGGGACAGAGTGTGCCAGGGTGACCCTTTGTGACACGCCGTGACGTAGGTGCTGGCGGCGCCACGGCCACGCCACAGTGCTGGGTGCACGCGACGGGACAGAGCAGTGCTGTGAGGAGCCCCCACACAGCCAGTTCGTTCCTTGCTGACCCGGAGCTTTTCCGAGGCGTTCCCTGTGCAGGTGACCTCCAGGCCAGGCTGCGGGACCGGGGACGTGGAGCATTTCCCAAGCGTCTGCCATCCCTGCGGCCGGTGCCCTCGAGGACAGACTGCGGGACTTGCAGTCCTATTTCCTTCTTGAGACGTCTCTCTTGCTGCTGCCCTCGAGGACAGACTGCCGGACTTCCTGTCCTGTAGCCTTCCCGAGGCTCCTCTGTTGCAGGAGCCTTCAAGGCACAACTGCAGCACTTGCTCATCTTCAGCCCTTCTGAGGCCTCTCTGCTTCAGCAAGCGCTCCTAACTGCAAAGAGTGACATGGAGCAGAGAGGCCCCAGCGTGCCCAAGCTGGCCTGGCTGGAGGAGGAAGAGGCTGGAGCTACCTCAGCACAGCAGCCTGAAGAACTGGAGCAGTTCCAGCTGCTGCAGGAGCGTGAGTGTCAGAGCTGGGCCGCAGGGCTGGTACCTGTAGCCAGCTTGGCCCCATCCCATCCCATCCCATCCCTGTGGACATATCCATGGATAGGACAGAAGCTGGGCTGGAGCACCTGGCAGCCGCGCTCCATCCCCCGGGGCATCCCGAGGCTCTCCCTGCCTGGGGAGCGCAGGGCTGGGCTGTGTGCTCTGGCCTCTCCCGCAGCCCCTCAGCTCTGGCTGCGCTCGCTCTTTGCCAGATGCAGCCAAGGATGGGACACAAGAACAGGAAGCCGCCCGTGGCCGCTTGGGCAGAATGGCGCAGGTACCTGCGGCCATCCCCACCTGGGCTGGGCCTCCTGGCACTGCTCAGCCAAGCACCAGGCTTGGAGCGCCCCATGGATTCGCCCTCTCTTGCTGCCCTTCTCCTGCAGACCCTCTGTGAATTCATCACGTGCCCTTGGCAGGAAGAGACCGCCGGTGTGGGCACGGGCGTCTTGGCCAACCTTCCGTTCCTCGATGCCGAGACCGGTGCTGCCATGCTGGATTTGCTTGTGGAGAAGGGTGTCTCCAATCCAACACAAGTAAGAAGCCTGGGGCAAGGGCTCGATGGCCCCAGCAGTGGTGTGGCAACTCGAACCGGGTCTGCCGGGCTCCCTCGGCCTCTGAGACCCGGCCCAATGCGGTTGGAAGGGAAGCACTTCTCAGGGGAAGTTGCTGCTCTGGCAGCTCTGCGAGTCTCCCCGTGCCCTCTGCAGGTGCCCGCCATGGTGAGGTACATCCACCAGTGGCTCACGGCCAATGAGTCTGCTGGGCACAGGCTGGACAAGGCCCTTCTGGAGCTGGCCCAGGAACACCCCTGTGACGTGCTGATCACCCTCTTGCGCTGGGCCCCATCGTGTGACAGGTAGGGCAGCCCCACGTGCCTTGAGGGCTTAGGCTTCACCAGCCCGTCACCCTGTAGAACCTGTCCCTGCTGGCTGCCAGACAGGCGGGCAGTTCCAGGATCCTCTGGCTCCTCTGTTTTCCAGTGCTGCCATGTCAGCTCCTGAGCCTGGTGCCACGCTCCCTCCCTGCCCCTCCGGGCCTGTACCCACGTGGGCTGGCTGGCCGCTGCTGGCCAGGGGCAGTGGGCAGAGGCAGGGCTGAGGGCCAGCGCGGGGCCCTGCAGCTGCCCAGGCCACGGCGCTGTGGCCGAGCCCACCCTGACACAGAGCTCTGACCCCACAGAGCTGCCGCCACCATGTGGGGAACCATCATGTCCTCGAGCAGGACTGCGGAGCCGGCGCTGCAGCTGCTCCTCCATGTGCTGAGCGCCTGGCCAGTGCACAGCGTGTGCACCTCCGATGGGGACGACGCAGGAGTCTTTGCCCTGGCTGTGAGTTTTTGGTGCCGGCCTTTGCCAGCCCCCAGGCCGCCTCTCCAGCAGCCAGCTCTCTGTGCTCCCCCCAGCTGCATCTCCCTGCCTCAGGCACTGGGCTGAATTCTGCCTTAGGGGCAGGGTTCAGGGGCACCAGGCCGGCTGCTCCCCCCGTGTCTCCCTCGACCTCTCCCTCGCACGCTCGGGCCCTGCCACGTGGATGTCTTGGCCACTGAGCGTTGTCTCTGGCTGTTTTATTTCTTGCAGGCAACCGTGGCACTGTGGAAAATCTTCAATCTGGCCTGGCGCTCGCCTGTCGTGCTGGAGTATTTCCCCAGTCTCTTTCTGCATCTGCTCTTCCAAGCTTACATCAGCACACAGGAGATGCCAGAAGAGGTGGAGACCTTCTGGCAGGGATGCCAGGAGCAACACGGCCTCTCTGCCAACCCCAACAGGTGCTCCGTGCCAGTCCTCCCAGTCTCCCCATCCCTCCCATGCCCCAGGGCAGGAGCCGGGGCTCCCAGCGTGACCTGGCCTTTGCTCTGCACACAGCTTTGCGCTGCAGACCCTGAAGACCCTGCTCTGCCAAACGCGCCACGAGCACATAGCGCTGTCCATGGAACGCAAGCGTGCCTGGGACACGCTGCTCCGTGCCGACACCCACCACTGTGCAGTGGGTCTGCTGGCCAGGTGAGACCTCGTTCTCCCCACCGCCCCTCTCCTTTGTGCCCGCAACGCCCCACACAGTCCCCGTGGTCATGGGCGGCGGGGCCTTGTCACCAAGGGAGGGATGAGCAGACTGGACAAGGCCGGCAGAGGAGGGTGCCCGGGAACAGCCACCTCCCAAAGCGCCCCCGGGGAGCTCGGAAGCAGAGCAGAGCTCTGCCAGTCAGCCCTGGGAGAGGTTTGCCCGCCCGGCCCAGGAGCAATGGTGCCTTTTTCTCCCTGCCAGGGAGATGCGCCGTGTCTCCATCATCTGGTGCTGCGGCATGGCATCCTGCCTCTTTGAGCTGCTCAGCGAAGGCATTTCAGACTGGGAACTGCCCGCCCTGGCCTTCCTGGTGGAGGTGAGCCCCGTGGCCAGCGCTGCCTGGCTGAGCTGCCTCCCAGCCCTCTGCCCTCTCGTAGCCGCAGCTGCCTGGGACGCTGCCTGTGCCCTGTGCTGCTGCCTTGGCTCGGCCCTGTGCACTTCTGAGCTCCTGCCAGCTGGTACCTCTGTGCCTGCTCTGTGCCTTGCAGCTCCTGGATTGCCTGGACTTGAGCGAATGCGCTGAACAAGTCCTGGAGATCCTGACGAGGCACCTGCAGAGCCAGTCCAGGGAGATGCGTCGCGTGGCGCTCCGAGGCCTCGTGGTGCTCACCTCGATGGTGAGAAGGAGGCAGCAGCTGAAGCTGTGCTGGCAGCGTGGGGCTGGGCCAAGCAGCCCCTTGGGCTTAGCTGGGCTTTGGCAGCTGTGGCAGCTGCTCCCAGCTCTCCAGGCTCGCTGTTCAGCTACCCGAGTGCTTTGGGACAGGCCTTTGGCCTCTGAGCCCTGCAGCAGCAGCAGCAGCAGCAGCGTGGGGTTACCCAGCCTTGTTTTGCACACAGGATCCAAGCATGTACAGCCTGACCGAATGCCTTGTGAAGCTACTGTGGGATAGGGATGAAGACATCGTGGAGAAGACCCTCATTGTGCTCATCCTCCTGATGCTGCAGGAAGACCTGGCAATAGCCAGCCCCATCGCCCTGCAGCTGGCTGAGGCGCTCTGGCACCTCTTTGACAATGTGAGGCTCTGTGCCCCCAGCCACGGGCACTTGGGTGCTGCCTTGGGCCGGGGCACAGGGGGGCCTGGAGCAGCGGATGTGGAGGGCTTTGGCTTCCTTTCCAACAGGACAACAGCCTTGTGCAGCTGCTCTCCATTCGCCTCTTCCAAGACATGATCGCCTTTGTAGTGGCAAAGGGAGAAAAGCCCCTGAAGAAGCCTGTGAGCCAGAGCCTGCTCCCACTCTTCTTCCACTGCCACGATGAGAACCCGTGTGTGGCACAGGTGAGGCCTCCTGGGTGTCCCCATGGAAGGGGACTCAGCTGTCTCCCCACCCCCTGGCACCTGACGGGCTCCAGCCTCCTCCCGGCCCTGGCACAGAGATGTGGCTCCTGTGCCCTGGGCTGCGGTGCCACCTCAGGGTCTCTGCTGCTCTGCAGGCCTCTCGGGAAACGCTGCTTTCTGCAGTGAGCTTCCTGAAGAGGAAGGATCTCAAGCAGCTGCTGCAGATGGATCAAATATGGAGATTTGCTGAGCGCGTGGTAAGGACAGCCTGGAATGCCCAGCCCAATCCCCGGAGCAGCCGCCTGCCCACGGCGCCCAGTCTGTGGGGCTGGCAGCTGTGGCCCCTGCCCAGTGCTGCACGCAGGGGCACCGGCCTGTGCCCCACACGTCGCTCCCTTCCCTGGGCCGTGCGGGCTCTGCTCCAGGCTCCTGTGGCCCCAAGGCCGGTGCCGACGGAGCCCCGAGCCAGCTGGGCTCTGCTGCGGGGCGGCACCGCGGCTCGCCGGGCCCTGTGCCCCGTGCCGAGCCCAGCGCCTGCGGCTGCTGGCCGGGCCTCGGGGCTCTGTGGGCAGGGGGAGCAGCGCCGGCCACAGGGAGCGCCCGGCCCAGGGGCAGGGCCCGCATCAACCCTTTCCCTCCGTGCCCTGCCGCTCTCTGCAGCTGGCAGAGGACAGGAGCCGAGCGGCCGAGCACCTGCGCCTGGCCCTGCCCTACCTGCGGAGCGCACAGGAGCCCCTGCGAGAGGCGGCCGTCAGGTTCATGGGTGAGCGCCAAGCCCAGCTCCCTCCCTGGCCCGCCCCATTGCCGCAGCTCGGCCCCGGCCCCGCCCGCTGTGCCGGCAGCAGGATCCGGGCGCGGGCATGGGCAGCCCCCGCTGGCCTGGGCATTGCTGCTGCCGCCCTCTGGCAGCCGTGCCCTGGGGCGGCAGCATGCGCCAGGGGCCCGGGCTGAGCCCTGCCAGGCCAGCAGGGCGTGTGGCCTCAGGGCTGGCAGCGCCCGTGGGCGGCAGCTGTGGCTCTGAAGGCAGGACACGCTCTGTGCTCCCCAGGGATGGCCGGGCGCTACCTGACAGGGCAGCAGCCGCAGTTCCGCATCATCTGCAGCGGTGAGTGAGGCCCGCGGGCTCTCGGCGGGGGCTGCCGCTGGCAGCTGCGTTCCCTGGCCCGCCCGCCGATGGCTCCGCTCCCTGCACGCCCCAAGGGCAGCGGGGCCACAGCGCAGACACCTTGCAGGGGCCTGCGGGGCATTCCTGGCCAGCCTCTGCCAGCTCGTCCTTCTTGGCTCCTGCTTCCTCCAGGCCGTGCCAGCAGCTGCGTGGCATGGACGAGGCTGGAGGCTCTGCCCAGCTCCCCGCAGATCCAGCCTCTGACTGTGCCTCTGTTTCTCTCTCTGCAGCCCTTCAGGACATGACGGATGACAGCAGCCCTGCCATCTCATGCCTGGCGCTTCAAGCTCTGCACATCCTTTTAGCTGTACAGAGCGTTCCCTCCTCCCGGCTCCAGAGGATGCCAGACCAACTCCGCCGCCTCTGGAAGTCACGGCCTTTCCTGTGTGCCCGTGGCTGAGTGTCCTGCCGCGGTGTTGTGGAGAACTGATCCGGGAGGCTGCGTCTGCTGGGGCCGCCTGAGCCTGCGGGGAACAGCTCTCCTCTGCCAGCACTTCCTTTCCCTTCACCCACTAGAGGAACATTAAATTGCTGTGTTGGATACCCGGGTGTCCAGGAGCTTTCTCTTGGTGCACAGTGTCTTCAGGCCAATGGAGAAGAGGGGAAAGGCTGCTTGGTCTGCGCAATTTGCCCGAGCGTGTGGTGCGGAAGGGAAAGTGGCCAAACGCCCCTTGGCCTTTGGTGGTTCCTGCAGGAATGTTTTTGTTGCTGCATCAAGTCTTGTGGAGCTGGGGGAACAAGTGTGTTCCGTGTTGTGAGAGTCTGTCTGAAATATCCCTCATCTGCCTTACGATTGTCATGGAGAGAGACCACCAAAAAATTAAAACCCCCATTTGCTGATCCGGTGGCTGGGAAAGTCATGTGCCTGAGGCCTGAAAGTGTTGCAAAGTTGCTGTTTTCACAGATGATGTTTGTTATACGGTACACTGAGCTCACAGGGCATCCTGCCCTTTTGCACAATAGCTCTGGAATCCTCCCTACCTCTCAGTCTGGCTGGTTTGAGCATTAGGGTGGTCCCCTCCCCCAAGAGAAGACCGTTCATAACCACTGTGACAGACAAGTAGAGATGTAAGAAACCTCTTCATCAAAGGACTGAGACATGAAATCCCTATGTGAGAAGACTCCTCTCACCTTCTTCCAGACACGAGGACTGAAAGCCCCAACTCGGGGGAGGTGTACAGGGTGAGGAAGGAAAGCTGCCCAAAGCAAGGTGGATGTTGCAGGTGTAGGTAGTGGACAACAAAAACAATGACTCTCACCTGCTGCCAAACTTGGACTGTGTGTATCCTTATTTCCCACCCCCCCCCCCCCCGAAGATACAATAAACTACCGTTGTTTCGGCTGCAAAATCCATCCCCCTTGCCCTAATGAAAAAGACTATATTTGGGGTCCAGATGAACTGGGCCTCTGAGACCTCCCCGATGCAACAGGCGGGTCCTCAACTGGACTGGACCAAAGGACTTCGTCTCTACGTTTGATAGTTCTATCCCCCTCTCTCCCTCTCTCTCTCTTTTTCTCTCCCATCTTTTTCTCTCCCTTAATCCCTCTATCACGTTTTGCTGTGCTCATCCAATAAAGGTGCATTTGTTTCGATTATCATTGCACATCCCCTTGTACCGTGTCGGTTCTTTTTGCACCCTGAGAAATCCACGAACCATCATGAAACCCGTCCGTGAGGATGGATCGTGACATCCCCCAAGGACCCCTCCCCAAATTCCCCTCCAAAGCCCCCCCAGCACCCCCAGACCCTGCTAAAACCCCCTCAAGTTCCCCCCATACCCTCCCCAAATCCCCCCCAAACATCCTCAAGACCCCTCCCCAAATTCCCCTCACGACCCCTCCAGGACCCCTCACCTGTCCCTGTGCCTCCTCAGCAGCTCCCGGAGCCCCCCGTCCTCTCCCAGCGCCTCCCCCGCTCTCTCCAGCACCTCCCGCAGGACCCGCCCGAGCCCAGGGCGGCTCCCGGGGGTCCCTGAGGGGGTCCCGGGGGGTGGCGGGGGGAGAGGAGGCGCCCGCTCCATATCCGGCCTCGAGGTCAAGGGGCGTTGCTTCCAGCTCGGCTCTGATTGGCTGGAGCAGAGCGGAGAGCGGGGGAGTTGGTAACGGGAGACGCCCGGTGATTGGTTGGTTTCGTTGAGGGCGCGGTGATTGACAGGAGATGGGCGGGGGAGGCAGGCTTTGCTGAAGGCAGGCGCGCGGTGATTGGTTGGATAGAGGCAAAGAAGGCGGGAATTGCTGAGGGAAGACGCCCGGTGATTGGTTGCTTCAGGTCGAGAGAGGCGAGAGTAGCTGAGAGGAGGAACGCGGTGATTGGTTTGTTCGGGGTGAGGCAGGCGTGTCTGAAGGGAGGCATGCAGTGATTGGTTGGATCGGTGCACAGAGAGGCTGGTGTTCCTGAGGGGAGACCCGCGGTGATTGGTTGGTTTGGGGCCGGGCGCGCTGCTATTGGCTGGGAAAAGTCCGGGATTTTTAAGAGAACATTCCTGGTTTCTTGGGGGAAAACTCTCGGATTTTTAAGGAAAAATTCCCGATTTTTGCAGGAGAAAATCACCCGGAGCTTTTGACCCTACGTGACCTCAAATAACTCAAATAACCCCAAAACACCTGAATAAAACCCCAAATATCCCCAAACAACCCCAAACAATACATAGAAATCCCCGAAACAACCCCAAACAAATCCAAAGAACCCCAAAAAACGAAAAAAACCTCCCCGAAGTTAAAGTCAAAAAAACCCAAATGATATCAAGCACACCGAAAAAAAAACCCCATATGCACCAACATTAACCCCAAGAACCCCAAATAATTCCAAATAAATCCACATAAACCCAAATAAACCCAAACAAACACTAATACTTCCAAAAATACCCAAATAATTCCAAATAACCCCAAATAAACAGAAATAAACCAAGTAAAACCCGAGATAAACCCCAAATAGTCCATAAATAACCCCAAATAAACCCCAAACAAACCCTAAATAAACCCAAATAAACCTCAAGAAAACCCAGTTCCTCCCCTCCCCACCCCAAAACAGATCCCGACCAATCAGAACGCGCGGCACTGATGACGATCCAGTTGCTGGGCACAAACTCAGAGCACCGGCCCCGCTCACCGATCTTCAGCCAATCAGCGCCCGGCCCGACTCTGACTCATCACTTGCCAGCCACAGACCAAGGCCTCTCACTGCGGCAAATACTCAGAGACCGCGCGGGGTAATGTCCAGCCAATCAGAGTGTGCCTCGCTGATGACTCATCAGTTGCCAGGAGAGGACTTGGTGGGGGGGGGGGGGGGATGGTGACCCTGGGGATGGGCTGGGGACCCCAAATTAATCCAAAAGGGGGTCGGGAGCCCAAAACGGAGCAGGAGGGGCCTGGAGCCCCCAAAACCAAACACGGGGGAGGGGATTGGGGGAACGATTGGAAAGGGGAGGGAGAGCAGGGAAAAGAGGGTCGGGACCCCAAAATTGAGCTGGGAGAGGAATGGGACACCAAAATTGAGGTGGAAGGGGAATGGGACACCAAAATATGGCTGGGAGAGGTATGGGATCCTAGAACTGAGCTGGGAGAGGGATGGGACACCCTAAATTGAGCTGGGACGGGGGTGGGGCCCGAAACAGGATGAAGCCAATTTTGTTTGTTCCTAGAATATGTAAATTAGTTTATGGATATGCAAAAAGTCTATGAATATGCAACAGGCTGATGTCATGGGAGACAAGGACCAAGGGGCGAAGGTTGTTATGGCCTTCAAGACCCCCCAGTTATTTTCAGGGACACCCCTAAATTATTCTGGCTTGATTACATCAGCCTGTTGCAAATTCATAGACCCTCATGCATAACCATAAACTCATTTACCTATATGAGGAACTATTTGACATGGCCCATCCTTGGGGGTGTCTCCCCATTTCAGGAGCCTCCACTGGAATGGAAACTATATACCCCCTCCCTTTGATTAATAATAATAGTAGTAATAATAATAATAATAATAATAATAATAATAATAATAATAATAATAGTAATTATTTGAAATGAAGGGGCTGTCAGGAAAAGATATGGGAATAGAAATAACAGTTCTTTATTAGGAAAAATTAAAAATACAAATGCAGTAGTACAAACAAAAAAACAACAATGACAGAGTCAGAATTCTCCGGGAATCCAGTGAAAAAGGCTGACCCTCTTGGAATCCAGTGGGAAAAGGGCCGATCCCCTGGGAACCCAGTAGAAAAAGAGCTGATCCTTTGGGAATCCAGTGGAAAATGGCTGATCCTCTGTGAATCCAGTGGGAAAAGCTTGATCCTCTAGGAATCCAGTGGAGAATGAGGCAGATCCTTTGCAACCAGTGGGAAAAGGGCTGATCCTTTGGGAATCCATTTCTTACCCAGCAAAGACAGGGCAAAGGCAGGGCCACGGAGTTTTTATATGGTATCCCATGGGTGGAGTTGGGGTTGGGGTCAGGGGAGGAGTTCTTAGCAACACAAGAAGGGCGACATTAACATCCTTCCTCTTAGCAACAGCAGCACTCCACACAGAACGCATCCCCAAATCGTAAATTCCCTCTAAAACAACTGAGAAATTATGGAACTTCAGATATATTCAATGAATTTCCTTCATTTCACCCAGTTTTGAGTGTTTTTAAAGGATGAAGGTGAAGCAGAGGAAAATCAGGGCCAAACCAAAAGGAGAGGCAGACAGGTGTGTTCCCAACATGGATCACAGGGAATGGGAGTGACCAGGGCTGTGCCCAAAGTGCCTCCTCCAGTGGGGGATGGAGCTGGAGCTGCGCATGAAGCTCTGCCCGCACTCGGGGCACTCGCACGGCTTCCCTTAGTGGTGCCTCCATTGGTGTTTGGTCAAGTTAGAGCTGCCGGAGAAGCTCTTCCCACACTGGGGACACTCGTAGGGCCTCTCCCCAGTGTGGAGGCGCCGGTGAGTGATGAGGTGGGAGTTCTGCTTGAATCCCTTCCCGCAGTCGGGACAGCGGAAGGGCCTCTCCTCTGTGTGAATCTGATAGTGCTGGAGGAGATGGGAGCTGGTCTGAAACCTCTTCCTGCATTTATCACACTCATAGGGCCTCTCCCCTGTGTGGACGCGCCGGTGGTTGGTGAGATGGGAGTTCTGCTTGAATCCCTTCCCACAGTCGGGGCATTGGAAGGGCCTCTCCTCCCTGTGACTCTGATAGTGCCGGAGGAGATTGGAGCTGGTCTGAAACCTCTTCCCACACTTGAAACACTCATAGGACCTCTCCCCAGTGTGGGTCCTCTGGTGCTTGATCAGGCTGAACCTCCGGCTGAAGTGCATCCCACACTCGGAGCACTTGTACGGCCTTTCTCCAGTGTGGATCCTCTGGTGCCTGATCAGGTTGGAGCTCTGGCTGAAGCTCTTCCCACACTCCCCACACTCGTAGGGCTTCTCCCCAGTGTGGATCCTCTGGTGGACAATCAGGCTGGAGCTCCCGTTGAAGCTCTTCCCACACTCCCCACACTCGTAGGGCTTCTCTCCAGTGTGGGTCCTCTGGTGCACAATCAGGTCGTAGCTCTGGCTGAAGCTCTTCCCACACTCCCCACACTCGTAGGGCTTCTCCCCAGTGTGGATCCTCTGGTGCACAATCAGGTCACGGTTCCGCCTGAAGCCCTTTCCACACTCCTCACATGTGTGGGGCTTCTCCCCATCATGGAGTTGCTCATGGAGCACCAGCTCCGAGCTCTGGCTCCATCTCCGGCCACCTTCCCGGCCCAGGCTGGCTCTTTCCCCCTCAGATCCCCGCCGGCTGCGTTTGCAGCCCCTCCTCGTGCGGCATCTCCGGGGCTTTTCCTCCCCGTTGGCTTCCTGCGCCGTGGAGCCGCTCAAAACGGCCTCTGCCACCAGGTTCTGCCACGGGCATTTGTCCTCCCTGCTCTCCCTGCTCAGCTCCTGCTCTGGGGGAGGAAGGACAAGGACAGGATGGGATTTGCCTCCGTGCCACAGGCAAGGGCAAGGAGATCCCCCCAGGGCTGAGCTGCAGCCGGGGCCGTGCTGGGCTGGGAGATGGAGCAGCACAGAGGGGAAAGGGGCACTGACTTCCTCCTCACCTGCCTCAGTGTCCCAGGGCATCTTCCTCTTCCTCGCAGCCTCCCTGGGGTTGGCAATGGGAAATCCTGGTTTGGGGAAAACAACGGATGAGAGCGTATGTAGGAGCGTCAGGGGGTAGGACGGTCGGGACGGACGGAGACGAGAGATCTCTGCAGCCAGGTCGTGGAACTTGCAGTTTATTGCAAAGGGCCTGGGTGCAGGGCCCTGCTTGGAGCTGCCAGGCACAGCTCGGAGCAGGCCCGAGAGAAGAGAGGGGTAGAGAGGGTGAGAGGGTAAGAGAGTAAGACAGGCAAGAGCATAACACAGTAACGTTCCCATTACAACACAATAAATTTTCTTCTCTGTTGAATATTCTATTTCTCACCAACCAATCTAGTACAAGATAAAAATCCTACAGAATTTACATACAGCCTGTAAAAATCATTACATCACCATACTGTGTTACATTTTAAACCCTAAAAACTCTTCTTTGGACCCTTTCTGCTGAGCCAGTGGGGTCTGCTCTGACCCTTGGATCTGCCTGCAAGCAGAGGGAAGTGTTTCATCAAAAGGGGATTACCTTCAGTTGGGCTGCACCATTGTTTTCCAGTTGTTCACTAACTGAGATATCTCAAACCTAGCTTTCATTTCAATCTTCCTTATACTTTCTACATTCTCAAAATCTTTTGCCAGACAATCATATTTATAAGGCCTTCCTGTTTCATCGTCCCCAACACACATTGACATTGAAGGTCCCTTTTGCCCAAGTCCATCTCTACAATCACTGGCCACCTCGGCTAAAGAAAAACCTCTCAAACACCCAGATTGAGCCCTGAAAAAGCCTCCCAGGAGTTCCCCGTCCCTGGTCCCTCCCCTTTGCTGTTCAGGGGTTCCCCCCTGTCCCACCTGCTGGGGTCACGCTTGGATTGGGGGTCCCCCTTCTCCTCGGTGCCCACCCTGCCCAGGCTGCCGGCAGTCCCAGCAATGCCAAAAGCTCCCCCCGCTTCACTCTCCCCATTTCGGGATGCCGGGGCTCTTTGGGCTCCCGGGGTCCCTTCTCCCCTCATTCTCTGCTCTGGGCTGCAGCGGCTCCAAGGAGTCCCCCCTGCCCCTCTAAAGGCTCTTGAGGCTCCCGCCAATGGCGGCGCTCCCCCCTCTCTGGGCTCCCCACTTTGGGCTCCTGGGGGACACAGGGCTCTGCTCCTCCAGGCTGCCTCTGCCGGCAGCCGCCACCACCACCCCGCGATGTCCCCCCAAGGGGCCTTTTCCGCTCAGCCTTGGACTTCTTCATTCTCCAAACATCCCCCAAAAACCCCAACCCAGGGACCCCCCGGGATATCCGGGCCCAGCTCCCCCTCCCCGCTCACCAGCGCGATTGGGGGGGGGCGATGATCCCACAGGTGGGGGCTGCGAATTCAGGCAGGGATTGATGGCGTGGTTCCCTCAGCTCAGCCTCTATCTGCCTTTGTCCCTCCTCTTCCTCCCACTCCTCCCCTTTCATCCCCCATCCTCCTCCCTCTCTGTCTTATCCTCACCTCCTTTTCCTCTTCCATCCCTCCCCTTCCATCCCATTTCCTCCTCCTCCCTAACCCCACCTCCTTCTCCTCCTTCCATTGCTGCTCTCTGCCTTCATCCCTCCTCTTACATCCCTCCCCCTGCTCCTCCTCCCTAACCCCACCTCCTCCTCCCCCTTTGTAATGAGTTCATGTCTTAGTTTGTTCAGCAAGTTGCTAAAGACTATGAAAAGGGGAAAAGCCAATAATAGAAAAACCGCAATGAAAGATGTAACAAGCTAGTATGTTGCAAGATGAATACAACGGGCTAATATACTGCAAAATAAATGTCATAAGGCTTAAACTGCAAAATGTTAGAAGCTAATATGTTGAAAGGCTAAAAAAGCAAGGTGTAACTGTACGTAGCTATGTGCCTATTGTTAGCCGAGGAGTAAGGGGCGAGGCCGTTGACACGGGTAGCGGGCCTGCTATGATTGATAGCACAATATTTGCTTATCTGCTCAGTAAGCTTAAAGTTCCAGGAACCAGACCAACCATACCAACTAAGGAAAGGTTGACTGTGGGGCAAGAAGTGAAAGACTACCAGCCTTCACCCTCGGACCACCGGGAGGCAGACTACGACCGCCTAGCAACAGGAGGAGAATGCACAGAGTGCTACCCTGACAGACACACCAACCCGGAAGCAGGACTGTATATAAACCCCACGAAATACCAGAAGCGGGCGGCAGTTGGCGGAGCAGAGACTCCCCTGCCACCCAGCGCTGATTTGCTTTTTGCCTTGCTTGCTGTAATCAATAAAAATTGTTAATCTGATTATACTCACTTGGCAGATGGTCCACTGCAATTTATAACACCCTTCATCCCTGCCCTTCCCTCCCTCCTCCTCCTCCCCCAGCAGCAGCCACACCCTCGCTGCCCCGTTCCCGCAGCCCTCACAGCCCGCAGCAGGAGTGGGGATGGAGCCAGGACAGGTCGGGATGGGCAGCGCGGGGCTCTCGGCTGCTCCAGCCGCTGCGGGCGGGGGGAACCCGGCCCGGGCCAAAGGAGACACAAACTGGGCAAACTGGGGGCTGCACATCCAAACTGGGCCTTGCTGGGGACCCTGCCTGGCCACTGCCAGCCCTTGGGGCTCCTCTCGCCACATCCGCCAGGGGGGAACGCACACAGGGCTGGGGGATCCCAGCAGTGGCAGCACTGCCAGGGACTGGGCTGGACTGGGATCGTACTGGGAGTGACTGGGAGTGCACTGCGCTTGTACTGACATCATACTGGGATCATACTGGGAGTGACTGGGACTGTACTGGGCTTGTACAGTTATCATACTGGGATCATACTGGGACTGTACTGGCTTTGTACTGACACCATACTGGGATTGTACTGGGATCGTGATGGGACTGTACTGGGTTTGTATTGACATTATTCTGGGATCATATTGCCATGCCAGGGCAGACTGTGATTGCACTGATGGACACTGGGATCATACGGGGAGTGAGCAGGAGCCTGCAGGAGGCAACCGAGACCATGTTAGGGGCAAATGGGATATACTGGGAGTGACTGGGAATATGCTGAGGATGACTGGGAGCAGCTGTGAGTAACTGGGATCATGGTGGGAGCAACTGGGAAGAACAGGGAGTGACTGGGTGCATGCTGGCAGCGACTGGAAACTGCTGGGCTTGTACTGGGATGAACTGGGATCATACTGGTGGTGACTGGGATCATACTGGCAGTGAGTGCCACAACTCTGAGGCTGACTGGGAGTGCTTGGGAGCAAATGGGATCATACTGGAAGGAACTGGAAAGATTGTAGAGGGAACTGGGGTACCCTGGGAGATACTGGGAGTGACTGGAAGGAAAGTGAGGGTGAAAGAGAGGAACTGGAACCATGCAGAGCAAAACTGGTTTATTCTGGCAGAGACTGGGAGCACACTGGGCTCATATTTGGATCATACTGGGAGGGACTGGACTAATACTGGGAGGAACTGAGTGTCACAGTGAGCACACCTTGCACATCATCCCCCATACTGGGCCTGACTGGGAGCAACTGGGAGCAAATGGCATCATACTGGGACTCACTGAGTTGATTAAGGAAGCAACTGGAACCATGCTGGAGACAGCTGGGACCAAACTGGGAGAGACTGGAAGTAAGTGGGATTATACTTGTAAAAAATGCATATTTTGTGATTGGGTTATCCCAAATATTAAAATGAATATTATATGTCTTGTGTTAGAAAGTACTGCTGTATTAATTCTCTTAATTAGTGAGTTGAATATGGTTTTAGGTTATTAAAAAATGTTAAAATAAAAACTATGCTTGGTAAGAGGCTTTTTTTAAAGAAAGGACTTGCAGCGAGATAGCAGCCACAGGATACCTAAATCTTTCAGAGAAAAAGAATTTATTGCCCTCTTATCAGAAGAAATGAACTTCTTCCTGCCTCAAAGGCGCTGTTAGGATTCAGAGGCAGAAGCTGGCACTGACCAGAGAGAATCCTGTGTTTGAATGGAATTTATGCATCATGTATGAAGTGTATGAATATGCAACAGGCTATTGTTTTTAATGGTTAACCCTGTGTTAACGGGTGTCCTTTTTCAGGCTTGTGCTGCCCAGAAAAAGGTACCTGGACATCCGTAACTCTTTGTATTTGTTGTCTCATATTGTCCTAATTCGATTTCTCCAAACTGTGATTACTCTAATTGTATTACTATTTTTCATACCCATTTTATTACTATTATGGTTTTAAAATTTTAAAAGCAAGTGATTGGCGTTTTTCACCATTTTGGTAGCAGACGATGGTTACTAACACCTCGCTGCCGGTGCTTTAGGAGAGTCAGAGTGGGGAAGGCGCGCCCTGCCCCATCGGCAGCCTCGCTCTGTCTCCCCTGGGGTGACCGACAGACGCAGGTTATGGTGGACAAAAGGAGATAATAAAACAAAGAGAAGGGAAAAGGCTCCCTACCCGTGGTAATTGGCCCCCTAAGAGTAGTAATGTGCATGAAGAATCCAGGAAGGAAAAGGGATTGGTAAGTATTTCTCCGGGGGGCAAGTACAGGGGGATGAATGTGTGTGAATGAGAGGAGGGCTGGTTGTCCCAGACCTTCCAAGTGAGTGCTGGAGTCTCCCACGCTGCGTTTCCGACTTTCCGCGGTAAGTGGCCAGGAGAGAGACGAAGTGAATGTTAACAGGAGTGAGAGAATCCCCCGGGGTAACTGGGACTGGGTCCCAGAGAGGGGCTGGACCCCTCGGAGGAAGGGAGCAGAGGAGTTTCCGAGCCCAATCCACTAGGAAACGGGACAAACGAGGACCCTAAAAACCTGCTGGGTTGAGGGATAAGAGTGCCCAAGAGCATCCAGAATTAAAACCTGCTGGGTTGAGGAATTAACATTGCAAGAGCATCCTGGGTTATGCAAAATTCTGCCGGATTGAGGATATGCTCAAGAGCATCTGGGGTTCGACAGCACAGCTGGGTTGAGGGATATCCAAGAGCACCAGGACTGGCCAGAAACACCTAAACTTGTAATAGGTGATGTGAAAGTGTATGGCAGAGATAATTAAAGCTATTAATGTATAAAATATTGTAAACTCCACACTAAGTCTCTTGACCATCCTGGCAGGGAGCAGTGTCTTACTCATACACATCTAGTTCCTGGACTTGGCTGAGATAAACATCGGGGTTTTTAATGAAAGAATAGAAGCTTCCAGGGCGATAATCGCTGGCTTCCCCAGGTCACCAGGTCCACCCAAGAGTGATTAATGCCTCATCGATTACAGCTACCAAGATGATCCAGAGCCCCACCCTGATGCATGTGAATGCTGACTTCCCCAGAGTCTACTGACAACATCAGACACCTGGACTGAGTCTTTGTCCACCTCTGCACAGGTAAAGACACGGTTATGCATGGGAAGAGACACAAAGAACATTCGGTCATCACTGCCCCGAGCAGAATAAACTGTAAAAGAACTCGCTGCGTCAGGCAGCATTTGTGAACAGGGGGAGACTCTGACATTCGGAGCTCAGATCCGTGTTCACCCAGCACCGAACCCGGGCTCGACGCTGACCCTTGGCTGTGGTAGTGTAGATGACCGAACTTCAGACTTGCAGGAAAATTAATAAATCTTTGCTAAATTTTCCTATAAGTTTGGCTCTCGATTTGATCATTCATAACAAAAGGTACCTTATTGTTGTCTTGTGTGTGAGAGTGAGTCACACACAAAATCAGCCTCAGCTTCCCGGGCGGGTGGGAAGGGGGGCTGTGGAAAGAGGAGTGTGTGACCCACAAATAAGCCATTGTTCTCCTGGGCGTGTGGGGGCTGTGGCATAAGGTACAGGTGACCTGCAAAGGGGCCATTGTCCCCAGGGCGTGTGAGGGGGCCGTGGCTAAAGAGTGTGAGTGACACACAAATCAGCCTCACAGGTGAACGGCACCGGAGGCAGCAGAGTCAGGGCCCTCCCAGGAGGCCCGGAGATACTGAGACCCAGAGGCCACCCCAAGGTGAGGGGGGGCCACAGGGACCCGCGATTCTCTGTCAACAGGGATCCACTCTGTGTCCTGAGGACGGGAAAGAATGTGTGGAAGTGAATGAGAAATAAAAGTGAGTGAATGTAGATGAATGAAAGTATAGGTAACGTAGATTCTGTATTTTAAGCTTCACTATATTTCCTTGAAGGGAGGTGTATTGTACTGAAAGTAGTATGAGAAAAAAGTTTTTTATTTTTGTGTATGTAGTTGAAAGAAAAGTGGTATTTAGGTTGTTAGTGAATGTGAAAAACAGAGGAAGAAGATGAATAGATAAGATCTTGAAAAATGAGACAGAAAACCAGTAAGTTGGATACAGGGGAAAAAAAAATAAAAAAAGAAATAGTCCTTTGGGAGTTATGTTAGCTAACAGAGATACAACTCCTTGCAAAAGGAGAAAATACACGGTATGTAATAGTTGATGGGAAAAACATGCAAACTATGGAAAAAGGGAAATGAACCTTAAACTAGTAAGCTTAAAGTTGTGAATTATATACTTTAAAAAGAGCACTAGAATATTTAACACAAAAGAAAGGAACTATATATACTGATTCAAGGCATGCCTTTAGAGTAGTACATACCTGTAAAAAATTTGGAAAGGAAAAAGATTGCTTAATTCAAGAAGAAAAGGATTAGTAAATGAGGAACTTAGTTTAGAGGTTTTAGAGGCATTAAAATAACCTAAAACAAATAGCTATAGTACATGTTAAGGAACCCCAAAAGGGAAAGACACCAGAAAGAAGAGGAAATAATTTGGCAGATCACAAAGCTAGGGATGCAGCAGAAAATGGAGCTGAAAGAGTTACGTTAATATTAACTCCATACGAGGAAAAACTGGAAATTCCAAAGTTTAGCGAAGCCGAGAAAAAAGAATTAAACAAGACTGGAAGTGACCAAGATAAATCAGGGAAATGGAAACTTCATGATGGAAGACAATTACTTAATAAAATGTGCTTCTAAGACAATATTAGAAGACAGGCATCAGAAAACGCACTGGGGCACTCAAGCTTTGTGTGATCATTTTTTAAGGGACTATGGGTGCACTGGGATTTTAGGAGTAGCAAATCAAATAACTGAAAGATGCTTAATTTGCCAAAGGATAAATGAAAAGGCGATGAAAAAAAACAACATTAGGAGGTCGTGAGTTAGCTCATCAACCATTTCAAAGTATCAAAGCAGAAGTTGAGATTTGTTAGGTTCTGGATTAATTTGTAAAAAAAAACCCGTATAATCTAGAAGAAAGAGAATATGCCATATGTTAAACAGGAGATTTTAGGAGAATAAAACCCTTTGCAGTATCAGAAACACCCGAAACAAAACAAGAAAAGAAAAAGGGGAAATAAAAGGGAGGGGAGCAGGAGGAAAAATCAGAAAGAGAGTGGGATCCTCTGCAGGTCTTGCCCCCTCCGTTCGCGGCCCAGGCGCCTGTCCCGGGTCCCGGCTCGCTGCCCGCCTCAGCTCCGCCTGCCCCGGTTTCCATCCCAGGTGCGGCCTCACTGCCCAGGGCAGCTCCACCTGCCCCGGCGCTGTCGCTCAATTTGTATGCCCTGCTCCCACTGCCTGGCCCGCGGCCGCTCTGCCGGCCATGCTGGGCAAGATGGGGGTTGCACTGTCCTGCCGCCTGCTCCGAGGTCACCGCGCCCACCGCACCCAGGCGGGGTCCCAGCCATCCCATCCCCGGCTGCTCTGCCCGTGCCACCTGCGCTGGGCACCGCCGCTGCTGCCGGGCTCTCCCACCTGCCTTTGCTCTGCCGGCAGCTGCCGGATCAGCCGCCATCAGCCATGTGGGGGCTACCCACGCTCCGCCTCGGGCTCCACGGGAAGATCCCCCTCTGCCGATTCCAGCAGCAGACCCTGCCCACACTCCCACCGAGCCTCGGCGGGATATCCTCCCCTGACCCCGTCCTGCTCTGAGTTACGTCCCCTTGGTAACCACAGCTCCGGCTGTTCAGGGAAACTCTCTCTCTCTCTACAGGAAGCACCTTATTCAAACAATAGGAGCTCGGTTAAAAGGCAGCCCTCTCCAAATTCTTTCCCAAAACACGGGAGAAAGGCTAGAGAAGGTAAAAAAGTGAAAGAGTCAGATGAAGGGATTGCTCTATTTCCGTTCAGAGAGGTTCCCATGGTTGGGATGCGCTGCCCCGCCCCGCGGGAGCCACCAGCGCCCCTGCCGGCCGTGCCCGGAACTGCACCCAAGGGCAAAGCGCCGCAGCCCAAAGGCCGGGACTGGGTCCGGGCTCTGTTTGCTGTCAGTGCCGCAGCTGTTGGTGTTTCTTTGCTTTATTATACACACTAGTAAAGAACTGGTATTCCTATTCCCATATCTTTGCCTCAGAGCCCCTTGATTTCACTAGTCTAGAAATTAAGAGGGAGGGGGTTTGCATTCTCCATTCCAAGAGAGGCTTTTTCTGCCTTCCCGAGCAGACACCTCTCTTGGAAAGCAAGACAAGCACCCACAGGCACTGAGGGGGCTGCAGGAGGGGCACAAGAAGGCCCTGCAGCACTTGGGCACAAAGGCACAGCAGGTGAGTGCAGGAAGGGAGCAGCAAAAGGCTAAGCTGAAGGCAAAGGCCAGGGCACAGTTCCTACAGCCCCTGAGGGATCAACCCCAGGGCCCAAGGGGGCCCCAGCACCCAGGGCACGGCTCGGCCACAAGCACCTGGCAGAGGCATTGCCCTCCTCACCAGGGGAGAGCCCACCCAAACAGCCCCTGGCAAGGAACCAGGGCTCCAGCTGCAGGGCACAAGGACACTGCAAGCACAGACAGCAGCACCCTCAGGACCAGCAAGTCCACCCCTTGATGGACATGGATTGCCAGGGCTGTCACAGCTCCCATCACACCAGGGACCCTCCACACTGCAGCCCTTGAGAATATTCAGGTGGATCTGCACTGAGAGGAGGCATTTCCTGATGGACACAGGGGCCTCTCAATCCACTCTGAATCTTAGACATATGGGGGGGAAAATGCTATAAATATGTTTGATTAGTGAGGACTTAAGTGGGAAAGATGTGTGGTTTTATTCAACCACTATTGGTACATCTGGGAAAGGGATTTGAAATGCATGAATTTTTACTTGGTCCAAATTGTTATCATGATTTACTGGGAAGGGATTTGATCGCTAAACTTGGAATGCAAATTAATATTATAAAAGGTGATACAGAGGCCAGTACTGTTGTACCTTTGTGTCAAATGTCTGGCGAGGCCTATGCTCAAGTGAACCCAGAAGTGTGGGCAGCCCCAGGGAAAGAAGGAAATTTAGATATGGAGTCTCTCTGAAGTACTCTGAAGCAACCAGGACAAGTGGTGTCTAACAGCAACACCCTGTTCCAGGGGAGGGAAGGAAGAGGAATCAGACACAGTGCAGGTCACCGCCCCATGCTCAGCTCAACCTGTGCAGCTGTGGGTGCTTCTGAGAGCCTGGCACTGAAATGCCCTGAGCAGGAAGGCTTCAATATCTTCTGCTGACACCATGGCACCAAACAGAGGGGCAAAAGCAATTCTCACTGCTTCAGCAACCACTGGAGCAGATATCAAGGCACATTCTCCCACAGCAAGCTGGGCGGGCACAGAGCCTGCCCTGGCACTTTGCTGCTGCCAACACCCAGCCAGGACATCGGCTCCTGCCTAAGGAGTGCAAAGCAGCACCACTGGTGGCCAAGGGGCCCATGCCAAGTGTCCCTGAGGCCACAAACAGCCGCCAGCACAGCTCAACACGGGGGGACCCCTCAGCCTGGCCTCAAGGGCTCTGAAGCCCCGCAGATTTGCACTTCCCGCCTGCAGCAGGAGGATGGGAGGCCGCCCCTGAGCCTGCCCTGAAGGCAACGCAGCAGCAGCCAGGGCTCCACAGCGGGCCAAGCCCCTGCGCCTGCCCACAGATCCTCGCCTGGAATCCTCTGCAATCCTGGCCACCCTCCTCTGCCATCTCCAGCCACTGGGGCCAAGCCTTGCTGCCACTGCTGCAGCTTCAGCGCTGGCTGGGCCTGCACTGCCACAGCTGCTGGGGAACACCACGGCACAATTCCACTCTGGGCCTCACTGACACCCACACTCTGGGCTGCCTGCCATTGCACTGCTGCAAAATGTACCGATTTCGGTTCTTTTCAACCTTATTTCTCTGCTCAGGCTTGGTTTGTCTTTGCCTTGGGGAAAGGAATTTTAAAGGTTTTATTTAAGGGGTGTTACACTGCTCAATGGAGATGAGTTTAACATACCAACAGACTGGGAACAGCCCAAAAGACACCCACAGAGATAACGACCAGCAACAAAACATCAACATTGCCCAGCAGCAAACACAACCAACAGCTACCCCAGACACTGCCCCCGGCAGAGCTGGAGACACCTGGGCTGGAAAAGGCTGAGAAGGAAATCCAGGAGTGTGGAGACGGAATTCACATTAGAGGGGAAGAAATCCGGGTCCAACAGGAAACCAAATACTAAAAACTTACACAACTTGGAAGCAATGAACATTAAAGCAGTGGATTTTGATTGGTTCAGACTACATAAATTTAGGAAAAATCCAGTAAAACTCACATGGCGTGGAATGCTTTTCTCTGCACAGACGGGCTTTTTGTGAAAGAAATTATTTCTGTTGCACATCCTGGGCAGAATCAAGGAATGCCTTGACTCTCTAACACTAAAGAGATTCTTGCAGAGTTTTTGTTTTCCCTGCAGTTTCAATGAAAAAATTTCAACATGAGAAAAATTTTTCATAATATTCCCACTTTATACTGTCAGGTAGGTTTGGGACAAAAGTGTGAGAATCAAGTTTTGGTCTGCGTTTTTCCATGTTCGCCTATATGTTCCATTTTGCAAAATTCAAGAGCTTTACCGTAACACTTTTAACTCATAAATAGTTATATAATTTTTTTACAAAAAGCAGATTCTGGGGGGGCCACATGTGACTCACCTGATGGCTGCCCTGGAAGAGAAGCTCCATTCCAGGCAGCCTGCAGAGGAGCTTTAGAAATGCAAACGAACACTGCTGGGCATAGTGTGGACAATGCACCTGGGTCTCTTGCCCGGGGCAGGAATTGGGCTGATTCCCTCTGCCCCTCACCCCAAGCTCTGCCTGCTTGCACTGATGGAATTTGCACAGCTCGACGCAGAGCCCAGGGGGAGGATATCTGACCCTGCAACACAAACGGGTGAAGATGCAAAGGGAAACAGCAAATGGAGAATGTTGGGAAAACTTCACTATAAATAAATGGGGGGAATCATCCCGCTGCCTACTCCAACAAGTGCTGTCACTGTCTGTGTTATGTAGGTTATATTAGAGCACTGGGGGTTTTTTGCTACCAAATATTCAGGGAAATAAGCTGGGAATCCAAGGATTTGATGATTCAATTAGACAAAAGCAGTCAATTGATGCAGACCTGGCTGGAGAGGGCGCCCAAAAATGGGGAAAAGATGAACGGCCAGCAGAACAAATCCTACAACACCATGGACCAGCCCCTGGGAACCCGAACCAATTCATATCAGGAGCCACAGAGCCCATTTCTCATTTCAATGGCATCATTAGATTACAAGCTCTGCTTGGAATAATAACCAACCAGGCGGCTCCAGCTCCTGACCTTCCTGCTGACCAATCCACTGAAATGAGGAACACAACACTTCACCATGGGATGGGATCAGATCATCTGTTAGCAGCATGAGGAGGAGTTTGTGGAAAATTAAATGACTCAAACTGCTGTTGGCAAAAAGATGAAAAAGGAAAAGTGGAGAAACAGATAACAAAGGAAAGAAGAAAGTAGCTCATGTACGGATTCAAACGCAGAAAGGATGGGAATGGGACACGGTTTTGTGGCTCCCTGGCAGACCATGGGTTAAACGAATGCTGTTTCTCGTCTGATGTGCTACAGCAACTCTCATCTTTTTACCGTGCTCCACACCTTGAGAGTGCAGCTCATTCAGCAGGTGAGAGAGGGGCCAGGAACTTGTAGATGAGGAAGCAACGGGCGAAACCACCAGCTTCAATAAATGTTAACAATTAACATGGACTGCTGCTCACAGAAAGTCCCGCTAAATTCCTGAACTTCCAGAAGAACAAGGATTTAACAGAGCCATGAATATCGGCTGTTATACAAAAGTGGGGGTGCACATTAACGAGGACATGCAGTTACCAGATCGGGAGGTCTGAACCTTTCAAGCACTTCAGCCAGTGGGCAAAGGGAGAGGGAGATGAGGCCGGGAAAATGAGGATAAAAAGGAGGCTGCGAACTACAACAATGGCAGAGACCGCACGGCAAATGCCCCACGGCCTCTCCCTCTGCTCAGCAATAAAGTCACTTTTACAGGACTCCTCTGTCTCCTCTGCGCACAGAAACCTCCGGCCACGGGAATTCCCCGCACAGCCCCGGGCACGGGGCAGCCCCCTCTGTCCCAGCCACAGCAACCGGACCGAGCCAGCGCTGCTCCGCCAGCGGCTCCTGCCGAGGCAGCGGCCGCAAGGAGACCGCGGGCAGCCGCTCCCGCAGCGCCCTCACGCCAGCGGCAACACGGGCCGGACACGGCACAACGAACCCGCCCGAGCCCCCTGCCGCCCCCGAGGCCCGCAGCCAGCCCCGAGCCCCCGCACAACCCAGCGCGGCTCCCACCTGCGCTGCGGCCGCCTCCGAGCTCCGCCGCCGCCTCACCGCGCTCCGGCCGCTGCCGCCGCTCACGGGACCGCACACACGCTCCGACAATGGCGCCGCTGCCCAGCCACGGCCGCCCTCAGCCCGCCACCGAGACCCTGCTCCGCCCCGCTCCCACCAATCAGCGCGCCACAACCACGACTGACGACACCATCGCCCAATCCCAGACAGGGGCGGGCTCTGCACACGGCTCAGCCCCGCCCCGCGCTCTCAGGGCCCCCCGGGCTGCGTGAGGGCAGAGCCGGAGCTGAGGAGCAGCCCTGGAACGGGCCCGGGCCCGAGGGGGATTGAGCTGAAAACACAAACAAACTTCTCCGCACCTCCCGCCACGGCTTTCCCGGCACTGCGGCTCCGGTGGCTCCGGCTCAGCGGGAAGCCCTCAGTTTTCCTGTCCGTAATTAGGGGTAGAAAAGAGATGCATCAGTGCATCTCTGTTTTACCGCAAGAAAAGGAAAACTGCCCAAAGCTCTGTGGATGATTGGGGGAGGGTAGAGATTTCTGACAGAAAACTCCAAAATCGCAGAGCAGGATAATGAGAAGTAAGTGCAGACCCTTAAATCCACCTTTCCTCCCATGCCTCCATTGTGAAAAACACCCATCACTTAAAAAAAAAATAAAGTTTAATAGTAATAAAATGGTCATAAAAATAGCAATATAATTAGAGTAATAAAAATTTGAACAATTGAGATTAGGACAATACGAGGCAATAAGAAGAAAGTTACGGAGGACCGGGTACGTTTTCTGGGCAAAATAAGCCCGATAAAGGACACCCATTAACAGAGGATTAACCCTTAAAAGCAATAGCCTGTTGCATATTCATACACTTCATACATGATGCATAAATTCCATTCAAACAAAGGATTCTGTATGGTCAGTGTCACCTTCTTCCTCCTAATCCTCAGCGGCGTCTTCATGGCTGAGCAAGGTGGGAAGAAGTTCATTTCTTCTGATAAGAGAGCAGTAAATTCTCTTTCTCTGAAAGATTTAGGTGTCCTGTGGCTGCTATTTGGTGCAAGTACCTCATTCATTTCTTAAAAAAGTATCCCACGTACATAGTTCCTACCTTAACTACAAAACTACATTTACCATACTGTTAAAATGTTGATACTGCCCTATTAATCACTACCACAAAATACATTATAGTATTTTATATCTGCATAGAGACATATAATATGCAATTTTCACACTGCCAAGTTAAAGGGATTCCTTTAATCTGTCAAACCACAAATAAAATAAATAAAAAGGCTATCCCTGTTACAGCAAAAAATCTGATATGCCCACAAACACCACAAATGGGGGAGGGGATTTCCTGGAGTTCTTTTAATTTGGTTTAATGCACATAAATCACCACACTAGTTTTTCCACATAAAATGCTGCACTTGTTGCAAACAAAATCTTAAAATCTCACATGCAGAATTATACAAGAATCCCAAGAATCAAATTACCACAATGCAGGGGAAAAAACCCACACAACTTCCCTGAACCTCAAGTCTTGGGAATCAACTTATAACAAACTGTCTCTATTACAGCTCTGACAGCCCACAAACACCGGTTACAGTTAAAACCCTATAAAAGGGTAGCTTAACCCTTTTGACTCAGGCTCAAGCTTAGTACACAGCTTAACACAGATGACACACAACAAAAATTACCAGCTTGTTACAATTATAACTTTTACACAATAGTCAGCAAAATCTCACACTACACCAGATGAATCCAAAGTTGCAACTTTGCAAACTCCACAAGGACGGGGACCACAAAGGCACCGTGTTACAGCGTTTGATCCTCACCTCCCAGGTCCCACAGGCAAAGGATTGGTTAACACTGAACACAAAGCCTTACAAAAGACTGGTTATACTCAAACACCAGGTGTCACAGCGAATGCTGCTCCCCAAAACTAGAAAGTTCACACACAAAAACTCAGTGTGAATGGGGTATTTCTTTCCACACACACCAACTCAGTTATAACAACCTTAGACCAGCATTTGCCCTTACGACTGCTAGCCCCAGTTGGTGGCAAACTGAGCTCTCTATGCTGAAACAAATGGCAGCACCAAAAGCCCGAGCTCAGTACAACAGTTCAACAACTCTTTCTGCTGGCAACCAAATTTCAACTGCAACTTCAGCTTGCAAGCACACTACAGAGGCACAAATTGCATGTGGGACATCTCCCACAACTTACCAAAGGGCCTCTCCTGACCACGCCTTACCGGTCACTGTTTAAAACTGTCTCAATTTTTAAACATACTGTTTTGTCTGGAGTTTTAGTAGTCAGGGCTCCGTGTCTGCTGCTGGATGAACAGTCTGTGCAGCAGAGCCCACTCTTCCAGGAATATCCTGGGGGTGCACCAAGGGAGTCCATGACTTGAGCTGGTCTCACAGCCCAGCAGAGTCTCCTCCTGGCTGGCTTGCTAACGGAATCATTAAAACTGAAGATCATGGACAAAGACTCTTAACTAGTCAAAAGTTAGAAAGTTTTATGTTTATTACACCGGTGGGCAGCACAGGGGAGTCATTCTTGAAATGTGTGACTGTCGCACACATCTTTTGTGGAAATTCCTTTCCTTAAGATATTTCCTCCTGAGAAGCTGAGAAGCCTCAGGAACAAAATGTAAACATTGATTATCTGCTGCTGTGGAATGCAACAGGTGCATCTTTGACTGGCCCGTGTTGCATGTTTGTAATTAATGGCCAATCACAGTCCAGCTGGCTCAGACACGGAGCCTGAGCCACAAACCTTTGTTACCATTTTTTCCTATTCCATTCTTAGCTGGCTTTCTGATGAAATCCTTTCTTCTATTCTTTTAGTATAGTTTCAACGTTATATATTTTATAAAATAATAAATCAAGCCTTCTGAAACATGGAATCAGATCTTCGTCTCTTCCCTCATCCAAGAACCCCTGTGAACACAGTCACAGATGGTGACCCTCGACTGAGGAAGAAATCATCACTGGTGAGACCCCAGACGAGCATTGCTACACTGGGTAAACCCCGAGTGTGTGGCATTGATGGTCACCTCACAAGTGACCACAGAAGTGGATTCTAGCCAGGAGCTGAAGAACTGAAGATCCTGAATTTGGATAGAGTTCACAGCCAAGGCTGGCCACAAAGAGAACCTTTTGAAAATCCTCCAGAGAAGATGTCCTGAAAGCCTAGCAGCACAGAGCAGAGTCCTGGAGCCTGGAGGACACTGTCACAAGGTACTGTTAACTCTTCCCTTCCTGACGATGCTGCCTTTCACAGAATGTGGCTGCACATGTGGGCGGGGGTGTCCACGGAGGCAGAGGTTCCTTTCTCCCCCTCAGAGGAGAAACTTACTGGCCTCTGTCAAAAATGGGGTGGTGAGGACAAAGTTCCTACGCTGAAGAGACATTTCTATGAATTTTTCCGGTGGGCAAAGTTCCACGTACTAATTAGTTCCTTGTACTAATCAAGGGCATAGAGCACATTTTCACGAATGTGCTCTATGCCCTTGATTAGTACATATGGGAATGCATGGAATTCATTATTATGGCTCAGTGTCAGGATTTTGGATACCCTCGGATCTATCCGTCATTCAAAACGCTCTTCCCAGTTGTGAAAAGGAAAGCAGCTTCATTTCAGTGGATTGCCAACTGCATGGGGCAAGTCCCGTTCCCGGATGAGGACCCTCTGCAGGAAGACGACCTGCTGCTTCCCAGTCCCCCTGAATCGCAGCGGGGGAGGGCGAGATTTCTCCCGCAGCCGAAGAAGTTTTTTTTCCTGCATTTTCGGGGCACGCTCAGACGGAGCCGCTTTTTCTCCCCCCTTGTTGCTCTCAGAGGGGGTTTGAGTGGGCTGCACCGCCCCTGGCAGCCCCGCCCGCAGCTCCGCCGGCTTCTGCGCCTGCGCGGCCGACCTCCGACACACCGCTTCCCGCGGCCGTGCCGGTGTTGCTGGGCAACGCACTCGGCGACAGCAGCGACCCGGCGCCGCCCCCGCCGCCTCCCGTGCGGACTGCACCGCCTTCTCTGACTGCGCTTCCGTGGCCGACCCCAGAGCCAGGGGCAGGAGACGCTGCCGACCCCGTGCCGTCCCCGCCAGCCCTTCCCGCAGGGGCAGAGCGCGCGCCTGCGCTGCCGCTCCTGGAGCCGAGCGACACAACGGCGGAGTTTTCCCGCGCACCCCTGCTGCCCCCGCCGCCCGCCCCGGCAGCTCTGCCGCCTTCGGGGACTCCGTCCTCCGTGTCTGCGTCAGAGGCTGCCCTGGAACCGGCGGCATGTCCGAGCTCGGACCGTCCCGGGCCGTTTGCCCTTGCGGCAGCGGCTCCAGCAGCCGGCCTCTCCTTCCGTGGAGCGGCTCGGCAGCAGAGTGCGGGCGCAGCCCGGCTGCCGGCTTTCAAGCTCAGCGTTCTTGGCGGGTTGGGGGTGTTTGATCGGTGGTTTCCCTTTGGGGGTGCAAATCTCTCTGCCGCCCCTCGCGTGCCCCAGCGGCGAGGGGGAGGGGGGCTGCCGAAAGTTCTGCCTTTGGTCCCCAGCCCAGAGGGGGTGGGGGTGGTACCGGGAGGCAGATGGGAGGAACACATTTTGCATTTCACTGCAGAGGAAGAGGGAACGGCAGAAACCCATCATTGCTTGCTTGCTGTGGGGAAAAAACATTCCCAGACCCGAGATGAAGATTCTCGGGGCAGCTTCAATTCCCCCACTGCTGGCATGCCTCGGTGGGTTTGGGGGCAGGAAGCGTTTGGTCACCGGTGCTGCCATTGCGCTGGCGGCAGGGCGCTGGTCTGTGACAAGGCAGAGCCCGCCTGGCGGGCTGGGCCTGCGCTGTTTGGCTCGGTTCCCTGGGCCAGGGCCACCGCCCGGTCTCCTGTTGGGTTTGGGGGCTTCGCTTCCCCCGTCAGAACCTGGGCCGCTATTTTGTGGGCCAGGTCTGGGGTTCCTGATCCATCCAAGAGGGCCAGGGTCCCCCAGGGCCTCTCAGGCTGTCTGCTGCTGCTGCTCTTTCAGAAAAAAAAATTAAATAAAAAGGATTGAAAGAGATGGCAGCAGCTCAAAAGCATTGAAGAGCCAAAAATTAGCGTCAGCCCAAGATGTTCAATAAAGGGCTGTGGCCAAGACATTCCAGAAATTCTCAAAAAAATTGCTTGAAATTGTTTGATGACTGTCAGTGGATTTTTGGTAACTATTGATGGATTTTTCTGTAGCGTTTGGATTTTCTTTGCATTGTTTTTGTATTTTCTTATTTTGTAAGATTGTTTTAGTGATATGATAGAATTTTATGTTCTACATTCCACACCAGCACTTGACTGAGGCTTTGATTGGCAACAGATAACCTGTCAGGTGTTTGTTCTTTCCTCTGCATGAGCCCAGCAGAGATAATTACAAACACTTTTCTTTTTAATTTAACTAAATAAAAAAAGGTGACATGTCACAGACATCTTTGTGAAAATCCTTTGCTTAGGATTTTTTTTCCTTCTGAGAAGCTGAGGCCTCAGAAACAAAATGTAACCAATGGTTATCTGCTGCTGTGGAATGCATCAGGTGGATTTTTGATTGGCCCATCTTGGATGTTTACAATTAATGGCCAATCAAGGCCGAGCTATCTCAGAGTCCAAGAGAGCTGCCTTTTGTTATCATTCTTTTCATTCTATTCTTAGCTAGCCTTCTGAGAGGAAACCTTTCTTTCCATTCTTTTTAGTTAGTTATAATGTAATATATATACAATAAAGTAATAAATCAAGACTTCTGAACATGGAGTCAACATTCTCGTCTCTTCCCTCACCTGAAGACCCCTGTGACCACTGTCACGGAGGGTCCTGATGTCTGAGGGAGGGGTCCTGAGGGGGGTCCCAGTGCATGAGGACGGTGAAATTTGGGGTTCCCGGTGCTCAGGGGGGTCCCAGTGGGTGCCCAAGGGCGCCGTGTGACACAGAGAGAGACCCCGGTGACACCAGGGACCCGCACACGGGGGCTGGGCCAGTCCTGGTGACACTCGGGGGGCTCTTGGTGGCACAAGGACCACCCAGGTTCTCCTGCATGAGGTCCTGGTGACACGAGAAGCTGGTGGCACTCGAAAGGCTCTTGGTGACAATGCAGCGCTGTGGCACTGTCATGGTTTAGCCCTGGCACAGAGCCAGTGCCCCCATGAGAATACCCTCTCCCTGGTGTCTGCTGTGAGATGTGACCAGGAATAAGCAAAGCAGGGCTCCTGCTTAGAAATAAAGAAAACTTTATTACCTAAACTACAAGAAAAGAAGAAAGAAAAAAAAAAAACATAAGGGAAAAAAAAATGAAAACCTTACAAAAGCACTTTCCTCCTCCCCCCCACCAAATTTCCCAATGCAATACATTCCCCCAAAATCACCAACTCTCAGTCCGGCACCACCCTTTAGAATACTCAATCTTCAGTTCATCAAGAGGAGAGGAGTCCTTCTCGCACCATAGGCTTCCCCTGGAAACACGTTGAAACCTCGTGTGCTTCCCTGTCACTCAGCACCGCCCGGAAAATCCTTTGCCATCGTGACACCTTCCTTCCATGCCCCGTGCTCTCACCACTGCGCATGGACCAGAGCTGCTTCTAGGGCTGTCTTTCAAGGGTGCCTTGTCTCACTCCAAAAAGGCACAGTCTCTCCTTCGGGACATCCGTCCCCCTCAATTTTTCACCCCCTGGGGCTGAGGGGTACCCACACTGAACCCTCCTGGTTCTGAGGCACTGCCTCCCCCTAAATGCAGTCTCTGTGTCACAGGAAAAAAACTGGTTCAGTCTATGGCCACACAAGAAAAGTCCAGCCAGAAGGCCACTCTGTCATCTCTCCCCCCACTCAGCCAGTCTTCTCCACTTCCTTCGGGCCTATCTTTTCTTATCTCATCTCTTATCTCTCTTCTCATTCAGCTCCAGGAGGATCAGCATTTTGCAATGTCTCAATCATGCAAGAAAAGGGTTAAAAATTTCAGTCTCTGCCTGTCCCATAGCTCTGGAACTTCCATGCTGCTCTGGCCAGGCACTCCCCCCGCTTCTCCTCCTGGGCCAGACCGCTATTGAATTCAGACGCCTGGTCGGTCGCGCTCTCTCTCTCTCTCTCTCTCTCTCTCTCCCCCTCTCTCTCTCTTCCCTGGGGGGAGCTGCCTGATGTCTCTTCCTCTTGGTGCTCCTCCACCCTTCCATCCTTGGGCTGGGCCTCCCTCATGGCCACGTGGCTTTTCCCCTCGCCCAGCCGGCAGCTGGGACAGGGGGAGAGATGCAAAGTCTTTCCCTACGGAAGTCCAAAGAGAGCTTGCCAGGGGTGCAGCTCTGGTTTTTAACCCCTGTTTTTCTCAGAGGCGGATCCTAAAATCTGAGCACCCATTGGCCTGATGGTAGTGACCACAGCATCCCAGAAATCCCATTTCCAGTCCAACCACCACAGGCACTCAAGGAGCTGGTGGCACTCGACTGTCCACAAGTCTCTCCAGTGACATCACTGCACCAATGACATCACAGTGGTGACATCACTGTCTCTGCAGCAGTCTCGGGATGTCCTTGATGGCTTTTTGGCACCGCTTGGCCACTGCGCGGCTGCCGGGGCCACCCGGGCCACCGGGGCCACCTGGGCCAGCATAGGGACTCAAGAGGAGGTTGTGGATATCCCACAGCGTCGGCAGCAGGTGATGCGAGGCCAGGCGGGCGCTGCCCTCCCACAGACGCTCAAACTCAGCCACGTCGGCCACCAAGGCCTCAAGGATATTGGGGGACATCTGCTCTGGCCACTTCAGGGTGTCCTCAATCTCCTCGAGCTGGGTCTGCATGTCCCAGGTGAACTCCATGGCTTTGTCACACGCATCCACCAAACGCTTCAGCGGCGCCAGGGCCACCACTGCCCAATGTCCCCTCCAGGTGGCCACCCTCGCCCGGCTGCTGGCCACCACGGCCTCATCCATGGCCTCGCTGGTAGCTTCCTCTTCCTCACTGGTGGCCGCTGCCACCTGAGCATCGTGCGTGGCCCCTGCCGAGGCCCCCTCGACCCTGTCCAGGGTCACCGGCAGCCACCAGGGTGTGGCCTCCAGGTTGTCCCCAGGTTGTCCCCTCTCCCTGAAGGTGGCCTTTAACCACAGGTGCTTGGCCCAGGAGGGGGTCGCGTCCCAGCAGGTCTTGCGCAGCTCATCTGCCTCCTCCTGCAGCCGGTCCCATCTCTCCCTGAGCGCGGCCACCAACTCCTGCCAGGCCGTGGCCGCGGCTCTCACATCGGCCCAGTTGGTCCCAGGGGTGGCCCAGAGGGCGGCCAAGGCCTGGCCCAGGGAGGGGACACCACGGTGGCCCATGGAGGCGACATCGCCGTGGTCCAGGGTCTCACGGAGGCTCTGGGTGAATCTCCTCAGGGCCGCGGGCAGGAACTTTGGGGACACGCGCTGCCGCACGTCCCTGTGTGACCCGGTCACGGTGGCCGCCACCTTGCCCAGGGTGGCCACCACGGACACCAGCGCCTTCAGCAACTGGGGAGGGGACAGGGGATGTGTCAGGGGCCTCGAGGCACTTGTGGCCGCCTGCAGGGGCCCTTGTGCCCTCCCGGGGTCCCCTCTGTCCCTTTGTCATCCCCTCGTCCCCACTGCCACCCTCGTGTCCCCCCCGTCCCCCCCTGCCCCCTCCTCCTCCGTGCCCCCTCCCCTCACCGTGTCCTTCTCTCCCCACCCCCCCGCCCCCGGTCGCACCTTCTGGTTCTGCTGGCTCATTGGGGACCCGGCGGGGACACCTTGGGGACGCTCCGGTGGCGAAGGAGTCCCGGGACAGGCGCCGGTCCCGGCCCACAACCGGTCCCGGCGGCGGCGCTCGCGGAAATGGCCGAGCGGGATCGGGAGGCGCCGGAAGGGGCCGGGGCCAGAGGGACTGACGTCACCGTCCCGCCCATCACAAGTACCGCCCCAATCCATGGGAAGCACCAGATTGGATTCGGGAGATTTTTAGGCTGAATCCCAGGGGGTTTAGGCTCCATCCCGCCATTTCCAGGCGGATTAAATCCGCCGTTCCCGGCTGGATTTATGAGGGAACGCGGAGCACTCTGAGGAGCGGGCGGAACTGCCCTCAACCAAGATGGCGGCGCTGCTTCTCTCGCGAGACTTCTGGCGAGAAGCGGGGTGGGGGCGGTTGGGAGGGGATTTGGGGGAACCTGAGGGAGAATGGGGGGTCCTGAGGAGATTTGGGGGGGTTTGAGGGGATGTGGAGAGTTCTGAGGGGGTTTGGGGGGTTCTGAGGGGGCGTGAGAGGGTTTAGGGAATCCTGAGGGGATCTGGGGGATCCTGAGGGGATTTAAGGGGATCTGAGGGGAGATTGGGGGGGTCCTGAGAGAGAACTGGGAGCGCTGAGGGGATGTGAGGGGGTTTGGGGTTCGTCACGGAGAACTGGAGGTTCTGAGGGAGAATTGGGGGTATCTGAGTGTTATGAATAAGAAGCTTGACTAGGCCAATATTCAAGCAGCAATCAATTTATTAATTAATATCGTAAAGTATGAGCAATACAGTGCTGGGTACAGTGGGGGAAGTTTTCCCTCCAACTGCACACCAATAGTTGAGGGTTACAGGTATTTATAGGGGTACTCATAAGCTTTCTCACCAGTTTCTATTCCAATTTTTACTCATCAGCAGTTTCTACTTCAAATTTTTACGTCACAATTCTATACACTATTGTGATTTAGTTTTTCTCAGGATGTATCCCAAAAGGATTATCCCCAGATGGTGGTGGTCCAGTTTCCGAAAGAAGAAAGACGAATACCATATGATGAAGTCCAGCTCCCCAGGTGTGGGTCCACCCTTTAATTGCAAAGACTATAAATCTCCTAACAGTGATGTTCAGCTTCCCTTGGTCGAAACTATAAATCCTTCAGCTGATGTTCATCTTCCTTTCTCAAGCTGCTTTTCTCTGCTTTATTAAGGCGTGAGATAAGCATGTTTCCTTTATATATATTCCAAAGCTATAGTTTCAGGGATACAAGCAATATTCTAAAATTATACTTCAAAAGTTTATTTTTGCAGAAGTCTTTGAGGATTAACTACAAGCAAAAAGCAACATCCTTAACACTTTAATTCCAATGCTCCTAAATCAACCAAGGTTAATTGCAAAAAAAAGATAGGTTCAAAGGCTTTCTTCCATGCTTTACTTTCCTCAGTTATTATTAGAATTCGCAACTGTCCCATTGTCGGTCTCCACACATATCACAATCACAAATACACACATTGCCTGTATGTACCTGACACGAAACACAGCTTTGTATTTCACACCCTGACAATGGTTGCCCCATCATAAGGATCACAGAATTTGCATCTCCAAGCTCCCACCTGAGGTTTCCACCTGCAGTTACATCCCAGGCCTGTTTTGCTACATCCGGAGACCAAAACCTATTAAAAAGGGCTCAAGTTCTATTCTGGTGTTGCTACTTCCACTGATACTCACAGACTACATGTGTCCTACTTGTGGAATTATCTTGGGGGCAGCTTAAAAATAAGGTGGCAAAAAACTTATCCTTCCCCCTGCTTTACAGCCTTCAAAATCCTTTTGGTAATTATGGAAGGAACACCTTACCCAGCTACCATTAGTGAGCTTAACATGTGTTTGATTCCATCTGCCTTGATATCTGGAACAATCATAAGGAGAGCAGCTGGTGGTCCAACAATCTAAACCTAGTCACAAATGCTTTTTCACCACATATATGTTTCCTATTCTATTTAGACAATAAATGCCTCTTTCAGAAGAATGAAGCTGCCATGGGCTTCCTTCTGCATCCCAAAATCCTGTTCCATTATGGACCTCACTCACCCACCATTTAGGTACTGATGGTGGGTACTGACCCACCATTTAGGCTTGACTGGGCTGGCCACCCACGGCCAGCAGACCCACCGCAGACCCTGGCCCTCTGCAGAGCCAACAATTGCTAAGGTTAAAGGTTCTTGCTGCTTCTTCTCCCAAGGTTAAAAATTATTTTCCCACTTTTGCCCCCAACCTAACTGACAATATAAGTGTAAGATTATTAAGAGAAACATTCTAAATGTGTAGTCTAATCTCCTAACCGAATTTTCACGTTCACGTTTTCTTCCACACCACCTGTGGTGAGAGAAGGCACAGAAACAGCTTAACATAAAAACAACCAATGACAGTGAGGATTGGCCCCCAGTGAGTGGAGATGGGAGAGGAGGGATGCCCACACAAACTGTTTCAGCAGGCAGCCTGTGGGGAGGCACACAGGGCTTCCCCCGATGTCGCCGCACTGGCTGCTGCTCCATTCCGCCCCTGCGGAGTGTCGGTCGCGGCTTCCCATCCTTCTCCTCCAGCTGAGATGTCCAAACCTCCGGGGCCTCAGAGACCTTGACCCGAGTGTGATGGGTCCACCCGTGTTCAGCTGCCTTGACGGCTGTTTCTGTGGTCAGCAACGCTTGGAAAGGTCCACGCCACTTCACCACCAGGGTGCTTCTTTCCACTCTTTAACTGGGACCCAATCTCCCGGCTGGATGTTGTGAACAGCAAAGTCCAAAGGCAGGGTCTGTGCCACCTGAGCTTCCTGTCGAACAGATTTCACAAGAGACAGTATCCTGGCCACATATTGTTTCAAATATACATCACTTATCTCTATCCCCCTACTAGGCTGAGAATTACAAGGGTAAGGAATTCCAGACATTAATTCAAAGGGAGATAATTGAATATCTCCCCTGGGTCTGGCCCTTATTCTTGCCAAAACCAGTGGCAAGGGCCGTACCCATGGCATCTTAGTTTCTATCACCAGTTTCAGGAGGTGTTTCTTTATCTCTCCATTCATCCTCTCAACCCACCCGAACTCTAGGGGTGCCAGGGGGTATGGAGGCTCCATTGTATCCCTAAAGCAGTCATAACTCCTTGAAGAATTTTTCCGATAAAATGAGTTCCTTTATCTGAGTCTATTGCTTCCACAATCCCATATCTTGGAATTATTTGTTCCAAAAATACTTTAATAACTGATCCTGTAGTTGCTGAAATGGCTGGAAATGCTTCCGGCCACCCTGTTAACTGACACACTATTACCAGAAGATATTTGAACCTTGCCACTCGAGGCATTTCAGTAAAATCCACCTGGCATCTCTGGAAGGGACGTACAGCCCAAGACCTCCCTCCCCTGGCGAGTTTCTTTGTAACTCTGTTATTGGTTTTAGCACAAACCAAACAACCCTCAATAGCTTGCTTTAGCCAGAATAAAAAGACCCACAGCAGCACACGTTTTGAGGAAGGCTTCTGCCAGTCCTCGGGAGCCCCAGTGACTCTTCATGAAGTTGTTTTAACAATTGCAGAGCCAGAGCTTTTGGTATCCACTGCTTACCATCCTTTGTGAACCAATTATCCTCTCCTTCCTCTGCCCCACTCTTTTATCCCAAGTTCCTCTGGTGGAAAAGACAGTTTCTCTGGCAGTGGTGCAGTTACTGGGAGCAAAGGGAGCATCTTAGAGCTTTTTGGCAACAATGCAGCTTTCCCAGCTTCTTCATCAGCTAGTCAGTTTCCCGTTGCCTCTTCTGAGCACCCTGCCCCGTGCCCCTTGATGTGTATTATTGCTAACTTTTTTGGCAAGTTCACCACCTCCAATAGGTGAGAGATTAAGTTCTCAAGAGATAATGTCTTTCCCCTGCAAGCTCATAAACCTCTTTCTTCCCATAATTTTCCAAATGCATGTATCACCCTGTTATCTTTGCCCAATTATCCCATCAAAAAAAACCCCAAACAATGTTTGAGGTAGCAATATAATTGAATAGTTTAGAAAATATTTAAAATTGGATACACTTGAAATATTGACAATATAATTTGGTTAAAAATAAGGGATATTTTTTTCCAATAATAGCGCATAAGCAAAACAAAAATAACCGCGCAGGGTACGGAGTGCGGGGTTCTGGGACCCTTGCCACCTTGCGTAGGAGCTTGCCAGGTGAAAATTCCCCCTTTTGTGCCATATGTCAATGCTATCTCCTCCCATTTTTGATTCATCACACTTCTACCTCCGCCATCATCACCACCTTTACCGTGCATGCTCCACCACTCGGTTTGGTGGTCACACCCGTCTTTGGGGGTCGCCACTGATGAAGGCCTCTCCTCTTCCTCAATGTCCTTTAATTCACCTTTGGGCTCACGTGCACACCAAGCCAGTACAATGTGAGCCAAAACGAACAGATTATTATATTTAAGCATCAAAGCAATAAATCTCTTATAGAGGGGATTTTCCTGGGACCTAAACAGATTTTCTTTTCTTTCTGTTAATTTTTAGTAACTGTTATCTCATCCTTTTTCCTGCCTTGAATATCTGCAGGAAAGGGGGGGGGGGAATGGAACCCCTCCGCTCCCTTTCTTGGCAGTACACCTTTTAACTCTTTTATTATTGCCAAATATTAATAACGGTATCAATATTGATTACTGTTTCAATTTTGTCAGCACGAATCATACCTATTTACCATACTTCTCATTATCTTGCTCTGAGTTTTTGGGAGTTTTCTGCCAGAAATCTCTCCCTTCCCCCACTCATCCACAGGGGTTTGGGGCGGTTTTCCCTTTTAGGGGGAAATCAAAGCGATGCCCTGATGCTCCTAATTGCGGGCAGGAGAAGTGAGGCTCCAGGGCTTCCCGCTGAGCCGGAGCCACCGGAGCCGCAGTGCCGGGAAAGCCGTGGCGGGAGGTGCGGAGAAGTTTGTTTGTGTTTTCAGCTCAATCCCCCTCGGGCCCGGGCCCGTTCCAGGGCTGCTCCTCAGCTCCGGCTCTGCCCTCACGCAGCCCGGGGGGCCCTGAGAGCGCGGGGCGGGGCTGTGCCGTGTGCAGAGCCCGCCCCTGTCTGGGATTGGGCGATGGTGTCGTCAGTCGTGGTTGTGGCGCGCTGATTGGTGGGAGCGGGGCGGAGCAGGGTCTCGGTGGCGGGCTGAGGGCGGCCGTGGCTGGGCAGCGGCGCCATTGTCGGAGCGTGTGTGCGGTCCCGTGAGCGGCGGCAGCGGCCGGAGCGCGGTGAGGCGGCGGCGGAGCTCGGAGGCGGCCGCAGCGCAGGTGGGAGCCGCGCTGGGTTGTGCGGGGGCTCGGGGCTGGCTGCGGGCCTCGGGGGCGGCAGGGGGCTCGGGCGGGTTCGTTGTGCCGTGTCCGGCCCGTGTTGTCGCTGGCGTGAGGGCGCTGCGGGAGCGGCTGCCCGCGGTCTCCTTGCGGCCGCTACCTCGGCAGGAGCCGCTGGCGGAGCAGCGCTGGCTCGGTCCGGTTGCTGTGGCTGGGACAGAGGGGGCTGCCCCGTGCCCGGGGCTGTGCGGGGAATTCCCGTGGCCGGAGGTTTCTGTGCGCAGAGGAGACAGAGGAGTCCTGTAAAAGTGACTTTATTGCTGAGCAGAGGGAGAGGCCGTGGGGCATTTGCCGTGCGGTCTCTGCCATTGTTGTAGTTCGCAGCCTCCTTTTTATCCTCATTTTCCCGGCCTCATCTCCCTCTCCCTTTGCCCACTGGCTGAAGTGCTTGAAAGGTTCAGACCTCCCGATCTGGTAACTGCATGTCCTCGTTAATGTGCACCCCCACTTTTGTATAACAGCCGATATTCATGGCTCTGTTAAATCCTTGTTCTTCTGGAAGTTCAGGAATTTAGCGGGACTTTCTGTGAGCAGCAGTCCATGTTAATTGTTAACATTTATTGAAGCTGGTGGTTTCGCCCGTTGCTTCCTCATCTACAAGTTCCTGGCCCCTCTCTCACCTGCTGAATGAGCTGCACTCTCAAGGTGTGGAGCACGGTAAAAAGATGAGAGTTGCTGTAGCACATCAGACGAGAAACAGCATTCGTTTAACCCATGGTCTGCCAGGGAGCCACAAAACCGTGTCCCATTCCCATCCTTTCTGCGTTTGAATCCGTACATGAGCTACTTTCTTCTTTCCTTTGTTATCTGTTTCTCCACTTTTCCTTTTTCATCTTTTTGCCAACAGCAGTTTGAGTCATTTAATTTTCCACAAACTCCTCCTCATGCTGCTAACAGATGATCTGATCCCATCCCATGGTGAAGTGTTGTGTTCCTCATTTCAGTGGATTGGTCAGCAGGAAGGTCAGGAGCTGGAGCCGCCTGGTTGGTTATTATTCCAAGCAGAGCTTGTAATCTAATGATGCCATTGAAATGAGAAATGGGCTCTGTGGCTCCTGATATGAATTGGTTCGGGTTCCCAGGGGCTGGTCCATGGTGTTGTAGGATTTGTTCTGCTGGCCGTTCATCTTTTCCCCATTTTTGGGCGCCCTCTCCAGCCAGGTCTGCATCAATTGACTGCTTTTGTCTAATTGAATCATCAAATCCTTGGATTCCCAGCTTATTTCCCTGAATATTTGGTAGCAAAAAACCCCCAGTGCTCTAATATAACCTACATAACACAGACAGTGACAGCACTTGTTGGAGTAGGCAGCGGGATGATTCCCCCCATTTATTTATAGTGAAGTTTTCCCAACATTCTCCATTTGCTGTTTCCCTTTGCATCTTCACCCGTTTGTGTTGCAGGGTCAGATATCCTCCCCCTGGGCTCTGCGTCGAGCTGTGCAAATTCCATCAGTGCAAGCAGGCAGAGCTTGGGGTGAGGGGCAGAGGGAATCAGCCCAATTCCTGCCCCGGGCAAGAGACCCAGGTGCATTGTCCACACTATGCCCAGCAGTGTTCGTTTGCATTTCTAAAGCTCCTCTGCAGGCTGCCTGGAATGGAGCTTCT
This sequence comes from Melozone crissalis, assembly GCF_028551555.1. Classification (NCBI taxonomy): domain Eukaryota; kingdom Metazoa; phylum Chordata; class Aves; order Passeriformes; family Passerellidae; genus Melozone; species Melozone crissalis. The sequence continues at coordinate 8,588,269 of NW_026535844.1, forward strand.
CTTCCAGGGCAGCCATCAGGTGAGTCACATGTGGCCCCCCCAGAATCTGCTTTTTGTAAAAAAATTATATAACTATTTATGAGTTAAAAGTGTTACGGTAAAGCTCTTGAATTTTGCAAAATGGAACATATAGGCGAACATGGAAAAACGCAGACCAAAACTTGATTCTCACACTTTTGTCCCAAACCTACCTGACAGTATAAAGTGGGAATATTATGAAAAATTTTTCTCATGTTGAAATTTTTTCATTGAAACTGCAGGGAAAACAAAAACTCTGCAAGAATCTCTTTAGTGTTAGAGAGTCAAGGCATTCCTTGATTCTGCCCAGGATGTGCAACAGAAATAATTTCTTTCACAAAAAGCCCGTCTGTGCAGAGAAAAGCATTCCACGCCATGTGAGTTTTACTGGATTTTTCCTAAATTTATGTAGTCTGAACCAATCAAAATCCACTGCTTTAATGTTCATTGCTTCCAAGTTGTGTAAGTTTTTAGTATTTGGTTTCCTGTTGGACCCGGATTTCTTCCCCTCTAATGTGAATTCCGTCTCCACACTCCTGGATTTCCTTCTCAGCCTTTTCCAGCCCAGGTGTCTCCAGCTCTGCCGGGGGCAGTGTCTGGGGTAGCTGTTGGTTGTGTTTGCTGCTGGGCAATGTTGATGTTTTGTTGCTGGTCGTTATCTCTGTGGGTGTCTTTTGGGCTGTTCCCAGTCTGTTGGTATGTTAAACTCATCTCCATTGAGCAGTGTAACACCCCTTAAATAAAACCTTTAAAATTCCTTTCCCCAAGGCAAAGACAAACCAAGCCTGAGCAGAGAAATAAGGTTGAAAAGAACCGAAATCGGTACATTTTGCAGCAGTGCAATGGCAGGCAGCCCAGAGTGTGGGTGTCAGTGAGGCCCAGAGTGGAATTGTGCCGTGGTGTTCCCCAGCAGCTGTGGCAGTGCAGGCCCAGCCAGCGCTGAAGCTGCAGCAGTGGCAGCAAGGCTTGGCCCCAGGGGCTGGAGATGGCAGAGGAGGGTGGCCAGGATTGCAGAGGATTCCAGGCGAGGATCTGTGGGCAGGCGCAGGGGCTTGGCCCGCTGTGGAGCCCTGGCTGCTGCTGCGTTGCCTTCAGGGCAGGCTCAGGGGCGGCCTCCCATCCTCCTGCTGCAGGCGGGAAGTGCAAATCTGCGGGGCTTCAGAGCCCTTGAGGCCAGGCTGAGGGGTCCCCCAGTGTTGAGCTGTGCTGGGGGCAGTTTGTGGCCCCAGGGACACTTGGCATGGGCCCCTTGGCCACCAGTGGTGCTGCTTTGCACTCCTTAGGCAGGAGCCGATGTCCTGGCTGGGTGTTGGCAGCAGCAAAGTGCCAGGGCAGGCTCTGTGCCCGCCCAGCTTGCTGTGGGAGAATGTGCCTTGATATCTGCTCCAGTGGTTGCTGAAGCAGTGAGAATTGCTTTTGCCCCCCTGTTTGGTGCCATGGTGTCAGCAGAAGATATTGAAGCCTTCCTGCTCAGGGCATTTCAGTGCCGGGCTCTCACAGGCACCCACAGCTGCAAGGGTTGAGCTGAGCATGGGGCAGTGACCTGCGTTGTGTCTGATTGCCCTTCCTTCCCTCCCCTGGAACAGGGTGTTGCTGTTAGACACCACTTGTCCTGGTTGCTTCAGAGTACTTTGGAGAGACTCCATATCTAAATTTCCCTCTTTCCCTGGGGCTGCCCACACTTCTGGGTTCACTTGAGCATAGGCCTCGCCAGACATTTGACACAAAGGTACAACAGTACTGGCCTCTGTATCACCTTTTATAATATTAATTTGCATTCCAAGTTTAGCGATCAAATCCCTTCCCAGTAAATCATGATAACAATTTGGACCAAGTAAAAATTCATGCATTTCAAATCCCTTTCCCAGATGTACCAATAGTGGTTGAATAAAACCACACATCTTTCCCACTTAAGTCCTCACTAATCAAACATATTTATAGCATTTTCCCCCCCATATGTCTAAGATTCAGAGTGGATTGAGAGGCCCCTGTGTCCATCAGGAAATGCCTCCTCTCAGTGCAGATCCACCTGAATGTTCTCAAGGGCTGCAGTGTGGAGGGTCCCTGGTGTGATGGGAGCTGTGACAGCCCTGGCAATCCATGTCCATCAAGGGGTGGACTTGCTGGTCCTGAGGGTGCTGCTGTCTGTGCTTGCAGTGTCCTTGTGCCCTGCAGCTGGAGCCCTGGTTCCTTGCCAGGGGCTGTTTGGGTGGGCTCTCCCCTGGTGAGGAGGGCAATGCCTCTGCCAGGTGCTTGTGGCCGAGCCGTGCCCTGGGTGCTGGGGCCCCCTTGGGCCCTGGGGTTGATCCCTCAGGGGCTGTAGGAACTGTGCCCTGGCCTTTGCCTTCAGCTTGGCCTTTTGCTGCTCCCTTCCTGCACTCACCTGCTGTGCCTTTGTGCCCAAGTGCTGCAGGGCCTTCTTGTGCCCCTCCTGCAGCCCCCGTCAGTGCCTGTGGGTGCTTGTCTTGCTTTCCAAGAGAGGTGTCTGCTCGGGAAGGCAGAAAAAGCCTCTCTTGGAATGGAGAATGCAAACCCCCTCCCTCTTAATTTCTAGACTAGTGAAATCAAGGGGCTCTGAGGCAAAGATATGGGAATAGGAATACCAGTTCTTTACTAGTGTGTATAATAAAGCAAAGAAACACCAACAGCTGCGGCACTGACAGCAAACAGAGCCCGGACCCAGTCCCGGCCTTTGGGCTGCGGCGCTTTGCCCTTGGGTGCAGTTCCGGGCACGGCCGGCAGGGGCGCTGGTGGCTCCCGCGGGGCGGGGCAGCGCATCCCAACCATGGGAACCTCTCTGAACGGAAATAGAGCAATCCCTTCATCTGACTCTTTCACTTTTTTACCTTCTCTAGCCTTTCTCCCGTGTTTTGGGAAAGAATTTGGAGAGGGCTGCCTTTTAACCGAGCTCCTATTGTTTGAATAAGGTGCTTCCTGTAGAGAGAGAGAGAGTTTCCCTGAACAGCCGGAGCTGTGGTTACCAAGGGGACGTAACTCAGAGCAGGACGGGGTCAGGGGAGGATATCCCGCCGAGGCTCGGTGGGAGTGTGGGCAGGGTCTGCTGCTGGAATCGGCAGAGGGGGATCTTCCCGTGGAGCCCGAGGCGGAGCGTGGGTAGCCCCCACATGGCTGATGGCGGCTGATCCGGCAGCTGCCGGCAGAGGAAGAGGCAGGTGGGAGAGCCCGGCAGCAGCGGCGGTGCCCAGCGCAGGTGGCACGGGCAGGGCAGCCGGGGATGGGATGGCTGGGACCCCGCCTGGGTGCGGTGGGCGCGGTGACCTCGGAGCAGGCGGCAGGACAGAGCAACCCCGATCTTGCTCAGCATGGCCGGCAGAGCGGCCGCGGGCCAGGCAGTGGGAGCAGGGCATACAAATTGAGCGACAGCGCCGGGGCAGGTGGAGCTGCCCTGGGCAGTGAGGCCGCACCTGGGATGGAAACCGGGGCAGGCGGAGCTGAGGCGGGCAGCGAGCCGGGACCCGGGACAGGCGCCTGGGCCGCGAACGGAGGGGGCAAGACCTGCAGAGGATCCCACTCTCTTTCTGATTTTTCCTCCTGCTCCCCTCCCTTTTATTTCCCCTTTTTCTTTTCTTGTTTTGTTTCGGGTGTTTCTGATACTGCAAAGGGTTTTATTCTCCTAAAACTCCTGTTTAACATATGGCATATTCTCTTTCTTCTAGATTATACGGGTTTTTTTTTACAAATTAATCCAGAACCTAACAAATCTCAACTTCTGCTTTGATACTTTGAAATGGTTGATGAGCTAACTCACGACCTCCTAATGTTGTTTTTTTTCATCGCCTTTTCATTTATCCTTTGGCAAATTAAGCATCTTTCAGTTATTTGATTTGCTACTCCTAAAATCCCAGTGCACCCATAGTCCCTTAAAAAATGATCACACAAAGCTTGAGTGCCCCAGTGCGTTTTCTGATGCCTGTCTTCTAATATTGTCTTAGAAGCACATTTTATTAAGTAATTGTCTTCGATCATGAAGTTTCCATTTCCCTGATTTATCTTGGTCACTTCCAGTCTTGTTTAATTCTTTTTTCTCGGCTTCGCTAAACTTTGGAATTTCCAGTTTTTCCTCGTATGGAGTTAATATTAACGTAACTCTTTCAGCTCCATTTTCTGCTGCATCCCTAGCTTTGTGATCTGCCAAATTATTTCCTCTTCTTTCTGGTGTCTTTCCCTTTTGGGGTTCCTTAACATGTACTATAGCTATTTGTTTTAGGTTATTTTAATGCCTCTAAAACCTCTAAACTAAGTTCCTCATTTACTAATCCTTTTCTTCTTGAATTAAGCAATCTTTTTCCTTTCCAAATTTTTTACAGGTATGTACTACTCTAAAGGCATGCCTTGGATCAGTATATATAGTTCCTTTCTTTTGTGTTAAATATTCTAGTGCTCTTTTTAAAGTATATAATTGACAACTTTAAGCTTACTAGTTTAAGGTTCATTTCCCTTTTTCCATATTTTGCACGTTTTCCCCATCATCTATTACATACCGTGTATTTTCTCCTTTTGCAAGGAGTTGTATCTCTGTTAGCTAACATAACTCCCAAAGGACTATTTCTTTTTTTATTTTTTTTTCCCCTGTATCCAACTTACTGGTTTTCTGTCTCATTTTTCAAGATCTTATCTATTCATCTTCTTCCTCTGTTTTTCACATTCACTAACAACCTAAATACCACTTTTCTTTCAACTACATACACAAAAATAAAAAACTTTTTTCTCATACTACTTTCAGTACAATACACCTCCCTTCAAGGAAATATAGTGAAGCTTAAAATACAGAATCTACGTTACCTATACTTTCATTCATCTACATTCACTCACTTTTATTTCTCACTCACTTCCACACATTCTTTCCCGTCCTCAGGACACAGAGTGGATCCCTGTTGACAGAGAATCGCGGGTCCCTGTGGCCCCCCCTCGCCTTGGGGTGGCCTCTGGGTCTCAGTATCTCCGGGCCTCCTGGGAGGGCCCTGACTCTGCTGCCTCCGGTGCCGTTCACCTGTGAGGCTGATTTGTGTGTCACTCACACTCTTTAGCCACGGCCCCCTCACACGCCCTGGGGACAATGGCCCCTTTGCAGGTCACCTGTACCTTATGCCACAGCCCCCACACGCCCAGGAGAACAATGGCTTATTTGTGGGTCACACACTCCTCTTTCCACAGCCCCCCTTCCCACCCGCCCGGGAAGCTGAGGCTGATTTTGTGTGTGACTCACTCTCACACACAAGACAACAATAAGGTACCTTTTGTTATGAATGATCAAATCGAGAGCCAAACTTATAGGAAAATTTAGCAAAGATTTATTAATTTTCCTGCAAGTCTGAAGTTCGGTCATCTACACTACCACAGCCAAGGGTCAGCGTCGAGCCCGGGTTCGGTGCTGGGTGAACACGGATCTGAGCTCCGAATGTCAGAGTCTCCCCCTGTTCACAAATGCTGCCTGACGCAGCGAGTTCTTTTACAGTTTATTCTGCTCGGGGCAGTGATGACCGAATGTTCTTTGTGTCTCTTCCCATGCATAACCGTGTCTTTACCTGTGCAGAGGTGGACAAAGACTCAGTCCTGGTGTCTGATGTTGTCAGTAGACTCTGGGGAAGTCAGCATTCACATGCATCAGGGTGGGGCTCTGGATCATCTTGGTAGCTGTAATTGATGAGGCATTAATCACTCTTGGGTGGACCTGGTGACCCGGGGAAGCCAGCGATTATCGCCCTGGAAGCTTCTATTCTTTCATTAAAAACCCCGATGTTTATCTCAGCCAAGTCCAGGAACTAGATGTGTATGAGTAAGACACTGCTCCCTGCCAGGATGGTCAAGAGACTTAGTGTGGAGTTTACAATATTTTATACATTAATAGCTTTAATTATCTCTGCCATACACTTTCACATCACCTATTACAAGTTTAGGTGTTTCTGGCCAGTCCTGGTGCTCTTGGATATCCCTCAACCCAGCTGTGCTGTCGAACCCCAGATGCTCTTGAGCATATCCTCGATCCGGCAGAATTTTGCATAACCCAGGATGCTCTTGCAATGTTAATTCCTCAACCCAGCAGGTTTTAATTCTGGATGCTCTTGGGCACTCTTATCCCTCAACCCAGCAGGTTTTTAGGGTCCTCGTTTGTCCCGTTTCCTAGTGGATTGGGCTCGGAAACTCCTCTGCTCCCTTCCTCCGAGGGGTCCAGCCCCTCTCTGGGACCCAGTCCCAGTTACCCCGGGGGATTCTCTCACTCCTGTTAACATTCACTTCGTCTCTCTCCTGGCCACTTACCGCGGAAAGTCGGAAACGCAGCGTGGGAGACTCCAGCACTCACTTGGCAGGTCTGGGACAACCAGCCCTCCTCTCATTCACACACATTCATCCCCCTGTACCTGCTCTCCTGAGAAATACTTGCCAATCCCTTTTCCTTCCTGGATTCTTCATGCACATTACTACTCTTAGGGGGCCAATTACCACGGGTAGGGAGCCTTTTCCCTTCTCTTTGTTTTATTGTCTCCTTTTGTCCACCATAACCTGCATCTGTCGGTCACCCCAGGGGAAACAGAGCGAGGCTGCCGATGGGGCAGGGCGCGCCTTCCCCACTCTGACTCTCCTAAAGCACCGGCAGCGAGGTGTTAGTAACCATCCTCTGCTACCAAAATGGTGAAAAACGCCAATCACTTGCTTTTAAAATTTTAAAACCATAATAGTAATAAAATGGGTATGAAAAATAGTAATACAATTAGAGTAATCACAGTTTGGAGAAATCGAATTAGGACAATATGAGACAACAAATACAAAGAGTTATGGATGTCCGGGTACCTTTTTCTGGGCAGCACAAGCCTGAAAAAGGACACCCGTTAACACAGGGTTAACCATTAAAAACAATAGCCTGTTGCATATTCATACACTTCATACATGATGCATAAATTCCATTCAAACACAGGATTCTGTCTGGTCAGTGCCAGCTTCTGCCTCTGAATCCTAACAGCGCCTTCGAGGCAGGAAGAAGTTCATTTCTTCTGATAAGAGGGCAATAAATTCTTTTTCTCTGAAAGATTTAGGTATCCTGTGGCTGCTATCTCGCTGCAAGTCATTTCTTGGAAAAAAGCCTCTTACCAAGCATAGTTTTTATTTTAACATTTTTTAATAACCTAAAACCATATTCAACTCACTAATTAAGAGAATTAATACAGCAGTACTTTCTAACACAAGACATATAATATTCATTTTAATATTTGGGATAACCCAATCACAAAATATGCATTTTTTACAAGTATAATCCCACTTACTTCCAGTCTCTCCCAGTTTGGTCCCAGCTGTCTCCAGCATGGTTCCAGTTGCTTCCTTAATCAACTCAGTGTGTCCCAGTATGATGCCATTTGCTCCCAGTTGCTCCCAGTCAGGCCCAGTATGGGGGATGATGTGCAAGGTGTGCTCACTGTGACACTCAGTTCCTCCCAGTATTAGTCCAGTCCCTCCCAGTATGATCCAAATATGAGCCCAGTGTGCTCCCAGTCTCTGCCAGAATAAACCAGTTTTGCTCTGCATGGTTCCAGTTCCTCTCTTTCACCCTCACTTTCCTTCCAGTCACTCCCAGTATCTCCCAGGGTAGCCCAGTTCCCTCCACCATCTTTCCAGTTCCTTCCAGTATGATCCCATTTGCTCCCAAGCACTCCCAGTCAGCCTCAGTGTAGTGGCACTCACTGCCAGTATGATCCCAGTCACCACCAGTATGATCCCAGTTCATCCCAGTACAAGCCCAGCAGTTTCCAGTCGCTGCCAGCATGCACCCAGTCACTCCCTGTTCTTCCCAGTTGCTCCCACCATGATCCCAGTTACTCACAGCTGCTCCCAGTCATCCTCAGCATATTCCCAGTCACTCCCAGTATATCCCATTTGCCCCTAACATGGTCTCGGTTGCCTCCTGCAGGCTCCTGCTCACTCTCCGTATGATCCCAGTGTCCATCAGTGCGATCACAGTCTGCCCTGGCATGGCAATATGATCCCAGAATAATGTCAATACAAACCCAGTACAGTCCCATCACGATCCCAGTACAATCCCAGTATGGTGTCAGTACAAAGCCAGTACAGTCCCAGTATGATCCCAGTATGATAACTGTACAAGCCCAGTACAGTCCCAGTCACTCCCAGTATGATCCCAGTATGATATCTGTACAAGCCCAGTACAGTCCCAGTCACTCCCAGTATGATCCCAGTATGATATCTGTACAAGCCCAGTACAGTCCCAGTCACTCCCAGTACGATCCCAGTCCAGCCCAGTCCCTGGCAGTGCTGCCACTGCTGGGATCCCCCAGCCCTGTGTGCGTTCCCCCCTGGCGGATGTGGCGAGAGGAGCCCCAAGGGCTGGCAGTGGCCAGGCAGGGTCCCCAGCAAGGCCCAGTTTGGATGTGCAGCCCCCAGTTTGCCCAGTTTGTGTCTCCTTTGGCCCGGGCCGGGTTCCCCCCGCCCGCAGCGGCTGGAGCAGCCGAGAGCCCCGCGCTGCCCATCCCGACCTGTCCTGGCTCCATCCCCGCTCCTGCCGCGGGCTGTGAGGGCTGCGGGAACGGGGCACCGAGGGTGTGGCTGCTGCTGGGGGAGGAGGAGGAGGGAGGGAAAGGCCGGGATGAAGGGTGTTATAAATTGCAGTGGACCATCTGCCAAGTGAGTATAATCAGATTAACAATTTTTATTGATTACAGCAAGCAAGGCAAAAAGCAAATCAGCGCTGGGTGGCAGGGGAGTCTCTGCTCCGCCAACTGCCGCCCGCTTCTGGTATTTCGTGGGGTTTATATACAGTCCTGCTTCCGGGTTGGTGTGTCTGTCAGGGTAGCACTCTGTGCATTCTCCTCCTGTTGCTAGGCGGTCGTAGTCTGCCTCCCGGTGGTCCGAGGGTGAAGGCTGGTAGTCTTTCACTTCTTGCCCCACAGTCAACCTTTCCTTAGTTGGTATGGTTGGTCTGGTTCCTGGAACTTTAAGCTTACTGAGCAGATAAGCAAATATTGTGCTATCAATCATAGCAGGCCCGCTACCCGTGTCAACGGCCTCGCCCCTTACTCCTCGGCTAACAATAGGCACATAGCTACGTACAGTTACACCTTGCTTTTTTAGCCTTTCAACATATTAGCTTCTAACATTTTGCAGTTTAAGCCTTATGACATTTATTTTGCAGTATATTAGCCCGTTGTATTCATCTTGCAACATACTAGCTTGTTACATCTTTCATTGCGGTTTTTCTATTATTGGCTTTTCCCCTTTTCATAGTCTTTAGCAACTTGCTGAACAAACTAAGACATGAACTCATTACAAAGGGGGAGGAGGAGGTGGGGTTAGGGAGGAGGAGCAGGGGGAGGGATGTAAGAGGAGGGATGAAGGCAGAGAGCAGCAATGGAAGGAGGAGAAGGAGGTGGGGTTAGGGAGGAGGAGGAAATGGGATGGAAGGGGAGGGATGGAAGAGGAAAAGGAGGTGAGGATAAGACAGAGAGGGAGGAGGATGGGGGATGGAAGGGGAGGAGTGGGAGGAAGAGGAGGGACAAAGGCAGATAGAGGCTGAGCTGAGGGAACCACGCCATCAATCCCTGCCTGAATTCGCAGCCCCCACCTGTGGGATCATCGCCCCCCCCCAATCGCGCTGGTGAGCAGGGAGGGGGAGCTCGGTCCGGATATCCCGGGGGGTCCCTGGGTTGGGGTTTTCGGGGATGTTTGGAGAATGAAGAAGTCCAAGGCTGAGCGGAAAAGGCCCCTTGGGGGGACATCGCGGGGTGGTGGTGGCGGCTGCCGGCAGAGGCAGCCTGGAGGAGCAGAGCCCTGTGTCCCCCAGGAGCCCAAAGTGGGGAGCCCAGAGAGGGGGGAGCGCCGCCATTGGCGGGAGCCTCAAGAGCCTGGAGAGGGGCAGGGGGGACTCCTTGGAGCCGCTGCAGCCCAGAGCAGAGAATGAGGGGAGAAGGGACCCTGGGAGCCCAAAGAGCCCCGGCATCCCGAAATGGGGAGAGTGAAGCGGGGGGAGCTTTTGGCATTGCTGGGACTGCCGGCAGCCTGGGCAGGGTGGGCACCGAGGAGAAGGGGGACCCCCAATCCAAGCGTGACCCCAGCAGGTGGGACAGGGGGGAACCCCTGAACAGCAAAGGGGAGGGACCAGGGACGGGGAACTCCTGGGAGGCTTTTTCAGGGCTCAGTCTGGGTGTTTGAGAGGTTTTTCTTTAGCCGAGGTGGCCAGTGATTGTAGAGATGGACTTGGGCAAAAGGGACCTTCAATGTCAATGTGTGTTGGGGACGATGAAACAGGAAGGCCTTATAAATATGATTGTCTGGCAAAAGATTTTGAGAATGTAGAAAGTATAAGGAAGATTGAAATGAAAGCTAGGTTTGAGATATCTCAGTTAGTGAACAACTGGAAAACAATGGTGCAGCCCAACTGAAGGTAATCCCCTTTTGATGAAACACTTCCCTCTGCTTGCAGGCAGATCCAAGGGTCAGAGCAGACCCTACTGGCTCAGCAGAAAGGGTCCAAAGAAGAGTTTTTAGGGTTTAAAATGTAACACAGTATGGTGATGTAATGATTTTTACAGGCTGTATGTAAATTCTGTAGGATTTTTATCTTGTACTAGATTGGTTGGTGAGAAATAGAATATTCAACAGAGAAGAAAATTTATTGTGTTGTAATGGGAACGTTACTGTGTTATGCTCTTGCCTGTCTTACTCTCTTACCCTCTCACCCTCTCTACCCCTCTCTTCTCTCGGGCCTGCTCCGAGCTGTGCCTGGCAGCTCCAAGCAGGGCCCTGCACCCAGGCCCTTTGCAATAAACTGCAAGTTCCACGACCTGGCTGCAGAGATCTCTCGTCTCCGTCCGTCCCGACCGTCCTACCCCCTGACGCTCCTACATACGCTCTCATCCGTTGTTTTCCCCAAACCAGGATTTCCCATTGCCAACCCCAGGGAGGCTGCGAGGAAGAGGAAGATGCCCTGGGACACTGAGGCAGGTGAGGAGGAAGTCAGTGCCCCTTTCCCCTCTGTGCTGCTCCATCTCCCAGCCCAGCACGGCCCCGGCTGCAGCTCAGCCCTGGGGGGATCTCCTTGCCCTTGCCTGTGGCACGGAGGCAAATCCCATCCTGTCCTTGTCCTTCCTCCCCCAGAGCAGGAGCTGAGCAGGGAGAGCAGGGAGGACAAATGCCCGTGGCAGAACCTGGTGGCAGAGGCCGTTTTGAGCGGCTCCACGGCGCAGGAAGCCAACGGGGAGGAAAAGCCCTGGAGATGCCGCACGAGGAGGGGCTGCAAACGCAGCCGGCGGGGATCTGAGGGGGAAAGAGCCAGCCTGGGCCGGGAAGGCGGCCGGAGATGGAGCCAGAGCTTGGTGCTGGTGCTCCATGAGCAGCTCCATGATGGGGAGAAGCCCCACACATGTGAGGAGTGTGGAAAGGGCTTCAGGCGGAACTGCAACCTGATTGTGCACCAGAGGATCCACACTGGGGAGAAGCCCTACGAGTGTGGGGAGTGTGGGAAGAGCTTCAGCGTGAGCTCCCACCTGATCAGGCACCAGAGGATCCACACTGGAGAAAGGCCGTACAAGTGTTCCGAGTGTGGGATGCACTTCAGCCGGAGGTTCAGCCTGGTCACGCACCAGAGGACCCACACTGGGGAGAGGTCCTATGAGTGTTCCAAGTGTGGGAAGAGGTTTCCGACCAGCTCCAATCTCCTCCGGCACTATCAGAGTCACAGGGAGGAGAGGCCCTTCCAATGCCCCGACTGTGGGAAGGGATTCAAGGACAACTCCCATCTCACCAACCACCGGCGCGTCCACACAGGGGAGATGCCCTACGAGTGTGATAAATGCAGGAAGAGGTTTCAGAACAGCTCCTATCTCCTCCGGCACTATCGGATTCACAGAGAGGAGAGGCCCTTCCAATGCCCCGACTGCGGGAAGGGATTCAAGCAGAACTCCCACCTCATCACTCACCGGCGCCTCCACACTGGGGAGAGGCCCTACGAGTGTCCCCAGTGTGGGAAGAGCTTCTCCGGCAGCTCTAACTTGACCAAACACCAATGGAGGCACCACTAAGGGAAGCCGTGCGAGTGCCCCGAGTGCGGGCAGAGCTTCATGCGCAGCTCCAGCTCCATCCCCCACTGGAGGAGGCACTTTGGGCACAGCCCTGGTCACTCCCATTCCCTGTGATCCATGTTGGGAACACACCTGTCTGCCTCTCCTTTTGGTTTGGCCCTGATTTTCCTCTGCTTCACCTTCATCCTTTAAAAACACTCAAAACTGGGTGAAATGAAGGAAATTCATTGAATATATCTGAAGTTCCATAATTTCTCAGTTGTTTTAGAGGGAATTTACGATTTGGGGATGCGTTCTGTGTTGCTAAGAGGAAGGATGTTAATGTCGCCCTTCTTGTGTTGCTAAGAACTCCTCCCCTGACCCCAACCCCAACTCCACCCATGGGATACCATATAAAAACTCCGTGGCCCTGCCTTTGCCCTGTCTTTGCTGGGTAAGAAATGGATTCCCAAAGGATCAGCCCTTTTCCCACTGGTTGCAAAGGATCTGCCTCATTCTCCACTGGATTCCTAGAGGATCAAGCGTTTCCCACTGGATTCACAGAGGATCAGCCATTTTCCACTGGATTCCCAAAGGATCAGCTCTTTTTCTACTGGGTTCCCAGGGGATCAGCCCTTTTCCCACTGGATTCCAAGAGGGTCAGCCTTTTTCACTGGATTCCCGGAGAATTCTGACTCTGTCATTGTTGTTTTTTTGTTTGTACTACTGCATTTGTATTTTTAATTTTTCCTAATAAAGAACTGTTATTTCTATTCCCATATCTTTTCCTGACAGCCCCTTCATTTCAAATAATTACTATTATTATTATTATTATTATTATTATTATTATTATTATTACTACTATTATTAAATATTATTACTACTATTATTATTAATCAAAGGGAGGGGGTATATAGTTTCCATTCCAGTGGAGGCTCCTGAAATGGGGAGACACCCCCAAGGATGGGCCATGCAGCGCTGGCTCGGTCCGGTTGCTGTGGCTGGGACAGAGGGGGCTGCCCTGTGCCCGGGGCTGTGCGGGGAAATTCCCGTGGCCGGAGGTTTCTGTGCGCAGAGACAGAGGAGTCCTGTAAAAGTGACTTTATTGCTGAGCAGAGGGAGAGGCCGTGGGGCATTTGCCGTGCGGTCTCTGCCATTGTTGTAGTTCGCAGCCTCCTTTGTATCCTCATTTTCGCGGCCTCATTTCCCTCTCCCTTTGCCCACTGGCTGAGGTACTTGAAAGGTTCAGATCTCCCGATCTGCCAACTGCATGTCCTCGTTAATGTGCACCCCTACTTTTGTAGAACAGCCGATATTCATGTCTCTGTTAAGTCTTTACTCTCTTGGAAGTTTAGGAATTCAGGGAGACTTTGAGTAGCAGTCCATGTTAATTAGTAAGAGTTTTTGAAACTGGTGGTTTCTGCCTTCCTTATCTACGAGTCCCTGACCCAATCTCCGGGAAGATTCACTCAGTGAATTTTGTTTCTTTTTTCCTTACTGAGTCTTCTTTGGTTTTGCGATTATTCGCCGTGCCCTCATTCCCTGTCCTTCTCTAGGCGTTTCTGGATCAGGAGGCCTGGCTGCCACCTGCATCCCCTCACTCCGCTGCTGAATGAGCTGCACTCTCAAGGTGTGGAGCATGGTAAAAAGATGAGAGTTGCTGCAGCACATCCGAGGAGAAACAGCATTCATTTAACCCATGGTCTGCCAGGGAGCTACAAAACCGTGTCCCATTCCTGTCCTTTCCACGTTTGCACTGGTACATGAGCTGCTTTCTTCTTTCCTTTGTTATCTGTTTCATCACTTTTCCTTTGTCATCTTTTTGCCAACAGCAGTTTGAGTCATTTAATTTTCCACAAACTCCTCCTCATGCTGCTAACAGATGATCTGATCCCATCCCATGGTGAAGTGTTGTGTTCCTCATTTCAGTGGATTGGTCAGCAGGAAGGTCAGGAGCTGGAGCTGTCTGGTTGGTTATTGCGAGGACAGCTTGTAATCTACTGATGCCATTGAAATGAGAAATGGGCTCTGTGGCTCCTGATATGAATTGGTTCGGGTTCCCAGGGGCTGGTCCATGGTGTTGTAGGATTTGTTCTGCTGGCCGTTCATCTTTTCCCCATTCTGGGCACTCCCTTCAGACAAGACTTCATCAATTTACCACTTTTCTCTAATTGAATCATGAAATACTTGGATTCCCAACTGATTTCCCTGAATTTGTGGCAGCAAGAACATCTGTGCTCTAATCCACCCTACATAACACAGACAGTGACAGCACATGTTGGAGTGGGCAGCGGGATAATTCCTCCGCCCTTTATTTATACTGAAGTTTTCCCAACACTCTCCATTTGCTGTTTCCCTTTGCAGCTTCACCCGTTTGTGTTGCAGGGTCAGATATCCTCCCCCTGGGCTCTGCCTTGAGCTGTGCAAATTCCATCAGTGCCAGCAGGCAGAGCTTGGGGTGAGGGGCAGAGGGAATCAGCCCAATTCCTGCCCCAGGCAAGAGACCCAGGTGCATTGTCAGCACTTTGCCCAGCAGTGTTCATTTACATTTCTAAAGCTCCTCTCCAGGCTGACTAGAACCAAAGCTTGTCTTCCAGGACAGTAATCTGGTGACCCCCTGTTCCTTTCCCACCCCCCTTCCCTTGCTTTTTTTTTGATGCCTGTTTTTTTTTTTTTTCCTTTTTTAAGCAGTATTCTGTTAACTGTTGATGAGTTAAAGCCTCGCATTTAAATCTTTTTTTTTCAAAAATACATTTTAAATGCAGTTTTTCAAAATGCATTATAAAGGTGAACATCGAGAAACCCGACCAAAATTGTGCCATCACTAAGAGACAAGCACACAGATACCCGAAAAGCCTCTACTTCTCCTAAGAATAAAAATTGATTCTGACACCCCTGACCCAAACCTTACGGACCAAAAGAAGGATTATTAAGAAAAAAACATTCTAATGTTGTTATCTCGTCACCAAAACGGTGGGAAGAGCCAAAACTCTGCAACATTTTCAGTGTTAGAGAGTCAAGGGTGTACTTGATTCTGGCCAGGATGTGCAACAGAAATAATTTCTTTCACAAATAGCCTGGCTCTGCAGAGAAAATTGTGCAATGATATGTGAGTTTTACTAGATTTTTCCTAAACTTTATACCATCCAAAACCCATAGAAATCCACTGCTTTAATGTTCATTGCTTCCAGGTTGTGTAAGTTTTTAGTATTTGGTTTCCTATGGGATTCGGATTTCTTCCCCTCTGATGTGAATTCAGTCTCCACACTCCTGGATTTCCTTCTCAGCCTTTTCCAGCCCAGGTGTCTCCAGCTCTGCCGGGGGCAGTGTCTGGGGTAGCTGTTGGTTGTGTTTGCTGCTGGGCAATGTTGATGTTTTGTTGCTGGTCGTTATCTCTGTGGGTGTCTTTTGTGCTATTCCCAGTCTGTTGGGATGTTAAACTCATCTCCATTGAGTGGTGTAACACCCATTAAATTAAACCTTTAAAATTCCTTTCCCCAAGGCAAAGACAAACCAAGCCTGAGCAGAGAAATAAGGTTGAAAAGAACCGAAATCGGTACATTTTGCAGCAGTGCAATGGCAGGCAGCCCAGAGTGTGGGTGTCAGTGAGGCCCAGAGTGGAATTGTGCCGTGGTGTTCCCCAGCAGCTGTGGCAGTGCAGGCCCAGCCAGCGCTGAAGCTGCAGCAGTGGCAGCAAGGCTTGGCCCCAGGGGCTGGAGATGGCAGAGGAGGGTGGCCAGGATTGCAGAGGATTCCAGGCGAGGATCTGTGGGCAGGCTCAGGGGCTTGGCCCGCTGTGGAGCCCTGGCTGCTGCTGCGTTGCCTTCAGGGCAGGCTCAGGGGCGGCCTCCCATCCTCCTGCTGCAGGTGGGAAGTGCAAATCTGCGGGGCTTCAGAGCGCTTGAGGCCAGGCTGAGGGGTCCCCCCGTGTTGAGCTGTGCTGGCGGCTGTTTCTGGCCTCAGGGACACTTGGCATGGGCCCACTGGCCACCAGTGGTGCTGCTTTGCACTCCTTAGGCAGGAGCCGATGTCCTGGCTGGGTGTTGGCAGCAGCAAAGTGCCAGGGCAGGCTCTGTGCCCGCCCAGCTTGCTGTGGGAGAATGTGCCTTGATATCTGCTGCAGTGGTTGCTGAAGCAGTGAGAATTGCTTTTGCCCCCCTGTTAGGTGCCATGGTGTCAGCAGAAGATGTTGAAGCCTTCCTGCTCAGGGCATTTCAGTGCCAGGCTCTCACAAGCACCCACAGCTGCGCGGGTTGAGCTGAGCATGGGGCGGTGACCTGCACTGTGTCTGATTCCCCTTCCTTAATAACAGCCTGTCTTGTAGCTCTTTTCCCTTCTGCTGCCCTTGCAGACCCATCCATAAACACATTTTCTCCCTCAGGCCAGGCAATGTCCCATCAATCTGTCCCAGCCTGGGTCTGGAGCTCTGTCCCTTGAGTGCAGTCCTGGGTTCCTTGCCAGTCCCTCTCCAGGCTGTTCACACAGGAGGCTGGGTTAAACCCTTGCCCCGTCCTCAGTTCTAAATCCTCCTGTGCCATTGAACAAGTTTCATACTGTAATAACCGAGCCCTGCTCATCCATGTAGAGCCTCTTTTGGTTGTCAGACCTTTAACTTGATGCCAGACTTGAACTATAGGAGATCCTATATAGGGTTAAACATTTTAGCAAGAGAATTCCTTTGGCAAGACCCTGTTTAACACCCACCTCTAATTCAAATTATTTTACCCTGTCTGGAAGGCCCAGGCCAGCAGCCTCACTTAATCTTCATTTTAACCCTTGTAAATTCTGTGTTTCCTGCTGCTGTCCAACCATCCAGTTTGTTGAGTGGCAGGATAGGAGTGTTGTAGGGAGACATCCTTGGCTCCAAAAGCCCTGCCTTTAACAGGGACTCAATACCAAGCTGTTAGACCTTCCTTCCCTCTCCTGGAACAGAGTATTGCTTGTTCTACTTGCTTTAAAGTAATTTGTAGAGGCTCCATATCTAATTTTCCCTCTTTTCCTGGGGCTGCTCACACTTCTGGGTTCACTTCAGCATAGGTGTTGCCAGACATTTGACACAGTGGTACAACAGAACTGGCCTCTGTATCACCTTTTATAATATTAATTTGCCTTCCAAGTTTAGCAATCACATTCCTTCCCAGTAAATTAAAATGCCAGTAAGGAGCAAATAAAATTTCATGCATTTCAAACCCATCATCTCCCAGATCTACTAGCAGTGGTTGAATAAAACCACACATCTTTCCCACTTAAGTCCTCACTAATCAAACATATTTTTAGCATTTTCCTCCCCCATATGTCTAAGATTCAGAGTGGATTGAGAGGCCCCTGTGTCCATCAGGAAATGCCTGCTCTCAATGCAGACCCACCCTGAATGTTCTCAAGGGCTGCAGTGTGGAGGGTCCCTGGTGTGATGGGAGCTGTGACAGCCCTGCCAATCCATGTCCATCAAGGGGTGGACTTGCTGGTCCTGAGGGTGCTGCTGTCTGTGCTTGCAGTGTCCTTGTGCCGTGCAGCTGGAGCCCTGGTTCCTTGCCAGGGGCTGTTTGGGTGGGCTCTCCCCTGCCGAGGAGGGCAATGCCTCTGCCAGGTGCTTGTGGCCGAGCCGTGCCCTGGGTGCTGGGGCCCCCTTGGGCCCTGGGGTTGATCCCTCAGGGGCTGTAGGAACTGTGCCCTGGCCTTTGCCTTCAGCTTGGCCTTTTGCTGCTCCCTTCCTGCATTCACCTGCTGTGCCTTTTTGCCCAAGTGCTGCAGGGCCTTCTTGTGCCCCTCCTGCAGCCCCCCTCAGTGCCTGTGGGTGCTTGTCTTGCTTTCCAAGAGAGGTGTCTGCTCGGGAAGGCAGAAAAAGCCTCTCTTGGAATGGAGAATGCATTCCCTCTACCTCTTCATTTTTAGAATAGTGAAATCAAGGGGCTCTGAGGCAAAGATATGGGAATAGGAATACCAGTTCTTTACTAGTGTGTATAATAAAGCAAAGAAACACCAACAGCTGCGGCACTGACAGCAAACAGAGCCCGGACCCAGTCCCGGCCTTTGGGCTGCGGCGCTTTGCCCTTGGGTGCAGTTCCGGGCACGGCCGGCAGGGGTGCTGGTGGCTCCCGCGGGGCGGGGCAGCGCATCCCAACCATGGGAACCTCTCTGAACGGAAATAGAGCAATCCCTTCATCTGACTCTTTCACTTTTTTACCTTCTCTAGCCTTTCTCCCGTGTTTTGGGAAAGAATTTGGAGAGGGCTGCCTTTTAACTGAGCTCCTAGTGTTTCGATAAAGTGCTTCCTGTAGAGAGACAGAGAGTTTCCCTGAACAGCCGGAGCTGTGGTTACCAAGGGGATGTAACTCAGAGCAGGACGGGGTCAGGGGAGGATATCCCGCCGAGGCTCGGTGGGAGTGTGGGCAGGGTCTGCTGCTGGAATCGGCAGAGGGGGATCTTCCCGTGGAGCCCGAGGCGGAGCGTGGGTAGCCCCCACATGGCTGATGGCGGCTGATCCGGCAGCTGCCGGCAGAGCAAAGGCAGGTGGGAGAGCCCGGCAGCAGCGGCGGTGCCCAGTGCAGGTGGCACGGGCAGGGCAGCCGGGGATGGGATGGCTGGGACCGCCCCTGGGTGTGGTGGGCGCGGTGACCTCGGAGCAGGCGGCAGGACAGTGCAACCCCCATCTTGCCCAGCATGGCCGGCAGAGCGGCCGCGGGCCAGGCAGTGGGAGCAGGGCACACAAATTGAGCGACAGCGCCGGGGCAGGTGGAGCTGCCCTGGGCAGTGAGGCCGCACCTGGGATGGAAACCGGGGCAGGCGGAGCTGAGGCGGGCAGCGAGCCGGGACCCGGGACAGGCGCCTGGGCCGCGAACGGAGGGGGCAAGACCTGCAGAGGATCCCACTCTCTTTCTGATTTTTCCTCTTGTTCCCCTCTCTCTCACTTCCCCTTTTTCTTTTCTTGTGTTTTCTTGAGTGTTTCTGATACTTCAATGATTTTTTATTCTCCTAAAATCTCCTGTTTAACATATGGCATTCTCTTTCTTCTAGATTACACGGGGTGTTTTTTACAAATAAATCCAGAACCTAACAAATCCAAACTTCTGCTTGGATACTTTGAATTGGTCGATGAGCTAACTCAAGACCTCTTAATGTTGTTTTTCTCATCACCTTTTTATTTATCCTTTGGCAAATTAAGCCTCTTTCAGTTACTTGCTTGGCTACTCTAAAAATGCCAGTGTACCCATAGTTCCTTAAAAAATGATCACACAAAGCTTGAGTACCCCAGTGTGTTTTCTGATACATGTCTTCTAATATTTTCCTAGTAAGGACATTTTATGACGTCATTGTCTTCCATCAAGAAGTTTCCATTTCCCTGATTTATCTTGGTCACTTCCAGTCTTGTTTAATTCTTTTTTCTCGGCTTCTCTAAACTTTGGAATTTCCAGTTTTTCCTCGTTTGGAGTTAATATTAACATAACTCTTTCAGCTCCATCAGCTCATTAGGCTTCTGTGGCTTGGGGGTAAGCCATGAGAGCAGGGATTTCAGAGGGATCATTGAGGGGGCCAAGGAAGTACTCTCATACTGTTTTTGGAGAGAGGCAGCTGTCAAAACTCATACTGAGAATGCTTTGTGGCTGGGTTTTGGTTCTTTGCCTTCCTCGGGAGATCACGGCCATTTTCTTGTTACACAGTGTTGGCTGGAAAATTCTCTCTGACTAACTGTCCTTTGTAGTCCAGGGCCAGGTACAGCAGGATGAGACTGCCTTGCTGCTGTGCCCCAGCCCTGCCATCAGTCTTTTGTAAATGTGGGAAATGACTTCCAAAGGCCAGTTTCATCCTTTGCTGTTTTCTGGCTCAAGCCAAGTTGTGTTGTGGCCATGCAAGGGTGAATGGTGGAGAGACTTAGAGCTGTGTGATGCTTGCTGCCTTTAGGATGGCATGCTGTCCCCTAAAGTGTCACCTGCAGCCCCATTACTAGGAGTCATTCCAACATGTGTAATGGTGTGTGGGTTTTGAAATCAGAGGGTCTGTGTTTGATGTCTCTAGGCCTTCAGCAATGAAATGGAGATGTGTCTTATTGAATTTAAAGAGAAACAGTCAGGGACCAGGTGTGTGGAAGAAGTTCTCACAAACTGGGGAAATAGTCTGGAAACCAAGGCAAACAAAGGCAGAGCAGCTTGGTGTGAAGAAGCTCAAGGCAGCTGGGTAGTAATCTACCTACCTGCACACTGATGAATGAAGAATGGCTGGGAAAGGGAAGCACAAGGAGATGGCAGCAGGTCACAATAGTGTGGGACATAACCAGAAGGTCATGTAAGATAAGTACCTGAGTTATTTGAACCCCAGGAGAGCCTCAGCTGCAAAACAGGTTCCAGTTTTCTCCTGAAAAGACAATGACAAATTAGAGTAAACCTGAAGACTGGAATGAGAATATTCAGGGAGGTCTGTGAAAAAAGCCGCTGGAAGGACTGGGGTTGTAGAGTGGACTGACATCAGTCTTCAAACATAAAGAACAAAGGAATGTGCTTAGGAAGGGCAGGAGGTACTGAGCATTCAAGTCTTCATGTTTACTGGTCAATCTGTCTTCACTGTGGGCTTAAACTCTAGTATCATGGTGCAGACAGTTATTTAGTCTCCATATTTGACTATTGTGTACTGTCTTCTTTCCTTTTCTGCAGCCTCTGGAAGAAATCTACTCTGCAGGGGATACCTTTGTGATTCGATTCCATACAGATGACACCATCAACAAGAAAGGATTTCATGCCTGATACATAAGTACAAATTTCAGGATGCATTGCACATGAAAAAATAGTTTGACTGCTCCTCACAGATATTCCCCATCTGAAGATTGAGACCTTTAACTGTGATCTTTGTCTTTTATTTTTAAAGCTTCTGTGCACTTGGCCAAAAGCAGTGTACATTATTTTCTGTAACTAAAACTAAATCCAGTCTCAAAGGTTTGCCTCTGCAATTATTAGCATGACCCTTTCTTGTTAACATACCCAGGACCAAAAAACTGTCTTTTAATCATACCTGCCAGGGCATAAACATTGTATTTTGCACAACTTGCCATGGGGCTGAATGAAGACTGAACTTGAATTGAGAATAGCCTTCATCTCTTGCATATCTTGTTTCTAGGTGACATTTCCCAAGTATCCACATGAGCTGTCTGAATGTATTTTCTGGAGCAAGTGTTTTGGACAGACATCCAGTAGGATTGTTTCAAACGACTTTGTGAGCCACACCCTACCTGCCCCAACTATTCTGTGCAATAAGAGACCAACCAGATGGCTGTGCCTGCATCACTCTTTCTATCCTCTCTATTATTGTCTTGCTTACTTTGAGTGGAGAGCAAGGCAAGGGACAGGGACAGTCTCTTCTAGCTACTTGGATTCCAGGGAATGAGGAGGACCCATTACTTGGTTTGTAGTAATTGTCATGGTATATGTTGAATGGAAATACTTCAATGCAGTGCTCAAGGCAAGGGTGGTGGCTGACAGGGAAATGTTGTGGTGAGATGCAAGGCAAAGATGTGTGATGGTGGCAAAGCTTAGTGTTGACAGCCTGCCCCAGTTAAATCGCCATGCATGGCAGCTCAGAGGGCTGTGGCAGCAGTCTAGGCCCTGTCTCAAATAAGGAGTCTCTCCTTCTCACTCCACCCATGCTTGCTTTCTCAGCCTTCTTTACACTGCTTCCTTTCCATACTACCACTTCCCTGTGAGCCCTTCCTTTTCATAGTGGAGCTGCTCTCCCCAGGGCTGCCTACCACAACCTAGGAGTGCTGTGCAACTTCAGCTGGCCAGAACATCTCGCTGAAGAAAACACTGGGGCAGGGGAAGTCAGGGTGTCCCTGAGGCAGAGGGACACAGGCCATGCTACAGGTCAGCTTTGGTGATCTCTGGGAACCTGTCAAACTTGCAAGCTGCAGGCATGGGGCTAGAAATGGAAGAGTTCTGGTTTCTGCTTCCTCCCCATTTGTCACTGGTGCTGGCCCAGTCTCTTAACTTCATGGCAAGGGTGCAAGTGAGATGGTGACTTTGACTTAGAGCACTTAAGAGTTATAAGGCTCAGACATGTTCTTGTTTGCCCGTGAGAGCTACCCAGCCACAGGCTTGAAGAATTAACAGTAGCTTGGTGCTTCTTTCAGAAAAAAAAGGAAAAGTATGTTTTGGGGGAACCCCTGTAACTGAGCAGTTGACATGGGAGGAAAAGAAAATACTTCATTCTGAATGTTTTGTTAAGGCACTCATGGGCAATTATGAGCTAAAAGCTGAGGTATATTAGCTTTAGTAAAGTATTTATAATCCAAGGATTGCTATGTTTACATAACCATTGTGCTGTCAGGCTTAGGAGTGGCACCTCGTCTCTTGCACATGACTGTGGAGAGGTGTGGGGCCAGTGCCACTGTCTGGCACAAACAACATTCCTGGAGATAAGGGCATTTTCAGATGGATAATAAATAGACCTAGCCCTCTCCAGAAATCCTTGAATAGAATATGGGCCAAGTATTGTGAATACTAGGAGAAGCAAATGCATGAAAATATTTTCTTGCTTAGATCAAGAAAAGTAAAGTAATTTATGCCTACTCACAGAGGATTATTTGTATATAAAATGTGCATGTAGAAGACCAGTAGTCAAAGCCTTAATAAGTGTAATGTGAACAATACTGTACCATGGACTATAGCTTTATTGCAGGCTGTATAAAATCGTGTTATCTGTGTTTTGATTTTGGTTTTTTGGTTTGATTTATTTTAGCTCTGCTTTGTTTATATTTTCAAATTTTCTGGTCTTTTTACAGCTAAGACCTCTGATCTCAGGCTGTTTGACCATGCAGGTCTGGAGAAGTAAGCTCTGCTAGATGGGGTGTGCATCTCTTCTTTGCTTCAGTTCAAGCAAAATTACATTAACTCCGGTCTGGAAATAAATGTGTGACATCAATCCCTGTGAAACAGAAGCAAGTTTCAGGTGACAAGCAGCAGTTCCAGTTTCCTGACCTTTTGGTGGCAGCAGTGACTCTAGAGGAGAGTGAGTGTAGCAGGTTCCCATGTACTTTAACATCTTTTTTTCCATGTTCTGGTAATTTCCCATACAACCCAGACTGGTTTGATGCAGGTGCTTGCAATGTCGTTTGACTGATCTATGACACTTGTTAGTGTTCATCCAGGTGTCTTTTGTGACAGTGTGTTCACAGATGTTGTTCTGTGCATTCCAACCAATGATCTATGTAGAATATTTCTGCTATACTGACTGGACTTTACAGTCAATAATTGTAAACGAGTGAAATTTTCTTAAGAAAAACAATGTCAAACCCTCTGATTGTCAATATGTATTCTGGTCTTTGTGTGGTTTTACATTTCACTTACTGAAATAATTTTTAGAGGGGGAGAAGAAGAGGATGTGGGGACAATCACAAAAGTACCTGTGTCCAGAACAAATCTCTGCATTCATTAAAGACTGTGGATTCAGTTGTGCATTCTGTTGTATGCATGCATTTTCCACTTCCTCAAGTGGAGGAACTCTCTTACTGCATTCCTTGTTTTGCCAGCTGTTGTTTGGGTCTGCAGGTAATACCAGGAAGGAACTTTGCTGTGGTCCTTTAGGTTTGTATTGGCTATTGCAATCAAGGGAGCATTTAGAAAGTGGGGCAGAGAAAAGTTGGCCAGCCGAAGGGCTACATTGTCGCATGTGTTGCTCACACTTTAGGGGGCCTAGATGCAGGTCTGCAGTGATAAATATCAGGGATCGGGGAATTAGTCTGAAAGCATTTTTTAAAGGATCAGCTCATTTGCTACACTACAACCCATGGCCTTCAGCAGCAGGTGCCAAAGATCCAGAGACTTGAAATTCCTGTGTGAAGGACCAGAGGATGAGGTAGATGTTCCTTACCGCAAGGTTTTAGTCCACAATCCGTGGCAGCAAAATGCTGCTAAGGCAGCACCTAAAATGTTTTTCTTCCTCTTTCTGTCCGCTGCTTGATGTCTACCCTGCTTGCTAAGGACCATGTCTGAGTTCTTTCCCCAGCACACACCTAATTGATTAATGTTCCACTACCCAGAACAGTGCTGTGGTGTGTCACAGCTACCCAAACCTTCATGGTATCTGAATTTCCTCTCAGCTGTTCCCAAAGGCAAAGCAGGAGATGAAGTAAGGAATAAGGATCCCCATGTAGCCTCCTGCAGCTGAGTACCATGGCACTGTATGGCCCAGGGGCACAACTTACTTCAGACAAAGAATCATGCCTCAGTCCAGACAGACTCATTTGTCCCAGCATCAAGCCAGGAGAAATCTTCCACTTTGTCCTGGCATTTCCAGCAAATGCTCTGGCAGAGGAGGTAGTAGCCTTAGAAAGCAAAAGCAAGATTCCCCTCTGTGCCTCATAAGTGCAGTCTTAGAGCCAGAAGCTGCCTGATTTGCCATGCTGCTGTTAGAGAAGATATGGAGGCTCCAGTACCCTGAAGCCCAGCTTCCCAGGTGTGTGCCAGAGCCTGGATGTTCTGGGACCTAGACAGTTTGTCTGAGTCAGCCCAAAAGAAATGCCATCATCTTTTCCACTTTGCAGGTCCTGCACGTGTTAGCAGGAAAAGAAGTTAATCCTAAAAGGAGCACTAACCCTGACATTGGGCAGTCTGCTGTTATTGCACGCAGAGATTTTCCACAGAGAAGCATGAAATGGTGAGTGGGAGTTGGGTCTTTGGATGGGAGCAGCAGGGAGAGGTCAGAAAGGAGGAGAGGTGAGGCACTGGACCACCTATCTATTGGTTGGAAAGCTCCTTGGGGGTGTTTAACCTCCCGTTCTCTGCCCCAACCACAGCAATCAAATTCACTCCTTCATTAGCTCTGCCTTTCCTTACCGTGCAAGAGATGGTTTCAAATACCTGCTTGGATTTTAGCATCTGCCCTCAGCCTTTCTGTCCTAGAGGTATTGTTGGGTCTTAGGGCACTTGGAGGAAAGAGGAGGTTGGTGCCCTAGATTATGAAGCAGACCTCTGCAAGGCCATTCTTGTGAGTGGGTGTCAGGAGGATGCTGTTGCATTATTGCATCCAGCTTAGGATATGTTGAATATTATCCCAAATATTATCCTTTGTGTGGTTGGTTATCCCCTGAGCATGTTCTGTGTTCTGGAGCTCTTTAGGAAGAGAACATTTTCTCACTGCCCTGTGCTTCTCATGCAGTTGTTGGTGAATTGTTGAAAGATGTTGTTTGTCATGGCTTTGTTCATTGCCTCAGATGAATCAGCATGCCAGTGGGCAAGAAGGACATGAATATGAATCATCCCCTCTAAGACCTCCAGATGTAAGCCATTTTTAACTTGTTCTGACCAAAGCACACATGCTGCTGGGTTGCAGGACTGACTCTAAGGGCAGCCTTAGACTAATGGAAACCTCAAGGTAATCTCCTCCCCACTGTGCCTGTGTCTCATACGTGACTGCTGTTTCTGCTTGCACACCTGTCCATTAGATGCAATCCCAGATGAGCAGTCAGCAATGGTTTGCCATTGTTTTAGAGTACACAAGCAATAGAGCTGCAGTCCTCATGGGAAAAATTTGAGGGACAAGGAGGGATGGACCTGAGCTGTGGGCAAATGTGATATCTCTATCAAAGTAATTCTAAACATTTCCAAAGGGAGGTAAGAATGTGGCCAGCGAGCTTCTGCCACAGTGGGAATTCTTGCACATTGTTTTCTCTGCAGTACTCACATGGTCTCTGAGTGCCTTGTGAGAACCAATCACAGAAATTATATTTTGCCACTATGACTTTTGTATGACCATGATGCAGGGGACAAGAAGTATCTATGTAAATGAAGATCAAGACAAACACAACAAACTGAACACAGACACAACCAAAGGCCACAGGAACAAAGAAGCCTAGGAGAAAGTAATCTGTGGTGGAATATTTTTATGAAAACCATTTGGCCTCTTACTGGAAGAATGGCACCAAATTGTAGCTGGAGGCAGAAATAAGAGACACTATCCTTTTCCTAAATGAATGAATTTTAGTAAAGAGCATCTAAATCCCTGCAGTGATACTGATGGTAGAAATGAGGTGCCAGAGAGTTGGTTGCAGTCTCCAATGCTCAGGTAAGTGATCTTGCAACAGGCTGCAAAAAGCATGAATGCATTCTTTTCATTAGGCAGACAGGCTGCAGGACACCCTTCCCCTCCAGCACCGTGAGCCTTCCCGACTTGTGATGTGCTGTGACTGCTCTGGAGCTCCCTGCAGGCAGCAGCAGGGAGCACAGTGGGTGACAAAGGCAGGATCCTTGCCCAGGAGGGACAGCCCTTCCCACAGGGTGCTGGCCACAGGCTCTGCAGACCTACTCTGCAGTGCAACAGCTGATGTGGGCACTGCCCCAACCCAAATTAAATAACAGCTCAAATCGTCATAAACAGATTTTTGTTTATTGGATCATGAATGTACACGCATGCAGCACTATCCATCTGCAAAGCCAGGTCTTGGAGGACACATGCTGTGGGAGAGCCAGGGGAGCTGTGCTGGTGAGAAAACCAACAGTGGCTGTTTGATGCAGCCACTGCACTCAATGATCCTGTGACAGAGCATCTGTGCAAGAGGCTGCAGTGTCAGCCAGAGCCTCCTGCGGTGTGGTGGAGTTCTGGGAGGCTTCAGAGGTCTCTGCTTTGTGCCTTGTGTTTGGACTGCCTTCCTGAAGGCCTGGTAAAGGTGGGCCAGTGCTCTTGCTGTTGATTTTAGTAAAGAACATGTAAAAGAATAGCCAGTTTCAGGACACTGGAGAGTGGTTCAGTGCTTTTCAGCGGGGGACAGCACAGAGCTGGTAGGCAGGAGGTACATTGCCTGTCCCACTCAGAGTTGGGGTAATGTTGAGCTCCTGGGGGTTGACAACAGGCTTCAAAGTAAAGTTCTGCAAGATGGTGGCTATGAGTAAGAATATCTCCATTCGTGCCAGGCCCTCTCCTGGGCATATTCGTTTTCCTGAAAGTGAAAGTAGCAAATAGAACTCAATGGGAGTTTCTGAGTAGACCTGAGTTTGTGCTGAGCAGCTGTGTCGCACAGCTTTGTTTACTACACACAACCATAGCAGTGAGGCAACTGTCAAAGTTACCAAGGACATTTTCAAGAGAAGAATTTGTTTGCAAAAGACCCCTGACTGTTTGGATGGGTGTGTGAAGGAAGAACAGCAGGGAAAGACAGGGTGATCACCAGAGGAGGAGGCTGACAGAGAGAGGAAAAGAGCAAACCTGTGCCTTACCTGCTGAGAAGGGCATGAAGAATTCGCTCTTCTTAAAGCTGCCATTCTTATTCAAGAAATGTTCAGGATTGAACTCATGTGGGTTTGGAAACTCTTTACTGTCATGGAGGACAGAAGTGAGGACAGGGAAAATTGTGGTGCCCTGGAGTAACACAAGAAGAGCAGAACATGAAAGGCTGGCAAATGAGGTCACTCAATCTGACTGCCTGCCAAGTTGAGACTGTGCTTCCCTGTATAACCCTACATGTGCCTTTGGTTTCCCTTTGGAGACCCTTCTTTAGAGGAGGCAGATTTAGGGAGACCCTACTGAATGTCACAGCAGTTGTTGGCTGCTCTTCCTGAATTCTCCCTGTCATCTCCAAAGCATTAATTCTGACCTTGCTCTGGCCATCAGGGGACACCCCACCTAATTCTTCACTTTCTTGGTGTTTCACAATAATTACTTTGTAGATGCACCATGTCCCTTCTTTTCTGTGAGTCCAAAATATCAAAAGCACACAAGGTTGTGGAAAAGAAGTTCCTGTGGAATTCCCCTGTCCTCACAAATTTGTCCTGCCACAATCCTCTACCTTCCCACTTCCTGGCCAGCCATTGACAGCGGCTGGAGTATTCAGCAGTGATAATACAAGAGTTCTCTGCTGATGGCTAAGCAGTTCTCTGGGTCCTGCCTGATGATTTTGCACAGAGAGCTGGAAATCACTCCACCAGCAGCCCGTGTACTGCTGTTTCCCAGCTGCCCACATTCACCCAGAAGAGCAGCAAGCACTGCTGCAGTGGTCCAGGCCAAGCCAGGGCTGCTCTGGCCCACCAGCCTGTCTCTGGCAGTGGCCAGCAGAGACTGCCTCAGGAAGTGTGCTAGAACAGAGCCAACAGGTTTGGCTTGTTCCATTCAACGCAAACATCACCTACAGCATTTTGTGGCTCAGTCTTTCTGTGCTCAATAACCAGCAACTGACTTTGCTCCCAAGCATGTGCCCAGGCTATCCTGGATGGTGGTGAGCTGCTCCTCAACTTTGGTGTTTTTTGTGTGCAGAATCACTGCTCTAGTTTGTGAACCTAATGTGCTTCTGCAAATATGTAAAGCTTCAGAGCAAGGGAACAAAAGTGTTGATCAGAGCTACTGTTTTAGTGTTGGCCCACGGAGCATCAAGAAGGGAGTGCAAGTCAGCTCCAGCTGCCTGAGGATAAAACCCTCAGAAAGGACTGGATGAAAACAAAATCACGCCACAATAGTTCTGACTTGTGGCTTGTAACTGACAGCCTAAGAACTGCTGAACTGGAGGGAGCTCACCTTAGGAATGACGTAGTCTCTGAAGCTGGTGTCTTTGGTCACAGTGTGAGGGAGAGCCAGGGGGACAAGAGAGATGAAGCGCTGGATTTCATGGACCACGGCATCTGTGTAGGGCATCTGGGTCCGGTCAGCCACACAGGGTTTTCTTGATCGTCCTACTACCTGGTCAATCTCTTCTTGAATTTTCTCTGTCATGAGAGGCACAAATCATCAAATGGGTAAATAAAACCAAACCCATCTAAATAGGTTGCTGTAAACTAGTAACAAATCTCAGATGGCAGGAGCATTAAGTTGATTTTGATGTTGACTGGAACACAGCTAACACTTCTGCCCATGCAAAGAAACTTGCATTGATTTGGCTAAATAAAGATGTGGACACAGTCAGGTCTCAGAGAGAGAAAGAGAGAGAGGGAGAGAGATATGAAGGGAAAATCTGGGATGAGGATGTGGTGTTAGTCATGTGCCCAGCCCAGGGGAACAGCTAGAGAGGAAGAGGTCACAAACTGGTACCTTGTATCTTTGGATATTTGAGAAGAAGCAGGAGCCCATATCGTACAGTGGTGCTTGTTGTCTCAGTTCCAGCAAGGAACAAGTCAAAAGCACTTGTTATCAGGTTCTTCATGTGGAAACTGGAATTGGGACGATCTTTCTCCTAAGGAAAAGGCTTTGTTTTTCCTCTGGCTGAGATGAGAGAAAGTGGCCCTTTCACGTGTCATCTCAGACCTTCCTTTTCTCCTACAGCTGTGGCATTTCTCTGCTAAGGGGCCCCAGCCATCTGGGGCATTGCAATGCAGCCTTGAGCAGTAAACTCAATACCAACCTCCTTTTAGGCTGTGCACTGAATGGCACTCTACTGCTTGTCTGCTGTGTGTAATGCTTTCCAGTGAAAGAATTGCAAGACCAGACTGAAAAAGTCCCTGTGTTTTGGTGAAAGCAGAGGAAGCTCTCGCTCTCCAAACAGTAGTGGTGGCTGGTGAGCACGCAGACCCAGAGCTATAAGCTCTAACACAGGCAGTGTCTGGGGTACTGTTGCTGTTTTCCCATTGCACAGCTGACTGGGAAGGGGTCATCCCCATGTCTGTGTTACTTATGAGAGGGAAGGACTCAGCATAGGTGTGTTTGGGGACAAGCTGGGGCCATCTTCTCCTTACCTCCTGCATTTTGCTGAGGAAACAGTCGATGAAGTCCTGAGGGGAGTTGGGATCTAGGGAGGCTTGGTGCAACTTCACCTCCTCTGCTACAAAGGCTTTTAGAGCATCAAATTCTCCAAATATATTGTTGTGTGGGCCAGGCAGGTAATCCATGATATTTGAGAACATCTGGTAGAGCTGGAAAGAAAGAAACAGGAAGGTCCCTAGTATGACATTTGCCCCATCCTTTGATACTAACCAAATGCCCAGAAAAGCCACAACCCTGTCAGCTGAGCCAAGCAGAAGGACTGTGAGGCTGAGCAGTCTGGCAGGACTTGCATAGCAGTAGTAGTAGTAGTAGTAACCTTAGAAGTGGAGAAGAAAGTTGTCCAGGGCTATTGGGAACTATTGTACTTAGCTGGCAAAGCCAATTGCAGCTTTGGCGAGGGAGTTTCTTGCTCTTGAATGAAATGCCTTCAGTACAGCAGAGCATTGATGGGGTCCTACTTAGAAGACTGAAATGGAACTTCATTGGGAAGGAGGCCTCCTGCTTCCCTGGGAGAATGTTGCCACTGTGAAATGCCTACTGAACATACCTGTCCCCAGCGGGAGTTGATCATCTCAAAGATGTTGTTCATGTTGTCCATCAGAGCCAGGAACTTCTTGTCTTTATAATCATATCGTTTCCCAAAGACAATGGAGCATATGACATTGGAGACAGAACAGCTCAGCATGAAGGTTGGGTCAAAAGCTCTTCCTGTGATTTCAGAAACATTACAGACTATTAAAAAAAACCCCATGAAATGTTGTATGTCTACTTATGGCAACTGTGGGTAATCTGAACTCCAGCTGTTAGTGGAAATATCAGATCAGTCTCTGAGTCACACAGAAGGGTCCTCCAAACAGAACAGGACATGATCACAAAATTATTTCGGCTTCATAATGAGGGGTAGCTGGTGCATGGACCAAATCCATAGGAACTTCATTCCATGCTAAAGAAGTGAGCTCCCTTAATAGAGCCTATTTTTTCAAACATAAGATATATTAAAAATGGACTGTACCCTTTGTTTTGTTGATCTCTTCCAGCAAGTAGTCAGATTCCTCCTGTATCCTCTCTTCAATGCTCCTCTTCCCCATTCCAAAGTTCCGCAGAGTGGTGAGAGAAAACCGCCGGACTTGTAACCATAGCTCATTGTTGCTAAAAACAATCCCTGCAGAAGAAGAAAGAAGAGGAAAGACATGTCCTGGGCATGCTGGCTGAGAGATGAACAGTGGCTCATGGTGACAGTGAATCCTGTCCCTGGAGAGCACTGACATGGCAGCGTCACACCGTACTGCGGTTCTGTGGTCCAACTGCCTGCTTTTGGCCTTCTCCACTACATGCCCAACATCCTTGTGAATAATTCACACTCACCCATACACAATTTCCCTTGCTGCAGCTGCTGGCTGCTGCCCCTTGCCATTTCCCTGCCCATCTTTGAGAGCAATCTGGCTCCCCTGCTCTGCCACCTCCCACCCTCTGAGTTGCAGTAGCCTTCTCTGGCTTCCCCTCTCCAGGTGGATTGCACCCAACTCATGCAGTTTTCCCTCACACAAGGTACACTCCAGCTCTAATCTGGATCACATCCACAATCCCTTCCCTTCTCCTTCAGAAGGAGCTCAGTCAGCAAACATACCTAATCCATTGTTAGCCCTGTCTCCAATTGGCATGTGTCCCCTGGCAGCAAACTCGTCTGCGCGATCGACCAAGGCTTCTTTCACCACATCGTATCCATGCAGCACCACCACTGGGTCAGAGCCCAGGTGCACTGTGAACACGGGTCCATACTCTTCACTGAGCTGTAAAAATGCAAGAGAGAACATGGCCATGGAGCAAATAGTGAGGAAGAGTGGGAAAGTCTCCTTGCTGCTGCCTCTCACAGCAGGCAGTTAGCCTCACACATTGGTAACATCAAGATTTGGGTCTCTCATGATAAATGTGGCTGTGCAGATGGGTCCCACTTATCAGGTCCTAAACAACATGGCAACAGCAGTGAGGGGAAGCAGCTGCAGTCCCCATGACTTTTCTGCTCCTCTGGAATTGCAAGTCATTGAGCCATAGCCACAGGCTGACCCCACACACAAGTCCCACAGATTTCTCACCCAAAGCAGAACAACAGAAGAAGAAGTGGCCTTACCTTCTGGAGAGTTTTGGCCAAGTTACTTGGTTTCACCTGCAGCAAGTTGCCTAGAATGGGAAGGGGAGCTGGTCCTGGAGGCATCTTCCCCTTCCCAGACCTTCCTTTCCATGCTGCAAAGGAGAGCAGGCAGGCAATGCAAACCAGGAGGACAATAGTGGCTCCTCCCAGGAGCTCCATTTTCGTCTGTGGCTCAGGAGGGAGTGACTCTGGCTGTCAGAATCTGAGTTTATACCCCAAAGGTCTGTGTTAGTTCAAGAGCAGGTTTTGAGTCACATGGCTGAGTCAGTCAATGTTTACTAGTCAATCATTTGTTAGATTGCCCTGTGTTATGAAACTTAGACTTTTATTGGTATTAATTATTCATTGAAATCACACCTTATCTCAAACAACTGCAGAAGCCAACAGAGATTGGGAAATCTGTAATGTGCTCACAAAACTTGTTTTCTTTTTCTTTTATCTAGACTTAATTGTTAAAGAAATCATGGTAGGGGGACAGTGTCCTTCCAAGGCGCTCACAGATATTCACTGTCACAAGAACATCTTCCAAGTACTTCAGTGACATTTGGGTTTTCTGCTCTTCTGTATTGATTGTGCAAGCCCTCAGTGCTGTGAGCCATCCTTCATTGTTCCTGAAATCTTCCTGATGTTATTAGTAAACTTCATACTGCATGTTATTTTCTAAAGGACAAGCCATTGTGTTTTCCACAGCAATAGCCCCAGTCTCTCTCCCTAGGGGTGTCTGGCCTCACAAGAGAGGAGAGTATAAAATATCTCTCCAGCCAAGGCTAGAAAGGTCTCCAGACATGACAACAGACAAGAAGGGTCTTGCTGGGTGAGACTAAATGAAGATGTAAGAAAAGGGGACAAAACCTTGAGACTCTGACCTCCTCAAGGGCTCCTAGAGGAAAAAAAGAGAAAAGTACAGAGAAGAGAGAAACCCAGAACTTGAAAGAGTCTCTGGGAAATGGCTTCCCAAGCTAGGACAGAGATGTACTTGTCCGAGGCTGGTATAGGCCATTGCAACCTGGCAACTTGTCCTTGCACTTACCAAAGCAGCTCACCCAACCTACAGCTGGAAGCTGGCATGCACAGGTTCTTGTTTTCTTGATGTCTGACTCCACTATGAGGAACTAGTGCTCTGGAAGTTCCCTAGGTGCTCTGGGAGGCAGCAGAGCGTGTCGGCTGTGTTGCAAGGGCTTAAAAAAGCGCTGGAGGCTTCCTGCCCAAGACTGCCCAGGGCCTGCGTACCAGCGGGGTCCCAAGAGCCATGGCAGGGGCTGGTAGAAAACCCTTGCTGCTGTGCTCATCTTGTTCAGTCTGACCTTCACCCTCTGTCTCTCCTGAACTGTGACACATTTGCAGGCAAAACTGATTAGAAGGTTTTGCAAGGATAGGGGATGTGGGACTTGGTGGGAATTAGCAAGAGGCCTGGCTGAACTGAGTGCTTTGTTGGGGCATACTGTGTTTACTGCACAGCAGTGTGTTAAGGTGAGTTTCCCTTCCACTCAGAGGAGCTAGTGAAGATTTCGATCCCTTGCAAAAGCTTTTGTACCTTCTCTACAGAAGGGAGTTCTAAGTCATCCTTGTTCTCTTGGATGGGTGCAACAATTTTCTAGTTGTTCATTTTAAATCTTATTTTACTTCTTCGAGAGCCATACTCAATGCTTTGGTGGAAAAACCAAACTGCCAACAACTTTTGGCTAGTTGCTGGTCTGCTGGGCAGAATTCCTGCATCAGCTCAGATGCTGCCAGGGCAGTTTATGGAAGTTCATGTAGGTTTATGGACTTTCATCTAATGAATGTAAAGTTTATGAGAGTTTGCACTTTGAGACGAGGTAGCTGCCAGCTAGCAGCGTTCATGACCTTACCACCTTGTCTACAAAGTTCCCTGTTGCCCATGGCACTCATTGATCAGACTAGTGGTCCACAAAGAGGTTTTCTTCACCTACCTTCATCCTCTGCATGTCCTTCCTGTCTGTGGTGGTCTTGGCTGCTGTCTAAACTGGTGATCACAACTGGGTCGCTGGAATGCATGAGAATGATCAAATGGGTGAGGAAAAGATTTCTGAGGAAGAGAGACTTGCTTGTTTCATTTCAGCTAGGCTGCTTTCCACTTTCCATTTTCCATAACAACTTCTTTCAAACAAAGCATTTAATTTCCCTGAAGTTCAGGCTCATCTGAAGAGCCTTCCATCCGTACATGATCAAACACAGCTGTTTGGTGTTTGTGTAGGAACTGGGAAAGGGCAGTTACCTGAAACTGTTCTCAGCACAGGTACTCCTTGGCAGATCTACAGCACTTCTGGGGTTCTTTCATGTAGAATTATTCTTCAAGTCCATGTAGACATTCTTTTTTAGTATCAGAAGTAAAGTATTGATGGGTTAATGTATAATAAAAGTACTTCTCTTTAGCTCCAAAGTACTTTACTGATTTTTACCCAGTTATCAGCAGGTAATGCAGCCAAAAGAAGCATTTGGCTGTCATACAGTGATGGTGTGATTGGGGCATACACAGTTCATACAGGTTTTTAAAGAGATGAAGCCTCCCTCCTTGCCGAAGTCCAAGTGTTTTCCCTGGTGTCTCTACTCTGTTGCTGCCTGGTGCCCTGGCAGGCACTGTGGGGAGCACAGTTGGTTCATGAGGGCTGCTCCAGCCTCAGCTACGCAGGCAAGCTGCCAAGATCCATTGCCTCCATCTCCTGTTGCGCACAGCTGCTGACAAGGTCTTACACTTTGTGGAGCAGCCATCCTGGCTGGTGCATGAAATTAGCAGAGGTAGGCACAGTGACCTTCTTGACCAGCTGGGATCATGGCATCTTGCACAGGTGTGCAGCAAAGATGGGCTGTGGGCTGAGGTGGAAGGGCAAAGGAAATGCCTCCCTCAGACTCAGCTGCTGCCCACCCACCATGCCTGTGGTGAGGGCTGGCTGGGGCCAGGGTACTGATGCTGTACGGTGCTGTGCAGACATCCAGGAGCTGGAGGATCTGCTAAAAGGCAGAACTGTAAGGACATTCACAGTTTCATGGCATGAATGCAGAAACATGCATGGAAAGATGGACTATGAGGCATTCGCTTGGTGTGGCTGCCTGATGTGTGGCTGGGCAGGAGACTCTCCATGACACCTTGCACTTACAGGCAGGCAATGGCTGCTGGCAGACAGTTTTCTCTGGGATCACAGAAGCTCCCCTTGCCTGTGTTTCAAGCCCATCTCAGGGGCCCACCTGCCACTTTTTGGGGGTAGGGATCCCAGAGAGCATCCTGCCACTTAGCAGCCAGGTCTGAACAAGTCCTGCAACCATCCCCACACAAACACACTGCAAACAGGGCTGTAAGTCCACAACCAAGAGTGTTTATGGGGAATCACCACTGTTTAGGTGTGCAAGGCCTTCTGAGCTCCATGATTTCTCACAGATTTTATGTGGAGGACTCTTTCTGTGCTTTTGTGTCAGCACCCTGTGTCTGGCATTTGAACATGTATAATCTTTAAAAGAATAAAAGAGCATTGTCACTGTTTCTTGCACTCATGCCATGTATTGAGCAATTAGAGCAGCAATAGGGTGCATGGGGAGAAGCAACCAGATTTCCTATGTGTTCCAGCTGTGGGAGGAACTCAGGGTAGGAAAGAAGCTTTGAAGACCCTTCTGGGGCTCTACAGTATGAATACAGACCTGTCTCTTGACATTAGTTCAACTCTTGCCCTTTGTTTTTCTTCAAAGAGCACCAGCAGACTCTGCTGAGTTCAGGTGAGGGCAGTGGAAGGTGTTAAACTGCTGGGCTGTGTCCACCTGGGCACTTCAGGAATTTCTGGTCCCAGCTGGCTTCACAATTTAAAAGGACTAGGCTACGAGCCTAGCAAGAGAGCAGGATGGTTGTTGTAGAGTGGTCTTGGGCTGCATCAGGAGCTATGCTCTTCTGGGTGTTTCTTGGCCCCCTGACTTTGGTTCTGGGGGCTCCTATCAGTGTTTTTTCTGATCCTACCCTGCTGACTTGTGGCCAGAAAAGCTTACAGCTCACCTTACCACAAGGCTGGGAAGGGAATGTTTCATTTGCGCTGACTACATGGGATGAGGCAATATC
This sequence comes from Melozone crissalis, assembly GCF_028551555.1. Taxonomy (NCBI): domain Eukaryota; kingdom Metazoa; phylum Chordata; class Aves; order Passeriformes; family Passerellidae; genus Melozone; species Melozone crissalis. The sequence goes on from NW_026535844.1 coordinate 8,624,183, forward strand.
AAGAGGCATTTTTAGCCATATCTTTGCCCAGATGCAGAGGTGCATGGAAGGAGGGGAAAGGAACAGATTTTGATGTGCAGTGCTGTTGTACTTTACTGAAGTTCTGTGCATGTTGCATAATCTGGGGGATGTTTATATGACACAGCAGTCAAGGACTTGGTGAAGTGCTGTGCCTGGATCTAGATGTCTTGGCTGCTGGATACTCTCACTGCTGTTCCAGACCCTAATATTGTCTAGGTCCCTATTTCCTACAGAAAGTTAGGATTGTAGTGGGTCTTATCTGCAATGTGGGACTCTGAAGCCCCTGCTGCTGTGTCCTCTTTCCCTAGATACTGAAGGGAAGGCACATGCTCTGCAGAATGACTTTGGCTGTGGGCTCTTGGTATCTGGGACTCCAGAAGGCTCCAGGAAAATACCAGTCTCTTATGCAGGCTGTTATGTCTTTGAGTGGGTGAGTGGCTTTAGGGATTCTGCTGGGACTGTAACTACTGCTGCTCTGGCTGTCCTGACTGGTGTGGCTTTTCCCTAGGATCACAATTACTTTATACTGGTTGGGCTTGAAGGAATAGATGCTGCTGGGCAAAAGGTTCTTCATGAAGAGACTGCTCAGGTGCCCTGTGGACCTTCCTGGTAAGATACAAGCACCTGTCAGAATCTTCTGATGATCAGTACCATTCCTTTCAGATGGCTGCTCCTAGTCAGTTTGGGGGCTAGGAAAGGGGACTTACGGCTGTGCAGAAATCTCCATGAAAAAAGATTTGGACATAGGGGCCACCAAATTGCTAAGGACTTGTGCATCTCTGCAGGGTCAGCAGGTGAATATGTACATCATGTCTCCCAGCCATATTCTGGCTACATGAGTTCAGCATGTTCAGTGAATTAACTGGAGACTAGGTACAATGGTTTTCTTAATTACCACGAGTCAATCTAGAATGCCTTATCTTGACAAATCCAATGTAGGTCCAGTTTCTTGTACATGGCCTCAGGGGAAGTCTCTGCTCCATGGAAATGCAGGTCCCTCCTGAGCAGGCTTCCATGCCAGATCCAGGCCGTGTGGCTGACCCTCACCTAACTCTCACTTCCCTTGATTTGTATGCAGAATCACCAGGACACCTTCAGCCTGTGTCCTTCATGTCTTTGTCCCCCTGCTCTTGTGCTTTATCTGCAAAGACCTGCTGGTTTTTCCAGCCCTGGATGCTCCAAGCACCAGTGTCTGTCTGGCTGTTCCCAGCCAGGACCGGCTGCCGTGTGCCTCCCTGCCCATCAGCCAGGGAGACTGAATCACGAGGCTGCTGCTATGACCCCAGAGACAGGGTGAAACCTTGCTACTTTGATAACACAGGTAAGCCAGAGCACCTGTTCTCCCTCCCTCCTGAGCTGCTGTAAAACAGGATTTCTGATTTTACTGGCAGGGCAAGCCAGCACTTGGTGTGTACCACTCCTGCAGGTGGCTCAGGGCCATGTTTTTGGCTGCCAGGAATATCATGTCCCAGTCAAGTGTCCAGCATTTTCCACTCTATTGCAACACACCTGGTTTTATGCCCAGCATCGGTGTTGTTGTTGGAACTGGCTGCACTTGTCTTGCCATACTTAGCACTTGTTTTGTGGGTTAAAGGCAGGACATCTTGCAGGACTTGCTGGTCGTGTCTTGGTTGTGATGTTAGAGCATCCTTCCCATCTCTCTTATCTCTGAGCTCAAGGCTGATTCCATCTTTTTCTCCAGTGACAGCTCATTGCACACCAGATGGCCAGTTTTCCATTGCTGTTTCTCGAGATGTCACCCTGCCACTTGTTGCCCTGGGCTCAGTGCAACTGGCCAGTGGACACAGTACTGGCTGTGTCCCTGTCCTAACAAACAATGCCTTTGTTGTGTACCAGTTTCCACTCTCTGCCTGTGGCACTACTTTTCAGGTAAGAGCTGCAGCTGTTGCTAGGCTGGAAGAGCTGGAACAGCCTGCCATGGCTTTGGCTGCTCAATGGACATCCTACAGACTTGCACAGGCCAAATGCTGTTTTCCAGCTCATACTGATCCAACCTGACTTTACCACAGTGATGGTTCCTATCTGTCATTCCAGATGAATGCAGACCAGGCCATATATGAGAATGAGTCGGTGGCAAGCAGGAATGTGAAGACTGGGAGCCTTGGCTCTGTCACTAGGGATAGCATTTTCAGGTATTACCCTGGGGCTGATGTTGCTGGGTGTTCCTGGGTTCAATGTCACTAGAGAAATTCCTGCTTGTCACAACCTCTGATTTCACATGAGGGCCCTGGAGTAGGTTAAAGACCAGTGTATCTCTAATTAGTAAGAATAAAGCTGGAATTGATCAGTAACAATCTGCAGATTCTCAAATCTAAACACTAAAGAGAATTTCAAGTATTTGTTGAAAGGAAGTGACAGAAGAAAGGGGATATAAGTAATTAAAGCAGATGATAGGTTGCCATATTGGAGAAAGGGGATATCAGAGTGGCTTTTCTTATTTGCCTGATTTGGAGCTTTCCTTTCCCACCAGGCTATATGTCCGATGTACTTATTCCATCAGTGGGAGCTCTGTTCCCTTGAGTGTTCAGGTCTTTGCATTGCCACCACTCCCTGCTGTGTCCCAGCCAGGTCCTCTGTCTTTGGAGCTGCGTGTTGCCTCAGGTAGGAGAGGTTTGCAGGACCTGCTCAAGGCTCTCGGAGCAGGGCTCTGGTCTCTGATGTCTAACAGTGGAGTATTGATGGGTTAACCCAGCACTGCTTCCCTGCCATGGTGGGAACTTACTGATATGGCTCTAAAGGATGCCTATTCCTGCTTCTTGCTGCTCTTAAATGGCTCTTGGGTTTCTTCTGTCCCAGATGGAAGCTATACTTCCTACTATATGGACAGTGACTCCTGTTGTGAAGACTCTGACAGACCCTGTTTATGCAGAGGTCAAGATCCTTCAGAGGACAGACCCAGACCTGATTTAGTTCTGCACCACTGCTGGGCCAAGCACCAACCCCCAGCAACAGCAGCAGTGGCCAATTTTGGTGGATGGCTAAGTGACTTGTAAAAACTTTGGGTCAATGGAATAACTTGTTCTTTTTCACTGCTTACCTTTCCTCCCCAGGTGCCCTTATGCAGGCAACAACTATCAGACACGGCTGATGCCTCCAAGTTTCACCTCAGGACTACTGTTGCCCTCTCATTACCGGGTTTCACTCTCTACACATTCACCTCTGTGGGCTCCACTTCCCATGAGAAACTCTCTGGGTTGGTAAGATCCTGTCCTGCCTGCCTAGTTTCATACTGAAGTAAAATGTGTGAACAATAAGAACCACTTCATGACTATGAGTCTTTTGGCCTCCTTGGGGGAATGGGGCCAAGACTAGGAAGATCCCCTGCTGAAATAGAAGGGGAGAGGTTAATGCCAAAAATCTCATTCCCTGAAGTGAATGTGATAGAAGTAAGAGACATCACTTTTGGAGTGTGACAGAAAATGTGACTACTAGAAGGATAGTAGTGTACCTAAGCAAGCGCTAGTTTGTCTGGTGAATTAGCTTAGGATGTGTGCTCTAGCTACACTAATCAATATTCTCTAAACTACATTTCTTGCCCAAAATTACTTGGAAATAAATTTTGAGTACATTTTTAAGCATCTGGGCTCTGAATCTCATTGAGCCCCTCCAATTAAGTCACATGAAATTCACACTGCCATCTACTGTTTGCTCAGCTCTCCTGGCATCGTTTAATACCCAAAATTGGTCTCAGCTGTACTTAAAAAGGTTCCCAGTGAAGTGGTACCCGGGCAGCAGTATTGCAGGTGTCAGGGAGAAGCGCTGTAATGCCGGATTGGCCCGAGCTTGAAAGTGTATGGTGTAAAGGTTTCAAAGCTGCCTCAGAGCGGACAGCAGAGGGCTCCAAGGCTGCAGGCTGGGTGTGAAACAAGCCAAACAGACCTTCCTGCTTTCCCCCTTAAGGACCAGGCCCATGGTATGGAGCTACCTCTCCTCTTAGCAGCCCATATGGTGCTGTCGCTTTGAATTTGTCCCTAAAACAGTGTTGAAAGCAGATATTCTTGCTGACTGCTGAATGGCACTTGCAGAACACCAAGACTTTCTCTTCATTCTGCTGTTTCTCAACCCCAAGTGAGTAGGCATGGGACAGGCTAGAACCTGGGAGGCAGCAGAGGTGACTCAAAGTGGCCAAAGGATTATTCCATGCTGCATGATTTTATGCTCAGCAGTGTAAACTTTGGGGGATTTCATCTTCCAGCATAGCTGATGCCCCAACTGCCTGGGCACTGACCTGCCTGTAGGAGCAGAGCAGGTGACTTGCTTTTACATCACTTGTGCTTTAGGTCTTTTCTTCCCTCTCCTCCTCTCCTTCACTTCTTTAACTGTCTTCTCTCTCCAGCTACAGGTTTTCTTGCTTTTGCTCTTCCTATTCTTTTTCTGCCCTGCTGGGGCAGAGTATGGGGAGTGAGTACGCAGCTGTGTGGGCGCTTAGCTGCTGGCTGGGGTCAGTGCAGCACACTAGGATATCACCAGGCCCCAGACAGTGCCTGAGGGATTTCAGGCTGTTCCATTTCTCTCTAGGTGTACCTGCACTGCAGTGCTTCCGTGTGCCACCAGTTTGTAAAGGAGTCCTGCATCCCCTCTTGTCCTTCCAGAGTCAGTAGGTGTCCTGGCCTTCTGCTCCCTCGCCAAGAGGCAGCAAGGGCCTAGTCTCCAAGCTGGGGAGGAGGAGTCATGTAGCCCATGGAGTAATTCCCTTAAGGCATGGACAGCTTGAGAAAGCATTTCCTGCTCCTTTCCACTGACTAAGGGCTCTTCTTATGCCAAAAAGTCAGAGGTCTTCATGGCTTGTTAGCTCTATGTGGGCTCACATGGAAACCGTGCCTTCAGCACTTTCCGTGTGTTGGGAAGCTGACCTGGACAAAGTTTGCTGACCTTCAGAACTCTACTTCTTCTTACCTACAACCTTCATGTTGCTCAGGAAGGTCCTTCCCATGTCTCCAGCAAAGGCCCTGTATTTTCCTCCAGCATGAGCTAAGACAGGACACAGCCAAGGATGGCCTTGGTAAGAGTGGTAGCAGGGCAGGGGAAGGGCCCTGGTCTAAGGCTTTTCTGCAGAAAAGCTGAGTCCCTCAGGCATCCCTGTGCTCACTGGGAGCATTCATTGGGGTGTCTCTCCCCACAGGAGCAGCTGTGCTTGTTGCAGCCCCCTTGGCTCTGGGATTTGCTGCTGTGGCAACTGGGACAGCTCTGTGTGTGGTGCATGTGGTTTCTGTGCTGTGCCAAAGGAAGGTGTCAGCCATGCATGAAATCAATAGATTGCAATAAAGTGACTGTCAAACCAATTTGTTTGGTGGGACCCCTTCCCCTGGAGACCCTAGCTGTATTTGCAAGGCAAAAACTACCCCAGTGGCTGTGCAAGCTTTCCAAATGCTCTGAATTCATCTCACTCTGGAATTCTTCTCTGTTTGGTGTTACTGGTCTGCCATAGACAAACTGGAGACCTTGTCAAGGCCTGGGCTGCAGACTGAGGCAGGATTGCTGCTGGGAGATGTTGACATTTCTGTTAATGAATATAGTGGCTTTCAAAAGTAGTGACCTAAGCTCCAAGCTCACTCAATGCAGATCCTGCAGCTGCTTCTCTGGAGATGCAGAGCAGTTATTTTGACTCTGCTGAGGAGCTGGGACTTGCCCACTTGTCCCTAAGTCACTAGGTAAGGTACGGCTGTGCTCATGTGGCAGGACTGGAAAACAAGGATGCCAAAGCACTACACAAATGGGCCTTGCTAATGATGCTGTGCATGAACTTGCCTTTCTTGCCCTAGAAACAGAAAAGGGTAGGTGGCATTTTTCTGGTGAATGAGAACATGGAAACTTCATATCAACTGGAAAAAAAATAAAAGGGCCTAGGTGGTCAGAAATTCAGGGGGAAAAACATCTAACTTTACTTAGAGCTACTCTTAAGCTTTAATGTGACAACAGGCAATTAGGAGTCTTCAAAGGTCTTGGATCAAGGCTAATTTGACATCGCTGTTAGCATACAAGTGTTTTTCCTAATTTTTAACTTGTTTCTTTTAGATGAGAAAAAAGCCTTGCCTTTTTGAACATCAGGGGTGGTTCAGTGTGCTGTTGTCAGTCCCAGCAGCTGGGCAGCATCCCTCTTGGCTTTCTGAAGTCCTGGCTGAAAACAGTACAGCAGAGCTCTCTGGGCAGTAGAGGGGAAACAGGACTCCACCTCCTCCTTCCTGCCCAGCCTGGGGCAGCTCTGGTGCTTGCACTTACACCGAGATCTGCTTAAAGCTGATGGGGTAGTCCTTGAGGGGAAGGAAAAATACTTTTCCCTTTTTTCCTCTAAGGCTTAATTATAAATTCTTCCTGTTAAGGGCAGGAGAGAAGCCTTAATTGTATTGCTTTGGGGCCTTTAAAAGGGAGGATTAGCACTTATACGTGGAAGAAAAGAACTGATCAGTAACTTGCTTGAGGCAGTAGACCTTTTTAATTAGGTTCTGTTGATCCTGTGTGATTGGAGTGTGTTAATGAGCAGTGGGATCTGTGTTTTACCTCCTTTCCTATTCCAAGAAACTTCAAGAGTAATCTTATGTTTTTATTTTTCTAGTAGAAATGCTTTTCCCTGCTACTGTTAGGACAACCAGTGATCTTCTTCTTGTGTGCTTTCAAAATCTAACTAGATGAAAAGACTTTTCCGAGTTGTATGGTGGGAGGGAGAAGGAGATCATGGGCAGGAAAAAAACGTCATCTGAAGACAGGTCAAACAGCCTCTTACTTTGGAGCAGGCTTCTGGCAACTAAATGACCTTGGTACAGGTGGAGGTCTGTCTGGGAAAGCTGAGTGTCAGCTCATAATGTGCCTCATGACAAGTCTTTAGTAGCAGTCTGTAATGTTATTTAACTGGGCAGTTAGAGGAGTAATTTAAACCACACCTCAGTGCACCAGGCAGGGTGCTCTGGCACTGGTCTTAACTGTGTGCGTGTAAGCCAAGACCTAAACACCTCCTGTTTGCTACTGGAACTTTCCTTTGCCCCAGTAAGGGAAACAGAAATAATTGCTTAGAGAGCTCAGATGACTGTGGGGATGCTGAAGGGGCTGTGAGAGTCAAGCCTCTGCTGCCCTTTGTTGGGTTACTGAACCATCCCAAAGTGGCAGGGAGCTCTGGGTGTGTATTCTGTGGGAGAGTCCCCTGCAGGCACTGTGCCTTTTGGTGCAGAGCTGTGTGTAAGAGGCTGGTATGATTCTTAGTGTAGGGTAGTGTAGTGAAAGTTACAGAGACAGAACTTTTCTGAAACTGAAATAAAAGTGCTGGTTCTATTCAGGTTTAGAGGGAAGGTTCACAGGAGTTTGTATTTTTTCCCCAGCTGGTTCACCATCTATTTTAGATGGAACTCTTTGATCTCTTCTCTGCTTTGTGTTTCTTTCAGTTTCCCAAACAATAGGAGGAAGCTCTCCTGTTACATATGCTTGGGCCCCAACCAACCTTTTCCCAGCTGGAAAAATCACTCCATGTATTACAGAGGATTTTTTTTTCCAGCTGTGATTATAAGATTCCCAGTTCCCTTATGCTTTTTGTAAGGTAGGTAGAGGCTGTCTTAAGGGGAACAATAGGACATTCCTGAGTGCTTAAACAACTGCTGTTTCCCCACCATCACCCCCTCTAAAACTGGAGGAGGACTTAAGCACATTTGAGCTGTTCCGCTGGAGGTTACTGAGACCTCAGCTGAAAAAACATACAGGGAGGTGCACAGTTCCATGTAATGATCCTGCTTTGGTGACTAAGATACCCAGGCTCTTCCTGTTACCTGATTACACGCATAAACACTCCACATTCACCAGACTAGCTGGGAGGACTTGGCAAGTGCACAGGGAATATCTGTGCAAGCAGAACTGTCAGATGGACGTGCACAACACAGTTTAGTTCAGAGGCCAGGCTACAGCCAACCTGCTAGACAAAGTTGCCCAAGGGAGGAGCATGGATCCCTTAATCGAAATAAGACCTCATACTTGACCCAAATATTCATCTACAGCAACAAACGGTCCCACCCATAAGCACACACTCAGCAAACTTCATCTCTCCTTCCTCTGACAAAACCATCCAGCTGATCCTGACTGTCTCATCCCAACACACATCAGGTACAATATGGTTGGTCCCACTGGAGGAAAGGTGGGAAAGTGGACAAAAGAGAACATTAGTGCTGACTGCAATGCTTAGGAGGGAGAAGAAAGACAAATAACTAGGCTATAGACAGGTCTGGCTAATTGTCATCATCCCCTTGCCCTGCTGGGGAGAAGCCCCTTATTTTAGTGACCCTAATGTTTCCATGATTTTCACATGGGTAACATCCACTTGGGATTCTGGATCATCTGGGCACTAAGGAAGCACACACTACTGCTAGCCAGGACCAGCATATGGAATGGAAATAAGTTAAGGAGTGGTCTTCTCCAGACAGCAACAACCAGAGCTAAAGCTTCTACCACCTCCTCCCAACACTAAGTGAAAATCTCCCACAGTATCCTCTCACCTATACAACTGTGGGCAGGATCTCTTCAGAGCAGGAGAAGACAGCCCCAGCTTGTTCTGGTTTGTCAACCTTGTCTTCCTCATAAGATCTCTCATTCTCCTCCAAGCATGGCTCTCACTCTAGGGAGCAAAAAGAAACCACAACTTAAAAGACCAGAGGCAAGTTGCTGGCAAACTTCATCTGGTCAACACATGATGCTTTGGGATATTCCAGGGTAGTGGGAAAAGGGAAATTTCTTTATTTCAGACAGATAGGGGTCAGGGCCCACAAAAGAATTTTTAACACTGCAGTGATGCCCAGTGGCCGGTCTGCACCTGTATATGACAAGGAGACAAGATTGATGAACTCTGAGTAATACCATCTTTTTCATATTTTGCTTGGTAACATTTCTCTGCCTAGGACTCTGCTGTTCTTTCTGATTTAGTATTTAAGAGAGTGAGATGCCCTCACTGGTGAATGCTGAATAGCTGCCTAAGAGCACATTTTACTCTATTGTTATGCTATGCTAAAGGAGAAAATTGGATTTGTTTCCTACCTACCTACCTGCATGCAGGGGGCCTTTATAATGAAACCCAAAAAGGCAGTTTGACTGTCTTATCCTTTCTACTAGGCCAGGTGCATTGGTATCGACCTTTTTTAAGGTGGTAGCTTTTGTGGAACACGGAATCAGGAGATCAAGCCTTTGTTTCCCTGCAAGCCACAGCTATTGGCCTTACATTTGAAATGCTAATAGAGATTATCAGGAGGTCAGGGAGTCTCAGGAGGCCATCTCTAATCTTTGGTCCCTCCAGCCTGGGCTTATCTGGACCCGTGAACTAAATGGAGCTCTGAATAAAAAAAAATTAATTTCTTTTTTCCAATATTGTTTTACATTTCCTAAAGTGATGACTGGAAAACCTGGGGAACAGAACAAAAATTATCATGTACCAGAACTAGCATAACGGAGAGAAATTATTCCCATTTCAGTGAATTTCTCAAATCATTGTCATGTTCCTGACATTGTTTTGCCGTGTCCCGAGGTTCCTCCTCACTGTGTGCTGGTGCTGCTGTGCCACCAGCAGAGCCATTACTACAGGAGTTGTGGCCACCTTGAGAGCACAACCCGGCAGCTGCCCAGCCACACTTACCAGCCCCAGCAATGCCTATTGCAATAGTTCTTCTTGGGAATCTGCAAAGTTTTCAGTTCGAAACTTCAGATGAGGCCATGGCTCAGCTGAGAACTGCAACACCTGATTCAATGCTACTGAGTTAATTGCCTGTAAGCAAGACTGTTTACTCAAGGAAATAGCAAACCTCTGTGTTTACTGCTAGGATTAATGTATGCTGTTGAAGGGTTTTGAGGCCTCGGCAGTTAGTCCCTCGTTGTGCTGGTGATGTCTTGGACAAGCAAGCACTGCTGATACCGCAGAAAGCCTGAGCAGCTGATGTTCCTGTCGTCCATGAGAGTAAACTTTGGGGGTGAGTAAACTCTTTTGTTCATACAATGGTGTGCACTACACGGGCTTACTCACTGATAATGTAGACACAAGTTAAATATATTCTGCAAAGGCAGTACATACCGAGATGTTCTTGCTGACATCCAGAGCCTAAAAACAAAAGGGAAATACGTTGATAAATAACAGGACAGCGAGACCAACTCACAGCATTTGCAACAGACTGTTCTCTGTTTTCAGCTCTGCACTGGAATGTACTCATAGGCTTGGTTGAGTCCTTCATTTCTTTTTAGACTCAGTCCCCCACAAGTGTGATAATCCCTTCTTTCTACTTCCACCTCTCACCTCTCTTTTGTATTTAAACTGCCAGTTTATGTGTCTAGTACCTAGTAGCCTGGGCATGAGTGTAAGAGACAGAATTCCCATACAGTACAGAATTCCCCATACAGAATTCCTACAATACCTGCACTGCAGGAATAAACGGAGCCTTTCATGTTCAGGGTACAAAATCCAATACTAAGTGACAATACTAAGGTGTGATGTAACAAGAGAGGATGAGGATTCAGGTTAAAGAGCATGGATCTCAATTCTGTGGTCCTGTAAAGTCATCAGAAGTTCCCACATGCTTAAAATGCTCCGAAAGCTGGCTGGACACAGGGCAGAGCATGGAGCACCTTTCAGGCCTCAGCCTTAATTTGGGTTCTGAAGTTCATTGAAGTGTTTGTGACCCATTTGCAACTTAAGGGTGGAAATTTCATGAGGTCTTTCCCATGAGAGACCTACTCCTTCCTCTTTACTGTTTGCAGGGCTGGGAATACTCTGATTAGAGTCTCTGCTCTGGCATTTCAGCACTTCTGAACCCCACCAGAACATGAAAGTGCTGAGGCAGGCACAAACAATGGGAAAGAAAGGGAGAAGAAAGCATTCATCCTCACTCTCTTGGACTTCAGTGACACAGATTTGCTGAAACACATTCCCTGGAACATGCTTTGAGGACTGGAGCTAATTACATTGATATGCTGCCAGTCTGGTAATAAGTGTGACCAGCTAAGGATTGATCCATTAAAATTTTTATTAGTGTTAATGAAAACTTGGTTTAATCTCACTAGCATCATTAGTGGAGACACTTATGGCTGAGTCCACACAGTAAGTTATTTGGAGCTGGTGAGGTTGAATGAGCACCCCGTGCTGCTGTCTGCAGTGCTCCTCTCCCCTGCACCAGTGATCCATTTGTGCCTTTCTTGGCATATAGACATAGTCCTTCTTCATTTAAGGCTGGGAGTAGAGAGACACAGATCCCCCTAACCCTCGCTGGCCCAGTTCCACTCAGTAGCAGACAAGGCTGGCTTGCTGTCCTGGCACCTCACTATCATCTGCCTGAGCAGAACTTCTCTCTGCTTCTCCCACAGGTCCCACTCAGAGTTAGGTTCCAAGCTTATCACTCACCTTTCTTACTGCAGGGTCCCTTGACAGAAAAGCCTGTCCCTCTGCCATACTCCCAACTACCCTGAACTCATTCTCCTTGTTGTTCTTATTGTTTGCTGACTTCCTGAGCCCCATCGTCGGCTGGCTCTTTCCTGATTCCAGATATCTCTCACTTCCTGCAATGAAATGCAAAGGCTTATTTCTTGGCAGTGTCCTGCTAGGTTGGCCTCTGGGCAGTGCTGGCAGCAAGTTATGACTTCAGATGGGATGAGAACCCTAAGGACTTAAAGATGGGATAAGACCCCATGTGATCCCAAAGGCTCTGACTCAATCCTGCAATGAAGTTGTTCTATGTTTCACCAGGTATTAGAAAAAAGCTGAAATCCAAGGTTTGAAATAAACTGATCAGGCTCATTTAGTGACAGACTAGCAGACTTTTCATCTGGCTTTATCATCAGTAGGCTGAGCCCAGTTTCTCAGCCATCTGGAAAAGCTGATCTCTGGATCCAGGCTTTGCAGCTGGGGCTTATTTCCACTTGTTCTATAGAATAAGTCACCCTCCAGGAATTTGTTCCGTGCCTACGTGAGAGAGTAGACGACTAACAACATGCATAAGGTTTTCCATCTTAGATCAAATCCTACCTTGCCTGGGTGGAAGGGGGCTCCACTAATGGTCCCATTCAGGCCTGCTAATTTTCCAAGAGATCTATTTTATAATTCACTTGTCCTAATCTTTACAGCTGCAGCTGCAAAGCAAAAACCTCAATTCACACACATGAAGCAGCCAGTGTTAAAATCCTAGGTACAGAGAGAGTATTTTAAATTGCTTCTCTTGGATTTCAGCTAGGGTTTAGTTCTACTAAAACCTTGCTCGGTTCCCAACTGTCTTTCCTTGGGAAAAGAAAGTGGCTGATCTGCTTGTTTGACCAAGTGGTGGCAAACGGGAGGGCATGTTAGAGGTATTTGAACTCGCCATTGCAGCTGCTCAGCTTCTCGGTGTTTGCTCCTATTTCTGGGATGATGGAAAGATCAGAAGGGTTTCCAGTCTGAACCAAAAGGCTGTGAGGTCTGCTCCTCCCAGCAAAATTTGTTTCCATGTCTTGATATGACTTAAGGAAGATACTGGCAGCTCCACAGGAGCAATGCTGCAGAATGTATTCCTGTACCAGACAAAAAGAAAGTATGCAGGCTCTCAGACTGCAACAACCCAAGGTAATGGATGATGTGACACTCCAGAGGAATTGTAAACATTCCAGCCCAGGGATGTCCATCCTTGTCCTAGGACCCACCAGAACCCAGACAAATTATTTAATTCTCTAAAATGCTGAACAGCCTGTAGTTAGTAACACAGAGCTTTCATGGCTTCATTAGCATTTAACTTAAATTGCCTGATACTCAGCATCTTTTCAGTTTGTTTCCCAGAAGGAATTGAATATGAGTTTCTAAACAGAGAGCTGCTCAGAGGCATCAGTGTAAATAAACAGATCAGTTACAACAATGACTCATATTTTAAGATGTTATTTGCTTTGGAGTATGCACAGACAACAATATCTTGTATTTTTATTGATGGGATGCCACAGTTTTCTTGCGTGTTACCGGCCAAATGGACTGTATGTGGTATTTCAGTCAGTGTACTTCTGCTGTTGCTGGTGGGGTGAGGAAGGGGAGATTTTCTTGTACCTTGCACAACCCTGTTGCAGAAGAGTTTAGTAGGGTAGGAAGGAAGGAGAACTTTATCCAGCTGAAGCAGAAAGGGAACCAAACTGTTTACTGGTGTTGGAACCAGGACAGGCCAACACCAGTTTAGCACCTCTAGAGACCCCCAAGAAACTGACAGTTTCAATGTCACTTCTCATCTGCATATGTTGTTACAGCAGTGTAGTACTTTGCATTATCAATACCTTTGGGAGATGCTTAGCAAATCTGATGAAAGATGCTGGTTTTGGCCCATGGTATTATAGATTTCCCTGTAAAGAAAGGATGTGGAGCAGCAGTGTTCCCTTTGTGTCCCAGGATCAAAGCCATCATTTCTGTGGTGATGTCTGTACACCTCTCAAGAACAGCATTGCGAGCATTGGGTATCTACAGTCCTCGTGACCAGCTCTTGATACCATGCTAACCCCATGTTTTGGGGGTTGTGTCTTCCCTAGCCATGTCTGGGACATGGAAACCTTTCCATGCTCATAGTCTACATGGAGAGTGAACGTGGTTTGTAAAGGAGTCTTTGGACTCCTCCAAATTATGGATGGCAATCTTCATGTTTCATGGCCAGTGTTCCTCTTCAATTCAGAGGGGCTATGACTGAAAAACAAAATGATGGAGAGCTGCTCAGATGTAGGAGATCCAGGCTCCACAGGATACCTGAGAGTGTCCATTTTTTTAAACCACGCTGCAAGCACTGAATGTTACATCTGAGAATACAATTCCCCACTGAACAGTATGACACAAATGCATCTGAGAAGACACTGCTGAGAGACCTTCAGAAGTACCAAAAAGATCAAAGTTTCAAATATTTAAATGAAAGCACAGTGCCTTTCATTTCAGTGGGAGCTGGGGAGGGGGCATGTACACCAGTTGATTTTGCAGCTTGGAAGAGTTACTTTGAGCAATGACTCACAGTTGTAAAGCTTCAGGAAATATGTTAATAATTCCCAGGCTCTATGTAGGAGGCTGCATTCCTCTGAGTGTGAGAGATGGGTACATGGAAATGACAAGCTACTCTGCTCTGCAACCTGACTCAGAACTTGGCTTTGGCTCTGAGGAGGAGTCAGTCACCTACTGCAGATCCAGTCCCAGCAGGTGGGAGAGCAGCACCAGGGGAACAATGACGCTTTCAGGAGAATAAAAGACTCACCACAGCACAGCTTGGAAGAAATAGCTGAGTGTGATAAGCCCTTTCTGTTCCTTTGGGGAGTGTTAAAATAAACAAAAAGGCAGAGGAGGAAAAAAGATAGAAATCTGGTGTGATGGCTGAAGAAGAGGTGGGGGAGAGTTTAATAAAATATGCAGGGACTAAAAAATGCTGATGGAAATGTTGGAAGACTCTGAAATTATTTGCAAATTTCAGTCAGATTTTCCAGCTACCTCTGGCTGATAAAAATGACAAATGGGAACACTGAAATGGTTTAATGTCAGAGATTTTTCATCTGTTAGCTTAGGAGCACAGGAAGTGAAAAAAAGCATGGAGCTGGGTCATGGTATTGCTGCTTCTCTTTCCCCTTGTGTCTATTTTGTGAAAAATTCTGGAATTTTGACAGTCTGAAAACAGAAGGAAATGTAAGATCTTATAAATCAAAATACAATTGCTAAGGAGCTCTGTGCATTTTGTTTTGGTAGCATTGAGGAGAGGAGATGCATTCTTGGGAAGTTTACAGCTTAGAGAAGAAAAAATTACTGACTTAGAACAGGCCACTGTATGAGGTGAGAAGTGTGCTTTTTAACTCAAAGAGGCAAGCACATTTGGGAAACCAAATTGTATAAGACCAGAAACTCAAGCCCAGCCTCAGGAAAGTAAACCCACTGTGGTGTGTGAGGCCTCCCTAAAGACCAGAGTGCCCAGTCCAGGTGGGTGCTGGATGTGGTAAATTGACATCTTCCCGCACACAGAACTTTCTGTTTGGGCCTTGAGTTTATTATTTAAGATGTATTACTCAATGGAAGATACTATGGTATCTGCTTTGGATACTATACTATCTGCCTACCTCTTTATCTGACTCATCTTCTGCTCTTTCTGCAACCTGCACACTTGTTTTTGGAGACGCAGGTTGTGCTCCTGAAGCTGCCCAATCTTCTCAATCAGTTGGCAGATGTGTTCTAGGTATCCCAGACCAGATCCCAGCACTTTGCTGTTACTTTGGTTCACCTGCAATGACGATAGATCTTGGACCATGGAGTAACAAGAGAGCAATTCTTACTAGGAGCTGAGAGCCCTGCACACTCCTTACAGGCACGTCCTGTGATAAAGTCAGGCTTCCTCTTGCAAGGCGCTTTGGTCTTACCACAGTTTTGAGCTACAGCATTATTTGCTGAAGCTCTTTTCTGGATTACTCAGCAATTTCCACTGTCAGAGGGACTCTTCTGACTGATCACAGGCTGATGCAGAGGAAAACCTCATGACAGCCTGTTTCTAGTTCCACCTCCCAGGTTAATTTTTGGGTTTTACTGGCATCAGAAGTCTTACAACAAATATGGTTCAACTGTATGCAATAGTATGGCTCATTAGCCCACAATCCTCAGTGCAAGTCACACTTTTGTGTACTGAAGCTGGGCTTAGCTCCTACCCAAAGACATGTATCTGCAGGTTGCATTGATTTGCTGAGTTTTGACCAATTTGGGAGTACACTTTGTCTGCTGTGCTCTGGTCCTTATCACTGGTGTGTCTGTGAGAGAAACATACTTGAATCAAGCTGCCAAAGTGAAAGAGTGTCTTTCCACTAGTCTTTAGTGGATCCCAGCTTACATCCCTGCTGCTACTCTCAGTCTTGAAGAGATGCCTGAAGAAAGTTTGCAAGAGCAACTTTGCTGTCTGGCTGTGGAAGGATAATCTCTACTGCTGATTTCTCTTCAACCAGGACCTGACAGAGTCTCACTGCTGCTAAGCCAAGGGCAATGCTGGAGACGGAGAGTAATCCTATGGCAGAAGAAAAGCTATGATGCTTCCCAGCCTCCTGCTCTGCACCTCACCATTTCTGGTGCCCAGACCTCCCCAAGCACAGCGAGTTTCCTCCCCTGTGCCGCGCTCAGGCTGCGTCGAACGGGCTGCTAACAAACACACGCAGGGACTCACTTCCACCTTGGCGCTGCCTGCTGATCTGCGTGTGATATCAGTGACTAAAATAAGCTTCAATCTTTACAAAAGCAGCGCTCTAAGTTTATCTTACTTCAAGAAATAAGTTCCCTCTACATAAGCAGGAAACTTACTCTGTCTCCTTTCCCACAACAATCTACATTTTTGGGGAAATGCCAGCCCTGGGACTCTTCCTGTCTTTTCATTATGTCAGAAAGCTCATGGTGTGTTCAAAAATAATCAACATTAGTATTTACTTCTTCTTAAACAAATGATGATACAACGTTATTTATAAACAGGTATTATTAAATCCAGATGCTTTTGTGTCTGAATTTGGGACAGAGGTTGTTGACTCCAAGTCAGTCATTCATTTAATGACTTTTATTTTCCTCTCAAGCAGAGCCTGCAAGAAGTGGTGGCAAGACAAAAGTTACTCAGCTGTAAAACTGAGTATTTACTGTGGCTGTGCAATGGGAAGGGACACAGCCCCAGGACCCAAAGGGAGAACAAAGCCTATGTAGTATCTGGTGGGAAAAGCTTGAATCAAAAGCACTAGAACCAACAAATCTAAAAGCAGCTAGGGATTTGGGGGTGCCCAGCTTGAGAAGCATAATTTTCAGAAAGTACATGGGTATCAACTTCTGAAAATTTAGCCATTTTGAGCTGTCTCAAAATGAACAGTAATTTTTATATACTGTTCTAATAGACAGTCAGTAGTTCCTTATTATCCCAAAATATAGGATTTCTGCTACACTGCACCCTCTTTTTGCACATCTAGCAACTCCTCTTCCTTCCAGTATGCTACTGCATGACTGCTGGCATGTCTGTACTGCCCTAAGGAGACACTGAGCCAAACCCAACCCATTATAGCTGTGGAAACACAAGGGGAGGCTTCAAGGGACACACAAGGTCTTGGATGGCATAAAACACTTGGCCCTAACTTAGCTTGGAGAAAAAGAATGAAGCATTTGATGGTGACCTCTTTCACTTAGAGACCCTCTTTTTGCTCCGTATTTGTCCTGTGCTTAATGTTGTACAGTCCTGCTTCATGTCTGTGGCTGCTGGGTGTGTAGGCCAAAATGGGCAGGGGGAGGAGAGAAGAGGGTCCTGCTTTTTCATGCTCTGTGTCTAGAGCTGAAGGCTCTGGAAAGCAAAGGTGTGTTTGGGACAAGCATGGAAAAAACGTGGCTTTTAGCAAAAGTTAGAGTAAATTCTAACTCCTGAAAGTAAATACAGGTGCCCAGAAAATGAGAGGGAAAAAGGTGTAGAGTGGGTGCTCCAGGTCTTGGGGCAAGGTGGATCTACCCCTGTAGAGGATCTAAACCAGACTGAAGGTTGGACTCAATATGCTGAAGATCCCTGCTTCACAGCCAGATTTCAGAGGCTGCTTAAGGCTGTTTGGGCTACTTAATGACAAATTAATCTGCATTTTACTGAAGTGATCTCAGAAAGCACAACTTGGGCAGAGCCTCCAGTGCTTGCACATTTCTGCATGGCCTGCCTCCTCTGTGGTCAGAATGCAATGGTGAAAACTTTTAGGGGTGTGCTTCAGCCTGCCACAGGGCTGGTTAGCATTAGGATTGCTCAGATATGGCAAGTGTTCCATACAGAATATTTGTGTAATTTAGCTGGTTGCCCCCAAAACAACTGCACAGAGAGAGTCTCTCTAGGAACCCTTCAAAGACTTTGTTTTTTTATAGACTGGAAATACCTAAAGACCCCTAGCTCTCTTTTGGTGATGCCAAGTGCACACAGACTCTGGTCTGTCATATTCTCATCTAAATATTTTCCTCTCAGCATCTGAGACAGTTTTATGCAAGTAGTGAAGAGTCAGCAACCACAAGAAAACTGCAAACATTTTCCGGGATGTCTCTTCCATTCTCTGTCCTCCTAGCTGAAGCTTCATGACTGAAATTTGTCCTACTTTCCACATGGTAATTGTCAAATAGTGTTGGAACAAAAGCTGTGTGCCCATTTTTGAGATGATGAAGCCTATGAAGAAGGAAAAATATCTTGCCTACTTTTCTGTAAGATGAAGATGTGGAGGATCATAAAGACAATTTATGAATCACATGGTTAAAGCTTCTCTAGGAAAGTAAGAATGTAATGTACAAATACATGCCAGATTTTGCTTTTAGGCATGAGACTGAGCCAGACCCTCATCTGGAAGAAACAGAGTTAAAGGCTCCCAGTTATGCTATGCTGAGTTACTCATGTTATGGTTTTTTGACCCTGAGAAGTTAAGATGTACTACATTGACTGCACACCTGTGTAACCAAAGAGGGTTCTCTGCCCTTGTCAGTGCTCACCTGACCAAGTTTTGGGCACAGGTTTTCACTATGTGTGTCCCTGGCAATAAATCATGACAGTTGTGCAGGCCCACAGATTTCTTAGGAAGCTTACAAATACAGATCAGCATCTGCACGGAGGACTTTGGCTTATCTAGAGTCCTCTAGTCAATATTTTGACTGGCATAAATCACATCTTTTCCTCTGTGGCTGCACAGCTCACAGAGGTGAGAGCCTGTCCTCTTGTTTCTGGGGAATATTGTGCTCACTGCAGCATCTGATCAACTACAAAGAGTTGAAGTTCAGTGGGAGCTGCAAGAATAAGAGTTGCTTTCAAGTCTCTTGTCCAACTGATGTATAATCAAAATCTGCATGTCTGATCATCTGGTCAGCACTTTGTCCAGCCTCATTTCAGCCACTATCTGTTACTTGGATGCATGTGATGTGCTTTTCTACAATTGGGCTCAATGGAGAACTGTCCTGGGCTGGACCTGGCAGCAGGAGCTGAAGATGACAGGCAGTTTGCAGGGGAAGTTTTCTTTGTTCAGAAAAATGCTCACTGATGTATCTTGCATTGCCTTAGATTTCTGTGCTTCACACAATGCTCTTCACTTTTCTTGTGCATAGTTTTGGGTTATACTAGGCTGCATCTTGCCATGCATCCCTCACTGTGCACTCTGGCCCTGTGAGCATGGCTGGTACAGGCAGCACGGTGGTCACTGCACCACCCGACAGGGAACAATGGAATTTCAACCCTATTGAAATAGGAATCCCAATATTACCAGTTAGATTGTGCCTGGGCCAGTCTGTCCCTTGCTGCTAGGCCAAAGGCGGCAACTGTGGTGTATCACCCCAGAGATACCTTTAGCTTGCTGGAGATTGCAGCTGGGCACTGAACAAGTCCAGGCTTGTTAGGAACTCTGTTTACCTCAGGAGGAAGGCTTCAGGCGAATGGTGAAGCGGAAAAGGAGATGGATTCTGCTGGAGGGTTTATATCCAGAGGTTTATTCCATGGTTACACAGGTCTGAATCTTGGGAACAGCTCCAACAGAATGGCGACCACATGGTCTGATTACCTTTTTAAGCTCCCGGGGCAGGGGGAGGGGAGGGGACAGGTGAGCCACCAACCAGGTGGGAGGGGCGGGGTCTCAGGGGAGGATGACACCTAGACAGGCCAATGACCTCTGGGCCTGAGGGGCATCCTTTGAAAGTGACGAATCACACGACGCCTTGCTGGAATGTTAAAAGTGATTGACAGCCCAGCAGGGGGCGAGGGGGGAAGGGGAAGAGGGGTATTGGCACACCTGGGGAAGGGACCCGGAAGTTTAAAACAGGCTATAACAACACACTACAACACAACCCTCCCATCCCGGGCCCAGAGCCACCAAATAGTGACACAGCCACAGGCTGAGCTGAGTGGGAAGCATTTGTCACTGGTAGCTGACAGCACCAAAAGGCTTGTGAATAATAGGAAAGAGAGGGATCGTGTTGTGTATTTCTGATGTCTCCACCCTGCTGTCCAGGAGGGGCTGTGCTTGCTGATAGCTTCTGGTTTCCTCTGAGCAGCACGCACAGGCTAGGGGGCTGACCATCACAGGTAGCCCTATCCTTCCCCTGAACTGTACCACTCTATAGAGAAACATTTTGACTGCTTTGGCCCAGGATAAATAGCACTGCATGAATAATGATTTTTTTTCACTTAATGCTGATGGTGCTCCCATGCTTCTTCTTCTAGGAGGCTGGGTTGGGCTGGGCTGACTTTAAATGTAAACTTTATGGAGCATGAGGAAGTGTTTGTAAAGCAAAAGCATCAAAAGCTATGTATCTTCAAACTTCAAGCTTAAAAGGAAATGTTTTTATTTAGGCTTCAAAGTTCTTTCTCTTGTTGTTTGACAGCTTCCATTTTCTTTCATCTTTCAAAATGTAGGCAAATTTCAAAATAATGACAGTTCAAAACAAAAGATCAGAAAGCTTTGTCTAAAATGCTGCACTGAACTGATTTGATGTATATTTTCAGCCAAAGCCATTCACCAACTGAATCCAAGTGGTCAAAACATTTGGTCATTTCCAGTCTCTCTTTTTCAGCATTTTCCTTCCTGTTCTCTTGGAAGTGGCCTCAGCAGTGAGGGATGGTCAGGAGGACATCAAGGGACAACTTCATCCAGAGACTGAATCCTTGTTTGGCTGTGGTGAGCCAGTGAGCACAGTTGGTACAGCCAAGCCAGCTAAGCTGGGGAAACTCAGCTACTCTTCTGTTACTTCAAAGTTCCCAAAACTATCAATAGAACTGAGGAAGATGGTGTCACCTGTAACTAAATAATGCTCTCACTGAGCATTAATTATAAGCCAGTGTAAGCACTTTTGCCTTTCTGTCAACGTTAATTTAATGCAGGAATTGATTTGATGGAGCAATTTGGTTTGCCATGTTCTTGCCAAGCAGGGTGGGAATACACTGTGTTGGCCTGCTTTCTTTCAGTCAACAGTGATTCATTTCCAGGGAAATCTTAGTCCCTCAGAAGACAACAGGCAATAGCAGAGATTGTTTCTAAGTACCATTTTGTGTCTTGGACAGACCAATGTGAAAACCACAGAGAAAGCCTGGAGCAGATCCTCAGATGGGATGAACTGAGATGCATGTGTCAGCTGTATGGTCAGATGATCATCTGGATCTCACTCCTGAACAGGTCTCTGTTGTATGACAGTGAGGACAGGTCAGCCTGGTGTAAGCTTAGTGAGGGCAGAAGACTCTGCACCTGCCAGAGGCTGTCCTGGTGCTGCCCTGGTGCTCTGAGGCACACAGTGCAGCAGCTGCTGCAGGGCTGTGCAGCAGTCCATGGGCATTTCTTGTCCCAGTCAACTTCGGGCTACCTGGCATGCCAGGAGTTTGAGGAATGCTGCTCTTGAGATACATCAGCCTGGGGGTGTGCTGTGAAGAGGGACAAACTTCCCCAGCATCTAGGTCACAGCTGTATTTACATAGCTCAAAAAACAAAGAAAAGTGCTCTAGGGCACAGGGCTTTAGTACTCAGCCAGTGGGGATATTAAAAAGGAGGGGAGATAAGCCACCAAGAGCTTAATTTCCTCTTCAGCTTCTTTCTGATTTATTCTCTTGTTTATTTAAATGCTTTGCTTTGGTAAACTGACGCTCCATTTCACTAAGGGTTTAAAGGAATTTCACAGGCATACAGAGCTGTCGACAAGACCAAATCTGGTGCAAACTCTCCAGAGTACAACAGAGAATTTAGGTAACTTTTTAAATGAAGTTTCCTTATGGTCAGATTCTGCTGCTCTCATCTTTTCTTGAACTCTCTGCCAAATGGCCAGATCTGTTTGGGATCTGTGCAAAATAGACATCTGTCTTCTGCCATGTTTGAGATAGCTCTGGGGAGGAAAACACTGCTCAGATGGGTTGTGTGTTGCTTGTACTTCTTTGATAAGCAAAGTTAACAGAGATGAGACATCTCTGACCTTCCTCACTGCTCGAAAGGTTTTGGCATGCTAGAAGGAAGTCCAGTGCCCAATTGTTCAGGGCAGCATGGTCATGGTTAAATTATTTGCACAGCACACATCACTTGTTGCTTGGCTTACTCCCACCCATCTCCAATTCGAATTCATCACTATTACCACAATGAACACCCCCAAAACAAATCCCTGCTAGGCACCATTTGATACTTTTGTCTTTGTGACCCTCTTGACCTAGTCTGCCTTTCTCCTTTTTCCTTTCCTTTGCTCATGGGGCTCTCTGGTCTCTCTCTCTGTCAAGAATCAGCTCCCCACTGAGATCTTTGTTTTCCTGGTTCCTGGAACCCACTGCAGTGATCTGTCCTCACTTCAGCAGCATGAGGCTTCAGGCAAAGAGCAGGGGGGAGCCCTTACCAGCACCTGCTATGGGAGAAGGTGCACAGAAGGGCTTTTTATTCTCTTGTCAGTGGCACAAGGTACCAGCAAGGGGAAGGAGAGGGAGTAAGGAGTGAGACAACCTGCTGAAATTTGGTCTTTGCAGTTTGGTTCATCACAGCTATGCCGGCAAGTTAAAATGGCATCTCCAACTCCAGCCCGACAAAAATCTGAATTTATGAATTAGCTCCCTGCTCGTGCATTATTTGAGACAGTTGACTCAACAGGGCACAACAGGCCTGGGCAGAAATTAATTAACCCTCAGACAAATTCTTTACAAATTTCAGTGCCCCAAAAGCAAGCCAGCTATTCCCAGAGACAAGAATAACCTCGTCTTGAAAATAAACCTATGTTCTGACCTCCACCCCATGTATCAGAGGATGATGACTTAACTTCATAATCTTCATTTTGAGACCAGAATCAAGTCCATCCTCTTATCTAGAGCTTTTATAAACACCAGATCTCAAGGAGTTGTTTTTCTTCCTTACCCAGACCTGATATTCACAAATTAATTCAGAATTTTACTGGTAAGAAAAGAAACATTTAAAATCAAATACTATTTTTTTACTGCTTACAAGTTTCAGGGGAGATATTCTAAACTCACTCAGATGTGTCTAATTTGTGACAAATAGGACTTGAACTCTGACTGGGGTGTTTGGGCAGGCCTAGATTTAAGATTAAGTTCACATGTTTCTTACCTCACTCAGTCTACAGCATTCATCCATGTATTCATCCAGGCTGTCACTTGTGGGGCACTTCTTCAGCTGATGTTCATGGATCTGAAGGTCTTGCATGCTGCCAAAATTCTCTGGAAAATTGTCAGCAATTGTCTTTGGCTCTTCTATGGGACCTGGTGTGGAAAGAGTGCTTTCTCTGGAAAGGTCCATCTCTGCAGCAGGTTCCTTTTCTGGAGACTGCTTGTCATCCTGGTGAAAATGTTCATCAGGACTTTCTTCCTGAGCGTCATTGAAGTCTTCAAGGGAAGGTGTAGGATCCTGCACAGCATCTGCCTCCTGACTGTAGTAATCATCTTGCTTTTTGCTCTCTGGATCTTGTAGGCTAACTTTCCTGGCATGTTCTTTACATGTTCTCATTAACTGATGGTCAATTTCTGGAGAAGAAGAGGTGCTGAGCACACCCGAGTCACAAAATGGGTCTCTGCTGTGAAGCACAAAGCTCTTCTCTGAGCCTGTAGGCGTTGATGGAGAATTAGCACCACTTGGCAACTCAACCCCCGAGTCCTCAGATTCGAATTTGGAGAATCTGTGGAGCCGGCACTTGGACCCGAGGGCGCTGGGGTCAGGCAGGGCGGCTGCGCAGTCACTGCTTGCCGGGCCATCCGCATCTGCTGCCGTGGCTGCTGCACCTGGACCTCCCAAGCAGTCTGGTGGGACACTGGCACCGGGAAGATGGGACTCCTCTGTGCAGGCTGTGTCGGCTGGAGCCTCTGGAATTAACCCTGGGTTTTGAATTCCTTCATTGCTCAGAATCTTCATGTGTGTTAACACAACTTTGTCCTCAACAGGTGGACTCTTCTTACCTGCTGAAAACAAGTAGAAGGTCATAGGAGGCTACAAAACTCAAGTGTCTTATGCATCCCCTGAGGGATGTGGAATGTAAAACTGCCTATACCAAGGTGGTAGAGGGGGACAGCCCTAATTTGTTTTTCTTGAGCTATATGAAGCTTTCTTGTGGGCTTTGCTGCAACAAAAAGCTTGTGTTTCACAGCCTCAGAGTCCTCCAGGGAGGCTCATAAAAGCACAGTTCTGATTTGATAGGTAAAAAACAACATATGTAGGCAGGTAACATTTTAGTAATTATCTGCATATAGATGGAGAGATGAACATGTTCTTTCAGCCTGATGGACATTAATTTAAGACTCAAATATTTTTTTCCAATTAAATGTATTCTGAACCAGCAGGAAAAAGAGTAAAATGAAATCACTCTTCCCAGAGGCTTAAGTGAATTTTGGGTTGCAACAAGCAATTTGACAACTCCCTGGTATTCTCTGCAGTATTCTCTGCTCACATACACATGACAAAAATCAAGTTCTGATTAAAAAAGCAAGTGTAAAAAGCACTGTAGATCTTTTCACTCTCTATATGGTTTTATCTATGAAGTAATGTCTTTAAAGTGAGCTCCTACCTTATTTGTAAAGACAAAAGAGATGGGGGCAGCCTTGCTCGAGAGCTTTTGCACACAAACAAGACTTGTTTTCAAGTCACAATTATTTTACAGAGTAATGTGATAGAACAGTCTCTGGATGAAAGGTTGATCTTCAAGGGTCAGAGATCTGCTCCCAGGTTTTTCTTACTGTTTTTCTGAATATAATATTTCATAGTGCAAACATTTGGGTCACGATGGCATGAGAGCCAGTGTGAAAGTTCTGCATCTACCTTTTAGCAAACTGCAGATCTCAGCTCCAAGTACGTATGTTTGTGAATTTGGAACCAAGAATTGATGCAGAACAAAACTTGTTTCCCTGGTATCTTTTCCCTTAGTGTTCACCCCAGAGTGCCTCAGAGGGCTACAATGCATACACTTTTCTGGATATCTTACTTTCTACTTAATTCCCTTCTCCTCTTTCTTTTTGCCTGAATCAGACCAGCATCAGCTTCACAAACTCACCGCCAATAATGTAAATGTCCCTAGGTGGGCAGGGAAGCCCAGGATCCACCCCACCAGGAGTGGATCAGGGAAAGCTGTGCTGTGCGGTTCTCCTTTGCGGTAACCCAGAAGCTCCCTGTTTCAGAAATAACCCATCTTTACCTCCTCCAGCTTGCTTTCTGCAAAGTATTAGATAAGGGAGACTTGTACTCATGAAGGCTAAGCTAACTCTTACATGGATCATTTTCTACTTTATTTGAATTCCCTTTGTTTGATCTTGAGAATTTCCTGGCATACCAGTGAAACATGCCCTTTGCTGTTCATAGACACCCACTGATTTAATATTTTACACTGGATTTTTATGAAGGGCAGTCAGTGATAAATAATCTGATGGGCTTCTTGTGGTACATAGTCCTAATACCCCTTATATAAGATTTGTTTATCATATAGAGAATTGCACTGCCTCCCTCAGCAGAATTCACAAGCATCTTCTTAGTACCAAGAGCCATGTTTGGGACAGTCAGTGCTAGACCTCAGCAATACAACACCAGGATGTTGCTGTGATGAGGGACAAGAAAAAGACATTAGCCAGGAAAACTCATCAGGAGCTGCCTGTGCTGGGCTCTGTTGTTTTTCTTCCACTTTTGGGATATGTATGAAGGACCCTGACCTGAAGATAAGGAATAGGGTGACTGGTTTGCAGCTTCACATATAGCAAAACATCAGCTGTAAGAGGGAGCTGGATGCCAGGGCTTGGAAAGAGGAGGTGGAACTGAGTCACTTTGATTTGGAGTCAAGAGGATCTACCTGCTCAGCTGCAAACACCTCTTGGCAGCCAGACACAAAATGTTGTATCTGCATGAAAAATACAAGGCTTACAGGCTCTTCTGATGGCATCACTACCCAGCTGGCCAACAAAACCACCAAGAGTCAGGAGGAGAGCAGTTGCATTTCCTGCAGTTACTTTTAGGAACAAACTATACAGCTGTCACTCTTACCAGGAATTACTATATGCAATGGTAGTTCTTTCCCACAGACTGATTGTTCTCACTTATTAATCATGCCATGCTTTCCTTTGACTGGAGATTCTCTCACTTCTTTCAATCTGCCCCTGTTTTTTCTTGCTTAACCGGTTTCACCCTGGCCTACACAAATATTGTTTTGTCTAAAATCAGGAAGCAGCATATTAAAATGAGGTTTTGCTACGTACAGAAGGACATGTCAGATGCTTTACTGCATATCTTTTGGGACTACAAAAGCTGCAATGTGAGGGTTTGGCTGGAGTAGAAAGAACAGAAAATAAGATGAAATTTTTGACCCTCTGTGGGATGCCAACAACAGTTCTTTGCTCTCCCCTTACTGTGGTCACTAGCAACATGTTTTACAAAAATTTTTTATCTGTTCTAGGCTGCAAACCATTGCTCTCAGCACTGTCAGGTCCTGCAAACCACAGAGCATTTTTGATTTATTCTTCCAACACCCCATGATGAGGCAAAATGTTATCATCCCCCTACCACAAGAGCAGAATACTCTTGTGTATTCTGAGGACAACAGGATTTTGCAACACACTTTGGCACCTCATCCTCATTCATTCAATAATATTTTCCCGTGGTCAGTGAGGTCATCTGTGCTACAGCAGAAAGATCTCCAGTGATTAAGGCAGTGACCTGAAACTCAAGTTATTCTTGCTGCACCTCACTGAGAGAAGAGTCTCTCTTCTTCCTCTCTATTAACTGGATTATAGAATCTAAACCATGGGGCTTCCAAGAAGCAGATTGTTCCTGCTACAGATCTCAAAAGAGGCATACAAAAACACTTAGCTCTTTCAAGCATATTGCTAACAAACACCAGAATGGTGCAAAATCAAGTTCATCTGCTTAATTGAGGGGAAAAGAAAAAAAAAAGTGACCCAGACCCTCAGCTGCTATAAATTAACTCATTTCCAGGGCCTTTACAGAACTGTGTCAGCTAATTTTGGCTGAGGGCTTGGCCTGGAAGTGCTTTGTTCAGCAGTACCAGGGGCCCTGAGTAAAGCAAGGAAGGGAGATAACGCTGGCCTGGCACTGGAGGCAGTGTGCTGCAGGGGTACGGCTGCGAACAGCCCTGCACGGGGGCTTCTGAAAGGAGGTGTGAAGAACTCCAGAGAGCTGAATGGTGGCATTAACAATGGTAAGATGCAATTTACTGGTGCTGGAGGCCAGCCAGGTTTAACGCTGCTGTTCCTGGGAATCCAGCCAAGATTTTTGTTGTTGTTGTTTGTTTCTTGTCCCCTGGACTGGTTTTCCACACCCCTCTAGGGTGGGGGTAAGATAGCAAATGCTGTAGTTTTTAGGAAGCTGGCTGCTATGCTGGTGTGGCAGCCAGGGAAGGAGTGGAGTTTTGTGTGCATGTTTCAGAATCAGTACAGGTTCCTGAAGCATATTCAACATGTGTGCCCAGGCCAAACACTGTCTCAGGGTAGTTTGTGCTACTTGCGTAGTAGCCCTTTCAAAGAGTTATATGGCTCTGTAATCACCCTAGAGGTAAATAGGGTTCCCTGGATTGAAATATATGCCTGTAACTGGTGGTGAGTGATCATGTGTAGCCCTGGGAAGCTGGGTTTCCTGTGCCTGTAAAGCTGGAGAATCAGCCTGCTTCCCAAGTCACAAGAAGGTGGTGACACTGAACTAGCTAATACCCGAGGTAATTGGTAGAGAGTGAAAGGAGCAGATGTGTACCACCTAAGACTCTAGAACTTTGCTCTGCATAATGTTTAAATTGCTTTCTAGGATATTTCTATGTTGCAGTTAGCATAGCCTAATAGAGAGACTTAAATCTTTCAAAGGTAAATACCCTCCCAATCATCTCCTGTCCCAAGGCTTCACTTTCTTGGGACTTTTAAGTCCAAGTTATTTTTCCAGTTGCACGACAACTAGCAGCTGCCAGGACTCAGCCTGGTGTATTACTGACCAGGAGAAGGAGGGCAGATACCTAAATATAAAATTGCTTTCAAGCAATTTCTTTATCCCAAGTAAGTTGGATGCATGAGATTTAACTCAAACAACTGCCCAGGAACAACTCCTTTGCATTTCCAATCCTGCTCAAGCCAAACTCTTGCAAAAGCTCCCACCTTTCTAGTAAACCAAGCCAAAGTCTATATCCAAATCCCCATGCTCCGAAGTACTGAAACCTATGTCTGATTTTTTTCTTTTTTGCATCTATGCCTGTGACTCAAAGTTGTGTTTCACTGCCAATTCGTTCAGTGCAAGACCTGTTAAGCTCTGCTACATCCCTGAGAGGGTCCGTGGTCTCTGATGCACTGACTTAAGTATCATAGCACGAGGTTTTCTGATGTATGCAACTAATGGAAGCACTGGTGGACAGGAAGAGGCCAGGCTGGCAGTGGAATGAGTGCTGCTGTTGGCAGTAGAGAGCCATACCATAACAGCACTGCCCTTTGCTGCTCTCTTCCTTTCCACCTGTTGTCTCAAAATGTTCATCCTGATTTTTAGGCTACTTGGCATGGGGAGAATCTCTGTTAAACATGGCAAAACTGGAGCCAAAGCTTTGCTTGTCTCCATCCACCGTCTTACAAAGGATAGCAGAGGTAGAGCCATGGCAGCATTCTGCTTGTCTCTAGAACTGCTGCAAGGTCCATGTGGACAGCGAACCCATCCTCAGCTCCAGCGTGATGAGGCACCAGAGGATCCACACTGGAGAAAGGCCGTACAAGTGTTCTGAGTGTGGGATGTGCTTCAGAGAGAGCTCCAGCCTGATCCAGCACCAGAGGATCCACACTGGGGAGAGGCCCTACGAGTGTTCCAAGTGTGGGAAGAGGTTTCAGACCAGCACCCATCTCCTCCAGCACTATCGGATTCGCAGAGAGGAGAGGCCCTTCCAATGCCCCGACTGTGGGAAGGGATTCAAGCACAACTCTGCCCTCATCACCCACCGGCGCATCCACACTGGGGAGAGGCCCTACGAGTGTCCCCAGTGTGGGAAGAGCTTCTCACAGAGCTCTCACTTGACCCAACACCAACGGAGGCACCACTAAGGGAAGCCCTGCGAGTGCCCCGAGTGCGGGCAGAGCTTCGTGCGCTGCTCCAGCTCCATCCCCCACTGGAGGAGGCACTTTGGGCACAGCCCTGGTCACTCCCATTCCCTGTGATCCATGTTGGGAACACACCTGGCTGCTTCGCCTTTTGGTTTGGCCTTAATTTTCCTCTGCTTCACCTTCATCCTTTAAAAACACGCAAAACTGGGTTAAATGAAGGAAATTGATCGAATATATCTGAAGTTCCATAATTTCTCAGTTGTTTTAGAGGGAATTTAGGATTTGGGGACGTGTTCTGTGTGGAGTGCTGCTGTTGCTAAGAGGCAGGAATTTGATCTCACCCTTCTTGTGTTTCTAAGAACTGCTCCCCTGACCCAAACCCCAACTCCACCCTTGGGATGCCCTATAAAAACTCCAAGGCTCTGCCTCTGCCCTGTCTTTGGGAGGTAAGGAATGGATTCCCAAAGGATCAGCCCTTTTCCCACTGGATTCCAAAGGATCACCCTCATTCTCCACTGGATTCCTAGAGGATCAAACTTTTCCCACTGGATTCACAGAGGCTAAATCTTTTCCCTTTGTATTCCCAAAGGATCAGCCCTTTCCCCACTGGATTCCCAAAATTTCAGCTTTTCCCACTGGATTCTTAGAGGATTAGCCTTTTTCTGACCGGATTCCAAAAATTTCAGCTTTTCCCACTGGATTCCCAAAGGATCAACCTTTTTCCACTGGATTCCCAGATTGTCCACCTTTTCCCACTGGATTCCCTGAGGATAAATATTTGCCCACTGGATTCACAGAGGATCAACCTTTTTCACTGGATTCCCAGAGGATTCTGACTGTGTCACTTTTTTTATTTGTACTACTGCATCTGTATTTTTAATTTTTCCTAATAAAGAACTTTTGTTTCTACTCCCATATCTTTGCCTGAGAGCCCCTTAATTTCAAAATTAAATATAATAACAATAACAATAATAATAATAATAATAATAATATTAAAAGGGAGGAGGTGTTCATTTTCCATTTCATTAGAGGCTCCTGAAATGGGGAGACACCTTCAAGGATGGGCCTTGTAAAATAGTTCCTGAAATATGTAAATTAGTTTATGGATATTCATGAGGGTCTATGAATATGCAACAGGCTGATGTAATTAAACCAGATTAATTAAGGGGTGTCCCTGAAAAGAACTAGGGGGGTCTTGGTGGCCATAACAACCTTTGCTCGAAGGTCCTCTCTCCCCTTACATCAGCCTGTTGCATATTCATAGACTTTCTGCGTATCCATAAAGTACTTTAAATATTCCAGGAACAAAATTGGCTTCATCCTGTTTGGCGGTCCCATCCCCCTCCCAGCTCAATTTTGGGGTCCCACACCCCTCTTTTCCCCACTCTCTCTCCCCTTTCTGATTGTTCCCCCAATTCCCTCCCCTGTGTTTGGTTTTGGGGGCTCCAGGCCCCTCCTGCTCCCTTTTGGGGTCCCGACCTCATTTTGGATTAATTTGGGGTCCCCAGCCCATTCCCAGGGTCACCTTCCCCCCCCACACCAAATTCCGCTCCCGGCAACTGATGAGTCACCAGCGAGACACGCTCTGATTGGCTGGAAATTACCCCGCGCGGTCTCTGATTTTTTACCGCAGCGAGAGGCCTTGGTCTGTGGCTGGCAAGTCATGAGTCAGAGTCGGGCCGGACGCTGATTGGCTGAAAACCGCTGGGCTGGGCCAGTGCTCTGGGTTTGCGCCCTGCAACTGGATCGTCATCAGTGCCACGCGTTCTGATTGGTCGGAATCTATTTTGGGGTGGGGACGTGAGGAACTGGGGTTTCTTGGGGTTTATTTGGGTGTAATTAGGGTTTGTTTGGGGTGTATTTGGGGTTATTTATGGACTATTTGGGGTTTATCTTGGGTTTTACTTGGTTTATTTCTGTTTATTTGGGGATATTTGGAAATATTTGGGTTTATTTGGAAGTATTTGGGTTTATTTGGGCTTATTTGGGTTTATTGGGAATTATTGGGAATTATTTGGAGTTCTTGGGGTTTATGTTGGTGTATATGGGGTTTTTTCGATGTACTTGAAATCATTTGGGGTTTTTTGGGCTTAATTGAGGATTTTTTGGTGTTTTGGGGTTAATTGGATTTATTTGGGATGATTTATTTGGGGGACTTTTAGGTATTGTTTGGGGGGTTTCGGGGTTATTTGGGGTTTATTTGGAGTGTTTTGGGGTTATTTGAGTTATTTGGGGTCATGTGGGGTCAAAAAGTCCAGGAATGTTTCTCCTGCAAAAGCCGAGAATTTTTCCTTCAAAATCTGAGAGTTTTTTCCCCAAAAAACCGGGAATGTTCCCTTAAAAATCCCGGACTTTTCCCAGCCAATAGCGGCGCGCCCCGCCCCAAACTATCCAATCACTGCTCTTCATCTCTCACATTAACGAATCACCGTGCAACCCCACCCCAAACCAACCAACCACCGCGGGTCTCCCCTCAGAAACACCGGCCTCCCCGTGTGCCAATCCAACCAATCATCGCACGCCTCCCCTAAGGCACGCCCGCCTCTCACGCGCTGAACCAACCAATCACCTCAGGTCTCACCTGCTCCCGCCTCTCTCAAGCTGAACCAACCAATGACCATGCGTCTCCCCTCAGCAATGCCCGCCTCTCTTTCCTCAGTCTAACCAATCACTGTCCCCTCAGCAACTCCCTCCTTCTTTGCCTCTATCGAACCAATCACTGCGTGCCTCCCCTCAGCAAAGCCCACCTCCCCATCCCTGTCCTGTCAATCACCGCGCCCTCTATGAAACCAACCAATCACTGGACGTCTCGACTCCGCAACTCCCGCCCTCCCCACGCCACTCCAGCCAATCAGAGACGAGCCCGAAGAGGCGCCCCCTGACCCCAGGGCCGGGCATGGAGCGGGCGCCCCCTCTCCCCCCGCTCCGCCCCCCGGGACCCCCTCAGGGACCCCCGGGAGCCGCCCCGGGCTCGGGCGGGTCCTGCGGGAGGCGCTGGAGAGAGCGGGGGAGGCGCTGGGAGAGGACGGGGGGCTCCGGGAGCTGCTGAGGAGGCGCAGGGACAGGTGAGGGGTCCTGGAGGGGTCGTGAGGGGAATTTGGGGAGGGGCCTTGAGGAGGTTTGGGGGGGATTTGGGGAGGGTCTGGGGGGAACTTGAGGGGGTTTTAGCAGGGTCTGGGGGTGCTGGAGGGGCCTTGGGGGGGAATTTGGGGAGGGTTCCTCGGGGGGTGTCACGATCCGTTCTCATGGACGGGTTTCGTGATGGTTTGTGGATTTCTCAGGGTGCAAAAAGAACCGACACGGTACAAGGGGGTTTGCAATGATAATCGAAACAAATGCACCTTTATTGAATGACCACAGCAAAATGCGATAGAGGGATTAAGGGAGAGAAAAAGATAAAGGAAGAGAGAGACAAAAGAGAGAGAGAGAGAAAGAGAGAGGGGATAGAGCTGCCAAACGTAGAGATGAAGTCCTTTGGTCCAGTCCAGTCGAGGATCCGCCTGTTGTGTCGAGGAGGTCTCAGTGGCCCAGTTCATCTGGACCCCAATTATACTCTTTTTCATTGGGGCAAGGGGGATGGATTTTGCAGCCGAAACAAAAGTAGTTTATTGTATCTTCGAGGGGGGCTGGGAAATAAGGATACACACAGTCCAAGTTTGGCAGCAGGCAAGAGTCATTGTTTTCGTTGTCCACTGCCTACACCTGCAACATCCACCTTGCTTTGGGCAGCTTTCCTTCCTCGCCCTGTACACCTCCCCCAAGTTGGGGCTTTCAGTCCCAGTCTCTGGAAGAAGGTGAGAGGGGCCTTCTCACATAGGGATTTCATGTCTCAGTCCCTTGATGAAGAGGTGTCTTACATCTCTACTTGTCTGTCACGGTGGTTATGAACGGTCTTCTCTTGGAGGAGGGGACCACCCTAATGCTCAAACCAGCCAGGCTGAGAGGTAGGGAGGATTCCAGAGCTATTGTGCAAAAGGGCAGGATGCCCTGTGAGCTCAGTGTAGTGTATAACAAACAACATCTGTGAAAACAGCAACTTAGCAACACTTTCAGGCCTCAGGCACATGACTTTCCCGGCCACCAGATCAGCAAACGGGGCTTTTAATTTTTTGGTGGTCTCTCTCCATGACAGTCGTAAGGCAGATGAGGGATGTTTCAGACACACACTCACAACACGGAACACACTTGTTCCCCCAGCTCCAGAAAATTGATGCAGGAACAAAAATATTCCTGCAGGAACCACCAAAGGCCAAGGGGCGTTTGGCCACTTCCCCTTCCACACCGCACGCTCGGGCAAATTGCGCAGACCAAGCAGCCTTTCCCCTCTTCTCCATTGGCCTGAAGACACTGTGCACCAAGAGAAAGCTCCTGGACACCCGGGTATCCAACACAGCAATTTAATGTTCCTCGAGTGGGTGAAGGGAAAGGAAGTGCTGGCAGAGGAGAGCTGTTCCCCGCAGGCTCAGGCGGCCCCAGCAGACGCAGCCTCCCGGATCAGTTCTCCACAGCACCGCGGCAGGACACTCAGCCACGGGCACACAGGAAAGGCCGCGACTTCCAGAGGCGGCGGAGTTGGTCTGGCATCCTCTGGAGCCGGGAGGAGGGAGCGCTCTGTACAGCTAAAAGGATGTGCAGAGCTTGAAGCGCCAGGCATGAGATGGCAGGGCTGCTGTCATCCGTCATGTCCTGAAGGGCTGCAGAGAGAGAAACAGAGGCACAGTCAGAGGCTGGATCTGCGGGGAGCTGGGCAGAGCCTCCAGCCTCGTCCGTGCCACGCAGCTGCTGGCACGGCCTGGAGGAAGCAGGAGCCAAGAAGGACGAGCTGGCAGCTGCTGGCCAGGAATGTGCCGCAGGCCCCTGCAAGGTGTCTGTGCTGTGGCCCCGCTGCCCTTGGGGCGCGCAGGGAGCAGAGCCGTCGGCGGGCGGGCCAGGGAACGCAGCTGCCAGCGGCAGCCCCCGCCGAGAGCCCGCGGGCCTCACTCACCGCTGCAGATGATGCGGAACTGCGGCTGCTGCCCTGTCAGGTAGCGCCCGGCCATCCCTGGGGAACACAGAGCGTGTCCTGCCTTCAGAGGCACAGCTGCCGCCCACGGGCGCTGCCAGCCCTGAGGCCACACGCCCTGCTGGCCCGGCAGGGCTCAGCCCGGGCCCCTGGCGCACGCTGCCGCCCCAGGGCACGGCTGCCAGAGGGCGGCAGCAGCAATGCCCAGGCCAGCGGGGGCTGCACATGCCCGCGCCCGGATCCTGCTGCCGGCACAGCGGGCGGGGCCGGGGCCGAGCTGCGGCAATGGGGCGGGCCGGGGAGGGAGCCGGGCTTGGCGCTCACCTATGAACCTGACGGCCGCCTCTCGCAGGGGCTCCTGTGCGCTCCGCAGGTAGGGCAGGGCCAGGCGCAGGTGCTCGGCCGCTCGGCTCCTGTCCTCTGCCAGCTGCAGAGAGCGGCAGGGCACGGAGGGAAAGGGTTGATGCGGGCCCTGCCCCTGGGCCGGGCGCTCCCTGCGGCCGGCGCCGCTCGCCCTGCCCACAGAGCCCCGAGGCCCGGCCAGCAGCCGCAGGCGCCGGGCTCGGCACGGGGCACAGGGCCCGGCGAGCCGCGGTGCCGCCCCACAGCAGAGCCTGGCTGGCTCGGGGCTCCGTCGGCACCGGCCTTGGCGCCACAGGAGCCTGGAGCAGAGCCCGCACGGCCCAGGGAAGGGAGCGACGTGTGGGGCGCAGGCCGGTGCCCCTGCATGCAGCACTGGGCAGAGGGCACATCTGCCAGCCCCACAGACTGGGCACCGTGGGCAGGCGGCTGCTCCAGGGATTGGGCTGGGCATTCCGGGCCGTCCTTACCAAGCACTCAGCAAATCTCCACATTTGATCCGTCTGCAGCAGCTGCTTGAGATCCTTCCTCTTCAGGAAGCTCACTGCAGAAAGCAGCGTTTCCCGAGAGGCCTGCAGAGCAGCAGAGACCCAGAGGTGGCACCGCAGCCCAGAGCACAGGAGCCGCATCTCTGTGCCAGGGCTGGGAGGAGGCTGGAGCCCGTCAGGTGCCAGGGGGTGGGGAGACAGCTGAGTCCCCTTCCATGGGGACACCCAGGAGGCCTCACCTGTGCTACACACTTGTTCTTATCGTGGCAGTGGAAGAAGAGTGGGAGCAGGCTCTGGCTCACAGGCTTCTTCAGGGGCTTTTCTCCCTTTGCCACTACAAAGGCAATCACATCTTGGAAGAGGCGAATGGAGAGCAGCTGCACAAGGCTGTTGTCCTGTTGGAAAGGAAGCCAAAGCCCTCCACATCCGCTGCTCCAGGCCCCCCTGTGCCCAGGCCCAAGGCAGCACCCAAGTGCCCGTGGCTGGGGGCACAGAGCCTCACATTGTCAAAGAGGTGCCAGAGCGCCTCAGCCAGCTGCAGGGCGATGGGGCTGGCTATTGCCAGGTCTTCCTGCAGCATCAGGAGGATGAGCACAATGAGGGTCTTCTCCACGATGTCTTCATCCCTATCCCACAGTAGCTTCACAAGGCTTTCGGTCAGGCTGTACATGCTTGGATCCTGTGTGCAAAACAAGGCTGGGTAACCCCACGCTGCTGCTGCTGCTGCTGCAGGGCTCAGAGGCCAAAGGCCTGTCCCAAAGCACTCGGGTAGCTGAACAGCGAGCCTGGAGAGCTGGGAGCAGCTGCCACAGCTGCCAAAGCCCAGCTAAGCCCAAGGGGCTGCTTGGCCCAGCCCCACGCTGCCAGCACAGCTTCAGCTGCTGCCTCCTTCTCACCATCGAGGTGAGCACCACGAGGCCTCGGAGCGCCACGCGACGCATCTCCCTAGACTGGCTCTGCAGGTGCCTCGTCAGGATCTCCAGGACTTGTTCAGCGCATTCGCTCAAGTCCAGGCAATCCAGGAGCTGCAAGGCACAGAGCAGGCACAGAGGTGCCCAGCTGGCAGGAGCTCAGAAGTGCACAGGGCCGAGCCAAGGCAGCAGCACAGGGCACAGGCAGCGTCCCAGGCAGCTGCGGCTACGAGAGGGCAGAGGGCTGGGAGGCAGCTCAGCCAGGCAGCGCTGGCCATGGGGCTCACCTCCACCAGGAAGGCCAGGGCGGGCAGTTCCCAGGCTGAAACGCCTTCGCTGAGCAGCTCAAAGAGGCAGGATGCCATGCCGCAGCACCAGATGATGGAGACACGGCGCATCTCCCTGGCAGGGAGAAAAAGGCACCATTGCTCCTGAGCCGGGCGGGCAAACCTCTCCCAGGGCTGACTGGCAGAGCTCTGCTCTGCTCCCGAGCTCCCCGGGGGCGCTTTGGGAGGCGGCTGTTCCCGGGCACCCTCCTCTGCCGGCCTTTTCCAGTCTGCTCATCCCTCCCTTGGTGACAAGGCCCTGCCGCCCATGACCACGGGGACTGTGTGGGGCGTTGCGGGCACAAAGGAGAGGGGCGGTGGGGAGAACGAGGTCTCACCTGGCCAGCAGACCCACTGCACAGTGGTGGGTATCGGCACGGAGCAGCGTGTCCCAGGCACGCTTGCGTTCCATGGACAGCACCACGTGCTCATAGCGCGTTTGGCAGAGCAGGGCCTTCAGGGTCTGCAGCGCAAAGCTGTGTGCAGAGCAAAGGCCAGGTCACGCTCGGAGCCCCAGCTCCTGCCCTGGGGCATGGGAGGGACGGGGAGACTGGGAGGACTGGCACAGAGCACCTGTTGGGGTTGGCGGAGAGGCCGTGTTGCTCCTGGCATCCCTGCCAGAAGGTCTCAACCTCTTCTGGCATCTCCTGTGTGCTGATGTAAGCTTGGAAGAGCAGATGCAGAAAGAGACTGGGGAAATACTCCAGCATGACAGGCGAGCGCCAGGCCAGATTGAAGATTTTCCACAGTGCCACGGTTGCCTGCAAGAAATAAAACAGCCAGAGACAACACTCAGTGGCCAAGACATCCATGTGGCGGGGCCTGAGCGTGCAAGGGAGAGGTCGAGGGAGACACGGGGGGAGCAGCCGGCCTGGTGCCCCTGAACCCTGCCCCTAAGGCAGAATTCAGCCCAGTGCCTGAGGCAGGGAGATGCAGCTGGGGGGAGCACAGAGAGCTGGCTGCTGGAGAGGCGGCCTGGGGGCTGGCAAAGGCCGGCACCAGAAACTCACAGCCAGGGCAAAGACTCCTGCGTCGTCCCCATCGGAGGTGCACACGCTGTGCACTGGCCAGGCGCTCAGCACATGGAGGAGCAGCTGCAGCGCCGGCTCCGCAGTCCTGCTCGAGGACATGATGGTTGCCCACATGGTGGCGGCAGCTCTGTGGGGTCAGAGCTCTGTGTCAGGGCGGGCTCGGCCACAGCGCCGTGGCCTGGGCAGCTGCAGGGCCCCGCGCTGGCCCTCAGCCCTGCCTCTGCCCACTGCCCCTGGCCGGCAGCGGCCAGCCAGCCCACGTGGGTACAGGCCCGGAGGGGCAGGGAGGGAGCGTGGCACCAGGCTCAGGAGCTGACATGGCAGCACTGGAAAACAGAGGAGCCAGAGGATCCTGGAACTGCCCGCCTGTCTGGCAGCCAGCAGGGACAGGTTCTACAGGGTGACGGGCTGGTGAAGCCTAAGCCCTCAAGGCACGTGGGGCTGCCCTACCTGTCACACGATGGGGCCCAGCGCAAGAGGGTGATCAGCACGTCACAGGGGTGTTCCTGGGCCAGCTCCAGAAGGGCCTTGTCCAGCCTGTGCCCTGCAGACTCATTGGCCGTGAGCCACTGGTGGATGTACCTCACCATGGCGGGCACCTGCAGAGGGCATGGGGAGACTCGCAGAGCTGCCAGAGCAGCAACTTCCCCTGAGAAGTGCTTCCCTTCCAACCACACTGGGCCGGGTCTCAGAGGCTGAGGGAGCCCCGCAGACCCGGCTGGAGGTGCCACACCACTGCTGGGGGGTCCATCGAGCCCTTGCCCCAGGCTGCTTACTTGTGTTGGATTGGAGACACCCTTCTCCACAAGCAAATCCAGCATGGCAGCACCAGTCTCGGCATCGAGGAACGGAAGGTTGGCCAAGATGCCCGTGCCCACACCGGTAGTCTCTTCCTGCCAAGGGCACGTGATGAATTCACAGAGGGTCTGCAGGAGAAGGGCAGCAAGAGAGGGCGAATCCATGGGGTGCTCCAAGCCTGGTGCTTGGCTGAGCAGTGCCAGCAGGCCCAGCCCAGGTGGGGATGGCCGCAGGTACCTGCGCCGTTCTGCCCAAGCGGCCACGGGCGGCTTCCTGTTCTTGTGTCCCGTCCTTGGCTGCATCTGGCAAAGAGCGAGCGCAGCCAGAGCTGAGGGGCTGCGGGAGAGGCCAGAGAACACAGCCCAGCCCTGCGCTCCCCAGGCAGGGAGAGCCTCGGGATGCCCCGGGGGATTGAGCGCGGCTGCCAGGTGCTCCAGCCCAGCTTCTGTCCTATCCATGGATATGTCCACAGGGATGGGATGGGATGGGGTGGGATGGGATGGGATGGGATGGGATGGGATGGGATGGGATGGGGCCAAGCTGGCTACATGCACCAGTCCTGCGGCCCAGCTCTGACACTCACGCTCCTGCAGCAGCTGGAACTGCTCCAGTTCTTCAGGCTGCTGTGGTGAGGTAGCTCCAGCCTCTTCCTCCTCCAGCCAGGCCAGCTTGGGCACGCTGGGGCCTCTCTGCTCCATGTCACTCTTTGCACTTAGGAGTGTTTCCTGAAGCAGAGAGGCCTCGGAAGGGCTGAAGATGAGCAAGTGCTGCAGTCGTGCCTTGAAGGCATCTGCAACAGAGGAGCCTCGGGAAGGCTACAGGACAGGAAGTCCGGCAGTCTGTCCTCGAGGGCAGCAGCAAGAGAGAAGTCTCAGGAAGGAAATAGGACTTCAAGTCCCGCAGTCTGTCCTCGAGGGCACCGGCCGCAGGGATGGCTGACGCTTGGGAAATGCTCCACGTCCCCGAGTCCCTCAGCCTGGCCTGGAGGTCACCTGCACCGGGAACGCCTCGGAAAAGCTCCGGGTCAGCAAGGAACGAGCTGGGTGTGTGGGGGCTCCTCACAGCACTGCTCTGTCCCGTCCTGTCCCGTTGCATGCACCAAGCACTGTGGGGTGGCCGTGGTGCTGCCAGCACCTACGTCACACCGTGTCACAAAGGGTCACCCTGGCACACTCTGTCCCTTTCCATCCCACAGTGACCACGGTGCACTGTGTCACAGAGAGCCCCAGGACACACCTCCATGTGCCCTGGGGACACCCCCACCCCACCCAAACTGCCCCAGCTTGCAGGCAAGACCTTGCCCCAAATGTTGAAGACACAGCCCAGCAGGAACTTTAGCAAGGGCCCAAACAAGAAGCAGCTGCTCCTCTGCTCTGCCTGCTCAGGGCAGCAGAATGAGCCCCCACGGCTGCCAGCGCAGCAGAGCAGGAAGGGCACCGGGGCCTTCCACAGGCCCTGCCCAGCCTCTTTGGGACCAGTCCCGGTGCTGGGTGGCCGGCACACTCGCAGGGGCGTGACACAGACACGGGACGTGTGGCCCAGAGCTCCAATGCTGCTCTGTCCCCTGGGCAGCGCTGACAGCAGCAGCAGCTGTGGAAGAGTCCCTGCCAAAGCAGATTTGCCATGCCCAAGGCCTGCCAATGCTGGTGCCTCTCTCCTGCCACAGAGGCCTGTGGCCCCGGGGGACATCTCTGCCAGAGGACAGCCAAAGCCAACGTGCCTTGGTGTCTATGTGATCTTTTCTGCAGGTGGCTGTTGGCAGGAGCACCTGGAGCAATTGGTGGCCACACTGGGTATCCGTCAGAGGCAGAAGCTGTTGTCCCTTCCTGGAATGATTTTTGCTCAGAAGTTATTATCTGCAGCACAAAACCACCATCCACTATTGACATTCACAGGACAATGACATTCTTACAGAGATGCTGTCAAGTTGCCTTGTTTGCTTCTAGCTGTTTTTCTTTCTCTCTGGATGAAAACATCAGCCCAGCATCTGATGGCCAATGCTGCAGGTGCTGCCCGTCTGGCTGTGGCCAGCAGCTCATGTCCAAACACAAGCGGGTGCCTTCTGGGCAAGGGGATGGACTGGCACGAGCAGCCATTTTCCCTGGTGTCACAGTTTGATGCTGGCACAATGCCACTGCCCCCATGAAAATACATTCTCCCTGGTGTCTGCTGTGAGATGTGACCAGGAATAGAGCGAAGCAGGCTCCAGCTTTGGAATACAAAGAAAAAAAATTTTATTACCTTACAATATATAAAAGAAACACACAGAAAGAATGAAAACCTTCCAAACATTCCTCCTCAACCCAACCAAATTACTAATACATCCAAATAAGGCAATACCTTGGACATGCAATTCAGTTGCCACCCCTCAGGCCACCAACTCTCAGTCCATCACCACCCCTCAGATAATCAACTCTCAGTTCCTCAAGGAGAGAGGAGTCCCTCTTGTGCCACAGGCTTCCCCAAGAAACACAGTTGAGACCTCTTGTGTTTCGGTGTCCCACGTGGCACCGCCCGGGGATCATTTGCCTTCGTGACATCTTCCTTCCATGCCCAGTGCTCTGACCACTGCACATGGACCAGAGCTGCTTCTGGGGTTCCCCTTTTAAGGATGCTTCGCCCAGTTCCAAAAAGAGCAACAATCTCTCACTTTCGGGACACCTGTCCCTCCCAAATTCACCCCGTGGGGCTGAGGGGTCTCAAGAACAAAGATCTTCTTCCTCACTGAAGGCAGAGGGCACCACCACCCTCCTCATCCATCTCTGTTCATGCCACTCCTTCACATCACATCCCTGCACTCTCTTGGCTCCAAGCCGTTGCCTCCCTCTAAATGCAGTCTCTGTGTCGCAGGAAAAATGATTCTGTCCATGGCTATGCAAGAAAAGTCCAGCCAAAGGCCACTCCATCGTCTCCTCCCACCTAGGATTCTTCTCAACTTCTGACATCTTTCACTTACACGGGCTTTCATCACACTTGCCCATTTTCTCCTATTTCATCCATGTCTCTCTTCTCATTCAACTCCAGGAGGATCAGCATTTTTAACGTTTCCATCATCCAAGAAAAGGGTTAAAATCTCGGGCTCTACCTGCCCAGAACTCCCATGCTGGCCCTGCCGGGCACCTTCTCACTGCACCCTTTCTCCTTCTCGGCTGTGCTGCCAGCACAAGGTAGCAAATTTCAAGGTGGCACAGGCACAGACACCGGCTCTCTCTCTCTCTGTGGCCGCTGCCCGATGCCTGTCAGTGCTCCTCCACCCTTCCATCCTGCAGGGGCCTTCAGCTCCCTTCTCTGTCCAAGGCCCGGCTCCCCTCACCCGGCCGCATGGCTTCCCCTCCCGCACCCAGCCCGCAGCCGGGCAGGGCAGCTCTGAACCTTTCACCCATCGGAACCAAGAGAGCTTCCCCCTGTGCTCTCAGAGACGTATCCATGTCCACGGGGGCCACACCAGGTGCCAATATTCAAATCTGAGCCCTGATTGATTTGACCACAGCATCCCAAAAAACTCACTTCCTTTTCAAACCAGGACAGCGGGACCAAGGGTTCCGAACAGAAAATCCTGAACGAGCTCAGTAACCCAAAAAATGGGGTTCAATGTGAAATGAGCGGCTCTGATTGGCTGGCCCAGCACAGCCCGCGCCTCTCCATCCCGGCCCCCACCTGCCCAGCGCCCCAAGGTTCCCCCTCCCCAAAAATCCCCCAGCCCGGGGCTGCAGGGTCCCGGAAAGTCCTCAGCCAATGGCAGCGCAGGCAGAAAGCGGTTTAGCCAGTGAGAGCTCGGGGCGTTGGATTGCCTCATCGGTTGCCGGGCAGAGCCCGTGGCCGATCGCTGCCCAGAAGGGGCGGCAGCCAATGAGAGCGCGCGGCGCTGCCGAGCCCGCCCTGCTCCGGACTGGCGCTCCCAGCGCAGCGCGGCTGCTTTGGGGCTGCTGCTCCCTGCCCGGGCCCGGCCATGGGGCGAGGGGCGGCAGCTGGGGCCCTGCTGGTGGCACTGGTGGTGCTGGGAGCCCCCCCGGCTGCGGGCGCGGAGCTCTCGGGTGAGCGGGGGGCGGGAGGCGCTGGGACAGGGAGGGGGAATGGGGAATAGAGGGCGAAGGGGAGAGCCCGGAATGGAGGGGGAGGAGGAGGGGACCCCCCAAAGGGAGAGCGGGAGGGGCTGAGGGGCGGGGGGAGGGGAGGGAGGGGTAGGAGAGGGTGGGGAAGGGGGGAAAAGGGGAGGGGGATCACCAAAACTGATCCCGAGGGAGTGAGGATTCGGGAATTTGTGGGAAAATGGGGAAATGGGACCCCAAAAGTGATTTGGGAGTGGCTGGATGTGGGAGGGGAGAGGATGTGGAAGGGGAAATGGGGGAAGGGCGGCATAGAGGAAGCGGCAGCGCTGGCAGGAGGGTCCCATGGCGGCCGTGGGGCACAGGGCGTGCGGAGTGGAGATCCATGGTGGCCCTGGAGCTCTGGGGGTGCTGCTAAGGGCTGCTGGGGGGGCACCCCGTGAGGTGTGTCCTGCACTCGCAGCTGTGCTCCTGCACATGGGAACGCATGAGTGTTACTTCATTAACGGCACGGAGAAGGTGAGGTTCGTGCAGAGGTACATCTATAACCGGGAGACGTACGTGGTGTTCGAAAGCGACGTGGGGGTGCACGTGGGGTTCACCCCCTATGGGAAGAGGTTTGCCAGGGAGATGAACAGCGACCCGAAATGGATGGAGGAACAACGGACCACGGTGGACTGATACTGCCGGGACAACTACGAGGTGGTTCGCCTGTTCACTGTGGAGCGCCGAGGTGGGCGCGGGGCAGAGCGTGTCCCCTCGGGCCCTGCCCTGCCAGTAACCCTGGAGCCCCTGGATCCCTGGGAATCGCCGCAGAGCCCTCAGCCCTCTTTGTGCCCATCCCGGGGGCGTCCAGTCCCTCCCAGTCCATCCCAGTCCCTTCTCAGTGGCCCCCCCGGGTCCATTTCAGCGACGCGTAAAGCTGACGCTTTTCAGCCAATCAGATTGAGTCTCTGTGATGACTCTCCTGTTGCCAGGCAGATCCGCAGCGCCGAGTGCCCCGCGCTGGACTCGGCCTCGCAGTGCCGCGCACTTCATTCCCAGTTCATCCCACCGCCACAAAATCCCTCCCATTGCAAGCACAGTCCCTCCAAGTCCCTCGCGGCCCATTCGCAGTCTATTCCCACTTCATTCCCAGTCCACTCTCTGACTTCTAGCCTTTCTCCCAGTGCCCCGCATCCCCTTCGTTCTTTCTCACTGCCGCTCCAGCTCATCCCAGCCCTTCCCCAGTCCCTCCCAGCCCAGCCCAGCCCTCCCCTCTCTCTTCCAGTGTCCCCCAGCTGACACCAGTGCGTCCCCGCTCTCTCTCTCTCCCAGCGCCCCCCAGCGTGTCCATCTCGCTGGTTCCCCCCTCGAGCTCC
The DNA here is from genome assembly GCF_028551555.1 of Melozone crissalis. Lineage (NCBI taxonomy): Eukaryota > Metazoa > Chordata > Aves > Passeriformes > Passerellidae > Melozone > Melozone crissalis. Next base: position 8,667,488 of record NW_026535844.1, read on the forward strand.
CAGCCCGGCCCCGGCCGCCTGCTCTGCTCCGTGATGGATTTTTACCCTGCTGCCATCCAGGTGAGGTGGTTCCAGGGCCAGCAGGAGCTCTCGGAGCACGTGGTGGCCACCGACGTGCTCCCCAACGGGGACTGGACCTACCAGCTGCTGGTGCTGCTGGAAACGCCGCCCCGGCGCGGGCTCAGCTACAGCTGCCAGGTGGAGCACGTCAGCCTGGAGCAGCCCCTGAGGCGGCACTGGGGTACGGGGGAGCCCCTGGGGGCGCTGGCAGAGCCACTGGGCTGTGCTGGGAGGCACTGGGAGGGAGCTGGAGAGAGGCGGGCTGGAAGTGGGAGAGGGGCTGGGGGCTGGGCAAGGGCTGGGAAGAGGTTTGGGGGATGCTGGGGAGGCTGGGATGGGCTTGGGGGGGGTCCTGGTGGGCACTGGGAGGGAGTTTGGGGTTGCTGGGTGTGACTGGGAGGGAGTTTGGGGGTGCTGGGTGTGACTGGGAGGGATCGCAGTGAGCCCCGAGGGGCTGGAAGGAGATCGGCGATGGCAAAGCGGGGCTTGCCATGAGCTCGGTTGTGCTGGGCACAGCCTGGGAGGGCTCTGGCTGAGTCCTGCTGGGGCTGCCAAGGGACTGCGAGAGGCTTTGGGGGTCCTGGGGCGCTGGGGGCCAACTGAGAGGGGGCTGTGGGATGCTGAGAGGGACGGGAGGGGCTTTGGTGGCTCCTGGCCAGGACAAAAAGGGATCGGGGAGAGGTTTCAGGGGGTCCTGGCTGGGCTGGGTGCCACAGGGAGGGCGCTGGGAGGGGCTCGGGGTGTCGGTGAGAGGTTTTGGGGGTGCTGAGCCCTGCGGACCCCCCTGAGATGCCGCCGGACGCCACTAGCAGCAAGATGCTGACGGGCATCGGGGGCTTCGTCTTGGGCTTGGTCTTCCTGGCGCTGGGGCTCTCCTTCTTCCTGCGCAAGAAGGTCAGGGCGGGTGCCGGGGGTGGCGTTCCCCCCATGGTGGAGCGTGTACGCTCCCACCGGGGCCCCCAGCCCGGTGTCACCCCCTTTTCTGTGCCCACAGAGCTCCTGAGCCGGTGGCGGCCGCAGCCCCTCCCCGTGGGCTCGGGCCCGGCCGGGACCCCCCGCTCCGTCCCCGCTCCGCTGATTTTGGTGGGGTCCTGTGTTCCCCCCAGCCCCGCTGGCGCTCTACCCCCGCCCAGTGTGTGCTCCCAGTGCTCCCAATAAAGCTTCCCAGTTGGCCCTGGGGCTGTTTATTGGGGGGCGATGGGGAGGGAGTGTGGGGGTGATGGGACGGATTTGGGCAAAGGGAGGGGGACAAAGGGTGGGGGCTGGGCCCGGGGGGAGCGAGAGGAGGAGGAGGAGGAGGAGGAGGAGGAGGAGGAGGAGGAGGAGGAGGAGGAAGGAGGAGGAAGAAGGAGAAGGAGGAGCCGTGGGAAGGAGGAACCGGAAAGAACAGGAAGTGGAGGAAAAGCAGCAGCACCAGAACCGGGCCACAGGACCTCAAACACCAACACCGTTTTTTTTTTCCTGGCAAACAAAACTAACCAACCCAGGTTCCTGATGGCAGATTGCAGGAGCCACTTGGCACTGCCAAACCAGACTGAGTGGTAAATGGTTCCTGCTTGAGTTTGGGAGACATCCTAAGCCATGTGGAATTTCAGCCCGAAGCCTGGGGCCCAGAGTGAGGGGCAAGGAGAAGGAGCTGTGTTTTGGCAGTTCTGTGTACCCCCTGGCATGCCCTTTTGCAGCTGCAGCATTACTGGAGCCCTGGGCTTTGTAGATTTAGGATCCCCAATCCTAGGCCTAATCCTAACCCTCACCTGAGGCAGCAAAAGCTACTTTGGGCTAGGGCTGGTTCCAAGGAAGTAGCTGTGAAGGAAGCGACGTTGTGGCAGTTTTGTGTTCCCCTTGGCATGCATTTTGCAGCTGCAGTGTGCCTGGAGCTCTGGCCTTTGTCGTTTCAAAACCCTAACCCTAGCTCTAACCCTAACCTTAGGCAGTAAACAGTGTCTTAGGCTAGGGCTGGTTCCAAGGAAAAACCTACGGTGGAAGCCTTGTTTTGCAAGTTTTGTTTTCCCCCTGGAATGCCATACCCAGGTGCAGTTTTCCAGAAGCTCTGGCATCATCAGAACACAAGCAGAGGCACGGCCACAAGTTCCTGAACATTAATATTGGCCCTTTCCCCTTGGAAACAACACTCACCATCCCAGGTTCCTGATGTCAGTTTGTAGATGGTGCTTGGCACTGTCCAAGCAGTCTGAGTAGGCACTGGTGCCAGCTGGGGTCCGGAAGGCATCCTGTGCAATGCGGAATTTCAGCAGCCAGCTGGCCACTCTCACTGAGGCTGATTCCAATGAAAAAGCTGTGGAGGAAGTCATGTTGTGGCAGTTTTGTGTTTCCCTTGGGATGCATTCTGCAGCTGCAGTGTGCCTGGGGCTCTGGGCTTTGTGGTTTCAAAACCTTAACCCTAGCTGTAACCCTAACCCTAGGCAGTAAACGCAGCCTTAGGCTAAGGGTAAGCCAAAAATGTCCCAAGAAACCTTCAAGAACCCCCTATAAATATCCTCAGAAGGTGTGGAAAACTCCTGAAAAAAACCTGCTCAGCCTCAAAGCCCCACCTGTCACAGTGTTCACAAGGGTCTTCAGGGTGTAGAGAGAGACGAGAATGTTGACCTCATGTTCAGAAGGCTTGATTTATTATTTTACGATATATATTACATTATTACTATACTACAAAGAAAAAGCAGGAAAAGTTCTCAGAAGGCTAGCTAAGCTAAGAGTAGAAAAGAATGAATAATAAAGGTCTGTGTCTCAGCAGAGAGTGAGACTCAGCTCTGCCGTGAGTGGTCAATAAATCCAAACATCCACTCGAGACCAATCACGGATCCACCTGTTACATTCCACAGCAGCAGATAACCATTGTTTAACACTTTGTTGCTGAGGCCATGTTGCGGTGTGTTGTAATGTCCTGTTTTAGACTTCTGGGTCCCTTCCCAGGTGTGCCTATACCTCTCTCCCTTCCCCCTCGCCCCTTTGCTGAGTGAGTCCTGTCAATCAGGCTTAACATTCCAGGAAGGTCATCGTGTGGTTGGTCAAGTTCAAAAGATGCCTCTATGCCAAGAGGTCATTGGCCTGTCTAGGTGTCATCCTCCCCTGAGACCCTGCCCCTTCCCTCCCCCTCCCCTGGGAGCTTAAAAAGGTAATGAGACCATGTGCTTGCGATTCTGTTGGAGCTGTTGCCTACATTCAGACCTCTGTAACCATGGAATAAACCTCTGGATATAAACCCTCCGGCAGAATCCGTCTCCTTTTCCTCCTCACCATTGCCTGAAGCCTTCTCTCCTAAGGTAAACGGAGTTCCTAACAAGCCTGGACTTGTTTCAGTGTCCAGCTGCAATCTCCAGCAAGCTAAAGGTATCTCTGGGGTGATACACCACAGTTGCTGCCTTTGGCCTAGCAGCAAGGGTCAGACTGGCCCAGGCACAATCTACCTGGTAATATTGGGATTCGTATTCCAATAAGGCCACAGCTTCTCAAAAGGGAGAAAAATCCTAAAGAAAGGATTTTTATGAAAAGATGTTTGTGACATGTCAGCTCTTTAATTTAGTTTAATTAAAAAGAAAAGTGTTTGTAATTTTCTCTACTGTGCATATGCAGAGGAAAGAACAAACACTTAACAGGTTATCTGTTGCCAATCAAAACCTCACTCAAGTGCTGGTGTGGAATGAGCAGGGAATTTCTTCACCTGTAGAACATACAATTCTATCAAATCACCAAAACAATCTTACAATATACAAAAATGCAAAAACAATGCAAAGAAAATTCCAGTCCAAGCAGCTGAGTTTCAGAAAAAGTCCATGGACTGAGGATGTTCCTCTTTGACATATCTGCAAGTCCTTTTTGGTACTGTATTATAGCGACTTGAGGAGGTTTCCTCAGGGTGATAGAGATGGATGAGAATCTTGGTTCATGATCAGAAGGCTGGATTTATTAATATATGATATATAATACATTATGACTATGCTAAAACGAATAGAGAGAGATTGCAGAAGCTGCTAAGCTAAGAATAGCATAGGAAAGAATGAATAACAAAGTTCTGTGTCCAGGGAATATGTCCCTGAGCTTGCTCCTGTGATTGGCCCCCAATTGTAAACATGGAACATGAGCCAATCACAGGGGCAACCTGCTACATTTCACAGCAGCCGATAACAATTGTTTACATTCTTCTTCTGGGGCCTTAGCTTCCCAGAAGGGATAATCCTAAAAGAAAGGATTTTATGAAAAAATGTCTGTGACAGTCCTGAAACAGGCTTACTGCAGAAAAGCCCATCAATAGTTATCAAAAGCCATTGACAGTCATCAAACAATTTCAAACAATTTGAGACAACTTCTGAAATGTCCTGGCCACAGCCCTTTTTTAACAACTTGGGCTGAAGCTAATTTTTGCCCCTTCAATGCTTCAGAGCTGCTGCCAGCTATTTCAACTCCTTTTATTTAATTTTTTTTTCTTTTTTTTGATCCAAAAAAGCAGCAGCAGCAGAGCAGCCCAGGACCCAAGAGAGGCCCTGGGGGGCCCTGGCCCACAGAAGGTGGCCCAGGGCCGGAAGGGGGAAGCAAAATCCCCAAACCCATCAGGAGGCCAGGCGGTGGCCCCGGCCCAGGGACCTGAGCCCAACAGCCCAGGCCCAGCCCATGAGGCAGGCTCTGCATTGTCACAAACCTGCACTCTGCTGTCAGTACAGTGGCAGAACGGGTGGCCAAAAGCTTCTTTTCCTCAAAATCACCAAGGCATGCCAGCAGCAGGGGAATAGAAGCAGCCCCAAAAACCCTCATCTCGGGTCTAGGAATGTTTGTTCCCCACAGCAAGCAAGCCATGATCACTTCCTGCTGTGCCCTCTGCAACGCAAATGCAACAGGTGTGTCTCCCATCTGCCTCACGGCACCACCCCCTCTGGGCTGGGGACCAAAGGCAGAACTCTCAGAACCCACCTGCCCCTCGCTGCTGGGGCGCGCAGGGGGCGGCAGAGATGGCAACCTCCAAGGGGAAGCAAAACATCTCCCTACCTGCCGAGAAGGCTGATCTTGAACGCAGGCAGACGGGCTGCACCCACAGCCAGCTGGCGAGCACCCCCCTTCCACGGAAGGAGAGGCCAGCCGCCGGGGCCGCTGCTGCAAAGGCAACCGACCCGGGACGGTCCGAGCTCGAAGAAGCCGCCGGTTCCAGGGCAGCCTCTGACGCAGACACGGAGGACAAAGTCCCCGACGGCGGCAGAACTGCCGGGGTGGCCGGTGGAGGCGGCGGGGAGGCCGAGGGGGCTGGTGGAGGGGCAAGGCCGGAGAGAATGCCTCCCCTGCTGAGCCAGAAGCAGCAGCCGCGTTGTTGTCGCCTAGCAACAGCGGCTCAGCTGCGGGAAACGGCGTTTTTGAGCTCACAGGCGGGGAAGCTGCGCCCACAGGCTCTGCCGGAGGGACGGCCACGGGAGAGGCCGTGCGGGAAGGCGCCCGCACCCACGGGGCGGGTTGAGGCAGCGCTCGCGGTGCTCACGGGGCTGGCCGGGGCGGTGCTCGCGGGGCTGGCTGGGGCAGCGCCGCCCACTCTTCACTCCCCGTAGAGAGAGAAGCGGGGGAGAAAGACCACTCCATCTGAGCATGCTCTGAAGACGCAGAGAAAAAAACTTTCTCGGCTCCTGGCGAAACTTCGCCTCCCTGCCGGGATGCAGGGGGTGTTGGGAACCAGCAGATCGTCCCCCTCCAAAGGATCTTCTCCTGCTGGGGTCCGGGGAAATGGAGCGAGCTCGTTGCAGTTAGCAATCCAGGGAAAAACAGCTGCTCTTCAGTTCAAAACTGGAAAGAGCATCCTAAATGCTGGATAAATCTGGGGTATCCAAACCCACGGTCCAAAACGAATTGGAAAATGGAGTCCATGCACTCCCACACGAAAACATCCAGTGCATACAGCACATTCGTAAAGAACCCAAAGAGCTTTGCCCATCGAAAAAACTCATAGAAATCTGTCTCCAAAAGGCAAAATCTGTCGCCTTCACCCCATTTTTGCCAGAGGGCAATAAGGTTCTCCTCTGAAGGGGGGAAATGAACCTCATCCTATATGGGGCACGTTCCCCATATCAGCAGTCACAAACTACGAAGGGCCACATTTTCAGGAATGGAAAAGCCAACAGTACCTTTTGAAAGAGTCTAGCGTGCTCTGGCCAGCCCCACAGTGCTGCTGTGCTTTCCGAACATCTTCCTGGAGGCTTTTCAGAAGGTTCTCTTTGTGGTCAGCCTTGCTGTGAACTCTGTCCAAATCAGGATCTTCAGTTCTTCAGCTCCTGGCTAGAATCCACTTCTGTGGTCACTTGTGAAGTAACCATCAATGCCACACATTCGGGGTTTACCCAGTGCAGCAATTGCTCCTCTGGGGGCCTCTCCAAGTAATTTGCTCTTCAGACGAGGGGTCATCAATTGATGGTTTTGTCCTCCTCACTCACTCGGGGTTCACCAATTGTCAGAGTGGTCACAAGGGTCTTCAGGGTGTAGAGAGAGACGAGAATGTTGACCTCATGTTCGTAAGGCTTGATTTATTATTTTATGATATATAATTCATTATTACTATACTACAAAGAATAGAAGGAAAAGTTCTCAGAAGGCTAGCTAAGCTAAGAATAGAAAAGAATGAATAACAAAGGTCTGTGTCTCAGCAGAAAGCGAGAGCAGCTCTGCCAGGAATGGTCAGTAAATCCAAACATCCACAGGAGACCAATCACGGATCCCCCGTTACATTCCACAGCAGCAGATAACCATTGTTTACACTTTATCGCCGAGGCCACAGCTTCTCAGAAGGGAGAAAAATCCTAAAGAAAGGATTTTTATGAAAAGATGTCTGTGACACCCCACCTATCTCTCTAACCCTCAGATGCCTTGCCTACCTTTTTGCCGTGCATCTCGTCCTCTGAGAGTTCTGTCCTGTCCCAGCGGGAGGGTTCTGCTCTGGTCTCGCTGTCAGGGTTGCTGTGTTGTGCTGCTGTTGGGGCAAAAGGCTGTGCTGTTGTTAGGGGGGCTGCTTAGGCTGAGCTTAGGGCTGGGCTGAGGGCTGGTGCACCTGTACCCTAACTTGCCTCCTAAGCTGTTCCCTGTAGCCCTGATCTCCAGTGCACTGTGCAGCCCTCAAGCCTTCTCCCTTGACCCCTCAAGCCCTCCCTCAACCCCTCAGGCTCTGTCTGTCACCCTCAAGCCCCCCCTGTGCCCCTCAAGGCCCCTCTCAGCTGCCCCTCAGCTCCTGTGTGTCACCCTTAATCCTCTCTTTGCCCCTCAGCCCCCAGCTTCTCAGTGTCACCCTCCAGCTGCCCCTGCCACCCTCAGCATCTCTGTGTGTCACCCACTGTCCCCTCTCCCTGCTCCTCCCTCAGCTCCCAGCCTCTGCCACCCTCCAGCCCCCACAGTACCCCTCAAGCTGCCCCTCAGCCTCTGTAATTCCCTGAAAGGACCCTAAAAAACCCTCTAAGTTCCCTAAAAAAGGCCTATTTTTCAAAGTATCCTAAACACCCCACAGAAACATAAAAATAGCCTCAGAATACACTAAAAACACCCTACTTTTAAAAAGCCCCTAAAACACCCCTAAAAATCCCCAAAGAACCTTTTGAGACAACTTAGAGATTTTTTTAAGAGCTCTGAGAATACCCCTAAAATCTTGAAAATGCCCTGATAAGATCCTAAAAAAGCCTAAAAAATTCTCCCAAAACCCCTAGAAACACCCTAGTCATAAGAAAAGTTCTCCATATACCCCCAATACTCCTTAAAAAGCCCTAAAAAGTAGTCCTAAAAGAGTCCTCAAAATACCCCAAAACACACCTAACAATTCCAGTTAGTACTAAGACAGCCCTTAAAACACCCTAAAAAGTTCTTTTAAAAACCCTAAAGGTATCCTAAACATTCCCATAGAATTCCTAAAAGCTCCTGCAAAAAGCCCCCAAAAATATCCTTTAAAATCCCTGAAAAAAACCTAATAAAACCCCAAAAAGGCTGTTCAACTCCTACCTGTAACTCTGTGGCCTCCAAACCTCATCTCTGCCTTCCAATCGGGGTAACTGCCTGCACCTGCTGGGAGGGCTCTGGGGCCGTCCTACCATGAGGGTGGCACCTGTACCCTAACCCTGCCTGGCACCCTGTGTCCTTTGCACCCCAACCCTCAGGGTCAGCTCTCCACCTGTGCAGCCCCCTCATCTTTGCCCCTCAGCAATGTCTGTGTGTCCCAGAGCCACATTCAGGATCCCACGTGCTGCTGCAGGGAGTCACTGGTGGTCAGTGGGGGAAGTGAGGGACGGGGCAGGGGCGACCTGGATTTCAGAACCCCAGCAGACGGCCGGGCACTCAGCACCACAGGCACCCGAACACCAACGCCACCATTGTTCCTTGCACACAAAAATCATCAGCCAAGTTCCTGATGGCAGATTGCAGGAGCCACTTGGCACTATCAAACCAGCCCGAGTGGGCACTGGTGCCAGCTTGAGTCTGGGAAGCATCCTGCGCAATGTGGGATTTCAGCAGCCAGCTGGCCACTCTGGGACACAGGCCCCTGAACAGCAATGCCGGCCCTTTTCCCTGGAAACAAAACTCACCTGGCCAGGTCCCTGATGGCAGATTGAAGGAGACACTTGGCACTACTAAACCACCCTTCCATCCTGCAGGGGCCTTCAGCTCCCTTCTCTGTCCAAAGCCCGGCTCCCCTCACCCGGCCGCATGGCTTCCCCTCCCGCACCCAGCCCGCAGCCGGGCAGGGCAGCTCTGAACCTTTCACCCATCGGAACCAAGAGAGCTTCCTCTGGGAGTTCTCTGCTTTTAACCCCCTGTGCTCTCAGAGACGTATCCATGTCCACGGGGGCCACACCAGGTGCCAATATTCAAATCTGAGCCCTGATTGATTTGACCACAGCATCCCAAAAAACTCACTTCCTTTTCAAACCAGGACAGCGGGACCAAGGGTTCCGAACAGAAAATCCTGAACGAGCTCAGTAACCCAAAAAATGGGGTTCAATGTGAAATGAGCGGCTCTGATTGGCTGGCCCAGCACAGCCCGCGCCTCTCCATCCCGGCCCCCACCTGCCCAGCGCCCCAAGGTTCCCCCTCCCCAAAAATCCCCCAGCCCGGGGCTGCAGGGTCCCGGAAAGTCCTCAGCCAATGGCAGCGCAGGCAGGAGGCGGTGCAGCCAATGAGCGGTCGGTGCGTTGGATTGCCTCATCGGTTGCCGGGCAGAGCCCGTGGCCGATCGCTGCCCAGAAGGGGCGGCAGCCAATGAGAGCGCGCGGCGCTGCCGAGCCCGCCCTGCTCCGGACTGGCGCTCCCAGCGCAGCGCGGCTGCTTTGGGGCTGCTGCTCCCTGCCCGGGCCCGGCCATGGGGCGAGGGGCGGCAGCTGGGGCCCTGCTGGTGGCACTGGTGGTGCTGGGAGCCCCCCCGGCTGCGGGCGCGGAGCTCTCGGGTGAGCGGGGGCAGGGAGGCGCTGGGACGGGGTGGGGAATGGAGAATAAGGGGCGAATGGAGGGGGAGGAGGAGGGGACCCCCCAAAGGGAGAGCGGGAGGGGCTGAGGGGCGGGGGGAGGGGAGGGAGGGGTAGGAGAGGGTGGGGAAGGGGGGAAAAGGGGAGGGGGATCACCAAAACTGATCCCGAGGGAGTGAGGATTCGGGAATTTGTGGGAAAATGGGGAAATGGGACCCCAAAAGTGATTTGGGAGTGGCTGGATGTGGGAGGGGAGAGGATGTGGAAGGGGAAATGGGGGAAGGGCGGCATAGAGGAAGCGGCAGCGCTGGCAGGAGGGTCCCATGGCGGCCGTGGGGCACAGGGCGTGCGGAGTGGAGATCCATGGTGGCCCTGGAGCTCTGGGGGTGCTGCTAAGGGCTGCTGGGGGGGCACCCCGTGAGGTGTGTCCTGCACTCGCAGCTGTGCTCCTGCACATGGGAACGCATGAGTGTTACTTCATTAACGGCACGGAGAAGGTGAGGTTCGTGCAGAGGTACATCTATAACCGGGAGACGTACGTGGTGTTCGAAAGCGACGTGGGGGTGCACGTGGGGTTCACCCCCTATGGGGAGAGGTTTGCTAGGGAGATGAACAGCGACCCGAAATGGATGGAGGAACAACGGACCACGGTGGACTGGTACTGCCGGGACAACTACGAGGTGTTTCGCCCGTTCACTGTGGAGCGCCGAGGTGGGCGCGGGGCAGAGCGTGTCCCCTCGGGCCCTGCCCTGCCAGTAACCCTGGAGCCCCTGGATCCCTGGGAATCGCTGCAGAGCCCTCAGCCCTCTTTGTGCCCATCCCCGGGGCGTCCAGTCCCTCCCAGTCCATCCCACCGCCACAAAATCCCTCCCATTGCAAGCACAGTCCCTCCAAGTCCCTCGCGGCCCATTCGCAGTCTATTCCCACTTCATTCCCAGTCCACTCTCTGACTTCTAGCCTTTCTCCCAGTGCCCCGCATCCCCTTCGTTCTTTCTCACTGCCGCTCCAGCTCATCCCAGCCCTTCCCCAGTCCCTCCCAGCCCAGCCCAGCCCTCCCCTCTCTCTTCCAGTGTCCCCCAGCTGACACCAGTGCGTCCCCGCTCTCTCTCTCTCCCAGCGCCCCCCAGCGTGTCCATCTCGCTGGTTCCCCCCTCGAGCTCCCAGCCCGGCCCCGGCCGCCTGCTCTGCTCCGTGATGGATTTTTACCCTGCTGCCATCCAGGTGAGGTGGTTCCAGGGCCAGCAGGAGCTCTCGGAGCACGTGGTGGCCACCGACGTGCTCCCCAACGGGGACTGGACCTACCAGCTGCTGGTGCTGCTGGAAACGCCGCCCCGGCGCGGGCTCAGCTACAGCTGCCAGGTGGAGCACGTCAGCCTGGAGCAGCCCCTGAGGCGGCACTGGGGTACGGGGGAGCCCCTGGGGGCGCTGGCAGAGCCACTGGGCTGTGCTGGGAGGCACTGGGAGGGAGCTGGAGAGAGGCGGGCTGGAAGTGGGAGAGGGGCTGGGGGCTGGGCAAGGGCTGGGAAGGGGTCTGGGGGATGCTGGGGAGGCTGGGATGGGCTTGGGGGGGGTCCTGGTGGGCACTGGGAGGGAGTTTGGGGTTGCTGGGTGTGACTGGGAGGGAGTTTGGGGGTGCTGGGTGTGACTGGGAGGGATCGCAGTGAGCCCCGAGGGGCTGGAAGGAGATCGGCGATGGCAAAGCGGGGCTTGCCATGAGCTCGGTTGTGCTGGGCACAGCCTGGGAGGGCTCTGGCTGAGTCCTGCTGGGGCTGCCAAGGGACTGCGAGAGGCTTTGGGGGTCCTGGGGCGCTGGGGGCCAACTGGGAGGGGGCTGTGGGATGCTGAGAGGGACGGGAGGGGCTTTGGTGGCTCCTGGCCAGGACAAAAAGGGATCGGGGAGAGGTTTCAGGGGGTCCTGGCTGGGCTGGGTGCCACAGGGAGGGCGCTGGGAGGGGCTCGGGGTGTCGGTGAGAGGTTTTGGGGGTGCTGAGCCCTGCGGACCCCCCTGAGATGCCGCCGGACGCCACTAGCAGCAAGATGCTGACGGGCATCGGGGGCTTCGTCTTAGGCTTGGTCTTCCTGGCACTGGGGCTCGGCTTCTCCCTGCGCAAGAAGGTCAGGGCGGGTGCCGGGGGTGGCGTCCCCCCGTGGTGGAGCGTGTGCGCTCCCACCGGGGCCCCCAGCCCGGTGTCACCCCCTTTTCTCTGCCCCCAGAGCTCCTGAGCCGGCTGCGGCCGCAGCCCCTCCCTGTGGGCTTGGGCCTGGCCGGGACGCCCCACTCCGTCCCCACTTAGCTGATTTCCGGGGGGTCCTGTGTCCCCCCAGCCCTGCTGTCACTCACAAGAGAACTTGCTAACACTTGATATGAATTTCAGAATTATATACTAGCACAGTACAGAATATTGAAAATATGAAAGCTACAATGTAAGCCATCATTCTTATGGTCTTGATCACCACATGGCCATGGTTGTATTGTGGTCTTGTCGTGGTCACAATCATCTCATGCTCGTGGTGATCTCATGGTCATGGTCCTGTCATGGTCACATTCATAGTAATATGACTGTGATGGTCATCTCACGATCATGGTTTTGTCATGGTCACGGTCATCTCATGGCCATCTCAGGGTGATGGTCATTTCCTGATGACCATAATCTTAAGCTCATGGTTATCTTATCTCACAGTCATCTCATGATCATGATCACGCATGGCCATGGTGTGTTGTGATCATCTCATGGTCATCTCTCAGTGACAATTATCACATGCTCATGGTCATCTCACAGTCATGGTTATCTCATTGTAACGGTCATCCCATGGTCATTGTAATGGTCACGGTCATTTTATGATCATGTCATGTTCAACTCATTTGCTACAATCTTGTCATGGTCATCTCTCAGCTGTGGTTGGGTCATGGTTATGGTTATCTCATGATCGCAGTCATCTCATGGCCCTCATATGGAGGGGTAATAGGACAATGGAAAGGAAAAGGGGAAGGTGAGAGGGGGGCGGGAAGGCCACAGGAATTGGGGAAGGGTATTAGAAAAAATGGCACTTATCTGACTGGAAGGCTTTTCATTTTCGCTTGCTGGTAGGTCATCTTCCCCAAACACCTGCTGTCGATATGGCTGAACAACTCTGAAGGATGAGTGTTCACTGTGGACTGGCAAAGTGATGAGGGGAGCTGGAGATGGGATGTACCTTGACTACCCCGATATCTGTGTGCCTTTCCTGATCAGCTTTCCAGTGTTAGCTTCAGGACCAGGTTGAGACTTAGGATAGATGGGTGTTGGGTGAGACAGAGCAGTGATCTGAAATGTTCTGGGTGTATCAGGAAAGGTGGCAGGGCTATTTTCTCTGTGTGTTTTGATGTAGTCTGGTGCATGTTTACTACCTTGCACTGGAACTCCACCAGGTCCTGTCACATCAGCTGCTCGGGGGCCTTTTCTTCCTTGTGTTATATTGAATTCCACAATTTCTCCATGTCTTAGACTGTGGAGGTATTTCCTGTGCTTCTTCCTTTTTATAGCAGTCTGATGAACAAACACATCATTTTGATATCATTCTGGGTTATGAAACCATATTTGTTTTTTATGTTGAACCATTTTACTGTCCCCAAAACGTTCATGGCAAGGACCTTTCTACCTTTGCCAGTAGGTTTGTGTTGGTGTTTCTGGATGCGTTGCTGGTGCTGGTGTGCTGCGGAGCGAAGTGCATTCCGCTCCCGGCACAGGCGGCCGCCCGCAGGATTGGCCCCCTCCCAAGGGTCTGTCTCAGCAGGTTTCTGCGGGCACTGCCAGTGCAGGGCTCTCAGAGCAGCGACGGTGGTTGGGGAGCAGCGGTTTCGCTGCCAGGACTGCGCTTCTGAGCCATCCCCTGGCAGGGCTGTTCACCTGCCCTGCGACAGCAGTGCCCTGGGCCCGCTGGTCTCGCCCACCCTCCGCCCAAAGGAGCACTGGACAGCGAGCATCGGCCGGCTCGCTCTGGCCTTGCTGAGCGCTGGCGGGGTGGCCGCGGGCTTTCCATGGAGGGGAGAGCCACAGCGGGGCACGGAGCGGCAGCAGCCCTGTGCGAGGGGCTACGGCTCTTGCCACCCCCACCACGTCTTGCGGAGGAGGCGTGGGGACCTGAGGATGGAAAGGGAGACCCCGCAGCCCCTGCTGTGTGTTCTCCACCATCTTGGGCAGCAGGACTACGGACGGGAGAACCCGGGGGAGTCCCTCCCCACAACAGGGGAGGGGGTGCAGGGGCACAAAGAGGGGAACACAGATGAGGGGTTTTCAGCTGGTGTTCATCCCCAAGACTCACAGCACATTTTATCAGCATACCAAATAAAGAATGCAATTCTGTGTTAGCTCTTGACCTTTCACCAAGAACTTCTTCTAAGAATCATTGGTTAGGGCTAAGTTCCCTGAAACAAAAGGAAAATGCTTAAATAACAACTGTGCAAAATACTTCAACTCCTCCTCGGAAAAGCAAAAATTTTCATGAGGAAAACACTCTTTAAGGTAGAGGTAAACTTCTTTTTGTGCATGGGTGAGTGTTGTCTCCATCTTAGCCCAGTCTCTTCCCAACACCTGAGAGTACAAGGAGGAAAGAAATAAAATTTCAAACTCACCACACTAGGGTAAGAGAATTCTCGGGGTGGCCTAGTGCGGCTGTTTTCCGGAGAAGAGGTCTCAGACTAATCCGGACACCCCACGTTGGGTGCCATTTGTTGCAGCTTGAATTGTTGTTAATAAAGTCCAGGACAAAGAAGCAAAAAAGTCTTTTGCATAATGTCCACAGATGTTTAATTCAGCCGTGCAGTCAGATGTTCTCCTCTCAGACACACACTCTCCCCCAAGGTCCAGCTCTCTCTCCCAGGGGCCTCCCGGCTGACCTTGGTCTCCAGGCAGTATCAAGGTAAGGCCCAATCAGGGAAAAGGAAGGAAGAGCCTCAGGAGCACCTATGTTCAGGCATAGGAACAGGGAAAGGAGCCAATGGAGTGTAACTTAGGAGAAGTCCCTCCAGGGCCTCCACACACACCTGGTTTTGTTTTGTGTGGGACAGGTTTCAAATGATATAAGAAGAAAAGATTAAGGGAGTTCAAGACAAAGATAAACAGGAGGTTGCCTGGAAGGTGTTTTGAGACAGGGGTCCAACTGAAAGAGTTAATCCCAACCTAGCAAGAAGGCAACTCAGGAAAATTCACCCAAGAAAGCTTCCCCTCCAGAGAAGGCTCAGAGTGCATCCTGTAAGAAATGGGGGCATTGGAAAAAGGACTGTCCAGTGCTCAAAGAGAAATCATCAGTCCCTGTTGTAGCAGCGGTCCCCCATGGGGAATAATGAGCATTGACTTCATGATTGCAGCAGGCTGATCAATCGCTTTGTTATACCATACTTTACTACCAAGAAAAACCCATGGCCCTTGCCAGACAGTCACAACACACACATGGATCCAATTGGTCAATCAAGCCAAACAACCATCACCAGTGGCCAATTGTTCTGGTTTGAAAGCAAAAGCAGTGAGAGACTACAAGTCAGAAATACAAGTTATTACAAAAAGGGAAAAAACCCTAAAAGACATGCAATACAAAATAAAACCACTGACAGAGTCAAAACAAAACCTGATACCCTACTAGTTAGGGTGGTGGCAGCAGTCCAGATGAAATGGTCTTGTTGAAGTGGTGATCCTGTAGAAAAGATCTGGTAGCTCTTGTCCTCTGGAAACCAGTGGGTAAGGGCAGCCCATTCTGTCCAAAAGCCCAGATGAGATCCAGGTGGGGATGCTGAGCCTCTTCCAATGGCTGATATCATTCTGAGTCATGATTGGTCCTTGATTGCCCATTAAACAGAAATGGCTCCTGGAGGGAGTTATCTTTGAGTCATGGGGCAAGGCATTGATGGGTCCATTAACAGGAGATAGGGAAAATACAATGCCCTGTGGCCCTGGTTTTTTATGTTTTTTAAAGCCTTCTGATGTTTACATTCTTGTAATGGACTTTCTCATACACTTTATGTAAATAACTTATTGTTTTGCATTCTTTTATGGAGGAGGAGAAATTTGATGGACTGTTGATTGTCCAGTGTCATTGGAGAGGTGGCACTTGCACTGTGACTTTTGGAAATTTATAAATGTTGGAGTCAGAAATTAAAAGTGCTCTTTATTACCTTGGGGAAGCTGCATGTCCATGTTGTTTTATTTCCTGTCCTGTAGTGACATATGGTGGCCTTGGTGTGTTGAACAGCCATGGGTGAGGTCATATTGTTTTACTCCCCTTCATTGTTTTGGCGTGGTGGCTGTGAGCCCTTTGGTACTTTGCCTGCAGCTCTTGAGATAATGGCAAATCCTGTGAGTTTCATGGAGGATTCTCTGGTTTTGTACCTCTGAAAGGGTCTCCTGAAATGGAAACGGGTTTCCGTTTCCTGGAGTGATTTTGAAAGATTATTTCTGTGGGCCAGAGAGCAAGGGTTTTTTTCCAACCCTGCAGAGGCATTCTCTAGGGAGGCATGGTCTCTCGTGGGAGGCCAAGCATTTTTTGATGGTTGCATGATAGACATGGGATCACTGCTGGTGCAGTGGAAAAAGTTTGACATGATTTGGCAGAGGTCTGGGTTTTGTAGCTCTCGGAGTTCCCAGGGGGACCCTTCTGTCTCAGATGTGGATGAGGGGGTGTAAGAGCCTGAATGAGGGATGTGGGACTCCAGGCAGCTCTTCAAAATGCAATTTATTACATCCAAGTCATTACAGCAGTCCAGAGTCATGGGTGACAGAGCCTGTGCCTGCAGCTGTCAGCTGCAGCTGCAGAAAGGCCTGGAGACCTGTATCCCTCACTCATGCTCTTAGTAATGGTACCCCACGTTGGGTGCCACTGTAAGAGCCTGAATGAGGGATGTGGGACTCAGGGTGGCTCTTCAAAATGCAGTTTATTCCATCCAAGATGTTACAGCATTTCAGGGTCAAGGGCGACAGAGGCTGCACCTACAGCTGTCAGCTCCAGCTGCAGGCAGGCCTGGAGACCCTTTAATTTTGGTTACAATGCATCATATACTTTTCTTTGCTGTGCATCTTAATGCAGCAGAACCAATCTATACCTTTACTTTTACATATAGCCTATCATAATTACTATAATTACCATATTCATGTTACTTTTTCCAATCACTAAAAGTCATTATGTTACATTTTAACTACAGAACTACATTTACAATACTATTAAAATGTTAATACTACTAATCAATACAATATAATACATATAGTAAATATTTGCCTAGAGCCATATAATATGCACTTTTCTCAACAGGTGAAAAACAAGTTGGCTTTGTCAGTGTTCTGCTCCCCAGGGCCTTGCGTCGAAGTGATTTAAAAATGCATCTCCAGGTGACAATTGTTGTGGACACGACTGTGTCCCCTCTGCAAACCTCGTCTAAGAGTCAATCCCCCAATTCCTCCCAAGTTCTCGGACTCAGTGCAGTGCCCAACTCCACCAGGAACCTCTGATGTCTGGTCCAGCCCAGCAGATCAGAGTGCTTCATCTGAGACTGCAATTCCCATGGGAGGTATGACATACCTCCACATGGTCAGAATGAGTTGTTGATCTCTAGAAGGTTGGTTCCACATTTTTAAGGCAAACCCGTCCCTCAGCAGGCGTCCACTTCAAGAGACAGACAGTCTGTTGTGTCGGGAAAAGCTGTCCCCTACTCATTTCTCGGCCTACCAGGGAAGGTTTGTTTGGTCTGTTGTTTTCCCCCAACCCCGTGGTCTGGACGGGACCAGACTCCTCAGAAAGACATGGGGCAAAGGCCCCATTACCTCCCCCAAGAGGACAAATGGTGTCCAATCACAAAGGGTCACTGGGTCACTCATCTCGGGACGTGTCCTGGCTGTCCTGCGATTCCACGAGGGGTCACCAGACCTTCCCCCATGTTCAGCCTCAGATGTGAACTCGGCCAGATCCCTTAAGGTCCTGTTTCTTCAGCCTTGGCTGCACCAAATGTTGGAGTCCAGCAGACCCTGTGACTCCAGCCTAGGTTGCAGTACACTCGGCGGTCACCGGATGATGCTGTTGAGTCAGGGACAGAATGAAGGACTCCAGTCCTCAGGTGGATCAGGAGGCAAAAAGCGTTTAATAAAAGTAGCGACTCTTGTTATAATGTGACTCACTAAGGTGAGACCTGATTGGTTCCAAAGTAAAAACCTCCCACACTATTGGTGAACTATGAATAGCACACTCTGGAGAACCATATCTATAAACAACAATTACAGAAAGAGAGATAATAATTGTTTGAATTATTGTCCTGGGAAATCCTGGGAGAGCTGCGTCTCTCTGTTCAGAGGATATGTGATTACCACAGGTGTCAGGGTGTTTATCCAAGTCAGCCTTCCCTTATCTCTGAATGCGAAATAAAAAGGGTTAACAGGCCTATCAGCAACACCAGCCAATGTATGATATCATTAGCATTTAGAGAGGGTTTGAGCCCTTCAAAAGCTGGTGGGGAAGAGCCAAGAGCTGGATGAAGGTCTGGGAGAAAATTTCCCCTGGTGTAATTGCCTCACAGTGGGTATCATTATTAAAGTGACCCCAAAACCATAGAGATAGGGTGTGATAGCTCTGAATCCATGTGCCTGCCTTCCAGAGGAATTTAAAAATCCATTAATGGCTCACCTTATTAACCTGTAAAGGAAACTGTATAACAGCCATAGTAGCTCTGGTTACAGGACCCATGTTTAGATAAGGCCCTTCAAATGGGAGAAATGTAGCCATGATCACATGCCACCCAAACCAGGGTAAGCTGGACCATATGGTGACACCTAACGAGGTTTCTATAGCCACACACAAAAATTAGATTACTCAAGAACTGTTATCCCCTTTTTGTTTCTGCGCCCTTGAGCTGCATGTTGGGTGCCAAAATCTATCTTCGTTTGGAAAGACAGGAATCTGCTAAGGAAGGCAGGAACCTCCCCTGAAATGGAGAATGTAAACCCTCCCCACCCTTCCAAATTGCTATAAATTTGGAATTAAGGGGCTCTAAGGCAAAGATATGGGAACAGGGATAACAGTTCTTTACTAGGGAAGAAAATAAAAAGATAAAATAAACAATGCAGTAAACTGACAGAGCCAGAACACAACCTGACACCCTGTGGGTCAGGGTGTGGGTAGCTGTCCCATTGGAAATATGGCTGCAGCCCTCCTGCAGTGTCAGAGGTGGTTCTGTTGCAGCAGGGATCCTGTAGAAAGGTGTAGTCTTCCTCTGAAGATCCAGTGGATGAAGAGGCAGCTGCTGTTCCTCTGGGAATCCAGTGGAGAAGCCGTGCTGGTGTTCCAGAATCTCCAGATTATATCCAGGCAGGAATTCTTGGCTCCTTCCTCTGGGCTCACATCTCCCAGTGGGATGCTGTAGTTCTTATCAGCCATGCAGTGACATTCAATAGCCTGTTATCAGCAGATGTTCCCTGGAGGGAGGAGTGGTTGTGGAAGAGATAAGGAAAACTGCCCAATTAGCAGAAGACAACTGCCATTCCGATAGCAAATAGAATACAATTTGCTTGGCAATCCATGACACCGAGATGTGTCAGAAGTTTGAGATGTATCAGAAGGTTTGAGATGTATCAGAACTTTCACGGGAGGTGGAACTGTGGGGACATGCCAGCAAGGCAGCAGGGTGTGGCTATGGCGTGGAGAAAATGCAGAGTAGTAATGAAGAAAACAGTGAGGACAGGAAAGTGGCAGCCCAGCTCCAAGCAGGGCAGGGAGAGGTGAAGTTCAGGATTCCCAGGGCACAAGAGATGTGGGATTCCCAGAGCACAAGAAGTTCAGGATTCCCACAGCACATGAAATTCAGGATTTCTGGGGCACACGAAAGTCAGGATTCCTGAGATATGCAAAGTTTAGAATTCCCAGAGCAAACGAAGTTCAGTATTCCCAGAGCACAGGAGGTTCAGGATTCCAAGAGCACAAAAACAGATCAATTCCTGGGGCACACGAAATTCAGTATTCCCAGGGCACACAAAATTCAGGAGTCCCAGGACACATGAAGTGCAGGATTCCTGGGGCACAGAACATTCAGGATTTCTGGGCCACACGAGACTCATGGTTCCCGGGGCACATGAGGTTAAGGATTCCCAGGACACCTTAAAAAAAGGTTAGAAACTGTTGTAAAATACTTGATAGATCATTAAGCATGTACTGTTAGTTTGGTTATTACACTGTAAAAGGGGTTATTATGAGAACTACGGTACTCAACGTACCATAACACACCTCAGTAAAGTGCACCACCCCCCAAGTGAAACACGCCAGCGTGGACAGAACTGTAGTGGGCCAATCAAGGGCCTTAAACCTTCATGCAAATGAAGGATCCAAAAAGAAACCAATCCAAAGGGACAAAAAACAGCATAGAAAGGAGCATCTGACCCACTGAATCCATGTTGCTCCATCTGGAACATCGGGGCCATCGCTGCTGAAGCAGACCCAGCGCTGGTGCTGGTGCTGCAGCACCCTCGACAGGAATGCTCCCTCTTGGCCCATTGGCCCCCTTGCTTCAGGCCTTTCTTTTTCTTACAATAAATGCTGAAATCACTTTAGTACCGGGAGCCTGCTCTAGTTTTTATTAGTTATAGTTATAAGGTTCAAGTTTTGTTCAGCTAAGAATTGACAGCCAAAATAACATCTCAGTGTCCGGTACCGTTCCATAGAGCTCTCTCCTTGCAACCCTAATTGGGACCAAATTGAGGGAAGGCAGTTGGTATGATGAGAGTCATGGCAGAATGTCTCCAGAAGAAGAGAAAACCAGAGGTGGGAGGCAAGTCTGGATTGGGAACTCCCTCCAGGGAAACTCTCAGGGCACAGAGAAAACCCCTGTGGATCGAGAGGTGAGGAGGGCAGCCCGTACCAGACTCCCACTGGTAGCAGTGCTGCTACTCACTCACTGCAAAGGAAATGGAGGAAACACTCTTGAGAAGTGTTACTGTCCCTTGTATAGAGGAGAAACAGTAAGTGTATTAATCAGAGTACGCACAAACATGAATCCCAAGTGTATCCATCACTCCCAGTTAACAACCTAAAGAGAGGATAATAAAATATATTGGCTGGTGTGAAAAATGCCAATCACTTGTCTTTAAAATTTTTAAAGTTTAATAGTAATAAAATGGTTATAAAAATAGCAATATAATTAGAGTAATAAGAACTTGAAGAACAGAGATTTAGGACAATACAAGACAATAAGAACAAAGAGTTACGGACAGTCTGGGTACCGCTTTCTGGGCAAAATAAGCCCAAAAAAGGACACATGTTAACAGAGGACTAACCCTTAAACACAATAGCCTGTTGTATATTCATACATCTCATACATGATGCATAAATTCTATTCAAAGACAGGATTCTGTCTGGTCACTGTCAACTTCTTCCTCTTAATCCTGATGGCATTTTCAGGGCTGAGTGAGGCAGGAAAAGGTTCTTTTTTTCTGATAAGAGAACAATAAATTCTCCCTCTCTGAAAGATTTAGGTGTCCTGTGACTGCTATCTCAGTGTGAGGACCTCATTCCTTTCTTTAAAAAACATTCCACAGACATAGTTTCTAATTAAACATTATGTTATAATCTAGAACTCTATTTACACACTACTTAAAAAAATTAATACAGCATAACTTCCTAACATAACACATCTAATATTAATTGTAATACTTGCAAAAAGCCAATCATAAAACACACATTTTTCACAGCTGGCTAAAAATATTGCAAATCCCAGCCAGAAGATGTCAGGAGAGTACCCTATGAAAGAAAGATGGGTGTATTTTGAACAAGAAAGTGAAACCAACTTAGAGGATACATTCAAAGAGAAGGAAGTGCATCTGAAATTACAAAGGGCTACAGAGGGACAAATATATGGAAAAAATCTTTTTATTGATATGATGGAAAAGATTACAAAATAATTTAATTTGACTGATTGTTGGGTGTGCGGGGGGACTCATTTAAGTGAAATTTGGCCATGAGATGGTATCAGTTTAGGTCCCCTAGACATTTTAAAATTGATTACATCAGGAAAAAACATGGCAGTACCCAAAAGAAGGGAAGGAGAGTGGAAGCTAAAATCAACAATAATAGGGGAAGAGTGTTGATCAAGAAAAGGGAAAATGTATCCTATAGAAGTAGGAGAAACACCACGTAAAAGATATCTGGCAGCAAATGACACACACACAAAACAGATGGATCCCAGACACCCCCCAATCATATTGGTCAATAGAAAAAACTGAAAGTCGATGTCTATACAGTGAAAAAGAAAAAAATGTTTGAATGCTCAGGAGATTATATCGAATCATTCTGGGCAATAGAAAACCTATCCAAATATTAGAAACATATAACAAATCAATATTCTTATTTCTGGGATTGTTTTACTTTGAAAAGGAAGTGAGTTTTTTGAGAGTTTCTTGGTTAAAAAATAAGTATTGAGATTGGAATATTGGCATTTGGTGTGGCTACTGAGGATATGGACAAGCTTCTGAGAGCACAAGGGGTTAAAAGCAGAGAACTCTCAGGGGAAGCTCTTTCAGTTCTGGTCTGTGAAAGAAGTCAGAGCTCTTCTGCCCAGCTGCGGGCTGAGCAGGGCAGGGGAAGCCGTGCGGCCGGATGAGGGAGAAGTGAGAGCTTGGGACAGAGAAGGGAAGTGAAGGCTTTGGCAAGATAGAAGGGTCAAGAACACTGAGAAGCAGTGGGCAGCTCTTCCCCTGCCCCGGGAGAGAGACAGAGAGCTTGTGCTTGTGTCTGTGTTTGTGCTCCTTTGAAATTGGATATCATGTGCTGGCAGCAGGGCTGGCTAAGAAGGAGAAGGGGCAGGTGGTGCAGCAAGGGTGCAGCGAGAAGGTGCTGGGCAGGGCAGCGTGAGAGTTCTAGACAGGCAGAGCCTGAGATTTGAACTCTTCTCTTAGATGATAGAAACTTTGCACATGCTGAATATTCCGAAGCTGAATGAGAAGAGAGAAAAGAGATGAAAGAAAAAGAAATAAGCTAGTGTGATGAAAGTGTCTGCAAGTGAAAAATGTCTGAAGAAGTTGAGAAGAATCCTGGGTGGAGGAGACGATGGATTGGCCTTTTAGCTGGACTTTTCTTGTATAGCCATGGATAGAACTATTTTTTTTTCTGTGACACAGAGACTGCATTTAGAGGGTGCCAAGAGAGTGCAGTGATGCGATGTGATGGAGTGGCGTGAACAGACACAACTGTGAACAGACACAATGTGTGAAGAGAGCAGTGGTTGCCTTCAATCTTCAGTGACGAAGAAGATCTCTGTTCTTGAGACCCCCTCGGCCCTAGGGGGTGAATTTGGGGGTGACAGGTGTCCCAAAAGTGAGAGACTGTTGCTTTTTTGGAACTGAGCAAAGCATCCTTCAAAGGGGAACCCTGGAAGCAGCTCTGGTCCATGCGCAGTGGTGAGAGCACTGGACATGGAAGGAAGATGTCATGATGGCAAATGTTCTCTGGGCGGTGCCACATGTGACAGGGAAACACAAGAGGTTACTGAAATAATCAGGGCAGGAGACTTTTTTCTCCTTTTAACGCCTTTATTAAAAGTGATCACCTCAAGGTTGGGAAGCTCAACATGTCCATGGTTCGCCGTCACTGCTCCCAGGATGACTTGGATGAGGAGGAATGTGCAGATTTGTCCACTAGAGGCAGAGCTGGGGGTCTGGTCCTCAGGAGAGCAGTGGGGCTGTACCCCGCGTTTCACAACTTTTGGCTTTGCCATCCAGGATCTTGGCCTCAGCTGAAGTCTTCTTGCTTAGGGTGAGGGGCAACAAAGGTTTTCAGCATCTCTGCCGGCTCAGCACTCTGTTCCTCATGTCCAGACATCACTCCAGTCTCTTAATTCTGTGTTGGCTCTTTGTTTTTGGGGTCTTTTTGGTAAGTTTGGTGGGGTGGCTTCCCATGGCATGCTGGTCTTGAGGCTGTTTTGCATTCTCCTTGATTCCCCCCTCATGTCCCCTCCCCTCATTGTCTGGGGAGAAGAACCATCAACTTAGCCTCAGGCAGGGTCTTACTGATACAAAAGGAGAAATTAACCAAAACTTCCGGTGATTACAATAACAAACAGGTAGAACTCCACCTTGGCAACAACCGATACAACTGGCTCTGCAACTCTTTTTTCCCCCCAAAAATTGGCAGATTTTTTATTTGTAATAGTCCCCCATCTTTTTCTTTGATCGAACTTAAACAAGCTTGCATCAACTTGCAATTTCTGACTCATGAGCTTCATATTTCTTTAATTTTTTGAATTGATTATAAATTTCTTGAGCACTCTGGTAATCATGGTTACTTTGTTACCTTTCTTTGTTTCTTCAGGTTAAAATTTTTTGAGACCTTTAGGTTGGTCTACACAGCCAATACTACTATTTTAATTCATTAAGGGAAGTAAGCAGGGAAGTAAGCACAGTAAAAAGAGCAATCCTCCAAGTATACACAGAGTGAGGAGAGCTACATTTTCCCATAAATCTTTTCTGAAAATCCATGGGTTATCCCACCAACTGGAATCAAGTGTAAGAGTTTGTTCTTGGTATTTCGTTTGAGATGTTTCTAATGATTGCTCTCTTTATCTCTAATACTGCCTGGAGCCTGATGATTCTGTTTAACATGGATATTGGGGTCTGAACCTGGCCCTTACAATTTTGGATTCTCCCAATTTCTGTTGCACTTTGCTTCTCCTGTTTGGTTTCTCTTAAATCATACTATATAGGAACTCCTAAACTTGATCCAGTTTCTTTGGGTAATAAGAAAAAAGCTGGTTTTATCATTCCAGCAGTGCAACTGCCAGACCAGTCTCTTGACAATTTAGTGTGTGCTGTAGTACCAGAGATCAAAACCAGGTGTTTAGGGCTCTCTCGAAATGTGTTATTAGTTTCTGTTGGGCATTCCCAATATTTACACAGTTCCTTCATTTTCCAAAAGGGGTTTATCCCTTTTTCAGTACACACATAAAATTCATATACTTCATGGTCTCTTCACTTGTCTCTTTCTTTTTTCTCAACAGACCCTAATTTATTTGTATCTCTTGGGATTCACCGGGAGGTCAAATTCTTTACAGCTAAATACCTTTTACAAACCATCTTTCTTAATGCTTTTACCATTTCTTTTTTTTTTTTGACTATATCTACTAAGCTTACTTCAGCAGCATAACATTTAAAGCACAACCAGGCTTCTCCTGCAGGGCACTCTCCCAGGAGTTGCTGCCTAAAAATGGCAGTATTCTGGACTATCCTGTACATTCTCTTATCTTCTTGACAAAGGACCAGTTGGGAGAGGTTAACACAATTAGGGTTAGAATTGATGTGGACTCTAGACAAGGAGCTCACTCCTTCCTCCTCATAGAGGGGTTGATAGCACTCACTGCACGGCTCTCCTGGGCTCCCCAGAGCACCACCAGCAATCAGAGCCATCATTACTACCCTTCCCAAGAGTGCAGTATGGGTCATCTTGCATGACCTGTCCACCTGGCCTTGCCTCTTGGGGACTTTACTGAGAAATCTTTAAGCCCTTGAGTCCTCTTTACCTGCTTCTCTGGTTAAACCTCTCTTGGTCTGTCTTTATTAATTTTGTTTCTCCTAGGGGAGTACTCTGTGGAAGATCAACCTGTTGTCTTTAGTCCTAAGTTGGGGGAGCTTAACCAGAATTACTTATTAACAGTCTTTAACCTTTTTGCAAACCTCTTTTAAACACAGAACTGTCTTAAAAAACTTTAAGATATGGTATGATTCTGATTCTTCCAAACTCTTTTCCCATTCAGTTCATCAGTCTTTTTGGCTCTTCCTTTTGAGAGTCATCTTTAAGTCTTTCGGTCCTTTTATAATGGCATACTCAGGTGAATTAACTAGTGATGTGGTTGAATCCTGTCCTGAGGAGGTGAGAGTGGTGTGATCCAATGCCAGAGGGAGAAAGTGATGTTGAATCCTGGTCCAGTGCTAGAGGGTGAAAGTGGTCCTTTTATTCTCATGATGTGGGTCCAACCCTTTCCTCTGGTCTGCACAGCTGAATTAGCAATGAGGAGTACCTGAAAGGGGCCTTCAAATTTAGGCATTAATGGTCTACTATTCTATGATTTTATCAAAACTCAGTCTCCTGGGTTAATGTTATGTATAATTGGTTAATTTTCCTTTTTCCATAGTTTGCATGTTTTTTTCATCAACTTCTGCATATTCTGTATTTTACAAGGAGTTGTATTTCTGTTAGCTAACTTAACTCCTAAAGGGCTATGTTGGGGGTATCTCTTCTAGTATGCATTTATTCCTCCTTTTTTCCCTGTATCCAACTTACTGGTTTTTTGTTCCAATTTCAAGATCTTATCTATTCATCCCTTGCCTCTGTTTCTTACTTTCAGTAACAGCTTAAATACCACTTTTCTTTCAACCACTTACACCCAAAACAAACCTTTTTCCCACATTACTTTTCAACACAATACACCTCCCTCTAAGGAGATGTGGTAAAACTTAAAATGCACAATCCACATTACTCATACTTTCATTCATTTACATTCACTCACTTTTATTTCTCATTCACCTTCACACATTCCTTCACACCCTCAAGACACAAAATGGATCTTTATTGCCAGAAAATCATGGGTCCCTGTGGCCCCCATTGCTTTGGGTTGGCCTTTAGGTCTCAGTATCTCCGGGCCTCCTGGAAGGGCCCTGACTCTGCTGCCTCCGGTGCCCATTCCCCTGTGAGACTGTCTGCATGTCACTCATGCTCTTCAGCTACGGTGCCCTCACACGCCCAGGGAACACTAGCCTGGTGTGCAGGTCACACACAGTCCTCGGCCAAAGCCCCCACCTGCCCAGGAACAATAGCTTGGTTTGCCAGTCACTCACATTCTTCATCCAAAGACCCCACCTGCCCGGGGAACAGTAGCCTGGTGTGCAGGTCACACACAGCCTTCAGCTAAGCCCCACCTGCTTGGGAACAAAAGCCTGGTTTGCAGGTCACACACTCCTCTTTCCACTCATTCCCTTCTTCCCACCCACCCAGGAAGCTGAGGCTGATTTTGTGTGACTCATTCTCACACACACAACAAGACAACAGACCTTTTACTATCACATCACCTATTACAAGTTTAGATGTTACTGGCCAGTCCCTCCACTCAGCTGTGAGGTCCAACCCCAGATGCTCCTGGGCATTTTTCCATACCTTTTGGTACTTTGTTGAGACAGGACTTATCTGCTCCTGTATCCACCAAAAATTCAAATTCTTCATTTAGGGGTCCCTAAACCTCAAAGTTTACCAAGGGCTCTTCTAGATGTTGCATCGGGTCTCCTAAAGTGTAAAGCCCTTGACACCCCTAATCGTCACCTCTAAGAATCTTCTCTAAGGCTTCTTGTTCCTTGGCTATTGCCTCATCAATACTGAGCTTTTTACAAAACCTCCTAACGTGTCTGGTCTCTCAGCAATAATAGCAGCACCTTTCACTCAAAGGGACTTGAGGTCTCTCCATTCCTCTTGTACCTGGCGGTACTGGCCTGTCCTTTCCTCCTCCTGGTGGTGGACCCGCCCACTCTTTTGTGACCTTGGATTGTGGGATAGAGTTGCTTGCCCCCACACTTTCTCTAGCTATAGCAACCATGATCCCAGCCATTCTTCCCTCCTTAAATACACCTTCAATGCTTCTCTCAATAATGCATTAATGTCCTTCTCTCGTCAATCTTCAATCTTTTCCAGTTTTCTCTGTATATTAGGCCAAGATTTGGTAACAAATTGGACCTTTAGTAGCACTTGACCTCCTCTGATGTCTGGGTCTATTTTGGAGTACAATTGGAAGTTCTGCTTTAAGCAATTAAACCAGTAGCAGGAGTTTCATCCTTCTCTTGTGCACCCTCGAATGCCAATTTGGTATTAGTTCCTTTGGGAACTGACTCTTTGATGCCCCGAATTATCAAAGATCTATATTCCATCATGGCCTTCCTCCCTTCCTCCTGATTAGGGTTCCAATTGGGATCTGTTAGTGGCAACTTCTGTTCACCTGATGGCACTTGGGGTCCCGGATGGTTATCTTTCTCCCAAATTCTTATGCTAGCGGCTCTAATCATCTGGACCTCTTCTGGGGAAAATAATATATTTAAAATGGAATTCATCTCCCACAAATGTAGATATTTGGACCTAAGAATTGAGCCACTTGGTTGGCCATGCCCACTGGGTCCTCAACTAAATTCCCTAACTCTTTCTTGAATCCTCTCACCTCAGAAGCGGTTAGAGGAGCATTCACAAAGCCAACACCTCCCGCTACTCCTCCCATAGGAACTTCTCTGAGGGGAAAAAGTCTCTCTGCCTTGGAGGTCCTGGATTGGGTACCACAGTATGGCCCATCCTCCAACCCAAAACTACTCATTTAAGGGGTATTAGCATTTACTTGGACTTGCTGTAGGTCAACACCTGTATCCAGTAATAAGAGTTTACCAGGTAAGGAGGCATTTGTGTTCCAACTAGGAAGAGGTAAAGAGACAGCAACGGGGGGGGGGAAAGAGCTTGAGTACATATTAAGTGGAGCTGGAGAAGGGGTGGAGAGTGCAACAGGTGGAGTAGGCACTCGTGGTGGTGCAGAAGGAACTGGAGGAGCCGAACGGGGTGGTGAGGGAGTGGCTACCAGGGGAGATACCGGGTCTATCATAGGGGAAGCCAAAGAGGTAGAAGAAGGAATTAGAGGAGGCGGCAATGGGATGGCAGCCAGGGGAAGAAGCGCATCTGCTGTTTGAGGTGCCTGAGGAAGAGGATGATCAGGTGAGGGGCATCAGGAGGCAAATAGTCTAGGGGGTCCCACCTTTTACTAATCTCTCTAACTCCAGCATCCGCTCCTTCATTCCCCTCTTTCTTCTTCTGCACCTTACAAATTCGCACACCTTCATCCCCGATAGCACTCTTTAACCAGCAAGCTGCATATAGTAGTTGCTCAGGATCAGTATCTCCTCAGGCTGTCGGATAGTGACTCAGTTGTTGACACATCCACTTGTCTTTTGTCCCACACCACGGCCATCCTCCTTGCACATCTAACTCTGGCCAGACTCCTACACAGTAGTGAATAATCTTACCCTTATCCAATCCCTCTGTGGCCTCTATAGAATCCCATCTCTCTAGCAGTTCCCGTAAGGGACTACAGGGGGGTATATTCATCAGTCTCTTGCCACTCTTCTTCCTATTACATCCTCCCATTTTTTCGGGTCTCAACGAAAAAATCACAAAAGTGCCTCTCCTCGAAGAGAAATGCACTGAGAGGTAATTCAAGAAAAATACTATTTGAGGAGTCCCAGCCTCCTCCACTGAAACTCATATTTGCCTGACCCCTTTCTTCAGGACTTTAAAAAACTGCATGATTTTTAGTTTGCCTAACTTCCCCCCGTTAGGGCTTATGTATCAGGACTTCAAAAACTCGAGGTCCCGGCCTCCTTCACCAAGGCTCGTGCCTGGCGCCTGGTCCCCTGCGTCAGGACTTAAAAACAAAAACTGCCTGATTTTCTGAATTGCCTAACTTAAGGTTAGGGCTTACGTATCAGGACTTTTGGGTTGCGTGCCACTTACACACTATTTCCTCCTTATGCCCAGAGCGGGGGCCCTTTTTACCCCTTAGGAGGCGCCTCAACCACCAATTCCACTCGCTTCCCCTGTCCTCGGCTGACCTCCTCACGGGAGTCCGCAACCATGGTACTAGGGGCTCTCCCTCACTTCGAGGGTCTGAGCTGCCGGCCCTTGTCTCAATCACACTTCACTAGCTCACCCCTTACTCCTGCCACCGGATTCTGTCACCAGTCCGGCGCTCCTCCGCATCACTGGTCCGAAGCCGATTTTCTCTGGTCCTGATAGCCAGCTGTCCTGGAGGTCCAGGGTGGGTGGTCATCCCAGTCCTGGTGTCTTCTTCAGACGTGGCTATCTTGGAGAACCCCCAGCTGAAATAAATAGGGCAGGAGATCTTTCTCCTTTTTAATGCCTTTATTAAAAGTGCTCAACTCGGGTGGGGACAACCGACGGGTTGTGCTCACGCCGCCGCTGCTCCCAGGAGTGGCACAGAGGAGGAAGAGTGCAGCTGTGTCCACTGGGCTGTAGGCAGAGCTGGGCGTTCTGTCCTCATGATAACACCAGGAGATTCCCAGTTTTTCGGTTTGGCGTCCAGGGTCCTCTTTCTAGCTGATGTCTTTTTAGGTTAGGGTGAGAGGTAAAAAGGATCTTAGTGGACACTGAATTCCATTCCTCATGTCTAGACATCACTTCGATACCTTAATTTCGTGTTGGCTCGTTGGCTTGTTTTTTGGGGTTTTTCCTGCAAGGTTTGGTGAGGGGTTTCCTCATTTGCATGTCAACCCTGATGTCACCTCCTCCTCACAGTCCCGGGTGCCATCCTCCAGGCAGCAGCAGGGGGATACTCGACTAAGTGGATTTTTAACCATCAACAACAAGTAATTAAAGAAAAACTATTAACAATTGGTGATTACAACATGAAATTATTAACAACAAATAGTTAGAACTCCAACTTGGCAGCAATTGGTTCAACCTGTGAACTCTGCAACCTTTAAAAAAATGGACAGCTTTTCCACTCATAACATCCCTGACTGTCCCTGAGTGTCCTCCATGAATGTCCTCCCTGATTGTCCCTGAGTGTCCCAGAGTGTCCGCAATGATGTTACCCCGGGAATGTCCCATCAGGGTTTGGGACAGTGTCAATGAAAATTCCCAGAAAATTAGCCAGGTTTGTCTCAAATCCTCTGTGGGAAGTGGAGAGCGGACAAGTGACAGCAGCAATATCCCTGATGATGTCATCGACCTCAGTGAGGTCACAGCAATGATATCACTGTCCCTGAAGCAGCCTCAGGATGTCCTTGATGGCTTTTTGGCACCGCTCAGCTACTGCATGGATACCGAAGCCACCCAGGACACCATAGTCATCATAGAGATTCAAGAGGATGTTGTCGATGACCCCAAGTGTCCCCAGCAGGTGATCCTTGGACAGGTGGGTGCTGGCATCCCACAGCCACTCAAACTCGGCCACCTTGGCCTGGAGGACATCAGGAGACACCTCATTTGGCCCCGTCAGGATGGCCTCAATGTCCCTGAGCTGCCACTCCATGTTCCAGTTGAACAAGGTGGCTTTGTCACACGCGGCCCCCAAGCGCTGCAGTGGCCCCTTGGGCACCACTGTCCAGTGTCCCCTCCTGGTGGCTGGCATTTCCCGCCTGGTAGCCACCATAGCCTCTGCCATGGCCTCATTGGTTGTTGCCGCCACCTGGGCACCATGCATGGCAATTTCCAAGGCCACCTCCTCCTTGTCCAGGGCCACCATCAGCTGCTGCTCTGTCACCATGTTCTCGCAGGCGTCACGGAGCTTGGTCGCCTCCCTGGCCAGCCAGTCCCAGCTGTCCACGAGCTTGGCCACCAACTCCCACCAGGCGCTGGCTGTAGCTCTCACATTGGCCCAGGTGGTCCCTGAGGTGGCCCCAAGGGCAGCCAGGGCCCGTCTCAGGGAGGGGACACCGCAGTCTCCCAGGGAGGTGACGCCGCCGTGGTTCAGGGTGTCACGGAGTCTCGAGGTGAATCTCCCGAGGGCCGCGTGCAGGGACTTTGGGGGCACACAGCGCTGCATGGCCTGGTGTAGCCTGGTCACAGTGGCCACCACCTTGCCCAGGGTCGCAATCACAGACACCAAAGCCTCCAGCAGCTGGGAAGGGGACAGCTAGGGTGGGGACAGGGGAGGTGTCAGAGACTTGGTGGCACCTATGGCTTCCTGAGGGGGCCCCTGTTCCCTCTCAGGGTCCCTCTGCTATCCCCTCTGTACTTTTGTCACCTCCTTTTCTCCTCTGCCACCCCCTGCCACCACACTTGTAGTTCCTGCCAACCTCTGCTGTCCTTTCTGCCACTGCCCACTGTCACCCCTGTGTCCCTTCCCCCCCCCCAGTCATTCCCATCCCACACTAGCCCCTCACGCCCCTTTCCCCTCCACTCCTCTGTCACCTCCCCCCTTCATGCCACTCCCTCATGTCCCCTTAGTGAACCCCTATCCCCTCCCGCCACTCCTTGTGTCCCCTCCATACCCTGTTGCCTCTTAGCCACCCCATGCCCCCTCCTCCCCCAGAGTCCCCTCTGTCCCCCTCTCCCCTCACCCTAATCACACCTCTTGGAGCTCCATGCTCACTGGGGACAACTTGGGGACACCTTGGCAACACTCCGGGGGTTGAACGAGCCTTGGGATGTCCTCGATGGCCCTTTGGCACCGCTCGGCCACCTCACGGGCACTGGGGCTGGCGGGATCACCATCGAAATAGAACTTGATATCTTGAACTGTCCCCCGCAGGTGATCCTCTGCCAGGCGGGCGTTGGCCTCCCACAGCCACTCAGCCACAGTCACCTTGGCCACCAAATCCTCGGGGATATCAGGGGACACCTCATCTGTGTCCTCCAGGGTATTCTCAGTGTTCCTGAGCAGGTGCCGCGGCTCCCCGGGGAACGCGGTGGCTTCGTCACACGCGGCCACCAAGCACTCCAGAGGCCCCAGGGCCGCCTCCACCTGCTGTCTCACCATGGTGGCCTCACTGGCAGCCATCATGGCCTGTCTCCTCACCTGGGCTTCACGCCTGGCCACCACCTCGGCCCCCTCCTCCTTGCCCAGGGCCTGACCCAGCTCCACCATGTTTTCCTGAGCTGTGTCTTCACAGGCAGCCTTGGCCTGCAGCTCCCTGGCCCAGGCAGTGGTGGTGGCCGCCCTGCCAGCAGCCTCAGTGGCCACCTTCCTGCAAGCGTTGTGGAGCATGGTGGCGTCCCAGTCCAGCTGGGCCCAGCTCTCATCAAGCACAGCCACCAACCCCTGCCACTCGCTGCTCACCTGTGTCACACAGTCCCAGGTGGTCTCTGGGGTGCTCCTGAAGGCAGCCCTCTGTCCCCCTCCCTCCCCCTGCCCCGTCACACCTCTTGGAGCTCCATGCTCACTTGAGACACCTTGAGGACACTCTGGGGATGCTCCAGGGCTTGAACGAGCCTTGGGATGTCCTCGATGGCTGTTTGGCCTGGCTCGGCCACCACACGGGCACTGGGGCTGGTGGGAGCACCATCGAAATAGAACTTGATGTCTTGAACTGTCCCCCCCAGGTGATCCTTGGCCAGGCAGGCGTTGGCCTCCCACAGCTGCTCAGCCACGGCCACCTTGGCCACCAAGTCCTCAGGGACACTGGGGAACACCTCATTTGTCCCCTTCAGGGTGGCCTTGGTCTCCCTGAGCAGACGCAGCAGCTCCTGGGGGAACACGGTGGCTTCGTCACACTCAGCCATCAAGCGCTCCAGCAGCCCCAGGGCCACCTCCACCCGCTGTCTCACCATGGTGGCACTTGTTGCCTCACTGGCAGCCTTCCAGACCTCTCTCCTCACCTGGGCTTCACGCCTGGCCATCACCTCGGCCCCCTCCTCCCTGCCCAGGGCCTCACCCAGCTCGACCATGTCTTCCTGAGTGTCAGCCTGCCTTTCCCTGGCCCGGGCCAAGCTGTAGGCCGCTGCTGTGATCACCTCCCTGCAGATGTTGCGGAGCTT
Source organism: Melozone crissalis (assembly GCF_028551555.1). NCBI lineage: Eukaryota > Metazoa > Chordata > Aves > Passeriformes > Passerellidae > Melozone > Melozone crissalis. The sequence continues at coordinate 8,700,481 of NW_026535844.1, forward strand.
GGTGGCCTTCCTGGCCAGCTGGTCCCAGCAGTTCCAAAGAGCATCCACTGACCCCATCCATGTGCTGGCCACCATTGTCACATGGAACCAGGTGGTCCATGTGGTGCTCTTGTAGTCTGCCAGTGCCTGGCTCAGGGAGGTGACATGGTCATCATCATCACAGATGACATTGTGGCACCACCCGGTGACATCAATGCAGTACATGGTGGCCCAGAGCCCCCTGGAGAAGTCCTCCAGATTACTGTACAGCTCCACTGAGGATATGCCATTTATCTTGTCCTGATTGGGCAGGGTGTCCACCAGCTCACCCAGGATGGCCACCACGGTGACCTGTGGCTGCAGGAGGGCCGGGGACAGCTGGGGAGGGGACAGGGGAGGTGTCAGGGACCTGGTGGCACTTGTGGCCTCCTGGGGTGGCCCCCTGCCCCCAAAGGGTCCCCTTTGTCTCCTCCATCCCTTTGTCAGCCTCTCGTCCCCTCTGCCACCCCCTGCCAGCCCCCGTGTCCTCTTCCCCTCATATCCCACAAACCCCCGGCCTCCTCCCCCTTTCCTGCCACTCCCTCCTGTCCCCTTTGAGACCCTCTGTCCCCTCCTGCCACTCCCTGTGTCCACCCATCCCCCACTGCCCCTTCCCCACCCCTGTGCCCCCTCCGCCCCAGTGTCCCCTCTCTCTCCCTCTCTCCCCCTCCCCCCCTCTGTCGCACCTCTTGCGGCTCCATGGCAACTGGGGAAACCTTGGGGACGCTCTGGGGATGCTCTGGGGGTTGAAGGAGCCTTGGGATGTCCTTGATGGCTCTTTGGCACCGCTCAGCCACCTCACAGACATTGGGGCAGATGGGTTCACCATCAAAATAGAACTTGATAATGTCATCAAGTGTCCCCAGTAGGTGATCCTTGACCAGGCGGGCGTTGGCCACCCACAGCCGCTCAGCCATGGCCATCTTGGCTACCAAGTCCTCAGGGACATCGGAGGATGCCTCATTTGTCCCCTTCAGGGTGACCTCGATGTCCCCAACCCTGCACTGCAGCTCCCGGGGAAATGCGGTGGCTTCATCACACGTGGCCACCAAGCGCTCCAGCAGCCCCAGGGCCGCCTCCACTCGCTGTCTCTCCATGGTGGCCCTTGTTGCCTCGCTGGCAGCCACCCTGGCCTCTCTCCTCACCCAAGCTTCATGCCCAGCCACCACCTCGGCCTCCTCCTCCCTGCCCTGGGCCTGACCCAGCTTCTCCAGTTTTTCCTGAGCTGTCCCATAACGGGCAGCCTCGTCCTGCAGCTCCCTTGCCCGGCCTGTGGCTGTGGCTGCCTTGGTGTCTGCCTCAGTGACCACCCTCCTGCAGGCATTGTGGAACTTGATGGCTGCCCTGACCAGCTGGGCCCAGCTGTCCATGAGAGTAGACACCGACCTCTTACACTCGCTGGCTGCCACTATCACATGGGTCCAGGTGGTCCCTGGGGTGCTCTTGTAGGAGACCAGGGCATGGCTCAGGGAGGTGGGAGGGTCATCAGTATTGTAGGTGACATTGAGGTGCCACGAGGTGTCATCAGTGCGGTACAGGGTGACCCAGAACTCCTTGGTGAATTCCACCAGGTCAAAGTACAGGTTCATTGCAGACACGAGCAGAATCATCTCATCCCGCCTGGGCAGGGTGGCCAGCAGCTCACCCAGGATGGCCACCACTGTGACCTGTGGCTGCAGCAGGGCTGGGGACAGCTGGGGAGGGGACAGGGGAGGTGTCAGAGACCTGGTGGCACTTACGGCTTCCTGGGGTGTGCCCCTGCCACCGAGGGGTCCCCTTTGTCTCCTCTGTCCCTTTGTCAGCCTATTGTTCCCTCTGGAACCTCGGGCCCCTCCCCTTGTAGCCCCTCCTGCCCCCTGCTTCTCTGCTGTCCCGTCTGCCACCCCCTCCCCCCACTGCTGTTCCCTCTCCCCATTTCCCCTCCCCTCCTCTGTCATCTGCCCCCTTCCTGCCACTCCTTCCTGTCCCCTTTGTGACCCCTTGTCCCCTCCTGTCACCCCCATGTTTCTTCCATCCCCTAATGCCCCCTCCCCTGCCCCGTGCCCCCTCTGTCCCCCTCTCCTCCACCCCCCTGTCGCACCTCTTGTAGCTCCATGTTCACTGGGGACAACTTGGGGATGCTCTGAGGATGCTCCGGGGGTCGAAGGAGCCTTGGGATGTCCTGGATGGCTCTTTGGCACCACTCGGCCACCTCACAGGCACTGGGGCCAGTGGGAGCACCATTGATATAGAACCTGATGGTGTCCGGAAGTGTCCCCAGCAGGTGATCCTTGACCAGGCGGGCGTTGGCCTCCCACAGCTGCTCGGCCACGGCCATCTTGGCCACCAAGCCCTTGAGGACATTGAGGGGTGCCTCATTTGTCCCCTTCAGGGTGGCCTCAATGTCCATGAGCAGGCGCTGCAGCTCCTGGGGGAAGGCGATAGGTTCGTCATACACGGCCACCAAGCCCTCCAACAGCCCCAGGGCCGCCTCCACCCGCTGTCTCACCATGGTGGCCCTTGTTGTGTGCCTGGCAACACACCTCGCATACCTTCTCACCCAGGTTTCATGCGGATCTCGCCCCTCGGCACTCTCCTCCCTGCCCAGGGCCTGACCCAGCTCCACCATGTTTTCCTGAGCTGTCCCATCATGGGCAGCCTCGTCCTGCAGGTGCTTGGCCCAGGAGGGGGCGTGGGCTTCCATTTTGGCAGCCTCAGTGGCCGCCTGAATGGCCATCACCCTGCAGGTGTTGTGGAGCTTGGTGGCTGTCCTGGTTGGCCAGGCCCAGGTGTTTATAAGCACAGACACCGACTGCTGCCACTTGCTGGCCACCATTGTCACACGGTCCCGGGAGGTCCCTGGGGTGCTCCTGTAGGCTGCCAGGGCCTGGCTCAGGGAGGCGGGAGGGTCATCATCCACGGTGACATTGTGGCGCCACCCGGTGGCATCAGTGCAGTACAGGGTGGCCCGGAGCTCTTTGGTGAAGTCTACCAGGTCCCAGTACAGGCAAGCTTGCGGAGTGGTTCAGCAGCATCATCTCATCCAGCCTGGGCAGGGTGGCCAGCAGCTCACCCAGGGTGGCCACCACAGTGACCTGTGGCTGAAGCAGGGCCGGGGACAGCTGGGGAGGGGACAGGGCAAGTATCAGGGACCTGGTGGCACTTACAGCCTCCTGGGTTGCCCCCCTGCCCCCGAGGCATCCTCTTTGTCCCCTCCATCCCTTTGTCAGCCTCTTGTTCTCTCTGCCACCCCTTGCCCCTCCCCTCGTAGCCCTTCCAGCCCCTGGTCCCTCTGCTGCCCCCTCTGCCACCCTCTACTTCCCCCTGTTGTTTCCCCCCCCCACTCCTCTCTCACCTCCCCCCTTCCTACTATGCCCCCTGTCCCTCCCGGCACCTCCATGTCCCCTCCGTCCCCTACTGCCTCCTTCCACCACCCCCCGTGTCCCTTCTGTCACCCCCATGTCCCCTCAAAGCCCCTCTCCCCCCACCATTCTGGAATTGTCGCACCTCGAGGGGCTCCATGGCAGCTGGGAACACTCCGGGGATGCCTTGGGGACACTCCAGGGACACTCCAAGGACACTCTGGGGCCACTCGGGGTGACAAACATGCCCAGATGGCAGCTGGGGACACGCAGGAACGGGGTGCAGCTGCATAGGTGAAACAGGAAGAGGTGACATCACCACCTCCCCTTCCCGTGGGGCCAGGGCAGAGTCCCCAATGTTCCCCCTGATGTCCCCAACGGGACCCCAATATCCTCTCAGGGTCCACAACAAGGCTCAAGTGTCCCCCAATGTCCTGTTGGGGACACGGGCGACACAACAGGGTCCTGTTGGGGACACTGTGGGGACATCGGGGACATCATGGTGACCCAAAATGGGACAGGGGACATCAGGGTGTCCCCGGTGTCCCCAGGGGAAGGACACGGGGTGTTCCCAAGGGAAGGACACAGAGGTGTCCCCAAGGTCCCCAACAGGATCCCGGTGAGCCCCTAGTATCCCCAGCTGGATATCAGGGGGACACTTGGGCCTTATGGAGGACATTGGGGCAACACCGGGGTCATGTGGGGACACTCAGGGGATATGAGGGTCCCATTGGGGATACTAGGGGGACATTGGGGGAACCCTGCCCAGGCCCCACAGGTGGGGGGGGCAGAGGGGACAGTGACGTCACCTCTTCCTGCTTCCTCCATCCGACTGTGCCACGTTCCCATGTGTCCCCAACTGTCACCTGGGTGTGTTTGTCACCTGGAGTGTCCCCAGAGTGTCACCGGAGTGTCGCCAGAGTTTGCCCAGTGGCCAGGGAGCCCCTCAGGGTGTGACAATACCGGTGTGGGGGGACAGGGGGGTGACAGAGGGGACAGAGGGGTGTGGCAGGAAGGGGGAAAGGTGACAGAGGGATGGAGGGGACTGAGGGTGGCAGAGGGGACAGAAGGAGGGTGGCAGGGGGTGGCAGAGGGGACTAGGGGGTGGCAAAGAGACAGAGGGGACAGCAGAACCCTGCAGGAGGGAACAAAGGGGACACTGGGAGGGAACTTACAGCTACCGCAGGAGGCCGTAAGTGCCACCACGTCCCTGACACCTCCCCTGTCCCCTTCTGCCCAGGTGTCCCTTCTCAGGTGCTCTGGGCTCTGGTGGCCGTGATGGCCACCCTGGGCAAGGTGGCGGCCACCGTGACCGGGCCGCAGAGGGACAAGCAGCAGAGCGTGTCCCCAGAGTGTCCCCAGAGTCCCTGAGGAGCTTTGCCTGGAGCCTCCATAACGCCCTGAACCACTGTGGTGTCACCTCCCTGGGCCACTGCAATGGCCCCTCCCTGGCCACCCTCAGGTCCACCCCGGGGTCACCTGGGCCAAGGTGAGAGCCTCAGTCTGGGCCTGGTGGGGGTCGGTGGTGCCTGCTTGGAGAGAGTTGGTACTTGCTGGCCTGGGGGGCCTCTGAGTTCTGCGAGGCCAGTGAGGATGAGGCCTGTGAGGATGAGGCCACCACCGAGACCACCACCGAGGCCACCACCAAGGCCACCACTGCGGCCACTGCCCAAGGCTGGGGACCTGCAGGATGAGGTCACCACAGGGAGACAGGTGGGGACAACTCAGTGGTCATGGCCCAGCAGCCGCCAGTGGCCATGTAGGGGGAGGAAGTGGCCTCAGCAGGGGCCGTGCAGCATCAGCTCAGGGACATGAGACTGCCTTGGAAGGGACAAAAGAGGCATCCTCCGATGTCCCCGAGGCCTTGGTGGCCATGGTGGCCAAATTTGAGTGGCTGTGGGAGGCCAGAACCTGCCTGTTCAAGCATCACCCGCTGGGGACACTTGGGGACATCCACGACTTCCTCTTGAGTCCCTGTGGTGGCTCCAGTGGCTCCAGTGGCCCCGGCAGCCGCGCGGTGGCTGAGCAGTGCCAAAAAGCCATCGAGGATATCCCGAGGCTGCTGTGGGGTCAGTGATGTCACTGCTCTGATGTCATCAGGACAGTGACATCATTGGGGACATCGCTGCTGTCACCTGTGCCCTCTCCCATCCCTACATGGGATTTGAGACAAATCTGGGGAATTTTCTGGGAATTTTCATTGATACATGTTGAGAGTTTTTGCAGATAGAGGAGTTTTTGTTAGACAATGGCCATATTCAGCCAATGCACAATCCAGTCTGCTTGAAATAATGGACAATGGACATGTTCACAAACAATGACTAATGGACATATTCAGAAATGGGGTTGGTATATCTTTGAAAAAGGTACAAGAAGAAGAGTCACCACAACTCATCAAGTTTGTCAGCAAGCTTGGGAATGTAAGAAAAAAGTGAGCCATGGGTGGGCCAGATGATCACAGCAAGACGTGTGAAAAATTAGGTGATCCAATCAGCATTCTAATTTAGACGCATGAACAGCTAGGATTAACCAACCATGTATTAGCTAGAGATGCGTGGACAGTAGAGATTTATTATAAATATAGTCTTTTTAGGGATAATAAATTTGGCTTCACTGGATCATATTGGTCATGGTGTGTTGTCCCTGAACCTCCACACCCTGCATTTCTGGTGGAGTGCATGGGCAGGCCCAATGTCGTAGCACCAGAGGGACTCAAGGTCGGCAATTTGGCTGCTGTGCAGAGGATGGGAGCCAACCCTCGAGGAGCGGAGCAGCCGGTGTAAAGTATCCTCACTGCCCTGGTGAGAGGAAAAGGTTACTGGAGCTCCAATTGTAGATGACTTGAATCTCACCCTGATCAAGGTGAGCGGCCGGGGAGGAGATGGGGTCTGAACATGAAAGGGAGGGTGTTCAGAAACTCCTCCAACATATCCTCTCTAAGAGAGAACAAAAGTATCATGTTTCCAATTTGAAGGGACTATTGCAATGGGCTTGGGACCATAATCTCATAGCAGGAGCACAGGTTGCTTTTGAGATTTTGACATGAGAAGCTGTGGGGTGGATGTTGTGGGACTGTATTGCATCTGATGGGAGTGAGGCAAAAAAGGCGTCTAAATATTCTACTTTGTGGAAAATTATCATTGAGGTGTTGCAAGCCTCAAAGGCAGAGAGGAAAGCTGCTGCTGCAGCTTGTGCAGCCCTTGCTTCTGAGTCAGAACAGCCTCAGGCATTTCCGGCAAATTCAGTTCAGCAACAGTTTTCTACCACCTTAGATATTCCCTCACTCAGCCCACAACCCCTCAGCTCAGAATCGACCATTGCACTGACTGCTCCTCCAGCTCAGAGCAAGAAAGAGGAAGCTGCTGCCTCTTCGGAGGGGTTGGGCTGTCAGACAAAGGTCAGTTGTACTCAGAGTGAAAAAACCTCTTCAGGGGCATAAGCCTGCAGAACAAAGGACAGTTGTACTCGGAGTGAAGAAACTGTTGGTAACAGTAACTTAGAAATTAAACATGCTGTATGTGAAAAGGATAAGGAAGGAGATGTTATTATGAATAATACTTCTATTGAAGAGGATTTAAAATCTTTAGTGGACAATTTGCAAAAATTGGTAATTCAACAAAATGATTCAGTTTTCCCCAAAAGAGACTATTCTTTTGAGAAAATGGACTTGCCAATGATAGACAGACAACGAGGAAAGTGGTTACCACCCTCCCAGTTTGTCTCTGAGCCAACATTCGAGCCGGTTAAACAAATTCCTCCCTCTCACGCTGTAAAAAATGTGGAAATAGAGTTGGAATGTGATCCTGAAATAGAAGCAGCTCAGAAACAAAATGGAAGGGAGTTATTACAGAAGCTATTGTAGAAGGGACTTTTCTCTCAAATGATGTAGAGGCTTTTCCTGTAGTGACTAATGCTGCAGGTAGAGTTTGGGAACATTTCTATTGGAAGATTTTAGAAAGGTTAAGAGCTGTAATTTCACAATTTGGTTTAAAATCCCAACTTGCACAGTCACTTCTGCAGTATATTTTTACATCTAACACATTAATTCCAGCTGATGTGCATGCCCTAAGACTTATAATGCCACCCCGTCAGCAGGTGATGTTCCATAAAAGCTGGGAGGAAAAGTGTGCTCAGGAAGCAGCAAGACCTAGAGTGCAGGGTGATCCTCTGTATGGTTTAACAGCACAACAGTTACTTGGCAAAGGGCCCTGGGCTGCTGCCACTGCCCAGGCTAGGAGCATTGATCAAGTCTCACAGATGAGCCAAGAACTAGCATATAATGCTATCCTTGCACTTCCAGATGGGCTATATATTAAGTCGTTGACACAGATTCGCCAAGGAGGGAATGAAGGCTTTGATAAATTTGTAGACACATTGCATGAAGCTATCTATGCTCATCCTGATTTGGATACAGAACAAAAGCAAAATTGTTTAATATGTTTGTTTTTGACAATGCTAATGATAAAACAATTGGGAACATTAAGGAAGGGAGCTGATGTTACAGAAAAGCTGGAACTTATGGCTAGAACTACAGAGACACAAAAAGCAGCCCATGTAGCTGCTGCAGTACAGGATGTGGTAAAACCATTGCTTTCTAAACTGCAAAAGAGAGCTGAAGGAAAGAACATTAAGTGCTTTGAATGTGATAAAATCGGACATGTTATGAGTCAGTGTCACCCTGCAACTATGAAAAAAAATTGTTCTATCTGCAAAAAAGATAACCACAATACTAAAGAATGTTGGTTCCAGGGAAACGGGTCTCGGAACGTCTTCTCTCCAGGCATCACAAAACAAGTACGGAGAGCTGTCTGGATAGCTCAGCCTCCCATGGAGGAGGAGGAGGGCTTTACTCACTCAGATCATCAACTTCTGGAAGCGCCAGAGTGGACGTGGAAACCGCAGTAGACGTGACCATCATGGACTCTGCTGTGCACCTGATAGATACCAGTGTAAAAGGACCCTTGAGGGATGGGCTGAGTGCTTGTCTGTTAGGGAGATCATCTGCCAGTAAAAAGGGATTGGATCTAATTCCTGGGGTTATTGATGCAGACAATCAAGGGGTTGTTAAAATTATGATTAGAACATTTTTCCCTCCTGTATCTATTCCAAAAAGTTCATGAATTGCTCAGCTTGTTCCTTTTAAGTCTTGTGTCCCCTGTACAGGCTACAAGGAATGGGGAACAGGAAGCTTTGGTTCCACAGGTAAACCAGAAGTATATTGGGCCATGGACATCACAAGAGGTAAACCAGACAAACAGGTAACCCTCACACATTCTAATGGTGATTCTATTGCTAAGAAACTCATAATTGACACTGGAGCAGATGTAACCATCATTTCAAACAATATAGAGCCAAAAAATTGGGCATTAGTTGTTGGAGAATGACTTAAAGAAAAAGGCCATGAGACATACAATTGAGAGAAAAGTAAGAGGGAAAAGTAAAAGCAGTTTCTAACAGTTCTCAGCCTTCTGATTTGTATAAACAATTAGACTCTCTCAGGCATCATTCTATAAACAATGGAGTTCTGAGACTGTCTTCCCATGGCGGGCAGAGCACCGTCTCTGGGAAGGCCTGCCATCCTGAGAACAGATGTAGAAGTTTTGGGAACACTGGTTTCTGTTTTGGTTTCTGTTTTTGATAAACAATTGTAGGTATTCTAAAACAAAGGGAGTGGTTAGAAGTTTCTCTGTTAGCCTATCATGAAACTGGATTACAGAATATTCATGGAGTTCGTTAGCACTGTTATTTAAGGTGATTGATTGATCAATAAAGTTGGAGTTCGATGCATTATAGAATGGTCATTCGCCCCTTCATTTCAATATATGGTGACCTCCGACCGTGATAGCGAACACCATGGGGAAGCGAACGCCACGCGAAGTGAAGCCAGGTTCGGGTTCCGTAAGATCGAAACTGCAGCCGGAACGGCAAAGAAGCGCGGAAGACAAAGCGGAGGGTAACCCGCCGGCCTGCGCCGTGCTGCGAGCGACTATACAGATAGGCTCATCCGATACATGCGGCCGCGACCTTGATTTGAAGAGCTGCAACGTGCGCACATAGGTATGGAAAGGCAAGCCGCATATGAACTTTTTATTACCCTTTTGCAAAAAAGGCAAATTAAGGGAATAGATTTACAGAAAGAATTACCAGGTCTTTTAGCTTATGGCCTAGAAAGGGGAGTCTTTGTGAATCCTCGCACAGTTCACGAATTGTCTGAGTGGCGTAGATTTGGTGATTTATTGTGGCAGGCTACGTTAGATGATGATAAAACTGCTAAGAAGTGGGGCAAATTATGGCGGGTCGTTAACACCGAGCTTTTGCAATTTCAAGCTGAAAAAAGGGCTGCTCACCAGGCTACTGCCGCTTACGATCGTAACAAAGAATGCGATCAAGATAGGGAATTTGATAAGAACGCGGGAACTCCTCTTAGCCCCGCGATGCGGACAGTTTTATTACCTGCCTCACCACCTCCCTCGGGGAGCAGCCAGGCACAGACCGCATCACTACCCGCTGCGCAGCCCCCCTTAATGAGCCAGGCTACAAGCCTGGCTACGAGCCAGTCTACAAGCCAGGCTACGCAGACTGCTTTACTACCCGCTTTGCAGCCCCCCTTAACGAGCCGAGCTCCGCAGGGTGTCTTGTTGTCCGCTTTGCCACAGGCTACACAGAGTACTTTTGACTCTCCCGTACCTGCTGCGTCTCAGCAGCTGGGGCCAAATACATATACTCCGTTCCCGACAAGCAATCAGCCGATCCCTGGGTCGGAAAACGACTTAATGGCGGCGATCGCGAGGGAAAGAGATGCGTGGGCTGCCCTGGCCAAAGATGCAATTGAAAAGGGAGATCAGGAGCTGATAAGTTCGGCTCGGGAACTGGCTTGTCCGGTTGTCTTTAACCCCCAGCCTGGAGGAGGTTTTCAAGCCACAATTAGCGCTCTTGACTGGAAGCTGTTATCTCAATTGCGAGCTACTGTTAGTCAGTTTGGATTTAAAAGCGAACCAGCTAAGCAAATGCTCGATTATATTTTTAACACCAGTATCCTCCTCGTTAATGATTGTCTTGGTATAGTTAAATTAATCTTTACCCACCATCAACAATTGCTGTTTAATGATCATTGGCTACTTGTTAGTGAGTGTGTGGTAGTTCAGAGACAGCGGGGTGACCCCCTGCATGGCGTCACTGTTGATGAGCTTATGGGTCTGGGACGTTTTCTTCGTACTGAAGCACAAGCTTTAATAGGTCAAGAAAAGTGCCGGGAGGCAATGCGGTTAGTCAGACTCGCGATAGATATGGTGAAGGAACCAGGAGAGATACCAGTGCCTATGGGAATTAAGCAAGGCAGAGAGGAAGCATTTGGCGTTTTTGTTGATAGAGCTGTGGCTGCAATTGAAAAAGCTGGCGTGCCAGAATATTTGCGCAGGGTCCTACTCAGACAGTGTGTCCTTCAAAATTGTAATTCTGCTACTAGAAACATACTTAATGCCTTAGGTGCAGATTGGACTGTAGAGGAAGCATTAGAGAGGATGGCTCTTATTCCTACCGGGCAGCAGGCTTTTGTGGCAGATGTACTCAAACAGATAGGAATAGGTTTTCGAAAGCAGGCAAGGTCCTCTCAAAGTCAGGTGTTAGCCGCTTTTGCACCTCTTCAAGTGTCAGCTGCGTTTGCGGCATCAAATAAAGAGGGCCGCATGAAATGCTGCCGATGCGAAGGCACGGGCCACTTGCGCCGGGAATGCCAGGCACCAACAGAAGTCATTGCTACAGCATCGATACTGTCTCCTGCCTCTAACCCTCCGCAGCAGGGAGCCTTTAATCCTCCGCAACAGGGAGCCTTCAACCCGACACCACAAGGAGCCACTGCGGGCGAAGCAGAACCGCTGCGAAGGGAGTGACCCGCAGCGCAAAGCAGAGATGAATTAGCAGAAGGACTTAACAGGACTTTGGACTTATGACTACGGTAAAGGGATTTTCCATATGGGTTACGGATTAACAGAAATGTGTGAATTCAGTGATTTATGGTGGAATTGCGGTGCTGTGCTACTCCGAACTCGGCGCGGGCACACCGGAGGCAGCGGCGGGAAGATCAAAAGCCGCCGCCGCAGGAGCAGCTGCGCCGCCCCGAGAGCGGAGCTGCCGCCGCAGAAACTAAGCCGCGCCACCCTGAGAGCCGCGCCGGAAGTGAACAAAGAGCGCCGCGGGGGAAGCGACCGGAGCCGCGTCGCCCTCATGTGTGAACTTGGGGCAGATGTCCACGGGCGGCCGGTTGCTGCTTGGGAACAGTGACTGGACATCAGAGAGCAGGTGATGGAGGAGCAATCATGCTGTGCATTGATAGTTTTCGTTGGATTGTTATCATTATGATGGCCACTGAATTTGTGTTCCGTTAGCCTAGTTGTAAGAAAAATGATCGACCAGCACCTTTTCTGGGCTCTGATGAGCGTCCAGCATCATCCATTTTCAGGGCTAGTTGATTCGGCAAGTGAGTTGTCACACACTCCTTAGCGGATTCCGACTTCAGAGCGCCTTTTCAAGCGGGAACGTTTCTCCCTCTGCCCCGCAGCCGGCAAAAGCTACAGTTTAAAATCTAACAGCCGTAATAACTGTGACTCTTGTCAACAAAAGAAAAGATTCCTATTGCAATTAAAAGATTAGTGAAACTAAACAAGCGACACCAAGGACTGTTGCTGTCAGGATGTTTTTCACCTAAGTTGGAAAGATCTTTTGTTCTCCCTAGCGCACGCTGTGAAACAAAAGCCCAGCACAGACTGTAAAGCAGAAATCAGCGTAAATGAATGCAGGAGTCGAATTTCGGCCGATTTGGCTCGGCATTGGTTATGCTGTCTTGAAAACACCTGTATTACCAGAGACTTTGAACATCAGAAGCCCGGATGGCTGGGCCGGTGGAACATTAGACTTTAAAGCTGTGTTTTGAAAAAGTTTAAAAATGTTGAGATGTGTTGGATTGATTATATGAGTGAGATGTTGTGAGTGTGCTTTTGGTATAAATGCTGCAGCAAAGACGTGAGAAAGGTTGTTTTGGTTGAGTGTTTTGGAGTCAGGCCTGTGAGTGAGTGATAGTAAATGCTATATATTATTTCTATAGCAAGTTTTATCTGTTATTAAGTAGTTTAAGTTGGGTTATCAATGAAGTGCCATTAAATGTTAAGGTTAAATTTGTTAAGCTTGTTTTCGGTTGGGTTCGAGGTCTTCTAAGTTTAAATTATATATAGGTTTGAGTTGTGTGGGATTTGAAGAAAATTAATTTTTGTCAAGTGTTATTAAGTAAGTCAAGTTAGATTCTGTTAAGTTTGAATTAAATTTAAGTGATTTTACATGATTTGCAAATAAGTCTGTTAAGTTAAATATTTTAAGTGCTTTAAATGCATACTATTTTTTCACCACTCCAAATTAACAAGGACTGAGAATTGCCCAGCTGATGCCATTTGATCCAAATGACTAAAGGATTACTAACTGAAAACTGACTTTGAACATTTCTGAGAAGCCCATGAAAAAAGGTGGATGTGATAAATTCAAGGACAGAAAGAATCATTTTCAGGCTTAACCTCCTCTCCAGGTTGCATGAATGAAAACAGCTAACAGCTTTCTTTTTCTTAGTCCAATTACCACCTGTCGTGCAATGCCTGATAAGGCCGTAACACGCTGTTGCCGGACGACCTGGGAATATAATTGGGAGTGGGTACTACGGAATGAGACAGAGCTAAACACTGCCTCAGCTTTAGACCTTTATGAATCTCATGAGCAGTAAATCTTAGCTTATTATCGGCGGGAGGTACAGTGTATTTTGAAAAGGGTTAAAGCTCGAAGTGCATCATATATAGCCTCAGTAAGGTGTAGGAGACTGGTGCCTTTAACATCACATTCTGTTGTAGGTCCTATAAAAGGAGATCCCAATTAAGCATTAGATAATTGCAGTTCAGCTTTGACTACTCTAATCTTCAAAGGATGAGTCAGCATAAACAGACATGGGCTACTCTGGATTCATCTCTAAACCTGGAAATAGTGTCCAAACCGCTTTATAACCAGTGTAAAGGCTCTACTATTATAACACCTAAGATATTTTTAATTTGTGGAGATAGAGCCTGGAATGGAATACCAACCCAAGCGCAGGGTGGATCTTGTTATTTAAGCAAGTTATCATTATTCCACCTCTGAGCACTGGTTCTGATCCTTCTCTACAGGATCACACTTCTGACACTGAGTGTCCTGTTTGTCCTCAGGCCTTTGGTGCAGCTGAGCCCTGGCAGAGTGGGGTCTGTACTTTTGGAGTTTGTAACAAGGCCCCCACACAAAGCTGCTCTAAGGTTTAAAGTGTTGCCAAGTGTAGTGGATGAGTTCTCTTCTCTTTTCTTTGCCCCTGATAGTGGACAGGAGGTAATGTCTCCTCCACAAGAGTTTCTGTGAGGAAAAACTTCACCATTATCTTACCTTGTTGTATCCAAAAAATAATTAGTAAGATAATAGAAAAAACCTGCAAACTAACCTCCTCTCTTAAAAAAAAAGAAAAAAAACCGGGGGAAATGTCGGAGAATGACTTAAAGAAAAAGGCCATGAGACATACAATTGAGAGAAAAGTAAGAGGGAAAAGTAAAAGCAGTTTCTAACAGTTCTCAGCCTTCTGATTTGTATAAACAATTAGACTCTCTCAGGCATCATTCTATAAACAATGGAGTTCTCAGACTGTCTTCCCATGGCGGGCAGAGCACCGTCTCTGGGAAGGCCTGCCATCCTGAGAACAGATGTAGAAGTTTTGGGAACACTGGTTTCTGTTTTGGTTTCTGTTTTTGATAAACAATTGTAGGTATTCTAAAACAAAGGGAGTGGTTAGAAGTTTCTCTGTTAGCCTATCATGAAACTGGATTACAGAATATTCATGGAGTTCGTTAGCACTGTTATTTAAGGTGATTGATTGATCAATAAAGTTGGAGTTCGATGCATTATAGAATGGTCGTTCACCCCTTCATTTCAATTAGTTGATCCTACCTTAGGCATTGCCGGTATTGGAGGGACTCAGGCAATTCAGATGAGCAGGGAAGTAATTACTTTAACTTTCCCCAATAGAGTGAATGTATCTACAAGGCCTTATGTCATGCAAACTCCTGTTACTTTACTAAGTTTGATTAGCAAAGGTCTGTTAAGCCAGTTAAAAGCTACCATTGTTCCACAGCCTTTTTAGCAGAGGCCAAAGGAGGGCAGCTGATCCTCAAAAATGATACACCTGGGTGGATTGATCAGAGGCTGCTGTCAAAGGAAAAGCTGCCCATAATCCAACAATAAGTGCAAGAACAGCTTGAGGAAGGGCACATAAAGCCATCCACAAGCCCTTGGAACACCACAATTTTTGTAATCTCGAAAAAGAGTGGGAAATGGAGATTGCCACATGACTTAGGTGCTGTTAATGCACTAATGCTAAGTATGAGTGCCTTGCAACCTGGTCTTCCATCTCCTACTATGATACCTGAGTCATGGAATCTATTGATCACTGATCTCAAAGATTGTTTTTTCACCATTCCCTTGCATCCACATGACATGAGTCATTTTGCCTTTTCTGTTCCATCTGTCAATAAGGCAGAACCCTACAAAAAATACGAATGAGTTTGTTTGCCCCAAGACATAAAAAACTCCCCTATATTGTGCCAAATTTATGTCGCTTGAGCTTTAGAACCTGTTTGGCAGCAATTCCCTGAGCATATTGTCTATCACTACATGGATGATAGATTAACGGCTGGGAAAAAATTAGACTCTGTAACTGTTCTAAAAACCACAAAAGTTTTGCTAGAAGAAAGAAGTTTGAAAATTGCTCCTGATAAGGTGCAATCTTCTGCTCCTTGAAAATATCTCGGGTGGCAGATTGATCAGTCTGTAGTGAAACCACAGAAACTCACCATTACCACTGAGGTTAAAACTGTACATGATGTCCAGAAGTGAGTGGGGAATATTCAATGGATTAAAACTATTTGTGGGATAACTAATGAAGAACTTGAACCATTAATACAGTTACTAGGTACTTCATCTGGGGCTGATGAATGCTGGACACTGGATAAAAAACAACAGCAGGCCTTGGATTGCTACATCACATGCACATCGTCTGATCGAGGATGTTCCAGTTCAACTGATGATCATCAATCAGAGCAAGGAGGGTGACAATTATGCCAAGCATCCTTTTGCCTTGATTTGTCAATGGGTTAAAACTCGAGCTAATCCTTTAGTTATTTAGTTTTTTTTGAATGGGTATTTTTATCTGTAAAACAATCTAGAACTATTAGCACTCGACTGGAACTTTTTGCTCATTTGATTATGAAGGGCAGAGGGAGAATATTGGAAATCTAGGGACATGAACCATATGCAATTGTAGTACCATTGGCTAACTGGTATCTTGAATGGGGAATTAAGCATTCTGTTTCTTTACAGATAGCTTTGGCTGGATATGACGGTAAAGTTCACGATACTTATCCACGGCACCGGGTGTTATCTTTATTGGAGCATCAGCGTCTGGAGGACAGACCCTGGAGATCTGACTGTCAGTGTCTGGGCAGACAGCATTTACAGATGCAGATGAAAGGTCAAAAAGGGCTGTCTGCACTTGGCAGTAAGACAAAGTGTAGAAAAAGCATGTCATTTTTAGAGAGGTAAAAGATACGCTGCAGATATTAGAACTGAAAGCTGTGATTTGGGCTTTTGAAAATTGGAATAATGAGGCCATTAACATTGTTTCTGATTTGCTTTATGTAGTTGGCTGTGTCCAACGCCTAGAAAGAGCAGTAGTTGAGAAAGTAAGTAATGAGCATTTGTATTCCCTTTTAAGCAAATTGCTTAAAAACCTAAATCAATGAGGGCAGGAATACTTTATTACTCATGTTCGCAGTCATCAAGCTCTCCCTGGTCTGTCTGAAGGTAATGCTTGAGCTGATCATTTGGTAGTCACTGTCTGGCCAATGCCAAACTCTGTCAAATTTCAGCAAGCTAAAACTTCCCATGCATTTCTTCATCTTCATCTGCAAAAATGTTAGTTAAACAATTTGGTATTCCCCTTACTGATGCTTCTAGTATTGCGCGATCCTGTCCTGATTGTCAATGAGATGGCATTGGTTTATTCACTGGTGTTAACCCTAGGGTTACTCAACCCTTGCAATTGTAGCAAATGGATGTAACTCCTGTAGCAGAATTTGGTCAGAAAAAGTTTGTACATGTTTGCATTGATACCCATTCTTTTGTTATATGGGCTACTCCCTTAACAGGTGAGACAGCACATCATGTTGAGAAATATTTGTACAATTGCTTTGCCATATTATGTATCCCCTTAGCAAAATAAGACTGACAATGATCCTGCTTACTGTTCCTTAAGATTCAAATATTTCTGTAATTTATGGGGTATTCGACATGACACTGGTATTCCTCACAATCCTACTGGTCATGCAATTATTGAGCGTGCCCATCAGATGCTTAAGGGCATGCCGCAAAAACAAAAGGGGGGAACTGCAAGGTTATCCCCTGAGGAAAAAACAGCAAAAGCCATTTTTGTGCTTAATTACCTTAGAACAACAGGAGATAGGGAAGATCTGCCTATTCTTGTGCATCATGCCCTCACACAAAATCCAAGCAAGGAATTTCCTGACGGTATTCAGGTCATGTTCAAAAGTGCAGAAACAGGGGTGTGGGAAAGACCAGCTACAGTCAAATTAACAGGAAGAAGTTATGTGTGCTTACTTACAAGTAAAGGCATTCATTGGATTCCAGCCAAGTGGATGAAGCCCTATCTGAAACCATCCTCGCCAACCTATGTTGTGCCAGGGGTGGAGATCCGGCGAAAGCACCGATTCCAGACAGCCCTGAATCCAATTCTTCAACACCTGACAGCTGAACAACGGTGGGAATATCTACCAAGTTTGCTGGAGTATGCTGAGGGAGTACTAGCAATTCTACATAGGTTTAATACACACGGGTTAGATATAGACAGACTTCTTTTACCTTCACTCCCATCACAAGTTGTAAATCAGATAGAAAATGCTTGTTATCTGCATGATTGTGTCTGCAAGCCATGGCTTAAGGTTCATTGTATAAAGTGTAAGTTAAAAACTTGGCGACAAGTTCATCAAGAACATAATTTAGCAGTGGTTTGAGGGAAAAAGCAAAATTTTAGGCCTATTAATCTAATATGTAATAATTGTTTTCACATACTAAACACTACTACCCCGAGAGTAGCATTAGCTAAATTTTTAGGGCGTAACTCAGGAGGATATCAGAGTTTTCTCCAGGTGGTATCTTTGATAGAAGCATATGAGTGAAGACGGTTACTGTGGGTCCAGTTTAACCTTGCTTTAATTGCTATAGTAAACCAAATTGGACTAGAGAGCAAGATAATAGCTACTGAATGTGGAGTAGGAATAGCAATACCACAAAGACATCACTTTAGAGATTTTGAGCGGGAACGGGCTAAAGCAATTTGGGCAAAGCGCAGGTGTGACGGACAACAACAGCAACAATGGCAGCAGTCTGGCAAATGTTGACAATGTTGCTCAGTGCAGTGATTAGGGAAAAGCAGGGTGTATACAATATAGAGCAGCGAGCTAACACGTGGGTTACATGGGCTAACAGAACAGGGCAAGAATCTTTCTGCTTATCACCAGCTACACCTACAGATCCATTTTGCACCTGTTTAATTGGAATTCCCTTAGACTCAGTGGAAGAATTCGGAAATTGGACCAGAGCTGAAATTTATGGCAACTTAAGTAAGGCCTGGTCAAATTGGTCTACTAATCAAAATGGGGTGATTACAGAAAATTGGTGTGAAAAACAAAAAATCCCTAGAAATCCTTTAGGAGCTCAGGCATTTATAATCGCTCAAGGTTTAAATACTACAAATCAGGAACCACAGGAATTGGATATTTTGGGATCAGTGTCAGGAAATTATTGTTTGTTCTTTGAGTACTACAAGGGTAAAGAAGTGATTAGGGAGAAAACCGGGACGTGATAGCACTTGGATATCTCCTGTTTATTTCTGGTATTCAAATACCACAGCATACAAGTACAGAGAGACAAAAACCAGCCCATATAGCTGCTGCAGTACAGGATGCTGTAAAACCAGTGCTTTCTAAACTGCAAAAGAGAGCCGAAGGAAAGAACATTAAGTGCTTTGGATGTAGTAAACTCAGGAATGTGTTTGTAGCCCTGCAGAGGAACCGGATCTGGAGAACAATGGGTTAGATTAAGGTCCAGTTCTTTGGCCAACTGTCAAAATCCTTTTATATCCCTTATCAAACTTTTACAATTTTCAAAGAGTGCACTTTGTTTCTCACACCCGGCTGTTGTTTGGGGGGCCCCGTTGCTGAGAGCTGACCCTGCCCCGGGTGTCGCTGGAACCCCCAAAAACTGCAGCCACCACCAGCCCTTGTTTGGGGTTGGGTTTTTTCTGTTCTTTCCTTGTTACTTGTGGATTGTTTCCCATGGAGTTGCTGAGAGGCACTGATGGCTGAGTGCTTGAGAAGGCGGGGAGGGGGAACTCCTCTGGTTTTTGGGAGTTTCTCTGGGAGGGGGGCACAGAGATACGGGGAGAATGGGGGGCAGGGGTTGGGGGCAGCCTCTCTCTGTCGCTCTTTGGCATCGGAGGAGGGCGGCCAGGCTGTCACTGCAAAGAGAATTCAGTGGCACCGCTGGAGCTCAGCCCTGAGGGACCGATCACCACCTGCTCGTGTGCCTTGGGAATCCTGAACTTCATATGCCCCGGGAATCCTGAATTTCATATTGTTAATGACAAGAGCAGGCTCCAGGTGCTAAAGTGATTTCAGCATTTATTATAAGAAAAAGAAAGGCCCAAAGCAAGGGGCCCATGGGCCGAGCAGGAGCATTCCCGTCAAGGATGCGGCAGCGCCGGGGCTGGGGCTGCTCAGCAGCGATGGCCCCGATGTTCCAGGTGGAGCGGAACAGATTCAGTGGGTCAGAAGCCCCTTTCCATCCTGTTTTTTGTCCCTTTGGATTGGTTTATTTTTGGATCCTTCATTTGCATGAATGTTTAAGGTGCTTGGTTAGAGCATGACAGTTCTGGGTCCAGGCCTACGACAGTTCTCTCCAGACTGGCTCATTTCGCTTTGGGGAGGGGGAGGGGGGAACACATGACTTTACTGAGGTCTGTTATGGTACATTGAGTACCGTATGTATTTCTTCTAACTACTTTTTAAATATAAAAAGAGTAGTGAAATAAACAGGGCAGGAGACTTTTTCTCCTTTGAATGCCTTTATTAAAAGTGATCAGTTCAGGATTGGGCAGCTTGGCGGGTCTGCAGCTTCCCGTTGTCTCTCCCAGGGCGACGTGGAGGAGGAGAATATGCGCAGCTTTGTCCACTAGGAGCAGAGCTGGGGATCCAGTCCTCGTGGGAGCCTTTAAGGGCGTGGTGACCCCTTCGGATGTTGGTTTTCGCAGTTTCTTCCCGTCCACTCCCGGTTTCGGGACGACTCCAGTGGTCAGGGCGAGAGGGACTCCGAAGGTGTTCTGCATCTCTGCAGGCTCAGCACTCCACTCCTCACATCCAGACATCACTCCAATCTCTCAGCTCTTAGTTGGCTTGTTGTTTTGGGGTTTTCTCAGTACCTTTGGAGCAGTGGTCCCCCACAGCATGCTGGTCCTGGAGTCAGTTTGCATAGCCTCCCCCCCCCCCCCCCCCCTCCCCATGTCTCTTCACTATTTTGGGGACAAGTACAACTTAGCCTCGGGCAAGGCTCTGCTAATACAAAAGGAGCAATTAGGCACAATAACAAAACAAGCAAAACTTCAGCAGCAACAGTGATCTGGCTGATTTTTGTAACCTTTTCTCACAAAAAAATTAGAAGAATTTTTGTTCATAACAAATAGTTATAAGTACATATTTATATCAATAAATCTATATATTTATATATGAATATATATTTTATATATATTCATATATAAATTTTATATAGAATATATTATATATTATATAAATACATATTTAATTTATATTTATGTAAATAAATATATATAAATATATATTAATATAAATAAAAAGTGTAGTTATAAGAAATATAACTTTTACAATATAATACCCAAAATAACAGTACATGCTTAACCATCTATCAACTATTTTACGACAGTTTCTAACCTATTTTCAACAATTCCACTCTCTAACGATTTGATCAGGTTTCCAGCTTGCATCAATCTTTTAAAATTCAACTTCTACTTTTCTCAATTTCTCACACTGTTCAAGCGCATCTTTGGCAGTCTGATCACTCTGTTTTTTCATTAACATGAGTTTTTCACCATTTTCCCCTTCCACGTTCCCTTGCAGCATGATGCTGTGGACAATGCTGGTCACTATCCAGACTAGACATGGAATTGCACATGGTAGGAATATTACACTTGCTAGTGCGCACACCATAAAGAAGACCAATTTCTTCCACCATTTACCATTCCAGGTGAACAAGTCATCCCACCAATCTGAGTGTCCAAACAAGGGGGTCCATTTCTGTGCTCCAACATAGGTTAGGTTTCTAATATTTTGAGGAATGTTTTTAGTTACATGACTGTGGTCATCGATCTCTAGGCAGCATTCTGAAATATTAAATTTCCCACAGATCCCTCCTTCCTCTGCAGGGAGGTAGTCCACTTTTAAGGATGCTTTGCCCAGTTCCAAAAGGGCAACAGTCTCTCACTTTTGGGACACCTGTCACCCCCAAATTCACCCCCTAGGGCCGAGGGGGTTTCAAGAACAGAGATCTTCTTTGTCACTGAAGATCGAGGGCACCACCACCCTTCTCACCCGTCATCTCTGTTTATGCCACTCCTTCACATCACATCACTGCACTATCTGGGCTCCAAGCCATTGCCTCCCCCTAAATGCATTCTCTGTGTCACAAAAAAATAGTTCTGTATATGGCTATACAAGAAAAGTCCAGCTAAAAGGCCAATCCATCGTCTCCTCCACCTAGGATTCTTCTCAACTTCTTCAGACATTTTTCACTTGCAGACACTTTCATCACACTAGCTTATTTCTTTTTCTTTCATCTCTTATCTCTCTTCTCATTCAGCTTCAGAATATTCAGCATGTGCAAAGTTTCTATCATCTAAGAGAAGAGTTCAAATCTCAGGCTCTGCCTGTCTAGAACTCTCACGCTGCCCTGCCCAGCACCTTCTCGCTGCACCCTTGCTGCACTACCTGCCCCTTCTCCTTCTCAGCCAGCCCTGCTGCTAGCACATGATATCCAATTTCAAAGGAGCACAAACACAGACACAAGCACAAGCTCTCTGTCTCTCTCCCGGGGCAGGGGAAGAGCTGCCCACTGCTTCTCAGTGTTCTTGACCCTTCTATCTTGCCAAAGCCTTCACTTCCCTTCTCTGTCCCAAGCTCTCACTTCTCCCTCACCCGGCCGCACGGCTTCCCCTGCCCTGCTCAGCCCGCAGCTGGGCAGAAGAGCTCTGACTTCTTTCACAGACCAGAACTGAAAGAGCTTCCCCTGAGAGTTCTCTGCTTTTAACCCCTTGTGCTCTCAGAAGCGTATCCACAGCCTCAGTAGCCACACCAAATGCCAATATTCAAATCTCAACACTTACATAGTTTAACCACCAAACTCTCAAAAAACTCACTTCCTTTTCAAGCCAAAAAAATCCCAGAAATAAGAATCTTGATTTGTTATATGTTTCTAATATTTGGATAGGTTTTCTATTGCCCAGAATGATTCGATATAATCTCCTGAGCATTCAAACATTTTTTTCTTTTTCACTGTATAGACATCGACTTTCAGTTTTTTCTATTGACCAATATGAATGGGGGGTTTCTGGGATCCACCTGATCCACCGTGTGTGTTTGTGTGTCATTTGCTGCCAGATAGCTTTTACATGGTATTTCTCCTACTTCTATAGGATACATTTTCCCTTTTCTTGATAAACACTCTTCCCCTATGATTGTTGATTTAAGCTTCCATTCTCCTTCCCTTCCTTTGGGTACTATCAGGTTTTTCTTGATGTAATCAATTTTAAAATGTCTAGGGGACCTAAACTGATACCATCCCATGGCCAAATTTCACTTATGTGTGTCCCCCACACACGCAACAATCAGTCAGATTAAATTCTTTTGTAACGTTTTCCATCATATCAATAAAAAGATTTTTTCCATATATTTGTCCCTCTCTATCCCTTTGTCTTTTCAGGTGCACTTCTTTCTCTTTGAATGTATCCTCTAAGTTGGTTTCACTTTCTTGTTCAAAACACACCCATCGTTCTTTCACAGGGCACTCTCCTGACATCTTCTGGCTGGGGTTTGCAATATTTTTAACCAGCTGTGAAAAATGCTTATTTTATGATTGCCTTTTTGCAAATATCAAAATGAATATTATGTGTTATATTAGGAAGTGATGCTGTATTAATTTTTTAAGTAGTGTGTTATAGTTCAAACATGTAAGTTATAACATAATGTTTAAATAGGAACTATGTATGTGGGATAATTTTGAAGAAAGGAATGAGGTACTCCCCCAGAGACATCAGCCTAAGGACACCTAAATCTTTCAGAGAAAGGGAATTTATTGCTCCATTATCAGAAGAAACCAAGTTCTTCCCACCTTACTCAGCCATGAAAACATCATTAAAATTAAGAGGAAAAAGTTGACAATGGCGAGACAGAATCCTGTGTTTGAATGGAGTTTATGCATCATGTATGAGATGTATGAGTATGCAACAGGCTATTGTCTTTAAGGGTTAATCCTCTGTTAATGAGTGTCCCTTTTTTGAGCTTATTCTGCCAAGAAAGAGGTACCTGTACTGTTTGTAACTATTTGTTTTTATTGCCTCGTATTGTCCTAAATCCCAATTGTTCAAATGTTTCATATTCTAATTATATTACTATTTTTATAACCATTTTATTACTATTAAACTTTTACAATTCTAAAAACAAGTGATTGTTGTTTTTCACAGAAATTATGAGAATATGATCAATGGCTCCATGCAGGCTCATGTCCCTGCCATGGTCAAGGAACTCAAAGAGGAGATGAGGGAGATGAGGGAGGAGGTGAGGAAGAACAATGCAGCACCCGTGCGAGTCACAGGCTGCAAAGTCAGAGCCCAACGTCCCCCAGCTCGACAGAGAGGGTGCACCCCACGGGCTGACCTGTGGTTCTGTCTGTGTGATCATGGGGAAGACATGGGAAGGTGGGATGGGAAACCCACTTCTGTTGGGAAGGATGAAAGTTTGCCAAGAAAATCTCACAGGTATGTGTGCTGGGCAGAAAGATTTTTGAATGGAGAATCTGAAGAAGGAATAGAGATGGAAGCAAGTTTTGATGTAGAGGAAAAGAATTGCTGAGCCAGTCTTACCAGGAGCCAGGATAAGCCAGGAGGCAAAGGGTGTGTTAGTTAGAAGGGGGTTTTAGGGCTTAGAGCAAAGGATAAACTCACCTCAAACAAGAAGATGTTTTTACCGAGCAGAAAGATAGCACAGGCAAACAAGCCTGCCAATGGTGCAAGTTGAAAAAAGGTCTCAGAATTTTCCACTGCAAGAAAACTGAAAAACGTCTTCTAGCTTATAGTGGTGCTCAAAGTGGGGCGCCATCAGTAAGAGCCTGAGCGAGGGATGCGGGTCTCCAGGCCTGCCTGCAGCTGGAGCTGGCAGATGTAGGCACAGGCTCTGTCGCCCATGACTCTGGACTGCTGTAATGACTTGGATGTAATAAATTGCATTTTGAAGAGCTGCCTGCAGTCCCACATCCCTCATTTAGGCTCTTACACCCCTTCATCCACATCTGGGACAGAATGGTCCCCCTGGGATCTCTGAGAGCTACAAAACCCAGACCTCTGCCAAATCGCATCAAACTTTTTCCATTGCACCAGCAGTGATGCCACATCTATCGTGCAATCATCAAAAAGCACTTGGCCTTCCACAAGAGACCATGCCTCCCTAGAGAATGAGTCTGCAGGGTTGGAAAAAAACCCTTGCTCTCTGGCCCACAGAAATAATCTTTCAAAATCACTCCAGGTAACAGAAATTGATTTCTGCTCCATGAGACCCTTCCAGAAGTCCAAAACCAGAGAATCCTCCATGAAAGCCACAGGATTTGCCATTATCTCAAGAGCTGCAGGGAAAGTGCCAAACGCTCACAGTCGCCACGCCAAAACAAGGAGGGGGATTTAAACAATATGACCTCACCCATGGCTGTTCCACACATTGCGGCCACCAGATGTCGCTACAGGACAGGAAATAACACGATGTGGACACGCAGCTCTCCCAAGGTAAAAAAGAGCACGTTTAATTTCTGACTGTGGCATTTATAGATTTCCAAAAGTGACCATGGATCGAAGGTTGAAAGTGCCACCTCTCCAATGACACTGGACAATCAACAGTCCATCAAATTTCTCCTCCTCCATAAAAGAATGCAAAACAATAAGTTATTTACATAAAGTGTGTGAGAAAGTTCCTTACAAAAATGTAAACATCAGAAGGTGCAGAAAAACATAAAAAAACAGGGCCACAGAGCATTATTTTTTGCTTATCTCCTGTTTCTGGGTCCATCAGTGCCTTGCCTCAGAGATAACTCCCTCCAGCAGCCATTTCTGTTTGATGGGCAATCAAGGACCAATCATGACTCAGAATGATATCAGCCCATTGGGAGATGCTCTGCCCAGTGGGAGGAGCTAAACCTGGATGTAATCTGGGCTTTTGGACAGAATGGGCTGCCCTTACCCACTGGTTTCCAGAGGACAAGAGCAACCAGATCTTTCCTATGGGATCACCACATCAACAACACCATTTCATCTTTATTGCTACCACCACCCTAACTAGCAGAGTGTCAGGTTGTGTTCTGACTCTGTCAGTGGTCTTCTTTTGTATTATTGCATGTTTGTTGGGGTTTTTTTTCTTTTTTAAATTGTATTTCTGGCTTAGAATCTCTCACAGGTTTTGCTTTCAAACCAGAACATAATTTTGGCGCCAAAAGTGGAGAACCAAGGTTTGTGCTCAAGGAACTGGTTACACTGGGTGGGTAATGCAGAAGGATAGGGAAACCCCTTGTGTACCACAAGGAGACCTCATTTTAAGTGAGAACTGTGTGTAAAGTTTCATTCTGTATTATATATACATTTTTACATATGTATATATCTATATCAGTGTTATATATATATATATATATATACATAAGAGGGTATTGGTTCGGGTATAAATGGTAGTAGAATAAGGGGTGGATTATGTCCTAGGTTCCAATATAAAGATGCATTCTATTCCCATCCTCAAGAGCTACTGAAACCAGGAGGGACATTGTTTTTCCTTATCTCTTTTAATGGACCCATCAGTGTCTTGCCCATGACTCAGAGGTAACTCCCTCCAGGAGCCATTTCTGCCTTAAGTAGCAGGGTGTCAGGTTGAATTCTGACTTTCTCAGTGGTTTTTCTTTTGTATTATAGCATGTATTTTGGTTTTTTCCCATTTATTAATAAATTGCATTTCTGACTTGGAGTCTCTCACTGGTTTTACTTTCAAACCAGAACAATTGGCCACTGGCGATGGTTGTTTGGCTTGATTAACCAATTGGATCCACGTGTGTGTTGTGACTGTCTGGCAAGGGCCATGGGTTGTTCTTAGTAGTAAAGTATGGTATAACAAAGCGATTGATCAGCCTGCTGCAATCATGGAGTCAATGCTCATTATTCCCTGCTGGGGACCGCTGCTGCAACAGGGACTGATGATTTTTCTTTCAGCACTGGACAGTCCTTTTTCCAATGCCCCCATTTCTTACAGGATGCACTCTGAGCCTTCTCCGGAGGGGAAGCTTTCTTGGGTGACTTTTCCCGAGTTGCCTTCTTGCTAGGCTGGGATTAACTCTTTCAGTCGGGCCCCTGTCTCAAAACACCTTCCAGGCAACCTCCACCAGTTTATCCATGTTTTGAACTCCCTTAATCTTTTCTTCTTATATCATTTGAAGCCTGACCCACACAAAACAAAACCAGGTGTTCTTTACCATCAGTCGATTCCGGATCTACACCAGTATATTTGATGGTAGATCTCTTCATCTGTTCAAAAATCAGTGGGGGATTCATCATAATTTTGCCTCACTTGGTAAGGCTTTGACTAATTTACAGCTTTAGAGACCCCAAGTTTTAACCCACATTCCACGAGGCTTTGATATAATTTTAATTTTGCCACCTGCTCCGGTGTATTTGCCTCCCACCCAGGGTTTCCAAGGGGAAATATCTCAGTGACAGCGCCTTGAAGCAACTCCCTGGCTGTGCTCCCCTCAAGGAACCTTGAGGTAGATTTATTGACCTCTTGTCCCTCAGTGGGGTCTGTGGTATTTGCTGGGTCCCCAGGATGAAGGAGGAACTGAGAATCTGACTCCATGTTCCTAGAAGGCTAATTTATTATTTTATGGTATTGTTTTATATTAAAGAGTGATATACTGAATCTCTACTAAAGAATAGAGAAAGGATACAGACAGAAGGCTTAACAAGAATGAGTAATAAATCTTGTGTCTCCTTCCAGAGTCCCAACAGAGTTGGATGGTGATTGGTCATTAAGTAAAAACAATTCACATGTTGCATAAACAATCTCCAACCACATTCCAAAGCAGCAAAACACAGGAGAAGCAAATCAGATAATTGTTTTCTTTTTTCTCTGAGGCTTCTCGGCTTCCCAGGAGAAGAATCCTGGGCAAAGAGGATTTTTTCAGAAAATATGGCAGTGACAATGGTCAAGTGATGTGTCTGACACAGACTTCAGATCAGCCCGGTGTGATTCATACAGAGGGCATTCATTCATTCATTCATTCATTCATTCATTCATTCATTAATAGGCTGTATGGTGCACACATGAACTAAGAGATTATATTGCACCAACCCCAGCAGCTACAATGAATCATCAATAATCAATATCGGTATCAAACACCGTATCAAATTGGTGGTGATCAATAACAATGCGTAAAAGGCAATACAAAAGTGCAAAAGGCAATTATTAAATTGGCATTTATGACCCAGCTGGGCTGCAGGCACAGTGGAAAGCTGGAAGCTCTTGAGGGGACTCATTCACCTCTGTCCCCTTTCCCTGACTATTCCCAGAGTGTCCCTGAGTGTCCCCAGAGTGTCCCCAGTGATGTCACCCCAGGAATTCCCATCAGGATTTGGGACAGTATCATTGAAAATTCCCAGAAAATTCCCCAAATCTGTCTCAAATACTGCACAGGTGACAGCAGCAATGTCCCCAATGATGTCAGTGCTCCCATGTGAAACTTTCCTGCAGCAGCCTCGGGATGTCCTCGATGGCTTTTTGGCACTGCTTGGCCACTGCACAGCTGCCAGGGTCACCCGGGCCACACCGGCCACCATAGGGACCCAAGAGAATGTTGTCAATTACCCCAAGTGTCCCCAGCAGATGATCCTTGGCCAGGCGGGTGCTGGCCTTCCACAGCCACTCAAACTTGGCCACTTTGGCTACCAAGGCCTGGAGGACATCAGGGGACACCTCATTTGTCCCCTTCAGGATGGCCTTCATGTCCCTGAGCCACCACTCCATCTTCCAGTAGAACAAGGTGGCTCTGTCACAGGTGGCCACCAAGCGCTGCAGCAGCCCCAGGGCCACCTCTGCCCAATGTCCCCTCCTGGTGGCCACCACAGCCTCTCCCATGGCCTCACTGGTGGCTGCTGCCACCTGGGCATCGTGCATGGCCATTTCCAAGGCCATCACCTCCTTGCCCAGGGCCACCATCAGCTGCTGGTCCGGGACCACCTTCCCCCAGATGTCACAGAGTTTGGTGGCCTCCCTGGCCAGCCAGTCCCAGCTGTCCACAAGCCTGGCCACCAACTTCTGCCATGCCTTGGCTGCAGCTCTCACATCAGCCCAGGGGGTCCCAGGGGTGGCCCAGAGGGTGATCAGGGCCCTTCTCAGGGAGGGGACACCAGGGTGGCCAAGGGAGGTGACACCGCCATGGTTCAGGATCGCATGGAGGCTCTGGGTGAAGTTCTTCAGGTCCTTATGCAGGGAGTCTGGGGAGTCACGCAGGCACGTACCCCAATGTGGCCCAGTCACAGTGGCCACCACCTCACCCAAGGTGTCCACCACGGCCACCAGCGCCTGCAGCTGTGAAGGGGACACCTGGAGAGGGGACATGGGAGGTGTCAGGGACCTCGTGGCATTTGTGGCCTCCTGCAGTGGCCCCGTGCCCCCGAGGGGTTCTGCTTTGCCCCTCCATCCATTTGTCAGGCTCTTGTCCCCGCTGCCAGCGCCCACTGGCCCCCATGTCCCCTCCCCACCATGGGCCCCCCATCCCCCATTGCCCCCTCCCCCCATGACCCCTCCACCCCCTTGTGTCCTCTCTGTCTGCCTCCCCAACCCCCCCTCCCCTGTCGCACCTTTTGGGGCTCCATGCTCACTGCTGATACCTTGGGGATGCTCTGAGGATGCTCCAGAGGTCGAATGAGCCTTGGAATGTCCTCGATGGCTCTTTGGCACCTCTTGGCAAACACACAGGCACGGGGGCTGGCGGGACCACCATTGAACAAGAATTTGATGATGTCTGGAAGTGTCCCCAGCAGGTGATCCTTGGCCAGGCAGGCGTTGGCCTCCCACAGCCGCTCAGCCATGGCCACCTTGGCCACCAAGTCCTCAGGGACATCAGTGGACGCCGCATTTGTCCCCTTCAGGGTGGCCTCGATGTCCCTGAGCAGGCGCTGCAGCTCCTGGGGGAACACGGTGGCTTCATCACACGCGGCCACCAAGCGCTCCAGCAGCCCCAGGGCCGCCTCTACCCGCTGTCTCACCATGGTGGCTGTTGTTGCCTCACTGGCAGCCACCCTGGCATCTCTCCTCACCTGGGCTTCATGCCCAGCCATCACCTCGGCCCCCTCCTCCCTGCTCAGGGCCTGACCCAGCTCCACCATATTTTCCTGAGCTGTCCCATAATGAGCAGTCTCACCCTGCAGCTCTCTGGCCCGGGTGGTGGTGGTGGCCGCCCTGTCAGCTGCCTTGGTGGCCACCTCCCTGCAGGTGTCACGGAGCTTGGTGGCTTTCCTGGCCAGCTGGGCCCACCTGCCCACAAGCACAGCCACCAACCCCTGCCAATTACAGGCCACCATTGTCACATGATTCCGAGTCGTCCATGGGGTACTCCTGTAGGCAGTCAGGGCCTGGCTCAAGGAGGTGACAGGGCCATCATCATCGGAGGTGACATTGCAGTGCCACCAGGCATCATCAGTGCAGTACAGGGTGACCCGGAGTTTCTCGGTGAAGAACACCAGGTCCCAGCACAGGCTTGCCATGGACACAGGCAGCATCATCTTGGCCTGACTGGGCAGGGTGGCCAGCAGCTCACCCAGAGTGGCCACCACAGTGACCTGTGGCTGCAGCACGGCCAGGGACAGCTGAAGAGGGGACAGGGGAGATGTCATGTACCTGGTGGCACTTACGGCCTCTGGGGGTGGTCCCCTGCCACTGAGGGGTCCCCTTTGTTCCCTCCATCCCTTTGTCAGCCTCTTGTTTCTTCTGCCACCCCCTGCCCCTCCCCTCATAGCCCCTCCCATCCCCGCCCCTCTGCTGCCCTCCACCACCCCCTCCCCGTGTCCTCCTCATCCTCCACTGACCCCTTCCCTCCCGCGTCCCCTCCCCCCCATCACCTCCTCCCTTCCTGCCACTCGCTCCTGTCCCCTTTGTGACCCCCTGTCCCATTCGCCACCCCCCGTGTCCCCCCCATCTCCCATTGCCCCCACTCCCCCTCTCTGTTCCCCTTGCAACCCTCCCCCCACCCCCGTCGCACCTTTTGGAGCTCCATGCTCAAGGGAGACACCTTGGGGACACTCTGGGGACGCTTTGGGCATCGAAGGAACCTTGGGATGTCCTCAATGGCTCTTTGGCACCGCTCAGCCACCCCCCAGGCACTGGAGCTGGTGGAACCACCATTGAAATAGTCCTTGATGTCTTTAAGTGTCCCCGTCAAGTGATCCTTGGCCAGGCGGGCATTGGCCTCCCACATCCGCTCAGCGACAGCCACTTGGGCCACCAAGGCCTCAGGGACATCAGGGGATGCCTCATTTGTCCCCTCCAGGGCAGCCTTGATGTCCCCAACCCTGCGCTGCAGCTCCCGGGGGAATGCAGTGGCTTCGTCACACGCCGCCACCAAGCGCTCCAGCAGCCCCAGGGCCGCCTCCACCCGCTGTCTCTCCATGGTGGCCCTTGTTGCCTTGCTGGCAGCCACCCAGGCCTCTCTCCTCACCTGGGCTCCATGCCCAGCCACCACCTCGGCCCCCTCCTCCCTGCCCAGGGCCTGACCCAGCTCCACCATGTTTTCCTGAGCCGTCCAATAATGGTTAACCTTGTACTGCAGCTCCCTGGCCCGGGCGACTGTGTTGGTTGCCTCAGTGGCCACCTTGGTGGCCATCACCCTGCAGGTGTTGTGGAGCTCAGTGGCTGCCCTGGTGAGCTTGGCCCAGCTGTTCACAAGGGCATTCACTGACCACTGCCACTTGAATGCCTCCTCTGTCACATCATCCCAGGTGATCCATGGGGTGCTCTTGTAGGCGGCCAGGGCTTGGTTCAGGGAGATGAGAGAGAAATCCCAGTTCAAGGTGATATCGACGCGCCACCAGATGCCCTTAATGCACTCCATGGTCTCCCAGAGCTCATTGGTGAATTCATCCAGGTCCTTGTACAGGCACCCTGGAGACTCGAGCAGAATCATTTTATCCAGACTGGTCAGGGTGGCCAGCAATTCACCCAGGATGGATACCACGGCGACCTGTGGCTGCAGCCAGGTTCGAGGACAGCTGGGGAGGGAACAGAGGAGGTGTCACAGATGTGGTGGCACTTACGGCCTCGTGGGATAGCCCCCTGCCACTGAGGCGTCCCCTTTGTCCCCTCCATTCCTTTGTCCGCCTCTGGTTCCCTCTGCCACACCCTGCCCCTCCCCTCGTAGCCCCTCCTGTCCCCTGTCCACACTACTTTCTCCTCTGACCCACCCTGCCACCTCCTATGTCCCTACCGTCCCATCTCCCACTCATCCTCCACTGCCTCCTCCCCGCTATGTCCCCTCCACCCCATCACCTTCTCCCTTTCCTGCCACTCCCTCCTGTCCCCTTTGTGACCCCCTGTCCCCTCCCGCCATCCTCAATATCACCCCCATCTCCCATTGCCCTCTCCCCTCCCCACCCACTATCCCCTCTGTCCCCCCCACCCCCCTCATCCTCGTTGCACCTCTTGGGGCTCCATGCTCACTGGGGACACATTGGGGACACCTTGGGGACCCTCCTGGGGGCAAACAAGCCTTGGGATGTCCTCGATGGCTCTTTGGCACCGCTCAGCCACCTCACTGAGGCTGGCAGGACCACCAGTGAACAAGAATTTGATGGTGTCTTGAAGTGTCCCCAGCAGGTGATCCTTGGCCAGGCGGATGTTGGCCTCCCACAGCTGCTCGGCCATGGCCACTTTGGCCACCAAGCCCTTGGGGACATCGGGGGATGCCGCATTTCTCCCCTTCAGGGTGGCCTTGATGTCCCCAACCATGCGCTGCAGCTCCCGGGGAAACACGGTGGCTTCGTCACACGCGGCCACCAAGCGCTCCAGCAGCCCCAGGGCCGTCTCCACCCTCTGTCTCTCCACGGTGGCCCTTGTTGCCTCGCTGGCAGCCACCCAGGCCTCTCTCCTCACCTGGGCTCCATGCCCGGCCACCACCTTGGCCCCCTCCTCCCTGCCCAGGGCCTGACCCAGCTCCACCATGTTTTCCTGAGCTGTCCCAAAACGTGCAGCCTTGGCCTGCAGCTCCCTGGCCCAGGCGGTGGCGGAGGCCGCCCTGTCGGCTTCCTCAGTGGCCACCCTCCTGCGGGGGTTACAGAGCTTGGTGGCCTTCCTGACCATCTGGGCCCACCTATTCACAAGCACAGCCACCGACCCCTGCCACTTGCTGGCCACCATTGTCACATGGGTCCAGCGAGTCTATAGGATGCTCTTGTAGGCAGTCAGGGCCTGGCTCAAGGAGGTGACAGGGTCATCATCATCGGAGGTCACATTCCGGCGCCACCAGGTGTCATTAGTGCAGTACAGGGTGACCCAGTACAGGGCCGACACGACCTTCATCTTGGCCCGACTGCGCAGGGTGCCCAGTAGCTCGCCCAGGATGGCTACCACGGTGACCTGTGGCTGCAGCAGGGCCAGGGATAGCTGGGAAGGTGACAGGGGAGGTGTTAGAAACCTCCCCTGGTTACAGCCTCCTGAGATAGCCCCCTGGACCCGAGGGGTCCTCTTTGTCCCCTCAGTCCCTTTCTTAGTCTCTTGTTCCCTCTGCCACTCTCTGCTCCTCCCCTCGTAGCTTCTCCCACCCCCTGCTCCCACTGCTGCCCCCTCTCCCACCTCTCATGTCCCCTCCCCCTATGTACCCCCACCCCCCACTGCCACTTATCACCCCCTTCTCCACTCCACCCCTCCGTCACCTCCCCCCTTCCTGCCACTCCCCCTCCTGTCCTCTTTGTGACCCCCTGTCCCCTCTCACCATCCTCCATGTCCCCCCCATCCCCCATTGCTGCCTCCCCTTCTCCACAGCATCCTCTCTCTCCCCCTCTCTCTCCAGCTGCACCCTGCCCCCCCCGCCCCGGTCGCACCTCTTGTAGCTCCATGCTCACTGGGGATACCCTGGGGACATCTTGGAGATGATCCAGGGGTCTGAGGAGCCTTGGAATGTCCTCAATGGCTCTTTGGCACCGCTCGGCCACCTCACAGGCACTGGGTCTGACGGGACCACCATCGAAATAGAACTTGATGATGTCGTCAACTGCCCTCAACAGGTGATCCTTGACCAGGCGGGCATTGGCCTCCCACAACTGCTCACACTCGGCCACTTTGGCCACCAAGTCCTCGGGGATATCAGGGGATGCCTCATTTGTCCCCTTCAGGGCAGCCTTGGTGTCCCTGAGAAGCCACTGCAGCTCCCGGGGGAACGCGGTGGCTTCGTCACACGCGGCCACCAAGCGCTCCAGCAGCCCCAGGGCCCCCTCCACCCGCTGTCTCACCATGGTGGCCCTTCTTGCCCAGCTGGCAGTCACCATGGCATCTCTCCTCACCTGGGCTTCATGCCCGGCCACCATCTTGGCCCCCTTCTCCCTGCTCAGGGCCTGACCCAGCTCCACCATGTTTTCCTGAGCTGTCCCATAATGGCAGCCACGGCCTGCAGCTCCCAGGCCTGGGCGGTGGCCACCATGTCAGCTGCCTCAGTGGCCATCCAGCTGCAGATTTCGTGGAGATGGGTGGCTGTCGTGGCCAGTTTGGCCCAGCTGTCCACAAGCACAACTAGTGACCACTGCCACTTGCTGGCCTCCCGTGTCACACAGTTCTGGGGGGTCCATGGGGTGTTCTCCCAGGCTGCCAGAGCCCGGCTCAAGCAGACGGGAGGTTCATCATCATCGGAGGTGGGAGCATCATCATCATCATCGGAGGTCACATTGCTGTGCCACCAGGTGTCATCAGTGCAGTACAGGGTGACCCGGAGGTCCCTGGTGATGTCCTCCAGGTCCTTGCACAGTCTCCCTGCGTAGCTGAGCAGAATCATCTCATCCTGACTGGTCAGAGTGGCCAGCAGCTCGCCCACGATGGCCACCACGGTGACCTGTGGCTGCAGCAGGGCCGGAGTCAGCTGGGGAGGGGACAAGGGAGGTGTCAGGGAGCTAATGGCCCTTATGGCCTCCGGGGGTGGCCCCCTGCCACTGAGGCGGCCCCTTTGTTCCCTCCATCCCTTTGTCGGCCTCTTGTTCCCTCTGCTACCCCCTTACCCTCCCCTCATAGCCCCTCCCACCCTCTGCCTCTCTGCTGTCCCCTCTGCCACCCCCCCATCCCCGTGTCCTCCCCATCTCCCACTGCCCCTGCCATGTCACCTCCCCCCTTCCTGCCACTCCTTCCTGTCCCCTTTCAACCCCCTGTCCCCTCCCACCAATCCCCCTGTGTCCTCTTATCCCCCATTGCCCCTTCCCCCCAATGTCCCCTCTGTCCCCCTTCCCCCCTTCCCCCCCTGTCGAACCTCTTGGATCTCCCTGCTCACTGGAGACACCTTGGGGACACTCTGAGGACACTCTGGGGGTCGAAGGAGTCTTGGGATGTCCTCGATTGCTCTTTGGCACCGCTCGGCCACCCCACAGACACTGGGGCTGGTGGGATCACCAGTGAACAAGAACTTGATGGTGTCTGGAAGTGTCCCTACCACGTGACGCGTAGCCTGTCGGGCGTTGGCCTCCCACAGCCGCTCAGACATGGCCAATTTATTCACCACGTCCTTGAGGACATCGGGGGATGCCTCATTTGTCCCCTCCAGGGTGGCTTTGGTCTCCCTGAGCAGGTGCTGCAGCTCCCGGGGGAACACGGTGGCTTCGTCACACGCGGCCACCAAGCGCTCCAGCAGCCCCAGGGCCGCCTCCAGCCACTGTCTCTCCATGGTGGCCCTTCTTGCCTCACTGGCAGCCACCCTGGCCTCTCTCCTCACCTGGGCTTCATGCCCAGCCACCACCTTGGCCCCCTCCTCTCTACCCAGGGCCTGACCCAGCTCCACCATGTTTTCCTGAGCTGTCCCATAACGGGCAGCCTTGTCCTGCAGCTCCCTGGCCCGGGCAGTGGCGTTGACCGCCTCAGTGGCCGCCTTGGTGGCCAAATCCCTGCAGGTGTCACGGAGCTTGGTGGCTGCCCTGGCCAGCTCGGCCCAGCTGTTCACAAGCGCATGCACCGACCACTGCCGTATGAAGTCCCTCCATATCATATCCTTTTGCATGTTAAATGGGGTGCTCTTGTAGGCAGCCAGGGCCTGGCTCCGGGAGGTGGGAGCGTCATCATCATCCATGGTGACATCCCGATGCCACCATGTGTCATCAGTGCGGTACAGGGTGGCCCGGAGGTCCCTGGTGAATTTCACCAGGTCCAAGTACAGGCATCTTAGGGACACGGACAGCGTCTCATCCAGGCTGGGCAGGGTGGTCAGCAGCTCACCCAGGATGGCCGCCATGGTGTCCTGTGGCTGCAGCATGGCTGGGGACAGCTGGGGAGGGGACAGGGGAGGTGTCAGGGACCTAGTGGCACTTACAGCCTCCTGGAGTGGCCCCTGTCCCCTCCCGGGGTCCCCTTTGTCCCCTCCCTGGAGGGCTCTGCTGTCCCTCTCTCCCTTTGTCACCCCCCGACCTCTCTGCCACCCCCCGCCACCCCCTGTTGTCCTCCCCATCCCCATCTCTGTCACTCTCCCCCTTCCTCCTACGCCGCCTTGTCCCCTTTGTGACTCCCTGTCCCCTCCCACCACCCCCGTGTCTCCTCCGTCCCCCACTGCCCTCTTTCGCCCCCCTCGCCATGACCCCTCTGTCACCCCCGTGTACCCTCTGTGTCCTCCCCCCACCACCATTCCAGGATTATTGCACCTCAAGGGGCTCCATGGCAGCTTGGGACACTCCAGGGACACTCCAGGGACACTCCAGGGACACTCTGGGGCCACTCCGGCTGACAAACATGCCCGGGTGACGGTTGGGGACACGCAGGAACGGGGCGTGCCCAGATGGTGGAAGCAGGAAGAGGTGATGTCACTGTCCCCCCTCCTCCCCCCTTGGGGCCAGGACAGTGTGCCCAATGTCCCCCGATGTCCCCAACGTCACCCCAGTGTCCCCTCAGGGTCCCAACAAGGCTCAAGTGTCCCCCAATGTCCTGTTGGGGACACGGGCGACACACCAGGGTCCTGTTGGGGACACTGTGGGGACATTGGGGACATCGTGGTGACCCAAAGCAGCACAGCGAACGTCAGGGTGGCCCCAGTGTCCCCAAGAGAAGGACAAAGGGGTGTCCCCAAGGTCCCCAACAGGATCCTGGTGAGTCCCTGGTATCCCCAGCTGGGTATCAGGGGGACACTTGGGCCTTGTGGGGGACATTGGGGCAACACCAGGGCCATGTAGGGACACTCAGGGGACATCGGGGCTCCATTGGGGACATCAAGGGGACATTGGGGGGACCCTGCCCTGGCCCCACAGGTGGGGGGAGGCACAGGGGACAGTGATGTCACCTCTTCCTGCTCCCTCCATCTGGCCATGCCACATTCCCGTGTGTCCCCAACTGTCACCTGGGTGTGTTTGTCACCTGGAGTGTCCCCAGAGTGTCCCCAGAGTGTCCCCAGTGGCCATGGAGCCCTGTGAGGTGCGACAATCCCTGCATGGGGGGACAGGGGGGTGACAGAGGGGACAGGAGGGTGTGGCAGGAAGGGGGGAGGTGACAGAGGAGTGGAGGGGACCGAGGGTGGCAGAGGGGACAGCGGGAGAGTGGCAAGGGGTGGCAGAGAGGATGAGGGGGTGGCAAAGAGACAGAGGGGACAGCAGAGCCCTCCAGGGAGGGTGCAAAGGGCGCCCCAGGAGGGTACCAAGGCCACCACAGGAGGCCACAAGTGCCACCACGTCCCTGACACCTCCCCTGTCCCCTCCCCAGCTGTCCCCTTCTCAGGTGCTCTGGGCTCTGGTGGCCGTGGTGGCCACCCTGGGCAAGGTGGCTGCCACCGTGACCGGGCCGCAGAGGGACAAGCAGCAGCGCATGTCCCCACAGTGTCCCCAGAGTCCCTGAGGAGCTTTGCCTGGAGCCTCCATAACGCCCTGAACCACTGTGGTGTCACCTCCCTGGGCCACCGCAATGTCCCCTCCCTGGGCCAGGCCCTGGCCACCCTCGGGTCCACCCCAGGCACCACCTGGGCCAAGGTGAGAGCATCAGCCTGGGCCTGGCAGGAGTCGGTGGTGCCTGCTTGGAGAGAGTTGGTACCTGCTGGCCTGGGGGACCTCCGTGTTCTGTGAGGCTTGTGAGGACAAGGCCACCACCCAGGCCACCACTGAGGTCATCACCAGGTCGAGGACCTGCAGGATGAGGCCACCTCAGGGAGACAGCTGGGGACAACCTGGTGGCCATGGCCCAGCAGTCGCCAGTGGCCCTGGACAGGGAGGAAGTGGCCTCGGCAGGGGCTGCACAGGAGGGCTGGGTGGCAGCGACCACCGAGGAGGAGGAGGAGACAGCCAGCGAGGAGGAGGAGGCAGCCAGCGAGGAGGAGGCGGCCATCAGGAGGGGACAGCGCTTGCAGGTGGCCCTGGGGCCGCTGGAGCACTTGATGCTGGCATGTGACAGAGCCAGGTATTTAGTCTTCGAGATGATCCACTGGCTCGAGGCCACCAAGGCCATCCTGAAGGGGACAAATGAGGCGTCCCCCGATGTCCCCAGGGCCTTGGTGGCCACAGTGGCCAAGGCTGAGCAGCTGTGGGAGGCCAACGCCTGCCTGGCCATGCGTCTCCTGCTGGGGACACTTGGGGACATCTGCAGGCTCCTCACGAAGGCCCCTGGAAGCCCTGGTGGCTCTGGTGGCCCTGGTGGCTCTGACGGCCCTGGGAGCTCTGATGGCTCCTGTGGCCACATGGTGGCCGAGCGATGCCAAAAAGCCATTGAGGACATCCTGAGGCTGCTGCGGGATCAGTGATGTCACTGCTGTGATGTCATCAGGGCGGTGACATCATCGCGGACATCACTGCTGTCACCTGTCCCTGCTCCCCCCCCCCCCCCCCACGTGGGAGTTGAGACAAATCTGGGGAATTTTCTGGGAAATTTCATTGATATTGTCCCAAATCCTGACGGGAGTTCCTGGGATGACATCACTGGGAACACATAAGGACACACAGAGAGGACAAACAGGGACATTCTGGGGACACACAAGGAGACTTAGGGGCACTCTGAGGACACTCAGGGGCACTCAGGGACACTCTGGGGACAGTCAGGGAAAGGGGACAGGGGTGAATGAGTCCCCTCAGCAGCTTCCAGCTTTCCACTGTGCCTGCAACAGAGCCGGGTCATAAATGACAATTTAGCAATTGGCTTCTGTAATTCTGCATTGGTTCTGAAATTCTGCATTGGCCTTTGCAATTCTGCATGGGCTGCAGCAATTCTGTATTTGCTTCTGCAAAAGAATACTTTCACAAGTATTCTGCTCTGGTATTTGATTATTGATTATTGATAATTCCTTGCAGTTGCTCGCTGGTTCAATATAATCGATCAGTTTATCTGTGCATCATGTAACTGATTTAATGCTGGAGTAATAAATCAATATATCATAAGCTTTAAAACATTAAAAATAGACAAATATTAAATAGATAAATAATAAATGTTAAAATAGGGACTATGCAATGTTAAAATGCTTTTGTGTAACTGACTCAAGTGTAAAACTGTTCTGGTCTTTCTCACACCTGCGGACCGACTTCTCCAGGTGATGATAACAGTGACAAAAATGTGACAAGAATTCATTAATTTATCAGGGGGTGTGAAACAACAGGATGGAGCCAGGAGAAGAAATCAAATATATTGACCTAATCAACAGAATGTCCTGCAGACAAGTCAGAGGTTAAAACCAAACAAGAGCTCCTGGAACATCCAAACCTCTCAGGAATATTTGAATAATGTCTAAACTCAGGAATGTGTATTTACCCCCGCCACAGAACCTGTGCACAGTTTGTGGAACACAATTAACACTGGCATTAATAAATGGGGAAAAATCTAAAGATCTAAATGTAAAGTATCTAAAGGTATAAACCAGATTCTGTGGCTCTACTGCCAAGTTCCTACCACAGCCGGAAATGTGGCATCCTCTCCGATGAAGGTTTGAATTCTTAATTTAAGAATTTAATTACGCCTCATCCTCCCCACCCTTCCTTCTCCTTTTCCTTTTCATCCCAAGTGCCAGACACAATTCAGGGCTTTTGTTTTCCCTCCAGAAGGTGAAGGGGGAAATCGAGGTAACCGCCAGTGCTGGGTGCCCCCCTCTTTTTACCCCTGGGTAAAGTTTTAACCTTTGTCTTTCATGCTCTCCAGGCACCAGTTGGACCTAAGGGGGTGCAGGCGCGATTCTTGGGGGGGTCCCGGTGCCCCTCAGGGTGGGATCAGTGCTCAAGGGGGGATTGGAAGGAACCAAGGGGGTGCGGGTGCAATTCTTGGGGGGTCCCAGGGCTCAGTGAGGGGGGTCAGTGCTCGAGGGAGGTCAGGGGCACTGAATGGGGTGCAGGTGTGGTTTTTGGGGGGTCCTGGTTCACGATGAGGGGGGGTCAGTGCTCGAGGGGATGTTGGGAGCACTGAAGGGGGTGCAGGTGCAGTTTTTGGGGGGTCCCAGTGCCCCTCGGGGCAGGGTCAGTGTTCAGCAGCAGGGGCTGCCCAGGGACCCCCCCCGGACCCCCAAATTGCAGCCGAGTCTGCTGCAAGGCACCAAGGGGGCTCATTCACCCCCCCACCCATGCCAGACACACATGCCTTCCCAAAGTGTCCTCAGGTGTCCCCACAGTGTTCCCAGAGCATCCCCGAGTCTCCACAGAGGTGCCACCAGCCTGATGACTGCTCAGTGGTGACATGGCTGTCCCTGCAGCAGCCTCAGGATGTCCTTGATGGCTCTTTGGCACTGCTCACCCACCACAGGGCCACCACAGTCACCACGGGGATTTGAGAGGGGCCTGTGGATGTCCCCAAGTACCCCCTGCAGGTGACACCTGAACAGGTGCGCGCTGGCCTTCCACAGCCACTTGGCCTCTGCCACCGTGGCCACCAATACCACACAGAAATCAGGGGATGGCTCCTCTGTCCCCTCCAGGGCTGACTCAATGTACCTGAGCTGGTGCTGCAGCTCCTGGTAGAATGCCATGGCTCTGTCACACGTGGCCACCAAGTGCTCCAGCAGCCCCAGGGCCACCTCCACCCACCATCCCATCTCAGTGGCCACTTCATCCCAGTTGTGGTGGAGCTTGGTGGCCTTCTCAACCAGCCGGGACCAGCTCTCTGTGAGCATGTCCACCCGCTCCCACCAGACACTGGCCGCAGCTCTCACATCGGCCCAGGTGGTCCTAGGGGTGGCCCCGAGGTTGGCCAAGGCCCGGCCCAGGGAGGTGAAATCAAGGTGGTCCATGCAGGTGAGACTGATGGGACGCAGAGTGATACCATGGTGCCACCAGGGGTATCAGCTGCTGTGGCCCAAGGATGTGTCACTGTGATGGCGCAGGGTGTCCTGGAGGTGATCCATGAAGGTCTCCAGGGCCTTGTTCAGGGACCCTGGGAAAAAGCCCTGCATCGGTGGCCACCAGCTCACCCAGGATGGCCACCATGGCCACCAGCAGCTCCAGCACCTGAAGGGGACAGGGGCGGTGTCAGGTGGCACTTGTGACCTCCTGCGGTGGCCCCTGTACTCTCCTGGGGTCCCCTTTCTCCACTCCCTGGAGGGCTCTGCTGTCTCGTCTGTCCCTTGTTGCCTTCTGGTAAAAGGCAAGGCGACCTGGTTCTGAGGAAACGGCATGGTGACCCACTCTCCAGGGTCGCTCGGGCCAAGGAGCACGCAAACACCAATGTGGTGGACGGTCCAAAGGCCTTTATTATCTCATCTCGTGGGGTTTTATAATCTAAGGGGTCTGTCTACGTCAGAGGGGGTCTGCTTTACCATCTATGGTTAGTAAGGAGTGGAAAGTTACTGGGTAGGGAATGGAAAGTTACTAGTATTTGGTTTAGCGAGGCTACATTCCTATGTTAATTTCTTATCTAAGGGGAACAGAGGGTCTTATCTAAGGGGAACAGAGAGTCCTGCCTTCCCGTTACATCGCGAGATCTTCCGATCGCCTGTCCCTGTCTACCACAGTCCCTTTGTCACCCCTTTATCCCCTCTGCGACCCTCTGTTGTCCCCTCTGCCATGCCCCTGCCACTCTGAGTCCCCTCCACCCCTCTGTCACCTCCCCCCTTCCTGCCACGCCCTCCTGTCCCCTTTGTGATCCCCTGTCCCCTCCCACCACCCCAAGCTGAGCTTCTCGCACCTTGTGGGGCTCCATGGCTGCTGGGGACACTCTGGGAACACTCCGGAGGGCAAACACGGCCGGGTGACAAGCCCCTGTCCCAGCCGAGAACAGGCCTGAATAATGGCCCAAGCCAGGAGGGACAGAGGGACATGAGTCACCCCCCAGGCCCTGTCTCCACATGGCCACGGCCCGCTGGTGGCCCCGCTGGTGGCCAAGTGACACCGTGATGTCCCCTCACGCCCTGGGCCACCTGGCAGGACATGGCCACCGCGGGCAGGGCCAGCAGCAGGTGACAGTCCTTGGCCACCTCCAGAGACACTGTGGGGACATGGGGACACCGCACAGGGACACGGAAGTGCCACCCATCCAGTGGCACCAGTTTGATCCCACTGCAACCAGTTCAGTCCCAGTGCCCCTGTGCCACTGCCACCAGCCCTGTCCCGGTGTCCCCAGTTCCATCCCTGTGTCACCAACCCAGTGTCCCCAGGGCTGTCCCAGTGCCACCACCCCTGTGTCATTCCAGGGCCACCAACCAACAGCCACATCTGTGACATCATGGGGGGAGGGGCCAGGTGGGATTTTGAGGGTCCCAGGTGGTTTTTGGGGAGGTCCAGGTGAGTTTTGGGTGGGTCCAGATGTTTTTGGGGCAGTTCTAAGTGTTCCTGCATGGTTCCAGGTGTCCCTGGGGGGATCCAGGTGGGTTTTGGGGAGATTCAGGTGTCCTTGAGGGGGGTTCAGTTGTCCCAGGGTTGATCCAGGTGCTTTTTGGGAGGGGTCCAGGTGGTTTTTGGGGCTATCCATGTAACTTTGGGGGAATCCAGGTGAGGGGCATTTAGGTGTCCCAGGGGTGATCCATGTGGCATTTCCAGGTGTTTTTGGGAGTGTTCCAGGGGTCCCGGGGGGGGGGGGCAGTCCCAGGTGTTCCTCTGTGGGTCCAGGTGCTTTTTGGGGGGGATCTAGGTGTCCTGGGGGGGATCCAGGTGTGTCTGGGCAGGGTGCAGGTGCCCAGGTGTGCTGGTGATACAGGTGTGCAGGAACCCAAACATCTGGGTGGGATGGAACTCAGGTGTGAGGGATCCAGGTGTGAGGGGGGATCCATGTGTGAGGGTTTCAGGTGTGGGTTGGACCTGGCTATCCAGTTGTGATGTCACCTGGTTATGACATCACCCACCCAGGTGTGATGTCACCAGCTCACCTCGCCATGACATCACCTGCCCACACCTGCTTTCCTGCCCAGGTGTGACGTGACCTCCGCCTGCTGTGACATCATCCAGGTATGTGACCTCCAGGCTCACCAGGGCGTGACGTCACCATTGTACCCAGCTGTCCCCTCCCTCCTCACCTGTCCACACTCCCAGGTATGATGTCACCAACTCTACCAGGTGTGATGTCACCACCCCTCCCTGGGTGTGTCACCCCCCCAGGTGTGATAATGTCACTCCCATGACATCACCCTGAGTCCCCCCATGTCCCTGTCCCCCTACAGGTGCCTGTGTGCCTCACAAACCTGTCTCTGCACCTGTCCAGGTGTGGCAGGTGTCACTCAGGTGTTCCAGGTGTGTCTAAAGGTTGGAAATGGGGGTGTGTATTCTATTCCAACCTGGTGGGGCCGTTCTCTTCTGCTCATTGGGCAGTTATCTTTATCTCTTCCACAGTCAGTCCTCCCTCCAGGACATATCTTCTGTTAATGAGCCATTAATTATTAATTATCTTCTGTTCATGGGCCATTGAGTGTCACTGCATGGATGATAAAAATTCCATTATCCCATTGGGAGTTCCTCTGCCCAGGGGGAGGAGCCAAGCTCTCCTACCTGGATAATATCAGATTTGGAACACCAGAGAGCCTTTCCCACTGCATTCCCAGAGGAGCAGCTTTCTTCTTATTTTGGTTTTTGACTTTATTTTGATTATTTTTATTTTTTTACTTTATTTTTACTACTTTTATTCTTATTTTTATCTTATTTTTATTTTCTTTTTATATTGTTTTTATTTCTCTCTTTTAAATTTTTTTCAATTTTGTTTTTATTCTTCATTTTATTTTTATCTTATTTATATTCTTATTTCTATCTTTAGATTATTTATTACTTTATTTTTGATTTTATTTTTACCTAATTTTTATTTTTATTTCTCTTTTTATTATTTATTATTTTGTTTTATTTTTATTTTTTATTTTATATTAATTTTATTTCTATATTTTATTTATTTTATCTTATTTTATTTTTTATTTTATTTTTTACTTTATTTTTATACTTCATTTTATTTTTACCTTTATTTCTATATTTTTATTTTATTTTATTTTATTTTATTTTATTTTATTTTATTTTATTTTCCTTCCCAAACAAAGAACTGTTATTCTTGCTCCCATATCTTTGCCTGAGCGCCTTTTAATTTCAAATTTATAACAAATCAGAGGGAGGTGGTTCACATTTTCCATTTCGGGGGTCTCCTGCCTTCCTCAGCACACACCTCCCTGTTCAAACCAAGATACACCAAAATAACCCAAAATTACATCCAAATACCCTAACAGACCCTGGAATTACCCCAAATCACCCCAAAAATACCAAAATACACTGAAATCCCATCAGGGACCCCAAAATTACCTCAAAACACCCCAAAATTCCATCAGGGACCGCAAAATTACCCTGAATCAGCCCAAAATCCTCTCAGTAACCCCAAAATTACCCCAAATGATCCCAAAAATTGCACCAAAATATCCCAAAGTCTCATCAGGGACCCCAAAATTACCCCAAAATCCAGTCACAGACTCCCTAAAATCCTATCAGAGACCCTGAAATTGCACCAAAATCTCCCCAAATTACCCCCCCCCCCCCAAAATATGATCAAGAACCCCTGAAATCCCATCAGGGACCCTGAAATTGCAGCAAATCACTCCCAAATCCCATCAAGGATGCCCAAAGTTCCATCAGGGATCCCAAAATTACCCTAAGTACCCCAAAATTCCATCAAAATCCCATCAGGGACCCCCAATATCTGGTCAGAGACCCCAAAATTACACCAAAATACCTCAAAATCCTGTCAGAGACCCCCAAAATCAAGTCAGGGACCTTGAAATTACCCAAAAAGACACAGAAATCCCAGCAGGAATACTCAAAATCAGGCCAAGGACCCCAAAATTATTCCAAAATACCCCGAAATTACTGCAAATACCCCCAGAATCCAGTCAGGGACCCAAAAATCACATGAGATTTCCCTAAAATCTAGCAAGGGACTCCAAAATGACCCCAAATCCCCAAAAATTGCCC
Organism: Melozone crissalis; assembly: GCF_028551555.1. Taxonomy (NCBI): domain Eukaryota; kingdom Metazoa; phylum Chordata; class Aves; order Passeriformes; family Passerellidae; genus Melozone; species Melozone crissalis. The sequence continues at coordinate 8,744,875 of NW_026535844.1, forward strand.
CAGATCTGGTCAGGGACCCCCAAGGTCACCCCAAAATCAGTCCAGGCCCCCCAAAATTCTGTAACAAACCCCAAATCCAGTAAAGGACCCCCCAAAATCCCTCTATATTCCCTCAGGACCCTCAAATTCCCTTAGGACCCCCTCAAACTCCTCCCCAAATCCCCTCACGACCCCAATTCTCCCTCAGGACCCCCCAAAATCCCTCTCAAGCCCCCCCCCCCCCGTCCTGTCAGAATCCCCAAACCCCCTCAGGAGCCCAAATTCTCCCTCACAACCACCCAAAATCCACCCAAAGCCCCTCAAGAACCCCCTCAGATCCCCTCAGGACCCTCAATTCTCCCTCAGAACCCCACAAAATACACCTCAAACCCCTTCCAGACCCCCAATTCTCCCTCAGATCACCCCAAACCCTCTCAGAACCCCTCACATCCCCTCAGCACCCCCAGGTCTCCCTCAGGACCCCCCCAATCCCCCTCAGATCTTTCTAAATCCCCTCAGGATCCCCTAAAACCTCTCACGTCCCCTCAGGACCGCCCAAACCCCCTCAGGACCCTCCCCATCCCCTCATGTGAAAAGTGCATATTATATGGCTCTATGCAGATATTTACTGTATGTATTATGTTGTATTGATTAGTAGTGCTGTATTAACATTTTAATAGTATTGTAAATGTAGTTTTGTAGTTAAAATGTAACTTTTGTAGTTAAAATAGAAACCATATATGTGAGATATTTTTTTAAGAAAGGAATGAGGTACTCTCACCAGATAGCAGCCACAAGACACCAAAATCTTTCAGAGAAAGAGAATTTGTTGCTCCCTTATCAGAAGAAACGAACTTCTTCCTGCCTCGCTCAGCCCTGAAGTCAGGATTCAGCGGAAGAAGGTGGCACTGACCAGACAGAATCCTTTGTTTGAATGGAATTTGTGCATCATGTATGAGATGTATGAATATGCAACAGGCTATTGCTTTTAAGGGTTAATCCTTTGTTAACGGGTGCCCTATTTTGGGTTTATTATTCCCAGAAAGAGGTACCCAGACCGTCCGTAACTCTTTGTTCTTATTGTCTCGTATTGTCCTAATCTCAATTGTTCAAATTTTTATCACTCTAATTGAAATAAACAAAAGGGCCAGGAGACTTCTTCTCCTTTTTCAATGCCTTTATTAAAAGTGATCAGCTCAGGATTGGGTGGCTCGACGGGTCTGCAGTCTCCGTCCGTCGTCTCTCCCAAAGCAACTCAGAGCAGGAGGATATGCGCAGCTCTGTCCGCAAGGGGCAGAGCTGGGGATCAAGTCCTCGTGGGAGCCTTTAGGGCCTGCTGATCCCGTCAGATGGTACCTTTGCCGGCTCAGTCAGCCTGATCTCACCGCCGGGGTCATCTCTCCTGGTCAGGGCGAGAGGCTCTGAAGGTCGTTTGCATCTCTGCAGGTTCAGCATTCGGCTCTTCACGTCTAGACATCACTCTAGTCTCTCAACTCTTAGGTGGCTCGTTGTTTTGGGGTCTTCTCTGTACACCGGGGGACCCATGCTGCATTGTGGTCTTGGAGTCACTTTGCATAGCCCCCCCCACCTTCTCAGGTCTCTTCTACTGTTCGGGAAAGTTCCCACCCTTCTGGGAAAGGTACAACTTAGCCTCGGGCGAGGCTCTGCTGATACAAAAGGAGCGATTAGCCACAACGACTCGTGATTACAATAACAAAACACGAAGAACTTCAGCAGCTACCCGTGGTCTGGCTGCTTTTTGTAACTTTTTCTCACAAAAAAAATATTACCCGAATTTTGTTCATAACAGTCCCCCCTCTTTTTCTTTGATCGAGCTTAAATTCTAAGCTCGCATCAACTCACAATTTTTTTGTTTTGAATCTACTATAAATCTCTTGTGCACTTTGGTAATCATGGTTACTTAACCTTGTTACTTTCTTTGGTTTCTTCAGGTTGGTCTGCATGGCAAGTACGATTCTACTAAAACAGATAAATAAGCATAGTAAAAAAAGCAATCCTCCAAGTACACACACAGTGAGAAAAACTACCTTTTCCCATACATCCTTTTTGAAAATCTCCAGGTTCTCCCACCCACTGGGATCAAGTGTAGGAGTTTGATCTTGATTATTTACACATGCTAATCTTTTTATTTCATTTGAAATGTTCCTAATAATTGAATTCTTTATTTTTAATACTGCTTGGAGCCGGATTAATTTGTTTAACATAGATATTGGGATCCCAATTTGGCTTTTACAATTTTGGATTTTCTCAATTTCTATTTCACTTTCCCGGTTCTGTTTATTTTCTCCCAAATCATTATATATAGGAACTCCCAAACTTGATCCAGTTTCTTTGGGTAATAAGAGAATTGGTTTTATCACTCTAGCAATGCAGTTGCCAGATGAGATCAAACTTAGGGATTTTGGGCTCCCCTGAAATGTGTTCCAAAAGGGGTTGATCTCCTTTCCAGTACACTTATATAAACACTTGTAACAAACAATTTTTCTTACCATTTTCACCATTTCTTTACTTTTTACTAGATCTGCTGAGCTTGTTTCAGCAGCATCACATTCAAAGCACAACCAGGCTTCCCCTACAGTACACTCTCCTAGGAGTGGCTGCCCAAAAGTGGCAGTATTGTATGCTATCCAATACATTCTCTTATTTTTCTGATAAAGGACCAATTGGGAGGGGTTAACACGATCAGGGTCAGAACTGATGTGGACTCTCGACAAGGAGCTCACTTCCTCCGCACAGAGAAGTTGGTAGCATTCACTGCACCGCTCAGCTGGGCTTCCCAGAGCACCACCAGCAATCAGAGCCATCAGTACTACCCTTCCCAAGAGTCCGGTATGGGTCATCTTGCAGAGCCTGCCCACCCGGCCTTGCCTCTTGGGGAATTTTACTGAGGAAAAGCTTCCAAGCTCTTTAGAGTCCCTTCTACTCGCTTCTCTGGTTAAACCCCTCTTGGTCTGTTCCCTACCAATTTTGGTTTCCCCTCCCAGGGGAGTGCTCTGTAGAGGATTAACCTGGAGTCTTTTTTGAGATAAATTGGGGAACTTAACTAGAATTACTTATTTACAGTCTTAAACTTTTTACCCACATAGTTTACACAAAACAGTTTTGAAACATTTTAAGCAATATTAGAACTCTGATACCAATTTTTCCCACACAGTTCAGTCTTTTTGACTCTTCCTTCTGAGAGTCAACTTTAAATCCTTTGGTCCTTTTACCACAGTATACTCAGGTGATTTAACTTGTGAAGCAGATGAATCCTTATCCAGTGCCCGGGGGTGAGTGGTGTGGACTCTGGCCCAATGCCAGAGGAAAAAAAACCCCTGATGTTGAATCCTGGTCCAATGCCAGGAGGAGAGTGATGTGAGTCCAACCTTTTTCCTTTTGGTCTGCACAGTCGAATTAGTAATGAAGAGTACCTGAAACGGGCTTTCAAACACAGGCATTAATGGTCTGCTATTTAATGATTTTATCAAAACTCAGTTTCTCTGTCTAATGTTATTGGTTAATTTCTTTTTCCATAGCTTGCATGTTTCTCTCATCAACTTCTGCATACTCTGTATTTTGCAAGGAGTTGTATTTCTCAGCTAACTTTACTCCCAAAGTATTTTTATTCTCTTATATCTCTGTGTATTTAATTCACTGGTTTTCTGTTCTATTTTCAAGATCTTATTTATCTCTTGCTTCTGTTTCTTACTTTCACTTAGAGCTTAAATATTTCTTTCAACCCCTTACACTTAAATTTTTGGGGTTTTTTTCTTACACCATTCTTCTACACAATACACTTCTCTCTAAGGAAATGTGGTAAAACTTATAATGCACAATCTACATTACCTCTATTCTAATTTGTCTATATTTACTCCCACACATTCCTTCACACCTTCAAGACACAAACTGGATCATTATTGCTAGAAAATCACGGGTCCCTGTAGCCCCCCTTCACCCTGGGGTTGGCCCACAGGTCTCAGTATCCCTGGGCCTCTTGGAAGGGCCCTGACTCTGGTTGCCTCTGGTGCACATTCACCTGTGAGGCTGTCTGTGTGTCACTCACGCTCTTACAGCTACAGCTCCCTCACACACCTGAGGAGCACTAGTCTGGTTTGCAGGTCACCCACGCTCTTTGGCCACAGCCCCCACCCGCCCGGGGGACACAAGTCTGGTTTGCAGGTCACACATACACACACTTGCACTGCCCCCTTCCCACCTGCCCGGGAAGTTGAGGCTGACTTCATGACTCACTCTCACACACACAACAAGACAACAAAAAGGTACCTTTTACTTTCACATAATTTATTACACATTAAGTATTACTGGCCAGTTTTGGTGCTATTGGATATCCTTTCTACCTAGCTGTTTTTTTGTCTAACTTCAGATGTTTTTCACTATTCTATACTATACTTCTTAGTACTTTGTTGAGACAGGACTTATCTGCTCCTGTATCTACTCAAAAATTCAAATTCTTCATTTAGGGGGCCCACTTCAAAGTTTACCAAGGGCTCTTCTAGATGTTGCATCGGGTCCCCTATAGTGTAAAGCCCCTGACCCTCTAATCGTCACCTCTAAGGATCTTCCCTAAATTATCTTGTTCCCTGGCTATTGCCGCATCGAGACTGAGCTTTCTACAAAACCTCCTGATGTGTCCTGGCTCTCCACAGTAATAGCAATGTCGCTCTCTCAAAGAGCCTTGAGGTGTTTCCATCCCTCTTGCACCTGACAGTACTGGCCTATCCTTGCCTCCTCCTGGTGGTGGACCCGCCCACTCTGCACTTTCTCCAGCTACAGCAACCATGATCTTAGCCTTGGCCTTTGCTTTTTCTTCCTCCCTCCTTAAATACACCTTCAGTGCCTCTTTTAACAATTCATTTATGTCCTTCTCTTGCCAATCTTCCATCTTCTCCAGTTTTCTCCTTATATCAGGCCAAGATTTGGTAACAAATTGGACTTTTAGCAGCATTTGACCTTCTGAGGTGTCTGGGTCTATTCTAGAGTACAACTGGAAGTTCCGCCTTAGGCGATTAAGCCAGGCAGCAGGAGCTTCATCCTTCTCCTGTGTACCCTCAAACGCCAATTGGGTGTTAGTTCCTTTGGGAACTGACTCTTTGATCCCCCGTATTATCAAAGACCTATATTCCCTCATGGCCTTCCTCCCCTCCTCCTGGTTAGGGTTCCAGCTGGGCTCCGTTAGTGGCAATTTCTGTTCACCTGTTGGCACCTGGGGTCCTGGACTGTTATCTTTCTCCCATATTCTTATGCCAGCCGCCCTTATCATCCGGACTTCTTCTGGGGAAAATAATATACTCAGGATGGAATTCATCTCCCCCCAAGTGTAGATATTTGGACCTAGAAATTGATCCACTTGGTTGGCTATGCCCACTGGGTCCTCAACTAAATGCCCCAACTCTTTCTTGAATCCTCTCACCTCAGAAGCAGTTAGGGGAGCATTCACAAAGCCAACACCTCCCGCTATTCCTCCCATAGGAACCTCTCTGAGGGGAAAGAGTCTCTCCGCCTTGGAGGTCTTGGATCTGGTGCTACAGTACGGCCCATCTTCAAATGCCAAACTACTTTGAGGAATATCTGGGTTACCCTGAACTTTCTGCCCATCAGCAAGTGTATTTGCTGATAGCTGTTCATCGGGCAAGGAGGCATTTATGTCCCAACTAGGAGGAGGTAAAGGGACAGCAATAGGAGGGGGAGAAGAGCCTGAGTGAATATTCAGCGGAGGTGGAGAAGGGGTAGAGAATACAGCAGGTGGAGTAGGCGCTTGTGGTGATGCAGAAGGATCTGGAGGAGCTGAAGGGGGTGGTGAGGGAGTGGTTGGAGGAGATACTGGGTTTATCATAGCAGAAGCTGAAGAGGTAGAAGGAGGAATTTGAGTAGGTGGTAGTGGGATGGCAGCCGGGGGAGGAACCGGACCTGCCATTTGAGGCGCTTGCAGAAGAGGATTATAAGGTGGAGGGGCAGAAGGAGGCAAATAATCCAGGGGGTCCCATCTTTTACTAGTTCTATCATCCCCTCCTTCATTCCCTTCTTTCTTCCTCTGTACCTTACAAATTCGCACCCCTTCATCCCCAATAGCGCTCTTTACCCAGCAAGATATATACAGTAATTGCTCAGGATCAGTATCTCCTCGAGCTGTCAGATAATTATTTAATTGTTGGCACATCCACTTATCCTTTGTCCCACACCAAGGCCATCCTCCTTGCACCTCTAATTCTGGCCAGACTTCCATACAATAATGGATCATTTTCACTTTATCTAATCCCTCCGTGGCCTCTATAGAATCCCATTTTTCTAACAGTTCTCCTAAGGGACTATTGGGATGTACATACCTCAGTCTCTTGCCGGTCTTTTTACTACTACAACATCCCATTTTTCAGGTCTCAATAACAAAGTCTCAAAGGTGCCTCAACTGACCGCTAATTTCAAAAAAAACCTTGTTTGAGGAGCTTCAGCCTCCTCCACTGAACTTTAAATTTCTGCCTGATGCTCAGGACTTTATACTGAAACAACTGCCCAATCTCTTATATCTATCGGGACTTGAACACACGATGCCTCGGCCAAGAATCCGGGTCGTGCCTGACTCCCTCAGTCAGGAAAAACAACTGCCTGATTTTTAGTTTGCCTAACTCGCCAATTTTTAGGCTTCACCGTATCAGGACTTAAAAGCAAACCACAGCCTCCTTCGCTGGGGTTTGTGCCTGACTCCCTTTGTCAGGACTTACTTTGCCTGCAGGGCTTGCGAAAACACCCGAATCTTTCTCGGGACTGACAAATCTTACGCGAATCTTTCTCGAGACTTACAAAAGTGCCTGACCTCCCTTTGTCAGGACTTACTTTGGGTGCGTGCCACTCATACACAGTAATTCACTCCGCACGCCCGGAGTGGGGGGGCCCTTTATTCCCCCTTGGGAGACGACTTCACTCACAATAAGTCCACTCGCTTCCCCCTGTTTCTGGCCGGGTTTCTCGCGAAAAACCGGAAATGCAGTACTGAGGGGTCCCACTCGCTTCGAAGGTCCGGCTGCCGGCCCTCGTCTCACTCACACACATGCGCACGTCTCCCACTCCCGCCACCGGGTTTCTCACCAGTCCGGTGCTCTGGTGCTCCTCTGCGTCGCTGTCCTGAGCCGATCCCTGGTCCTAGTAGCCAGCTGTCCTCTGAAGATCCAAGATGGCCAGTCCTGAGTCCTCTTGCGGCGTGGCTATCCCGGACGAGCCCCCAGCTGAAATAAACAAAAGGGCCAGGAGACTTCTTCTCCTTTTTCAATGCCTTTATTAAAAGTGATCAGCTCAGGATTGGGTGGCTCGACGGGTCTGCAGTCTCCGTCGTCTCTCCCAAAGCAACTCAGAGCAGGAGGATATGCGCAGCTCTGTCCGCAAGGGGCAGAGCTGGGGATCAAGTCCTCGTGGGAGCCTTTAGGGCCTGCTGATCCCGTCAGATGGTACCTTTGCCGGCTCAGTCAGCCTGATCTCACCGCCGGGGTCATCTCTCCTGGTCAGGGCGAGAGGCTCTGAAGGTCGTTTGCATCTCTGCAGGTTCAGCATTCGGCTCTTCACGTCTAGACATCACTCTAGTCTCTCAACTCTTAGGTGGCTCGTTGTTTTGGGGTCTTCTCTGTACACCGGGGGACCCATGCTGCATTGTGGTCTTGGAGTCACTTTGCATAGCCCCCCCCACCTTCTCAGGTCTCTTCTACTGTTCGGGAAAGTTCCCACCCTTCTGGGAAAGGTACAACTTAGCCTCGGGCGAGGCTCTGCTGATACAAAAGGAGCGATTAGCCACAACGACTCGTGATTACAATAACAAAACACGAAGAACTTCAGCAGCTACCCGTGGTCTGGCTGCTTTTTGTAACTTTTTCTCACAAAAAAAATATTACCCGAATTTTGTTCATAACACTAATTATATTGCTATTTTTAAAAAATTATATTGCTATTTTTATAACCATTTCATTACTATTCAACTTTTAGAATTTTAAAAATAAGTGGTGTTTTCACACCTCAGGACCCCAGATCTCCTCAGGACCCCCCAGTTTTCCCTCACACCCCTCCAGCCCCCCCACCAGCCCCTCCTCACCGTCCCCCCCTCTCCCGGTGCTGACCGCGGCCGCTGCCGTCCCGCCCGGGGCCGTTTCCGTTCCCCGTTTCCCGTGTTGTCGCCTCGCCCCTTTCCGGAGTTCTCCTGAGGCGGCTCCGTCGATACCGCGCTCCTTTCCCGGGGCCACTTCTGGGCCGGGACCGGCTCGTTCGACCCCCGGAGCGTCCACAGAGCGGGGTCCCCAGTGAGCATGGAGCCCCAAGAGGTGCGACACGGGAGGGGAGAGGGGGACAGAGGGGACCGGGGGGGGGGGGGCAGGGGGGATGGAGGGGACGGGGGAGTGGCAGAGGGGACAGCAGAGGGGCAGAGGGCGGGAGGGGCTAAGAGGGGAGGGTAAGGGGGTGGCAGAGGGAGCAAGAGGCTGACAAAGGGACGGAGGGGACAAAGGGGACCCCTTAGTGCCAGGGGGCCACCGCAGGAGGCCTTAAGAGCCACCAGGTCCCTGACACCTCTCCTGTCCCCTCCCCAGCTGTCCCCGGCCCCGCTGCAGCCGCAGGTCACCGTGGTGGCCATCTTGGGCAGCTGCTGGCCACCCTGCCCAGGCAGGACGAGAAAATGCTGCTCGTGTCCACAAGGTGCCTGTACCTGGACCTGGAGGATTTCACCAGGGAGCTCCAGACCACCCTGTACCGCATTGATGACAGCTGGAGGCACTGCAATGTCACCTCCGATGATGATGACCCTGTCACCTTCCTGAGTGAGGCCCTGGCTGCCTACAAGTACACCCCATGGACCACCTTGGATGATGTGACAATGGTGGCTAGCAAGTGGCACCGGTTGATGTCTGTGCTTTTGAACAGATGGGCCCAGCTGGCCTGGGCAGCCACCAGGGCTCTACAACATCTGCTGGACGGCGGCCACCAAGGCAGCCACTGCCACCGCCCTGGCCAGGGAGCTGCAGGCCATGGCTGTACGTTATGGGACAGCTCAGGAAAACATGGTGGAGCTGGGTCAGGCAGGGAGGAGGGGGCCAAGGTGGTGGCCAGGCCTGAACCCTGGGTGAGGAGAGATGCCAGGGTGGCTGCCAGCGAGGTAACAAGGGCCACCATGGTGAGACAGTGGGTGGAGGTGGCCCTGGGGCTGCTGGAGCGCTTGGTGGCCGCGTGTGATGAAGCCACCGCGTTCCCCTGGAAGCTGCAGCACAGGGTTGGGGACATCGAGGTTGCCCTGAAGGGGGCAAATGAGGTATCCCCTGATGTCCCCAAGGGCTTGGTGGCCAAGGTGGCTGTGGCTGAGCAGCTGTGGGAGTCCAATGCCTGCCTGGCCAAGGATCACCTGCTGGGAACACTTGATGACATTATCACGTTCTATTTTGATGGTGGTCCCGCCAGCCCCAGTGTCTGTGAGGTGGCCAAGCGGTGCCAAAGAGTCATCAAGGACATCTCAAGGTTCCTTCAACCCTGGAGTGTCCGCAGAGTGTCTCCGCTGGGTTCTCAGTGAGCATGGAGCTCCAAGAGGTGCGACGGGAGGGTTTGGGGAGAGGGGGGCAATGGAGGATGGGATGACTGGAGGCGGGGAGGTGGCTGGTGGGTGGTGGCAGAAGGGACAGCAGAGAGTGGCTGGGGCTACAAGTGTGGTGGTAGAGGGTGACAGAGAGGATGAGGGGGTGACAGAGAGGACAGCAGAGCACGCCAGGAAGGGGACAAAGGGGACCCCGGGATGCCACAGGGGCCAGCACAGGAGGCCACAAGTGCCACCAGGTCCCTTACACCTCCCCTGTCCCCTCCTCAGCTGTCCCCTCCCCAGCTGCTGGAGGCTCTGGTGTCCATGGTGGCCACCCTGGGTGAGGTGACAGCCCCCATGACTGGGCCACACCGGGGCGTGCAGCACTGTGTGCCCCCAAAGTTGCTGCACGCGGCCCTGAGGATCTTCACCTGGAGCCTCCGTAAGGCCCTGGAACACCCCGGTGTCACCTCCCTGGGCCAGGCCCTGGCCACCCTCGGGGCCACCCCTGGGGCCACCTGGGCCAATGTGAGAGCCGTGGGCAGCGCCTGGGGGGAGTTGGTGTCTGTATGTGAGGAGAGATGGAAACAGCTGGTCGAGGAGGTCACCAAGCTCCGTGATGCCTGCGAGGACGCGGCCCTCGCCCGGGCCAGGGACCAGCAGGACAAGGCCACCCGCAGGGGGACAGCTGGGGACAACCTGGCAGCCACAGCCCAGGAGCTGATGGTGGCCCTGGACAGGGATGAGGAGGCCTCAGTGGGGGCCACACGTGATGCCCAGGTGGCAATGGCCACCAACGAGGCCATGGGAGAGGCCGTGGTGGCCACCAGGCGGGCAAGGGTGGCCATCAGGAAGAGACATTGGGCAGAGGTGGCCCTGGAGCCGCTGCAGCGCTTGGTGGATGCGTGTGACAGAGCCACTGAGTTTATCAGTTACACGGAGTGCCAGCTCAGGGACATTGAGGCTGCCCTGGAGGGGACAAAGGAGGCATCCCCCAATGTCCCTGAGGACTTGGTGGCCAAAGTGGCCAAGGCTGAGCAGCTGTGGGAGGCCAGCGCCCTCCTGTTCAAGCATCACCTTTTGGGGACACTTGGGGACATCCACGACCTCCTCTTGAGTCCCTATGGTGGCCGCGGTGGCCCCAGTGGCCCCGTCAGTCGCGCGGTGGCTGAGTGGTGCCAAAAAGCCATTGAGGACATCCCAAGGCTGCTGCAGGGACAGTGATGTCACCGCTGTGATGTCATGGGGCAGTGACATCACTGGGGAGACTTGTGGGTACTCAGTTGCCACCAGCTCCTTGTGTCACCAAGAGCCCCTCCAGTGCCACCAGCGTCTTCTATTACCGGGATCTCATGCAGGAGAACCTTGGGGGGGGTCCTTGTGCCACCAAGAGCCCCCCCGAGTGTCACCAGGACTGGCCCAGCCCCTGTGTGTGGGTCCCTGGTGTCACTGGGGTCTCCCTCTGTGTCACACGCCGTCCTTGAGCACCCACCACGACACCCCTGAGCACTGGGACCCCCGAATTTCACCGTCCTCGTGCACTGGGACCCTTTCCTCAGGACCCCCCTCAGGCATCAGGACTCTCGAGTTTCCCTCCCCCCTCATGCACCAGGACCACCGGACCTCCCCCGAGGAACCGGGACCCTCCCCTGGTGCACTGGGACCACTGGAGACCCCCCCCCCCATCAATCAGTGCTGTCATTGTTCATTGGGACCCCCCCTCAGGCACTGGGACCACCAGAAACCCCCCCAAATCACCAAGCACCGAGACCCCCCCTCGTGCACTGGGGCCGCTGGAGACTCCCCCGAATCACTGAGCACCCCCTGTGCACCAGCACCGGGACTGGACCCTCCTCCTGCCCTGATCCCCCCTCACCAAGCACCGGGACAGGGACCGGACCCCCCCTCGTGTACCGACCCCCCCGAGCACCAGGCCGGGACCCCCCTTTGTGCCCCTCCACCCATCATGGGGGTTCTGCCCCCTCCCCTTTGAGCCCCCAGAGCCGCGGGACCCCCGGGAGCAGCACCGGGACTGGGGGGAGCCGGGAGTGGGACCAGGGGGCTCCGAGTGCTGCGGGGGCACAGGGGGGTCCCCAGCACTGGGGGGGGTCCCTTGGGGCTCAGTCCTGTCTGCCCCCATTATCAGCCGGGACCCCCTGTGAGAAACACGGGTCAGAATTGAAATATTTATAAAAGTTCGTTAAAGGTTAAAATTCTGGTGCTAATTGCCAAAAGCTCACCGTTAATTAAGCCGTGTTCTTTACGTCCTGTTACATCGCAGAGGTTCATGCATATTCATTAGGGTTTATGCATATTCATAATATAATGTTAATCAAAATATATATTAGTATTATATATAGAGAGTAATACAATAGAAATATTATATATTTTATAAAAATATTTTACATTAATATATTTATACTAACAGAATTTATACTTATGTATTATTAATATATTAACTAAAAATTGCTACTTTTTAAATATAAAATTATGCATATATTTTTCTATATTCTATATAAATTATTTTCAAACATTCCTGTGAGTTCAGATGTTCTTTTGTTTGGTTTTAACCCTTGACTTGCCTCCATGCTATCTTGTGCATTAAACCAATTTATTTTATTTCTCCTTGCAGTTTAATCATGTTGTGTTTTCACTCTCTAGTGATGAGAGAAGAATTCGTAAATTCTTCTTTTTTGCTGTTTTGCCACTGGGGTGGAACTGGGGACACTGGGACAGAAATGGGAACACTGGGCCAGGGACACTGGGACAGGATGGGAGACACTGGGATGGGACTGGTGACACTAGGGTGGTGACACTGGGACAGGATGGGGGACACTGGGATGCTGGCATTGGGATGGAAGTGGGAACACTGAGGTGGAACTGGGAGCACTAGGACAGAAATGGGAACACTGGGACAGGGACACTGGGACAGGAAGGGGACACTGGGATGGTGACATTGGTATGGGGACAATGGGGCGGTTGCACTGGGCTGGCACTGGGAGCCCTGGGCTGGTGGCACTGGGACAGCACTGGGGACACTGGGCTGGCACAGGGTCGTTGACGCCAGCATTAATTAATTAATTAACCCCTGAAGCCCCGATTGTTTGCGAAGGCAAATTTCTTTTTGCATCCATCGCTCAGGGGAACCCTTCCCATCGTTCCTTTGATCTCTCGGTGCCGGTTCGATCTCCCCGCAGAGCCAGAGCCGATGTCCAAGGAATGGCGCCTGCCGGAAAGGGGTGGGGCGATGTGACATCACAACACCAGGCCCCGCCCCCCGCATGGCCACGGTCCGCTGGCAGCCCCGCTGGTGGCCAGGTGACACCGCGATGTCCCCTCACCCGCTGGGCCACCTGGCAGGACACGGCCACGGCGGGCAGGGCCAGCAGCAGGTGACCATCCTCGGCAACCCCCAGGGACACTGCAGGGACACAGGGACACCGCACAGGTGGCACCGAGGACATGGCAGTGCCACCCATCCAGTGCCACCAGTTCAATCCCAGTGTTCCTGTGCCACTGCCACTAGCCCTGTCCTGATGTCCCCAGTTCCATCCCAGTGCCACCAGCCCAGTGCCAGCAGTCCAGTGGTACCGGTTCAATCCCAGGGTCCCCAGTTCAATCCCAGTGTCCCCAGTTCCATCCCAGTGCCACCAGTTCAATCCCAGTGCCACCAGCCCAGTGCCACCAATTCCATCCCAGTGCCACCAGTTCAATCCCAGTGCCACCAGCCCAGTGCCACCAATTCCATCCCAGTGCCACCAGTTCAATCCCAGTGCCACCAGCCCAGTGTCCCCAGTTTTCCATCCCACCCACAGTTTTCAAGGGGAAATATCTCAGTGACAGCGCCTTGAAGCAGCTCCCTGGCTGTGCTCCCCTCAAGGAATGTTGGGATAGTTTATTGACCACTTGTCCCTCAGTAGGGTCAGTGATGTGTCTGACACAGAGTTCAGATCAGCCCAGGCTGATTCATATAGAGGATGTTATTTATTTATTTATTTATTTTTTTGTAGGCTGTATGGTGCACACATGAACTGGTAGATTATATTGCACCAATCAGCAGCTACAAGGAATCATCAATAATCAATATCAGTATCAAATACTGTATCAGATTTCTGGTGATCAATAACAATGTGCAAAAGGCAATACAGAACTGCAGAAGCCAATTATTAAATTGTCATTTATGACCTGGCTATGCTGCAGGCACAACGGAGAGCTAGAAGTTCTTGAGGAGACTCATTCACCCCTGTCCCTGTCCCTGTGTGTCCCCAGAGTGTCCCTGTCTGCCTCTCAGTGTCCCCAGTGACATCACCCCAGGAATTCCCATCAGGATTTGGGACAACTTCAAAGAAAATTCCCCAAATTTGTCTCCAATCCCAAGCAGAGAGGGGACAGGTGACAGCAGCAATGTCCCCGATGATGTCACTGCCCCGATGACATCACAGCTGTGACGTTACTGTCCCTGCAGCAGCCTTGCCATGTCCTCAATAGCTCTTTGGCACCTCTCAGCCACTGCACGGCTGCCGCGGCCACTGGGACCACCTTGGTCACCATAGGGACTCAAGAAGAGATTGTGCATGTCCCCCAGTGTCCCCAGCAGGTGACACGTGAACAAGCGGGTGCTGGCCCTCCACAGCTGATCAAACTTGGCCACTTTGACCACCAAAGCCTTGGGGATATAGGGGGACACCTCCTATATCCCCTCCAGGGTGGCCTTGATGGCCCCAAGTTGGCACTGCAGCTCCAAGAGGAACAACCTGGCCCTGTCACATGAAGCCACCAAGCTCTGCATGGGCCCCAGGGCCACCTCTGACCAATGTCCCCTCCTGATGGCCACCCCTGCCCACCTGGTAGCCACCACAGCCTCTCCCATGGCCTCGCTGGTGGTCGCAGCCCCCTGGGCCTTGTGCGCAGCCCCCACCAAGGCCATCTCCTGCCTGTCCAGGGCCACCGGCAACTGCTGGGCTGTGGCTGCCAGGCTGTCCCCAGCTGTCCCCCTGTGGGTGGCCTTGCCCCGCTGGTCCCCAGCCCTGGTGACGGCCTCAATGGTGGCCATGGCATTGGCTGTGTCCTCGCAGGCATCATGGAGCTCAGCAGCCTCCCTGCTCAGCCATTCCCACCTCTCTGTGTGCACAGCCACCGACTCCCGACAGGCACTGCCTGTGGCTCTCATGTGGGCCCCGGTGGCCTCTGGGCTGGCCCCAAGGGCGGCCAGGGCCCGGCCCAGGGAGGGAACACCGCCGTGGTCCTATAGAAGTGCCAGCTGAATTTCCTCAGAGCGGCGTTCAGGGATTTTGGGGACACTTGCTGCTGCCCTTCCCTGTGTGGCCCAGTCACGGCGGCTGCCACCTCACCCAGGGTGGCCACCACGGCCACCAGAGCCCAAAGCACCTAAGAAGGGGACACCTGTGCAGGGGACAGGGGAGGTGTCAGGGACCTGGTGGCTCTTGTGGCCTCCTGCAGTAGCCCCTGTGCCCTTCCCGGGTCCCCTTTTTCCCCTCCCTGGAGGGCTCTGCTGTCCCCTCTGTTCCCTTTGTCCCCCCCTCATCCCCTCTGCCTCCACCTGCCTCGCCCCGTTGTCCCCCCTCCCCCGGCCACCCACTGTCCCCTCCACCCCTCTGTCACCTCCCCTGCCACACCCTCCAGTCCCCTCCTGTCCCTTCGGCCACCCCCGTCCTGTCCCCCCCACCCCACGCCGTGACTGTCGCACCTCTTGGGGCTCCATGGCCGCTGGAGACACTGCGGGGGCACTGCAGGGACACTCCAAGGGGCGAACATGCCCGGGGGACAGTCGGGGATGTAGCGTGGCCAGAGAGGGAAAGCAGGAAGAGGTGACGTCACTGCCCCCCGGCCACGGGGCCAGGGCGGGGTCCCCAATGTCCCCCTGATATCCCCAATAGGACCGCGATGTCCACTGAGTGTCCCTGATGGGATCTCGATGTCCCCTCAGGGTCCCCAACATGGCCCAAGTGTCCCCCGATGTCCTGTTGGGGGCCCCAGAACACACCAGGGTCCTGTTGGGGACACTGTGGAGACATCGGGGACATCGTGGTGACCCAAAACGGGACAGGAGACATCAGGGTGGCCACTGTGTCTCTAACAGAAGGACACGGGGATGTCCCCAAGGTCCCCAGTGTCCCTCAGGGTGTCCCTGTGCCCTGGCGTTGACAGTGCCACCCCCGTGTCCCCACCCTGTCCCTACCCCTGCCCCGCTGGCACCCCCTGGGCCACCTCCAGCCTCCACATCACCTCCTCGTGCTCCTCCCCCGATGTCTCCAAGGCCACCACGATGTCCCCGGGCACCTGGGCAGCGCCGGGGCAGCCCTGTCCCCGTGTCCCCCACGGTGTCACCTCCCTGTCCCGGGTGACAGCGGCCACCAACGTCCCCAGCGCCTGCGTCACCTCCTCCAGCTGCCCCAGCACATCCACAGTGGCCTCGTTGGTAGCCACGGTGGCCTCCGCCCTGGCCCTGGTGACCGCCACCTGCTGGGCGTGGTCCCACAGGTGCAGGGTCATGTCCCTGTGCCACTGCCACTGATAGTGGAGCCCTGGAAAATGTTAAAGATAGAACTTTGAAAATGTTAGGCTTTGTGTTTTCTCAGATCACTGCACCTGCGTAAGCAGTATGATCAATGATATAATTGTTAGATATGATGATTGTTTAGTGATTAAATATAATTATTATATAACCATAAGAAGAATCATAAGAAGCAATGTTGGAAATTTAAGGGGGTTGTCTTTAGCTGAAAACTATGTATACAATAGAACAATATAAGTTTAATAATTAACATGAAAGTTATATAATGATAGAGTATAAAAACATGATCATCTCGGATGTATGGTTGGAATTAGATTTGGGTTCTAACACCCCGATTCCCAGAGCTCTTAATAAAAGCACCGCATATAATTGCTTATGTGATTATGTGTTTCTGAGCGCTAACACAACCAGCCCTGTCCCGGTGCCCCCAGTTCCATCCCAGTGCCACCAGCTCTGTCCCACTGCCACCACCCCAGTGTCCCCAGGGCTGTCCCAGTGACACCCACCCAGTGTCATCATTTTAAGTGCCACCAACCTGATGTCCCCCATTCCATTCCAGTGTCACCAACCCAGTGCCACCAGTTCTGTCCCTCTGTCACCACCCAAGTGCTGCCAGCCCGTTGTCACCAACCCAGTGCCAGCCCAGTGTCCCCAGTCCTGTCCTAGTGCCACCATCCTGGTGTCCCCAGTTCCATCCCAGTGCCACCACCCCATTGTCCCCAGACCAATGTCACCATACCAGTGTCACCAATCCCATCCCAGTGTCCCCCATCCTGTCTCAGTGTCCCCATCCCAGCGTTCCCAATTGTGTCCCAGTACTCCCAGTTCCATCTCAGCGTCCCCAGTCATGTCCATTGCCACCAGCCCAGTGTCACAAGTTCCATCCCAGCACTCCAAATTCCATCCCAGTGCCACCAGCCCAGTGCTCCCAGTTCCATCTCAGTGTCCCCAGTCCTGCCCCAGTTCCATCCCAGTGCTCCCAGTTCCATCCTCAGGTGCTGGGGACAGGTTTTTCTTTTCTGTTAACTCCTCACCATCTGTTATCACCTGCTATCACCATGTTAACACCTGTTATCACAATGGGAAGGATTCTACTGATCGATGAATGGAAAAAGAGATTTGCCTTTCCAAACAAACTGTAGCTTGGATGCTAAATGAAATTGGATAATGAAAGATGAAAGGAACAATGGTGGAAAATCCTAAATTCCATAAGAATTCAAAAATTTTAAAAATTAAGATTCCCCTTTTATGTATAACCCTCCCTCTGAATTTCTAGTTCTTATGGAACTTAGGGTTTTCCCCCATTGTTCCTTTCATCTTTCAATATCCAATTTCATTTATCAGCCAAGCTACATTTTGTTTGGGAAGAGAAATCTCCTTTTCCCAGTCATCAATCAATGGAATCCTTCCCATTGTTCCTTTTATCTCTCACTGCTGCTTTTATCTCCCAGCAGAGCCAGAGCTCCTCCTGAATTAAAAATTCAATGGCCACCTGAGCTGATGTGACAGCCAAGGCCAGGGCCTGGCAGGACTCGGTGGACACCCTCATGGAGAGCTGGGTCTGGCTGGGCGCAAAGGCCACCGAGCTCTGCAACACCTGGGAGGACGCGGCCACCAGGATGAGACTGCCCATGGAGGAGGCCCTGTGGCTGCTGGGGGACTCCAAGGACACGTGTGACAGAGCCATGGCGAACCCCCTGCAGCTGTGGTGCCGGCTCAGGGGCATGAGTTTGACCTGCAGGGGATAAGGGAGGGGTCCCCCAATGTGGCTGAGGCCTTGGTGGCCAAACTGGCTGAGGCCAAGCATCTGTGGGGTGCCAGCACCCACCTGGCCACACGTCACCTGCTGGTGACAATTTGGTGTCACCGTCATATTTTCTGAAAAATCTCTTTGCCCGGGATTTTCTCCTGGGAAGCTGAGAAGCCTCAGAGAAAAATGAAAACAATAATTATCTGATTTGCTTCTCCTGTGTTTTGCTGCTTCGGAATGTGTTCGGACATTGTTTACCAACAGGTGAATGTTTCACTGGTTTCCTGTGAATTGTTTTAAATCAATGGCCAATCACGGCCAAGCTGTGTCAAGGCTCCGGAAAAAGTCACAAATTTTCATTACTATCTTCTAACTTTCTGTCTGTATCCTTTCTGTGTTCTTTAGTGTAGGTTAGTATAGTATTCTTTTATATAATATAGCATCATAAAATAATAAATTAGCCTTCTAAGAACATGGAGTCAGATTTATCATTCCTTCCTTCATCGGGGGTCCATGCAAATACGACACTTGGGGACATCCATGCCCTCTTCTCAAGCCCCTGTGGTGGCCCAGGTAGCCCTGGTGGCCGTGCGGTGACTGAGCGTTGCAAAAGAGCCATCGGGGACATCCCGAGGCTGCTGCGAGCACAGGGACATCATTGGGGCAGTGATGCCATCGGGGACATCGCTGCTGTCACTTGTCCCCTCCCCACACAATATTTGAGTCAATTTTGGGGAATTTTATGGGAATTTTCATTGAAATTGTCCCGAATCCTGATGGAAATTCCTGGGGTGACATCACTGGGGAAACCTGGGGACATTCTGAGGACACTCTGGGGGCACTCATGGACATGGGGATGGATCAGGGGGTGAATGAGCCCCCTCAGTGCCTTGCAGCAGAGGCAGCTTTCCGTCGTGGCTGCAGCAGAGCTGGGTCATGAATGACAATATAGTAATTGGATTTTGCCTGTCTGTATTGGATTTTGCATGTTGTTATTGATCACAAGTATTTTGATATGGTCCAGTTTATAATTCTTTTTAGCTGCTTTTTGGTACAATAGAATCTATCAGATTATGTGTGCACCATATAGCTTATTTAATGCTAGAGTAATAAAGAGGTATTATATCATAGGCATTGAAATATTAAAAATAGATAAATATTAAATAGATAAATAATAAATATTAAAATAGAGACTATGCAATATTAAAATGTTTTTATGTAACTAACTCAGGTGTAAAATAATTCCATTGTTTCTCACATCTGTGGACCAGTCTTTCCAGGTGGTAAGAGTGACACAAACCTGAGAATTTATGAATTTATCAGGGAGTGTGAAACAACAGGATGGAACCAAGAGAAGAAACCAAATATATTGACCTAATCTATAGAATGTCCTCATGACAAGTCAGGGATTAAAACTAAACAAAAGTTCCTGGAACAGCCAAACCTCCTGGAGATGTTTGAATAATGTCTAAACTCAGGAATGTGTTCGTAGTGCTGCAGTGTAATCATATCTAGACAAGAAAGGGTTTAGGGTGAGTTTTTGGCTGAGTGCCAAAACCCTTTCTTATCCCTTATTAAACTTTTACAAATTTCAAGGAGTGAACTTTGTTTTTCATACCCAGCTGTGATTTGGGGAGCTGGGGGTGTCTCCGGGCAACCCCTGACTCCCCCCCACACACCCGCGATCCCGGCCAGTGACTGCGAGCAGCGCGGCTCTGCTGCTCAGCACTGACCCAGGCCCTAGGTGTGCCGGGATCCCCCCCAAAAAACCGCCCCCACACCTCCCTCAGTCCCCTCTGACCCGCCCTCCATCCCCCCTCTCACTGGGCGCCGGGATTCCCCTGAGCACTGGGATTGGGACTGGGCCCCCCCTCCTGTACCGACCCCTCCTGAGCACTGGGCCCAGACCCCCCTTTGTGCCCCCCCACCCATCACGAGGGTTCTGCCCCCTCCCCTTTGACACCCCCTTGGAGCAACAGGACCCCCTAGAAACAGCGCCAGGACAGGGGGGGCCCAGGGATGTGAGAAATGGATTTGTAAAGGATTCCCAAAACCTGGCAGAAAGCTCACACAGCCTTGTCCATGTCCATGCAAACTCTGAGATGAGCTGTGCTGGCTTAGGAAGGCCATGGAACAGAGATGACGCTGTTGAAAGTGAGATTGAACTGGAAACAAGTTTCAACAAGTCTCAAAAGATTGCCTTGCAAACAGACCAGATATTTTAGAGAATTAGAACTGTGAAAGATGCATTGGAGCAGGACCACGTAGGGTGAAAATAGGAGTGATTTGTGTTGGAGGTAATAGCAGCATTGTGTGGCAAAACTAATGGGCTGAAAAACATTTCTAAGGTATTTTAACCAGGAACTGGGTTGGCTTCTTGTGAAAAAACACAGTTCACTTTCCAGTTAAAATGTAAAAGTTTAATAAAGGACAATAGGAGACAGAGACAGTAAAGCAAAGATTACGGCCAGGTACATCATGGCCCTCAGCCAAGAGCAAACTGCTACTGTCAGGGATATCCCTTAAATACCTTTTCCATTACATCAGCCTGTTGCATATTCATAGACCCTTATGCATATTCATCAAGTAGTTTACATATTCTGGAAACTATTTTGCATGGCCCCTCCTTGGTCCGCCTTTTTGGAGCATGTGTGTTTCTTGGCTGGGGTTTTGGTTCACTCTCTTGACCACTTTCTCTGGGCCTTCGTCCACACTTTC
Organism: Melozone crissalis; assembly: GCF_028551555.1. NCBI lineage: Eukaryota > Metazoa > Chordata > Aves > Passeriformes > Passerellidae > Melozone > Melozone crissalis. Next base: position 8,765,416 of record NW_026535844.1, read on the forward strand.
TTCAGATGGCAGATCCTGATAGTTGGCACATCAATAGCAGGGTGCTCATGACATGTTCACTGGATGTTATCCCGACCAAACAGACAGTTCACTCCTAACTAAATCAGTTACCACTACTACTACGTATAAGATTTTGTTAATAGCAGAAATAAAAGCAAAGTTATTTAAATGTAGTACATATAGAATCCATTTTAATATTTATGAAAAGCCAATACTATAATATGCATTTATAACAACCCCCCCTCTTATTCTTTATAAATCATTTGGCTTGAGCAATGTTTCTTATGCTTTGGACTATGCTGGTAATTAGTCAAATAAAACAAGGAATCAAACAAGGAAGAAATATCAAACCAGCTGTAGCTGGATAAAAGGAAGAAGCCTAACTTATTCCACCATTCTATCCCCAATACATTATCCCACCAGCTAGTTTTTTCAACATGGGTTCCCAATTTTGGACCAATACATGGGTTATTTTTCCTCGTGGTCACCTATTTTCAACAACCTGATATATTAAAATTTCCACAAATACCCCCTTCTTTAGCCAATAGATAGTCTAAAGCCAATCCATTCTGATACATTATGGGTTTTGTTTGGCTTTGTTGATTGATATTAATTCCAATGCCCAACTGGTTATGTTTGTTATTATCTCTACAGTTGTATGGAGTCCTATAATATGATTCAGGATATTAATTTTGGTTGATACAGAGTTAGATTGCTGTGCTGGTTTTGCCTTCTTGTTTACTGATTGTTCTTTTACCAAATCTTGGACTCCACCCCTAAGGGCAAATGTGAAACAAATCCATCTCTCCCCTTTTGGACACTCACTTCCCAATCTATTAACACTTTTTCCTAAGTTTCTCTCAATGCAGTATTTTTCCCCATTTTGCATACAGGTACTTTATTTGGATAGGTCATAGAAGTGACTGCTGACATGGGTGTGTGTAATAAAAGAGGAACTTTGATTTCTTTCCATGTAATGCTTTTGATAGCACTTGTGACACCATTTTGCTGATATCCCTAAAGGGAAAAGACAGAAGATAAGTGACAGAAAAGGAATAACAGAGGTCTGGTATGGCTTATACCCCCACCTGCCATGCCTATGGGGTTGCGGCCCATAGCAGGTGCATTTGATCTTCTTGGTGGCGAGTACAGCGGCCAATCCAGTCTTGCCCTCTTCTCCTTGTCACTCACTTTTTGCTAATTTCCAGGCAAATCACTTTTGACACTCTGTAACTGTAGTTTTCCACAGTTCCTCAGGTATCTCCCATTCAACAGGCACTAATAATTCCCATCCACAAAACAATGTTATCATTTCAGTTGCTTTGAGTTCTATCTGGACAGGGGATAGGTTTGGTACTCAACACTTCCTGCAACAAGAGCATCAATTTTGTAAACTGCAATGCCAATTTTCCCCACAATTTAAACATTTACATTTAACCCAGCATTTTAACCCAGCATGTCTGATATTAGGATGAAGCAAACAGGGTATATGGTATGGCACTGGTGGAAGTTGTAATTCCTCCTCCTCTTTGTATAAGTCACAGTCTAAGGCCAGAACACGAAATTCTCTGACCAAAATAGTCCTGATCCTCTTGTTTGAAGTGGAAGTATTCATCCCCAAAGCGGATATCTGACGTATCTCAGGACTTGTCCAGATGGCACTTGAAACCACTGATACAAGCTTGGCCTTGTTTCTCAATTAGCTGTGATTCTTTGTACATTCCTTGGATCATTTGGGTCCTCCCAGTTCATTACCACCCAGTTCCAACTTAAGAGTCAATTTGGTATCATCCGGTTTAAATATGCTAGTCCACTCAGGTTCCTTCACAGCTCCTTTGATTCTAATGGCCTGGATCCACCCTCTTTTCCCTTGGTTCCGGTTGCTGCCTCATTTGTCAGCAGTACCTGAAAAGGACTTCTCAATAGCACAGGAACAGTGACTGGAGAAAAGGCAACTCTACACCAGGATTTGCCATTAGCATTCTTCAAAACTTTCTGGGTTTAGCAGCAAGTTGGGTTTTTGGGGATTTTTTTGGCCACAGCTGCTTCTTCTTCTAGTACCCAGCTGAGTCTTCAGCTGCACTAGGCTGTTCAGCTCTTGGGATCACATAATGGACAGTCCTCCTAGAGAAAGAGGGACTTGCTGCGCTTAGGATGCTGCCTTCTTTCTAAGGCAGGAAGCCTTAACAGCACTGAAGGGAAAACTCAGAGGCAAATTCCTCTTCTTGTGAGCCACAATTAGTTAAACAAAAAACCCCCAACCAATCAACAAACAAACAAACAAAAAACCTCAAAAAATAACCCCCCAAAAAATCCCAAAAAAAGAGCCAGGCCCTTCATAACATCTATTGCCTTTTACCTTCTGAGCATTATTTAGCTGTTTAGCCTTCACAGACCCATCCTTTTAACAACTTGCCATGTGGGACCCATCCTTCTAACAATCCCCTATCCTAACATCGAAGAAAAGAAAGAAAGAATCTTGCTTTAAGAGAACAAAAAGAAACGACTTGGCAAGGTTTTGAGAATTAGTGAGATCAAGGCTATCTCTGCCTTGGTCTTATTGCTTATTCTCACACCGCCCTCCCTTCTCTCTATCTTCATTCATAGCAGAGTCTTCAATGCTCTCCCTCGCTCATCTCCCACTGCCGTCACCGCACCACAGCGGCCCCAGCAAGGGCGAGCTGGCAGCTTGCTCTGGTAGCAGGGGTGCTCGCAGACAGTCACCTCTGCGGGAACCTTGGGGGTGTGCCTGACCTCCCTTTCACCTTCTTTCTTTCTCTCTCAACTTGCCTACTGGTTTTGAGGCTGCTGCCCTGCACTGGGGACCCCGGCAGCCTGGGAGCCAAACCCCCCTGGTAGCTCCGTCACTGAGCCAGCCCCGCTCCTCAGCAGCAAAGTGTGCAAACCGTGCCCAGCACCGCTGCCGGGCTGGTGAGCGTGTCCAGCAACCCCACGCCCTCCGAGACCCCGGCACCACCAAGCAGCTCCCGAACCCCAGCGGTGCCCGCACAAACCCGTGCCCTGCGCCACCTCCACCGGGTGGGCAAACACTGGAAGTTGTCACGCCGGTCCACCCACATGGATCAGCCCCTGCCACAGCCCCGAGACTCTGCTGCTTGCACAAGAGCGGTCAAACACCCCACAACGTCAACAACCCTCACCCTGGTGTGCCCCGGTATTCTTTTTCTTTAATAAGCATTTGGATGAACCACCAACATATATCTTCTCCGCCTCTAGGAGGGCTTGTTCTGCTACATCCTCCTGAACTTCAGTTTGTTATTGCACAATTTCTGAACAATCGTGTGTTGAGATACCTTTTTGTTTGCCAAACAAATTGAGCTGGATTCAAACTTTTTTAACTTTTAGTGTTAAGTTAGCATTATTTCACATTTTGACATCTTAGAGTCTGCTAATAATTTTTCCCCAGCTTTTTCTTTTCCTTTTTTTTCCTCCCTTTTTGATTTTAACACATTTTGGACCACATGAGGTGTACACTCAATAGTTTATTTCTAAGAGTTTGTCCACAGCCCTTTCTTCTTCTGGTATAACCTCTATTCCCAGCTGGATTTGTAAGTCTTTTCCCAAGAAGTTGACACCTGCTCCAGGAATTCCAGGAATAAGACATCTCCTACCCCCATTCTGGCTTCCCCTTTAATTACTACATTTTTAATGACAGAGATATTAACTCTTATCCTCCTCCCCCTGCCATTCCACCATGTCACCACCTACATCACATCCTCCTGGAATATCTACTGCATAAGTTCTCTCTGCATCAGTATGAACTATAAATTCTAATACTTCCTCTTGAGGGCCTACTTTTAAAGTTATCAAAGGATCCTGATAGCATCCATCCCTCAGAAAACAGTGTCACATTCATATTTTCTGAAAAATCCCTTTACCCAGGATTTTTCTCCTAAGAAGCTGAGAAGCCTCAGAGAAAAAAGAAAACAATATAATTTCATTTGCATCTCCTGTGTTTTGCTGCTTTGGAATGTGTTCAGAGATTGTTTATTCAACACATGATTGTTTCATTAAATTCTACTGTAAATTATTTTGAGTTATTAGCCAATCAGAGTCAAGCTGTACTGGGCCTCTGCAACAGAGTCGCAAGTTTTTCATTATTATCTTGATAATCTTCTGTAAGTATTCTTTCTGTATTTTTAACATAATGCAATCTAGTATTCTTTAATATAATATCTTAAAATAATAAATTAACCTTCAGAAAACATAAAGTCAAATTCATCATTCCTTTCTTCCTTCGTCAGGCACCCTGCAAATACAATAGAACAGAGCCCAATGTTCTTCCCACTCCCTCACCAGGCACACCCCCTCAACCATCCCCAGGCCTCCTCCTAAGTGAGGGTGACCTCCCCCCTACAGCAGAAACAGCATCCCCAGTCCTCTCCTGGGACCCTGACCACACCGGGGCTCCGTCTGCTTCCTGAACCTCCCCCATGGATACAGAGGGAGCTGAAATCACCGAGGGAACAGAGACCAGGCTGAAAGTTGGCTGTAAAGCCAGATCCAAAAGGGGACAGAGGGAGGAGCAGAATTCAACAGTGTAGCTGAAATCAAGGCAGAAACAGGGATAGGAGCAGGAGCAGTCAGCTGGGGGGAAGCCACAGCGGGGACGGGAGTGATCATGCCCAGTATGGGTGAGGAGGGCTGAAGCTCTTGGCTCAGACAGAGAAGCTGGTATGGAGCTTCTGGCACGAGCAGAGAAACTGGATACAGGGAGAGACAGTATTTCCAGAGGGTCCCTGCTCTCTTCTCTGGTTCCTTATCTCATTTCCCCAGGACCTTACTCACTTGTCCCTACTGCAATGCATTCCCCTGACAGCTTGACCATTCCTCACAGTATGAAAAAACCTTCCTTTCCAGTATTATGCCACACAATCCACCTTTCTGCAGAAAATAAAGTTAAACAATCTATACTACATGTACTTTCATTCCTCCATACTCATTCGCTTCATTTAATATGTCTCAGTCACTCCCACTCACAATAGGACAACACAAAAAAGGTACCTTTGTTCTCAAGTCACTTGTTAATACCCACCCATGGGTATTATAAAATCTCAAAATGTTATTGGCCAACCTCGGTTTTTCTTGGGTATCCTTCAATCAGCTGTGTTGTTCAACCCTGGATGTTCTTGGGCATCTTTATCCCTGGGTGCTCTTGGGTGTAGGAGAGACATTCTATGCTGTTCTTGTGAGCCAGCAAAGGCTTCCTGATGATAAGGAAATCCCCATATCTCTCCTGAGGAAGACACTAAGGTTGTCACCATGGAGACATGATGAAGGAGAGAAAGTTCAGAGATATGGACTCTAGCTGGCTCACAGAATGATGTGGCTCCTTGGTCACCCACTGAAAACTTTATTTCTTTTCTATAACCAATGGGCAGTGAATGTGCATGTTAAGTGAATGTAAATGCCTTAAAAAAGTATAAAAGCAACATGTTGCTATAATGAATCTCTCTTGCACTTTTCTGATGGAATTGTGGTACTTTGTGCTGTCTCGTGCTCTATAACGACACTTGGGCATCTTTATCCCTCAATCCAGCAAAATTTTAGCCGTGTCCACCACTTCTTATCCTGCTTTCCCAGTGGATTGTGCCAGGAAAACCCTCAGCTCTTGTGGGAACTCAGCACATCACTCCGGATGTCCAGAGTTGCCGAGACAACCCTTGGGGGGCTCAGAAATCCTGGAATGTTGCCAGAAGCGCCTGGTGGCTTGACTTTGACCCTTCAAGGGATGTGCCAAAGGTTTGAGTACAAGAGAGTCACTTGGGAATGAATGGTGTAAGAATTAAGTATTTACAAGGTGGAAATACAGATTTTAGGATTTTGGTACAGGGGGGTTATGGAGACAAGATGGAGGGATCAGGGCGTGTCTTGTCCTTCTTCTTTCTTCTTCTTGTCATCCATTTTCTGTTGGCACTTTGGGGTTGGCACTTTGGGATTGGCCCTGGGTGAAGGTGCACTTGCAAATATGGCTGAAAGGTATTGGGAAATAAAGGTAAATATGATGTATGTAGTTTTTAGTATAAAAATAGACGACCGCCCAGTGGGAGGTCAGAGTGCCCTTGGCTGCCTTGCTGGTCAGACCTCTGTCGGGCTGAAAGAAAATTTTGTAGATAAGAAATAATAAACAATCCAAAGACTGAAAATCTGAAGAGTCCAGAGTTGTCCTTTGAAGCGCGGGCTGTCCCAAGGCCATCCTACGTGTGTCCGTGCAGAGACGAACAGCTGAAATGGACAGGCTCTCTCTCTCCAAGGGGTCCCACCCCTTCCCTGAGACCCAGTCCCAGTTACCCCGGGGGATTCTCTCCCTCCTTTTATTTTTCACTTCATCTCTTCAGTGGCCATTTTTCTCATGAAAGAACGGAACTGCAGTGTGAGAAACTCCTCACCCATTTTGCAGGTCTGGGATAACCAGCCCGGGTCTCATTCACACACACATTCATCCCCCCGTACCTGCCCTCCTGAAAAGTACTTACAATCCTCTTTTCTTCTTCTCATCTTTGTGCCCAAGAATTTTGGGGCCACCGCAATTTTAGGGAGCCTTTTCCCTTTTCTTTGCTTTATGTGTCTCCTTTTGTCCTTGAGGTTTCAACCTGCAACCGCTGATCTCACCAGAAGAAGCAGGCAAGGCCACTGAAATCAGCGGGGCACCCTCCCCACTCAGCATCTCCTGGTGGTCTTGGGAGCGATGTGTTAATCCGGGGTGAGAACCCCAAATTGTGAAAAACATGGCTCACTTTCCTATTAAAACGTAAAAGTTTAATAAAGGACAATGGGAGACAGAGACACTAAAGCAAAGATTATAGCCAGGCGCTTGAGGGCCACGCAGGACTGGAGCGGGGCTTCCTCCATCACCGAGTGGCCATTTGTGGGAACGCTGAGCCACAAATAGGTGTGTTGCTTGTGCTTGAGGGTCACAAGGTCTGGGGCGGGGCTTCCTCTGTCACTGAGTAGTGGGCTGATAAAAAGACGCCTCTAGGGTGTAGGGGGATAGAGTATGGGCAAATGAAGGTAATACAGAATGTAATCTTATACCTCAACAAGTTGCAGCTGGACCAATTACTAAAGATTAGGAGCAGGCCTGATCTTAACAGGCCACACCTGTAGCCAATAAGAACAGGGATATAAAACAGTGGATTGGTGGGATCTGGAGTCAGAGGTGTGGGATCTCAGCACCTCAGGACTGATGTGCAGAGTGACTGAGACCACCCTTCTGGGGCTCGGGAGTCCTGGAATGTTGCCAGAAGTGTCTGGTGGCTGGACTTTGATCCTACACGGGAGACGACGCCTGCATGAGGATGGGAGGATTTCACTGGGGTAAATGGTGAAGGGATAAGTTAATTAGAGTGTAAAACACAGGGTTTAGGATTTCTGTACAGGGGGGTCTAGAGAAGTAAGATGGAGGAATTGGGGCATGTCCTGTCCTTCTTCTTCTTCTTCTTGGCCTCCATCTTCTGTGGTGATGGTGGCACTTTGGGATTGGTTATTACTAAAAGTGCACTGGTCAATAAGGGTAAAAGGTATTGGAAAGAATAGGTAAATATTGTATACGTAATTTTGAGTATAAAGATAAGTGACCGCCCTGGAGGCAGGCAGTGTGTCCATGGCTGGCTTGCTGTGCGGACCTCTGTCGGGCCGAGAGAAAATCTTTTAGATAAACAACTAATAAATACTGAAGTCCGAGAAAGACCTGAAGCCTCTTCTCGTCCTTTGAAGCGCGGGCTGCCCAAGGCCATCTCCGAGCCTTTCCAGGCCATAAAACAGCCGAGTAATGGGACAAGTGTCGTCTGCTGCGTGGGCTACTCCCCACAACCTTTCAGGGGGGGATCAGCCCTGAAGAGCTGAAGAGCAGAAGAGCCAAGAGGGCAGCTCCGGCTTTGGACGAATTCCCAGGAGAGCACTGATAACTCCTGAGGAGAGAAGAAAAAAAAAAACGGCCAGGAGAGTCTGCAAAAAACAGCAGTCACTGAGAATTCCATCTCTCAGCTTCTGCCGAAGACAGTTCGTAGCAGAGCAGCCCGGATCGGAACCAGAAAGGCGCCTCTGGATCCATCCCTCGTGACCCGCTGGACGGAGATCGGGAGCCTTCGGACCGCTCTGACGACAGATTCGGTGAGAAGGTCAAAAATAAGAACATGGAGGGCACACTCTCCCAGGAACAGCTGGGAATTTTGTCCGCCTTATGGCTGCATCATACACGGAAGGGATCCCAGAGAAGGAGTTAAAACAGTTATTATTGTGGGTGAGGCTCAATTATCCACTTTCAGAAACACGCCTGCTGTTTGAAGTAGGGTTCTGGCAGGAAATTAACAGACATTTATATCTCTTAGCAACAAAAAAAGATGAGACAGCATTAAAGCTGCTCTCGCCAGCAAGATTAATGCTAGAAGGCATTTCGGTGCAGTCGAAAAGACTGGAAAAGCAACGAGAAGTTGCGGGGCCCTCAGAAGAAAGAGGGGGAGAGCAAAGCTCTCGGAAAAAATTAGCTCTGGCCTCAGATAGCCAGGGGGGAAAGGCTCTCGAGGAAAGGGAGCAGGAAATAGTATCAAAGCCTCCGGTCCCAAGACCCAGAAACCCCAGGAAACTCCTAAAACGTCCTGAAACCCCGAAGAGTAGAGGGGAATCAGGATCCGACTCGGACATGAGATCAGAAGGGGGGATGCAGGGGGGAGAAAAGGGATCGGGGGGAGTGCTTTCTCGCGGCGGTGCGGCGGCGGCAGAGCAGGGCGGCCAGGCTGCGGCGGTGCAGGCAGGGCGCGCGGGTGAAGAGATAACGGGAGACACGAGATCCAGTGCCGCTTTTGTCAGCGCAATGCCAGGGGCGGCAGCCGCCCCGGTCGGCAGGGAGCCAGAAACGCGCGCGGCGGGCAGGACTCGCAAAGACCGGAGGGGGGGAGTCACAAACCGGTGTGGGAGCATTCGGCACGGGCGGCGAATTGGGGGAAACTGGGCAGCCCCAAAGGGCCACTGTAGTGAGACGCAGGAGGCGCGCGGTTGTGACGTCAGACCCGGTGCGGAGGTCGGCTCGAATCGCGGAACGGGCCCAGGTGCTGGCGGGAGGCAGGCTGCGCATACCGGTGGGGGGAGTGGACACAGCGTCAGAGGAGGAGGAGACAGAGTCAGGGACAGACCGAGGGGAGGAGACTTCGGAGGTGGAACGAGGGGGAGAGAGTGACGTCAGCTCGGGAGAGACAGGGAGCAGCTCGGAAAGCATGCATGCACGGAGAGCAGAACGCGGGTGGGGGCGGGCCAGGTCCCCTGTGACGTCTCGGGTGAGGAGGGGCCATGCTCAGGATTCTACATCCCGGGGCTCCACACCCTCTCCAGACTTGGTGCCTTTAGTCAAAACCCTTGGAGCCCAAGGCTCATCCCTTCAAGGGAGACGTTCTGGTGTTCGAGCTCCATTTTCAGCTGAATTAAAAGCCAGGCAGACTTGGTCTCAAACGAGATCGCGAACACGGCAGTCGAGCGGAGGAGGAGCAGTCGAGTTCATTCCGTCATCCGAGTCAGGGAGGCCGGTGACAGCGCCACCTTGTGGGGGGATGACAGAAGTGCACGACATGCCAGATCTGTTCGGTGGAGCCACATCACCATCTCGTGGCGAGACTGCAACAATGCAGCAATTTTTCCCAACATTATACAAAAAGAAAAGCACTTCAAAGAAGACAATGATAACACAGCAAAGGGATTATCCGTCGACTTCGGGATTTTGTGAAGATGATGAAAGTTCAGATGAAGCACAGCAACAAGGAGAAGATGTCATACGGATCACAGCATCGGAAGGTGTTCCGGCATGGATGCTGTCAGCAGCAGAAACAGCGAAAAGCTTCTTGCATTCATTTGATACAGCAAAAAAGAAATATCAACAAGATCCTCGAGTTTCCTTTTCAGATTTAGGAGCGAGGTCAAAAACCTCAAGGCGAAAAATGAGGTACGATGAATCACCGATGACATCCACAACACCATTATTCATGCAAATCCCAATGGAGTCTCAAGAAGAGGAATTTCAAGAGCCGGTGAAGACGATGGATTGGAAGCGAATCAGAAAAGCATTGGCAAAGGACAAGCATTTATTCCCGGGATCAGGAGATTTGACAATGCCGGTGACATATGATGCCCAGGGACAGAATCCAAGGTGGGAAAGGATGGGTCATGAGACACTCAAAGACTTAGGGAAGGCGGCTCAAACTTCTGGGCTGGACTCACAATATTTCAAACAGCTACTAAGAGGGACATTCACCACGTATGATCTCACGCCATATGATATTCAAAGTATTGTGGCAATGATTCTCACTGACACACAGAGTCTCGTCTGGGAAAAAAGGTGGAGAAAATATCTTTCTGAGTTGCGGAACAGATATCAAGGTGGGCCAAACGCGAACCTCACAGAAGGGCAGTTAGCAAGGGATCCTCCAGATGACAGCCCAGGGGAACAAGCAGCGCGGCCTCCACGAAGAGTGTTAAGCGACATCAAAGAAGCAGCGCGAATGGCAATCATGCAAATTACACCAACAGGAGCTCCGGATGTTCCGTTCTCTTGCATCAGGCAAGGTCTCACAGAACCATTCATGTCATTTATCGATCGACTCACACAAGCCGTGGATCGATAGGTGACGATCGAAGAAGCGAAGAGGCCTCTCTTGGAGAGCTTAGCTTTTGGCAATGCCAACCCGGATTGTCAACGGGTCATTAGTGCCATGCCAGGACGGCCATCCTTGGCAGAGGTGGTGGAGGCATGCAGCACGGTGGGGACAACTCAGCATGTCGCATCGATTGTGAAGAATGAATTAAGAGAGGAATGGGAAGAACAGTTAAAGGGACACTCAGAAAGGCAATCAGAGGATAAGACATTGGAAAAGATGCTCGAAAAATTACTCCATCAACAGGACGAGAACATCAACAAAGTTCTTGCAACGATGCAGAAAAAGAGCAATCCCCAAAGAGGACAGTGCTACAAATGTGGGGAGTTTGGGCACATGAAAAGGAATTGTCCACGGACACATACAACAATGCCAGCACAGAAAGCGGAAAGGCCAATTTGTGCACGGTGCGGAAGAGGAAGACACTCTGTGAAAGGATGTTATTCCCAGACAGACGTGGACGGAAATCCGTTACCGCATCCGGGAAACGGAGTGCGGCCGTAAATCACCAGCGCACTCAGACACAAGTACTGGTGGTGTCACAAGAACAGACAGGGCAATCATCAGTGAGCGACAAGCAGATACCCTCAGCAAAACCCTCAGTCGATTCCACAGTGACCCAGACCTCCTCCCACCAGGGGCACAGTGTGCATTGGCAGCTTCAAAACTAGTATGCTTTCTAGACGAAAGTAATGCGGAGATACCAACGGGTATCCGTGGGGATTCATACAAAAAACAAGATCTCTTGATAGTTGGGCAAGACAAATGCAGTATTCTTGGACTCATTGTTTATCCAACAGTTGTCTCAGCGGACAAAAATACAGAATTAACAGTTTTGGCAAGAGCGCTTCGTCCACCACTGACTGTGCCGGAAAATACTGTGGTTGCGAGAGCTTTCGCATTGCCACCACACGCAGTTGGAGAGGTCATATCAATCTTCGATGAAGAAGGTTTCCCCATGAAGGAACATGTTGAAGTACACACAACATGGGTGAAGAACATAGGTCGAGATCGACCCACGCTCATATGCCAATTGACATGTGGAGACAGGACAATAGCAATCAGAGGTATGCTCGACACAGGGGCGGATGTAATGGTAATATCGTACATCTTTTGGCCACGCAGTTGGAGCTTGGTCGCGCCATTGGGTTCTCTCTCAGGCATAGGGGGAGCATCTCTGTGTCTGCAAAATGAGAATTCCGTTGTTGTCACGGGACCAGGAGACAATACGGCGATCATTCGTCCTTTTGTCGTCCAAAAGCCGATCACAGTCTGGGGTCGAGACCTTTTGGCACAATGGGGCGCGAAGATCGAAGTGGATTTTTAATAGGGGTCACTGCGGCACTCGCCACATTGAAGTTGACATGGAAAACAGATGATCCAGTTTGGGTGGATCAGTGGCCCCTTGAGCGGAAAAAGTTGAGTGTTTTGAAAGACCTGGTCCAAGAACAATTGCAGAAGGGACACATCAAGCTGACAGACAGCCCTTGGAATTCTCCAGTGTTTGTCATCAAGAAAAAGCTATCGGGCAAATGGAGGTTGTTACACGATCTCAGTAAGATCAACGAAGTCATAGAAGACATGGGACCACTTCAGCTGGGACTTCCATCTGTCTCAATGATTCCCAGAGAATGGCCGCTTGTGGTCATTGACCTCAAGGACTGTTTTTTCAGTATTCCCCTCCATCCAGATGATGCTCCGAGATTTGCCTTTTCAGTTCCGAGTATCAACAAGGAAACACCTCTGCAGTGGTACCATTGGGTCGTTCTTCCACAAGGCCTAAAAAATTCTCTGACGATCTGTCAATGGTACGTGGCACGAGCTTTGGCACCAGCACGGAAGAAATTTCCGAAGGCGAAGATCATTCATTACATGGATGATTTGCTCTTTGCAGCGTCAACACAACAGGAGCTGCAAGAAGCTCGTGACTGTGTGATCACAGAGGTGCAAAAGGCAGCTCTGGAAATCAGCATTTTGAAGATTCAGGAGGTTGCGCCTTGGAAATATCTGGGGTGGAAAATTTCAGAGAAAACAATAAAGCCTCAAAAAATGGAGGTCAGCACTAAGATCAGCAATTTGCATGATTTACAACAGCTTTTGGGAGAAATCAACTGGATGAGGCCAGTTTTGGGAGTCACAAACAGCGACATTCCAGCGTTGCTCGATCTTTTGAGAGGAGACACGGACATTAGATCTCCCAGGACACTCACGCCAGAAGCGAGAAAAGAGTTGGAGAAAGTCACGGACGCGATACAGAAAAGGCAGGCACATTGATTTTTTCCAATGTTGCCTTTTCAGTTGGCAGTGCTGGGGAAGAAAACACAGTTCCATGGTTTGATCTTCCAATGGGATGAATCACAAAAGGACTCTTTGATAATCATAGAGTGGATTTTCCTACCACACAGGCCCGCAAAAACAATTCTCACAGATTTAGAGATGGCAGCACAAATCATCATAAAGGCGAGAACAAGGTTGCTGACAATGGCAGGAAGAGAATTCTCAGTCATCAGATTACCTCTGAAACGAGACTATTTTGATTGGGCAATGCAACAATCGAAAGACTTGTTAATCGCGTTGTTAGCATTCCCAGGAACTTGCCCAGTCCATTTTCCACAACATAGAATACAGCAATCACAAATATGTTACAGAGCGAAACCAAGAATAAGTGAAGAACCTTTGGATGGGATCACAGTGTGCTCAGATGGCTCAGGGAAGACACACAGGTCGGTGATCACGTGGAGAAACTCAATGACAGGAGATTGGGAATCAGACGTGAGGATGGTTCAGGGCTCTCCACAAATTGTGGAGTTGGCAGCCGTTGTCCGAGCATTTCAGTTGTTCAAACAGCCTCTCAATCTGGTGACAGATTCCGCATATGTTGCGGGTGTGGTCAAGAGATTGGAGGGTTCGCTCTTGAAAGAAGTCAGTAATGAGGTTTTGTACTCATATCTGACGAGCTTGAAAACATTGCTAGAAAGCAGGGAAAGAGAATATTTTATCACACACATTAGAGCACACACAACACTTCCGGGGTTTTTAGCGGAAGGGAATGCTTGAGCGGACAGGTTGACAATGCCCATTTCGCAAACACTGCCGGACATTTTTGAGCAGGCAAGATTAAGTCATGCGTTCTTTCATCAGAATGCGCAAGCGCTGATGGAGTCCTTTCGTCTCACAATGAGTCAGGCGAGGGAGATCATTAGTGCTTGTCCAGACTGTCAGCTTGTGCAGCCACATTCTTCTACCGGAGCGATCAATCCGCGAGGGCTGCAAAGTCTTCAGTTGTGGCAAGCTGATGTCACGAAGTATCCATCCTTTGGGAGGCTCAAAAATGTTCATGTTTCTGTAGATACATTCTCAGGTGCAGTCTTTGCTTCAGCACATGCAGGGGAAACAGCAGACCATGCTTGTCGACATTTTCTGCAAGCATTCGCATCATTAGGTGTGCCTCAGGAGATAAAAACAGACAATGGTCCAACGTACACAGGCAGGGTGCTTGACAGATTCCTGAAAAGATGGGGTGTCAAACATACGTTTGGTATTCCACATTCACCCACAAGTCAGGCGATCATTGAGAGAACACATCACACCCTGAAATCCCTTCTGGACAGACAAAGGAGGGGTGAGCCGGAGGCAACACCTCACATGAAATTAAATAAGGCACTGTATGTGTTGAATTTCTTAAATAGCTCATCCTCAGAACCTAATCCACCAATCGTGAGGCATTTTCTAAACAGCACACAGGCAAAGCTAAGGGAAAATCCTTTAGTTTTGATCAGAAACCCAGAGACAGGACAAATAGAAGGTCCTTTCAAACTAATCACTTGGGGCAAGGGTTTCGCTTGTGTTTCCACAGATCGAGGTCTGAACTGGGTGTCAGCGCGACACGTGAAGCCATTTTGAACACGAGAACACGAGAACGCTGATCCGAGAAACAAAGAGACTAGTACTCAGACAGAAGTCGAGACTCAGACTGCAAAAAAACGACTCAGAAGAGAAATAAAAAGAAACTAAGGACTTTGGGGATTTTCCATTAGGGTCCTGAAAGAAAAACAAAACAATGATCTCGCACAAAAGCGAAGTCATGAGTTTCATGATGCTCATGATCATCATTCTTTCATTCATTGCAGTGAGCAATGGAGGAAATTTACCTATTAGTCAGCCAAAGCAAAATGTATGGGAGACTTTAGCTCAAGCAGCGAATTTAGATAGCATTTGCCTGACACATTCGAGGCCAGGGAAACCATTTTCAGCATGCATGGTTGGATTGCCAGTGGACGAATGGCCAGTTCCAGGGCACTCCGCAGTTAACATTTCACAGGTCATTAAAGATCCTGTGAAAGAGTGGTGTGCTTGGACACATCTACTTCCTGTGGCTTCTACAGAACCTCAGGAATTGGAGATTTTTGGGTCCATGACAATGGAACTCTGCATGCAGTTTGAAACTCCAGGTGTCGCAAAGGCAAAAACTATCGATGTAACTCCCAATCATGAATTCTATAAGAATGCATCAGCATGGTGTAAATATACAGAGAAAACTGCTAGGGGATCGATCCAAGTCCCAGTGCAATTGCCACGGGGTTTGTTTCTAATTTGCGGGGACAGAATTTGGCACGGCATTCCTGCTAATGCCACGGGAGGTTCATGCAGCTTTGGGGAAATTTCAATGCTATCGCCTGATTTGAACATGCTGAGAAAAAGCACAAAGAAAAAAGATCAATACAACAATATGCGGCAGATTGCAATGACGAAATATTTTCTTGGGACAAGACAGCGAGGATTGCTACAGCAATCTTCTCACCTCAAACAGCATCAGGGGTGGCCTTGACTCAGATCGACCGCATGGGTTGTTGGTTGAGCAAACATGTGCGGTCTGTGTCTGTCGCACTGGATGACATGTTAAAAGACATCAGTGGTGTAAGACAGGCGACTCTTCAAAACAGAGCGGCGATCGATTATCTATTGCTCGCTCATGGACATGGGTGCGAAGAGTTTGAAGGGATGTGCTGCATGAATCTCTTGGATCATTCAAGGTCAATTCATGAAAGTATTAAAAACATAAAGGACAGCATAAATAAGCTTGGCGAGATCACAGGATTATGGATCGATGATCTGGTAGAATCCTTTGACATCTCTCCCATTTGGAGAGGAATTTTAAAGATACGATTCTATATTTTAATAGTTCTCCTAGTCCTCATACTTGTCGTCCCATGCATATTTGCATGTTTAAAACGTGCGATGAATCAGATAGCAAAAGAGGTCTTCTTGGTGCAAACAGAAGGGGGAGATGTGGGATCTCAGCACCTCAGGACTGATGTGCAGAGTGACCGAGACCACCCTTGGGGGGCTCGGGAGTCCTGGAATGTTGCCAGAAGTGTCTGGTGGCTGGACTTTGATCCTACACGGGAGACGACACCTGTATGAGGATGGGAGGATTTCACTGGGGTAAATGGTGAAGGGATAAGTTAATTAGAGTGTAAAACACAGGGTTTAGGATTTCTGTACAGGGGGTCTAGGGAAGTAAGATGGAGGAATTGGGGCATGTCCTGTCCTTCTTCTTCTTCTTCTTGGCCTCCATCTTCTGTGGTGATGGTGGCACTTTGGGATTGGTTATTACTAAAAGTGCACTGGTCAATAAGGGTAAAAGGTATTGGAAAGAATAGGTAAATATTGTATACGTAATTTTGAGTATAAAGATAAGTGACCGCCCCGGGGGCTCGCAGTGTGCACGTGGCTGGCTTGCTGTGCGGACCTCTGTCGGGCAGAGAGAAAATCTTTTAGATAAACAACTAATAAATACTGAAGTCCGAGAAAGACCTGAAGCCTCTTCTCGTCCTTTGAAGCGCGGGCTGCCCAAGGCCATCCCCGAGCCTTTCCAGGCCATAAAACAGCCGAGTAACGGGACAAGAGGGAGTCAGATGGCTACTGCAAGGACCAGGAACAGTCAGTGCTTAGAGGAGTTGCCTGCAAGAAACATCGAGGAGGTATGAAACTGGCGATATGGAATCCTTGCACTATAATGATAAGAGAACTCTTGATATATAAAACAACTCTAGGGAGCGTGGCAATGTGGAGCATGACTAACAGGAGTGGGCATGACATCTCTGAGGGCGTGGCACCGCAGTTTGCGAGGCAGTTCACACAGACAGGGCAAGCAGCCAGGGTTGCAGGGTTTCTTGCTAGTAAGATTTACTGAGTACTGTTTGTGGTGTTTCTGTTGGTTTGTAGGTTTTAGCATTTCTGTTAGTAATGGTTTGTACGCAATCCAAAACTATAGTTAGTACGAGTGTATGTAATCAGATGGAACCCTCCAAAAAAGGACATGTCTGTCCAGACCATTCCTGTGCCGACTGCTTGAGCTTATCAGTGGTTTCAGGGGGCGTTGCAGAGGAAACCTGCCTGCAGCATGAACAGGTGAATGATCTCCTTTCACTGGTGGCTAAGCTTAGGGAAGAAATTGAAATACCAAGGAGTATCAGGGAAAGTGAAAGGGAAATAGATTGGTGGAGTTCAGCCCTTCTGTCCTTGAGGGAGGCCCACCAAGAGTCAGAGGCCTCTCACTCTCAGACAATAGAAGGACGCCTGGTAGGTGAAGGGGAGTGGAAATGGGTACCTACCTGCTGACGTAATAATAAAAATTCCTCCTGACCCCTACTCCCAAGCCAGGTGCCATTTCAGAATAGATATGTGGCCCTGGATCTAGAGAGTCAGACATAACATTTAGAAGAAAATTATCTGCCCAGTGAGTCTCTCAATTATGATTCATCCGTGAGAAGGTTTATCACCTCTAACATCAAAAAGGAAAGAAGGGTAATCGTGGTGGGTGATTCCCTTCTGAGGGGAACAGAGGGCCCCATATGTTAACTGGACCCACCCCATAGAGACATCTGCTGCCTCCCTGGGGCCTGGGTACAGGATATTACTAAGAGACTTTCTGGGCTGATTCAGCCCTCTGATTATTACCCAGTGCTGATACTCCAGGCTGGCAGTGATGAGATTGAGGAGAGGAGTGTCAGGGCAATTAAAAGGCACTTTAGGGCACTGGGTCAAGAGGTTGATAAGACAGGGGTACAGGTAGTCTTTCCCTCAGTTCCTTTGGTGGCTGAGAAAAACAGTGAAAAGAATAGGAGAGCTCATATTATCAATAAGTGGCTCAAGGGTTGGTGGCATTGGCAGAATTTTGGATTTTTTGATCATGGGGCAACTTTTACAGCCCTTGGCCTGCTGGAACCAGATGGGGTCCATCTCTCTGTTAACAATAGAAGGTTTTTAGCTTGTGAACTGGCAGAACTTGTTGAGAGGGCTTTAAACAAGGTTTAAAGGGGGAAGGGGATGCAGCTGGGCTGTCTGGAAGCAGGCCCAAGGGTGGTAAGCCACAGTTAGGGGTGAAATCAGCAGCCCAGCTGAGGTGCATGTATACCAGTGCATGCAGCATGGGTAAAAAACAAGAAGAGCTGGAGGCCATGGTGCAACAGCAGAGCTATGATGCAGTTGCCATCACAGACACATGGTGGGATAACTCACATGGCTGGAGTGCTGCACTTGATGGCTACAAGCTCTTCAGGAGAGATGGGAAAGGGAGAAGAGGTGGAAGGATGGTCCTTTATATTTGGGAGGCTTTGGAGGCCATAGGTATTGAAATTAATGATGACAAAGTTGAATGCCTATGGGTGAGAATTAGGGGAAAGGCCAATAAGGCTGATATCCTACTGGGAGTCTGTTATTGTCCACCCAACCAGGAAGAAGGGATAGACAATTCATTCTATAAGCAGCTAGAGAATGTTTCTGGATCATCAGCTCTTGTTCTTGTTGGTGATTTCAACCTGCCAGACATTTGCTGGGAACTCAATACAGCTGAAATAAAGCTATCCAGGAAATCTTTAGAGTTTGTGGAGGACAACTTTTTGTGGCAGCTGGTGGGTGAGCCCACCAGGGGAGGGACTATGTTAGACCAGCTGTTTGCAAATAGAGATGGCCTGCTGGGAGATTTGGTGGTTGGGGGACACTTGGGACAGAGTGATCCTGAAATGCTAAAATTTGCAATATTTGGTGAAGTCAAGAGGAACAATAATAAGACTTTTACACTGGACTTTCGGAGGGAAGACTTTGGCCTATTCAGGAGACTTATTCAGAGACTGTCGAGGCCCAAGATATTCCTCTAGCTACCCTAAGTGATTCGAGACCCTAGCAAAAAGCTCAAAGACCTTGGTGATAGTGGAGCCCTGGAAAAAGTTAAAGATAGAATCTAAAATGTTAAGCTTTGTGCTTTCCCAGATCAAGTGCACCTGCGTAAGCAGTATGATGAATTATATCATTGTTAGATGCGATGATTGTTTAGTAATTAAATATAATTCTTATATAACCATAAGAAGAATAATGAGAAACTATGCTGGAAATTCAGAGGGGGGCTGTTGGAGAATTTTGCTCAGACATGGCTTGAAGGAAAAAAGGCCATGAAAACATACAGCTGATGGAAAAGTAAAAGGCAGTTGTAAGCAGCAGTTCCCAAGCCTGTTTCTGTAAATAATAAGGTTCTCAGGCACATTTCTATAAACAGCAGAGTTCTCAGGCAGTCTTCTCATAACAGGTAAACATTCTGTCCATGGCTGTTTTGGGAACAGACATGGAGGTTTTGAGAACCATTCATATCAGGGTGAGAACACAAATCTTGGTTTCAATAACAAACCACAGGTATTGAAAACAAAAGGAGGGGTTAATGTTTTATCTGTAGCCTATGATGAGCTCAGGTTTTACAATATGTATGAACTTAATTAACACGGTTATAAAAATGTGCATGTTGAATCAAAAAATCAGAGTTCGATGCTGATCAAAGGATGGGTCGTCTCCCTTCGCTTTCAATAGGGGGCTAAATCTATGCATACAATGGAACAATATAAGTTTAATAATTAACATGAAAGTTATGTAACGATAGAGTATAAAACATGATCATTTCGGATGTATGGTCAGAATCAGATTTGGGTAATACCCCGATTCCCAGAGCCCTTTAATAAAAAGCCCCGCATATAATCCCTATGTGATTATGTGTTTTTGAACGCTAACATTGGCACAAAGTAAACAACTCTATCTTCAATTTTAGTCCATAGAAAAAATTACCAACTTAGTGCAAAAATTTACAAGCCACAGAAGTTTAAGTAGAATGATAGTTAATTTGTCACAAGGTGAAAAAGTAGAATTTTAAGTTTTTAGAATGGGGGTTTAAAAAGCAAAATAGAAGAATCTAAGCGTGTTCTGTCCTTCTTCTTCTTCTCGTTCTCCATCTTCTGCTGGGATGGTGTCACTTTTTGGTTGGTTTAGAGTAGAGACAAACTGTCTAACATAAGTGATAAATATTAAAAAATTATTGTAAATAAAGTACATGTAGATCGTAGTATAAAAAGTTAACACCACCCCAAAAGCAAAGACTATGCCACAACCTGACCTGCTGGACAGATCTCAGCAGCTCAGAGAAAGAATGTAATAGATAAGAAAAAATAAGCAACCTTGAAAAGCAGAACCGACAAATCTCAACTTCTTCTTTGTGGAGGCCCTGGGGGGCATCTCCTAAGTTACACACATAAGGAACAGGCTCCTTCCCCTGTTCCTATGTCTGTCCCTATGTTCCTGAGCCACTCCCTCCCATTTTCCTGATTGGCCCTTATCTTTGTACTGCCCCAAGACCAGGGTCAGGCCCCTGGAGAGAGAGAGCTTGACCCGCCAAGTGTGTGTGTCTGGGACCTGAATATCTCACCATATGGCTGAATTAAACACCTGTAGATATTATGCAAAAGCCCTTTTTGCTTCTTTACCTTAGACTTTACTAGCAGCTATTCAGGCTGCAACACTTCTTCAGTCGCAAAGCCGAGAAAAAAAGGACTTTCTAATACCTCCAGGGTCATCTCAACCACAAAAAACCAAGAAGAGAGTTCCTTGGGAAGAAGTCCTTAAAAATAAAGGAGTTCAGGAAGGGTGGGCATGCTTCAAAATGGAGATCTTGAGGGCACAGGAACAGACTGTCCCTGTGTTCTGGAAGATAAGTTGACGAGGTAAACATTCAGCTTGGATAGGCAAGGAGGTTTTGGAGGAATTCAGAAATAAAATAGGATCTATTATCTTTGGAAGAAGGGTCAGGTCTCTCAGGAAGTCTTTAAGAGGGCTGCTAAAAGAGAGGCTAAAGCTCAGTTTGAACTTGAAATAGCGACTTTTGTAAAGGATAACAAATAATGTTTTTACACATATATTAATGGTAAAAGGAAGAGTAAGACTAACCTTTGTTCTTTATTAGATGCTGAAGGGAAATTTCTAACTGCAGATGAAAAGTCAGAGGTGCCTAAGGCCTTCTTTGTCTCAGTTTTTAGTGAGAAGGTTTGCCTTCAGGATAACTGTGCTCTTGGGTTGCTCAGTGGTATCAGAGAACAGAATGGTCCCCCCATTATCCAGGAGGAGGCAGTCAGAGAACTGCTGAGGCACTTGGATATTCATAAATCCATGGGACCAGAGGGGAACCATCCCAGGGTGATGAGGGAGCTGGCAGATGAGCTTGTGAAGCTGCTCTCCATCATTTACCAGCAGTCCTGGCTCACTGGTGAGGTTCCAGATGACTGGAAGCTGGCCAATGTGACACCCATTCACAAAAAGGGTGGGATGGAGGATCCTGGTAATTATAGGCCAGTCAGTCTGACCTCAGAACCAGGTAAGATTATGGAACAGTTCATACTGAGTGTCATTATACAGAAATTACAGGATGGCCAGGGTATCAGACCCAACCAGCGTGGTTTTAGGAGGGGTAGGTCATGTTTGACCAACCTGATCTCCTTTTATAACCAGGTGCCCCTCCTGGTGGATGTGGGAAAGGCTGTGGATGTTGTGTACCTGGACTTCAGCAAGGCCTTTGGCACTGTCTCCCACAGCACACTCCTGGAAAAGCTGCAGCCCATGGTTTGGACAGGAGCACTCTGTGCTGGGTTAGGAACTGGCTGGATGGCTGAGCCCAGAGAGTGATGGTGAATGGAGCTGCATCCAGCTGGCAGCCAAACACCAGTGGTGTACCTCAGGGGTCTGTGCTGGGACCAGTTCTGTTTAATATCATTATTGATGACATGGATGAGGGGATTGAGTCTTTCATTAGTAAGTTTGCGGATGACACTAAGCTGGGAGCGTGTATTGATCTGTTGGAAGGTGGGAGGGCTCTGCGGACAGACTTGAAACAGTTGAATAGATGGGCAGAGTCTAACAGGATGAAGTTTAATAAGTCCAAGTGCCCAGTCCTGCATTTTGGCCACAATAACCTCCTGCAGTGCTGTAGGCTGGGGATGGTGTGGCTGGACAGTGCCCAGGCAAAAGAGACCTGGGGGTGCTGGTCAACAGTCGGCTGAACATGAGCCAGCAGTGTTGCCCTGGTGGCCAAGAAGGCCAATGGCTCCTGGCCTGTATCAGGAATGGTGTGGCCAGCAGAACTAGGGAGGTCATCCTTCCCCTGTACTCGGCACTGGTGAGGCCACACCTTGAGTGCTGTGTCCAGTTCTGGACCGTCAGTTTGGGAAGGACATTGAGACACTTGAGTGTGTGCAGAGGAGGGCAACAAGGCTGGTGAGGGGCTGGGAACACAAGCCCTGTGAGGAATGACTGAGGGAGCTGGGGTTGTTTAGCCTGGAGAAAAGGAGGCTCAGAAGTGACCTTATCACTCTCTACAGCTCCCTGAAAGGTGGTTGTAGTCAGGTGGGGTTGGTCTCTTTCTCCAGTCAGCACTGACAGAATCAGAGGACACAGTCTCAAGCTGTGGCTCTCCTGCATCAAGGGAAATTAGGTTGGATAATAGCAAAAAGTTTTTTATAGAAAGGGTGATAAAGTTCTGGAATGATCTGCCCAGAGAGATGATTGTGTCGCCATCCCTGGATGTGTTTTCAAAAAACCAGAAGTGGCATTTGGTGCCATGGTTTAGTTGAGCTGTTAGGGCATGGATTGGATTTGATGACCTTTAAGGTCTCTCCCAACCTAGTCATTCTGTGAACTCTGTGAATCCTGTGAATCTTGGCACCAGCCAAGAGCACACCTGGTAGTTTGGGAAACACCCTTTTTATACCATTTCTATTGTATCAACTGCTGCATATTCATAAATAATTATGCATATTAAAACTTTTCCATAAACTAGTTTACATGTTCTGAGAAGTGTATAGCATGGCTCCTCCTCAGGTCTGCCTTTTTAGAGCATGTGTGTGTCGTGGTTTGACTCTATGATGCTTTTATCCCCAGTCGTCTCATTCTGTTTATGTTGAATTATAAGTTTTGTACCTTTAAGACATGTTCCAGAGAGTGAAGGGGGGGAGAGAAGAAGCACGCAGTTTGTTTTCAGACACTGCACTCCCACCTTCACATTCCTGCTTCTGGACTGTGTTGTCTGTGGATGAACAGACAGCGGGACAGAGCTCTTCTTTTACTTTTAATTAGTTTTAGCTAGTTGAGGGAAAGAAGTTCCCTGGATTGGTTTTTTTCCCTTTTTCTTTGGACCTCTTGAAACTGCGGTGGACTGAACACCCAGGAGAGCACCGGCAGCTGCAGCTGTGGCCCACTGGGCCAGGCCTGGCCTGCGATAATTCCCGCACCGGAGGGACTGATCAGAGACTGACTGAGCTGAGCTTCAACCCGGGGTTTTCTCAGTTTGTCATCTCTTTTTAGAGTGGCAAGGGGTCTCATTGTTTGATATTGTTTTGGTTTTATCGTTTGATAAACAGTTTTTTTCCACCTTTCTCCAAGGAGGTATTTTTTCCTCCCGGACCAGTCAGGGGGAGGGGCTGATTGGATCTGCTTTTTCCCACTGGAGCTCCTTTGGGGGATTCTTCCCCAAATTTGCTCTAAACCTGGACAGTGTGTTTCTTGGCTGTGGTTTTGGTTCACTGTCATCATCATTTCAGTCTGGGCCTTGGTCCACACTTTCTTCAGAGGGCAGATGCTGATAGTTGGCATATCAATAGCAGGGTCCTTATGACATGTTCACTAGATGTTATCCTGACCAAACAGACAGTTCACTCCTAACTAGATCAGCTACCACTGCTACTATATCTAACTTTTTCTTAATAGCAGAAAAAAAAGCAAACCTTTTTTAGCATTATACATAAAGAATCCATCTTAATATTTGTGAAAAGCCACAACTATAATATACATTTATAACAGTAGGCAAGGGGGAGGTGACAGAGGGGACTGAGGGTGGCAGGGGGGTGGCAGAGGGAACAAGGAGCTGACAAAGGGACAGAGGGCATAGCTTAGACCTCCAGTGAGGAGACAAAGGGAACCCTGGGAGAGCAGTGGGGCCACTGTAGGAGGCCACAAGTGTCGCAGACATCTTTTCGTAAATATCCTTTCTTTAGGATTTTCCCTTCTGGGAAGCTGAGGCCCCAGAAAAAGAATGTAAACAATGGTTATCTGCTGCTGTGAAATGCAACAGGTGCACCTGTGATTGGCCCATGTTGGATGTGTATAATTAATGGCCAGTCAAGGACCGAGCTCTCTCTGGGACAGAGTCAGAGACAGCTCCTTTGTTATTCATTCTTTTCTATTCTTAGCTTAGCTAGCTTTCTGAGAACTTTTCCTTCTATTCTTTTTAGTATAGTTATAATGTAGTATATTTATCATAAAATAATAAATCAAGCCTTCTGAACATGGAATCAACATTTTCGCCTCTCTCTTCATCCTGAAACTCCTGGTGACCACTGTCACACACAAGTGCCATCAGGTTCCTGTCACCTGCCCTGTCCCCTCCCCAGCTGTCCCTAGCCCTGCTGCAGCCCCTGGTGGCTGTGGTGGACACCCTGGGTGAGCTGGTGGCCACTGTGGCTGGCTTGGATAGGGACATCCTGATGCTGACTATGTCCCCATGGGCTCTGCAGATGGCCTTGGAGATCTTCATGTGGCAGCTCCATGACACTCTGTGCCACCCTGGTGCCCTGTCCCTGTGTTACTGCCATGTCATCTCCCTGAACCATGGCCACGTCACCGCCCTGACTTAGGCCCTGGCTGCCCTCGAGACCACCCCATGGATCACTGGGCCCATGTGACAAGCACCATTGTTGTTGTGTGTTTGTTAAGTTTATTGTATTACTCCCCCATTTTATGTATTGTTTCCCCCTGTTTAGTGTAAATGGTTCTGCCCTCCCCCAGTTTAGCCCTGCCAGTTATGTTGTTCCCATGGCAACTCCCGCCATTGGGGTTGTCAGTCCTTTTGGTTATATAATTTCTCCTCCCTCTCCTTCCCTTATATGTATATTGGTTCCTCCTCCCTGGGCCCAGTCAGTCACCCCCCACTCCTCCCAGGTTTCCAGAATCTTCTCCTCTCTGGGGGTTGTGGTTGGCTGAGGTCCCGGGGCCCCTCCCTTACTTTATGTTTATTTATTCTCATCTGTTGCCTGTCATGTTTAGCTCACTCCCTTCCCTAATTGGTTACTTGTAAACCCCTCCTTTGTACACCCACCCCCTTTATAATCTTGTTTCACCCTCCATTCCTTGTCACTCCCTGGGGCCTCTCCATGGTTGGTTGCTCTCGGGACCATCAATAAACCGACTTCACCCCCAGAGAGTGTCTAGCTCCTCTCTCATCCTATTGGCAGCGAGACCGTCCGCAAGCCAGCTCAGCCCGAGGCCAACAGACGCCGAGGGGAGCTGCTGTTTATGCAGCTGGGTGTCGGCCATTACCCTCAGCTAGCCGGACACTGACCTTTTGGCCACATACACCTTGCCGCACACCACCAGCGACTGGTGGAACTCAGTGGCAGCACTCGAGGAGGGCTGGGCCAGACTGTCTGGGGAGGCCACCAAGCTCCATGACACCTGCAGGGACACAGCTGCTGCCAAGGCCACCACTGGGGTAATGGATGAGGCTGTGGTGGCCACCAGTCAGGCATGGGAAGCCATACGGAGGGGGCAGTGGGCAGAAGCGGCCCTGGACTACGTTCCCCTGGGAGCTGCGGCAACAGCTCAGGGACATCGAGGCTGCCCTGGGGGGGACAAGGGAGGTGCCCCCCAATTTCCACACAGCCTCAGTGGCTGTGAAGGCTGAAGCCAAGCAGCTGTGGGATGCCAGCACCAGCCTCATCATGTGCCACTTCCTGGGGACACTTGGGGACATCCACACCCTCTTTTGGAGTTTCCACTGTGACCCTGGTGGCCCTGGTGCCAGTGGGGTGGCCGAGCAGTGCCAAAAAACCATTGAGGTCATCCCAAGGCTGTTTCAGGAATAATGATGTCACCGCTGTGTTGTCATTGGGGCAGTGACATCATCAGGCACACCACTGTGTCAGCTGTCCCCTGCCTCCTCCAAATGAGAGACAAATTCAGGGAAATTTCCGGGAATTTTCATTGAAATTGTCCCAAATCCTGATGGGAATTCCTGCGATGATGTCATTTGGGACACTCAGGAACACGCAGGGACACTCAGGGATACACAATGATACTCAGGGACAGGGCGGCAGGTCAAGAGGTTAATGAGACCCTTGGTGCCTTGCAGCAGAGTCACCTTTCCGCCGTGGCTGCAGCAGAGTTGGGTTATAAATGAAAATATAATATTGACTTTTGCGTTTCTGAATTAGCTTTTGCAGGTTGTTATTGATCACTAGTATTTTGATATGGTCCAATTTATAATTTCTTATAGCTTCTTTTTGGTGCAATATAATCCATCAGTTTATGTGTGCACCACATAGCCTATTTAATAGTAGAGTAATAAGTAGCTATTATATCATAGACCTTAGGGAAATATTAAAATAGAGAGACTGTTATGAGTAGAAAAGCTGTCCATTTAAAAAAAAACAACTTGCAGAGTTAACAGGTTAAACCAATTGCTACTAAGTTGGAATTTAAACTATTTGTTATTAATAATTTCGTGTTGTAATCACCTGTTCTTTGATTATCTGTTGTTGACGGTTAGAAATCCCTCTTCTATTTGAAATCCCTATCACCTTGCTGCTTCCTGGAAAATGCCACCCAGGACTGTGAGGAGGAAGTGACATCGGGGCTGGTATGCAAATGCTGAAACATGTCACCAAATCTAGCAGGAAAACCCCTAAAACAATGAGCCACCATGGAATTAAGAGATCTAAGTGATGTCTAGAGGTGAGGAACTGAATCCAGTGTCTGCTAAGATCCTTTTTACCTTTCACCGTAACCTAAAAGGATGTTGGCTAGAAAGAGGACCTCAAATGTCAAACTGAAAAACAGAAATCTTCTGGTGCTCTCGTGAGGACAGATGCCCCAGCTCTGCCTGCCTATCAGCGGATACAGCTGCACTCTTCTTCGTCCATGCCACTCCTGGGCGCAGCGGCAGCGTGCACACGATCCGTTGGTTCTCCCCACCTAAGTTGATTTTTAATAAAGGCATTAAAAAGGAGAAAGATCTCCTGCCCTATTTATTTCAGCTGGGCGCTCGTCTGGGAGAGCCACGCCTGAAGAGGACACCAGGACTGGGACAACCGCCTACCCTGGATCTCCAGGACAGCTGGCTATCAGGACCAGAGAAGATTGGCTTGGGACCAGTGACACGGAGGAGCGCTGGACTGGTGAGAGTATCTGGCGGCGGGAGTAGGGAAGCGAGCAAGTGGAGTGTGATTGAGATGAGAGCTGGCAGCTCAGACCCTCGAAGTCAGTGAGGACCCCCTAGTACCACAGTTCCGGACTCCTGTGAGGGGGCCAGCCGGGAACGGGGGAAGCGAGTGGGATTGGTGATTGAGGCGTCTCCTAAGGGGTAAAGAGGGACCCCCTCCAGGCATGCAGAGGAAACTGTGTGTGAGTGGCAGGCAAACCAAAAGTCCTGATACATAAGTTCTAATGAGGGAAGTTAGGCAATTTAGTGCCCAACCCATATAGTCTTCTAAGCCAAATACCAAGAGAACATGCTTGGTTCACTGTTATAGATTTGAAGGATGCTTTCTGGGCAGGTCCTCTGGCAACAGAATGTAGATTAGTTTGCCTTTGAACAGGAGGATACATAACATTAACCCAGGAGATTGGATTTTGATAAAATCATGGAATAGTGGACCATTAATACTTAAATTTGAAGGCCCCTTTCAGGTACTTCTCATTGCTAATTCAACTTGGAGACTAGAGGAAAGGGTTGGACCCACATCAAGAGAATAAAGGACCAGTCTCACCCTCTGGCATTGGACCAGATTCAACATCAGTTTCTCCCTCTGGTATTGGACCAGATTCCACACCACTCTCACTCCCTAACTCAGGACAAGATTCAACCACATCACGAGTTAATTCACCTGAGTATACCATTATAAAAGTTGACTCTCAAAAGGAAGAGCCAAAAAGACTGATAAACTGAACAAGAGTTTGATATCGGACCCAAAACCATATCGTAAAGTGTTTTAAGACAGTTCTGTGTCGGGACTCAGTACATCCCTCTTGATGTCCAGAGTTGCCGGGGCCCCTGCCTGGGGGCTCAGAGACCCTGGCACACAGCCCATATGTGGATTTGATTATGACCCGTGGAGCAAATTGCTAGCTTTGTATGAAGACCCGAGAGCCACAGAAGTTTAAGAAGTGTAATAATAAAATTACCACTGGGTGAAAAGGTAGATTTTGGGATTTTTAGAATAAGGATTTTGGGGACAAGATGGAGAGACTTGGGTGTGTCTAGCCTTTCTTCTTCTTCTTCTCTACCTCCATCTTCTGCTGTGATGTTGGCACTTTGGGATTGATTTAGAATAGAAGTTCGCTGTCTAACATCGGTGATAGGTATTAGGAAGTAATTGTAAACATGCTATACATAGTTTGTAGTATAAAGAGACAACACCGACCCACGGGTGGTCAGAGTGCTGCTGGCAGTCCTGCTGAGCAGACCTCAGCTGAGCAGGAGAAAAATT
Organism: Melozone crissalis; assembly: GCF_028551555.1. Classification (NCBI taxonomy): domain Eukaryota; kingdom Metazoa; phylum Chordata; class Aves; order Passeriformes; family Passerellidae; genus Melozone; species Melozone crissalis. The sequence continues at coordinate 8,793,926 of NW_026535844.1, forward strand.
TTATAGATAAGATATAATAAACAACTCTGAGACCAAAAACTGAAAATCTCTGAATCGTTCTTCAGCCGCGTGGGCAGAAACAGAGACTTTTCACATATCTCGGGGCTGCAATTAACAGCAAAACTCCCAAGATTTTGGCATTCCCTGGGTGAGCTGTGAGCTTCAAGAGGCAACTCCTGATAAGCCTCTTGGCAAGCAGCCAGAACAGCCCAGGAAGCAGTAGTCACTCTCAAGAATATCCAGAGAGAAGCTGCCAGGAAGCAGCAGGCACGCTCATGAATACCCAGAGAGAACATCCAGCTTCTGCCAAAGAGACTCGTATCCAGACCGATTCAGAAGAGAACCAGAAGCGTGCCTGGGACCTCTCACCTGTGAACTGCTGGCCAGTGACCAGGGCAGCCTCTGGACTGACATCGCTGATGATTCGGATTTGGTAAGAAGGTCAAAATGAAGATCATGGGGGGTACATGCTCCCGGGGACAATTAAGGATTTTGTCAGCCCTACAGGGTGTAGCAGCCACACACCCGGTGGAAATTTCAGAGAAAGAGCTTAGAGATCTTTTGGTGCACTGTAATTACCCACACTCAGAGACATGTCTGTTGTTTGAAGTAGGCTTTTGGCAGGAAATTAGCAGACACCTTTATCATTCGGCCACAAGAAAAGATAAACCTGCTGCTGTCTGGCAACCTTCTTGGTATTCGTTGTGGATGCTTCCAGCATTACCTGTGCAGATGGTAACAATTTCAAGGGGCGAGATTCCTACTGGTGATGGTGTAACGACAAGAACACCTGTCGTGTCCATCCCAGACAAAAAACCATCTTGTCCTCATTGGGAGACTCAGTTTACTAGGATGCTGGGGCTGATTGACCACCTTAAAAGGGCACACGGGCAAAGAACGATCATTTTCAGGGTCTCAAAATGCAGTAAGCAAAATCTGAATTACCACAGTATCTCCTGTCACATCCCGCACTGTAATGGGGTGGTGAGTGTGGCTCCCACTGGGGAGTGGGTGTGTGAGGTATGCCAGTGTGGATTTGTCACCAAGATTGGCCTGGGCCAGCACAAGAGGATAAGACATCCCCTTGTGAGAAATGTGGAACGGATTGTTGCCTCCCATCCCAAAGAGTCATCAGCCTGAGGGGCTCACAAACGGTTACGGACTGATGAGGAGGAGGCTCTCCTGGTACAGTTGGTGGAAAAGTTTGCCGGTAAAAGATATATTAACCAACTTATAGTCCATCAAAAACGGCAAAGCAGATAAGTGATAAAAGGCGCCTTCTAGCAAGAGGTCCCTCTGCGAAAGGTCACACAGAACTAGAGGGTGCCACTGGGATTGAACATCTTCCTGGGTCTAAGTTGCCAGAGGAGGGACAGTTGAAGCTCCAATACCGTGAGGTTATCAAAGCGGGATTATCGGCGGACAAATTCACCATGTATCGGGAGGCCTTCAAGAAAGTTCTTAATGGGCAAGATCCATGTCAGGTGGTGAACAATGTTTATGAAAAGTTTCTTGGTATTCTGGGAGTGCCTGGCCAAACTAAAACTACCAAGGGTCAAAAAACACAGACATCCTGTGGCCAAAAATCATCCAAGACACCAGCAAATGGGATGCATAAAAGAGCTATTAAAAGGGGAAAATTTCTGATGTTTCAGTTGTTGTACGAGTTACATAGAAGGCACCTTGAGTGCATCATCTTGGACAGCACAGAAGCCTTTCAGTGCCAATTACAATCTGGTGTTGTCCACGATCATTTTAAAAGAAGGTGGGATACAGCTGGTTGTTTGGTGGCCTATTGAACTTTCCTCCATATAAGGAGATGGATAATACCGTGTTCGAGGCCTTGATTACTGAAAAGGAGATTGATAAGAACGCGAGTGAGATATGTAAAACCTCCGCTCCCGGGCCAGATGGGATTACTTTGGGTCAACTTGTTAAAAAAGACCCTAAGTTTTCCTGGTTGACTGAGATCTTCAACCTCTGGCTTATTACCGGTGCTATTCCAGATCTGCTGCAGGACTGTCTTGATACCCAAGTCTTCGGATGTAGAGAGGCTTGGTGATATCAATTACTGGAGGCCTAACACTATTAGTTCTATGGTGATTAGGCTATTTTCCAGGATCGCTACGGCGAGGCTGTCCAAAGCATGTCCCATTAACCTCCGGCAACGGGGTTTTATTTGTGTGTCAGATTGTGCCGAAAACCTCAAGTTATTACAACTTGTGGTCAAAACAGCTAAACGAGAGCATAAGCATCTGGGGGTTGTGTTCGTGGACATTGCTAAGGCCTTTGAAACCATTTGCCATCAGCATGTACTGGTCTGGTCCAGAGAGGTGTGGAATCGCATGTGGTAGAGTTGGTGAGGGAAATGTATTAAGACATACATTTCCATGGAAAGAGAAAGGACAGATCCCAGACACATTTGCTCAGGTGTCAAACAAGGCGACCCTTGTCACCCTGGTTTTTTAAGATTATCTAAGCCTTCTGATGTTGACATTCTTGTAGTGAACTTTCTTACACACTTTCTGTAAATAACTCATTGTTTTGCATTCCTTTATGGAGGAGGAGAGAGTTGATGGACTATTGGTTTGACCAGTGTCATTGGAGAGGTGTCACTGTCACCCTCCAATCCGCTGTCACTTTTGTAAAACTATAAATATTGGAGTCAGAAAATAAACTTCCCTTTTTTCCTTCACCTTGAGAACGGTGGTGTGCTTGTGTTCTTTCGTGTCCTATGGGGACATCTGGTGACTGCCTAAGTGTATTGCAGCCTAGGCTGAGACACGGACAGCAGATTGCGTTGAGGTTTCCCCCTCCTCTTTTTGGTGCTTTGCCTGCTGTTCTTGGGGCAATGGCAACCTCTGTGGCTTTCAAAGATGATTCCCTCGTTTTGGACCTCTGGAGGGGGGTCCTGGAGTGGAAAAATGTTTCTGTTTCCTGGGATGATTTTGAAAGATTGATTCTGTGGGCCCGAGAGCGAGGGTTCTTTTCAGACTCTGCAAAGGTGTTCTCCAGGGAGGAGCGGTCTCTCCTGGGGGTCCACCTCATGGACGCCCTCTTTGATGATTGCACTGTAGACGTGGGACCGCTGCTGGTGCAGTGGAAAAAATGTGAGGAGCTTTGGCGGGATCTAGTTCTTGTACCCCTCAGAGTTCCCAGGGAAGCCCTTCTGTCTCGGATGTGGACAAGGGGGAGGGTGAGCTTCTGTGCGATGTGGAGTGCCCCTCCCCGCCCCCTGGACGGTGTGCTGGGGAATGGCCATTGTTCGCCTGGGGTGGATTGGGCTCACAGCCAGCTGGTCCCGGGTCCTGGGGGCTCTCTGGATTCACCGGGCCGTCCTCGCCCCGCCCTGCGCAGGTGGCGGGGCAGGGGATGGGTTGCCCTCTCTTTGTGCCTTCCTGGCCTTTGAGGGTCGGCCTCCACCTCGACTTGAATCTGATTCGGTGATGACTTTTTGTCTAAATTGCAGTGTGTCCACCACGTTCCCCCTGAGTGCGGCGGGGGTGGGCTCTCCCACCCCCAAGTCGGGTTGCTCAGTGGGGGGGGGCGATTTCGCCCACCTCTGGGTCTGAGCAGCCTGCTGGGCATGCGCAGCCGGTGAAGGCAGCCGGGGGCGGGGCATCGGTCAGTGCTCTGCCCGGCCCCGCTCCGGTGGGCGGGCATCCTGCCCCTCTACGCTCAGTGGGGGCGGTGCCCACTGCGGAATCTTGCGGCTTGGGGCGGGCTCTCATAGGAGGCTTGCCCAGCTCCCTTGTGCTGCCCCGCAGCGACGAGGCTCCGTGGCCCGCGCCTCCCTCAGCATCCCACCCCGCCCCCATATCGGGGGACAGAGGCTTTGCGCCGGTCTTGTCCTGGCCCACGCCGGGTTTGCAGGCCGTGTCAGCACCTGTGCCCACTGAGGCAGCCCCTGCCGGAGCTGCAGCGCGGCAGGGCGCTGGGGTGTTTACGTTTAGTGCAACTGCTGACACGACCAGCAGGAGGCCAGTGGGTTCCCAGGGCCATGGCGCTTTCTCATCAAGTCATTGGAGGCTTCCTGCCTGCCAGGTGACCGTGCATCCGAGGCACCCTGAGCGTTTCTGGTGAGAGACCAAAACCAAGGCCGACGAGATGAATGAACCTGTCTCCTCACGGCATCTGCTGAGTCGTGGGGCAGATTCCTTTGGCTCTGCTGGTGCTGCAGGGGGCACAAGGACAAGTGGTGTTGACCTGGCTCCCAGTCAATCACTCCCTCTTGTCCCTGTGGGGCCCAAGGATCGGGGCACAGCATGTGCGGTGGCTTTGCCAGGGGGTCCCCAGGCTTTCCCTGTGCTCAGGGGTGTTACTCATAACACCCATGAACCCCTTTCATATAATCTGGAGAAGGAACTCTGTGAAGCGGTTGCTCAGCATGGTTTGGGGTCTGCTGAGGTTATGCACACTCTTCGGTAGATTGCCTAGGACGTGCTGACACCTCACAATCTCTGTTGTGTTGCACATTCTCTTTTTGACCCTGTGCAATTTGGTGTTTTTGAGACCAAGTGGGCTCATTTGGCGGCCCAAGCAGTGGTGTGGAATGCTGCGCTGGCGCTGCAGGACCCCAGGCGTGGAGTTGTTGTTGACATGCTGATGGGGACAGGACGTTATGAAAATGTTCAGGGGCAGGTTGGATTCAATCCCCTTGTGCTTGATCAGTGCAACACGCTGGGCATGGCAGTGATTGCTCAGACCCTGGAAATGGCTGCTCCGAAGCAGCCATTGTCCAGGGGGATGATGAGCCTTTTATGGTATTTGCGGCGAGGCTCATTGCATCCATGGAGAAGCAGGTGCCTGATCCTCTGGCTAGGGACGTTACGATTGCAAACCTTATGAGGTGTAATTGCAATGAAGCTTGTAGGAGGGTTATAGTGGCCATGCCTGCTGCTCCTAATATCTGGAAGATGGCGGAGGCCTGTGTGGACATCATCCCTTCGGGTTGGAAGTTGGCTGCCGTGGCTGCCGCTGTGCAGCCAGTCTGTGCGGTACCGCAGGGCGGGCAGCCACAGCAGGGGACCGCACAGGCTGGCAAGAAGCAGGGGAAGAAAGTGCAGAAGGTCAGATTCCCCATGTTTTTGTGTGGTCAGTGTGGCAGGCCGAATCACATGTCCAACGTTTGTAAGGTGACTGTTCATGTTAATGGCCAGGCTTTACCAGGCTCGGGAAACATCAAGTGGAGCATGCAGCAGGAGGGGTGTGCTCAGACACAAGCTTCCCTCCAGACCCAGGTGCCGATGGAGGTCTCCTTTGCCAGCTTGCAGCCAGCACCTGTGGATCAGCAGATGTGGATGTCTGCACCGCAGCAACAGTTGTCTTAGACTCGTCTGAGATACGCAAGGTTCCCCTGGATTCCTTTGGTCCCTTGGGTGGGGACATGAGTGCTCTCCCTATAGGGAGGTCTAGTGCCACCCTTCGGGGCATCATTGTGCACCTGGGGCTCATTGATGCAGATTTTACAGGGCAGATTTGTGCCATGGTCTCCACACCCACCCCCCTCGTCACAATCCCACAAGGGACACAAATTGCTCAACTTGTGCCTTTTAAGTCCTCTGTTTGCAGGATAGCTGACCGGTCGCGTGGAGCTGGTGGCTTTGGATCCACTGGGCCGCCTCAGGTTCACTGGACTGCTGTCCTGACCAAGGGCCATCCCAAGATGCTGTGTACCCTGTCAATTCCTGGTGCGACACCGTCGGAAATCCACCTCCGCAGGCTTCTCGACAGCAGTGCTGATGTCATGGTTCTCTCCCTTGTCGCCTGGCCCTCAGAGTGGCCCCTGGATCCGGTGAGGACATCTGTTGTGGGCCTGGGAGGGACGGCGCAATGTTACGTGAGCCAGCAGCCCGTGCTGGTCATGAACCCGGAGGGACAGACAGCGTGGGTATAGGACTCATGTTACTTCAACTCCTGCCAACCTCTGGGGGAGGGATGTTCTGTCTGTCTGGGGGGTGCACATCAGGACGGATTTTTGATGGGGGCCACTGCAGTGAAGGGCGCAGAGTGTCCTACACCTCCTATATGGCGGCTGGTGGACAAACCTGTCTGGGAGAAGCAGTGGCCCCTCCCTCAAGATAAATTGGTTGCCCTTCAGAATCTGGTGCAGGAACAGTTGGACCAGGGACATCTGGAGCCTTCTACCAGTCCTTGGAACACTCCTGTCTTCTGTATCAAAAAGAAATCTGGGAAATGGAGGTTGTTACAAGACGTCTGGAAAGTCAATGCCATGATGGAAGCATGGGAACATTGCAGGTGGGCATGCCATTGCCTACCATGCTTCCCGCGGACTGGCCAGTCCTCATTCTGGATCTGAAGGATTGTTTCTTTACAGTTCCTTTGCATCCTAATGACAGACCGAAGTTTGCCTTCTCGGTGCCAGTGATTAACGAGGCTGAGCCCACACAGAGATATCAATGGAGGACATTGCCTCAGGGCATGCGCAATTCCCCTGCCATATGCCAGTGGTATGTGGCCCTTGCCTTGTCTGGAGTTTGCAATCAGTTTCCTGATGCACGTCTGTATCATTATATGGATGACATTTTGGTGGCCACGTCCACCCAGGATGAGCTGCTGAGGATTCAGCCTCGGTTGCTTAATGCTTTGCATGCTCATGGACTGCAGGTGGCTCCAGAAAAGGTTCAACAAAAACCACCTTGGAAGTACCTGGGGGTCAAAATTCTGGAACGGACAATCCATCACCAGGAGGTGCAATTTGTGCATTCTGTGAAGACACTGAATGAACCCCGGAAATTGGTAGGTGTCATCACTTGGTTACGTCCGTACTTGGGACTAACCGATGCACAGCTGTCTCCTCTGTATGATTTGTTGAAAGGAGACTCTCATCTAAAGTCACCTCACACACTGACCCCTGAGGCGGGTAAGGTGTTGGAGGTGGTTCAGCAAGCTGTTTCGGCTTGCCAAGTTTATTGCATTGATCCCTCCGTTGATGTCACTGCGTTCATCATCACTCCAGATTCACATCCCACAGGCATCATTGGCCAATGGAGTGACAAATGGTCTGATTCCTTGCACGTTCTGGAATGGGTTTTCCTGCCCCATCAGCCGCAGAAGATGGCAACTGCATTGTTTGAGCTGATTGCTCGCTTGATAATCAAGTGCCAGCAACGGTGTTTGCAATTGATGGGTGCGAATCCTGCAAAGTTCATACTCCTGGTGCAATGAGAGGACTTTGACTGGAGCTTTGCAAACAGTATGTCCCTGCAGAGTGCTCTGGAAAATTTTTCAGGGCAGATCACTTATCATCTGCCCAGCCATAGGCTATTGCATACAGCAAAATTCACACAAATCTCTTTGCCACCCCAAAAATAGCCAGGAACCTGTGCAAGCACCCACCGTCTTCACTGACAGTTCAGGGAAAACAGGAAAGGCCATCGTTACCTAGAGGGACGGATCTGAGTGGCAGGTTCTGGAAGGCCATGAGGATGGGTCAGCCCAATTGGTTGAACTGAGGGCTGCTGTCATGGCATTTGAGAAATTTTCCCAGGAACCTTTCAACTTGGTCACGGATTCTGCCTATGTGGCTGATATCGCACAGCGGTTGGGTCATTCGGTTTTGAAGGAGGTCAGTAATCCTGCCCTGTTTAATTTAATGAAGACCTTGTGGTGTGCCATTCAGGCCCGAGTTCATCCATTTTATGTTCTGCATGTGAGGAGTCACACCAATTTTCCAGGCTTTATAGTGGAAGGTAATGCGAGGGCTGACAAGTTGGCTAACCCAGCGTGGGTAGCGCCTCAGCCTGATACACTCGCGCAGGCCAAGGCATCACATGGGTTTTTCCACCAAAACGCACATACTCTGCAAAAGCAGTTTCAGCTGACGCCAACTGAGGCTCGTGACATTGTTGATTCATGTGATGACTGCCATGCACTTGCTCCGCCTTTGCCGGCAGGGGTAAACCCCAGAGGCCTTAGGGCCTTAGAGCTTTGGCAGACCAATGTCACCCAGATTGCCGAGTTTGACCGGCTCAAGTATGTGCATGTCACTGTAGACACATTCTCCTCTGTGATATGGGCTACGGCTCACACTGGGGAGAAGGCCTGTGATGTCCTTGCCCACTGGAGGCAAGCCTTTGCCATTCTGGGCATACCTTCTGCTGTGAAAACCGACAATGGTCCTGCTTGTGCATCGCAAAAGGTGCGGCAGTTCCTGCAGTTGTGGGGTGTCTCGCACAAGTTTGGTATCCCTCATTCTCCAACTGATCAAGCTATTGTAGAACGCGCTCATGGTACTCTGAAGCGGGTTCTTCAAAAATAAAAATGGAGAATGCAGGGTGAAACCCTGCACAGTCGGTTGGCAAAAGCCTTGCACACAATCAATCATCTCACTGTACCACAGAACTCAAGTAACCCTGTAATTTTGAATCACCATCTCTCGTTGCAGGCTGCGAACGAGGCACATCAGCCTCGAGCAAAGGTTCAGGTGCGGAATTTAGTCACCAAACAGTGGGAAGGTCCCTATGACCTTATCGCTTTGGGGCACGGGTATGCTTGTGTATCCACAGATACTGGGGTATGCTGGGTACCTTCGAAATGTGTTTGCCCTGACCTGCGACCGCAGAGACAGAATCCAGCTGATGAGCAAGACGGAAACTGTGACCAACCTGAAAGGCATCAAGCGGGTGAATCATTGAGTGATGATTCGGATGCAGATAATGAGAGTGATCACTCCGATGATTCCTCTGCAAGTGGACATTGAACATTGTTCATGTTTTCCTTTTCACATTGTTCATTTTCTTTTCTCTTTTTCTTTTTTAAATGGAAAAGGGTGAGATGTCACCCTGGTTTTTTAAGATTTTCTAAGCCTTCTGATGTTGACATTCTTGTAGTGAACTTTCTCACACACTTTCTGTAGATAACTCATTGTTTTGCATTCTTTTATGGAGGAGGAGAGAGTTGATGGACTGTTGGTTTGACCAGTGTCATTGGAGAGGTGTCACTTGTGTTCTTTCGTGTCCTATAGCGACAGACCCTATGTCACCTTTGCTGTTTAATTTGGCAATGGACCCCCTTCTATGTAAACTCAAGAGTGAAGGTGAAGGTTTCCATCATGGTGGTTGGAAAATAACAGCTATGGCGTTTGCTGATGACCTGGCGCTGCTGGTTATTCCTGGACAGCATGTGTTGTAATATCAGAATTTTGAAGGCCTTTTGCAAACTTACTGGCCTCCGTACTCAGGGGGAAAAATGTCATGGCTTTTACATCAAGCCTACAAGGGACTCATATACCATCAATGATTGTCCTGCATGGCTGATTAATGGATCCCCCCTTAACATGATTGACCCAGGAAGCTCAGAGAGATATCTTGGCACATGGATTGACCCTTGGACTGGCTTTGCAGATTCTGGATTATCAGAGAAACTTAGGGATTGGCTCCATCGGATTGGATGTTCACCACTCAAACCTCTTCAGAAGGTCGATATACTCAGAATTTATACCATCCAAAGACTGATATATCTGGCTGACCATACAGAGGTTAATGTGGGCCTTCTTGAATCCCTTGACCTTTTAATTTGTAAGCAGTTAAGGAGAGACTTCACCTCCCTCCGAGTACATGTGATGCTATCTTGTATTTGAGTTTAAAGACGGTGGTTTGGGTATCATCAAATTGGCGGTGCTTAATCCAAGTATACAAGCACAAAGACTTTATAGTCTTCGGATGAGGCTCTTGTTGGTTTTCTAAGAGAGGAACAGCTGGAACGGTTATTCGAGAGGCTATGGCTGAGGACAGGAGGAAGGCAAGAGTCCACCCCATCAATCTGAGAACCTATGCTGAGGATTGAAGGTGGAAGTGGTGATGAAGCCCAGTTAGAATGGGAGGCATCCGTCCCTAAAATCTGCTACCCGACACCATGTAACTGGCAGAAAGTTGAATTTCAAAGATGGATACATCTGGTTGCTCAAGGCCATGGTATTGAGAATTTTGAGAATGATGACATCAGTAATGCCTGCATAAGGCAGCATAATGGCATACCTCATCATAAGCTTATAACGGCCCTCCAACTTAGAACCAATGTCTACCTGACAAGAGAGTACCTGACTACGGGTAGGCATGAAGATGTTGTTCAATCATGTAGGCGTAGTAGGGCTAGGTTTGAAACAGTAGCCCACATTGATGGAAATTGTCCAATAACACAGGATACCAGTATTAAGATACATAATGTCATCTGTGAGATTCTTAGCCATGAGGCTAAGGAGGAAAGTTGGACAGTTTTCCAGGAGCCACACTTAAGGGATGAGGTAAATGAACTGTTTAAACAGGATTTAATCCTTGTAAAGGACTCTAAAGGGGTTGTGATAGATGTCACAGTGAGGTATGAGCACTTTGATTTCCTCATTGAAGGAGGCTGCCTCAGAGAAGGCTAAAAAATATCAACGCCTTCACTCACAGATCCAACAATTAATGAATGCTGTGGAAATTGATTATGTAGGCTTCCCCATGGGGGCCTGTGGAAAGTGGTATGGCAAGAACTCTGAGCTGCTTTCGGCCCTCAGTCTCTCTAAAACAAGGCTAGAGAAGACCGCTCGGGCCCTGACATCAAAAGTACTTTTTGCCTCTGTAGATATTGTGCATATATTTTCTAGCAAAGCTTGATCGATTGTATCTAGTTAATATCTAATAATAAACTGGATCCCTTCCCCCGGCGGGTTGAGCTGGACAGTGGAATTGGTCTTGGGTGGGAGGGGTTCATCTGTCATAACTGTGTCTTTTAGCCCATTTTTGTGGGCTACAAATTCTAATCTGGATCTTCAGGTGGATGGGCCACCTTACTTAACCTGGAAAAGGAACATGTACAATTTGTATGTGTTTATTAAATAGCTAAATGTCTCGTCATCTAATTAATGATGCGCATGAATGGATGAACGAGATTTCCACTGTCCCTACCTACTATCCAGCGAAACCACAGCCGAGGGAACGAGCTTGGCGGAATCAGTGGTATTGGAAAGCCGAATTGCCCTGGAATTTTGGAAATAATTACAAACTGGCCAGAAGGTGAAAACTTTGGTCTCGCTGACAAAGAAGAACAAGAACAAGTGGCACGGGCTGAAGAAGCTGAAGAAGCTCCACCCTACAATCAACTGCCAGCAGAAGAAACACACTGCGTTCTTCTCACTGATGGTTCATGTTGCATCATAGTGATGAACCAAAATTGGAAAGCAGCCATATGTGAATCATGATTTTAAAGGGTTAAGATCTTATCTGAGGGTTAGAACCAATTCACATTGAAGTCAGATACACCAACAACAAGGTAACGGTTATTAGATGCTTAAGCTAAAGCTAATTGTTATATTATGAGCTCCTTTGTAGAAAGAAGTGAAGCAAATGAACCATTCTAGGAACATATTGAAACCAGTAGAACAATGCTCAGCACCTGGATTCCATGTTAATCCATCACAAAGCAGGGGGCCTTGGATCATGCCAGAGGGTCACAGAGACCTGATGAAGACCTTCCTGACTTCATCTCTGGGACCACTGACCCAATTTAGGATCACCAACTCAATTCAAGAGAAAAATTGTGCGTGAAGGAGTAATAACCTCATTTTAATAGAAATCGGGGATGGGAAGTGCTGGGGTTATGCATATGTATTATTTTGGGAAATATATGGAAGACAAAGAGCCTTGTGTGTGATCATGCATTTTGAGGACTACCTCCCCCCCCACCACCCAGTCACATAATAAACATACAACTTTCTAACTTTAACTAGTTATTTTTTGTCCATGATCTTCAGTTTTAATGATTCAATTGGCGAGCCAGCCAGGAGGAGACTCTGCTGGCCTGTGAGACCAGCTCGGGTAGTGGACCCCCTCAGGGCGCCCCCCAGAATATTCGGGGAAGAGTGGGCTCCGGTGCCTGGACTATTTATCTAGCAGCAGACAAGGACCCTTGACCACTAAAACTCCAGACAAAATGATATGTTTAAAAATTGAAACAGTTTTAAACAGTGACCTGTAAGGTCTAGTCAGGGAAGGCTGTTCGGTAAGTCGCGGGAGACATCCCATGAGCAACTTGTGCCTCTGTAGTGTGCTTGCAGGCTGAAGTTGCAGTTGAAATCTGGTTAATCTGGTTGCCAGCAGAAAGAGTTGAACTCTTGTACTGAGCTCGGGCTTTTGTTGCTGACAGTAAGTGATTTTGTAATTTCTTTAGCTGTAGAGGGCTCAGTTTGTTACCAATTGGGACTAGCAGTCATAAGGGCAAATCCTGGTCTAAAATTGTGCTATTGTGAATGTGTCCTGACTGTGAGAACGATTGTGAAATTGTTTGTTAAGATGTGCTGTTGGCACAACGCAAGTGGGAGTTTGGACTTGCCGCTCCATTTTGGGGTGACTGAAATTGTCAGAGAAAGTGGGTGGGGTGCATGATCCTTAATAAATCCCCTCTCCACTGTGACTGTGTGTCTCTGTGTTTTTTGATTAAAGGGGATGGAATTTACTGTAACACCTGGTGTTCACGTTTAAAGGGTTCAGACTCTGAGAAATTACAGGGGCAGTGCTTTGCTATTCAGGTGCTTATGTTTGTGGAATTTGAAATATAGAGGTTAAGTAGGTTAAGTGCTTTAGTGTAGTGTGTTTGCGTATTGTTGGATCTGCATGAAATGTTTCCCAAGGGAATAATAAGATTGTGATGTAATCGTTTTAGGAGCTGTGGTGTATTTCTTGAGGCAACACTGCCATCTAGTGTCAAAAGTTATGTGTAGCACAGGTTGAGTATTAAGTGTAAAACTGGTTTGTTTTTCTGAAAGAGTTGATTAATTTTTGAGGACTGAGGCATGAAGGGAGGGACCCACAGTGAGTGGGTTTGACATCACCACCCACCCCTCCCGTCGGTCAGTGCAGGCTCAGTCTGTGCCAGGGAAGGCGCATGCTTCCTGCGCACCCCCAAGCCAACTGCTCCTCCTTCCTCCACCAGGGCGGCAGTTGTGCCTCACTGGTCAGAGCAATCAAGCATTGTGGTGCTCAGGGAGCCATCATCTCCTGAGGAGGCACGTCCCACCCCACCCCATGCCCATCAAGCAGAGGCTTTCAAAACATGGCAAACCGCAGCAGTCTCTGCTGGTGCTGCTGCAAGAAGCGGCTCACAGCTGATCCGTGGAGCAACAGCACAACCTTGTGGAACAACAGCACCATTACAACAAATTTAAAAAGGCTGCAAGGTAATTGGAATTAAAGACCCTCCTACTCAACCACAGTCAATCCAAGCCCTCAAAGCCTCCCTTTCAGAAGAAGAACAAGATACAATCATCATATTCTCAGGCAAATGGGAAGTGTCAGAACAAGACACAATACACACAGCACAGGAAACTAGAGCTCGAGCCAGGGATGATCCAGAACAAGCTCCCACAAGCCCAGGATATCAGCAGTGAAAATATTGTATCCATCACAGCTGAACAAGGCATTCCTATGTCATCCCAAGACCCACCAGGCTTTTGGACCACAGCAGGCAGCATTTCAGCTTTTTACATGCCTGCCCCAAAAGCTTGGCTTTCAGGGTGACGATCCAGTTCCTCCTCCTGCTCACAGCTTTTCTCATTTTCTAAGGACTTTGTAACGCAGCTCTTTCTCCAGCTTCACGAATGTGCTCATGAATTTCTATCACAACCTCATGTACGCTCTCTTCAACCCTCCTTATCAGAGCCAGATGGCAGCTCCCTTTTTGCATCAACCTCATGTACAGCAACACACACCTGGATTCAACCATTGCTTCTTCATTTCCCCAATAACCGCAACCACAAACCCCTCTAATCACACCTCCAGCAGAAGGGGGAGGGATGCCTGGGATGCATGCAACCTTAAGGCCAGAAGAAGGTGCATCCAGGCAAATTACAAATCCACTGGATATGGGCATGGATTTGGTTTCCATTCCCAGAAATATTCCAAGAGATGCATCATCAATGAATTGGGCAAACATCAGAAGGAAAGTGCTGCAAGACAGAGATAATTAAATACTAGATACAGGTAGCATTGCAATGCCAGTGAGGTATAGAAGAAGAAATGAAAACCCTAGATGGGAACCTTTGGACCATCAGGTCTTGAAAGACTTATTAGAAGCCGCAAGAAAGGAAGGACTTGGCTCATCATATTTCAAGCAGCTTTTGAGGGGCATTTTCAACAATAATGACTTAGTGCCTTTTGGCAGTAGGTACATTACCTCGACAATATTTACAGATTCACAACTCCTGCTGTGGGATGAAGATGGTGAAGGGCTCTCACTCCGCTGAGAAACACACATGGAGGAGAGCCACACACAGGTCTCACATTGGATCAATTAGCAGGAGATGAACCCCATGACAAACCTGAAGATCAGTCAGCAGAATTACCTCCAGATGTGATTGCAGACATCAGAGAGACAGCCCAAAGGGCAATTTTCCAATTTCAACCAATTGGAACTCCAGAAGGCATTTACACAGAAGTAAAGCAAGGTTTCTCTGAGCCTTTCACTTCATTCATCGATTATTTCATGCAAGTGGTGGACCAACAGTTAAGTGATGAAGCAGCGAAGCCACATCTGCTTTGAAGTCTTGTTTTTGTAAACACCAATGCAGAGTGAAAACGTATAATTAGTGCCATGCCTGGTCAACCAAAATGACTGAAATGATTAAGGCATGCAGCAAGGTAGGCACACCTCAGCACATCACAGCAATTCAAGCAGGCATTTGGACAGAACAGGTTGGAAAAATTCTTCAAGAGCAACATGAAGAATTTCCAAAAACTCAAAGTGCTTCATCCAGCTCTTCAATGGGGCGGCTCCACTGAAGTGATGCCAACAGCATTTGCCAGAGGACCATGCAGCAGATGTGGAAGACATGGACACATGAAAAACAATTGTCCGGAACCAACAAAAGACACAAAAAGGCTAGACCTTTGTCCAAGATGCAGAAGAGGAAAACACCATCCGAATCAATGTCGCTCCAAAACAGCTGTAGGCAGAGGCCCTCTACCCCTTCCGGGAAACTTGAAGAAGAGTGCAGAACACCAATGCTCCATGACACAAGTGATGGTGATGACTTAGCCAGGAACCCCACAGGGAACACAACCATCGGGGAACGTCAATCACACTCCATCAGCAGGACCATCTGGCAGTTCCTCAGTGACCCAGAATTATTACCCAAAGCGCACAATGTGAATTGGCAACATCCAAATTAGTATGCTTTATGAATGAAAGTCATGCAGTGATTCCCAGAGGGTTCACTGGATCATCAAGGAAGATGCAAAACTTTTTAATTGTAGGCAAGGACAGATGCAGCATTTTAGGGCTCATTGTTTATCTATCAATTGTCTGGGCAGATCAAAATGAAGAACTAACCGTTTTGCCTCAACCTATGCATCCTCCATTGATCATTCCAGAAAGACTCCAATAGCCAAAGCGATTGCCTTGCCAGCTCATGTGACAGAGCAGATCATGCCAGTTATGGATCAACAGATTCTATCTGTCAACGAAGAGGCGAACATTCATGCCTCGTGGGTTGTAGAGGCCCAGGAGCTTACCATTGGAACTTTAACCTCAGGGCAAAGAGAGACACCCCTCTGAATGCAATGGTCTCACCCATGGGCATTTGCAGGCTCATGTAGATGCAGCAGGTTTTGTTGGTGTAATCCAGTTCAGCTGCCTTTTTTATCTTATATGTACTCTCCCTAGAATGTTCTCCCCTCTCTTGCCCCTATTGGTCCTGGCTTACTGTATCACTACACCCCTTTTTCCCCCCATATAAAACCCTGTGTCCTCAGCCTCATTTTGTCTCTTTCCATGGCCCCTCTTGATTTCAATAAATTGTATTTGGCGTTTTACACAAAGACCCATCTCTCGCCTCATTCGTCAGCAGTATAGGCAAGCCTGCTCTGGGCTCTGGGAGTGCAGGTTGCCCACAGAGGCTGGTTATGGATATGCCACAACAAGTGGCTGCCCAAACAGGGACCTTCTTTGAGAAGTCTCTGAGAGCAACTCCAGTGACGATCCGGCTGGTCCACCATCCACCAGTGTGGAGAGCTTTGTGCAGACGGGGCTTGAAGGGAAAGACCATGATCATATACAGTTGGTTAAGCAGTAAAAATGCAGCTGTAAGCAGTAAGTTCTCAGCCTTCTGATTACAAGGCAAGGACACTGTGCCCTTGAGCAAGTAACTGTAAGACAACAACAAGATGTAAAAACAGGAACTAGTCTCAACAGAAAACCACAAGCATCCTGAGAATGTAGCCACCAAGGAGGAGCTGACATTTAATCTGTAGCCAATGATGAGCTTAGCTTTTGCAATATGTATGAGCTTGATTAACGCTATTATAAAAGCATGTAAGCCGGATCAATAATTTTGAGACTTGTTGATCATCATCGGATGTGCTTGTCTCCCTTTGCTCCATCAAATGGTGACCCCGATGTGACATGGCAATAGACCACGGATGAGTGAAGACCGGGTTGGGTCCCGAAGCAGCCGAGACGGCAGATAAGCACGGAGAAAAAGGGAGCTGAGACGCGCCATGGCTGGTTGTCTGTATAGATGAACCTGGCTGATACGTGCTGCCGAGACCTTGAAGAGCTGCAACAGCGCTGACGATTTAGGTATGGAAAGGCAAGCAGCATATGATTGATTTACTGCATTTTTCCAAAAACAGCAGGTTAAGGGAATAGATTTACAAAAGGAGTTACCAGGGCTCTTAGCCTACAGGTATGCTAAGGGAGTTTTTATTAACCCCCATACTGTTCATGAGCTAACAGAGTGGCGTAAGCTTGGAGATTTGTTGTGGGAGGCTACTTTAGAGGATGATAAAACCGCAAAGAAGTTAGGCAAGTTATGGAGGGTGGTTCATAATGAGCTTTTGCAACATCAAGCTGAAAGAAAAGCTGCTGAACACGCAACAGCTGCACATGACTGTAATAAGAATTACAATCAGGACGCGGGTACTCCCCTAGCCCCTGTGGTTAGGACGGTGTTTTTGCCTGCCTCACCGTCCTCCTCTGCTTTGGCAGGACTGGGTATAGAGTGCACTTGTGAGCCTTCCGCACCCCCTGAAGAACAGGAGCCGTGGCCAAAACCACCCGATGCGGAGCTCCTGCAAAGTAATGAGCTGATCCCTGGGGCGGAAAGCGACCTAGCGGAAGCTATTGCGAGGGAGCGAAGGGAAGCTTGGGCTGCATTGGCAAAAGACGGCCTGGAGAAAGGGGATGACAGGGTTATTAGCACTGCTACCCAGCTGGCTTGTCCTGTTGTATTCAGTCCGCAGCAGGGAGGGGGCATGCAGGCTACCATTACAGCCCTTGATTGGAAATTACTATCTCAGCTGAGGTCTACTGTTAGTCAATTTGGAGTGAAGAGTGAGCCAGCCAAACAAATGTTAGACTACATCTTTGATACCAGCCTTCTCTTAGTAAATAATTGTTGGAGAATAGTTAAATTGATATTTACTCAACATCAGCAATTGTTATTCAATGCTCATTGGCAAGGGCTTGTAAATGAATGCGTAGTGATACAGTGACAGCAGGGAGATCCTCTCCATGGTATAACTGTGAATGAGCTTATGGGCTTGGGACATTTTCTTCGTAATAAAAGCACAAGCTTTGCTGGGGCAAGAAAAGTGCCAGGAAGCTATGAGGTTGGTCAGGCTTGGTATAGAGAGGGTAAAAGAGCCAGGAGGGGTACCCGTGTATATGGGAATTAAGCAAGGGCAAAAAGAATCATTCGGGTCATTTATTGATAAGGCTGCTGCTGCAATCGAAAGGGCTGGTGTACCAGAATATATGAGGGGAGTACTACTCAAGCAGTGTGCCCTCCAAAATTGTAATTCCACTACTAGAAGCGTGCTTAATACTTTGGGTGCCAATTGGACTATAGAGGAGGCATTAGAGAGAATGGCTTTGATGCCAACAGGACCACAAGCCTCTGTGGTAGATGCAATCAAACAATTAGGGCTAGGCTTACAAGAACAAGCAAAGACCTCTCAAAATCAGGTGTTAGCTGCTCTTGCACCACTTCAAGCGTCAGCTGCACTGGGTCCAATGGCTAGAGGGAACCGTATGAAATGTTATCGATGTGGAGGCATGGGTCATATGTGCCGGGATTGCCAAGCCACAGGAGTTTGGTGCCAGAAATGCCGCTCGGACGCCCACAATACAGGCGCCTGCAGGCGGAGGTTGGGAAACTTCAACAGGAGCGTGAGCTGCAGCAACCGCGCACCAACACAAGTCATCGCTGCAGCATCAGTACCCCTTCGTGTCTCCAACCCGCCACCACAGGGAGCCTCGGCCTGGACCTGGCAGCCACAGTAGAAGTTACGCTGATGACCCCGCACCCACAAAAAATCCCGACAGGGATTCAGGGACCTAATGTTATACAGGGTCAAGCGGTGAGTGCTCTGCTTTTCGGAAGATCATCTGCGTCTATGTTGGGACTATTTGTTTTACCTGGCGTCATTGATGCGGATTATACAGGAGAAATTATGGTCATGGTACATACCCCTTTCCCACCACTCCAAATTAATAAAGGACAGAGAATTGCTCAGCTGGTGCCACTTGAGCAAATGACTAAGGGATTACAGGCTATAAGAGGACAAGAGAGGGGAGAAAATGGATTTGGATCCACCGGAGGGCTTACCTTGCTGACTTTGAACCTTTCTGAGAGACCCAAGAAAAGGGTGGAAGTGGAATTTCAAGGACAGAAAAGATCATTTTCAGGCTTGCTGGACACTGGAGCAGATTCCAGCATTATTAGCCCTAGCTGTTGGCCTCAACACTGGCCTTTGCAGCCAGCAGCCACCACAGTGACCAGGGTTGGAGGCTTAACCCTGGCCAGCCGTTCTCCTCCTCTCCGGGTTCACATAGATGGAAAACAGCTAACAGCTATTTTTTCAATAGTCCAATTACCACCTACCGTGCAATGCCTTATAGGGTGGGACATTATGGCTCAGTTGTGGGTGGTTTTAACCAATGAACACCCTTTGGAGTAAAAGCTATTGCTTGAACTTTCCTAATTCCCATCACCTGGACTGTTAACACCCCGGTATGGTTTAAGCAATGGCCCTTAAAAGAGGAAAGTCTTCAACATGCACATCAACTTGTATCAGAACAATTTGAACAGGGCCACCTGCGGCTATCTGCCAGTCCCTGGAATACTCCAATTTTTGTGATAAAGAAAAAATCTGGGAAGTACAGGTTGCTCCACGATTTACGTGCTGTTAATAATCAAATGGAGCCTATGGGCGCATTACAACCAGGATTACCTAACCCTGCAATGATTCCAAAGGATTGGCCGTTACTAATCATTGACCTGAAGGATTGTTTCTTCACTATTGAACTTCATCCACAGGATATGAAACGCTTTGCCTTTACATTGCCCGCGATTAACAGGGAAGGGCCTGATCAAAGGTTCGAGTGGACTGTACTCCCGCAAGGCATGCGCAACAGCCCCACCTTGTGTCAACTTTATGTTAATGCGGCATTGCAACCATTAAGAAAACAATGGCCGAGCACAGTGATCTATCACTACATGGATGATGTCTTGTTTGCTCAGCCCGCCCCTTTTACAGAGCAACAAATCCAGAAAATGAGGACCACACTGGCACAGTATTCTTTGATGATAGCCCCTGAGAAAATTCAAACAACAGCCCCCTGGGAATATTTGGGATGGTCCATGTCGAAGCAAACAGTAAAACCTCAGAAATTGGAGTTAAAAACAAAGATGGCAACTTTAAATGATCAAAGAGTTTTGGGTGATTTGCAGTGGCTAAAGCCAATAGTGGGAATACCTAACGAATTACTGGATGAGTTGCATCCCCTACTATAAAGGAACTGACCCAACCTGCCTGGTGCGTATGACTGACAAACAGCGGGTCGTTCAGCAAATTGTAGACTGTGTTACACATGGGCAGGTTTACCGAAGGGATCCAGAATTACCCATAGACTTGACCATTTGGAATGGTCCAAAATATCTTCTTGGAGCGCTAACGCAATTCAAAAAGAAAACGGGGGAGACATGGATACTAGAATGGCTTTCCCCTCCGTTACAACAAACTAAAACTCTTTTTCAAAGAATTGAAATATTAGCAGATCTAATAAAGAAAGGCAGAGAGAGGATGTTACAGGTGGTAGGGGCGGAACCAGCTATCATCACGATGCCAATGAAAAAGGACACTTTGGATTGGTACCTGAATAATTCAGAAGAACTACAGGAAGCTCTTCTAGGTGCATGTTGTCCTATTGAAATGGACAGGCTTTGACCAGCTCCGGTTCAGTGGATAGGGGACTGGGACTGGATAACTCCCCCAAAGCGAGAAAACTCCCATATAACAGATGCTATTACTGCATTCACAGATGCTGGCAGGAAGTCAAGAACTGCTGCAATAACTTGGCAAGAAAAGGGATTATGGAAACATCAGATTTTGCAAGCAGAGGCAGTGGACAGCTTACAAACCATGGGACTGTTAGCAGTGGTATGGGCAATGTCACAGCTTAAGGGACCATTGAACGTTGTTACAGACTCTTTGTATGTTGCAGGAGTTGTAGCGAGAATTGAAGATGCCTCCATAAAGGAGGTACAGAATCAGAGACTGCACAAACTGTTAATGCAGCTGAAGAAGGCTACAAGATCAAGGGAACACGCTTATGCTGTAATTCATGTCAGGAGCCACAAATGGAATGTTGGTTTAGGAGAAGGGAATGATAGGGTGGATAAATTGGTTACTATAAGCCAGAACACACCCCTGTCAAATCACCAATTGGCACGAGAAGCCCACTCAATGGTTCACCAAAATGCAAAAGGCTTAAGTAGAGAATTTAAGGTAACACTCACGGAAGCAAAAGCCATCGTAAGGGGCTGTCCAACTTGTAGTCACCATAATGGTGGTAGTGGTTTAGACTTAGGAGTAAATTGAGGCCTGCAATCAAATGAGTTATGGCAAATGGATGTCACACATGTCCCTAGTTTTCGCAGGCAAAAATACGTACATGTGTCTATTGATACCTATAGCAAATATATTTGGGCAACAGCTCAGACAGGAGAAAATGCAGTACATGTGGAAAGGCATTTGTATAGTTGCTTTGCAGTAATGGGTACACCAAAAAGAATTAAAACGGATAATGGTTCTGCCTGTATCAGTCAGAGGATAGGGAAATTTTTAAGGAATTGGGGAATTGAACATGTTACAGGCATTCCAAACTCCCCGACAGGGCAAGCCATCATTGAAAGGGCAAATGGTACCTTGAAAAGGTATTTAGCCAAACACGAGGGAGTAACTGACCCCCAGGCAAGGTTGTTAAAAAGTTTGTTTGTGATCAATCACTTGTGTGTATTTGGGGATGCAGGGCAACCCCCGGCAGAACTGCATTATAAGCCAAAAGAGGTTACTGAGCAGAAAAAGGAAATGTGGGTAAGATACAGGGACCCCAAGACAGGGTTGTGGAAGGATCCTGATAAGGTCCTGTTCTGGGGAAGGGGATATCTCTGTGTTTCCACTCCTACAGGAGCGCTGTGGGTACGTGCCAAGTGGACTAAACCTGTTCTTAATGCAGTGATTGGTGGACAACCTCACGGAAGGGGACAGGGAACGCCTGGAGGAGAAACTGCCCCTGATCCTAAAACCACTACTGCTACAACTGAAGGGACACTTGAAAGCGGTCGACAGGGCTGTGACACGCCGCTGCCAGACGGCTAAGGATTAACACCGTTGAATCATTATCATCTTTCTACATAAGGGGACCAGCAAGGGAGAACTGCCTTGAGTCCCGCAGCCCGGGTTGTGCGCTTGGGTAGCACTGCATTGTGGGGGTTGTGATAGGACCTTTTGGGTAGAACAGTCATTGCTTTGGTGCTTGTGGTACAACACCTGTGATCATGAACACATATGGGGCGATGACTCCAAAGGGAACTAAGGAGACAGACAGGGCGAGATGCAGCTTCAGCTTTAGATCTTTACGAGTCTCCTGAACAGAAGATTTTGGCTTACTATCCGTGGGAGGTGCAGTATATTCTAAAAAGGGTTAATGATCAAAGTAGGTCATACATAGCCTCCGCAAGGTGTAGAAAATTGGTGCCCTTAACACAGCATTCTGTTGTATGACCCATTAAAGGAGATCCTGATAAAGCATTAGACCAATGCATTAAGGAACTACAGGAGTGGAGATTAAAAGTGTCAGGAGCGGTAAAGTTAGGAGCGGTAAAGTTAAAGGTTGATAAGAAAAAGAAAGCAAGAAAGAAAACAGAAAAATGAGGCTTATTTTTGTTATACTGCTTAGTGCTGTGACGGCTGGAGCAGTAGGAGTAACGCGCTTTAATCAACCAAGAGATAATATATGGATAATGCTTGCTAATCAAGCTAACCAATCATCCCTTTGTCTTAGCCTTGGAGGGGTTACTAACCCATTTTGAACATGCTTGGTGGGACTCCCAGTGTGGTCTCCTCGGGAATTTTGCAGCCTGATTGATAACCAAACTCTGTGCATGCACAATATGACAAACATTAGGTTACCCACACAACAAGGGTACACTGCAAGTCAAAGTGACAGTTACCGCCAATGCTTAATAATCTTATCACTTAATACTACCTTGTACTCTCCTCCAGAGGAGTTGGATCTCTTCGGAAGTGCAAACGCCAGTATGAATAACACCTCAAATGGCGGATGGTTCAGTTTCAATCCCTTAGATCCCCAGAATTTAAATCAGCATAGAGGAACATGGGCTACCCTAGATTCATCCCTGAATTTGGGTACAGTGTCTCAGCAGCTTTACAGCCAATGTAACGGCTCTAACATCACGGCACCGATGAAATTGCCCACAGGGATATTTTTAATTTGTGGAGACAGAGCTTGGAATGGTATACCAGCCAGGCCACAGGGCGGACCTTTCTATTTGGGAAAATTGTCATTGTTTCACCCCAATGTGTCTTTATTAATGCAACTAAGTCAAAATTCAAGCAGGGAGAGACGCAGCCTGCATGACTAA
This sequence comes from Melozone crissalis, assembly GCF_028551555.1. Lineage (NCBI taxonomy): Eukaryota > Metazoa > Chordata > Aves > Passeriformes > Passerellidae > Melozone > Melozone crissalis. The sequence goes on from NW_026535844.1 coordinate 8,816,871, forward strand.
GACTGCAGCCAGATAGGAAACCCACAGTTTTGGAGTGAGTTAAAACAAGTGATAGCTTCAACTATCTTGCCAGGAGGAGCTGCAAATAAAGCTATGAACTTAGCAAAGCAATTGGGATGCTGGGCCAAGGATGAGTTAAACAAGACATCACAAATTTTAGATGTGCTAACCACAGATGTGCAAAGTGTTAATCACGCTGTTTTGCAAAATAGAGCCGCTATAGATGTTTGCTTTTAGCACAAGGGCATGGGTGTGAAGAGTTTGAGGGAATGTGCTGAATGAATTTGTCCGATCACTCTGTATCTATTCATGCTAAGATAAAAGAACTGCAGCAGGGACTTCACAATCTCAAAGAAGAAGAAGGTCTAGGAATCAACAAATGGCTTAAAAGCTTAGGACTTGGACCGTGGCTGAGGGACCTTGTGACATATGCTACAGGGATACTGGGTGTGATTTTGATGTTTTTGCTTATTTTGCCTTGTATTTTTAATTGTATTCAAAATATGATCAGCCAAATGATAGAAAAAACCTGGCAGACTAACCTTCTTGCACAAAAAGAAAACGGGAGAAGTGTGGAGAGCTTTGTGCAGACGTGGCTTGAAGGGAAAGACCATGATCATATACAGTTGGTTAAGCAGTAAAAATGCAGCTGTAAGCAGTAAGTTCTCAGCCTTCTGATTACAAGGCAAGGACACTGTGCCCTTGAGCAAGTAACTGTAAGACAACAACAGGATGTAAAACCAGGAACTAGTCTCAACAGAAAACCACAAGCATCCTGAGAATGTAGCCACCAAGGAGGAGCTGACATTTAATCTGTAGCCAATGATGAGCTTAGCTTTTGCAATATGTATGAGCTTGATTAACGCTATTATAAAAGCATGTAAACTGGATCAATAAATTTGAGACTTGTTGATCATCATCAGATGTGCTTGTCTCCCTTTGCTCCGTCACACCAGACAGAAGACGCCTTGGGTTAGCCACCGTGCTGTAGTGGGACCTGAGTACTATCAGGGCTTACTGAAGGGAGAGTCAGCATCCTTCTGTGCCAAGAGGACTGGTTCGACTGATGAAGTCTATCGGAACTCAGGACATCCCTCTGACTGTCCTGGATGGCCCAGACCCCTGCTAGGGGACTCAGAGACCCTGGCTCAGAGCCCAAGACACTTGTGGTTTTGATTATGATCCGTGGAACAAGTCAGCAACCTTATATGAAGATCTGCAAGTGACAACAGTTTAAGTAGAATGATAGTGAATTTATCATGGGGTGAAAAATAGAGTTTCGGGATTTTTGGAATGGGGGTTTGTTGCGGTGTGTTGTAATGTTCTGTTTTAGACTTCCAGGTCACCTCCCAGGTGTGCCTATACCTCTCTCCCTTCCCCCTCGCCCCCTTGCTGAGTGAGTCCTGTCAATCAGGCTTAACATTCCAGGAAGGTCGTTGTGTGGTTGGTCAAGTTCAAAAGATGCCCCTATGCCCAGAGGTCATTGGCCTGTCTAGGTGTCATCCTTCCCTGAGACCCTGCCCCTCCCACCTGGTTGGTAGCTCACCTGCCCCTTCCCTCCCCCTCCCCCGGAGCTTAAAAGGTGAATCAGACCATGTTCTCAGGATTCTGTTGGAGCTGTTGCCAAGATTCAGACCTCTGTGACCATGGAATAAAGCTCTGGATATAACCCTCCGGCAGAATCCGTCTCCTTCTTCCTCACCATTAGCCTGAAGCCTTCCCTCCTGAGGTAAATGGAGTTCCTACCAAGCCTGGACTTGTTCAGCTGCCCAGCTGCAACCACCAGCAAGCTAAAGGTGTCTCTGGGGTGATACACCACAGTTGCCGTCTTTGGCCTAGCAGCAAGGGTCAGACAGGCCCAGGCACAATCTACCTGGTAATATTGGGATTCATATTCCAATAGGGGTTCAGGGGGCTAGATGGAGGAATCTGGGCATGTCCAGACTTTCTCCTTCTTCTGTTTGGCCTCCATCTTCCTCTGTGATGTTGGCACTTTTGGATTGGTTTTAGAGTAGAAGCTCAGTGTCTAACATAGGTATGGGAAAGTAATTGTAAATATTGTATGCATCATTTTTAGTATAAAAAGATAACACCGCCCTGGGGGCAGGCAGAGTGCCTCAGACTGTCTTGCTGAGTGGACCTCAGCTGGACAGGAGAAAAAATTTTATAGATAAGATACAATAAACAACCTTGAGACCAAGAACTGAAGAGTTCTGACTCCTTTGAGCACTGGGCTGGGAAAAGAGACTTTCTAATGTTTCTCGGGGTCATTCTGACCAGATAGAGACCCCGAGACATTGGCATTCCTGGGTGGGCTCCAAGAGAGCACCCAGGTGGGTTATTGGCAAGCAGCCACACCACCAGCCATCAGCTGCTGAAACCCAGGCTGAGAAGAAGCACTCTCAAGGAAAAAATTCAGAGATGTTCAGAGAGAACATCTCAACCTCTGCCAAAAAGATTCATTTCAAGCTCGACCTGGAAGGAGGAGGACCAGAAGCATGCCTGGAAATCCTCACCTGCAAACTGCTGGACAGTGACCAGGGCAACCTCCTGGACAGTGACCAGGGCAACCTCAGGACTAACCTTGCAGATGACTCAGGTTTTGGTAAGAAAGGTCAAAGTTGAGACCATGGGAGGTACATGCTCTCAGGAACAACTCAGCATCTTGTCAGTCCTACAGGGCATGACAGCCACACACCCTGTGGAAATTTCTGAAAAAGAGCTCAAAGACATTTTGCTGTGGATGCAATGTAATTTTCTGCACTCAGAAACACATCTGTTGTTTGAGCTAGGCTTTTGGCAAGAGATCAACAGACACCTTTATCACTTGGCCATGAGAAAAGATAAAGCAGCTGTAAAGTTGTTGCCATCTGCAAGGGAAGCAACTTTGAGAAACAGCAGGAAGGCTGCCAGCCAGCAACAGGCAGCACAAAACCCCACAGGGGTTGGGGGACGGGAATCACCCTGCCAGTAGCAGGCTATACTTGTCCCTACCAGCCCAGGAGAGACAGAAATTGCTCCCACCAAAAGGGAACAGGAGGGAATGCTGTCACCTGACCGGTCTCATGGGTCCCCAGAACACTCAGGAACCCCAGAAGACTCAGAGTCCTGGGACACGGACACACACACACCCCTACCAATCCCAGGGAAGCTGAAATTAGCCATTTTCCACAGTGAGGAGGAGAACTGGGCTTCCACCTATTTCAAGGATCTGTATCCTGAATCGAAAAATCCAAAGTACAGCCTCACTGCAGAAACAGCAGCGAAACCAGTGGGGGGGCGCGGACGAGATTGCGGGGCCCGAAGGGGAGGGGGAACTGCCCTTTGTCGACTGGCAGAGCCGCATGGCGGCGGCACCAGACAGCCAGCGGCAGCATGAGGCGGCAGTGGGGACAGCCAGGGGGCGAGGGGGGTGACGGGAGGCAAAGAAACAGCAGCGGAGAGCGCATGCACGGCGGCAGCAGCGGTTTCAAGCGGGACTGTGCCAAAGATGCGTGCGAAGGGGAAAACCCATGTGATCCCGATCGCAGGCGATCAGCAGCCACCCAGGGAATGCTCACAGGTCACAGCAGCTGCATTGAGTGGGGCTAAGCCAGCCAGGACAGGACGTGAAGTCGCAGGAGCTGGATACACGGCTGCAACATCTGCAGAGCCTGCTGCAGCTACCGCGGCGAGACACGGTGAGTATGTAATGATGACACCAAACCAGGAAGTCAGAGTGGGGAGGGTTTTTTCCCATTTTGCAGATGCATCACAGGCATCAGCTGAGCAGAGACCACATGCACCGGTTGTGGGTGTCAGCACGGGGTCAGGAGATGAAGGTCCTGGTGGGGTCAAAGCAGGGCGGAAACACCAGAGCTAGAACGGGAGCTGAGCAGTGAGGGCGTCAGTCTGGGAGAGGAGGACATTCCTGAGATCGCGCCTGTGCCTATGCGAGCGCAGGGGAGGTACAGTTGGAGCGGGGACATCTGCACTCCTGTGATGATGCAGGCAGAGACAGGGTGTGGTCAGGGTGCAGAGGTTTCCCAAGGTACCACCCTTTCTCCGGTCCCACGGCAACGGGCATGCAGTCAACCCTGGCAGCTAGCCCAAAACCAAGCTCAGCTAACCACACAATTTCAGCCTTAATCAAAATCTCAGATGGGACAGTTGTCGCAAATAAAGCAGATGTTATATGAGGCAGTCAACGACCCATCGGAGACACAGATAAGAGACTATAGCAAGAATGTGCAAGTGTTACAGCGGCTTGCCATGCCAGATCCAACTGGAGAGGCGACAGCACCCCCTTGTGGTGGGACCGTCACATTGCAGGAAGGTTTGCCAGACACAGGCAGTCGAACCGCAGCGCCACCTAGTGGCGGGACTGTAACACTGCAACATTTTTTTCCTGTTTCATATAAAAAGAAGGCTAGGTCAAAGAAGACAGCTCTGACACAGCGAGCGGAGTCTCCCTCAACTCCAGAATGTCATGGGGTTCATGACACTCCTACTGAAGCACAGCAACATGATGATACAATATGTATTACTGCCTCAGAGGATGTGCCAGCCTGGATGCTCTCAACATCAGTCACTGCTGGCTCATCTGGCCAAGGGCCAACAGTTACAACACCAAGGACTGCATCCAAAGTTCTTTTACAGCATTTGGATGCTGCTTTAGAAACCACAGCATAGGAGTTTCAACTCCCTGTTCCTAATCTAGGGTCAAGGGCCTAGGCTACAGCCCAACAGGGGATGCGGATTCCAATGACACCGATGAGTTCCAGGATGGGAGAGGCTGCAGCATGGCAGCAGCCCCCACACACGACTCCACTTTACATGCAAGTACCAATGGAAACACAGGTACCCAAAGCACAAACAATTCCAGCTATAGATTGGGCAAACATCAAAAAAGAATTAGCAAAAGAAAAAGACCTATTACATGGCTCAGGAGACATCATGATGCCTGTGAATTACGATGCACAGGGCCAGAACCCAAGATGGGAGAGGTTAGGTCGTGAAGTGGTCAAAGATCTAGCCAAGGCCATCAGAGACAATGGACTAGGTTCTTCATACTTTAAGCAGCTTTTGAGGGGCACTTTCAACATATATGATTTAACACCTTATGATCTTAGATGTCTTGTGTCAATGATTCTTACAGATACCCAGGTTCTCATGTGGGACACAAGATAGAGAAGAGCTCTCAGTGAGCTGAGAGCCAGATATCAGGGTGGACCAAATGCAAACCTCACCTTGGCACAGTTGGCAGGGATCCTCCAGAGGACAGCCTGGTGCAGCAAGTGTTGAGGCTTCCACGAGAGGTGCTGAACGACATCAAAGAAACAGCACAGAGGGCAATTCTACAAATCACACCAGCAGGAGTGCAAGACACCATTTACATGGATGTCAGGCAAGGTCCTTCTGAACCTTTGAGCCTAAATCCCCTGGGACTGAGCCTAAATTCCCCGGGATGGAGTCTAAATTCCCTGGGATGAAGCCTAAACACCCTTGGATGGAGCCTAAACTCCCTGGGATGGAGCCTAAACCCCCAAGGATGGAGCCTAAATCCCCTGGGACAGAGCCAAAATCCCCTGGGAGGAAGCCTATATCCCCTGGGACTGAGCCTAAATCCCCTGCGATGGAGCCTAAAACCCCTGTGATGGAGCCAAAATCCCCTGGGACTGAGCATAAACCCCCTGGGACAGAGCCTATATCCCCTGGAAAAGAGCCTAAATCCTCTGGGACTGAGTATAACTCCCCTTTGATGGAGCCTAAACCCCCTGTGATGGAGCCAAAATCCCCTGTGACTGATCCTAAATCCTCTGGGATGGAGCCTAAATCCCCTGGGACCGAGCCTAAATCCTCGGGTGTTGTAGTGTGTTTTTATTTGGCATGTTTATCATTTGATTTGTGGCTTGGTAGTTCTTTTGGGTTTTTTCTCCCCCTGATTTTAGAGTGACACAGACCTGCCTTTGTTATTTAACTGTGTCAGGTGTTGGTTTATCTGTTTGTTACTTAGCTACTTCCTTGCCCAGTTTTAAACTCCTTCCTCTCACATCTAGTTGTTAACTCGTCCTGTCCCAAGCAGTTTTCCTCCCTTGTATTCCCTGCCTTGTGTTCCACCCACAGTTCTCCTGATTAGTTGAACATTGAATCCTCCCTTGAGACCTGTCCCCCTTTATAAGCTGTTGTTTGCCCCAGTTCATCGCCTGGGACCCCGGACTCAGGGAATTTACCATCAAGTAAAGTAACCCCAGTACCACCCCAGGCCTGTGCTGTTGACCTTTTGTTCCGCCCTGTGCCTCCACTGGTAGCTGGGATTCTGCGAAGCCCAAAAGAGGGGGACTGTCATCCCCCCACTGTCACCATCTAGCCGGGATGAGCGACACTCGGGGATGGAGCCTAAATCCCCTGGGATTGAGCCAAAACCCCTGGAATGGAGCCCAAATCCCCTGGGACTGAGCCTAAATCCTCTGGGATGGAGCCTATATCCCCTGAGACTGAGCCTAAATCCTCTGGGATGGAGCCTAAACTCCCTGGGACTGAGCCTAAAAAGCGCCCAAATTGTGGGAACTCAGCACATCCCTTCAGATGTCCAGAGTTGCTGAGAACCCCATCAGGGGCTCGGAGACCCTGGCATGCTGCCCAGAAAGCCTCGTGGCTTGACTTTGATCTTTCCAACAAGTTGCCAGCTTGGCATGGGGATGTGAAAGCCACATAGGTTTGAATGGTGTAATGATGAAGTATTCACAGGGTGAAAATGTAGATTTTAGGATTTTTGGTATAGGGGTTATGGGGACAAGATGGAGGAATCAGGGCATGTCTAGTCCTTCTTCTTTCTTCTTCTCGTTCTCCATTTTCTGCTGTGATGTTGGCACTTGGGGTTAGTTTAGAATAGAAGTGCACTGTCTAACATAGGTGATAGGTATTGGGAATTAAAAGTAAATATGATATACGTAGCTTGTAGTATGAAAGGACGACACCGTCTCGGGGACGGCCAGAGTGCTCGTGGCTGCCTTGCTGAGCAGACCTCGGCTGGGCAGAAAGAAAATTTTATAGATAAGAAGTAATAAACAACCTCAAGATCAAAAAGTGAAGAGTCCAGATTCATTCTTCAAAAGTGCGGGCTGCAGCAGAACCATCCTACCCATCTCGGGGCAGAGAACAGACAGCAGACCCGAGATTTGGCGTCCCGGGTAGACACCAGGCTGGGCTCACTCCCAGGAGGGCACTGACAAGCCTCTTGGGAAGCAGCCAGAACAGCTCTAAAGAACAGCCCAAAGAAACAGCAGCCACTCTCAAGACCATGGGACGCCCAAGGCCACCCAGAGAGCTTCTGCCGAAGAGACTCGTAGCAGATCAGTCTGGAGCAGAGCCAGAAAGCGCGTCTGGATCCACTCTCCTGTGAACTGCTGGCCAGTGACCAAGAACCTTCTGACTGCCCTGAGGACTCAGATTTGGTAGGAAGGTGTCGTGGGGTGACAGCCTTTATCCCAATATCGTGTGTTGTGTCTGGCAGCTGTGCCTTTTCTCTCTCCCCCCACCCCCAGCCATCTTGCTGCAGTGGGGCGGAGAAGGAGGAGTGAGTGTGACCGCGGCACTTTCGCTTTTGGGCTTTTGGGGCTGCTTGGCTTGGCTTGCTGCTGCTTGCTTGCTTGCTTGCTTGCTTGCTTGCTCCTGCCTCGGCCCCTAGCTGATAGCTGCTTTTTTTTCTGCTGCTTTCTGCTTTCTGCGCTGTTTTTTTTCTTTTCTTTCGTTCCCTCTTTCTTACCCTCCCCTGAAGATACTGGACTGGCTCCGGACCTGACCTGAGACGTCCAGGACCCCCGGAGTCTGCGAGAGAAGCTCAGCGCCCTCCACAACACTGCCTGGTTTCTTTTCTTTTCTTGTGTTGGGGAGTCTTCTCTTGTTACTTGTCAATAAATAGGTTTTGTTTTCCACTTTGCTCCTCCGAGAAATTCCTTCTCGAACCCGGTGTTGGGGGAGGGGTGGTTGGAGGTTTGTTTTTTTTAGGGGGGATCCCTTTTGGAGATTTCCCCTAATTTGTCCTAAACCAGGACACTATATTTTTTGGTGCATTGGCCGGGAAACAGAGGCCAAAGACAGTGGAAAAAAAACCTATAACAATAATATTTTGGTTTTGGTTGTTTTGTGGGCATATTGGTAATTCATAATGTCATTTGGGATGGAAGCTTGCCGATATTTCTTGTCCCTAGCGTTTTTTGAAGTTTTAATACCTTTGTGGTCCCTAGGGTTATTTCCTTACCCAGAAATAGCTCTGGTGTTGTCCCTAATAAGTAGCTCTTGTAAGCAGGGGGCACTAACCAGAATAGTCATTGGGCTGGTCTTATGTGTGATGATTTGTCGGAGGTTTATAAAAATGCTGGACTTTGTTTCAGGAATGTATGGATTGTTGTTATGGCTGTGTACTCAGTTTGTTTGGGGAGAAGAAGGGGAAGGGGCTTTTCAGCTTTCGTCTTCCTTCTTTTCCTCCAAATTGTTGACATCTCTATTAGAAAATATTGAATTTCCCCTGAGTTTAAAAGAAACCATCTTTCTGGCATTTAATTTATTAAGCATTTTCTATACTGTCTGGAGTATATATAAAATGAAAGCTGAGATTTCTAGAGGGGTTAGAGAGACTCCTGATTCAGGAGTAAAACAAAGCAGGAAAAATCTTGACTGGAGTGGGAAATGGGAGGATATGGGCCAGACTTTAAAGGAATTTTCTGATCCTATAGACTGGGACTTTCCATCTGATCAAATTGAGAACCCGGTTGAGGTGGCAAAGTATTTGAGGGAGAAGTGCCATGGTAATACTAAGGAGGAAAGGATTACTGCAGTGAGCTGGGCCTTGGCGTTTGTTTACCATACTCTGCTAGATACTGTGGAGCAGCAGATAGCAGAAAGGGAACAGGGAGATAAGTTAGTTACTATCCCAGTGACCCAGGCTGCAGCTAACATCCCAGGCTCCAGGCTAGCAGCTGAATCAGACAATAGGCCTCAACCCATGGCTGTTGCAGCTAATACAAGAGGTGGAAAGTGTAAAGGCAAGACCGATTGAAAGGCGGAGGATGATGATGATGATGCAGGAGAAGGACCCTCACCAAAATCAGAGGCCACATCAAGGGGCACAGATTCTGGAGCTAATATTGACTCCTTTTCTCTGAAGGACCTCAGAGGCCTAAGAAAGGATTACAGACGACAACCTGATGAATCTATAATTAGTTGGTTAGTCCGCCTTTGGGATGCTGCAGGGGAGGTTACGATTTTGGATGGTACTGAAGCGAGGCATTTGGGATCCCTGACACATGATCCTGTCATTGATCAAGGTATGATGAGCGGGGCTAGCCCTCACAGCCTCTGGGAACGGGTCCTGGATAGTGTAGCACAAAGATACTTATGTGCAGATGATCTCTATATACAGCAGACACGGTGGAAGACCATAGAACAGGGGATCCAACGCCTGAGAGAGATGGCGGTGGCAGAGCTCATTTTCTCAGATGATTTAACAACTAGGAATCCGGACCTGGTATCATGCACACCTGTAATGTGGAGGAAACTTGTGCGACTTGGGCCACCTGAATACACTTCTGCCCTAGCAATAATGAAGAGGGATGATACATATGAGACTGTGCTTGATATGGCGAAGAAGCTTCGAGCGTATGCAGATGCTGTGCATGGCCCAACTCATGCCAGAATTGCAGCAGTGGAAACCCGACTGCAGAAAACAGAGGAAAAAATAGAGGAGAATCATAAGAAACTCCAGGAAGAGATTAAGGAGGACCTTATTCAAATCTTGGCTGTACAAATTAGAGGCCCTGGTATCCGACGCTGGTGCTCCTTTGATGGGGAGAGAAGGTACACCCCACGGGCTGAGTTATGGGTCTTTCTGAGTGAGTCTGGAGAAGACATGAGGAGATGGGATGGAAAACCCACCGCTGCTTTGGCACAACGGGTGTGTGATTTGAAGGAAAGAGGAAGTATCACCAAAAAGAGAGCAGCTCCGGTTGCTCGTAGCCGAGATGTTAAGTATGATGATGATGATGACATGTCCGATCCCCTTGAAGGAACTTCTAAGGCATACGCCCAAGGAAAGAAGGACAATCTGGCTTAGAGGGGCCCTGCCTCTAGCCAGGAAGAGGCACGGGAAAACCGGGTTTTTTGGAAGGTGTGGATCAGATGGCCTGGCACATCAGAGCCACAAGACTATGAAGCATTGGTTGACACTGGATCACAGTGTACCTTGATGCCATCGGAACACGTGGGGACAGAACCTGTTTCCATTGCTGGAGTGATGGGGGGATCACAACAGTTGACTTTGTTGGAAGCTGAGGTGAGCTTGACTGGGAAGGAGTGGTAGGAACATCTGATTGTGACTGGTCCTGAGGCTCCGTGTATTTTGGGCACAGACTTCCTCCGGAATGGCTATTACAAAGATCCTAAGGGATTCAGGTGGACTTTTGGAATAGCTGCAGTGGAGATAGAGGGTACTAAACAATTGAATACCTTGTCTGGGCTATCAGAGAACCCATCTGCAGTAGGACTCTTGAAGGCAGAGGAGCAACGAGTGCCAATTGCCACCTCAACAGTGCACCGCAGGCAGTACTGGACGAATCGAGATGCCGTGATCCCCATCCACAAGATGATCCCAGAGCTGGAGAGCCAAGGGATGGTCATTAAAACCCACTCACCCTTTAACAGCCCTATCTGGCCCGTGCGAAAATCTGACGGAGAATGGAGATTGACTGTGGACTATCGTGCCTTGAATGAAGTGACTCTACCACTGAGTGCGGCTGTACCGGACATACTGGAACTGCAGTACGAGCTGGAGTCCAAGGCAGCAAAGTGGTACACGACCATCGATATTGCTAACGCGTTTTTCTCCATCCCTCTGGCAGCAGAATGCAGGCCTCAGTTTGCTTTTACATGGAGGGGAGTGCAGTATACCTGGAACCGACTGCCCCAGGGGTGGAAACACAGTCCTACCATCTGTCATGGACTGATCCAGGCTGCACTAGAAGAGGGTGAGGCTCCAGAACATTTACAATATATTGATGATATCATTGTTTGGGGGAACAGGGCAATAGAAGTGTTCAAGAAAGGAGAGAAGATCATTCATATTCTCCTGAAAGCTGGATTTGCCATTAAGAAGAGCAAAGTCAAGGGACCTGCCTGAGAAATTCAGTTCTTGGGGGTGAAGTGGCAAGATGGACGGCGTCAGATTCCTGCGGATGTTATTAACAAAATCACTGCTATGTCCCCACCAACTGATAAGAAGGAAACACAAGCTTTCTTAGGTGCTATAGGTTTCTGGAGGATGCACATCCCTGAGTATAGTCAGATTGTGAGACCCCTTTATCTGGTTACCCGCAAGAAGAACGACTTCCATTGGGGCCCTGAGCAGCAGCAAGCTTTTGTCCAGATCAAGCAGGAGATCGCTCATGCTGTAGCCCTTGGTCCAGTCAGGACGGGACCAGATGTGAAGAACGTGCTCTACTCTGCAGCCGGGAGCCATGGTCTGTCCTGGAGCCTTTGGCAAAAGCTGCCTGGTGAGACCCGAGGCCGACCATTGGGATTTTGGAGTCGGAGCTACACGGGGTCTGAAGATAACTATACTCCAACAGAAAAGGAAATCTTGGCCGCCTATGAAGGAGTCCAAACCTCCTCGGAGGTGATTGGTACAGAGGCACAACTCCTTCTGGCACCCCGACTACCGGTGCTGGGATGGATGTTCAGAGGAAAGGTTCCCACCCACCCACCATGCCACCAGTGCTACTTGGAGTAAGTGGATTGCCCTCATTATGCAGCGCGCTCGAATTGGGAAGTTAAATCGCCCTGGGATTCTGGAAATAATTACAAATTGGCCCGAAGGTAAAAGCTTTAGTGTCGCGGATGAGGAACAAGAGCCAGTGACCCGGGTTGAGGAAGCTCCGCCATACAATCAGTTGCCAGCAGAAGAAACACGTTACGCTCTATTCACCGATGGTTCTTTTCGCGTCATAGGGATGAAACGGAGGTGGAAAGCAGCTGTATGGAGTCCCACTCGACGGGTTGCAGAGGCTACTGAAGGACAAGGTGAATCCAGTCAATTTGCTGAAATCAAAGCTATTCAACTGGCCCTAGGTATTGCAGAGAGAGAGAAGTGGCCAAGGCTCTATTTGTATACCGATTCTTGGACGGCAGCCAACGCTCTATGGGGATGGCTGAAGAGATGGAAAGAGGCGAACTGGCAGCACAGAGGAAAACCAATTTGGGCTGCGGAAGAGTGGAAAGATATCGCTACTTGGTTAGAGAAGTTACCTGTGAAGGTTCGCCATGTGGATGCCCATGTCCCCAGAAGTAGAGCTAATGAAGAGCAGCAAAACAACCAGCAAGTACATCAGGCTGCAAAGATAGGGGAGTTGAAGATAGATCTCGACTGGGAGCATAAGTGAGAGTTATTCTTAGCACAATGGGCCCATGATGCCTCAGGCCACCAGGGTAGAGACGCCACCTATAAGTGGGCACGAGACTGAGGGGTGGATCTAACCATGGACAGTATCTCTCAGGTTATTCGTGACTGTGAGATGTGCGCTGCCATTAAGCAGGCCAAGCGGGTGAAGCCCCTCTGGTACGGGGGGCGGTGGTCTAAGTACAAATACGGGGAGGCCTGGCAGAACGATTACATCACACTGCCTCAAACCCGCCAAGGCAAGCGCTATGTACTAACCATGGTAGAAGCCACCACGGGATGGTTGGAAACCTACCCTGTGTCTCATGCTACAGCCCGTAACACTATGTTGGGCCTTGAAAAGCAGGTCCTTTGGAGGCACGGTACTCCCGAGAGAATTGAGTTGGATAATGGAACTCATTTTAAAAACAATCTTATTAATACTTGGGCTAGGGAACATGGATCGAGTGGGTATACCATATCCCCTACCATGCACCAGCTGCAGGGAAAGTGGAAAGGTACAATGGATTGTTAAAAACCACCTTAAAAGCATTGGGTTGGGGGGTCTTTAAAAAACTGGGAGCAGCATTTGGCAAAGGCTACCTGGTTAGTTAACACTTGAGGTTCCATCAACCGAGTGGGTCCTGCTCAGTCTGAGCTCCTTAATATAGTAGATGAGGATAAAGCCCCAGTGGCCCATGTCAGAGGTTTGTTGGGAAAGACAGTATGGATCAACCCTGCCTCGAGTACAGACAAACCCATCCGTGGGATTGTCTTTGCTCAAGGACCAGGTTATACATGGTGGATAATGCAGAAAGATGGAACAACACGGTGTGTACCTCAGTGAGACCTGATTGTGGGATGAGACTCATATATGAATGTCATTGTTTGTTGAATGTGAGACAGAAGGAAACTGTAAGTGTCAAAGGTCTGAGCAAGTAAGATGAGAGGAATGCGTAAGTGTCAAAGGTGTAAGTGAAATGAAAGCTTTTTATTGTATGTTCACGATATGGGATAAGGGGTGGAGTGTCATGGGGTGACAGCCTTTATCCCAATATCGTGTGTTGTGTCTGGCAGTGTGGGATCTCAGCACCTCAGGACTGATGTGCAGAGACACCGAGACCACCCTTGGGGGACTCGGGAGTCCTGGAATGTTGCCAGAAGTGTCTGGTGGCTGGACTTTGATCCTACACGGGAGACGACATCTGTATGAGGATGGGAGGATTTCACTGGGGTAAATGGTGAAGGGATAAGTTAATTAGAGTGTAAAACACAGGGTTTAGGATTTCTGTACAGGGGGTCTAGAGAAGTAAGATGGAGGAATTGGGGCGTGTCCTGTCCTCCTTCTTCTTCTTGGCCTCCATCTTCTGTGGTGATGGTCGCACTTTGGGATTGGTTATTACTAAAAGTGCATCGGTCAATAAGGGTAAAAGGTATTGGAAAGAATAGGTAAATATTGTATACGTAATTTTGAGTATAAAGGTAAGTGACCGCCCCGGGGGCTCACAGTGTGCACGTGGCTGGCTTGCTGTGCAGACCTCTGTCGGGCCGAGAGAAAATCTTTTAGATAAACAACTAATAAATACTGAAGTCCGAGAAAGACCTGAAGCCTCTTCTCGTCCTTTGAAGCGCGGGCTGCCCAAGGCCATCTCCGAGCCTTTCCAGGCCATAAAACAGCCGAGTAACGGGACAAGTGGCGTCCCTGGGTGGGCTACTCCCCACCAAGCTTTCGGGGGGGGATCAGCCCTGAAGAGCTGAAGAGCAGAAGAGCCGAGAGGGCAGCTCCGGGCTTGGACAAATTCCCAGGAGAGCACTGATAACTCCTGAGAGAGAAGAAAAAAAAAACGGCCAGGAGAGTCTGCAAAAAACAGCAGTCACTGAGAATTCCATCTCTCAGCTTCTGCCAAAGAAGTTCGTAGCAGAGCGGCCCGGATCGGAACCAGAAAGGCGCCTCTGGATCCATCCCTCGTGACCTGCTGGACGGAGATCGGGAGCCTTCGGACCGCTCTGACGACAGATTCGGTGAGAAGGTCAAAAATAAGAACATGGAGGGCACACTCTCCCAGGAACAGCGGGGAATTTTGTCCGCCTTACAAGGCATGGCTGCATCATACACGGAAGGGATCCCAAAGAAGGAGTTAAAACAGTTATTATTGTGGGTGAGGCTCAATTATCCACTTTCAGAAACACGCCTGCTGTTTGAAGTAGGGTTCTGGCAGGAAATTAACAGACATTTATATCTCTTAGCAACAAAAAAAGATGAGACAGCGTTAAAGCTGCTCTCGCCAGCAAGATTAATGCTAGAAGGCATTTTGATGCAGTCGAAAAGACTGGAAAAGCAACGAGAAGTTGCGGGGCCCTCAGAAGAAAGAGGGGGAGAGCAAAGCTCTCGGAAAAAATTAGCTCTGGCCTCAGATGGCCAGGGGGGAAAGGCTCTCGAGGAAAGGGAGCAGGAAATAGTATCAAAGCCTCCGGTCCCAAGACCCAGAAACCCCAGGAAACTCCTAAAACGTCCTGAAACCCCGAAGAGTAAAGGGGAATCAGGATCCGACTGGGACATGAGATCGGAAGGGGGGATGCAGGGGGAAGAAAAGGGATTGGGGGGAGCGCTTTCTCGCGGCGGCGCGGCGGAGGCCGAGCAGGGCGGCCAGGCTGCGGCGGTGCAGGCGGGGGGTGCGGGTGAAGAGATAACGGCTGGCAGGGAGCCAGAAACACGCGCAGCGGGCAGGACTCGCAAAGACCGGGGGGGGGGAGTCACAAACCGGTGCGGGAGAGTTAGGCACAGGCGGCGAATTGGGGGAAACTGCGCAGCCCCAAAGGGCCACCGTAGTGACACGCAGGAGGCGCGCGGTTGTGACGTCAGACCCGGTGCGGAGGTCGGCTTGAATCGCGGAGCGGGCCCGGGTGCCGGCGGGAGGCAGGCTGCGCATACCGGTGGGGGGAGTGGACACAGCATCAGAGGAGGAGGAGACAGAGTCAGGGATAGACTGAGGGGAGGAGACTTCGGAGGTGGAACGAGGGGGAGAAAGTGACGTCAGCTTGGGAGAGACAGGGAGCGGCTCGGAAAGCACGCATGCACGGAGAGCAGAACGCAGGTGGGGGCGGGCCAGGTCCCCTGTGACGTCTCGGGCGAGGAGGGGCCGTGCTCGGGATTCTACGTCCCGGGGC
Organism: Melozone crissalis; assembly: GCF_028551555.1. Classification (NCBI taxonomy): domain Eukaryota; kingdom Metazoa; phylum Chordata; class Aves; order Passeriformes; family Passerellidae; genus Melozone; species Melozone crissalis. Next base: position 8,832,448 of record NW_026535844.1, read on the forward strand.
TCCACACCCTCTCCAGACTTGGTGCCTTTAGTCAAAACCCTTGGAGCCCAAGGCTCATCCCTTCAAGAGAGACGTTCTGGTGTTCGAGCTCCATTTTCGGCTGAATTAAAAGCCAGGCAGGCTCGGTCTCGGGCGAGATCGCGAACGCGGCGGTCGAGCGGAGGAGGAGCAGTCGAGTTCATTCCGTCATCCGAGTCAGGGAGGCCGGTGACAGCGCCACCTTGTGGGGGGATGACAGAAGTGCACGACATGCCAGATCTGTTCGGTGGAGCCACAGTGCCATCTCGTAGCGAGACTGCAACAATGCAGCAATTTTTCCCAACATTATACAAAAACAAAAGCACTTCAAAGAAGACAATGATAACACAGCAAAGGGATTATCCATCGACTTTGGGATTTCGTGAAGATGATGAAAGTTCAGATGAAGCACAGCAACAAGGAGAAGATGTCATATGGATCACAGCATCGGAAGGTGTTCCGGCATGGATGCTGTCAGCAGCAGAAACAGCGAAAAGCTTCTTGCATTCATTTGATACAGCAAAAAAGAAATATCAACAAGATCCTCGAGTTTCCTTTTCAGATTTAGGAGCGAGGTCAAAAACCTCAAGGCGAAAAATGAGGTACGATGAATCACCGATGACATCCACAACACCATTATTCATGCAAATCCCAATGGAGTCTCAAGAAGAGGAATTTCAAGAGCCGGTGAAGACGATGGATTGGAAGCGAATCAGAAAAGCATTGGCAAAGGACAAGCATTTATTCCCGGGATCAGGAGATTTGACAATGCCGGTGACATATGATGCCCAGGGACAGAATCCAAGGTGGGAAAGGATGGGTCATGAGACACTCAAAGACTTAGGGAAGGCGGCTCAAACTTTTGGGCTGAACTCACAATACTTCAAACAGCTACTAAGAGGGACATTCACCACGTATGATCTCACGCCATATGATATTCGAAGTACTGTGGCAATAATCCTCAATGACACACAGAGTCTCATCTGGGAAAAAAGATGGAGAAAATATCTTTCTGAATTGCCGAACAGATATCAAGGTGGGCCAAATGCGAACCTCACAGAAGGGCAGTTAGCAGGGGATCCTCCAGATGACAACCCAGGGGAACAAGCAGCGTGGCTTCCACGAAGAGTGTTAAGCGACATCAAAGAAGCAGCGCGAATGGTAATCAAGCAAATTACACCGACAGGAGCTCCGGATGTTCTCTTGCATCAGGCAAGGTCCCACAGAACCATTCATGTCATTTATTGATCGATTCACGCAAGCCGTGGATCGACAGGTGACGATCGAAGAAGCGAAGGGGCCTCTCTTGGAGAGCTTAGCTTTCGGCAATACCAACCCGGATTGTCAACGGGTCATTAGTGCCATGCCAGGACGGCCATCCTTGGCAGAGATGGTGGAGGCATGCAGCAAGGTGGGGACACCTCAGCATGTCACATGGATTGTGAAGAATGAATTAAGAGAGGAATGGGAAGAACAGTTAAAGGGACACATCAAGCCGACAGACAGCCCTTGGAATTCTCCAGTGTTTGTCATCAAGAAAAAGCTATCGGGCAAATGGAGGTTGTTACACGATCTCAGGAAGATCAACGAAGTCATAGAAGACATGGGACCACTTCAGCTGGGACTTCCATCTGTCTCAATGATTCCCAGAGAATGGCCACTTGTGGTCATTGACCTCAAGGACTGTTTTTTCAGTATTCCACTCCATCCAGATGATGCTCCAAGATTTGCCTTTTCAGTTCTGAGTATCAACAAGGAAACACCTCTGCAGCGGTACCATTGGGTCGTTCTTCCACAAGGCCTAAAAAATTCTCTGACGATCTGTCAATGGTACATGGCACGAGCTTTGGCACCAGCGCGGAAGAAATTTCCGAAGGCGAAGATCATTCATTACATGGATGATTTGCTCATTGCAGCGCCAACACAACAGGAGCTGCAAGAAGCTCGTGACTGTGTGATCACAGAGGTGCAAAAGGCAGCTCTGGAAATCAGCATTTTGAAGATTCAGGAGGTTGCGCCTTGGAAATATCTGGGGTGGAAAATTTCAGAGAAAACAATAAAGCCTCAAAAAATGGAGGTCAGCACTAAGATCAGCAATTTGCATGATTTACAACAGCTTTTGGGAGAAATCAACTGGATGAGGCCAGTTTTGGGAGTCACAAACAGCGACATTCCAGCGTTGCTCGATCTTTTGAGAGAAGACACGGACATTAGATCTCCCAGGACACTCACGCCAGAAGCGAGAAAAGAGTTGGAGAAAGTCACGGACGCGATACAGAAAAGGCAGGCACATTGATTTGTTCCAACGTTGCCTTTTCAGTTGGCAGTGCTGGGGAAGAAAACACAGTTCCATGGTTTGATCTTCCAATGGGATGAATCACAAAAGGACTCTTTGATAATCATAGAGTGGATTTTCCTACCACACAGGCCCGCAAAAACAATTCTCACAGATTTAGAGATGGCAGCACAAATCATCATAAAGGCGAGAACAAGGTTGCTGACAATGGCAGGAAGAGAATTCTCAGTCATCAGATTACCTCTGAAACGAGACTATTTTGATTGGGCAATGCAACAATCGAAAGACTTGTTAATCGCGTTGTTAGCATTCCCAGGAACTTGCACAGTCCATTTTCCACAACATAGAATACAGCAATCACAAATATGTTACAGAGCGAAACCAAGAATAAGTGAAGAACCTTTGGATGGGATCACAGTGTGCTCAGATGGCTCAGGGAAGACACACAAGTCGGTGATCACGTGGAGAAACTCAATGACAGGAGAGTGGGAATCAGACGTGAGGATGGTTCAGGGCTCTCCACAAATTGTGGAGTTGGCAGCTGTTGTCCAAGCATTTCAGTTGTTCAAACAGCCTCTCAATCTGGTGACAGATTCCGCATATGTTGCGGGTGTGGTCAAGAGATTGGAGGGTTCGCTCTTGAAAGAAGTCAGTAATGAGGTTTTGTACTCATATCTGACGAGTTTGAAAACATTGCTAGAAAGCAGGGAAAGAGAATATTTTATCACACACATTAGAGCGCACACAACACTTCCGGGGTTTTTAGCGGAAGGGAATGCTTGAGCGGACAGGTTGACAATGCCCATTTCGCAAACACTGCCGGACATTTTTGAGCAGGCAAGATTAAGTCATGCGTTCTTTCATCAGAATGCGCAAGCGCTGATGGAGTCCTTTCGTCTCACAATGAGTCAGGCGAGGGAGATCATTAGTGCTTGTCCAGACTGTCAGCTTGTGCAGCCACATTCTTCTACCGGAGCGATCAATCCGCGAGGGCTGCAAAGTCTTCAGTTGTGGCAAGCTGATGTCACGAAGTATCCATCCTTTGGGAGGCTCAAAAATGTTCATGTTTCTGTAGATACATTCTCAGGTGCAGTCTTTGCTTCAGCACATGCAGGGGAAACAGCAGACCATGCTTGTCGACATTTTCTGCAAGCATTCGCATCATTAGGTGTGCCTCAGGAGATAAAAACAGACAATGGTCCAACGTATACAGGCAGGGTGCTTGACAGATTCCTGAAAAGATGGGGTGTCAAACATACGTTTGGTATTCCACATTCACCCACAAGTCAGGCGATCATTGAGAGAACACATCACACCCTGAAATCCCTTCTGGACAGACAAAGGAGGGGTGAGCCGGAGGCAACACCTCACATGAAATTAAATAAGGCACTGTATGTGTTGAATTTCTTAAATAGCTCATCCTCAGAACCTAATCCACCAATCGTGAAGCATTTTCTAAACAGCACACAGGCAAAGCTAAGGGAAAATCCTTTAGTTTTGATCAGAAACCCAGAGACAGGACAAATAGAAGGTCCTTTCAAACTAATCACTTGGGGCAAGGGTTTCGCTTGTGTTTCCACAGATCGAGGTCTGAACTGGGTGTCAGCGCGACACGTGAAGCCATTTTGAACACGAGAACACGAGAACGCTGATCCGAGAAACAAAGAGACTAGTACTCAGACAGAAGTCGAGACTCAGACTGCAAAAAAACGACTCAGAAGAGAAATAAAAAGAAACTAAGGACTTTGGGGATTTTCCATTAGGGTCCTGAAAGAAAAACAAAACAATGATCTCGCACAAAAGCGAAGTCATGAGTTTCATGATGCTCATGATCATCATTCTTTCATTCATTGCAGTGAGCAATGGAGGAAATTTACCTATTAGTCAGCCAAAGCAAAATGTATGGGAGACTTTAGCTCAAGCAGCGAATTTAGATAGCATTTGCCTGACACATTCGAGGCCAGGGAAACCATTTTCAGCATGCATGGTTGGATTGCCAGTGGACGAATGGCCAGTTCCAGGGCACTCCACAGTTAACATTTCACAGGTCATTAAAGATCCTGTGAAAGAGTGGTGTGCTTGGACACATCTACTTCCTGTGGCTTCTACAGAACCTCAGGAATTGGAGATTTTTGGGTCCATGACAATGGAACTCTGCATGCAGTTTGAAACTCCAGGTGTCGCAAAGGCAAAAACTATCGATGTAACTCCCAATCATGAATTCTATAAGAATGCATCAGCATGGTGTAAATATACAGAGAAAACTGCCAGGGGATTGATCCAAGTCCCAGTGCAATTGCCACGGGGTTTGTTTTTAATTTGCGGGGACAGAATTTGGCACAGCATTCCTGCTAATGCCACGGGAGGCCCATGCAGCATTGGGGAAATTTCAATGCTATCGCCTGATTTGAACATGCTAAGAGAGAAAAAGCACAAAGAAAAAAGATCAATACAACAATATGCGGCAGATTGCAATGATGAAATATTTTCTTGGGACAAGACAGCGAGGATTACTACAGCAATCTTCTCACCTCAAACAGCATCAGGGGTGGCCTTGACTCAGATCGACCGCATGGGTTGTTGGTTGAGCAAACATGCGCGGTCTGTGTCTGTCGCATTGGATGACATGTTAAAAGACATCAGTGGTGTAAGACAGGCGACTCTTCAAAACAGAGCGGCGATCGATTATTTATTGCTCCCTCATGGACATGGGTGCGAAGAGTTTGAAGGGATGTGCTGCATGAATCTCTCGGATCATTCAAGGTCAATTCATGAAAGTATTCAGAAAATAAAGGACAGCATAAATAAGCTTGGCGAGATCACAGGATCATGGATCGATCAGCTGGTAGAATTCTTTGACATCTCTCCCATTTGGGGAGGAATTTTAAAGATAGGATTCTATATTTTAATAGTTCTCCTAGTCCTCATACTTGTCGTCCCATGCATATTTGCATGTTTAAAACGTGCGATGAATCAGATAGCAAAAGAGGTCTTCTTGGTGCAAACAGAAGGGGGAGATGTGGGATCTCAGCACCTCAGGACTGATGTGCAGAGACACCGAGACCACCCTTGGGGGGCTCGGGAGTCCTGGAATGTTGCCAGAAGTGTCTGGTGGCTGAACTTTGATCCTACACGGGAGACGACATCTGTATGAGGATGGGAGGATTTCACTGGGGTAAATGGTGAAGGGATAAGTTAATTAGAGTGTAAAACACAGGGTTTAGGATTTCTGTACAGGGGGTCTAGAGAAGTAAGATGGAGGAATTGGGGCGTGCACCGGTCAATAAGGGTAAAAGGTATTGGAAAGAATAGGTAAATATTGTATACGTAATTTTGAGTATAAAGATAAGTGATCGCCCCAGGGGCTCGCAGTGTGCACGTGGCTGGCTTGCTGTGCGGACCTCTGTCGGGCAGAGAGAAAATCTTTTAGATAAACAACTAATAAATACTGAAGTCCAAGAAAGACCTGAAGCCTCTTCTTGTCCTTTGAAGCGTGGGCTGCCCAAGGCCATCTCCGAGCCTTTCCAGGCCATAAAACAGCCGAGTAAAGGGACATGGCAGCTGTGCCTTTTCTCTCTCCTCCCCCCCCGGCCATCTTGCCGCGGTGGGGCGGGGAGGGAGGAGTGAGTGTGACCGGGGCACTTTTCTTTTGGGCTTTTGGGGCTGCTTGGCTTGGCTTGCCGCTGCTTGCTTGCTTGCTTGCTTGCTCCTGCCTAGCTGATAGCTGCTTTTTTTTTTGCTGTTTTCTGCTTTCTGCGCTGTTTTTTTTCTTTTCTTTCATTCCCTCTTTCTTACCCTCCCCTGAAGATACTGGACTGGCTCCGGACCTGACCTGAGACGTCCAGGACCCCCGGAGTCTGCGAGAGAAGCTCAGCGCCCTCCACAACACTGCCTGGTTTCTTTTCTTTTCTTGTGTTGGGGAGTGTTCTTTTGTTGCTTGTCAATAAATAGGTTTTGTTTTCCACTTTGCTCCTCCGAGAAATTCCTTCTCGAACCCGGTGTTGGGGGAGGGGTGGTTGGAGGTTTGTTTTTTTTGGGGGGGCTCCCTTTTGGAGATTTCCCCTAATTTGTCCTAAACCAGGACAGAAGGTCAAAATCAAGAACATGGGGGACACATATTCCCAAGAGCAGTTAAGGATTTTGTCCGCCTTACAGGGTGTGGCAGAGGCACATCCTATCGCAACTTCAAAGAAAGAACTTAAAGGTCTCTTGTTATGCGTATGCTGTAATTATTCGTACTCAGAGTCGCATCTGTTGTTTGAAGTGGGGCTTTGGTAAGAAATTAATAGACATCTTTATCGTTCAGCTACTAGAAAGGATGAAACGCCCATGAAACTCTTATCATCTGCATGGGTGATGTTGGAGGCAACCTCAGCAAAATCTAGGAGAGTTGCCAAACACCAGCTTGTTAGACCACCCACAGGGGCAGAGGGAGGGGAGCAAAGCTTGAAGTGGAGGTTGACTCTTGTTCCAATTGTCCTGGTGGAAACAGCTCCTGTAGAAGGGGAGCAGGAGGAAATTTCATCACCTCCAGTTCCCTCACCATCCCGAAAGTCTGCGGGACCTCCAAAACGCCCAGAAACCCCAGATATTTCAAGATCTTCGGGTTCCGACTCAGACACCATCTGACTCCCAGGAGTGCTCAGGGTTGAAAATTCCCCAAGCGAAATCGAGGAGTCAGACTGCGCCATTGTGAAGTGTGTCCTCCCAATTCGCAGGCGCCAAAGGGACGTAGGAGAGGGAAAACAGCAACGTCGGGAAGGGGGGGTCGAAGTGGGACCAGAGGGGGAGGGGGAAAAACTCTCTTGTGGCAGGTGCAGTCACGCAGCGGCGGGCAGCTGGTGACGGCAGCCTCAAGAGGCGGCAGGGTCAGCCAGCAAGGGGGAGCGGAGGCAGTGGGAGACATGGGATCTGACGCGGTTTGCGCGAGCACAATGCCGGTGGCAGTTTCAAGCAGCACAGTGCCAAAAGCGTGGCCAAGATGCAAAACTTGTGAGACACCCAGGGAGGGCTTTCAGATCGTGCCCACAGCGTCAGACGCGGGGGTCAAGCCCAGCGGGGCAGCTGCAGAGTCCCAGCCAGCCCCGGGGACACGGGAGGCGCGCAGTGATGACGCCATACCCAGAAGTTGGGACACGAAGGTCTTCCAGAATTGCAGCGCGGGCACAAGCCGAACGGGAATTGTGTGTGCCAGTGGGAGGTGTGGATACAGTGTCAGAAGGAGATGAGAGGGATTCAGGAATGGATCAAACTAGGGAGGAGACACAGGAGGCGGAATGGGACGGAGACAGTGACGTCAGTCTAGGGGAGGCAGGAGGTGTTCCTGAGATTGCGGGTGTGCAAAAGATGTGGGTAGAGCAAGGTCGGAGGCAGGTCCGCTCGCCTGTGACGACACAGGCAGGGAAGGGCCATGCTCAGGGTTCGACATCCTGGGGCTCCACCCCCTCTCCGATTCCAGTCCCTTCAATCCCAGTCCCTTTGACACATCTCCTGTCCCGGGAAGATGCTCAGGTATCCAGTCTCAATTGCTAGCTCAGTCAAAAATCGCACTGTCTCAGTCTCACTCAAAATCGCAAATGCTGCAGTCAGCCGAACAGGAGTCGACGCCATCAATTAGGCGAGCGACAGCACCACCTCATGGTGGGATGACAACAATGCAGCACATGCTAGACCGGGTCAGCCAAGCCACAGTGCTGTCCAGTGGCGGCACTGCAACATTGCAGCAATTTTTTCCAACAACATACAAGAAGAAATCTACATTGAAGAGGACAGCGACAACACAGCAAATGGAGTATTCTTGAGCTTCTGAATCTCATGAAGCTCAAGACACTTTGGATGAAGCACAACCACAAGAAGACATGATACGCATCACTGCATCAGAAGGAATTCCAGCATGGATGTTTTCAGCAGCGAAAGCAGCAAAACATTTTCTACAATCTTTTGACACAGCCAAGAAACCGCGAGCATGAGAATTTCGGATTCCTACTCTGGATTTAGGAGCAAGGCCAAAGACCTCATCAAGACAAAGAATGTGGGCTTCAGAGACACCAATGACTTCTACAACTCCACTGTGCATGCAGATACCAATGGAGTTTCCAGAAGAAGAAGAGCCAGTGGAAACAACAGATTGGAAAGATATTAGAAAGGTATTAGGAAAAGAAAAAGACTTATTACAAGGTTTAGGAGACAGCAAAATTACAGTGACATATGATGCACAGGGTCAAAATCCAAAGTGGGACAGACTGGATCACGACGTGGTCAAAGAATTAGCTAAAGCTATCGGAGACAATTGATTGAATTCACAATATTTCAAGCAACTTCTGAAGGGAACTTTCAACATGTACGACTTTACACCTTATAGAGTTCTCAATATTTGGTGAAGTCAGGAAGATCACCAGTAAAACTCTTGCATTGGACTTCCGGAGGGCAGACTTTGGCCTGTTTAGGAGACTTATTCAGAGCGTCCCTTGGGAAGCAGTCCTAAAAAACAAAGGAGTTCAGGAAGGGTGGGCATACCTCAAAACAGAGATCTTGAGGGCACAGGAACAGACATCCCTGTGTGCCGAAAGATCAGTCAACAGGGTAAATGTCCAGCCTGGCTGGGCAAGGAGGTTTTGGAGGAACTTCAGAATAAAAAGAGGATGTATCAGCATTGGAAGAAAGGTCAGGTCTCTAAGGAAGTATTCAAGAAGGCTGCTAGAGCATGCAGAAAAAAAAATAGGGAGGCCAAAGCTCAGTTTGAACTTAGAATGGCAACTTCTGTAAAGGATAATAAAAAATGTTTTTACAAATACATTAATGGTAGAAGGAAAGGTAAGACCAGCCTTTGTTCTTTATTGGACAAAGGAGGGAACTTAGTATCTGAAGATGAGGAAAAGGCAGAAGTGCTTAATGCCTATTTTGCCTCAGTTTTTAGTGGGAAGATGACTTGCCCTCAAAACACCTGCACGCCTGGGCTGGTTGATGGTGACAGGGAGCAGAATGGTCCCCCCATTATCCAAGAGGAGGCAGTCATAGAACTACTGAAATGCTTGGATATTCATAAATCTATGGGACCAGACGGGATCCACCCTAGGGTAATGAGAGAGCTGGCAAATGAGCTTGCAAAGCCACTCTCCATCATTTACCAACAGTCATGGCTCACTGGTGAGGTTCCGGATGACTGGAAGCCGGCCAATGTGATACCCATTCACAAAAAAGGTGCAAAGGAAGATCCTGGTAATTATAGACCAGTCAGCCTGACCTCAGTATCTGGCAAAATAATGGAACAGTTTATATTAAGCGCCATCACGGAAAATTTACAAGATGGCCATGGTATCAGACCCAGCCAGCATGGATTTAGGAGGGGTAGGTCATGTTTGACCAACCTGGTCACCTTTTATGACCAGGTAACCCGCCTAGTGGATGCAGGGAAGGCTGTAGATGTTGTTTACTTGGATTTCAGCAAGGCCTTTGACTCTGTCTCCCACAGCATACTCCTAGACAAACTCGCAGGCCGTGGCTTGGACAGGAGCACTCTTTGCTGGGTTCAGAACTGGCTGCATGGCCGGGCCCAGAGAATGGTGGTGAATGGTGCTGCATCCAGCTGGCGACCAGTCACCAGTGGTGTCCCTCAGGGGTCTGTGCTGGGGCCAGTTCTGTTTAATATTTTTATTGATGACATGGATGAGGGTTTAGAGTCCTTTATTAGCGAATTTGCAGATGACACTAAGCTGGGAACGTGTGTTGATCTGTTAGAGGGACAGAGGGCTTTGCAGAGGGACTTGGAATGGTTGGATGGATGGGCAGAACCTAATGGGATGAAGTTCAATAAGTCCAAGTGCCGAGTCCTACACTTTGGCCACAATAACCCCCTGCAACGATATAAGGTAGGAACGGTGTGGCTGGACAGTGTTCAGGTGGAAAGGGACCTGGGGGTGCTGGTTGACAGTCGGCTGAACATGAGCCAGCAGTGTGCCCAGGTGGCCAAGAAGGCCAATGGCATCCTGGCCAGTATCAGGAACGGTGTGGCCAGCAGGAGCAGGGAGGTCATTCTTCACCTGTACTCAGCACTGGTGAGGCCTCACCTGGAGTATTGCGTCTAGTTCTGGGGCCCTCACTTTAGGAGGGACGTTGAGATGCTTGAGCGTGTCCAAAGGAGAGCAACGAGGCTGGTGAGGGGCTTGGAACACAAGCCATATGAAGAACGACTGAGGGAGCTGGGGTTGTTCAACCTGGAGAAAAGGAGACTCAGGGGTGACCTTATCACTCTCTTCAACTTCCTGAAGGGTGGCTGTGGTGAGCTGGGGGTCGGTCTCTTTCTCCAGGCAACAACAGACAGAACAAGAGGACACAGTCTCAAGCTGCGCCAAGGGAGATACAGGCTAGAATTAAGGAGGAAGTATTTTACAGAAAGAGTGGTCAAATACTGGAATCATCTACCCAGGGAGGTGGTAGAGTCACCATCCCTCAAAGAGTTTAAAAAAGACTGGATGTGGCACTTGGTGCCATGATCTAGTTGAGGTGTTAGAACATGGGTTGGACTCGATGATCTTAAAGGTCTCTTCCAACCTAGAATTTCTGTGATTCTGTGATAAAAAAGCTTGGGAAGATTACTGGATCTTGGATCGATGATGTGGTTGGATTTTTTGATCTTTCTCCATTGTGGAAAGCGCTTTTAAAAATAGGGGTTTATATTTTAGTAGGAGTTTTGGTTCTCATGCTCATCATGCCATGAATCCATTTGTGTGTGCAACGGGTCATGAATGGAGTCGCCAAAGAGGTGTTTTTGTGCAAACAGAAGGGGGAGATGTTGGAACTCAGTACTTTGCTCTGGGTGTCCAGAGTTGCTGAGGACTCCGCCGGGGGGCTCAGAGACCTTGGCAGGCAGCCCAGAACACCTGGGGATTTGATTTTGACCCCTGGAGCAAGTTGCCAACTTTGTATGAGGACCTAAATGTCACACAGGTTTAAATAGTGTAATAATAAAATTATCACAGAGTGAAAATGTAGATTTTAGGATTTTTAGTATGGGGGTTATGGGGACAAGATGGAGGAACTTAGGCGTGTCTAGCCTTTCTTCTTCTTCTCCATTTTCTGCAGTGATTTTGGCACTTTGGGATTAGTTTAGAGTAGAAGTGCACTGTCTAACGTAGGTGATAGGTATTGGGAATTAAGTGTAAATATGATAAAGGTAGTTTGTAGTTTAAAAGGACAACACCAACTCGGGAGCGGTCAGAGTGCTTGTGACTGCCCTGCTGAGCAGATCTTGGCTGGGCAGAAAGAAAATTTTATAGATAAGAATTACTAAACAACCTCAAGACCAAAAAGGGAAGAGTCCAGACTCGTTCTTCAACCACGCAGAAGAAACAGAGTCATCCTACGCTTCTTGGGGCAGCAGTTAACAACCAGCTACCTGAGAGGGAAGGTTCAAATTTGTGCTTATAATAGTAGTCAAATTGACCCATTGGCTGGAAGCTTTCCCTGGTCCAAGGGCAGCAGCTGAGACAGTGTCCAAGAAATTGCTGGAAGAAATCTTGCCCTGATATGGGGTGGTGAATTACATAGACTCAGATCAAGGGACTCATTTTACCTCAAAAATTTTTAAACAGATGGCGGAGGCACTAGGTATTCGATGGGAATACCACACTCCATGACATCCCCAGAGCTCAGGACAGGTGGAAAGGATGAATCAGACTTTGAAAGCACAGTTATCTAAATTGATTTTAGAAACTTGGATGTCTTGGCTGAAATGCCTACCTTTAGCTTTGCTTAATATCAGGACAATGCCTCACTCAGACACGAGATGCTATATGGAATGCCCTATAAGCATGGGATGCTGGTGGGACACCCCAGGATCGAGGACAGCCAGAGTCAACCATATTTGGTTGCAATCAACAAAAATTTACAGGATCTTAGGAAACAAGGGATAGCATCTCAGAGCGCTTCTCTGGGATTTACTGTCCACAAAATTCAGCTGGGTGACAGAGTGCTTGTGAAAGTGTGGAAAGATGTACCCCTCTCCCCTCACTGGGAAGGTCCCTTTCTTGTGCTCCTGACAACAGACACGGCCATTCGGACTGCAGAGAAAGGCTGGACACACGCGTCTAGGGTGAAGAAAGCCGAACACCAGGAGGATCACTTCTTCCCCAGGCGACTTAAAAATCAAACTCCAACGTCCTTGTAAATGACTGACGGTAAGCGGATATGCTGTATACTGACTATCTGTACACTTCAAATGTGAATATTTTCAGGGGGCATTTGTTGTACACTGCAGAAGGGGGCAGAGGCCAAAGGGATTGTGCACTCAGTGTCTGGAAGAGGAGCTTGAGCTGACTGACCATATTCTAACCCTAGCCACAAATTTAGGAATCATTGAATTGGACTCGCAGGAGTGGTTTCACATTTTTCAGAACGGGGTGTGTGGAAAGCTCAGATCTAAGGCAGAGATTCTGGATGTGGAGTGCCAGAAATCAATCAGGGTACCATGCAGTTCCGATGCCGTCAAAGTTTCACAGTGGAGCACTTTTAAAAGGAGGCATGCTACAAGGTCAGAGAATGTATTCCCTGAAGAATACTCCTGCTGCCACGAAGATGGTCTTCCTCACCACTGGTGGCACCCCAGGGGGCAGAGGCAAAGGCAGAGGAGTATGCCTGGTGGGAATCCTGATTGTCCTGAGCCTAGCGATGTGCGGGATGCAGAGTCTGCACATTGAGGTCCTGATGAAAGGCAGAAAGGAGTGCTCCGCAGATGAGTGTGGAAGTTGCACTCAGGTGGTCCCAGCTGAGCAAGGGGACAGGAAACCCTCAGCATACCAAGCCCCGGAGGAATGCATCAAGGAGCCTGGCAGGTAGTGTTGGAGAAACGGCACGAGGGTCAAATTATGTAAATTGGATAAAGGGATTTGGTGTATCAATCCCAAGGCAGGGTCAAGGAATGGGCAGTCAGATGAGCACAAGCATCAGGTATGGAAATGGAGTGCAGAAATAATGTCAATCTTCATTTGTGACCAATGTAATCGAACCATGTGGTTGGGGGAAAGATGGAATCGATCTTTGTCACGTATCACCAGGTGAATCCATTGTGTTATGACAATGCGAGGCTGGGGATATGCACAATGAACTGGAAAATGTATTGGATGGGAAGAAATTTTAAATTTGATAGCAAGTTTACCTTGAGCAATGAACCAATTATATTGGATTTGGCACAGACAAATTATGATAGGGTGTGCCTGCAATATGAAAGGGCTGTCTGTTTAACGAAAAATAAAGATGGTGTGGGTTCCTGAGGGAAGAATGAGGGAGATAACACAGGAATTGAAGAGAAGGCAGTCAGAACTGAGGAGAAAGTGAGTTGAACAGGAGACATTAAAAACTCTGGGAGGACAGCATGAATTACTTCAGAAACAATATGCTGATGGGGAATTACCTTCCCCCAACACAAATCTATTTATTGACTTGATGCAAGAAATTGCAACTGAACTGAGATTGTCAAATTACTGGATTTGTGGGGGGCTGAAGTCAGCAGATAAATGGCCATGGACAGGGGAAGGTTCAGCCCTGGAACAGCTTCTGAAATGGGACAATCCAAGAGTCTCAAAATTGGAACAGAGGCCTGAGGGATGGATTTTGTGAGATCTCAGCACATCAATCCTGATGTGCAGAGACACCGAGACCACCCTTGGGGGGCTCGGAGGTCCTGGAATGTTGCCAGAAGTGTCTGGTGGCTGGACTTTGATCCTGCACAGGAGACGACACCTGTATGAGGATGGGAGGATCTCACGGGGATAAATGGTGAAGGGATAGGTTAATTATAGTGTGAAACACAGGTTTTAGAATTTCGGTACAGGGGGGTCTAGAGAAGTAAGATGGAGGAATTGGGACGTGTCCTGTCCTTCTTCTTCTTCTTCTTCTTGGCCTCCATCTTCTGTGGTGGTGGTGGCACTTTGAGATTGGTTCTTACTAAAAGTGCACTTGTCAATACGGGTGAAAGGTATTGGGGACAATAGGTAAATATCTTATACGTAGTTTTGGGTATAAAGATAAGTGACCGCCCCGAGGGCTCTCAGTGTGCTCATGGCTGGCGTGCTGTGCAGACCTCTGTCGGGCCAAGAGAAAATCTTGTAGATAAAAACTAATAAACACTGAAGACTGAGAAAAAACCTGAAGACTCTTTTCGTCCTTTGGAGCACGGGCTGTCCAAGGCCATCCCGAGCCTTTCCAGGCCATCAAAAACAGCCGAGAACGGGACAAGTGGCGTCCGCTGTGTGGGCTACTCCCACAAAGCGGGGGGAGTATCAGCCCTGAAGAGCCGAGAGGACAGCTCCGGACTTGGACGGATTCCCAGGAGAACACTGATAACTCCTGGGGAGACAAGCCAGAAGAAAAAAAAAACGGCCGAGAGAGTCTGAAAAAGACAGCAGTCACTGAGAATTACATCTCTCAGTTTCTGCCAAAGAAAGTTCGTAGCAAAACAGCCCAGATCGGAACCAGAAAGGTGCCTCTGGATCCACCTCCCATGACCTGCTGGATGGAGATCGGGAGCCTTCGGACTGCTCTGACGACAGAGATTCGGTGAGAAGTTCAAAAATAAGAACATGGGGGGCACACTCTCCCAGGAACAGCTGGGAATTTTTTTCTGCCTTACAAGGTGTGGCTGAATCATATATGGTCGGGATCTCAAAGAAGGAGCTGACACAGCTTTTATTGTGGGTCAGACTTAATTACCCATTTTCAGAGACATGTCTGCTATTCGAAGTAGGTTTTTGGCAGGAAATTAATAGGCACTTATATCTCTTAGCCACAAAAAAAGATGAGACAGCGTTAAAGTTGCTGTCGCCTGCAAGAATAATGTTAGAAGGCATTTCTGTGCAGTCAAAAAGACTGGAAAGGCAACAAGAAGTTGCGGGACCCTTAGAAGCAGGGGGAGGAGAGCAAGGCTCTCGGCAGAGATTGACTCTGGCCCCAGTTAGCCAGGGGGAAAAAGCTCTCGAGGAACGGGAGCAGGGAATAATATCAAAGCCTCCGATTCCAAGGCCCAGAAACCCCAAGAAATCCCTAAAACGTCCTGAAACCCCAGAGAGCACAGGGGCTTCAGGCTCCGACTCAGAAGCGAGATCGGAAGGGGGGATGCGGGGGGGAGAAAAGGGGTCGGGGGAAGCGCTTTCTCGCAGCGGTGGCACTTTGAGATTGGTTCTTACTGAATGTGTACTTGTCAATAAGGGTGAAAGATATTGGGGAGAAAAGGTAAATATCTTAATATGTAGTTTTGGGTATGAAGATAAGTGACCGCCCCAAGGGCAGTCAGTGTGCTCATGGCCGACATGCTGTGCGGACCTCTGTCGGACCGAGAGAAAATATTGTAGATAAGAATTAATAAACACTGAAGACTGAGAAACCTGAAGACTTCTTTTGTCCTTTGGAGCGCGGGCTGCCCCAAGGCCATCCCGAGCATTTCCCGGCCATTAAAAACAGCCAAGAACGGGACTGTGGAACAAAGTTATGTTCTTCATTCTGTGTTCAGTAGCCAGAATCCTATTCCTGCCATGTCTAATTCCTTGTTTTATTAGACTGATCCATTCTGTGGTCCAGGGGATGCAGATAGCAATAGTGCCCGTGGACCCGGAGGTGGCTTCCGGGGGCAACACATCTAAGATCATGAGACTGGGAGAAAAGAAGTATGCCAGCAATGCTGCCTAAGTATTGGCAAAATTTGAGAAATGAGTGAAAACAAATGTACGTAATACTAAATGTACATAATGCTGAGTATCAGGGTGTTCCACAGGGGGAGTACAGGGTAGTGTAATAAAGGTTGCTCTCTTTGTGAAAGACCCTTAATGGTGGGGGGTAATAATAAAGCCTCTGATCAGCCTTATCATACAGTAGAGCAGTGGAGCTCAGGATCTCAGTCCCCGAGGAGGCATCAGCTCAGGCCAACGCCGCGGGTCAAACCCCTAGCAAGCTTGGTGTTTATCAGCTGTTATAGAGATTAGCAAGCTCTTAGGATTCAGCTCTTTTCTTCCTAGCTAAAGTTGCCCTTGGCTTGAGGCTGCAGCAGACGGAGAGAGAGAGGAGAAGGAGACGGAGAAGACGCAGGCTGTTCCAAGAAGATGGCTTTATTTGGGGAGGTCTGTGAAGGGTCTCTGCTCTTCTTCTTCTAACTAATGGGGTACAGTATGCTTCTTTTATAGCCTTGGAAAGGATCCAAGCTCGACCAATGGTCAGGGGTTAGGTGTATACATAAATGGCTAATAGCTAAGGGTTACAAAGGCATTGCCTTACATAGGTATACAGATAGGGTATGAGTCGGGGGGTCAGGGAGACAGGAACTTATCTGCTGCTGTACCAGCATTCCTATAGTTCAAATTCTCCATGGTGCCTTTGCTAAACCTATGGGGTTTACTACAGGTGGGTAGAAGTAGAAATAAAAAGAATTTAGCAATTTGGGTTATAAAAGAAGCATGAATTAAATTAGTGATATAAAAGTGGAGGGATTGTAATATATGGCAGGGATAATTCATGCTATTAATGTATGGGATAAAATATTGTGAAATCCAAAACATGTCTTTTGACCATCCCGGCCAGAAGCAGCTGTCTATTTAGATTGAACTGGTTCCTGCACACAAGTTAAGATAACGATCGACGCCTTAACGTAAGAATAGAAGCTTCCGGGATGATGATCACCAGTATCCCCGAGCTGTTGGGAGCCACTCAAGAATAATTATCACCTTGCCGATTGCATCTATCAAGATAGTCAGTGGCGCCAAACTGATACATCTGAATACACGGCTCCTCTGAAGCCGATTGACACCTGATGGCAGACCTGGACTCAGCCTTTGTCCACCTCTGCACATGGAAAGAAACAGCAATGTTTGTGAAGAGACACAAAGGAAATCTGGTCGTCTTTGCCTCAGGCAGAATAAACTGTATAAAACCTCGCCGCAAGAAGCAGTGAGTGTGAACAGAGAGGACTGACACTCGGGAGGTCAGATCCAAGTTCACCCGGTGCTGATCCCCGGCTCAACGCTGTCTCTTTGGTTGTGGTGATTTTAAAGACTTAACTTCGGTCTCGCAGACAAATTAAAAAATCTTTGCTAAACTTTTGATAGTTTTGGCTCACGATTTGATCATTTATAACATTAACTAACTGTTCTGAGTTAAGACTTAGATACAGAGCAAAGTATTTATCACTTTGAAATGCACTCCATTAACCAGACAACCCTGTGGGAAAGACATTCTGTGCTGTCCTTGTGAGCTAGCAAGGCCTCCTGAAGATAAGGAGAAGCCCCATATCTCTCCTGAAGGAACACCAAGGTTGTTACCATGGAGACCAGAGAAAGGAGAGAAAGTTAAGAGATATGGATTCGGGCTGGCTCCCAGAATGACATGGCTCCCTGGTTGCCTGCTGGGAACTTTGTTTCTTTTTTGTGGCCAATGGGCACTGTATGTGTGTTAGATGGGCGTAAATATGCGGAAGAACCGTAAAAGCAATGTTGCTCTAATAAATTTATTTCTTGCACCCTTTTGATGGAGTCGTGTATTACTGTACTGTGTCGTACTCTATAATGACATCTGGTGGCCGTCCGCGGTGATTGCAACAGGACTGTAAAGAAGAAAAGAAAGTTGAAGTGTACCCTAAAAAAATATGAGTGAAGGCAGCAGTGATGCTGTGGAGATCTGGACCTAATTCAGACTCTGATTTGAGGTGAGTGATTGGGAAAAATCATGGGAAATAATTTATCAAAGGAGGAAATGATTGTTTTGTCCACGTGGAAAACTTTACTGAAAAGAAAAAATGTTCAAACTTCTGATTATGCTCTTCGTAGTTTACTGATGTGATGCAAATCACAGGACTTTGAAGCTGATGCCAACACTGCCTTCAGTGTCAGGGCATGGAAAAAGGTTGGGAAGAGACTATGGGAAGTGATATCTAAGGGGGCTAAGACTGTTGTTGATTTGACTGCTACTTAGGGGCTGTTGCATGAGGCAGTGAAGGAATGGAGAGTAGAACAAGATAGAGAGGAGGAACTGCAGGAGCAGGAATTAGAGCAAGAAACTGGAGTAGAGGAACAGGAGGAAGAAGAGGCTGAGCCTGTTGATGTATCTCCCCCTGAGGAGGTTGCTGCAGCTGCCGTGGAGCTTTCCCCAGGGTTTGCTATCATAAGAATCAAATGGTAGTCTGGGACTGTTCCTCGGTACTTATCTCCTAAAGACTATTTTTAAACCTGTGTATATTTCGCCTGCTCAACAGTTAGCAGAATTGAGTGCTAGACCAAAATATCTCACACCTGCACAGCAACTAGCAAAAATGAAGTCACAAAAGAAGCAAAGTGAAAAACAGGCTGGGTCGGCTGCTCCCCCCCGCCCTCCGCTCAGTCAGCTGCTCCCCCCTCCCTCTCCTTTGGGTCATCTGTCTCCTTTCTATGTTCCCTTGAACCAGCCACCCCCTCTCTGCCCCCCTCTGAGCCGTCTGCCTCTGCTCCACCCTCAGTTGAGCCATCTGCCCCCCAACTCCCTCCTGAACTAGTAGAACAAATGCAGTCTTTAATATTGTGTCCTGCCTTGTCTAGTGACAGCTCTGATGATGAACTGCCGGTTATAAGTACATCTAAAAAGACATAGGAATCTGTTTCTGTTAAACCTCATAGCAGATCCAGGCCTGCTGTTTCCTGGACTTTGCCTCCCTTCCAGGTGGCTGTGACTTCTCAACATCCTTTGCAATTTTGGGAGCATGTAAGAATGAAAGCAGCTGAAGTAGGAGACTGGAATTTGTAGAAAATAGGTCTACCTAGAAGGATGGGGATGACTGCTGCTGCTTCTGGCGGCCCTGTGGCTTTTCCTGTTTTCAAAGCTGCTCCTAATTCAGGACAACAAGACAGTCATCAGGTTTTTTCATGGAGGGTTGTAAAGAACCTTCAGTCCAAAGTAGACCAGTATGGTATTAACTCTTCGCAGGTGATGCAAGTGCTTTGTGTTTTAAATGCTGATGTACTTGCACCTGATGATATTGTTCACTTTGCTACAATTCTGTTTCAACCATTGCAGTATGGTGTGTTTCAAGCTACCTGGAAACAAATGGTTTAAAGAGTAGCTTTGGACAATATGCAATTACCTCAGCAGGATCCACATCACGCTGTGGGAGCTGATGCCTTGCTGGGCAATGAACCATTCTCTAACCCGGATTTACAGGCAAGATGGGACCCCCTGGTTCTGGCACAGGCCCAGCAGCTGGGTATGAGTGCCTTGCTTAAAACAATGGAGATGGCAGCTCCTAAACCAAGGTATATTACCATCCAGCAAGGGGTGAAGGAATCTTCTCTGCAGTTTGTGGAGAGGGTTGCTGCAGCCCTTGAGAAGCAAGCAGAAGATGATAAGTTGAGGCAAATTTTATGCAGACAGCTAGCACGAGAAAATGCGAATGACAATTGTAGGAGAATTATTGATTCTTTACCAGGAGAAGCCTCGCTGTCTGATCTTGTAGTTGCTTGCTCAAAGGTCAGTTCAGTTGAACATAAAATGGCTGCTTTAGCAAGAGTCATGAAGTCTTCACCCAGATGTTCTGCTTGTGAAGAATCAGGGCATGTGAAGACCCAATGCCATCAAACTGCTGGACGAAGTGCACACTCTAGGGTAGTTTGGGCCAGTAAAGTGCCTTGTCATCGTTGTGGTAACTTTGGCCATATTGCTAAATTTTTTAAGTTAAGATCTTTTTCAGGTGGTCGATAAGTGCAGGGAAACTGGAAGAGGAACGCGAAGGGGTGAGTGGAGACACAAATACCCCGACAACAATCACAAGCCCTGCCGGTGCTGCAAAACTCTCCATTTGTGATTGATACACAGGGACCACAAGAGGCTTGGCAGGGATTGATATACCGGTAGCTGACACAGTGACTATTTCAACAAGAGGTATATTTAAAGTGCCTCTTGATGCCCATGGTCCTATAGGCTGAGGTTTGAGTGCATTTCTAATGGGAAGATCTAGTAGCACTATTCAAGGTATTAATGTCCATTTGGGTCTTATTGATTCTGATTATGTGGGACAAATTCAGGTTATGGTGTCCATTAGTGAACCTCCTGATGTTATTCAAAAAGGTACTTGTATTGCTCAATTTGTTCTTTTTATAAGTTCTGTTCCAACTGTAGTGGACCGGACTCGTGGCACTGGAGGTTTTGGATCTACAGGACCACCTCAGGTTCTCTGGACTCAAAAGGTGACAGAAGAGTGTCTGGTAATACAATGTTTGGTCACTACTAAGGGATATCACCCAGAAACTACAATATCAGGTTTACTTGACACAGAAGCAGATGTAACTATAATTTCACAGCTTGTTTGGCCTCCAACATGGCCCCTCACTCAATCAACCTTTGGAGTTGTTGGGTTAGGTGGATCAATTGCTGGTGCTTTATCTGCTATCGCGATCACTGTAACTCATCCAGAAGGCCAACAAGCTAACATTTGACCATATATTACTAATGCTCAGCTTAATTTATGCCTTCCTGGCACTCAGGGGCTGCAGGGAGCACCTGGCTCAGCCTATGCCTTTGCTTGAGTCTGATTTGGTGACTACACTTCGACCAAATTGTGGCGTTTCCACAAAATACCCCCTAAGCACAGTGGTAGCGGATTCATCCGCTTCAGCATACGTCTCATCTTTGGCGGGGGGGGCGGCTTCCCCCATTTCTCAGTCTGCGCAACCTGCCGGGCATGTGCAGGCAGTGGAAGCCGCCGGAGGTGGGGCGTTGGTCCGTGTTCCGTCAGGCCCTGCCGCGGTGGGCAGGCAGCCCGCCCTGCTCTCTCACCCTGGTTTTTTAAGATTTTCTAAGCCTTCTGATGTTGACATTCTTGTAGTGAACTTTCTCACACACTTTCTGTAAATAACTCATTGTTTTGCATTCCTTTATGGAAGAGGAAAAAATTAAATGGACTGTTGATTTGACCAGTGCCATTGGAGAGGTGGCACTGTCACCCTCCAATCTACTGTCACTCTTGGAAAACTATAAATGTTGGAGTCAGAAAATAAGCATCCCTTTTCCTTCACCTTGAGAACAGTGGTGTGCGTTTGCGGTTTTTTGTGTCATATAGCAACATCTTGTGACCGCCAAAGTGACTGCAGCCTAGGCTGAGACACAGAGTCTGGATTGCCGGTGAGGTCATGTTGTCCCCCCTTCTTTGGTGCTTTGCCTGCTGTTCTTGTGGTGATGGCAACCTCTGGGGATTTCGAGGAAGATTCCCTTGTTTTGGACCTCTGGAGGGGGGTCCTGGAGTGGAAAAAGGTTTCTGTTTCCTGGAGTGATTTTGAGAGGTTATTCCTGTGGGCCAGAGAGCGAGGGTTCTTTTCAGACCCTGCGAAAGCGTTCTCCAGGGAGGCATGGTCTCTCGTGGGGGTCTGCCTCATGGAGGCCCTCTCTGATGATTGCACCATGGACATGGTATCGCTGCTGGTGCAGTGGAAAAAGTGTGAGGAGTTTTGGCAGGGGTCTGGTTCTTGTACTGCTCAGAATTCCCTGGGGAGCCCTTCTGTCTTGGACATGGACGAGGGGGAGTTTGAGTTTCTGTGCGATGTGGAGGCTCCCTCCCCGCCCCGGGACGGTGTGCTGGGGGACAGATCAGACTGTCTCTTCATGGCATCCGCAGGGTCATGGAGTGGGTTCCTCTGGCTCTGCTGGTGCTGCAGGGGGCACAAGGACAAGTGGTGTTGACCCGGCTCCCAGTCAATCATCTCCTCTTGTCCCTGTGGGGCCCAAGGACCAGGACACAGCAGGTGCAGTGGCTTTGCCAGGGGGTCCCCAGGCTTTCCTTGTGCTCAGGGGTGTTACTCATAACACCCATGAACCCCTTTCATATAAGCTGGAGAGGGAAGTCCGTGAGGTGGTTGCTCAGCATGGTTTAGGGTCTACTGAGGTTATGCAGACTCTCGGGAGGGTTGCTACAGACATGCTAACGCCTCATGACCTCCGTCCGTGGTGGTGCATTCTCTTTTTGACCCTGTGCAATATGATGTTTTTGAGACCAAGTGGGCTCATTTGGGCCCACACGGTGTTGCAGAATGCTGCACTGGCGCTGCAGGACCCCAAGCATGGGGTTGTCACTTGACATGCTGCTGGGCACAGGGCTTTATG
The DNA here is from genome assembly GCF_028551555.1 of Melozone crissalis. Lineage (NCBI taxonomy): Eukaryota > Metazoa > Chordata > Aves > Passeriformes > Passerellidae > Melozone > Melozone crissalis. The sequence continues at coordinate 8,854,859 of NW_026535844.1, forward strand.
AAAATGTTCAGGGGCAGGTTGAATTCGATCCCCTTGTGCTTGACCAGTGCCACACGCTGGGCATGGCAGTGATTGTTCAGACCCTGGAAATGGCTGCTCCAAAGCAGCCGTTTGCGACCATTGTCCAGGGGGATGATGAGCCTTTCATGGCATTTGCGGCAAGGCTGACTGTGTCTGTGGAGAGGCAGGTGCCTGATCCTGTGGCAAGGAGGGCTGTGATCGCAAACCTTGTGAGGTGTAATTGCAACGATGCTTGTAGGAGGGTCATAGTGGCTATGCCTGGTTGTGGGAACTCAGCACATGACTCCGGATGTCCAGAGTTACCAAGACAACCCTTGGAGGGCTTGGAAATCCTGGAATGTTGCCAGAAGCACCTGGTTATTGGATTTTGACCCTGCAAGGGATGTGCCAAAGGTTTGAGGACAAGAGAGTCACTTGGGGATGAATGGTGTAAGAATTAAGTATTGACAGGGTGGAAAAACAGATTTTAGGATTTTGGTACATTTAGGATTTAGGGGGGTTATGGAGACAATATGGAAGGATCAGGGTGTGTCTTGTCCTTCTTCTTTCTTCTTCTTGTCATCCATTTTCTGTGGTGATGTTGGCACTTTGGGATTGGCCCTTGGTGAAGGTGCACTTGCTAATATGGCTGAAAGGTATTGGGAAATAAAGGTAAATATGATGTACGTAGTTTTTAGTATAAAAATAGACGACAGCCCAGTGGGAGGTCAGAGTGCCCTTGGCTGCCTTGCTGGTCAGACCTCTGTCGGGCTGGAAGAAAATTTTGTAGATAAGAAATAATAAACAATATCAAAGACTGAAAATCTGAAGAGTCCAGACTTGTCCTTTGAAGCGCGGGCTGTCCCAAGGCCATCCTACGTGTGTCCGTGCAGAGACGAACAGCTGGACCGGACACCTGGTTTTCCCACTATCTCCCAGATGGTGGAGGTCTATGCAGACATTGTCCCCTTGGGTCAGAAGTTGGCTGCCGTGGCTGCCGCTGTGCAGTCAGTTTGGGCGGTACCGCAGGGCAGGAGGCCACAGCAGGGGGCTGCGCAGGCTGGCAAGAAGCGGGGGAAGAAAGCACAGAAGGTCAAATTCCCCATGTTCTTGTGCAGTCAGTGTGTGTGGAGAGCCTGGTTCAAACGTGGCTTAAAGAAAGAGGCCATGAAGGTATACAGCTGATGGAAAAGTAAAAGGCAGCTGCAAAGCAGCAGTTCCCAGGCTTGATTCTGTAAATAATTAGGTTCTCAAGCACATTTTTATAAACAACAAGATTCTCAGACAGTCTTCTCATAACAGGTAAACATTCTGTCCTTGGCTGCTCTGGGAACAGATAGCTGCTCTGGGAACAGATATGAAGGTTTTGAGAACTTTTCATATCACGGTGAGAACACTGGTCTTGGTTTCAATAAACAAACCACAGGTATTGTAAACAAAAGGAGGGGTTAGAGTTTTCTCTGTAGCCTATCATGAGCTCGAATTTTGCAATATGCATGAAGTTAATTAACACTGTTATAAAAGGTGGCTGATTTGATCAATAAATCGGAGTCGATGCTCATCAATCGGATGGTCGTCTCCCTTCACTTCAATAGGTGTGGTAGGCCAAATCACATGTCCAGTGTTTGCAAGGCTGTTCATGTTAATGGCCAGGTTTTACCAGGCACGGGAAATGTCAAGTGGAGCATGCAGCAGGAGAGGTGCGCTCAGACACAAGCTTCTCTCCAGACCCAGGTGCCAATGGAGGTCTCCTTTGCCGGCTTGCAGCCAGCACCCGCAGATCAGCAGGTGCGGATGTCTGCACCGCAGCAACAGCTGTCTTAGAATCTTCTGAAATACACAAGGTTCCCCTGGATGCCTTTGGTCCCTTGGGTGAGGGCATGAGTGCTCTCCCTATAGGGAGGTCTAGTTCCACCCTTCGGGGCATCATTGTGCACCTGGGGCTCATTGATGCAGACTTCACAGAGCAGATTTGTGCCATGGTCTCCACACCCACCCCCCTCGTCACAATCCCAAAAGGGACACAACTTGCTCAACTTGTGCCTTTTAAGTCCTCTGTTTGCAGGACACTGACCGGTTGCATGGAGCTGGTGGCTTTGGATCCACTGGGCCGCCTCAGGTTCACTGGACTGCTGTCCTGACCAAGGACCGTCCCAAGATGCTGTGTATCCTGTCAGTTCCTGGTGCGACACCATGGGAAATCCACCTCCACGGGCTTCTCGACAGCAGTGCTGACGTCACAGTCCTCTCCCTTGTCACCTGGCCCCCGGATTGGCCCTTGGATCTGGGGGAGATGCCTGCCACAGGATTGGGAGGAATGGCGCAATGTTACGTGAGCCAGCGGCCCGTGCTGGTTGCGAACCTGGAGGGACAGACGGCCTCGATTTGGCCTCATGTTACTTCAACTCCTGCCAACCTTTGGGGAAGGGAGGTTCTGTCTGTCTGGGGGGTGCGCATCGGGATGGATTTTTGATGGGGGCCACTGCAGTAAAGGGCACAGAGTGTCCTACGCCTCCTATACGGTGGCTGGTGGACAAACCTGTCTGGCAGAAGCAGTGGCCCCTCCCTCAAGATAAATTGGTCGCCCTTCGGAATTTGGTGCAGGAGCAGTTGGACCAGGGTCATTTGGAGCCTTCTAACAGTCCTTGGAACACTCCTGTCTTCAGCATCAAAAAGAAACCTGGGAAATGGAGGTTGTTACAAGACCTCCGAAAGGTCAATGCCGTCATGGAAAGCATCGGAACACTGCCTACCATGCTTCCCGCAAACTGGCCGGTCCTCATCATGGATTTGAAGAATTGTTTTTTGCAATTCCTTTGCATCCAAGGACAAAACAAAATTTGCCTTCTCGGTGCCAGCAATTAACAATGCTGGGCCCACACAGCGATATCAATGGAGGACATTGCCTCAGGGCATGCGCAATTCCCCTGCCATATGCCAGTGGTATGTGGCCCTTGCCTTGTCTGGAGTTTGCAAGCAGTTTCCTGATGCACGTCTGTATCATTATATGGACGACATTTTGGAGGCTGCATCCACTCAGGATGAGCTGCTGAGGATTCAGCCTCAGTTGCTCCATGCTTTGCATTCTCATGGGCTGCAGGTGGCTCCAGAAAAGGTTCAACAACAACAACGTCCTTGGAAGTATTTGGAGGTCAAAATTCTGGAATAAACAATCCGATAGTAGGAGGTGCAATTTGTGCATTCTGTAAAGACACGGAATGACGCCCAGAAATTGGTAGGCGTCATCACTTGGTTACGTCTGTACTTGGGACTCACTGAGGCACAACTGTCTCCCTTGTTTGATTTGTTTGATTTGAAAGGACACAATGGTCCTGCTTACACATTGCAGAAGATTTGGCAGCTCCTGCAGTTGTGGTGTGTGTCACACAGGTTTGGTATCCCTCATTCTCCGGCTGGTCAAGCTATTGTAGAAGATGCTCATGGTACTCTGAAGTGGATTCTTCAAAAGCAAAAACAGGGAATGTAAAACCCCACAGTCGGCTGGCAAAAGCTTTGTACACCATCAATCATCTCACTGTGCACAGAATTCAAATAATCCTGTCATTTTGAATCATCACCTTTTGTTGCAGGCTCTGGATCAGACACATCAGCCTCAAGCAAAGGTTTGGGTGCAGAATTTAGTCACCAAGCAGTGGGAAGGTCCATGTGACCTTATCGCTTCAGGTCGTGGGTATGCTTGTGTATCCACAGATACTGGGGTACGCTGGGTACCTTTGAAGTGTGTTCGTCCTGACCTGCGACTGCAAAGACAGAATCCGGCACACGGGCAAAATGGAAACCGTGACCAAACTGAAAGTCATCAAGTGGATGAATCATCGAGTGATGACTCAGATGCCGACAATGCGAGTGATCACTTTGATGATTCCTTCACGAGTGGACACTGAACATTGTTCATTTATCCTTTTAACATTGTTCATTTTTATGGGTTTTTTTTGTTTGTTTTCAATGGAAAAAGGGTGAGATGTCACCCTGTTCTTCTAACGTTCTTATAAGCCTTCTGATGTTTACATTTTTGTAATGGGGTTTCTTACACACTTTTCATGTAAATAATGATTGTTTTGCAGTCCTTTCTGGAGGAGGAGGAGAGAATTGATGGACTGTTGGTTTGAGCAGTGTGGTTGGAGAGGTGGCAATTTCATCCTCCAATCCATGGTCACTTTTGGAATTCTGTAAATATCGAGGTCCAGAAATAAACGTGCCTTTTTTGCCTTGGACATCTCAGCGTGTGTGTCGTTCATTTCGTGTCGTATTGCGACACCCTACCTCTCTAAGCAGCTGGATGCAGCAGCTAAGGGGTGGCCAGGATGCCCCAGAGCTGTTGTGGTAGTGGCAGTGAACATCCAAGAAGCACACAAGTTCACCCTGGGCCAGAAGATGACTGTGCTGGTGTCCCACACAGTGTCTGCAGTGCTGGAAGTAAAGGGGGGACATTGGCTCCCCCCACAGAGATTTCTGAAATACCAAGCCAGAATGGTGGAACAGGATGATGCAGAAATTGTGGTAACTAACATTGTAAACCCAGCTTCTTTCCTCAGTGGTTGTACGGGAGAACCTATGATCCATGACTGCCTGGAGACTATCAAAGCTACCTACTCCAGAGACCCAGATCTGAAGGACATCCTTCTCAAGGACACTGAGACCTGGTTCACTGATGGAAGCAGCTCCGCCATCAGCGGAAAAAGGCAAGCTGGGTATGCAGTTACCACAAGCCAAGAGGTAATAGAGTCTGGATCATTACCAACCAACACCTCGGCACAGGAGGCTGAAATAATTGCCTTAACCCGGGCTTTAGAGCTGGCAAAAAGAAAGAAAATCAATATTTACACAGACTCAAGGTATGCATTTGGGGTAGTCCATGCACATGGAGCCATCTGGAAGGAAAGAGGACTGTTGAACTCACAAGGAAAAAGCATTAAACATGCTCAAGAGATAATAAAACAGTTGGAGACAATCCAGCTACCTGAAAAGGTAATCGTCATGCACATCAAGGCACACCAAAAAGTGAGCTGTGTAATGGAGGAAAGGAATGAGCTGGAAGACAGAGAGGCAAAAGAAGCAGCTAAAACTGAGGTAATTGTTGAGACAGTTGAGGCAGCCTTAATCCCAGATGGACAAATTTCTAAGGAAAGTAAGCCAAAGTAAAGTAAGCAAGAAAAAAGGCTTATTGAGAAAGAAAATGGAAGTTATAATCAAGAAGTTATAATAAAGGGGGGTGCGGGTGCGTGTGTCTGTGTCTGTGGGCATATCAGAGTTTCGGCTGTGACTAGCACAGCCTTTTTGCAAAGCAGTAAAACAAGTGTAAGTAGGCACAGTGCTTAATTAGATTGTGCAAGAAGAGAACTAGAAAAGACTGATATTTTGTTTGAACAGAACATAGTGTCTATGTCACGATTTTGATTAGCATGCTGTAAGAGGTGACAGTGGCTGTCCCCTGGGCACAGGGACAGCTCTGGCTGCCCTGTCTCCCCAGGGAACACGGGAATGGCCTGTGGGCAAAAGCTGATGAAGGGAAAGGAAAGCTTGTGATCCCCTCTTATATGCTGTGGTCAGTGAAAGATGAACATGAGAAAACACACTGGGGAATAGATGCCTTGTATAATCATTTGAAAGATGGAATCCTAACCAGAAACTTGCAAAGTACAGTGATTCAGGTAACTCACCAATGCAGCCTTTGCGTCAAAACGAATCCCAAAAATACTCCTAAACCAAAGCTCGAACAAATTAAGAGAGGGTATGAACCCGGGCAACAATGGCAAATTGCTTTTTCAGAACTGCCCAGAAGAGGGGGTTATCAACACGTATTGCTGTTAACAGATACCTTTTCAGGCTGGCCAGAAGCTTTCCCTACTAGAACTGCCAAAATGCAGGAGGTAACCTGTAGGAGGATACGGTATGGGTAAAGGAAGGTGGTATAGAATGTAATTTGATCCCCTAAAGAGTTGCAGCTGCGCCAATTATTAAAGATTAGGAGCAGGCCTGATGTTAACAGGCCACACCTGTAGCCAATAAGAACAGTGGTATAAAAGAGTGGATTGGTGGGGTCTGGAGTCAGAGGAGTTGGATGATGACTATTGCAAGGACCAGAAACAGTCAGTGCTTAGACAAACTGCCTGTGAGAAACATCGAGGAGGTATGAAACTCTGAGGATATGGAACCCTTGCACTATAATGATAAGAGAACTCTTGCTATATAAGACAACAGTAACCAAAGAATTTTTTTTGAACCAGTACATAACACACAGCCTGGGGATTATGTGTGTGTTAAGTCTTTTGCAGAGAAGACTCTGGAATCACAATGGGAGGGACCATTCCAAGTGCTCCTCACCACCTTTACTGCAATCAAGATTCAGGAACAAAGCACTTAGATCCATCATTCCCAAGTGAAGAAGGCTCCTGAGGGACTTTAGAAAGATGCACTGGGTAACAGCAAATTGAAATTAAAACTTTCTTGAGAAAATAAATAGAGTGTGACTAAAATGATAAGCACAGTTTAATAATCCCCCAAAGAATAGAAAGACTTGTCATTGTAATAGATAATCAAGTAGGTGTAGCTTAGAGAGTTGTGGCATTTATAGTTATTGCTGTAACCACAGCTAATGCAGCACCACTTCCATATCATGTGACCAGTATATAAGTGCCAAGGGAAAGCCTATGATTTTAACTCCCATAAGTCTCTGGGTCAAATGCTAAAAATTACAAATGCAACTGTGTAAGAAATAAGAAATATTTGGGGATCTAAATATTTGTTTGTCCAAGATAGATTTCATGAATCTCATCAAGAATCCTAAATACTGTGACAAATGCTTAATTAACTGCACTGAGTTTAGACTTAGATACAAAGCAAAATATTTATCACTTTGAAATGCACCCCATTAACCAGACAACCTTGCCTGTGTATACAAAACAAAAGTTGTATCTGCCTCAGAACAGCATGCCCCACTATAATAGTAGATGAGATCACTGTGAAGGAAACTCAATTTAACTTGTGCATTTGTAACTTTGTCAAAATCAAAGGATGCGCTTTTTCCTATCAGGCACCTGTCGTATCATACCAACATCTAAAGGCGAATTTGATCATTGTCCAAGAAATATTGCCTGTGCCTATAGGGATGTACTTGACTTTGGTTATTGTTAAATTGTTAAAACATTATGAATTAAAGAAAATTCTTAAAGATATTAAAGATAAAAGGAAAATAACTTTGATTACAATACACCATGACACAGAGACTATACAGAAAGTATTTAAAAGATTGGAAAAAGACCCATCCCATCATTAGTGGGATGTGCTTTTTTGAGTAGTCTCCAATGGCAACCAACTTGCTCAGTACCTTCATTCATCCAATTATTGTTTTACTTATCTTAGTTACTATAAGTTTGATTTTGTCTGTTAGAGTACTTATTTAGAATTAGAGACTGTTGCAGCAAGTAGCAGCTTTAACTTCAATATTGAGAACATATGGTACAGTTTTAAGAAACACTTTTCACATAAGTTGGCTTGATGAAGAAGAATCTATATATTACTAAAAGAATTTACCAACCTCGAAGAAGGAGTAGGGATTGAATCATGATTTTAAAAATTTAAGATTTTAGCTGAGGGTTAGAACCAATTCATATTGACGTCAGATACACCAACAATTGGTTAATGATTATTAGATGCTTAAGTTAAAGCTAATTGTTTTATTATGAGCTCATTTGTAGAAGGAAGTGGAGCAAGTGAACCATTACAGGAACATATTGAAACCAGTAGAACAATGCCCAGCACCTGGACTCCATGTTAATCCATCACAAAGCCTTAGATCGTGCCAGAGGGTCACAGAGACCTGACAAAGACCTTCCTGACTTCATCCCTGGTACCACTGACCCAATTTGAGACACCGACTGTCATGGTTTGGAATGGGAGGAAATTCAGGGGAGTGATGCAAAGCTTTTTGTGTAAGTGACAGTCTGTTGGACAACTGAGGAGCTGGAGACGCCTCTGGGAAACACACATGTTAAAGACAAAAAAACTCAGGAACTCTCTCCTTTCTAGTCGGTGGGAGGGAGGAAGAGATGCCTTGTTTTTGGAGCTGAAATCCTCTTGTAAGCTATGGAGGAAGGACTCTTTTTCCTTATAACTCATGAAACTATGGGGAGGTGAAAGTGTTCAAATTGATATCGAGCAAAAGCCTCCATGCTAAGATAAGCAGATGTTGAAATAGCTGTGATCCCATAAGAAGTTTGAACAGAAGAAGAGAGAAGAGCAGTCCTGTACTCCCAGGAGAAGATCTCTGTTCCCAGGGATGAAGATGATTTTAGAAATAGATAATGAGAACTTTTGCCTTTGAACTTCTCATCATTTAAACAATACCCCACAAGTCGACATGGCCCATCGAGGAGCAGCGGGAAGGCTTGTGGCAATGGGAAGGATTTCACAATAGCAGGGTTCCCCGGGCAGCTGCTATTCGGGATAAAATTGAGAACCACGAGACAACTGGGTTTTTTCCTCTTGTGGTAAAGTCTCCATAACCTTAACAAGAGGGACTTCTCTCCCTCAGTGAACTGAAGAAAGACTATTTTGGAGGTGGTAAACTGACTGGAAATCTTAGGTTTGGTTTCTTTACACTGTCAGTGGAAAAGAAAAGGTTGTGGGGGAAGGAGAAGCGTTCTGAAGGATTTGTTTTGATTCTTACTACTTTTTTTTTCTTTTTAGTTACTTTAAAAAACGTTTTCTTTATACCCTTTTAAAGTTTTGAGCCTGCTTTGCCTTTCTCCTAATCCCATCTCACAGCAGGAAGGGAGTGTATTGGTGATTGGCCAGCACTGAACCCACCACATTCTTTGGTGTGTTGGCTGGGAAAATCTCAAAATTGGGAAACCTGAAATTGGCAAACCAAAACCACTACATCCACCCAATTCAAGAGAAGAATTATGCACGTGTGAAGGACTAATAACAAATAAAAAGCGGGGATGGGAGTTACTGGGGTTGTGCATATGTATTGTTTTGGGAAATAAATAGAAGGCAAAAACCCTTGTGCAGTGCAGTCACGCATTTTGGGGACGAATTCCCCCACCCCGTGCCACCCACCAGTGTAATAAACATACAACTTTATAACTTTGACTAGTTAGAGAGTCTTTGTCCCTGGTTTTCACTTTTAATGATTCAGTAACAATGACCCAAAACTGACTACATCTGGGACTGCACAAAAGATTATATGCATACAAAATAATAAGAAAGACCCCTTGGAAGAAACAAAAATTATTTATGAAAAAAAAAGAGCAAATAATGGAGAATAGAAAAAAAGAAATACTGCTCAAACCAAACGATTTGTAAAAAGGGAAGGGAAGGGATTGTTATAGATGCATACTATATAGTTGGCTTTTTGCAAATATTAAGATGAATATTGCATGTACAATGTTAAAATAAATTTGCTTTTATTTTTGCTATTAACAAAAACTTAGACCTAGTAGTAGTGGTAGCTGATCTAGTCAGGAGTGAACTGTCTGTTTGGTCGGGATAACATCCAGTGAACACGTCATGAGCACCCTGCTATTGATGTGCCAACTGTCAGCATCTGCCGTCTGAAGAAAGTGTGGACCAAGGCCCAGAGTGGAAGTGATCAAGAGAGGGAACCAAAACCACAGCCAAGAAACACATATGCTCTAAAAAGGCAGAGCTGAGGAGGAGCCATGCTAAACAGTTCCTGAAATATGTAAACTAGATGGTGGATATGCAAAAGAGTCTATGAATATGCAACAGGTTGATCCAATAGAAATGGTATAAAAGGGGTGTTTCCCAAACTATTAGGAGTGCTCTTGGAGGAGTGTCTCTATTGAGTCTGCCTCCTGTTGTCCTTTATTAAACTTTTAAATTTTAACAGAAAAGTGAACCGTATTTTTCACAAAAGAATACGGAACCTTAACGTATATTGGACCCTGGTTGCCAACTGCTGGTCGTAGTGGGGCTTGTAAAACCGGTTATTTTCTCTTTTTTTATCTACTACGTTTCACTATGGGGCTACGCTCTTTGATGGCTTTTCTCACGATCTTTCCCCTCCTTCGCTTGCTCAAGGCTGCAATGAGTTCATCAATTTCACCTTCCCCGGAGCTGCTGGAGCAGGAGCTCTCTGGTTCGGCTGACCCTGTTGTACCATATAATCTATTTTACCGACCCCCGATCCTAGGGAGCCCCACGCGGGATTTGCTGCGTCTTTTAACCCGGGCTGCGCGTCCGCCCGCGCCGGTGACGTCATCCCCCGAAGCCGCTGTCCGGCGTTCACGGTTGCCATGGAAACTGACAGGGCTGGGGGCGGAGAGACCCCGCCCCCATGGGAGGTTCCCTCTCCGCCCTCCCGGCACAAGGCTCCGCCCCCGGCTCCTCCTCCTGCTCTCGGGGCGGTGCCCGCCATCCATCCCCTCCCCTCTCCCGGCACAAGGCTCTGCCCCGGCTCCTCCTCCTGGCCCAGGGCCGGTGCCATCCCTGCCTGGCCGCGCTCGCCTTTCTCCTCCTTCCCCGGCTGGGCCCCGTCTGAGCTGCGCCTCCCCCGCCCCCCGATCGTGTCGGCGCTGGCGGCGGCAGCGGCGGGGGGGCGGTGGCGGCGGGGGGGGCGCGCCTTGGCCCGGACCCGACCGACCCCACCCTCAGGGCGGCAGCGACTCGATCTGAGCCTTCTTCCTCCCTTGTTTTACTTTTGTTTGCCAATATTGGCTCTTTTTTCCCTTTTCTCCCCTTTTCCCTTTCAGACTAAGGGATGCTCTTCCTTTTGCTTTGCTGCGGGGCTCCGCTGACATGCTGGCACCATAAAGAGCCTCGCATACTCCAGCTCACCTGAGCACCCTGAGGATTTCTCCTCGCGTCTACGGGAAATCAAACTTGATATTAATCTCTTATCCCAACTACCAAACTCGGGCCTCGTCTGATTGTGCTCTAGCTCCTCGATACCGCGGCCAGATCTTTTCTGAGAGTCCAATGAGTTTGCATTTGAAAAACAAGGCTCTCCCCGGTAAGGGCTCCCCAGTTTCTCAGTGCTAATCTCAGGGGACTGTCTCTCGGGATATTATCACTACAGCACTCGCAGCAGAATATACACACGGAATTTTAACAGTTCTGAGCAGAAATTAAAAGAACCAACGAGAGAGAGAAAGAGCGAGATTCCGATCGCGGCGCTCCGGAACGGCGGTGCCGGAACGATCCCTGCGCCAGCACTGCCGGCCCCAGGCCAAGCCCAGCCCCGCAATCCAACCCCGCTGCTCACAGCGCCCGCCCTCCCCGGCCCGGGGCACAGCGAGCCCCGCACCCGCTGCGCTCCCGAGCACAAAACGCCCCTTCCCACCGCGCTCACCCCATAAACACAGCGCCCCTGCAGCCGCTCACGCCTCTCTCGCTCCTCCCGAGCTTCTCGGCCTCCCGCGCCCTCTGCCCCGCACCTGGGCCCCGCCAGTGCCGCGGGCTGGGGGCAGCAGCTGCACCTTCCTCTGCCTCTGCTCCAGCCCTGCCCAGGTGCCTCGGCTCCCTTCGTGCCCGCCACAAACTGAGGCCTTCACAAGGCTGACCTAGAACAGAGGCCAGACAAGGTTACACAATAAAGCAGGCATTTGTTAAAAGGCCTCGATGGATACACCTTGGGCAGAACAAGAGGCCAGCCAGGGCTACGCCCAAGATGGACCAAAATGGCCACAAAATGGACGGCCGGTCACGAGGTCTGTCACTTTTATAAGTTCTGCTCCATTTGCATATTGGAGTTAATTGTCCAATTATGTCTTTAGATGATGAAGTCCCATCCTTCTTGTTTTTCTCTCTTCAGTGCCCGTTGTTTATGCCCTTGGGCCTGAAGTTTGGATTATTTGTCCTTGGGCTCCCAGCTAGAGCAGGAATTGTTTTGTCTCCCTGCTCTGTGAACAGAGCTCAGGATCCCTTAATATGAAGCCCAGACCCAGAGAGTAAAGCAGCACAGAATCTGAAAAATAGAAAAGCCAAAACCTGAGGAATCAAATCCATGGGACCCCCTCACACTCACCACACCTTCCCCTCGACACCCCCTGGACCCCCCCATTGATTGAAGCCCCCCCAGAACGCCCCCAGGCCCTCCCCCCTCAGCCCCTCTGAGCCCCTGGCCTGTGTTCTCACCTGGGAAACCCCAAATCTTTGGGAATTCTCAACTGGGATTACCCAATTCCCTGGAAACCTCACCTGGGACCCCTAAAACCTCCCCTGGGACCTCCAAACCTCACCAGGGACCTCCCAAAACCGTTCCGGGATTCCCCAAACCCCCCATGAGCCCCCCAACTCTGCCTGGGATCCCCCAAAACCCCAAAAACACTGGTGACAGTGGGACAGAACTGGTGCCACTGGGTTGGTGGCACTGGAATGATGACACAGGGGTGGTGGCACTGGGACAGCCCCAGGGACACTGGGGTGGTGACAGTGGGATAGAACTGGTGGCATTGGGATAGAACTGGGGTGGTGACATCAGGACATCCCTGGTGGCACTGGGCTGATGGCACTGGGACAGGGACACTGGGCTGGAAGTGGGGACAGTGGGAAGGGACTGGTGGCACAGGGACAGGGATACTGGGACAGGACTGGGGACACTGGGAGGGAACACTGGGATGGGGACATTAGGAAGGGACTGGGGACACTGGGCTGGTGGCACTGGGGTGGAACTGGTGACACCAGAACACAACTGGTGACACTGGAATGGAGACACTGGGACACAACTGTGACATTGTGACAGGGACACTGGGACAGGATGGGGGCACTGGGATGAGACTGGAGACACTGGGCTGAAACTGGTGGCACTGGGCTGGTGACATTGGTATGGGGACAATGGGGTGGTGGCACTGGGAGCACAGGGCTGGTGGCGCTGGGATTGAACTGGGGACACTGGGCTGGCACTGAGTTGGTTACATTGGGCTGTTGGCACTTGGGTGGGGACAGTGGGACAGAACTGGTGGCACTGGAATTGAACTGGGTACACTGGGGTGGTGACAGTGGGGCAGCCCTGGGGACACTGGGCTGGTGGCACTGTACTGCCGGCACTGGGATGGAACTGGGGACACCAGGACAGGACTGGTGACAGTGGCACAGGGACACTGGCATTGAACTGGTGCCACTGGACAGGTGGCAGTGCCATGTCCCTGGTGGCACCTGTGCGGTGTCCCCATGACCCTACAGTGTCCCTGGGCTTGGCCCGCACTGCCCTAGGGGTGGCTGAGGACGGTGTCAGTCTCTGTCCGAAGTTTCTCTCATCTGCCTCAGGATCATTGTGAAAAGGACAGAAACTGGGACCACCGAAAAAGACCCTGGTTGGAATCCTGGTCTCGCTCAGGAGAGTTGTTCACCAAGACCCTGAGGCCTGAGCAAAGCCCTTGGCTTGCCCAGCTGTAGTTTGCAGGTGTGTTTGTTTCCATGAAGACTGAACCCAATGAAAAGGAGAAGGGGGACACCTTGCCCTTTTCTTCCCTTGCACCCGCTTCACAACAATGGCCCTGGAATTTCCCCACCTCCCGGCCTGGCTGGACTTTTCTAGGGTTATTTTGGTGGTCCTCACGGAAAACCGCAAATCTGCTTCATGACCACCGTGAGGCACGGACTGAGATGGGAGAAGCCTCTCCCTCAAGGGCTGAGACATGAGACCCCCATGTGGAGAAGCTCCCCCTCCTCCCAAGGGCTGGGACTGAAACCCCCAACCAGGGGATGTGTGGGGGGAGATGAGCTGACCAAAGCCAGATGTTTGCCTGCAGCTGTGGCCATTGGACCAAGGAGACAATGGCTCTCACCCACTGCTGAGAATATGGACTGTTTGTACCCTTCTGCAATACCTTTTTTTTTTTCCCAGAAATTACAGTAGACTGTTCTTTTCTACTTTTGATTCAATTTCAAGACTCACCCCCTTCCCCCATCTAAAAAGACTATAACAGGAGTTGGAATTGACCAGAATCTCTGAGATCTCCCGTGAAGTGACCAGGGGAACTCCATCGACTGAAGACTCGGAAGGATTTCATTTCTCTTCATTTGGTAGCTCTATACCTTCCTTTCTCTTCCTCCCACTTTTTTCTTATTCTTCCCTTTTTCCCCAATTCCCCCTAATGCATTTTGCTGTGATCATTCAATAAAGATGCATTGGTTTTTGATTTTTACTGCAAATCCCCTGTGCCGTGTCAGGTTTTTTTGCACTCTGAGATCAATTAATGAACCATCACAAACCCGTTCCTAAGGACAGATCGTGACATTAAATTGGTGTCATGGACAGGATTCTGACAGACAGAGGGGTTTGCAGGGCTGTGTGCAGTCTGTACCAGGGGAAGGAAGTTCCACTCCACAAGGGGTGGGATTCAAATTTCCCACAAACTGTGCACACCCAGGTAAAAAGCAATCCCCATTCTCTGTTGAGGGTTCTGTCTCCAAAATTTCACAAAAGATCTCTCCGTGCAAAAGGGGGAACTGTTTCTGTTGTGTTGGTGTGCATCTGCACTGTCTGGGAAGGAAGGGACAACTTGAAGAAATTAGGCAAGGGCCTCCCAGGTAGATCTGTCCTTTCACCCACCCAGGGAAGTGAGGGGAAACACAGCAAGAGCTGTGTGGTTGTGGTTATGTAACTTAAATCAGTATTTCCCTGTTGTAGTTTTTGGTCCCTTCACAAAATAACTGTTTTGTGCATGTGTGTGTGTGTGTGTGTGTGTGCGCATCTGCGCTGTCTGGGAAGGAAGAGACAACCTAAAGAAACTAAGCAGGGCCTACCAGGCAGATTTTGTCTCTTCACCCACCCAGGGAAGCAAAGGGGAACACAGCAAAGGCTGTGAGATTCTGTAACTTAAGTTTGCACCTCCCTGTCGTGGTTTTGGTCCCTTCACAAAATGACTCAAAACCTCAGAGCAAAAGGTAAAGCTGAATTTTATGCTCTGCTTGCTAAATACAATGCCACACCTTCTCCAGGAGGAGAATGGGCAAACTGCAATTGGTTTAATTTAGAAAATGTTATTGATAGAATATGTTCTTTGCAACATGAAACAAAAGTCAAACTGGGAAAAAATAAAACCCTCCTCTGCTCAGTTTTGGAAGCCTGTCTCACAGCAGCCATAGAAACTCACTTTAGGTGAAAAAGTGAGGAAAATGCTATAATAGACTTCCTTCAAAACTTAGTTGAGGTTTTGGAAAAACAAGTAAATGAAGAAAAAAATGAAAATAATTTATTACGAGCTGCCTTGAGAGAGGAGCATGTTAAAAATTCACGTAATGCTGATTCCTCAAAAGAGACAGAAAAGAAGGAAACTTCTCACATTAATCAAAATTACCCTCAAACAGAATTAGCTCTGATGAAAAATTGTGGGGAACACTGTTGTTACAATAGCACGAAACCACTAATTAAAACAGAATGCAGCTATATCAATAATGAGGATCTTGACCACCAAAGAAATCCCGTACACTGCCACTGAATTACCAAAACTTGCAAAGCAGTAGAGGTTTCTCCCCCACAAATCTGAAACAGAGCACAAATGCCAAGTGTCTCTCACCGGGGGACATCAGATTCTCTTGTCAGAACAAGCAGCCGGTGGGTGCTGGGAACATGGGGTGTGCTTAACAATGGGAGACAGACGCATCCCATGGTCCCTGACTCAGTGTGCAGCTCATTGGACAGGGGCCTCAACCCCTTGGAAAGGGGAGACCTTTTAACCAGAGCTGGTACCCCCGGCCAACCCCTGGAAAACATTCACAAAGCTGCTTGCTTGCAAATGATGCATGAAAGAAAATTGACTACAAGCTATGAGTTACCAATGCAATCACCTGTAAAGCCTGAAATTATGACCCCATTTAATTCTAGGGCTTTCAGAAACACTTAAACCTACATCAATTTTCCTTCAAAAAACCATAGTAGCTATATCTCCTGTAGAAACACCAGATAGATTTCTTAGTAACCAGAATGACCCATTTGTTCTCCTTAATGACTTGCTCAACAAAGGGGTGAAATGGGATTGGGGGAAACATTGCAATTGCTGATTTTTGAAGCAACATCTTACCAAGCACTGGACCCTGTCCATCCCACAGATCCCTTTCAGGTGGAATGGGGATTTGCCTCCTCAGGGCAAATGTCAGCACACATTTGGCAGCAGGGTCCTGAGGGTCCAACAAAGCCTGTTGGTTTCTATTCCTATGGTTTCAAAGATACTGAGAAAAGATACACTACCTGGGAAAAAGGATTGTTTGTGGTTAGCTTATGCTATAAGTAAAAAAATCTGCCTTTTTTTTAAAAAAAAAGGTTGCAGAGTGAACCAGGTAAACCAGTTGCTGCCAAGGTGGAGTTTACCTGTTTGTTATTGTAATCACCGGTCGTTTTCGCTAATTGCTCCTTTTGTATCGGTATAGCCTTGCCTGGGGCTAGGTTGATGGCCCTTCTCCCCGAACGGTGAGAGGAGGGGACATGGTAGGGGGCATCAGAGGGAATGCAAAATAAGCTCGGAACCAGCATGCCATGGGAAGCTACCCCACCAAACTTACCGAAAGGACTCAGAAAACAACGAGCAAACACAGAATGAAGAGATCGCAGTGATGTCTGGACGTGAGGAACAGAGTACTGAGCCTGCAGAGATGCTGGGAACCTTTGTTGCCCCTCGCCCTGAGCTTAGACATCAGCTGGAACCAAGAGCCCAGGCCTGGAAAACTCAAAGTTGAGACACGGGGCTACTGCCACTGCTCTGGTGAGGACCGCCCCCCGCCCCCCCCGCCCCCCCCGCCCCCCCCGCCCCCCGCCGCCCCCCCCCGCCCCCCCCCGCCGCCCCCCCCCTCGCCCCCCCCCCCCCTCGCCCCCCCCCCCCCCTCGCCCCCCCCCTTTAGTGGACAAAGCTGCGCATTCCTCCTTCTCTGAGCCACTCTGGCCGCGGATCCGTTGAGCCTCCCAACCTTCAGCCGATCACTTTTAATAAAGGCAATGAAGGAGAAAAAAAATCTCCTGCCTGGTTTATTTCAAAATCATGTCCAGTCAAACAACTCTGACTATCGATCTCTTAAACCAGCAGCAACAACCAACACCATCAGTAATTTACCAGATCCCATTTGCAGTGGACTACCTCCCTGCAGAGGAAGCAGGCATCTGTGAGAAATTTAATACTTCAGAATGCTGCCTAGACATCCATGACCACAGTCATGTAATTAAAAACATTCCTCAAAATATAGAAAACTAACCTATGTTGGAGCACGAAAATGGACCCCCTTGTTTGGAGACTCCGATTGGTGGGACAGCTTGCTCACCTGGAATGGTAAATGGTGGAAGAAATTGGTCTTCTTTGTGGCGTGTGCACTAGCAAGTGTAATATTCCTACCATGTGTAATTCCATGTCTAGTCCGGATAGTGACCAGCACTGTCCACAGCAGCATCATGCTGCAAGGGAACGTGGAAAGGAAAAATGGTGAAAAAGTCACGTTAACGAAAGAACAGGGTGATCAGAATGCCAGAGATGTGCTTGAACAATACGAGAAACTGAGAAAAGTAGAAGTTGAACTCTAAAAGGTTGATGCAGGCTGGAAGCCTGATCAAATAGTTAGAGGGGGGAATTGCCAAAAATAGGTTAGAAAGTGTAGTAAATAGTTGATGGATGGTTAAGCATGTACTGTTAGTTTGGCTATTATATTGTAAAAGTTATATTTCTTATAACTACTATTTTTATTTATATAAATATGTATTTATATATTTTATATATAAATATAAATATAAAAACATCTATATTCTTATAAAAATATATTAAATATAATATATAAGATATCTATTATATCTAATCTATTATATTTATTATTATATATATTTATATATATATAAAATCTAGGTTATATATATTAAATATATAGAAAAATATATATACATATAAAATATATATTTATTTCTATAAATAGATATTTATAGCTGCTCTTTTTATATTTATACTCAGCGTACCATAACACACCTCAGTAAAGTGCAGCACCCCCCAAGCAAAACCAGCCAGCCTGGACAGAACAGTAATGGGCCAATCAAGCGCCTTAAACCTTCATGCAAATGAGGGATTCAAAAAGAAACCAAATCAAAGGGACAAAAAGCAGGATATAAAGGGATTTCTGACCCACTGAATCGGTGCTGCTCCATCTGGAACATCGGGGCCATCGCTGCTGAATCAGCCGCAGCGCCGGTGCTGCAGCACCCTCGACGGGAATGCTCCTGCTCAGCCCCCAGGCCCCTTTGCTTTGGGCCTTTCTTTTTCTTATAATAAATGCTGAAATCACTTTAGCACCGGGAGCCCGCTTTCGTTTTTAACAACACAAAATTCAGGATTCCCGAGACACACAAAGGTCAGGATTCCCGGGACACAGGAAATTCAGGATTCCCGGGACACACGAAGTTCGGGATTCCAGGGACACACGAAGTTCAGGATTCCCGGGGCACAGGAAATTCAGGATTCCCAAGGCACACAGACGGTGATGGGTCCCTCAGGGCTGAGCTCCAGCGGTGCCATTGAATTCTCTCTGCAGTGACAGCCTGGCCGCCCTCCTCCAATGACAAAGAGCGACAGAGAGGCTGCCCCCAACCCCTGCCCCCCATTCTCCCGCTATCTCTGTGCCCCCTCCCAGAGAAACTCCCAAAAACCAGAGGAGTTCCCCCTCCCCGCCTTCTCAAGCACTCAGCCATCAGTGCCTCTCAGTATCTCAATGGGAAAAAAATCCACAAGTAACAAGGAAAGAACAGAAAAAACCCAACCCCAAACAAGGGCTGCTGGTGGCTGCAGTTTTTGGGGGTTCCAGCGACACCCGGGGCGGCGTCAGTGCTCAGCAACGGGGCCCCCCCAGATCGCAGCCGGGTGTGAGAAACAAAGTTCTCTCCTTGAAAATTGTAAAAGTTTGATAAGGGCTATAAAAGGATTTTAGCAGTTGGCCAAGGAACTCCTCCGAAACTTAACCCATCGTTCTCCAGATCCGGTTCCACTGCAGGGCTACAAACACATTCCTGAGTTTAAACATTATTCAAATATTCCCGGGAGGTTTGGATGTTCCAGGAGCTCTTGTTTGGTTTGAACCTCTGACTTGTCTGCAGGGCATTCTGTAGATTAGATTAATATTATTTCTTTCTTCTTCTGGTTCCATCCTGTTGTTGCACACTCCCTGATAAATTCATAAATTCTTCTCAGGTTTGTGTCACTGTTATCGCCTGGAGAGGCTGATCCACAGGTGTGAGGAACAAGGGAATTGTTTTACTCCTGAGTCAATTATGCAAAAGCATTTTAACATTGCATAGTCTCTATTTTAACACTTATTATTTATCTATTTAATATTTGTCTATTTTGAATATTTTAAGGCCTATGCTATAATATCAAATAGCATTAAATAGGCTATATGGTGCACACATAAACTGATAGATTAAATTGCTCCAAAAAGCAGCTACAAGGAATTATTAATAATCAATATCAATATCAAGTACCATAGCAAAATACTTGTGTTCAATAATGTTGTGCAGAAGCCAATGCAGAATTGCAGAAGGCAATTATTAAATTGTCATTTATAACCTAGCTCTGCTGCAGGCACAGTGGAAAGCTGGAAGCTGCTGAGGCGACTCATTCACCCCCATCCCCTGTCCCTGAGTATCTACACGACCCTGAGTGTCCCCAGAGTGTCCCTGAGTGTCGCCAGTGATGTCACCCCAGGAATTCCCATCAGGATTTGGGACAATTTCAATGAAAATTCCCCAAATTTGCCTCAAATCCCATGTGGGGAGTGGAGAAGAGACAAGTGACAGTAGCAATGACCCCAGAGATGTCATCACCCCGATGACGTCACAGCAGTGACATCACTGTCTCTGCAGCAGTCTTGAGATGTCCTTGATGGCTTTGTGGCACTGCTCGGCCACCTGGGCCAGCATAGGGATTCAAGAGGATGTTGTCAATGTCCTCAAGTATCCCCAGCAGGTGATCCTTGGCCAGGCAGGCACTGGCATCCCACAGGTGCTCAAACTCGGCCACTTTGGCCACCAAGGCCATGGGGACATTGGGGGACGCCTGCTCTGTCCCCTCCAGATAAGGCTTGATGGCCCTGAACTGCCGCTGCAGCTCCTGGAAGAACGAACTGACACTGCCACACTCTTCTATCAAGCGCTCCAGCAGCCCCAGGCCCTCCTCTGCCCAATTTCCCCTCCTGGTGGCCGCCCTTATCAAGCTGGCGGGCACCACGGCCTCTCCCATGGCCTCATTGGCGGCTGCAGCCCCCTGGGCCTCGTGCACAGCCCCTGCCCAGGCCCCCTCATCCATGTCCAGGGCCACCGGCAGAAACCAGACTATGGCCACCAGGTCTTCCAAATCCATATCCCAATCCTGGCGGGTTGCCTCGTTCTGCAGGTCGGTGGCCCGGGTGATGGCCATGGTGAAGCCCGTGTGTGTGCAGGCTCCATAGAGCTCAGTGGTCTCCTCCTGCAGCCGGTCCCATCTCTCCCTGAGCGCGGCCACCAACTCCTGCCAGGCCGTGGCCGCGGCTCTCACATCGGCCCAGTTGGTCCCAGGGGTGGCCCAGAGGGCGGCCAAGGCCTGGCCCAGGGAGGGGACACCACGGTGGCCCATGGAGGCGACATCGCCGTGGTCCAGGGTCTCACGGAGGCTCTGGGTGAATCTCCTCAGGGCCGCGGGCAGGAACTTTGGGGACATGCACTGCCGCACGTCCCTGTGTGACCCGGTCACGGTGGCCGCCACCTCGCCCAGGGTGGCCACTGTGGCCACCAGCAGCTCCAGCAGCTGGGAAGGGGACAGGAGGGGAGGTGTCAGGGACTTGTGCCCTCCCGGGGTGGCCCCTGTGCCCTCCTGGGGTCCCCTCTGTCCCCTCCCTGGAGGGCTCTGCTGTTCCCTCTGTCCCTTTGTCGCCCCCTTGCCCCCTCTGCCACCCCCTGCCACCCCCCACTGTCACCTCTGCCAGCCCTCTGTCACCCTCAGTCCCCTCCACCCCTCTGTCACCTCCCCTCTTCCTGCCACACTCTCCTGTCCCTTCTGTCACCCCTGTGTGCCCCCTGTCCCCTCCCCTGCCTCCCCCACCAGGATTGTCACACCTCTTGGGTCTCCATGGCCGCTGGAGACACTCCAGGGACACTCTGGGGACACTCTGGGGGGCAAACACACCCAGGTGACAGTTGGGGACACACAGGAACGTGGCACGGCCGGATGGAGGAAATGGGAAGAGGTGACGATGATGTCACTGTCCCCCCTGCCCTTCCCCCACCTGTGGGGCCAGGGCAGGGTTCTCAATGTCCCCACAGTGTTCCCAATGGGACCCCAATGTCCCCTGAGTGTCCTCACATGGCCCTGGTGTTGCCCTGAGGTCCCCCACAAGGCCCAAGTGTCCCACAATGTCCATCTGGGGACACTGGGGATACACTGGGGTCCTATTGGGGACCTTGGGGACACCCCCGTGCCCTTCTCTTGGCGACGTCGGGGCCGCAATGATCCCCCCTCTCCCCTTTTGGGTCACCACGATGTCCCAGATGTCCCCACAGTGTCCCCAACAGGACCCTGGTGTGTCCCAAGTGTCCCCAACCGGACATCAGGGGACACTTAGGCCTTTTTGGGGACCCTGCGGGGACATTGAGGTCCCATCGAGGAAATTGGGGGGGACATTGGGGACCCTGCCCCGGCTGCGGGCGGTGACTTTAGCTCTTCCTGCTTCCCCTCTCCAGCTGCGCTGCCTTCCCGCGTGCCCCAGCTGTCACCTGGGTGTGTTCGCCCCCCACCAGTGTCCTCAGAGTGTCCCTGGAGTGTCCCTGGAGTGTCCCCAGTGGCCATGGAGCCCCAAGAGGTGCGACAGTCCCGGTGCGGTGGGGGGGAGGGGGGGAGGGGCGGGGTGGCAGAGGGGACAGCAGAGGTGGCAGAGGGGACAGGGAGGTGACAAAGGGACAGAGGGGCAGCAAAGGGGACCCCAGGAGGGCACAGGGGCCACTGCAGGAGGCCACAAATGCCACCAGGTCCCTGACACCTCCCCTGTCCTCTTTCCAGGTGCTGGAGGCGCTGGTGGCTGTGGTGGCCACCCTGGGCAAGGTGGTGGCCGCCGTGACCGGGTCACACAGGGACGTGCGGCAGCGCGTGTCCCCAGAGTTCCTGCACACAGCCCTGAGGCACTTCACCTGGAGCCTCCGTGAGACCCTGGACCACAGTGATGTCACCTCCCTGGGCCACCCTGGTGTCCCCTCCCTGGGCCAGGCCCTGACTGCCCTTGGGGCCACCCCGGGGGCCATCTGGGCTGATGCGAGAGCCATGGACAGAGCCTGGTGGAAGCTGGAGCGCATACTCGGAAACAGCTGGGGCCACCTGTACTGGGAGGCCATCCACCTCTGTGATGCCTGTGAGGATGCGGCCAACGCCCAGGCCAAGGACCCACAAGACGAGGCCACCCACAGGGGGACAGCTGGGGACAACCTGGCGGCCACTGCCCAGCAGCTCATGGTGGCCCTGGACAGGCAGGAAGAGGCCTTGGCAGGGTCTGAGCATGATGCCCAGGTGGCTCTGGCCACCAACGAGGCCGTGGGAGCCAGCCGGGCAAGGGCAGCCACCAGGAGGGGACATTGGGCAGAGGTGGCCCTGGGGCCGCTGGAGCGCTTGGCGGTTGCGTGTGACAGTGCCTCCATGTTTAGCAGTTACATGGAGTGGCAGTTCGAGGAGATCATGGATGCCCTAGACTGGACAAATGAGGCACCCCCCAATGTCCCTGTGGCTTTGGTGGCCAAGGCCGAGTGGCTCTGGGATGCCAGCGCCCGCCTGTTCACATGTCACCCGCTGGGGACACTTGGGGACATCCACGACCTCCTCTTGAGTCCCTGTGATGGCCATGGTGGCCCCAATGGCCCCGGCAGCCACGCGGTGGCCGAGAGGTGCCAAAAAGCCATCGAGGATATCCCAAATCTGCTTCAGGGACCGTGACGTCACAGCTGTGACCTCATAGGGGCGGTGACATCATTGAGGACATCACTGCTGTCACCTGTCCCCTCTCCCCTCCCCACATGGGATTTGAGACAAATCTGGGGAATTTTCTGGAAATTTTCATTGATACTGTCTCAAATCCTGGTGGGAATTCCTGGGGTGATGTCACTGGGGACACTCTGGGACACTCAGGGACAGGGGAGAATGAGACCCCTCAGCAGCTTCCAGCTTTCCACTGTGCCTTCAGCACAGCCGGGTCATAAATGACAATTTAATAATTGGCTGCTGCAATTCTGCATTGGCTGCTGTAAGTCTGCATTGGCTTTTGCAAAAAAAATACTTTCACAAGTATTTTGCTCTGGTACTTGATTATTGATTATTGGTAATTCCTTGTGGCTGCTCGTTGGTACAAAATAATCTATTTGCTCATGTGTGCACCGTGCACTCAATTTAATGGCAGTGTGATGGTCCCTTGGGGCTCGGTCCTGTCTCCCACTCTGTTATCAGCCACGATCCCCCGTTATCACCAGGGCCCCTCCCGCCAATTTACCAGAGCACCCCCACGCAGCGGAATCCCCCCATTCACTGCCTCCCTCCCCTTTACCGACCCCCCCAAAGCGCTGGGACCCCCCCGGTCCATGACCCCCCCCCCCCAGGGTGCTAGGACCCCCACTCACCGCCCTTCCGTCACTCAGGGGACCCCCCCTACCCCCGACTCCCCAATCCATGGGTTCCCCCACACTCATCAGGACCCCCCTGGCAACCCCCGGGCTCCCCCACATTGACTGAACCCCCCAAAACGCCCCCAGCCCCTCCCCGGTCCCCCCGAGCCGCGTTGGCTGTACCCCCCGGGGCCGCCGCTGAGCGGAACCTGTCAATCAACGCCGATCGGTCTTGTAGCCACGCCCATAGGGGGCGGGTCCGCATTTTTAGGCCAATGGGAAGCGGCGGAGCAGGGGAGGCGGGGATTGGGGGGTGAGGAGGGAAGGGGGAGCAACAGCCAATGGGGAGCGGAGGGGGCGCGGCCTGAGGTGCGGGAAGGGGCGGGCAATGAATGGGGCGTGGAGAGAGGCAGGGCCTGGAAGGAAACGAAACTGGGCGGGGCCTGTGCGGGCCTGAATGGGGCGTGGAGAGAAGCAGGGCCATCAATGGGAGGGTGGGAAGGGCAGTAAAAGGGACCCCTTGGGGACATCGGAGGTGGGGGTTGGGGGTCCCAGGGTTCCCAAATGATCCCAAATCCTGCTGGATCCCAAGGAATAATCCCAAATGCTCTCAAATCCCAAATCCTGGATCCCAAAAAAATCCAAGATCCTAAATGCCGCTGGATACACAAAACCAATCCAAACAATCCCAAACCCCAGATGCCAAATCCTGCTGGATCCCAAGGAATGAGCCCAAATTATCTCAAATTCTAGATCCCAAGCAATTCCAAAATTACACCAAATCCAGGATCCCAAGAAGTGTTAAATTCCAGATCCTAAATCCTGCTGGACCCCAAGGAATAGTCCCAAATAATCTCAAACCCTGGATCCCAAACAATCCCAAAGCCCAGATCTCAAATCCTACTGGACACTCAAAACCAATTCTAAATGCTCTCAAATCCCAAACCCTGGATCCCAAAAATCCCAGATCCCAAATGCTGCCAGATACCCCAAATCTGATCCTAAAAGATCTCCAGTCCTGGGTCCTCAAACAATCCCATATCCCAGACCCCAAATCCTGCTGGATCTTCATAAACAATCCCCAAAGCCAATTCTAAATCCGGGTTCTGGCAGGGGAAATCTGAGCCCTGTGTGGGGTAAATGGGCCCTGAGGGGGTCCATGGGGTCCTGGAAGGATAAATGGGGTCCTGAGGGGAAAATGGTTCCTGAAGAGATAAATGAATGCCCTGAGGGGTAATTGGGGTCCTGAATGGATGAATGGGGGTAAATCAGGGTCCTGTTCAGGGAAATTGGGGCCCTGAGGGGTCACTGGCGTCCTGGCAGGGAAATGGAGTCCTGATGGATGGATCCAGACCCCGAGGGGTTAAAGCCAGCCCCGAAAGGTTCCCTGAGGTCCTGACAGGGCCAGTTCTGCCCTTCGGGGGAGGATCAGGGCGTGGGGCCCTCCCTCCTCCGAGCCTCGACGCCCTCTGCCCTCAGAACTTCGGCCGCAGCCTCTGGATGGGGACGGGGATGGAGCTCAAGGTGGGAACCCCAAAACCCCAGGGTCGCCCCCAGCAGGTACCTGAGGTGATTTGGGGGGATTTGGGAAGGATTTGGGGGGATTTGGAAGGGATTTGGGGGGATTTGGGGAAGTTTGGGGATCCCCAGGGCCGTGGGTGCGGCTGGGAGGGAAAAGGGAAGTGGAAAGTTCCGGAGTCTGGGGAGTTCCGAGGGGCCGGGGATGGGGAAAAGGGGGATGGGACCTCCCAAATTCCCGGAAGGATTCAAGTGGAACCCCCCAGAATCTCACCTGTGTACCTGGGAACCCCCAAACCTCCCTGGAGCCTCACCTGGGACACCTGGGAAACCCCAAATCCTTGGGAATTCTCACCTGGGACCCCCCAAATCTCACCTGGGAGTCCCTTGAGACCCTCACCTGGATCCCTGGGATCCTCCAAATCCTCACCTGGGCAGCTGGGAAACCCCAAATCTTTGGGAATTCTCAACTGGGGAGCCACAAATCCCTGGGGAACCTCATCTGGGAGCCCCTAAATCCCACTTGGGACCCCCAAAACTCCCCCTAGAATCCCCCCAACCCCTCCTCTACCCACCCACCTAACCCCCCTTTCATGTCCTCAGGTGTCCCCCCCTGCCCTCCCTCCCGAGGTGGCCCCAGCAGAGGCCGCACGGCACCGGGCCCTGGCGGCCCTGGTGGCCCTGGCCGAGGCCTTGGGGACACCAGACAATGTCCCCACGGCACTGGCTGAGGCCGAGGCTGCACTGAGACAGGCCCGGGTGGCCCGGGAGGGGCTGGAGAGGGCCCGGGAGGCCGCGGTGGCCCCGGCGGTGGCCCTGGGGACCCTGGGGGACGAGGACGAGCAGCGGCTGTGGCAGGTCGGGGCCATGGCTGAGGCGGCAGCGGTGACACTGGAACGCGAGGAGGGACGGGCACGGCGGTGCCAGCGCTGGCTGCGGGCTGGGCACGGGCTGACCATGGGGCTGATGGTGCTGTGTGGGACCGTGTGTGAGTAAAAACCAGTATGGACCAGTATGGACCAGTATAAAGCAGTATGGACCAGTATGGACCAGTATGAATATCTACAGACCAGTGGAGAATTTCCCCCTCCGTGACCAGTATAAACCAGTACAGACCAGTATAGAGTAGTATGGACCAGTGTGGAATGGTATGGACTAATATGGGGCAGTATGGACCAGTACAGACCAGTATAAACTAGTTCAGACCAGTATAAACCAGTTCAGACCAGTATACATCCTCATAGCACACTGTGGCAGCACTGTATGCTGTGAGTCTGTGCTGCCTCAGTGAGAGACAGTTCAGACCAGTTCAGACCAGTATAGACCAGTATTAATATCTACAGACCAGTAGAACTTCCCCTTGCCTGAACCAGTGTATATCAGTTCAGACCAGTATAGACCAGTATGGACCAGTATAAACTGGTTCAGACCAGTATGCATCTTCATAGCACACTGTGGCAGTATTGTGTACTGTGAGTCTGTACTGCCTCAGTGGGAGGCACTACAGACCAGTTCAGACCAGTTCGGACCAGTATAGATCAGTATGAATATCTACAGACCAGCAGAAAATTCCCCCTGCCCTGACCAGTATAAACCAGTATAGACCAGTACAGACCAGTATAAGACACTATGGAGCAGTAAGGATCAGTATGAACCAGTATAGAGCAGCGGGGACCAGTTCAGACCAGTTTGGACCAGTATGAATATCTACAGACCAACAGAGACTTTCCCCTGCTCTGACCAGTATAGACCAGTACAGACCAGCATGGAGCCCTACAAACCAGTAGAAACCTCCCCCTGCCCCGGGATGGGAGACTGGGATTGAACTGGTGACACTGGGGTGGTGACACTGGCACAGTGACAATGGGGGGGGGGGGACACTGAGCTGCAACTGGGAGCACTGGACCAGTGGCACTGGGACAGGACTGGGGACCCTGGGCTGGAACTGGGTTGGTGACACCAGGGTAGTGGCACTCAGGTGGTGACAGTGGGACAGAACTGGTGGCACTGGGCTGGAACAGGTGACAGTGGGAGAGGATTGGGGACACTGGGATGGAGATAGTGGGACAGGACTGGGGGCACTGAGAGGGGACACTGGGATGGGGACATCAGGAAGGGACTGGGGACACTGGGACGGGGTGGGGAACACTGGGATTGAACTGGTGACATTGGGCTGGTGCTATATGTGGTAGTGGTGACATTGGCATGGTGACATAGGTAGGGGGACAATGGAGTGGTGGCACTGGGAGCACTGGGCTGGTGGCACTGGGACAGGACTGGGGACACTTGGCTGGAACTGGGTTGGTGACATTGGGCTGGTGGCACTGCTGTGTTCCTGATGCCACCTGTGTGGTGTCCCCGCAGTGTCCCTGGACTCAGCCCGCGCCGCCCTGGGGGTGGCTGAGGACAGTCACCTGCTGCTGGCCCTGGCGGCGGTGGCCGTGTCCTGCGAGGTGGCCTGGCGGGGCTTGGAGACATCGCGGCGTCACCTGGCCACTGCTGCGGGCCACCAGCGGGACATGGCTCTGCGCCTGCGGGATCGCGCCCGACGGGTGGCGGCCACCAGGGCCAGCGCCGAGGCCACCGCGGCCACCAACGAGGCCACCGCGGATGTGCTGGGGCAGCTGGAGGAGGTGACGCGGGCGCTGGGGACGTTGGTGGCCGCTGTCACTCGGGACAGGGAGGTGACACCGTGGGGGACAAGGGGACAGGGCTTCCCCAGCGCTGCCCGGGTGCTCGGGGACATCGTGGTGGCCTTGGGGACCTCGGGGGAGGGGCATGAGGAGGTGACGCGGAGGCTAGAGGTGGCACAGGGGGCGCTGGCAGGGCAGGGGTAGGGTGGGGACACAGGGGTGGCACTGTCACCGCCGGGGCACGGGGACACCCCAGGGACATTGGAGACCTTGGGGCCACCCCCGTGTCCTTCCCTTGGGGACACCGGGGCGGCCCTGACGTCCTTTGTCCCGTTTTGGGTCACCACGATGTGCCCGATGTCCCTAAAGTGTCCCCAACAGGACCCCGGTGTGTCCCCAGTGTCCCCAACGGGACACGAAGGGACATTGGGCTCCTGTTGGGGACATTGGGACCCGTTGGGGACATGGGGGGTGGACTTTGGGGACCCCGCCCTGGCCCCGCGGGCGGGGGGGGCGGAGGGGGCGGTGACATCACCTCGCCCTGCCCCCATCCGGCCGTGCCCGTTCCGCGTGTGCTCCGAGTGTCCCCGGGCGTGTCCCCCCTATCCCGTCCAGCGGCCCTTGGAGTGTCCCCGGAGTGTCCTCAAAGAGTCCCCGGAGTGTCCCCAGCGGCCATGGAGCCCCGCGAGGTGCGACAATCCCGGCGCGGGGCGGAGGGGGAGGAGGGGACGGTGGAGGAACGGAGGGGACACAGGGAGGGGCAGGAGGGGACAGGAGCGTGGCGGGAAGGGGGGAGGTGACAGAGGGCTGGAGGGGACCGAGGGTGGCAGAGGGGACGAGGGGATGACACAGGGACAGAGGGGACAGCAGAGCCCTCCAGGGAGGGAACAAACGGGATACTGGGAGGGCAGAGGGGCTACCCCGGGAGGGCACAAGTGCCCTAAGATCCCTGACACCTCCCCTTTCCCCTCCACAGCTGCTGGAGGCGCTGGTGGCCGTGGTGGCCACGCTTGGTGAGCTGGCAGCCACCGTGGCCGGGCCATACGGGGACGTGCTGCTGGCCGTATCCCCAAGGTCCCTGCACAAGGCCCTGGGGACCTTCATCGGTCACCTCCAGGACACCCTGGACCACCAAGGTGTCACCTCCCTGGGCCAGGCCCTGGATGCCTTTAGGGCCAACCTGGGGGCCACCTGGGCCCATGTGACAGCCGCAGCCAGTGCCTGGCGGGAGTCGGTGGCCATGATCGAGGACAGCTGGGCCCGGCTGGCCCGAGAGGCCACCGAGCTCCGCGACGCCTGCAGGGACGCAGCCACCAGGGAGGCCACCACCGCGGCCACCGCCAACACCCAGGCCAGGGACCTGCAGGACATGGCCACCCGCTGGGGGACAGCTCAGGAGAACCTGGTGGCCGAGGCCAGACAGCTGCCACTGGCCACGGACAAGGAGAAGATGGACTCGGAGGAGGCTGCGCACGAGGCCCGGCTGGCGGCTGCCCGCAAAGAGATGGAGGCAGCCTCCAAGGCCATGGAAGATGCCATGGTGGCCAGAAGCAAGGAGGGGGCGGCCACCACAAGGGGACAGCGGGCAGAAGCAGCCCTGGGGCTGCTGGAGCGCTTGGTGGCTGCGTGTGACAAAGCCACCGCGTTCCCCTGGGAGCTGCAGCACCGGCTCGGGGACATCGAGGCTGCCCTGAAGGGGACAAATGAGGCGTCCCCCGATGTCCCCGAGGGCTTGGTGGCCAAGGTGGCCGAGGCCGAGCGGCTGTGGGAGGCCAGCAGCCGCCTGGCCACGCGTCACCTGCTGAGGACACTTGGGGACATCCGCAGGCTCCCTGGTGGCCCCGGTGCCCATGCAGTGGCTGAGAGGTGCCAAAGAGCCATCGAGGACATCCCGAGGCTGCTGCAGGGACAGTGATGTCACCACTGTGATGTCATCGGGGTGGTGACACCATTGGGGACATCGCTGCTGTCACCTGTCCCCTGCCACTGTCCCAGCACAGGATTTGAAATAAATCTGCGGAATTTTCATTAAAATTGTCCAAAATACTGATGGGAATTCCTGGGGTGACGTCACTGGGGATATTTGGGGACAGGGACCAACCCAGCAAGCCCCGGTCACTCACAGGTGCTGTTTCCATGGCTATGGGGACAAATGGGGTCCTGGAAGGGAAAATGGGGTTTTGAGGGGGTGAACTGGGTCCTGGCGGGGGAATGAGCGTCCTGAGGGGGGAAATGGGATCCTACATAGATCATTTAGGGTCCTGAAGGGGTAAATGGGGGTCCTGGCAGGTTAGATGACGGTCCTGAATTCCGTCCGTAGGACCCCAATGAACGCTTCAGAACCCTCATTTGCCCTTCCAGGACCCCATTTACACCCCCAGGACCTTCATTTCCCCTGCCACGACTCTGAGCCCCCCACTCTCAAGGCCACATTTCCCCTTCCAGGACCCCAGTCACCTTCTGGGACCTCATTTACCCCCCCAGACAGGCGGTGTCCCCTAGGCCCCGCCCCAAGCTCTGATTGGTCAGATTGAAGAAAGGGGCGTGGCCAAACCGGTGGCGAGGTCTGAGACTCGAAACTGAAATGGATTGGGGGGGGGGAAGAGGGGAGGTATACTCCAAAAATGGGATGGACACCCCCCACCAAAATCCAGGGAATTCCACGGGAATCCCCAAAAAAATGGGACCAGGACCCCAAAATCCCGGGAATTCCCTGGAAACCCCTAAAATACTGGGAATTCCATGGAAATCCACAAAAACAGGACCCAAGACCCCTCAGATGCCCCAAACTGGGATAAAACGTTGATTTTTCCAAGGAATTCTCAGTTTTTAATGCCCCAAATTGGCAATAAAAGTTTATTTTCCTGAAAATTCCTGTATTTTAATGCTTCAGATTGGGAATAAACATTGATTTTCCAGCAAATTCCCAGTTTTCCAGGAACTTTCTGTAAAGTCAACTTTTATTCCCAATTGGAGGCATTACAGAAAAGGGCCTCAGAGGGGGGGTGTTGGGGGTCCTGAGGAGGATTTGAGGGGTCCTGGGGAGGATTTGAGGGGTCCCAAGAGGGTTTGGGGGTTCTGGCAATTCCTGGAGAGGATCTGGGAGGACCTGAAGGGCCTTGAGGGGTCCTTGGTGGGGTTTGGGGGCTCCCGAGGGGTCCTGGAAGGTTCTAGGAGGGGTTTTGGAAAATCCTGGGGACGATTTGGGGGGTCCTGGAGGGTTCTAGCTGGAGTTTGCTGGTGGCCAGCGTGCTGCAAATGGGGCATGTGGTGGAGCCATGCTGACAGATCCTGCAGGAGCTGGAGGGGGATGGGGCCAGCAGGGTCGTGGTGGGGCATCGTCATCGACATAGTCACAGAACATTCACGGTCATGATGAGTCATCGGCATCATCATCGTCACAGAACATTCATGGTCATGATGGGACCATGTAAAGGAACATCCGTGGTCATCATCATTGATGGGTCATCATCATTGTAGAACATCTGTGACAGTCATGAGTCCAACTGTGGCCTTGATGGGTCTTCACTGTCATTGTCACCATCAAAGGTTATCCATGACCATGACGGGTCCATCCCTGATCTTCAAGAGCCATCCATGGTCTGGATGGGTCTTTGCCTTTCTCATCATCATCATGATGGACCATCTGTCGTGGTGAAGGGTCTTTATTATCATCATCAAGGACCATTCATCTTCCTGAAGGGTCATTAACGTTGTGGAATGTCCATGATGGAGATGAGTCCATCCGTGGTCTTGATGGGTCTTCGCCTTTATCGTCATCATCATCACAAGCCAACCATGGCCATGAAGGATTTCCATTGTCATCAAAGGCCGACCATGGTCATGAAGGGTCTCCATTGTCATCAGGGGCAGTCCATGGTAGTGAAGAGTCTCCACTGTCATTGTCACACACCACCCACGGTCCCAGTGGGTCATTGCGTGCCAACCACGGTGGAGAAAGATCTTCATCCTCCTCCTCATGGACCCTCTGTTGAGGCCCTGTGGCTCAACTGCAGAGGAGAAGGATCCTTGTCATCGTCATTGTCACCATGGTGTTCCCACGGCAGTGAGGGGACGATCTATGGTGACATCAGGACCATCCATGGTGGGGACAGGACAATCCATGGTGACATCAGGACCATCTGTGGTGACATCAAGACCATCCATGGTGACATTAGGACTATCCATGGTGACATTAGCACCATCCACGTTGGGGACGGGACAATCCATGATGACATCAGGACCATCCATGGTGACATCGAGACCATCCATGGTGACATTAGGACCATCCATGGTGGACACGGAACCATTCATGGTGACATTAGGACTATCCATGGTGACATTAGGACTATCCAAGGTGGGGACAGAACAATCCATGGTGACAATGTGACAATCCACTCCGACATTGTGACAATCCATAGTAACAATGACTCTTCCTTCTCCTTCTCCTCCTCCTTCTCCTCCTCCTGGGCCACCCACGCCACCACCATGGAGCTCCTCCAGCTCCGCATGGCCACTGCCACATCCCCGTCTCTGCCATCCCAGGAGATCAAGATCCACATGGAGGATGGTGATGATGACAATGATGGCGATGACAATGATGACAACTATGACAATGACAAAGGCCCCGCGTGGATCATGCCAGACAACACCGCCGCCACTCTGGCCATGCCGCTGCAGCTGCCCACCATCTTCTACGTCAAACCCAAGCCAGCCACCACCACAGTGACCACACTGGACATCCCCCTGCTGACCAACCCGCTGCAGCCCAGCTGGACACTGGTGAATCTGCATGGCCACGAGCTCCTGTGCCGCAGTGGCCGCACGGCACACACGCCGGTGAGGCCGGGCACCGCCGGGACCACAGGAAGCGCTTGGTGGCAACGGCCCAAGGGCGAGCGGCACGTCCTGCTGAGCCTGGGCTATGGCCATTCCCCTGAGACCCCCGACCCTCAGGCTGTGGCTGTTCCCCTGCAGCCATTCCCACTGACCCTCAGGCTGTGGCTGTTCCCCTGCGGCCATTCCCGCTGACCCTCAGGCTGTGGCTGTTCCCCTGCAGCCATTCCCGCTGACCCTCAGGCCGTGGCCGTTCCCCTGTGGCCATTCCTGCTGACCCTCAGGCCGTGGCCATTCTCCTGTGGCTACTGTCCCCCGCACTTGCAGCTCAGACACCACTGGGAGAGCACAGGTAACACGCAGGGGGGCTGGAGTACGGCCAGTGACCGGTATGGACCAGTATGAAACAGTACAAACCAGTACAAACCAGCATAAATCACTATGGAGGAATATGCACCAGTATGAACCAGTACAAACCAGAAGCAGTGCTGGGTCTGTGAGTGATCACTGTGGCTCCTGGACCAGTCTGGGGTTCTGGTCCCAGTTCAGGCACTGGTCCCAGCTCATCCCAGTTCCCAGTTTAGCCCCTGTACTGGTTTGAGACCACTCCTAGTTCAATCTGTACTGGTTCAGGCCCAGTTCCCAGTTTATCCCAGTTCCCAGTTGAGTCTGTACTGGTTTGGGCCCAGTTCCCAATTTATCCCAGTTCCTAGTTGAGTCTATACTGGTTCAGGCCCGGTTCTGTGTTTAGCTCCTCCCCCTTCAAACCCAGCCAATCAGCGCTCTCAGTCCTGAGCACAGCAGCCAATGGCAGCACAGGATGGGCAGGACTTCTGTTGCCATGGGAATTTCTGTTACCATGTCCACCTTTGGGGACACTTTGGGTGGGGTTTTGACTCCTTGGGTAAACTGGGGACATTCCTGGGACATGTGGGGACACCAGGAGGCCATTGGGGGGGTTGGGGACACCAAAGAAGCTCCATGGGGACATTAGGGACTCTTCGAGGACCCTCTGGGATGGTTGTGGCAGCTTTGGGGACATCAGGGGCTGGGCAGGGACAAAGTGACACCGAGCCAGGGCTGGGGCAGAGCCATGATGTCATCACCATCATAGTGACATCATCAGCATCACCATAGTGATGTAACCACCTCCACAGTGATGTCATCTCTGTCCTGGCAGTGCCACCGCTCCCTGATGATGTCACCTGTGTCCCCGATGACATCACCGGTGTCCCCACGGGGGCGCTGGCACTGCGGGGTCCCCAATGTCCCCGAGGATGGCGGCACCGAGGGCCTGGAGCTGCGTCACCAACGGGGCCAGGGACACTGCAAGGACATGTTGGGGACACTGGAGTGACACTGGGGACACATCTGGGGACACATTGAGGGGACACTGAAGACATTGGGGATGTTGAAGGACATTTGGGGACATTCAGGGACGTTTTTAGGGACACGTGGGGACATTGGGGACACATTGAAGGGATATTTAGGGACACTGGGGACACACTTGGGGACACGGTGAGGGACATTTGGGAACACTCAGGGACACATTTGGGAACACACTGGGAGACATCTGGGGACATCTGGTGACACTGAGGGGACACTAGGGACATTGGGAATACAGGGACGCATTTGGGGACACTGGGGCCACATTTGAGACACGTTTGGAGACATTGGGGACATATTTGAGGACATTTGGGGACACACCCACCTGTGCCTGGGCGTGGCTGGGTCCTGTCCCCACCCTTGGTGGCTTGGGGGGGACATGGGAGTGACACCCTGGGGACAGAGCCACCCCTGGCCCCTCGGTGCCACCTCCTCACCTTCTCCGATGTCACCTCCGGGGCCACCGTGCTGGGGACACAGAGGGGACAGAGCTGCTGTGTCACCCCCGGGCTCAGCACTGTCCCCACAGCCATCCCCTGATGTCACCTGTGCCACCCCAGTGTTCTCAGGGTGACCCCGGTGTCACCACTGTCCCCACTGTCCCCAGGGCCACCCCTGATGGCCCCGGTGTCACCACTGTCCCCAGCATCCCCAATGCCAGCCCCACAGTGTCCCCAGGGTCATCTCAATGTCCCCACTGTCCCCAGTGCCACCCCTGGTGTCCCACACTTGCTGTGCCTACTGTCCCCAGTGCCACCCCCAGTGTCCCCAGTGTCAGTCACCCACTGTCCCCAATGTCCCCAGTGTCCCCAAAGTAACCTGCCAATGTACCCAGTGTCACCCTGCTGTCCCCAGGGCCATGTCAATGTCCCAAATGTCCCCAGGGTCACACCCTGATGTCCCAAATGTCCCCAGTGCCACCCCCAGTGTCCCCGGTGTCACTCACCTGCTGTCCCCTGCTGTCCCCTCTGGTTTCCGCCGCCACCGGAGCCGCCCTGAGGCCACCAGAGCTGGGGACAGAGGGGACACTGGGACAGGGACAGTGGGCACGGCCACCACAGTGTCCCCAGTGTCCTCACAGTGTCCCCACAGTCCCCAAGGTGTCACCAATCCCTCCTAAGTTGTCCCAAATGTCCCCAAAGTGTCCCCAAGATGTTCCAGGAGCATCCCTACCCCTCCCAAAGTGTTCCCAACCCCCCAAACCATTCCCAATGGCCCAAGGTGTCCCCAACAGGCCCAAAGTGTTCCCCCAATGTCCCCAACCCCCCTCAGGTGTTCCCAGTCATCCCCAATCATCCCCCAACACCTCCAAATTGTCCCCAAAGTGTCCCCACCACACCAAAGTCCCCAGGGTGTCCCCAAAATCCCCCAAAGTGTCCCCAGTCCTCCCCCAATGCCTCCAAGGTGTCCCCAAACCCCCCAACTGTCCCCAAACTGTGCCCAGAGTGTCCCCAATCCTGACAAAGTGTCCCCAAGGTGTGCCCAGGTGTCCCCAAAGTGTCCCCAGTCCTCCCACAAAGTGTCCCTGCAGTGTCCCCAGGTGTCCCCAGTGTCACTGACCCTGCAGTCGGTGCTGGGCCCGTCCCAGGCGCTCACTGAGGGTCCCCAGGGCCCCGACAGCCATGGTGACATCGGCCAGGGCCACGCCCAGTGTCCCCAACAGCCTGGGGACAGCAACGGGGACAGCCCAGTACAAACCAGTTCAAACCAGTACAAACCAGTAACCCCCAGTGTCCCCAACAGCCTGGGGACAGCAATGGGGACATCCCAGTTCATCCCAGTACAAACCAACTCATCCCAGTTCATCCCAGTGTCCCCAACAGCCTGGGGACAGCGATGGGGACAGTCCAGTCCCCTCCAGTCCCTCCCAGTTCCCCCAGTACCGGCTCAGGGCCTGGCCCAGTTTCCCCAGCTCCTCCTCGGCCGCCTCCGCCCGGAGCCGCTCCTGGGACAGGGCCTGGACACGGAACAGCCCCACGTTGTCCCCAGACTGGCCCCAGATGGCTCCAAGGTGTCCCCAACCCCCCAGCTGTCCCCAAGGTGTCCCCTCACCTGCCCCAGGTGTGCCCAATGGCCCCAGGTGTCCCTCCCCTGTTCCAGGTGTGTCCCCAATGTCCCAGGTGTGTCCCCAATGTCCCCAGGTGTGTCCCCAGGTGTCCCTCCCCTGTCCCAGGTGTGTCCCCAGGTGTCCCTCACCTGTCCCAGGTGTGTCCCCAATGTCCCAGGTGTGTCCCCAATGTCTCCAGGTGTCCCTCCCCTGTCCCAGGTGTGTCCCCAGGTGTCCCTCACCTGTCCCAGGTGTGTCCCTAATGTCCCCAGGTGTGTCCCCAGGTGTCCCTCACGTGTCCCAGGTGTGTCCCCAATGTCCCCAGGTGTGTCCCCAGGTGTCCCTCACCTGTCCCAGGTGTGTCCCCAATGTCCCCAGGTGGCCCTCCACTGCCCCAGGTGTGTCCCCAATGTCCCCAGGTGTGTTCCCAATGTCCCAGGTGTGTCCCCAGGTGTGTCCCCAATGTCCCCAGGTGTCCCTCACCTGTCTCTCCTGCTCCCCCTGGCGCAGCCGCAGCTCCAACAGCGACACCTGGCGGGACCTGGCGGCCACTGCAGCACCCAGGGAGCGTACCTGGGACAGGGACACAGGTGTGACACAGGTGTGACACAGGTGTGACACAGGTGTGACATCCTTACAGCACCCAGAGAACACACCTGGGACAGGGACACAGGTGTGACACAGGTGTGACACAGGTGTGACATCCTTACAGCACCCAGAGAACACACCTGGGACAGGGACACAGGTGTGACACAGGTGTGACACAGGTGTGACATCCTTACAGCACCCAGGGAACACACCTGGGACAGGGACACAGGTGTGACACAGGTGTGACACAGGTGGGGCACAGGTGTGACATCCTTACAGCACCCAGGGAGCGCACCTGGGACAGGGGGACACAGGGGGACACAGGTGACATCCCTGAGGGACACAGGTGACCTGCCCAGATGACCGCCAGACCCTCCCAGGACACAGGTGTGTCCATGTGACCCCAAAGGGACACAGGTGACCCCAGAGGGTCCCCCCAGGTGTGGGGTTGGTCCTACCTGTAGGGTCTCACCTGTCCAGGGTGTCACCTGCCCCAGGTGTGGGGTGTCCCTTGTGTCCCCTTACCTGTCACAGGCATGCCAGGCCCTCACCTGTCCCCTCACCTGTCCCAGGTGTGTCCCCTGTGTCCTCTCACCTGTCTCAGGTGTGCTCTCACCTGTCCCTGTGTCCCCTCACCGGCACCAGGTGTGCTCTCCCCTGTCCCCTGTCCCAGGTGTGTCCCCTCACCTGTCCCCTTCCCTGTCCCCTCACCTGTCCCTGCAGCCGTAGCTCCTGGCCCCGTTGCAGGCTCACCTGCAGCAGCAGCTGGAAAACCTTCTGGCGCCAGCGGCCCAGCAGCACCTGGGGAGAGAGAGCTCACCTGGGACCCCAAATACACACCCGAGACCCCAAAAACACCTGAAAGACCCCAAACACACCTGGGGAACCCAGAAACTCACCTGGGGAACCCCAAATATACCTGAGAGACCCGAAACTCACCTGAGACCCCAAACACCCCTCAGACCTAGAAAACTCACCTGGGACACCCCAAAACTCACTTGAGAGATCCCCAAAACACACCTGAGACCCCAAACTCACCTGAGATCCCAAATACATGTGAGAGACCTGAAACTCACCCGAGACACCCCAAACACACCTGAGAGATCCCATAAACTCACCTGAGACCCCCAAAACTCACCTGGGGCACCCCAAACTCACCTGAGACCCCCAAAACTCACCTGGGGCACTCCAAACTCACCTGAGACACCTCAAACTCACTTGGAGAACCCCAAAAACCCCACCTGAACCACCTCCAATGTACTTGAGACACCCTAAACACACCTGGGGCACCTCAGGGTGTGTCCCTAACGTCCCCTAGGTGTGTCCCCAACATCCCCAGGTGTGCCCCCAATGTCCCCCACGTGTGCTCAGATGTCCCAGACGCACCCAGGAGCCTCCAGGTGTCCCCAGTGTCCACAGGTGTGGCCCTGGTGTGCCCCCAGGTGTGTCCCCAATGTCCCCAGGTGTGTCTCAAGTCCCCCCAGGTGTGCTCTGGTGTGTCCCCAAGTGCCCCCAAATATCCCCATTGTCCCCCCAGGTGTCCCCAGTCCCTCCCGGGGTGGCTCCGGCCCTGAGACAAACCCAGAACACCTGGGACAGGTGAGACTGCGAGTTACTGGGAGCACTGGGAGTTACTGGGAAGCACTGGGAGATACTGAGAGTAACTTGGAGTTACTGGGAGTCACTGGGAGCACTGGGAGTAACTGGGAACACTGGGAGCTACAGGGAGTCACTGGGGGTAACTGGGAGTACTGGGGGTAACTGGGAGTTACTGGGAGCACTGGGGGTAACTGGGAGCACTGGGGGGAACTGGGAGTAACTGGGAGCACTGGGGGTAACTGGGAGCACCGAGGCCTCACCTGCTCCGGGCTTGGCTCCGCCCCCTCTGGGCTGAGGCCCCGCCCCCTGAAGGTCTCCAGCTCCATCTCCAGGATTTGGCTCCGCCCCTTTTCTGCATCCAGCTCTGCCTCCAATTGCTGGCCACGCCCCCTCAGGGCATCGAGTTCCACCCTCAGCACTTGGCTCCGCCCCCTTTCTGTCTTAAGTTCTGCCTCCAGCTGTTGGCTCCGCCCCTTTTCTGCTTCAAGCTCCGCCTCCAGCCGATGGCTCCGACTCTTTTCTGCTTCAAGCTCTGCCTCCAGGTGCTGGCTCCGCCCCTTCAGTGCTTTCAGCTCCACCTCCAATTCATGGCCACGCCCCCTTTCTGCCTCAAGCTCCGCCCCCAGGGACCTGTGAGGGGGAGTGGGGTTACTGGGAGCACTGGGAGGGGGAACTGGGAGTTACTGAGAGGTCACAGGGGGTTACTGGGAGCACTGGGAGGGGGAACTGGGGTTACTGGGAGGTTACTGGGAGGTTATTGGGGGTTCCAGGGAGGCTACTCAGAGCACTGGGAGGTCACTGGGAGTTACTGAGAGGTCACTGGGAGCACTGGGAGCCTCACCTGGGGCGCAGCACAAAGTGGGAGGGGGGAATGAGCCCCTCCAGACTGGGAGGGGGCAACTGGGAGCACTGGGGGGCACTGGGAGGGGGGAACTGGGAGCACTGGGGGGCACTGGGAGCACTGGGAGGGGAGAACTGGGAGTACTGGGAGGCACTGGGAGCACTGGGAGGGCCCGGGCGGGGCTCGGCCATCGGCGACCTGTAGGGGGACAGTTCCCAGTATGGACCAGTATAGCCTGTCTCCAGTCCCACTCACCTTCCAGACCGTCCCCACGCTCCCAGCCCTTCCCAGTCCCTCCCAGTTGCTCCCAGTTCCCCCTCCCCACGCTCCCAGTCCCTCCCAGTTCCCCCCAGTACCTTCCAGTTCCGCTCCCAGTCTCTCCCAGTTCCCCCGCGCGGTGCACGCCGGGAAGGCGCCCCCGCCGCCGCTTTCCCGCGCTCCCGCCTCAGCCAATCAGATGCGGCGGCTCCCGGATCCCGCCTCCCCCTCCGACCAATGGGAGGGCGCCTCTGGGGGAGATGGGCGGGGCTAAGAGGGGATCGGGTTCTGGAAGGCGAAATGGGGTCTTAGGAGGGGAAATGGGGTCCTGAAAGGCTCAGTGCAGTCTTTGGGCGGGGTTAATGCGGTCCGGGGATCTATGGAAGGGTAAATGAGGGTCTGAAAAGGTAAACTGGGGTCCTGAGGGGAGACGGGGTCCTGGCAGGGCAAATCAGGGTCCTGAGGGGGTAGTGGGGTCCTGGCAGGGTCAATCAGAGTCCTGAAGGAGGAATGGGGTCCTGGCAGGGTAAATCAGAGTCCTGAGGGAGGAAAGGGGTCCTGGCAGGGTCAATCAGGATCCTGAGGGGGGAATGGGGTCCTGGCAGAGCCAGTCAGGGTCCTGAGGGGGCATTTGGTACTGGCAGGGTCAGTCAGGGTCCCCGAACACCCCACGCCCATCCTCGAGGGGTCCCGCTGTCCCCCAGCCCCCCCAGTCTCTCCCGCCCCACACCAATCCCGGGTTTCATTCCCGTTTTTTTCCCTTTTTATTCCCTTTTTTACCTTTTCTGGCTTTTCCCGCCGCAGGCCCGGCCGCCCCGTTGCCATGGCAACGCTGTTCACGCCCCCTTCTGCACCGCCATTGGCTGTTCGGCTCCGCGAGTGCTGATTGGCTAAGAGCGGCAGGGGGCGGGGCAGAAACGCGGAAGCGTCCTCGCTCGTTACCATGGTGACCCGCCTCGGGCGTTTCCATGGTAGCGAAACTCCCGCCCATCCTGAGCTGCCATTGGCTGCAGTGCCATGCCACGAGAGCGCTGATTGGCTAAGGATTAGGGGGCGGGGCTAAATCCAAAGGGTCCCCAGTGTCCCCAAAGGGACCTTTGATGCCCCCCACCCCCGCATGACCAACCCAGGGGGGTCCCCAATGTCCCCAAGGGGTCCCCAAAAGGGACCTTGGTGTCCCCAAGGGGGGCCCCGATGTCCCCAGAAGGGCCCCGTTGTCTCCAAACTGTCTCCACGGGGGTCCCTGATGCCCCCAATGTGTCCCCATGGAAGTCCCTGATGTCCCCAAGGTCACCATAACAATCCCGGGGGGTCCCCAAAAGGGTCCGTGGTGTCCCCAAAGTGTCCCCGAGACAGTCCCTGGTGTCCCCAAGGGCTCTCTGATGTCCCCAACCCCCCATGGCCACCCCAGGGGGGGTCCCCAATGTCCCCAGGGGGTCCCTAAGAGGATCCCCGGTGTCCACAAGGGTTCCCTAATGTCCCCAAAAGTGTCCCCATTGTGTCCCCAACCCCCCCACGGCCACCCCAGGGCTGTCCCCGGGATGTCCCCAAACTCTCCCAGTTCCTCCCCCCCAAAATTTCGGATTTTTGACCCCAAGAACCCCCAGAACCCCAAATTCCGCAGCCCAAATTCACTTTATTGGGGCCCCCCGGCGGCTCCGGGTCCGGGGGGGGCTCGGGGAGGGCTCGGGGACCCCAAAATTGGGGGCGGGACCCTCGGGGGGACCCCGGGTGCGTTTTGGGGTGGGATTTGGGGCTTTTTGGGGCCGGTTTGGGGTTTTTTGGAGGTTCCCTGCATTTGGGGGGGGTCTGCGCCCGCTCCGGGTCCAGGGGGGCTCCAGGGGGGGATCTGGAACCCCAGAATTGGGGTTGGGACCCCCAGGGGGACCCCGGGGCTGTTTGGGGTTTTTTGGGGGCGGGTTTGGGGTTTTTGAGGTTGGATTTGGGGGTTTTTTGGATGTCCCTGAATTTGGGGGGTCCCGAGGGGGATTTTGGGGGGCTCCCTGACGGCTCCGGATCCTGGGGGGCTCCCGTGGGGGGTCTGGGACCCCAAAATCGGGGTCGGGACCCTCTGAGTGACCCCGGGGCCGTTTGGGGGTTTTTTGGGGTGGATTTGGGGATTTTTGGGGTGGATTTGGGGATTTTTGGCGAGTCCCTGAATTTGGGGTTTTCGGGGGGGGATTTTGGGGGGGTCTCCGCTCACTCCGGGTCCTGGGGGGGCTCGGGGGAGGGGTGGAGCCCCCGGAATGGGGCCGGGACTGGGTTTGGGGTGGGATTGGGGGATTTTGGGTGGGATTTGGGCGTTTCTGAGGGCGATTTGGGGTTTTTTGGGGAGGATTTTTTTGTTTTTGGGGGGGATTTGGGGTTTTTCGGGGTGGGTTTGGAGTACTTTGGGTGGGATTTGGGCGTTTCTGGGTGGGATTCTTTTGGTTTCGGGGGGGATTTGGGGTTTTTGGGGTGGGATCTGGGGTTTGTGGGGGAGGATTTGAGGTTTTTCGAGGGGGATTTTTCCGTTTCTGGGCAGGATTTGGGGTTTTTTGGGTGGGATTTGGGGGTTTTTGGGCGGGATTTTTTTGGGTTTGGGTGGGATTTGGGGGTTTTTGGGCGGGATTTTTTTGGTTTTGGGTGGGATTTGTTTGGTTTTGGGTGGGATTTGGGGTGTTTTGGGAGGGCTCAGGGGTGTGTTTGGGGGGCTGCCAGGGGCTCAGCAGGAACGGTGCCAGCTCCAGGCGCTGCTGCAGCACCCCCGAGAGCAGCAGCTCCACCGAGAGCAGCGGGAGCCGTGCGGCCACGGCCGAGGGCCACAGCCTGCGGTCCTGGGGACACGAGATCACCAGGACACGGGGCTGGGGACACAAAAACACAGTCAGGAACCCCAAAAACACAGCCAGGAACCCCCAAAACACAGTCAGGAACCCCAAAAACCCCATCAGAACCCCAAATAACCCAGCGAGAAACCCCAAATAACAGAGCCCGGTGCTGGGGACACGAGATCACCAGGACACGGGGCTGGGGACCCAAAACACAGTCAGGAACCCCAAAAACATAGTCAGGAACCCCCAAAACACAGTCAGGAACCACAAAAACACAGTCAGGAACCCCAAAAACCCCATCAGGTACCCCAAAAACATGGTCAGGGAGCCCAAATAACACAGAGAGAAACCCAAAAAACCCAATAAGGAACACCAAAACCCCAGAGACAGCCCCCAAAAACCCCATGACAAACCCCAAAAACCCA
Source organism: Melozone crissalis (assembly GCF_028551555.1). Taxonomy (NCBI): domain Eukaryota; kingdom Metazoa; phylum Chordata; class Aves; order Passeriformes; family Passerellidae; genus Melozone; species Melozone crissalis. The sequence goes on from NW_026535844.1 coordinate 8,897,366, forward strand.
AAGAGGAACCCCAAAAAGAACCCAAATACCCCCAAAAACCCAGAGAGGAACTCCAAACCCCAATGGGATCAGAAAGGTCCTGGAGATCACCAGGACACAAGGCTAGGGGGAATCGGGTCAGGACCCCAAGAACCAGTGAGAAACCCCAAAAACCCAGAGAGGAACCCCCAAAACCCCATCAGAAACCCCAAACCCGAACGGGATCCCAACGGTCCTGGGGACAGTAAATGACCAGCAGCCTGGGCTGGGGGGAAACAGTGTCAGAACCCCAAAAGCCCTATCAGAAACCCCAAATACCCCAAAAGAACCCCAAATAATCCAGTGAGGAACCCCAAACTCCACCCAGCCCAGTCCTGGGGATACAAGATCACCGGGACAGGGGGCTGGGGGAAAAACCCAAAAAAAACCCAACAGAAACCCCAAATAACCCATCAGAAACCCCAAAAAACCTGTCAGGCACCCCAAATACACCATCAGAAGCCCCATATAACCCATCAAAACTCCCAAAAATCCAGAAAGAAACCCCAAATAAAAAAAACACAGCCCTGTCCTGGGGATACGAGATCACCAGAACACTGGCCTTGGCAGGAAAACCCCATCAGAAATCCCAAATAACCCAGTGAGAAACCCCAAATAACAAACAGAGCCCAGTCCTAGGGACACGAGATCAGCAGGACATGGGGCTGGGGAAAAACCCCAAAACCACAGTGAGGAACCCCAAAAAACACAGAGAGAAACCCCAAAAACCCCATCAGGAACTCCAAAAACCCTGCTAGGAACCCCAAATAACTCATCAGGAACCCCAAATAACCCATCAAAAACCCCAAAAATCCCGTCAGAAGCCCCAAATAACCCACACAGCCCTGTCCTGGGGACACGAGATCACCAGGACACTGGGCTTGGGGGGAAAACTCCATCAGAAATCCCAAATAACCCAGAGAGAAACCCCAAATAACCCACAGAGAAACCCCAAATACCCCCAAACCTCAGTGAGAAACCCCCAAAACCCCGCTAGAAACGCCAAAAACCCCCAAACAACCCAAGACTCCAATCAGAAACGCCAAACACCCCAAAAGAACCCCAAATACCCCAAAAAGACCCCCAAAACCCCCAGTGAGAAATCCCCAAAACCCCAATAGGAACCCTCTGACCCCAATGAGATCCCCTAAAACCCCCAATGGGGTCTCCCCCCAGAGCACAACCTGGGATCCCCAAAAACCCCCAAATACCCCAGAACCCAGTGAGGGCCCCCCAAAAAACCTCAAAGACCCCCCCCAAAAAACCCCAACCACCCAAAACCCAGTGAGAAGTCCCTAAGAACCCCAAAAACCCAGTGAGAAACCCCAAAACCTCCAAAAACTGAATGAGAAACCCCAAGCACCCCCCCAAAACCCCTGAAATACCCCCCAGGAGAAACCCCAAGATCCCCCAATCCCCCAATGTCCCCAATGTCCCCCCAATGTCCCCACTGTCCCCAATGTCCCAACGTCCCCAATCCCCCTCCATGTCCCCAGTGTCCCCTGTCCCCGCGGTCCCCTCACCGCATATTCCCGGGGCAGCTGTGGCAGGAAGGTGCCACCACAGCAGGTGACAATGTCCCGCATGTCCTCGGGGCACGGCTGCACACTGGGGGTGACGTGCACCTGGTAGCCCTGGGGACAGAGAGGACATCAGGGGGACATTGGGGACATCAGGGGTTGGGGGACATTGCGGGGTTCAGGAGATTGGGGCATTGGGGACATTGGGGGGGGGTTGGGGCATTGGGGACATTGGGGATGACTGGGGGGATGTTGGGGACATTAAGCAGGTTGGGGACATCAAGGAGTTCAGGAGATTGGGGCATTGGGGACATTGGGGGGGATGGGGTATTGGGGACATCAGGGGGACACTGGGGACATTCAGGGGCTGGGGACATTGAGGGGTTCAGGAGATTGGGGCATTGGGGACATTGGAGAAGTTGGGGACAGTTGGGGACATTAATGTCATCATCACCTGCAGGAGGGGGTGCCATTGTGCCCGGGGCTGGCTCAGGGATGGGTTTAGGTGACATTTGGGGACATGTGGGGACAGTGTCACCTGCAGCAGGGGCCATTGCTGTGCCTGGCTCAGGGGTGGGTTTAGGTGACATGAGGTGACATTTAGGGACACGTGGGGCAGTGTCACCTGCAGCAGGGGCCATTGCCATGCCTGGGGCTGGGTCGGGGATGGGTTAGGTGGCATGAAGTGACATGAGGTGGCATTTGGGGACATGTGGGGCCAGTGTCACCAGCAGCAGGAGCCATTGCTATGCCTTAGGCTGGCTCAGGGATGGGTTAGGTGACATGTGGGGACACGTGGGGACATGTGGGGCAGTGTCACCTGCAGCAGGGGCCGCTCTCGGGCCCGGGCCAGCGCCGGGCGCAGGCGGAAGCCGAAGCGCCGCTCACAGGGGGGGTCCCGGGGCAGGAAGGGACCTGGGGACAGCGGGCGGCCACTGTGGGAGCTCTGGAGACAGCGGGGACACACGGGTCACACACGGCCACCAGAGCCACCCAGAGTCCCTTTGATTGTCCCCAAGTCCTTCCCCTTGACCCCAAGGTCACCCTCCCCTGCCACCCAAAGCCCCTCTGTCCCCAAGGCCACCCCCGGTCCCCAAGGCTCCAAAGTCCCCAAGGCCACGCCCACTGTCCCTAAGGCCCCTCCCATTGTCCCTGAGTTCCCCCTGTCCCCAAGGTCACCCACCCACCCCTAAATGTCCCCAAGACCAATCCCCCTTGTCACCATGTCCCCAGTGTCCCCCTGTCCCCAAGGCCACTCCAGCTGTCCCCAATGTTCCCGAGATGCCCATTGTCCCCAAGGCCACCCAATGTCCCCAAATGCCCCCCAAAGTCTCCAGTGCCACCCCCTGTCCCCAGTGTCCTCAAATCCTTCTCCTTGTCCCCAAATTCCCCTCATTGTCACCAAGTCCCCCAATTGTCCCCAACCCCCCACTGTCCCTGATGTCACCAGCAGCAGCCATTGGGGGGTGACAATGGGGACACCCCTGGTGATGGCACAGAGGAACTTCGGTGTCCCTGATGTCCCAATGTCCCCCTGATGTCCCCAATGTCCCAACATCCCCTTGATGTCCCTGATGTCCCCAGTGTTCCCAATCCTCCTGACTGTCTCCAATCCCCAGTGTCCCCTGATGTCCCCAGTCCCCCATGTCCCCAAATCCCTGATTGTCCCCAATGTCCATAATGTCCCAAATATCCCCAATCCCTGATTGTCCCCAATGTCCCCAACCCCCCCAACCCCCAATTGTCCCCATTGTCCCCCCCAATGTGCCCGATGTCCCCCCCCCCTGCTGTCCCCAATGTCACCTCGAGCAGCCACTGGGGGGTGACAATGGGGACGCCCCTGCCCAGGGCACACAGGAACTTCAGTGTCCGGCGGATGCCATCGGTCACCAGGTGGCTGCAGTCGTGCACTGACGTGGCCTCGGTGCCACCCAGCGTCCCCAGGGCCACCCGCAGCGCCGGGGAGGCCACCAGGCCTGTGAACAGCACCTGGGGACAGTGGGGACATCCCTGAGTGCCACCAGGCCTGGGGACAGCACCTGGGGACAGTGGGGACATCCCTGAGTGCCACCAGGCCTGTGAACAGCACCTGGGGACAGTGGGGACATCATTGGGGACATCCCTGAGTGCCACCAGGCCTGGGAACACCACCTGGAGACAGTGGGGACATCGGGGGGACATCACTGGGGACATTCCTGAGTGCCACCAGGCCTGGGGACAGCACCTGGGGACAGTGGGGACATCCCTGAGTGCCACTAGGCCTGTGAACAGCACCTGGGGACAGTGGGGATATCAGTGGGGACATCAGTGGGGACATCCCTGAGTGCCACCAGGCCTGGGAACAGCACCTGGGGACGGTGGGGACATCACTGGGGACATCCCTGAGTGCCACCAGGCCTGGGAACAGCACCTGGGGACATCATTGGGGACATCACTGGGGACATCATGAGTGCCACCAGGCTTCTGAACAGCACCTGGGGACAGTGGGGACATCACTGGCGGGTGGGGACATCTGGGGGACACTGGGACAGGTTGGGGACACATTGAGGACACATTGGGGACATCCCTAAGAGAGTCAGGGACACTGTGGGGACATCCCTGAGGAGTTGGGGACACTGGGGTGGGTTTGGGACAGGTTTGGGGACACAGCAGGGACATCCCTGGGGGACTTGGGGACACCTTGGGGACACTTTGGGGACATGCCCAGGTGCCACCATCCCCAGGAACAGCAACTGGGGACACTGGGACACATTGGGGACAGCTTGGGGACATCCTGAGGGACTCATAGACCCCTTGGGGACACTTTGGGGACATGCCCAGGTGCCACCAGCCCCAGAGCAGCAGCTGGGAGGGGGATGGGGGCACCGGTCTGTACTGGGAGCACTGGGGGTTCTGGTTTGTACTGGTCCGTACTGGGAGGTCACTGGGGCGTCCCTGGGGGGTCACTGCTCTATACTGGTCACTATAGTTCCACATTGGTCTGTACTGGTCTATACTGGTCCATAGTGCTCTAATCTGGCCTGCACTGGTCCATACTGGTCTATACTGGGAGCACTGGGGGGGGTCACTGGTCCGTACTGGGGTCACTTAGGAGTCACCGGGGGGGTACTGGTCTGTACTGGTCTGTACCAGTCTGCACTGGTGTGTACCAGCCTGTACTGGTCCATATTGGTCTGTACTGGTCCGTATTGACCCTTACTGGTCTATACTGGTCCATAGTGCTCTATACTGGTCCATACTGGTCTATACTGGGAGCACTGGGTGGAGTCACTGGTCTGTACTGGGGTCAATTTAGAGTCACTGGGGGTACTGGTCTGTACGGGTCTGCACGGGTCTGCACGGGTGTATACCGGTCTGTACTGGTCCCTACTGGTCTGCACTGGTTTGTACTGGTTCCTATTGGTCCCTACTGGTCCTTACCCGGATCTGGGCGGAGCCTGGTGCTGCCCGGGGGCGGAGCCTGCGCTTGGCACCCTCTGTTGGCTCCTCCTCCTCTGGGGGTGGGGCTGCCACTGAGCCCCGCCCATTTCCTTTTATGGTCACTGAGGGTGTGGCCTCTTCAAGCACTGCTGCTGATTGGTCCTGCCCCCTCTGGGGGCGTGGCTTGTGTGAGGGGCGTGGCTTGGAGCCTTGATCATGCCCGTTCTGGGTGGGGGCGGGGCCACGTGAGGATCCACCCCCTCCCCTCAGGGCCAATCGCTGACTGCGCCGCACCTGGAGGGAGGGGCTGTGGTGGGGACCCCAAAATCCAATGGGAACCCCACAAATCTTCCAAATTCACCCCAAATTCCATTGGGAATCCCCAAAACCCTCCCAGGAACCTCCAAAATCCACCTGGGACCCCCCCAAAAATCACCCAGGACCCCCAAAAATTCACCTGAGACCCCCCCAAACCACCCTGGGTCTCCCAAAATCCACTGGGAACCCCAAAATCCCACCTGGGACCCCCCCAAATTCACAGGGAACCCCAAAAAATCCACCTGGAGCCCTCCCTGAATCCCCGGGGGGCTCCCAAATGGACCAGAGACCCCCAGAATCCCCCGGGACCCCCCAAATTCACCTGCGGGGTGGGCAGAGCTTCTGCTCCCTCCTGGGCGGGGCTTGGGGGACCCTCCACATCTGGATTTGGGGCCGCCTCCTCCACATCTGGAACCTGGGGCTCGTGCGGGGCCCTTTCGGGGCTTTCCAGGGGTTCCACATCTGGGGCAGGGGGCAGGAACAGCTGGGTGGCCACATCTGGATTCAGGCCAGGGCTCCCCGGCCCTTCCACATCTGGACTTGGGGTGTCCACCTCCACATCTGGAATTTCAGGGACTTCTGGGGCTGTTTGGGGTCTTTTTGAGGCTGCCACATCTGGATTTGGGCCTGCCTCCTCCACATCTGGATCAGCATCCCCCAGCAATGTCCTGTGGCCCCTCAGTGACTCCCCCACATCTGGATTTGGGCTCTCTGTGTTCACATCTGGAATTTCAGGCAGGTTTAGGGGACTTTTGGGTGGGTTTGGGGACCCAATACCTGGTTCTGAGGGTCCTTCCCCCTCCACATCGGGATCAGGGGGCAGGAACAGCTGGGTGGCCACATCCAAGTCCTCCTCCCCCTCCACATCTGGATCTGGGGTCTCTGTCCTCACGATGGGAATTTTGGGGTCATTTGAGGCCATTTTGGATTGCTTTGGACCCAGAACATCTGGATTTAGGCCGTCCTCCACACCTGGATGTGGGGGCAGGAACAGCTGTGTGGCCACATCTGGATCCAGAGAGGGCAGCCCCTCTACCTCTGGAATTTTGGGGTCCTTTGGGGTAGTTTTGGGGCCTTTTGGGCTCCCAGCATCTGGAGAAGGCAGGAACAGCTGGGTGGCCACATCTGGATCTGACTCCTCTTTCTCCTCCACATCTGGAATTCTGGGGTCCTTCGGGGCCATTTTGGCGCTATCTGGGCTCCCAACATCTGGAGAAGGCAGGAACAGCTGGGTGGCCACATCTGGATCTGATTCCTGTTCTTCCTCCTCATCTGGATCTGGGGTTTCCTCCTCCACATCTGGAATTTCTGGTGGCTTCTGGGTCATTTTGAGTTGTTCTGGGCTCCCAACATCTGCGTCCGCCTCGGCCTCCCCCACATCTGGATTTGGGGGCAGGAACAGCTGGGTGGCCACATCTGGATCCCACCCTTCCTCCTCTCCCTCCGCATCTGGCGTCTCGGCCACAGTTTGGGTCCCTTGGAGCCTCCCAACATCTGGATTTGGGGGTTTCAGCCCAACATCTGGAGTTCCAGGCACATTTTGGGTAATCTTCTGTCTTTTTGAGGGCTGAACATCTGGTTCAGCTTCATCCTCCCCCACATCTGGGTCACTCTCCCCCACCAAGGCTCCACATCTGGATTCAGAGCCTCCAACAGCTGGACTTGAGGCCAGTGTGGGCACATCTGGACTTTCAGGCACATTTGGGGTCATTTTCAGTCTTTTTGAGGGCCAAACATCTGGACCTGTCTCCTCCTCCTCCACATCTGTCTTGCTGCCCACCAGCAGCGTCCCACACCCAATTTTTGTGCCTGAAACATCTGGATTTGGCGTTTTCAGCCTCACATCTGGAGTTTCAGGCACGTTTGGGACTGGTTTCAATATTTTTAAGGATCCAACATCTGGATTTGCCTCCTCTTCCACATCTGTGTCGCTGTCATCCAGCAGTGCCCCATGACCCCTCTGTGACCTCTTCACAGCTGGATTTGGGGGCTGTGGGGGCACATCTGGAGTTTGGGGCACATTTTGAGGAATTTTCCATCTTTTTGAATGACAAACATCTGGATTCACCTCATCCTCCTCCACATCTGTGTCACTGTCCACCAGCAGTGCCTGACACCCATTTGGGGTTATTCCAACATCTGGGCTTGGGGTCTGTGCCACCACATCTGGACTTTCAGGCACATTTTGGGTCATTCCAAGCTTTTTTAGGGTCTCAACATCTGGACTCACCTCCTCCTCCATATCTGTGTCACTGTCCACCAGGAATGCCTGGCACCTGATTTCAGGGCCTGAAACATCTGGATTTGGGGGCTTCGCAGCCACATCTGGAGTTTCGGGGACATTTTGGGCCACTCTGAGCTGTTTCAGGGGCTGCACATCTGGATCCTCCTCCACATCTGTGTCGCTGTCCACCAGCAGCATCTGACTCCTGATTGTGGGGCCTGAAACATCTGGATTTTGTGTCCCCCATCGCACAACTGGAGCTTTGGGCAAATGCTGAGCCCTTCTGAGCCTTTTTGGGGGCTGCACATCTGGATCATCCTCCACATCTGTGTCGCTGTCCTCCACCAGTGTCTGATGGCCAATTTTGGGGCTTTCCACAGCTGGATTTGGGGTCGCCACCTCCACATCTGGAATTCTGTGCACGTTTTGGGTCCCTTTGAGCCTTTTAGGGGGCTGCACATCTGGATTCACTTCATCTTCCACATCTGTATCACTGTCCACCAGCAGCATCTGAGAACAGAGTTTTGGGCCCGAAACATCTGGATTCAGGAGTTTTGCTGCCACAGTTTCGGACACATTTTGGGTCATTCTGAGTTGTTTTTGGGGCTGCACATCTGGATTCTCCTCCTCTCCCTCCAGATCTGTGTAGCTGTCCATCAGGATTATCCAGTGTCCAATTTTGGGTGCCCTCACAGCTGGACTTGGGGTTTCCACCTCCACATCTGGAATTCCAGGCATGTTTTGGGTCACTTTAAGCCTTTTCTGGGGCTGCACATCTGGATCTTCGTCCACATCTGTGTCACTGTCCACCAGCTCCATGCTGTGACATATTTTTGGGCCTGAAACTTCTGGATTTGGGGTCTTTCCTGCAACATCTGGAGTTTCTGGGACGTTCTGGGTAATTTTCAGCCGTTCTGAGGGCTCCACTTCTGGATCAGCCTCCTCCTGCTCCACATCTGTGTCGCTCTCCACCAGCAGGGTGCCACGCCCACTTTTAAGCCATGGAACATCTGGATTTGGGGTTTTTAGCCTCACATCTGGAGTTTCAGGCACATTTTGGGTAATTTTAAGCCATTTTTGTGGCCCAACATCTGGGTTTGGCTCCTCCTCCTCCACATCTGTGTCACTGTCCACCTGCAGTGTCCGGTGCCCATTTCTGGCCCATAGCACATCTGGATTTGGGGTTTCTGCGGCCACATCTGGAGCCTCTGAGGTGTTTTGGGCCACTTTGGGCATTTTCAGGTCCCCAGCATCTGGATCTGGCCCCTCGCCGATCACATCTGGGGCATTTCGGGAGCAGGGAAGGTGTTTTTGGGGGCCCTCAACATCTGGGGGCACAGCTGGATCCTCCAGGGCACTGCAAAGGGGGATTGGGGGGGAGGGTCATGAGTTTGGAACCTCCAAAATCCCCCAAGCATCCCAAAAATAACCCAAAAAGCCCCAAAGTCCCTTTCAGAACTACACAAACTGCCCCAAAACCCTCCAAAAATGCCCCAAATACCCCAAAAAACCCCACAGGCACCCCCAAATTGCCCCAAGGACCCCCAACCCCACCCCCCCGGACCCCCCAAAATGCCCCCAAAACCCCAAACTGTTCCAGGGACCCCCCCAGAACTCCCACTCCCCCCCAAAATCCCCCTAAACTGCCCCAAGACCATTCCAAACACCCCCAGATTCTCCAAGGAACCCCCCAAAATCACCCAGTGACCCCCAAGCTGACCCCAAAGGACCCAAACCACCCCAGAAGCCCCCAAACCCCTGCCCAGGACCTCCCAAACTGCCCCAAAACGACTCAAAACAAACCCAGGGACCCCCAAAATGTCCCAGGGACCCCCCAAGCTGCACCCAAATGACCCAAAATCCCCCCAGGGACCTCCAAGCCTAGATTCCATTACAGAATCCCCAACACACCTCAGGGAGCCCAAATTCCCTCATCAAATGCCCAGCTTCTCTCATGGAACCCCCAACACGCCTCAGGAACCCCAGATTCTCTCACAGAACCACCAACCCCTATCACGGACCCAGATTTCCTTTAGGAAACCCAAACGTCTCTCGGGAACCCCAAATTCCCTCACAGAAACCCCAACTCACATCAGGGGCGCCCCAAACTCCGCTCAGGACCCTTCAACCCCCTCAGAGAGCCCAAAGTTCCCTCAGGAACCCTGAATTCCCTCACGGAAGCCCCAGCTCCCCTCATGGACCCCAAACCTCCCTCAGACACATCCAACCTTCCTCAGGGATCCCCAAATTCCATCATCAAGTCTCAACTCCCCTCAGAAACCCCAAAATTTCTCTCCGGAACCCCAAATTGCCAAGCCAAGCCCACAAACTTCCCTCGGAGACCCCAAACTTTCCTCAGAAACCTCAAATCCCCGTCAGAGACCCCCCCCAGTCTCCCTCAGGGACTCCCCAAAACTGCCCCCGAGGCCCTCAGTCCTCACCAAGGACCGCTCCAATGCCCGCTACCACCTCCGAATCCCGCCAGGATATTCCAGAACCACTCCGGACCCCAAATCACCTCCAAACTCCCCCAAAATTCCCTCAAGGACCCCAAAAGCGGCCCCGGCTTCCCTCCCCCCCCCGCTCACCCCTCCCGCGCCTTCACCGCCGGGCCCCGCCCCCCGCGCTCCCATTGGCCGCTCTCTCCGCGCGCCAACGCCTATCCGCAGTTTCCATTGGCTGTCGTGCGTGTCGATCATCACTAGATCACAGGGATGGGGCGGGGTGGTCCTCTGAGAGCGCAGGAGCTCCGTGGGAGGAGCTTAAGAGAAGTTTAGACCAATTGAAGCGCAGAAAGCTGGATTGACAACATAATTATCCAATAGATGGATGGAAAGCGGGCGGTGCCGACCAATGGGCGCCCCGACTTTGTCCTATATGAGCGCGCGCGGGGCCGCCGCTGCCGCCATTTTCACCGCCGTCGCGCTCGGGCCTTCACTCCGCGCTTAAAGGGGCCGCGCCGCCTCTTTACGTTTTTTTATTCAGTTTTCCGAGCGCCTCCGCGCCGTCCGGGTGGGCCCGAGCCCCCCCGCCAGACTCCACCGCCGCCATGAGGGAGATCGTCCACATCCAGGCGGGCCAATGCGGCAACCAGATCGGCGCCAAGGTGAGCGCGGCGGGCCCCGCCTTCATCCCCCGCCGCGGCGGCGTTGCCCCTTTAAGAGCCCCCCCATCCCCCGCGCGCCAAGACAAAGGGTGACCCAAACCAGGGCGATTTTAGCCCAAAATCGGCGTTTTACCCCCACAGAAGCGGCTGGGAGGGAAGGGGGATTTGCTGAATGGGGCGGGTTTGGGGTTAAAATCGGGAGGTTCTGTCGCTAAATGAGGATTTTCGGTGGGCTGAACGCCCTCCCCCCCCCCCCTCCCCGCACGCGGCCGCAAAATGGCGGCTAAGGGCGGCGGCTCCGAACCGCGGCGAATTCGCCTCCAAAATCGCCTTTTTGGGGGGTGTTTAAAGAAAACATTACTATTTTATCTTAGTTTAAATGACTTTCAAAGATTTGGCCGCGAATGGCGCTTTTTGCCCGTAATCTGGGCAGGGGGGTCTGGCTGAGGATGGGCGGGGAAGGCGCCAAAATGGCGGCGAGGAGCCCCGAAATTAAAGGATTTAACCTCGAAATGAGTTTTTTTACAATAATATATTTATAATTAAATTTAAAACATGATTTGTTTCGTTTTTATATTACCATACATTAAATGCTGCTTTTTCAGTCTGAAATCGGTTGTTTTCACCCCATAACTAGGTATTTTCGCCCCTAAAATCGGCTATTTCACTGCAAAACCGTGTAATTTAACCTCAAAAATGTGGATTTTGTGCCACAAAAATTAAGATTTTTTTACCCCCAAACGGGGCGTGACGCCCGGAGGGGTCAGACCCGAAAATGGGAGGATTTCCCCCCCCCCCCCCCCAAAAAAGCGGCTTAATATCCACAATAAAGATTTTATTCCCTAAATAAGAGGTGTGTTACTAATTTTTTTCCGAAATGGGACTGTTATATCCGCAAAATCAGGATTTTTAAGCTTTCAGACTGCGGGATTTTATGACAAAAGCAGGTTTTTTTTATTCCTTAAATGTAAATTTAAGGTCTTTAGATTGCAATATTAATCTCCAAAATTGATGGGTTTTTTACTTTGAATCAGCTTTTTTAACTGAAATGTCCTTCTTACGTCTAAATATGGATGACTTAATTTTCAAAAAAGTATATTTTAGTTCTCAAAATGTTAATGTTTTGGATTTAAGGGATCTTTTTCATTAATGAAAGGTTATTTTGCTGCTAAAACGCAGCTTTTTGGCCCCAAAACATTTTTTTTTCCCAGCCCCAAGATGGAGATTCGGAGCTCCAGCTCAGCATCTTTGTTTTGCAAAACAGCATTTCTGTCCAAAATCTTGGGTCTATCCCCAAAACGTGGAGTTTGGAGGAGAAAAAGGACTGGATTTATTTTCCAGAAGTAGAAATTAGGGTTAAAATCGGGATTTTCTGCAGCTCGGAGGGAGCTCCGAGCCCCAAAATGGAGGTTTCCAGCCCCAAAATGGAGGGTCGGGGGAAGAATCGCAGCTTTGTGCTTCCAAATCCGCTTCTTTCTAGCCTCAAAATCGCCGCTTTTTCTCCAAAACTAACGGGGTTTGTTTAAATTTTTCTCTTTTTTTTTGCACAAGCTGGTGATTTTTGCCCAAAAAAGCGTTGTTTTGGGCCTCGGAATTTGCAATTCTTCAGACCCTAATGTAATTTTTACTGCTTCAAAAATCCCTTTTTCCCTTTGAATATCCACTTCACCCAGAAAACGGTCTCCTTTAACCCAATAGTTCTTAGTTTTTTTCTTTTTTAAATGTTACTTTTTGTTGCAAAATCGCCCTTTTCAGCCCCAACCCCCTCTCTTTGTGTCTCCAGACCGCATTTCCTGCCCCCGAAATGAACATTTCCATTTCCTGCCCCACACTGAAATCTTTGTTCTCCAAAACGTTTCAAACTGGAGTTTTTAACACTAAAAAGCGATTTTTTTTTTTTTTAGCTTTGGGAAAGAGGTTTTGAACCCAAATTGCGATTTTGAGTCCCAAAAAAGGGTTTTTACTGTACAGAAAATACTGGTATTTACCAGGTCAAATTTACTTTCAAAAATTGAGTTTTAGCCCCAAATCCACTTTTTTTTACCCCAAAATTCACATTTTTTGCCTTTAGATATGCTTTTCTCCCCATGTTCCTGTCACTAAACATGTAATTCTGCACCAAACTCACATTTTCTCTCAAAAAACATATTTTTTAACCCACTGTTTCCCAGGGCCCCAAAATGCAGGGTTTATTACTCTGAAATGCTGTTTATTCGAATTTGAACGTTTTAAACTCATTTTCTTTGTCATTTGCCCAAAATCTCCATTTTTATCCAAAATGAGCTTTTTTTTGCAGGTATTTCTTTCCTACATTCCCCTAAACTGCCCTTTTTTAACCTATTTGTCCCATCACCCTCAAAATCCCTATTTTTTAACCCATTTTTTCTCACAACCCCCTAAAAACGCCAGATTTTAACCACTTCCTTTCTTCATCTCCAAAATCAGCTTTTTTAAGCCTGTTTTTTTTACCTTACGTTGCTGGGGTTTAATCCTCGTTTCACTCTCACTTCCAACATTATTTGTAAGCCCTTTTTTCTTCTATTACCCAAAATTGTAGGGTTTTAAATACATTTTTCCCTCATGATCACCAAACCACCATTTTTATCCGAAATCACCATTTTATACCTGTTTTTTTGAATTAACAATATCAAAATTAAAGGCTTTTGCCCCAAATAAATATTGTAATGCCATTCTGTTCTCCAAAGCCCCCAAATCCCCATTTTTTTCTTCATTTCTCATTTTTAACCCCAAAATCACCTTTTTTCACTTCATTTTCCCCTCACGCTGCATCGCCCCCCCGGCCCATTTTAACCCCAAACCCCCACATTGGTGGAATCTCAACTTCAAATACAAATCTTGGAGCCCCCAGAGCCGAATTTGGGTGTAAAAATCCTGATTTTGGGTGACGAGAAAGCCGATTTGGGGTGCAGGGAGCCGATTTTGGAGGGGTTGGTTTGAATTTGAACGCTTGCCGCCATTTTCCCCGTTCCCGCCCTTTTGGGGAGCGGGACCGCGCTGCCCTGGCCACGCCCCTCCCTCACAGAGCCCGCCCGCTCCCCTTCCCCGCGCCTCCAAACCACAAAAAAATCTTTAAAACTGCCTTTTTACCCTCAAAAACGGTCGTGGCAGCTGTCGTGGCAACTGTGTGTTGTAGCCACACCCTTCTAGTACCTGAGCACACCCTAAATTTCTTTTAAAAGCCCCCAAAATCCCCATTTTTCACCCCAGAAAAAGGTCCTGGCTGTGGGGGAGGTCTTGTGGATCCTGCCTGTCACTTGGCTACACCCCAAATTCCTTTAAGTTCCTAAATCTTTCATTTTTTCCCCAAAAACACTGCCGTGGGGCAGTGGGTGATGCTGCATTTATATCCCATTCTTTCTATAAGATCCCAACATCCCCTTTTTTGCACCCAAAATAAATCCTGGGTGTAGCAAAGTGGGCGTAGTCCCTCTCCTCCACAGCTCTGCTCCTCTATCCCAGACTATGCCATCAATTTTCCTTTAAATCCCAATTTCTTTTCCTTAAAATCCAGATTTTTTGATACCTCTCAACTGCTATTTCGTATCTTAAAACCCAAATTTCCTTTTTTAAAATTCCTGATTTTTTTTACTTCCAAATCCCCATTTTCTCCCCCAAAATGGGGTCCCCGGAGTAGCAAAGTGGGTGTGGCCCAGCTGCCTTCGCCCCTCCTTAAACTCAACCACTTTTAGCCCTCAACTCCCATTTCTCACCTTAAAATTCCGATTTTTTTTGTTTTGTTTTGTTTTTTTTAATCAAAATTCTAATTTTTTCCCCAGAATTGAGTCTGGGTGGGCCGGGCCCACCTGACCATACCCCTCTTTATCTCCTGCCCCTTTTAACCCTGACCACACCCCCAAACCCCCATTTTCTCCCCTAATATCCGCATTTCTCCCCCTAAAAATCACAATTTTTTTCTTCTCCAAATCCTTATTTTTCCCCTAACTTGGGTTCCATTTGTCACAAAGTGGGCGTGGCCCAGCTGATCTCACTCCTCCACCAGCCCCACCCCTTTTAACCCCTGACCACGCCCCCAAGCCCCCCTTTTCCTCTCTAAAATCCCCATTTTCCCTCCCATAATCCCTGAGGTTTTTTCCCCAAATTCACGTTTTTTGCCCCACACCTGCTCCTGGGCTGTCCCTGAGCCGTCCCCAAGCTGTCCCCTTGTCCCCACAGTTCTGGGAGGTGATCAGTGACGAGCACGGCATCGACCCCACGGGCACCTACCATGGGGACAGCGACCTGCAGCTGGACCGCATCAGCGTCTACTACAACGAGGCCACAGGTGGGGACACCTGGGGACAACTGGTGGCACTTGGGGACAGCTGCCACACCCCCCCGGGGCTCCTCTGCCCTCCCCCCTCCCCCCCATTGTGTCACTCAGTGTGGGTGGCACTTGGTGGCATTTGTCTTCTCCCCAGTGTCACTTGTCCACCTGTCACCCCCCTGTGTCACATTCCTTTGTTTGTCACTTTCTTCTGCTGTCACTTTGTCAATTCCAGTGTCACTTCCTCACCTCCACATTGCCACTCTTTGTTTTGTCACCCTCCTGTGTCACTGTGTCCCCACTGTCACCCCCCCAATGTCACTTTCCTGTGTGTTACCACTTTGTCACCCCTATGTCACTGTGTCCCCATGCTTTTCCCTTAGTGTCACCTTTATCCTGCTGTCACTTCCCAGTCTCACTTTGTCCTTTTCCATGCCCTGTGTCATCTCATTTCTTGTGTCCCTGAGTGCTATCCCCTTCTTTATTACCCCAGTGGGGTCACCTTGCCCTGTCACCTCCCAATGTCACCCCCAGTCCCATCACTGTTCAGTGTCACTTGTCCATTGTCACCTCACAGTGTTTTTTGTCCCCTGTCACCTTCAATTCTGGGGATCCCCTGGTGTCCATTGCCACCTCCTGTGTCACCCTGTGACCCCCCTGGTGTCACCTCCCAGTGGCACTCCCCTGGTGTCTCTGCATCTTGTCCTTCCCAGTGTCACCCTGTTCTGTGTCACCCACATCTTGTCCCCAATGTACCTCCAGTGTCACCTGTCCATTGTCACCCCCCCCCCCCCGTGTCACTTGTCCCCTGTGACCCCCACCTTGTCCCAAATGGCCCCGCCCCCCCATGTCACCTGTCCATTGTAACCTTATCCCTGATATTCCCCTGGTGTTACCTGTCCTTTGTCACCCGTGTGTGCCACCCTGTCCTCTGTGGGTCCATTCCCCCCTTCCCCCCCGATGTCACCTGTCCATTGTCATTTGTCTCCTCCCTGTCCCCATGTCCCATTCTGGGTTGCTCTGGGGGAGTTTTTGGGGTGGCTTTGAGAATTTGGGGTGAATTTGACACTTCTGGGGTTATTTTGGCGTTGGTTTGGGATGATTTTGGGGTAATTTTGAGAGGATTTGGAATTAATTTGGGGGTTTTGGGATTGAATTTGGGGCTGGTTTTGAGGTGATTTTGGGAGGTTTAGGTTATTTGGGCTGTTTTTGGGGTGAATTTGGGAATTTTGGAAGTCCTTTAGGGTTGAGTCTTAGGGAGGTCTGGATTGTTTTTAGGTCATTTTGGGGTGTTCTGGGGCAATTTTGGATACTTGTAGGTGATTTTGAATATTTTAGGCTTGGTCCAAAGTGGGTTTGAGGTAATTTTAGATGGTTTGGGAATGATTTTAATCAATTTGGAGTAATTTGGGGGGGGTTGGGGTTCATTTTGAGTGGATTTGGAGCCATTTTGGGGTGATTTTTCCTGGCTTTGGGGTGAATTTGGGTGGTTTGGTGTTGATTCCAGGAGATTTGGGGTAATTTTGGGATGATTTGGGTGTGATTATGGGTGTTTGGTGGTGAACTTAGATGGATTTGGAATGGTTTTGAGGTGATTCCAGTTATTTATGGGGTAATTCTGGGTGGTTTGGGGGTGATTTGGGCTTTTTTGGGGGTTGATTTTTGGTGTAATTCCAGGTGTTTTAGGGTGATTTCAGACATCTGGGGCGATTTTGGGTGTGTTGCTGTCACATGGGGTGGTTTGGGGCATTTTAGGAGTGATTTTGGTTTTTGCTGGAGCTATTTTTTGTATTTCTGGGTTAAGCCTGAGAGTTTTGGGAGCAATTCTCTTCGTTTGGAAGATGATTCCAGTTGTTTTGGTGTAATTTTAGTGGTTTTGAGGTAATTCTGGGTGTTTTGGAGTGTGTTTGGGGTAATTCTGGGTTGGTTTGGTTTGTTTCTGAGTTGTTTTGTAGTGTTTCTTGGTTTTAGGGTAATTCTGAGTATTTCAGGTGTTTATAGGTTGACATAGATGTATTTAGGGTGATTATGGATGGTTTTGGGCTAATTTTGGCTGGTTTGGAGGTAACTCTTCTGGTTTTGGGTTGAATTCTCTGCATTTTGGTGACGTTTTTGCTGTCCCCAGGGGGTAAATACGTGCCCAGGGCCATCCTGGTGGATCTGGAGCCCGGCACGATGGACTCTGTGCGCTCCGGCCCCTTCGGGCAGATCTTCCGGCCTGACAACTTTGTGTTCGGTGAGTGACACACTTGGGACATCTGGATACATCTGGGGACACATCTGGGACACCTTGGGCATGCCGGGGGACATTGGGACACGCCTGGGGACACCTGGGACACACCTGGGGACACCTTGGACATGCTTGGGGACAACTGAGACACCTGGGGGCACATCTGGGGGTACACTTGGGGACATTGGGGTACGCCTGGTGACATCTGGGACACACCTGGGCCACCTGGGGATACACCTGGGACACCTGGAGGTTCCTGGGCACATCGAGGACACCTGTGGGACATCAGGAAACACCTGTGGGCACACTCAGGGACATCTGGGATACACCTGGGACATCTTGGGCATGGTTGGGGACATCTGGGGCACACCTGGGGACATTGGGGGGCTCCTGGGGACATTGGAACACACTTGGGACACACCTGGGGCCTCCTGACGGACATCTGGGGTCTCTTGACACGTGGCAAGGACAGCTTCAGACTCCTGGGACACACCTGGGACATTTTTGGACGTGCCTGGGAGTCTTGGGGACATCTACAGACACCTGAAGGTTCCTGATGGCATCTTGGGACAGCTGGGGGTTGCTGAGGGACAATAGGAATATCTCTGGGTATTTGGGGAACATCTAGGGACACTTGGGGACTCTTGAGGGACATCAGGTTCACTTCGGGACACACAGCAATGTTTGGGGCCGCTGGGGACATGTGGGAGCACACCTGGGGACACACCTGGGATGTATCTGGGACAGCAGGGGGTGGCCTCAAGGGATGGCAGGGCCCCAAAGGGGGAGATCAAGGTCTTCAGGTGTCCCAAGGGTGACATGAAGATCCCCAAGTATCCCACCAAGGAGGGTTTGAAGATCCTCCGGTGTCACCAGGGGTGACATGAAGGTCCCCAAAGTGCGGTTAAAGTCCCCACAGGTAGGATCAAGGTCCCTGAGGATCTCCAAGTTGGGACTGAATGTCCCCAAAGCGTGGGGTTGAAGGTCCCTGAGGGTCCCCACAGGTGGGATCGAGGTCCCTTAAAGAGTGATGTGAAGGTCCTCGAAGAGGGGACAGAAGTATTTGAGGTCCCCAAGAGTGGGCGGAAGGTCCCAAAGGTGGTGAAGAGTTTCCCGAGGTTCTCAAAAATGTTTTGAAGGTCCCCAAAAATGGTTTGAGGGTCTGCAAAGTCTTCAGCATTAATCTGAAGGTTTCCAAAAGTGAATAAAGATTCTTCAGTGTTCCCGAAGGTGTTTTGAGGGTCCCTGAAGTCAGCTTGAAGACCCCAACCCAACTTGTCCTTGTCTGCCTCTGGCCAAGGGTTACCACAGGGAGGGGCTGAGCTGGGGGGGATCAGGTGTCCTCAGAGGTGTCTCAAAGGTCCCCAGAGATGGTTTGAAGGTCCCCAAGGTTACTTGAACATTCTCAAGATGGAAATGGATGTGCTTGTCATCCCCAAAGATGACTCAAGGGTCGTCAAGGTCATCAAGGTTGGGTTGAGAGTCCCTAAAGATGGTTTGAAGCTACCTAAGGCCCCCAAAGGTACTGAGAGGGTCTCCAGGTTTGAGGGTCCTAAAGATCCTCAAAGCTGGTTCAAAGTTCCTCAAAAGATATTTTGAGGCTCCCCAAGGTGGTTTTGAGGTTCTTGAAGTCCCTAAAGATGGTTTAAAGGTCTCCAAACATGGTGTAAAGGTTCTCAAAAGTGGTTTGAAGGTTCTCCAAGGTGGTTTGAAGACCCCAACCAACCCTTCCTCCCCTTTTCCAGGCCAAAGCGGTGCTGGCAACAACTGGGCCAAGGGTCACTACACGGAGGGCGCCGAGTTGGTGGACTCGGTGCTGGACGTGGTGCGCAAGGAGGCCGAGAGCTGCGACTGCCTGCAGGGCTTCCAGCTGACCCACTCGCTGGGCGGGGGCACCGGCTCGGGCATGGGCACGCTGCTCATCTCCAAGATCCGCGAGGAGTACCCCGACCGCATCATGAACACCTTCAGCGTGGTGCCGTCGCCCAAGGTGTCGGACACGGTGGTGGAGCCCTACAACGCCACGCTGTCCGTGCACCAGCTGGTGGAGAACACGGACGAGACCTACTGCATCGACAACGAGGCTCTCTACGACATCTGCTTCCGCACCCTCAAGCTGACCACGCCCACCTACGGCGACCTCAACCACCTGGTGTCGGCCACCATGAGCGGCGTCACCACCTGCCTGCGCTTCCCCGGGCAGCTCAACGCCGACCTGCGCAAGCTGGCCGTCAACATGGTGCCCTTCCCGCGGCTGCACTTCTTCATGCCCGGCTTCGCGCCGCTGACCTCGCGGGGCAGCCAGCAGTACCGCGCCCTCACCGTGCCCGAGCTCACCCAGCAGGTCTTCGACGCCAAGAACATGATGGCCGCCTGCGACCCGCGGCACGGCCGCTACCTCACCGTGGCCGCCGTCTTCCGCGGGCGCATGTCCATGAAGGAGGTGGATGAACAGATGCTGAACGTGCAGAACAAGAACAGCTCCTACTTTGTGGAGTGGATCCCCAACAACGTGAAGACGGCCGTGTGCGACATCCCGCCGCGCGGCCTCAAGATGGCCGTCACCTTCATTGGCAACAGCACGGCCATCCAGGAGCTCTTCAAGCGCATCTCGGAGCAGTTCACGGCCATGTTCCGGCGCAAGGCCTTCCTGCACTGGTACACGGGCGAGGGCATGGACGAGATGGAGTTCACCGAGGCCGAGAGCAACATGAACGACCTCGTGTCTGAGTACCAGCAGTACCAGGATGCCACGGCCGAGGAGGAGGAGGATTTCGGCGAGGAGGCCGAAGAGGAGGCCTGAGGGGTTTCCCCAGATGTCCCAATCCTTGGCAGTGTTGCTCCTCCCTTTCCTGGTGTTGTCCCAGAGAGGCGTCAACCGGTGGGCGGCGCCTTCGGTGTCATCGTCATTGTCCTTCATCATCGTCAGTGTTGGCCTTGGCCATCGGCGGCGGCGGCAGCAGCGGAGTCCCCACCCGACCTTCAGCGTTGTCCTCATGGTCTTCAACCTTCATCAGCATCATCCTGGAAGAGTCCCCAGCCTTCAGTGTTGTCCTCACAGTCCCCAGGCTTCACCATCTTTGAAGAGTCCCCAGTCTTCATCATTGTCATCCATGGAGAGTCCCCAGCTGTCATCATCATCAATGAGTTCTTGATCTTTGCCATCCTTGAAGAATCTCCAATCTTGATCATGGTCAGAGCTCCCAACTTCTGTCATCTTCATCCTTGAAAAGTTCCCAATTTTCATCAGCATTGAAGAGTTCCCAACCTCCATCATCATCATCTTTGAAGAGTCCCCAGCCTTCAGCATTGTCCTTACAGTCCCCAGCCTTCATCATGGTCATTCTTGAAGAGCCTCCAGTCTTCATCATCATCGAAGAGTCTCCAATCCTGATCATGGTCAGAGCTTCCAACTTCCATCATTGTTGAAGGATCCCCAAGGTTCATCATTGTTAAGGAGTCTCCAACCTTCATCATCCTCGAAGAGTCCCCAGAGTTCATATCCTCCTCACAGAGCCCCCAAGAGCTCCTGGCCTTCATCATGGTCCTTGCAGAGTCTTTGATCTTCATCATCCTCAGCCCTTGGCCTTCATTGGGGCTGGTCAGTTGGCCTTGACCTTCATCATAATCTCCTTCATCATGGAAGAGCCTCCAAGAGTTTTTGCCCTTCACTCTCACCATGGAAGAGTTGCTGACCTTCATCAGGGTTGGTCACTTGGCCTTGACCACCATCATGCGTATCATGGAAGAGCCTCCAAGAGCTCTTGACCTTCAGCCTCGTCCTGGAAGAGTTGCTGACCTTCATCATCATCACCATCACCTCCGCCCCTCCCCCGCTGCCACCACGGCCTCCTGTCCCCTCCCCCGCCCCATTCTGGCTCCATTTTCCCAAATTTTTTTGTAATTTTTCCTAAGTTTTGAATGTTTTTTCCATATTTTTTGTCATTTCCCCCCCTTTTTTGGTTCATTTCCCTCCTCTCATTTAAGTCTCTCCTCATTCTTCATCATTTTCAAACAATTTTCCTCGTTTTTGGTCAGTTTCCTCAATTTTTAGTCTTCTTTTCCACTTTTCCAATTTTTGCTCTTTTTTCCCCTGTTTTTGTTCACTCTCGGCCCAATTCCATTCCTTTTTCCCAACTTTGGGGTCCTTTCTTCCAATTTTTTGTTGATTTTTTTCCCTGTTTTTGCTCAGTTTTTGACCCATTTTTCTCCATTTTGGGTTCATATTCCTCAATTTTTGTTCCTTTTTTTCCTCAATTTTTGTTCATTTTTCCCCATTTTTTGTCAGTTTCTCCCCATTTTTTATTTGTTTTTCTCCATTTTTATCCATTTTTCCCATTTCCCTTCAGTTTCTCCCTGATTCCGTCGCCGTTCCCGGTGTCCGGTCGCTCTCTCCCATTTTTGGATGTTTTTGTTCCCGTTTCTTTTGTTTTTCATATTGAAAAGTCGCCCCCGGGTCCGGAATAAACTCGGGATGGAAAAGCCACCATGGGTGTCACCTCCTGTGTCACCTCCTGTGTCACCTGCAGGGTCCTGGGTCACCTGGAGGGTCCCTGTGTCTCCCCCTGGGGGTCCCCAATGTCATCTGGGTCAGCTCAGGGTCCCCTGTGTCACCTGGGTGTCACTTAAAGGGGTTCCAGTGTCACCTGGAGGGTCTCATTGTCACCTTGAGAGTCCCCTGGGGTCACTGGGAGAGGTCTCACTGTCACCTCTGGGTCACCTGGAGAGTCTCACTGTCACTGGGGTGTCCCCATGTCCCCAGCTGAGGGTCCCCATTGTCACCTTGGGGTCATCTGGACAGTCCCAGAGTCACTTTAGGATTTTCTGGGGTCATTTTAGGGTCCCCATTGTCACCTTGGAGGTCCCATGTCCCCACCTGAAGGTCCCCAATGTCACCTGCGTCCCTGTTCAGGGTCCCCATTGTCAGCTGGGGTCACTGAGAGGTCCCTGTGTCACTTGAGGGCCCCCAATGTCACCTGTCCCCTCCTCTCCCCACAGTGCCCACAGGGTGTCCATTTGTCAGTGGTGGCAACATGAGAACGTCACTGGTTGGGGACATTCAGGTGGCACCGGGGGTGGTGGCACTTGGGAGCACCTTGGGGACAAGGGACAAGGTGGGCACTTATAGGGAATGGGGACATGGGGGGGGTGGCAGCACTTTGGAGACGTGGGGACATGATGGCATTTAAAGGTGGCACTTCAGGGATATGCAAGGGGTGGTGGCACTTTAGGGACAAGGTGACATTGGGAGGTGGTGGCACCTTGGGGACACATTTGGGACATGATGAAAGGGAGGATGGTGGTACCTGAGTGACGCTTTGGGGACACAGTGGCACTCTGGGGGCACTGTAGGGGTGGTGGCACTTAAAGGACACAGGGACACTGCTGTGGTGGCACCTTGGGGACACTTTATTGACATGGTGACACTGAGGTACTGGCACTGCAGGGACACAGAGGGTGGTGGCACCATAGGGACATTTATTGACCTAGCACTGCAGTGGTGGCACTTCAGGGACAAGGTGGCACCCTGGGGACACTTGGGACAGGGTGACACAGCAGTGGTGGCACTCTGGGGACACAGAGGACATAGGGGTGGTAGCACTGTGGGGACACTTTGAGAACATGCTGACATTCGGGGGTGGCACTTGTGGGACACTGCAGGGGGTGGTGGCACCTTGGGGACATGATGACATTTGGGCATGGCACTTAAACAAAGTGACACCGGAGGGTGGTGGCACTTCTGGGACAGCTAGGAGACAAGGTGGCACGTTGGGACAGTGGGACCACAGGGACACTTGGGGGGCATGATGACATTTGGGGACATGCTGACACTGCAGCAGTGGCACTTTGGGGACATGCAAGGCATGGTGGCACTCTGGGGACAAAGGGACTTGGGGGCCGGTGGCATCTTGGTGGCCTCAGGAGCCACCGGTGGCACTTTGGGGACGCAGTGGCATCAGGGGCTGGTGGCACTTGGGTGGCACTTTGGGGACACAGCAGGGTCCCAGTGGCTCTGGGGGGGTGGTGGCACTTGGGGGCACTTTGGTGTCACTGGGAGGTGGCACTCAGGGACACTTTGGGGGAATTTTGAGATGTTTCAGTGGCTCTGGTGCCGCCCTCGGGCTCCGTCGGGGTCACCTGAGGGAACAAGGGGGGACCTGAGGGTGTCACCTCCCCTTAGGGATCCCCAAAATTCCTCTAAATTCACCCCAGATCTCACTTGGCACCTCCAAACCTGTCCAGGACCCTGCAAAATCCCGCAAATTCACCCCAAAATCCAAATGGGACCCCCAAACCTCACCTGGGATCTCCAAAATTCCACCTGGGACCCCAAAATTCTCACAGGGTTCCCCAGACTCACTGGGGACCTCCAAAATCCATCGGGGACCCCCCGAATCCCCCTGGGCTCCCAGATCCCCCAAATT
This sequence comes from Melozone crissalis, assembly GCF_028551555.1. NCBI lineage: Eukaryota > Metazoa > Chordata > Aves > Passeriformes > Passerellidae > Melozone > Melozone crissalis. Next base: position 8,920,912 of record NW_026535844.1, read on the forward strand.
CACCCTAAAATCCACCTGGGAACCCCAAAATTCACCCCAAATCTCACCTGGGACTTCCCCAAACCCCATCTGGGACTCCTTACACCCATCCAGGATCCCCCAAAATTCCCCAATATCCATCTGGGACCCCCTCAAAATCCACTCAGAGACCCCGGGTTCCACCTAAGACCCCCTAAATCCCTCAAATTCACCCCAAATCCCAGTTGGGACTCCCCAGATTTCTTCCGGGATTCCCCAAACTCACCTGGGACCCCCAAACCCCATCCAGGACCACCCAAAATTCCCCAAATTCACCCTAAAATCCATCTGGGACCCCACTCAAATTTCTCCAGGACCCCCCAAAATCCCCCAACTTCCCCTCAAACCTCATCTGGGACCCCTAAAATCCACCTGTGACCCCAAAATCCTGCCAGGATTCCCCAGACTTACCTGGGACCTCCAAACCCCATCCAGGCCCATCCAAAATCCCCCAAATTCACCCCAAAATCATCCCAAAATTCACCTGGGCTGCTTCAAACTCCACCTGGGACCCCCAAATTCACCCCCAAACCCCCTGAATCCTCTGAGCTCACCTGGGGGCCCCAAAATCCCCCCTGGGACCCCCAAATCCCCCTAAAGCTCAGCTGGGACCCCCCAAATTCCCCTAAAGCTCACCTGGGAGCCCAAAATTCCTCCTGGGACCCCCCAAAATCTGCCATATCTCCACCTAGAACTATCCAAATTCCCCCTGGGACCCCAAAATTCCCTGAATTCCCCTAGAGCTCACTGGGGAGCCCCAAAACCCCCTCAGGACCCCAAAATCTCCCAAATTCCCCTAAAGCTCACCTGGGGGCCCAAAATCCCTCCTGGCACCCCCCAAAATCCTCCAAATATCCACCTGGGACCCCCCAAATCCCCCTTGGCACCCCCCAAATTCCCCCTGGAACCCCAGAATTCCCTGAATTCCCCGATCTCACCTGGGAGCCCCTGGCCAGCGCCCCCACGGCCCCCGGCAGCCGCGTGACCAAGTCCAGGATTTCCGAGGGGATTTTGGCCACCCCGACGGCCCCGGAGCCGCCCACCAGCGTCACCCGGCGCGTCCCCAGCAGCGGCTGCGCCACCGCCTCGGCCACCTGCCCCAAATGGATCCCAAAATCAGCCCAAAACAGGATCCCAAAATCAGCTCCAGGTCAGGGATTCTCCAAATCAGCACCAATATCAGCCCCCACCCGGGGATCCCCACATCAGCCCCAAACTGAGGATCCCCAAATCAGCCCCAAAATTGGCCCCAAATTGGGGATCCTCAAATCAGCCCAACAGCAGGAATCCCAAAATCAGCCCCAAATCTGGGATCCCAAAATCAGGGATCCTCAAATCAGCCCCCAAATTGGCCCCAAATCGGGGATCCCAAATCGGCCTCACATCAGGGATCCCAAAATCAACCCAAATCAAGGATACCCAAGTCAGCCCCAGGTCAGGGCTCCCCAAATCAGCACCCAAATCAGCCCCAAACTGAGGATCCTGAAATCAGCCCTGAATTTGAGATCCTAAAATCAGCCCCAAAACCAGCCCCAAATCAGGGATCCCAAAATCAGGGATCCCCAGATCAGCCCCAAACCTGGGATCCTAAAATCAGCCCCAAAATTGCACCCAAATCAGGAATCCTCAAATCGGGGATCCCCAAATCAGCCCCAAAATGAGCCCTGAAAATTGTCCCAAATTGGGGATCCTGAAATCAGGGATCCCAAATCAGGGCTCCCAAAATCAGCCCCAAATCGGGGATCCTGAAATGAGGAATCCCGAAAGCAGGGATCCAAAAATCAGCCCCCAAATCAGGGATGCCCAAATCAGCCCCAAACCTGGGAACCTAAAATCAGGGATCCCAAAATCAGCCCTGAAATAGGTCCCAAATATGGGACTCTGAAGTCAGAGATCCCAAAATCAGGGATCCCAAATCAAGGACCCCAAAATCAACCCCAAATCAAGGATCCCAAAATCAGCCCCAAACCTGGAATCCTAAAATCAGCCCCAAAATCAACCCTAAATCAGGGATCCCAAAATCCACCCCAAACCTAGGATACCAAAATCAGCCCCAAAATCAGCCATCCCTAAATGGATGAAGTCAACCCCAAATCAGGGATCCTGAAATCAGCCCCAAAATGGGGATCCCCAAATCAGCCTTGAAATTGGCCCCAAATCTGGGATCCCAAAATCAGTGATCCTAAAATCAGCCCCAAAACAGGGATCCCCAGAATCAGGGATCCTCAGAATCAGGGATCCCCAAAATCAGAACAATCCTGGGATCCCTAAATTCCTGTCCCCAATTCAGGAATCCCCAAAATCAACCCTAAAATCAGGCAACCCCAAAATAAATCCCAAAATCAGGGATCCCAAAGTGTCTCCAAAACATGCCCAAAGTGTCTCCAAGTGTCTGCAAAATGTCCCCAAAACACCCCCAGAGTGTCCCCAAGAGTCCTCAAAGTGTCCCCAAAACATCCTGAAAATGTCCCCCAAGTGTCCACAAAATGTCCCCACAAAAGGTCCCAAAGGGTCTTTAAAGTAACATCCCCAAAACATGCCCAGCTGTCCCCAGATGTCCCCGGTGTCCCCACCTGGGGCAGCCTCTGCAGCACCAGATCCACCACGGCCGCGTCCTGGAACTGCCCGAAGGCCTCGGCCTTGGCCGCAGCCGCCGCAGCCTCAGCACGGGCACGAGAGGCCACAGCCGCGGCACGGGCAGCGCCTGTCACCTGTGGGGACATGAAACGGGGTTGGGGACACCAAAATGAGACTTGGGACACCAAAATGGCATTGGGGATATGGGAAATGGGATTGGGGACATGGGAAATGGGACTGTGAACCCAAAATGGGATTGGGAACTCAAGTGTGGGCATAAGAGGCCACAGCTGTGGCACGGGCAGTGCCTGTCACCTGTGGGGACACGAATAGGGTTAGGGACACCAAAATGGGATTGGGGACATGGGAAATGGGATTGGGAACTCAGGCGTAGGAATGAGAGGCCACGGCTGTGGCATGGGCAGCGCCTGTCACCTGCGGGGACACAATATGGAACTGGGGACACCAAAATGGGATTGGGGACATTGGAAATGGGATTGAGAACATGGACACAGGATTGGGGACACAAAATGGGGACAGAACCCCCAAAAATGGGATCAGGGACACAATGTGGGATTGGGAGCCCAGGCACGGGCATGAGAGGTCACAGCCACAGCAGGGGCATCACCTGCAGGGACACAAGAAGGGATTGGGAACATTAAATGGGGTCGGGGACATCAGATATGGGACTGGGGACATGGGAAATGGGACTGGGAACCCAAAACAGGATTGGGAACCTAGGAATGGCCATGAGAGGCAACGGCTGTGGCATGAGCAGCGCCCGTCAGCTGTGGGGACACCAAATGGGAATGGGGACACCAAAAGGGGATTGGCGACATTGGAAATGGGATTGAGGACACTGACATGGGACTGGGGACACAAAATGGGGACAGAACCTCCAAAAATGGGATCAGGGACATGACACGGGATTGGGGACACCAAAATGGGATTAGGGACATTGGAAACGGGATGGGGGACATGTGAAATAGGATTGGGAATCTGGCATGAGAGGCCACGGCCGTGGCACAGGCAGCGCCCGTCACCTGCAGGGACACGAATGGGGTTGGGGACACCAAAATGGGATTGGGGACACTAATATGGGACTAGGGACATTGGAAATGTGATTGAGGAGACCAACACGGGATTGCGGACATTGGAAATGGGATTGAGGACACTGACACCGAACTGGGGACACGAACTGGGGACAGAACCCTCAAAACCAGAATCAGGGACACGACATGGGATTGGGGACACCAAAATGGGGCTAGGGACATGGGAAATGGGATTGGAGACGTGGACATGAGGATGGGGACATCAGAAATGGGATTAGGAACCCAAAATGGGATTGGGAATCCAGGCATGGGCATGAGAGGCCACAGCAGAGACAGTGCCCATCACCTGTGGAGACATGAAACAGGGCTGGGGACACCAAAATGGGACTGGGGACACCAAAATGAGACTGGGGACATGGGAAATGGGATTGGGGACACCAAAATGGGATTGGGGACATGGGAAGTAGGACTGGGAACCCAAAGTGGGATTGGGAACCCAGGCATGGATATGAGAGGCCATGGCCATGGCATGGGCAGCACCTGTCACCTGCGGGGACATGAATGGTGTAGGGGGCACCAAAATGGGACTGGGGACATAGACATGGGGTCAGAGAGCTCAGAAATGGGACTGGGAACCCAAAATCAGGATCGGGGACCCGAAATGGCATTGGGGAAATCAGAAATGGGATTGGGGATATGAAACGGGACTGGGGACATTGAAAATGGGATCAGGGACCCAAAGGGGATCACAGACATCAACACGGGATCGGGGACCCACAATAGAGACAGAACCCCCAAAAATGGGATCAGGAACCCAAAAATGGGGGCAGAGCCCCAGGAACGGGATCGGAAACCCCAAAACAGGATTGGGACTCAAAACATGATCGGGGACATTGGAAATGGGATTGGGAACACAGGAATGGGATCAGTGACAAAAAATGGGACTGGGGACCCAAAATGGGATGGGGGACCCTAAACAGGATTGAGGAGTCAAATGGGACTGGGGACACCGAGACGGGATCGAGGACCCGAAATGGGATAGGAGACCCAAAACAGGATCAGGGACAGGAAACGGGACTGGGGACCCTAAATGGGATTGGGAACCCAACATGAGATCGGGGGATCCAAAATAGGATAGGGACCCAGGAACAGGATCAGGAACCCAGGAATGGGATCAGGGCCCAAAAGGGGATTGGGGACACCAGCAGGGGATCAGGGACCCAAAATGGGACTGGAGACCTGAAACAGGATTGGGGACAATGGAAATGGGATCAGGGATACTGGCATGGGATCAGGGACATTGGAAATGAGATCAGAGTCATGAAACAGGATTGGGGACCCGAAACAAAACTGGGGACATTGGAAATGGGACTGGGAACCCAAAATGGGGATTGGGGACCTGAAACAGCATCAGGGACAAGGGAAATGGGATTGGGAATCCCAAAAAAGGACAGGGGCCATGGAAAGGAGGGCAGGACCCCTGAAAATGGGACTGAGAATCCCAAAAATGGGATTGCGAACCCCAAAACAAGATCAGGACCCCCTGAAATTCTGGGAGAGCCAAAAATCCCCCAGAAAACCCAAAAATTTCCAGATTTGGGGCCACAAAATCCAACTGAGACCTCCAAAATTCTCTCAGGGCCCCCTAAATCTCACCTGTGACTCCCAAACCTCACCTGGGATCCCCCAGATTGCCCCGGGCCCCCCAGACTCACCTTGAGGGTCTCGGCCTCCGCCTCTGCCTGCAGCAGCACCTGAGTCCTGTAGGGGGCGCAAAGTCAGGGGGTGGAGCTGCTCTTAAAGGGGCAATGCTGCTCTTAAAGGGGCAATGGTGCAATATGAGAGGGCTCAACAGTGGGGTGTGGTTTGTTTGAAGGGGCATAGCTTATCTTAAAAAGGGCAATGGGACCTAAAAGGGCAGTGACAGCAACCAAGAGGGGGCAACATGTATCTTAAACGGGTTATGGCTACAGACTGATGGGGTCCACCAAGTTGTGATGGTGGCTGACTGGGATGAGGCGTGGCTTCTCTCTCAAGGGGCATGGCTCACTTAAAAGGGCCATGGCTTTACAAAGGTGGTGGGACCCACCACTGTGAAAGTGTGGCTTCTCCTTGAAGGGGCAATCCTTGTCTTAAAAGGGTAATGGATGGGACACCTTAAACTGCCACTGGGCCTACTCTGGGTGAGGGTATGGCTCCTCCTTAAAGGGGCAATGACTGGACCCAAACTGGTGGGACCCACCACAATGAGGGTGTTGCTTCCTAAAAGGGCAACACTTCTCTTAAAAGGGCAACAGGTGGAACTCCCCAGAACACCACCACGCCAGAGCAGAGGAGGGCATGGCTCATCCCCAGAGAGGCATGGCCACCCTTAAAGGGGCAATGTCTCACCGCTGTGCCTCGGCCAGCCGCTCCAGCCGGTAGCGCTCGGCCTCGGCCGGTTTGCGCACGGTGGCCTCGAGCTCCTGGCGGCGCCGCCCAACCTCCTGCTCCTGCAGCTGCACCCGCTGCGCCCGCTCCACCAGCGCCACCTCCCCGCGCTGCGCCGCGATGGCCTGCTGGGAACGCGCCGCCTGGGGACATGGGGACAGGACACAAATCCATCAGGGGAGGGACATGGGTGAGACAGAGTACAAATTCTCCAGAGCAGAAATCCATTTTGATTTAGGTGAAATGTACATCTTTGAGTTGGTCTGTAGTTTGAAAACATTGCTGTTTAGCCTGACTGCAAAAGCCTAGGCTCAGAGAAACTGCTTCAGTGAAGGACAGAGATAAGGAGGGTAGACAGAGAGTGATAAAGAGAGACAGAGACTGCTGTGAGAGCAGGTCAACCTGACCTAGGAATTCTTTCTGATAAAGAAAAACTAGCAACAAATGTCACGCAAAATTTGTAAAAAGGAATATGTATGAACCTACTGTGAAATTGCATGCATATGTATCTGAGAGGGGGATAAAAAAGGACCTGGAGATCCCAGAGGTACTCATGTCTTTTAAGGAGAGCAATCTCCGCATGCGTTTGGCACTGTAATAAACATACCGGCTTTACAACTTTCACAAAGTTGTGGAGCTTTATTTATCTCCACAAAACACGGGGACAGGGGGACAGGTGACACAAGGGACACAGGGACAGGTCACAAACCCATTCAGAGAGGGACACGGGAACAGGTGACACGGGGACATAGGGACAGGGGACAGGATGCAAATCCATTAGGGAAGGGACACAAGGACAAGGGACACAGGGACGGCTCACAAACTCATCAAGGGAGGGACATGGGGAACAGGTGACACAGGGACATAGGGACAGGGGACAGGACACAAATCCATTAGGGAAGGGACACGAGGACAAGGGACACAGGGACAGCTCACAAACCCATCAAGGGAGAGACATGGGGAACAGGTGACACAGGGACCCAGGCATAGGGGCACAGTGGACACGGGTATGGGGGACACAGGGGACAGGTCACAAATCCATCAGGGAAGGACAAGGGGGACAGGTATCTCTAGGGGGAGCTCAGGCAGCCTGGGGGTGTCCTCAGGTGGCCCAAGAGACCCAAATTTGGGAGGTAACCCCAGGATGTGGAGGTTCCAGGTGTTCTGGAGTGTTCCAGGTGCTCCAGGTGAGCTCCCAGCCCCCATTCCCCGCCCCCCCAGGTGTTTGTTACCTATCTCCAGATGTGTGAGTTACCTGTAACTGAAACACCAGATAAGCCATGGCCCTGTGACACTCCCAAGTGTTACCTGCCCCAAGTGTGTTTTCTGTCCCAGGTGATTTTGTTACCTGCTCCAGGTGTTTTACCTGTCCCAGCTGTGTTATCTGTCCCAGGTGTTGGTTACCTGTCCCACCTGTGTTGGTTACCTGTCCCAGCTGTGTTCCCTGTCCAGGTGTGGCCTCACCTGCAGTTGGAAGGCCAGCTCAGCCGTGGCCCTGCGGGCGCTGACGGCTCCATCACACTCAGCCTGGGCCACCTGGAAGTCACGTTGGGCTCGCGCCGTGGCCTCCTCGCTCAGCAGCTGCGCTGACACCTGCTCCTGCCTCGCTCGCGCTTCCTGCGGGGACAACGGCACTGGGAGGGACTGCAAGGGACTGGGTGGGACTCGAATGGGCTAGGATGGGACTGGGATGGAACTGGGAGGGACTGGGATGAACTGGGAGTGAACTGGAATGGGCTAGGATGGGACTGGGATGGACTAGGAGAGACTGGGAGGGACTGGGAGGGGCTGGGATGGACTGAGATGGACTGGGATGGGACTGGGAGGGAATTGGAAGGGACTGCAAGTGAACTGGGAGGAACTAGGATGGACTGAAATAGGACTGGAAGGGAATTAGAAAAGACTGGGAGGGACTAGGATGGACTGGGAGGGAACTGGAAGGGACTGGGATGGACTGGGAGGGAACTGGGATGGACTGGAAGGGGATGGAAGGGGCTGGGATGGACTGGGAGGGACTGGGAGTGCACAGGGATGGGACTGGGAAGGACTGGGGAATGGGGTACTGGGAACACTGGGTGCACAGGGGGTGTTAGGGCAGTTTGGAGAATGGGGGTACTGGAAAAGACTGGGAGGAACTGGAATGGGACTAGAAAGACTCTGGGAGCACTAGGAGGGACTGGGGTACTGAGGGTACTGGGAGGAGCTGTACAAGAACTGGGAGGTGCTGGAGTGGAGTTAGTGGGGTACTGGGAGAGTACTGGGAGCACTGGGGGTACTGGGGCAGTTTGGGGAATGGGGTACTGGGGGCACTGGGAGGGACTGGGACAGACTGGAATGGAATATGAAGGGGGCACTGGGAGGACACTAGGGAACAGGGTACTGGGGCTATCAGGGGTACTGGGAGCACTGGGATGAACTGGGGGCCACAGGGAGAGCACTGGAGGACACGGGGAATAATGGGGGGTGACTGACAGGAGCTGCCCCCAGGTGTCTCCAGGTGTGCCCCCAATGTCCCCAGGTGTCCCTGGTGTCACTCACGCGGATCCCGGCGTCGCGTTTGGCCTCAGCCTCTCCCACGCGGGCGTCGCGCTGCACCTGCGCCGTGCGGCCCTTCCCGAGGGAGCGCAGGTAATCCTGCATGGGGACACACATGTCACACCTGTGTCACCCCCCTATTACCTGTGTTGTCCGTGGACTTGCACCGTGCAGCCCTTCCTGAAGGAGCGCAGGTAATCCTGCACAGGGACACACCTGTCACACCTGTGTCACCTGTCAGCTGCGTCACACCTGTGTCGCAACTGTGTCACCTCCTTGTCACCTATGTCACACCTGTGTCATCCCTGGACCTGCTCTGTGCAGCCCTTCCCAAGGGAGCGCAGGTAATTCTGCATGGGGACACACCTGTCACACCTCCCTGATACACCCGTGTCATCTCTGTCGCTTGTGTCAGACCTTTGTCACATCTGTGTCACCTCTCTGTCACACCTGTGTCACCCCATCCCCCCATACACATCTCAGGTGTGTCTCAGGCATCCCCAGGTGTCCCAGCTGTGCCCAGGTGTGTCCCAGGTGTCCCCATCTTGTCTCTGGGCATCTCCAAGTGTGTCCCAAGTGTGTCCTGAGTGTCTTGGTTGTGTCCCAAGTGTGTCTCAGGTGTGTCCTGGTTGTCTTGGTTGTGTCCCAAGTATGTCCCAGGTGTGTCCTGGTTGTCTTGGTTGTGTCCCAAGTATGTCCCAGGTGTGCCCAGCTATCTCTAGCTGCCCCCCAGGTCTGTCCCAGGTATGTCCCAGCTGTCCCCAGATGTCTCCAGGTGTATCCAAGGTGTATCTTGGTTGTCCCCAGCTGTGCCCAGGTGTGTCACCAGCCATGCCCAGGTGTGTCCCCAGCCATGCCCAGGTGCATCACCTGCTCGTCGTGCACATCCTTGAGGGTGTAGCTGACCACGGAGATGCCCATGTTCACCAGGTCGGACGAGGCCACGCGGAAAACCTGATCCGAGAACTTCTGCCGGTCCTTGTAGATCTCCTGGGTGGGGCCGGGGCAGGGCTTAGTAGGGAAGGGCTCAAATGGGGGTGGGACTTGGCTGGGGAGGGCCTGAGTGTGGGGTTTAAGTTGGGCAGGGCTCATTGGGGTGGGGCTAAAAGGGGCAAGGCTTAGTAGGGTGGGGCTCAAATTAGGCACAGCTCAGCAGAGTGGGGCTCAAAGGGGCGGGGCTTAGAGGGGTGGGGCTCAAGTAGGTGGAGCTTAGCCAGGGGAGGGGCTTAGCAGAGGTTCGAACTGAGCAATGTTTAGCAGGGTGGGACTCAAATAGTGTGGGACATTGTGGGGCAGGGCTTAGCAGGGTGGGGCCCAAGGGGGTGGGGGGTGGAGTTTAAATTGGGCAGGGCTTACTGGGATGGGGCTTTGTGGGGCAGGGAGAAAAAAAGGAAGGGTTAGCAGAGAAAGGCACAGTGCTGGTGGCTGTGGTTTATCCAGGGGGCGTGGCTTGAGACAGAGTGTGGCGCTAGGTAGGTGAGGTGATATCCTGGGGGTGTGGCTTGGTTCTGTGGGTGTGCTTTAAGCAGGAAGAGATCAGGCTTAAGGTGAGGTGTGGTTTGAGCCAATTGGGCGTGGCTTTAGAAAGTGGGAGGAGCCAGATGAGTGTGGCTTTGTTTGGGAGCATGGTTTGTACAGAGATAAGGAACCAGGTGGATGTGGCTTGATCGAGGGATGTGGCTTGATCAAAATGAGCATGGCTTGAACCAAGGGGTGTGGCTTGAACCAAGAGGTGGAGCCAAGTGGGCATGGCTTGGTTTTGGGGGTGTGGCTTGAGGCTTAGGGGGCTTGGAATGAGCCACAAGGGGCGTGGCTTGAACAAGGGGTGTGACCAGGTGGGTGTGGCTTGACCCGAGGGTGGAGTCAGGGGAGTGGCTTAGCTTAGGGGGTGTGGCTTGACCCAAAATGGGCATGGCTTGAGCAAGGGGGTGGTGCTAGGTGGGTGCGGCTTAAGGGGTGGGGCCATGTGTGGGGTTTGTACTGGGGGAAGCTGGGTGGGCATGGCCTAACATTGAGGGGTGGGGTCAGGATTAGGGCAGGGGTGTGGCATGACCCAGCGGGCATGGCTTGAGTCATGGGGTGGAGTTGGTAGGTGTGGTTTTGAGCTGGGGTGGGGCTAATACTGGGATCAGGAAAGGAGGCGGGCCTAATGGCAGGGGCAGGGCACAGTGGGCATAACTTTAAAGGGGGTGGGGCCAGGGAAAGATGGTCTCGTGCTGGTGGGCGGGGCTTTGGCAAAAGGGTGGAATATTGTGGGTGTGGCTTCACCAGTGCTGTGGACTCCTCCAGGGATGGGGCTTTTCAAGGGGTGGAGCTTATGGGTCAAATGGGGGCAGGGTCTCTTAAAGGGTCACATCCCACTCCAAGGGGGGGGGGGAACCAGCCCCTGAGGGGGTGTGTCTATCCAGGTGAGTGTGAACACCTCAGGGGTGTGACTTTTGGGCCAATGGACTTTCCAAATAGATCTGGGATTTCTTAAAGTGGGTGAGGCTGTCTTGGGAGGGGCATGGGTTCCCCAAAGAAGGCATGGCTCCCCCCAGCCACACCTCCACAGTCATGTGGGCCATGATGGCACGTTGGTGACCCTCCAGTGTCTCCAGGGCGATCTGGCCAATCTCACTCTCTGACTTGCCCAGGAACATCTGGCAGGCAGCTGCGAGCATCTCCTTGTTCTGCCCCTGGATCTTCACCTGTGGGGGGGGCTGGCATCATCTGGGGACCCCCCCAGGTATCCCTGGGACCCCCCAAAATTGGTGTGGCCTCTTTAAGGAGTAGGTGTGGCACTGTCCTTTTAAGAGGCTGCTTGCTTGACAGGGTGGGGACCACCAGGACAGTGCCCTTTTATGGAGTCTCATCCTCTTGGAAGGGGTTTGGGGGTCCCCACCACCCCCAACCCGTTTCTGGGAGGTCTGACCCCTCTTAAAGGGGTCCCCACCAACAAAAACTCCTTTTAAGGGAGGTCAAGATCCTCCAGGGGGATTTCGGGGTCCCCACCACCCCAAGCCCCTTAAGAATTGGACCTTGGCCCCTTTAAGAAGGGTTTAGGGAGGCTGCCCAATCACAAACCCTTTTTGATGGTTTTTTAAAGGGTTTTGAAAGGATTTTGCCCGCTTTTAAGGAATTGTTGGGTCCCCACCAATCCACACCTCTTTTAAGGACGATTCCCCCTCCCATTCCAGGGGTTTGGCGATCCCCAAACTTCGAGCTCCTTTTAGGGGATTCCCCATCCCTAAATGCCCTTTCTAGGAGTGTTTTTAACCCCTACAAATGTTTCTGATGGGCCCCACCACGCCAAACCCCCTTTAAAGGGCTCCTCCCCTCCCCCCGCGTTGTTTTGCGCTTCCCGCTACCATCGCCGCTTTAAGAACGCGCTTAAGTAGGCCCCACCACAACCTCAATTAAAAGGGCAACGCCACCCAGGTTGGGTCGGGCAGGGGCGCACCAGAGGGGTTTTGGGGGATCACGGGGGGAATTTGGGGGTCCCGGAGCATTTTTGGGAGGTTCCACGGAAATTTCGGGGTTCAGAGTGCGGTTTTAGGGGCATCCGCGTGGGATATTTGGGGTTTCTGGGGGGATTTGGGGGGTCCCGGGGGAATTTTGGGGAATCCTAAAGAGATTTTGGGGGGGTTCTGAATGGGGGTTTTGGGGGTCCCAGTGGGGTGTGGGGTCCGGGGAGGGTTGGGAGTACCGAGGGGCATTTTGGGGATCCCGGTGGGGATTTTCGTGGTTCTGAGTATATTTTGGGGGGTCCAGGGGGGATTTTTAGGGTTTTGATGGGAGATTTCTTAGGGAGTTTTGGGATTCCAGGAGGGGATTTTTGGGGATTCTGAGGGGGATTTTCAGGGGCCAAGGAGGGGATTTTTGGGGTATTTCTGGCAGTCCAGGAGAGATTTTTGGGGTGTTTTTTGGGGTGTTCTGGGGGTACCTGTGCGATGCCGGTGACGGAGATGGGCACCCCGTGGCGGGTGTAAACCTTCTCACTGCGCACGGGCAGCGTCAGCGTGTTCAGGGAGATCCTGGGGGGGGCCGGGGTGGTCACCCCAAATCTCTGGGGATCCCCCCCACCCCCCGAACCCCAAAAACCCCCCCGGGCCCCTCCTCACCGCTGGATCTTCTGCAGGCACGGGATCACCAACACCCGGCCCCCGGCCACCATCACCGGGGGGCTGCGGCAGAAACCTGGGGGGCACTGAGAGCTGGGGGACCCCGAAATCCCGGGGGGGACACAGGGACACCCCCGGGAATCCCCGGGGTGGGTTTGGGGGGTCCCAGGAGGGGTTTGGGGTGGCTGGCTGGGTCAGGGGGGACCCCAGGGGTTTTGAAGGGGGGAATTTTGGGGGAAAATTTGGAGGATAACTTGGGAAGGGTCCCCAGGATTCTCGGGGGATAAAATGGATGGGGGGACCCTCGGGGAGGGTTTGGGGAGTCCCTGGAGGAGTTTGGGGGGGTTTGGGAGGGGTCCAAGGAGTGCCAGGGTGGGTTTGGGGGGGTCCCGGAAGGTTTCCCAGGAGTTTTGGGGGTGGGGATTCTGGGGATTCCCTGGAGGCTTTTGGGGGAGGATTTTAGGGCTTTCCGGGAGGTTTTGGAGATTCTGGGGGTTCCTGGAAAATTTTGGGCGATTTTGGGGCTTTCCAGGATATTTTGGGCGGGGGGGGATTCTAGGGGTTCCCGGGAGGTTTTTGGAGGGAATTCAGGGGATTTCAGGGAGTGTTTGGGGGGCTCCTGGGATTTTTGGGGGGAATCCTGGGAGTCCCCCGCAGTTTTGGGGGGATTCTGGGTTTTCCCGGCAGTTTTTGGGGAATTCTGAGGGTTCCCGGGAAATTCTGAGGGGATTTGGGGGTTCCCGGGAGTTCTGAGGGTCCCCAGGAGCCCCCGGGCCCCCCGAACTCACCCGACACCACCATGGCCTCGTTGGGGCCGCAGGTGAAGAACATCGCGGCGGGGAGGGCCGGGGATCGATGGGGGTCAATCAGGATCGACCGGAGCCGACCGGGACCGATCGCGATCCGCGACGGCCGCCCCGATCCCGGCAGCCCCCGCGCTCGCCACTTCCGCATTAGCGCGGTGACGTCACACAACACGCGGCCTCCCATTGGCTGTCGCGCCAAGGGCGGGAAGGGGAAATCTGTTCTGCCTGGCAACCAGTGACGTCCCTGATTTCTCGGCGCTCCATTGGCTGCGCCGTGCTCAGATTTTAGTACTATCTATGGGAAATGAACAATTTCAGCTCGGGATGAACCTGGGGCTGAGGGCAGTGATGGGGTCTGGGGAGCTCCAGACCATGGCCGGGTCGTGGTCAGCTTATGGTCGTCTCATGGTCATCCCAGGGTCAACTCATGGCCATAATCGTATTAGGTCATCTCACAGCCATGGTCGTGTCATGGTCAGAATCATCTCAAGGTGACAGTCATATCATGGCAATGGTCATCTCCTGATCACCATCATCTCATGCTCATGGTCATCTCATGGTCAGGATCACATTACGGTCATGGTCATGTCATGGTCATCTGTTGGTTTCAGCTATCACATGCTCACAGTCATGTCATGGTCATCTCAGAGTCATGGTCATCTCATTGTTACCTCATGGTCAGCTCATGGCCACAATCACATCGTGGTCATCTTACATCTGTGGTTCTGTCATGGTCATGGTTATCTCTTGGTCAACTCATGGTCAGAATCTTGTCATGATCTTGATCATTTCACGGTTGTGGTTGCATTACGATGAGAGTCACAGTGATCTCATGGCCCTGATCACCACATGGCCATGGTTGCATTGTGGTCATGTCTTGGTTGCAATCATCTCATGGTCACGGTCATCTCATGTCCACTTCAGGGTGATGGTCATTTCCTGATGACCATCATCTTAAGCTCATGGTTATCTCACTGTAATGGTAAGCTCACAGTCACCTCATGATCACACATGGCCATGGTGTCCTTGTGATCTTCTCTCGGTCACAATCATCACATGCTCATGGTCATCTCTTTGTAATGACCATCCCATGATCATGGTTGTGTCATGGTCATTGCATGGTCATGGTCATTTTATGATCATCTCATGTTCAACTCATTTGCCACAATCTTGTCATGGTCATCTCTGGGCTATGGTTGGGTCATGGTTGTGGTTATCTCATGATCACAGTCATCTCATGGCCATCACATGGTCATGGTCATTTCCTGATCACCATCATCTCATGCTCAGGGTATCTCACTTTAATGATCATCTTATGACCATGTCATTGTCACTTCATGGCCACAATCACGTCAGGGTCACCTCAAGGCCATGGTGCTGTCATGGCCAACCCATGGTCATCTCTCGGTTCAAATCATCTCATGGTCAGGGTTGTGGTTGTGTCATGGTCATGGTCACAGTCATGGTCATCCCATGGTCATGGTCATCTCAGGGTTGTGTCACTCATGGTCATTCTCACGGCCATCTCATGCTCGTGTCATGGCCGTGGTCATGGCCAGGGAACCTCTCTGAGATCCTGAGCCCTGACTTTGGGACACTCAAGGACCTCTGGGGACAACAAGGCCTGGCCTGACCCCTCCCCCCATCCGACTGTCCCTCCAGGAGCCCAGCGTGGCCAAACCCTTCTGGGGACACCTCAGACATGGGACACGGAGCGGGAAATTAATCCCGGGAGATGGAGCCGGGTGTGGCTGGCAAGCCCCCATCCTGCTCCTGGTGTCCCAGTCCAGCTCCTGATCTCCCCATCCTGCCCCTGGTGTCCCCATCCTGCTCCTGGTGTTCCCATCCTGGTCCTGCTGCCCCTATCCCAGCTCCTGGTGTCCCCATCCCTGCTCCCAGTATCTCCATCTCTGTCCCAGTGACCCCATTCCCATTCTTGGCTCCCACAGATGAACTGCCAGACTGGAGGAGGGAACCCAGATTTATTGCCCAAAGCAGCATTTATTGCCCAAAGCAGGATAGTTTCACACCAGAAGCAAAGCATTGTGAATATTTGCGGTTCTTGCCTTTAAAACATTGGAAAATGGGAAATGTATCTGTTTATCAAGAGCTGTGGGGTGGGTGGCAGCAGCAGGATGAGCTCTGCTGGCAGCTCTCAGCTTTCCAGAGAAGAGGGAAGGGGCCAGATCCAACTCCATGGATTGCTCAGGCAGTGATTCCTGACGGAATGAGAGTCATGGTGTCACACTGTCCCTGTCCCCATTCCACAGGATGGACCTGGCTGGAGCCCATGGAGAGCAGGACCTGCTCCAGAATCCCATGTGATCCCACCCCAAGCCTGCTGCAATCCTGCTCCATCCATCCCACCCCATTCCACCCCATCCATCCTGCCCCAATCCTTCTCTGGAACCCCAACCTGATCCTGTTCCATTCCATCCCACCTGATTCTTGTCTGGAATCCAGCCCTGACCTCACTCCATCCCTCCCACACCAATCCTGCTCCATCCATCCCTCCTGATCCCACTCCAGAATCCAGCTCCAATCCCACTCTACAATTCCACCTGATCCCACTCTGGACCCTGCTCTGATCCAGAATCCCTCCCCGATCCCAGTCTGTCCATCCTGCCCCTGCCCTGATCTCCTTCTGGAATCCCACCCCAATCCTGCTCCATACCTGTGCTCAAGCCGTTGGTTCCCACATCTTTTCCTGCAGAAAGAGAAGATCCGTGAGATTCCAGCATGGATCACCCACCAGGATTAACCCCAGGATCCATCCTGGGATCTGCACAGAGGGGATCTAGAGCTGGATCCACCACTGGAACTCACCAGCTGCCGGGTTGTATCCATTCCTGTTCCTCCTCCCTGTGGAAACAAAGTGGGATCAGCGTGGGGGGTGGCACAGGATTCCCAGAACAGTGCCGGGTGGATCCGTGTCCCTTCCCGACCCCCATCCCGTGTGTTACCGGATTGGAGCTTCCAGACGCCGAATCCGATGAGGACAATGAGGATAAGGATGGCAGCGATGACAGACACAGCGACCACCATGGTGAGATTCCTGCCAGATGTCGGCTCTGGGAAACGTGGGATAGTGAGGAGGGTGAGGGGAATCACCATTTAGGAATTCCAAATTCCCAATCCCCACATTCCCAGCCTCACCCCAAGCAAAGATCCCGGGCTCTGGCATTCCGGGATGCTCCACCCTGCACCAGTACTGCTCCCGCTCCTCCGGCAGCGCCTCGATCCTGGCCCAGGTGTGGAAGGTGCCGTCGCTGTTGGGAACGATCCCGCCCCACTCCGTCTCCTGATCCAAGGTTTGACCCCCCTTCATCCAGCTGACTGCGATGGTTTTAGGGTAGAATCCGTACGCGTGGCAGGACAGGATCAGCGTCCCGTGTTCCTCTCTTCCAGACACGTGAACATCAGGGGGCTCTGGAATGGGATAATGGTGACAGACATCTGTGGAATTCCATGGGAGTGGGACTGGGGTGAGATCTGACCGTGGAATTCCCACTGGAATGGGATGCAGGAGAGATCTGACCATGGAATTCCATGGGAATGGGATGGGGGCAAAATCTGCCCATGAAATTCCATGGGAATGGGATGGGGGCAAGATCTGCCCATGAAATTCCATGGGAATGGGATGGGGGCAAGATCTGCCCATGGAATTTCATAGGAATGGGATGGAAGTGAGATCTACCCATAGAATTCCCACAGGAATTACTGTGTTCCCAAGTCCTCCATCCCCAAATCCCAAATTCCCACAGGATTTCTGCTCCCACCTTTGCGCTCCAGCTCCTTCTGCCCGTATCTGACGTGCCTCTGGACCCATTCCGGGCATTCGTGCTTCAGGTAATTCGTCCAATGTTCAGCCACCTCTTCCTGTTCCCAGCGCCTCCTGGTGATCTCAGCAGCGCTGTCGGCCGGCACGAATCTCCCGGATCCCAGGTCAAAGGAGATGAAATCCCGCCCGTTGTAGGCATTCCGGTAGGATCCACCGATGCTCCCATCGGACAGGAGCTCACAGCCATAAACTCGCAACAATGTGTGGAGACCTGGAGGGATTGTACCCACAGAGACCCATGGAATTGTGTCCCAGCCCCACAGAGCCCCATTTCAGCCCCATGGAGCACCAGAGTGTGAGGGAGACCCACAGAGCCTCATCCCAGCCCCTTGGAGCCCCATGGATCCACATCCCAACCCCACAGATCCCATCCCAGCCCCATGGATCACAAGATATCCGATCCCAGCCTAATGGATCCCCGTTTCAGCCCCTTGGAGCCCTGTGAGTCCACAACTGGAGACCTGCAGAACCCATACCAGCCATTCAGTTCCCATTCCAGCCCCACAAATCCCATCCCAGCCCCATGGATTCATATCCCACTCCCATGGATCCATATCCCAACCCATGGATGATGAGATATTCCATCCTAACCTAATGAATTCTCATTTCACCCCCTTGGAGCCCTGTAAGTCCACACCTGAGACCTATAGATCCCATTCCAGCCCCATGGATCCCCATCCCAACCCTATGGATCCCAGCCCAGCCCCACAGATCCCATCCCAGCCTCATGGATCACAAGATATTCCATCCCAGCCTAATGGATCCCCATTTCAGTCCCTTGGAGTCCTGTTAGTCCACAACTGGAGACCTACAGATCCCATCCTAACGCTACAGTTCCTATTCCAGCCCCACATATCCCATCCTAGCCCCATGGATTTGTATCCCAACCCCATGGATCTAAACCCAGCCCCACAAATCCCATCCCAGCTTCATGGATTCATATCCCAACCCATGGATCACGAGATATTCCATCCCAGCCTAATGAATTCTCATTTCACCTCCTTGGAACCCCATGAGTCCACACCTGAGACTTATAGATCCCATCCCAGCTCCATGGACCCTCACCCCAGCCCTACAGATCCGATTCCAGCCCCATGCATCCCCATCCCAACCCTATGGATCCCAACCCAGCCTCACAGATCCCATCCCAGCCCTATGATTTCACATCCCAGCCCCATGGACCCAATCCCAGCCCCACAGATCCCATTCCAGCCCCACAGATTCCATCCCAACCCCATAGATCCCAACCCAGCCCCATGGATCAATATCCCAACCCGTGGATCACAAAATATCCCATCCCAGCCTAACGGATCCCCGTTTTCAGCCCCTTGGAGCCCTGTGAGCCCACATCTGAGACCTATGGATCCCATCCCAGCCCCATGGATCCCCATCCCAGCCCTACAGATCCCATCCCATCCCAGCCCTAGAGTTCCCATTTCAGCCCCACAGTTCCCATCCCAGCCCCACAGATCCCCCCACTCACCCCCGCTCTGGTTGTACCGCTCCCGCAGTGTCTCCAGGTCCCTGACATTCATGTGCTGCCACCCCACATTGATCTGGGTGTTCCTCTCCCAATATTCCGGATCAACTGAATCCTTTACCCACTCTGTCAGTGGCTCCACCCGGCCCCGCTCGTTGTCATAGCGCGTGAAGGGGATCCCATCCAGGTACCCCATGGACATGTACTGGGGGATTCCCGGGCTGGGCTCTGACACCGCCACTTTCAGGTAATGCATGGAGTGGAGAACTGGGGGGACACGGAAATTTGGAGGAGATGAGGGGATCACGGATCAATGAAAGGGGAACTGGGAGAGCTGGGAAGGGGTTTGGGGATCCTGGGGCCAAGGAAAGGGTGTGCAGGGTGGGAGAGGTGGGATGGACAGGAAAGGGCCTGCAGGGGGTCCTGGTGTCCAGGAATGGGGGCTCGGGGGGTTCCAGGGTTATGGAAGGGGAGGGGGGAAGGCAGGGACTGGGAAAGTGGGATGGGGGTTCCAGGGGATCCCTGTGCGCAGGAAAGGGGGTCCAGGGGTCCCCAGTGCCGAGGAAAGGGGTCACAAGGTGGGGAGACCTGGGAATACGAGTTTTGGGGGTCCTTGATGAACAGAAAAAGGGAAGCTGGGGGCTGAGAAAAGCAGGAATGCGGGTCCAGGGGGTCTCAGGGACAAGAAAAAGGGGGGTCTGGGGACTGGGGAAGAAAGGATGGATGGGAAAGGGGATGCAGGGGGAAATTGGTACTGGATAAGGGGGTGCAGGGGGGTCCCAGTGCCCAGAACTGAAATTCAGGGAGGTCGCGGGGCCCAGAATACCCCCTGGGCCACTCCTGGACCCCCAAGAACCCCCCCCAACCCCCAGCAGAACACACACTGGGGGGACGTAAAGATTGGAGAAAGATTGGGAAAGCCGGGAAGGGTCCAAGTTCACGGAAGGGACTGGGAGGGGCGGGATGGGGGATCCAGGGGGTCCCTGTGCCCACCAAAGGGGGTACAGGGGTCCCCGGTGTTGAGGGCAGTGGGGTCTGGGAGCTGGGAAAGGCAGGGATGGGGCTCCAGGGGGTCCCTGGGTCACAGGAAGGGGGGTCTGGGGCTGGGAGAGGCGGGCGGATCCCGGGGACGCAGCTTGGGAGATGGGAAAAAGAGAAAGAGACCGAGGGAACCTGGGGGGAAGGAAGGCGGGGGGGGGGGGGAATAGGGGAATTCCAGGGAGTTCATCTGGATCCCTCTGGTTCCACCCTGCGACCCCCCTGAGACCCCAGGGATCCTCTGGGACCCTGTTTTGAGAAGGGGCGGGAGTGGAAAACGGGGGGGACACGGAAAGCTGGGAAATCTAGGAGGTCCAGAGGTCAAGGAAAAGGTCCAAAGAGTCTGGAAAAAGCGGGATGCCCGAAAATGAGAAGCAGAGCAGTTCCAGAGCACTGACGGGGGTATAGGGGAGTCCCAGTCCCGGATAAGGGGGTGCAGGGGTTTCCCCGTGCCCAGGAATGGGGGTTCAGCGGGGTTCCCGTGCCGAGATTCGGAGTGCAAAGAGATCCTGAACTCCAGGAATGGGAAATGCAGTGGGTCCCGGGGCCAGATAAGGGGGTGCAGGGGAGTCCCGCTGCCAGGAAATGAAAGTTCACGGGGGTCCCCGTGCCCAGGAATGGGGGTTCAGGGGATTCTTTTTCCAGAATTCGGGGTTCATGTGGGTCCCGGTGCCAGGAAATGGGCGCTCAAGGGGTCCCCGCGCTCAGGAATGGGGGCTCAGTGGATTCTGATGCCCGGGAATGGCGGTTCAGGGGGGTTTCCCTGCCCAGCAATGGGGTTCAGGGGGGTCCCGGTGCCAAATAAGAGGGCATAGGGAGTCTCGGTGCTGGGGAAGGGGATGGAAGGGTTACAGTAGACCCAAAATGGTGGTTCAGGGGAATTCCCCTGTCCAGGAATGGAAGCCTACGGAGTTCCCGGTGCCCGGAAGTGGAAGTTCAGGGGGTCCCGGTTTCGGGGTTCCCACTCACCTTTGGTCGCGCCCCCCGGGTCCCCCAGGAGCCCCAAGAGCAGCCCCAAGAGCAGCCCCAGACCCAGCGCGGCAGCCATGGCGCTGCTCGGCTGCGGCCCCGCCCACAGACCTGGCCTCGCCCCAACACTGGCCCCGCCCCCAGAGGTGCCAAAGGCCCCGCCATTGGCACCGCTATTTCCTGCTTGCCAATGGCAGCCCGACCTGTCCGTGACGTCACCGGTCAACGGGCAGATCCCGGTCTCGCAGGTTGGGACGCGGAAGCGAAAGGGACCGAGGAGGGCGGGGCGGGGGGAGGGGACGGGGGAATTGCAGAGAATCCCTCTGGATCCCTCTGGATCCCGCTGCGACCGCCCTGGAGCCCTCTGAGAACCACCTGGGAACCCCTGGGACCCCCTTAAAGAAGCGCCGGGAATGGAGAACTGGGGGGATCCGGAAATTTGGGAGATCTGGGGGTGCAAAGGTGAAGGAAAAGGGCGGGTCTGGGGTCTGGGAAGGGCGGGAGGGGCGGGGAGGGGTGTGGGGGGTCCCAGAGCACGTGAGGGGGGTCCAGGAAGGGGTCCCAGTCCCGGATAAGGGGGTGCAGGGGGGTCCCCATGCCCGGGAACGGAGGTTCAGGGGGTCCCAGGTCAGGGGATGGGGATGAGGGCAATGGGGGGTGCAGGGGGTCCCTGTGCCCAGGAAAGGGGGTGCACGGGCAGATCCCCAGTGTTGAGGAAGGTGATGGGTGGGGGCTGGGGAAGGCAGGAGTGGGGGTTCAGGGGGTGTCGGGGTCAAGGAAAAGCGGGGGCTGGGGTGTCTGAGAGGGGGAGGGCCGGGAAAGGGGGTGCGGGGGGGGGCATTGGGGCTGGATAAGGGGGTGCAGGGGGATCCCCGTGATGGGTAAGGGCCTGCAGGGTGGGGTCCTGTGCCTGAGAATGGAGGGTTTGGGAGGGTTCCAGTCCTGGATATGGGGGTGCACAGGGGTCTTGGTGCAGCGGAATGGGGGTGCAGGGGGTCCCAGTGCTGCACTGGGGTCCCGGTGACCAGAAATTGGGGTTTAGGGGGGTCCCGGTGCTGCTGAGGAGGGCACAGGGGGGTCGGGGTGGCTGGAAATGGGCGCTCAAGGGGGTCCATGTGCTCGGGAATGGGGGTACAGGGGGATCTTGGAGTTAGATGAGGGGTACAGGGGGGTCTCGATGTTGGGGAAAGAGACTGAGGGGTGTCACAGGACCCAAAAAGCGGCTATGTGGGGTTTCCCTGTCCGGGACTGGAGGTTTAGGGGGTCCCAGTGCCCGAAAATTGCAATTCCGGGAGCACCGGTGCCGGGCAAATGGGGTTCAGAGGGAGTCCCTTCCTGCGAATCGGGGTTCGGGGGGGTCCTGGTTCCAGGTCATGGCCTGGCTGGGCAGGGGGTCTCTGTTCACAGGAATGGGGGTTCAGGGGGCCCGGTGCCAGATAACGGGATGCCCAGGAAATGGGGTTCAGGGGGGTTCCCTTCCAGGGTGCCTGAAAATTGATGTTCAAGAGAGTTCCAGTGCCCAGAAATGGGGGTTCGGGAAGTCCCGGTGCCCAGAAATTTGGGTTCAGGGTGGTTTCCGTGCCCCGGAATGAGGGTTCAGCGGGTTCCAGGCCCCAGATAAGCGGGTGCAGGGGTTGTCGGGGCTGGGGAAGGGGGCACAGGCGGGTCCCGGTGCCCCAAAATGAACATCCAAGGGGGTCTCGGTGCCCAGGAACAGGGGTTCACCCGGAAATGGAAGTTCAAGGAAGGGACTGGGAGGGGCGGGATGGGGGATCCAGGGGGTCCCTGTGCCCACCAAAGGGGGTACAGGGGTCCCCGGTGTTGAGGGCAGTGGGGTCTGGGAGCTGGGAAAGGCAGGAATGGGGGTTCAGGGGGTCCCTGGGTCACAGGAAGGGGGGTCTGGGGCTGGGAGAGGCGGGCGGATCCCGGGGACGCAGCTTCGGAGACGGGAAAGCGAGACGGGGAAAAGGGGAATTCCAGGGAATTCATCTGGATCCCATTGGATCCTCGCTGAGACCCCCTGGGACCCCGGAGGACGCTCTGGGACCCCTGGAACCCCTTCCAGGAAGCGCATGGGGGAATGGAGAACTGGGGGAACGCAGAAATTTGGGAGATCTGGGGGTCCAAAAGCCGAGGAAAAGGGGGGACGGGGGTCTGGGAAGGGTGGGATGGCCGGGAATGGGGGTACAGGGGGTCCCAGAGCACTGACAGGGGTGCGGGGGGACCCCGGAACCGGATTAGGGGGTGCAGGGGGGGTCCCAGTGCCCAAAATTTGGGTTCAGGGCAGGTCCAAGTGCCGGGAAACGCAGGTCCAGGGGGAGTTTCCTTCCCGGAATTTGGGGTTCGAGGGGGTTCCAGTGGCCGGGAATAGCAGTTCTGAGAGCGCCGTTGGCCAGAAATGGGGGTTCAGCGGGGTCCCAGTGCTGCCGAAGGGGGTACAGGGGGGTCGGGGTGGGCAAAAATGGGCGCTCAAGGGGTCCGCGTGCTCAGGAATGGGGGTTCAGGTTGGACCCGGTGCCACATAAGGGGGTACAGAGGGGGTCTCGATGCTGGGGAAGGGGATTCATGGGGGTCACAGGACCCAAAAAGGGGTTATGTGGTGTTTCCCTGTCCGGGAATGGAGGTTTAGGGGGTCCCGGCGCCCAAAAATTGCAGTTCCGGGAGTGCCGGTGACCAGAAATGGGGTTCAGAGGGAATCCCTTCCTGCGAATCGGGGTTCGGGGGCGTCCCGGTGCCAGATAATGGGCTGGCCGAGCTATGGTGCTGTGGAAGGGGTGCAGGGGGTCCCCGTTCACAGGAATGGGGCGCTCGAGGGGTCCTGGTGCAACTGAATGGGCGTTCAGGTGTCCTGGTGCCAGGTAACAGGACGCACTGGGGTCCCAGTGCCCAGGAAATGGGTTTCAGGGGGTTCCCTTCCCGGGTTCTCGGGTTCAAGGGGTCCTGATGCCTGAAAATTGAGGTTCAGGGGGGTCCCGGTGCCCAGAAATTGGGGTTCAGGGCGGTTTCTGAGCCCAGGAATGTGGGTTCAGGGTGTTACATGCTTCAGATAAGGGGGTGCAGGGTTTATCGGGGCTGGGAAAGGGGGTACAGGGCAGGTCCAGGGGTCCCCAGTGTTGAGGGCAGTGGGGTCTGGGAGCTGGGAAAGGCAGGAATGGGGGTTCAGGGGGTCCCTGGGTCACGGAAAGGGGGGTCTGGGGCTGGGAGTGGCGGGCGGATCCCGGGGACACAGCTTGGGAGACGGGAAAGAGAAAGAGACCGAGGGAACGCGGGGGAAGGGGACGGACGGAAACGGGGAATTCCAGGGAGTTCATCTGGATCCCTCTGGACCCGAGTGTGACCCCCCCCGAGACCCCCAGGACGCTCTGGGACCCCGTTTCGGGAAGCGGCAGGAGTGGAAAACTGGGGGGACACAGAAAGTTGGGAGATCTGGGGGCTCCAAAGTTCTACGAAAAGGGCGGGTCTGGGGTCTGGGAAAACCAGGATGCCCGAAAAGGGGGGCACGGTGGTCCCGGAGCACTGACGGGGGTGCAGTGGGAGCCCAGTCCCGAACAAGAGGGTGCAGGGGGATCCCCGATGCCCGGAAATGGAGATTCAGGGGTGTCCCCGTGCCCAAGAATGGGGGTTCAGGGGGGTTCCCATGCCGCGATTCAGGGTTCAAAGGGATCCTGAACCCCAGGAATGGGAGATCCGGTGGGTCTCGGCGCCAGATAAGGGGGTGCAGGGGGGTCCCGCTGCCAGGAAATGAACGTTCATGGAGGCCCCATGCCCAGGAATGGGGGCTCAGGAGCTTTCCCTGCCCAGGAATGGGGGTTCAGGTGATTCTCTACCCGGAATTCGGAGTTCAAGCGGGTCTCGGTGTCGGGAAATGGCGATTCAGGGGGTCCCGGTGCTGGGGAAGGGGGATCAGGGGGGTCCCTATGCCCAGAAATGGGCGCTCAAGGGGTCCCCGTGCTCAGGAATGGGGGCTCAGTGGATTCTGATGCCCGGGAATGGCGGGTTCGGGGGGGGGTCCCGGTGCTGGGGGAGGGGATCAAGTGGACGTCACAAGCCCCCCACAGGCTATGGGGAGGTTCCCATGCGCGGTAATGGAAGTTCAGGAGGGTCCCAGGGCCCGGAAATGAAAGTTCGGGGGGTCCCAGGGCCCGGAAATGGAAGTTCAGGGGGTCCCGGTTTCGGGGCTCCCACTCACCTTTGGTCGCGCCCCCCGGGTCCCCCAGGTGCCCCAGGAGCCCCCAGAGCAGCCCCAGACCCAGCGCTGCAGCCATGGCGCTGCTCTGCTATGGCCCCGCCCACAGACCTGACCCCGCCCACGGAGCAGCCTCCGGCCCCGCCATAGGCGCCGCTATTTCCTGCCCACCAATGGTAGCCTGAGCTGTCAGTGACGTCACCGGTCACCGGGCAGACCCCGGTCTCGCAGGTTGGGACACGGAAGCGAAAGGGACCGAGGAGGGCGGGGCGGGGGGAGGGGACGGGGGAATTGCAGAGAATCCCTCTGGATCCCTCTGGATCCCGCTGCGACCGCCCTGGAGCCCTCTGAGAACCACCTGGGAACCCCTGGGACCCCCTTAAGGAAGCGCCTGGAGGGGAGAACTGGGGGGATCCGGAAATTTGGGAGATCTGGGGGTGCAAAGGGGAAGGAAAAGGACGGGTCTGGGGTCTGGGAAGGGCGGGAGGGGCGGGGAGGGGTGCGGGGGGTCCCAGAACACGTGAGGGGGGTCCAGGAGGTGTCCCAGTCCCGGATTAGGGGGTGCAGGGGGGTCCCCATGCCGGGAACGGAGGTTCAGTGGGTCCCAGGTCAGGGGATGGGGGTGAGGGCAGTGGGGGGTGCAAGGCATCCCTGTGCCCAGGAAAGGGGGTGCACGGGCAGATCCCCGGTGTTGAGGAAGGTGATGGGTGGGGGGCTGGGGAAGGCAGGAGTGGGGGTTCAGGGGGGTGCCAGGGTCAAGGAAAAGCGGGGGCTGGGGTGTCTGAGAGGGGGAGGGCCGGGAAAGGGGGTGCGGGGGGGGGCATTGGGGCTGGATAAGGGGGTGCAGGGGGATCCCCGTGATGGGTAAGGGCCTGCAGGGTGGGGTCCTGTGCCTGAGAATGGAGGGTTTGGGAGGGTTTCCGTCCTGGATATGGGGGTGCACGGGGGTCTTGGTGCAGCGGAATGGGGGTTCAGGGAGGCCCAGTGCTGCATAAGGGGATGCACTGGGGTCCCAGTGCCCAGGAAATGGGGTTCAGGGGGGTTTCCTTCCCGGGTTCCGGGGTTCAAGAGGCTCTGGTGACTGAAAAATTGAGGTTCAGGGGGGTTCCAGTGCCCAGGAAATTGAGATTCAGAGGGTCCCAGTGCCGGATAAGGGGATGCAGTGGGTTCTGGTGCCCAAAAATCGGGGTTCAGGGCGGTTTCCATGCCCGAGGATGGGGGTTCAGGGCATTCCAGGCTCCCGATAAGGGGGTGCAGGGTTATCGTGGCTGGGGAAGGGGCACAGGGGGGTTCCGATGCCCCGAAATGAACATTCAAGGGGGTCTCTGTGCCCCGGAAGGGGGCTTCGCCAGGAAATGGAAGTTCAAGGAAGGAACTCGAGAGGCGGGATGGGGGACCCAGGGGGTCCCTGTGCCCACCAAAGGGGGTCCAAGGATCCCCGGTGTTGAGGGCAGTGGGGTCTGGGAGCTGGGAAAGGCAGGAATGGGGGTTCAGGGGGTCCCTGGGTCACAGGAAGGGGGGTGTGGGGCTGGGAGAGGCGGGCGGATCCCGGGGACGAAGCCTGGGAGACGGGGAAAAGTCTCCCAAGGGGAGATTCCAGGGGAACTCCAGGGAATTCATCTGGATCCCACTGGATCCTCGCTGAGACCCCCTGGAACACCTTCCAGGAAGCGCCAGGAATGAAGAATTGGGGGGACACAAATTTGGGAGATCTGGGGGTCCAAACGCCCAGGAAAAGGGGGGGACTGGGGTCTGGGAAGGGCGGGATGGCCGGGAATGGGGATGCAGGGGGTCCCGGAGCACTGACGGGGGTCCAGGGGGATCCCAGTCTCGGATTAGGGGGGGCAGGGGGTTCCCAGTGTAAATAAATGGGGGTTCAGGGGGGTTCCAGTGCCCAAAAATTGGGGTTCAGGGGATTTCCATGCCATGGAATGCAGGTTCAGGGAGAATTTCCTTCCCGGAATTCAGGGTTCGAGGGGGTTCACGTGCTTGAAATGGCATATCCAGGGGCGCTGGTGACCAGAAATGGGGGTTCAGGGGTCCCAGTGCTACCGAAGGGTGTATGGAGGGGTCGAGGTGGGCAGAAATGGGCATTCTAGGAGGTCCACGTGCTCAGGAGTGGGGGGGTCAGGGGAGTCCCGGTGCCAGATAATGGGGTACAGAGGGGTCTCGATGCTGGGGAAGGAGACTGAGGGGGGTCACAGGACCCAAAAAGGGGTTATGTGGGGTTTCCCTGTCCGGGAATGGAGGTTTAGGGGGTCCCGGTGCCCGAAAATTGCGGTTCCGGGAGTGCCAGTGACCAGAAATGGGGTTCAGGGGGAATCCCTTCCTGCGAATCGGGGTTTGGGGGGGTCCCAGTGCCAGATAATGGCCTGGCTGGGATCTGGTGCTGTGGAAGGGGTGCAGGGGGTCTCCGTTCACATGGATGGGGGGCTCGAGGGGGTCCTGGTGCAGTGAAATGGGGTTCAGGGGGGTTCCCTTCCCGGGTGCCCAGAAAATCGAGATTCAGGAGAGTTCCAGTGTCCAGAAATGGGGGTTCGGGGGCGACCCGGTGCCCAGAAATTTGGGTTCAGGGCGGTTTCCGTGCCCGGCAATGGGGGTATAGGGGGGTTCCAGGCTCCAGATAAAGGGATACAGGGGATATCGAAGCTGGGGAAAGGGGCGCAGGGGGGTCCCGGTAGTCTGAAATGATCTGGGGGATCCAAAGGTCAACGAAATGGTCCAAATGGTCTGGGAAAAGCGGGATGTCCGAAAAGGGGGGGACAGAGGGGTCCCAGAGCACTGTCTGGGGTGCAGGGGGGGTCCCAGTTCCCGGAAATGCAGATTCAGGGGTGGCCCCGTGCCCAAAAATGGGGGTTCAGGGCGGTTCCCGTGCCGCCATTCGGGGCTCAAAGTGATCCTGATCCCCAGGAATGGGAGCTCCGGTGTGTCCCGGGGCCGGATTAGGGGGTGCATGGGGGTCCCGCTGCCAGGAAATGAACCTTCATGGGGGTCCCCGTGCTCAGGAACGGGGGCTCAGTGGATTCAGATTCCAGGAAATGGCGGTTCAGGGGCGTTTTCTTGCCCAGGAATGGGAGTTCAGGGGCGTCCCGGTGCCACATGAGGGGGTACAGGGGGGTCCCGGTGCTGGGAAAGGGGATGGAAGGGGGTCACAGGACCCAAAATGGGACTATGGAGGGGGGTTCCCGGGCCCGGTAACCCCGGTAACAGAAGTTAACGAGGGTCCCGGAGCCCGGAAATGGAAGTTCAGGGGGTCCCGGTTTCGGGGTTCCCACTCACCTTTGGTCGCGCCCCCCGGGTCCCCCAGGAGCCCCAAGAGCAGCCCCAGACCCAGCGCTGCAGCCATGGCGCTGCTCCGCTGCGGCCCCGCCCACAGACCTGACCCCGCCCCAGACCTGACACCGCCCCCAGAGCAGCCTCCGGCCCCGCCATTGGTGCCGCTATTTCCTACCCGCCAATGGCAACCCGTGCTGTCAGTGACGTCACCGGGCAGATCCCGGTCTCGCAGGTTGGGACGCGGAAGCGAAAGGGACCGAGGAGGGCGGGGCGGGGGGAGGGGACGGGGGAATTGCAGAGAATCCCTCCGGATCCCTCTGGATCCCCCTGCGACCGCCCTGGAGCCCTCTGAGAACCACCTGGGAACCCCTGGGACCCCCTTAAGAAAGCGCCGGGAGTGGAGAACCGGGGGGATCCGGAAATTTGGGAGATCTGGGGGTGCAAAGGTGAAGGAAAAGGGCGGGTCTGGGGTCTGGGGAGGGCCGGGGAGGCGTGCGGGGGGGTCCCAGAACACGTGAAGGGGGATCCAGGAAGGGGTCCCAGTCCCAGATTAGGGGGTTCAGGGGGTCCCCATGCTCAGGAACGGAGGTTCAGGGAGTCACAGGTCAGGGGAAGGGGGGGTGAGGGCAGTGGGGGGTGCAGGGGGTCCCCGTGCCCAGAAAAGGGGGTGCACGGGCAGATCCCGGTGTTGAGGAAGGTGCTGGGTGGGGGCTGGGCAAGGCAGGAGTGGGGGTTCAGGGGGTGTCGGGGTCAAGGAAAAGCGGGGGGCTGGGGTGTCTGAGAGGGGGAGGGCCGGGAAAGGGGTGTGCGGGGGGGGCATCGGGGCTGGATAAGGGGGTGCAGGGGGATCCCGTGATGGATAAGGGGGTGCAGGGTGGGGTCCTGTGCCTGAGAACGGAGGGTTTGGGAGGGTTTCCGTCCTGGATATGGGGATGCAGGGGGTCTTGGTGCAGCGGAATGGGGGTGCAGGGGGTCCCAGTGCTGCATGAGGGGGATGCACTGGGGTCCCGGTGCACAGGAAATGAGGTTCAGGGGGGTTTCCTTCCCGGGTTCCAGGAAGGACTGAAAAATTGAGGTTTAGGGGGGTTCCAGTGCCCAGGAAATTGAGATTCAGAGGATCCCGGTGCCGGATAAGGGGATGCAGTGGGTCCCGGTGCCCAGAAATTGAGGTTCGGGGGGTTTCTGTGCCTGGGAATCAGGCTCCCGATAAGGGGGTGCAGGGTTATCGCGGCTGGGGAAGGGGCACAGGAGGGTCCCGATGCCCCAAAATGAACGTTCAAGGGGGGTCTCTGTGCCCTGGAAGGGGGATTCGCCCGGATATGGAAGTTCGGGAAGGTACCAGTGCCCGGGAATTGTGGGTCACGGGGGTCCCACTGTTGGGGAAGGGGATTGAGGGGGGTCACAGGACCCAAAATGGGGGTGCGGGTGGGTTTCCTTGTCTGGGAATGGAGGTTTAGGGATTGCCCTGGAACCCCTTTCAGGAAGCGCCGGGAATGGAGAACTGGGGGAACGCAGAAATTTGGGAGAGCTGGGGTACAAAAGCCGAGGAAAAGGGGGGGACTGGGGTCTGGGATGGCCGGGAATGGGGGTGCAGGGGGCCCCAGAGCACTGATGGGGGTCCGGGGGGATCTCAGTGATAAGGGGGGCAAGGGTGCCAATGCTAAAAAATGGGGGTTCAGAGGGGTCCCAGTGCCCAAAAATTGGGGTTCAGGGGATTCCCATGCCGCGGAATGCAGGTTCAGGGGTAATTTCCTTCCCGGAATTCTGGGCTCGAGGGTGTTTAGGTGCCCGAAAATGGCGTTTCCAGGGGCATCGGTGACCAGAAATGGGCGCTCAAGGGGCTCCGCGTGCTCGGGAATGAGGGTTCAGGGGGATCTCGGAGCCAGATAACGGGGTACAGGGGGGTCTCGATGCTGCGGAAGGGGATTGAGGGGGGTCACAGGACCCAAAAAGTGGCTATGTGGGGTTTCCCTGTCCGGGACTGGAGGTTTAGGGGGTCCCGGTGCCCGAAAATTGTGGTTCTGGGAGTGCCGGTGCCAGGGAAATGGGGTTCAGGGGAGTCCCTTCCTGCGAATCGGGGTTCGGGGAGTCCCAGTGCCAGATAATGGCCTGGCTGGGCGGGGGGTCTCTGTTCACAGGAATGGGTACTCGAGGGGGTCCTGGTGCAGCAGAATGGGGGTTCGGGGGGTCCCGGTGCCTAGAAATTGCGGTTAAGGGCGGTTTCCATGCCCGGGATTTGGGGTTCAGGGGCTTCCAGGCTACAGATAAGGGGGTGCAGGGGTTATCGAAGCTGGGGAAGGGGGTACAGGGGGCTCCCAGTGCCCCGAAATGAACGTTCACGGGGGTCTCTGTGCCCTGGAAGGGGGGTTCGCCCGCAAATGGAAGTTCGGGGGGTCCCCGTGCCCGGGAATTGCGGGTCAGGGGATTCCGGTGCCAGGGCAGTCCCCGGTCCCCGGGCGGGTCCCGGAGCCGCAGCTTGGGAGATGCGAAAGTGACCGGGGCAGCGCGGGGTGGGGACAGAGGAAACCCTGGGAATTCCCCTGAACCCCCCCGGAACCTGCCCGGACCCCCCGCAGGACGCGCAGGGGGTGGAGAACTGGGGGGACGCAGAGATTGGGGGGTCTGGGGGCGTCCAAGAGTCGCGAAGGAAACCGGGAGAGCCGGGAAGGGTTCAAGGTTCAAGGAAGGGACTGGGAGAGGCGGGATGGGGGATCCAGGGGGTCCCTGTGCCCACCAAAGGGGGTCCAGGGGTCCCTAGTGTTGAGGGCAGTGGGGTCTGGGAGCTGGGAAAGGCAGGAATGGGGGTTCAAGGGGTCCCTGGGTCACCGAAAGGGGGGTCTGGGGCTGGGAGAGGCGGGCGGATCCCGGGGACGCAGCCTGGGAGACGGGAAAGTCTCCCAAGGGGAGATTCCAGGGGAATTCCAGGGAATTCATCTGGATCCCACTGGATCCTCGCTGAGACCCCCTGGGACCCCGGAGGACCCCCTGGGAGCCCTGGAACCCCTTCCAGGAAGCGCCGGGAATGGAAAACTGGGGGGACGCAGAAATTTGGAAGATCTGGGGGTCCAAAAGCCGAGGAAAAGGGGGGGACTGGGGTCTGGGGAGGGCGGGATGGCCGGCAATGGGGGTGCAGGGGGTCCCGGAGCACTGATGGGAGTGCGGGGGGATCCCAGTCCTGGATTAGGGAGGGCAGGGGGGTCCCAGTGCCCAAAATTTGGGTTCAGGGGGTTCCTGTGCCAGGGAATGCGGGTTCAGGGGGAGTTTCCTTCCCGGAATTTGGGGTTCGAGGGGGTTCTGGTGGCCGGGAACAGCAGTTCCAAGGGCGCCGGTGACCAGAAATGGGGGTTCAGGGGGGTCCCGGTGCTGGCAAAGGGGGTACAGGGATGTCGGGCTGGGCGGAAATGGGCGCTCAAGGGGGTCCACGTGCTCAGGAATGGGGGTTCAGGGCGGACCCGGGGCCAGATAAAGGGGTATAGAGGGGTCTCGATGCTGGGGAAGGGGATTGAGAGGGGTCACAGGACCCAAAAAGCGGCTATGTGGGGTGCCCCTGTCCGGGAATGGAGGTTTAGGGGGTCCCGGTGCCCAAAAATTGGGGTTCCGGGAGTGCCAGTGACCAGAAATGGGGTTCAGGGGGAATCCCTTCCTGCGAATCGGGGTTCAGGGGCCAGATAATGGCCTGGCTGGGATCCGGGGCTGTGGAAGGGGTGCAGAGGGTCTCTGTTCACATGGAATGGGGTGCTCGACGGCGTCATGGTTCAGCGGAATGGGGGTTCAGGGGACCTGGTGCCAGATAATAGTATCCAGGAAATGGGGTTCAGGGGGGTTCCCTTCCCGGGTGCCCAGAAAATCGAGATTCAGGAGAGTTCCAGTGTCCAGAAATGGGGGTTCGGGGGCGACCCGGTGCCCAGAAATTTGGTTTGGGTTCAGGGCGGTTTCCGTGCCCTGGGGATGGGAGTATAAGGGGTTCCAGGCTCCAGATAAGGGGGTGCAGGGGATATCGAAGCTGGGGAAGGGGGTGCAGGGGGGTCCCGGTAGTCTGAAATGAACATTCAAGGGGGTCTCTGTGCCCTGGAAGGGGGGTTCGCTCGCAAATGGAAGTTCGGGGGGTCCCCGTGCCGGGGAATTGCGGGTCAGGGGGTTCTGGTGCCGGGGCAGTCCCCGGTGCCCGGGCGGATCCCGGAGCCGCAGCTTGGGAGATGCGAAAGTGACCGGGGCAGCGCGGGGAGGGGGAGGGGGACAGAGGAAACCCTGGGAATTCCCCTGAACCCCCCGGAACCTGCCCGGACCCCCCGCAGGACGCGCAGGGGGTGGAGAACTGGGGGGACGCAGAGATTGGGGGGTCTGGGGGCGTCCAAAGGTCGGGAAGCAGAACTGGGAGAGCCGGGAAGGGTCCAAGGTTCAAGGAAGGGGCTGGGAGAGGCGGGATGGGGGATCCAAGGGGTCCCTGTGCCCACCAAAGGGGGTCCAAGGATCCCCGGTGTTGAGGGCAGTGGGGTCTGGGAGCTGGGAAAGGCAGGAATGGGGGTTCAGGGGGTCCCTGGGTCACAGGAAGGGGGGTCTGGGGCTGGGAGAGGCGGGCGGATCCCGGGGACGCAGCTTGGGAGACGGGAAAGCGAGACGGGGAAAAGGGGAATTCCAGGGAATTCATCTGGATCCCGCTGGATCCTCGCTGAGACCCCCTGGGACCCCGGGGGACCCTCTGGGACCCCTGGAACCCCTTCCAGGAAACGCCTCGGGGAATTAGGGGGGGCCCAGGGGGGTCCCAGTGCCCAAAAATTGGGGTTCATGGGGTTCCTGTGCCGGGGAATGGGGGTTCAGGGGGAGTTTCCTTCCCGGAATTCGGGGTTCGAGGAGGTCCCGGTGCCCGAAAATGGGGGTTCTGGGGGCGCCGATGACCGAAAATGGGGGTTCAGGGGGATCCTGGTGCCAGATGAGGGGGTACAGGGGGGTCCCAGTGCTGCCGAAGGTGGTACAGGGGGGGGTCGAGGTGGCCGGAAATGGGCGCTCAAGGGGGTCCGCGTGCTCTGGAATGGGGGTTCAGGGGGGTTTTCCAGCCCAGAAATGGGGTTTCAGGGGGGTCTCGGTGCCAGATCAGAGCGTACAGGGGGGTCCCGGTTCAGGAGAAGGGTATTGCTCGCGGTCACAGGACCGAAAATGGGGGTTCAGGGGGGTCCTGGTACCCACGAATGGATGATTAGGGGGTTCCATGTGCCCGGGAATTGCGGTTCAGGGGGGTCCTGCTGACTAGAAATGGGGTTTCAGGGGGTCTCGGTGCCAGATGAGGGGGTACAGGGGGGTCCCGGTGCCGAGGAAGGGGATTGATGGGGGATCACAGGACCCAAAATGGGGG
The DNA here is from genome assembly GCF_028551555.1 of Melozone crissalis. Classification (NCBI taxonomy): domain Eukaryota; kingdom Metazoa; phylum Chordata; class Aves; order Passeriformes; family Passerellidae; genus Melozone; species Melozone crissalis. The sequence continues at coordinate 8,954,573 of NW_026535844.1, forward strand.
TTCAGGGGAGTTCCCCTGCCCGGGAATGGAGGTTTAGGGAGTTCCCGGTGCCCGGGAATTGCGGTTCAGGGGGGTCCCGGTTTCGGGGGGTCCCACTCACCTTTGGTCGCGCTCCCCGGGTTCCCCAGGAGCCCCAGGAGCCCCCAGAGCACCCCCAGCCCCAGCGCTGGAGCCATCGCAGCCGTCCCCGATCGCGGCTGTGGCGCAGCTGGAGAGACGCGAAAGCGAAAGTGCCCGAGGAGCGCGGGGGGAGGGGAAAAGGGGGAGGGGAAAAGGGCGAATTCCAGGGAATTCACCTGGATCCCCTCCTGGCCCCGCTCTGGATCCCTCGGGGATCCGTCTGGGACCCTCCAGGGCCGCGCCCTGCGGGACCCCCGGGCCGGGCTGTGCTGAACTCCCGGCCCTGCACTCAAACTCTGCCCGGACCCCGCTGGGCTCGGCCCAAAGCCGGGCAAGCACCGCGAGCAGCGGAGCCAATTTTTCCTGCGGGTGCGGATCCCAGCCCCGGCGGAGCAGGGCTGGGCGCTGGGACCCGACCCCTGATTCCCAATCTCCTTCTCTCTCTCCCTCTGCTGTTCTCTCCCTTTCCTTTGGGGGAATCACAAATCCCAGAGCGGCCGCAGAGGGCCGGGTTTCCCAGCAAAGGGAGGCTGGGGCTGAGGTGCCCCGGGCTGGCCGGGAATGGGGGCCCGGGGGTCCCCGGGGTCACGGAAACGGGGGATCCAGGGGCCGGGAGAGGAGGATACCCGGGAAAGGGGGGTGCAGGGGGGTGTTGGTGCAGGATAAGGGGGTGCAGGGGGGTGTTGGTGCAGGGTAAGAAGGTGCAGGGGGTGTTGGTGCAGGATAAGGGGATGCAGGGGGGTCCCAGTGCCCGGGAATTGGGGGGGGGGGGGGGGGGGAGGCAGGATCTGTGAAATGGCAGCAGCTGCTGGGGAGGGACTGAGATGGACTGGGACAGATTGGGAAAAGAACCCACTGGAAGCAGAACTGAGGCACCAGGGATCATACTGGGATATACTGGGACTACACTGAGGGCGACTGGGAACAACTCAGAGCATGCAGGGGGCAATTGAGATATACTGGGAGGGACTGGGAATGGTTTGGATCATCCTGGGACTGACTGCAATCATACTGGGAGTGATCAGATCTGTAGTAGGGGTGAAGAGGAGAAACTGGAATAATGCAGGGACCAACTGGGATCATACTGGGAGTAGCTGGCCCATGCTGGGGTCATACTGGGATTATACTGGGACTGATGGGGTGACACTTGGAGTGACTGGCATAGTACTGGGAGTAACTGGGATCATACTGGAGGTGACTGGACTTATACTGGGAGCAACTGGGACCACAGCAGGGGTAAATGGCATCGTGTAAGGTGTGACTGGGGCCACACGGGGCTCTTACTGAGAGGGACTGAGAGTGAAACGAACCATACAGGGCATGACTGGGAGCCACTGGGACCGTGTTGGGGGCAACTGGGATCCTACTGTGAGTGATTTGGAACATACTGGGAGTGACCGGGACCCCACAGGTGAGGCGGCGGCGGAGCTCGGGGGCGGCCGCAGCGCAGGTGGGAGCCGCGCTGGGTTGTGCGGGGGCTCGGGGCTGGCTGCGGGCCTCGGGGGCGGCAGGGGGCTCGGGCGGGTTCGTTGTGCCGTGTCCGGCCCGTGTTGCCGCTGGCGTGAGGGCGCTGCGGGAGCGGCTGCCCCCGGTCTCCTTGCGGCCGCTGCCTCGGCAGGAGCCGCTGCCGGAGCAGCGCTGGCTCGGCCCGGTTCCTGTGGCTGGGACAGAGGGGGCTGCCCCGTGCCCAGAGGCTGCGCTGGGGCCGCCTCCGAGCTCCGTCGCCGCCTCACCGGGCACCGGCCGCTGCTGCCGCTCCCGGGCCCGCACGGACGATCCGGTAATGGCGGCTCCGCCGAGCCAGGGCCGCCCTCGGGGCGGCACCGGAGGCCGTGCTTGGCCCCGCTCTCACCAATCACCGCGCGAGCACGAAGAGTGACGGCAGAATCAGATAGTCGCAGCGAGGGGCGGGCTCTGCACACGGCACGGGCTCTGCACACGGCACGGCCCCGCCTCCCTTTCCCCGCTCTCCGGCATTTCCCGGCAGCCGCGGCTGAGGAGCGGCCTCGGCGCTGGGCCCGGCCCGGGCAGGAGGCCAAGGAGCCGCTGGTGCTGCCCCGAACCGCCGGGAGCTCGGCGTGACCGGGACCTGAGGGCGCTGGGAGCTGGGGTGAGTGCGGGACGGAGCCGGGACCCACCTGCAGCCCCGGCAGGAGCCCAGGCCGGAGCAGGGGATGCTGGAGAGAGGCCAAAACCTCTCTGTCACTTCCCTCCTCCCCCTGGGCAGGAAACAGAGCGCGTAAGGAAAGGCTCGAGGGTCTGGGTGAGGGTGGGACAGTTCAATCACTGGTGACGGGCACAACGCACTTGTCAGGAGAATTAATCCACAAACCTCAGAGGTTTATGTCCAAAAAGGAGACAGAGGAATCCTTTTACTTTATTCGAATAAAGAGAGAGGCCGTGGGGCATTGCCCTGGGGTCTCTCCAATTTTTGGAGGACGCAGCCTCCCTTTTAATCCCAGTTTCCCGGCCGCATTTCCCTTCTCTCTTTCCCCATTGGCTGAGGTACTTGAGAGGTTCAAATTTCCCGCTATTCCCGATACTTAAGATTTCCCTCTGATGTACAACCTCCCTTTTAATTTTTAATTCTTATGGAATTTAGGGTTTTCCCTCTTTGTTTCTTTCATCTTTCAGTGTTCAGTTTCATTTATCAGCAAACCTAAAGTTTGTTTGTAAAAGCAACTATCTTTTCCCATTCATCAATCAGTGGAATCTTTTCCATTGTTTCTTTGATCTCTCAGTGCTGGTTTGATCTACCAGCAGACCCACAGCCTGTTTAAAAGGACAAAATCCATCATTCCTCTCACACTTGGCTTGGGGAGATTAATTGAATTTATGATCAAACATGGCAGGGCAAGAGAATGAGAACTGAAATAATTCCTACGAAAATATCCTGGCCCCACTTCTCTCTCCTTCCCGGGCTTAACTCTGTCCCGCATTCCCTCGCTTCTCCCCAGCCAGAGGCGCAGGGGATGGGGGTCACAGCCCGGTCCTGTCACAGCCTCCCCTCAGGGACAGGAATCCTCGTCCTGCTCCGGCCTGGGGTCCCTCCCACGGGACACATCCCTCGGGAACGGGCTGCTCCAGCGGGGATCGCCCCGGGCTCACAGGTGCCGCCAGGAGCCGCTTCCATGGCTCTGCAGGGGCTTCCCAGGGGCTCGGGGCCTCTCTCGGGCATCCCCTGCCCGCGGTCTCCTTGCGGCCGCTGCCTCGGCAGGAGCCGCTGGCGGAGCAGCGCTGGCTCGGCCCGGTTCCTGTGGCTGGGACAGAGGGGACTGCCCCGTGCCCGGGGCTGTGCGGGGAATTCCCGTGGCCGGATGTTTCTGTGCCCAGAGAGACAGAGGAGTCCTGTAAAAGTGACTTTATTGCTGAGCAGAGGGAGAGGCCGTGGGGCATTTGCCGTGCGCTCTCTGCCATTGTTGTAGTTCGCAGCCTCCTTTTTATCCTCATTTTCGCGGCCTCATCTCCCGCTCCCTTTGCCCCCTGGCTGAGGTGCTTGGAAGGTTCAGACCTCCCGATCCTCCAACTGCATGTCCGTGTTAATGTGCACCCCCACTTTTGTATAACAGCCGATATTCACTGCTCTGTTAAGTCTTTGTTCTTCTGCAAGTTCAGGAATTCAGCGGGACTTTGAGGAACTTTCTGTGTCAATTTCTAATATTTTCTAAAACTGATGGCTTCTCCCATTACTTCCTTATGTACAAATCCCTGACCCTATCTCCAGGCAGATTCACTCATTGACTCTGTTTTTTCTTCCTGGGTCTTCTTTCGTTTTGGGATTATTCTCAGTGTCCTCATTCCCTGTCCGTCTGTAGCTGTTTCTGGATCAGGAGGCCTGGCTGCCACCTGCATCCCCTCGCTCCGCTGCTGAATGAGCTGCACCCTCAAGGTGTGGAGCATGGTAAAAAGATGAAAGTTGCTGTAGCACATGAGAGGAGAAACAGCATTTGTATAACCCATGGTCTGCCAGGGAGCCACGAAACCGTGTCCCATTCTGTTATGGTTAGAGGCTGGCACAATGGTAGTGCTCCTATGAATTAGTTTCTCTCTGGTGTCTGCTGTGAGATGTGACCAGGAATAAGCGAAACAGGCTTTTACTTAGAATAAAGAAAAGAAAACTTTATTAACTAAACTACAACTCTAAATAACAAGAAATACGCAGGGAAAATGAAAACTTTGTAAAAACATTTCCTCCTCTCTCTACTAAATTCTAATACATCTATTTCTCAAATTTCAACTCTCAGTCTATCACTAGTCTTTAGATAATCAATTCTCAATTCATCAAGAGGAGAGGAGTCTTTCTCGTGCTTCAGGCTTCTTCTGGAAACACCATTGAAACTGCGTGTGTTTCTGGTCACTCGTGGCACCGCCCAGAGTAAATCTGCTGTCATGACCTCTTCCCTTTATGTCTAGTGCTCTCACTACTGAACATGGACTAGAGCTGCTCCTAGGGTTGTCTTTTTAAGGATGCTTTGTCCCGTTCCAAACAGAGCACAGTCTCACCTTTGGGACACTTGTCTTCTTCAAATTTCCCTCCTTGGTGCTGAGGGGTACTAACACTGAACTTTCTTGGGTCTGAGCCATTTCCTCCCTCTGGATGCAGTTTCGGTGTCACAAGGAACATGGTTCTGTCCATGGCTATAACCAGAAGAGTCTGGCTAAGCTACTTTATCGTCTCTTCTCACTTAAGATTCTTCACTTTCACACTTGCACACTTCTTTCTTCCATTTCATCTCTATCTCTCTTCTAGGAAAGGTTAATGTTCTGCAAAGTTTTCATTGTCTGAGAAAGGGTTAAAAGCTCCCACAAGCGGCCGGACCCCCTCTGGCTGCAACCCCCCCCTCCTTCTCTGCCGGCCGGGCTGTGCTGCCAGCACTTGATATCAAATTTCAAGGCGGCACAGGCTCGCTCTGTCTCTGGGTGGGGGTGCTGCCCGATGCCTCCTGGTGCTTCTCCCACCCTTCTGTGCTGGGGACCCTTCACCTCCCATCTCTGTCCCAGGCCCGGCCTACCTCGCACCGCCTGGCTGCGCCTGCCCCGCCCAGCGGCGGGCAGCTGGGCCGGGAGCTCTGACCTGCTTCCCTCGCTGGAATTCCAGAGAACTCCCCCCGCGAGTGCTTTGCTTTAACCCCTGCGTTCTCAGAGGCGTGTCTAATGTCTCTAGTGCCTACACTAGGTGCTAATCTTAAAATCTGAACACTTATTGCTGACTAGAGCATATCTCAGAAAACTTACTTCCTCTTAAACTAGGACACATTCCCATCCTTTCCACGTTTGGATTGGTGCATGAGCTTTCTTGTTTCCTTTGTTATCTGTTTCACCACTTTTCCTTTGTCATCTATTTGCCAACAGCAGTTTGAATCATTGAATTTTCCACAAGCTCCTCCTTTTTCTGCTAACAGATGATCTGATCCCATCCCATGGTGAAGTGTTGTGTTCCTCATTTCAGTGGATTGGTCAGCAGGAAGGTCAGGAGCTGGAGCTGTCTGGTTGGTTATTCTGAGGATAGCTTGTAATCTAATGATGCCATTGAAATGAGAAATGGGTTCTGTGGCTCCTGATATGAATTGGTTCAGGTTCCCAGGGGCTGGTCCATGGTGTTGTAGGATTTGTTCTGGTGGTCTTTCAGCTTTTCCCCATTTTTGGGCGCTCCCTTGAGCCAAGACTGCATCAATTGACCACTTTTCTCTAATTAAATCATCAGATACTGTGATTCCAAACTGATTTCCCTGAACTTGTGATAGCTAGAACATCTCAGTGCTCTAATACACCCTATATAACACAGACAGTGACAGCACGTGTTGGAGTGGGCAGAGGGATGATTCCCCCCCCATTTATTTATAGTGAAGTTTTCCCAACATTCTCCATGTGCTGTTTCCCTTTTCAGCTTCACCCGTTTGTGTTGCAGGGTCAGATATCCTCCCCCTGGGCTCTGCCTTGAGCTGTGCAAATTCCATCAGTGCAAGCAGGCAGAGCTTGGGGTGAGGGGCAGAGGGAATCAGCCCAATTCCTGCCCCAGGCAAGGGACCCAGGTGCATTGTCCACACTTTGCCCAGCAGCATTCATTTGCATTTCTAAAGCTCCTCTGGAGGCTGCCTGGAATGAAGCTTCTCTTCCAGGGTGTACTCACACATGCCCCCCCCCCCCCCCTCAAAGCCAGGTTTTGGGGTATTTTTAATTTTTAGGGGGTTATTTTTGAAGAGTGTTCTATTAACTGTTTATGAGTTAAAGGGCCACCTTTAAAGCTCTTCTAGTTTTGCAAAATGCAGCCTGAAGCTAAACACCAGAAAACCCAGACCAAAATTTTGCAATCTCCAACAGCCACGCAAACACACGAGAAAAAGAATCCAAAGCAATAAAGACTTTTTCTACTTCTTCTGCTAAGAATAAAAATTGATTCTCACGTCCCTGGCCCAAACCTAACTGACAATATCAAAGTAGCATTAATTAGAAACAACATTCTCATGGTGTAATCTTATTCCAGCCAGCCCAGAGTGTAGGTGTCAGTGAGCCCCAGAGTGGAATTGTGCCGTGGTGTTCCCCAGCAGCTGTGGCAGTGCAGGCCCAGACAGATATATGACACAGAGGTACAACAGAACTGACCTCTGTATCACCTTTTATAAAATTAATTTGCATTTCAAGTTTAGGAATCAAAACCCTTCCCAGTAAATAATGATAGCAATTAGGAGCAAGTAAAAATTCATGCATTTCAAGCCCATTTCCCACATCAGCTAACAGTGGTTGAATAAAACCACTGCTCTTTCCCACTTATCTCCTCACTAATTAAACATATTTTTAGCATTTTTCCCCCCTTGGGTCTAAGATTCAAAGTGCACTGAGAGGCTCCTGTGTCCATCAAGGGAGGCCTCCTCTCAATGCAGACCCTGCCTGAATGTTCTCAGTGTGGAGGGTCCCTGGTGTGATGGGAGCTGTGACAGCCCTGCCAATCCATGTCCATCAAGGGGTGGACTTGCTGGTCCTGAGGGTGCTGCTGTCTGTGCTTGCAGTGTCCTTGTGCCCTGCAGCTGGAGCCCTGGTTCCTTGCCAGGGGCTGTTTGGGTGGGCTCTCCCCTGCCGAGGAGGGCAATGCCTCTGCCAGGTGCTTGTGGCCGAGCCGTGCCCTGGGTGCTGGGGCCCCCTTGGGCCCTGGGGTTGATCCCTCAGGGGCTGTAGGAACTGTGCCCTGGCCTTTGCCTTCAGCTTGGCCTTTTGCTGCTCCCTTCTTGCATTCACCTGCTGTGCCTTTGTGCCCAAGTGCTGCAGGGCCTTCTTGTGCCCCTCCTGCAGCCCCCCTCAGTGCCTGTGGGTGCTCATCCTCTGGCAGCTGCTGAGCTTTCTGCAAAATCTTTCGTATCTCCAGTGACCCAAACAAAATCCTTAAAAGAAAAATCCTGATCTTTCCGTGTACAATCCGCCTTTCCCAGGTGTTCCTTGCTCCTCTTCCCTGTGCTCAGGGTGCCCTCCCCAGCCCGTATCCCAGAGCCGCTCCCTGTCCTGCCGCAGTGTCCAAAGGCGCCCCCGGCGGGCAGGGCCGGCAGCTCCGCGGGGCCGGGCAGCGGCCGGGGCGTCCCGCAGCCTCCTGGGGGCCGAGGGCCGCTGCCGGCCCTGCCCGGGGCTGGTGGGGTCAGGCAGCGCCCGGCGCTGAGCCCCGGCTGCCCCACAGCCCCGGCCCGGCCCCGCAGCTCCCCACAGGCCCCCAGCCCGTGCTCCCGGTGCCGCAGCTCTGCGCCCGGTGCTGCCGCTGCCCCCCACAGAGAAACCCCCTGAAACCCTGACCGCCTTGTTTTCCTCTCCTGGAAACCAGGGATACAAATGATCAGCTGGCAAATGTTGAGGTTAAGACCCTGCTGAAAAACATCCCAATCCTCGGTATTTTTCTCTTCCTCCTCTTTTCTTTTTCTTACCACATAGATTCCTCTGGCTGCTTCTTGCCTTGACCGTATTGCTGCACACTCCCCTTCACCCAGTCTCTTCCCAGAACACCAACACCATCCATCCCGTGTTGTCCAAATCCCTTCTCCACTTCCCTTATTGTCCCTCTGGGTATCCATGTCTTTAATTACCTCCGGGAGAATGTGGAAACTCCCTCACTCTTCTTGCATGGATCCCTTCAGAGATAGTTTGGGATCATCATCCCTTTGGCACAGGACCCCCTTCCCGGCTTTCTCTTTTCTACCCTGCATGGGTGCCCTGCCATGTTCACTCCCCAAAGATCCCAGTGCACTCACTGATGAGATTTTCAGTGCTCTCTCCCTGCTGACTCTTCAGAGCCGCCCCTGATGTGTCACTCGTCTGTCTCCTGGTCACTCTCGGGTACCCAATCAATCCCCGGTGCTGCTGCCCCCCAAGGGAGCCGATCACCCAAACTGGGTGAGGCACCTTCAGCTGCACTCACTGCCCACTGCTCCCGACAGTGGAAGGAATTCTGGATGAGTCCCAAGGTGTGTGGAAAAATTGACATCACCAGAGGTTTCTGTTCAGATGGAATACAGAGAACTCCCGTAAAAATAATTTCATTCCAAAAAAAATGGGAGAAGCCATGGGACATTTCCTATGGGGTCTCTCCAGTTGTTGGAGGACACAGCCTCCTGTTCATCCTAAGTTTCCTGTCTACATCTCCCTTTCTCTTTCCGTATTGGCTGAAGTACTTGAGAGCTACAGACATCCCAATCCACCTACTACTTCCCCTTCCTAATATGCTCCCCACTTTCGTATAGCAAACGATATTTATGGCTCTGTGAAGTCTTCGTTCTTCTCGAAGTTCATGAATTTAGCAGGACCTTGGCTAAGCAGCAGTCTGTCATTAATTAATAACATTTTCTGAAACTGGTGGCTTCTCCTGTCACTTTCCTATGTACAAGTTCCTGGCTCTGTCTCTGAGCAGATTCACAGCATCTGTTTGTAAAGACACTTTACACTTCTTCCTTTCATGGGGGTCCCCCATTTGTGGGACATCCCCCCGGGAGCAGGGTGTCCCCCCTTGCTGCAGCTCCACCCCTCAGGCAGTGCTCAGCCAATCATGGCACATGCTGATGATGACTCAGCAGTTGCCAGGCAGACCTGCAGCTCCCAGCGTTCCCCACCTGTGCCCCCACCTCGGCCCCAGCGCCCCCCTTGAGGGGAATTTGGGGAGGTGGGAGTGGGGCAGCGCCAAGGCCGGGCCCCCCCTAACTGTCCTGGCGGGAGCGGCTGCAGTGGGGACCGAGTGCGGGCGGGAGCGGCCGAGAGCCCAGCGCTGCCCCAGCCCGACCTGCCCCAGCTCCATCCCTGCCCCTGCCGTGGGATGCTGTGGGTTTGGGGGCAAGAGGGAGCCGGCAGTGGGAGCTGGGCCTGGGGCAGGAGGAGAAGGGAAGGAGAAGCAGGGTTGAGGAACAAACTGGTCAAACGATGCACAAGGGAGGAGAAGGTGGGATTGTGCAGGAGAAGGGGGAATAGCAGGAGGAAGACGAGTGTGAGGAAGAGTGGAGACACAGGAGGAGGAGCAGAAACAGGAAGCATCACAAGGTTCCATCTCTCCCTGTATCTGCAGGCTCTACCCCAAGCCCCAGGAGCATTGCCCCCTCATATGCAGCAGATATCTGGGGAGGAGGATCCATTAATTTCACTGGGGTGAATCTTGGTGTTTCTGAGCTTTCTTGGGCTAAATGTTGGTGCTTTGGTTTTTTGCAGGGGCTGAATCTTTATCTTTTGGAGGAGGTTTTTGCTAAATCATGATGTTTGGGGAGTTTTTGATCTGTGTCTTGGTGTTGGGAGAATTTTTGTGCTGAATCTCGGTGTTTTGGAGGTTCTTACAGACACAAGATGTCCAGTTAGTTCCTGAGATGAAGTTGGGCAAGGAGGAACTCCCAGTACAAGGCACCCTCTTATTCTTTTTCTTTTTTTTTTTTTTTAAACCCAAACCAGGATTTTTTATTCCCAAGGCTTGGCCTGATGGAGGACGAGGAAAAGCCCTGGAGATCCTGCACAAGGAGTGGCTACAAACCCAGCCCAGAGAGCTGCGAGGAGGAAAGAGCCCCCCTGAGCAAGGAAGATGGCCAGAGATGCAGCCCGAGCTCAGAGCTGGTGGAGAAGCCTCATGGCAGGAAGAAGCCCCACAAGTGCTTGGAATGTGGGAAGGTTTTCAGCCAGAGCTCCAACCTGATCCAGCACCAAAGGATCCACACTGGGGAACGGCCCTTTGAGTGTGGGGAGTGTGGGAAGAGCTTCAGACAGAGCTCTGGCCTAATTCAGCACCAGGTGATCCACACTGGGGTACGACCCTACAAATGTGGGGATTGTTGGAAGAGCTTCAGAGACAGCTCTGACCTGATCCGGCACCAGATGATCCACACTGGCGAAAAGCCCTATGAATGTGGGGAATGTGGGAAGAGCTTCAACCAGAGATCCCACCTGATCCAGCACCAGAGGATCCACACGGGGGAACGGCCCTACACCTGCTTGGAATGTGGGAAGAGCTATGGGTGGAGCTCAGACCTGAGAAAACACCAGCGCAGCCACACCGGGGAGAAGCCCTATGAGTGTCCTGAGTGTGGGAAGAGGTTTCAGATCAGCTCCACTCTCCTCAGACATGAGCGGATTCACACAGACGAGAGGCCCTTCCGCTGCCCTGACTGCGGTAAGGGCTTCAACCGCAAATTCGCCCTCGTCTCCCACCAGCGCATCCACTCCAGGGAGAGGCCCTAAGAGTGTGGGGAGTGTGGGAAGAACTTCTCCCTGAGCTCATCCTTGACCAAACACCAACGGAGGCGTCACTAAGGGAAGCCCTGTGAGTGTCCTGAGTGTGGGAAGAGCTTTGTGCACTGCTCCAGCTCCATCCCCCATGGGAGGATCCACGTTGGATGATCCCCAGTGACCTCTGTTAGGCAGTGCCCTGGTGATGTGTGTTGGGATGACACCTGGCTGGGGGGCTCCACATCTTCCTGGCTCCCTCTGGACACTTGGATGAATGCAGAGAGCAGAACATCCATCAGGATGTAGACCAACAATGGGAGTTCCTTGGGGAGAGCAGATTTCCTGACTTTCAACCCCAGAACATCTTTTGTGTTCAGTCCTATCTTCTGGTGGCATCAAGGAGTTCTGGATGGTCTTGGAGGTCTTTTCTAACTTCAGGGATTCCATGATTTTAATTTCCTGTTGCCTAAGGGCGTCTTCCACAGGCAGATGATGAAAAAGTGAGGAAAAGACCAAAATTTTGGAGACAGTAGGGTAGAAACTCCACCAAAAAAGGTTCTTCTCTCCCACCCAAGCAGGTGGAACCTCAGCCGGCACTGTTGCGATCCATCCCAGCGGATGGGTAACGCGATGATTTTTAGGTGCAAAAATAACCAACAAGGCACAGGGGATTTGCAGTAACAAATCAACAAAATGCAGGTTTATTGAAATAACCACAACTGAAATGCGTTGGTAAGGGGAACTGGGGAAAAAAGGGAGAAGATAAGGAAAGAGGGAGGAAAAGAGGTAAGATGGGTTATAGCTACCGAGACATGATGCCGCTTTTGTCCTTTGGGGTCCAGCCATTGAAGCTCACTGAGTCACGTCCGGGGAGATCTCGAAAAGCACGGCAAACCAGGGCTCCAATTATATGATTTTTCGTTGGAGGGAAGGGGAGCCGAAACAAAGGTCTCCAGGGAGGGGGAAAGAACAGAAAAGGGGGCACACAGAGTCCTAGCCAAGCAACAGGCAAAATCATTGTTTCCATGGCCCAATGCTCGCAGGTGCGTTTACTCTGGGCAGCTTTTCCCCCCTTTGTGCACACCTCCCCCGAGTTGGGGGGGGTTCAGTCCCAGTCTCTGGAAGAAGGTGCGAGGGGGGTTTTCTTGCACGGGGATTTCTAGTCTTGGTTCTTTGATGGAGAGGCTTGCATTTCTGCTTGTCTGTCACAATGGCTGAGGACAGATGAGAGGGGTCTTCTGTGGGAGACCACCCAGAGCTGAAGCCAGGCAGGCCAGGAGATAGGGAGAGTCCATTGTTCAGGAGGGGCAGAATGCCCTCTTCATGTTCAGCGTGGTGTGTTATGCAAATAACACCTGTGGAAACAAGCTGATGATCGCATGACTTCCCCTCCCCACTGGCTCAACAGTTTTAACTTTTCGGTGGTCTTTTCTTCATGACAATTGTGAGGCAAAAATGAAGGATATTTTGGACAGACTCTCACAGGCACGGACATGGAAATCTTTTTCTTTTAAGCTTGATTTTCTTTTAATTTCTCTTCATCCCTTTAAAATATCCAACACAAGCGTAAAAATAAAGACATCGAACTAAGACATGGGTGTGGTCATGGTGGACACAGATATGGTGGGACACAGACATGGAGAGTGACATAGGGACACATGGACATGGAGGAGTATGGGGACGTGGGGGCACAGGGGCACAGAGGCGGATGTTGGGGACAATGACAGGGATGGAAACATGGTGAGGAGACAGCCATGGATGAGGACATGGTGGGACATGGCCAGTGACATGTGGAGACATGGCCATGGCTGGTGCCATGGGGGAAACTTACAGGGGATGTGGGGGATGCTGGGTTTGAGGGGTTTGAGGGTTCCTGGGAGGGACTTGGGGCTTGCTGAGGCCTTTGGGGAGCCCAGGCTGAGCAGCTCCAGCTGTGCTGGGAGACCCTGGGGGAGGTTCTGGGGCAGCTGCTCAAGGACCCCCTGACCTGGAGCCCCAGCCAGGCATTGGGCTCCTGGAAGGGGATGAACGTCCTTGTCCCCAGGAGGGAAATCCCAGCACCCCCAGGGTGTCAGGGGCAGCTGAGAGACCACAGCAGGAAGGGGAAAGCCAGAGAGAGCTGTCCCCCCTCCAAAACTGCACCCCAAAAATCCCAAAACTCAGGGATTCCTCTCAGGAAAAAGCACCCAAGAGCTGCCAGATTTCAGGGAAAAGGGGAATGTGACCCCCCAGACAGAGCCAAGAGGGGCCTGAATCCCCCAAAACCAAGCACGAGGGTGAGGGATGGGGCTGGAGGGACAATGGCAAAGGGGCAGAAGAACAGGGGAAAAGCGGATTCAAAGAGAGTGGGAGAGGCATGGGACCCCAAACCTGAGTTGCAAGGGATCTTTAGTTTGGAGGAATGATGGGAGAGGGGAGGAAAAGGTGGGGATGGAACAGAAAAAGGGCAGTTCCATGGGGATCCCTGAAGTGCTTCCCTGGAACTCTGGGGCGGGATGGATCCCCACTGGGTGGGTCCTCAAGCCCATTGCCCATCCCTGGGGGGTTCATGGGGGTTCCCTCCACCCAAAAGCTGGTGGTGCTGTGGCTGTGGAAGAGATGTTGTGGGGAAAGGGGGGTCTGGGGTGGGCAGGGAGGGGGAGCAAGAGGAAGAGAGGATGAGGAGGAGGAAAGGAGGAGGGAAAGGAAGAACAGGAACAGTACCAGGAAGAGGAAGAGCAGCAGGAGAACCACGCGGTTCCCCCACCCACCCTCTGAATCCACAGCTCCCCCTGGTCCCAGCAGCATCGATCCACCCTCCACATCCTGCAGGTGAGCGAGCTTGTCCCACATCCCTCAGGGAGTGTCCAGGAGGGCTTTTTGCGAGGAAGGGGATGTTTGGATCTCACAGAACCCATCAGCTGAGCCGCAAATGCCCCTTGGAGGGGTCTTGGAGGACCCACATGGTGATTGCCTGGTACCGGCAGGGGCAGGGGGGTGACATCAGTTTTGGGGCTTACTGGGAGTGGGAGAGCAGGGAGGAGCAATCCCGGAGCTGGGGGATCCCAGCAGCCTGGAGGGGTGGGGGAGGCTGGAGATGAGCAGGGTCTGGGCCCACCAACAGTGAATGGGGCGGTGACTTCTGGAGCTGGACTTGATCAGAAGGACCAAGGTGCTCACCCGTTGTTTTTCCCCCAAGCCAGGATTTGTCAATCCCAAACTTTGTCCAGATGGAAAAGGAGGAGACAGCTGCCAGGAAAAGGAAGATTGCATGGGGCACTGAGGCAGGTGAGGAGAAAGTCACTGCTCCTTTCCCCCTCTCCTCTGTTCCATCTCCCAGCCTAGCATCACCCCTGGCTGCAGGACAACCCTGCTGATGAAGCTGTCCTGCTGGGGATGCATTGGGTGGATCTTCTTCCCCATCCCTATGGCATGGAGGCAAATCCCAGCCTCTCCTTGTCCACCCTCCTTCCTCTCCTCATTCTGTCCTTCCTTCTTCATTCCTTCCTCTCCTTTTCTTTCCTTATCCCAGGCACTGAGCTGCAGACAGAGACCAGGGAGGACAAATCCCCATGGCAGAACCTCATGGAAGAGGCCGTTTTGAGTGGCTCCAGGGCAGAGCATGGGAATCTAACGGGTGTGGGATATCTTCTCCCTGGGAGGGAGCTCCTGGGCAGGTGTGGTCAGAGCAGACTCCTCAAGGTTTGAGGGAGCAGCTCCCCAGCCCACCTTGCACTCAGGCCCTGATGGATAATCTTGTGCTCGACCAGTTGAAGAAGGAGGGCTCTAGACACTGCTGAGGGTCCAGCTGGTTTATTATAGGAGAATCGAAGGGTCCAGGCGAGGAGAGGAGCAGGGACACGACCACAGCCAAAGGGGAGCTAGTGGCAGAGCCCAGAACAAGGGTGGGGCCAGGATTTATAACAGGAAGAAGGTGGGTGGGGCCAGGATACAGACAAGCAATAGGAAGAGGGATCAGAGGAGAAGTCAAAGTGGGGTGACAAGGGGTACATCAATGGGGTTGGGGGAAAGGGTGGTCTTACAACACAATCCAATGGGGAAATGAGGAACAGAGAACCTTCTAGAAATGGGGGAGCGGACCACATCTGATTAACAATTAGACAGAAGTGTCCTCCCAAGGCATCTCCGCCCCATTCTCCCTGTGGTCCCTTCCCACAAAGGGCGAGGAAAAGCCCTGGAGATCCCACACAAGGAGAGGCTGCAAATCCAGCCCCAGGAGCTGTGAGGAGGAAAGACTCTCCATGTGCCGGGAAGGCGGCCAGAGGGAGATCCAGACAGAGCTCAGAGCTGGTGGAGAAGCCTCAGGATGGGGAGAACCTCCATCAGTGCTTGGAATGTGGGAAGGGCTTCAGAGGGAGCTTTGGAGCTTCGACTTGATCCACCACCAGGTGATCCACACAGAGGGAATGGCCCTAAGAGTGTGGGGAATGTGGGAAGGGCTTTGGGCAGAGCTCCAACCTCATCAATCATCAAAAGATCCACAGCAGGGAGAGGCCCTATGAGTGTCCTGAGTGTGGGAAGAGGTTTTGGACTAACTTGCATCTCCTTTACATGAGCAGATTCACACAGAGGAGAGGCCCTACCACAGCCCCACTTGCAGGAGCGGTGTTAACTGCAACTCCACCTGTGCATCCACACCGGGGAGAGGCCCTATGAGTGTCCTGAGTGTGGGAAGAGCTTCTCCAGGAGCTCTCACTTGACCCAACACCAACGGAGGCACTGGTAAGGGAAGCTGTGCGAGTGCCCCAAGTGCTGGAAGAGCTTTGTGCACTGCTCCAGCTCCCTCTTTAGTGCAATACAGCAATCCCCCATGGGAAGAGCCACACTGGATGGTCTCCAGTAACCCCCGTTAGGCAGAGCTCTGGTTATGCCCATTCTGGGTGACTCTTGTTGGGTGGGGGGGAGGGGTTGGAGAGATTTATTTCCTCTCTCCTTGTCCTGATTTGATCTGGTTGATAATAAATTCCTCCCTGTGCCCAGGCTGTGTCTGTGATGCCCATTTTGGTGTTTAGTGAGGGATCTCTTCTCATCTTATCCTGACCCAGGAACTCTTGGTTAAATTTTCTCTCCCCTGTGCACCTGCCGGAGGGCAGGGACAGAGTGGCTTTGGTGAGTGCCTGACATCAGGCCAGCATCACCCAGGCCATGGGTGTCTTTCTGTCCCTGGCCCTCCAGGGAATGAACCCCTTTGCAAAACATACAGAAGACCTTTCCCTGTTCCTTGTCCCTGCCCTCAGTGCAGTCCTATCCCCAACGCAGTCCACCCGTGCCGTACAGCAGCTGTGCCCTATGGCTGCACCCTGGTTTAACTGCTACCAGGGGACAGCCCGCTCTCACCCACAGTGCTGGGAGCCAGTTGGGCCGAAGAAATCCGGCACCACCGCACCTGTCCTTCACCCAGTGGAAGATGCAAGAGCATCTGAAGGGAGGATTTCAGTAACCCCCGAGGGGAATTTTTCACAGGTACCTTGCTTGCACTGACTGTTTCTGTCTGTGTGTGTGCCCCTGCACACATGTGTGACCGTGATTGAAAAGGGTCTTCTCCAATTAAATATCTCCCAAGGCTGCAGCCATCTCAGTGGCCATGACCTGAAGGGGCATGGAGTTCAAACGAACGAGAGCATCCAGACCGGGTCTTTCAAATGCACTGTATAAGGGGGGCTTGGGAAATAAACTGCCTCTGTTGCCACATGAAACTGCCCCACCTGTGCACCACTCCCCCCACACGTGCCCTAACACATGGTGACCGCCAGTGATCAGGACTCTGCCATAACCTGGCACAGAGCAAAGGAGACAGATGGCGAAAAGCCGCTATGGTGTTTAGAACCAGGAATATTACAGTCTAAAGCTGGAAATCGGTGTAGAACCGGGTTGCAAGCAGTGTAAGAGCTGGGAATCAGTGTAGAACTGGGTTACAAGCAGTGTAAGAGCTAGGAATCAGTGTGGGAACCGGAATAAATACAGTGTAAAAGTGAGAATCAACGGGACAGCCAGCATGGTGATGTGACCGTGATCACAAGGGTTCTTGAATAAAGGAAGAGGTGAGAATGTTGACTCCATGTTCAGAAGGCTTGATTTATTATTTTATGATATATATATATTACATTATAACTATACTAAAAAGAATAGAAGGAAAGGTTTCCTCAGAAGGCTAAGCTAAGAATAGAAAAGAAAGAATAACAAAGATCTGTGGCTCGGACAGAGAATCCAAGCTATCTGGTCTGTGGTTGGCCATTAATTGTAAACATTCAAGATGGCCCAATCAAAAATCTACCTGATGCATTCCACAGCAGCAGATAACTATTGTTTATATTTTTTCTCTGAGGCCTCAGCTTCTCAGAAGGGAAAATCCTAAAGAAAAGGATTTTCACAAAAAGATGTCTGCGACATGGTGAAAAACCAGAACTTTGCCTAATAGACAGCAGAAAGTGCTGTGAGGTTTCTAGCCCTGTTTTTGTGGAGTGGAATCACCTAGGAGACCATGGGAGCTTGGATGTCAGCGCCAGAAAACTCTGTAATGAAGGTACTGATTTTCTTCTTTAAAAGGAGAAGGATTGATTACGATGAATGAGCCCTACAAGCTTTGTTCACATGGTGTGAAAGCCATCAGCTGGATCAGAAGCGGGTGTTTTAGATTTGCCCTTTTGGGAGGGAGCTGGACAATATATATTTGCAGCAGCCTCTAATGCTGAGGACAAAGCCACGGGTGTTATAAAGCCTTGGTCAGCAATTATGGACTTGCTAAAACAGTTGGAATATGAGAGGCAAAGGGGGAAGAGCAGCAGCACAGCTGCTCCTTTGTGTAATGCTGTGCGGGGGCCGGCGGGCCCCAGCTGCTGTAAAAATGTGTCCTGCTACATTGGGACTGCGGCTGAGAACTGCTGTGAAAAGCGCCAATCACTTGGGTTTTTTAAAAAAATTTAAAAGTTTAATAGTAATAAAATGGTTATAAAAATAGTAACACAATTAGAGTAATAATAATTTGGACAATTTGAATTAGGACAATATGAGACAATAGAAACAAAGAGTTACAGATGTCTGGGTACCTTTTTCTGGGCAGTGTGTTTCCAGTATCCTTTTTCTGTCTGAAAAAGGACACCCGTTAACAAAGGATTAACTTTTAAAAACAATAGCCTGTTGCATATTCATACACTTCATAGATGATACATAAATTCCATTCAAAACCAGGATTCTGTCTGGTCATTGTTAGCTTCGTCCTCTGAATCTTAACAGCACCTTTGAGGTGGGAGGATGTTTGTTTCTTCTGATAAGAGGGCAATAAATTCTTTTTCTCTGAAAGATATCGGTGTCCTGTGGCTTCTATTTCGCTGCAAGTCCTTTCTTTAAAAAAAGTATCCTACATAGCATGGTTTATATTTTAACATTTTTTATGACCTAAAGCTATATTTAACACACTACTTAAGAGAATTAATACAGCATTACTTTCTAACACAACAAATATAATATTCATTTTAATATTTGCAAAAAGCCAATCATAAAATACACATTTTTCACAATCCCCACTCTTATTCTTTGTAAATCATTTGGTTTGAGCAATATTTCTTGTCTACTTGCATCTTCTGGACTATGCTGGCAAAATAAAACAGGGGATTACGCAAGGAAGAAATATCAAAACAGTTGTAACACATAAAATGTAAAATCTTAATTTCTTCTAATACATTACCCCACCAGCTAGGTTTCTAGCTAGGTGGGGTAATGTATTAGAAGAAATTAAGATTGTTTTCTAATTTTTGGACTGGTACCTGGGTTATTATATGCATAAATTTTTTCTTCTTTGATTTCTTTTGCTTTTTCTAGAATGACTTTTCTGGGGTCATCAATTTTCAGCAATCTGATATATTAAACTTGGCACAAACACCCCCTTCTTTGGCCAATAAATAGTCTAAAGCCAACCTATTCTGATACACTACAGTTTTTGTTTGGCTTAGCTGACTTGATATTAACTCTAATGCCTGGGTGGCTTTATTTGCTACTGTTTCTGTAACTGCTTGGAGTCTTGTAATACGACTCAACAGATAATTTGGGGTCAATACAGAGTTAGATTGCTGTGCTGGTTTTACCTTTTGGTTTACTAGTTGTTTTATTACCGAATCCTGAACTGTAAGGTTAAATGTAAAACAAATCCATCTCTCTCCTTTTGGACATTCAATTCCAAATCTATTACCATTTTTCCTAAGTTTCTTGCAATCCAATAATTTTCCCCATTTTGCCTGCAGGTTCCTAATTTGTATGGGTTATATAATAGTGGCTGTTGACATGGGTGTGTGTAATGGAAGAGGAACTTTGGTTTCTTTCCATGTAATACTTTCTGTGGCATTTGTGACATGATCTTGCTGGTATCCCAAAAGGGAAAAGACAACTGTCTTGGTTTGGAAAGACAAGTGCCTGCTAAGGAAGGCAGGAGCCTCCCCTGAAATGGAGAATGTAAACCCTTCCCACCCCTCCAAATTGCTATAAATTTTAAATTAAGGGGCTCTCAGGCAAAAAATATGAGAGCAAGAAATAACAGATCTTTATTAGGGAAGAAAAATAAAAGGATAAAATAAACAATGCAGTAACCACAGCAACACTGACAGAGTCAGAACTCAACCTGACACCCTGTTGGTCAGGGTGTTGTTAGCAGTCCAATTGGAAATGTGGCTGCAGTCCTCCTGGAGTGTCAGGGGTGGTTCTGTTGCAGCAGGGGGTCCTGCAGAAAAGGGTTTAATCTTCCTCTGAAGATCCAGTGGAAGAAGAGGCAGCTGCTGTTCCTCTGGGGAATCCGGTGGAGAAGCTGTGTTGGTGTTTCAGAACCTCTGGATTATATCTGGGTAGCAATACTTGGCTCCTCCCTCTGGGCGGAGCATCTCACAATGGGATGTTATAGTTCTTATCAGTCATGCAGTGACATTCAATAGTCTGTTATCAGCAGATGTCCCCTCCCAAGGGAGGAGTGATTGTGGTCACTCAAAGAGAGAGATAAGGCAAACTGCCCACTTGACAAAAGACAACGGCCATCCAGATGGTAATAGAATACGTCTTTTCTTGCAATCTGGAACAGACGGGCTCAGCCTCATCTTCCTCCTGTTCATCTAATTCAGTTTCTTGCTCTAATTCCTGTTCCTCCAATTCCTCCCCTCTATCTTGTTCTGCTTTTCATTCCTTCAATGCCTGATACAACAGTCTCCAGGTAGTAGCCAAATTGACATCCGTCTTATCTCCCTTAGATATCACTTCCCATAGTCTCTTCCCAAACTTTTTCCATGCCCTGACGCTGAAGGCAGTGTCAGCATCAGCTTTAAAGTTGTGTGATTTGCACCATATCAGTAAGCTATGAAGAGCATAATCAGAAGCTTGAACATTTTTTATTTTCAGTAAAGTTTTCCACGTAGACAAAAGTCTTTTCCTCGTTTGATAAATTATTTCCCATTATTTTCCAAATCACTCACCTTGAATCAGACATCTGAATTAGGTCCAGACCTCTATAGCGTCCGTGCTGCCTTCCCTGATTTTTAGGGTACTCTTCAACTTTTTTTCTCTCTTTTTTCGCTTTCCTTTTTTACAGTCCAGTTGCAATCATGGTGGGCGGCACCAGATGTTGCTATAGAACGAGACACAGCGCCAAGTACTGACTCCATCAGAAGGGTGTATAAGAGCGATTTATTATAACAACATGTTGGCTTTATAGTTTTTCAAGATATTTTAATTTACTTAGCAGACACATCCACTGCCCATTTGTCATAAGAAAGAAACAATGTTCTCAGTAAGTGAACAAGGAGCCACGTCATTCTGTGAACCAGCTAAAGTCCGTATGTTTTTACTTTCTCTTTTCCATCCTGTTGCCATGGGGATAGCCTTGGTGTCTTCCTTGAGAGAGATACGAGGAGGAAGGCTTTCCTTATCCTCAGGAAGCCTTCGCTGGCTCACAAGAACAGCACAAAATGCCTTTCATACACTGCCATGTCTATTGTCTGGCACTGGTCAAGCACAAGGGGATTGAAGCCAACTTGCCCATAAGGATCAGCATAATTGCCTGTGCCCCACAGCACATCAGTGCCAATCACATGCCTGGGATCCTGCAGACCCAGCGTAGCATTCTGCTCCACTGCCCTGGCTGCCAACTGAGTCCATTTAGACTCAAAAATGCCGAATTCTACTGGCAGAATAGAAGCCAAACTGTGGATGTCGTAAGGTGTCAGCAAATCAGTAGCAAGCATTCGAAGCAGCTGCATGACTTCAACAGACCCCAGACCATATTGTCCAAACTTATCACAGAGTTCCATCATAGCTATCCATGATAAAGGCTGATAGGTGTTATGAGTAACACCCCTAAGCACAGGGAAAGCCTGGCAACCCCCTGGTAAGGTGGCAGCACCTCTCAAGTCCCATCCTTTGGGCCCCACAGGGACAGAGGCAGACGCCTGACTGGGAGTCAGCTCAACACCATGCAACACCGTGTCCCCTGCAGCATCAGCAGGGCCAGAGGAGCCATCTCGGCAATCCAGTAGATGCTGCGCGAAGGCACAATCAACCATTTCCTTGACCTTAGCTTTGACTTCCCACCAGAACCGCCTGTGTTCCCTTGGACGTACAGTCACCTGACACGGGGGGAGTGTCCACAAGACCATCAAGGAGCGTCCACGCCGACTGTCACCATTTGCACTAAAAGTGAACACCAGAGCGTCTTCCTGCACCACAGCCCCAGTGTCTGTGGGAGGCCGGGGTGGCAGGGCCGAACCAGCCACTGCAGGGCCCACTCCAGCCCCAGCAGAGCCCGTGCCCGTTGGCAACCCAGCAGTGCTGACTGCTGCACTTTGGGCAGAGGACATGGTGGTGGACGCAGGTCCCGGCAGTACTCGTAGATCCGGTGCGGGTCAGAGTGGGACCTGCGTGGGGCCCCCCTTCCGCGGCACGAGGGAGGGATGGGGCGCAGAGACGCGACTCATGGAACTGCAGGGCAGCACAGGGGTGTCCGGGACCACCCCTATGAGAGTTCTGCCCGTGACATGAAACCCCACAGCAGACACCGCCCCCCCAAGTGAAGTGGGGCGGGCTGCCCACCCACCGTGGTGGGGCCCAAGAAAGCACCGATCACACCCCGCCTCCAGCAGCTTCCACCGCCTGCGCATGCCCAGCAGGCTGCGCAGACTCAGAGGCTGTTGATACCGCCCCCCTGAGGACGAGACCAGTGCTGAAGTGGATGAACCTGCTCCCGTCGTGCCCAGGGGGTATTTTGTGGAAACGCCACAATTTCGACAAAGTATTGTCACCAAATCAGACTCAAGCAAAGGTGGGGGCTGAGCCGGGGCTCCCTGCAGCCCTCGAGTGCCAGGAAGGCAAAAAGAGAGGGGGATGCCCCCCCT
Source organism: Melozone crissalis (assembly GCF_028551555.1). Lineage (NCBI taxonomy): Eukaryota > Metazoa > Chordata > Aves > Passeriformes > Passerellidae > Melozone > Melozone crissalis. Next base: position 8,976,727 of record NW_026535844.1, read on the forward strand.
GACCCACCATCTCCACGGTGTGAGGCAGGGTGGGCTTGGCTTAGCTGACTCCACAGGGCCCCCAGAAGTCTGCGGGGCTCTGCCCACTTGCTGGCTGCTCAGAACCAGCTGGCTGGGACCCCAATCCACCTTTGGGGAACAAACGTCGCCCTCTGAGCCAGAACCGTCTCCCAGCTCACCATCTCGAGGGAGAGGGGAAGCTTCTGCTTTGTGCAGAAATTCAAATTCCCCCTCCTCCATGTCCAAGATGGAAGAGTCCCCCTGGGAACTCTGAGAGCTACAAAATCCAAACCCTTGCCAAACCATGTCAAACTTTTCCCATTGCACCAGCAACAATCCCATGTCTATACTACAATCAGCAAAGAGAGCTTCCATGAGGCATTCTCCCACGAGAGACCACGCCTCCCTGGAGAACACCTCCGCGGGGTCTGAAAAAAACCCCTTGCTCTCTGGCCCACAGAGATAATCTTTCAAAATTGTTCCAGGAAATGAAAGCCCGTTTCCACTCCATGAGACCATTCCTGAGATCCAAAACCAAGGAGTCCTCCATAGAAACCACAGGTATTGCCACTGTCACAAGAGCTGCAGGCAAAGTGCCAAACGGCTCACAGTCACCACGCCAAAGCAGGGAGTGGGGGGTAAAACTATACGACCTCACCCATGGCTGTCCCACACATGGTGGCCACCAGATAATGCAATAGGACACGAAATAAAAAAACGCGGACACTGGAATTCCATGGTAAGAAGAAAGTAAGTTTATTTTCTGATTCCACTATTTATAGAATTTCAAACGTGACAGAGGATTGGAGGATGGAATTGCCACCTCCCCACTGACACTGGACAAGCCAACAATCCATCAGATTTCTCCCCCTCCAGAAAGGAATGTAAAAACAACAATTATTTACATAAAAATGCGTGAGAAACTCCATTACAAGAATGTAAACATCAGAAGGCTTAGAAGAACTTAGAAGACCAGGGCAACAAGGAGCCAAGCATTCCTAACTGGGTGTAATCTGAGATTTGGAACAACGAAGACAGCCTTTTCCCACTGGATTCCTAGAGAAGCAGCTTTTTTCTCCACTAGATTCCCAGAGGAAGTCCACGCCCATCTACACCACCACTGGATCTTCAGAGGACAACTCCACCCTTCTACAGGATCACTGCTTCAACAGAACCACACCTGTCACTCCAGGAGCACTGCAGCCACCATTTAATAGGACTGCTACCACCACCCTGACCCACTGGGTGTCAGGTCGTATTCTGACTGTCAGTTTCCTTTGTTTTGTACTATTGCATTTGTATTTTTATTTTTCCCGTATAAAGAACTGTTATTCCTATTCCCACATCTCTGCCTGAGAGCCTTTAAATTTCAAAATTATAATAATTCAGAGGGAGGGGGTTTACATTTTCCATTTCACAGGAAGCTCCTGCCTTCCTTAGCAGACACCTGTCTTTTCAAACCAAGACAGAGTGTCATCCATATAATGTAGGATGATGGCATCTGGGAAGGTCCTTTGGATGGGAGACAGGACATGGGCCATGTACCACTGGCATATAGAGGGTGAGTTTTTCTCACTTTGTGGGAGGACTCACCAGTGGTAGCGCTTCAGATGTGCCTGTTCGGGGAGGGAATGGAAAAAGCGAATCTGGGAGCATCTCAAGGACAGAGAGTGATGTTAAAAGAGTGGTCTTTGATATCTATGACCACCAGTCTCCAGTCATGGGGAAGCATGAAGGGAGAGAGAAGGCCAGACTGCAAGGGACCCATGTCCTCCATTATTTTAGTGCATTTTCTTTGTTTGGCAGGTTCACTGCTGAATTTGTGGTTTTGTTGTCTGCTTAATCTGTGGTCTTGTCGTCCCCCTGTATTGTCCTCCCCCTGTCTTCACAGTGGCATAGGCTCCTCATTTTGTATTTTGTGTTTCTAAAATTAGACGTACTCCCTCATTGTTATTCAGTTCAGTTAGATGTCAATCTTTTTCTTTGTCACCTATCCACTCCCTACCAAGGTTTAATCCCCAACCTTCCCAGTTGTCAATCCTTCCTATCCTTGCCCCTTTTCCCCAGAATCCTCCTTGCTTTCCCCTCCCATTGAATGTCAATCCTCCCCCAAACCTGCCCTTTCTTCTGGAGAACCTGCCCTGTCTATTCTGTATCTTTTAGAACCCTGTTTACCCAAGTTATGTCCCTCCCTATGGCTCCCTTATTGGTTCAAGTGTAAAATGTCCTGCTTGGACCCCTCCCCAACCATACTCCTATTGGTTTGCTACCCTAAACCCCTCCTCCTGAGTGATGTTATAAAAGCGCTTGTTCACCCCAAGTCTTTATCTTGGGTGCTGGTCATGAAATAAAGCCACCCTGGTTTCACCCCCAAGACCCGTGCTGCTGCCTTTTTGTTCCTGCGCTGGACTGGGACTGGTAGCTGGGATTTGCGGAGCTTGCGAGGGGAATCTGTCACGCCCCTGTTGTCATTGTCACCTGGCCAGGGCACAGTCCACGCCGCGACACTGCATGACCTCATTAATTTTATGAAGGTCATAGAGGAGCCTCCAGCTGTCCTTACCAGGTTTTTTAAAAACAAAGACAGGGGAGTTCCAAGGGCTGTTGGTAGGTACAATGTGTCCCTTGGAAAGCTGCTGCTTCTCCACAAGGAGCTCAAGGGTACATAATTTCTCTGTTGAGAGGGGCCACTGATTCACCCATGGTGGGGTGTCAGTCTTCCAGGTGAGTTGTGGGGTGTTGCACTCTGCAGTGGCCCCAACTAGAAATCCTGGGATGGAGGTGGAATATCAAGTCATGCTCCCCATTGGGACAATAGGTCCCTGGCCCACAGGGTGATGGGTGCCCTGAGTACAAATGGCCTGATGGTGGCAGTTTGGCCCTCTGGTCCCTCTATTGTGATAGTATGCTTGCTCCTCATGGAGACGATGGCTCCTCCAATCACTGAGATGACTCCAGTGACAGGAGTCAGCTCCCAGTTTGGGGGCCATTTAGGTTGTGAATTCATAATAATGTCAGCCCCTGTGTCCACCATCACTTCTAGGTAGATATTACCTTTATTCAACTGACTGCAGTCTATAAGAGGTTTGTCTTGGCCCATGATTTCAACCCAGAATGCCACTGGGTGCTCTGGGATATTGTCTATGCTTAATGGCAATAAAAAGTCTTGGGCGATCACAGTCTCTCTGTGCAGGAAGCGTGCTGGTTTTGTGCAGCAGACAGTGACTGTGATTTCATCAGTTGGCCCAACAGTTTGTACTGCTGCTATAACATGTATTTCATTTGGTCCATGAATACAATTACCTATTACCAGCACATCCCTCAGGTCCTCCAGGGGTCCATATTTTCTGGTGGGAATAAGATGGAAAGCAGATGTATCAAATTGTACAGACAGAGCACTCACCAGCTGGTGTCAGGTCCTGACCTGAACTTGCTGGAAAGCCTTGGTGACTCTGGTCTGCTGTTCTGAGTATGAAGAGCTCCACGGGAATTTCCCACCTCTTGAGCCTCTGGAATAGTGGGGAGGGTACAGTGAAACAGCTTTCCATTTGCTGTCTTCAGGTGGGGCCACCCCCCCCTCTGTTGGAAGATTTTTGGCTGATAATGGTGCTGGTGGTGGTGAGGCTGCTGGTGATAAAGAAACTGAGAACGGCTGTTAGAATGTCTGTTGCAATCCATACAATGTGGTGAATGGCACCTCTTTGGTGGCTGCTGGTCTTCAGGCATTTTGTATTCTTGACCGTCCTTCATAAAATGGCCCAGTTCCCCACAGTTAAAACATTTTGCAATGTCTTTGCATGTTAAAAAGGCCTCTGCTACTCCCTTAGAGATTGCCTTTGCCACGGTGTGTTCAGTGGAAGTCAATCTGGCACAGGCCTCAATTATCTGGTCGATTGTAGGTTCTAGGTCGAAGGGGAGAGCTCTTAATATTGTTTTGCAGTCAGCGTTCACCTTTGCCAAGGCCATTTTATTTAGCACTTCCTTCTTGGCCTCTGGGCTTTCTATTTGTCTCTCAAGTGCAACTTTAGGTCCGTCTACAAATTTTATGAAAATTTCACTTGCCCTCGTTTAGTGTTAGTGAAACTCTGTGTATGTAGGGTGTCGTTGGGAGTGAGGAGCTGGGATGTCTTTGCAGCAGTGGCGATGTCATTGAGTGCAGCTTTTTGTAAATCCTTTGCTTGGTCTTGTGGCATCTGGAAGTCACCTTCTCCTGCCATTTGTTCAAGGGTTATTGCAATATCCGTGGTCTCTGGGCTTATATGAGTCCAAACCCGACTCACTCAGGACCCAAGCCCACACAGAACCGCATGAACGAGATAAAAGACGAGAAGCGCTCCCTGCCACGTGGGTCAAAGTGTCCAGTTTATTCGTGGGGGACAGATCACCTCTGGCACAGGCGACCACCCAGGCAGCAAAGAGGGCGTGCCTCACCTGCACTGGGGTTTTATGCCCCAGGTGCTGGGGGCGGGGAAAGAGGACCACGGTCAATGGGATAACACTGGGGAGGGGCAAAGGGAAGGACCACCCGTGGGACAGACCACCAGGGATACAGAGACCAGGGATGTGAGGGAGGAACCATGTGAGGGGGAATATACCATCCACGTGACCCAATAACATTTTTTTCCCAACACCCAGTGCAACCAACTAAATATCTAGTGCTATACAACAGGTTATATTTGGTTTGTTGGTATCTTTTGAATATATGTCCACCGGTGATTTGATATGCCTTTTTCACTGCCTCTCCCACAGCATGCACTCAGCCAGGGAGAGGAGGTAGTTCATGATATTTTTAATATCATGGGGGATCAAGATATGGGCAGAGAAAGTAGCTTTCAGCAAGTTTTTTAAGAAATGCATCCCTTGACCATATTCCTTAGCCACTTTGCAGAGCTCCTTCAATTCCCCATAGGGGATTGGCTCCCAGGAATTGATTGCAGTTGCCCTTCTGCTGTGTTTACATATAATTGAAAGCCCAAGATTTTTTGGCAAGCTCTGGCCCCTCCCAGGTAGGTTCCCTCTGCAGTTTGGTCCAGCGATCCTCAGACTCAGGACCAGAATCCAGGTCTGCGGAATCCCTACTTTCATCCCCCGAGGAGGATGAAGGGTGCTTGATGACTGCACGGGGCCTCTTGGGGCAGCTGGAATCTGCCTGTTTGTGGGCAGCTGTGGAAGCCAATATGGCCTCCTTCTGGTCATTGTCATCACCACTTCTGGCTCCAGTGTTGTGGGAATGGGTAGGGGAGGACAATCAGAGGAGGAGTCAAGAGAGGAGGGGATTCCCAATAGAGAAGGGAAGTCCCAACGGGGACACACTTCCTGACAGAGAAGGGAGGGGCAGGCCGCGATTACAGGAGTGGAGAAAGTGGGGGGAGGGTAAGAGAGGCCATTTTTGGCAGGATAGGGAGGTGACAAAATGGCCGTCACCTTCATGGGGTCAGCACCATTTTGTGAAAAAAGGGCAGGAAAACTTGGAGAGGGAGAAGACAAGATGGCAGGGTGGGCAACATTGCTGGCACCATCTGGGAGAACAACAGGGGGTGGTAGAACTGGGTATGTGGACATTGGTAAGAGGGCCAGGACAGAGCCCAAAGCAGCATGGCCAGTGCTGCCCTTGAGAGGGAACAGAGAACACTGGGAGATGTCAGGTTGACAGTAGCAATCCTGTGCCTGCTGGCAGGATCCATCTCCTGATTCTCCCTGGGGCAGGGAAGAGGGTTTAGGGATGTGAGGGGAGGAATGGGGAGAAGGGGTGTTAAACTGGGGTCCCGAATGTTTCCCAACATTTTCTACAGATGTAACAATAAGGCCAAAGGATAAAATTTCCCCACTGAAAGATCCCCTTTACTCGAAGAACATAGAATCTTTTCTCTATATGGTCCCAAAACTCATTGGAATGGATTCCCTCATACTATCAGGAAAATACTTGAACAACCAATGAAGAAAAGATTTTAAATCTCCCTTTGAAAAATGAAAATTTTCCCCAACAAGGATTCCTTTAACTTGGGTATAAACTTCCCTTTGTGGGTGGGTCAGTTTGGCTCCCATCCCCACACTTCCTCCCAACATCCAAGAGGAAAAGAAGGCAAAGGAAAGACAAAAAAGGGTGACCCCCAAATATATTACTCACCAGGAAGGAATCAGCAAAAGCTCTCCAGGTGCTCCATCAGCTCCAGCCGATCTTCTCACCTCAAGAAGGTTGCTGGTCACCTGTGGGATTGCCAGAATAAAACTTAGGAGTATCCTCTGGGAACTGGCTGCTCCGAACATGGCTTAATTTCAGTAGCAAAAAAGCTACTGAAGACGCCTCCAGGAATGCTCTGAAGAGGTCCCTGTTCAGGCTGCCAGCTGTCCCAAGCTGCAAGCCCATTGGTGGTGGAGCAAGAGGAAGCGGAGCTGTGACCTTCCAGAAACATCTCCAGTAATGAAGCTGCTCAGTGGCACAGGCGCACACACACACACACACGATCACTCTAGCACACACTTCTCTTGTAGAATCACCAACAACAAAGAAACAGGAAGGGCCTGTCTATGGAGGTCTGAGGCAGAGGTTTATTCCAGCCATGCACAAAGGGGTCCAGGGACAAAGACAAAAAGAACAGTGGAGGGTCCAGGTTTAAATACAGGGGACAAGGGAGGGCAGAGCACAGCATCCGCCAATGGGCCAATGGGCTGAGGGCTCAGGGCGGTACAGAGGGGAGACATGGGGTGGCAGCCAATAGGGTAAAGGGGGTGGGACACTGAGGCAATATGGGGCCAATGGATAAGCAGGGAAGGGAGAACATTCTAGGACATATAAATATAACGAAAAAGGGAGGGAGATGCCAACAGTTCAACCAGGAAGGTAGAACTGGGTACATTTGCATGTACAACAAAGCATCCTAGAAAAGGCTCTGCTCAGTTGCCCTGAACAGGGGAGATTTCTCCAGCTTGGGCTCTGTCTGTCTGTCCAAAGGACTATAATGGCCTTTGTTCTGTAGGCCCACTGGCCTCCACAGATGCTCAGTGGAAAAAGGAGTTAGAAGCCTTGCTTGTGAAATTTGTGGGACATGCAAACCAGAATATCGCTGTCCTCATGATTGACCACCTGGCTGGAGAAGGAACCCACTCAGACCCTGTTGGGCAAACCCACATTCCTGGAGAGGCCCTTGAGGGTATTACTGAAGCTGTGCATAGCACATTTTTAAAGGTTCCTGATGCTGTGACCCCCAAAAAGCATTCACTTATGTAAAGCAAGGACCAGCTGAGCCTTATATGCAATTCAAGGGCTGCTTGAAAGAAGCTCTTAAAAGACAAATTGAGAATGACTTTGCCAGAGAGGTGTTGCTTTCAAAATTAGCTGTTGAAAATGCTAATGAGAATTGCAAAAAACTTCTAAAATGCTTGTCTAAGGAGGAACCCACCCTGCTGGAAATGATAGAGGCATGTAACCACCTGCCTACCTTCAGCATAGGGCAACCGTTACTTATGAAGCTGTGGGGGCTGGTATAGCAAATGCCTTTGTGTGGAAGGGGCTAACAGTAGGCGTGTTAGCTAAAGGAGTGAGAAGAAAGTTAAGAAGCAAGAAGCTGATAAGGAGCTCTCTCCAGGGCTGTAACTAAGGAGACCATGAGAAGTGAGGAATTGAAGAAAGATAAGAAGAGAACTTTGCAGCTGGATGAAGTGTTTTTTAGAAAGTCAGTTGAAGCCACTGTAACTTTTCAGCAATGATGTTATGTTGATTTATTGTGGCCAATAGTTAGGGTAGAAGAAGTATAAATAATTAGAAAGTGTATAAAAGTTCAGCCATGTTCGATAATAAAGTTGCCATCTGAGACTGCTTGTAGTCTCTGCTTTGTGTCATGACTGCCTTGACAGCGTCCTCTGGTGACCCCGACGTGATTCAACACCCTTAAGAACATACTTGGTCTGGACCCATACGGGGTCCTAGCGACTGCAGCCGTGACCCACTGGGACATAGTGGGGGAAGTGGCCTTGGTGCAGCTGAGAATGGCGGGTGGAAGCCACAAGGAAGTCCAGACCTGACTTTCTCCTATCAAGACACCTGGAAGTAGGTGAGCCACCAAGTAGTAATAATGGGAAATAATTTATCTAATGAAGAAGAGACTGTTTTGGCTACATGGAAAGTTTTGTTAAGAAATAAGGGAATTAATAGTTCAGACTATGCCCTTCATAGTAAATTGCTGTGGGCTAAATCACAGGATTTTGGAACTGATCCTGACACAGCATTTAGTGTTAAGACATGGAAAAAAGCCGGGGACAGACTGTGGGAAGCCATCTGAGCAGGAGATTAAACTGTTTTTGATCTAGCTGTTACCTGGGGATCGCTTTTTGAGGCATTAAAAAAATGGGAAAAAGACCAAGAACAAGCAGAGCAGAACGCGGACTAAGAATCAGGGTTGATAACAGAAACTGATGAGGGAGATGAGGCAGAGGGGGCCTCTGATGGGGAACTTGGTGAATCTGTCCTTGAAGAAGGTGCAGGTGCCATGCAAGTTACCAGGCAGGCTAGCACAGCTTCCAGGAAAGCTGCCAGAGTTTCTGGGCTGGATGCCAAAGCTTCTGGGAAAGCTGCCAAGGCTTCTGGGCAAACTGCACAGCAGCTCCCGATGGTGCCTGTATACACTACACTGCTGCACCAGGTAGCTGAAATGTCTTTAGCAGAGAGAGAAACCCAGCTGTCTGGGCCCCTGCTTGCCTCTGCTCTAGTCCAGCCATCTACCCCCTCACTCCCCTCTGAGTTGCATGAACAATCTGCAAGTTGTATCCTCTGTTACCTGACAGTGACAGAAACAGTGAATCAAGTGAAGAGTTGCCCGCAGTAACCTGAGTTGGGGCAGGGAACTGTTGACTGTTCACCTTCTAATAGCTTTACCCCTACTACCGCATGGACTTTGCCCCCATGTCAAGTAACTGGGCTTCCTTGACAGCCTCAAGAGTTTTGGGAATTTGTTAGGAAGAAAGCAGCTGAAGAAAAAAATTGGGACATGATAGAAAGATTAGGTGGTCCAAGAGTACCTCAGGAGAACGGTGCCAATGCAAATGTTGCCTGTGATAATCCTATGGCTTTTCCAGTTTTTAAAGCAGCTCCTGGAACACGGCAGGATGATAGTCATCACATCTGTGCCTGGAAGGTTGTGCAAGATCTCCAGTCAAAAGTGGCTCAGTATGGTATTAATTCCTCAGAGATAATGCAATTAATACATGTAATTAATGCAGTTATCCTTGCACCTTATGACATCATGCATCTTTCTACAATTTTATTCCAGCCAGTAAAATACGGTGTATTGCAAGAAACTTAGAGGCAAGTGCCCGAGCACACAGCTCTAACAAATATGCTGTTGCCTCAACACAACCCTCCTCATGCTGTGGGTGTTGATGCCTTACTGGGTACTGGGCCTTTTGCTAACCCAGATTTACAGGCAAGGTGGGATCCCTCAGTTTTGGCACAAGCTCAGAGAATTGGCATTGAGTGCTTTAATTAAAACAATGGAAATGGCAGCTCCAAAACAGAGATGTATTACTATACAACAAGGGATGAGAAAACCATTTTTGCAATTTGTGGAAGAGCTTTCTGCAGCTATTGAAAAACAGGTAGATGATGAATCTTTGCAACACAAATTGTGTATACATTTGGCCAAAGAAAATGCAAACTCAGACTGCAGAAAGATTATTGACACTTTACTTGGGGAACCCACATTGCCTGAAATGATTACTGCTTGATCAAAAGTTGGTTCAGTAGAGCATAAAGTGGCAGCTCTTGCTGTGGTTCTAAGACCTTCATCAAAATGCTATAATTGTGGACAGCAAGGGCACGTAAGGGCACAGTGCAATACCCAGAAAATAACATCTAAGTCAAGTGCAAACAGCAATATTGATGGCAATTGTTGTACTAAATTTGGGCACTATGCTAAATAATGCAGGAGTAAATATCATGCAAATGGTCAGCTGTTGCAGGGAAACAAGAAGAGGAACATGAAGGGGCATGTGGGAAAACAAATACCCCAACAACCACAGCAGCAAATATGGGCCTTTCCAGAACTGCAAAGCTACCCATTTGTGAACAATACTCAGGGGCAACAAGTGGGTCCGCAGGGACTGATATACCCACCGCCAACACAGTAACCATTCTGACAAAAGAAATGTGCAAAGTGCCCCTCAATGCCTATGGTCCAGTAGGACAGGGATTGAGTGTATTTTTGATAGGAAGATCAAGTACTACACTTAAAAGGTATTCATGTGCATGTAGGACCTATTGATGCTGATTATTTAGGGCAGATTCATGCTATGGTATCCATTGATGACCCTCCTGTCACTATTCAGAAAGGAACTTGCATTGCTCAACTTGTACCTATTGTGAGTTCTGTTCCAAATACAGTGGACCGAAGTCATGGCAGAGGATGTTTTGGATCAACAGGGGTACCTCAAGTGTTCTGGACTGAGAAAGTAATGGAGAACTGTCCAGAAAAGACATGCATCCTCACCGCCAGTTGTGACAGTGGTCACAAGGGTTTGGAGGTGAAGAGAGGTGAGAATATTGATCTCATGTTCAGAAGGCTTGATTTATTATTTTATGATATATATATATTGTAGTTAATAGGGTTAGGCGCTCGGAAAATCTCGCGATGTCACGGAAACCAGTAGAATTCCTCTCCCCCAAAAGCCTAGTGATAAAGGATCACCCAAGAATGTAGTTCCCCCTAACATTAGTAACTTTCGACTCCTTACTAACCAATTACAGTAAAGTAAGACCCCCTGACGTAGAGAGAAAACTCTCCCAGTATAAAACCCGACAAGACGGGACAATAAAGGTCTTGAACCGTCCACCATACTGGTGCCTGCATGTGTTCTTGGCCCGAGTGACCCTGGAGAGTTTGGGTTGCCGTGCCGTTTCCTCAGAACCAGGTCGCCTCGCCTTGCATCAGAAGGCAACAAGTGATGCCGACACCCGGGATCGAACCAGTGCCCGGGGAACGGGGATCCACCTGGAAAGAGGACGGCGGCTGTAGCAGCGGGTCCGACTACAGCGGAGGGGACGCCCTCGAATCATGGAATCAGTCCCAAAGGTCGTAAGTGAAGTGTGCACACAATGGGGAATAGATTGTAAGCTTAAAGATACGACTCTCGCATTGTCGAGATTGATTAAGCTGGGGGCTATAGAGAGCCCCGTGGGTATTTTACACCCGGAGGTGTGGGATAATTGTACGAAAACCCTGGCCGAGGATACCATGTGTTCAGGCTCGGGGAAAGCTCTAAAATCATGGGGCAGAGTCATCCGGGCTCTGCAAAAAGCTCGACAAGAGCAAGAAACCTGGAAAGCTGCCAGAAGCTGCTTAATAGCCACTCCGCAGCTAGGGGTGGGGGCAGCAACACAGATCACCCCGGAAAATGATCAGATTGCAGATGGGGATGTGCGGGGGCTAGGCGCGTCCCACCTCCTCTCGAGCCTGAGCCCAAAACCCCCGGGAGACCCCCCAACCCCCCCGCGAAGCCCGCCAGATCCCAGCCCCCCCCCGGAGCCTCCCGACAAAACCGCAGCTCCTCTACCCGTCCCCCCCACACCGATCGCCGACCCAGCGCAGGAGGCAGAGCAACGGGCGCAGTGTTTTTGGGGGGGGCTGGCGGAGGAGGCGCGGGAAGCGGCGGGACGGTCAGAAACCGCCCGGATCGATAAAACCTCTCCGCCGCCATATGAGCTTGAAAACGGCGACCGACCGCATGGTCAGGGCGGAAGAGAAGAGGGGGAAAAGGGCGGAAATGGAGTCAGCCCGCTTAACAATGCATGCGCGGGAGAGCGGGGAGGGGGGGCGGTCCCCGCGGTGGGGGGTGAGACCAGTCAGAGCGCTCTATTCAAATTAAGCCCGTATAAGGCAAGGACCTCCCACAGCAGGAGGCGGGGAGACCCCAGGGGGAGGGAACGGTCCGCCCCCCGCAGGAGGGGGCGGGGTCGGAGCCCGAGAAAAAGGCAGAGCAGCCCAGAAGTGCTCAGCCATTCGGCTTCCGACTCCGACTCAGACTCGAGCCGGGACGAGTCTGAGAGGGAGTCGGGGAGCTCCGGTTCGGATACTAGCCTTAACAGAGGGAGAGCAGCAGCATATAAGGTCTCTAGTCACAGTGCTCCCGCATGGGTGAAGGGGTCATCAGAGAAAGACCGGACCCCACTTACAGACTGGCGAAAAATAGCCTGCGCCGAGTACACCCCTTCAGCCAAGCAAGTGTTCCCTGTCTGTGTGGGGGGGACAGGCGAAAACCAAAGAAGGACCTATTCTCCAGTGAATCCAAAAGAGGTACAGGCAATTATTAAAGCGATTGCAGACAAGGGAATTAATTCTGCCATGGTTAACACACTCATAGACGGCATTTTTGGGGGGGATGACATGCTTCCCTTTGACATCAAATAGACGTGTAGGATGATTTTCGATGATTGTTTTTGAACAAGAGTGGGAGGATCAATGCACAAAGGAGCTAGCCCAGATAACGGGACCTGACCATCCACTGCACGGCTCCAGTATACAGAGATTGATGGGTAGAGACCCCACTATGATCACCCCCCAGGCCCAGGCTGAGGGATTAAGGGCCCATGAAGTTATGACAACCACACGGGCTGCCCGAGAGGCCATTCGTTCTGCTTCCAAAGTAGTGGCTAAACCTGCCCCGTGGTCCACCATAAGACAGAGTGAAAGCGAGAGCTTCACTCAGTTTGTGGACAGGCTTCAGGCAGCATTAGATTCCTCCTCATTACCCTCAGAGGTGAAGGGTCCCGTGCTGGCAGACTGCCTACGCCAGCAATGTAACTCAGCCACCAAGGACATTCTAAGATCACTGCCTCCTGGGGCCAACATAGCAGACATGATCAGACATGTCGCAAATAAGGAACACCTAGCTCCCATCCAAGCAGCAGTCCACACTGCAATAACCAGTGTGATGGCATGCCTTAAGTGTGGCCAGGCAGGCCACTTGGCAGTAAACTGCCCCCAGCCAGGACGCCTATCAGCAGCTGCTCCGCCACGAGAAGGAGAATTTAAGGGACCGTGCTGGGCATGTGGGAAGAAGGGACATTTAGCTAAGGAATGCAGATCCAGGCTTCAGGGAAACGGGGGAGGGAGGGGGTGGCCGGGCCGTGCTCAGCCCCCTCCCATCTGGAATGTGCAGCGGCCCAGCTACAGCAACCCCCAGTGAGGCAGGGGACCCTCATACCCCATGTCCCCACAGAGAGCAGTCAATTTTACATCCCCACCTACAACGCAATGCTAGAACTGCACAACACCACCAGTAATGCTTTCACACCCCCCACCGCCACAAGCCGAGCCGGTGTCACAGGACCAGCAGGGGACGCCCCAGTGCGGGATCCCTGGGTGGCCCTGGCCATGAGAATAGGGAAGGAGCCCCTGATGGTGTGGGGGACATGCCGCCTTTACGGCAGTCAGGATCCCCACGTCATAGGGTTTAAGTTCTGGGCAGACACGGGATCAGACTGCACAATTTTTCCCCAAGCACATTGGCCCGGACATTGGCAATTCAAAGAAGTCCCTCCAGTGAACGGAGTGGGAGGGCAGTCCCGGGCATGGAAAAGCACCCAGCTGGTGGCTTTAACACCTCACACAAAAAAGGGACCAGGAGTGTCAACATCTGCAGCAGCCCTAATGCTGGAAGAAGCACCCTCATCGCGACAGGGCACCGTGTCAGTCATTCACATCAACAGCCACGACCCAGTCAAAGGTTACTTCCAGATCGGCAACGACAAAGCGGACGCCGCAGCGAAAGGCGTCTGGACGTTGCAGGAAGCCCTGAAAAAGCCCAGATCGAGGAGCAGAGAAAGGCAGAGCTGGAGGATGAGAGGGACCACGGGAGAGACGTGGATGAGGAGCTGCAGCAGGAGAAGCAGAAGCTGCCGCAGCGAGCGACAAGGATGAAGCTGGAGGAGGAGGAAGATGTGCGGGAACTGAACGCGCTGTTCCTCAGTGCCAAGTGCAACATGACCTGGAAAAAGCAAGTCCTGGAGAAGCAGATGATCCTTGAGGAACTGGCGGAGGAAGAGAAGCTCTTGGATGAGATGATGGAAATGGAGCGGGAGAAGGGCATGGAGGCCCAGGAGGAGCTGGAGCACCAGAGGAAGCAGGAGCTGATGAGAGCCCGGCAGGGCATTGTGAAACAGATGAAGCAGAATGTAGAGGAACAGGCATTGAGGGCTGAGGAGCTGTACCAGGAGGGCCAGAGGCAGCTGGAGCGACTGGAGCAGATGGAAAAGGGAGGATCAGAAGGCCTGGGAGCAGAAACAGGAGCAGAGGGCCCACAGGTGGTAATTAGAAACGAGCTAGGTGAATGGGAACGGGGCTGGAGGTTGATGCTCATGGGGAGAGGGTACGCAGCTGTCAAAAAGGACGGCAAAATCAGGTGGTGTCCACTTAAGTCAATTAAACCGGACCTCCATAACGAGCAGAATGAGACTGACGAGAGTTGCGAGTTTCTGTTTACAGGACCTGCTCATGGGACGTCCTTGTGATGCGTACATCCCCATTCCAGAGGAAAGAGACAGACCGCCAAGCCCCCAGGCAGCACCCGAGAGACCCGCACGGGTGCAACCCAAGCATCAAGGGTGTTTCTGTGTGATTTTGCTGTTGGGGCTTGTTGCCAGAGGGCAAGCCAGCCCAGACCACTACCCCCATCGGCCATTCAGGTGGGTCATGCAACACCTTAGTAGTGACAAAGTGCTCAAAGAAATCACCACACCGAACGCCCCATCCTTCGTGCTCCACATCACCGACCTGTTTCCAGGACAACCAAAGGTAGACCCCCATTCCCCACACTCCACACACATGTACCTATCCTACTGGTGCCCAGCTTCAAACCCTGGGAAAAGCTACTGCAATCATCCAGGGTGGGGACACTGTGGGCACTGGGGCTGCGAAACCATTGTCACAGATGCCAGACCGTCGGGGCCTGGGTGGGATCCACAAGAGCCAGACAAATTCTTACAGTTCACCTGGGCACCCACCCGTTGCAAAACACCCATCTTCATACCTGGAAACTTCCATCGATATCGCCATAAAATCCCCAAATTTCGGAAATGCACTGACTACAACATGACAGTTTTGCAGCCACATCACCCTAGCTGGGCAATAGGCAGAGCGTGGACAGTAGTCCTTCAAGGGTCAAAAGAGAGAGTGAATGTGCGAATTATTAGGCTCCAACCGTCGGCACCCCGAGTGGTCGGACCCAACAAAGCGATTAAAAGCGTGCCGAAAGGGAGAAACGCGACCCACCCCAAAGCCTTGCCCACAAGGGTCGCTGATATCCCGACCGGCCATGCGGAAGCCTTTCAGATAGACCGTTCAGCCGAGTTAGACTCAGACCCAATCCTCCGTATGTTAGAAGCTACCTTCCTATCCCTGAACGAATCTAACCCTAACCTAACCGAGTCCTGCTGGCTTTGTTACGATGTTGAACTTCCTTTTTACGAAGGAGACGCTTTAAACACTCCCTTCAGTTACTCCACAGCAGATGCACCCAACCAATGTAGATGGGACACCCCCCGCAAAGGAATCACCCTGAGTCAAGTCACAGGCCAGGGCAGATGCTTAGGCAATGCAACCATAGCCAAGCGGAGAGGCAACGTCTGCACCGAAGTTGTCAAATCCAATGGGAAAAACAATAAGTGGGTAGTCCCATCCGCATCTGGGATGTGGGTTTGCCAGCGATCTGGAGTGAGTCCCTGTGTGTTCCTTGCCAAATTCGATGACTCTAACGACTTTTGTGTCCAAGTTCTGATTGTTCCTAGGGTCCTGTACCACGCAGATGAAGAAGTGTACCACCTTTTCGAGGAATCCAGCCGGCTCCACAAAAGAGAAATAATAACAGGTATAACTACTGCAACGTTGCTTGGCCTAGGAGCAGCCGGAACGGCCACAGGAGTCTCAGCCCTAGCGACCCAGCACCAAGGACTGTCACAGCTGCAGGCAACAATTGACGAGGACCTGCAGAGGATCGAGAAATCCATCTCCTTTCTAGAGAAGTCAGTCTCCTCACTCTCAGAAGTGGTCTTGCAGAACAGGCGAGGACTAGACCTCCTGTTCATGCAGCAAGGGGGCCTGTGTGCCGCCTTGAAGGAGGAGTGCTGCTTCTACGCATACCACATGGGAGTCGTGAGAGACTCCATGGCGGAACTCTGAAACAGACTGGCTCAGAGACAGAAAGACAGGGAAGCCCAACAGGGTTGGTTCGAGTCCTGGTTCAATCGATCACCATGGCTAACCACCCTAATTTCTACCCTAATAGGTCCATTGGCATTGCTGCTTTTTGCTGTTACCTTCGGACCATGCCTGCTGAACAAGCTAGTCTCATTCGTTCAAACCCGCCTAGAAAGGGCCAACATCCTGTTCATAGACCGGCAACAAATGCTGTGAATTCGACCAGGGAACACTGCCAGTCACAAGATTTTCTACCCAAGTTTACCAAACCCCTTTCTTTGTCAACAACCCCATGCCTCATCTCAGTACCTATATATATGACTACTTTGTTCATTTGTAGAAAAGGGGGGAGAGATGTAGTTGATAGGGTTAGGCGCTCGGAAAATCTCGCGATGTCACGGAAAGCAGTAGAATTCCTCTCCCCCAAATGCCTAGTGATAAAGGATCACCCAAGAATGTAGTCCCCCCTAACATTAGTAACTTTCCACTCTTTACTAACCAATTACAGTAAAGTAAGACCCCCTGACATAGAGAGAAAACTCTCCCAGTATAAAACCCGACGAGATGGGACAATAAAGGTCTTGAACCGTCCACCATACTGGTGCCTGCGTGTGTTCTTGGCCCGAGTGACCCTGGAAAGTTTGGGTCGCCGTGCCGTTTCCTCAGAACCAGGTCGCCTCGCCTTGCATCAGAAGGCAACAATATATTCTACATTATAACCATCCTAAAAAGAAATAGAAGGAAAAGTTTTTAGAAGGCTAGCTAAGCTAAGAATAGAAAAGAATGAATAACAAAGGTCTGTGTCTCAGCAGAGAGCGAGACTCAGCTCTGCCGGGAGTGGTCAGTAAATCCAAACATCCCCAGGAGACCAATCACGGATCCACCTGTTACATTCCACAGCAGCAGATAACCATTGTTTACACTTTGTTGCAGAGGCCACAGTATCTCAGAAGGGAGAAAAATCTCAAGAAAGGATTTTTCAGAAAAGATGTCTGTGACATTTCACCCTTTTAATTTTATTAAATTAAAAAGAAAAATGTTTGTAATTTTCTCTGCTGTGCACATGCAGAGGAAAGAACAAACACTTGAGAGGTTATCTGTTCCCAATCCAAATGTCAGTCAAGTGCTGGTGTGGAAAGAACAGGGAATTTCTTCACCTGTAGAAAATTAAATGCTATCAAATCACAAAAACAATCTTACAATATAAGAAAATGCAAAAACAACGCAAAGAAAGTCCAAGTCCAAACAGCTGAGTTTCAGGAAAAAGTCCATGGACTGAAGATGTTCCTCTTAGACATCTCTGAAACTCCTTTTTGGTCCTGAAACAGGCTTGCTGCAGAAAAGTCCATCAATAGTTATCAAAAGTCCATTGACAGTCATAGAAGAATTTCAAACAATTTGAGACAATTTCTGGAATGTCCTGGCCACAGCCCTTTATTGAACAACTTTGGGCTGAAGTTAATTTTTGGCCCTTCAGTGCTTCAGAGCTGCTGCCAGGTATTTCAACTCTTCTGATTTAATTAAAATTTTTGGGGGGTTTGTTTGGTTTCTTCTTTGTTTTTTTTTTTTTTCTATCGAAAAAAGCAGCAGCAGCAGAGCAGCCCAAGAAAGGCCCTGGGAGGCCCTGGCCCATGGAGAGGGATCAGGAACCCAAGATCTGGCCCACAAAAAGGTGGGCCAGGACCAGAAGGGTGAAGCAAAATCCCCAAACCCATTAGGAGGCCGGAAGGTGGCCCTGGCCCAGGGACCCAAGCCCAACAGCCCAGGCCCAGCCCCCGAGGCAGGCTGTGCCTTGCCACAGGCCTGCACCCTGCTGCCAGTACAATGGCAGAACGGATGGTGAAACGCTTCTTTTCCCCAAAATCACTGAGGCATGCCAGCAGCTGGGGAATAGCAGCCCTCCCAGAAATCCTCATCTCGGGTGTAGGATTGTTTGTTCCTCACAGCAAGCAAGCCATGATGGCTTCCTGCTGTGCCCTCTGCCTCTGCAATACAAATACAACAGGTGTGTCTCCCATCTGCCTCATGGCACCACCCCCTCTGGGCTGGGGACCAAAGGCAGAGCTTTCGGGACCCACCTGCCCCTCGCCGCTGGGGTGCACGAGGGGCAGGACAGATGGCAACCTCCAAGGGGCAATCCCCGAAGAAATGCCCCCCAACCCGCCAAGAAGGGTGATTTTGAAAACAGGCAGCCGGGCTGCCCCCGCCCCCAGCTGTCGGGCCATGCCTCCTCCATGGAAGGAGAGGCTGACGCCCTCTTCTCCTGTCCCAGCTCCCCCTGCAGGGGCAGCCCTGGGACAGCCCGAAAAACTCGGGGGGGAAAATCGCTTTGGGCGCAGGAGCCGCCGTGGGCTGCTCCGAGGGTCCTGTGGGTTCGGTGGCGTTTTCAGCATCATCCTGAACAGGGACTGGCTCGGCGGCAGGCGGCAGGGGTGCGCAGGAACACACCGCTGCTGTGTCGCTTGTCTCCGGGAGCGGCAGCGAAGGCGACGAGGCCAGAGAGGGGGCTGGCGGAGGCAGATCACTGTCACCTAGCAACATTGGTGCAGCCACAGGGAGCGGTGTTTCTGAGCTGTCAGACGCAGGCATGGAATCCAGTGAAGGCGCGGACAGGGCCGCCTGAGGAGGCAGCCGCGGGGTGGCTCTGGGAGGCGGCCCCGCAGGCCCGGCAGAGGGGGCGTCGGAGACCAGTGCCGCCCCCATCTCTGAGTGGGGCGGGGTCCAGGAGGCCGGCCGTGGGGGGGCCTGCCGGGCATCCAGGGGCCGTGCTTGCGGCGCCGGCCAGGGCGGCGCTGCCCACTCTTCATTCCCCGGAGAGAAGGGGGGGAAAAAGACAGCCCCATCTGAGCATGCTCCGAAGACACAGTAAAAAAAACTTTTTCGGCTCCGAGTGAAACTTCGCCCCCCCGCCAGGATGCAGGGGGGCTGGGAAGCAGCAGATTGTCCCCCTCCAAAGGATCTTCTCCTGCTGGAGTTGGGGGAAATGGGGCGAGCCTGTTGCAGTTAGCAATCAAGAGAAAAAACGCTGCTCTTCGTTCCAAGACCGGAAAGAGTGCCTTAAATGTTAGATAAATTCAGGGGTGCCCGATTCCACGGTCCAAAACAACTGGGAAAATGGATTCCATGCACCCCCATACAAACACATCCAGGGCATACAGCACATTCATAAAAAACCCAAAAAGCTTTGCCCATTGGAAAAACTCATAGAAATGTCTTTCTGACAGGAAAATTCCATGAATTCCATTCTCTTCACCCCATTTTTGCCAGAGGGCAATAAGTTTCTCCTCCGAAGGGGAGAAAGGAACCTCGGCCCTGCTGGGAATGCACCACCACCTTTGCAGCCGTAATCTGCAACGGCCAGGATCAGCAGGAAGGGAAAAGCCAACAGTACCTTTTGAAAGAGTCCAGCATGCTCTGGCCATCTGCACGGTGCTGAGCTTTCCCGCCATTCTCCTGGAGACTTTTCAGAAGGTTCTTTTTGTGGTTAGCCTTGGCTGTGAACTCTGTCCAAATCAGGATCTTCAGTTCTTCAGCTCCTGGCTATAATCCACTTCTGTGGTCACTTGTGAAGCAACCATCAATGCCACACATTCGGGGTTTACCTAGTGCAGCAAATGCTCCTCTGGGATCTCATCAAGTGATGATTTGCTCTTTAGACAAGGGGTCACCAATTGATGATTTTTTCCTCCTCAGTCACTCGGGGTTCACCAATTGTGACAGTGGTCACAAGGGTTTGGAGGTGAAGAGAGCGGCGAGAATGTTGACCTCATGTTCAGAAGGCTTGATTTATTATTTTATGATATATATATTCTACATTATAACTATACTAAGAAGGAATAGAAGGAAAAGTTCTCAGAAGGCTAGCTAAGCCAAGACTAACACTCAAGGTCTCAGCCTGTGAAGTTAGACATTGATGTTAAAACTGCTACTGATGTACAGAAATTGGTTGGTTTAATAGGTTGGATTAGATCATATTTAGGCATAACTACTCATCAGATGCAACCATGGTTTGATTTGCTCTCAGGTATCACTTCCTCTACTGAGGAGAGGCAATTGACCCCAGTGGCAAAAAAGACTCTAGAAGAAATTGAATTAGCCTTAGCACACAAATTTGTTAACAGAATAGATACCTATGTTGGTGTTCAATTGTTTATTTTGAAGCACCATGAAATACCATGTGGAATACTGTGTCAATGGAGTGATAATTGGGAATATTAACTGCATAACCTGGAGTGGATATATTGATCTTTCAGATCTCAGAAAACAGCTCCAGGACTTTATGAGCTTTTTGCAGACATCATCATCAAAGGCCGCAGACGTTGTCATGAGATTTTGGGACATGACCCTGTGACCATTGTGATACCTGTAAAACAGTGGTATTTTGAATGGTGCTTTGAAAATAATAATGAGTTACAATCTGCCTTATCTTGTTTTACAGGCCAAATAAAATACCATTTGCCTTCTCATCCTGTTCTAAAACTGGCCAAACAAATTCATTTTGAAGGGAAACAAATTTGTTCTCCTGTTCCAGTGGAAGGTATAACAGTTTTTACAGACGGATCCGGGAAAACGAAAAAAGCAGCTGTGGCTTGGAGAAAATATGATCACTGCTAATATGAGACAATGATTCAGCAAGGATCTCCTAAATTGGTTGAACTTTGTGCTGTTTTTTTGGCTTTTACTTTATTTCCTGATTCTGTAAATAGAGTTACTGATTCCATTTATGTTGCCAATTAGGCTCCGCATTTAGATCAAGCAGTGTTGTATAATATTCAAGAGAAACCATTATTGATCATGTTAGTGAAGTTATGGACAGTTTTTAGTGGTCAAAAATATCCTTACTTCATCATGCATATTTGTAGCCATACGCCATTACCTGGATTTTTTTTGAAGGCAAAGCCTATGTGGATTCTCCAGTAGCTGCTGCTGCAATCAAGACTGTACCTGATGTGTCGCAGCAAGCAATTTTATCTCATCAAGTTTTTCATCAGAGTGCTCAAGCTTTACAGCAGCAATTTAAATTGTCTCCTGGTGAAGCAAAATCAATTCTTTCTTCTTGTCCTGACTTGTCACATGACTCATGTCACTCAATATTATGATACCAACCCTAGGGGTCTTCTTGCTTTAGAGGAATGGCCAACTGATGTTACTAAAATGCCAGAATTTGGTCGCTTTAAGTATATTCGTGTCACAGTTGATACCTTTTCTCATGCAGTGGTTGTTTCAGCATTCACAGGAGAAAAACCTTGTGATGCTATTCGTCATTTTCATCATGCCTTTTCTATTCTAGGTGTTCCATGTCAAGTAAAAACAGATAACGGCCCAGCATATGCTTTGCAGAAAATGCAAACATTCTTTTGTGCTTGGGGCATTGAGCATTCAACAGGCATTCCACATGTCCCCACAGGCCAAGCAATCATTGAAAGAGCCCATGGTCTTCTTAAACGCCAGGTTCAAAAACAAAAAGGAGGAATGTAACAGGAGTCACCTCAAGCGAGATTAGATAAAGCTATTTATGTGTTAAACTTTTTGCATTCCCAACTTTACTCACAGTTATCTCCAAACTTTTACCATTTTCCCTCTTTGAATTCTAAGCAACCAGATTTCTGTAGAAATGTCAAGGTATGGGTCAGGAATTTAATTACTGGTATGTAGGTCTGGTCCAGAGGAACTAACAACCTGGGGAAGGGTTATGCTTGTGTTTTGACAGATAATGGTCCTCGATGGGCTCCTGCTCGCTGTGTTAAACCTTATCTGGAGAATGCAGGACAGGACAGGATGGATGGTTCTGCAGCTGAAGCAGAACGTGCGGATGACACTGGCTAAGGCCATATATCAGGACATGTATTTCATCAGTTTTAATGTGCATTCATAGCAGTTAAAGCGTGTGGTTTTGGTTTGCACTGATCAGGAGAATGCAGGTTTTTGGAATCTTTGTTCTAGTATTCCTGCAGCTCATTTTGAGCACTTGGGGTGGTTATAGTTTAAGATTTGAGTATTAGACATATAACTTAATAGGATAAAGTAGTTAAAAAATTTAAAAGCACTTATAGATGAAGGACAGGAACGATTGTATTAAGAATGAGAATGTTAATTTTGTTGATGGTTGTGATTGTTGCTTTGTGTTTCCCCTGTCTGCTTGGATTTTTGCAAAGGGCCCTGCAAAAATCCATAGCAGCTGTATTTACAGATCAAAAACAAAAAGGAGGAATTGTGGTAGGGGCTAACAGTGGGCCTATTATTGCTAAAGGAGTGAGAAGAAAGCTGAGAAGCAAGAAGAAGCTGATAAGGAGCTCTCTCCAAGGGTGTAACTAAGGAGACCAAGAGAAGTGAGGAACTGAAGAAAGAAGAGAACTTTGCAGCTGGACAAAGTAATTTTAGATAATCAGTTGAAGTCACTGTAACTTTTCACCAATGATGTTATGTTGATTTATTGTGGCCAATCGTTAGGGTAGAAGTAGTATAAACAATTAGAAAGTGTATAAAAGTTCAGCCATGATTGATAATAAAGAGTTGCCATCTGGGACTGCTTGTTGTCTCTGCTTTGTGTTGTGACCACCTCTACAGTGACACCTTTGCAGCTTTGAGGACTATGCCAGGGGACTCCTGAACATGCTCCAGGGTCAGGAAATCTGGGCATTTGAATAAAGAAGTGCTTTGGAAAGTGGGAGGCAGATCCAAAGCTCCCTGTATTTGCCGTTGGTGCCGTAATGGAAGGTATTATGCTAATCAACAATGTTCCAAGTCGTGGATTTTGAAGAGCATTTGATATCGAGAAACAGGAGCTGAGGCACAGGGTGGCACCGCACACAGACACAAATGCCCCAGCTGATGCCTCAGAGCAAACCACAGCAAGTCCCAGCCCAGTTGCCACAAGCAGCCTTTGCCTGACCATTGCCAATTTACAACCATCACAGCAGGGAGCACCGGACTGGACCTGGCCACCTCCATCACAGTAACGTTACTTGAGTCATCTGTTCATTTGCTTCCCACAGGAATTTTCAGACCACCCGGGCAGCATATGCATGCATTGTTTATAGGTTGGTGATCCACCTCTTTGATGGGACTTTTTGTTCTCCCTGGGGTTATAGACTCTGACCCTGATAATGAGATTATGATCATGGCCTGGACACTCCAAATGCCTTTCACTGTTCCCCAAGGAAATTGAAAAGTTTAATTGATTTTATTTCCCCAAACTATGAGCATACTTTTCACAGACATGATGCAAAAAAGGGGATTTGGGTCTATTGCAACACCCCAAGTATGCTGGGTAAAACCTATATTAGAACAACACCCCACATGCTGGTGTACTCTGACATCAAAAGGACAAAAGATAACACTTGACAGCCTCATAGACACAGGGGCTGAAGTTACAGTTATCTCTCAAGCCAAATGGCCCTCACAGTGGTCCCTTGCTGAAGTGCTCCAGCCATTTGCAGGCATCGGAGGAAACAACTGCAGCTGTCAAAGCCAGCACTTGATACAGATCAAAGGCCCCGAGGGACACTGTGCCTTAGTCATACTGTTTGTATTACCAATGCCAATGGTACTGTAGTGGGGGATGTTCTCTCCCAATGGGGCTTTGGAATACAATCAGATTTTTAATGGGGGCCATTGGAGCGCGACACTTTAACCTGGAAAACAGGAAAACTGGTTTGGGTGGATGAAGGGCCCCTACCATTGCAAAAACTTCATGTATTAACAGTGTTGCTCCAACAACACCTCCAGAAAGAGCATATTGTCCCTTCTACCCATCCTTCGAATTCTCCCATGTTTGTTATCAAAAAGCAAACTGGCAAATGGAATTTACTCCATGATTTTCAATAAATGTAGCTGTGGGGAACACGGAGGCCTTACAGCCTGGTCTCCCATCTCCTACCATGATCCCTGAAATTGGCACTAGACTGTTATTAATTTAAAAGATTGGTTTTTTGATACTCCTTTGCATCCTGATGATGCTCCTAAATTTTCCTTTTCAGTTCCAAGCACAAACATGCAGGCGCCCTTACAGCGATATCACTGGGTAGTTTTACCTCAGGGCATGAAACCCAGCTGTACTATTTGCCAGTGGTGTATTGCTAGGTCCTCAATTCTGTTCATCAACAAATGCCCAATGTTTTTTTCTACCATTCTATGGATGATATTCTTGTAGAAGCTGAACAACAGGAAGTCACGGAGAAAGCCTAAGTTAGCTCTTGTCACCAAAGCTGTAAATCAGGCAGGGCTTTGCATAGCTCCCAAAAAGGTACATAAACATCCTCTGTGGAGGTATTTGGGGTAGTGTGTTGGAGTCTATTCAGTTTCTCCCCTAGCTCTGCAAATTCAAATATTTGCACCTTATATGTATTAGGCATTGTATTATGTATTGTTATGCTTATTCTTTGTATTTTACAGTCTGTGAAAAAATTAATAGACAAGTCACGTAAGAGGGTATTTTTGTTTGAACAGATAGGGGGAGGTATGGGGAATAAAACAGAGAGTACAGTGGAACTGATAAAGGGGCCTGTTATCTGAGGCCTGATCAAGCAGAAACCATGGGAAAGACAGACACAGATAAAGGTTCTCAGGGCAAGAA
Organism: Melozone crissalis; assembly: GCF_028551555.1. Lineage (NCBI taxonomy): Eukaryota > Metazoa > Chordata > Aves > Passeriformes > Passerellidae > Melozone > Melozone crissalis. The sequence goes on from NW_026535844.1 coordinate 9,001,486, forward strand.
GTGACCAAGAAAAATATTGTGAGACTTAGTGATAAGATAATGTTAACAGGTGACATGATGTCCTGAAGAATGTGTAACCAGTGGGGGATTGTTACCGAAAATAGAGCCCTATATAAGTACCATACAAGTAAAAATCTCTATAAACCCCTGGTATACTCAATAAAGTTGGCTTCTGATCTACATTCGGATATCCCTGTGTCTCCATCATCATTTACCCCCCCTGGGTGGGGGGAAGAGGTTGGAGAGATTCCTTTCACTTCTCTTTGTCCTGCTGTGATTTGGTTGGTAATAAATTCACTCCCTGTGCCGAGGCTGGGTCTATTTTGCCAATGCCGGTGCTCTGGGCGGGATCACTCCCATTCCTGCTCTCAACACCCAGGCCTCTCCACAGCCAATCAGAGAATGTGATGAACAAGAGTCAGCCAATCAGAGAGAGCAGGTCTGATGACTCACCACTTGCTGGGCAGACCCTCAGCACCCAGTGTTCCCCACCTGGCCCACACCCTCCCTGCCCAGTCACACCCCAATCCTCCCTGCCCAATCACAGGAGGTCTCAGACAGGTGCAAGGCCATGGGAAGGGGCTGTGGCCGCCACCAGCTCAGGAGCTCTGTGGGCAGAGAACAGGGGGTGACACCAGGACTGGGGACACTCACAGGACTTCCCTTCATTGTGCCTCCATTTGTGTTGGCTCAAGTGAGAGCTTCTGGAGAATCTCTTCCCACACACAGGACAGTCATTGGGGCTCTCCCCAGTGTGGATGTGCCTGTGGGTGACGAGGGTGGAGTTGTGCCTGAAGCCCTTCCCGCAGTGGGGCAGCGGAAGGGCCTCTCCTCTGTGTGAATCTGCTGATGTACTGAAGCACAGACAGACAACTCTTCAACTAATTAAAGTTGAAAAGAAGGATATTTTATTGCAGTTCTGGACACATGAGGAATCATTTCCAAATGCAGGTGCAAGGAGTTGCAGACTCCGGCTCTTTATACAGAAAAGGCTTTACATATCCAAGCAGTTTCTAAGGAGTTGTAGTACAAAATCATTACCTGCCCAATTTGTATTATAATCAGCTGAATACCTAATATGGCTGCGCACTTGCACTCCCTTAATTGGGTCAGTGGGATTTTGAAATAAGGGAGTGGGCATATGGGAAGAAGAAAGCTCTCTTTCTCATGGTAAACTCTTCACCCATGGCCAGTTGGCAGGACTTTTTGATCTGCTGATCACAATCCAAGCCTCTCCTAACTGTTTGATTATTCTTAAGGCAAGATATTTCTATGGTCTCTGCTCCTTCACAATTGCTACATCTATCCCTGTCACTCCTAGCTTTACTTTTCTAATATATTTCTTACTCTTTCACTAAGGTATATGATTTTCGCTAATTAACTTAGCTTCTTAACTAATTTTAAAATCTTAGCTAAAATATGTAACCTTCTACTATCTCAATAATATTCCCAGCTGGCCCTGGACTCATCCAGAGTTTTCAATTATCATAAATACATTTCCAGCTGACCCTTTGACTCATTACGATGAGATTGCAGCTGCTCAGAAACCAGTTCCTACACTCAGGACACTCATAGGACCTCTCCCCAGTGTGGATCTTGCAGTGATTGATGAGGTTGGAGCTCCACCCAAAGCACTTCCCACACTCCCCACATTTGTAGGGCCGTTTCCCCATGTGGATCACCTGAAGCCAGATCACATCTGAGCTCCAGAGCTCTGGCTGAAGCCCTTCCCACATTCCAAGCACTTGGGTGGTTTCTGCCAGCCATGAGTTGTCTCCACCACCTCTGTGTTCCAAATGGATCTCCAGCTGCCTTCTGGATACAGGGGGCATCTTTGCTCCTCACAGCTCCCAGGGCTGCGTTTGCAACTCCTCCTTATATGGGATCTCCAGGGCTTATCCTCCCCATTGGATTCCCATGCCATGGAGCTGCTCAAAATGGCCTCTTCCATAAGGTTCTGCAGCAGGGATTTGCTCTCCCTGGTCTCTGTCTGCACCTCAGTGTCTGGGGTAGAGAAAGGAAAGGAAGGAATGAGGAAGAAAGAAGGACAGAATGAGAAAGGGAAGGAGCTATGGACAAGGAGAGGATGGGATTTGCCTCTGTGCCAGAGGGAAGGGGAAGGAGATCCCCCCAGTTCATCCCTGGCAGGACAGCATTGGTAGTGGGCATTGTCCTTCAGCCAGGGGAAATGTTGGTCTGAGACATGGAGCAGAGGAGAGGGGGACAGGGGCAGCGACTTCCTTCTCACTTGCCTCAGTGTCCCATGCCATCTTCCTTTTCCTCGCAGCCTCCTCCATCTCCATCCAGACAAAGTTTGGGATTGACAAATCCTGGCTTGGGGGAAAACAATGGGTGAGACCCTTGGTCCTGCTTCCCAAGCCCAGCTCAAGAAGTAACCGCCCTGTTCACGGTCGGATGGGCCAAGACCCTGCTCATCTCCAGGTTTCCCCACCCCTCCAGGCTGCCGGGATCCCCCAGCTCCAGGACTGGCCTTTGCTGCTCTCCCCACTGTGATGCCAATCAGAGCCCCAAAATCAAGGTCCCCCCTCAACTGGTACCACTGCCCCAGCCAGTACAGACAGTTTGCCACAGGAACCCTCCACAATTCTCCACAGGGGCATCTGCATCTCACTTTTGGGGCATCTGCAAGATCCAAACATCCCCTCCCCTGCAAGAAACCTTCCCAGAGATCCCCCGATGGATTTGGGGTGAGCTCCCCCTCCCCGCTCACCTGTGAGATCTGGGGGGTTGATGCTGCCAGGGCCAGGGGAGCTTCAGACTCAACGGGCAAGCAGGAAAACCATAGGGTTCTGCTGCGGCTCCTCCTCTTCCTGTTCCTGCTCTTCCTGTTCCCATCCCCCGCCTCCTCTCTCCCTCCTCTTCCTATTGCTCCTCCTCCCTGCCCACTCCAAGTCTTCCTTTTACACCCTTCTCTCTCCCATGGCTGCACGATTTGGGTGGAGGAAACCAGGGAACTTCCCATGAGCCCCCCAGGGATGGGCAGGGGGCTTGGGAACCCACCCAGTGCAGATCCATTCCCCTCCAGAGCCCCAGGGAATCACTCCAAGGATCAAGCGATGGGGACACAATGGGATCCCCACCGAACCACCCTTTGTCTATCCCATCCCCTCTCCCATCGTTCCCCCAACCCAAGAACCTCTCCCAGCTCAATCTTGGGATCCCATCCCTCTCACACTCTGAATCTTCTTTTCCCCTGCACTCCTACCCCTTTCCCATCGTGCCTTCAACTCCACCTCTCGTCCCTGTGTTTGGTTTTGGGGGATACAGGCCCCTCCTGCTCAGTCTGGGCGGGTCAGATCCCCCCTTTCCCTTAATTCATGCAGCTCCTGGATGCTTTTTCCTGGGACGAATCCCTGAGTTTTGGGACTTTTGGGGAGTCGTTTAGAGTGTAACATCTCTGACCGGCTTTCCCCTTCCTGTTGTAGCCCCTCAGCTGCCCCTGACACCCTGGGGGTGCTGGGATTTCCCTCCTGGGGACAAGGACGTTCATCCCCTTCCAGGAGCCCAATGCCTGGCTGGGGCTCCAGGTCAGGGGGTCCTTGAGCAGCTGCCCCAGAACTTCCCCCAGGGTCACCCAGCAGAGCGAGAGCCACTCGGCCTGGGGCCCCCAAAGGCCTCAGTAAGTCCCAGGTCCCTCCCAGGAACCCTCAACTCCCTCAAACCCAGCATCCCCCACATGCCCTATAAGTTTCCCCCATGGCACTGGCCATGGCCATGTCCCCACATGTCGCTGACCACGTCCCACCATGTCCTCACCCATGCCTGTCTCCCCACCATGTTTCCATCCCTGTCATTGTTCCCCACATCTCCATCCATGCCCGTGTCCACACATGTCCCCATGAATGGCTATGGCCCCCTCCATGTCCATGTCTCCCTATGTCAGTCTCCATGTCTGTGTCCCACCATATCTGTGTTGTACCATGACCACACCCATGTCTTAGTTCAATGTCTACTTTTACCTCAAGATTAGATATTTTAAAGGGATGAAGAGAAATTAAAAGAAAATCAAGACCATAACAAAAGGATTTCAGTGTCCATGCTGGCTGAGGATCCACGTGCTTGGGCAGAAGGCAAGAACCTTTTCTGGTGGAGTTTCTATCCCACTGTCTCCAAAATCTTGGTCTTTTCCCCAGTTTTTCACCATTTGGTTACGGAAGACACCCTTGGGCAATAGGAAATCAAAATTGTGGAATCCCTGAAGTTGGAAAAGACCTTGTCCCGGCTCAGGGCAAATTTGGGAGAGAACCCCCAAAGGGGTTCCTCTAGACAGCAGATTCAATTGGCCCCTCCCCCAACTGGTTCAGGAAAAATAAAAGACCTCCTTGAAGAAAAGTGGAAAACCCTGTTTATTACACAATAAAACCTAAACAGTATTAAACAATAAAACCTCTTGCTGCTCTAAAAGAGAAACAAACTCACAAAGTCCCCTCCGTGGGCTGTAGCTTGGCTCACTCAGTCTCTTATCAGTCCCTCTGGTGCTGGAAATGCAACGGCCCAGGCCCGGCCTGGTGGGCCACAGGTGTGAGCTGCCGGTGCTCCCCTGGGTGTTCAGGCCAGAGCAGGTTTAAACAGGTCCAAAGAAAAGGGAAAAAACCCCACAGTCCAGGGAACTTCTTTGCCTCAACTAGCTAAAACTAACTAAAAGCAAAGGAGAGCTCTGTCTTGCCGTTTGTCCAACCACAGACAACACAGCACAGGAGCAGGAATGTGGAGGAGTGAGTGTCGAGTCTGAAAACAAACTGCACGCTGCTTCTCTCCTCCTTTCACTCTCAGGACAAGTCCTAAAGGTACAAAACTTATTATTCAGCATAAACAGAACAGACTGGGGATACAAGCATCATATAGTCCAGTCCACCCTGAACATACCTTCAACACCATTCAGTACTAGCTGATGTTACTAGAACATAGGATTGAATGCAAAAGATTTTATGTGGTTGAAAGTTGAAATCTGCTGTCCCCAAGGAATTCTGTGTCCCAATGGATGTTCCTGCTGCTGCATTTATCTAGCTGCCCACAGGGAACCAGAAAGATGTGAAGTCTCCAAACCAGGTGTCTTCCCAACACAGATCACCAGGACCATGGATCACCAGGGCTCTGCCCAACAACGGTCACTGGGGATCATCCAACGTGGATCCTCTCATGGGGGATGGAGCTGGAGCAGCACACAAAGCTCTTCCCACACTTGGGGCACTCGCAGGGCTTTCCTCAGTGGTGCCTCCATTGGTGTTCTGTCAAGTGAGAGCTCTGTGAGAATCTCATCCCACACTCCCAACACTCGTAGGGCCTCTCCCCGGTGTGGATGCGCCGGTGGATGGTGAGTTTGCAGTTTTGCTTGAAGCCCTTCCCGCAGTCGGGGTAGCGGAACGGCCTCTCCTCCGTGTGAATCCGCTCATGTTTGAGGAGATCGCAGCTCCTGTGAAACCTCTTCCCACACTCAGGACACTCGTAGGGCCTCTCCCCAGTGTGGGTGCGCTGATGTTTTCTCAGGTCAGAGTTCCACCCATAGCTCTTCCCACATTCCAAGCAGCTGTAGGGCCGTTCCCCCGTGTGGATCACCTGGTGCCGAATCAGGGCCGAGCTTCCTCTGAAGCTCTTCCCACATTCCCCACACTCAAAGGGCTTCTCTCCAGTGTGAATCATGTGGTGCTGCACCAGGTAGCCCTTCTGCCTGAAGCTCATGCCACATTCCTCACACTCATAGGGCTTTTCCCCAGTGTGGATCACCTGGTGTCGTATCAGTTGGCCCCTCTGCCTGAAGCTCTTCCCACATTCCCCACACTCAAAGGGCTTCTCCCCAGTGTGGATCCTCTGGTGTTGGATCAGGACGGAGTTGTGGCTGAAACTCCTCCCACACTCCTCACACTCAAAGGGCCTCTCCCCAGTGTGGATCACCTGGTGCTGCCTCAGGGTGGAGCTCCAGCTGAAACACTTCCCACATTCCAAGCATCTGTGTGGCTTCTCCCTGACATGAGGCTTCTTCACTAGCTCTGAGCTCTGGCTGGATTGCAGGATGCATTCCTGGCTCACAGGGGCTCTTTCCTCCCCAGAGCTCCCTGGGCAGGGTTTGCTGCCCCTCTTCATGAGGTACATTTGGGGCTTTTCCTCGTCCTCCATCAGGCCACGCCCTGGGAATGAAAAATCCTGGTTTGGGGAAAAAATCAAGAGGAGAGCAGCTTGGACTGGAAAAACCTCCATGTCCAAGTTTATCTAGAAAAGTCATTGGGCAACTTGTGTCTGTAAGAACCTCCAAAACACCAAGATTCAGCACAGAAATCCTCTGAAGATCAAGATGCAAGTCTAAAATTTCCCAAACGTCAATATTCAGCAAAAACTCCCGCCAAAATAAAGAGATTCAGCCCTCACAAAAAAACAAAAGCACCAACATTTGCCCAATAAAGCTCAGAAACATCAAGATTCAGCCCCCATGAAAATCATGGATTCACCCTACCCCAGTCACCTGATGCATCTGGGGGCACAAAGCTCCTGGGGCTGGGGGGCAGGCTACAGATACAGGGAGGAGTAGAACCTTGTGGTGCCACCTCTTTCTGCTCCTCCTTCTCCTCTGTCCCTGCTCTTCCTCACACTCCTCTTCCTCCTACAACTCCTCCTTCTCCTGCACAATCCCACCTTTTCCTCCCACGTGCAGCATTTGACCAGTTCGTTCCTCAACCCGGCTTCTCCTTCCCTTCTCCTTCTGCCCCAGGCCCAGCTCCCACTGCTGGCTCCCTCTTGCCCCCAAACCCACAGCACCCCACGGCAGGGGCAGGGATGGAGCTGGGGCAGGTCGGGCTGGGGCAGCGTTGGGCTCTCGGCCGCTCCCGCCCGTACTCGGTCCCCACTGCAGCCGCTCCCACCAGGACAGCACAGGGGGGCCCGGCCTTGGCGCTGCCCCACTCCCACCTCCCCAAATTCCCCTCAAGGGGGGCACACATATGGGGAAAGCTGGGAGCTGCAGGTCTGCCCGGCAACTGCTGAGTCATCAGCTCCATGTGCTATGATTGGCTGAGCACTGCCTGAGGGGTGGAGCTGCAGCAAGGCGGGATACCCTGCTCCAGGGGGGATGTCCCACAAATGGGGGACCCCCATGAAAGGAAGAAGTGTAAAGTGTCTTTACAAACAGATGCTGTGAATCTGCTCAGAGATAGAGCCAGGAACTTGTACATAAAGAAGCGACAGGAGAAGCCACCAGTTTCAGAAAATGTTATCAATTGATGACACAGACTGCTGCTCAGGCAAGGTCCTGCTAAATTCATGAACTTCGAGAAGAACAAAGACTTCACAGAGCCATGATAACGGTTTGCTACATAAAAGTAGGGAGCATATCAAGGGGATATGTAGTAGGTGGATTGGGAAGTCTGTTCCTTTCAAGTACTCCACCCAATGGGGAAAGGAAGAGGGAGATGCAGCTGAGAAAATTAGGATGATCAGGAGGCTGTGTCCTCCAACAACTGGAGAGACCCCATAGGAAATGTCCCATGGACCCTGCCTTTTTTTAGGAATTAAATTACTTTTACAGGACTCGTCTGTCTGCTTTGTGGACAGAAACCTCTGGTGATGTCAATTTTTCCACACACCTTGGAACGCGTCTGGAATTCCTTCCACCATCTGGGGCGGCGGGCAGTGAGTGCAGCTGAAGGTGCCTCACCCAGTTTGGGTGATCGGCTCCCTTGGGGGGCAGGAGCACCAGGGATTGATTGGGTACCTGAGAGTGACCAGGAGACAAACAAGTGACACATCAGGGGAGGCTGTGAAGAGTCAGCAGGGAGAGAGCAATGAAAATCTCATCAGTGAGTGCACTGGGATCTTTGGGGAGTGAACATGGCAGGGCACCCACGCAGGGTAGTAAAGAGAAAGCCAGGAAGGGGTCCTGTGCCAAAGGGATGATGATCCCAAACTATCTCTGAAGGGTTCCTTCCGAGAAGGGTGAGGAAGATTGCACATTTCCCCACAGGTAATTAAGGACTTGGACACCCAGGGTGGCAATAAGGGAAGTGGAGAAGGGATTTAGACAAAAGGGGATGGATGGTGTTGGTGTGCTGGGAAGAGACTGGGTGAAGAGGAGTGTGCAGCAATAAGGTTAAGGCAAGAAGCAGCAAGAGGAATCTATGTGGTAAGAAAAAGAAAAGAGGAGGAAGAGAAAAATACCGAGGATTGGGATGTTTTTCAGCAGGGTCTTATCCTCAACCTTTGCCAGCTGATCATTTGTATCCCCGGTTTCCAGGAGAGGAAATCAAGGAGGTCAGGGTTTCAGGGGGTTTCTCTGTGGGGGGCAGCGGCAGCACCGGGCGCAGAGCTGCGGCACCGGGAGCACGGGCTGGGGGCCTGTGGGCAGCTGCGGGGCCGGGCCGGGGCTGTGGGGCAGCCGGGGCTCAGCGCCGGGCGCTGCCTGACCCCACCAGCCCCGGGCAGGGCCGGCAGCGGCCCCCGGCCCCCAGGAGGCTGCGGGACGCCCCGGCCGCTGCCCGGCCCCGCGGAGCTGCCGGCCCTGCCCGCCGGGGGCGCCTTTGGACACTGCGGCAGGACAGGGAGCGGCTCTGGGATACGGGCTGGGGAGGGCACCCTGAGCACAGGGAGGAGGAGCAAGGAACATCTGGGAAAGGCGGATTATAAGGGAAGGATCAAGATATTCTTTGGGTCGCTGGAAAAAAAATGATTCTGCAGAAAGCTCAGCAGTTGTCAGAGGACGAGCACCCACAGGCACTGAGGGGGGCTGCAGGAGGGGCACAAGAAGGCCCTGCAGCACTTGGGCACAAAGGCACAGCAGGTGAATGCAAGAAGGGAGCAGCAAAAGGCCAAGCTGAAGGCAAAGGCCAGGGCACAGTTCCTACAGCCCCTGAGGGATCAACCCCAGGGCCCAAGGGGGCCCCAGCACCCAGGGCACGGCTCGGCCACAAGCACCTGGCAGAGGCATTGCCCTCCTCGGCAGGGGAGAGCCCACCCAAACAGCCCCTGGCAAGGAACCAGGGCTCCAGCTGCAGGGCACAAGGACACTGCAAGCACAGACAGCAGCACCCTCAGGACCAGCAAGTCCACCCCTTGATGGACATGGATTGGCAGGGCTGTCACATCTCCCATCACACCAGGGACCCTCCACACTGCAGCCCTTGAGAACATTCAGGGTGGGTCTGCATTGAGAGGAGGCATTTCCTGATGGACACAGGAGTCTCTCAATCCACTCTGAATCTTAGACCTAATGGGTAAAACAGTAAAGGCATGGTTTAATTATTAAGGGAATAAGTGAGAAAGATGAGCAGGTATGATTTAATCAACCACTATTAGGAGATCTAGGGGATACATCTCCTAATGTTTGAAATAAACGCATTTTTTTTTCTTCCTACTGTGATTGCAACTTACTGGGAAGGAATTAGTGGCTGAATTTTGATATTGTAAAAGGTCATACAGAGGCTTATGCCGTTGTACTTTCTGTCAAATGTCTGGCAAGGCCTATGCTGAAGTGAACCCACAAATGTGGGAAGTCCCAGGGAAAGAGGGAAAATTAGGTATGGAGCCTCACCAAATTACTGTGAAGCAACAAGGACAAGAGGTTGCTTGTATTGATTTAAAATCAATACCCTATTCCAAGAGAGGGAAGGAAGGGCTTACCGCTTATCACTCACTCCCTGTTAAAGGCAGGGTTTTGGAGCCAGGGATCTCTCCCTAGAATACTCCAGTCAACAAACTGGATGGATGGACACAAGGAGGAATCACAGAATTTTCAAGTGTTAAAAAGGAGATTAACTGAGGCTCCTGCCTATTGGAATAAGAATCCCAATATTACCAGGTAGATTGTGCCTGGGCCAGTGTGACCCTTGCTGCTGGGCCAAAGGCATCAACTGTGGTGTATCACCCAGTGACACCTTTAGCTTGCTGGAGATTGCAGCTAGGCAGTGAAGAAGTCCAGGCTTGTTAGGAACTCCGTTTACCTCAGGGGAGGAGGCTTCAGGCGATGGTGAAGAGAAAGGAGACGGATTCTGCTGGAGGGTTATATCCAGAGCTTTATTCCATGGTCACAGAGGTCTGAATCTTGGCAACAACTCCAACAGAATCCCGACCACATGGCTTGGTTCGGCTTTTAAGCTCAGGGACAGGGGAAGGGGAGGGACAGGTGAGCCACCAACCAGGTGGGAGGGGCAGGGTCTCAAGGGACGAGGGACACCTATACAGGCCAATGACCCCCAGGCCTGAGGGGCATCCTTTGAAAGTGACGAACCACAGGACACCTTGCAGGAATGTTAAAACTGATTGACAGCCCAGCAGGGGGCGAGGGGGGAAGGGGAAGAGGGGTATTGGCACACCTGGGGAAGGGACCTGGAAGTTTAAGACAGGTTATTACGACACACCGCAACACCTGCCCTGGCCCTCCTAGACAGGGAGAAAGAATTTGAATTATAGGTAAATTTTAAACAGGGCCATGCCAAAGGAATTCTTGTGTTAAAATGTTTAACCCAGTGGCCTGAGTGGCCTCAATGTCTGCAGAATTGTGCAGCCACAGCTTTCGTGGGAAATGAGGCCTGAAAACTGATGACAACAGGAGGATCTCCTATAGTTCAAGTCTGGCACCAAGGTAAAGCTTTGACAACCAAAAGAGCCTCTAAATGGATGTGCAGGGCTCGGTTATTGCAGTATGAAACTTGTTCAACAGCACAGGAGGATTTAGAACTGAGGACAGGGCAAGGGTTTAACCCAGCCTCCTGTTTGAACAGCCTGGAGAGGGGCTGGCAAGGAACCCAGGACTGCACTCAAGGGACAGAGCTCCAGACCCAGGCTGGGACAGATTGATGATGGGACATTGCCTGGCCTGAAGGAGAAAATGTGTTTGTGGATGGCTCTGCAAGGGCAGCAGAAGGGAAAAGAGCTACAAGACAGGCTGTGATTAAGGAAGGGGAATCAGACACAGCGCAGGTCACCGCCCCATGCTCAGCTCAACCCGCGGAGCTGTGGGTGCCTGTGAGAGCCTGGTACTGAAATGCCCTGAGCAGGAAGGCTTCAATATCTTCTGCTGACACCATGGCACCTAACAGGGGGGCAAAAGCAATTCTCACTTCTTCAGCATTCACTGCATCACTTATCAGGAATTTCTAAAAGAACAATTCATAGAGAAGGGATTGTGGAAGCAATAGACTCAGAAAGAAGTCGTCATTTTACTGGAAAGATCCTTCAGGGGGTTATGGCAGCTTTAGGAATACAATGGGACCTCCATATCCCCTGGCACCACCAGGAGTTCAGGTCAGGTAGAAAGAACGAATGGGGAAAGAAAGAAAGAAAGAATGAAAGAAACACCTTTGGAAGCTGGTGATAAAAACCAAGAGGCCATGGGTACGGCTTTTGCCATTGGCTATGGCAAGAAGAAGAGACAGACTCAGGGCAGATATTCAATTATCTCCCTTGGAACTGATGTCTGGAATTCCTTACCCTGGTAATTCTCCACCCAGTGCAGGGTGGAGATGAGGGATGTACATTTAAGGCAGTCTGTGGCCACAATCCTGTCTCTTGTGAAATCTCTCCCACAGGAAGCTGGGCTGGCACACAGCCTGCCCTGGCACTTTGCTGCTGCCAATACCCAGCCAGGACATCGGCTCCTGCCTAAGGAGTGCAAAGCAGCACCACTGGTGGCCAAGGGGCCCGTGCCAAGTTTCTGAGGCCAGAAACAGCCGCCAGCACAGCTCAACACGGGGGGACCCCTCAGCCTGGCCTCAAGGGCTCTGAAGCCCCGCAGATTTGCACTTCCCGCCCGCAGCAGGAGGATGGGAGGCCGCCCCTGAGCCTGCCCTGAAGGCAACGCAGCAGCAGCCAGGGCTCCACAGCGGGCCAAGCCCCTGCGCCTGCCCACAGATCCTTGCCTGGAATCCTCTGCAATCCTGGCCACCCTCCTCTGCCATCTCCAGCCACTGGGGCCAAGCCTTGCTGCCACTGCTGCAGCTTCAGCGCTGGCTGGGCCTGCACTGCCACAGCTGCTGGGGAACACCACGGCACAATTCCACTCTGGGCCTCACTGACACCCACACTCTGGGCTCCCTGCCATTGCACTGCTGCAAAATGTACCGATTTGGGTTCTTTTAAATATACTTTCTCTACTCAGGTTTGGTTTGTCTTTGCCTCGAGGAAAGGAATTTTAAAGGTTTTATTTAAGGGGTGTTACACCATTCAATGGAGAAGAGTTCAACATCCGAACAGACTGGGAACAGCCCAAAAGACACCCACAGAGATAACGACCAGCAACAAAACATCAACATTGCCCAGCAGCAAACAGCAACCAACAGCTACCCCAGACACTGCCCCTGGCAGAGCTGGAGACACCTGGGCTGGAAAAGGCTGAGAAGGAAATCCAGGAGTTTGGACCTAATTTACATCAGAGGGGAAGAAATCTGGGTCTAATAGGAAACCAAACACTAAAAACTTACACAACTTGAAAGCAATGAACATTAAACCAGTGGATTTCTGTAGGTTTTGGATGGCATAAAGTTTAGGAAAAATCTAGTAAAACTCACATGTCATTCAACAATTTTCTCTCCACACCCGGGCTGTGTGTGAGTGAAATGATTTCTGTTGCACATCCTGGCCAGAATCAAGTAATGCCTTGACTTTTTAACACTGGAAATGTTGGAGAGTTTTGGCTCTTCTCACCATTTTGGTGACAAGATTACAACATTAGAATGTTTTTTTCTTAATAACCCTTCTTTTGGTCAGTAGGGTTTGGGTCAGGGGTGTCAGAATCAATTTATATTCTGAGGAGAAGTACAGGCTTTTTGGGTATGTGTGTGCTTGTCTCTAAGTGATGGCACAATTTTGGTCTGGGTTTCTCCATGTTCACCTTTAGGATGCATTTGGAAAAACTAGAAGAGGTTTAAATGTGACGCTTTAACTCATAAACAGTTAACAGAATAGTGTTTAAAAAAAGGAAAAAAAAGACATCAAAAAAAAGGCAAAGGAAGCTGGGTGGGAAAGGAAAAGGGGAATCACCAGGTTACTGCCCTGGAAGAGAAGCTTTGGTTCTAGTCAGCCTGAGAGGAGCTTTAGAAATGCACATTAACACTGCTGGGCAAAGTGTGGACAATGCACCTGGGTCTCTTGCCTGGGGCAGGAATTGGGCTGATTCCCTCTGCCCCTCACCCCAAGCTCTGCCTGCTTGCACTGATGGAATTTGCACAGCTCAAGGCAGAGCCCAGGGTGAGGATATCTGACCCTGCAACACAAACGGGTGAAGCTGCAAAGGGAAACAGCAAATGGAGAATGTTGGGAAAACTGCACTATAAATAAATGGGGGGGAATCATCCTGCTGCCATCTCCAACATGTGCTGTCACTGTCTATGTTATATAGGGTGGATTACAGCATGGTGGCTGTTCAGGAAAGCAGTTGAGAACCCAAGTATTTGATGTTTAAATTACAGAAAATTGGCCAATTGATGCAGCCCTGGCTCCTGAGGCAGTGCAAATAATGGGAAAAACATAAACACCCACCAGAACAAATCCTACAACACCACGGACCAGCTCCTGGGAACCCGAACCAATTCATATCAGGAGCCACAGAGCCCATTTCTCATTTCAATGGCATCATTAGATTACAAGCTGTCCTCGGAATAACCAAGCAGACAGCTCCAGCTCCTGACCTTCCTGCTGACCAATCCACTGAAATGAGGAACACAACACTTCACCATGGGATGGCATCAGATCATCTGGTAGCAGAAGGAGGAGGAGTTAATGAAAAATTAAATGACTTAAACTGCTGCTGGCAAATAGATCACAAAGGAAAAGCGGTGAAATAGAAAACAAAGGAAAAAACAAAGCAGCTCATGTTCCAACTAAAACGTGAAAAGAATGGCAATGGGACACGGTTTTGTGGCTCCATGACAGACCATGGGATAAACAAACGCTGTTTCTCCTCTGATGTGCTACAGCAACTCTCATCTTTTTACCATGCTCCACACCTTGAGAGTGCAGCTCATTCAGCAGGTGAGCGAGGGGATGCAGGTGGCAGCCAGGCCTCCTGATCCAGAAACGGCTACAGAAGGACAGGGAATAAGGGCACTGAGAATAATCCCAAAACCAAAGACACAGTAAGGCAAAAAAAAAAAACAAAAAAAAAAAAAAAAAAAAAACCCCAAAATAAAATAAAATTCACCGAGTGAATCTGCCTGGAGATAGGGCCAGGGACGTGTAGATAAGGAAGGGAGAAACCATCAGTTTCAAAAACTGTTACTAATTAACATGGACTGCTGCTCAGACAAACTCCCGCTGAATTCCTGAACTTCGGGAAGAACAAAGACTGAACAGAGCCATGAATATCGGCTGTTATACAAAAGTGGGGGTGCACATTAACGAGGACATGCAGTTGATGGATCGGCAGGTCTGAACCTTCCAAGTACCTCAGCAAAGGGGCAAACGGAGAGGGAGATGAGGCCGGGAAATGAGGATGAAAAGGAGGCTGCGAACTACAACAATGGCAGAGAGCGCACGGCAAATGCCCCACGGCCTCTCCCTCTGCTCAGCAATAAAGTCACTTTTACAGAACTCCTCTGTCTCCCCTGGGCACAGAAACCTCCGGCCACGGGAATTTCCCCGCACAGCCCCGGACACGGGGCAGCCCCCTCTGTCCCAGCCACAGCAACCGGGCCGAGCCAGCGCTGCTCCGGCAGCGGCTCCTGCCGAGGCAGCGACGGCAAGGAGACCGCGGGCAGCCGCTCCCGCAGCGCCCTCACGCCAGCGGCAACACGGGCCGGACACGACACAACGAACCCGCCCGAGCCCCCTGCCGCCCCCGAGGCCCCGCACAACCCAGCGCGACTCCCACCTGCGCTGCGGCCGCGTCCGAGCTCCGCCTCCGAGCTCCGCCGCCGCCTCACCGCGCTCCGGCCGCTGCCGCCGCTCACGGGCCCGCACCGACAATGGCGCCGCTGCCCAGCCACGGCCGCCCTCAGCCCGCCACCGGGGCCCTGCTCCGCCCCGCTCCCACCAATCAGCGCGCCACAACCACGACTGACGGCACCATCACCCAATCCCAGCCAGGGCCGGGCTCTGCACACGGCACAGCCCCGCCCCGCGCTCTCAGGGCACCCAGGGCTGCGTGAGGGCAGAGCCGGAGCTGAGGAACAGCCCTGGAACGGGCCCGGGCCCGAGGGGGATTGAGCTGAAAACACAAACAAACTTCTCCGCACCTCCCGCCACGGCTTTCCCGACACTGCGGCTCCGGTGGCTCCGGCTCAGCGGGAAGCCCTGGAGCCTCACTTCTCGTACCCCTAATTAGGAGCATCAGTGCATCGCTTTGAATTCCCCCAAAAACAGGAAAACCGTTCCAAACCCCAGTGGATGAGTGGGGGAGGGGAGAGATTTGTGACAGAAAACTCCAAAAACTCAGAGCAGGATAATGAGAAGTAAGTGAAGACCTTTAAATCCAGTCATCCCCCACGCCTTCCTCCTTCCAGCTGCACCTCCTACCCCGGCAGTGCCGCAGACAGGGAATGGAGCCGGGCTCAGTTCATGCCCCGGGGCTTCTCCCTCTGCTCAGGGACAGGAGTCGTTCCCCTGCTGCACCCTGGGCTCTCTCCCACCGGAGACTTCTCCAGGAACTTCTCCAAGCTGAGTCCATCCCACGGGGCACAGCCCCCTCCAAGTGCTGCAGCGTGGGTCACTGTGCCCCGGGGTCAGTCCTGCCAGGACAGGCTGCTCCAGCGGGGCCGCGGGGTCACAGCCTCCTCTCAGGCATCGCCGTGCTCAGCGTGGCTGCTCCGCGGGCTGCAGGGGGATCTCTGCATCCCCGTGGATCTGCAGAGGGATCTCTGCATCCCCGTGGATCTGCAGGGGGATCTCTGCATCCCCATGGATCTGCAGGGGGATCTCTGCACCCCCATGGATCTCTGCATCCGACATGGCCGTCTTTGGAGTCACCAGGAATAGGCTGAGCTCTACCTGAAGCTCTTCTCACATTCCCCACACCTTTCCCAGCACAGGGAGGCTTTTACCTCCTCACAGTTCCCCGGGCTGACAAGGAGAGGAATAGACATGGTGAAGGGAAAAGGAAAAGGCAGAAGGAGAGGAAGGAACAAGAGGGAACAAGGGAGGAAGGAGATGAGAAAGGAAAGTGGATGGATGTAGGACAGAATGAGGAGAAGGAGGGCAGACAAGGAGAAGATGGGATTTGCCTCCATGCCAGAGGGAAGGGGAAGGAGATCCCCCCAGTCCATCCCTGGCAGGATGGTGTTGGCAGTGAGGCTGTCCTGCAGCGATGCTGGGCTGGGAGATGGAGCAGCAGAGAGGGGAAAGGGGCAGTGATTCCTCCTGCCCTGCCTGGCTGTCCCAGCCTGGAGCGTCCTGAGGCTGCCGAGGCCCTTGGAGCGTCCAGCACTCCGGAGCCCGAAGCTCAGGGCTGCTTTATAAAGCTGACAAAGTCGGCAGGATGGGTCTGGGTATGATCTGCAGCAAACTGGGTTTATTGGTACAGGAACAGGGGATGGAGCTGAACAGGGCCCAGGGACAAAGACAGGGTGCAAGCTGAGGGCACAGGGGGTTTTTATATGGGGTAGTGAGGGTGGAGCTGAGGGTCAGGGTCCAATGGATATGGGGGAAATGGTGCAAAGGAGGGATTAAGGGTCGGGTCTGCTAATAGGGAAACAGGGGCAGAGGAATGCAGTAAATTAGGGCCAATGGAGGGACAGAGAGGAGAACATTGTAGGGACTAACCAGACACCAGTAATAGGGGGTGAACTAGGGTAATTAGGCCAACAGGCCAATGGAGTAACATAACTTTACATAAATGAGCATGTGCCTGCAAAGATCTGTGGGAGAAGCAAGCTTCTCACCATAACCTTGAAATCTATTCCTCTTACTGGGGACCAGTCCTCCACGGGTGGGAGATTAAACTCTAATGGTAGGCCCATGGGCCTCCACACCAATGCATTTTCCTTTTCTTTGCAGTCTTTTTCTTCTCCATCCACACAAACTTTATGATTGACAGATCATGACTTGGGAGAACAACAAGGGGTGAGGACCTTGGGCGTTGTGAGAAAGGAGCCTCACGCTTTAGAATTTTTAGAATTTTAATAAGGGATAAATAGAGACACATGAATAACAGCACTGGTGCTTGGCGATGGCCTGAGGCACACCTGTTAACCACAGCAACTCTTCTTATCTCCTTTTCCCCCTACATTCGTAAATGCATATTCATAATGATCATAGTAATTCAAACATTTCTTTTAACTTGTTTACATGTTCCAGGAATTCTTTAGGTTGGTTTTACCCCCATCTCGCCTTTTTAGAGTACATGCAGGAATCATGGATTGCTGTTTTGAGGGTTGTGTGTCACTCCCTCACAAGGGCCCCCTGTTCTGTGGTTTCAGCAGGTGACAGTTATTGACAGTGGAAGGGTCAGTGGCAGGGCTCCTCATCACATCCCTTCCTTAAATGTTATCTGACCATGCAGAGGGTTTTAGCCATTTCCACAGGTCCTTTAAATGAACATTAGCTATTTCACAAACATCTCTGAGTTATTATTGTCAGTTAGTTACAAAAATAAAAGCATTAGTTATTATTTCACTACAGCTACTTCTGCAAAAGTTAACATTATAATGGACAACATCTGGCATCCACTTTAATATTTTGCAAAAGCCAAAACTATAATGTATGTTTTTCACACTGTTCGCAAATTAAAATATCATCCATAAATGATGGTCTGAGGATATGAGCTACACAGAGGCCAGGGCATTGGCCACAAAAACCTGACAAATTATGCTATAGCAAAAGCAGTTAAAAGTGATTACAAACTGTACTGCAGCAAAATTGTTGTAATTAAGAATACTTTGCAGAAGTCAATACATAATAGCAAAAGCAACACTACCTAGTTATTTATAACAAACCCAGGGCAGGTTTTTCCCTTGCATGGAGCACTTGGGCCTTCCCCGGGCCCCTTCTGCCCTCGTGCAGAGCCGGTGGCATTTTCCAGCACACCCAGTTTGTAACCAAGAGCCGGGTGCAGCCGAGAAGGCTCCAAGCGCCTCCTTCCAGGCTGACTCTGCAGGTGCCGAGGCTGCTCTGGGCTCTGCCAGGGCTCTGCTGGGGCTCAGCTCTGGGCCAGGCTGGGCCCGCTCTCCCCTCACATTGCTCCGGGCAGCTGAGGCACAGCGGGAGAAGGAAGGGACACGGCAAGGCAGTTGAGGGTTAAGAGAGTTTTTATTCAAAAAACTGCCATAACAAACAGGCTGTCATAAGAACCATAACACACAGGCAATCCTAACTACCCTAACCAACTAGCAGTGCTAACTACCATAACCAACTAGCAGTGCTAACTACCATAACTACCTAGTTGACCTAACTACTGTAACAAGAAGCTGCCCTCAAGTGCTTCATCTCCTCCGCTGCTCCCTCAGTTGCTTCGCTGCAGTGATCAGAGGTGTCAGGCTGGAGAGAGGCTTGGCTGATGATAAAAATGGGTGCTGCCAAAAGGATAAAGAGGAAAGAAATGAACTGTTACTTTCCAGAGTCAAGTTCCTCACAGGCTCTGTTGCAACAGGACAAAGGGAAATGGTTTGTAACTCAGGAGAGGGAAGCAGGCTCAGATTGGATCTAAGGAAGAATTTTTTAACCAGCAGAGTGGGGAAACAGTGACAGAAGGTGCCCAGAGATGTGGGAGGTGCCTCCTCCCTGGAAACATCCAAGCTCAGGTCAGGCAGGGCTCTGGGCCCCCTGAGCTGCTTGAAGATGTCCCTGCTCGCTGTTGTGCACCAGGCCCAGATGAGCTCCAAAGGAGCTGCCAAGCCACAGCAGGCGAGGATTCTGCTTGCTCTGCGTGTGGAACGCAGCCAGACTGGAGACTGTCGGAGGGGGCCCCACAAGAAAACCCCTCCCTGGCGCTGCTGCTTCCCCTGCAGCCCCTGGCCCTCACCTGCAGCAGCTCCTGGGCAGCCCAGCGCCGCTCCTCGTCCGTCTCCAGGCTGCACTCGAGGAAGTCCCGCAGCAGAGCCGACAGGCGCCGGGGCTCCTGCAGCTGCGGGGTCCCGTTCTGCCGGATCAGAGCGCGAGCCTGCAGGGAAAGCAAACTCAGTGCTCTGCCAGCTCCCTTCACACCCACACGGGCTCACATCCACCCCGGGGCCTCAGCCCCAGCTCCAGGGGCACTTTCCTCCCTGCCACAGATGCTGCTCACAGCTCATTTTGCTATGCCAGCCAAAAACCCCAAACCCTGGGGCTGCCACAGCCACTGCAACATCCAAATGATCTCGCCTTGAGAGCCAGTTTCACTGGCTGACTTTGTTCGTTGGAACCTCCATGAGAAATATTGTGTTATTTCAGAGGATTCTTACGTCAAGTGCATCTCTGCAGTGCCACTGACACTCAAGTAGATGCATTTCTGATGCCCCGTCCCAAAAATTGCCAGGCAAGAAACAGGAGGTTTGTGTTGCTGAAAGCTCAGGATTGGTGCCAAAGAGAAAGTAGCTTGGACTAGGAAAGAAATATGTTAGATTCTAAAGGGGATGTTAAGCAATCATCTTCAGGTTTTAGACAAGTTTCCCAGTGAGAAGAATCAGGGGGGTGATCATCTTGCAAAACCTCTTTTTAGAAACTCCTTCAAAAAACTTGTTGGGATTTGTGGGTGGGATTTGGGGATGGTTTGGGGTTTTCTTTCAACATTAGAGCTACTGCACTCGTTCACATTTTCAGGTCATCCTCCCAGCCAGAAGAGCTGCAACAACATAAATCCCAAAGCAGATTTTTGCTGGAGACTGCAGAATAATCATCTGTGTTGAGGATGGAGTCCTCTGGGAATTCCCTTCCCATGTGTAGAAACTTCCAGCTGCTGCTCCCAGTGCAGGGTCCCCCTGTGCTCACAGGCCTCTGCAGCCACTGCAGAATTTGCCTCTTACCATGGCCGCCGTTTCCCTGAAGTAAGGAGGTTCTCCTTCCACCATCTCGATGGTCACAATTCTAAAGGCCCAGATGTCCACCTTGGGGCCATAAGGAGATCTGGTCACAACTTCTGGGGCCATCCAGTGAGCAGTGCCCACCATGGAGCTGCACTGGTCCTGCTTAGGGCTGAGCTGAGCGCAGAGGCCAAAATCAGCTGAGAACAGAAACAAACCCTGTCAAAGGCAGCTGGAATGAGGAAACCAAGCACAAAGAAGGGCCATAGGCAGAGCAAAGGCACTGCTGGCACCCTGCTCCTCTCCTGAGCTCTCTGCAGGGGCAGCCTCTCTCAGCTGGCAGCAGAGGCCGGGCAGTGCCCCCAGCAGCCCTTGTGGGGCTCTGGCCCTCCCTGGGAAGCAGCCCCACACCCGCAGCCCGGGAGCGCCGTGCCTGGCCAGGAACACCCACCCAGCCTGACAGAGCCGTCCGTGCCCAGGAGGATGTTGGAGCTCTTCAGATCCCTGTGGATCACCCGCTTGGAATGGAGGAAATCCAGGCCCTGCAGACACTGAGAGAGAACAAGAAACATGAGGGCAAAAACCAATGGCCAGAATATATCACACAAGAAAGGACAGTTCAGAATTCTGCCAGCAGCAGCTTTGCTGTGACAGGCCAGGAGTGCAGTGCACACCAGCTCCAGGCAAATGGTTCAAGGCAAAGCTGAGAACAGCAAATCAAATCCAAACCAGACAGAGAGTACCACAACAGCAGGAGAGAGAACAAGAACAGAGTAGAAGTGCAGTGATGCTGGCAGGCCGTTCACTGCAGAGGCTCTTTCTTCTCCAGCTCACAGAAACAACACAGAAACAAAGGCCTGAGCATGGAGCCACTCCTGTTCTCACGCCCTCTTTGGAAGGGCCATCGTGTCCCAGCCATGGAGTGACAAGCAGGACCGCTCACCTCCCGACTGACAGCTGCCATCTCTCCTTGAGCCATGCGTATCTGTCTGACAACGTCCTGCAAAGTTCCTCCATCCATGTATTCCATCACCAGCCAGAGATCTCCATCAACAAGGAAGCTGGAAGAGGAAAGCAATGGCATGGAAAGGAAAGTGCAGAGCTCAATTCCCCCATGGAAAAGCCTGGAGTGGGGTTTTGTTTCCAGGTCAATTATCAATGAGGACAGAATCAGATGGAGAGACATTCCTGCCAGGCTGCACAGCCCTTGGAATCTGCACAGTCTAAAGGAGAAGGAGACACCTGTGAGAAAGGAGAGGCCTTAGATGGCAAGCAGGTGAAAAATAGCAACAGCCCAGATCAATGTGGAACCACAACCCTTGGCCCCAGCTGGTTCAGCTTCTGAACTCATCAGTTCCACCATTCCCTGCAGAAGAAGGCAACACAACTGCCAGGGTTATCCAGGGGAGGAGGCTGTTCAGCACTTGGGACAAAAGCAGTCAGAAAACCTTTCAGAAAGTCCCTTCAGAAACAGGCAAGGCCAGTGAAAAATGGGCAAATGAGGCATTTCTGGACACAAGAACCTGATCTTCCTGGCATCTGTAGCAATGGAAAAGGGCTGGGAAGAAGAAGCCAAGGGAAATAATTTCTGCTGTGGTTCATCAGCATTTGTTAGAAGACACAGCAAATGGGGAGGAACTTGAAGGAAAAACCAAAGCAAAGCAACAAAAGCACACGGAGGGAGTGAACTGCCAGGCTGTTGTTTTGGGAAGATGTGGCTGGGTCAGGCATTTTCCAAACAGGCTACAGACTCCAGATGCCAGGAAAGGTTAACGCAGGGCCTGGGCACGGGATAAGAGCGGAAGCACTGACCTGTCCAGAAAGTTGACAATGTTGGGGTTCTTCTTGTCCTTCAGGAGCAGGATCTCATTCACAGCTCGTTCCCTATTCTGCCCTCTGAGACTCATTTTCTTGATGGCCACCTGAAGGGACATTGCAGCCTTTAACTGCAGGAGTCTGTGGCAGGAGGCCACAGCAAACACGGAGCGAGTCTTTTTGGAGCAACGGAGCCGGCCTGGGCCCAACTGCCTTGGGATGGGACACCAGAGCTCAGCAAGGGCCATTCCCACAGCCCATTGCTCTGCCAGCCGGGGGCTGCTCACAGGACACATGGCCAGAGACATTTGGCCTTGCAAGCTCTGCAGAAATGGTCCCTCAGCTGCCAGCCTCAAAGCTCTAACAACATTCTCTGCACCTACAGTCTTCTCAAATGGCCTCAACACTCTCATTATTATTATTATTATTCAAACACATGTTGCAAGCAGGAGGTAATTCTGGTTCTGTAAAAACAGAGCAAAACAGCCAGAAACCCTTTAGCAATTCTATGGGATTTGGTCATGATTTCAGATCCAACTGCTCTGTTTGGGATTGCACAACTAAGCAAACACACACCCATTGCTCAGGTGATGCCTGTCACAGGCTGTCACTGACACCAGACCCAAACACAACTGCAGGATTTAGGAGAGAGCTTTGCTCTGGACACCCATCTTCTCATTTCTCTCCCTCTCCCTCTGTGAACAGCTGAAGTAGGACTAAAACCCCAAAATAAGCCCAAGCAGGAGCTCTCCCTAATTAGGCCTTGAGGTTCCCTTTGAAGATAAAAGGCAGGATGGAAAAACTGCTAAATAATGTTCCTGTCTGAGGCTGGGATGACGATAAACTGGACCTCAGTCTCCAGCAGCTGATGCATTCACACTTTTAGATATGAAGACCAAGCCAGGGCGTCCTGCACTGACAGACACCGCTGCCCTCCTTGCATTCCTTGTGCTCTTCAGAAGGACCAAGTGTGTCCCAGCTGTGCTCTGCAGGCTGACACTGCTCTGCCTTCAGAGGAGCAGCCTGGGCAGGAAAGCTCTGCTGGCCCCCAGAGCTGCAGCCACAGCTCCCAGCAGAGGGGAAAGCCCTGCAGAGCTGCCAGCCGTGCTGGGCGTGTTGGCACTGACCTCTCCTCCAGTGACCCTGTCGAGTCCTTTGTAAACGGTTCCGAAAGCCCTGGAGACAAAAGAGCAGAGAAGAAAGAAGCAGCGCTTTAGGCCCTGGCAGTGAAAGCCAGCCCAGACAGGAGATCTCTGCTGCCTGCAGCGTTCACAAACACCTGGGTGCATCGACCCTTCCATCACCAGCACAGCAGCCACCAGCCCTCTGCCATGCAAGGTGTGCAAGAGGAAACTGAGACCCAGCACGAAGGAACTGGGCTGGAGCAAATCCCAAATGTCCACGCTGAATTGCTTTAGTTCCAAAGCTAGGAGGAGAAATGGGTGTCTAAAGAACTGGAAAAGAATGCATTTCATCCTTTTCCATTTCCTGCCTAAGACCTGCAGGATCCACAAGGGCTCTGCCATCAGACAGGTGATGCTTTTTCCTCCACAGTGCATCAGCTCTGTGTCTGTTACTGAATGTATGGGGTCTGCTACCTGTGCTAGAATAGAGTACTTATTATTTCATCTCTGGTTTCTGTTTCTAAACCATTAGGTTGATACTCCTGACCAGTGGATATTTTTTGACGGAAAATATTTGAAAGAAATCTTCTTGAGAACTGTTTTCTGACAGTCACCAGATGGTGAGTTGGTCTTTTAGGCAATCCAGTTCCAGGGACAGAAGATCTTCCAGGTCCTGCTCCTTGCTGCAGGCAGGACACTGCCAGTCTCAGGGGCCTTGGATGGTGCCTTCTGACCACAGTTATCAATTCTGATCTGGACTGAGAGACAGCAGGATGGTAGCCAGTGTCTGAAGGTGCTTTGGGCTCTCCTGACCTCTCACTTGATCCTGCACCAGTGCAACACCCAGCCCTGCTTGTGCAGAAGCAGCTGCTGTGCACTTACCCTTGGCCAATCTCCTCCACTTCCAGGTATTTCTGGGCAGGCTCCGCCTCGCTCACGGTGTTCCCTGAAAGAAAAAATGTGGAAGACGCTCCCTCCCAGAGTGAGAGCCCACCTTGCAGCAAAGCCAGAACCAGCCCCGCTCCCTGGGGCCGTGAGCCCCTTGGTGTCAGCTGGGGAAGGACAATAAATGGCTCTGGGACATTCAGCTGCAGAGCAACCCTGGGTGCAGCTGATGCCCAGACACACACACAGCACCTGCTCGGGCACCCAGGAACAGAGCAGACGTACTCAGCTGCATCAGGCACCACTCCCCTCTCCCCTCTGGCTGCAGGGCTGTGCTGCTGTCAGGATGTTCAGCCCAGGATCCCACAGCGGAGGGAGCTTCATTGTCCTCTTCCCAAGCAGAGGGAGGTTCTCCATCCTCTTCCCAAAATGCTGCAGCTTCTCCATCCTCTTCCCAAAATGCTGCAGCTTCTCCATCATCTTTCCAAGCCAGGGGATCCTTGCTGTCCACTTCCCATGCTGGGAGATGTTCACTCTCCTCTTCCCAAGACACAGGATGTCCTCCATCCTGTGCGAGGAGGATGGGAGATGGGAGATGTCCTCCATCCTCATCCCACTCCAGGAGATGTCCTCCATCCTCATCCCACACTGCGCATTGTCTGTTGTCCTCGTTCCACACTGGGAGATGTCCTCCATCCTCATCCCACTCCGGGAGATGTCCTCCATCCTCATCCCACTCCGGAAGATGTCCTTCATCCTCATCCCACACCGGAAGTTGTCCTCCATCCTCATCCCACTCCGGGTGATGTCCTCCATCCTCATCCCACTCCGGGAGATGTCCTCCTTCCTCATCCCACACTGCGAGTTGTCCGTTGTCCTCGTCCCACTCTGTGGGAGCTTGGCCATTCTGGTCCCACACCAGGGCACATCCACCGTCCTCGTCCCATGCCAGGAGATGCCCCCTGTCCTTGTCCCACCCTGCGGGAGCCTCGCCGTTGCATTCCCACACCGCGGGATGTTCGCCCTCGTCTCCCAGAGCAGTGGGAAGTTCACTGTCATCTCCTGGCACTGAGGGAAGTTCACCATCGTCCCCCAGAGCAGCAGGAAGCTCACTGCTGTCTTCCTTGTCTTTGGCCTCCGCTTTGGAAGCAGAGGGAGTCCCAGGAGGTGCTGGTGCTGCTTTTGTGCCCTGTGGACAGACGGCAGTGTGAGGGACAGGAAGTTCTATCTCAGTTATCACCTTATTTATCCTCAGCTGCACATCCAGCTGCACTAAGAAAAAATTTGGTTCAGAGCTGTTCCGACTAACAATGGGCTAAAGTCGACATTGCCACTTGTTGTTGGGAATTCAATATTCCACCATGGCTAAAGCCAGCAAGCAATCCTCTGCCTGCAAAACCAGACCTGCAGCTCTTCAAAAGCTCTTCAGCAGAAAAGGAGAAAACTGCCAGGGATCCCTTTGCTGCTGCTGCTGCTGCAAAGATAGTGACAGGAACTTTCCTTCAGCCTCCCAGGCTTGCACTCGGCTGCCACATGCCGAGCTCACCACTTGCTGCACAATTCCAAACACCAAAGGTTCCTTTCCCACTCACCGAAGGAGGAGCTGCTTGGAATGTAGACATGAGGTGCCCTGAAACGGGAGAGGGAACATGAACCAGATGCTGTTAGGAGAAAAACTGCCTGTGGTGGGAAATGCCACGGAGCAAGGCAACCCCGAGAGAGCATTTTGCTTTCACAGCATCCCTCCAGGAGCCACAGTCCTTTCCCACAGCAAGCAAGAGAGCAGCACAAAATACTGGGCTGGGTCAGCTCTTGGCTGGAGCAGCAAAGGGAGGGAGTTCCAGGCTCTGCTGGCACAGACTCCCTGCTTGACGGAACAGAACCCCCCAGGGCCCATTGCAGATGCTGTGCACCCCCCGCTGGCTGCAGACACCCCCTTTTTCAGCTGCAGCTGCTGGCAGGAGCTCTCCCAAAGCAATGGTGTCTTCATGGAAATTTGGTTCCAAAGTCAACTCAGCTCCAGAGGAAGAACAGAAAGCACACAGCAAGGCCAAAGCCACAGATGCTGCAGCAAAGGAAAACCTCAACTTACGTGCCAAGTGGGTTAAAAAATACCCCGAATAAGCCACAGAGTACATAGTGCAAACTGCAGCAGCCATGTGCTGCATCATTTTGGCTGCGCTGCACACGTCTGCAGCCTGTAGTCCTGCAAGCACAGAAGGACACCCGTCAGGGTTGGGCTGGCTGCTGAGAATGCCTCGGGCAGGAGGATCCTCCAGCAACGAGCCCAGAGCCACTCTGGGCACTGAGGCCTCCGTGTCGCACAGCAACGGGAACACCACGGGGACGTGGCGCTGTTCCTGTGACGTCCCAGCAGCAGCTCACGCAGAAACCGCCTGGAAGGTTCTCCTGTGTCACAAAGGAGCACAAAGAACCCTCCCAGGGCACAGCCTATGGCCCAAAGGGTGCAAGAGGAACTCGGAAAATGCAGCAAACAAGGACACACCATAGCCCAGCCTGAACACTGAGGAGGAACAAGGACGCACCAAACCAAAGGAAACGTGACTTTTAGTCACTGATACATCTGACTAAAAGCAGCAAGCCGTGTTCCGTCTGGGATCTTTGTTCTGGTTCTAAATGCAAGCAAGGTTTTCCACTCTAAATACACAAAAGGCAGGAACTGGGGAGGAAGTGGGGTAGGGAGGAGGAGGAGGTGGAGGAGGGAGAGAGGAAAAGGAGGAGCAGGAAAAGGAAGAGCAGGAGCAGGAACAGGAGGAACAGGAGGTTCCAGTGCCCCCTGTGGCCGCGGCTGCGGTACCATCGCCCCCAGCTCGTCCTGAAAGTGAGCGGGGAGGGGGAGCCCGTCTCAAATCTATTGGGGGTCCCTGTGAGGGTGTTTTTATTGGGGTGTGTTTGGAGCTCACAGATTGTGGAATTGACCCCAAACATCATCTGGTGTCCCTGGGAGGTTTTTTTCTCTGTGTGTGTAGGTTTGGATCTTGCAGGAGCCCAAAGCTGAGCCCCTTGTGGGATCTTTGGGGGCCCATGTGGCCATTGCCCAGTATGGGCAGGGGAGGACATTGGTCCTGGGGACCCCCGAGAGAGCAGAAGAGGGGAACCCCTGGGACCCCCAGAGTGGGGAGAGCAGAGAGAGGCGATCCCAGAGCTGGGGGACCCCGGCAGATTGGAAAGGGGGGGAGCCTGGAGAGGAGGGACCCCTGGGATCCCTGGGATCTCAAAGTAGAGCATGAGGGCAGAAGGCCCCCATGGACCCCCAAAAGCCCCTGGATCATCCCTAAGCAGAACGCTGGAGAAGGGGGAACCCCTGAAACCGTTGGGCTGAATCTTGATATTGTGGAGATTTTCATGGACACAAGACTCCTGCTGAGTTCCAGAGATGGACCTGGCCAGGAGGAGCCTCTACTCCAAGGCACTCCCACCTTGGTTTCCCCCAAATCAGGGTTTGTCATTCTCAAGCTGTGGCTAAATGGAAGAGGTGGAAAAGTCCCAGAGATCCCGCACGTGGAGGGGCTGCAAACCCAGCCCAGGGAGCTGTGGGGAGGAAAGAGCCCCCCTGAGTCAGGAAGGCGGCCGGAGATCCAGCCAGAGCTCAGAGCTGGTGGAGAAGCCTCATGGCAGGGAGGAAAGCTTATGTTTCCTTCTTGCTGGTTGGTGGAGACATTGCTGTGATCTTGTTGATGACATCAGTGGGAATCTGATGCCATCCATCTTGCCACTTTACTCCAGGAACTGGATCTTTTGGGCAGGTCCTTTGATTTTGCTCTTCTTGATGGTGAAGCTGGCTTCCAGCAGAATCTGGATGATCCTCTCTCCTTTCTCAAACACTTCCATTGCTGTGTTCCCCCACACAATGATGTCATCGATGTCCTGGATGCCTCACCCCTTTCTAGTGCAGTCTGGATCAGTCCATGGCAGATGGTGGGGTTGTGCTTCCACCCCTGGGGCAGTCGGTTCCAGGTGTACTGCATGCCCCTCCAGGTGCAAGCAAACTGAGGCCTGCATTCTGCTGCCAGAGGAATGGAGAAAAATGCATTGGCAATGCCAATGGTGGCATACCATTTCACTGCCTTGGACTCCAGCTCGTACTGGAGTTCCAGCATGTCTGGCACAGCAGCGCTCAGTGGTGGAGTCACTTCATTCAAGCCACGATAGTCCACAGTCAATCTCCATTCTCTGTGAGACTTGCGCACAGGCCAGATGGGGCTGTTGAAGGGTCAGTGGGTTTTGCTGAGCACCCCTTGGCTCTCCAGCTCACAGATCATTTTGTGGATGGGGATCACGGCATCCCAATTTGTCCAGTACTGCCGGCGGTGCACCGTCAAGGTGGCAATTGGCACTCGTTGCTCTTCCACCCTCAGAAGTCCTAATGCAGATGGATTTGTGATAGTCCAGGCAAAGTATTCAATTGCTTAATGTTCTCTGTCTCTACAGCAGCTATGCCAAAAGGTCACTTGAGTCTTTCTGGATCTTTGTAAAGCCATTTGGGAGGAAGTCTATGCCCAGAATACACGGGGCCTCTGGGCTGATCACAATAGGATGTTTCTGCCACTCCTTCCCAGTCAGGCTCACCTCAGCTCCCAACGGGGTCAATTGCTGGGATCCCCCTGTCACCCTGGCAATGGAAACAGGTTCTGCCCCCACCTGTCCCGATGGTATCAGGGTACACTGCACACCAGTATCAACTAAGGCATCATATTTTTGTGGCTTTGATGTGCCAGGCCATCAGATCCACACTGTCTAAAAGATCCAGTTTGCCCGTGCCTCTTCCTGGCTAGAGGCAGGGCCCCTCTAGTCCATGTTATTTCTTTCCTGGGCATACATGGTAGAGGTTCCTTCAAGGGGATCTGACAGATCATACTCAGCAGCTCGGTCATGGGAGGTTGAGGCTACCTTCACTTTACTGGAGTTCCCTCGATTTGTGTTTCCCTCCTTGAATTGACGCACCCGTGCTGCCAGGACAGAAGTGGGTTTTCCATCCCACCTTCCCATGTCTTCCCCATGGTCACGCAGGGAGAACCACAGGTCAGCCCCTGGGGGGTACCCTCTCTGTCTAGCTGGGGAACATTGGGCTCTGACTTTGGGGCCTGTGACTTGCACTGGTGCCATATGGGAACTGTTGCTCCTCACTGTGACAGTGTTCACAGGGGTCCCAGAATGAGGGAAGAGACGAGAATGTTGACTCCATGTTTCAGAAGGTTTGATTTATTATTTTATTATATATATTATGTTAAAACTATACTAAAATAATAGAAGAAAGGATTTCATCAGAAGGCTAGCTAAGAATAGAAAAAGAATGAATAACAAAGGCTTGTGACTGACCAAGACAGTCCAGACAGCTGGACTGTGATTGGCCATTAATTAGAAACAACAACATGAGACCAATCACAGATCCAGCTGGTAATTCCACAGCAGCAGATAATTATTGTTTACATTTTGTTCCTAAGGCCTCTCGGCTTCTCAGGAGGAAAAAATCCTAAGGAAAGGATTTTTCATAAAATATGTCTGTGACACCTCACCTCCTCCCTCATCTCCTCTTTGAGATTTTTAATCACAGCAGAGACATGAGCCAGCATTGGGCCATTGATCATACTCTCATAATTTCTAAGCTTGTTGGCAACACAGCCCACTGTCTCTCGGTTGGTGTCGGCATTAATCGTTGAAATAAAGGCAGTGTATTGAGATGGCCCCAGATTTACCACACTCCACAACATTTGCGCTGTGCACCTGACCTTGTTGGGGCCATTATCATGCTGTCCATCCCCCCCAAAGAGTACCTCCAATACTGCCACATCTCTCAGCTGTTGGATGCCTTCCTCAAGGGTCTTCCAGCACATTCTATGGTGGTGCTCCTGCATGCTCTCCCTGTGGACAAACCTCTCTCTGGCACTCATTAAAAGCCGCTCCTAGAGGGAAAGGGACCCTGGCTCCCTTACAAAAATCTGATTGATACCTGAGTCCTGGGTCAAGGGTCCCAAATTCCTTGCCTCACCACCATCTAGTACAGGACACCTGTACTTATAAGGTCCCAGACCCAAAGTAGCCAGGTTGTATAAGTCTCACATCCCCATCATACAGTGTCTCTGTGCAGATTTTGGAGATTTTCGTACGTCAGGGACTCGGTGACGATCTCAACCTCTGGATCTCCTGAGGGTTGTGAGGGCTTTCCCTTATCTGGGTGCTCTGCTTTCATCTTAGATCTCCTTGTTTCTACAGGGGCAACTGCTGCTGGCTGTGACTGCCTTTGCAGTTCAGCAGGAACCCGGACAGTTGTAATGTCTGTGGGTTTCATTGCTGCACTATCAGACTCTCCCTCTTTGAGGCACTGGGAGGGCTTCTCATGAGCTTGAGAAATGTGCTCCTTCAGCATCTGGTTTATCTCGTGTATCTCTCCCTCACCAGAACCCCCATCCAATCTGGGTAGTTTATAGCTGAGGTGGGCTGTGGGGCAGGGTCAGGCTCTGGGGCAGCATCCGTTGTCTTTGGGGTAGGTGTCAGGGTGGTGCAGGATCCCCGAAAAAGGGGGGCAGGGGGCTCCCAGAACTCTGACGGGGCTGTAGGGGAGTCCCAGTCCCAGATAACGGGGTTTAGGGGAATCCCAGTCCCGGAAATGGAGATTCAGGGGTGTCCCAGTGCCCAGGAATGGGGGTTCAGGGGGGTTCCCACGCCGAGATTCGGGATTCAATGGGATCCTGAGCCCCAGGAATGGGAGATCGTGTAGGTCCCGGTGCCAGATAAGGGGGTGCAGGGGGTCCCGCTGCCATGAAAGGTTCACAGGGTCCCCATGCCCAGGAACAGGGACTCAGGGGGTCCTAGTGCTAGGGAAGGTGATAGAGGGGGATCACAAGACCCAAAATGGGGGTGCAGGGGAATTCCCCTGCCCGGCAATGGAGGTTAGGGGGTTCCCAGTGCCCAGAAATGGAAGTTCGGAGGGGTCCCTGTTGGGATTTTAGCTGACTAGAGATTGGAAAAGTACAAGGCCATGGCTAATTCCAAGTCCTGCACCTGCAAGATAGCGTGTCCTTGGGCCTAGCTGTAGTATGATAACAAATAGTGAAAGAGACACGAGAACAAGAGAGATGTAACCCCTGAGGAATGGGGAAGAGCTGGTGTTGTGGTGTGGCCAATGGACGGTGTAAATCACAGAATATTCATGAGTTTATTACTTTCTGTATAAGTGTCTGATGCTCTCCTCAATAAAACGGAACTTGCGGATGACTCAATATGAGTCCGAGTTTTCCGTGCACCCGACAAATGGCTCATCCCCGACAAACGGCTCATCCCCGACAAACGGCTCATTCTGCAACAGGTCCCGGTGCCCGGGAATTGCGGTTCAGGGGGGTCCCGGTTTCGGGGGGTCCCACTCACCTTTGGTCGCGCCCCCCGAGTTCCCCAGGAGCCCCCAGAGCACCCCCAGCCCCAGCGCTGGAGCCATCGCAGCCGTCCCCGATCGCGGCTGTGGCGCAGCTGGAGAGACGCGAAAGCGAAAGTGTCCGAGGAGCGCGGGGGGAGGGGAAAAGGGGGAGGGGAAAAGGGCGAATTCCAGTGAATTCACCTGGATCCCCTCCTGCCCCCCCTCTGGATCCCTCGGGATCCGTCTGGGACCCTCCAGGGTCGTGCCCTGCGGGACCCCCGGGCCGGGCTGTGCTGAACTCCCGGCCCTGCGCTCAAACTCTGCCCGGACCCCGCTGGGCTCGGCCCAAAGCCGGGCAAGCACCGCGAGCAGCGGAGCCAATTTTTCCTGCGGGTGCGGGTCCCAGCCCCGGCGGAGCAGGGCTGGGCGCTGGGACCCGACCCCTGATCCCCAATCTCCTTCTCTCTCTCCCTCTGCTGTTCTCTCCCTTTCCTTTGGGGGATCACAAATCCCAGAGCGGCCGCAGAGCCCCGTGCCCAGGCCGGGTTTCCCAGCAAAGGGAGGCTGGGGCTGAGGTGCCCCGGGCTGGCCGAGAATGGGGGCCCGGGGGTCCCCGGGGTCACGGAAACGGGGGATCCAGGGGCCGGGAGAGGAGGATACCCGGGAAAGGGGGTGCAGGGGGTGTTGGTGCAGGATAAGGGGGTGCAGGGGGGTGTCGGTGCAGGATAAGGGGGTGCAGGGGGGTGTTGGTGCAGGGTAGGGGGGTGCAGGGGGGTGTTGGTGCAGGGTAAGAAGGTGCAGGGGGTGTTGGTGCAGGATAAAGGGCTGCAGGGGGGTCCCAGTGCCCGGGAATTGGGTGAGGGGGGCAGGATCTGTGAAATGGCAGCAGCTGCTGGGGAGGGACTGAGATGGACTGGGATGGACTGGGACAGATTGGGAAAAGAACCCACTGGAAGCAGAACTGAGGCACCAGGGATCATACTGGGATATACTGGGACCACACTGAGGGTGACTGGGAGCAACTCAGAGCATGCAGGGGACAATTGAGATATACTGGGAGGGACTGGGAATGGTTTGGATAATCCTGGGACTGACTGCAATCATACTGGGAGTGATCAGATCTGTAGTAGAGGTGAAGAGGAGAAACTGGAATAATGCAGGGAGCAACTGGGATGATACTGGGAGCAGCTGGCCCATGCTGGGGTCATACTGGGATCATATTGGGACTGATGGGGTCACACTTGGAGTGACTGGCATAGTACTGGGAGTAACTGGGATCACACTGGAGGTGACTGGGGCCACAGAGAGCTCTTACTGAGAATGAAAGGAACCATACAGGGCATGACTGGGAGCCACTGGGACCATGCTGGGGGCAATTGGGATCCTACCGGGAGTAATTTGGAACATACTGGGAATGACCGGGATCATCCACGGGGTGACCGGGACCCCACAGGTGACGCGGCGGCGGAGCTCGGAGGCGGCCGCAGCGCAGGTGGGAGCCGTGCTGGGTTGTGCGGGGGCTCGGGGCTGGCTGCGGGCCTCGGGGGCGGCAGGGGGCTCAGGCGGGTTCGTTGTGCCGTGTCCGGCCCGTGTTGCCGCTGGCGTGAGGGCGCTGCGGGAGCGGCTGCCCGCGGTCTCCTTGCCGTCGCTGCCTCGGCAGCAGCCGCTGCCGGAGCAGCGCTGGCTGGGCCCGGTTGCTGTGGCTGGGACAGAGGGGCCTGCCCCGTGCCCGGAGGCTGCGCTGGGGCTGCCTCCGAGCTCCGTCGCCGCCTCACCGGGCACCGACCACTGCGAGCGCTGGCAGGCCCGCACGAACACTCCGGTAATGGCGGCTCTGCCGAGCCAAGGCCGCCCTCAGGGCGGCACCAGGGGCCGTGCTTGGCCCCGCTCCCACCAATCACCGCGCGAGCTCGAGGAGTGACGGCAGAATCAGCCAATCGCGATGAGGGGCGGGCTGTGCACACGGCACGGGCCCGCCTCCCTTTCCCCGCACTCGGCATTTCCCGGCAGCCGCGGCTGAGGAGCGGCCTCGGCGCTGGGCCCGGCCCGGGCAGGAGGCCAAGGAGCCGCTGGTGCTGCCCCGAACCGCCGGGAGCTCGGTGTGACCGGGACCTGAGGGCGCTGGGAGCTGGGGTGAGTGCGGGACGGAGCCGGGACCCGCCTGCAGCCTCGGCAGGAGCCCAGGCCGGAGCAAGGGATGCTGGAGAGAGGCCAAAACCTCTCTGTCACTTCCCTCCTGTCCCTGGGCGGGGAACAGAGCGCGTAAGGAAAAGCTCGAGGGTCTGGGTGAGGGTGGGACAGTTCAATCACTGGTGACGGGCTCAACGCACTTGTCAGGAAAATTAATCCACAAACCTCAGAGGTTTGTGTCCAAAAAGGAGACAGAGGAATCCTTTTACTTTATTCGAATAAAGAGAGATGCCATGGGGCATTCCCCTGGGGTCTCTCCAATTTTTGGAGGACGCAGCCTCCCTTTTTATCCCAGTTTCCCGGCCGCATTTTCCTTCTCTCTTTCCCCATTGGCTGAGGTACTTGAGAGGTTCAAATTTCCCGCTACTCCTGATACTTAAGATTTCCCTCTGATGTACAACCGCCCATTTAATTTTTAATTCTTATGGAATTTAGGGTTTTCCCTCATTGTTTCTTTCATCTTTCAGTGTTCAGTTTCATTTATCAGCAAACCTAAAGTTTGTTTGTAAAAGCAACTATCTTTTCCCATTCATCAATCAGTGGAATCTTTTCCATTGTTTCTTTTATCTCTCAGTGCTGGTTTGATCTACCAGCAGACCCACAGCCTGTTTGTAAGGACAAAATCCATCATTCCTCTCACACTTGACTTGGGGAAATTAATTGAATTTATGATCAAACATGGCAGGGCAAGAGAATGAGAACTGAAATAATTCCTACGAAAATATCCTGGCCCCACTTCTCTCTCCTTCCCGGGCTTAACTCTGTCCCGCATTCCCTCGCTTCTCCCCAGCCAGAGGCGCAGGGGATGGGGGTCACAGCCCGGTCCTGTCACAGCCTCCCCTCAGGGACAGGAATCCCCGTCCTGCTCCGGCCTGGGGTCCCTCCCACGGGACACATCCCTCGGGAACGGGCTGCTCCAGCGGGGATCGCCCCGGGCTCACAGGTGCCACCAGGAGCCGCTTCCATGGCTCTGCAGGGGCTTCCCAGGGGCTCGGGGCCTCTCTCGGGCATCCCCTGCCCGCGGTCTCCTTGCGGCCGCTGCCTCGGCAGGAGCCGCTGGCGGAGCAGCGCTGGCACGGCCCGGTTGCTGTGGCTGGGACAGAGGGGGCTGCCCCGTGCCCGGGGCTGTGCGGGGAATTCCCGTGGCCGGAGGTTTCTGTACCCAGAGGAGACAGAGGAGTCCTGTAAAAGTGACTTTATTGCTGAGCAGAGGGAGAGGCCGTGGGGCATTTGCTGTGCAGTCTCTGCCATTGTTGTAGTTCGCAGCCTCCTTTTTATCCTCATTTTCGCGGCCTCATCTCCCTCTCCCTTTGCCCACTGGCTGAGGTACTTGGAAGGTTCAGACCTCCCGATCCGCCAGCTGCATGTCCTCGTTAATGTGCATCCCCACTTTTGTATAACAGCCGATATTCACGGCTATGTTAAGTCTTTGTTCTTCTGGAAGTTCAGGAATTCAGCGGGACTTTGAGGAACTTTCTGTGTCAATTTCTAATATTTTCTAAAACTGATGGCTTCTCCCATTACTTCCTTATCTACAAATCCCTGACCCTATCTCCAAGCAGATTCACTCATTGACTCTGTTTTTTCTTCCTGGGTCCTCTTTGGATTTGGTATTATTCTCAGTGCCCTCATTCCCTGCCCTTCTGTAGCCGTTTCTGGATTAAGAGGTCTGGCTGCCACCTGCATCCCCTTGCTCCGCTGCTGAATGAGCTGCACTCTCAATTTGTGGAGCATGGTAAAAAGATGAGAGTTGCTGTAGCACAGGAGAGGAGAAACAGCATTTGTATAACCCATGGTCTGCCAGGGAGCCACAAAACCGTGTCACATTCTGTTATGGTTAGAGGCTGGCACAATGGTAGTGCTCCTATGAAGATAGTTTCTCTCTGGCGTCTGCCGTGAGATGTGACCAGGAATAAGCAAAGCAGGCTTTTACTTAGAAATAAAGAAAAGAAAACTTTATTAACTAAACTACAACTCTAAATAACAAGAAATATGCAGGGAAAATGAAAACTTTCTAAAAACATTTCCTCCTTTCTCTACTAAATTCCAATACAACTATCTCTCAAATTTCAACTCTCAGTCTATCACTAGTCTTTAGATAATCAATTCTCAATTCATCAAGAGGAGAGGAGTCTTTCTTGTGCTATAGGCTTCTCTGGAAACACCATTGAATCTTTGTGTGTTTCTGGTCACTCGTGGCACCGCCAGGAGTAAATCTGCTGTTGTGACCTCTTCCCTTTATGTCTCTGCTCTCACCACTGACCATGGACTAGAGCTGCTCCTAGGGTTGTCTTTTTAAGGATGCTTTGTCCCGTTCCAAACAGAGCACAGTCTCATCTTCGGGGCACTTGTCTTCTTCAAATTTCCCTCCTTGGTGCTGAGGGGTACTGACACTGAACTTTCTTGGGTCTGAGCCATTGCCTCCCTCTGGATGCAGTTTCTGTGTCACACGAAACATGTTCTGTCCATGGCTATAACCAGAAGAGTCTGGCTAAGCTACTTTATCATCTCTTCTCACTTAAGATTCTTCACTGTCACACTTGCACACTCTTTATTCCATTTCATCTCTATCTCTCTTCTAGGAAAGGTTAATGTTCTGCAAAGTTTTCATTGTCTGAGAAAGGGTTAAAAGCTCCCACAAGCGGCCGGACCCCTTCTCGCTGCACCCCCTCCCTCCTTCTCCGCAGGCTGGGCTGTGCTGCCAGCACTTGATATCAAATTTCAAGGCAGCACAGGCTCGCTCTGTCTCTGGGTGGGGGTGCTGCCCGATGCCTCCTGGTGCTTCTCCCACCCTTCTGTGCTGGGGCCTCTTCACTTCCCTCGCTGGGATTCAAGAGATCTTCCCCCGAGAGTTCTTTGCTCTTAACCCCTGCGTTCTCAGAGGCGTGTCTAATGTCTCTAGTGGCTACACAAGGTGCTAATATTAAAATCTGAACACTTATTGGTGACTACAGCATATCTCAGAAAACTTACTTCCTCTCAAACTATGACACATTCCCATCCTATCTGCGTTTGGATTGGTGCATGAGCTGCTTTCTTGTTTCCTTTGTTATCTGTTTCACCACTTTTCCTTTGTCATCTATTTGCCAACAGCAGTTTGAGTTATTGAATTTTCCACAAACTCCTCCTTTTTCTGCTAACAGATGATCTGATGCCATCCCATGATGAAGTGTTGTGTTCCTCATTTCAGTGGATTGGTCAGCAGGAAAGTCAGGAGCTGGAGCTGTCTGGTTGGTTATTCCAAGGACAGCTTGTAATCTAATGATGCCATT
This sequence comes from Melozone crissalis, assembly GCF_028551555.1. Taxonomy (NCBI): domain Eukaryota; kingdom Metazoa; phylum Chordata; class Aves; order Passeriformes; family Passerellidae; genus Melozone; species Melozone crissalis. Next base: position 9,038,012 of record NW_026535844.1, read on the forward strand.
AAAATGAGAAATGGGTTCTGTGGCTCCTGATATGAATTGGTTTGGGTTCCCAGGGGCTGGTCCATGGTGTTGTGGGATTTGTTCTGGTGGTCTTTCAGCTTTTCCCCATTTTTGGGCGCTCCCTTGAGCCAAGACTGCATCAACTGACCACTTTTCTCTAATTAAATCATCAAATACTTTGATCCCGAACTGATTTCCCTGAACTTGTGATAGCTAGAACATCTCAGTGCTCTAATCCACCCTATATAACACAGACAGTGACAGCACGTGTTGCAGTGGGCAGTAGGCTGATTCCCCCCCATTTATTTATAGTGAAGTTTTCCCAACACTCTCCTTTTGCTGTTTCCCTTTGCAGCTTCACCCGTTTCTGTTGCAGGGTCAGATATCCTCCCCCTGGGCTCTGCCTTGAGCTGTGCAAATTCCATCAGTGCAAGCAGGCAGAGCTTGGGGTGAGGGGCAGAGGGAATCAGCCCAATTCCTGCCCCGGGCAAGAGACCCAGGTACATTGTCCACACTTTGCCCAGCAGTGTTAATTTGCATTTCTAAAGCTCCTCTGCAGGCTGCCTGGAATGAAGCTTCACTTCCAGGGTGTACTCACATATGCCCCCCCCCCCCCCCCCAAAAGCCAGGGTTTGGGGTATTTTTAATTTTTAGGGTTTTTTTTTTGAAGAGTGTTCTATTAACTGTTTATGAGTTAAAGGGCCACCTTTAAAGCTCTTCTAGTTTTGCAAAGTGCAGCCTGAAGCTAAACACCAGAAAACCCAGACCAAAATTTTGCAATCTCCAACAGCCACGCAAACACACAAGAAAAAGAATCCAAAGCAATAAAGACTTTTTCTACTTCTTCTGCTAAGAATAAAAATTGATTCTCACGTCCCTGGCCCAAACCTAACTGACAATATCAAAGTAGCATTAATTAGAAACAACATTCTTATGGTGTAATCTTATTCCAGCCAGCCCAGAGTGTGGGTGTCAGTGAGCCCCAGAGTGGAATTGTGCCGTGGTGTTCCCCAGCAGCTGTGGCAGTGCAGGCCCAGACAGACATATGACACAGAGGTACAACAGAACTGACCTCTGTATCACCTTTTATAAAATTAATTTGCATTCCAAGTTTAGGAATCAAAACCCTTCCCAGTAAATCATGATAGCAATTAGGAGCAAATAAAAATTCATGCATTTCAAGCCCATCTCCCACATCAGCAAACAGTGGTAGAATAAAACCACTGCTCTTTCCCACTTATCTCCTCACTAATTAAACATATTTTTAGCATTTTTCCCCCCTTGGGTCCAAGATTCAAAGTGCACTGAGAGGCTCCTGTGTCCATCAGGGGAGGCCTCCTCTCAATGCAGACCCTGCCTGAATGTTCTCAGTGTGGAGGGTCCCTGGTGTGACGGGAACTGTGACAGCCCTGCCAATCCATGTCCATCAAGGGGTGGACTTGCTGGTCCTGAGGGTGCTGCTGTCTGTGCTTGCAGTGTCCTTGTGCCCTGCAGCTGGAGCCCTGGTTCCTTGCCAGGGGCTGTTTGGGTGGGCTCTCCCCTGCCGAGGAGGGCAATGCCTCTGCCAGGTGCTTGTGGCCGAGCCGTGCCCTGGGTGCTGGGGCCCCCTTGGGCCCTGGGGTTGATCCCTCAGGGGCTGTAGGAGCTGTGCCCTGGCCTTTGCCTTCAGCTTGGCCTTTTGCTGCTCCCTTCCTGCACTCACCTGCTGTGCCTTTGTGCCCAAGTGCTGCAGGGCCTTCTTGTGCCCCTCCTGCAGCCCCCCTCAGTGCCTGTGGGTGCTCATCCTCTGACAGCTGCTGAGCTTTCTGCAAAATCATTTGTATCTCCAGTAACCCGAATAAAATCCTTAAAAGATAATCTCCATGCTAAAATGTACAATCCACATTTCCCAGGTGTTCCTTGCTCCTCCTCCCTGTGCTCAGGGTGCCCTCCCCAGCCCGTATCCCAGAGCCGCTCCCTGTCCTGCCGCAGTGTCCAAAGGCGCCCCCGGCGGGCAGGGCCGGCAGCTCCGCGGGGCCGGGCAGCGGCCGGGGCGTCCCGCAGCCTCCTGGGGGCCGGGGGCCGCTGCCGGCCCTGTCCGGGGCTGGTGGGGTCAGGCAGCGCCCGGCGCTGAGCCCCGGCTGCCCCACAGCCCCGGCCCGGCCCCGCAGCTGCCCACAGGCCCCCAGCCCGTGCTCCCGGTGCCGCAGCTCTGCGCCCGGTGCTGCCGCTGCCCCCCACAGAGAAACCCCCTGAAACCCTGACCGCCTTGTTTTCCTCTCCTGGAAACCGGGGATACAAATGATCAGCTGGCAAATGTTGAGGTTAAGACCCTGCTGAAAAACATCCCAATCCTCGGTATTTTTCTCTTCCTCCTCTTTTCTTTTTTCTTACCACATAGAGTCCTCCTGCTGCTTCTTGCCTTAACCGTATTGCTGCACACTCCCCTTCACCCAGTCTCTTCCCAGAACACCAACACCATCCATCCCGTGTTGTCCAAATCCCTTCTCCACTTCCCTTATTGCCCCTCTGGGTATCCATGTCTTTAATTACCTGCGGGGGAATGTGCAAACTCCCTCAACTTTCTTGGAAGGGACCCTTCAGAGATAGTTTGGGATCATCATCCCTTTGGCACAGGACCCCTTCCCGGCTTTCCCTTTTCTACCCTGCGTGGGTGCCCTGCCATGTTCACTCCCCAAAGATCCCAGTGCACTCACTGATGAGATTTTCAGTGCTCTCTCCCTGCTGACTCTTCACAGCCTCCCCTGATGTGTCACTCGTCTGTTTCCTGGTCACTCTCGGGTACCCAATCAATCCCTGGTGCTGCTGCCCCCCAAGGGAGCCGATCACCCAAACTGGGTGAGGCACCTTCAGCTGCACTCACTGCCCGCCGCTACATATGGTGGAAGGAATTCCAGACGCATCCCAAGGTGTGTGGAAAAATTGACATCACCAGAGGTTTCTGTTCAGAAAGAAGACAGAGGACTCCAGTAAAATAATTTTATTAAAAAAAAAAATGGGAGAAGCCATGGGACATTTCCTATGGGGTCTCTCCAGTGATTGGAGGACACAGCCTCCTGGTCATCCTAAGTTTCCTGTCTACATCTCGCTTTCTCTTTCCGTATTGGCTGAAGTACTTGAGAGCTACAAACATCCCAATCCACCTCCTGCTTCCCCTTCCTAATATGCTCCCCAATTTCGTATAGCAAATGATATTTATGGCTCTGTGAAGTCTTTGTTCTTCTTCTCGAAGTTCATGAATTTAGCAGGACCTTGGCTGGGCAGCAGTCTGTGTCATTAATTAATAACATTTTCTGAAACTTGTGGCTTCTCCTGTCACTTTCTTATGTACAAGTTCCTGGCTCTATCTCTGAGCAGATTCACAGCATCTGTTTGTAAGGACACTTTACACTTCTTCCTTTCATGGGGGTCCCCCATTTGTGGGACATCCCCCCGGGAGCAGGGTGTCCCCCCTTGCTGCAGCTCCACCCCTCAGGCAGTGCTCAGCCAATCATGGCACATGCTGATGATGACTCTGCAGTTGCCAGGCAGACCTGCAGCTCCCAGCGTTCCCCACCTGTGCCCCCCCCTCGGCCCCAGCACCCCCCTCGAGGGGGAATTTGGGGAGGTGGGAGTGGGGCAGCGCCAAGGCCGGGCCCCCCCGCGCTGTCCTGGCAGGAGCGGCTGCAGTGGGGACCGAGTGCGGGCGGGAGCGGCCGAGAGCCCAGCGCTGCCCCAGCCCGACCTGCCCCAGCTCCATCCCTGCCCCTGCCGTGGGATGCTGTGGGTTTGGGGGCAAGAGGGAGCCAGCAGTGGGAGCTGGGCCTGGGGCAGGAGGAGAAGAGAAGGAGAAGCAGGGTTGAGGAACAAAATGGTCAAATGCTGCACGTGGGACGAGATGGTGGGATTGTGCAGGAGAAGGGGGAATAGCAGGAGGAAGAGGAGTGTGAAGAAGAGTGGAGACACAGGAGGAGGAGCAGAAACAGGAAGCATCAGAAGGTTCCATCTCTCCCTGTATCTGCAGGCTCTACCCCACATCCCAGGAGCATTGACCCCTCATATGCAGCAGATATCTGGGGAGGAGGATCCATTAATTTCACTGGGGTGAATCTTGGTGTTTCTGAGCTTTCTTGGGCTAAATGTTGGTGCTTTGGTTTTTTGCAGGGGCTGAATCTTTATCTTTTGGAGGAGGTTTTTGCTAAATCATGATGTTTGGGGAGTTTTTGATCTGTGTCTTGGTGTTGGGAGAATTTTTGTGCTGAATCTCGGTGTTTTGGAGGTTCTTACAGACACAAGATGTCCAGTTAGTTCCTGAGATGAAGTTGGGCAAGGAGGAACTCCCAGTACAAGGCACCCTCTTATTCTTTTTCTTTTTTTTTTTTTTTAAACCCAAACCAGGATTTTTTATTCCCAAGGCTTGGCCTGATGGAGGACGAGGAAAAGCCCTGGAGATCCTGCACAAGGAGTGGCTACAAACCCAGCCCAGAGAGCTGCGAGGAGGAAAGAGCCCCCCTGAGCAAGGAAGATGGCCAGAGATGCAGCCCGAGCTCAGAGCTGGTGGAGAAGCCTCATGGCAGGAAGAAGCCCCACAAGTGCTTGGAATGTGGGAAGGTTTTCAGCCAGAGCTCCAACCTGATCCAGCACCAAAGGATCCACACTGGGGAACGGCCCTTTGAGTGTGGGGAGTGTGGGAAGAGCTTCAGACAGAGCTCTGGCCTAATTCAGCACCAGGTGATCCACACTGGGGTACGACCCTACAAATGTGGGGATTGTTGGAAGAGCTTCAGAGACAGCTCTGACCTGATCCGGCACCAGATGATCCACACTGGCGAAAAGCCCTATGAATGTGGGGAATGTGGGAAGAGCTTCAACCAGAGATCCCACCTGATCCAGCACCAGAGGATCCACACTGGGGAACGGCCCTACACCTGCTTGGAATGTGGGAAGAGCTATGGGTGGAGCTCGGACCTGAGAAAACACCAGCGCAGCCACACCGGGGAGAAGCCCTACGAGTGTCCTGAGTGTGGGAAGAGGTTTCAGATCAGCTCCACTCTCCTCAGACATGAGCGGATTCACACAGACGAGAGGCCCTTCCGCTGCCCTGACTGCGGTAAGGGCTTCAACCGCAAATTCGCCCTCGTCTCCCACCAGCGCATCCACTCCAGGGAGAGGCCCTAAGAGTGTGGGGAGTGTGGGAAGAGCTTCTCCCTGAGCTCATCCTTGACCAAACACCAACGGAGGCGTCACTAAGGGAAGCCCTGTGAGTGCCCTGAGTGTTGGAAGAGCTTTGTGCACTGCTCCAGCTCCATCCCCCATGGGAGGATTCACGTTGGATGATCCCCAGTGACCTCTGTTAGGCAGTGCCCTGGTGATGTGTGTTGGGATGACACCTGGCTGGGGGGCTCCACATCTTCCTGGCTCCCTCTGGACACTTGGATGAATGCAGAGAGCAGAACATCCATCAGGATGTAGACCAACAATGGGAATTCCTTGGAGAGAGCAGATTTCTTGGCTTTCAACCCCAGAACATCTTTTGTATTCAGTCCTATCTTCTGGTGGCATCAAGGAGTTCTGGATGGTCTTGCAGGTCTTTTCTAACTTCAGGGATTCCATGATTTTAATTTCCTGTTGCCTAAGTGTGTCTTCTACAGGCAGATGATGAAAAAGTGAGGAAAAGACCAAAATTTTGGAGACAGTAGGGTAGAAACTCCACCAAAAAAGGTTCTTCTCTCCCACCCAAGCAGGTGGAACCTCAGCCGGCACTGTTGCGATCCATCCCAGCGGACGGGTAACGCGATGATTTTTAGGTGCAAAAATAACCAACAAGGCACAGGGGATTTGCAGTAACAAATCAACAAAGTGCAGGTTTATTGAAATAACCACAACTGAAATGCGTTGGTAAGGGGAGCTGGGGAAAAAAGGGAGAAGAGGGAGGAAAAGAGGGAAGATGGGTTATAGCTACCGAGACATGATGGTGCTTTTGTCCTTTGGGGTCCAGCCATCAAAGCTCACTGGGTCACGTCCGGGGAGATCTCGAAAAGCACGGCTAACCAGGACTCCAATGATACGATTTTTCGTTGGGGAGAAGGGGAGCCGAAACAAAGGTCTCCAGGGAGGGGGAAAGAACAGAAAAGGGGGCACACAGAGTCCTAGCCAAGCAACAGGCAAAATCATTGTTTCCATGGCCCAATGCTCGCAGGTGCGTTTACTCTGGGCAGCTTTTCCCCCCTTTGTGCACACCTCCCCCGAGTTGGGGGGGGTTCAGTCCCAGTCTCTGGAAGAAGGTGCGAGGGGGGTTTTCTTGCACGGGGATTTCCTGTCTTGGTTCTTTGATGGAGAGGCTTGCATTTCTGCTTGTCTGTCACAATGGCTGAGGACAGATGAGAGGGGTCTTCTGTGGGAGACCACCCAGAGCTGAAGCCAGGCAGGCCAGGAGATAGGGAGAGTCCATTGTTCAGGAGGGGCAGAATGCCCTCTTCATGTTCAGCGTGGTGTGTTATGCAAATAACACCTGTGGAAACAAGCTGATGATCACATGACTTCCCCTCCCCACTGGCTCAACAGTTTTAACTTTTCGGTGGTCTTTTCTTCATGACAATTGTGAGGCAAAAATGAAGGATATTTTGGACAGACTCTCACAGGCACGGACATGGAAATCTTTTTCTTTTAAGCTTGATTTTCTTTTAATTTCTCTTCATCCCTTTAAAATATCCAACACAAGCGTAAAAATAAAGACATCGAACTAAGACATGGGTGTGGTCATGGTGGACACAGATATGGTGGGACACAGACATGGAGAGTGACAAGGGGACACATGGACATGGAGGAGTATGGGGACGTGGGGGCACAGGGGCACAGAGGCGGATGTTGGGGACAATGACAGGGATGGAAACATGGTGAGGAGACAGCCATGGGTGAGGACATAGTGGGACATGGCCGGTGACATGTGGAGACGTGGCCATGGCTGGTGCCATGGGGGAAACTTGCAGGGGATGTGGAGGATGCTGGGTTTGAGGGGTTTGAGGGTTCCTGGGAGGGACTTGGGGCTTGCTGAGGCCTTTGGGGAGCCCAGGCTGAGCAGCTCCAGCTGTGCTGGGAGACCCTGGGGGAGGTTCTGGGGCAGCTGCTCAAGGACCCCCTGACCTGGAGCCCCAGCCAGGCATTGGGCTCCTGGAAGGGGATGAACGTCCTTGTCCCCAGGAGGGAAATCCCAGCCCCCCCAGGGTGTTGGAGGCAGCTGAGGGGCCACAGCAGGAAGGGGAAAGCCAGAGAGAGCTGTCCCCCTCCAAAACTGCACCCCAAAAATCCCAAAACTCAGGGATTCCTCTCAGGAAAAAGCACCCAAGAGCTGCCAGATTTCAGGGAAAAGGGGAATGTGACCCCCCAGACGGAGCCAAGAGGGGACTGGATCCTCCAAAACCAAGCACGAGGGTGAGGGATGGGGCTGGATGGACAATGGCAAAGGGGCAGAAGAACAGGGGAAAAGCGGATTCAAAGAGAGTGGGAGAGGCATGGGACCCCAAAATTGAGTTTGGAGGGATCTTTAGTTTGGGGGAATGATTGGAGAGGGAGGAAAAGGTGGGGATGGAACAGAAAAAGGGCAGTTCCATGGGGATCCCTTTGTGTTCCCCACTTGATCCCTGGAACTCTGGGGCGGGATGGATCCCCACTGGGTGGGTCCCCAAACCCCCTGCCCATCCCTGGGGGGTTCATGGGGGTTCCCTCCACCCAAAAGCTGGTGGTGCTGTGGCTGTGGAAGAGATGTGATGGGGAAAGGGGTGTCTGGGGTGGGCAGGGAGGGGGAGCAAGAGGAAGAGGAGGGACAGAGGATGAGGGGGAGGAAAGGAGGAGGGAAAGGAAGAACAGGAACAGTACCAGGAAGAGGAAGAGCAGCAGGAGAACCACACAGTTCCCTCACTCACCGACTGAGTCCGCAGCTCCCCCTGGTCCCAGCAGCATCGATCCACCCTCCACATCCTGCAGGTGAGCAGGGAGGGGGATCTCATCCCACATCCCTCAGGGAGTGTCCAGGAGGGCTTTTTGCAAGGGAGGGGATGTGTGGATCTCACAGAACCCATCAGCTGAGCCGCAAATGCGCCTTGGAGGGGTCTTGGAGGACCCACATGGTGATTGCCTGGTACCAGAAGGGGCAGGGGGGTGACATCAGTTTTGGGGCTCATTGGGAGTGGGAGAGCAGGGAGGAGCAATCCCGGAGCTGGGGGATCCCAGCAGCCTGGAGGGGTGGGGGAGGCTGGAGATGAGCAGGGTCTGGGCCCACCAACAGTGAATGGGGCGGTGACTTCTGGAGCTGGACTTGATCAGAAGGACCAAGGTGCTCACCCGTTGTTTTTCCCCCAAGCCAGGATTTGTCAATCCCAAACTTTGTCCAGATGGAAAAGGAGGAGGAGGCTGCAAGGAAAAGAAAGATGGCATGGGGCACTGAGGCAGGTGAGGAGGAAGTCACTGCTCCTTTCCCCCTCTCCTCTGTTCCATCTCCCAGCCTAGCATCACCCCTGGCTGCAGGACAACCCTGCTGATGAAGCTGTCCTGCCGGGGATGCATTGGGTGGGTCTCCTTCCCCTTCCCTCTGGCATGGAGGCAAATCCCAGCCTCTCCTTGTCCACCCTCCTTCCTCTCCTCATTCTGTCCTTCCTTCTTCATTCCTTCCTCTCCTTTTCTTTCCTTATCCCAGGCACTGAGCTGCAGACAGAGACCAGGGAGGACAAATCCCCATGGCAGAACCTCATGGAAGAGGCCGTTTTGAGTGGCTCCAGGGCAGAGCATGGGAATCTAACGGGTGTGGGATATCTTCTCCCTGGGAGGGAGCTCCTGGGCAGGTGTGGTCAGAGCAGACTCCTCAAGGTTTGAGGGAGCAGCTCCCCAGCCCACCTTGCACTCAGGCCCTGATGGATAATCTTGTGCTCGACCAGTTGAAGAAGGAGGGCTCTAGACACTGCTGAGGGTCCAGCTGGTTTATTATAGGAGAATCGAAGGGTCCAGGCGAGGAGAGGAGCAGGGACACGACCACAGCCAAAGGGGAGCTAGTGGCAGAGCCCAGAACAAGGGTGGGGCCAGGATTTATAACAGGAAGAAGGTGGGTGGGGCCAGGATACAGACAACCAATAGGAAGAGGGATCAGAGGAGGAGTCGAGGTGGGGTGACAAGGGGTACATCAATGGGGTTGGGGGAAAGGATGGTCTTGCAACACAATCCAATGGGGAAATGAGGAACAGAGAACCTTCTAGAAATGGGGGAGTGGACCACAGCTGATTGACAATTAGACAGAACTGTCCTCCCAAGGCATCTCTGCCCCATTCTCCCTGTGGTCCCTTCCCACAAAGGGCGAGGAAAAGCCCTGGAGATCCCACACAAGGAGAGGCTGCAAACCAAACCCCAGGAGCTGTGAGGAGGAAAGACTCTCCATGTGCCGGGAAGGCGGCCAGAGGGAGATCCAGACAGAGCTCGCAGCTGGTGGAGAAGCCTCAGGATGGGGAGAACCTCCATCAGTGCTTGCAATGTGGGAAGGGCTTCAGAGGGAGCTTTGGAGCTGGGACCTGATCCACCACCAGGTGATCCACACAGAGGGAACGGCCCTAAGAGTGTGGGGAATGTGAGAAGGGCTTTGGGCAGAGCTTCAACCTCATCAATCATCAAAAGATCCACAGCAGGGAGAGGCCTTATGAGTGTCCTGAGTGTGGGAAGAGGTTTTGGACTAACTTGCATCTCCTTTACATGAGCAGATTCACACAGAGGAGAGGCCCTTCCACAGCCCCACTTGCAGGAATGGTGTAAACTGCAACTCCACCTGTGCATCCACACCTGGGAGAGGCCCTATGAGTGTCCTGAGTGTGGGAAGAGCTTCTCCAGGAGCTCTCACTTGACCCAACACCAACGGAGGCACTGGTAAGTGAAGCCGTGCGAGTGCCCCAAGTGCTGGAAGAGCTTTGTGCGCTGCTCCAGCTCCATCTTTAGTGCAATACAGCAATCCCCCATGGGAAGATCCACACTGGATGATCTCCAGTGACCCCCGTTAGGCAGAGCTCTGGTTATGCCCATTCTGGGTGACTCTTGTTGGGTGGGGGGGAGGTGTTTGAGAGATTTATTTCCTCTCTCCTTGTCCTGATTTGATTTGGTTGATAATAAATTCCCTCCCTGTGCCCAGGCTGTGTCTGTGATGCCCATTTTGGTGTTTAGTGAGGGATCTCTTCTCATCTTATCCTGACCCAGGAACTCTTGGTTAAATTTTCTCTCCCCTGTGCACCTGCCGGGGGGCAGGGACAGAGTGGCTTTGGTGAGTGCCTGACATCAGGCCAGCATCACCCAGGCCATGGGTGTCTTTCTGTCCCTGGCCCTCCAGGGAATGAACCCCTTTGCAAAACATACAGAAGACCTTTCCCTGTTCCTTGTCCCTGCCCTCAGTGCAGTCCTATCCCCAACGCAGTCCACCCGTGCCGTACAGCAGCTGTGCCCTATGGCTGCACCCTGGTTTAACTGCTACCAGGGGACAGCCCGCTCTCACCCACAGTGCTGGGAGCCAGTTGGGCCGAAGAAATCTGTCACCACAGCACCCGTCCTTCACCCGATGGGAGATGGAAGAGCATCCGAAGTGAGGATTTCAGTGACCTTTGAGGGGAATTTTTTACAGGTACCTTGCTTGCACTGTTTCTGTCTGTGTGCGTGCCCCTGCACATGTGTGACCGTGATTGAAAAGGGTCTTGTCCAATTAAATATCTCCCAAGTCTGCAGCCATCTCAGTGGCCAGAACCTGAAGGGGCATGGAGTTCAAACCACTGAGAGCATCCAGACCGGGTCTTTCAAATGCACTGTATAAGGGGGGCTTGGGAAATAAACTGCCTCTGTTGCCACATGAAACTGCCCCACCTGCGCACCACTCTCCCCACACGTGCCCTAACACATGGTGACCGCCAGTGATCAGGACTCTGCCATAACCTGGCACAGAGCAAAGGAGACAGATGGCGAAAAGCTGCTATGGTGTTTAGAACCGGGAATGTTACAGTGTAAAGCTGGGAATCGGTGTAGAACTGGGTTGCAAGCAGTGTAAGAGCTGGGAATCGGTGTGAGAACTGGGTTGCAAGCAGTGTAAGAGCTGGGAATCAGTGTGAGAACTGGGTTACAAGCAGTGTAAGAGCTGGGAATCAGTGTGGGAACCGGAATAAATACAGCGTAAAAGTGGGAATCGACGGGACAGCCAGCATGGTGATGTGACCGTGGTCACAATGGTTCTTGGATAAAGGAAGAGGTGAGAATGTTGACTCCATGTTCAGAAGGCTTGATTTATTATTTTATGATATATATATTACATTATAACTATACTAAAAAGAATAGAAGGAAAGGTTTCCTCAGAAGGCTAAGCTAAGAATAGAAAAGAAAGAATAACAAAGATCTGTGGCTCGGACAGAGAATCCAAGCTATCTGGTCTGTGGTTGGCCATTAATTGTAAACATTCAAGATGGCCCAATCAAAAATCTACCTGATGCATTCCACAGCAGCAGATAACTATTGTTTATATTTTTTCTCTGAGGCCTCAGCTTCTCAGAAGGGAAAATCCTAAAGAAAAGGATTTTCACAAAAAGATGTCTGCGACATGGTGAAGAAACAGAACTTTGCTAAATAGACATTGGAAAGTGCTGTGAGGTTTCTAGCCCTGTTTTTGTGGAGTGGAATCACCTAGGAGACCATGGGAGCTTGGATGTCAGCAACAGAAAACTCCATAAAGAAGGTAGTTATTTTCTTCTTTAAAAGGAGAGGGATTGATTACGATAAATGAGCCCTACAAGTTTTGTTCACATGGTGTGAAAGCCATCAGCTGGATCAGAAGCAGCTCTTTTAGATTTGCCCTTTTGGGAGGGAGCTGAACAATATATATTTGCAGCAGCCTCTAATGCTGAGGACAAAGCCATGGGTGTTATAAAGCCTTCGTCAGATTTATAACATGGGTATATAAAGTCTTGGTCAGCTTTATAACTTTTAGCAAGTCCATATAATTATGGACTTGCTAAAACAGTTGGAATATGAGAGGCAAAGGGGGAAGAGCAGCAGCGCAGCTGCTCCTTTGTGTAATGCCGTGCGGGAGCCGGCAGGCCCCGGCTGCTGTAAAAATGTGTCCTGCTACGTTGGGACTGCGGCTGAGAACTGCTGTGAAAAGCGCCAATCACATGGGTTTTAAAAAAAAATTTAAAAGTTTAATAGTAATAAAATGGTTATAAAAATAGTAACACAATTAGAGTAATAATAATTTGGACAACTTGAATTAGGACAATATGAGACAATAGAACCAAAGAGTTACAGATGTCTGTGTGCCTTTTTCTGGGCAGTGTGTTTCCGGTATCCTTTTTCTGTCTGAAAAAGGACACCCGTTAACAAAGGATTAACCTTTAAAAACAATAGCCTGTTGCATATTCATACACTTCATAGATGATACGTAAATTCCATTCAAAACCAGGATTCTGTCTGGTCATTGTTAGCTTCGTCCTCTGAATCTTAACAGCGCCTTCGAGGTGGGAAGATGTTTGTTTCTTCTGATAAGAGGGCAATAAATTCTTTTTCTCTGAAAGATTTAGGTGTCCTGTGGCTGCTATCTCGCTGCAAGTCCTTTCTTTAAAAAAAGTATCCTACATAGCATCGTTTATATTTTAACATTTTTTGTAACCTAAAGCTATATTTAACGCACTACTTACGAGAATTAAAACAGCATTACTTTCTAACACAACACATATAATATTCATTTTAATATTTGTGAAAAGCCAATAATAAAATACATATTTTTCACAATCCCCACTCTTATTCTTTGTACATCATTTGGTTTGATCAATATTTCTTGTCTACTTGCATCTTCTGGACTATGCTGGCAAAATAAAACAGGGGATTACGCAAGGAAGAAATATCAAAACACTTGTAACACATAAAATGAAAAATCCTAATTCCTTCTAATACATTACCTCACCAGCTAGGTTTTAACATTGTTTTCTACTTTTTGGACTGGTACCTGGGTTATTATATGGATAAATTTTTTCTTCTTCGATTTCTTTTGCTTTTTCTAGAATGACTTTTCTGTGGTCATCAATTTTCAATAATCTGATATATTAAACTTGGCACAAACACCCCCTTCTTTGGCCAATAAATAGTCTAAAGCCAACCTATTCTGATACACTACAGTTTTTGTTTGGCTTAGCTGACTTGATATTAACTCTAATGCCTGGGTGGCTTTATTTGCTATCATTTCTATAACTGCTTGGAGTCTTGTAATACGACTCAACAGATAATTTGGGGTCAATACAGAGTTAGATTGCTGAGCTGGTTTTACCTTTTTGTTTACTAGTTGTTTTTTTACCAAATCCTGAACTGTAAGATTAAATGTAAAACAAATCCATCTCTCTCCTTTTGGACATTCAATTCCAAATCTATTACCATTTTTCCTAAGTTTCTTGCAATCCAATAATTTTCCCCATTTTGCCTACAGGTACCTAATTTGTATGGGTTATATAATAGTGGCTGTTGACATGGGTGTGTGTAATGGAAGAGGAACTTTGGTTTCTTTCCGTGTAATACTTTCTGTGGCATTTGTGACATGATCTTGCTGGTATTCCAAAAGGGAAAAGACAACTGTCTTGGTTTGGAAAGGCAGGTGCCTGCTAAGGGAGGCAGGATCCTCCCCTGAAATGGAGAATGTAAACCCTCCCCACCCCTCCAAATTGCTATAAATTTTAAATTAAGGGGCTCTCAGGCAAAAAATATGGGAGCAAGAAATAAAAGATCTTTATTAGGGAAGAAAAATAAAAGGATAAAATAAACAATGCAGTAACCACAGCAACACTGACAGAGTCAGAACTCAACCTGACACCCTGTTGGTCAGGGTGTTGTTAGCAGTCCAATTGGAAATGTGGCTGCAGCCCTCCTGGAGTGTCAGGGGTGGTTCTGTTGAAGCAGGGGGTCCTACAGAAAAGGGTTTAATCTTCCTCTGAAGATCCAATGGAAGAAGAGGCAGCTGGGGAATCCAGTGGAGAAGCTGTGTTGGTGTTTCAGAACCTCTGGATTATATCTGGGTAGCAATGCTTGGCTCCTCCCTCTGGGCAGAGCATCTCACAATGGGATTTTATAGTTCTTATCAGTCATGCAGTGACATTCAATAGTCTGTTATCAGCAGATGTCCCCTCCCAAGGGAGGAGTGATTGTGGTCACTCAAAGAGAGAGATAAGGCAAACTGCCCACTTGACAAAAGACAACTGCCATCCAGATGATAATAGAAAACATCTTTCCTTGCAATCTGGAACAGATGGGCTCAGCCTCATCTTCCTCCTGTTCATCTAATTCAGTTTCTTGCTCTAATTCCTGTTCCTCCAATTCCTCCCCTCTATCTTGTTCTGCTTTTCATTCCTTCAGTGCCTGATACAACAGTCTCCAGGTAGTAGCCAAATTGACATCCGTCTTATCTCCCTTAGATATCACTTCCCATAGTCTCTTCCCAAACTTTTTCCATGCCCTGACACTGAAGGCAGTGTCAGCATCAGCTTTAAAGTCGTGTGATTTGCACCATATCAGTAAGCTATGAAGAGCATAATCAGAAGCTTGAACATTTTTTCTTTTCAGTAAAGTTTTCCATGTAGACAAAACAGTCTTTTCCTCATTTGATAAATTATTTCCCATTATTTTCCAAATCACTCACCTTGAATCAGACATCTGAATTAGGTCCAGACCTCCATAGCGTCCGTGCTGCCTTCCCTGATTTTTAGGGTACTCTTCAACTTTTTTCTCTCTTTTTTCGCTTTCCTTTTTTACAGTCCAGTTGCAATCATGGTGGGCAGCACCAGATGTTGCTATAGAACGAGATACAGCGCCAAGTACTGACTCCATCAGAAGGGTGTATAAGATTGATGTATTATAACAACATGTTGGCTTCATAGTTTTTCAAGATATTTTAATTTACTTAGCAGACACATCCACTGCCCATTTGTCATAAGAAAGAAACAATGTTCTCAGTAGGTGAACAAGGTGCCAGCTAAAGTCCGTATCTTTTTACTTTCTCATTTCCATCCCATTGCCATAGGGATAGCCTTGGTGTCTTGCTTGAGAGAGATACGAGGAGGAAGGCTGTCCTTATTTTCAGGAAGTCTTTGCTGGGCCTCAAGAACAGCACAAAATGCCTTTCCTACACTGCCATGCCTATTGTCTGGCACTGGTCAAGCATAAGGGGATTGAAGCCAACTTGCCCATTAGGACCAGCATAATTGCCTGTGCCCAACAACACATCAGTGCCAATCACACACCTGGGATCCTGCAGACCCAGCATCGCATTCTGCTCCACTACCCTGGCTGCCAACTGAGTCCATTTAGACTCAAAAATGTCGAATTCTACCAGCAGAAAAAGAATAGAATCCAAACTGTGGATGTCATAAAGTGTCAGCAAATCAGCAGCAAGCATAGCAAGCATTCGAAGCAGCTGCATGACTTCAACAGACCCCAGCCCATATTGTCCAGCCTTATCATGGAGTTCCATCATAGCTTTCCACGATAAAGGCTGATAGGTGTTATGAGTAATACCCCTAAGCACAGGGAAAGCCTGGCCACCCCCTGGTAAGGTGGCAGCACCTGCCAAGTCCCATCCCGTGGGCCCCACAGGGACAGAGGCAGACGCCTGACTGGGAGGCAGCTCAACATCACGCAAAACCGCATCCCCTGCAGCATCAGCAGGGCCAGAGGAGCCATCTCGGCAATCCAGTAGACGCTGCGCGAAGGCACAATCAACCATTTCCTTGACCTTAGCTTTGACTTCTCACCAGAACCGCCTGTGTTCCCTTGGACGTACAGTCACCTGACACGGGGGGAGTGTCCACAAGACCATCAAGGAGCGTCCACGCCGACTGTCACCATTTGCACTAAAAGTGAACACCAGAGCGTCTTCCTGCACCACAGCCCCAGTGTCTGTGGGAGGCTGGGGTGGCGGGGCCGAATCAGCCACTGCAGGGCCCACTCCAGCCCCAGCAGAGCCCGTGCCCGTTGGCAACCCAGCAGTGCTGACTGCTGCACTTTGGGCAGAGGACATGGTGGTGGACGCAGGTCCTGGCAGTACTCGTAGATCCGGTGCGGGTCAGAGCGGGACCTGCTTGGGGCCCCCCTTCCGCGGCACGAGGGAGGGATGGGGTGCAGAGACGCGACTCATGGAACTGCAGGGCAGCACAGGGGTGTCCGGGACCACCCCTATGAGAGTTCTGCCCATGACATGAAACCCCACAGCAGACACCGCCCCCCCAAGTGAAGTGGGGCGGGCTGCCCACCCACCATGGTGGGGCCCAAGAAAGCACCGATCACACATCGCCTCCAGCAGCTTCCACCGCCTGCGCATGCCCAGCAGGCTGCGCAGACTCAGAAGCTGTTGATACCGCCCCCCTGAGGACGAGACCAGTGCTGAAGTGGATGAACCTGCTCCTGCCGTGCCCAGGGGGTATTTTGTGGAAATGCCACAATTTCGATGAAGTATTGTCACCAAATCAGACTCAAGCAGAGGTGGAGGCTGAGCCGGGGCTCCCTGCAGCCCCCGAGTGCCAGGAAGGCAAAAAGAGAGGGGGATGCCCCCCCTGACCCACCATCTCCACGGTGTGAGGCAGGGTGGGCTTGGCTTAGCTGACTCCACAGGGCCCCCAGAAGTCTGCAGGGCTCTGCCCACTTGCTGGCTGCTCAGAACCAGCTGGCTGAGAGCCCAATCCACCTTTGGGGATCAAACGTCGCCCTCTGAGCCAGAACCGTCTCCCAGCTCACCATCTCGAGGGAGAGGGGAAGCTTCTGCTTTGTGCAGAAATTCAAATTCCCCCTCCTCCGTGTCCAAGATGGAAGAGTCCCCCTGGGAACTCTGAGAGCTACAAAATCCAAACCCTTGCCAAACCATGTCAAACTTTTTCCATTGCACCAGCAACAGTCCCACGTCTATACTACAATCAGCAAAGAGAGCTTCCATGAGGCATTCTCCCACGAGAGACCACGCCTCCCTGGAGAACACCCATGCGGGGTCTGAAAAAAACCCCTTGCTCTCTGGCCCACAGAGATAATCTTTCAAAATTGTTCCAGGAAATGAAAGCCCGTTTCCACTCCATGAGACCATTCCTGAGATCCAAAACCAAGGAGTCCTCCATAGAAACCACAGGTATTGCCACTATCACAAGAGCTGCAGGCAAAGTGCCAAACGGCTCACAGTCACCACGCCAAAGCAGGGAGTGGGGGGTAAAACTATACGACCTCACCCATGGCTGTCCCACACATGGTGGCCACCAGATAATGCAATAGGACACGAAATAAAAAAACGCGGACACTGGAATTCCATGGTAAGAAGAAAGGAAGTTTATTTTCTGATTCCACTATTTATAGACTTTCAAAAGTGACAGAGGATTGGAGGATGGAATTGCCACCTCCCCACTGACACTGGACAAGCCAACAATCCATCAGATTTCTCCTCCTCCAGAAAGGAATGTAAAAACAACAATTATTTACATAAAAATGCGTGAGAAACTCCATTACAAGAATGTAAACATCAGAAGGCTTAGAAGAACTTAGAAGACCAGGGCAACAAGGAGCCAAGCATTCCTAACTGGGTATAATCTGAGATTTGGAACAACGAAGACAGCCTTTTCCCATTGGATTCCTAGAGAAGCAGCTTTTTTCTCCACTAGATTCCCAGAGGAAGTCCACGCCCATCTACGCCACCACTGGGTCTTCAGAGGACAACTCCACCCTTCTACAGGATCACTGCTTCAACAGAACCACACCTGTCACTCCAGGAGCACTGCAGCCACCATTTAATAGGACTGCTACCACCACCCTGACCCATTGGGTGTCAGGTCGTATTCTGACTGTCAGTTTCCTTTGTTTCGTACTATTGCATTTGCATTTTTATTTTTCCCCTGTAAAGAACTGTTATTCCTATTCCCATATCTCTGCCTGAGAGCCTTTGAATTTCAAAATTATAATAATTCAGAGGGAGGGGGTTTACATTTTCCATTTCACAGGAAGCTCCTGCCTTCCTTAGCAGACACCTGTCTTTTAAAACCAAGAGAGAATGTCATCCATATAATGTAGGATGATGGCATCTGGGAAGGTCCTTTGGATGGGAGATAGGCCATGGGCCATGTACCACTGGCGTATAGAGGGTGAGTTTTTCTCACTTTGTGGGAGGACTCACCAGTGGTAGCGCTTCAGATGTGCCTGTTCAGGGAGGGAATGGAAAAAGCGAATCTGGGAGCATCTTGGGGATAGAGAGGGATGTTAAAAAAGTGGCCTTTGATATCTATGACCACCAGTCTCTAGTCATGGGGAAGCATGAAGGGAGAGAGAAGGCCAGACTGCAAGGGACCCATGTCCTCCATTATTTTAGTGCATTTTCTTTGTTTGGCAGGTTCACTGCTGAATTTGTGGTTTTGTTTTCTGCTTAATCTGTGGTCTTGTCGTCCCCCTGTATTGTCCTCCCCCTGTCTTCACAGTGGCATAGGCTCCTCATTTTGTATTTTGTGTTTCTAAAATTAGACATACTCCCTCATTGTTATTCAGTTCAGTTAGATGTCAATCATTTTCTTTGTCACCTATCCACTCCCTACCAAGGTTTAATCCCCAACCTTCCCAGTTGTCAATCCTTCCTATCCTTGCCCCTTTTCCCCAGAATCCTCCTTGCTCTCCCCTCCCATTGAATGTCAATCCTCCCCCAAACCTGCCCTTTCTTCTGGAGAATTCCCTGTCTATTCTGTATCTTTTAGAACCCTAATTGGTTTACCCAAGTTATGTCCCTCCCTATGGCTCCCTTATTGGTTCAAGTGTAAAATGTTCTGCTTGGACCCCTCCCCAACCATACTCCTATTGGTTTGCTACCCTAAACCCCTCCTCCTGAGTGATGTAATAAAAGCTCTTGTTCACCCCAGGTCTTTATCTTGGGTGCTGGTCATGAAATAAAGCCACCCTGGTTTCACCCCCAAGACCCGTGCTGCTGCCTTTTTGTTCCTGCGCTGGACTGGGACTGGTAGCTAGGATTTGCGGAGCTTGTGAGGGGGATCTGTCACGCCCCTGTTGTCGTTGTCACCTGGCCAGGGCACAGTCCACGCCGCGACACTCCATGACCTCATTAATTTTATGAAGGTCATGGAGGAGCCTCCAGCTGTCCTTGCCAGGTTTTTTAAGAATAAAGACAGGGGAGTTCCAAGGGCTGTTGGTAGGTACAATGTGCCCCTTGGAAATCTGCTGCTTCTCCACAAGGAGCTCAAGGGTACATAATTTCTCTGTTGAGAGGGGCCACTGATTCACCCATGGTGGGGTGTCAGTCTTCCAGGTGAGTTGTGGGGTGTTGCACTCTGCAGTGGCCCCAACTAGAAATCCCAGGATGGAGGTGGAATATCAAGTCAAGCTCCCCATTGGGACAATAGGTCCCTGGCCCACAGGGTGATGGGTGTCCTGAATATAAATGGCCTGATGGTGGCAGTTTGGCCCTCTGGTCCCTCTATTGTGATAGTATGCTTGCTCCTCATGGAGACGATAGCTCCTCCAATCACTGAGATGACTCCAGTGACAGGAGTCAGCTCCCAGTTTGGGGGCCATTTAGGTTGTGAATTCATAATAATGTCAGCCCCTGTGTCCACCATCCCTTGTAGGTAGATGTTATTACCTTTATTCAACTGACTGCACTCTATAAGATATTTGTCTTGGCCCATGATTTCAACTCAGAATGCCACTGGGTGCTCTGGGATATTGTCTATGCTTAATGACAATAAAAAGTCTTGGGCGATCACAGTCTCTCTGTGCAGGAAGTGTGGTGGTTTTGTGCAGCAGACAGTGACTGTGATTTCATCAGTTGGCCCAACAGTTTGTACTGCTGCTATAACATGTATTTCATTTGGTCCATGAATACAATTACCTATTACCAGCACATCCCTCAGGTCCTCCAGGGGTCCATATTTTCTGGTGGGAATAAGATGGAAAGCAGATGTATCAAATTGTATGGACACAGCACTCACCAGCTGGTGTCAGGTCCTTACCTGAACTTGCTGGAAAGCCTTGGTGACTCTGGTCTGCTGTTATTCGGAGTATGAAGAGCTCCACGGGAATTTCCCACATCTTGGACCTCTGGAATAGTGGGGAGGGTACAGTGAAACAGCTTTCCATTTGCTGTCTTCACGCAGGGCCACCCCCCGCTCTGTTGGAAGTTTTTTGGCTGATAATGGTGCTGGTGGTGGTGAGGCTGCTGGTGATAACGAAACTGAGAACAGCTGTTAGAATGTCTGTTGCAATCCATACAATGTGGTGAATGGCACCTCTTTGGTGGCTGCTGGTCTTCAGGCATTTTGTATTCTGGACAGTCCTTCATAAAATGGCCCAGTTCCCCACAATTAAAATATTTTGCAATGTCTTTGGATGTTAAAAAGGCCTCTGCTACTCTCTTAGAGATTGCCTTTGCCACGGTGTGTTCAGTGGAAGTCAATCTGGCACAGGCCTCAATTATCTGGTCGATTGTAGGTTCTAGGTCGAAGGGGAGAGCTCTTAATATTGTTTTGCAGTCAGCGTTCACCTTTGCCAAGGCCATTTTATTTAGCACTTCCTTCTTGGCCTCTGGGCTTTCTATTTGTCTCTCAAGTGCAACTTTAGGTCCGTCTACAAATTTTATGAAAATTTCACTTGCCCTCGTTTAGTGTTAGTGAAACTCTGTGTATGTAGGGTGTCGTTGGGAGTGAGGAGCTGGGATGTCTTTGCAGCAGTGGCGATGTCATTGAGTGCAGCTTTTTGTAAATCCTTTGCTTGGTCTTGTGGCATCTGGAAGTCACCTTCTCCTGCCATTTGTTCAAGGGTTATTGCAATATCCCTGGTCTCTGGGCTTATATGAGTCCAAACCTGGCTCACTCAGGACCCAAGCCCACACAGAACCGCATGAACGAGATAAAAGATGGGAAGTGCTCCCTGCCATGTGGGTCAAAGTGTCCAGTTTATTCATGGGGGACAGATCACCTTTGGCACAGGCGACCACCCAGGCAGCAAAGAGGGCGTGCCTCACCTGCACTGGGGTTTTATGCCCCAGGTGCTGGGGGCGGGGAAAGAGGACTACAGTCAATGGGATAACACTGGGGAGGGGCGAAGGGAGGGACCACCCGTGGGACAGACCACCAGGGATACAGAGACCAGGGATGTGAGGGAGGAACCATGTGAGGGGGAATATACCATCCACGTGACCCAATAACATTTTTTACCCAACACCCAGTGCAACCAACTAAATATCTAGTGCAATACAACAGGTTATATTTGGTTTGTTGGTATCTTTTGAATATATGTCCACCAGTGATTTGATATGCCTTTTTCATTGCCTCTCCTGCAGCATGCACTCAGCCAGGGAGAGGAGGCAGTTCATGATATTTTTAATATCATGGGGGATCTAGATATGGGCAGAGAAAGTAGCTTTCAGCAAGTTTTTTAAGAAATGCATCCCTTGACCATATTCCTTAACCACTTGCAGAGCTCCTTCAATTCCCCATACGGGATTGGCTCCCCGGAATTGATTACAGTTGCCCTTCTGCTGTGTTTACATACAATTGAAAGCCCAAGATTTTTTGGCAAGCTCTGGACCCTCCCAGGTAGGTTCCCTCTGCAGTTTGGTCCAGCGATCCTCAGACTCAGGACCAGAATCCAGGTCTGCGGAATCCCTACTTTCATCCCCCGAGGAGGATGAAGGGTGCTTGATGACTGCACGGGGCCTCTTGGGGCAGCTGGAATCTGCCTGTTTGTGGGCAGCTGTGGAAGCCAATATGGCCTCCTTCAGGTCACTGTCATCACCACTTCTGGCTCCAGTGTTGTGGGAATGGGTAGGGGAGGACAATCAGAGGAGGAGTCAAGAGAGGAGGGGATTCCCAATAGAGAAGGGAAGTCCCAACGGGGACACACTTCCTGAGAGAGAAGGAAGGGGCAGGGCGCGATTACAGGAATAGAGAAAGTGGGGGGAGGGTAAGAGAGGCCATCTTTGGCAGGACAGGGAGGTGACAAAATGGCCGTCACCTTCATGGGGTCAGCATCATTTTGTGAAAAAAGGGCAGGAAAACTTGGAGAGGGAGAAGACAAGATGGCAGGGCGGGCAACATTGCCGGCACCATCTGGGAGAACAACAGGAAGTGGTAGAACTGGGTATGTGGACATTGGTAAGAGGGTTAGGAGACAGCCCAAGGCAGCATGGCCAGTGCTGCCCTTGAGAGGGAACAGAGAACACTGGAAGATGTCAGGGAGATGGTAGCAACCCTGTGCCTGCTGGCAGGATCCATCTCCCGATCCTCCCTGAGGAAGGGAAGAGGGTTTAGGGATGTGAGGGGAGGAATGCGGAGTAGGGGTGTTAAACTGGGGTCCTGAATGTTTCCCAACATTTTCTACTGATGTAACAATAAGGCCAAAGGATAAAATTTCCCCACTGAAAGATCCCCTTTAACTTGAAGAACATAGAATCTTTTCTCTATATGGTCCCAAAACTCATTGGAATGGATTCCTTCATAACATCAGGAAAATACTTGAACAACCAATGAAGAAAATATTTTAAATCTCCCTTTGAAAAATGAAAATTTTCCCCAACAAGGATTCCTTTAACTTGGGTATAAACTTCCCTTTGTGGGTGGGTCAGTTTGGCTCCCATCTCCACACTTCCTCCCAACATCCAAGAGGAAAAGAAGGCAAAGGAAAGACAAAAAAGGGTGACTCCCAAATATATTACTCACCAGGAAGGAATCAGCAAAAGCTCTCCAGGTGCTCCGTCAGCTCCAACCAATCTTATTGCCTCAAGAGGGTTGCGGGTCACCTGTGGGATTGCCTCAATAAAACTTAGGAGTATCCTCTGGGAACTGGCTGCTCTGAACATGGCTTAATTTCAGCAGCAAAAAAGCTACTGAAGATGCCTCCAGGAATGCTCTGAAGAGGTCCCTGTTCAGGCTGCCAGCTGTCCCAAGCTGCAAGCCCATTGGTGGTGGAGCAAGAGGAAGCGGAGCTGTGACCTTCCAGAAACATCTCCAGTAATGAAGCTGCTCAGTGGCACAGGCGCGCACACACACATACACGATCACTCTAGCACACACTTCTCTTGTAGAATCACCAACAACAAAGAAACAGGAAGGGCCTATCTATGGAGGTCTGAGGTGGAGGTTTATTCCAGCCACGCACAAAGGGGTCCAGGGACAAAGACAAAAAGAACAATGGAGGGTCCAGGTTTAAATAAAGGGGACAAGGGAGGGCAGAGCACAGCATCCGCCAATGGGCCAATGGGCTGAGGGCTCAGGGCGGTACAGAGGGGAGACATGGGGTGGCAGCCAATAGGGTAAAGGGGGTGGGACACTGAGCAATATGGGGCCAATGGATAAGCAGGGAAGGGAGAACATTCTAGGACATATAAATATAATGGAAAAGGGAGGGAGATGCCAACAGTTCAACCAGGAAGGTAGAACTGGGTACATTTGCATATAGAACAAAGTATCCTGGGAGAGGCTCTGCTCAGTTGCCCTGAACAGGGGAGATTTCTCCAGCTTGGGCTCTGTCTGTCTGTCCAAAGGACTATAATGGTGTTTGTTCTGTAGGCCCACTGGCCTCCACAGATGCTCAGTGGAAAAAGGAGTTAGAAGCCTTGCTTGTGAAATCTGTGGGACATGCAAACCAGAATATCGCTGTCCTCATGATTGACCACCTGGCTGGAGAAGGAACCCACTCAGACCCTGTTGGGCAAACCCACATTCCTGGAGAGGCCCTTGAGGGTATTACTGAAGCTGTACATAGCACATATTTAAAGGTTCCCGATGCTGTGACCCCGAAAAAGCATTTACTCATGTAAAGCAAGGACCAGCTGAGCCTTATACGCAATTCAAGGGCTGCTTGAAAGAAGCTCTTAAAAGACAAATTGAGAATGACTTTGCCAGAGAGGTGTTGCTTTCAAAATTAGCTGTAGAAAATGCTAATGAGAAGTGTAAAAAACTTCTGAAGTCCTTGTCTAAGGAGGAACCCACCCTGCTGGAAATGATAGAGGCATATAAACACCTGTGTACCTTCAGCATAGGGCAACTGTTACTTGTGAAGCTGTGGGGGCTGGTATAGCAAATGCCTTTGTGTGGAAGGGGCTAACAGTTGGCCTGTTAGCTAAAGGAGTGAGAAGGAAGTTAAGAAGCAAGAAGTTGATAAGGAGCTCTCTCCAGGGCTATAACTAAAGAGACCATGAGAAGTGAGGAATTGAAGAAAGATAAGAAGAGAACTTTGCAGCTGGATGAAGTGTTTTTTAGAAAGTCAGTTGAAGTCACTGTAACTTTTCAGCAATGATGTTATGTTGATTTATTGTGGCCAATAGTTAGGGTAGAAGAAGTATAAACAATTGGAAAGTGTATAAAAGTTCAGCCATGTTCAATAATAAAGTTGCCATCTGAGACTGCTTGTAGTCTCTGCCTTGTGTCATGACCGCCTTGACAGTGTTCTCTGGTGACCCCGACGTGATTCAACACCCTAAGGAACATACTTGGTCTGGACCCATACAGGGTCCTAGCGACTGGCAACCGTGACCCACTGGGACCTAGTGGGGGAAGTGGCCTTGGTGCAGCTGAGAATGGTGGGTGGAAGCCACAAGGAAGTCCAGACCTGACTTTCTCCTATCAAGACACCTGGAAGTAGGTGAGCCTCCAAGTAGTAATAATGGGAAATAATTTATCTAATGAAGAAGAGACTGTTTTGGCTACATGGAAAGTTTTGTTAAGAAATAATGGAATTAATAGTTCAGACTATGCCCTTCATAGTAAATTGCTGTGGGCTAAATCACAGGATTTTGGCACTGATCCTGACATAGCGTTTAGTATTAAGACATGGAAAAAAGTCAGGGACAGACTGTGGGAAGTCATCTGAGCAGGAGATTAAACTGTTTTTGATCTAGCTGTTACCTGGGGATCACTTTTTGAGGCATTAAAGGCATGGAAAACAGAGCGAGAACAAGCAGAACAGGACGTGGATGAAGAATCTGGGTTGATAACAGAAACTGACAAGGGAGATGAGGCAGAGGGGGCCTCTGATGGGGAACTTGGTGAATCTGTCCTTGAAGGGGGAACTTGGTGAATCTGTCCTTTAAGAAGGTGCAGGTGCCATGTAAGTTACCAGGCAGGCTACCAAAGCTTCCAGGAAAGCTGCCAGAGTTTCTGGGCTGGATGCCAAAGCTTCTGGGAAAGCTGCCAAGGCTTCTGGGTAAACTGCACAGCAGCTCCCTATGGTGCCTGAATACACTACACCGCTGCGCCAGGTAGCTGAAATGTCTTTAGCAGAGAGAGACACCCAGACATCTGCCCCCCTGCTTCCCTCTGCTCTAGTCCAGCCATCTACCCCCTCACTCCCCTCTGAGTCGCATGAACAATCTGCAAGTTGTATCCTCTGTTACCTGACAGTGACAGAAACAGTGAATCAAGTGAAGAGTTGCCTGCAGTAACACCTGAGTTGGGGCAGGGAACTGTTGACAGTTCACCTTCTAATAGCTTTACCCCTACTACCCCATGGACTTTGCCCCCATGTCAAGTAACTGGGCTTCCTTGACTGCCTCAGGACTTTTGGGAATTTGTTAGGAAGAAAGCAGCTGAAGAAAAGAATTGGGACATGATAGAAAGATTAGGTGCTCCAAGAGTACCTCAGGAGAACGGTGCCAATGCAAATGTTGCCTGTGATAATCCTATGTCTTTTCCAGGTTTTAAAGCAGCTCCTGGAACACGGCAGGATGATAGCCATCACATCTTTGCCTGGAAGGTTGTGCAAGATCTCCAATCGAAAGTGGCTCAGTATGGTATTAATTCCTCAGAGATAATGCAATTAATACATGTAATTAATGCAGTTATCCTTGCACCTTATGACATCATGAATCTTTCTACAATTTTATTCCAGCCAGTACAATACGGTGTATTGCAAGAAACTTAGAGGCAAGTGGCTGAGCACACAGCTCTAACAAATGTGCAGTTGCCTCAACACCACCCTCCTCATGCTGTGGGTGTTGATGCCTTACTGGGCACTGGGCCTTTTGCTAACCCAGATTTACAGGCAAGGTGGGATCCCTCAATTTTGGCGCAAGCTCAGAGAATTGGCACGAGTGCTTTAATTAAAACAATGGAAATGGCAGCTCCAAAACAGAGATATGTTACTGTACAACAAGGGATGAGAGAACCATTTTTGCAATTTGTGGAAGAACTTGCTGCAGCTATTGAAAAACAGGTAGATGATGAATCTTTGCAACACAAATTGTGTATGCATTTGGCTAAAGAAAATGCAAACTCAGACTGCAGAATGATTATTGACACTTTACCTGAGGAACCCACATTGCCTGAAATGATTACTGCTTGATCAAAAGTTGGTCCAGTAGAGCATAAAATGGCAGCTCTTGCTGCGGTTCTAAGACCTTCATCAAAATGCTATAATTGTGGGCAGCAAGGACACATAAGGGCACAGTGTAATACCCGGAAAATAACATCTAAGTCCAGTGCAAACAGAAATATTGAGTGCAATTATTGTACTAAATTTGGGCACTATGCTAAATAATGCAGGAGTAAATGTCATGCAAATGGTCAGCTGTTGCAGGGAAACAAGAAGAGGAACATAAAGGGGCATGTGGGAAAACAAATACCCCAACAACCACAGCAGCAAATATGGGCCTTTCCAGCACTGCAAAGCTACCCATTTGTGAACAATACTCAGGGGCAACAAGTGGGTCTGCAGGGATTGATATACCCACCACCAACACAGTAACCATTCTGACAAAAGTAATGTGCAAAGTGCCCCTCAATGCCTATGGTCCAGTAGGACAGGGATTGAGTGTATTTTTAATAGGAAGATCAAGTACTACACTTAAAAGGTATTCATGTGCATGTAGGACCTATTGATGCTGATCATTTAGGACAGATTCATGCTATGGTATCCATTGATGACCCTCCTGTCACTATTCAGAAAGGACCTTGCATTGCTCAACTTGTACCTATTGTGAGTTCTGTTCCAAATACAGTGGACCGAAGTTGCGGCACAGGAAGTTTTGGATCAACAGGGGTACCTCAAGTGTTCTGGACTGAGAAAGTAATGGAGAACTGTCCAGAAAAGACATGCATCCTCACCGCCAGTTGTGATAGTGGTCACAAGGGTTTGGAGGTGAAGAGAGGTGAGAATATTGATCTCATGTTCAGAAGGCTTGATTTATTATTTTATGATATATATATATTCGACATTATAACCATACTAAAAAGAAATAGAAGGAAAAGTTTTCAGAAGGCTAGCTAAGCTAAGAATAGAAAAGAATGAATAACAAAGGTCTGTGTTTTACCAGAGAGCGAGACTCAGCTCTGCCGGGAGTGGTCAGTAAATCCAAACATCCCCAGGAGACCAATCACGGATCCACCTGTTACATTCCACAGCAGCAGATAACCATTGTTTACACTTTGTTGCTGAGTATCTCAGAAGGGAGAAAAATCCCAAGAAAGGATTTTTCAGAAAAGATGTCTGTGACATTTCACCCTTTTAATTTTATTAAATTAAAAAGAAAAATGTTTGTAATTTTCTCTGCTGTGCACATGCAGAGGAAAGAACAAACACTTGAGAGGTTATCTGTTCCCAATCCAAATGTCAGTCAAGTGCTGGTGTGGAAAGAACAGGGAATTTCTTCACCTGCAGAAAATTAAATGCTATCAAATCACGAAAACAATCTTACAATATAAGAAAATGCAAAAACGACACAAAGAAAGTCCGAGTCCAAACAGCTGAGTTTCAGGAAAAAGTCCATGGACTGAAGATGTTCCTCTTTGACATCTCTGAAACTCCTTTTTGGTCCTGAAACAGGCTTGCTGCAGAAAAGTCCATCAATAGTTATGAAAAGTCCATTGACAGTCATAGAACAATTTCAAAAATTTGAGACAACTTCTGGAATGTCCTGGCCACAGCCCTTTATTGAACAACTTTGGGCTGAAGTTAATTTTTGGCCCTTCAGTGCTTCAGAGCTGCTGCCAGGTATTTCAACACTTCTGATTTAATTAAAAATTTTGGGGGTTTTTTTGTTTTTTTTTTTTTTGTTTTTTTTTTGGTTTTTTTATCTATTGAAAAAAGCAGCAGCAGCAGAGCAGCCCAAGAAAGGCCCTGGGAGGCCCTGGCCCATGGAGAGGGATCAGGAACCCAAGATCTGGTCCACAAAAAGGTGGGCCAGGACCAGAAGGGTGAAGCAAAACCCCCAAACCCATCAGGAGGCCGGAAGGTGGCCCTGGCCAAGGGACCCAAGCCCAACAGCCCAGGCCCAGCCCCCGAGGCAGGCTGTGCCTTGCCACAGGCCTGCACCCTGCTGCCAGTACAATGGCAGAACGGATGGTGAAACGCTTCTTTTCCCCAGAATCACTGAGGCATGCCAGCAGCAGGGGAATAGAAGCCCTCCCAAAAATCCTCATCTCAGGTGTAGGATTGTTTGTTCCTCACAGCAAGCACGCGATGATCGCTTCCTGCTATGCCCTCTGCCTCTGCAATACAAATACAACAGGTGTGTCTCCCATCTGCCTCACGGCACCACCCCCTCTGGGCTGGGGACCAAAGGTAGAGCTTTTGAGACCCACCTGCTCCTCGCTGCTGGGGTGCACGAGGGGCGGGATGGATGGCAACCTCCAAAGGGCAATCCCCGAACAAATGCCCCCCAACCCCCCAAGAATGGTGATTTTGGAAACAGGCAGCCGGGCTGCCCCCGCCCCCAGCTGTCGGGCCATGCCTCCTCCATGGAAGGAGAGGCTGACGCCCTCTTCTCCTGTCCCAGCTCCCCCTGCAGGGGCAGCCTGAAAAACTCGGGGGGGAAATCGCTTTGGGCGCAGGAGCCGCCGCGGGTTGCTCCGAGGGTCCTGCGGGTTCGGTGGCGTTTTCAGCATCATCCTGAACAGGGACTGGCTCGGCGGCAGGCGGCAGGGGTGCGCAGGAACACACCGCTGCTGTGTCGCTTGGCTCCGGGAGTGGCAGCACAGGTGACGAGGCCAGAGAGGGGGCTGGCGGAGGCAGATCACTGTCACCTAGCAACATTGGTTCAGCCACAGGGAGCGGTGTTTCTGAGCTGTCAGATGCAGGCATGGAAGCCGGTGAAGGCGCGGACAGGGCCGCCCGAGGAGGCGGCCGTGGGGCGGCTCCAGGAGGCGGTCCCGCAGGCCCGGCAGAGGGGGCATCGAAGACCAGTGCCGCCCCCATCTCTGAGTGGGGCGGGGTCCAGGCGGCCGGCCATGGGGGGGCCTGCCGGGCATCCAGGGGCTGTGCTTGTGGTGCCGGCCAGGGCGTTGCTGCCCATTCTTCATTCCCCGAAAAGAAGGGGGGGAGAAAGATGGCCCCATCTGAGCATGCTCCGAAGACACAGTAAAAAAAACTTTTTCGGCTCCGAGTGAAATTCGCCCCCCCCGCTGGGATGCAGGGGGGCTGGGAAGCAGCAGATTGTCCCCCTCCAAAGGATCTTCTCCTGCTGGAGTCGGGGGAAATGGGGCGAGCCTGTTGCAGTTAGCAATGTAGTTAGGGAAAAACCGCTGCTCTTCGTTCCAAGACCAGAAAGAGTGCCTCAAATGTTAGATAAATTCAGGGGTGCCCGAATCCATGGTCCAAAAGGACTGGAAAAATGGATTCCATGCACTCCCATACAAACACATCCAGGGCATACAGCGCATTCGTAAAAAACCCAAAAAGCTTTGCCCATTGGAAAAACTCATAGAAATGTCTTTCTGACAGGAAAATTCCAAGAATTCCATCCTCTTCACTCCATTTTTGCCAGAGGGCAATAAGATTCTCCTCCGAAGGGGAGAAAGGAACCTCGACCCTGGTGGGAATGCGCCATCACCTTTGCAGCCGTAATCTGCAACGGCCAGGATCAGCAGGAAGGGAAAAGCCAACAGTACCTTTTGAAAGAGTCCAGCATGCTCTGGCCATCTGCACGGTGCTGAGCTTTTCAGCCATTCTCCTGGAGACTTTTCAGAAGGTTCTTTTTGTGGTTAGCCTTGGCTGTGAACTCTGTCCAAATCAGGATCTTCAGTTCTTCAGCTCCTGGCTATAATCCACTTCTGTGGTCACTTGTGAAGCAGCCATCAATGCCACACATTCGGGGTTTACCTACTGCAGCAAATGCTCCTCTGGGATCTCATTAATTGATGATTTGCTCTTCAGACCAGTGGTCACCAATTGATGATTTTTTCCTCCTCAGTCACTCAGGGTTCACCAATTGTGACAGTGGTCACAAGGGTTTGGAGGTGAAGAGAGCGGCGAGAATGTTGACCTCATGTTCAGAAGGCTTGATTTATTATTTTATGATATATATATTCTACATTATAACTATACTAAGAAGGAATAGAAGAAAAAGTTCTCAGAAGGCCAGCTAAGCTAAGACTAACACTCAAGGTCTCAGCCTGTGAAGTTAGACATTGATATTAAAACTGCTACTGATGTACAGAAATTGGTTGGTTTAATAGGTTGGATTAGATCATATTTAGGCATAACTAATAATCAGATGCAACCATGGTTTGATTTGCTCTCAGATATCACTTCCTCTACTGAGGAGAGGCAATTGACCCCAGTGGCAAAAAAGACTCTAGAAGAAATTGAATTAGCCTTAGCACACAAATTTGTTAACAGAATAGATACCTCTGTTGGTGTTCAATTGTTTATTTTGAAGGACCATGAAATACCATGTGGAATACTGTGTCAATGGAGCGATAATTGGGAAGATTAACTGCATAATCTGGAGTGGATATATTGATCTTTCAGATCTCGGAAAACAGCTCCAGGACTTTATGAGCTTTTTGCAGATATCATCATCAAAGGCCACAGACGTCATGAGATTTGGGGACATGACCCTGTGACCATTGTGATACCTGTAAAACAGTGGTATTTTGAATGGTGCTTTGAAAATAATAACGAGTTACAATCTGCCTTATCTTGTTTTACAGGCCAAATAAAATACCATTTGCCTTCTCATCCTGTTCTAAAACTGGCCAAACAAATTCATTTTGAAGGGAAACAAATTTGCTCTCCTGTTCCAGTGGAAGGTATAACAGTTTTTACAGACGGATCTGGGAAAACGGGAAAAGCAGCTGTGGCTTGGAGAAAGGATGATCACTGCTAATATGAGACAATGATTCAGCAAGGATCTCCTCAATTGGTTGAACTTTGTGCTGTTCTTTTTGCTTTTACTTTATTTCCTGATTCTGTAAATAGAGTTACTGATTCCATTTATGTTGCCAATTAGGTTCAGCATTTAGATCAAGCATTGTTGTATAATATTCAAGAGAAACCATTATTGATCATGTTAGTGAAGTTATGGACAGTTATTAGTGGTCAAAAATATCCTTACTTCATCATGCATATTTGTAGCCATACGCCATTACCTGGATTTTTTTTGAAGGCAAGGTCTATGTAGATTCTCTAGTAGCTGCTGCTGCAATCGAGACTGTACCTGATGTGTCGCAGCAAGCAATTTTATCTCATCAATTTTTTCGTCAGAGTGCTCAAGCTTTACAGCAGCAATTTAAATTGTCTCCTGGTGAAGCAAAATCAATTCTTTCTTCTTGTCCTGACTTGTCACATGACTCATGTCACTCAATATTATGATACCAACCCTAGGGGTCTTTCCGCTTTAGAGGAATGGCCAACTGATGTTACTAAAATGCCAGAATTTGGTCACTTTAAGTATATTCATGTCACAGTTGATACCTTTTCTCATGCAATGGTTGTTTCAGCATTCACAGGAGAAAAACCTCATGATGCTATTCATCATTTTCATCATGCCTTTTCTATTCTAGGTGTTCCATGTCAAGTAAAAATGGATAACGGCCCAGCATATGCTTTGCAGAAAATGCAAACATTCTTTTGTGCTTGGGGCATTGAGCATTCAACAGGCATTCCACGTCTCCACAGGCCAAGCAATCATTGAAAGGGCCCATGGTCTTCTTAAACGTCAGGTTCAAAAACAAAAAGGGGGAATGTAACAGGAGTCACCTCAAGTGAGATTAGATAAAGCTATTTATGTGTTAAACTTTTTGCATTCCCTACCTGACTCACAGTTATCTCCAATCTTTTACCATTTTTCATCTTTGAATTCTAAGCAACCAGATTTCTGTAGAAATGTCAAGGTATGGGTCAAGAATTTAATTACCTGTATGTGGTCTTGTCCAGAGGAACTAATAACCTGGGGAGGGGTTATGCTTGTGTTTTGACAGATAATGGTCCTCGATGGGCTCCTGCTCGCTGTGTTAAACCTTATCTGGAGCACGCAGGACGGGACACGTGTGGTAGATAGGGACAGGCGTTCGGAAGATTACGCAATGTAACAGAAAGGCAGAACCCCCTGTTCACCTAAGATAAGAAACCACCCTAGGAGGAATGTAACCCCCTAACGGTAGTAACTTTCCATTCCACCCCTGGTAACTTTCCACTCCTTACTAACCATAGATAGTAGAGGCAGACCCCCCTGTGACGTAGAGAATCCCTTAGACTATAAAACCCCACGAGAAGAGTTAATAAACGCCTTTGTACCGTCCACCACATTGGTGTGTGCATGCTCATTGGCCCGAGCAACCCTGGAGAGTGGGTCGCTGTGCTGTTCCTCAGAACCAGGTCGCCTTGCCTTATATCAGAAGGCAACAGACATGATGGATGGTTCTGCAGCTGAAACAGAACGTGCAGATGACACAGGCTAAGGCCATATATCAGGACATGTATTTCATCAGTTTTAATGTGCATTCATAGCAATTAAAGGCTGTGGTTTTGGTTTGCACTGATCAGGAGAATGCAGGTTTTTGGAATCTTTGTTCTAGTATTCCTGCAGCTCATTTTGAGCACTTGGGGTGGTTATAGTTTAAGGTTTGAGTATTAGACATATAAGTTAATAGGATAAAGTAGTTAAGAATTTCAAAAGCACTTATAGATGAAGGACAGGAATGATTGTATTAAGAATGGGAATGTTAATTTTGTTGATGGCTATGATTGTTGCTTTGTGTTTCCCCTGTCTGCTTGGAATTTTGCAAAGGGCCCTGCAAAAATCCATAGCAGCTGTATTTACAGATCAAAAAGAAAAAGGAGGAATTGTGGTAGGGGCTATCAGTGGGCCTGTTAGCTAAAGGAGTGAGAAGAAAGCTGAGAAGCAAGAAGAAGCTGATAAGGAGCTCTCTCCAAGGCTGTAACTAAGGAGACCAAGAGAAGTGAGGAACTGAAGAAAGAAGAGAACTTTGCAGCTGGACAAAGTAATTTTAGATAATCAGTTAAGTCACTGTAACTTTTCACCAATGATGTTATGTTGATTTATTGTGGCCAATAGTTAGGGTAGAAGTGGTATAAACAATTAGAAAGTGTATAAAAGTTCAGCCATGTTCGAAAATAAAGAGTCGCCATCTGAGACTGCTTGTTGTCTCTGCTTTGTGTTGTGATCACCTCTACAGTGACAGCTTTGCAGCTTTGAGGACTATGCCAGGGGACTCCTGAACATGCTCCAGGGTCAGGAAATATGGGCATTTGAATAAACTAGTGCTTTGGAAAGGGGGAGGCAGATCCAAAGCTGCCTGTATTTGCCGTCGGTGCCGTAATGGAAGGCATTATGCTAATCAAAAATGTTCCAAGTCGTGGATTTTGAAGAACATTTGATATCGAGAAACAGGAGCTGAGGCACAGGGTGGCACCGCACACAGACACAAATGCCCCAGCTGATGCCTCAGAGCAGACCACAGCAAGTCCCAGCCCAGCTGCCACAAGCAGCCTTTGCCTGACCATTGCCAATTTACAGCCATCCACAGCAGGGAGCGCAGGACTGGACCTGGCAACCTCCATCACAGTAACGTTACTTGAGTCATCTGTTCATTTGCTTCCCACAGGAGTTTTCAGACCACCCGGGCAGCGTACGCATGCATTGTTTATAGATTGGTCATCCACCTCTTTGATGGGACTTTTTGTTCTCCCTGGGGTTATAGACTCTGACCCTGATAATGAGATTATGATCATGGCCTGGACACTCCAAATGCCTTTCACTGTTCCCCAAGGAAATTGAAAAGTTTAATTGATTTTATTTCCCCAAACCATGAGCATACTTTTCACAGACATGACGCAAAAAAGGGGATTTGGGTCTACTGCAACACCCCAAGTATGCTGGGTAAAACCTATATTAGACCAACGCCCCATATGCTGGTGTACTCTGACATCAAAAGGACAAAAGATAACACTTGACAGCCTCATAAACACAGGGGCTGATGTTACAGTTATCTCTCAAGCCAAATGGCCCTCACAGTGGTCCCTTGCTGAAGTGCTCCAGGCATTTGCTGGCATTGGAGGAAGCAGCTGCAGCTGTCAAACCACCACTTGATACAGATCAAAGGCCCCGAGGGACACTGTGCCTCAGTCATACTGTTTGTATTACCAATGCCAATGGTACTGTGGTGGGGGATGTTCTCTCCCAATGGGGCTTTGGAATTCAATCAGATTTTTAATGGGGGCCATTGGAACGTGACACTTTAACCTGGAAAACAGGAAAACCGGTTTGGGTGGATGAAGGGCCCCTACCATTGCAAAAACATCATGTATTAACAGTGTTGCTCCAACAACACCTCCAAAAAGAGCATATTGTCCCTTCTACCCATCCTTTGAATTCTCCCATGTTTGTTATCAAAAAACAAACTGGCAAATGGAATTTGCTCCATGATTTTCGATAAATGTAGCTGTGGAGAACACGGAAGCCTTACAGCCTGGTCTCCCATCTCCTACCATGATCCCTGAAATTGGCACTAGACTGTTATTAATTTAAAAGATTGTTTTTTTGATACTCCTTTGCATCCTGATGATGCTCCTAAATTTTCCTTTTCAGTTCCAAGCACAAACATGCAGGTGGCCTTACAGCAATATCACTGGGTAGTTTTACCTCAGGGCAAGAAAAACAGCTGTACTATTTGCCAGTGGTGTATTGCTAGGTCCTCAGTTCTGTTCATCAACAAATGTCCAATGTTCTTTTCTACCATTCTATGGATGATATTCTTGTAGCAGCTGAACAACAGGAAGTCACGGAGAAAGCCCAAGTTAGCCCTTGTCACCAAAGCTGTAAATCTGGCAGGGCTTTGCATAGCTCCCAAAAAGGTACATAAACATCCTCTGTGGAGGTATTTGGGGTGGTGCGTTGGAGTCTGTTCAATTTCTCCCCTAGCTCTGCAAATTCAAATATTTGCACCTTACATGATGCACAAAAACCTTTGGGAACAATCAACTGGGTGCACTCCTTGTTAGGGATTTCAAATACAAAGCTAAAAGTTCTTTGCTTGAATGGTTAAAAGGAGATTCAGATCTTTTATCACCTAGACAACTTAGATATCATGTTCAGCAGGCACTGCAATGCCCGACTGATGCCATAGTAAGCCAACAAGCTTCACGCTGGGTACCTTGAGGAAAGTGAAGGGAGACGACCACATCCTGATTGATGAGCATCAATCTCCGATTTATTGATCCAGCTTACACACTTTTATAGTAGTGTTAATTAAGCTCATACATATTGCAAAACCTGAGCTCATCATTGGTTACAGATTACACACCAACACCTCCTTTGTTGTCAATACCTGTGGTTTCTTGTTGAGGCTAATACTTGTTTTTCTCATCCTGCTATTGACTTGTTATTGAGCACCCTTTCAAGGACTCCATGTTTTTCACCATGCCTTTCTCATCACTTAGCCAAGGACACGGTATTTACTTTTTAAGGAAAAAGCCTGAGAACTTGCTGCTTACAGCTGCCTTTTACTTTTTAACCAGCTGTATGTGGTCATGGCCTTTCTATAAGCCATGTCTGAACAAAATTCTCCAACAAATTCCCCATTTTTCTTTTTTGCACAAGGAGGTTAGTCTGCAAGGTTTTTTCTATCATTCTACTGACCATATCTTGAATACAATTAAAAATACAAGGTAAAATAAGGAAAAGCATTAAAAGCACACCTAGTATCCCTATAAGGTTCCCCAGCCATGGTCTAAGCAATGGCTTTTACCCCAAAGGGTTAAAACCACCCCCAACTGAGCCATAATGTCCTGCCTTATCAGGCATTGCAAGGTAGGTGGTAATTGGACTACTGAAAAAGAATACTGGTAGCTGTTTTTCATTCATGAGAACCTGGAGAGGAGGCAAATGGCTAGGGCTAATATTGCTGGAATTTGCTCCAGTGTCCAACAAGTCTGAAAATGATCCTTTCTGTCCTTGAAATTCCACTTCCACCCTTTTCTTGGGTCTCTCAGAAAGGTTCAAAGTCAGTAAGGTAAGTCCTCCGGTGGATTCAAAACCATTTTCCCGCCCTCTCTTGTTCTTTTATAGTCTGTAATACCTTAGTCATTTGGCTCAAGTGGCACCAGCTGAGCAATTCTCAGTCCTTTGTTAATCTGGAGTGGTGGGAAAGGAGTATGCACCATAACCATATAGTCCACACCAATGATGCCAGGCAAAACAAATAATCCCAAAGCAGATGATCTTCCGAACAGCAAAGCACCCAGCTTGACCCTGTATAACAATAGGTCCATGATTCCCTGTTGGGATTTTTCGTGGGTGCGGGGTCATCAGCATAACTTCTACGGCGGCTGCCAGTTCCAAGCCAAAGTTCCCTGTGGTGTCGGGTTGGAGACAGGAGAGGGTGCTGATGCTGCAGCGACGACTTGTGTCGGTGCGCGGTCACTGCGGTTCTGGGACCAACTAGCCGTTGGAGGCAGTGCTGCTGACGCTTGAAGTGGTGCAAGAGCAGCTAACACCCAATTTTGAGAGGACTTTGCCTGTTCTTGTAAGCCTAGCCCTAATTGTTTGATTGCCTCTACTACAAAGGCTTGTGCTCTGTTTGGCATTAAAGCCATCCTCTCTAATGCCTCCTCTATAGTCCAATTGGCACCCAGAGTATTAAGCACTCTCCTAGTAGTAGAATTACAATTTTGGAGAGCACACTCCTTGAGTAATGCCCCCCTAAGATATTCTGGTACTCCAGCCCTTTCGATTGTGGCAGTAGCCTTATCAATAAATGATCCAAATGACTCTTCCGGCCCTTGCTTAATTCCCATATACACGGGTATCCCTCCTGGCTCTTTTACCCTCTCTATAGCAAGCCTGACCAACCTCATAGCCTCCCGGCATTTCTCTTGCCCCAGCAAAGCTTGTGCCTTGGTACAAAGAAAAGGTCCCAGGCCCGTAAGCTCATTAACGGTTATACCATGGAGAGGGTCTCCCTGCTGCCTCTCTACTGCCACACACTCGTTTACAAGCTCTTGCCAATGAGCATTAAATAACAATTGCTGATGTGGGGTAAAGATCAATTTAGCTAATCCTCGACAATCATTCACCAAAAGAAGACTGGTGTCAAAAATATAGTCTAACATCTGTTTAGCTGGCTCACTTTTCACTCCAAATTGACTAACAGTAGACCTCAGCTGAGACAGAAATTTCCAATCCAGGGCTGTAATAGTAGCCTGCATGCCCCCTCCCTCCTGCGGATTGAATACAACAGGACAAGCCAGCTCGGTAGCAGCACTGATAACTTCCTCATCACCCTTTTCCATAGCTTCTCTTGCAAGCACAGCTCACGCCAACCTCCGCTCCCTTGCAATAGCCCCCGCTAGGTTGTTTTCTGCCCCGGGGATCAGCTCATTACTTTGCGGGAGCCTATCAGGTGGTCTTGGCCACGGCTCCTGTTGTTCAGAGGGTGCGGAAGCCTCAGAAGCGCGCTGTATAGCCTGGCTTGCTGAAGCAGAGGAGGGCGGCAAAGCAGGTAAGAAAACCGTCCTCAATGCAGGAGCTAATGGTGTTCCCCTCTCCTGATCGTAATCTTTATTACGCCCATGAGCAGCTGTTGCTTCTCAGCAGCTTTTTGCTTGGCCTGATGTTGTAAGAGCTCATTGTGTACCACCCTCCATAATTTACCTAACTTCTTGGCAGTTTTATCATCCTCTAAAGTAGCCTCCCACAATAAATCACCGAATTTAGGCCACTCCATTAACTTGTGAACCGTATGGGGGTTAATAAAAACTCCCCTATCGTAGCCATAAGCCAATAGCCCTGGCAAATCCTTCTGCAAATCTATCCCCTTAACCTGCCTTTTTTGTAAAAAGGCAGTAAATAAATAATATGCTGCTTGCCTTTCCAAACCTAAATCGTCAGCGCTGTTTGCAGCCTCTTCAAAGTCCGGCAGCAGTATCGGTCGGGCTCGTCTATACGACACCCGAGGCATGGCGCGTCTCACCTTCTTTTTTCTCCTTTTTTTTTCTCCGTGATTTTCTGCCGTCCCGGCTGCTTCAGGACCCAACCCGTGTCTTCACTCCTCTGTGGTGCTTCGCAGCATCATGATCGGGTGTCACCATTTGAGGGAAGTGAAGGGAGACGACCACATCCTGATTGATGAGCATCAATCTCCGATTTATTGATCCAGCTTACATACTTTTATAGTAGTGTTAATTAAGCTCATACATATTGCAAAACCTGAGCTCATCATTGGTTACAGATTACACACCAACCCTTCCTTTGTTGTCAATACCTGTGGTTTCTTGTTGAGGCTAATACTTGTTTTTCTCATCCTGCTATTGACTTGTTATTGAGCACCCTTTCAAGGACTCCATGTATTTCACCACGCCTTTCTCATCACTCAGCCAAGGACACGGTATTTACTTTTTAAGGAAAAAGCCTGAGAACTTGCTGCTTACAGCTGCCTTTTACTTTTTAACCAGCTGTATGTGGTCATGGCCTTTCTATAAGCCGTGTCTGAACAAAATTCTCCAACAGTACCTGATCTGCCTTTTTTAAAAATAACCTTGCATCCAGCAAAACAGCCCCATGCCTTGATGTTTCAATGGGACTCCAAGGCACCAGACTCTTTGTTTATCACTGAATGGATTCATTTACCGCACCAAATGACTAATACCATTAGTAACCAACATGAAATGATGGCCCAACTGGTTGTTCAGGCCTGACAGAGACTCATTTCTCTTGCAGGAGGGGAATTTTCCACTGTTTTCCTACCTGTAGGGTAGCCTTTGCTGAATTCAGTGGACAAATCTCAATACATCCTGCAAAACATGAACTGTTTTGACATCTTTTAAAAGCCTTTTTAAGCTTTTATATTTTTTTTCAATTGACAGAGAAAACCACCTTCAAGGCTTAGCAGTATTCACAGATGGTTCTGGTCGTTCTCAGAAATCCATGGTAGTATGGAGATATGGAGAGACCCCCCTTCTAGTGCCTGGAGAGCAGATGTATCCACAGCTCAGGGGTCCCCCCAAATTGTTGAACTTGCTGCTGTTGTCAGAGCTTCTCAAAAGTTTTCTGTTCCTTTAATCTGGTTACAGATTCAGCTGAAGTTGTAGGAATTGTGATGAGAGCTGAAGCATCAGTTTTGAAGAAGGTTGAAAATTGACAACTTTTTTATTGGTTGCAACTCCTCATTTTTTCCTTAGAAAATAGAACATTTCCTTATTTTGTTAAGCATATTTGATTGCATACAGACCTTCCCAGATTTTTAGCTGAAAGGAACAGGCAAGCTGGCCTTTTAACAATGCCTGTACGAGAATCTGTTCTACCTAATAAGATAGAATAGGCTAAATTGAGCCATTCGGTTTTTCACCAAAATGGTGTCACTTCGATTTGGCACTTTGGCATTACTAAAGCCCAAACTTCAAGAATTATTGCTGTTTGTCTTGATTACCAAAAGTATTCTTTTCTCTCTATTGTAGGAAGTATTAATCCCAGAGGGTTTCAGAGCCTTCAAGTCTGGCATCAGACATTACCCATTTTTCTGAATTTGGCCATTTAAAATACATTAATTCCTCTTTTGATATCTTTTCTGGTGCTCTTTTTGCATCTGCCCATTCAGGGAAAACAGCTTAAGATGTCTCTAGACACGTTGCTGCTTTTGCAATGCTTGGTATACCATCTGAAGTAAAGACAGGGGACGGCCCAGCTCATACTTCCTGTCAAGTTGCTACCTTTATTGCCTTATGGGGAATTCTTATATTTGTGGGGTTCCCAGACCAAGGAAGGAATGATGAATCTGACTCCATGTTCTTAGAAGGCAAATCTATTATTTTATTATATTTTACTATATTAAAGAATGGTATACTAAAACTATATTAAACTACACTAAAGAATACAGAAAGGAGACTTACAGAAGGCTAAAAGATACTAATGAAAAACACATGACTCCTTCCAGAGTCCTGACACAGCTTGACTGTGATTGGTCATTAAGTCAAAACAATTCACATGAAACCCATGAAACAATCACCTGTTGGATAAACAATCTCCAAACACATTCCAAAGCAGCAAAACACAGAAGAAGCAATGAGATAATATTGTTTTCCTTTTTCTCTGAGGCTTCTCAGCTTCCCAGGAGAAGAATCCTGGGCCAAGGCATTTTTCCAGAAAATATGACTTCCACAGGGAATTATGCACAAAGCAGGTATTGCTCATTCCCCAGCAGGCCAATCTGTCACTGAACGGGCTCATGGCTCCCTCAAACGTCTCTTGGTACAACAGAAAGGGGGGGCCAGAGATAGCACCCCTGACAAGAGACTGCAGAAAGCCCTTCATGTTTTAAAATTTTTGAATTGTTATTTGATGGACCCCAACCCACATTGTTTGATTGTACATTTTAATTGTAATTCACAATTGCAAAAAAAGGGAAAAAAACCCTGCCTTAATGAAGGATCCAGAATCTGGTAAGGTATTGGGGCCTTATCCTTAGTTCACATGGTGTCACCATTGAGTCAGGAACAGGAGTCAGGTGACACATGAAGTCTAACTCTCTTCAGGAGACTAATATTAATTTTATGAGAAACCCGTTCTTTTTTATACACTGCTCTGACACAGGTGGACCTGATTGATCCTTTAATCAATACACTTCACATGATTGGCTACTTAAGGAAACACCCTTTAGCAAACATCTTATGAGAAAACAACTGTTCAAAACACCAGCTGCAGCATTGTTTTAATTCTTTCTTTTAGACTTCTCAAAACTTCTCCCAAAATTCTTGGGAAAGTTTATCTGGCTTTCTCTCTCTTACCAGGCTGCCAGTATCCACAACCTGGGGTAGAGGTTTTGCTTGTGTCTCCATAGAGAATGGTCCCAAGTGAATTCCAGCAAATAATGTGACGCCGTTTTGAGAATCTTTGAGTGTATGCCCTGAAGATTCACCTTGAACACCAATACTGGCAGAGAACCCTTGTGAACAGGACCCCAACACCACATCAGCACGTTTTACCTCTAACAGACTTATGCCCTTGTGAAAATGGTTAAGGTTACCCAGTGGTATCAGGGTTTACAGGGCTAGGAAAACTTCTGGGGGACTGGAAACTTGGTGGATGAATAACAAATTTCATTAATATAGCCTTATATGTATTAGGCATTGTATTATGTATTGTTATGCTTATTCTTTGTATTTTACAGTCTGTGAAAAAATTAATAGACAAGTCACCTAAGAGTGTATTTTTGTTTGAACAGATAGGGGGAGGTATGGGGAATAAAACAGAGAGTACAGTGGAACTGATAAAGGGGCCTGTTATCTGAGGCCTGATCAAGCAGAAACCATGGGAAAGACAGACACAGATAAAGGTTCTCAGGGCAAGAAGTGACCAAGAAAAATATTGTGAGACTTAGTGATAAGATAATGTTAACAGGTGACATGATGTCCTGACGAATGTGTAACCAGTGGGGGATTGTTACCGAAAATAGAGCCCTATGTAAGTACCATACAAGTAAAAATCTCTATAAACCCCTGGTACACTCAATAAAATTGGCTTCTGATCTAAATTCGGATATCCCTGTGTCTCCATCATCATTTACCCCCCCTGGGTGGGGGGAAGAGGTTGGAGAGATTCCTTTCACTTCTCTTTGTCCTGCTGTGATTTGGTTGGTAATAAATTCACTCCCTGTGCCGAGGCTGGGTCTATTTTGCCAATGCCGGTGCTCTGGGCGGGATCACTCCCATTCCTGCTCTCAACACCCAGGCCTCTCCACAGCCAATCAGAGAATGTGATGAACAAGAGTCAGCCAATCAGAGAGAGCAGGTCTGATGACTCACCACTTGCTGGGCAGACCCTCAGCACCCAGTGTTCCCCACCTGGCCCACACCCTCCCTGCCCAGTCACACCCCAATCCTCCCTGCCCAATCACAGGAGGTCTCAGACAGGTGCAAGGCCATGGGAAGGGGCTGTGGCCGCCACCAGCTCAGGAGCTCTGTGGGCAGAGAAAAGGGGGTGACACCAGGACTGGGGACACTCACAGGGCTTCCCTTTGTTGTGCCTCCATTTGTGTTGGCTCAAGTGAGAGCTTCTGGAGAATCTCTTCCCACACACAGGACAGTCATTGGGGCTCTCCCCAGTGTGGATGTGCCTGTGGGTGACAAGGGTGGAGTTGTGCCTGAAGCCCTTCCTGCAGTCGGGGCAGCGGAAGGGCTTCTCCTCTGTGTATCTGCTGATGTACTAAAGCACGGACAGACAACTCTTCAACTAATAAAAGTTGAAAAGAAGGGTATTTTATTGCAGTTCTGGACACATGAGGAATAATTTCCAAATGCTGGTGCAAGGAGTTGCAGACTCCTGCTCTCTATTTATACAGAAAAGGCTTTACATATCCAAGCAGTTTCTAAGGAGGTGTAGTATATAATCATTACCTGCCCACTTTGTATTATAATCAGCTGAATACCTAATATGGCTGTGCACTTGCACTCCCTTAATTAGGTCAGTGGGATTTTGAAATAAGGGAGTGGGTGTATGGGAAGAAGAAAGCTCTCTTTCTCATGGTAAACTCTTCACCCATGGCCAGTTGGCAGGACTTTTTGATCTGCTGATCACAATCCAAGCCTCTCCTAACTGTTTGATTATTCTTAAGGCAAGATATTTCTATGGTCTCTGCTCCTTCACAATTGCTACATCTATCCCTGTCACTCCTAGCTTTACTTTCTAATATATTTGTTACTCTTTCACTAAGGTATGTGATTTTGCTAGCTAATTTAGCCTTCTTATCAAATTTTAAAATCTTAACTAAAATATGTAACCTTCTACTATCTCAATAATATTCCCAGCTGGCCCCTGGACTCATCCAGAGTTTTCAATTATCATAAATACATTTCCAGCTTACCCCTTGACTCATTACAATGAGATTGGACCTGCTCAGAAACCACTTCCTACACTCAGGACACTCATAGGGCCTCTCCCCAGTGTGGATCTTGCAGTGATTGATGAGGTTGGAGCTCCACCCAAAGCCC
Source organism: Melozone crissalis (assembly GCF_028551555.1). Taxonomy (NCBI): domain Eukaryota; kingdom Metazoa; phylum Chordata; class Aves; order Passeriformes; family Passerellidae; genus Melozone; species Melozone crissalis. The sequence goes on from NW_026535844.1 coordinate 9,081,221, forward strand.
TTCCCACACTCCCCACATTTGTAGGGCCGTTTCCCCATGTGGATCACCTGCAGCCAGATCACATCTGAGCTCCAGAGCTCTGGCTGAAGCCCTTCCCACATTCCAAGCACTTGTGGGGTTTCTGCCAGCCATGAGTTGTCTCCACCACCTCTGAGTTCCAAATGGATCTCCAGCTGCCTTCTGGATACAGGGGGCATCTTTCCTCCTCACAGCTCCCAGGGCTGCGTTTGCAACTCCTCCTTATATGGGATCTCCTGGGCTTATCCTCCCCATTGGATTCCCATGACATGGAGCTGCTCAAAATGGCCTCTTCCATGAGGTTCTGCAGCAGGGATTTGCTGTCCCTGGTCTCTGTCTGCACCTCAGTGTCTGGGGTAAGAAAAGGAAAGGAAGGAATGAGGAAGAAAGAAGGACAGAATGAGAAAGGGAAGGAGCTATGGACAAGGACAGGATGGGATTTGCCTCTGTGCCAGAGGGAAGGGGAAGGAGATCCCTCCCAGTTCATCCCTGGCAGGACAGCATTGGTAGTGGGCATTGTCCTGCAGCCAGGGGAAATGTTGGGCTGAGACATGGAGCAGAGGAGAGTGGGAAAGGGGCAGCGACTTCCTTCTCACCTGCCTCAGTGTCCCATGCCATCTTCTTTTTCCTCGCAGCCTCCTCCATCTCCATCCAGACAAAGTTTGGGATTGACAAATCCTGGCTTGGGGGAAAACAATGGGTGAGACCCTTGGTCCTGCTTCCCAAGCCTAGCTCGAGAAGTAACCGCCCTGTTCACGGTTGGATGGGCCCAGACCCTGCTCATCTCCAGGTTTCCCCACCCCTCCAGGCTGCCGGGATCCCCCAGCTCCAGGACTGGCCTTTGCTGCTCTCCCCACTGATGTCAATCAGAGCCCCAAAATCAAGGTCCCCCCTCAACTGGTACCACCGCCCCAGCCAGTACAGACAGTTTGCCACAGGAACCCTCCACAATTCTCCACAGGGGCATCTGCATCTCACTTTTGGGGCATCTGCAAGATCCAAACATCCCCTCCCCTGCAACAAACCTTCCCAGAGATCCCCCGATGGATTTGGGGTGAGCTCCCCCTCCCCGCTCACCTGTGAGATCTGGGGGGTTGATGCTGCCAGGGCCAGGGGAGCTTCAGACTCAACGGGCAAGCAGGAAATCCGTAGGGTTCTGCTGCGGCTCCTCCTCTTCCTGTTCCTGCTCTTCCTGTTCCCATCCTCCACCTCCTCTCTCCCTCCTCTTCCTAATGCTCCTCCTCCCTGCCCACTCCAAGTCTTCCTTTCACACCTTTCTCTCTCCCATGGCTGCACGATTTGGGTGGAGGAAACCAGGGAACTTCCCATGAGCCCCCCAGGGATGGGTAGAGGGCTTGGGAACACACCCAGTGCAGATCCATTCCCCTCCAGAGCCCCAGGGAATCACTCCAGGGATCAAGCGATGGGGACACAATGGGATCCCCACTGAACCACCCTTTGTCTATCCATCCCCTCTCCCATCGTTCCCCCAACCCAAGAACCTCTCCCAGCTCAATCTTGGGATCCCATCCCTGTCACACTCTGAATCTTCTTATCCCCTGCACTCCTACCGCTTTTCCATCATGCCTTCAGCTCCACCTCTCGTCCCTGTGTTTGGTTTTGGGGGATACAGGCCCCTCCTGCTCAGTCTGGCGGGGTCAGATCCCCCCTTTCCCTCAATTCATGCAGCTCCTGGATGCTTTTTCCCGGGAGGAATCCCTGAGTTTTGGGACTTTTGGGGTGTCATTTAAGAGTGTAACATCTCTGTCTGGCTTTCCCCTCCCTGTTGTGGCCCCTCAGCTGCCCCTGACACCCTGAGGGTGCTGGGATTTCCCTCCTGGGGACAAGGACGTTCATCCCCTTCCAGGAGCCCAATGCCTGGCTGGGGCTCCAGGTCAGGGGGTCCTTGAGCAGCTGCCCCAGAACCTCCCCCAGGGTCACCCAGCAGAGCAAGAGCCACTTGGCCTGGGGTCCCCAAAGGCCGCAGCAAGCCCCAGGTCCCTCCCAGGAACCCTCAACTCCCTCAAACCCAGCATCCCCCACATGCCCTATAAGTTTCCCCCATGGCACTGGCCATGACCATGTCCCCACATGTCGCTGGCTATGTCCCACCATGTCCTCACCCATGCCTGTCTCCCCACCATGTTTCCATCCCTGTCATTGTTCCCCACATCTCCATCCATGCCCGTGTCCACACATGTCCCCATGAATGGCTATGGCCCCCTCCATGTCCATGTGTCCCTATGTCACTCTCCATGTTTGTGTCCCACCATATCTTTCTTGTACCATGACCACATCCATGTCTTAGTTCAATGTCTTCTTTTACCTCAAGATTAGGTATTTTAAAGGGATGAAGAGAAATTAAAAGAAAATCAAGACCATAACAAAAGGATTTCAGTGTCCATGCTGGCTGAGGATCCATGTGCTTGGGCAGAAGGCAAGAACCTTTTCTGGTGGAGTTTCTATCCCACTGTCTCCAAAATCTTGGTCTTTTCCCCAGTTTTTCACCATTTGGCTACGGAAGACACCCTTAGCTAATAGAAAATCAAAATCGTGGAATCCCTGAAGTTGGAAAAGACCTTGTCCTTTGGTTCAGGACAAATTTGGGAGAGAACCCCCAAAGGGGTTCTTCTAGATAGCAGATTCAATTGGCCCCTCCCCCAACTGGTTCAGGAAAAATAAAAGACCTCCTTGAAGAAAAGTGGAAAAAACTCTTTATTACACAATAAAACCTAAACAGTATTAAACAATAAAACCTCTTGCTGCTCTAAAAGAGAAACAAACTGACGAAGTCCCCTCCGTGGGCTGTAGCTTGGCTCACTCAGTCTCTTATCAGTCCCTCTGGTGCTGGAAATGCAATGTCCCAGGCCCGGCCTGGTGGGCCACAGGTGTGAGCTGCCGGTGCTCCCCTGGGTGTTCAGGCCAGAGCAGGTTTAAACAGGTCCAAAGAAAAGGGAAAAAACCCCACAGTCCAGGGAAATTCTTTGCCTCAGCTAGCTAAAACTAACTAAAAGCAAAGGAGAGCTCTGTCTCGCCGTTTGTCCAACCGCAGACAACACAGCACAGGAGCAGGAATGTGGAGGAGTGAGTGCCGAGTCTGAAAACAAACTGCACGCTGCTTCTCTCCTCCTTTCACTCTCAGGACAAGTCCTAAAGGTACAAAACTTATTATTCAGCATAAACAGAACAGACTGGGGATACAAGCATCATATAGTCCAGTCCACCCTGAACATACCTTCAACACCATTCAGTACTAGCTGATGTTACCAGAAGATAGGATTGAATGCAAAAGATTTTATGTGGGTGAAAGTCGAAATCTGCTGTCCCCAAGGAATTCTGTGTCCCAATGGATGTTCCTGCTGCTGCATTTATCTAGCTGCCCACAGGGAACCAGAAAGATGTGAAGTCTCCAAGCCAGGTGTCTTCCCAACACAGATCAGCAGGACCATGGATCACCAGGGCTCTGCCCAACAACGGTCACGGGGGGTCATCCAACATGGATCCTCTCATGGGGGATGGAGCTGGAGTAGTGCACACAAAGCTCTTCCCACACTTGGGGCACTCGCAGGGATTCCCTCAGTGGCGCCTCCGTTGGTGTTCTGTCAAGTGAGAGCTCTGTGAGAATCTCATCCCACACTCCCCACACTCGTAGGGCCTCTCCCCAGTGTGGATGCGCCGGTGGATGGTGAGTTTGCAGTTTTGCTTGAAGCCCTTCCCGCAGTCGGGGCAGCGGAAGGGCCTCTCCTCCGTGTGAATCCGCTCATGTTTGAGGAGATCGCAGCTCCTGTGAAACCTCTTCCCACACTCAGGACACTCATAGGGCCTCTCCCCAGTGTGGGTGCGCTGATGTTTTCTCAGGTCAGAGTTCCACCCATAGCTCTTCCCACATTCCAAGCAGCTGTAGGGCCGTTCCCCCGTGTGGATCACCTGGTGCCGAATCAGGGCCGAGCTTCCTCTGAAGCTCTTCCCACATTCCCCACACTCAAAGGGCTTCTCCCCAGTGTGGATCATGTGGTGCTGCACCAGGTAGCCCTTCTGCCTGAAGCTCATGCCACATTCCTCACACTCATAGGGCTTTTCCCCAGTGTGGATCACCTGGTGTCGTATCAGTTGGCCCCTCTGCCTGAAGCTCTTCCCACATTCCCCACACTCAAAGGGCTTCTCCCCAGTGTGGATCCTCTGGTGTTGGATCAGGACGGAGTTGTGGCTGAAACTCCTCCCACACTCCTCACACTCAAAGGGCCTCTCCCCAGTGTGGATCACCTGGTGCTGCCTCAGGGTGGAGCTCCAGCTGAAACACTTCCCACATTCCAAGCATCTGTGTGGCTTCTCCCTGACATGAAGCTTCTTCACTAGCTCTGAGCTCTGGCTGGATTGCAGGATGCATTCCTGGCTCACAGGGGCTCTTTCCTCCCCAGAGCTCCCTGGGCTGGGTTTGCTGCCCCTCTTCATGAGGTACATTTGGGGCTTTTCCTCGTCCTCCATCAGGCCATGCCCTGGGAATGAAAAATCCTGGTTTGGGGAAAAAATCAAGAGGAGAGCAGCTTGGACTGGAAAAACCTCCAAGTCCAACTTTATCTAGAAAAGTCATTGGGCAACTTGTGTCTGTAAGAACCTCCAAAACACCAAGATTCAGCACAGAAATCCTCTGAAGATCAAGATGCAAGTCTAAAATTTCCCAAACGTCAATATTCAGCAAAAACTCCCGCCAAAATAAAGAGATTCAGCCCTCACAAAAAAACAAAAGCACCAACATTTGCCCAATAGAGCTCAGAAACATCAAGATTCAGCCCTCATGAAAATCATGGATTCACCCTACCCCAGTCACCTGATGCATCTGGGGGCACAAAGCTCCTGGGGCTGGGGGGCAGGCTACAGATATAGGGAGGAGTAGAACCTTGCGGTGCCACCTCTTTCTGCTCCTCCTTCTCCTCTGTCCCTGCTCTTCCTCACACTCCTCTTCCTCCTACAACTCCTCCTTCTCCTGCACAATCCCACCTTTTCCTCCCACGTGCAGCATTTGACCAGTTCGTTCCTCAACCCGGCTTCTCCGTCCCTTCTCCTCCTGCCCCAGGCCCAGCTCCCACTGCTGGCTCCCTCTTCCCCCCAAACCCACAGCACCCCACGGCAGGGGCAGGGATGGAGCTGGGGCAGGTCGGGCTGGGGCAGCGTTGGGCTCTCGGCCGCTCCCGCCCGCACTCGGTCCCCACTGCAGCCGCTCCCGCTGGGACAGCGCGGGGGGGCCCGGCCTTGGCGCTGCCCCACTCCCACCTCCCCAAATTCCCCTCAAGGGGGGCACACATATGGGGAAAGCTGGGAGCTGCAGGTCTGCCCGGCAACTGCTGAGTCATCAGCTCCATGTGCTATGATTGGCTGAGCACTGCCTGAGGGGTGGAGCTGCAGCAAGGCGGGATACCCTGCTCCAGCGGGGATGTCCCACAAATGGGGGACCCCCATGAAAGGAAGAAGAGGAAAGTGTCTTTACAAACAGATGCTGTGAATCTGCTCAGAGATAGAGCCAGGAACTTGTACATAAGGAAGTAACAGGAGAAGCCACCAGTTTCTGAAAATGTTATTAATTGATGACACAGACTGCTGTTCAGGCAAGGTCCTGCTAAATTCATGAACTTCGAGAAGAACAAAGACTTCACAGAGCCATGATAACGGTTTGCTACATAAAAGTAGGGAGCATATCAAGGGGATATGTAGTAGGTGGATTGGGAAGTCTGTTCCTTTCAAGTACTCCACCCAATGGGGAAAGGAAGAGGGAGATGCAGCTGAGAAAATTAGGATGATCAAGAGGCTGTGTCCTCCAACAACTGGAGAGACTCCATAGGAAATGTCCCATGGACCCTGCCTTTTTTTAGGAATTAAATTATTTTTACAGGACTCGTCTGTCTGCTTTGTGGACAGAAACCTCTGGTGATGTCAATTTTTCCACACACCTTGGAACGCGTCCGGAATTCCTTCCACCATATGTAGCGGCGGGCAGTGAGTGCAGCTGAAGGTGCCTCACCCAGTTTGGGTGATCGGCTCCCTTGGGGGGCAGCAGCACCAGGGATTGATTGGGTACCTGAGAGTGACCAGGAGACAAACAAGTGACACATCAGGGGGGGCTGTGAAGAGTCAGCAGGGAGAGAGCACTGAAAATCTCATCAGTGAGTGCACTGGGATCTTTGGGGAGTGAACATGGCAGGGCACCCACGCAGGGTAGTAAAGAGAAAGCCAGGAAGGGGGTCCTGTGCCAAAGGGATGATGATCCCAAACTATCTCTGAAGGGTTCCTTCCGAGAAGGGTGAGGAAGATTGCACATTTCCCCACAGGTAATTAAGGACTTGGACACCCAGGGAGGCAATAAGGGAAGTGGAGAAGGGATTTAGACAATAGGGGATGGATGGTGTTGGTGTGCTGGGAAGAGACTGGGTGAAGAGGAGTGTGCAGTAATAAGGTTAAGGCAAGAAGCAGCAAGAGCAATCTACGTGGTAAGAAAAAGAAAAGAGGAGGAAGAGAAAAATACTGAGGATTGGGATGTTTTTCAGCAGGGTCTTATCCTCAACCTTTGCCAGCTGATCATTTGTATCCCCGGTTTCCAGGAGAGGAAAACAAGGAGGTCAGGGTTTCAGGGGGTTTCTCTGTGGGGGGCAGCGGCAGCACCGGGCGCAGAGCTGCGGCACCGGGAGCACGGGCTGGGGGCCTGTGGGCAGCTGCGGGGCCGGGCCGGGGCTGTGGGGCAGCCGGGGCTCAGCGCCGGGCGCTGCCTGACCCCACCAGCCCCGGGCAGGGCCGGCAGCGGCCCCCGGCCCCCAGGAGGCTGCGGGACACCCCGGCCGCTGCCTGGCCCCGCGGAGCTGCCGGCCCTGCCCGCCGGGGGCGCCTTTGGACACTGCGGCAGGACAGGGAGCGGCTCTGGGATACGGGCTGGGGAGGGCACCCTGAGCACAGGGAGGAGGAGCAAGGAACACATGGGAAAGGCGGATTATAAGGGAAGGATCAACATATTCTTTGGGTCGCTGGAAAAAAAATGATTCTGCAAAAAGCTCAGCAGCTGTCGAGGATGAGCACCCACAGGCACTGAGGGGGGCTGCAGCAGGGGCACAAGAAGGACCTGCAGCACTTGGGCACAAAGGCACAGCAGGTGAATGCAAGAAGGGAGCAGTAAAAGGCCAAGCTCAAGGCAAAGGCCAGGGCACAGTTCCTACAGCCCTGGAGGGATCAACCCCAGGGCCCAAGGGGGCCCCAGCACCCAGGGCATGGCTCGGCCACAAGCACCTGGCAGAGGCATTGCCCTCCTCGGCAGGGGAGAGCCCACCCAAACAGCCCCTGGCAAGGAACCAGGGCTCCAGCTGCAGGGCACAAGGACACTGCAAGCACAGACAGCAGCACCCTCAGGACCAGCAAGTCCACCCCTTGATGGACATGGATTGGCAGGGCTGTCACAGCTCCCATCACACCAGGGACCCTCCACACTGGAGCCCTTGAGAACATTCAGGGTGGGTCTGCATTGAGAGGAGGCATTTCCTGATGGACACAGGAGCCTCTCAATCCACTCTGAATCTTAGACCTAATGGGCAAAACAGTAAAGGCATGGTTTAATTATTAAGGGAATAAGTGAGAAAGATGAGCAGGTATGATTTAATCAACCACTATTAGGAGATCTAGGGGATACATCTCCTAATGTTTGAAATAAACACATTTTTTTTTCTTCCTACTGTGATTGCAATTTACTGGGAAGGAATTAGTGGCTGAATTTTGATATTGTAAAAGGTCATACAGAGGCTTATGCCGTTGTACTTTCTGTCAGATGTCTGGCAAGGCCTATGCTGAAGTGAACCCACAAATGTGGGAAGTCCCAGGGAAAGAGGGAAAATTAGGTATGGAGCCTCACCAAATTACTGTGAAGCAACAAGGACAAGAGGTTGCTTGTATTGATTTAAAATCAATACCCTATTCCAAGAGAGGGAAGGAAGGGCTTACCGCTTATCACTCACTCCCTGTTAAAGGCAGGGTTTTGGAGCCAGGGATCTCTCCCTAGAATACTCCAGTCAACAAACTGGATGGATGGACACAAGGAGGAATCACAGAATTTTCAAGTGTTAAAAAGGAGATTAACTGAGGCTCCTGCCTATTGGAATAAGAATCCCAATATTACCAGGTAGATTGTGCCTGGGCCAGTGTGACCCTTGCTGCTGGGCCAAAGGCACCAACTGTGGTGTATCACCCCAGTGACACCTTTAGCTTGCTGGAGATTGCAGCTAGGCAGTGAAGAAGTCCAGGCTTGTTAGGAACTCCGTTTACCTCAGGGGAGGAGGCTTCAGGCGATGGTGAAGAGAAAGGAGACGGATTCTGCCAGAGGGTTATATCCAGAGTTTTATTCCATGGTCACAGAGGTCCATTGGCAACAACTCCAACAGAATCCCGACCACATGGCTTGGTTCGGCTTTTAAGCTCAGGGACAGGGGAAGGGGAGGGACAGGTGAGCCACCAACCAGGTGGGAGGGGCAGGGTCTCAAGGGACGAGGGACATCTAGACAGGGCAATGACCGCCAGGCCTGAGGGGCATCCTTTGAAAGTGACAAACCACAGGACACCTTGCAGGAATGTTAAAACTGATTGACAGCCCAGCAGGGGGCGAGGGGGGAAGGGGAAGAGGGGTATTGGCACACCTGGGGAAGGGACCTGGAAGTTTAAGACAGGTTATTAAGACACACCGCAACACCTGCCCTGGCCCTCCTAGACGGGGAGAAAGAATTTGAATTATAGGTGGATTTTAAACAGGGCCAGGGCAAAGGAATTCTTGTGTTAAAATGTTTAACCCAGTGGCCAGAGTGGCCTCAATGTCTGCAGAATTGTGCAGCCACAGCTTTCGTGGGAAATGAGGCCCGAAAACTGATGACAACAGGAGGATCTCCTATAGTTCAAGTCTGGCACCAAGGTAAAGCTTTGACAACCAAAAGAGCCTCTAAATGGATGTGCAGGGCTCGGTTATTGCAGTATGAAACTTGTTCAACAGCACAGGAGGATTTAGAACTGAGGACAGGGCAAGGGTTTAACCCAGCCTCCTGTTTGAACAGCCTGGAGAGGGGCTGGCAAGGAACCCAGGACTGCACTCAAGGGACAGAGCTCCAGACCCAGGCTGGGAGAGATTGATGGGACATTGCCTGGCCTGGAGGAGAAAATGTGTTTGTGGATGGCTCTGCAAGGGCAGCAGAAGGGAAAAGAGCTACAAGACAGGCTGTTATTAAGGAAGGGGAATCAGACACAGCGCAGGTCACCGCCCCATGCTCAGCTCAACCCGCGGAGCTGTGGGTGCCTGTGAGAGCCTGGCACTGAAATGTCTTGAGCAGGAAGGCTTCAATATCTTCTGCTGATACCATGGCACCTAACAGGGGGGCAAAAGCAATTCTCACTTCTTCAGCATTCACTGCATCACTTAACAGGAATTTCTAAAAGAACAATTCATAGAGAAGGGATTGTGGAAGCAATAGACTCAGAAAGAAGTCGTCATTTTACTGGAAAGATCCTTCAGGGGGTTATGGCAGCTTTAGGAATACAATGGGACCTCCATATCCCCTGGCACCCCCAGAGTTCAGGTCAGGTAGAAAGAACAAATGGGGAAAGAAAGAAAGAACAAAAGAACGAAAGAAAGAAAGAACGCAAGAACGAAAGAAACACCTTTGGAAGCTGGTGATAAAAACCAAGAGGCCATGGGTACAGCTTTTGCCATTGGCTCTGGCAAGAAGAAGAGACAGACTCAGGGCAGATATTCAATTATCTCCCTTGGAACTGATGTCTGGAATTCCTTACCCTGGTAATTCTCCACCTAGAGCAGGGTGGAGATGAGGGATGTACATTTAAGGCAGTGTGTGGCCACAATCCTGTCTCTTGTGAAATCTCTCCCACAGGAAGCTGGGCTGGCACACAGCCTGCCCTGGCACTTTGCTGCTGCCAACACCCAGCCAGGACATCGGCTCCTGCCTAAGGAGTGCAAAGCAGCACCACTGGTGGCCAAGGGGCCCATGCCAAGTGTCCCTGAGGCCAGAAACAGCCGCCAGCACAGCTCAACACTGGGGGACCCCTCAGCCTGGCCTCGAGGGCTCTGAAGCCCCGCAGATTTGCACTTCCCGCCCGCAGCAGGAGGATGGGAGGCCGCCCCTGAGCCTGCCCTGAAGGCAACGCAGCAGCAGCCAGGGCTCCACAGTGGGCCAAGCCCCTGCGCCTGCTCACAGATCCTCGCCTGGAATCCTCTGCAATCCTGGCCACCCTCCTCTGCCATCTCCAGCCACTGGGGCCAAGCCTTGCTGCCACTGCTGCAGCTTCAGCGCTGGCTGGGCCTGCACTGCCACAGCTGCTGGGGAACACCACGGCACAATTCCACTCTGGGCCTCACTGACACCCACACTCTGGGCTGCCTGCCACTGCACTGCTGCAAAATGTACCGATTTGGGTTCTTTTAAATATACTTTCTCTACTCAGGTTTGGTTTGTCTTTGCCTCGAGGAAAGGAATTTTAAAGGTTTTATTTAAGGGGTGTTACACCATTCAATGGAGAAGAGTTCAACATCCGAACAGACTGGGAATAGCCCAAAAGACACCCACAGAGATAACGACCAGCAACAAAACATCAACATTGCCCAGCAGCAAACAGCAACCAACAGCTGTGGGATCTCAGTCTCTCAGAACTGGGGGGCTCGGGAGTCCTGGAATGCTGCCAGAAATGTCTGGTGGCTGGACTTTGATCCCACATGGGAGATGACATCAGTATGAGGACGGGAGGATTTCACTGGGGTGAATGGTGAAGGGACAAGTTAATTGGAGTGTGAGATACAGGGTTTAAGATCCCTGTACAGGGGGGTCTAGAGAGGCAAGATGGAGGGATTGGGGCGTGCCCTTCTTCTTCTTCTTCTTCCTCTAGGCCTCCATCTTCTGTGGTGATGTTGGCACTCCGGGATTGGACCTTACTAGGGGAACACTGGTTAATAAGGGTAGAGGGTATTGGAGAAAAATGATAAATATTGTATACGTAACTCCGGGTATAAAGATAGGTGACCGCCCCAGGGGCTTTCAGTGTGTGCCCATGGCTGACTGCTGAGCAGAACTCTGTCAGGCCAAGAGAAAATCTTTTAGATAAGCAATTAATAAACACCAAGACCAAGAACAAATCTGAAGCTTCCTCTCGTCCTTTCGAACCCGGGGGCCCAAGGCCATCTTTGGGCTTTTCCCCAGACCATCTGAACAGCCCAGAAATCCCACAATTGGCGTCCGCTGTGCGGGCTATCTCCCACCAAACCTTTCGGGGGGGGGAAAGCCCTGAAGAGCTGAAGAGCCAAGAGAACAGCACTGATAACTTCAGAGGAGGGAAGCCTGAAGAAAGAAAGAAGAAAAAGAAAAAACCGGCCGGGAGAAGCTGCAAAAATCAGCAGTCACTGAGAAATTCCATCTCTCAGCTTCTGCTGAAGACAGCTCGTAGCAGAGCGGCCTGGACTGGGACCAGAAAGGCGCCTCTGATCCATCCCTCGTGATCTGCTGGACGGAGAACAAGGGCCTCCAGACCACGCTGACGACAGATTCGGTAAGAAGGCCAAAATAAAATTATGGGGGCAACACTCTCCCAAGAACAACGGGAAATCTTATCCACCTTACAAAGTGTAGCAGAATTATATACAGAAGGGATCCCAAAGAAAGAATTAAAACAGCTGTTATTATGGGCAAGGCTCAATTACCCACTTGCGGAGACATATCTTTTGTTCGAAGTTGGGTTTTGGCAAGAGATTAATAGGCATTTATATATTTTAGCAACAAAAAAAGATGAGACAGCGTTAAAGCTACTCTCGCCGGCAAGAATCATGTTACAAGGTATTTCAGTGCAGTCTAAAAGACTGGAAAAGCAGCGAGAAGCTGCGGTACCCTCAGAGAAGGGGGCGGAGCGGCAGAGCTCCGGAAAAAAAATTGCTCTGGCTTTGAAAGGCCAGGGGGAAAGGGCTCTCGAAAAAAGAGAGCGGGAAAAAATATTAAAACCCCCGATCAAAAAATGCAACAAACCCCAAGGGCGTCCTGAAACTCCAGAGAGTGTGGAGGAGTCAGGAGCAGAAGGGGGGGAGCAGGAAGATAAGGGATCGGGGGGGGGGCCTGTTCGCGGTGAAAGCGGCGACGGCAAACGCGAGCAGCGCGGGTGAGGATGAGGAAACGCGCGCGGAGGGCGAAACTCGCAAAAACCGGGGTGTAGACTCACACGCGAACGCGGAAGGCGGGCTGAGGGAAAATTTGCAGCCTCAGAGGGCCGCCGCGGCGGGACGCAGGAGGCGCGCGGGTGTGACGTCAGAGCCGGTGCGACGGTCAGCTCGAATCGCGGGTAGAGCCGGGGTGCCGGCGGGAGAGGCGAACACAACGTCAGAGGAGGAGGGGTCGGATTCCGGGACAGACCGAGGGGCGGGAACCTCGGAGGTGAAACAGGGGGGAGACGATGATGACGTCACCTTGGGGGACACCGGAAGTAGCTCAGAGAGTACGCACGCGCAGAGAGTAAGACGCGGGCGGGCCCGAGCCCGGTCCCCTGTGACGTCGCGGGTGAGGAGGGGCCGTGCTAGGGATTCTACGTCCCAGGGCTCCACTCCGTCTCCAGATCTGGCGCCTTTGGTCCCGAGCCTCGGAGTTTCAGTTCCTTCCCTTCATGGGAGACGCCGAGCCGGAAGAGGAAGTGGGGCAGTCGAGATTGCACCGTCATCCGAGCCAGGGAGGCCGGTGACAGCGCCACCTAGTGGCAGGAGGGCAGAAGTGCATGACATGCCGGGTCGGCTCGGCGGAGCCACAGCGCCATCTCGTGGCGAGACTGCAACAATGCAGCAATTTTTTCCAACAATATATAAAAAGAAAAGCACCTCGAAGAAAACAATGTTAACACGACAAAGGGATTATCCATCCACTTCGGGATTTCATGAAGATGATGAAAGCTCAGATGAAGAACAGCTACAAGGGGAAGATGTCATAAGGATCACAGCATCGGAAGGTGTCCCAACATGGATGCTATCAGCAGCAGAAGCAGCAAAAAGCTTCTTGCATTCATTCGATGCAGTAAAGAAGAAATATCAACAGGATCCTCGAGTTTCCTTTTCGGATTTAGGAGCAAGGCCAAAAACCTCAAGGCGAAAAATGAGACACTATGAATCACCGATGACATCTACAACACCATTATTCATGCAAATCCCAATGGAGTCTGATGAAGAGGGGTTTCAAGAGCCGGTGAAGACAATGGATTGGAGGCAAATCAGAGAAGCATTGGAAAAGGAAAAGCATTTATTCCCGGGATCAGGGGATTTGACAATGCCAGTGACATATGATGCCCAGGGACAGAATCCAAGGTGGGAAAGGATGGGTCATGAGACACTCAAAGACTTAGGGAAGGCAGCTCAGACTTTTGGGCTGAACTCACAATACTTCAAACAGCTATTAAGAGGGACATTCTCTATGTATGATCTCACACCATATGACATTCGAAGTATTGTGGCAATGATCCTCACTGACACACAGAGTCTTGTCTGGGAAAAAAGGTGGAGAAAATATCTTGCTGAGTTGCGGAACAGATACCAAGGTGGGCCGAATGCGAACCTCACAGAAGGGCAATTAGCAGGGGATCCTCCAGATGACAATCCAGGGGAACAAGCAGCGCGGCTTCCACGGAGAGTGTTAAGCGACATCAAAGAAGCAGCGCGATTGGCAATCATGCAAATTACGCCGACAGGAGCTCCGGATGTCCCGTTCTCTTGCATCAGGCAAGGTCCCACAGAGCCATTCATGTCATTCATCGACCGACTCACGCAAGCCGTGGATCGACAGGTGACAACAGAAGAAGTGAAGAGGCCTCTCTTGGAGAATTTAGCTTTCGGCAATGCCAACCCGGATTGTCAACGGGTGATTAGCACCATGCCAGGACGGCCATCCTTGGCAGAGATGGTGGAGGCATGCAGCAAGGTGGGGACGCCTCAGCACGTCGCAGCGATTGTAAAGGATGAATTAAAAGAGGAATGGGAGAAACAGCTAAAGGGACGCTCAGAAGGGCAATCAGAGGACAAGACATTGGAGAAGATGTTCGAGAAATTACTCCATCAACAGGACGAAAATATCAACAAAGTTCTTGCGGCAATGCAGAAAAGAAACAGACCCCAAGGAGGACAGTGTTACGGATGTGGGGAATCTGGGCACATGAAAAGGAATTGCCCACGGACACATATACCAACGCCAGTCCAGAGAGCGGAAAGACCAATTTGCGCACGGTGCGGAAGAGGAAGACACTCCGTGAAAGAATGTTATTCCCGGACAGATGTGGAAGGAAATCCGTTGCCGCATCCGGGAAACGGGAAATTGAGCGCGGGAAATCCCCGGCGCGCTCCGACACAAATACTGGCGGTGTCACAAGAACAGACAGGGCAGTCATCAGTGAGCGACAAGCAGATGCCCTCAGCAAAACCCTCAGTCGATTCCACAGTGACCCAGACCTCCTCCCACCAGGGGCACAGTGTGCACTGGCAGCTTCAAAACTAGTATGCTTTCTAGATGAAAGTCATGCGGAGATACCAACAGGTATCCGCGGGGACTCATACAAGAAACAAGATTTTTTGATAGTTGGACAAGATAAGTGCAGTATTCTTGGGCTCATTGTCTATCCGACAGTTGTCTCAGCAGACAAAAATACAGAGTTAACAGTTTTGGCAAGAGCGCTTCGTCCACCATTGACTGTACCAGAAAATACTGTAGTTGCGAGAGCCTTTGCATTGCCACCACATGCAGTTGGAGAGGTCATGTCAATCTTCGACGAAGAAGGTCTCCCTATGAAAGAGCATGTTGAAGTACATACAACATGGGTGAAGCACATAGGTCGAGACCGACCCACGCTCACGTGCCAATTGACATGTGGGGACAGGACAATATCGATCAGAGGTATGCTCGACACAGGGGCGGATGTAACAGTAATATCGTACATCTTTTGGCCACGCAATTGGAGCTTGGTCGCGCCATTGGGCTCTCTCTCAGGCATCGGGGGAGCATCTCTGTGTCTGCAAAGTGAGAATTCCGTCGTTGTCACGGGACCAGGAGATAAGACGGCGATCATTCGTCCTTTTGTCGTTCAAAAGCCGATCACAGTCTGGGGTCGGGACCTTTTGGCACAATGGGGCGCGAAGATCGAAATGGATTTTTAATAGGGGTCACTGCAGCACTCGCCACACTGAAGCTGACATGGAAAACAGATGATCCAGTTTGGGTGGATCAGTGGCCCCTTGAGCGGAAAAAATTGAGTGCTTTGAAAGACCTGGTCCAAGAACAATTGCAGAAGGGACACATCAAGCCAACAGACAGCCCTTGGAATTCTCCGGTGTTTGTCATCAAGAAAAAGCTGTCGGGCAAATGGAGGTTGTTACACGACCTCAGGAAGATCAACGAAGTCATAGAAGACATGGGGCCACTTCAGTTGGGACTTCCATCTGTCTCAATGATTCCCAGAGATTGGCAGCTTGTGGTCATTGACCTCAAGGATTGCTTTTTTAGTATCCCACTCCATCCAGATGATGCTCCGAGATTTGCCTTTTCAGTCCCGAGTATCAACAGGGAAACGCCTCTGCAGCGGTACCATTGGGTCTGCCTTCCACAAGGCCTGAAAAATTCTCCGACGATCTGTCAATGGTACGTGGCGCGAGCTTTGGCACCAGCACGAAAGAAATTTCCGAAGGCGAAGATCATTCATTACATGGATGATTTGCTCATCGCAGCATCAACACGACAGGAGCTGCAAGAAGCTCGTGACTGTGTGATCGCAGAGGTGCAAAAGGCAGGTCTGGAAATCAGCATTTCAAAGATTCAAGAGGTTGCACCTTGGAAATATCTAGGGTGGAAAATCTCAGAGAAAACAATAAAGCCTCAAAAGGTGGAGATCAGCACAAAGGTCAACAATTTGCATGATTTGCAACAGCTTTTGGGAGAAATCAACTGGATGAGACCAGTTTTGGGAATCGCAAATAGTGACATTCCAGCACTGCTTGATCTCTTGAGAGGAGACACAGACATTCGTTCTCCCAGGACACTCACACCAGAAGCAAGAAAAGAGTTGGAGAAAATCTCGGATGCGATACAGAAAAGGCAGGCACATCGATTTGTTCCATCGTTGCCTTTTCAGTTGGCAGTGCTGGGGAAGAAAACGCAGTTCCATGGTTTGATCTTCCAATGGGATGAATCACAAAAGGACTCTTTGATAATCATAGAGTGGATTTTCCTACCGCACAGGCCCGCGAAAACGATTCTCACAGATCTGGAGATGGCAGCACAAATCATCATAAAGGCGAGAACAAGGCTGCTGACAATGGCAGGAAGAGAATTCTCAGTCATCAGGTTACCTCTGAAACGAGACTACTTCGATTGGGCAATGCAACAATCGAAAGACCTGTTAATCGCATTGTTAGCGTTCCCAGGAGCTTGCACAATCCACTTTCCCCAACACAGAATACTGCAGTCGCAAATATGCTATAGAGCAAAACCACAGATAAGTGAAGAACCTTTGGACGGGATCACCGTGTTCACGGATGGCTCGGGGAAGACACACAAGTCAGTGATCACGTGGAGAGACTCAACGACAGGAATTGGGAATCAGACGTGAGGATGGTTCAGGGCTCTCCACAAATTGTGGAGTTGGCAGCCGTTGTCCGAGCATTTCAGTTGTTCAAACAGCCTCTCAATCTGGTGACAGATTCCGCATATGTTGCGGGTGTGGTCAAGAGATTGGAGGGTTCGCTCTTGAAAGAAGTCAGTAATGAGGTTTTATACTCATACCTGACAAGCTTGAAAACACTGCTAGAGAGCAGGGAAAGGAAGTATTTTATCACACACATTAGAGCGCACACAACACTTCCAGGGTTTTTAGCGGAAGGGAATGCTCGGGCGGACAGGTTGACAATGCCCATTTTGCAAACGCTGCCGGACATTTTTGAGCAGGCAAGGTTAAGTCATGCGTTCTTTCATCAGAATGCGCAAGCACTGATGGAGTCCTTTCGTCTCACAAAGAGTCAGGCGAGGGAGATCATTAGTGCTTGTCCAGACTGTCAGCTTGTGCAGCCACCTTCTTCTACCGGGGCCATCAATCCGCGGGGGCTGCAAAGTCTTCAGTTGTGGCAAGCTGATGTCACAAAATACCCATCTTTTGGGAAGCTCAAAAATGTTCATGTTTCTGTAGATACATTCTCAGGTGCAGTCTTTGCTTCAGCACATGCTGGGGAAACAGCAGACCATGCTTGCCGACACTTTCTGCAGGCATTTGCAGCATTAGGTGTGCCTCAGGAGATAAAAACAGATAATGGTCCAACATACACAGGCAGGGTGCTTGACAGATTCCTGAAAAGATGGGGTGTCAGACACACGTTTGGTATTCCGCATTCACCCACAGGTCAGGCAATCATTGAGAGAACACATCACACCCTAAAATCCCTTCTGGACAGACAGAGAAGGGGTGAGCCAGAGGCAACACCTCACATGAAATTAAATAAGGCATTGTATGTGCTGAATTTCCTAAATAGCTCATCCTCGGAACCTGATCCACCGATCGTGAGACATTTTCTAAACAACACACAGGCAAAGCTAAGGGAAAATCCTTTAGTTTTGATCAGGAACCCGGAGACCGGACAAATAGAGGGTCCTTTCAGACTAATCACTTGGGGAAAGGGTTTCGCTTGTATCTCCACAGATCGAGGTCTGAAGTGGGTGTCAGCGCGGCACGTGAAGCCATTCCGAACGCGAGAACACGAGAATGCTGATCCGAGAAGCAGAGAGACGAGTACTCAGACAGAAGTCGAGACTCGGGCTGCGAAAAACGACCCAGAAGAGAAATGAAAAGAAACTAAGGACTTTGGGGGGTTTTCACATAAAAGCAAAAAAAGGTCTTTTGGTGCAAACAGAAGGGGGAGATGTGGGATCTCAGTCTCTCAGAACTGGGGGGCTCGGGAGTCCTGGAATGCTGCCAGAAATGTCTGGTGGCTGGACTTTGATCCCACATGGGAGATGACATCAGTATGAGGACGGGAGGATTTCACTGGGGTGAATGGTGAAGGGACAAGTTAATTGGAGTGTGAGATACAGGGTTTAAGATCCCTGTACAGGGGGGTCTAGAGAGGCAAGATGGAGGGATTGGGGCGTGCCCTTCTTCTTCTTCTTCCTCTAGGCCTCCATCTTCTGTGGTGATGTTGGCACACCGGGATTGGACCTTACTAGGGGAACACTGGTTAATAAGGGTAGAGGGTATTGGAGAAAAATGATAAATATTGTATACGTAACTCCGGGTATAAAGATAGGTGACCGCCCCAGGGGCTTTCAGTGTGTGCCCATGGCTGACTGCTGAGCAGAACTCTGTCAGGCCAAGAGAAAATCTTTTAGATAAGCAATTAATAAACACCAAGACCAAGAACAAATCTGAAGCTTCCTCTCGTCCTTTCGAACCCGGGGGCCCAAGGCCATCTTTGGGCTTTTCCCCAGACCATCTGAACAGCCCAGAAATCCCACAAACAGCTACCCCAGACACTGCCCGGGCAGAGCTGGAGACACCTGGGCTGGAAAAGGCTGAGAAGGAAATCCAGGAATTTGGACCTAATTAACATCAGAGGGGAAGAAATCTGGGTCTTATAGGAAACCAAACACTAAAAACTTACACAACTTGAAAGCAATGAACATTAAACCAGTGGATTTATGTGGGTTTTGGACGGCATAAAGTTTAGGGAAAATCTAGTAAAACTCACATGTCATTCAACAATTTTCTCTCCACACCCGGGCTGTGTGTGAGTGAAATGATTTCTGTTGCACATCCTGGGCAGAATCAAGTAATGCCTTGACTTTTTAACACTGGAAATGTTGGAGAGCTTTGGCTCTTCTCACCATTTTGGTGATAAGATTACAACATTAGAATGTTTTTTTCTTAATAATCCTTTTTTTGGTCAGTAAGGTTTGGGTCAGGGGTGTCAGAATCAATTTCTATTCTTAGGAGAAGTACAGGCTTTTTGGGTATGTGTGTGCTTGTCTCTTAGTGATGGCAAAATTTTGGTCTGCGTTTCTCCATGTTCACCTTTAGGATGCATTTGGAAAAACTAGAAGAGGTTTAAATGTGGCGCTTTAACTCATAAACAGTTAACTGAATACTATTTTAAAAAAGGAAAAAAAAGACATCAAAAAAAAGGCAAAGGAAGGTGGGTGGGAAAGGAAAAGGGGAATCACCAGGTTACGGCCGTGGAAGAGAAGCTTTGGTTCTAGTCAGCCTGAGAGGAGCTTTAGAAATGCAAATGAACACTGCTGGGCAAAGTGCAGACAATGCACCTGGGTCCCTTGCCGGGGGCAGGAATTGGGCTGATTCCCTCTGCCCCTCACCCCAAGCTCTGCCTGCTGGCACTGATGGAATTTGCACAGCTCAAGGCAGAGCCCAGGGGGAGGATATCTGACCCTGCAACACAAACGGGTGAAACTGCAAAGGGAAACAGCAAATGGAGAATGTTGAGAAAACTTCACTATAAATAAATGGGGGGGCATCATCCTGCTGCCATCTCCAACACGTGCTGTCACTGTCTGTGTTATATAGGGTGGATTACAGCATGGTGGCTGTTGCTACCACAAGTTCAGGAAAGCAGTTGGGAACCCAAGTATTTGATGTTTAAATTACAGAAAATTGGCCAATTGATGCAGCCCTGGCTCCTGAGGAAGTGCAAACAATGGGAAAAACATAAACACCCACCAGAACAAATCCTACAACACCATGGACCAGCCCCTGAGTACCCGAACCAATTCATATCAGGAGCCACAGAACCCATTTCTCATTTCAATAGCATCATTAGATTACAAGCTGTCCTCGGAATAAGCAACCAGACAGCTCCAGCTCCTGACCTTCCTGCTGACCAATCCACTGAAATGAGGAACACAACACTTAACCATGGGATGGGATCAGATCATCTGGTAGCAGAAGGAGGAGGAGTTAATGAAAAATTAAATGACTCAAACTGCTGTTGGCAAATAGATCACAAAGAAAAAGCGGTGAAATAGAAAACAAAGGAAAAAACAAAGCAGCTCATGTTCCAACTAAAACGTGAAAAGAATGGCAATGGGACACGGTTTTGTGGCTCCGTGACAGACCATGAGTTAAACAAATGCTGTTTCTCCTCTCATGTGCTACAGCAACTCTCATCTTTTTACCATGCTCCACACCTTGAGAGTGCAGCTCATTCAGCAGCTGAGCGAGGGGATGCAGGTGGCAGCCAGGCCTCCTGATCCAGAAACGGCTACAGAAGGACAGGGAATGAGGGCACTGAGAATAATCCCAAAACCAAAGACACAGTAAGGCAAAAAAAAAAAAAAAAAAAGAAAAAAAAAAAAATTCACCGAGTGAATCTGCCCGGAGATAGGGCCAGGGACGTGTAGATAAGGAAGAGAGAAACCATCAGTTTCAAAAACTGTTACTAATTAACATGGACTGCTGCTCAGACAAACTCCCGCTGAATTCCTGAACTTCGGGAAGAACAAAGACTGAACAGAGCCGTGAATATCGGCTGTTATACAAAAGTGGGGATGCACATTAACGAGGACATGCAGTTGATGGATCGGCAGGTCTGAACCTTCCAAGTACCTCAGCAAAGGGGCAAACGGAGAGGGAGATGAGGCCGGGAAATGAGGACAAAAAGGAGGCTGCGAACTACAACAATGGCAGAGAGCGCACGGCAAATGCCCCACGGCCTCTCCCTCTGCTCAGCAATAAAGTCACTTTTACAGGACTCCTCTGTCTCCTCTGGATACAGAAACCTCCGGCCACGGGAATTCCCCGCACAGCCCCGGGCACGGGGCAGCC
The DNA here is from genome assembly GCF_028551555.1 of Melozone crissalis. Lineage (NCBI taxonomy): Eukaryota > Metazoa > Chordata > Aves > Passeriformes > Passerellidae > Melozone > Melozone crissalis. The sequence goes on from NW_026535844.1 coordinate 9,102,089, forward strand.
CTCTCTGTCCCAGCCACAGCAACCGGGCCGAGCCAGCGCTGCTCCGGCAGCGACTCCGGCCGAGGCAGCGGCCGCAAGGAGACCGCGGGCAGCCGCTCCCGCAGCGCCCTCACGCCAGCGGCAACACGGGCCAGACACGGCACAACGAACCCGCCCGAGCCCCCTGCCGCCCCGAGGCCCGCAGCCAGCCCCGAGCCCCCGCACAACCCAGCGCGGCTCCCACCTGCGCTGCGGCCGCCTCCGAGCTCCGCCGCCGCCTCACCGCGCTCCGGCCCCGACCGCCGCTCACGAGCCCGCACCAACAATGGCGCCGCTGCCCAGCCACGGCCGCCCTCAGCCCGCCACCGGGGTCCGGCTCCGCCCCGCTCCCACCAATCAGCGCGCCACAACCACGATTGACGGCACCATCGCCCAATCCCAGCCAGGGCCGGGCTCTGTACACGGCACAGCCCCGCCCCGCGCTCTCAGGGCTCCCCGGGCTGCGTGAGGGCAGAGCCGGAGCTCAGGAGCAGCCCTGGAATCGGCCCGGGCCCAAGGGGGATTGAGCTGAAAACTCAAACTTCTCCGCAGCTCCCGCCACGGCTTTCCCGACACTGCGGCTCCGGTGGCTCCGGCTCAGCGGGACGCCCTGGAGCCTCACTTCTCCTACCCCTAATTAGGAGCATCAGTGCATCGCTTTGAATTCCCCCAAAAACAGGAAAACCGTCCCAAACCCCTGGGGATGAGTGGGAGAGGGGAGAGATTTGTGACAGAAAACTCCAAAAACTCAGAGCAGGATAATGAGAAGTAAGTGAAGACCCTTAAATCCAGCTGTCCCCCACGCCTCCCTCCTTCAAGCTGCACCTCCTGCCCCGGCAGTGCCGCAGACAGGGAATGGGGCCGGGCTCAGTTCATGCCCCGGGGCTTCTCCCTCTGCTCAGGGACAGGAGTCGTTCCCCTGCTGCACCCTGGGCTCTCTCCCACCGGAGACTTCTCCAGGAACTTCTCCAAGCTGAGTCCATCCCACGGGGCACAGCCCCCTCCAAGTGCTGCAGCGTGGGTCACTGTGCCCCGGGGTCAGTCCTGCCAGGACAGGCTGCTCCAGCGGGGCCCTCTGGCCGCGGGGTCACAGCCTCCTCTCAGGCATCGCCGTGCTCAGCGTGGCTGCTCCGGGGGCTGCAGGGGGATCTCTGCATCCCCATGGATCTGCAGGGGGATCTCTGCATCCCCATGGATCTGCGGGGGCATCTCTGTATCCGCGTGGATCTGCAGGGGCATGTCTGCAGCCCCGTGGGTCTGCAGGGGGATGTCTGCAGCCCCGTGGATCTGCAGGGGGATCTCTGCAGCCCCATGGATCTCTGCATCTGACATCGCCGTCTTTGGAGTCACCAGGAACAGGCTGAGCTCTACCTGAAGCTCTTCTCACATTCCCCACACCCTTCCCAGCACAGAGAGGGTTTTACCTCCTCACAGCTCCCCGGGCTGACAAGGAGAGGAAGAGACATGGAGAAGGGAAAAGGAAAAGGCAGAAGGAGAGGAAGGAACAAGAGGGAACAAGGGAAGGAGATAGGAAAGGAACATGGATGGATGAAGGACAGAATGAGAAGAAGGAAAGTGGTCAAGGAGAAGATGGGATTTGCCTCCATGGCAGAGGGAAGGGGAAGGAGATCCCCCCAGCCCATCCCTGGCAGGATGGCGTTGGCAGTGAGGCTGTCCTGCAGCGATGCTGGGCTGGGAGATGGAGCAGCAGAGAGGGGAAAGGGGCAGTGATTCCTCCTGCCCTGCCTGGCTGTCCCAGCCTGGATCGTCCTGGCGCTGCCGAGGCCCTTGGAGCGTCCGGCACTGCGGAGCCCGAAGCTCACGGCTGCTTTATAAAGCTGACAAAGTCGGCAGGATGGGTCTGGGTATGATCTGCAGCAAACTGGGTTTATTGGTACAGGAACAGGGGACAGAGCTGAACAGGGCCCAGGCACAAAGACAGGGTGCAAGCTGAGGGCACAGGGGGTTTTTATATGGGGTAGTGAGGGTGGAGCTGAGGGCCAGGGTCCAATGCATATGGGGGAAAATGGTGCAAAGGAGGGGTTAAGGGTCGGGTCAGCAAATAGGGAAACAGGGGCAGAGGAATGCAGTAAATTAGGGCCAATGGAGGGACAGAGAGGAGAATATTCTAGGGACTAACCAGACACCGGTAATAGGGGGTAAACTAGAGTAATTAGGCCAAAGGGCCAATGGGGTAACATAACTTTACATAAATGAGCATGTGCCTGCAAAGATCTGTGGGAGAAGCAAGCTTCTCACCATAACCTTGAAATCTATTCCTCTTATTGGGGACCAGTCCTCCACGAGTGGGAGATTAAACTCAAATGGTAGCCCATGGGCCTCCACACCAATGCATTTTCCTTTTCTTTGCAGTCTTTTTCTTCTCCATCCAGACAAACTTTATGATTGCCAGATCCTGCCTTGGGAGAACAACAAGGGGTGAGGACCTTGGGCGTTGTGAGAAAGGAGCCTCATGCTTTAGAATTTTTAGAATTTTAATAAGGGATAAATAGAGACACATGAATAACAGCACTGGTGCTTGGCGATGGCCTGAGGCACACCTGTTAACCACAGCAACTCTTCTTATCTCCTTTTCCCCCTACATTGGTCAAATACATATTCATAATGATTATAGTAATTCAAACATTTCTTTTAACTTGTTTACATGTTCCAAGAATTCTTTTGGTTGGTTTGACCCCCAACTCGCCTTTTTAGAGCACGTGCAGGAATCGTGGATTGTTGTTTTGAGGGTTGTGTGTCACTCCCTCACAAGGGCCCCTGTTCTGTGGTTTCAGCAGGTGACAGTTATTGACAGTGCAAGGGTCAGTGGCAGGGCTCCTCATCACATCCCTTCCTTAAATGTTATCTGACCATGCAGAGGGTTTTAGCCATTTCCACAGGTCCTTTAAATGAACATTAGCTATTTCACAAACATCTCTGAGTTATTACTGTCAGTTAGTTAGAAAAATAAAAGCATTAGTTATTATTTCACAACTACAGCTACTTCTGCAAAAGTTAACATTCTAATGCACAACATCTGGCATCCACTTTAATATTTTGCAAAAGCCAAAACTATAATGTATGTTTTTCACACTTTTCACAAACTAAAATATCATCCATAAATGATGTTCTGAGGATATGAGCTACACAGAGGCCAGGCAATGGCCACAAAAACCTGACAAATTATGCAATAGCAAAAGCAGTTAAAAGTGATTACAAACTGTACTGCATCAAAATTGTTGTAATTAAGAATACTTTGCAGAAGCCAATACATAATAGCAAAAGCCAACACTACCTAGTTATTTATAACAAACCCAGGGCAGGTTTTTCCCTTGCATGGAGCACTTGGGCCTTCCCTGGGCCCCTTCTGCCCTCGTGCAGAGCCAGTGGCATTTTCCAGCACACCCAGTTTGTAACCAAGAGCCGGGTGCAGCTGAGAAGGCTCCAAGCGCCTCCTTCCAGGCTGACTCTGCAGGTGCCGAGGCTGCTCTGGGCTCTGCCAGGGCACTGCTGGGGCTCAGCTCTGGGCCAGGCTGGGCCTGCTCTCCCCTCACATTGCTCCGGGCAGCTGAGGCACAGCAGGAGAAGGAAGGGATATGGCAAGGGAGTTGAGGTTTAAAAGAGTTTTTATTCAAAAAACTGCCAGAACAAACAGGCTGTCATAAGAACCATAACAAACAGGCAATCCTAACTACCCTAACCAACTAGCAGTGCTAACTACCATAACCAACTAACAGTGCTAACTACCATAACTACCTAGTTGACCTAACTACTTTAAAAAGAAGCTGCCCTCAAGTGCTTCATCTCCTCTGCTGCTCCCTCAGTTGCTTTGCTGCAGTGATCAGAGGTGTCAGGCTGGAGAGAGGTTTGGCTGATGATAAAAATGGGTGCTGCCAAAAGGATAAAGAGGAAAGAAATGAACTGTTACTTTCCAGAGTCAAGTTCCTCACAGGCTCTGTTGCAACAGGACAAAGGGAAATGGTTTGAAACTCAGGAGAGGGAAGCTGGCTCAGATTAGATCTAAGGAAGAATTTTTTAACCAGCAGAGTGGGGAAACAGTGACAGAAGGTGCCCAGAGATGTGGGAGGTGCCTCCTCCCTGGAAACATCCAAGCTCAGGTCAGGCAGGGCTCTGGGCCCCCTGAGCTGCTTGAAGATGTCCCTGCTCGCTGTGGGGCACCAGGCCCAGATGAGCTCCAAAGGAGCTGCCAAGCCACAGCAGGCGAGGATTCTGCTTGCTCTGCGTGTGGAACGCAGCCAGACTGGAGACTGTCGGAGGGGGCCCCACAAGAAAACCCCTCCCTGGCACTGCTGCTTCCCCTGCAGCCCCTGGCCCTCACCTGCAGCAGCTCCTGGGCAGCCCAGCGCCGCTCCTCGTCCGTCTCCAGGCTGCACTCGAGGAAGTCCCGCAGCAGAGCCGACAGGCGCCGGGGCTCCTGCAGCTGCGGGGTCCCGTTCTGCCGGATCAGAGCGCGAGCCTGCAGGGAAAGCAAACTCAGTGCTCTGCCAGCTCCCTTCACACCCACACGGGCTCACATCCACCCCGGGGCCTCAGCCCCAGCTCCAGGGGCACTTTCCTCCCTGCCACAGATGCTGCTCACAGCTCATTTTGCTATGCCAGCCAAAAACCCCAAACCCTGGGGCTGCCACAGCCATCACAACATCCAAATGATCTCGCCTTGAGAGCCAGTTTCATTGGCTGACTTTGTTAGTAGGAACCTCCATCAGAAATAGCACTTTTTGCTTCTCCAAATATGGACACCAGCTTTACAGGCCATTTTGCAGAGTCAGTGTGGTCTGCTTGTGTTATTTCAGAGGATTCTTACATCAAGTGCATCTCTGCAGTGCCACTGACACTCAAGTAAATGCATTCCTGATGCCCCATCCCAGAAACTGCCAGGCAAGAAACAGGAGGTTTGTGATGCTGAAAGCTCAGGCTTGGTGACACAGAGAAAGTAGCTTGCACTAGGAGAGAAATTTATTAGACTATGGGGATGTTAAACAATCATCTTCAGGTTTTAGACAAGTTTCCCAGTGAGAAGAATCAGGGGGGATATCATCTTGCAAAATGTCTTTTAGAAGGTCCTGCAGAAATCTTGTTGGGTTTGGAGGTAGGATTTGGGGGTGGTTTGGGGTTTTCTTGCAAGATAACATTAGAGCTGATGCACTTGCTTCATATTTCCAGGTCATTCTCCCAGCCAGAAGAGCTGCAACATCATAAATCCCAAAGCAAATTGTTGCTGGAGACTGAAGAATAATCATCTGTGTTGAGGATGGAGTCCTTTGGGAATTCCCTTCCCATGTGCAGAAACCTCCAGCTGCTGCTCCCAGTGCAGGGTCCCCCTGTGCTCACAGGCCTCTGCAGCCACTGGAGAATTTGCCTCTTACCATGGCCGCTGTTTCCCTGAAGTAAGGAGGTTCTCCTTCCACCATCTCAATGGTCACAATTCCAAAGGCCCAGATGTCCACCTTGGGGCCATAAGGAGATCTGGTCACAACTTCTGGGGCCATCCAGTGAGCAGTGCCCACCATGGAGCTGCACTGGTCCTGCTTAGGGCTGAGCTGAGCGCAGAGGCCAAAATCAGCTGAGGACAGAAAAAAACCCTGTCAAAGGCAACTGGAATGAGGAAACCAAGCACAAAGAAGGGCCATAGGCAGAGCAAAGGCACTGCTGGCACCCTGCTCCTCTCCTGAGCTCTCTGCAGGGGCAGCCGCTCTCAGCTGGCAGCAGGGGCCGGGCAGTGCCCCCAGCAGCCCTTGTGGGGCTCTGGCCCTCCCTGGGAAGCAGCCCCACACCCGCAGCCCGGGAGCGCCGTGCCTGGCCAGGAACACCCACCGAGCCTGACAGAGCCGTCCATGCCCAGGAGGATGTTGGAGCTCTTCAGATCCCTGTGGATCACCCGCTTGGAATGGAGGAAATCCAGGCCCTGCAGACACTGAGAGAGAACAATGTGGTAAATAGGTATGATTCATGCTGATAAAATTGAAACAGTAATCAATATTGATACAGTAATTAATATTTAGAAATAATAAAACAGTTAAAAGTTGTAATGCCAAATAAGAAAGGGAGAGGAGGGGCTCCACCCCCCCCCCTCCTGGCAGATATTCAAGGATAGGAGGAAAAAGCAAGAGATAACAGTTACTAAAAATTAACAGAGATAAGGGAAAATCTGCTTGGGTCCCAGGAAAATGCCCGCTATAAGAGATTTATTGCTTTGATGCTAAAATGTAGTCATATGTTAATTTTGGCTTACATTATACTGGCTTGGTGCACATGTGTAACCCAAAGGTGAATTAAAGGACAAAGAGGAAGATGAGAGGTCTTCATCCAAAATGACCCCCAAAGACTTGTGTGACCACCAAACCGAGTGGTGGAGCATGCGCGGTAAAGGTGGTGATGAGGGCGGAGGTAAAAATGTGATGAATCGAAAATGGGAGGAGATGACATTGACACATGACATATAAGGGGGGAATCTTCACTTGCAAGCTCGCACGTGAGGTGGAAAGGGTCCAAGAGCCCTGCACTCCGTACCTCACGGTTATCTTTTGCTTATGAGCTATTATTTGAACCAAATTATCCCTTATTTTTAATCAAATTATATTGTCAATATATATTTTCTAAACTATTCAATTAAAATTGCTGCAGTCTCAAATATTGTTTGTTTTTTTTTATGATGGGATAATTGGGCAGACAGAACAGCAAGAAACATGAGGACAAAAACCAATATATCACACAAGAAAGGACAGTTCAGAATTCTGCCAGCAGCAGCTTTGCTGTGACAGGCCAGGAGTGCAGTGCACAGAAGCTCCAGGCAAACGTTTCAAGGCAAAGCTGAGAAGAGCAAATCAAATCCAAACCAGACAGAGAGTACCACAACAGCAGGAGAGAGAACAAGAACAGAGTAGAAGTGCAGTGATGCTGGCAGGCCGTTCACTGTAGAGGCTCTTTCTTCTCCAGCTCACAGAAACAACACAGAAACAAAGCCCTGAGCATGGAGCCACTCCTGCTCTCACGCCCTGTTTGGAAGGGCCATCGTGTCCCAGCCATGGAGTGACAAGCAGGATCCCTCACCTCCCGACTGACAGCTGCTATCTCTCCTTCAGCCATGCGTATCTGTCTGACAACGTCCTGCAAAGTTCCTCCATCCATGTATTGCATCACCAGCCAGAGATCTCCATCAACAAGGAAGCTGGAAGAGGAAAGCAATGGCATGGAGATGAAAGTGCAGAGCTCAATTCCCCCATGGAAAAGCCTGGAGTGGAGTTTTGTTTCCAGGTCACTTATCAATGAGGACAGAATCAGATGGAGAGACATTCCTGCCAGGCTGCACAGCCCTTGGAATCTGCACAGTCTAAAGGAGAAGGAGACACCTGTGAGAAAGGAGAGGCCTTAGATGGCAAGCAGGTGAAAAATGCAGTTTAGCAACAGCCCAGATCAATGTGGAACCACAACACTTGGCCCCAGCTGGTTCAGCTTCTGAACTCATCAGTTCCACCATTTCCTCCAGAACAAGTCAACACAATTCCCAGGGTAATCCAGGGGAGGAGGCTGTGCAGCACTTGGGACAAAAGCAGTCAGAAAACCTTTCAGAAAGTCCCTTCAGAAACAGGCAAGGCCAGTGAAAAATGGGCAAATGAGGCATTTTTGGAAAGAAGAACCTGATCTTCCTGGCATCTGTAGAAATGGAAAAGGGCTGGGAAGAAGAAGTCAAGGGAAATAATTTCTGCTGTGGTTCATCAGCACTTGTTAGAAGACACAGCAAATGGGGAGGAACTTGAAGGAAAAACCAAAGCAAAGCAACAAAAGCACATGGAGGGAGTGAACTGCCAGGCTTTTGTTTTGGGAAGATGTGGCTGAGTCAGGCATTTTCAAAACAGGCTACAGACTCCAGATGCCAGGAAAGGTTAATGCAGGGCCTGGGCATGGGATAAGAGCTGAAGCACTGACCTGTCCAGAAAGTTGACAATGTTGGGGTTCTTCTTGTCCTTCAGGAGCAGGATCTCATTCACAGCTCGTTCCCTGTTCTGCCCTCTGAGACTCATTTTCTTGATGGCCACCTGAAGGGACATTGCAGCCTTTAACTGCAGGAGTCTGTGGCAGGAGGCCACAGCAAACACGGAGCGAGTCTTTTTGGAGCAACGGAGCCGGCCTGGGCCCAACTGCCTTGGGATGGGACACCAGAGCTCAGCAAGGGCCATTCCCACAGCCCATTGCTCTGCCAGCTGGGGGGTGCTTACAGGACACATGGCCAGAGACATTTGGCCTTGCAAGCTCTGCAGAAATGGTCCCTCAGCTGTCAGCCTCAAAGCTCTAACAACATTCTCTGCACCTACAGTCTTCTCTAATGGCCTCAACACTCTCATTATTATTATTATTCAAACACATGTTGCAAGCAGGAGGTAATTCTGGTTCTGTAAAAACAGAGCAAAACAGCCAGGAACCCTTTAGCAATTCTATGGAATTTGGTCATGATTTCAGATCCAACTGCTCTGTTTGGGATTGCACAACAAAGCAAACACACACCCATTGCTCAGGTGATCCCTGTCACAGGCTGTCACTGACACCAGACCCAAACACAACTGCAGGATTTAGGAGAGAGCTTTGCTCTGGACACCCATCTTCTCATTTCTCTCCCTCTCCCTCTGTGAACAGCTGAAGTAGGACTAATACCCCAAACTGAGCCCAAGCAGGAGCTCTCCCTAATTAGGCCTTGAGGTTCCCTTTGAAGATAAAAGGCAGGATGGAAAAACTGCTAAATAATGTTCCTGTCTGAGGCTGGGATGAAGATAAACTGGACCTCAGTCTCCAGCAGCTGATGCATTCACACTTTTAGACATGAAGATCAAGCCAGGGCGTCCTGCACTGACAGACACCGCTGCCCTCCTTGCATTCCTTTGGCACTTGGGAAGGACCAAGTGTGTCCCAGCTGTGCTCTGCAGGCTGACACTGCTCTGCCTTCAGAGGAGCAGCCTGGGCAGGAAAGCTCTGCTGGCCCCCAGAGCTGCAGCCACAGCTCCCAGCAGAGGGGAAAGCCCTGCAGAGCTGCCAGCCGTGCTGGGCGTGTTGGCACCGACCTCTCCTCCAGTGGCCCTGTCGAGTCCTTTGTAAACGGTTCCGAAAGCCCTGGAGACAAAAGAGCAGAGAAGAAAGAAGCAGCGCTTTAGGCCCTGGCAGTGAAAGCCAGCCCAGACAGGAGATCTCTGCTGCCTGCAGCGTTCACAAACACCTGGGTGCATTGACCCTTCCAACAGCAGCACAGCAGCCACCAGCCCTCTGCCGTGCAAGGTATGCCAGAGGAAATTGAGACCCAACAGGAAGGAATTGGGCTGGAGCAAATCCCAAATGTCCACGCTGAATTGCTTTAGTTCCAAAGCTAGGAGAAGAAATGGGTGTCTAAAGAACTGGAAAAGAATGCATTTCATCCTTTTCCATTTCCTGCCTAAGACCTGTAGGATCCACAAGGGCCCTGCCATCAGACAGGTGATGCTTTTTTCCCCAGAGTGCATCAGCTCTGTGTCTGTTACTGAATGTATGGGGTCTGCTACCTGTGCTAGAATAGAGTACTTATTATTTCATCTCTGGTTTCTTTTTCTAAAGCATTAGGTTGATAATCCTGACCAGTGGATATTTTTGACGGAAAATATTTGAAAGAAATCTTCTTGAGAACTGTTTTCTGACAGTCACCAGATAGTGAGTTGCTCTTTTAGGCAATCCAGTTCCAGGGACAGAAGATCTTCCAGGTCCTGCTCCTTGCTGCAGGCAGGACACTGCCAGCCTCAGGGGCCTTTGACGGCACCTTCTGACCACAGTTATCAACTCTGATCAGGACTGAGAGACAGCAGGATGGTAGCCAGTGTCTGAAGGTGCTTGGAGCTCTCCTGACCTCTCACTTGATCCTGCACCAGCACAACACCCAGCCCTGCTTGTGCAGAAGCAGCTGCCATGCACTTACCCTTGGCCAATCTGCTCCACTTCCAGGTATTTCTGGGCAGGCTCCGCCTCGCTCACGGTGTTCCCTGAAAGAAAAAACGTGGAAGACGGTCCCTCCCAGAGTGAGAGCCCGCCTTGCAGCAGAGCCAGAACCAGCCCCACTCCCTGGGGCCGTGAGCCCCTTGGTGTCAGCTGGGGAAGGGCAATAAATGGCTCTGTGACATTCAGCTGCAGAGCAACACTGGGTGCAGCTGATGCCCAGACACACACACAGCACCTGCTCGGGCACCCAGGAACAGAGCAGACGTACTCAGCTGCATCAGGCACCACTCCCCTCTCCCCTCTGGCTGCAGGGCTGTGCTGCTGTCAGAATTTTCAGCCCAGGATCCCACAGCGGAGGGAGCTTCATTGTCCTCTTCCCAAGCAGAGGGAGGTTCTCCATCCTCTTCCCAAAATGCTGCAGCTTCTCCATCCTCTTCCCAAAATGCTGCAGCTTCTCCATCATCTTTCCAAGCCAGGGGATCCTTGCTGTCCACTTCCCATGCTGGGAGATGTTCACTCTCCTCTTCCCAAGACACAGGATGTCCTCCATCCTGTGCGAGGAGGATGGGAGATGGGAGATGTCCTCCATCCTCATCCCACTCCGGGAGATGTCCTCCATCCTCATCCCACACTGCGCGTTGTCTGTTGTCCTCGTTCCACACTGGGAGATGTCCTCCATCCTCATCCCACTCCGGAAGATGTCCTCCATCCTCATTCCACACCAGGACATGTCCTCCATCCTCATCCCACTCCGGGAGATGTCCTCCATCCTCATCCCACACTGTGAGTTGTCCGTTGTCCTCGTCCCATTCCGTGGGAGCTTGGCCATTCTGGTCCCACACCAGGGCACATCCACCGTCCTCGTCCCATGCCAGGAGATGTCCCCTGTCCTTGTCCCACCCTGCGGGAGCCTTGCATTCCCACACCACAGGATGTTCGCCCTCGTCTCCCAGAGCAGCGGGAAGTTCACTGTCATCTCCTGGCACTGAGGGAAGTTCACCATCGTCCCCCAGAGCAGCGGGAAGCTCACTGCTGCCTTCCTCCTCTTTGGCCTCCTCTTTGGAAGCAGAGGGAGCCCCAGGAGGTGCTGGTGCTGCTTTTGTGCCCTGTGGACAGATGGCAGCGTGAGGGATGGGAAGTTCTATCTCAGTTATCACCTTATTTATCCTCAGCTGCACATCCAGCTGCACTAAGAAGAAATTGGGTTCGGAGCTGTTCCGACTAACAATGGGCTAAAGTCGACATTGGCACTTATTGTTGGGAATTCAATATTCCACCATGGCTAAAGCCAGCAAGCAATCCTCTTGCAAAGGAGGCCTGCAAAACCAGACCTGCAGCTCTTCAAAAGCTCTTCAGCAGAAAAGGAGAAAACTGATGGGAATTCCTTTGCTGCTGCTGCTGCTGCTGCAAAGACAGTGACAGGAGCTTTCCTTCAGCCTCCCAGGCTGGCACTCGGCTGCCACATGCTGAGCTCACAACTTGCTGCACAATTCCAAACACCAAAGGTTCCTTTCCCACTCACCGAACGAGGAGCTGCTCGGAATGTAGACATGAGGTGCCCTGAAACAGGAGAGGGAACATGAACCAGATGCTGTTAGGAGAAAAACTGCCTGTGGTGGGAAATGCCACGGAACAAGGCAACCCCGAGAGAGCATTTTGCTTTCACAGCATCCCTCCAGGAGCCACAGTCCCTTCCCATAGCAAGCAAGAGAACAGCACAAAATACTGGGCTGGGTCAGTTCTTGGCTGGAGCAGCAAAGGGAGGGAGTTCCAGGCTCTGCTGGCACAGACTCCCTGCTTGGGGGAACAGAACCCCCCAGGGCTCATTGCAGATGCTGTGTACGCCCTGCTGGCTGCAGACATCCCCTTTTTCAGCTGCAGCTGCTGGCAGAAGCTCTCCCAAAGCAATGGTGTCTTCATGCCAATTTGGTTCCAAAGTCAACTCAGCTCCAGAGGAAGAACAGAAAGCACACAGCAAGGCCAAAGCCACAGATGCTGCAGCAAAGGAAAACCTCAACTTACGTGCCAAGTGGGTTAAAAAATACCCCGAATAAGCCACAGAGTACAGAGTGCAAACTGCAGCAGCCACGTGCTGCATCATTTTGGCTGCGCTGCACACGTCTGCAGCCTGTAGTCCTGCAAGCACAGAAGGACACCCGTCAGGGCTGGGCTGGCTGCTGAGAATGCCTCGGGCAGGAGGATCCTCCAGCAACGAGCCCAGAGTCACTCTGGGCACTGAAGCCTCCATGTCCCACAGCAACGGGAACACCACAGGGACGTGGCGCTGTTCCTGTGACATCCCAGCAGCAGCTCACGCAGAAACCGCCTGGAAGGTTCTCCTGTGTCACAAAGGAGCACAAAGAACCCTCCCACGGCACAGCCTATGGCCCAAAGGGTGCTAGAGGAACTCGGAAAATGCAGCAAACAAGGACATCCCACAGCCCAGCCTGAACACTGAGGAGGAACAAGGACGGCACCAAACCAAAGGAAACATGACTTTTAGTCACTGATACTTCTGACTAAAAGCAGCGAACCTTGTTCCATCTGGGATCTTTGTTCTAGTTCTAAAAACAAGCAAGGTTCTCCACTCTAAATACACAGAAGGCAGGAACTGGGGAGGAGGTGGGGTTAGGAAGGAGAAGGAGGAGGAGGGAGAGAGGAAAAGGAGGAGCAGGAAAAGGAAGAGGAGGAGCAGGAGCAGGAACAGGAGGTTCCAGTGCCCCCTGTGGCCGCAGCTGCGGGACCATCACCCCGTCCTCGTCCTGCAGGTGAGCAGGGAGGGGGAGCTTGTCCCAAATCCATCTCGGGGGGTCCCTGAGAGGGTTTTTTATTGGGGTGTTTTTGGAGCTCACAGATTGTGGAATTGACCCCAAACATCATCTGGTGTCCCTGGGAGGTTTTTTTCTCTGTGTGTGTAGGTTTGGATCTTGCAGGAGCCCAAAGCTGAGCCCCTTGTGGGATCTTTGGGGGCCCACGTTCCTTTGCCCAGTATGGGCAGGGGAGGACATTGGTCCTGGGGACCCCCGGGACAGCAGAGGAGGGGAACCCCTGGGACCCCCAGAGTGGGGAGAGCAGAGAGGGGCGATCCCAGAGCTGGGGGACCCCGGCAGACTGGAAAGGGGGGGCCTGGAGAGGAGGGACCCCTGGGATCCCTGGGATCTCAAAGTAGAGCATCAGGGCAGAAGGCCCCCATGGACCCCCAAAAGCCCCTGGATCATCCCTAAGCAGAACGCTGGAGAAGGGGGAACCAGTGAAACCGTTGGGCTGAATCTTGATATTGTGGAGATTTTCACGGACACAAGACTCCTGCTGAGTTCCAGAGATGGACCTGGCCAGGAGGAGCCTCTACTCCAAGGCACTCCCACCTTGGTTTCCCCCAAACCAGGGTTTGTCATTCCCAAGCTGTGGCTAAATGGAAGAGGTGGAAAAGCCCCAGAGATCCCGCACGTGGAGGGGCTGCAAACCCAGCCCAGGGAGCTGTGGGGAGGAAAGAGACCCCTGAGTCAGGAAGGCGGCCGGAGATCCAGCCAGAGCTCAGAGCTGGTGGAGAAGCCTCATGGCAGGGAGGAAAGCTTATGTTTCCTTCTTGCTGGTTGGTGCAGACATTGCTGTGATCTTGTTGATGACATCAGTGGGAATCTGACGCCATCCATCTTGCCACTTTACTTCAGGAACTGGATCTTTTGGGCAGGTCCCTTGATTTTGCTCTTCTTGATGGTGAAGCTGGCTTCCAGCAGAATCTGGATGATCCTGTCTCCTTTCTCAAACACTTCCATTGCTGTGTTCCCTCACACAATGATGTCGTCGATGTACTACAAGTGCCCTGGAGCCTCATCCCTTTTCTAGTGCAGTCTGGATCAGTCCATGGCAGATGGTGGGGTTGTGCTTCCACCCCTGGGGCAGTCGGTTCCAGGTGTACTGCATGCCCCTCCAGGTGCAAGCAAACTGAGGCCTGCATTCTGCTGCCAGAGGAATGGAGAAAAATGCATTGGCAATGTCAATGGTGGCATACCATTTCACTGTCTTAGACTCCAGCTCGTACTGGAGTTCCAGCATGTCTGGCACAGCAGCGCTCAGTGGTGGAGTCACTTCATTCAAGCCACGATAGTCCACAGTCAATCTCCATTCTCTGTGAGACTTGCGCACAGGCCAGATGGGGCTGTTGAAGGGTCAGTGGGTTTTGCTGAGCACCCCTTGGCTCTCCAGCTCACGGATCATTTTGTGGATGGGGATCACGTCATCCCAATTCATCCAGTACTGCCGGCGGTGCACCGTCAAGGTGGCAATTGGCACTCGTTGCTCTTCCACCCTCAGAAGTCCTACTGCAGATGGATTTGTGATAGTCCAGGCAAGGTGTTCAATTGCTTAATGTTCTCTGTCTCTACAGCAGCTATGCCAAAAGTCAGAAGCTCACTTGAGTCTTTCTGGGTCTTTGTAAAGCCATTTGGGAGGAAGTCTATGCCCAGAATACACGGGGCCTCTGGGCCGGTCACAATAGGATGTTTCTGCCACTCCTTCCCAGTCAGGCTCACCTCAGCTCCCAACGGGGTCAATTGCTGGGATCCCCCTGTCACCCTGGCAATGGAAACAGGTTCTGCCCCCACATATCTCGATGGTATCAGGGTACACTGCGCACCAGTATCAACTAAGGCATCATATTTTTGTGGCTTTGATGTGCCAGGCCATCAGATCCACACTGTCTAAAAGATCCAGTTTGCCTGTGCCTCTTCCTGGCTAGAGGCAGGGCCCCTCTAGTCCATGTTATTTCTTTCCTTGGGCATACATGGTAGAGGTTCCTTCAAGGGGATCTGACAGATCATACTCAGCAGCTCGGTCATGGGAGGTTGAGGCTACCTTCACTTTACTGGAGTTCCCTCGATTTGTGTTTCCCTCCTTGAATTGACGCACCCGTGCTGCCAGGACAGAAGTGGGTTTTCCATCCCACCTTCCCATGTCTTCCCCATGGTCACGCAGGGAGAACCACAGGTCAGCCCCTGGGGGGTACCCTCTCTGTCTAGCTGGGGAACATTGGGC
The DNA here is from genome assembly GCF_028551555.1 of Melozone crissalis. NCBI lineage: Eukaryota > Metazoa > Chordata > Aves > Passeriformes > Passerellidae > Melozone > Melozone crissalis. The sequence continues at coordinate 9,117,113 of NW_026535844.1, forward strand.
TCTGACTTTGGGGCCTGTGACTTGCACTGGTGCCATATGGGAACTGTTGCTCCTCACTGTGACAGTGTTCACAGGGGTCCCAGAATGAGGGAAGAGACGAGAATGTTGACTCCATGTTTCAGAAGGTTTGATTTATTATTTTATTATATATATTATGTTAAAACTATACTAAAATAATAGAAGAAAGGATTTCATCAGAAGGCTAGCTAAGAATAGAAAAAGAATGAGTAACAAAGGCTTGTGACTGACCAAGACAGTCCAGACAGCTGGACTGTGATCGGCCATTAATTAGAAACAACAACATGAGACCAATCACAGATCCAGCTGGTAATTCCACAGCAGCAGATAATTATTGTTTACATTTTGTTCCTAAGGCCTCTCGGCTTCTCAGGAGGAAAAAATCCTAAGGAAAGGATTTTTCATAAAATATGTCTGTGACACCTCACCTCCTCCCTCATCTCCTCTTTGAGATTTTTAATCACAGCAGAGACATGAGCCAGCATTGGGCCATTGATCATACTCTCATAATTTCTAAGCTTGTTGGCAACACAGCCCACTGTCTCTCGGTTGGTGTCGGCATTAATCATTGAAATAAAGGTGGTGTATTGAGATGGCCCCAGATTTACCAGACTCCACAACATTTGCCCTGTGCACCTGACCTTGTTGGGGTCATTATCATGCTGTCCATCCCTCCCAAAGAGTACCTCCAATACTGCCACATCTCTCAGCTGTTGGATGCCTTCCTCAAGGGTCTTCCAGCACATTCTATGGTGGTGCTCCTGTATGCTCTCCCTGTGGAAAAACCTCTCTCTGGCACTCATTATAAGCCGCTCCTAGAGGGAAAGGGACCCTGGCTCCCTTACAAAAATCTGATTGATACCTGAGTCCTGGGTCAAGGGTCCCAAATTCCTTGCCTCACCACCATCTAGTACAGGACACCTGTACTTATAAGGTCCCAGACCCAAAGTAGCCAGGTTGTATAAGTCTCACATCCCCATCATACAATGTCTTTGTGCAGATTTTGGAGATTTTCGTACGTCAGGGACTCGGTGACGATCTCAACCTCTGGATCTCCTGAGGGTTTTCCCTTATCTGGGTGCTCTGCTTTCATCTTAGATCTCCTTGTTTCTACAGGGGCAACTGCTGCAGGCTGTGACTGCCTTTGCAGTTCAGCAGGAACCCGGACAGTTGTAATGTCTGTGGGTTCCATTGCTGCAGTATTAGACTCTCTCTCTTTGAGGCACTGGGAGGGCTTCTCATGAGCTTGAGAAATGTGCTCCTTCAGCATCTGGTTTATCTCGCGTATCTCTCCCTCACCAGAACCCCCATCCGATCTGGGTAGTTTATAGCTGAGGTGGGCTGTGGGGCAGGGTCAGGCTCTGGGGCAGCGTCTGTTGTCTTTGGGGTAGGTGTCAGGGTGGTGCGGGATCCCCGAAAAAGGGGGGCAGGGGGCTCCCAGAACTCTGACGGGGCTGTAGGGGAGTCCCAGTCCCAGATAACGGGGTGTAGGGGAATCCCAGTCCCGGAAATGGAGATTCAGGGGTGTCCCAGTGCCCAGGAATGGGGGTTCAGGGGGGTTCCCGTGCCGAGATTCGGGATCCAGTGGGATCCTGAGCCCCAGGAATGGGAGATCGTGTGGGTCCCGGTGCCAGATAAGGGGGTGCAGGGGGTCCCGCTGCCATGAAAGGTTCACAGGGTCCCTGTGCCCAGGAACAGGGACTCAGGGGGTCCTAGTGCTAGGGAAGGTGATAGAGGGGGATCACAGGACCCAAAATGGGGGTGCAGGGGAATTCCCCTGCCTGACAATGGAGGTTAGGGGGTTCCCAGTGCCCAGAAATGGAAGTTCGGAGGGGTCCCTGTTGGGATTTTAGCTGACTAGAGATTGGAAAAGTACAAGGCCATGGCTAATTCCAAGTCCTGCACCTGCAAGATAGCGTGTCCTTGGGCCTAGCTGTAGTATGATAACAAATAGTGAAAGAGACATGAGAAAAAGAGAGATGTAACCCCTGAGGAATGGGGAAGAGCTGATGTTGTGGTGTGGCCAATGGACGGTGTAAATTACAGAATATTCATGAGTTCATTACTTGCTGTATAAGTGTCTGATGCTCTCTTCAATAAAACGGAACTTGCGGATGACTCATATTGAGTCCGAGTTTTCCGTGCACCCGACAAATGGCTCATCCCCGACAAACGGCTCATTCTGCAACAGGTCCCGGTGCCCGGGAACTGCGGTTCAGGGGGGTCCCGGTTTCGGGGGGTCCCACTCACCTTTGGTCGCGCTCCCCGGGTTCCCCAGGAGCCCCAGGAGCCCCCAGAGCACCCCCAGCCCCAGCGCTGGAGCCATCGCAGCCGTCCCCGATCGCGGCTGTGGCGCAGCTGGAGAGACGCGAAAGCGAAAGTGCCCGAGGAGCGCGGGGGGAGGGGAAAAGGGGGAGGGGAAAAGGGCGAATTCCAGGGAATTCACCTGGATCCCCTCCTGCCCCCCCTCGGGATCCCTCGGGATCCATCTGGGACCCTCCAGGGTCGCGCCCTGCGGGACCCCCGGGCCGGGCTGTGCTGAACTCCCGGCCCTGCGCTCAAACTCTGCCCGGACCCCGCTGGGCTCGGCCCAAAGCCGAGCAAGCACCGCGAGCAGCGGAGCCAATTTTTCCTGCGGGTGCGGGTCCCAGCCCCGGCGGAGCAGGGCTGGGCGCTGGGACCCGACCCGTGATTCCCAATCTGCTTCTCTCTCTCTGTGCTGTTCTCTCCCTTTCCTTTGGGGGATCACAAATCCCAGAGCGGCCGCAGAGGGCCGTGCCCAGGCCGGGTTTCCCAGCAAAGGGAGGCTGGGGCTGAGGTGCCCCGGGCTGGCCGGGAATGGGCGCCCGGGGTCACGGAAACGGGGGATCCAGGGGCCGGGAGAGGAGGATACCCGGGAAAGGGGGGTGCAGGGGGGTGTTGGTGCAGGATAAGGGGGTGCAGGGGGGTGTTGGTGCAGGGTAAGAAGGTGCAGGGGGTGTTGGTGCAGGATAAAGGGCTGCAGGGGGGTCCCAGTGCCCGGGAATTGGGTGGGGGGGCAGGATCTGTGAAATGGCAGCAGCTGCTGGGGAGGGACTGAGATGGACTGGGACAGATTGGGAAAAGAACCCACTGGAAGCAGAACTGAGGCACCAGGGATCATACTGGGATATACTGGGAACACACTGAGGGCGACTGGGAGCAACTCAGAGCATGCAGGGGACAATTGAGATATACTGGGAGGGACTGGGAATGGTTTGGATAATCCTGGGACTGACTGCAATCATACTGGGAGTGATCAGATCTGTAGTAGGGGTGAAGAGGAGAAACTGGAATCATGCAGGGACCAACTGGGATCATACTGGCAGCAGCTGGCCCATGCTGGGGTCGTACTGGGATCATGCTGGGACTGATGGGGTGACACTTGGAGTGACTGGCATGGTACTGGGAGTAACTGGGATCACACTGGAGGTGACTGGGGCCACAGAGAGCTCTTACTGAGAATGAAAGGAACCATATAGGGCATGATTGGGAGCCACTGGGACCATGCTGGGGGCAACTGGGATCCTACCGGGAGTAATTTGGAACATACTGGGAGTGACCGGGATCATGCACGGGGTGACCGGGACCCCACAGGTGACGCGGCGGCGGAGTTCGGAGGCGGCCGCAGCGCAGGTGGGAGCCGCGCTGGCTTGTGAAGGGAGCTCGGGGCTTGCTGCGGGCCTCGGGGGCGGCAGGGGGCTCAGGCGGGTTCGTTGTGCCGTGTCCGGCCCGTGTTGCCGCTGGCGTGAGGGCGCTGCAGGAGCGGCTGCCCGCGGTCTCCTTGCTGCCGCTGCCTCGGCAGCAGCCGCTGCCGGAGCAGCGCTGGCTCGGCCCGGTTGCTGTGGCTGGGACAGAGGGGCCTGCCCCGTGGCCGGAGGCTGCGCTGGGGCTGCCTCCGAGCTCCGCCGCCGCCTCACCGGGCACCAGTCACTGCGAGAGCTGGCAGGCCCGCACGAACACTCCGGTAATGGCGGCTCTGCCGAGCCAAGGCCGCCCTCAGGGCGGCACCAGGGGCCGTGCTTGGCCCCACTCCCACCAATCACCGCGCGAGCTCGAGGAGTGACGGCAGAATCAGCCAATCGCGATGAGGGGCGGGCTCTGCACACGGCACGGCCCCGCCTCCCTTTCCCCGCACTCCGGCATTTCCCGGCAGCCGCGGTTGAGGAGCGGCCTCGGCGCTGGGCCCGGCCCGGGCAGGAGGCCAAGGAGCCGCTGGTGCTGCCCCGAACCGCCGGGAGCTCGGTGTGACCGGGACCTGAGGGCGCTGGGAGCTGGGGTGAGTGCGGGACGGAGCCGGGACCCGCCTGCAGCCTCGGCAGGAGCCCAGGCCGGAGCAGGGGATGCTGGAGAGAGGCCAGAACCTCTCTGTCACTTCCCTCCTGTCCCTGGGCAGGAAACAGAGCACATAAGGAAAGGCTCGAGGGTCTGGGTGAGGGTGGGACAGTTCAATCACTGGTGACGGGCAAACGCACTTGTCAGGAGAATTAATCCACAAACCTCAGAGGTTTGTGTCCAAAAAGGAGACAGAGGAATCCTTTTACTTTATTCGAATAAAGAGAGAGGCCATGGGGCATTGCCCTGGGGTCTCTCCAATTTTTGGAGGACGCAGCCTGCCTTTTAATCCCAGTTTCCCGGCCGCATTTCCCTTCTCTCTTTCACCATTGGCTGAGGTACTTGAGAGGTTCAAATTTCCCGCTACTCCCGATACTTAAGAATTCCCTCTGATGTACAACCTCCCTTTTAATTTTTAATTCTTATGGAATTTAGGGTTTTCCCTCAATGTTTCTTTCATCTTTCAGTGTTCAGTTTCATTTATCAGTAAACCTAAAGTTTGTTTGTAAAAGCAAATATCTTTTCCCATTGATCAATCAGTGGAATCTTTTCCATTGTTTCTTTTATCTCTCAGTGCTGGTTTGATCTACCAGCAGACCCACAGCCTGTTTGTAAGGACAAAATCCATCATTCCTCTCACACTTGACTTGGGGAAATTAATTGAATTTATCATCAAACATGGCAGGGCAAGAGAATGAGAACTGAAATAATTCCTACGAAAATATCCTGGCCCCACTTCTCTCTCCTTCCCGGGCTTAACTCTGTCCCGCATTCCCTCGCTTCTCCCCAGCCAGAGGCGCAGGGGATGGGGGTCACAGCCCGGTCCTGTCACAGCCTCCCCTCAGGGACAGGAATCCTCGTCCTGCTCCGGCCTGGTGTCCCTCCCACGGGACACATCCCTCGGGAACGGGCTGCTCCAGCGGGGATCGCCCCGGGCTCACAGGTGCCGCCAGGAGCCGCTTCCATGGCTCTGCAGGGGCTTCCCAGGGGCTCGGGGCCTCTCTCGGGCATCCCCTGCCCGCGGTCTCCTTGCGGCCGCTGCCTCGGCAGGAGCCGCTGGCGGAGCAGCGCTGGCACGGCCCGGTTGCTGTGGCTGGGACAGAGGGGGCTGCCCCGTGCCCGGGGCTGTGCGCGGAAATTCCCGTGGCCGGAGGTTTCTGTGCCCAGAGAGACAGAGGAGTCCTGTAAAAGTGACTTTATTGCTGAGCAGAGGGAGAGGCCGTGGGGCATTTGCTGTGCGGTCTCTGCCATTGTTGTAGTTTGCAGCCTCCTTTTTATCCTCATTTTCCCGGCTGTGTCTCCCTCTCCCTTTGCCCACTGGCTGAGGTACTTGGAAGGTTCAGACCTCCCGATCCTCCAACTGCATGTCCCTGTTAATGTGCACCCCCACTTTTGTATAACAGCTGATATTCACTGCTCTGTTAAGTCTGCTCTTCTGGAAATTCAGGAATTCAGCAGGACTTTGAAGAGCTTTCTGTGTCAATTTCTAATATTTTCTAAAACTGATGGCTTCTCCCATTACTTCCTTATCTACAAGTCCCTGACCCTATCTCCAAGCAGATTCACTCATTGACTCTGTTTTTTCTTCCTGGGTCCTCTTTGGATTTGGGATTATTCTCAGTGCCCTCATTCCCTGTCCTTCTGTAGCCGTTTCTGGATTAAGAGGTCTGGCTGCCACCTGCATCCCCTCACTCAGCTGCTGAATGAGCTGCACTCTCAAGGTGTGGAGCATGGTAAAAAGATGAGAGTTGCTGTAGCACATGAGAGGAGAAACAGCATTTGTTTAACCCATGGTCTGCCAGGGAGTCATGAAACCATGTCCCATTCCCATCCTTTCCGTGTTTGGGCTGGAACATGAGCTGCTTTCTTGTTTCGTTTGTTTTCTGTTTCACCACTTTTCCTTTGTCATCTATTTGCCAACAGCAGTTTGAGTTATTAAATTTTCCACAAACTCCTCCTTTTTCTGCTAACAGATGATCTGATCCCATCCTATGGTTTAGTGTTGTCTTCCTCATTTCAGTGGATTGGTCAGCAGGAAGGTCAGGAGCTGGATCTGTCTGGTTGGTTATTATTTTGAGGACAGCTTGTAATCTAATGATGTCATTGGAATGAGAAATGGGTTCTGTGGCTCCTGATATAAATTGGTTTGGGTTCCCAGGCGCTGGTCCATGGTGTTGTGGGATTTCTTCTGGTGGCCTATCAGCTTTTCAGAATTCCTTTTGTCACCCTGTTAGGTGCCATGGTGTCAGTAGAAGATATTGAAGCCTTCCTGCTCAGGGCATTTCAGTGCTAGGCTTTCATGAGCACCCACAGCTCCACGGGTTGAGCTGAGCATGGGGCGGTGACCTGCGCTGTGTCTGATTGCCCTTCCTTCCCTGCCCTGGAACAGGGTGTTGCTTTTAGACACCACTTGTCCTGGTTGCTTCAGAGTACTTTGGACAGACTCCATATCTAATTTTCCCTCTTTCCCTGGGGCTGCCCACACTTCTGGGTTCACTTCAGCATAGGCCTGGCCAGACGTTTGACACAGAGGTACAACAGAACTGGCCTCTATATCACCTTTTATAATATTAATTTGCATTCTGTGTTTAGTGATCAAATCCCTTCGCAATAAATCATGATAGCAATTAGGAGCAAATAAAAACTCATGCATTTCACACCCATCTCCCACATCTGCTAATAGTGGCTGAATAAAACCACACATCTTTCCCACTTTCCCTGAATAATCCAACACATTTTTGGTATTATCCGCCCCTTGGGTCTGAGATTCAGAGTGGATTGAGAGGCTCCTGTGTCCATCAGGAAATGACTCCTCTCAATGCAGACCCTGCCTGAATGTTCTCAAGGGCTCTAGTGTGGAGGGTCCCTGGTGTGATGGGAGCTGTGACAGCCCTGGCAATCCATGTCCATCAAGGGATGGACTTGCTGGTCCTGAGGATGCTGCTGTCTGTGCTTGCAGTGTCCTTGTGCCCTGCAGCTGGAGCCCTGGTTCCTTGCCAGGGGCTGTTTGGGTGGGCTCTCCCCTGCCGAGGAGGGCAATGCCTCTGCCAGGTGCTTGTGGCCGAGCCGTGCCCTGGGTGCTGGGGCCCCCTTGGGCCCTGGGGTTGATCCCTCAGGGGCTGTAGGAACTGTGCCCTGGCCTTTGCCTTCAGCTTGGCCTTTTGCTGCTCCCTTCTTGCATTCACCTGCTGTGCCTTTGTGCCCAAGTGCTGCAGGGCCTTCTTGTGCCCCTCCTGCAGCCCCCCCAGTGCCTGTGGGTGCTCATCCTCTGACAGCTGCTGAGCTTTTTGCAGAATCATTTGTTTTCCAGCGACCCAAAGAATATGTTGATCCTTGCCTTATAATCCGCCTTTCCCTTGCCTTATAATCCTCCTCCCTGTGCTCAGGGTGCCCTCCCCAGCCCGTATCCCAGAGCCGCTCCCTGTCCTGCCGCAGTGTCCAAAGGCGCCCCCGGCGGGCAGGGCCGGCAGCTCCACGGGGCCGGGCAGCGGCCGGGGTGTCCCGCAGCCTCCTGAGAGCCGGGGGCCGCTGCCGGCCCTGTCCGGGGCTGGTGGGGTCAGGCAGCGCCCGGCGCTGAGCCCCGGCTGCCCCACAGCCCCGGCCCGGCCCCGCAGCTGCCCACAGGCCCCCAGTCCGTGCTCCTGGTGCCGCAGCTCTGCGCCTGGTGCTGCCGCTGCCCCCCACAGAGAAACCCCCTGAAACCCTGACCTCCTTGTTTTTCTCTCCTGGAAACCAGGGATTCAAATGATCAGCTGGCAAAGGTTGTGGTTAAGACACTGCTGAAAAACATCCCAATCCTCGGTATTTTTCTCTTCCTCCTCTTTTCTTTTTCTTACCACATAGATTCCTCCTGCTGCTTCCTGCTTTAACCATATTGCTGCACACTCCCCTTCACCCAGTCTCTTCCCAGCACACCAACGCCATCCATGCCCTGTTGTCCAAAAGCGAGGGGAATTTGGGGAGGTGGGACCGGGGCAGCGCCAAGGCCGGGCCCCCCCGCGCTGTCCTGGCGGGAGCGGCTGCAGTGGGGACCGAGTGCGGGCGGGAGCGGCCGAGAGCCCAGCGCTGCCCCAGCCCGACCTGCCCCAGCTCCATCCCTGCCCCTGCCGTGGGATGCTGTGGGTTTGGGGGGAAGAGGGAGCCAGCAGTGGGAGCTGGGCCTGGGGCAGGAGGAGAAGGGAAGGAGAAGCAGAGTTGAGGAACAAAATGGTCAAATGATGCATGTGGGAGGAGAAGGTGGGATTGTGCAGGAGAAGGAGGAATAGCAGGAGGAAGAGGAGTGTGAAGATGTGTGGAGACACAGGAGGAAGAGCAGAAACAGGAAGCACCACAAGGTTCCACCCCTCCCTGTATCTGCACCCTCTACCCCCAGCTCCCGGAGTGTTGCCCCCTCACATGTCGCAGGTATCCGGGGAGGAGGATCCATGATTTTCATGGGGGCTGAATCTTGGTGTTTCTGAGCTTTATTTGGCTAATATGTTGGTGTTACAGTTTTTTTGTGGGTTCTGAATCTTTGTATTTTGGAGGTGGTTTTGGCTGAATCTTGATTTTGGCAGAGTTTTTTATCTATGTCTTGAAGATTGCAGGATTTTGGTGCTGAATCATGTTGTTTTGGAGGTTCTTACAGAGGCAAGGTTCCCAATGACTCGGGCATAGAGGAGCCACCAGCCCAAGGCACTCTCATCTTGTTTTTTTTCCCCAAACCAGGATTTTTCATTCCCAGGGCGTGTGTGGATGGAGGACGAGGAAAAGCCCTGGAGATTTCGCACGAGGAGGGGCTGCAAACCCAGCCCAGGGAGCTGCGGGGAGGAAAGAGCCCCCCTGAGCCAAGAAGGTGGCCAGAGATGCAGCCAGAGCTCAGAGCTGGTGGAGAAGCCTCATGGCAGGGAGAAGCCTCATGGCAGGGAGAAGCCCCACAAGTGCTTGGAATGTGGGAAGGGCTTCAGGTGGAACTCCAACCTGATCCAGCACCAGAAGATCCACACTGGGGAAAAGCCCTACGAGTGTGGGGAATGTGGGAAGTGTTTCAGCCGGAGCTCAACCCTGATCCGGCACCAGGAGAGCCACACTGGGGAACGGCCCTTTGAGTGTGGGGACTGTGGGAAGAGCTTCAGAGACTGCTCTGACCTGATCCGGCACCAGAGGATCCACACTGGGGAACGGCCCTACGAGTGTGGGGAGTGTGGAAAGAGTTTCAGCCAGAGCTCCCAACTGATTCGGCACCAGATGATCCACACTGGCAAAAAGCCCTACGAGTGTGGGAAATGTGGGAAGAGCTTCAGGCAGTGCTCTGGCCTGATGAGGCACCAGGTGATCCACACTGGGGAACGGCCCTACACCTGCTTGGAATGTGGGAAGAGCTTTGGGTGGAGCTCCACCCTGACAACACACCAGCGCATCCACACCGGGGAGAGGCCCTATCAGTGTCCTGAGTGTGGGAAGAAGTTTCACGTCAGCTCCGATCTCGTCAAACATGAGCAGATTCACACGGAGGAGAGGCCCTTCCGCTGCCCCGACTGCGGGAAGGGCTTCAAGCGCAACTCCACCCTCACCACCCACCGGCGCATCCACACCGGGGAGAGGCCCTACGAGTGTGGGGAGTGTGGGAAGAGCTTCTCCAGGAGCTCAGCCTTGACCCAACACCAACGGAGGCACCACTAAGGAAAGCCTGTGAGTGCCCCGAGTGTGGGAAGAGCTTCGTGGGCTGCTCCAGCTCCATCCCCCATTGGTGGATCCATGTTGGATGATCCCCAGTGACCATTGTTGGGCAGATCCGTGGTGACCCCTTATGGGGAATAAAACAGAGTACAGAGGAACTGATAAAGGGGCCTGTTATCTTAGGTCTGAGCGAGCAGAAAGTGTGGGAAAAACAGACACAGATAAAGGCTCCCTGGGCAGCAAGTGACCAAGCAACATGTGAGATTTTGATAAGATAATGTTACCAGGTGACATGATGTCATGAAGAATTTGTAACCAATGGGAAATTGTTACCAAAAATAGAGCCCCATATAACTACCATGCAAGTGAAACCCTATATAAACCCCTGGTATACTCAATAAAATTGGCTTCTGATCTAAACTCAGATGTCCCCATCTCTCCATTGTCAATACCCCTGTTCTGGGTGATCCCCATTGGGTGGGGGGAAGGTGTTGGAGAGATTTCTTTCCCTTCTCCTTGTGCTGCTGTGATTTGGTTGGTAATAAATTCACTCCCTGTGCCCAGGCTGGCTCTGTTGTCCCCGTGCTGGTGCTCTGGGCGCGATCTCTCCCTTTCCTTGTCTCATCTTCTGTGCCACTCCTCCGCCAATCAGAGAATGCAATGAATGGGAATCAGCCAATCAGAGAGAGCAGGGCTGATGACTCACTTGCCAAACAGACCCACAGCACCCAGTGTTCCCCACCTGGCCCCCACCCTCCCTGCCCAGTCACAGCCCCCCGCGGGGTCCCCCCAGGTCCCTCCCCAGTGCCCCCCATAAACTGGACTGTGTTTAACTGGGAAGATTTACTGGGAACACTGGGAGCAGCCAGGTGGGGGCAGAGTGACAGCGGGGCTTGGGGGACACACGACCCACCCCCAAAATCAGCACGGGGATGCAGCAGGAGGTCCTGGCTAGGCCCGAAGCCACGGGGATCTGTTTTCCCTTCTCTAAATTTTCAGTGTGAGGTGCCCTGATAAACCAAACACCATTTGTTTTTTCTGATTTTTCCTTCAGGGTTTTTACAGGTCCATATTGTCTACTGCAATTAATCTAATCTACTGCAACCTCACTCCATGTCCAAACTTTACCGCTACTGGCAGGTGAATTAGATTGAGAAGCTGGGGGCTGTGAGGGGATGGAGTATGGAGTGAAACCAGAATCAGTAGATCCAGTTTGGTCGGTGGGGTTACCAAGGAATCTACCTAGTCTCTCTATGGGACCCAAGGCCATGATGGTTTTCTGTAAAGTAATTGCTGTACATTTAGGTGTTCTGGAAGCCCTCGAATTAAAGAAGTAATAATTTCAGGTTTTACAGGTAATTGCATTGGTGACTGAAAACCAGGAATCAACTTTTATTCCATGAATCATTTGCAGGCAGGTGGCTTTGTGGGCGCTTTCCAAAACCTGGTTGAGGGTACTGACTATAGCTAAAGGGTCTCCCCTTTCCAAAGGATTCATTCCCCCGGCCCAGAAAGCTGCACATTGTGTCAGGGACCATGTGTCACGCTTATGTCCTGTTGTTTAGAAAACTCCATGTCCCCAGTACCCACTGGTCTCCTGTTCCGTTAATTTAATTTGATCTCCACCACTGAGGGACACTCAGAAGACATATTCTTCTCCGATTCTTGTGGAAGGCGCCCATATTTTTTCTTCAGCTTAGCTAATTCGGTAGCACTGAATGGTAGTTGTTCAGTTCTGATATGTGATTCAAAATCTTCATCATTAACATAATTATATTCTGTTCTAACCAAGGGTCTCAAATGAGTGTAGCAGTTTTCTCCACAGTGTTTTACTGCTTCTAGTTCCTTATGGGGATAAATCTGTTTAATGTGAGGAGTTTCTTTTTCCTCTGCCTGTGTCGAGGAATCAGCATTCAGTGAATTCTTAACATGTTCTTCTCTAAGGGCAGCTCGTAACAGATGGATCTCATTCCTTTATTAATTTAATTGTTTTTGCAAAATTTCAACTAGGTTTTGAAGGGAGTCCATTAGACCTTTTTCCTCACTTCTTCACTTTAAGAGAGTTTCTATAGCTGCTGTGAGACAAGCTCCCAAAACTGAGCAGAGAATAGTTTTGTTTTTGGCCAGTTTAAATTTTTGTTTCATGTTGTAAAGAACATACTCTATCAATAACATTTTCCAAATTAAATCAGTTACTTTGTACCCATTCTTCTCCTCCTGGAGAAGGTTTGGCATTGTGTTTGGCTAGTAGAGCATAAAATTCAGCTTTAACTTTTGTGTTGAGGTTTTCAGTCATTTTATGAAGGGACCAAAACCATGACAGAGAGGTATAGACTTAAGTTACACAATCTTACAGGTCTTGCTGTATTTCCCTTCCCTTCCCTGAGTGGGTGAAGAGACTTAATCTGCCTGGGAGGTTCTACTCAGTTACTTCAAGTAGTCCCTTCACTTCCCAGACAGTCCAGATTCACACATACACAAAAAACAGTTTCCCCTTTTGCACAAAGAGATCTTTTGTGAAATTCTGAAGACAGAACCCTCAGTTGAGTATGGGGATGTTTTTCACCTAGGTGTGTGCAGTTTGTGGCAAATTCGAGTCACCCCCCTTGCTTTCTAGACAACCGCTCACCCCTGTTGAGGTGTCGGGCTCAGTGCGGCTGGAGTGAAATGTCCTTCCCCTGTTACAAATCCACACAACCCTGCAAACCCCTCTGTCTGTCAGAATCCGGTCCATGATGCCAATTTAATGGCATGATCCGCTCATACAAGTGGGGTTGTAATGGTCCATTTTACCGATCTCAGAGTGCAAAAACAACACAGGGGATTTCAGTCTTAATCAAAACAAATGCACCTTTTATTGAGTGCCCATAGCAAAAGCGATAAAAGGAATAGAAAGCAGATAAAGGGAGAGAGAGAAAGACGGGGGTGGGAATAGCTACTGAGGGAGAGACAAAATCCTTGTGGTCCAGCCAACAGATGTGTCTTGTCATGTTGGAGAGAATCTCAAAATCTTTGGATAACTCAGGGGTCTTTTATAGTCGTCCACTGAGGGGGGAACAAGACATTAAAAGACAATGAAGAATAAGTCTATTGAAAATGAGTACAGACAGTCCATGTTCCAAAACAGGACAAGTCAATCTCAGCAGTGAGTGGCATCCATTGTTTTCAGGATTGGTGTCCATGAGAAACCAGTCTTGGTCCAGCAAACACACCTGCAGACAGTACTTGGCAAACATCTTCCATCATTCAGGCCAGCGCCCCTGTGTTAGAATTTTAAGGGTCTCAGTCTCAGTTCTTGGGAGAGGTCCTTACAGACCTTTCCCTTACAGCGGTTGTGAAGCAAATGAGGGATTTTCTGTAGGGGATCACCAAAGTTACCCCAGAAAGTTCATTTGGCCAAGAGGTTGGGAAATTCATCGACCATTGTGATGAGCAGAGATCGTGAAGCAGGTGTAAGTGTACAGCTCAAGCCACTCCCTCTCAGCCCCTGCTTGAAGCAGTTGTACTGTGGTGACACAGCAAGCACAGCTGCAAACAATCACTTGGTGAGCATCCACCTCAAACAGGCCAGAACTCCAGCCAGGGTCTTCAGGATCTTGGTCTCTGTCCTTGCCACGGTCAGGAGGCAAATGAGGGAAACTTTGGACCATCTCTTACAGCAGTTTACTTTATGGCTTCCTCAACAATCCCCCCTCTGGGAGATATCTGTTAATGGGCCATTGAGTGTCACTGCATGACTGATATAAATTTCATCATCCCCTTGTGAGGTGCTCCGGCCAGAGGGAGGAGCCAGGCATTCCTACCTGGATATAATTTGACATTTGGAAGAAGAGAGACAGCCTTTTCCCACTGGATTCCCAGAGGAGCAGCTTTCTTTTCCACTGCATTCCCAGGGGAAGTCCAGGCCCACCTACGCCACCACTGGACCTTCAGAGGAAAACTCCACCCTTCTACAAGATCTCTGCTTCAAAAGAACCACACCTGTCACTGCAGGTGCACTGCAGCCACCATTTAATAGGACTGCTACCACCACTGTGACCCACCGGGTGTCAGGTCATATTCTGACTCGGTCAGTGGGGTTTTTTGTTTGTACTATTGCATTTGTATTTTTAATTTTCGTAGTAAAGAACTGTTATTCCCATATCTTTACTTGAGAGCTTTTTAATTTCAAAATTATAATAATTCAGAGGGACGGAGTTTACATTTTCCATTTCACAGGAAGCTCCTGCCTTCCTTAGCAGACACCAGTCTTTTCAAACCAAGAGAGAATGTCATCCATATAATGTAGGATGATGGCATCTGGGAAAGTCCTTTGGATGGGAACAGGACATGGGCCATGTACCACTGGCATATAGAGGGTGAGTTTTTCATATTCTGGGGGAGGACTCACCAGTGGTAGCGCTTCAGATGTGCCTGTTCAGGGAGGGAATGGAAAAAGTGAATCTGGGAGCATCTCGGGGATAGAGAGGGATGCTTAAAAAGTGGCCTTTGATATCTATGACCACCAGTCTCCAATCATGGGGAAGCATGAAGGGAGAGAGAAGGCCAGACTACAATGACCTCGTTAATTTTACAAAGGTCATGGAGGAGCCTCCACCTGTCCTTGCCAGGTGTTTTAAGAACAAAGACAGGGAGTTCCAAGGGCTATTGGTAGGTATGATGTGTCCCTTGGAGAGCTGGTCCTCCACAAGGAGCTCGAGAGTACGTAATTTCTCTGTTGAGAGGGGCCACTGATCCACCCACGGTGGGGTGACAGTCTTCCAGGTGAGTGGTGGGGTGATGCACTCTGCAATGGCCCCATCTAGAAATCCTGGGATGGAGGTGGAATATCAAGTCAAGCTGCCCACTGGGACAACAGGTCCCTGGCCCACAGGATGATGAGTGCCCTACTACAAATGGCCTGATGGTGGCAGTTTGGCCCTCTGGTCCTTCTATTGGGATAGTATGCTTGCTCCTCATGGAGACAATGGGGGAGATGACTCCAGTGACAAGAGTCAGCTCCTGGTTCGGGGGCCATTTTGTTTGTGTAATGATAGTAATGTTGGCCCCTGTGTCCATCATCCCTTGTAGGTAGATGTTATTACCTTTATTCGACAGGCCACCCTCTATAAGGGATCTGTCTTGGCCCATGATTTCAACTCAGAATGCCGTTGGGTGCTCTGGGATATTGCTATGTCTAATGGCAATAAAAAGGCTTGGGCAATCACAGTCTCTCTGTGCAGGAAGTGTGGTGGTTTTGTGCAGCAGTGACTGTTATTTCGACAATTGGCCCAACAGTTTGTACTGCTGCTATAACATGTATTTCATTTAGTCCATGAATACGATTACCTATTACCAGCACATCCCTCAGGTCCTCTAGGGGTCCATATTTTCTGGTGGGAATATGCAGAGTCATCAAATTGTACAGACAGAGCACTCACCAGCTGGCGTCAGGTCCTGACCTGAACTTGCTGGAAAGCCTTGGTGACTCTGGTCTGCTGTTCTGAGTATGAAGAGCTCCACGGGAATTTCCCACATCTTGGACTTCTGGAATAGTGGGGAGGGTAGAGTGAAACAGCTTTCCATTTGCTGTCTTCAGGTGGGGCCACCCTGAAGTCTGTTGGAAGTTTTTTGGCTGATAATGGTGCTGGTGGTGGTGAGGCTGCTGGTGATAATGAAACTGAGAACGGCTGTTAGAATGTCTGTTGCAATCCATACAATGTCATGAATGGCACCTCTTAGTGGCTGCTGGTCTTTAGGCATTTTGTATTCTGGACAGTCTGTGGTAGATAGCGACAGGCGATCGGAAGATCACGCGATGTGACGGAAAGCGGTAGGACTCCTTTTCCCCTAATCCCTTAAGATAAGAGATCACCCTAGGAATGTAACTAGGAATGTAGCCCCCCTAACGATAGTAATGCTAATAACTTTCCACTCCTTACTAACCATACTGCAGACCCCCTCTGACGTAGAGAAGCCCCTTAGACTATAAAACCCCACGAGATGAGATAATAAAGGCCTTTGACCGTCTACCACATTGGTGTCTACGTGCTCTTTGGCCCAAGCAACCCTGGAGAGTTTGGGTCGCCGTGCTGCTCCTCGAAACCAGGTCGCCTTGCCTTATATCAGAAGGCAACAACTGGTGCCGACATCCGGGAAGAAGCTCGGGTAACGGGAATTCGCCTGGACAGAGGACGGCGGCTGCAGCGGCCGGACCGTCTGCAGCGGGGGGGACGCCCCCGGACCAGCGTGGACCATGGAGGCCATAGCGAAGGTCGTAAGTCAGATGCATGCGCAATGGGGTATTGAGTGTAAGCTTAAAGATCTATGTCTTGCATTACCGAGACTGATTAAGCTTGGGGCTATAGAAAGCCCAGTGGATATCCTCCATCCGGGGGTTTGGGATAATTGTACAAAAGCTCTGGCCGAGGAAGGTATGTCCTCAGGCTCAGGGAAAGCCCTAAAATCGTGGGGCAGAGTTATCCAGGCTCTGCAAAAAGCTCAACAAGAGCAAGAAACCTGGAAAGCCGCGTGAACTTGTTTATTAGCCACGCCTCCGCTGGGGGTGGGCGCTGCGATGCAAACCGCAGAGGATCTTGTCCCGGGTGAGCACGCGGAGGCGAGAACGCCGGAACGCCCTCAGCGAGCGGACTCACCATCAGAGGGGGGGGAACACGCGTGGGCGTTCTGGCAGGGGCTCGCGGAGGAGGCGTGGAACCCGGCCGGATTGTCGGACCCCATAGGGATCGATAAAAATGCCCCCCCACCCTGTGCGTTTGAAAATGGCGCCGAACCGCGTGTTCAGGGCGGAAAGGAAGACGTGGAGGGCGGAAATGCAGTCAGCCTGCTTAACAATGCCTGCGTGGGCGAGCGGGAAGAAGGGGCGGCCCCTGCGGAGGAGCGTAAGACCAATCAGAGCGCTCAGTTCACATTAGGTCCTTATAGGGCAAGGACCTCCCCCAGCAGGAGGCGGGAGAGCCCCAGGGGGAGGGAACGGCCTGACCCCCGCAGGAAGGGGCGGGGTCGGAGCCAGAGAAAACGGAAGAGCAGCCCAGAAACGTCCGGCCAGACAACTTCCGGCTCAGACTCTGACTTGAGCTCCGAGCTCGAGAGGGGATCGGAGGATTCTGACTCGGATTCTAGTTTTAACAGAAAAAGAGCAGCGGCATGTAAGGTCACTAGCCACACTGCGTGGGTGAAGGGGTTATCAGAGAAAGACTGAACCCCGCTTACAGACTGGCGGAAAATAAAAATAGCGTGCGCGGAGTGGGCTCCCTCTGCCACACTGATGTTCCCGGTCCATGTGGGGGGGGCAGGCGGAAATCAAAGGACCTATTCCCCAGTAAATCCGAAAGACGTGCAGGCAATTATTAAAGCGATTGCGGACAAGGGAATTAATTCTGCCATGGTTTCCACACTCATTGACAGCGTTTTTGGAGGGGATGACATGCTACCTTTTGATATTAAGTGGACTTGCAGGATGATTTTCGATGGGGCAGGGATGATCGTTTTTAAACAGGAGTGGGAGGACAACTGTAGAAAGCAGCTAGCTTTGGTAACCGGAGCTGACCATCCACTGCACGGCTCCAGCATACAGAGGTTAATGGGAACAGACCCCACTATGATCACCCCCCAGGCGCAGGCTGAGGGCCTGCAGGCCCATGAAGTTATGACAACAACCCATGCTGTCCGAGAAGCCATCCGTGTTGCTTCCAAAGTAATAGCCAAACCCTCCCCATGGTCCTCTATAAAACAGAGTGAGAGTGAGAGCTTCACTCAGTTCGTGGACCGTCTTCAGGCAGCATTCGATTCCTCTGCATTACCCTCAGAGGCGAAGGGTCCTGTGCTGGCAGAATGCCTGCGCCAGCAATGCAACTCAGCCACCAGGGACATTTTAAGATCACTGCCGCAGGGGTCTATCATAGCTGCCATGATCAGACACGTTGCAAAGGAAGAACACCTAGCTCCCATCCAAGCAGCAGTCCACACTGCAATAACCAGTGTGATGGCATGCCTTAAGTGTGGCCAGGCAGGCCACTTGGCAGTAAACTGCCCCCAGCCAAGATGCCCACCAGCAGCTGCTCCACCACGCCAGGGGGGACTTAGGGGACCGTGCTGGGCATGTGGAAGGAAGGGGCATTTAGCTAAGGAATGCAGATCCAGGCCTCAGGGAAACGGGAGAGGGAGGGGGCAGGCGGGCCATATCCAGCCTCCTCCCACCTGGAATATGCAGCGGCCCAGCTACAGCAACCCCCAGTGGGGCAGGGGACCCTCATACCCCATGCCCCCACAGGGAGCAGTCAGTTTCACACCCCCGCCAGTAGCACAATGGCAGAGTTGTGCAGCACTGCCAGCAGTACTCTCGCATTCTCCACCGCCAGAAGCTGCGCCAGTGCCACAGGGCCAGCAGGGGACGCCCCAGAGCGGGACCTCTGGGTGGCCCTGGCCATGAAAATAGGGAAGGAGCCCCTGATGGTGTGGGGGACATGCCACCTTTACGGCAGTCAGGATCTCCACGTTATAGGGTTTCAGTTTTGGGCGGACACGGGATCAGACTGCATGATTTTTCCCCAAGCACATTGGCCTGGACATTGGCAATTCAAAGAAGTCCCTCCAGTGAACGGAGTGGGAGGGCAGTCCCGGGCCTGGAAAAGCACCCAGCTGGTGGCTATAACACTTCACACGAAAAAGGGACCAGAACAGACAGTAGCGATCTATCCCTACATCCTGCAAAATTCTCCACCCCTGTTAGGAAGGGATGTCCTTTCCATGCTAGGATTCAGGATTACAAATTTATCCTGAGGGCCACTGCCGTACACCCTCCGCTGCCAATCAAATTGACTTGGAAATCATCAGACCCTGTATGGGTCGAGCAGTGGTCCCTGACAGAGCCTCGAGCGGCAGCCTTGCTGGAACTGGTCGACTGCGAACTGCAAAAGGATCACCTAGAACCCTCCATCAGCCTATGGAACACCCCTGTATTCGTGATCCCCAAAAGGTCCGGAGAAGGTTATCGCCTCGTCCACGACCTGAGAGAAGTGAACAAGACAATCCGACCCATGGGCCCAGTCCAGACACTGCTACCCACGAACTCAGCCATCCCCGCAGGGCAGCCATGCGCAGTGCTGGACATCAAAGACTGTTTCTTTTCAATATCCCTGCACCCTGAGGACAGAGAACGATTCGCCTTTTCCGTTGTGTTTCCAAACAGTGAGCGGCCCAACCTCCGCTTCCAATGGCGAGTATTACCACAGGGCCTAGTAGACAGCTCGACCATATGCCAAATCACCGTGGACAAAGCACTAACGCCAGTCTGACACTCCTACCCCACTGCGACCATCATTCAATACATGGACGACATCCTAGTCGCTGCACCATTGGCAAGCCAAGTAGATCACCTGGTGTCCACAATCACGGAAATCCTTCAGGCCAACAGCTTCGAGATCACGAGCGCAAAGATCAAGAGAGGACCTGCGTGACCTTCCTGGGAGTGGGGATCACAAGCTCCTATGTAACCCCCCCCAAGGTGAAGGTCCGTCGAGACATCAAGATGCTCCACGACGTGCGACGCCTGGTGGGATCGCTGCAGTGGCTTCGCAGCATCGTCCTAATTCCTCCCGAGGTCATGGACCCTCTATATGACCTCCTGAAAGGAAAGCACCCCTGGGAACCCAAGGAGCTGACACCGCAAGCAACGAGCTCCCTCGACTTCATCAAAAGCCAGATGTCCACTGGCACACTTGCCAGGTGGAACCCAGCCATGCCGCTGGACCTATACGTCCACTTTACACCGAAGGGAGGAGTGGGAGTACTGGCCCAAGGACCTTCCGAAAAGTCCCGACCAATCCAATGGGTGGTCCTCGGAAGACCTGCTCGTGCATTTTCCCCGGGAATCGAATGCATCGCTAACCTCATCATGAAAGGCAGGAAACTCACCTTGAAACACCTAGGAACCGAGCCGACAAGCATCCACCTTCCTTTCCGCAAGCAGCCGACCATGGAGTCAGCCACAATATCGGAGCACCTAGCCCTTGCTCTCACCGGCTTCGGAGGAGAAATCTCCTATTCTGCCAGACCACCCTGGACTCAGCTGCTGACCATTGTCGACATGGACATGCCGCCAAAGGTCATGGACCGACTGCAGCCAGGACCAACGGTCTTCACAGACGCTTCCTCCATGACTTCAACCGCAACAGCAGTGTGGCAGGCAGGAGAACAATGGCATTGCGTGTTGGAGAATTTTGCTCAGAAATGGCTTGTAGAGTTTTGTTCAGACATGCCATAATAATATACAGCTGATGGAAAAGTAGAAGGCAGCTGTAAGCAGCAGTTCCCAAGCCTGTTTCTGTAAATAACAAAAGTTCTCAGGCACGTTTATGTAAACAGCAGAAGTTCTCAGGTTGTTTTTAATAACAAGTAAATATTTTATCCTTAGGTAAGTTTTGGGAAAGCAAAAATGACAAACATGGAAGCCTTGAGAACCGTTCATATCAGGGTGAGAAAACAAATCTTGGTTTCAATAACAAACCACAGGTATTGAAAACAAAAGGAGGGATTAATGTTCAATCTGTAACCAATGATGAGCTTGGGTTTTGCAATATGTATGAGCTTAATTAACACTGTTATAAAATGTGCCTGGTGGATCAATAAATTGGAGTTCGATGCTGATCAAAGGACGGGTCGTCTCCCTTCGCTTTCTACAAATGGTGACACCTGATTGTGATACGGCAACACACCATGAAGGAGCGAAGAAAAGGGTCAGGCCCGAGCAGCCAGGGCGGCAGTAAACGCGACAAAAGGGATAAAAAAGAAGCTGAGACGCGTCGTGCCTTGGGTGATCGTAAAGGCGAGCCCGACTGGTACGTGCTGCATGGATCCTGAAGAGGCTGCAATCAGCGCTGACGATTTTAGGTATGGAAAGGCAAGCAGCGTATGAATTATTGACTGCCTTTTTACAAAAAAGGCAGGTTAAGGGGGTAGATTTGCAAAAGGAATTACCAGGACTTTTGGCTGACGGTTATGCTAGAGGGGTTTTCCTTAACCCCCATACGGTTCACGAGTTAACGGAATGGCGTAAATTCAGTGATTTATTATGGGAGGCTACTTTAGATGGTGATAAAACTGCCAAGAAGTTAGGTAAATTATGGCGGGTCATTCGCAATGAATTACTGCAGTTTCAGGCCGAAAAAGAGGCTGCCCAGCAGGCTAACGCCGCTCATGGGTGTAATAAAGGATGCGATCAGGACAGGGGATTACCATTGGCCCCTGCAATGAGGACGGTTTTATTACCGGCTTCACTGCCCTCTTCAGCAAGTCAGGCTACACAGAGCGCTTCTGAGGCTCCCGCACCCCCTGAACAACAGCAGCCATGGCAGAGATCCCCCGATCAGCTTCCGAAAATCAATCAGCCAATCCCTGGGGCGGAAAATGACCTAGTGGGGGCTATTGTAAGGGAACGGAGGGCTGCGCTTGCCAGAGACGCTATGAAAGGGGGGGATGGGGAGCTTATCAGCATTGGTGCCAAACTGGCTTGCCCTGTTGTATCCACGGCGCAGGAGGGAGGGGCCATGCAGGCTACTATTACAGATTTTGATTCGAAATTGCTGTCTCAACTGAGATCTACTGTTAGTCAGTTTGAAGTGAAAAATGAGCCAGCCAAACAGATGTTAGATTATATTTTTGATTCCAACCTTCTCCTTCTGGAGAATGATTGTCATGAGATAACTAAATTGATCTTATCTCAGCCCCAGCAATTGTTATTTAATGCTCATTGGCAAGGGCTTGTAAATTAATGCGTAGCACAATTAGGGCTAGGGACCTCTCAGAATCAGGTGTTAGCTGCTCTTGCACCTCTTCAAGTGTCAGTTGCATTGGCACCAGCAAATAGAAGAGGCTGCATGAAATGTTACCGATGCAGAGGCATGGATCACAAGCGCTGGGAATGCCAGGCTGCAGGACTCTGGTGCCGGAGATGCCGATCGGACACTCATAATACGAGCGCTTGCAGGCAGAAATCGGGAAACTTCCCCAGGAGTACGAACCGCAGTGACCAGGCACCAACAGAAGTCGTCGCTGCAGCATCATCACCCTCTCCTGTCTCCAACCCGACACCACAGGGAGCCGCCGCGGGGGGAGCGGAGCCGCCGTGGGGGGAGTGACCCGCGCCGCCACGGCTGCAGTGCGGACGGAGCGCGCGCCGCACCCAGCACGGGGGGGGGTCGCCCGCTCCGACACAAGCGGCGCGGGACTGGAGCGCTTTTCCAGCGCCAGCGTTTCTTCCTCCAACCCACAGCCGGTAAAAGCTTCAGTTTTAGATCTAACAGCCATAATAAATATGACTCTTGGCAACAAAAGAAGGGATCCCTACTGCAATTAAGAAACCAGTGATAATAAACAAGCGACACCAAGGAGCATTATTATCCAGACGTTCCTTGCCCGTTATGCTGTCTTAAAATCCCCTTTATTAACACAGACTTTAGATATCAGAAGCCCAAATAACTCAGTCAGTGAAACATCAGACTCTAAAATTGTATTTTGAAAAATTTAAAAATGTTAAAAATGTGTTAGTGATTGTAGAAGTAAGATGTAATGAGTGTGTTTTTTATATTTTTTAAGCCTTGTTTAGATGTGATAGATGTAAAAGCAAGCATTGAATTCAAAAGAATTTTTCCACAGGTATACCTTAAACAAACTTCTTATGTTTAAGTGCATTCAAGTATAAAAATGCTGCAGCAAACACGTGAAAAAAGTTGTTTTAGCTTAGTATTTTAGAATTAGGCCTGCAAGTAAGTTATGGTAAATGCTATATTTTATTTTTATAGCAAGTTTTATTTGTTGCTAAGTAGTTTAAGTCAAATTATCTATTAAGTGTTATTAAGCTTAAGTGAAGTAGATTCTGTTAAGATTAAATTATATTAGGTTTAAGTTATGCAGAATTTAAAGTCAGTTAAGTTCTGTTAAAGTTAAGTGATTTTACATGTAAGTTTTCTTGATTTGAAAATCTATTAAGTTTAAGTTCTGTTAAGGTTTAGTTCTGTTGAGTTAAAGTTCTGTTGAGTTTAGTTTTTGTTAAGTTTAAGTAAAGATAAATTTAAGTAATATTAAGTTCTGTTAAGTTTAAATATTTTAAGTTTAAGTATTTTAAGTCTAAGTGCTATTAAGTTTAAGTGATGTTAGATAGATTTATGCTAGATGTTTATTTTATGATCTGCATTTGTTGGGACTATTTGTTTTGCTTGGCATCATTGATGTGGACCATATGGTGATGGCATATACCCCTTTTTCCCCACTTCAAATCAACAAAGGGACAGAGAATTCCTCAGCTGGTGACATTTGAGCCAAATGACTAAGGGATTACAGACTGTAAAAGGACAAGAGAGGGGAAAAATGGTTTTGAATCCACCGGAGGACTTACCTTACTGACTTTGAACTTTTCTGAGAAACCCAAGAAAAGGGGTGGACGTGGAATTTTCAAGCTTGTTGGACACTGGGGTCAATTCCAGCATTATTAGCCCGAGCTGTTTGCCTCCTCTCTGGGTTTGCATGAATGAAAACAGCTAACAGCCTTCTTTTCTTAGTCAAATTACCACCTACTGTGCAATGCCCGATAAGGCAGGACATTATGGCTCAGCTGGGGGTGGTTTTAACCCTTTGGGGTAAAAGCCATTGCTCGGACCGTGGCTGGGGAACCTTATGGAGATGCTGGGTGTGCTTGTGACGCTTTTGCTTGTTTTGCCTTGTATTTTTTGATTGTGTTCAGGATATGGTCAGTAGAATGGTGGAGGGGTCCTGGCAGACTGGCCTCCATGTGCATAAAAGAAAAAAACCGGGGAATTTGTTGGAGAATTTTGCTCAGAAATGGCTTATAGAGTTTTGTTCAAACATGCCATAATAATATACAGCTGATGGAAAAGTAGAAGGCAGCTGTAAGCAGCAGTTCCCAAGCCTGTTTCTGTAAATAACAAAAGTTCTCAGGCACGTTTATGTAAACAGCAGAAGTTCTCAGGTTGTTTTTAATAACAAGTAAATATTTTATCCTTAGGTAAGTTTTGGGAAAGCAAAAATGACAAACATGGAAGCCTTGAGAACCGTTCATATCAGGGTGAGAAAACAAATCTTGGTTTCAATAACAAACCACAGGTATTGAAAACAAAAGGAGGGATTAATGTTCAATCTGTAACCAATGATGAGCTTGGGTTTTGCAATATGTATGAGCTTAATTAACACTGTTATAAAATGTGCCTGGTGTATCAATAAATTGGAGTTCGATGCTGATCAAAGGACGGGTCGTCTCCCTTCGCTTTCTACAATTGCGTCAAAGCCTGTGACCCCACACTGTCAGTACAACAACTGGAGGCAGCAGCAGTGGTCTTGGCGTGCAGACTCTTCCAAGATGAACACCTCAACATTGTAATGGACTCTATATTTGGGGCAAGGCTCTGCCTAGCCATGGCAGGACCAGGTGTGTCAACATCATCAGCAGCCCTAATGCTGGAAGAAGCACTCTTCTCGCAACAGGGCACCGTGTCAGTCATTCACATCAACAGCCACGACCCAGCCAAAGGTTACTTCCAGATTAGCAACGACAAAGCGGACGCCGCAGCAAAAGGCGTCTGGACGTTGCAGGAAGCTCGTCAACCGCACGAGTCGCTCCACATCGGAGCCAAAGCACTGGCAAAGAAATGCGGACGCAAAACATGTGGTAGCCACCTGCCCTCATTGCCAGAAGTCACCCCTATGGACCTGTGGGGTCAACCCGAGAGGTCTCAAGCCTTCAGAGATCTGGCAGTCAGACTTCACCTTGTGTCAACTGCTGAAGCCCCGAGCATGGCTTGCAGTGACAGTGGACACTTATAGAGGAACGATCATAGCCACACAGCACCCCAAAACTAACTCCAAGGCCACAATCCAGCACTGGCTGACAGCCATGGCTTGGCTTGGTATCCCCAAGCAGATCAAAACTGACAACGGTTCCAATTTCACCTCCAAACCAGTGCAAGAATTTGCCTCAAAATGGGGCATCACATTAGTGCAAGGTATCCCATATAACAGTACCGGGCAGTCCATAGTTGAGAGAGCAAATCAGACCCTGAAAACCAAGCTAGAAGTGTTGGCGAAAGCAGAGGGCTTTGCCAATTCCATTCCCCCAGGAGATCAGGCACGTATACTGGCAACCGCTTTGCTAGCACTGAATCAATTCCCTAGGGGAGATGAAACAAACAGTCCCGTTCAAAAACACTGGGCCACCCGAACGCTAGAGGAGGGCCCGCAGGTTGTAATTAGCAATGAGCTAGGCGAATGGGAATGGGGCTGGAGGCTGATGCTCACGGGGCGAGGGTATGCAGCTGTCAAAAAGGACGGCAAAATCAGGTGGTGTCCACTTAACTCAATCAAGCCCGACCTTCACAATGAGCAGAATGAGACTGACGAGAGTTGCGAGTTTCTGTTTACAGGACATGCTTGTGGGACGTCCTCGTGACGCGTACATCCCCATTCCAGAGAAAAGTGACAGACCACCAAGCCGCCAGGCAGCGCCCGAGAGACCCGCACGGGTGAGACCCAAGCATCAACGGTGTTTCTGTGTGATTTTGCTGTTAGGGCTTGTCGCCAGAGGGCAAGCCAGCCCAGACCACTACCCCCATCGGCCATTCAGGTGGGTCATGCGACACCTTAGTAGTGACAAGGTGCTCAGGGAAATCACCACACCGCATTGTTCGTGCTCCGCATTACCGACCTGTTTCCAGGACAACCAAATGTAGACCCCTATTCCCCACACGCCACACACATGTACCTACCCTACTGGTGCCCAGCTTCAAACCCAGGAAAAAGCTACTGCAATCACCCAGGGTGAGGATATTGTGGGCACTGGGGCTGCGAAACCATTGTTACAGATGCCAGACCATCAGGGCCTGGGTGGGAGCCACAAGAACCTGACAAATTCCTACAGTTCACCTGGGCACCCACCGGCTGCAAAACACCCGTCTTCCTCCAGGGAAGTTTCCATCGAAACTGCCATAAAATCCCTAGATTTTGGAAATGCACTGGCTATAACATGACGGTTTTGCAGCCAGATCACCCTAGTTGGGCCATAGGTAGAACGTGGACAGTAGTCCTTCAAGGGTCAAAGGAGAGGGTGAATGTGCGAATTATCAGGCTCCAACCGTCGGCAACCCGAGCGGTCGGACCCAATGAAGTGATTAAAAGCGCGCAGAAAGGGAGAAACACGACCTACCCCAAAGCCTTGCCCACAAAGGTCACCAATGTCCCGACTGGCCACGCGGAAGCCTTTCAGATAAGCTGCTCAGCCGGGTCGGACTCAGACCCAATCCTTTGTATGTTATAAGCTACCTTTCTATCCCTGAACGAATCCAACCCTAACCTAACTGACTCCTGCTGGCTTCAGTTACTCCACAGCCGAGGGCCCTCACCAGTGCAGATGGGATACCCCCCGCAAAGGAATCACCCTGAGTCAAGTCACAGGCCAGGGCAGATGCTTTGGCAATGCAACCCTAGCTAGGCGGAAAGGCAACGTCTGCACCAAAGCCCGACAGGAAAGACAATAAGTGGGTAGTCCCATCCGCACCTGGGCTGTGGGTTTGACAGCGATCTGGAGGGAGTCCCTGTGTGTTCCTTGCAAATTCAATGACTCTAACGACTTTTGTGTCCAAGTTCTGATTGTTCCTAGGGTCCTGTACCACTCAGATGAAGAAGTGTACCAGCTTTTTGAGGAACCCAGCCGGCTCCACAAAAGAGAAATAATAACAGGTATAACTATCGCAATGCTGCTCGGCCTAGGAGCAGCAGGAATGGCAACGGGTGTCTCAGCCCTAGTGACCCAGCACCAAGGACTGTCCCAGCTGCAAATGACCATCGATGAGGACCTGCAAAGGATTGAGAAATCCATTTCCTTTCTAGAGAAGTCAGTCTCCTCACTCTCGGAAGTGGTCTTGCAGAACAGGCGAGGACTGGACCTCCTGTTCATGCAGCAAGGAGGCCTGTGTGCTGCCTTGAAGGAGGAGTGCTGCTTCTACGCGGACCACATGGGAGTTGTTAGAGACTCCATGGCGGAACTCCGAAACAGACTGGCTCAGAGACAGAAAGACAGGGAAGCCCAACAGGGTTAGTTCGAGTCCTGGTTCAATCAATCACCATGGCTAACCACCCTAATTTCTACCCTAATAGGTCCATTGGCAATGCTGCTTTTAGCTGTTACCTTCGGACCATGTCTGCTGAACAAGCCAGTCTCATTCGTTCAGACCCGCCTAGAACAGGCCAACATCCTGTTCACAGGCCGGCAACAAATGCTGTGAATTCAACCAGGGAACACTGCCAGTCACAAGATTTTCTAAACTTGCCTGGCAAAAACTTACTCAGGTTTACCAAACCCCTTTTCCTTTGTCGAAATACAACCTTATACCTCATATCAGTGCCTATGTATATGACTACCTCATTCATTTGTGAAAAAGGGGGGGGAGATGTGGTAGATAAGGACAGGCGATCGGAAGATCACGTGATGTGACGGAAAGCGGTAGGACTCCTTTTCCCCTAATCCCTTAAGATAAGAGATCACCCTAGGAATGTAACTAGGAATGTAGCTCCCCTAACGATAGTAATGCTAGTAACTTTCCACTCCTTACTAACCATAGATGGTACTGCAGACCCCGTCTGACGTAGAGAAGCCCCTTAGACTATAAAACCCCACGAGATGAGATAATAAAGGCCTTTGACCGTCTACCACATTGGTGTCTGTGAGCTCTTTGGCCCGAGCGACCCTGGAGAGTTTGCGTTGCCGTGCTGCTCCTCAAAACCAGGTCGCCTTGCCTTATATCAGAAGGCAGCAACAGTCCTTCAAAAAATGGCCCAGTTCCCCACAATTAAAACATTTTGCAGCATTTTGGGATGTTTAAAATGTCCGTCTCCCTTAGAGATTGCATTTGCCACAGTGTGTTCATTGGGTCAACAAAAGCTCTCCAGGTGCTCCGTCAGCTCCAACTGATCTTATCACCTCAAGAAGGTTGCCAGTCGCCTGTGGGATTCCCCCAATAAAACTTAGGAGTATCCTCTGGGAAGTGGCTGCTCTGATCATGGCTTAATTTCAGTAGCAAAAAAGCTACTGAAGACACCTCCAAGAATGCTCTGAAGAGGTCCTTGTTCAGGCTGCCAGCTGTCACAAGCTGCTAGCCCATTGGTGGTGGAGCAAGAGGCAGAAGAGCTGTGACCTTCCAGAAGCATCTCCAGTAGTGAAGCTGCTCAGTGGCACAAGCGCGCACACACAGAATCACTGCAGCACACACTTCTCTTGTAGAATCACCAACAACAAAGAAGAGGGAAGGGCCTGTCTATGGAGGTCAAAGGAGGAGCTTTATTCCAGCCACACGCAGAGGAGTCCAGGGACAAAGTCAAAAAGAACAGTGGGAGGTTCGGGTTTAAATACAAGGGACAAGGGCGAGCGGATTAGAGCATCAGAGCCAATGGGCTGAGGGCTCAGGGCAGTACAGAGGGGAGACAAGGGGTGGCAGCCAATAGGTTAAAGGGGGTGGGACACTGAGGCAATATAGGGCCAATGGATATGCAGGGAAGGGAGAACATTCAAGGACATATAAATACAAGGCAAAGGGGAGGGAGAGGCCAACACTCCAACCAGGAAGGTAGAACTGGGTACATTTGCATATACAACAAAGTATCTTGAAAGAGGGTCTGCTCAGTTGCCCTGAACAGGGGAGATTTCTCCAGCTTGGGGTCTGTCTGTCTGTCCAAAGGACTATAACGGCCTTTGTTCTGTAGGCCCACTGGCCTCCACAGATGCTCAGTGGAGAAAGGGGTTAGAAGCTTTGCTTGTGAAATTTGTGGGACATGCAAACCAGAATATTGCAGCCCTCATGACTTACCACCTGGCCGGAGAGGGAACCCACTCAGACCCTGTTGGGCAAACCCACATTCCTGGAGAGGCCCTTGAGGGTATTACTGAAGCTATGCATACCACATTTTTAAAGGTTCCCGATGCTGTGATCCCCAAAATGTGTTTACTTATGTAAAGCAAGGATCGGCGGAGCCTTATATGCAATTCAAGGGCTGCTTGAAACAAGCTCTTAAAAGACAAATTGAGAATGACATTGCCAGGGAGGTGTTGTTTTCAAAATTAGCTGTAGAAAATGCTAATGAGAAATGTAAAAAACTTCTGAAGTCCTTGTCTAAGGAGGAACCCACCCTGCTGCAAATGATAGAGGCATGTAATCACCTGTGTACCTTCAGCATAGGGCAACCGTTACTTATGAAGCTGTGGGGGCTGGTATAGCAAATGCCTTTGTGTGGAAGGGGCTAACCGTGGGCCAGTTAGCTAAAGGAGTGAGAAGAAAGTTAAGAAGCAAGAAGTTGATAAGGAGCTCTCTCCAGGGCTGTAACTAACGAGACCATGAGAAGTGAGGAATTGAAAAAGAAGAGAGCTTTGCAGCTGGATGAAGTAGTTTTAGAAAGTTAGTTGAAGTCATTGTAACTTTTCAGCAATGATGTTATGTTGATTTATTGTGGTCAATAGTTAGGGTAGAAGAAGTATAAACAATTGGAAAGTGTATAAAAGGTCCACCATTTTCGATAATAAAGAGTTGCCATCTGAGACTGCTTGTAGTCTCTGCTTTGTGTCATGACTGCCTTGACAGTGTTCTCTGCTGACTCCGACATGATTCAACACCCTTAAGAACATACTCGGTCTGGACCCATACGGGGTCCTAGCGACTGGAAACGTGACTCACTGGGACCTAGTGGGGGAGGCTGCGTTGGTACAGCTGAGAATGGTGGGTGGAAACCACAGGGAAGCCCAGACCTGATTTTCTCCTTTCAAGACACTTGGAAGTAGGTGAGCCACCAAGTAGTAATAATGGGAAATAATTTATCTAATGAAGAAGAGACTGTTTTGGCTACATGGAAAGTTTTGTTAAGAAATAAGGGAATTAATAGTTTAGACTATGTCCTTCATAGTAAATTGCTGTGGGCTAAATCACAGGATTTTGGCAGTGATCCTGACACAGCATTTAGTGCTAAAGCATGGAAAAAGTTGTGGACAGACTGTGGGAAGTCATCTGAGTGGGCGATTAAACTGTTTTTGATCTAGCTGTTACCTGGGGATCGCTTTTTGTGGCATTAAAGGCATGGAAAACAGAGCGAGAAAAAGCAGAGCAGGACACGGACAAAGAATCGGGGCTGATAACAGAAACTGACAAGGGAGATGAGGCAGAAGGGGCCTCTGATGGGGAACTTGGTGAATCTGTCCTTGAAGAAGGTGCAGGTACCATGCAAGGTACCAGGCAGGCTACCAAAGCTTCCGGGAAAGCTGCCAGAGTTTCTGGGCTGGATGCCAAAGCTTCTGGGAAAGCTGCCAAGGCTTCTGGGCAAACTGCACAGCAGCTCCCAGTGGTGCCTGTATACACTACACCGCTGCATCAGGTAGCTGAAATGTCTTTAGCAGAGAGAGAAACCCAGCCATCTGCCCCCCTGATTCCCTCTGCTCTAGTCCAGCCATCTACCCCCTCACTCGCCTCTGAGTTGCATGAACAATCTGCAAGTTGTATCCTCTGTTACCTGACAGTGACAGCAACAGCGAATCAAGTGAAGAGTTGCCCGCAGTAACCTGAGTTGGGGCAAGGAACTGTTGACAGTTCACCTTCTAATAGCTCTAGCCTTTCTGCTGCATAGATTTTGCCCCCATGTCAAGTAACTGGGCTTCCTTGACAGCCACAGGACTTTTGGGAATTTGTTAGGAAGAAAGCAGCTGAAGAAAAGAATTGGGATATGATAGAAAGATTTGGTGCTCCGAGAGTACCTCAGGAGAATGGTGCCAATGCAAATGTTGCCTGTGATAATCCTATGTCTTTTCCAGGTTTTAAAGCAGCTCCTGGAACACGGCAGGATGATAGTCATCGTGTCTTTGCCTGGAAGGTTGTGCAAGATCTCCAATCGAAAGTGGCTCAGTATGATATTAATTCCTCAGAGATAATGCAATTAATACAGGTAATTAATGCAATTATCCTTGCACCTTATGACATCATGCATTTTTCTACAATTTTTTTCCAGCCAGTACAATACGGTGTATTTCAAGACACTTGGAGGCAAGTGGCTGAGTGCACAGCTCTAACAAATATGCAGTTGCCTCAACACAACCCTCCTCATGCTGTGGGTGTTGATGCCTTATTGGGCACTGGGCCTTTTACAGGCAAGGTGGGATCCCTCAATTTTGGCGCAAACTCAGAGAATTGGCATGAGTGCTTTAATTAAAACATTGGAAATGCTCCTCTGGGATATCATCAAGTGATGATTTGCTCTTCAGACGAGGGGTCACCAGTTGATGATTTTTTCCTCCTCAGTCACTCAGGGTTCACCAATTGTGACAGTGGTCACAAGGGTATGGAGGTGAAGAGAGAGGCGAGAATGTTGACCTCATGTTCAGAAGGCTTGATTTAATTTTTTTTGATATATATATTCTACATTATAACTACACTAAAAAGAAATAGAAGGAAAAGTTCTCAGAAGGCTAGCTAAGCTCAGAATAGAAAAGAATGAATAATAAAGGTCTGTGTCTCAGCAGAGAGTGAGACCCAGGTCTGCCGGGAGTGATCAGTAAATCCAAACATCCCCAGGAGACCAATCACAGATCCACCTGTTACATTCCACAGCAGCAGATAACCATTGTTTACACTTTGTTGCTGAGGCCACAGTATCTCAGAAGGGAGAAAAATCCCAAGAAAGGATTTTTCACAAAAGATGTCTGTGACAGTCAGTGGATGTCATCCAGGAACCATATCAGTACCAGTTTTGATTGACACTGGAGCAGATGTCAGAATACTCTCGTGACTTTGCTGGCCTCAATCGTGGCCTCTCGCTTATGCAAGTGTTGGACTTCTGGGGTTGGGTGGTGCCACAACAGGTGGTTTGTTAGCCATTGTAATTAATGTGAGACATCCTGATGGCCAACAAGCTAACATCAGACCCTACGTTGCCAATGCTCCTCAAAGTTTGTGGGGACGAGATTGTTTATCTCAATGGGGTGTCAAAATTACTACAGATTTTTAATAGGGGCCACTGTGATGCAGGGCAATGAATGTCCAGTTGTGGCCCTGACATGGTTGACAGATAAACCTATCTGTGTTGGCCAGTGGCACCTTACTACCGAAAAGCTTACTGCCCTGCAGGAATTAGTCACAGAACAATTGCAAGCGGGACATATTGAAGAATTATTCAGGTCCTGGAATACCCCTGTTTTTGTAATAAAAAGAAATGGTGAAAATGGAGACTTTTACATGATTTACGGCAGATAAATGCTGTAATGGCAACAATGGGAGCTTTACAATCAGGTCTTCCTACACCTACAATGATTCCACAGGAATGGCAAATAGTTGTCATTGGTTTGAAAGATGGTTTCTACACATTGGCTGAGGAAGACAAAGAAAAATTTGCTTTTACTGTGCCTTCCATAAATCATGCTGCACCCAATAAAAGATACCAATGGAGGGTACTCCCCCAAGACATGAAAAAATTGCCTGTTTGTGGCACAGGCCTTGTCAAAAGTGCAGGAGTAATTTAAAAACTGCTACTAGTATCACTACATGGATGATATCTTGTTGGCATCTGATAACAAACAACAGTTATCAGCTCTTAAACAATGTGCTGTGACAAATTTGAAAACTTTTGGTCTGATCATTGCCCCAGAGAAAGTGCAGGAACATGCCTTGGAAATATCTAGGTATGTTGGTGACTAACACTCAAGGTATGGCTCAGCCTGTGAAGTTAGACACTGATGTTAAAACTGCTACTGATGTACAGAAATTGGTTGGTTTAATAGGTTGGATTAGATCATATTCAGGTATAACTAATCATCAGATGCAGCCATGGTTTGATTTGGTCTCAGGCATCACTTCCTCTACTGATGAGAGGCAATTGACCCCAGCAGCAAAAAAGACCCGAGAAAAAATTGAATTAGCCTTAGCACACAAATTTGTTAACAGAATAGATACCTCTGTTGGTGTTCAATTGTTAATTTTGAAGGACCATGAAATACCATGTGGAATACTGTGTCAATGGAGTGATAATTGGGAAGATCAACTGAATATTCTGGAATGGATATTTTGATCTTTCAGATCTCAGAAAACAGCTCCAGGACTTTATGAGCTTTTTGCAGATATCATCATCAAAGTCTGCAGATGTCGTCATGAGATTTTGGGACAGGACCCTGTGACCATTGTGATACCTGTAAAACAGTGGTATTTTGAATGGTGCTTTGAAAATAATAATGAGTTACAATCTGCCTTATCTTGTTTTACAGGCCAAATAAAATACCATTTGCCTTCTCATCCTGTTCTAAAACTGGCCAAAGAAATTCCTTTTGAAGGGAAACAAATTTGCTCTCCTGTTCCAGTGGAAGGTATAACAGTTTTTACAGATGGATCCGGGAAAAAGGAAAAAGCAGCTTTGGCTTGGAGAAAGGATGATCACTGCTAATATGAGACAATGATTCAGCAAGGATCTCCTCATTTGTGGTGTTCTTTTGGCTTTTACTTTATTTCCTGATTCTGTAAATAGAGTTACTGATTCCTTTTCTGTTGGCAATTTAGTTCCTCATTTAGATCATGCATTGTTGAATAATATTCAAGAGAAACCATTATTTATCATGTTAGTGAAGTTATGGACAGTTATTAGTGGTCAAAAACATCCTTACTTCATCATGCATATTTGTAGCCATACATCATTACCTGGATTTTTGTCGAAGGCAATGCCTATGTAGATTCTCTAGTAGCTGCTGCTGCAATCAAGACTGTACCTAATGTGTTGCAGCAAGCAATTTTATCTCATCAATTTTTTCGTCAGTGTGCTCAAGCTTTACAGCAGCAATTTAAATTGTCTCCTGGTGAAGCAAAATCAATTCTTTCTTCTTGTCCTGACTTGTCACATGACTCATGTCACTCAATATTATGGTACCAGCCCTAGGGGTCTTTCCGCTTTAGAGGAATGGCCAACTGATGTTACTAAAATGCCAGAATTTGGTCGCTTTAAGTACATTCATGTCGCAGTTGACACGTTTTCTCATGCAATGGTTGTTTCAGCATTCACAGGAGAAAAAACTCATTATGCTATTCGTCATTTTCAGCATGCCTTTTCTATCCTAGGTGTTCCGTGTCACGTAAAAACGGATAGTGGCCCAGCATATGCTTTGCAAAAAATGCAAACATTCTTTCGTGCTTGGGGCATTGAGCATTCAACAGGCATTCCACATGTCCCCACAGGCCAAGCAATTATTGAAAGGGCCCATGGTCTTCTTAAACGCCAGGTTCAAAAACAAAAAGGGAGAATGTAACAGGAGTCACCTCAAGTGAGATTAGATAAAGCTATTTATGTGTTAAACTTTTTGAATCTCCTACCTGACTCACAGTTATCTCCAATCTTTTACCATTTTCCCTCTTTGAATTCTAAGCAACCAGATTTCTGTAGAAATGTCAAGGTATGGGTCAAGGATTTAATTACTTGTATGTGGTCTTGTCCAGAGGAACTAATAACCTGGGGAGGGGTTATGCTTGTGTTTTGACAGATAATGGTCCTCGATGGGCTCCTGCTCGCTGTGTTAAACCTTATCTGGAGCACGCAGGATGGGACACGTGTGGTAGATAGGGACAGGCGTTCGGAAGATTACGTGATGTAATGGAAAGGCAGAACCCCCTGTTCACCTAAGATAAGAAACCACCCTAGGAGGAATGTAACCTCCCTAACGGCAGTAACTTTCCATTCCACCCCTGGTAACTTTCCACTCCTTACTAACCATAGATAGTAGAGGCAGACCCCCCTGTGACGTAGAGAATCCCTTAGACTATAAAACCCCACGAGAAGAGTTAATAAACGCCTTTGGACCGTCCACCACATTGGTGTTTGCATGCTCATTGGCCCGAGCAACCCTGGAGAGTGGGTCGCCGTGCTGTTCCTCAGAACCAGGTCGCCTTGCCTTATATCAGAAGGCAACAGACACGATGGATGGTTCTGCAGCTGAAGCAGAATGTGCGGATGACACTGGCTAAGGCCATATATCAGGACATGTATTTCATCAGTTTTAATGTGCATTCATAGCAATTAAAGGCTGTGGTTTTGGTTTGCACTGATCAGGAGAATGCAGGTTTTTGGAATCTTTGTTCTAGTATTCCTGCAGCTCATTTTGAGCACTTGGGGTGGTTATAGTTTAAGGTGTAAGTATTAGACATATAACTTAATAGGATAAAGTAGTTAAGAATTTTAAAAGCACTTATAGATGAAGGACAGGAACAATTGTATTAAGAATGGGAATGTTAATTTTGTTGATGGTTGTGATTGCTGCTTTGTGTTTCCCCTGTCTGCTTGGATTTTTGCAAAGGGCCCTGCAAAAATCCATAGCAGCTGTATTTACAGATCAAAAAGAAAAAGGAGGAATTGTGGTAGGGGCTATCAGTGGGCCTGTTAGCTAAAGGAGTGAGAAGAAAGCTGAGAAGCAAGAAGAAGCCGATAAGGAGCTCTCTCCAAGGCTGTAACTAAGGAGACCAAGAGAAGTGAGGAACTGAAGAAAGAAGAGAACTTTGCAGCTGGACAAAGTAATTTTAGATAATCAGTTGAAGTCACTGTAACTTTTCACCAATGATGTTATGTTGATTTATTGTGGCCAATAGTTAGGGTAGAAGTGGTATAAACAATTAGAAAGTGTATAAAAGTTCAGCCATGTTTGATAATAAAGAGTTGCCATCTGGGACTGCTTGTGATCTCTGCTTTGTGTTGTGATCACCTCTACAGTGACAGCTTTGCAGCTTTGAGGACTATGCCAGGGGACTCCTGAACATGCTCCAGGGTCAGGAAATCTGGGCATTTGAAAAAAGAAGTGCTTTGGAAAGGGGGAGGCAGATCCAAAGCTCCCAGTATTTGCCGTTGGTGCTGTAATGGAAGGCATTATGCTAATCAACAATGTTCCAAGTCGTGGATTTTGAAGAACATTTGATATCGAGAAACAGGAGCTGAGGCACAGGGTGGCACCGCACACAGACACAAATGCCCCAGCTGATGCCTCAGAGCAGACCACAGCAAGTCCCAGCCCAGTTGCCACAAGCAGCCTTTGCCTGACCATTGCCAATGTAAAACCACGCACAGCAGGGAGCGCCGGACTGGACCTGGCAACCTCCATCACAGTAACGTTACTTGAGTCATCTGTTCATTTGCTTCCCACAGGAATTTTCGGACCACCCGGGCAGCGTATGCATGCATTGTTTATAGGTTGGTCATCCACCTCTTTGATGGGACTTTTTGTTCTCCCTGGGGTTATAGACTCTGACCCTGATAATGAGAATATGATCATGGCCTGTACAATTCCATCGGCCTTTCACTGTTCCCCAAGGAACTTGAATAGCTCAATTGATATTATTTCCCCAAACCATGAGCATACTTTTCACGGACATGACGTGAAAAAGGGGATTTGGGTCTACTGCAACACCCCAAGTATGCTGGGTAAAACCTATATTAGAACAGTGCCCCACATGCTGGTGTACTCTGACACCAAAAGGACAAAAGATAACACTTGACAGCCTCATAGACACAGGGGCTGAAGTTACAGTTATCTCTCAAGCCAAATGGCCCTCACAGTGGTCCCTTGCTGAAGTGCTCCAGGCATCTGCAGGCATTGGAGGAAGCAACTGCAGCTGTCAAACCACCACTTGATACAGATCAAAGGCCCCGAGGGACACTGTGCCTCAGTCATACTGTTTGTATTACCAATGCCAACAGTACTATGGTGGGGGATGTCCTCCCCCAATAGGGCTTTGGAATTCTATCAGATTTTTAATGGAGTCCATTGAAGCGCGACACTTTAAAACTAACCTGGAAAACAGAGAAACCAGTTTGGCTGGATCAATGGCCCCTACCATTACAAAAATATTGTGCATTAAAGGAGTTGGTCCAACAACAGCTCCAGAAAGGGCATACTGTCCCTTCCACTCGTCCTTGGAATTCTCCCATGTTTGTTACCAAAAAACAAACTGGCAAATGGAATTTACTCCATGACCTTTGAAAAATGTAGCTATGAAGGTCATAGAGGCCATACAGCCTGGTCTCCCATCTCCTACCATGATTCCCCAAACTTGGCACTTGACAGTTATAGATTTAAAAGATTGTTTTTTTTAACATTCCTTTGCATCCTGATGATGGTCCTAAATTTTCCTTTTCAGTTCCAAGTGCAAACATGCAGGTGGCCTTACAGTGATATCACTGGATAGTTTTACCTCAGGGCAAGAAAAACAGCTGTACTATTTGCCAGTGGTTTATTGCTAGGTCCTCAGTTCTGTTCATCAACAAATGCCCAGTGTTCTTTTGTACCATTCTATGGATGAAATTCTTGTAGCAGCTGAACAACAGGAAGTCACGGAGAAAGCCCAAGTTAGCCCTTGTCACCAAAGCTGTAAATCAGGCAGGGCTTTGCATAGCTCCCAAAAAGGTACAAAAACATCCTCTGTGGAGGTATTTGGGGTGGTGCGTTGGAGTCTATTCAATTTCTCCTCTGGCTCTGCAAATTCAGACAAATATTTGCACCTTACATGATGCGCAAAAACTTCTGGAAACAATCAACTGGGTGCACTCCTTGCTAGGGATTTCAAATACAAAGCAAAAAGTCCTTTGTTTCAATAGTTAAAAGGAGATAAAGATCTTTTATCAGTTAGACAACCTAGATATCATGTTCACCAGGCACTGCAATGCCCGACTGTTGTCTTAGTAAGCCAACAAGCTGCACACTGGGCACCTGAGCTGCCTTTTTTTAAAATAACCTTGCATCCAGCAAAACAGCCCCATGCCTTGATGGTTCAATGGGACCCCAAGGCACCAGACTCTTTGTTTATCGCTGAATGGATTTATTTACCAGACCAAATGACTAAAACCATTAGTACCCAACATGAAATGATGGCCCAAGTGGTTGTTAAGGTGTGACAAAGACTCATTTCTCTTGCAGGAGTGGAATTTCCCACTACTTTCCTACCTTTAACCACCTTTTATTTGAATTGGGTATTTCAGGAATCAGAGGCTCTTCAGATATCCTTTGCTGAATTCAGTGGACAAATCTCAATACATCCTGCAAAACATGAGCTGTTTTAACATCTTTTAAAAGCTTTTTTAAGCTTTTATGGTTTTTTCAATTGACAGAGAAACCCAAGAGGAGTGAGGTTCCACTTCAAGGCTTAGCAGTATTTACAGATGGTTCTGGTCACTCTCAGAAATCAGTGGTAGTATGGAGAGACCCCTCTTCTAGTGCCTGGAGAGCAGATGTATCCACAGCTCAGGGGTCCCCCCAAACTGTTGAACTTGCTGCTGTTGTCAGAGCTTTTCAAAAGTTTTCTGTTCCTTTAATCTGGTTACAGATTCAGCTGAAGTTGTAGGAATTGTGATGAGAGCTGAAGCATCAGTTTTGAAGGAGGTTGAAAACTGACAACTTTTTTATTGGTTGCAGCTCCTTGTTTTTTCCTTAGAAAATAGAACGTTTCCTTACTTTGTTATTCATATTTGATTGCGTACAGACCTTCCCAGATTTTTAGCTGAAAGGAACAGGCAAGCTGACCTTTTAACAATGCCTGTATGAGAATCTGTTCTACCTAAAAAGATAGAACAGGCTAAATTGAGCCATTCATATTTTCACCAAAATGGTGTCACTTTGATTTGGCACTTTGGCATTAGTAAAGTCCAAGCTTCAAGAATTATTGCTGTTTGTCTTGATTACCAAAAGTATTCTTTTCTCTCTGTTGTAGGAAATATTATTCCCAGAGGGTTTCAGAGCCTTCAAGTCTGGCATCAGACATTACCCATTTTTCTGCATTTGGGCAGTTAAAATACATTAATTCCTCTTTTGATACCTTTTCTGGTGCTCTTTTTGCATCTGCCCATTCAGGGAAAACAGCTTAAGATGTCTCTAGACACGTTGTTGCTTTTGCAATGCTTGGTATACCATCTGAAGTAAAGACAGGCGATGGCCCAGCTCATACTTCCTGTCAAGTTGCTACCTTTATTGCCTTATGGGGAATTCTTATATTTGTGGGGTTCCCAGACCAAGGAAGGAATGATGAATTGGCCTCCATGTTCTTAGGAGGCTATTCTATTCCATTATATTAATTATATTATATTATATTATATTATATTATATTATATTATATTATATTATATTATATTATGCTGTACTAAAACTATATTAAACTACACTAAAGAATACAGAAAGGAGACTTACAGAAGGCTAAAAGATACTAATGAAAAACTCGTGACTCCTTCCAGAGTCCTGACACAGCTTGACCGTGATTGGTCATTAAGTCAAAACAATTCACATGAAACCAATGTAACAACCACCTGTTGGATAAACAATCTCCAAATACATTCCAAAGCAGCAAAACACAGAAGAAGCAATGAGATAATGTTGTTTTCCTTTTTCTCTGAGGCTTCTCAGCTTCCCAGGAGAAGAATCCTGGGCCAAGGCATTTTTCCAGAAAATATGACTTCCACAGGGAATTATGCACAAAACAGGTATTGCTCATTCCCCAACAGGCCAATCTGTCACTGAACGGGCTCATGGCTCCCTCGAGCATCTCCTGGTACAACAGAAAGGGGGGGCCGGAGAT
Source organism: Melozone crissalis (assembly GCF_028551555.1). Lineage (NCBI taxonomy): Eukaryota > Metazoa > Chordata > Aves > Passeriformes > Passerellidae > Melozone > Melozone crissalis. Next base: position 9,156,757 of record NW_026535844.1, read on the forward strand.
GGCACCCCTGCCAAGAGACTGCAGAAAGCCCTTCATGTTTTAAAATTTTTGAATTGTTCTTTAATGAACCCCAACCTACCGATTATTTGACATTTTAATTGTAATTCACAATTGCAACAAAAGGGAAAAAATACCCAGCCTTAATGAAGGATCCAGAATATGGTAAGATACTGGGGCCTTATCCTTCGTTCATCTGGTCTCACCATTGAGTCAGGAACAGGAAGCAGGTGACACATGAAGTCTAACTCTCTTCAGGAGACTAATAATTATTTTATTAGAAACCCATTCCTTTTTATACACTGTTCTGACACAGGTGGACCTGATTGATCCTTTAATCAATACACTTCACATGATTGGCTACTTAAGGAAACACACTTTAGTAAATATCTTATGAGAAAACAACTGTTCAAAACACCAGCTGCAACATTGTTTTAATTATTTCTGTTAGCCTTCTCAAAACTCCCCAGAACAATTCCTGGGAAAGTTTATCTGGCTTTCTCTCTCTGACCAGGCTGTCAGTATCCACAACCTGGGGTAGAGGTTTTGCTTGTGTCTCCACAGAGAATGGTCCCAAGTGGATTCCAGCAAAGAATGTGAAGCTGTTTTGAGAATCTTTGAGTGCATGCCCTGACGATTCACCTTGAACACCAACACTAGCGGAGAACCCTTGTGAACAGGACCCCAACAAGACATCAGCACCTGTTTAACCTCTAACAGACTTATGCCCTTGGGAGAATGGTTAAGGTTACCCAGTGGTATCAGGGTTTACAGGGCTAGGAAAACTTCGGGGGGACTGGAAACTTGGTGGATGGATAACAAATTTCGTTAAAATAGCCTTATATGTATTAGGCATTGTATGATGTATTGTTATGCTTATTCTTTGTATTTTACAGTGTGTGAAAAAATTAATAGACAAGTCACCTAAGAGTGTATTTTTGTTTGAACAGATAGGGGGATGTATGGGGAATAAAACAGAGAGTACAGTGGAACATATAAAGGGGCCTGTTATCTGAGGCCTGATCAAGCAGAAACCATGGGAAAGACAGACACAGATAAAAGTTCCCAGGGCAAGAAGTGACCAAGAAAAATATTGTGAGACTTAGTGATAAGATAATGTTAACAGGTGACCTGATGTCCTGAAGAATGCGTAACCAGTGGGAAATTGTTACCAAAAATAGAGCCCTATATAAGCACCATACAAGTCAAACCTTATATAAACCCCTGGTACACTCAATAAAATTGGCTTCTGATCTAAACTCAGATGTCCCCGTCTCTTCATCGTCGATAAGCCCTGTTCTGGATGATCCCCGTTGGGTGTGGGGCAGGTGTTGGAGAGATTTTTTTCTATTCTTCCTGTGCTGCTGTGATTTGGTTGGTAATAAATTCACTCCCTGTGCCCAGGCTGGGTCTGGTGTCCCTGTGCCAGTCCTCAGGGTGGGATCTCTCCCATTCCTTTTCTCAGTGCCGAGGCCTCTCCACAGCCAATCGGAGAATTTGATGAACAAGAGTCAGCCAATCAGAGAGAGCAGGTCTGATGACTCACCACTTGCTGGGCAGACCCACAGCACCCAGTGTTCCCCACCTGGCCCACACCCTCCCTGCCCAGTCACACCACAATCCTCCCTGCCCAGTCACAGGAGGTCTCAGCCAGGTGCAAGGCCATGGGAAGGGGCTGTGGCCGCCACCAGCTCAGGAGCTCTGTGGGCAGAGAAAAGGGGGTGACACCGGGACTGGGGACACTCACAGGGCTTCCCCGAATGGTGCCCCTATTTGTGTTGGCTCAAGTGAGAGCTTCTGGAGAATCTCTTCCCAGACACAGGACACTCATTGGGCCTCTCCCCAGTGTGAATGTGCCTGTGGGTGACGAGGGTGGAGTTGTGCCTGAAGCCCTTCCTGCAGTCGGGGCAGTGGAAGGGCCTCTCCTCTGTGTGAATCTGCTGATGCACTGAAGCACGGACAGACAACTCTTCAACTAATTAAAGTTGAAAAGAAGGGTATTTTATTGCAGTTCTGGACATATGAGGAATCACTTCCAAATGCAGGTGCAAGGAGTTGCAGACTCCTGCTCTCTATTTATACAGGAAAGGTTTTACATATCCAAGCAGTTTCTAAGGAGGTATAGTACATAATCATTACCTGCCCACTTTGTATTATAATCAGCTGAATACCTAATATGGCTGCGCACTTGCACTCCCTTAATTGGGTCAGTGGGATTTTGAAATAAGGGAGTGGGCGTATGGGAAGAAGAAAGCTCTCTTTCTCATGGTAAACTCTTCCCCCATGGCCAGTTGACAGGACTTTTTGATCTGCTGATCACAATCCAAGCCTCTCCTAACTGTTTGATTATTCTTAAGGCAAGATATTTCTATGGACTCAGCTCCTTCACAATTGCTACATCTATCCCTGTCACTCCTAGCTTTACTTTCTAATATATTTGTTACTCTTTCACTAAGGTATGTGATTTTTGCCAGTTAACTTAGCTTCTTAACTAATTTTAAAATCTTAGCTAAAATATGTAATCTTCTACTATCTCACTTATACTCCCAGCTGGCCCCTTGATTCATCCACAGTTTTCAATTATTGTAAATACATTTCCAGCTGACCCTTTGACTCATTATGATGAGATTGCAGCTGCTCAGAAACCACTTCTACACTCAGGACACTCATAGGGCCTCTCCCCAATGTGGATCTTGCAGTGATGGACGAGGTTGGAGCTCCACCCAAAGCCCTTCCCACACTCCCCACATTTGTAGGGCCGTTTCCCCATGTAGATCACCTGCAGCCAGATCACATCTGAACTCCAGAGCTCTGGCTGAAGCCCTTCCCACATTCCAAGCACTTGTGGGGTTTCTGCCAGCCATGAGCTGTCTCCACCACCTCTGAGTTCCAAATGGATCTCCAGCTGCCTTCTGGACACAGGGGGCATCTTTCCTCCTCACAGCTGCCAGGGTTGCGTTTGCAATTCCTCCTTATATGGGATCTCCAGGGCTTATCCTCCCCATTGGATTCCCATGCCATAGAGCTGCTCAAAATGGCCTCTTCCATGAGGTTCTGCAGCAGGAATTTGCTCTCCCTGGTCTCTGACAGCAGCTCAGTGCCTGGGGTAAGAAAAGGAAAGAAAGGGAGAGGAAGGAATGAAGAAGGAAGAAGGACAGAATGAGAAAGGAAAGAAGCTGTGTACAAGGACAGGATGGGATTTGCCTCTGTGCCAGAGGGAAGGGGAAGGAGATCCCTCCCAGCTGGCAGGACAGCATTGGTAGTGGGGTTGTCCTGCAGCCAGGGGAAATGTTGGTCTGAGACATGGAGCAGAGGAGAGGGGGAAAGTGGCAGTGACTTCCTCCTCACCTGCCTCATGTCCCATGCCATGTTCCTTTTCCTCGCAGCCTCCTCCATCTCCATCCAGACAAAGTTTGGGATTGACAAATCCTGGCTTGGGGGAAAAACAACAGGTGAGACCCTTGGTCCTGCTTCCCAAGCTCGAGAAGTAACCCCCCTGTTCACAGTCGGATGGGCCCAGACCCTGCTCATCTCCAGCCTCCCCCACCCCTCCAGGCTGCCGGGATCCCCCAGCTCCAGGACTGACCTTTGCTGCTCTCCTCACTCTGATGCCAATCAGAGCCCCAAAATCAATGTCCCCCCTCAACTGGTACCACTGCCCCAGCCACTACAGCCAGTTTGCCACAGGAACCCTCCACAATTCTCCAAAGAGGCATCTGCATCCCACTTTTGGGGCCCTGCAAGACCCAAACATCCCCTCCCCTGCGAACAAACCCTCCCAGAGATCCCCCGATGGATTTGGGGCGAGCTCCCCCTCCCCGCTCACCTGTGAGATCTGGGGGGTTGATGCTGCCAGGACCAGGGGAGCTTCAGACTCAATGGGCAAGCGGGAAAACTGTGGGGTTCTGCTGTGGCTCCTCCTCTTCCTGTTCCTGCTCTTTCTTTTCCCATCCTCCGCCTCCTCTCTCCCTCCTCTTCCTATTGCTCCTCCTCCCTGCCCACTCCAGATCTTCTTTTCACACCCTTCTCTCTTCCATGGCTGCAGCATTTGGGTGGAGGGAACCCCAGTGGGGATCCATCCCTCCCCAGAGTTCCAGGGAGTCACTTCAGGGATCAAGTGGGGAACACAAAGGGATCCCCATGGAACTGCCCTTTTTCTGTTCCATCCCCACCTTTTCCTCCCATCTCCCATCATTCCCCCAAACTAAAGATCCCTCCCAACTCAATTTGGGGATCCCATCCATCTCCCACTTTGAATCCTCTTTTCGCCTGCACTCCTACCCCTTTCCCATCGTGCCTTCAGTTCCACCTCTCGTCCCTGTGTTTGGTTTTGGGGGATTCAGGCCCCTCCTGCTCAGTCTCAAGGGACCACATCCCCTCTTTCCCTCAATTATGGCAGGTCCTGGATGCTTTTTCCTGGGAGGAATCCCTGAGTTTTGGGACTTGTGGGGTGTAGCTTAGAAGTATGACAGCTCTCTCTGGCTTTCCCCTCCCTGCCGTGGTCTCTCAGCTGCCCCTGACACCCTGGTGGTGCTGGGATTTCCCTCCTGAGGACAAGGACGTTCATCCCCTTGCAGGAGCCCAATGCCTGGCTGGGGCTTCAGGTCAGGGGGTCCTTGAGCAGCTGCCCCAGAACCTCCCCCCGGGTCTCCAAGCAGAGCGAGAGCCACTTGGCCTGGGGTCCCCAAAGGCCTCAGCAAGCCCCAGGTCCCTCCCAGGAACCCTCAACTCCCTCAAACCCAGCATCCCCCACATGCCCTATAAGTTTCCCCCATGGCACTGGCCATGGCCATGTCCCCACATGTCGCTGGCCATGTCCCACCATGTCCTCACCCATGCCTGTCTCCCCACCATGTTTCCATCCCTCTCATTGCTCCCCACATCTCCATCCATGCCCGTGTCCACACATGTCCCCATGAATGGCTATGGCCCCCTCCATGTCCATGTCTCCCTATGTCACTCTCCATGTCTGTGTCCCACCATATCTGTGTTGTTCCATGACCACACCCATGTCTTAGTTCAATGTCTTCTTTTACCTCAAGATTAGATATTTTAAAGGGATGAAGAGAAATTAAAAGAAAACCAAGGCCATAATAATAGGATTTCAGTGTCCATGCTGGCTGAGAATCCACATGCTTAGGTAGAAGGCAAGAACCTTTTCTGGTGGAGTTCCTATCCTACTGTCTCCAAAATCTTGGTCTTTTCCCCAGTTTTGCACCATTTGGCTATGGAAGACCCTCAGGCAAAAGGAAATCAAAATTGTGGAATCCCTGAAGTTGGAAAAGACCTTGTCCTTTGGTTCAGGGCAAATTTGGGAGAGAACTCCCAAAGGGGTTCCTCTAGACAGCAGATTGAATTGGCCCCTCCCCCAATTGGTTCAGGAAAAATAAAATACCTTCTTGAAGAAAAGTGGAAAAAACACTTTATTACACAATAAAACCTAAACAATATTAAACAATTAAACCTCTTGCTGTTCTAAAAGAGAGACAAACTCAGAAAGCCCCTCTATGGGCTGTAGCTTGGCTCACTCAGTCTCTTATCAGTCCCTCTGGTGCTGGAAATGCAATGGCCCAGGCCCGGCCTGGTGGGCCACAGGTGTGAGCTGCCGGTGCTCCCCTGGGTGTTCAGGCCAGAGCAGGTTTAAACAGGTCCAAAGAAAAGGGAAAAAACCCCACAGTCCAGGGAACTTCTTTGCCTCAGCTAGCTAAAACTAACTAAAAGCAAGGGAGAGCTCTGTCTCGCCGTTTGTCCAACCGCAGACAACACAGCACAGGAGCAGGAATGTGGAGGAGTGAGTGCCGAGTCTGAAAACAAACTGCACGCTGCTTCTCTCCTCCTTTCACTCTCAGGACAAGTCCTAAAGGTACAAAACTTATTATTCAGCATAAACAGAACAGACTGGGGATCCAAGCATCATATAGTCCGCCCTGAACATAACTTCAACACCATTCAGTACTCCCTGATGTCAGCAGCAGAGAGGATTGAACACAAAAGATTTTATGGGGTTGAAAGTTGACAAATCTGCTCTCCCCAAGGAATTCCCATTGTTGATCTGTGTCCCAATGGATGTTCCTGCTGCTGCATTTATCTAGCTGCCCACAGGGAACCAGAAAGATGTGAAGCCTCCAAGCCAGGTGTCTTCCCAACACAGATCACCAGGACCATGGATCACCAGGGCTCTGCCCAACAACGGTCACTGGGGATCATCCAATGTGGATCCTCTCATGGGGGATGGAGCTGGAGCAGCACACAAAGCTCTTCCCACACTTGGGGCACTCGCAGGGCTTTCCTCAGTGGTGCCTCCATTGGTGTTCTGTCAAGTGAGAGCTCTGTGAGAATCTCATCCCACACTCCCCACACTTGTAGGGTTTCTCCCCAGTGTGGATGCGCCGATGGATGGTGAGTTTGCAGTTTTGCTTGAAGCCCTTCCCGCAGTCGAGGCAGCGGAAGGGCCTCTCCTCCGTGTGAATCCGCTCATGTTTGAGGAGATCGCAGCTCCTGTGAAACCTCTTCCCACACACAGGACACTCGTAGGGCTTCTCCCCGGTGTCGATGTGCTGGTGTTTTCTCAGGTCAGAGTTCCACCCATAGCTCTTCCCACATTGCAAGCAGCTGTAGGGCCGTTCCCCCGTGTGGATCACCTGGTGCCGAATCAGGGCCGAGCTTCCTCTGAAGCTCTTCCCACATTCCCCACACTCAAAGGGCTTCTCCCCAGTGTGGATCATGTGGTGCTGCACCAGGTAGCCCTTCTGCCTGAAGCTCATCCCACATTCCCCACACTCATAGGGCTTTTCCCCAGTGTGGATCACCTGGTGTTGGATCAGGACAGAGTTGTGGCTGAAACTCCTCCCACACTCCTCACACTCAAAGGGCCTCTCCCCAGTGTGGATCACCTGGTGCTGCCTCAGGGTGGAGCTCCAGCTGAAACACTTCCCACATTCCAAGCATCTGTGTGGCTTCTCCCTGACATGAGGTTTCTTCACCAGCTCTGAGCTCTGGCTGGATTGCAGGATGCATTCCTGGCTCACAGGGGCTCTTTCCTCCCCAGAGCTCCCTGGGCAGGGTTTGCTGCCCCTCTTCATGAGGTACATTTGGGGCTTTTCCTCCTCCTCCATCACACCACGCCCTGGGAATGAAAAATCCTGGTTTAGGGAAAAAGTCAAGAGGAGAGCAGCTTGGACTGGGAAAACCTCCGTGCCCAAGTTCATCTGGGAAAGTCACTGGGCATCTTGTGTCTGAAACAACCTCCAAAACACCATGATTCAGCACAAAAATCCTCTAAACATCAAGGTGCAGATTAAAAAATTCCCAAATGTCAATATTCAGCAAAAACCTCCTCCAAAATACGGATATTCAGCCCTCACAAAAAACAAAAGTACCAACATTTGCCCAATAAAGCTCAGAAACATCAAGATTAAACCCTGGTTAAAATCATGGATTCCCCCTCCCTCGGTCACCTGTGGTATATAGGGGCACAAAGCTCCTGGGGCTGGGGGGGGGGCTGCAGACACAGAGGGGAGTAGAACCATGTGGTGCCGCCTCTTTCTGCTCCTCCTCCTCCTCTTCTTCCTCCTACAACTCCTCCTCCTGTACAATCCCACCTTATTTCCACATACCTTTGGACTCATCCAGAATTCCTTCCACCATCCAGGGTGGCGGAGTGCAACTGAAGGTGCCTCACCCACTTTGGGTGATCGGCTCCCTTGGGGGGCAGCAGCACCAGGGATTGATTGGGTACCCGAGAGTGACCAGGAGACAGACGAGTGACACATCAGGGGAGGCTCTGAAGAGTCAGCAGGGAGAGAGCACTGAAAATCTCATCAGTGAGTGCACTGGGATCTTTGGGGAGTGAACATGGCAGGGCACCCATGCAGGGTAGAGAAGAGAAAGCCGGGAAGGGGTCCTGTGCCAAAGGGACGATGATCCCAAACTATCTCTGAAGGGTTCCTTCTGAGAAGGTTGAGGGAGTGTGCACATTCCCCCAGAGGTAATTAAGGACATGGATACCCAGAGGGGCAATAAGGGAAGTGGAGAAGGGATTTAGACAACAGGGGATGGATGGTGTTGGTGTGCTGGGAAGAGACTGGGTGAAGGGGAGTGTGCAGCAATATGGTTAAGGCAAGGAGCAGCAGGACGATTCTATGTGGTAAGAAAAAGAAAAGAGGAGGAAGAGAAAAATACTGAGGATTGGGATGTTTTTCAACAGGGTCTTAACCTCAATATTTGCCAGTTGATCATTTGTATCCCCGGTTTCCAGGAGAGGAAAACAAGGAGGTCAGGGTTTCAGGGGGTTTCTCTGTGGGCGGCAGCGCCAGCACCGGGCGCAGAGCTGCGGCACCAGGAGCACGGGCTGGGGGTCTGTGGGGAGCTGCGGGGCCGGGCCGGGGCTGTGGGGCAGCCGGGGCTCAGCGCCGGGCGCTGCCTGACCCCACCAGCCCCGGGCAGGGCCGGCAGCGGCCCCCGGCCCCCAGGAGGCTGCGGGACGCCCCAGCCGCTGCCCGGCCCCGTGGAGCTGCCGGCCCTGCCCGCCGGGGGCGCCTTTGGACACTGCGGCAGGACAGGGAGAGGCTCTGGGATACGGGCTGGGGAGGGCACCCTGAGCACAGGGAGGAGGAGCAAGGAACACCTGGGAAAGGCGGATTGTACATGGAAGGATCAGGATTTTCTTTTAAGGATTTTGTTTGGGTCACTGGGGATACGAAAGATTTTGCATAAAGCTCAGCAGCTGTCGAGGATGAGCACCCACAGGCACTGAGGGGGCTGCAGGAGGGGCACAAGAAGGCCCTGCAGCACTTGGGCACAAAGGCACAGCAGGTGAATGCAAGAAGGGAGCAGCAAAAGGCCAAGCTGAAGGCAAAGGCCAGGGCACAGTTCCTACAGCCCCTGAGGGATCAACCCCAGGGCCCAAGGGGGCCCCAGCACCCAGGGCACGGCTCGGCCACAAGCACCTGGCAGAGGCATTGCCCTCCTCGGCAGGGGAGAGCCCACCCAAACAGCCCCTGGCAAGGAACCAGGGCTCCAGCTGCAGGGCACAAGGACACTGCAAGCACAGACAGCAGCACCCTCAGGACCAGCAAGTCCACCCCTTGATGGACATGGATTGGCAGGGCTGTCACAGCTCCCATCACACCAGGGACCCTCCACACTGGAGCCCTTGAGAACATTCAGGGTGGGTCTGCATTGAGAGGAGGCATTTCCTGATGGACACAGGAGCCTCTCAATCCACTCTGAATCTTAGACCTAATGGGCAAAACAGTAAAGGCATAGTTTAATTGTTAAGGGAATAAGTGGGAAAGATGAGCAGGTATGATTTAATCAACCACTATTAGGAGATGTAGGGGATATGTTTGAAATAAATGAATTTCTTTTTCTTCCTACTCTGATTACAATTTACTGGGAAGGAATTGGTGGCTGGATTTTGATATTGTAAAAGGTCATACAGAGGCTTATGTTATTGAACTTTTGTGTCAAATGTCTGGCAAGGCCTACGCTGAAGTGAACCCACAAATGTGGGCAGTCCCAGGGAAAGAGGGGAAATTAGCTATGGAGCCTCATCAAATTACTTTGAAGCAATAAGGAAAAGAGGTTGCTTGTATTGATTTAAAATCAATACCCTATTCCAAGAGAGGGAAGGAAGGGCTTACAGCTTATTATTCACTCCCTGTTAAAGACAGGGTTTTGGAGCCAGGCATCACTCCCTACAGCACTCCAGTCAACAAATTGGAGGAATGGACATAAGGAGGAATCACAGAATTTTCAAATGTGAAAAAGCAGATTAACTGAGGCTCCTGCCCTGGCCCTCCTAGACAGGGAGAAACAATTTGAATTATAGGTGGATTTTAAACAGGGCCATGGCAAAGGAATTCTTGTGTTAAAATGTTTAACCCAGTGGCCAGAGATTGACTTCATTGTCTGCAGAATTGTGCAGACACAGCTCACATGGGAACTGAGAGCTGAAAACGGATGACAACAGGAGGATCTCCTATAGTTCATGTCTGGCATCAAGGTAAAGCTTTGACAACCAAAAGAGCCTCTAAATGGATGAGCGGGGCTCAGATATTACAGTATGAAACTTGTTCAGTGGCACAGGAGGATTTAGAACTGAGGACAGGGCAAGGGTTTAACCCAGCCTCCTGTTTGAACAGTCTGGAGAGGGGCTGGCAAGGAACCCAGGACTGCACTCAAGGGACAGAGCTCCAGACCCAGGCTGGGACAGATTGATGGGACATTGCCTGGCCTGAGGGAGAAAATGTGTTTGTGGATGGCTCTGCAAGGGCAGCAGAAGGGAAAAGAGCTACAAGACAGGCTGTTATTAAGGAAGGGGAATCAGACACAGCGCAGGTCACCGCCCCATGCTCACCTCAACCCGCGGAGCTGTGGGTGCCTGTGAGAGCCTGGCACTGAAATGCCCTGAGCAGGAAAGCTTCAATATATTCTTGTGACACAACCATCAGCTACCCCAGACACTGTCCCCGGCAGAGCTGGAGACACCTGGTCTGGAAAAGGCTGAGAAGGCAATCCAGGACTGTGGATCTAATTTACATCAGAGGGGAAAAATGCAGGTCCAATGAGAAACCAAATACTAAAAACTACACAACTTGGAAGCAATGAACATTAAACCAGTGGATTTCTGTGGGTTTTGGATGGTATAAAGTTTAGGAAAAATCCAGTAAAACTCATGTGTCATTGAACAATTTTCTCTGCACACCCGGGCTATGTGTGGGTGAAATGATTTCTGTTGCACATCCTGGCCAGAATGAAGTAATGCCTTGACTTTTTAACACTGGAAATGTTGGAGAGCTCTGGCTCTTCCCACCATTTTGGTGATAAGATTACAACATTAGAATGGTTTTTTTCTTAATAATCCTTCTTTGGTCAGTAGGGTTTGGGTCAGGGGTGTCAGAATCATTTTCTATTCTGAGGAGAAGTAGAGGCTTTTTGGGTATGTGTGTGCGTGTCTCTTAGTGATGGCAAAATTTTGGTCTGGGTTTCTCCATGCTCACCTTTAGGATGCATTTGGAAAAACTAGAAGAGTTTGAAATGCAATGCTTTAACTCATAAACAGTTAACAGAATAGTGTTTAAAAAAAGGAAAAACAACAGGCATCAAAAAAAGGCAAAAGAAGGTCGGTGGGAAAGGAAGAGGGGAGTCACCAGGTTACTGCCCTGGAAGAGAAGCTTTGGTTCTAATCAGCCTGAGAGGAGCTTTAGAAATGGAAACGAACACTCCTGGGGCAAAGTGTGGACAATGTACCTGGGTCTCTTGCCTGGGGCAGGAATTGGGCTGATTCCCTCTGCTCCTCACCCCAAGCTCCGCCTGCTTGCACTGATGGAATTTGAACAGCTCAAGGCAGAGCCCAGGGGGAGGATATCTGACCCTGCAACAGAAACAAGTGAAGCTGCAAAGGGAAACAGCAAATGGAAAATGTTGAGAAAACTTCACTTTAAAAAGTGGGGGGGAATCATCCCTCTGCCCACTCCAACACGTGCTGTCACTGTCTGTGTTATATAGGGTGGATTGCAGCATGGGGGGTGTTGCTACCACAAGTTCAGGAAAGAAATTGGGAACCCAGGTTTTTGATGTTTAAATTACAGAAAATTGGCCAATTGATGCAGCCCTGGCTCCTGAGGAAGTGCAAACAATGGGAAAAACATAAACACCCACCAGAACAAATCCTACAACACCATGGACCAGCCCCTGGGAACCCGAACCAATTCATATCAGGAGCCACAGTACCCATTTCTCATTTCCATGGCATCATTAGATTTCAAAATAATAACCAACCAGACAGATCCAGCTCCTGACCTTCCTGCTGACCAATCCACTGAAATGAGGAACACAACACTAAACCATAGGATGGGATCAGATCATCTTTAGCAGAAAAAGGAGTTTCTGGAAAATTCAATGACTCAAACTGCTGTTGGCAAATAGATCACAAAGGAAAAGTGCTGAAACAGAAAACAAAGGAAACAAAAAAGCAGCTCATGTTCCAGCCCAAACGTGGAAAGGTTGGCAATGGGACACAGTTTTGTGGCTCCCTGGCAGACCATGGGTTAAACAAATGCTGTTTCTCCTCTCATGTGCTATAGCAACTCTCATCTTTTTACCATGCTCCACACCTTGAGAGTGCAGCTCATTCAGCAGCTGAGCGAGGGGATGCAGGTGGCAGCCAGGCCTCCTGATCCAGAAACGGCTACAGAAAAACAGGGAATGAGAGCACTGAGAATAATCCCAAAACCTAAGAAGACTTAGTAAGGGAAAAAAAAAAATTCACTGAGTGAATCTGTCTGGAGATTGGGTCATGGACTTTTAGACAAGGAAGGGAGAAACCATCAGTTTCAAAAAATTTTACTAATTAACATGGACTGCTCAGACTAAGTTCTGTTAGATTCCTGAACTTCCAGAAGAACAAAGACTTAACAGAGCAGTGAATATCGGCTGTTCTGCATAAGTGGGGGTGCACATTAACGAGGACATGCAGCTGGCGGATCGGGAGGTCTGAACCTTCCAAGTACCTCAGCCAGTGGGCAAAGGGAGAGGGAGATGAGGCCGGGAAAATGCGGACAAAAAGGAGGCTGCGAACTACAACAACGGCAGAGACCGCACAGCAAATGCCCCACGGCCTCTCCCTCTGCTCAGCAATAAAGTGACTTTTACAGGACTCCTCTGTCTCCTCTGCGCACAGAAATCTCCGGCCACGGGAATTTCCCCGCACAGCCCCGGGCACGGGGCAGCCCCCTCTGTCCCAGTCACAGGAACCGGGCCGAGCCAGCGCTGCTCCGCCAGCGGCTCCTGCCGAGGCAGCGGCCGCAAGGAGACCGCGGGCAGCCGCTCCCGCAGCGCCCTCACGCCAGCGGCAACACGGGCCGGACACGACACAACGAACTCGGCTGAGCCCCCTGCCGCCCCCGAGGCCCGCAGCCAGCCCCGAGCCCCCGCACAACCCAGCACGGCTCCCACCTGCGCTGCGGCCGCCTCCGAGTTCCGCCGCCGCCTCACCGCGCTCCGGCCGCTGCCACCGCTCACAGGCCCGCACACACGCTCCGACAATGGCGCCGCTGCCCAGCCACGGCCGCCCTCAGCCCGCCACCGGGGCCCGGCTCCGCCCCGCTCCCACCAATCAGCGCGCCACAACCACGACTGACGGCACCATCGCCCAATCCCAGCCAGGGCCGGGCTCTGCACACGGCACAGCCCCTCCCCTCGCTCTCCGGGCCCCCTGGGCTGCGTGAGGGCAGAGCCGGAGCTGAGGAGCAGCCCTGGAACGGGCACGGGCCCGGGCCCGAGGGGGATTGAGCTGAAAACACAAACAAACTTCTCCGCAGCTCCCCCCACGGCTTTCCCGGCGCTGCGGCTTCGGTGGCTCCGACTCAGCGGGAAGCCCTGGAGCCTCACTTCTCGTACCCCTAATTAGGAGCATCAGTGCATCGCTTTGATTTCCCTCAAAAAGGAAAAACGGCTCAAAACCTGTGTGGATGAGTGGGGGAGGGGAGAGATTTCTGACAGAGAACTCGAAAAACTCAGAGCAGGATAATGAGAAGTAAGTGGAGACCCTTAAATCCAGCTTTCCCCCACGCCTCCCTCCTTCCAGCTGCGCCTCCTGCCCCGGCAGTGCCGCAGACAGGGAATGGGGCCGGGCTCAGTTCATGCCCCGGGGCTTCTCCCTCTGCTCAGGGACAGGAGTCGTTCCCCTGCTGCACCCTGGGCTCTCTCCCACCGGAGACTTCTCCAGGAACTTCTCCAAGCTGAGTCCATCCCACGGGGCACAGCCCCCTCCAAGTGCTGCAGCGTGGGTCACTGTGCCCCGGGGTCAGTCCTGCCAGGACAGGCTGCTCCAGCGGGGCCCTCTGGCCGCGGGGTCACAGCCTCCTCTCAGGCATCCCTGTGTTGAAGCGTGGCTGCTCTGGGGGCTGCAGGGGGATCTCTGCATCCCCATGGATCTGCAGGGAGATCTCTGGATCCCCACTGATCTGTAGGGGGATCTCTGCACCCCCACGGATATCTGCATCTGACACTGCCATCTTTAGAGGCGCCACAAATAGGCTGAGCTCTGCCTGAAGCTCTTTTCACATTCCCCACAGCCTTCCCAGCACAGGGAGGGTTTTACCTCCTCACAGCTCCACAGACTGACAAGGAGAGGAAGAGACAGGGAGAAAGGAAAAGAAAAAGGCAGAAGGAGAGGAAGGAACAAGGGAAGGAGATGGGAAAGGAACATGGATGGATGTGTGACAGAATGAGGAGAAGAAGGAGGGCGGACAAGGAGAAGATGGGATTTGCCTCCATGCCAGAGGGAAGGGGAAGGAGATCCCCCCCGTCCATCCCTGGCAGGATGGCGTTGGCAGTGAGGCTGTCCTGCAGCAATGCTGGGCTTGGAGATGGAGCAGCAGAGAGGGGAAAGGGGCAGTGATTCCTCCTGCCCTACCTGGCTGTCCCAGTCTGGAGCATCCTGGCGCTGCCGAGGCCCTTGGAGTGTCCGGCACTGCGGAGCCCGAAGCTCACGGCTGCTTTATGAAGCTGACAAAGTCGGCAGGATGGATCTGGGTATGATCTCAGCAAACTGGGTTTATTGGTACAGGAACAGGGGACAGAGCTGAACAGGGCCCAGGCACAAAGACAGGGTGCAAGCTGAGGGCACAGGGGGTTTTTATATGGGGTAGTGAGGGTGGAGCTGAGGGTCAGGGTCCAATGGATATGGGGGGAAAATGGTGCAAAGGAGGGGTTAAGGGTCGGGTCAGCTAATAGGGAAACAGGGCCAGAGGAATGCAGTAAATTAGGGCCAATGGAGGGACAGAGAGAGGAGAATTTTCTAGGGACTAACCAGGGATGGGTAACAGGGGTTGAACTAGGGTAATTAGGCCAATGGGCCAATGGGGTAACATAACTTTACATAAATGAGCATGTGCCTGCAAAGATCTGTGGGAGAAGCAAGCTTCTCACCATAACCTTGAAATCTATTCCTCTTATTGGGGACCAGTCCTCCACGGGTGGCTGATTAAACTCTAATGGTAGGCCCATGGGCCTCCACACCAATGCATTTTCCTTTTCTTTGCAGTCTTTTTCTTCTCCATCAAGACAAACTTTATGATTGACAGATCCTGCCTTGGGAGAACAACAAGGGGTGAGGACCTTGGGTGTTGTGAGAAAGGAGCCTCACGCTTTAGAATTTTTAGAATTTTAATAAGGGGTAACTAGAGACACATGAATAACAGCACTGGTGCTTGGCGATGGCCTGAGGCACACCTGTTAACCACAGCAACTCTTCTTATCTCCTTTTCCCCCTGCATTGGTCAAATACATATTCATAATGATTATAGTAATTCAAACATTTCTTTTAACTTGTTTACGTGTTCCAGGAATTCTTTAGGTTGGTTTTACCCCCAACTCGCCTTTTTAGAGTAGGTGCAGGAATCGTGGATTGTTGTTTTGAGGGTTGTGTGTCACTCCCTCATAAGGGCCCCCTGTTCTGTGGTTTCAGCAGGTGACAGTTATTGACAGTGGAAGGGTCAGTGGCAGGGCTCCTCATCACATCCCTTCCTTAAATGTTATCTGACCATGCAGACGCTTTTTGCTATTTCCACAAGTCCTTTAAATGAACATTAGCTATTTCACAACTATCTCTGAGTTATTATTGTCAGTTAGTTAGAAAAATAAAAGCATTAGTTATTATTTCACAACTACAGCTACTTCTGCAAAAGTTAACATTCTAATGCACAACATCTGGCATCCACTTTAATATTTTGCAAAAGCCAAAACTATAATGTATGTTTTTCACGCTGTTCGCAAACTAAAATATCATCCATAAATGATGTTCTGAGGATATGAGCTACACAGGGGCCAGGGCATTGGCCACAAAAAGCTGACATGTTATACTATAGCAAAAGCAGTTAAAAGTGATTACAAACTGTACTGCATCAAAATTGTTGTAATTAAGAATACTTTGCAGAAGTCAATACATAATAGCAAAAGCAACACTACCTAGTTATTTATAACAAACCCAGGGCAAGTTTTCCCCTTGCATGGTGCACTTGGGTCTTCCCCGGGCCCCTTCTGCCCTCGTGCAGAGCCGGTGGCATTTTCCAGCACACCCAGTTTGTAACCAAGAGCCGGGTGCAGCCGAGAAGGCTCCAAGCGCCTCCTTCCAGGCTGACTCTGCAGTGCCGAGGCTGCTCTGGGCTCTGCCAGGGCTCTGCTGGGGCTCAGCTCTGGGCCAGGCTGGGCCTGCTCTCCCCTCACATTGCTCCGGGCAGCTGAGGTACAGCGGGAGAAGGAAGGGACATGGCAAGGCAGTTGAGGGTTAAGAGAGTTTTTATTCAAAAAACTGCCAGAACAAACAGGCTGTCATAAGAACCATAACAAACAGGCAATCCTAACTACCCTAACCAACTAGCAGTGCTAACTACCATAACCAACTAACAGTGCTAACTACCATAACTACCTAGTTGACCCAACTACTGTAACAAGAAGCTGCCCTCAAGTGCTTCATCTCCTCCGCTGCTCCCTCAGTTGCTTTGCTGCAGTGATCAGAGGTGTCAGGCTGGAGAGAGGCTTGGCTGATGATAAAAATGGGTGCTGCCAAAAGGATAAAGAGGAAAGAAATGAACTGTTACTTTCCAGAGTCAAGTTCCTCACAGGCTCTGTTGCAACAGGACAAAGGGAAATGGTTTGAAACTCAGGAGAGGGAAGCCGGCTCAGATTAGATCTAAGGAAGAATTTTTTAACCAGCAGAGTGGGGAAACAGTGACAGAAGGTGCCCAGAGATGTGGGAGGTGCCTCCTCCCTGGAAACATCCAAGCTCAGGTCAGGCAGGGCTCTGGGCCCCCTGAGCTGCTTGAAGATGTCCCTGCTCGCTGTGGGGCACCAGGCCCAGATGAGCTCCAAAGAAGCCTGCCAAGCCACAGCAGGCGAGGATTCTGCTTGCTCTGTGTGTGGAACGCAGCCAGACTGGAGACTGTCGGAGGGGGCCCCACAAGAAAACCCTTCCCTGGCGCTGCTGCTTCTCCTGCAGCCCTTGGCCCTCACCTGCAGCAGCTCCTGGGCAGCCCAGCGCCGCTCCTCGTCCGTCTCCAGGCTGCACTCGAGGAAGTCCCGCAGCAGAGCCGACAGGCGCCGGGGCTCCTGCAGCTGCGGGGTCCCGTTCTGCCGGATCAGAGCGCGAGCCTGCAGGGAAAGCAAACTCAGCGCTCTGCCAGCTCCCTTCACACCCACACGGGCTCACATCCACCCCAGGGCCTCAGCCCCAGCTCCAGGGGCACTTTCCTCCCTGCCACAGATGCTGCTCACAGCTCATTTTGCTATGCCAGCCAAAAACCCCAAACCCTGGGGCTGCCACAGCCATCACAACATCCAAATGATCTCGCCTTGAGAGCCAGTTTCACTGGCTGACTTTGTTCGTTGGAACCTCCATCAGAAATATTGTGTTATTTCAGAGGATTCTTACATCAAGTGCATCTCTGCAGTGCCACTGACACTCAAGTAGATGCATTCCTGATGCCTTGTCCCAAAAACTGCCAGGCAAGACACAGGAGGTTTGTGTTGCTGAAAGCTCAGGATTGGTGCCAAAGAGAAAGTAGCTTGGACTAGGAAAGAAATATGTTAGACTCTAAAGGG
The DNA here is from genome assembly GCF_028551555.1 of Melozone crissalis. Lineage (NCBI taxonomy): Eukaryota > Metazoa > Chordata > Aves > Passeriformes > Passerellidae > Melozone > Melozone crissalis. Next base: position 9,174,361 of record NW_026535844.1, read on the forward strand.
GATGTTAAGCAATCATCTTCAGGTTTTAGACAAGTTTCCCAGTGAGAAGAATCAGGGGGGTGATCATCTTGCAAAACCTCTTTTAGAAACTCCTTCAGAAAACTTGTTGGGATTTGTGGGTGGGATTTGGGGATGGTTTGGGGTTTTCTTTCAACATTAGAGCTACTTCATTCGTTCACATTTTCAGGTCATCCTCACAGCCAGAAGAGCTGCAACAACATAAATCCCAAAGCAGATTTTTGCTGGAGACTGCAGAATAATCATCTGTGTTGAGGATGGAGTCCTCTGGGAATTCCCTTCCCCATGTGTAGAAAACTCCAGCTGCTGTTCCCAGTGCAGGGTCCCCCTGTGCTCACAGGCCTCTGCAGCCACTGCAGAATTTGCCTCTTACCATGGCCGCCGTTTCCCTGAAGTAAGGAGGTTCTCCTTCCACCATCTCGATGGTCACAATGCCAAAGGCCCAGATGTCCACCTTGGGGCCATAAGGAGATCTGGTCACAACTTCTGGGGCCATCCAGTGAGCAGTGCCCACCATGGAGCTGCACTGGTCCTGCTTAGGGCTGAGCTGAGCGCAGAGGCCAAAATCAGCTGAGAACAGAAACAAACCCTGTCAAAGGCAACTGGAATGAGGAAACCAAGCACAAAGAAGGGCCATAGGCAGAGCAAAGGCACTGCTGGCACCCTGCTCCTCTCCTGAGCTCTCTGCAGGGGCAGCTGTTCTCAGCTGGCAGCAGGGGCCGGGCAGTGCCCCCAGCAGCCCTTGTGGGGCTCTGGCCCTCCCTGGGAAGCAGCCCCACACCCGCAGCCCGGGAGCGCCGTGCCTGGCCAGGAACACCCACCCAGCCTGACAGAGCCGTCCGTGCCCAGGAGGATGTTGGAGCTCTTCAGATCCCTGTGGATCACCCGGTTGGAATGGAGGAAATCCAGGCCCTGCAGACACTGAGAGAGAACAAGAAACATGAGGGCAAAAACCAATGGCCGGAATATATCACACAAGAAAGGACAGTTCAGAATTGTGCCAGCAGCATCTTTGCTGTTACAGGCCAGGAGTGCAGTGCACACAAACTCCAGGCAAACGGTTCAAGGCAAAGCTGAGAACAGCAAATCAAATCCAAACCAGACAGAGAGTACCACAACAGCAGGAGAGAGAACAAGAACAGAGTAGAAGTGCAGTGATGCTGGCAGGCCGTTCACTTCAGAGGCTCTTTCTTCTCCAGCTCATAAAAAAACCACAGAAACAAAGCTCTGAGCATGGAGCCACTCCTGTTCTCACGCCCTGTTTGGAAGGACCATCGTGTCCCAGCCATGGAGTGACAAGCAGGATCCCTCACCTCCCGACTGACAGCTGCCATCTCTCCTTGAGCCATGCGTATCTGTCTGACAACGTCCTGCAAAGTTCCTCCATCCATGTATTCCATCACCAGCCAGAGATCTCCATCAACAAGGAAGCTGGAAGAGGAAAGCAATGGCATGGAGATGAAAGTGCAGAGCTCAATTCCCCCATGGAAAAGCCTGGAGTGGAGTTTTGTTTCCAGGTCAATTATCAATGAGGACAGAATCAGATGGAGAGACATTGCTGCCAGGCTGCACAGCCCTTGGAATCTGCACAGTCTAAAGGAGAAGGAGACACCTGTGAGAAAGGAGAGGCCTTAGATGGCAAGCAGGTGAAAAATGCAGTTTAGCAACAGCCCAGATCAATGTGGAACCACAACCCTTGGCCCCAGCTGGTTCAGCTCCTGAACTCATCAGTTCCACCATTCCCTCCAGAAGAAGGCAACACAATTCCCAGGGTAATCCAGGGGAGGAGGCTGTGCAGCACTTGGGACAAAAGCAGTCAGAAAACCTTTCAGAAAGTCCCTTCAGAAACAGGCAAGGCCAGTGAAAAATGGGCAAATGAGGCATTTCTGGAAAGAAGAACCTGATCTTCCTGGCATCTGTAGCAATGGAAAAGGGCTGGGAAGAAGAAGCCAAGGGAAATAATTTCTGCTGTGGTTCATCAGACTTGCTGGGAGACACAGCAAATGGGGAGGAACTTGAAGGAAAAACCAAAGCAAAGCAACAAAAGCACATGGAGGGAGTGAACTGCCAGGCTTTTGTTTTGGGAAGATGTGGCTGAGTCAGGCATTTTCAAAACAGGCTACAGACTCCAGATGCCAGGAAATGTTAACGCAGGACCCGGACACCGGATAAGAGCTGAAGCACTCACCTCTCCAGAAATTTGACAATGTTGGGGTTCTTCTTGCCCTTCAGGAGCAGGATCTCATTCACAGCTCGTTCCCTATTCTGCCCTCTGAGACTCATTTTCTTGATGGCCACCTGAAGGGACATTGCAGCCTTAAAATGCAGGAGTCTGTGGCAGGAGGCCACAGCAAACACGGAGCAAGTCTTTTTGGAGCAACAGAGCCGGGCTGTGCCCAACTGCCTTGGGATGGGACACCAGAGCTCAGCAAGGGCCATTCCCACAGCCCATTGCTCTGCCAGCCGGGGGGTGCTTACAGGACACATGGCCAGAGACATTTGGCCTTGCAAGCTCTGCAGAAATGGTCCCTCAGCTGTCAGCCTCAAAGCTCTAACAACATTCTCTGCACCTACAGTCTTCTCAAATGGCCTCAACACTCTCATTATTATTATTATTATTATTCAAACACATGTTGCAAGCAGGAGGTAATTCTGGTTCTGTAAAAACAGAGCAAAACAGCCAGGAACCCTTTAGCCATTCTATGGGATTTGGTTATGATTTCAGATCCAACTGTTCTGTTTGGGATTGCACAACAAAGCAAACACACACCCATTGCTCAGGTGATGCTTGTAACAGGCTGTCGCTGACACCAGACCCAAACACAACTGCAGGATTTAGGAGAGAGCTTTGCTCTGGACATCCATCTTCTCATTTCTCTCCCTCTCCCTCTGTGAACAGCTGAAGTAGGACTAATACCCCAAACTGAGCCCAAGCAGGATCTCTCCCTAATTAGGGCTTGAGGTTCCCTTTGAAGATAAAAGGCAGGATGGAAAAACTGCTAAATAATGTTCCTGTCTGAGGCTGGGATGAAGATAAACTGGACCTCAGTCTCCAGCAGCTGATGCATTCACACTTTTAGATATGAAGACCAAGCCAGGGCGTCCTGCACTGACAGACACCGCTGCCCTCCTTGCATTCCTTGTGCTCTTCAGAAGGACCAAGTCTGTCCCAGCTGTGCTCTGCAGGCTGACACTGCTCTGCCTTCAGAGGAGCAGCCTGGGCAGAAAAGCTCTGCTGGCCCCCAGAGCTGCAGCCACAGCTCCCAGCAGAGGGGAAAGCCCTGCAGAGCTGCCAGCCGTGCTGGGCGTGTTGGCACTGACCTCTCCTCCAGTGGCCCTGTCGAGTCCTTTGTAAACGGTTCCGAAAGCCCTGGAGACAAAAGAGCAGAGAAGAAAGAAGCAGCGCTTTAGGCCCTGGCAGTGAAAGCCAGCCCAGACAGGAGATCTCTGCTGCCTGCAGCGTTCACAAACACCTGGGTGCATTGACCCTTCCAACAGCAGCACAGCAGCCACCAGCCCTCTGCCGTGCAAGGTATGCCAGAGGAAATTGAGACCCAACAGGAAGGAATTGGGCTGGAGCAAATCCCAAATGTCCACGCTGAATTGCTTTAGTTCCAAAGCTAGGAGAAGAAATGGGTGTCTAAAGAACTGGAAAAGAATGCATTTCATCCTTTTCCATTTCCTGCCTAAGACCTGTAGGATCCACAAGGGCCCTGCCATCAGACAGGTGATGCTTTTTTCCCCAGAGTGCATCAGCTCTGTGTCTGTTACTGAATGTATGGGGTCTGCTACCTGTGCTAGAATAGAGTACTTATTATTTCATCTCTGGTTTCTTTTTCTAAAGCATTAGGTTATACTCCTGACCAGTGGATATTTTTGACGGAAAATATTTGAAAGAAATCTTCTTGAGAACTGTTTTCTGACAGTCACCAGATGGTGAGTTGCTCTTTTAGGCAGGACACTGCCAGCCTCAGGGGCCTTTGACGGCACCTTCTGACCACAGTTATCAACTCTCATCAGGACTGAGAGACAGCAGGATGGTAGCCCAGTGTCTGAAGGTGCTTTGGGCTCTCCTGACCTCTCACTTGATCCTGCACCAGCGCAACACCCAGCCCTGCTTGTGCAGAAGCAGCTGCTGTGCACTTACCCTTGGCCAATCTCCTCCACTTCCAGGTATTTCTGGCCAGGCTCCGCTTTGCTCACGGTGTTCCCTGAAAGAAAAAATGTGGAAGATGCTCCCTCCCAGAGTGAGAGCCCGCCTTGCAGCAGAGCCAGAACCAGCCCCACTCCCTGGGGCCGTGAGCCCCTTGGTGTCAGCTGGGGAAGGACAATAAATGGCTCTGGGACATTCAGCTGCAGAGCAACCCTGGGTGCAGCTGATGCCCAGACACACACACAGCACCTGCTCGGGCACCCAGGAACAGGGCAGACGTACTCAGCTGCATCAGGCACCACTCCCCTCTCCCCTCTGGCTGCAGGGCTGTGCTGCTGTCAGAATTTTCAGCCCAGGATCCCACAGCGGAGGGGGCTTCATTGTCCTCTTCCCAAGCAGAGGGAGGTTCTCCATCCTCTTCCCAAAATGCTGCAGCTTCTCCATCCTCTTCCCAAAATGCTGCAGCTTCTCCATCATCTTTCCAAGCGAGTGGATCCTTGCTGTCCACTTCCCATGCTGGGAGATGTTCACTCTCCTCTTCCCAAGACACAGGATGTCCTCCATCCTGTGCGAGGAGGATGGGAGATGGGAGATGTCCTCCATCCTCATCCCACACTGCGCGTTGTCTGTTGTCCTCGTTCCACACTGGGAGATGTCCTCCATCCTCATCCCACACTGGGAGATGTCCTCCATCCTCATCCCACTCCGGAAGATGTCCTCCATCCTCATTCCACTCCGGAAGATGTCCTCCATCCTGATCCCACACTGCGAGTTGTCCGTTGTCCTCGTCCCACTCCATGGGACCTTGGCCATTCTGGTCCCACACCAGGGCACATCCACCGTCCTCGTCCCACGCCGGGAGATGTCCCCTGTCCTTGTCCCACCCCACGGGAGCTTCGCCGTTGCATTCCCACACCGCAGGATTTTCGCCCTCGTCTCCCAGAGCAGCGGGAAGTTCACTGTCATCTCCCGGCACTGAGGGAAGTTCACCATCGTCCCCCAGAGCAGCGGGAAGCTCACTGCTGCCTTCCTCCTCTTTGGCCTCCTCTTTGGAAGCAGAGGGAGCTCCAGGAGGTGCTGGTGCTGCTTTTGTGCCCTGTGGACAGACGGCAGCGTGAGGGACGGGAAGTTCTATCTCAGTTATCACCTTATTTATCCTCAGCTGCACATCCAGCTGCACTAAGAAGAAAATGGGTTTGGAGCTGTTCCAACTAACAATGGGCTAAAGTTAACATTGCCACTTATTGTTGGGAATTCGATATTCCACCATGGCTAAAGCCAGCAAGCAATCCTCTGTCTGCAAAACCAGACCTGCAGCTCTTCAAAAGCTCTTCAGCAGAAAAGGAGAAAACTGATGGGAATTCCTTTGCTGCTGCTGCAAAGATAGTGACAGGAACTTTCCTTCAGCCTCCCAGGCTGGCACTCGGCTGCCACATGCCGAGCTCACCACTTGCTGCACAATTCCAAACACCAAAGGTTCCTTTTCCACTCACCGAAGGAGGAGCTGCTTGGAATGTAGACATGAGGTGCCCTGAAACGGGAGAGGGAACATGAACCACATGCTGTTAGGAGAAAAACTGCCTGTGGTGGGAAATGCCACGGAGAAGGTAACCCCGAGACAGCATTTTTCTTTCACAGCATCCCTCCAGGAGCCACAGTCCCTTCCCACAGCAAGCAAGAGAGTAGCACAAAATACTGGGCTGGGTCAGCTCTTGGCTGGAGCAGCAAAGGGAGGGAGTTCCAGGCTCTGCTGGCACAGACTCCCTGCTTGGGGGAACAGAACCCCCGAGGGCTCATTGCAGATGCTGTGCACGCCCCGCTGGCTGCAGACACCCCCTTTTTCAGCTGCAGCTGCTGGCAGGAGCTCTCCCAAAGCAATGGTGTCTTCATGGAAATTTGGTTCCAAAGTCAACTCAGCTCCAGAGGAAGAACAGAAAGCACACAGCAAGGCCAAAGCCACAGATACTGCAGCAAAGGAAAACCTCGACTTACGTGCCAAGTGGGTTAAAAAATACCCCGAATAAGCCACAGAGTACAGAGTGCAAACTGCAGCAGCCACGTGCTGGAGCATTTTGGCTGCGCTGCACACGTCTGCAGCCTGTAGCCCTGTAAGCACAGAAGGACACCCGTCAGGGCTGGGCTGCTGCTGAGAATGCCTCGGGCAGGAGGATCCTCCAGCAACGAGCCCAGAGCCACTCTGGGCACTGAGGCCTCCGTGTCCCACAGCAACGGGAACACCACGGGGACGTGGCGCTGTTCCTGTGACATCCCAGCAGCAGCTCACGCAGAAACCGCCTGGAAGGTTCTCCTGTGTCACAAAGGAGCACAAAGAACCCTCCCAGGGCACAGCCCATTGCCCAAAGGGTGCAAGAGGAACTCGGAAAATGCAGCAAACAAGGACACACCATAGCCCAGCCTGAACACTGAGGAGGAACAAGGACGGCACCAAACCAAAGGAAACGTGAACTTTAGTCACTGATACTTCTGACTAAAAGCAGCGAGCCTTGTTCCATCTGGGATCTTTGTTCTGGTTCTAAAAACGAGCAAGGTTCTCCACTCTAAATACACAGAAGGCAGGAACTGGGGAGGAGGTGGGGTTAGGAAGGAGGAGGAGGAGGAGGGAGAGAGGAGAAGGAGGAGCAGGAAGAGGAGGAGCAGGACCAAGAACAGGAGGAACGGGAGGTTCCAGTGTCCCCTGTGGCCACAGCCGCGGGACCATCACCCCATCCTCATCTTGCAGGTGAGTGGGGAGGGGGGAGCTCGTCCCAAATATATTGGGGTTTCCCTGAGAGGGTTTTTTATTGCTGTGTGTTTGGAACTCGCAGATTGTGGAATTGACCCCAAATATCATCTGGTGTCCCTGGGAGGTTTTTCTCTGTGTGTTCATAAGTTTGGATCTTGCAGGATCCCAAAGCTGAGCCCCTTGGGGGATCTTTGGGGGCCCACGTGGCCATTGCCCAGTATGGGCAGGGGAGGACATTGGTCCTGGGGATCCCCGGGAGAGCAGAGGAGGAGAACCCCTGGGACCCCCAGAGTGGGGAGAGCAGAGAGGTGCGATCCCAGAGCTGGGGGACCCCGGCAGATTGGAAAGGGGGGGAGCCTGGAGAGGAGGGACCCCTGGGATCCCTGGGATCTCAAAGCAGAGCATCAGGGGAGAAGGGAACCCATGGACCCCCAAAAGCCCCTGGATCATCCCTAAGCAGGACGCTGTAAAATTGGGATCCCCTGGAGGCATTGGACCCCTATGATCCCAAGGAAAGGAAACCGCTGGAACCCCATAAGTGGGATTCCAGCAATAGGGAACTCCTAGGAGAGTTTTTTTGGGCTGAATCTTGACATTGTGGAGATTTTCATGGACACAAGACTCCTGCTGAGTTCCAGACATGGAATTGTGCAGAAGGAGCCTTTACTCTAAGGTGCTCCCATCTTGGTTTCCCCCAAATCAGGGTTTGTCATTCCCAAGCTGTGGCCAGATGGAGGAGGAGGAAAAGCCCCAGAGATCCCTCACAAGGAGGGGCTGCAAACCCAGCCCAGGGAGGTGTGAGGAGGAAAGAGTCCCCCTGAGCCAGGAAGGCGGCCAGAGATCCAGCTAGAGCTCAGAGCTGGTGGAGAAGCCTCATGGCAGGGAGAAGCCCCACAAGTGCTTGGAATGTGGGAAGGGTTTCAGCTACAGCTCCACCCTGATGGAACACCAGAACATCCACACTGGGGAGAGGCCCTGGGAGTGTGGGGAATGTGAGAGGAGCTTCAGTGGGACCTCTGACTGAGCTTCAGCAAGCACCACAAGATCCACACTGGGGAACGGCCCTATGAGTGCTGTGAATGTCAGAAGAGCTTCAGGTGGGATTCAGAGATCGTCACTCACCAGCACTTCTGAAATAAACAGGGCCAGGAGACTTCTTCTCCTTTTTAATGCCTTTATTAAAAGTGATCAGCTCAGGATTGGGCGGCTCGGCGGGTCTGCAGCGTCCCGTCGTCTCCCAGGGCGACTCAGAGGAGGAGGATATGCGCAGCTCTGTCCACAAGGGGCAGAGTTGGGGGAATCCAGTCCTCGTGGGAGCCTTTTGGGCGTGGTATTCCCCGCCAGGTGGTACTTTTGCCGGCTGTCTTAGCAGGCCCTCATCTCCGGGGGCTTCTCCCATGGTCAGGGCGAGAGGGTCCGAAGGTGTTCCGCATCTCTGCAGGCTCAGCATTCGGCTCCTCTCGTCCAGACATCACTCCAGTCTCTCAACTCTTAGGTGGCTCGTTGTTTTGGGGTCTTCTCTGTACACTGGGGGACCCATGCTGCATTGTGGTCTTGGAGTCACTTTGCATAGCCCCCCTCACCTTCTCAGGTCTCTTCATCCTTCTGGGAAAAGGACACCTTAGCCTCGGGCGAGGCTCTGCTAATACAAAAGGAGTGATTAGCCTCAAGGACCCGTGATTACAATAACAAAACACGAAGAACTTGGGCAGCTACCGTGCTCTGGCTGCCTTTTTGTAACTTTTTCTCACAAAAAAATATTACCCGAATTTTGTTCATAACAGTCCCCCCTCTTTTTCTTTGATCGAGCTTAAATTCTAAGCTCGCATCAACTCACAATTTTTTGTTTTGAATCTACTATAAATTTCTTGTGCACTTTGGTAATCATGGTTACTTAACCTTGTTACTTTCCTTGGTTTCTTCAGGTTGGTCTGCACGGCAAGTACTATTCTACTAAAACAGATAAATAAGCATAGTAAAAAAAGCAATCCTCCAAGTACACACACAGTGAGAAAAACTACCTTTTCTCATACATCCTTTTTGAAAATCTCCAGGTTCTCCCACCCACTGGGATCAAGTGTAGGAGTTTGATCACGATTATTTGCACATGTTAATCTTTTTATTTCGTTTGAAATGTTCCTAATAATTGAATTCCTTATTCTTAATACTGCCTGGAGGCGGATTACTTTATTTAACATAGAGATTGGGATCCGAATTTGGCTTTTACAATTTTGGATTTTCTCAATTTCTATTTCACTTTCCCGGTTCTGTTTATTTTCTCTCAAATCATTATATATAGGAACTCCCAAACTTGATCCAGTTTCTTTGGGTAATAAGAAAATTGGTTTTATCACTCTAGCAATGCAGCTGCCAGGCGAGATAAAACCTAGGGGTTTTGGGCTCCCCTGAAATGTGTTCCAAAAGGGGTTCATCTCTTTTCCAGTACACTCATATAAATACTTGTAACAAACAATTTTTCTTACCATTTTCACAATTTCTTTGCTTTTTACTAGTTCTGCTGAGCTCGTTTCAGCAGCATAACATTCAATGCACAACCAGGCTTCCCCTATAGTATACTCTCCTAGGAGTGGCTGCCCAAAAGTGGCAGTATTGTATGCTCTCCAATACACTCTCTTATTTTTCTGATAAAGGACCAATTGGGAGGGGTTAACACGATCAGGGTCAGAACTGATGTGGACTCTCGACAAGGAGCTCACTTCCTCCTCACAGAGAGGTTGGTAGCATTCACTGCACCGCTCAGCTGGGCTTCCCAGAGCACCACCAGCAATCAGAGCCATCAGTACTACCCTTCCCAAGAGTCCGGTATGGGTCATCTTGCACAGTCTGCCCACCCGGCCTTGCCTCTTGGGGAATTTTACTGAGGAGAAGCTTCCAAGCTCTTTAGAGTCCCTTCTGCCCGCTTCTTTGGTTAAACCCCTCTTGGTCTGTTCCCTACCAATTTTGGTTTCCCCTCCCAGGGGAGTGTTCCGTAGTGGATTAACCTGGAGTCTTTAGAAATAAATTGGGGAACTTAACCAGAATTACTTATTTACAGTCTTAAACTTTTTACCAACATAGTTTACACAAAACAGTTTTGAAACATTTTAAGCAATATTAGAACTCTTGATACCAATTTTTTCCACACAGTTCAGTCTTTTTTACTCTTCCTTCTGAGAGTCAACTTTAAATCACAGTATACTCAGGTGAATTAACGTGTGAAGCAGATGAATCCTTATCCAGTGCCCAGAGGTGAGAATGGTGTGGACTCTGGCCCAATGCCAGAAGGAAAAACTGGGACTCTGGCCCAATGCCAGAAGGAGAAAGGGGTGGAGTCCGGTCCAATGCCAGAGGGAGAATGGGGTGCAGTCCGGTCCAATGCCAGAATGCCAGAGGGAAAAAAAACCTGATGTTGAATCCTGGTCCAATGCCAGGAGGAGAGAGTGATGTGAGTCCAACCTTTTCCTTTTGGTCTGCACCGTCGAATTAGTAATGAAGGGTACCTGAAACGGGCTTTCAAACACAGGCATTAATGGTCTGCTATTTAATGGTTCTGTCAAAACTCAGTTTCTCTGTTTAATATTATTGGTTAATTTCTCTTTTTTCCATAGCTTGCATGTTTCTCTCATCAATTTCTACATACTCTGTATTTTGAAAGGAGTTGTATTTCGGTCAGCTAACTTAACTCCCAAAGTACTTTTATTCTCTTATATCTCTGTGTATTTAATTCACGGGTTTTCTGTTCTATTTTTCAAGATCTTATCTATTTATCTCTTGCTTCTGTTTCTTACTTTCACTTACAGCTTAAATACTTCTTTCAACCCCTTACACTTAATTTTTTTTTTTTTTTTTCTTACACCATTCTTCTACACAATACACTTCCCTCTAAGGAGATGTGGTAAGACTTATAATGCACAATCTACATTACTTCTATTCTAATTTGTCTATATTCATTCTCACACATTCCTTCACACCCTCAAGACACAAACTGGATCATTATTGCTAGAAAATCACGGGTCCCTGCAGCCCCCCCCTCACCCTGGGGTTGGCCCACAGGTCTCAGTATCCCTGGGCCTCTTGGAAGGGCCCTGACTCTGGTTGCCTCTGGTGCCCATTCAACTGTGAGGCTGTCTGCATTCACTCACGCTCTTACAGCTACAGCTACCTCACACACCTGAGGAGCACTAGTTTGGTTTGCAGGTCACACACACACACACTTCCACTGCCCCCTTCCCACCTGCCTGGGAAGTTGAGGCTGACTTTGCTTGTGACTCACTCTCACACACACAACAAGACAACAGAAAGGTACCTTTTACTTTCACATCACTTATTACAAGTTTAGTTTCACTGGCCAGTTTTGGTGCTATTGGATATCCTTTCTACCTAGCTGTTTTTGTCTAACTTCAGATGTTTTTTCACTATACTATACTTTTTAGTACTTTGTTGAGACAGGACTTATCTGCTCCTGTATCTACTCAAAAATTCAAATTCTTCATTTAGGGGTCCCATCTCAAAGTTTACCAAGGGCTCTTCTAGATGTTGCATCGGGTCCCCTAGTGTAAAGCCCCTGACCCTCTAATCAGCATCTTTAAGGATCTTCCCTAAATTATCTTGTTCCCTGGCTATTGCCGCATCGAGACTGAGCTTTCTACAAAACCTCCTGACGTGTCCTGGCTCTCCACAGTAATAGCAATGTCGCTCTCTCAAAGGGCCTTGAGGTGTCTCCATCCCTCTTGCACCTGACAGTACTGGCCTATCCTTGCCTCCTCCTGGTGGTGGACCCGCCCACCCTGCACTTTCTCTAGCTACAGCAACCATGATCTTAGCCTTGGCCTTTGCTTTTTCTTCCTCCCTCCTTAAATACACCTTTAATGCCTCTTTTAATAACTCATTAATGTCCTTCTCTTGCCAATCTTCCATCTTTTCCAGTTTTCTCCTTATATCAGGCCAAGATTTGGTAACAAATTGGACTTTTAGCAGCATTTGACCTTCTGGGGTGTCTGTGTCTATTTTAGAGTACAACTGGAAGTTCCGCCTTAGGCAATTTAGCCAGGCAGCAGGAGCTTCATCTTTCTCCTGTGTACCCTCAAATGCCAATTGGGTGTTAGTTCCTTTGTGAACTGACTCTTTGATCACCCGTATTATCAAAGACCTATATTCCCTCATGGCCTTCCTCCCCTCCTCCTGGTTAGGGTTCCAGCTGGGCTCCGTTAGCGGCAATTTCTGTTCACCTGTTGGCACCTGGGGTCCTGGACTGTTATCTTTCTCACAAATTCTTATGCCAGTCGCCCTTATCATCTGGACCTCTTCTGGGGAAAATAATATACTCAGGATGGAATTCATCTCCCCTCAAGTGTAGATATTTGGACCTAGAAATTGATCCACTTGGTTGGCTATGCCCACTGGGTCCTCAACTAAATGCCCCAACTCTTTCTTGAATCCTCTCACCTCAGAAGCAGTTAGGGGAGTATTCACAAAGCCAACACCTCCCGCTATTCCTCCCATAGGAACCTCTCTGAGGGGAAAGAGTCTCTCCGCCTTGGAGGTCTTGGATCTGGTGCTACAGTATGGCCCATCTTCAGATGCCAAACTACTTTGAGGTATATCTGGGTTACCCTGAACTTTCTGCCCATCAGCAGGTGTACTTGCTGATAGCTGTTTACTGGACAAGGAGACATTTGTGTCCCAACTAGGAGGAGGTAAAGGGACAGCAATAGGAGGGGGAGAAGAGCCTGAGTGTATATTAAGCGGAGCTGGAGAAGGGGTGGAGAATACAGCAGGTGGAATAGGCGCTTGTGGTGATGCAGAAGGATCTGGAGGAGCTGAAGGGGGTGGTGAGGGAGTGTTTGGAGGAGATACTGGGTTTATCATAGCAGAAGCTGAAGAGGTAGAAGGAGGAATTTGAGCAGGTGGTAGTGGGATGGCAGCCGGGGGAGGAACCGGACCTGCCATTTGAGGTGCTTGAAGAAGAGGATTATAAGGTGGAGGGGCAGAAGGAGGCAAATAATCCAGGGGGTCCCATCTACTAGTTCTATCATCCCCTCCTTCATTCCCCTCTTTCTTCCTTTGTACCTTACAAATTCACACCCTTTCATCCTCAACAGCGCTCCTTACCCAGTAAGATATATACAGTAATTGCTCAGGATCAGTATCTCCTCGAGCTGTCAGATAATTATTTAATTGTTGGCACATCCACTTATCCTTTGTCCCACACCAAGGCCATCCTCCTTGCACCTCTAAATCTGGCCACACTTCCATACAATAATGGATCATTTTCACTTTATCTAATTCCTCCGTGGCCTCTATAGAATCCCATTTTACTAACAGTTCTCCTAAGGGACTATTGGGATGTATATACCTCAGTTTCTTGCTGGTCTTTTTACTACTACAACATCCCATTTTTCAGGTCTCAATAAAAAAGTCTCAAAGGTGCCTCTACTGACCGGGAGTTTCAAAAAACCTTGTCTGAGGAGCTTCAGCCTCCTCCACTGAACTTCAAATTTCTGCCTGATGCTCAGGACTTTATACTGAAACAACTGCCCAATCTCTTGATTGCCCAACTTCCCAAGGTCAGGTCTTATATCTATCGGGACTTGAACACACAAAGCCTCGCCCAAGAATCCGGGTCGTGCCTGACTCCCTCAGTCAGGAAAAACAACTGCCTGATTTTTAGTTTGCCTAACTCGCCAATTTTTAGGCTTCACCGTATCAGGACTTAAAGTAAACCACAGCCTCCTTCGCTGGGGTTTGTGCCTGACTCCCTTTGTCAGGACTTACTTTGCCTGCAGGGCTTGTGAAAACACCCGAATCCTTCTCGGGACTGACAAATCTTACTCGAATCCTTCTCGAGACTTACGAAGGTGCCTGACCTCCCTTTGTCAGGACTTTGGGGTGCGTGCCACTCATACACAGTAATTCACTCCGCACGCCCGGAGTGGGGGGGCCCTTTATTCCCCCTTGGGAGACGACTTCACTCACGCTAATTCCAGTCGCTTTCCCCTGTTTCCGGCCTGCCCCTTCGCAGGAGTCAGGAAACGCGGTACTGAGGGGTCCCACTCGCTTCGAAGGTCTGGCTGCCGGCCCACGTCTCACTCACACAATTGCGCACGTCTCCCACTCCCGCCACCGGGTTTCTCACCAGTCCGGTGCTCCTCTGCCTCGCTGCTCCTGAGCCGATCTCTCTGGTCCTAGTAGCCAGCTGTCCTCTGAAGATCCAAGATGGCCAGTCCTGAGTCCTCTTGCGGTGTGGCTATCCCGGACGAGCGCCCCAGCTGAAATAAACAGGGCCAGGAGACTTCTTCTCCTTTTTAATGCCTTTATTAAAAGTGATCAGCTCAGGATTGGGCGGCTCGGCAGGTCTGCAGCGTCCGTCGTCTCCCAGGGCAACTCAGAGGAGGAGGATATGCGCAGCTCTGTCCACAAGGGGCAGAGCTGGGGGAATCCAGTCCTCGTGGGAGCCTTTTGGGCGTGGTATTCCCCGCCAGGTGGTACTTTTGCCGGCTGTCTTAGCAGGCCCTCATCTCCGGGGGCTTCTCCCATGGTCAGGGCGAGAGGGTCCGAAGGTGTTCCGCATCTCTGCAGGCTCAGCATTTGGCTCCTCACGTCCAGACATCACTCCAGTCTCTCAACTCTTAGGTGGCTCGTTGTTTTGGGGTCTTCTCTGTACACTGGGGGACCCATGCTGCATTGTGGTCTTGGAGTCACTTTGCATAGCCCCCCTCACCTTCTCAGGTCTCGTCATCCTTCTGGGAAAAGGACACCTTAGCCTCGGGCGAGGCTCTGCTAATACAAAAGGAGCGATTAGCCTCAAGGACCCGTGATTACAATAACAAAACACGAAGAACTTGGGCAGCTACCGTGCTCTGGCTGCCTATTTGTAACTTTTTCTCACAAAAAAATATCACCCGAATTTTGTTCATAACGCTTCCACACCAGGGAGAGGCTCTGCGAGTGTCCCGAGTGTGGGAAGAGCTTCGTGCACTGCTCCAGCTCCATCCCCCATGGGAGGATCCGTGCTGGATGGTCCCCAGTGACCCCCATTGGGCAGAGCCCTGGTGACCCCTGTTCTGGCTGATCCGTGTTGGGCAGGGGGAAGGTGTTGGAGAGATTTCTTTCCCTTCTCCTTATGCTTCTGTGATTTGGTTGGTAATAAATTCCCTCCGTGTGCCCAGGCCGGGTCTGTTGTACCCGTGCGGGATTTGCTGCGTGATCTCTCCCGGTCCTTGTCCCCACGCAGGAACCCTCGGTTCCATTTTCTGTCCCTGTGCGGCTGCCGTGGGCAGGGACAGAGCAGCTCTGGGGGTGCCTGGCATCTGGTCGGCGTTACCGCTCACCACGGGCAGCCCTGAGATGCCGCGCACCTGGGCACTCAGGTGAGCCCACACATTGCTGGGCTCACCTGAGTTCCCACCTGCCCAGCGCCCCAAGGTTCCCCCCTGTTGCCTTCTGATATAAGGCAAAGCGACCTAGTTACATTCCTAGGGTGATCTCTTATCTCAGGGGATTAGGGGAAAAGGAATCCTGCCACTTTCTGTCACATCGCGTGATCTTCCGATCACCTGTCCCTATCTACCACACCCCCCCCACCTCCCCAAAAACCTCCAGCCAGGGCCTGTAGCGTCCCGGGAACCCCTCAGCCAATCAAAACACAGCCAAAATGCGCCGTAGCCAATGAGCGCGGTGGGCGTTGAAGAATCATCAGTTGTGTGGCAGAGCCTCTGAGATCGGTTCCCCAAAAGTGGCGGCAGCCAGTGAGAGCGTGCGGTGCTGCCGAGCCCGCCCTGCTCCGGACTGGCGCTCCCAGCGCAGCGCGGCTGCTTTGGGGCTGCTGCTCCCTGCCTGGCCCCAGCCATGGGGCGAGGGGCGGCAGCTGGGGCCCTGCTGGTGGCACTGGTGGTGCTGGGAGCCCCCCCGGCTGCGGGCGTGGAGCTCTCGGGTGAGCGGGGGGGGCGGGAGGTGCTGGACAGGGGCGAGAACGGGGAAAAGGGGGCGAAAGGGGGAGCCCAGAATGGAGCGACAGGAGGAGGGGACCCCCCAAAGGGAGAGCGGGAGGGGGCTGAGACTTGGGGGGAGGTGAAGAAGGGGTGGGAGACGGTGGGAAAGTGGTGAAAAGGGGAGAGTGGGACCCCAAAATCGAACCCATGGGACCCCACAGAGATGCCGCCGGAGGTGCCCACAGCAAGATGCTGACAGGGATTAGGAACTCCCTGTTGGGCTTTGTCTTCCTGGCGCTGGGACTCGGCTTCTACCTGTGCAAGAAGGTGAGGGGGGGTCCCGCGGGTCGTGTCCCCCCTCCCCCGGAGTGTGTGTGCTCCCCCCGGGGCCCCCCAGCCCGGTGTCACCCCCTTTTCTCTGCCCACAGAGCTCCTGAACCGCCAGCGGCTGCAGCCCCTCCCCGTGGGCTTGGGCCCGGCCGGGACCCCCTGCTCCGTCCCGG
The DNA here is from genome assembly GCF_028551555.1 of Melozone crissalis. NCBI lineage: Eukaryota > Metazoa > Chordata > Aves > Passeriformes > Passerellidae > Melozone > Melozone crissalis. The sequence goes on from NW_026535844.1 coordinate 9,190,708, forward strand.
CTCTGCTGATTTATGGGGTGGGGTTGTGTCTCCCCAGCCCCGCTGTCACTCACAAGAGAACTTGCTAACACTTTATATGAAGTTCAGAGTTATATACTAGCACAGTACAGAATATGGAAAATATGAAAGTTAAAACCTAAGGCATCATTCTTATGGTCTTGATCACCACATGGCCATGGTTGCATTGCGGTCATGTCTTGGTTACAATCATCTCATGTTCATGGTCATCTCATGGTCATGGTCTTGTCATGGTCACATTCATGGTCATCTGACTGTAATGGTCATCTTATGATCATGGTTGTGTCATGGGCATGGCCATCTCATGGCCATCTCAGGGTGATGGTCATTTCCTGGTGACCACTTCCTGATGATCATCATCTTATTCTCGTGGATATCTCACTATAATGGTCATCTCACAGTCATGTCATGATCATGATCACACATGGCCATGGTGTGTTGTGATCATCTCTTGGTCATCTCTTGGTCACAATCATCACATGCTCATGGTCATCTCATTTGTAATGGTCATCCAATGGTTCTGGTTGTGTCATGGTCACGGTCATGGTCATTGCATTGTCATGGTCATTTTATGATCATCTCATGTTCAACTCATTTGCCACAGTCTTGTCATGGTCATCTCTGGGCTATGGTTGGGTCATGATTGTGGTTATCTAATGATCACAGTCATCTCATGGCCATCACATGGTCACGGTCATTTGCTGACAGTCATCATGCATCCTCTCAGTCATCTCATTGTTATGCTCATCTCATGGTCACAATCACATCATGGTCAGCTGGTGGCCATCTCATGGTCACAGAATTCACAGAATCACAAGGTTGGAAGAGACCTTAAAGATCATTGAGTCCAACCCATGCCCCAACTGCTCAACTAAACCATGGCACTGAGTGCCATATCCAGTCTTTTCTTGAGCACATCCCAGAATGGTGATTCCACCACCTCCCCAGGCAGGCAATTCCAGAAGTTTATCACCCTTTCTGTAAAAAACCTTTTCCTAATATCCAACCTATATTTCCCTTGACACAGCTTGAGACTGTGTCCTCTGGTTCTGTCAGTGCTGACTGGAGAAAAAGACCAACCCCACCTGACTACAACCACCTTTCAGGAAGTTGTAGAGAGTGATAAGGTTACCCCTGAGTCTCCTTTTCTCCAGGCTAAACAACCCCAGCTCCATCAGTTGTTTCTCACAGGGCTTGTGTTCCCAGCCCCTCACCAGCCTTGTTGCCCTCCTCTGGGTGCACTCAAGTGTCTCAATGTCCTTCCCAAACTGACGGTCCAGAACTGGACACAGCACTCAAGGTGTTGCCTCACCAGTCCTGAGTATAGGGGAAGGATGACCTCCCTAGTTCTGCTGGCCACACCATTCCTGATACAGGCCAGGAGCCCTTGGCCTTCTTGGCCACCAGGGCACTCTGCTGGCTCATGTTCAGCCAGCTGTTGACCAGCACCCCCAGGTCCCTTTGTGCCTGGGCACTGTCCAGCCACACCATCCCCAGCCTACAGCACTGCAGGAGGTTATTGTGGCCAAAATGCAGGACTGGGCACTTGGATTTATTAAACTTCATCCTGTTAGACTCTGTCCATCCATTCAACCATTCCAATTCTGTCTGCAGAGCCCTCCCACCTTCCAACAGATGGACACACACTCCCAGCTTAGTGTCGTCCGCAAACTTACAAATGAAAGACTCAATCCCTTCATCCATGTCATCAATAATGATATTAAACAGAACTGGTCCCAGCACAGACCCCTGAGGGATACCACTGGTGACTGGCTGCCAGCTGGATGCAGCACTGTTCACCACCACTCTCTGGGCCCGGCCATCCAGCCAATTCCTAACCCAGCACAGAGTGCTCCTGTCCCAGCTGTGGGCTGCAGCTTTTCCAGGAGTGTGCTGTGGGAGACAGTGCCAAAGGCCTTGCTGAAGTCCAGGTACACAACATCCACAGTCTTTCCCACATCCACCAGGAGGGCCACCTGGTCATAAAAGGAGATCAGGTTGGTCAAACATGACCTATGCCTCCTAAACCCCTGCTGTCTGGGTCTTACACCCTGGCCATCCTGTGAGTTCTGTGTGATGACACTCAGTACGAACTGTTCCATAACCTTACCTGGTACTGAGGTCAGACTGACTGGCCTATAATTACCAGCATCCTCCATCCCACCCTTTTTGTGAATGGCTCTCACATTGGCCAGCTTCCAGTCATCTGGAACCTCACCAGTGAGCCAGGACTGCTGGTAAATGATGGAGAGCGGCTTCACAAGCTCATCTGACAGCTCCCTCATGACCCTGGGATGGTTCCCATCTGGTTCCATGGATTTATGAATATCCAAGTGTCTCAGCAGTTCTCTGACTGCCTCCTCTTGGATAATGGGGGAAACACTCTGCTCCCTGACACCACTGAGCAGCCCAAGAGGACAGTTGTCCTTGAAGGCAAGTCTTCTCACTAAAAACTGAGACAAAGAAAGCTTTAGGCACCTCTTCCTTCTCTTCATTTGCAGTTATTAAGTTCTGTCCCTCATCCAGTAAAGAACAAAGGTTGGTCTTACTCTTCCTTTCACCATTAATATATATGTATATATAAACATTTTTTGTTTTCCTTTACAAAAGTCACTATTTTAATTTCAAACCAAGCTTTAGCCTCCCTAATTTTTTTCCTGCATGCTCTAGCAGCCCCCTTAAATACTTCCTGAGTGACCTGACTCTCCTTCCAAAGATAATACATCCTTTTTTTATTCCTGAGTTGTCGGGGGAAGGAGACCCAGACACCAATTGGTTCATCCAAGTCCAATTTATTGATCGAATACGGCGGGTTAAATATAGTTCTTAATAAGCTTCATACATATTGCAAAAGTGGAGCTCAGGATTGGTTAGTTACATATCAGCAACTACACCTACTTCTACATTCTTGTGCTTATTCTTCTGTTACATTCTGCAGATATTCAGGACTAATCTCACCTCCCTTTCCTCATGTTGCAGCAAGGCCATCCGGCATTCTTGCTTGTCAGCAGTCACTGAATCAGAGACTGCTGACCTCCCTTTCAAGCTTAACCCGTGGCATTATGTCAGGATGGCCTTTCTCACTTAACCAGTTATTAACCAACCTCTCCACATTTCCCCCGTTTTCTTCTTGAGCAAGGAGATTAGTTTGCCAGGTTTTTGCTATCATACGGCTGACCATGTTTTGAATACAATTAAAGACACAAGGCAAAATAAGCAAAAACATTAAGATCACGCCCAGTAAGCCGATAGCATATGTCACAATGTTCCTTAGCCATGGTCCAAGCCCTAAGCTTTTAAGCCATTCGTCAATTCCTAAACCTTCTTCTTCTTTGAGATGGTGAAGTCCCTGTTGCAGTTCTTTTATCTTGGTATGAATGGACACCGAATGATCAGACAAATTCATGCAACACATTCCCTCAAACTCTTCACATCCATGTCCTTGTGCTAAGAGCAAAAAGTCTACAGCAGCTCTATTTTGTAAAACAGCATGGTTAACACTTTGCACATCTGCAGTTAACATGTCTAGAATTTGGGATGTCTTGTTTAGCTCATTTTTTGCCCAGCACCCTAATTGCTTTGCTAAATTCATAGCCTTATTGGCAGATCCTCCTGGTAAAATAGTTGAAACTACTACTTGCCTGAATGTACCCCAAAACTTTGGGTCTCCTATCTGGCTGCAGTCCAAGTCATGTATACTACGCTTTTTCCTGTTTGATGTTTGACTGAGCTGCATTAGCAAGGATACATTAGGGTGAAATAAGGACAATTTTCCCAAATAACAGGATCCACCCTGTGGCTTAGCTGGTACACCATTCCACACCCTGTCTCCACAAATTAGAAATATTCCTGTAGGTAATTTCATTGGTGCCGTGATATTCGTGCCGTTACATTGATTGTAATGCTGTGGAGAGAATTCACTCAAATTCAGGGATGAATCTAAGGTGGCCCATGTGTCTTTAAGTTGATTTAAATTCTGGACATCTAAGGGTTTGAAACTAAACCATCCGCCAGCTGTAGTGTTAGGCATACTGGCATTTGCACTTCCAAAAAGATCCAATTCTTCAGGAGGAGAATGCAAGGAAGTGTTAAGTGATTGGATTAGTAAGCATTGGCGATAGCCATCACTCTGACCTGCAGTATACCCTTGTTGCACTGGCAATGTGATGTTCGACATGTTAGACATACATAAGGTTCGATTATTTATCAAACCACAAAATTCTCCAGGAGACCACACCGGAAGTCCCACCAGGCATGTTCGAAATGGGTTAGTGACTCCTCCAAGACTAAGACAAAGCGATGATTGATTAATTTGATTAGCAAGTGTTACCCATAAATTCTCTCTTGGCTGACTAAAGTGTGTTATTCCTACTGCTTCACTTGCTACAGCATTGAGCAGTATAATAAAAACAAACTTCATTTTTCTTTCTTCTTTGCCTGTTTTTCCTTCCTTCGCTGACTTTTATCTGGTTTGTTAGGCCGATTAAAATGGACCTGAGTCAGTCTTTGAATACACTGATCTAACTCCAAATCAACATCCTTGCTTACAGGTATAGCACGTGGCAGATTTAAAGGCAAATCAGCTTTACAGCGAGCTGCTATAATGCGTGAGGCATTAGTAATTTCAAACTCTCTAAGCACTTGCTGCAACTTCCATCTAATATATGCTATAGCTACTTGTTCTGCACTCTCAAAAAGCTCTAATCCTGCCCTTCCTGGCAGGCCAGTACTTTGTTCAAGAGGTCTAACCCAGACGAAATCTTGAATCCACTTCCCGAAACATGGTCTACACCATAAATTTGCTATTGTCTTTTGTGAGTACCAATAAATCTTATTACAACCTGCACAATGCAAAGCTATCCATGCATAGCACTTATCAGCATCCCTTTTGCAAACATAACAAGGAAGTGAATGTAAGTAAGGACCAGTATAAAAGTCTGTCTCTTCGACCCAATGCAACCAATTTAATGGTGGTGATTGCAAAGCCTCTTCACCTTTCTTACTATATAAGGCTAATAGTTCAAGCTCTTTCTTTAGCGCAAGGCATATTTTATTTTGTAATCGTTGTTTGTATTGTTCATTGTCTTCATCAACTATACCCTCCTGAGGGTTCCATAAATATAAAAGTATTCTATTCATAGAAATTAATTAGCCTTATTTAGAAGAGGTCGTTCCCTTCCTAGCCTTCTTTTTCTTATCGGTCTTCAGTTTTGCCGCTCCTAATTTCACTGGTCCCGTCACTTACCAACCTAATTTTTGTAATTTTTTAATGCAATGATCTAATGCTCCTTCAGGATTCCCCCTGAAGGGCCCTACAATAGAATGTTGTGTTAAAGGTACTAATTTTCTACACCTTACAGAAATTATACGTGATTTACTTTGAACCTTAATTCTACTCACAACACATTGTACTTCCCAACGATAATAAGCAAGAATTTTCTGTTCAGGAGCCTTATAAAGATTTAAAGCTACATATGCATTTTGCCCCGTCTGTCTCCTTAATTCATCTTGCCAATCTTTACCCCACGTGTGCTCATGCTCACAAGTGTGACACCATAAATCCCATAATAATGATTGTTCTATCCAAAAGGTATTATCACAACCCCCGCAGCGTAAAGCTATCCAGGCAGCACAATGTGGATCATAACAGTCAAGGCAAGGTGCTTTTGCTGGATTTGTTAAACGAAAAGTTGATAATGAGTCAATAAAACCAATCAACTCCTGGGCCGTCCGATAGTGACGTGTCAGTGCTCTGCCCAACACTTCCGAGTGTCCCTTCAATTGTAGCAGTAGCGGTTGTAGGATTAAGGGCAGTTTCTTCCTCAGTCGCTCCTTGTCCTCCTCCGTGAGGCGGTCCACCAGACGCTGCATCAAAAACAGGTTTAGTCCACTTAGCAGGCACCCACAAAGGCCCTGTAGGTGAAGAAACACAAAGATACCCCCGACCCCAATATAATACTTTCACAGGTTTTTCCCATAATCCTGTACTCGGGTTCTTATACCTAACCCAGACCTCTGTCTCCTCAATATTTTTCTGACCTGACCTCGGATGATGTTTAATCGCAGGAGGGGTATCATCTTCTCCAAAAATACATAAATGATTGATCACATACAGAACCTTAGCCAAACATGATTGTGGGTCTGTTAAATCTTGATGCTTCTCAATATACCATTTAAGGGTACCGTTTGCTCTTTCCACTATTGCCTGTCCAGTAGAAGAGTGTGGAATACCTGTCACATGCTTAATGGACCACCGATTTAAGAATTTCTGGACCCTAGCACACACATAAGCTCGACCATTATCCGTTTTGATACTTCTTGGAACTCCCATAACAGCAAAGCAACTTAACAGGTGCCTGATAACATGTGTAGCTTTTTGTCCTGCTTGAGCCGTAGCCCATATGTAGTGACTATATGTATCTACAGTGACATGCACACACTTAACTTTACCAAATCTAGGTACCTGTGTAACATCCATTTGCCATTTTTCATTTATTTCCAAACCTCGAGGATTAACTCCCATGCCTAAACCTATTCCCTCATTATGATAACTACATATTGGACATGCTCTAACAATGGCTTTAGCTTCTGATAAACTCAGCTCAAAATGTTTTGCAAGCCCTCTTGCATTTTGATGATGTCTGCTATGTGCTTCTCTGGCCAATGTATGCTTGTCAATAGGACAAGAGTTATCAATGGGTAAAGTAACCAATTTGTCTGCACGTTCATGCCCTTCTCCTAAACCTTCAGACCATTTATGGCTCCTAATATGAATCACAGAATACGCTGCACTTCTTTCTCGTAAAGCTTTCCTTAATTGTATCAATAACTCATACAATCATTTATTATTCACTTCCTTAATTGCTGCTTCCTCTATTCGTCTGGCTACTCCGGCAACATACATAGAGTCTGTGACCACATTTAAAGGCTCCTGTAAATTAGACACTGCCCATACTACTGCCAACAATTTCAAAGTTTGTAAGCTATCTGCAGGATCTGTTGTAAGAAGTTGATGCTTCCATTGTCCTTTTTCTTGCCAGGTGACAGCAGCACGCCTTGATTTCTTTCCCGCATCTGTAAAAGTTGTAATAGCTCCTTCTATAGGGCGTTCTTCTCTCAATGGTCGAGTAATCCAGTTCCATTCTGTCATCCATTGCAAAACTTTAGGCACTAATTTGCTGGTTTCTACTTTAGCAGATGATGCTAATAATGCTTCCTGCAAATTCTTTGAATTAATCAAGTACCAGTCCAAAGTTTCTTTCTCCATAGGCAATCTAATGGTAGCAGGTTCTCGACCATCCACTTCAATAACTCTGAGACGCCCTTTTTTGACTAACACAGCCAATTGTTCAATTTTTGAGAATATTGTTGTCTTATGTTGTAGTGATGGTGACAACCATTCCAGAACTCGTATCTCCCCCGTTTTCTCCTGTTGTTGAGAGAGAGCACCAAGCAAATGGCAAGGACTATTCCAAATAGTAAGGTCAATAGGGCAGTCGAGTTGTCGACGAGACACATATCCCTGTTGTACACAATTACTAATTTGTTGCAAGGCGAGGTGGTGCTCCTTTGTCAGGTGTACAGGAGTAGTAGGATCAATACCCTTTAACAAAGGCCGTAGGGTTTCTAACAAATGATTTGGTATTCCCACAATAGGTTTTAACCGCTGTAAATCTCCCAGCAACTTCTGTGCATCATGCAAAGTTTTAATGTCCAATTGTAATTCCAATATTTGAGGTATTACTTTTTGATCTGTTAAAGTCCATCCCAGATATTTCCATGGTGTGGTGGTCTGAATTTTCTCAGCAGCAATAACAAGCGAATATGCTGAAAGAGTATCTCTAATACTGTCAATCTGCAGAGAGGAGAATGGTTGTTGCTGTGCAAACAAAATATCGTCCATGTAATGATATATTATAGTTGCTGGCCATCTGCGATGTAGTGGCTGTAATGCAGCATCAACATAAAGCTGACATAACATAGGGGAATTGCGCATCCCTTGCGGAAGAGTCGTCCATTCAAATCTTTTATCTGGCTCTCCACGATTTATTGCCGGTAAAGTAAAAGCAAATCTCTTCATATCATCAGGATGTAGCCCAATAGTGAAAAAACAATCCTTTAGATCAATAATTAAAAGTGGCCAGTGTTCTGGGATCATAGCTGGATTTGGAAGACCAGGCTGTAAGGCCCCCATTGGTTCCATTTGTTCATTTACAGCCCGTAAATCATGTATCAAACGATATTTCCCTGATTTCTTCTTGATAACAAAAATAGGTGTATTCCAGGGGCTCGTAGAAAGTCGTAAGTGTCCCTGTGAATATTGTTCCTTTACCAATTCATGGGCATGCATAAGACTCTCCCCTTTTAATGGCCATTGCTTAACCATCACCGGTGTGTCCGTTTTCCAGGTGAGTGGAATGGGGAAAGTCCAAGCAATGGCAATTACCCCAAAGGGTGATGATTAGTTAACACCACTCCCAATTGTGTTAAAATGTCCCTTCCAATTAAACAAGAAACTGTAGGAGGTAATTGAACAACTGAAAACACAGCAGATACTTGTTGATCATCAATACACACTAACAAAAGTGGTGATCTACTTGCTAATGTAAATCCTCCTACTCCAGTGAGCATATTTGATGATGGGAATAGAGGCCAATGTTGAGGCCATGCTTCTGGAGAAATAATGCTGGTATCTGCTCCTGTATCCAATAATCCATAAAGGGTTATGCTTTGATGTCCATGGGTAATTTCCACCTTTTGTTTTGGTCTATTTTGTAAATCCACAGTCAAAAGTGTAACACCAGTAGAGCCAAAACCTTTTTCATCCCGCGTTTGTCCAGTAAATGATGGTATACCAGATGTCATTTGTGATAGTGGTATTAATTGTGCAATGCGTTGTCCTTTTGTTATTTTAATAGGAGGATAAAGGGTGTAAACCATAATTTGTATTTCCCCTGTATAATCCGCATCGATAACACCAGGCAATACAAATAATCCCAGCATAGTTGTTGAAGAACGTCCTAATAACAATGCTCCACATTTTTGTTCATTCAAAATGAGAGGACCCTTTACTCCAGTTGGTATCCTCTCAGGCTGATTCATCATTAATGTGACGTCTACTGCTGCTGATAAGTCCAAGCCGAGGCTCCCTGCTGTGGCTGGTTGCAGACAGGAGGGGGCAGCGATGTTGCGTCGGCAGCTGGTGTCTCCAATGTCACGGCGGCTACTTGTGTCTGGGCGCGGCTCGCCTGCTGCGCGCTCCTGGGATAGTTTCCCAACCGGCGCCTACAAGCTGTAGAGTTGTGGGAACTGGATCGGCAGTTGTGACACCATATCCCGGTTGCTCGACACGTTCGTCGCGTATGTCCCTCACTGCCACATCTGTAGCACTTGAGGAATGGTCTCGAGCTCTGCGTGACCGCCAGTGAGCCACTTCGGAGAGGAGCAAGAGCAGCTAACACTTGACTTTGAGTAGACTCTGCTTGCTTTTGTAATCCTAACCCTAGCTCCTTTAGTGCATCTATTATAAATGCCTGTGAAGCTGTTGGCATTAATGCCATTCGCTCTAATGCTTCCTCAATGGTCCAATTTGCCCCTAAAGTAGCTAACACTCTTTGTGTTGCTGGATTGCTATTTTGTAACGCACACTGCTTCAATAGCGCCCCCTTCATGTAGTCCGCAACACCAGCCCGATCTATAGCAGTAGCTGCCCTGTCTATAAAATTCCCAAATGATTCTTCTCTACCTTGTTTAATGCCCATATAAGCCGGTAACCCTCCTGGTTCTTTAACCATATCTATTGCAGCACGCACTAACCACATAGACTCTCTAAGCTTATCTGCTCCCGATATCATCTGTGCCTCTGTACGCAAAAATGCCCCTAAACCCATAAGCTCATCTACTGTCACTCCATGTAATGGATCTCCTTGAGCTCGCTGCACAGCAACTGACTCATTAACCATAGCTTGCCAGTGTGCATTAAACAATAACTGCTGATGTTGAGTAAATATCAACCGAACTATTCCTCTTAAATCATTTGGACATAAAATCTGAGTATTAAAAAGGTAATCTAACATTTGCCTAACAGGTTCACTTTTTACTCCAAACTGACTAACTGTAGAATGTAACTGAGCTAACAACTTCCAGTCTAAAGGCTCATAGGCTGCTATATTATGCGTAAGGTTCCCCTGTGCATCATATTGTGGTGTATATGTAACCGGACATGCAAGACTAGAGGCTACCTCCATCGCCTCGCCGTCCCCCATTGCATTACTTCTTTTGCCACAGCAGCCCAAGCTTCCCTTCTCTGCTTAGCCATCTCCCCCCATAGGTCACTGTGTGCCCCCGGGATAGGATCTGACTTTTTAAGGGTGCTATGCTGCTGGCATTTCGGTAGAGACACCGAGCTTTCCGGCGGGGAAGTCGGCCCCCCCGCCGGTGCTGACTCATTCTGGGGAAGCGGCGGAGGCAAAGCCGGTGAAACCGGAGCTGGCTCGCGCGGGGGAAGTGCCCCCCCCCCCCCATCGAAGCCGAAGGTGAAACCGGAGCCGGCTCGCGCGGGGGAAGCGACCCCCCCACCGAAGCCGACTCTCACGGGGGAAGCGGCGGAGGCAAAGCTGGAGACGGAGGTGAAGCTGGCTTGCCCCCACCCCCACCATCCAACCTGCCTGAAGCTGGCGGCTGAGGCGAGCTCTTACCTCCACCATCCAACTTGCCCTCCTCCCCCAACAGTAAAGGTGCAGACGATTCCACACTATTTATAGGAAATTCCTGCACACCACTCTGCTGGGGACTCTTAGGCATAAGTATCTGAGTTACAGAAGGTGCCAGGGGATCATCCTCACGACCATACCCTATATTCTTCTTATAAGCTTCTGTTGCCCTTTCTGCTGCCTTTCTCTCAGAGACCTGCTGAAGCAACGTATTATACACCACCCGCCATAACTTGCCAAATTTCTTTGCTGACTTATCATCATCTAACACTGCATCCCACAGGATATCCTCAAACTTTTTCCACTCTGCTATCTCATGAACTGTATGTGGGTTAGCAAAAATCCCTTTAGAATGACCATAAGCTAATAACCCTGGTAATTCCTTTTTTAAATCTATCCTTTTTACTCCTCGCCTTTCTAAATATGAGGAGAAGAGGTCGTATGTTGCTTGCCTATCCATACCTATATATCAGCGCGCGCTGTCGCAGCCTTCCAGGCTCCTGCGACATGTAGAGACTTGAGTCACCTTTGTGATCCTCAAGGGTGCTTTTAAAATCCGGCACTGTCCCGGCTGCAAGGACTCTCACCCAACTTCCTCGACCGTGGCGAATTTATAATCCAAGAAAGCGAACATTCAGAGTGCTGCCCGCATTCTCCACCATTTGTCGGGGGAAGGAGACCCAGACACCAATTGGTTCATCCAAGTCCAATTTATTGATCGAATACGGCGGGTTAAATATAGTTCTTAATAAGCTTCATACATATTGCAAAAGTGGAGCTCAGGATTGGTTAGTTACATATCAGCAACTACACCTACTTCTACATTCTTGTGCTTATTCTTCTGTTACATTCTGCAGATATTCAGGACTAATCTCACCTCCCTTTCCTCATGTTGCAGCAAGGCCATCCGGCATTCTTGCTTGTCAGCAGTCACTGAATCAGAGACTGCTGACCTCCCTTTCAAGCTTAACCAGCGGCATTATGTCAGGATGGCCTTTCTCACTTAACCAGTTATTAACCAACCTCTCCACACTGAGTTCTTCCAAAACCTCCTTGCCCATCCAGGCTAGATATTTGCCTCTTCGACTCATCTTTTGGCACACAGAGACAGTCAGTTCTTGTGCCCTCAGGATCTCCATTTTGAAGCATGCCCACCCTTCCTGAACTCCTTTGTTTATAAGGACTACATCCCAAGGAACTATCTCAATAAGTCTCCTGAATAGGCCAAAGTCTGCCTCCCAAAAGTCCAGTGTAAAAGTCTTATTAATGCTCCTCTTGACTTTACCAAATATTGAGAATTTTATCATTCCATGATCACTATGCCCCAAGTGGCCTCCAACTACCACATCTCCCACCAACCCATCTCTATTTGAAAATAGATCATGATGGTCTCACGAGCATGGTCATCTCATGGTCATCTCTTGGTCACAGTCATCACATGCTCACAGTAACCTCACATTCACGGTCATCTCATTATAATGGTCATCTCATGACCATGGCCATGCCATGGTCATAGTCAAAGTCATTGTGTGGTCATGGTCAAATCATGATCGTCTTGTGGTCAACTCATGGCCACAATCATATCATGGTCATCTCATGGCTGTGGTTGTGTCATGGTCATGATAATCTCAAGGTCACAGCCATTTCCTGATCACCATCATCTCATGGTCATGGATATCTCATGGTCATCTCACACTCACCTCGTGGTCCCTATTGTCTCACAGCCAAGGTCATGTCATGGTCATGTCAGGGTTCTGTTTTGGTCATCTCATATTCATAGTCCTGCCATGGTTATCTCACGGTCATGGTCACCACATGGTCAGGGTCATCACATGATCACATCATGGTCACCTCACGGTCACGGTCATCTCACTGTCATCTCAGAATCACCTCATGGTCACAGTGGTCTCATGGCCATGGTTGTGTTGTGGTCATATCATTGTCATCTCTTGGTCACAATCATCTCATGGTCATGGTTGTCTCATTGTTATATGTTGTCTCATGGCCATGGTTATCTCTTGCTCATCTCGTGGTCTTTATGACCCCATGGCCATGGTCAAATCATGGTCATCTCATGACCTTGATCACCTCACAGCTGTGTCATGGTCGTGAAATGCTCACGGTCATTAAATGATCATGGTCATCTCATGGTCAGCTCATGGTCATAGTCATGTCATGGTCGTGGTCATTTCCTGAGCACCATCACCATCTCATGTTCATGGTCATCCCCTGATCACCTCAAGGTCATGGTCCTCTCATGGTCACTATCTCATGCTCATGGCTATGTCATGGTCATGCGATGGTCACAGTCCTCTCACGGTCATGATCATATCGTGGACATGGTCACAGTCATGGTCCTCACATGTCATGGTCATCCCAAGATCATCTCATGGTCAACTCATGGCCATAATCATCATGGTCATCTCATGGTCATGGTTGTGTCATGATCACAGTCATGGTCATGGTCACCTCATGGTCATGCACAGCAATGGGGAACAAGGACACATGGACCTCCTTGCTTGTTCCAAAGAAGTTCATTTGTTGTAACCAGCTGATCTTTTTTATATTCAAAACTTGCCCCAAACTTTACAAAAATAAGCATGCATTGTTTGCCTGCCACTGCAGTGTTGCTATTGATTTGTCCAATCAGCTTTACCCAATCAGCTCTCTGATCATGTGGTGTCCACGCATCTCCTCAGCCAATCCCTGCCTCACACATGAGGCAACCACCAACCACCATGTGGCCATCGACCCACAGCTGAACCTCCCCAGAATGCCTTTTGGTGAACAGAAGTGAACAGGATTGAACAAAGGTGGGAAAGGTCCTTATTCTGTAAGGCTTATTCCCCACAGTTATGGTCATCACCATCACCTTATGGTCATGATCATCTCATGGTCATCTCACAGTCACCTCATGGTCACAATTGTCTCACAGCCATGGCTGCGTCATGATCATTTCATGGTCATGATCACCACATAGCCATGGTGTGAGACGATTGTGGTCATCTCATGGTCACCTCTTGGTCAAGATCGTGTCATAGTCATAGTGATGGTCATCTCAAAGCCTTCATAATTTCATGGCCATGGTGGTGTCATGGTCATCTCATGGTCATCCCATTGTCATAATCATCTTGTGGTCATCTCATGGTCATGGCCATCTCACAGTGATGGTCATGGTCATTTCCTGATCACCATCATCTCATGCTCAGGGTCACGTCACTGCAATGGTCATCTCATGATCATGTCATTGTCACTTCATGGTCATCTCATGGCCACGATCACGTCAGGGTCACCTCAAGGCCATAGTTGTGCCATGGCCAAGCCATGGTCATCTCTTGGTCCAAATCATCTCATGGTCAGGGTTGTGGTTGTGTCATGGTCATGGTCACAGTCATGGTCATCCCATGGTCATGGTCATCTCAGGGTTGTGTCACTCATGGTCATTCTCACGGCCATCTCATGCTCATGTCATGGCCGTGGTCATGGCCAGGGAACCACTCTGAGATCCTGAGCCCTGATTTTGGGACACTCAAGGACCTCTGGGGACAAAAACGCTTGGCCTGACCCCTCCCCCCATCTGACTGTCCCTCCAGGAGCCCAGCGTGGCCAAACCCTCTTGGGGACACCTCAGACATGGGACACGGAGCGGGAAATTAATCCTGGGAGATGGAGCCGGGTGTGGCTGGCAAGCCCCCATCCTGCTCCTGGTGTCCCAGTCCAGCTCCTGATCTCCCCATCCTGCTCCTGGTGTCCCCATCCCTGCTCCAGTGACCCCATTCCCATTCCTGGCTCCCAGAGATGAACTGCCAGACACTGAAGGAGGGAACCCAGATTTATTGCCCAAAGCAGGATAGTTTCACACCAGAAGTGAAGCATGGTGAATATTTGTGGTTCTTGCCTTTAAAACATTGGAAAATGGGAAATGGATCTGTTAGCAAGAGCTGTGGGGTGGGTGGGAGCAGTGGGATGAGCTCTGCTGGCAGCTCTCAGCTTTCCAGGGAAGAGGGAAGGGGCCAGATCCAACTCCATGGATTGCTCAGGCGGCGATTCCTGCCAGGATGAGAGAGGGTCATGGTGTCACCCTGTCCCTGTCCCCATTCCACAGGTTGGCCTGGCTGGAACCCATGGAGAGCAGGAGATGCTCCAGAATCCCACGTGATCCCACCCCAATCTTGCTGCAACCCTGCTCCATCCATCCCACCCGATCCCACTCCATCCACTCTGCCACAACCCTGCTCCATCCATCCCTCCTGATCCCACTCCAGAATCCAGCCCCAATCCCACTCTACAATTCCACCTGATCCCACTCTGGACCCTGCTCTGATCCAGAATTCCTCCCCGATCCCAGTCTGTCCATCCTGCCCCGATCCCCCTCTGGAATCTCACCCTGATCCTGCTCCATACCTGTGCTCAAGCCATTGGTTCCCACATCTTTTCCTGCAGAAAGAGAAGATCCATGAGATGCCACCACGGATCACACAGTGGGATTAACCCCAGGATCTATCCTGGAATCCGCACAGAGGGGATCCAGAGCTGGATCCACCACTGGAACTCACCAGCTGCCGGGTTGTATCCATTCCTGTCCCTCCTCCCTGTGGAAACAAAGTGGGATCAGTGTCAGTGGCACAGGATTCCCAGAACGGTTGCTGGGTGGATCCGTGTCCCTTCCCGACCCCCATCCCGTGTGTTACCGGATTGGAGCTTCCAGACGCCGAATCCGATGAGGACGATGAGAATGAGGATGGCAGCGATGACGGACACAGTGACCACCACGGTGAGATTCCTGCCAGATGTCCTCTCTGGGAAACGTGGGATAGTGAGGATGGGAATCCCCATTTGGGAATTCCAAATTCCCAATCCCCACATTCCCAGCCTCACCCCAAGCGAAGATCCCGGGCTCTGGCATTCCGGGATGCTCCACCCTGCACCGGTACTGCTCCCGCTCCTCCGGCAGCGCCTCGATCCTGGCCCAGGTGTGGAAGGTGCCGTCGCTGTTGGGAACGATGCCGCCCCACTCCGTCTCCTGATCCAAGGTTTCACCCCCCTTCATCCAGCTGACTGCGATGGTGTTGGGGTAGAATCCGTACACGTGGCAGGAAAGGATCAGCGTCCCGTGTTCCTCTCTTCCGGACACGTGGACATCAGGGGGCTCTGGAATGGGATAATAGTGGAATTCACCATTGGGGTGAACTCTACTCGTGGAATTCCCACTTGAATGGGATAAGAGTGAGATCTGACTATGAAATTTGATGGGAATGTGATGTTGGCGAGATCTACCCACGGAATTCCCACAGTAATGACCATGTTCCCAAGTCCTCCATTCCGAAATTCCAAATCCCCACAGGAATTCTGCTCCCACCTTTGCGCTCCAGCTCCTTCTGCCCGTATCTGACGTATTTCCGGAGCCATTCGGGGCAGACGTGCTTCAGGTAATTCAGGTGCCTCTCAGCCACGGTCCCATCCTGTTCCCAGCGCCTCCTGGTGATCTCAGCAACGCTGTCGGCTGCCATGAATCTCCCGGATCCCAGGTCAAAGGAGATGAAATTCCTTCCGTCGTAGCCCTCCCAGCGGGACCCACGGACACTCCCATCGGACAGGAGTTCACAGCCAGAAAGCCGCTGTACGGTGTGGAGACCTGGGGGGATTGTACCCACAGAGACCCGTGGAATTGTGTCCCAGCTCCACAGAGCCCTATGGAGCCCCAGAGTCTAATGGAGACCCACAGAGCCTCCTCCCAGCCCCTTGGAGCCCCATGGATCCACATCCCAACCCCATGGATCCCAACTCAGCCCCACAGATCCCATCCCAATCCCATGGATCCCAACCCAACAGATCCCAACCCAGCCCTACAGATCCCATCCCAGCCCCACGGATGCACATCCCAACCCTATAGATTCAATCCCAGCCCCATGGATCCCATCCCATCTCAGCCCTACGGATCCAATCCCATCCCCACGGATCCCATCCCAGCCCAGCCCAGCCCCATGGATCCAATCCCAGCCCCATGGATTACAAGATATTCCATCCCAGCCTAATGGATCCCTGTTTCAGCCCCTTGGAGCCCTGTGAATGCACACCTGAGACTTATAGATCACACCCCAGCCCCACAAATCCCCATCCTAACCCCATGGATCCCCATCTTAGTCCCACAGTTCCTATCCCAGCCCCACAGTTCCCATCCCAGCCCCATGGATCACAACCCAAGCCCATAGATCCCATCCCAGGCCCATGGATCCATATCCCAACCCATGGATCACAAGATGTCCCATCCTAGCCGAATGGATCCCCATTTCAAACACCTGGAGCCCTGTGAATCCACATCCGAGACCTACAGATCCCATCCCATCCCCATGGATCCCCATCCCAGCCCTACAATTCCCCTTCCAGCCCCACAGATCCCATCCCAGCCCCACAGCTCCCCCTACTCACCCCCGCTCTGGTTATATCGCTCTTGCAGTGTCTCCAGGTTCCTGGCAGCCACGTGCTGGTTCCCCTCATTGATCTGGGTCTGCCTTTCCCAATATTCCGGCTCGGCTCCATCCTTCATCCACTGTGTCAGCGGCTCTGCCCAGCCCCTCTCGCTGTCATAACGTACGAAGGGGATCCCATCCAGGTACCCCATGGACATGTACTGGGGGATTCCCGGGCTGGGCTCTGACACTGCCACTTGCAGGTAATGCAGGGAGTGGAGAACTGGGGGGACACGGAGATTTGGGGGGGTTGAGGGGATCATGGAACAATGAAAGGGGAACTGGGAGAGCTGGGAAGGGGTTTGGGGATCCTGGGGCCAAGGAAAGAGTGTGCAGGGTGGGAGAGGTGGGATGGACAGGAAAGGGCCTGCAGGGGGTCCTGGTGTCCAGGAATGGGGGCTCGGGGGGTTCCAGGGTTATGGAAGGGGATGGGGGGGGCAGGGACTGGGAAAGTGGGATGGGGGTTCCAGGGGATCCCTGTGCCCAGGAAAGGGAGTCCAGGGGTCCCCAGTGCCAAGGAAAGAGGTCACAAGATGGGAGGACATGGGAATAGGAGGTTCAGGGATCCCTGATGCAGAGGTAAGGGGGGGCTGGGGGCTGAGAAAAGCAGGAATGGGGTCCAGGTGATCTCAGAGACAAGGAAAAGGGGGGGTTGGGGACTGGGGAAGAAAGGATGGATGGGAAAAAGGGTGCAGGGAGGTCCCAGTGCCCAGAACTGAAAATTCAGGGGGGTCCTGGGGCCCAGAATCCCCCCTGGGACCCCCCTGGGACTCCCCACCAGATGTCAGAGGATGGAGAACTGGAAAGGTGCAGAGATTGGCGGGGGAGGAAGGATGGGGAATGAGGAGAGCCAGGAAAGGTCCAAGGTTCAAAGAAGGGACTGGGAGAGGTGGCATAGGGGGATCCAGGGGGTCCCTGTGCCCACCAAAGGGGGTCCAGGGGTCCCCGGTGTTGAGGGCAGTAGGGTCTGGGAGCTGGGAAAGGAAGGAATGGGGCTCCTGGGGGTCCCTGAGTCACGGAAAGGGGGGTCTGGGTCTGGGAGAGGCGGGTGGATCCCGGGGACGCAGCTTGGGAGACGAGAAAGAGACTGAGGGAACGCGGGGGAAGGGGATGGGGAAAGGGGGAATTCCAGGGAGTTCATCTGGATCCCTCTGGATGCCCCCTGCGACTCCCCTAAAACGCCTAGAACCCCGTTTCAGGAAGAGGTGGGAGAGGAAAACGGGAGAGACACGGAAAGTTGGCAGACCTGAGGGGTCCAAAAGTCAAGGGAAAGAGTCAAAGGATCTGGAGTCTGGGAAAAGTAAGATGCCCGAAAAGGGGGACAGGGGCGTCCCAGAGCACTGACGGGGGTGCAGGGGGAGCCCAGTCCCGGATTAGGGGGTGCAGGGGCGTCCCGATGCCCGGGAATGGAGATTCAGGGGTGGCCCCGTGCCCAAAAATGGGGGTTCAGGGGGGTTCCCGTGCCGAGATTCGGGTTTTAAAGGGATCCTGAACCCCAGAAATGGGAGATCCGGTGGGTCCCGGGGCCAGATAAGGGGGTGCAGGGGAGCCGCACTGCCAGGAAATGAACGTTCATGGAGGTCCCCGTGCCCAGGAATGGGGGCTCAGGAGCTTTCCCTGCCCAGGAATGGGGGTTCAGAGGATTCTCTTCCCAGAATTCGGGGTTCGAGTGGGTCTCGGTGTCGGGAAATGGCGATTCAGGGGGTCCCGATGCTGGGGAAGGGGGATCACGGGGGTCCCTATGCCCAGAAATGGGCGCTCAAGGGGTCCCCGTGCTCAGGAATGGGGGCTCAGTGGATTCTGATGCCCGGGAATGGCGGTTCAGGGGGTTCAGGGGGGTCCCGGTGCCACATGAGGGGGTACAGAGGGGTCCCGGTGCTGGGGAAGGGGATGGAGGGGAATCAGAAGACCCAAAATGGTGGTTCAGGGGAATTCCCCTGCCTAGGAATGGAAGTCTAGGGCGTTCCCGGTGCCCGGAAATGGAAGTTCGGGGGGTTCCCGGTGCCCGGTAATGGAAGTTCAGGAGGGTTCCGCTGCCCAGAAATGGAAGTTCAGGGGTTTCCCGGTTTCGGGGTTCCCACTCACCGTTGGTCGCGCCCCCCGGGTCCCCCAGGAGCCCCAAGAGCAGCCCCAGACCCAGCTCTGGAACCATGGCGCTGCTCCGCTGCGGCCCCGCCCACAGACCTGACCCCGCCCCAGACCTGACACCGCCCCCAGAGCAGCCTCCGACCTCGCCACTGGCCTCGCTATTTCCTGCCCGCCAATGGCAGTCTGATCTGTCAGTGACGTCATCGGTCGCCGGGCAGATCTCGGTCTCGCAGGTTGGGACGCGGAAGCGAAAGGGACCGAGGAGGGCGGGGCGGGGAGGGGAGGGGACGGGGGAATTGCAGAGAATCCCTCTGGATCCCTCTGGATCCTCGCTGCGACCGCCCTGGAGCCCTCTGAGAACCACCTGGGAACCCCTGGGACCCCCTTAAGGAAGCGCCGGGAGTGAAGAACTGGGGGGACCCGGAAATTTGTGAGATCTGGGGGCGCAAAGGGGAAGGAAAAGGGCGGGTCTGGGATCTGGGAAGGGCGGGAGGGCCGGAGAGGGGTGCGGGAGGTCCCGGGGGGGGTGTGAGGGGGGTCCAGGAAGGGGTCCCAGTCCCGGATTAGGGGGTGCAGGGGGTCCCCATGCCGGGAACGGAGGTTCAGTGGGTCCCAGGTCAGGGGATGGGGGTGAGGGCAGTGGGGGGTGCAAGGCATCCCTGTGCCCAGGAAAGGGGGTGCACGGGCAGATCCCCAGTGTTGAGGAAGGTGATGGGTGGGGGCTGGGGAAGGCAGGAGTGGGGGTTCAGGGGGTGCCGGGGTCAAGGAAAAGCGGGGGCTGGGGTGTCTGAGAGGGGGAGGGCCGGGAAAGGGGGTGCGGGGGGGGCATTGGGGCTGGATAAGGGCGTGCAGGGGGATCCCCGTGATGGATAAAGAGGTACAGGGCAATCCCCATGATGCATAAGGGAGTGTGGGAGGGTCCCGGTGTGTGAGAATGGAGGGTTTGGGAGGGTTCCAGTCCTGGATAAGGGAGTGCACGGGGGTCCTGGTGCAGCGGAATGGGGGTTCAGTGGTGTCCTGGTGCCAGACAATGGCATGGCAGGGATCCAGTGACCGGGAAGAGGGTGCAGGGGGTCCCCATTGACATGAATGGGGGGCTCGAGGGAGTCCTGATGCAGTGGAATGGCGGTTCAGGGGGTCCCAGGGCCAGATAACGGGATGCACTGGGGTCCCGGTGCCCAGGAAATGGGGTTCAGGGGGCTTCACTTCCCGGATTCCGGGGTTCAAGGGGTCCTGCTGCCTGAAAATTGAGGTTCAGGGGGGCCCGGTGCCGGATAAGTGGATGCAGAGGGTCCCCGTGCCCAGAAATCGAGGTTCAGGGCGGTTTCCGTGCCCGGGATTCAGGGTTCAGGGGGTTCCAGGCTCCAGATAAGGGGGGTGCAGGGGATTTCGGGCGTCGGGAAGGGGTTACAGGGGGATCCCAGTGCCCCGAAACGTTCAAGGGGGTCTCTGTGCCCTGGAATGGGGGTTCGCCCGCAAATGGAAGTTCGGGGGGGGTCCCCGTTCCCGGGAATTGCGGGTCAGGGGGTCTCGGTGCCAGGGCAGTCCCCGGTCCCCGGGCGGATCCCGGAGCCGCAGCCTGGGAGACGCGAAAGTGACCGGGGCAGCGCGGGGAGTGGGGGGGGGGGGGGGGGACAGAGGAAACCCTGGGAATTCCCCTGAACCCCCCGGGACCTGCCCGGACCCCGCGCAGGGGGTGGAGAACTGGGGGGACGCAGAGACTGGGGGGTCTGGGGGCGTCCAAGGGTCGGGAAGGAAACCGAGAGAGCCGGGAAGGGTCCAAGGTTCAAGGAAGGGACTGGGAGAGGCGGGATGGGGGACCCAGGGGGTCCCTGTGCCCACCAAAGGGGGTCCAGGGGTCCCCGGTGTTGAGGGCAGTGGGGTCTGGGAGCTGGGAAAGGCAGGAATGGGGCTCCAGGGGGTCCCTGAGTCACGGAAAGGGGGGTCTGGGGCTGGGAGAGGCGGGCGGATCCCGGGGACGCAGTTTGGGAGTGTCATGATCTGTCCTTACGAACGGGTTTCGTGATGGTTCGTGGATTGATCTCAGGGTGCAAAAGAGCTGACACGGTACAAGGGGGTTTGCAGCGATAATCAAAACAAATGCACCTTTATTGAAATAACCACAGCAAAAACGCACTGGGGAGGAATCAAGGAAAAAGGGAAAAGAGGGAGGAAAAAGAATGGGTATACAGCTACCAAACGTCGAACTGCGAAGTCCCTCCATGTCCAGCCGATGGAGTTCACCAGGCCACGTCCGGGGAGATCTCAGAGGCCCAGCTCATCTGGACCCCAATTATACTCTTTTTTGATGGGGGAAGGGGGGATGAATTTTGCAACCAAATCAAAGTTAGTTTACTGTATCTTCGGGGGGAAAGAATGGTGTTTGGAAAGGGGCACGCACAGTCCATGTTTGGCCATAGGTGAGAGCCATTGTTTTTGTGGTTGACTGCCTGCACTTGCAACATCCATCTTGCTTTGGGCAGCTTTCCTTCTCCCCCCCATAGACCTCCCCTGATTTGGGGGTTTCAGTCCCAGTCTCTGGAAGAAGGTGAGAGGGGCCTTCTCACATAGGGATTTCGTGTCTCGGTCTCTTGATGAAGAGGCCTCTTACATCTCAGTTTGTCTGTCACAGTTGTTATAAACGAGTGGGAGGGGTCTTCTTTGGGGGGGACCACCCTAAAGCCTAGGAGAAGTTCAGCCAGGCCGAGAGGTGGGGAGAATTCCAGAGCTATTGTGCAAAAGGGCAAAATGCCCTTTGAGCTCAGTGAAGCATATAGCAAATGCACCTGTGAAAACAATAATTTAGCAACGCTCTCAGGTCTCAGGCATATGACTTTCCCCTACAGGCTCAGAAACTTCAGACAGGAAGGGTCTGTTTTTCAGTGACCCCCCCAATGACGATCATGAGGCAGATGAGGGATATTTCAGACAGACTCTCACACGACCCCGTGACTCACTATTGTCTTGAGGGATCTTCATCCGCAGGGCTCTGGAGTGTCGTTGATGAGTCTGCAGAACTTGCTGTACATTGGTTGTATAACCTGGAAAACAGGGACAGTATGACAGAGAGAGGAAAGAGAGAGAGAGAGAGAGAGAAAGGAGGAAAAGAAAGGATAGGAAAAAGAGGGGGAAAAGGGAGACAATAAACAAACATAATTAATATTGATTATAACAGTATTATTTTCATAACAATTTTCAAAATGGTTAATTAATTAAAGTAGCGCTATTTTTGTAACAATTTTCAAATGGTTGAAACAAATCACAAATAATCAAAAGCAAAAGCAATAAACAAATCATAAGCATTAACTTTAAAATTATTTTCTAAAACAAAACGCTAAAAATCGAAGGTAATTCTCACAAAATCATAAACTGGAATCAAGGATTGCTCTAAAACACATATGCTTAATTCATAATTGCCTTGTGTCAACTGACTTGGGGATGTCCACAGTGTAGAGGACATCAGCCAAGTTGTGTGCATGAACTATAGACATCAATCTTGTCAGCCGTTTCATCATCCTCCAATTCATAACAAATAGGGCTGCTGACAAGATAAAACAAAGCAGAATTAGAATCAAAAGGATAACAATGGGATGACACACTGTTTGGACACCCGTGGCAGTAGGTGACCACCCAAAGAGGGTATCTCACCACCTGTGCTCAGCATCTTTCTTTACCCTCTCCATAACACGGTGTATCTGTCTCACATTGTGATGAACAGTTACCAGGGTTTTCTGTCTGTTTTTCTTAATCTTTTCGAGGATTTTTAATGGAGCAGCAGTTGTCTTACCAAAGTAAGATTCATCCCAATAGGAGTAGGCATCAGTTTGTGAATCAGTGTGTAGTTAGATTGCAATAGGTGGTGAGAGGTAACTGGAGCTTCATAAGAGAAATCACATCCTGTAATCTTGGTAAAGTTACAAGCACAAAAATTTGAATCATTTTTAGTATCTACTACAACATTCTCTACAAATAGAAAATCACAAGCAGTTCTGAAGCATGCACACACCCATTGCCTACATATATATAAGGACTGTTTCAGATGCCTCATTGGGACAAATTTCAAAATGACAGATATTTTGCTCTGTGTCTAAACAAATGTCTTAAGCTATGATTGCATTGCTTTTACAGATGAACCCTTGTTGTTCTCGGACAATACAAGATTCTAAATTGACAGTTTGCCATTTCTCACCAATTTGATGGGCCCATTCCCTATGCTCAGAAGGATAGAGAATAGCTCCATCATGATTCAGCCCTAATGCAATCGTAGGAACTATCAAATGCACTGAGGCATTACGTATGGTTAACACAGAAGCCGTGGCTGTGTTTGTAATGGGGTTGTAAGTAAAATACACTAAGTTCCACCAGGATTGGAATTCTCTTTCAAAATCAGTGGCATTGTCCCAAATTATTTTCTGAATTTCAGTGGGAAAAGTGCCTTCTTCACCTTCTCTTACACTTGAGGCAGCAACTGACTGCATCCACAATTGTGCCTGGATACAGCTGAGAGCCAAAGAAACGTTGTTTTGTGCAGCACCGAGTGCATCAATTACCAATTTTTGGTCATTTACCTTTACCTTTTCCCAACTTGGCAAAATGTTTGATAGCAGCCACTGGTGTGTTCCTAAAGCCAGTACGGACGACTGCAATGGTTGTTACAATTTGGTCAAATCTCTAGTTGTAGCAGCCAATTTTATTCATTCACTTCTGAATCAATACTTTTTAGAATTTCCAATCCTGTTCCCACAACACTGGTTATGTCTCTTAGCATTCATCTTTTAAAAGAGTTCTGCTTTTGCAACCAGGTCATCCAACCCTCAAAGGAAGTTTGCAAGAAAGGCGAACAGGCCGGCTGAATTTCTGAGACATTATTTTGCATCAGCAATTTGACTTGTTTAAGAGACCATGCGGGATTGAACAGTATTTTTTGTTGTCCTGTTTTCCTAATTATATCTGGTCCATTTTCAAAAATTCTTGGGCTAAACATAACCAGTGGTTGGGCTGGAGTGGTGGTGGTGTAAATTGTAACAAGTTGGGCAATAGCATTTACTATAAACTTAAAATGTAGGCCCTACAGGCCTACATTTTTTGGACCAAAGACAAACCACTTCTATGGTTTGTGCTAATGTAAAATTGTGCCAACAATCCTGTACACTTGGGTGCGTACAAACCTTTTCATGCTTATTTGTTTGATCTGTCAAAACACTGATTGAGGTTGCCTTACTATGGGTAGTACCATTAATCATTTGGATCCTATACCAATTTTTTTCCCCACTATCCCTTGAAGCTGCCAGGTTTTTTGGTTTTCCCATTCCTGCCTAGTGTATATCTGATTTTCATGCATAGCAACAGTTGATAGTTTTAAATCCTTCACATTTCCTGTGGATTCGGAAAAATGAACAAAAGCCTGGGACCAAGGCCATTTAGTACCTAGTTCACTAAGGGCGCTCTCAGTCCTTTCTACCCATTGGGGTGTAACTACTGTACTCAGTGTGGGCTTTGTTATAGCGTTTATCTTAAATTTGTAAACCGGGCCTTTTAAACTTAATGGATCTGTCAAGTTATTTTGCCAACGGCGTGTCACATAAGTTGGTTTGGCTAAAGTAAAATTATGCCAGCAATCAGTTGATGCATTTCTATAATCCTTTGTAATTGCATTGTTGGTTCTGGGGCCTAAAGTGTAGTTACCAACATATTCCTGCTGGCAGCACAGAGTGAGGGGTATTTGTTTGGTACACTCCCACTTTGTCGTAGGACACAGTTCTGTTGTAGGGATGTGCAAATAGTTTTTTCCATCTGGTTCTAAAAATTTTCTGGCAACTGTTATGGAGGTGGCTTTCTCATAGAGAGATCCTTCCACTTTTTTGCATGCGACCACAATTGACTCACCAATTGTTCCAGTTAGGGTTCTAGTTCGGTCCTTCTAATCCCATCCCCACTCACCTGGACAATATACCTCCGAGTCATGCAGCACTATAGGCTCTAGGTTCAGGTGGTGACACTTGGGATACGCTCCTAGAACATTAGTGTGATGGATGGTAGCTTCAGACCAAAACCACTCAGCAAGATTCTGTCCATGAAATTGTGGTAGGATGCAGAAAAGTATCACCAGTGTTATCATGGTTCAGATGATCCTCATGTCGCTTGGGGTTCTTCTGTCAAAGTAAACACAACAGAATCCTGCCACTAAGGGGCAGAAAAAGTTAGAATGATGGAATTATCCAGTGTGTATTTATCTGATGATCTCTCCCTAGAGCATCAGAGGCTACCCATGCGTATTTATTCAGAGGGGGTTTTAGCACTAGTGGTACTTCCCCTACAGTAGAGAGATCCACCAGAACAGGTTGTCCAGGGTAATGTGCTGGAATCTTGAAATCATCTGGTCTCCCTAGAGAGGCAATTATGCTTGGAGTTATCGGGCAAAAAGCAGTGATTTTGGGACACCCATTTACCCCCGTCTATCATTCACACTTTTCACAGCTTCCCATAACCAAACATTCTAATTTCCCTCCTCTGGTTTCAAAAGTCGTTTCAAAAGACCATTGATCCTTTCTATGATCCCGTTAGCTTGAGGGTAGTAAAGGGTGTGAAAAGTCCACTTAATCCTTCATTTTTTGACTAATCCTGTACAATTCTAGCAGTGAAGTGGGACCCATTATCAGAATGAATTTCTTATGGTTTTGGGAAAATTCCACACCATCCCTGCAATGCTTTGACAGTATTATCTTCTGTAGCTCTTTTAAAAGCATTGACCTGGACCAACCCAGATACAATTTCTACTCCTACCAGCACAAAGTGTTTGCCTTCTGACTTCTTAAAGGGTCTGATATAATCTACCTGCCATGCATCCCATAAGCCTTTATCCTTTCTTAAATGCAGAGGGTTATCTTCCAAAGGATGTCTCTCCAGTCTCCAGTCTGTGATTGCTCACAGGCTGATACGCATGTTTTACACCTTTCCCTGGTGATAGCCAACCCTGGGCAAGTGCTTCCTTGCACAAATCTTTTGCATCTGTGTGCTGTCTTTTTACATGCAGCCATTCTAATGGTTGATCCCAGTTCTCTCTAATTTGTTGCTTTTCAGGGGACTTAGTCTTGTTCCACCTTCCTGCTGGATTTCCATCTGTCTGGTGAAAGGCTGCCCACCCCGACAAAGTTCCCTTGGCTTGCGATGTTTAAAATTTCTTGCCACTTTTCCTTTTGCCATACTGGAATTCTGTTAACTTCTCAATAATTTTGCTGCCAAAAAGGAAGGCACTCAGTACATCCTTTATACACAGGATAGGAGTCAGTGTAGATGCAGACAGGAGAGGTATTCTGTACCTCACGTTGGAAAGCACTCCAAACAACTATCAGCTCCCCAGCCTGAGCGCTGCCTTCTCCCTCAGTAATAATTTGTTCACCAGAGGGAATGTGGAGGGCTCTGCCTCTGTATCTCCACACCTTCCCCTCTCATTTAGCAGAGGCATCAGGGAACCAAGAATTTGCTGATTGTTCAGGGGAGAAAGGTAGGGCTACTTTAATTACAGAGGCAGGTTTATTTTGGCTGCAACCGAAGTTCTCAGTTTCTTGTATCGCTAAATTTTTTACAGCACCTTCTGTTATGGAGAAAGTGTTAGAGTCATGTTCAATCTGAGCATACCAGTTTGTAACTGAGGCCCTCTGGGCCACCCCGTCAGGTGGGGGGATCCCAGTAGTGTCTTTATAACTTTGAAAAGGGCCTCTCAGACAATTAGTTGTTGTCGTGCAATTTTTTCCACTTCTGTGAGAGATAAGCTAACCACAAACAATCCTTTTTCCCAGGTGGTGTATCTTTTCTCAACATCTTTGAAACCACAGGAATAGAAACCAACAGGCCTCATCAGACCCTCAGGACCCCACTGCCAAATGTGTACTGATAGCCCTGAGGAGGCAAATCCACTTTCCACCTGAAAGGGATCTGTGGGATGGACAGGGTCCAGTGCTTGGTAAGCTGTTGCTTCAAAATCAGTAATTGCAATGCTTCATCCTGAGAAGGAGTCCAATCCCATTTCATCCTTTTCCTCAGCAAGTCAAAAAGCAGCCTAGCAATTATTGAAAGATCTGGAATGTGTTTTCTCCAGAACACTAATAATCCTAGAGTTTACTGGAGATCTTTCCTGGATTCAGGCATTTTGATCTGATCTAAAGAGGTTAGGATATCAGGTGGAATACATGTCATACCTCCTTTCCAGCAAATTCCAAAAAACTTCACTTCCTGAGAAGGCTTTTGAATTTTCTCGGAGGGAATTTGCAAATCAAGACTTTCTAAATGGGAGATTATTTATTGTTGGGTATCTCCCACTACTTCTATTTAATCTCCTGCCACCAGGATATCATCATCTATTGATAAACAGCTACATTGTCAGGTTTGGGTATTTTTCCTAATTCCTGGGCTAAAGTAAGGTGGACCAAAGTGGGGGAGTGTTTGTAGCCTTGAGGAAGCCTAGTGAAAGTGTATTGCTGTCCTTTCCATGTGAAGGCAAAACGGTCCATATCTTCTGGCTGTATCATAAAAATCGTGTCTTTGACATCTATTATTGCCATGATTGAGTGAGCCTTTTCTTGAATTGATGTTATTAATTCAGCCAAATCTGGGACCACTGCTGTAAGAGGGTCTGTGTTGGCATTAAGCCTGTGAAAGTCAACTGTCAGCCTCCACTTCCCATTGGGTTTTCAAACTGGCCAGACTGGCAAGTTGAAAGGAGAATGGGTATTGACTATTACTCCTTGGTGTCACAAGTCCTGCATAACCGGTTGATGCCCTCTTTGGCACCAGAGGGTAGAGGGTATTGTTTTACATGAGCAATTTTGCTAGACAGTAAGGAGGGTGCAGCTTGGAGCAGTCAAATGTTAAGATGTGGGACGCCAAATGACCACAGGAATCCTTCAGAACCTTCCCACTGCCTCCCAGCAAGGATATCCATCCCTAATAAATTGTTTGGAATATCCCCAATTACCACTTTGAGAACTAATTCATTCCCCTCTGTCATTATAGAGCACGACACAGTACAATAATACACAACTCCATCAAATGGTGCAAGAGATAAAGTTATTAAACCAACGTAGCTTTTAAAGCTTTTCCAGATCTTTACACCCATCTAACACACATACAGTGCCCATTGGCCATAAAAGAGAAACAAAGTTCCCAGCAGGCAGCCAGGGAGCCATGTCACTCTGCGAGCCAGCCAGAGTCCATATCTCCCAACTTTCTCTCCTTTCTCTGGTCTCCACGGTAACGACCTTGGTATTCCTTCAGGAGAGATATAGGGCTTCTCCTTATCTTCAGGAGGCCTTGCTGGCTCACAAGGACAGCACAGAATGTCTTTCCCACACTCCTTTCCATGGAGCGTGAGCTTTACTAAGGTCACATTCATAGATTCTGTAGCTCCTAGGACGTTTAAAACACAACATTATTTCTTTGTTGGAGCAATTCTACACTTCTGGGCATCCTTTCTGTTAGTGCAGAGATTTGTACCCCAGTGTCAATCAGAAAGGTTACAAGTGTCCATTTGAGGCCTGTGATTGCTGTGATCAATATATCTCCTGATTTATTTTTAGTGAGCATTCTCAGATACATCCATGCTCTGACCCTTTGCTCACCCATAAGGAATGGAGAACCTAGTTTCTCTGGTTCTGTGTTTGCTTTGGCTCACATCCTAAATTCTGAGGGAGAGGCTGGGAGAGGGTTTCTTTTGGCTCACTGCCTCGATTCTGAGAAGGGAGGGGTGCACTGGGTTGAACTGATAAATTCAGTTTCTGATAGTGCCAATTAGTTATTATTTTCTGTAATTTATCAAGGGGCAAACCATCCATCACCTCTCTGGGGACCCACCTTTTAACTTCCAACAATCACCAACATTGCAAGTTAGAGATCTGTTTTCCCTTCTCTAAATTTTCACTGTGAGGATCCCTGATAAACCAAACACCTTTTTTTTTTCCTGATTTCTCCTCCAGGGTTTTACAGGTCCATATCATCTATTGTATTTAATCAAATCTACTGCAACCTCACTCCATGTCCAAACTTTATGGCTACTAGCAGGTGAATCAGATTGAGAAACCGAAGCTGTTAGGGGATGGAGTATGGAGTGAAACCAGAATCAGTAGATCCAGTTTGGTCAGTGGGGTTACCAAGGAATCTATCTAGTCTCTCTATGGGACCTAAGGCCATTATGGTTTTCTGTAAAGTAATTGCTGTAGGTTTAGGAAGCCCTCAAATTAAAGGAGTCATGATTTCAGGCTTTACAGGTAATTGCATTGGTGACTGAAAACCAGGAATCAACTTTTATTCCATGAATCATTTGCAGGTAGGTGGCTTTGTGGGTGCTTTCCAAAAGCTGGTCTGGGGTACTGACTATAGCTAAAGGGTCTCCCCTTTCCAAAGGATTAATTCCCCCAGCCCAGAAAGCCACACATTGTGTCAGGGACCATGTGTCACGCTCATGTCCTGTTGTTTAGAAAACTCCATGTCCCCAGTACCCACTGGTCTCCTGTTCCATTAATTTAATTTGATCTCCACCACTGAGGGACACTCAGAAGGCATATTCTTCTCCGATTCTTGTGGAAGGCGCCCATATTCTTTCTTCAGCTTAGCTAATTTGGTAGTGCGGAATGGTATTTGTTCAGTTCTGATATGTGGTTCAAAATCTTCATCATTAATATAATTATATTCTGTTTTAACCAGGAGTCTCAAATGAGAGCAGCAGTTTTCTCCACAGTGTTTTACTGCTTCTAGTTCCTTATGGGGATAAATCTGTTTAATGTGAGGAGTTTCTTTTCCTCTGCCTGTGTTGAGGAATCAGCATTCAGTGAATTCTTAACATGTTCCTCTCTAAGGGCAGCTTGTAACAGATGGATCTCATTTCTTTCTTCATTTAATTGTTTTTGCCAAATTTCAACTAGGTTTTGAAGGGAGTCTATTATAGCTTTTTCCTCACTTCTTCACTTTAAGAGAGTTTCTATAGCTGCTGTGAGACAAGCTCCCAAAACTGAGCAGAGAATAGTTTTGTTTTTGCCCAGTTTAAATTTTGTTTCATGTTGTAAAGAACATACTCTATCAATAACATTTTCCAAATCAAATCCGTTACTTTGTGCCCATTCTTCTCCTCCCAGAGAAGGTTTGGCATTGTGTTTGGCTAGTAGAGCATAAAATTCAGCTTTAACTTTTGTGCTGAGGTTTTCAGTCATTTTGTGAAGGGACCAAAACCACGACAGGGAGGTATGGACTTAAGTTACACAATCTCACAGCCTTTGCTGTGTTTCCGTTCCCTTCCCAATTCCCTGGGTGGGTGAAGAGACTAAATCTGCCTGGGAGGTTCTACTCAGTTACTTCAAGTAGTCCCTTCACTTCCCAGACAGTCCAGATTCACACATACACAAAAACAGTTTCCCTTTTTGCACTAAGAGATCTTTTGTGAAATTCTGAAGACAGAACCCTCAATTGAGTATGGGGGTGCTTTTCACCTAGGCTTGTGCAGTTTGCAGAAAATTCGAGTCACCCCCCCTTGCTTTCTAGACAACCGCTCACCCCTTTTGGGGTGTCGGGCTCGGTGCGGCTGGAGTGAAACGTCCTTCCCCTGTTACAGACTACACACAACCCTGCAAACCCGTCTGTCTGTTGGAATTCTGTCCGTGACGGCAATTTAATGTCACAATCCACTCGTACAAGTGGCATTGTGATGGTTCATTAACTGATCTCAGAGTGCAAAAACAACACAGGGGATTTCAGTCTTAATCAAAACAAATGCACCTTTTATTGAGTGCCCATAGCAAATGCAATAGAAGGAATAGAAAGGAGATAAAGGATAGAGGGAGAGAGAGAAAGACGGGAGTGGGAATAGCTACCAAGGGAGAGACAAAATCCTTGTGGTCCAGCCAACAGATGTGTGTTGTCATGTTGGAGAGAATCTCAAATTCTTTGGTTAACTCAGGGGTCATCCTCCAAGGGGGCAACAGATAAAAGACAATGAAGAATAAGTCTATTGAAAATGTGTATAGACAGTCCATGTTCCAAAACAGGACAAATAAATCTCAGCAGTGAACAGACGCATTGTTTCAGGATTGGTTTCTATGGGAAACCAGTCCTGGCTCAGTGAACACACCCGCAGGCAACACTCGGCAAACCTCTTGCTTCAGTCAGACCAGCGCCCCTGTGTTACAATTTTAAGGGTCTCAGTCCTTGGGAGGGGGCTTCCCTTACAGCAGTTGTGAGGCTGATGCGGGATCTTCCATGGGGGGATCACTGGAGTTACCTCAGAAAGTTCATTTGGCCAAGAGGTGAGGAAATTCATGGACCATTGTGATGAGCGGGGATCGTGAAGCAGGTGTAAGTGTACAGAGCAAGCCGCTCACTGTCAGCCCCTGCTTGAAGCAGTTGTACTGTGGTGACACAGCAAGCACAGCTGCAAACAATCACTTGGTGAGCATCCACCTCAACCAGGCCAGAACTCCAGCCAGGGTCTTCAGGGCCATGGTCTCTGTCCTTGTGACGGTTGTGAGGTAAATGGGGGAAACTTCAGACCGCCTCTCACAACAGTTTGCTTTATCTCCTCCTCAACAATCCCCACTCTGGGAGATATCTTCTGTTATTGGGCCATTGTCACTGCATGACTGATAAAAATTTCATCATCCCATTGTGAGATGCTCCAGCCAGAGGGAGGAGCCCAGCACTCCTACCTGGATATAATTTGACATTTGGAAGAAGAGAGACAGCCTTTTCCCACTAGATCCCCAGAGGAGCAACTTTCTTTTCCACTGCATTCCCAGAGAAAGTCCAGGCCCATCTATGCCACCACTGGACCTTCAGAGGAAAACTCCACCCTTCTACAAGATCTCTGCTTCAACAGAAAAATACCTGTCACTGCAGGTGCACTGCAGCCACCATTTAATAGGACTGCTACCACCACTGTGACCCACCGAGTATCAGGTCATACTCTGACTCTGTCATTGGGGTTTTTTGTTTGTACTATTGCATTTGTAATTTTAGTTTTCCTAGTGAAGAGCTGTTATTCTTATTCCCATATTTTTGCTTGAGAGCTTTTTAATTTCAAAATTATAATATTTCAGAGGGAGGGAGTTTACAATTTCCATTTCACAGGAAGCTCCTGCCTTCCTTAGCAGACACCTGTCTTTTCAAAACCAAGACAGAATGTCATCCATATAATGTAGGATGATGGCATCTGGGAAGGTCCTTTGGATGGGAGATAGGACATGGGCCATGTACCACTGGCATATAGAGGGTGAGTTTTTCTCACTTTGGGGGAGGACTCACCAGTGGTAGCGCTTCAGATGTGCCTGTTCAGGGAGGGAATGGAAAAAGCGAATCTGGGGGCATCTTGGGGATAGAGAGGGATGTTAAAAAAGTGGCCTTTGATATCTATGACCACCAGTCTCCAGTCATGGGGAAGCATGAAGTGAGAGAGAAGGCCAGACTACAATGACCTCGTTAATTTTACAAAGGTCATGGAGGAGCCTCCACCTGTCCTTGCCAAGTGTTTTAAGAACAAAGACAGGGGTGTTCCAAGGCCTGTTGGTAGGTACGATGTGTCCCTTGGAAAGCTGCTGCTCCTCCACAAGGAGCTCAAGAGTACGTAATTTCTCTGTTGAGAGGGGCCACAGATCCACCCACGGTGGGGTGTCAGTCTTCCAGGTGAGTTGTGGAGTGGTGCCCTCTGCAGTGGCCCGAACTAGAAACCCCGGGATGGAGGTGGAATATCAAGTCAAGCTGGCCACTGGGACAATAGGTCCCTGGCCCACAGGGTGATGGGTGCCCTGACTACAAATGGCCTGATGGTGGCAGTTTGGCCCACCAGTCCCTCTTTTGTGATAGTATGCTTGCTCTTCATGGAGACAATGGCTCCTCTGATCACTGAGATGACTTCAATGACAGGAGTCAGCTCCTGGTTCAGGGGCCATTTAGGTTGTGTAATGATAGTAACATTGGCCCCTGTGTCCATCATCCCATGTAGGTAGATGTTATTACCTTTAGTCGACAGGCCACCCACTATAAGGGGTCTGTCTTGGCCCATGATTGTTGGGAAATTTAGGAGACTAGAGAATGGAAAAGTACAAAGCCGTTGCTAATTCCAAGTCCTGCACCTGTGAGATAGCGTGTCCTTGGGCCTAGCTGTAGTAGGATAACAAATAGTGAAAGAGACATGAGAAAAGAGAGATGTAACCCCTAAGGAATGAGGAAGAGTTCATGGAATAGTTTGACCAATAGATTGCTTGGCTTACAGAATATTCATAAGCTTATTATTTGCTGTATAAGTGTTTGATACTTTCTTCAATAAACTGGACCTGTTGGACCTGTGATGAACCACCTGGTGTCCTGGTCCCCTTTCCATGACAAATGGTGACCTCGAACGCTGACCCCTCGTCTCGACTAAAAGAAAAAGGGGGAGAACACGCCACAGTCAAGGAAGTTGGAGCTGGGTCCCGTTTGCAGCCGGGACGGTGCCAGAATTTTGAAGCACCCTTGGGGTTCACATCGGTGACTCAAGCCATTTACATGCTGCCGGAAGCCTGGAAAGCTGCAAAATTTCACTTACCCTTGTTTGATGTTAGTGAAGCTCTGTGTAGGTAGTGTGTCATCAAGAGTGAGGAGCAGGGATGTCTTTGCAGCAGTGGTGATGTCACTTGAGTGCAGCTTCTTGTAAATCCTTTGCTTGGTCTTGTGGCTTCTGGAAGTCACCTTCTCCTGCCATTTTTTAAAGGGTTAAATTTGGTTTGTTGGCATCTTTTGAATATGTGTCTGCCAGTGATGTGAGATGCCTTTTTTACTGCCTCTCCCATAGCATGTACTCAATCGGAGTGTGAGACTCTGTCCAAAGTTTCTCTCATCTGCCTCACGATCGTCATTGGGGAGCACTGAAGAAAAGATCCTTGTCTGAAGTTTCTGGCCCTGTTGGAGAAAATCACCTGCCAACAGCTCCAAGACCTGAGCACAGTGCTAAGCTATTGTTCACAGGTGTTGTTTGCTGTATGCTAAACTGAGCTCAATGAAAGAAGAAAGGGGCATCTTGCCTTTTTGCAGCAATAGCCTTGGAAGCTGTCCTAACACTCAGCCTGGCTGGACTTCTCCTGAGTCTTAGGTGGTCCCCCACAGAAGACCCTTACCTGTTTTACAGCCACTGTGACAGACAGACTGAGATGTAAGAAGCCTCTCCATCAAAGACCGAGACATGAAACCCCCATGTGAAAAGGCCGCACTCTTCCTTCCAAGGAGTGGGACTGAAACCCCCAACCTGGGAGAAGTGTGTGGGGGAGGCAAGCTGACCAAAGCGAGATATTTGCCTGCGGGTTGTGACCACTGGACCAAGAAGACAATGGCTCTCGCTTACTGCTGAGAACATGGACTGTTGCATCTGTTCTTTATTGTATGTGTCGTCGCCCTCCCTGCCACCCCCAGCAATTTCCAATAGAGTTATCATAATAAAAACCTCTGAGTTAGCTAGAGATTTCAAGATCTCCCCAGACGTGACCTGGTGAACTGCACTGGACATCAAAGACTTCGCTGTTCTATGTTTGGTAGCTATATACCATCCTTACTCTTGTTCCCTCTTTTCCTTCTTTTTCCTTTTTTTCCTCAATTCCTCCCCAGCGCATTTGGCTGTGGTTATTCAATAAAGGTGCATTTGTTTTGATTATCACTGCAAACCCCCCTGTGCCATGTCGGTTTTTTGCACCCTGGGATCAAATCCACAAACAATCACGAAACCCATTCATAAGGACGGATTGTGACACGGGAAGAGTAGACAGTTCAAGATATTTCTATTTTCATGCACAACCAAGACACGGGAAGAGAAGGTGGCTTCCAGAAAGTTTTTAAGAAATGCAATCCCCAATGATATTCCTTAGCCACTTTGCAGAGCTCTTTCAATTCCCCATAGGGGATCGGCTCCCAGGAATTGATAGCAGTCACCCTTCTGCTGTGTTTACATATAATGGACAGGCCCACAATCTTTTTGGCGAGCTCTGAGCCCTCCCAGGTAGCTTCCTTCTGCAGCTTGGCCCAGCGATCCTCAGACTCAGGACCAGAATCCAGGTCTGTGGAATCCCTACTCTCATCATCCGAGGAGGATGGAGGGTGCTTGATGACTGCATGGAACCTCTTGGGGCAGCCAGAATCTGCCTGTTTGTGGGCAGCTGTGGAAGCCAATATGGCCTCCTTCTGGTCATTGTCATCACCACTTCTAGCTCCAGTGTTGTGGGAATGGGTAGGGGAGGACAATCAGAGGAGGAGTCAAGAGAGGAAGGGATTCCCAATAGAGAGGGGAAGTCCCAACCCGGACTCACTTCCTGACAGACAAGGGAGGGGCAGGGCATGATTACAGGAATAGAGAAAGTAGGAGGAGGGTCAGAGGCATCATTTTTAGCAGGACAGGGAGGTGACAAAATGGCCATTGCCGTTGTGGGGTCAGCACCATTTTGTGGAGAAAAGGCAGGAAAACTTGGAGAGGGAGAAGACAAGATGGCAGGGCTGGCCACATTCCTGGCATCATCTGAGAGAACAGCTAGGGATGGTAGAACTGGGTATGTGGACATTGGTAAGAGGGTTAGGAGAGAGCCCAAGGCAGCATGGCCAGTGCTGCCCTTGAGAGGGAACAGAGAACACTGGGAGATGTCAGGGAGATGGTAGCAACCCTGCGCCTGCTGGCGGTATCCCTCTCCCGATCCTCCCTGGGGCAGAGAAGAGGGTTTAGGGATGTGAGGGGAGGAACAGGGAGAAGGGATCCCAAATGTTTCCCAACATTTTCTACAGATGTAACAATAAGACCAAAGGATAAAATTTCCCCACTGAAAGATCCCCTTTAACTCGAGGAACGTGGAACCTTTTCCCTATATGGTCCCAGAACTCATTAGAATGGATTACCTTATAATATCAGGAAAATACTTGAACAATCAATGAAGAAAAGATTTTAAATCTCCCTTTGAAAAATGAAAATTTTCCCCAACAAGGATTCCTTTAACTTGGGTATAAACTTTCCTCTGTGGGTGGGTCAGTTTGGCTCCCATCCCCACACTTCCTCCCAACATCCAAGAGGAAAAGAAGGCAAAGGAAAGACAAAAAAGGGTGACCCCCAAA
This sequence comes from Melozone crissalis, assembly GCF_028551555.1. NCBI lineage: Eukaryota > Metazoa > Chordata > Aves > Passeriformes > Passerellidae > Melozone > Melozone crissalis. The sequence goes on from NW_026535844.1 coordinate 9,227,096, forward strand.
TATATTACTCACAAGACAGTGGGTCAACAAAAGCTCTCCAGGTGCTCCGTCGGCTCCAACCGCTCTTCTCGCCTCAAGAAGGTTGCCGGTCACCTGTGGGATTGCCCCAATAAAACTTAACAGTCTCCTCTGGGAACTGGCTGTTCTGAACATGGCTTAATTTGAGTAGCAAAAAAGCTACTGAAGATGCCTCCAGGAATGCTCTGAAGAGGTCCCTGTTCAGACTGTCAGCTGCTGCAAGCCGCAAGCCCATTGGTGGTGGAGCCAGAGGCAGCAGAGCTGTGACCTTCCAGAAGTGTCTCCAGTAATGAAGCTGCTCAGTGGCACAGGCACACACATACAGAATCCCTGCAGCACACACTTTTCTTGTGGAATCACCAATGACAAAGAAATAGGAAGGGTCTTTGTATGGAGGTCAAAGGAGGAGGTTTATTCCAGCCACACACAAAGGAGTCCAGGGACAAAGACAAAAAGAACAGTGGAAGGTTCGAGTTTAAATACAGGGGACAAGGGGGGCGGATTAGAGCATCAGGGCCAAACGGCTGAGGGTCCAGGGCAGTACAGAAGGGAGACAAGGGGTGGCAGCCAATAGGGTAAAGGGGGTGGGACACTGAGGCAATATGGGGCCAATGGATAAGCAGGGAAGGGAGAACATTCAAGGACATATAAATATAACGAAAAAGGGCAGGAGAGGCCAACAGTCCTACCAGGGAGGTAGAACTGGGTACATTTGCATATACAACAAACATCCTGGAAGAGGCTCTGCTCAGTTGCCCTGAACAGGGGAGATTTCTCCAACTTGGGGTCTGTCTGTCTGTCTGTCCAAAAGACTATAACGGCCTTTGTTCTGTAGGCCCACCGGTCTCCACAGATGCTCAGTGGAAAAAGGGGTTAGAATCTTTGCTTGTGAACTTTGTGGGACATGCAAACCAGAATATCGCAGGCCTCATGATTGATCACTTGGCCGGAGAAGGAACCCACTCATACCCTGTTGAGCAAGCCCACATTCCTAGTGAGGCCCTTGAGGGTATTACTGAAGCTGTGCATAGCACATTTTTAAAGGTTCCCGATGCTGTGACCCCCAAAATGTATTTACTTATGTAAAGCAAGGATCGGCAGAGCCTTATATGCAATTCAAGGGCTGCTTGAAACAAGCTTTTAAAAGACAAATTGAGAATGACTTTGCCAGAGAGGTGTTGCTTTCAAAATTAGCTGTTGAAAATGCTAATGAGAAGTGTAAAAAACTTCTGAAGTCCTTGTCTAAGGAGGAACCCACCCTGCTGTAAGTGATAGAGGCATGTAACCACCTGTGTACCTTCAGCATAGGGCAACTGTTACTTGTGAAGCTGTGGGGGCTGGTATAGCAAATGCCTTTGTGTGGAAGGGGCTAACAGTAGGCCTGTTAGCTAAAGGAGTGAGAAGAAAGGTAAGAAGCAAGAAGGTGATAAAGAGCTCTCTCAAGGGCTGTAACTAAGGAGACCAAGAGAAGTGGGGAATATAAGAAAGATAAGAAGAGAGCTTTGCAGCTGGATGAAGTAATTTTAGAAAGTTAGTTGAAGTCACTGTAACTTTTCAGCAATGATGTTATGTTGATTTATTGTGGCCAATAGTTAGGGTAGAAGAAGTATAAACAATTAGAAAGTGTATAAAAGGTCAGCCATGATTGATAATAAAGAGTTGCCATCTGAGACTTCTTGTAGTCTCTGCTTTGTGTCATGACCGTCTTGACAGTGTCCTCTGGTGACCCCGACATGATTCAACACCCTTAAGAACATACTTGGTCTGGACCCATACGGGGTCGTAGCAACTGGCAAACGTGACTCACTGGGATGTAGTGGGGGAGGCGGCCTTGGTGCAGCTGAGAATGGAGGGTGGAAACCACAGCGAAGCCCAGAGCTGATTTTCTCCTATCAAGACACCTGTAAGTAGGTGAGCCACCAAGTAGTAATAATGGGAAATAATTTATCTAATGAAGAAGAGACTGTTTTGTCTACATGGAAAGTTTTGTTAAGAAATAAGGGAATTAATAGTTTAGACTATACCCTTCATAGTAAATTGCTGTGGGCTAAATCACAGGATTTTGGAACTGATCCTGACACAGCATTTAGTGTTAAAGCATGGAAAAAAGTTGGGGACAGACTGTGGAAGTCATCTGAGTGGGATATAAAACTGTTGTCAATCTAGCTGTTACTTGGGGATTGGTCTTTGAGGCATTAAAGGAATGGAAAACAGAGTGAGAACAAGCAGAGCAGGATGCAGATGAAGAATCGGGGTTGATAACAGAAACTGATTAGGGGGATGAGGCAGAGGGGGCCTCTAATGGGGAACTTGGTGAATCTATCCTTAAAGAAGGTGCAGGTGCCATGCAAGTTACCAGGCAGGCTACCAAAGCTTCTGGGAAAGCTGCCAAAGCTTCTGGGAAAGCTACCAAAGCTTCTGGGAAAGCTGCCGTTGTATCTCCTTATCAGACTCCTAAACTTCTTTATGTCACAGCTGCACAGCAGCTCACGATGGTGCCTGAATACACTACACTGCTGCACCAGGTAGCTGAAATGTCTTTAGCAGAGAGAGAAACCCAGCCGTCTGCCCCCCTGATTCCCTCCGCTCTAGTCCAGCCATCTGCCCCCTCATTCCCCTCTGAGCTGCATGAACAATCTGCAAGGTCATATCCTCCGTTACCTGACAGTGACAGCAACAGCAAATCAAGTGATGAGTCGCCCGCAGTAACACCTGAGTTGGGGCAGGGAACTGAGGACAGTTCACCTTCTAATAACTTTAGCCCTACTGCCCCATGGATTTTGCCCCCATGTCAAGTAACTGGGCTTCCTTGACAGCCTCAGGAATTTTGGGAATTTGTTTGGAAAAAAACAGCTGAAGAAAAGAATTGGGACATGATAGAAAGATCAGGTACTCCAAGAGTACCTCAGGAGAGCAGTGCTAATGCAAATGTTGCCTGTGATAATCCTATGGCTTTTCCAGGTTTTGAAGCAGCTCCTAGAACACGGCAGGATGATAGTCATCGCGTCTTTGCCTGGAAGGTTGTGCTAGATCTCCAATCGAAAGTGGCTCAGTATGGTATTAATTCCTCAGATGTAATGCAATTAATACATGTAATTAATGCAGATATGCTTGCACCTTATGGCATCATGCATATTGCTACAATTTTATTCCAGCCAGTACAATACGGTGTATTTCAAGACACTTGGAGGCAAGTGGCTGAGTGCACAGCTCTAACAAATATGCAGTTGCCTCAACACAACCCTCCTCATGCTGTGGGTGTTGATGCTCTACTGGCCACTGGGCCTTTTGCTAACCCAGATTTACAGGCAAGGTGGGATCCCTCAATTTTGGCGCAAGCTCAGAGAATTGGCATGAGTGCTTTAATTAAAACAATGGAAATGGCAGCTCCAAAACAGAGATATGTTACGATACAACAAGGGATGAGAGAACCATTTTTGTAATTTGTGGAAGAGCTTGCTGCAGCTATTGAAAAATAGGTAGATGATGAATCTTTGCAACACAAATTGTGTGTACATTTGACTAAAGAAAATGCAAACTCAGACTGCAGAAAGATTATTGACACTTTACCTGAGGAACCCACATTGCCTGAAATGATTACTGCTTGCTTAAAAGTTGGTTCAGTAGAGCATAAAATGGCAGCTCTTGCTGCGGTTCTAAGACCTTCATCGAAATGCTATAATTGTGGACAGCAAAGGCACGTAAGGGCATGGTGTAATACCCAGAAAATAACATCTAAGTCAAGTGTAAACAGCAGTGTTGTGTGCAATCGTTGTGCTAAATTTGGGCACTATGCTAAACAATGCAGGAGTAAATATCAGGGAAATGGTCAGCTGTTGCAGGGAAACAAGAAGAAGAGCACCAAGGGGCATGTGGGAAAACAAATACCCCAACAACCACAGCAGCAAATATGGGCTTTCCAGCACTGCAAAGCTACCCATTTGTGAACAATACTCAGGAGCAAGAAGTGGCTCTACAGGGACTGATATACCCACCGCCGACACAGTAACCATTCTGACCAAAATAAAATGTAAAGTGCCCCTCAATGCCTATGGTCCAGTAGGAGGGGGATTGAGTGCGTTTTTGATAGGAAGATCAAGTACTACACTTAAAAGGTATTCATATGCATGTAGGACCTATTGATGCTGATTACTTAGGACAGATTCATGCTATGGTATCCATTGATGACCCTCCTGTCACTATTCACAAAGGAACTTGCATTGCTCAACTTGTAAATATTGTGAGTTCTGGTCCGAATACAGTGGACCAAAGTCGCAGCACAGCAAGTTTTGGATCAACAGGGGTACCTCAAGTGTTCTGGACTGAGAAAGTAATGGAGAACCGTCCAGAAAAGACATGCATCCTCACTGCCAGTGGATGTCATCCAGGAACCATATCAGTGATAGGCTTGATTGATACTGGAGCAGATGTCAGAATACTCTCATGACTTTGCTGGCCTCATTCATGGCCTCTCACTTGTTGGGATTTTAGCTGACTAGAGATTGGAGAAGTACTGGACTCAGCCTAATTTGAGCTATTGCACCTGCAAGATAGTGTGTCCTTGGGCCTAGCTGTAGTATGATAACAAATAGTGAAAGAGACATGAGAAAAGAGAGATGTAACCCCTAAGGAATGAGGAAGAGCTGATGTTGTGGTGTGTAAATTACAGAATATTCATGAGCTTATTACTTGCTGTATAAGTGTCTGATGCTCTCTTCAATAAACAAAACTTGCTGATGACTCATATTGAGCCCCGAGTTTTCCCTGCACCAGACAAATGGCTGGGAAACCGCAACAATTGGCGCCCAAACAGCGACCCTATGCACTCTACAGACCCTACGGACTTTACAGAAGACTTGGGCCTGCGAGCCACGGTCCGATGCAGTATTTCTGTGTCAATCCCAACGCAGCCTGGGAGGCACAAAAAGCAGGCCCCACGTCTCAGGCGACCATATATAGAAGAGCTGACGAAAGGCAAAAGGGCGGGCTGCGGTGCCCTGGCGACCACATAGGAGAGTCCAGCTGACTGAACGCCGCTGACATCCTGGAAAGGCTGCAGCGCGCTGAATATCAGGTTAAAAGGTAATATAGAGACAAGCGGCGTATAATCCTCTTAAATGCTTTTTAGAAAAGCGGGGACTATAGACTGTCGACTTGGGAAGAGAATTCCCGAGATTGCTGCGCATAGACTTGCAAAAACGTCTGTTGTGGTGCTGGCACTGTAAGTACACGCAGAATAAATCAGCGACCCTGCTGTGATGGCGGCAGCAGCCGCGGCTTGGGGCGCCTGCGGGGCTGTGCCACTCTGAACTTGGCATGGGCGCTGTGCCATGGGGAGCAGCCACAGTAAGCGGCTCGCCTGAGGCGGCAGTGGCGGCTCCAAGCAGCGGCGGGCACAGGCAGATCGTCTGAGGTGGCATTGGCGGGGGAAGCGAAGCCCCGCCGCGCGGGGAGCGACCCGCGCCGCAGTGGATGCTGCGCTGGGTCTGGCCCACACAGTGAGTCAGCCTACAGTGCATCTCGCAAAACAAGAAGCCCAGCATGGAGGCGGTCGCGCCGCTGCGTTGCGGGCGGCGGCGCGGGACTCGAGCGTTTTTCCCAGCGCGAGCGCTTCTTCCCTCCGCTTGCAGCCGGTGGGGGCCTTAGTTTAGACCCAGCAATCTTTAATAGACTGAACCTTAACAGACTGCAAGTATAGGTCTGGACCTCGGCCGGCGCTGCCACGGACAGTGTCTCTGGTGCGCAGGGATCGGTGCCACCGGCCGGCGCTTGGTGGCAGGGACAACTCGAGAGTCCGCGCGAGCCCAGCCTTTCTGGCGCACTAAGCAGTTAAGAGACCAGTGATGATAAATAAGCAACAACAAAGAGCATTACTATCAGGACAATCCTCACCTAAGTTAAAAAGACTTTTTGTTCCTCCTGGCAGAGACTGTGAAAGAGAAATCAGTGTGGTGAATGCGTAGAGCCAAATTTCGGCTGATTTGGCTTAGCATCCATTATGCTGCCTTAAAATCACCTGTATTAACATAGACTTTAAACATCAGAAGCCCAGATAACTCAGTCAGTGGAGCATCAAACTCTGAAATTGTATTTTGAAAAATTTAAAAATGTTAAAGATGTGTTAAAGCGATTGTATAAGTAAGATGTAATGAGTGTGCTTTTTGTGTTCTTTAAGCCTTGCTTAGATGTGGTAGATGTAAAAGCAAGCACTGAATTCAAAAGAATTTTTCCACAGGTATACCTTGAACAAACTCCTTATGCTTAGGTGCATTCAAGTGTAAAAATGCTGTAGCAAACACATGAAGAAAGTTGGTTTAGCTTAGTATTTTAGAGTTAGGCCTGTAAGTAAGTTATAGTAAATTCTATATTCTATTCTATTTCTATATTAAGTTCTATCCGTTGCTAAGCAGTTTAAGGTAAATTGTCTATTAAGTGTCATTAAGTGTTAAATGCTGTTAAAGTTAAGTAGTATTTTTAAGTTTGATTTCTGTTAAGTTCAAGTGTTATTAAGTTTAGGTGAAGTTAGATTCTGTTACATTTAAATTATATTAGGTTTATGTTATGTAGAATTTAAAGTCGGTTGAGTTCTGTTAAGGTTAAATTCTGTTAAATTTAAGTGATTTTACATGTAAGTTCTGTTGATTTGAAAATCTGTTAAGTTTAAGTTCTGTTAAGGTTAAGTTTTGTTACGGTTAAGGTCTGTTAAACTTAAGTTCTGCTAAGTTAAAGTTCTGTTGAGTTTAATTTCTGTTACGTTTAAAATAAGTTTAAGTGATGTCAAAATCTGTTACGTTTAAATATTTTAAGTTTAAGTGTTTTAAGTGCTGTTAGGTTTAAGTGACGTTTGATAGATTTATGCTAGACATTTATTTTATGACTTGTGTGCAGGGTGTTGTCGTGAACATCAGAGAAACCCTAGTTAGAAGAGACAATCAGAGGCATTTGTGAGTAGAGCCATTCCTGTTTGAAGTATATCTGCTGTTTGAGAATGGAAAGCAAACTTACCAGACAATTGACGCAGATGAAACCTGCGCACATGTTGCTCCTTTAGCTTATTTTTGTAGGTTGTATTAGCACACCTGAGTTTTATTTGAGCCTTGTAGCAGCATAGAATCCTTTTTGTATCTGTCGTATGGCATATCCTATAGATAGTGATAGACTTTTCGGTTTGTTTCCCTGGCTTAGATCCCTTGTAAGAGAGAAACCTTGCTAGCTGAGAATACTGCTTGTAATGTAATAGCTGCTGGAATTGCCTATTCTTGTATTGCAAAGAGTGTGACACAGTTAGCCCATAGAACTTGGCTTGTTCCAAAAGAAAGTGAGGGAAATGTTGGGATTTTAGCAGACTAGAGATTGCAAAAGTACAAGGCCATACCTAATTCCAAATCCTTCACCTGCGAGATAGCGTGTCCTTGGGCCTAGCTGTAGTATGATAATAGTGAAAGAGCCATGAGATAAGAGAGATGTAACCCCTAAGGAATGGGGAAGAGCTGATGTTGTGGTGTGGCCAACGGACGGTGTAAATTACAGAATATTCATGAGCTTATTACTTGCTGTATAAGTGTCTGATGCTCTCTTCAATAAACAGAACTCACTGATGACTCATATTGAGCCCCTAATTTTCCCTGCACGCGACAAATGGCTCATCCCCGACAAACGGATCATTTCTGCAACACATATCCAGTCTTTTCTTGAACACATCCAGGAAGGGGGATTCCACCACCTCCCCAGGCAGGCAATTCCAGAAGTTTATCACTATTTCTGTAAAAAACCTTTTCCTAATATCCAACCTATGTTTCCCTTGACACAGCTTGAGACTGTGTCCTCTGGTTCTGTCAGTTGCTGCTTGGAGAAAGAGACCAACCCCACCTGACTACAACCACCTTTCAGGGAGCTGTAGAGAGTGATAAGGTCACCCCTGAGTCTCCTCTTCTCCAGGCAAAACAACCCCAGCTCCATCAGTTGTTTCTCACAGGGCTTGTCTTCCAAGACTCTCACCAGCCTTGTTGCCCTCCTCTGGGTGCACTCAAGTGTCTCAATGTCCTTCCCAAACTGACGGTCCAGAACTGGACACAGCACTCAAGTTGTGGCCTCACCAGTGTCGAGTACAGGGGAAGGATGACCTCCCTAGTTCTGCCGGCCACACGATTCCTGATATAGGCCAGGAGCCCTTGGCCTTCTTGGCCACCAGGGCACTCTGCTGGCTCATGTTCAGCCGGCTGTCGACCAGCACCCCCAGGTCCCTTTGTGCCTGGGCACTGTCCAGCCCCACCATCCCCAGCCTACAGCACTGCAGAGGGTTATTGTGGCCAAAATGCAGGACTGGGCACTTGGATTTATTAAACTTCATCCTGTTAGGCTCTGTCCATCCATTCAACCATTCCATTTGTGTCTGCAGAGCCCTCCCACCTTCCAACAGATGGACACACGCTCCCAGCTTAGTGTCGTTTGCAAACTTACAAATGACAGACTCAATCCCTTCATCCATGTCATCAATAACGATATTAAACAGAACTGGTCCCAGGGACTGGGAACTGAGGGACACCACTGGTGACTGGCTGCCAGCTGGATGCAGCTCCATTCACCATCACTCTCTGGGCCCGGCCATCCAGCCAATTCCTAACCCAGCACAGAGTGCTCCTGTCCCAGCCGTGGGCTGCAGCTTTTCCAGGAGTGTGCTGTGGGAGACAGTGTCAAAGGCCTTGCTGAAGTCCAGGTACACAACATCCACAGTCTTTCCCACATCCACCAGGAGGGCCACCTGGTCATGAAAGGAGGCATAGGTCAAACATGACCTATGCCTCCTAAACCCCTGCTGTCTGGGTCTGGTACCCTGGCCATCCTGTGAGTTCTGTGTGATGACACTCAGTATGAACTGTTCCATAACCTTACCTGGTACTGAGGTCAGACTGACTGGCCTATAATTACCAGGATCCTCCATCCCACCCTTTTTGTGAATGGCTCTCACATTGGCCAGCTTCCAGTCATCTGGAACCTCACCAGTGAGCCAGGACTGCTGGTAAATGATGCAGAGTGGCTTCACAAGCTCATCTGCCAGCTCCCTCATCACCCTGGGATGGATCCCATCTGGTTCCATGGATTTATGAATATCCAAGTGGCTCAGCAGTTCTCTGACTGCCTCCTCTTGGATAATGGGGGAAACACTCTGCTCCCTGACACCACTGAGCAGCCCAAGAGGACAGTTGTCCTTGAAGGCAAGTCTTCTCACGAAAAACTGAGACAAAGAAAGCATTAGACACCTCTCCCTTCTCTTCCTTTGCAGTTATTAAGTTCTGTCCCTCATCCAGTAAAGAACAAAGGTTGGTCTTACTCTTCCTTTCACCATTAATATATATATATATAAACATTTTTTGTTATCTTTTACACAAGTTGCAGTTTTAATTTCAAACCGAGCTTTAGCCTCCCTAATTTTTTTCCTGCATGCTCTAGCAGCCCCCTTAAATACTTCCTGAGAGACCTGACTCTCCTTCCAAAGATAATACATCCTTTTTTTATTCCTGAGTTCTTCCAAAACCTCCTTGCCCATCCAGGCTAGATATTTGCCTCTTCGACTCATCTTTTGGCACACAGAGACAGTCTGTTCCTGTGCCCTCAAGATCTCCATTTTGAAGCATGCCTGCCCTTCCTGAACTCCTTTGTTTTTAAGGACTACTTCCCAAGGAACTCTCTCAATAAGTCTCCTGAGTAGGCCAAAGTCTGCCTCCCAAAAGTCCAGTGTAAAAGTCTTACTAATGCTCCTCTTGACTTCACCAAATATTTAGAATTTTATCATTCCATGATCACTATGCCCCAAGTGGCCTCCAACTACATCTCCCACCAACCCATCTTTATTTGCAAATAGATCACGATGATCTCACAAGCATGGTCATCTCATGGTCATCTCTTGGTCACAGTCATCACATGCTTACAGTAATCTCACATGGTCATCTCATTATAATGGTCATCTCATGATCATGGCCATGCCATGGTCATAGTCAAAGTCATTGTAGGGTCATGGTCATCTCATGATCGTCTTGTGGTCAACTCATGGCCACAATCATATCATGGTCATCTCATGGCTGTGGTTGTGTCATGGTCATGATAATCTCAAGGTCACAGCCATTTCCTGATCACCATCATCTCATGGTCATGGATATCTCATGGTCATCTCACACTCACCTCATGGTCCCTATTGTCTCACAGCCAAGGTCATGTCATGGTGATGTCATGGCCATGGTTCTGTTTTGGTCATCTCATATTCACAGTCCTGTCACTGTAATGGTCATCTCACAGTCAGCTCATGGTCATGATCACATGTGGCCATGGTGTGTTGTGATCATCTCTTGGTCACAATCATCTTATGCTCATGGTCACCTCACAGTCATGGTTATATCATTGTAATGGTCATCCCGTGGTCCTGGTCATCTCATGGTCACAGTCATCTCATGGCCATTTCATGATCATGGTCATTTCCTGATCACCATCATCTCATGGTCATGGTCATCTTAAGGTCATGGTTGTGTCATGGTCATTGCATGATCATTTTGTGGCTGTCTCATTGTCACCGTCATGTGTTGGTCTTGATCCTGTCATGGTATCATGGTTATCTCACGGTCATGGTCGTCACATGATCACATCATGGTCACCTCACGGTCACGGTCATCTCACTGTCGTCTCAGAATCACCTCATGGTCACAATGGTGTCATGGCCATGGTTGTGTTGTGGTCATATCATAGTCATCGCTTGGTCACAATCATCTCATGCTCATGGTTGTCTCATTGTTATATGTTGTCTCATGGCCATGGTTATCTCTTGCTCATCTCGTGGTCTTTATGACCCCATGGCCATGGTCAAATCATGGTCATCTCATGACCTTGATCACTTCATAGCTGTGTCATGATCATGATATGCTCACGGTCATTAAATGATCATGGTCATCTCATGGTCGACTCATGGTCATAGTCATGTCATGGTTGTGGTCATTTCCTGAGCACCATCATCTCATGTTCATGGTCATCCCCTGATCACCTCAAGGTCATGGTCTTCTCATGGTCATGATCTCATGCTCATGGCTATGTCATGGTCATCTGATGGTCACAGTCCTCTCACGGTCATGATCATATCGTGGACATGGTCACAGTCATGGTCCTCACATGGTCATGGTCATCCCAAGATCATCTCATGGTCAACTCATGGCCACAATCATCATGGTCATCTCATGGTCATGGTTGTGTCATGATCACAGTCATGGTCATGGTCACCTCATGGTCATGCATAGCAATGGGGAACAAGGACACATGGACCTCCTTGCTTGTTCCAAAGAAGTTTGTTTATTGTAACCAGCTGATCTTTTTTATACTCAAAACTTGCCCCAAACTTAACCAAACTAAGTACGCATTGTCTGCCTGCCACTGCAGTGTTGCTATTGATATGTCCCTTTACCCAATCAGCTCACTGATCATGTGGTGTCCACGCATCTCCTCAGCCAATCCATGCCTCACACATGAGGCAACCACCAACCCACTCTCTGGCCATCAACCCACAGCTGAACCTCCCCAGAATGCCTTTTGGTGAACAGAAGTGAACAGGATTGAACAAAGGTGGGAAAGGTCCTTATTCTGTAAGGCTTATTCCCACAGTTATGGTCATCACCATCACCTTATGGTCATGATCATCTCATGGTCATCTCATGGTCATCTCACAGTCACCTCATGGTCACAATTGTCTCACAGCCATGGCTGCGTCATGATCATTTCATGGTCATGATCACCACAGAGCGGACTTTCACAGGTAGCCTCCCTACCCTGGTAGCAATGTCTTTCCACTCTTCAGCAGCCCAAATTGGTTTTCCTCTACGTTGCCAGTTGGCCTTTTTCCACCTCTCCAACCATCCCCACAGAGCATTGGCTACAATCCATGAATCAGTGTAGAGGTAGAGCTTTGGCCACTTCTCTCTCTCAGCAATGTCTAGGGCCAGTTGAACAGCTTTGAGTTCAGCAAGTTGGCTTGGTCCACCTTCTCCTTCGGTAGCTTGTGCAACATGTTGTGTGGGGCTCCATATGGCTGCTTTCCACTTCCAGTTCATCCCTACCATGCGACAGGAACCGTCAGTGAAAAGAGCGTAGCGTGTTTCCTCTGGTGGTAGTTGGTTATAGGGAGGAGCCTCTTCAGTCTGTGTCACTGGTTCTTGTTCCTCTTCATCTGTGACACCAAAATTCTCACCTTCGGGCCAATTTGTAATGACCTCCAAAATCCCAGGGCGATTCAGTTTACCTATACAGGCGCGCTGAGTGATGAGAGCAATCCACTTGCTCCATGTAGCACTGGTGGCATGGTGAGTGGAAGGAACCTTGCCTTTGGACATCCACCCCAGCACCAGTAGTCGGGGTGCCAGGAGGAGTTGTGCTTCAGTGCCTATTACCTCCGAGGCAGCCTGGACTCCTTCATAGGCAGCCAAGATTTCCTTCTCTGTGGGACTGTAGTTGGCTTCAGACCCTCTGTCGCTTCGACTCCAAAATCCCAGTGGTCGACCCCGATTCTCTTCAGGCACCTTCTGCCAAAGGCTCCAGGACAAGCCATGGTTCCCTGCTGCAGAGTAGAGCACATTCTTCACCTCTGGTCCTGTCCTGACCGGGCCAAGGGCAACTGCATGAGCAATCTCCTGCTTAATCTGGACAAAGGCTTGTTGCTGCTCAGGGCCCTACTGGAAATTGTTCTTCTTGCGGGTGACCAGGTAAAGAGGGCTCACAATCTGACTGTACTCAGCAGTGTGCATCCTCCAAAAACCTATGGCACCTAGGAAAGCTTGTGTCTCTTTCTTATTGGTGGGTGGAGACATTGCTGTGATCTTGTTGATGACATCTGTAGGAATCTGACGCCGTCCATCTTGCCACTTCACTCCCAGGAACTGAATCTCACGAGCTGGTCTCTTTACTTTGCTCTTTTTAATGGCGAAACCAGCTCCCAGGAGAATCTGGATGATTTCCATCCCTTTCTCAAACGCTTCCGCAGCTGTGTTCCCCCACACAATGATGTCATCAATATACTGCAGATGTTCTGGAGCCTCACCCTTTTCCAGTGCAGCCTGGATCAGTCCATGGCAGATGGTGGGGCTGTGCTTCCACCCCTGGGGCAGCCGGTTCCAGGTGTACTGCACTCCCCTCCATGTGAAAGCAAACTGAGGCCTGCATCCTGCTGCCAGAAGAATGGAGAAAACTGCATTGGCAATGTCTATAGTGGTGTACCACTTTGCTGCCTTGGACTCCAGCTCGTACTGGAGCTCTAATTTGTCTGGCATGGCAGCGCTCAGGGGTGGAGTCACTTCATTCAATGCATGATAGTCCGCAGTCAATCTCCATTCTCCCTCAGATTTTCGCACAGGCCAAATGGGGCTGTTGAAGGGTGAGTGGGTCTTGCTGACCACCCCTTGGCTCTCCAGCTCTCGGATCATCTTATGGATGGGGATCACAGCATCTCGAGTGGTTCTATACTGTCATCGATGCACTATGGAAGTGGCAATTGGCACCTGTTGCTCTTCTCCCGTCAGGCATCCTACTGCAGATGGATTCTCAGACAACCCAGGCAAGGTGTTCAATTGCTGGATGCCCTCTGTCTCTACAGCAGCTATTCCAAATGCCCACCTGAGTCCTTTTGGGTCTTTGAAATACACACTTCTAAGGTAGTCTATGCCCAAAATACATGGGGCCTCTGGGCCAGTCACAATAGGATGCTTCTTTCACTCATTTCCTGTTAGGCTCACATCAGCTTCCACCAAAGTGAAATCCTGGGATCCCCCTGTCATACCCACAATAGAAACCGACTCTGTCCCCACATGTCTTGATGGGATTAATGTGCATTGCACACCCGTATCAACCAAAGCTTTATCCTCTTGTGTTTCTGATGTGCCAGGCCAACGAATCCACACAGACCAGAAAACACGATTTTCCCTAGCCTCTACCTGGCTAGAGGCAGGGCCCCTCTAAGCCTGGTTATCCTTCTTTCCCTGGGCATATGTTTTGGATGTTCCTTCAAGGGGATCAGACATGTCATCATCATCATACCTGGCCATTTGGCTACGGGCAACTGGAGCTGCTTTCCTTCTGGTGGCTTCCTTCAGTTCACGCACCCGTCATGCCAGAACAGCAGTAGGTTTCCTATCCCACCTTCTCATGTTTTCCCCACAATCACGCAGGTAGAACCACAGCTCAGCTTGTGGGGTGTACCTTCTCTCACCATCTGGGAAATGTCTGCCTTGGATACCAGAACCTCTGATCTGTACTGCTGAAATTTGGAGAAGGAGAAGGTCTTCTTTAATCTCCTCTCTAAGCTTCTTATGATTCTCCTCTATCTTATCCTCTAAGTTCTGCAGACGTGTTTCTACCGCTGCGATTCTGGCATGTGTCGAGCCATGCACAGCATCTGCATATGTTTGGAGCTTCCTTGCCATGTCAAGCACAGTCTCATCCCTCTCATCCCTCTTCATTATAGCTAAGGCAGAAGCATATTCGTGTGGCCCAAGTCGTACAAGTTTTCGCCACATCACAGACGTGCATGGTACCAAGTCTGGGTTCCTAGTTGTTACGTCATCTGAGAAGATAATCTCTGCCACTGCCATTTCTCTCAGGCGTTGGATCCCTTGCTCTATGGTCTTCCACTGAGTTTGTTGCATATAGAGATCATCTGCACACAGGTATCTTCGTGCAAAACTGTCCAAGACCCGTGCCCAGAGGCTGTGTGGATTAGCCCCCCTCATAATTTCTTGGTCGATGACAGGATCCTGTGACAGGGATCCCAAATGCCTGGCTTCAGTGCCATCCAGAATTGTAGCCTTGCCTGCAGCATCCCAGAGACGGACCAGTCAACTAATTATGGATTCATCAGGTTGTTGGGTGTAATCCTTCTGTAAGCCACGAAGGTCCTTCAGGGAAAAGGACTCAATATTTGCATCTGATCTTGCACCTGCTGCTTTGACTCCTGATTTTATATCAGGAGGCACTGAGGTTCCTTCTCCTTCATCATCATCATCATCATCATCATCCACTGGTCGATTGGTCTTGTCCGTGCATTTCCCACTTCTAGTGCTGGTAGCAACAGCCATGGGTTTAGATGCTGACTTCGAGCCTGGAGTGTTGGCTGCAGCCTGAGTCACTGGGATAGTTGCTGATTTATCTCCCTGCCCCCCTGCCTCTGTCTGCTGCCCGACAGTATCTAACAGTGTGCGATAAGCATATGCCAGGGCCCAGCTCACTGCAATGACCTTCCTCTCCTTAGGCTCATCCTGGTACTTCTCTTTCAGATATTTCTCCACCTCAGCTGGGTTCTGAATTTGTTCATGGGGAAAATCCCAGACTAAAGGGTCAGAGAATTCCTTCAGGATTTGGCCCATATCCTCCCATTTTCCACACCACTTAGGATTTTCCACACTGGGGTCTACTCCTGAGTCAGGGGTCTCATCAGCCCATCTAGAAATCTCAGCCCTCATTCTAGAGAAGCAGCAGGCTGTATAGAGGAAGGTTACCAGATTGAATACCAGAAAGATGGTTTCTTTAACATTGAGGGGAAACTCAACATCCTTCACTAGTGATGCAACGGATTCATAGGAGAAGGAGGAAAGCAGAGGCTGAAAAACCTCATTCCCTGCTGCTCCCCCTCTAACAAACTGGATGCATAACCATAGCCATGAACCATTCATACCTGGAGCAGACCCCAGCATGTTTATAAACTTCTTGCACATCATTGCCACCAAGCCCAGCAGGATAGCTACTCTGGTCACTGCCCCTCTGATGTAAAAACTACGTATTAGGGACAATACTAAAGCTATTTTTGAATAAGAAAATAAACCTAGGGACCATAGAGGTATTAAAATCTCAAAAAACCCTAGGGACCAGAAATGCATGCAAATTTTCACCCCAATAGACATTATGAATTCAAAAAGCATGGCTATTAGCTGATTTAAATGAACACAGAGTAATAGCAACCAAAATGCAGTCAAAACAGGGTTTTTCCACTCTCTCGAGCCCCCAGGATGGGGGCCAATATTATGTCCTGGTTTAGGGCAAATTTGGTAGAGGATCTCCAAAGGGGGCCCCTCCAGAAAGCAAAACCCACATGGCCCCTCCCCCCAACTGGTTCAGGAAGAATTCCTCAGAGAGAAGTGGAAAGAACCTGTTTATTTAACAGGCACAGCATGCCCCAGCACACAAAATGAACAATACCGGATGACACCGCTCTGAAAAAGGTGGCAAAATCAGAAAGTCTCTTTTGGGGATTTTTGCTCTGTTCTCAGTCCCTCCGGCTCTGGGGCAGCTGCTGCAGCCACAAGGTGCAAACTCTCGGTGTTCCCAGGTCCCAGTCCGGTGCAGGTTCGAGATGGTCACAGAAACAGGAGAGGAGAAACAGTCCAGGAAGGAATTTGGACTGTTTAGCTAGAACTAGCTAATAAGCAGAGGCCAAAGCAGAGCAGAAGTGAGAGCAGAAAAGAGAGCAAGCAAAGCAGCAAGATGAAAGCAAGAAGCGAAAACAGCCCTATGTACTGCCCGTCTGTGTGTCCCTGATAAGAGAAACCCAAACAAAACTTCCACTCTTCAGAGCCGGTCTTAAAGGCACAGAACATACGAATGGGGATACAAGCATCATAACGTCACCCCAGGACATTCCACCCCTTATCCCCATATCATCAACATACTACAACACATCATACATTATTCATACAAAATTTCCATCTGTTTCCCCAAAATTTACAAGCAATACCCATCATGCCTTCATCACATCCCCACACTGGACCACTGAATCCAGGCCCTATATTACAGAGCTGTAGGATACCCCCTTTTCACTTTAGCCACTTAAAGCTCCATCTATCACTATCATCATAACATCACCCCAGAACACAGGTGCAGAACTTGGAATTAACTACGGCCTTGTACTTTTGCAATCTCTAGTCAGCTAAAATCTCAACATTTCCCCCATTTTCTTTTGGAACAAGCCAAGTTCTATGGGCTAACTGCGTCACACTCTTTGCAATACAAGAATAGGCAATTCCAGCAGCTATTACATTACAAGCAGTATTCTCAGCTAGCAAGGTTTCTCTCTTACAAGGGATCTAAGCCAGGGAAACAAACTGAAAAGACTATCACTATCTATAGGATATGCCATACGACAGATACAAAAAGGATTCTATGCTGCTACAAGGCTCAAATAAAACTCAGGTGTGCTAATACAACCTACAAAAATAAGCTAAAGGAGCAACATGTGCGCAGGTTTCATCTGCGTCGATTGTCTGGTAAGTTTGCTTTCCATTCTCAAACAGCAGATATACTTCAAACAGGAATGGCTCTACTCACAAATGCCTCTGATTGTCTCTTCTAACTAGGGTTTCTCTGATGTTCACGACAACACCCTGCACACAAGTCATAAAATAAACGTCTAGCATAAATCTATCTAATATCACTTAAACCTAATGACACTTAAACTTAAAACACTTAAAATATTTAAACTTAACAGATTTTAACATCACTTAAACTTATCTTTACTTAAACTTAACAGAAATTAAACTCAACAGAACTTTAACTTAGCAGAACTTAAGTTTAACAGACCTTAACCTTAACAAAACTTAACCTTAACAGAACTTAAACTTAACAGATTTTCAAATCAACAGAACTTACATGTAAAATCACTTAAATTTAACAGAACTTAACCTTAACAGAACTCAACCGACTTTAAATTCTACATAACATAAACCTAATATAATTTAAATGTAACAGAATCTAACTTCACCTAAACTTAATAACACTTGAACTTAACAGAAATCAAACTTAAAAATACTACTTAACTTTAACAGCATTTAACACTTAATGACACTTAATAGACAATTTACCTTAAACTGCTTAGCAACGGATAGAACTTAATATAGAAATAGAATAGAATATAGAATTTACTATAACTTACTTACAGGCCTAACTCTAAAATACTAAGCTAAACCAACTTTCTTCATGTGTTTGCTACAGCATTTTTACACTTGAATGCACCTAAGCATAAGGAGTTTGTTCAAGGTATACCTGTGGAAAAATTCTTTTGAATTCAGTGCTTGCTTTTTACATCTACTATATCTAATCAAGGCCCAAAGAATACAAAAAGCACACTTATTTGTGGAGAGGTTGGTTAATAACTGGTTAAGTGAGAAAGGCCATCCTGACATAATGCCGCTGGTTAAGCTTGAAAGGGAGGTCAGCAGTCTTTGATTCAGTGACTGCTGACAAGCAAGAATGCCGGATGGCCTTGCTGCAACATGAGGAAAGGGAGGTGAGATTAGTCCTGAATATCTGCAGAATGTAACAGAAGAATAAGCACAAGAATGTAGAAGTAGGTGTAGTTGCTGATATGTAACTAACCAATCCTGAGCTCAACTTTTGCAATATGTATGAAGCTTATTAAGAACTGTATTTAACCTGCCGTATTTGATCAATAAATTGGACTTGGATGAACCAATTGGTGTCTGGATCTCCTTCCTCCGACAAATGGTGGAGAATGCGGGCAAGCACTCTGAACGTTCGCTCTCTTGGACTATAAACTCGCCACGATCGAGGAAGTTGGTTGAGGGTCCTTGCAGCCGGGACGGTGCGAAGTTTAAAAGCACCCTTGAGGATAACAACAGTGACTCAAGCCTCTACGTGTCTCAGGAGCCTGTAGAGCTGCAACAGCGCGCGCTGATATATAGGTATGGATAGGCAAGCAACATACGACCTCTTCTCCTCATATTTAGAAAGGCGAGGAGTAAAAAGGATAGATTTAAAAAAGGAATTACCAGGGTTATTAGCTTATGGTAATTCTAAAGGGATTTTTGCTAACCCACATACAGTTCATGAGATAGCAGAGTGGAAAAAGTTTGGGGATATCCTGTGGGATACAGTGTTAGATGATGATAAGTCAGCAAAGAAATTTGGCAAGTTATGGCGGGTGGTATATAATACGTTACTTCAGCAGGTCTCTGAGAGAAAGGCAGCAGAAAGGGCGACAGAAGCTCATAAGAGGAATATAGGGTATGGTCGTGAGGATGATCCCCTGGCACCTTCTGTAACTCAGATACTTATGCCTAAGAGTCCCCAGCAGAGTGGTGTGCAGGATTTTCCTACAGATAGTGTGGAACCGTCTGCACCCTTACTGTTGGGGGAGGAGGGCAAGTTGGATGGTGGAGGTAAGAGCTCGCCTCCGCCGCCAGCTTCAGGCAGGTTGGATGGTGGGGGTGGGGGCAAGCCAGCTTCACCTCCGCCTCCAGCTTTGCCTCCGCTGCTTCCCCCGCGTGAGTCGGCTTCGGTGGGGGGGTCACTTCCCCCGCACGAGCCGGCTCTGGTTTCATCGGCTCCGGTTTCACCAGCCTTGCCTCCGCCACTTCCCCAGAATGAGGCAGCTCCAGCGGGGGGGCCGCTTCCCCTGCAGGAAGCCTCAGAGTCTGTACCGAAGTGCCAGCAGCATAGCACCCTTAAAGGGCCAGATCCTATCCCGGGGGCACACAGTGACCTATGGGGGGAGATGGCTAAACAGAGAAGGGAAGCTTGGGCTGCTGTGGCAAAAGAAGTAATGCAAATGGGGGATGGTGAGGCGATGGAAGTAGTTTCTAGCCTTGCATGTCCAGTTACATATACACCACAGTATGATCCTCAGGGGAACCTTATGCATAATTTAGCAGCATATGAGCCTTTAGACTGGAAGTTGTTAGCTCAGTTACGTTCTACAGTCAGTCAGTTTGGAGTAAAAAGTGAACCTGTTAGGCAAATGTTAGATTATCTTTTTAATACTCAGATTTTATGTCCAAATGATTTAAGAGGAATAGCTCGGTTAATATTTACTCAACATCAGCAGTTATTGTTTAATGCACATTGGCAGGGTTTGGTAAATGAGTCAGTTGCTGTACAGCGAGCTCAAGGAGATCCATTACATGGAGTGACAGTAGATGAGCTTATGGGCTTAGGGGCATATTTGCGTACAGAGGCACAGATGATATCGGGAGCAGATAAGCTTAGAGAGTCTATGCGATTAGTGTGTGCAGCAATAGATATGGTTAAAGAACCAGGAGGGTTACCGGCTTATATGGGCATTAAACAAGGTAGAGAAGAATCATTTGGGAATTTTATAGATAGGGCAGCTACTGCTATAGATCAGGCTGGTGTTGCAGACTACGTGAAGGAGGCACTATTGAAGCAGTGTGCGTTACAAAATAGCAATCCAGCAACACAAAGAGTATTAGCTACTTTAGGGGCAAATTGGACCATTGAGGAGGCATTAGAGCGAATGGCATTAATGCCAACAGCTTCACAGGCATTTGTAATAGATGCATTAAAGGAGCTAGGGTTAGGATTACAAAAGCAAGCAGAGTCTACTCAAAGTCAGGTGTTAGCTGCTCTTGCTCCTCTCCGAAGTGGCTCACTGGCGGTCACGCAGAGCTCGAGACCATTCCTCAAGTGCTACAGATGCGGCAGTGAGGGTCATACGCAACGAACATGCTGAGCAACCGGGGTATGGTGTCACAACTGCCGATCCAGTTCCAACAACTCTGCAGCTTGTAGGCGCCGGTCGGGAAACTATCCCAGGAGCGCGCAGCAGGCGAGCCGCGCCCAGACACAAGTAGCCGCCGTGACATCGGAGACACCAGCTGCCGAGGCAACATCGCTGCCACCTCCTGTCTGCAACCAGCCACAGCAGGGAGCCTCGGCTTGGACTTATCAGCAGCAGTAGACGTCACATTAATGATGAACCGGCCTGAGAGGATACCAACTGGAGTAAAGGGTCCTCTCATTTTGAATGAACAAAAATGTGGAGCATTATTATTAGGACGTTCTTCAATAACTATGCTGGGATTATTTGTATTGCCTGGTGTTATCGATGCGGATTATACAGGGGAAATACAAATTATGGTTTACACCCTTTATCCTCCTATTAGAATAACAAAAGGACAACGCATTGCACAATTAATACCACTATCACAAATGACATCTGGTATACCATCATTTACTGGACAAACGTGGGATGAAAAGGGTTTTGGCTCTACTGGTGTTACACTTTTGACTGTGGATTTACAAAATAGACCAAAACAAAAGGTGGAAATTACCCATGGACATCAAAGCATAACCCTTTATGGATTATTGGATACAGGAGCAGATACCAGCATTATTTCTCCAGAAGCATGGCCACAACATTGGCCTCTATTCCCATCATCAAATATGCTCACCGGAGTAGGAGGATTTACATTAGCAAGTAGATCACCACTTTTGTTAGTGTGTATTGATGATCAACAAGTATCTGCTGTGTTTTCAGTTGTTCAATTACCTCCTACAGTTTCTTGTTTAATTGGAAGGGACATTTTAACACAATTGGGAGTGGTGTTAACTAATCATCACCCTTTGGGGTAATCGCCATTGCTTGGACTTTCCCCATTCCACTCACTTGGAAAACAGATACACCGGTGATGGTTAAGCAATGGCCATTAAAAGGGGAAAGCCTTATGCACGCTCATGAATTAGTAAAGGAACAATATACAAAGGGACATCTACGACTTTCCACGAGCCCTTGGAATACACCTATTTTTGTAATTAAGAAGAAATCAGGGAAATATCGTTTAATACATGATTTACGAGCTGTAAATGAACAAATGGAACCGATGGGGGCCTTACAGCCTGGTCTTCCAAATCCAGCTATGATCCCAGAACACTGGCCACTTTTAATTATTGATCTAAAGGATTGTTTTTTCACTATTGGGCTTCATCCTGATGATATGAAGAGATTTGCTTTTACTTTACCAGCAATAAATCGTGGAGAACCAGATAAAAGATTTGAATGGACGACTCTTCCGCAAGGGATGCTCTACTCGCCCACATTATGTCAGCTTTATGTTGATGCTGCATTACAACCACTACGTCGTAAATGGCCAGCAACTATAATATATCATTACATGGATGATATTTTGTTTGCACAGCAACAACCGTTGTCCTCTTTGCAGATTAACACCATTAGGGACACTGTTGCAGCATATTCACTTATTATTGCTACAGAGAAAATTCAGACCACCAAGCCATGGAAATATTTGGGGTGGACTTTAATGGATCAAAAAGTAATTCCTCAAAAATTGGAATTACAATTGGATATTAAAACTCTGCATGATGCACAAAAATTGCTGGGAGACTTGCAGTGGTTAAAGCCCATTGTGGGAATACCAAATCATTTGTTAGAAACCCTACGGCCTTTGTTAAAGGGTATTGACCCTACTACTCCTGTACACCTGACAAAGGAGCATCGTCTTGCCTTGCAGCAAATTAGTAATTGTGTACAACAAGGGTATGTGTCTCGTCGACAACTCGACTGCCCTATTGACCTTACTATATGGAATAGTCCTTGCCATTTGCTTGGTGCTCTCCCTCAAGAACAGGAGAAAACGGGGGAGATACGAGTTTCAGAATGGTTGTCACCACCATTACAACATAAGAAAACAATATTTTCAAAAATTGAACAATTGGCTGTGTTAGTCAAAAAAGGGCGTCTCAGAATTATTGAGGTGGATGGTCGAGAACCTGCTACCATTAGATTGCCTATGGAGAAAGAAACTTTGGACTGGTACTTGATTAATTCAAAGAATTTGCAGGAAGCATTATTAGCATCATCTGCTAAAGTAGAAACCAGTAAATTAGTGCCTAAAGTTTTGCAATGGACGACAGAATGGAACTGGATTACTCGACCATTGAGAGAAGAACCTATAGAAGGAGCTATTACAGCCTTTACAGATGCAGGAAAGAAATCAAGGCGTGCTGCTGTCACCTGGCAAGAAAAAGGACAATGGAAGCATCAACTCCTTACAGCAGATCCTGCAGATAGCTTACAAACCTTGGAATTGTTAGCAGTAGTATGGGCAGTGTCTAATTTACAGGAGCCTTTAAATGTGGTCACAGACTCTATGTATGTTGCAGGAGTAGCCAGACGAATAGAGGAAGCAGCAATTAAGGAAGTGAATAATAAACGATTGTATGAGTTATTGATACAATTAAGGAAAGCTTTACGAGAGAGAAATGCAGTGTATTCTGTGATTCATATTAGGAGTCATAAATGGTCTGAAGGTTTAGGAGAAGGAAATGAACGTGCAGACAAATTGGTTACCTTACCCATTGATAACTCTTGTCCTAATGACAAGCATACATTGGCCAGAGAGGCACATAGTAGATATCATCAAAATACAAAAGGATTAGCAAAACACTTTGAGCTGAGTTTGTCAGAAGCTAAAGCCATTGTTAGAGCATGTCCAATATGTAGTTATCATAATGGGGGAATAGGTTAAGGCATGGGAGTTAATCCTCGAGGTTTAGAAATAAATGAGAAATGGCAAATGGATGTTACGCATGTACCTAGATTTGGTAAAGTTAAGTACGTGCACGTCACTATAGATACATATAGCCACTACATATGGGCTACGGCTCAGGCAGGACAGAAAGCTACACATGTTATTAGGCACCTGTTAAGTTGCTTTGCTGTTATGGGAGTTCCAAGAAGTATCAAAACGGATAATGGTCGAGCTTATGTATGTGCTAGGGTCCAGAAATTCTTAAATCGGTGGTCCATTAAGCATGTGACAGGTATTCCACACTCTTCTACTGGACAGGCAATAGTAGAAAGAGCAAACGGCACCCTTAAACGGTATATTGAGAAGCATCAAGATTTAACAGACCCACAATCATGCTTGGCTAAGGTTCTGTATGTGATCAATCATTTATGTATTTTTGGGGAAGATGATACCCCTCCTGTGATTAAACATCATCCGAGGTCAGGTCAGAAAAATACTAAGGAGACAGAGGTCTGGGTTAAGTATAAGAACCCGAGTACAGGATTATGGGAAAAACCTGCAAAAGTATTATATTGGGGTCAGGGATATCTTTGTGTTTCCTCCCCTACAGGGCCTTTGTGGGTGCCTGCTAAGTGGACTAAACCTGTTTTTGATGCAGCCTCTAGTGGACCGCCTCACGGAGGAGGACAGGGAGCGACTGAGGAAGAAACTGCCTCTAGTCCTACGACCGCTGCTGCTACAGCTGAAGGGACACTCGGAAGTGTTGGACAGAGCACTGACACGTCACTATCGGATGGCCCAGGAGTTGATTGGTTTTATTGACTCATTATCAACTTTTGGTTTAACAAATCCAGCAAAGGCACCTTGCCTTGACTGTTATGATCCACATTGTGCTGCCTGGATAGCCCTACGCTGTGGGGGTTGTGATACCACTTTTTGGATAGAACAATCATTATTATGGGATTTATGGTGTCACACTTGTGAGCACGAGCACACGTGGGGTAAAAACTGGGAAAATGAATTAAGGAGACAGACGGGGCAAAATGCATATGTAGCTTTAAATCTTTATGAGTCTCCTGAACAGAAAATTCTTGCTTATTATCGTTGGGAAGTACAGTGTGTTGTGAATAGAATTAAGGTTCAAAGTAAATCACGTATAGTCTCTGTAAGGTGTAGAAAATTAGTACCTTTAACGCAGCATTCAATTGTAGGGCCCTTCAGGGGGAATCCTGAAAGAGCATTAGATCACTGCATTGATAAATTGCAAAAATTGAGTTTGCAAGTGACAGGACCAGTGAAACTAGGAGCAGCAAAACTGAAAACAGATAAGAAAAAGAAGGCAAGTAAGGGAGCAACCTCATCTAAATAAGGTCTAAATAAGGCTAATTAGTTTCTATGAATAGAACACTTTTATATTTATGGGACCCTCAGGAAGGTATAGTTGATGACGAAGACAACAAACAATACAAACAACGATTACAAAATAAGATACGCCTTGCGCTAAAGAAAGAGCTTGAACTATTAGCCTTATATAGTAAGAAAGGTGAAGAGGCTTTGCAATCACCACCATTAAACTGGTTGCATTGGGTCGAAGAGACAGACTTTTATACTGGTCCTTACTTACATTCACTTCCTTGTTATGTTTGTAAAAGGGATGTTGATAAGTGTTATGCATGGATAGCTTTGCATTGTGCAGGTTGAAATAAGGTTTATTGGAATTCACAAAGATCAATAGGAAATTTATGGTGTAGACCTTGTTTTGGGAAGTGGATTCAAGATTTCGTCTGGGTTAGAGCTCTTGAGCAAAGTACTGGCCTGCCAGGAAGGGCAGGATTAGAGCTTTTTGAGAGTGCAGAACAAGTAGCTATAGCATATATTAGGTGGAAGTTGCAGCAAGTACTTAGAGTTTGAAATTACTAGTGCCTCACGTATTATAGCAACTCGTTGTAAAGCTGATTTGCCTTTAAACCTACCTGACGCTATACCTGTAAGCAAGGATGCTGATTTGGAGTTAGATCAGTGTATTCAAAGACTAACTCAGGTCCACTTTAGTCGGCCTAACAAACCAGGTAAAAAACAGCGAAGGAAGGAAAAACAGGCAAAGAAGAAAGAAAAATGAAATTTGTTTTTATTATACTGCTCAATGCTGTAGCAATTAAAGCAGTAGGAATAACACATTTCAATCAGCCAAGAGAAAATCTATGGGTAACACTTGCTAATCAAATTAACCAATCATCGCTTTGTCTTAGTCTTGGAGGAGTTACTAATCCATTTCGAACATGCCTGGTAGGACTTCTGGTGTGGTCTCCTAGAGAATTTTGCAGTTTAATAAGTAATCAAACTTTATGCATGCATAACATGTCAAACATCACATTGCCAGTGCAACAAGGGTGTACTGCAGGTCAGAGTGATGGCTATTGCCAATGCTTACTAATCCAATCACTTAACACTTCCTTGCATTCTCCTCCTGAAGAATTGGATCTTTTTGGAAGTGCAAATGCCAGTATGCCTAACACTACAGCTGGCGGATGGTTTAGTTTCAAACCCTTAGATGCCCAGAATTTAAATCAACCTAAAGACACATGGGCCACCTTAGATTCATCCCTGAATTTGAGTGAATTCTCTCCACAGCATTACAATCAATGTAACGGCACAAACATTACGGCACCAATGAAATTACCTACAGGAATATTTCTAATTTGTGGAGACAGGGCGTGGAATGGTGTACCAGCTAAACCACAGGGTGGACCCTGTTATTTGGGAAAATTATCATTGTTTCATCCTAATGTGTCCTTGCTAATGCAGTTGAGTCAAAATTCAAACAGAAAGAGGCGTAGCATACATGATTTAGACTGCAGCCAGATAGGAGATCCACAGTTTTGGGGTACATTCAGGCAAGTAGTAGTTTCAACTATTTTACCAGGAGGATCTGCCAATAAGGCTATGAATTTAGCAAAGCAATTAGGGTGCTGGGCAAAAAATGAGCTAAACAAGACATCCCAAATTCTAGACATGTTAACTGCAGATGTGCAGAGTGTTAACCATGCTGTGTTACAAAATAGAGCTGCTGTAGCCTTTTTGCTCTTAGCACAAGGGCATGGATGTGAAGAGTCTGAGGGAATGTGTTGCATGAATTTGTCTGATCATTCGGTGTCCATTCATACCAAGATAAAAGAACTGCAACAGGGACTTCACCATCTCAAAGAAGAAGAAGGTTTAGGAATTGATGAATGGCTTAAAAGCTTAGGGCTTGGACTGTGGCTAAGGAATATTGTGATCTATGCTATAGGACTACTAGGTGTAGTTTTACTGTTTTTGCTTATTTTGCCTTGTGTTTTTACTTGTATTCAACATATAATAGCAAAAACCTGGCAAACTAATCTCCTTGCTCAAGAAGAAAATGGGGGAAATGTGGAGAAGTTGGTTAATAACTGATTAAGTGAGAAAGGCCATCCTGACATAATGCCGCTGGTTAAGCTTGAAAGGGAGGTCAGCAGTCTGTGATTCAGTGACTGCTGACAAGCAAGAATGCCGGATTACCTCGCTGCAACATGAGGAAAGGGAGGTGAGATTAGTCCTGAATATCTACAGAATGTAACAAAAGAATAAGCACAAGAATGTAGAAGCAAGTGTAGTTGCTGATATGTAACTAACCAATCCTGAGCTCAACTTTTGCAATATGTATGAAGCTTATTAAGAACTGTATTTAACCTGCCGTATTTGATCAATAAATTGGACTTGGATGAACCAATTGGTGTCTGGGTCTCCTTCCTCCGACACTTATTATATCTTACTTATACAATTGCTTTAACGCATCTTTAACATTTTTAAATTTTTCAAAATACAATTTCAGAGTTTGATGTTCCACCGACTGAGTTATCTGGGCTTCTGATGTTTAGTCTATGTTAATACAGGTGATTTTAAGGCAGCATAATGGATGCTAAACCAAATAGGCCAAAATTTGGCCCAACGCATTCACCACACTGATTTCTCTTTCACAGTCTCTGCCAGGAAGAACAAAAGGTCTTTTTAACTTAGGTGAGGAGCGTCTTGATAGTAATGCTCCTTGGTGTTGCTTATTTATCATCACTGGTCTCTTAACTGCTTCGTGCGCTGGAAGGCTGGGCTCATGCAGACTCTCGAGTTGCCTCTGTTGCCGAGTGCCGGCCGGCGGCACCGAGTTTTGTGCACTGGAGACACTGTCCATGGCGGTGCCGGCTGAGCCGCACAGCTATGCTTGCAGTCTGTTAAGGTACAGTCTATTTAGGTTGCCAAGTCGAAATTAAGGCCCCCGCTGGCCGCGGGGCGGAGGGAGAAGCGCTCGCGCTGGAAAAGCGCTCTGGTCCTGCGCCGCTTGTGTCGGAGCGGGGCGACCCCCCCGCGCTGGGCTTCTTGTTTTGGGAGACGCGCCGTAGGCTGAATCACTGCGTGCGCCGGGCCCAGCGCAGCATCCACTGCGGCGCGGGTCGCTCTCCGCGTGGCGGGGCTCCGCTCCCCCTGCTGCTGCCGCCCATGCCCGCTACCGCTTGGAGCCACTGCTGCCACCTCACGCGAGCCGTCCGCCGCGGCTGCTCCCCATGGCGCAGCGCCCATGCGGAGTTCAGAGTGGCACAGCCCCGCAGGCGCCCTGAGCCACGGCTGCTGCCACCATCACAGCAGGGTCACTGAATTTTTGTGCGTTTACTTGCAGCGCCAGAACCAAAACGCACGTTTTTGCAAGTCTATATGCAGCAATCTCGGGAATTCTCTTCCCAAGTCGACAGTCTATAGTCCCCGCTTTTCTAAAAAGCATTTAAGAGGATTATATGCCGCTTGTCTCTGTACTACTTTTTAACCTGATATTCAGCGCGCTGCAGCCTTTCCATGATATCGGCAGCGTTCAGTCAGCTGGACCCTCCTATGAAGTCACCAGGGCACTGAAGCCCACCCTTTTGCCTTTCTCCAGGTCTCCTCTATAGGGTTGCCTGAGGCGGGAGCCCGCTTTTTGTGCCTCCCAGGCTGCGTCGGGACTGACACTGATATACTGCACCGGATCGTGGCTCGCAGGCCCAAGTCTTCTGTAAAGTCCGTAGGGTCTGTAGAGTGCATAAGGTCACTGTTCAGGCGCCAATTGTTGTGGTTTCCCAGCCATTTGTCTGGTGCAGGGAAAACTCAGGGCTCAATATGAGTCATCAGCAAGTTCCGTTTATTGAAGAGAGCATCAGACACTCATACAGCAAGTAATAAGCTCATGAATACTCTGTAATTTATGCCATCCATTGGCCACACCACAACACCAGCTCTTCCCCATTCCTTAGGGGTTACATCTCTCTTTTCTCATGTCTCTTTCCCTATTTGTTATCATACTACAGCTAGGCCCAAGGACACGCTATCTTGCAGGTGCAGGACTTGGAATTAACTATGGCCTTGTACTTTTGCAAGCTCTAGTCAGCTAAAATCCCAACAGCCAGGTGTGGCTGACAAGCCCCCATCCTGCTCCTGGTGTCCCAGTCCAGCTCCTAATCTCCCCATCCTGCCCCTGGTGTTCCCATCCTGCTCCTGGTGTTCCCATCCTGCTCCTGGTGTTCCCATCCCTGCTGCAGTGACCCCATTCCCATTCCTGGCTCCCAGAGATGAACTGCCAGACACTGAAGGAGGGAACCCAGATTTATTGCCCAAAGCAGGATAGTTTCACACCAGAAGTGAAGCATTGTGAATATTTGTGGTTCTTGCCTTTAAAACATTGGAAAATGGGAAATGGATCTGTTAGCAAGAGCTGTGGGGTGGGTGGTTGCAGCGGGATGAGCTCTGCTGGCAGCTCTCATCTTTCCAGGGAAGAGGGAAGGGGCCAGATCCAACTCCATGGATTGCTTAGGCGGCGATTCCTGCCAGGATGAGAGTGAGTCATGGTGTCACCCTGTCCCTGTCCCCATTCCACAGGATGGACCTGGCTGGAGCCCATGGAGAGGAGGACCTGCTCCAGAATCCCACGTGATCCCACCCCAATCCTGCTGCAATCCTGCTCCATCCATCCCACCCCATTCCACCCCATCCATCCTGCCCCAATCCTTTTCTGGAACCCCAACCTGATCCTGTTCCATTCCATCCCACCTGATTCTTGTCTGGAATCTGGCCCTGATCCCACTCCATCACTCCCACACCAATCCTGCTCCATCCATCCCTCCTGATCCCACTCCAGAATCCAGCCCCAATCCCACTCTACAATTCCACCTGATCCCACTCTAGACCTCTGCTCTGATCCAGAATCCCTTCCCGATGCCAGTCTGTCCATCTTGCCTCAATCTCCTTCTGGAATCCCACCCTGATCCCATGCTGTACCTGCAGAGGAGCCATTCATTCCCATGTCTTTTCCTGCAGAAAGAGAAGATCCATGAGATTCCAGCACAGATCACACATCAGGATTAACCCCAGGATCCATCCTGGGATCCGCACAGAGGGGATCCAGAGCTGGATCCACCACTGGAACTCACCAGCTGCTGGGTTGTATCCATTCCTGTCCCTCCTCCCTGTGGAAACAAAGTGGGATCAGTGTCAGTGGCACAGGATTCCCAGAACGGTGCCGGGTGGATCCGCGTCCCTTCCCGACCCCCATCCCGTGTGTTACCGGATTGGAGCTTCCAGATGCCGAATCCGATGAGGACGATGAGGATGAGGATGGCAGCGATGACGGACACAGTGACCACCACGGTGAGATTCCTGCCAGATGTTGGCTCTGGGAAACGCGGGTTAGTTAGGAGGGTGAGGGGAATCCTTATTTGGGAATTCCAAATTCCCAATCCCCACATTCCCAGCCTCACCCCAAGCGAAGATCCCGGGCTCTGGCATTCCGGGATGCTCCACCCTGCACCGGTACTGCTCCCGCTCCTCCGGCAGCGCCTCGATCCTGGCCCAGGTGTGGAAGGTGCCGTCGCTGTTGGGAACGATCCCGCCCCACTCCGTCTCCTGATCCAAGGTTTCATCCCCCTTCATCCAGCTGACTGCGATGGTGTTGGGGTAGAATCCGTACACGTGGCAGGAAAGGATCAGCGTCCCGTGTTCCTCTCTTCCGGACACGTGGACATCAGGGGGCTCTGGAATGGGATAATGGTGATAGACATCCATGGAATTCCCACTGGAATGGGTCTGGGGTGAGATCTGACCATGGAATTCCCACTGGAATGGGATGGAGGGGAGATCTGACCATGGAATTCCATGGGAATGGGATGGGAGTGAAATCTGACCATAGAATTCCATGGGAATGGGATGGAGGTGAGATCTACCAATGGAATTCCCATAGGAATTGACATTTTCTCGAGTCCTCCATTCCGAAATTCCAAATCCCCACAGGAATTCTGCTCCCACCTTTGCGCTCCAGCTCCTTCTGCCCATATCTGATGTATTTCTGGAGCCATTCCGGGCAGATGTGCTTCAGGTAATTCGTCCAATACTCAGCCACGGTCCCATCCTGTTCCCAGAATCTCCTGGTGATCTCAGCACCGCTGTCAGCCGCCACCAATCTCCCAGATTCCAGGTCAAAGGAGATGAAATCCCGCCCATCGTAGCCATCCAGGTGGGATCCACGGACGCTCCCATCAGACAGGAGCTCACAGCCAGAAACTCGCAACCTCGTGTGGAGACCTGAGGGAATTGTACCCACAGAGCCCCATGGAATTGTGTCCCAGCCCCACAGAGCCCCATTTCAGCCCCATGAAGCGTCAGAGTCTGAGGGAGACCCACAGAGACTCATCCCAGCCCCTTGGAGCCCCATGGATCCACATCCCAACCCCATGGACCCCCACTCAACCCCACAGATCTCATCCCAACCCACAGATCACAAGATATCCCATACCAGCCTAATGAATTCCCATTTCAGCCCCTTGGAGCCCTGTGAATCCACATCCGCTACCTATAGATCCTATCCCAGCCCCAGGGATCCCCATCCCAGCCCCATGGATCGCCATCCCAGCCCTACAGTTCCCATTCCAGCCCCAGAGATCCCCCCACTCACCCCCACTCTGGTTGTACCGCTCCCGCAGTGTCTCCAGGTCCTTGACAAATGTGTGCTGGTGTCCCACAAGCTTCTGGGTCTCCCTATCCCAATATTCTGGATCGACTCCATCCTTTATCCACTGCGTCAGTGGCTCCACCCGGGCCCGCTCGTTGTCATAGCGCGTGAAGGGGATCCCATCCAGGTACCCCATGGACATGAACTGGGGTGCCCCCGGGCTGGGCTCTGACACTGCCACTTTCAGGTAATGCAGGGAGTGGAGAACTGGGGGGACACGGAGATTTGGGGGGGTTTAGGGGATCATGGAACAATGAAAGGAGAACTGGGAGAGCTGAGAAGGGGTTTGGGGATCCTGGGGCCAAGGAAAGGGTGTGCAGGGAGGGAGAGGTGGGATGGACAGGAAAGGGCCTGCAGGGGGTCCTGGTGTCCAGGAATGGGGGCTCGGGGGGTTCCAGGGTTATGGAAGGGGAGGGGGGGAGGCAGGGACTGGGAAAGTGGGATGGGGGTTCCAGGGGATCCCTGTGCCCAGGAAAGGGGGTCCAGAGGTCCCCAGTGCCGAGGAAAGGGATCACAAGGTGCGGAGACCTGGGAATGGGAGGCTCAGGGGTCCTAGATGCAGAGGAAAAGAGGAGCTGGGGGCTAAAAAAAGCAGGAATGGGTGTCCAGGGTGTCTCAGAGACAAAAAAAAGAGGGGTCTGGGGAAGGTGGGATGGATAGGAAAGGGGGTGCAGGGGGATTGGATAAGGGGGGTGCAGGGGGGTCCCAGTGCCCAGAACTCAAAATTCAGGGGGTCCTGGGGCCCAGAATCCCCCCAGGTACCTTCCCAGACATCCTGAGAGCCCCCCGCAGGACGCGCAGGGGGTGGAGAACTGGGGGGACGCAGAGATTGGGGGGTCTGGGGGCGTCCAAAGGTCGGGAAGCAGAACTGGGAGAGCGGGGAAGGGTCCAAGGTTCAAGGAAGGGACTGGGAGAGGCGGGATCCAGGGGGTCCCTGTGCCCACCAAAGGGGGTCCAAGGATCCCCGGTGTTGAGGGCAGTGGGGTCTGGGAGCTGGGAAAGGCAGGAATGGGGGTTCAGGGGGTCCCTGGGTCACAGGAAGGGGGCTCTGGGGCTGGGAGAGGCGGGCGGATCCCGGGGACGCAGCTTGGGAGATGGAAAAGTCCCCCAAGGGGAGATTCCAGGGGAATTCCAGGGAATTCATCTGGATCCCACTGGATCCTCGCTGAGACCCCCTGGGACCCCGGAGGACCCTCTGGGACCCCTGGAACCCCTTCCAGGAACCGCCGGTAATGGAGAACTGGGGGGACGCAGAAATTTGGGAGATCTGGGGATCCAAAAGCCGAGGAAAAGGGGGGGACTGGGGTCTGGGGAGGGCGGGATGGCCGGCAATGGGGGTGCAGGGGGTCCTGGAGCACTGATGGGGGTGTGGGGGGATCCCAGTCCCGGATTAGGAGGGGCAGGAGGGTTCCAGTGCCCAAAAATAGGGGTTCAGGGAGGCTTCCCGTGCCGGAGAATGCGGGTTCAGGGGGAGTTTCCTTCCCGGAACTCGGGATTCAAGGGGGTCCCAGTGCCCGGAAATTGCGCTTACTGGGGCGCCGGTGACCAGAAATGGGGGTTCAGGGGGTCCTGGTGCTGGGGAAGGGGAGTGAGGGGGATCACAGGAACCAAAATGGGGGTTATGCTGGGTGCCCCTGCCCGGGAATGGGGGTTCAGGGGGTTCCCGTGCCCAGAAATTGCGATTCCGAGGGTGCCGGTGCTCAGGAATGGGGGTTATGAAGGGTCCTGGGACTAAATAAGAGGGTACAGGGGTGTCCCAGTGCTGGGGAAGGGGATTGAGAAGGGGTCACATAATGGGGGTTCAGAGGCGTTCCCCTGCCCGACAATGGAGGTTTAGACGGTTCCCGATGCCCGGAAATGGAAGTTCGGGGGGGTCCCGGTGCCCGGGAACTGCGGTTCAGAGAGGTCCCGGTTTCGGGGGGTCCCACTCACCTTTGGTCGCGCCTCCCGGGTTCCCCAGGAGCCCCAGGAGCCCCCAGAGCACCCCCAGCCCCAGCGCTGGAGCCATCGCAGCCGTCCCCGATCGCGGCTGTGGCGCGGCTGGAGAGACGCGAAAGCGAAAGTGCCCGAGGAGCGCGGGGGGAGGGGAAAAGGGGGAGGGGGAAAGGGCGAATTCCAGGGAATTCACCTGGATCCCCTCCTGGCCCCCCTCTGGATCCCTCGGGATCCGTCTGGGACCCTCCAGGGTCGCGCCCTGCGGGACCCCCGGGCCGGGCTGTGCTGAACTCCCGGCCCTGCGCTCAAACTCTGCCCGGACCCCGCTGGGCTCGGCCCAAAGCCGGGCAAGCACCGCGAGCAGCGGAGCCAATTTTTCCTGCGGGTGCGGGTCCCAGCCCCGGCGGAGCAGGGCTGGGCGCTGGGACCCGACCCCTGATCCCCAATCTCCTTCTCTCTCTCCCTCTGCTGTTCTCTCCCTTTCCTTTGGGGGATCACAAATCCCAGAGCGGCCGCAGAGCCCCGTGCCCAGGCCGGGTTTCCCAGCAAAGGGAGGCTGGGGCTGAGGTGCCCCGGGCTGGCCGGGAATGGGGGCCCGGGGGTCCCCGGGGTCACGGAAACGGGGGATCCAGGGGCCGGGAGAGGAGGATACCCGGGAAAGGGGGTGCAGAGGGGTGTTGGTGCAGGATAAGGGGGTGCAGGGGGTGTTGGTGCAGGATAAGGGGGTGCAGGGGGGTCCCAGTGCCCAGGAATGGGGGGGGAGGATGTGGGAAACGGCAGCAGCTGCTGGGGAGGGACTGGGATGGACTGGTACAGACTGGGAAAAGAACTCACTGGGAGCAGAATTGGGACACCAGGGATCATACTGGGTTATGCTGGCATCACACTGCGGGCAACTGAGAGCAACTGGGAACATGCAGGAGACAATTGAGATTTACTGGGAGGGACTGGGACTGGTTTGGATCATCCTGGGACTGATTGGAATCATACTGGGACTGATCAGATCTGTAGTAGGTATGAAGAGGGGAAACTGGAATAATGCAGGGAGCAACTGGGATGATACTGGGAGCAGCTGGCCCATGCTGGGGTCATACTGGGATTATACTGGGACTGATGGGGTCACACTTGGAGTGACTGGCAAAGTACTGGGAGTGTCTGGGAGTAACTGGGATCATACTGGAGGTGACTGGACTTATACTGGGAGCAACTGGGACCACAGCAGGGGCAAATGGCATCGTGTAAGGTGTGACTGGGTTCATACTGGAAGTGACTGGGGCCACACTAGGCTCTTACTGAGAGGGACTGAGAGTGAAAGTAACCATACAGGGCATGACTGGGAGCCACTGGGACCGTGTTGGGGGCCACTGGGACCCTACTGTGAGTTGGAACATACTGCGAGTGATCGGGACCCCACAGGTGAGGCGGCGGCGGAGCTCGGAGGCGGCAGCAGCGCAGGCGGGAGCCGCGCTGGGTTGTGCGGGGGCTCGGGGCTGGCTGCGGGCCTCCGGGGCGGCAGGGGGCTCAGGCGGGTTCGTTGTGCCGTGTCCGGCCCGTGTTGCCGCTGGCGTGAGGGCGCTGCGGGAGCGGCTGCCCGCGGTATTCTTGCTGCCGTTGCCGCGGCAGGAGCCGCTACCGGAGCAGCGCTGGCTCAGCCCGGTTCCTGTGGCTGGGACAGAGGTGGCTGCCCCGTGCCCAGAGGCTGCGCTGGGGCCGCCTCCGAGCTCCGCCGCCGCCTCACCGGGCACCGGCCGCTGCTGCCGCTACCGTGTCCGCACGGACGCTCCGACAATGGCAGCTCCGCCGATCCAGGGCCGCCCTCAGGGCGGCACCGGAGGCCGTGCTTGGCCCCGCTCTCACCAATCAACGCGTGAGCTCAGGGAGTAAATGATCGGCTGAATCAGCCAATCGTAGTGAGGGGCGGGCTCTGCACACGGCACGGCCCCGCCTCCCTTTCCCCTCACTCCGGCATTTCCCGGCAGCCGCGGCTGAGGAGCGGCCTCGGCGCTGGGCCCGGCCCGGGCAGGAGGCCAAGGAGCCGCTGGTGCTGCCCCGAACCGCCGGGAGCTCGGCGTGACCGGGACCTGAGGGCGCTGGGAGCTGGGGTGAGTGCGGGACGGAGCCGGAACCCGCCTGCAGCTCCGGCAGGAGCCCAGGCCGGAGCAAGGGATGCTGGAGGGAGGCCAAAACCTCCTCTGTCACTTCCCTCCTGTCCCTGGGCAGGGAACAGAGCGCGTAAGGAAAGGCTCGAGGGTCTGGGTGAGGGTGGGACAGTTCAATCACTGGTGACGGGCACAACGCACTTGTCAGGAGAATTAATCCACAAACCTCAGAGGCTTATGTCCGAAAAGGAGACAGAGGAATCCTTTTACTTTATTCGAATAAAGGGGAGAGGCCATGGGGCATTGCCCTGGGGCCTCTCCAAGTTTTGGAGGACGCAGCCTCCCTTTTTATCCCAGTTTCCCGACCGCATTTCCTTTCTCTATTTCCCTATTGTCTGAGGTACTTGAGAGGTTCAGATTTCCCAATACTTAAGATTTCCCTCTAATGTATAACACTCCCTTTTAATTTTTAATTCTTATAGAAGTTAGGGCTTTCCTTCATTCCAGCAACTCCTCCTTTTTCTGCTTACAGCTAATCTGATCCCATCCCATCCCATGGTGAAGTGTTGTGTTCCTCATTTCAGTGGATTGGTCAGCCAGGAAGGTCAGGAGCTGGAGCTGTCTGGTTGGTTATTATTGCGAGGACAGCTTGTAATCTAATGATGCCATTGAAATGAGAAATGGGCTCTGTGGCTCCTGATATGAATTGGTTCGGGTTCCCAGGGGCTGGTCCGTGGTGTTGTAGGATTTGTTCTGCTGGCCGTTCATCTTTGCCCCATTTTTGGGCGCTCGCTTCAGCCAAGACTGCATCAATTGACCACTTTTCTCTAACTGAATCATCAAATACTTTGATCCCGAACTGATTTCCCTGAACTTGTGGTAGCAAGAACATCTCAATGCTCTAATGTACCCTACATAACGAAGACAGTGACAGCACATTTTAGAGTGGGCAGAGGGATGATTCCCCCCCACTTCTTTTAATGAAGTTTTTGCAACATTCTGCTTTCGAAGTTTCCCTTTGCAGTTTATTGCAGGGTCAGATATCCTCCCCCTGGGCTCTGCCTTGAGCTGCGCAAATTCCATCAGTGCCAGCAGGCAGAGCTTGGGGTGAGGGGCAGAGGGAATCAGCCCAATTCCTGCCCCAGGCAAGAGACCCAGGTGCATTGCCCACACTTTGCCCCAGCAGTGTTAATTTGCATTTCTAAAGCTCCTCCAGGATGCCTGGAATGAACCTTCTCTTCCAGGGCAGCCATCTGGTGAGTCACATGTGCCCCCCCCCCCATGTTTTGAGGTATTTTTAATTTTGGGGGGGGAGTTTGAAGAGTGTTCTATTAACTGTTTATGAGTTAAAGGGTCACCTTTAAAGCTCTTCTAGTTTTGCAAAATGCAGCCTGAAGGTAAGCACCAAAAAACCCAGACCAAAATTTTGCAATCTCCAACAGCCACGCAAACACACGCACAAGAAGACTCCAAAAAGATTTTTTTTCTACTTCTGCTAAGAATAAAAATTGATTCTCACATCCCTGGCCCAAACCTAACTGACAATATAAAAGTAGGATTATTTAGAAAAAAGATGCTCATGGTGTAATTTTTATTCCAGCCAGCCCAGTGTTTCGGTGAAAGTGAGCCCCAGAGTGGAATTGTGCCGTGGTGTTCCCCAGCAGCTGTGGCAGTGCAGGCCCAGCCAGCGCTGAAGCTGCAGCAGTGGCAGCAAGGCTTGGCCCCAGGGGCTGGAGATGGCAGAGGAGGGTGGCCAGGATTGCAGAGGATTCCAGCCGAGGATCTGTGGGCAGGCGCAGGGGCTTGGCCCGCTGTGGAGCCCTGGCTGCTGCTGCGTTGCCTTCAGGGCAGGCTCAGGGGCGGCCTCCCATCCTCCTGCTGCAGGCGGGAAGTGCAAATCTGCGGGGCTTCAGAGCCCTCGAGGCCAGGCTGAGGGGTCCCCCCGTGTTGAGCTGTGCTGGCGGCTGTTTGTGGCCTCAGGGACACTTGGCATGGGCCCCTTGGCCACCAGTGGTGCTGCTTTGCACTCCTTAGGCAGGAGCCGATGTCCTGGCTGGGTGCTGGCAGCAGCAAAGTGCCAGGGCAGGCTGTGTGCCAGCCCAGCTTCCTGTGGGAGAGATTTCACAAGAGACAGGATTGTGGCCACAGACTGCCTTAAATGTACGTCCCTCATCTCCACCCTGCTCTAGGTGGAGAATTACCAGGGTAAGGAATTCCAGACATCAGTTCCAAGGGAGATAATTGAATATCTGCCCTGAGTGTGTCTCTTCTTGCCAGAGCCAATGGCAAAAGCCGTACCCATGGCATCTTGGTTTTTATCACCAGCTTCCAAAGGTGTTTTTTTATTTCCCCATTCATTCTTTCTATCCAACCCAAGCTCTGGGGTTGCCAGGAGTTAAGGAGGTCCCATTGTATTCCTGAAGTTGCCATAATCCCCTGAGGGATCTTTCCTGCAAAATGAGTTCCCCATCTGAATCTATTGCTTCCACAACCCATTATCTTTGAATTGTTTGTTGTAGAAATGAGTTAATAAGTGATCCAGTGGTTGCTGAAGCAGTCAGAATTGCTTTTGCCCCCCTGTTAGGTGCCATGGTGTCAGCAGAAGATGTTGAAGCCTTCCTGCTCAGGGCGTTTCAGTGCCAGGCTCTCACAAGCACCCACAGCTCCGCGGGTTGAGCTGAGCATGGGGCGGTGACCTGCGCTGTGTCTGATTGCCCTTCCTTAATAACAGCCTGTCTTGTAGCTCTTTTCCCTTCTGCTGCCCTTACAGAGCCATCCACAAACACATTTTCTCCCTCAGGCCAGGCAATGTCCCATCAATCTGTCCCAGCCTGGGTCTGGAGCTCTGTCCCTTGAGTGCAGTCCTGGGTTCCTTGCCAGCCCCTCTCCAGGCTGTTCAAACAGGAGGCTGGGTTAAACCCTTGCCCTGTCCTCAGTTCTAAATCCTCCTGTGCCATTGAACAAGTTGCATACTGTAATAACCAAGCCCTGCTCATCCATTTAGAGGCTGTTTTGGTTGTCAAAGCATTACCTTGATTCCAGACTTGAACTATAGGAGATCCTCCTGTTGTCATCAGTTTTCAGCTCTCAGTTCCCATGTGAGCTGTGGCTGCACAATTCTGCAGACATTCAGACCACTCTGGCCACTGGGTTTTTAGCAGAAGAATTCCTTTGGCATGACCCTGTTTAACATCCACCTATAATGCAAATTCTTTTTCCCTGTCTGGAAGGCCCAGCTCAGCCACCTCAGTTAATCTTCATTTTAACACTTGAAAATTCTGTGATTCCTCCTCCTGTCCATCCATCTAGTTTGTTGACTGGCAGGATAGGAGTGTTGTAGGGAGAGATCCTTGGCTCCAAAAGCCCTGCCTTTAACAGGGACTCAGTACCAGGCTGTGAGCCCTTCCTTCCCTCTCTTGGAACAGGGTATTGATTTTAGACACTTCTTGTCCTGGTTGCTTCAAAGTCATTTAGGGAGGCTCCATATCAAATTGTCTGTATTTTTCTGGGGCTGCCCACACTTCTGGGTTCACTTCAGCATAGGCCTTGTCAGATTTTGGCACAAAGGTAGAACAGAACTAGCCTCTGTATCCCCTTTTACAGTATTAAAATCCAGCTCTCAAATTCCTTCCTAGTTAATTACAATCACAGGAGGAAGAAAAAGAAATTAATTTGTTTCAAACCTATCCCCCACAGCTTCTAATAGTGGTTGAACAAATCATACCTGCTCATCTTTTCCACTCATTGCCTTAAAAATTAAAATATTCCTTTACTGTTTTCCCCTTTAGGTCTAAGATTCAGAGTGGATTGAGAGGCCCCTGTGTCCATCAGAAAATGCCTCCTCTCAATGCAGACCCACCCTGAATGTTCTCAAGGGCTGCAGTGTGGAGGGTCCCTGGTGTGATGGGGGCTGTGACAGCCCTGCCAATCCATGTCCATCAAGGGGTGGACTTGCTGGTCCTGAGGGTGCTGCTGTCTGTGCTTGCAGTGTCCTTGTGCCCTGCAGCTGGAGCCCTGGTTCCTTGCCAGGGGCTGTTTGGGTGGGCTCTCCCCTGCTGAGGAGGGCAATGCCTCTGCCAGGTGCTTGTGGCCGAGCCGTGCCCTGGGTGCTGGGGCCCCCTTGGGCCCTGGGGTTGATCCCTCAGGGGCTGTAGGAACTGTGCCCTGGCCTTTGCCTTCAGCTTGGCCTTTTGCTGCTCCCTTCTTGCGTTCACCTGCTGTGCCTTTGTGCCCAAGTGCTGCAGGGCCTTCTTGTGCCCCTCCTGCAGCCCCCCTCAGTGCCTGTGGGTGCTTGTCTTGCTTTACAAGAGAGGTGTCTGCTCGGGAAGGCAGAAAAAGCCTCTCTTGGAATGGAGAATATGAACCCCCTCCCTCTTAATTTTTAGACTAGTGAAATCAAGGGGCTCTGAGGCAAAGATATGGGAATAGGAATACCAGTTCTTTACTAGTGTGTATAGTAAAGCAAACAAACACCAACAGCTGCGGCACTGACCGCAAACAGAGCCCGGACCCAGTCCCGGCCTTTGGGCTGCGGCGCTTTGCCCTTGGGTGCAGTTCCGGGCACGGCCGGCAGGGGCGCTGGTGGCTCCCGCGGGGCGGGGCAGCGCATCCCTCCCATGGGAACCTCTCTGAACGGAAATAGAGCAATCCCTTCATCTAACTCTTCCACTTTTTTACCTTCTATAGCCTTTTTCCCGTGTTTTGGGAAAGAATTTGGAGAGGTCTGCCTTTTAACTGAGCTCCTAGTGTTTCGATAAGGTGCTTCCTGTAGAGAGAGAGTTTCCTTGAACAGCCGGAGCTGTGGTTACCAAGGGGACGTAACTCAGAGCAGGACGGGGTCAGGAGAGGATATCCCGCCGAGGCTCGGTCGGAGTGTGGGCAGGGTCTGCTGCCGGAATCGGCAGAGGGGGATCTTCCCGTGGAGCCCGAGGCGGAGCGTGGGTAGCCCCCACATGGCTGATGGCGGCTGATCCGGCAGCTGCCGGCAGAGCAAAGGCAGGTGGGAGAGCCCGGCAGCAGCGGCGGTGCCCAGCGCAGGTGGCACGGGCAGGGCAGCCGGGGATGGGATGGCTGGGACCCCCCCTGGGTGCGGTGGGCGCGGTGACCTCGGAGCAGGCGGCAGGACAGAGCAACCCCCATCTTCCCCAGCACGGCCGGCAGAGCGGCCGCGGGCCAGGCAGTGGGAGCAGGGCACACAAATTGAGCGACAGCGCCGGGGCAGGTGGAGCTGCCCTGGGCAGTGAGGCCGCACCTGGGATGGAAACCGGGGCAGGCGGAGCTGAGGCGGGCAGCGAGCCGGGACCCGGGACAGGCGCCTGGGCCGCGAACGGAGGGGGCAAGACCTGCAGAGGATCCCACTCTCTTTCTGATTTTTCCTCCTGTTCCCCTCTCTTTTATTTCCCCTTTTCCTTGTCTTGTTTTTTCTCGGGTGTTTGTGATACTTTAAAGATTTTTATTCTCCTAAAATCTCCTGTATATCATATGGCATATTCTCTTTCTTCTAGATTAAACAGTTTTTTTTTACAAATAAATCCAGAGCCGAACAAATCTAAAATTCTGCTTGGATACTTTGAAATGGTCGATGAGCTAACTCACGACCTCCTAATGTTTTTCTCATCACCTTTTTATTTGTCCTTTGGCAAATTAAGCATCTTTCAGTTACTTGCCTTGCTACTCCAAAAATCCCAGTGCACCCATAGTTCCTTAAAAAATGATCACACAAAGCTTGAGTACCCCAGTGGGTTTTCTGATGCCTGTCTTCTAATCATTTCCTAGTAAGCACATTTTATTAAGTAATTGTCTTCCATTAAGAAGTTTCCATTTCCCTGGTTTATCTTGTTCACTTCCAATTCTTTTTTCTCTGATTCCCTAAACTTTGGAATTTCCAGTTTTTCCTTGTTTGGAGTTAATATTAATATTAACATAACTCTTTCAGCTCCATTTTCTGCTGCATCCTTAGCTTTGTGATCTGCCAAATTATTTCCTCTTATTTCTGGAGTCTTTCCCTTTTGGGGTTCCTTAATATGTACTGTAGCTATCTCTTTTAGGTAATTGTAAAGCCTCTAAAACCTCTAAAGTAAGTTCCTCATGTACTAATCCTTTTCTTCTTGAATTAAGTAATCTTCTTCCTTTCCAAATTTTTTAAAGGTATGTACTACTCTAAAGGCATACCTTGAATCAGTATATATAGTTCCTTTCTTTTGTGTTAAATATTCTAGTGCTCTTTTTAAAGTATATAATTCACAAGTTTGAGCTTACTAGTTTAAGATTAATTTCCCTTTTTCTATAGTTTGCATGTTTTTCCCATCAACTATTACGTACCCTGTATTTTCTCCTTTTGCAAGGAGTTGTATCTCTGTTAGGTAACATAACTCCCAAAGGACTATTTTGGGGTATCTCTGCTAGTACACCTTTATTCCCTCTTTTTTTTTCTTTTTTTTTTCCCTGTATCCAACTTACTGGTTTTCTGTCTAATTTTTCAACAAGATCTTATCTATTCATCTTCTGCCTCTGTTTTTCACTTTCACTAACAAGCTAAATACCACTTTTCTTTCAACTACACACACAAAAATAAAAAACCTTTTTCTCTCACTACTTTCAATACAATACACCTCCCTCCAAGGAGATATAGTGAAGCTTAAAATAGAGAATCTACATTACCTTTACTTTCATTCATCTACATTCACTCACTTTTATTCCTCACTCACTTCCACACATTCTTTCCCACCCTCAGGACACAGAGTGGATCCCTGTTGACAGAGAATCGCGGGTCCCTGTGGCCCCCCCTCACCTTGGGGTGGCCTCTGGGTCTCAGTATCTCCGGGCCTGCTGGGAGGGCCCTGACTCTGCTGCCTCCGGTGCCGTTCACCTGTGAGGCTGATTTGTGTGTCACTCACACTCTTTAGCCACGGCCCCCTCGCACGCCCTGGGGACAATGGCCTGTTTGCAGGTCACCTGTACCTTATGCCACAGCTCCCACAAGCCCAGGAGAACAATGGCTTATTTGTGGGTCACACACTCCTCTTTGCACAGCCCCCCTTCCCACCCACCAGGGAAGGGCTGATTTTGTGTGTGACTCACTCTCACACACAACAAGACAACAATAAGGTACCTTTTACTTTCACATCACCTATTACAAGTTTAGGTGTTTCTTGCCAGTCCTGGTGCTCTTGGATATCCCTCAACCCAGCTCTGCTGCCCAACCCCAGATGCTCTTGAGCATATCCTCAATCCAGCAGAATTTTGCTTAACCCTGAATGCTCTTGGAATATTAATCCCTCAACCCAGCAGGTTTTAATTCTAGATGCTCTTAGGCACTCTTATCCCTCAATCCAGCAGGTTTTTAGGGTTCCCTTTTGTCCCATTTCCTAGTGGATTTGGCTCGGAAACTCCTCTGCTCCCTTCCTCCGAGGGGTCCAGCCCCTCTCTGGGACCCAGTCCCAGTTACCCCGGGGGATTCTCTCACTCCTGTTAACATTCACTTCGTCTCTCTCCTGGCCACTTACCGCGGGAAGTCGGAAACGCAGCGTGGGAGACTCCAGCACTCACTTGGCAGGTCTGGGACAACCAGCCCTCCTCTCATTCACACACATTCATCCCCCTGTACCTGCCCCCCTGAGAAATACTTACCAATCCCTTTTCCTTCCCGGGTTCTTAATGCACATTACTACT
Organism: Melozone crissalis; assembly: GCF_028551555.1. Classification (NCBI taxonomy): domain Eukaryota; kingdom Metazoa; phylum Chordata; class Aves; order Passeriformes; family Passerellidae; genus Melozone; species Melozone crissalis. The sequence goes on from NW_026535844.1 coordinate 9,270,181, forward strand.
CTTAGGGGGCCAATTACCGCAGTTGTAGGGAGCCTTTTCCCTTCTCTTTGTTTTATTGTCTCCTTTTGTCCACCATAACCTGCGTCTGTCAGTCACCCCAGGGGAAACAGAGCGAGGCTGCCAATGGGGCAGGGCGCGCCTTCCCCACTCTGACTCTCCTAAAGCACCGGCAGTGAGGTGTTAGTAACCATCCTCTGCTACCAAAATTGTGAAAAACGCCAATCACTGGTTTTTAAAACTTTATAAGTTTAATAGTAATAAAATAGTTATAAAAATAGTGATACAATTAGACTCATAAAAGTTTGGACAATTAGGATTTAGGACAATACAAGACAATGAAAACAAAGAGTTACGGACTGTCCAGGTACCTTTTTCTGGGCAAAATAAGCCCAAAAATGGACACACGTTAACAGAGGATTAACCCTGGAAAACCATAGCCCATTGCATATTCATGCATCTCATACATGATACATAAATTCCATTCAAACAAAGGATTCTGTCTGGTCAGTGTCAACTTCTTCCTCTTAGTCCTGATGGCATCTTCAGGGATGAGCAAGGCAGGAAAAAGTTAGTTTCTTCTGATAATGGAGCAATAAATTCTTTTTCTCTGAAAGATTTAGGTGTCCTGTGGCTGCTGTCTGATGTGAGTACCTCCTTCCTTTCTTTAAAAAATATCCCACATACATAGTTTCCATTTTACATTATGTTATAACCTAAAACTACATTTAACACACTACTTAAAAAAATTAATACAGCATAACTTCCTAACATAACACATATAATACTCATTTTAATATTTGCGAAAAGCCAATCATACGCATTTTTCACACGGGCTCGGTCAGCAGCAGTGGAAAGAACAGCCTAAGGGCAGCAGCTCCAATTGTCCTCTTCCAAAAACCTGGGAGAGGGACAAAAAACTGAGAGAGGGCCAGCAACTGCGCCCAGCCCCTACCCTCAGCCCGAATCCTCCGGCATCTCCGCCCCCTTCCTCCTCCCCCCCCTCCCTGCCCTGCCCCTGGGAAAACTCCCAAAAAAACCAGAGGTCCCAAGCACGCAGCAATCTGCTCTCATCAGCAGCTCAACCCTAACTCTAACCTTCTGACAGCTGTGCTGTTTTCTGCAAATTCATTTCTCCAATGACCCAAACCAAATCTTTAGAAGAAAATCCTGATCCTTCCATGTACAATCCGCCTTTCCCAGGTGTTCCTTGCTCCTCCTCCCTGTGCTCAGGGTGCCCTCCCCAGCCCGTGTCCCAGAGCCGCTCCCTGTCCTGCCACAGTGTCCAAAGGCGCCCCCGGCGGGCAGGGCCGGCAGCTCCACGGGGCCGGGCAGCGGCCGGGGCGTCCCGCAGCCTCCTGGGGGCCGGGGGCCGCTGCCGGCCCTGCCCGGGGCTAGTGGGGTCAGGCAGCGCCCGGCGCTGAGCCCCGGCTGCCCCACAGCCCCGGCCCGGCCCCGCAGCTCCCCACAGACCCCCAGCCCGTGCTCCCGGTGCCGCAGCTCTGCGCCCAGTGCTGCCGCTGCCGCCCACAGAGAAACCCCCTGAAACCCTGACCTCCTTGATTTCCTGTCCTGGAAACCGGGGATACAAATGATCAGCTGACAAGTTTTGCGGCTAAGACCCTGCTGAAAAACATCCGAATCCTCAGTATTTTTCTCTTCCTTCTCTTTTCGTTTTCTTACCACATAGATTCCTCCTGCTGCTTCTTGCCTTAACCATATTCCTGCACACTCTCCTTCAGCGAATCCCTTTGCAGCACACCAACACCATCCATCCCCTGTTGTCCATATCACTTCTGACTTTCCCTTATTGCCCCCTTGGGTGTCCAAGTCCTTAATTACTTGTGGGAGAATGTGCAAACTCCCTCAACATTCTCCCAAGAGGCCTTCCAGAGATATTTTGGTGGGAACCCCTTCCCGGCTTTCTCTTTTCTACCCTCCGTGTGTGCCCTGCCATGTTCACTCCCCAAAGATCCCAGTGCACTCACTGATGAGATTTTCAGTGCTCTCTCCCTGCTGACTCTTCAGAGCCGCCCCTGATGTGTCACTCGTCTGTCTCCTGGTCACTCTCGGGTACTCAATCAATCCCCAGTGCTGCCGCCCCCCAAGGGAGCCGATCACCCAAAGTGGGTGAGGCACCTTCAGCTGCACTTGCTGCCCGACGCCCCGGATGGTGGAAGGAATTCCGGACGAGTCCCAGGGTGTGTGGAAAAATGGACATCACCAGAGGTTTCTGTCCACAAAGCAGACAGAGGAGTCGTGTAAAAGTAATTTCATTCCTCAAAATAGGGAGAGCCATAAGACATTTCCCACGGAGTCTCTCCAATTGTTGACTCAGCCTCCTTTTCATCCTAATTCCCCCTGGGCACATCACCCTTTCCCTTCCCCTATTGGCTGAAGTACTTGAGAGGTACAGACTCTCCAATCCACCTACTATGTACCCCCCCTTTACATGCTCCCCAGTTTTGTATAGCAAATGATATCCATGGCTCTGTGAAGTCTTTGTTCTTCTTGAAGTTCGTGAATTTAGCAGGACCTTGGCTAAGCAGCAGTCTGTGTCATCAATTAATAACATTTCTGAAACTGGTGGCTTCTCCTGTCGCTTCCTTATGTACAAGTTCCTGGCCCTATCTCTGAGCAGATTCACAGCATCTGTTTGTAAAGACACTTTCCTCTTCTTCCTTTCATGGGGGTCCCCCATTTGTGGGACATCCCCCCTGGAGCAGGGTGTCCCCCCTTGCTGCAGCTCCACCCCTCAGGAAGTGCTCAGCCAATCAGAGCACACGGCATTGATGACTCAATAGTTGCCGGGCAGACCTGCAGCTCCCAGCAGTCCCCACCTGTGCCCCCCCTCGGCCCCAGCGCCCCCCTTGAGGGGAATTTGGGGAGGTGGGAGTGGGGCAGCGCCAAGGCCGGGCCCCCCCGCGCTGTCCTGGCGGGAGTGGCTGCAGTGGGGACCGAGTGCGGGCGGGAGCGGCCGAGAGCCCAGCACTGCCCCAGCCCGACCTGCCCCAGCTCCATCCCTGCCCCTGCCGTGGGATGCTGTGGGTTTGGGGGCAAGAGGGAGCCAGCAGTGGGAACTGGGCCTGGGGCAGGAGGAGAAGGGAAGGAGAAGCAGGGTTGAGGAACAAAATGGTCAAACGCTGCATGTGGGAGGAGAAGGTTGGATTGTGCAGGAGTAGAAGGAATAGCAGGAGGAAGAGGAATGTGAGCAAGAGCAAGGAGACTGGATGCGTAGGAGGAGCAGAAACAGGAGGCACCAAGGTTCGACTTCTCCCTGTATCTGAAGTTTCCTGCCCAGCCCCGGTAGCATTCTCTCCTACCATGCAGCAGGTGACCAGGGAAGGGGAATCCATGATTTTCACGGTGCTGTATCTTTGTGTTTCTGAGCTTTATTGAGCTAAATGTTGTTGCCTTGGGTATTTTGGTGTGTGAATCTTTATATTTTGGAGGGGAGTTTTGGTGAATCATGATGTTTTGGGAGTTTTTGATCTGTGTCTTGCTGTTGGGAGAATTTTTGTGCTGAATCTTGGTGTTTTGGAGGTTCTTACAGACACAACATGCCCAATGACTTCCTGAAATAAACTTGGGCAAGGAGGAACTCGCAGTCCAAGATGCTGTCATTTTCTTTTTTACCCATACCAGGATTTTTCATTCCTAGGGCTTGTGTGGATGGAGGATGAGGAAAAGCCCTGGAGATCCCGCACGAGGAGGGGCTGCAAACCCAGCCCCAGGAGCTGCGGGGAGGAAAGAGCCCCCCTGAGCCAAGAAGGCGGCCAGAGATGCAGCCAGAGCTCAGAGCTGGTGGAGAAGCCTCATGGCAGGGAGAAGCCCCACAAGTGCTTAGAATGTGGGAAGGGTTTTAGTCGGAGCTTAGACCTGACTGAACACCAGGTGATCCACACTGGGGAGCAGCCCTACGAGTGTGAGGAATGTGGGAAGCGTTTCAGCTGGAGCTCCAGCCTGAGGCAGCACCAGGTGATCCACACTGGGAAGAGACCCTATGAGTGTGAGGAGTGTGGGAAGAGGTTCAGCCACAACTCTGTCCTGATCCAACACCAGAGGATCCACACTGGGGAAAAGCCCTTTGAGTGTGGGGAATGTGGGAAGAGCTTCAGGCAGAGGGGCCAACTGAAGCAACACCAGATGATCCACACTGGGGAAAAGCCCTATGAGCGTGGGGAATGTGGGATGAGCTTCAGCCAGAAGGGGAGCCTGATTCAACACCAGAGGATCCACACAGGGGGAAAGCCCTATGAGTGTGGCGAATGTGGGAAGAGCTTCAGCCAGAGTTCTGGCCTGAAGAAACACAAGAGGATCCACACTGGGGAAAAGCCCTATGAGTGTGGGGAGTGTGGGAAGAGCTTCAGCATCAAGTGCCAGCTGACGGAACACCAGAAGATCCACACTGGGGAAAAGCCCTACAAGTGTGGGGAATGTGGGAAGAGCTTCAGAGGAAGCTCGGCCCTGATTCGGCACCAGGTGATCCACACGGGGGAACGGCCCTACATCTGCTTGGAATGTGGAAAGAGCTATGGGTGGCACACTGACCTGAGAAAACACCAGTAGAGCGTTCACTCTGGGGAGAAGCCCTACAAGTGTCCCCAGTGTGGGAAGAGGTTTCACAGGAGCTCTGATCTCCTCGTACAGGAGCGAAGTCACACAGACGAGAGGCCGTTCCGCTGCCCCGACTGTGGGAAGGGCTTCAAGCAAAACTCCAAACTCACCATCCACCGGTGCATCCACACGGGGGAGAGGCCCTACAAATGTCCTGAGTGTGGGAAGAGTTTCTCCACGAGCTCAGTCTTGACCAAACACCAACGGAGGCGCCACTGAGGGAAGCCCTGTGAATACCCCAAGTTCAGGAAGAGCTTCATGCACTCCTCCAACTCCATCCCCCAAGGAAGGATCCATGTTGAGTGGTCCCCAGTGACCCTCATTGGGCAGAGCCCTAATGATCCATGGTCCTGGTGATCTGTGTTGGGAAGACACCTGGCTGGGTGGCTCCACATCTTCCTGGCTTCCCGTGGGCACATGGATGTATACAGGGGCAGGAACATCCATTGGGACGCAGACCAACAATGGGAATTCCTTGGGGAGAGCGGATTTGTTGACTTTCACCCCCATAAAATCTTTTGCATTCAGTCCTATCTTCTGGTGGCATCAAGGAATACTGAATGGTCTTGGAGGTCTTTCCCAATTTCAGGGATGCCATGATTTTGATTTCCTATTGCCCAAAGGTGTCTTTGGCAGACAAATGGTGAAAAAGTGGAGAAAAGACCAAGATTTTTGAGACAGTGGGGTAGAAACTCCACCAAAAAAGGTTCTTCCCTCCCACCAAGCACACAGGTCCTCTGCCAGCATAGACACGGAAGTCCTTTTCTTTTGGCCTTGATTTTCTTTTCATTTCTCTTCATCCTTTTAAAATATCTGATATTGGAGTAAAAATAAAGCCATTGAATTAAGATATGCATGTGGTCATGGTAGGATACAGACATGGAGAGCAACATGGGGACATATGGTCATGGATGGGAATGGGGACATGGGCATGGATGGAGATGTGGGGAACAATGAGAGGAAACATGAGGGGGGAGACAGCCTTGTGTGAGGACATGGTGAAACATGGCCAGCGACATGTGGGGACATGGCCATTGCCGGTTCCATGGGGAGAACTTGCAGGGGATGTGGGGGATGCTGGGTGTCATGGTTTGGGCCTGGCACAGAGCCAGTGCCCCCATGAGAATACCCTCTCCCTGGTGTCTGCTATGAGATGTGACCAGGAATAAGCAAAGCAGGCTCCAGCTTAAACATAAAGAAAACTTTATTACCTAAACTACAAGAAAAGAAAGGAAAAAAACTATAAGAGAAAAAATTGAAAACCTTACAAAAACACTTTCCTCCTCCCCACCACCAAAATTTCCCAATCCTATACATTCTCCCAAATCACCAACTGCCCAGTCTGGCACCACCCTTTAGAATACTCAAACTTCAGTCCATGAAGAGGAGAGGAGTCCTTCTCGCACCATAGGCTTCCCCTGGAAACACGCTGAAACCGCGTGTGCTTCCATATCACTCAGCACCGCCCGGAAAGTCCTTTTGCCGCTTGTGACATCTTCCTCCCATGCCCAGTGCTCTCACCACTGTGCATGGACCAGAGCTGCTTTTAGGGTTGTCTTTTAAGGATGCCTTGTCTCACTCCAAAAAGGCACAGTCTCTGCTTTGGGACATCTGTCCCCCCCATTTTTTTCCAACCCCCTGGGGCCGAGGGGTCCCCACACTGAACCCTCCTGGTTCTGAGACACTGCCTCCCCCTAAATGCAGTCTCTGTGTCACAGGAATAAAACTGAGTCTATGGCTACACAAGAAAATTCCAGCCAAAAGGCCACTCCAATCATCTCTCTCTCCACTCAGCAAGCCTTCTCCACGTCCTTCGGGCCAGGTCCTTGGTTATCTCATCTCTTATCTCTCTTCTTATTCAGGTCTGAGGAGGATCAGCATTTTTGCGAGGTCCCAGTCATGAAAGAAAGGGGTTAAAAATTTCAATCTCTGTCTGTCCCAGAACTCCAGCACTCCCACACTTGCTGCTGCTCCGGCCGGGCACCTCCTCCCTGGCCGCACTCCCCCCTTCTCCTCCTCAGCTGGCTGCTATCACATTCGTCGTCGCCGGCTCTCCCTCTCTCTCTCCGGGGGGGGAGGGGGTGGGGGGGTGGCTGCCCGATGTCTCTTGGGGCTCCTCCACCCTTCCGTCCTCAAGGGCCTCCTCACCCCCCATCTCTGTCCAGGCCCAGGCGTACCACATGGCTGCCCCTCCCCTGCCCAGCAGCAGTGGCTGGACGGGGGAAGGGCGATCCGACCTCCATCCCTCAAAGTCCCAAGAGAGCCTCCCAGGGCCAAAGCTCTGGTTTTAACCCCTGTGTGTTCTCAGAGGTGTGTCCAAACCCAACTGGCCACACCAGGTGCCAATATCAAAATCCGAGCACCCATTGGTTTGACCACAGCATCCCAGAATTCCCACTTCTTCCTGGTCAAACCACCACATTGGGTTTGAGGGGGTTGAGGGTTCCTGGGAGGGACCTGGGGCTTGCTGAGGCCTTTGGGGACCCCAAGTGGCTCTGGCTGAGAGACCCAGGGGGAGGTTCTGGGGCAGCTGCTCAAGGACCTCCTGACCTGGAGCCCCAGCCAGGCATTGGGCTCCTGGAAGGAGATGAACGTCCTTGTCCCCAGGAGGGAAATCCCAGCACCCCCAGGGTGTCAGGGGCAGCTGAGAGGCCACAGCAGGGAGGGGAAAGCCAGAGAGAGCTGTCACACTTCTAAGCTACACACCAAAAGTCCCAAAACTCAGGGATTGTGCCCAGGAAAAAGCATCCATGAGCTGCCATAATTGAGGGAAAGGGGGGATCTGACCCCCCCAGACTGAGCAGGAGGGGCCTGCAACCCCCAAAACCAAGCACAGAGGCTAGGGTTGGGGCTGACGGGATGATGGGGAAAAGGTGGAAGAGCCTGGAAAAGAAGATTCAGAGAGAGCAGGAGAGGGATGGGACCCCCAAATTGAGTTGGGAGGGGTCTTTGGGTTGGGGGAATGATGTGAGATGGGAGGGAAAGGTGAGGATGGCACAGAAAAAGGGATGTTCCATGGGGATCCCTTTGTGTCTCCATCACTCAATCCCTGGAGTGATTCCCTGAGTCTCTGGAGGGGAATGGATCCACACTGGGTGGGTCCCTAAGCCCCCTGCCCATCCCTGGGGGGTTCATGGGGGGTTCCCTCCACCCAAAAGCTGGTGGTGCTGTGGCTGTGGGAGAGAGGTGGAGGGGAAGGGGGATCTGGGGTGGGCAGGGAGGGGGAGCAAGAGGAAGAGGAGGGAGAGAGGATGAGGGGGAGGAAAAGAGGAGGGAAAGGAAGAACAGGAACAGTACCAGGAAGAGGAAGAGCAGCAGGAGAACCACACAGTTCCCTCACTCACCGACTGAGTCCGCAGCTCCCCCTGGTCCCAGCAGCATCGATCCACCCTCCACATCCTGCAGGTGAGCAGGGAGGGGGATCTCGTCCCACATCCCTCAGGGAGTGTCCAGGAGGGCTTTTTGCAAGGGAGGGGATGTGTGGATCTCACAGAACCCATCAGCTGAGCCGCAAATGCGCCTTGGAGGGGTCTTGGAGGACCCACATGGTGATTGCCTGGTACCAGAAGGGGCAGGGGGGTGACATCAGTTTTGGGGCTCATTGGGAGTGGGAGAGCAGGGAGGAGCAATCCCGGAGCTGGGGGATCCCAGCAGCCTGGAGGGATGGGGGAGGCTGGAGATGAGCAGGGTGTGGGCCCACCAACAGTGAATGAGGCGGTGACTTCCGGAGATGGACTTGATAAACAAGGGGCTAACATGTTTTTCCCCCAAGTCAAGATTTGTCAATCCCAAACTTTGTCCAGATCTGAGTTGGCTGTGCCGCCCCAGCCGGAGCTGCGGATCCCTCTCCAGCCAGCACCGCGGATGCTGCTGGTCCCCCCCACAGCCCCTCCGGCAGTCACCCCTCCAGCAGAGCCCATGAGGGCTCCAATGGTGACGGCTCCACCTTCGCCTGCCACGCTGGTGGAGGAAGTTGAAGCTGAGAACAGCGACCAGCAAGCAGCACCGCCCCCACGGGCCCCCAGCAGTTCTGTCACCTTCCACTGGCCCGGTCCTAGTTCAAGATTATGCTGAGGATGGTTCTGAGCCCGTGGAACTGTCTTTGGAGCTGTCCATGGTCCCCCTGCCCCCAGTGGCAGATGCCGCGGCACCTGCAGCCAGCGTGACTTCCCCCCCGAGCCTTTTTGGGCTGTCCCAGGGCTGCCCCTGCAGAGGGAGCTGGGACAGGGGAAGGGGACGCCAGCCTGTCCCTCCGTGGGGAAGGCGTGGCTCGGCAGCTGATTGCGGGTGCATCCCAGCTGCCTGCTTTCAAACACAGCGTTTTTTACAGGCCAGTTCATGTTTGGCCAGGGATTTCCTGTTGGCGGTTGGAATGCCTGACTCCCTCCGTGCGCCCCAGTGGCATGAGGGATGTGGCTCCCAGGAGTTCTGCCTCTGGTCTCCAGCCCAGAGGGGGTGGGCGTGGTACCGGGAGGCAGAAAGAAGGAACACCTTTTGCTTATGCATTGCAGAGGCAAGGGAAACAGCGGAAAGCAACCATCGCTTGCTTGCTGTGGGGAAAAAACATCCCCGGACCCGAGATGAAGATACTCGGGACAGCTTCTGTTTCCCAACTGCTGGTGTGCACCGGTGTTGCTAAAGGAAGGAAGCGTTTGGTCACTGGTGCTGCCCAGGCATTGGCAGCAGGGTGCCGGGCTGTGAGAACACAGAGCCCACCTCGCGGGCTGGGCCTGGGCTGTTTGGCTTGGTTCCCTGGGCCAGGGCCTCCTCCCGGCCAGCTGATGGGTTTGGGGGCTTTGCTTCCCCCATCAGGACCTGGGCCACCATTCTGTGGGCCCCCGCAGGGCCTCAGAGGCTCCTCTGCTGCTGCTTTTTCTGAAAAAAAAAAAAAAGAAAAAAAAAAAGCAAAGAAAAATAATTGAAAGAGGTAGTAGCAGCTCAAAAGCAATGAAGAGACAAAAATTAACCTCGACCCAAGTGGTTCAATAAAGGGCTGTGTCCAAGACTGTCGGATTTGGGGCTGTTTAGATGGTCTGGAAAAAGCCCAAAGATGGCCTTGGGCCGCCCGGGTTCGAAAGGACGAGAAGAAACTTCAGATCTGTTCTCGGTCTCGGTGTTTATTAATTGCTTATCTAAAAGATTTTCTCTTGGCCTGACAGAGTTCTGCTCAGCAGTCAGCCATGGGCACACACTGAGAGCCCCTGGGGCGGTCATCTATCTTTATACTTGGAGTTACGTATACAATATTTATCATTTTTCTCCAATCCCCTCTACTCTTATTAACCAGTGTTCCCCTAGTAAGGTCCAATCCCGGAGTGCCAACATCACCACAGAAGATGGAGGCCTAGAGGAAGAAGAAGAAGGAGAAGGGCACGCCCCAATTCCTCCATCTTACTTCTCTAGACCCCCCTGTACAGAAATCTTAAACCCGGTATCTCACACTCCAATTAACTTGTCCCTTCACCGTTCACCCCAATGAAATCCTCCTATCCTCATACTGATGTCATCTCCCATGTGGGATCAAAGTCCAGCCACCAGCCATTTCTGGCAGCATTCCAGGACTCCCGAGCCCCCCAGGGGTGGTCTTGTTCACCCTGCACCCCAGTGCTGAGAGGCTGAGATCCCACACAAGACATTCCAGAGACTTTTTCAAAATTGTTTTATAAATGTCAATGGATTTTAGATAATTATTGATGATTTTCTTTAGCAGTTCTTTGTTTCAGGATTCTGCAAGCCTGTTTCAGGATCAAGAGGAACTTTCAAAGATGTCAAAGAGGATCATCTTCAGTCCATGGAGTTTATCCTGAAACTCAGATGTTTGGACTTGAAGCAATGAACTTTCTTTGCATTGTTTTCAGCATTTTCTTATATTGTAGGATTGTTTTAGTGATATGATAGAATTTTATGTTCTACAGGTGGAAGAATTTCCCTAATCATTCCACATCAGCACTTGATTGAGGTTTTGATTGGCAACAGATAACCTGTCAAGTGTCTGTTCTTTCCTCTGCATGGGCCCAGCAGAAGAAACTACAAACATGTTTCTTTTTCATTTAATTATAATAAAAAGAGTGAGATGTCACAGACACATTTTATGAAAAATCCTTTCCTTAGGATTTTTTCTCCTGTAAGGCTGAGAGGCCTCACGAACAAAACATCAACAATGGTTATCTGCTGCTGTGGAATGCAACAGGTGCATCTGTGATTGGTCTCATGTGGTTGTTTCTAATTAATGGCCAATCACAGTCAGCTGGCTTGGATTCTCTGTCTGAGACACAAGCTTTTGTTATCATTCTTTCTTTTCCTATTCTTAGCTAGCCTTCTTATGAAACCCTTTTTTCTATTCTTTTAGTATAGTTTTGATATAATATATATCATAAAATAATAAATCAAGCCTTCTGAAACATGGAGTCAGATCCTCATCTCTTCCCTCATCCTAAGACCCCTGCGCACACACCATCACAAGGATCGAGTGACTTTTTATTCCACTGAATAAGCAGGGTATAAAATTTAGCACTAGGACTGAGGATCTCTAGGGAGAAATGTTGGTCTGGGCTGTACCAGCGGGGTTATTTAGCTCTTAAAGCATCGGCCACTTTATTTACTGCTTCCTTGGTCTCTGGTGTAAGTGATCGCAGAGAGTCCAGGTTCTCACTGCCTTTTAGAAGCTGGAATAGCAGTGTGTGGTCTTTTGTTGTAATTCCCAGCAGAGAACAATCCCAGTTGATGCCCTTGCAAAGTTGATGGGAGTTCTTGCAGGGTTCTGGGATCATTCTTGATGTCAAGTGGTTTGGGCACGATGGTCCTCACCATGACCCTGAGGCCAAGGTATTTCCATAGTGAGGTATACTTGTGTCTTGTCTGGAGCTACCTCAAACCCCATGTCTTGAACTGCTTTGGAAACACTGGCTAAAGCAAGGTTTAGAATGGTGGAAGTCTTTCCACAAATCAGAATGTCATTCATATAAGGAAGAATTATCACTTTTGGGAATTTTGTCTAATGGGAGATAGCATACAAGCCATGAACCATTGGCCAATTGTTTGTCTGTTCCTCATGCCCTGGGGCAAAGCTGTCCAATGGTATCTCTGTAGAAGTGCTCTGTTTATTCAGAGGCAGGACAGAAAAGGCAAATCAGAGGGCATCTTCGAGGTGCAGGAGAATGTTGAAAAAAACAGTCCTTGAGGTCAACGATGACCATCTGCCAATCCCTCAGTAGCATGGAGGGAGAAGGTAGGGCAGGTTGCAAGGGACCCATATCTTCCAGGACCTGATTGATTTTACAGAGGTCCTGCAGGAGTCGCCACCTGTCTTTGCCTGGCTTCTTGGTTACAAAAAGAGATGTGTTACAAGGGCTGGCAGGTGGTATAATGTGGTCCATTGACAGCTGCTTCTGAAAGAGGGACTGCAGCGCCTTTACCTGTTTCACTGGAAGGGGCCACTGATCCATCCAAACAGGGTGACCAGTTTTCCATGAGAGCTGCAGGGTGGTGCACTGCTCAGTGGCCTCAACCAGAAATCCTCTGGTGGCTTAAGGATTTCTAGCAGAGTCCCCCATTGGCACAACAGGTCCCTATCCCAAAGCGTGACAGGTGCCCCTATCACTGAATGTTGCAGTGAGGCAGAGAAATTTTAAAGAAAAGCCTCATAAAATCAAGCCTGCTCTCCTAAAATCAGTGTCTGGCCTTGTCAAACTAGCACTTTACAAGTTCCCATGCGAAAGCAATCCTGGTGTGAGCAGTTTGTTAACATAACAATCTATTCCTGGGTGAAAAGCAACTAGCACCTGTGTAAACTTTTTTTGCAATGTTAGATAGAAAAATGAAAACTATTGCTCACAAACAACTTTTCCCACACGTACACACCGGGGATTTGAGTGACCAATCAATACAGGGTAACAACTTGTTACTTACCAATAAAATAATTGGAAAGAAAGCTTCTAACCAATTGGAATCACACACCAGCTCTGTAAAACTGTATAAAAGCAAGTTACCTGAATAAAGAGGGGGCTTTTTCCACCAGGAAAAAAATGGAATCCTGCATGATTTATTTCCATAAAGTGGGTTTCCTATCCCACCTTCCCATTTCTTCCCCATGATCGCAAAAGAAGAACCACAGGTCAGCTTGTGACATTTACCCTCTCTCTTTAGCTGGGGGACGTTTGACTCTGACTTTGGGGCCTGTCACTTGCACCGGTGCCTTATGGCAACTGCTCCTCCTCACCTCCTGCCTCACCTCCTCCCTCATCTCTGCTTTGAGTTCCTTGACCATGGCAGAGACATGAGCCAGCATTGGGCCACTGATCATACTCTCATAATTTCTGAGCTTGTTGGCAACAAGCTGTCTCTCAGTTGTAAGAGGTGTCGGCATTATTCTTTGCAATGAAGGTGGTGTATTGAGATGGCCCCAGATTTGCCAGACTCCACAACATTTGCCCTGTGCACGTGACCTTGTTGGCGTCATTATCATGCTGTCCATCCCTCCCAAAGAGTACCTCCAATACTGCCACATCTCTCAGCTGTTGGATGCCTTCCTCAAGGGTCTTCCAGCACATTCTATGGTGGTGCTCCTGCATGCTTTCCCTGTGGCACTCATTAAAAGCTGCTCCCAGAGGGAAAGGGACCCTGGCTCCCTTACAAAAATCTAATTCATACCTGAGTCCTGGGTCAAGGGTCCCAAATTTCTTGCCTCTCCACTATCCACTTGCTCATCTGTACCCATAACGTCCCAGACCCAAAGTAATCAAGTTGTATAAGCTTCACATCTCCATCGTACAATGTCTTTGGGCAGATTAGGGAGACTTTCGTACGTCAGGGACTTGGTGATGATTGCAAACTCTGGCTCCTCTGTAGGCTGTGATGTGGTAGATAGGGACAGGCGATCGGAAGATCACGCGATGTGACGGAAAGCCAGGACTCCTTTTTCCCCTAATCCCTTAAGATAAGAGATCACCCTAGGAATGTAACTAGGAATGTAGCCCCCCTAACAGTAGTGCCAGTAACTTTCCACCGCACTCCTGGTAACTTTCCACTCCTTACTAACCATAAAAGGTAAAGCAGACCCCCTCTGACGTAGACAGACCCCTTAGACTATAAAACCCCACGAGATGAGATAATAAGCGCCCTTTGACCGTCCACCACATTGGTGTCTGCGTGCTCTTTGGCCCGAGCGACCCTGGAGAGTTGGGTCGCTGTGCTGTTCCTCAGAACCAGGTCGCCTTGCCTTATATCAGAAGGCAACACTGTGAGGACCCTCCTTTCTTATTTTCATCTGGGTGCTTTGATTTCATCTTAGATTTCTTTGTTTCTACAGGGGCAACTGCTGCTGTCTGTGGCTGCCCTTGCAGTTCAGCTGGAACCTGGACAGTTGTAACATCTGTGGGTTCCACTGCTGCACTATTAGACTCTCCCTCTTCAAGGCAGGGGGAGGGCTTCTCACCAGCTGGGGACATGTGCTCCTTCAGCATCTGGCCTATTTCCTTTACCAGAACCCCCACCCAATCCAGGTGATTTATTTCTGAGGTGGGCTGTGGGACAGTGTCAGGCTTTATGGCAGCCTCCCTCTTCTCTGGGACAAGGTCAGGCTGTGTGGCAGCATCCCTAGTTTCTGGGGGCATGTCAGGTTCTGGGGCAGCATCCTTGTTCTCTGGGGTAGATATCAGGGTGGTTATCCAGGTAAATCTTCTTTTTATCTGAATGTTAAATAGAACAGGCTTAACAGGCATATCAGCAACACCAGCCACTGTCGGATACCATTAGCATTTAGAGAGGATTTGAATCCTTCAAAAACTGGTGGGGTAGAGCCAAAGAGATGGTTGAGGGGTTGGGAGAAAATTTCCCCCAGTGTCATTTCCTCACAGTAGGTAGCATTATTAAAGTAACCCCAAAACCATATAGTTAGTGTGTGATAGCTCTGAATCTATGAGAATCTAACCTTAATTTTCAGAGGAAGTTAAAAATCCATTAATTCCTCATCTTCTTAACCCATAAAACAAAGTGGATAACAGCCACAGTAGCCTTAGTTATAGGACCCATGTTTAGATAAGGGCCTGCAAATGGGAAAAATGTAGCCATGATGACATGCCACCCAAACCTGGGTAAGCTAGACCACATGGTGACACCTAAAGAGGTTTCCATGTCCAGCACACAAAAATTAGGTTATTTAAAAACTGTTATTCCATTTTTCTCTCAGTGCCCTTGAGTCTCATGTTGGGCACCAAAATCTGTCTTGGTTTGAAAAGACAGATGTCTGCTAAGGAAGGCAGGAGTCTCCCTTGAAATAGAGACCTTAAACCCCCTTCCTCTGAATTATTCAAATTTTGAAATTAAGGGCCTCTCAGGCAAAGATATGGGAGTAGAAATAACAGTTCTTTATAAGGGAAAAATAAAAATAAAATAAAATAAAATAAAACAAAATAAAATAAAATAAAATAAAATAAAATAAAATAAAATAAAATAAAAATTTTAGTAATGCAAAATCCCACTGACAGAGTCAGAACATGACCTGACACCCTGTGGGTCAGGGTGGTGGTACCAGTCTATTAAATGGTGGCTGCAGTGCACCTGAAGTGACAGGTGTGATTCTGTTGAAGCAGTGATCTTGTAGAAGGGTGGAGTTTTCCTCTGAAGGTCCAGTGGTGGTGTAGATGGGCCTGGTCTTCCTCTGAGAATCCAGTGGAAAAGAAAGCGGCTCCTTTGGGAATCCAGTGGAAAAGGCTGTCTCTGGTGTTCCAAATCTCAGATTATATCCAGGTAGGAATGCTTGGCTCTTCCCTCTGTGCAGAGCATCTCACAATGGGATGATGAAATTTCATCAGTCATGCAGTGACACTCAGTGACCCATTAACAGAAGATATCTCCTGGAGGGAGGATTGGTTGTGGAAGAGATAAAGATAACTGCCCCACCTCTAATAGATGGCAATAGAATACATACCCCCAGCCATATCTTGCATTTTCAACCTAAGACAGAGCTACACCCCCCAAGGAAAAATGGTTCTTGGGGACCACCCAAGATATTTGGGGTGACCTCCCCCTCTCCGCTCACATGGGTGAAGCGGGGGGACAATGCTCCCAGATATGCAGTGGACAGAGCAGGCGGTGACACCCGCACTTCCCCACCGCTCCTCCTTTTCTTGCTCCTCCTCTTCCTGCCTCCCTCCTCTTCCTCCTGTTCCTCCTCCCCTGGCTCCTCCTACATTGCACCTCCGACTCCCTCTCCTTCCTCATTCCACCTGTTTAGGGGAGTCCTGGCAACTTTTGGGGTTCACTGCATTCTGTGCTGCAGTTCAGGTGCTTCCCAATTGCCATCCCAGAGTGGAGTGACATGGGGGTGGACACAGGGGAGTTCTCCATTCCCAATCCATCCTGTGGTTGGCTCTGCCCCCCCCAATCACAGCCCCCCTGAGAGGCCCCCCAGAGTCCCTCCCCAGTGACCCTCCAAAAATTGAGACCAGGGCAAACTGAGAAATTTTATTGGGAACACTGAGAACAGCTGGAGGAGGGCAGTGACAGTGGGACTGGGGCATACATGGCCCCATAAAAATCAGCGTGGGGACAGGCTGGGGAGGTTTGGCCTGGCCTGAGGCCATGGGGAGGGGCTCCAGCTGCTGCCAGGAAGGGACCAGTACAGAAAGTGACAGGCTGGGATGGACTGGGGCAGACTGGGACACCAGGATACACTGAGACCTGGACTAGGATGAGGCAGAACAAGATTTGGGGCACCCGGGATCATACTGGGACCACATTGAGGGGTACTGGGAGCATGCTGAGGGTAACTGGGTGTTTCTGGGATACACTGGGTGTGATTGGGATCATACTGGGACTGACTGGAATCATACTGGGACTGACTGGAACCATAGTAGTGGTGAAAAAAGCACAATTGGAAAAATGCAGGAGGCAATTGGGATCACACTGGGAGCAACTGGCCCATGCTGGAGTAATAGCGGGACTGAAAGTGTCATACTGTCAGTGACTGAAATAATACTGGGAGTATCTGTGTGTGACTGGGATCATACTGGGGTGACTGGACTCATACTGGGATCATGCTAGGAGCAACTGGGGCCATCATGTGGGCAAATGACATTCTAGGAGTGACTGGGTTCATACTGGAAGTGACTGGGGCCATACTGGACTCCTACTGGGAGGGACTGAGATTAGAAGGAACCATACAGGGCCTGACTGGGAGAAAATGGGACCATGTTAGGGGCAACTGTGATCTTATTGGGAAGTAGAAATAGAGAATAAAAATGGCATTATAGAAGATGAAAAAAAAAAGTTAAATATATATGATATTTAAAACAAAAAATAACAATGGAAAAAACATTGTGGAGCTACTTCTCCTGTAACTTTGGGTTTCTTGTCCAAGTTCCATGCTGCGTCTGAGCCAGAAACCAGTGGTTGGGAGAAACATTGCTGCTGAAGGGCCTCTTATTGCCAAAACTAAAGTGTTGAGTATCAAGTAACATCTTGACATTATGGAAGTCCCAGCGTCCACGTTGGATTCCCTCGTTTGAAGCTGAAAGCACGAAGCATGATTTCAAAATTTAAGATTTCAGCTGAGGATTAGAGGCAATTCATAGTGATCAGGATGTAAGATGATAGAGTCACGATTATTAGATGCTTAAGCTAGAGCTGATTGTTATATTGCTTGCTATTATGAGCTTATAAGTGTGGAGAAATGGCTACATAACAGAGGTCACGTAGACATTTGCTTGTTAGCCGACCAGGGGCTGGGAAAATACCGAACACAGCTAGTTTGAGTTTTTGCACCTGCAAGATAGCTTGGACCTAGCTGGGTATGATAACAAGTAGACAGAGAGACATCGGCAAAGGGAATGTAGACCTGAAAGAATGAGGAAGAGTTGGTGGTATAGCTTAACCAATGGGTTGCTTGGCTTGCAGAATATTCATGAAGCTTATTACTTGTGTGTATAAAAGTTTGATACTTTTGCTAAATAAACGGACCTTGCTGATCTCATATTGAGTGTCCGAGTCTTCTCGCACCCGACATAGAAGGAAGTGGAGTAAGTGAACTGTTGTAAGAATATATTGAAGCCAGTAGTACAATAATTAGCACCTGGGCTTTATATAATCAACCACGAAGCAGGGGGCCATGGATCATGCCAAAGGGTCACAGAGATCTGATGAATATACTCCTGACTTCATCCCTTAAGATCACTGACCCAATTCAACACCACCAATCCAATTCAAGAGAAGAATTGCACATGTGTGAAGGACTAATAATAACCTCATTGTAATAGAGAGTGAGGATGGGAGGTGCTGGAGTTATGCATATGTATTGTATGTAAGATCGCAGGAAAGAAATAGAGGTTAAAGAACTTTGTCCTTTCAGGTATGACCCCTGTGCTCCCCGCCAGTGGTAATAAACATACCACTTTCTAACTTTGATTAGAGAGTCTTTGCCTGTGATCTTAGGTTTTAACAACTCAAGTGGAGCTTCACTTGTGACTCTGCTTTGTAACAATGAATGTAAAACTTCAACACCACCGCCAGTTCCCTCCCTCCCCTGCCCAGCTGCGCAGGCAGATGTGATGGGAGTTACGGTCAGTTCATGCCACTGCTTCCCCCTCAGGTTCAGGAATCCTTGCCCCTGCTCCAGGATGTGGGATCTGTCCATGGGGTCAGTCCCTGCCCTGTCCAGCGAGGGTCCCTTCCCACCCGTGCAGCCACTCCTCAGCTTGGCCCTGAGGTGCAGGGCAGTCACGCTCCAGCCCCGTTAGCGGCAGCGCTGGTTCGTGCTGGGCAGGAGTGGCAGAAGGAGCCAGGCAGTGGCGGGGGCTCGATCCCATCCAGAGTAAGAAGAGGAAGAAGAAGGGGCCAGGGCCGCCTGCGGTGTTCAATCCCCAGGGAGCAGTGGGGAGACCTTGGGGGGAGCAGTGGGGAGACCTTGGGGGCAGCAGTAGGCAGGGCCATTTGGAGCCCCCCTGAGAGGTTTCTGCTGCCCCAAGTCCCTGAAGAAGTTGCTCCATGAGATGGGTGATGTGGGAACGAAAGAAGAGACTAAACTGGAGAGAAGAGACTAAAGTGCAATTAAAGAGCCACATGAAGGGCATCTCCCTCATTTGAAGGAGCTGTACTGAAGCTGTACAGGCAGAGGGCAAATAGAATAAAATAAAGATAATTTAGTAGAATTGAGTAATAAAAAACTGCACCTGGGGGTCCCCGTCACCCGGTGTCACTGAAGATTTGCATCGCAGGATGGGCGCTGTTGGGTGTGACCAGAAACGCAGCGCCGAGGCTGTGGAAGGTGTTGTGAGAAACAACTGCTCACTTTCAAAATTTGTAAAGGTTTATTAAACCTTAACAAATAATACAACCAAGAGACTAAATAAGGAAAAACAGCACTGGGATGACAGCCCCTCCCCACATGCTCTTCTACAACACGGATGCCTTTTATATCCTTATATCCTTTATATCCTCTGCCTTTTATATCCTTAGCCCCTCCCAAAGTTTTGTCAATCAACTCCTTCTCTGCCGTCCATTGGTGGAGATTACCTTCTTACATCTAGACTGGAGATCAGGTGTTGTTATGCTGCGTCTCTTGGTAATAGCCAGCCTTCTCTAAATGCCCTGACTACTGAGGCTATTTCAAGGGGGAGGGGAAAGGGGGCTATGGGGACATACTACCATAACATAACTATACATCCACATAATATCTATCTCTTAAAATTCACATAATATCTATGTCTTAATTGTTAGAGCCAATTATTATATTGCTCATCTGTAACAGTGTGAATAGAATTAAACATAGAAAATAGTGTATAATACAAGAAAAAAGCCGTACTGAGAGTTCCCCACCACCTGTGTCACAGAAGGGTTGCACCAAGAGCGGCGAGAAGAAGGAGCAGTAGAGAATAGAATAAAAAATAACAAAAAACCCACACTGGCAGTGGCCGCTGCCCAACACTAAAAGAGCCACACTGAGGGCTCATCAGGGCAGCACTGGGGGTCTCAGCTGCTTTGTGTCACTGAAAGAGCTGAAGCCAGGGGGAGCTGGGCCTTCTGGAGCCACCCCAAGGGCTCTCGGCCGCCCTGTGTCACTGAAGGAGGTGCAGCGAGGGATGGGCGGGGCACGGCCCAGATGAAGCCCAGCTGCGTGATGAGCGTTGACTCCGCGGGACCATGCTGGGGCTGAATGGTGGCGGTAGCCAGAGAAGGGGAAGTGGCTTAGAGTGGTAGAGATGAACTGTGTATTCCCAACCAGGTCTGCTCAGCCCTTGGGCACCAGGGGGGTTCCAGGAGGTGTTCCCAACCAGCTCCACTCAGCCTTCAGCCACTGTGCTGGGGTAGCTGCAGTTTTCAACCCCTGCTGCTCCCATGGGCCAGGTCCTGCAGGTCCTGCTGCCGCTGCCTTGGGCCCACGAACCCAGAAACCCCAGAAAATCGATCCCAGGCACTAAAAAGCCTTCTTGTGCTCAGCAAGGGCTGCAGGGCGGCAGTTGTTTATGAACTCCCCTCTCCTCAGTGCCTCCTGAGCAGGGCTGGGCATTAGTGCAGCTCCCAGGGCTGTCTCGGCTTCCGCTGCTGCCACAGGGCATAGACTTGCTGCATTTGGGTATTAAACACAACAAATTTGGGGAGGGGGACAGTCCTAGAAAACAGGATTTTGCCCTCAAGAGCTTGGAGCTGTATGAGGCGCATAAAGGATCCCCAGAATACACCGATGCTCCCAGCAGTGGCTCTGCTCCCCCAAGAATGGGACTGTGTTTGGGAGAGAGAGGATGGCCAAGATGTGGTCTGGAATGAAACAGCTGCACATTGGGATGAAGCGCTTGGGCCAGTATGGTTACTGAGATTTTGGGGCACCTTTCTGAGGGATGAATAACTGGAAAGTAGGAGAGACCTGGCTCTGATGTTGGAATGGGGAAGGGAAGCACGTCAGGAGCCTGTATTAGGGAAGACCCTGCTGCTTTCCACCAGTTTTGGCAGGTTATAAATGGCTTTGGGGGATTTCTCCCTCAGTTTATGGGCAGAAATTACCCCTTTATTTGGGAGAATCCTGATGCTTTCTGCCAGTTTTGGAGGTTCTAAATGGCTTGTGGTAGACCCACTTTTGTCTCCAAAATCTTGGTCTTTGCCCCAGTTCATCACCATTTGGCTGCGAAAGACACTCTAGGGCATTAGGAAATCAAAATTGTGGAATCACTGAGGTTGGAAAAGACATCCTGTTACAGTGATTGACAGGGGCCTCGCCCAATCACATATCTTCCAAGGCTGCAGGCATCTCACTGGCCAGGACCCGAAGGGGCGTGGAGTTCAAATCAATGAGCGCATCCAGATAGGGTCTTTCAAATGCTCTTTATAAGGGAGGGCTTGGGAATAAACAAGCTCTGTTGCCGCATGAACCTGGTGGTGAGTGGTCTCTGTCTCCTGCACTGCTCCTCCCTGCAACGTGACCTAACGTGTGGTGACCCCGACATGATGACGACTCGGCAGCCATAGCCTGGCACAGAGCAAAGGCTTAAGAGCTGGTACAGTGTTTAGAACCAGCATTATTACAGGCGTCAGAGCTGGACATTGGTGCTGGAATCGGAATACAATAGGGCGTAGAGCTGGAATCAGTCTAGAACCAGAATAATTGACAGAGAGCTGCATCAGTGTACAACCAACCGGAACAAACAGCTTAGAGCTGGATCAGTGTGGAACTGGAAAAAACAGCGTAGAGCTGGATCACTGTGGAACCAGAATAACTACAGCATGAAAGCAGGGACGTCAGCAAGAGAGCTGTCACAGTAACTGGGACTTCGCCGGGCAGACAGCAAAAAGTGCTATGTGGCTTCAAACTCTGTTTTTGTGGACTAGAATCATTACTGAGACCATGGGAGCCTGGACTTCAACACCAGAATATCCCATCCTGAAGGCATGGATGTTCTTTTTCTTAAAAAGAGGGATTTATTACCATGAACGGGCTCTGAAAGCCCTTTTCACGTGGTGTGAGAGCCATGAACTAAATGTGTCCAAAGAGACCACTTTAAACTTACCCTTTTGGGAGGGGGTTGGACAATATATATTTGTGGCAGCCTCTAATGGTGAGAACACAGCCATCAGTGCTATAAAGCCTTGGACAATTGTTACGGACTAGATAAAACAGTTGGAATATGACAGGCAAAGGGGGAAGGGCAGCAGCGCAGCTGTTTCTTTGTGCAACCCCACGCAGGAGCTACACTGCCCAGGGAGCTGGCGGGCCCTGGCCGCTGCAAGAACTGCTGCAGAGTGACCGTGGGGAGCGGCACAGCCCCAAGGAGTGGGGGAAGCCCAGCAAATGGAGACAATCCGAGGGCTGCCCGTGCCATGAATGCCGGTACTGCCCAGGGAGCTGGCAGGACAGATAGCGCAATTCAGCCATGTGGAGAGATGGCGGCCTGGCCCTGGCAGCTCCAAAATGCCCCATGTCCACTCTGGACTGCTGTAGTCACTATGCAGCCACCTTGGGCCACTATATGGCTGACCCGGCAGATGCGCCATGCCGCCCTGTTCTGGTGTGATGGCTGAGACCCCTCTTGGGATAAAGGCGAATTCCGCAGCCATTACTCTGTGCCGTGCGGCTGCTGAGACTGCCACCCCACCATTTGCAATGGGACCACCAGCACCTCCCATCACCATGGAAATGTCAAGATTTTCCCCTCTGGAGACCGAGTGGGCTGGCTCCAAAGCCACACCTCCGTGGAGCCTGGCCACACCTGCATCGCAGGATGTGCCTGCCCCACCCCAATCCCAGGATCCCGCACCCAAGGCAGCCTCCGTGGAACACAGCCGTGCCTCCAGTGGGAACAGCCCTGCCTCCGACCCTCCCCCCAGAGTGGAGCTGGGAATGGCACCACCAGGAGCTCCTGCAAACCTCACACCCAGAAGGAGAGCGTGGGAAAAGCCCCTGAGAGGATCCAGCCCGGCTAAAAGCAGTGGAAATAAGCATGCAAAGGTTTGGTGCCATGATGCAGAAACATTGGAGTCTGCCCCAAGAGATGGGGCCAGATACATGAGATAACTGTGTCACAGCAGCTGAAATCAACACACCCTCTCACCCAGTCCAGCGAGAAGCCAGCTTTTCCCTACAAATGGATGATGAGAAGGCAAAGAAACAAACACCAAGTTTCCACCTCTCAAGGGCTTGAAACCCACCTTACCTCCTGACATATCAAGGTTTTCATATTCTAAAGACTCTAATAAACTAATAACATATGCCAAGAGTAAAAATATTGAAGGGTTATCCCACAAGAGTTAGAAAAATGTACAACTGTTTGTGAAATCTGCCTTAGAGTTCATAGTACAATACTTATTGTTATTGTTTGCATTTGCTAAAACCAAAATTGATAAGCCTGTGATCACTAGTTCTGCTAAAGTTATTTGGAAAACGTTTACAGTTCTGTCTCAGGCAGGTACTACTGTGTCTTAAGGAAACTCGAGTATGTGTATTAACATGTCTTTTCTTACTCCTAGTGACAATTTTCTGTACTCCTAGTAACTATTCTTGCATTGCTTCAAGATAAATGGGTGAGATTCAAAGAATATCCACTGAGGTACACAAAGAACATCCATTTCTCATAAGCAAATTTCAGTTGCAAAGTTTTTTAACTGAAATTCTGCCACTTGTCATCATTTTAAAAGTTAAAAGTAATCTATTAAAGTCAATAACAAAAATTCTAACTTCTAACAAAGGGGGGAAAGTATATGGCTCGCACTGTTATTCATGCTAAAAATTCTTCTTGCACTAGATATTAATAAAATCTTGTTTTTAAAATATATACACAGAAAACATCTCCCAACCAAGGTTATTGCCCTGATCAAGCCATGAACCTGGCTGGTAAAGAAAAGTATATTAGTAAACCTAGATGAAACTTTGCATAAGGTAAACCATTCTTACATTGAGATAAATGAGAAAGCCTCATCTGGAAGAGGTTTTTTCAAGTCCTGATAGAAAAAGAGACCCCCTCAGTAACCCCCTAAGTAATAGTATTCAAATTCCATGTTGTGTTCCTATTTTTATTTATTATACAAAGAAAAAAGGGGAAAAAAGGTTGGGGTGAAAGTACACCCCCACATTGAATTTTAAGTAATATCATGTTCTCATGTTTTACAATAAATAATACAATAGTACAATAACCCTATGATATTCAGCTGCCGAAAATACATTTCAATGGACACTGAAAATCACAGATGGCATCCTGATGTCACCTCAACAGTAGATCACAAATGATCACCTACCTCATGCACAGTTCATATAAGGACTTGATTTGCTTACAAATTTTTTCTCATGTTTATAAACTGTTTTTCTGTTTACAGATTGTTTTCTGGGAATTGGGTTTTTCTCCAAGGGATAAATGGGTTACAGCTTGTTTTTTAATAGTTGGGTTTTTCTCTAAGGGTTAAATGGGTTAAGGGTTAAATAGCTTTCTGCTTGCAGAGATAAGTTTTAATTCATATAAGCATTATGCCTGTGGCCTGAGCTCCTCCCTAACAGGTCCTGGAAGTGAATGCTGCAGCTCCAGTGTAAATTAGATCCATGCTGCTTTCTGTTGCCCTGTTTACAAAGGGCCCTTGCAGATGGATGACAGAGAGCACTTCACAAAAATTTATAAAGACAAGAAGGGTGAGATGTTACCATGATTGACAAGGGCCTCCCCCAGTCACATATCTCCCAAGGCTGCAGGCATCTCACTGGCCAGGACCCAAAGGGGTGTGGAGTTCAAACCAATGAGGGCATCCAGATGGGATCTTTCAATGCCCTTCATAAGAGAGGGCTTGGGAAAAAATAAGCCCTGTTGCAACATGAACATCGGGGTGAGGGGTTTTTGTCTCCAGTGCCGCTCCCCCTCCTTATTACTTAACAACCTCCCAGACCATTCAGTATTCCTTGATGCCACCAGAAAATATGACTGAACGCAAAAGATTTTCTGGGATTGAAAGTCAACAAATCCACTGTCTCCAAGGAATTCCCATTGTTGGTCTGTGTCCCAATGGATGTTCCTGTCCCTGTGTTCATCCAGGTGCCAATGGGAGCCAGGAAGATGTGCAGCCTCCCAGCAGGTGTCTCCAAACATGGATCACCAGGACCATGGATCACCAGGGCTCTGCCCAATGAGGGTCACTGGGGATCGTCCGACGTGGATCCTCTCATGGGGGATGGAGCTGGAGCAGCACATGAAGCTCTTCCCACACTCAGGACACTCGTAGGGCCTCTCCCCGGTGTGGATGCGCCGGTGGATGGTGAGTTTGCAGTTTTGTTTGAAGCCCTTCCCGCAGTCGGGGCAGCGGAAGGGCCTCTCCTCCGTGTGAATCCGCTCATGTTTGAGGAGATCGCAGCTCCTGTGGAACCTCTTCCCACACTCAGGACACTCGTAGGGCCTCTCCCCAGTGTGGATGCGCCGGTGCAGGATGAGGTACAAGTTGCACTTGAAGCCCTTTCTGCAGTGGAAGGGCCTCTCATCTGTGTGAATCTGCTGATGTACTAAGAGATTGGAGCTGGACTGAAACCTCTTCCCACACTCAGAACACTTGTAGGGCCTCTCCCCAGTGTGGAGGCACCAGTGGTGGCTTCTCAGGGCATAGCTCCACCCAAAACTCTTCCCACACTCCAAGCACTCATAAGGCCCTTCGCCAGGGTGGATCACCTGGTGCTGGATTAGACCAGAGACCGTCCTGAAGGCGTGCCCACATTCCCCACACTCAAAGGGATTTTCCCCACTGTGGATCGTCTGGTGTTTCCTCAGGTTGGAGCTGTGGCTGAAGCATTTCCCACATTCCCTACACTCATAGGGCTTTCCCGCAGTGTGGATCCTATGGTGTTTACTCAGGTTGGAGCTGTGGCTGAAGCCCGTCCCACATTCCAAGAACTTGTGGGGCTTCTCCCTGCCATGAGGCTCCTCCACCAGCTCTGAGCCCTGGCTGGATCTCCAGCCGCCTTCCTGGGACAGGGGGGGGTCCTTCCTCCTTGCAGCCCCTTCTTGTCCAGCATCTCCAGGAATTTTCCTCCTCCTCCATCTGGCCACAGCTTGGGAATGAAAAATCCTGGTTTAGGAGAAAAACAAAATGAGAGCGCCTTGGGCTGGGGGCTCCTCCTTGCCGGCGTTCATCTCAGGAAGTCATTGGGGATCTTGTGTCTGTAAGAACTGCTAAAACACCAAGATTCAGCACAAAAATCCTACAAGCATCAAGACACAGATCAATAGCTGCCAAACATGAAGATTCAGCCAGAACCCCCTCCAAAACGTAAAGATTCAGCCTCCGCAAAACACCAAAGTACCAATATTTACCCCAATAAATCTCAGAAACACCGAGATTCACCACCATGAAAATCGTGGATCCCCCTTCCCCGGAGGGCTGCATGTGGGGGGGGAGCAACGCTCCTGGGGCTGGAGAGGAGGCTGCAGACACAGAGAGAGGTGGAACCTTGTGGTGCCTCCTATTTCTGCTTCTCCTCTTCCTCCTGTGTCCCTACTCTTCCTCACACTCCTCTTCCTCCTGCTATTCCTTCTTCTCCTGCACAATCCCACCTTCTCCTCCCACGTGCATCGTTTGACCTTTTTGTTCCTCAACCCTGCTTCTCCTTCCCTTCTCCTCCTGCCCCAGGCCCAGCTCCCACTGCCGGCTCCCTCTTGCCCCCAAACCCACAGCATCCCACGGCAGGGGCAGGGATGGAGCTGGGGCAGGTCGGGCTGGGGCAGCGCTGGGCTCTCGGCCGCTCCCGCCCACACTCGGTCCCTCTGCAGCCGCTCCCGCCAGGACAGCGCGGGGGGGCCCGGCCTTGGCGCTGCCCCACTCCCACCTCCCCAAATTCCCCTCGAGGGGGGCGCTGGGGCCGAGGGGGGGGCACAGGTGGGGAACGCTGGGAGCTGCGGGTCTGCCCGGCAACTGCTGAGTCATCAGCGCCATGTGCTCTGATTGGCTGAGCACTGCCTGAGGGTGGAGCTGCAGCAAGGGGGGACACCCTGCTCCAGGGGGAATGTCCCACAAACGGGGGACCCCCATGAAAGGAAGAAGAGGAAAGTGTCTTTACAAACAGATGCTGTGAATCTGCTCAGAGATAGGGCCAGGGACTTGTACATAAAGAAGCGACAGGAGAAGCCATCAGTTTCAGAAAATGTTATTAATTGATGACACAGACTGCTGCCCAGCCAAGGTCCTGCTAAATTCATGAACTTCGAGAAGAATAACAAAGACTTCTGTGAGAATCTGTCCGAAATATCCTTCATCTGCCTCACGACTGTCATGGATAGCGACCAGGGAAAAATTAAAACCCCTGTTTGCTGAACCAGTGGGGGGGAATGTCATGTGCCTGAGGCCTGAAAGTACTGCTAGCTTACTGTTTTTCCAGAGGTGTTTTTTGCTATATGCTACACTGAGCTCGCAGGGCACCCTGCCCTTTTTGCACAATAGCTCTGGAGTCGTCCCCACCTCTCAGCCTGGCTGCTTTGAGCTTCGGGGTGGTCCCTCCTCCAAGAGAAGACCCCTCTCACCCGTCCTTAACCGCTGTGACAGACAAGTAGAGATGTAAGAGGCCTCTTCATCAACGGACTGACACGAGGCAGGTCGGACTCGGAAGCGCTGGGCTCTAGGCCCGGCCTGGGCGCCCCCCACGCGCCCCCTCCCCAAACAGCCCCGGCGGGGGGACGCGGGAGGGGTCCGGGTGGCGAGCGCTGGGCTCCTGTTTTGGGGTCCCACCGTCCCCTTTTCCCCACTTTCCCACCCTCTCCCACCCCTTTCTCACCTCCCCCTCCCCCCCCCCGCGTCAGCCCATCCCGCTCTCCCCTTGGGGGGTCCCCTCCTCCTCTCGCTCCATTCCGGGCTCCCCCTTTCGCCCCCTTTTCTCCCTTCTCCCTCCCGTCCCAGCGCCTGCCGCCCCCCGCTCACCCGAGAGCTCCGCGCCCGCAGCCGGGGGGGCTCCCAGCACCACCAGTGCCACCAGCAGGGCCCCGGCTGCCGCCCCTCGCCCCATGGCCGGGGCCGGGCAGGGAGCAGCAGCCCCAAAGGAGCTGCGCTGCGCTGGGAGCGCCAGTCCGGAGCAGGGCGGGCTCGGCAGCGCCGCGCGCTCTCATTGGCTGCCGCCACTTTTGGGGAACCGATCTCAGAGGCTCGGCCACACAACTGATGATTCTTCAACGCCCACCGCGCTCATTGGCTGCGGCGCGTTTTGGCTGTGTTTTGATTTGCTGAGGGGTTCCCGGGACGCTGCAGCCCCGGACTGGGCAGGGGGAACCTTGGGGCGCTGGGCAGGTGGGAGCTCAGGTGAGCCCAGCAATGCGTGCCCAGGTGCGCGGCATCTCAGGGCTGCCCGTGGCGAGCGGTGACGCCGGCCCGATGCCAGGCACCGCCAGAGCCGCTCTGTCCCTGCCTCCCGCAGCCGCACAGGGACAGAAAATGGAACCGAGGGTTCCTGCGTGGGGACAAGGACCGGGAGAGATCACGCAGCAAATCCCGCACGGGCACAACAGACCCGGCCTGGGCACACGGAGGGAATTTATTAACAAATTACAGCAGCACAAGGAGAAGGGAAAGAAATCTCTCCAACACCTTCCCCCCAGAAAGTGGAGATCATGCAGAACAGGGGTCACCAGGGCTCTGCCCAACAGGGGTCCCTGGGGATCATCCAGCCACGATCCTCCCATGGGGGATGGAGCTGGAGCAGCGCACGAAGCTCTTCCCACACTCGGGACACTCGCAGGGCCTCTCCCTGGTGTGGAAGTGCTGGTGAGGGATGATCTCTGAATCCCACCTGAAGCTCTGTGACATTCCAAGCACTCCTAGGGCCGTTCCCCAGTGTGGATCTTGTGGTGCTTGCTGAAGCTCAGTCAGAGGTCCCACTGAAGCTCTTCCCACATTCCCCACACTCCCAGGGCCTCTCCCCAGTGTGGATGTTCAGGTGTTCCATCAGGGTGGAGCTGGAGCTGAAACGCTTCCCAGATTCCAAGCACTTGTGGGGCTTCTCCCTGCCATGAGGCTTCTCCACCAGCTCTGAGCTCTGGCTGCATCTCCAGCCACCTTCCTGGCTCAGGGGGGCTCTTTCCTCCTCACCCCTCCCTGGGCTGGGTTTGCAGCCCCACCTTGTGAGGGATCTCTGGGGCTTTTCCTCCTCCTCCATCTGGCCACAGCTTGAGAATGACAAACCCTGGTTTGGGGGAAACCAAGGTGGGAGCACCTTGGAGTAGAGGCTCCTCCTGGCCAGGTCCATCTCTGGAACTCAGCAGGAGTCTTGTGCCCATGAAAATTTCCACAATATCAAGACTCAGCCCAATGATTCCAGGGGTTCCCCCTTCTCCAGCATCCTGCTTAGGGATGATCCAGGGGCTTTTGGGGGTCCATGGGGTCCCTTCTCCCCTGATGCTCTACTTTGAGATCCCAGGGATCCCAGGGGTCCCTCCTCTCCAGGCTCCCCCCCTTTCCAATCTGCCGGGGTCTCCCAGCTCTGGGATCTCCCCTCTCTGCTCTCCCCACTCTGGGGGTCCCAGGGGTTCCCCTCCTCTGCTCTCCCGGGGGTCCCCAGGACCAATGTCCTCCCCTGCCCATACTGGGCAATGGCTACGTGGGCCCCCAAAGATCCCCCAAGGGGCTCAGCTTTGGGCTCCTGCAAGATCCAAACCTACACACACAGAGAAAAAAACCTCCCAGGGACACCAGATGATAGTTGGGGTCAATTCCACAATCTGTGAGCTCCAAACACACCCCAATAAAAAACCCTCTCAGGGACCCCCCCAATGGATTTGAGACGGGCTCCCCCTCCCCGCTCACCTGCAGGACGAGGACGGGGTGATGGTCCCGCAGCCGCGGCCACAGGGGGCACTGGAACCTCCTGTTCCTCCTGTTCCTGCTCCTGCTCCTCCTCTTCCTGCTCCTCCTTTTCCTCTCTCCCTCCTCCTCCTCCTTCCTAACCCCACCTCCTCCCAAGTTCTTGCCTTCTGTGTATTTAGAGTGGAGAACCTTGCTTGTTTTTAGAACTAGAACAAAGATCCCAGATGGAACAAGGCTTGCTGCTTTTAGTCAGAGGTATCAGTGACTAAAGGTCACGTTTCCTTTGGTTTGGTGCCGTCCTTGTTCCTCCTCAGTGTTCAGGCTGGGCTATGGTGTGTCCTTGTTTGCTGCATTTTCCGAGTTCCTCTTGCACCCTTTGGGCCATAGGCTGTGCCCTGGGAGGGTTCTTTGTGCTCCTTTGTGACACAGGAGAACCTTCCAGGCGGTTTCTGCGTGAGCTGCTGCTGGGACGTCACAGGAACAGCGCCACGTCCCTGTGGTGTTCCCGTTGCTGTGGGACATGGAGGCCTCAGTGCCCAGAGTGGCTCTGGGCTCGTTGCTGGAGGATCCTCCTGCCCGAGGCATTCTCAGCAGCCAGCCCAGCCCTGACGGGTGTCCTGTGCTTGCAGAGCTACAGGCTGCAGACGTGTGCAGCACAGCCAAAATGATGCAGCACGTGGCTGCTGCAGTTTGCACTCTGTACTCTGTGGCTTATTCAGGGTATTTTTTAACCCACTTGGCACGTAAGTCGAGGTTTTCCTTTGCTGCAGCATCTGTGGCTTTGGGCTTGCTGTGTTCTTTCTGTTCTTCCTCTGGAGCTGAGGTGGCTTTGGAACCAAATTGCCATGAAGACACCATTGCTTTGGGAGAGCTCCTGCCAGCATCTTCAGCTGAAAAAGGGGGTGTCTGCAGCCAGCGGGGCGTGCACAGCATCTGCAATGAGCCCTGGGGGGTTCTGTTCCCCCAAGCAGGGAGTCTGTGCCAGCAGAGCCTGGAACTCCCTCCCTTTGCTGCTCCAGCCAAGAGCTGACCCAGCCCAGTATTTTGTGCTACTCTCCTGCTTGCTGTGGGAAGGGACTGTGGCTCCTGGAGGGATGCTGTGAAAGCAAAATGCTCTCTCGGGGTTACCTTCTCTGTGGCATTTCCCACCACAGGCAGTTTTTCTTCTAACAGCATCTGGTTCATGTTCCCTCTCCCGTTTCAGGGCACCTCATGTCTACATTCCGAGCAGCTCCTCCTTCGGTGAGTGGGAAGGGAACCTTTGGTGTTTGGAATTGTGCAGCAAGTGGTGAGTTCAGCATGTGGCAGCCAAGTGCCAGCCTGGGAGGCTGAAGGAAAGTTCCTGTCAGTGTCTGCAGCAGCAGCAGCAGCAAAGGAATTCCCATCAGGTTTCTCCTTTTCTGCTGAAGAGCTTTTGAAGAGCTGCAGGTCTGGTTTTGCAGGCAGAGGATTGCTTGCTGGCTTTAGCCATGGTGGAATATTGAATTCCCAACAATAAGTGGCAATGTTGACTTTAGCCCATTGTTAGTTGGAACAGCTCCAAACCCATTTTCTTCTTAGTGCAGCTGGATGTGCAGCTGAGGATAAATAAGGTGATAACTGAGATAGAACTTCCCGTCCCTCACGCTGCCGTCTGTCCACAGGGCACAAAAGCAGCACCAGCACCTCCTGGAGCTCCCTCTGCTTCCAAAGAGGAGGCCAAAGAGGAGGAAGACAGCAGTGAGCTTCCCGCTGCTCTGGGGGACGATGGTGAACTTCCCTCAGTGCCGGGAGATGACAGTGAACTTCCTGCTGCTCTGGGAGACGAGGGTGAACATCCCGTGGTGTGGGAATGCAACGGCGAGGCTCCCGCAGGGTGGGACAAGGACAGGGGACATCTCCCGGCATGGGACGAGGACGGTGGATGTGCCCGGGTGTGGGACCAGAATGGCCAAGCTCCCACAGAGTGGGACGAGGACAACGGACAACTCACAGTGTGGGATGAGGATGGAGGACATGTCCCGGTGTGGAATGAGGACGGAGGACATCTCCTAGTGTGGGACGAGGACAACGGACATCTCCCGGAGTGGGATGAGGATGGAGGACATCTCCTGGAGAGGAATGAGGATGGAGGACATCTCCCAGTGTGGAACGAGGACAACAGACAATGCGCAGTGTGGGATGAGGATGGAGGACATCTCCCAGTGTGGAACGAGGACAACAGACAACGCGCAGTGTGGGATGAGGATGGAGGACATCTCCCGGAGTGGGATGAGGATGGAGGACATCTCCCATCTCCCATCCTCCTCGCACAGGATGGAGGACATCCTGTGTCTTGGGAAGAGGAGAGTGAACATCTCCCAGCATGGGAAGTGGACAGCAAGGATCCACTCGCTTGGAAAGATGATGGAGAAGCTGCAGCATTTTGGGAAGAGGATGGAGAAGCTGCAGCATTTTGGGAAGAGGATGGAGAACCTCCCTCTGCTTGGGAAGAGGACAATGAAGCTCCCTCCGCTGTGGGATCCTGGGCTGAAAATTCTGACAGCAGCACAGCCCTGCAGCCAGAGGGGAGAGGGGAGTGGTGCCTGATGCAGCTGAGTACGTCTGCTCTGTTCCTGGGTGCCCGAGCAGGTGCTGTGTGTGTGTCTGGGCATCAGCTGCACCCAGGGTTGCTCTGCAGCTGAATGTCCCAGAGCCATTTATTGTCCTTCCCCAGCTGACACCAAGGGGCTCATGACCCCAGGGAGTGGGGCTGGTTCTGGCTCTGCTGCAAGGCGGGCTCTTACTCTGGGAGGGAGCGTCTTCCATGTGGTTTCTTTCAGGGAACACCGTGAGCGACGCGGAGCCTGCCCAGAAATACCTGGAAGTGGAGCAGATTGGCCAAGGGTAAGTGCACAGCAGCTGCTTCTGCACAAGCAGGGCTGGGGGTTGCGCTGGTGCAGGATCAAATGAGAGGTCAGGAGAGCTCCAAGCACCTTCAGACACTGGGCTACCATCCTGCTGTCTCTCAGTCCTGATCAGAGTTGATAACTGTGGTCAGAAGGCGCCGTCAAAGGCCCCTGAGGCTGGCAGTGTCCTGCCTGCAGCAAGGAGCAGGACCTGGAAGATCTTCTGTCCCTGGAACTGGATTGCCTAAAAGAGCAACTCACCATCTGGTGACTCTCAGAAAACAGTTCTCAAGAAGATTTCTTTCAAATATTTTGCTTCAAAAAATATCCACTGGTCAGGATTATCAACCTAATGGTTTAGAAACAGAAACCAGAGATGAACTAATAAGTTCTCTATTCTAGCACAGGTAGCAGACCCCATACATTCAGTAACAGACACAGAGCTGATGCACTCTGGGGTAAAATGCATCACCTGCCTGATGGCAGGGCCCTTGTGGATCCTGCAGGTCTTAGGCAGGAAATGGAAAAGGATGAAATGCATTCTTTTCCACTTCTTTAGACACCCATTTCTCACCTCAGGTTTTGAGCTAAAGCAATTCAGGGTGGACATTTGGGATTTGCTCCAGCCCAGTTCCTTCGTGTTGGGTCTCAGTTTCCTCTTGCACACCTTGCATGGCAGAGGGCTGGTGGCTGCTGTGCTGCTGTTGGAAGGGTCAATGCACCCAGGTGTTTGTGAACGCTGCAGGCAGCAGAGATCTCCTGTCTGGGCTGGCTTTCACTGCCAGGGCCTAAAGCGCTGCTTCTTTCTTCTCTGCTCTTTTGTCTCCAGGGCTTTCGGAACCGTTTACAAAGGACTCGACAGGGCCACTGGAGGAGAGGTCAGTGCCAACACGCCCAGCACGGCTGGCAGCTCTGCAGGGCTTTCCCCTCTGCTGGGAGCTGTGGCTGCATCTCTGGGGGCCAGCAGAGCTTTCCTGCCCAGGCTGCTCCTCTGAAGGCAGAGCAGTATCAGCCTGCAGAGCACAGCTGGGACACACTTGGTCCTTCTCAAGTGCCAAAGGAATGCAAGGAGGGCAGCGGTGTCTGTCAGTGCAGGACGCCCTGGCTTGATCTTCATGTCTAAAAGTGTGAATGCATCAGCTGCTGGAGACTGAGGTCCAGTTTATCTTCATCCCAGCCTCAGACAGGAACATTATTTAGCAGTTTTTCCATCCTGCCTTTTATCTTCAAAGGGAACCTCAAGCCCTAATTAGGGAGAGCTCCTGCTTGGGCTCAGTTTGGGGTTTTAGTCCCACTTCAGCTGTTCACAGAAGGAGAGGGAGAGAAATGAGAAGATGGGTGTCCAGAGCAAAGCTCTCTCCTAAATCCTGCAGTTGTGTTTGGGTCTGGTGTCAGTGACAGCCTGTGACAGGGATCACCTGAGCAATGGGTGTGTGTTTGCTTTGTTGTGCAATCCCAAACAGAACAGTTGGATCTGAAATCATAACCAAATCCCATAGAATGGCTAAAGGGTTTCTGGCTGTTTTGCTCTGTTTTCACAGAACCAGAATTACCTCCTGCTTGCAACATGTGTTTGAATAATAATAATAATAATAATGAGAGTGTTGAGGCCATTTGAGAACACTGTAGGTGCAGAGAATGTTGTTAGAGCTTTGAGGCTGACAGCTGAGGGACCATTTCTGCAGAGCTTGCAAGGCCAAATGTCTCTGGCCATGTGTCCTGTAAGCAGCCCCCGGCTGGCAGAGCAATGGGCTGTGGGAATGGCCCTTGCTGAGCTCTGGTGTCCCATCCCAAGGCAGTTGGGCACAGCCCGGCTCTGTTGCTCCAAAAAGACTCGCTCCGTGTTTGCTGTGGCCTCCTGCCACAGACTCCTGCAGTTAAAGGCTGCAATGTCCCTTCAGGTGGCCATCAAGAAAATGAGTCTCAGAGGGCAGAACAGGGAACGAGCTGTGAATGAGATCCTGCTCCTGAAGGACAAGAAGAACCCCAACATTGTCAAATTTCTGGACAGGTGAGTGCTTCAGCTCTTATCCCATGCCCAGGCCCTGCATTAACCTTTCCTGGCATCTGGAGTCTGTAGCCTGTTTGGAAAATGCATGACGCAGCCACATCTTCCCAAAACAACAGCCTGGCAGTTCACTCCCTCCATGTGCTTTTGTTGCTTTGCTTTGGTTTTTCCTTCAAGTTCCTCCCCGTTTGCTGTGTCTTCTAACAAGTGCTGATGAACCACAGCAGAAATTATTTCCCTTGGCTTCTTCTTCCCAGCCCTTTTCCATTGCTACAGATGCCAGGAAGACCAGGTTCTTCTTTCCAAAAATGCCTCATTTGCCCATTTTTCACTGGCCTTGCCTGTTTCTGAAGGGACTTTCTGAAAGGTTTTCTGACTGCTTTTGTCCCAAGTGCTGCACAGCCTCCTCCCCTGGATTACCCTGGGAATTGTGTTGCCTTCTTCTGGAGGGAATGGTGGAACTGATGAGTTCAGGAGCTGAACCAGCTGGGGCCAAGGGTTGTGGTTCCACATTGATCTGGGCTGTTGCTAAACTGCATTTTTCACCTGCTTGCCATCTAAGGCCTCTCCTTTCTCACAGGTGTCTCCTTCTCCTTTAGACTGTGCAGATTCCAAGGGCTGTGCAGCCTTGCAGGAATGTCTCTCCATCTGATTCTGTCCTCATTGATAATTGACCTGGAAACAAAACTCCACTCCAGGCTTTTCCATGGGGGAATTGAGCTCTGCACTTTCATCTCCATGCCATTGCTTTCCTCTTCCAGCTTCCTTGTTGATGGAGATCTCTGGCTGGTGATGCAATACATGGATGGAGGAACTTTGCAGGACGTTGTCAGACAGATACGCATGGCTGAAGGAGAGATAGCAGCTGTCAGTCGGGAGGTGAGGGATCCTGCTTGTCACTCCATGGCTGGGACACGATGGTCCTTCCAAACAGGGCGTGAGAACAGGAGTGGCTCCATGCTCAGAGCTTTGTTTCTGTGTTGTTTTTGTGAGCTGGAGAAGAAAGAGCCTCTGCAGTGAACGGCCTGCCAGCATCACTGCACTTCTGCTCTGTTCTTGTTCTCTCTCCTGCTGTTGTGGTACTCTCTGTCTGGTTTGGATTTGATTTGCTGTTCTCAGCTTTGCCTTGAACCGTTTGCCTGGAGCTGGTGTGCACTGCACTCCTGGCCTGTCACAGCAAAGCTGCTGCTGGCAGAATTCTGAACTGTCCTTTCTTGTGTGATA
Source organism: Melozone crissalis (assembly GCF_028551555.1). NCBI lineage: Eukaryota > Metazoa > Chordata > Aves > Passeriformes > Passerellidae > Melozone > Melozone crissalis. Next base: position 9,305,629 of record NW_026535844.1, read on the forward strand.
TATTCTGGCCATTGGTTTTTGCCCTCATGTTTCTTGTTCTCTCTCAGTGTCTGCAGGGCCTGGATTTCCTCCATTCCAAGCAGGTTATCCACAGGGATCTGAAGAGCTCCAACATCCTCCTGGGCACGGACGGCTCTGTCAGGCTGGGTGGGTGTTCCTGGCCAGGCACGGCGCTCCCGGGCTGCGGGTGTGGGGCTGCTTCCCAGGGAGGGCCAGAGCCCCACAAGGGCTGCTGGGGGCACTGCCCGGCCCCTGCTGCCAGCTGAGAGCGGCTGCCCCTGCAGAGAGCTCAGGAGAGGAGCAGGGTGCCAGCAGTGCCTTTGCTCTGCCTATGGCCCTTCTTTGTGCTTGGTTTCCTCATTCCAGTTGCCTTTGACAGGGTTTGTTTCTGTTCTCAGCTGATTTTGGCCTCTGCGCTCAGCTCAGCCCTGAGCAGGACCAGTGCAGCTCCATGGTGGGCACTGCTCACTGGATGGCCCCAGAAGTTGTGACCAGATCTCCTTATGGCCCCAAGGTGGACATCTGGGCCTTTGGCATTGTGACCATTGAGATGGTGGAAGGAGAACCTCCTTACTTCAAGGAATCGGCGGCCATGGTAAGAGGCAAATTCTGCAGTGGCTGCAGAGGCCTGTGAGCACACGGGGACCCTGCACTGGGAGCAGCAGCTGGAGGCTTCTACACACGGGGAGGGAATTCCCAGAGGACTCCATCCTTAACACAGATGATTATTCTGCAGTCTCCAGCAAAAATCTGCTTTGGGATTTATGTTGTTGCAGCTCTTCTGGCTGGGAGGATGACCTGAAAATGTGAACGAATGCAGTCGCTCTAATGTTGCAAGAAAACCCCAAACCATCCCCAAATCCCACCCACAAATCCAAACAAGTTTTCTGAAGGAGTTTCTAAAAGAGGTTTTGCAAGATGATCACCCCCCTGATTCTTCTCACTGGGAAACTTGTCTAAAACCTGAAGATGATTGCTTAACATCCCCTTTAGAGTCTAACATATTTCTTTCCTAGTCCAAGCTACTTTCTCTTTGTCACCAATCCTGAGCTTTCAGCAACACAAACCTCCTGTTTCTTGCCTGGCAGTTTTTGGGACAGGGCATCAGGAATGCATCTACTTGAGTGTCAGTGGCACTGCAGAGATGCACTTGATGTAAGAATCCTCTGAAATAACACAATATTTCTGACGGAGGTTCCAACGAACAAAGTCAGCCAGTGAAACTGGCTCTCAAGGCGAGATCATTTGGATGTTGTGATGGCTGTGGCAGCCCCAGGGTTTGGGTTTTTTGGCTGGCATAGCAAAATGAGCTGTGAGCAGCATCTGTGGCAGGGAGGAAAGTGCCCCTGGAGCTGGGGCTGAGGCCCCGGGGTGGATGTGAGCCCGTGTGGGTGTGAAGGGAGCTGGCAGAGCGCTGAGTTTGCTTTCCCTGCAGGCTCGCGCTCTGATCCGGCAGAACGGGACCCCGCAGCTGCAGGAGCCCCGGCGCCTGTCGGCTCTGCTGCGGGACTTCCTCGAGTGCAGCCTGGAGCCGGACGAGGAGCGGCGCTGGGCTGCTCAGGAGCTGCTGCAGGTGAGGGCCAGGGGCTGCAGGGGAAGCAGCAGCGCCAGGGAGGGGTTTTCTTGTGGGGCCCCCTCCGACAGTCTCCAGTCTGGCTGCGTTCCACACGCAGAGCAAGCAGAATCCTCGCCTGCTGTGGCTTGGCAGCTCCTTTGGAGCTCATCTGGGCCTGGTGCCCCACAGCGAGCAGGGACATCTTCAAGCAGCTCAGGGGGCCCAGAGCCCTGCCTGACCTGAGCTTGGATGTTTCCAGGGAGGAGGCACCTCCCACATCTCTGGGCACCTTCTGTCACTGTTTCCCCACTCTGCTGGTTAAAAAATTCTTCCTTAGATCTAATCTGAGCCTGCTTCCCTCTCCTGAGTTTCAAACCATTTCCCTTTGTCCTGTTGCAACAGAGCCTGTGAGGAACTTGACTCTCGAAAGTAACAGCTCATTTCTTTCCTCTTTATCCTTTTGGCAGCACCCATTTTTATCATCAGCCAAGCCTCTCTCCAGCCTGACACCTCTGATCACTGCAGCAAAGCAACTGAGGGAGCAGCAGAGGAGATGAAGCACTTGAGGGCAGCTTCTTGTTACAGTAGTTAGGTCAACTAGGTAGTTATGGTAGTTAGCACTGCTAGTTGGTTATGGTAGTTAGCACTGCTAGTTGGTTAGGGTAGTTAGGATTGCCTGTTTGTTATGGTTCTTATGACAGCCTGTTTGTTCTGGCAGTTTTTTAAATAAAAACTCTCTTAACCCTCAATTGCCTTGCCGTGTCCCTTCCTTCTCCCGCTGTGCCTCAGCTGCCCGGAGCAATGTGAGGGGAGAGCGGGCCCAGCCTGGCCCAGAGCTGAGCCCCAGCAGAGCCCTGGCAGAGCCCAGAGCAGCCTCGGCACTGCAGAGTCAGCCTGGAAGGAGGCGCTTGGAGCCTTCTCGGCTGCACCCGGCTCTTGGTTACAAACTGGGTGTGCTGGAAAATGCCACCGGCTCTGCACGAGGGCAGAAGGGGCCTGGGGAAGGCCCAAGTGCTCCATGCAAGGGAAAAATCTGCCCTGGGTTTGTTATAAATAACTAGGTAGTGTTGCTTTTGCTATTATGTATTGACTTCTGCAAAGTATTCTTAATTACAACAATTTTGATGCAGTACAGTTTGTAATCACTTTTAACTGCTTTTGCTATAGCATAATTTGTCAGCTTTTTGTGGCCAATGCCCTGGCCCCTGTGTAGCTCATATCCTCAGAACATCATTTATGGATGATATTTTAATTTGCGAACAGTGTGAAAAACATACATTATAGTTTTGGCTTTTGCAAAATATTGAAGTGGATGCCAGATGTTGTCCATTATAATGTTAACTTTTGCAGAAGTAGCTGTAGTTGTGAAATAATAACTAATGCTTTTATTTTTCTAACTAATTGACAATAATGAGAATAACTCAGAGATATTTGTGAAATAGCTAATGTTCATTTAAAGGACCTGTGGAAATGGCTAAAACCATCTGCATGGGCAGATAACATTTAAGGAAGGGATGTGATGAGGACCCCTGCGACTGACCCTTCCACTGTCAATAACTGTCACCTGCTGAAACCACAGAACAGGGAGCCCTTGTGAGGGAGTGACACACAATCCTCAAAACAGCAATCCACGATTCCTGCACCTGCTCTAAAAAGGCGAGTTGGGGGTAAAACCAACCTAAAGAATTCCTGGAACACGTAAACAAGTTAAAAGAAATGTTTGAATTACTATAATGATTATGAATATGTATTTGACCAATGTAGGGGGAAAAGGAGATAAGAAGAGTTGCTGTGGTTAACAGGTGTGCCTCAGGCCATCGCCAAGCACCAGTGCTGTTATTCATGTGCCTCTGTTTATCCCTTATTAAAATTCTAAAAATTCTAAAGCGTGAGGCTCCTTTCTCACAACACCCAAGGTCCTCACCCTTTGTTGTTCTCCCAAGTCATGATCTGTCAATCATAAAGTTTGTCTGGATGGAGAAGAAAAAGACTGCAAAGAAAAGGAAAATGCATTGGTGTGGAGGCCCATGGGCCTACCATTAGAGTTTAATCTCCCACCCGTGGAGGACTGGTCCCCAGTAAGAGGAATAGATTTCAAGGTTATGGTGAGAAGCTTGCTTCTCCCACAGATCTTTGCAGGCACATGCTCATTTATGTAAAGTTATGTTGCCCCATTGGCCCATTGGCCTAATTACCCTAGTTCAACCCCTGTTACCCATCCCTGGTTAGTCCCTAGAATATTCTCCTCTCTGTCCCTCCATTGGCCCCAATTTACTGCATTCCTCTGCCCCTGTTTCCCTATTAGCTGACCCGACCCTTAACCCCTCCTTTGCACCATTTTCCCCCATATCCATTGGACCCTGACCCTCAGCTCCACCCTCACTACCCCATATAAAAACCTCCTGTGCCCTCAGCTTGCACCCTGTCTTTGTGCCTGGGCCCTGTTCAGCTCTGTGCCCTGTTCCTGTACCAATAAACCCAGTTTGCTGAGATCATACCCAGACCCATCCTGCCGACTTTGTCAGCTTTATAAAGCAGCCCTGAGCTTCGGGCTCCGCAGTGCCGGACGCTCCAAGGGCCTCGGCAGCGCCAGGACGCTCCAGGCTGGGACAGCCAGGCAGGGCAGGAAGAATCACTGCCCCTTTCCCCTCTCTGCTGCTCCATCTCCCAGCCCAGCATCGCTGCAGGACAGCCTCACTGCCAACGCCATCCTGCCAGGGATGGACTGGGGGGGATCTCCTTCCCCTTCCCTCTGCCATGGAGGCAAATCCCATCTTCTCCTTGTCCGCCCTCCTTCTTCTCATTCTGTCTTACATCCATCCACGTTCCTTTCTCATCTCCTTCCTCCCTTGTTCCCTCTTGTTCCTTCCTCTCCTTCTGCCTTTTCCTTTTCCCTTCTCCATGTCTCTTCCACTCCTTGTCAGCCTGGGGAGCTGTGAAGAGGAAAAACCCTCCCTGTGCTGGGAAGGGTGTGGGGAATGTGAGGAGAGCTTCAGGTAGAGCTCAGCCTATTCCTGGCACCTCCAAAGACAGCGATGTCGGATGCAGAGATCCGTGGGGCTGCAGAGATCCCCCTGCAAATCCATGGGGCTGCAGACATCCCCCTGCAGATCCACGGGGCTGCAGACATCCCCCTGCAGATCCACGGAGATGCAGAGATCCCCCTGCAGATCCACGGGGATGCAGAGATCCCCCTGCAGATCCACGGAGATGCAGAGATCCCCCTGCAGATCCACGGGGATACAGAGATCCCCCTGCAGATCCACGGGGATGCAGAGATCCCCCTGCAGATCCACGGGGATGCAGAGATCCCCCTGCAGATCCACGGAGATGCAGAGATCCCCCTGCAGATCCATGGGGATGCAGAGATCCCCCTGCAGATCCACGGGGATGCATTGATCCCCCTGCAGCCCCCGGAGCAGCCACGCTGAGCACGGCGATGCCTGAGAGGAGGCTGTGACCCCGCGGCCAGAGGGCCCCGCTGGAGCAGCCTGTCCTGGCAGGACTGACCCCGGGGCACAGTGACCCACGCTGCAGCACTTGGAGGGGGCTGTGCCCCGTGGGATGGACTCAGCTCGGAGAAGTTCCTGGAGAAGTCTCCGGTGGGAGAGAGCCCAGGGTGCAGCAGGGGAACGACTCCTGTCCCTGAGCAGAGGGAGAAGCCCCGGGGCATGAACTGAGCCCGGCCCCATTCCCTGTCTGCGGCACTGCCGGGGTCGGAGGTGCAGCTGGAAGGAGGGAGGCGTGGGGGATGACTGGATTTAAGGGTCTCCACTTACTTCTCATTATCCTGCTCTGAGTTTTTGAAGTTCTCTGTCAGAAATCTCTCCCCTCCCCCGCTTATCCACAAAGGTTTTGAGCAGTTTTCCCTTTTTGAGGGAAATCAAAGCGATGCACTGCTGCTACTAATAAGGGGTAGGAGAAGTGAGGCTCCAGGGCTTCCCGCTGAGCCGGAGCCACCGGAGCCGCAGTGCCGGGAAAGCCGTGTCGGGAGGTGCGGAGAAGTTTGTTTGTGTTTTCAGCTCAATCCCCCTCGGGCCCGGGCCCGGGCCCGTTCCAGGGCTGTTCCTCAGCTCCGGCTCTGCCCTCACGCAGCCCAGGGGGCCCTGAGAGCGCGGGGAGGGGCTGTGCCGTGTGCAGAGCCCGGCCCTGGCTGGGATTGGGCGATGGTGCCGTCAGTCGTGGTTGTGGCGCGCTGATTGGTGGGAGCGGGGCGGAGCAGGGTCTCGGTGGCGGGCTGAGGGCGGTCGTGGCTGGGCAGCGGCGCCATTGGCGGAGCGTGTGGGCGGGTCCGTGAGCGGCGGCAGCGGCCGGAGCGCGGTGAGGCGGCGGCGGAGCTCGGAGGCGGCCGCAGCGCAGGTGGGAGCCGCGCTGGGTTGTGCGGGGGCTCGGGGCTGGCTGCGGGCCTCGGGGGCGGCAGGGGGCTCGGGCGGGTTCTTTGTGCCGTGTCCGGCCCGTGTTGCCGCTGGCCTGAGGGCGCTGCGGGAGCGGCTGCCCGCGGTCTCCTTGCGGCCGCTGCCGGGGCAGGAGCCGCTGCCGGAGCAGCGCTGGCTGGGCCCGGTTGCTGTGGCTGGGACAGAGGGGGCTGCCCCGTGCCCGGGGCTGTGCGGGGAAATTCCCGTGGCCGGAGGTTTCTGTGCCCGGAGGAGACAGAGGAGTCCTGTAAAAGTGACTTTATTGCTGAGCAGAGGGAGAGGCCGTGGGCAATTTCCTTCAGGTGTCTCTTGAATGCAGGCTCCTTTATATTTCCCCATGCTCATCTCCCTCTCCCTTTGCCCGCTGGCTGAGGTACTTGGATGGTTCAGACTTCCTGATCCGCGAACTGCATGTCTCCCTGAAGATGCAAACCCTTCCCCCCATATAACATCCGATATTCGTGGCTCCGTTAAGTCTTTTTTCGTCTCGAGGCTCGGGAATTCAGCGGGACTTAGTTTGAGCAGCAGTCTGTGTTAATTAGTAACATTTTCTGAGACTGGTGGTTTCTCCCGTTACTACAAGTCACTGGCCCTATCTCCAAGCCGATTCTCACATTGACTTGTTTTTTCTAACTGGGTCCTCTTTCGTTTAGGGATTATTTTCAATTACCTCATTCCCTGTCATTTCGTAGGCATTTCTTGATCAGGAGGCCTGGCTGCCACCTGATCACAGGCTGCCACCTGTGAGAAATGACCATTCACTTTAAAATTTTAAAGTTTTATTAAACTAAAACAAACACAAGAAAGGACTGAATAAGGTAAAAGGGGGAGTGCTGCCAGCATAGCTATCTGCCAGATGCTCATCCACCAAATGGCTGCTCCACCTTTTCTACGCTGGTGTCTCATCAGTCAACCCTGGCACCTCCCAAATGCCAGTCAGCTCTTCCTTGCCGTCATTGATGGGGAAATTCATGCAGCTCGATTGGAGGTGCGGTGTTCCCCATTTCTGCCTGCCCCATGCAAGGGGCACATGTGCCGCCCTCCCTCCAGGTCACCCCAACAACCCTGACGACCGAGGCTCTCCAGTGGCAACAGTACAGGAGGGGATGGGGGACAGCAAGAAGAACAGAGGTTGTCCAAATTACAAACAAAAATAACGTAACCATACATCAGCAAAGCTTCTCTTAACATACACAAAATATTCATCCCTTAATTCCAAGAGCCAATCGTCATATTACCCATCTATAACAATCCCCTTGCTCACCTTCTGAATGAGCAGCACTCTCAAGGTATGGTGCATGGTGAAAAGATGAGAGTTACTGTAGCACATCAGAGGAGAAACAGCATTTGTTTAACCCATGGTCTGCCAGGGAGCCACAAAACCGTGTCCCATTCCCATTCTTTCCACGTTTGGATTGGTGCCTGAGCTGCTGTCTTATTTCCTTTGTTTTCTGTTTCACCACTTTTCCTTTGTCATATATTTGCCAACAGCAGTTTGAGTCATTTAATTTTCCACAAACTCCTCCTTTTTCTGCTAACAGATGATCTGATCCCATCCCATGGTGAAGTGTTGTGTTCCTCATTTCAGTGGATTGGGCAGCAGGAAGGTCAGGAGCTGGAGCTGTCTGGTTGGTTATTATTGCGAGGACAGCTTGTAATCTAATGATGCCATGGAAATGAGAAATGGGTTCTGTGGCTCCTGATATGAATTGGTTCGGGTTCCCAGGGGCTGGTCCATGGTGTTGTAGGATTTGTTCTGCTGGCCATTCATCTTTTCCCCATTTTTGGGCACTTCCTCAGGAGCCAGGGCTAAATCAATTGACCACTTTTCTCTAATTAAATCATCAAATCCTTGGATTCCCAACCGATTTCCCTGAATTTTTGGTAGCAAAAATCCCCAGTGCTCTGATACACCCTATATAACATATAGACAGTGACAGCACATGTTGGAGTGGGCAGCGGGATGATTCCCCCCCACTTTTTAAAGTGAAGTTTTCACAACATTCTCCATTTGCTGTTTCCCTTTGCAGCTTCACCTGTTTGTGTTGCAGGGTCAGATATCCTCCCCGTGAGCTCTGCCTTGAGCTGTGCAAATTCCATCAGTGCCAGCAGGCAGAGCTTGGGGTGAGGGGCAGAGGGAATCAGCCCAATTCCTGCCCCAGGCAAGAGACCCAGGTGCATTGTCCACACTTTGCTCAGCAGTGTTAAACTGAACCTTGTGTTCCAGTGCAGCAATCTGGTATCTCATGTGTTCCCTCCCCTCCACTATTTTTATTTTTCTGCTTTTTTTAAACAATATTCTGTTAACTGTTTACAGCTAAAGGGTCACCTTTAATGCTCTTCTAGGTTTTAAAAGGCAGCCTGAAGTGAATATGGAAGAACCCGTAACAAAATTTTGCCATCACTAAGGGCTATGCATACACATACACAAAACCTCCCAACGGAATAAAAATTTCTGTTACTTCCCTTAAGAATAAAAATTGGTTCTCAGAACCCTGGTCCAAACGTAACTGACAATATTAAAGTAAGTTTGTTAAGAAAAAAAACATTCTGATGTTGTAATCTTAGCACTGAATCTGCAGGAAGAACAAAAACTCTCCAACAATATTTTTAGTGTTAGATAATCAAGGCATTACTTGATTCTGGCCAGGATGTGCAACAGAAATTATTTCATCTGCATATAGCCTGGCTGTGTAGAGAAAAATCATTCCATGACATGTGAGTTTTACTAGATTTATCCTAAACTTTCTACAGTCTGACCCAATATAAATCCATTGCTTTAATATTCATTGTTTACAAGTTGGGTTGTTCTTAATATTTGGTTTCCTATGGGACCCAGATTCCTTCCCCTCTGATGTGAATTCGGTCTCCACACTCCTGGATTTCCTTCTCAGCCTTTTCCAGCCCAGGTGTCTCCAGCTCTGCCCGGGCAGTGTCTGGGGTAGCTGTTGGTTGCTGTTTGCTGCTGGGCAATGTTGATGTTTTGTTGCTGCTCATTATCTCTGTGGATGTCTTTTGGGCTATTCCCAGTCTATTAACATGTTAAGCTCATCTCTATTGAATGCTGTCACATCCTATAAAAAAATAATTCAAAACTCCTTTCCCCAAAGCAAAGGGAAAAGAAGCACAATTAGAGAAATATTTTTTTTTATAAATTAAATTTGAAATTATTCTTTTTTAAAATACCTTCATAATTGATGCAGTGATTGCTGAAGCAGTCAGAATTGCTTTTGCCCCCCTGTTAGGTGCCATGGTGTCAGCAGAAGATATTGAAGCCTTCCTGCTCAGGGCGTTTCAGTGCCAGGCTCTCACAGGCACCCACAGCTCCGCGGGTTGAGCTGAGCATGGGGCGGTGACCTGCGCTGTGTCTGATTGCCCTTCCTTAATAACAGCCTGTCTTGTAGCTCTTTTCCCTTCTGCTGCCCTTGCAGAGCCATCCACAAACACATTTTCTCCCTCAGGCCAGGCAATGTCCCATCAATCTGTCCCAGCCTGGGTCTGGAGCTCTGTCCCTTGAGTGCAGTCCTGGGTTCCTTGCCAGCCCCTCTCCAGGCTGTTCAGACAGGAGGCTGGGTTAAACCCTTGCCCTGTCCTCAGTTCTAAATCCTCCTGTGCCACTGAACAAGTTTCATACTGTAATAACCGAGCCCTGCACATCCGTTTAGAGGCTCTTTTGGTTGTCAAAGCTTTACCTTGATGCCAGACTTGAACAATAAGAGCTCCTGTTGTCATCAGTTTTCAGCTCTCAGTTCCTATGGAAGCTGTGGCTACACAATTCTGCAGACAATGAGGCCACTCTGGCCACTGGGTTAAACATTTTAGCAGAAGAATTCCTTTGGCATGGCCCTGTTTAACGTTCACTTACATTTTATTTTCCCTGTCTAGGAGGGCCACGGACGCCTCAGTTAATCTTTATTTTAACACTTGAAAATTCTGCTTTTCTTCTGCAGTCCATCCTTCTGGTTTCTTGACTGGCAAGATAGGAACATTGCGGGAAGAGATCCCTGGCTCCAAAAGCTCTGCCTTTACAAGGACTCAATACCAGGCTGTGAGCCCTTCCTTCCCTCTCTTGGAATAGGGAATGGTTAAAGTAATTCAATAAGTTTTCCCATATAAATTTGCATTCACACATTTGCCATAAAATTCCTTCCCAGAAATTATAATCACAATTAGGAGCAAGCAAAAATTCATGTTTTTGAACCTGTACACCACATGTACTGAGTGGTTGAAAACACACCTGCTCATTTTTCCCACTAACCCTCTGAATAATCAAAGAATTTCTGTCAATTTTCCCCCCTTACATCTGAGATTCAGAGTGGATTGAGAGGCCCCTGTGTCCATCAGGAAATGCCTCCTCTCAATGCAGACCCACCCTGAATGTTCTCAAGGGCTCCAGTGTGGAGGGTCCCTGGTGTGATGGGAGCTGTGACAGCCCTGCCAATCCATGTCCATCAAGGGGTGGACTTGCTGGTCCTGAGGGTGCTGCTGTCTGTGCTTGCAGTGTCCTTGTGCCCTGCAGCTGGAGCCCTGGTTCCTTGCCAGGGGCTGTTTGGGTGGGCTCTCCCCTGCCGAGGAGGGCAATGCCTCTGCCAGGTGCTTGTGGCCGAGCCGTGCCCTGGGTGCTGGGGCCCCCTTGGGCCCTGGGGTTGATCCCTCAGGGGCTGTAGGAACTGTGCCCTGGCCTTTGCCTTCAGCTTGGCCTTTTGCTGCTCCCTTCTTGAATTCACCTGCTGTGCCTTTGTGCCCAAGTGCTGCAGGGCCTTCTTGTGCCCCTCCTGCAGCCCCCTCAGTGCCTGTGGGTGCTCATCCTCTGAAAGCTGCCAAGTTTTTTCCAAAATCATTCATTTCTCAAGTGACCCAAACGAAATCATTAAAAGAAAATCCTGATCTTTCCGTGTACAATCCGCCTTTCCCAGGTGTTCCTTGCTCCTCCTCCCTGTGCTCAGGGTGCCCTCCCCAGCCCGTAGCCCAGAGCCGCTCCCTGTCCTGCCGCAGTGTCCAAAGGCGCCCCCGGCGGGCAGGGCCGGCAGCTCCACGGGGCCGGGCAGCGGCCGGGGCGTCCCGCAGCCTCCTGGGGGCCGGGGGCCGCTGCCGGCCCTGCCCGGGGCTGGTGGGGTCAGGCAGCGCCCGGCGCTGAGCCCCGGCTGCCCCACAGCCCCGGCCCGGCCCCGCAGCTGCCCACAGGCCCCCAGCCCGTGCTCCCGGTGCCGCAGCTCTGCGCCTGGGGCTGCCGCTGCCCCCCACAGAGAAACCTCCTGAAACCCTGACCTCCTTGTTTTCCTGTCCTGGAAACCGGGGATACAAAAGGATCTGTAATTGGTCCTGCATCACCTGGCAAATTTTGAGGATTAGATGGTGCTGAACATTCCAAATCCTCACAATTCATTCTTTTCCTCCTCCTTTACATCATCCTTTTTCATACCACATAGACTCCTCTTGCTGCTCCTTGCCTTAACCAGATTGCTGCACACTCCCCTTCACCCAATCCCTTCCCAGCACACCAACACCATCCATCCCCTGTTGTCCAAATCCCTTCTCCACTTCCCTTATTGCCCCTCTGGGTATCCGTGTCCTTAATTACCTCTGGGGGAATGTGCAATCTACCTCAACATTATCCACTTTTTTATCACCTATGATAATAATGCCTCTGTTAAGTCTTTGTTCTTTTTCTGGAGGGTCAGGAATTGGCAGGACCTTGGCTGAGCAGGAGTCACGTCAAATAATAACATTTTCTGAGACTGATGGTTTCTCCTGTCACTTCCTTATCTACAAGTCCCTTCCTCTATCTCAAAGGAGATTCACACCATTATTTTGTAGACACTTTCATCTCATTCTTTTCAATATGATGGGAAAAGGGGGGAGAAGCCTTAAAAGGGCATTTAGGACACTAAAACTGTGAGGGACAGGGGAGGGTCAGCCCTAAGCTGAGCCAGAGGGGAGCTGGGATTTAGAGGGGATGACAGACAAAGGATAGGAGAGGTGGATAACGGGAGGGGGGGACAGCAGCAAAGGGGTTCCCATGGTGTTCCCTTTGTGTCCCCATCACTCAGTCCCTGGAGCGATTCCCCAGGGCTGTGGGAGGGGATGGATCCGCGCTGGGCGGTTCCCCAAACTCCCTGTCCATCCTTGGGGAGCTCCTTGGGCTGGTTCCCCCCACCCAGCAGCCGGTGATGCTTTTTCAGCTGTGGGGCAGAGGGGGGTGGGAAAGGGGGATCTGGGTTGGTCATGAAGGAGGAGGGGAGGGGGAGAGGAGAAGGAGGAGCAGGAAGAGGAGCAGAAGGAGAAGCACAAGTTTCCATCCTGCTGGTGACTGGGTGGGGGAGCTCGCCCCAAATGTATCAGGGAGTCCTCCAGAGGGGTTCTTCTGGGGGAAGTGTTTGGAGTTGGCAGATTCCAGAGGTCCCTGGGAGGCCTTGTGGTTCTCTGGGGGAGGGAAAGTTTGAATCTTGCAGGACCTGAAAGCTGAATCACAGATTCCACTTTGGGGGGATATTTGGCGATCCCCAAGATGATCACCAGGTACTGGTGGAAGGAGCGCATCAGTCTTGGGCCCCCCCAGGAGAGTGGTGGAGGGGAACTGCAGGACCCCTGGAGTGGTGAGAGTGGAGAGGGGCAATCCCATAGCTGTTGGACCCACAGCATCCTGAAGGGGGGAGGAGAAGATTCTGGAGTTGGGGGACTCCTGGGATCCATGTGTCACAACCCAGGACATCCCTCTGGCTGTCCTGAGCAGCCAAGACCCCTGCCAGGGGTCTCAGAGACCCTGGCACAGAGCCCAGATGCCCCTGTGGTTTTGATTATGACCCATGGAGCAAGTTACCAACCTTAGATGAAGATCAGCAGGCCACAACAGTTGAAGTTGAATGTAGTGAAGTTATCACGGGGTGGAAAAGTTGATTTTGGGATTTTTAATATGGGGGTTCAGGAGGCAAGTGTGGGTGTGTCCAGCCTTTCTACTACTTCTTCTTGGCCTCCATCTTCCGCTGTGATGTTGGCACTTTTAGATTGGTTTAGAGTAGAAGCTCGCTGTCTAACATAGGTGATAGGTATTGGAAAGTTATTGTAAACATTGTATACGTAGTTTTTAGTATAAAGACATACTAGTATAAAGACATACTAGTATAAAGACATAACGCCGCTCTGTGGGCAGGCAGAGTGCCTGGAACTGTCCTGCTGAGCTGACCTCGGCAGGCCAGGAGAAAATTTTTTATAGATAAAATAAGCAACCTTGAGATTGAGAAATGAAGAGCCCTGACTCCTTCAAGCACCGGGCTGGGAAAAAAGACTTTCGAATTTTTCTCGGGGTCACTCTGACCAGCTAGAGATCCCGACATCCATGGAACCCTCTAATAGGGAGTCAGGGGAGAAGGGACCACTGGGACCCTCAAATACCCTGGGTCATCTGTAAGCAAGACCCCAGGATAGAGGAGCCACAGGAACCCGATCAGCCAAAGGAAGGGAAACCCCAAAACCCAGAGTGGAGAAACAAGAGAGGTGAATCTCCTGTGAGGATTTTTTTGGGGGCTGAGCCTTTGTGTTTTGGAGATTTTTATGGACACATAATATCTGGTCACTTTCTGAGAGGAACTTGGGTAGGAGGAACCCCAGCCTAAGGTGTTCACCTCTTCTTCCTCCCCCCAGACCAAGATTTGTCCTTCCCAATCCTTGGGCCAATGGAGGAGAAGGAAGAGCCCCAGAGATGCAGCATGAGGAGGGGCTGCAAACCCAGCCCAGGGAGCTGCAAGAAGGAAAAACCCCCTATGTGCCAGAAAGGTGGTGTGAGGTCCAGCCAGAGCTCAGAGCTGGTGGAGAAGCCCCACAAGTGCTTGGAATGTGGGAAGGGCTTCAGCCGCAACTCCCACCTGCTCCGGCACCGGATGATCCACACTGGAGAACAGGTGGAAGAACCCTACAAGTGTGGGGAATGTGAGAAGACCTTCAGAGACAGCTCCAACCTGATCCGGCACCTGAGGATCCACACTGGGGAACGGCCCTATGAGTGTTATTTGTGTAAGAAGAGCTTCAGACAGAGCTGCAGCCTGATGGAACACCGGAGGATCCACACTGGGGAAAAGCCCTATGAGTGCTTGGACTGTGGGAAGAGCTTCGGGTGGCACTCCGACCTGATCCGGCACCGGAGGACCCACACTGGTGAGAGGCCCTACGAGTGTTCCGAGTGTGGGAAGAGGTTTCGGAGCAAGTCCCACGTCCTCCTGCATCAGCGCACTCACACAGACGAGAGGCCCTTCCGCTGCCCCGACTGCGGGAAGGGCTTCAACCGCAACTCCCACCTCACCCTGCACCGGCGCACCCACACCGGGGAGAGGCCCTACGAGTGTGGGGAGTGTGGGAAGAGCTTCTCCAGCAGCTCTGGCTTGACTCAACACCAACGGACGCACCAGTAAGGGAAGCCCTGCGAGTGTTCCAAGTGCAGGAAGAGCTTCGTGAACTGCTTCAACTCCATCCCCTGTGGAGACTCAGGGGCCTGCCAGTGGGGCTGTAACGCCTCAGTTCTGGAGGGGCAGAAACAAGCAAGGAGAAACACTCCTCTGAGGTTAGGGTTAGAGGAGCCTCCCTCCCATAGGCCTCTGCAGACACATGTAATGTGCTAAATTTCATTGGTTTATCCAGTTGACATTACCCCTGTTCAGCCCCTTTTTATTATATTTGTATCCCCCTAGAATGTTCTTCCCTCGCCTGATTACATTGGCCCCAGTTTGCTGCAGTGTTCCGTTCTTGTTATCCCATTGGTTCCCCTAGTTTACTGCCCTTCCTCTGCACCACTTTTCCCTGTTTCCATTGGTTCTTGGCCTTCAAGTCCGCCCCTTTTTCCATATTTAACCCTGTGTCCCCAACCCCTCTGGGTCTTTTCCCTGGGCCCTCTTCCTGCCAATAAAGGGCTTTCAGATCTCCAAAGAAAGACCTGTCCCTCCCCTCCTTTGCCAGCTCCTTTAGCAAGCGTGCTCCAGGCCCTGAAAGCGCAGGTTGCTCTCTGGGACTCGTTGAAGCGCGCTGCTTCAGCTCCCATGGGAGGATCCACAGTGGATGGTCCCCAGTGACCCCCATTGGGAAGAGCTCTGGTGACCCCTGTTCTGCATAATCTCCATTTTGTGGGGGGAAGGTGTTGGAGAGATTTCTTTCCCTTCTCCTTGTCCTGCTGTGATTTGGTTGGTAGTAAATTCACTCCCTGTACCCAGGCTGGGTCTGTTTTGCCTGTGCTGGTGCTCATGATGGGATGTCTCCCGGTGGTTCTCTGCACTCCTGGCCCTTTCCTTGTATTTCCTCTCCCTGTGCCTTTGCAGAAGGCAAGGACGGAGCAGTTTTGGTGGCTCCCAGCATTCTGGCAGGACCAGCCCAGCTCCGGGGTTCTGAGGAGCTTGTGGGGCTCCCCTGTTTGTGGGACATCCCGGCTGGAGAAGGGTGTCCCCCTTGCTGCAGCCCCAGCCCTCAGGCAGCGCTCAGCCAAGCAGAGAATGCCCTCACCTGGGGCCTCATTTATGGGCACACCTGAGCCCCTGGACAATTCAATACCCATCTTGGAGTTCACCTGAGTTCCTGAATATCCATTTTTAGAGCTGTTTTGGGTTTGCACAGCCTGTTTTTTGTAGCGGGGGTGCTCCAGGGGTGGGTTCTGAGAGAAGCTATGGAAGCTTCCTCAATGTCCAGCAGAGCCAATCCCTGGTGGTTCCAAAGATGGAGGTGCTGGATGCAGAGACCCCCCCCCACAGCCCCTGGACATCTGTTGAGGGTTTCTTGCAGAACTGTGGGCGTGTGCACAACCCAGCCTTCATTGAGACTGAGCAGGAGGTCGCAGTGGCCTTAAGGACACGAAAGAGGAAGAGCGTACTCAGGAGTAAACGAGTCCAGGATGGAAGGCAGGGTATGAAGACAGAACTAAAAGCCACAGCAGAGCGCATGAAGAAAGAAAACTAAACAATTAGCTGACAGCTTGAGACGCATGCACAGACCCAATCATGTATTCACTTACGGTGCGTGAACAGTAGAACATGGTATAAATGTGACTTATTTGAGCAATAAATCGGCTCCACTTGATCACATTGATCATGGTGTGATGTCCCATTTTTGACCCTCCACAGACATCCATGGGGATGCAGAGATCCTCACACTCCCAGTGCTTCTCACTTCATTCCCTGCCCCTCCCAGTGTCCTCCATCTGTCCCTGTCCAGTGCCTTCCAGTTCTCATCCAGGTCATCCAAGTCTCAATCTATTTTGCTTAGTTCAGTCCCCGTCCCTTCCTGTTCAAGCCCAGTCCCTAGGATTCCCTCCATCCCTCCCAGTCCATTTCCAGTTCATTCTCAGTTAACTTAGATCTGCCTCTGCCCCCTCAGTGCTCCCCAACCTGCTCCACTCACGCTTAGTGCCACCCCATTCCATTCCCAGTCCCTCTTAGTGCCACAACAGCCCTGCACCCTCTTTCTCCCCACGCCCCCCGTGTCTCCCTGCTCTCTCCCAGTGCCCCCCAGCGTGTCTACCTCACTGGTGCCCTGGAGCTCCCAGGCCAGCCCCAGCTGCCTACTCTGCTCTGTGATGGATTTTTCACCTTGCACAGGTGCAGCTGGGATGGTTCCAGGGCCAGCAGGAGCTCTTGGGGCACGTGCTGACCCCTAATGTGGTCCCCAATGGTGACTGGACCCACCAGCTCCTGGTGCTGCTGGAAACCTCCCCTGGTGTGGGGTCACCTCCACCTGCCACTGTGGACACCCTGGGGGGGCATTCCCTGGTTTTTAGGAGACGCAAGAAGCTTCACTCAAAAAGCTGTTAGACCCCATTGACTCCTTCCCCGTTCCTATTTCTGTTCCATGTCCCTGAGCCCCTCCTTGTTGGGCGGGCCAAGGAAACCAGACCCGGCCCATGGTGGGGGTCTTTGTTCTCACGACCCGGCCCCGCCGTGCTGCGAGTGTCTTGGCAACAGGAGGGACCAAACTCGTAAAGTTTCTCTGAGGGCACGAGAACTCCGTGGTCACAAACCAGGTTCTCCATATCCTAAAAGTGACTCTCTCTCTCCCCGCAAATCAAGTGCTGATGTCTACAGACATTTCTTCCTAAAGTCAAGGTCCCCCCAGTCGGGCTGTGCCTGCCAGAAGGGCTTCCCCAGCCCTCGCCTTTAAGGCTGGGGGGCCAAACTCGGCCGGAAAAGACCGAGCCTCCACCTAGGGAGACGCAGGAAAGGGGAAAGCAGGCGGCAGTGTCCCGTTTCAGCGGCTGGACTCCGCTGGGTCCTAAAGGCTGTCCGCGGCTTCTCCCGCCTGTCCCGCGAAGGATCCGGACACGCTTCTGGGAGGATTCGGCAGATTCTTCTGTGCTCGGTCTGGCCGCCAACTCCGCCCAAATTCAGGGTCCTGGTTCTGCAGTCCAGGCTACAGCACACGTCTGCGGTCACCACTTATCGAATCAAAGGCCCCCCCAAAAAGGAGAGGAATGATTCATCTGACTGCATGGATATCAGAAGGCTAATTAATTACTTTATTATACTATATTGTTCTATACAATATACATTATATCTAAACTGAATCTGCCAAGCAGTCACTCTGCACACAACTGCACTTCACTGCACTCATCCCGTGACTGTCAGCTGACAGTCCCAACTCACACACACGCTTGGCCCTGATAGGTCTAGGAAACAAAACACCATCACTTTGGATAAACAGTCTCCATGTTACATTCTACTTTTGCACAACACAGGCACAGCAAATGAGAATTATGGTTTTTTTCTCTGATGTTCAGAGAATGTGAAACCCAGAAATATTCTTGGGAAGAATTGTGCCTTGCTTTTCTCTGTGAAAAGAAATGTGGCAACAGTTGGTCTTACCCTTCCTTATACCATTAATATACACACACCAGCTACACCTTTCAACCATAGACACAGCCTCCTGTCAGGCACCCCCATGTTCCAGCATGGCTTCTCCAGCGGCTGCGGGTGAATCATTGCATCCCCATGAATCTCTGCATGCAGCATCTCCATCATTCAGGCACCAGGGATTGACTCTGTGGGACATGAGGAAGCTTCCAGCAGCTTTTCTCAAACCCAGCCCTGAAACCTCCCTGCTAACAAAACCTGCATGCCCAAAACAGCTCCAAAAATGGGGTCCGAGATATCCAGGAGCTCAGGTTAACCCAAAATGGGGATGGAGATTTCGAGGGGCTCAGGTGTGCTCAAAAATGAGGCCACATCTGAGGGTGTTCTCTGCCTGGCTGAGCTCTGCCTGAGGGCTGGGGCTGCAGCAAGGGGGTACACCCTCCTCCAGCGGGTTCCAGTTTGTGTCCCCGCAAACAGGGAACATCCACAAACCCCTTTGATCATCCAGGGCTCGGCTGACCCTGCCTGGAAGCTGGAAGCCACAAAAACTGCTTTGTGCCTGCCCTCTGCAGCTGCACAGGGAGAGGAAACACAAAGGCGAAGCCCAGGAGCTCAGAAAAGGAAGGGGAGAAGTCCCATCCTGAGCACCTGCACAGGCAAAACAGACCCAGCCTGGGCACAGGGAGTGAATTTATTGCCAACCAAATCACAGCAGCAAGGAGAAAGCAAAGAAACCTCTCCAACACCTTCTCTGCACTCAATAGGGATCACACGGATCAGGGATCATCAGGGCTCTGCCCAGTGGGGGTCACTGGGGATCATCCAGCGCGGATCCTCCCACGGAGGATGAAACTGGAGCAGCGCACAAAGCTCTTCCCACACTCGGGACACTCGCAGGGCTTCCCTCAGTGGCGCCTCCGTTGGTGTTGGGTCAAGTGAGAGCTCTGTGAGAAGCTCTTCCCACACTGGGGACACCTGCAGGGACTCTCCCTGGTGTGGATGCACTGGCGGGTGACGAGCTGGGAGCTCGGGCTGAAGCCGTTCCCACACTCCCCACACTCACAGCGCCATTGCCCGGTGTGGATCTGGTTGACCTTGATGAGGTGGGAGTTCTTACTGGAAGCTCTGCCCAAATTCCAAGAACTTGTGGGGCCATTCCCTGAGGTGGACCCTATGATGGGTGACCAGGTCAGACTTCCATATGAAGCCCTTCCCACATCCCAGGCCCCAGCAGGGATGTTCCTTGCTTTGGATCTCCTGGTGCCGGATCAGGTGGGAGCTCTGGCTGGAGCTCATTCCACATTCCAAGCACTTGTAGGGTGTCTCAGCTTGAGAGATGATTTAAAAGAGGACACTCTGGGGTGAGTGTTGTCCCCTCTACAGGGTTCCAGTAATCTCTTTCCACCAACAGGAAATGAAGGTTCATAGATGAAACTGAAAAAACCTCCAACAGTTTATTAACAAACAGAATGCCCACAAGGCATGAACAAAAAACCATTAAAAAACATTAATAGACATTGAGTTGTCAGCCCTTAGCCCCCCCCCACACCCTGGTACAAAAGACCCAAAATGCCAGAGAAATCCCCGCTCACAGCACGGGCTACAGGCGGCACCGGTTTCTCCCGCAGGGAAAAGCCAACCATGGGCTGTCCCAAGGCGATGCGAGCCCGGGGCTCGCCCGGCGTTGCGCTCCTCCCCAGCCGCGCTCCGCGGGCGCGGTCCCGGCGGGTGGAGCGGCGGCGCCGCAGCCTCGGGCTGTTTTCTCTCCCGGCCCGGCCCGGCCCGGCCCGGCTCGCAGCGGCTTCGGGCGGCAGCGGCGCCGCTCCGCTCCTGCCCGCGGGGCCCCGGGCTCCGGCACAGCCGCTGCTCAGCGCCCCGGGCACTCCCAGGCTCGCGCTGCAGCCTCTCCCGGCCGAGGAAAGGGAAAATCCATTCGTTGCCTGGCCCGAAAAAGCTTTTCAGCCACACAGAAAACCACGGGGCGCAGAGAGAGCCGCGGAAAAGCCGCGCAGCGAGGCTTCGAAATGCCCGCGCAGCGAACAAGGAGCTGCTCCCGCCCCCGCTCCCGCACACGGCCCGTCCCGGCTGCCGGGGGTTAAAGACACAATAGCCACTCTTTGGGCACAAAGCCGAGGAGCACGGAATGTGCCGTCACAGCAACTCACTGCGAGACAACTGCATACACAATAATCACAGGTCTCCATCTATCTATAAAAGCACGTACTGAACTCGGGATACAGCAATGTGCACCAGGACAGGAGCGGAGAGGCTGAACGGACACCAGGGGAGATGGGGAATGTACGGACAGAGGAAACCCTCCAAGGGCTTTAACCTGATTCCCAGCTTTTCCGTGTTTCAAGGGCTTTGACTGCTGGATTTGAAAGAACTGGGATCTCACAGTGAAAAGCAGAGCAGTCAGAACCAGACACTGCTGTTGGAGTCCCAGTCTGGACTTGTCACATCTCAGGTTTGAAAATACATTGAATAAAAAACTCCAATACCCAC
Organism: Melozone crissalis; assembly: GCF_028551555.1. NCBI lineage: Eukaryota > Metazoa > Chordata > Aves > Passeriformes > Passerellidae > Melozone > Melozone crissalis. The sequence continues at coordinate 9,325,923 of NW_026535844.1, forward strand.
AACCTTTCCCAGCCCATCCCTCCGGATATATAACAAAAAGTGATTAATCTCATTTTAAAGGGAGAAAATATTGTAAAATGAATGTAAAAATGTTTCCTCATAGAAACTCACATTGAGAAAATACAGAATAATGAAGTGTGTCTAGCAACACGTGCTGTCGTTTTCAGGTGTCTCAGGCTCAGAGTCAGCTCCGAGCCGGGCTCTGTTCCCCAGGTGCCCGAGCCCGGGCCAGCTCCGAGCAGCCTCTCCCGGCTCTCCAGCGCGGCTCTCCCCGGCCGTGCCCGGGCAACCCCTCGGTGTTTCCGTGGTGCCGCTGCCCCGCTCGGCTCCCCGTGCCCTGCCAATGGCCGGGGCTGCGCTCGGTGCCCCCGGGTGTCCCTGAGCAGGGCAGGGCCGAGCCCCGGTGCCCGGCAGAGCCCCGAGGGTCCCCCTGGGCCCCGGCCTCCCCGGGACACGGAGCCACGGCCCGCAGGGCCCCGGCGCGTCCGGCCGGGCCATTCCCGCTGCCCCGGCAGCCCGGGCTGCGGCCCCGGGCTCGGCAGGGCGGCGCTGCGGCTGTCGCTGGAACCCGGCCAGAGCCTGCCCGGGGCCCCGGGCACCGCAGGGGCTGCAAGGCCACAAGGCCGCGGCTGCTCCCGGCCCCTTCCAGGCTGTCCCTCGGCTGCTGGGTGCCGGCTGTGGCCCTTGTGAAACCCTCGGGGATGTGGGACATTGTGGGGCAGTCAGGAACGAGAGTTGTAGGAGTGTCAGGGGGTAGGACGGTCGGAAGGGGCAGAGACGAGAGATCTCTGCAGCCAGGTCTGGAACTTGTGGTTTATTGCAAAGGGCCTGGGTGCAGGGCCCTGCTGGGAGCTGCCAGGCACAGCTGGAGCAGCCCCGAGAGAAGAGAGGGGTAGAGAGGGTGAGAGGGTGAGAGAGTAAGAGAGGCAAGAGAGTAAAAGGGGTAAGAGACCAAGGATCCCGTTACAATACAATCAATCTTCTTCTGTGTTGAATATACTGATTCTCACTAACCAATCTAGTACAAGATACAAATCCTATAGCATTTACATACAGCCTATAAGAATCATTACATTACCACAATGTGTTACATTTTAAACCCTAAAACCTCCTCTTTGGACCCCTTCTGCCAAGCTGGCAGGGTCTGCTCTGACCCTTGGAGCTGTCTGCAAGCAGAGGGTATTGTTTCATCAAAAGGGGATTACCTTCAGCCGGCCACACCATTGTTTTCCCGTTGTTCAGTAACTGAGGGATCTCAAAGCTTGCTTTCATTTCAATCTCGCTTATAGTTTCTGTATTCTCAAAATCTTTTGCCAGACAATCATATTTTATGTTTAGTCTTCCCCAAGAAGAGTGTTTGAGATTGCTTAAAAATCAGTGGCAAAGGCATGAGTAAAAGTCAGATTTAATGTTTAGCAACAAAGCACAATCAATTCATTGGCCAGAGTCACTCTACTGCCTACAAGACAGCTAAGGCACCAGGGAAAACAAGCAACAACAAACCCAAACAAAATCCAGTCAATCAAAACAGAAATGAACTGAGAAACTCTCCAAGACAGTGTGAGTGGAGGCATGCTGTGCTAAGGGCATGGGACAAAAGAAAGTTTGGACAGGGATTAAAAGGAACGAGGCCTAAAAGTTAACAACACTGAGCAGCACTTCAAATTCTACCTTAATTTATAACCTAACTTATACCTTAGGGCTAGCAATTCAACACAGCAATAACACTCAGCACTTAACCTAACTTACAGCTATAACTTCCACATTCTATTCAGCAACTGAACTGAAAAACAACACTTCACTTATAACTTATGTTTAACAACTGAGCAAAAGAACAATACTTAGCAGCATTTAAGTAAGTTCAGAACAATAACTGAACCTTGCTTACAGGCCTAACTTAGATATCCAAGGTACTTACACATCCAAGAAAGCATTATTTCTCCCTGATTTCCTATGGCACATGTGCAGGAGCACACACACAAACAGAAACAGTCAGTGCAAGCAAGCTACCTATGAAAAATTCCCCTCAGAGGTCACTGAAATCCTCCCTCCAGATGCTTTTGCATCTTCTGCTGGATGAAGGTTGAGGCCTTGAGGAGTGAAGGTATCAGCCAGGACACGTTTCAGTGATCCTGCAGGCAGAGCAAACCCGAGGGCATGATCCAGCATGATCCCCAGGGTTTGCTGGCTCTGAGAGGCCCCCTCAGAGGGAGACTGAGGGTCACAGCCCACAGTGGCCCAGGACAGCTCACAGGGTCTCCTTTTGGACCACTATTGCTAGGGCCACAAGAGAGTGGGCTTCAGTCACAAGGGTGTTTCATCCCAGCCACAGCTTGGCTTGGCACTTCCTCTAAATGTGTGAGAAAGGAATGTTGTGCCATTCAGGCAAGAGGAACATTTTCCAAGGCTGGCCATAAGGAAAACAGGAGCCTTTTAGCAGTTCCTGAGTTTGTTGTTTTGAGAGGGTTCACATAGTTCCCACAGCCTTTCATTTGAATTCAGTCCCGATGCAAGTCCTCCTGGGAGCAGGGGAGCAGGGGAGCAGGGAAGTGGTTCCCGACAGGAATGGGTGAGATGGAAAGGGGTACAAATACAGAGTATGACGGTGAGAGATACAAATACATGGTAAAATAGTAACATCTAACAGCAGCAACTAAAGGCAAGTCTTAGAATTCTAGCATTCCAGGTTTAACAACAGACTAACACGGGGTACAAATACAGAGTATGACAAGGAGAGATACGAATACAGGGTAAAATAGTAACATTTAGCAACGGCAACTGAAGGCAAGTCCTAGAACTCCAACATTCAATGTATAGCAACAGACCAACATTTCAAATTAAGACCTTATCAATTTCATTAACATCAACTACCAATTACTACTCTGAAAAGGAGCTCTCATCTCCAGGATTTCATTCCTCACACAAGCACTTGTGTGGCTTCTCCCTGCCATGGGGCTTCTCCACCTGCTCTGAGCTCTGCCTGGATCTCCGGCCGCCTTCCCGGCTCAGGGGGGCTCTTTCCTCCTCACCCCTCCCTGGGCTGGGTTTGCAGCCCCTCCTCGTGAGGCATCTCCGGGGCTTTTCCTCCTCCTCCATCCGGCCACAGCTTGGGAATGACAAACCCTGATTTGAGAGGCAAAACAAGGGGTTAGCACCTTGGGATGGGGACTCCTCCCGCTTCCCCTCCTTCCTAATCCCGCCTCCTTCTCTTCCCTCTGGTCCTTCTCCTGTTCCTTCCTCGGCACTCCTCCTCCTCCTCCATCCCTTCCCCTGCTCCCCCCGGGCCTGGCGCGTACCCTTGGCCCCTCATATCCCAACGCCGTCACTTCCCGCGGGAGGAGCCGGGATGGAGCCGAGGCAGGTCGGGCTGGGGCCGGCCTGGCAACTGGGGAATCATCAGCGCCCAGCGCTGTTTTAATAAAAAATGTTCACCGCCTTCTCTGACTGGCTGCTTTCCGCAGATTTCTTTTTCGGTAGAATTTTTCTGTGGCATTTGGGGGTCCTTGGGGCCTATGGGGCGACTTAGGAGGGTCCTGGCGCCTTTTGGGGTTCGCTGGGTGCCCCGCTGGGGTTCATATCAAGGCCCCCCCCGAGCGGGGACACACAGGGGTCCCCATTCCCGATCCATCCCGGGGTCAGTTCTGCCACTCCCAATCTCGAGCCCCCCGCGGGGTCCCCCCAAGTCCCTCCGCAGTGCCCCCATAAACTGGACTGGGTTTAACTGGGAAGCTTTATTGGGAGCACTGGGGGCAGGCACTGGGCGCGGGCAGAGCGCCAGCGGGGCTGGGGGGGACACGGGACCCCCCCAAAATCAGCGGAGCGGGGACGGAGCGGGGACGGAGCGGGGGGTCCCGGCCGGGCCCGAGCCCACGGGGAGGGGCTGCGGCCGCCGCCGGCTCAGGAGCTCTGTGGGCACAGAAAAGGGGGTGACACCGGGCTGGGGGCCCCGGCGGGAGCGCACACACCCCGGGGGATGGGGGACACGACCCGCGGGACCCGCCCTGACCTTCTTGGGCAGGTGAAAGCCGACATGAGGACAAAGCGCGGGCGCTGGGCCCGGGGGGAGCACGAGAAGAGATGGAGCAGAAGGAGGTGGGAAGACAAAGGAGCTTGAGAAGGGCCGGGATGAGAGGAAGAGGAGAAGGAGGCGGGATTAGCAACGGGAGGACGAGTGGGAGGAAAGACGGAGGAGGAGCGGGTGGAAGAGGAGGGAGAGAGGAAGAGGAGGAGCAGGAAGAGGAGGAGGAAGCCGAGGAGAAAGAAGAAGGTTCGCGGCGTGCTCCCCGCTCAGTGCGCGGCCCTGCAGCCCCGGGAGCGCCTCCGCTCCCTCGCCCTCTTCATCTCGCGGGTGAGCTGGGACGGGGAGTTCGCCCCAGATTGGTCAGCAGGAAGGTCAGGAGCTGGAGCTGTCTGGTTGGTTATTGCGAGGGCAGATTGTAATCTAATGATTCCATTGAAATGAGAAATGGGCTCTGTGGCTCCTGATATGAATTGGTTCGGGTTCCCAGGGGCTGGTCCATGGTGTTGTAGGATTTGTTCTGCTGGCCGTTCATCTTTGCCCCATTTTGGGTGCTCCCTTCAGCCAAGACTGCATCAATTTTCTCTAATTAAATCATCAAACCACTTTTCTCTAATTAAATCATCAAAAACTTGGATTCCCAGCTCATTTCTGTGAAGTTGTGTTAGCAAAAAATCCCCAGTGCTCTGATACACCCTATATAACACAGACAGTGACAGCGCATGTTGGAGTGGGCAGAGGGTTGATTCCCCCCATTTATTTATAGTGAAGTTTTCCCAACATTCTCCATTTGCTGTTTCCCTTTGCAGCTTCACCCGTTTCTGTTGCAGGGTCAGATATCCTCCCCCTGGGCTCTGCCTTGAGCTGTTCAAATTCCATCAGTGCAAGCAGGCGGAGCTTGGGGTGAGGGGCAGAGGGAATCAGCCCAATTCCTGCCCCAGGCAAGAGACCCAGGTGCATTGTCCAGGCTTTGCCCAGCAGTGTTAATTTGCATTTCTAAAGCTCCTCTGCAGGCTGCCTGGAATGAAGCTTCACTTCCAGGGAAGCCATCTGGTGACTCACTTGTGGCCCCCCTAAAAGCTACTTTTTTTTTAACAATAGAATATTAACTTTTTACCTGTTTGACGGTCACCTTTAAAGCTCTTCTAGTTTTTAAAAATGAGGCCTAAATTTGAATATCGAAGAGCCCATACCAAAATTTTGCCAGCACAACAGCCACACACACACATACACAAAATCCAAAGCCATAAATTTTTTTTCTACTTCTTCTCCTACGACTAAAAGCTGACTCTCACACCCCTGGCCCAACACCCCTAGTCTAACTGGCAGTATAAAAGTAGGATTATTAAGAAAAACCATTCTAATCGTGTAATCTTGTCACCAAAACTGCAAGAAGAACCAAAATTCTTCAACAATATTTGTAGTGTTAGAGAATCAAGGCATTAATTGATTCTGTCCAGGATGTGCAACAGAAACAATTGCATCCACATATAGCCCGGCTGTGTAGAGAAAAATCATTCCATGACACATGGGTTTTACTAGATTTATCTTTAAGTTTTTACCATCCAAAACCCATTGAAATTGTTTATTGTTCAGTGCTTCCAAGTTGCCGAGTTCTTATTTAGCATTTGGTTTCCTATAGGACCCGGATTTCTTCCCCTCTGATGTGAATTGGGTCCAAACTCCTGGATTTCCTTCTCAGCCTTTTCCAGCCCAGGTGTCTCCAGCTCTGCCCGGGCAGTGTCTGGGGTAGCTGTTGGTTGCTGTTTGCTGCTGGGCAATGTTGATGTTTTGTTGCTGGTCATTATCTCTGTGGGTATCTCTTGGGCTATTCCCAGTCTATTAACATGTTAAGCTCATCTCTGTTGAGTGGTGTAACATCCCTTATAAAAAACATTTAAAATTCCTTTCCCTAAGGCGAAGACAAACCAAACCTGAGTAGAGAAAGTATATTTAAAAGAACCCAAATCGGTACATTTTGCAGCAGTGCAATGGCAGGCAGCCCAGAGTGTGGGTGTCAGTGAGGCCCGGAGTGGAATTGTGCCGTGGTGTTCCCCAGCAGCTGTGGCAGTGCAGGCCCAGCCAGCGCTGAAGCTGCAGCAGTGGCAGCAAGGCTTGGCCCCAGGGGCTGGAGATGGCAGAGGAGGGTGGCCAGGATTGCAGAGGATTCCAGGCGAGGATCTGTGGGCAGGCGCAGGGGCTTGGCCCGCTGTGGAGCCCTGGCTGCTGCTGCGTTGCCTTCAGGGCAGGCTCAGGGGCGGCCTCCCATCCTCCTGCTGCAGGCGGGAAGTGCAAATCTGCGGGGCTTCAGAGCCCTTGAGGCCAGGCTGAGGGCTGACCGAGCCCTGCTCATCCATTTAGAGGCTCTTTGGGTTGTCAAAGCTTAACCTTGATGCCAGACTTGAACAATAAGAGTTCCTGCTGTTATCAGTTTTCAGGCCTCAGTTCCCATGAAAGCTCTGTCTGCACCATTCTGCAGACAATGAGGCCACTCTGGCCACTGGGTTAAACATTTTAGCAGAAGAATTCCTTTGGCATGGCCCTGTTTAACATACTATTCAAATTCTTATTCCCTGTAAGGACCAGGGCAGCAGCCTCAGTTAATTTTCATTTTAACACTTGAAAATTCTGTGTTTCCTCCTCCTGTCCATCCATCCAGGTTGTTGACTGGCAGAATAGGAGTGTTGTATGGAGAGATCCCTGGCTCCAAAAGCCCTGCCTTTAACAGGGACTCAATACCAGGCTGTGAGCCCTTCCTTCCTTCTCACCCTTGGAATGGGGTGTTTCTTTTAAACACCTCTTGTCCTGGTTGCTACAAAGAACTTTGGAGAGGCTCCATATCAAATTGTCTGTATTTTCCTGGGGCTGCCCACACTTCTGGGTTCACTTTAGCACAGGCCTTGCCACTCATCTCACACAAAGGTACAGCATGAGCCTCTGTTTTACCTTTTAGAATACAAATCTATATTTCCACATTAGCCATTGAATCCCTTCCCAGTAAATGATGATCCCAATTAGGAGGAAGTAGAAACCCATGCATTTCAAATCTATCTCCCACATCTACTAATAGTGGCTGAAGAAAACACACCTGCTCATTTTTCCCACTTATTCCCTGAATGGTCAAACAACTTTTTGACAATTTTCACCCCTTAGGTCTGAGATTCAGAGTGGATTGAGAGGCCCCTGTGTCCATCAGGAAATGCCTCCTCTCAATGCAGACCCACCCTGAATGTTCTCAAAGGCTGCAGTGTGGAGGGTCCCTGGTGTGATGGGAGCTGTGACAGCCCTGGCAATCCATGTCCATCAAGGGGTGGACTTGCTGGTCCTGAGGGTGCTGCTGTCTGTGCTTGCAGTGTCCTTGTGCCCTGCAGCTGGAGCCCTGGTTCCTTGCCAGGGGCTGTTTGGGTGGGCTCTCCCCTGCCGAGGAGGGCAATGCCTCTGCCAGTTGCTTGTGGCCGAGCTGTGCCCTGGGTGCTGGGGCCCCCTTGGGCCCTGGGGTTGATCCCTCAGGGGCTGTAGGAACTGTGCCCTGGCCTTTGCCTTCAGCTTGGCCTTTTGCTGCTCCCTTCTTGAATTCACCTGCTGTGCCTTTGTGCCCAAGTGCTGCAGGGCCTTCTTGTGCCCCTCCTGCAGCCCCCCTCAGTGCCTGTGGGTGCTCATCCTCTGACAGCTGCTGAGCTTTCTGCAGAATCATTTGTTTTCCAGCGACCCAAAGAATATCTTGATCCTTGCCTTATAAGCCGCCTTTCCCAGATGTTCCTTGCTCCTCCTCCCTGTGCTCAGGGTGCCCTCCCCAGCCCGTATCCCAGAGCCGCTCCCTGTCCTGCCGCAGTGTCCAAAGGCGCCCCCGGCAGGCAGGGCCGGCAGCTCCACGGGGCCGGGCAGCGGCCGGGGCGTCCCGCAGCCTCCTGGGGGCTGGGGGCCGCTGCCGGCCCTGCCCGGGGCTGGTGGGGTCAGGCAGCGCCCGGCGCTGAGCCCCGGCTGCCCCACAGCCCCGGCCTGGCCCCGCAGCTGCCCACAGGCCCCCAGCCCGTGCTCCCGGTGCCGCAGCTCTGCGCCTGGTGCTGCCGCTGCCCCCCACAGAGAAACCCCCTGAAACCCTGACCGCCTTGATTTCCTGTCCTGGAAACCGGGGAAACAAATGATCAGCTGGCAAGTTTTGCGGCTAAGACCCTGCTGAAAAACATCCGAATCCTCAGTATTTTTCTCTTCCTCCCCTTTTCCATCATCTTTTTTCTTACCACATAGATTCCTCCTGCAGATTCTTGCCTTGATCATATTGCTGCACACTCCCCTTCACCCTGTCTCTTCCCAACACACCAACACCATCCATGCCCTGTTGTCCAAATCACTTCTCGACTTTCCCTTATTGCCCCCCTGCATGTCCACGTCCTTAATTACCTCTGGGAGACTGTGCAAACTCAACATTCTACCCTTTTGTATAAAATACAATATTCATGGCTCTGTTAAATCTGTGTTCTCCTTCACAAAGTTCAGGAATTTAGCAGGACCTTGGCTGAGCAGCATTTCCTGTTGATTAATAACATTTTCTGAAACTGATGATTTCTCCTGTTACTTCCTTATCTACCTCAAAGGGGATCCACACTATCTGTTTGTAAAGACACTTTCATCCTATTCTTTTCAATACAATGGGATAAGGGGGGAGAAGCCATAAAAGGGCATTTAGGACACTAAAACTTCGAGGGACAGGGGAGGGTCAGCCCTAAGCTGAGCCAGAGGGGAGCTGGGATTTAGAGGGGATGATAGACAAAGGATAGGAGAGGTGGATAACGGGACGGGGGACAGCAGCAAAGGGGTTCCGTGGTGTTCCCTTTGTGTCCCCATCACTCAGTCCCTGGGGTGATTCCCCAGGGCTGTGGGAGGGGATGGATCCGCACTGGGGGGTTCCCCAAACTCCCTGTCCATCCTTGGGGAGCTCCTTGGGCTGGTTCCCCCCACCCAGCAGCTGGTGATGCTTTTTCAGCTGTGGGGCAGAGGGGGGTGGGAAAGGGGGATCTGGGTTGGTCACGGAGGAGGAGGGGAGGGGGAGAGGAGAAGGAGGAGCAGGAAGAGGAGCAGAAGGAGAAGCACAAGTTTCCATCCTGCTGGTGACTGGGTGGGGGAGCTCACCCCAAATGTATCAGGGAGTCCTCCAGAGGGGTTCTTCTGGGGGAAGTGTTTGGAGTTGGCAGATTCCAGAATCAAGACTCAAATATCTTGGTGGTCCCTGAGAGGGTTTGGTTTTTTGTGGGTATGTATGGATCTTGCAGGACCCCAAAGCTGATCCTCCTTTTGGGAATATTCAGGGTCCCTCATGGCAATCACCAGGTTCTGGTAGGGGGAGGACATCAGTCTTGGGGACCCTCCCAGAAGAGCAGTGGAGTGGAACCTCAAGACCCCTGGAGAAGGAGAAGGTGAGAGGGGTGGTTCCAGAGCTGGATGCGACCCAGCAGCCTGAAGCGGGGAGGGAACGCCGGGGGTATGGGGACCCCTGGGATCTGTGGAATCCTGGAGCAGAGAATCAGGGGAGAACGGACCTCTGGGACCCTCAAAATCCCCTGGGTCATCTGTATGCAAGACTTCAGAGAGGGGCAACTCCAGGAGCCACGGGACTCCCTTCAGCTCAAGGAAGAGAAACCAAACCCCAGATTGAAGAGACAAGAGGGGCAGATCTCCTGTGAGGGTCATTTTGAGAGCTATATCTTGGTGCTTTGCTGATTTTTTTTAACTCAAAAGCCTGGAGACTTCCAGCAATAGTCCTCTGCAGGAGGAACCCCCAGCCCAAGGCTCTCACCCCTTTTTTTTCCCCCCAGACCAGGATTTGTCATTCCCAAGCTGTGGACAGATGGAGAAGGAAAAGCCCCAGAGATCCCTCATGAGGAGGGGCTGCAAACCCAGCCCAGGGAGGTGTGAGGAGGAAAGAGCCCCCCTGAGCCAAGAAGGCGGCCGGAGATGCAGCCAGAGCTCAGAGCTGGTGGAGAAGCCTCAGGCTGGAGAGAGGCCACACAAGTGCTTGGAATGTGGGAAGAGCTACAGCTACAACTCCTGTCTGAAGAAACACCAGGTGATCCATACGGGGGAATGGCCCTACAAGTGTGGGCAATGTGGCAAGAGCTACAAGTGTAGGTCCAGCCTGAGGCAGCACCAGGTGATCCACACTGGGAAAAAGCCCTATGAGTGCTTGGAGTGTGGGCAGAGCTTCAGCTGGAGCTCCAGTCTGACCAAGCACCAGAGGATCCATAGCGGGGAAAGGCCCCATGAGTGCTTGGAGTGTGGGAAAAGATTCAGTGAGAGGTTTGCCCTGAGTCACCACCAGAGAACTCACACTGGAGAACGACTGTATGAGTGTTTGGAATGTAGGAAGAGCTTCAGCCACAAGTCCAGCCTGCGCAGCCACCAGAAGATCCATACTGGGGAACGGCCCTATAAATGCTTGGAATGCGAGAAGAGCTTCAGCGATAGCTTTTGTCTGATTCGCCACCGGATAATTCACACAGGGGAACGGCCCTACACGTGTAGAAAATGTCGGAAGAGCTTCAGTGACTACTCCAACCTCATCAACCACCAGCGCCTGCACTCTGAGGAACAGCCCTACCAGTGTGAGGACTGTGGGAAGAGGTTCAAGCTCCTGTCCTACCTCAGCCGCCACCAGAGCATCCACACCGGGGAGAGGCCCTACGAGTGTCCTGGGTGTGGGAAGAGGTTTCGGCTCCGTGCCCATCTCCTCCATCATCAGCCCATACACACCGAGGGGAGGTCCTTCTGCTGCCCCGACTGCGGGAAGGGCTTCAAACGCAGCTCCTCCCTCACCACCCACCAGCGCATCCACACTGGGGAGAGGCCCTACGAGTGTGGGGAGTGTGGGAAGAGCTTCACCAAGAGCTCTTACTTGACACAACACAAACGGAAGTGCCACTGAGGGAAGCCCTTTGAGTGCCCGGAGTGTGGGAAGAGCTGTGTGTGCTGCTCCAGCTCCATCCCCCATGGGAGGATTCACGTTGGATGATCCTCATTGACCCCCGTTGGGCAGAACCCTGGTGATCTGTGGTCCTGGCTGGGGATGCTCCACATTTTCCTGTCTCCTCATGGGCACCTGGATGAATGCAGGGGCAGAAACATCCGTTTGGATGGTCCTGGCAGGACTGACCCCGCGGCACAGTGACCCACGCTGCAGCACTTGGAGGGGGCTGTGCCCCGTGGGATGGACTCAGCTTGGAGACGTTCCTGGAGAAGTCTCCGGTGGGAGAGAGCCCAGGGTGCAGCAGGGGAATGACTCCTGTCCCTGAGCAGAGGGAGAAGCCCCGGGGCATGAACTGAGCCCGGCCCCATTCCCTGTAGAGCTGGAAGCAGGGAGGGGTGGGGGAAGATGTTTTGGAGGGGTTTCTTTCTACTTCTAGTAGTCCCCAGTTTTTTAGCAATAAATTCAATTCATATCTCCAGTTTTGAGCCTGTTTTGCCCATGATGGTGTTTGATGAGGAAACTCTTCCAATCCTTAACTCCTTAACCCCAGGTTAAATTTTGTCTCCTCTGTCTGGCTGTGGAGGGCAGTGAGAGAGTGGCTTTGGGGGGTGCCCGGCATCCGGCCAGCGTCACCGCACTCCAGTGGGACACGTCCTCGTGTGGCCCTGTGCTACGGTGATGCTGTTGCTGTTCCTTTTGCCTTCCTTATGATTTTATCTTTTGCATTGAATGCTTGTGAAGTGCCCCCGGTGTCCCTCGCATTCCCCTGGTGCCGGCAGCCCCATCCCTTCCCCTGCTCCCCCTGCCACGTTCCACCCCAGCTGGAGGAGCCTCGGAGCTGCTGTGGGGCTGCCCCGGGGCTGCGGCCCGAGCCGGGGCCCCTTCCCAGAGCTCCCGGTCTGCCCTTGAGCCTGGAGCAGCCAGCGAGGGCTGCAGCTGGGACGGCAGAGAGGCGCTGCTGGGGGGTCCCACATCGGTTCAGTTTGGCTGGTTCTTTCCAGACTCAGGAAAAACAATATTGGAAGTGTTCTGCTAAACCCTGTCCCATCCTCTGCTCAGCTGAAGGGGTCTGGGGCGGTTTTCCCTTTTTGGGGGAAATCAAAGCAATGTGGGGCTTGCTTCCCCCTGGGAGAAGGTGTGGGACTGCCCAGGACTGTTCCTCCCCTCTATTCTCACCAGGCCACGCTCAAGGACGAGGAGTGATGGGAGAATCAGCTGGGTGAGGTGCAGATTGGGTACATGGGATAAATTTCCCCAGGCCTTGCAGTGTGCTGCTCTCCCAGGAAATGCTGAGATTTGCACACCCCAGAATGGCCCAGGCAGGAGGCCGAGGAACTGCTGCTGCCCTGGACCACCGGGAGCTTGGGGTCACCTGGAGCTGGAGGCGCTGGGAGCTGTGGCTGAAGCCAGGATGGAGCAGGGACCCACCTGCAGCCCCGCAGGAGCCCAGCCCGGAGCAGGGGATGACTGAGAGAGACCCTGAGCCTCTCCAGATCTTCTCTCTTTTCAGCCTCTCTCAGATCTTCCCCCGAGCCCCTGGGAAGCCCCTGCAGAGCCATGGAAGCGGCTCCTGGCGGCTCCTGTGAGCCCGGGGGGATCCCCGCTGGAGCAGCCCGTTCCCGAGGGATGTGTCCCGTGGGAGGGACCCCAGGCCGGAGCAGGACGGGGATTCCTGTCCCTGAGGGGAGGCTGTGACAGGACCGGGCTGTGACCCCCATCCCCTGCGCCTCTGAGGGGAGAAGGGAGGCAATCTGGGAGAAAGCAAAGCCTGGGAAGCAGGCAGAGGTGTGGGGAAGGTGTTTTTGGTAGGATTAGTTTTACTTTTCCTTCTGCTGTGATTTGCTTGGCAATTGTCCTGGTTTAAAAGAGAAGTGTCTGCCAAGGAAGGCAGCAACCTTCGTGGAACGGAAAAGATGGCCCCCTCCCTCCACAATATTATACCTTTGAAATTGTGGGGCTTTCAGGCACGGGTATGGGAAAAGAAATAATTCCCAGCCATTTCTCCCCATCGAGCCCAGATTTACCCTTTGCTGAAGTTACAATCGTGACGGGACGGGGACACCGCTCCTTTGGGGATCCCGGGACAGCGACCTGTCCCCGCACCGACCCACCCCGGGGGGCAGCGGAGTCAGGTGGGTCCCGTGGGCAGTGCGGGACCTCAGCGGGACCTCGGCACCACCCCCGGCAGCCGCAGGGACGGCGACAGTGAGGGCAGTGAGGCGACAGCGAAGCCCCGTCCCAGCAAAGGGGCGCCCGCTCTCCGCACCACGCGTGGCCGCTCGCTCTCTCTGCCATCCCCGAAAGCGCCGGGGATCAGCTCCCACCCCCCGGAGTGCACCGCAGTCAATACCTTTCGAGGCATTTCTGCCATTCCTGAGAAACATTTCGCCCCAGACAGAGAAGTCAGTCCCCAGCCAGGACTTCCAAACTCTCCATTCTCTGGCTGAGCCATTCCCGTGGCATGGGAGAGTGCGTGGCCTTTTCGTTTGTTTGTCCCTGTTTGTCTCCCCTCTCTGCACCTCACTGTTTGATCTTTCAAGTAGAAGATGGGATAAGAAATTGCCTGACCAGAAAAATCCAAACATGGAAACAACAGCAACACCACCTTATCCCCAAATTCAATTAATTTCCCCAAGTCAGATGTGCTGTGCCCATGAGTGACCTCTCCCTGTCCTTACCCTGACCCTGGAGCCTCTCCTTGTGTTCTGTTCCCTGCCCAGCCTCAGGACGGCAGTGACAGAGCGATTTTGGTGGCACCGGGTACCCGGCCAATCCCAATAATCTCTGCAATAATTCGTTCCAACATTACCCAACCCCACGGCGGGTCCAGCTGCATGGACAGGCAGCTGGGAAAAACGGGGCACAGTGAGAGGTGTGGTGCCAGTGGGAGAAATCTCTTCCCTCTGAACTGTCAGGGGGAGGAGGAAGGAGAATCTGGTGCAAAGTAAAGAGGAGAGGAGAAAGCGTAGGGCTGGAGCCAGGGATTTTCCTTTTTAGCTCTGTGGAGTGAATGGGGGCGGTGTAAAATCCGCCAAGAAAAAAAGGAGAAAGAGCAGGTGGTGGAAACCGCTGACATTTTGAATTCGATTTACCTGCCTGAAGCACAAACGCCAACAGCCTCCGAGCGTGACAGATGCCCGCCGGCGATGCGTGTGCTCTGCCGCTCCCCTGGCTGCAGCCCGCGTGTTAAAGGCCCCATAAGCATCTTCCCGGGGGCCGCTTCGCTTTTTGGGGCCATTTGTGGCAATTTCGTAGGGTTTTTAAACTTTGTTCTGTTTTTTCGAGGTAGGAGGGACCCCGCTGCAGGGGCAGGCGCCTCTGGGCTGTTTTGAGGCAGAGGGAGCGACAGTGCGGGAAAAGGGGGGAATGGGGTTTATAGAGGGGCGCGGCGGGGGCTCCGCGGGCCGGACCGGATCGGGGCCGCCTCCCTGTGGGGCCGAAGCCGCCCCACACCGTGATCGAAACCTTGGGGCAGATTCCATGGAAGGACTCAGCAGGAGCGGTGTAGGAATTGTTATAAAAGGCACGAGCCTCGCCGAGCTTTGCAGCCCGGGAAATCCCATCTGGGGGAGTTTCGCTCTCTGTTCATGACGTGGTTTGAACGCAGCAGAGAGCAGAGCCAGGAAACATCACCGCCCATTTGGGCGGCTCCGGCCTCCCCATCCAACCCCGCTGGCTCCCGCATCCCGCCTGGCTCCCGCATCCCGCCTGGCTCCCGCATCCCTCCTGGGCGTTTCTCCTGGCCCCCAGGTCAGAGTTTGGTGGCTTCTCTCTAGCAGATCCGCTGCAATTCCAAGCTGCAGTCCTGAGGGATGGTTCTGCTGCTCCTGATCATCCCACAATCGCCAGGTCTCTCCCTGAGGTCCATCTGGGACCTGAGGCTCCAGGAGGGAGCCCGGATCATGCCCGGGCTCTGTCGAACACTCCCGGCCCCCCGCGCTGCCCCCGGTGCTCACCGGGGCCGGTCCAGGCTGGAGCCGTTCGGCCACGTCCAGCCCGTCCCGGCCGCGGGCTCCCAGAGCCTGATCCAGAGGCAGAGCCCGGATTTCTCCAGGGCTACATTTGGGAGCTCCTGGGACAGGGAATGGAGAAGCGGTGACCTTGCCAGCCGTGGATGACAGAGCCCATTTTGGGGGGACCATCCATGGCCCATCAGTCACCACTTCATCCTCTCCCCCAGGAACTCCTGAATGAAACCCTGCAGAAACCCTGCGCTGCCTCTGGATCTCTCCCAGTGCCCGCGGCTGTGGCTGAACGGCTCCCGCCCGGACCGGCCCCGGGGAGTACCGGGGGCCAAGAGGGGCACCCCTGACCCCCAGCTCCCTCCTGCACCTGCAGGTGTCAGGAGGATCCCAGGGAGCGACCTGGCGATTGTGGGGCGATCGGTGACAGCAGAACCATCCCTCAGGACTGCGGCTCGGCTTCGCAGTGGATCTGTCAGAGAGAAGCCGCCAAACTCCGACCTGGGGGCCGGAGAGATGCTCAGGTGGGGGATGCAGGAGCCAGGTGAGGGATGCGGGAGCCAGGCGGGGGATGCGGGAGCCAGGCAGGGGATGCGGGAGCCAGCGGGGGCGGATGTGGAAGCCGCTGTCGCTGCACAACAACCGCCTGCACAAATGGGCGGTGATGTTTCCTGGCTCTGCTTTCTGCTGCGCTCAAACCATGAACAGAGAGCAAAACTCCCCCAAATGGGATTTCCTGGGCTGCAAAGCTCGGCAAGGCTCTTGCCTTTATAAACATATCTGGTTTTGTACAAACCAGTCCTTCCGAGTCCTTTCACTGGAATCAGCCACAAGGCGTCAATCACAGGACCCTCGGCCCCCACCTCAGAGCGGGGCTGTAAGAGGAAATTGGTATCAAAGGGCCTCGCCCGCCGCTGCTCCACGGGGATCGGACACCGCAGGCGGCCCCAGCCCCTTCCTCTTCCTCTTCTTCCTCTTCCTCTTCCTCTTCCTCTTCTTCCTCTTCTTCCTCCGGACGGATCAGCCCTGCCGCCGCTCCTTGAGCCGCCCCTGCCCCGCACGAACCCCAGGGCCGAGCCCAGCAGGGACCGCACGGGTCGGGGGGACCGCGCTGGACCGAGCAGGGACCGGCCCCGTGCGGAGCTGAGCTGACATCTTGAAACGAGGGAATCCAACGTGGATGCTGAGACTTCGTAATCTCAAGGTGTTACTTGATACTCGACACTTTATTTTTGGCAATACGAGGCCTTTCAGCAGCAATGTCTCTCCCAGCCATTGGTTTCTGGCTCAGAACCAGCTTGAAAGGTGGACAAAAAACCCAAAGTCCCAGCAGAAAAAGCTCTGCCGTTACTTTTTATTTTTCAGAGTTTTATTTTATTTTATTTTATTTTATTTTATTTTATTTTATTCTATTCTATTCTATTCTATTCTATTCTATTCTATTCTATTTTATTTTATTCTATTTTATTCTATTTTATTTATTTTATTTTATTTTATTTCAGATACGTTTAACTTTTTTTTTTTTCTTTTTCTATAATCCCGTGTTTATTCTCTATTTACCCCCTCACCCGTGGCCGCTCCGGTGCCACCAGGGCCTGCCTCGTGGGGAAACCACAAACCCCTCTGAAAATAAAGCCGGTCTGGGGGAAAATCCTGCAGGAGGGATTGGATCCCAGGGCGAGCGCTGGCTGAGAGCTGGAGATTCCAAATGCTCCAAGGGGCCGGAGGGAGCTGCGCTGGGGCCTCGGGGCCTCCCTGGGGCACCGCCGAGACTCCCGAGCAGAGCGACCCCTCCCACCCCCCAAAATCTGCAGGTTTGGGTCAGCTGAGGAAAAGAGCTGGAAAAGGGACTGGAAAGGGGGTGGAGCCTGAGGGGATCCCTCAGCCTTTCTGCAGGAAAGCCACAGGAAAATACCCCAGAAACCAAGAAAATAATGATGAATTTTTTAACTCTTTCCACTCCTATTTCCAGAAGGTCCCGGCCGGGACCTCCCCGACCATGTGGGGAGAAAATGTAAATGGAGGGGATTTGAATAGGAGGGGATGATTTGAATCGGGGAGAGAAAATGAAGTCGGGGGAGGAGCCCCCAGCCCTCAGCTGTGTCCCGAAGGTGCCGCCAGCGGTTTCCCCTGCTCTGACCCCCAGGCTGGGGGCACGGAGCTGCCACTGCTCCCCAGGAATGCCACGGGATAGAAACTCCATTCAAGCTTTTATGTTCCCAGTCACTCCCAATAAGATCCCAGCTGCCCCCAACACGGTCCCAGTTTCTCCCAGTCAGGCCCTGTATGGTTCCTTCCAATCTCAGTCCCTCCCAGTAGGAGTCCAGTATGGCCCCAGTCATTTCCAGTATGGCCCCAGTCACTCCTAGAATGTCATTTGCCCACATGATGGCCCCAGTTGCTCCTAGCATGATCCCAGTATGAGTCCAGTCACCCCAGTATGATCCCAGTCACACACAGATACTCCCAGTATTATTGCAGTCACTGACAGTATGACACTCTCAGTCCTGCTATTACTCCAGCATGGGCCAGCTGCTCCCAGTGTGATCCCAATTGCCTCCTGCATTTTTCCAATTGTGCTTTTTCACCACTACTATGGTTCCAGACACTCCCAGTACTGTGCCAGTCACTCCAAGTATGACCCTGTCAGTCCCAGCATGATCCCAGTATGACTCCAGCATGGGCCAGCTGCTCCCAACAGGATCCCAGCTGCCTCCTGCATTATTCCAATTGTGCTTTTTCACCACTACTATGATTCCAGTCAGTCCCAGTATGATCCCAATCACACCCAGTATATCCCAAAAGCACCCAGTTGCCCTCAGCATTTCCCAGTAGCCCTCAATGTGGTCCCAGTATATCCCAGTATGATCACTGGTGCCCCAAATCTGGTCCCGCTGGTATATCCTGGTGTCCCAGTGTGCCCCAGTCCATCCCAGCCTGTCACATTCCATCCCGACCCTTCGGGGCAGCCGCCGCCGTTTCGGGATCCTGCCCATGAGCAGCCACCGAAAGCTCCCCCAAGATGCTGACGGGCATCGGGGGCTCCGTGTTGGGCTTCGTCTTCCTGGCGCTGGGGCTCAGCTTCTCCCTGCGCAAGGAGGTGAGGGAGTGTCCCGTGGGTCGTGTTCCCCCATCCCCCGGGGTGTGTGCGCTCCCGCCGGGGCCCATGGCCGGTGTCACCCCCTTTTCTCTGTGGAGAGTTTTGTCAAAGAGTGGCTTGAGGAGAGAGGACACAGCCGAATTGATTTGATAAAGATGTCCTAACTAGAGCAGAGGCCTTTTTGCAGGCAGGGTGTCTGTTGAGAATGTAGCAGACTAGAGAATGGAAAAGTACAAGACCGTGGTTAATTCCAAATCTTGCACCTGCAAAGAAAACGTGTCCTTGGGCCTAGCTGAGGATGATAAAGAAATAGACAGCGAGACATGAGAAGTAGAGAACGTAGGCCCAAAGGAATGAGGATGAGTTAATGGTATAGTTTAACCAACAGATTGCTTGGCTTACAGAATATTCATAAGCTTATTATTTGCTGTATAAGTGTTTGATGCTTTTTTCAATAAACTGGACCTGTGATGAACCATCTGGTGTCCTGGTCTCCTTCCTACGACATTTCTCTGCCCACAGAGCTCCTGAGCCGCCGGCGGCCGCAGCCCCTCCCCGTGGGCTCGGGCCTGGCTGGGACCCCCCGCTCCGTCCCCACTCCGCTGATTCTGGGGGGTTCGTGTGTCCTCCCAGCCCCGCTGAGGCGGCGCTAGGAACGAGGAGGAGTGGGACGAGCAGTGGAGAAAGAGACGGGGGAGCAGTGGGAGGGAGAGAGAGAAGAAGAGGAGGAGCAGAAAACAGAAAAGGAAGAGGAAGAGGAAGAGGAAGAGGAAGAGGAAGAGGAAGGATTCTCGGTCCCAGCTCCCGCTGCGTCCGCAGCAGCCTCGGCCCCTGGAGCATCTCCCCCCTGTGTGCCGCAGGTGAGCAGGGAGGGGAGGTTCGCCCCAGGTAAGCGGGGGGTTCCTGGCGGGTGTTCTGGGAGTTGTGGCTATTTGGGCCTTGGATGAGCCCAAGGCTAACCCGCAAATGCCCCGTGGTAGATAATGAGGGTCCACGACCGGCTGGGGGTTTTTGGGAGGAAGGGGCGCGGGTGGTCGCTGCCAGCAGAGCGCGGGCGGGGGCTGTGGGATCACCAGATTGTCCCTAAGCGAGATCCTGGAGAGGGGGGACAGCAGGAGCCACGGGATCCCCATCAGCCCAGGAAAGGGCACCCACGAAACATCAAAGCGTGAAGATCACAGAGGGGGAACTCCTGGGAGGGGTTTTTGGGCTGAATCTTGGTAGTTTGAAGACTTGTATGAACACAAAACACCCAGTGACTTCCTGAGATGTTCTTGGGCAGTAGAAACCCCCATCCCAAGGCACTCACCCTTGTTTTTCCTCTCAAACCAGGATTTTTTATTCCCAAGCTGTGGCCGGATGGAGGAGGAGGAAAAGCCCCGGAGATTCCGCACGAGGAGGGGCTGCAAACCCAGCCCAGGGAGGTGTGAGGAGGAAAGAGCCCCCCTGAGCCAGGAAGGCGGCCGGAGATGCAGCCAGAGCTCAGAGCTGGTGGAGAAGCCTCATGGCGGGGAGAAGCCCCACAAGTGCTTGGAATGTGGGAAGGGCTTCAGCCAGAGCTCCAACCTGATCCGGCACCAGGTGATCCACACTGAGGAACGGCCCTACACCTGCTTGGATTGTGGGAAGAGCTTCAGACAGAGCTCACACCTGACTCGGCACCAGGTGATCCACACTGGGGAAAAGCCCTATGAGTGCATGGAATGTGGGAAGAGCTTCAGGTGGAGCTCTGACCTCAACAAGCACCACAAGATCCACACTGGGGAAAGGCCCTATGAGTGTAGGGAATGCGGGAAAAGCTTCAGCCTGAGCTCCAGACTCATCTGGCACCAAACAACCCACACTGGGGAAAAGCCCTACGAGTGCTCGGAATGTGGGAAGCGTTTTAATCGCAACTTCCACCTCATCAGGCACTTGCGCTGCCACACCGGGGAGTGGCCCTACGAGTGCTTGGAGTGTGGGAAGAGCTTCAGACGGAGCTCCAGCCTAAACATCCACTGGCGCATCCACACCGGGGAGAAGCCCTATGAGTGTCCTGAGTGTGGGAAGAGGTTTTGGACCACCAAGAAACTCCTCCAACGTCAGCCAACACACACAGGAGAGAGGCCATTCCACTGCCCCGACTGCGGGAAGGGCTTCAGCCGCATCTCCCACCTGGTCAGCCATTGGCGCATCCACACTGGGAAAAGCCCTACAAGTGTGGGGAGTGTGGGAAGAGCTTCAGCACGAGCTCCGACCTGATCCAACACCAGAACATCCACAGAAACGGCCCTGTAAATGTGAGGAATGTGGGAAGAGCTTCACGCTGAGCTCCCACCTTATCAGACACCAAAAGATCCACGCCAGCAAACGGGAATGGCCATATGAGTGCTTGGAATGTGGGAAGGGCTTTAGCCGGAGCTCCGACCTCATCAAGCACCAGAGGATCCACACTGGGGAGCGACCCCATGAATGTGGGGAATGTGGGAAGAGCTTCAGGCACAGATCCAACCTCATCCGCCACCAAACAACCCACACCAGAGAACGGCCCTACAGGTGCTTGGAATGTGGGAAGGGCTTTAACCGCAACTTCCACCTCATCAGGCACCAGCACATGCACACCAGGGAGAGGCCCTGAGTGTGTGGGAAGAGCTTTGTGCGCTGCTCCAGCTCCATCCCCCATGGGAGGATCTGCACTGGATGATCCCCAGTGACCCCCGTTGGGCAGAGCCCTGGTTATTCATGGTCCTCATGATCCTGTTGTGTGGAGGGGAGGTCTTGGAGAAATATCTTTCCCTTCTCCTTGTGCTGCTGTGATTTGGTTGGTAATAAATTCCCTCCATGTGCCCAGGCGGGGTCTGTGATGCTCATTTTGGTGTTTGATGAGGGATCTCTCCCCATCTTATCCCAACCCAGGAACTCTTGGTTAAATTTTCTCTGCCCTGTGCAGCTGCGGGGGCAGGGACAGAGTGGCTTTGGTGGGTGGCTGACATCAGGCCAGCATCACCCAGGCCATGGGCACCCCTGAGATCCCAGTGTGGTGGTGCATTGCCCCCTCCTCCTTTCCAGGCTGCAATGTGATCTGAGAAATGCTTGTTAGGTCTTGTCCTTGGAAACAGCACCTGGGTTTTGCTCTTTCCAGACTTATCAGAAACACTGTCTGCTCCCAGGAACTGCTAAAAGGCTCCTGTTTTCCTTATGGCCAGCCTTGGAAAATGTTCCTCTTGCCTGAATGGCACAACATTCCTTTCTCACACTTTTAGAGGAAGTGCCAAGCCAAGCTGTGGCTGGGATGAAACACCCTTGTGACTGAAGCCCACTCTCTTGTGGCCCTAGCAATAGTGGTCCAAAAGGAGACCCTGTGAGCTGTCCTGGGCCACTGTGGGCTGTGACCCTCAGTCTCCCTCTGAGGGGGCCTCTCAGAGCCAGCAAACCCTCGGGATCATGCTGGGTCATGCCCTCGGGTTTGCTCTGCCTGCAGGATCACTGAAACGTGTCCTGGCTGATACCCTCACTCCTCAAGGCCCCAACCTTCATCCAGCAGGAGATGCAAAAGCATCTGGAGGGAGGATTCCAGTGACCTCTGAGGGGAATTTTTTACAGGTACCTTGCTTGCACTGACTGTTTCCGTCTGTATGCATTCCCCTGCACATGTGTGACCGTGATTGAAAAGGGTCTTGTCCAATTAAATATCTCCCAAGGCTGCAGCCATGTCAGTGGCCAGGACCTGAAGGGGCATGGAGTTCAAACAAATGAGAGCATCCAGACTGGGTCTTTCAAATGCGCTGTATTAGGGGGGCTTGGGAAATAAATTGCCTCTGTTGCCACATGAAACTGGGGTGAGTGGTCTCCATCACCTGTGCCCTCTCCCCCAACACGTGACCTAACATGTGGTGACTGCCAAAGTGATCAGGACTCTGCCATAACCTGGCACAGAGCAAAGGAGACAGACGGCAAAGAGCCGGTACAGTGTTTAGAACCGGGAATATTACAGCGTAAAGCTGGGAATCGGTGTAGAACCGGGTTACAAGCAGATTAAGAGCTGGGAATCGGTGTAGAACTGGGTTACAAGCAGTGTAAGAGCTGGGAATCGGTGTAGAACTGGGTTACGAGTGGCCTAGAGCTGGAATCAGTGCTGGAACCAGAATAAATACAGCGTAAACCTGGGAATCGGGCGGGAGAGCCAGCACCGTGAAAAACCAAGACTTTGCTAAGTAGACATTGGAAAGTGCTGTGAGGTTTCTAGCCCTGTTTTTGTGGACTGGAATCACCTAGGAGACCATGGGAGCTTGGATGTCAGCAGCAGAAAACTCTGTAATGAAGGTACTGATTTTCTTCTTTAAAAGGAGAGGGATTGATTATGATGAGTGAGCCCTACAAGCTTTGTTCACATGGTGTGAAAGCCATCAGCTGGATCAGAAGCGGCTGTTTTAGATTTGCCCTTTTGGCAGGGAGCTGGACAATATATGTTTGCAGCAGCCTCTAATGGTGAGGACACAGGCATGGGTGTTATAAAGCCTTGGTCAGCAATTATGGACCTGCTAAAACAGTTGGAATATGAGAGGCAAAGGGGGAAGAGCAGCAGCACAGCTGCTCCTTTGTGTAATGCCGTGCAGGAGCTGGCGGGCCCTGGCTGCTGTGAAAACGTGTCCTGCTACACTGGGACTGTGGCTGAGCTGTGGAGCGACCGTGGGGAGTGTCACAGGCCCGGGGAGTGTGGGAATTCTGGCAAACGGAGATCTGCAGGCTGCCCGGTGTTAGAAATGATCGATTGTGAACCAAATTATTAAAAATGCAAAAAGATTTATCTTTTTGCGCGACCAAAATACGGTCCTCAAAACCACCACAGCCAAAGAGACAGCGTTGAGCCTGGGGTTGGCGCTGGGTGAACCTGGATCTGACCTCTATCGCATTGAAATGCCCCGCGTTCATGAGAGCCACTTCTAGCAAAGAGGTTTTATACAGTTTATTGTGCCTGAGGTGAAGGAGTCCCAATTTCTTTTGTAACTCTTCACATTCATAGCTGTTTCTTTCGGTGTGCAGAGCTGGACAAAGATCGTCTCCAGGTGGATAGTCAGTGTTTTACTTTGGGGAAGCCATGTATTCACATGTATAACTCTGGCAGTCCCTGGCTATCTTGATTGATGTTATCTGCAGGACAATGATCGCTCTTGGGTTTCCGAGGACTTGAGATACCAGTGATCATCGTGCTGGTAGCGTCCATTCTTACGCTGAAGTGTCGATCATTATCTTAGCTGTGTCCGGGAATCTTTAGAATCTGAAGAGACATCCACTCTCGGGCCATGTGTGGTCAGAGACACGTTCAGATTTCACAGTCTTTATAAAATATATTATTTATTAGCATGAATTATTTCTAACATATATTACAATCTCTCCCCTTTAATATCACCACATTAATTCATGCTCCTTCTATATCTTAAATTGCTAAAATCTATTTATTTTCTACTTCTACCCCACCACCTTTAAGGGTCTCCCACAAAGAAAAAAACTCTTAGATTCTTTTTCCACGTTCTCCTTGTGGAATCCCCTGATAACCAGTATTGTTTACATTTGTTTTGACTCGTTTTGCAAATTTTGCCAATACTTCGGCAGCATTGCTCACATGATCTCTCAAGCTCATGATCTTGGATGCGTTGTTTCTGGAAGCCAACTCCGGGTCCACAGGTACTATTGCTATCTGCATCCCCTGTACCACGGAATGAATCAGTCTAATAAAATAAAGAATTAGACGTGGAAGACATAGGATTCCTGCTACTGAACACAGCACAAAGAATATTATTTTGTTGCACCAGGCCTCATCAAATAATCTCTCCCACCAAGATGATTGTAAAATTGAATTCCATCTCTGAACTGGGACATGGGCCACCTTTTTAATTCTGGCTGCCAATTCTCTTATGGTTTCCCCATAATCATCAATTTCAATAAAACATTCTAATTCGTTGAATTTTCCACACACTCCCCCTTCTTTGGCCAGCAAATAGTCTAAAGCTATTTGATTCTGGTACACAAATGCCTGTACCTGGGTGTGTTGCCGACTTAGTTAAATCCAGGGCTTCTGAAATGTGATTTGATAAAATTTCTACCACTGCCTGCAGCCTTATCAGCCGGTTCAGTTGGTAAATCGAAGTCCGATACCCATAGCTTCCATCTTGAGCCCATGTGGCCGGTCCATAATAGTCAATTATTCTCGCAGCCAGCCACTCTTCCTCCCCCCAAGTTTGCCCACCACTTATGACATGTATCATCTTTTTCAGACTTCTTCGCTCCCTCCTCAGGGTCTCGTACAAAGGAGCCCCTAGCAAGTTACTTTTTGTTCGGGAGGGAATGAAGAAGACTGGTCGGATCATGCCCAAAGTGCATGATCCCTTCCATCTCGGTGGAACTCACTGTGTGCTTTCTTTCCGCAGATCCAGTAGATTCCATCTGGGGCTTTCCATCTAATGTTTGTCTTCCTTGGGTTTCCCCAGTATTCTCTCAGGCCCTCCAAGGATTGGTAAGGGTTGGCTCCAGGACTTTTGACCCAGAAGAGTCCTATCTTTCTGTTCCATTCACAATTTGTTTCATTTTTCTGGCTCCAGTACCTCATAGGGGGTTCCTTGTCCTTATTGTTTGAATTTACCATTAGGGTGGTTATATACAGAGTGTATCCCACCATTTCGGTATATTCCTTTTCTTCCCAACTGATGCAGATTGTTCTGATCACCCTTTGATCCAACACCCACCCCTCAGGTCTCTGTGCCAATTTTGAGACCCTTGGGTTTTCCCATTTCAAAAGCTGTTCTGGAGCCAAACTTTCAGCTTTCCAAGGCCATTTTTCTGCCAACTTCAGCCCCCCGCAAATCCAGCAATTTGATAATCCCAATTCTGTTGCAATTTCTTGCATTAAATCAATAAATAAGTTCCAATCCGGGGAAGGTAGTTCCCTGTCACTGTATTGTTTTTCAAGCAGCTCATACTGCTCTCCCAGGGTTTTCAGTCTTTCTTGCTCTATTCTTTTCTTCCTCAATTCTGACTCTCTTCAATTCCTGAGTAATTTCCCTCATCTTTCCCTCAGGATCCGCACCGTCTTTGTTTTTCGCGAAGCAGACAACCCTATCATATTGCAGGCAAACTCAATCATCGTTCGCCTGCACTAAATCCAATATGATCGGTTCCCTGCTTAGGGTGAATTTGTCATCGAATTTAACATTTCTTCCCACCCAGTACATTTTTCCGTTCATCACACACATCCCCAGTCTTGCATTGTCATAGCACAATGGATTCACCTGGTGATAAGCTACAAAAATTGACTCCGTCTTTCCCCCAACCCACATTGTTCAATTACATTGATTGCAAACAGGGGTTGACATTATTTCCACATTCCTTTTCCATATCTAATGTCAGAGCTTGCCTGACTGTCTGTTCCATGTCCCCGCCTCTGGATCTATACACAAGATCCCTTTGCCCGATTTACATAATTTGACCCTTGTGCCGTTCACCAAACAGTACCTGCCAGGCTCCCTGATGCACTCCTCTGGGGCTTGGTATGCTGAGGTTCCCCCGTCCCTCTGTTCAACTGGGACAACCTGAGTGCACTTATTGCACTCGTCCGCAGAGCTTTTATTTCCACCACTCATCGGGACTTCAATGTGCAGACTCTGCATCACGCACCTGCCTAGGCTCAGGCCAATCAGGATTCCCACCAGGCGTACTCCTCTGCCTTTGTCACCGCCCCCTGGGGTGCCACCAGCGGCGAGGAAGACCATCTTTGTGGCAGCAGGAGTAGTCTTCAGGGAATGCATTCTCTGACCTTGCCGCATGCCTCCTCTTAAAGGCGCCCCACCTTGAGACCTTGACACCATGTGAGCTACTCAGTACTTTGATTGGCTTCCAACACTCCACATCCAGAATCTCTGCCTTAGACCCAAGCTTTCCACGCACCCTGTGCTGAAAAATGTGAAACCACTCCTGCGAGTCCAATTCAATGATTCCTAAATTTGTGGCTAGGGTTAGAATACAGTTAGTCAGTTCAAGCTCCTCTTCCAGACACTGAGTGCACAATCCCTTTGGCCTCTGTCCCCGTCTGCAATGTACAATAAAAGTTCCCTGACAAAACTCACACTTGAAATGTACAAATGGATAGCATACACAGTTAGATAGTATACCACCTATCCATTCACCATTGGTCATTTACAAGGACGTTGGAGTTTGATTTTCAAGTCGCCAGGGGAAGAAGTGACCCTCCACTCGGGTGCTTTTTCCTGGTGTTCAGGTTTCTTCACCCTAGAAGCGTGTATCCAGCCTTTCTCTGCAGTCTGAATGGCCGTGTCTGTTGTCAGAAGGACAAGAAAGGGGTCTTCCCAGTGAGGGGAGAGGGGTACATCTTTCCACACTTTCACAAGCACTCTGTCACCTGGTTGAATTTTGTGGATAGCAAATCCCAGAGGGGAGCTCTGAGATTCTATCCCTTGTTTTCTCAGTTCCTGTATATTCCCATTTTTTCACTACCAAATATGGTTGAATCTGGCTGTCCTCAAGTCTGGGGTGTCCCACCGGCATCCGGTGCTTATATGGCATTCCATATAGCATCTCAAAGGGTGAGAGCCCTGTCTCCAAATGGGGCATCGTCCTGATATTAAGCAAGGCTAAAGGTAGGCATTTCAGCCAGGACATCCAAGTTTCTAAAATTAATTTAGACAATTGTGCTTTCAAGGTCTGATTCATCCTTTCCACCTGTCCTGAGCTCTGGGGATGCCGTGGAGTGTGGTATTCCCACTGAATGCCTAGTGCCTCTGCCATCTGCTTAATAATTTTTTGACGTAAAATGAGTTCCTTGATCTGAATCAATGTAATTCACCACCCCATATTGGGGCACAATTTCTTCCAGCAATTTCCTGGACACTGTCTGAGCCATTGCCCGTGGACTGGGGAAAGCTTCCACCCAGTAGGTCAATTTGTCCATGATCACAAGCACAAATTTGAACCTCCCCATCTTGGGCAATTCAGTGAAATCAACTTGAATCCTTTCAAATGGTCGGTACGCGATGGGGTGACTCCCCAGGATTGCCTGTCTTACTTTAGACTTGTTAACTTTCTGGCAAATCAGGCATCCTTGTACCTCTTGTTTGGCCAATTCATAAATGCCCCTGCACCCGAAAAATTTCAAAAATTGTTCCGCTAGGGCCTGTGCCCTCCAATATGTTCACTGGTGCAGCTTTCTCAAAATCCTCCTGGTAAAACCTTTAGAGACTAGTTCTCTCCCATCTGGTAATTTCCACTTACCTTCCTCCAGTTTCCCCCCAATCTTCTCATAACTTTCAATCTCCTTTTGGGAGGGTTGAGGAGGGTTGTCAGGGACCTTGATCCCTTTGATCTCCAGGGTACTTACCACCACCAGTGCCAAGGTCTTGGCTTCCTGGTCTGCCAAATTGTTTCCCTGGGTTCGGAACTGCATTGCTGCCTAGTGTCCCTTCACTTGGACAACGTGAATTTCCTCTGGTCCCTTTATTGCTTCCAAAATTTGCCAAATCAGTTGTCTGTGCATCAGTCCCTTCCCCCGTGTGTTGATCAACCCCCTTTCTTCCCAGATCTTCCCAAAGGTGTTAACCACCCCAAAGGCATACCTAGAGTCTGTAAAAATCGTTCCCTTCTTTCCTTTCAGTCCTTTCAAGGCTCTCAGAACTGCGTACAGTTTGCAAGCCTGTGCCAACCAACCCGCACTCAGGGGGCCTGCTTTTATCACTTTTCCTGTTTGCCCGTCCACGATTGACCTTCTTTTTTTTTTATCCTGACCTTCTTTTCCCATCAATCACCCTGCTTGATCCATCTACAAACCATTTTTCCCCTTCATCTAATTCCTCTTCCTCCAAATCCTCCCTGATCTTTGTCTGCAACTCAACCACTTCCACACAATTGTGAATGAGTTCCTCCAAAGCTTCCCCAAACAAGAACTGTGCAGGTTTTTGTGCAGTTGTTGTCCGAAATTCCAAATCCTGTGAGTGAATCAAAATGGCCTCATACTTCAGCAATCTAGCATCCATGAGCCACTTATCTGCTTTCTGTTGTAGTATGCCCCGCACATTGTGCGGGGCAAATACTACCAAAGGTGCTCCAAAAGTTTCTTTCTAGGCTTCTTCCACCAACAATGCTACAGCGACAATCGCTTGCAAGCAGGTGGGCCAACCTCTGCTGACCGGGTCCAAAAGTCTAGACAAGTAACCAACTGGTTTCCTGACCCCTGCCCAGTCCTGTGTCAGCACACCATATGCTGTGTGATTGCTCACATCCCCAAACAACTGGAATGGCTGTCTCACATCAGGGAGGCTCAGCACTGGTGCTGCTGTGAGTGCTTCCTTGACTCCCCTGAATTCATCCTCATCTTTTTCTGTCCATTTGATCCTGTCCATGGTGAGTTTCTCATACAGAAACTTCACCTTCTCACTGTATCCTTCAATCCACTGCTGGCAATATCCCAACAGCCCCAAAAGTTATCTTACCTCCCTTTTTGTTTGCGGGGGTGGTAAGGCAATAATCCCTGCCACCCTTCCAGGATCCAACTTCTTTTTCCCCTTGGTTAACCAATGTCCCAAGTACCTGACCTCAGGCTCTGTGAATTGCAACTTCAACCCCTTTTCCCCTAGAAAGTTCAAAAGTTCAATGGTACTCGTCCTCACATCCTCCTCTCTTGGACCTGCAATGAACAAATCATCTACATATTGTAGCAATTTTGTTCCCTCCGTTGGTACAAAGTGACTCAGCACCTGTTCGAGTGCTTGCCCAAAAAGTTTTGGGGAATCAATGAAGCCCTGAAGCAGTGATGTCCACCTGAGCTACTGCTTTCTGTTCATTTCTGGGTCTTTCCACTGAAACGCAAAATAATCTCTGCTGTCCTCTGATAAAGGACAGGTCCAGAAAGCATCCTTCAGATCAATCACGCTGTACCACGTGTCCTCGGGAGAGATGTTATTCAGCAGGGTGTAAGGATTCGAGACAGTGTCTTAGTCCTTTGATTCACAGCCCTTAAATCTTGCACTAGCCTGTAGCTGCCGTCCATCTTTCTCACTGCCAAAATTGGGGTGTTGTGCTGGGACATGCAGGGCTCCAACACTGCTTTTTTTATTAATTCATCACTCACTGGTTTCAGTCCCTTCCTCCCTTCCATGGAGATGGGGTAGTGTTTGACCTGAATGGGGTCCCCTGGTCTTTCAATTTCAATGTGGATTGGCTCTATGTCCAGCCTCCCGACCTCCCCTTGGACATACCAAACCTTTGGATCCATTTTCTCCTTATCCTGGATGGTGAGCCTATATATTCTCATCCTGAGCCAGGAATTCTCCACTGCCAAACCAATTTCCAGGGCTACTATCAAGTCCTGCCCCAGCAAATTAAAGTCTGTGTCCTTTATTAATAACATAATTCCTATACATCTTTTGTTTTCCATCTCTATCTTGACATCTTTTATGATCGAAACCTTGAAGGGTTCCCCTTTTGCCCCGATTACCATCATTGTGTCATCGCTCAGAGAACACCCCTGCGGTAACTGTTGTACCGTGGTTCGTTCTGCCCTGGAATCTACTAAAAACCAAATTTCCTGCCTGTGGGGTCCAATCTTAATTTTATCAAGGGCTCCCTCGGTGTTCTGGACCCCAAACTGAAAAGCCCCTGACACCCCTAATCTTCCTGAAACATTGCTTGATCTTTGACTTTGTTGGGACAATTTCTTTGGATATGTCTTTTTTGTTTGCAGTAGTAGCCCTTCAGTCCTTCTTCTGGTTGTTTGAACCTTTTCCTTGGGAAGGGTTTTGTTTCTTCGCCGGCGCCTCTTTCACCAAGTCTGTGACCTGTTCCTGCTTCTGTGCCTCCCTCACTGCAGCTACCAGTACCTTTGCTTGAATCTTCTTCTTTTCTTCGTCTCTCCTCATGTAGACCTTCTGGGCTTCCCGGAGCATATCCTGCAGTCCCTTGTCCTGCCATCCATATTTTCTAACTTTTTCTGTATGTTTTCCCACAGTTTTGCCACAAACTGATGTTTTCAACAAAACCACCCCAACCAGAGAATCGGGGTCCATCCTGGAATACATTCTCAGGCTCTTTCGGAGCCTTTCCAGCCATTCCGGGGGGGTTTAGTCTTTTCCCTGGCATTCCCTGAGTACCTTACTCATGTTCTGTCCCTTCAGCACTGCCTCTCTGATACCTTGGATTATCGTGTTTCTCAAATTTATCATTTTCTGCCTCCCCTCCTCCATCTGGGCACTCCAGGACGGATTTTGGTTCAGCCATCTCTGGTCTCCGCTCTCCCCCTGGGGATTTCTATGTTCCCAGTCCCTGATCGCAGCTTGTCTGATCATTTCTCTCTCTTCGTTGTTGAACAGCAACTTCAGGATCGCATTGAGATCCTCATAAGTGTAGATGCGGATTCCTAGAAATTCATCTAGTCTTTGTGCCACCCCCAAAGGATCGTCCATCAATTTCCCGTATCTCTTTCTTGAATTCCCTCACATTTCTGGTGTCAATCGGTGCATGTCCGAAGCCGATAACTCCCGGAGCCATCAGCACCTCCTGTAAAGGGAAGATGCTGGGCTTCTCCTTCTCGTCATCACTGTCTCCAGTGGTCGCCCTCCTTGTTTGCTGCCTCGTTTGATGGGCCAGGGGAGAGCTAACTTTCTTGGGGAAAGCTACCTGTTTTTCTTTGGTCTTGGGGAGGGTTGGTGGCTGAGGCTGCTCACATGGGAGCGGAGGCTCCACTGCCTGCCCACATGGGAGAGAAGGCGCCACAGCTGGCTTCGGTGGGAGTGGGGTCATTGAGACCTGTCCTTGTGGGATCGCTGCCTCGGGAGGCAATGCGTGCACCAGAGGTACCTGGGCTGGCACGGGCTGGGGTGGAGGGACAAGGTAGGGGGGGTGGGAGGTTGTCCAGGGGTTCCCACTCCTTACCCAGGTTTGCCGCACATCTGAGAGCTCATATGGGGTATAAACTCGTACAAGTGTACCTCCGCATCTTGTCATACTCAATTTCCTCGAAGTCCTGCAAGTGGCGATCAAATACGTGGTCGTACAGGGACTCACACATCCATGCTTCTGGCCAAACCACATATTTTGTGATGTCCTTCCCTCCCCACTTTTCCATGCAAAAATGTATCATTTATTCCTGTTGTCCCAATTCAAAAATGTATCATCTTTTCCTGTCGTCCCAATGCTCTGACATCCATCCCAACGGGCCTTCCCTTGGAATTTCTGGCAGAACCTTCCCGGGACCCTGGGGAGATTTTTCTGGGACTATTTCTGGAACCTGCATTTTCCCAACCCCGTTTTTCCAAAACTCCTGCTTGCGAATTTTCTCACCTTGTCTTCTTTGGCTGGGATGAACCGTTTTAAGAAAAAGTGTCTTCTTCCCCCTTGACCGACCACGTCCCTTGCAGGATAGTGGAAACGTGATTGTGGGGTCCACACTCGCTTTGTTATAGAATCACGTCTCACACACATGCTCAGTCACATCCCACTCAACCGCATGATGCTCACAGTTCCTTTCACGCGTGGATTCTTCGCGCACGTCGATTTCTGAGTGGAAAAAGCACCTCGGTCTCAGGGATCCCCTCTGGATCATACAGAGTTTCCAAGAGCTAGGCCCATTTTTATCCCTCTTTGGCTGTGGTTCTGGCTTTGGTTTGATGATTTTGATTGGTTTCGTGCATTCCCAATCCCGTCAGTCCGCTGAAATCAGCGGGCCGCCTTCTGGCCGGGAGCCCTAAATTCAAATCACGTTGGATTGTCACCAAAATTTTTAAAAATGATCAATTGTGAGCCAAATTATCAAAAATGCAAAAAGATTTAATTATCTTTTTGCACAACTGAAATACGGTCCTCAATACACCATAGCCAAAGACATAGCATTGAGCCCGGGGTCAGCGCTGGGTGAACCTGGATCTGACCTCTATTGCATCGAATCCTCCCCCCGTTCATGAGAGCTGCTTCTAGCAAAAAGGTTTTATACAGTTTATGGTGCCTGAGGCAAAGGAGTCCCAATTTCTTTTGTAACTCTTCACATTCATAGCTGTTTCTTTCAGTGTGCAGAGCTGGACAAAGATCATCTCCAGGTGGACAGTCAGTGTTGATTTACTTTGGGGAAGCCATGTATTCACATGTATAACTCTGGCAGTCTCTGGCTATCTTGATTGATGTTATCTGCAGGACAATGATCGCTCTTAGGCGGTTTCCGAGGACTCAAGATACCAGTGATCATCGTGCTGGTAGCGTCCATTCTTACGCTGAAGTGTCGATCATTATCTTAGCCGTGTCCGGGAATCTTTAGAATCTGAATAGACATCCGCTCTCGGGCCATGTGTGGTCAGAGACATGTTCGGATTTCACAATCTTTATAAAATGCATTCTTTAATAGCATGAATTATTTCTAACATATATTATGTTGGGATGCCGATATTGCCAAGGGAGACAGCAGGTCTGGTTGCTCAATCCAGCCATGTGGAGAGATGGCGGCCGCCGCCGCCCTGGCAGCTCCAAGATGCCCCGTGTCCCCTCAGGACTGCTGCAATCACCAAGCAGCCACCCCGGGCCGCTGTATCGCTGACCCAGGCGGGCACAGCATGCCGCCCTGATTGGGAGAAAAGAGCACAGGGTGGACACTTCTGGCCCCCAGGACACTTCTGGCCCCCATGACCACGCCATGCCACTGAGACGGGGCCGCTGGCACCTACCACGGCCATGGAAACCGAGTGGGCTCCAGAGCTGCGCCTCCATGTGTTGGAAAAGAAATGAAATTTAGCAAAATGTGTAATTATAGTTTAGTTATGAGTTGTGTGTGAATTGGTTTGTTAAAAGCAGTTTTGCAGTTTTGCAGCCGTTGATAGTGTGTGTGTTTGGTTTGTGTGTAACTTAGCAGGTAGTCTTAGGAATTTAGTAAATAATTAAACTAGTGCAGGAGAGTAAGAATGCTAACCTGTCTGAAGGCAGCATACAATGCTCTTAGAATAAGATAAGCAGAAGATTTATGATCTTGCCTGTGAACTAAGGAATGTATCACAAGGGAACTGTTTCTTGGAGACTTTGTTGTGAATCGCATGTATAAGAGGGAAGCACCCATATGTGAAATCGGGGGCTTGGGTTTTTGGGACGTGAGTCCCCCAGCACCCCGGGCCCGTAATAAAGCACCCACAAAACTTATCCGAGTTTTGTGTCATTTATCAATCGGGCAACAGTTTTTCTGGCGACCGCGGCAGGACTCCAAAGGCAGCTGGGGCGGTTCCGCGTCCCGATCCACTCCAAGCCGGCACCGAGCACTTCTCGGGGAGACATCGGTCGTACCCGATCCCGCGCCTGTTGGACAACTGCCAGGGTAAGCCCGAAGGTGCTTTATATTGGAAAAAGGTGATAATTGGATTTGGATTTGGTGGTTGGTAAAAAGCCTAGGCTCCGGCCATAAGACGTCTAAGGACGCAGGACCAGAACTCGCCTCCTGTTTTTGTTTGGGAAGGACGGCGAGAAGGTATATTGGTTTAAGGTGTATTGGTTTACTGGAACTAAAGGTGGAATTAAAGGCTGTAATATGATGTCTTTTAAAACTTTTAAAACCTTAGTGCAAGCCAATGGTAAAATACCTGGAAATACGCCATTAGGTTGTATATTGAAACGGTGGAAAAGTGAGGGGTATTATCAAGAATTGGATAAAAGTAAAATGATAGATTATTGTAATCATTGTTGGCCTGAATATGAGATTGGGCAAGCGGGATGGCCGGTGAATGGTACACTGGAATTGGAGATAATGGAATCTTTGATGCAATTTTTAAGGAGAAATGAGAAATGGGATGAAATACCATATTTGGATTTGTTTTTCGTTTTGTACCGGAAAGATGAATGGCAAAAGGAGTGTGGTATTTTGGTTTTAGAAGTGAATGATGAAAGGGAGTGTGTGGGATGTAAAGAAAGAAAGGAGCGTAATTTGTATCCTTCAGTTGAGGAAGATTTGTCTTACTGTATAGCACTTCCGAGGGCTCCGGTTGCTCCTAATGTGCCCCCTGCTCCCCCTGCGGATATAGCTATAAAAACAGGATCTAGTGAGAGTGATAGTGACGGTGGTGATGGTGAAAGGAATGAGAGTGTTAAAAGAACTCCGTTAGCAGGGCGGACTCGCAAGGGGAGGAAGGGGCAGAAGGGGCCACAGTTAATTGCGCCGTTAAGGGAAGCTGTGGGACCACAGGGAGAAAGGATACTTATAAAGGTGCCTTTCTCCCCCGGGGATTTGGTAATATGGAAGCAATCAGCGGGGAGTTATCGGGAGGATCCTGAAAGGGTGGCAAGGGTGGTTAAAATGGTAATAAAGACTCAGAATCCGGACTGGAATGATTTACAGGTATTATTAGATACTATAATGGATTCCACAGAAAAGGAAATGGTTATTAAAGCCACTAGAGAAAAGGCTCGTGAGGAGATACGGTTGAGACAACTAAATGAAACAGTTGATGAATTGGTACCTAGTGAGGAACCAAGGTGGGACCCAAATTCTACGGGGGGAATAAGGGCTGTAAAACGATATCAGGAATTGTTGGTGGAAGGAATTAGGACAGGAATACCTAAGACTATGAACTGGTCTAATCTGTATTCGGTCAAGCAGGACAAGAATGAGTCACCGTCTGCCTTTTTAGAACGATTAAAAGACATGGCTCGGAAGTTTACTAATTTAGATGTAGAGGATCAATCAGGAAAACTTCAATTGGCATTGTTGTTTATGGGGCAATCACAAGAGGATATTAGGAAAAAGTTACAAAAGTTGGAAGGAGAGGACACTCGAAGTTTGGATAAAATGTTGGAGGTAGCGTGGAAGGTATACAACAACAGGGAAAAAGAAACTGCAAAAAGACAACAAGCTAGTATTCTGGCTGTAATGCAACAGACAGGGGTAGGAGGAAGACCCATTAGGGGTCGAGGTCGGGGAGGAGCTAATCACGGACAAAGGGGGCTGGCAAGAGGTCGGGGAGGATTTGGGTTTGCACCTAACACGGGGAGGTTGGATCCAAACCAGTGTGCGTTTTGCCGACAGTTGGGACACTGGAAAAATAAATGCCCGGTTAGAGGAGGTATGGGCATGGGAAACATAGGATTAAGGACAGGTCCAATGGGGAATGCTCCTGTGGGAGGATTCACGGGAGGACCAGCAGAAGTCGCTCAAGCACTAGTTTTGGGAAACTATCAGAATCAAAGCTGACTAGAAAAGGATCTTAGGGTAGTTTTAGAGATAGATGGAAAGGATCAAGAATTTATGGTAGACACTGGAGCAACCTATTCTGTACTTAACAGACGATTGGGACCTTTGAGT
The DNA here is from genome assembly GCF_028551555.1 of Melozone crissalis. Lineage (NCBI taxonomy): Eukaryota > Metazoa > Chordata > Aves > Passeriformes > Passerellidae > Melozone > Melozone crissalis. The sequence continues at coordinate 9,361,269 of NW_026535844.1, forward strand.
GACACAACAGTACAGGTGGTGGGGGCAACAGGGAAGCTAGAGGAACAACCATTTTTACAACCTTTAAATCTTAGGTTTGGGGGGAAGGAATTAGATCACCAATTCTTGTATATGCCAAACTGCCCCACACCCCTTCTTGACAGAGACCTGTTGTCCCGACTTAATGTGAAAATAATATTTGAAGGGGGAAGGGTGAAATTGGAAATACCTGAGGAACAAATAGCAGGCATTTTTGTGATCAAGGAAGTGGATGCCTCTCCTATTCCAGAAGAAATTGAGCAGGCTGTAGTACCCTGGGTATGGGAGTCAGGGGTTCCCGGAAAATCTAAAGCTGCACAGCCAGTAAAGGTGGAACTAAAGGAAGGGGCCCAACCAGTGAGGGTAAAGCAATACCCCTTGAAGCTTGAGGCAAGGAGGGGAGTAGCCCCATTAATTAAACAATTTTTGGCTCAAGGAATATTACAGGAATGTGAATCGGAGTATAATACTCCAATTTTTCCAGTAAAGAAACCTAATGGTAAGTAGCGTTTGGTACAGGACTTGAGGGCTATTAATGAAATAGTGAAAGACATACATCCAGTTGTTGCTAATCCTTATACCTTGTTAACATCTGTATCGGAGGAGTTTAAATGGTTCTCAGTGATTGACCTTAAAGATGCCTTCTTCTGCATCCCACTGGCAGTAGAGAGTAGGAAATATTTTGCCTTCGAGTGGGAGAGTCCTGATTCTGGGAGAAAGAAGCAGCTTACATGGACCAGAATCCCACAAGGATTTAAATGGTCCCCCACTATTTTTGGAAATCAACTGGCCAAGGAGCTGGAGGAATGGAAGATAACCCAGGTAACAATATCCCCATCCTTGTATGTAGTCCTGCAGTACGTGGACGACATCTTTCTGGCTACTAAGGAAAGGGAAATGTGCGTGGAATTAACAATTAAATTACTCTACCTGCTGGGCCAAGCAGGGTATCGGGTTTCTAAGGAAAAAGCTCAACTGGTCAAAAATAGCGTTATTTATCTCGGTTGTGAGATCACACAAGGGCAGAGACGTTTGGGAGTAAACCAAATAGAGGCAATATGTGCTATTCCTTTGCCTCGTAACCATCAGGAATTGAGATCTTTTCTAGGAATGGTGGGATGGTGTCGACTGTGGATCATGAATTTCGGTCTCCTAGCCAAGCCACTGTATGAGGCCTTGAAGCAGCATCGGCTGGAGTGGACGACACAGCAAAAGAAGGCCTTCCAGGAATTGAAGCAGGCACTAAAGGAGGCCCCAGCCCTAGGACTCCCTGACCTGACCAAGGAATTCCAGTTGTACGTGAATGAGAGGCAAAAACTGGCATTGGGGGTCCTCACCCAGAAGGTGGGATCCTGGAAGAGGCCAGTGGGATACTTCTCTAAACAACTGGATTCGGTAAGTTCCGGGTGGCCCTCGTGTTTACGAGCTGTGACGGCAACAATAATTCTTATTCAAGAGGCCCGGAAATTGACTTTGGGGGCAAAAATGAAAGTGTTTGTTCCCCATATGGTCATGGCTGTTTTGGAGCAAAAGGGGGGTCACTGGTTATCATCCAGTCGAATGTTGCAATACCAGGCTATCCTGAGAGAACAGGATGATATTGAAATAAGGACTACTAATCATGTTAATCCAGCAGAGTTTTTACGCAGTGACCAGGAGGCTGGGGGACTGGTGCACGATTGCGTAGAGGTAATTGAACAAGTATATGCCAGCAGACCCGACTTAAAGGATGAACCATTGGAAGACCCTGAATGGGAACTATACACTGATGGATCCAGTTTTGTCGAGAATGGGACTCGCTATGCCGGGTATGCAGTGGTAACATTGGATCAGGTAATAGAGGCAAAGGCTTTGTTACCTGGAACTTCGGCCCAGAAGGCAGAGGTGATTGGACTCACCAGAGCCCTGTATTTGAGCAAGGACAAAAGGGTTAATATCTGGACAGATTCTAAATATGCCTTTGGTGTGGTTCATGTACATGGGGCGTTATGGAAGGAAAGGGGGCTTTTGAATTCACAGGGAACCAACATCAAGCACCGGGAAGAAGTGCTACAGCTACTGGATGCAGTACATAGTCCCAAAGCAGTTGCAGTTATGCATGTTAGAGGACATCAGACTGCGGAAGGAGACGTTTACAGAGGAAACCGATTTGCTGATGTTACAGCACGGCAAGTGGCACGGGAAATATGGACTCAAATGGCACTGGTACCGGTAAGAACGAATCCGGCTACCCCTTACCTGAATCAGGAGCCTAAATATTCAATAGAAGATGGAAAACTAATAAACTTGCTAGGGGCACAGAGGAATCAACTTGGGTGGTATGTTACACCAATGGGACAAATAGTGGCACCTACTCGCATAATGAAATTTATTTTGGAATCAGAACATAACAAATGTCATTGGGGGGCAGAAGTATTGGTAAAATTTTTGAAAAATGAGATCATCTCTAATCAGATGTTAACAATGGCAAAAAGAGTTAATGCAATGTGCCCGGTATGTTTGAAAAATAACCCAGTAGTTAGGAGACAAATACAAATGGGAAAGCTGCAAGTCGGGCCACAACCGGGAGATTACTGGCAGGTTGATTTTTCCGAATTGCCTAGGGCACAGGGATACAGATACTTGTTAGTGTATGTATGTACGTTTTCAGGGTGGCCAGAAGCTTTTCCATGTAGAACTAATCAGGCTAAGGAGGTGGTAAAAACCTTGTTAAAAGAGATAATACCAAGATTTGGAGTACCTTTAGGATTGTCATCAGATAGGGGTCCGCATTTTATAGCCGGGGTAGTACAGGAATTAGCACGACTGTTAGATATAACATGGAATTTGCATACCCCCTGGAGACCTCAGTCTAGTGGGCAGGTGGAAAGGATGAATCAAACCCTGAAAGTACAAATTAAAAAGATTTGCCAGGAAGCTAAACTGCACTGGCCTCAAGCTTTGCCTTTGGCCCTACTCAGGATTCGAATTAAGCCAAGGGAAAAGGTAGGCGTAAGTCCATATGAGATACTATATGGCAAACCATATCATGCAACTGTATTAAAAGGGGAGGTACGTGTGAGTGGGGACCAGGCAATTGCAGAGTATGTTATGTCACTTAATAAGATCTTGAATTCTTTAAGAAATACTTTACAGTGGAATAGACCGCTCACGCTGGAGAATTCTGTCCACGACATTCAGCCTGGGGACCAGGTGTACGTCAAGAAGTGGATCACGGATCCGCTACGGGAATCATGGAGTGGACCCCACCAGGTGATGATGACGACCTATACGGCGGTGAAGGTCCAGGGGATGGATGCTTGGATCCATTACACCAGGGTAAAGAAGGCACCGTTCCAATGGGAAACCCAGATAGTGTCTCCAACCCGGATGATCTTCCGCGCAAAGCCGCCTTCTTAATTATATTACTGCTAGTGATCATGAGACTATTACCCGTTCAAGGGTCTACTCTAGTACAGGTTGAAGAAACAAAGGTTACAGTCATGGAAGGGATGGATGTTCAATTAACTTGTGTTATATTTGACAGCCAGAGAGTTGAGGCCGGTGAAGTTATTGCAATATGGCAACGGGGGGCTGAAAGAAGCCGAGGCAAGATCGGAGTCGGCTGGGATCAGGATAAACAACAAGGAAACACGGTACTGAATCTTACTAAGGTAACCACAAATGATACAGGAGAATATACATGTTTGGTCAAGATACAGGATATTTTGATTACAAAAGAGTGAGTATGAGGGTTTTGCCATGGACAGGGGATCGTGCTGAAAACATAAAGGTTGATCCAGTATCAATGGCAGCGGACATGTGGGATGGGTCACCCCTTAGAATAAATTGTTCCTTCCTAGTAAGATCAAGATATCAAAGGAACCTATGGGTCAAAAGGTGGAGGCAAAATAGGGAACTGACCTGGGACAGAATAGAGGACAGGACCAGTTGGTGGGAGAAGGAAGGCAAAGGTTGTGGGTGGTTGAATGTCACTAATTGTAGAATAGGAAATGCATGGTGGAGGCATGACAGAATGATGTTATCCTTACAGAGACATGGTAGAAGGGGTAGACGGGAGGCTAATGATACAATAGAACGGAATACTGAGCAGGAAAACTTAGTGGTAGGATTAATTAGAGATTTTGGGATCATGCAGAACGTGACTAAAATAACAGCTTGCCTACCATTACCACAGGCTGCAGGTGAACCAATTCCCTGGGGAATAATACCGGTAACCAAAATGCCTGAAACATTTAAGAATGTTTCATGGTCCTGCCAGTCAGTTCCCAAACCAGTGGATGTATGGAGGGATTTGTGTATGACCATTCGGGCTATGACTAGAGAGGAATGTGAAAAGAAACCCAATCATTATGGTTGGATTCAAAATACCAGGAGGTGTTTAATTGCAACCCCAATAGATGAGCCATGCAATACAGTACAAATAAGAACGAAATCCCACCGAAATGAGATGAGTTGTCAGAATGTCACACAGAATTTTGACACCTGGAATAGCTGGAAGACATTATGGGGACCTAGTGTTTTGGAACACTATAATTACCTTGGGGAAGTACAATGGTGCATCCAATGGTCAGGAGTAAAGAATCAGTCACATTATAGGGCCCTCATCACATCTACATCTTCCCGAGAGTTCAGACCACAGAAAGAGGATTGGAATTGTACTGAGGTTTTTACATGTGATACACCAGAAGACCGAATTGGATTGGTACCGGTGAAAATGGCATTAAAGTGGGGATGCGAGTGTAGGGGATATGATCACACGGTTAGCAAAGAGTCCATGGAGGGACCTATAGATTGCAGATATACTACTGTGCATAGCCCTGGAAATCTAGTCTGGGTGTTGGGACATGGACAGTGGACCACACATTTGCCTCTAGATGGATCAGTAACACAAATCACCCTAGGGGTTCCCACATTGTGTCCATACTGGAAACAGAATAGATTGATCCAAAGGAAAGGACTCAGAAAGAGGGAAGAATCCCTAGAGGAGCAGTGGCATGAACCTGGCTCAGGAGTACACTTTGGATGGATATTAGAATCATTATTCCCTCCGGTAGCGACATATCGAAATAGGGAAATGCTCAACAACTTGTTAGGACAGACAGAAAGGTTGGCAGCAGCTACTAAGAAGGGATTTAAAGATCTAAATTTGCAATTGCAAGCTACATCAAGAATGACCCTACAAAACAGAATGGCATTGGATTTGCTACTGTTAAGAGAACATGGAGTTTGTGGTTACCTGAGTAGGAGAATAGATCATTGCTGTGTACACATTCCAAATGTTACACTTGAAGTTGAGAAAGATATTTCTCAACTGGCAGAAGTGGAAACAAAAACCAAGGAAATTGAAAAGGAAGCACAGCATAACTGGATAGGAGCAGTATTTGATTCTTTGGGGCTTCACCTGTCTGGCTGGATTACATCTGCTATACAGTATGCACTAATGTTTTTAGTATTTTTAGTGACTATATGGATCGTATATAGATGCCTCTTAGGAGTGATCGAAAAGGAAAAGAATCGATCTCTCCGGTTGCTGAAGGCGATGACCCGCGGGCGGCAGAATGAAGAACACTCCCCACCTCGTTATGAAGATGTTACTGTCAATACTGTTGATTGAGCATCCTTGCAGTAGGACTGAAGGATGCTCAAAAGGGGGGAAATGTTGGAAAAGAAATGAAATTTAGCAAAATGTGTAATTATAGTTTAGTTATGAGTTGTGTGTGAATTGGTTTGTTAAAAGCAGTTTTGCAGTTTTGCAGCCGTTGACAGTGTGTGTGTTTGGTTTGTGTGTAACTTAGCAGGTAGTCTTAGGAATTTAGTAAATAATTAAACTAGTGCAGGAGAGTAAGAATGCTAACCTGTCTGAAGGCAGCATACAATGCTCTTAGAATAAGATAAGCAGAAGATTTATGATCTTGCCTGTGAACTAAGGAATGTATCACAAGGGAACTGTTTCTTGGAGACTTTGTTGTGAATCGCATGTATAAGAGGGAAGCACCCATATGTGAAATCGGGGGCTTGGGTTTTTGGGACGTGAGTCCCCCAGCACCCCGGGCCCGTAATAAAGCACCCACAAAACTTATCCGAGTTTTGTGTCATTTATCAATCGGGCAACACATGGAGCCTGGCTGTGCCTGCCTCAGAGGATGGGCCTACACCCCGAACCTGCCTGCAACAGGGGCAGGGCCCCGCACCCAAGGCAGCCTCCATGGAACGCAGCTATGCCTCCAGTGGGAATGGCCCTGCCTCCGGCCCGGCCCCCGGCACCACCAGGAGCTCCTGCAAACCTCACACCCAGAAGGAGAGTGTGGGAAAAGCCCCTGAGAGGATCCAGCCTGACTAAAAAGGGTGGAAAGAAATGTGTGGGGGTTTGGTGCCGTGAAAGCAGAAAGCAGAAACCTTCGAATCTGCCCAAAGAGATGGGGCTGGATGCATGAGATAACTGTTTCACAGCAGCTGAAATCAACACACCCTCTCACCCAGTCCAGCGAGAAGCCAGCTCTTCACTGCAAATGGATGATGAGAAAGCAAAGAAAGAAACACCAAGTTTCCACCTCTCAAGAGCTTGACAACCACCTTACCTCCTGATATATCAAGGTTTTCATATTCTAAAGACTCTAATAAACTAATAACATATGCCAAGAGTAAAAATATTGAAGGGTTATCACACAAGAGTTAGAAAAATGTACAACTGTTTGTGAAATCTGCCTTAGAGTTCATAGTACAATACTTATTGTTATTGTTTGCATTTGCTAAAACCAAAATTGATAAGCCTATGATCGCTAGTTCTGCTAAAGTTATTTGGAAAATGTTACATTTCTGACTCAGGCAGTTACTATTGTGACTCGAAGAAGCCCTAGTGTGTGTATTAATGTGTGTTTCCTTAAAACTCCTAGGAATTATTATTATATTGCTTCAGGATAAATGGATAAGATTCAAAGAATATTCGCTGAGATACACATGGAACATTAAAATAACAAAATTTCTAACTCCTGACTGTCCTAGGTTACAATATAAAGATGTATTCTATTCCCATCCTCGAGAGCTGCTGAAACCAGGAGGCGCATTGTTTTTTCCTTATCTCCTGTTAATGGGGCCATCAATGTCTTGCCACATGATTCAGAGATAACTCCCTCCGGGAGCCATTTCTGTTCAACGGGTAATCAAGGACCCACCACATGACTCAGAATCATTTCAGCCCATTGTGACATGCTCCGTCCAGGGGGAAGGAGCTCAGCATCCCCAAACAGGGGTTTGGGGCAGAACAAGCTGCCCTTACCCACTGGTTTTCAGAGAACAAGAACTACCAGATCTTTTCTATGGGATCACCACTTCAACAAGACCATTTTGTCTGGACTGCTACCACCACCCTAACTAGCAGGGTGTCAGGTTGTATTCTGACTCTGTCAGTGTTTTTCCTTTTGTATTATTGCATGTATTTGGGGTTTTTTTCCCTTCTCCTAATAAATTGTATTTCTCATTTGGAGTCTCTCACTGGTTTTGCTTTGAAACCAGAACAGAAAGTAATTCATCCAATCCCAGTGTGGGATTGGAAACTTCTTTTAGAACTGAATTTTCTGCCCTCTGAACTAGCCCAGCTACATGAAATAAAGAGGGCAGGAGACTTTTTCTCCTTTTAATGCCTTTATTAAAAGTGATCAGCTCAAGATTGGGCAGCTCAATGGGTCTGCAATCTCCGTCGTCTCTCCCAGGGCGACTCAGAGGAGGACGACATGGGCAGCTTTATCCTCGTGGAGCCTTGGGCATTTCCTGGTCTTCAACAATGCAGCCTCGCCCCCACTCCAGGTCTTGGCTTTGGGTCAACTCCTGCACTCAGGTTGAGGGGCCACGAAGGTCTCCAGCATCTCTGCAGGCTCAGGACTCAGTTCCTCACGTTTAGACATCACTCCAATTTCTCAACTCTATACTGGCTTGTTGTTTTGGGAGTCTTTTCAATGTGTTTGGAACAGTAGCTTCTCATGACATGCTGGTCCCGAAGTTATATGGCATGTCTCCCCCTACATCTCATCTTTTCTGCTCACTGTCTGGGGAGGTCCACACCCTTCACTGTCTCAGAGAAGAGCCATCAACCCAGCCCTGGCTAGGGCCTTTACTGATACAAAAGAGAACTATTAATGACAATGACTTGTTATTATCATAACAAACAAGCAGCACCCCAGCAGCAACTCTGATCTGACTAGTCTTTGTAACTCTTTTCTCACAAAAAACCCGGCAGATTTTTGTTTATAACACTAAGTATTCTGCATCTGTAATTAAATTGAGGGGCCCTTGGAATTTTGAGAAGGGTCTGACCACTGCTACTAATTTGGTGATCTGGGGGGACCCTTGAATGATTTCCACATTGTCTTTTCACTACCTGAGTCTCTGAGTCTTTCCATGTTATCACAGATTTGTGAGATCCTCCAGATCCATCAGTGAAGATGGTCAGAGCCTTCAAAGGATTTGGGCTGGGTAAAAGACTATAATTTGTTTTAAAAATTTTGTGTTTGGGGTAATGAATTGAAAGCTGGCCAGGGTAGCCATCAAGAGCAAACTGATAAAGTTCAGATGTTTGTAAAAGGCAATTAAGATTCTCAGTGATGAGGAATAAAAAAATTGTATGAAGGTCAACTCCTGCTAAGAAAAATAGATGAGCTTGAGCCTTGGTGATCAACTGAGCCATAATTTCTTGTGGTGTTATTGTTTTGTTGTGTTGGTGGGCGCTAAAGACCCACTCAATAATAATGAGGGTGATATGTCACAGATACATTTTATGAAAAATCCTTTCCTTAGGATTTTTTCTCCTGAGAATCCAAGAGGCCTCACAAACAAAATGTAAACAATGGTTATCTTCTGCTGTGGAATGCAGCATGTGCATCTGTGATTGGTCTCATGTGGTTGTTTCTAATTAATGGCCAATCACAGTCAGCTGGCTTGGATTCTCTGTCCGAGACACAAGCTTTTGTTATCATTCTTTCTTTTTCTATTCTTAGCTAGCCTTCTGATGAAATCCTTTCTTCTATTCTTTTAGTATAGTTTTAATATAATATATATCATAAAATAATAAATCAAGCCTTCTGAAACATGGAGTCAGATCCTCATCTCTTCCCTCATCCTAAGACCCCTGCACACACTGTCAAAATTGGTGACCTTGAGTGACTGAGGAAGAATTCCTCACTTGGTGAGACCCCAGAGGAGCATTGCTACACTGGGTAAACCCCGAGTGTGTGGCATTGATGGTCACCCCACAAGTGACCACAGAAGTGGATTCTAGCCAGGAGCTGAAGCACTGAAGATCCTGAAGTTGGGCAGAGTTCACAGCCAAGGCTGACCACAAAAAGAACATTTTTAAAAGTCTCCCAGGCAAGATGTCCGGAGACCTTCACAGCACAGAGCAGCCTGCTGAAGCACAGAAGACACTGTCACAAGGGACTGTTAACTCTCCCCTTTCTGAAAATGCTGCCCTTCACACAATGTGGGCTGGGATATGGCAGAAGGTGCCTACGGAGGCAGATGTTCCATTCTCCCCCTTAGAGGAGAAAATTATTACCCTCTGGCAAAAATGGGGTCATGAGGACAGAGTTCCTATGGTGAAGAGACATTTCTCTGAATTTTTTAGATGGACAAAACACCTTGGGTTTTCTGTTGATGTCCATATGCCTTTAATATATACATATGGGAATGCATGGAATCCATTTTCAAGGATGCTTTGTACCCAGGACTTGGATTTCCTTGGATTTATCCATCATGCAGAACTCTCTTCCCAGTTTTGAAACGGAAAGCATCTTCATTTCAGTGGATCACTGACTGAAGAGGTCAAGTTCCCTTCCCGCTAGAACTGGCAAAAGAGGACCCTTTCCAGGAACACCAGCTGCTGCTTCCCAGCCCCCCTGAATTGCGGGGGGCAAGGCTTTGCCCGCAGCTGAAGAAAAGTTTTTTTCTGTGCCTTTGGAGCATGCTCAAACTTTTTCCCCCCACTCGTTGCCCTCAAGGGGATCTGAGTTGGCTGTGCCGCCCCAGCCAGAGAAGCGGATCCCTCTCCAGCCAGCGCCGCGGATGCTGCTGGTCCCCACAGCCCCTCCTGCAGTCACCCCTCCAGCAGAGACCATGAGGGCTCCAACAGTGACGGCTCCCCCTTTGCCTGCAGCGCCGGTGGAGGAGGTTGAAGCTGAGAACAGCGACCAGCAAGCAGCACCACCTCCACTGGCCCCCAGAAGTTCTGTCACCTTCCACTGGCCCGGTCCCAGTTCAAGATTATGCTGAGGATGGTTCTGAGCCCGTGGAACTGTCTTTGGAGCTGTCCATGGTCCCCCTGCCCCCAGTGGCAGATGCCGCGGCACCTGCAGCCAGCGTAGCTTCCCCCCCGAGCTTTTTGGGCTGTCCCGGGGCTGCCCCTGCAGAGGGAGCTGGGACAGGGGAAGGGGACGCCAGCCTGTCCCTCCGTGGGGAAGGCGTGGCTTGGCAGCTGATTGCGGGTGCATCCCGGCTGCCTACTTTCAAACTCAGCGTTTTTTATGGGCCGGTTCGTGTTTGGCCAGGGATTTCCCATTGGGGTTTGGAATGCCTGACTCCCTCCGTGCGCCCCAGCGGTGAGGGGGAGGTGGCTCCCGGGAGTTCTGCCTTTGGTCCCCAGCCCAGAGGGGGTGGGCGTGGTACCGGGAGGCAGAAAGAAGGAACACCTTTTGCTTATGCATTGCAGAGGCAAGGGAAACAGCGGAAAGTGACCATCACTCACTTGCTGTGGGGGAAAAACATCCGTGAACCCGAGATGAAGATACTCGGGACAGCTTCTGTTTCCCAACTGCAGGTGTGCACCGGTGTTGCTAAAGGAAGGAAGCGTTTGGTCACTGGTGCTGCCCAGGCATTGGCAGCAGGGTGCCGGGCTGTGAGAGCACAGAGCCCACCTCACGGGCTGGGTCTGGGCTGTTTGGCTCAGTGCCCTGGGCCAGGACCTCCTCCCGGCCAGCTGATGGGTTTGGGGGCTTTGCTTCCCCCGTCAGGACCTGGGTCACCGTTCTGTGGGCCAGGTCTGGGATATCTTTCCACAAGCGCCAAGACCAACCAGGGCCTCAGAAGCTCCTCTGCTGCTGCTCTTTCTGAAAAAAAAAAAAAAAAAGAAAAAAGAAAAAAAAAGCAAAGAAAAAGAGTTGAAAGAGCTAGTAGCAGCTCAAAAGCAATGAAGAGACAAAAATTAACCTCGACCCAAGTGGTTCAATAAAGGGTTGTGGCCAAGACATTCCAGAGACTTTTTCAAAATTGTTTTATAAATGTCAATGGATTTTAGATAATTATTGATGATTTTGTTTAGCATTTCTTTGTTTCAGGATTCTGCAAGCCTGTTTCAGGACCAAAAGGGACTTTCAGAGTTGTCAAAGAGGATCATCTTCAGTCCGTGCACCTTATCCTGAAACTCAGCGTTTGGACTTGAAGCAATGAAGTTTCTTTGCATTGTTTTCTGCATTTTCTTATATTGTAGGATTGTTTTAGTGATATGAAAGAATTTTATGTTCTACAGGTGGAAGAATTTCCCTGATCATTCCACATCAGCACTTGATTGAGGTTTTGATTGGCAACAGATAACCTGTCAAGTGTCTGTTCTTTCCTCTGCATGGGCCCAGCAGAAGAAATTACAAACATGTTTCTTTTTGATTTAATTGTAATAAAAAGGGTGAGATGTCACAGATACATTTTATGAAAAATCCTTTCCTTAGGATTTTTTCTCCTGAGAATCCAAGAGGCCTCACAAACAAAATATAAACAATGGTTATCTGCTGCTGTGGAATGCAACAGGTGCATCTGTAATTGGTCTCATGTGGTTGTTTCTAATTAATGGCCAATCACAGTCAGCTGGCTCGGACTCTCTGTCCGAGACACAAGCTTTTGTTATCATTCTTTCTTTTTCTATTCTTAGCTAGCCTTCTGATGAAATCCTTTCTTCTATTCTTTTAGTATAGTTTTAATATAATATATATCATAAAATAATAAATCAAGCCTTCTGAAACATGGAGTCAGATCCTCATCTCTTCCCTCATCCTAAGACCCCTGCGCACACACCATCACAGGGATCGAGTGACTTTTTATTCCACTGAATAAGCAGGGCATAAAATCTAGCACTAGGACCGAGGATCACTAGGGAGAAAGGTTGGTCTGGACTGTACCAGCAGGCTTATTTAGCTCTTAAAGCATTGGCCACTTTATTTACTGCTTCCTTGGTTTCTGGTGTATATGATTGCAGAGAGTCCAGGTTCTCACTGCCTTTTAGAAGCTGGAATAGTGGTGTGCAGTCTTCTGCTGTAATTCCCAGCAGAGAACAAACCCAGTTGATGCCCTTGCAAAGTTGATGGGAGTTCTTGCAGGGTTCTGGGATCATTCTTGATGTCAAGTGGTTTGGATACGATGGTCCTCACCATGACCCTGAGGCCAAGGTATTTCCATAGTGAGGTATACTTGTGTCTTGTCTGGAGCTACCTCAAACCCCATGTCTTGAACTGCTTTGGAAAGACTGGCTAAAGCAAGGTTTAGAATGGTGGAAGTCTTTCCACAAATCAGAATGTCATCCATATAAGGAAGAATTATCACTTCTTGGAATTTTGTCTAATGGGAGATAGCATACAAGCCATGAACCATTGGCCAATTGTTTGTCTGTTCCCCATGCCCTGGGTCAAAGCTGTCCAATGGTATCTCTGTAGAAGTGCTCTGTTTATTCAGAGGCAGGACAGAAAAGGCAAATCAGAGGGCATCTTCGAGGTGCAGGAGAATGTTGAAAAAAAACAGTCCTTGAGGTCAACGATGACCATCTGCCAATCCCTCGGTAGCATGGAGGGAGAAGGTAGGGCAGGTTGCAAGGGACCCATATCTTCCAGGACCTGATTGATTTTACGGAGGTCCTGCAGGAGCCGCCACCTGTCTTTGACTGGCTTCTTGATTACAAAAAGAGATGTGTTATAAGGGCTGGCAGGTGGTATAATGTGGCCCTTCGACAGCTGCTCCTGAAAGAGGGACTGCAGCGCCTTTGGTAGATAGGGAAAAGGCGCTGCGGAAGATCTCGCGATGTCACGGAAAGGCAGGACCCTCTGTTCCCCTTAGATAAGACCCTCTGTTCCCCGTAGATAAGAAATTAACATAGGAATGTAGCCTCCCTTAATCGAATACCAGTAATTTTCCATCCCCTACCCAGTAACTGTCCACTCCTTACTAACCATAGATGGTAAAGACAGACCCACTCTGATGTAGAGACCCCTTAGTCTATAAAAACCCAAGAGATGAGATAATAAAGGCCTTTTGACCGTCCATCACATTGATGTCTGCGTGTGTCATTGGCCCGAGCGGCCCAGGAGAGTTGGGCCGCCGTGCTGATCCTTAGAACCAGGTCGCCTGCCTTGCTCCAGAAGGCAACATTTGGTGCCCGAAACCCGGGAGCCGATCTGCGCCCGGGGAACGGGGATTCTCCTGGAAAGAGGACGGCGGCTGTTGGCAGCAGGCCTGACCACAGCGGGAGGGACGCCTCCGGACCAGCGTGGACCATGGAAGCCATTGCGAAGGTCGTAACAGAAATGCATGCACAATGGGGTATAGAATGTAAACTTAGAGATTTAACTCTCGCATTGCCGAGACTGATTAAGCTTGGGGCTATTGAAAGCCCCGTGGACATCCTACATTCGGGCGTGTGGGATAATTGTACAAAAGCTCTGGCGGAGGACACCATGTCTTCGGGCTCAGGGAAAGCCCTAAAATCGTGGGGCAGGGTTGTCCAGGCTCTGCAAAAGGCTCGACAAGAGCAAGAAACCTGGATAGCCGCGCGAACTTGTTTATTAGCCATGCCGCAGTTGGGGGTGGGCGCGGCGACACAAACCGCGCAGGTGCCTGATCCAGGCGGGCGCACGGAGGCGCGAACGCCAGATCCCCCTCAGCGAGCGGACTCACCATCGGGGGGGGAACACCCGCGGGCGTTCTGGCGGGGGCTCGCGGAGGAGGCGCAGAACGCGGCCGAACTGGTGGACCCCGTAGGGATCGATAAAAACGCCCCCCCACCATATGCGTTTGAAAATGGCGCCGAACCATGTGGTCAGGGTGGAAAGGAGGAGGCGGGGAACGCGGAAGCGCCGTCAGCCTGCCTAACAACGCATGCGCGGGCGAGCGGGGAGACGGGGCGGCCCCCTCGGAGGCGCGGAAGACCAGTCAGAGTGCTCAGTTCACATTAGGTCCTTATAGGGCAAGGACCTCCCCCAGCAGGAGGTGGGGGGACCCCAGGGGGAGGGAATGGCCCGACCCCCGCAGGAGGGGGTGGGGTCGGAGCCCGAGGAGAAGGCAGAGCAGCCCGGAAGCGTCTCTTTATTTGACTTCCGGCTCAGACTCGGACTCGAGCTCGGAGCCCGAGATAGGATCGGAAGATTTCGATTCGGATTCTAGCTTTAACAGAGAGAGAGCAGCGGCGTGTAAGGTCACTAGCCACAGCACTCCCGCTTGGGTGAAGGGGTTACCAGAGAAAAACCGAACCCCGCTCACAAACTGGCGGAAAATAAAAATGGCTTGCGCGGAATGGACTCCGTCTGCCACTCTAGTGTTCCCGGTCCGTGTGGGGGGGGCAGGCGGAAACCAAAGGACTTATTCACCAGTCAATCTGAAAGATGTGCAGGCAATTGTTAAAGCGATTGCGGATAAGGGAATTCATTCTGCCATGGTTTGTACACTTATTGACGGCCTTTTTGGTGGGGACGATATGCTTCCCTTTGATATTAAGCAGACGTGTAGAATGATATTCGATGGTGCAGGGATGATCGTTTTTAAACAAGAATGGGAGGATAATTGCATGCAACAGCTAGCCTTGGTAACAGGGGCAGACCATCCACTGCACGGCTCCAGCATACAGAGGCTAATGGGCACAGACCCCACTATGATCACCCCCCAGCTACAGGCTGAGGTCTTGCGAGCCCATGAGGTTATGACAACAACCCATGCTGCCCGAGAAGCCATCCGTGATGCTTCTAAAGTGGTAGCCAAACCCTCTCCGTGGTCCTCCATAAAACAGGGTGAGAGTGAGAGTTTCACTCAATTTGTGGACAAGCTCCAGGCCGCAATAGATTCCTCTACGTTACCCTCAGAGGCGAAGGGTCCCGTGCTGGCAGACTGCCTACGCTAGCAATGCAACTCAGCCACCAAGGACATTTTAAGGTCACTGCCACAGGGGTCTAATATAGCTGCCATGATCAGACACGTTGCAAAGGAAGAACACCTAGCTCCCATCCAAGCAGCAGTTCACACTGCAATAACCAGCGTGATGGCATGCCTTAAGTGTGGCCAGGCAGGCCACTTGGCAGTAAACTGCCCCCAGCCAAGGTGCCTATCAGCAGCTGCTCCACCACGCCAAGGGGGAGGTAGGGGGCCATGCTGGGGCTGTGGAAGGAAAGGGCATTTAGCTAAGGAATGCAGATCCAGGTCCCAGGGAAACGGGAGAGGGAGGGGGCACTTGGGCCACAGCCAGCCCCCTCCCACCTGGAATATGCAGCGGCCCAGCTACAGCAACCCCCAGTGGGGCAGGGGACCCTCATACCCTATGCCCCCACAGGGAGCAGTCAACTTTGCATCCCCCCCAGCAATTCAATGGCAGAATTGTGCAGCACCCTCAATACCTTCGCACCCCCCACCACCACAAGCCGTGCCGGAGTCATAGGAACAGCAGGGGACGCCCCAGAGCGGGATCCCTGGGTGGCCTTGGTCATGCAAATAGGGAAGGAGCCCTTGATGGTGTGGGGGACATGCCGCCTTTACGGCAGCCAGGATCCCCACGTCATAGGGTTTCAGTTTTGGGCGGACACGGGATCAGACTGCACGATTATTCCCCAAGCACATTGGCCCGGACATTGGCAATTCGAAGAAGTCCCCCCAGTGAACGGAGTGGGGAGGCAGTCCCGGGCATGGAAAAGCACCCAGCTGGTGGCTATAACACTTCACACGAAAAAGGGACCAGAACAGACAGTAGCAATGTACCCCTACATTTTGCAAAATTCTCCACCCCTGTTAGGAAGGGATGTTCTCTCCTTGCTAGGATTTCGGATCACAAATTTATCATGAGGGCCATTGCCGTACACCCTCCGCTGCCAATCAAATTGACTTGGAAATCATCAGACCCTGTATGGGTTGAGCAGTGGCCCCTCACAGAGCCTCGAATGGCAGCCTTGCTGGAACTGGTTGATCGAGAACTGCAAAAGGGTCACATAGAACCCTCCACCAGCTCATGGAACACCCCTGTATTTGTGGTCCCCAAAAGGTCCGGACAAGGCTATCGTCTTGTCCACGACCTGAGAGAAGTGAACAAGACTATCAGACCCATGGGTCCAGTCCAGACACTGCTTCCCGCGAACTCAGCCATCCCTGCAGGGCAGCCGTGTGCAGTACTGGACATCAAGGACTGCTTCTTTTCAATACCCCTGCACCCTGAGGACAGAGAACGATTCGCCTTTTCCGTGGCATTTCGGAACGGCGAGCGGCCCAACCTTCGCTTCCAATGGAGAGTACTTCCGCAAGGCCTGGTCGACAGCCCGACCATATGCCAAATCACCGTGGACAAAGCACTGATGCCAGTCCGACACTCCTACCCCACCACAATCATCATCCAGTATATGGACGACATCCTGGTCGCAGCACCATTGACAAGCCAAGTAGATCACCTGGCGACCACAGTCACGGAAACCCTTCAAGCCAACGGCTTCGAGATCGTGAGCACAAAGATCAAGAGAGGACCCTGCGTGACCTTCCTGGGAGTAGGCATTACAAGCTCCTACGTGATACCCCCCGAGATGAAGATCAACCGAGACATCGAGACGCTCCACGACGTGCAACGCCTGGTGGGATCGCTGCAGTGGCTTCGCAACATCGTCCTGATTCCTCCCGAGGTCATGGACCCTCTGTATGACCTCCTGAAAGGAAAGAACCCCTGGGATCCGAAGGAACTGACCACAAGCAACGAGCTCCCTCGACTTCATCGAAAACCAGATGGCCACTGGCACGCTTGCCAGGTGGAACCCAGTCATGCCACTGGACCTGTACGTCCACTTTACACCGAAGGGGGGAGTGGGAGCACTGGCCCAAGGACTTGCTGAAAAGGCCCGACTGATCCAATGGGTGGTCCTCGGAAGACCCGCTCGTGCATTTTCCCCAGGAATCGAATGCATCACCAGCCTCATCATGAAAGGCAGGAGACTTGCCTTGAAACACCTAGGGATGGAGCCGACAAGCATCCACCTTCCGTTTCGCAAGCAACCGACCACGGAGTCAGCTGCAATATCAGAGTACCTGGCCCTTGCTCTCTCCGGCTTCGGAGGAGAAATCACCTACTCCTCCAAGCCACCCTGGATTAAGCTGCTGACCGTAGTCGACATGGACATGCCACCGAAGGTCAAGGACAGACCACAGCCGGGACCAACAGTCTTCACAGACGCTTCCTCCACAACTTCAACCGCAGCAGCAGTGTGGCAGGCAGGAGAGCAATGGCATTGCGTCAAAGCGTGTGACCCCACACTGTCAGTGCAACAACTGGAGGCAGCAGCAGTGGTTTTGGCGTGCGGACTCTTCCAAGACAAACACCTCAACATCGTAACGGACTCTATATTCGTGGCAAGGCTCTGCCTAGCCATGGCAGGACCAGGAGTGTCCTAATGCTGGAAGAAGCACTCTCCTCGCGACAGGGCACCGTGTCAGTCATCCACATCAACAGCCATGACCCAGTCAAAGGTTACTTCCAGATCGGCAACGACAAAGTGGATGCCGCAGCAAAAGGCGTTTGGACCTTGCAAAGAGCTCGTCAACTGCACGAGTCACTCCACATCAGAGTCAAAGCACTGGCAAAGAGATGCAGAATCTCGACGGCGGACGCAAAACATGTGGTAGCCACCTGCCCTCATTGCCAGAAGTCACCCCTTTGGACCTACGGAGTCAACCCAAGAGGTCTCAAGCCCTCAGAAATCTGGCAGTCGGACTTCACCTGGTGCGAACTGCTGAAGCCCCGAGCATGGCTAGCAGTGACAGTGGACACTTATAGCGGAAGGATCATAGCTACACAGCACCCCAAAACCAACTCCAAAACCACAATTCAGCACTGACTGACAGCCATGGCTTGGCTTGGTATCCCCAAGCAGATCAAAACGGACAACGGCTCCAATTTCACCTCCAAACAAGTACAGGAATTCGCCTCGAAATGGGGCATCACGTTAGTGCAAGGTATCCCGTATAACAGTACCGGGAACGCCATAGTAGAGCGAGCAAATCAGACCCTGAAAACCAAGATAGAAGTGTTGGCAAAAGCAGAGGGCTTTGCCAATGCCATTCCCCCAGGAGATCAGGCACGTATGCTGGCAACCGCTTTGCTGGCACTGAATCAATTCCCTAGGGGAGATGAAACAAACAGTCCCGTCCAAAAACACTGGGCCACTCGAACGCTAGAAGAGGGCCCACAGGTGGTAATCAGAAACGAGCTAGGCGAGTGGGAACGGGGTTGGAGGCTGATGCTCACAGGCGAGGGTACGCAGCTGTCAAAAAGGACGGCAAAATCAGGTGGTGTCCACTTAAGTCGATTAAACCGGACCTTCATAGCGAGCAGAATGAGACTGACGAGAATTGCGAGTATTTGTTTACAGGACCTGCTCGTGGGACGCCCTCGTGACGCGTACATCCCGGTTCCAGACGAAAGTGACAGACCACCAAGCCGCCAGGCAGCACCCAAGAGACCCGCACGGGTGAGACCCAAGCACCAAGGGTGTTTTTGTGTGATTTTGCTGTTGGGGCTTGTTGCCGGGGGCAAGCCAGGGGGCTTGTTGCCAGGGGGCAAGCCAGCCCAGACCACTACCCCCATCGGCCCTTCAGGTGGGTCATGCGACACCTTAGTAGTGGCAAAGTACTCAGAGAAATCACCACACCGAACACCCCATCCTTCCTGCTCCGCATCACCGACCTGTTTCCAGGACGGCCAAAGGTACACCCCTATTCCCCACATGTCACACACTCGTACCTATCCTACTGGTGCCCAGCTTCAAACCCTGGGAAAAGCTACTGCAATCACCCAGGGTGGGGATATTGTGGGCACTGGGGCTGCGAAACCATAGTTACAGATGCCAGACCATCGGGGCCTGGGTGGGATCCACAAGAGCCAGACAAATTCTTACAATTCACCTGGGCACCCATCAGTTGCAAAATACCCTTCTTCTCTCACGGAAACTTCCATCGAAACCAACATAAAATCCCTAGATTTCGGGCATGCACTGATTACAACATGACAGTCTTGCAGCCAGATCACCCTAGCTGGGCCACAGGCAAAACGTGGACAGCGGTCCTTCAAGGGTCAAAAGAGAGGGTGAACGTGCAAATTATCAGGCTCCAACCGTCAGCACCCCGAGTGGTCGGACCAAACAAAGCGATTAAAAGCGTGCCGAAAGGGAGAAATGTAACCTACCCCAAAACCTTACCCACAGGGGTCAGCAATGTCCTGACCGGTCAAGCGGAAACCTTTCAGATGAGCCGCTTAACCGAGTCAGACTCAGACCCAATCCTTCGTATGTTAGAAGCTACCTTTGTATCCCTGAATGAATCTAACCCTAACCGAGTCCTGCTGGCTTTGTTACGATGTCAAACCCCCCTTTTACGAAGGAGTTGCTTTAAACACTCCCTTCAGTTACTCCACAGCCGACGCCCCTCACCAGTGCAGATGGGATACCCCTCGCAAAGGAATCACCGAGTCAAGTCACAGGCCGAGGCAGATGCTTTGGCAATGCAACCCTAGCTAGGCGGAAAGGCAACGTCTGCACCAAAATTGTCAAGCCTAACAGGAAAAACAATAAATGGGCAGTCCCATCCGCATCTGGGATGTGGGTTTGCCAGCGATCCGAAGTGAGTCCTTGTGTGTTCCTTCCCAAATTCAATGACTCTAACGACTTCTGTGTCCAAGTTCTGATTGTTCCTAGGATCCTGTACCACTCAGACGAAGAAATGTACCATCTTCTTGAGGGACCCAGCCGGATCCACAAAAGAGAAATATTGACAGGTATAACTATCGCAATGCTGCTCGGCCTGGGAGCAGCCGGAACAGCCACGGGTGTCTCAGCCCTAGCGACCCAGCACCAAGGACTGTCCCAGCTGCAAGCAACGATTGACGAGGACCTGCAAAGGATCGAGAAATCCATCTCCTTTCTAGAGAAGTTGGTCTCCTCACTCTCAGAAGTGGTCTTGCAGAACAGGCGAGGACTGGACCTCCTGTTCATGCAGCAAGGGGGCCTGTGTGCCGCCTTGAAAGAAGAGTGTTGTTTCTACGCAGACCACACGGGAGTAGTGAGAGACTCCATGGCAGAACTCCGGAACCGACTGGCTCAGAGACAGAAAGACAGGGAAGCCTAACAGGGCTGGTACGAGTCTTGGTTCAATCAATCACCTTGGCTAACCACTCTGATTTCTGCCCTGATAGGTCCATTGGCGATGCTGTTTCTAACAGTCACCTTCGGACCATGCTTGCTGAACAAGCTGGTCTCGTTCATTCAGACCCGCCTGGAACAGACCAACATCCTGTTCTTAGGCCGACGACAATTGCTGTGAATTCAACCAGGGAACACTGCCAGTCACAAGATTTTCCGAACTTGTCTGGCAAAAGCTCACTCAGGTTTCCCAAGACCCCTTTTCCTTGTCGAACTACAACCTTATACCTCACTTCAGTACCTATGTATATGACTACCTCATTCATTTGTGAAAAAGGGGGGGGAGATGTGGTAGATAGGGAAAAGGCGCTGCGGAAGATCTCGCGATGTCACGGAAAGGCAGGACCCTCTGTTCCCCTTAGATAAGACCCTCTGTTCCCCGTAGATAAGAAATTAACATAGGAATGTAGCCTCCCTTAATCGAATACCAGTAATTTTCCATCCCCTACCCAGCAACTGTCCACTCCTTACTAACCATAGATGGTAAAGACAGACCCACTCTGATGTAGAGACCCCTTAGACTATAAAAACCCAAGAGATGAGATAATAAAGGCCTTTTGACCGTCCATCACATTGATGTCTGCGTGTATCATTGGCCCGAGCGGCCCAGGAGAGTTGGGCCGCCGTGCTGATCCTTAGAACCAGGTCGCCTGCCTTGCTCCAGAAGGCAACAAGCGCCTTTACCTGTTTCACTGGAAGGGGCCACTGATCCACCCAGAAAGGGTGACCAGTTTTCCATGAGAACTGCAGGGTGGTGCACTGCTCAGTGGCCTCGACCAGAAATCCTGTGGTGGCCTAAGGATTTCTAGCTGAGTCCCCCACTGGCACAACAGGTCCCTACCCCAAAGCGTGACAGGTGCCCCTATCACTGAATGTTGCAGTAAGGCAGAGAAATTTTAAAGAAAAGCCTCATAAAATCAAGCCTGCTCTCCTAAAATCAGTGTCTGGCCTTGTCAAACTAGCACTTTACAAGTTCCCATGTGAAAGCAATCCTGGTGTGAGCAGTTTGTTAACATAACAATCTATTCCTGGGTGAAAAGCAACTAGCACCTGTGTAAACTTTTTTTGCAATGTTAGATAGAAAAATGAAAACTATCGCTCACAAACAACTTTTCCCGCATGTACACACCAGGGGTTTGAGTGACCAATCAATACAGGGTAACAACTTGTTACTTACCAATAAAATAATTGGCAAGAAAGCTACTAACCAATTGGAGTCACACACCAGCTCTGTAAAACTGTATAAAAGCAAGTTACCTGAATAAAGAGGGGGCTTTTCCACCATGAAAAAAACTGAGTCCTGCATGGTTTATTTCCATAAAGTAGGTTTCCTATCCCACCTTCCCATGTCTTCCCCATGGTCGCAAAAGAAGAACCACAGGTCAGCTTGTGACATTTACCCTCTCTCTTTAGCTGGGTGACATTTGACTCTGACTTTGGGGCCTGTCACTTGCACCGGTGCCTTATGGCAACTGCTCCTCCTCACCTCCTGCCTCACCTCCTCCCTCATCTCTTCTTTGAGTTCCTTGACCATGGCAGAGACATGAGCCTGCATTGGGCCACTGATCATACTCTCATAATTTCTAAGCTTGTTGGCAACAGAGCCCACTGTCTCTCGGTTGGTGTCAGCATTAATCATTGCAATGAAGGTGGTGTATTGAGATGGCCCCAGATTTACCAGACTCCACAACATTTGCGCTGTGCACCTGACCTTGTTGGGGCCATTATCATGCTGTCCGTCCCTCCCAAAGAGTACCTCCAATACTGCCACACCTCTCAGCTGTTGGATGCCTTCCTCAAGGGTCTTCCAGCACATTCTATGGTGGTGCTCCTGCATGCTCTCCCTGTGGACAAACCTCTCTCTGGCACTCATTAAAAGCCGCTCCTAGAGGGAAAGGGACCCTGGCTCCCTTACAAAAATCTGATTCACACCTGAGTCCTGGGTCAAGGGTCCCAAATTTCTTGCCTCTCCACTATCCACTTGCTCATCTGTACCCATAACGTCCCAGACCCAAAGTAATCAAGTTGTATAAGCTTCACATCTCCATCGTACAATGTCTTTGGGCAGATTAGGGAGACTTTCGTACGTCAGGGACTTGGTGATGATTGCAAATTCTGGCTCCTCGGTAGGCTGTGATGTGGTAGATAGGGACAGGCGATCGGAAGATCACGCGATGTGACGGAAAGCCAGGACTCCTTTTTCCCCTAATCCCTTAAGATAAGAGATCTCTCTAGGAATGTAACTAGGAATGTAGCCCCCCTAACAGTAGTGCCAGTAACTTTCCACTCCACTCCTGGTAACTTTCCACTCCTTACTAACCATAAAAGGTAAAGCAGAGCCCCTCTGACGTAGACAGACCCCTTAGATTATAAAACCCCACGAGATGAGATAATAAGCGCCCTTTGACCGTCCACCACATTGGTGTCTGCATGCTCTTTGGCCCAAGCGACCCTGGAGAGCTGGGTCGCTGTGCTGTTCCTCAGAACCAGGTCGCCTTGCCTTATATCAGAAGGCAACACTGTGAGGACCCTCCTTTCTTATTTTTATCTGGGTGCTCTGATTTCATCTTAGATCTCTTTGTTTCTACAGGGGCAATTGCTGCTGTCTGTGGCTACCCTTGCAGTTCAGCTGGAACCTGGACAGTTGTAACATCTGTGGGTTCCACTGCTGCACTATTAGACTCTCCCTCTTCAAGGCAGGGGGAGGGCTTCTCACCAGCTGGGGACATGTGCTCCTTCAGCATCTGGCCTATTTCCTTTACCAGAACCCCCACCCAATCCAGGTGATTTATTTCTGAGGTGGGCTGTGGGACAGTGTCAGGCTTTATGGCAGCCTCCCTCGTCTCCGGGACAAGGTCAGGCTGTGTGGCAGCATCCTAGTTTCTGGGGGCGTGTCAGGTTCTGGGGCAGCATCCTTGTTCTCTGGGGTAGATATCAGGGTGGTTATCCAGGTAAATCTTCTTTTTATCTGAATGCTAAATAGAACAGGCTTAACAGGCATATCAGCAACACCAGCCACTGTCAGATACCATTAGCATTGAGAGAGGATTTGAATCCTTCAAAAACTGGTGGGGTAGACCCAAAGAGATGGTTGAAGGGTTGGGAGAAAATTTCCCCCAGTGTCATTTCCTCACAGTAGGTAGCATTATTAAAGTAACCCCAAAACCATATAGTTAGTGTGTGATAGCTCTGAATCTATGAGAATCTAACCTTAACTTTCAGAGGAAGTTAAAAATCCATTAATTCCTCATCTTCTTAACCCATAAAACAAAGTGGATAACAGCCACAGTAGCCTTAGTTATAGGACCCATGTTTAGATAAGGGCCTGCAAATGGGAAAAATGTAGCCATGATGACATGCCACCCAAACCTGGGTAAGCTAGACCACATGGTGACACCTAAAGAGGTTTCCATGTCCAGCACACAAAAATTAGGTTATTTAAAAACTGTTATTCCATTTTTCTCTCAATGCCCTTGAGTCTCATGTTGGGCACCAAAATCTGTCTTGGTTTGAAAAGACAGATGTCTGCTAAGGAAGGCAGGAGTCTCCCTTGAAATAGAGACCTTAAACCCCCTTCCTCTGAATTATTCAAATTTTGAAATTAAGGGCCTCTCAGGCAAAGATATGGGAGTAGAAATAACAGTTCTTTATAAGGGAAAAATAAAAATAAAATAAAATAAAATAAAATAAAATAAAATAAAATAAAATAAAAATTCTAGTAATGCAAAATCCCACTGACCGAGTCAGAACATGACCTGACACCCTGTGGGTCAGGGTGGGGGTACCAGTCTATTAAATGGTGGCTGCAGTGCACCTGAAGTGACAGGTGTGGTTCTGTTGAAGCAGTGATCTTGTAGAAGGGTGGAGTTTTCCTCTGAAGGTCCAGTGGTGGTGTAGATGGGCCTGGTCTTCCTCTGAGAATCCAGTGGAAAAGAAAGCGGCTCCTTTGGGAATCCAGTGGAAAAGGCTGTCTCTGGTGTTCCAAATCACAGATTATATCCAGGTAGGAATGCTTGGCTCTTCCCTCTGTGCAGAGCATCTCACAACGGGATGATGAAATTTCATCAGTCATGCAGTGACACTCAGTGACCCATTAACAGAAGATATCTCCTGGAGGGAGGATTGGTTGTGGAAGGGATAAAGATAACTGCCCCACCTCTAACAGATGGCAATAGAATACATACCCCCAGCCATATCTTGCATTTTCAACCTAAGACAGAGCTACACCCCCCAAGGAAAAATGGTGCTCGGGGACCACCCAAGATATTTGGGGTGACCTCCCCCTCTCCGCTCACATGGGTGAAGCGGGGGGACAATGCTCCCAGATACGCAGTGGACAGAGCAGGTGGTGACACCCGCACTTCCCCACCGCTCCTCCTTTTCTTGCTCCTCCTCTTCCTGCCTCCCTCCTCTTCCTCCTCTTCCCCCTCCCCTGGCTCCTCCTACATTGCACCTCCGACTCCCCCTCCTTCCTCATTCCACCTGTTTAGGGGAGTCCTGGCAACTTTTGGGGTTCACTGCATTCTGTGCTGCAGTTCAGGTGCCTCCCAATGCCATCCCAGAGTGGAGTGACATGGGGGGGGACACAGGGGAGTTCTCCATTCCCGATCCATCCTGTGGTTGGTTCTCCCCCCCCCAATCACAGCCCCCCTGAGAGGCCCCCCAGAGTCCCTCCCCAGTGTCCCTCCAAAAACTGAGACCGGGGCAAACTGAGAAATTTTATTGGGAACACTGTGAACAGCTGGAGAAGGTCAGTGACAGTGGGGCTGGGGCATACACGACCCCATAAAAATCAGCTTGGGGACAGACTGGGGAGGTTTGGCCTGGCCTGAGGCCATGGGGAGGGGCTCCAGCTGCTGCCAGGAAGGGACCAGTACAGAAAGCGACAGCCTGGGATGGACTGGGGCAGACTGAGACACCAGGATACACTGAGACCTGGACTAGGACGAGGCAGAACAAGATTTGGGGCACCAAGAATCATACTGGGACCACATTGAGGGGTACTGGGAGCATGCTGAGGGCAACTGGGTGTTTCTGGGATACACTGGGTGTGATTGGGATCATACTGGGACTGACTGGAATCATACTGGGACTGACTGGAACCATAGTAGTGGTGAAAAAAGCACAATTGGAATAATGCAGGAGGCAGCTGGGATCCTATTGGGAGCAGCTGGCCCATGCTGGAGTCATACTGGGATCATACTGGGACTGACAGGGTCATACTTGGAGTGACTGACACAGTATTGGGAGTGTCTGGAACCATAGTAGTGGTGAAAAAGCACAATTGGAAAAATGCAGGAGGCAATTGGGACCACACCGGGAGCAACTGGCCCATGCTGGAGTAATAGCGGGACTGAAAGTGTCATACTGTCAGTGACTGAAATAATACTGGGAGTATCTGTGTGTGACTGGGATCATACTGGGGTGACTGGACTCATACTGGGATCATGCTAGGAGCAACTGGGGCCATCATGTGGGCAAATGACATTCTAGGAGTGACTGGGTTCATACTGGAAATGACTGGGGCCATACTGGACTCCTACTGGGAGGGACTGAGATTGGAAGGAACCATACAGGGCCTGACTGGGAGAAAATGGGACCATGTTAGGGGCAACTGTGATCTTATTGGGAAGTAGAAATAGAGAATAAACACCGCATTCTAGAAGATGAAAAAGAAAAAGTTAAATATATATGATATTTAAAACAAAAAATAACAATGGAAAAAACATTGTGGAGCTACTTCTCCTGTGACTTTGGGTTTCTTGTCCAAGTTCCATGCTGCGTCTGAGCCAGAAACCAGTGGTTGGGAGAAACATTGCTGCTGAAGGGCCTCTTATTGCCAAAACTAAAGTGTTGAGTATCAAGTAACATCTTGACATTATGGAAGTCCCAGCGCCCACATTGGATTCCCTCGTTTGAAGCTGAAAGCACGAAGCACGATTTCAAAATTTAAGATTTCAGCTGAGGATTAGATGCAATTCATAGTGATCAGGATGTAAGATGATAGAGTCACGATTATTAGATGCTTAAGCTAGAGCTGATTGTTATATTGCTTGCTATTATGAGCTTATTTGTAGAAGTGTGGAGAAATGGCTACATAACAGAGGTCACGTAGACATTTGCTTGTTAGCCGACCAGGGGCTGGGAAAATACCGAACACAGCTAGTTTGAGTTTTTGCACCTGCAAGATAGCTTGGGCCTAGCTGGGTATGATAACAAGTAGACAGAGAGACATCGGCAAAGGGAATGTAGACCTGAAAGAATGAGGAAGAGTTGGTGGTATAGCTTAACCAATGGGTTGCTTGGCTTGCAGAATATTCATGAAGCTTATTACTTGTGTGTATAAAAGTTTGATACTTTTGCTAAATAAACAGACCGTGCTGATCTCATATTGAGTGTCCGAGTCTTCTCGCACCCGACATAGAAGGAAGTGGAGTAAGTGAACTGTTAGAAGAATATATTGAAACCAGTAGTACAATGATTAGCACCTGGGCTTTATATAATCAACCACGAAGCAGGGGGCCATGGATCATGCCAAAGGGTCACAGAGATCTGATGAATATACTCCTGACTTCATCCCTTAAGATCACTGACCCAATTCAACACCACCAACCCAATTCAAGAGAAGAATTGCACATGTGTGAAGGACTAATAACCTCATTTTAATAGAGAGTGAGGATGGGAGGTGCTGGAGTTATGCATATGTATTTTATGTAAGATCTCAGGAAAGAAATAGAGGTTAAAGAACTTTGTCCAGCACGGTCACACCTTTCAGGCATGACCCCTGTGCTCCCCGCCAGTGGTAATAAACATACCACTTTCTAACTTTGATTAGAGAGTCTTTGCCCTTGATCTTAGGTTTTAGCAACTCAAGCAGAGCTTCACTTGTGACTCTGCTTTGTAACGATGAATGTAAAAATTCAACACCACCGCCAGTTCCCTCCCTTCTCTGCCCAGTGGTGCAGGGAGATGTGATGGGAGTTACGGTCAGTTTGTGCCACTGCTTCCCCCTCAGGTTCAGGAATCCTTGCCCCTCCTCCAGGGTGTGGGATCTGTCCATGGGGTCAGTCCCTGCCCTGTCTAGCAAGGGTCCCTTCCCACCCGTGCAGCCACTCCTCAGCTTGGCCCTGAGGTGCAGGGCAGTCATGCTCTGTGAAAGTCTGTCCTAATTTTCCCTCATCTGCCTCGCGATCGTCCTGGGGAGACCACTGAAGAGAAGACCCCCCCCGCCCCGTCTATATCTGGCTCTGAAGGAGAAAAGTCACACGCCACGGGCCCTGAGACCTGAAAGCTCAGCGTTGAGCTATTGTTTTCACAAATGTGTTTGCTGTATGCTAAGAAGAGGGCACCATGCCCCGTTTGCAACAATAGCAGCTCTGGAAGCTGTCCCAGCTCTCGGCCTGACTGGACTTCTCCTGAGTTTCAGGTGGTCTCCCACAGAAGACCCTCACCTGTTTTACAACCACCATGACAGACAGACTGAGATGTAAGAAGCTTCTCCACTAAGGACTGAGACATGAAACTCCTAACAGGCTCCTTCCAAGGACTGGGACTGAAACCCCTAGCCTGGGGGAGGTGTGTGGGGAGGCAAGCTGACCAAAGCGAGATGTTTGCCTGCAGATTGTGACCACTGGAGCAAGAAAACAATGGCTCTCATTTACCGCTGAGAACATAGACTACCTGTTACATCTGTTCCCTATTGTATCTGTTTCCCCCCCCCCTCACAATTTTCAGTAATAAAAACCTCTGAGTTAGCTAGAGCCTTTGAGATCTCCCCAGCATAGCAGGCGGACCCTCGGCTGGACTGGACCAAAGGACTTCGTCTCTGCGTTGGTAGCTACATCCCCTCTCCCTCCCGCTCTCTCTGTCTTCTGTCTCTTTCTCTATCTTTTCCTCTCCCTTAATCCCTCTATTGCATTTTTTGCTGTGGTTATTTCAATAAAATTGCATTTTTTTTGATTATCACTGCAAACTCCCTTGTACCGTGTTGGTGTTTTGCACTCTGAGATCATTCCTACGAACCATCAGGTCATCTGTCCACTAGGACGGACCCTGACACGCTCCAGCCCCGTTAGCGGCAGCGCTGGTTCGTGCTGGGCAGGAGTGGCAGAAGGAGCCAGGCAGTGGCGGGGGCTCGATCCTGTCCAGAGTAAGAAGAGGAAGAAGAAGGGGCCAGGGCCGCCTGCGGTGTTCAATCCCCAGGGAGCAGTGGGGAGAGCTTGGGGGGAGCAGTGGGGAGATCTTGGGGGCAGCGGTAGGCAGGGCCATTTGGAGCCCCCTGAGAGGTTTCTGCTGCCCCAAGTCCCTGAAGAAGTTGCTCCATGAGATGGGTGATGTGGGAATGAAAGAAGAGACTAAACTGAAGAGAAGAGACTAAAGTGCAATTAAAGAGCCACATGAAGGGCATCTCCCTCATTTGAAGGAGCTGTACTGAAGCTGTACAGGCAGAGGGCAAATAGAATAAAATACAGAGAATTGAGTAGAATTGAGTAATAAAAAACTGCACCGGGGGGTCCCCATCACCCGGTGTCACTGAAGATTTGCATCACAGGATGGGCGCTGTTGGGTGTGACCAGAAAGGCAGCGCTGAGGCTGTGGAAGGTGTTGTGAGAAACAACTGCTCACTTTTAAAATTTGTAAAGGTTTATTAAACCTTAACAAATAATACAACCAAGAGACTAAATAAGGAAAAACAGCACTGGGATGACAGCCCCTCCCCACATGCTCTTCTACAACATGGATGCCTTTTATATCCTTATATCCTTTAAATCCTCTGCCTTTTATATCCTTAGCCCCTCCCAAAGTTTTGTCATTCAACTCCTTCTCTGCCGTCCATTGGTGGAGATTACCTTCTTACGTCTAGACTGGAGATCAGGTGTTGTTATGCTGCGTCTCTTGGTAATAGCCAGCCTTCTCCAAATGCCCTGACTACTGAGGCTATTTCAAGGGAGAGGAGAAAGAGGGCTATGGGGACATGCTACCATAACATAACTATACATCCACATAATATCTATCTCTTAATATCCAAATAATATCTATCTCTTAATTGTTAGAGCCAATTATTATATTGTTCATCTGTAGCAGTGTGAATAGAGTTAAACACAGAAAATAGTATATAATACAAGGAAAAAGCCGCACTGAGAGTTTCCCACCACCTGTGTCACAGAAGGGTTGCACCAAGAGCAGCGAGAAGCAGGAGCAGTAGAGAATAGAATAAAAAATAACAAAAAACCCACACTGGCAGTGGCCACTGCCCAACACTAAAAGAGCCACACTGAGGGCTCATCAGGGCAGCACTGGGGGTCTCAGCTGCTTTGTGTCACTGAAAGAGCTGAAGCCAGGGGGAGCTGGGCCTTCTGGAGCCACCCCAAGGGCTCTCGGCCGCCCTGTGTCACTGAAGGAGGTGCAGCGAGGGACGGGCGGGGCACGGCCCAGATGAAGCCCAGCTGCGTGATGAGCGGTGACTCCACGGGACCATGCTGGGGCTGAATGGTGGCGGTAGCCAGAGAAGGGGAAGTGGCTTAGAGTGGTAGAGATGAACTGTGTGTTCCCAACCAGCTCTGCTCAGCCCTTGGGCACCAGGGGGGTTCCAGGAGGTGTTCCCAACCAGCTCCACTCAGCCCTCAGCCACTGTGCTGCAGTAGCTGCAGTTTTCAATCCCTGCTGCTCCCATGGGCCAGGTCCTGCAGGTCCTGCTGCCGCTGCCTTGGGCCCAGGAGCCCAGAAACCCCAGAAAATCGATCCCAGGCACTAAAAAGCCTTCTTGTGCTCAGCAAGGGCTGCAGGGCGGCACTTCTTTATGAACTACCCTCTCCTCAGTGCCTCCTGAGCACGGCTGGGCATTAGTGCAGCTCCCAGGGCTGTCTCAGCTTCCACTGCTGCCACAGGGCATAGACTCGCTGCATTTGGGTATTAAACACAACAAATTTGGGGAGGGGGACAGCCCTAGAAAACAGGATTTTGCCCTCAAGAGCTTGGAGCTGTATGAGGCGCATAAAGGATCCCCAGAATACACCGATGCTCCCACCAGTGGCTCTGCTCCCCCAAGAATGGGACTGTGTTTGGGAGAGAGAGGATGGCCAAGATGTGGTCTGGAATGAAACAGCTGCACGTTGGGATGAAGGGCTTGGGGCAGTACTGTTACTGAGATTTTGGGGCACCTTTCTGAGGGATGAGTAACTGGAAAGTAGGAGAGACCTGGCTCTGATATTGGAATGGGGAAGGGAAGCACGTCAGGAGCCTGTATTAGGGAAGATCCTGCTGCTTTCCACCAGTTTTGGCAGGGTATAAATGGCTTTGGAGGATTTCTCCCTCAGTTTATGGGCAGAAATTACCCCTTTATTTGGGAGAATCCTGATGCTTTCTGCCAGTTTTGGAGGTTCTAAATGGCTTGTGGTAGACCCACTTTTGTCTCCAAAATCTTGGTCTTTGCCCCGGTTCATCACCATTTGGCTGCGAAAGACACTCTAGGGCATTAGGAAATCAAAATTGTGGAATCACTGAGGTTGGAAAAGACATCCTGTTACAGTGATTGACAGGGGCCTCGCCCAATCACATATCTTCCAAGGCTGCAGGCATCTCACTGGCCAGGACCCGAAGGGGCGTGGAGTTCAAATCAATGAGCGCATCCAGATAGGGTCTTTCAAATGCTCTTTATAAGGGAGGGCTTGGGAATAAACAAGCTCTGTTGCCGCATGAACCTGGTGGTGAGTGGTCTCTGTCTCCTGCACTGCTCCTCCCTGCAACGTGACCTAACGTGTGGTGACCTCGACATGATGACGACTCGGCAGCCATAGCCTGGCACAGAGCAAAGGCTTAAGAGCTGGTACAGTGTTTAGAACCAGCATTATTACAGGCATCAGAGCTGGACATTGGTGCTGGAATCGGAATACAATAGGGCGTAGAGCTGGAATCAGTCTAGAACCAGAATAATTGACAGAGAGCTGGATCA
This sequence comes from Melozone crissalis, assembly GCF_028551555.1. Taxonomy (NCBI): domain Eukaryota; kingdom Metazoa; phylum Chordata; class Aves; order Passeriformes; family Passerellidae; genus Melozone; species Melozone crissalis. The sequence continues at coordinate 9,392,694 of NW_026535844.1, forward strand.
GTGTACAACCAACTGGAACAAACAGCTTAGAGCTGGATCAGTGTGGAACTGGAAAAAACAGTGTAGAGCTGGATCACTGTGGAACCAGAATAAATACAGCATAAAAGCAGGGACGTCAGCAAGAGAGCTGTCACAGTAACTGGGACTTCGCTGGGCAGACAGCAAAAAGTGCTATGTGGCTTCAAACTCTGTTTTTGTGGACTAGAATCATTACTGAGACCATGGGAGCCTGGACTTCAACACCAGAATATCCCATCCTGAAGGCATGGATGTTCTTTTTCTTAAAAAGAGGGATTTATTACCATGAACGGGCTCTGAAAGCCCTTTTCACGTGGTGTGAGAGCCATGAACTAAATGTGTCCAAAGAGACCACTTTAAACTTACCCTTTTGGGAGGGGGTTGGACAATATATATTTGTGGCAGCCTCTAATGGTGAGAACACAGCCATCAGTGCTATAAAGACTTGGACAATTGTTACGGACTAGATAAAACAGTTGGAATATGACAGGCAAAGGGGGAAGGGCAGCAGCGCAGCTGTTTCTTTGTGCAACCCTGCACAGGAGCTGGCACTGCCTAGGGAGCTGGCGGGCCCTGGCCGCTGCAAGAACTGCTGCAGAGTGACCGTGGGGAGCGGCATAGCCCAGAGGAGTGGGGGAAGCCCAGCAAATGGAGACAATCCGAGGGCTGCCCGTGCCGTGAATGCCGGTACTGCCCAGGGAGTTGGCAGGACAGATAGCGCAATTCAGCCATGTGGAGAGATGGCGGCCTGGCCCTGGCAGCTCCGAAATGCCCCATGTCCACTCTGGACTGCTGTAGTCACTATGCAGCCACCTTGGGCCACTATATGGCTGACCCAGGCAGATGCGCCATGCCGCCTGTTCTGGCGTGATGGCTGAGACCCCTCTTGGGATAAAGGCAAATTCCGCAGCCATTACTCTGTGCCATGCGGCTGCTGAGACTGCCACCCCACCATTTTCAATGGGACCACCAGCACCTCCCATCACCATGGAAATGCCAAGACTGTCCCCTCTGGAGACCAAGTGGGCTGCCTCCAAAGCCACGCCTCTGTGGAGCCTGGCCACACCTGCATCGCAGGATGTGCCTGCCCCACCCCAATCCCAGGGTCCTGCACCCAAGGCAGCCTCCGTGGAATGCAGCCATGCTTCCAGTGGGAATGGCCCTGCCTCCGACCCTTCCCCCAGAGCGGAGCTGGGAATGGCACCACCAGGAGCTCCTGCAAACCTCACACCCAGAAGGAGAGTGTGGGAAAAGCCCCTGAGAGGATCCAGCCCGGCTAAAAGCAGTGGAAATAAGCATGCAAAGGTTTGGTGCCATGATGCAGAAACATTGGAGTCTGCCCAAAGAGATGGGGCCAGATCCATGAGATAACTGTGTCACAGCAGCTGAAATCAACACACCCTCTCACCCAGTCCAGCGAGAAGCCAGCTTTTCCCTACAAATGGATGATGAGAAGGCAAAGAAACAAACACCAAGTTTCCACCTCTCAAGGGCTTGACAACCACCTTACCTCCTGACATATCAAGGTTTTCATATTCTAAAGACTCTAATAAACTAATAACATATGCCAAGAGTAAAAATATTGAAGGGTTATCCCACAAGAGTTACAAAAATGTACAACTGTTTGTGAAATCTGCCTTAGAGTTCATAGTACAATACTTATTATTATTGTTTGCATTTGCTAAAACCAAAATTAATAAGCCTGTGATCACTAGTTCTGCTAAAGTTATTTAGAAAACGTTTACAGTTCTGTCTCAGGCAGGTACTACTGTGTCTTAAGGAAACTCGAGTATGTGTATTAACATGTCTTTTCTTACTCCTAGTGACTATTTTCTGTACTCCTAGTAACTATTCTTGCATTGCTTCAAGATAAATGAGTAAGATTCAAAGAATATCCACTGAGGTACACAAAGAACATCCATTTCTCATAAGCAAATTTCAGTTGCAAAGTTTTTTAACTGAAATTCTGCCACTTGTCATCATTTTAAAAGTTAAAAGTAATCTATTAAAGTCAATAACAAAAATTCTAACTTCTAACAAAGGGGGGAAAGTATATGGCTCGCACTGTTATTCATGCTAAAAATTCTTCTTGCACTAGATATTAATAAAAGCTTGTTTTTAAAATATATACACAGAAAACATCTCCCAACCAAGGTTATTGCCCTGATCAAGCCATGAACCTGGCTGGTAAAGAAAAATATATTAGTAAACCTAGATGAAACTTTGCATAGGGTAAACCATTCTTACATTGAGATAAATGAGAAAGTCTCATCTGGAAGAGGTTTTTTCAAGTCCTGATAGAAAAAGAGACCCCCTCAGTAACCCCCTAAGTAATAGTATTCAAATTCCATGTTGTGTGTTAAATTCCTATTTTTATTTATTATACAAAGAAAAAAGGGGAAAAAAGGTTGGGGTGAAAGTACACCCCCACATTGAATTTTAAGTAGTATCATGTGCTCATGTTTTACAATAAATAATACAATAGTACAATAACCCTATGATATTCAGCTGCCGAAAATACATTTCAATGGACCCTGAAAATCACAGATGGCATCCTGATGTCACCTCAACAGTAGATCACAAATGATCACCTACCTCATGCACAGTTCATATAAGAACTTGATTTGCTTACAAATTTTTTCTCATGTTTATAAACTGTTTTTCTGTTTAGAGATTGTTTTCTGGGAGTTGGGTTTTTCTCCAAGGGTTAACTGGGTTACAGCTTGGTTTTTAATAGTTGGGTTTTTCTCTAAGGGTTAAATGGGTTAAGGGTTAAATAGCTTTCTGCTTGCAGAGATAAGTTGTAATTTGTATAAGCATTATGCCTGTGGCCTGAGCTCCTCCCTAACAGGTCCTGGAAGTGAATGCTGCAGCTCCAGTGTAAATTAGATCCATGCTGCTTTCTGTTGCCCTGTTTGCTAAGGGCCCTTGTAGATGGATGACAGAGAGCACTTCACAAAACTTTATAAAGACAAGAAGGGTGAGATATTACCATGATTGACAAGGGCCTCCCCCAGTCACATATCTCCCAAGGCTGCAGGCATCTCACTGGCCAGGACCCAAAGGGGTGTGGAGTTCAAACCAATGAGGTCATCCAGATGGGATCTTTCAACGCCCGTCATAAGAGACGGCTTGGGAAAAAAATAAGCCCTGTTGCCACATGAACATCGGGGTGAGGGGTTTTTGTCTCCAGTGCCGCTCCCCCTCCTTATTACTTAACAACCTCCCAGACCATTCAGTATTCCTTGATGCCACCAGAAAATATGACTGAACGCAAAAGATTTTCTGGGATTGAAAGTCAACAAATCCACTGTCTCCATTGTTGGTCTGTGTCCCAATGGATGTTCCTGCCCCTGTGTTCATCCAGGTGCCCATGGGAGCCAGGAAGATGTGCAGCCTCCCAGCAGGTGTCTCCAAACATGAATCACCAGGACCATGGATCACCAGGGCTCAGCCCAATGAGGGTCACTGGGGATCGTCCGACGTGGATCCTCTCATGGGGGATGGAGCTGGAGCAGCACATGAAGCTCTTCCCACACTCAGGACACTCGTAGGGCCTCTCCCCGGTGTGGATGCGCCGGTGGATGGTGAGTTTGCAGTTTTGCTTGAAGCCCTTCCCGCAGTCGAGGCAGCGGAAGGGCCTCTCCTCCGTGTGAATCCGCTCATGTTTGAGGAGATCGCAGCTCCTGTGAAACCTCTTCCCACACTGGGGACACTCGTAGGGCCTCTCCCCAGTGTGGATGCGCCAGTGCAGGATGAGGTACAAGTTGCACTTGAAGCCCTTCCTGCAGCGGAAGGGCCTCTCATCTGTGTGAATCTGCTGATGTACTAAGAGATTGGAGCTGGACTGAAACCTCTTCCCACACTCAGAACACTTGTAGGGCCTCTCCCCAGTCTGGAGGCACCAGTGGTGGCTTCTCAGGGCATAGCTCCACCCGAAACTCTTCCCACACTCCAAGCACTCATAAGGCCCTTCGCCAGGGTGGATCACCTGGTGCTGGATTAAACCAGAGACCGTCCTGAAGGCGTGCCAACATTCCCCACACTCAAAGGGGTTTTTCCCACTGTGGATCGTCTGGTGTTTCCTCAGGTTGGAGCTGCGGCTGAAGCATTTCCCACATTCCCTACACTCATAGGGCTTTTCTGCAGTGTGGATCCTATGGTGTTTACTCAGGTCGGAGCTGTGGCTGAAGCCCGTCCCACATTCCAAGAACTTGTGGGGCTTCTCCCTGCCATGAGGCACCTCCACCAGCTCTGAGCCCTGGCTGGATCTCCGGCCGCCTTCCTGGGACGAGGGGGGTCCTTCCTCCTTGCAGCCCCTTCTTGTCTGGCATCTCCAGGAATTTTCCTCCTCCTCCATCTGGCCACAGCTTGGGAATGAAAAATCCTGGTTTGGGAGAAAAACAAAACGAGAGCGCCTTGGGCTGGGGGCTCCTCCTTGCCGGAGTTCATCTCAGGAAGTCATTGGGGATCTTGTGTCTGTAAGAACTGCTAAAACACCAAGATTCAGCACAAAAATCCTACAAGCATCAAGACACAGATCAATAGCTGCCAAACATGAAGATTCAGCCAGAACCCCCTCCAAAACGTAAAGATTCAGCCTCCGCAAAACACCAAAGTACCAATATTTACCCCAATAACTCTCAGAAACACCGAGATTCACCCCCATGAAAATCGTGGATCCCCCTTCCCCGTGGGGCTGCATGTGGGGGGGGAGCAACGCTCCTGGGGCTGGAGAGGAGGCTGCAGACACAGGGAGAGGTGGAACCTTGTGGTGCCTCTTATTTCTGCTCCTCCTCTTCCTCCTGTGTCCCTACTCTTCCTCACACTCCTCTTCCTCCTGCTATTCCTTCTTCTTCTGCACAATCCCACCTTCTCCTCCCACGTGCATCGTTTGACCTTTTTGTTCCTCAACCCTGCTTCTCCTTCCCTTCTCCTGCTGCCCCAGGCCCAGCTCCCACTGCCGGCTCCCTCTTCCCCCCAAACCCACAGCATCCCACGGCAGGGGCAGGGATGGAGCTGGGGCAGGTCGGGCTGGGGCAGCGCTGGGCTCTCGGCCGCTCCCGCCCGCACTCGGTCCCCACTGCAGCCGCTCCCGCCAGGATAGCGCGGGGGGGCCCGGCCTTGGCGCTGCCCCACTCCCACCTCCCCAAATTCTCCTCAAGGGGGGCGCTGGGGCCGAAGGGGGGGCGCAGGTGGGGAACGCTGGGAGCTGCGGGTCTGCCCGGCAACTGCAGAGTCATCAGCGCCGTGTGCTCTGATTGGCTGAGCACTGCCTGAGGGGTGGAGCTGCAGCAAGGGGAGACACCCTGCTCCGGGGGGATGTCCCACAAACGGGGGACTCCCATGAAAGGAAGAAGAGGAAAGTGTCTTTACAAACAGATGCTGTAAATCTGCTCAGAGATAGGGCCAGGGACTTGTACATAAAGAAGCGACAGGAGAAGCCATCAGTTTCATAAAATGTTATTAATTGATGACACAGACTGCTGCTCAGCCAAGGTCCTGCTAAATTCATGAACTTCGAGAAGAATAACAAAGACTTCTGTGAGAATCTGTCCGAAATATCCTTCATCTGCCTCACGACTGTCATGGAGAGCGACCAGGGAAAAATTAAAACCCCTGTTTGCTGCACCAGTGGGGGGGAATGTCATGTGCCTAAGGCCTGAAAGTACTGCTAGCTTACTGTTTTTCCACAGGTGTTGTTTGCTATATGCTACACTGAGCTCGCAGGGCACCCTGCCCTTTTTGCACAATAGCTCTGGAGTCGTCCCCACCTCTCGGCCTGGCTGCTTTGAGCTTCGGGGTGGTCCCTCCTCCAAGAGAAGACCCCTCTCGCCCGTCCTTAACAGCTGTGACAGACAAGTAGAGATGTAAGAGGCCTCTTCATCAACGGACTGACACGAGGCAGGTCGGACTCGGAAGCGCTGGGCTCTGGGCCCGGCCCGGGTGCCCCCCACGCGCCCCCTCCCCAAACAGCCCCGGCGGGGGACGCGGCAGGGGTCCGGGAGGGGAGGGCTGGGCTCCTGTTTTGGGGTCCCACCGTCCCCTTTTCCCCACTTTCCCACCCTCTCCCACCCCTTTCTCACCTCCCCCCCCCCCCTTCAGCCCATCCCGCTCTCCCTTTGGGGGGTCCCCCTCCTCCTCTCGCTCCATTCCGGGCTCCCCCTTTCGCCCCCTTTTCCCGCTTCTCCCTCCCGTCCCAGCGCCTCCCGCACCCCGCTCACCCGAGAGCTCCGCGCCCGCAGCCGGGGGGGCTCCCAGCACCACCAGTGCCACCAGCAGGGCCCCAGCTGCCGCCCCTCGCCCCATGGCCGGGGCCGGGCAGGGAGCAGCAGCCCCAAAGCAGCCGCGCAGCGCTGGGAGCGCCAGTCCGGAGCAGGGCGGGCTCGGCAGCGCCGCGCGCTCTCATTGGCTGCCGCCGCTTCTGGGGACCCGATCTCAGAGGCTCTGCCACAAAACTGATGATTCATCACCGCGCTCTCATTGGCTGCGGCGCGTTTTGGCTGTGTTTTGATTTGCTGAGGGGTTCCCGGGACGCTGCATCCCCGGGCTGGGGGTTTTTGGCGAGGTGGGGGGGAACCTTGGGGCGCTGGGCAGGTGGGAGCTCAGGTGAGCCCAGCAATGCGTGCCCAGGTGCGCGGCATCTCAGGGCTGCCGGTGGCGAGCGGTGACGCTGGCCCGATGCCAGGCACCCCCAGAGCCGCTCTGTCCCTGCCCCCGCAGCCGCACAGGGACAGAAAATGGAACCGAGGGTTCCTGCGTGGGGACAAGGACCGGGAGAGATCACGCAGCAAATCCCGCACGGGCACAACAGACCCAGCCTGGGCACACGGAGGGAATTTATTACCAAATTACAGCAGCACAAGGAGAAGGGAAAGAAATCTCTCCAACACCTTCCCCCCAGAAAATGGAGATCATGCAGAAGAGGGGTCACCAGGGCTCTGCCCAACAGGGGTCCCTGGGGATCATCCAGCCACGATCCTCCCATGGGGGATGGAGCTGGAGCAGCGCACGAAGCTCTTCCCACACTCGGGACACTCGCAGGGCCTCTCCCTGGTGTGGAAGTGCTGGTGAGTGACAATCTCTGAATCCCACCTGAAGCTCTCTGTCATTCACAGCACTCCTAAGGCCATTCCCCAGTGTGGATCTTGTGGTGCTTGCTGAAGCTCAGTCAGAGGTCCCACTGAAGCTCTTCCCACATTCTCCACACTCTCAGGGCCTCTCCCCAGTGTGGATGTTCAGGTGTTCCATCAGGGTGGAGCTGTAGCTGAAACGCTTCCCAGATTCCAAGCACTTGTGGGGCTTCTCCCTGCCATGAGGCTTCTCCACCAGCTCTGAGCTCTGGCTGGATCTCCAGCCACCTTCCTGGCTCAGGGGGGCTCTTTCCTCCTCACCCCTCCCTGGGCTGGGTTTGCAGCCCCACCTCGTGAGGGATCTCTGGGGCTTTTCCTCCTCCTCCATCTGGCCACAGCTTGAGAATGACAAACCCTGGTTTGGGGGAAACCAAGGTGGAAGTGCCTTGGAGTAGAGGCTCCTCCTGGCCAGGTCCATCTCTGGAACTCAGCAGGAGTCTTGTGCCCATGAAAATTTCCACAATATCAAGACTCAGCCCAATGGTTCCAGGGGTTCCCCCTTCTCCAGCGTCCTGCTTAGGGATGATCCAGGGGCTTTTGGGGGTCCATGGGGTCCCTTCTCCCCTGATGCTCTACTTTGAGATCCCAGGGATCCTAGGGGTCCCTCCTCTGCAGGCTCCCCCCCTTTCCAGGCTGCCGGGGTCTCCCAGCTCTGGGATCGCCCCTCTCTGCTCTCCCCACTCTGGGGGTCCCAGGGGTTCCCCTCCTCTGCTCTCCCGGGGGTCCCCAGGACCAAAGTCCTCCCCTGCCCATACTGGGCAATGGAACGTGGGCCCCCAAAGATCCCCCAAGGGGCTCAGCTTTGGGATCCTGCAAGATCCAAACCTACACACACAGAGAAAAAAAACTCCCAGGGACACCAGATGATAGTTGGGGTCAATTCCACAATCTGTGAGCTCCAAACACACCCCAATAAAAAACCCTCTCAGGGTCCCCCCCAATGGATTTGGGACGAGCTCCCCCTCCCCGCTCCCCTTCAGGACGAGCTGGGGGCAATGGTCCCGCGGCTGCGGCCACAGGGGGCACTGGAACCTCCTGTTCCTCCTGTTCCTGCTCCTCCTCATCCTGCTCCTCCTTTTCCTCTCTCCCTCCTCCTCCTCCTCCTTCCTAATCCCACCTCCTCCCCAGTTCTTGCCTTCTGTGTATTTAGAGTGGAGAACCTTGTTTGTTTTTAGAACTAGAACAAAGATCCCAGATGGAACAAGGCTTGCTGCTTTTAGTCAGAGGTATCAGTGACTAAAGGTCACGTTTCCTTTGGTTTGGTGCGTCCTTGTTCCTCCTCAGTGTTCAGGCTGGGCTATGGTGTGACCTTGTTTGCTGCATTTCCGAGTTCCTCTTGCACCCTTTGGGCCATAGGCTGTGCCCTGGGAGGGTTCTTTGTGCTCCTTTGTGACACAGGAGAACCTTCCAGGCGGTTTCTGCGTGAGCTGCTGCTGGGACGTCACAGGAACAGCGCCACGTCCCCGTGCTGTTCCCGTTGCTGTGGGACACGGAGGCCTCAGTGCCCAGAGTAGCTCTGGGCTCGTTGCCGGAGGATCCTCCTGCCCGAGGCATTCTCAGCAGCCAGCCCAGCCCTGACGGGTGTCCTTCTGTGCTTGCAGGGCTACAGGCTGCAGACGTGTGCAGCGCAGCCAAAATGCTCCAGCACGTGGCTGCTGCAGTTTGCACTCTGTACTCTGTGGCTTATTCGGGGTATTTTTTAACCCACTTGGCATGTAAGTCGAGGTTTTCCCTCGGTGTAGCATCTGTGGCTTTGGCCTTGCTGTGTGCTTTCTGTTCTTCCTCTGGAGCTGTGTTGACTTTGGAACCAAATTGCCATGAAGACACCATTGCTTTGGGAGAGCTCCTGCCAGCAGCTGCAGCTGAAAAAGGGGGTGTCTGCAGCCAGCGGGGCGTGCACAGCATCTGCAATGAGCCCTGGGGGGTTCTGTTCCCTCAAGCAAGGAGTCTGTGCCAGCAGAGCCTGGAACTCCCTCCCTTTGCTGCTTCAGCCAAGAACTGACCCAGCCCAGTATTTTGTGCTGCTCTCTTGCTTGCTGTGGGAAGGGACTGTGGCTCCTGGAGGGATGCTGTGAAAGCAAAATGCTCTCTCGGGGTTACCTTCTCTGTGGCATTTCCCACCACAGGCAGTTTTTCTTCTAACAGCATCTGGTTCATGTTCCCTCTCCCGTTTCAGGGCACCTCATGTCTACATTCCGAGCAGCTCCTCCTTCGGTGAGTGGGAAGGGAACCTTTGGTGTTTGGAATTGTGCAGCAAGTGGTGAGTTCAGCATGTGGCAGCCAAGTGCCAGCCTGGGAGGCTGAAGGAAAGTTCCTGTCAGTGTCTGCAGCAGCAGCAGCAGCAAAGGAATTCTCATCAGTTTTCTCCTTTTCTGCTGAAGAGCTTTTGAAGAGCTGCAGGTCTGGTTTTGCAGACAGAGGATTGCTTGCTGGCTTTAGCCATGGTGGAATATTGAATTCCCAACAATAAGTGGCAATGTCGACTTTAGCCCATTGTTAGTTGGAACAGCTCCAAACCCATTTTCTGCTTAGTGCAGCTGGATGTGCAGCTGAGGATAAATAAGGTGATAACTGAGATAGAACTTCCCATCCCTCACGCTGCCGTCTGTCCACAGGGCACAAAAGCAGCACCAGCACCTCCTGGGGCTCCCTCTGCTTCCAAAGAGGAGGCCAAAGAGGAGGAAGACAGCAGTGAGCTTCCCGCTGCTCTGGGGGATGATGGTGAACTTCCCTCAGTGCCGGGAGATGACAGTGAATTTCCCGCTGCTCTGGGAGACGAGGGCGAACATCCCGCGGTGTGGGAATGCAACGGCGAGGCTCCCGCGGGGTGGGACAAGGACAGGGGACATCTCCCGGCATGGGACGCGGACGGTGGATGTGCCCTGGTGTGGGACCAGAATGGCCAAGGTCCCATGGAGTGGGACGAGGACAACGGACAACTCACAGTGTGGGATGAGGATGGAGGACATCTCCCGGAGTGGGATGAGGATGGAGGACATCTTCCGGAGTGGGATGAGGATGGAGGACATGTCCTGGTGTGGAATGAGGACGGAGGACATCTCCTAGTGTGGGACGAGGACAACGGACATCTCCCGGAGTGGGATGAGGATGGAGGACATCTCCTGGAGAGGAATGAGGATGGAGGACATCTCCCAGTGTGGAACGAGGACAACAGACAACGCGCAGTGTGGGATGAGGATGGAGGACATCTCCCGGAGTGGGATGAGGATGGAGGACATCTCCCATCGCCCATCCTCCTTGCACAGGATGGAGGACATCCTGTGTCTTGGGAAGAGGAGAGTGAACATCTCCCAGCATGGGAAGTGGACAGCGAACATCCCCTGGCTTGGAAAGATGATGGCGAACCTGCAGTATTTTGGGAAGAGGATGGAGAAGCTGCAGCATTTTGGGAAGAGGATGGAGAACCTCCCTCTGCTTGGGAAGAGGACAATGAAGCTCCCTCCGCTGTGGGATCCTGGGCTGAACATTCTGACAGCAGCACAGCCCTGCAGCCAGAGGGGAGAGGGGAGTGGTGCCTGATGCAGCTGAGTACGTCTGCTCTGTTCCTGGGTGCCCGAGCAGGTGCTGTGTGTGTGTCTGGGCATCAGCTGCACCCAGGGTTGCTCTGCAGCTGAATGTCCCAGAGCCATTTATTGTCTTTCCCCAGCTGACACCAAGGGGCTCACGGCCCCAGGGAGTGGGGCTGGTTCTGGCTCTGCTGCAAGGCGGGCTCTCACTCTGGGAGGGAGCGTCTTCCATGTGGTTTCTTTCAGGGAACACCGTGAGCGACGCGGAGCCTGGCCAGAAATACCTGGAAGTGGAGCAGATTGGCCAAGGGTAAGTGCACAGCCACTGCTTCTGCACAAGCAGGGCTGGGGGTTGTGCTGGTGCAGGATCAAATGAGAGGTCAGGAGAGCCCAAAGCACCTTCAGACACTGGGCTACCATCCTGCTGTCTCTCAGTCCTGATCAGAATTGATAACTGTGGTCAGAAGGCGCCGTCAAAGGCCCCTGAGGCTGGCAGTGTCCTGCCTGCAGCAAGGAGCAGGACCTGGAAGATCTTCTGTCCCTGGAACTGGACTGCCTAAAAGAGCAACTCACCATCTGGTGACTGTCAGAAAACAGTTCTCAAGAAGATTTCTTTCAAGCATTTTGCTTCAAAAAATATCCACTGGTCAGGATTATCAACCTAATGGTTTAGAAACAGAAACCAGAGATGAACTAATAAGTTCTCTATTCTAGCACAGGTAGCAGACCCCATACATTCAGTAACAGACACAGAGCTGATGCACTCTGGGGTAAAATGCATCACCTGCCTGATGGCAGGGCCCTTGTGGATCCTGCAGGTCTTAGGCAGGAAATGGAAAAGGATGAAATGCATTCTTTTCCACTTCTTTAGACACCCATTTCTCACCTCAGGTTTTGAGCTAAAGCAATTCAGGGTGGACATTTGGGATTTGCTCCAGCCCAGTTCCTTCGTGTTGGGTCTCAGTTTTCTCTTGTACACCTTGCATGGCAGAGGGCTGGTGGCTGCTGTGCTGCTGTTGGAAGGCTCTATGCACCCAGGTGTTTGTGAACGCTGCAGGCAACAGAGATCTCCTGTCTGGGCTGGCTTTCACTGCCAGGGCCTAAAGCGCTGCTTCTTTCTTCTCTGCTCTTTTGTCTCCAGGGCTTTCGGAGCCGTTTACAAAGGACTCGACAGGGCCACTGGAGGAGAGGTCAGTGCCAACACGCCCAGCACGGCTGGCAGCTCTGCAGGGCTTTCCCCTCTGCTGGGAGCTGTGGCTGCAGCTCTGGGGGCCAGCAGAGCTTTCCTGCCCAGGCTGCTCCTCTGAAGGCAGAGCAGTGTCAGCCTGCAGAGCACAGCTGGGACACACTTGGTCCTTCTGAAGAGCACAAAGAATGCAAGGAGGGCAGCGGTGTCTGTCAGTGCAGGACGCCCTGGCTTGATCTTCATGTCTAAAAGTGTGAATGTATCAGCTGCTGGAGACTGAGGTCCAGTTTATCTTCATCCCAGCTTCAGACAGGAACATTATTTAGCAGTTTTTCCATCCTGCCTTTTATCTTCAAAGGGAACCTCAAGCCCTAATTAGGGAGAGCTCCTGCTTGGGCTCAGTTTGGGGTATTAGTCCTACTTCAGCTGTTCACAGAAGGAGAGGGAGAGAAATGAGAAGATGGATGTCAAAGCAAAGCTCTCTCCTAAATCCTGCAGTTGTGTTTGGGTCTGGTGTCAGTGACAGCCTGTGACAGGGATCACCTGAGCAATGGATGTGCGTGTTTGCTTTGTTGTGCAGTCCCAAACAGAGCAGTTAGATCTGAAATCATGACCAAATCCCATAGAATTGCTAAAGGGTTTCTGGCTGTTTTGCTCTGTTTTCACAGAACCAGAATTACCTCCTGCTTGCAACATGTGTTTGAATAATAATAATCATAATGAGAGTGTTGAGGCCATTAGAGAAGACTGTAGGTGCAGAGAATGTTGTTAGAGCTTTGAGGCTGACAGCTGAGGGACCATTTCTGCAGAGCTTGCAAGGCCAAATGTCTCTGGCCATGTGTCCTGTAAGCAGCCCCCAGCTGGCAGAGCAATGGGCTGTGGGAATGGCCCTTGCTGAGCTCTGGTGTCCCATCCCAAGGCAGTTGGGCACAGCCCGGCTCTGTTGCTCCAAAAAGACTCGCTCCGTGTTTCCTGTGGCCTCCTGGCACAGACTCCTGCAGTTAAAGGCTGCAATGTCCCTTCAGGTGGCCATCAAGAAAATGAGTCTCAGAGGGCAGAACAGTGAACGAGCTGTGAATGAGATCCTGCTCCTGAAGGACAAGAAGAACCCCAACATTGTCAACTTTCTGGACAGGTGAGTGCTTCAGCTCTTAGCCCATGCCCAGGCCCTGTGTTAACCTTTCCTGGCATCTCGAGTCTGTAGCCTGTTTGGAAAATGCATGACCCAGCCACATCTTCCCAAAACAACAGCCTGGCAGTTCACTCCCTCCATGTGCTTTTGTTGCTTTGCTTTGGTTTTTCCTTCAAATTCCTCCCCGTTTGCTGTGTCTTCTAACAAGTGCTGATGAACCACAGCAGAAATTATTTCCCTTGGCTTCTTCTTCCCAGCCCTTTTCCATTGCTACAGATGCCAGGAAGACCAGGTTCTTCTTTCCAGAAATGCCTCATTTGCCCATTTTTCACTGGCCTTGCCTGTTTCTGAAGGGACTTTCTGAAAGGTTTTCTGACTGCTTTTGTCCCAAGTGCTGCACAGCCTCCTCCCCCGGATTACCCTGGGAATTGTGTTGCCTTGTTCTGGAGGGAATGGTGGAACTGATGAGTTCAGGAGCTGAACCAGCTGGGGCCAAGGGTTGTGGTTCCACATTGATCTGGGCTGTTGCTAAACTGCATTTTTCACCTGCTTGCCATCTCAGGCCTCTCCTTTCTCACAGGTGTCTCCTTCTCCTTTAGACTGTGCAGATTCCAAGGGCTGTGCAGCCTGGCAGCAATGTCTCTCCATCTGATTCTGTCCTCATTGATAATTGACCTGGAAACAAAACTCCACTCCAGGCTTTTCCATGGGGGAATTGAGCTCTGCACTTTCATCTCCATGCCATTGCTTTCCTCTTCCAGCTTCCTTGTTGATGGAGATCTCTGGTTGGTGATGCAATACATGGATGGAGGAACTTTGCAGGACGTTGTCAGACAGATACGCATGGCTGAAGGAGAGATAGCAGCTGTCAGTCGGGAGGTGAGGGATCCTGCTTGTCACTCCATGGCTGGGACACGATGGCCCTTCCAAACAGGGCGTGAGAACAGGAGTGGCTCCATGCTCAGGCCTTTGTTTCTGTGTTGTTTTTGTGAGCTGGAGAAGAAAGAGCCTCTGCAGTGAACGGCCTGCCAGCATCACTGCACTTCTGCTCTGTTCTTGTTCTCTCTCCTGCTGGTGTGGTACTCTCTGTCTGGTTTGGATTTGATTTGCTGTTCTCAGCTTTGCCTTGAACCGTTTGCCTGGAGCTGGTGTGCACTGCACTCCTGGCCTGTCACAGCAAAGCTGCTGCTGGCACAATTCTAAACTGTCTTTTCTTGTGTGATATATTGGTTTTTGTCCTCATGTTTCTTGTTCTCTCTCAGTGTCTGCAGGGCCTGGATTTCCTCCATTCCAACCGGGTGATCCACAGGGATCTGAAGAGCTCCAACATCCTCCTGGGCACGGACGGCTCTGTCAGGCTCGGTGGGTGTTCCTGGCCAGGCACGGCGCTCCCGGGCTGCGGGTGTGGGGCTGCTTCCCAGGGAGGGCCAGAGCCCCACAAGGGCTGCTGGGGGCACTGCCCGGCCCCTGCTGCCAGCTGAGAGCGGCTGCCCCTGCAGAGAGCTCAGGAGAGGAGCAGGCTGCCAGCAGTGCCTTTGCTCTGCCTATGGCCCTTCTTTGTGCTTGGTTTCCTCATTCCAGCTGCCTTTGACATGGTTTGTTTCTGTCCTCAGCTGATTTTGGCCTCTGCGCTCAGCTCAGCCCTGAGCAGGACCAGTGCAGCTCCATGGTGGGCACTGCTCACTGGATGGCCCCAGAAGTTGTGACCAGATCTCCTTATGGTCCCAAGGTGGACATCTGGGCCTTTGGCATTGTGACCATTGAGATGGTGGAAGGAGAACCTCCTTACTTCAGGGAAACAGCGGCCATGGTAAGAGGCAAATTCTGCAGGGGCTGCAGAGGCCTGTGAGGACAGGGGGACCCTGCACTGGGAGCAGAAGCTGTAGGTTTCTACACATGGGGAGGGAATTCCCAGAGGACTCCATCCTTAACACAGATGATTATTCTGCAGTCTCCAGCAAAAATCTGCTTTGGGATTTATGTTGTTGCAGCTCTTCTGGCTGGGAGGATGACCTGAAAATGTGAACGAATGCAGTAGCTCTAATGTTGCAAGAAAACCCCAAACCATCCCCAAATCCCACCCACAAATCCCAACAAGTTTTCTGAAGGAGTTTCTAAAAGAGGTTTTGCAAGATGATCACCCCCCTGATTCGTCTCACTGGGAAACTTGTCTAAAACCTGAAGATGATTGCCTAACATCCCCTTTAGAGTCTAACATATTTCTTTCCTAGTCCAAGCTACTTTCTCTTTGTCACCAATCCTGAGCTTTCAGCAACAAAAACCTCCTGTTTTTTGCCTGGCAGTTTTTGGGACAGGGCATCAGGAATGCATCTACTTGAATGTCAGTGGCACTGCAGAGATGCACTTGATGTAAGAATCCTCTGAAATAACACAATATTTCTGACGGAGGTTCCAACGAACAAAGTCAGCCAGTGAAACTGGCTCTCAAGGCGAGATCATTTGGATGTTGCAGTGGCTGTGGCAGCCCCAGGGTTCGGGTTTTTTGGCTGGCATAGCAAAATGAGCTGTGAGCAGCATCTGTGCCAGGGAGGGAAGTGCCCCTGGAGCTGGGGCTGAGGCCCCGGGGTGGATGTGAGCCCGTGTGGGTGTGAAGGGAGCTGGCAGAGCGCTGCGTTTGCTTTCCCTGCAGGCTCGCGCTCTGATCCGGCAGAACGGGACCCCGCAGCTGCAGGAGCCCCGGCGCCTGTCGGCTCTGCTGCGGGACTTCCTCGAGTGCAGCCTGGAGACGGACGAGGAGCGGCGCTGGGCTGCCCAGGAGCTGCTGCAGGTGAGGGCCAGGGGCTGCAGGGGAAGCAGCAGCGCCAGGGAGGGGTTTTCTTGTGGGGCCCCCTCCCACAGTCTCCAGTCTGGCTGCGTTCCACACGCAGAGCAAGCAGAATCCTCGCCTGCTGTGGCTTGGCAGCTCCTTTGGAGCTCATCTGGGCCTGGTGCCCCACAGCGAGCAGGGACATCTTCAAGCAGCTCAGGGGGCCCAGAGCCCTGCCTGACCTGAGCTTGGATGTTTCCAGGGAGGAGGCACCTCCCACATCTCTGGGCACCTTCTGTCACTGTTTCCCCACTCTGCTGGTTAAAAAGCTCTTCCTTAGATCTAATCTGAGCCAGCTTCCCTCTCCTGAGTTTCAAACCATTTCCCTTTGTCCTGTTGCAACAGAGCCTGTGAGGAACTTGACTCTGGAAAGTAACAGTTCATTTCTTTCCTCTTTATCCTTTGGGCAGCACCCATTTTTATCATCAGCCAAGCCTCTCTCCAGCCTGACACCTCTGATCACTGCAGCGAAGCAACTGAGGGAGCAGCGGAGGAGATGAAGCACTTGAGGGCAGCTTCTTGTTACAGTAGTTAGGTCAACTAGGTAGTTATGGTAGTTAGCACTGCTAGTTGGTTATGGTAGTTAGCACTGCTAGTTGGTTAGGGTAGTTAGGACAGCCTGTTTGTTATGGTTCTTATGACAGCCTGTTTGTTCTGGCAGTTTTTTGAATAAAAACTCTCTTAACCCTCAACTGCCTTGCCGTGTCCCTTCCTTCTCCCGCTGTGCCTCAGCTGCCCGGAGCAATGTGAGGGGAGAGCAGGCCCAGCCTGGCCCAGAGCTGAGCCCCAGCAGAACCCTGGCAGAGCCCAGAGCAGCCTCAGCACCTGCAGAGTCAGCCTGGAAGGAGGCGCTTGGAGCCTTCTCGGCTGCACCTGGCTCTTGGTTACAAACTGGGTGTGCTGGAAAATGCCACCGGCTCTGCACGAGGGCAGAAGGGGCCTGGGGAAGGCCCAAGTGCTCCATGCAAGGGAAAAACCTGCCATGGGTTTGTTATAAATAACTGGGTAGTGTTGGCTTTTGCTATTATGCATTGACTTCTGCAAAGTATTCTTAATTACAACAATCTTGATGCAGTACAGTTTGTAAACACTTTTAACTGCTTTTGCTATAACATAATTTGTCAGCTTTTTGTGGCCAATGCCCTGGCCCCTGTGTAGCTCATATCCTCAGAACATCATTTATGGATGATATTTTAATTTGCGAACAGTGTGAAAAACATACATTATAGTTTTGGCTTTTGCAAAATATTAAAGTGGATGCCAGATGTTGTCCATTATAATGTTAACTTTTGCAGAAGTAGCTGTAGTTGTGAAATAATAACTAATGCTTTTATTTTTCTAACTAATTGACAATAAGGAGAATAACTGAGAGATATTTGTGAAATAGCTAATGTTCATTTAAAGGACCTGTGGAAATGGCTAAAACCATCTGCATGGTCAGATAACATTTAAGGAAATGATGTGATGAGCACCCCTGCCACTGACCCTTGCACTGTCAATAACTGTCACCTGCTGAAACCACAGAACAGGGGGCCCTTGTGAGGGAGTGACACACAACCCTCAAAACAACAATCCACGATTCCTGCACGTGCTCTAAAACGGCGAGTTGGGGGTTAAACCAACCTAAAGAATTCCTGGAACATGTAAACAAGTTAAAAGAAATGTTTAAATTACTATAATGATTATAAATATATATTTGACCAATGTAGGGGGAAAAGGAGATAAGAAGAGTTGCTGTGGTTAACAGGTATGCCTCAGGCCATCGCCAAGCACCAGTGCTGTTATTCATGTGCCTCTATTTATCCCTTATTAAAATTCTAAAAATTCTAAAGCGTGAGGCTCCTTTCTCACAACACCCAAGGTCCTCACCCTTTGTTGTTCTCCCAAGTCATGATCTGTCAATCATAAAGTTTGTCTGGATGGAGAAGAAAAGACTGCAAAGAAAAGGAAGATGCATTGGTGTGGAGGCCCACGGGCCTTCCATTTGAGTTTAATCTCCCACCCGTGGAGGACTGGTCCCCAGTAAGAGGAATAGATTTCAAGGTTATGGTGAGAAGCTTGCTTCTCCCACAGATCTTTGCAGGCACATGCTCATTTATGTAAAGTTATGTTACCCCATTGGCCCATTGGCCTAATTACCCTAGTTCAACCCCTGTTACCCATCCCTGGTTAGTCCCTAGAATGTTCTCCTCTCTCTGTCCCTCCATTGGCCCTAATTTACTGCATTCCTCTGCCCCTGTTTCCCTATTAGCTGACCCGACCCTTAACCCCTCCTTTGCACCATTTTCCCCCATATCCATTGGACCCTGACCCTCAGCTCCACCCTCACTACCCCATATAAAAACCTCTTGTGCCCTCAGCTTGCACCCTGTCTTTGTCCCTGGGCCCTGTTCAGCTCTGTGCCCTGTTCCTGTACCAATAAACCCAGTTTGCTGCCGATCATACCCAGACCCATCCTGCCGACTTTGTCAGCTTTATAAAGCAGCCGTGAGCTTCGGGCTCCGCAGTGCCGGACGCTCCAAGGGCCTCGGCAGCGCCAGGACGCTCCAGGCTGGGACAGCCAGGCAGGGCAGGAGGAATCACTGGCCCTTTCCCCTCTCTGCTGCTCCATCTCCCAGCCCAGCATCGCTGCAGGACAGCCTCACTGCCAACGTCATCCTGCCAGGGATGGACTGGGGGGATCTCCTTCCCCTTCCCTCTGGCATGGAGGCAAATCCCATCTTCTCCTTGTCCACCCTCCTTCTTCTCATTCTGTCTTACATCCATCCACGTTCCTTTCTCATCTCCTTCCTCC
This sequence comes from Melozone crissalis, assembly GCF_028551555.1. NCBI lineage: Eukaryota > Metazoa > Chordata > Aves > Passeriformes > Passerellidae > Melozone > Melozone crissalis. The sequence goes on from NW_026535844.1 coordinate 9,411,311, forward strand.
CTTGTTCCCTCTTGTTCCTTCCTCTCCTTCTGCCTTTTCCTTTTCCCTTCTCCATGTCTCTTCCACTCCTTGTCAGCCTGGGGAGCTGTGAAGAGGAAAAACCCTCCCTGTGCTGGGAAGGGTGTGGGGAATGTGAGGAGAGCTTCAGGTAGAGCTCAGCCTATTCCTGGCACCTCCAAAGACGGCGGTGTCGGATGCAGAGATCCGTGGGGATGCAGAGATCCCCCTGCAGATCCACGGGGCTGCAGACATCCCCCTGCAGATCTATGGGGATGCAGAGATCTCCATGCAGATCCACGGGGATGCAGAGATCCTCCCGCAGATCCGTGGGGCTGCAGAGATCCCCCTGCAGATCCACGGGGATACAGAGATCCCCCTGCAGATCCATGGGGATGCAGAGATCCCCCTGCAGATCCATGGGGATGCAGAGATCCCCCTGCAGCCCCCGGAGCAGCCACGCTGAGCACGGCGATGCCTGAGAGGAGGCTGTGACCCCGTGGCCAGAGGGCCCCGCTGGAGCAGCCTGTCCTGGCAGGACTGACCCCGGGCCACAGTGACCCACGCTGCAGCACTTGGAGGGGGCTGTGCCCCGTGGGATGGACTCAGCTTGGAGAAGTTCCTGGAGAAGTCTCCGGTGGGAGAGAGTCCAGGGTGCAGCAGGGGAACGACTCCTGTCCCTGAGCAGAGGGAGAAGCCCCGGGGCATGAACTGAGCCCGGCCCCATTCCCTGTCTGCGGCACTGCCGGGGTAGGAGGCGCAGCTGGAAGGAGGGAGGCGTGGGGGAAAGCTGCATTTAAGGGTCTCCACTTACTTCTCATTATCCTGCTCTGAGTTTTTGAAGTTCTCTGTCAGAAATCTCTCCCCTCCCCCACTTATCCACAAAGGTTTTGAGCAGTTTTCCCTTTTTGAGGGAAATCAAAGCGATGCACTGCTGCTACTAATAAGGGGTAGGAGAAGTGAGGCTCCAGGGCTTCCCGCTGAGCCGGAGCCACCGGAGCCGCAGTGCCGGGAAAGCCGTGGCGGGAGCTGCGGAGAAGTTTGTTTGTGTTTTCAGCTCAATCCCCCTCGGGCCCGGGCCCGTTCCAGGGCTGTTCCTCAGCTCCGGCTCTGCCCTCACGCAGCCCGGGGGGCCCTGAGAGCGCGGGGCGGGGCTGTGCCGTGTGCAGAGCCCGCCCCTGGCTACGATTGGGCGATGGTGCCGTCAGTCGTGGTTGTGGCGCGCTGATTGGTGGGAGCGGGGCGGAGCAGGGCCCCGGTGGCGGGCTGAGGGCGGCCGTGGCTGGGCAGCGGCGCCATTGTCGGAGCGTGTGTGCGGGCCCGTGAGCGGCGGCAGCGGCCGGAGCGCGGTGAGGCGGCGGCGGAGCTCGGAGGCGGCCGCAGCGCAGGTGGGAGCCGCGCTGGGTTGTGCGGGGGCTCGGGGCTGGCTGCGGGCCTCGGGGGCGGCAGGGGGCTCGGGCGGGTTCGTTGTGCCGTGTCCGGCCCGTGTTGCCGCTGGCGTGAGGGCGCTGCGGGAGCGGCTGCCCGCGGTCTCCTTGCGGCCGCTGCCGGGGCAGGAGCCGCTGCCGGAGCAGCGCTGGCTCGGCCCGGTTGCGGTGGCTGGGACAGAGGTGGCTGCCCCGTGCCCGGGGCTGTGCGGGGAAATTGCCGTGGCCGGAGGAGAGAGAGGAGTCCTGTAAAAGTGACTATTGCTGAGCAGAGGGAGAGGCCGTGGGCGATTTCCTTCAGGTGTCTCTTGAATGCAGGCTCCTTTATATTTCCCCATCCTCATCTCCCTTCTCCCTTTGCCCGCTGGCTGAGGTACGTGGATGGTTCAGACTTCCTGATCCGCGAACTGCATGTCTCCCTGAAGATGCAAACCCTCCCCCCCATATAACATCCGATATTCGTGGCTCTGTTAAGTCTTTTTTCTTCTCGAGGCTCGGGAATTCAGCGGGACTTAGTTTGAGCAGCAGTCTGTGTTAATTAGTAACATTTTCTGAGACTGATGGTTTCTCCCGTTACTACAAGTCACTGGCCCTATCTCCAAGCCGATTCTCGCATTGACTTGTTTTTTCTAACTGGGTCCTCTTTCGTTTAGGGATCATTTTCAATTACCTCATTCCCTGTCATTTCGTAGGTGTTTCTGGTTCAGGAGGCCTGGCTGCCACCTGCATACCTGTGAGAAATGACCATTCACTTTAAAATTTTAAAGTTTTATTAAACTAAAACAAACACAAGAAAGGACTGAATAAGGTAAAAGGGGGAGTGCTGCCAGCATGGCTATCTGCCAGATGCTCATCCGCTAAATGGCTGCTCCACCTTTTCTACGCTGGTGTCTCATCAGTCAACCCTGGCACCTCCCAGATGCCAGTCAGCTCTTCCTTGCCATCATTGATGGGGAAATTCATGCAGCTCGATTGGAGGTGCGGTGTTCCCCATTTCTGCCTGCCCCATGCAAGGGGCACATGTGCCGCCCTCCCTCCATGTCACCCCGACAGCTCTGACAACCGAGGCTCTCCAGTGGCAACAGTACAGGAGGGGATGGGGGACAGCGAGGAGAACAGAGGTTGTCCAAATTACAAACAAAAATAACGTAACCATACATCAGGAAAGCTTCTCTTAACATACACAAAATATTTATCCCTTAATTCCAAGAGCCAATCGTCATATTACCCATCTATAACAATCCCCTTGCTCACCTTCTGAATGAGCTGCACTCTCAAGGTGTGGCGCATGGTACAAAGATGAGAGTTACTGTAGCACATAAGAGGAGAAACAGCATTTGTTTAACCCATGGTCTGCCAGGGAGCCATGAAAATGTGTCCCATTCCCATTCTTTCCACGTTTGGATTGGTGCCTGAGCTGCTGTCTTATTTCCTTTGTTTTCTGTTTCACCACTTTTCCTTTGTCATCTCCTTGCCAACAGCAGTTTGAGTCATTTAATTTTCCACAAACTCCTCCTTTTTCTGCTAACAGATGATCTGATGCCATCCCATGGTGAAGTGTTGTGTTCCTCATTTCAGTGGATTAGTCGGCAGGAAGGTCAGGAGCTGGAGCTGTCTGGTTGGTTATTATTTTGAGGACAGCTTGTAATCTAATGATGTCATGGAAATGAGGAATGGGTTCTGTGGCTCCTGATATGAATTGGTTCGGGTTCCCAGGGGCTGGTCCATGGTGTTGTAGGATTTGTTCTGGTGGCCGTTCATCTTTTCCCCATTTTTTGGGCACTTCCTCAGGAGCCAGGGCTAAATCAATTGACCACTTTTCTCTAATTAAATCATCAAATACTTGGATTCCCAACCGATTTCCCTGAATTTTTGGTAGCAAAAATCCCCAGTGCTCTGATACACCCTATATAACACAGACAGTGACAGCACATGTTGGAGTGGGCAGAGGGTTGATTCCCCCCCACTTATTTTAGTAAAGTTTTCACAACATTCTCCATTTGCTGTTTCCCTTTGCAGCTTCACCCGTTTGTGTTGCAGGGTCAGATATCCTCCCCCTGGGCTCTGCCTTGAGCTGTGCAAATTCCATCAGTGCAAGCAGGCAGAGCTTGGGGTGAGGGGCAGAGGGAATCAGCCCAATTCCTGCCCCAGGCAAGAGACCCAGGTGCATTGTCCACACTTTGCTCAGCAGTGTTAAACTGAACCTTGTGTTCCAGTGCAGCAATCTGGTATCTCATGTGTTCCCTCCCCTCCACTGCTTTTATTTTCCTGCTTTTTTTAAACAATATTCTGTTAACTGTTTACAACTAAAGGGTCACCTTTAATGCTCTTCTAGGTTTTAAAAGGCAGCCTAAAGTGAATATGGAAGAACCCATAACAAAATTTTGCCATCACTAAGGGCTATGCATACACATACACAAAAACCTCCCAGCGGAATAAAAATTTCTGTTACTTCCCTTAAGAATAAAAATTGGTTCTCAGAACCCTAGTCCAAATGTAACTGACAATATTAAAGTAAGATTGTTAATAAAAAAACATTCTGATGTTGTAATCTTAGCACTGAATCTGCAGGAAGAACAAAAACTCTCCAACAATATTTTTAGTGTTAGATAATCAAGGCATTACTTGATTCTGGGCAGGATGTGCAACAGAAATAATTTCATCCGCATATAGCCCAGCTGTGCAGAGAAAAATCATTCCATGACATGTGAGTTTTACTAGATTTATCCTAAACTTTCTACAGTCTGACCCAATATAAATCCATTGGTTTAATATTCATTGTTTAGAAGTTGGGTTGTTCTTAGTATTTGGTTTCCTATGGGACCCGGATTTCTTCCCCTCTGATGTGAATTGGGTCTTCACACTCCTGGATTTCCTTCTCAGCCTTTTCCAGCCCAGGTGTCTCCAGCTCTGCCCGGGCAGTGTCTGGGGTAGCTGTTGGTTGCTGTTTGCTGCTGGGCAATGTTGATGTTTTGTTGCTGGTCGTGATCTCTGTGGGTGTCTTTTGGGCTGTTCCCAGTCTATTAACATGTTAAGCTCATCTCTATTGAATGCTGTCACATCCTATAAAAAAATAATTCAAAACTCCTTTCCCCAAAGCAAAGGGAAAAGAAGCACAATTAGAGAAATATTTTTTTTAATAAAATAAATTTGAAATTATTCTTTTTTAAAATACCTTCATAATTGATGCAGTGATTGCTGAAGCAGTCAGAATTGCTTTTGCCCCCCTGTTAGGTGCCATGGTGTCAGCAGAAGATATTGAAGCCGTCCTGCTCAGGGCATTTCATTGCCAGGCCCTCACAAGCACCCACAGCTCCATGGGTTGAGCTGAGGATGGGGCGGTGACCTGTGCTGTGTCTGATTCCCCTTCCTTAATAACAGCCTGTCTTGTAGCTCTTTTCCCTTCTGCTGCCCTTACAGAGCCATCCACAAACACATTTTCTCCCTCAGGCCAGGGAATGTCCCATCAATCTGTCCCAGCCTGGGTCTGGAGCTCTGTCCCTTGAGTGCAGTCCTGGGTTCCTTGCCAGCCCCTCTCCAGGCTGTTCAGACAGGAGGCTGGGTTAAACCCTTGCCCTGTCCTCAGTTCTAAATCCTCCTGTGCCACTGAACAAGTTTCATACTGCAATAACCGAGCCCTGCTCATCCATTTAGAGGCTCTTTTGGTTGTCAAAGCTTTACCTTGATGCCAGACTTGAACAATAAGAGTCCCTGTTGTCATCAGTTTTCAGCTCTCAGTTCCTGTGGAAGCTGTGGCTGCACAATTCTGCAGACAATGAGGCCACTCTGGCCACTGGGTTAAACATTTTAACACAAGAATTCCTTTGGCAATACTCTGTTTAACATCCACCTATATGCAAATTCTTTTTCCCTGTCTGGAAGGCCCAGCTCAGCCACCTCAGTTAATCTTCATTTTAACACTTGAAAATTCTGTGATTCCTCCTCCTGTCCATCCATCCAGTTTGTTAACTGGCAGGATAGGAGTGTTGTAGGGAGCGATCCCTGGCTCCAAAAGCCCTGCCTTTAACAGGGACTCAGTACCAGGCTGTGAGCCCTTCCTTCCCTCTCTTGGAACAGGGTTTTGCTTTTAGACACCTCTTGTCCTGGTTGCTTCAAAGTCATTTGGGGAGGCTCTATATCAAATTGTCTGTATTTTCCTGGGGCTGCCCACACTTCTGGGTTCACTTCAGCATAGGCCTTGTCAGATTTTGGCACAAAGGTAGAACAGAAGTAGCCTCTGTATCCCCTTTTACAGTATTAAAATCCAGCTCTCAAATTCCTTCCTAGTTAATTACAATCACAGGAGGAAGAAAAAGAAATTAACTTATTTCAAACGTATCTCCCACAGCGCATCCCTCCCATGGGAACCTCTCTGAACGGAAATAGAGCAATCCTTTCATCTCACTCTTTCACTTTTTTACCTTCTATAGCCTTTCTCCCGTGTTTTGAGACAGAATTTGGAGAGGGCTGCCTTTTAACTGAGCTCCTAGTGTTTCGATAAGGTGCTTCTTGTAGAGAGACAGAGTTTCCCTGAACAGCCGGAGCTGTGGTTACCAAGGGGACGTAACTCAGCGCAGGACGAGCCGGAGCGTGGGTAGCCCCCACATGGCTGATGGCGGCTGATCCGGCAGCTGCCGGCAGAGAAAAGGCAGGTGGGAGAGCCCGGCAGCAGCGGCGGTGCCCAGCGCAGGTGGCACGGGCAGGGCAGCCGGGGATGGGATGGCTGGGACCCCCCCTGGGTGCGGTGGGCGCGGTGACCTCGGAGCAGGCGGCAGGACAGTGCAACCCCCATCTTCCCCAGCACGGCCGGCAGAGCGGCCGCGGGCCAGGCAGTGGGAGCAGGGCACACAAATTGAGCGACAGTGCCGGGGCAGGTGGAGCTGCCCTGGGCAGTGAGGCCGCACCTGGGATGGAAACCGGGGCAGGCGGAGCTGAGGCGGGCAGCGAGCCGGGACCCGGGACAGGCGCCTGGGCCGCGAACGGAGGGGGCAAGACCTGCAGAGGATCCCACTCTCTTTCTGAGTTTTCCTCTTGTTCCCCTCCCTTTCATTTCCCCTTTTTCTTTTCTTGTTTTTTCTCGGGTGTTTGTGATACTTTAAAGATTTTTATTCTAAAATCTCCTGCCAAACGGGTTTTTTTTACAAATAAATCCAGAGCCGAACAAATCTAAAATTCTGCTTGGATACTTTGAAATGGTTGATGAGCTAACTCATGACCTCCTAATGTTTTTCTCATCACCTTTTTATTTTTCCTTTGGCAAATTAAGCATCGTTCAGATACTTGCTTTGCTACTCCAAAAATCCCAGTGCACCCATAGTTCCTTAAAAAATTATCACACAAAGCTTGAGTACCCCAGTGGGTTTTCTGATGCCTGTCTTCTAATATTTTCCTAGTAAGCACATTTTATTAAGTAATTGTCTTCCATTAAGAAGTTTCCATTTCCCTGGTTTATCTTGTTCACTTCCAATTCTTTTTTCTCTGATTCCCTAAACTTTGGAATTTCCAGTTTTTCCTCGTTTGGAGTTAATATTAATATTAACATAACTCTTTCAGCTCTGTTTTCTGCTGCATCCTTAGCTTCGTGATGTGCCAAATGATTTCCTCTTATTTCTGGAGTATTTCCCTTTTGGGGTTCCTTAATATGTACTGCAGCTATCTCTTTTAGGTAATTGTAATGCCTCTAAAACCTCTAAAGTAAGTTCCTCATGTACTAATCCTTTTCTTCTTGAATTAAGTAATCTTCTTCCTTTCCAAATTTTTAAAGGTATGTACTACTCTAAAGGCATACCTTGAATCAGTATATATAGTTCCTTTTTTTAGTGTTAAATATTCTAGTGCTCTTTTTAAAGTATATAATTCACAAGTTTGAGCTTACTAGTTTAAGATTAATTTCCCTTTTTCTATAGTTTGCATGTTTTTCCCATCAACTCTACATACCCTGTATTTTTTCCTTTTGCAAGGAGTTGTATCTCTGTTAGGTAACATAACTCCCAAAGGACTATTTTGGGGTATCTCTGCTAGTACACCTTTATTCCCTCTTTTTTTTTTCCTTTTTTTTTTCCCTGTATCCAACTTACTGGTTTTCTGTCTAATTTTTCAACAAGATCTTATCTATTCATCTTCTGCCTCTGTTTTTTCACTTTCACTAACAACCTAAATACCACTTTTCTTTCAACTACACACACAAAAATAAAAAACCTTTTTCTCACACTACTTTCAGTACAATACACCTCCCTCCAAGGAGATATAGTGAAGCTTAAAATACACAATCTACATTACCTATACTTTCATTCGTCTACATTCACTCACTTTTATTTCTCACTCACTTCCACACATTCTTTCCCACCCGCAGGACACAGAGTGGATCCCTGTTGACAGAGAATCGCGGGTCCCTGTGGCCCCCCCTCACCTTGGGGTGGCCTCTGGGTCTCAGTATCTCCGGGCCTCCTGGGAGGGCCCTGACTCTGCTGCCTCCTTCACCTGTGAGGCTGATTTGTGTGTCACTCACACTCTTTAGCCACGGCCCCCTCACACGCCCTGGGGACAATGGCCCGTTTGCAGGTCACCTGTACCTTATGCCACAGCCCCCACACGCCCAGGAGAACAATGGCTTATTTGTGGGTCACACACTCCTCTTTGCACAGCCCCCCTTCCCACCCGCCCGGGAAGCTGAGGCTGATTTTGTGTGTGACTCACTCTCATACACAACAAGACAACAATAAGGTACCTTTTACTTTCACATCACCTATTACAAGTTTAGATGTTTCTGGCCAGTCCTGGTGCTCTTGGATATCCCTCAACCCAGCTGTGTTGTCCAACCCCAGATGCTCTTGAGCATATCCTCAATCTGGGTGAATTTTGCTTAACCCTGAATGCTCTTGGAATATTAATCCCTCAACCCAGCAGGTTTTAATTCTGGATGCTCTTGGGCACTCTTATCCCTCAACCCAGCAGGTTTTTAGGGGCCCCTTTTGTCCCATTTCCTAGTGGATTGGGCTCGGAAACTCCTCTGCTCCCTTCCTCCGAGGGGTCCAGCCCCTCTCTGAGACCCAGTCCCAGTTACCCCGGGGGATTCTCTCACTCCTGTTAACATTCACTTCATCTCTCTCCTGGCCGCTTACCGCGGAAAGTCGGAAACGCAGCGTGGGAGACTCCAGCACTCACTTGGAAGGTCTGGGACAACCAGCCCTCGTCTCATTCACACACATTCATCCCCCTGTACCTGCTCTCCTGAGAAATACTTACCAATCCCTTTTCCTTCCCGGGTTCTTTGTGCACATTACTACTCTTAGGGGGCCAATTACCGCAGTTGTAGGGAGCCTTTTCCCTTCTCTTTGTTTTATTGTCTCCTTTTGTCCACCATAACCTGCGTCTGTGGTCACCCCAGGGGAAACAGAGCGAGGCTGCCAACGGGGCAGGGCGTGCCTTCCCCACTCTGACTCTCCTAAAGCACCGGCAGCGAGGTGTTAGTAACCATCCTCTGCTACCAAAATTGTGAAAAACGCCAATCACTGGTTTTTAAAACTTTATAAGTTTAATAGTAATAAAAAAGTTTTTAAAATAGTAATACAATTAGACTAATAAAAATTTGGACAATTAGGATTTAGGACAATACAAGACAATGAAAACAAAGAGTTACGGACAGTCCAGGTACCTTTTTCTGGGCAAAATAAGCCCAAAAATGGACACACGTTAACAGAGGATTAACCCTGAGAAACCATAGCCCATTGCATATTCATGCATCTCATACATGATACATAAATTCCATTCAAACAAAGGATTCTGTCTGGTCAGTGTCAATTTCTTCTTCTTAGTCCTGATGGCATCTTCAGGGATGAGCAAGGCAGGAAAAAGTTAGTTTCTTCTGATAATGGAGCAATAAATTCTTTTTCTCTGAAAGATTTAGGTGTCCTGTGGCTGCTGATGCGAGTACCTCCTTCCTTTCTTTAAAAACTATTCCACATACATAGTTTCTATTTTGACATTATGTTATAACCTAAAACTACATTTAACACACTACTTAAAAAAATTAATACAACATAACTTCCTAACATAACATATAATACTCATTTTGATATTTGCGAAAAGCCAATCATACGCATTTTTCACACGGGCGCGGTCAGCAGCAGTGGAAAGAGCAGCCTAAGAGCAGCAGCTCCAATTGTCCTCTTCCAAAAACCTGGGAGAGGGACAAAAAACTGAGAGAGGGCCAGCAACTGCACCCAGCCCCTACCCCCAGCACGAATCCTCCGGCATCTCCGCCCCCTTCCTCCTTCCCCCCCTCCCCGCCCTGCCCCAGGGAAAACTCCCAAAACAAACAGAGGTCCCAAGCACGCAGCAATCAGCTCTCATCAGCAGCTTAACCCTGTCTCTAACTTCCTGACAGCTCTGCTGTTTTCTACAAATTCATTTCTCCAATGACCCAAACCAAATCTTTATAAGAAAATCCTGATCCTTCCATGTGCAATCCGCCTTTCCCATATGTTCCTTGCTCCTCCTCCCTGTGCTCAGGGTGCCCTCCCCAGCCCGTATCCCAGAGCCGCTCCCTGTCCTGCCGCAGTGTCCAAAGGCGCCCCCGGCGGGCAGGGCCGGCAGCTCCACGGGGCCGGGCAGCGGCCGGGGCGTCCCGCAGCCTCCTGAGAGCCGGGGGCCGCTGCCGGCCCTGCCCGGGGCTGGTGGGGTCAGGCAGCGCCCGGTGCTGAGCCCCGGCTGCCCCACAGCCCCGGCCCGGCCCCGCAGCTCCCCACAGGCCCCCAGCCCGTGCTCCCGGTGCCGCAGCTCTGCGCCCGGTGCTGCCGCTGCCGCCCACAGAGAAACCCCCTGAAACCCTGACCTCCTTGATTTCCTCTCCTGGAAACCGGGGATACAAATGATGAGCTGACAAGTTTTGTGGCTAAGATCCTGCTGAAAAACATCCGAATCCTCAGTATTTTTCTCTTCCTTCTATTTTCTTTTTCTTACCACATAGATTCCTCCTGCTGCTTCTTGCCTTAACCATATTCCTGCACACTCTCCTTCAGCCAATCCCTTTGCAGCACACCAACACCATCCATGCCCTGTTGTCCATATCACTTCTGACTTTCCCTTATTGCCCCCCTGGGTGTCCAAGTCCTTAATTACTTGTGGGAGAATGTGCAAACTCCCTCAACATTCTCCCAAGAGACCTTCCAGAGATATTTTGGTGGGAACCCCTTCCCGACTTTCTCTTTTCTACCCTGCATGGGTGCCCTGCCATGTTCACTCCCCAAAGATCCCAGTGCACTCACAGATGAGATTTTCAGTGCTCTCTCCCTGCTGACTCTTCAGAGCCTCCCCTGATGTGTCACTCATCTGTCTCCTGGTCACTCTCAGGTACCCAATCAATCCCCGGTGCTGCTGCCCCCCAAGGGAGTCACCCAAGATCACCCAAACTGGGTGAGGCACCTTCAGCTGCACTCGCTGCCCGGCGCCCCGGATGGTGGAAAGAATTCCGGACGAGTCCCAAGGTGTGTGGAAAAATGGACATCACCAGAGGTTTCTGTCCACAAAGCAGACAGAGGAGTCGCGTAAAAGTAATTTCATTCCTCAAAATAGGGAGAGCCATAAGACATTTCCCACAGAGTCTCTCCAATTGTTGACCCAGCCTCCTTTTCATCCTAATTCCCCTGGGCACATCACCCTTTCCCTTCCCCTATTGGCTGAAGTACTTGAGAGGTACAGACTCTCCAATCCACCTACTATGTACCCCCCCTTTACATGCTCCCCAGTTTTGTATAGCAAATGATATCCATGGCTCTGTGAAGTCTTTGTTCTTCTTGAAGTTCGTGAATTTAGCAGGACCTTGGCTAAGCAGCAGTCTGTGTCATCAATTAATAACATTTTATGAAACTGGTGGCTTCTCCTGTCGCTTCCTTATGTACAAGTTCCTGGCCCTATCTCTGAGCAGATTCACAGCATCTGTTTGTAAAGACACTTTCCTCTTCTTCCTTTCATGGGGGTCCCCCGTTTGTGCGACATCCCCCCTGAAGCAGGGTGTCCCCCCCCTTGCTGCAGCTCCACCCCTCAGGCAGTGCTCAGCCAATCAGAGCACACGGCGCTTATGACTCAGCAGTTGCCAGGCAGACCCGCAGCTCCCAGCGTTCCCCACCTGTGCCCCCCCCTCGGCCCCAGCACCCCCCTCGAGGGGGAATTTGGGGAGGTGGGAGTGGGGCAGCGCCAAGGCCGGGCCCCCCCGCGCTGTCCTGGTGGGAGCGGCTGCAGTGGGGACCGAGTGCGGGCGGGAGCGGCCGAGAGCCCAGCGCTGCCCCAGCCCGACCTGCCCCAGCTCCATCCCTGCCCCTGCCGTGGGATGCTGTGGGTTTGGGGGCAAGAGGGAGCCAGCAGTGGGAGCTGGGCCTGGGGCAGGAGGAGAAGGGAAGGAGAAGCAGGGTTGAGGAACAAAATGGTCAAACGATGCACATGGTAGGAGAAGGTGGGATTGTGCAGGAGAAGAAGGAATAGCAGGAGGAAGAGGAGTGTGAGGAAGAGCAAGGAGACTGGATGCGTAGGAGGAGCAGAAACAGGAGGTACCAAGGTTCCACTTCTCCCTATATCTGAAGTTTCCCGCCCAGCCCTGGTAGCATTCTCTCCTACCATGCAGCAGGTGACCAGGGAAGGGGAATCCATGATTTTCACGGTGCTGTATCTTGGTGTTTCTGAGCTTTATTGAGCTAAATGTTGTTGCCTTGGGTATTTTGGTGTGTGAATCTTTATATTTTGGAGGGGAGTTTTGGTGAATCATGATGGTTTGGGAGTTTTTGATCTGTGTCTTGGTGTTGGGAGAATTTTTGTGCTGTATCTTGGTGTTTTGGAGGTTCTTACAGACACAAGATGCCCAATGACTTCCTGAAATAAACTTGGGCAAGGAGGAACTCGCAGTCCAAGATGCTCTCATTTTCTTTTTTACCCATACCAGGATTTGTCATTCCTAGGACGTGTGTGGATGGAGGATGAGGAAAAGCCCTGGAGATACTGCACAAGGAGGGGCAGCAAACCCAGCCCAGGGAGCTGTGGGGAGGAAAGAGCCCCCCTGAGCCAAGAAGGCGGCCAGAGATCCAGCCAGAGCTCAGAGCTGGCGGAGAAGCCTCATGGCAGGGAGAAGCCCCACAAGTGCTTAGAATGTGGGAAGGGTTTTAGTCGGAGCTTAGACCTGACTGAGCACCAGGTGATCCACACTGAGGAGCAGCCCTATGAGTGTGAGGAATGTGGGAAGCGTTTCAGCTGGAGCTCCAGCCTGAGGCAGCACCAGGTGATCCACACTGGGAAGAGACCCTATGAGTGTGAGGAGTGTGGGAAGAGGTTCAGCCACAACTCTGTCCTGATCCAACACCAGAGGATCCACACTGGGGAGAAGCCCTTTGAGTGTGAGGAATGTGGGAAGAGCTTCAGGCAGAGGGGCCAACTGAAGCAACACCAGATGATCCACACTGGGGAAAAGCCCTATGAGTGTGGGGAATGTGGGATGAACTTCAGCCAGAAGGGCCACCTGATACAACACCAGAGGATCCACACAGGAGGAAAGCCCTATGAGTGTGGCGAATGTGGGAAGAGCTTCAGCCAGAGCTCTGGCCTGAAGAAACACAAGAGGATCCACACTGGGGAAAAGCCCTATGAGTGTGGGGAGTGTGGGAAGAGCTTCAGCATGAAGTGCCAGCTGACGGAACACCAGAAGATCCACACTGGGGAAAAGCCCTACAAGTGTGGGGAATGTGGGAGGAGCTTCAGAGGAAGCTCGGCCCTGATTCGGCACCAGGTGATCCACACAGGGGAACGGCCCTACAGCTGCTTGGAATGTGGGAAGAGCTATGGGTGGCACACTGACCTGAGAAAACACCAGCAGAACGTTCACTCTGGGGAGAGGCCCTACGAGTGTCCCCAGTGTGGGAAGAGGTTCCACAGGAGCTCCGATCTCCTCGTACATGAGCGAAGTCACACGGAGGAGAGGCCGTTCCGCTGCCCTGACTGTGGGAAGGGCTTCAAGCAAAACTGCAACCTCACCATCCACCGGCGCATCCACACGGGGGAGAGGCCCTACAAATGTCCTGAGTGTGGGAAGAGTTTCTCCACGAGCTCAGTCTTGACCAAACACCAACGGAGGCGCCACTGAGGGAAGCCCTGTGAATACCCCAAGTTCAGGAAGAGCTTCATGCACTCCTCCAACTCCATCCCCCAAGGAAGGATCCACGTTGAGTGGTCCCCAGTGACCCTCATTGGGCAGAGCCCTGATGATCCATGGTCCTGGTGATCTGTGTTGAGAAGACACCTGGCTGGGTGGCTCCACATCTTCCTGGCTTCCCGTGGGCACATGGATGTATACAGGGGCAGGAACATCCATTGGGACGCAGACCAACAATGGGAATTCCTTGGGGAGAGCGGATTTGTTGACTTTCACCCCCATAAAATCTTTTGCATTCAATCCTGTCTTCTGGTGGCATCAAGGAATACTGAATGGTCTTGGAGGTCTTTCCCAATTTTAGGGATGCCATGATTTTGATTTCCTATTGCCCAAAGGTGTCTTTGGCAGACAAATGGTGAAAAAGTGGAGAAAAGACCAAGATTTTTGAGACAGTGGGGTAGAAACTCCACCAAAAAAGGTTCTTCCCTCCCACCAAGCACACAGGTCCTCTGCCAGCATAGACACGGAAGTCCTTTTCTTTTGGCCTTGACTTTCTTTTCATTTCTCTTCATCCTTTTAAAATATCTGATATTGGAGTAAAAATAAAGACATTGAATTAAGATATGCATGTGGTCATGGTAGGATACAGACATGGAGAGCAACATGGGGACATATGGTCATGGATGGGAATGGGGACATGGGCATGGATGGAGATGTGGGGGACAATGAGAGGGATGGAAACATGGTGGGGAGACAGCCTTGTGTGAGGACATGGTGGAACATGGCCAGCGACATGTGGGGACATGGCCATTGCCGGTGCCATGGGGAGAACTTGCAGGGGATGTGGGGGATGCTGGGTTTGAGGGAGTTGAGGGTTCCTGGGAGGGACCTGGGGCTTGCTGAGGCCTTTGGGGAGCCCAAGTGGCTCTGGCTGTGCTGGGAGACCCAGGGGGAGGTTCTGGGACAGCTGCTCAAGGACCCCCTGACCGGGAGCCCCAGCCAGGCATTGGGCTCCTGGAAGAAGATGAATGTCCTTGTCCCCAGGAGGGAAATCCCAGCACCTCCAGGGTGTCAGGGGCAGCTGAGAAGCCACAGCAGGGAGGGGAGAGCCAGAGAGAGCTGTCACACTTCTAAGCTACATCCCACAAGTCCCAAAACTCAGGGATTGTGCCCAGGAAAAAGCATCCATGAGCTGCCATAATTGAGGGAAAGGGGGAATGTGACCCCCCAGACTGAGCAGGAGGGGCCTGCAACCCCCAAAACCAAGCACAGAGGCTAGGGTTGGGGCTGACGGGATGATGGGGAAAAGGTGGAAGAGCCTGGAAAAGGAGATTCAGAGAGAGCGGGAGAGGGATGGGACCCCCAAATTGAGTTGGGAGGGGTCTTTGGGTTGGGGGAATGATGTGAGATGGGAGGGAAAGGTGAGGATGGCACAGAAAAAGGGATGTTCCATGGGGATCCCTTTGTGTCTCCATCACTCAATCCCTGGAGTGATTCCCTGAGTCTCTGGAGGGGAATGGATCCCCACTGGGTGGGTCCCCAAGCCCCCTGCCCATCCCTGGGGGGCTCATGGGGGATTCCCTCCACCCAAAAGCTGGTGGTGCTGTGGCTGTGGGAGAGAGGTGGAGGGAAAGGGGGTTCTGGGGTGGGCAGGGAGGGGGAGCAAGAGGAAGAGGAGGGAGAGAGGATGAGGGGGAGGAAAGGAGGAGGGAAAGGAAGAACAGGAACAGTACCAGGAAGAGGAAGAGCAGCAGGAGAACCATGTGGTTCCCCCACCCACCCACTGAGTCCGCAGCTCTCCCTGGTCCCGGCAGCATTGATCCACCCTCCACATCCTGCAGGTGAGCAGGGAGGGGGAGCTCATCCCACATCCCTCAGGGAGTGTCCAGGAGGGCTTTTTGCAAGCGAGGAGATGTTTGGATCTCACAGAACCCATCAGCTGAGCCTCAAATGCCCCTTGGAGGAGTCTTGGAGGACCCACATGGTGATTGCCTGCTACCAGAAGGGGCAGGGGGGTGACATCAGTTTTGGGGCTCACTGGGAGTGGGAGAGCTCCGGTGGGCCCAGAGCTGGGGGATCCCAGCAGCCTGGAGGGGTGGGGGAAGCTGGAGATGAGCAGGGTCTAGGCCCACCAACAGTGAATGAGGCGGTGACTTCTGGAGATGGACTTGATAAACAAGGGGCTAACACGTTTTTCCCCCAAGTCAAGATTTGTCAATCCCAAACTTTGTCCAGATCTGAGTTGGCTGTGCCGCCCCAGCCGGAGCTGCAGATCCCTCTCCAGCCAGCGCCACGGATGCTGCTGGTCCCCACAGCCCCTCCTGCAGTCACCCCTCCAGCAGAGCCCATGAGGGCTCCAACGGTGGCAGCTCCCCCTTCGCCCGCCACGCTGGTGGAGGAGGTTGAAGCTGAGAACAGCGACCAGCAAGCAGCACCGCCCCCACTGGCCCCCAGCAGTTCTGCCACCTTCCACTGGCCCGGTCCCAGTTCAAGATTATGCTGAGGATGGTTCTGAGCCCGTGGAACTGTCTTTGGAGCTGTCCACGGTCCCCCTGCCCCCAGTGGCAGATGCTGCAGCACCTGCAGCCAGCGTGGCTTCCCCCACGAGCTTTTTGGGCTGTCCCGGGGCTGCCCCTGCAGAGGGAGCTGGGACAGGGGAAGGGGACGCCAGCCTGTCCCTCCGTGGGGAAGGCGTGGCTCGGCAGCTGATTGCGGGTGCATCCCGGCTGCCTACTTTCAAACTCAGCGTTTTTTACAGGCCGGTTCGTGTTTGGCCAGGGATTTCCCATTGGGGTTTGGAATGCCTGACTCCCTCCGTGCGCTCCAGCGGCATGAGGGATGTGGCTCCCGGGAGTTCTGCCTCTGGTCCCCAGCCCAGAGGGGGTGGGCGTGGTACCGGGAGGCAGAAAGAAGGAACACCTTTTGCTTATGCATTGCAGAGGCAAGGGAAACAGCGGAAAGCGACCATCGCTTGCTTGCTGTGGGGAAAAAACATCCCCGGACCCGAGATGAAGATACTCGGGACAGCTTCTGTTTCCCAACTGCAGGTGTGCACCGGTGTTGCTAAAGGAAGGAAGCGTTTGGTCACTGGTGCTGCCCAGGCATTGGCAGCAGGGTGCCGGGCTGTGAGAGCACAGAGCCCACCTCACGGGCTGGGTCTGGGCTGTTTGGCTCAGTGCCCTGGGCCAGGACCTCCTCCCGGCCAGCTGATGGGTTTGGGAGTTTGCTTCCCCCGTCAGGACCTGGGCCATGGTCCCGTGGGCCAGGTCTGGGATCCCTGATCCTTCCACAAGGGCCAAGGCCCCTGCAGGGCCTCACAGGCTCCTCTGCTGCTGCTCTTTCTGAAAAAAAAAAAAAAAAGAATAAAAAAGCAAAGAGTTGAAAGAGCTAGTAGCAGCTCAAAAGCAATGAAGAGCCAAAAATTAACCTTGACCCAAGTGGTTCAATAAAGGGCTGTGTCCAAGACATTCCAGAGACTTTTTCAAAATTGTTTTATAAATATCAATGGATTTTAGATAATTATTGATGATTTTCTTTAGCAGTTCTTTGTTTCAGGATTCTGCAAGCCTGTTTCAGGATCAAGAGGAACTTTCAAAGATGTCAAAGAGGATCATCTTCAGTCCATGGAGTTTATCCTGAAACTCAGATGTTTGGACTTGAAGCAATGAACTTTCTTTGCATTGTTTTCAGCATTTTCTTATATTGTAGGATTGTTTTAGTGATATGATAGAATTTTATGTTCTACAGGTGGAAGAATTTCCCTAATCATTCCACATCAGCACTTGATTGAGGTTTTGATTGGCAACAGATAACCTGTCAAGTGTCTGTTCTTTCCTCTGCATGGGCCCAGCAGAAGAAATTACAAACATGTTTCTTTTTAATTTAATTGTAATAAAAAGGGTGAGATGTCACAGATACATTTTATGAAAAATCCTTTCCTTAGGATTTTTTCTCCTGAGTATCCAAGAGGCCTCACAAACAAAATATAAACAATGGTTATCTGCTGCTGTGGAATGCAACAGGTGTATCTGTAATTGGTCTCATGTGGTTGTTTCTAATTAATGGCCAATCACAGTCAGCTGGCTTGGACTCTCTGTCCGAGACACAAGCTTTTGTTATTCTTCTTTCTTTTTCTATTCTTAGCTAGCCTTCTGATGAAATCCTTTCTTCTATTCTTTTAGTATAGTTTTAATATAATATATATCATAAAATAATAAATCAAGCCTTCTGAAACATGGAGTCAGATCCTCATCTCTTCCCTCATCCTAAGACCCCTGCGCACACACCATCACAGGGATCGAGTGACTTTTTATTCCACTGAATAAGCAGGGCATAAAATCTAGCACTAGGACCGAGGATCACTAGGGAGAAAGGTTGGTCTGGACTGTATCAGTGGGGTTATTTAGCTCTTAAAGCATTGGCCACTTTATTTACTGCTTCCTTGGTTTCTGGTGTAAGTGATCGCAGAGAGTCCAGGTTCTCACTGCCTTTTAGAAGCTGGAATAGCGGTGTGCGGTCTTCTGCTGTAATTCCCAGCAGAGAACAAACCCAGTTGATGCCCTTGCAAAGTTGATGGGAGTTCTTGCAGGGTTCTGGGATCATTCTTGATGTCAAGTGGTTTGGATACGATGGTCTTCACCATGACCCTGAGGCCAAGGTATTTCCATAGTGAGGTATACTTGTATCTTGTCTGGAGCTACCTCAAACCCCATGTCTTGAACTGCTTTGGAAAGACTGGCTAAAGCAAGGTTTAGAATGGTGGAAGTCTTTCCACAAATCAGAATGTCATCCATATAAGGAACAATTATCACTTCTGGGAATTTTGTCTAATGGGAGATAGCATACAAGCCATGAACCATTGGCCAATTGTTTGTCTGTTCCTCATGCCCTGGGGCAAAGCTGTCCAATGGTATCTCTGTAGAAGTGCTCTGTTTATTCAGAGACAGGACAGAAAAGGCAAATCAGAGGGCATCTTCGAGGTGCAGGAGAATGTTGAAAAAAACAGTCCTTGAGGTCAACGATGACCATCTGCCAATCCCTCGGTAGCATGGAGGGAGAAGGTAGGGCAGGTTGCAAGGGACCCATATCTTCCAGGACCTGATTGATTTTACAGAGGTCCTGCAGGAGCCGCCACCTGTCTTTGCCTGGCTTCTTGATTACAAAAAGAGATGTGTTACAAGGGCTGGCAGGTGGCATAATGTGGCCCTTCGACAGCTGCTCCTGAAAGAGGGACTGCAGCGCCTTTACCTTTTTCACTGGAAAGGGCCACTGATCCACCCAGAAAGGGTGACCAGTTTTCCATGAGAGCTGCAGGGTGGTGCACTGCTCAGTGGCCTCGACCAGAAATCCTGTGGTGGCTTAAGGATTTCTAGCAGAGTCCCCCATTGGCACAACAGGTCCCTACCCCAAAGCGTGACAGGTGCCCCTATCACTGAAGGTTGCAGTAAGGAAGAGAAATTTTAAAGAAAGGCCTCATAAAATCAAGCCTGCTCTCCTAAAATCAGTGTCTGGCCTTGTCAAACTAGCACTTTACAAGTTCCCATGGGAAAGCAATCCTGGTGTGAGCAGTTTGTTAACATAACAATCTATTCCTGGGGGAAAAGCAATTAGCACCTGTGTAAACTTTTTTCACAGTGTTAGATAGAAAAATGAAAACTATCGCTCACAAACAACTTTTCCGGCATGTACACACCAGGGGTTTGAATGACCAATCAATACAGGGCAACAACTTGTTACTTACCAATAAAATAATTGGCAAGAAAGCTACTAACCAATTGGAGTCACACACCAGCTCTGTAAAACTGTATAGAAGCAAGTTACCTGAATAAAGAGGGGGCTTTTCCACCATGAAAAAAATTGAGTCCTGTATGGTTTATTTCCATAAAGTAGGTTTCCTATCCCACCTTCCCATGTCTTCCCCATGGTCGCAAAAGAAGAACCACAGGTCAGCTTGTGACATTTACCCTCTCTCTTTAGCTGGGTGACGTTTGACTCTGACTTTGGGGCCTGTCACTTGCACCGGTGCCTTATGGCAACTGCTCCTCCTCACCTCCTGCCTCACCTCCTCCCTCATCTCTGCTTTGAGTTCCTTGACCACGGCAGCGACATGAGCCTGCATTGGCCACTGATCATACTCTCATAATTTCTAAGCTTGTTGGCAACAGAGCCCACTGTCTCTCGGTTGGTGTCAGCATTAATCATTGAAATAAAGGTGGTGTATTGAGATGGCCCCAGATTTACCAGACTCCACAACATTTGCCCTGTGCACCTGACCTTGTTGGGGCCATTATCATGCTGTCCATCCCTCCCAAAGAGTACCTCCAATACTGCCACACCTCTCAGCTGTTGGATGCCTTCCTCAAGGGTCTTCCAGCACATTCTATGGTGGTGCTCCTGCATGCTTTCCCTGTGGACAAACCTCTCTCTGGCACTCATTAAAAGCTGCTCCTAGAGGGAAAGGGACCCTGGCTCCCTTACAAAAATCTGATTCATACCTGAGTCCTGGGTCAAGGATCCCAAATTTCTTGCCTCTCCACTATCCACTTGCTCATCTGTACCCATAAGGTCCCAGACCCAAAGTAATCAAGTTGTATAAGCTTCACATCTCCATCGTACAATGTCTTTGGGCAGATTAGGGAGACTTTCGTACGTCAGGGACTTGGTGATGATTGCAAATTCTGGCTCCTCTGTAGGCTGTGATGTGATAGATAGGGACAGGCGATCGGAAGATCACGCGATGTGACGGAAAGCCAGGACTCCTTTTTCCCTAATCCCTTAAGATAAGAGATCTCTCTAGGAATGTAACTAGGAATGTAGCCCCCCTAACAGTAGTGCCAGTAACTTTCCACTCCACTCCTGGTAACTTTCCACTCCTTACTAACCATAAAAGGTAAAGCAGACCCCCTCTGATGTAGACAGACCCCTAAGACTATAAAACCCCACGAGATGAGGTAATAAACGCCCTTTGACCGTCCACCACATTGGTGTCTGCGTGCTCTTTGGCCCGAGCGACCCTGGAGAGTTGGGTCGCTGTGCTGTTCCTCAGAACCAGGTCGCCTTGCCTTATATCAGAAGGGAACACTGTGAGGACCCTCCTTTCTTATTTTTATCTGGGTGCTTTGATTTCATCTTAGATCTCTTTGTTTCTACAGGGGCAACTGCTGCTGTCTGTGGCTGCCCTTGCAGTTCAGCTGGAACCTGGACAGTTGTAACATCTGTGGGTTCCACTGCTGCACTATTAGACTCTCCCTCTTCAAGGCAGGGGGAGGGCTTCTCACCAGCTGGGGACATGTGCTCCTTTAGCATCTGGCCTATTTCCTTTACCAGAACCCCCACCCAATCCAGGTGATTTATTTCTGAGGTTGGCTGTGGGACAGTGTCAGGCTTTATGGCAGCCTCACTCGTCTCTGGGACAAGGTCAGGCTGTGTGGCAGCATCCCTAGTTTCTGGGGGCATGTCAGGTTCTGGGGCAGCATCCTTGTTCTCTGGGGTAGATATCAGGGTGGTTATCCAGGTAAATCTTCTTTTTATCTGAATGCTAAATAGAACAGGCTTAACAGGCATATCAGCAACACCAGCCACTGTCGGATACCATTAGCATTTAGAGAGGATTTGAATCCTTCAAAAACTGGTGGGGTAGACCCAAAGAGATGGTTGAAGGGTTGGGAGAAAATTTCCCCCAGTGTCATTTCCTCACAGTAGGTAGCATTATTAAAGTAACCGCAAAAACATACAGTTAGTGTGTGATAGCTCTGAATCTATGAGAATCTAACCTTAACTTTCAGAGGAAGTTAAAAATCCATTAATTCCTCATCTTCTTAACCCATAAAACAAAGTGGATAACAGCCACAGTAGCCTTAGTTATAGGACCCATGTTTAGATAAGGGCCTGCAAATGGGAAAAATGTAGCCATGATGACATGCCACCCAAACCTGGGTAAGCTAGACCACATGGTGACACCTAAAGAGGTTTCCATGTCAAGCACACAAAAATTTGGTTATATAAAAACTGTTATTCCATTTTTCTCTCAATGCCCTTGAGTCTCATGTTGGGCACAAAAATCTGTCTTGGTTTGAAAAGACAGATGTCTGCTAAGGAAGGCAGGAGTCTCCCTTGAAATAGAGACCTTAAACCCCCTTCCTCTGAATTATTCAAATTTTGAAATTAAGGGCCTCTCAGGCAAAGATATGGGAGTAGAAATAACAGTTCTTTATAAGGGAAAAATAAAAATAAAATAAAATAAAATAAAATAAAATAAAATAAAATAAAATAAAATAAAATAAAAATTCTAGTAATGCAAAATCCCACTGACAGAGTCAGAATATGACCTGGCACCCTGTGGGTCAGGGTGGTGGTACCAGTCTATTAAATGGTGGCTGCAGTGCACCTGAAGTGACAGGTGTGGTTCTGTTGAAGCAGTGATCCTGTAGAAGGGTGGAGTTTTCCTCTGAAGGTCCAGTGGTGGTGAAGATGGGCCTGGTCTTCCTCTGAGAATCCAGTGGAAAAGAAAGCGGCTCCTTTGGGAATCCAGTGGAAAAGGCTGTCTCTGGTGTTCCAAATCACAGATTATATCCAGGTAGGAATGCTTGGCTCTTCCCTCTGTGCAGAGCATCTCACAACGGGATGATGAAATTTCATCAGTCATGCAGTGACACTCAGTGACCCATTAACAGAAGATATCTCCTGGAGGGAGAATTGGTTGTGGAAGAGATAAAGATAACTGCCCCACCTCTAACAGATGGCAATAGAATACATACCCCCAGCCATATCTTGCATTTTCAACCTAAGACAGAGATACATCCTCCAAGGAAAAATGGTGCTCGGGGACCACCCAAGATATTTGGGGTGACGTCCCCCTCTCCGCTCACATGGGTGAAGCGGGGGGACAATGCTCCCAGATACGCAGTGGACAGAGCAGGCGGTGACACCCGCACTTCCCCACCGCTCCTCCTTTTCTTGCTCCTCCTCTTCCTGCCTCCCTCCTCTTCCTCCTCTTCCTCCTCCCCTGGCTCCTCCTACATTGCACCTCCCACTCCCCCTCCTTCCTCATTCCACCTGTTTAGGGGAGTCCTGGCAACTTTTGGGGTTCACTGCATTCTGTGCTGCAGTTCAGGTGCCTCCCAATGCCATCCCAGAGTGGAGTGACATGGGGGGGGACACAGGGGAGTTCTCCATTCCCGATCCATCCTGTGGTTGGTTCTCCCCCCCCAATCACAGCCCCCCTGAGAGGCCCCCCAGAGTCCCTCCCCAGTGCCCCTCCAAAAATTGAGACTGGGGCAAACTGAAAATTTTATTGGGAACACTGAGAACAGCTGGAGGAGGGCAGTGACAGTGGGGCTGGGGCATACACGACCCCATAAAAATCAGCTTGGGGACAGGCTGGGGAGGTTTGGCCTGGCCTGAGGCCATGGGGAGGGGCTCCAGCTGCTGCCAGGAAGGGACCAGTACAGAAAGTGACAGGCTGGGATGGACTGGGGCAGACTGAGACACCAGGATACACTGAGACCTGGACTAGGACGAGGCAGAACAAGATTTGGGGCACCAAGAATCATACTGGGACCACATTGAGGGGTACTGGGAGCATGCTGAGGGTAACTGGGTGTTTCTGGGATACACAGGGTGTGATTGGGATCATACTGGGACTGATTGGGATCATACTGGGACTGACTGGAATCATACTGGGACTGACTGGAACCATAGTAGTGGTGAAAAAAGCAAAACTGGAATAATGCAGGAGGCAGCTGGGATCCTATTGGGAGCAGCTGGCCCATGCTGGAGCCTTACTGGGATCATACTGGGACTGACAGGCTCATTCTTGGAGTGACTGGCACAGTACTGGGAGTGTCTAGAACCATAGTAGTGGTGAAAAAGCACAAGTGGAAAAATGCAGGAGGCAATTGGGATCACACTGGGAGCAACTGGCCCATGCTGGAGTAATAGCGGGACTGAGAGTGTCATACTGTCAGTGACTGAAATAATACTGGGAGTATCTGTGTGTGACTGGGATCATACTGGGGTGACTGGACTCATACTGGGATCATGCTAGGAGCAACTGGGGCCATCATGTGGGCAAATGACATTCTAGGAGTGACTGGGTTCATACTGGAAGTGACTGGGGCCATACTGGACTCCTAGTGGGAGGGACTGAGATTGGAAGGAACCATACAGGGCCTGACTGGGAGAAAATGGGACCATGTTAGGGGCAACTGGGATCTTATTGGGAAGTAGAAATAGAGAATAAACACGGCATTCTAGAAGATGAAAAAGAAAAAGTTAAATATATATGATATTTAAAACAAAAAATAACAATGGAAAAAACATTGTGGAGCTACTTCTCCTGTGACTTTGGGTTTCTTGTCCAAGTTCCATGCTGCGTCTGAGCCACAAACCAGTGGTTGGGAGAAACATTGCTGCTGAAGGGCCTCTTATTGCCAAAACTAAAGTGTTGAGTATCAAGTAACATCTTGACATTATGGAAGTCCCAGTGCCCACGTTGGATTCCCTCGTTTGAAGCTGAAAGCACGAAGCATGATTTCAAAATTTAAGATTTCAGCTGAGGATTAGAGGCAATTCATAGTGATCAGGATGTAAGATGATAGAGTCACGATTATTAGATGCTTAAGCTAGAGCTGATTGTTATATTGCTTGCTATTATGAGCTTATTTGTAGAAGTGTGGAGAAATGGCTACATAACAGAGGTCATGTAGGCATTTGATTGTTAGCCGACCAGGGGCTGGGAAAATACCGAACACAGCTAGTTTGAGTTTTTGCACCTGCAAGATAGCGTGTCCTTGGGCCTAGCTGGGTATGATAACAAGTAGACAGAGAGACGTCGGCAAAGGGAATGTAGACCTGAAAGAATGAGGAAGAGTTGGTGGTTAACATAGCTTAACCAATGGGTTGCTTGGCTTGCAGAATATTCATGAAGCTTATTACTTGTGTGTATAAAAGTTTGATACTTTTGCTAAATAAACAGACCTTGCTGATATTGAGTGTCCGAGTCTTCTCGCACCCGACATAGAAGGAAGTGGAGTAAGTGAACTGTTCGAAGAATATATTGAAGCCAGTAGTACAATGATTAGCACCTGGGCTTTATATAATCAACCACGAAGCAGGGGGCCATGGATCATGCCAAAGGGTCACAGAGATCTGATGAATATACTCCTGACTTCATCCCTTAAGATCACTGACCCAATTCGACACCACCAACCCAATTCAAGAGAAGAACTGCGCATGTGTGAAGGACTAATAACCTCATTTTAATAGAGAGTGAGGATGGGAGGTGCTGGAGTTATGCATATGTATTTTATGTAAGATCTCAGGAAAGAAATAGAGGTTAAAGAACTTTGTCCAGCACGGTCACACCTTTCAGGGATGACCCCTGTGCTCCCTGCCAGTGGTAATAAACATACCACTTTCTAACTTTGATTAGAGAGTCTTTGCCCTTGATCTTAGGTTTTAACAACTCAAGCAGAGCTTCACTTGTGACTCTGCTTTGTAACGATGAATGTAAAAATTAAACACCACCGCCAGTTCCCTCCCTTCTCTGCCCAGTGGTGCAGGGAGATGTGATGGGAGTTACGGTCAGTTTGTGCCACTGCTTCCCCCTCAGGTTCAGGAATCCTTGCCCCTGCTCCAGGGTGTGGGATCTGTCCATGGGGTCAGTCCCTGCCCTGTCTAGCAAGGGTCCCTTCCCACCCGTGCAGCCACTCCTCAGCTTGGCCCTGAGGTGCAGGGCAGTCACGCTCCGTGAGAGTCTGTCCTAATTTTCCCTCATCTGCCTCACGATCGTCCTTGGGAGCCCACTGAAGAGAAGACCCCCCCCCCCCCCCCCCGTCTATATCTGGCTCTGAAGGAGAAAAGTCACACGGCACGGGCCCTGAGACCTGAAAGCTCAGTGTTGAGATATTGTTTTCACAGGAGCGTTTGCTGTATGCTAAGAAGAGGGCACCATGCCCCGTTTGCAACAATAGCAGCTCTGGAAGCTGTCCCATCCCTTGGCCTGGCTGGACTTCTCCTGAGTTTCAGGTGGTCTCCCACAGAAGACCCTCACCTGTTTTACAACCACCATGACAGACAGACTGAGATGTAAGAAGCTTCTCCACTAAGGACTGAGACATGAAACTCCTAACAGGCTCCTTCCAAGGACTGGGACTGAAATCCCCATCCCAGGGGAGGTGTGTGGGGAGGCAAGCTGACCAAAGCGAGATGTTTGCCTGCAGATTGTGACCACTGGAGCAAGAAAACAATGGCTCTCATTTACTGCTGAGAACATAGACTACCTCTTACATCTGTTCCCTATTGTATCTGTTTCCCCCCCTCACAATTTTCAGTAATAAAAACCTCTGAGTTAGCTAGAGCCTTTGAGATCTCCCCAGCGTAGCAGGCGGACCCTCAGCTGGACTGGACCAAAGGACTTCGTCTCAGCGATGGTAGCTATATCCCCTCTCCCTCCCGCTCTCTCTCTCTTCTGTCTCTTTCTCTATCTTTTCCTCCTTTAATCCCTCTATCGCATTTTTTGCTGTGGTTATTTCAATAAAATTGCTTTTTTTTTGATTATCACTGCAAACCCCCTTGTACCGTGTTGGTGTTTTGCACTCTGAGATCATTCCTACGAACCATCAGGTCATCTGTCCACTAGGAAGGACCCTGACACGCTCCAGCCCCGTTAGCGGCAGCGCTGGTTCGTGCTGGGCAGGAGTGGCAGAAGGAGCCAGGCAGTGGCGGGGGCTCAATCCCATCCAGAGTAAGAAGAGGAAGAAGAAGGGGCCAGGGCCGCCTGCGGTGTTCAATCCCCAGGGAGCAGTGGGGAGACCTTGGGGGGAGCAGTGGGGAGACCTTGGGGGCAGCGGTAGGCAGGGCCATTTGGAGCCCCCCTGAGAGGTTTCTGCTGCCCCAAGTCCCTGAAGAAGTTGCTCCATGAGATGGGTGATGTGAAAGAAGAGACTAAACTGAAGAGAAGAGACTAAAGTGCAATTAAAGAGCCACATGAAGGGCATCTCCCTCATTTGAAGGAGCTGTACTGAAGCTGTACAGGCAGAGGGCAAATAGAATAAAATACAGAGAATTGAGTAGAATTGAGTAATAAAAAACTGCACCGGGGGGTCCCCGTCACCCGGTGTCACTGAAGATTTGCATCACAGGATGGGCGCTGTTGGGTGTGACCAGAAAGGCAGCGCTGAGGCTGTGGAAGGTGTTGTGAGAAATGACTGCTCACTTTTAAAATTTGTAAAGGTTTTTATTAAACCTTAACAAATAATACAACCAAGAGACTAAATAAGGAAAAACAGCACTGGGATGACAGCCCCTCCCCACATGCTCTTCTACAACATGGATGCCTTTTATAACCTTATATCCTTTAAATCCTCTGCCTTTTATATCCTTAGCCCCTCCCAAAGTTTTGTCATTCAACTCCTTCTCTGCTGTCCATTGGTGGAGATTACCTTCTTACATCTAGACTGGAGATCAGGTGGTGTTACGCTGTGCCTCTTGGTAATAGCCAGCCTTCTCCAAATGCCCTGACTACTGAGGCTATTTCAAGGGAGAGGAGAAAGAGGCTATGGGGACATGCTACCATAACATAACTATACATCCACATAATATCTATCTCTTAATATCCACATAATATCTATCTCTTAATTGTTAGAGCCAATTATTATATTGCTCATCTGTAGCAGCGTGAATAGAATTAAACATAGAAAATAGTATATAATACAAGAAAAAAGCCGCACTGAGAGTTTCCCACCACCTGTGTCACAGAACGGTTGCACCAAGAGCAGTGAGAAGCAGGAGCAGTAGAGAATAGAATAAAAAATAACAAAAAACCCACATTGGCAGTGGCCGCTGCCCAACACTAAAAGAGCGACACTGAGGGCTCATCAGGGCAGCACTGGGGGTCTCAGCTGCTTTGTGTCACTGAAAGAGCTGAAGCCAGGGGGAGCTGGGCCTTCTGGAGCCACCCCAAGGGCTCTCGGCCGCCCTGTGTCACTGAAGGAGGTGCAGCGAGGGATGGGCGGGGCACGGCCCAGATAAAGCCCAGCTGCGTGATGAGTGGTGACTCCGCGGGACCATGCTGGGGCTGAATGGTGGCGGTAGCCAGAGAAGGGGAAGTGGCTTAGAGTGGTAGAGATGAACTGTGTGCTCCCAACCAGCTCTGCTCAGCCCTTGGGCACCAGGGGGGTTTCAGGAGGTGTTCCCAACCAGCTCCACTCAGCCTTCAGCCACTGTGCTGGGGTAGCTGCAGTTTTCAACCCCTGCTGCTCCCATGGGCCAGGCCCTGCAGGTCCTGCTGCCGCTGCCTTGGGCCCAGGAGCCCAGAAACCCCAGAAAATCGATCCCAGGCACTAAAAAGCCTTCTTGTGCTCAGCAAGGGCTGCAGGGCGGCAGTTCTTTATGAACTCCCCTCCCCTCAGTGCCTCCTGAGCACGGCTGGGCATTAGTGCAGCTCCCAGGGCTGTCTCGGTTTCCACTGCTGCCACAGGGCATAGACTCGCTGCATTTGGGTATTAAACACAACAAATTTAGGGAGGGGGACAGCCCTAGAAACCAGGATTTTGCCCTCAAGAGCTTGGAGCTGTATGAGGCGCATAAAGGATCCCCAGAATACACCGATGCTCCCAGCAGTGGCTCTGCTCCCCCAAGAATGGGACTGTGTTTGGGAGAGAGAGGATGGCCAAGATGTGGTCTGGAATGAAACAGCTGCACGTTGAGATGAAGCGCTTGGGGCAGTACGGTTACTGAGATTTTGGGGCACCTTTCTGAGGGATGAGTAACTGGAAAGTAGGAGAGACCTGGCTCTGATGTTAGAATGGGGAAGGAAGCACGTCAGGAGCCTGTATTAGGGAAGATCCTGCTGCTTTCCACCAGTTTTGGTAGGTTATAAATGGCTTTGGGGGATTTCTCCCTCAGTTTATGGGCAGAAATTACCCCTTTATTTGGGAGAATCCTGATGCTTTCTGCCAGTTTTGGAGGTTCTAAATGGCTTGTGGTAGACCCACTTTCGTCTCCAAAATCTTGATCTTTGCCCCAGTTCATCACCATTTGGCTGCGAAAGACACTCTTGGGCATTAGGAAATCAAAATTGTGGAATCACTGAGGTTGGAAAAGACATCCTGTTACAGTGATTGACAGGGGCCTTGCCCAATCACATATCTTCCAAGGCTGCAGGCATCTCACTGGCCAGGACCCGAAGGGGCGTGGAGTTCAAATGAATGAGCGCATCCAGACAGGGTCTTTCAAATGCTCTTTATAAGGGAGGGCTTGGGAATAAACAAGCTCTGTTGCCGCATGAACCTGGGGGTGAGTGGTCTCTGTCTCCTGCACTGCTCCTCCCTGCAATGTGACCTAACATGTGGTGACCCCGACATGATGACCACTCGGCAGCCATAGCCTGGCACAGAGCAAAGGCTTAAAAGCTGGTACAGTGTTTAGAACCAGCATTATTACAGGCATCAGAGCTGGACATTGGTGCTGGAATTGGAATACAATTGGGCGTAGAGCTGGAATCAGTCTAGAACCAGAATAATTGACAGAGAGCTGCATCAGTGTACAACCAACCGGAACAAACAGCTTAGAGCTGGATCAGTGTGGAACTGGAAAAAACAGCATAGAGCTGGATCACTGTGGAACCAGAATAAATACAGCATGAAAGCAGGGACGTCAGCAAGAGAGCTGTCACAGTAACTGGGACTTCGCTGGGCAGACAGCAAAAAGTGCTATGTGGCTGCAAACTCTGTTTTTGTGGACTAGAATCATTACTGAGACCATGGGAGCCTGGACTTCAACACCAGAATATCCCATCCTGAAGGCATGGATGTTCTTTTTGTTAAAAAGAGGGATTTATTACCATGAACGGGCTCTGAAAGCCCTTTTCACGTGGTGTGAGAGCCATGAACTAAATGTGTCCAAAGAGACCACTTTAAACTTACCCTGTTGGGAGGGGGTTGGACAATATATATTTGTGGCGGCCTCTAATGGTGAGAACACAGCCATCAGTGCTATAAAGACTTGGACAATTGTTACGGACTAGATAAAACAGTTGGAATATGACAGGCAAAGGGGGAAGGGCAGCAGCGCAGCTGTTTCTTTGTGCAACCCTGCACAGGAGCTGGCACTGCCTAGGGAGCTGGCGGGCCCTGGCCGCTGCAAGAACTGCTGCAGAGTGACCGTGGGGAGTGGCACAGCCCCAAGGAGTGGGGGAAGCCCAGCAAAGGGAGACAATCCGAGGGCTGCCCGTGCCGTGAATGCCGGTACTGCCCAGGGAGTTGGCAGGACAGATAGCGCAATTCAGCCGTGTGGAGAGATGGCGGCCTGGCCCTGGCAGCTCTGAAATGCCCCATGTCCACTCTGGACTGCTGTAGTCACTATGCAGCCACCTTGGGCCACTATATGGCTGACCCAGGCAGATGCGCCATGCCGCCCTGTTCTGGGGGACCAGACCACGTGGTGGCTGCTGAGACCCCTCTTGGGATAAAGGCAAATTCCACAGCCATTACTCTGTGCCATGCGGCTGCTGAGACTGCCACCCCACCATTTGCAATGGGACCACCAGCACCTCCCATCACCATGGAAATGCCAAGACTGTCCCGTCCGGAGACTGAGTGGGCTGGCTCGAAAGCCACGCCTCCGTGGAGCCTGGCCGCACCTGCATCGCAGGACGTGCCTGCCCCGCCCCAATCCCAGGGTCCTGCACCCAAGGCAGCCTCCGTGGAACGCAGCCATGCCTCCAGTGGGAACGGCCCTGCCTGCGACCCTTTCCCCAGAGTGGAGCTGGGAATGACACCACCAGGAGCTCCTGCAAACCTCACACCCAGAAGGAGAGCGTGGGAAAAGCCCCCGAGAGGATCCAGCCCGGCTAAAAGCAGTGGAAATAAGCATGCAAAGGTTTGGTGCCATGATGCAGAAACATTGGAGTCTGCCCCAAGAGATGGGGCCAGATACATGAGATAACTGTTTCACAGCAGCTGAAATCAACACACCCTCTCACCCAGTCCAGCGAGAAGCCAGCTTTTCCCTACAAATGGATGATGAGAAGGCAAACAAACAAACACCAAGTTTCCACCTCTCAAGGGCTTGACAACCACCTTACCTCCTGATATATCAAGTTGTTCATATTCTGAAGCCTCTAATAAACTAATAACATATTCCAAGAGTAAAAATATTGAAGGGTTATCCCACAAGAGTTACAAAAATGTACAACTGTTTGTGAAATCTGCTTTAGAGTTGATAGTACAATACTTATTATTATTGTTTGCATTTGCTAAAACCAAAATTGATAAGCCTGTGATCACTAGTTCTGCTAAAGTTATTTAGAAAACGTTTACAGTTCTGTCTCAGGCAGGTACTACTGTGTCTTAAGGAAACTTGAGTATGTGCATTAACATGTCTTTTCTTACTCCTAGTGACTATTTTCTGTACTCCTAGTAACTATTCTTGCATTGCTTCAAGATAAATGAGTAAGATTCAAAGAATATCCCCTGAGGTACACAAAGAACATCCATTTCTCATAAGCAAATTTCAGTTGCAAAGTTTTTTAACTGAAATTCTGCCACTTGTGATCATTTTAAAAGTTAAAAGTAATCTATTAAAGTCAATAACAAAAATTCTAACTTCTAACAAAGGGGGAAAAGTATATTGCTCGCACTGTTATTCATGCTAAAAATTCTTCTTGCACTAGATATTAATAAAAGCTTGTTTTTAAAATATATACACAGAAAACATCTCCCAGCCAAGGTTATTGCCCTGATCAAGCCATGAACCTGGCTGGTAAAGAAAAATATATTAGTAAACCTAGATGAGACTTTGCATAAGGTAAACCATACTTACATTGAGATAAATGAGAAAGTCTCATCTGGAAGAGGTTTCTTCAAGTCCTGATAGAAAAAGAGACCCCCTCAGTAACCCCCTAAGTAATAGTATTCAAATTCCATGTTGTGTTCCTATTTTTATTTATTATACAAAGAAAAAAGGGGAAAAAAGGTTGGGGTGAAAGTACACCCCCACATTGAATTTTAAGTAGTATCATGTGCTCATGTTTTACAATAAATAATACAATAGTACAATAACCCTATGATATTCAGCTGCCGAAAATACATTTCAATGGACCCTGAAAATCACAGGGCATCCTGATGTCACCTCAACAGTAGACCACAAATGATCACCTACCTCATGCACAGTTCATATAAGGACTTGATTTGCTTACAAATTTTTTCTCATGCTTATAAACTGTTTTTCTGTTTAGAGATTATTTTCTGGGAGTTGGGTTTTTCTCCAAGGGTTAACTGGGTTACAGCTTGTTTTTTAATAGTTGGGTTTTTCTCTAAGGGTTAAATGGGTTAAGGGTTAAATAGCTTTCTGCTTGCAGAGATAAGTTGTAATTTGTATAAGCATTATGCCTGTGGCCTGAGCTCCTCCCTAACAGGTCCTGGAAGTGAATGCTGCAGCTCCAGTGTAAATTAGATCCATGCTGCTTTCTGTTGCCCTGTTTGCTAAGGGCCCTTGCAGATGGATGACAGAGAGCACTTCACAAAACTTTATAAAGACAAGAAGGGTGAGATATTACCATGATTGACAAGGGCCTCCCCCAGTCACATATCTCCCAAGGCTGCAGGCATCTCACTGGCCAGGACCCAAAGGGGTGTGGAGTTCAAACCAATGAGGGCATCCAGATGGGATCTTTCAATGCCCTTCATAAGAGACGGCTTGGGAAAAAATAAGCCCTGTTGCAACATGAACATCGGGGTGAGGGGTTTTTGTCTCCAGTGCCGCTCCCCCTCCTTATTACTTAACAACCTCCCAGACCATTCAGTATTCCTTGATGCCACCAGAAAATATGACTGAACGCAAAAGATTTTCTGGGATTGAAAGTCAACAAATCCACTGTCTCCAAGGAATTCCCATTGTTGGTCTGTGTCCCAATGGATGTTCCTGCCCCTGTGTTCATCCAGGTGCCCATGGAGCCAGGAAGATGTGCAGCCTCCCAGCCAGGTGTCTCCAAACATGGATCACCAGGACCATGGATCACCAGGGCTCTGCCCAATGAGGGTCACTGGGGATCGTCCGACGTGGATCCTCTCATGGGGGATGGAGCTGGAGCAGCACATGAAGCTCTTCCCACACTCAGGACACTCGTAGGGCCTCACCCCGGTGTGGATGCGCTGGTGGATGGTGAGTTTGCAGTTTTGTTTGAAGCCCTTCCCACAGTTGGGACAGCGGAAGGGCCTCTCCTCCGTGTGAATCCGCTCATGTTTGAGGAGATCGGAGCTGCTTTGAAACCTCTTCCCATACTCAGGACACTCGTAGGGCCTCTCCCCAGTGTGGATGCGCCAGTGCAGGATGAGGTACAAGTTGCACTTGAAGCCCTTCCTGCAGCGGAAGGGCCTCTCCTCTGTGTGAATCTGCTGATGTACTAAGAGATTGGAGCTGGACTGAAACCTCTTCCCACACTCAGAACACTTGTAGGGCCTCTCCCCAGTGTGGAGGCACCAGTGGTGGCTTCTCAGGGCATAGCTCCACCCGAAACTCTTCCCACACTCCAAGCACTCATAAGGCCCTTCGCCAGGGTGGATCACCTGGTGCTGGATTAGACCAGAGACCGTCCTGAAGGCGTGCCCACATTCCCCACACTCAAAGGGGTTTTCCCCACTGTGGATCGTCTGGTGTTTCCTCAGGTTGGAGCTGCGGCTGAAGCATTTCCCACATTCCCTACACTCATAGGGCTTTCCCGCAGTGTGGATCCTATGGTGTTTACTCAGGTCGGAGCTGTGGCTGAAGCCCGTCCCACATTCCAAGAACTTGTGGGGCTTCTCCCTGCCGTGAGGCTCCTCCACCAGCTCTGAGACCTGGCTGGATCTGCGGCCGCCTTCCTGGGACGGGGGGGGGGGGTCTTTCCTCCTTGCAGCCCCTTCTTGTCTGGCATCTCCAGGAATTTTCCTCCTCCTCCATCTGGCCACAGCTTGGGAATGAAAAATCCTGGTTTGGGAGAAAAACAAAATGAGAGCGCCTTGGGCTGGGGGCTCCTCCTTGCCGGCGTTCATCTCAGGAAGTCATTGGGAATCTTGTGTCTGTAAGAACTGCTAAAACACCAAGATTCAGCACAAAAATCCTACAAGCATCAAGACACAGATCAATAGCTGCCAAACATGAAGATTCAGCCAGAACCCCCTCCAAAACGTAAAGATTCAGCCTCCGCAAAACACCAAAGTACCAATATTTACCCCAATAAATCTCAGAAACACCGAGATTCACCCCCATGAAAATCGTGGATCCCCCTTCCCCGGAGGACTGCACGTTGGGGGAGGGGGGTTGGGGGGAGGGGCAACGCTCCTGGGGCTGGAGAGGAGGCTGCAGACACGGGGAGAGGTGGAATCTTGTGGTGCCTCCTATTTCTGCTCCTCCTCTTCCTCCTGTGTCCCTACTCTTCCTCACACTCCTCTTCCTCCTGCTATTCCTCCTTCTCCTGCACAATCCCACCTTCTCCTCCCACGTGCATCGTTTGACCTTTTTGTTCCTCAACCCTGCTTCTCCTTCCCTTCTCCTCCTGCCCCAGGCACAGCACCCACTGCCGGCTCCCTCTTGCCCCCAAACCCACAGCATCCCACGGCAGGGGCAGGGATGGAGCTGGGGCAGGTCGGGCTGGGGCAGCGCTGGGCTCTCGGCCGCTCCCGCCCGCACTCGGTCCCCACTGCAGCCGCTCCCGCCAGGACAGCGCGGGGGGGCCCGGCCTTGGCGCTGCCCCACTCCCACCTCCCCAAATTCTCCTCAAGGGGGGCGCTGGGGCCGAAGGGGGGGCGCAGGTGGGGAACGCTGGGAGCTGTGGGTCTGCCTGGCAACTGCTGAGTCATAAGCGCCGTGTGCTCTGATTGGCTGAGCACTGCCTGAGGGTGGAGCTGCAGCAAGGCGGGACACCCTGCTCCGGGGGGGATGTCGCACAAACGGGGGACTCCCATGAAAGGAAGAGGAAAGTGCCTTTACAAACAGATGCTGTGAATCTGCTCAGAGATAGGGCCAGGGACTTGTACATAAAGAAGCGACAGGAGAAGCCATAAGTTTCATAAAATGTTATTAATTGATGACACAGACTGCTGCTCAGCCAAGGTCCTGCTAAATTCATGAACTTCGAGAAGAATAACAAAGTCTTCTGTGAGAATCTGTCCGAAATATCCTTCATCTGCCTCACGACTGTCATGGAGAGCGACCAGGGAAAAATTAAAACCCCTGTTTGCAGAACCAGTGGGGGGGAATGTCATGTGCCTGAGGCCTGAAAGTACTGCTAGCTTACTCTTTTTCCACAGGTGTTGTTTGCTATATGCTACACTGAGCTCGCAGGGCACCCTGCCCTTTTTGCACAATAGCTCTGGAGTCGTCCCCACCTCTCGGCCTGGCTGCTTTGAGCTTCGGGGTGGTCCCTCCTCCAAGAGAAGACCCCTCTCGCCCGTCCTTAACAGCTGTGACAGACAAGTAGAGATGTAAGAGGCCTCTTCATCAACGGACTGACACGAGGCAGGTCGGACTCGGCAGCGCTGGGCTCTGGGCCCGGCCCGGGCGCCCCTCACGCGCCCCCTCCCCAAACAGCCCCGCCGGGGGACGCGGCAGGGGTCCGGGAGGGGAGGGCTGGGCTCCTCTTTTGGGGTCCCACCCGCCCCTTTTCACGACTTTCCCACCCTCTCCCACCCCTTTCTCACCTCCCCCCCCCCGTCAGCCCATCCCGCTCTCCCAATGGGGGGTCCCCTCCTCCTCTCGCTCCATTCTGGGCTCCCCCTTTCGCCCCCTTTTCCCGCTTCTCCCTCCCGTCCCAGCGCCTCCCGCACCCCGCTCACCCGAGAGCTCCGCGCCCGCAGCCGGGGGGGCTCCCAGCACCACCAGTGCCACCAGCAGGGCCCCAGCTGCCGCCCCTCGCCCCATGGCCGGGGCCGGGCAGGGAGCAGCAGCCCCAAAGCAGCCGCGCAGCGCTGGGAGCGCCAGTCCGGAGCAGGGCGGGCTCGGCAGCGCCGCGCGCTCTCATTGGCTGTCGCCACTTTTGGGGACCCGATCTCAGAGACTCCGCCACACAACTGATGATTGAACAACGCGCTCTCATTGGCTGCGGCGCGTTTTGGCTGTGTTTTCATTTGCTGAGGGGTTCCCGGGACGCTGCAGCCCCGGACTGGGGAGGGGGAACCTTGGGGCGCTGGGCAGGTGGGAGCTCAGGTGAGCCCAGCAATGCGTGCCCAGGTGCGCGGCATCTCAGGGCTGCCGGTGGCGAGCGGTGACGCTGGCCCGATGCCAGGCACCCCCAGAGCCGCTCTGTCCCTGCCCCCCGCAGCCGCACAGGGACAGAAAAAGGAACCGAGGGTTCCTGCGTGGGGACAAGGACCGAGAGAGATCACGCAGCAAATCCGGCACGGGCACAACAGACCCGGCCTGGGCACACGGAGGGAATTTATTACCAAATTACAGCAGCACAAGGAGAAGGGAAAGAAATCTCTCCAACACCTTCCCCCTGCCCAACACAGATCAGCCAGAACAGGGGTCACCAGGGCCCTGCCCAATGGGGGTCACTGGGGACCATCCAGCGTGGATGCTCCCATGAGGGATGGAGCTGGAGCAGCGCACGAAGCTCTTCCCACACTCGGGACACTCGCAGGGCCTCTCCCTGGTGTGGAAGTGCTGGTGAGGGATGATCTCTGAATCCCACCTGAAGCTCTTCTGACATTCCAAGCACTCCTAGGGCCGTTCCCCAGTGTGGATCTTGTGGTGCTTGCTAAAGCTCAGTCAGAGGTCCCACTGAAGCTCTTCTCACATTCCCCACACTCCCAGGGCCTCTCCCCAGTGTGGATGCTCTGGTGTTCCATCAGGGTGGAGCTGTAGCTGAAACCCTTCCCACATTCCAAGCACTTGTGGGGCTTCTCCCTTCCACGAGCCTTCTCCACCAGCTCTGAGCTCTGGCTGGATCTCTGGCCAGCTTCCTGACTCAGGGGGGCTCTTTCCTCCTCACACCTCCCTAGGCTGGGTTTGCAGCCCCTCCACGTGTGGGATCTCTTGGGCTTTTCCTCCTCCTCCATCTGGCCACAGCTTGGGAATGACAAACCCTGATTTGGGTGAAACCAAGATGGGAGCGCCTTAGAGTAGAGGCTCCTTCTGCACAATTCCATGTCTGGAACTCAGTAGAAGTCTTGTGTCCATGAAAATCTCCACAATGTCAAGATTCAGCCCAATGGTTCCAGGGGTTCCCCCTTCTCCAGCGTCCTGCTTAGGGATGATCCAGGGGCTTTTGGGAGTCCATGGGGTCCCTTCTCCCCTGATGCTCTACTTACAGATCCCAGGGATCCCAGGGGTCCCTCCTCTCCAGGCTCCCCCCCTTTCCAGTCTGCCGGGGTCCCCCAGCTCTGGGATCGCCCCTCTCTGCTCTCCCCACTCTGGGGGTCCCAGGGGTTCTCCTCCTCTGCTCTCCCAGGGGTCCCCAGGACCAATGTCCTCCCCTGCCCATACTGGGCAATGGAACGTGGGCCCCCAAAGATCCCACAAGGGGCTCAGCTTTGGGCTCCTGCAAGATCCAAACCTACACACACAGAGAAAAAAACCTCCCAGGGACATCAGATGATGTTTGGAGTCAATTCCACAATCTGTGAGCTCCAAACACACCCCAATAAAAACACCCTCACAGGGACTCCCAATGGATTTGAGACGGGTTCCCCTCCCTGCTCACCTGCAGGACGAGCTGGGGGCGATGGTACCGCAGCCGCGGCCACAGGGGGCACTGGAACCTCCTGTTCCTCCTGTTCCTGCTCCTGCTCCTCCTCTTCCTGCTCCTCCTTTTCCTCTCTCCCTCCTCCTCCTCCTCCTTCCTAACCCCACCTCCTCCCCAGTTCTGCCTTCTGTGTATTTAGAGTGGAGAACCTTGCTTGCATTTAGAACCAGAACAAAGATCTCAGATGGAACAAGGCTTGCTGCTTTTAGTCAAGTATCAGTGACTAAAGGTCACGTTTCCTTTGGTTTGGTGCCGTCCTTGTTCCTCCTCAGTGTTCAGGCTGGGCTATAGGGTGTCCTTGTTTGCTGCATTTTCCAAGTTCCTCTTGCACCCTTTGGGCCATAGGCTGTGCCCTGGGAGGGTTCTTTGTGCTCCTTTGTGACACAGGAGAACCTTCCAGGCGGTTTCTGCGTGAGCTGCTGCTGGGACGTCACAGGAACAGCGCCACGTCCCCGTGGTGTTCCTGTTGCTGTGGGACACGGAGGCCTCAGTGCCCAGAGTGGCTCTGGGCTCGTTGCCGGAGGATCCTCCTGCCCGAGGCATTCTCAGCAGCCAGCCCAACCCTGACGGGTGTCCTTCTGTGCTTGCAGGACTACAGGCTGCAGACGTGTGCAGCGCAGCCAAAATGATGCAGCACATGGCTGCTGCAGTTTGCACTATGTACTCTGTGGCTTATTCGGGGTATTTTTTAACCCACTTGGCACGTAAGTCGAGGTTTTCCTTTGCTGCAGCATCTGTGGCTTTGGCCTTGCTGTGTGCTTTCTGTTCTTCCTCTGGAGCTGAGTTGACTTTGGAACCAAATTGCCATGAAGACACCATTGCTTTGGGAGAGCTCCTGCCAGCAGCTGCAGCTGAAAAAGGGGGTGTCTGCAGCCAGCGGGGGGTGCACAGCATCTGCAATGGGCCCTGGGGGGTTCTGTTCCCTCAAGCAGGGAGTCTGTGCCAGCAGAGCCTGGAACTCCCTCCCTTTGCTGCTCCAGCCAAGAGCTGACCCAGCCCAGTATTTTGTGCTGCTCTCTTGCTTGCTGTGGGAAGGGACTGTGGCTCCTGGAGGGATGCTGTGAAAGCAAAATGCTCTCTCGGGGTTGCCTTGCTCCGTGGCATTTCCCACCACAGGCAGTTTTTCTCCTAACAGCATCTGGTTCATGTTCCCTCTCCCATTGCAGGGCACCTCATGTCTACATTCCGAGCAGCTCCTCCTTCGGTGAGTGGGAAAGGAACCTTTGGTGTTTGGAATTGTGCAGCAAGTGGTGAGCGTGGCATGTGGGAGTGCCAGCCTGGGAGGCTGAAGGAAAGTTCCTGTCACTGTCTTTGCAGCAGCAGCAGCAGCAAAGGGATCCCTGGCAGTTTTCTCCTTTTCTGCTGAAGAGCTTTTGAAGAGCTGCAGGTCTGGTTTTGCAGGCAGAGAATTGCTTGCTGGCTTTAGCCATGGTGGAATATTGAATTCCCAACAATAAGTGGCAATGTCGACTTTAGCCCATTGTTAGCTGGAAGAGCTCTGAACCCATTTTCTGCTTAGTGCAGCTGGATGTGCAGCTGAGGATAAATAAGGTGATAACTGAGATAGAACTTCCTGTCCCTCACGCTGCCGTCTGTCCACAGGGCACAAAAGCAGCACCAGCACCTCCTGGGACTCCCTCTGCTTCGAAAGAGGAGGCCAAAGAGGAGGAAGACAGCAGTGAGCTTCCTGCTGCTCTGGGGGACGATGGTGAACTTCCCTCAGTGCCAGGAGATGACAGTGAACTTCCCGCTGCTCTGGGAGACGAGGGCGAACATCCCGCGGTGTGGGAATGCAACGGCGAGGCTCCCGCGGGGTGGGACAAGGACAGGGGGCATCTCCTGGCATGGGACGAGGACGGTGGATGTGCCCTGGTGTGGGACCAGAATGCCCAAGCTCCCACGGAGTGGGACGAGGACAACGGACAACTCGCAGGGTGCAATGAGGATGGAGGACATCTCCCGGAGTGGGATGAGGATGGAGGACATCTCCCGGTGTGGGATGAGGATGGAGGACATCTTCCGGAGTGGGATGAGGATGAAGGACAACTTCCGGAGTGGGATGAGGATGGAGGACATCTCCTGGAGAGGAATGAGGATGGAGGACATCTCCCATCTCCCATCCTCCTCGCACAGGATGGAGGACATCCTGCGTCTTGGGAAGAGGAGAGTGAACATCTCCCAGCATGGGAAGTGGACAGTGAACATCCCCTGGCTTGGAAAGATGATGGAGAAGCTGCAGCATTTTGGGAAGAGGATGGAGAAGCTGCAGCATTTTGGGAAGAGGATGGAGAAGCTCCCTCTGCTTGGGAAGAGGACAATGAAGCTCCCTCCGCTGTGGGATCCTGGGCTGAACATTCTGACAGCAGCACAGCCCTGCAGCCAGAGGGGAGAGGGGAGTGGTGCCTGATGCAGCTGAGTACGTCTGCTCTGTTCCTGGGTGCCCGAGCAGGTGCTGTGTGTGTGTCTGGGCATCAGCTGCACCCATGGTTGCTCTGCAGCTGAATGTCCCAGAGCCATTTATTGTCCTTCCCCAGCTGACACCAAGGGGCTCCCGGCCCCAGGGAGCGGGGCTGGTTCTGGCTCTGCTGCAAGGCGGGCTCTCACTCTGGGAGGGAGCGTCTTCCATGTGGTTTCTTTCAGGGAACACCGTGAGCGAGGCGGAGCCTGCCCAGAAATACCTGGAAGTGGAGCAGATTGGCCAAGGGTAAGTGCACAGCAGCTGCTTCTGCACAAGCAGGGCTGGGGGTTGTGCTGGTGCAGGATCAAGTGAGAGGTCAGGAGAGCTCCAAGCACCTTCAGACACTGGGCTACCATCCTGCTGTCTCTCAGTCCTGATCAGAATTGATAACTGTGGTCAGAAGGCGCAGTCAAAGGCCCCTGAGGCTGGCAGTGTCCTGCCTGCAGCAAGGAGCAGGACCTGGAAGATCTGTCCCTGGAACTGGATTGCCTAAAAGAGCAACTCACCATCTGGTGACTGTCAGAAAACAGTTCTCAAGAAGATTTCTTTCAAATATTTTGCTTCAAAAAATATCCACTGCTCAGGATTATCAACCTAATGGTTTAGAAACAGAAACCGGAGATGAACTAATAAGTGCTCTATTCTAGCACAGGTAGCAGACCCCATACATTCAGTAACAGACACAGAGCTGATGCACTGTGGAGGAAAAAGCATCACCTGTCTGATGGCAGGGCCCTTGTGGATCCTGCAGGTCTTAGGCAGGAAATGGAAAAGGATGAAATGCATTCTTTTCCAGTTCTTTAGACACCCATTTCTTCTCCTAGCTTTGGAACTAAAGCAATTCAGCGTGGACATTTGGGATTTGCTCCAGCCCAGTTCCTTCGTGCTGTGTCTCAGTTTCCTCTTGCACACCTTGCATGGCAGAGGGCTGGTGGCTGCTGTGCTGGTGATGGAAGGGTCGATGCACCCAGGTGTTTGTGAACGCTGCAGGCAGCAGAGATTGTGGTAGACAGGGAAAGGCGCTGCGGAAGATCTCGCGATGTCACGGAAAGCCAGGACCCTCAGATCCCCTTAGATAAGACCATCTGCTTCCCATAGATAAGAAACTAACATAGGAATGTAACCCGCCTAACCAAATTCCAGTAACTTTCCATCCCCTACCCAGTAACAGTCCACCTCTTACTAACCATAGAAGGTAAAGACAGACCCATGCTGACGTAGAGACCCCCTAGACTATAAAAACCCAAGAGACGAGATAATAAACGCCTTTTGACCGTCCATCACATTGATGTCTGCGTGTGTCATTGGCCCGAGTGGCCCTAGTGAGAGGGCTGCCGTGCCGTTTCCTCAGAACCAGGTCGCCTGCCTTGCATCAGAAGGCAACATACTGGTGCCGAACCCGGGACTGCTGCAGTGCCCAGGGAACGGGAATTCTCCTGGTCAGAGGGCGGCGGCTGTAGCGGCGGGTCCGACTACAGCGGGAGGGACGCCTCCGGACCAGCGTGGACCATGGAATCCACAGCGAAGGTCGTAAGTCAGGCTCATGAGCAATGGGGAATTAAAGGTGAGCTCAGGAACTCTAATCTTGCTATTGCAAGGCTCCTAGAGCTGGGGACGATCGGACGTCCGTTAAATATATTATATTCGGGAGCGCGGGAGACGTGTACTGCCGCCTCAGCAGAGGACTCTAAGTCCGCAGGCAGAGGTAAAAACCTCAGAGCGTGGGGGAAAGTAGAAGAGACCCTACGCGAGACGTTAGAAGAACAGGAGATGCGGAAAGCCGCGTGTACACGTTTATTAGCTACACCACAGCCGGGGGTGGGGGCTGCGACACAAACCGCCTCCGAGAGCGATCGGATTGACGGCGGGACCATGCGGGGGCCGGGCGCGTTCCATCCCTTTCCGAGCCCGAGCCCAGACCCCCCGGAGCCCCCAGGAGACCCCCCGGAACCCCCATGGGACCCCCCGACCTTCCCACGGAGCCCGTCGGGTCCTAGCCCCCCCGCGGAACCATCCGAAAAAACCGCAGTTTCTCTATCCGTCCCTTCCCCGCCGGTCGCCGATCCAGCAGAAGAGGCAGAGCAGCGCGCGCGATGCTTCTGGCAGGGACCCGCGGAGAAGGCGCGGAACGCGGCCGGATGGTCGGACCCTGCCGGGATCGGTAAAAACTCGCCCCCGCCATGTGCGTTTAAAAATGGCGCCGAACCACATGGCGAGGGCGGAAGAGAGGAGGAGAAGGGCGGAAATGCCGTCAGGCTGCTTAAAAACGCATGCGCGGGCGAGCGGGGAGGGGGGGCGGTCCCCGCGGTAGAGTGCAAGACCAACCAGAGCGCTCTATTCAAATTAGGTCCTCATAGGGCAAGGACCTCCCCCGGCAGGAGGCGGGGAGACCCCAGGGGGAGGGAGCGGCACCACCCCCAAAGGGAGGAGCGGGGTCGGAGCCGCACAAAATGGCACGGAGCGCCGGAAGGGTACCGGCATTCAGCTTCCGGCTCAGAGTCAAGTAACAGCTGCTGAGACAGCTCGGAAGAGCCGACCGAGCCCGGCTGGGACTCGGAATCCGAGAGAGCAGAATTAATGCGGTTTCGAGCGAAACCGAATAAAGCTTCAAACAATATCGGGAAACAATCGCAACACAAACTCACCGATGGGGGAAAAATAAAAGCAGCCTGTGGGGACCGGGCACCGGCAGCCTCCATGCACGCTTTCCCAGGGGGGGTTGCCGGAGCGCGGGGGAACCAACAAAGGGCATATACCCCAGTTAACCCAAAAGAAGCCAAAGGGATTTCAGAAATAGGGATCAACTCAGTTGTAGTACCCACTCCTGAGGACGGCCTTTCTAGCAATAACGATCTGCTCAATTTTGATATTACGCAAATAAGCCGCATGCTTTTGATGGGGCCGGGCGGATTGCATTTAAGCAGGAATGGCAAGACGACCGCGTTAGCCCAGGCTTCCGGGGAAGGACAGCTAGTCAGCGAGCACAGCTTTCCCTGGCAGCACCCTCACTCCAAGCATCCCGGCCCAGGGGAAACGGGAGAGGGAGGGGGCGCGCGGGCCACACTCAGCCTCCTCCCGCTGCAAATGCGAGACGGCCCAGCTACAGCAACCCCCAGTGGGGCAGGGGACCCTCATACCCTATGCCCCCACAGGGAGCAGTCAATTTTGCAGAATTCTCCACCCCTGTTAGGAAGGGACGTTCTCTCCTTGCTCGGATTTCGGATCACAAATTTACCACGAGGGCCACTGCTGTACACCCCCCGCTGCCAATCAAACTGACTTGGAAATCATCAGACCCTGTATGGGTTGAGCAGAGGCCCCTGACAGAGCCTCGAATGGCAGCCTTGCAGGAACAGGTCGATCGAGAACTGCAAAAGGGTCACATAGAACCCTCCACCAGCCCATGGAACACCCCGGTATTCGTGGTCCCCAAAAGGTCCGGACAAGGCTATCGTCTCGTCCACGACCTGAGAGAAGTGAACAAGACGATCAGACCCATGGGTCCAGTCCAGACACTGCTACCCACGAACTCAGCCATCCCCGAAGGGCAGCCGTGTGCAGTACTGGATATCAAGGACAGCTTCTCTTCAATACCCCTGCACCCTGATGACAGAGAACGATTCGCCTTTTCCGTGGCATTTCGGAACGGCGAGCGGCCCAACCTTCGCTTCCAATGGAGAGTACTTCCGCAAGGCCGGGTCGACAGCCAGACCACATGCCAAATCACCGTGGACAAAGCACTGACGCCAGTCCGACACTCCTACCCCACCGCAACCATCATCCAGTACAATGGCGACATCCTGGTCGCAGCACCATCGACAAGCCAAGTGGATCACCTGGTGACCACAGTCACGGAAACCCTTCAAGCCAACGGCTTCGAGATCGCGAGCGCAAAGATCAAGAGAGGACCCTGCGTGACCTTCCTGGGAGTAGGCATCACGAGCTCCTACGTGACACCCCCCGAGATGAAGATCAACCGAGACATTGAGACGCTCCACGACGTGCAACGCCTGGTGGGATCGCTGCAGTGGCTTCGCAACATCGTCCAGATTCCTCCCGAGGTCATGGACCCTCTGTACAACCTCCTGAAAGGAAAGAACCCCTGGGAACCCAAGGAGCTGACACCGCAAGCAACGAGCTCCCTCGACTTCATCGAAAACCGGGTGGCCACTGGCACGCTTGCCAGGTGGAACCCAGCCATGCCACTGGACCTGTACGTCCACTTTACACCGAAGGGGGGAGTGGGAGCACTGGCCCAAGGACTTGCAGAAAAGGCCCGACCGATCCAATGGGTGGTCCTCGGAAGACCCGCTCGTGCATTTTCCCCAGGAATCGAGTGCATCGCCAACCTCATCATGAAAGGCAGGAGACTCGCCTTGAAACACCTAGGGACAGAGCCGACAAGCATCCACCTTCCGTTTCGCAAGCAGCCGACCATAGAGTCAACCGTAATATCGGAGTACCTGGCCCTTGCTCTCTCCGGCTTCGGAGGAGAAATCACCTACTCCTCCAGACCACCCTGGACTCAGCTGCTGACCGTAGTCGACATGGACATGCCACCGAAGGTCAAGGACAGACCGCAGCCGGGACCAACGGTCTTCACAGACGCTTTCTCCACGACTTCAACCGCAGCAGCAGTGTGGCAGGCAGGAGAGCAATGGCATTGCGTCAAAGCGTGTGACCCCACGCGGTCAGTTCAACAACTGGAAGCAGCAGCAGTGGTTTTGGCGTGCGGACTCTTCCAAGACGAACACCTCAACATCGTAACGGACTCCATATTCGTGGCAAGGCTCAGCCTA
This sequence comes from Melozone crissalis, assembly GCF_028551555.1. Taxonomy (NCBI): domain Eukaryota; kingdom Metazoa; phylum Chordata; class Aves; order Passeriformes; family Passerellidae; genus Melozone; species Melozone crissalis. Next base: position 9,455,850 of record NW_026535844.1, read on the forward strand.
GCCATGGCAGGACCAGGAGTGTCAACATCAGCAGCAGCCCTAATGCTGGAAGAAGCACTCTCCTCGCGACAGGGCACCGCGTCAGTCATCCACATCAACAGCCATGACCCAATCAAAGGTTACTTCCAGATCGGCAACGACAAAGCGGACGCCGCAGCAAAAGGCGTTGGGACCTTGCAAAGAGCCCGTCAACTGCACGAGTCGCTCCACATCGGAGTCAAAGCACTGGCGAAGAGATGCGGAATCTCGACGGCGGACGCCAGACATGTGGTAGCCACCTGCCCTCATTGCCAGAAGTCACCCCTTTGGACCTGCGGAGTCAACCCGAGAGGTCTCAAGCCCTCAGAAATCTGGCAGTCGGACTTCACCTGGTGCGAAATACTGAAGCCCCGAGCATGGCTTGCAGTGACAGTAGACACTTATAGCGGAGCGATCATAGCTACACAGCACCCCAAAACTAACTCCAAAGCCACAATCCAGCACTGGCTGACAGCCATGGCTTGGCTAGGTATCCCCAAGTAGATCAAAACGGACAACGGCTCCAACTTCAAATCCAAACAAGTACAGGAATTCGCCTCGAAATGGGGTATCACGCTAGTGCACGGCATCCCACATAACAGTACCGGACAGGCCATAGTAGAGAGAGCAAACCAGACCCTGAAAACCAAGATAGAAGTGTTGGCAAAAGCAGAAGGCTTTGCCAATGCCATTCCCCCAGGAGATCAGGCACGTATGCTGGCAACCGCCTTGCTGGCACTGAATCAATTCCCTAGGGGAGACGAAACAAACAGTCCCGTTCAAAAACACTGGGTCACTCAAACGCTAGAGGAGGGCCCGCAGGTTGTAATTAGAAACGAGCTAGGCGAGTGGGAACGGGGTTGGAGGCTGATGCTCACAGGGCGAGGGTACGCAGCGGTCAAAAAGGACGGCAAAATCAGGTGGTGTCCACTTAAGTCGATTAAACCGGACCTTCAGGGCAAGCAGAATGAGACTGACGAGAATTGCGAGTTTTTGTTCACAGGACACGAGACGTCCTCATGACGCGTACATCCCCATTCCAGAGGAAAGCGACAGACCACCAAGCCGCCAGGCAGCACCCGAGAGACCCGCACGGGTGAGACCCAAGCACCAAGGGAGTTTCTGTGGGATTTTGCTGTTGGGGCTTGTCGTCAGAGGGCAAGCCGGCCCAGACCACTACCCCCATCAGCCCTTCAGGCGGGTCATGCGACACCTTAGTAGGGGCAAAGCGCTCAGACAAATCACCACACCGAACACCCCATCCTTCGTGCTCCGCATCACCGACGGGTTTCCAGGACGGCCAAAAGTAAACCCCTATTCCCCACACGTCACACACTCGTACCTATCCTACTGGTGCCCAGCTTCAAACCCGGGGAAAAGCTACTGCAATCACCCAGGGTGGGGATATTGTGGGCACTGGGGCTGCGAAACCATTGTTACAGATGCCAGGCCATCGGGGCCCGGGTGGGATCCACAAGAGCCAGACAAATTCCTACAGTTCACCTGGGCACCCATCGGCTGCAAAATACCCCTCTTCTCTCACAGGAACTTCCATCGAAACCCGCATAAAATCCCTAGATTTCGGGCATGCACCGATTATAACAGGACGGTCTTGCAGCCAGATCACCCTAGCTGGGCCACAGGACAGGGGTCCTTCAAGGGTCAAAAGAGAGGGAGAACGTGCGAATTATCAGGCTTCAACCGTCAGCACCCCGAGCAGTCGGACCCAACAAAGCGATTAAAAGCGTGCCAAAAGGGAGAAACATAACCTACCCCAAAACCTTACCCACAGGGGTCAGCAATGTCCTGACCGGTCAAGCGGAGACCTTTCAGAGGAGCCGCTTAACCGAGTCAGACGCAGACCCAATCCTTCGCATGTTAGAAGCTACCTTTGTATCCCTGAACGAATCCAACCCTAACCTAACCGAATCCTGCTGGCTTTGTTACGATGTCAAACCTCCCTTTTTCGAAGGAGTCGCCTTAAACACTCCCTTCAGTTATTCCTCAGCCAACGCCCCTCACCAGTGCAGATGGGACACCCCTCGCAAAGGAATCACCCGGAGTCAAGTCACAGGCCGAGGCAGACGCTTTGGCAATGCAACCCTAGCTAGGCGGAAAGGCAACATCTGCACCAAAATCGTCAAGCCTAACAGGAAAAACAATAAGTGGGCAGTCCCATCCGCATCTGGGAGGTGGGTTTGCCAGCGATCCGGAGTGAGTCCTTGTGAGTTCCTTCCCAAATTTAATGACTCTAACGACTTCTGTGTCCAAGTTCTGATTGTTCCTAGGGTCCTGTACCACTCAGACGAAGAAGTGCACCATCTTCTTGAGGGACCCAGCCAGATCCACAAAAGAGAAAAATTGACAGGTTTCTAACAGTCACCTTCGGACCATGCCTGCTGAACAAGCTGGTCTCGTTCGTTCAGACCCGCCTGGAACGGACCAACATCCGGTACCTAGACCGACGACAATTGCTGTGAAATCAACCAGAGAATTCAACCAGGGAATTCAACCAGGGAACACCGTCAGTCACAAGATCCTCCGAACTTGTCTGACAAAAGCTTACTCAGGACTCCCAAGACCCTTTTCCCTTGTCCAGTTACAACCTCATACCTCACTTCAGTACCTATGTATACGACTACCTCATTCATTTGTGAAAAGGGGGGGGGAGATGTGGTAGACAGGGAAAGGCGCTGCGGAAGATCTCGCGATGTCACGGAAAGCCAGGACCCTCAGATCCCCTTAGATAAGACCATCTGCTTCCCATAGATAAGAAACTAACATAGGAATGTAACCCGCCTAACCAAATTCCAGTAACTTTCCATCCCCTACCCAGTAACAGTCCACCTCTTACTAACCATAGAAGGTAAAGACAGACCCATGCTGACGTAGAGACCCCCTAGACTATAAAAACCCAAGAGACGAGATAATAAACGCCTTTTGACCGTCCATCACATTGATGTCTGCGTGTGTCATTGGCCCGAGTGGCCCTAGTGAGAGGGCTGCCGTGCCGTTTCCTCAGAACCAGGTCGCCTGCCTTGCATCAGAAGGCAACAAGAGATCTCCTGTCTGGGCTGGCTTTCACTGCCAGGGCCTAAAGCGCTGCTTCTTTCTTCTCTGCTCTTTTGTCTCCAGGGCTTTCGGAGCCGTTTACAAAGGACTCGACAGGGCCACTGGAGGAGAGGTCAGTGCCAACCCGCCCAGCACGGCCGGCAGCTCTGCAGGGCTTTCCCCTCTGCTGGGAGCTGTGGCTGCAGCTCTGGGGGCCAGCAGAGCTTTCCTGCCCAGGCTGCTCCTCTGAAGGCAGAGCAGTGTCAGCCTGCAGAGCACAGCTGGGACAGACTTGGTCCTTCTCAGGTGCCCAAGGAATGCAAGGAGGGCAGCGGTGTCTGTCAGTGCAGGACGCCCTGGCTTGGTCTTCATATCTAAAAGTGTGAATGCATCAGCTGCTGGAGACTGAGGCCCCATTAATCTTCATCCCAGCCTCAGACAGGAACATTATTTAGCAGTTTTTCCATCCTGCCTTTTATCTTCAAAGGGAACCTCAAGGCCTAATTAGGGAGAGCTCCTGCTTGGGCTCAGTTTGGGGTTTTAGTCCCACTTCAGCTGTTCACAGAGGGAGAGGGAGAGAAATGAGAAGATGGGTGTCCAGAGCAAAGCCCTCTCCTAAATCTTGCAGTTGTGTTTGGGTCTGGTGTCAGTGACAGCCTGTGACAGGGATCACCTGAGCAATGGATGTGCGTGTTTGCTTTGTTGTGCAGTCCCAAACAGAGCAGTTGGATCTGAAATCATGACCAAATCCCATAGAATTGCTAAAGGGTTCCTGGCTGTTTTGCTCTGTTTTCACAGAATCAGAATTACCTCCTGCTTGCAACATGTGTTTGAATAATAATAATAATAATGAGAATGTTGAGGCCATTAGAGAAGACTGTAGGTGCAGAGAATGTTGTTAGAGCTTTGAGGCTGGCAGCTGAGGGACCATTTCTGCAGAGCTTGCAAGGCCAAATGTCTCTGGCCATGTGTCCTGTAAGCAGCCCCCAGCTGGCAGAGCAATGGGCTGTGGGAATGGCCCTTGCTGAGCTCTGGTGTCCCATCCCAAGGCAGTTGGGCACAGCCCGGCTCTGTTGCTCCAAAAAGACTCGCTCCGTGTTTCCTGTGGCCTCCTGCCACAGACTCCTGCAGTTAAAGGCTGCAATGTCCCTTCAGGTGGCCATCAAGAAAATGAGTCTCAGAGGGCAGAACAGGGAACGAGCTGTGAATGAGATCCTGCTCCTGAAGGACAAGAAGAACCCCAACATTGTCAAATTTCTGGACAGGTGAGTGCTTCAGCTCTTAGCCCATGCCCGGGCCCTGCACGGGAGGGGGATCCGGAGTCTGTAGCCTGTTTGGAAAATGCATGACACAGCCACATCTTCCCAAAACAACAGCCTGGCAGTTCACTCCCTCCATGTGCTTTTGTTGCTTTGCTTTGGTTTTTCCTTCAAATTCCTCCCCGTTTGCTGTGTCTCCCAACAAGTGCTGATGAACCACAGCAGAAATTATTTCCCTTGGCTTCTTCTTCCCAGCCCTTTTCCATTGCTACAGATGCCAGGAAGACCAGGTTCTTGTTTCCAGAAATGCCTCATTTGCCCATTTTTCACTGGCCTTGCCTGTTTCTGAAGGGACTTTCTGAAAGGTTTTCTGACTGCTTTTGTCCCAAGTGCTGCACAGCCTCTTGCCCTGGATAACCCTGGCAGTTGTGTTGCCTTCTTCTGCAGGGAATGGTGGAACTGATGAGTTCAGAAGCTGAACCAGCTGGGGCCAAGGGTTGTGGTTCCACATTGATCTGGGCTGTTGCTAAACTGCATTTTTCACCTGCTTGCCATCTCAGGCCTCTCCTTTCTCACAGGTGTCTCCTTCTCCTTTAGACTGTGCAGATTCCAAGGGCTGTGCAGCCTGGCAGCAATGTCTCTCCATCTAATTCTGTCCTCATTGATAATTGACCTGGAAACAAAACCCCACTCCAGGCTTTTCCATGGGGGAATTGAGCTCTGCACTTTCCTTTCCATGCCATTGCTTTCCTCTTCCAGCTTCCTTGTTGATGGAGATCTCTGGCTGGTGATGCAATACATGGATGGAGGAACTTTGCAGGACGTTGTCAGACAGATACGCATGGCTGAAGGAGAGATGGCAGCTGTCAGTCGGGAGGTGAGGGATCCTGCTTGTCACTCCATGGCTGGGACACGATGGCCCTTCCAAACAGGGCGTGAGAACAGGAGTGGCTCCATGCTCAGGGCTTTGTTTCTGTGTTGTTTTTGTGAGCTGGGGAAGAAAGAGCCTCTGCAGTGAACGGCCTGCCAGCATCACTGCACTTCTACTCTGTTCTTGTTCTCTCTCCTGCTGTTGTGGTACTCTCTGTCTGGTTTGGATTTGATTTGCTGTTCTCAGCTGTGCCTTGAACCATTTGCCTGGAGCTTGTGTGCACTGCACTCCTGGCCTGTCACAGCAAAGCTGCTGCTGGCAGAATTCTGAACTGTGCTTTCTTGTGTGATATATTCTGGCCATTGGTTTTTGCCCTCGTGTTTCTTGTTGTTATGTTTGCCCAATTATCCCATCATAAAAAAACCAAACAATATTTGAGATTGCAGCAATTTTAATTGAATAGTTTAGAAAATATATATTGACAATATAATTTGATTAAAAATAAGGGATAATTTGGTTCAAATAATAGCTCATAAGCAAAAGATAACCGTGAGGTACGGAGTGCAGGGCTCTTGGACCCTTTCCACCTCACGTACGAGCTTGCCAAGTGAAGATTCCCCCCTTATATGTCATGTGTCAATGTCATCTCCTCCCATTTTCGATTCATCACATTTTTCCTCCGCCCTCATCACCACCTTTACTGCGCATGCTCCACCACTCGGTTTGGTGGTCACACAAGTCTTTGGGGGTCGTTTTGGATGAAGACCTCTCCTCTTCCTCTTTGTCCTTTAATTCACCTTTGGGTTACACATGTGCACCAAGCCAGTATAATGTAAGCCAAAATTAACATATTACTACATTTTAGCATCAAAGCAATAAATCTCTTATAGCGGGCATTTTCCTGGGACCCAACCAGATTTTCCCTTCTCTCTGTTAATTTTAAGTAACTGTTTTCTCTTGCTTTTTCCTCCTATCCTTGAACATCAGCCAGGAGGAGGGGTGGAGCCCCTCCTCTCCCTTTCTTCTTTGGCATTACAACTTTTAACTGTTTTATTATTTCCAAATATTAATTACTGTATCAATATTGATTACTGTTTCAATTTTATCAGCATGAATCACACCTATTTACCACATTGTTCTCTCTCAGTGTCTGCAGGGCCTGGATTTCCTCCATTCCAACCGGGTGATCCACAGGGATCTGAAGAGCTCCAACATCCTCCTGGGCATGGACGGCTCTGTCAGGCTGGGTGGGTGTTCCTGGCCAGGCACGGCGCTCCCGGGCTGCGGGTGTGGGGCTGCTTCCCAGGGAGGGCCAGAGCCCCACAAGGGCTGCTGGGGGCACTGCCCGGCCCCTGCTGCCAGCTGAGAACAGCTGCCCCTGCAGAGAGCTCAGGAGAGGAGCAGGGTGCCAGCAGTGCCTTTGCTCTGCCTATGGCCCTTCTTTGTGCTTGGTTTCCTCATTCCAGCTGCCTTTGACAGGGTTTGTTTCTGTTCTCAGCTGATTTTGGCCTCTGTGCTCAGCTCAGCCCTAAGCAGGACCAGCGCAGCTCCATGGTGGGCACTGCTCACTGGATGGCCCCAGAAGTTGTGACCAGATCTCCTTATGGCCCCAAGGTGGACATCTGGGCCTTTGGAATTGTGACCATCGAGATGGTGGAAGGAGAACCTCCTTACTTCAGGGAATCGGCGGCCATGGTAAGAGGCAAATTCTGCAGTGGCTGCAGAGGCTTGTGAGCACAGGGGGACCCTGCACTGGGAGCAGCAGCTGGAGGTTTCTGCACATGGGAAGGGAATTCCCAGAGGACTCATGCCTGCACACAGACGAAGATTCTGCAATCTCTAGCAACAATTTGCTTTGGGATTTATGTTATTGCAGCTCATCTGGCTGGGAGGATGACCTGAAAATGTGAAGCAAGTGCATCAGCTCTAATGTTATCTTGCAAGAAAACGCCAAACCACCCCCAAATCCTGCCTCCAAACCCAACAAGATTTCTGCAGGAGTTTCTAAAAGAGGTTTTGCGAGATGATTTCCCCCCTGATTCTTCTCACTGGGAAACTTGTCTAAAACCTGAAGATGATTGTTTAACATCCCCATAGTCTAACATATTTCTCCCCTAGTCCAAGCTACTTTCTCTGTGTCACCTAGCCTGATCTTTCAGCAACACAAACCTCCTGTTTCTTGCCTGGCAGTTTCTGGGATGGGGCATCAGGAATGCATCTACTTGAGTGTCAGTGGCACTGCAGAGATGCATTTGATGTAAGAATCCTCTGAAATAACACAAGCAGACCACACTGACTCTGCAAAATGGCCTGTAAAGCTGGTGCCCACATTTGGAGAAGCAAAATGTGCTATTTCTGATGGAGGTTCCTACTAACAGAGTCAGTCAATTAAACTGGCTCTCAAGGCGAGATCATTTGGATGTTGTGATGGCTGTGGCAGCCCCAGGGTTCGGGTTTTTTGGCTGGCATAGCAAAATGAGCTGTGAGCAGCATCTGTGGCAGGGAGGAAAGTGCCCCTGGAGCTGGGGCTGAGGCCCCGGGGTGGATGTGAGCCCGTGTGGGTGTGAAGGGAGCTGGCAGAGCGCTGCGTTTGCTTTCCCTGCAGGCTCGCGCTCTGATCCGGCAGAACGGGACCCCGCAGCTGCAGGAGCCCCGGCGCCTGTCGGCTCTGCTGCGGGACTGCCTCGAGTGCAGCCTGGAGACGGACGAGGAGCGGCGCTGGGCTGCCCAGGAGCTGCTGCAGGTGAGGGCCAGGGGCTGCAGGGGAAGCAGCAGCGCCAGGGAGGGGTTTTCTTGTGGGGCCCCCTCCCACAGTCTCCAGTCTGGCTGCGTTCCACACGCAGAGCAAGCAGAATCCTCGCCTGCTGTGGCTTGGCAGCTCCTTTGGAGCTCATCTGGGCCTGGTGCCCCACAGCGAGCAGGGACATCTTCAAGCAGCTCAGGGGGCCCAGAGCCCTGCCTGACCTGAGCTTGGATGTTTCCAGGGAGGAGGCACCTCCCACATCTCTGGGCACCTTCTGTCACTGTTTCCCCACTCTGCTGGTTAAAAAGCTCTTCCTTAGATCTAATCTGAGCCGGCTTCCCTCTCCTGAGTTACAAACCATTTCCCTTTGTCCTGTTGCAACAGAGCCTGTGAGGAACTTGACTCTGGAAAGTAACAGTTCATTTCTTTCCTCTTTATCCTTTTGGCAGCACCCATTTTTATCATCAGCCAAGCCTCTCTCCAGCCTGACACCTCTGATCACTGCAGCAAAGCAACTGAGGGAGCAGCGGAGGAGATGAAGCACTTGAGGGCAGCTTCTTGTTACAGTAGTTAGGTCAACTAGGTAGTTATGGTAGTTAGCACTGTTAGTTGGTTATGGTAGTTAGCACTGCTAGTTGGTTAGGGTAGTTAGGACAGCCTGTTTGTTATGGTTTTTATGACAGCCTGTTTGTTCTGGCAGTTTTTTGAATAAAAACTCTCTTAACCCTCAACTGCCTTGCCGTGTCCCTTCCTTCTCCCGCTGTGCCTCAGCTGCCCGGAGCAATGTGAGGGGAGAGCGGGCCCAGCCTGGCCCAGAGCTGAGCCCCAGCAGAGCCCTGGCAGAGCCCAGAGCAGCCTCGGCACCTGCAGAGTCAGCCTGGAAGGAGGCGCTTGGAGCCTTCTCGGCTGCACCCGGCTCTTGGTTACAAACTGGGTGTGCTGGAAAATGCCACCGGCTCTGCATGAGGGCAGAAGGGGCCCGGGGAAGGCCCAAGTGCTCCATGCAAGGGAAAAACCTGCCCTGGGTTTGTTATAAATAACTGGGTAGTGTTGGCTTTTGCTATTATGTATTGACTTGTGCAAAATATTCATAATCACAACGAGTTTGATAGAGTACAGTTTGTAATCACTTTTAACTGCTTTTGCTATAGTGTAATTTGTCAGCTTTTTGTGGCCAATGCCCTGGCCCCTGTGTAGCTCATATCCTCACAACATCATTTATGGATGATATTTTAGTTTGCGAACAGTGTGAAAAACATACATTATAGTTTTGGCTTTTGCAAAATATTAAAGTGGATGCCAGATGTTGTCCATTATAATGTTAACTTTTGCAGAAGTAGCTGTAGTTGTGAAATAATAACTAATGCTTTTATTTTTCTAACTAACTGACAATAATAACTGAGAGATATTTGTGAAATAGCTAATGTTCATTTAAAGGACCTGTGGAAATAGCTAAAACCATCTGCATGGTCAGATAACATTTAAGGAAGGGATGTGATGAGGAGCCCTGCCACTGACCCTTGCACTGTCAATAACTGTCACCTGCTGAAACCACAGAACAGGGGGCCCTTGTGAGTGAGTGACACACAACCCTCAAAATAACAATCCACGATTCCTGCACGTGCTCTAAAAAGGTCAGTTGGGAGTAAAACCAACCTAAAGAATTCCTGGAACACGTAAACAAGTTAAAAGAAATGTTTGAATTACTATAATCATTATGAATATGCATTTACGAATGTAGGGGGAAAAGGAGATAAGAAGAGTTGCTGTGGTTAACAGGTGTGCCTCAGGCCATCGCCAAGCACCAGTGCTGTTATTCATGTGCCTCTATTTATCCCTTATTAAAATTCTAAAAATTCTAAAGCGTGAGGCTCCTTTCTCACAACACCCAAGGTCCTCACCCTTTGTTGTTCTCCCAAGTCATGATCTGTCAATCATAAAGTTTGTGTGGATGGAGAAGAAAAAGACTGCAAAGAAAAGGAAAATGCATTGGTGTGGAGGCCCATGGGCCTACCATTTGAGTTTAATCTCCCACCTGTGGAGGACTGGTCCCCAGTAAGAGGAATAGATTTCAAGGTTATGGTGAGAAGCTTGCTTCTCCCACAGATCTTTGCAGGCACATGCTCATTTATGTAAAGTTATGTTACCCCATTGGCCCATTGGCCTAATTACCCCAGTTCACCCCCTGTTACCCATCCTTGGTTAGTCCCTAGAATGTTCTCCTCTCTCTGTCCCTCCATTGGCCCTAATTTACTGCATTCCTCTGCCCCTGTTTCCCTATTAGCTGACCCGACCCTTAACCCCTCCTTTGCACCATTTTCTCCCATATCCATTGGACCCTGACCCTCAGCTCCACCCTCACTACCCCATATAAAAACCCCCTGTGCCCTCAGCTTGCACCCTGTCTCTGTCCCTGGGCCCTGTTCAGCTCTGTGCCCTGTTCCTGTACCAATAAGCCCAGTTTGCTGAGATCGTACCCAGACCCATCCTGCCGACTTTGTCAGCTTTATAAAGCAGCTGTGAGCTTCGGGCTCCGCAGTGCTGGACGCTCCAAGGGCCTCGGCAGCGCCAGGACGCTCCAGGCTGGGACAGCCAGGCAGGGCAGGAGGAATCACTGGCCCTTTCCCCTCTCTGCTGCTCCATCTCCCAGCCCAGCATCGCTGCAGGACAGCCTCACTGCCAACGCCATCCTGCCAGGGATGGACGGGGGGGATCTCCTTCCCCTTCCCTCTGGCATGGAGGCAAATCCCATCTTCTCCTTGACCACCCTCCTTCCTCTCCTCATTCTGTCCTATATCCATCCACGTTCCTTTCCTATCTCCTTCCCTTGTTCCCTCTTGTTCCTTCCTCTCCTTCTGCCTTTTCCTTTTCCCTTCTCCATGTCTCTTCCACTCCTTGTCAGCCTGGGGAGCTGTGAGGAGGAAAAACCCTCCCTGTGCTGGGAAGGGTGTGGGGAATGTGAGAAGAGCTTCAGGTAGAGCTCAGCCTATTCCTGGTGACTCCAAAGACGGCGGTGTCGGATGCAGAGATCCGTGGGGATGCAGAGATCCCCCTGCAGATCCATGGGGATGCAGAGGTACCCCTGCAGATCCACGGGGATACAGAGATCTCCCTGCAGATCCACGGGGATACAGAGATCCCCCTGCAGATCCACGGGGATACAGAGATCCCCCTGCAGATCCATGGGGATGCAGAGATCCCCCTGCAGCCCCCGGAGCAGCCACACTGGAGCACGGCGATGCCTGAGAGGAGGCTGTGACCCCGCGGCCAGAGGGCCCCGCTGGAGCAGCCTGTCCTGGCAGGACTGACCCCGGGGCACAGTGACCCACGCTGCAGCACTTGGAGGGGGCTGTGCCCCGTGGGATGGACTCAGCTTGGAGAAGTTCCTGGAGAAGAAGTCTCCGGTAGGAGAGAGTCCAGGGTGCAGCAGGGGAACGACTCCTGTCCCTGAGCAGAGGGAGAAGCCCCGGGGCATGAACTGAGCCCGGCCCCATTCCCTGTCCGCGGCACTGCCGGGGTAGGAGGTGCAGCTGGAAGGAGGGAGGCGTGGGGGATGACTGGATTTAAAGATCTTCACTTACTTCTCATTATCCTGCTCTGAGTTTTTGAAGTTCTCTGTCAGAAATCTCTCCCCTCCCCCACTTATCCACAAAGGTTTTGAGCAGTTTTCCCTTTTTGAGGGAAATCAAAGCGATGCACTGCTGCTACTAATAAGGGGTAGGAGAAGTGAGGCTCCAGGGCTTCCCGCTGAGCCGGAGCCACCGGAGCCGCAGTGCCGGGAAAGCCGTGGCGGGAGCTGCGGAGAAGTTTGTTTGTGTTTTCAGCTCAATCCCCCTCGGGCCCGGGCCCGTTCCAGGGCTGTTCCTCAGCTCCGGCTCTGCCCTCACGCAGCCCGGGGGGCCCTGAGAGCGCGGGGCGGGGCTGTGCCGTGTGCAGAGCCCGGCCCTGGCTGGGATTGGGCGATGGTGCCGTCAGTCGTGGTTGTGGCGCGCTGATTGGTGGGAGCGGGGCGGAGCAGGGCCCCGGTGGCGGGCTGAGGGCGGCCGTGGCTGGGCCGCGGCGCCGTTGTCGGAGCGTGTGTGCGGGCCCGTGAGCGGCGGCAGCGGCCGGAGCGCGGTGAGGCGGCGGCGGAGCTCGGAGGCGGCCGCAGCGCAGGTGGGAGCCGCGCTGGGTTGTGCGGGGGCTCGGGGCTGGCTGCGGGCCTCGGGGGCGGCAGGGGGCTCGGGCGGGTTCGTTGTGCCGTGTCCGGCCCGTGTTGCCGCTGGCGTGAGGGCGCTGCGGGAGCGGCTGCCCGCGGTCTCCTTACGGCCGCTGCCTCGGCAGGAGCCGCTGGCGGAGCAGCGCTGGCTCGGCCCGGTTGCTGTGGCTGGGACAGAGGTGGCTGCCCCGTGCCCGGGGCTGTGCGGGGAAATTCCCGTGGCCGGAGGTTTCTGTGCGCAGAGCAGGCAGAGGAGTCCTGTAAAAGTGACTTTATTGCTGAGCAGAGGGAGAGGCCGTGGGCAATTTCCTTCAGGTGTCTCTTAAATGCAGCCTCCTTTATATTTCCCCATCCTCATCTCCCTCTCCCTTTGCCCGCTGGCTGAGGTACTTGGATGGTTCAGACTTCCTGATCCGCGAACTGCATGTCTCCCTGAAGATGCAAACCCTCCCCCCCATATAACATCCGATATTCGTGGCTCTGTTAAGTCTTTTTTCTTCTCGAGGCTCAGGAATTCAGCGGGACTTAGTTTGAGCAGCAGTCTGTGTTAATTAGTAACATTTTCTGAGACTGATGGTTTCTCCCGTTACTACAAGTCACTGTCCCTGTCTCCAAGCAGATTCTCGCATTGACTTGTTTTTTCCAACTGGGTCCTCTTTCGTTTAGGGATTATTTTCAATTACCTCATTTCCTGTCATTTCGTAGGCATTTCTTGATCAGGAGGCCTGGCTGCCACCTGCATACCTGTGAGAAATGACCATTCACTTTAAAATTTTAAAGTTTTATTAAACTAAAACAAACACAAGAAAGGACTGAATAAGGTAAAAGGGGGAGTGCTGCCAGCATGGCTATCTGCCAGATGCTCATCCACCAAATGGCTGCTCCACCTTTTCTACGCTGGTGTCTCATCAGTCAACCCTGGCACCTCCCAGATGCCAGTCAGCTCTTCCTTGCCATCATTGATGGGGAAATTCATGCAGCTCGATTGGAGGTGCGGTGTTCCCCATTTCTGCCTGCCCCATGCAAGGGGCACATGTGCCGCCCTCCCTCCATGTCACCCCGACAGCTCTGACAACCGAGGCTCTCCAGTGGCAACAGTACAGGAGGGGATGGGGGACAGCGAGGAGAACAGAGGTTGTCCAAATTACAAACAAAAATAACGTAACCATACCTCAGCAAAGCTTCTCTTAACATGCACAAAATATTCATCCCTTAATTCCAAGAGCCAATCGTCATATTACCCATCTATAACAATCCTCTTGCTCACCTGCTGAATGAGCTGCACTCTCAAGGTGTGGCGCATGGTACAAAGATGAGAGTTACTGTAGCACATAAGAGGAGAAACAGCATTTGTTTAACCCATGGTCTGCCAGGGAGCCATGAAAATGTGTCCCATTCCCATTCTTTCCACGTTTGGATTGGTGCCTGAGCTGCTGTCTTATTTCCTTTGTTTTCTGTTTCACCACTTTTCCATTGTCATCTCCTTGCCAACAGCAGTTTGAGTCATTTAATTTTCCACAAATTCCTCCTTTTTCTGCTACCAGATGATCTGATGCCATCCCATGGTGAAGTGTTGTGTTCCTCATTTCAGTGGATTGGTCAGCAGGAAGGTCAGGAGCTGGAGCTGTCTGGTTGGTTATTATTGCAACGGCAGCTTGTAATCTAATGATGGCATTGAAATGAGGAATGGTTTCTGTGGCTCCTGATATGAATTGGTTCGGGTTCGCAGGGGCTGGTCCGTGGTGTTGTAGGATTTGTTCTGCTGGCCGTTCATCTTTGCCCCATATTTGGGCACTTCCTCAGGAGCCAGGGCTAAATCAAATGACCACTTTTCTCTAATTAAATCATCAAATATTTGGATTCCCAAACGATTTTCCTGAATTTTTGGCAGCAAAAATCCCCAGTGCTCTGATACACCCTATATAACACAGACAGTGACAGCACATGTTGGAGATGGCAGCAGGATGATTCCCCTCCCATTTATTTATAGTGAAGTTTTCCCAACATTCTCCATTTGCTGTTTCCCTTTGCAGCTTCACCCGTTTGTGTTGCAGGGTCAGATATCCTCACCCTGGGCTCTGCCTTGAGCTGTGCAAATTCCATCAGTGCAAGCAGGCAGAGCTTGGGGTGAGGGGCAGAGGGAATCAGCCCAATTCCTGCCCCAGGCAAGAGACCCAGGTGCATTGTCCACACTTTGCTCAGCAGTGTTAAACTGAACCTTGTGTTCCAGTGCAGCAATCTGGTATCTCATGTGTTCCCTCCCCTCCACTGCTTTTATTTTCCTGCTTTTTTTAAACAATATTCTGTTAACTGTTTACAACTAAAGGGTCACCTTTAATGCTCTTCTAGGTTTTAAAAGGCAGCCTAAAGTGAATATGGAAGAACCCATAACAAAATTTTGCCATCACTAAGGGCTATGCATACACATACACAAAAACCTCCCAGCGGAATAAAAATTTCTGTTACTTCCCTTAAGAATAAAAATTGGTTCTCAGAACCCTAGTCCAAATGTAACTGACAATATTAAAGTAAGATTGTTAATAAAAAAACATTCTGATGTTGTAATCTTAGCACTGAATCTGCAGGAAGAACAAAAACTCTCCAACAATATTTTTAGTGTTAGATAATCAAGGCATTACTTGATTCTGGGCAGGATGTGCAACAGAAATAATTTCATCCGCATATAGCCCAGCTGTGCAGAGAAAAATCATTCCATGACATGTGAGTTTTACTAGATTTATCCTAAACTTTCTACAGTCTGACCCAATATAAATCCATTGGTTTAATATTCATTGTTTAGAAGTTGGGTTGTTCTTAGTATTTGGTTTCCTATGGGACCCGGATTTCTTCCCCTCTGATGTGAATTGGGTCTTCACACTCCTGGATTTCCTTCTCAGCCTTTTCCAGCCCAGGTGTCTCCAGCTCTGCCCGGGCAGTGTCTGGGGTAGCTGTTGGTTGCTGTTTGCTGCTGGGCAATGTTGATGTTTTGTTGCTGGTCGTGATCTCTGTGGGTGTCTTTTGGGCTGTTCCCAGTCTATTAACATGTTAAGCTCATCTCTATTGAATGCTGTCACATCCTATAAAAAAATAATTCAAAACTCCTTTCCCCAAAGCAAAGGGAAAAGAAGCACAATTAGAGAAATAATGTTTTTTTATAAATTAAATTTGAAATTATTCTTTATTAAAATACCTTCATAATTGATGCAGTGATTGCTGAAGCAGTCAGAATTGCTTTTGCCCCCCTGTTAGGTGCCATGGTGTCAGCAGAAGATATTGAAGCCTTCCTGCTCAGGACATTTCAGTGCCAGGCTCTCACAGGCACCCACAGCTCCGCGGGTTGAGCTGAGCATGGGGCGGTGACCTGCGCTGTGTCTGATTCCCCTTCCTTAATAACAGCCTGTCTTGTAGCTCTTTTCCCTTCTGCTGCCCTTGCAGAGCCATCCACAAACACATTTTCTCCCTCAGGCCAGGCAATGTCCCATCAATCTGTCCCAGCCTGGGTCTGGAGCTCTGTCCCTTGAGTGCAGTCCTGGGTTCCTTGCCAGCCCCTCTCCAGGCTGTTCAAACAGGAGGCTGGGTTAAACCCTTGCCCTGTCCTCAGTTCTAAATCCTCCTGTGCCACTGAACAAGTTTCATACTGCAATAACCGAGCCCTGCTCATCCATTTAGAGGCTCTTTTGGTTGTGAAAGCTTCACCTTGATGCCAGACTTGAACAATGAGAGTTCCTGTTGTCATCAGTTTTCAGCTCTCAGTTCCTATGGAAGCTGTGGCTGCACAATTCTGCAGACAATGAGGCCACTCTGGCCACTGGGTTAAACATTTTAGCAGAAGAATTCCTTTGGCTTGGCCCTGTTTAACATTCACTTACATTTTATTTTCCCTGTCTAGGAGGGCCACGGAAGCCTCCGTTTATCTGCTTTTTAACACTTGAAAATTCTGCTTTTCTTCTGCAGTCCATCCTTCTGGTTTCTTGACTGGCATGATAGGAGCATTGCAGGAAGAGATCCCTGGCTCCAAAAGCTCTGCCTTTACAAGGACTCAATAGCAGGCTGTGAGCCCTTCCTTCCCTCTCTTGGAATAGGGAATGGTTAAAGTAATTCAGTAAGTTTTGCCATATAAATTTGCATGCACACATTTGCCATAAAATTCCTTCCCAGGAATTATAATCACAATTAGGAGCAAGCAAAAATTCATGTTTTTAAACCTGTACACCACATGTACTGAGTGGTTGAAGAAAACATACCTGCTCATTTTTCCCACTAACCCTCTGAATAATCAAAGAATTTCTGACAATTTTCCCCCCTTAGGTCTAAGATTCAGAGTGGATTGAGAGGCCCCTGTGTCCATCAGGAAATGGCTCCTCTCAATGCAGACCCACCCTGAATGTTCTCAAGGGCTGCAGTGTGGAGGGTCCCTGGTGTGATGGGAGCTGTGACAGCCCTGCCAATCCATGTCCATCAAGGGGTGGACTTGCTGGTCCTGAGGGTGCTGCTGTCTGTGCTTGCAGTGTCCTTGTGCCCTGCAGCTGGAGCCCTGGTTCCTTGCCAGGGGCTGTTTGGGTGGGCTCTCCCCTGCCGAGGAGGGCAATGCCTCTGCCAGGTGCTTGTGGCCGAGCCGTGCCCTGGGTGCTGGGGCCCCCTTGGGCCCTGGGGTTGATCCCTCAGGGGCTGTAGGAACTGTGCCCTGGCCTTTGCCTTCAGCTTGGCCTTTTGCTGCTCCCTTCTTGCATTCACCTGCTGTGCCTTTGTGCCCAAGTGCTGCAGGGCCTTCTTGTGCCCCTCCTGCAGCCCCCTCAGTGCCTGTGGGTGCTCATCCTCTGACAGCTGCTGAGCTTTCTGCAGAATCATTTGTTTTCCAGCGACCCAAAGAATATCTTGATCCTTGCCTTATAATCCGCCTTTCCCAGGTGTTCCTTGCTCCTCCTCCCTGTGCTCAGGGTGCCCTCCCCAGCCCGTATCCCAGAGCCGCTCCCTGTCCTGCCGCAGTGTCCAAAGGCGCCCCCGGCGGGCAGGGCCGGCAGCTCCGCGGGGCCGGGCAGCGGCCGGGGCGTCCCGCAGCCTCCTGGGGGCCGGGGGCCGCTGCCGGCCCTGGCCGGGGCTGGTGGGGTCAGGCAGCGCCCGGTGCTGAGCCCCGGCTGCCCCACAGCCCCGGCCCGGCCCCGCAGCTGCCCACAGGCCCCCAGCCCGTGCTCCCGGTGCCGCAGCTCTGCGCCCGGTGCTGCCGCTGCCCCCCACAGAGAAACCCCCTGAAACCCTGACCTCCTTGTTTTCCTGTCCTGGACACCGGGGATAGAAAAGGATCTGTAATTGGTCCTGCATCACCTGGCAAATTTTGAGGATTAGATGGTGCTGATCATTCCAAATCCTCACAATTCATTCTTTTCCTCCTCCTTTGCATCATCCTTTTTCATACCACACAGACTCCTCCTGCTGCTCCTTGCCTTAACCAGATTGCTGCACACTCCCCTTCACCCAATCCCTTCCCAGCACACCAACACCATCCCTCCCCTGTTGTCCATATCCCTTCTCCACTTCCCTTATTGCCCCTCTGGGTATCCGTGTCCTTAATTACCTCTGGGGGAATGTGCAATCTACCTCAACATTATCCACCTTTTTATCACATATGATAATAATGGCTCTGTTAAGTCTTTGTTCTTTTTCTGGAGGGTCAGGAATTGGCAGGATCTTGGCTGAGCAGGAGTCCATGTCAAATAATAACATTTTCTGAGACTGATGGTTTCTCCTGTCACTTCCTTATCTACAAGTCCCTTCCTCTATCTCAAAGGAGATTCACACCATTTTTTTGTAGACACTTTCATCTCATTCTTTTCAATATGATGGGAAAAGGGGGGAGAAGCCGTAAAAGGGCATTTAGGACACTAAAACTGCAAGGGACAGGGGAGGGTCAGCCCTAAACTGAGCCAGAGGAGAGCTGGGATTTAGAGGGGATGATAGACAAAGGATAGGAGCGGTGGATAACGGGAGGGGGGACAGCAGCAAAGGGGTTCCCATGGTGTTCCCTTTGTGTCCCCATCACTCAGTCCCTGGAGCGATTCCCCAGGACTGTGGGAGGGGATGGATCCGCACTGGGCGGTTCCCCAAACTCCCTGTCCATCCTTGGGGAGCTCCTTGGGCTGGTTCCCCCCACCCAGCAGCCGGTGATGCTTTTTCAGCTGTGGGGCAGAGGGGGGTGGGAAAGGGGGATCTGGGTTGGTCATGAAGGAGGAGGGGAGGGGGAGAGGAGAAGGAGGAGCAGGAAAAGGAGCAGAAGGAGAAGCACAAGTTTCCATCCTGATGGTGACTGGGTGGGGGAGCTCACCCCAAATGTATCAGGGAGTCCTCCAGAGGGGTTCTTCTGGGGGAAGTGTTTGGAGTTGGCAGATTCCAGAGGTCCCTGGGAGGCCTTGTGGTTCTCTGGGGGAGGGAAAGTTTGAGTCTTGCAGGACCTGAAAGCTGAATCACAGATTCCACTTTGGGGGGATATTTGGCGATCCACAGGATGATCACCAGGTACTGGTGGAAGGAGCACATCAGTCTTGGGGAACCCCCCAGGAGAGTGGTGGAGGGGAACTGCAGGACCCCTGGAGTGGTGAGAGTGGAGAGGGGCAATCCCATAGCTGTTGGACCCACAGCATCCTGAAGGGGGGAGGAGAAGATTCTGGAGTTGGGGGACTCCTGGGATCCATGTGTCAGAACCCAGAACATCCCTCTGGCTGTCCTGAGCAGCCAAGACCCCTGCCAGGGGTCTCAGAGACCCTGGCACAGAGCCCAGAATGCCCCTGTGGTTTTGATTATGACCCATGGAGCAAGTTACCAACCTTGTATGAAGATCAGCAGGCCACAACAGTTTAAGTAGAATGACAGTGAAGTTGTCACGGGGTGGAAAAGTTGATTTTGGGGTTTTTGGTATGGGGGCTTCAGGAGGCAATATGGAGGGAACTGAGTGTGTCCAGCCTTTCTCCTTCTTCTTCTTGGCCTCCATCTTCCGCTGTGATATTGGCACTTTTAGATTGGTTTAGAGTAGAAGCTCACTGTCTAACATAGGTGATAGGTATTGGAAAGTTATTGTAAACATTGTATACGTAGTTTTTAGTATAAAGACATAATAAAGACTGTCGGAGGAAGGAGACCCAGACACCAGTTGGTTCATCCAAGTCCGATTTATTGATCGAATACGGCGGGTTAAATATAGTTCTTAATAAGCTTCATACATATTGCAAAAGTTGAGCTCAGGATTGGTTAGTTACATATCAGCAACTACACCTACTTCTACATTCTTGTGCTTATTCTTCTGTTACATTCTGCAGATATTCAGGACTAATCTCACCTCCCTTTCCTCATGTTGCAGCAAGGCCATCCGGCATTCTTGCCTGTCAGCAGTCACTGAATCAGAGATTGCTGACCTCCCTTTCAAGCTTAACCAGTGGCATTAAATCAGTATGGCCTTTCTCAATTAACCAACTCTTAATAAAATCCTCCACATTTCCCCCATTTTCTTCTTGAGCAAGGAGATTAGTTTGCCAGGTTTTTGCTATCACACAGCTAACCATGTTTTGAATACAAGTAAAAATACAAGGCAAAATAAGGAAAAACATTAAGATCACACCCAGTAAGCCGATAGCATATGTCACAATGTTCCTTAGCCATAGTCCAAGCCCTAAGCCTTTAAGCCATTCGTCAATTCCTAAACCTTCTTCTTCTTTGAGATTGTGAAGTCCCTGTTGTAGTTCTTTTATCTTAGTATGAATGGACACCGAATGATCAGACAAATTCATACAACACATTCCCTCAAATTCTTCACATCCATGCCCTTGTGCTAAGAGCAAAAAGTCTACAGCAGCTCTATTTTGTAAAACAGCATGGTTAACACTTTGCACATCTGCAGTCATCATGTCCAGAATTTGGGATGTCTGGTTCAGCTCATTTCATGTCCAGCACCCTAATTGTTTTGCTAAATTCATAGCCTTATTGGCAGATCCTCCTGGTAAGGAGACATAATAGTATAAAGACATAACGCTGCTCTGTGGGCAGGCAGAGTGCCTGGAACTGTCCTGCTGAGCTGACCTCGGCAGGGCAGAAGAACATTTTTATAGATAAAATAAGCAACCTTGAGATTGAGAAATGAAGAGCCCTGACTCCTTCAAGCACCGGGCTGGGAAAAAAGACTTTCGAACTTTTCTCGGGGTCACTCTGACCAGCTAGAGATCCCGACATCCATGGAACCCTCTAATAGGGAGTCAGGGGAGAAGGGACCACTGGGACCCTCAAATACCCTGGGTCATCTGTAAGCAAGACCCCAGAATAGAGGAGCCACAGGAACCCGATCAGCCAAAGGAAGGGAAACCCCAAAACCCAGAGTGGAGAAACAAGAGAGGTGAATCTCCTGTGAGGATTTTTTTGGGGGCTGAGCCTTTGTGTTTTGGAGATTTTTATGGACACATAATATCTGGTCACTTTCTGAGAGGAACTTGGGTAGGAGGAACCCCAGCCTAAGGTGTTCACCTATTCTTCCTCCCGCCAGACCAAGATTTGTCCTTGCCAAGCCTTGGGCCAATGGAGGAGAAGGAAGAGCCCCAGAGATGCAGCACGAGGAGGGGCTGCAAACCCAGCCCAGGGAGCTGCAAGAAGGAAAGACCCCCTATGTGCCAGAAAGGTGGTGCGAGGTCCAGCCAGAGCTCAGAGCTGGCGGAGAAGCCTCACAAGTGCTTGGAATGTGGGAAGGGCTTCAGCCGGAACTCCCACCTGCTCCGGCACCAGATGATCCACACTGGAGAACAGGTGGAAGAACCCTACAAGTGTGGGGAATGTGAGAAGACCTTCAGAGACAGCTCCAACCTGATCCGGCACCTGAGGATCCACACTGGGGAACGGCCCTATGAGTGTTATTTGTGTAAGAAGAGCTTCAGACAGAGCTGCAGCCTGATGGAACACCGGAGGATCC
Source organism: Melozone crissalis (assembly GCF_028551555.1). Classification (NCBI taxonomy): domain Eukaryota; kingdom Metazoa; phylum Chordata; class Aves; order Passeriformes; family Passerellidae; genus Melozone; species Melozone crissalis. The sequence continues at coordinate 9,476,931 of NW_026535844.1, forward strand.
ACACTGGGGAAAAGCCCTACGAGTGCTTGGACTGTGGGAAGAGCTTCGGGTGGCACTCCGACCTGATCCGGCACCGGAGGACCCACACTGGCGAGAGGCCCTACGAGTGTTCTGAGTGTGGGAAGAGGTTTCGGAGCAAGTCCCACGTCCTCCTGCATCAGCGCACTCACACAGACGAGAGGCCCTTCCGCTGCCCCGACTGCGGGAAGGGCTTCAACCGCAACTCCCACCTCACCCTTCACCGGCGCACCCACACCGGGGAGAGGCCCTACGAGTGTGGGGAGTGTGGGAAGAGCTTCTCCAGCAGCTCTGGCTTGACTCAACACCAACGGACGCACCAGTAAGGGAAGCCCTGCGAGTGTTCCAAGTGCAGGAAGAGCTTCATGAACTGCTTCAACTCCATCCCCTGTGGAGACTCAGGGGCCTGCCAGTGGGGCTGTAACGCCTCAGTTCTGGAGGGGCAGAAACAAGCAAGGAGAAACACTCCTCTGAGGTTAGGGTTAGAGGAGCCTCCCTCCCATAGGCCTCTGCAGACACGTGTAATGTGTTAAATTTCATTGGTTTATCCAGTTGACATTACCCCTGTTCAGCCCCTTTTTATTATATTTGTATCCCCCTAGAATGTTCTTCCCTCACCTGATCACATTGGCCCCAGTTTGCTGCAGTGTTCAGTTCCTGTTATCCCATTGGTTCCCCTAGTTTACTGCCCTTCCTCTGCACCACTTTTCCCTGTTTCCATTGGTTCTTGGCCTTCAAGTCCGCCCCTTTTTCCATATTTAACCCTGTGTCCCCAACCCTGCTGGGTCTTTGTCCCTGGGCCCTCTTCCTGGCAATAAAAGGCTTTCAGATCTCCAAAGAAAGACCTGTCCCTCCCCTCCTTTGCCAGCTCCTTTAGCAAGCGTGCTCCAGGCCCTGAAAGCGCAGGTTGCTCTCTGGGACTCGTTGAAGCGCGCTGCTTCAGCTCCCGTTGGAGGATCCGCATGGATGGTCCCCAGTGACCCGCATTGGGAAGAGCTCTGGTGACCCCTGTTCTGCATGATCTCCATTTTGTGGGGGAAAGGTGTTGGAGAGATTTCTTTCCCTTCTCCTTGTCCTGCTGTGATTTGGTTGGTAGTAAATTCACTCCCTGTACCCAGGCTGGGTCTGTTTTGCCTGTGCTGTTGCTCATGACGGGATGTCTCCCGGTCGTTCTCTGCACTCCTGGCCCTTTCCTTGTATTTCCTCTCCCATTGCAGAAGGCAAGGACGGAGCAGTTTTGGTGGCTCCCAGCATTCTGGCAGGACCAGCCCAGCTCCGGGGTTCTGAGGGGCTTGTGGGGCTCCCCTGTTTGTGGGACATCCCGGCTGGAGGAGGGTGTCCCCCTTGCTGCAGCCCCAGCCCTCAGGCAGCGCTCAGCCAAGCAGAGAATGCCCTCACCTGGGGCCTCATTTATGGGCACACCTGAGCCCCTGGACAATTCAATACCCATCTTGGAGTTCACCTGAATTCCTAAATATCTGGAGCCCCATTTTTAGAGTTGTTTTGGATTTGCACAGCCTGTTTTTTTTAGTGGGGATGCTCCAGGGGTGCGCTCTGAGAGAAGCTATGGAAGCTTCCTCCATGTCCAGCAGAGCCAATCCCTGGTGGTTCCAAAGATGGAGGTGCTGGATGCAGAGATCCCCCCACAGCCCCTGGACATCTGTTGAGGGTTTCTTGCAGAACTGTGGGCGTGTGCACAACCCAGCCTTCATTGAGACTGAGCAGGAGGTCGCAGCGGCCTTGAGGACACGAAAGAGGAAGAGCGTACTCAGGAGTAAACGAGTCCAGGATGGAAGGCAGGGTATAAAGACAGAACTAAAAGCCACGGCAGAGCACATGAAGGAGGAAAACTAAACAATTAGCTGACAGCTTGAGACGCATGCACAGACTAAACCAATCATGTATTCGCTTACGGTGCGTGAACAGTAGAACATGGTATAAATGTGACTTATTTGAGCAATAAATCGGCTTCACTTGATCACATTGATCATGGTGTGATGTCCCATTTTTGACCCTCCACAGACATCCATGGGGATGCAGAGATCCTCACACTCCCAGTGCTTCTCACTTCATTCCCTGCCCCTTCCAGTGCCCTCCATCTGTCCCCCGTCCAGTGCCTTCCAGTTCTCATCCAGGTCTTCCAAGTCTCAATCTATTCTGCTTAGTTCAGTCCCCGTCCCTTCCTGTTCAAGCCCAGTCCCTAGGATTCCCTCCATCCCTCCCAGTCCCTTTCCAGTTCATTCTCATTCCTTCCCAGTTCACTTAGATCTGCCCCCTCAGTGCTCCCCAACCTGCTCCACTCACGCTTAGTGCCACCCCATTCCATTCCCAGTCCCTCTTAGTGCCACAACAGCCCTGCACCCTCTTTCTCCCCACGCCCCCCGTGTCTCCCTGCTCTCTCCAGTGCCCCCCAGCGTGTCTACCTCACTGGTGCCCTGGAGCTCCCAGGCCAGCCCCAGCTGCCTACTCTGCTCTGTGATGGATTTTCACCTTGCGCAGGTGCAGCTGGGATGGTTCCAGGGCCAGCAGGAGCTCTTGGGGCACGTGCTGGCCCCTAATGTGGTCCCCAATGGTGACTGGACCCACCAGCTCCTGGTGCTGCTGGAAACCTCCCCTGGTGTGGGGTCACCTCCACGTGCCACTGTGGACACCCTGGGGGGGCATTCCCTGGTTTTTAGGAGACGCGAGAAGCTTCACTCAAAAAGCTGTTAGACCCCATTGGCTCCTTCCCCGTTCCTATTTCTGTTCCATGTCCCTGAGCCCCTCCTTGTTGGGCGGGCCAAGGAAACCAGACCCGGCCCATGGTGGGGGTCTTTGTTCTCACGACCCGGCCCCGCCGTGCTGCGAGTGTCTTGGCAACAGGAGGGACCAAACTCGTGAAGTTTCTCTGAGGGCACGAGAACTCCATGGTCACAAACCAGGTTCTCCATATCCTAAAAGTGACTCTCTCTCCCCGCAAATCGAGTGCTGATGTCTACAGACATTTCTTCCCAAAGTCAAAGCCCACCCAATCGGGCAGTGCCTGCCAGAAGGGCTTCCCCAGCCCTCGCCTTTAAGGCTAGGGGGCCAAACTCGGCCGGAAAAGACCGAGTCTCCACCTAGGGAGACGCAGGAAAGGGGAAAGCAGGCGGCAGTGTCCCGTTTCAGCGGCTGGGCTCCGCTGGGTCCTAAAGGCTGTCCGCGGCTTCTCCCGCCTGTCCCCCGAAGGATCCGGACACGCTTCTGGGAGGATTCGGCAGATTCTTCTGTGCTTGGTCTGGCCGCCAAATCCGCCCAAATTCAGGGTCCTGGTTCTGCAGTCCAGGCTACAGCACACGTCTGCGGTCACCACTTATCGAATCAAAGGCGCCCCCACAAAGGAGAGGAATGATGCATCTGACTGCATGGATATCAGAAGGCTAATTAATTACTTTATTATACTATATTATTCTATACATTATGTCTAAACTGAATCTGCCAAGCAGTCACTCTACACACAACTGCACTTCACTGCACTCATCCCGTGACTGTCAGCTGACAGTCCCAACTCACACACACGCTTGGCCCTGATAGGTCTAGGAAACAAAACACCATCACTTTGGATAAACAGTCTCCATGTTACATTCTACTTTTGCACAACACAGGCACAGCAAATGAGAATTATGGTTTTTTTTCTCTGATATTCAGAGAATGTGAAACCCAGAAATATTCTTGGGAAGAATTGTGCCTTGCTTTCCTCTGTGAAGAGAAATGTGGCAGCAGTTGGTTTTACCCTTCCTTATACCATTAATATACACACACCAGCTACACCTTTCAACCATCGACACAGCCTCCTGTCAGGCACCCCCATGTTCCAGCATGGCTTCTCCAGCGGCTGTGGGTGAATCATTGCATCCCCATGAATCTCTGCATGCAGCATCTCCATCGTTCAGGCACCAGGGATTGACTCTGTGGGACATGAGGAAGCTTCCAGCAGCTTCTCTCAAAACCCAGCCCTGAACCCTCCCTGCTAACAAAACCTGCATGCCCAAAACAGCTCCAAAAATGGGGTCCGAGATATCCAGGAGCTCAGGTTAACCCAAAATGGGGATGGAAATTTCGAGGGGCTCAGGTGTGCTCAAAAATGAGGCCACATCTGAGGGTGTTCTCTGCCTGGCTGAGCTCTGCCTGAGGGCTGGGGCTGCAGCAACGGGGGACACCCTCCTCCAGCGGGTTCCAGTTTGTGTCCCCGCAAACAGGGAACATCCACAAACCCCTTTGATCATCCAGGGCTCGGGTGACCCTGCCTGGAAGCTGGAAGCCACAAAAACTGCTTTGTGCCTGCCCTCTGCAGCTGCACAGGGAGAGGAAACACAAAGGAGAAGCCCAGGAGCTCAGAAAAGGAACGGGAGCAGTCCCATCCTGAGCACCGGCACAGGCAAAACAGACCCAGCCTGGGCACAGGGAGTGAATTTATTGCCAACCAAATCACAGCAGCAAGGAGAAAGCAAAGAAACCTCTCCAACACCTTCTCTGCACTCAATAGGGATCACACGGATCGGGGATCATCAGGGCTCTGCCCAGTGGGGGTCACTGGGGATCATCCAGCGCGGATCCTCCCATGGGGGATGGAGCTGGAGCAGCACACAAAGCTCTTCCTACACTTGGGGCACTCGCAGGGCTTCCCTCAGTGGCGCCTCCGTTTGTGTTGGGTCAAGTGAGAGCTCTGTGAGAAGCTCTTCCCACACTTGGGACACCTGCAGGGACTCTCCCTGGTGTGGATGCACTGGCGGGTGACGAGCTTGGAGCTCGGGCTGAAGCCGTTCCCACACTCCCCACACTCACAGCGCCATTGCCCGGTGTGGATCTGGTTGACCTTGATGAGGTGGGAGTTCTTACTGGAAGCTCTGCCCGAATTCCAAGAACTTGTAGGGCCATTCCCTGAGGTGGATCCTATGATGGGTAACCAGGTCAGACTTCCATATGAAGCCCTTCCCACATCCCAAGTCCCAGCAGAGATGTTCCTTGGTTTTGGATCTCCTGGTGCCGGATCAGGTGGAAGCTCTGGCTGGAGCTCATTCCACATTCCAAGCACTTGTAGGGTGTCTCAGCTTGAGAGAAGATTTAAAAGAGGACACTCTGGGGTGAGTGTTGTCCCCTCTACAGGGTTCCAATAATCCCTTTCCACCAACAGGAAATGAAGGTTAATAGATGAAACTGAAAAAAAAAAACTCCAACAGTTTATTAACAAACAGAACACCCACAAGGCATGAACAAAAAACCATTAAAAAACATTAATAGACATTGAGTTGTCAGCCCTTAGCCCCCCCCCCATACACTCTGGGGCAAAAGACAAAATGCCAGAGAAATCCCCGCTCACGGCACGGGCTACAGGCGGCACCGGCTTCTCCCGCAGGGAAAAGCCAACCAGGGGCTGTCCCAAGGCGATGCGAGCCCGGGGCTCGCCCGGCGTTGCGCTCCTCCCCGGCCGCGCTCCGCGGGCGCGGTCCCGGCGGGTGGAGCGGCGGCGCCGCAGCCTCGGGCTGTTTTCTCTCCCGGCCCGGCCCGGCCCGGCCCGGCCCGGCTCGCAGCGGCTTCGGGCGGCAGCGGCGCCGCTCCGCTCCTGCCCGCGGGGCCCCGGGCTCCGGCACAGCCGCTGCTCAGCGCGCCCCGGGCACTCCCAGGCTCGCGCTGCAGCCTCTCCCGACCGAGGAAAGGGAAAATCCTTTCTTTGCCTGGCCCGAAAAAGCTTTTCAGCCACACAGAACACCGCGGGGCGCAGAGAGAGCCGCGGAAAAGCCGCGCAGCGAGGCTTCGAAACGCCCGAGCAGCGAACAAGGAGCCGCTCCCGCCCCGGCCCCGCACACGGCCCGTCCCGGCTGCCGGGGGTTAAAGACACAATAGCCACTCTTTGGGCACAAAGCAGAGGAGGGTGGAATGCGCCGTCACAGCAACTCACTGCGAGACAGCTGCATACACAATAATCACAGGTCTCCATCTATCTATAAAAGCACGTACTGAACTCTGGATACAGCAATGTGCACCAGGACAGGAGTGGAGAGGCTGAACGGAGACCAGGGGAGATGGGGAATGTACGGACAGAGCAAACTCTCCAAGGGCTTTAACCTGATTCCCAGCTTTTCCGTGTTTCAAGGGCTTTGACTGCTGGATTTGGAAGAACTGGGATCTCACCGTGAAAAGCAGAGCAGTCAGAACCAGACACTGCTGTTGGAGTCCCAGTCTGGACTTGTCACATCTCAGGTTTGAAAATACATTGAATAAAAACCTCCATTACCCACAACCTTTCCCAGTCCATCCCTTCAGATTTATAACAAAAAGTGATTAATCTCATTTTAAAGGGAGAAAATATTGTAAAATGAATGTAAAAATGTTCCCTCATAGAAACTCACAATGAGAATACACAGAATAATGAAGTGTGTCTAGCAACAGGTGCTGTCGTTTCTCAGGTGTCTCAGGCTCAGAGTCAGCTCCGAGCCTGGCTCTGTCTCCCAGGTGCCCGAGCCCGGGCCAGCTCCGAGCCTCTCCCGGCTCTCCAGCGCGGCTCTCCCCGGCCGTGCCCGGGCAACCCCTCGGTGTTTCCGTGGTGCCGCTGCCCCGCTCGGCTCCCCGTGCCCTGCCCATGGCCGGGGCTGCGCTCGGTGCCCCCGGGTGTCCCTGAGCAGGGCAGGGCCGAGCCCCGGTGCCCGGCAGAGCCCCGAGGGTCCCCCTGGGCCCCGGCCCCCCCGGGACACGGAGCCACGGCCCGCAGGGCCCCGGCGCGTCCGGCCGGGCCGTTCCCGCTGCCCCGGCAGCCCGGGCTGCGGCCCCGGCGCTCGGCAGGGCGGCGCTGCGGCTGTCGCTGGAACCCGGCCAGAGCCTGCCCGGGCCCCGGGCACCGCAGGGGCTGCAAGGCCACAAGGCCGGGGCTGCTCCCGGCCCCTTCCAGGCTGTCCCTCGGCTGCTGGGTGCCGGCTGTGGCCCTTGTGACACCCTCGGGGATGTGGGACATCGTGGGGCAGTCAGGAACGAGAGTTGTAGGAGTGTCTAGGGTAGGATGGTCGGGACAGATGGAGACGAGAGATCTCTGCAGCCAGGGCGTGGAACTTGTGGTTTATTGCAAAGGGCCTGGGTGCAGGGCCCTGCTTGGAGCTGCCAGGCACAGCTCGGAGCAGGCCTGAGAGAAGAGAGGGGTAGAGAGTAAGAGAGGGTGAGAGAGTGAGAGAGTAAGAGAGGCAAGAGAGTAAAAGGGGTAAGAGACCAAGGTTCCCGTTACAATACAATAAATCTTCTTCTGTGTTTAATATTCTAATATTTAACCTCTAGTATATCTAGTATAATATACAAATCCTATAGCATTTACATACAGCCTATAAAAATCATTACATTACCACACTGTGTTTCATTTTAAACCCTAAAAACTCCACTTTGGACCCCTTCTGCTGAGCTGGTAGGGTCTGCTCTGACCCTTGGACCTCTCTGCAAGCAGAGGGAATTGTTTAATCAAAGGGGATCACCTTCAGCCGGCCACATCATTGTTTTCCCGTTGTTCAGTAACTGAGGGATCTCAAAGCTTGCTTTCATTTCAATCTCGCTTATAGTTTCTATATTCTCAAAATCTTTTGCCAGACTATCATATTTATAAAGGCTTTCCTGTTTCATCTTCCCCAACAAGAGTGTTTGAAATTGCTTCAAAATCAGTGGCAAAGGCATGAGCAAGAGTCAGATTTAATGTTTAGCAACAAAGCACAATCAATTCATTGGCAAGAGTCACTCTACTGCCTACAAGACAGCTAAGGCACCAGGGAAAACCAGCAACAACAAACCCAAACAAAATCCAGTCAATCAAAACAGAAATGCACTGAGAACTCTCTCAGACAGTGTGAGTGGATGTGTGTTGTGTTTAGGTGCATGGGACAAAAGACAGTTTGGACAGGGATTAAAAGGAACGAGGCCTAAAAGTAAACAACACTGAGCAGCACTTCAAATTCTACCTTAATTTATAACCTAACTTATACCTTAGGGCTAGCGATTCAACAGAGCAATAACACTCAGCACTTAACCTAACTTACAGCTACAACTTCCACATTCTATTCAGCAACTGAACCGAAAAACAACACTTCACTTATAACTTACGTTTAACAACTGAGCAAAATAACAATACTTAGCAGCATTTAAGTAAGTTCAGAACAATAACTGAACCTTGCTTACAGGCCTAACTTAGATATCCAAGGTACTTACACATCCAAGAAAGCATTATTTCTCCCTGATTTCCTATGGCATATGTGCAGGGGCACACACACACAAACAGAAAGAGTCAGTGCAAGCAAGGTACCTGTGAAAAATTCCCCTCAGAGGTCACTGAAATCCTCCCTTCAGATGCTTTTGCATCTCCTGCTGGATGAAGGTTGGGGCCTTGAGGAGTGAGGGTATCAGCCAGGACAGGTTTCAGTGATCCTGCAGGCAGAGCAAACCCGAGGGCATGACCCAGCACGATCCCGAGGGTTTGCTGGCTCTGAGAGGCCCCCTCAGAGGGAGACTGAGGGTCACAGCCCACAGTGGCCCAGGACAGCTCACAGGGTCTCCTTTTGGACCACTATTGATAGGCCCACAAGAGAGTGGGCTTCAGTCACAAGGGTGTTTCATCCCAGCCACAGCTTGGCTTGGCACTTCCTCTAAAAGTGTGAGAAAGGAATGTTGTGCCATTCAGGCAAGAGGAACATTTTCCAAGGCTGGCCATAAGGAAAACAGGAGCCTTTTAGCAGTTCCTGGGAGCAGACAGTGTTTCTGGTAAGTCTGGAAAGAGCAAAACCCAGGTGCTGTTTCCAAGGACAAGACCTAACAAGCATTTCTCAGATCACACTGCAGCCTGGAAAGGAGGAGGGGGCAATGCACCACCACACTGGGATCTCAGGGGTGCCCATGGCCTGGGTGATGCTGGCCTGATGTCAGCCACCCACCAAAGCCACTCTGTCCCTGTCCCCGCAGCTGCACAGGGCAGAGAGAATTTAACCAAGAGTTCCTGGGTTGGGATAAGATGGGGAGAGATCCCTCATCAAACCCCAAAATGAGCATTACAGACCCAGCCTGGGCACAGGGAGGGAATTTATTACCAACCAAATCACAGCAGCACAAGGAGAAGGGAAAGATATTTCTCCAACACCTTCCCTCCACACAACAGGATCATGAGGACCATGAATAACCAGGGCTCTGCCCAACGGGGGTCACTGGGGATCATCCAGTGCAGATCCTCCCATGGGGGATGGAGCTGGAGCAGCACACGAAGCTCTTCCCACACTCGGGGCACTCACAGGGCTTCCCTTAGTGGCACCTCCGTTGGTGTTGGGTCAAATGAGAGCTCCTGGAAAAGCTCTTCCCACACTCAGGGCCTCTCCCTGGTGTGGATGTGCTGGTGCCTGATGAGGTGGAAGTTGCGGTTAAAGCCCTTCCCACATTCCAAGCACCTGTAGGGCTGTTCCCTGGTGAGGTTTGTTTGGTGGTGGATGTGGTCTGGAGCTCTGTCTGAAGCTGTTCCCACATTCCAGATGTTATAAACAGGGGCAGGAGAGCAGCTCCTTTAAAAGGCCTTTATTAAAGACAGCTCTGGGTGGGGAACCCAAAGGGTCGCACACAGCACCACTGCTCCCACAGGACAACGCTGAGGAGGAGCAGGAGGAGTGCAGCTTTGTGGCTGGGCAGAGCTGGGGTTTCTCTTCTCAGGAGAGTCCTTAGGAAGGCAATATTGGCTCATAGCCCAGGGGTATCCTCCAAGCTGGGTACTACCAAAGTTATTGTGGCAGGACGGGTTCCAGCTCTGGTCAAGGGTGGGTGACTTAGTGTGGTTCTGGTGGGTTACAGTCAAAGTTTATGTGCTGGTTTGTTGTTTTGAGAGGGTTCACATAGTTCCCACAGCCTTTTGTTTGAATTCAGTCCCGGTGCACGTCCTCTGGGGAGCAGGGGAGCAAGGGAGCAAGGAAGTGGTTCCCGACAGGAACGGGTGAGATGGAAAGGGGTACAAATACAGAGTATGACGGTGAGAGATACAAATACATGGTAAAATAGTAACATCTAACAGCAGCAACTAAAGGCAAGTCTTAGAATTCTAGCATTCCAGGTTTAACAACAGACTAACACGGGGTACAAATACAGAGTATGACAAGGAGAGATACGAATACAGGGTAAAATAGTAACATTTAGCAACGGCAACTGAAGGCAAGTCCTAGAACTCCAACATTCAATGTATAGCAACAGACCAACATTTCAAATTAAGACCTTATCAATTTCATTAACATCAACTACCAATTACTACTCTGAAAAGGAACTCTCATCTCCAGGATTTCATTCCTCACACAAGCAGGTGTGTGGCTTCTCCCTGCCATGGGGCTTCTCCACCAGCTCTGAGCTCTGCCTGGATCTCCGGCCGCCTTCCCGGCTCAGGGGGGCTCTTTCCTCCTCACACCTCCCTGGGCTGGGTTTGCAGCCCCTCCTCGTGAGGCATCTCCGGGGCTTCTCCTCCTCCTCCATCCGGCCACAGTTTGGGAATGACAAACCCTGGTTTGAGAGGCAAAACAAGGGGTTAGCGCCTTGGGGTGGGGACTCCTCCTCCGCCGTCTCCTCCCGCTTCCCCTCCTTCCTAATCCCGCCTCCTTCTCTTCCCTCTGGTCCTTCTCCTGTTCCTTCCTCGGCACTCCTCCTCCTCCATCATCCCTTCCCCCGCTCCCCCCGGGCCTGGCGCGTACCCTTGGCCCTTCCTTATCCCAACGCCGTCACTTCCCGCGGGAGGAGCCGGGATGGAGCCGGGGCAGATCGGGCTGGGGCAGCGCTGGGCTCTGGGGCCGGCCTGGCAACTGGGGAATCATCAGCGCCCAGCGCTGTTTTAATAAAAAATGTTCACCGCCTTCTCTGACTGGCTGCTTTCCGCAGATTTCTTTTTCGGTAGAATTTTTCTGTGGCGTTTGGGAGTCCTTGGGGCCTGTGGGGCGACTTAGGAGGGTCCTGGCGCCTTTTGGAGTTCCCTGGGTGCCCCGCTGGGGTTCATATCAAGCCCCCCCCCGAGCGGGGACACACGGGGGATACACGGGGGTCCCCATTCCCGATCCATCCCGGGGTCGGTTCTGCCATCCCCAATCTCGAGCCCCCCGCGGGGTCCCCCCAAGTCCCTCCCCAGTGCCCCCATAAACTGGACTGGGTTTAACTGGGAAGCTTTATTGGGAGCACTGGGAGCAGCTGGGCAGGGGCAGAGCGCCAGCGGGGCTGGGGGCACACGGGACCCCCCCAAAATCAGCGGAGCGGGGACGGAGCGGGGGGTCCCGGCCGGGCCCGAGCCCACGGGGAGGGGCTGCGGCCGCCGCCGGCTCAGGAGCTCTGTGGGCACAGAAAAGGGGGTGACACCGGGCTGGGGGCCCCGGCGGGAGCGCACACACCCCGGGGGATGGGGGGACACGACCCCTGGGACTCGCCCTGACCTTCTTGGGCAGGTGAAAGCCGACATGAGGACAAAGCGCGGGCGCTGGGCCCGGGGCGAGCACGAGAAGAGATGGAGCAGAAGGAGGTGGGAAGAAGACAAAGGAGCTTGAGAAGGGCCAGGATTAGAGGAAGAGGAGAAGGAGGCGGGATTAGCAACGTGAGGACGAGTGGGAGGAAAGACGGAGGAGGAGCGGGTGGAAGAGGAGGGAGAGAGGAAGAGGAGGAGCAGGAAGAGGAGGAGGAAGCCGAGGAGGAAGAAGAAGGTTCGCGGCGTGCTCCCCGCTCAGTGCGCGGCCCTGCAGCCCCGGGAGCGCCTCCGCTCCCTCGCCCTCTTCATCTCGCGGGTGAGCTGGGACGGGGAGTTCGCCCCAGATTGGTCAGCAGGAAGGTCAGGAGCTGGAGCTGTCTGGTTGGTTATTGCGAGGGCAGCTTGTAATCTAATGATGCCCTTTAAATGAGAAATGGGCTCTGTGGCTCCTGATATGAATTGGTTCGGGTTCCCAGGGGCTGGTCCATGGTGTTGTAGGATTTGTTCTGCTGGCCGTTCATCTTTTCCCCAGTTTGGGTGCTCCCTTCAGCCAAGACTGCATCAATTTTCTCTAATTGAATCATCAAACCACTTTTCTCTAATTGAATCATCAAAAACTTGGATTCCCAGCTGATTTTTCTGAAGTTGTGTTAGCAAAAAATCCCCAGTGCTCTGATATACCCTATATAACACAGACAGTGACAGCACGTGTTGGAGTGGGCAGACGGATGATTCCCCCCATTTATTTATAGTGAAGTTTTCCCAACATTCTCCATTTGCTGTTTCCCTTTGCAGCTTCACCCATTCCTGTTGCAGGGTCAGATATCCTCCCCCTGGGCTCTGCCTTGAGCTGTGCAAATTCCATCAGTGCAAGCAGGCAGAGCTTGGGATGAGGGGCAGAGGGAATCAGCCCAATTCCTGCCCCAGGCAAGAGACCCAGGTGCATTGTCCACACTTTGCCCAGCAGTGTTCATTTGCATTTCTAAAGCTCCTCTGCAGGCTGCCTGGAATGAAGCTTCTCTTCCAGGGCAGCCATCTGGTGAGTCACATGTGGCCCCCCCAGAATCTGCTTTTTTTTTACCAATATTAACTTTTTACCAGTTTAAGGGTCACCTTTAAAGCTCTTCTAGTTTTTAAAAATGAGGCCTAAATTTGAATATCGGAATTTTGCCATCACAACAGCCACACACACACATACACAAAAAAATCCAAAACCATAAAGAGTTTTTCTACTTCTTCTCCTATGACTAAAAACTGACTCTCACACCCCTGGCCCAACACCCGTAATCTAACTGGCAGTATAAAAGTAGGATTATTAAGAAAAAACATTCTAATCGTGTACTCTTGTCACCAAAACTGCAAGAAGAACCAAAATTCTTCAACAATATTTCTAGTGTTAGAGAATCAAAGCATTAATTGATTCTGGCCAGGATGTGCAACAGAAATAATTTCATCCGCATATAGCCCGGCTGTGTAGAGAAAAATCATTCCATGACACGTGGGTTTTACTAGATTTATCCTTAAGTTTTTACCATCCAAAACCCATTGAAATTGTTTGTTGTTCATTGCTTCCAAGTTGCCGAGTTCTTATTTAGCATTTGGTTTCCTATAGGACCCGGATTTCTTCCCCTCTGATGTAAATTAGGTTCACACTCCTGGATTACCTTCTCAGCCTTTTCCAGCCCAGGTGTCTCCAGCTCTGCCCGGGCAGTGTCTGGGGTAGCTGTTGGTTGCTGTTTGCTGCTGGGCAATGTTGATGTTTTGTTGCTGATCGTTATCTCTGTGGGTATCTTTTGGGCTGTTCCCAGTCTATTAACATGTTAAGCTCATCTCTGTTGAGTGGTGTAACATCCCTTAAAAAAAAAAAAACAACTTCATCATTCTTTTCCCCAGGGCGAAGACAAACCAAGCCTGAGCAGAGAAATAAGGTTGAAAAGAACCCAAATCGGTACATTTTGCAGCAGTGCAGTGGCAGGCAGCCCAGAGTGTGGGTGTCAGTGAGGCCCAGAGTGGAATTGTGCCGTGGTGTTCCCCAGCAGCTGTGGCAGTGCAGGCCCAGCCAGCGCTGAAGCTGCAGCAGTGGCAGCAAGGCTTGGCCCCAGTGGCTGGAGATGGCAGAGGAGGGTGGCCAGGATTGCAGAGGATTCCAGGCGAGGATCTGTGGGCAGGCGCAGGGGCTTGGCCCGCTGTGGAGCCCTGGCTGCTGCTGCGTTGCCTTCAGGGCAGGCTCAGGGGCGGCCTCCCATCCTCCTGCTGCAGGCGGGAAGTGCAAATCTGCGGGGCTTCAGAGCCCTTGAGGCCAGGCTGAGGGGTCCCCCCGTGTTGAGCTGTGCTGGCGGCTGTTTGTGGCCTCAGGGACACTTGGCATGGGCCCCTTGGCCACCAGTGGTGCTGCTTTGCACTCCTTAGGCAGGAGCCGATGTCCTGGCTGGGTGTCGGGAACAGCAAAGTCCCAAGGTGTGTGTGTCCCATCAATCTCTCCCAGCCTGGGTCTGGAGTCCCTTGACTGCAGTCCTGGGTTCCTTGCCAGCCCCTCTCCAGGCTGTTCAAACAGGAGGCTGTTTTAAACCCTTGCCCTGTCCTCAGTTCTAAATCCTCCTGTGCGATTGAACGAGGTTTATACTGTAATAACTGAGCCCTGCTTATCCATTTAGAGGCTCTTTTGGTTATCAGAGCTTTACCTTGATGCCAGACTTGAACAATAAGAGATCTTGCTGTTATCAGTATTCAGGCCTCAGTTCCCATGAAAGCTGTCTGCACCATTCTGCAGACAATGAGGCCACTCTGGCCACTGGGTTAAACATTTTAGCAGAAGAATTCCTTTGGCATGGCCTTGGTTTAACATACAATTCAAATTCTTTTTCCCTGTCTGGAAGGCTCAGCTCAGCCACCTCAGTTAATTTTCATTTTAACACTTGAAAATTCTGTGTTTCCTCCTCCTGTCCATCCATCCAGGTTGTTGACTGGCAGAATAGTGTTGTATGGAGAGATCCCTGGCTCCAAAAGCCCTGCCTTTAACAGGGACTCAGTACCAGGCTGTGAGCCCTTCCTTCCTTCTCACCCTTGCAATGGGGTGTTTCTTTTAAACACCTCTTGTCCTGGTTGCTACAAAGAACTTTGGAGAGGCTCCATATCAAATTGTCTGTATTTTCCTGGGGCTGCCCACACTTCTGGGTTCACTTTAGCACAGGCCTTGCCACTCATCTGACACAAAGGTGCAGCATAAGCCTCTGTTTGACCTTTTAGAATACAAATCTGTATTTCCACATTAGCCATCGAATCCGTTTCCAGTAAATGATAATCACAATTAGGAGGAAGTAGAAACCCATGCATTTCAAATCTATCTCCCACATCTACTAATAGTGGTTGAAGAAAACACACCTGCTCATTTTTCCCACTTATTCCCTGAATGGTCAAACAACTTTTTGACAATTTTCCCCCTTAGGTCTAAGATTCAGAGTGGATTGAGAGGCCCCTGTGTCCATCAGGAAATGCCTCCTCTCAATGCAGACCCACCCTGAATGTTCTCAAAGGCTGCAGTGTGGAGGGTCCCTGGTGTGATGGGAGCTGTGACAGCCCTGGCAATCCATGTCCATCAAGGGATGGACTTGCTGGTCCTGAGGGTGCTGCTGTCTGTGCTTGCAGTGTCCTTGTGCCCTGCAGCTGGAGCCCTGGTTCCTTGCCAGGGGCTGTTTGGGTGGGCTCTCCCCTGCCGAGGAGGGCAATGCCTCTGCCAGGTGCTTGTGGCCGAGCCGTGCCCTGGGTGCTGGGGCCCCCTTGGGCCCTGGGGTTGATCCCTCAGGGGCTGTAGGAGCTGTGCCCTGGCCTTTGCCTTCAGCTTGGCCTTTTGCTGCTCCCTTCTTGCACTCACCTGCTGTGCCTTTGTGCCCAAATGCTGCAGGGCCTTCTTGTGCCCCTCCTGCAGCCCCCTCAGTGCCTGTGGGTGCTCATCCTCTGACAGCTGCTGAGCTTTCTTTTCTGCAGAATCATTTGTTTTCCAGCGACCCAAAGAAAATCCTGATCCTTCCATGTACAATCCGCCTTTCCCAGGTGTTCCTTGCTCCTCCTCCCTGTGCTCAGGGTGCCCTCCCCAGCCCGTGTCCCAGAGCCGCTCCCTGTCCTGCCGCAGTGTCCAAAGGCGCCCCCGGCGGGCAGGGCCGGCAGCTCCACGGGGCCGGGCAGCGGCCGGGGCGTCCCGCAGCCTCCTGGGGGCCGGGGGCCGCTGCCGGCCCTGTCCGGGGCTGGTGGGGTCAGGCAGCGCCCGGCGCTGAGCCCCGGCTGCCCCACAGCCCCGGCCCGGCCCCGCAGCTGCCCACAGGCCCCCAGCCCGTGCTCCCGGTGCCGCAGCTCTGCGCCCGGTGCTGCCGCTGCCCCCCACAGAGAAACCCCCTGAAACCCTGACCTCCTTGTTTTCCTGTCCTGGAAACCGGGGATACAAATGATTAGCTGGCAAAGGTTGAGGATAAGACTCTGCTGAAAAACATCCCAATCCTCAGTATTGTTCTCTTCCTCCTCTTTTCCATCATCTTTTTTCTTACCACATAAATTCCTCCTGCAGCTTCTTGCCTTAACCAGATTGCTGCACACTCCCCTTCACCCAATCCCTTTGCAGCACACCAACACCATCCATGCCCTGTTGTCCATATCACTTCTCGACTTCCCCTTATTGCCCCCCTGCATGTCCACGTCCTTAATTACCTCTGGGGGGAATGTGCAAACTCAACATTCTACGCTTTTGTATAAAATACAATATTCATGGCTCCGTTAAATCTTTGTTCTCCTTCACAAAGTTCAGGAATTCAGCAGGACCTTGGCTGAGCAGCATTTCCTGTTGATTAATAACATTTTCTAAAACTCATGATTTCTCCTGTTACTTCCTTATCTACCTCAAAGGAGATTCACACTACCTGTTTGTAAAGACACTTTCATCTCATTCTTTTCAATACAATGGGATAAGGGGGCAGAAGCCATAAAAGGGCATTTAGGACACTAAAACTGCGAGGGACAGGGGAGGGTCAGCCCTAAACTGAGCCAGAGGAGAGCTGGGATTTAGAGGGGATGATAGACAAAGGATAGGAGCGGTGGATAACGGGAGGGGGGACAGCAGCAAAGGGGTTCCCATGGTGTTCCCTTTGTGAGCCCATCACTCAGTCCCTGGAGCGATTCCCCAGGGCTGTGGGAGGGGATGGATCCGCGCTGGGCGGTTCCCCAAACTCCCTGTCCATCCTTGGGGAGCTCCTTGGGCTGGTTCCCCCCACCCAGCAGCCGGTGATGCTTTTTCAGCTGTGGGGCAGAGGGGGCTGGGAAAGGGGGATCTGGGTTGGTCATGGAGGAGGAGGGGAGGGGGAGAGGAGAAGGAGGAGCAGGAAGAGGAGCAGAAGGAGAAGCACAAGTTTCCATCCTGCTGGTGATTGGGTGGGGGAGCTCACCCCAAATGTATCAGGGAGTCCTCCAGAGGGGTTCTTCTGGGGGAAGTGTTTGGAGTTGGCAGATTCCAGAATCAAGACTCAAATATCTTGGTGGTCCCTGAGAGGGTTTGGTTTTTTGTGGGTATGTATGGATCTTGCAGGACCCCAAAGCTGATCCTCCTTTTGGGAATATTCAGGGTCCCTCATGGCAATCACCAGGTTCTGGTAGGGGGAGGACATCAGTCTTGGGGACCCTCCCAGAAGAGCAGTGGAGTGGAACCTCAAGACCCCAGGAGTGGGAGAAGGTGAGAGGGGTGGTTCCAGAGTTGGGTGAGACCCAGCAGCCTGAAGGGGGGAGGGAAGGGCCGGGGGTATGGGGACCCCTGGGATCTGTGGAATCCTGGAGCAGAGAGTCAGGGGAGAACGGACCTCTGGGACCCTCAAAATCCCCTGGGTCATCTGTATGCAAGACTTCAGAGAGGGGCAACTCCAGGAGCCACGGGACTCCCTTCAGCTCAAGGAAGAGAAACCAAACCCCAGATTGAAGAGACAAGAGGGGCAAATCTCCTGTGAGGGTCATTTTGGGAGCTATATCTTGGTGCTTTGCAGATTTTTCCGAACTCAAAAGCCTGGAGACTTCCAGCAATAGTCCTCTGCAGGAGGAACCCCAGCCCAAGGCTCTCACCCCTTGTTTTTTCCCCCCAGACCAGGATTTGTCATTCCCAAGCTGTGGACAGATGGAGAAGGAAAAGCCCCGGAGATCCCTCATGAGGAGGGGCTGCAAACCCAGCTCAGGGAGCTGTGGGGAGGAAAGAGCCCCCCTGAGCCAGGAAGGCGGCCGGAGATGCAGCCAGAGCTCAGAGCTGGTGGAGAAGCCTCAGGCTGGAGAGAGGCCACACAAGTGCTTGGAATGTGGGAAGAGCTACAGCTACAACTCCTGTCTGAAGAAACACCAGGTGATCCATACGGGGGAATGGCCCTACAAGTGTGGGGAATGTGGGAAGAGCTACAAGTGTAGCTCCAGCCTGAGGCAGCACCAGGTGATCCACACTGGGGAAAAGCCCTATGAGTGCTTGGAGTGTGGGCAGAGCTTCAGCTGGAGCTCCAGTCTGACCAAGCACCAGAGGATCCATAGCGGGGAAAGGCCCCATGAATGCTTGGAGTGTGGGAAAAGATTCAGTGAGAGGTTTGCCCTGAGTCACCACCAGAGAACTCACACTGGAGAACGACTTTATGAGTGTTTGGAATGTAGGAAGAGCTTCAGCCACAAGTCCAGCCTGCGCAGCCACCAGAAGATCCATACTGGGGAACAGCCCTATAAATGCTTGGAATGCGAGAAGAGCTTCAGCGATAGCTTTTGTCTGATTCGCCACCGGATAATTCACACAGGGGAACGGCCCTACACGTGTAGAAAATGTCGGAAGAGCTTCAGTGACTACTCCAACCTCATCAACCACCAGCGCCTGCACTCTGAGGAACAGCCCTACCAGTGTGAGGACTGTGGGAAGAGGTTCAAGCTCCTGTCCTACCTCAGCCGCCACCAGAGCATCCACACTGGGGAGAGGCCCTACGAGTGTCCTGGGTGTGGGAAGAGGTTTCGGCTCCGTGCCCATCTCCTCCATCATCAGCCCATACACACTGAGGGGAGGTCCTTCTGCTGCCCCGACTGCGGGAAGGGCTTCAAACGCAGCTCCTCCCTCACCACCCACCAGCGCATCCACACCGGGGAGAGGCCCTACGAGTGCGGGGAGTGTGGGAAGAGCTTCACCAAGAGCTCTTACTTGACACAACACAAACGGAAGTGCCACTGAGGGAAGCCCTTCGAGTGCCCGGAGTGTGGGAAGAGCTTTGTGCGCTGCTCCAGCTCCATCCCCCATGGGAGGATCCACGTTGGATGATCTCCATTGACCCCCGTTGGGCAGAGCCCTGGTGATCTGTGGTCCTGGCTGGGGATGCTCCACATTTTCCTGTCTCCTCATGGGCACCTGGATGAATGCAGGGGCAGAAACATCCGTTTGGATGGTCCTGGCAGGACTGACCCCGCGGCACAGTGACCCACGCTGCAGCACTTGGAGGGGGCTGTGCCCCGTGGGATGGACTCAGCTTGGAGAAGTTCCTCGGGAACCTTTCCTATGGGAGGGACTCCAGTACTGAACTGGGAAATGATTCCTGTCCCTGAGCAGAGGGAGAAGCCCCGGGGCATGAGCTGAGCACGGCCCCATTCCCTGTAGAGCTGGAAGGAGGGAGGGGTGGGGGAAGATGTTTTGGAGGGGTTTTTTTCTACTTCTACTAGTATACTACTTCTAGTAGTCCCCAGTTTGTTAGTAATAAATTCAAATCATATCTCCAGTTTTGAGCCTGTTTTGCCCATGATGGTGTTTCATGAGGGATCTCTCCCGGTCCTTATCTCAACTCCTGAACCCCAGGTTAAATTTTGTCTCCTCTGTCTGGCTGTGGAGGGCAGTGAGAGAGTGGCTTTGGGGGGTGCCCGGCATCCGGCCAGCGTCACCGCACTCCAGTGGGACACGTCCTCGTGTGGCCCTGTGCTACGGTGACGCTGTTGCTGTTCCTTTTGCCTTCCTTATGATTTTATCTTTTGCATTGAATGCTTGTGAAGTGCCCCCGGTGTCCCTCGCGTTCCCCTGGTGCTGGCAGCCCCATCCCTTCCCCTGCTCCCCCTGCCACGTTCCACCCCAGCTGGAGGAGCCTCGGAGCTGCTGTGGGGCTGCCCCGGGGCTGCGGCCCGAGCCGGGGCCCCTTCCCAGAGCTCCCGGTCTGCCCTTGAGCCTGGAGCAGCCAGCGAGGGCTGCAGCTGGGACGGCAGAGAGGCGCTGCTGGGGGGTCCCACATCGGTTCAGTTTGGCTGGTTCT
This sequence comes from Melozone crissalis, assembly GCF_028551555.1. NCBI lineage: Eukaryota > Metazoa > Chordata > Aves > Passeriformes > Passerellidae > Melozone > Melozone crissalis. The sequence goes on from NW_026535844.1 coordinate 9,496,677, forward strand.
TTCCAGACTCAGGAAAAACAATATTGGAAGTGTTCTGCTAAACCCTGTCCCATCCTCTGCTCAGCTGAAGGGGTCTGGGGCTGTTTTCCCTTTTTGGGGGAAATCAAAGCAATGTGGGGCTTGCTTCCCCCTGGGAGAAGGTGTGGGACTGCCCAGGACTGTTCCTCCCCTCCATTCTCACCAGGCTACGCTCAAGGACGAGGAGTGATGGGAGAATCAGCTGGGTGAGGTGCAGATTGGGTACATGGGATAAATTTCCCCAGGCCTTGCAGTGTGCTGCTCTCCCAGGAAATGCTGAGATTTGCACACCCCAGAATGGCCCAGGCAGGAGGCCGAGGAACTGCTGCTGCCCTGGACCACCGGGAGCTTGGGGTCACCTGGAGCTGGAGGCGCTGGGAGCTGTGGCTGAAGCCGGGATGGAGCAGGGACCCACCTGCAGCCCCGCAGGAGCCCAGCCCGGAGCAGGGGATGACTGAGAGAGACCCTGAGCCTCTCCAGATCTTCTCTCTTTTCAGCCTCTCTCAGATCTTCCCCCGAGCCCCTGGGAAGCCCCTGCAGAGCCATGGAAGCGGCTCCTGGCGGCTCCTGTGAGCCCGGGGCGATCCCCGCTGGAGCAGCCCGTTCCCGAGGGATGTGTCCCGTGGGAGGGACCCCAGGCCGGAGCAGGACGAGGATTCCTGTCCCTGAGGGGAGGCTGTGACAGGACCGGGCTGTGACCCCCATCCCCTGCGCCTCTGAGGGGAGAAGGGAGGCAATCTGGGAGAAAGCAAAGCCTGGGAAGCAGGCAGAGGTGTGGGGAAGGTGTTTTTGGTAGGATTAGTTTTACTTTTCCTTCTGCTGTGATTTGCTTGGCAATTGTCCTGGTTTAAAAGAGAAGTGTCTGCCAAGGAAGGCAGCAACCTTCGTGGAACGGAAAAGATGGCCCTCTCCGTCCACAATATTATACCTTTGAAATTGTGGGGCTTTCAGGCACGGGTATGGGAAAAGAAATAATTCCCAGCCATTTCTCCCCATCGAGCCCAGATTTACCCTTTGCTGAAGTTACAATCGTGACGGGACGGGGACACCGCTCCTTTGGGGATCCCGGGACAGCGACCTGTCCCCGCACCGACCCACCCCGGGGGGCAGTGAAGTCTCTTAACCTTAATTTCCTGTTGGTGGAAAGGGATTATTGGAACTCTGTAGAGGGGACAACACTCACCCCAGAGTGTCCTCTTTTAAATCACCTCTCAAGCTAAGACACCCTACAAGTGCTTGGAATGTGGAATGAGCTCCAGCCAGAGCTCCCACCTGATCCGGCACCAGGAGATCCAAACCAAGGAACATCCCTGCTGGGGCTTGGGATGTGGGAAGGGCTTCAGCAAGACCTCCCACCGCATCAATGACCACAACATCCACACCGGGGAGAGGCCCCCAGGTTTGGGGGGTGCGGGAAGGGCTTCTGACAGAGCTCAGCCTTTACCCTACACAAACGGAGCCGCCACTGAGGGAAGCCCTGTAAGTGCCCTGAGTTCAGGAAGAGCTTTGTGTGCTGCTCCAGCTCCATCCCCCATGGGAGGATCCGTGTTAGATGACCCCCAGTGACCCCCTTTGGGCAGAGCCCTGGTGATCTGTGATCCTGGTGATCTGTGTTCAGTGGGAAGAAGGTGTTGGAGAGATTTCTTTCCCTTCTCCTTGTGCTGCTGTGATTTGGTTGGTAATAAATTCACTCCCTGTGCTCAGGCTGGGTCTGTTGTGCCCATGATGGTGCTCAGGGCAGAATCTCTCCCGTTCCTTCTCAGCTTCTGGGCCTTCCCTTGTATTTCCTCTCCCTGTGCCATTGCAGAAGGCAAGGACGGAGCAGTTTTGGTGGCTCCCAGCATTCTGGCAGGACCAGCCCAGCTCCGGGGTTCTGAGGAGCTTGTGGGGCTCCCCTGTTTGTGGGACATCCCGGCTGGAGGAGGGTGTCCCCCCTTGCTGCAGCCCCAGCCCTCAGGCAGCGCTCAGCCAAGCAGAGAATGCCCTCACCTGGGGCCTCATTTATCGGCACACCTGAGCCCCTGGACATCTCCATCCCCATTCTGGAGTGCATTCGAGTTCTTGGATATCTGGGACCCCATTTTTTGGGATATATTGGGATTGTATGGACTGGTTGTGGTAGTGGGGTGCGCTCTGAGAGAAGCTACTGGAAGCTTCCTCCATGTCCAGCAGAGCCAGTCCCTGGTGGTTCTAAAGACGGAGGTGCTGGATGCAGAGATCCCCCCACAGCCCCTGGAGCAGCCCCCTGGTGCAGGGGGTGTCTGAGAGGAGGCTGTGACCCCGTGGGATCCCCGTGGCCAGAGGGGCTCCCCCTGGAGCTGCCTGTCCTGGCAGGACTGACCCTGTGGCACAGTGACCCCCGGGCTGCAGCAGGGTGGGGGGGTGCTGCCCGTGGGATGGACTCGCATCAGAGCCGGGCACTGATGGGGTTTGCGTTTCTCTGAGAGTTTTTGTCCCATTTGTCACCCGGAAAGATGCCGAGAACAGCAGGGGGTGGCAGCCACGGGTGACCGAGATGACAAAGGGCTGGCTGCTGGCTCTGGCACAGTCCTGAAATCGTTTGAGGGAGCGCAGGGGCTCAGGGCTCGGGCAGTCTGGGGTGTCGGGCGCTTCGGTCCTGGATTTTCCTGCCCGCGCCCGCGACTCCTGGGGCGTAGAGAGGGGCCCGAGCGTGTCCCCTCATAACCTCCCTGGGAATCACCCCAGCGCCCTCAGTCCTTCCTGTGACCGTCCCCGCGGCCTCTTGTCCGTCCCAGGGGCTCCCCTCGCTCTCCCAGTCCATTCCCGGTCAGTCCCAGTGCCCCCCGCGTGTCCATCTCTGCCGTGCGTGGTGCCACCGCCCCTCAGCCAATCAGAGCGCGTCTCTCTGATGACTCATCAGTTGCCGGGCAGACCCGCAGCCCCCGGTGCCCCGCGCTGGACTCGGCCTCCCAGTGCCGCGCGCGCCATTCCCAGTTCCGCCCAGTGCAGCCCCAGGCCCTCCCAGTGTCCACAAACTCCCTCCCAGTCCCTTTCATCTCATTCCCAGTACAATGCCAGTCCATTCCCAGAACTTCTCATTTCACTCCCAGACCTTCACCCTCGCTCTCAGTGCTCCACAGTTCTCGCAGTGCACTCCCAGTCCCTCTCAAGTCCATTCCACCCCTCCCCTCTCTCTCCCAGTTTCCCCCAGCTGATCCCAGTGTGTCCCCACACTCTCCCAGTGCCCCCCAGCGTGTCCATCTCGCTGGTGCCCCCCTCGAGCTCCCAGCCCGGCCCTGGCCGCCTGCTCTGCTCCGTGATGGATTTCTACCCTGCTGCCATCCCGGTGAGGTGGTTCCAGGGCCAGCAGGAGCTCTCGGAGCACGTGGTGGCCACCGACGTGCTCCCCAACGGGGACTGGACCTACCAGCTGCGGGTGCTGCTGGAAACGCCGCCCCGGCGCGGGCTCAGCTACAGCTGCCAGGTGGAGCACGTCAGCCTGGAGCAGCCCCTGAGGCGGCACTGGGGCACGGCCCGGCCCCCAAAGCACCCGGGGCAGCGGGGGAGGCACTGGGGGGGCTGAGAAGGAACGGGAGGGATTCTGCCCTGAGCACCAGCACGGGCACAACAGACCCAGCCAGGGCACACAGAGGGAATTTATTACCAACCAAATCAGGGCAGCACAAGGAGAAGGGAAAGAAATCTCCAACACCTTCCCCCCACCCAACGGGGATCATCAGGACCATGGATCACCAGGGCTCTGCCCAAATGGGGTCATTGGGGATCATCCAACGTGGATGCTCCATGGGGAGTGGAGCTGGAGCAGCGCACCAAGCTCTTCCCACACTTGGGGCACTCCCAGGGCCTCTCCCCAGTGCGGAGGCGCCCGTTCAGGAGGGTGGAGCTGCGCTTGGAGCCCTTCCCACAGTCGGGGCAGCAGAAGGGCCTCTCCTCCCTGTGAATGCGCTGATGCAGGAGGAGACGGGATGGCCTCAGAAACCTCTTCCCACACTGAGGACACTCGAAGGGCCTCTCCCCAGCGTGCAGCATCTGGTGTTCCTTCAGGCTGGAGCTCCGCGCGAAGCTCTTCCCACATTCCTGGCAGGTGTGGGGCCGTTCCCCAGTGTGGATCTTGCTGTGGCTGATGAGGTTGCAGCTCTTGCTGAAGCCCTTCCCACATTCCCCACACTTGTAGGGCTTTTCGCCTGTGTGGATCACCTGGTGCTGCCTCAAATGGGAGCTGTACCTGAAACCCTTCCCACATTCCAAGCACTTGTGTGGCCTCTCTCCAGCCTGAGGCTTCTCCACCAGCTCTGAGCTCTGGCTGCATCTCCGGCCGCCTTCCTGGCTCAGGGGGGCTCTTTCCTCCTCACACCTCCCTGGGCTGGGTTTGCAGCCCCTCCTCATGAGGGATCTCCGGGGCTTTTCCTTCTCCATCTGTCCACAGCTTGGGAATGACAAATCCTGGTCTGGGGGGAAAAAACAAGGGGTGAGAGCCTTGGGCTGGGGTTCCTCCTGCAGAGGACTATTGCTGGAAGTCTCCAGGCTTTTGAGTTAAAAAAAATCAGCAAAGCACCAAGATATAGCTCCCAAAATGACCCTCACAGGAGATTTGCCCCTCTTGTCTCTTCAATCTGGGGTTTGGTTTCTCTTCCTTGAGCTGAAGGGAGTCCCATGGCTCCTGGAGTTGCCCCTCTCTGAAGTCTTGCATACAGATGACCCAGGGGATTTTGAGGGTCCCAGAGGTCCGTTCTCCCCTGATTCTCTGCTCCAGGATTCCACAGATCCCAGGGGTCCCCATACCCCCGGCGTTCCCTCCCCGCTTCAGGCTGCTGGGTCTCATCCAGCTCTGGAACCACCCCTCTCACCTTCTCCCCATCCTGGGGTCTTGAGGTTCCACTCCACTGCTCTTCTGGGAGGGTCCCCAAGACTGATGTCCTCCCCCTACCAGAACCTGGTGATTGCCATGAGGGACCCTTAATATTCCCAAAAGGAGGATCAGCTTTGGGGTCCTGCAAGATCCATACATACCCACAAAAAACCAAACCCTCTCAGGGACCACCAAGATATTTGAGTCTTGATTCTGGAATCTGCCAACTCCAAACACTTCCCCTAGAAGAACCCCTCTGGAGGACTCCCTGATACATTTGGGGTGAGCTCCCCCACCCAATCACCAGCAGGATGGAAACTTGTGCTTCTCCTTCTGCTCCTCTTCCTGCTCCTCCTCCTCCTCCATGACCAACCCAGATCCCCCTTTCCCAGCCCCCTCTGCCCCACAGCTGAAAAAGCATCACCGGCTGCTGGGTGGGGGGAACCAGCCCAAGGAGCTCCCCAAGGATGGACAGGGAGTTTGGGGAACCGCCCAGTGCGGATCCATCCCCTCCCACAGCCCTGGGGAATCGCTCCAGGGACTGAGTGATGGGCTCACAAAGGGAACACCATGGGAACCCCTTTGCTGCTGTCCCCCCTCCCGTTATCCACCGCTCCTATCCTTTGTCTATCATCCCCTCTAAATCCCAGCTCCCCTCTGGCTCAGTTTAGGGCTGACCCTCCCCTGTCCCTTGCAGTTTTAGTGTCCTAAATGCCCTTTTATGGCTTCTGCCCCCTTATCCCATTGTATTGAAAAGAATGAGATGAAAGTGTCTTTACAAACAGATAGTGTGGATCTCCTTTGAGATAGATAAGGAAGTGATAGGAGAAATCATGAGTTTCAGAAAATGTTATTAATCAACAGGAAATGCTGCTCAGCCAAGGTCCTGCTAAATTCCTGAACTTCGTGAAGGAGAACAAAGATTTAACGGAGCCATGAATATTGTATTTTATACAAAAGGGTAGAATGTTGAGTTTGCACATTCTCCCAGAGGTAATTAAGGAAATGGACACCCAGGGAGGCAATAAGGGGAAGTCGAGAAGTGATATGGACAACAGGGCATGGATGGTGTTGGTGTGCTGGGAAGAGACAGGGTGAAGGGGAGTGTGCAGCAATATGGTTGAGGCAAGGAGCAGCAGGAGGAATTTATGTGGTAAGAAAAAAGATGCCGGAAAAGGGGAGGAAGAGAAAAATACTGAGGATTGGGATGTTTTTCAGCAGGGTCTTATCCTCAACCTTTGTCAGCTGATCATTTGTATCCCCCGTGTCCAGGCCAGGAAATCAAGGAGGTCAGGGTTTCAGGGGGTTTCTCTGTGGGGGGCAGCGGCAGCACCGGGCGCAGAGCTGCGGCACCGGGAGCACGGGCTGGGGGCCTGTGGGGAGCTGCGGGGCCGGGCCGGGGCTGTGGGGCAGCCGGGGCTCAGCGCCGGGCGCTGCCTGACCCCACCAGCCCCGGACAGGGCCGGCAGCGGCCCCCGGCCCCCAGGAGGCTGCGGGACACCCCGGCCGCTGCCCGGCCCCGTGGAGCTGCCGGCCCTGCCCGCCGGGGGCGCCTTTGGACACTGCGGCAGGACAGGGAGCGGCTCTGGGACACGGGCTGGGGAGGGCACCCTGAGCACAGGGAGGAGGAGCAAGGAACACATGGGAAAGGCGGATTGTACATGGAAAGATCAGGATTTTGATTGGGTCGCTGGAAAACAAATGATTCTGCAGAAAAGAAAGCTCAGCAGCTGTCAGAGGATGAGCACCCACAGGCACTGAGGGGGCTGCAGGAGGGGCACAAGAAGGCCCTGCAGCATTTGGGCACAAAGGCACAGCAGGTGAATGCAAGAAGGGAGCAGCAAAAGGCCAAGCTGAAGGCAAAGGCCAGGGCACAGTTCCTACAGCCCCTGAGGGATCAACCCCAGGGCCCAAGGGGGCCCCAGCACCCAGGGCACGGCTCGGCCACAAGCACCTGGCAGAGGCATTGCCCTCCTCGGCAGGGGAGAGCCCACCCAAACAGCCCCTGGCAAGGAACCAGGGCTCCAGCTGCAGGGCACAAGGACACTGCAAGCACAGACAGCAGCACCCTCAGGACCAGCAAGTCCACCCCTTGATGGACATGGATTGGCAGGGCTGTCACAGCTCCCATCACACCAGGGACCCTCCACACTGGAGCCCTTGAGAACATTCAGGGTGGGTCTGCATTGAGAGGAGGCATTTCCTGATGGACACAGGGGCCTCTCAATCCACTCTGAATCTCAGACCTAAGGGGTGAAAATTGTCAAAAAGTTGTTTGACCATTCAGGGAATAAGTGGGAAAAATGAGCAGGTGTGTTTTCTTCAACCACTATTAGTAGATGTGGGAGATAGATTTGAAATGCATGGGTTTCTACTTCCTCCTAATTGGGATCATCATTTACTGGGAAGGGATTCAATGGCTAATGTGGAAATATAGATTTGTATTCTAAAAGGTAAAACAGAGGCTCATGCTGTAGCTTTGTGTGAGATGAGTGGCAAGGCCTGTGCTAAAGTGAACCCAGAAGTGTGGGCAGCCCCAGGAAAATACAGACAATTTGATATGGAGCCTCTCCAAAGTTCTTTGTAGCAACCAGGACAAGAGGTGTTTAAAAGAAACACCCCATTGCAAGGGTGAGAAGGAAGGAAGGGCTCACAGCCTGGTACTGAGTCCCTGTTAAAGGCAGGGCTTTTGGAGCCAGGGATCTCTCCATACAACACTATTCTGCCAGTCAACAACCTGGATGGATGGACAGGAGGAGGAAACACAGAATTTTCAAGTGTTAAAATGAAAATTAACTGAGGCTGCTGCCCTGGTCCTTACAGGGAATAAGAATTTGAATAGTATGTTAAACAGGGCCATGCCAAAGGAATTCTTCTGCTAAAATGTTTAACCCAGTGGCCAGAGTGGCCTCATTGTCTGCAGAATGGAGCAGACAGAGCTTTCATGGGAACTGAGGCCTGAAAATTTATGACAGCAGGAACTCTTATTGTTCAAGTCTGGCATCAAGGTAAAGCTTTGACAACCCAAAGAGCCTCTAAATGGATGAGCAGGGCTCGGTCAGCCCTCAGCCTGGCCTCAAGGGCTCTGAAGCCCCGCAGATTTGCACTTCCCGCCTGCAGCAGGAGGATGGGAGGCCGCCCCTGAGCCTGCCCTGAAGGCAACGCAGCAGCAGCCAGGTCTCCACCGCGGGCCAAGCCCCTGCGCCTGCCCACAGATCCTCGGCTGGAATCCTCTGCAATCCTGGCCACCCTCCTCTGCCATCTCCAGCCCCTGGGGCCAAGCCTTGCTGCCACTGCTGCAGCTTCAGCGCTGGCTGGGCCTGCACTGCCACAGCTGCTGGGGAACACCACGGCACAATTCCACTCTGGGCCTCACTGACACCCACACTCTGGGCTGCCTGCCATTGCACTGCTGCAAAATGTACCGATTTGGGTTCTTTCAAATATACTTTCTCTACTCAGGTTTGGTTTGTCTTTGCCTTGAGGAAGGGAATTTTAAAGGTTTTTTTTTAAGGGGTGTTACACCACTCAACAGAGATGAGCTTAACATGTTAATAGACTGGGAATAGCCCAAAAGACACCCACAGAGATAACGATCAGGAACAAAACATCAACATTGCCCAGCAGCAAACAGCAACCAACAGCTACCCCAGACACTGCCCCCGGCAGAGCTGGAGACACCTGGGCTGGAAAAGGCTGAGAAGGAAATCCAGGAGTGTGGAGACCGAATTCACATCAGAGGGGAAGAAATCCGGGTTCAACAGGAAACCAAATGCTAAATAAGAACTCGGCAACTTGGAAGCAATGAACAACAAACAATTTCAATGGGTTTTGGACGGTAAAAACTAAAGGATAAATCTAGTAAAACCCACGTGTCATGGGATGATTTTTCTCTACACAGCCGGGCTATATGTGGATGAAATTGTTTCTGTTGCACATCCTGGACAGAATCAATTAATGCTTTGATTCTCTAACACTAGAAATATTGAAGAATTTTGGTTCTTCTTGCAGTTTTGGTGACAAGATTACACGATTAGAATGTTTTTTTTAAATAATCCTACTTTTATACTGCCAGTTAGATTAGGGGTGTTGGGCCAGGGGTGTGAGAGTCAGTTTTTAGTCGTAGGAGAAGAAGTAGAAAAAATCTTTATGGCTTTGGATTTTTTTGTGTATGTGTGTGTGTGGCTGTTGTGATGGCAAAATTTAGGTATGGGCTCTTCGATATTCAAATTTAGGCTTCATTTTTAAGAACTAGAAGAGCTTTAAAGGTGACCCTTAAACTGGTAAAAAAGTAGCTTTTAGGGGGGCCACAAGTGAGTCACCAGATGGCTGCCCTGGAAGTGAAGCTCCATTCCAGGCAGCCTGCAGAGGAGCTTTAGAAATGCAAATGAACACTGCTGGGCAAAGTGTGGACAATGCACCTGGGCCTCTTGCCTGGGGCAGGAATTGGGCTGATTCCCTCTGCCCCTCACCCCAAGCTCTGCCTGCTGGCACTGATGGAATTTGCACAGCTCAAGGCAGAGCCCAGGGGGAGGATATCTGACCCTGCAACAGGAATGGGTGAAGCTGCAAAGGGAAACAGCACATGGAGAATGTTGGGAAAACTTCACTAAAATAAGTGCCGGGAGGAATCATCCCTCTGCCCAATCCAACATGTGCTGTCACTGTCTGTGTTATATGGGGTGGATTAGAGCACTGGGGATTTTTGCTAACACAACTTCAGAGAAATTAGCTGGGAATCCAAGTTTTTGGTGATTTAATTAGAGAAAAGTGGTCAATTGATGCAGTCTTGGCTGGAAGGAGCACCCAAAAATGGGGAAAAGCTGAATGGCCACCAGAACAAATCCTACAACACCATGGACCAGCCCCTGGGAACCCGAACCAATTCATATCAGGAGCCACAGAGCCCATTTCTCATTTCCATGACATCATTAGATTACAAGCTGCCCTCGCAATAACCAACCAGACAGATCCAGCTCCTGACCTTCCTGCTGACCAATCCACTGAAATGAGGAACACAACATTTCACCATGGGATGGGATCAGATCATCTGTTAGCAGAAAGAGTTTGTGGAAAATTAAATGACTCAAACTGCTGTTGGCAAATAGATGACAAAGGAAAAGTAGAGAAACAGATGAAAAAGGAAACAAGAAAGCAGCTCATGTATTAGTCCAAACGTGAAAAGAATGGGAATGGGACACGGTTTCGTGGTTCCCTGGCAGACCATGGCTTAAACGAATGCTGTTTCTCTTCTGATGTACTACAGCAACTCTCATCTTTTTACCATGGGACAGAGGGACACAGGCATGGATGGAGATGTTGGGGACAATGACAGGGATGGAAACATGGTGGGGAGACAGCCATGGGTGAGGACATAGTGGGACATGGCCAGTGACATGTGGGGACATGGCCATGGCCAGTGCCGTGGGGGAAACTTATGGGGCATGTGGGGGATGCTGGGTTTGAGGGAGTTGAGGGTTCCTGGGAGGGACCTGGGGCTTGCTGAGGCCTTTGGGGACCCCAGGCCGAGTGGCTCTCGCTCTGCTGGGTGACTCTGGGGGAAGTTCTGGGGCAGCTGCTCAAGGACCCCCTGTCCTGAAGCCCCAGCCAGGCATTGGGCTCCTGGAAGGGGATGAACGTCTTTGTCCCCAGGAGGGAAATCCCAGCCCCCCCAGGGTGTCAGGGGCAGCTGAGGGACCACAGCAGGAGCTGTCACACTCTTAAGCGACACCCTAAAAGTCCCAAAACTCAGGGATTCCTCCTAGAGAAAAAGCAGCCAGGAGCTGCATGAATTGAGGGAAAGGGAGGATGTGACCCCCCCAGAGTGAGCAGCAGGGGCCTGGATCCCCCAAAACCAAGCACGGGGGAGGGGGTTCGGGATTGGTGGGATGATATGGAAGGGGCAAAAGAATGGCGGAAAAGAAGGGGCTGGGATCCCCAAAGACTGGGGCACGGGGCTGGGAAATCCCAGTTTTGTTGGAAGGGGTCTTTAGATTTGGGGAATGAGGAAAGGGGCTAGAGAAAGACGGTTCTCTGTCCTGCAGCACTTATTCCCTGGAGCGATTCCTTGGGGTGTGGGGGAGGGACGCAGGTTCGCACTGGGGGGGTCCCCAAGCCCTCTGCTCATCCCAGCGTATCCATCTCGCTGGTGCCCCCTCGAGCTCCCAGCCCGGCCCCGGCCGCCTGCTCTGCTCCGTGATGGATTTCTACCCTGCTGCCATCCAGGTGAGGTGGTTCCAGGGCCAGCAGGAGCTCTCGGAGCACGTGGTGGCCACCGACGTGCTCCCCAACGGGGACTGGACCTACCAGCTGCTGGTGCTGCTGGAAACGCCGCCCCGGCGCGGGCTCAGCTACAGCTGCCAGGTGGAGCACGTCAGCCTGGAGCAGCCCCTGAGGCGGCACTGGGGTATGGCCTGGCCCCCAAAGCACCGGGAGAGGGTGGGAGGACAGGGAGGGGATTCGGGGGTCCTGGGTTTAACTGTGAGCCCCTCATGGAGAACCCTTTCCCCCCGTCCCACCTCCCCCTGTCCCCCTCTCCCACCCCTTTCACCGGGTCCCGTCCCCGCTCCGCTCACCCGAGAGCTCCTCGCCGGCAGCCGAGGGACGGGAGGAGGAGGAGGGGGAGGAGCGGGAGGAAGAGGAGGGGCAGAGGAGGAGCCAGAAGAGGAGCAGCCAGAGGAGACCCCACGTGCGTCCATCGCTCTCCGGTCTGCAGGCCCTTCGCGCCGGGAGCATCGCCCGCAGGTGAGCGGGGAGGGAGACCTCGCCCCGAATATCTTGGGCGATGCCGGCAGGATTTTTTTGAAGGAGGGAGGGATATTTGGAGCCCACCCGAAGTATCTTTGGCGGTTCCTGTTTCTTTTTTTCGGGACAGGGCGGGCGGAGCGATGTTTGGATCTTACACGAGTCCAAAGCTGACTCGAAACCCCCTTTGGGCGGATCCTGCGGGGGTCTTGGAAGGTTTTTATTTGGAGTTTCCCGGTGCGGCTGCGGGTGGGTGGGCGATGGAGGTCCCCGGAGCCCCGTGACGGGAGGAGAGGAGCAGCTGTGAGAGGGGGAACGCGAAAAGGGGGAGCCCCGGGAGTGCCTGACCCTGAAATGAGGGCCTGGAGCGGGGGGACCCCGACAGCCGGGAGTGAGGGGAGCCTGGAGGAGACAGCAGAGAAGGGATGAGCCTGGAGTGGGGGACACCGTGGGACACCAAAGTGGGGACCCCAGAGGGAGGAAAACCCCGGCACCCCGGAGCAGAGAGTCAGGGGAGGAGGGACCCCAAAACCCTCGGCATCCCTTAGTGCAACCCCAGAGAGGGGGACCCATGGGACCCTCAGCAGCCCAGAGAAGGGGGACTCCCAGAACCCCAGCGTGGGGGGAATCACTGGGAAATCTGGAGCAGACCTCCAATATATGCAGGACCCCCAGCATCCACAAGGGGAAAACCCAGGGAGGGATTTTTTTCCTCTTGAGTCTTGACGTCCTGGCGATTTTCATGGACACAAGGTACTTGGTGACTTCTAGAGATGGACTCAGGCAGGAGGAACTCTCAGGCCAATGTGTTCACCCCTTGTTTTTTCCCTCAAAATCCGACTTCTTATTCCCAAGGCTTGGCCAAATGGAGGAGGAGGGGGCAGTGAGGAAGATGCTCCAGGATACCCAGGCAGGTGAGGAGGAATCACTGCCCCTTTCCCCTCTCTGCTGCTCCATCTCCCAGCCCAGCATCGCTGCAGGACAGCCTCACTACCAGCGCCATCCTGCCAGGGATGGATTGAGGGGATCTCCTTCCCCTTCCCTCGGGCATGGAGGCAAATCCCCTTCCTTCCTCTCCTTCCTCTCCTTCTGCCTTTTCCCTTCTCCTCCTCCCATTCTCTCCTTCTCTTTCCTCCCCCAGACACTGAGCTGCAGGTGGAGACCAGGGTGGACAAATCCCCACAGCAGAACCTCATGGAAGAGGCCGTTTTGAGCGGCTCCAAGGGGCAGGAATCCAATAGGGAGGAAAAGCCAAAGGAATCCCCCACAAGGAATGGCTCCAAACCCAGCCCAGGGTGCTCTGAGGAGCAAAGACGCCCCCATTGCTTCATCCAGAAATCCACTCTGGTGGTCCATGAGCAGTTTGATGCCGGGGAAAAGCCCTATATGTGCTTGGAATGTGGGAAGAGCTTCAGCCACACCTCCCACCTCTTCATCCACCACCAAGTACACACAGGGGAATGGCCCTACAAGTGCTTGGAATGTGGCAAGAGCTTCAACTGCAACTACCAGCTCATCCCCCACATGCGCCAGCACACTGGGGAACGGCCCTACAAGTGTGGGGAATGTGGGAAGAGCTTCAGCTTCAACTCAGTCCTAGTCCAGCACCAGAAGATCCACTCAGGAGAAAAACCCTACAAATGCTTCAAGTGTGGGAAGGGCTTCAGCCGTAGATCTAGCCTGATTGACCACAAGAAGACCCACAGTGAGGACCAGCCCTATGAGTGTCCCAAGTGTGGGAAGGAGTTTCAGACCAGGTCAAATCTCCTCATGCATCAGCAAACACACACGGAGTAGAGGCTCTTCTGCTGCCCTGCCTGTGGGAAGAGCTTCAAGCACAACTTCACCCTCACCCTGCACCGGCGCACCCACACCGGGAAGAGGCCCTACGAGTGTGGGGAGTGTGGGAAGGGACAGAGCTCTGCCTTGATGTCACACAAATGGACCCACCTGTAAGGGAAGCCCTGCAAGTGCCCTGAGTGCAAGAAGAGCTTTGTGCTCCAGCTCCATCCCCCATGGGAGGATCTGCTTTGGATGATCCCCCGTGACCCGTGTTGGGCAGAGCCCTGGTGACCCCTATTCTGGGTGAACTCTTTTGAGAAGACACCTGGCTGGTGGTCTCCACATCCTCCTGATTCCCTGTGGGCACCTGGGTGAAGGCAGGGGCAGGAATATCCATCGGGACTCAGAATGGCATCAAGAATTCATTGAGAAGAGTGGATTTGTTAACCTTCAACCCTAAAAGTCTCAGCTCTTCCATCCAACCCTTTCTTCTTGTGGCATCAAGTAATGTTGGATGGTCTTTGAGGTCTTCTCCAGCCTCAGTGGTTCCATTATTCTGATTCTCTATGGCCCACAGGTGTCTTCCACAGTCAAATGGTGATGGATTTGGGCAAAGACCAAGATTTGGGGTGGAAACCCCTCCAACAAAGGCTCTTCCCTGCACTGAACCCAACCCTACAGATATTCTCGTGATGCTGACAAGTAACTCCTTTTTTTGAGCTTGATTTTATTTCATCTATTTTTATTCCCTACAAAAGCATGAAATTGTCATAAAAATAAAGAATTTGAACAAAGACTTCTAAACCCAATGATTTTACTGTCATTTGGGGGGAAAATTTAGGGCTTGGGAGGATTTGAGGGTATTTATGGGTATTGGAGAGGGGTTTCCCCTGAAACTGGGTCCATGCAGGCCAGGATCACAGAATCACAGAATTAGCCAGCTTGGAAAAGACCTTTGAGATCAAGTCCAGCCTATGACCCAACACCACCCTGTCACCCTGACCATGGCACCAGGTGCCACATCCAGTTTTAAACAGCTTCAGGGACAGTCACTCCACCACCTCCCTGGGCAGCCCATCCCAATTCCCAATCACACTTTCTATGAAGAGCTTCCCAATGTCCAGCCTAAACGTCCCCAGTGCAGCTCCAGGCAGTGTCACCCTGTCCTGTCCCTGTTCCCCGGGAGCAGAGCCCAGCCCCACCCGGCTGCCCCCTCCTGTCAGGGACGTGCAGGCAGTGATGAGGTCTCTTCTGTTCTCCAGGATAAACACTCCCAGCTGTCTCAGCTGCTCCTCACAGGACTTGTGCTCCAGACCCCTCCCCAGCCTTGTTGCCCTTCTCTGGACATGTTCCAGTATCTCAAGATCCTTCCTAAATTGGGCGCCCAGAACTGGACACAGCACTCGATGTATGGCCTCACCAGTGCCAGAGACGGGCTGGGGCCGAGGCCGAGGGTGGGAGGTTCCCCAGGGCCCGGGTCCTGCGCTGGGGTCACAGGAGCCCTGCAGAGCCCGGGGCAAGGGGCTGGAAGGGCCTGGGGAGAGGGCTGAGAGCAGCTGAGCAGGACCAGCAGGGCACAGCTCCCTGAGAGCGCCTGCAGCAGGGGGGAATCGGCCTCTTCCCCCACAGGAGAGCGATGGGACGAGAGGAAATGGCCACAAGTGCCACAGACATGTTTTGTAAAAAACCCTTTCCTCAGGATTTTTCCTCCTGAGAAGCCGAGAGACTGGAAGCCTCAACAAGAGACCTCAGGAAACAAAATATAAACATTGGTTATCTGCTGCTGTGGAATGCAACAGGTGGATCTGTGATTGGTCTCATGTGGTTGTTTCTAATTAATGGCCAATCACAGTCAGCTGGCTCGGACTCTGAGCCACAGGCCTTTGTTATTCATTCCTTCTTATTCTATTCTTAGCTGGCCTTCTGATGAAATCCTTTCTTCTATTCTTTTAGTATAGTTTTTATAAAATATATATCATAAAATAATAAATCAAGCCTTCTGAAACATGGAGTCAGATCCTCGTCTCTTCCCTCATCTGAACACTCCTGTGAGCACGGTCACACACAAGTTGTGCCAGAGAAGGTTTAGATTGGACAGAGGAACAATTTTTTCCCTGAAAGCGTGGTCAAGCACTGGAACAGGCTGTAAGGGCTGAGGGTGAGCCACATCCATGAAGGCATTTCAAGCACCTGTAGATGGGGCACTTGGGGACATGGCTGTGGTGGCCTTGGCAGTGCTGGGTTGATGGTTGATGAGACTTGATGAGCTCAGAGCTCTTTTCCAACCTGAACAATTCTGTTCTCCTTAGAAGTCTTTGCTTCTCTTGTGAGGTCCCATTTTTCTCTGCCAGCTCAAGCTCTGTGTCTGCGGGAGAGACTTTCCTGCAAGAGAGGAATTTGGGCTGGAGATGGGCTGCCCTCAATGTAGAAAGCATTCACTAGAACAAAACATGTTTGTATTCCTGTGAGAAGGGGAAAAAGGAGGGACAGTTTCTGTTTCCAGGATAGCTTTGATTTATTCCTATCCACAAAGGAAAAGGCAGCTGTCCTTTCAAAGGAAAGCACCTTGGAATGGCACAGGCTTGCTGGATATACAGTCTCAATCCTTCTGTTGACAAACCGCACAATTTGATTAGGGGAAGGGGAAAATTTCCTATTTATTTTCTTTACCTAGAAGTATTTCAGCATCTCTGCTTAAAAAAAAAAAACCAAACTCCACTACCACAATTTTCCAGAAGACAACAGATATGAAAAACAGAGAAATCAAAAGCTAGATTTTCAATCAATACAGAATATTGTTTGCTTTGGCTTTTTAAAGACAACCATTGTCCCAAGAGGCCTTGCTTTTATTTTATTCAATACTACCTTTCTTTTTCTTTGCCTCAGCAAATTGAGAGGTTTTTCTTTTCAAACTGGCTCCTGGGAGGCAGACACGATTAATCAGAAATCCCCTCTGCCAGTGGCTGTTTTCAGCACGGGCTGTAGCTGCCCAGCTGAGGCTGTGGCGGGTGGGTGAATGTCCCTCCAGTGCCCCTGTGGCTCCGTGCCTGGCACAGGCTCTGCTGCTAAATGCTCACACCCCACACACTGAAAGACTGGAGCTGTGCTTACAGCCTCCCAATCTGGAAAGGGAACGGAGAAGACACATCGATATTTTAAAAATCCCAACAACACACACCCAAAAAATCCAGTCCTGAGGTTGCCAAGACTTGTCCATTATTTACAGGCTCACAGAGTACATGAGGACAATATTTATCGATGGAGAAGTGTCTGCACGTACAGAGGGGAGAGCAAGAAGTCAGTGGATCCAAGTTTTCTCCAGAGAAGAAGCCAGTGGAGGTGGTGGGAAGGAAAGGGCTAAACACAGGGGGATGGTGAGGAGGGGTTGGACTCCCTCAAGGGACCTGGAAACCAGGAATGCCAAGGGCTGGAGAATGCCGGGAGGGAAACCCCCCCAGTTCTGCCTATTGCTCTATATCCTCCTCTGTTCTAGGAAGCAGAACCTCTCCCTCATCCCACTAGTCCCAATCTCCATCCCCACCACTTCTGTGGGTTTTGGGGATTCTGTGGGATTGTGTATTTTGGGGAGGGGTTGAGGATTTTGAAGTGGGATCAAGCCATTTTGAGCCCGTGCCAACTCTCCAGCCGAGGGCCCCAGGAGCACCAGGGGGCTCCAGCCAGACCCTCTTCCCCCCAGCAAGGGACTCACACGATCCCTCATCCTGCCCCCAAAATCCCTGGGGATCCCCTATCCGTCTCTGCACTACCCCCTTTCAAGATCCCCAGACCAAAGGACTGGAAGGTCCCACCCAGGGTGACCACAACCCCCACATTTTTATCTCCACCCATCGCTTTTCCCTCCTTTCCCATTCCTGCTTCCCGCACAGCGGGTGGGAGCAGGCAAGAGCCCAGCGCTGCCCCAGCCAGAGCTCACACCTGAGGGCACAGCAGCGCATCCACCCCGGGGAGAGGCCCTGCGAGTGTCCTGAGGGTGGGAAGAGCTTCTCCAGGAGCTCCACCTTGACCTGACACTCACAGAGGTACCTGTAAAGGGAAATCCTGCCAGTGCCCCAAGTGTGGGAAGAGCTTCGTGCGCTGCTCCAGTTCCATCCCCCAAGGGAGGATCTGTGTTGGATGATCCCCAGTGACCTCCATTGGGCAGAGCCCTGGTGATCCATGGTCCTGGTAAGCAATGTTGGAGAGACACCTGGCTGGTGGGTTCCACGTGTTCTTGGCTCCCCACAGGTACCTGGAACACGGAGAGGAACATCCATCAGGATGCTGATTGACTTCACTAACTCATTGGGAAGAGCACACTGTTTGACTTTCAGCCCCATAAAATGTTACCTTTGGTTTTCAATTATTTCTTCTGGTGGCATCAGGGAATACTGATTCGACATCTTTTCTAACCTGAATGATTCCACAATTCTAATTCTCTCTGGCCCACAGGCATTGTCTTGGAAATGTTTTTTTATCCCATACCATTTTTGTAGTTTTTTGTTTCTGTGGTGGTCATTGGTCCCCTCTCACCTCCCCTGGCTCTGGGAATATTGGGATGGGTGAGAGCCAGCCCAGAATTTCCTGTGAGAGCAGCCAATCTGCGCAATGGCCCTCTTGCATCATGCCTCTGACCAGAAATACTGTTGCATTGTGGATTTTGACTGTTTCTTTTTGTTTCTTTTCCTTCGGCGCCGTGGCTGTGCTTATTGCCTTCCTTCTCTGGTTCTCTGCTGGTCGGGAGCCCAAAGCCAGTGTGCATCACACCAGGACCTGGGGCCAGGAGGCCCCAGTCCCCTGCCAGGCTCTGCCCCCTTGGCACAGCCTGACCAGGGAGCAATTTCCCACTCAGCCCTGCTCTGCTCTGCCTCAAGGCTCCCTGGTACACTGTAACCCAACATCCAGATACCCAGCAGCTTTGGGCAGCACCCCAGAATCTCTGTAAATGTACATACATACATACTAGTAAAGAACTGTTATTTCTTTTTTCATATCTTTGCCTGAAAGCCCCATCAGCCCCTTAGTTTCAAATTTATAATAATTCAGAGGGGAGAGGGTCATATTTTCCATTCCAAGAGAGGTTCCCACCTTCCTTTATAGGCACCTGTCTTTGAAACCAAGACAGATTTTGGCACCCAGTGTGGGGCCTGAGGGCATTGAGAGGAAAGAGAGACAAAGGAATAACAGTTCCTGGGTAATCCACTTTTGTGTGCTGGATATAAAAACCTTGTTAGGCAGCACCATGTGGTGTAGCCTACCCTGGTTTGAAGAGTGCATGATTGTGGCTGTGTTTTTCCCATTTGCAGCTCCTTATCTAAACATGGGTCCTGTGACTGAGGCTACTGTTGCTGTTATGCAGTGTTTGCACAATGGGTCAATAAGGTGAGGAATTAATGGATTTTTAACTTTTTGAAAGCAGGCACATGGACACATGGTTCCCACTCACTAAGTGTGTGGTTTTGGGGTTTCATTGATTATGGCACCCATTGTGAGGAAGTAGCACCGGGGGAAGTTTTCTCCCAACCCTTCACCCATTTCTTTGGGCCTACCCCAAGAGCTTTCTAAGGGATCAAATATTCTCTAGGTGCCAACCATATCATACAGTGGATGATGTTGCTGATATTCCTGTTCTATTTAGGATTTAGAGATAAGGTGAGACTGCCTTGGGTTACCACTCTAACATCTAGTCACTCTGCCTCAGTGACTAGGGATGCTGCCACACAGCCTGACACTGCCCAACCTCATAAATAAACCACCCAGATTGGATGGGGGTAATGGAGAAGACGCAACAGGTGCTGAGGGAATATGCTTCTCCAGCTGGTGGGTAACCCTCTCCCTGCCTCAGAGAGGGAGAGTCTGATGGTGCAGCACTGGAGCCCATGGATGTGACAACTGTCCAGGTTCCTGCTGAACTGCAAAGGCAGTCACAGCCAGCAGCAGTCGCCCCTGTGCAGAGGGGGAAGTATAAGGCATCATTAACAGTGTGCCCAGTAATAATTATGAGGAACCAGGGCCCTCAACCAGCAAGGGAGCCAGAAATTGAAATCATCAACTGAGTCCCTGTCATACCACAGTCGCTGTAATCTGCAAAAAGACGTTGTACAGCGGGGCTGTGAGGCTTATTGAACCTAGTTACTCTGGGTTTGGGTCCTTACGGGTCCAGGAGTGCAACTGGATGGTGGCAAAGCAAGGAATTTGGGATCCTTGACCCAGGACATGGGTATTGATCAGGCGTTTGTGAGGGAGCCATGGCCCCTTTCCCTCCCTCTGTGAGCGGCTTTTAACGAGTGTAAGAAAGAGGTTTGTTCACAGAGACAGAATGCAGGATTGCCATCCTAAGACCATTGAGGAAAGGATCCAACATCTGAGAGAAGTGGCAGTACTAGAGGAACTCTTTGAAAGGGGCTGACAGCACCATAATGACTCCAACAAGGTCAGGTGCACAGGGCGAATGTTGTGGAATGTGGGGCGAATCTGGGGCCATGTCAATGCACCACCTTCACTGCAATGATGAATGCTGAAGACAAGTGAAAGACAGAAGTTCTGTAGCCAACAGGCTCCGGTATTATGGGAGTACGGTCAGTGGCCTGATGCACACTCAAGTCTCTGCTTTGGCTAAGGACCAAAGAGGAGTTGTAAGAGGAGTTTAGGGAGGTGAGAGAGGAGGTGAGAAAGAACAGTTCCCATGTGGCGCCAGTGCAAGTCACAGCCCCTAACATCAAAGCCCAATGTCCCCCAGCTAGAGAGAGGGGGTACACCCAATGAGCTGAGCTGTGGTTCTTCCTTGGTGACCATGGGGAAGACATGAGAAGGTGGGATGGCAAACCCCCTCATGTCCTGGCAGCAGGGATGTCAGCTCAAAGAGGAAAACACCAAATGAGGGGTTTCTGCTAAAGTGAAGGTGACCTCAGCCTCCCATGACCGAGCTGCCAGGTACAACAGAAGGGAGGATGATACGTCACATCCCCTTGAAGGAACCTGTAGGATGTATGTTGAGGGAGGGAATGATAGAGGCCCTGCCTCTAGCCAGGCAGAGCCATGGGGAAATGGGCTCTTTTGGACATGTATGTATGTCCAAATATGTCCAAGTATGGATCCCATGGCCTGGCACAAACTGGTGCTGCTGCCAGCGGGGCTGGAGCGTGACTGCCCTGCACCTCAGGGCCAAGCTGAGGAGTGGCTGCACGGGTGGGAAGGGACCCTCGCTGGACAGGGCAGGGACTGACCCCATGGACAGATCCCACACCCTGGAGCAGGGGCAAGGATTCCTGAACCTGAGGGGGAAGCAGTGGCACAAACTGACCGTAACTCCCATCACATCTCCCTGTGCTGCTGGGCAGGGGAGGGAGGGAACTGGGGATTGTGTTGAATTTTTACATTCATTGTTACAAAGCAAAGTTGCAAGGGGAGCTCCGCTTTCAGCTTCAAATGAGGGAATCCATCATGGGTTCTGGGACTTCTGTGACTTCAAGGTGTTACTTGATACTTGACACTTTAGTTTTGGCAAAATGAGGCCCTTCAGCAGCAATGTCTCTCCCAGCCACTGGTTTCTGTCTCAGACCCAGCTCACAACTGGGACAAGAAACCCGAAGTCCCAACAGAAAAAGCTCTGCTGTCACTTTTTTTTTCATAGTTTTATTTCATTTAATATCATTTTAGGTATCATATATAGTCTATATTTTTTTCTTCTTCTTCTATAATCCCGTGTTTATTCTCTATTTCCCCCCAACCCTTGTCCCCTCCGGGGGTCTGTGGGGAGCTGCTGTCCCACAGCACTTCCTGCCCCTCACCCGTGGCCGCTCCGGTGCCACCAGGGCCAGCCTCGAAGGGAAACCACAAACCCCTCTGGAAATAAAGCCGGTCTGGGGGAGAACCCTGCAGGGGGGATTGGATCCCAGGGCGAGCGCTGGCTGAGAGCTGGAGACTCCAAATGCTCCAAGGGGCCGGAGGGAGCTGCGCTGGGGCCTCGGGGCCTCCCTGGGGCACCGCCGAGACTCCCGAGCAGAGCGACCCCTCCCACCCCCCAAAATCTGCAGGTTTGGGTCAGCTGAGGAAAAGAGCTGGAAAAGGGACCGGAAAGGGAGTGGAGCCTGAGGGGATCCCTCAGCCATCACTCGGAGCAGCCGCAGGAAAATCCCCCAGAAACCAAGGAAATGAATGGAAATAATGATGACATTTTTAACCCTTTCTTCTGTTTCCAGAAGGTCGTGGCCGGGTCCTGCCAGGTGGAGCTGGGGGCGGGGAGAGAGATCAGGGCTTAATTGTGGAGAAGTTTAATTGGGGTGAGGAGTGTGGGGAGAAAATGCGAATGAGAGGGGATGATTTGAACTGGGGGGAGAAAATGAAGTGGGGGAGGAGAGCCCCAGCCCTTGGCTGTGTCCTGAAGGTGCTGCCAGCAGTTTCCCCACTCTGACCCCCTGGGCTGAGAACACACACAGGGGAGAGGCCCATTCACTGCCCCAGCTGTGGGAAGAGCTACAAATGCAACTCCCACCTCACCATGCACAGGCACATCTGCACTGGGGAGAGTCTCTAAGGGTGTCCTGAGTGTGGGAAGAGCTTCTCCTGCAGCTCTGCCTTGGCCTCACACAAATGGAGCCACGGATCAGGGAACCCCTGCAAGTGCCCTGACTGTGGGAAGGGCTTTGTCCCCTGCTCCAGCTTTATCACCCATCAGAGTGACCCATGATGGACAGAGACCTGGCGACCCCCATTCTGGGTGATCCATGTTTTGATCCAGTGTATTGGGTTTGTGTGGCCAGGTTTTGGAAGTTAGGGGGGCTCATTAAAGTAATACAAGAGAAATTATGTAAAGAAAAAGAAAGGAAGCATCGGAGTAGAAAGATACACAGTCACCAGCTCTGGATCCAGCAACAAAAGTTTTGGTTTTGATTATTACAATGTCCTTGTCTTTGGTCTAAGTGATGGTCCCAGGATGGATCCCTTGGGGGCAGGAAAAGCCCCAGAAACACCAAGTTCTTTCTGAGAGTCAGCACAGGTTCAGGTTTGGTGAAGGCCCAGCTCCCTCCTCTGGCGGGAGTTTTACACTGTCGGATGTCACGCTGCGGATCCCAGGGCTCTGATGGTTTATGGCCCCTTCTGAGATGCGGCCCTGCCTCTCCCAGCAGCGCAGCTGAGCCAGGTGTGGCCCATGGGAAGGGGTGCAAACCTCCAGCCCTCTGTGTGAATGTCCCGGGCCTTCCCCGGGGAGTTCCCAGAGCTGAGCCAGTTGTGCCAGGGAGGGCCTTGCCCTGCTCCAAAGCCCTGTCCTGTTGGAACGTGGCGGGACACAAGACAGATGATGCACTTTGGACCTGGTTAACATAAGAGATTGGATAACAGGCTGCCTTGGGAAAAACAAATGGAACTTTGAAAATTAGACCTGGATTGCAAGAAGATTCAATCAAACGGGTTTACCGGAAAAAGAAAATCCCATTAAGCTCTGCAAGGAAGAGATGTTGTCATATGCATACGTTTGTGTATGTGATTTTAACCTAATCATTGTAGGACACATTACTAGTCTCCCTGAAATAGTATATAAGGGTTTGAATCCCACAATAAAATGGGATTCTGATCACTGCATCAGCCTTCCCTGTCTCTCCATGGCCGGCCCTGTCCCGCCTGGCAGCATCTGCTGCTGATCGGCCTCTGCCCTTCCCTGGCTCCAGCCCAGCCCGTCCCGTCGGGGGCTGGCTGCTCACCCCCTGTGCCCCGGGCACTGCCCATGCCCGTGGCCAGCAGAGCCCCCTCTGCTTCTGCCATAGTCCCAGCCATTAACCCGGGACATTCCAGTCCCTCACAGCTCTGCTCCCCAAGAGCACAGAGCGATGGGTGGTGCCTCTAAACGACTCCATCCCACTGAAAATGGCTCAACTCCACCTCCAAACAACTCAATCCCACCTCAAAACTTTGGGGTATCTCCTGAGCCCAAATTACTCCCACTTGTGGATGTTCTTTGTTCACAAACTTCACCCAGTTGTTGCCATTGGGGAAGTGACAGTGGGCTTTTCCCCAAAAATGGAACACACCTGTGTGGGAAAGGAGACAGGTGAGGGGGTGCCTCCCCTCAGCCCCAACAGACCCCATCAGCCCACAGCAGGTTGGGGGCTCAAGGGACCACCCTGGATCCCCCATTCCCACCCCCTGTGCCCCACAGCCCCCACAGCACCGGCTGCTGGCTGGGGTCACCCCCACTGTCAGCCCCAGGGAGGTTGGGGCCCCAACAAGATGGGGACCAGGAGAGAGAGAGAGAGAAGGGGCTCCCTGTTGCAGCCTCACGAGGAGCAGCCAGTCCCAGGCCCCTTCAGGTCGTGAAATGGGCTGTGTCAGGAACCTCGTAGCAGGAGACTGGAACAGCAGATGTGAGCACACGCAGGGTGGGAAACGAAGTGCGCCAAAAACTCTGAAACCATGTCTGGAGCCACAGAGGTCCGACGGCCATAAGGTGTGTGAGAAACGAATGTTGTTCCTTTGCTAAGTTGTAAATGTGAGTTGTAAGCTAAGTGTTGCTAAGTGTTGTTTTTCTGTCAAGTTGCTATGTAGAATGTGGAAGTTATAGCTGTAAGTTAGGTTAAATAATGTTAAGTGTTGTTCCTCTGTTGAATTGCTCGGCCCAAGGGATAAGTTAAGTTACAAATTAAAGTAGAAGTTAAAGTGCTGCTTAGTGTTAGTGTTTTAGGCCAAGTTCCTTTTAAACCTTGCCCACACTGTCTTTTGTCCCATGCACCTAAACACAACACACACACCTAGCCATCATCCCCCAGACAGTTGTCAGTTCATTTCTGTTTTGGCTGTCTGGATTTTGTTTGGTTTTGTTGTTGCTTGTTTTATTTTGTTGTGCCTTTGCTGTCCTATAGGCAGTAGTGTTAATCTTGCCAATGTACTTGTTGTGCTTTGTTGCTTAATGTTACCATGCTTGAAAAAGGGTCTTGTCCAATTAATTATCTCCCAGATAATTATGTAGCCATCTCAGTGGCCAGGACTTGAAGGGCCGTGGAGTTCAAACCACTGAAAGCATCCAGACTGGGTCTTTCTAATGCACTGCCTAAGGGGGCTTGGGAAGAAATGTTCTCTGTTGCCGCATGAACTCGAGGGTGAGCGGTCTTTGTCTCCTGCCCTCTCCCCCCAACTCATGACCCTGAATCATGATTTTAAAGGGTTAAGATTTTAGCTGAGGGTCAGAACCAATTTATATTGAAGTTAGATACACCGATGATAGGTTAATGATTATTAGATGCTTAAGCTAAATGTAATTATTACATTATGAACTCATTTGTAGAAAGAAGTGGAGCAAGTGAACCATTGTAGGAACATATTGAAACCAGTAGAACAATGCCCAGCACCTGGACTCCATGTTAATCCATCACAAAGCAGGGGGCCTTGGATCATGCCAGAGGGTCACAGAGACCTGATGAAGACCTTCCTGACTTCATCTCTGGGACCACTGACCCAATTTAGGAACACCAACTCAATTCAAGGAAGAATTGCACATGTGTGAAGGACTATTAGCCTCACTCTAATACAAGGTAGGGATGGGAGGTGCTGGAGTTATACATATGTACTATTCTGGGAAATAAATAGAAGGCAAAGAGCCTTGTGTGTGGTCACACATTTCAGGGATGAACGACCCCCTCCCCACCTCTGTGCTGCCCACCGGTGTAACAAACAAACCACTTTCTAACTTGGACTAGTTAGAGAGTCTTTGTTCGTGATCTTCAGTTTAATGATTCAATTGGCGAGCCAAGGCAGGAGGAGATTCTGCTGGGCTGTGAGACCAGCTCAGGTCATGGACCCCCTTGGTGCACCCCCAGGATATTCCTGGAAGAGTGGGCTCTGCTGCACAGACTGTTCATCCAGCAGCAGACAAGGACCCCTGACTACTAAAACTCTGGACAAAACAGTATTAAACAGTGACCTGTACGACATATGCATGGTCAGGAAAGGTCCTTTGGTAAGTCGTGGAAGATGTCCCACTTGCAACTTGTGCCTCTGTAGTGTGCTTGCAGGCTGAAGTTGCAGCTGAAATCTGGTTAATCTGCTTGCCGGCAGAAAGAGTTGTTGAACTGTTGTACTGAGCTCGCGCTTTTGTTGCTGACAGTAAGGGATTTTGTCATTTATTTCACCATAGAGGGCTCCGTTTGCTACCAACTGGGGCAGAAGACATAAGGGCAAATCCTGGTCTAAAGTTGTGCTGTTGTGAATGTGTCCTGACTGTGAGAATGATTGTGAGAGCATTTGTTGGGATGTGTTGTTAGCACGATGCAAGTGGGAGTTTGGACCTGCAGTTCCGTTTTCGGGCAACTGAAATGGCCAGGGAAAAACAAAGTGTGTGGGGTGCATGATCCTTAATAAATCTCCTCCCCGCTGTGACTGTGTGTGTGTGTGTGTCTGTGTGTGTGTCTGTGTGTGTGTGTCTGTGTGTCTGTCTGTCTGTCTGTCTGTGTTCTGGCTACGGGGACAGAATTTACTATAACACCCGGTTTTCATGTTAAAAGGGTTTGGATCTGAAAAATTAAAGGGCAGCGCTCTGCTGTTCAGGTGTTTATGTTTGTGGAATTTGAAATATAGAGGTTGAGTGCTTTAGTGTTGTGTGTTTTGTTTGTGTTTCCCGTGAGAATAATAAGATTGCGATATTGTTAGATTGCATGAAAGAGATTTTGTTTATTATATGTGAGTTTATGTTGTGGTCGTGTTTGGAGCTGTGGCGTATTTTTGAGGCAACACTTCCATCTTGTGTCAAAAGTTATAAGTGCAGCACAGGTTGAGTGTGAAGGGTAAAACTGGTTCATTAGAAAGTGCTGATTAATTTTTGAGAGCTGAGACATGAACATTTTGAAGCAAATTGGGGATAGACAAAGGATGGGGCCAGTTTGGCAAGAAAAAGTAGAAGCCTTTGGTAAGAGTTTACTTGTGGTTTTAGGTACGGGGATTGTGTTTGTAGATGGTGATTGCTAGAGTCATAATAGGGGTAGTTCTGGTCTGAGAATCCAATCTGGCCAGACAGATAGAAGTAACTGCTTTGCTTCAGTGGTTTAAGCTTGACTTGTGGAAGTTTGTGAACACAGTAAACTGGTGGATAGACAGGGGAAATTAGAGCATTTATTAGAAGGTTATATCAGTTGTCTGCTGAGAGACTAGTGGCTTTGGATTGGGAGCAACTGGCTGTGGAGAATCTAGACAGCCAAGGAAGAGTGAATGGAATAGCTTGCATTTGTGGGAATTTTCCTGCAGCTTTTGGTGCATCTCGAGGTTGGCATTGTGCGTGGGTGTTACTGCAATGTAAGATTTGTGCAGGATGTTATTATTGTTCTTCTGCTAACTGGTACAGAGAATGTGCCCAATGTCAACAGCTCACTGGTCAAGTTGATTTAGAACCAAATATTTTAAAGCTGATTTGTGGAAAATCACATTTAGTACCTGAGCTGTGGGCTGTGCAAGAAGAAGATTGGAAAAGGACTGTAAAAATCTGTGAAGCCAGGTTTGGGTGGAAGTGAGACAAGAAGCAAAGGAGGAGGCAATGAGGATTGGAGTAGGGTGTTGGTTTTGTTAAGGAGAAGGGGAGTGATGGGAAGCAATCAGAGTAAAGAGATCCCCAAAAGTAGTTCTTTAGGGTGTATTTTGGCACACTGGAAGGAACTAGTAGGGTATGGAGGGATAAAAAATAAAAGGACTCTAGTGAAATTTTCCACACAGTGGTGACCACTCTATAGGCTTGAAGAGGGGGTCAGCTGGCCCCCAACTGGAACTATCATTATGAGACTTTGTTACAGCTTATGTTGTTTTTGAGGAGGAAAAATGGGAAGAAGTGACATATGCTGACGTGTTTTTCTCCCTGCAGAGCCACCCTGAGTGGCAGAGAGATTGCGGGCTCAGGGCTCCCTCTGACCCCTTTGCATTGGCCCTGGAAAAAGAGATTGAGGCTAGCAGGGGGACGATGAAATGGTGTTGTAATGCATGCTCCATAAACCAACGCTGCACACACCCAGACAAGGAACATCCAGCTGAGTCACTGGAGCAAGAGTTGGGGGATCTGTTTGAACCATCCCTAGAAGGCAAGGGGGCGGAGAGGGGCAGCAAACTCGGGATGGGTAACTGTCCTTATAGAGCACGACACAGCACAAAGTACCACGACTCCATCAGAAGGGTGCAAGAGAGATTTATTATAGCAACATGCTGCTTTTATACTTTTTCAAGATATTTATATTCACTCAACATACACATTCACTGCCCATTGGTTACAAGAAAGATGTGGCTCATTGGGTGACCAAGGAGCCACACCATTCTGTGAGCCAGCTGGAGTCCTGTATCTCTGAACTTTGTCTCCTTCATCACGTCTCCATGGGGACAACCTTGGTGTCTTCCTCAGGAGAGATATGGGGTTTTCCTTTATCTTCAGGAGGCCTTTGCTGGCTCACAAGAACAGCATAGAATGTCTTTCCCACAGTTAACAACCTCTGCTCCAGTTCCAGCTCTTATTCCACCTCCTAAGACTTCACCCTCAACTCTAGTTTCAGCTTTTATTCCACCTCCTGACATCTGTCCAAACTCCAGCTCATATTCCATTTGCATCCCCCACTCCAATCAAGGCTATTACTTTTTCAACCCCAGCTCCAGCTTTAAACAAAGGTATTTCTGTTTCAGCTCCAGCTCCAGTTTTAAGCTCAACCGAATCAACTCCATTTTCTAGTTCAAATTCAACTCCAGCTTCTACTCTATTCCCCACCTTGATTACTCTGCTTACTCCTAAATCTTTCCCACTGCCCAGCAGCAGCAGCAAGGAAGAGAAGCCCTCTCCAAAGGGTCCTGCAGCATCCTGGACTCACAAACAAACCAGGGAAATTATGCAAGCACCCTTGAGGGGGCAGTAAGTCCTGATGGGAAAACAATGTGAGTCAAAATTCCTTTTTCTACAATGGATTTAGAGGCTTGGGAAAAGATTGCTAAACGTTATTGAAGTGACCCAACAGATGTTGCAAAGAAATTAAAGTTTATGATTAAACAGCATCGACCTGACTGGACAGACCTCCAGCTGTCATTGGATGTCTTAACTGAGACAGGAAAACAACTGGTTTTAAAAGAAGCTAGGGATTTAGCAGAAGATGATTGCAGAATAACACAGAGCAGATTGAGAGATGTTTTTCCCCTTCAGGATCCATACTGGGATCCTAATAATGATGGTGATGTGGAAAAGCTAGAGAATTGCCAGAATATATAGTGCAGGGGTTGGAAAGAGCCGTTCATAAACCAATAAATTGATCAACCCTATATACAACTAAGCAAGGTCCCTGCAAAACACCTTCTGAATTTCTAGAACATTGTCAGGATGCAATGTGTCATTGTACAAGCTGAGATCCTGAATCTGAGGAAGGGATACAACATCTAATGGGTTTATTCTTAGACAATCTACAGGGGACATTAGATGCAAACTTCAGAAGATACAGGGTGCGACAGCACGAGATTTAGAGACTTTGCTAGAAGAGGTATGGAGAGCATTTAGTAACCAGGAATAAAAGTGCAAAGAAGGGATGAATTATTATTAGCAGTAGTAAGAGAAGAAAACAAAGGGAAATGTGGACAAGTGCCACCAAGGCAGGGAGCACCTTGGCTAAGGAGAGATCAATGTGCATTCTGCAAGAGAGTTGGACACTGGAAGAACCAGTGCCAGGGACGAAGAAAAGGCGATGAACAAAGAAGAGATCAAAAAGAGAGAGGGGTGGTGGTTGCCCATGTTAAGGAAGATTGAGGTGGACTGGAGGATCCTACCCTGAGAGACCCTCTGGTTATAATGAAACCAGGCAACAAAGAAAAGGAAATGGAATTCCTGACAGACGCAAGGGCAACATATTCGGTGTTAAATAAAGCTTTAATACCAATAACAGATCATCATGTCATGGTAAAGGGGGCAGCTGGCCAATCTGAAAGAGCTTATTTTTGTAGGCCATTGAAATATAAACTTGGGGAAAAATGGAGACCTCACAAGTTTTTATATATGCCCAGTGCTCCATCAGCACTTTTGGGTAGAGATTTATTGGAAAAATTAGAAGCAAAAATAATCTTCAAAACCAGAGAGATTACTTTGGACCAACAATATGTGGAATTGTTAAGCCTGATGTTAATAACCAATGAGGCTGAAGTTGAAAGTGAAGATGAAACTCACAGGAAAATATTGGCTCAGGTATTTCCTGGGTTGTGGGCTTCTAACATATCAAGGAGAACAAAGAATCCACCACCAGTGCAAATTAGGCTTGAATAAGGAAAACAAGCAGTTATGGTCAAGCAGTACCCTTTGAGAAAGGATGACAAGAGAAGGGATTAGTCCAGTAATTAAAAAATTTTTACAGATAGGGCTATTAAAGGACTATCAGTCTGAGTTCAATACTCCTATTTTACTTGTTAAAAAGCTTGATGGATCATACCAAATAGTACAAGATTTAAGAGCTTTTAACAAGATAACTGAGGATTTATAACCAGTGGTTGCCAACCCCTACACTCTGTTAACTCATTTAACATGTGAACTACATGGTTTAACATGGTTTACTCTTTTGGATTTAAAAGATGCTTTATTTTGCCTTCCTCTCCATGAGGCCATCCAGAAAAATTTTGCATTTGAGTGGGAAAACACCAAAACTGGATGCAAACCTCAGCTAACATGGTCAGTTCTACCTCAAGGTTTTTAAGAACTCTCCCATGATATCTGAAGAACGACGAGCAAAAGATCTGGAATCCTGGGAAGCTCCATCAGAAGGAGAGATGCTACAGCATGTGGACAACCTTCTGGTGGCTACCAAAACTCAAGAGGCATGTATAGAGTGGATGGTAAGTCTCTTCAACATTTTGGGCCTACAGAGTGTCGAGTGTCCCAGAAGAAAGCCCAGATGGTGAAGCAAACAGTTGTGTATTTGGGCTACGAGGTTAGTGCTGGACAGAGAACTTTAGGACAGGATCTCAGGGAAGCAATATGCCAGACCCCAATGCCCCAGACAGTAAAAGAACTGAGAATCTTTTTGGGCATGACTGGGTGGTGCAGGCTGTGGGTTTATAATTACAGACTGTTAGTCAAACCCCTATATGCCTTGATTATAGAAGGGGACAGAGACCTTCAATGCACAAAAGAAGCAACACGAGCCTTCAACCAGCTGAAGAAGGCCCCTGTGTCAGCTCCAGCCTTGGGACTTCCACATGTGAGTAACCCATTCTTTCTTCTTGTTTTCTCACGAAAGGCAGAGAATTGCTTTGGGAATGCTGGCACAAGATGTGGGCCCATACCACAGGGCAGTCGCCTGCCTCTCTAAGCAGCTGGATGCAGCAGCTAAGGGGTGGCCAGGATGCCCCAGAGCTGTTGTGGTAGTGGCAGTGAACATCCAAGAAGCACACAAGTTCACCCTGGGCCAGAAGATGACTGTGCTGGTGTCCCACACAGTGTCTGCAGTGCTGGAAGTAAAGGGGGGACATTGGCTCCCCCCACAGAGATTCCTGAAATACCAAGCCAGAATGGTGGAACAGGATGATGCAGAAATTGTGGTAACTAACATTGTAAACCCAGCTTCTTTCCTCAGTGGTTGTACGGGAGAACCTATGATCCATGACTGCCTGGAGACTACCAAAGCTACCTACTCCAGAGACCCAGATCTGAAGGACATCCTTCTCAAGGACACTGAGACCTGGTTCACTGATGGAAGCAGCTCCGCCATCAGCGGAAAAAGGCAAGCTGGGTATGCAGTTACCACAAGCCAAGAGGTAATAGAGTCTGGATCATTACCAACCAACACCTCGGCACAGGAGGCTGAAATAATTGCCTTAACCCGGGCTTTAGAGATGGCAAAAGGAAAGAAAATCAATATTTACACAGACTCAAGGTATGCATTTGGGGTAATCCTTGTGCATGGAGCTATCTAGAAGGAAAGTGGACCGTTGAACTCACAAGGAAAAAGCATCAAACATGCACAAGAGATAATAAAACAGTTGGAGACAATCCAGCTACCTGAAAAGGTAACCATCATGCACATCAAGGCACACCAAAAAGTGAGCTCTGTAATGGAGGAAAGAAATGAGCTGGCAGACAGACAGGCAAAAGAACCAGCTAATGGTGAGGTAATTGTTGAGACAGTTGAGGCAGCCTCAATCCCAGATGGACAAATTTCTATTGAAGGTAAGCCAAGATACAGTAAAAAGGAGAAGAGGCTTATTGAGAAAGAAAACTGAAGTTATATATAAAGAGGAGTGAACTGTTACAGAAGAAGGAAAAGGAAGGCTTGTGATCCCCTCTTATATGCTGTGGTCAGTGAAAGAGGAACATGAGAAAACACACTGGGGAATAGATGCCTTGTATAATCACTTGAAAGATGGAATCCTAACCAGAAACTTGCAAAAAGTACAGTGATTCAGGTAATTCGCCAATGTAGCCTTTGCCACCAAATTAATCCCAAAAATATTCCTAAACCAAAGCTTGGGCAAATTGGAAAAGGATATGGACCTGGGCAACAATGGCAAATTGATTTTTCAGAACTGCCCAGGAGAGGGGGGTATCGATTCCTATTGGTGTTAACAGATACCTTTTCAGGGTGGCCAGAAGCTTTCCCTAGGGGAACTACCAAAGTGCAGGAGGCAACCAAAGCATTGTCACAGGAAATAATACCGTGTTTTGGAGTCCCAGCCACAATGTCTTCAGATAGGGGGCCACATTTTATTTCAAAAATTGTGCAGCAAATTAGCCCCCATTTAAGCATAGACTAGGAACTTCATGCTCCATATCATCCTCAGTAAAGCGGTCAAGCGGAGAAAACGAATCCTTTGATTAAGCAGCAAATAATGAGACTGGGACAAGAGGTGAAGTTGCCTTGGCCTCAGGCTCTTCTATTAGCATTATTACGAATCCGGACCAAACCAAGAGTAAAGGAAAAACTGAGTCCCTTTGAAATACTGTATGGAAGGCCATATGGATATCAAGAAGGTACAGCACCCACTCAAGTAGGGGAAGAAACCCTACACAGATATGTGATGGCCCTAAACAAACAACTTAGAGAAATTGAGAAACGCGGCTGGGGCTCGAAGCAGAGAATTAGATGGACCTGTACATGATGTACAGCGTGGATTATGTATATGTTAAGGCTTTTGCAGAAAAGACTCTGGAACTGCAGTGGGAGGGACCATTCCAAGTGCTCCTCACAACTTTTACTGTAATCAAGATTAAGGAACAAAGTGCCTGGATCCATCATTCCTGAGTGAAGAAGGCTCCTGAGGGACTCTGGAAAGGTGTGCCAAGTAACAACAAACTGAAATTAAAACTTTCTTGGGAAAATAAATAGGGTGTAGGTGAAATGCTAAGCATAGTTGAAGAATGGAAAAGTTTATAGTTATAATGGATAATCAAATAGGTGTAGCCTGGAGAGTTGTGGCATTTGTGATTATCACTATAGCCACAGCTAATGCAGCACTGCTGGTATGTAATGTGACTGGTATGTGTAAGTGCCAAGGGAAAGCCTATGACTCCAACCCATGTAAGTCTCTGGGTCAGATGCTAAGAGTGACAAATGCAACTGTGTGGGAAGGGAAAGATATTTGGGGATGTGAATATGTGTTTGTCCAGGATGGGTTTAATAAATTTTATCAAAAACCCATGAAACTTATTCTGATTGTTCCTGACTGCTGTGACAAAGGCTTAGCCGATTGTCCAGAGTTTAGACTCAAAATAGAAGGTTGTGCAATCAAGGATTTTAAGATTGATTATAATTTAACTCAATTTTGTACTGTTTCCCAAATGGATAAGGTTAAAATAACTCAACCAGTGCCAACACTGAGAGAAACCATGGCTACTCAAATCACTTTAGAACCCATGGTTTTCCCATAATTTCCAAAATTGGAACATATGCTGTCAAGAAGACTGGAATTCAAAAATTGCTAATTAATCCAAAGTGGTCATTGAAACAGGTAGAGATGGCAATGCAGGTGAATGCCTCTGCCATTCAGCCTGTGTGCTCCAGTTTTAAGGACCTCTTTTATGGACTGGACTACCTGGCTGCAGAATAAGCCTTATATGCCCAGACAGAAGAAAGACCCTACTGGATTATTGGGAACAGGACTAGGAGTTCTAAATACAATGAACTCAGAAGTACTTATGTACAAACTGATAGCACTTGGCAGTGATATGGTTAAATTACAACAATTCTTACAGTCCTCCTTGTTGGCATTAAGTACCAGTCAGTGGAAATTGTCCAAAATATTACCAGAATGGGAAAATGTGGAAGAAGGAGATAATCAATAGATAATTAATACCTTAGGCACACCTAGCAAGAACATTTCTTTGACTCTTGGGTGTACACAGGCACAATTGTGGATGCAATCAGTGGTGGCCTCAGTCATTAGGGATGGGGAGAAGGCATATTCCTTGCCAAAATTTGTAAAGTTGTTTGGGATAGTGCCCCAGGTTTAGAAAAAGGAACTTCAGTCCTGGTGGGTTTTAGTTAGTTTTACTTATGATCCCATGACAAATATGGTAACAGCTTTTGTTTTAACCATACATGATGCACCAGTGAGCTTGATATATCCGATTGTTCCTTTAGGGCTAAATTACCAGGGGACCATGCTATGTCCTTTTGAACACAGAATGTGGGGACGAAAGGTTGAAGGAAGGTGGTGAACTATTAACTTAGAACCTTGCTCAATGAGGGGACAACTGGTGTGTATATGTGAAGGCAACGTAAGTGATTATAAAGATATTTGTTTGGATATAAAGTAAAGCATTTGTCACTTTGAAATGCGTCCCATGAACCAGACGGCAATAGCTGGAACCTGCGGGATGTCCTGGCAGGGCAGGGGAATGTGGGGCCCAGCAGCAGAAGAAAGGTTCTCCGCTGGGTTGTGGTGGTGGCAGCGAATTCCTTTTCACAAGCGGCAGGTGGGACTGTCCTCCTCCGAAGCCCAGGAGAGAGAGAGCGTCCCCAGCTGCCCGGTCTTTTTTCCTGCTTGTACCTCTGTCGTTCCCCCCTCCCCACTGTCTTAAGCACACAGCCATTAGTGCTTCTTAGCAACTCAATGGGAAAAAAATCCACAAGTAATAAGGAAAGGAAAGAAAAAAAACCAACCCCCAACAGCTGCGCTGGCGTCTCGCTGCGCGGCTTTTCCGCGGCTCTCTCTGCGCCCCGTGGTTTTCTGTGTGGCTGAAAAGCTTTTTCGGGCCAGGCAAAGAAAGGATTTTCCCTTTCCTCGGTCGGGAGAGGCTGCAGCGCGAGCCTGGGAGTGCCCGGGGCGCGCTGAGCAGCGGCTGTGCCGGAGCCCGGGCCCCGCGGGCAGGAGCGGAGCGGCGCCGCTGCCGCCCGAAGCCGCTGCGAGCCGGGCCGGGCCGGGCCGGGCCGGGAGAGAAAACAGCCCGAGGCTGCGGCGCCGCCGCTCCACCCGCCGGGACCGCGCCCGCGGAGCGCGGCCGGGGAGGAGCGCAACGCCGGGCGAGCCCCGGGCTCGTATCGCCTTGGGACAGCCCCTGGTTGGCTTTTCCCTGCGGGAGAAACCGGTGCCGCCTGTAGCCCGTGCCGTGAGCGGGGATTTCTCTGGCATTTTGGGTCTTTTGTCCCACGGTGTGTGGCAGGTAAGGTCTGGCAATTTAATACCTAGCAGTTATTTACTTTTAAAAATTAATATTCTTGCCTTGTGGGCATTCTGTCTGTTAATAAACTGTTGGAGTTTTTTTTTTCAGTTTCATCTATTAGCATTCATTTCCTGTTGGTGGAAAGAGATTACTGGAACCCTGTAGAGGGGACAACACTCACCCCAGAGTGTCCTCTTTTAAATCGTCTCTCAAGCTGAGACACCCTACAAGTGCTATGAATGTGGAATGAGCTCCAGCCAGAGCTTCCACCTGATCCGGCACCAGGAGATCGAAACCAAGGAACATCCCTGCTGGGGCTTGGGATGTGGGAAGGGCTTCATATGGAAGTCTGACCTGGTTACCCATCATAGGATCCACCTCAGGGAATGGCCCTACAGGTTCTTGGAATTCGGGCAGAGCTTCCAGTAAGAACTCCCACCTCATCAAGGTCAACCAGATCCCCACCGGGCAATGGCGCTGTGAGTGTGGGGAGTGTGGGAACGGCTTCAGCCCGAGCTCCAAGCTCGTCACCTGCCAGTGCATCCACACCAGGGAGAGTCCCTGCAGGTGTCCCCAGTGCGGGATCCCCAGTGACCCCCGCTGGGCAGAGCCCTGGCAATCCGTGGTCCTGGCGATCCCTGTTGGGTGGGGGGAAGGTGTTGGAGAGATTTCTTTCTCTTCTCCTTGTCCTGCTGTGATTTGGTTGATAATAAATTTACTCCCTGTGCCCAGGCTGGGTCTGTTGCGCCCGTGCCGGTTCTCGGAGGGGGATCTCTCCCGATTTTTCTTCCAGCCCCGGGGCCTCTCCTCAGCCATTTAGAGAGCTAATCAGAGCGCGCCGCGCTGATGATTCCCCGGTTGCCGGGCGGTCCCACAGCGCCCAGAGCTCCTCACCTGGACTCCACCCGTGCTCCGCCTCACCCCCAGCCTCCACCGCGAGGGGAATTTGGGCAGGCGGGAGGTGTCAGAGCCTGCGCGGCCCCGGCCATGGGGCGAGGGGCGGCAGCTGGGGCCCTGCTGGTGGCACTGGTGGCGCTGGGAGCCCCCCCGGCTGCGGGCGCGGAGCTCTCGGGTGAGCGGGGGCAGGGAAGGGAAGGGAAGGGAAGGGAAGGTGGGAACGGTGGGGAGTGGAGGGAAAAGGGGGAGGTGGGACCCTCAAATTGATGTGGGGGGTCTTGCTGGCAGGAGGAGTTATGAAAGGGGGGGAGGAAAATACGGAGAAGAGTGGGAAAGAGGAAGAGGGGCCGCGGGAACAAAGGGCCTACAAGGGGTGGCACGTGGCGCACACGGCGTCCAGAGTGTGGATCCGGGGTTGCCTCTGAGATCTTGGTTTGCTGTGGGGTGCTGGGGGCTGCTGGAGGGGCACCCTCTGACCTGTGTCCTGCACACATAGGAGTGTTCCAGGAGATGGTTAAGTCCGAGTGTCACTTCATTAACGGCACCGAGCGGGTGAGGTTCGTGAAGAGGTTCATCTACAACCGGGAGCAGTACGTGCACTTCGACAGCGACGTGGGGCACTTTGTGGGGGACACCCCATATGGCGAGGAGGTTGCCAGGTACTGGAACAGCGACCCGGAATGGATGGAGCACAGACGGGATGCGGTGGACAGGCACTGCCGACACAACTACGAGTTGTCCACCCCGTTCCTCGTGGAGCGCCGAGGTGAGCGTGGGGCAGAGCGTGTACCCTCGGACCTGCCCTGCCAATGACCCTGGAGCCCCTCAAACCTCCCTGGGAATAACCCCAGACATGTCAGCCCTTCCTGTGCCCATTCCCCTGGGCTCTTGCCCACCCCGCAGTGTCCCGGAGCTCTCCCTATCTCTCCCAGTCCATCCCAGTCTCTCCCAGTCCATCCCAGACTCTCCCAGTGCCCCCCGCGTGTCCATCTCGACGGCCCGTGGAGCTGCCCCAGCCAATCAGAGTGCGGCTCTCTGATGATTCATCAGTTGCCAGGCAGACCCGCAGCCCCCAGTGCCCCGCGCTGGACTATGCCTCCCAGTGCCGCGCTCTTCATTCCCAGTTCCTTCCAGTGCCACAGAAATCCCTCCCAGTGCCAGGCGCTTCATTCCCAGTCCCCCTCAGTTCATTCCCATTCCATTCCCAGTCCTTCTCGGTCCACTCTCAGACTTCCATCCTCTCTCCCAGTGCCCTCCCCAGCATTCTCCAACCCCCTCCCTGTCCCTCCCCGGTCCCTCTCAGTGTTACCCGAGTCCTTCCCCGTGTCTCCCATTTTACCCGCATTTTATCCCAGTGTCTCTCCACACTCTCCCAGTGCCCCCCAGCGTGTCCATCTCGCTGGTGCCCCCCTCGAGCTCCCAGCCCGGCCCCGGCCGCCTGCTCTGCTCCGTGATGGATTTCTACCCTGCTGCCATCCAGGTGAGGTGGTTCCAGGGCCAGCAGGAGCTCTCGGAGCACGTGGTGGCCACCGACCTGGTCCCCAACGGGGACTGGAGCTACCAGCTGCTGGTGCTGCTGGAAACACCGCCCCGGCGCGGGCTGAGCTACAGCTGCCAGGTGGAGCACGTCAGCCTGGAGCAGCCCCTGAGGCGGCACTGGGGTATGGCCTGGCCCCCAAAGTGCCAGGGGCACCGGGAGAGGCACTGGGGGGGCTGAGAGGGGAGTTGGTGGTAGCTGGGATTAATTGGGAGGGAGTTTGAGGGAGGCAGAGGGTATCTGGGAGAAGGGTTTGGATGGCCTGGGAGGTCAGAGAAGAGTTTTGGACGATGTTGGGAAGACTGGGATGCAGTTAAGGGTTTCCTGGTGGCTTCTGAAAGGGAACATCCTGGTGGTGCTTGATGTAACTGGAAGGGAGTCTGATGGAGCTGGAGGGGCTGGAAGCAGGTTGGGGATGTAAAAACGGGGCTGGGATGAGGGTTGAGTGTGCTTCAGTCTACTGGCAGTGATGTTGGTGAGTGCTGGTGGGACTGGGAAAAGGTTTGGGGGGTCATTGGAAGATGAGTGTCAACTGGGAGGGGGTTTGGGGTCCTGGAGGGGTGGGGAGGGGACTTGGGTGGTACTGGGGAGGTTGGATGGGGATAGGAAAGAGGTTTTGTGGTCTTGGGTGGGCTGGAGGGGTATGAGGGTGCTTGGAGGGGCTTGAGGTGTTGGTGAGAGGTTTTGGGGGTGCTGAGCCCTGCGGACCCCCCAGAGATGCCGCCGGACGCCGCCCGCAGCAAGATGCTGACGGGCATCGGGGGCTTCGTCTTGGGCTTGGTCTTCCTGGCGCTGGGGCTCGGCTTCTCCCTGCGCAAGAAGGTCAGGGCGGGTCCCGCGGGTCGTGTCCCCCCGTCCCCCGGAGTATGTGCGCTCCCGCCGGGGCCCCCAGCCCGGTGTCACCCCCTTTTCTCTGCCCACAGAGCTCCTGAGCCGCCGGTGGCCGCAGCCCCTCCCCGTGGGCTCGGGCCCGGCCGGGACCCCCCGCTCCGTCCCCGCTCCGCTGATTTTGGGGGGATCCCGTGTCTCCCCCAGCCCCACTGGCGCTCTGCCCCTGCCCAGCTGCTCCCAGTGTTCCCAATAAAGCTTCCCTGTTCACCCTGATCCCACTTAGGGGGGAGCTGTGTGGAGGAATTTTGGGGGAACCCACAGGGGTACTGTGATGGGAGGGGGCAGAATCAGCCCCGAGATGGATCAGGAATGGGGACGCCTGTGAGTCCCCTGCGTGTCACCCCACACTGGGTGCTGGGAGCCCACCCTGGCTCTGGGTGAGGAGCTCTTGGGTGAGAGGGGGAGCAGCACAGGGAAGATGGGAGAGGTGTTTGGGAGGGGGGTAGGAGGAGGGAGGACAGTGGCAAAGGGGTCCCCTGGGAGTCCCTTCCTGTCCCCATCACAGGATCTCTGGAGCTGATCCCTGGGGTTCTGTGGTGGGGGAGGGGGGGGTGTAAGCAGAACCGTGCTGGGGGGCCCCCAACTCCCCATCCCTCCCGGGGGGGCTGACAGTGGGGGTGACCCCAGCCAGCAGCCGGTGCTGTGGGGGCTGTGGGGCACAGGGGGTGGGAATGGGGGATCCAGGGTGGTCCCTTGAGCCCCCAACCTGCTGTGGGCTGATGGGGTCTGTTGGGGCTGAGGGGAGGCACCCCCTCACCTGTCTCCTTTCCCACACAG
Organism: Melozone crissalis; assembly: GCF_028551555.1. Taxonomy (NCBI): domain Eukaryota; kingdom Metazoa; phylum Chordata; class Aves; order Passeriformes; family Passerellidae; genus Melozone; species Melozone crissalis. The sequence goes on from NW_026535844.1 coordinate 9,535,731, forward strand.
GTGTGTTCCATTTTTGGGGAAAAGCCCACTGTCACTTCCCCAATGGCAACAACTGGGTGAAGTTTGTGAACAAAGAACATCCACAAGTGGGAGTAATTTGGGCTCAGGAGATACCCCAAAGTTTTGAGGTGGGATTGAGTTGTTTGGAGGTGGAGTTGAGCCATTTTCAGTGGGATGGAGTCGTTTAGAGGCCCCACCCATCGCTCTGGGGTCTTGGGGAGCAGAGCTGTGAGGGACTGGAATGTCCCGGGTTAATGGCTGGGACTATGGCAGAAGCAGAGGGGGCTCTGCTGGCCACGGGCGTGGGCAGTGCCCGGGGCACAGGGGGTGAGCAGCCAGCCCCCGACGGGACGGGCTGGGCTGGAGCCAGGGAAGGGCAGAGGCCGATCAGCAGCAGATGCTGCCAGGCGGGACAGGGCCGGCCATGGAGAGACAGGGAAGGCTGATGCAGTGATCAGAATCCCATTTTATTGTGGGATTCAAACCCTTATATACTATTTCAGGGAGACTAGTAATGTGTCCTACAATGATTAGGTTAAAATCACATACACAAACGTATGCATATGACAACATCTCTTCCTTGCAGAGCTTAATGGGATTTTCTTTTTCCGGTAAACCCGTTTGATTGAATCTTCTTGCAATCCAGGTCTAATTTTCAAAGTTCCATTTGTTTTTCCCAAGGCAGCCTGTTATCCAATCTCTTATGTTAACCAGGTCCAAAGTGCATCATCTGTCTTGTGTCCCGCCACGTTCCAACAGGACAGGGCTTTGGAGCAGGGCAAGGCCCTCCCTGGCACAACTGGCTCAGCTCTGGGAACTCCCCGGGGAAGGCCCGGGACATTCACACAGAGGGCTGGAGGTTTGCACCCCTTCCCATGGGCCACACCTGGCTCAGCTGCGCTGCTGGGAGAGGCAGGGCCGCATCTCAGAAGGGGCCATAAACCATCAGAGCCCTGGGATCCGCAGCGTGACATCCGACAGTGTAAAACTCCCGCCAGAGGAGGGAGCTGGGCATTCACCAAACCTGAACCTGTGCTGACTCTCAGAAAGAACTTGGTGTTTCTGGGGCTTTTCCTGCCCCCAAGGGATCCATCCTGGGACCATCACTTAGACCAAAGACAAGGACATTGCAGCAATCTATTTTTGTTGCTGGGTCCAGAGCTGGTGCCTGTGTGTCTTTCTACTCTTATCCTTCCCTTCTTTTCCCTTATAAGTTTTCCTAAGTGTTATTTTAATGCTTCCATATTGCTAGAGATGGTAACCAAAAAGGGCTCCAAACCTGCTTTACATGGCAAAGAAACTGTTCTAAAACAAACCAAACAGACATATATTTACAAACACAGATCAATCACTGTTGTTTCTCTTTGATCTGTGCCAGGGATCCATGAACCAGAACCTGGGTTATTGTGGTGGTTTGACCAGGAAGAAGTGAGAATTCTGAGATGCTGTAGTCAAACCAATGGGTGCTCGGATTTTGATATTGGCACCTGATGTGGCCAGTTGGGTTTGGACACACCTCTGAGAACACACAGGGGTTAAAACCAGAGCTTCAGCCCTGGGAGGCTCTCTTGGGACTTCGAGGGACGGAGGTCGGACTTCCCTTCCCCCATCCAGCTGCTGCTGCTGGGTGGGGGAGGGGCAGCCATGCGGTAGGCCTGGGCCTGGACAGAGATGGGAGGTGAGGAGGCCCTTGAGGATGGAAGGGTGGAGGAGCCCCAAGAGACATCGGGCAGCCACTCCCCCCCCAGGAGAGAGAGAGGGAGAGCCGAATGTGATAGCAGCTGGCCCAGGAGGAGAAAGGGGGGGAGTGCAGCGAGAAGGTGGCTGGCTGGAGCAGCAGCGAGTGTGAGAGTGCCGAGTGTGAGAGTGCCGGAGCTCTGGGGCAGACAGAGACTGAAATTTTTAACCCTTTTTCTTACACGATTGAGACCCTGCAAAAATGCTAATCCTCCTCAGAGCTGAATAAGAAGAGAGATAAGAGATGAGATGAGACAAAGACCTAGCCCGACAGATGTAGAAAAGCCTGGCTGAGTGGGGAGACATGATTAGAGTAGCCTTTTAACTAGACTTTTCTTGTGTAGCCATAAACTCAGTTTTATTCCTATAACACAGAGACTGCATTTAAGAAGCAGTGCCTCAGAACCAAGAAAGTTCATTGTGCGGACCCCTCGGCCCCAGAGAGTTAGAAAAAAATGGGAGAGACAGATGTCCCAAAACAGAGACTGTACCTTTTTTGAGTGAGACAAAGCATCCTTAAAAGACAACCCTAAAAGCAGCTCTAGTCCATACACAGTAGTGAGAGCACTGGGCATAGAAAGAAAATGTCACAAGCAGCAAAAAAAACTTTTTCCAGGCAGTGCTGAGTAACATAAAAGCACACGAAGTTTCAGCGTGTTTCCAAGAGAAGCCTATAGTGCAAGAAAGACTCCTCTCCTCTTTATGGACTGAAATTTGAATATTCTAAAAAGTAGTGCCAGACTGAGCAGTTAGTGATTTGGGGGAATGTATCAAGTTGAGAAATTTTAGTAGTGGAGAAGAAGAAAGTGTTTTTGTAAAGTTTTCAATTTTTCCCTTATAATTTTTTTCCCTCTTTTCCTGTAGTTTAAGTAATAAAGTTTTCTTTATGTTTAAGCTACAGCCTGCTTTGCTTATTCCTAGTCACATCTCACAGCAGACACCAGAAAAAGAGTATACTCATGAAAGCACTAGCTCTGTACCAAGCCCAAACCATGACAGTTACCCTCGCCTTTGGGTGTGGATCAGGACAGGAGCCAAACATGGGGGAAGCTTCTGGAAGCTCCTCACAGAAGCCATCCCTGGAGCACCCCTGTTTCCAGCACCTGATCACACAAACCCAATACAGTCCCAGCATGGATTACCAGGAACATGGGTCACCAGGTCTCTGCCCAATGGGGCTCACTGTGGATCATCCAGCATGGCTCTTCCAATGGGCAATGGAGTTGGAGCAGTGTTTGAAGCCCTTCCCATACTCGGGGCACTCACAGAGGTTCCCTTTCCAGTGAATCCATTGGTGTAAGGTCAAGGCAGGGCTCTGGGTGAAGCTTTTCCCGCAGTCAGGACACTGCTAGGGCCAGTGTGGATGTTCTGGTGGTGAATCAGGTGGGAGCTCTGGCTGCAGCTCCTCCCGCACTCCCCACACTGGCAGAGCCATTCCCTGGAGGGCAGGCGCTGGTGGCTGGTGAGGTCAGAGTGGTCACTGAAGCTTTTCACACATTCCCTACACCTGTAGGGCTGCCCTCCCATGTGAATTATCCCATGGTGGGTTGATGGGGTCTCTGGTGTCAAGATGACCCCGAGGTGTTAGAAAGTCTCTTTTTCTCAGCTCCAAGACTGAAGAAGACAGGATTCCTTGGCTCTCATTCTCAAGGTTGTTTATTTTTTATTATTTATAAAATTTTTTCTCTGACTTGCTGAGATCTGTTTGGCACATTGGTTCATTGCACATTGACTGCTTTGGGGCCGTGTTATCTTTTTTATACTAAAAACTATGTGTACATTACTTACAATAATTTTCTAGTAGTTATCACCTATGTTAGACACTTTGCCTCTACTCTAAACCAATCTAAAACTGCTACTATCACAGCAGAATATGGAGGCAAAGAAGAAGGAGGAGAAAGACTGGACATGCTCAGATTTTTCTATATCTTGCTTCCTGAACCCCCATTCTAAAAACCTCAAAATTCTACATTTTTCACGCGGTGATAAATTTACTAGCATTTTACTCAAACCTTTGTGGCTTGTAACTACTCGCACAAATTTGGTTAAGTGTTTCTATGGGTTAAAATCGAAGGCACAGGTGTCTTTGACTCCGTGCCAAGGTCTCTGAGCCTCCAGGGCAGTCGGAGCAATTTCTTGGGTTCCGACAGTGGATCAGACAGGAGCTCTGGCTAAAGCTCTTCCCACATTCCAAGCACTTTGAGGGCCGTTCCCCCACGTGGATCTTGTGGTGCCAGATCAGGTAGCAGCTCCGTCTGAAGCTCTTGCCACGTTCCAAGCACCTGTAGCACACCTCCCCAGTGTGAAACCACTCGAGGACCACCGGGTCCGAGCTCTGGATGAAGCTTTGGCCACCTTCCTGACACAGGATAGGTCTTTCCTCCCTGGAGCACTGTGGGCTGTGTTTGGAGATGCTCCTCATGGGACACCACTGTAGCTTCTCCTCCTCGTTGTATGCTTGTGCCATGGAGTCACTCGAAATGGCCTTTCCACGAGGTTCTGATGCAGGGATTTGTCCTCCCTGGTGTCTGTCAATGCCTGGAGAAGGAAAGAGAGGAGAGAAAGGAGAGGAATAAAGGAGGGAGGGATGGGATGGGATGGGACGGGACGGGATGGGATGGGATGGGATGGGATGGGATGGGATGGGATGGGGATGGGATGGGGATGGGATGGGATGGGATGGGATGGGGATGGGATGGGATGGGATGGGATGAGATGGGATGGGGATGGGATGGGATGGGATGGGATGGGATGGGATGGGATGGGATGGGGATGGGATGGGATGGGATGGGATGGGATGGGATGGGATGGGGATGGGATGGGATGGGGATGGGATGGGATGGGATGGGATGGGATGGGGATGGGGATGGGATGGGAATGGGATGGGATGGGATTTGCCTCCGTGCCATAGGGAAGGGAAAGGACATCCCCCAAATCCATCCCTGTCAGGACATCCTGCAGCTGGGGGCGATGCTGGGCTGGGAGATGGAGTAGAGGAGAGGGGGAAAGGAGCAGTGTCTTCCTCCTCACCTGCCTGGGTGCCCCCATCTGGTGTCTCCACTTTGGTTTCCCTCTGTCTGGCCTGCTGGGGGTCTCATGTGTATTGGGGATCCCCCATCTCCAGGGTTCCTCACTTTCAAGACTGCTGGGGCTCCAGGGAATCCCTGGGTTCAGCCTTCTCCAGGATCTTTCCTTCTCCCAGATTACCCCTCAGTGAGCTTTGCCCCTCTCTGGGCTGTCAGGGGTCCCTCAGTTCCAGTATTACCTTATCGTGGCAATGGTCCCCTGAACAGGGAATAAACAACATTGACTCCATGATTGCAGAAGGCTGATCAATTGCTTTATTAAGCTATACTACATTATACAATACTCTAAGGAAACTTGTAACCCTTACTGACTGTCCAAAACAGCTTTAACCTAATTGGTCAATCGATCCAAACACCATCCAGTGTCCAATTAAAAACCACCCTTTGGTAAGCAATCTCCATAACACATTCCACACCTGCACAACAAAAAGTGCAGCAAATGGAGATAAGAATTGTTTCTCATTCTCTTCTCTGAACTTTCTCACAGCTTCCCAGGAAAATCCTGGGAGAGAGCAATGTCTCTCTCTGTTCAGAGGATTTGTGATTACCACATTGCCTCTCTCAGTTTTCCTCTCTCCTGGTCTTCTGCCAGCCCTGGCTCTCCTGAGGAGTCCCCAGAACGGGAGCTCCTGCTCCCCCTGCCCTGCTGCTGGCTGATCACCACGCAGCTCCAGGGATTCCACATCCCCTGCCATCCCCATGGCTGCAGCCACCAGGAGCCCCCAGACCAAGAACACCTCTGGAATCCCCTCAGTATCCCCCGAGGGGCATTTGCAGATCAGCTTTGGAGTTCTGCAAAATCTAGATATTGCCTCACATAAAACAAATCCTGAGAGACACCCCCCGTTCCCCCTGGATATCTGAGGCAAGAGGGGGGATGATGCCCCCAGGCTGGGGAAGGCTGCAGATGTGGGGAGCCGTGGATCCATGAGCTCCCTGCTATTCCTCCTCCCCTTCCTCCTCCTCCCCAGTTCCATCTCCCTTTCCTCCTATTTCAGTTAGTACAATTACAACTCAATAATACAATTCTACTTCTCCAAGGCCCGTGGGTGTCTTTCACAGTGACGGACTGGAGCAAAGACCAAGATTTCAGACACAATGGGGTGGAAACTCCTCAAAATAATTCTCTTCCACCCACCCAACCCAACTCCATGGATATTCACACAATGCCAACATGTAAATGCTTTTGTTTTGGCCTTAATTTTCTTTTGATTCCTCTTCATCCCTTTAAAACACCTGAAAGAGGGGTAAAAATAAATAAGTTGAAAAAAGACATGTAAAACCCTCCCATTTTAGTGCTTTTTGGGGAGAATTTGGAGTTCAGGGGAATGTTCCAGAGGATCTGGGGATTCCATGGGGATGCAGGGGAGTCTTCTGCATCGGTGTGCACAGCAAAAGCCAAGAGTGATTGACCAATCATCTTAAAACAACACAATCACACTGAAAATGGCTCCATGCTCCCCCAGAATCTCTTGATACAAACCCCAAATGGCTTAATTCCACTTTCAAAGCATCTTAATTTGAGTGGAGCCTCTGGACAAAGTTTGGGCAGACACAGGGTTTCTCCCCAACATGGATCCTTCAGTAGGAGATCAAGTCCATGCTCTGGCCAAAGCTCTTCCCACAGGAGACCAGTCCCTTTCCATGATGAATCCTTGGGTGGAGCTGCCGCTGGAGCTGCTCCAACACTCAGGGCAGGTGTGGGGTCACTCGAGGGTGGGTGATGGATCAGGCTGTGTAAGGACCCGAGGAGCAGAGCTGCCCGTCTCAAACGCTGCCAAGGCCGCAGAAGGGTTTGCCGTGAGATGAGCACACAAAGGAGGAACAGGAAGGTGCTGACTCCAGGCCTGGCAGAGGCGAGATCTGGGTGGCACATGCCGGGAAATGCATGCCCACAGAAATTCCCACTGTGGCAAAGTGCGTAAAGAAGCAACTGCTCACAGGCACATCACCGGTCAAACAAAGTTTACCCCAAGCTATGGAGACAGTGGCAGCTGCCACCACCAATGACCGCTGAATCCTCCCTCCCCTCTCCCCTCCTGCCCTCCCCTGATAGTCTGATATTCCTCAGTGGGTACCCGGCACATGGAATGTAGGTAAGATCAGGGTGGGACAATTGTCCAGGTGTTATCTCAGGCCTGGGGGAGGTTCACAAAGCTGGGGGAGGAGAATGGATCGCTGAGACTGGACACAAAGATTGCAGAATTCATAGGCCACAAGGAAAGCCCAACCCAGCAACTGTGTGAAATCAGCTCTGACTGGGTCAAAGGGAACTCTGGCAGAGGCAGACAGTGACCACTGACTCACGGCCACCAACGCCAAAACCAACCAACTCCAAGAAAAGAAACTCTGAGCATGAGGACTAACAAATGCAACCTTCCTAATGAATTTCTGTTCTGCCAGTTGATGGGGTCAGCACAAAAGACACAACTTTAAGAAGTAAGCATAATTTTCTATAGTTCAAAAGAGCAAAGAGTTAAAAAAGGATAAGTAATGCACCAAATAATTAGTCCAAAAGATTGCCTGTAGTGATTAATAAAGACCCTTGAATGACTGACCCCATGGGAAGGTGACCCACATCGCAGCAGTCTGGGGAGGACTGTTGTCCCTGTGATGGACTCACGTTGCAGCAGTTTGCAGACAGCTGCTGCCCATGGGATGGACTCACTCTGGAGAAGTTTATGGAGAACTGTCTCCTGTGGCAGGGACGCCACAGCACAGCAGAGGAACAACCCCTCTCCCTGAGCAGAAGCCACACATGATGAACGGACTGTAACCCCCATTCCCCGTCTCCCTGTGCTGCTGGGATAGAGCTGGGAAGGAGGGAGGGCTGTGGGGAAGGTGGTTTTAAGGGCTTATTTTATTTGTTATCCTGCTCTGATTCTGTTAGTTCATTTAATATCTCAAAACTGAGCCTGTTTTGCCTGTGATGGTGCTTGGTGAGGGATGAGTCTCTCGGTGCTTATCTCAACCCATGAACCCTTTGTTACATATTTCCTCTCCCCTGTCCGACTGTGGAGAGGAGTGAGTAAGTGGCTTTTGTGGGTGTGTGGCATCTGGCCAGCACCAACCCACAACATTTGGGTTCCACCCAAAACCTGGTCAGGGCTCAAGAAGGAACCAAGGGAGTTGGCTTTGATGATGTGCCTCCAAACAAGGCCACATATCTGATTTCATTGCTTTGACTGTCCCCTAAACATGGAAAGATAAATACACTTGTATCACATTATATATTTCACTAATGATCATTGATATTTCACTAATTAGCAGATGCAAGTATCATATCATGTTTGGTTGGAAGGTTCATCTGGAGATCAACTTTGGCACAGGGCCTGCTGTTCAGGCCTCAATGCTTCTATTTCCAATGTCAGTCCCCATCCTGATAGAAGTTTTCCCCTGCGTTCATCCAGGTGCCCAAAGACCACCAGCCAGGCGTCTGCCCAATGTGGATCATGTGGAACATAGGTCACCAGGTTTTCACCCAACATGGATCACCAGGAATGTGGATCACCATGTTTTTTCACAATATGGGTCACTGTGGATAATGCGACATGGGTCCTCTGGTGGGTGATAAAGTTGGAGCAGGAGATAAAACTCTTCCTGTAGTCAGGGCACTTGTAGGGCTTCCCCTACTCATGGGTCCATTGGGGTGAAATCAAGGCAGAGCTGTAGGAGAAGCTCTTCCCCCACTCAGGACACTGGTAGGGCTGTTCCTCACTGTGGATCTTCTGGTGGTAGATCAGGTGGGATCTGAAGCTGAATCTCTTTCTGCAGCTGGGGCACTGGTAGGGCTGATCCCTAGTGTGGACAAGCTGGTGGGAGAGAGAGGAGGTTGGAACTCTGGCTGAAGCTCTTCCTACGTTCCCTGCACTTGTAGGGCTGCTCTCCAGTGTGCAGGCTCCGGTGCATGATGAGGTTGGAGTCATCACTGAAGTCCTTCCCACATTTCAGACACTTGGGTGGCTGTTGCCAGGTGTGGATCTTCTGGTGGCAGATCAGATGGGATCTGTGGCTGAAGCTCTTTCCCACATTCCAAGCACCTGTAGTGCTTCTCACCAGTATGATGCTGCTTGTAGACCACCAGGTCTGAGTTCTGGCTGAAGCTCCAGCTGCCTTCCTGGCACAGGGTGGTTTTTCCTCCTTGGAGCACCCTGGGCTGGATTTGGAGCCCTTCCTCATGGGATATCTCTGGGGTTTTTCCTCCCCGTTGGACTCCTGCACTGTGGAGGCGCTCAAAACGGCCTCTTCCTCAATGTTCTGCCAGGGGGATTCCTCCACCCTGGTGTCTGCCTGCAGCTCAGTGCCTGAGAAGAGGAAGGACAAGGAGAGGATGGGATTTGCCTCTGTGCCAGAGGGGAGGGGAAGGACTTCCCTCAAATCCATCTCCAGAACTCACCAGGCATTCTGTATCAACACAAACCTCCAAAACAAGATGCAGACCAAAAACCCCTCCTGTGAGAAAAGAAGGGCACCGGTGAGTTTTTCAAGAAGCAAGAGCACACACAGCTGACTGTGCTTGTGAATGAGCAGCTGCTGGATTTTTGCAATTCCCTTCAGTGGGCACAAAAGCCCATTGCTCTGCTGCTTCATTCTTCGCCTTCTGTGATCTGCACAGGACTGAAGCTGAGCGAGGTTATTCAGCTTTGCCACTTTTCAGCATCTGCGCTACATGTGTGCACTGTGACATCTCTCGGGATCTTTGACCTTTGCCAGGCTGTAGTGTGCCCACTGGTACAAACACCTTTCCATGGTCTCCTGACTTTGGGGTTCTGGGGGTCTCCCCTATGCAGGATGCTGGGGGTCCTGCATGCATTTAAAGTTAGATCTCTACAGGGTCCCCAGCCTCTTCAGGCTGTGTGTGCTCCTGGCAGTTTCAGGTGTCTTCCCTCTATGGTCTTCCCACTTTGGGGTTTTTGAGGCTCCCCTTCTCTGGGCTGCTTGGGGGTACGATGGGTCCAGATGGTTCCTCTTCTCTGAGATCCAGCTTATGAATGCCCAGGGTTTGGGGCATCCCAGGGGTTCTTTCTCTCCTGACTGTGTCCCAGGGATCCTCCTTCCCTCTGCTGTTGGGGGTCCTGGCTTCCCTCCTATGTTGGTTATCTCTCCTCATATCAAGACTGCCTTGGGTCCTCCCTCTTAGGATCCTGGTTTCAGGGCCCTGGGGCTCCTCCCTCTTTCTCCTGCCCCTCCAACCTTCTGCGGGTCCCCCAGCACCAGTTTGGCGCCTCTCCCCACACCGGGGATTCCGTGTTTCCCCCTAGCCTGGCTCTCCCCGAGGTCTCCAATACTGCTGTCCTTGCCAGCAACCCTCAATGCTTCCCCATGGCTCTGGGAACCCTGCACTGCACCACCCATTGCAGGGACCCCCAGTATCTCACTAAGGAGCATTTGCAGGTCAGCCTTGAAGTCCTGCAAGCTGAAAATATCCTACTCTGCTCAAAAAAAGAGTCCCAGGGATGCCCCAAGATATTTGGGCCGAGCTCCTCTTCTCCAGTTACCTGCAAAATGCAGGGAGGGAGAAACCCCAGGGGCGAGCTGGGCTGCACAAACAGTGACCACCTCCTTTTCCCTCTTCCTCCTCCTTGTCTCTCCCTACTCCTCCTCTTCCTCCTTCTTAATCCCGCTTTTTTTCTCCTTCCTTGTCCATCCTTTCTCTCGCTCCTTCTCCATCCCTTCTCCTCCTCCCCCCACATTCAATACAAACACTGCCTGGAGCAGCTCCTGCCCTTGGATGTTTGCAGAGCTGTTCTCTTGGGCTCCAATGTTTTAAGGTCACTTAAAGAATCGCCAGGAAACCCATCAGCAAAACCAGGCCTCATATGAAAATGACCCTACAACAAAGTTCTCTGGCAAGGTTCACTCTGCCACTTACTCAATGCTTAAAGCACTCTGAGAAACAGCAAAAATTAATCAATCCAAACTGAAATAAACCCAAAACATTTTACTGGATGGGGGCGGGGGGCATGGGACAGAAGAGCAGGGGAGAGAAAAGGATAGAAAAAGGTAGTGATAAAAGGGAATATGGAAGACTCCACTGCTGAGTCACAAGGGTCAGAGTAGACACCTGTGCAGAGCTAAGCCTGGATTTCAACAGTTTAGGCTTAAAAGCCCAATAGCACTTAATTTAACAGCACTTAACTGAAAATTAATCACTAACTTCAGACAGAATTTATTACACCACAACAGGAACATACCCACAGGCCCAACTGACATATCTTAAGTACTTCCAACTCCAGGAGGGCAGCGTTCCCAGGACATTTGCTCTGGCATATTCAGCGTCACACACGTATGGACAGAAGGAGTCTGTACGAGGTCCCTGCAGGAAATTCCCCTGGAATGCAGTGGAACTCTCCCTTCAGTTGCCTTTGCATCTTCCCACCAGGAGCAGGGCAGAGCCTCGAGGAGGAGCGGGGGGCTCAGCCCAGCACCATTCAAGGTGCCCCAGGGGCAGCAAACAGGAGGGTTCCCAGCTCACAGAGGCCCCAGCGCACGGAGGTCGCTGTCGCAGCTGCTGCAGCCCAGCAGAGCTGCAAGGGGGTAACGTGGAGCCGGTGCTCAGAGACAGAGGCACACTCCAGAGCTGCAAGTGGCAACAATAGAGAGAGCTTTATTGTTTGAACCCAGCTTCATACAGGGGGTTTGAAAATGCCCCAGTCTAAACCACTCATTGGTCTGATCTTAACACCTCTCAGTTCTCTGAGCAGTGAGATGTCTGCAGCTTGGGGTGCAGATGTGACTGGGTGAAATTGCCCAGGACAAGCCAGCTTGTACTGTAACTCACTCACTCAGGGCTGCTGTTTATAGGGCCCAAGGGATGGGCTTTATTCACAGACATTGTCCATCCTGGCCCAAGCTCAGGCTGGTGACTTTCTGGAAAAGGTTGAGAACTAAAATATGATCCCATTTGGGATGTTACTCAGGCAAAAAAAAAAGTTTTCAAGGCTGTTAGTTAATAAGCAGGAGCATTTTGGACAGCACCAGTCCCTGGAGCAGATAGTGCTTGTGGCAAGCGCCAAAGGAGCTGAGCCCAGGGTTTGATCATCAAGGCCAAGGCCTAAATCGCATTTCTCAGATCATGCTTTGGCTTGGGGAAGGGTGGACGGGCTCTTCCCCGAGTGTGTCCACTGATGCTTCACGAAATCTGAGCTGCTCCAAAACCTCTTTCCTCGTTTCCCACACCTGTAAGGCCATTCCCCATGTGCTGGTAGGCAGCGAAGGCAGAGGGAGGTGTCCCTGCCACAGCGCCTGAGCTGCTGCTTGTGCAGGTGCTCCTGTCCATGAACCTCACCTGCTCAGGGTCCTTCAGGGAGTGGCACTCGGCCTTTCCCACCCTCTGAACACCCCTCTGTGGGCAGAGGCAGGTCAGTGGCACCTCAACCCCCAGCAACCCCCTGCGCCCCACAGCAGGTTGGGGGCTCAAGAGGCCACCCCTGCCCCCTTTCTCACACCCCGCTCTGCCATGTGCCCGCCACAGCACCGGCTGCTGGGTGGGGGGAACCCCCCAATGGATGGAGGGCTGGGAAACCCCCAGAGTGGGTCTACCCCCTCAGAGCCCCCGGAACCACTCTGGGGATTAAGTGATGAGGAACACGAAGGAACACCCATAAGAGCATGTTTGCACTGACCCACCACCTCTTATATCCCCTCTCCCACCCCTGTCGCATCCTCCTCTACAGCCCCAGTTCCCCTCCGATCAGTTTGGGGGTGGCCTACCCTCTCTCTTGCTCCTTTTGGGGATCCCTCCCATATTTCCCCCCTCTTCCCCCATTTTCCCATCATGTCCCCCACTGACCTGAGAGCTCCTGGCCCACAGCCAAAGGGATAGAGGAGGAGAAAGCGGGAGGAGGAAGAGGAGAGGGGAGAGGAGGTATCTCATGCATTCACCATTCACTGCAACTGCAGCCCCTCCGCCCCAGGAGGATTGGCCCCTCACATCCCTCCGGTGCCCAGGGACAGGGAGCTTGTCTCAGGTATCTTGGGCAGTCCCCAGGAGCGTTGTTTTTGGGGGGCATCCTGTGGCTGCTGCCGGCAATTGCCCGGGGCTGGCCAGGGGTGTGGCACGCTGGTTTGGGGACTCCCCAGGAGAGCCGAATGTGGGAAAGCCTGGGACCCCTGGAGAGGGGAAAATGGAAATGGGCGACACTGGAACTGTGGGACCTCTGGCAGACTGGAGGTGGGGGTAACATGGATCGGGGAGAGCCCCGGGTACCCCGGAACTCGGAATGGGGGGCCGGGAGAGGAGGGAGCCCAACAGCTCAGGGGGACACAGAGCTCCCTGAAGTGTAGGCTGGGAAAAGGGGGAGTCTGAAGAGGGACAATTCCTGGGACTGCCAGCAGGCTTCAGACAGGGAACCCCTAATACATGTGGGACCTTCAGCAGCTCAGGCAGGGGGAGCCCCAAGAACCTCAAAGCAGAGAGATCAGAGATGGGTTTTGGGCTGAATCTTGGTGTTTTGAAAATCTCTGTGGGCACCAGATGCCCAGTGACTTCTAGAGATAGACTTGGGCAGGAGGAACTGCCAACCCAACAAGCTCACACCTTGTTTACCCTCCCAAAAAAGGATTTCTTATTCCAAAATTTGGCCAGATGGAGGAGGAGGCTGCAAGGAAGAGGAATGTAGGAATGCAACCAGCTAGGATGAATAGTGGTTTAGCCTCAGTGGCATATACAGGAGGCATCAACCCTAGACCATGGGAAACAGGATACTGAAAGAGAGCTATCTGGTCAGGTCATGGTGAGAAGAGTGTGGTCATGGGAGTTAGTATGTTGATGGTATGTTAATGGAACTATTCTGCATTAAGTCATGTTCTTGTTCTCAGTTGGTTCAGGATCTGTCACATGTAAGGTCATGTTCCGAGTTCATGCTGCTGATTGGACCCCTGCCCTCAGAGTACCCCTATATATTGTTATTGTTATCCCTGCTCCATCACTGGATCTTAACCCTTAGATCCTGTGGTTTCTGTGTTTGTTATTTTGTTGGTAAAGTGCTCTATTTTTCAGGCAAATCCATTGTTCCCGTCCCTCTATTTTGCCACATTGTCCCCAGCTGGACTGGACCCGGGGCTGCAGTGAGCCTGACTGCGATAGAGGAAGATGGCCCAGGACACCCAGGCAAGTCAGGAGGAAGTCACTGCCCCTTTCCCCTGCTCTATCTTTTAGCTGAAAATTGCCCTGGACTGCAGGACAACCCCTCTGCTGATGCTGTTCTGTTGGGGACGGATTGAAGGATCTCCTTCCCCTTCCCTCTGCCATGGAGGAAAACACCATCCTCTCCTTGTCCTTCCGCCCCCAGGCACTGAGCTGTGGACAGAGACCAGGGAGAACAAATCCCTGCCACAGAACCTTGTGAAAGAGGCCGTTTGGAATGGCTCCATGGCATGGGAATCCAATGGGAAGGAAAAGCCCCAGAGATCCCACACGAGGAGGGGCTGCAAACCCAGCCTGGGGAGCTGAGAGGAGGAAAGACCCTCCCTGTGCTTGGAAGGCAGCCAGAACTTCAGCCAGAGCTCTGACCTGGGGGTCCGGCAGCATATTCACACCAAAGAGAAACCCTCATCCACCCATGGGTGCACACAGGGAAGTGGCCCTGAGCATGAGGAATGTGGGAAGCGCTTCACTCAGAGCTCCACCCTGATCCTCCACCAGAAGATCCACACAGGGAAATGGCTCTGTAGGTGTTTGGAATGTGGGAAGAGCTTCAGTGACCGCTCTCACCGCCCCAGCCACCAGAAGGTCCCTACTGGGGAATGGCCCTGTGAGCGTCCCAAGTGGGAAGAGCTTCAACTGGAGCTCCCACCTCATCACCCAGAGCGATGCCTTGACCTCACACCACTGGTCCCACGTGTAAGGGAAGCCCTGCAAGTGCCCTGACTGCAGGAAGAGCTTTGTCCAACTTTGTCACCCATCAGAGGACAAATATTGGATGATCCATGGTGACCCCCATTGGGCAGAGACCCAGTGGTCTACACTGGAAAAAGATATGTTGACCAATTTTCCTGCTGAACCACATTGGGCAGAGACCTGTTTACCCACATTCCAAGTGATCCACATTGGGAAGACAACTGGCTAGTGATGTCCACATCCTCCTTGTTCCCCACAGGCACCCTGATGAATGCAGGGGAAGGAACATCCATTAGAATGCAGACCAATAATGGAAATTCATTGGGCAGAGCAGTCTTGTTGACTTTAGACCCCAAAAAATCTCACCAGCAGCCACCACTCATTTTCTTCATCAAGCAAAACTGGATGATCTTTAAGGTCTTTTGCAACCAAGAGGTCTTTTTAATTCAATTGTTCTAATTCCCTATGGCCCACAGGCATCTTCCACAGACAAGTGGTGATGGATTGGTGCAAACACCAAACTATTCAAATCAAAGGCTGCAAAAAGGGCTCTTCCCACCCAAACAGCCCAGCTACAGAGATACTCACAGGACACCAACACGCAAATCCTTCTGTTTGGGCCTTCGTTTTCTTTTGAGCCATTTTAATCTCTTACAAACAGATGAAATTGGGGCTAAAACAAAGGAATTAAACAAAGATCTTCAAACACCAACTATTTCAATTTGATTTAAAGGAGAATTTGGGATTAAGGGGTTAATCAGGAGGGTTTGGGGATTTTTATGGAGCTTTGGGGTTGTTTTCCTCAAAAAAAGGGCTGCTCATGCCAGGTGATTGGGGTGTGCCAACAGTATGTGTCCCTGTACTGCAGTACCTGAGCCCATCTCTTCTCCAGTAATTCCAGCTGGGTGTTCCAGTAGTGGGCCTGGGTGTTCCCATATGGGGTATCCCCTCAAAGTGCCCAAAGCACTGTTGAAGTGCTGGAGCTGCTTTAGGTTATAGATGTTCTTGTCCATGAACCTCACCCACTCAGGGCCGTTCAGGAAGTGACTCTGGCCTTCTCCCATCCACAGGAACACCACTGTGCAGGCAAGGGGAGGCACCCCCTACCCCCACCACCCCACATCAGGCTGGAAGCTCAGGGGGCCACTCTGGACTCCCCTTTCCAGCCCCCAGTCTGCCCCATTGCCGCTGCAGCACCAGCTGCTGTGTGAGGGAAGTCCCCATTTGCTCCTGAGGGATGGACAGGGGGATTGGGTGTGGATCTCACTCCCTGTCAGAGCGCCAGGGAATCGCTGCAGAGATCAATGACGGGGGACGCGAAGGGTCCCGCACTGGGAACCCTTTTCCCACTGTCCCACCTTCCCTTATGTGTCCTCACAAACATCTTTCAGTTCCCCCACCCCGCCTCCCTGCTCAACCCAGAGCCGGGGGGGCTCCCAGCGCCACCAGTGCCACCAGCAGGGCCCCGGCTGCCGCCCCGTGGCCGGGGCCGGGCAGGGAGCAGCAGCCCCAAAGCAGCCGCGCTGCGCTGGGAGCGCCAGTCCGGAGCGGTTTGGAGTGCGGGGGCATCAGCCGTGCCCGGGCAGGGCCGGGCCCCGCCTCAGCCGCCCCCTGCATGTGGGGACAGCTCGGGGGGCCCTCCACGTGTTCCCTTCCCAAATTCCCTGGCAGGGAGCGCTGGGGGTGGGGGCCACAGCTGGAGCCCCGGCTGAGCGCTGCGGGTCTGTGGGACACTGCCAGCACCGAGTGCTCTGCTGGGCTGGGCGCTGCCTGAGGGACTGGGCTGCAGCAAGGGCGGACACCCTGCTACAGGGGGGATGTCCAGGGACCCTCAGAGGCCTCTACCAATGCCCTCCGGCGGGCTGACCCTGACTGGGTGCAAGGTGCCACCAAAACTGCTTTGTCCCTGCCCTCTGCACATGGACAGGGGAGAGAAAATAAAAGGAAAGGCCCAGGAATTGAGATAAGCACCAGGAGGGATTGCTCCCCAAACACTGTCACAGGCAAAACAGACTCACCCTGGGGAAAGGACCTCAATTTATTACCAACCAAATCAGAGCAGGATAATGCACCTTGTTCCTCCTCCTGCTGCTCTGGGACAGAGGCTGGGAGTCCTTCCCCTGTCCCAGCGTGGGTCCCCACAGGTCCTTCCAGCCAAGCTGTTCCAGCGTGGGCTCCTGTGCCCAGGGATCCACAGGGCCCCGCACGGAGGCTGCTCCAGCACGGGCTTCCCACGGGCTCACATCCTTCTTTCCAGGCATCCCCCATTCCAGCACAGGCTCCTCCAGGGGCTGCAGGAAGCTCCGGCACCTGGAGCAGCTCCTGCCCCTCCTTCTGCCCTGCCCTGGGAGTCTGCAGAGCTGTTCCTTTCACATGCTCCCACTCTGCTCTGCACCTGATTCCACCTGCACAAGAACTTTTTCCTTCCTGAATCCATTATCCCTGGGGTGTCGCTGCCATCTCCTATGGGCTTAGCGTTGGTGAGTTGTGGATCTGTACAGAAGCTGGTGCTGGCTTTGCTGGACATGGGGAAATTCCTGACAGCTTCTCATAAAAGCTACCCCTGTAGCCCCCTCCTTCCAAAACCTGGCCACACGAGCCCAGTACACCTGGAACATGGATCAGCACGTCTCGGCCCAGCGAGGGTCACTGTGAATCATCCAGTGTGGGTCCTCTGATGGGTGATGAAGTTGGAGCAGCAGATGAAGACCTTCTCACAGTCAGGGCATTCTCAGGGTGTTGTGGGGCGTCCACAATGAGCCTCTGTGAACGACTGGCACTCCCAGAGCCCAGAGCTTGCTTAAACTGCTAACGAACAGTCTTTGTGTGGAGGTCCAAATCTGGTTTATTGCCATGAAGAGGGTCCAAGGACAGACGGCTGAGGAGAGGGTTTTATATGGGGGTGAGAAAGAGGCAGATCCGAGGGTCAAGGGCCAATGGGAACTGAGTACAAGTGGCACAGAAGAGGGGCAGCAAACTGGGAACCAATGAGGTAACCAGGGGCAGAGCACCACAGTAAACCGGGACCACAGGGGACAAGAGAGGGGAGAACATTCTAGGGGCAGTACCTACAAAGAAAAGAGGGCAGTTGAAACTGGGTGATACCAATAAAGCCTGTTGCATTAACATGAGCCTGGAAATGCCTATGGGTGAGACCACTGTATTCCGAGGGAGTCTCTCTTGGACCCTCGTCACCTTTGCCCTTCCAGGGCAATGGGGGGCCCCTGGGCCCCCACAGCAGGGCTTCCCTTACAAGTGGGACTGTTGGTGTTGGGTCAAGCCAGAGCTGCTGGAGAAGCTCTTCCCACACTCCCCACACTCGTAGGGCTTCTCCCTGGTGTGGGTGCGCCGGTGCAGGGTGAGGTGGGAGTTGCGCTTGAAGCCCTTCCCGCAGTCGGGGCAGCGGAAGGGCCTCTCGTCTGTGTGAGTGCGCTGATGCAGGAGGAGATGGGAGCTGGTCCGAAACCTCTTTGCACACTCAGGACACTCATAGAGCCGTTGTCCACTGTGGATCTTCTGATGCTGGATCAGGTCAGACCTGATGCTGAAGCTCTTCCCACACTCCCAACACTCAAAGGGCCGTACCCTGGAGTGCAGGCGCTGGTGGGTGAGGAGGTTGGAGCGGTCACTGAAGCTTTTCCCACATTCCTTGCAGGTGTAGGGCCGTTCCCCTGTGTGAATTACCCGATGGCGGATCAGACAGGAGCTCCGGCCAAAGGTCTTCCCACATTCCAAGCATTCATAGGGGCGCTCCCCTGTGTGGATCATCTGGTGCCGGAGGAGGTGGAAGCTCCGGCTGAAGCTCTTCCCACACTCCAAGCATTTGTGGGACTTCTCCCCCACGTCAGGCTTCTTCACCAGCTCTGAGCTCTGGCTGAAGCTCTGGCCACCTTCCTGGCACAGGGGGTCTCTTTCCTCCTTGGAGCACCCTGGGCTGGGCTTGCAGCCCCTCCTTGTGCGGGATCTCTGGGGCTTCTCTTCCCCATTGGCTTCCTGTGCTGTGGAGGTGCTCAAAACAGCCTCTTCTGCAATGCTCTGCCAGGGGGATTTCTCCTCCTTGATCTCTACCTTCAGCTCGGTGCCTGGGGGAGGAAGGACAAGGAGAGGATGGGATTTGCCTCCATGCCAGAGAGAAGGGGAAGGAGATCCCCCCATCCATCCCTGGCAGGATGGCGCTGGCAGTGGGGCTGTCCTGCAGCTGGGAGCCATGCTGGGCTGGGAGATGGAACAGAAATGAGGGTGAAACAGGAAGTGACTTCCTCCTCACCTGCCTGGCTGTCCTGGAGCATCTTCCTCTTCCTTGCAGCCTCCTCCTCCAATCCTTAGGAATGATGAATCCTGGTTTTGGGGGAAAACAATGTGTGAGTGTGCTGGAGGTTCCTCCTGCCCAAGTCCATCTCTAGAAATCACCAAGTGTCTTGTGTCCATGAAAACCTCTGAAACACCATGATGCAGAAGAAAAACCCCCTCCAAAATATTAAGATTCAGCACAGGAGTCCTCCAAGATTCCCCCGTCTCTGGTCTCTCCATTTCGAGGTCCTGGAGGTCTTCCCTCTCCTGGGTCCTGCTTAGGGTTGCTGGAAGTTTTAGCGGCCCTAGGGGTCCCTTCTCCTCCGAGTCTCTGTTTCGGCTGCTGGGGGTCCCAGGGCTCCCACTCTTCAGCCTCGCCCCACTCCACGACGCCGGGGACGTCCCCCCTCCCAGTCACCCGATTCTGGATCGACGGAATCCTGCCCTCCCCGTTAACTCTGTGCTTCCTCCTTTCTGCTCTCCCGGGGCTATTCCAAACACGCATCGCCCTCTCCAGTGTCCCACGGCAGGGACAGCCAGAACCGGCGTCCCCTGCCCCGGCCGGGCGATCTCCAGCTGGGTGCGAGACCCCGCATGCTGCCCTGGGCCCTGCCGATAGGCACGGCCGGGATTCCCCCGAACAAACCGGGGGCGCCCCAGATATGGGGCCCGCTCCCCTCCCTCCCTCCCCGGACACCTGCAGGCCGCGGCGGGGCAGACGCTCCGCGGGCCCGGAGGGCTGCGGACACACGGCGCGGTGGACACGCCAATTTCCTCCTCCTCTTCCTCTCCCGCTTTCTGCTGCTTGTTCTTCTTCTCCTTCGCAGATCAGACAGCTACAGAAGCTGACCTCCTGGCCCTGCTACATCAAGAACAAAAATGAACACCCCCTCCTCCTCGTCGTCTTTCAGCTTCTGCTCCTTTTCCGGCTCCTGCTCCTCCTCTTCCTCTTCCCTTGCGCCGCCATCGGCTGCGGGGCGGGGTCGGGACGCGGTAAGAAGGGAGAAGGTGGTACGGGAGGTGGGTCAGCCCGAGCCGAGATGGGGGGAGCTGGGATTTGGGGGACGATGGGGACGGAGCGGACAGGGAAGATGAAGGCACAGCGGGAAGGGGTTCCCAAAGAGGTCCCTTCACAGGTCCCTTCCGTAATCCTGAGGGGCTCCCTGCGGCTCTGGGGGAAGCGGATCCTCCCTGGGGGGTTCCCCGCACCCAGCAGCCGGGAATGGGAAAGGGGGCTCCGGCACGGCCTCCTGGGCCCCCGGCCGGCTGTGGCGGGGGCACACCATGACCCGTGTCCCTGCCCACAGAGCGGGGGGCCAGCGGACGGGACAGGCCAAGGGCCACTTCCAGAACGGCATTCCAGAGCAGAGCTGGACAGGAACAGCTCGGGCACTCCGAGCTGCACACACAGCTCTGCATCATCCCATGCTGATTCTTGTCTACGTCTCACCCAGCTCTGCAAATTCTCTTCTTCCATCTGCATTCATCACCCACCAGCACCGGCACACGGGGAATAGCCTTACAAGTGTGAGGAATGTGGGAAAAGGGTTCCGAGCATCTCAGATCTCATGAAACATCAGTGGACACACTTGGGAAAATCTCTCCCCAGCCCCCCCATCTATCAGGCGACACTGTGATCTGAGAAACACTTGTTTAGGCCTTGGCCTTGACAAGCAGCCCCTGGGCGCAGCTCCTCTGGAGTTTATCACCAACATTGTCTGTTCCAGGGACTGGTGCTGTCCAACGACCTCCAGCAGCCTTGAAAACTTTTTTTTTTGCCTGAGTAACATCCCAAATGGGATCATATTTTAGTTCTCAACCTTTTCCAGAAAGTCACCAGCCTGAGCTTGGGCCAGGATGGACAATGTCTGTGAATAAAGCCCATCCCTTGGGCCCTATAAACAGCAGCCCTGAGTGAGTGAGTTACAGTACAAGCTGGCTTGTCCTGGGCAATTTCACCCAGTCACACCTGCACCCCAAGCTGCAGACATCTCACTGCTCAGAGAACTGAGAGGTGTTAAGATCAGACCAATGAGTGGTTTAGACTGGGGCATTTTCAAACCCCCTGTATGAAGCTGGGTTCAAACAATAAAGCTCTCTCTATTGTTGCCACTTGCAGCTCTGGAGTGTGTCTCTGTCTCTGAGCACCGGCTCCACGTTACCCCCTTGCAGCTCTGCTGGGCTGCAGTAGCTGCGACAGCGACCTCCGTGCGCTGGGGCCTCTGTGAGCTGGGAACCCTCCTGTTTGCTGCCCCTGGGGCACCTTGAATGGTGCTGGGCTGAGCCCCCCGCTCCTCCTCGAGGCTCTGCCCTGCTCCTGGTGGGAAGATTCGGGCCTGTGGGTATGTTCCTGTTGTGGTGTAATAAATTCTGTGTGAAGTTAGTGATTAAGTTTCAGTTAAGTGCTATTGGGCCTTTAAGCCTAAACTGTTGAAATCCAGGCTCAGTTCTGCACAGGTGTCAACTCTAACCCTTGTGACTCAGCAGTGGGGTCTTCCATATTCCTTTTCATCCTTACCCTCTTCTGGTTTTTTCCCCTCACCCCTTCCTCCCCCAGAACCTCCTAAACTACATAAATGGTTTTGAGTTTATTTCACTTTGGATTGATTGATTTTGGATTGTTGTTTCATTTTTCTTGGTGTGCTTTAGCCAGGCAATCTTCTCCTCCTCTATCCCTGCTTCTCCATCCCTTCTCCTCTTCTCCCCAGGCCCAGCACCCACCCTTGGTCTCCTGTGCCCCCCAAACCCACGGCAGGGGCAGGGATGGAGCTGGGGCAGGTCGGGCTGGGGCAGCGCTGGGCTCTCGGCCGCTCCCGCCCGCACTCGGTCCCCACTGCAGCCGCTCCCGCCAGGGCAGTGTGGGGGGCCAGGCTGGACGCCCTCCATCTTCCCCCTCCTCCAATTCCCCTCCTGGGGGGCGCTGAAGGTGAGTGGGGGTTCGGGTGGGGTTCACGTGGGGAGTGTTGGGCACTGTGGGCCTGCCTGGCAACTGGTGAGGCATCGGCCAAACCCCTGCAGAACTGGGGGATACCCTGCAACCCCTTCAGGAACGGGGACCCCTGGGCCTCATCATTGCCAGCCTTCAGCTGTCTCATTTCAGACCCCATCCAACCCCTCCTAATCCCCATCCCACCCCTCCCAATCCCTATCCCATCTGCCCCAGTCCATATCCCACCCCTCTGGATTCACATCCCACCCCTCCCCATCCCCTTCCTTCCCCTCCAGGGTTTGGAGCGCTGTGGGATTGAATACTTTTGGGGTGGTATCGAGTCATTTTGAGGTGGGATCAAGCCATTTTTGGCTGGGATGGAGACACTTTCAGTGGCATTGAGTGGTTTTGAGGTGATGGATAGAACCCCTCACCTTTTGGGGTGCAAAGTAATGGAGGAAACTCCTCCAAATTCCCTCAAAAATCCCAAATCCTCCTGAATATCCCCCAGACTAGAAATTCCTCCCCCAGTCCCTGTAAAATGGTGGGGTTTTACACATCTCTGACAAGGTTCTTTATTTTTACCCAATTTTGGGTGTTTTTAAAGGATAGATCACAAGAAAATCAAGGCCAAAATTAAAGAATTTACATGTCAGCATTGTTTGAGTATCCGTGGGTTTGGGTTGGGTCGGATTGGGTTGGGTGGGTGAAAGAGCTTTTTTTGGAGGGGTTCCCACAAAATTGTCTCCAAAATCTTGGTCCCTGCCAGTGCTGGATTACCATGTCTGTGACCAGCTTGACTCACCAGGCTGATTCAAGTCCCAGCATGGTCACCGTAGATAACACAATGTGGGTTCTCTAACGGGTGAGCTTGGAGCAGCGCACAAAGCTCTCCCTGCAGGCAGGGCACTCACAGGGCTTCCCTTACCTGTGAGACTGTTGGTGTTGGGTCAAGGCAGAGCTGCAGCAGCTCCTCCCACCCTGGGGACACTCACAGAGCCTCCTCCTGGTGTGGATGTTCGGGTGGCAGATCAGGAACAGTCACTAAAGCTCTTTCCACACTCCCTGCACATGTAGGGCTGTTCCCCAGTGTGGGTGCTCTGGTGGCAGACCAGGCAGGTGCCTCACCTGAAGCTCTCCCTGCATTCCAAGCGTATGTAGGGCCGTTCCCTAGCATGGACAGTGCTGGTAGATCAGATGGAAGAGGGGGCTGAATCTCTTTCTGCATTCCAAGTACGGGGGGTAGGGCCATTCCTCCTGTGGATCTTCTGTTGGCACTTCAGGCTGAAGCTCTGGATAAAGCTCTTCCCACATTCCAAACACTTCCAGGGCTGTTCCCTGTGTGGATCTTCTGGGGGCAGCCTGGCTGGAGCTCTGAGTGAAGCTCTTCCCACTCAATTCCTCACACTCATAGGGCCACGTGCACCCAGTGGTGGATGAGGAGGTTGGAGCTGTTGCTGAAGCTCTTCCCACATTCCAATAAGCCCTTGTAGGATTTGTCCCCATCATGAAGCATCTGGTCAACCACCAGGTCAGCTGCCTTCCCAACTCAGGGTGGGTCTTTCCTCCTCAGAGCACCACGGGCTGGGTTTGCAGGCCCTCCTTGTGGGGATCTCCATGGCTTTTCCTCCCTGTTGACTTCGTGTGCTGTGGAGCCACTAAAAATGGCCTTTTTCTTAAGGTACTGCCACAGGGATCTGCTCTCTCTGGTCTCTGTCCATAGCCCCATGCCTGGGGGAGGAAGGAACAAGCAGTAGGAAGAAAAAGGACAAGGAGAGAGAAGAAGGAAGAAGGTGAGAAAGGAGATTTGCCTCCATGCCAGAGGGAAGGGGAAGGAGATCCCCCCCGTCCATCCCTGGCAGGATGGCGTTGGCAGTGAGGCTGTCCTGCAGCGATGCTGGGCTGGGAGATGGAGCAGCAGAGAGGGGAAAGGGGCAGTGATTCCTCCTGCCCTGCCTGGCTGTCCTGGAGTATCTTCCCCACAGTCTTTCCCATCCTGCCAAGGCTTGGGAATGACAAATTCTGTTTTGGCTGAAAGAAATCAAGGTATGAGCTCGTTGGATTGGGGTTCTCCTACCCCAGTCCATCTCATGTATATCTGTATGGTCATCTTGTATATCTAAATGCCTCAGAAACATGAACACTCAGTGTCAAAAAGCCTCACAGCAGTTCTCCCTTTCTAGTTGTCTCTTTCTGGGGCTCTGGAGGTGCCCCTTCACTGGGCTGCTGGGGCTCCCGTGAGTTCTGGGCTTCCCCTCTGCTTGGGTGCTGTTTAGAGATGTTTGAGGTGTCCCAGGGGTCCTTTGTCCCCTAACTCTCTTCTTAGGCATGTCTGGGGATCCCAGGGACCCCCGATAAGAGAAATGGGTCTTAATGTCTTCACAAAAGACTAGGTCTGAAATAACCAATCAGGTTCTGAAAGAATCCATGCAGAGGCCCCCAGGAACATCCAGCTGTATGACTTTGTTGTAGAACCCAGATAGTTTGAACTTCTGAGCTTTAGGGGAATCTGCAGTAGGTGGTTCGGGAAGGCTGTACCTCAGGAAATGGGGAAACAAAGACGGCAGTACGCGGCCAAAAGTTTAGGATAAAAGGAGGTTGCATCCTACTTTTATGAGGAGAGTGCCCACAGGGGTGTGCCCGAGCGGACTCCCTCCCTTTGTTCGGATAAGGTTGCAGGGCTCCCCTGTCTCCTTTGTGAGCACTGGCTCTTCACAGGGTGTGTGATTGTCCCTCACACCCGTCTCCGGGCTGCCCGCTCGGTTCTCCCCTCTCCGCCCCAGGCTGCCGGCGGCGCTGCCTCCTCCGTGCCCCATTTCAGGGTGCCGGGGCTCCCCCCTCGGCTCTCCCAAAGCGCGGTGTCCCCCACAGCCGGCTCTGTGCGATCGCCGCACGGCTGCGGGACCCCGCACTCCCCCGGGACACCCAGAAAATCTCACCAGCAGGGGATGCCCTGGACACCCCAGAAAATCCCACCTGCAGGGGATGCCCCGGACACCCCCAGAAAATCCCACCTGCAGGGGCTGCCCCGGACACCCCCAGAAAATCCCACCGGCAGGGGATGCCCCGGACACCCCCAGAAAATCCCACCTGCAGGGGCTGCCCCGGGATGTTCAGGGCGAGCTCACCTGCAGAACGCTGCGGGGAAGGAGACGATGCTCCCGCGGGCGGTACAGTGAGCGGTGGACCCCCGAGCTTCCTCCTTCTCCTCCGTTTTCATCCCCCCTCTTACTTCTTGCTCCTCCTGGTCTTGCTCCTGCTCCTCCTCTTCCTC
The DNA here is from genome assembly GCF_028551555.1 of Melozone crissalis. Taxonomy (NCBI): domain Eukaryota; kingdom Metazoa; phylum Chordata; class Aves; order Passeriformes; family Passerellidae; genus Melozone; species Melozone crissalis. Next base: position 9,560,888 of record NW_026535844.1, read on the forward strand.
CTCCCTGGCCGCCCTTTCTCCCGCTCTGCGCCACGGCCGCCCTAAGCTAACCCTAACCCCACGACAGCACCGGCTACGGAATGGGGTGACCCTCCCAACCCCCCAGTCCCCTCCACAGGGATTGACCGGGAGCTTGGGGACTCCCCTCCCCAGTGTGGATCCTCCTCCCTCCTGCCGAGCCCGAAGGAGCAGCTCCGAGGCGCAAGTGATGGAGGACAGCCGGGGATCCCCATAGGAACCTCTTTCCCGCTGCCCACCTCCCATTATCCCCCATCTCCCACCCTTTCCTGACGTCCCTCCAAACTCCAGCTACCTCTCACCACGGTTTAGGGGTGACCGACCTCACATCTACCTCAGAATGGGGTTCCCCGTTGGAATAACGGGGGTTCCACGCCCCGTTATTCCAACGCTTCTCACACTTTTCCACCGTTACCCCTTCCCGCCCGCAGCCACGGAGGCTCCCCGTGCCACCAGCATTCCCAGTACGAACCCAGCACTCCCAGTGCAGCCCCAGCATTCCCAGTGCAGCCCCAGCATTCCCAATGCAGCCCCAGCATTCCCAGTGCAGCCCCAGCATTCCCAGTACGGCCCCAGCACTCCCAGTACGGCCCCAGCACTCCCAGTACGAACCCAGCACTCCCAGTGCGGCCCCAGCACTCCCAGTACGGCCCCAGCACTCCCAGTACGGCCCCAGCATTCCCAGTACGAACCCAGCACTCCCAGTGCGGCCCCAGCCCTCCCAGTGCGGCCCCAGCATTCCCAGTGCGACCCCAGCATTCCCAGTACGGCCCCAGCACTCCCAGTACGGCCCCAGCACTCCCAGTGCGGCCCCAGCATTCCCAGTGCGGCCCCAGCACTCCCAGTGGGGCCCCAGCATTCCCAGTCCGGCCCCAGCATTCCCAGTACGGCCCCAGCACTCCCAGTCCGGCCCCAGCTCCCTACACGCCCCATCCCCAGCGCCAGGCGGTGCCGCAGCCCCAAACCCGGTCCGGACCGATCCAGCCCAGTGCGGAGCGCCTCCACCTGCCCCCTCCGCAAACGCCCCTCCGAGGGGAAGCCCTCGAAACCTGTTCATTATCTCCAAAATTCGTGGGAAGCAGCACAGTCCTTCCCAAAACGGGCTCTCCAAGGGGCTCCACTCCAAGGGTCAGAACCATGTGTTCACTTCTGGAACCGGGTATACCTAAGAATCCACTCAAGACTGGGGGATACCACAAAACAACCTGCTACTTGGGGGCTTATTCTGAAAGCTCTCAGGAACAAGATCCTTCTGCTTTTTCTCCTTCCTTCCTTCCTTCCTTCCTTCCTTCCTTCCTTCCTTCCTTCCTTCCTTCCTTCCTTCCTTCCGCCACTTCCTTCCTTCCTTCCTTCCTTCCTTCCTTCCTTCCTTCCTTCCTTCCTTCCTTCCTTCCTTCCTTCCTTCCTTCCTTCCGCCACTTCCTTCCTTCCGCCACTTCCTTCCTTCCTTCTGCCACTTCCTTCCTTCCTTCCTTCCTTCCTTCCTTCCTTCCTTCCTTCCTTCCTTCCGCCACTTCCTTCCTTCCGCCACTTCCTTCCTTCCTTCCGCCACTTCCTTCCTTCCTTCCTTCCGCCACTTCCTTCCTTCCTTCCTTCCTTCCTTCCTTCCTTCCTTCCTTCCTTCCTTCCTTCCGCCACTTCCTTCCGCCACTTCCTTCCTTCCTTCCTTCCGCCACTTACTTCCTTCCTTCCTTCCTTCCTTCCTTCCTTCCTTCCTTCCTTCCGCCACTTCCTTCCTTCCTTCTGCCACTTCCTTCCTTCCTTCCTTCCTTCCTTCCTTCCTTCCTTCCTTCCTTCCTTCCTTCCTTCCTTCCTTCCTTCCTTCCACCACTTCCTTCCTTCCTTCCTTCCGCCACTTCCTTCCTTCCTTCCTTCCTTCCTTCCTTCCTTCCTTCCTTCCTTCCTTCCTTCCTTCCGCCACTTCCTTCCTTCCTTCCTTCCGCCACTTCCTTCCTTCCTTCCTTCCTTCCTTTCTTCCTTCCTTCCTTCCTTCCTTCCTTCCTTCCTTCCTCCCTCCCTCCCTCCCTCCCTCCCCAGACAATTAGCTGTGGATGGTGACGGAAGGGGACAAATTCCCACAACAGAACCTTGTGGAAGAGGCCGTTTTGAGCAGCTTCATGGTTCAGGAATCCAACAGGGAGGAAAACTCTGGAGATTTCCCATGAGGAGGGGCTGCAAACCCAGCCCAGGAGCTCTGAGTAGGAAAGACCCTCCCTGTGCTGGGAAGGCGGCCAGAGCTTCGGCCAGAGCTCAGAGCTGGGGGTCCAGCAGCGGCCTCATGATAGAGAGAAGCCCTACAAGTGCTTGGAGTGTGGGAAGAGCTGCAGCTGGAGCTCCCACCTCATCCACCCATCCATGCTGCGAACGGCCCTACGCATGTGGGGAATGTGGGAAGAGCTTCAATGATGTCTCCCTCTTGGCCTCCCACCAGCAGCTGCACATTGGGGAACGTCCCTACAATAATGGATAATGTGGGGAGACTCTCCTCCAGGCAAGCTCCTCACCCACCAGAGCCTGCCCGCGGCGGAATGGCCCTTCAAGTGCCCTGACTGTGGAAACAGCTTTGTCCACAGTCCTACCTGGATGTCCACTGGCACTTCCATAGCAGGGAGAAGCCTTATGAGCGTCCTGAGTGTGGGAAGAGGTTTTGAGCAGCTCAAGTCTCATCAGACATCAACAGGCACACATGGAGGAGAGACCTTATGAGTATCCTGACTATGGCAAGAGGTTTTGGAATAGCTCACATCTCATCAGGCATCAGGAGGCACACACCAGGGAGAGGCCCTACCAGTGTCCTGAATGTAGGAAAAGATTCAGCTGGAGCTTTGCCTTGATGAGACACCAACAGACCCACCAGTAAGGGAAGCCCTACAAATCAAATGCCATGACTACAGGAAGAGCTTGAGTTGAAACTCTGAGCTCATCACCCACCAGCACCTGCACACGGGGGAGAAACCATACAAGTGCCTGGAATGTGGGAAGAGCTTCACCTGGAGTTCCAGCCTTATCACCCACCAACATCCGAGCACGTGGGAGCAGCCCTACAGCTGTGGGGAATGCAGGAAGGGCTTTAGCTGGAGCTCTTGCCTGATTTGCTACCAGAGGATCCACACAGGAGAACCACTCAGCGTGAGGAATGTGGGAAGAGTTTCACTGATATCTCCAGCCTTATCACCCAGCAGTGCCTGCACACTGGGGAATGGCCCTACAAGTGTCAGGAATGTTGGGAAGGACGAAAGTTTGACAAGAAAGTCTCACAGATATGTATGCTTGGCAGAAAGATTTTTAAATATAGAGTCAGATGAAGGGATAGAGATGGAAGCAAGTTTTGATATAAAAGAAAATTGCTGAGTCAGTCTTACTGGATAACCAAGAAGACAAAGGGTGTGTTAGTTAGAAAGGGTTTTTATGGCTTAGAGCAAAGGATGAACCCACCTCAAACAAGATGTTTTTACCAAGCAGAAAGATAGCACAGGCAAACAAGTCAGCAAAGTTGCAAGTAGAAAAAAGGTCTCAGAATTTTCCACTGCAAGAAAACTGAAAAATAACTTCTAGCTTAAACTGTAATGTACTAACTTTTAGTGATTGGAGAATAGTAACATGAATATGGTAATTATAGTGGTTATGATAGGCTATGGGTAATAGTTAAGGTATAGATTGGTTCTATTGTATGAAGATGCTCAGCAAAGAAAAGTATCTAATGCAATGTAACCAAAACCAAAGGGTCTCCAGGCCTGCCTGCAGCTGGAGCTCACAGCTGTAGGCACAGCTCTGTCACCCACAACCCTGGGCTGCTGTAACCTTTTGGATGGAATAAGCTGCATTTTGTATACAATAAACTGCATTTTGGAGACTGCCTGGAGTCCCACATCTCTCATTCAGGCTCTTACAGGAAGAGCCGTAGCATCACCCACTACCTGATCTGCCACCAGAAGATCCATGCTGGGGAACAGCCTTACAGGTGTCCCTAGTGTGGGAAGAGGTTTCAGAATGGCTCAAATCTCATCAGGCATGATGCACAGGGGATGCACACAGAGCAGAGGCCCTTCCCCTGTGCCAGCTGTAGGAAGAGCTTCAATTATATCTCCAATCTCATCAGCCACCAAGACATTCAGAGCTGGGTGAAACCCTGTGAGTGCTGGGAGTATGTGAGGAGCTTCTGCAGCTCTGCCTTGACCTCACACTGCGCCCATCAGCAAAGGAAGCCCTTGTGAGTGCCCCAGGGGGAGGAGGGGGGAAGAGCTTTGGTTATTGGTCCAATTTCTTCACCCACTGGAGGACACACACTGGATGATCCACAGTGACCCACATTGTGCAGAGACCTGATGACCCATCCATATGCAGAGCTGGGATGCATTCAAGAAGCAGCTGGTTTTTTGAAGCCTGTGATGAACAGGCATAATTTGAGGACTGGGATGTTCCCCAAGTGACCACCAGAGACCCTTAAATGACCCCCAACTCTAATGTAAATGAGTTCCAAGAATTGATTTAAATATGTAAAAGAATTTGAGGGGAATGTTTAGCATATATGTATGAGTTTGGGAAATTTATTAATATATATTAGTTATATCAATACAAACAAATGTGAGAGGTAGCTGAGTGTGTGTGATACGGGAGTCATACCTGCACACACCTAGCACTGAAATAAATCTGCTTTCTAATAGTGAAATTACAGAGTTAAAGATTTCAGTTGCTTCTGAAATGTTTCCGTGACATTTTCTTGTCATCCAGCCCCACCCCGTGCACAATCCCCAGCTCCAAACAGGCACTGGCACTCCCTGCCTCACACAGCACTGGGAGCTCCAGTCCTTGAGGGGTATCCTTATTCCACAAAAGAATCTCCACATCCCTCTCCCCCTGCGAACTGGATACGTCAGGAGACTCTGCAGTTAAAATGTGGGATGGGGCTGTTACAGCCTGAAGGCCTGCACTGTCAGTCTGTGCCAGCTCAGCAGCTTTGGATAAGTTATCACTTGGTTGTTCCTTTATCCCGGTATTTTAACAGATCTCCTGTATCTTATCTCACTGTCATTTAACGCCAAAACCAGCGGAAACCTCCTTCTTCATTTACCGCTGGCATGTTTGCAAACAGAGCATTGTTGGAGTTGTTTGACCCCATTCAGGCAGAGCATCCGGGTACAGGACTCCCACGGTATGTCCCTGCCCACTGTCCCACCCCCAATTTTCCTCATTCTCCCATTCATTTCCCATTGTCCCTTCAATCCCCAGCTCACCCTGCAGCTTAGCTTCAGGGTGTTCCCACCCCCCCACCCTGTCCCCACTTGGTTCGGGGCTGCCACCTCCTCCACTAAACTTGGGGGTTTGATGTGCCCCTTTCACTGACTTCCATGGATTCCACATCCCTCCCACTCCGTTTACGGGTCCCAGACCAAACTTTCCACCTCTTTCCCATCGCCCTCAGATTCCCAGCCCACCATACCCCGCTCTGGGTGTGGGGAGGTCCTACCCCACCCTTTTCCTGTCCTTTCCTTACTGCTTCCCATCATCACCCTCCCTGCTTCCCACCCTTCTGTCACAGACATCTTTTATGAAAAACCCTTTCCTTAGGATTTTTCCTCCTGAGAAGCTGAGAGGCCTCAGGAACAAAATGTTAACAATGGTTATCTGCTGTGGAATTAACAGGTGGATCTGTGATTGGCCCATGTTGGTTGTTTCTAATTGATGGCCAATCACAGTCAGCTGGCTTGGACAGAGAGTCCAAGCCACAGGCCTTTGTTACCATTCTTTCTTTTTCTATTCTTAGCTAGCCTTCTGATGAAATCTTTTCTTCTATTCTTTTAATATAGTTTTAATGCAATATATATCATAAAATAATAAGTCAAGCCCTCTGAAACATGGAGTCAGATCCTCATCTCTTCCCTCATCCTAAGGCCCCTGTGAACACAGTCACACCCTTCCACCCCCATCCCCTTTCCCTGAGCGCTCCGGGCCCACAGCCGGGGGTGCTCCCAGTGCCACCAGTGTCCCCAGAAGTCCCCAGCAGGGCCCCGGCTGTCCCCAGCTGTCCCCAGCAGGGCCCCGGCTGTCCCCAGGTGTCCCTGGCTGTCCCCAGGTGTCCCCGGCTGTCCCCAGCTGTCCGATCCCCAGTGCCGGGTGGTGCTGCCTGCCTCAAGCGCAGCCGCCTGTGCAGCGGGGGGGTTCCAAAGCGGCCCCGGGCGCACCAGGCCCGGACCCGCGCTGAGCACCGGCCATGCCTGGGCCCTGCGGGGACGGCGCGGACGGGCCCAGCCTGGGTGCCCCCACCTCCCCCCGCCCCAAATTCCCCTGTCGGGGGGCGCTGGGGCCAGGGGGCTGCGGGTGGGCAGCGCTGGGGCCGAGGGGACTATGGGCGGGCAGCGCTGGGGCTGAGGGGGCTGCGGGTGGGCAGCGCTGGGGCTGCGGGTGGGCAGAGCTGGGGCCGAGGGGGCTGTGGGCGGGCAGCGCTGGGGCTGCGGGTGGGCAGAGCTGGGGCCGAGCGGGGCTGAGGGGGCTGCGGGCAGGCAGCGCTGGGGCCGAGGGGGCTGCGGGCAGGCAGCGCTGGGGCTGCGGGTGGGCAGCGCTGGGGCCGAGCGGGGCTGAGGGGGCTGCGGGCAGGCAGCGCTGGGGCCGAGCGGGGCCGCCTGGCACGGGGGATCATTGTGGGCTGAGCGCTGCCGCAGGGCCGGGGCTGCAGCGAGGGGGACACGCTCTGCTCCAGGGGGAGCCCTGCAATATGGGGACCCCACAAGCTGGTTATAACCCCTCAGCCACCGGAGGAACCACGGGGTCACCCCAACCTCCCAAAATGAGGGCAAGGGGCCTCCACAAGCCATTTATAACCCTGAAAATCGGCAGAAAACAGCAAGATCCTCTCCAAAATAGGATCACCTCATCCTCCCATAATGAGGGGGCATCACCGCAGCTCCCAAGAATAGCGGGGAGTCACCTCAACACCCAAAAATAAGCAGTATATTCCCAAAAGCCGTTCATAATACTTCAAAACCAGCAAAATGCAACATGGTCCTCCCAAAATGGGCTGCCTGTTCCAAGTGGAGGAGCTGTGGAGCCCCTTTTCCAAGTGCCAGAGCCACATCTCCCCCCTCTCCCAACACCCCCAGGATTCTGGGTACCCCAAAAACTCGCTCAGGAAGGGGGGTGCCCAAAAAATCCTCTCAGGAATGGAGAATATCTCAAGATCTCTTTAGGAACGGCAGATACCCCAAAATCTCCACAGATTTGGGGGATACCCTGAAACACCCTTGGGGACATGGTCCCCCCATCCTTAACATCCCCTATCTTTCGCTATCTTATTCCAGATCCCTTCCTAGCCCTCCCAAAGTTCATTCCAGCCCCTAACCTGCATCCCACGAATCCCAATCCCAATCCCGTCCCTCCCAGATATGAAGATCCCCTTTCCAAGCCCTATTTCCTCCATCCCATCCCACCCCTCCCAAACCCCATCCCACTTCTCCCAGTCTACATCCCACTCCACCCCAAACCCCATTCCCACCCTCCCAATTCACATCCCACCTCTCCCAATCCCCATCACACCCCTCCTGGAGGTATTGAGGGTGCTGTGGGATCACATGATTTTTGGGGTGGAATTGAGACATTTTGAGGTGGAATCATGCCTTAAGGGGTGGGACTGAGCTATTTTAGGTTGGGATTTAGCCATTTTCAGCAGGACTGAGCAATTTTGATGTAACAGATTGATCCCTCTTGGATTTGGACTGCAAAACAATGGAGAAAACTCTCCCACATTTCTCCAAATATCCCCTAGAACCCCAAAATTTCAGTAAATGTTGGCTGTTCTGAGGTTTTATTCAATTTTTTTACCCCAACCTTGGGTGTTTATGAATCAAAAGAAAATCAAGGCCAAAATAAAAAGATTTACGTGTCAGCATTGTGTGAGTGTCCATGGAGTTGGCTTGGGTGGGTGGAAGAGCCTTTTTAAGAGGGGTCCCTACCCTATTGTGTTCAAAATTTTGGTCTTTGCCCCAGTCCATCGCCATTTGGCTGTGCAAGACACCCATGGGCCAGAGCGAATTAGAATCGTGGAATTATTTAGGTTGGAAAAGACCCTAAAGATCATCCAGTGTTGCTTGATACCAGAGGAAGAAATTATTGGATGGAGCAGATGAGATTTTTTGGCATCTAAAGTCAACAAATCCACTCTTCCCAATGAATTTCCACCATCAGTCTGTGTCCCAGTGGATGTTCTTACCCCTCTGCTCATCCAGGTGCCCATGGGGAACCCGAAGGATGTGGAGACCACAAGCCAGATGCCTTCCAATGTGGATCACCAGGAACATGCGTCACCCCATGCTCTGCTCAGCACGGATCCTCCAATGCTCTTCCTGCAGTTGGAGCGCTCGTAGAGCTTCTCTTACCAGTGGGTCCGTTGGTGTGAGGCCAAAGCAGAGCTCTGGGTGAAGCCCTTCCCACATTCCCCACACGTGTAGGGCCGTTCCCCAGTGTGGACGCGCCAGTGCTTGACCAGGTCAGAGCTGCGGATGAAGCCCTTCCTGCAGTCAGAGCAGCGGAAGGGCCTCTCCCCCGCGTGCATCCGCTGGTGCAGGAGGAGATCGGAGCTGCTCTGAAACCTCTTCCCACACTCGTGGCACTCGTGGGGCCGCTCCCCAGTGTGGACACGCTGGTGGATGACGAGGCTGAAGCTGCGGTTGAAGCTCTTCCCACACTCCAAGCAGTTATAGGGCCGTTCCCCGGTGTGCAGCCGGCGGTGGCTGATGAGGTGGGAGCTCTGGATAAAGCCCTTCCCACATTCCAAGCAAATGTGTGGCCGCTCCCCAGTGTGGAAGCGCAGGTGGTATGTGAGGCTGGACCTCTTGCTGAAGTTCTTTCCACATTCCAAGCACTTGTAGGGGCGCTCCCCTGTGTGAAGGCGCTGGTGGACCACCAGGTCAGAGCTCTGGCTGAAGCTCTTCCCACACTCCCCACATGTGTAGGGCCGTTCCCCAGTGTGGATCCTCTGGTGCCGGATCAGGTGGGAGCTCCAGCTGAAGCTCTTCCCACACTCCAAGCACTTGTAGGGCTTCTCCCTGTCAGGAAGCTGCTCATGGATCACCAGCTCTGAGCTCTGGCTGAAGTTCTGGCTGCCTTCCCGGCTCAGGGTGGGTCTTTCCTCCTCAGAGCTCCCCGGGCTGGGTTTGAAGCTGCACCTCGTGGGGGATCTCCGGGGCTTTTCCTCCTTGCTGACTTCCTGTGCTGTGGAGCTGCTTAAAACAGCCTCTTCCACGAGGTTCCAACATGGGGATTTGTCTTCCCTGGCCTCTGTGTGCAGGTCATTCCCTGGGGGAGGAGGGAAGAAGGAGAGGAAGGAAGAAGGAATGAGTGAGTCAAAGGAACAAGGAGAGGAGGGATCAAGGAGAGACAGGAAGGAAGAAAAAGCAGAACAGGGAGAGGAAGGAAGTGAGGAAGGCAGAAGAAGGAAGGAGGGGAGGAATGAAAAAGGAGGAGGAAGGAGAAGAGGGAACAAAGAAGGGGAAGAAGGAGAAAGGAGAGGAAGAAATGAGGAAAAGGAAGTAAGAGGAAGGAGCACGAAGAAAAAGGAGGAAGGAAAGACAGGAAAGAGAAGGAACAAGGAAAAGAAGAAAGAAGAAGGAACAAGGAGAGGAAGGAAAAACCAGAAGAAAAGGGAGGGAGAAACAAGGAGAAGGGAGAAGGAAGACGGAGAGGAAGGAGATCTGCCTCTGTGCCAGAGGGAAGGGGAAGGACATCCCCCCAAATTCATATCCAGCAGGACAGCTGGGGTTGTCCTGCAGCCAAGGCCAATGCTGGGCTGGGAGACGAGGCAAAAGAGAGAGGGAAAGGGGCAATGATTTCCTCCTCACCTGCCTGGGTGTCCCAGAGCATCTTCCTCTTCCTCGCAGTCTCCTCCTCCATCTGGCCAAAGTTAGGGAATGATAAGTCCTGGTTTTGGCAGAAAAAACAAGATGTGAGTGTGCTGGATTGGAGATTCCTCCTGCCCAAGTCCATCTCTAGAAGTCACTGGGCATCTTGACTCTAAAAAAGTCCCTAAAACACTAAGACATAGGCCTCCAAACACCAAGATTCAGCTGAAACCCACTCTAAAATAGAAAATTCAGCCCGAAAAACTACAAACAGCCAAGATTTAGCCCAAAACCCAATAAAAACAAAAAGATCTACCCCCCAAAAACTTCAAAATATCAAGATTCTGCCAGAGAAAAATCTCCCAGCAGGTCCCCCTCTCTGGTCTCTCCACTTTGGTGTCACAATGGTCCCCGTTCTCCAGGCTGCTGGGGTTCCTCCATGTATTGGGGATCCTTATTCTAGGATGCCAAGGGTCCCCAGAATCCCAGAGGCCTCCCCACTTTGAGGCTCTGGTGCTCGCTCTTCTCTGGGCTGCTGGGGGTCCCGTGTGTCGTGTCCCCCCCTCCGCCGTGGTCCCCCTGCTTAGGGACACCAAGGATTTTGGAAGCCCTGTGGGTATTTTCTCCTCTCACTATCTCCTTCAAGATGCTGGGCGTTCCCGAATTCCCCACCACCCTGGGTTTCCCACTTTGGCGTTCCTTGGGGAGCCGTCTCCAACCTATCCCCCCTCTCCGGTCCGCCGTTTCTGGCTCCCGAGGGTTTTCCCTCTCCAGGCTTCTCCCTCTCCGTGCCCGACGCCTCTCCGGGCGGCTGGGGATCCCGCAGCTCCAGCACGGCCTCTCTCCGGGGCTCCTCCCCACACCTCGGCTCTTTGGAAGGGCCCCCAGAACCGGAGGGCCATCCCCGCCAGCACCGGGCCATGGCCATGAGGGAGGGCTGGCCACGGAGGCGGCGGGCCCGAGCACAAACCCGCACCGCGGGCTGGCCATGGAGGCGGCGGGCCCGAGCACAAACCCGCACCGCGGGCTGGCAGTGCAGGCGGCGGCCCCGAGCACAAACCCGCACCGCGGGCTGGCCACGGAGGCGGCGGGCTCCGAGCACAAACCCGCACCGCGGGCTGGCCATGGAGGCGGCGGGCCCGAGCACAAACCCGCACCGCGGGCTGGCCATGGAGGCGGCGGCCCCGAGCACAAACCCGCACCGCGGGCTGGCCATGGAGGCGGCGGCCCCGAGCACAAACCCGCACCGCGGGCTGGCAGTGCAGGCGGCGGCCCCGAGCACAAACCCGCACCGCGGGCTGGCCATGGAGGCGGCGGCCCCGAGCACAAACCCGCACCGCGGGCTGGCCATGGAGGCGGCGGCCCCGAGCACAAACCCGCACCGCGGGCTGGCAGTGCAGGCGGCGGCCCCGAGCACAAACCCGCACCGCGGGCTGGCCATGGAGGCGGCGGCCCCGAGCACAAACCCGCACCGCGGCTCCGGGAACGCGGCATGCCCCGGCCCCGCCGCCGGGACCGCTCCAAACAAATCCCCCCTCCCGGACACCCTCACTGTCCTCCCAAGGGGCATTTCCGGCTCAGCTCTGGATTCCCGGCAGATCCCAAATCCCCCTCCCAGAAAAACTATACCAGGAGCCCCACGAGCCGCCCTCCCCCGTCACCTGCGGGATGCGGAGGGCAGGAGCGATGCTCCAAGGGCGGCGGGGCTACAGTTACAGCGAGCTGTGCGCTGGTGGCTCCTCCTTTTCCTGCCCCTCTTCCTGCCCCTCTTCCCTTCCTCTTTCCCGCCTCCTCCTGCTCCGGCTGCTTCTTTTTCTGCTGAATTCTTGCTGTTCCTTGTCGTCTTTCTTGCGTCCTCCCCCTGCTTCTCCTTGGTCATCCTGTGAAAAACGCCACTCACTTGTTTTTACAATTTTTTAAAGTTTAATATTAATAAAATGGTTATAAAAATAGTAACACAATTAGAGTAATAACAATTTGGACAAATTGAATTGGGACAATATGAGACAATAAAAGCAAAGAGTTACAGATGTCCGGGTACCTTTTTCTGGGCATCACGAGCCGAAAAAGGACCCCCGTTAACAAAGGATTAACGCTTAAGAACAATAGCCTGTTGCATATTCATACACTTCATACATGATGCATAAATTCCATTCAAACACAGGATTCTGTCTGGTCTTCATCAACGTCTTCCCTCTAATCCTAATAGCGCCTTCGAGGTGGGAAGAAGTTCGTTTCTTCTGATAAGAGGGCAATGAATTCTTTTTCTCTGAAAGATCTAGGTGTCCTGAGGCTGCCATCTCACTGCAAGTCCTTTCCTTTAAACAAAGCATCTTACATAGCATAGTTTCTATTTGAACAATTTTTATAACCTAAAACTATATTTAACACAGTACTTAAGAAAATTAATACAACATTACTTTCTAACACAACACATATAATATTCATTTTAATATTTGTGAAAAAGCCAATCATAAAATACATGCATTTTTCACAATCCCTTCTTCTCCTCTTCTTCCTCCTCTTCCAGGCACCCTACCTGTGTGTATAGATGGGAAAGCAGAGGCTGGAGAGCAGCTGGGCAAGGGCCTGGCCATCCTGGTCGATGCCCGTGCGGATGTGAGTCAGCCGTGCCCTGGCAGCCAGGAGGGCAGTCCGTGTGCTGGGTGCATCAGGCCCAGCATCGCCGGCCGGACCAGGGACTGCACTCACAGACAAAACGTACTGGTGGGGATAGGAACTGAATTGATTACCTGTCAAAATAACAGCAGGATCATGAAAAGTAAAATGGATCCTATAAACACCTTCCCTGACCCCTCCCTCCTTGCCGGGCTCTCCCTCCTCCCTCCAGCAGCACTGGGAGATGGCAATGGGTGTCACGGTCAGTTCATCCCACCTTGTTCCTCCTGCTGCTGCTCTGGGACAGAGGCTGGGATCCTTCCCCTGTCCCAGCATGGGTCCCCACAGGTCCTTCCAGCCAAGCTGTTCCAGCATGGGCTCCTGTGCCCAGGGATCCACAGGGCCCTGCACGGAGGCTGCTCCAGCACGGGCTTCCCACGGGCTCACATCCTTCTTTCCGGGCATCCCCCATTCCAGCACAGGCTCCTCCAGGGGCTGCAGGCAGCTCCGGCACCTGGAGCAGCTCCTGCCCCTCCTTCTGCACTGCCCTGGGAGTCTGCAGAGCTGTTCCTTTCACATGCTCCCACTCTGCTCTGCACCTGATTCCACCTGCACAAGAACTTTTTCCTTCCTGAATCCATTATCCCTGGGGTGTTGCTGCCATATCTGTTTGACCCAGCCTTGGCAGTGGTGTGTCCGTCCTGGAGCTGGGGTTGGTTCTCCCGGACACAGGGAAGCCTCTGGCAGCTTCTCACAACAGCCACCCCTGTAGCCCCCCTGCCACCAAAACTTGGCCACACAAACCCCATACAGGCACTGATGAAAGAACCCTGGAAGGCCCTTTCTATCTCTTTGGGAACTATTGGTCAGGTCACCCCTCAAGTCACAGGTCCCACCTGGCCTGCCCAATTTGTCCAGCAGGACAGAAAGAAAAGAGAGAAGAGAAAAGCAGGAGGTAGGAGAGAAGGAGGTAGAGAAAATGCCAGAAAATGGGATCCTGGGAACAAAAGAGGGATGGGGAGATGCACCAGGGTTGCAAGAGAGACAGAGACATGGCGAGTGGTATCTGTGGTTACTGCAGGCTCTGCTTTTTGCACAGATGGGTGGCACCAAGTTCTGCTGGTGGGCTCCTGAAGTGAATGTCAGTGCCTTTCCTTGGGAAGTACAGCACCTGGGCCCGTTGCTGTGTAGATGACAGCTGCCAGGGGAGGGAAAGACCAGCAGCAGCTTTCTGTCCTGGCACCTTTTGTGTGGGAGCAATTCCCGGGCTTACTCAATTGTGGAAGGTGGGCTCAGGAGGAGGAGCGATCTCAATAACCCACCATCAAAATTAGGAGTCCAGCTCCATTGTCACCTCAGAGCTGGGGCAGTCCTCATGCACAGGAGACTCTCCAGGAATGCCCCTCATTGCCCTCCCACCTCCTGCTCACCTTGTGCAGGTAGAGGAAGGATGATGAACCCAAGCATTAATCCCCCCACCCCTGTTGCCATCTGACTGCAGCTGCACCTTGAGCGCCCCAGGGAACTGTTGGTAGAGGTGAGGGAGGGTGTCATGAGATCCCCCTTCACACCATCTCATTTCCTCTTTTCCACCCTTCTCCTATGCCTTTTCCATAGTACCTTCAAGCTCCCCTGAACTCCGTTTGAGGTCCCAGCCTCCTCCTATTCCCCACACCATGGATCTGAACTCCCCTAAGAGCTCCTTACCCACACCTGGATGTGCTCCCAGTACCACCAGTACCGTGTGCAGCCCCAGCTCCCAGGAAATGGAAAGCAAAGAAATGATTGGTGACAGTCAACATGGCTTTGCAAAGGGGAAATCATGCCTGACAAATTTGGTGACCTTCTATGGCCAGTCTACAGCATTGGTGGATGGGGCAGAGCAGCTGGTGTTTTCTGTCTAAACTTATGCAAAGCATTTGACACTGTCCCTCACAACATCGTCTCCAAAGTGGAGAGACATGGATTTGATGAATGGAGCACTAGACTGATAAAGAACTGTCTGGATGGCTGCATGCAAAATGTTGTGGTCAATGGCTTATTGTCCATGTGAAGAGTAGTGATGAGTGGGGTCCATATTGGGGCCAATACTGTTCAGCATCTATGTTGGTGATGTGGACAGAGAGATTGACACCTGCAGCATGTTTGCTGATGACACTGAGCTGTGTGATGCAGCACACACTGGAGGGAAGGGATGGGCCATCCAGAGGGCCCTTGGCAGACTCGAGAGGTGGGGCTGATGAAAACATCATGAAGTTCAATAAAGCAAAGTGCAAGGCCCTACACCAGAGTCATGGCAATCCCAAGCACACCAACAGGCTGCATGGAGAAATGATCAAGAGTGGCCCTGTGGAGAAAGGCTTTGTGATGATGGTAGATGCAGAAGTCAGCAGTGAGCACTCCCAGCCCAGAAACCAACGGAGTCCTGGGCTGCATCCAAAGGACTGTGGCCAGCAGATCCAGAGAGTGACTTTGTCCCTCTACTCTGCCCTTGTGAGACCCCACCTGGAATCCTGAGCACAGGCCTGGTGTCCCCAACATGACAAGGACTTGGAACTGTCAGAGAAAGTGAAGAGGATGTCATGAAGTTGGTAAGAGGACTGGAGCATCTTCTCTATGGAGACAGGGTGAGAGAGCTGGGGCTGCTCAGCCCAGAGAAGGCAAGGTCGTGTGGAGACCTCAGAGCGCCTGTGCTGGTTCTGGCTGGGGTGCCTCAGCTCCCTTTGCATGGGTGGTGGTGGAGCTGTGTTTGGGGTTGTGCTGAGCACAGGGCTGAGAACACAGACATGGGTTTGTCCTTGCTGAGCTTGGCAGAGCCGAGGCCTTTTCTGCCCTTGTATGCCCACAGTGGAGACGGAGTGGGGGTGCATGGGAAGCTGGGAGAGGTCACAGCCAAGACAGGTGACCCCATCTGACCCAAGGGATATTCCAGACCTTATGGCATCATGCTCAGGATAGAAAGTTGGGGGAAAGGGGAGAAAGAGGTGGATGTTTGCAGTGGTGGCATTTGTCTTCCCAAGTCACCATTCCATGGGATGGGGCTGTGCTATCCTGGAGGTGCTGAGCCTGCCCTTGGGAAGCAGTGAATGAATTATTTGTTTGATTTGCTTTTGTGATGGTTTTTGCTTTCTGTATTAAACTGTCTTAATCTCAACTGACAAGTTTTCCAGCTTTTACCCTTCCAATTCTCTCCCCAGTCCTGCTGGGGGAAGCGTAAACAAGCAACTGTGAGGGGTTTGGAAGCTGGATGGGGTTAAATGACAACACTGTCCAAGGTGGTTTTTTACGGAGAAATACTACAAGTGTTAAGCAATAGATGGCAAATATCTGTTTGGGATGGACTTCAGAGATCATTCCTTCTGAATAAGAAAGAAATGAGAAGTGAAGAGCAGTGTCAGCCATCACCTTCCAGGCATGTGGCGAACCCAGTCTTCATATTTTGGCAAGTAACACCCTTACAAAGGCCCATGATTTGCAGGACTCTAAGCAGTAACAATGCTTTAGTGCATATGCAGAAATGTATAATTTCTCCTTCCTGAGATCAAATTCCTATAGATGGAGATGAGAAGGAATTTTCCTTCATAATCTGCATCTCACTCACGTGTGTCCCACGGGTGAGCACCATGATATAGCTGGAAGTTTGTAATCAGAAAATATTTAAAAATAACAGGGTGACATGGATGGCTGAAACACAGTGGTCTGTGAAATTTATGAATCTCTCCTGTTCCTGAATCACTAATCGGTAGAAACAGTGATCCTGTATTCCTTCGTTTCCCTCCATCCTGTGGACTAATTGGGATATAAAACTGTTAAATAGGGATTTAATCCAGACTGGAGAATTTATAAGATATTTATTATTGTATACAATGGATCAGATGAACTGATAATGCAGCCAGCATGTCAGGGTGGAGAAGAAAAAGGTAAGTATTCAGAAGTTAAGTGCTCCAGCAATGTTCAGGTGATAACCAGTATTTTTATGTCATCTGAGAAGAATTTGAGTAGCCCAAGGGAGCTGAAACCTCCCACTGTGCCATGATCAGGATCAAAAAACCCTTCTCAATAAACAGCTCCATAATTTCCAGTTTGAAAAAACAAGGGGCGAGATTTGTACAGTGTGACATCTAATGAAGGCACATTTACAACACATGCCAAAGATTAAGTTTCTCTAGAAGTGACTGTCTGGTAAGAGAGAACCCAGTTACAACAACTGGCAGGAGGAGACATCATTATGTCTTAATGGGTGGGAAGCTTACTCACTACTCATCTTCAGTTCTGTATTTAGAGGGCTTTTCTTTTTCCTTTTTAAAACTTGTATTAAACTGGGGCTCAGGTTTCTGTAATACCACATCAACTGGAAATTGCTTTTATGTGATTTTGGTATCAATAAATAAACAAGTCATTTGAAGTGTTACTAATTTTGGAAACAAACCCTTTTGTCTTCACAAAAGATACATGAGAAAGGACACTGTTGGTGTCAAGCAGTGTAGGGCTTAACACTGGAGGACTACAACTTCCTCTGCATTGTCCATCTATTAAGGAAACTTCAAGGTCTGGGAAATGGCTCTTCCTCATTCTGAGACTCTCTGGCCATCACATGCCCACTTCCAGAGACTTTCACTGCTGGGATCAGAGCCCCTTCACAGCGGTGGCTGCAGTGCCCTGACAGGACCTGCAGGAGCCTCCCATAACCCCCGCTCTCTCAGTCACACCAGCTTTCCTCACTGGTTCCGCCCCAGGTTTCCATGGCAGCCTCAGATGTTTCATTCCATAAAGCAGTTGGTTCGCAGTGCAGTAACCCAGAAACAGCCTCAGCTGGTGCCTGCCAGGAGGGACTCCCAGCAAAGGAACAGCTTGGCTTTATCCTCTCACAGTCCAAGTGTGGCCCAGTCTCAGCTCTTGCTCTTGCAGTGTCTCTCAGTGTCCCTCCCTGGGCTGCACCACAGGCCCCTGAGCCCTTTATTGTGCCAAGTCAACAGTTCATGGCCTCCTGTGTCTCTGGACTCCCCCCAGAGTTCAGCCTGCAGCTCCACTGCTCCTGCCCCTGAGGCACCTGCATCAGGTGTGCTCACAACCCTGCAGGGTTTCCTGGTGCCCAGGGGACACTGTGACACTGCAGGGCATCACGGAAATAAGGGAACTGTACTGGGCTTTCATGGCCAGCTTTTGGTACTGAGGGCAGGGGGCTACAGGAGTGGCTAATGTGAGAAGCTGCCAGAATCTTCTCCCACATCTAGTAGAGACAATGCCAGCCAGCTCCAGGATGGATCTGCTGCTGGCCAAGGATGACCCCATCAGAGATGGTAATGATAATATATTTAAGAAGGAAAAAAACCCAAAAACCTTCTTGTACAAATGGAATTGGGTGCAGCGAAGAGCAGAATGAGAGTATGTGAGAGGAACAGCTCTACAGACACCAAGGTCAGTGGAAAAGGAGGGTCAGGAGCTGCTCCAGGTGCTAGAACAGGGATTGGATGCCCAAAAGAGGGCTGTGAACCTGTGGGAGGCCCATACTGGAGCCTCCCAGGTGGAGGTGGATGCTTTAAAAAGGATGTGATGACTTGGGAAGCCCGTGCTGCAGCAGACACCCGGCAAGGACAGCAAGCAGAAGAGCAGAAGAGGCCACAGTGGGACAGCTTTGCTGGAAGGACTTGCGGCTCTAGGGGGGACCCATGCTGGGGCAGAGGAAGGACTCAGACTTCTTTCCCTAAACAGCAGTAGGAACAAAGTGTGATGAACTGACCATGACCCCCATTCCCATCTCCCTGCACTGCTGCAGGAAGGAGGGAGAGCCCAGGAAGGAGGGTGGGATGGGGAGGTGGTGTTTTTAGGATTTATTTTATTTCTCATTATCCTGCTCTGATTTGGTTTGTAATAAATTCAGTTCCTAGTTCCAGGCTGTCTGTTTTGACCATAACTGTGGTCGGTGAGGGATCTCTTCTGGTCCTTATCTCAACTCCTGGGCCTTTATTTTCTCTCCTGTGTCCAGATGTGGAGAGCAAGGACAGAGTAGTTTTGGTGGCACCCAGCATCCAGCCAGGGTCAACCCACCACCAAATCCTACACGGTCCAGGACTACAGGAAAAGCTTTGGAAGAAGCTTCAAACTCATCAAGCACCAGTTAAACCATACTGGGGAGACCCTCTGGATGCCACAACTATGGGAAGGGCTTCACTGTGAGCCCAACGTTCCTGGAACACCTCTAGGACCCATATGGAGGAGGTCTCTACAAGTCCTCTGGCTCCAGGAAGAGGCACGAGGAGTTAAGGTCCTGCCAGAACTACCATCTGAAGTAGAAGGTGGTGACAAGCCTTGAGCCCAGGGCCTCAGGAGCACCTGAGGCTTTCCAGCTAGACTCTGCTGAGCCCCAGGAAGGGGCTTACACAGCCTGTCATCCTGCCTCCAAAATCCCCTGGGATCCCCCAGCCATCTCTGCATTCCCCCCTCCAAGATCTCGGCTCCTGAGATGAGCACAAAGGAGTGGAAGTCTCCGACTAAGGACGCCATAAACCCCAAAATTTTATCTCCATTCACCAATTTTCTGTTTTCCTCTGCTTTTCCCATTTCCGTGTCCTGTCACAGCGGGTGGGAGCGACCGAGAGCCCAGTGCTGCCGATCCAGACCTGCCCCAGCTCCATCCCTGCTCCTCCCGCGGAACAGAAGGGGCTTTGGGGGGAAGGGTAGCGCTGGTTGTGGGAGGAGGAGGAGGAAAAGGAATGGAAGAGGAAGGATGAAGAAGGAGCAGGATAAGGAAGGGAGGTAAGAGGAGAAGGAGGCGGGAGTACAGAGGACGAGGAGAAGCAGCGGAGGTAGGAGGAGCAGGAAGCGGAACAGAATGAAGTGTCCGGCGGGAGCGCTCGGTGTGTGCGCGGCCGATCCCCTCGGGAGCATTGCCCGCTCCCCTACATCCCGCAGGTGACTGGGGACGGGGAGCCCGCCCCAGATATCTTGGGGGGACGGGGTGTGTGTTCCTGGGACCATTTGTTTCTGGAGGGAGGGGAGATATTTCGAGTTCACCCCAAATATCTTGGGGTGGGTCTCTTGTTTTTTTCGGGGGATGGGGGAATATTTCGTCCTTGCAGGATTCCAAAGCTGAACCGCAGGAGCCGCCCCCGGGGGCATTCTGCGGAGTCTCCGGGCGGTGTTATTTCGGGAGGACGGTCCGGCGGAGGGAGGGGAGCGATCACCGCGCCTGCTGGGGCTGCGCCTTCCCGGCCCCGGCCCCGGCCCCGGCCCCGGCCCCGGCCCCGGCCCCGGCGGGGAGCTGTGCCAGACGCTGGGGCTGGGGACTCTCCCGGGATAAACCGGGACCCCCAGAACGGGGACAGTGCAGAGGGGCCACACCGGAGCTTGAGGACCCGTGGCAACCTGGAGGTGGAGGAAGAATGGAGAGGAGGGGGCCCGGTGAGGAGGGATCTTGGAAAGAGGGGAGCCTCGGGACCCGCCGGGACCCTGAAGTAGGGAACCTGGAGAGAGGAAACCCCTGGAAGCCTAGAGGGGAGGGAGGAGCCTGGAAGGGGAAAGCACGGAGAGGGGGATCGCCTTGTAGCCCTGAGAGAGAAGGGAGGAGCCTGGAGAGATGGGGAGCCCTTGGATCCCCGGGAATGCTGAAAAGGGAACCCTGGAGATAGGGGACCCTGGAGAAGGGTGGTTATGACCAGCCTCTGAAGATTTATAGTGGTGTTTATCTGTCATCTATCTATCTATCTATCTATCTATCTATCCATCTATCTATCTATCTATCTATCTATCTTTTATGCACATTTTTTTGAGAACTCACCAATTTGGATGCAATGGAAAGGAGGTGGGCAACCATTTTGGTTATTATTATCTACAGAAATGCAACAACATAAAAGCATTAAAATAGCATGTAAGAAAACATATAAGGAAAAGAAAGAAAGAGAAAAAAAGGATAAGAGTAGAAAGGTGTAACCATCTGTGGATCCAGACATGGGACTTGATTGTTGCAATTTTGATGTCAGTTGGTTGAAATGATGGTCACTGTCTTGATTTGTCTTGGGGCTGGGTGATGCCCATGGAACACAGACTTAACTGGGTTAATATACACTCGGGGTTATGCAGGAAGGTCCACGTCCTTCCCGGGAAGGGGGAGTTTGCACGGTCTTTACAGCACTGTGGGTTTATTGCAACACTGGATCATATGCAGTCCTCTGCTGGAAGGCTCCAGAAATAAGTCTGGGGCACTTCAGAGATCTTTGATGGTTTATGACATCTGTTAAGACGTGACAGCTGTCTCTCAGTCATTGTCGTTGAGCTAATTATGGCCCATCAGAGGGGATGAAAACTTCAGCCCTCTGTCTGAATATCGCAGTATGTGTGAATGTCCCAGTATGTGTGAATGTCCCAGTATGTGTGAATGTCCCAGTATATCCCTCAGGGAGGAGGGAGTTTTTACAACCGAGCCAGTCGTGTTAAGGATGAAATTGCCCTGCTCAAAAGCACTGTCCCACCTCGCTGGATCAGCTGCCTATAGGATTTTTCCCTTATTTGGGTCAAAGCCCAGCTTCTTGCTAAACCAAGGTTGATTTGTTGTGGTCATGCTCTGGGGCTCTCACCCTCTGCACCTGGGCTGTTCCCTTGCCCATAATCAGCAAAGCCCCCCTGCTTTTACAAATGGCCAATTGTTCGAGCCATTAACCCAGAACATTCCAGTCTCTCGCAGTGACACCTTCAGAACCACTCAGAGAGGAGGAACCCCTGGGACCCCAGCAGCCCAGAGAGCAGGGAGCCCTGGGGTTCTGAAATGGTGAGCCTTTAGAGGGGGGGACCCCCGGCAGCCTGAGAGTCAGGGCAAGCATGGAAAGAGGGGAGCCCCGGGACCCCTGTCCTCATCCGCTGGTACAGGAGTGATGTTTGTTATAAATTCCCATCAAGCTAAAGAAAGACCCAGACACACCTTATGTTTTGTTGTTCCCAACACTTCCATGAATTCTCTGCTCCCACCACAAACTCGTCCAAGGCACTGGCTTACAAGTGTGTGGAGCAGCAGCACAGCTCCACAATGTCCCCAATTCCACCACAGTTCATGTGGAGAATGGGAGAGGTGTGCTTTGCCCAGGCACAGTCAGGGAAGGAGGCAAAGAATATTTCCAGTGCTTCAGTCCTGTGTTGGTGCTGCCACGTGGATGGGCTGGAGCTGGGCAGAGAAAAAACAGAAAGAGAGGTGAGAGAGGAGAATAAAGAGAGGCAGGGAAAACGAAGAAAAAAGAGTGAGGGGGCCTGATCTGCTCCCTTTTCCAGTTCACCTGGTGCAGCCTCTTGTGTAAACCAGACTTTTGGTGGGTTTTGTTCCTGTGGGCACAGGTGTTCTTCTCCAGTGGGTGAGACAGGAGGCTGAGCACAAGTCTTGGGGCAGAGCAGGAAGTTCCTAGAATCACAGAGTAGGCTGATTTGGAAGGTACCCATCAGGATCACCAAGTCTAACTCCAGGACTTGCACAGAACACTCCAACAATCCCACCATGGGCTGACAGCATTGTCCAAATGCTCCTTGAGCTGAGACAGGTTTGGAGCTGTGACCACTTCCCTGGGCAGCTTGTTCCAGTGCCTGACCAACTGAGGTAAAAACCTTTTCCTGATACTTCACCTAAACCTCCCTGACTCAGCTCCATCTGTTTGCTTGAGACCTGCCACTGATCACAAGAGTGGAGAGGCTGGTACCTGCTCCTGTGCTGCCCCTTGGGACGATGTTGAAGAGCTCCATGAGGTCTCCCCTCAGTCTCCTCCAGCTGAACAGATAAGGTGACCTCAGTGGCTCCTCATAAAGCTTCCTCTCCAGACCTTTCCCATCCTTGTGGCCTCCTTTGGATGCTCTCCAGTGGCTAAATGTCTTTTTTGTGTTTTCGTGCCCAAAACTGCCCCCAGGACTCAAGGTGAGGCTGCCCCAATGCAAAGCAGAGGACAGTCCCCTCCCTGGCCAGGCTGGCCATGCTGGGCCTGATGAGCCCAGCACATGGATGGCCCTCCTGGCTGCCAGGCACTGCTGATTTGGATCCAGCTGGACATTGACCAGGACCTCCAGGTCCCTTCTCACAGCTGCTCTCCAGCATCTCATTCCCCAGTCCATACACAGAACCAGGGGCTCCCCATCTCAGGTGCAGGATCCTGCACTTGCCCTTGTTAAACTTCACATGATTGATGATTGTCTACATCTCTGATTTGTTGAGGCTTTTTGCAGGGCCTCTCTGCCCTTGCAGAAGTTGATAGCTCCTCCCAATTTAGTGTATTTTCTTAGTATTTATTTAAGTCCTGCCTCCAAGTCATTTATGAAGGTGTTGAAGAGAACTGGGCTGATGATCGGTCCCTGTGGAACCCCACTAGTGACTGGTGCCGGCCTGATTTCGTCTGTCACTGTCACCCTTTGTGCCCAACACGTAACACAGTTATTCAGCTGTTTCACAGTTATTCACAGTTTGTTCAGAAGGGGCCTGGGAGAGACAGTATCAAAACCTTTGCTGAAGTCCAAAAAACATTCCATCTCCTGGCTTTCCTGGATCAACTACATGGGTTGCCCTGTCTTAGAAGAAAATCAGGTTCAACAAGCAGGACTTTCCCCTCATGAAGCTGTGCTGGCTACGACCAATAACTGTGGTGTCTTCCAGGTATTTTTCAGTACCTTCCAGAGTAATCTTTTCTGTTGCATCATTGGGTACTGAAGTGGCTCTGACAGGCCTGTAGTTTCCAGAGTCCTCCTCCTTGCCCTTCTTGAAAACTGGGACAGCATTTGCCAGCTTCCAGTCAGCTGGGACCTCTCAGGTATCCCAGGAACACTCAAAAATCATCAAGAGAGGCTTTGCAATGACATCAGCAGCTCTGAGTATTCTTGTATGAATCCCATCAGACCCCATAGATTTGTAGGGATCCAGCTGGATCAGCAGATCCCATGCATGTTCAGGGTGGGATCATTCTTGATCTCCTGCACTGAGATTCCCTTGGTCTGTCATCTGTGTTGAAGGCAGTGGCAAAGAGTGTATTAAAACACATCCGCCTTGTGCATGTCCCTGTTTGTGAGGTGACCATCCTAATCCTGGAATGCGACAGTGTTATTTCTACCCTTTGTTTTCCCGTTAATATATTTGAAAGAACTTTTTATTGTTCCCCACATTTCTGGCAGCTTCAATTCCAACTGAGCTTTGGCCACACAGATTTTCTCCCTGCAGTGTTGAGCAGCATCTCTGTATTCTTCCTGTGTTACCTGACCTTTCCGCTGGGCACACACCTTCCTTTTTTCCTTATATCCAAGGGGAAATCCCTGTTCAGCCACACCAGTCTTCTACCCTGCCTGCTTGACTGCCAGCATTTAGGAATTGCTGCTCCTGTGCCTTAGAAGATGATGCAGTGACGGGCTCCAGCACCTGCAGACACATTTTTCCAGGGTACTCATTTGTTCCCTGAACAGCCTGAGGTCTGCTCTCATGGCCAGAGCTGAAGTTTTGCTGGTACTTTACCTCCTGTCAGCAGAGATTTAAACTTGATTGCTCTGTGGTCTCTGTGGCTGAGATGACCAATCTCCATTTTGCTCATGAGATCTCTCTGTTGAGAAGCAGCAGATCTTGGAGAGCATCTTTCCTTTGAAGTGTCCCTTAGTTCCTCAGATAATAACTCTTCACTGTCCTGGGCCTGGCTTGGTGGTCTGTAGTAGACTCCCACATGGCATCTGCATTATTTGTTTGCCCCTTTATTCTCACCCAGTCTCAACTGTGCCGTTGCCAGCTGTGAGCTCCAGACATTCCAGCCCTTCCATTACATCCAATGCCACCCCACACCTCTCCTGCCCTGGTTACCCTTCTAATCATCCAGTGGGGCACTCCTGTAACAGAGTTGTCTTATCCCGCCAGGTTTCACTTATGCCAGTGCTGTCAAATCTCTGGCAGTGGGCCAGAGCTTCCAGCTCTTGTTTGTTGTTCATGCTGTGTATGTATTTGTGTAGAAACGTTTCAGGTGTGGTAGATTGTAGCAGGATTGAGGGATCCTATCAGTGCTCCTTTCCTCGAGCTCTGGCACTCCATCCCATTGCTCTTCACTGGTGAGCCTGATTTTGTCCCTTTCCCTCTTAAAGGTAAATCCCATCAGGTGTCAGTAGGCCAGGTGTTGAATAGATCATCCCATAGTCAAATAACCCAATTTTTTCCAGTTGCATCAGCCTTGGATGCATGCATTGATGTGACGGATCTTTTTATTCCTGTCAATATTATTCCCTGTTAACAGAAGGACCAGGGAAATCACTACCTGTGCTCCTGATCCTGTGTTCAGTTGTCTCAAGGCTTTGAAATCTCTTTTGATTTCCCTCGGACTTCTCTTCATTACTTTGTCACTGCCAGCCTGAAAAACCAATAGTAATCAGAGGGCCTTAATAGGCTGGAGAGTTTTCCAGTAGTGTCCCTTACCCAAGCCCCTGGGAGACTGCAGACTTCGCTGTGAGTTGGGTCCTATCTGCAAATCAGGCCCTCCATTCTCCTCAGAAGGCAGAATAGTCTCTTATTAAACTTCCCTTCTTTTCCTCTTAACAGAGGAGATTCTGGTGCCGGGTACAGGTGGTGTTGCTTTAGGAGGCTCCTCTGTCCCAGAAGCACCTTCACCCACCTTATCAGTTGTCTGGCCGCCGAGTTCCAGGGTCTCTTATTTGTTGTAGAAGGTACCTGCCCTACTTGTCAGGATTTCAGAAGGAACTTCCGTCCTGGTAGCTGAAATTACTCTCTTCCAGCCTTCATCTTCAACAGACCCTTGACCTTACAGGGTTTTGAGTGTCCACAACAACAAAGGTTCAAGTCTCTGAGAATCTGGAGACTGGGTGTCTCTGAAAATAACTGGTCAAAGTTGGGATTCTTGTGTTTAGTGTCTGTTTAGGATTTGAGTGTTTTGTACTCATTTTTTCTGTGCTGTGTGGATCTTCAGGGCCATGCTGAGGATCCCGTCTGAGCAGGGACAGCACAAAGCCCTGTGCTTCCCTCGCCTGTCTGGTCTCCCTGTTATCAGCACTTCCATGTTTGTTTACCTGAAACCCCCCTTCACCTCCTCCCCATGGTTACATCTGGTGGTGTCGGTTCTGTACTCAATGATACCTCCAGCACTGAACCCCCTCATCTACAGCCTGAGGAACTAAGAGCCGAAGAAACTTAGGAGTGGATGCATTTGAGCAGCCACAGCCTGCCTGTTGTCCTCTGTCAGTGACTCCCAGTGCGTGTCATGACAGATAAGTCTGTCTTTCCTTATTTACATATTACATATTTTTCTTCTCCACTTGTGATGTTGTTGTCTTTAAAAAGAAGTGTCATTACTCATCCTTTCCTCCTTCAGCATCCACCAAGCTTGTGTGACCCAGAGACTGTGTAAATAGGGAGACTCACATTGTATTTAAATGAAATAAATTAACCTGCAGCATTTTTTTTAGTCTTGAGGTCCATCCTCAGCAGAGCAGGAATGAATGGGAAGTGAGAACAATCTTCTGGCTGCATCAGCCTTGGAGCACGCCCTGGGCCTGGAGCAGGAGCAGCTCTTGAGGGCCCCAAGACCGGGGCTCTTGTGCTGCCCTGGGTAGATGGGATGGCAGCAGGGGCTGCAGAGCTCTCAGCACCTCAGCCCAAGGGGAGCAGGGCAGCCAGGGAGCCTCCTTTGGCCTTGGCCAAGCACCTTCCCCCATGGCTGGGGCTGAGTCCTGCGGCAGCTGCAGCTGCTGCTGTGCCCTTGGTAGGGGCTGAGGCCGTGGGGGCCAGTGCCCAGAGCAGTCTGGCCTGAGCAGAGCTGTGGGGCCAGAGCCAGCTGGGCTGGGCTGGGGAGAGGCCCTTGGTGCTGCCCAGAGCTCAGGACAGCTGGCAGAGCTTGCAGGGAGCTGGGCTGGGCTCAGAGAGCCTGGCCCAGAAACCATCAGTGTCCATCTCAGCCTGGCTGGGTGTGCAGGGGCAGTAATCAGGCCAGGCCTTGTGGGGCAGGGCCAGCGCCTGTGCAAGGCATTGAAAACAGGCAAGTGGCCCAGAGAGGAGGCTGCTCTGTGCCCTTGGTGGCATGGACAGAGCAGGGAGGCGGCCCAGGACATTTGTCAGTGCCAGCCTCTGTCCCCATGTGTTGGCAGCCCTGGCTGCTGAGCCCAGCTTTGGCCTGGGCTGAGTTTGGCTGTGGCCCAGCTCCATCCTCCTGCGGGGCTCAGGGCCTGTTCCGGGCCATGGCCAGCCCTGGCTGCCTCTCTGCTGGCCCAGAGGGTAGCAGAGCCCGGGGCAGGGCTCTCTGTGCAGCCCCACAGGTGCCACGGGCTCTGCAGGAGCTGGCAGAGGCTGCCCAGCAGGGAGGCCATGGGGCACAGAGCCCCAAGGCTGCTGTGGGCACCACGGCACAGGGGCCGTTCCCAGCCACAATGCTCCTGGCCTGGGCTGGGCCTGCACAGGGCTCTGGGGATGTGGGAAGGGAGCAGGGCTGGGATGGCACAGGACAGGTAATGAATGGGAGCTGTGAAGACGCTGGATAACAGCAAGGCCAGCAACAGACAGGGAATTTCTCTGCATTGTTTGTGCTGTGCAGGACTGCTTCAGAACAGGGAGGGGGATTTAATACCAGCAAACACTGATACTGATGTTGAGGGATAAAATGGCTTCTTTGCCTGAGTCTTTGCTGGAAAGGTCTCTCAGATCTCTGCATTCAGTGAAGAGCTTCAAAGAGGAGGAAAGCAAATATTGTCAGGAACCTCACTGAGGGGGGGAAGGGGTTAAAAGCCGATGTGGCAAGGAAGAAAAAAATAAGAAAAAGTAGTATTTTCACTCAAAGATGACCTTGCAGCTGAAAGATGCTAATATTTGGTGGGAGAAATTTCACATATTGTGATTGCTTTGGGTTGTTTTATGTCTGCTTTGAGAAGTGCAATTTCTGCAGAAGATAACAGGATGTTGTAAAAAAGTCCTAAAATGCATTTTTTCACAGGCCTTAGGCCTCCTGGTGAGAGGGAAGAGAGATAAGGAGCTCAGAGATTGCAAAAGCACAGCCTTGTGAAGGCATGTGCCTTTGATGGGCCCTGTGGTATGTTATGGCAGAGGAACAGGCTTGGCATGTGTTCTTTTTGCCCCTGTTAAGATGGAATAAGCTTAGGACTGTATATGTCCCCTTTTCCTAGTGTGGCAATAGGATAAATGTACTCTTTACACTTCAGCTGTGGATTTTGGCTGTCTTGGTTACCTGCATATATTCAGTTCACACACTCGTGGAATTCATGAAAGAAGGACAAATGCCAGTGTCAGCCCCTGCAGTGGCACTGGCTGGAGCTGCGTGGCTGGCAGTATCCCTGTGGGAAAGGACTTGGTGCACTGGGAGCTGGAGGCAGCCATCTGCCCTGGCAGCAAGGAAGGCCAGGAGCACCCTGGACTGTGTGACCAGGAGATTAAGGATATGGATCTGAATTATCCAGATTATTGTGCCTTGGTTTTGGTTCCTCAACACAGGAAAGATGTCTGTAAGCCTGAGCAGGTTTAGTGAAGGGCCTCCAAGGTGGGGCTGGAGGACCTTGCCTGTTAGGAGGCTGTGGAAGCTGAACTGGGATTAGATCCACCCACACCTACATTCCCTTCTGAGAAGTTTAGAAAGCCAGGGGGTCCTGGGTAGGTTTTGGGGGTGTTTGGGATCCTTTGTGTACTTTATATCTCAAAAAAAGCTTCTCTGATAAACCTTGTTTCAAGCTCCCACTCTGCCCACAATGAGGGGAGCGCTGCCGGGGGGCACTGGGTCCCTGGGGAGCAGTGATGAACACTGTGAGCACTGGGAGGAAGCACTGGGAGCACCTGGAACTCTGTCATGTCCCCCAGTTGCCTCGGTTCAGCTTCCTGCTTTGTGTGGGGGCTGTGCGGATCCCTGTGGTTTTAGGGTATGCCTACAAGCAGCAAGGTTTGATTGACAGCTGGCATTTATTGGGGAGAGGAAAATGGAGTGGGGGGTGCTGAGGGAGCTGGGGGTGGATGATGGAGATCTCCAGGTGTGGGGTTGTCCAAGTGCGGGACGCTGGGTGACAGGGTGTTGGGGATGGCCGAGTAAGGGGTGCTGGGTGTGCTGGATGTCCAGATGCTGGTGGTTCTGTCTGTTGAGGGTGCCCAGGTGCAGGGTAATGGCAGTGCTGGTGCTGCTGAGCGGGTGCAGCTCCTGTGCTCAGATGGAGATGCTGTTCTCCGTCTCCAGTGGGTTCAGGTAGTTGTATCTCAGCTCAGCCTGTTGGTTCCTCTCCTCAATCCGGTCCCGGATCTCCTCCAGCCGCCCTTGGAAGGCCCGGATGAGCCGCCGGGGTTCCATCTCCGTGAACCACTCCTCTGGGTACTGTCCCAGGAGCCTCTGGAGGGGGACAGCAACATGGACCCTTCAGCTTCAACCGCTTGGTGCTATTCGGGGGTTCTCCAGCACCCTGGTAGGTGTGGAGCAATGGTGGCTGTCCCCCAAGCTTGGTGACACCAAAGGTGGTGACATCCACCCTTGTGGGCACCTCTTGCAGTTCCCCAGGCCCACAGAGCTGTTTGGGGGGGCACGTGGGGACTGTGGGGCCAGACTCACCCTGTCCTTGAGTTGGGAGCTGAGGAGAATGAGGGCAACCAGGATGTTAGCAGTGGTGGCCACCTCAGGAATGGTGTCGAGGAAGTGCTGGAGGAAGGCCCGGCCCTTCTCGCTGGGTGGTGGGTGGCGCATGGAGGACGGGGCATTGGGGACGAAGGCCCCCAGATCATACTGCAGGGGGAAAGGTTACTACAGAGAACATCCCCCCAAAACAGCAGTGGAATGGGTGGGGATATCCTCCCAAAACAGCGAGGGGACAGGTGGGAACATTCTTTGGCACAGAGTGGGGGCAGATGGGAACATCTCAGCATGGCAAGGGAGATGGATGAGGACATCTCCAGTGTGAAGAGGGGATGGATGGGTACATCCTTCTGACATGGGGACCCATTGGATGGGGACACAGGGTGAGGACATCCTTCCATCATGGAGATAGGATGGATGGGGACATCCTTCTGGCATGTAGAGAGGTGTGACATAGACATTGGTTCAGGATGGGGACATCCTTCCTGCACGCAGAGGAGTGGGAGGGGGCCATGTCCCCAGCATGGCTTGAGGACACCTGAGGATATCCTTTGGGTCCCTGCCCGTGTCCCACCTGCCCATTGTTGACAGCCGCGTGCTGCGCCGAGCAGGTGAACATCACCATGGTGAGGAACTTGATGAGCTCCACCACTGTCTGCAGCGACGAGGGAATACCTGGGTGGGGATGGGACAGCCAAGAGCCTCAGGGACCTACGTGTTCCCTGCCTCCCCCGGGGACATCCTCTGGCAGCCACAGGTGTGCTACCTGAGGAGGTCCTGCCCAAGAAACCATTGGTGAAGATGTCCATCACCCAGGCCTGCAGCTCGGTGTCCCCGCTCACTGCTGCATCCCCATCATAGTAGAAGGTGACGATGCCGGTGACAAAGCTGCCGTAGGGACGAGGTGATTGTGAGATCCTGGGGCATGCCAGGACCACCCTCCACCCCCTGAAACCAGTCTCACCTCTCAATGGCTTCCCAGAGGCTCATCCCATCGTCTCGGTAGTAGTAGTTGGGGACATGGGACATGCCACGGTGGCGGATGTCGTCAGGGAGGCACAGGGACGTGTAGGTCACCTGCTCCAGGCCTCGCTGCACCACCAGCAGCAGCCCCTCATAGGTCACCCCGGAACCCTGGGTGGACCATGGTTGGGGAGGGCAGGAGGTGCCCGGCTTCACTTGTCGCCCAGTGCTCCCCATACACCCCAGTACCCCATACTGGTCCCAGGTTACAAGTACTCCAAGTACACACCCAGTGCCCCTGGTACTCCCATATACCCCAGTGCTCTCCAGTGTCCTCCACACCATGTTCTCTAATGTCTGCCAGGTCTCTCATGCTTCCCAGTGCCCCCTAGTGCCCCCAATACACTGCAGTGTTCCCCAGCAATTTCAGTACACCCAGTGTTCCCAGTATGCACCAGTACTCTACATTGGTTCCAGTAGCACCCCAGTACTGCCCAGTGTTTCCAGTAGACCCCAGGGTTTCCAGGAGACCCCAGTGCCTCCCAGTAGAATCCAGTACCTCCAGGAGACCCCAGCACCGCCAAGACTCCAGTGCCCTCCAGTGTCCCAGTGGACTTCAGTAGACCCCCAGTGTCCCCAGTACACCCCTGTGCCTCCCAATACCCCAGAGCATTCAGTGCCCCAGCAGAGCCCAGTGGCTCAGTTCCCAGGGCTCACCTTGTCAATGAGGCCACCCTGGTTTATGAGGACACTGCGGGCCAAGGTGTTGATGTGCAGTGTGAAGTGGAAGTGGGGCATGAGGAGCTGAGGGAGGAATAAACACCTGGCAGGTGACCGTGGACCCCTTCATGGAGTGGGGGGCTGTCAGGTGGGGCATAACCACCCTCAGATCTGGGGACAGGGAGCAGCAGGTGACCCTGAGGGGGGACCTTACCTTGAAGAGAGGGTGACAGGTGGGCAGGTGGCGCAGCGTGGCGATGGCAAAGACCTCCCCAAACAGGTGGGTCCTCAGCAGGTGGGTGAGGAGCTGGTGGCTGTAGAAGTCGGCGTTGCGCACCCAGGTCTTGGCCAACAGCCAGTCCCACTCATCATCACTCGGCAGGAAGATGGGGCTCTGGGGTCCTGGTGTTTGGCTGAGCTGTGGGAGACCACACGGTGGTATAGAACCATTGCCACCCTCCTGTTAGTAGGATATAGAGTGGGACACCCCTACCTGGATGGCGATGGGGCGCAGGAGCCCATCAGTGCCTTGGTGAAGCAGGCAGAGCGGGGCCGCTATGTGCTGCTGGCGCCCGTAAATGGTGTCGGTTGGGATGTCCTCCAGCACCTTGTAGTCCACAATGAAAATCCGACCTTCTTGCAGCTCCTTGCCCAGGTCAGTGCCACCTCCCAGTGAGCCAGCAACCATCTCTGGTGTCACTGGGAATTTGAGTGGCAGTGTGGTACAGCGATGGATGATGATGGGGTTGTTGCCAGTGAGGAACTGGGAACCGAAGAAGTCATCTTCTTGCCAGTGCTTGGCCACATACTCAGGGACTAGGGCGATGGTCAGACATCAGCACCCACTTACCCACCCTCCAAGCACCTTGAGTGATACAGGAGGAAGGGCAGGGGACAGCACAAAAGGCACCCACCAATGTCCCTGCCCTGTGTCCGGGAGAAGATGGTGCGCATTTCATCCAGGCTGTTCCAGGAGCTGCGTCTCAGTAGGAAACCTGACAGAAAGTGGGAGGCCCCTCTACAGGGCAGAGGGGGGACCTCAGCACACTTCTTGCCTTCTCTGGCCCCTTTCCCTGCCATTACCCAAGTCCTCCATGGCCTCAGGGCACAGCTTACTGGAAGATGAGGAAACCAGTGAAGTTGTTGGCCCTGATGCGGGAGAACTGGATGTTGGAGTCCAGCTCGAAGATGGAGTCCACGTTGAGGCAACGGGGCCAGCCCTGGGCGAAGTTCTTCCACCTGAGCCGGGGGGGGGGAAATGGGAGCAGACATCAGCATCACTGCTGACCGGCCCACCTGGCCAAAGCAGGCCTTGCCCCCCCTGTCCCTGCTGTCACCGGTAAGCCTCCTGCCGTGCCGCCAGCTCCCGATGACGATGTTCCTTGAGGATCTGCAGCTTGTCATCCACCAGCTTCTTCCCTAGAAAGAAAGGGGGTGTCAAAAGTTGGACCTCTGGCCATCAGAGGAAGATGGGGACAGGGTGGGTCCTACCTGAGCCCTCTCGCACCTCCACCGTGGTGACTCCCTCCAGCCACTGGTAGCAGGGGAAGCGATACAGGGTGCCATTGGGGGCTGCCACCCGGACGTCCTTGCAGAACCAGGCATCCTCCAGGAAGAGCCGCCACTTGTGCAGGCGGATGAGGACAATGGGGCCCAAGTCCTGCCCACAGTGCACAGACAGGCTCCTCTCCTGGAGAGGAGGAAAAGGCTTCTGGGGGAATGGGCAGATGCCCTGTGGTGGCACCAGGGACACCAGCAGAGAAGGGACTCAAAGCATCCCCACTTGCTTCCATTGCCTTCAGGATCCTTTTCCTCCATCATCCCCTCAAAGTCCCTTTCCTCCATCCTCCCAGAACACCATTCCTCCAATCCCCCCAGGACCACTACCCACCATCCTTCCCAGATTTTTTTCCTCCAGACCCTGGAACCCCTTTCCTCCATCTCCCTCATATCCCTTCTCACCATCCCCTTGTATCCTCAGGAAAGTCCATGCAGCCCCTCATGTCCCCAGGACAGCTCTATCACCCCTTGTGCCTTTTGTCCCTATCCCCATGCCCACCTTCCCTGGCAGGAACAGGAAGGAGACGGTGGTCTGGCGGCTCTCGCCATAGGCGCCCACCAGGGTGATGGAGATGGAGTTGTTGGTCCCAGCTTCCACCATGTCACCTGTTGCCACTGTCACCTTGTAGGTGGCCATGACAAGCTGCAGTGATGTCCTGGAGATGCCGTCAGAGAAAAGTGAGGGGCTGTGGGGTGCAAGCCTGCTGTTTTGGGTGATTTGGGTGTCGCAACCCCCATGGCCGTTGTGTGAGCTCGTGACGGGTCCTTCCTCCTCAGGAGGTGTTATCAGACCACTGCTACTGTCCAGCATCGAGTACATCTGATCTCAACTGCTGTGGCCATGGGGACATTGCCCAAGCGATGGCCCTGTGGGTGGCTGTGGGGACATTACCCAAGAAATGGCCCTGAGGATGGCCACAGGGACATTACCCAAGAAATGGCCCTGTGGGTGGTTGTGGGGACATTTCCCAAGCGATGGCCCTGAGGATGGCCACAGGGACATTACCCAAGAAATGGCCCTGAGGATGGCTGCAGGGACATTACCCAAGCGATGGCCCTGTGGGTGGTTGTGGGGACATTTCCCAAGCGATGGCCCTGAGGATGGCCACAGGGACATTACCCAAGAAATGGCCCTGAGGATGGCTGCAGGGACATTACCCAAGTGATGGCCCTGTGGGTGGCTGTGGGGACATTGCCCAAGCGATGGCCCCAGGGTTGACCATGGGCACATTACTCAAGAAACCGTCCCATGTTCCTGGCTATGGCAATGGCCCAAGGGTGTCAGGACCCAGGACATCCCTCTGGCTGTCCTGAGCAGCCAAGACCCCTGCCAGGGGTCTCAGAGACCCTGGCACAGAGCCCAAGATGCCGGTGGTTTTGATTATGACCCGTGGAGCAAGTTACGGACCTTAGATGAAGATGTGCAAGCCATGACAAATTAAGTAGAATGATAGTGAATTTATCACAAGGTGAAAAAGTAGATTTTGGGGGTTTTAGAATGGGGATTCAGGGGGGCAAGATGGAGGGAACTGGGTGTGTCCAGCCTTTTTCCTTCTTCTTCTTGGCCTCCATCTTCTGCTGTGATGTTGGTACTTACAGATTGGTTTAGAGTAGAAGCTCGCTCTCTAACATAGATGATAGGTATTGGAAAGTAATTGTAAACATTGTATACGTAGTTTTTAGTATAAAGACATAACACTGCCCCGGGGGCAGGCAGAGTGCCTGGAACTGTCCTGCTGGAGGAACCTCGGCAGGGCAGGAGAAAATTTTTTATAGATAAGATAAAATAAGCAACCTTGAGACCAAGAAATGAAGAG
Source organism: Melozone crissalis (assembly GCF_028551555.1). NCBI lineage: Eukaryota > Metazoa > Chordata > Aves > Passeriformes > Passerellidae > Melozone > Melozone crissalis. Next base: position 9,594,968 of record NW_026535844.1, read on the forward strand.
CCCTGACTCCTTCTTCAAGCACAGGGCTGGGAAAAAAGACTTTGGAACTTTTCTCGGGGTCACTCTGACCAGCTAGAGATCCCGACACAAGGGGGTGGTTTGAGCCAAAGGAGGGGCATTCTCTGCGGGCCAGGAGCTTTGTGTGCCCCCATCCAGGGTCTCCTCCATCAAGAGCATCCCCAGCTGCCTTTGGCAGGCAGGAAACAGCAGCGCCTGGAGGTGGCTCTGTGGGCCAGGCCGCAGTGGAGCAGCTCCGTCAGTGATTCCAGCACTGGGCCTGGGGGCACTCCTGGGAGGTGGTGAGGGGTGAGTGGGACCGCTGGCATCGGAACACCCCTGAACGGCACTCCTGGGAATCAGAACTGCTATTGCCCGAAACTGTGAGCCCCATGAGCCCCACATTCCTGCGCGTCAAGACCCCCCTGCTCTACATTGCCTGGCCCTGGCACCACTCTCTGTCCTCTTTCGCAGCCATCCCACCTCTCCCAACCCCCAGCCTCTTCCTTTCCCTTGAACCTGGCACCCTGTGCCCATTCCTGCCTTTCCCAGTCCCCAAACTCTGCTTTCCTCAACACCAGCGATGCCCTGAACACTTCTTTCTGGAGATCTTGCCTCTCCCCACCCTTATACCTGCCTTTCCTTACCCTGGGGACCCCCCAAAATGCAATTCCTACCACTGGGAACCTTGAACTGCAATTCAAGAGCACCAAGATGGCCTGGTCCACTCTTCCATGCACAGAACAACCCTGAACCCCCTTTCCCAGCCACCCCGTCTCTCCAACCTCCAGACCCTCCTTTTTCTTTGTCCTGGGACCCCTGCACCCCCATTCCTGCCTTTCTCCTTTCCTTAACAGTGGGGACTGTCACAATCCGCTAGTACAAGTGGGGGTTGTGATGGTTCCTTAACTGATCTCAGAGTGCAAAAACAACACAGAGGGGATTTCATAACTGTGTATAGGTTTGATGAGGGGTTCAGCAATTAATTTACATGTTCTTGCAGCATCATCACCTTGTGTTACCATAAAGGGAGGGAAAACATTATTTTTGTCATCCAACACTAGTGTTATCATGATTTATCAGGTCTTCATGTCCCTCAGAGTTCTTCTGTGAAAAAGTAAATGCAACAGAATCTGCCACCAGGAGGCACGAAATTAAAATGATGGAATTATCCAGCGTGTATTTATCCAGTGCTCTTTCCCCACAGCATCAGGGGCTACCCACGCATATTTATTCAGAGAGGTTTTTAGCACAAGTGTTACTTGCCCTATAGTAAGGGAGTTCCACCAGAACAGGTTGTCCAGGGTAATGTGCTGGATTATTAGGATCATTTGGTACACAGCATAGGAGTCAGTGTAGATGCAGACAGGAGAGGTATTCTCCTGTTGGAAAGCACTCCAAACAACTATCAGCTCCCCAACCTGAGCGCTGCCTTCTCCCTCAGTAATAATTTGTTCACCAGAGGGAATGTGGAGGGCTCTGCCGCTGTATCTCCACACCTTCCCCTCTCATTTAGCAGAGGCATCAGGGAACCAAGAATTTGCTGATTGTTCAGGGGAGAAAGGTAGGGCTACTTTAATTACAGAGGCAGGTTTATTTTGGCTGCAACCGAAGTTCTCAGTTTCTTGTATCGCTAAATTTTTTACAGCACCTTCTGTTATGGCGAAAGTGTTAGAGTCATGTTCAATCTGAGCATACCAGTTTGTAACTGAGGCCTTCTGGGCCACCCCGTCAGGTGGGGGGGTCCCAGTAGTGTCTTTATAACTTTGAAAAGGGCTCTCAGACAGTTAGTTGTTGTCGTGCAATTTTTACCACTTCTCTGAGAGATAAGCTAACCACAAACAATCCTTTTTCCCAGGTGGTGTATCTTTTCTCAACATCTTTGAAACCACAGGAATAGAAACCAACAGGCCTCATCAGACCCTCAGGACCCCACTGCCAAATGTGTACTGATAGCCCTGAGGAGGCAAATCCACTTTCCACCTGAAAGGGATCTGTGGGATGGACAGGGTCCAGTGCTTGGTGAGCTGTTGCTTCAAAATCAGTAATTGCAATGCTTCCTCCTGAGAAGGAGTCCTATCTCATTTCACCCCTTATCTTTGTCTGAGAGCCCTCCTTAATTTCAAATTTATAGCAATTCAGAGAGAGGGGGTTTACATTTTCCATTTCAGGGAAGGCTTCTGCCTTCCTTAGCAGACACCTGTCTTTTCAAAGCAAGACAAGAACTTATAATTAAATTTATAATTTGCTGTATAGTCAAGTATGTTAAAAACAGATAGTTCTTGCTTCACCGCAAGAGGATTTTGCTTCTTTGCTACCATAAACAAGACTTTACGTATTCGTTTAAAACTGATAAGCAAGAAAAAAACTCGATCTGTAGTTTGGACTATGGCCAGAAGCCTTGGAAAACAACCAGCTACCCAGAGAGCATGTGCAAGGACCAGGTTCATCCAAAGCACACCCCAAGGAAGACTGCTTTTACCCCATTGACTTCATCTGGCGACCCCCAGCAGATGGTCCTTAAGCGCAGGGGATAAGGAGCCGATTACCATATGAAGAGGCGGGGAGGGGGGGAGGAGGGGAACAGGCTGTGAATATGTATAGGCGATGTTGTAATCTTTGCAAATATGCATGAGCTTATGGATATATAAACAGAGTCTGCTCTGTTTGGATAGGCACGCTTGGTGAAAATATTCCATGAAAATATTCCCAATGTGTCCAGCGCTGTAATATACTTACCTGCTTCACAACTATTTATTAGTTGTGGAGCTCTTATTCCGAATGTCAATAGGCTGGGAATGGGGGAAAAGGCTTTGGGTGTGTGTTGGAAAAGCCTCTGGCCAGAGGCACAGTGACTGCCCACCCTGCACTGTGCAGAGAAGCCCGGCTGAGGTTCACAGGGTGGAGAGACCTGTAATCACAGGCAAGGGGAGTGCAGGGGGTCCCTGCCGTGAAGGACGTGAGGTCCAGGAAAGGCAGGATCTGGCGGATCTTTGCACGGTACAAAGCAAAGAGGATTGCCCCTTGAATGAGGTGCAAATACAATTTCAGGGGCAAGCTCCGGGCAAGCTCATTGTCCTGGCACAAATCTCTGTGCAAGCTGTAGCGGAGAAGCTTTCTGTTTGGATTCAGACGAGGAGAGAGGCTGAACGTGGTGGTGCGTGGTGCTTAGAAGGAAAGTGCATGGCCCAGGTCAGAGAATAGATGAGGATTCGCCTTGGTGAGAATGAACACGCGACAGTTCCAAAAGGCGAAGAGCGAGGCCACAGAGCTCCGGGCTGGCGTGTGCAGCGTCCTGGCTGCCGGAGCAGCGTGGCTGCCTCTTGCTTGCTTGCCAAATTCATGTTGGCAGTCGTAAGGGGGAAGTTCAAAGATAAAGCTTGTTCAAAGACAAGCGCACTCCCGGCTTGGCTCCATTCGTGTTGGGAGCAGTTCAGGGAAGAGCTCCACTGTGGATGCTGGCTCTTGGAGACTGACAGAAGGCGATCCTGAATGTAGCAGGGAAGGAAGAGGAATCGTATCATTGGTTATGCAGTTTATAGGCTGAAAAAGAAAAGGCAATTGCAGCACGGTCTCTTTCTTTTCTGTGCAATCAGCCACTCAACATGTAACTCACACCCGCTGAACTGCATCCACCTCCCTGGAGATATGCACTTTCCCTTAAGCTCTCTGTACCATCTATGTACCTCTCATTGTCACAGATTTGAAACCCCTTCAAAATGTACAGCAGCTGCTTGCAAAATAAAAGTCCCAGAACGAAAAGCCAGTGCTGGCTTTCATAGTCCCTTTGCAGTCTGTAAACTACACAAAATCCACTAGTGATTTCGCACATTCCTTTTCAACTAAATGTATAGCATCAGCACACTCTCTCAAAGTGGCAGAGCCCATTGTTACAATGAAGCGTTTCTAGCTGTAGTTACTACTGAGAGATGTCCCAGGACAGAAAGCATTTTCTGCACTTCCCTCTTCCCTGGGAAACCTGATATTCCAGCGCCATCACTTTCATACACCTTCAGTGTTCTTGAGTGCAAGCAGCTAGAGGTCACAGAGAAGGAAGGAAATGTCAGGGCAGACTAAAGAAGCCATTTTTCCTAGCAGCATTTAAATTGTGCACAAAACACTTGGGACCATGTACTGCCTTTTAACATATATGGACGTTTTTCACTCTTGCAGTTTTGTTGCCAACTTTCAGCAGCTGCTCCTGTCAAATAGACTGTGGAAGACAAAGCCATTGCTGGGCTGCCCCTTCCCCTAGCCTCACCTAAGCCACATCAAACTCACTGGTGCACTCTGTATATCCATTCTCTGCTGTGTCTACTGTTGCTATCTCTGGATCTCAGGACCTAAAGATAAGGGCAGTTTTCTGATAGGGCTGGAAGAGGAAGAGGTAGCAGCACAAAGCTGCTCTTGTTGAACTTCCCACTTGACAACTGCTATTGTGAATTTGGCAGCCACACTCCTCTGGCAGCCAGTACACTGCACACACCATCCCAGTGCTCTGTGGCCTCGTTCTTTGCCTCTTGGAACTGTCCTGCTTTCATTCTCACCAAGGTGAGTCCTCATCTGTTCTTGTGAAGAACACTGCCAGCAGGAAAGCACTCCTAAGCATTGCTTCTGCCAAAACTGACCTGGCCCATGCACTTTCCTTATAAGCACTCTGTACCACCACATTCAGCCTCTCTCATTGTCTGAATTTAAACAGAAAGCCTCTCGGTTTCATCTTGTGCAGAGAATTGTGCCAGGACAATGCGCTTGCCTGGAGCTTGCTCCTGAAACTTGTGGAAACCTATATTTGCACCACACTCAAGGGGCAATCCTCTTTCTTTTACAATGTGCAAAGTGCTGTCCGATCTCTGTGCTCTCTGCACAGTCCTTCTTAGCTTGAAGTACTGCCACACACATTACAGCCTCACAAGGACTAAAGCTCCAGAGAGACATCTCTCACAGAAAAATGTGCTGGGACAAAACCATGTTCTTCCTGTCCCCCTCTCGTTGCTCAGATTATGGTGCTGTGTCAAATGTCTTGGACACAGAACAACTAATTCAGCAGGTCCTTCCCTCCTAGCACATTTCACTGAACGAAAGCTCCATGGACAGTTTGGACTTGGTGAAACAAAAAGGATATGAGTGTACCTAAAGCTGAGGAGAAACCGTGCGTAGCACACTGTGGGTGCATGCAGTACACATAGGGAGAAGTGGCAAAGCTGAATGCCACCACTGGGCTTCAGTCCTGTCCAGATCACATAAGGTGAAGAATGAAGTGGCAGAGCACTGGGCTTGTTTGCACAGTGAACAGAATCGCAGAAGTCCAGCAACAGCTTGTTCTCAATTTGAATCCACCGAGGATGCTCTTGTTGCTTGAAAAGTAACATGAAGCCGTTAGACTTTATCACAAAATGTGGAGATCAGCTCTTTTTTACACTCTCAGTGTTGCAGAGTCTATGATAATCAAGTCCATAGATCACCTAGAAGCACATGTCAAAACAGAAGGCACTCTTTACGTACCCCTTCTCCAAGCAGCCCTGAAACTGTGCACAACACGCTGCATCTCTGTGCTTTCTTTCTCAGATAGCGATGCCATCACATCTTCCACTCTTGCAGCTCCGTTGCCAGCTGTCAGCCGATACTGTAACAGAAAAAAGCTCAGTAAGTCAAAACAAGTGCAGGGCTGCACCTTCTGCTTGCCACACCTAAGTCACATCAAACTCACCCGTGCACTGGGTCCTTTCCTTCTCCGCTGCAACTGCCATTGTGCTGTCTGGATTTCAGAGCCTAGATGAAAGCACAGTTGTTTCCACAGGGGGCTGAAAGAAAAATTGATAGTAGCAAGAAGAGCTGTCCTTAAGATTCTTGCTTAAGACTGTAATGTGAATTCAGGCAAGAAAGTAGCAGCCACCAGCTTTTTGCAAGTCTTTACGCTACACGGGGGGAGCTGGACTCGCAACTGGGACACATGATGGGGTGTCCCTGCTTCCAGTGCCCCCTCCTGGTGCTCCCAGTGCCTCACCTCAGTGCTCCCTGTAGGACTCCCTGGCTCCCCTTCCTGCCCCCAGTTCCAGCCAGTGCTCCCAGCTGACTCAGTTCACTCCTGGTGGACTCAGTGTTGCTCCCTGTCTCACCCAAGTGCCTCCAGAAAGTTCAACGTGGCAAAAGTTCAGAGTGCTGAAGACAGCAGGTATTTCCAGCCTGTGTGTCCCATACTTTGTCTAAAAGGCTGTTGGTATCTGGATGTTTAGATACTTTTTTAGACACTGAGTTACATTTATCATCTGAAGATGTAAAAATCTCCATCTCCACAGCACACCCATAGGCCACATTCATCCCACTCAGCGAATCCCGGACCAATTCCTGCCCTCTGCCTGAAGCACCCAGTCCCAGCCCAGTTTAGGCTGCTCTAATTCAGCCCTGCCAGTCCCACCCTGATAGACTGAAGTGCCTGCAGTCCATTTCATGAGGCTCAAAACTAACAGGAAGTTCTCTATTGCAGCGACTTGTGAGGGTTCCTCAGCGTGAGAGAGATGGACAAGAATCTTGGTCTTATGATCAGAAGGCTGGATTTATTGATATATGATATATAATACATTATGACCATACTAATAGGAATAGAGAGAGAAGTTGCAGAAGCTGCTAATCTAAGAATAGAATAGGAATCTAATAACAAAGTTCTGTGTCCAGCAGAAAGCAAGGACAAACTCTCCTGTGAGTGGTCAGCAAATCCAAACACTCACAGAAGACCAATCACCGCTGCACCTGTTGCATTCCACACCAGCCGATAACAATTGTTTACATTCTTCTTCTGGAGCCTCAGCTTCCCAGAACGGACAAATCCTAAAAGAAAGGATTTTTATGCAAAGATGTCTGTGACAGTTCTCAGCTTTAATTTTCAGCTGGCTTAGGCCTGAAGCAGGTCACCAGAGTCAGCTAAATCCCCAGAAATGTCCCAAGGAAAGACAAATTGCCCAGCCAAACCTGTGCCAGTGGTGCTGAAGTGGTGACTTCCACTGTCCCAAGAGCAGCCTTGGGACTGCAGCCTGAGATCCCTGAGGAGCCGCATTTCCTCAGGAGCAGCAGCAGCAGCCTGATGGATGTTTAAAACTTTAGCAATTCACATGCACAGTTCTTTCCTGTGCCTCCATGATAGCCTTCAAAAAGGAGCAAACCCACTGATTTCAGGACGTGAAAGATCAATGCCGGAGGAACTCAACACAAGCTTCCAGATGTGTCCCCAGCAATTCCCTCCCTGTTGTCAGCAGAGCTTTAGGACAGCACCCAGCACCCCTGTGCTCATGGCAGTGAGACTGTGTATGGTGGGTCCCAGGTTCCCACTCTGACAGCCCAGTGCTGTGGTGGCTTGTGGGGGGTCACAGTGGCCACAGACTCAGCTGCTTGCCCACAGGTCTGTGTTGTCCCAGGATTCACAACAAAACCTCATTTCCCCACCCTGTCAGGCAGAGCCAAGTCCCAGCGCCTGCTGCAAGGTTCAAGTCTCCCTGCCCAGGATTTGTGCCAGGGACCAGGGGACACTCAGCCTCCCTCAGGCAGCACCTCCTGCTCTGTTCAACATCACAGCCCATGCCATTCTGGGGCTGGAGCAGCAGCGAGTTCAGGCTGAGGAGAAAGTTCTTATTGGAATCCTTGGACTTCACGCTGGTGTTCCCAGTAACGCCCAGCAGGTCATGGTTTGGTTACCAGATGAAGAATCATTAGCACCTGGTGGGTTTGATGCCTTAGGATTTTAGCTTTTATATTTTTCATGTATTTGTGAACCTGCAATTCTTTAGTGTATAACTCTGAATTCCACACAGAGTGTGAGCTGCTGCTTACCCATTTTGGTCAGACACAATAATTCCTCTCTGAGCCTGGGAATCAAGGACGCCTCACTGTCTCAGGCCCTGAGAGATGTAAACAAAAGCGAGCTGGGGTGGGAGCAAACTTGGGGTAAATGACTTCATTACCTGAAGCTGTAATTGGAAGATTAACCCCCAATATGCAAATGGACCAAACTTATAAAAGTGTGAAAACCCGTGACCTGCTGTCCATTTTTGGCTGTAGCCCCTCAGGGGGCTTCATCTGCCTGAAATATACTAGAAGGCCCTTCAATAAATCCAACTGCTCTTTATTCCCTTAATTTTGTCTGGCCTCTGTTTTTAGGTAGCCCTGGAAAAGGCATCAGGGTAATACAATGCCAATTTTTAAAAACTCATTTGTCTATGGAATCGCGTGATACTTATTCTGTAGGAAAAAGAACTGGAAAGCAACCAGCCCAGTTCTGGCAGCTTTTACCAGTTCAGGTATAACTTTGGGGTTGTCAACCACCAGAGACCACCAAGGAGACCCCCAGGACAGAAGAATGTGTGCATAAAGGGAAGAAAAAATATCTTAATGATTTTGGGGAAAATTAGTATCATATGTATGTTTACTCCAGGAAAATCAATGAATATGTATATAAAATAGAGTATAGAAACAGAAGTAGTTTCTATAATCAGTGTGGACTTGGTGGAGTTACACCCCACACGTCCAGCCAAATAAAGAACACCTTCTTTCTGCAGAAAAGCAAAAGACAGTTCCTCAAACATAAAACCAAAATGCACAAGAAAGAAAAAGCTCACAAAATGTCACCAAACTGTTTTCAAGCCACCAGAATCCATTAAATGGAATCAGACAATTTAATTTAAACAGCGGAATGTGACAGGCTCCTTATCTTTGCTTTGCAAAGAACAACAAGTACAGTATGTCCACTGTCCTGGTTTGAATAGACAGGTGTCTGTTAAGGAAGGCAGGAGCTTCCCTTGAAATTGAGAACTTAAACCCCCTCCCTCTGAATTATTGTAATTTTGAAGTTAAGAGACTCTCAGGCAAAGATGTGGAAAAGGAATAACAGGAATAAAGGAAAATTAAAAATACAAATGCAATGGTACAGACAAACAAACAAACAAACAAACAAAAAAACCCCACTGACCGAGTCAGAATATGACCTGACACGCAGTGGGTCACAGTGGTGGTACCAGTCCTATTAAATGGTGGCTGCAGTGCACCTGCAGTGACAGGTATTGTTCTGTTGAAGCAGAGATCTTGTAGAAGGGTGGAGTTTTCCTCTGAAGGTCCAGTGGTGGTGTAGATGGGCCTGGACTTCCCCTGGGAATGCAGTGGAAAAGCAAGCGGCTCCTTTGGGAATCCAATGGAAAAGGCTGTCTCTGGTGTTCCAACATCTCAGATTATATCCAGGTAGGAATGCTTGGCTCCTCCCTATGGGCAGAGCGTCTCACAATGGGATGATGAAATTTCATCAGTCATGCAGTGACACTCAGTGGCCCATTAACAGAAGATATCTCCTGGAGGGAGAATTGGTTGTGGAAGAGATAAAGAAAACTGCCCAATTGACAGAAGATAACTGCCCCTCCTCTAACAGATGGGAATAGAATACACACCCCCAGCTACATCTTTCAACCCAAGACATCCACTGAAGACAATTCCTTTTGGAAGAACACATTCCTCAACTTCCCTTGAAGCTGGAAATTTGTGCTAAATACAGACAGGTTAGGGAGCCCTGACAAGCAGGCTCTGATTTTAGAAAATGTCTTGATGTGTGGACAGGAGCTACACCACTCGCTTTAACGTGAAATGAGTGTGGAAGGAGCATGGTGGGTCCCAGGGAACTCTGATCCCTGCAGAACCTCATCTGACACGGATGGGCCAGCCCAGCTGCACTGGGATCACAGAACACCGCACTTCCAACTGTCAGGTCAAACATCACCTCATCACCTTCCTATTAAATGTTTATCACTGCTTGCTGTTAATGACAGGGGACTTGGGCGGGGAATTGACATTTATTGATTTTCTGAATTATAGAAAGGAAACATAATCAATTGTCACATGAACATTTATTGATAATTCTACACAATTAGGTAATTTCATTAAATGTACCACTTACCATGCCCACAAAGACATTTCCTTTAGAGGAAAAGGAGAGTGCTTCAAACTGTGCCATAGATGAGCCCTCATTTAAGCAAGGCTTTTACAGTTTCCTTTCTGTAAACCATGACAAATTCATAATTGACTTTTGTTTTAAAAAAAAAAAAAGTCATGGCAGTTCACTTGTGCGCTGTAAGTCCCACTTTAAAAAGCTTTTAAAGAGATTGTTTTAGCTGCAATGACTCTGTGCCTGTAATCAGAAAGTATATTGAATTGTTCTTTTAACCATTACTGCCCTCAAAGTGGGTTTGCCTGAGAAGAATAGAAGCTCATACATGCAGATGTGAGCAGGCTGCTTCCCCTGAAGAAATCAGAGCAAACACAGAGTTCAGATCTGCGATTTGAGGACTCCCAGCTGACTGGAAGCTGGAGAATGTTGTCCTGATTTCCAAGGGCAAGGAGAAATCCAGACACTACAGGCCTGTCAGTCTCACTCTGATACTTGATAGAATCATGGAAAAGTTTGTTCTGGGAAGTATTGAAAAACACCTGGAGGACAATTCAGGCATCAGTCAGAGTCAGCACGGCTTCATGAGGGGAAAGTCCTGCTTGTGAAATCTGGTTTCCTTCTCTGACAGGGGAACTGGCTTGGTTGGTCCAGGAAAGGCAGTAGATGGAATCTTTCTGGATTTCAGCAAAGCCTTTGATGCTGTGTGTCCCAGAATGCTTCTAACAAAGTGCCCATCACACAGCTGGATGAACGATTGTGGAATGGGCGAGCAACTGGCCCGCAGGTCAGGCCCTGAGGCTGGCAGTGACTGGGGTGACACCACGCTGGCAGTGGTCACCAGAGGGTTCTGCAGGCTCCATGGGCAGCCCTGGCTCTCCAATGTCTTTATTAAAGATGGGAACACAGGACTTGAAGGGATAATCAGTAAATTTACTGATGACACCAAACTGGGAGGAACTGTCGCCTGCCTGGAGGGCAGAGGGGCTCTGCAGAGAGACCTCCCAAGCAGAGATGGGCAATCACCAACGGTGCGGGGTTTAACCAGGGAGGGGTCAGGTTCTGCCCCTGGCATGGACACCCTGGCTTGGCCTACGGACAGGGGAAGGAGGGGCTGCAGGGCAGCTGCAGGGAGGGACCTGGGGGTCCTGGCCAAGGGCAAGCTGAGCATGAGTCACCAGTGCCCTGGCAGCCCAAAGTGCCACTCTGTCCTGGGGGCAGCAGCCTCTGGGCTGGGGAGGGGACTGTCACACTCTGCTCTGCACTGGGTGGCCTCACCTTGAACGACAACACAATATAAAAAAGACATAAAGCCATTGCAGAGTGTCCAGAGGAGGTCACAAGGATGGGGAAGGGTCTCGAGGGGCTCTGTGAGGAACTGCTGAGGACACTTGTTTTGTTCATCTGGAGAAGAGGAGACTCAGGTGAGACCTCACTGAGGGGCAGTGCAGGGGCTGGCACCAAGCTCTTCACTCTCATGAGCAGGGACAGGACTCAAGGAAATGGCTGGAGCTGAGTCAGGGGGGGACAGGTTGGATATCAGCAGAAAGTTTTTCACCTAGAGGGGGGTTGAGCACTGGAACAGGGTCCCCAGGGAAGTGGTACCAGCCCCAAGTCTGTTTGGGGACAGGAAGCATTTGGACAACGCTCTCAGGCCCACGGTGGAATTGTTGTGGTGTTCTGTGCAGGGCAGGAGTTGGACTCAATGATCCTGATGAGTCCCTTTCAACTCAGCATGGTCTGTGTTGCTCTGAAATTACTTCAGCATCCAGCATTCAGCTTTCACTCTGGAATAAAGCTGTTCCAGCCTGGTGAACACAGACATTCCACCCCTCCTAAGTACAGCACCTACAATGTTCCTTAATTTCTTTGGATTAAAGAAAGAAAGAAACTGCATTTAAATGTCACTGTAACAATTCCATGCCCTTCTGTAAGGAGGGCTATTTACAGAGCAGCTCGACAGAGGCCATGGCTTGCCCTGGCCATGGGAGGGGGCAGAACAGGCTGTGGGTGCCCCCCGTGCCCCCGTCACTCATGGGGGATGTGACAGTGACGGGGCACAGGTGACCTGGTCAGGAGTGCCAGGATGGGGCACAGGTGGCTATGAAAGCACCACGATGGGTGCTGAGACACCAGGGCACGCATGGCCATGGAGATGCCACCGTGGGTACGGTGACACCAAGAGATGTGTGGCCTTGGAGGTGCCACCGCAGGTCCCGAGATGCTCATGGAGATGTCACCAGGGGACAGGTGGCCATGGGGTGGCAATGCCAGTGGGTGTGACAGTGACAGGCCATGCGTGGGGCCAGGCTGGAGTGGCTCTGTGCCCTGTGGGTGGCCTCAGTGGCACCGAGCTGCTTTGGCTGGATCCCAGTGCTGGTGCCGCAGGGCCTGGCCCGGTGCCACTGTCAGCGCCAGCCCTGGCACGGGCAACGCTGGCACAGGGACACGTGGGGCGGGAAGAAACCCTGGGATAGGGGAGACTGAGCATCCGGGGGGCTGTGCCAGGCCAACACCTCGCACCCCACACCCCAGAATTCATCACCCCCCACCCATCATCATCATCACCCCAAAAGTCATCACCCCCCCCCAAACCATGACACCCAAACCATCCTCATCACCCTCCACCCATCATAATCACCCTAAAAGCCATCACGCCCACCCATCGCCTCAAAATTCCCCCCACCCCTCACCACCACGCTCTGTACCCCCTCACCTGCCCCATCCTGTGCCCTCAGAGTCACCCTGGCCCCGCTGTCGCCTCCTCCTGTCCTCGGAATGCAGATACTGCTGCCGGGGTGGCCTCGTCCCCTCCTGTCCCCCCCGGTCCCCCGTGCCCTTGGGCGCCTTGGAGGGGGCGAAAGCGCCTTTTGGGGCCGGGACCCGCCCGCGCTGCCCTTGGGACGCCGCTGTCGCCAGCCCTGCTGCCGTCGGTGCCGGGGGCTGCGGGAGCGTTTCCAGCCCTGCGGCCGCTCCCAGCGGCGGCTCCCGGGACCGCCCGCCCCGTTCGGGGCCGCCGCCGGGGACAGGCGGGGACAGGCGCGACACTCGTGGTTCTTCAGTAGGGCGGGGGGCTCGGGGGTGTCCGGGAGCGCTTCCACCTCCATCTGTTGGGGGGAGAGTAGAGTTTGGGGGTTCCACGGGGTCGATGTGGGGGCGCTGGCATGGGGGAGTCACGCTGGGGGACCCCAGGGGGTAAATTTGGAGTGGTGGGATGGGGGGAGTAATTTTGTGAGCTGGAATTGTGGGTGGCGGGATGGGGGAATCATTTTGGGGGTTCATGGGCTGGATTTGGGGTTAGTGGAATGGGGGGAGGCATTCTGGGGGGTCCCTGGGCAGGCGTGGGTGGGGTTGGGATGGGGAGAGTCACCAGGGGAGTCCAGGGGCTGAACTTGGGCGTCGTGGGATGGGCAACCCCAACCTGGCATCCTCACCTTGAGGGGTCCCCAGTTTTTGGGGTCCCCCCTCCCTGGGATACCCCTGCCCATCCAGGGGCCCCAATTTTTGGGTTATTCTGCCCACCCAGGGGGTGCCCACGTCAGCGCCTCGCAGTGCCCACCCCGCCGGGGACAGGACGATAGGTGCCCCGCCATCCATGGCTCCGGAGGCGTTTCCGTCCTGCCCCGGCCGCGCTCCCCCCGCACCCTGGGGACCCCCTCGTCCCCCCTTTGTCACCCACTCAGCGCGGGGGACGCGCTGGCACCGCAGGACCCCCTCTGTGACATCCCCGAGGTGGCACCTGTGCTTTTGATCATCACCACCCGCCAATTTGTCACCAGCGCCCCAAAGCGGGCAGAGGCCCACATCCTACAAGGGCGGTGGCAGCAATTTGGGGTCCTCCCACGTTACCTCCAGCCCCCGCATCCCCCCGAGGACGCCGCGCGACCCCGTATCCCCCCCGCTGTCCCGGCCGCAGCATCCCCCGAGGGTGCCCTGGGGACTTTGGGGACTGTCCCCACGTCCCCCCGCGCCGTCCCCGCCGCTGCTCCCGCGCTCGGTCCCCGTTCCTGTCGCGGCCTCCCCATGGGCAGGGCAGGAACTGCAGTCACCCCGTCACCTCCTCCTCCTCCTCCGCCGCTCCCTCGGGAGGTGATGCTGCTGCTGCCGCTGGGGACGACCCGGGGGACACCGCGGGTCACCTCTCGGAGACTGCGGGGTCACGGTGGCTCCTAGAGTCCCCCCGAAATGACAGCTGGGGGGGGCGGGATGCTGCAGGTGCCAGTTTGGGGACTGGGTGCTCGTTTTGGGGGGGGAGTTTGGGGTATCCAGGGTGGGTCCCGAAGTCTCCTCCCATCACCCCAAAGTCACCCCCAGCCTGTGCCTCAGTTTCCCCCTTGCTCTGCAGGGACCACCCAGAGCTGATGTTCTGGAACTGGATTTATTTTGGGGGGTTTTGAGGTTGGGGCTGCTGGGATGGGCTGGTGGGCCAGCAGGATGGGCCAGGCTGTGGCTCGGCTGGTGGTCATCTCGGCTGGGGGCTGTCCAGGCTGGGGGGCTGCAGACCAGAGTCCAGCTGGGGCCCATCAGACCAATATCTGCTGGACCAGAGTCCATCCAGCCTGGGCTGGTCTCCATCTGGACTGCGGTCCAACCTCTCCTGCCTCCATCCAGCCCAGGCTCCCTGGCCGGGGCCGCTCCTCACTGCAGAGTGGACAAGACACACGGTCAGCCACAAGATGACCCTAAACCCCTTCCCACCAACCCCACTGGGCCACCCACCCCGAGTCCCCGTGCCAGCGGCGTCCCCTGGAAGCCAGGCCAGCTCTGGATCTCCTGGAAGAGGGCGTTGCCAGGGCAGTTGGTGTGGCCAAGCTGGCGGTGGCCGCGCAGGGTGAAGTCCGGCCGGATGTGGCCGAAGCGGACGGCGCAGGGCAGGAGCTCATCCCGCACGAGGGCCAGCGTGTCGGGGTCCGGCAGGGTGGCCGTGAAGTCCCCAACGATGCCGACGCCGAAGCCTTGGGTGTTGTAGCCCTTGGTGTGGGCACCCACCCAGCGCCAGCCCCGGCCCTCGTACAGGTACCCATCTGAGCCCACCACAAAGCTGTGAGGACGTGATGGCAGTGAGGGGACAGTGGCGGGGACTGCAAAGGGACAGGGACGGGGATAGTGGAGAGACAGTGATGGGGACAATGCGGGGACAATGATGCAGGCTGTGGGGGCTTTATGGGGACAGAAGGGAAATGGGAACGGGGACTGTGGGTCAACAGGGATGGGGACTGTGAGGGGACAGTGATGGGGACTGGAAAGGGACAGGGATGGGGACTGTGGGGGTTGTGAGGACAGTGTGGGGACAGTGATGGGGACTGTGAGATGACAGTGGTGGGGTCTGTGAGGTGACACCAACATGGACTGCCATGGGACAGTGATGGGGACCGCAGGGGATGACAGTGACCATGGGGGTGGACAGGGACCATGGGGAGACAAGGATCGGCCCCATGGAGGGTGGCAGGAACCAGTGGGGGTGACAGTGCCCACAGGGGTACAATGACCGCTCCCACAGGGGGTGCCAGGGCCCGTGGCAGGTGCCATCGCCCCAGGGAGGTGACAGTGACCTGTAGCCGATGTCGTCCCAGCCGCGGGTGTCCTGGTGGAAGCGCTGCATGTCCCTCATGGCGCGGGCGCAGGCGCCGAAGGTCAGGCAGGGCCGCGAGGGCTCCAGGGTGTGGTGCAGGAACACGGAGCCCAGCGGGGGCTGCAGCGGGGCCGGGGTGCCCCGGTAGGGACGGGCACCCCACAGGCAGCGTGGCACGATGGCCGGGCACTCTGCGGGGACAACGGCACGGTGTCACCTGAGATCCTGGGGACATGGCAGAGGGGACACGAGGGGGACATGGGGCTTGGTGGGGACGCAGTAGAGTCTGCATTAGGACAAGGGGCTTGATGGGCCCTTGGGGACATGGTGGTGTCCACATGGGGACGTCATTTGGGGTCAAGAGGCCATTTGGGGACAAGGGCCTTGGGATCACAGCAGAGGCTGTGTGGAGACATAGGGGGTGATAATCTTGTCTGGGAGGTGACAACGCCCATTTAGGGGGTGACAGTCCCTGTTTGAGGGGTGACACCCCCGTTTAGGAGGTAACAATCCCTGTCTGGGAGATGACAACTACTGTTTAGGGGGTGACAACTCTGTTTGGGGAGGACAATGCCCATTTGGGCAGCGACAATCCGTATTTGGGAGATCACAATTCCTGTTTGTGCGGTGGCAATCCCTGTTTAGGGGGTGACAACCCCAGTTTGGGAGGCATCAACCCCATTTATGAGGTGCCACCCCATCCGTACCCACGTAGCGCTCGCTGAACTCCCGCGCCGCCCTCTGAGCCACGGCCGCCACCTCCTGTGTCCCCACGTCTCTCAGGAGCTCCGAGGTGGGCGGCAGCGTCCTCAGCAGCTCCAAAACCGCTGCCACCTCCTTCTCCAGACGTCCCTGTCCCGCCAGAGCCCCAAAACTCCGGCGCCGGTAACTGCTGGGGGGTCTCCCCGCTCCCGAGCCGTTCCTGGTGCCGTAGTAGCCCCGAAGCAGCTCGGCCACCGGGAGCGGTCCCCGGGCCAGCCGCGCCCCCAGGACCGCCCCGTCCATGGCCCCGATGGCCACAGCGTCGGGCACGGGGGACGGGGGACCCCTCAAGGTGTAATTCTGGGGGTTCTCCACGTCGTCCCAGCAGCCGCCGGGTCCTAACGCGGTGGCGTTGTGGCCACCCCCCTGCGCCAGCAGGAAGGACGTCCCCAAAGCCTCGGTGATGGTGACAGCCAGGAGGGGGTCGGCGGGTGGGTCGAGGGTGGGCAGGGGTCGCCCAAAGCCGCCGGATCTCAGCCCCGCCTCGATGCCGGCCAGGAGCGGCCCGAGCGCCACCGCGGAGCCGTCGGGCGCCAGCACCGCCCCCAGCGCCGGGGCCGCCCCAGGGCCGTGGCCGAGCAGCTCGGTCAGGAGCCGCCACTGGCCCGCGGTCAGAGCCGGGGGGCGCTCGGGGGGCACGGGGGGCTCGCCCAGCACCGCCCGGCACCCCGGGGCGCTGCAGACCCCCAGGGCCCGCCCCAGGGCCGCGGCCGCGCCGGGGGAGCCGCCCCGGGCCGGGGACTCGAGCGCGTCCAGGATGTCGAGCACCGAGTCCATGTGGCGCGGGGGGACAGCCGGGGACACCGCCGGGGACACAGCCGGGGACTCCGCTGGGGACACAGCCGGGGACACTGCTGGGGACACAGGCGGGGACACAGCCGGGGACACAGCCGGGGACACTGCTGGGGACACAGGCGGGGACACAGCCGGGGACACTGCCGGGGACACTGCTGGGGACACAGGCGGGGACACAGTCGGGGACACAGCCGGGGACTCCGCTGGGGACACAGTCGGGGACACGCCTGGGGGGACAGAGCGTGGGGGTGAGGGGGGTTAAGGGAGTGGGGAGGGGGTTGGAGGAGGGAGAGGCACCCAAAAGTGCCTCAAGCAAGGGGAGGGCACCCAAAACAGGGGGAAAGGACCCAAAAAAGGGGGGAAATGACCCCAAATAAGGGGAAAAGACCCAAACCCGGGGGAAAGGACCCAAAATAGGGCAAAAAGGACCCAAAAGAGGGGGAAAGGACCCAAAATAAGGGGGAAAGGAACCAAAACAGGGAGAAAGGATCCGGGGAAAGGACCCAAAATCAGGGGGGACGGACCCAAAAGAGAGGAGAACGACCCAAAATCAGAGGAAAAAAGGTGTCGTAGGGTGTTGTGGGATGTCGTGGCGTGTCCTTACCTGTGCCAGGGTGGGCGCAGATGCTCAGTGCCAGCAGCAGCCACGGGAACATCCTGCAGGACACGGGGACACCCTGCGGGACACGGGGACACCCTGCAGGACACGGCCCCGGGGCCCTGGGGACTTTGACCCCACAGGGACACGTGGGGGAGGGACAGGGACACAGGGAAAGGGACAGGGACACAAGAGGGGAGGGGACAGGGACACACGGGGAGGAGGGGGCACAATGCCACCAGGACACACATCAGGGACAATGACGCCACACCTGTAGGGACACTGCCACCATGACATGTCAGTGCATGAAGCCACCATGACATGTCAGGGATGCTGTCACCAGGTCATGTCACCCCCCCAGGTGACACTGACCCTTGTCCTGTCCCCAGCCTGTCCCCAGAGGCATTGGGGTCCCCTGAGTGCAGTGGCTCTGGGACACCCTGGTGGCTGTCACCTGCTTCTGGGCCACTTGTCACCAGCTGAACAAGTTCCCTGTCCCGCCTTAGTGGGTGGTGACATTCAGCTGGGACACTGTAGTGGTGACAGTGGGAACACAGTGGCAGGAACTGCATCAGGCCATGGCTGAGATGAAGGTGCTGATGGCACTGTGGTGGCACTGACACTGTCTCAGTTTGTGACCCCACCCATGTCCAAGTCCCCCATGTCCCCATGCATGGCCATGTCGCCATCCATGGCCACGTCCCCCCATGTCATTGTTCCCCACTCATGCCTTTGTTAAACATCTTTATTTTTACCCCAGTTCCAGGGGTTTCAAAGGGATGAACAAAAATGAAAAAAAATCAAGGCTAAACCAAAAGGATTTATGTGTCTGTGCCAGTTGAGCATCCACGTGCTTACATGGGTGGAAGAACCTTTTTAGATGGGATTTCCATCCCACTGTCTCCAAAATTGTGAGTTTTGCCCCAATACATCCCCATTTTGCTGTGGAAGATGCCTGTGGGCCAGAGAGAATTAAAACGATGGATTTATGTTCGAGAAGACCTCCAAGGCCATCCGGTGTTGCTTGATGCCACCAGAAGATGCAAAAGGTGAGATTTTTCTGGGGACGGAAGTTGACAAATCTGCTCTCCACAATGGATTTCTGATGTGGGTCTGTGGATGTGCCCAGGTGCCCGCAGGGAGACAGGAGGATGGGGAGCCCCCCAGCCAGGGGTCTTCCCGATACGGATCACCAGGACCATGGATCACCAGTTCATCCTGAAGTTCTTCCCACCCTCTCCACACTTGCAGGACCTTTCCCCAGTGTGGATTCTCCAGGGGTAGATCAGAGTTGAGCTCTGGTTGAAGCTCTTCCCACATTCCGATTGCTTGGGGGGCTTCTCCCTGCCATGAAGCTGCTCATGGACACCCAGCTCTGAGCTCTGGCCTATCTCCAGCTGCTTTTCTGGCCCAGGGTGGGTCTTTCCTCCTCACAGATCCCAGGGCTGGGTTTACAGCCCCTCCTCATAAAGGATCTCTGAGGCTTTTCCTCCCTTTTGGATTCCTGCAACAGGGAGCTGCTCAAAACGGCCTCTGCCACGAGGTCCTGCTGCAGGGATCTGTCCGACCTGGTCCCCAAGCTCAGCTCCATCCTCTGTCTGGGGGAGGAAGGACAAGGAGAGGATGGGATTTGCCTCCGTGCCAGAGGGAAGGGGAAGGAGATCCCCCATCTGTTCCAGGCAGCACCGGGGTTGTCCTGCAGCCGGGGCCGTGCTGGGCTGGGAGATGGAGCAGGAGGGAAGGGAAAAGGGGCACTGAGTTCCTCCTCACCTGCCTCAGTGTCCCGGGACCTCTTCCTCTTCCTCGTGGTCGTCTCCCCTTCTGTCAGGCCAAGGTTTGGGAATGGGAAATCCTGGTTTGTGGGGGAAAACCAAGGGGTGAGCTCATTGAAGGTTTGATGGTCCCGCTACGCGAGTCCAGCTGGACAAGTGACCACCCCGCTCAGCCTCGGGGGCCTGGGCTTGGCTCATCTCCAGCCTCCCCCAACCCTTCTGTCTACCGGGCATCCCCCGGCTCCGGGATCGCCCCTCTGTGCTCTCCCCACTCCGGGGCTCCCGCGTTCCCCCCGGCTCTCTCCGGGGAATCCCCCACACCGACATCGCCCCTGTCCCCAAAGGTGCCGCGCCATCGCCACCTGGAATCGCTGTAGATCCTCCAAAGTGGCATTTGCGGCTCGGCTTTGGGCTCCTGTATTATAAATAAGAGGCTTGACTAGGCCAATATTCAAGCAGCAATCAATTTATTAACTAATATGGTAAAGTATGAGCAATACAGCGCTGGGTACAGTGGGGGAAGTTTTCCCTCCAACTGCACATCGATAGTTGAGGGTTACAGATTGTCATGGTTTATAGATATTTATAGGGGTACTCATAAGCTTTCTCAGCAGTTTCTATTCCAAATTTTTACATCACAATTCTATACACTATTGTGATTTAGTTTTTCTCAGGATGTATCTCAAAGGAGTATCCCCAGATGGTGATGGTCCAGTTTCCGAAAGAAGAAAGACGAATCCCATCTGGTAGGGTCCAGCTCCCCAGATGTGGGTCCACTTTTTAATTGCAGAGACTCTAAATCTCATAACAGTGATGTCCAGCTTCCCTTTGGTCAAAACCATAAATCCTTCAGTTGATGTTCATCTTCCTTTCTCAAGCTGTTTTTCTCTGCTTCACTAAGGCGTGAGATAAGCATATTTCCTTTATATATATTCCAAAGCTATAGTTTCAAGGATACAAGTAATATTCTAAAATTTTACTTCAAAAGGTTATTATTGCAGAACTCTTTAAGGCTTAACTACAAGCAAAGAGCAACATCTTTAACACTTTAATTCAAATGCTCCTAAATCAACCGAGGTTAATTGTGAACAAAAGATAGTTCAAAGGCCTTCTTCCATGCTTTACTTTCCTCAGTTATTAGAATTTTTCTTTATACCTGTCCCATGGTCGGCTTCCACACATATCACAATCACAAATACACACATTGCCTGTATGTACCTGACACGAAACACAGCTTTGTATTTCACACCTGCAAGATCCAAACATCCCTGCCCCGCAAGAAAACCCTCCTGGAGACCCTCCGATGGCTTCGAGGCGAGCTCCCCCTCTCCGGTGCCCTGCGGATTCTGGGGGGAGCGACGCTGCCGTAGCCGGGGGAGCCTCAGCGGGCGGGCCGGGAACATCGCGGTTTTCTGCTGCTGCTCCTCTTCCTCCTCTGTTTCTTCTTTCTGCCGCTCCTGCTCCGCTCCCAGCCCGGCCCGGGCAGCGCCGGCACCCAAAAGCGCCCGCGCTCTCCCCTGGGGGTATCTCCAAAACTGCCCCGCCCGCCCGGCACTGGGAGCGATACTGGGAGCACTGGGAGCGATACTGGGAGCACTGGGAGCGATGGTGAGAGCACCGGGCAGGAGCTGGGAGCGCTCTCCCTGCCGGTGCCGCCCGTACTGGGAGCACTGGGAGCGAGCTGGGAGCGCTCTCCCTGCCGGTGCCGCCCGTACTGGGAGCACTGGGAGCGAACTGGGAGCAAACGGCGCCCGGAGGCGGCTGCAGCCGGCGGGGGGGCGGGGCCAGGCGGGGGCGGAGCTATGGAAATGTCAGGGGGAGCGCGTGCTGTGATTGGTGGGTGGGAGCAGAGCGGGGTTTCTCCGGTCACGTGAGGGCTGAGGCGGGCTGGAGCCATGGCGGCGGTGTCCGGTGAGAGGGGGCCGGGACCGGGAATGCAGGACAGAGACCGGGAATGGGAGCGGGAACACAGGACAGAGACCGGGAATGGGGCCGGGAATACAGGACAGAGACCGGGAATGGGAGCGGGAACACAGGACAGAGACCGGGAATGGCAGCGGGAACACAGGACAGGGAGCGGGAACACAGGACAGAGACCGGGAATGGGAGCGGGAATACAGGACAGAGACCGGGAATGGGAGCGGGAACACAGGACAGAGACCGGGAATGGAGGACAGAGACCGGAAATGGGACCGGGAATGGAGGACAGGGACCGGGAATGGGAGCGGGAACACAGGACAGGGACCGGGAATGGGAGCGGGAATGCGGAAATGGGAACGGGAGTGGGAATACGGAAACGGCAACGGGACTGAGAATATGGGATGAGGAGTAGGAAGAAAGGACCGGGATTGAGGATGGGAATAAGGGAACGGGACTGGAAATGCGGGAACTGGAATATGGGAACGGGACCGGGAATGGAAATGTGGAAACGGAAGAGGGAATATAGAAATAGAAATATGCCGACAGGAATACGAGAACGGGAACAGGAAAGATAGGGAATACGAGACTGAGAATATGGGAGCAGCAACCAGACAGAGAATATGGGACAGGAACAGGGAATGAGACCGGGAATGGGATCCGGACTGAGATGGGAGCAGGATGGGGCACGGGAGTGACAGCAAGGAGAGGGGCATCCGGGACAGGGGACACCAGGAACATGGACAGGGGGACTTGGGCATAGCTCCAGGGCAGGGGTCCTTGAGCAGCTGCTCCAGAACCTCCGCCAGGGTCTCTCAGTGCAGCCAGAGACGCTTGGCCCTGGTTTCCCAAAGCCCTGAGCAGCTCCCAGGTCCCTTCCAGGAGCACTCCCTCCAGCTCACACAGCCCCTGCAAGTTCCTGCCATGGCACCGACCATGTCTTAGTGCAAGGTCTTTGTTTTTGCCCCATTTTTGGGTGTTTGGAAAGGACAAAGAGAAATGAAAGGAAAATCAAGGTCACAGGGAGCCTGGAAGAGGTGGAGCCCCCCAGCCAGGTGTCTTCTCAATATGGATCACCAGGACCACGGATCACCAGGGAGTCACTGTGGATCATCCAGCGCGGATCCTCCCATGGGGGATGGAGCTGGAGCAGTGCACGAAGCTCTTCCCACACTCGGGGCACTCGCAGGGCTTCCCTCAGTGGTGCCTCCGTTGGTGTCGGGTCAAGGCTGAGCTGTGCCTGAAGCTCTCGCCACACTCGAGACTCTAGTATGGCCTCTCCACAGTGTGAATCCACTGACGTAGGAGCTTGGAGCTACTCTGAAACCTCTTCCCACACTCAAGACACTCATAGGGCCTGTGACATCACGAGGAGCAGGGCTGGAATGTGCTCTGGGGCCTGGGTCATCACAAGGAGAGGGGCTTGGATGTGCTCTGGTGCCTGTAAATGTGGTAATCACATATGCTCTGAACAAAGAGAGACATAGCTCTCCCAGGATTTTCCTGGGAAGCTGTGAGAAGCTGCGAGAAAGCTTAGAGAAAAGAATTAAAACAATTTTTATCTCTCTTTCTGCACATGTTGTTTATAGATATGATTTTCCATTGTGTGCTATTCTTACTTCGCCAAGAGTGTGAGGTTTTTACTTTAAGACCAATCAGGTCTCAGCTTAATGAGTTGGGTTATAAAAGATGCGCTATTTTCTATTAAATGCCTTCTTTCCACCTTCTGAAGACTGGAGTCTTTGTTCCCGTTCTTGAGTCAATGGCAACGTGTGCAGTGCCCAGGGCAGGGTCACAGCGGGGCAGCTCTCAGTGTCCCCAGCAGTGCCCAGGGCAGCTCTCGGTGTCCCCAGCAGGTCACACTGCCCAGGGCAGCTCTTGGTGTCCCCAGCAGGTCACGCTGTGTCCCCAGGGCAGCTCTTGGTGTCCCCGGCAGGTCACGCTGTGTCCCCAGGGCAGCTCTTGGTGTCCCCGGCAGGTCACTGTGTCCCCAGGGCAGCTCTTGGTGTCCTCGGCAGGTCACTGTGTCCCCAGTGCCAGCGCTCACTGTGCACCCGGGGCAGGCTGCACTGGACGGGACTGGGGCACAAACGCCGTCCCCGGGCCGGGCTCTGCCCCTGCCCCTGGGCAGGGCACGGGGCTGCTGCTGGCCCGGGGGGACAGGCCTTGCCCCCTGCCACTGCCCGGGCCCCTCGGGTGCCTGTCCCATGTCCCTGTGCCTCCTGTCCCTGCTGCTCCCCGCCACCTCCACTGCCTCCATCAGAGCCCCTCTCAACCTCTGCACTGTGACCTCTGTAAAACAAAGAAAGAATGAAGGAAAGGAAGGGAAGTGTAGCTGGTTGACCCTGGCTGGATGCCAGGCACCCACCATAGCTGCTCTCTTGCTCCCCTCCAGAGATGGGCAGGAGAGAGAAAACAGAATGAAGGCTTCATGGGCTGAGCTAAGGACTGGGATAGATCACTAAGCAGATACCATTGTTAGTGTTCAGGAACACATAATCACGGAATGATTTTATTATTTAATAAAATTTTTTAATAAATTATTTAATAAAATTATTTAATAAAAGCAGGTGCTTTTATTAAAGAGCTCTGGGCATCAGGGGTACACAGACCCAAACCTGATTCCAACATGGTTTCGAGCTGAACATGTTTTATATTCTATCATTATACACTTACATATTAATTATTAAACTTACATTGTTCTATTGTATACATTGATTTCATCCAAGCATGATTTTCTTGTGATTCCCTCTCAAACCCCACTACACAGTTTCTCATGATTCTTTAAACAATAATTATATTTAATCACATCTAACAATTATATTATTTATCATGTACTGACTATACAGGTGCAATTTCACATTATCTAGCAAATACAAAGCCTAACATTTCTCAGTGCCTACCTTTAACATTATCCCAAGGCCTACTAAGCCTAACTTTCTTTCTAGCTCCCCAAATTTTCTGCGATTTTAAAATCTTTTATTACCACCATCATGGGCAAAACATGTTTGAAATTAGAGACATTAATTCAATTAATTGTTATCAAAATCAGAGCAGAATAGTGAGAAGTAAAATAAAGCTTTAAAAGCACCTTCTGCCCATCCCTCCCTCCCTCCCAGCTCTGCCTCCTCCCCAGTGGGTGCAGGCAGACAGGCAATGGGGGTTCAGGTCTGTTCATCACCCGTTGTTGCTCCTGCTGCTCAAGGAGAGCAGTCGTTCCCCTGCTGCACCATGGGGTCCCTCCTGGGGACACTTCTCCATGAACTTCTCCAAGGTGAGTTCATCTCAGGGACAGCAGCTCTTCACAAACTGCTGCAGCGTGCCTCACTCTCCCATGGGCTCACGTGGACAGACCCTGCTCCAGCGTGGGCTCCTCTCTCCATGGGTTTGCAGGCCCCTGCCTGGTCCCTGCTCCAGCACAGGTTTCTCATGGGGTCACAGTCCCTGCTCAGGCCCCTGCCTGGTCCCTGCTCCAGCGTGGGCTCCTCTCTCCATGGGTTTGCAGGCCCCTGCCTGGTCCCTGCTCCAGCACAGGTTTCTCGTGGGCTCCCAGCCCCTGCTCAGGCACCCCCTGCTCCAGCACGGGCTCCTCCAGGTGCTGCAGGTGCATCTCTGCTCTCTGTGCCCTCCATGGGCTGCAGGGCCCAGCTGCCTCCCCAGGGGCTGCCCAGGGAACCTCAGGGCAATCGGCTCCAGCCCCTGGAGCAGATCCTGCCCCTTGTCCTGCCCTGCCCTGGGGTGTGCAGAGTTGTTCCTCTCACGTTCTCACCCTGGTCACAGTTACAACTACACGATCACCAGTCTTTTTCTGGAATCTCTTTTCCCAAGGTGTCACCACCATTTCTAACAGGCCCAGCCGGAGGCCGCTCCATCCTGGAGCTGGCTGGAATTGCCTCTGTGGGACACAGAGGAGCAGCTGCTTCCAGCAGCCTCTCACAGAAGGTGTTCCTAGAGCTCCTCCTTACCAAAGCCTGGCCATGCAAATCTAGTATGAGTATGGTAGGGTTTTTATAACCATTATTAATTATTATTATTTCTATTATCACTATTGTTGCTATTAATGTTACAGCCATTATTATTACTAATTTGATTCTTTTTTACTCTATATTAATAGTGGCTATAGTAGAACTTGAAACCAAAGTTCTTAATTACAAATAGAAGTTATAATTTTGGCAGCTGCTTGCCCTGCCCTGTTCTGTGTGTGAACCTTCCAGGGCTTCCTATTTCCCTGGTTTGGAGAAATCAATGGCATTGCTCGCATGTCAGAAAGAGAGGGCTCATTCCAATCAAATGGAACAATCCTTGGATATATGGAAATTTGGAAGTAGAATCCCAGTTTTGACCATGGGCACCTGGATGGGAGTGATGGTTCTTCTCCATAGTAGGGAAAGGGTGTAGCCCCAGTGTTTTGAAGGCAGATGAGAGGTGCCCCCCAGGAGGTCAAGGCCAGCAACACGTCTGTCTTTGAAGCTCTCACTGAGGAGCAATCCTTGGATATACAGAATTTGGGAGGTAGAATCCCAATTTTGACAAGGGCACATGGACAAGAAGGACAGTTCTTTTCCATAGGAAGAAAAGCATGGGGCCCCAGTGTTTTGGTGGCAGATCAGAGATAGCCCCCAGGAGGCCAAGTCAGCCAGACCCATCTGTCCTGACACCTTTAGTGACAGAACAATCCTTTGATAGAAGAAATTTTGGAGCCAGAATCTCAGTTTCGGCCACGATCCCCTGGAGGAGAAGGACAGCTCTGTTCCATAGGAAAGAAAGCCCAGAGCCCCAGTGCTCCAGGGGCAGATGAGAAGCTGGCCTCAGCATGCCAAGGTCAGCAGGACCTGTCAGGTGGCCCCAGCAGGCCAAGACCTGTTCCATGTTCCCATGGTTCCAAGGGCTCCCTCAGTGTCACAAAGGTGTCCTTGGTTCCACAGCACCCAGCAGTGTCACAGTGGACTCCATGGGGACCTGTGGTACCACAATGGTCTCCTTGCATCCATGGGGCCTGTCACAATCACACTGGTCCCTTGGTTCCGTGGGGCCCAGCATGGCCTGATGATCCCCTTGGATCAAATTCCAAAATTACGGGGCTCCCAAGCAAAAATGTAGGAATAGGAATAACAGTTCTTTGCTATGAAATACATAGAGAACAGAAAAGAACAAACACCAACATGCTAACAGAAGTTTTCCACCTGCTAAGCACAAGTGATCATGGGATACTCCATTCCTTATCCATGCCCCAGACAGCTTTGAGCAATGAACCCTGTGTGAGCCCACCAGCTGCAGAGGATTTTCCTTTGACAACACAGAGGATGCTCTGGGGGGCTGTTGAGAGACTGAAATATTGTGATTCATGGCTTAAACTTTGTTAGGATGGACTTTTTGCCCATTATGGCAGCGTGTCCAGAGGAGGGCAACGAGGCTGGTGAGGGATTTGGAACACTCCCTTCCCTTCCCTTCCCTTCCCTTCCCTTCCCTTCCCTTCCCTTCCCTTCCCTTCCCTTCCCTTCCCTTCCCTTCCCTTCCCTTCCCTCATATTTACTGTTAAACACACTCCATACTGTTGACTTTGGCATATGGTCTTGTTTGCACCTTAATTCTAAGAGGCCCCACTATGTCACGACAGAGCCTTGGTTCCATGAGATATCTTTGTGTCACAATGGTCTCCTGCTGCATTCTGCCACAGCGAGGGGGGCAACAACTCCCCTGGGCCCTGGAGCCTTGGACTTCAGCCGCTAATGACCAAACAGGAAAAGACGACAAGAGAATGGGTGTTGGTTCAGCAACATCCGGGATCCTTTAGTGAGTCAGGGACCAAGGCAAGATGCAGGGTAGAGTCATGGGTTTTATATGCCAGGGTAGGGATGGAGTTTAGGGTTGGGATTCAATAGCGAGAGGAGCAGGAGACTGCAAAGGGGTAGACTAAGGAGGACAACTAATGGGAAGAACTAAGGCGGGAACACTGCAGTAGGATTTAAACCAATGAGGGTGCAGGAAAAGAAGAACATTCTGGGGCCATTCCTTATCTGACAAAATGGGGTGGGGTGTCTTTTCCCAGGCTTGCGGGGACACACCCCACAGGTGGAGGGATGGAAAAAGACAGCACCTCACCCAGTGCTGTCTGTCTGGGTAGAATCCCTGCCTCCTGGGGCAGGAGCACTCCATAGTCTCCTGGTTCCATGACACTGGGCTGTGTCACCATGGACACTGGATTCGACAAGAGCTGGCAATGTCCCAGTGGCACCTGTGTCCTACAAGGCCCCACTTTGTCAAAGTAAAGCCTTGGATTCATGAGATTCCATGTTCTCACAAGTGTCTGGCGAGTTCCATGAGCTGCGCTGTGTCACAATAGAAACTGTTCCACAAACCTTGGTAATGTCCCAGTGCCTGTGTTCCATGAGGCCCCGTCTCTTCAAAAGGGAGCTTTGATTCCACGAGATTACATTGCATCTTATGGTCTCTGAGGTTCTATGAGGCCCTGCTTTTGTCACAGTAGACATTTGAGTCCATTGCATCCCAATGGTGTCCTGGGTTGGATGAGGTTCTGCTGTGTCACAACGACCCCTTGTTTCCAGAAGCTGTTTCAAGGCCCCAAGGGCACCTGGGTTCCAAGAGGCCCTGCTGTACCTCAATTGACACTTGTTTCCATGAGATATCATTGCATGACAATGATCTCTAGGTTTCCGTGAGCTGCACTGTTTCACTGTGGGCACTGGGTTCCAAATGAGCTGGCAATGTCCCGGTGGCACCTGGGTTCCGTGAGACCTCCTGGGTGACAGCTGACCATTGTTTCCATGAGATTCCATTGTCACACAGTGGCCTCCCAGGTCCCATCAGTCCTTGCTATGCCACAGTGGAACTTTGTTTCCACTAGACCTGGCAATGTTGCATTGACCCCTGTGTTCCATGAGGTCCCTGTTTGTCACAATGGAGCCATTTCCATGACATTGCATGGAGTTACAATGGTCTTTTAGAGTTTGTGAGTTCCTTCTGTGTCACGATGGAGCCTTGATTCCTTGAGATTTCATTGTGTCACAATGGTCTCCTGGGTTCTATTAGATCCCGCTCTATCACAATGGACACAGGGTAGCAAGAGCCCTGGCAATGTCCCATTAGCACGTGGGTCCCACAAGTCCCTACTGTGTTCAAAAAAGAAACTTGGTTCCATGAGATTCCATTATGTCACAATGGTGCCCTGGATTTCATGAGGCCCCCCCGTGTTACAACTGAAACTTGGTTCCATGACTTCCAGTTGTGACTAAAGGGTCTAGTGGGTCCGAGGAGGACTCACTGTGTCTGAATCGAAACTTTGTTCCATGGGATTTTGTTCTGTCACAATGGTCACCTGGGTGCCATGGAGCATTGCTGTGCAACAGTGGAGCCTTGGTTCCACAAGCCATGGCAATGTGTCAGTGGGCCCTGGGTTCATGAAGGTCCTGCTGTGTCACAATGGAGCCTTGGTTCCATGAGATTCCATTGTGTCACAATGTTCTTCTGAGTTCCATGAGGTCCTAGGGTTTCAAAATTAAAACTTTGTTCCATGAGATCCTATTTCATCACAATGTCTCCTGGGGTCCATGAGGCTGTGCTCTTTTCACAACTGACACTTAGTTCCCTGAGATACCATTGTGTCAAAATGGTCTCCTTGGTTCCATGAGGCCCCACTGCCTCACAATAGAGCCTTGGTTCCATGGGACTCCACTGTGTCACAACTGTCTCCAGTGTTCCATGTGGCAGTTCCAGAAAAAGTGGACAGTTGCTTCCACATGTTTCCATTGGATCACAATGGTCTCCAACATTCTATGAGCCTTGCCATCAAAGAATGAACACTGAATTTCATGAGATTCCACATTGTTACAATGGTGTCCTGGGTTCCATGCATCCTCTTTGATGCAATTGAGACTTGGTTCCATGAGATTCCATTTCATCTAATGGTCTCCAGTGCTCTATGAGGCCACACTGAGAAACAGTGGACACTTGTTTCCATGAGATTCCACAGTGTTACAACAGTGTCCTGGGATTCATGCGACCCTACTTTGTCATAATCGCTCTTTGTTTGCATGAACTTTGGCAATGTACCAGTGGCCTCTGGGTTCCATGAGGCTCTGCAGTGGAACTTCACACTTGGTTCCATGAGACTGTATTGGGTCACAATGATCTCCTGGATTTTATGGGTTGTGGTGGGTTCTCAACTGACACTTCATTCCATGGGATTCCATTGCATCACAGTGGTTTTCAGGTTTCCATGAGCTGTCCCATATCATAATGGACACTGGGTTCCAGAAGCTCTGGCAATGTCCTAGTGGCACCTGTGTCCTATGAGGCCTCACCTTGTCAAAGTATCCTTAAGATTCCATGTTGTCCCAATGCTCTGCTAAGTTCCACGGAGCTGCGCTCTGTCACAATGGACATTGAGTTCCATATACCCGGCAATATCCAAGTGGCACCTGGCTTCCATCAGGCCCCACTGTGTTTACATTTGGTTCACCAAGATTCCATTGCATCACAGTAGCCTCTGGGGTTTCACGAGGCTGAAATTTTTCACAATGGACACTTGCTTCCATGAACCATGCATCTGTCCCAGTGGCTCCTGAGTTCCACAAGACTGTGTTTTGTCACACAGGAGCCTTGGTTCCATGAGATTCCATTGCCCTACAATGGTCTCACAGGATCCCTGAGGCCTTGCTGTGTAAGAATGCCATCTTGACAGGACAAGGCCTGGCAATGTCCCAGTGGCACCTGGGCTCCACAAAGCCCTGCCATTTCACAATTCTCTATTCATTCCATGGCCCCACAATAGTCTCCTGGGATCCATGAGGCCTCCTGGGTCACAACTAACCATTGGTTCCATGATGTTCAATTGCAGCACAGTGGTCTCCTAGGTCCCAGGAGGCCTTGCTGTGCCACAATGAAGTGTTCTTTCCACTAGACCTGGAAATGTTGAAGCAGTCTGTGGGTTCAACTCACCCTTGGTTCCATGAGATTCCATTCTGACACAATGGTCTCCTGTGCTCCATTAGGCCTGGCTGTGTCAGAACGGGCACTGAGCTCCACAAGCAGTGGCAACGTCTCCGTGGCACATGGGTTCCCTGAGGCCCCACTGTGTTAAACTGACATTTTGTCTCATTAGAGGCCTTTGCATCGCAATGGTCTCCTGTGTTCCATGAATCAAAGCTTTGTTACTATGGACAGTAGGTTAAAAGAACCCTGGCAATGTCCCGCTAGCTCTTGGCTCCATGAGGCTGCGAAGGGCCAAAATTGACGCTTAGTTTCATGACATTCCATTGCTTCACAGTGGTCTCCTGGGTGCTGAGAGCCCACGCTGTGTCACAATGAAGCCTTGGTGTCTTGAGATTCCATTGCATCACAATGGTCTCCTGTGCTCCATTAGGCCCAGCTGTGTCATAAAGGACACTTGGTTCCATGAGCAGTGGCAATTTCCCAGTGGCATTTGGGTTCCATAAGGCCCTGTTATGTTAAACTGACAGTTTGTTCCATGACATTTGTCCTGGTTTGAGAGGAAGTGAGTTTTTTGGGATGCTGTGGTGAAACCAACAGGTGCTCAGATTTGAATATTGGTGCCTGGTGTGGCCACTGCGGACATGGATTCACCTCTGAGCACACAGGGGGTTAAAAGCAGAGAACTCCCAGGGGAAGCTCTCTTGGTTCCGGTGGGTGAAAGGTTCAGAGCTGCCCTGCCCGGCTGCGGGCTGGGTGCGGGAGGGGAAGCCATGCGGCCGGGTGAGGGGAGCCGGGCCTTGGACAGAGAAGGGAGCTGAAGGCCCCTGCAGGATGGAAGGGTGGAGGAGCACTGACAGGCATCGGGCAGCGGCCACAGAGAGAGAGAGAGAGCCGGTGTCTGTGCCTGTGCCACCTTGAAATTTGCTACCTTGTGCTGGCAGCACAGCCGAGAAGGAGAAGGGGTGCAGAGAGAAGGTGCCCGGCAGGGCAGCTGTGGGAGTTCTGGACAGGCAGAGCCTGAGATTTTAACCCTTTTCTTGGATGATGGAAACCTTACAAATGCTGATCCTCCTGGAGCTGAATGAGAAGAGATATAGAGATAAGGTAAGAGGAAATGGCCACGAGAGCAGTTGAGAAGAATCTTGGTGGGAGGGATGATGGAGTGGCCTTTGGCTGGACTTTTCTTGTATAGCCATGGGCAGAACCACTTATTCTGTGACACAGAGACTGCATTTAGGGGGAGGCAATGGCTTGGAGCCAAGAGAGTGCAGTGATGTGATGTGAAGGAGTGGCATGAACAGAGATGACAGGCGAGGAGGGTGGTTGGGGCCCTCAGTCTTCAGGGAAGAAAAAGAAGATCTCTGTTCTTGGGACTCCTCAGCCCCAGGGGGTGAAATTTGGGGGGGACAGGTGTCCTAAAGTGAGAGACTATGCTTTTTTTGGAACTGGACAAAGCATCCTTAAAAGGGGAACTCTAGAAGCAGCTTTGGTCCATGTGCAGTGGTGAGAGCAGTGGACATGGAAGGAATTGTCATGATGGCAAATGATCTCCGGGCAGTGCCACGTGTGACACGGAAACACAAGAGGTCTCAACTGTGTTTCCAGGGGAAGCCTATGGCACAAGAGGGACTCCTCTCTCCTTGTTGAACTGAGAATTGATTATCTAAAGGGTGGTGGTGGACTGAGAGTTGGTGATCTGAGGGATGGATGGATTGGAAATTTGGTGGAGGGAGGAGGAATGGTTTTGGAAGGTTTTCATTCTGAGTTCTGTGTGTGTTTCTTTCTATATATAGTTGTAGGTTAATAAAGTTTTTTTCTTCTTCATTCCTAAGTTGGAGCCTGCTTTGCTCTCTTCCTGGTCCCATCTCACAGCAGACACCAGGGAGCATGTATTTTCATGGGGGCACTGGCATTGCGCCAGCGTCAAACCCTGACAACATTCCATTGTATCACGCTGGTCTCATGTGTTCCATAAGGCCCCACTGTGGTGACAACTGACAGTTGGTTCAATGACATTCCATTTCCCCACAATGTTCTTCCAGATTCCATGAGGCCCTGCTGTGTCACAATGGCGCACACTTTCATGAGCCATGGCATCACCTCAGTGGCACCTGGGTTCCATGATACCTTGCCATGTTCACAATTGACACTTGGTTCCATGAGCTCCCGTTGCATCACAATGGTCTCCTGGCTTCCATGAGGCCTGACTGTGTCACAATTGACCCTTGGTTCCATGAAATTCCTTGAGTCACAATAGTCTCCTGAGTTCCTGTCCTGGCTCAAAAGACAAGTATGTGCCAAATAAGGCATGAACCCTCCTGCGATAGGTTCATGCCTTACTTTCTTCCAAATTATTATAACTTTGAAATTACTAGGCTTTCAGGCAAAGATATAGGAAAAGGAATAACAATTCTTTACTAATAGATAAATACATAACAAGACAAAAAAACAAGACCAGCAGCAACAATATTAAAACCAGAATCCCAGAGGCAGCCCTCACTCAACGGTCAAGGACCTCCCCATGGGTGCAGTTCTGGGCACGGCCAGCAGCGGCGCTGGCGGCTCCCAAGCAGGCAGGGGCTGTCAAGGACCTCCCCATGGGTGCAGTTCCGGGCACGGCCAGCAGGGGCGCTGGGGGCTCTCAGGCAGGGCAGGGCAGGGGCTGTCAAGGACCTCCCTATGGGTGCAGTTCCGGGCACGGCCAGCAGGGGCGCTGGGGGCTCCCCGGCAGGCAGGCAGGGCGGGGCGATGCCCGTTCCGTGGCTGCAGGGGGCGCTGTGGCGCGGGCTCAGAGGCCTCTGCCCCGGCCATGGCGGCTGTGGGGGCGGCACGGGGAGAAAGGGGCTGCTTTCGCCAGAGCCATGGCGAGCAGCCGGCCTCAGCGCCACTGCAGGGGCAAATGGACGGCAGCAGGAACCTCGGAGTGTCAGCTGGAACAGAGGGGAGCAGATCCCCGGGGGCGGTGAATGAAAGTGTAGCACTAACCCTGGAGCGGTGGCAGAAGCAGAAGCAGAAGCAGCGGGCTGTCCTGAGGGATGCAGGGTGTTGCACTAGTGTAGCAAAAAACCCTTAATTAAGCAGTGGCAGAAAACAGCAGCGGCTGGGTGGGAGATTTCTCCTTTGCACGGCTCACTGGTGATGTCCGGTCCTGAGGCTGGGTCACCACGCAAAGGGAGCAGCCTGGTAGGGGAAGGGGTGCTCCCAGCTCCCAGCACACCAGCCCTGGGCTCTCAAGTGGCAGAGCAGCAGAGAAGCAAGCTGGCAACCCTAGTCACAGTGCCAAAGGAGAAAAAAGAAAACAAGGAAAAAAGCAAAAGGCCAAAACTGCAGGGCAACAGTGTCTCAAATGAGATGCACTGTGCTGCATGGCTGCTGAGTTGATCCCCCCAGCCTGAAGGAAGAGCAGCCTCTGGATCAGCCCAGCCCCCACAGGATCCCAGGCTGGCCCTCCACCCATTGCAATATTCTCAGAGCTGGGGAGGGGAGGCAGTGGCCATTATGAACACAAAACAAAGAAACCCCAAAATGGTTATGAGATATGAACCATCCCCAAGACAGCTCCATGAGGCTGCACTGTGTCACAATGGGCACTGGGTTATACCAGCACTGGCAACATCCCAGTGACACCTGTGTCCCAGGAGGCCCCACTTTGTCAAAGCACAGCTTCAGTTCCATGAGATTCCATGCTGCCACAATGTTCTGCTGAGTTCCATGTGGCTGTGCTGTGTCACAATGGACACTGAGTTCCATGTGCCCGGGCACTATTCAACTGGCACCTGGGTTCCATGAGTCCCTGTTGTGTTTGCAGGTGACACTCGGTTCCCCAAGATATCATTATGTCATGGTGGTCTCCTGCATGCCATGAGGCCCCACTCTGTGAGGCCTTAAAGAACCGAGAAATAAAGCAACACCTTTTGGAGATAGTATTTGTATAGGAGGTAATATAAAAGCTGGTCTTTATTGGAGGCCTCCAGGAGTAGATATGAAAAATGTCCACAAAATGCCCACACCCACCACAAAGGGTGAATACAGTTTTGCAAGTTTAGCAGATTAGCATTGTTGACAAAAATCACTAATTAGGAGTGCAAGTGGTGATGCAATTCCCCCCTGGGTCTTCTAAGCCTTCCTCCCCTCTGGTCTTGGTTTAGGGCAAATCTGGGAGAAAGCCCCCAAAAGAGGCCCCTCCAGAAAGCCAACCTACACAGCCTCTCTTCTTCAATCAGTTAGGGACGAATTTCTTCAGAGAGAAGTGGAAAAAAACCCTGTTTATTTAATAGGTAAAGCACTCCCCAGCTCACAGAATGAACTATACCAGATGACAACACTCACTTGCTGCTCTGAAGAGATGACAAATTCAGAAAGTGTCTCTGGTGGGTGGTCACTCCGTTCTCGGTCCCTCTGGCGCTGGCAAAGGCTGCAGGGTCTGAGCTCTAGGTGATTCCCCAGGTCCCGCTCTGGAGCAGCTTCAAATGGCTCTAAGAAAAAGGGAAAGAAAAACAGTCCAGGGAAAACTCAGACTGCCTCAGCTAGCTAGACTAACCAACTACGTAAAAAGCAAAAGGAGTATGTTGTTCTGCCCTGTCTGTGCCTAGACATCAACAGTCCAGCCAAATGTGGAGGAGTGAGTGAGTGAGTGAGTGAGTGAGTGAGTGAGTGAGGCTGATAACAAACTCGGTGCTTCTTCTCCCTGCCTTTGCTTTCAGCCAGTCTTGAAGGCACAGAATAGAACACCCAGCACAGACAGAACACATGAGGGGGGATACAAGCATCATAACGTCACCCTAGAACACCCTCCAAAGGGACTGTACTTTATGAGAATTGGTCCGGAAGAGCTGGTTTTGACCTTGGTTTCTAAGGAGAACCAAGACAGGATAGAGGCTTTGAAATGTGTTTTGTCTTTCTGTGTAGGGAAATAATGAAGCTAGGCTACAATAACAGACTACAAAGCTACAAATACAGCTCTGTAGTTTGTTATTGTAAATGAGTAAAGAATGCAGAGACTATATAAAAGAAAAAAGGCAGAAATTCTGCATAATTCCTCTTTTTTAGAGACTATGTTGTCTAGTTTGCTCCATATTTAACCACAGCATCATATAATAGATGTCAACTATACACTTTTTATTCAGGCCCACTTGAGTAACCATGAAGTGAGTGTACTGAAGATATATCCAAAGTTCAACAAGACTTTTGAAAGCTATCTAGTGTACAATTTGAGTTTGCTTTCAAATTTCAACCAAATCTTTAAGAATTCTTACACTCTGATCTACATAATAACAACTACATTATTAATATTTCTGTGGCTAGTAGGAAATTGAAAGGTATCCTGTTTGGTAAAACTATACTAGAAAAATCATGGACTTCTTCTTGTAAGGCTGAAATTGCGTTTGAAGTTTTGCCTTTCAGCGTGTCCAATAATCCTTGATGTGATCAGATATTATGTGTGGAATTACAGCCCCAAGAGCACCGGCCTGATCTTTATCTAGGGGCAAACCTACCAGGCCAGATTCTCACATATCCAGTATCACCCTGACAAGTTGTTCTTATGAAGAGCTTTTGGATACACTTTGGGCTCCACTTACATGCAAATTTTGGGGCCAAACTTGAGTTATGGTTACCAACTGTGCAGATAACAAGCACAAAAAGAACAATTTAAACCACATCATCCTGATTTGTGTCAGTCTCTGTTTTCCAGCTGTTTCAGCAGAGATTTCCCCAGATAATATGACAAATCTCTGGAGCTTCTGCAAAGTGGAACTTCAAACAATTAAATCCCTCTGTAAGTTAATTTTTCCCTCATATATGAATTCCTCCTGTGAATATATATACATAATTATATATATATGTAAATTATATATATAACATATATAATATATACAATTTGATATGGCCTGCCATGTGATGTTTCATTAGGACTTAGGTTGTCTTTTTGCTTTGGTATCGGAATAACTCACATGAGACTTTATTTTCTTCATGGTGAAAAAGCTTATTCTTTATTCAAGTAACTCGTTTTTATACAGTTTTACATACCTTGTGTGTGTGATTCCAATTGGGTTAGTAGCTTTCTTGCCAATTACTTTATTGGTTAGTAAGAGATACTTTACTTGTCCATCAAATCTCTCTATAAATTTGTTTACATATTTTCTCTTCTGGGTCTCATGGGATAGATTTAATGTTTATGCAGGCACTAGTTGTTTTTCATCCAGGAATAAATTGTTATGTTAACGAACTCTTCACACCAGGATTGCTTTCACATGGGAACTTGCAAAGTGCTAGCTTGACAAGGTCACTGATCTAACAGAGCAGGCCTGATTTTATGAGGCCTTTTAAAATAATTTTTCTACCTTACTGCAACACTTTGGTTGTATGTGGATTCTCAGTAAGGCTCTGGGTAAAACCTGAACTCATGTCATGGATGTTTCCAACAAATTTTATATATCTGCGCTTTGAGGGTTCCAGTCACACATGCAGTCTTACCATTTATCTGGGATGTGTAGGGAATTTATAGATCCCAAACAATTCCCAGCATTTGACTAACATCTCCAATCACAGGGGGACCAGCTCCACAGGAACCCCAAACACTGGAATGATATGAATTAGTAGAATATCCACCACTTCCTTTTGTTGTGTTGGTGCAACAGGGGTAAGCCTCAGACCGTCCACTAAAGGTATCACCTACCCCTAATACACACCTGTATCCTTTCTGGTTGGTAACTCAGAATTTATTTGCCAACAATGTCCAGGAGAACCCCCTGCCTCTGATATTTCTAACACAACTCTTTTGCTCATGTTTGGGTGGGTTCCAGAGAAGATTTCACATTTGTTACAGATTGTACAATATCAGTTTTTTTCCCTTTCTGTTACTGCTTTCTTAATGTTTCAAAAGGTTTCTTGTTCCCCTGCAAGTGTTTTTTATGTTCTCGCTGAGGTGGGACTACAGTCTGCCCCTCTGGTGTAACAGTCCATTCACTTTCCTTGATTTCAACCTTTGTGCCAGAAAACTGATGGCTCTGGTGATCACATTTTGGGGCAAACCTTGTCAAACTGATTTCCTTCTGTAGCACCACTGTTAAGATCCTTTTTCTTGCTTCTTTTACTATTTTATCAACAAAAAGATTCTCTAACTCAAGAGTTGCTTCCCCATTTTGATGAATCTTGCAATGTATAAAGGCTGCTTCTCCAGACTCCTTAATACTCTCTAGCAGTGGATGGGTCTGTTCAGTGTGTTCAATTCCAGGCCTTGAACAGTTGCCAGTCCTCTCTCTTTCCAGATGACCTCACCGAAAACATTAAATGCATATTCAGAATTAGTCCATATTTTTACATTCTTTCCTTCGCTCAGTCCTTGGCCTTTCTTATTCACAGGGATGCAGAAGGTATTTTTAAAATTTAATTCAGTAAACCATCCTCAACTATCTGTTATTCTCCACACTTTGCAAAATTCCAACAGATCCTTCTTAGAAGCATTTGGCAAATAGGGTGAGTGATGCATCACCCAGTGTTTTCCTAATTCATATTTTAAAGGTTGAAAGAAGGTCTCAGTTTTCAGCTACAAAGGTGACATCAGTCTTTGGATTCCGCCTCTGCCTTCGCCCACCGTGGCTGTAGAAGAGTTAGAAAAAGTGATGAAAGGGAAAAGAAACCCCTTGAGAAACAACCCCATAAGCAAATTCCCTCACCCCGCTGGGACAGAACAAGTGGTCTAACAAACCTTACGAAACAGGTGGGATCCTGTAAAATGTTACAATTTGGTTTCTAAGAGCCTTGATTTTCCTGAAAACACACAAATGCACAATTTCACGCTACACAACAAAAAGAGCTGCCTTTATGTTACCTCCTGTGGGGTCCTGGGACCGTGGTTCCTAACCCCTCAGGTCACTGTATGGAAATTCTTAAAAGTCTTCAGCAGGAAAGAGTTCCTTGCAATATGTTTCTGGTCCAGAGGGAGGCTGCTGGGTCCAGTCCCATCTGAGATGCCAGAAAAACTGATGCCTTAAAAGCCTTAGAAATGAAATAACACCCTTTGGAGATAATATCAGTTCAAGAGGTAATATAAAGGCTGGTCTTTATTAGAGGCCTCCAAGGGGCAAATATGGAAGATGTCCACAAAATGCCCACCCCACCATGGGGTAAATAGTTTATAAGTTTAGCAAATTAGCATATTTGACAAAAATCACCAATTAGAAGCGCAGGTGGTGAGGCACGACAAAGTTCTTTGGCAAGAGTCACTCTGCCTGTGACTGGAGACTTCAGGCACAGCAAGGAAACAAAGCAACAACAAAGCAAAACAAAATCCAGGCAATCAAACCAGAAATGGACCAAGACCTGTCCGTGTGTGTTTAGGTGCATCTGACAAAAGGACAGTGGGGGGAAGGATAAAAGGAATATGGCCTAAAAACTTAACAGCACTCAAACACTCAAATTTAACTTAACCTTAACTTATATCTTAAACATAACAATTTAGCAAAGGAACAGCACTTCACAGTATTTAACCCAACTTAAGACTTAACAATTTACAGAGGGGAAGTGTTTAATTTAGCTTATAACTTATATTAAACCTGGAATTATGGTAAGGCACTTCACAAAGCACTGACTCAGCAAACTCTAACCTGTCCAACTTCAAGTTATCCAGATTTTGAGAAGTCAGGAAAAGAGTGAGAGGGAGAGACAGAGCAAGAGAGAGAAAGGAAAGAAATATCCACAGCCATGGCTTTAGATCTAGAGTCATGTCAGCTGATATGGGATGTGCCAGTGTCACACCCGTGTCATGGCCTTTACCTGCTCTGGTCCCTCTCACATGCGGGATTTTTGGGGTGCCACGGGCCTGGCAGCCACTTTGGGGCTGGGCCAGAGGCTGCAGTGCTGGGGCAGCAGCCACCCCACCTACACAGAACTTGCTCTGACCTCCCAATTCACACTGGAGATGTCTGGGACCATTCATCATTTCTCTCCTCTCCAACGCCGAGGCAACAG
Source organism: Melozone crissalis (assembly GCF_028551555.1). Lineage (NCBI taxonomy): Eukaryota > Metazoa > Chordata > Aves > Passeriformes > Passerellidae > Melozone > Melozone crissalis. The sequence goes on from NW_026535844.1 coordinate 9,634,222, forward strand.
ACTCTGGCTACAGCTCTGAGCTCGTGCCCAAGACAACCACCCTGGCAATGGGGCTCCATGGAGCTGCTCCCAGGAACCCCCCGAGAACTGGAGAGTACCCCAAAACCACTTCCAAAATGTGGGATGTCCCAAAATCCCTGCAGTCAGGGCATTTGCGGTGCTTTCCTTACCAGTGCCTCTGTCGGTGCTGGGACAAGTGAGAGCCCCTGGGGAAGCTCTTCCCACACTGCTCACACAGGTAGGGCCGTGCCCCAGTGTGGGTCTGCCGGTGGTGGTTCAGGTTGGAGCGATCGCTGAAGCTCATCCCACACTCCTCACACCTGTAGGGCTGCTGCCCAGTGTGGATGCGCATGTGGACTATTAGGTGGGACCTCTGGTTGAAGCTCTTCTCACATGTCCAGCACTTGTAGCTGTCACATATCCTGATTTCCACACACAGGTGGTTGTGAATCTTCCTGAAGCTCTTCCCACATTTCTCACAGTTGTTGGGCTGTTCCCTGGTGTCAATGCACTGGTGGACATCCAAGTGGGTGCTCTGGCTGAAGCTCTTCCCACATTTGGGACATTTGTGGGGCCTCTCCCCAGTGTGGATCTTCTGGTGGCGGAGCAGGTTGGATTTCTGGCTGAAGTTCTTCCCACATTCCTCACACACATAGGGCTGTTCCCCAGAGCAATTTATCTTGTGCTGGTTTAGTTTGAATGTCTCTCTAAAGCTCTTCCCACGTTCAGAGCGCTTGCAAGGCCTTTCATTATCATGAGTATTCTCATGACGGGCCAGGTTGTTGCTACGGCTGAAGCTCTTCCCACATTCCCTACACTTGTAGGGCTTCTCCCCAGTGTGGATCCTCTGGTGTTTCTTCAGGTTGGAGATGTGGCTGAAGCTCCTCTCACATTCCCCACACTTGTATGACTTCTCCCTGCTTCGATGGTGCTCAGTGACCATGTCTGAGCTCTGGCTGAAGCTCTGTCCACCCTCCTGGCACAGGGAGGGTCTTTCCTCCTCACAGATGCCAGGGCTGGGTTTGCAGCCCTTCCTCGTGCGGGATCTCTGGGGCTTTTCCTTCCCGTTGGATTCCTGCACTACAGAATCGCTCAAAACGGCCTCCTCCACAAGGTCCTGCTGCGGGGATTTGTCCTCCCTGCTCTCCATCCTCCGCTCCTATTCTGCAGGAGGAAGGACAACGAGACGATGGGATTTGCCTCCGTGCCACAGGGAAGGGGCAAGAGATACTCCCAAAGTATCTCCAGAGATACCCCCTGGCAGGACGGCACCGGCACCGGGGCTGTGCTGCAGCCGGGGCTGTGCTGAGCTGGGAGATGGAGCAGCAGAGAGGGGGAGAGGGGCACTGAGTTCCTCCTCACCTGCCTCAGTGTCCCAGGGCATCTTCCTCGCAGCCTCCTTCTCCATCTGACCAAGCTTTGAAAATAAGAAATCCTGGTTTGGGGGGTAAACAAGGTGTGAGTGCCTTGGGTTGGGTGTTCCTCCTGCCCAAGTCCATCTCTGGAAGTCACCAGGTGTCTGGTGACCGTAAAACCTCCAATAATCAAGAGTGAATCCCAAACAAGCCTTTCCCTTTCTAATCTCCTCACTCTGAGGTTCTGAGGCCCCCCTTCTTGGGGCTGCTGGAGGTCCTGTGGATTCTCCCACTCTGGGGTCCTGCTTTGGGATGCCTGGAGGGTTTTGCAGGTCCCACAAGTCCCTTCTCCCTTAATTCGGCTTTGGCTCCCAGGGGTCCCAGGCTCCCCACACTGTAGGCACTCAAGGCTCACCCCTCTCTTGGCGACCCTTTCATCTCCTGGACCCTGCTCATCTCCAGGCTCCACCACTCCACCGGGCTGCCAGGGCCGAATAGCAAAGCCTCTGGCCTTACAAATATTGAAACAGCTCCATGCAGGGAGCCCTTGGAGTTCCTGAGGATTGGCAGAAGCCTTACTCAAGATGTCCTGCCTTGGGTATTTTTGGTATGGCAAAACAGGCTCCTAAAGGTTGCTTGATTTGTGCTAACACCAAGGTTTGAAAGACGTGTTGGCCAAGGAAGGCTGGAACCTAGGAATGGAGAATATGACCACCTTTCCTCACAATTATTATAATTTTGAAATTAATGGATGGAAAAGGGATTTCCTTTACAAACCCCAGAGGGCAGGAGGTGACAGTGCCCCCTCTGGATAGCAACAGGAGCTAGAGGCAGTACTTCAGGAGCAGCAAGCTGCAATGGCAGGGCAGGCTCACCCGGGGCAGCAGGCGAGAGGGCCCTGCCCGAAGCTGTGGGGTGTCCAGGTGATGGGTTACAGTCTGTCAGTGGGGCCCGACAGGGAATCGCTCCCTGCCATTCCTCACCAGCAGTGCCTGGTCCTGGGCTCTGGATTTGTGCAGAGGAGGCAGCCCCTGGTGGGGAACGGGATGCTCCCGCTCCTGGCACGGCACGCACCGGCTCTGGGCTCCCAAGCAGCAGAGAAGCAAGCCAGCAAGCCCAGTCACAGCGCCAAAGGAAAAGAAACAAAAAGAAACAGACAGAACCCATGGAAGCAGCAGGATCCCCGGTCAGAAACACCAGCAGTGTGGCCACTCCAACAGCTGGCTGGAAGGAAAGGAGCTGCCCCAGACTCTCTCTGGAAACCCCAACTTGGCTCCCACTCATTGCAATACTCCCGGAGCAGCAACCATCCCAGACAAAAAACAAAACAATGAACCCCAAAAACTATATGAGATAAAAAACCATCCCCTAGACACTGCTACAGGTAGATAATGAGATGATTGGCTCTCACAATTAAGGGATGACTATTGTGTGTATATTAAGAAAAGCTATAGTGATGTATAGTTATGTTATTCTAGTTTAGATGTCCTCTGTTCTCCCCATAGATCCTTTCCCCCCTCTGCATTGCTGTTTAAGACAGGTACAAAGAAGGTGTGCACACCTGCCTTGCATGGGGCAGTTGGGAATGGAAGCTTGGTGCTCAGGGGGCGAGGCATGGCAACACATGACCTCCAATCCCCTTACAAGAAAGCATCTCCACCAATAAATGGCACAGAAGAGCTGCCTGACAGACTTTGGGAAGGGCCAGGGGTATAAAAGACTGAGCATCCATCTTGAAGATGAACTGGCCATGGGGTATCCATCAGGGTAGTTCCCAGTGCTGCGAATTTTCCCTTATGCAGTCCTTTTGTTGTATTTTTGTCAAAGTTTAATAAACCTTTTAAATTTTCAAAGTGAGCAGTTGTTTCTCACAACACCAAGTTAAAAAGAAACTTGCCAGAGGAGGGAGGCCTTGGGCCTTGTCCTATGTCCCTTCCAAAGATGCCAGGTGGATTTTACCAGACTGCCCCAAGTGGGAAGGCTGAAATATCTTCTGGTGACAGCATGTCAGCTAACAGGGTGGCCAAAAGCATTTCCAAGTGCTTCAGCAACTACAGGATCAGTTATATAAGTATTTTTGGAACAAATAATTTGAAGATATGGGATCATGGATGCAATAGACTCAGACAGAGGAACTAATTTTACAGGAAAAACTCTCCAAGGGGTTATGACTGGCTTAGGAATACAATGGAACCTCCATCCCTCCTGGCACCCCCAGAGCTCAGGTCAGGTAGAAAAAAAAACGAGTGAAGAAATAAAGAAACACCTTTTGAAGCTAGAAACAGAAACCAAGATGCCATGGGTACAGCTTTTGCCATTGGCTCTGGCAAGAAGAAGAGACAGACTCAGGGCAGATATTCAATTATCTCCCTTGGAACTGATGTCTGGAATTCCTTACCCTGGTAATTCTCCACCTAGAGCAGGGTGGAGATGAGGGATGTACATTTAAGGCAGTCTGTGGCCACAATCCTGTCTCTTGTGAAATCTCTCCCACAGGAAGCTGGGCTGGCACTGAGCCTGCCCTGGCACTTTGCTGCTGCCAACACCCAGCCAGGACATCGGCTCCTTCCTAAGGAGTGCAAAGCAGCACCACTGGTGGCCAAGGGGCCCATGCCAAGTGTCCCTGAGGCCAGAAACAGCCGCCAGCACAGCTCAACACGGGGGGACCCCTCAGCCTGGCCTCAAGGGGTCTGAAGCCCCGCAGATTTGCACTTCCCGCCTGCAGCAGGAGGATGGGAGGCCGCCCCTGAGCCTGCCCTGAAGGCAACGCAGCAGCAGCCAGGGCTCCACAGCGGGCCAAGCCCCTGCGCCTGCCCACAGATCCTCGCCTGGAATCCTCTGCAATCCTGGCCACCCTCCTCTGCCATCTCCAGCCCCTGGCAGGACAATCCTTATTGTCACTGTTTTCTTTATGTTAAATTGTTTCTGTGCCTTCGGTTGCCACAGGTGGTGGGGAAGACAATGTGAGAATTTGACTAAATAATTAGATTACACTATTAGAATATTTTCCTTAATAGTTTATATTGTCAGTCAGGGTTGGGCCAGAGGTAGGAGAATCAATTTGCAGCCTTAGGAGAAGAAGCAGCAGAAGTTCTTAATTTTAGCAATTGTTGGGTCAGGAGGGGCATGAGCACCTGAAAGCTGGCCATGGGTGACCAGCCAAGCCGCACTTAAATGGTGGGTCAGCACCTCGAGTGAGGTCCATAATGGAACGGGATTTTGGGATGAGGAAGGAAGTCCATGGCAGCTTCATTGCTCTGAAAGAGGTATTTATTGCCTAAAAAGGACGGGTGTTTATTCACAAATGCAGGAAAAAGCATTTGTGAATAAACCTTGCCTTTGGGTTTAGACTGTTGGACCCCCAACTGCCCTCCTTATGATTGTTGCAAATACTGAGGCAGATGGAATGAAACCCAGTCAGATGAGAAATGGAACATTTCAACATCAGACAGTATTATGTTATCTACATCAGATAGTATTATATTATCTATTAGCATGAAAAGGAGAAGTTTTTGCAAAATTAAACAACTCAAGGACAGAATTATGTCATTGGGTCAAAGAAGACCCAGGAAGAGAAGATTAAATCAATGGTATTTAAAGTTTGTAAAGGCAATTACTAAGAAAATAAAAGAGGAGGGATTGAAACAAATAAGACGAATGTGTCTTTACAAACAGACCGTGTGAATCTGCTTGGGGATAGGGCCATGCACTCAGAGATAGGGAAGTAACAAAAGAAGCTATTAGCTCTGGAGAATGTACTGATCAACACAGACTGTTGCTCAGCCAAGGCCCTGTTAAATTCCTGAACCTAGAGCATGAGAACACAGACTTAGTCAAATAATGAGTAGGTTTTTCTTTCTTTTATATAATGAAAGGGGGGTGCATATTGGGAGGGGGTGCATAGAGCAGGCGATTCGGTAACTCTGTACCTTCTGATTACCTTGGCCGTGGGAAAAAGGAAGAGGGTGATGCAGCAGGAATTGTAAGATAAAAGAGAGGCTGCATCCTCCAACCATCTGAGAGACCCCACGGGAAATGCCCCATGGCCTCTCCCTTTATTCGAATAAAGTTACAAGACCCCTCTGTCTCCTTTTTGGATATAAACCTCTGACATGGTGGGTTAATTCCACACACATTCACCCACCCCGACCCACCCAGCCCGCGTTTTCCCCCTCACCACCCCCCTGGTGCTGCACTGAGGCCGGCTGAGGCCTGTCGGAGCGCGGAACGCGGAGAGCGGCGCCGCCGGGTCCCACAGAGCGCCCTCAGCGCTGCCGACAGCCCCCGCGCCGCCTCAGCCGCCCTCAGCCGCCCTCAGCCGCTCCGGCCGGTCCCGTTTGCGGGCCGGGGGACACTCACCGGCACCGGGGTCACCGGAAAGGCCCTGGCACCCGCTGGGCTCCGCCGGGACCTCCCAGAGCCGCGGCGTTGCCTGCAGGTCCCGGAGCCCCGCGGCGAGCAGAGGAAATGGTTACGGACCGCCCCGCCCCGCCCCGCGGGAATGGGAGCGGCAGGGCCCGGAGGCCGCTCCTCCCCCATGTTATGAATAAGAAACTTGACTAGGCCAATATTCAAGCAGCAATCAATTTATTATTTAACATGGTAAAGTATGAGCAATACAGCGCTGGGTACAGTGCGGGAAGTTTTCCCTCCAACTGCACACCGATAATTGATGGTTACAGGTATTTATTGATGGTTACAGGTATTTATAGGGGTCCCCATCATTTTTTTTCAGCAGTTTCTATTTCCAATTTTTACTCATCAGCAATTTTTATTCCAAATTATTACATCATAACTCTATACACTATTGTGATTTTAATTTCACAGGATGTATCTCAAAGGAGTATCCCCAGATGGTGATGGTCCGGTTTCTGAAAGAAGAAAGAGGAATCCCATCTGGTGGGGTCCAGCTCCCCAGATGTGTCCACCTTTTAATTGCAGAGACTCTAAATCTCATAACAGTGATGTCCAGCTTCCCTTTGGTCAAAACCATAAACCCTTCAGTTGATGTTCATCTTCCTTTCTCAAGCTGTTTTTCTCTGCTTCAATAAGGCGTGAGATAAGCATGTTTCCTTTATATATATTCCAAAGCTATAGTTTCAAGGATACAAGTAATATTCTAAAATTATACTTCAGAAGGTTATTATTGCAGAGCTGCTTATGGATTAAATGCAAGCAAAAAGCAACATCTTTAACACCTTAATTCCAATGCTCCTAAATCAATCAGGGTTAATTGCAAACAAAAGATAGGTTCAAAGGCCTTTTTCCATGCTTTATTTTCCTCAGTTATTATTAGAATTCACAGCTCTCCCATTGTCGAGGTCCACACATTTTGCATTCACAAATGCACACGTCTCCTGTTTGTACCTGACACGAAACACAGCTTTGTATTTCACACCCATTCCCCAGTGCCTCCCAATAACCTTCCCATGCACCTTCCCCAGTCCATCCCAGTGCCCTCCCAGTTCCCTCCCGGTACTCCCTGGTGCCCGCCAGCAACCTCCCAGTAACTTCCCAGTCCCCACCCAGTTTCTCCCTGTGAAAAACGCCAATCACTTGTTTTTAAAATTTTTAAAAGTTTAATAGTAATAAAATGGTTAAAAAGAATAGTAACACGATTAGAGTAATAACAATTTGGACAAATTGAATTAGGACATTATGAGACAATAAAAGTAAACAATTACAGACATCCGAGTACCTTTTTCTGGGCATCAGGAGCCGAAAAAGGACCCCCGTTAACAAAGGATTAACGCTTAAGAACAACAGCCTGTTGCATATTCATACACCTCATACACGATGCATAAATTCCATTCAAACACAGGATTCCGTCTGGTCTTCATCAACTTCTCCCCTCTAATCCTAACAGCGCCTTCGAGGCGGGAAGAAGTTCGTTTCTTCTGATAAGAGGGCAATAAATTCATTTTCTCTGGAAGATTTAGGTGTCCTGCTATCTCGCTGCAAGTCCTTTCCTTTAAACAAAGCATCTTCCATAGCACAGTTTCTATTTTAACAATTTTTATAACCTAAAACTATATTTAACACAGTACTTAAGAGAATTAATACAGCATTGCTTTCTAACACAACACATATAATATTCATTTTAATATTTGCAAAAAGCCAATCATAAAATACATGCATTTTTCACATCCCAGTCCATCCCAGTCCCCATGAATTCCCTCCCAGTGCCCTTTCCAGTTACTCCCAGTCTCCTCCCAGTGCCCACCAATTACCACACAGTAACTTCCCAGTATGTCCCAGTGTGTTCAAGTCCCTCCCAGTCCTATTCAGTCCACACAAACCAATTCCCAGTCTCTGCCAGTCACATCCCAGTGCTCCCAGTATCCCCTCTAGTCTCTTACAGTTTCTCTCAGTCCATCCCAGTCTCCTCCCAGTAGCTCCCAGTATATTCCAGTTCCTCCCAGTCCCCTCCAGTGCCCACAAATCCCAGCCCATCCCAGTTGCCACCAGTGCCTCCCAATGTCCCCCAGTATCCTCCCAGTTTATTGCTGTTCCCTTCCCAGAACACCGTGTTTATCCCAGTCCATTCCAGTGCTCCCAGTCCCGTCCAGTGCCCACCAGTCCCTCCCAGCTCTTCCCCAGTGCTTCCCAGTCCCTCTCAGTTCCCTCCCAGCACTCTCCACTGCTCCCAGTTCCTCTAAATCCCTTCCAGTATCTCCCAGTGCCTCCCAGTCCTCCCCATTCTCTTCCCAGTCCTTCTAAGCATGAACCAATCCCCTCCTAGTTTGTCCCAGTGCTCCCAGTTTCCCCTCCCAGACCTCCCAGTTCCCTTCCAGTGACTTCCAGTCTCCTCCCGGTGGCTCCCAGGATCCCCCAGTGTCCACCAGTAACTTCCCAGTGCATCCCAGTACATCCCAGTCCCACCCAGTGCCCACAAACCCCTTCTCAGTGTATTCCAGTTGCCATCAGTCCCTCCCAGCCACTTCCCAGTCTCTCCCAGTTAGTCCCAGTCTCCTCCCAGTGACCCCCAGTGCCCACCAGGAGCCTTCCAGTCCCTCCCAGTGCTCCCAGTACATCCCAGTTCCCTGTCCCAGCATGGGCAGACAAGCTCCACCCCCCAGACTCTGCCTGGCACCAGCAGCAGGAGGGGAAACTGAGGCAGTACTGGGAGGCCATGGACACCTTACTGGGAGTACCGGTTTGTACTGGTTTGTACTGGGGGTGGGACTGGGAGGGCATTAAAGGATTTTAAAAAGGGATCAATAGGGGTTGAAGGGTGATTTTTTTGCTGGTTTATACTGGTGTTGGACTGGAAGAGACTGGGAGGTCACTGGGATGTTACTGTTCCATACTGGGAGGTGACTGGTTTATACTGGGGGAGGTCACTGATTTGAACTGGGGGGTTACTGGGAGGGACTGGGATGAACTGGGAGTTACTGGTTTGAACTGGGAGGGTAACTGGGCCATACTGGGAGGTCAGTGGGAGTTACTGGGATGAACTGGGAAATCCCTGGGGGGTTACTGGGCTGCACTGGGAGGGGATTGGGAGGGCATTGGGATTTACTTGGTCTATACTGGTTTATACTGGTTTGGACCTGGCATGGTCCAGCAGGGGCCATCCCATGCCCAGGTGTTGCCCTTAATGGTACTAGATGTTACTGGGACGAAATTGGGATTTCCTGGGGCTCTACTGGTTTCTACTGGTTTGAACTGGGATTCACCTGCCCCACAGGGGGTGCCACCCAGCCAGGGGCTGTCCTTGACCAGCATCATCCTGGTGGACATCTGCTGGAACCTGTGGGGACTGGGAGCACTGGGAGGGAACCGTGTGTATTGGTTTGTACCGGTTTATACTGGGAGGGCACTGGTTTGAACTGAAAGGGTTTAAAGGGGGTTAAAAAAGGGTTAAAAGGGAGTTTGGGGTTACTGGTTTATACTGGAAGGGCACTGGGAAGGGTTAAAAGCAGACTGGGAGGGAATGGGAGAGCCCTTACCAGTCTGTACTGGTTCATACTGGTCTATACTGGCCTATACCAGTCTATACTGGTTGGTGCTGGTTCATACAGGTCCATACTCATTTTAGAGCTCTGGATGCATTGGTGTTTTTCAGGGAGTGAAGCCCAAATCTGTACCATAGGCATGGGGAACAAAGACACGCAGAGCTCCTTGCTTGCTCCGAAGAAGAGAATTTATTGTAACCAACTGAGCTTTTTTATACTCAAAACTTGCCCCAAACTTAACCAAAATAAGCACGCGTTGTCTGCCTGCCACTGCAGTGTTGCTATTGATATGTCCCTTTACCCAATCAGCTCACTGATCGTGTGGTGTCCACGCATCTCCTCAGCCAATCCCTGCCTCACACATGAGGCAACTACCAACCCACTCTCTGGCCATGGACCCACAGCTGAACCTCCCCAGAATGCCTTTTGGTGAACAGAAGTATCCCACTGTGGCAGAGCGGGAGGGAGCCACCATCGCCGCTGTACTGGGCCCCCTCAGTGGCCACCAGAGGGGCTGAGGGTTGGTGACCGTGCTGGGGTGCCCACGGTGCCACTGCCATCGCACACACATCGTACACCCACTGGGGGGGTTACACACCCACAGTGTGGCGCGGACAGGCACAGGCAGGGCACAGAAGGGCCGATGGCACTGTCGGCATGCTGTCCCTGCAGCCTCCCCAGGCTGCTGGGGGGGCAGGAGCTGCCATGCCCCGCCTCACCTTTGCCTGTGCTTCAGGAAACAGCTCAGGCTGGTGAATGGCAGCACCGTGTGCGAGCAGAGAGTGGGGCTTGAGGTGCTGGGGACCCGGGGAACTCCCTGTGCCTCCCGATGGGACTCGTGCACACCCGTGTTCTCTGGGGCCACCTCAACTGCGGGTTTGCCACTTCCATTCGTGAATTTTTCAAGAGGAACCAGATGTGTCTGGAGGCACTTGTTGCGCTGGGATGGGACTGAAGCCCGCCTGAAGCAGTGGCCAGGGACTGCCTTGGGGCCCTCACCCTGCTCCCACGGGATGCTGCTGCTCTCCTTTGCTGAGGGGGTGCTGGCAGAACTCCAGCCCACCCGCAGTGGTCCCCAGGTGCCCCCAGCAGCAGCAGCAGCAGCCAGGGCCCCCCCAGTGCTGCCCAGGCCCTGCCATCTCCATGCCCCGTGCCTGGTGCCACAGGCACGTGGAGATGCTGCCGTGGGGCAGAGTCCTGCATGCACAGTGGGACGTGCAGGGCCAGTGCAGTGTGCCAGCAGCTGCGGGGTGAGAGGCAGAGACATCTGACACCCCCTGGAACCTCAGCGGGGCTGCGAGGAGTCCCTGGGCAACAGCACCTGCATGGCCAAGCAGGCACCGTCTGCAGAGTTCGTGGAGGATGTAGGAGTCACTTGTTGTGTTGTACCATTTATCATGTTTCACTTCTGGGTTTTGGTGGGGTTTTTGGTTTGTGTTTTTTTACTTGTTTATTTTGGTTTTGGTTTTGCTTGTGGTTTTGGTTTTCTTTTTTTTTTGTGGCTATTTTTGTTGTTATTACTTTTAATTAAGATATTTTCTTTTTTATAATCAGCAGAAATCCTTCCATGCCTATTAACAGCCAGATCTAGGGTGAAAAGAGGTGGAAGTTGGTGTAAAGGAGCTGTAACATGTAGGAAAGACATTCTGTGCTGTTCTTGTGAGCCAGCAAAGGCCTCCTGAAGATAAAGGAAAGCCCTATATCTCTCCTGAGGAAGACACCAAGGTTGTCCCCATGGAGACGTGATGAAGGAGAGAAAGTTAAGCGATACAGATTCCAGCTGGCTCACAGAATGGTGTGGCTCCTTGGTCACTCACTGAAAACTTTGTTTATTTCTTGTAAACCAATGGGCAGTGAATGTATATGTAAAGTGAATGTAAATATCTAGAAAGAGTATAAAAGCAGCATGTTGCTATAAGAAATCTCTTTCACCCTTCTGATGGAGTCGTGGTACTTTGTGCTGTGTCGTGCTCTATAACAACAGCAACATCCCTACAGAATTCAATGAAGAAGTCTCGCATCACAGAAAGTGAGGCATGTCCCAGGTGGCCACTGAGACACAGAGCAGGGAGGTGGAGGGGATGGGCAGAATTGTCCATCCCATGATAGCCCCGAGGAACTGTTTTTCCATTGGTAGTGATCTCCTTAGGATACCCTGGATCAGTGTGAGCTGCACAATACTGTTATCACGTCTTTAAAGTGGGCATTGGAATCTTTATCTCCAGTCCTTAAACCTCTCTAATTAGCTGTACACATGTTGAAGACTTGACAAAGGGGCTGGGAAGGTAACAACTCATTAGGTCTTTCTTCATTTCAATGAAACCTGGAGTGTATTTGGTGTTGAGTCCACAATCCTCAGATCCTGAGAGGAGATAGCTGCAGTCCCTCAATAAATCCAAATCAGAATAAAAACCCAAAGTGTCTTGGAGCATGAAGAGTTGCCACTTGAAACCCTTCCTGATGAAGTCTGGCCAGAGCCTTGTTAGCACCAGTGATGGGAGGCTGTGGTTGCAGCAGGCAGAGGCACTGGGCAGGAGGCTCTGGTGCTGAGCGAACCCGTGCTTTGATGGAGCAGAAGGGCCAAGGCCTGATCCTGGTCCCTGGGACGAGAGCTCCTGTCTCTCCCAGAGCCCAGGGTGTTCCCTGGAGGCAGCCCGGGCTGTGCTGGGCAGTGCCCAGGGCAGGACAGCAGGGTCATGGTGCCCAGGGTCCCCAGGGCTGCAAGGACACGGCACCAGTGCCACGAGCACAACCTGACTCCTCACACACCTCGCTGGTGCACACGACTGCCGCGGCCAAGGGGACCAAGAGCTCAGGCACTCGAAGGCAGGCTCGAAGCTCTTGGGGAAGGGCCCTCTGGGCAGGCAAGGACAGGGAGTGCTCCTTCCTGATCCTCTTTCAAGCACTCATTCAGCCCTGTTGGCTCCTTCACCACTGGCCCCGCTTTGGCTTCCCTTGCCCCACCTGTGGCCTTTCTGAGCCGTGCTAATTCTGCCCAGGCCAGCAGTGCCATTAAATGAGTCCCTTCCATAAGCTCTGCTGGCCTGCTGCTCCTCACACTGCCATCCAAGAGATCCCACCATGAGGCAGAGAGTTTGTACACGGAGAGCGGTGAAAGCGAGGAACAGGCTGTCCAGGGAGGTGTTGGGGTCTCATGCTTGCAAAGATCCAGAGCCACGTTGGATGGGGCTTTGAGCAGCTAGCTCTGGTTGAAGATGTCCCTGGCCATGAGTTGCCTCAGGTAATTTTTCCCCTCTTGCGGAAACTGTATTGTCCTGGATCTGAGCTGAGGTTCCTCCCAGGATTCTCCTGAAGTCTTCTGATCTCTCATTTTGGGACCTGAATTCATAACCACAGGCCCACAGTCTTCCAGGGAACATATCCAATTTGTTGTTTCTCCTTTGGAGGTAAATTTTTTCTCTGCAATCTACCCAAGACTCCTCCCAGGTATGTCCCAGAGTCTTTACACCTCCTGGAGGAAACTGAGAGGCCAGGAAGCAGCTGCAGATTCCTCCAAGGAATAATCGCAAGATATTTTGGATCATTTGGAAGCATTTCTCTATGCCAGGATGCACTGGAGGGTCCTCTTGGCATCGGCCAGTCTCTTTTCCTCTCAGGTTTAGGCACTTGATATCCCAGGTAGAAGCCCCAGGCTTCTCCAAGGCAGGTACCTGAGGTGATTTTTCTTTTTTCATGGAAATTGGATCTTCTGTGATCTACCTGACACTGTTCCAAAGAATCTCACAGAGTCTTGACCTCCAGGAGAGAAGGTTCTCCTCTTCAGGAGAACAAATGCTGTCTGGCAGCCCTAGGAAATCTGCCCAAAGGGATTTTGTGGCAGGAAAGAGGGAGCTGAGCAGGGCTGCAGGAGTGCTGTGCTGTGCTGCCTCGGGAGCAGCTGAATGGGGCTCCTCTTGTGCTGGGGTGTGTCTGTGTGCCCTGCGTGACACTGTGAGCAGCAGCTGGATTGCCTGTGGGGCAGGCTCTGTGTCTGGGGCTCTGCAGAGGGCTGGGCAGGGCCCTGTTGGTGCTGAGCCCCAGGCAGGGCTGGCTGGGGCTGTGGGGCTGGCTGGGCTGTGGGGCTGGCTGGGGCTGTGGGGCTGTGGGGCTGGCTGGGCTGTTTAGAGTAGAAGTGCACTGTCTAACGTAGGTGATAGGTATTGGGAATTAAGTGTAAATAGGATAAACGTAGTTTGTAGTATAAAAAGACAACACCATCTTGGGGGCGGTCAGAGTGCTCGTGGCTGCCCTGCTGAGCAGACCTCTGCTGGGCAGAAAGAAAATTTTATAGATAAGAATTAATAAACAACCTCAAGACCGAAAAGTGAAGAGTCCAGACTCGTTCTTCAGCTGCGCGGGCCGAAGCAGAGACACCCTGCACATCTGGGGCAGCAATGAACCACCAGCTACCCGAGAAGTGTCATCTGCTGGCTGGGCACGTTCCAGGAGGGCACAGATAAGCCTCTTGGGAAACAGCCAGAACAGCCCGAGAAGCTGCAGGCACTCTCAAGACCATCCAGAGAGCTTCTGCCGAAGAGACTCATACCCAGAACAGTGTGGAGCAGAACCAGAAGGCGCCTGGATCCTCTCTCCTGTGAGCTGCTGGCTGGTGTCCAGGTGCACCTTCAGACTGACCCGACGCATTGCCTGCCCTCAGGAGAATTGCTCACAGGTGCCTTGCACTGACTCTTGGTGTCTGTGTGCACACAGGAGTGCCTGTGCTGGGGAAATGTGGCAGAAATGCTGCTCTCTGAGGGCTTGGAGTGCCTTGGATAGCTGAGCCAGTCAGGCCTGTAGGGAAGGGTGAGTCACAAGGTCTAAGTGAAGTTAATTGCTGCTAAGAGTTGTTCTTTTGCTAGGTAGTGAAGTTTAATATAAGTTATAAGCTAAGCTGAATATTGTTAAGTGTTTTTCCACTGTGAAATCATTAAGTCCTAGGTTATAAGTAAGGTTAAATACTGTCAAGTGCTGTTCTTTTGCTAAATGCTGAAGTCTAAGGCATCAATCAAGGCCTGTTAAGTCTGAGCTCAGTGTAGCTTTTCGGCTCCATTCCTTTTATCCTTGCCCATACTGTCCTTTAGGCACACACACAGGTGCACAAATTTCGATAGTTCTGGGTTAATTTCTGGTTTGATTGCCTGGATTTTGTTTGGTTTTGTTGTTGCTTTGTTTCCTTGGTGTGCCTGAAGTGCCCAGTCAGGAGCAGAGTGACTCTTGCCAAGGAACTTTGTGCTGCTGTTGGTTAATATTAAATCTGGTTTTTGCTGCTCCCTTGCTTGGAATTTTTCAGCGCTCTCAAGGCCTCATTGGTAGCAGGGTGAAGGAGCCCTGGCCCAGGCTCTGGCCTTGGGGGACATGGGGACGCTGCCGGGGGGTCCCTGTTCCCCTGTGCCACCCCCAGGGCCCCGGCCCCCCGTCCCCGTGTCAGGCTCTGGGGTCGATCTCATGGAACATCCTCTGGGGGAGGCTGCGGGGCCAGGGGCGGGGGGACCCGGGGGGACAGGGGACCCCACTGTGCACGAGCAGGGTTGGACTGCTCTGGGGGGAGCTGTGAGGGGGGCTGGGGCAGACTGACCTCCCCAGGGACCTCACACAGCCCCTGTGATGTCACACAGCCTCTGTGATGTCACACAGCCCCTGTGATGTCACACAGCCCCCGTGATGTCGCACAGCCCCTGTGATGTCGCACAGCCCCTGTGATGTCACACTGCCCCTGTGATGTCACACAGCTCCTGTGATGTCACACAGCTATCTGTGATGTCACACTGCCCCCGCTATGTCACACAGCCCCTGTGATGTCACACTGCCCCTGTGATGTCACACTGCCCTCGCTATGTCACACAGCCCCTGTGATGTCACACTGCCCCTGTGATGTCACGCGGCCATCTGTGATGTCACACCACCATCTGTGATGTCATACAGGCCCTGTGATGTCACACAGTCATCTCTGTGATGTCACACAGCCACCTGTGATATTACACTGCCATCTGTGATGTCACAGCCCATGCTGGGATGTCACGAATCCCCCTTGTGACGTCACAGAGCCAATGCTGGCATATCACTCTGTGATGTCATACAGCTGCCTCCTGGGATGTCTCAGAAGACACTGTGATGTCACAAATTCACCCAGTGATGTCACTGCATGTTCTCTGATGTCACAGACTGTTCTCTGATGTTACTCAGACACCCAGTGATAGCACAACTCACTCTCTGATGCCACAGAGCCACCCTCCATGATGGCAGAGTCTGCTCTATGGCATCACATCCTATCCTATCATGTCACAGCCACCTCTGTGATGTCACAATCCCCTCGGTGATGTCACACAACCCTCTCTGTGATGTCATACTGCCACTCTGTAATGTCCCTGCACATACTTTGACCTCACTCCCTGCTCTGTGTTGTCACGGAATCCCCTCTGTGATGCTGTAGCTGCTCAATGACCTCACTCAACAAACTCTGCGATGTCAGAGCCCAATCAATGACCTCACACAGCCCACTCTGTGCTGTCACACAGCCCCTTGCTGACATCCCAGCTGCTCTGTGCCTCTGTGACACAGCCACAGAGGTGCTGCTGTGACACAGCCCCCTCTGGGCCATCCCACAGCCCCTGCCAGTGCTGAGCCCTTGTGAGCTCTGTCTGTGCCCTGCTGGTGTCCCTGAGGGGCCCTGGCAGTGCCCCAGCCCTGCTGGGCTGTGCACAGGAGCTGCTCCTGGCCAGAGCTGTCTCTCTGCAGCGCTGCCCTTGCCAGGAGCTGCCTCTGGGCCAGGAGCCCGGCCCAGCTCAGCAGCACAGACACAGCACAGGGACTTGAATCACCCTCTGGGGCTTTGGTGCTCTTTGCATCAGACCCAGTCCCTCAGAGAGGGTTCAAAGAACTTCTCAAGAGCTCAAAGTGAGATTGAAACACTGAATTTGCTAGATTTAATGGGTCTCACTGAGGGACATGACTGAGAAAGTGTCCCCAGGTTCCAGTTAGAGCAGAACCCGGGAGGCAGTGATGACAGCTGGGGACAAACAAGGTAAAAGTGTCTCTGGTGCTGAGCAAAGCTGGATGTGTTTCAGGAATGCCAAGGGCCCAGGCCTGAGCCCCAGTCCCTGGCCAGGCAGATCCTGTCCCTCCCTCCTTGCTCAGGGCTCTTCCCGGGATGGGCACTGGCATGTAGGGATGTGCAATGGCAAGGGCAGGAGCATGGGGCGGCCCCTGCCAGGCTGCTGAGCAGGGACAAGGAGGCAATGAGGCCCCAGCCCTGCAAGGGTCACTTGTCTCCTGCTCCTGCCTCAGGCCCAGGGCCAGCAGCCATGGCCAAAGTGGTGCCCAAGTTGGCTCTGGCAGGGCTGTCTTGCAGCTGCTGCCCCTCCCTGTGCCCTGTGCAGCCCAGGCTGTCCCACGGTGTCCCTGCCCTGCGCCTCTGTCCCTGCAGGCTGTCGGCATCCCCCGGCTGCCCCACCTGGCTGGGCCCTTCCTTTGCTGACAGCTCTGCCTCCTGCCTGCCTCTGCCTGCCCACACAAAGCCTTGGGCTGCTCCAGGCTCCTGCTGGGGATGTGCTGCACCACAGCCCTGCCCTGGCAGGGAAATTCCTTTCTCCTGGTGCCAGTCTGGGCCCCCCCAGCTGCCCTTGGCATTAATTCTTTCTCTCTCTGGCTGTTTTCCACTATGGCAAAAGGATCCACCATCCCTGAAATCTCCCTTTAAACACTCTCATGGCTCTGCTCCACTGTCCTCAGTCTCCACCCCACTGAGCACAGAGCTCCTTTGTCCCTGCACAGTGCTCATGTGCCCAGGGCCTCCAAACCCCACCTTGGGACACCCAGAGGGGAATGGCCTTGCAGCAGAAAGTGCCCAGAGAGCCCAGAGCCAAAGAGCCTCTCCCCTGCAGGCACTGCTGCTCCGGTGCATTGAAACATTTCCAGTGCTGGAGTGGGCTGACGGCTGTTCCTCATCCCACCCAAAAGAAGCTGATGGTTGGATATTACTGGAGAATTTCTCTCAAGTTGAGCCTGGCAGGGGGTTCTTGACAGGGAGAAGCTGCTACAAGAAATACCCTGATGCCTCCCCCAGGCTCTGTGTGTTTCAACGCTCTTGGCCTTTCCTGATGCTTCTCAAATGAAAAGAAATTCCTGGGGCAGCAGCAGCAGGATTTGCCTCTCACCATAAAATACTGTTACATCAGCTGGTTTTCCAGTCCATCCAGCTCTTACAGTGGCTATCCTGGCATGTGTCCAAACCCTAAAGATGTTCATATCCCCAAAGGGTGACACAGGGTTTTTCCTGTTGTTCAGACCTGGAAGACTTTGAGGCTTACAAATAGAAGGGGGAGTAATTGCAAGGTGCTGTACTGTATTTATAGTGGTCTTTTAATAAGCAATAAAATTACAGATGGACCATGATAGGAAAATAACTTGCTGCAGGAAAAATTCCTCAGGATACCTGGTTATTCTCAAGATCTATTGCTGCCATTGAGTAGGGAATGACGGACAACAAGCCATGTCTGAATAACAACAGATTAATGTTGTGCTCTCTTCCTGAGTCTGCTCCCAAAAGATCGGGGATTGACAAAGATAAAGGAATTTTAAGAGCTGGTTTTGGTTATTTCAGAGAAAGTCTAAAAGGGAGAAGGGATTGAGGTGATGAAGAGGCTGTCATTACCTATCCTTTTCAGTGCTGTCTATTGGAGCAAAAGTGAGCAATGTGCCCTGCTGGTGTTTAGATGTTCTGAGTCCCTCAGCTGTGAGTTGGTTGCCGTGCTGTCCTGCCTGGTGCTTGCTGGATGTGCTGGCACAAAGAGCTTGGGCCCTTGATGAAAATGACCACAAATGAGTTCCTTGGGATTTACTGGGCTCAGAGTAAAAGGGATCAAATTCAGGTTTGATCTACAAAATGCTTCTTCCCTTTCAGGGTGGTGAAGTCCTGGCTGCACAGCTTGCTCAGAGAACCAGAGTAAATTAAGTTTCAGAATTCTTCCTTTCTGTCCCATTCCTATTCCATAAGTTCAGGTTTGGTTTTCAGAGTGCCACCTTCTCAGCTGGTTGCCATTTGTGTCCTGCCTTCTTTCCTGCCTTCCTTGGTCTGCTCCTTTTCCCTTCCACAGGGTCTGTCTTTACCTGTGGCAGCTCCCAGACAAAGACCCTCCCCTGATTTTATTTTTTCCTTCCCCATCCAGGTGCTCAAACAGCCCTGGATGAAGTTTTGGAGGCTGGCAGTGAAATGTCTGTGGAAGATCTTGCTGCACTTGTGTCTTGGCCCCTTCAGAATTTGGCCTTGAAGGGCAGGACCGTCTTTTCCTTGCTGGCAGCTGGAATTGCAGCCCATGGCAGTGAGTGCCAGAGATGTCAGAGGGCGATTGCTGAGGCTGCCAGGGTGCTGCTCCTGCCGTGCCTGCCAGGGGAGCTGTGCAGGGCAGGGTCAGGCTGCAGCAGCTGGCTGGGCTCCCCAAGCAGACAGCAAAGGCGGCTTTGCTGCACATTCTGCAGCTGGGAGCAGAGGGAAGAAGGGCAGGGAGTCCCTGACAGAATCCTGGAATGCCTGTGCCTGGAAGGAACCTGCCCGTGGTTCCATCCAGGCTCAAGGCGCCATGAGGGAGAGGGGCCTCTGCCCCAGTGAAGGCACCAATGAGACCACAGGAGAACAAAACCAGATTGTTTTGTTCACGGATTCTATTGAACAAGAAACGGGAGCTCGGGAGATCGAAGTGCGAACGAGGTCCTGGAGAGAGAGAGCTCAGGAGACGGTCAGTTGGAAGCAGGCGCTGTTTAAGGTCCGCTCCTGCATTCTGGGATTCCAGAAGACTTGACGCCATTTTTGGGCTCCAGTCCCCCTTCACTGCTGCTGGCGTTTCCCGGCTGGGTTTGGGGCGCGCTGTCGGGGCGCCAGTAGGAGCTGTGCAGCTGCAGGAAGAGCTCCCGGCAGCGCACGCGCCCCCCCAGGTGGGCGCAGGCCATGAAGACGCCGCCCAGCTTGCGGTGCAGGGCGTAGCTGGGCTCGGGGGGCGGCCCCAGGCGGCCCCGCAGCATCTGGGGCAGCAGCCCCCGCACCCCCCGCGCCGTGCCCTGAGCCCCGAAATCGAACGGCTGGGAACCCCAAAAAGGCTCCCCCAGCAGCAGAACGGCCTGGAGGTGCAGGGACTCCATGGCCTGGGGAAGAAACAAAATGTGGGTCAGGAGGGACGGGAAAATTCGGGGGGAAGAGATAAAAAATTGGGGGCCAAAACCCCAAAATTCGGGGTGAGAGAGACCAAAACTGGGGTGAGGAAACCCTAAATTGGGGGATAGCCCAAAATTAGGGTGAGGAACCCAAACATTTGGGATGAGGAACTCCAAAACTGAGGAACAAAACCCCAAAATTGGGGGGTGAGAGAGCCCAAGATTTGGGGTGAAAAGGAAATGCAAAATCTGGGGGAAGGAACCCCAAAATTGGGGGGGTGCAAAACCCCAAAACTGGGACAAGAGAAATCCCAAAATTGGGGCAAGAGAGTCTAAAATCGGGAGGGCAAAACCCCAAAATTAGGGGGGTGAGGAAACCAAAAATTGGAGGGGGAGGACCCTCAAAATCAGAGGGGAAACCCCAAAATTAGGGTGTTGGGGCTGTGAATATTTGGGGGTGAAGAACCCCAAAACTGGGGGGCAAAACCCCAAAATTTGAGGTGACAGAGACCAAAATTGGGGTGGGGAACCCCTAAATTGGGGGAAACCCCAAAATTAGGATAAGAGAAATCCTAAAATTGGGATGAGAATGCCCAAAACTGGGGTGAGGAAGGACCTGAAATTGGGAGATCCCAAAATTGGGGCAGAAGCCTGAAACTGAGGTGAGAAAGCCCAAAATTGGAGTGAAAAACCCCAAACTGGAGGGGAAACCCCAAAACTGGGGTGACAAGACCAAAATTGGGATGACGAACTCCCAAATTGGGGAACCTCAAAATTCGGGGTGAAAGGGACTCAAATTGAGGTCAGAGAGAACCAAAAAATGGAAAGACCCCAAAACTGGGGGTGAGGAGAGAACTCCAATATTAAGGAAGGAAAAAGCACCAAAACTGGGGGTTTTTGATCCCAAAATTGGGTGAAAGTGGTCTAAAATTGGGTTTTTGGCTGCAAAATTGGGCAAAAGTGGCCTCAAAACTGTTTTTTATTTTTTCCCCAAATTCAGTGAGTTTGCCCCAAAATTAGGGTGAAAAGAGCCCAAAATCAGTTTTTTTCCCCAAAATTGGGGTAGTAGTGGCCTCAAAATTGGGGGTTTTTGCCCCAGAATTGGGGAAGGGAAAAGGCTGAAATTTGGGGGTTTTGACTCCAAAATTGGGGTGAAAGAGGCTTAAAATTGGGGGTTTTGTCCCCAAATTCAGAAGGTTTTGTCCCAAAGCTGTTTTTATTTGCCCCAAAATGGAGGAAGGAGAAAGGACCTAAATTGGGAGAAATGGGCCCAAAATTGGGGTGAAAGGGGCTCCAAAATTGAAGGGTTTTGCCCCAAAATTAGGGTGATAATTGAAGTTTTGGTCCCAAAACTGGGGGTTTTGGCCCCAAAATTTTGGGTTTTTTGCCCGTTCTCACCGGGGACTCGAAGCCCGTCAGGAATTTCAGCTCCCGGGATTTGCTCAGGATTTTCTCCTCGTCCCTGTCAGCCGCAGCCCGAATCACCTGGAACCCCAAAATTCTGATTTTTTACCCAAATTTCTGGGTTTTACACAATTTCCAGATTTTATTTCTGGGTTCTTTCCATCAAAATCCCCTCAAAATCCTCATAAAATCCCCCAAAATTCTCCAAAATCCTTGAAAATCCCCCCAAATTCCCCATTTTTCCCAGTTTTCCCCCCATTATTTCCCCTTTTTTTCCCATTTTGCACCTTTTTTTCCCATTTTACCCACACTTTTCCCCATTTTTCACATTTTTCCCTTTTTTCCCCAATTTTTTAAACTTTTTACTGTTTTTCCTGTTTTATCCCATTTTTGTACTTTTTTCCCATTTTCCATATTTTTCTCCTGTTTTTTTCCTGTATTTTTCTATTATTTTTTCCCATTTTCCCCTTTTTTCCCCCATTTTTCTCCTGTTTTTTTCCTGTATTTTTCTATTATTTTTTCCCATTTTCCCCTTTTTTCCCCCATTTTTCTCCCATTTTCCCCATTTTTTCCCAATTTTTCTCAAATTTTGCCAATTTCTTCCCATTTCTCCCCATTTTATTCCATTTTCCCGTTTTCCCCACTTTCCCCCATTTTCCCCTTTCTTCTCATTTTTCCTGTTTTTTCCCATTCTTTTCCCATTTCCCCCCCCTTTTCCCCTCTTTTTCCAATATTTTCCCATTTTTCTCCCATTTTCCCCATTTTTTGCTTCCTTTCTATTTCTTCCTGCGTTTTGTCCAATTTTTCCTCATTTTTTCCCATTCTTTTCCAATTTTTCGCATTTTCCCTTAATTTTTGCCCCATTTTTCCCATTTTTTTCATTTTCCCCCCATTTTTTCCCATTTCCCCCATTTTTTAAATATTTTTTTTCCCATTTTCCCATTTTCTTCCCCTTTTCTCCCCAAATTTTCCCACTTTTTAATTTTTTTCTTTTTCCCCCATATTTTCTCTTTTCTTATTTTTCCCATTTTTCCCTCTTTTTGCCCATTTTTCCCCACCTCGATGTAGAGATCGGTGAATTCCTTCTCGAAGCTCCGGCACGCCCCGAAATCCAACAGCGTCACCTGGGGGACAAAACCACCAAATATCCAAATAAATCCTCAAAAATTCCCTAATTTGGGGGATGGGGAGGTGGTTGGGCTCTCCTAAAAAAATCCCCCAAAAATTTGTCCCAACTCCTAAAAAAATCCTAAAAAATAAAAAAAAAATACTGAAAAAAATTCCAAAAATGCCTAAAAATTCCCCAAAATAAAAAAGAATCCTCAAAAAAATCCTGAAAAAAATCCGAAAAACATTCTCAAAAAGTCCTCAAAAAATTCCCAAAAAATCCCCCAAAAATATCCCAAAAAGTCCTGAACACCCCCCCCCCCAAATCCTCAAAAAATACAAAAAAAATACTCAAAAAAACCCCTCCAAAAATACTGAAAAATATCCCCAAAAATCCTTGGAAAAAATCCTCAAAATATCCCAGAAAATTCTTTAAAAAAACCCGCAAAATCATGAAAAAATCCTCAAAAAAATCACAAGAAAATCCTCCAAAATCCTCAAAAAAAATACCCAAAAAATCCTGGGAAATTTGTCAAAAAAAAAAAAATAAATCCCCAAACAATCCCCCAAAAGTCCTGAAAAAAATAACAAAAAAAAAATATCTTGAAAAAAAACCCAAAAAATCCTGGAAAAAAGTCCCCAAAAAATCCTGAAAAATTGTCTAAAAAAATCTCCACAAAATTCTCAAGAAATTCCAAAAAATTCCTGGAAAAATCAAAAAAAATCCTGAAAAAATCCCAAAAAAATCCTCCAAAATGCCCAAAAGTCCTCAAAAAATCCCTAGAATTTTTTCAAAACATCCCCAAAAATCCTGAAGAAAAATCCCAGAAAATCTTGAAAAAATAAAAAAATACCCAAAGAACCCTAAAAAAACACAAAAAAACACACACACAAAAAAAAAGTCCTCAAAAAATCCTGGGAAAAAAATCCCCAAAAATCCTTAAAGCTATGCCCCAAAAATCCTGAAAAATCTTCAAAAATCCTGGGGAAAAAAATTCCAAAAAATCCTCAAAAATCCCAAAAAATTCCCCAAAAACCCTGGAAAAAAATCCCTAAAAAATCCCCTTAAGATCCCATTTAATTCCTCTAAAATCCCCTAAAACCTCCCCAAATCCCCCTAAAATCCCACAAAATTCCCGAAATTGGCCAAAATTCCGATTTTTTTGCTCACTTTGTGCCTCTCGGGGTCGTAGAGGAAATTGGCCCAGTTGGGGTCGGTTTGCATGAAGCGGAACTGGAAAAGCTCCTGGAGGCAGAGCCGGAGCAGCTCCGTGCAGATCTGGGCGGGAAAGGGTTAAATTTGGGTGGGAAAGGGTTAAATTTGGGAGCGGGGGCATTAAAAGCCCAAAAAAAAACCTGAAAAAAAATCCCAAAACTATGAAAATTCTGTTTAAAAAAACACAAAAAAAATGCAGTAGAAATGCCACAAAATCTCCCAAAATTTCTCAAAAGTTCCTATAAAACCTTCACAAAATCTCCCCCCAAAAATCCCCCTCAAAATAAAAAAAAATCCCCAAAAATTCCCATAAAACCTCCACAAAATCCCCCCAAACAAACCCCCAAAACCCCCAAATCCCTCCAAAACTTCCCCCAAAATCCCCCCTAAAAATCCCCAATCTCCCCAAATCCCAAATTCTCCCAAATCCCCCCAAAAATCCCCAAATTCTCCACATGCCCACCCAAAAAACCCTAAAAATCCCCAAAAATCCCCCCAAATTCTCCATAAAAATGCTCCCCAAAATGCCTCCAATTCCCTCCAAATTCTCCCAATTCCCAAAATGTCCCTAACAACCCCAAAATCCCCCCTAAAAACCCCAAAATTTCCCAATCCCCCAAAAATTCCCCCAGAAATCCCAGATCCCCACAAATCCCCTAAAATCCCCAAAATCCCCTGAAAAAAAATCCCTAAATCCCCCAAAATCCCCCCAAAAACCCCAATATCCCTAAAACCC